>NC_091763.1:54442887-59442887 GCF_029378745.1 Bos indicus | reverse complement strand
ACCATCTTCCCCAACAGAACATGTCTGGAATTTTTAATTCTCTTTTGTAAAAAGTTTTCTTATGTATGTGTAAAAACTAGACAAAAGCAAAGTTGATTAGAAGGCAGAATGGCATAATGGCAATCATATTAAACTTTGAATCAAACTAGATTTAAAGTCTACTTCTCCACTATGTGACATCAAACAAATGAGTAAACCTCTCTGAATTGACTTTCTTTATCTATAAGACAGAAATGATAACAATTAAGTTGACAAGAGAATTAAAGTACAAAATATATTTAATTTGGCAGGCACAGTATATGCTAATTTTCTTCCTTCCCTTTATCCCAGTAGGATTATTATAAATAAGCAATAGAGGGAGGTTACCCTGTAATCATGAATTTAATGCTTGGAAATTTTGAACATCTAGAGTGGTTTTAATCCATGTGGCAATTTAGAGAGACTGATAAGGTTAGATCTTTTGCAGTCCTTGTAAAACCTGCTTTTACACAGATGTATATCTTTATGGCCCCAGGGAATTCATTTAAGAACTTTTTTTTGGAATGATTGCTTATTAAACTTATGTGTACCAAAAAAAAAAAGTTACACAGTCAGAGGAAAAGAAATATCTCAATCGATGGTAAGTGAAAGGCTGCAGTCTTTGAGTTTTCTGTTACTTTATTCTATCTGCTGTATCAGATCCTAATTAATAAAACACACAGACAAGTTCATAGATTCTCAAAATGATCTTAATGATGAATAAATGTCTGTATTTATACTTTCTGCTTACATTTGAGGTTTAATTTTTGAAGACACTTACAGAAGACACATGTAGAGTTTTTCATCTCTCCTGAGTTAAGCCCTCATTAGCCTCACATAAAGTATAATAAGAATGCTTTGAAAAGTTGTATCTATTTGTACCAATGGTGCTTCTCCACTTTTATGTTCCTATCTTGAGCGTGTACCAAAATTCTGAAATTGAAGAATTGATTCCTCAAAGTTGCATTTATAATAAAATCTCAAATAAATTTGAAGTGATTGTGCAGTAAAATCTCCTGAAGGGGAAGGAAGAGGTCCCTCACACTTTATACAGTGTCTTTTAAATATTTCTGTTCTCCCTTAGAACGCTTCCTAAAAAGTTTACTCTATTTTCTTTCCTCTTCCTCAAGGATCTCAACTCTAGTTGTATATTAGAATGTCTGGAGTTGCCACATGGTTATTAAAAAAAGTGGGCATGAGGAAATTTTCTAGCATGTTCAAGAGTTAAGAGAATAGTATGATGTGTTCCCAGCTGTCTATCACTAGCTTCAACAATGAGCTTATTATCAGTCTTGTTTCATCGATTTCTTGTTTTATTCATATTCCCACCCAATTTTGGATTATGATGAACTAAATCTAAGCCATCATTACAGATAATTTAATCTATAATTATTTATTTTTGATGAAAACTATTTTTAAACATAACTATAACATCCTTATCATAAACTTTTCCAGGGGAATCTTCCTGGCCAAGGAATTTAACCCAGGTCTCCTGCATTACAGGCAGATTCTTTACAGTTTGATCCACCAGGGAAGCCCTATCATACACTAAATAACACTTACTCCTTAAAAGCATCAAATATAAATGCTCACATTTCACCTAGTGTTTTATAATTGTGTACTATTTCTTTTAATTAAAATCCAAATAACAATTATACATCATAATTGGAAGATATATTTTTGAGTCTTTATCTCCTTTTTTCTCCTGTTTTCTTTGATATTTATGAAGAAATGTCTTAGAGAGTTATATGATGGACTTGATATGGTAGCCCCTATCTACATCTAGTTATTTAAATTTTAATTAATTAAAGTTAAATAAAAATTAGCATAGATTAATAAAATTTAAATATTACATTAAACATATTTCAAATATCCATTAGCCCCCCATGTAGCTACTATATTGAATAATGCTTTTACAGAACAATTCCATTGTTGTTCGAAGTTCAAAGAATGTTGTTTCCCATGGTATGGTTTTTTTCCCTGATTATACCCTTATGTCATTTTAAGTGGTCTGACTCCTGTATTTCCTGTAAATTGATAATTATATCTAGAGTATTGATGGATTTGTATTTAATGTTTTGTGAAAACTGCTATATAATTTTATTGTGCACTTACATTAAGAGATATATAAAAGCTGATGGTCTCTTTTCATGATGCTGCTGCTGCTGCTAAGTTGCTTTAGTCGTGTCCGACTCTGTGCGACCCCATAGACAGCAGCCCACCAGGCTCCCCCATCCCTGGGATTCTCCAGGCAAGAACATTGGAATGGGTTGCTATTTCCTTCTCCAATGCATGAAAGTGAAAAGTGAAAGTGAAGTCACTCAGTTGTGTCCGACCCTCAGCAACCCCATGGACTGCAGCCTTCCAGGCTCCTCCATCCATGGGATTCTCCAGGAAAGAGTACTGGAGTGGGATGCCGTTGCCTTCTCCGTTCATGATGCTAGTAGCCACCAATTATCACTGCTTGTAGAGAGGTGGTGATCAAAACCTTCCCCAAGAAAAAGAAATGCAAAAAGGCAAAACAGTTGTATGAGAAGGCCTTACAAATAGCTGAGAAAGGAAGAGGAGAAAATGAAAGATACATCTATCTGAATGCAGAGTTCCAAAGAATAGCAAGGAGAGATAAGAAAGCCTTCCTAAGTGATCAATGCAAAGAAATAGAAGAAAACAGTGGAATGGGAAGGACTAGAGATCTCTTCAAGAAAATTAGAGATACCAAGGGAACATTTCATGCAAAGATGGGCTCAATAAAGGACAGAAACTGTATGAATCTACAGCAGCAGAAGCTATTAAGAAGAGGTGGCAAGAATACATGGAAGAACTGTACTAAAATGATCTTCATGACCAAGATAACCAGGATGGTGTGATCACTCCCCTAGAGCCAGACATCCTGGAATGTGAAGTCAAGTGGGACTTAGGAAGCATCACTATGAACAAAATTACTGGAGGTGATGGAACTCCAGCTGAGCTTTTTTAAATCCCAAAAGATGATGCTGTAAAAGTGCTGCACTCAATATGCCAGCAAATTTGGAAAACTCAGCAGTGGCCACAGGACTGGAAAAGGTCAGTTTCATTCCAATCCCAAGGAAAGGGAAAACCAAAGAATGTTCAGACTACCATAATTGCAATCATCTCACATGCTAGTAAAGTAATGCTCAAAATTCTCTAAGCTAGGCTTCAAAATACATGCATTGAGAACTTCCAGATGTAAAGACTGGTTTTAGAAAAGGCAGAGAAGCCAGAGATGAAATTGTTAATACCTGTTGAATCATAGAAAAAACAAGAGAACTCCTGAAAAACATTTACTTCTGCTTCATTGACTACACTAAAACCTTTGTGTGGATCACAACAAACTGTGGAGAATTCTTAAAGAGATTGGAATACCAGAACACCTTACCTGGCTCCTGAGAAGTCTGCATGCAAGTCAAGAAGCAACAGTTAGTACCAGACATGGAACAACAGACTGGTTCCAAATTGGGAAAGGAATACATTAAGGCTGTATATTGTCCCCTGCTTAATTAACTTATATGCAGAGTATATCATGCAAAATGCTGGACAGGATGAAGCACAAGCTGGAATCAAGATTGTCAGGAGAAATATCAATAACCTCAGAAATGTAGAGGACACCACCCTTATGGCAGAAAGTGAAGATGAACTAAAGAGCCTCTTGATGAAAGTGAAAGACAAGAATGAACAAGTTGGCTTAAAACTCAGCATTGAAAAAACTAAGATCATGGCATCTTGTCCCAACAATTCATTTCAAATGGATGGGGAAAGAATGGAAAGAGTGACAGACTTTATTTTCTTGGGCTCCAAAATCACTGCAGATGGTGACTTCAGCCATGAAATTAAAAGACACTTGCTCAATAGAAGAAAAGCTATGACCAACCTAGGCAGTGTATTAAAAAGCAGAGGCATTACTTTGCCAACAAAGGTCCATCTAGTCAAAGTTATGGTTTTTCCAGTAGTCATGTGTGGATATGAGAGTTGGACCATAAAGAAAGCTGAGCACCGTAGAATTGATGCTTTTGAACTGTGGTGTTGGAGAAGACTCTTGAGAGTCCCTTGGATAGCAAGGAGATCAAACCAGTCAATTCTAAAGGAAATCAGTCTTGAATATTCATTGGAAGGACTGATGCTGAAGCTGAAGCTCCACAGTTGGCCATAACTGACTCATTTGAAAAGACCCTGATGCTGGGGAAGATTGAAGGCAGGAGTAGAATGGAATGACAGAGGACAAGATGGTTGGCTGACATCATCAACTCAATGGACACGAGTTTGAGTAAGCTCTGGGAGATGGTGATGGACAGGGAAGCCTTACATGCTGCAGTCCATGGGGTCGCAATCAGTCAGACATGACTGAGCATCTAAACTGAACTGAACTGAGTTTTTAAAAAATGGCATTTGGGTTACTCCATATTTTTTATGATTTCTTTTTTGCCCTGTGTCATTCTTGGTTGTATAATTATAGCATACTTATTACAAGTCATGTTGATTATCACTAGATTTTTGTCTTAGTTTCTGCCACCCTAGTCTTCCATCATCCTTCAGGGAAAAAATAATTAGCCAACAATCTACCATTTGTCATAGACCTTAGTCCACATTTTGTATTATTTTGATCGCAATGACAGACAGCCTATGTTTTTAGGTTAAAAACTACTTTGTTAAGTTTTATTCTTTTATAAAATAAAAATTTCCTGCAGGTTTTATGCTTTAAGAGGACAGATTAAATACATGTGTCTAGTATTGATCCTTTCAAACTTATCTAAAGCTATAATAAAGGGATAGTATTTTTAAGATTTGGCCCTCTTAAGACAGGAAAGAAAAACAATTGGAATAGCATTTTGGAAGTCAGGAAGCAGATGGTCAAGGACTACCCACTTAGCAAATGCTAACCTGGAAATAGAAAAAAACTGAGAAAGAACCAAATTAAACTGTAAAATTTTCAAAAAAACTCAGAAACTGGCAGAACTTAAGGAATTTACAGTGAAACAATTTGCTGTTAAAGATGATCTGGTGATACAGAAAGCAAATTCCTGGATAACCTCTCCCATTTAATTTGCCTTCCTCTCCATTACTTGAGTACCTCTGAACATTTGCTTGCTAAGGAAGATTTAACTGTTCCTGGCCTAGATTTTTGAGAGTAGATGTATAGTATCATAAAGAAAAGAATGAATGGACTATGTGTGTGTGTGTGTATACATACACATGCCAGGATTTTTGTCTCATACTTAAATTGCCTTTCAGGGCATGTAAAACCAGACTTCTGTCCCCTAATAGAAGACTAAAAGATTTACCTTTAGGAAACTGGCCTTCCCACAAAAAAAGAAAGCAAATATATTGACATCCAAGTTTTCCTAATACCTGTCCAGATCTCCCTCTAATGAAGTTCAAATTGGCGTGTCCTTACTAGGATGCTTAGCGTGTTCAGTCTGATTTTGAGCCCACTTCCTGCTATTCTTGATCATGAGCAGGCAAACAGATGATGAGATATTTGGAGGAAGACTTTAGCAAAGAATGTAGGAAAAAAGGAGCAAATAGAAAAAAGAAGCAACTTAGAGAAGACAAGTATTAGGCAGAATGAAAACAAATAACATTAATATCCTAGCAGTGATCTTAGAGATGATTGTATTCTTAAAAGAAAGACTAGATAGTATGAAGAGAAACATTCAGAGAACACCATAAAATTAGAAAAAATGATTACAGGAAAAAAATATTTATGAAACTGTTGTGATATAATCTTGTGGGAATCTCTCAGAAGAAAAAGACCAAAATTAAAAACAAACAAACAAACAAACAAACAGAAAGACAAATCTAGCAGACCAGTGGTTTGTTTGTTTGTTTGTTTTTAAAACAGAAACACTAGAAGCAAGCAACAATGTGAAGTACCTTAGAATAACTGAAGAAAACTGGTTTCCAACTAACAATTCTATACCTGGCCTACTTCAAGTTATATTTTAGACATGTAAGAAAAGGGAAATTTAATTTCCCATTCCACTTTCTTCAGAAGATACAAAAAATTGTGTTCCATAAAAATGGGAAAGTTAATAAGTAAAGATGAATGCAAAGATGGGATGGAGGTAAGAAACAGAAGATCAAACACAAGAAAAAGACAAAAAACTTCTAGCATGATGGTGAAAAGTAAATCCCAAGTTACTTGACTTCCTCTAGGTTTAGATGAAAAGTGAAAGGGAAGTCGCTCTGTCATGTCTGACTCTTCGCGACCCCATGGACTGCAGCCTACCAGGCTCCTCCGCCCTTGGGATTTTCCAGGCAAGAGTACTGGAGTGGGTTGCCATTGCCTTCCCAGTGTTCTTGCCTGGAGAATCCCAGGGACGGGGGAGCCTGGTGGGCTGCCTGTCTATGGGGTCGCACAGAGTCGGACACGACTGAAACGACTTAGCAGCAGCAGGTTTAGATGATGATCTGTGAACATGGGTGTCATTTGGAAATTTGGTGGCCAAGTATGATGGAGAGATTCATAGCAATCCATCCCACAGAGTGAACTGATGGGCGTAGTAGATGTCAACAGACCTATCTCTTTAAATGATATGATTCACGATGTTGCTTATACATGACTGAGACTGGAGGAGAAGGTAACCAAGAAGTCATAAATGAATGGTTTGAAGCCTGGTGTCTTTTTCAACTGACATTACATAAGACTCTCAGCTCCTCATGCATTCAAATGCAGAAAAAACCAAAAATCTAGCCCAACTTGAATTCTCCTTAAAAAAAAAAACCAAAACAACAACTAATACATAATATTTTCCTAAAACTAATACATAATATTTATACATAATAAACTAGTACATAATATTCTCCTCAAACTCATTTCCACCTGGAATCTCGAATATGACCTTATTTGGAAACGGTGTCTTTGCAGATGTAATTAGTTTAGATGAGGCTATACTGGGTTAGGATGGATCCTAAATTCATTTATGAAGATGAGAGTAGAGGATAAAAAGAAATACAGAGAAGAAGGTAATGTGAAGACAGCCAGATTGGAGTTATGCAGATGTAAGCCAAGGAACGCCAAGGATTGCTATCAGCCACAGAGACTAGGAAGAGGCAGAGAAGATTATTCCCTGGAGCCTTCTGAGGGAGCAAGGCCATGCCAACACCTGGATTTCAGAATTTCAGCCTCCAGACTGTGAAAGAATACATTTCTGTTGTTTTAAGCCACCCAGTTTGTGGTAATTTACTTGCAATTAATAGGCTTATTTTCTAGAGGTTCAGAATTTCAAGTTCATAAAATATGATCATGTCTACCAAAGTCGGTTACTGGGATTTTGGTTCATAAGCATGTTTTTGGGTTTTTTTCCCCATTTTTAAAGGGAAATAAAATCAAGTGACCTCATTTCAACTCATAGTTCTAGTCCCAAAATGTGTTCTTTTATGAGGACTGCTTGTAGGAGGTGTGATCTGTCTTTTTGATCAGAATGGCAACTCTGATGGTGCAGGGATGTGGTCTCAGTGCGGACTGAGAAAATTTATTCTGACTCACTCCTACCATTACTCTCAAGGCCTCTCATATCTGCCAACTACATCCATATTACCACCTTCATTTTCTTCCTGGCTATTGTTATGATGCAACAGAGAAGGTTGTATTACCTCCACCCCTTCCCTGAGAATTCACATTCCTTCTTTCTATTGTTCTGAAGAAGATTTTACATTAAACACAGACAGTCTCTATTCTATGCTCTTACAATACTTTTATCTTTTAAAAAATAGAAAAAATAATCCATAATGTAAATGTGTCAGAATGTTCACAGTGGATGAAAGAAACATATTATTTTAGAATAAGAAGATGCTTATGGATACAAAGGTTATGATATGAAAATATTTTTGCTTTCCAAGAATATTTAAGAAGTAAAAATTTTAGACATATCAAATGTGATGCAAAAGGTAGCTCCTAGGCTTAAGCCAATTTGCCGAATAGCACCCTCGTGGGGAACTGAAGAATTCATTCTGAGTCTCTTGTTAGCACTTTTCATATCTTTAATTTTAAGTTCTCCTTGGTGTTCATTTCAGGAATAAGAATATAATCACTTTTTTCCCCTGCCTTGAGGAGTATTAGGAGGTTTTGGAAAGACGATGCTCTATAAATTCAACATGGAATGATGGGTTTCTGGCAAGCAGAAATATGTGTCGTGCCAGCTTGGAATTCCACCCAAATGCTATAGTTGGCATCTGAAAATGTGCGAGAATGGATTTTTGTTTGTTTGTTTGTTTGCAGCAGGATTTGGATGTGAATCACTTTAGTCATGGAACCAATTTGATATGTATAATTCAGGTATAGGTGACAATAAAAGAGCAAAAGTAAACATTCTGTGGAATTGTGAAATCTTACAGATTGGCAGTCCCTTGATTGTCTCCCTGTGGCTGTGGCAGGCATCTTTACCACTCAGATAGAGTTGTTTCCTTTCCCAGACAAATGGATTTCCTGATAGCACTTTGCCAGGAAGTCAATTTTCCTCATCAATCATAGTTTTTCTTTTTTTCCTGAGAAAGATAAGGATACTTGTTGTGTAGAAAAGAGATAAAAGAAGATGTCATCAGTTTAATCAGTGGATCAATTGGCCGTGTGGTCAACTGGTGTAACCTGATAAATGTCTTTAGGAGTATATGGTTCCAACAGATGCTATCTTAGGTAAAGTGTGCAGAATGGAATGAGGAATGTAAATGAATAGGGGCACATAAGGGCACCAGAGAGAAATTGCAGCACACAAAAGGAATTGAAAAGGAATGTCCAGAGACATAGGAAGTTAATCAAAGGAGAAAAGTGTCACAGAAATAGAAGTAAGAAATTTGAGAGGGTGATTAGCAGTTATTTGTTCCAGAGATCTTAAATAAGGTAGCCTGAAATCTGTCTCTCTATGGAAATTAGTAATGAGGGTGATTGTTGGCATAATGTAGGATAATAATAGTGTTGTTAGTGAGAGGCCTTTTGGTGTAATGAAACAGCATAGGTAGATTGCATTGAGCTAAAGAGTGAATGGGCCATGGGGAGGTACAATGTAAATGTCAACTTGTCTTTCAACAAAATTTTGTGAAGGGAAGAACAGAGCCATGATAATAAATAGGTAAATACAAGTTGTGGCCATTGGGCCATATTTAGATGCTATGAACACAGTGTAGTAAATGCTAGGATAAATGTAGCCAAAGAATCTCTGAGAATACAGAAGAGCACTTAATCATCCTGAAGGGGAAAAGTGGTCAAGAAAAGCCTTCTGATAGGTAAAGGCTTCAGAAAGGGCCACCTGGTCGATGCCACTTCAAGTTCTCCCGCATAATACCATTCTAGGAAATTTACTTAACTTTTTTTGTGGCTATGTAGTTTAATAGATTAATTTGGACATTTCACTCCAACCTTTCTTTCTCATATACTTTTCCTTTCCCAGCCTCACCCACCATAACCCACATTGAAGTAGAAGCCAAGATTAAAAGAAATTGCCCAATTAAATATGAGATGATGATCCTCTTCTTAAGACACTTTTGTTACACAGTCGGTGTTTGGATACACAGGAGTGGTCTGCTGTAAGGGGAGGGTTAATGCTGAGAAAGCAACAAAATTTAAGTTGGAGAGGGAATATACTAGATGAGCGGAGAAGGCAATGGCACCCCACTCCAGTACTCTTGCCTGGAAAATCCCATGGATGGAGGAGCCTGGTGGGCTGCAGTCCATGGGGTCGCTAAGAGTCGGACACAACTGAGCGACTTCACTTTCATTTTTTATTCTCATGCGTTGGAGAAGGAAATGGCAACCCACTCCAGTATTCTTGCCTGGAGAATCCCAGGGACGGCAGAGCCTGTTGGGCTGCCGTCTATGGGGTCGCACAGAGTCAGACACGACTGAAGTGACTTAGCAGCATACTAGATGAAGAGAGGATTTTTGCTAATTAGTTAGTATTAATTTTTTTTTCATTGCAGCAGACCAGTTTGGAAAGTTAGAAGGGATTCAGGATGAACTGGTCTTAAGTATGAGTGTCCCTTATGGCAACTCATGTGCAACCTACCTTTTGGCATTTCTGGACACTTATAAGTCCCCCCTGTACGTTGTGGGGGCAGGAGGAACATGAATGGATTGTGACTTCAATAAGAGGGAACTAAACTTAACCAGGGTGAATATTTCTATAAGCAGGAACACCAGTTTCTCAAGCATCAGTGCTTTTGCCTATAAAATGGGAGTAATAATATTACCTATCACATAGTGTCATTGGCAACATTAAATTTTCACAAGCATCATTTAAACTACATATTGAATGACTGCATTTATATGAAACTCAAAAATACCCAAATTTTGTCTATGCTCTCTTAAGCCCAAATAGTGATTAATCATGGTTAGAAGAAGCAGTATGGACTAGACAGGTATGCAAAGGGAAGTTTCTGGGGGAGCTGGTGAAATTTTGTTTCATGATAAGTTTTGGTTAAAATGATATGCTTACTTTGTGAATTTATAGGGCTTTATAATTATGAATTATATGCTTTCTCCTTGATATTAAACTTTATAATAATTACTAAATTGTTTAGTTATACATTAAATAACTTCATAGTCTAAATGTCAATATTGCCATCATGGTTAATGCTTATGATTATATGTCCTGAAATTAATGGAAATCCCAAAAAGTTTTTTTCCCTCCTTGTTTTAGTAGCAACTTTTTTTCAATTTCTTGTACTGATACCAAACAAACAAACAAAAGCAAATTAACTTAAGCATTAAAGTGATGGTGTTACACCAGTTTTACACTTAATTTCAACATTAACACTGAACACTAATAACTCGATATGAAAGGTTGATATATCAAAAGAAGTGTTTCAAAACAAAAGGAAGCACAATCTCTTGAATAAGAGAATTATAAGCATGGATGCTAAGCAACAATAATAACAGGTAATGTACCTGTTACCAAGATGACTGGGCAGTTTTGTAAGAAAAGCAATCCTGTTCGTCATTTAATATCCTTTATTTTCAGCTGATGGAGTTGTATAATAATCTCAGTTAAAGCATGCCATTTCACTTTATCATGAGCATTGTGTACATGTTTCTGTCCTTTAATTAGAATATATGCCTATAGAAACTCTCCCAACTTCAAGCTACCAGGAACATTGGATACACTTTTACATTAAATGCAGGCTAAGTTTAAATATTATAAAGAAAAATCTCGACTCTAAATGCAGAGAATGATCTGTAGCAGATAAGCTAATTTGAAAGCATGACTACCTCCATATGTGTGCTATCTTTTTGACCTAAAGACTGAGCTTTTAACAGCCCCTAAGTAGGGGTGGATGTGGAATAGATGGTGGGGCGGGGGCAGTTAAAACTCTTTGTACTTTGTCAACATGGAGACATGTTTCTTTTTTTTTAATTTAAATTTATTTATTTTAATTGGAGGCTAATTACTTTACAATATTGTATTGGTTTTGCCATACATCAACATGAATCCTCCATGAGTGTACACGTGTTCCCCATCCTGAATCCCCCTCCCACCTCCCTCCCCATACCATCCCTCTGGGTCATCCCAGTGCACCAGCCCCAAGCATTCTGCATTGAACCTGGACTGGCCATTCGTTTCTTATATGATATTATACATGTTTCAATGCAATTTTCCCAAATCATCCCACTCTCCCTCTCCCACAGAGTCCAAAAGACTGTTCTATACATCTGTGTTTCTTTTGCTGTCTTGCATACAGGGTTATCATTACCATCTTTCTAAATTCCATATATATGCGTTAGTATACTGTATTGGTGTTTTTCAAAGCTCTTTTCTACACCTTTAAGTAAAAATGGGAGTAGAAGAAATCTACCAGTCTATCAAAGGAAAGGAATCTGGAAAGTGATTTAATTCAGCTTGGGCTAGGGAATTCAATTGAAAAAAGATTTTCCCTCAGAATATATAATCACAGGCATTTGCCACTGCAAGTTTGTGTCAGGGACACAAACTGGTGACCAGCTATTCTTCCATCTTTCTGACTTCTACTGAAAGTTAAAGTTCAAATTTATATTAGCCACCTGGTCTGAAAAATTGTAGCCTGAGATATTAACCTAAGCATTCCAAAATAATACTCCAATGTGTTAGCAAAATATGCAGATCTTTCTTCAAAATACATCTAGTGATACTGCCAAGTCAATTCTCATGGTTTCTCTGTACCATACTATTCTTAGCCACCACTATAATCTTCCCTGTGCATTATTGTGGTAACTGCATAATAAGTTTCTTTGCTTCTACACTTGATATCTGTATTTATTCTCTACAAAGTCATATCTTGCCACTCATCAGATCAAAACTCCTGGTGATTTCCTATATCACACAGAATAAACTCCAGATCCTTACCATGGTGCTCAACCAGGCACCTGGAACCAGGTTCCTCCTGATCTGGTCCCAACAGATTTTCTGATCCCATTTCCTTCCCTCTCAGAAGGAACTAAACTGCTGACACCTTGGTTTCCGACTTTTAGCGTCTAGAATTATAAGGCATACATTTCTGTTGTTTAAGCCATCCAGTTTGTGGTATTTTGTTACAGTAGCCATAGGAAACTAGTGGAACATTTATTCAAAGAGGACGTTTCTCTATACTTGATATGTGCCCAGTTGCTTCAGTTGTATCCAACTCTTTGCAACCTATAAACTGTAGCCCGCCAGACTCTTCTGTCCATGGGATTCTCCAGGCAAGAATACTGGAGTGGGTTGCCATGCCCTCCTCCAGCGGATCTTCCTGACCCAGGCATTGAACCTGTGTCTCCGGCGTCTCCTGCATTGCAGGCAGGTTCTGTACTTACTGAGTCACCTAGGCAGTAACACTGTGAATTCATTCCCCTTTACTCTATACTTTGTATTGTTTGTTCTTAGCATCTGAATTCTTTATCTCCTTGTCACAAAAATACCAAGTTGTGAGAATTTGCCTGTATTTTCTTGTACTATCAAAAACAATCAAGAAAAAAATCTAGAAAGTTTGAAAGAACTTCAGAAAATAATGATTTGAAACAGTAACCATGTACTATGCCCCTCCAAATGAACAAACGAAAAAAAGATCAGATCCACTGTCAAATGTTCAAGTAATAGATAATTGAATCTCATAAAAATTTATTCAGTAATAGAAAAACATTAATCTTGTCTATCTCATTTAAGGCATTTGATACATATCTGATAATTAAAGCAGAAAGAGTGCCCCATGGTATTTTTATTAACCTCATGTCATACCTATGTATTGAGCATTATTCTAAGCACTTTATGAATGTTAACTCAATTATTCCTTTTACCCACCAATTGAATTAGAAGTAGGTACAATTACTGTTTCCATTTTGCATATGAGCAATGGAAGGAAAAAGTTTTGGTAATTTTTCTGAGATAACAGAGGTAGTAATTGGTAAAGCGTGGACTGAAAGCCAAACAGATCGGCTCTAGAAATTGTGTTGTTAAGTGTTATGCCATGGTGCACTCAAAGATATGCTACAGGGCAATTTCACTTACAAGTAAATGCACAAATAGCTTTAAATTATATTAGCTTACTAAATCTAGTAATGTATTGAAAGAAAACATTCATTATTAAGTTGGGCATAGTCCAGTTATTCCTGGAAATATTTAATGGTGAAAACTAGTGTATTACACAAATTATATTAAATAAGAACAAAAACATATGTTCATTCTGTATGTAGAAAACATTTTTATAAAATTCAGTGTTTATCATTAAGAAAAAAAATGAAGCTATAAGTAAATTTGGTGGAAAACTGTCTCCTAAAATCTCAGCAAAAATCACACTTATTTTGTGATAGAAGAAGTGTTTTCTTTTAACTCAGGAAGATGACAAGAATGCCTGCTGTGGCCATTTTTATTCAGCATCATGGATGAGGCCCTAAGCAGGGCTGGAACACAAAAAATAATAAAAGTTGTAAGATTTTGAAAGTAAGAAACAAAATTTTCAATATCCTCATGTAATATGTTTATATTTGTGCCTAGAAAACTTAATAAAGAAATATTTGGAATTAATGTGAGTTCAGAAAGGTAGCCATAAATCCATGATATTCTTATACATAGCAACAATAAATAGGATAAAATTATAAACACAATAAAAGCTGTAAAGCACTATGTAATACATATAAAGAAAGTGTATAAATTGTTTGCTGCTGCTGCTGCTAAGTCACTTCAGTCGTGTCCGACTCTGTGTGACCCCATAGATGTCAGCCCACCAGGCTCCTCTGCCCCTGGGATTCTCCAGGCAAGAACACTGGAGTGGGTTGCCATTTCCTTAGCGGGGAATTATAACTTTATTGAAAAGCATTGAAGAATTGAATATAGAGGTGTTCATATCTATGCCTAAAACATCTTAACAATATATGTAGGGTATTTCAGTCCTTATTGATATATGAATTTAATACATTAGCAATCCTTATCCCTTCATGGTTTTTATGGAATGAACAAATTGATGATATCACTTACAAGATGATTAAGAGGGCCAAAAATGATTAAGATTTGAAAAAGTATAAGCTGAGAGTATTTGCCACAAAAATCTCAAAAATAATGTAGTAGTATTGTGTTAGGAGATAGATAAATGGACTAATGGAACAAAATAGAGAAATAAAAACATATTAAACCCTGTTTGAGGAGAGATGTGGCTCCACAGATCAGTGATGGAAAGAATTAACTTCTACATTTATAATGATGATGGGATTAGTTATTCATATGAAACAAGTAAAATATATGCTTACCTCCTACCATGCCCAGAAATCAATTTTAGGAGAAATGAAAATCTAATCAGGAAAATCAAAATGTTAGAAACATCTGTTTTCTAAGAGACAACATTAAAATAAGTGACATAGTAATCCTATGGTTGGGCTTCCCTGAGGGTTCAGGGGTAAAGAATCTGCCTGCAATGTGAGACGGTTCAGTCCCTAGGTCAGGAAGATCTATGGAAGGAAATGGCAACCCACTCCAGTATTCTTGCCTGGGAAATCCCATGGACAGAGATGCCTGGAAGCCTACAGTCCATGGGGTTGCAAAGAGCCAGAAACAACTGAACAATAACCCCATGGTCTGTGGTCCAGGAGACAGTAATTGCAAGATATATAAATGTTTAATGTTAATAACTAAAATCAGATCAGATCAGATCAGTCACTCAGTCATGTCCGACTCTTTGCGACCCCATGAATCGCAGCACGCCAGGCCTCCCTGTCCATCACCAACTCCCGGAGTTCACTCAGTTACATAAATTAAAAAAAAAAAACTTCAAAAAAGATTTGAGCATAAAAATGGGCAAAAAGATATAGAGCAACAATTAGCAACAGAAAAAATATTAAACATGGCAATAGATATAGACATGGATCTATGTAGATATATAACCACATACCTTTGATTCACCATAGTGGTTGCTTGGGAGGAGATGAAGAAGAATGAATCAAAAGGAAGAATACAGACTATTATAGAAATAAATAGTATTTTATTTTTAAGTGATGCATAAGCACGTGGATTCTTTATATTATTTGCATATATACTTTATTAAACTGAAATATTTTATTATAAGCATTTTTAATATGGACAAAGGATATTGAATGTTATAAATGTTGAATGATTCCTTTGACCACAGGGACAGTAAACTTTATATCTCTAAACTCTGGTATGAAAAGTCGCTCAGATACTTCGCCCATCTAAGATTGTGAAAGATTGATATTTATTCAGAGTACTATTAAAAAATAAAGACAAACTGATCTTAAAGAGAAAAAAGAAGTGAAGATGAAAGAGAAGCCCGATTCTAAAGGCAATGTGAACATTTTAGTTAAGTTCAGTTCAATCACTCAGTCGAGTCCAGCTCTTTGTGACCCCATGGACTGCAGCACGCCTGGCTTCCCTGTCCATCACCAACTCCCAGAGTTTACTCAAACTCATGTCCGTCAAGCTGATGATGCCATCCAACCATCTCATCCTCCGTCACCCCTTCTCCTCCCACCTTCAATTTTTCCCGGCATCAGGGTCTTTTCAAATGGGTCAGTTCTTCACATCAGGTGGCTAAAGTATTGGAGTTTCAGCTTCAGCATCAGACCTTCCAATGAATATTCAAGACTGATTTCCTTTACAATTGACTGGTTTGATCTCCTCACAGTCCAAGGGACTCTCAAGAGTCTTCTCCAACACCACAGTTCAAAAGCATCATTTCTTCAGCACTCAGCTTTCTTTATAGTCCAGCTCTCACATCCATACATGACTACTGGAAAAACCATAGCTTTGACTAGACGGACCTTTGTTGGCAAAGCAATGTCTCCTCTGCTTTTTAATGTGCTGTCTAGGTTGATCATAACTTTTCTTCCAAAGAGCAAGTCTTTTAATTTCATGGCTGCATCACCATCTGCAGTGATTTTGGAGCCCAAGAAAATAAAACCTCTCACTGTTTCCATTGTTTCCCCGTCTATATGCCATGAAGTGATGGGACCAGATGCCATGATCTTAGTTTTCTGAACATTTACAAAGAAAAATTGGGGTTTAGGAGACCTGATTCCAAACCCGAAATACTTGACTAACTCCCAGAATGACCTTGAGCATGTTGCTTTTGATGGATTGAAAATTATTACACATTTTAGGACATTCCTCCCACTTAGAAGTGGAATCCTTTTCCCCACCCTTGCTTCTGGGCTGGCTTGTGACTGATTTGGAAGATGGCAGAATTGACATTTAGCCAGAGTAACTACTACCATAGCCTTTAAGTATGCTATTGGCTTCACCTTGGTCTCTGGGATCCCTGAAGTATAGAGAGTCAAGCTGCCTAGCCAGCAAGAACACATAGAGTGTCTGTGAGAGGAAAGGGAGAGGGTGAAGAGCCTAGATGAGCACAGGTAACTGTCCCTCTAAAGGTGTAGGTATGTGATTGCAGCTGTGTGGAACCCTGCAGTTCAGCTCAGCCACTCCTTAAATACCACAGAGTAATCCTTGGAAGGAAAGTTATGACCAACCTAGATAGCATATTCAAAAGCAGAGACATTACTTTGCCAACAAAGGTCCGTCTAGTCAAGGCTATGGTTTTTTCCTGTGGTCATGTATGGATGTGAGAGTTGGACCGTGAAGAAAGCTGAGTGTTGAAGAATTGATGCTTTTGAACTGTGGTGTTGGAGAAGACTCTTGAGAGTCCCTTGGACTGCAAGGAGATCCAACCAGTCCATCCTGAAGGAGATCAGCCCTGGGATTTCTTTGGAAGGAATGATGCTAAAGCTGAAACTCCAGTACTTTGGCCACCTCATGCGAAGAGTTGACTCACTGGAAAAGACTCTGATGCTGGGAGGGATTGGGGGCAGGAGGAGAAGGGGACGACAGAGGATGAGATGGCTGGATGGCATCACTGATTCGATGGACGTGAGTTTGATTGAACTCTGGGAGATGGTAATGGACAGGGAGGCCTGGCGTGCTGTGATTCATGGGGTCACAAAGAGTCGGACACAACGGAGCAACTGAACTGAACTGAACTAAACTGAATCTCATTGAATGGAGTATGAAGCAGAATCGCCTAGCCAGTGAGGTGGCTTGTACTATTGCTTACATATAGCTTTTTTCTTAGAGAATGTGTTTTGGTTTTGTTTGTTTGTTTGTTTTTCACACTGTCTGAACATTATTGTTTAAACAGGCTGGAATTGCTAGTCATACTAGCAATTTATTCAGTAGAAATCCTTTTCAAGATTCCATTTCTGCTCAGACTGGCTTTTGCTGACCCACAAAATCATGAGATATTAAAAAAAATATATATATATATTTTTTTTGTTTAAAGCCACTAATGTAGCAGTCTATGATGTAGATAACTGGAACTGAATTTGTTACCTGGAAGTGGGATGCTGCCATAAAAAAACCCCTGAAACATGTGACACTGTCTTTGGGCCAATAGTGGGTAAACCCTGGACGTCAAGGAGACTGATAGTGAAACTTGAAAGTGGATGTGGGTTTGAAGGACAGTAGGAAAAGTGTATTTGAATTAAAAGTAGTCCTTTGTTATTTACCAGTGGAAAGTTCAGCAACACTGTCACTGACAGTAGTGGGGAAGATTGGAAATACACCTACTGGCTTAAACTAAGGAGCTTTCCAGGTATAATTGGCACAGGGCCAACTGGGTGGCTCAGACTGTAAAGCGTCTGTCTACAATGTGAGAGATCCGGGTTTGATCCCTGGGTTGGGAAGATTCCCTGGAGAAGGAAATGGCAACCCATGCCAGTACTCTTGCCTTGAAAATCCCACGGACTCTTGCCTTGAAAATCCCACAGACAGAGGAGCTTGGTGCAGGCTACTATCCATGGGGTTGCAAAGAGGCGGGCACAACTAAGCAACTTCACTTCAACTGGGTTCTAGTGGCCTCTCATAGATTTACAAAAGAAGAAACTTTTCATTCTGTTATGGGTATGTATGGAGGGAAGCATATAACATTTCTTTAATTCACAGATCTTTGGATTAAGAGGAATTTTACACAGGTCATGTTGTTCACACCTGGACCTAATTTAGATAATAAGATATTGAGCACGAAGTTGGTGTTGAAATAGGATAAGACTTTGGGACATCTTGGAAAGAGCTGAGTGTATTTTGCATGTGGAAGAAGTAGAAATTATTAGTGGCTGGAGAGAGAACTATGTCATATTTAAAATGGCAAAAGTCCTTAATGAGTGATGAGGTCTGTTTCCCCATCTCTTGAATCCAGGCTGGCATACAGAGTAAAGCATATAATTTTAAGTCTGAGTCTAGTCTTTAAACGTACCAGTAATTCCCGTCTTTATCTCTGGACATACATGTTATGGTGGTGGTTTAGCTGCTCAGTTGTGTTCAACTCTTATGACCCCATGAACTGTAGCCTGCCTCTGTCCCTGGTATTCTCAATGCAAGGCTACTGGAGTGGGTTGACACTTCCTTCTCCAGGGGATCTTCCCGACCCAGGAATCAAACCCAAGTCTCCTCTATTACAGGCAGATTCTTTACTGACTGAGCTACAAGGGAAGCCCATACATATTATGAGCCTCCATATATTAAATCTAACTACCCTACTGGAGAAAATCCAAGAGGAGTCCTTGAGATTATATAAAGAAGGGACCTACAGCAGTCTCTCGCTTTCCAATCTTCCAGCCATGTTATCAGGGATATGCTTGGGGCCATCTTAGATTCTTCAGAACAGCTTGGGGACCAGCCTGACACCACTGGGTGATCCAGTCAGTTCCAAGTGTAATAGAGGAAATGCCAGAATGAGCCCTGCTGCTTTTTCTGACCCACAAATCAATGTGATACAAAATACTTGTTAAACTACTAACTTTTAGAGTAGGTTTTTATGCAGCAGTTGATAACTAGATAGGCAGATAGTATACAGGTAGATGAGATAGATATATTAGATAGCTGGATAGACAGATAACATACTAAGTTAGAATTCTGTTTATCTGTGGGAAAAAAAGGGGGTTTGAACTACATTGTCTTTATGCTAACGGCCGAGTTCTTAAGGCTAAAGATTTATTCCAGTTTATTCTAGTCACTTTTGAAGCATCTTTCATTTCCTTAAATCTGCTAAATCTCCAAGGCAAAATAATGTAGAACAGAATAGATAACTAAATCTTGCTAGGCATTAACTAGGGTAAATACATTTGGAGAACTGCCTCTCAGTTTAAACCAGTTGAACTGTGACTATACCATGCTTTTAGAGAGACTGTCTCATCATGTCATGGTCTGTCTTATTAGAGTATGGTTTCAGTCCCTTGACAGCTTAAAAATAACCACAGTCAAACAGAAGCTAAGCTGCTGGGATATGTGTTAATTGCTCCATTGTCGTACAGAGAGATAACAGGAACTGAGGTTCCCTTGAGATCAAGAAGAATTGTGAAGTGTCAATTTCAAAATGAGTTTTATTCAGTTGGTTAAAAATAGCTCTTTTCTTGAGCAATATAAATATATTTAGCATTGTTTGAACATCATTAAGTATGCTAAATGTGCTAATCATTAGTAAGAAATGCTTCTGAGTATATGATTTCTACTCATTCCTTTTTTTTTCCCTTCCCTGGGAACTTTTATTGTATAAAGTCCCTTTTATACATAGATTTCTCTATGAAATAGAGGGTACACATTCAGCATACTGATCCTGTGATGACCTATATGAGATGAACTGATGATTATCAATGGCTTACTTGATGTTTTTCTCAATGCCTGTCTGTGGCTATGATCTTCCATAAAATTCCAGAACGGTATTTTAAGATAAAGAATTTAACTCAAATTTTTAATCTTTATTAATTATAATTTTTTTACTGTTTTCATAAACAAGGATCAAATGCACATTTCACATGAAAACTCTTAATAGTATACACATAAATAGTACCAAAATAGATACAAGAAAAATGAGAGATGTCAAAGCTGAATTTCTGATCTGTGAGATCAAACGTATTCACTGGATTAACATTATAAATGCAAGATTATAAATGAGTCACTTCATTTTCTGATAACTAAAGTGGCAGATTACCAACGTGAACAAATGAATGTTGTTAGTTTGGATTTAGGTATTTATTTTTGAATAAAGTTTTTCCTTTCATTCAAAATGGGCTAAAACTGCTGTACACTTTCTGAGAAGGGCATTTTTCATTAATATCAACTATTTGTCCTTTTTATTTAAGGGAAACCTAAAAATGTGTGTTTGCCAAATATTAAAATCTGAGGGATGTGTGAATAGAATATGTTCTTTATAAGTCACAAAGATGCATTGTTTATTATTTATTTCTGGGTGACATTCTTTGTAAATTTTCAAGTATAATTTATACTTGTAGTTGGAAATGTTATTATATTTTCAAAACTACTAATTTGATTATATAGTAGTAGAACTTCTTAACATATTTTCAACTCTAATTTTTTTCAATTAGTATAAAAATTATATTATCTGAATATACAAGTTGAATTATCACTGATTAATAGTTACCACTTCAAACAGCAAATAGGAATAGTGAAAAATAGTGATGTGAAAGAAAAGATTCAATCACTGCAAATCTTTAAATAGTTGTTTTTAAAATTTATATGTATATTGTTCCAGTGCTTATGAATTTTGTAAGTGTTATGTCCCCAGTATATGATCTTCTTTCTTTAGGAAAAAAAGAAGCTAGAGAGAAGAGGAAAAGATGAAAGAAAAAAATTACTGAAATGCATTTATTATAATTTTTTTCATATTAAATGGATACCTTGTAATAAATATTCAAGTAACTGATAATCTGGGAGGTATATGGTATAATTTATAAAAGGGACACATACACATATACACGTTTCTCTTTTCTAATCTATAATAGAATTTGAATTTAATAGAAACAGAAATAACTGTTCAATATAAAAATTAAAATACATTTTAATATAAAAGTATATTTAATATAAACAGAAATTAATGTTCAAAATAGCATTAAGTTCTTAGACTTTAATAAGAAATATTAGCTTGTAAGAAAAAATGGTTATAACTAATAGCTTGGACCCTGGAAAGAAGTTCATGAAGACAATTGGACTAATCACACACAAAAACACTGAAATATGCTTTACCAGATCTGTGCCACTTGACCAAAGCATTGTAAGACCACAAAAACTATTTACCCAACATAGGTTTCATAACAAGGAACAGTCCAATAGAGTAGATAAATGTAAATAAAATGTAGTGGTACACATCAAATTTGAAAAATTTTAAGTTAGAGGCGTATGAAGTTTCATAGGAGTACCAGGAAAGAAAATATGATTTCCTCTGTGGAAGATTCTACAAACTTCTTTAACATAAAACTATGAAATTTGTTTTTTGTTTGCTTGTTTGTTTGTTTTGGTGATTGGGTTTGAGTGGGAAGCAAAGGCTGCCAGAGATGGGAAACCCTTAAAGGTGAAGGCTACCTAAATACAGAGTCCAGTGGCAAAGACAGCGCAGAGTTGTTGCTCTTCTCTCTGTTGTCAGTGCTCTGGCTCTCCTGATCTTTCAGAAGATAGCTGTCTAGAATACAGTTCCTTAATACAGGAATACAGTTCCAAGTTCAGATAAAGACAAGTTTGTGTAATGTGAATTTGCATTTTTCAAACTTTTTCATTATGAGATATAATTTAAACACAATATAATTAAAAACTTGGTGAAAGCCTGAGAATATTAGAATCACCCATTTCTATGTACCCATTTGCAGTTCTTACCCTCTCTTTCTTCCATGGAACAGTCAGCCACTGACCTTACTGTCCTTAAAATTTTGCCTTTTCTAGAATTTTATATAAAGTGGAATCATACAGTATCATGCAGTATCTATTTTTGGTGATTCTGACCTTTCACTTAGCATGTGTGCTTGGTCTCTTCAGTCATGCCTGACTCTTTGTGACTCTGTAGACTATAGTCTGCCAGGCTCCTCTGTCCGTGGGATTCTTGAGGCAAGAATATTGGAATGGTTGCCATGTCCTCCTTCAGGGAATCTTCCTGACCCAGGGATCGAACTGTTGCAGGAAGGGGGACCCCTTCTGGGGCCTGAAACCGGGCTCTTGTCTAACACTCAGAGATGAATTGTCCGAGGAGATACCGGTGCTGACAAAGCA
Source organism: Bos indicus (assembly GCF_029378745.1). Lineage (NCBI taxonomy): Eukaryota > Metazoa > Chordata > Mammalia > Artiodactyla > Bovidae > Bos > Bos indicus. The sequence continues at coordinate 59,420,358 of NC_091763.1, read as the reverse complement.
AGAGATTTTATTGGGAAAGGGCACATGGGCAGAGAGCAGTAGGGTAAGGGAACCCAGGAGAACTGCTCTGCCATGTGGCTGGCAGTTTTGGGTTTTATGGTGATGGGATTAGTTTCTGGTTGTCTTTAGCCAGTCATTCTGACTCAGAGTCCTTCCTGGTGGTGCATACCTTGTTCAGCCAAGATGGATGCCAGCGAGAAGGATTCTGGGAGGTGGCCAGACATGTGGTGTTTCCTTTTGACCTTTCCTGAAATCTTCTGGTTGGTGGTGGCTTATTAGTTCCGTGTTCCTTACTAGGACCTCCTGTCATAAAACAACTCATGCAAATGGTTACTGTGGTGCCTGGCCAGGGTGGGCAGTTTCAGTCAGTGTGCTTCCCCTAACAAAACCTGAGTCTCTTGCATTGCAGGTTGGTTTGTTACCGCTGAGCCACCAGGGAAACCCTTTCACTTAGCATAATGCTTTAACAATTCATCTATGGCTGCGATCCAAAAGTCTACAAGCTATAAGTGCTGGAGAGGGTGTGGAGAAAAGGGAACCCTCTTACATTGTTGGTGGGAATGCAAACTAGTACAGCCACTATGGAGAACAGTGTGGAGATTCCTTAAAAAACTGGAAATAGAACTGCCTTATGACCCAGCAATCCCACTGCTGGGCATACACACTGAGGAAACCAGAATGGAAAGAGACACATGTACCCCAATGTTCATCGCAGCGCTGTTTATAATAGCCAGGACATGGAAGCAACCTAGATGCCCATCAGCAGACGAATGGATAAGAAAGCTGTGGTACATATACACAATGGAGTATTACTCAGCCATTAAAAAGAATACATTTGAATCAGTTCTGAGGTGGATGAAACTGGAGCTGATTGTACAGAGTGAAGTAGGCCAGAAAGAAAAACACCAATACAGTATACTAACACATATATATGGAATTTAGAAAGATGGTAACAATAACCCTGTATAGGAGACAGCAAAAGAGACATTGATGTATAGAACAGTCTTTTGGACTCTGTGGAAGAGGGAGAGGTCAGATGATTTGGGAGAATGGCGTTGAAACATGTATAATATCATATATGAAACGAGATGCCAGTCCAGGTTCAATGCACGATACTGGATGCTTGGGGCTGGTGCACTGGGACAACCCAGAGGGATAGTACAGGGAGGGAGGATGGAGGAGGGTTCAGGATGGGGAACACGTGTATACCTGCGGCAGATTCATGTTGATATATGGCAAAACCAATACAATATTGTAAAGTTTAAAAAAAAAAAAAAAATTCGTGTATGCAAGGGACTTCCCTGGAGATCCAGTGGTTAAGCCCGTGATCTTTCAATTTAAAGGTGCAGGTTAGATCCCTGGTCTGGGTGGGAGCTAACATCCCATATGCCTCATGGCCCAAAACCCAGAACATAAACAGCATAAGCAATATTGTAGCAAATTCAATAAAGACTGAAATGGTCCACATTAAGAAAAAAATCTTAAAAAAATATTCATCTATGCAAAAAACCATGTATTTATGTGAATATATTGTTTGTTACTTTTGATTGCTTATTCTATTGTATGGGTCTATCAGCTGTTTACCCATTCGCCAGTTCATAGGCCTTGGGATTTTTTTTCAGCTTTATCCTATTGTGAATAAAGCTTCTAAGACCATTCAAATATAACTTTTTTGTGTAGACAGATGTTTTTATTTCTTCTGGGAGTGAAATAGCTGAGTCGTATGTTGAATGCATGTTTATCTTTATAAGATACTGCCAAACAGCTTTCCAATATGGCCATGCCAGTTTGCATTCCTGCCAGCAGTTTATAAGAATTCCACTTGCTACACATTCTTTCTGAAACTTGGTCTTTTTGTTCTTTTTAATTTTAACCATTCTAAATTGTTTATATTAGTATTTCATTGTGGTTTAATTTTCCTTTCTCTAATGATATTTAAATGATATGGAGCATAATTTCATGTGCTTATTTGCCAAGTATAAATATATGCTTTTTCTCTGTTGAAGTTTCTTTTTACATATTTTACCCAGTTTTTGTGATAGACTTAATTCTTATGTTTGTCTATGATCCAATTTGAGTTAATCTTTATGTATATTGTCAATTAAGAGGCTAGATATATCTTTTCATATGTGGTTATACAATGGTGTGAGTACCATTTGTTGAAAAGATTCTCTCTTATTCACTGGGTTTTGGGGGCACCTTTGTTAAAACTGAATTTACCATGAATGTAAGAATTATTTTCTAGATTCTCAGTTCTGTTTCTTTGATCTATGTGTTTCTTTCCTTGATAGAACCACAATTCTTGATTGTAATAGCTTTATAATAATTTTGAATTTGGAGAGTATAGTGCTGCTGTTTATTTCAATATTATTTTGATTACTCTGGGTTATTCATCTTTCCATATACATTTTAGAATCAGCATGTGAATTTCTGCACAGAAGCCTGCGATAATTTTGAAAGGGTTTGTGATAATTCTGTATATCAATCTGGGGAGAATTCCTATTTAATTTATTCTTCTTATCCTGTGATATACTATATCTCTCTATTTTCATCTTTTAAAATGTCTTTCAACAATATTCTGTAGTTTTTTGCTAAGGTACACTTAAGTAGTATACACTTTTGATATAATTAGTAAAATAGTATTTTTATTTTCAGTCCCCAGTTTGATTGTTGGCATTTAGAAGTAAATTAATTTTGCATACTGACCTTGAATATTTGATGTCCATAAATTTACTTATTACTTTGTATCTTTTTTTGCACGTCCCTTATAACTTACTTCATGTAAAGATCATATTATCTCTGAATTAAGACTGTTTTATTTTTTCCTTTCCGATATTTATGATTTTTCTTCCCCTTCCTCTTTTTTCCTTAGTGCAGGACCGAAGACCTCTATTATTAAAGTGAATACAGGTGGTGAGAGCAGATGTCCCTGCCTTATTCCTGAAGTTTTAGGTAAGCATTCAGTGTTTCAACATTAAATACAATGTTAGCATTGGGTTTCTGTAGATATTTGTGATTAGTATGGGAATGTTCCTTCTGTTATTAGACTGGTGAGAGATGGAATAGTAGTTGGGTTTTAGTAAATGCTTTTTTACAGTTATTGAAATCAGTGTGTTTTCTTCTTTCCCAATCTGAGAATGTAGAGAATTATATTCATTGCTCTTTTAATGGTATATTAACTTGTTTCCTGAGATACATCTGATTTGCTCATGTTGCATAATATTTTTAATATACTGTTACATTTAATTTTCCAACATTTGGTTGTGAAATTTTCTACCTATGTTCATGAGGGATATCCATCTGGAGCTTACTTTTTATGTAATTTATTTTGCTGGCTTTGATATAGAGGTAATAATGCTGGCTTTAGAAAGTGAGAAGGATATCTTCCCTCCTTTGTTATTTTCTGAAAGAGTTTTGGTTCTGTCTACTTGTTTTGTTTTCCTTAGTAACATTCTTTTCTGTCTTTTCTTCAGCTCCCTTTCAGTAGAAGCTGGCCATACTAGGTATTCAATTTAGTCTTCCTCTCTTAGGTAACTGAGTGCCTTTAAATGAGGTGTGTTTTACATTTGTCATAATATTGTGATTCCTTAGAAGTCACTAAATTCAAACTGCTGGCAGATCTCCTGTAGCAGCAAACCAACATATGGTGGAAAGCAAAGCAGCTTCTCCTCTTTTGGAGTTTCAGCCAGTGAGAAGGAAATCCAGTTCCTCTTCTGTATATTCAGCTCACTAGAGCAGCTTCTCTTTAGATCCACAGCAGGCAGGTAGGTGCAGACTTCTCCTTCCTCAAAGACTCCAAAGGGGGTTGATTTGTTTGTTTGCTTATCCAAAAGGAACAAGGAGTAGCAAGCCCTTTTCTCTGTATCTGGTCATTTATACAGTCATTCACAATATTTAGTGAGTGTGAACTACGCCTCAGACAGTATTCCTAAAACAAAGGATACAGGAAGAAACAGAAAGAGATCACTACACTCAAAGAGTTTATTAGGGTTTAAGGGTGATGAAGGCTTCCCTGGTGACTCAGACGTTAAGAATCTGTCTGCAATGCAGGAGACCTGCTTTCATCCCCTGGGTCAGGAAGATCACCTGGAAGAGGGGATGGCAACCCACTCCAGTATTCTTGCCTGGAGAATCCCATGGACAGAGGAGTCCAGAGCTCTGCAGTCCATGAGATCCCAAAATATCGGACATGACTGACCGACTAAACACACACACACAAGGGTGATGAAAATAGAAATAATACATTATAAAAGCCTACAATATTTTAAAATGTGGCAAATGCTACTTTAAGAGGAAAAATTAGAGCATATAAGGGAGAGCTCAAATATCAGGGGAGAGGAACAGTTTGCTATATTGAACTTGCAGTTAGGTTTCTTCTTATGAGGAAGAGATTTGAGAAAAGACTTGAAGGAGATGAGAGATTGAACAAAGAGACTTTCTAGGGAAGAGCATTCCAGGAGAGGAGACATCAGGAGCTAAGGCTCCAAGGGCAAGACAAGAGCCCTTCTCTGTTCCACAGACTGTAGTCTGCCAGGCTCCTCTGTACGTGGGATTCTCCAGGCAAGAATACTGGAGTGGGTTGCCATTTCCTTCTCCAAAACAGAATAGCTTCATTTAAAAAAAAACAAAACCTTAAAATAAGCAAACAATATCTTATCTAAATGCAAAAATGCATTATTTATGATTGGCTTTCATCTATGTAAAGCTTTCAAAATTTAGTTTTATATAGTATCCTTTGAATCCATCAAGAATATTAGGAAGTAAGATAATCCTGAAGGCACTATCATTTATAGGAGAAATATAGCATTGAGACCTTGAATATTAACAATTTATATACCTGGCATTTTCTTTATTAAAAATTTCTTCTTAGTAGCTGACTAGTATAATCCAGTACTAGTTGGTTGAATTAAAATTTGTATATATTCATGATAAACTAAGTGAAGACACTTTATACCTAAGCTTACATTGGTTCTTGAAATAAACATGTCCAAATATGAATCTCCAGGACAATAGTTTTCACATTTGGAAGAGGAATTATGTTAGGCTTTTCATATAATAGAAAAGTTAGTTATTTTGTATGGACTTGGGTGTATTTATTATTCACCAAAGATTTAGAGGCATGTGTGTGGAGAAGGAAACGGCAGCCTACTCCAGTGTTCGTGCCTGGAGAGTCCCATGGACTGAGGAGCCTGGTGGGCTACAGTCCATGGGGTCGCAAAGAGTCGGACACGACTGAGTGACTTCTGTGTGTGTGAGTGTGTGTGTATGTTACTAAGTTCTTATTGAACTAATTAAAAAGGACTTGAGATTCTGACTCAGTAGGCCAGTTGGATTTAGTAAAAATTTATTTATGCAAAGATTTAAGAATCATCACATGTTCATATTTAGAAGCCAAATTCAAATAAAATTGCTTTGAAAAGACAACTGAATGAATCAAACGAAGTGGGCATTGAAACATGGCAAGACGGTTAACAAAAGTGAGAAAGATAACACTTAAAAAAAAAACAAAACAAACTACAGTTGAGTAAGAAGATAGTAACCCCCAAATTAAAAAAAAAAAAAATCCAATCCCTTGTATTAGTTTGTTAGTGCTGCCATTAAAAAAGCACTGTACACTGACTGGCTGAAACAACAGACGTTTATTGTTTAGAGGTTCTGAAGCCTCGAAGTCTGAGATCAAGTTATTAGCAGGGTTGGTTCCTCCTGCAGGCAGTTTATTCTGAGGAAATTATCTATTCTGGACGGCTCTCCTTGTCTTGCAGATGGCTGTCTTCCCTCTATGCCTGTTTCCATCTGTGTTCAAATTTCCCTCACCAACCACATTGGGTTAGGGCCCATCATAATGACCTCATTTTAACTTGATTACCTCTGTAAACGGCTTCCCCGATGGCTCAGTGGATAAAAAATCTGCCTGCAATGCAGGAGACACGAGAGACACAGGTTCAGTTGCTGGGTTGGGAAGATCCCCTGGATGAGGGCATACAACCCACACCAGTATTCATGCCTGGAGAATCCCATGGACTGAGGAGCCTGGCGGGCTACAGTCTAAAGTGTCACAAAGATCTGCATGAAGATTCTTATCTCCAAAGAAGGTCATGTTTTGAGGTACTGGGGTTTAGGACTGCATCATATATATATATATATATTTTTTTGTTTTGTTTTTGAGGGGGCACAATTCAAACCATAACAACTATCTTGGAAAATAAATATACAACTCTAAAGTATTAATATTGTCTGAGGTACAAAATCCTAAAGTCAGCTATTAGCTTGAAGTTGCACTTTCACTAATTTTGATAGCAATAGAGAATTCCCTCACATAAGGCTAACTACCTTTGTCTAGTTGGTTTATTTGCTTCCTTGTGACAGTCTCACTATCCAAATTATTTATGCTCCTTTAGAGCTGAGACAGAATGCATATGATTAGCTTGAGAAAATCCACTCCAATAATTAGAAAAGATTATGTCAAGTAACTATTTCTGCCTCAGGGACACAGAGAAAAATTGTCTCCTTATTTGCACAGAGTGCCAGGCTTTGCATACTTCTGAAGCTTGCTTCGGTTTGAAGTCTTTCAAGGTGAATTAGTAGCTGCAAAATTTGTAAATTGAAAATCAGGAGATTATTTTTTCCCCCATTGGCATTCATCTTTCTCATTACTATACTATAAAAGGAGTGTGTTTTTTATTTACCTTATGCTGTTTTACTAATACAGCTAAACACAAAATTGACAAGTTAACATATTTATATTCATAAGGTCTTTTTCCAGGCATCTTATTTTGCTTTTAGCCTCTATTGTTTGAGTGTTTTGACAGAGATGGCCTATCCACTCTAGAACTCTTGGGCTTCCCTTGCGGCTTAGCTGGTAAAGAGTCCGCCTGCAATGAGGGAGACCTGGGTTTGATCCCTGGGTAGGGAAAATCTCCTGGAGAAGGGAAAGGCTACCCACTCCAGTATTCTGGCCTGGAGAATTCCATGAACTATAGTCAATGGGGTCGCAAAGAGTCAGACACGAATGAGCGACTTTCACTTTCACTTTTCTTTTATTGTTCCTCTCATGACCTCTGACTATAAGCTCCCTTTTCTTAGAACCTTTACTGTAGAAAAGTTGCAGTTGTAAATTCTTTTTCTGCTCTTTGGAGGTGTAAGCCTCCTGCAACCTAGGAATATATTTCTTTGGGACTTGGGATCTATCTTTTTGTAATGCAGTCATCAAGAAAGATAGGCTTCTGTCTCCTGTCTCTGAGCAAGGGTAGGAGCCTACCTTCCATAAATCACAAGCAGCAGACACAAATGAACCAAGCACTTTGGGCACACTCCTCCTCCTTCCTCAGATTCCTCCAGTACTGTTTCATTCCGTCATCCGGCAGATCCTCCTAGCTTTTGTTTCAGGAAAGTTGGGTTCAGTCTCTCTCTCTCCTATGGCAATAGTCTTGCATTGTCCTCCTTGTCATTTGGTCCAGTGCAGTTTTTCTCCTTAACAGTTTTGTCAGGTCCTTCATTTTGGGATGCTCCTGTGAATAATGGAAACTTCACAACTATGGATTTGGATTGTACATACTCTGTACTTGGATTAGCAACAATCTTTCTTTTCATTTTAACATTAAAGTTTTGAATAAACCTGAAATTTTTAGTGTCACAAATACAGTATTTATGACCTATGCAAAATCTCTGCTTTCAGTTATTCCATACAATATTTTGATTGTCTTTGTTTCATTAGAAAGGCAAGGAGATGTTTGATGTTAACTGAAAATGTAAGGATTTTTGCTTGTAGAAATCTGAGGTTTCTATCCATTTACTATCTAAATATTTCTTGCATTCTATCTGTCTAATTTCTCTAATTACTCGTGTACTCAAGGCCTGTATCTTCCTCATTTGGGCCAAGTATATTTTACTTGAATCTATACTTTCTGTCTGGAGAAGGCAATGGCACCCCACTCCAGTACTCTTGCCTGGAAAATCCCATGGATGGAGGAGCCTGGTAGGCTGCATTCCATGGGGTCGCTAAGAGTCGGACATGACTGAGCAACTTCACTTTCACTTTTCACTTTCCTGCATTGGAGAAGGAAATGGCAACCCACTCCAGCGTTCTTTCCTAGAGAATCCCAGGGACGGTGGAGCCTGGTGGGCTGCCGTCTCTGGGGTCGCACAGAGTCGGACATGACTGAAGAGACTTAGCAGCAGCAGCAGCATACTTTCTGTCTAATCTTACTCAAATGTGTTTTCTACTTTGCGAAAAAGTGATCTTCCTAAAATGGAAATCAGCATATAATTGTCCAGACAAATGCTGCCCAAAGAACACTTATGTGAATTAGATAAGGAATCCTCTTCATGTAAAACAGAATTCAGGTTCAGTTCAGTTCAGTCACTCAGTTGTGTCCGACTCTTTGCGACCCCATGAATCACAGCACGCCAGGCCTCCCTGTCCATCACCAACTCCCGGAGTTCACTCAGACTCACGTCCATCGAGTCAGTGATGCCATCCAACCATCTCATCCTCTGTCGTCCCCTTCTCCTCCTGCCCCCAATCCCTCCCAGCATCAGAGTCTTTTCCAGTGAGTCAAGTCTTCTCATGAGGTGGCCAGAGTACTGGAGTTTCAGCTTTAACATCATTCCTTCCAAAGAAATCCCAGGGCTGATCTCCTTCAGAATGGACTGGTTGGATGTCCTTGCAGTCCAAGGGACCCTCAAGAGTCTTCTCCAACACCACAGTTCAAAAGCATCAATTCTTCTGTGCTCAGCCTTCTTCACAGTCCAACTCTCACATCCATAAATGACCACAGGAAAAACCATAGCCTTGACTAGATGAACCTTTGTTGGCAAAGTAATGTCTCTGCTTTTGAATATGCTATCTAGGTTGCTCATAACTTTCCTTCCAAGGAGTAAGCGTCTTTTAATTTCATGGCTGCAATCACCATCTGCAGTGATTTTGGAGCCCAGAAAAATAAAGTCTGACACTGTTTCCACTGTTTTCCCATCTATTTCCCATGAAGTGATGGGACCAGATGCCATGATCTTCGTTTTCTGAATGTTGAGCTTTAAGCCAACTTTTTCACTGTCCACTTTCTCTTTCATCAAGAGGCTTCTTAGTTCCTCTTCACTTTCTGCCATAAGAGTGGTGTCATCTGCATATCTGAGGTTATTGATATTTCTCCCTTTAGTAGACCACAACCTACCACAACTATACTTGGGCTTATCTGGGGAAAGTGGGAAGTTGGGTGGTTCTCCCTTGTAGGGCATGGACTCCTGGTAAAGGATAGGGAGGGAACAGATTATTTTTGGTTGCCATGGGAAACCTAGAGCATGCTGGCTAGTCCCATCTCACTGCATTGGCCAATTATAGCATCACTACTAGCAGAACGGCTGGCTTTAGATGCTTTCCGACATGATGCATGTGAGGTACAGTTTCATCCACGAAGTAGTCTTGTTGAAATGACCATACTCAAGACTTATTTTTAGATTTAACTTCCAATTTACAGAAAAGATAGACAATGGAGAAAAAATTGATCACAAAAAAGACACAAAATATAAAACATCAGACATTCTATAGTACAGCTGGTCTTTTATGTTCAATAATCAATGCCATGAAAAAAAAAAATGGTAGTTTGTTCTAAGTTAAAATGCATTTAAAAGAGAAAAAAATAAAACACAAGTCATAGCTCATAACTGATTACTGGTTTAAACTAATAAGTTGTACTGGTTGGGGCTCTTGGAAATATCAGAATATGGGCTTATAATTAGATGCTGTTTTGAGATTATTGTCAGTTTTTGTTAAGTAGGATAGTAATGTGGCCAGTGTGTAAGAAATATTATTTGGGGTAAAATATTGTAATAGTTGCAATTGATTAAAAAACACACACACACAAAACATGTGAAAAAAATAATTGAAGCCAGTATGGTGGTATGTAAATAGTTTTTAAGTTTAAGTGCTCTCTGCTGCTGCTGCTAAGTTGCTTCAGTCATGTCCGACTCTGTGCGACCCCATAGACGGCAGCCCACCAGGCTCCCCCGTCCCTAGGATTCTCCAGGCAAGAACACTGGAGTGGGTTGCCATTTCCTTCTCCAGTGTATGAAAATGAAAAGTGAAAGTGAAGTCGCTCAGTCATTTCTGACTCTTAGCAACTCCATGGACTGCAGCCTACCAGGCTCCTCTGTCCATGGGATTTTCCAGGCAAGAGTACTGGAGTGGGATGCCATTGCCTTCTCCATAAGTGCTGTCTATAAGCATGTAATTATATTATTCGTTTCACTTTTCTGTATGTTTGGATTTCTTATAGAAAAGAATTAAATACTGAAATATTTAAAATCCAGAAATGGACACGTAGTTTTAGCTCTGATATGTAAAGAACTTGGAAGCTGTCACTTCTATCCTTATAAGAAATTGTTGAAAATACTGAAAATCAGTGACTTTCATTGGAGCCAAATAAGTTTAAAAGCAAATGACCTCTCAAGTCTAGACAAACAGATTATATTCAATAAGATTTAGATGAAATTTGGTTGCTGGATCTAAAGTCACTGGAGGTTTAAGCTGGTAGCCCTAAGTGGTACTTTGAGTATATTTCTGGAGTTTGACTGTGGATTGGCTTTAGGGTGAGAGACTAACTAGGGCTGCAGTCTTGGAGTCAGCATACTTAGGGGACTACCTCTAGGAACCCTACCAGCTCTTCATAAGGAAGACCTGAAAAGATTCCTCCATGGCACTGGCAAGGAGAATGGAGGAGTAATTGTTGAGGAATGATTCTTCTTAACAGAGAACTCTCCTTAACAAAGTCTACACTGGGGGGAAAGGATTTTGGCAGAGCCTTATCCCAGTGGAAGGGAGTCATCCCACTCCAGGCCCTGCAGCTTTCCTGTATATTTGAAGGGAAGGAAGATGGTCAACAAGAGTTAGGGATTCTAGGAAATATAATGAGAATGTTCCAGCTAGGAAAGAGATTAGGAAGCAAAGAGGAAAAACTATATCACTGGAGTTTTAATCAGAGAATTACAGAATCTTCCCCAAGTCAATTTCTTATCAGCACATCATCATGACTATAGTATAACAACTGTAGGAGCTGTAAGGCCCAGACTCTATTTAAGAAGGAGTTCTTGGGAAGCCTAAGGCATAAGGACATTAGAGGAGTTTGAAGCCTCTGGAACAAACATTAAACATAGCCCAGCTCTCAGCCAGGTTAATATAAAACCTCACACTAAAGTCCTCTTCACCTCAGTTCCTGTTACCCAATATATCAGGCCTGGATTTCATCAAAATACTACAAGGCAAAACAAAAGGTAAAATAGCTCTCAGTCTGAAGAGGCAGAACAGTCATCAGATCTAGACTCAGATATGACAGAGATATTACAATTATCATACAGGGAATTTAAAATAAGCATGATTAATATCTTATATGAAATATTGAGATGAGTAATTTAAACAGAGATGTATAGTCAAAAAGGGATCAAAAAAAGTGCTAGAAAGAATAATTAAAAAGAATACTGTAACAGAAATAAAGAATATTTTGATAGATTTTTCAGTAGACAAATCACAAAACACATTTGACTGAAAATCACTCTCAATGTACTTGGTTGATACTCATTCATTTCTCACATATAGATCAATTATCATTTCCTCAAAAACACATTTTCTGACCCATTTTTAAAAATGTTTTCATGCCATATTGATTACTTATCTACATTGGTATCATAAATTATGTTTTTAGACACTAGATTTCTCTAGTAGCCATGGTGTATGCAATATGGATCTTTTTTTTTGTTATCAATTTCTACAAGTCAAGACTAACTCAGCATAATGCCAAAGGATGAAGAATTAAGTCAGTGAACTGGATATTCTACTTTCCACAGACCTTGGTAGTTTTATATTATAAAGGCGAAACTTCAGAGACGTGTAACATATTTAACCATTGTGTGGCATCCAGACAGCAATAATTGGAAGATTTCTGTAAAACCATGGTAAGTTATAATTTGAGATGTGGTTTAAAATATTTGAAATTTGATTAGGATGATGTAAATATTGAATGGACATCTAATTATTTTTCCCAAAGAAATCTCCTCTTTGAAGGAGTTCTTTTATCTGCAATAAGAGTTTAAAATTGTGGGCATGATTCCTTGCCCTGGCTTTGACTTCAGTGCACTTCCCGTGACAGTTCTCCAAAAGGTCGCTCATGTTTCTGCCTATCTTATGAGCAGAGCACTGACTATCACTGTCCTGGACTGTATTTTCAAGGATGTTTGTATAGTGAACCTCTTTGGAAGATAGAGATAGCATCTTCCTCCAGAGCAAAATGCACATGTGTTATTAGTTACTTTCCCTGATAAAAGGCTCAGGTTCCTTAAGCTCAGAGTTTCTCCTTGTAACGTAATCCACTGTGTGTGCAAATGTCACTGGCCCTTTTTGCATTGTCATGTGGGAGTCAGGGTTCAGGAGCTCAGAGAAGTGCTGATAGTCTGGATACTGCTACTGCTCCAAGTAGTAAACTGTCCTTTGTCTCTCACTTGTCTTCTGATAGCCTTTACATTTATGATTGTATAGCCGGCTGACTTGTTAGAGTATAAGGAGAATAAAAATTCAGATCCTTTACAGTTCTTCACATAGTGCCTTCAGGTAGAGAGTGTAGACTGCTTTGTAAGCAAGAGATATTTAATTAAGGCAAGAATGGGTTCTTCTAGAACTATAAGTTATGGCTCATGTCAAGAAGGAAATGGCAACCCACTGCAGTATTCTTGCCTGGAAAATCCCATGGATAGAGGAACCTGGTGGGCTACTGTCTACGGGTCACAAAGAGTCAGACAAGACTAAGCAACTACCCCCCCCCACACACACACACACGCACGTCAATAAAGAAGTGATCCCACAATAACTTAGAACAGTCCTGGTTGAGAATATGAAGCACAGTCTACATGACTTCAGTCCGATAGATAAGAACATCCTCTCCCTTCCTGTAACTCAGGCAAACACTGGGATGTATTTCCAGGATATTGAAAGCTGCTCAGTGGTGTCTGACTCTTTGCGACCCCATGGACTATACAGTCCATGGAATTCTCCAGGCCTGAATACTGGAGTGGGTAGCCTTTCCCTTCTCCAGGGGATCTTTCTGACTCAGAGATCTAACCCAGGTCACCTGCGTTGCAGGCAGATTCTTTACCAGCTGAACCACAAGGATAACCCAAGAGTACTGGAATTCCTGACCCAGGAATCGGGGTCTCCTGCATTGCAGACAGATTCTTTACCAACTGAGCTATCAGGGAAGACATTTCCAGGATATCTTATTACTATTTAGTCATTAAGCTAAACATAGATGAATATATTAAATAACTTTAAGTCATGTCTTCAGATTGTAGTTGGTGAAATACATGGACAGAATATGTGAGCACAGAGGCTTGGTAAGGCTTGTGTAGGGGTGGACAAGAAGTTGCTTTGGGCCAACCCAGTATTTCTGCAGAGGCTGCAAAGGAACCTGAAAGTGAAGGAGGGAAAGAATTGAGCGAGTTAATAGTTGACAGCAGGCACATGAAAGAAAAGAACCAAAATTTGACAAATATCCCCTATGGGGCTGACTGTTTGGATGTGAAAATTGATATTTTGAACTTGTTAAGAAAATGATGTTTCCACTTGTAATTCATTTTTCTCCCTAGCTCTATTGATCTGATTTGAGAAGTTACCATGCCGGTAAATTCAACTATGAAATTACATTCAAGGTACCTAAGACTCAAACCTCTGCTTTAAATGTTAACTCTTCTTGTAGCAGATCAGTAAATATTCCTATTCCACAATCGATGTATTACAGGGCTAAATTTAGAATTACATTTTGATACTCACTTTCACATACCCTGTGGTAAGGTCAACCCTGAATAATAATTTCATCTTTGGTGCACAAATCATGTGAGTATGTTGACTGACTTGTGGTGTGGAAAGATCTAATAAGGAGTCACGTGGAGGAAACAAAAATTAATATTTTATATAGTTTTATTAAATAAGACTTCAAAAATATAATCAACATCTTGAATCTTTGAGAGTGTCTCATCATAGAAATTTTGACTACTATTACCCTATAATAAATATAATTTATTATATTATAATTATAATATGATTTCATTTATTATATAAATATAATAAACAAATATGATTTAGTCATAAAATAAATATCACAACTGACAGTCATGCTGTTGGCCATGTAAATTTCTAAGCGAAAAGCATTAAAAAATATTTCAAAGCAGAGTTCCTAATGAGATTTTTAGCTATAAAGGAACTAATGACAGGTAAAAAGATATCAGTGTCCTCACTGGAAGTCTTGATATATTTAAAACCAAAATTAAATTGGTTATGAATTTTAGTGATACACTAGTGAAGGTTAACAAAGAGCTCAGAAGATACTGAGTAACTGAAGTAGAAACATGGAGTGGTCGATATAATGATGGTATGAAAAGAGCTACCAACAGAAGGCATCTTTCAGTGTCATAACACAGGGTATGAAATTCTTGGAGCAAATGTGGAATATCAGAGCTTCTATTTGAGTTGAAAAAGTGGAATTGAAGAGATATTAAGAGAAGATAGAAAATGCATTATTCTAGGAGATAGTAATATTATTAATAATTATTGATATTGCTTGTCTTCTGTGTTTAGGACTGTGTGAAGTGTTGACTTTTTATCCTATCATTACCACAGTGCAGCGTTACTAGATATTATTATCCATATTTTGCTAAACAGAAACCAAGACAAGGTAATGTTGAGCTAGTTAGAGGTGTGGCAGAAATTCAGATCACATTCTGATGCTCTTTCTACTGAAATAAGAGAAAACTTATCCCTAGTCTTCAAAATTATCCCCATGTTTTGTGGAGTTTTTGTTACTATATTCCCAGAAGGGCCTGAACAAGCATTGGTAGTCATCTGGTTCTCTATTTGAATAAATTTTCTTTTAAGCACCTGTGAAACTGCATTTTCTAAATTTTGATATACTGTGTTATATTGTCATTTAGTTAAAAAATATTAAAATTTTTTCTTTTGTGATTTTTCTTTGATCCGTGAGTTAGTTGGAAGTCATTTTGCTTTTTCTAATTATTTGAGTTTTTCTTAGAGATGTTACTCTTTTTAATTACTGTACATATTCTGTTTTGGTCAGGTAATATATTCTATATTATTTAATGCTTTTAAATTTATTGAGACTTGTTTTATGGCTTAGAATGTGGTTTGTCTTGGACAGTGTTCTATGTACATTCAAAAAAGAATGTACATTCTATGTTGGATGTGGTGTTCCATAAATATCTAT
Organism: Bos indicus; assembly: GCF_029378745.1. Classification (NCBI taxonomy): domain Eukaryota; kingdom Metazoa; phylum Chordata; class Mammalia; order Artiodactyla; family Bovidae; genus Bos; species Bos indicus. Next base: position 59,405,101 of record NC_091763.1, on the reverse strand, counting down.
TAGGCAGTGTTGGATGATAATATTATTTTCTTATACATTAACAATTTCCAGTAAAGTTAACAGTAAGAAGTATTAATTTCCTTAACTTCTTAAACTATGATGATGGGTTTGTCTATTTCTTCCATTAGTTGAATCCATTTTTCCTTCACATTCTGTGAAATTTTGTTACAAAGTACCTACATATTGAAAATTGTTAGAACTTTTTGTGAATTCACCATTTGTTATTATGAAATATCAATCATTACTGATAATTCTCCCAGAATTGGAGTCTGTGTTCTCTATTTTCATCTGCATTTTAAACATACCGGTTTTCTCATAATAAATATTTACTTTGTATACTTTTCTTTCAATTCTTTAATTTGCAAACCATCTGTGTCTTTACTTACTTTAGTGTGTACTCTGCTAACTACCTATAATTCTGTCTTATTTCTTTTTAATTCATTGTGATAATGTCTGAATTTTAATTAGATTTTTCTGAATCCATTTATGTTTACTGTAGTTATTGGTATGGTTGGGCTATCACTAAAAGTTCTGTATCTTATTTAATTTCTTTCTTGTGTTCTTTTTTCCTTGGTATGCCTTACTTTTCTCAATCAAATATGTTTTCATATTCAGTTCTAACTTTTCCCTTCTATCTAAATCTGATCGCCTTTGTGAGTATGTGTGCATGTGTGTGTTTAGAGGAGTTTCTAGAGGTTATAATATGTATCTTTAACTAAATAATGTATTATATATTTAAAATATGCCATTTGTTGTATTGTAACTTAGCAATGGTAAGCTTTCATTTAAACCCTTCCCATCCTATATGATATATATTTTATTTTATGAATACATATATATACTTTATATCCCTCTACTTTGCAGACTTCTTACAGTCTAAAATCTCAGATCTTTCAATGAAACTGGTGAAAATAATGAAAGTTCTTTTTGTTTAACAAACTATCATTTTAGATGCTCTTAAGTTCTTGTACGTACATGTTTATAAGTGGTTTCATTCTCTTCAAACTGAAGAGTGGTAGCAAATTCTCTCAGCCTTTGCTTATCTGAAATTTCCTTTTTTCAATTTTCACTTTTGGAGAATATTTTTGCAGGATAGAATATATTAAATTGACTGTTTTCCTTCTTTTTTAGAGATGTTTCATTGCCTTTTGGTTTCTGGTGCTTCTGGTGAAAAGTTAGCATTTCTTCTTATGTTTATCCTCCTGGGTTTGTTGTCTTTTCCCCTCTGAATGGTATTAGAATTTTCTTATATATTACATTTGTACCTTTGGTATTTGGTTGTTGTATGTGCCTAAGTATGATGGTCTGTCTTTTTATCTTGCTTAAGATCTCCTGGAGTTCTGCATTTATATTGTTTATCAAGCATAGAAAATAGTTCAAGCAAAATGAGAAAAATGATTGATATTCATAGTCTATTTAAGAGGGAAAAAATCTACTATCTGCTACAAAGTATGTTTATAATGCTCTGTTTGTGGTGATACTTGAGAAAAGAGAAAGAGATGAGCCAATTTAAGTTTTGCTTAAGAAGTGAAAGTGAAAGTCGTTCAGTTGTGTCCAACTCTTTGCAACCCCATGGACTATCAAGTCCATGGAATTCTCCAGGCCAGAATACTGGAGTGGGTACCCTTTCCCTTTTCCAGGGAATCTTCCCAACCCAGGGATCAAACCCAGGTCTCCTGCATTGCAGGCAGATTCTTTGCCAGCTCAGCTACAAGGGAAGCATTTCAAATTTATCATGGTAAAAAGTCACAATATGTGCCATTGCAATAAAATATTAAATAAACTCTTGAATAGTTCAGAATACATGAAAAGAAAAATGAATATTAAAGATAAGTAATTATAAAATCTTACATACATAATCATAAAAATCATATCAATATAGAACCTCAAGTAATAAACTATAAAAAAAAAGTTCCTAAAAACTGAAAGGCTTCATTTTAAAGTATATGATATTATAAAATTTATTTAATTAACAGATGACATTAATGGCTCAGAGAGACCATAATCAATCATCTTCACAGATTTCCAAAACATGATAGCAGTGCACAGGCAGAAGACAGACTGGTTTTTTAGTCTTGGGAGTTCTAAGTACATCACTGTAAATGCTATTTTTAAAAGAGCATAGTTTAGGCCTTGAGTCGGAGTTCATATAGCACATGCTTTCTGAAAGAATCAGATTATCAGTCTATATTCAGATTTTGCTATAGATAAAAGGATAGATTTCTCTGATTTTTATAATAATTGGAATCATGATGAAAAATAGGAATTACATGCTATACTTAAATCTTGTTTAAAATTTTTAAAGCAAAGTGCTTGTTGAAATACATTCTTTAGAAAGATGTGATAGCCTGGTTTAAAAATGCTTTATTTAGGTAGTGTCTTAAAATTAGTTTGAGCTTATTATATGAAGAAAATCTCCAGCTTCTTCATGAGGTGTCTAATGAAAGAAGAGAAATTAAAGCACCAGATATCCCAAAGTGGAATGCTGTTACTACTAATACTTTAAAACATATCATATGCTTCAGGCAAATAAATTTAATTAAAGAAACTGAGTGCCTTCATAGCTGCAGTTACATTATTCAAGCATTTGCAGTGATTCTTTGAATCTAAGGATATAAATGAAGAATGACAGCCCAGCAACCAAGGGAGGAAAGAACAAAGATTTAGTATTACGATGCCAAAATAATTTATCTAAACAAATGAACAAAGTGAAATGGCCAGTAAATTCAATAAATAAACCAGTTGTTTTGTTTTACTGGCATTTTTAATTATTAAAAATTATGAATTTGGTAATTTCAGGGAAGGGGGGACAGTCACTCATTTCTATTTTAAATAAAAGGACTTATTTTTTGTAACATAGCTAAAGATTCTACTAGTCCCTTAATCGGATGTTTCCAAAAATAGTTTCTTTGTCCCTTTACCTTAAGAATACTTTTTAAAAACTCAGTTTATTCCCATGAAATGAAAAAAGCAAGTGATAGAGTCTAAAATCTTTCTTGATTTAGTTTCATATCCTTTCTATTATTTTTAGAATTCTAGTCCTTGCAGAGAACAACTGCTAATAGTTTGTCCTCAATAAAATGAAAATTCAATATTCAAGTGCCTATAATACATGCATAAAAGCTTTAGCCAAGGTGGGTGTTATATGAAAATAAACATATTTTCAAACTAGCAGAAAAGTTAGATTCTGTAATCCAAAGATACTTTTACATGAGGAGAACAAGGAAGTGAGTTTCCTGACTTCTGAACAGTGGTTCACCCTACCATATTAGAATGTATTAATATTTGGCCATATCTTATGGAACATACAAAATTTCTGATGAAATAATAATATTCTTTATTAACTAGCATTCTTTCCACAAAGCTCCATTTATTTCCTCCAGTTTAGAGCATCCGTGGCTAAGAGTGAGCTATTTTTATATCTATCTAGTTGGCCAACTTTTTCTACAAAGGGCTAGATAATAAATATTTTAGAATTTGGGGACCAGATGGCCCATCATAACTATTCAACTCTGGAAAAGCAGCCATAGACAATACATAAATGAATGCTCATGGCTGTGTTCCAATAAAATTTTATTTATAAAAACAGGCGATATGAGATAGATCTGGCTCACAGTCTGTATTTTGATGACCCAGGTTTAGAACAATGACAACTTATGTATTTTGTACAATCTGTACTCTGTATATTTTTATCCTATCATTTGCTAAGCTGTATGGTAAATGTTTGCCCTCTCCCCCATCCACACACAGGATGAAGTTCTTAAGGGTAGGAGTCCTGCTTCATTTATTTTTATGTGGTCAAGAATATTGGCAGAATGAATTTTATGTCAAAATGACAGTTCTCACAACCAAATAGAAGCAACAGAGTGAATAAGAGCATTTCCAAAAGCATGTTCAGTCAGTTCATCTGGCTTCAAGAAATGCTTACAAAAAATGAGTTTATTATCAAGTAAGTTTATAGAATGTGGCATGATATAAACCTCATGGATAGTTATAAAATGTATTTTCATAGTAAAAGGTATGATAAATACCCGCTGTGAAGAAGTCAGTTGTTTCCAAAACTTACTTGAAAAAAATTAATTCATTGTTATCACCTTGAATAGCACATTTCTTCTTTTTCCACTTTGTATATCCATTCACCATTTTTTATAACCGCAAGTGCTAGGGACTATGCTATGCACGAGGTATACCAGCTTAAAACTTATTAAAGATATCCTTTATTCAATAAACATTTTGAAAAGAATATGAAATGTCTCTTTTAAATAGAATTTATTTTTAGAGTATTTTTTTTTTTTTGGTTCACAGCAAGAAATGGAACAGAAGGTACTGGGAGTTGCCTTACATCTCTTGTCCTTACATGCACAACCTCCCCTACTAACATACCTCATCAGGGTCATACATTTGTTATAATCAATGAACTTACACTGACACATCATTGTCACGCAAAGTCCATAGTGTACTGTAGGGTTCACTGTTGTTGTTTGCATTCTGTTTTGACAGATGTGTAATGAAAGGTACTCACCATTATAGTATCATAAAGTACTTTCACTGCCCTAAGAATTCTTTGTATTCTGTTTATTCATCCCATACTTTTCACTTAAGCCCTGGAAGCCACTGGTCTTTTTTACTGTCTTCATAATTTTGCCTAGAATGTCATATAATATGTAGCCTTTTAAGATTGGCTTCTTTTACTTAGTAATATGCATTTAAGTTTTTACCCCATGTATTTCCATGGCTTAATAGCTCATTGCATTTTAGCACTGAATAATATTCCTTACCCATGTGTACAGCAGTTTGTTTATCCATTCACCTGCTGGAGGGAAGCTTAGTTGCTTCCAAGTTTTGGTAGTTATGAGCAAAGTGTCTGTGAACATCCCTGTGCAGGTTTTTGTGCCAACTTTTCAACTATTTTGGGTAAATATCAAGGAGTACATTTGCTGAACTGGATAATAAGAATCAGTTTAATTTTGTAATAAACTACTACACTGTCTTTTGAAATGGCTGTACCATTTTCACTTCCACCAGCAATGAATGAGAGTTCCTATTGTTCCACATGCAAGTCAGTATTTGGTGTTGTCTTATAATGTCTTTTAGAGTCTTATTTCTTGAAAGAGTTAAAGAAGTCAGAAAATCTATTTTTTTCATTTGTAGTGTGTTTAAGTATCAGTAACATAATCATGCTGCTAAGTTGCTGCTAAGTCGCTTCAGTCGTGTCTGACTCTGTGTGACCCCATAGACAGCAGCCCACCAGGCTCCACCATCCCTGGGATTCTCCAGGCAAGAACACTGGAGTGGGTTGCCATTTCCTTCTCCAGTGCATGAAAGTGAAAAGTGAAAGTGAAGTCGCTCAGTCGTGTCTGACTCTTAGTGACCCCATGGACTGCAGCCCACCAGGCTCCTCCGTCCATGGGATTTTCCAGGCAAAAGTACTGGCGTGGGGTGCCATTGCCTTCTCCAAACATAATCATAGATGATTGCAAAATATTGTTTCTAGGTACTAAAGCAAAATCTTTGAATGGATTTGTATTTTATGATCCACCACTTCATTTAATTGAAGATGACCACAGTCTAAGATGCTGGAATTTGGAGCTGACACCTTGCTAATTACATGTCTTTTCTTCCCATTAGATGACAGGTGTTTTGTTATATGTATGTACTTATTTCCCAAACCATCTTCCCAGGTGACTCAGTGGTAAAGAGTCTACCTGCCAAGCAGGAGACGTGGATTCGATCCCTGGGTTGGAAAGATCCCCTGGAGAAGGAAATGGCAACTCACTCCAGTATTCTAGCCTGGGAAATCCCATGGACAGAGAAGTCTGGTGGGCTATAGTCCATGGGGTGGCAAAAGAGTCAGACGTGACTTAGAGACTAAACAACAGATTTCCAGAACATACTTGGCCAAGTGGAAAAATAAGCCTGCCATTACAGAAATAGAAAAATGGGCAAAAAATCTGGTGATAAAAAGATCAACAAGGGGGCAGGACTCTCACAGTGTCAAAGTAAAAGGAAAAGTAAATTAGTTCTTTTAACTATTCACCTTGGCTGCATATAAATACTTTGGGGGTTGAAGATGAAGCAGATTTGACTGAGTCAAGACACTGTGATTGCAGTATCAGTGCTTCGACTAGTAACCAAATTCTCTATCCAGAACATTTTATTTACATGTTCAGTTCAGTTCAGTTGCTTAGTCATGTCTGACTCTTTGCAACCCCATGAACCGCAGCACGCCAGGCCTCCCTGTCCATCACCAACTCCTGGAGTCCACCCAAACCCACGTCCATCGAGTCGATGATGCCATCCAACCATCTCATCCTCTGTTGTCCCCTTCTCCTCCTGCCCTCAATCTTTCCCAGCATCAGAGTCTTTTCCAATGAGTCAGCCCTTCGCATCAGGTGGCCAAAGTATTGGAGTTTCAGCTTCAACATCAGTCCTTCCAGTGAACACCCAGGACTGATCTCCTTTAGAATGGACTGGTTGGATGTCCTTGCAGTCCAAGGGACCCTCAAGAGTCTTCTCCAACACCACAGTTCAAAAGCATCAATTCTTCTGTGCTCAGCCTTCTTCACAGTCCAACTCTCACATCCATACGTGACCACAGGAAAAACCATAGCCTTGACTAGATGAACCTTTGTTGGCAAAGTAATGTCTCTGCTTTTGAATATGCTATCTAGGTTGGTCATAACTTTCCTTCCAAGGAGTAAGTGTCTTTTAATTTCATGGCTGCAGTCACCATCTACAGTGATTTTGGAGCCCCCCAAAATAAAGTCTGACACTGTTTCCCCATCTATTTCCCATGAAGTGATGGGACTGGATGCCATGATCTTTGTTTTCTGAATGTTGAGCTTTAAGCCAACTTTTTCACTCTCCACTTTCACCTTCATCAAGAGGCTTTTTAGTTCCTCTTCACTTTCTGCCATAAGGGTGGTGTCATCTGCATATCTGAGGTTATTGATATTTCTCCCAGCAATCTAGATTCCAGCTTGTGCTTCTTCCACCCCAGCGTTTCTCATGATGTACTCTGCATAGAAGTTAAATAAGCAGGGTGACAATACTCTTGATGTACTCCTTTTCCTATTTGGAATCAGTCTGTTGTTCCATGTCCAGTTCTAACTGTTGCTTCCTGACCTGCATACAAGTTTCTCAAGAGGCAGGTCAGGTGATCTGGTATGCCCACCTCTTTCAGAATTTTCCACAGTTTATTTTAATCCATACAGTCAAAGGCTTTGGCACAGTCAATAGAGCAGAAATAGATGTTTTTCTGGAACTCTCTTGCTTTTTCAATGATCCATTGGATGTTGGCAATTTGATCTCTGGTTCCTCTGCCTTTTCTAAAACCAGCTGAAGCCTGGCTTGGAGAATTTAAAGCATTACTTTACTAACATTTACCTACATGTTACAGTTCCTTAATTTCATTTTCAGTCTTGTGAGTAGGTATGAGGAAAAATAATTACTACTTACAAAGATCACCCCTGGAGAAGGGAATGGCAACTCACTCCAGTATTCTTGCCTATAAAATTCCATGGACAGAGGAGCCTGCTGGGCTACTATCCATGGGGTCACAGAGTCGGACACGACTGAGCAACTAACAGGTATAGAACCCACTTTCAATATTATATTAAAAAGCTATCAACATGTGAAATGAATATATCCATCACTTAATATTCCTGGGTTTAAGTATATCAGACATTGTCTTTCTGCCCTTTGCCTTAACATGACCCAGAGCAGGCATTAGAAATACTTTCCAACTTGCTACACTGGTCCTAAAAGTGGAAAATTCTGGGTACTGTTTTCTGAACTGTGTTCAGAAGACCTTATCATTTACTAATGATTTTTGTTTATTTTCCTAGGTGTTTCATCTTGGTAAACTAGGGTTGGAGGAAGAGAGTACAGCATCATTAAGAGCCAGCATTAAGAAGTGCTGTCACCTCTTAATAAACAAGGCAGTCAGCAAGAGCACGGGGTACCTTTTAGGTTCTTGCTCTTGGTTTCTCCAGCAATTTCCATGTTGCTTTGGTTGTGGGAGACTAACTTATAATAATGGTTTCTGGATTCAGGCTGAAGGAGGTTTAGAGTTGGGGAGTGTGGGAGAATGTGTAGGAGATGTAATTCTTGATCTAAAAGGTAAAAAGAAGAACACATCTTCATGTTGCACTAATCATTTTTCATTGGACTACTTAGGAATTATGGTTACTGCTGAGTTGTAGACCAGGACCTGTGAAGCCTAAATAGTGTTTTCTAGAAATTGCTCCAAAGAGCAAAGATGGAATGAAAGAATCAGGGTGTAGGACTAAGAGGCCATAATAATGAGACTTAGGGTATTAATCAAATCAATCCATGTAGAGAAGCTTTTACAGATGGGGAATGTTGGGAAATGATGGTAGAAATAAAGTATGAACTCTGAAAGATATTGAGAGTTGTACAAGTTTGAATTCAATAAGAGAAACATCATGATTATAAGAATAAAGTAACAGAAAGTATTAGGTAAATGTCAGAAAAGAGAGGTCATTTTTCATGGTGATTATTATTAATACTTCAAATCACAAATTGGTCTTTGAAATTCATTTATGACAGACATATACTTATTTAATTTTTAATGTTTCTTTTCAATTTAATGGTTAATTTTCTTATTTGAATATGACTTATGTTTCTTATTAAGTGGTGTGAAAAATGGTAACGTAATGAAGACTTCTCAGAGATAAGAATGACTAGATAGAAAATACCTTTAAAATTAGATGTTGAGAATTTTTAATGAAGAGGAATATATTTCACAGTTCAAAGTGGAATAAAAACCATTTGAGAGAGGAAAATTAAAGATGAGAATTTGAAAGATTCTGCATTTTTGCATATCTCATACTAAGAAGTTGTTAAATGTCTTAGAAATAAATAAACAAACACTAATATCACACTTTTAAGGTGTGATGAGGCAAGTAAAATTAGGAGATATCAGCAGTACTGGTGCTGAAGGTGGTGATCAGTATGTGAGGAGAGAAATAATACATTATTCATTATTGGCCTAGTTAGGAGCTATGTTGCCTGACTGTGTTCAAGGGAGTATCCAACGTACAGTTACTGAGAAAAAGGAAAATGGAAGAGTTTGCTAGCTCACTTGTGAAAGCGGTTTATTCCATATTTTCTACAACCTCACCAAGGTTCTTCTGACAATCTTACTGATCAACTTTTGATTAAATCTGGAGTCCACTGATAGATTGGCAAAGGAAAAAAAAATGTTGTAACATTTATTTGCCCTGATAAATCATTCACCAGAAGCATTAAAATTCAGCATCACCAGATGACTTAAAGTCACTTAGTGATTCTGAGTTTCCAGCAGCATTGAATTCCCCAGTTATGTATTTCTTACTTCTGAGGGGCCTATGCAAAAAATTTAAAAATCAATTTTATACATATGAGGTTATTGGGGGAATTGTTTCTTTACCTAATGAGTTATGACTTCTTTGGTGGCTCAGACAGTTAAGAATCGGCCTGCCATGTGGAAGACCTGTATTTGATCCCTGGATTGAGAAGATCCCCTGGAGAAGGGAATGGCAACCCACTACAGTATTCTTGCCTGGAAAATCTATGGACAGGGGAGCCTGGTGGGCTACAGTCCATGAGATCGAAAAGAGTTGGACATGACTGAGCGACTAACACTATAAAGAGTTACAGACATGTGTATGGATTTGCACAAAACACTGGGTTTCTTGAAGTTTCTCTTGCAAAGTCTACAGAATCTCATTTGGATCATGAGATTTTTAAAAAGTAATCTTAAGAGGAGTTTGGATCCCTGGGCTGCAGCCCTGCTCTTCGTTCTGAGCGTGGGAAGGGCTTTGGCACTACCCGAGATATGCACCCAGTGTCGAGGGAGTGTGCAAAATTTGTCAGAAGTGGCTCTTTATTATAAGCGGACACCAGAACTAATGCTGCGAACCCGCTGCTGCCTGAATGGGGAAGGCACTATCCTGGGGCTGGATCTCCAGAACTGCTCTCTGAAGGACCCTGGTCCAAACTTTCCTCAAGCACATACTTTAAAAAAATAATAATAATAATCTGAAGAAAACTATTCTCTCTCTAGGATGCTGATACTCTTGCAATCCCGTGAACTGTAACCTGCCAGGCTCCTCCATCCATGGGATTCTCCAGGCCAAAATACTGGAGTGGGTTGCCATTTCCTTCTCTAGGAGATCTTCCTGCCCCAGGAATTGAACCCAGGTCTCCCGCATTGTAGGCTGATGCTTTACCGACTGAGCTACGAGGAAGCTCCCTCTCTAGGCATATGTGTTCATATACTGATTTGAAAATTCATACAATTTCCTGAGGTATGACAGACTCACTGAATCATTCATGGAACTTAATTTAATAAACAGCCTATACAGGGTGGGTCAGAGTGAGTCTTGTGAGCCCTCTGGAGGCTGCCACACAGGATGACTATAGTAATTGCTGCTGGTTCTTTGTTCCAGATTCCTTATCTATAGTTTATCTCTCTGTGCCCTTTCATATCCAAGCTGCCGCTTACAATTGCTCTTTCTTGGGGGAATGTCCTTTGCCACTGGAGCCACCTCACCTACTCCTACAGAAAGCTGGAAGCACCTGGGGACACCCTTTGCCAATGACTAGGGCACAAGATAATGAAAACTCAGCATCCACCCCTCAGGATGGAATTAACTCTGAGATGTATTTATACTCCACACATTCCTTGAGGGACCAAGCTAAAGCCTTGTTCAGTAGGACTGTGCATGAATGCAGATTCTCCTTGGTGTCTTCCCCTTTCCTGTTCTGCCTTTCTCATTCCCTTACCACTGTCCCCTGGGAGCTTTTCATTATTGAATCACTTAGCATACAAAGCATTCTCTCAGGAACTGCTTTTCTCCCATAGCTAACCATATTATTTAATTATCCAGAGCAGGAAACACAACGAAGAGCAAATGGGAATGCTGTTATTAGTTATGCTGAGAAAGGGGTATAAACAGCGATGGTCCAGGACAAATTGGGACACATGTTCATCCTAGGGCTACATGGCACTTTCAGAGCTAGCTCTAGAGAAACTCTTTCATTGAAAGCCTGTGTAGGGTATGGCACATCGCTGTTTTGCACTGATTGAACCCTGCTTGCCATTTTTCTGTTTCTAATGTAACACCAGTTTAAGTCTCTATGAGCTCATGGTTAATATTCTTTTCAAGGCTGCTCTATTCCTACCCCCAAATCCAAGATATCTTTCTTCTCCTTTTGGAGAAGGAAATGGCAGCCCTCTCCAGTATTTTTGCCTGGAGAATTCCATGGACAGAGGAGCCTGGCAGGCTACAGTCTGGGGGGTTGCAAGAGTTGGGTACGACTGAGTGATTAAGCACACACACACATTCTACCTTTATCTCTCATGCCGAATTATAGCTTCAAGTCTCTCTTTCCTTTGAAAATATCCTCACTTCAGTCTGTCCTGGAACTTAGCAACAATCCCAAATGCCTCCTCACATAATCTTGTAGAGAGCTCAAAAAGCACAGATGCAGATTGAGTTCTAACAGTAGCCCAGAATGTCCCATATTTCCCAAAGGAATGTAGGGAACTTAACCTTTGTAAATGGTCATTAGTTACATGTGATTTTGTTGTTCTGCCTTAGTTTTGGGTAAACTTTTAATTTGCAGACTAAATTTAAGGCACACATAATTATGAGGTTCAATCCATATTCTGATGTTTGGAAATTTCAAAAAGTTATTTGCAGAATTTATTTTGAGCTATTAAAGCCCTATCGTAGTAGCTAATGTACACTGTCTTTATTTTCTGTTAAATTATAGAATTGTAATTTATGAGTTTTCTATATGATTAATGAAACAAAATCCTTCCATTGCAAATAATGCTATATTGGAATCAATCCTACTTTTTAGATTAAAAAAATGTCTCAAAATGTTTACCTTTTACAAATTCTGTTATGGTGTACTTGACACATATTACAAAACAATAGTATTTTAGCTATAGGTCTGCATCTGTGTGCATTCTGAGTTGCTTTCAGTCATTTCCAACTCTTTGAGACCCCATGGGCTGTAGCCCACCATTCTCCTCTGTCCATGGGATTCTCCAGGCAAGCATATTAGAGTGGGTTGCCATGCCCTCCTCCAGAGGCTCTTCGCAACCCAGTGGTCTCTTAAGTCTTCTGCATTGGCAGGCAGATTCTTTACCACTAGTGCTACCTTGCTATGGGTCTAAATGAATATAATTCAGTTTTAGAATCATCCAAGTGATACCAATATGACAGAATATAACGGAATTGGTTGTAAGTATGATGATATCTTGGAGAAGGTGATGGCACCCCACTCCAGTACTCTTGCCTGGAAAACCCCATGGATGGAGGAGCCTGGTAATCTGCAGTCCATGGGGTCGCGAAGAGTTGGACAGGACTGAGCGATTTCACTTTCACTTTTCACTTTCATGCATTGGAGAAGGAAATGGCAAGCCACTCCAGTGTTCTTGCCTGGAGAATCCCAGGGACGGGGGAGCCTGGTGGGCTGCCATCTATGGGGTCCGCACAGAGTTGGACATGACTGAAGTGACTTAGCAGCAGCAGCAGCATGATGATATCTAAGCCCAATCAGTAAGTCATTTCTAGTAGTAAAAATTGATTGAAATTTAGACTGCTGTCACTACAAAGTAAATATTACCCACTTAGCAAATCGAAGTTAGCTTTCAGTGAGTCAACATCGTAATATACTTTTAAAGTAGACATAAGGCAGTTCTAAAATTCTAAAGTCTTAATTTGTTTCCTTTAAGAAATATTAAATATTTTTGATGATGTGTTGTTGAAGATGCTGTTAGATTTCCAAGAAGCACTGAATGAGGTGCTAATCCATAGATTAGACTCTCATAATCAGGCACAGAGATTTATTCTGTCCTTTCCCATCCCAAATTAACTAAAATTTTTAATTTTACACGTAACAAAAATGTTTGTACTTAATCTTGTCAGTGGATTGGGTGTCTTTTTAAAACAAAGACACAAATAAACTCAAGAAATAGAAAATATAAAATAAAATAAAATTAAGTGTGCAAAAACGTTAACTTTTTTGTCTAAGTCAATTAGGCATGGAATTTTGGCAGTTCTTAGAACTTCAATGTAATGTTATAATTTGGCATAATAAACCAATTAACTGTAATGTAAAAATAAATACTATTATAAAATGTATATTTTGCTACCAGAAGACTTTAAGCATATTAATTGTTCTTTTAAAAATTCTCTTAAGACTTAACAGTATTTACACAAAGTTAACTCTTTACAAATATTATTCCTAAAGCAGTTAAAAGTCAGACAAGTATTTTATTTTATTTGATGGTTATATCAGAGCAAAGGCCTGACAGAAAATAGGACATTCAATTCTTTAAGAAATTACTAGTATGTTGAGTTAATGTTTTGTAGTCATTGTTATTGTCATTATCCCAAGCGTGGGTCACAATTTTCATCTGTTCCAATACAGTGACAAATATTCTTTGTAATTATATGTGGCCAATGTATGTCCATCTAGTCAAGGCTATGGTTTTTCCAGTGGTCATGTATGGATGTGAGAGTTGGACTGTGAAGAAGGCTGAGCGCCGAAGAATTGATGCTTTTGAACTGTGGTGTTGGAGAAGACTCTTGAGAGTCCCTTGGACTTCAAGGAGATCCGACCAGTCCATTCTAAAGGAGATCAACCCTGGGTGTTCTTTGGAAGGACTGATGCTAAAGCTGAAACTTCAGTACTTTGGCCACCTCATGCAAAGAGTTGACTCATTGGAAAAGACTCTGATGCTGGGAGGGATTGGGGGCAGGAGGAGAAGGGGACGACAGAGGATGAGATGGCTGGATGGCATCACTGATTCGATGGACGTGAGTTTGAGTGAACTCCAGGAGTTGGTGATGGACAGGGAGGCCTGGTGTGCTGCGATTCATGGGTTTGCAAAGAGTTGGACACGATTGAGCGACTGAACTGAATGTATGTACTCATAACTAAAATACTCTTCTACACACCAACTGAAAGAGATTCATCCTTTTAAGAATCCTGATTTCATGTTACAGGATCAACATTAGAGAAGGAAGATAAGCGAAAGTAAACATATTGTCATGTGTTTTTCCTATTAGTCATTATTCAATATTGAAATCATTAGTGAATAAACATGGAAGAAAAAACAGGATCATCTGTTTGTAACCAATTCACATTTTTCACATTTAAGAGTGACATGTGAAGAGTATGGCATAATTATTGAGGTAATTATATGGTTTTCTGGTTTTTAAGTTTGAAAGTTTTTCATTGCCTTATACATGAGGGATTGGTTCTTCTTTTAGACCAGACTTGTCAGTCATTTTGTGAAAATTTGGGCTCTGATCATTTCACAAAGTCTCATTCTGCAAATTCTCTCCTGCCTTCTTCTTTCTTTCTGTTATCTATCAGCTATGAAAAGTGATGATTTTTTTAAGAACCAAACCTTAAAAGCAGAAGAGAAGCCATGTGTTTTAGTAATTGTATTAATACTTTTTTTGATATTCACTTAGCTGGCTCCATCCTGTGTTCATTTGCCCTTCTCTCACTTCTATTGTACTTCCTAGACTGGGTGGGAGGCCATGTCTAATTTTTTGAGTTATCTAAGTTACGTTTCTATAATTTTCTATAGCTCAAAATTTAATAATATATTATGTGGAAATTGAAATCTCAACTGCATCATTGATAAACATCAGTCTAATTTGTATAGCTCATTTGAACATTAGTGTTGGCAATATACACTGAACAGAGTGACTGTCAAGAATATTAGATCTGAGGCCTAAATGATGAAAAAAATCTTGATATTCTTATTTACGTTTGATGCACATCTCTCCATTTCATGACTCTTTGATTATTTTTAATAAATACCAGGGAACTAACATTGAAACTTCATGCATTTATTTTTAACTTTTTAGAAAACTTAACAATAAAACATCACCCTCCCTTGGATAGCACTTGCCTTTTTGTGGACATAGTATCTGTTGATGAATTCAGTCATTTTCTTTATTAAGTGTATTTTAAAGATGGAAAACAAAGTTCTCTATTAATGGTGATGAGAGAGTATGACGCTTTTGTGTGGTTGTGGTTTTTTTGTGTTCAGGAGCTTTTCAGTTGAGTTCAGTCACTCAGTCGTGTCTGACTCTTTGCGACCCCATGAATCGCAGCGCGCCAGGCCTCCCTGTCCATCACCAACTCCTGGAGTTCACTCAGACTCAAGTCCATCGAGTCAGTGATGCCATCCAGCCATCTCATCCTCTGTCATCCCCTTCTCCTCCTGCCCCCAATCTCTCCCAGCATCAGAGTCTTTTCCAATGAGTCAACTCTTCGCATGAGGTAGCCAAAGTACTAGAGTTTCAGCTTTAGCATCATTCCCTCCAAAGAAATCCCATGGCTGATCTCCTTCAGAATGGACTGGTTGGATCTCCTTGAAGTACAAGGGACTCTCAAGAGTCTTCTCCAATACCACAGTTCAAAAGCATCAATTCTTCTGCGCTCAGCTTTCTTCACAGTCCAACTCTCAAATCCATACATGACCGCTGGAAAAAACATAGCCTTGACTAGACGGACCTTTGTTGGCAAAGTAATGTCTCTGCTTTTGAATATGCTATCTAGGTTGGTCATAACTTTCCTTCCAAGGAGTAAGCGTTTTTAATTTCATGGCTGCAGTCACCATCTGCAGTGATTTTGGAGCCCCCCAAAATAAAGTCTGACACTGTTTCCCCATCTATTTCCCATGAAGTGATGGGACCAGATGCCATGATCTTCGTTTTCTGAATGTTGAGCTTTAAGCCAACTTTTTCACTCTCCACTTTCACTTTCATCAAGAGGCTTTTGAGTTCCTCTTCACTTTCTGCCATAAGGGTGGTGTCATCTGCATATCTGAGGTTATTGATATTTCTCCCAGCAATCTTCATTCCAGCTTGTGTTTCTTCCAGTCCAGCGTTTCTCATGATGTACTCTGCATAGAAGTTAAATAAGCAGGGTTAGAGCCTTGACAATACTTGACAATAGAGCCTTGACGTACTCCGTTTCCTTTTTGGAACCAGTCTGTTGTTCCATGTCCAGTTCTAACTGTTGCTTCCTGACCTGCATACAAATTTCTCAACAGGCAGATCAGGTGGTCTGGTATTCCCATCTCTTGAAGAATTTTCCACAGTTTATTGTGATCCACACAGTCAAAGGCTTTGGGATAGTCAATAAAGCAGAAATAGATGTTTTTCTGGAATTCTCTTGCTTTTTTGATGATCCGGCAGATGTTGGCAATTTGATCTCTAGTTCCTCTGCCTTTTCTAAAACCAGCTTGAACAGGCTTTTACTCTTATCAAATATTAATTATAGTAACTGAACATATTAATTGGTATCAGACATATCTGCTCTGTTTTAATGCCTAACATTTGAAACAATTTTTAGTAGATTAGGGTAACCATACATTGTGTGTATGTGGGGGAAATCATTTGTTTCAAAAATTGCCAGATGCCTTAATGAAACAGATGGCTTCAATGGGATATTGCTTTTAACAACACGGGGCATAATAGTAGAAAGAAGGTTAGCTAAAACTTACAAGAAATCTAAAATCAGTTTTGCAGTTTGCTTCTCCTTGCTTTGCTTAGAGACAAGGCCTACTGCTCTGAGGGATGTTGTTTTCACTCAGAAAGCAAGTGTATCATAAAATTTTACCACTAAGCAAGCACTTAGAGTTCATTTTATACAGGAAACTCCCAGTCATTCTTTAAAATGGATTAAATGTTTACTTTCTGTGCTCAATATTTTCCAGGACCAAGATAAGTGCTCCCTTTTCTGCAGTTTCTGGCTTATTGTATAAGCTTTGTCATTATTCCATCATGTGCTTATCTTCATGCATCTTATTTGTATTTATATCACCAGTTTTAAATATGCTGCTGCTACTGCTGCTGCTAAGTTGCTTCAGTCATGTCCGACTGTGAGACCCCAGAGACGGCAGCCCACCAGGCTCCCCTGTCCTTGGGATCCTCCAGACAAGCCACTCCAGTGGCTTGCCATTTCCTTCTCCAATGCATGAAAGTGAAAAGTGAAAGTTAAGTCTCTTAGGTTTTCTACTTGAAAGTTATACCGTCGTGTCCGACTCCTAGCGACCCCATGGACTGCAGTCTACCAGGCTCCTCCGTCCATGGGATTTTCCAGGTAAGAGTACTGGAGTGGGGTGCCATTGCCTTCTCCGAGTTTTAAATATAGGAAACGACATAAAGTAATTGCATAACAAATGTCAGATGAATGAAAAAATTAGTGAAGTATTAGTGAAGAAATATTGAAATAATTTGCTAGTGATATTAGTGGCAATACCTTGATATAAGTTGTACGTTTATGAAATTCAGCTTCTACTATCTTCTTTCATGATCTTTGAGATTTTATATTTTTTGAGATTCAGTCACCCAAAGATACTTTACACAAATTAGTCTAATTAATTATAGAATATATTATAGGCATTTGGACCAAAGTATGTAAATCTCAATCTGGATTTTATAAGAAATTTGTCTGTATAATTTGTCATGAATGAATCCATGAAAAGAATAATTTTAAATTGAATTTTTAATAAAACTTATAATTTACTCATGCTATTAGAATCAGATGGTCAACACCGAAATCAGATTGATTATATTCTTTGCAGCCAAAGATGGAGAAGCTCTATACAGTCAGCAAAAACAAGACCAGGAGCTGACTGTGGCTCAGACCATGAACTCCTTATTGCTAAATTCAGACTTAAATTGAAGAAAGTAGGGAAAACCACTAGACCATTCATGTATGACCTAAATCAAATCCCTTATGATTATACAGTGGAAGTGAGAAATAGATTTAAGGGCCTGGATCTGATAGATAGAGTGCCTGATGAACTATGGAATGAGGTTCGTGACATTGTACAGGAGACAGGGATCAAGACCATTCCCATAGAAAAGAAATGCAAAAAAGCAAAATGGCTGCCTGGGGAGGCCTTACAAATAGCTGTGAAAAGAAGAGAAGTGAAAAGCAAAGGAGAAAAGGAAAGATATAAACATCTGAATGCAGCGTTCCAAAGAATAGCAAGAAGAGATAAGAAAGCCTTCTTCAGCGATCAATGCAAAGAAATAGAGGAAAACAACAGAATGGGAAAGACTAGGGATCTCTTCAAGAAAATCAGAGATACCAAAGGAACATTTCATGCAAAGATGAGCTTGATAAAGGACAGAAATGGTATGGACCTAACGGAAGCAGAAGATATTAAGAAGAGGTGGCAAGAATACACAGAAGAACTGTACAAAAAAGATCTTCAAGAGCCAGATAATCACGATGGTGTGATCACTGACCTAGAGCCAGACATCCTGGAATGTGAAGTCAAGTGGGCCTTAGAAAGCATCACTACGAACAAAGCTAGTGGAGGTGATGGAATTCCAGTGAACTATTCCAAATCCTGAAAGATGATGCTGTGAAAGTGCTGCACTCAATATGCCAGCAAATTTGGAAAACTCAGCAGTGGCCACAGGACTGGAAAAGGTCAGTTTTCATTCCAATCCCAAAGAAAGGCAATGCCAAAGAATGCTCAAACTGCCATACAATTGCACTCATCTCACACGCTAGTAAAGTAATGCTCAAAATTCTCCAAGCCAGGCTTCAGCAATATGTGAACCGTGAACTTCCTGATGTTCAAGCTGGTTTTAGAAAAGGTAGAAGAACCAGAGATCAAATTGCCAACATCTGCTGGATCATCAAAAGAGCAAGAGAATTCCAGAAAAACATCTATTTCTGCTTTATTGACTATGCCAAAGCCTTTGACTGTGTGGATCACAATAAACTGTGGAAAATTCTTCAAGAGATGGGAATACCAGACCACCTGATCTGCCTGTTGAGAAATTTGTATGCAGGTCAGGAAGCAACAGTTAGAACTGGACATGGAACAACAGACTGGTTCTGAATAGGAAAAGGGGTTCGTCAAGGCTATATATTGTTACCCTGTTCATTTAACTTCTATGCAGAGTACATCATGAGAAACGCTGGACTGGAAGAAACACAAGCTGGAATGAAGATTGCTGGGAGAAATATCAATAACCTCAGATATGCAGATGACACCACCCTTATGGCAGAAATTGAAGAGGAACTCAAAAGCCTCTTGATGAAAGTGAAAGTGGAGAGTGACAAGGTTGGCTTAAAGCTCAACATTCAGAAAACGAAGATCATGGCATCTGGTCCCATCACTTCATGGGAAATAGATGGAGAAAGAGTGGAAACAGTGTCAGACTTTATTTTTCTGGGCTCCAAAATCACTACAGATGGTGACTGCAGCCATAAAATTAAAAGACACTTACTCCTTGGAAGGAAAGTTATGACCAACCTAGATAGCATATTCAAAAGCAGAGACATTACTTTGCCAACAAAGGTTCGTCTAGTCAAGGCTATGGTTTTTCCTGTGGTCATGTATGGATGTGAGAGTTGGACTGTGAAGAAGGCTGAGTGCCGAAGAATTGATGCTTTTGAACTGTGGTGTTGGAGAAGACTCTTGAGAGTCCCTTGTACTTCAAGGAGATCCAACCAGTCCATTCTGAAGGAGATCAGCCCTGGGATTTCTTTGGAGGGAATGATGCTAAAGCTGAAACTCCAGTACTTTGGCCACCTCATGCGAAGAGTTGACTCATTGGAAAAGACTCTGATGCTGGGAGGGATTGAGGGCAGGAGGAGAAAGGGAAGACAGAGGATGAGGTGGCTGGATGGCATCACTGACTCGATGGACTTGAGTCTGAGTGAACTCCAGGAGTTGGTGATGCACAGGGAGGCCTGGCGTGTTGCGATTCATGGGGTCGCAAAGAGTCGGACTCGACTGAGCAACTGAATGATCTGATTAGAATAAAAATGCTGATTAAATATAATTTATTCTTTTAGAAACTGTAATAAAATTTTAGCCTGATACATTGTTTATTTTCTATAACGTCATTTAAAATTTATCTGGTGTTCACAAACTCTAAATAAAAATTGGTACACAGCAAACTTAATTATCTAGTGTTTGTATTAAACTTGGTATTGCCTCCAGGAGTTCAGTTCAGTTCAGTTGCTCAGTCGTGTCTGACTCTGAGACCACATGAATAGCAGCACACCAGGCCTCCCTGTCCATCACCAACTCCCAGAGTCCACCCAAACCCACGTTCATTGAGTCGGTGATGCCTTCCAACCATCTCATCCTCCGTCATCCCCTTCTCCTCCTGCTCTCAATCTTTCCCGGAATCAGGGTCTTTTCCAGTGAGTCAGCCCTTCACATCAGGTGGCCAAAGTATTGGAGTTTCAGCTTCAACATCAGTCCTTCCAATGAACACCCAGGACTGATCTCCTTTAGAATGGACTCATTGGATCTCCTTGCAGTCCAAGGGACTCTCAAGAGTCTTCTCCAACACCACAGTTCAAAAGCATCAATTCTTTAACACTCAGCTTTCTTCACAGTCCAACTCTCACACCCACACATGACCACTGGAAAAACCATAGCCTTGACTAGATGGAACTTTGTTGGCAAAGTAATGTCTCTGCTTTTGAATATGCTATCTAGGTTGGTCATAACTTTCCTTCCAAGGAGTAAGTGTCTTTTAATTTCATGGCTGCAGTCACCATCTACAGTGATTTTGGAGCCCCCCAAAAACAAAGCCTGACACTGTTTCCACTGTTTCCCATGAAGTGATGGGACTGGATGCCATGATCTTCGTTTTCTGAATGTTGAGCTTTAAGCCAACTTTTTCACTCTCCTCTTTCACTTTCATCAAGAGGCTTTTGAGTTCCTCTTCACTTTCTGCCATAAGGGTGGTGTCATCTGCATATCTGAGGTTATTGATATTTCTCCCGGCAATCTTGATTCCAGCTTGTGCTTCTTCCAGCCCAGCGTTTCTCATGATGTACTCTGCATATAAGTTAAATAAGCAGGGTGACAATATACAGCCTTGTCGTACTCCGTTTCCTCTTTGGAACCAGTCTGTTGTTCCATGTCCAGTTCTAACTGTTGCTTCCTGACCTGCATATAGGTTTCTCAAGAGGCAGGTCAGGTGGTCTGGTATTCCCATCTCTTGAAGAATTTTCCACAGTCTATTGTGATCCATACAGTCAAAGGCTTTGGCATAGTCAATAAAGCAGAAATAGATGTTTTTCTGGAACTCTCTTGCTCTTTTGATGATCCAGCAGATGTTGGCAATTTGATCTCTGGTTCTTCTGACTTTTCTAAAACCAGCTTGAACATCCAGAAGTTCACGGTTCACGTACCCACTGTTATTTATGGCTAAGCCCAAGTTTGCTGCAGAATCAACCCATCTCAAGTGTCTGTTTAATATTAGAGAGCAGGAAACATACAAGACAATAAATGCTTCAAAATTTTGGGTTTGATTAAAATTCATTATTAGCTAATGCCTAAAATATTCTTATGGGAAAATTTTCTGTATTTTCTGAGAAAAGTAAAATATTCTTGGTAAACTGTAATATTTCTCTGGCAGCGTCGATCTATGTGTGATTTATTAATACCCATGTTCCATACTTTTTTTGAGATATATTAAAAATATGTTCTGAAAAATACTTAATTTTTCAGTAGTTCTACCTAGGACAAAATTGAATCTATAGATACCTCTTTGTTTTCCAATTTCAGTGTGATTTTTCTCCATGCTAAAAGAAATGCAATGAAATAAATCAGATCTGTAAAATATGCTTTGAAGTTAAAGGGCTTTGTGTCATGAAACCCTCAGGGCAAATAAAATGGTTGATAGCTGCTAATGTCATTTGAAATTAATAGTGTATCAATTTGCAATACTGTTTTTCCTGTTATGGAACCTAATATTTAATTCAACATTTATTGATCCCCTACTATGTGCAAGGCATTGTGCCATGCCATTTGGGGGTCACAAAGTCAAAAGAGAACAAGGAACCTACTTCCAAAGGATCTAAACATTTTGAAGTCACTTAGTCATGTCCAATTCTTTGCAACCCCAGGCTCTTCCATCCATGGGACTTTATAGGCAAGAATGCCGGAGTGGGTTGCCATTTCCTTCTCCAGGAGATCTTCCCAACCCAGGAATTGAACCCGGGTCTCCCGCTTTGTAAGCAGACGCTTTACTGTCTGAGCCACCAGGGAAGTCCTAAGGACATGTGATAAAATTTGACTGTGACTCAAGGTAAGATGTACAAATGCTTCACTAAAAGTGTAAGTGAAAGACAGTGAGAGGAAAGAGTGATTAAAATATCCAACAGGGGCTTTTCTCTGGGCTTTAAAAGAAAAAAAAGATTTTTAGGGGTTGAGTAATTAGGAAAGTACATTGTATACTGTAGCCTGATGAAATAGCATGGGAAAAGAAGTGGCCATCTTGGAAACTGAGTAGTCTGAAGGAATTGAAGTATAAAGAATGGAATGTCACGGCTGTGTGTGTAGAGGGAGATACTGTGGAAGTAAGAGTGTGGCGATCCTTGAGTGCCATGCATTTTACCCATATTCTAGAAAATAGAGCCTAAAGCAGAGTTTGCATGCTCATACTTTGTTGAATATTTTGGTTCCAGAAAATTAAGGGCATTGGAAAGGACAAATGAAGGGGACAGGATGGAAATCAAATACAAGATGTTCTGTCACTGAGTTGTTGCAAATTGTTACAAGAAATCACAGATGGTTGTTTTGTCAAGCAGGACATCTCTAGAGAGGCCATATGGAGCCATTGCATCTCACAACAGTCTGTCACAGGGGGAAGGTGAGCAATTTATCTCCTGGCGGCTTCTCATCCCATCTTTCATAGATCAAAATTCAAATCGTGGGTGATGAGAATGCTCTAAAATTGGACAGAGGTGATGGTTGTGCAATTCTGTGATTGGACTAAAAGCCACTGAAGTGTACACATTAAACATGTGAATTTTATGTCATGTGAATTGTATCGCAATAAAGTTAATATTAATAAATTCATGGGCTTCCCTGGTGGCTCAGACAGTAAAGAATCTGCCAGCAATGTGGGAGACCTGGGTTCGATCCCTGGGTTGGGAAGATCCCCTGGAGAATCCTCATAGACCGAGGAGCCTGGTGGGCTACAGTCAGTGGGGTCAAAAGGAGTCGGACACAACTGAGCGACTTTCACTTTTCAAGAATACTAGTACTCTTACTAGTACTCCCACTCCAGTATTCTTGCTTGGAGAATTCCATAAGATAGAGGAGCCTGGTGGGCTACAATCCTCCCCTCGTGGCTCAGATGGTTAAGAATCCACCTGCAATACAGGAGACATAAGAGATCCAGGTTTGATCCCTGAGTTGGAAAAATCCCCTGGAGAAGGAAATAGCAACCCACTAAAGTATTCTTGCCTGGAGAATTCCATGGACAGAGGAGCCTGGCAGGCTATACAGTTCATGGGGTCACAAAGAGTCAGACGAGACTGAATGACTAACTCTTCACTCTTTAATAAATTCAACCCATTGGAATCTAGAACATTTGGGGATTCAGTTAGGTTTAAACTGGGAGTTAAGAGTTTCTGTGGATTCTACCATGAAAGATGGTCACGGAGATTAAGTTCAAAGCCAGTTCCTGCATTTTAAGAAAACTGAAACAACTGATGTGTGAGATAATGATGTGAATGTGACTATCATAGTGGCCATGGGTTTGTGATCTTCCATAGGAGCTAATCAGATCAGAAAACAAGTAATTGGACAAGGCCTAGAAGAACAGATAGGACTGAAATATCTGTAAAGCAGCAAAAGCTAACTCCTAAAAAAGGCTTAAAGAGGATTAGCACACCAACCTGAAATTTCTATTGATATTATTGTATCTGATCTTGGGGTCTGAGATTGAAGATAGCCACAGATTCTTCATTCTTCCATTCATGGAGGGGTGGAGTCCAGGTGCACTCTTGTTGAATCTAGGCTGGTCTTAGTGATTCTCTTGACTAATATAATGCAGAAGAATTGACTTCCTGGGACTTTTGAGTCTAGGTAAGGAAAAGATTTGCAGCTTCCATCTTTATCTCTTAGAATACTTGCTCTTGAAACACAGCTGCAAGTGGGGAGAAAGCCCAAGAAGCCCAGTGCAGAGGGCCCTGTGGAGCAGAGCTGAAGCACACAACTTAAAAGGCCTCCTGAGTGCCCAGCCAACAACCAGCAATAACTTACCAGCTCTGTGAGTGGTCTCTCCTATACACAGATCCTCCAATTACTTGCATTCTTTGTATACATTAGCATAATTAATCCCAGGTGAAGTCTGTAGTAATTGTGATCAAAATAGTGAAGAGAAAGGAAGATAAGAATGGAGGAAAATAATAAAGATAATGTATTATGGAGCCACAATTTTAAAAGAAAGCACAGCTGGAGGCTAGGTCATGCATGATATATCTGGAGAGGCCATTTGTAATCCCTACATTTTGGAATAGTCCACTTGAGGATGTCAGTCTTAAAATACTTCATCAAAGGAAGTGTTCTTCACCTGAAAGAGGATTCTACAATGGAATCTGGGGTAATTATTCAATAAATACTTAATAATTTCTCTTTTCATTTGTGAGGTAAGACAAATCAAACACAATATTAACTAAGTTTTTGTTAGATTTATCTGCCAGTTCTTTCTGGCTTTCACTGGTTAAAGTTCTCTTAGGATGCTCGTGTTTCATGTTTGAATTGTGTCTCATGTATCCTCAGGGCTACTAAGAAAGATTGGAACTTATGAAACTAATTGAGTCACACTTGGGCCTTAGAGCTGCTGTGGTTCCCACTGAAGTGGTTAGTTCAGTCGCTCAGTCCTGTCCGACTCTTTGTGACCCCTTGGACTGCACCACACCAGGCTTCCCTGTTCATCACCAACTTCCAAGCTTGCTCAAACTCATGTCTATTGGGTCAGTGATGCCATCCAACCATCTCATCCTCTGTCATCCCTTTCTCCTCCTGCCTTCAATCTTTCCCAGGAAAGTGGTATTATTATAGGAAGTGGTATTATGTATGTAAAATTACAACCTTGCTCTTGGAGAATTCTCTGAAACTACTGAGGTGATAGGAAATGAGGTAATAGTGTAGCACTTGAGGCTTGAAGACTATATATCCAAAATATTATGTTACTATCACCAGAACATATTCATAATCCATAGAGGAAGACAACTGTAAAAAATAAATTTGGAGATGCTCAGTGGAGTCAAGTAGACCATAGTTCTTGTCTGTGCCCAGTTTTTACTATTTTTAAGGATTATGTTGGCTGTAGATAAGGCATAAACTGGATATATCCTTTGATATTGAGAAAGTTTGTCAACTAGTATTTGATTAATATTGTGGACAATTTGTCCCTTTTATCATGAATTATCTCATTAAATATTTCAGCACGTGTCCACTTGAGGTTATCTTTTGTGACTTTAGCCATCCTAGCTTTGATATAATTTGTCTTACAACCCAGTCATTTTCAGTATTTTTTTTTCAGAACTGTTGGCCAAATTTGGTGTATTAACTAGTGGAAGTTTTTGACTTCTCCAGGATTTTTCTTTTTGTTTTACAAGAGCTCTTTGAATAGGACTTTAGTCAGCATAAGTGGCTTAGCATAATGGCCTGCGTAACCATTTCCTCTAGATGCATTTTTATGTCATTTATGATAAGTCACATAACCACAGTTTCATCAGATAGCATAAAGCACGAAGTGCTTCATATAACTGTTGTCTAGTTTTTGTAGGAATACCTGAGGAAATTAAGACTCTTTTTTGTTTTCATAAAAGAGTTTTCAACTTTGACTTGATTTCAAAGTCATGAAGTATAAAAACCTATCAGCTTTCTATGATTATATTTAGCCTTTATATTAACCAAATTGACATGCCCTACAAAGGGTCATAAGTTTACCTACCTGACTTGATTTCTTTTGGTAAGAAGCAGGGTTATACAATAGATTCTCAGGTAGTTACTCAATAACCACTTTATATTTTCTCTTTTCATTTGTGAGATAAGACAAATCAAGCAAAATATTGAATACGGTTTTTATGAGAATGTCTAAATGATATGTTCTTAAAATGGACAACTCTTGAACTATAGAAACATGGTCATTACATTCTCCATTGGATAAGGATGTTAAAGTTGCTAAATTTAAAATATAAAATATAGATGTATATTTAATATGAGAAAGGAAAATATAAATATTTTGTATTTAATCAGATACCATAGTTAAACATTTAAAAATAATTTCAGTTAGCAATAGACATTGTATGCGTATGATGCCATCAAGTTTGAAGGTAGTTTTAACACGAGAACTGAATAGGTTTTTAAAAATTAAGACTTTACTCTTTTAGAGAAGTTTTAGATCACCGTAAAATTGAAGGAAAGGTACATAGATAGCCCATTACAGTTGTTTTAATTGATTAACCTACACTGACACATCATTATCACCCAAAGTCCATAGGTCACAGGCTTCCCTTGTAGCTCAGTCAGAAAAGAATCTGCCTGAAATGCGGGAGACCCTGCATTTGATTCCTGGGGGTCGGGAAGATCCCTGCAGAAGGAAATGGCAACCCATTCAAGTATTCTTGTCTGGAGAATCCCATAAACAGAAAAGTCCGGCAGGCTACAGTCCACGGGGTTGCAAGACTTGGACACGACTTAGTGACTAAACCACCACCACCATAGGTCACATTATGGTTTACTACTGGTGTTGTACACTGTGGGTTTAGACAAACATATAATGGCATATACCCATCATTATGATATTATACAGGGTATTTTCACTACCCTAAAAATATTCTGTGCTCCATATTTCATCCTTCCCTTGACCCTAATTGTCTGGCAAGCACTGATTTATTTATTTATTTAGTGAATTTATATATATCCTTTTTAATTTCTACTTATTTTATACTTTTTGCTGTTTTTTTTGTGTGTAAAGAAATAATATTGTCTGTGTATGTGTACTTGATTTGATTTGATTTAGGTCATACCTGAATGGTCTAGTGGTTTTCCCTACTTTCTTCAATTTAAGTCTGAATTTGGCAATAAGGAGTTCATGGTCTGAGTCACAGTCAGCTCCTGTCTTGTTTTTGCTGACTCTATAGAGCTTCTCCATCTTTGGCTGCAAAGAATATAATCAATCTGATTTCAGTGTTGACCATCTGGTGATGTCCATGTATAGAGTCTTCTCTTGTGTTGTTGGAAGAAAGTGTTTGTTATGACCAGTGCATTTTCTTGGCAAAACTCTATCAGTCTTTGCCCTGCTTCATTCCGTATTCCAAGGCCAAATTTGCCTGTTACTCCAGGTGTTTCTTGACTTCCTACTTTTGTATTCCAGTCCCCTATAATGAAAAGGACATCTTTTTTGGGTGTTAGTTCTAAAAGGTCTTATAGGTCTTCATAGAACTGTTCAACTTCAGCTTCTTCAGCGTTACTGGTTGGGGCATAGACTTGGATTACTGTGATATAGAATGGTTTGCCTTGGAAACGAACAGAGATCATTCTGTCGTTTTTGAGATGCAGGTCAGGAAGCAACAGTTAGAACTGGACATGGAACAACAGACTGGTTCCAAATAGGAAAAGGAGTACATCAAGGCTGTATATTGTCACCCTGTTTATTTAACTTATATGCAGAGTACATCATGAGAAATGCAGGACTGGAAGAAACAAAGCTGGAATCAAGATTGCCGGGAGAAATATCAATAACCTCAGATATGCAGATTACACTACCCTTATGGCAGAAAGTGAAGAGGAACTCAAAAGCCTCTTGATGAAAGTGAAAGTGGAGAGTGAAAAAGTTGGCTTAAAGCTCAACATTCAGAAAACGAAGATCATGGCATCCAGTCCCATCACTTCATGGGAAATAGATGGGGAAACAGTGGAAACAGTGTCAGATTTTATTTTTTTGAGCTCCAAAATTACTGCAGATGGTGACTGCAGCTATGAAATTAAAAGACGCTTACTCCTTGGAAGGAAAGTTATGACCAACCTAGATAGCATATTCAAAAGCAGAGACATTACTTTGCCAACAAAGGTTCGTCTAGTCAAGGCTATGGTTTTTCCGGTGGTCATGTATGGATGTGAGAGTTGGACTGTGAAGAAGGCTGAGCGCTGAAGAATTGATGCTTTTGAACTGTGGTGTTGGAGAAGACTCTTGAGAGTCCCTTGGACTGCAGGAAGATGCAACCAGTCCATTCTGAAAGAGATCAGTCCTGGGATTTCTTTGGAAGGAATGATGCTAAAGCTGAAACTCCAGTACTTTGGCCACCTCATGCAAAGAGTTGACTCATTGGAAAAGACTCTGATTATGGGAGGGATTGGGGGCAGGAGGAGAAGGGGATGACAGAGGATGAGATGGCTGGATGGCATCACTGACTCGATGGACATGAGTCTGAGTGAACTCCGGGAGTTGGTGATGGACAGGGAGGCCTGGCGTGCTGCGATTCATGGGGTTGCGAAGAGTCAGACACGACTGAGTGACTGATCTGATCTGATCTGATCTGATGTGTACTTGTGTGCTCACATTGATTATTTTTTGCCAACTCTCTTAACTCTCTTATGAATCATATAAAGGGATTCCTCTTAGGTGTACAGTAAGCCCCCTGCTGCTGCTGCTAAGTTGCTTCAGTCATGTCTAACTCTGTGTGACCCTATGGACAGCAGCCCATCAGGCTCCTCTGTCCACAGGATTCTCTAGGCAAGAATACTGGAGTGGGTTGCTATTTCTTTCTCCAAGTAAGTCTCCTACTTATGAGCCAATTATGTTCTGAGAGCAAATTCGTTAAGTTCAGTTTGTTCATAAGTCCAAAAAATTTAACCTAGATACCCAACTAACACAATGGTCTATATAATACTATACTTCAATTAAGTGTGTGATGCTTTTCATGCAAATAATACATTAAAAACAAACACAAAAATAAAACATTTTTTAGTCTTATAGTAAAGTACCTTGAAAAATGCAATAGTACAGAAGAATGACTAGCATAAAGGGGCTGGCATCAAGTGAACAGGCAAGAAGACTTAGTGACTGGAAGATGGTGAGGAAATGGTAGAGCTGAAGGGTCATCAGCAATAAGAGATGAAGTTCAGTTCAGTTCAATTGCTCAGTCGTATCTGACTCTTTGCAACCCCATGACTGCAGCATGCCAGGCCTCCCTGTCAATCGCCAACTCCCGGAGCTTGCTCAAACTCATGTCCCTAGAGTAGGTGATGCCATCCAACCATCTGATCCTCTATCGTCCGCTTCTCCTCCTGCCCTCAATCTTTCCTAGCATCAGGGTCTTTTCCAATGAGTTAGTTCTTCCCTTCAGGTGGCCAAAGTATTGGAGTTTTAGCTTAATCATTAGTCCTTCCAATGAATATTCAAGACTGATTTCCTTCAGGATGGACTGGTTGGATCTCCTTGCAGTCCAAGGGACTCTCAAGAGTCTTCTCCAACACCACAGTTCAAAATCATCAATTCTTTGGTGCTCAGCTTTCTTTATAGTCCAACTTTCATATCCAAGCATAACTACTGGAAAGATGATAGCTTTGACTAGATGGACATTTGTTGGCAAAGCAATGTTTCTGCTCTTTAATATGCTGTCTAGGTTGGTCATAACTTTTTCTTCCAAGGAGCAAGCATGTTTTAATTTCATGGCTGCAGTCATTATCTGCAGTGATTTTGGAGCCCAAAAAAAGAGTCTGTCACTATTTCCATTGCTTCCCCATCTATTTGCCATGAAATGATGGGACCAGATGCCATGATCTTAGTTTTCTGAATGTTGAGTTTTAAGCCAACTTTTTGGCTCTCCTCTTTCACTTTCATCAAGAGGCTCTTTAGTTCTTCTTCATTTTCTGCCATAAGGGTGGTGTCATCTGCATATCTGAGGTTATTAATATTTCTCCCAGCAATATTGATTCCAGTGTGTGCTTCATCCAGCCCAGCGTTTCTCATGATGTACTCTGCATATAAGTTAAATAAACAGGATGACAATATACAACCTTGATGTACTCCTTTTCTGATTTTGAACCAGTTTGTTGTTCCATGTCCAGTTCTAACTGTTGCTTCCTGACCTGCATACAGATTTCTCAGGAGGCAGGTAAGGTGGTCTGGTATTCCCATCTCTTTCAGTATTTTCCACAGTTTGATGTGGTTCACAGTCAAAGACTTTGGCATAGTCAATAAAGCAGAAGTAGATGTTTTTCTGGAACTCTCTTGCTTTTTTGATGATCCAACGGATGTTGCCAATTTAATCTCTCGTTCCTCTGCTTTTTCTAAATCCAGCTTGAACATCTGGAAGTTCTCAGTTCACACAGTGTTGAAACCTGGCTGGGAGAATTTTGAGCTTACTTTACTAGCATGTGAGATGAGTGCAATTGTGCCATAGTCTGAGCATTCTTTGGGATTGCCCTTCCATGGAATTGGAATGAAAACTGACCCTTTCCAGTGTTGTGGCCACTGCTGAGTTTCCAAATTTGCTGACATATTGAGTGCAGCGCTTTCACAGCATCATCTTTTAGTGTTTGAAATAGCACAACTGGAATTCTATCACCTTCATTGGCTTTGTTCGTAGTGAGGCTTCCTAAGGTCCACTTGACTTCACATTCCAGGATGTCTGGCTCTAGGTGAGTGATCATACCATCGTGATTATCTGGGTCATGAAGATCTTTTTTGTATAGTTCTTCTGTCTATTTTTACCACCTCTTATTAATATCTTCTGCTTCTGTTGAGTCCCTACCATTTCTGTCCTTTATTGTGCCAATCTGTGCATGAAATCGTCCCTTGGTATCTGTAATTTTTCTTGAAGAATTCTCTAGTCTTTCCCATTGTACTATTTTCCTCTATTTCTTTGCATTGATTGCTGAGGAAGGCTTTTTTACCTCTCCTTGCTATTCTTTGGAACTCTGCATTCAAATGGGTCTATCTTTCCTTTTCTCCTTTGCCTTTCACTTCTCTTCTTTTCTCAGCTATTTGTAAGGCCTCCTCAGACAACCATTTTGCCTTTTTACATTTCTGTTTCTTGGGTATGGTCTTATTCCCTGCCTCCTGTACAATGTCACAAACCTCCGTCCATAGTTCTTCAGGCACTCTGTCTATCAGATCTAATCCCTTGAATCTATTTCTCACTTCAACTGTATATTTGTAAAGAATTTGATTTAGATCCTATCTGAGTGGTTTAGTGGTTTTCCCTACTTTCTTCAATTTAAGTCTGAATTTGGCAATAACGAATTCATGATCTGAGCAACAGTCAACTCCTAGTCTTGTTTTTGCTGACTGTTTAGAGCTTCTCCATCTTTGGCTGCAAAGAATATAATCAGTCTCATTTCAGTATTGACCATCTGGTGATGTCCATGTGTAGAGTCTTCTCTTGTATTGTTAGAAGAAGGTGTTTGCCATGTCCAGTGCATTCTCTTGGCAAAACTCTACTATGCTTTGCCCTGCTTCATTCTGTACTCCAAGGCCAAATTTGCCTGTTACTCCAGGTTATTTCTTGACTTTTACTTTTGCATTCCAATCTCCTATATGAAAATGACATCTTTTTTGGGTATCATTTTTAGAAGGTCTTGTAGATCTTCATAGAGCCATTCAACTTCAGCTTCTTCAGCATTACTGGTCAGGGCATATACTTGGATTACTCTGATATTGAATGGTTTGCCTGGGAAACGAACAGAAATCATTCTGTCATTTTTGAGATTGCATCCAAGTACTGCATTTTGGACTCTTTCGTTGACTATGATGGCTACTCCATTTCTTCTAAGGGATTCTTGCCCACAGTAGTAGATATAATGGTCATCTCAGTTAAATTCACCCTTTCCAGTCCATTTTAGTTCGCTGATTCTTAGAATGTCGACGTTCACTCTTGCCATCTCCTGTTTGACCACTTCCAATTTGACTTGATTCATGGACCTAACATTCTGGGTTCCTATGCAGTATTGCTCTTTACGGCATCCCACTTTACTTCCATCACCAGTCACATCCATAACTGGGTGTTGTTTTTGCTTTGTCTCCATCTTTTCATTTTTTCTGGAGTTATATCTCCACTGATCGCCAGTAGCATATTGGGCACCTATTGACCTGGGGAGTTCATCTTTCAGTGTCCTATCTTTTTGCCTTTTCATACTGTTCATGGGGTTCTCAAGGCAAGAATACTGAAGTGGTTTGCCATTCCCTTTTCCAGTGAACCATGTTTTGTCAGAACTCTCCACCATTACCCGTCCGTCAGAGGGCAGACAGACTGAAAACCACAATCACAGCAAACTAACTAATCTGGTCACATGGCCCACAGCCTTGTTTAACTCAATGAAACTATAAGCCATGCCATGTAGGGCTACCTAAGACAGACAGGTCAGGAGATGAAGGGCAAGCTGCAATTTCACTCACAGCTGACATTAACCTCAAGCGTGAATGCAATTGCACCAGTACTGGTTCTTTGCTGGATTCAATTCTGTCTACCCTCTTAAAAAAACAATCCAGTGGTATCTGGGTAGTATCTCTTTCTTCTCTCATTATAAATGACAAGGTAGCACTGGTCTGCATTCTTAAAGGCTGCTGCAACCTTCATGTACCATTCTACATTTGTGGCCTATGTCTCAAGAACTAAGATTGCCTTCTCAAATGAAGACAATCCCCTTGCCATTTCATGCATCAAGAATCTCTTCAGTCACTTTTTCCTCTTGTTGCTCCACTTTCTCAATTATTTTCACTTTTGTTTTTCTTGTTATTGCTGGTTTGTGCTTCTTAGCAGTACCAGCTACATCATCACTGCTTTTATGCTTGCTTCTGGACATCCTGGACTTGAAATAAAGATACTATCCTACTGTACTCTATACAATACTGTACAAAAAGTACTCTATACAGTAAGTACACAAAAGCACACCCACTTGTAAGGATGCATGCATGACAGTGTATGCCAGACATGTGAACTAACTTATGTGATTGGACCTGGGAACACACATTCACCTCCTTGAAATTTTGCAACTTAAAGACTCATTTGTAGGGGACTTACTGTATAATATATGGGGCTTTCTCCGTGGCTCAGTAGTAAAGAATCCACCTGCAGTATAGAAGATGTGGTTCAATCCCTGGGTCAGGAAGATACCCTGGAGGAGTGCATGGCAACCCACTACAGTATTCTTGCCTGGAGAATCCCATGGACAGAGAAGCCTGGAGGGCTATGGTCCACTGGGTTGCCAAGAGTTGGGCATGACTGCAGTGACTGAGCATGCACGCCCCTACTCTAATATATATAAGTATTTCTGAGATCTTCATCTGTCCCTCTGAATCCTATAAACTTGATTTTTTTTAAAGCTATTATCTATAGAATCTGTTAAACTTCACTGAAGAGATTGGTATCCTTCTTTATTAAACTAGAATTTTCTTACTTGAGAAAGGAAACCACTGTTATCACTTTATTTTATTGGATCCTATTATTGGATTCAAACAAATTCTTTAGTGGCTCAGTGGTAAACAATACACATGCTGGTGCAGGAGACGTGTGTTCGATCCCTGGGTCCAGAAGATCCCCTGGAGAAGAAAATGGCAACCCACTCCAGTATTCTTGCCTGGGAAATCCCATGGACAGAGGAGCCTGGAGGGCTACAGTTCATGGGGTTACCAAAGAATTGGACACAACTGAGCAACTAAACAAAAACAACTATTACTGGATTACCCCTTAGGTAGTTTACATGGAAAAATCATTAAAGAACAGTAAATTATTTTAAATTTTGTGAATTTCTAATAACAGAAATGATCAGTAGTAGTGTGTATTTATCAATAGAATTTCAAAATTTTGATTCTGCTAAAACACTGTCTTATTCACTTTGCTTCTTAACTAAATCTTTTTTTTTTTTTTCAAATCAGAAAAATCTCAACATGCTTGCAAATCTTCAAAGGTTCTTCCTTATTAAGGCAAAGAAATTCACAGCATTGCAGTTCTTCATATCTCAGTAGGTATTTTCTAGTGACATCTCATCAAATGATACTTCATGACTATTCCATTGTCCCACCTGATCAATAGGAATTCTCTTTACTTTTTAAACAACAAGTTTAGATTGTAGGATCTTTGGCTCACCAACAGTATTTTATATTAAGGAAGCAAGAAATTCATTATTTTTCCTGACCCATTTTTTGACTGGTATCTCTCATGTGTAATTTAATCTGTTTAACACATTTTTATGGAGACACTTCAAAGACAGTTCATGTCACCTTAAGAAAAAAAGAAATGAAAATTTAGTGTCCTAGAATTTGTTTCTTAGGGAAAATCAGCAAACTATAAAACAATGAAACACCATGATGTCAGAATCCGTAGATAGATGGTAGCAACAGTGACTTTCAGGTAGCAAGGAGATGTAGGATCAGACTATTCACTGATATTTTCTCTAAAGAAAAACCAAAATTAAGTACCTTTGAATTATGAAGTAAAATTTGATTGTTTCATGAGTTAAAGGACTCAATTTAATTCCATTTAAATATATAGTGACCCATGATAGCTGATAATCACAGAATATCACATGAGAAAATCTTAAAATTGTGCTTTTTATTTCAACATTGAAATGGAGCTGCAGTTGATATTTGGCTTAAATATTTGATCTAAGTATGTTGTAAAATAATGATTGTCAAAATAAAAATTACCAGTTTTTTAAAAACATAAACTTGCAAAATATTTTCATTTCTATGTACTAATCAATGCTTAGAGGCACAAATATGAATCTCAGAGAGTCTGGTTTTTCTTCTTTTCCTAAGCAAAATAAGATTTCACGTAACTTTTCCTCCATTACATTTGCATCTGTTTTCTCCTCTCTTGTCACTCATACCCAAACTACATACAACGTAGCCTCTACCTCTGTCGTCTTTTGGCCAGGATCTCCAAAACCGTCTTAATTGCCCAATTTAGAGGATTCAGTTTTTTTGATATCTTCTAAGATTTCTCAGCTATATTTCGTATTGTTGACATTATGCTCCTTATTACAATTCTGTTTTCTGGGAGAGAATACTTTGCTTGTAATCTTGCCACCTCTGTGAGATTTTTATGTTTGGCTTTCCTATTGTCTACATCCTCTTCCTGAGTCATTTTAGCCATCTCTTTGTCTTCAGATTCTCTGTAGAAACAGATTGCTACTAAGTCCATATTTCCATTACAGACATATGAGTTGGCCAAAAAGTTCATTCATCTTTTTCCATAAGATATAAAAAACCCAAACGAACTTTTTGACCAACTCAATATTATGTTAATTATGGACTTTTATTTTCATCTCCAGTCCTAGGTGTCATACACATCACGTGCTGAACTCAAAGGCTTTGTTTATAAGCATTTCTTCAGAAATGTTCTTCATTTCTGACCTCTGTCAATTAAAAGAACCATTATTCATTTACATTCTAAAGTCTGAAAACTGTGTATTTCATGTATCTTTCACCACCAAGTTCTGTTTTTCTGGATTTTATCTCATCTTTTTGCCCCTTATTTCTCTTTTGTCATGTTTCATTTAGTCTGCTTATTAGTCTCCCAACTTGTGGTTTTCTATAGTTTTGCCCAGTCCTTTCTCCACATTTTCCCTAACTGAATCTTTCAAATATCAAAAGAGTAATTCATCTTAAATTGAATTTGATGTATGAAATAAAACATCTATTGATTTTCTTAAAATTGCAAGCTAGTTGTTTCAGATTTGCTTACAAAAATATTCCTCATTTGATTTGTGGTGTCTATATTACTGTAATAAATTCTAACACACAGTTGCATCTCTTTCTGGGCAATCTTTTCCAATCCGTATTGTTCATGTAGTTGCTTGTCCGGGAACAGCTGTCCTATATGACATATTATGTCTTTATAATGTACTGAGATTTTTTTTAAATAACTAGATTCTTCATATTAGTCTATTCTTTCTGAATTATCTTTGATATAGTCACCTATTGATTTTTTCAAACCACTTTTTTAGTGATTCCCAAAGAAGTCCATTTAAATTGCATTGAATTATGGCATACTATGAGAGAGAATTAACGTTTTTATATATACAGTTGCATTTGAATGACATGATATATCAGCCCACTTATTCTCTCAAAGTGTTATATCCTTGAATAAAAATTTGTAGTTTCTTTATAGATTTCACACAAAGAATTAAACAAAAAGATTAAAAAGCCCTCTTTTGTCACTTTTTTCCCCAAGGGAATAGTGTAGCAAAAAATGTTCTCATCTAAGAATTTTATGTAATTTAGGATTGTCCCTGGAAAGTTATTCATTTTCACCCCTCCTCCCAATAGCTCAATCACATTATTTGTGAACTTGTCAGATCATCACTCCCATACATCTAAAGAGAATGATTAAATCCCAAAATGGGCAGAGATAGCTGAAAGAGCATTACAATTTGGTATTCAATAGAAATGTGGCCATATTTTGTAGTAACAATAAGTGGGGTTGGGATAGTATAATTGCAGTTTAATTTATTTAAAGATGGTGCTGTAAATCATTATTTTCTATATTCTTCTTTATGTTTTTGTGTTCCAAGAAATGATAAAATTCACTAAAGACTAATCTGTAAACCAAATACTAAATTATTGTTTAAAACACTATATATACCAGGCTTTCCTGGCAACTCAGTGGAAAAGAATCTGCCTGCCAATGCGGGAGACACAGGTTTGATCCCTGATCCAGGAAGACCCCATATGCCACAGAACAACTAAGCCCAGGCACTACAACTGTTGAGTCTGTGCTCCAGAGCCCAGGAGCCACAACTACTGAGCCCCAGTGCTGCAACTACTGAGGCCCCCACACTCTAGAGCCTGTGCTCTGCAACAAGAGAAGTGACCACGATGAGAAGCCTGTGCAGTGCAACTAAAGACTAGCCCCTGTTCACTGCAACTAGAGAAAAGCCTGCACAGTAATAATGACCCAGCACAGACAAAAAAATAAAATAAAATTTTTTTTAAGAAACAGCATATACCAACTCTTAGTGATCAGAGTTGCCAAACAAGAGTGATATTAGTAAGACTAGCTCTTACTTGTTAAATACTCAGTTCCATACACAGAGGGAATATAGCCTTACTTGTGAGAGTTTAAGCATTGTCAAACTGCTTAAATTCAACTTTGGCTCCTTAATCAGTCTGTTGCCTGGGACATATAGCTTAGCCTCTGCTTGCCTTGATTTTATCATCTGTAAGATGCTTTATAGAGCTGCACGGTGAAAAACTGAGATAGTATGTGTAAAGAACTTTGCGTAGTGCCTGACATCTGCTAAGTGATAAAAGTTAGCTATCCCTTAGATAATAAGGATGATATTTTGAAAGCATCAAACCAATTTAATTTAATTCACATGCTAATTTAAAATTTATTTCCCTGCATCCTTTCTATCATTAAGGCCAAAATACAAGGTTTGTCTATTGTCACCAAAGAATGTTTTGACCACCTTTGGCTTTTAGACCTCTCCCTTGAAAAATAGAACCAGGCTTTAGTGAGGGAAAGGGGATTTATATATTTTCCAACAAATTAAGCAATGCATTATGATTGTTCAGATAACCAAACTTTTACTGTAAGTAAAGGCAGAGAAACCTCAGAATATACACAAAGGAAAGAAAAAAGAGTTCTCAGACTTGAGAGGTTAAAAGAAGAGATGGGGAAGAGGTCCCACTTGAGGGCTGAAGGTGTTAGAAATCCCAAATAGGTTATGTGGGAAGCCAAAAGCTGAAGATTTTAGACCAAGATTAGTCTGGAACTGTGAGAAGGGACCACAGGCAGGTGTCCTTGAACCAGAAAGGAAATGGCAGCATAGTGTGGGTCATAGAGTGCCTGAGTTTCCATTGGCTCTTAGGTTTTAAAAACATAGATGCTCTAGTATGATCTCAGAATTGGTACTGGGAATTGAGAGTTAGTGGAGCTGCTCTGGGACTATCAAAGTAAAAAACTTGAGGGCACTCCCCAGAAGAAGCCATGAAGACAGTTGTTGAATCTTCAGTCTTGGTGTAAGTTCTGACTAAGATCCAGTATCTGCAAAGCTCGTGAGAGCTGGGGTGGGAGCTAGTCAGGAAAGCAGGGCTGTGCCTGGAGAAAAAGGACTGAAAGCTGAACATGCTGATGACTTCAACTGGTGAGGACGTTTGCTGCCAGAGTGTCCAGTGACCAAGAATTACTGAAGAGAGCACCATGAATTTAGAGGGCAGTACAACCACGTGTAGACATATCAGCTGCCCCTTTATCCATCTCCATGGAGACACATCTATACCATATGGGGAAAAAGATAAATAACTTGGAAAGATTGAATATTTACTGAAAAGATTTCAATTCATCCAAAAGAAAATGAATTAATTTTGTCTAGTTCAGTGTTTTCCTCCTGTATTCCCTTTCACCATCCACATTAATGGGGACTTCAGAAGAATGACTACATTATAGAAAGTATTCTACTAATTTGACTTTTCCCTATCCAAGTCATGGTGCATATGTGTCATTTCTTAACACATTAGCATTATCCTATTAATACCCACAACAACTCTTGAGAATACTACTGGTTTTTTCTTCTATTTTGAAGATTTAACCTCCTCCCTCCCCTCACCCCCCCCCTCCCAAAAAAAGAAACAAAAACCAAAGTTACCAAACTTGCAAGGGAAAACTGAAACCCAGGCAAGGGAGTTCATTGCTAAAATCCAGTGCTTAAAGTGCTCTTATACTACACAGTGCCGCCTGCAAAAAGCATATCTGGATTGTTTTTATATATTTCCCAGTATGGACTTCTTTTGTTAGTCTCCCACACTATCATTACATACTATTTTTCTTCCCTACAGCCATTTCCCCATTTTCCTGTGTCTGTCTGAAAACTCCTCCTTTCTCTTTCCTGGAACTCTTCTGTTATGGTGGTGGTGCTGGTTTAGTTGCTCAGTCATGTCCATCTCTGCGACCTCATGGACTGTAGCCAGGCTCTTCTGTCCATGGGATTTTCCAGGCAGAATACTGGAGTGGGTTGCCATTCCCTTGTCTAAAGGATGTTCCCAACCTAGGGATTGAACCTGGGTCTCCTGATTTATGGCAGATTCTTAACCCTCTGAGCCATCAGGGAAGTCCTCTCTTCTATTACATTAGTTAACAATTAGTGGCCAACCCCTGACTTTCACTGACTATTCCCTCCACTTTCAGGTTTTACATAAGGACTGGCTATCTCTTGAATTTCTATTTGAAACTGCTCTTCTCCCAGCATCCTAGCACCTGGGGGTTAGGGGCTAGTGCTTCTCTCCCTATTACTGACGCTTTCAGATTACAGCACCTCTCTCTTCCAGTTAAAACCCCTGTTGCTTTAAAATTCCTGACTTTCAGTGATTCTTAAACTTCAGCATGTATCAGAAATCACTGCTAAAACAGATCAGGGACTGGGGACTAAGAATTTGAATTTCCAACAAGTTCTTGTGTGATGATGATACTGCTAACACAGCTACATACATATAAATCATTTTTAGATCTGAATGTTAAGAATAAAATCTATAGAGATTTTCAAGATGTTTAATCTTAAGTAGTTAGAATTATCTCACCATATTCTTTGTTATTGAAATCTGAAATGATCCTTTTGTATTTAGCAGGAATTTCCACTTCTTAATTTCACCAAATACTAATTTGACAATGATGCTCTTATGTAAACTTTACAATTCTTTCATATATTAGAAAAAGCACATGTAGCAATTATAAACTGCTTTTTGTGAGTAAATTGGGTAATTCATGATTCAAGTAGTAATACATGGACATAAAATTACCCTTTTTCAGAAGTATTTCTGCGATATATTCTGTCAGATATAATTTTGAATTTCAGTCTTTGCAAAACCTTGTGAAAGAACCCAATATCCTCTTTCCCCTGAAGTCTTGTATTATTTATGGTAATATTTTATGAATAATAGTATCTTTTTCATTAATATTTATATGTTCATTATCATCCTTTTGCAACTCTCAGTATATGTAATCTCAGTAATTACATTAGGAATGATACATCTAGCCAACATCTATTTTTTGGAATGCATTGCAATTTTCTTTTCTATTGTTTAACTACACAAATAAATTACTACTAACAAGTTTGAATTGAGAATAGTATGTATTCATGTGACAATTTTAATTAAAACTGTGGATTGATTTTCAGTTCTTTTAAATGACAGGTAAAATACTGATTTCTAGGTAAATATAACACATATCTAAAAGAACTTTTAAAATGCAAGTATCAGCAATGTTAAACTCATTGTTCGTGAACAAAAGAGAGAACAAGATTATCAATACATTATTCTGGGAAATACTGACAGAACAAGGTTATTAAAAATAACTATGGTTTTTCCAGTGGTCATGTATAGATG
Source organism: Bos indicus (assembly GCF_029378745.1). Taxonomy (NCBI): domain Eukaryota; kingdom Metazoa; phylum Chordata; class Mammalia; order Artiodactyla; family Bovidae; genus Bos; species Bos indicus. The sequence goes on along the minus strand of NC_091763.1, from coordinate 59,364,932 downwards.
TGAGGGTTGGACTGTGAAGAAAGCTGAGCGCCGAAGAATTGATGCTTTTCAACTGTGGTGTTGGAGAAGACTCTTGAGAGTTCCTCGGACTGCAAGGAGATCCAACCAGTCCATTCTGAAGATAAGCCCTGGGATTTCTTTGGAAGGAATGATGCTAAAGCTGAAACTCCAGTACTTTGGCCACCTCATGCGAAGAGTTGATTCATTGGAAAAGATTCTGATGCTGGGAGGGGTTGGGGGCACGAAGAGAAGGGGATGACAGAGGATGAGATGGCTGGATGGCATCACTGACTCGATGGACATGAGTCTGAGTGAACTCCGGGAGTTGGTGATGGACAGGGAGGCCTGGCGTGCTGCGATTCATGGGGTCGAAAAGAGTCGGACACGACTGAGCGACTGAACTGAACTGATACAAACAGAAAAAAAGAGAAATTTCCTCATAAGCTCTTATTTTAGTCCACCGAAGATGAGTTCTCTCTATTCCTATGTGAAAAACTGCTGCTGCTGCTGCTAAGTCGCTTCAGTCGTGTCTGACTCTGTGCGACCCCATAGACGGCAGACCACCAGGCTCCCTATGTTCCTTTAATTCACATATATTATGGGTCTAGATTAATTTTATATCAACTCCGATGGTAGGTATAAATATTAACATAGCATTGAAATAAACATAACCAGGATGAATATCTCCTAATTTTCTTACCCAAGGGAGCTTTGTTTCAGGAATAGAAACAAGTAAGAATTAACTTATTAAAAATCAATTGTACTTTAATGTTAATGGCCTCATGGAAGCCCAGGAGGGTTTCATGGGAACTTGAAATTTTTTAGGACACGTGTTTTCTTCTCTTTTCTTTCTGAATGTCAGCTTGACTCTTCTGCTTCTCTCTGTGGCCCAGCTCTCCTTGCTTACGTAGCATTGCATTCTTGACTCATCATTGTTATTCCATGGCAGCTTTAGCTCCCAGGCTGTCAAAGTTTTCAGTTCAGCTCCATACATTTGAATGATTCATTCTGTTTTCCAAATAGCAATTACCAGGAGAGAGAAACTGAGCAGATAATTTTGGATCAGAATACCTACCTCTTGTTAAATCAGTTATCCTAGAAGATTTGAGTTGTATATTTTAGGCCCATGATGTGGGGGCAATATTCTAAATCTTTACTTTTCTTCCTGCAAAAAAAAAAAAAAGCCTGATTTTTTAAGATGTACAAAATTTATCCAAACTACTCTTTCCCATAGTTATTATCAGCTGTTACCAAATTGCTATTATTATTAATAATATTGTTGTCTTTGCCATCATTAATTTCAAGTGTTTTTAGAGTAATCACTATAAAACTTAGGTTATACATTGTCACACCTCTGCTCAAAACATGTCAATGGCTTAGTGTTCCATTGGAATAGAACATACAGTTCTACCTGGGTGGCCCCTGCCGCCTGCCTCTTTGCCATATTTTGTATCACTATTTCTTTTTTTTTTAAGATTTTTTTATGTGAACCATTTTTTAAACGATTGAGTTTGTTACAATTTTGCTTCTGTTTTATGGTTTTTTTGTTTGTTTGTTTTTGGGCCAGGAGTCATGTGGGAACCCTAGATCCCTGGACAGGGGTGGGACCCACAGCCCCTGCCTTGGAAGGCAAACTCTTAACCACCGGAGTGCCCGAGAGTCCCACATACCACTTCCTTGATCACTGTGCTTTAGATACTGAACTCTTTTCTATTCCCCTATTATGTTAGATCCTACTCCAGGGCTTTTATACATTTCATTTCCTACACTTGGACTGTTTCTTTTCCCTTCTTAATACCCTCCTTCCCCCAGGTTAACTCATTTATTCTCCACTTTAAGTATCATCTATAGGAGGTCTTTTCTACCCTCTTGATCTTAAGAAAGTTGTCTTGTTATATTACTTGAGAACACCCTGTATATATTTTTGTTCTTTCTGTTGCATGACACTGCAATTTTTTCTTAGTGTGATTACTTCTTTTATGTCTGTCTCTTGTGCTTATCTTTACTTGCTAAAGAGAAGAATGCATGTTTTATTGATCAGCGTATCAGAGGCTCTTGCAGTTACAGATGTGCAATTAGTGCTGAATAAAGTTTAGTATATGGATAAATTGATAAATAGGTTGGGTTGCCTCTTGCAGGCTATAGGTTTTCTAAGGAAAAGTAGAGAATATGAGGGAATAATGCTTGTCTAAACTTGCTTTTTGGTACAGAAGAGAGAACTCTCAAGTTGTTTCTGAAAAATGTAAGTGAAGTGAGGGCCTCTACCCTATTCCTTTCTTTGAATCTAATACTCTTATTTAGATAATTTAAGTTGTTCTTTATTTGCTGTGCAGTTTTGAGCATGATGCACGCATTCTTCAGTTCTTAATTCTCTCATTTCTAAATAAGCATAACAGTGACAATTTTAAGCACATTGGTTTTTTCAAGGGTTGCTTAATGTACACATGTAAAACCATTAGCACTCTGCCTTGAATACTGAATGCAATTATTAAAGAATAGTTTATTTCCCTCCTCATTTCCTCTGCATTGTCATTGATTAGGTATGTCTTTTCTAGGTAGTGAAAGCCTTAAAATAGAATAACTTGTCATGGGACGCTGTGAAATTTGCTTTTCTAGCTGCCTTAACAATTAGGATTGACTTATCCATCAGATTTTGATTGACTGACTCAGGGTGTGGATCAAATGAAATCTCAAGGGCTTCCCAGGTGGCACTGGTGGTAAAGAATCTGCCTGCCAGTTCAGGAGACATGAGAGGGCTTGGTTTGATCCTTGGGTCAGGAAGATCTCTTGAAGTAGGAAATGACAACTCACTCCAGTATTCTTGCCTAGAAAATTCCATGGACAGAGGAGCCTAGCTGGCTATAGTCCATGGGGCCACAGAGAGTTGGACACGATTGAGCAAAGTGACTATAAACAGTAAGCACCACAGTCTTTTTTTAAGGTTGTAGATTTTAAAGTTGGAGAATAGTGTAACTGGTGCTAGAAATATCACACATGATATAGAACTACCTTACGTACAAACAATGGTAAGGCTCTGATGGCTCTAAAAACTGAACCACTTTACAAGGTTTAACACACTTTAGGAAGAAATATCAGAAAAGCTAAGAGACAAAACTGTATTTATCATGTCTTTGGATGCAGAAGATTCTATCTTATGTATTCTAGGTTCATCAGTATATGGTGCATGCCCTGACATAAAATATTGGTTAAATTAGCTGCTTTAGCTAATTAGAAGATAATAAATGATCTAAAAGGAGTACTGCAGTGTTTTCTTGTTATAACAGGCAAGAAGCATCTAAACAGAATCTTGACATTACTTTTAGATAGAAGCTGTTTTCAGGTCAATTTTATTTAGTCACTCAAATATTAGTTGATAATCTATTACATGTAGAGAACTATTAACTATTAATTATTTGTTTATTTATTTGCTTAAACAGAAACTTGTGCTCACCAGGACCCAGGAGAAAGGAGCAGTGAGCCCAAAAGAGACTGACCCAGACTTGCCTGTGAGTGTTCAGGAGTCTCCGGTGGAGGTGTGGTTGGCCGTGGCCTGCTGCAGGTTGGGGACAACTGAGTGTAGCAGTTTTGAAGGAGGTTGCCATTATCTCCATTACCTCCACCATAGTTTGGCCCCAGGTAAATAACAGGGACTTCCCTGTTGGCTTAGATGGTAAAGCGTCTGCCTACATTGCTCTGGAGACCCGAGTTCGTTCCCTGGGTCAGGAAACTCCCCTGGAGAAGGAAATGGCAACCCACTCCAGTACTCTTGCCTGGAAAATCCCATGGACAGAGGATCCTGGTAGGCTATAGTCCATGAATTAGCAAAGAGTTCGACTGGGTGACTTTGCTTTTACTTTTCAAATAACAGGGAAGGAACACAGCCCCACTCATCAATAGAAAATTGGGTTAAAGATTTACTGAGCATGGCCCTGCCCATCAGAACAAGGTCCAGGTTCCCCCTCAATCAGTCTCTCCATTCAGAAGCTTCCATAAGCCTCTGATGGAGACGGATAAGCCAGAATGACAGAAAATGAACCAATCTGATTACAACGACTATGGCCTTATCTATCTAAATAAATGAGCCATGACTTGTAGGGCCACCCTAGACAGACAGGTCATGTTGGAGAGTTCTAACAAAACGTGGTCCACTGGAGAAGAGAATGGCAAACCACTTCAGTATTCTTGCCTTGAGAACCCCATGAGCAGTATGAAAAGGCAAAAAGATAGGACACTGAAAGATGAACTCCCCAGGTCAGTAGGTGCCCAGTATGCTACTGGATATCAGTGGAGAAATAACTCCAGAAAGAATGAAGAGACTGAGACAAAGCAACACCACCACCCAGTTATGGATGTGACTGGTGATGGAAGTAAAGTGGGATGCCATAAAGAGCAATACTGCATAGGAACCCAGAATGTTAGGTCCATGAATCAAGTCAAATTGGAAGTGGTCAAACAGGAGATGGCAAGAGTGAACGTCAACATTCTAAGAATCAGCGAACTAAAATGGACTGGAAAGGGTGAATTTAACTGAGATGACCATTATATCTACTACTGTGGGCAAGAATCCCTTAGAAGAAATGGAGTAGCCATCATAGTCAACGAAAGAGTCCGAAATGCAGTACTTGGATGCAATCTCAAAAATGACAGAATGATTTCTGTTCGTTTCCCAGGCAAACCATTCAATATCAGAGTAATCCAAGTATATGCCCTGACCAGTAATGCTGAAGAAGCTGAAGTTGAATGGCTCTATGAAGATCTACAAGACCTTCTAAAAATGACACCCAAAAAAGATGTCATTTTCATATAGGAGATTGGAATGCAAAAGTAAAAGTCAAGAAATAACCTGGAGTAACAGGCAAATTTGGCCTTGGAGTACAGAATGAAGCAGGGCAAAGCATAGTAGAGTTTTGCCAAGAGAAAGCACTGGTCATAGCAAACAACTTCTTCCAACTACACAAGAGAAGACTTTACACATGAGCCTCACCAGATGGTCAATACTGAAATCAGATTGATTATATTCTTTGCAGCCAAAAATGGAGAAGCTCTATACAGTCAGCAAAAACAAGACTGGGAGCTGACTGTGGCCCAGATCGTGACCTCCTTATTGCCAAATTCAGACTTAAATTAAAGAAAGTACCAAAACCCACTAGACCATTCAGATATGACCTAACTCAAATCCCTTACGATTATACAGTGGAAGTGACAAATAGATTCAAGGGATTAGATCTGATAGAGTGCCTGAAGAATTATGGACAGAGGTTCATCACATTGTATAGGAGGCAGGGATCAAACCATCTCCAAGGGAAAAAAAAATGCAAAAAGGCAAAATGGTTGTCTGAGGAGGCCTTGCAAATAGCTGAGAAAAGAAGAGAAGCAAAAGGCAAAGGGGAAAAGGAAAGATATACCCATTTCAATGCAGAGTTCCAAAGAATAGCAAGGAGAGATAAGAAAGCCTTCCTCAGTGATCAATACAAAGAAATAGAGGAAAACAAAGGAATGGGAAACACTAGATATCACTCCAAGAAAATCAGAGATACCAAGGGAACATTTCATGCAAAGATGGGCACAATCAAGAACAGAAATGTTATGGACCTAACAGAAGCAGAAGATATTAAGAAGAGGTGGCAAGAATACACAGAAAACTATACAAAAAAGATATTCATGACCCAGATAATCATGGTTGTATGATCACTCACCTAGAGCCAGACATCATTGAATGCAAAGTCAAGTGGGCTTTAGGAAGCATCACTATGAACAAAGCTAGTGGAGGTGATAGAATTCCAGTTGAGCTATTTCAAGTCTTAAAAGATGATGCTGTGAAAGTGCTGCACTCAGTATGCCAGCAAATTTGGAAAACTCAGCAGTGGCCACAAGACTGGAAAAGGTCAGTTTTCATTCCAATCCCAAAAAAGGCAATGTCAAAGAATGCTAGACTACTGCACAATTGCACTCATCTCACACGCTGGTAAGATAATACTCAAGATTCTCCAAGCCAGGCTTCAACACTACGTGAACTGTGAACTTCCAGATGTTCAGGCTGGATTTAGAAAAGGCAGAGGAACCAGAGATCAAATTGCCAACATCTGCTGGATCATCAAAGAAGCAAGAGAGTTCCAGAAAAACATCTATTTCTGCTTTATTGACTATGCCAAAGCCTTTGACTGTGTGGATCACAATGAACTGTGGAAAATTCTGAAAGAGATGGGAATACCAGACCACCTGACCTGCCTCCTGAGAAATCTGTATGCGGTCAAGAATGAACAGTTAGAACTGGACATGGAACAACAGGCTGATTCCAAATTAGCAAAGGAGTACATCAAATCTGTATATTGTCACCCTGCTTATTAAACTTATATGCAGAATACATCATGAGAAATGCCAGGCTGGATTAAGCACACACTGGAATCAAGATTGCCAGGAGAAATATCAATGAACTCAGATATGCAGATGACACCACCCTTACAGCAGAAAGTAAAGAAGAAATAAAGAAGCTCTTGAAAGTGAAAGAGGAGAGTGAAAAAGTTGGCTTAAAACTCAACATTCAGAAAACGAATATCATCGAATCTGCTCCCATCACTTCATGGCAAATAGATGGGGGAACAATGGAAATGGTGACAGTCTTTTTTTTGGTGGACTCTAAAAGCACTGCAAATGGTGACTACAGCCATGAAATTAAAAGACATTTGCTCCTTGGAAGAAAAGTTTTGACCAACCTAGACAGCATATTACAAAGGAAAGACATTACTTTGCCAACAAATGTTCATCTAGTCAAAGCTATGGTTTTTCCATTAATCATGTATAGATGTGAGAGTTGGTCTATAAAGAAAGCTGAGTGCTGAAGAATTATGCTTTTGAACTGTGATGTTGGAGAAGACTCTTAAGAGTTCCTTGGACTGCAAGGAGATCCAACCAGTCCATCCTAAAGGAAATCAGTCCTGAATATTCATTGGAAGGACTGATGCTAAAGCTGAAACTCCAATACTTTGGCCACCTGATGCGAAGAACTGACTCATCTGAAAAGACCCTGATGCTGGGAAAGATGGAAGGCAGGAGGAGAATGGGATTACAGAAGATGAGGTGGTTGGATGGCATCACCAACTCAATGAACATGAGTTTGAGTAAACTCCAGGAATTGGTGATGGACAGGGAGGCCTGGCGTGCTGCAGTCCATGGGATCACAAAGAGTTGGACATGACTGAGTGACTGAACTGATAGAGAAATATCCTTATATGCTCATTTCATTTTCTCTTTCTGCTTGAGTTGTTATTTATTATGAAAATTAAAAGTGTCAGAAATGACCAGAAAGGGAGAGGCCATATTCATCTGGAGAAGTAAGTCAGTGCTTCCTAGACAAGGTTGTTGTAGTGCTGCATATTGAAAGGTGCCTATACATTTGATAGGGCTTCCCTGTTAGCTCAGCTGGTAAAGAATCTGCTTGCAATGCAGGTGTGGAAGATTCTCTGGCGAAGGGATAGGCTACCCACTCCAGTATTCTCGGGCTTTCTTGGTGGCTTAGCTGGTAAAGAATTCTTCTGCAATGTTAGATACCTGAGTTCAGATCCCTGGGTTGGGAAGATCCCCTGGAGAAAGGAATGGTTACCCACTCCAATATTCTGGCTTGGAGAATTCCATGGACTGTATAGTCCATGGGGTTGCAAAGAGTCAGACACGACTCAGTGACTTTCACTCACTCATACATTTGATAACTTGAAGTAAAATCTGGCCTATATCATGAGTAGAGAGGCAGAGAAAAGCATATTCAAGCAATAAAAAAGCCAAAAAAAAAAAAAAGGCACAAAACAAGTAACTTGATTGGATCAGTGCTTTTATATAGAGTAGCTATTGGTGTTCAGGTTAGAAAAGCGATTTCTGGGCAGCCTCTTTTATTTTGTACCATTTATTTTATTTTACTTTTTATTTTATATTGGAGTATAGCCAATTAATTTAATTGACAATGTTGTGATAATTTCAAGTGGACAGCAAAAGGACTCAGCCTTATATATACATGCATCCATTCTCCCCTAAACTCCCTTCCCATCCAGGCTACCACATAACATTAAGCACAGTTCTCTGTGCTATACAGTAAGACTTTTCTGATTATCCTTTTTAAATATAGCAGTGAGTTTATGTCCATCCCAAATTCCCTAACTATCTGTTCCCCCTATCCTTTCCTCTGGCAACCATAACTTCATTCTCTAAGTTCTGTGAGTCTGTTTTGCAAATAAGTTCATTTGTATTGTTTCTTTTTAGATTCCATATAAAAAGGATGCCATACAATATTTCTCCTTCTCTGTCTGACTTAGTTCATTCAGTATGACAGTCTCTAGGTCCATCCTTATGTCCTTTTATTCTCTGTCTCAATCTGGCAAAATTCCTACTCATTCTGTCAATACCAATTTACTTCTCATCTCCTGGGAAAATTGGACTTTGACCCCCTATACTACATTGCTGTTAAGTCCTCTTATATCTATCACCTATAGGCTTTCTTTTACAATGGTCGCAACCTTCCCAGCTACTGAAATTGCAGGAGAGATTTGGGCTCAATAGCTATAACAATTGGTATAGTGTATTGGGTTTGGGTTGTAATTCATGATCTCCTGAAAAGGCTGTCTCAATCATATGATCAAAGGTGATCTTTCCAAAACAACCTGGTCAATTGCTAGAGCTTGTAATACTGCCATAGGGTTGGATCAGTTTCTGAGTCATTTTACTGAAAATGACTAGTACCAAGAATGACTTATATATTTTTCCAGACTTGATTGAGAATTTAGTTAAAATGCCCAAAGTCTAATTAGAATTGACACTTCAGCTTGTCTAGGGGATTTTCCAGGCATGCAGTTTTATTGTCCTTTGTGTATGGTGGTGGATGGGAAGAAGAGTAGGTTGGGGGATATTTCTAAGCTCATTTAGATTAGTTATTCCTAGTGATAAAACCATAGAAGCCATTATCAAGACAGGGCACTTTTGGCATTTGGCAACTAGAAAGGCTTATAAAGTGGGGTAAAATGAAAATATGTTTCTTTTTAATTATCCCATCTAGTCTGTAAGCAAATAAACTGAATCAGGGACATTCTAGGTTTCTTTCTATTTGATGGAGGGGAGTGGGAGCTCCAGGTTTCCTGGAGGTCTGTTATCCCAAGTCAAGGCCTGTTAGGTCAGCTTTGCAAAATGTCTGAAACAGAAATGAAGCTGTGGCCACTGGGGAAAGAAAATAATGGCTTTCAGAGAAGACTCTCCTCAGAGTCATATATTGGCCTTTTTTTCTTCAAGTTTTTTTGAACTTTGTTCATAAATATTTGTTGAACTTACTTGTTTAACCTTTTAATAAGCTGGTGAGGAAATCTTAAACAACTTTATTAGTAGGGTAAAAATTCAACTAAAATTGTTATGGTTTAGGTTTTTCAGATGCCCTATTTGTTTATGCAATCCTACCTTTAGAGAATTTTGATGTATATAATCCAAGTGAAAGATAATATGGGAAGTGCGTTTTGAAAATGGGACAGTTCTGTGCTTTCTGTTCAGCTACAGGAAATGCCCTGATTCTCAAGGTTATGATGGTTTTATATTTTAAACCAAATCTTGATTTCAGTTTTTCGTGTTTTCCTGGTAATGCAAACACAAGAACAAACCCCATAGTTTTCAATATAGAGTGACTTTATAACGTTTTATAGAAATACATTAATTACATTAAGTGTTCCCATTGGCAAAGTCTTGTATCTAAAATGGAAAGTATGTCCTATACTTTATATTTAGGTAAAGGTGCTAAAATATTCTTTTGCACCCTATTGAAAAGCTCAATTTAAGATTGTTGCCTGCTGATTTTAAGGGAACAAGGAAGCAAAAGGTGACACTGAGCAATGGATGCTTTATGAGGAAATGTGTATGGCAAGTTAGTTTCTTCCTGAAAAAAATTTCTATCCCATAGCAGAAATGGATTATCTTATTTGTGAGAGTTTACCTCATTAAGAAACTTCACATATTTTTTTTTAATCTTAGAAAAAAATTCTCTTGGAGACCTTTTCCCTCTAAGATGTTATATGGAACCAGTGGGGAAAATATTCCCTAAAAAATTGGAAACCACTATTTGAGTTAACACTTATTTTTCAAACACACAAACACATAAAAACCACCATGTGATGTTGAATATCAAAATAAAAATTTAAGATTTAATGCTGTGAGTATTTTTCTCCTTTGTGATCCTAATTAGTATTAGATGCAGGTAGAAGTCATAGTTAGAGCCCTGTCTATACAAGTGAGGGCAACACATACTCCATTTCATGTTTTATGAAACTGTGCTGGCCTCTAGCTCTGTGGACTTCCAAAACTAAGATCATGGCATCTGGTCCCATCACTTCATGGGAAATAGAATGGGAAACAATGGAAACAGTGACAGACTTTATCTTCTTAGGCTCCAAAATCATTGTAGACATTGACTATAGCCATGAAATTAAAAGATACTTGCTCCTTGAAAGAAAAGCTATGACAAAACTAGACAGCATATTAAAATGGAGACATTCAGTTCAGTTCAGTTCAGTCTCTCAGTCGTGTCCGACTCTTTGTGACCCCATGAATCACAGAACACCAGGCCTCCCTGTCCATCACCAACTCCCAAAGTTCACTCAGACTCATGTGCATCGAGTCAGTGATGCCATCCAGCCATCTCATCCTCTGTCGTCCCCTTCTCCTCCTGCCCCCAATCCCTCCCATAATCAGAGTCTTTTCCAATGAGTCAACTCTTCACATGAGGTAGCCAGAGTACTGGAGTTTCAGCTTTAGCATCATTCCTTCCAAAGAAATCCCAGGGCTGATCTCCTTCAGAATGGACTGGTTGGATCTCCTTGCAGTCCAAGGGACTCTCAAGAGTCTTCTCCAACACCACAGTTCAAAAGCATCAATTCTTCGGTGCTAAGCCTTCTTCACAGTCCAACTCTCACATCCATACATGAAGAGACATTACTTTGCCAGCAAAGGTCCATATAGTCAAAGCTATGGTTTTTCCCATAGTCATGAACAGATGTGAGACTTGTACCATAAATAAGGCTGAGCACTGAAGAATTAATGGTTTCAAACTGTCATGTTGGAGAAGACTCCTGAGAGTCCCTTGGGCTGCATGGAGATCAAACCAGTCAATTCTACAGGAAATCAACCCTGTATATTCATTGGAAGGACTGATGCTGAAGCTCTAATACGTTGGCCACCTGATGAGAACAGCTGACTCTTTAGAAAAGACCCTGATGCTGGGAAAGACTGAAGGCAGGAGGAGAAGGGGGTAACAGAGGATGAGATAGTTGAATGGCATCACCAAGTCAAAGGACATGAGTTTGAGCAAGCTCCGGACATGGTGAAGGACAGGGAAGCCTGGTGTGCGGGGGTTCACGGGGTCAAGAAAGTCAGACATGACTGAGCAACTGAACAACAATCAACACGGTACTTCTCAGGGATATTTTCATAATGTTGAAAGGTTCTCTATAGCAGTTTGTTGAGATCAGATTAAAGAATTATTTTTGAGCAAAAAAAGTCTTGGAAAAAATAAGATCACATATCCATTCAAGAAAGAAAGACTGGAGAGATGCTCTTTCTGCTCACCTGTTTTCCCTAAAACTGTAAACAATGCACAGGAGGGTGATTTCCTCCTTTTCTGGAAGGGAAATTGATATTATCTTAACTCGATATCATTTGTCTACTGTCCTGTAAATATGTTTGCTTCCTGGGCATAAAAATAGAAGAAACATTTTCTAAAACATTGAGTTTTACCTATTCTTGATGAGTTTTATGGAAGTACTCTGATGGTTTACCCAGAAGATATTTTTAGTTTTATATCACCTTTCCTTTTGTACTCCTGTTCAAAAGGTTGAGCTCTCAGAAAAAGGAGTTCTCAGAAAATACAGCTTTGGTCTAACAAAAATTTAATTAGAAATATGATACATCAGTTGCAGAGTTAAATCATATAATAAATTCCTGAGTTCATTGTGAAGGATTTTGAGTTATGGCTAATTTGAATAATCCAGCCCAACTGGGAATTTCCTCTCACTGTCATTTATAGGAAAAGAAAAGCAGGCCTGCAGCTGCTGATATATATATTTATATATATATATATATATATACACACACACATATATGTATATATATATATTTTTTTTAACTGACACTGGCAGTAACTTCTAAATAAAAGGAAAAAGAAAGAGCTACTGAGAGCTTAGAATGAAAGATTTCCAGGAATATTTTTCTATTTGAGATTTCTTTATTTATTCCCATTGTATCCCCCCTAGGATTACAAATAATGTCCTTCAGGCCTGTCAGTATTAACAATTATATGTTTATGAGCAGACAGAAATTCAGGATACTATAGACTCTATTGCTATAGATCTAGTAAGGGCGGGGACTGCAGGGAGGAGTAAATGGGAAGTGGTCTGGATGGAATTCTGCCAGATAATCTCATGGGTTTATAGATCAAGATTCACAAACTTAAATGCCTCTAGGAGTGTGTTAGCATCTTAGTGAGCTGAGGAATACATGTTTCATTTAAGTAAGGATTCTTTATATTAGGATTTAAGATTCTTTATATTACTTTAGGATCCTTTATATAACTGCAATGAATTAATCCAGCCTCAGTGTTGCCAGAGTGTGGGACCACCAATATGTGAATTATCTCCTAGATCAGAGCTGAATGCTCCTCCACAGGAGAAAACAAAATAGAGACATCCAATAACCTAACATTTACTAATGTCTTGCAACCAAGAAAAAATTACTAGGCAAGCAAATAAGTAGGAAAATATGACTCATAATCAGGACAAAATTTAGTTAATAGAAACAGATTCAGAAATGAAAGATGATGGGATCAGAGGGCAAAGAGTCTAAGACAGCTTTCATAAATATGTCCAAAGTAAATACAAAGTACTGTTAAAAATAGGGAGTTGGCCAAGGGAAACTAATAAAAAAACAACATCATCAGTAATGAAGCCAAATGACTTGCTACTTAATGGTATCTCTCAAAGTAAAATGTGTGTGGTTTGACAGATTGTGTGTGTAATTTGAAATGTAGATACATACTGCCTATGAAACAAAAGTTTATTTTGGCTCTTTTGGCTCAGTCATGAAATATATATGTACAAATTCTCAGATAAATCTGCTGCTTTAAAAGAAGCGTGTGTGTGTGTTAAGTTGCTTCAGGTATGTTTAACTGTTTGCACTCTATGGACTGTAGCCTGCCAGGCTCCTCTGTCCATGGGATTCTTCAGGCAAGAGAACTGGAGTGGGTTGCCATGCCCTCCTCCAGAATATCTATTTACCCAGGGATCTAACTCACATCTCTTATGTCTTCCACATTGGCAGATGGGTTCTTTACCACTAGCACCAGCTGGGAAGCCCAAAAGAAGCACAGGGTTTGTTTAGTGCTTCAGCAATGATGGCATGACTTAATGATTATACATACCTGTACAAACAGAGATTTACCTCTTCCTAGAGATATTGAGGTAGGGGATGTATGGAATACACCTGTTTGAGTATTTAAATACAGCCTCCCTGTAGCATGATCTAAGTGAAAAAGTTAAAAAGAGAAAGAATCTGTTTTCATGTTTATCACTTTGTTTTTCTAGTGAGAGCTATTTAAAAGTTAAAACATTTTTTTTTTTTTTTGCTTGAGGAGGTGAGAGGAAAACCTTGTTGAGTTAAACCCTATAGGCGAGCCCTTAAGTTTTATAAGGACTCAGCTCTGGAGCTGAATGTATATGTCTCCAACATAGCCTACTAACTTTAATGTAAAGACACCAGTGCTTTGCAGACACTGAAAAGAGAGAGTTAACACTCCCATTCAGTATTGAACAATATCTGGGAAAGTTTATAAATCATTGTTTCTGATTTTAATGGTCTTTATCCAAAGGATTCGCAAGTTCACTTCAGATCAACCAAACTAAGTAGGTTACATCATACTTGGTAAGTGCAATTGAAACCTGAATTTAGTATTAGTATTGGCATACTACCAAATAATTCTGTTTTAAATATTTCCCTGAGGGAATGTGTTGTGTGTTATTCTATTTTCTACTATTATGCAAAATTGCCTGGCACTCATCCTTTCTTATTCTTCAGGTCTGTGGAAGAGGTTGATTTATATATTTGCTGTTTTATTCAGTTGGTTTGTCATTTTTGTTTGTTGACAGTATTGCATATTTCCCTTCTTTCATCAATATTTTTCAATAATTTTCATACTAAAAGGTTTTACAATGTATAACAAGTATTTTTTGTCATGAAAATATACTGTTACTAAATGTTGTTATATACAAAACCTATCTGTAAAATCAGAGAAGGTGATGGCACCCCACTCCAGTACTCTTGCCTGGAAAATCCCATGAATGGAGGAGCCTGGTAGGCTGCAGTCCATGGGGTCGCTAAGAGTCGGACAGGACTGAGCAACTTTACTTTCGCTTTTCACTTTCATGCATTGGAGAAGGAAATGGCAACCCACTCCGGTGTTCCTGCCTGGAGAATCCCAGGGACTGGGGAGCCTGGTGGGCTGCCATCTATGGGATTGCACAGAGTTGGACACGACTGAAGTGACTTAACAAAATCTGTAAAATGGGAAATTTTAGTTGTTCTGAAAAGCCTCCTATCTCAAATCACTGAGGCAACTTCACAGATTCTTAGATTTTTGAACTTTATTTTTTTTTATCAGTAAAATAGGAGAAACACCTATTCAGTGTGTATAACAGATCTGTTAAAAAGGAGGTTTATCATATGGTAAAATATGTCCTGTCCTTTGATGGCGTTTAGTGAGGTTGTCATTATTATTCTCACAATATGCTTCACAAATAGAAAATGAAGAATATCAAATCTCTGTGCTTAGCTTTTCAAGATGAATCAGTTTATAAAGGACACAAGAGTCCCTGAGATGACTGGAAAGACAGACCAGTTCAGTTTTACATTGACTGAAGGCAAAATATGTGCATTCGTGGATAGACATCTGAATTTTTTAGAGCTGTTAACACAAAGAATGCCTGTATACCCATATCATTTCCTCTACTGTTAATAGCTGATGTTAGTTCAATGTAAGTCAGAAATATGACATAATTTTACTGGGCTAAAATCAAAGTGTCAGCAATGCTGCTGCATTTTTTTATGGAGCCTGTACAGGAGAATCTGTTTTCTTGCCTTTTTCCCACCACTACAGGCTAAGTTTGAATGCTTATAATAGTTTTACTATAATCACCAAAAACTAAAAGCTCCTATAAATTTGTAAGTTTGTGTGAACATTATTTTTTCAATTTATTGAATAAATACCTATGAGCACCATTGCTGAATTGTGTGCTAAGATGTTTAATCTTCAAAGAAACTAGCAATCTAAGTGACTGTGCATGCAGGCATGCTAAATCACTTCAGTTGTGTCCGACTCTGTGTGACCCTATGGACTGTATCCTAACAGGCTCCTCTGTCTATGGGATTCTCCAGGCAAGAATACTCAAGTGGGTTGCCATGCCCTCCACCAGGGGATCTTCCTGACCCATTTGCTATTTCACCAGCAATGAATGAGATATTCTATTGCTCCATATCTTCACCAGCTATTGATATGGTCTTTTTTTGTTTGTTTCATTTTAGCTACTCTAATAGGTGTAACGTACAGGGAAGCATGGAATGCTGTAGTCCATGGGGGTCGCAAAGGGTTGCTCAGTTGTGTCTGATTCTTTGTGACCCCCATGGACTGTAGCTCCTCTGTCCATGGGATTTTCCAGGCAAGAGTACTGGAATGGGTTGCCATTTTCTTCTCCAGAGGATCTTCCCAACCCAAGGATTGAACCCCAATCTCCCTCATTGTAGGCAGACACCGTCTGAGCCACCAGGGAAGTCCTAACTGAATGACAAATACGACTGGCATGTTTTCATATGTTTATTTGCCATCTGTATATATTTGGGCTTCTCTGGTGGCTCAGACAGTAAAGAATTTGCCTTTAGTGCAGGAGACTCAAGTTCGATCCCTGGGTTGGGAAGATTCCCTGGAGAAGGAAGTGGTTATCCACTCCAGTATTCTTGCCTGGAGAATTCCATGGCAGAGGAGCCTGGTGGGCTACAGTCCATGGGGTTGCAAAAGAATTGGACATATTGAGTTACTAAAACTTTCACTTTTCATATTTTCTTCAAAGATGTTTCTGCTGAGATCTTTTGTCCATTTTCAAATTGTGTTTTGCTTTCTTTTTGTTGGGTATATGGTTTTTCCAGTGCTCATGTATGGATGTGAGAGTTGGACTGTGAAGAAAGCTGAGTGCCGAAGAATTGATGCTTTTGAACTGTGGTGTCGGGGAAGACTCTTGAGAGTCCCTTGGACTGCGAGGAGATCCAACCAGTCCATTGTGAAGGAGATTAGCCCTGGGATTTCTTTGGAAGGAATGATTCTAAGGCTGAAACTCCAGTACTTTGGCCACCTCATGTGAAGAGTTGACTCATTGGAAAAGACTCTGATGCTGGGAGGGATTGGGGGCAGGAGGAGAAGGGGACAACAGAGGATGAGATGGCTGGATGGCATCACCAACTCGATGGATGTGAGTCTGAGTGAACTCTGGGAGTTGGTGATGGACAGGGAGGCCTGGCGTGCTGTGATTCATGGGGTCACAAAGAGTCAGACACGACTGAGCCACTGAACTGAACTGAACTGACTGAAGAGTTCTTAGTATATTTTTGATTCAAGTCATTTATCAGTTATATGTTTTACAACCGTATTTTTCCAGTCTTTGGCTTATTTTCTATTCTCTTAACAGTGCTTATGACAGAGCAGAATATTTTTGTTTTAATGAAGTTCAATTTATCTTTCCTCATGAGTTGGGCTATTGGTGTTTTATTGAAAACTCATCACCAAATTAAGGTTGTAGATTTTCTTCTATGTCTTTATCAATAAGTTTTTGTTCTGCATTTTAGATGTAAGATTGATTTTCAGTTAATGTTTTATGTAAGGCGTAATTGTGTTCTGTTTTGTTTTATTTTTGTTTTTTGCAAATGAACATCCAGTTCTCCAATTTTCTTCTTAATTATTGTGTTGCCTCTTCTAGGACTTTTTCTTTTCCATAGAAAATTTAGAAACAATATCTGCAAAATAGCTTTCTGGGATTTTGTTTTGGGATTACATTGACTCAATAGATCAGGTTGAGAAGAATTGACATTTTAATAATATTGTCTTCAATCCCTGAACATAGACACCTCTCCTTTTATTGAGATATTTTTTTGATTTTTTTTCACCAGTGTTTCTTGTGATTCTGCTTATGGTGTTCCTGCTTATGCATCCTATTCATATTTTATTAGATTTATGCATGTTTCATTGAGTGCTATTGAAATGTTATAACTTTGTATACATTTCATATTTCAATTGTTCTTTGCTGGTATATAGAAAATCAGTTGACTTTTGTATGTTAACCTCGTATCCTCAACCTTGTTATGCTCACTTATTAATTGTAGGACTGTTTTTTAATTGTTTAAGGTTTTCTACATAGACAATCATGCCTTCAGTGAATAGAGACAATTTCTTCTTTCTCAATTTGTGTAAACTTTATTTCTTTATCTTGTTTTACTGCCCCAGCCAGGGCTTCCCTCTATGACACTGAGTAGGCGTGGTAAGAGGGCACATCCTAGTCTTGTTTACAAAGTAGAAAGTGAAAGTATCAGTCACTTAGTTGTGTCTGATTCTGTGACCCCATGGACTATATAGCCCACCAGGCTCCTTTGTCCATGGAATTCTCCAGACAAGAATACTGGAGTGAGTTGCCATTTCCTTCTCAAGGGGATCTTACTGACTCAGGGAACAAACCTAGGTCTCCCACAATGCAGGCAGACTCTTTACCTTCTGAGCCACCAACTAGCCCTATTGACTGTCAAATGTCAATCAAGCACAGTCCCTAGAGATACTGGTGATACTAAGTAATATTTATATGAATTGATATATTATATGATCTTTTTGTAACTCTTTATAATTCCTAGAAATAGTAGCTACTCAATAAATATTTTAAGATTTGATAAATAATATAATGAGTTTATTTGACAATTCTTACTCTCAAGAGATTAGAGTTTAGTATTGAAATCCTAGCAAAATTCTAGATTGGTTAACAACATAGTTTTTTCAAAAATGCATCTTCCTGGAAAATGTTCCCTATGTAAACAGACCCATTAATACATGAAAAACACAAAACTTGGTCAAAAGGAGGTACATTATTCGTTAGAATAGATACAGAAGAAGTAAAAATAGATACAAAAGAAGGGAACACAGCTCCACCAATCAGCAGAAAATTGGATTAAAGATTTACTGAGCATGGCCTGGCCCATAGTCAGTCTCTCCCATCAGGAAGCTTCCACAAGGCTCTTATCCTATCCATCAGAGGGCAAATAGAATGAAAACCATAATCACAGAAAACTAATCAAACTAATCACATGGACCACAGCCTTGTCTAACTCAATGAAACTATGAGCCATGCCATGTGGGGCCACCCAAGACAGACAGGTTGTGGTGGAGCGTTCTAACACAATGTGGTCCACTGGAGAAGGGAATGGCAAACCACTTCAGTATTCTGGCCTTGAGAACCCCATCAGATCAGATCAGATCAGTCACTCAGTCGTGTCCGACTCTTTGTGACCCCATGAATCGCAGCATGCCAGGCCACCCTGTCCATCACCAACACTTGGAATTCACCAAGACTCATGTCCATCAAGTCAGTGATGCCATCCAGCCATCTCATCCTCTGTTGTCCCCTTCTCCTCCTGCCCCCAATCCCTCCCAGTATCAGAGTCTTTTCCAATGAGTCAACTCTTCACATGAGGTGACCATGCAGAGTATCAAAAAGGCAAAAAGATGTGACATTGAAAGATTAACTCACCAGGTTGGTAGGTGCCCAATATGCTACTGGAGATCAGTGGAGAAATAACTCCAGAAGGAATGAAGAGGCTGAGCCAAAGTGAAAATAATACCCAGCTGCAGATGTGGCTGGTGGTGGAAGCAGAATCTGATACTATAAAGAACAACATTGCATAGGAATGTGGAATGTTAGGTTCACGAATCAAGGTAAATTGGAAGTGGTCAGACAGTAGATGGCAAGAGTGAATATTGACATTTTAGGAATAAGTGAACGAAAATGGACTGGAATGGGTGAATTTAATTCAGATGACCATTATATCTACTGCTGTGGGCAAGAATCCCTTAGAAGAAATGGAGTAGCCCTCATAGTCAATAAGAGTTAGAAAAGCAGTACTTGGGTGCAGTCTCAAAAATGACAGAATGATCTCTGTTCATTTCCAAGGCAAACCGTTCAATATCACAGAAATCCAAGTCTATGCCCTAACTCAGTTTAGTTTAGTCGCTCAGTTACGTCTGACTATTTGCAACCCCAGCAGCATGCCAGGCTTACCTGTCCACCACCAACTCCTAGAGTTTACTCAAACTCATGTTCATTGAGTCGGTGATGCCATCCAACCATCTCATGCTCTGTCATCCACTTTTCCTCCTGCCTTCAATCTTTCCCAGCATCCGGGTCTTTCCAATGAGTCAGTTCTTCACATCACGTAGCCAAAGTATTGGAGCTTCAGCTTCAGCATCAGTCCTTCCAATGAAAATTCAGGACTGATTTCCTTTAGGTTTGACTGGTTGGATCTCCTTGTAGTCCAAGGGACTCTCAAGAGTGCTCCAATGCCACATTTCAAAAGCGTCAATTCTTTGTTGCTCAGCTTTCTTTATAGTCCAACTCTCATATCCATACCTGACTACTGGAGAAATCATAAGCTTTGTTTATATGGACCTTTTTTGGCAAAGTAATGTCTCTGCTTTTTAATATGCTGTCTAGACTGGTCATAGCTTTTCTTCCAAGGAGCAAATTTCTTTTAATTACATGGCTGCGGTGGCTTTGGAGCCCTAGAAAATAAAGTCTGTCACTGTTTCCATTGTTTCCCCATCTATTTGCCTTGGAGTGATGGGACTGGATGCCATCACCGATGCCAAACATTAGTTTTTTGAATGTTGAGTTTTAAGCCAGCTTTTTCACTCTCCTCTTTAACCTTCATCAAGAGGCTCTTTAGTTCCTCTTTACTTTCTACTTTAAGGGTGGTGTCATCTGCACATTATCTGAAGTTATTGATATTTCTCCTCACAATCTTGATTCCAGCTTGTGCCTCATCTAGCCCAATGTTCCTCATGATGTACTCTGCATATAAGTTAAATAAGCAGGGTGGCAATATACAGCCTTGATGTAATCCTTTCCCAATTTGGAACTAGTTTGTTGTTCCATATCCTGTTCTAATTGTTGCTTCTTGACTTGCATACAGATTTCTCAGGAGGCAGGTAAGGTGGTCTGGTATTCTCATCTCTTTAAGAATTTTCCAGTTTGTTTTGATCCATATGATCAAAGGCTTTGGTATATTCAATAATGCAGAAATAGATGTTTTTCTGAAATTCTCTTGCCCTAACTACTGATGCCAGAGAAGGTGAAGTTGACCAAACCCATGAAGACTTATAAGACCTTCCAGAACTAACACCAAACAAAGATGTTCTTTTCATCATAGGGGACTGGAATGCAAAAATAGGAAGTCAAGAAATACCTAGAGTAACAGGTAAGTTTGGTCTTGGAGTAAAAAATGAAGCAGGGCAAAGGCTAACAATGTTTTGCCAAGAATGCAGTGGCCATAACAAACACCTGATTCTAACAACACAAGATATGACTCTACACATGGTCATCACCAGATGGTCAATACTGAAATCGGATTGATTATATTCTTAGCCAAAGGTTGAGAAGGTCTATACAGTCAGCAAAATCAAGACTGGGAACTGACTGTGACTCTGATCTTAAACTCCTTAATGCCAAATTCAGACTGAAGTTGAAGAAAGTAGGGAAAACCATAGGGCAATTCAGGTATGACCTAAATCAAATCCCTTAGGAATATACAATGGAGGTGACAAATAGATTCAAAGTATTAGATCTGATCGACAGAGTACCTGAAGAACTATGGATAGAGGTTCTTGACTTTATACAGGAGGCAGGGATCAAGACCATTCCCAAGAGAAAGAAATGCAAAAAAGGCAAAGTGGTTGTCTTGAGGAGGCCTTACAAATAGTTGAGAAAAGAAGAAAAGTGAAAGGCAAAAGAGAAAAGGAAAGATACACCCATCTTAAATCAGAGTTCCAAAGAATAGCAAGGAGGGATAAGAAAGCCTTCCTAAGTGATCAACGCAAAGAAATAGAGGAAAACAACGGAATGGGAAAGACTAGAGATCTCGTCAAAAAAAATTAGCTATATCAAGGGAATATTTCATGCAAAGATGGGCACAACAAAGGACAGAAATGGTATAGACCTAACAGAAACAGAAAATATTAAGAAGAGGTGGCAAGAATGCGCAGAAGAAGAATACAAAAAGATCTTAATGACCCAGATAACCACGATGGGGTGATCACTTACCTAGAGCCAGACATCCTGAGTGTGGTGTCAAATGGGCCTTAGGAAGCATTACTATGAACAAAGCTACTGGTGATTATGGCATCCCAGATGAGTTATTTCAAATCCTAAATGATGATGCTATGAAAGTGCTGCACTCAATATGCCACAAATTTGGAAAAGTCAGCGGTGGCCAAAAATGTTCAAACTACCACACAATTGTACTCTTTTCACATGCTAGCAAAGTAATGCTCAAAATTCTCCAAGCTAGGCTTCAACAGTACATGAACTGAGAACTACCAGATGTTCAAGCTGGATTTAGAAAAGGTAGAGGAACCAGATATCAAATTGTCAACATCCACTGAATCATAGAAAAAGCAAGAGAATTCTAGAAAAAACATCTACTTTTGCTTCACTGACTAAGCTAAAGCCTTTGACTGTGTGGATCACATCAAACTGAAGAAAATTCTTAAAGATACGGGAATACCAGACCACCTTCCCTGCCTCCTGTGAAACCTGTATGCTGGTCAGGAAGCAACAGTTAGAACTGAACGTGGAATAATAGACTGGTTCCAAATTGTGAAAGGAGTACATCAAGGCAGAAAGTGAAGAGGAACTAAAAAGCCTCTTGATGAAAATGAAAGAGGAGAGTGAAAAAGTTGGCTTAAAGCTCAACATTCAGAAAATGAAGATCATGGCATCTGGTCCCATCACTTCATAGGAAATAGATGGGGAAACAGTAGAAATAATGCCAGACTTTATTTTTGAGGACTCCAAAATCACTGCAGGTAGTGATTGCAGCCATGAAATAGACATTACTTTGCCAACAAAGGTCAATCTAGTCAAGGTTATGGTTTTTCCAGTAGTCGTGTATGGATGTGAGAGTTGGACTGTGAAGAAAGCTGAGCACTGAAGAATTAATGCTTTTGAACTGTGGTGTTGGAGAAGACTCTTGAGAGTTCCTTGGACTGCAAGGAGATCCAACCAGTCCACTTAAAGGAGATCAGTCCTCGGTGTTCTTTGGAAGGAATAATGCTAAAGCTGAAACTCCAGTACTTTGGCCATCTGATGTGAAGAACTGTCTCATTGGAAAGGCCCTGATGCTGGGAAAGATTGAAGGCAGGAGGAGAAGGGGATGACAGAAGATGAGATGGTTGGATGGCGTCACTGACTCAGTGGACATGAGTTTAAGAAAGCTCTGGTAAATGGTGAAGGACTGGAAGCCTGGCATGCTGCAGTCCATGGGATCACAAATAGTCGGACATGACTGAGTGACTGAACAACAATAATATTCAAACAGCATTATAAAGTGAAACAAATATGTAAGAACCTTTGTAATTTAGGAAATAATTTCGATAAATGAGGTAGCAGACAAAAAGTTCTAATTTTGCTAACAATTTTCTTATGCCTATTTTTCTACTGGGTTAATACTTTTCTTTTCACATAGAGAAGAAAAGTATGTTATATTTCCCACAGTGAGCAAGAGTGTGCTGTCCTTCTATGCCTTCAATACTTTCCCAAATCTAGATACTTTGAATAAAGCAGGGAAGGCTTATAAATATGAAATTTTAAAAAAAGGAAAATTAAAAAGACCAATGTTAAGCCACTGAGTTTAAATTGAGGTATAGTAAGGAAAACTGTGAATAACTAAGATAATAAGATACTTCAATCATTTGAGGACTAGGAATGCTGACTGTTGAACAATTCTGAAATGCAGGGTCTGCCTTTAAGCAGAAATTTCTGGGAGAAGATACAACCTATTACGAAATAATATCAATAAGAATTTTCTAGTATAATAGAATTTTCTTATATGGAATAAACTGAAAGAAACAGAGTTTACAAACCAGACTATACATGAACAATTGATAAGTTAGATGCAAATCTTAGTATTTATTGATTAGAGCTACTCTTGTAGAACTCTTTAGCATATCAACTAGGTATTTTAGTAATGTTCTGCATAGCAGAACCGTAGTTTTTGTTTGTTTGTTTCCAGATGGAAGTGACTGTAGAAATAATCCCAAATGACTGGTTCTTTTTAAAAACTGATGACTTTGAAAAGTGATTCAAATATTTCAGTTATGGAGAAAGTACCCTTATAGATTATGCTTGCAACAAGATTTAAGAGGAGAGAAATTAAAGGAAGTCACCTATGTATCCACTCTCTGGAAGTCTTTATTTTTGTAATTGTAAGCTCAAAATAGTGAGTAATGATGGTAACTTGAGTTGAAAATGAGCTTGGAAGGTGGAAGAAAACAAAATCTTAATACTTTTGATTATAATTTGATGAATTAATTGGAAATAAATATATATTTATGTCCACTAAATATATAGGTGATAAAGTAAACTAAATTAGAAGTCCTGATGTAACTTTCAATTTAGTTACTGATAGCATTCTTCTGCAGAGAAGGCAATGACAACCCACTCCAGTACTCTTGCCTGGAAAATCCCATGGATGGAGAAGCCAGGTAAGCTGCGGTCCATGGGGTCGCAAAGAGTTGGACATGACTGAAGCGACTTAGCAGCAGCAGCAGCATTCTTCTGAATTGTAGTACTGAAAATTCTAGACCGATTCATGAATGCTTAATTTAGTTACCCCTGAAGCCACTACTTTTGTCCATTTCTATATTTTAACACCCTCTAAAAATATATGCTACCATCTTTCTTTAAATTTATTTTTAATTGGAGGATAATTGCTTTACAGTGTTATGTTGGTTTCTTCCATACATCAACATGAATCAGGCATAAGTATACATATATTTTCTCCCTCTTTAGCCTCCCTTCTGCACCCCATCCTATTCCTCTTGGTCATCATAGAGCACCGAGCTAAGCTCCCTGTGTGATATAGCAGCTTCTCACTAGTTATATATTTTACACATGGGAATGTATATATGTCAATGTTACTCTCTCAGTTCTTCCTACCTACTCTTTACCCGGCTGTGTCCACAAGTCCATTCTCTATGTCTGCGTCTCTATTTCTGCTCCGCAAATTATCTTGCCATCTTGTACTTATTTTTCTTAAGACTCTTAAAGGGTATATTGGTAACATCAAGTAATTTCTTATAATCTCCCCATAAAATAGGTAGGTTATGGTTATAATTAGATGCATTATCTTGTTCAAAAACTCCAACAAGTTAAAAGAAATAAGCCCTGAAATCTGATAGTCATGTAAATTTCACTAAGCTATTTTGCTGATTCTTTAGCACATTCTGCTATTCAAAAGGCAACAAAACTTACAAACATAGTTAACTGTAAGAAATCAAAACATGTTTGAATTACTGCTATAGCAATTAATAATCAGAAATTAGACTAAGGTCTTCACACATCTTTTACTTTTCTTATTTTTAATATCATGTAAGAGGTATGACGGAGAAGGCAATGGCACCCCACTCCAGTACTCTTGCCTGGAAAATCCCATGGACCGAGGAGCCTGGAAGGCTGCAGTCCATGGGGTCCCTGAGGGTCAGATACGACTGAGCGACTTCACTTTCAGTTTTCACTTTCATGCATTGGAGAAGGAAATAGCAACCCACTCCAGTGTTCTTGCCTGGAGAATCCCAGGGATGGGGGAGCCTGGTGGGCTTCCGTCTATGGGGTTGCACAGAGTCGGACACGACTGAAGTGACTTAGCAGTAGCAAGAGGTATGAGAAATTTCCCTTATTTGAAGTTCTTGCTCACCAGCTCACTCTGTTCACAGTTTCAGCTGGCGTATGTTTAAGTGAGCATGTTCAAAGCATCCAAAGCATTGTGCTGCTGTTGACGTTTTTAAGGATGAGTTGATTGGGAAAAGTCATAATTCAGCTTTCTCTGAAAATCACCTATCAGTATGCACAAATCTAAAGCTTTCCCTTAGGCAACTCATCTAAATTCCATCTTTTGCCTGTGATTTTTTTCTCAGCTCCTGGCATTGAAATATATAGTAGCTATTGATCATTTTGCCATGATTTTAGGGTGCTTTTACAATTGGAAATCTGTGAAGTTAATTTTCCAATTTGGAATACTTTGAAAGGAGTATTCATTCTGCTTTGCTAACTATACCCAGAACTTGAGCTGGAAGGCAGAACCAGTTTTCTAATAGGTATAAGTGAATGGATTAGGGGGCCACACACCTGGCATGGGTTAAAGGAGTTCTAGTCTCTCCTATGCCAAACAATACTGTATTTTGCTTACACTTAAAATTTAATTTCTCGAGTTCCAACTGTGTGGGCTTTGTAGATAAGACTTATAGAACAGGGATCTTGGGAATCATCTATTCTTTAGAAAAATATAAAAATTCATTACCAGAGAACAAAATTCAAACTAAAATATAATGACAAAATAAAAAGACTCAGAGACCAGAGGATAGGTTGGTAAAATGGTATCACTAAGGATATAGAGAAGTGGTGGTTTTAGCATATTGAAATGTGACCAAATTTTTCTGCTTTACAGATTTTCTTAACACTAAACTCAGAAGAAGGTCATTTCCTCAGAAGTGGGATTTTTTTTTTTTCTGAAAAGCTATATTTCTTATGTTTTTTTGGATTGATAAGATGTCTGTTTTGAGAGAAGAGTCATTTTCAGATACTATTTTCTGGCTTAATTAGCCGGTTGGAAGGGAGAGTACCCTTAGTTACTGCTTAAACTTTTAGGCTGAATGTTTTCTTAAGAGCACAAATATTTAATGATAGATTCAAGGCTAGGTTTCTTCAGCAAATATTAAGGAACCAAAAAAAAGTGACTTGGAATTATAGTCTATTTTATAATAACATTTTATATTCCAAGAAAAGTTCTGCAGGACAGTGTCCTCTTATCTTTACCTGGCTCATTGTTTAGTATGCTAATTATGATCCTGATGTTACTGAGTGGAGCTGGGGCTGCTCTGTTCCTTGACTACTCAATTAGCTGAACTTTAACCATATCTTGACAGCTTGCTGTCAATCACAAGGTGGAATGATTAAAGAATGGATTCAACAATATAAACTAATAAATAAAATGGTATACAGCACATTGGAGAAGGCAATGGCACCCCACTCCAGTACTCTTGCCTGGAAAATCCCATGGATGCAGGAGCCTGGTAGGCTGCAGTCCATGGGGTCGCTGAGGGTCAGACACGACTGAGCGACTTCACTTTCACTTTTCACTTTTATGCATTGGAGAAGGGAATGGCAACCCACTCCAGTGTTCTTGCCTGGAGAATCCCAGGGACGGTAGCCTGTGGGCTGCCGTCTATGGGGTCGCACAGAGTCGAACACAACTGAAGCAACTTAGCAGCAGCAGCAGCATACTGCACACCTGAATTTTACTGATAAATATACTACTAATTGAATGAACTTGAAAAAGTCACTTCAACATTCCAGGTCTCATTTGTCATCTCAAGTAAAAGGATAGGGTTACCTTCAATGATCTCTATAACCAGGGTGACATATATCATCCAATGGAAAACTCTCTTTTGAGAGCAAAAGATGGCAGTGTTAATATTTATACCTGAAACACAGACTCAATCAAGAATGTCTCAGGAAACCTAAGATGTATGAACAGCCTGTGTACAATGAACAGACCCTTCTTGGAAGTTCTTCATAGTCCCACAACCTACAGACTCCCAACTTCCTATTCACAACAGTGATGAGGTCTCAGCAACTGTTTTGTAAAATGTTACTCTTCTGCCTTAGCCTTAATTGGGTGCTGGAGGAATTAACACTTGAACCAAGCTGGCCTGTCACAGTTCTTCACCCAGGAATTTAGAATTGTAGCTAAAACTTTATAGTTTAGTCTGCCTGTTACCTTTAAAGGAGAAGATTTAGCTTGCACATTGTAAGTAAATATTCAGAAACCAAAAAAAAAAAATCATTTTGCAGAACAAGAGTAGAATGAGGCACATAGATCATTCATCTCTGTCACATTTACTCAGCATGGTGGCCATCACAGAATAGCACTTAGAGAAAAAGCTTTTAAAATGAATTTCTGTTTCTTAGCTGATAATTAGTGTTTCACAGATTTAAACTGTATTTTGACTCTTTGATGACTATGCTTCTGCTGGTGCTGCTGCTAAGGCGCTTCAGTCATGTCTGACTCTGTGCGACCCCATAGACGGCAGCCCACCAGGCTCCCCCGTCCCTGGGATTCTTCAGGAAAGAACACTGGAGTGGGTTGCCATTTCCTTCTCCAATGCATGAAAGGGGAAAGGGAAAGTGAAGTCACTCAGTCGTGTATGACTATAGGATTTCCAAAATGAGTACTTTATTTCCAAGAAGGATTCCAGGTGGCTATACTTATTGACTTGTGTCTTAAGAACAAAACAACAACAACAACAACAAAAATGAAAAAGAGTAAAACTCTAGATGATAGGAGAGATGAATGGATCAGGAGTTTTGTACTAATAACTTGTGGTTTTGAGCATTAAACATTCTTTTTTTGCGGGGAGGCAGTAAAGAAAATGGTGAGCAAGGCATTTCATGGAACATAAATACGTTCTTGGAGGGGAGTTTATTGAAATGCTTTGAGATCACCTCTTCATACTGAAGAGGCAGCAAGCCTTAGTAAAGAAGCCTTGGAGCTTTGGAGCCTCAATAAAGGAGTTCTTCATTCTTCTAGGACACAACCTTTAACGTGCATCAGCCAGTTCAATCTCTGGGCCCTTTATTCAAGTTTTAATTTCTTGGATGAAATAAGGGTCAGATTCTATAGCTAGGGCACCTATGGTGTATAGAGAAGAATCCTAATAGCACAGATAGGGCCATTTAAGAATTTAATGTGAACCAAGTAGTCAGCCAAATAGAATTGATGCATACAAAGTTACATCCCAACTTCAATGATGTAGAAATGTGGGGAAAATCAAGCATCTCAAAGATATGTATCTTAATTTGAGTTTCCCCAGGCATAAGCCTTGAGAAGCATATTTGAGGGCAAGAAATTTATTTGAAACACAATCCCTGGAAATGCCAATAGAGAAGTAAAGAAGTGTGGCAGTAAAGTATAGGAGGTAAATAAAGAGTATTCTATCTAATAAGTTGCCTCTGTGAGCAAATAGAGCTTAATATCACTGAAAGACTCTGAGAAATGATGTAGAACACACATCAACTCGTGTGAATTATCAGTGGAGCTCTACTTATGGGAAGCACTCCTTGTAGTACACTTCTCTCCTGATTATACAAAGTAAGAACAGGTGTTAGCAGTCAGTGACTACTTAGGCATAGAGATATGATGCTGAAAGCAAGGATATGGTAAACGGCTGAGAAAAGTGATGTTGGTGCAATAAGAACAGCATCTGTCATATCAAGGAAAGGCAGCAGTTCTATAATCCTAAGAGGAATGGGGAACTAATGGCATCAGACAAAGGTGGTGGTTATTTGCTAAGTTGTGTCCAACTTGTGACCTCATGCACTGTATAGCCTGCCAGGCTCCTCTGTCCACGGGATTCTCCAGGCAATAATACTGGAGTGAGTTGCCATTTATTTCCCCAGGGGATCTTCCCAACCCAAGAACTGAATCCAGGTCTCCTGCCTTGCAGGCAGATTTACTGACTGAGCTACAAGGGAAGGCGCTTTGAAACATTAACTTTTTCAGCTCAGTTCAGTTCAGTTGTGTCCGACTCTTTGTGACCCCATGAATCCCAGCACGCCAGGCCTCCCTGTCCATCACCAACTCCCAGAGTTCGCTCAAACTCATGACCATTGAGTCAGTGATGCCATCCAGCCATCTTATCCTCTGTCATCCCCTTCTCCTGCCCCCAGTCCCTCCCAGCATCAGAGTCTTTTCCAATGAGTCAACTCTTCACATGAGATGAGGTGGGCAAAGTACTGAAGTTTCAGCTTTAGCATCATTCCTTCCAAAGAAATCCCAGGGCTGATCTCCTTTAGGATGGACTGCTTGGATCTCCTTGCAGTCCAAGGACTTTCAAGAGTCTTCTCCAACACCACAGTTCAAACGCATCAATTCTTCGGTGTTCAGCCTTCTTCACAGTCCAACTGTCACATCTATACATGACCACAGGAAAAACCATAGCCTTGACTAGATGGACCTTTATTGGCAAAGTAATGTCTCTGCTTTTGAATATGCTATCTAGGTTGGTCATAACTTTCCTTCCAAGGAGTAATCCTCTTTTAATTTCATGGCTGCAATCACCATCTTCAGTGATTTTGGAGCTCCAAAAAATAAAGTCTGACACTGTTTCCACTGTTTCCCCATCTCTTTCCCATGAAGTGATGGGACCGGATGCCATGATCTTTGTTTTCTGAATGTTGAGCTTTAAGCCAACTTTTTCTCTCCTCTTTCACTTTCATCAAGAGGCTTTTTAGTTCTTCTTCACATTCTGCCATAAGGGTGGTGTCATCTGCATATCTGAGGTTATTGATATTTCTCCCGGCAGTCTTGATTCCAGCTTGTGATTCTTCCAGCCCAGCGTTTCTCATGATGTACTCTACATATAAGTTAAATAAGCAGGGTGACAATATACAGTTTTGACGTACTCCTTTTCCTATTTGGAACCAGTCTGTTCCATGTCTGGTTCTAACTGTTGCTTCCTGACCTGCATATAGGTTTCTCAAGAGGCAGATCAGGTGGTCTGGTATTCCCATCTCTTTCAGAATTTTCCACAGTTTATTGTGATCCACACAGTCAAAGGCTTTGGCATAGTCAATAAAGCAGAAATAGATGTTTTTCTGGAACTCTCTAGCTTTTTCAATGATCCAGCAAAGGTTGGCAATTTGATCTCTGGTTCCTCTGCCTTTTCTAAAACCAGTTTGAACATCAGGAAGTTCACAGTTCACATATTGCTGAAGCTTGGCTTGGAGAATTTTGAGCATTACTTACTAGCGTGTGAGATGAGTCCAATTGCGTGGTAGTTTGAACATTCTTTGGCATTGCCTTTCTTTGGGATTGGAATGAAAACTGACCTTTTCCAGTCCTGTCTGTGGTCACTGCTGAGTTGTCCAAATTTGCTGGCATATTGAGTGCAGCACTTTCACAGCATCATCTTTCAGGATTTGAAATAGCTCCTCTGGAATTCCATCACCTCCACTAGCTTTGTTTGTAGTGATGCTTTCTAAGGCCCACTTGACTTCACATTCCAGGATATCTGGATCTAGCTGAGTGATCACACCATCGTGAAAAACAAAATTTACATATTTTTTTCAAGGCTTGAGCATGAGTATTTGCTATTTTGGTGTTTTGATAGATGAAGTCTTCTTGGGGCCTTGGAGAATCATTAAGAAATCATTATTAAAGAATTATCTAATAGCAAAATATACAAATAGAAGAAAACTTTGGAAGGTGGATTTTTTCTGTAAAGTTTGTTTTCCAGTAAGTAAATTTTATCTATCCTAAGAAGGCTATTAAACAAATAAAACTCTTAAATTTAATGTTTATGTTTATATATATATAATGTTTATATATATATATATAATGTTTATATATATATATAATGTTTATATATATATATATAATGTTTATATATATATATGTAGCCTCATCTTCCAAGAGTGTTGTTTTTTTTATTATTTCATCATTGAGAGGTCATTTCCAAAGTACTATCAGAGAACACATGCAACAGTTTGGAATTATGTTCATAGTTACCTACAACATTCACTGCTGAATGGTCTAATCTGTCAGGGCCCAGTGTGGCAGAAAGTAAAGATTCTCAGAGGGTGATATTTACTGACTTTTTCATCTGAGGAGCAAAGGGAGGCTCAATAAGAAGCTGTACAAATGCATAAGACATTCTCCTTTGCATGATTTTGGAATTACATTGGATATGGATAAATTCAAGGATACAAAGAAAATATTTGGAAGCAAAGCATACTGAGGAAATGGTAGATGGTCAGTGAGCTTGTAGTGATTCTAGGCTCTGTAAAGAAGTGAAAATTCAATTAAGTGAGAATTGAGTAGAAACAGAATTTTGTTATGATATTTGGTTGAAACATTTATCAAATTAGGGGAGCATAAAATGTGCCTAGATCATGCATATTGATTGTTTTCCTTTAAAAAATTTACAACAGATTATTTAAATCTCTTATTCACTTCTCTTAACAGGCAATACAATTAAAAAACTTTTTTTAGATTAACTATTTGTGCTAAAGAAAATCCCTTGCCAACTTTTGCAAGTTAGTTTATTCACTGGGGAAACATATTAAATCACTAAATGGAAAGACATACTCTCCAAATAAAGTCTCAAATTCTTTTGCATGGAAGAAACATGAGTCTCCCTAAATACTTCCAGAATGTAGAGGGAAAGTACAGAAAAAGCTTTGGGCATTTCAGATCGACCTGTGACAAACCAGAATTTATGTAGAACATAGGTCTAAATCACAAAGATATATTGGCAAATCTTGACCTAAACCTGAAAAAAAACTAAACCTAGAAAATATTTACCTAAGGAATAATTTTTGAGGTTTTAGTTATTGTTAAATGTGCAATATGTATTTTGTCATTTTAAAGCAGTCTATTTTTAGAGTATTAAGGATCAAACTCGTATACATTTATTGTGAAATTATGCTGGTAATGAGAAATAAGAATGCATACAAATATCCTTTTGCATGGTTTTAAAAGTCACAATTAATAATGAAAGTGAAGGCTTGTGAGGACATATAACATTGGAAAATTCATTTTAACATCATTGTGCAGTCACCCTTTCTGTATGTCCTTTTAAAAAATGTTTTAATTAAGAAGTGCCAAAATTTGAAATTATTTCTTAGTGTATCATATCATCCGTATTTTTAAAGCAGAACTCTAATTTCAGTCATAATTACTGGCATTCCTCACCTAAGAGGCAGACAAGGAAATATCAGCCATCCCATAATGTAACCAGGAAGAGGAAGGAGTAACACAGAAGAGAGCAAACCGAAGGCACAAAAATGAGAACAATCTGTACTGAGTATGTACATATTGTTTCAGGACAGCTAATGATCACTAATGAAGCAGTAAATATATACATTTTTATATACTGTATTATTAAGAAAAAAAAGTGATTTTATTCATCTCACATGTAACACAATTGGTATAATACTCACATTATTGGTAAATCAACTTACAATTTATTAAGTTAAAATAAGTTCTTGTTTGTTTCTTTTTTTTTTTTTTTTTTGATCTGGCACAGATTCCCTGTGAAGGCAGAAAGTATGAAGCTGATAACCTTAAATTAGAGGAGGGCTACTTGTTCTAAGGCTGTGTAAGTCTAAGATGCACATTCCTTTTTGAGGAGTAAGATGAAAACAGTTAACCCATCTGGAATAGTTGTTTTTAAGAAACTACCAAAGTATGCTGGGTATTTTTATTGTTTAATTTTGTGTGGCTTTTCCCCAATGTGCAGACCAATCCTATTTCTGGTCATTTCCATGTATTTAGAGCCATGGTTTTCAATGTTGGAAATGGTCATATGACCCTGCTGCTGCTGCTAAGTTGCTTCAGTCGTGTCCGACTCTGTGCAACCCCATAGACAACAGCCCACCAGGCTCCCCCGTCCCTGGGATTCTCCAGGCAAGAACACTGGAGTGGGTTGCCATTTCCTTCTCCAATGCATGAAAGCGAAAAGTGAAAGTGAAGTCGGTCAGTGGTGTCCGACTCAGCGACCCCATGGACTGCAGCCCACCAGGCTCCTCTGTCCATGGGATTTGCCAGGCAAGAGTACTGGAGTGGGGTGCCATTGCTTTCTCCATATGACCCTAGGCTTTAATATTCATTTGTCAAAGCCCATTGGGTGCTAGTCTTTCCATTGTGTGTCTACCAGACCTTTGGGTAGGCTTTGGAGAAGTGCTGATGGATATATAGATACAGAAATAGATGGCACAGATAGAAAAAGATGGATAACTGTATAGATAGAAAGACACATGAATAGTTTGGAAAATACGAAATTTTACCTACCATCAGTGGATATATATGGAATAGCCTTACATGTTCATCTTCTTATTTTGGGAAAATTCTTACTTTCTAGCTGGAAGTGAAAGTGATAAAATATGGGTACACTTATACAATATCTGATAAATTAACAACTAATAGAAGAAAGAAATTGCTCTTCAGCTGTCTTTGTAATACTCTATCAAATAAGTAGTTCCTTGGATTTTCTCAGTACACATTTTCTGTTTTATTTGTTGACTGCAGATCTGTAATTCCTGCATGCTTCTGACTTGACCATTACCATTCTAAGAACACATTAAGTAGTCAACAAATAATATACTCTCTTATTCAAAAGCAGAGACATTACTTTGCCAACAAAGGTTCATCTAGTCAAGGCTATGGTTTTTCCAGTGGTCATGTATGGATGTGAGAGTTGGACTGTGAAGAAGGCTGAACACCGAAGAATTGATGCTTTTGAAGTGTGGTGTTGGAGAAGACTCTTGAGAGTCCCTTGGGCTGCAAGGAGATCCAACCAGTCCATTCTGAAGGAGATCAGCCCTGGGATTTCTTTGGAAGGACTGATGCTAAAGCTGAAACTCCAGTACTTTGGCCACCTCATGCGAAGAGTTGACTCATTGGAAAAGACTCTGATGCTGGGAGGGATTTGGAGCAGGAGGAGAAGGGGACGACAGAGGATGAGATGGCTGGATGGCATCACTGACTCGATGGACGTGAGTCTGAGTGAACTCTGGGAGTTGGTGATGGACAGGGAGGCCTGGCGTGCTGCAATTCATGGGGTCGCAAAGAGTCGGACACGACTGAGTGACTGATCTGATCTGATACTCTCTTTATGTAGAATATATTATTTACTTTAATAATTTTGGTGTCATTTCTTGAGACAATTGTTTCCATATACACTTATGTACAAATTCTTTCAATACCTATAATATCACAGAAGGTAATTTACAGATTATCTCGTTCTATTTACCTACTATCTAGGTGAGGAAATTAGTCTGTGGTAGTTGAGGTGTTCTGAGTAAGTAATCAGCTTTGAGTGAAAAACAAAAACAAAAACAAAAAACTCCTGACATCAGACACGTACTCTTTTTAGGATTAACATGTTTCTCTTGGGGATTATTGAAATCTATTGTAACTTGGGGAGATCAACTTCAGTGAAGGGAATTTTTTCTGTTTGTTTCTTCCTTTTACTTTTCTACTTTTTTAGAAAGGAGTTTTGAAAAGAATGAAAATTTTGAAATGAAGTGCACTGTGCAATAAGGTTGAATCTGATGACCTTGATAATGGAAAGCCTTTGAGGATAAGCAAGGGAAAGGAGTTAGATGGGTCTGAAGGACTGTGTAAATTGAGCTATGACATTGAGTGGGAAAAAATGTGTGGCATAATTATTAATTATTGGGGTTAGGATGTCAGATTTTGTTTCTATAATGACAGCGTTCTGTCAGTTTTGGCATCTTTCATTCTTTTACTCTTCAGTTTATTTAGTGTCTACCATTTCTGACGAGCATTTCCTCTCTCATTCTTGCCTTCTTTCCTCCCATCCCTCATTGCTCACCTTCTTCTCTATCTCTCTTTCTTTTTTCCCTCCCTCACACATACACACACAGAATGAGGAAGAAGTAGAGCAAATAGCTATTTTTTAGCACATATTTCTTAGTGAAAGCTGTGTAAAGCAAGTATTTAAATACTTAAATCATTTTATGATTTGTTTACTTAATCCCACCATCTGTTCCTTCACTCTCATGGATATTTAATTTCCCTTGCTAACAGGAATATATATATCTATAATTTTTCCTCCATAGATGCTGATGGCTTCCTATATACATATAATTGCAATAAGTATGATCTTATCTGCTTTGTTTCTTAAAATTTCTTCCTTCAGTTTCTTAATTCCTTCCTGCCATTTACATACCACCCAATATCCAAAACACAACTCATATATAGATGACTTGACAGTATGCATTTTCTTACTGAGGTTATTATTCATCATTTGGTTGTTATACAAATCACTTTGATTTAGGGATTATCCTTTGACTGATGTGAAGTATGTTCAAATAATCATATTTCTTCTCAATAGAGGAACGTATAGCCATGCAAAAATGTGGGGCTACGGTTAATGGATTCAGTCAGGAAGCTAATGGATAAAATTGACTTAGAAAGAGCATGAACAAACTGGCTTATACTAGTCTACAGGACTGGATTAGTGCTATAGTTTTAATTGCTTGTTATTTTAAAAATCACACTGTGTATAATACTTAATGACTTATGGGGGTTTAATATATTTAAAATAAGCCTTAGCCCTTCAAGGTTCTAAGGAATATGGAAACATTATTGTTGATTTTACCTGTGATTGTTTTTTGGCCTCTTGAAAAGGAACTTTGTAGTTATAAATTATAACTATGTTAGAATTATAAATTGAAGATATTCATAGACAAAAAATTTGCTAATGGGCTTTATAGCCTTATAAAATTTATGAGTATGTTAATATTCTAATGAAAAATTGCTAAGGAGTCAAATTCATAATTATAAACAATAAAAATGTTGATTCAAGTAATTATTACTTAAAGCTTAAGTTTGCTGGAAATCTAGCAAAATTTTTATTAATATCATATAATAAAGTAATTGTGATGCTTTTAATTAAATTCTCAGAGGTGACACTATACTAATATGATTTCTTTATTCAATGCCTTTGAAAAAAATGGCTTATCTCTTATTCAAGATGTCAGAGAATCAGCATTTAGAAATATGAGAAATTCATCTACCAACACTGGATTTAGAAAAACTCTTCATGCTTTCAAGCTGCTGGAGCAATTTGGGGAAGAGAAATTAATGAGATACATTTCTAATACTAAATAGCTTCTGAAGGAAGTAGTTCTCAAAGTATAAAGTTTACCTCTTGATTGAGAATTCTCTGGTGAGATGCAGGATAGCTCTTCACTTGAAAATATTAGACTGAAATTAAGAAATCAATAGAAAATATTTTAAAAACTCTAAATATCACATTTTCATGTGATCTTAATGGATATTTGTGATAATTTACACTTTAACCATTTAAAGAGTGTTTATGAACATCTCTTTCCTTTCACATGAGCTTCCTTTTCAGTCTGTTAACAAAGAATGGAATGAATGGGCTTATACAGTACAACATGTGCATGTGTAGGAACTCATAAAAGACAGCATGGTGAAATCTAAATACCTTTGGCACAACTTCTAAATTTTCTCAAAACCACTGTCATGGAATGAATTTATAATATGCACTGTCAAAAATCGTGGTTTTAAAAGTCTTTAAGTCTAAGAAATTGTTGCTAAAAGCAAAAGTCCATATAAACACAATAAATATGAAAACCCTGATGAAGTTGACCTGCCCTGGTTGGATCTGGTCCTCTGGCTCTGAGTTCTGCTCACTCACACACATAGGAAACTGTAAGGAAACCTTTTGGAACAAGGTTTATGAGGCATTGGTCTACAGTACTGATTACAAATTGCCTTGACATTTCACCACTGTAAAGCACATGGCATCCAGTCCCATCACTTCATGGCAAATAGATGGGGAAACAGTGGAAACAGTGACAGACTATTTTGGGGGGGGGTTCCAAAATCACTGCAGATGGTTACTGTAGCCATGAAATTAAAAGACACTTACTCCTTGAAAGTTATGACCAACCTAGATAGCATATTAGAAAGCAGAGACATTACTTTGCCAACAAAGGTCCATCTACCCAAGGCTATGGTTTTTCCAGTAGTCATGTATAAATGTGAGAGTTGGATTATAAAGAAAGCTGAGCACCAAAGAATTGATGCTTTTGAACTGTGGTGTTGGAGAAGACTCTTGAGAGTCCCTTGGACTGCAAGGAGATCCAACCAGTCCATCCTAAAGATCAGTACTGAGTGTTCATTGGAAGGACTGATGTTGAAACTCCAGTTCTTTGCCCACCTGATGCGAAGAGCTGACTCATTTGAAAAGACTCTAATGCGAGGACAGATTGAAGGCAGGAGGAGAAGAGGACAACAGTGGATGAGATGGTTGGATGGCATCACTGACTCAATGGACATGAGTTTGGGTAAACTCCGGGAGCTGATGATGGACAGGGAGGCCTGGCATGCTGCGGTCCACGGGGTCGCAAAGAGACGGACACGATTGAGTGACTGAACTGAACTGAACTGAAAGCACATGAGTAGTTTTTCTCCTAGAATTCATGAAATACAACCCTCACATGCCCTCCCTCCTCTTTCTCTCACTGTTCACTTATTTATAATAGTATGTGAAAGTCTCAATTGGTCAGTCATGTTTGACTCTTTGTAATCCCGTGGACTGTAGCCCGCCAGGCTCCTCTGTCCATGGGATTCCTTGTTTACAGAGGTATTTTACTTGTTTACCATGTTCCCCTCAGAGAGCTGTATCATGGTACTAGGTTGGTGCTTCTTACTCAATTAGAAATAGTTCTTAAATACAACTCATAATAGTTGAAGAATTCAAAGTCAATCCGTGTGATAGAATGTGTAATGTATGTATCTATGTATGTATGTTTAGTCCCTAAGTCATGCCCTACTCTTTTGTAATCCCGTGGACTGTAGCCCGCCAGGCTTCTGTGTCCATGGGATTCTCCAGGCAAGAAAACTGGAGTGGGTTGCCATTTCCTCTTCCAGGGGATCTTCCCAACCCAGAGATCCTACCTCCATCTCCTGCATTGTCAGGCAGATGCTTTACCATTGAGGGAAGCCCCAGGTGATAGAATACTATTTACAAATTAAAAATGATTTTACAGATTAAATTTTATCAACGGAAAAAGATAATCATGTAGAATGCCAAATTGAAAACTGATTATTTTCCTTACAATTTATCTTTCTATTTAATCTTTCTTCATTTCAAATAACAAAAACCAGTACCCCTAATGATAGGATAATTTTTCCCCTGTTTCTTTGTTTCTCTCTTCTTCCTTCCTCAATCTTCTTTTTTGATGACCTACACCTTTATAAGTTTTCTGCAATAAATTTATCTCACACAGTACAATGGTATAAAATAAACATTTTTAGAATGAATATTTTAAACTTGTTCATATGAGGGAAATTTGTTTTAGGACCAGGCTGCCCTTACACATTTAGTGAAAGCTTGCTAGTTTCATTGGCCTCTCCATTTCTCCTTCATTTATGAAAAAGGGATGCTGCTTCAGAAATTAATCAGCATTAACAGCTGTATGACAGGTTATTTACTTGCTTGACACTTTTACTAATTCTTAGGCCTAATAATAGCTTTTCTCCCTCATGACATAGAACAATTTTTAAATGATTGACACTAAATGTTATTATAGTGTTACTGGACTCAGAATTAATTTTAATCAAATGTTGAAGCAAGGGCTTTAATAATGAGTCAAGAGCATTGCCTAAATATTGAACTATTTTTTTTGTAGTATAAAGAATGAATAATTTAAATTTCAGTGTATGTAATCATTATTGTGTGCAGTTATACATTCCTTACAATAAGAAATAAATTGTTTATTGCATTTCAAAAAGCAGTTCATTGGAATGCTAAGTATAAATATTTCAGAACACCAAATACCTCCAGATGTAATACTAATAGAAATGTTAAGAATTGTTCTAATCCTATCATTCTTCTTATTCCTCTCCTCTTTTGTTCTTAAAAAATCACCAGTACAAGGATTGTCTACAGTTAAAATATATATTGTGGGTATATTTTCACTTTTGACGTGTATTAAAACTCATGCACCACATGTATCTCATTTTATTGTGAGAAAGATAAGAAAAATACATATTCTTCTTAAAAATTAGTTTTTAAAATTGTAGTATAGTAATTCTTTGTCTTATTTCATTTTCTTTTGATCTAAAAATATTTATGTTTTGCTTTTATTATTTTATATAGGAATCAATTTTCTCTGTCTTCTATATAAAATAATTATGCTAGAATTAATGGAATTAATAAAACAGCCTGCTGCTACTGCTGCTAAGTCGCTTCAGTCGTGTCCAACTCTGTGCGACCCCATAGATGGCAGCCCACCAGGCTCTCCCGTCCCTGGAATTCTCCAGGCAAGAATACGAGAATGGGTTGCCATTTCCTTCTCCAGTGCATGAAAGTGAAAAGCGAAAGTGAAGTCACTCAGTCGCACCAACTCTTAGCGACCCCATGGACTGCAGCCTACCAGGCTTCTCCATCCATGAGGTTTTCCAGGCAAGAGTACTGGAGTGGGGTGCCATTGCTAAAACAGCCTAGAATAATCTAATTTCACCTTGCATAAGTAAAAATAAGTAAAACACTTGTAAAAAGAAACTACAATAGGAAATCCTGGCATCTCTTAACTCCTAAAAACATTAAAATGAAATATTAGAGGTTTTCATTTAAGTTAGCACTGGGTTTGTATCTGAAGCTATAATTTCTCATTACCCCATCATAAGTTTAAACAGAATTTTAGTATTGGAAAGTAAGTACACAGGCCAAATATCAGTTTATGATATTTTAAAAATAATTTCTATGTGGAATGCAAGTGAATCATGGAATTTAAAACTAAAGTACTGATATTTCAATATTAATCTTTAGCTTTGTAATCAACAGGGACATGACATGTAGCATGTAAAATATTTTTAAATTTAGCAAAAGCAAATTTGCTTAAGAAAGACCTTAAAGGCTCTTTACTTTGCATAATCATATTTTGACCAGAAAAATTCCAGCCAAAACTTAGTGTCCTTTAAAGTACATACAACACAATGGATTTTTATTTATAATATTTTCCTTTAAAAGGAGCTTATAATTAGCTTAAAATAAGTCTATTTTCTGCCGATATTTTCTTTAGTACTTCATTTTTGGGTTATTTTTATGTTATCTCAGCTGAGCTAGACCAGATTAAACATTTGGATTATTTGCTGGGAGTTCAGTTCTGTAAAAACAAAACAAACCATTCTGGGGTTGTTAAGAGTGTGTCAATAAATGGGCAAAAGGATTGTTTGAGCCCTGTGAATTAGAAGGTAAATTGAAGTCGGAGTTACCATAAGCCTAAGGCAATGGCACCCTACTCCAGTACTCTTGCCTGGAAAATCTCATGGACGGAGGAGCCTGGTAGGCTGCAGTCCATGTGGTCGCGAAGAATCGGACACGACTGAGCGACTTCACTTTCACTTTTCACTTTCATGCATTGGAGAAGGAAATGGCAACCCACTCCAGTGTTCTTACCTGGAGAATCCCAGGGACGGGGGAGCCTGGTGGGCTGCCGTCTATGGGATCGCACAGAGTCGGACACGACTGAAGTGACTTAGCATAGCATAGCATAACCTGTCAAAGTAAGGATGCATTCAGATTCTGATTTCAGTGTATTCAGCTACCCCATTCAGAA
This sequence comes from Bos indicus, assembly GCF_029378745.1. Lineage (NCBI taxonomy): Eukaryota > Metazoa > Chordata > Mammalia > Artiodactyla > Bovidae > Bos > Bos indicus. The sequence goes on along the minus strand of NC_091763.1, from coordinate 59,324,388 downwards.
TGGTAAAATCAGAAGGAAAGGCCCATGCCTAGTGTCTGGGGGCTAAAATGTTGCTTATTTTTTCTTTTTAAATTTCTGTGACTCTCAAAGTGTATCATCAGTTAGTGACAGTTTTTTCTTCCTCTTCTGATTGGGAAATATTCTACAACTTGACAATTAAATATTCTGAGTACTTTTAATAAGTTCATTTATGTGGCTTTAAAAATAATGAGTAAACAAAACAGACTTAAGCTTTGCCTGAATTATCAATACATAGTAAGAAAAGTGCATGAAACTTAAAATATATGCAATACAAATTGAATAACTCGATGCTATTAATATCCCAACTTGCTTATATTGTACTTGGAATCACTTTTAAATAATTTGTTCTATGTTGATATTTATGGTAAAATATATATATTATCTTCTCTCCTTTGTTTATAACTGAGTTGCACCATATTATTTGCATGTGATTCTCTGGTGCCTAGCGTATTTGCACAAAGTGGGAATATTTCAATACAGGCTTATTTAATTAGGGTAATTAATGACATATTCAGTCAAGAACTTTTCTGAAATGAATTTTGAGTAGTACAACTTCAGTGTGGTACTGGCTGAATTTTAACAGAATGTGTTGGTTGTTTGCAGTGAGTAAGAGGGAGACAAAGAGAATGAGAATGAGAGCAATACAAAAAAGAGAGAGAGAATGAGAATGAGAGTAACAGAAAAAAGACCAGAAGTCAAGGACAAGGGAGTGAGAGAGAAGAGACTAGGAACTGAGAAGAGGAGAAACTAAGATAGATTTCTCATACTCAAACAATGTGCCTGAGTTTTCCTTTCTCTTTTGCTATAGATTTTAAGACTACTCCAGGCAAATAGTAACAGCTCTGTTCATAAAATTATTAGAAAATACTGAATTTCATTGTTTGATTATTTCATTGTTGAATTTATTTTGTTACTTTGTTTTAATGAATTGCTGAGTAATCCATAGCAATTGTTGGGAAATGTTGGTGTTTGATGCATAGAACTTAAAAAAATCATGAGTTCTGGTTTGTGTGCATTTTCAACACAATGAAATAGTGCTAAGCAGTACCTGATAATATTCCTAAGCTCTGCCCTCAGAGTGATCTGCAACCCATGAACACTGTCTTCAGCTTCATCCTCTCTAAGCTACTTTTCAGTTTTAAAATTCTATACCATGAAACCATGACAGTGTTAAAGCTGACATGCATTGTAGAAAATAACTTTTCCTCTTTTGAGGATACTTGTCAAATGTTTCATCTGTGGCTGACTAATTTACCACTTCACTGATCTTATCAGTTAATTAAAGTACATTTCTTAAGCATATCGTCTTCATAGTACTGGCAATCATTAGACATAATTTTTAAAAGTATACCTAAAGCTAAGACAATACAATATATAGATTAGTTATTGCAAAAAATAAACTAGCTAAAGAATAGAATTGTTTTATATTAGTTCCCTTTTACTTTTCACATTTACTTTTGATGTTAAATAAAAAGAAAACAAAATAAAATTACCATTTTTTAGAGTGAAATATGATAACATTTGTTTTAATTGCTGAAGTAATTTCTGCTATAATTCAAACTTAATTTTTTTTCCCTAGTGATGGCTATTTCTGGAAAACCAGTTCATCAGAGCTAGTAAATAATTCTTCAGTTCTCTAATGGGCAGTAAGCAGGCCCTTTGTCCTGCTACAGGAATGGATCCTTAAGGCAGTAAAAAATCATTCTTCCCACACTTTTAGTCACCCGGCTTCCCCCTTACCCCACCAGAGCACTCACCTTTATCCTAGGCCTATTTGGCTCGACATTTGTGTCACTGAATTTCTTTGGCTAATTTTCATTTTATACCATGTAAGACTATTTGAGTTTCTGCCTCTGGGAAGTACCAGAAAGTCAGAAAATTGGAGCTATTCTCAAATAATGTTTTAAAAGATTTAGAATGATGATTTTCAAAAACCTCTTACTGAATAACTATAAAGCTATGAATTAGGAAATATTCTGGAAAAATGGGAAAATATTCTGGAAAAAATGGGACAGACTAGAGATCTCTTCAAGAAAATTAGAGATACCAAGAGAACTTTTCATGCAAAGATGGGCTCAATAAAGGGCAGAAATGGTATGAAGCTAACAGAAGCAGAAGATATTAAAAAGAGGTGGCAAGAATACAAAGAAGAAGTATACAAAAAGATCTTCATGACCCAGATCACAATGGTGTGATCACTCACCTAGAGCCAGACATCCTGGAATGTGAAGTCAAGTGGACTTTAGGAAGCATCACTATGAACAAACCTAGTGGAAGTGATGGAATCCAGTTGAGCTATTTCAAATCCTAAAAGATGATGCGGTGAAAGTGCTGCACTCAGTATGCCAGCAAATTTGGAAAACTCAGCAGTGGCCACAGGACTGGAAAAGGTCAGTTTCATTCCAATCCCAAAGAAAGGCAATGCCACAGAATGCTGTAGTTACCACACAATTGCACTCATCTCACGCTAGCAAAATAATACTCAAAATTCTCCAAGACAGGCTTCAACAGTATGTGAACCATGAGCTTCCAGATGTTCAAGCTGGATTTAGAAAAGGCAGAGGAATCAGAGATCAAATTGCCAACATCCACTGGATCATCAAAAAAGCAAGAGAGTTCCAGAAAAACATCTACTTCTGCTTTATTGCCTATGCTAAAGCCTTTGACTGTGTGGATCACAAGACTGTGGAAAATTTTGAAAGATATGGGAATACCAGACCTGCCTCCTAAGAAATGTGTATGCAGGCCAGGAAGCAACAGATAGAACTGGACATGGAACAACAAACTGGTTCCAATTTGGGAAAGGAGTAGGTCAAAGCTGTATATTGTCACCCTGCTTATTTAAGATATATGCAGAGTACATCATGAGAAACACTGGGCTGGATGAAGCACAAGCTGGAATCTCGATTGCCGGGAGAAATATCAATAACCTCAGATATGCAGATGACACCACCCTTATGGCAGAAAGTGAATAGGAACTAAAGAGCCCCTTGTTGAAGGTGAAAGAGGAGAGTGAAAAAGTTGGCTTAAAGCTCAACATTCAGAACACTAAGATCATGGTATCTGGTCCCATCACTTCATGGCAAATAGATGGGGAAACTGGAAACAGTGACAAACTGTTTTTGCGGGGCTCCAAAATCTCTGCAGATAGTGACTGCAGCCATGAAATTAAAAGACACTTGCCTCTTGGAAGAACAGTTATGACCAGCCTAGACAGCATATTAGAAAGCAAAGACATTACTTTACCAACAAAGGTCTGTCTAGTCAAAAAGCTATGGTTTTTCCAGTAGACATATATGGATGTGAAAGTTGGACTATAAAGAAATCTGAGAGCCAAAGAATTGATGCTTTTGATCTGTGGTGTTGGAGAAGACTCTTGAGAGTCCCTTGGACTGCAAGGAGATCCAACCAGTCTATCCTAAAGGAAATCAGTCCTGAATTTTCATTGGAAGGACTGATGCTGAAGCTGAAACTCTAGTACTTTAGCCACCTGATGCGAAGAGCTGACTCATTTGAAAAGACCCTGATGCTGGGAAAGTTTGAGGGCAGGAGGAGAAGGGGATGACAGAGGATGAGATGGTTGGATGGCATCACCAGCTCAATGGACATGAATTTGAGTAAACTCCAGGAGTTGGTGATGGACATGGAGGCCTGGCATACTGCAGTCCATGGGGGTTGCAAAGCATCAGACATGACTAAGTGACTGAACTGAACGAAACTGGAAAAAAAAATGTTATTGACCTAAATAAAATTCTCCCTAATTGAAACAATGCATTTTTTCCCCCTTAAAATGAAATGGAGTTTTTTTTTTTTCAGTTGAGATTGAAAAAATTGATGACTGGTGAGTCATATTCATTTTTAATCATTATGCTGTGGCTGATGAGCTAGTGGGTCCAAGTAAATGGCTAGGAAATTGGTTCACAAAATGTCTCAAAGCTGATTTTGGCTAATATTGACCTTACTGATCTGCCGGCTTGGCTTACTTATGAAGGACAACACAGAAAAGCAATGGACTGATGAGTACTTGTTTTCTATTGTTATTTTACATACGTAAAACTGTGAATACATGCACGTTTTGTGTTCTGTTCTAAATGTAGTTATCTTAGTGAGTTTGAAAATGTGCTTTATGGAGGATGATGACAGGATTGCATTTTTTAGTTTCCTTTGCCTATACTTCTTGTTGTTCAGTTGCTAAGTCATGACTGATTCTTTGTGACTCATGGACTTCAGCGTGCCAAGCTTCCCTGTCCTTCACTATCTCCCTGAGTTTGCTCAAACTCATGTCCATTGAGTTAATGATGTCATCCAATCATACATCCTCTGTCACCCCCTTCTCCTCCTGCCTTTGGTCCTTCCCAGCATCAGGATCTTATCTAGAATTGGCTCTTCACATCAGGTGGCCAAATTATTAAAGCTTCAGTATCAGTCCTTCCAATGAATAGTCAGTCTTGATTTCCTTTAGAATTGACTGGTTTGATTCCTTGCAGTCCAAGGGACTCTCAAGAGTCTTCTCCAGAATCACAATTCAAAAGCATCAATTCTTCGGCACTCAGTCTTCTTTATGGTCCATCTCTTACATCTGTACACAGCTACTGGAGAAACCATAACTTTGACTATATGGATCTTTGTCAGTAAAGTAATGTCTCTGCTTTTTAATATGCTCTCTAGGTTTGTCATAGCTTTTCTTCCAAGGAGCAAGCAGCTTTTAATTTCATGGCTGCAGTCACTGTCCACATTGATTTTGGAGCCCAAGAAAATAAAGTCTGTCATTGTTTCCATTGTTTCCCCATCTATGTGCCACAAAGTGATGGGACCAGATGCCATGATCTTCATTTTTTCAATGTTGCTTTTTAAGCTAGCTTTTTCACTCTTCTCTATTACCCTTACCAAGAGGATTTTTAGTTCCTCTTCACTTTATGCCATTAGAGTGGTGAAAGTGAAAGTCACTCAGTCCTATCCAACTCGTTGTGACCACATGGACTGTATAGTCCATGGAATTCTCCAGGCCAGAATACTGGAGTGAGTAGCCTTTCCTTTCTCCAGGGGATCTTCCCAACCCAGGGATCAAACCTAGATCTCCCACACTATGGGTGGATTCTTTACCAGCTAAGCCACAAGGAAGCCCAAGAATACTGGAATGAGTAGCCTATCCCTTCTCCAGCAGATCTTCCCGACTCAGGAATCGAACCAGAGTCTCCTGCATTGCAGGTGGATTCTTTACTAACTGAGCTATGCATAAGAGTGGTATCATCTGCATATTGAGATTGCTGATATTTCTCCCAGCAATCTTAATTCCAGCTTGCCTATACTTGGCTGATAAAAAATATAAGAAAGTTTATGCAGGAAGTTCTCAGAGTCCTATGTAGTCTAGTTTAGGACAGGTGATTAGTAAGTCAGAGTACTATGAATATTTTGATAATTCTTATGAAACTGACTAAACCATAAAACTGATTTTTCAAACCATCCTCCCACAAAACAGCCTTCTCATTACAGAACAAGGACCCATTAATGAATGAGGAACTTTGAGACCAAGTTAGTTGTTTGTATACGTATCAATCATGTTCTAAAATATGCTGATTACTTGGTTCCTTCTTTTTTAATGTTTATTATACACATGCAAGTATTAATGTGTGTGAAAATGAGTATCGATGTGTCTTACATGATTTTTGAAAGAATTTAATCACTATAAAGAGACTGTCCCTTATTCTATTTATGGAATCACTCCTACAGAGCATAATCCCAATGTTTTATAATGGTTTCTGCTGTCATTTACAACTGCTTTTTTAAAGTAGGAAAAATACATAGTATAAAATATGCACAATTATTTTTAAATAAAATTTAGATCTAATTTCCATATAGGCATTATTTTTAGCTTGTCACAAATTCTAAATAGTACAGATTTTAATTTTTCCTGATCCCACCCATAAACATGAGACTTTTCATCATTCCATAGAGAAAGTAGATCTTTATCTATCTGATCCAGCCCTTCATGGCTTCAGGACAAATGTTTGATTCAGTTTGCTTTCATTAAACCAGAGTAGTAGCCAACTTGTAGTAGACGGCTATGAGTGACTATGGGCATTGCTGGCAGTTATGAGTTCGTCCTACAGAACTTTTTTTTTTCTTTTCTCCTTTAGATTTGGATCTTATTTCTGTCGTTGGTAGACAAAATCTCGGACTTCTTGCTGTCTATGCACTTCTTTCAGAATGTAATTCTCTAACCCTCTGACTCCAAGACTTTCTCTGTTTCTTTTTTTTCTTTCTGCTTCTGTTGTTTTTTTTTGTTTTTCTTCTTGCCTTTCTAAAAAGTATTTTTATTTTTGACTGATTACTTAAAAACTACTTCCTTGTCTCTTTTCTAAGAACTCACCTATAGAGTTTGTAAAGAGTGTCTTATAATTCTCCCCAAGTCTCCTTCCCCAAGTGTCTTATAATTCTCACTGATGACATATATTCCTGCCTCCCAATACCACTATTATGTGTGACCAATGTGACTTAAGCTTTATCTGCTGTGATGAAAAGATGTCATATTTACAGTACTATTGTAAGTCTCAGTATTCTGGGTGTCTATATGCTATACTCCAATCATTTTCCAAGATCACTCTGTATCAATATTCTGTATGGTATCAAAATTTTAATATGTGAATGTTCTTTCACACTTGTGAGGAAGAAGTCCTTGAGAGCCTTTAAACTAGGGTAGAGACCATGCCATTTTTTTTTAACCATTGGATTGTCAGTGTCTACCAGATTTCTATTCATAGTAAGAGCTCAAGAAATACATGCTGAGTGAATGAATGAATGTTTGTGTTTCTAGTATCTCCGTGGATGAGTGGTCTTCATAGCCTAAGAACAACACCTGTGTGTATATTGGCATTCCTTGACTCCCTGAGCTACACGGTCATCTGCTGTCCACACTGTGGCCTCTCATAATGGCAAATAGCTGAAGAGTGTGTGTGTGTGAAATATCTAATTGGCTCTTACTTACATCCTGTATCCACTTCCTTTCTACCTCTATACTTTTATTTTCTGGAGAGTCATGGTAGCCCCACTGCCATTCCACAAATTTCTTCTTCAAGCTTTTGATTCCCAATGATGATATTGCAGAAATACTGATTGTCTTTGTATTCTTTTAATAAGACATCTTTATTTTTTTTTTTTACTTTTTTTAAAATTAATTTTATTTTATTTTTAAACTTTACATAATTGTATTAGTTTTGCCAAATATCAAAATGAATCCACCACAGGTTAAAGCATGTAGAGGAAGACAGGAGGTAAAATACTGTTAAGAAAATTAAAAGTCCTTTGCTAATACTGCCAATCAAAAATTAAACATGACTGCTGTTCTCATCTCTCCTATTCAAATCCATCTCCTCCTCAAATTAAGATGCTTTGAAGAGGTAAGTTAAAATCACTTCTGTGCTTTTGCAAAATTTCAGCTCGTTTCTTAAGTGGAGCTCTCAGTGAACGTGACCTCTTTTTCTTTCTCAACAGTTAGTTGAGCAGATACAGGTCCTTGTTACATTGTGTTTCCTCGTGTATTTACCACATCTGTGACATTTTCATATTCTCATAACTATTTGTGTGGTAGAGTCTACCTTTAATGTTCCTCTCACCCACGGATGCCTTCCACTGTGTTCCCATTGCTTATCAGCCACCCAGGCTGACAGAGCCACTGGAAAAGGCACTGCTCTGAAAGATCCTTTAACTGAGAGGAGTATCAGATGACTGAATAAATCTTTACACTGTTAAATTTTCAACATTGCCTTTAGAGGACATGTGTATATGTGTGGCTTTCCAAATTTTAAAAACACTACCCAGTGAAAACTTACTATACACTTCAGTTTGATGGTATATAACATATATTCTACAAATGAATAATAAATAGTCTTCATGTCTGATTTTCATTTAAAAGGCAAAATCATTTGTTGTTTTACCATCACAGTTTCATGAAATTGGAAGCATACCATTGTTTCATATTGATGATTCTATAATGAGTACGTTTAAATGCAAGTGTTCTGCTGTTATTTATTCTTTTACTGTCAAACAACATTATTTCTGGAAGTGAACAACAGACTGAAAATTTGGAAAGGACAAAATAGATTTATATATAATAAAACAATTTGAAATATCCTTTGAGCTGATGAGGCAGTTCAGTTTATTTTCTCTCCAATATGTGCATTTTGTCAAATGCTAGATCTACGTTACTACCAAAAAGTAACAAAATAATAAGCAGCTGTATTTTATTCTGAGAGTGAATCATAGGCTGAAAGAATCTGTGTCTGATAAGCTCTCTGCTAAGTCGCTTCAGTCGTGTCCGACTCTGTGCGACCCCATAGACGGAAGCCCACCAAGCTCCCCCGTCCCTGGGATTCTGTAGGCAAGAACACTGGAATAGGTTGCCATTTCCTTCTCCAATGCATGTAAGTGAAAAGTGAAAGTGAAGTCGCTCAGTCATGTCTAATTCTTAGCGACCCCATGGACTGCAGCCTACCAGGCTCCTCTGGCCATGGGATTTTCCAGGCAAGAGTACTGGAGTGAGGTGCCATTGCCTTCTCTGGATAAACTCTCTATTGTAATGTTAATCGCATGGGTTCAAAGAATACCCTGACTTGACCCTAGGATCCTATATTGAATGAATATATACATATATTCAATTATATCATTATCAATATTATATTAATTTCTTTTAACCACATCATTTAAACCAGTCAACTTTGGCTGCACATTAGAGTAATTTAAGAAGCTTTTCAAATCACTGAGGCTTTGAGTTTACCCAAGAGTAACTGAGCTGAATCTTAAGTGTAGGATGGAGGCATCCTACACTTTAAAATTTTTAAAAATAATTTTTAAAATTGTCCAAAATAATTCTAATGTGAAGTCAGAGTTGAAAACCACCAGAGAAGTGGATGCAAAGGCTAGCTAGCTCTGGAGTGTGTTAGTTTCTAATTTCTTTGACTACAGGGTGGCAAGCAATATGTGCCTATGGGCTAAGTTGCTTCATTCATGTCTGACTCTTTGTGACGCTATGGACAGTAGCCTGCCAGGCTCCACTGTCTGTGGGATTCTTAAGGCAAAATTGCTGGAGTGGATTGTCATGCCCTCCTTCAGGGGATCGTCTTGACCCAGGGATCAAACCCGCATCTCTTATGTCTCCTGCATTGGCAGATAGGCTCTTTACCTCTAGTGCCACCCAGGCAAGCAATGTATGTCATGACAAGTCTACAGAGGAAAGGACATTTGAATAATTGTTAGCCTGAAAATTGGTTGTTTCTGTATCTACCACATATACATCTCTTCTAAAAAGGACCATAAATACCTACATTCAACAATTGCAGTGAGGTAAGCCAATTAAGAAATCACATCATCTTTTGTTTTCTCCAATGTGTGTATATCACTTTTGCAAACATATAGATTTCTATGCTTCATTCTAATGTGAGTACCCTATGCCCTTACTTAGGAAGGCAAAATTTTGCTTGAAGAAAGAGGTTATTTTTGGAAATCAGAATCAAAATCTTAGATGGACAAGAGAAAGGAAAAGTTCTATCTTGAATAATCCTGAAGGGGTTGTTGTAACAAGGAGTGTTAATGGAGAGTATACATGTATGCTGCTGCTAAGTCACTTCAGTCATGTCTGACTCTGTGCAACCCCATAGACGTATGTATAAATATCATTTATATATAAATATTATTTATATAACTACTTCTTGATATTCAAATAAGTCTGGGAAAGAATCAGTTATATTCTTACCGCTCTTCCCTGAACCTCTGAAAATAGGAGAATGGCAGAGAGAATGAGAATTAAAGCATCCTAGATTAAGGATGTGAGAAGAGGTAATTTGAAAAGCAAAGTAGTCTTGTTTTTAACCAAATTTTACCTTCTTTGGCTTACTGTGAATGTAGTTTTGTTCCCATTATTGGGAAATGGACATGGAAAGATCAAAAGTGAGAACGTTTTTAAAAGTTTGAAATTATCTGGCTCCTGGGCAACTGAAATAAGAGACTTCATCGCTGGAGAAATCTAGAAATTCTGTAACTTTAAAAATATTTTATTATACATAGAATACTAATTTTCTTATATAATACTTAGGGTATTATGTGCTATTTTTGTATTTTTCTTTTCCATTCATTTTTTGCTTTTTTATACTACATTAAAAAATAAATGTTTATTTAATGGAGTGCTAACTTTTGTAAAGCATCTATGTGATAACTGTCAGCTTTGAGATAACCATGTCTTTGGATCTCACTTAATATTAGAAGATATTGACATTCACAATTACCGATTTTTAGTTTTGACCTTAGCAAAAAAGAATGAGCAACCACTTCATTCAAACCAGGCCATAATATCACACTTTTTTTTCCTATGACTTGATTTATAATTCCAGTTTAGCATGAACTTGTCATCTATGTAAACGTAACTCACTTTCAAGGAGAGATGTTAATTTATTATAAGTTCTAAATCATAAGAACCTATTTGTGAATGGGATTGTTTACAGATACAGGCTGTAGCTTCACTGAAATAGAAAATAGAAGGAATAATTTTTGCTAAAGCCTCCCTGGTAGCTCAGACTGTAAAGAGTCTGCCTACAATGCAGGAGACCAGGTTTAATCCCTGGGTTGGGAAGATCCCTAGAACAGGAAATGGCAACCTACTCCAGTATTCTTGCCTGGAGAATTCCATGGACCGAGGAATCTGGCAGGCTTCAGTCCATGGGGTTGCAGAGTCGGACACGACTGAACAACACTTTGACTTTCCAGGGAGTTAGTGTACCTTCATCAGTAGGTGATTATTGTTATGAAGCAATAGTCATGAGAAAGATCTCTAGCCACTTTCCCTGCTGAAGCTGATTTCAACAGAAAATGTTCATTTTTGCTTACAAAGTACTTAATACGTGTTTGGGCAATATACTTTTAAATAGCTGTATAAAACACTATCTCTTTAAATTTTTACTCTCAAGCTTATATTCAATGTAAAGCAGTTAGTAGTAGAGATAATGTCTTTAGGTCAAATTAGTTCAGAAGTTTACAGTTTTGGCCAAAGGCCATTAGAGAACTATTTGTATAAAATATGTAGAATACATTCTCAGAGAGTGAAAGGTTATGAGATAGCAAAAAGAGGCTTAATGAAATGAGTTTGTGAGTCTATGAATATATAACTTGGTTGCATTTGCATAGGGATGGATCATTTTACAAGTTTATATTTAGAGCACTTGTTTTAAATTCAGAGCTCAATATTGTCATTATTATTCTTTGGAGGGGGTAGGCTTTTGCTTTCAGTCAAAAAAGTAAATAAGTGACTATGTGTTAACTTAGTGCCAAAGACTGGGATGAAAAGTTCCCAAAACAGTGAAATTGTTGAAACTGGAAATAAAAATTAGGTTGAGTTAATTTTTAACTATATATATATAGGAGTATATTTAGCATTAAATTGAAGAATAGTCATTCGAGTTCAAACACATTTAGCTTAAATATTTAGGTTTTGCCGAGATTATTTTCTAAGTACCTATCTGGTTGTGATATTTAGTCTTGCTTTCTCCCTGTCTATCTGATTGTTTTATTTATTCTGCAGCTAAATGTGTTAGTTATCCTAAAGGCAAACGTTAGAGTCATTATATGATTCTAAGAGAAGGGTGTTGATCAGCTGAACGAGATGGTTAGTTTCAAATGTCTTGTTAAGCACTTAGTATATAAAAATCATGCTGAATCTGCTTGTGAAATTAATGATTATGTGGCTATAATTACGCATCCATAACTAAAAGGGGAAACACTTTCTTAAAGTAAATATGACTCTAGAACTCTCCATTTCTACTTCAATACTAAGATTTTTCTCAAGTTCTTTTCTTAAACACAAGATTCTCTTCCTGGTATAAAAATTGAAAAAAGTGTATATACACATTGGGAGTGGGGTAGGATAAAATCTAATGCTCAATGGGAAACATCCCTACACTAAAAAAAAGTTCCTTCAACCAGTGCACCAACGGAATGACTGCTAGTTCTCCATCTTTAAATTTCAGTGTCATAGTCATTTATAAAACATAAATGTTCCTGAACTCTTGTGATTTCCTGTTAGAGAAAAAAATTAAGACATATACATTTTCTCAATGTTAACTCATATATCTGTTGTGTTTATTATTCAGAAAAGGAATATTTAAGATTTCTCATTTTACCAAAGAGAAAAGTAGACAATCAAATGCCATATGATGGAAATATAATTTATGATAGCAGTTTTGAGTTGTTCCTAAGAATAAATAGCTCCTGCTATTTGGGGATCTATGCAGTTAAGGCTCATCTTTGAATTTCATTGTGGAAGGATTTTCAGATGCCAAGATAAGAAGCAATAGTATAGATGATGGCTGTATTCAGAAGGGCACTGGGCTATTTTGCAGAAAAATCATGCTAAAGATTTATATCTTTTTTTTATGTCACTTATTTATATATCACATCAGAAATTACATTTTTCTTTTAATCCATAGGTTATAATTCTAATACAGTTATATGTATTGTATTTCAAGTTGAAATCTGCTCACAAAGCCTTAAATACATAATCTATTAATATTTATACCCTGTGCTTATTTTTAAACAAATGTTAATTCTATTCATGTTTAATACATGTTAATGCTACTCTCACAAGCAAAATCTAGTATATTATTAGAACAAGATTTATAATCTTATATGTAAAATGGTAAATATTTATAACTATAAATAAGATTTATAAATAGTATTTTAAAATAATTTACATAGGGTATATAATGTCAGTTGAGTGCTAGTGAAAACCTGATTAACTTTTTATTAAATATTTACTAAATTAATAATAGAATTTATTATTAAAAATAGTAAGTACTTCTGAGAACATTATTATAATTAACAACTAATTGTTGTTTTAATTCCTATCTTACAGATGAAGAAACTGAGTATTAAAATTAGTTAAATAATCTTTCCAATGTTGTATGTCTAGTAAGGGGCAAAAGTTGGATTTAAACCCACATTTTCTTGACTTTAAAATATGTAACTTTAATATTTTACAGGGCTGGGTTCTGTGTTGTATGTAGGGATAAAAGGAAATATAACCATTGGTGTATTTTTTCAAGGAACATCTGGTATAGTTGAAAAATTAGTCATTGGAAAAAAATTTAATTATTGGCCTTTTTAAAGTTTCCCCAACTGTTTTGATTACCATTCAGCCAGCTTTCTTATTTGTAGAGCACCTTGGGTTTAATTTCAGTGTTTTAGATAAAGAAATTGCACTGGATTATATTTATGGTCAATTACAGTTCTAAAAGTTTATGATTACTGCAAATTGAAAGCAAATTAAACAATTTATTTAAAATAACTGCATGTTCTTAGAGCCTTTTCCAGTCTGCTCAAATGGAACTCACTTAAACAGGACCCTTGGTACCCTCTTCCTAAAATGGCCACGTGCCAAGCAAAGAGACTGTTTAGAAAAGTTTGAGAAAGAAGTACATGAATAAGTAAAAAAGTCACTATTATGATTTTATGTTTGTATGCCAATAAAAGCATTTTCAAATAAGGATTAAAAGACCAAATTACCTGTGCACGCTTGTGTGTGCTCAGCCACGTCCGATTGTTTGTGACCCTACGGACTTAGCATACCAGGGTCCTCTATCCATGGGATTTCCGGCAAGAATACTGGAGTGGGTTGCCATTTTCTTTTCCAGTAGACCTTCCCAACCCAAGGATCAAACCCGTGTTTCCTGCATTGCAGGCCAATTCTTTACTAATGAGCCACCTAGGAAGCCCCTGAAAGAAAGTGAAGTCTCTCAATCGTGTCCGACTCTTTATGACCCTGTGGACTGTCGCCTACCAGGCTCCTCCATCCATGGAATTTTCCAGGCAAGAATACTGGAGTGGGTTGCCATTTCTTTCTCCAGGGGATCTTCCCAACCCAGGGATCGAACCGAGGTCTCCTGCATTGTAGGCAGATGCTTTAGAAGTACCTAGATATAAATACAGGAGTATATATAATTATGTCTACTTTTGTTGCAATTGTAACTGCTTTTTCTCACTTAATGAGTTACATTTAGAATGGCTAGGATTTTCTTTTCAATAATGCTGTCCCTTAAAATCTGTAAATTAGACCAAATACAGATGTTTTTTAGTTAATTCAGATTTTTGAGCAATTTTAATTTTTGGACTTATGTGAAAATCAACCCAGTACATTTTGCATAGAATGTATGTTCTATATATGTACAAAATGTATGTACATTTTGTTGTCACTATGACTTGGTAATTTTAAAACATTTGATCATTATGTTTTACTATAAAATCATAAATTCTATGATTAAAATTAAAATTAAAGCAGTTCTGTGTATGATCGTTAATAGAGTAAGTGTCTGTGTTATAAAAAGGAATAAAACATTTCCCTGATTTTTACAGAGTATTCTGTTTACTCTGAGACATCAAGTTGTTTAGGCTTCTTTGTAAACATTACCACATTTATGTTCTTGGTTTCTTTTATTGTACACATGTTCTACAAAACCTACCTTATCTATAGACCTTAGATGACAACAAAGAACCAGAAAGTCTCTTTTCTTTACTATAAAAAAGGCCAATGATATACAAAAGTAAAGAAAATAATATAATATTCCATGTCCTCAGCTTCAAAAATCATCCCCTCATGGCAGTCTTATTTTATTGATGACCTAACCCTCTATTTCTCCAAAATTCTTTGAAGATAATTTTGAAAATTATGTAATTTCATTTGTGAATGGAGAATGATTGGTGTGCTTTTTAATTAACTCTCTTTTGAAAAATGTTCTTCCTCTGTACCTATTTTTCTTTCACATTTGCTTCTAAATGAATAAACCAGGTGGCATGTCCATAGAAATTTTAAATCTGGATTTCATTGATTATATTTCCATGTGTTTATTAACATGCTTCTCTCTGTTACCTTGGGCTTCCCTGGTGGCTCAGTGGTAAAGAATCTGCTAGCTTTTTTCTTTTTCTGTATAAACTGTGAGGTAGACTGAGAAGTTTGATCAGAAACTGGTTTAAGGTTTTGACAAAACCACTTCAGAAATAATGTCTCATACTTATTTCCAGAGGTAAAAATCTCTCTCATGTCTTTCTCTTTCCACATCTTACCCCATCCCTCTTTGATGTTAGTAACCATTGACAATCACTACAAACATCTTTTACTACATTAGGGATTATGAAAAGATAACATCTAATTTAACAATCCTAATTATTAGCTGTGATGCCTTTACAAAGAGAAACTTTCCTCATCAACAATTATGTTATCATGAATAACAGTTTTTATATAAAGATAACATATTAGATTATTTATTCTTATTTACCAGATTTTCAAATATTTAGCTGATTTTACTTATATCTTCCAGACATGATAGAAATTTTGCTATGGTTGTTTGTTTTAAATCATTAAAAACTCATAGGTTTAAATATTTTTAATTTGTTAAAATGGTTGCAATTATTGTCATTTCAGTTAAATTGTTATTGCAGAGCTCTCATTTAATTTTATTGTGATCAGATCAGCTGATTTTATTGTATGTTTGTGATGTTCTTTAAGAATAGTTCACAGTATTATGGAAAGGAAGAGAAATGAGCAACAGAAGATAGTAAAATGAAGTACAGATGATAAACAAGAAGCTTCTGAAACATGTTAGACATAGATGAGGGAAGTAGTTCATTTGTGTGCTGACATAAACAGGAAGGGATAGAATGAACAAGTATCACATATTCAAGGAGCACCCCATTTTTATGACAGTTATATACCCTTAATTTGGACACTCTTCAGTGCTCCTTATCTGGCTCTATTTAGCTCTAAGACGTGTAGAAACCAACCACTGGTGTGTAGCAAGTTACAGGAGCTACAGCTACCTGCCAGGAGTCTTGTTCCTAATTTTCTCATAAAATAAGTATGTGTGTTGATTCCAGTCACCTTCCTTCTGCTGAGTCATCTTGACTGCCTTCAGCTAACTGGCCCTTTTTGCCATACTATCACAGGGAAGGATGATGGAAGAGAGAAACTGGTGGAGTAGGGAGGGAAACAAGGGAGAGAGGGGCAAACGGAGAGGGAGAGGGAGAGACTGAAGTACTGTTTTCCTTCTCTCCCACTTTCATGCTGCCATAGCACATTAAGCTAAGTTGCTTTGTTGTATGTTTTAAACTGACTCAATAAACTGTGTGATTCGAACATCTTAACTTGATCTGGAGACTTTCTGTCCTGTGACTTCTAGGATCGACTGTGTGATTGTGTACTTGACAGGTAAGAGCTTCAAGATGCTTTTCTTCTCCAAGAGGAGCCTATACCTAGGGCTGAATTCTGACTTTCCATGCACCCCTGATTTAAAAAAAAAATTAAATTTATATTTTATAACTGTATTGGTATATAAATTAATAGATTAATGTTCTGTACTAAAATAAGTTCACTTTTCCTCTAATTTACAAAAGATTAAAATGCAATCATGGACCCCTAAAAGTATTGTGGGTGGTAGGCACTGTGCCTACTGTACCTAATGAAGAAGGTACCTTTCCTTTTGAAGATTTTTTTAATACTTTTGGTTTTTTTAACCCAAAAGGAAAATTTAGCAACATTATAGAAATTTGAAAATAGAAAGTAAAATCCCTTTTATTTCTGCAGATGGCTATTGCTGACCATGTGATACATATACTTACAGGTTACCTTTTAATCTTCTTATACTGGCCTATCCACATATACATGCATACACTGTACTCTGTGGGATCATCCTGTGAGCCCTGTTGTTTATGTTGATCTTTCCATTAATAATATATTATGGACATATACATTGTGGATAGTATTGTGGAGATTGGTTACAGTGGCTATAATGGATATTTGCTGGATTATTAAAGAATATTAAAATCTGCTGCAGAGAACATGATAAACAAAATAATAATGAAGATAAATTCAATAATATAAATGGTAAATAAGCAATTAGCCTGAGTCATGTTGTTATAAATTTCGAATGAAGGGATATTTATTAAACCACTTACTAGACAAGGAATGCAATTTATATTCATTTCTATTTCTAATGATGATTTAATTTTGACAAGATGAAATTTAGGAGAGTGCTTTACGAATTTCTTTAACTAGTACCCAAATCCTAGTTGGTAAAGAAGGATTAAAGCAGAGGACACAGTACTTCATAAGGTGTGATAACTTTCTAAAGGTTATAGTTGATAGTAGGTTAAAAATATCACCATTATGATGTTACCTCCATAATTAAACACAAACAGGCAAGCAAACAAACAAATAGGTTTGTTTTAATATACTCCTGTGTTCACAAGGAGAACCTAAGTTAGATCATACCTGTAGCAACAGTCTGACTCTGGACACTTCTGTGTTTTTTTTGTGTTATGATCATAACCGCTTCCTATTAGATTTCACTTCTTGACAGACACTGATCATCTAAGGTGGTTTCAGAAAAGAGCAATCAGGAGTGTGAGGGCAGTCTGATCTGTATCACTTTATTGCCATCTTCAAAAATTTGAAATGTTATTATAAAGGAGAGAAGCTTTTGGAGAGATTTGAAATAGTGTATCACAGAAGTCTAAGAGCAAAATAAATTATCTAAATAATTAATGAATTATCATCACTGCAATGGTCACAGTCAGTGATTTTAGTCCTGGCTGCATATTAGAGTAATGTTGGAAGACTGGAAAAAAAAATTACCAAAGCTCAATTCCATCTCAGGAAAATTACATCAGATTTTTCTTTGAGAGACAGTGTTTTTAAATAAAAGATACCACCTAGTGTGTATCCAGGGTTAAAATATCCTGTTTGAGTACTTGAGTTTGGTGACTGGGCAAATGAATCATAAACAGCATTTTAAAACTAAGTGTGTAGACTTTGAAGCCACCCTTGTATCTGAGATCTTATCATGCAATAGTAAGGCTGACTTAGTTATAAACAATTCTAACTTATTAGCAGTAGTTAACACAATTCATGAAATGCTTTCTTCACCTTTGGATTTTTCTTCTCTTGATTCTCCTTTGCCATTACTGGTTGTTCCTCATTCCTTTCCTTCACTTGTTGCCTCTAAAATTTTCAGCCTCAAAACAATGAACTACTTTAGGACTCAGTTCCTGCTATCCTCTCCGCAATTCTGTTTTCTCCTGGGATTTCAACTACATGATGATGACTGAAATGTGTATCTTCAGGTTGAATCTCCTGACCTCCGGATTTGATATCCAGTTGTCCACATGACATTTCTCTTGGTATGTTTCAGAGGGCTCTACCTTAATAAGGCTAAATGTGAACTTCTAATTCCTGTATGCTGCAAATACTATATCAAGTCAGCAGTTTGGTTATGGTTTCCTAAATGATTTTTTTAATGAGCAGATATTTTCAAATTTGACAAGGTATAGTTTATTATTTTTTAATTTTTCCTTTGTGCTGTTTTGGTACTAAATTGGAGTTTTCACAGAGTTTTCTTTCAGAAGCTGTGAGATTCTGGATATTCTGTTTGGTCTATGATATCCATATCAAATGTTATTTTTAGGGGGACGGTATGAAGGAATGAGTTTCTTTTTTCCAGTATATATCCAGTGTTTCAAACACCATTTGTTTTAAAAATAATTTTATTCTCCAGTTGAATTGACACCTTGATCAAAATATCATCTGATAATATATGCCCTATTAATAAATTATCTATTATGTGTCACTGATTTTTTTTTTTTTAGTCCTTCCTTTCGTCAGTACCTCAGTGTTTGATTTCTGACTTTAGAGTAAGATCAGGACATGTAAATCCTCCACGTTATTTTTTATTTTCAAGATGATTTTGGTTGTTCTAGATTTTTGCCATGAAAAAAGTTTACAGTCGCTGACTGATCGGGCTACAAAAATTAGTAGTTTAGAAATGCAGTTAAGAACTGTGTATGTATTCAGGAATGGGAAAAATAAGCTCTACAGTTTATTTTCTAAGCCTAAATAGAAGTAGTTATTGTTCTCTTATTCCTTTCTCGTTATTGCTCTCCATGATTTCCATATAATCCTTAATAAATGTTACAATTTCATCTATGTAGCACATACAGAAAATTTTTTTTCGACTGAACTTCAAGCCTAAGTCATTTTTACCTCAGAAGGAAAGATAACTGTTTTGAAGATAAGAGTAATCACATTAGGTCTTCAAAAATCTCTTTTCCATTACACAGTTATATTTATCTTCAAAAGGTCTAATCCATTTCAAGGAAAAGATGTATGAAATCAGCTTGATTCCCTAAGGCAAACCCAGAGAGAATCTTATGTTTACTTCTTTTAGTAAACTTAGAGCTGCTGTCTAAGCCAAAATTAAAAGCATAAATAAAAAATACAAATAGACCAAGAAGCTAGATAAGTTGACTTCACAAGTAGATTTACATATTGGATCATCAAAACTTTTCCTGGCCCAGTCCTTAATTTATGAATGCTATCATCAATTTGAGCCTTGACATCATTTCCTATTGTTGCCCAGCCTTGCGGTACTTTGGCTTTCCCCTGAAATATTAATGTTTTTTCTGACAATAATGTAATAAATAGAAAGGCACAGTTTATTAAATTTATTCTGCTAAAATCTTCTCTAGTGTGCACTCTTCCTCCCTCCTAGATACATTCTAGGAAAACCTTCCTTAGCACTTCTATGGGAATAAAGAGCTAGATATTTAGTCTCACACACATTCAAAACAATAAGTAACAGTAAGTTTCTGAAATTGACATAACCAGTGGAAAATGACATTTAATAGATATGAAACATTTTAAATGAAAAATTTCAATATATCAGCATTTGAAATTTTCATTATCTTCTGTATTTGTATTGGCTCTTCTGATGACCAATAATTTTTATATATAGTGAAAGTTAGTCACAGAATAATTAATGGATAGACTAAGAGCTGGGGCTTTCCTGGTTACTTAGCTGGTAAAGAATCTGCTTACAATGCAGGAGACCCGGGTTCAATTCCTGGGTCAGAAAGATCCACTGCAGAAGGGATAGGCTACCCACTCCAGTATACTTACCTGGAGAATTCCATGGATAGAGGAGTCTGGTGGGCTACAGTCTATGGGGTTTGCGCAGAGTCGGACATGACTGAGCGACTTTTACTTCATTTCAGACTAAGATCTCGGAGAAGGCAATGGCACCCCAGTCCAGTACTCTTGCCTGGAAAATCCCATGGATGGAGCAGCCTGGTAGGCTGCAGTCCATGGGATCAGGAAGAGTCGGACACGACTGAGTGACTTCACTTTCACTTTTCACTTTCATGCATTGGAGAAGGAAATGGCAATCCACTCCAGTGTTCTTGCCTGAGAATCCCAGGGATGGGGGAGCCTGGTGGGCTGCTGTCTATGGGATCGCAGAGAGTCGGACATGACTGAAGCGACTTAGAAGCAGCAGCAGCAGCAGACTAAGATCTATAACCTAATCTCTTTTTTTGTTTGTTTGCACTTTCAGGGTGACCTTTCTTTGTTTACACTTCTGTCTTCCTTGTTTCTCCTATGAATGCCACTAGTCAACTTTTTAAATTTCCTCCTGGCATTACTGATGTAAATTTCCTTTAATCTTCTCTTGACCTACATAAAACATAGCAATCTCTTCTCTGAAGTTGTTATAGAATTTGCCTTCAATTTAAAAATACCCTTCCTCCAATGCATCATTTATTATAGTATGTATCACTGAATTCAGATTTCATTGCATACCATCATGTTCTACTTATATGTGACACTCATATGTATTACTTTTAGATTCATTGGTTTTCTCTTTTTCTGTTATTTTGTTTATCTACACTTTAATCTTTATTATTTCCTTCTGCTAGTTTTGTATTTATTTTGTTCTTTTTTCTTTCATTGTTAGGTTATTGATTTGAGATCTTTCGATTTTTTAGGGTAAGCATTTTGAGCTATAAATTTGCTTCTAAGCAGTCATTTTGCTTCATCCTGTAAATTTTGAAGTGTTGTATATATCAATAACCTCAGATATGCAGATGACACCACCCTCATGGCAGAAAGTGAAGAGGAACTCAAAAGCCTCTTGATGAAAGTGAAAGTGGAGAGTGAAAAAGTTGGCTTAAAGCTCAACATTCAGAAAATGAAGATCATGGCATCCAGTCCCATCACTTCATGGGAAATAGATGGGAAAACAGTGGAAACATTGTCAGACTTTATTTTTGGGGGCTTCAAAATCACTGCAGATGGTGACTGCAGCCATGAAATTAAAAGACGCTTACTCCTTGGAAGGAAAGTTATGACCAACCTAGATAGCATATTCAAAAGCAGAGACATTA
Organism: Bos indicus; assembly: GCF_029378745.1. Lineage (NCBI taxonomy): Eukaryota > Metazoa > Chordata > Mammalia > Artiodactyla > Bovidae > Bos > Bos indicus. The sequence continues at coordinate 59,303,121 of NC_091763.1, read as the reverse complement.
CTTTGTCAACAAAGGTCTGTCTAGTCAAGGCTATGGTTTTTCCTGTGGTCATGTATGGATGTGAGAGTTGGATTGTGAAGAAGGCTGAGCACTGAAGAATTGATGCATCGGAACTGTGGTGTTGGAGAAGACTCTTGAGAGTCCCTTGGACTGCAAGGACATCCAACCAGTCCATTGTGAAGAGATCGGCCCTGGGATTTCTTTGGAAGGACTGATGCTAAAGCTGAAACTCCAGTACTTTGGCCACCTCATGCGAAGAGTTGACTCATTGGAAAAGACTCTGATGCTGGGAGAGATTGGGGGCCGGAGGAGAAGGGGACGACAGAGGATGAGATGGCTGGATGGCATCACTGACTAGATGGATGTGAGTCTGCGTGAACTCGGGGAGTTGGTGATGGACAGGGAGGCCTGGCGTGCTGTGATTCATGGGATTGCAAAGAGTCGGACAAGACTGAGTGACTGATCTGATCTGATATATATATATATATTTTTTTTTAATTTAGTTCATATCAAAGTATTTTCTCAATTCCTTTATGATTTCTTCTTGACCTTGTGGTTGTTATCTAATTTACATATTTGTGACCTTCCAGTTTTCCTTCTGTTATTAGTTTCTAATTTCATTGCACTGTACTTGGAGAAGATATGTTGGATAATTTCCGTTTCATTTTTTAAAATTTTATTTGGACTTATTTTGTGGTCTAACATATGATCTGTGCAGAAGAATATCCCATGTGCACTTGAGGAAAGGTATCCTATTTTTTTGAAGTGGAAAGTTTTATATATGTTCAAATCTTATATTTTGTAATTGATTTTCTGTCTAGTTGTTAACTCCATTTCTGAAAGTGGGATATTGAAGTCTCCAACTATTGCAGAATTATTCATTTCCCCATTCAATTATTTCAGTTTTTTGCTTCATATATTTTGAAGTTCCATTGTTAGTTCATATTTTTATATTCATCTGTCTGGATTGTATATCAGTGTTAAATTTATCAATGGAGGGATAGGCCAAGTGCTAACTTATATGGAACTAAATATTCTGGGTTTCTGATATTTAATTTTGATTACAGTTTTATGATATCTAGTTGTATTTCTTGCCTTTGATTCCATATGATATGTCTATTAGGACAATAAATTTAGCTTTTATCCTTAAACTACCTTGAGTAAACTTTTAAGCTAACAATCCAATGTATATATAACAATAGGCCCATATGATCAGAAATGAAATATTATATGTTTGTTTAAAAACAAAAGCTCTTTAGTGGAAAAAAAATCATTCTATTTGAAAAGTTAAACAGAGAAAGTATACAGAGAAAACAAACTAGTTAGAGAAAGGAAACTTATTGTATCATTGTATCACAATCAATAAAGGGCAGTTATATCATATTTTATCTACCTAGCATCTGTTATTACTATTCTGCATTATTTAGAAATCATATATATATATATCAAGCTTTTACTTTGAGTTGGAGAATACTAGGGATGGGGGAGCCTGGTAGGCTGCAGTCCATGGGGTCTGTAGGAGTCGGACACAACTGAGCGACTTCACTTTCACTTTTCACTTTCATGCATTGGAGAAGGAAATGGCAACCCACTCCAGTGTTCTTGCCTGGAGAATCCCAGTGACGGGGGAGTCTGGTGGGCTGCTGTCTATGGGGTCACACAGAGTTGGACACAACTGAAGCGACTTAGCAGCAGCAGCAGAGACAATAAAATGCTTCAAACTGATTAATATTCATTGAAAGTGAAAGTGAAGTCACTCAGTCATGCCCAACTCTTTTCAACCCCATGGATTGTAGCCCACCAGACTCTTCCATCCATGGGATTCACCAGGCAAGAATACTAGAGTGGGTTGCCATTTCCTTCTCCAGGGGGTCTTCCTGACCCAGGGATCAAACCCAGGTCTCCGGCATTGTAGGCAAACGCTTTACCATCTGAGCCACCAAGGAAGTATATATACATTATATATATGTGTATATATTTATATATATATACATACACACACAATAATATGAATGATTCAGTGTAGAAATATGTGATATGTACCTATGCTTCTTAAAAGGTTCACAAAGACTCTAATATTAATCTTACTAATGTCTAGTTTTCAACACTTGCTTTTCTCTAAGTTTATTCAAGACAATCACTATTCTTTTCACTTTTCTTTTTCTTTTGACAAGTCTGCTTTTCCTTCTGCCATGATGATATTGAGAGGTTGTTGTTGAATCACGCGAATACACCGGGATTCTTGGCCCCCGGAGGAGAAGAATTCAATCCGGGGCCAGAGACGAGGCTTGATCGCTCAGAGCTTTTGTGTAGTAAAGTTTTATTAAAGTATAAAGGAGATAGAGAAAGCTTCTGACATAGGCATCAGAAGGGGGCAGAAAGAGTACCCCCCTGCTAGTCTTTAGCTGGATGTTATATAGTCACTAGCAGCCTGTTAATGAAAGAAAGGAATGTCTTAAAATTCAGATGGGCCATAAAATGATTAACTTGAATCTTGAAGAAGGGCAGACCACCATACAAATAGTTTCATTTACATAGATTAGGGGAACAATATCCATACTGGTTTGTCAAGTAGGTTCTGGGCCAAGAGGCGGAACCGACTTGGAGACAGAGTTTGGGGTAAAGGCATGGTACATTAGCATAGCTTAAGACAAACATTTCCATAAGAAAAAGGCATTGGTTATCTCTAGACTCCAGAATAGCTAACTTCAGGCGAAGCCGGGTGTCATTATGGCAACACAGTATTTTAAGAGAAACCTCCCTTTAAATTTGTATAGAGAAGGAAAAAATATTGCTAGTTTGTTTCCTCCTGCCGCTTAAGAGAGATAAAAATGTCTGACACTTGCAGGCTCTTTCCTCTATTTGGAGACCCCTGGCCTTCCTGCCTGTTACCCTCTCAATATTGACATCCTATGTCAAAGTCCTGGTTGTTTCATATGTCAGAATAGAAAGATATTCTCTCTAAATAGGTGCTGGTGGAAACAAAGAAATACCAAAATTGAAATATACTTCTGGCTAGACACTAAAATAAATTTTCCAAGTGATTTTTTATAGTATCACAAATTTTGGTCTCTCTCACTGTCTCCTCCTTTCTCTGTGTCTGTCTCTCCTCTCTTTTTCTATCTCTCCTTCTCTCCTACCTCCACATTAGGTGTTAGAATATTTCATTTCTAGTCTCTGCTAAGTTGATTTAGAGTATAACCTTGGGCAAATAACAAAATGTACTTGGGATTCTAAATTTTGGTCCTTTAAAATGATAACATAAAATAGATGATATCTAGTGTAGCTTTCAGACCTAAAATTCTGTGATTCAAAGACATAATGAAGCACCACCTGGGGTTATATAACATGGCAATGAAAAATTTCAAATGAACAGTTTTGAAAGTCCTACATTTGCTTGAAAAGATGAATTTTACTTTGAGCTGAAATGTCACGTTAAACATGTATCTTCCCTAGGTATTTTTTATTCCAGGGAAGAAAGGACTAATGAAGCTAGTTTTAGCCCAGTGTTATTTATTATGAGGATATAAATGGGACATAATAGAAATCCACAAAGAAGAGACTATATGAAGTCAATGCTCATGAAGCTTAGCTTGGATATTAATGCTGGACTCAGCTATACTAAGGAATCAATCATAACAGCCTCAACTTGAGTGCTCTCTGACGGACATAACTCCAGACATGACTCATAGTTTGCATGAACTCTTCTTCCTGATCTATTTTCTTCATCTTTTTATTCATTATTTCTCTTCTCTCATGCCTTCACTGTACCATGACCATTAATCTACTTTCAAGAAGTTACTCTTTCATCTTTGACACCTATTGGTAATCAGCTATTTTGGTTCAGATTATTGAGAGAAAATCTCTTAAGTCTAGCTCATTTTTTTTAAACCAAGCTTTTTGGAAGAGATCAAGTATTAAGTGTTAGTTGCTCAGTTGCATCTGACTCTTTGTGACCCCATGGACTGTAGCCTACCAGGCTCCTCTGTCCATGGAATTCTCCAGGCAAGAGTAGTGGAGTGGGTAGCCACTCCCTTCTTCAGGAGATCTTCCTGACTCTGGGATTGTACCCAGTCTCCTGCATTTCAGACAGATACTACTTTACCATCTGAGCAACCAGAGAAGCTCCATTAGCTGTGGTAGGGTGAGTAGGTAGAGCCATGAAAAAGAAAAATGATCACCAAGGCCACCCCGTTTGTCAAAGTACATGGGTTTCATTCTTCCCCTTTAAGCAGGCATGGCTATGTAGGTAACATGAAATATGTTTAGCACACAATCATCTGGACATAAGATTACAAATAGTAACAACTACTGTTGGCCATAGGTACCACTGTATAATGTATTTTCATTCCTGCTTTCAGGGGAAGTCATCTTATAGCATGTCTAGAAGTTATACTGAGCAAGGAATGTTTGAGGAGATTTATTACAAGTCTCCAATGCAAAGGAAAGTGGACATTGACTTCTGTTAATTAAAGCAGCTACTGTAAAGGAAATGGAAGTAAGAAATTAAAGTTCCTACATCTCTCTGCCAATTGTATAATAATAGCATAAAACCTCAAAGGCTTGTGTGAAATCAAAGGCTAGTTGTAATGTTTAAAAAACAAATTTAGTGACTGAACCATAACAACAAATGTTTAAGTTAAACAGTTTTTCAAAATTATGCTTTTAAAAATTATTTATCCACTTAGTGACTATCTCATGTTTTCCTCCAGAGTAAAAGTACAAGTTCAAAGTTCAAAAATTGAAAATGACCTGTGAATTTGACAAAGGAGAAAATACATATTTGATGAGAAATGGGAGTTTGGTGTACTTGAGTAGTGATAACTGTTGCAAAATTCTCTAAAGTCAATAATACAATGAATATGTAAGGCTTTCTGAAATAGCTACTAACAATTATTTTATGTTAATATTTTGTTTATAAAGGAGTGCCTTTAACTGGTATGAGACAATAGCCAGTTTTTATAACCCATAAAGTGTATATTGTACAACCAAATGCTGAAATTAAGCTTAAATTTATAACTCATTTATCTGAGGGATATTTTTTTAGTTCATACAGCATATAAAGACATGTATTATTCATTTAAACTGTTAGCTCATTTGCATTTTCATTAAACTGTAAAGACTATATCACAGCAATGTGAGTAGAATTTTAACTTTTATCTACTTTGAACACGCAAACCCAAATTTCTTTTGTTTAAAACTCAAGGTGCTTACCAATATGCATCTATACAGGTGTACATACATGCACATTTAAGATGTCCATATATGTATATTTCTATAATTGAGGAAGCAAGCAAATAAAACATCTAATGTCCAATTTATGTGTTCTTTTTTGAAATAACATATTTTGTTTTATAAATGAATCTTCCAAACAAATGAAGGATACCTTAGGCATTGAAACTTTTAAAAAGTTATTGTTGTTTGAAGTATGCTATAATTTTTTTCTGTTAAAATCAATTATACTGAATGTATTATTCTATTATTGATGATTCAGAGATATAGTTTTAATAAGCTATTAAAACTGTAAGGTTCTTTTCCTAAAAATAAATAGCCAGCAAGGCATACTTTTTTAAGTTTCATACATTTATATATAGTATTTTTATAAACATTTATAAAATATTTAAAACAACTTTATGGGCTCTGACTTACTAACAGGCTGTGAATAAAAGTAGAAGAAATGCCTCCCTTTTAATAGTGTTTGTCATCTTTAAATTTGTTTCTTCAAATTTACTTATTACATCAGTAAATAAATATTTACTATTGTTTATGAATAAGCAATTGAAATACATTCAAGGAGAAACTGGCAGAGCTTTTTTGAAGGAGACATATAATAAACTGGTGAACATTAAAATGCATAAAGATAATTTCTTATATTACTAGGGATTGTATTATGCTGTTAGAATAACAACAATGCCTAATAATTATTGAACACTTTTATTGTAATAGATACCCTCTTTCCATGGCTTAATTAATTTGTTTCCTTATAGGAACTTAAGGGGTTTTATTACACCTGGTTGTTCATATGAGGAAAATGAGGAAGAAATATTTTAAATAAGTAACTTGTTTCACAGCTAGTAAGTATTGAGAAAATAATTAAAATAAAATTTCCTGCTAACCCAGGAAACCTCTCCATTTTCTCCAAAAGTGGAAGAGAAAGAAAACAGTTTATTCAATGAGCATAAAACCAGAATGTGATGCTCATTGTAGGCAATCTGCTAAGAGATTGCAAAGGCAAAAAGAAATCTCACCACATCTGTAGCCAAGCAGATACAACCCATTATAGATATGTCTTCAAGATAAACAGTAACTAGCCCTTGAGCAAGGAGACTTGAAAGCACCATTTATCATACATACTTCACCCTAAGTTAACCTGATAATTAGGGTGACCTTCTCTGTCAATGAATTGGCCTTATCCAAAGGAAAAATAAACTTCTCTTTATGACAGGAGGTAGTTTTGCAATTTGGAGTGTGGCACCTGCCAAAGTTAGAGTCCTAAGCTTTTAAGGAAAATGGGAAATAGAGATACATCTTCTGTGATAATTACATACCAAAGAGATGGCTCCCAGGTCCTTGAGAAAGACATACCCTAGTTATAAGGTTATAAATCTGACAAAGGCCTTATTTAGTTTTTTAAACATTTTGCATACACTTTCAAAAGACAGAGAAAGAACTTAGAGTTGCAAGTTCTCTAAATGTAATGCTCAAAGGAAGGGAGACGTTGCTTTCCTTGTATTTAATAGGAAGAATTAAGCCTCTTATTTTTAATTTGCATGTGCCTTTACACAAGTAAATAACAGGATTAAGATTTGAGTCCAGGAAATGTTGGCAGAACCCTTAAATATTTCCATATATATCATTCTGCTAAGTGTATGCTTGGCATACAGACAACTTCATTTGATTTGATACTTATATGATGATAAGGATCCAGGCATATATGTTCCAGGGAAAGAACATTCCATGTAGATGAAACAATAAGTCAAAAGATCTTGAGACCAAACACACATTTGATGTGTTAAAGGACACAAATAAAGAGCTGGATAGAGTAGATGTGTGGCTGGATACAACAGAGGAAAGAACATAAGCTTGGACATTTAAGTTAGGGTTAAATCTAACTTGAAATCCCTGAAGGCCATGATAAGAAGTCTGATTTTTTTTTCTAGTGGAAATATAAACCCATTTGAAGGCTCTTTTAAGCAGAGAATTATTATGACCTCATGTTTGATTAGAGGAATTATTTCTCTTATTGTGTGAAGAAGTTGTGTTGTGTTCTGTTGTGAAGTTAACAATGGGGGGAAATTAGTCAAAAGTAGTCTCAGTAGCCTGTAGTATTCCAGGTCTTTGATTATAGCAATAGAAATTTAAGTTAAATTTGGCTATTCTTTTGGGAATTCCCTGACAGTCCAGTGGTTAGGACACCGCACTTTCCCTGCCCGGGTTCATTCCCTGGTTGGAGAACTAAGATACCATGTCCTGTGGCACAGCTGCAGAAAAAATAAATAAATTCTGCTATTTTCGGAGGTAAATCTAAGAATCTATACTGCTGTGTTGGATGTGAGGTGTAAGGAAACAGAGAAATCAATGGTGAGTCCAAGAATTGTGTCCTAAGTAAAAATGGTTGTGCTAAAAGGAAGTCTAGAGCAGATTTAAGGAAATGGGAATGAGTAACAGCTTTAGCTATTTAAGGTTGTAATGTTACCTACATACATTTTAGATATGTCCAAGCGGTGATGTCAAATTAACAGTTGGATTCAGGAGTATATGGCTGAGCTACCAATAAGGAAGATAACTGGGAATCACTCAGAGGTGACATAGCAAAAAAAAGAAAGAAAATCAAAGAATCTTAAATAGAGGGAAAAGAACAGTGCAAGTAGAGGGAAGAGTTTGGTATGTAGAGTTTGGTACATGTATCAAACCTTGGTATTAAGAGTATTATGGGATAAGTAAATCATGAAGAAGACATTGGTTTGGAAGGGAAAAGTCAGAAACCAAAGTATGGAAATAATTAAGAGATTTAAGAAACAATTGAGAAACAGTAAGAAATGCCAAGAATTGAAGTGATGGAAAGCTTTAGTCAGATTGTGCAAAGGAGAAAAAGTATAAAAAGTAAATGTCTAAAACTCATAAAATAGATCTCTGAATTTCCCACCAAAGTTGACATCACAATAAAGTTTTAATTTTATTAAAATTTTATCTCTTTTGAAGCACAATAATAGCTATATTTTAAAAATAATAGCCTCTCAATTTAATGAAAACATGCATATGTAATCTTAGACATTTCCGAACTTAGATGTTTAGATATTAAAACCTTAGTTATTATTTTAAAAATGCAATTAATGCTATCTCTGCAATTGCAGGTCATTAGACATGGGAATGGGCTTCCCTTGTGGCTCAGTGGTAAAGAATTTGCCTGCCAATGCAGGAGATATGGGTTTGATCCCTGAGTTGGGGAGATCCCATGGAGAAGGAAATGGCAACCCACTCAAGTGTTCTTGCCTGGGAAATCCTATGGACAGAAGAGCCTGGTAGGCTACCAATCTAGGGGTCACAAAGAGTTGGACACGACTTAGTGACTGAGCACACATGCAGATATTGGAATATTTGTTTTGAATTATTTTTACCATCACTTATTTTTGAAAAATCTCTATTCAGTCTATTCACTTCTAATCAACAAAATTATTGTTAGCTATATATCTGGGGCTGTAGCTAAAATCCATGCTATTGATCCCTGCTTTTCTGTGCCTAAGGCTAAGTAAACTTTCATAAAAAGCAGCAACCGACTGGCAAAAAATAGAACAAAACAAATGTCTTGTGCTTCAGTATCAATGTCAACAACTGTCTATTACATCCTTGCAAACTAGCTTTAAAGGTTTCAAAACCATTAATATTATTGCATTTGCTGAAGGATTTGGGGACAATATGATTTTAAAGAATCTATTTACTTGTTCTGGATATGTTCATATTTCTATTTGAAAAAATATTTTTTCAATATGATTTTTCTATGATAGTAAAAGGGAGCAAAACTTGTCTTTAATTCCTCAAATTGAGAGGAATGTTTAAGGCAATTTTACAATGTTAATAAATAGGAAAGCTCATTAGCATCTGATTTACTGGGGTGGTCAGGATTCAAACATGGTTTATTGCAGTGCACTTAGCACATAAGGCATGCATTTTGTTTTCAATTTCCTTATACTCCCAGCTGAGTGGTAAAACTATTCTATGCAGTATATTAGTAGCAATAATACAGTAAAAGCTGGAGGGGGTTCTGGAATATCTTAAGAAATTTATTTCTACTTCTGCTGTAACAACCACTCAAGGCATAAAGTTCGTAATGTGACACAGACTTTAAGGATCATTTAAAATAAAATCTAAAACAATAAAACATTAGCATTGTTATAAAGCAGGAAATCATATTACAAATCCACATTCCTGTAAATTTGACATTTGTATGTATCACTCTCCTTTGCTACAGCCATCCATCCCTCTTTTGTCTCAAAAGGAGATATTTTTATTGAAAACAGGAATTCAGTCAAAATAATAATTGTGATTTTTATATTTCAATTATAGTTTAAAGATTTTAATTCAATAATGTTCAACTTTAAATTGGATTCTTACAAGAGTAGTGATCTGAGAGCTTTATTATATATTGAAAGAAGCTTTACTCGCTAGTTATCCTTTCAGCCTGGCCTTTGGGGTCTGTCTCCACAGCTTCAAATAGATCTAGGGAAGATGCTTAACTTAACAGATAAGGCCATAGATTATGAGAAGAAAGATTATGTATTTCTTTAATGTCATAGAATAATGTGGAATATGTATAATTTACTTAGTAGTGATAGTGAAGTCGCTCAGTTGTGTCTGACTCTTTGCGACCCCATGGACAGTAGCCAACCAAGCTCCTCTGTCCATGGGATTTTCCAGGCAAGAATACTGGAGTGGGTTGCCATTTCCTTAGGTCATCCTTAATATAGATTGTTAAACAATTCAGGGCAAAAAAAATGAAATAATATGGTGAAAGCACCACTGAAAGGCAAGAGGGATATATGATTGTAGATTTCATTTATCTGCTTAACTAATTTTTAAAAATATTTTAATAATATAAATTTATTTATTTTAATTGGAGGCTAATTACTTTACAACAGCAAAAGAGACAGAGATGTATAGAACAGTCTTTTGGACTTTGTGGGAGAGGGCGAGGGTGGCATGATTTGGGAGAATGGCATTGAAACATGTATAATATCATATGCAAAGCGAATCGCCAGTCTAGGTTCGATGCATGATACAGGATGCTCAGGGCTGGTGCACTGGCATGACCCAGAGGGATGGTATGCAGAGGGAGGTGGGGGGGGTGCAGGATGGGGAACACATGTACACCCGTGGCGGATTCATGTTGATATATGGCAAAACCAATACATTGGTTTCTCTCTGAGCCAAGAATTGTGCTGGGCTCAAAAGGCTCACTGCTGTATAAGACAAACTTGGTTGCAATACTCCTAATATTTACATTCTACTGTGGAGAATGGAGTTTACCAAGAGAACACACTGGTCATAGAAAACACCCTCTTCCAACAATGCAAGAGACGACTGTACACATGAACATCATCAGATGGTCAGTACCAAAATCAGATTGATTATATTCTTTGCAACTGAAGATGGAGAAGCTCTCTAGGGTCAGCAAAAGCAAGACTGGGAACTGACAATGCCTTAGATCATCAACTCCTTATTGCAAAATTCAGACTTAAATTGAAGAAAGTAGGGAAAACCATTAGGCCATTCAGGTATGACATAAATCAAATTCTTTATGATTATACAGTGGAAATGATAAATAGATTCAAGGGATTAGATCTCATAGAATGCCTGAAGATCTACGGATGGAGGAGCTTTGTAACATTGTACAGGAGGCAGTGATTGAAACCATCCTCAAGGAACAGAAATGCAAAAAGGCAAAATGGTTGTCTGAGGAGGCCTTACAAATCGCTGAAAAAAGAGAATTGAAAGGCAAAAGAGAAAAGGAAAGATATGCCCATCATGAGGAGTTCCAAAGAATAGCAAGGACAGATAAGAAAGCCTTCCTAAGTGAACAGCGCAAATGGAGGAAAACAATAGAATGGGAAAGACTAGAGACCTTTTCAAAAAAAGTAGAGATACCAAGGGAATATTTCATGCAAAGATAGCACAATAAAGGACAGAAATGGTATGGACCTAACAGAAGCAGAAGATATTAAGAACAGGTAGCAAGAATACACAGAAGAACTATATAAAAAAGATATTAATGACTTGGAAAACCATGGTGGTGTGATCACTCACCTAGAGCAGACATCCTGGTGTGTGAAATCAAGTGGGCTTTAGGAAGCATCACTATGAACAATGCTAGTGGAGGTGATGGAATTCCAGTTGAGCTATTTCAAACCCTAAAAGATGATGCTATGAAAGTGCTGCACTCAATATGCCAGTAAATTTGGAAAACTCAGCAGTGGCCACTGCACTGGAAAAAGTCAGTTTTCATTCCAATCCCAAAGGACAATGCCAAAGAATGTTCAGACTACTGCACAATAGCACTCATTTCATGTGCTAGCAAGGTCATGCTCAAAATCCTCCAAGCTAGACTTCAACATTATGTGAACTGAGAACTTCCAGATTGTACAGGTGGATTTAGATGAGGCAGAGGAACCAGACATCGAATTGCCAACATCTGCTGTATCATCGAAAAAGCAAAACAATTCCAGAAAAGTATCAACTTCTACTTCATTGACTATACTAAAGCCTTTGACTGTGTAAATCACAACAGACTGTGGAAAATTCTTAGAGAGATGGGAATACCAGACCACATTACCTGTTTCCTGAGAAACCTATATGCAGGTCAAGAACAGAAGTTAGAATCAAACATGGAACAACAGACTGGTTCAAAATTGGGAAAGGAATGCATCAAGGTTGTATATTGTCACCCTGTTTATTTAATGTAGATGCAGAGTACATCATGTGAAATGCCAGGCTGGATGAATCACAAACTGGACTCAAGATTGCCAAGAGAAATACCAATAACCTCAGATATGCAGGTGACACCTTATGGCAGAAAGTGAAGAGGAACTAAAGAGCCTCTTGATGAAGGTGAAAGAGGGGAATGAAAAAGCTGGCTTGAAAGTTAATATTCAAAAAGCAAAGATCATTGCATCTGGTCCCATCACTTCAAGGCATATAGATGGGGGAACAATGGAAACAGTGATAGATGTTAGTTTTTTTCGGCTCCAAAATCACTGTCGATGGTTACTGCAGCTATGAAATTAAAAGATGCTTGTTCCTCGGAGGGAAAGCTATGACAAACCTAGAGAGCATATGAAAAAGCACAGACATCACTTTGCCAACAGAGATATATATAGTCAAAGCTACTGTTTTTCTAGTAGTCATGTATAAATGTGAGAGCTGGACCATAAAAAAGGCTGAGCACTGAAGAATTGATGCTTCTTAACTGCAGTGTTAGAAGAGACTCTTGAGAGTCCCTTGGACTGCAAGAAGATCAAACCAGTCAATCCTAAAGGAAATCAACCCTGAATATTCATTGGAAGGACTGATGCTGAAGCTTGCTACCTGATGCGAAGAGCTGACTAACTGGAAAAGACCCTGATGCTGGGAAAGATAGAGGGCAAGAGGAGAAGTGGATGACAGAGGATAAGATGGTAGGATGGCATCACTGACTCAATGGACATGAGTTTGAGCAAGCTGTGCGAGTTGGTGATGGACAGGGAAGCCTGTGATGCTGCAATCCACAGGATTGTAAAGAGTTGATGTGACTGAGCAACTAAACAGTAACTGTGGAGACTGGACAAACACAGGAGTAGAAACAAGTACAAACCCATCATGCTGACTGCTGTAAAGGAAGCAGAGGAAGACTAGGGTAGCAACTTAGAGCATACAACATTAGTTGTTATTCAAGTCAGCAAAGGCTTCCTTCAAGAGAACACATTGCCCTTGAAATGATATATGAGAATGATTAAGCCATGATAATATCAGGGAAAACATAGTAAGAAAAAACAAAAACAAGGCAAACAAAAATACAAGTGCAATAAAAAAAAGTCTTGGTTCAAGTAATGTTTAATTTATGGAAAGGAGTTTAGTTTGACTGTAGTATAATTGCATTAATTTAATTTATAATTTCTGTAATATGTTGCTAATATATTAACTGTTGTGTTTATAATATATATGTGAAACAATAATGTATTATTGTTTATAAAAGTATTAAAGCTTTATTTTTAATTACCACTGAACTGTAAATATGCATATATATTAATATATATTTAATGAATTACCATTGCATACCATAGGTGTCATTGGCATTGTATACAATCTTCTGAGTAACTCAAGGGACAGAATGGTTAAATACACTGGTATAAAAAAAAGATCACCATGATAAATATTAGATATAATAGATTTGTAAGTTTATCTTGTCTCCATACTTATATCACTATTCTCCACTATCCCCAGGACTTCATAACATACACAATCTAAATCAGCAGAGATGATTTCAGCTCCTCAGCATATACACAGCTCTTACTGTCCCTTCTGTTTCGAACATGCATCTTTTTTTTAAAATCTATTTAAAGCCTAATGATCCTTCAAGCCCAGTAATGCTGCCTCTTCTCCATAAGCTGCTTGATGCTGTTGTCGGGTTGAATCTGGATTACGAGCTTTATGGAATTATTTCTGAAACTTACTTAATATCCTTTAGTGAGTATGTGTGAGCTCAGGCACTCAGTCCTGACCAACTCTTTGTGACCCTGTGGACTGTAGCCCGCCAGACTCTTCTATCCGTGGGATTTTTCAGGCGAGAAACTGGAGTGGGTTGCCATTTCCTCCTCCAGGGGATCTTCCCCACCCAGGGATCCAACCTGCCTCTCCTGCATAGCAGGTGGATTCTTTACCACTGAGCCATCAGAGAAACCCAAACAATATCTTTAGTTAGAATTTAATTTTGCAATGATTTTCTCCATGTTATATTTGTATCTCAGTCTCCCTTACAAGCTTCTTGAAGGCATAACTTTTTCTTGTACTATTTTGGGATACTTTGTAGTGTCATATATTATTACTCCCAGAGGTTTGCTCAGTAGCTAATTACTAATTGAAATACTCTGGTTTTATTGAGATATTCAGCTTTATTAAGAGCTTATTTTCTCATCAAAATTACCTCATATCATTTCTTCACTGTTTGGATCATATTGAACTCATAGTACTCTTTTCATCTTTATTACCATCCATAATAATCTTTTATTATCATCCATACATAGACACACACATATATACATAATATTTATATAATATATATTATATATATATTTATATAATATATGAGTATATTATATATATTTATTATCATCCATACATAGACACAAACATATATACATAATAATCTTTTATTATCATCCATACATAGACACACACACATATACATATATATATGCTTATTTGTATATGCAAAGTTTTTTGTTTGAATATTGGTTAATACATTTTGTACTAGAGAATATAGTTACTAGTTTGAAGCCTACAAACTAAAGGATATAACAATGATACTTAACTCTGGTTGTTCAGTAGAATATCTAAGGAATTAAGTATGAATTCTCATTTAATTACTCTTAGGTTGGGCTTGAAACGTATCCTGTTTGAAAGTTCCTCATTAGAATCATTTAAAATATTCTTTTTTTTTTTAATTAATTAATTAATTTTATTTTTTTTTTAGTTTTTTATTTTTATTTTTTAATGTAAATTTATTTATTTTAATTGGAGGTTAATTACAATATTGTATTGGTTTTGCCATACATCAACATGAATCCGCCACGGGTATACACGTGTTCCCCATCCTGAAAACCCCTCCCTCCTCCCTCCCTGTAGCATCCCTCTGGGTCATCCCAGTGCACCAGCCCCAAGCATCCAGTATCATGCGTCGAACCTGGACTGGCGATTCATTTCATATATGATATTATACATGTTTCAATGCCATTTTCCCAAATCATCCCACCCTCTCCCTCTCCCACAGAGTCCAAAAGACTGTTATACATCTGTGTCTCTTTTGCTGTCTCGTATACAGGGTTATTGTTACCATCTTTCTAAATTCCATATATATGCATTAGTGTACTGTATTGGTGTTTTTCTTTCTGGCTTACTTCACTCTGTATAATAGACTCCAGTTTCATCCACCTCATTAGAACTGATTCAAATGTATTCTTTTTAATGGCTGAGTAATACTCCATTGTGTATATGTACCACTGCTTTCTTATCCATTCATCTGCTAATGGACATCTAGGTTGCTTCCATGTCCTGGCTATTATAAACAGTGCTGTGATGAACATTGGGGTACATGTGTCTCTTTCCATTCTGGTTTCCTCAGTGTGTATGCCCAGCAGTGGGATTGCTGGATCATAAGGCAGTTCTATTCCTTATTTTTTAAGGAATCTCCACACTGTTCTCCATAGTGGCTGTACTAGTTTGCATTCCCACCAACACTGTAAGAGGGTTACCTTTTCTCCACACCCTCTCCAGCATTTACTGCTTGTAGACTTTTGGGTCGCAGCCATTCTGACTGGTGTGAAATGATACCTCATTGTTTAAAATATTCTAAGGGGCTTCCTTGGTGGCTTAGATAGTAAAGACTCTGCCTGCAATGCGGGAGACCTGGGTTCAATCTCTGGGTTAGGAAGATCTCCTAGAAGAGGGCACCCAACCCACTCGAGTTATTCTTGCCTGGAGAATCCCCATGGACAGAGGAGCCTGGTGGACTACAGTTCATGGTGTCACAAACAGTCAGACACAACTGAGCAACTCAGCACACACTACACTCTGTGTGTGTACAGAGTGTAAAGCTACACTCTGTGTTGAAACTCCTTGGTCTATCAAGCAGGTAGAATGCCTGGTCCAAATGCTGGAAGGAACAGATAGGTAAGAAGGACCTCAAAGTCTACCTGGGTCATTCTGACTCTAAATGTTTCTAACTGATTTAGTACACTGTCCTCTTTTATTACTGTAGTTGGAGATTCTATTTCTAATAACACTTATTGAGTGAGAAAATTGTATTTGTTATTTGGATCTCATGTAAAGTACAAAACTTTTGTTTTATAGATTGGATTATACAGCCTTCTAAAAATTTGGGACAAAGAGCCAAATATTAAAAAGTACCAAGGCAGTGTTGTATCATAAATGATATTTTTAGAAAATTGTATTGCTAATGCTAAGAAATAGAATGGACTGATTACAATATTGTACCAAAGCATAAGTCATGTTGAAGGAAAATATTTCAAAAATTGCTAAAGTAATAGGATAGATGTTAGTCATATTTCTGATGTGACTGAAAATAAATTGTTGGTAAAAAATGTTTTCTTTGACTTTAAAATAAGAGGATGGGTTCAACAGTGGTTGCAGAGTAAGAACAGCAGTAATCAAAGGTAAATCTTAAGAACAAATGCATTCATTACTAAAAAGACAGAAGGCAAGTAAAAGGGCTAATCATATATCTTTAAATATTGGGGAATAATAAAACAATTTAATGCATTAGTCAATATTAAAGCAATAATATATTATGAAACATCAAGCAGTTGAATAGAAATGATTAAAAAACACCATCTGTTGTTCTTTGAAGAAAAAGGAATAAAATAGGCGTTTCTACTAGACCAATATTACAAAAAGATGAACAACCAAACACACAATTAATTATGAAAAAAGGGACATAACTGTAGATTCAGAAAATAAATTAATAAAATTATATGTGAATACTATGGATAATTCTATATTGCTGGGCATCAAATAAGAAAGGAAAGCAGATGACAGTATTTGAATTCTTGAATTTAGTCTTTGGCCTTCTTATGGTCACTTTTTAAGAATTTCAGAGGGACTTACATGCCTGGAAGACAAAAAGTAATCAAAAGAATAATCTGTGAGATTTTTACTAAGAGACTTTCCCATGAATATAATCTTTAATAAACTGGATTCTCCAGGCAAGAATACTGAAGTGGGTAGCCATTCCCTTCTCCAGGTGGTCTTTGCGACCCAGGGATCGAACCTGGGTTTCCTGCATTGCAGACAGATTCTTTACTGTCTGAGCCACCAGGAAAGCCCATTAGTAAACTAGGTAAACTAATATACTTATTTGGATTTTGTTTTGTTTTGCTTAGGCAAGAAGCAGGATGATAGAGACAAAGCAAGTCGGTAGGCCACTTTGTAACTTTAACTCCTGAACTCAGATACTGCACATAAGGTCTGATTACAATAGTGGGAAAAGACCAGTGCAAGGAGTACACATCGGACAATAAGAAGAAGTGAGTAGAGGAGAATGGGTAGTGAACCAAACACAATAATTTCCATTTGCAAACACAACAGAAGGAAGTCTAAACCAAAAACAAGTATTTCAATTTTTAGGTTTCCTAGACTTTCCAAGAGTCATAAACCATAGAAAGTGTTACAGTCCTTACCCTTGAAGCCTTTCTGGAATTTTCTGCATCAATTCTGGCTTTCAACTCCAGTTCCACTCCTTCCCTACCACATACACACACACATACATCACATCTGACTTCACACAAACACTTCACACCTGACTGCCACTTACTATAGTTAATCAGATTTTGACTTTCTTCTGATTTGTTTAATCAGTTACCACTTTTCCATTTTAGCTTCCAATTTTATGACATCTCCCATACAGAGAGAGTACAACTACACATATAGGTTCAATCTGTTGAGTTTAAACAAAATCTGTTTTTTTCTAATGGTTTTGGTAACAGAATGAGAGAAAGAAGAAAGAACAGAGTAAACATTGCATAGTAACTGACAACACCAGAGTCATTGAAGTAAATGTGTGAGAGTCCTTCTTAGAGATACAGATATAACTGGGAAGCATTTTGCAAAAGGATTTAGACTTAACCTTCCTGAGGCTAGCTTAGCTCACTGCTACTTGGGCAATCAAAATTAAGTAGAATGAAATATTAAAACACTCGAGTTCTAGAATCATGTGATTAGCTCAAATTCCAAATGGTATATTTCCCAGGTGAGTAAAGTCTGGCAAGATTTATAGCCACTTGCACTTTGATTTATTCAGCTATAAAATGTAGACTAGAATAGTCCCCAATTCATAAGACTCTTGTAAAAATTAAACAAAACGAGGATCAAAATGTTTAGAAGAATTCTTGGGCTATCAAAAGGGTGTAATGTTTAATGATTATTGTTATTAATGTGTTTTATGTGTTTACTGAATGGTGATGACAATGTAAACAGTACATAAGACAATTCACTAAGATAATATTGAAAAACTTTATTCGCTTTATTTAATCAAATTGAAATAATCAAATTCATGTGATTTGATTCCCTCAAAATATGTAGAGAATAAGTTAATTTAAACATTGTTTATGATTATATGTGAAAAAGTTAAACACACTTTAAACAAGACATAAAGATGTGATTAAAATACCTACTTCAAAATAAAAATCTGATCATACTCAACAGTGAAAAATTACTCATCTTGATTAAAGTCAAGAGCTAAAGAAATATGCTCTTTATTATCACATCTATTAAACAGTGTTCTGAAGTTTTAATCATTTCAATACTTAGGAGAAAGAAATAAAACATAAGAATTTGAAGAAGATTATTATTGTTTGTGTATTATGTAATTGCTTGCCCAGGAAACTTAAGGAATTCAATAAGAAAGCTATTTGAAATAATAGACTTTAGGAAGGTTTCTAATTGTAACATACATATGTTTTCTACATATCAGAAATAGCCAGTTTGGATAAAATGGAATTATAAAAAGTCAGATGCTTTTTACAATGGCAACAAAAATTGAAACAATCCATGGAACAAAGTCTATAAAAGACAAAATATAGTAGCAAGTGGTTAAATATGAGACTTTGGTATCATATAAGACTTGGATTTGAATCTGAAATATACCTGTAATCGCTGACATTTGGGCTTCCATGATAGCTCAATGGGTAAAGAATCCGTCTGCAATGCAGGAGATACAGAAGGCGTGTATTTGATCCTTGGCTCGGGGAGATCCCCTAGAGGAGGAAATAGCAATCCGCTCCAGTATTCTTGCCTGAAAAAATCCCACGGACAGAGGAGCCTGGCAGCCCATGTTGGGTGGCAGGGTCAGACATGACTTAGTGACTAAACAACAGCAAGTAACATTTATTGATACTTTCTTGAGTAGATGGTATTGTAAGCACTTATTGTTTAAATTAATCTTCTCAGCAGTTCTATGGGTTGGATAATATCATGTCCTTTTTACAAATGAGGGAACTGAAGTACAGAAAAATGAAAAATAATGTGCCTAAGATGATAGTCAATAACTTGTTGAGGCTGGATGTGAAGCCTCATAGTTTCAAAGCCAGTGCTTTTAGAAATTTCAGATATCTGCTATCTTCTGATTCCTCATCTGTAAAATACACCATTGTTATATGGATTGCATATTTTGCTTTTAGCAGACTGCCTGATAGATCAAGACCATTAAGTGGTAACTCCAATTTTTACTAAAAATATACAAAAACATAATATTTTCCTGGATAGGAAGATTTATTATGCCTTAATTATTTCCTAAATTGAGTTACAATACTTAGAGAAATTTAAGTTTAAAAAATAGACTTAATGTTCATTTAGAAGTAAAAATGCCTTTTGCTTTTGGCCAAGACAGAGTTATTAGTACTAGACTAGCTGTTTCAATGTAAAGAACTGTAAAACTGAATAACATAGAGGAAGATCGTTTTTCAGCTCCCAAATGCAATCTATGAGAGAAGGGAAACTTAGGTAGTGAGGACTGTAGTAACTATAGCTCCTTGTCTGAGGATATGTTGACCATGAACAGCAAGTTAGAGCCCAAGCCGACTCCTGCCACCCCACTGAGCCCAGGAAGCAGAAGCAGCTGAAACAGGCTGCAATCCATGGGTTAGGGCAGGGCAGGAATATAAGGATGGTTACTGTTTCTATAACAAATCACTACAAATTTAATGGCTTAAAGCAACACAAATGTTTTTTCCTCTTGGATATGATGATTAAAAGTCTACAGCCAAGGTGTTGGAAGGGGCATATCCCTTCTTGAGGTTTATTTATTTATTTATTTTTGCCTTTCTAGCTTGTAAAGACCATCTGCATTCCTTGACCTGTGGTTCCTTACTTATCGTTAAATCAGTGGCATGATGTCTTTTTCCTGACTTACAGCCTCCCTTTTATAAGAAAACTTGTGATTCCCTTGGGCTCATCATGATAATCCAGGATAATTTCTCCATTTTAAAACTAATGCTCGTCTGTGAAGTCCCTTTTGCCATGTAATAAGATAACATATTCATAGGTTCCGAGGGTCAGGGTATAGCGACAATTATTCAGCCTTTACAAAAATGGTTTCTGCTATGTTATTTCTGGAATGTTATTTCTCTCAATCTGCATTCATCTCAATGAAAATACACACTCTCAACATACAGTGGTGATGTAGGAACAGGATAAATGCAATAGTCATTCTCATCCAAGAATGGTAGGAATGAGAACACATTGCAATAACCTATACATAGCAAGTCTCAAATCCAGCCAGTGCATGCCACCAATTTCATTGGTTAGATCTCAGTATTGTTCCCTATAAGCTGCTCTCCACATCTTCTAGATGGTTGTTATTTATATCTAGGCTCTTAATTCTACTCTCTGGACTCTTGACTCCACTTTCTCTTCTACTTTTTAATACCTTCCCTTTTTACAAGAAATTTGCCGCTCTGTGCATTTCTGAGCCTGATTCCTACCTATGTATAGGTCAGGACCCAAAGGGTTGAATTCATTTTGAACTTTCCCTATTTTGGTGCAAGCTAACAGTATGTCCTCAAATACTGCACTCTTGAGAGCCCTTGTGGTTTTCCTATGAATATCATAGAATTCACTCATTAGACAAACGCTGTGAATACCTATTGCTTTAACTCAGGATCTTTCTTTGTCAGGATGTGTTGGAGCAATGCTCTCAAAATTCTTAAAAGTAATTTGAAATATTAAGAAGTTCTATGAGATAGTCCTTAAACCTTTCTGAAGTCTTAACAAAGGTTTCTATAGTCATGCTGTTGAGATGGTCTTTATCCCAGGGGCATTTTTTTTTACTCTGAGAGCCTTTTTCCATTGAGAGAGGCTGAGAATATGATGCATTTTTTTTTAACTGAGAACTTCCTGACTTCTTTTTACTTCCTCTAAATTTTACTTGAAAATGGAACAATTTTTAGCTTATTTCTAAATATCCCTACCTCATCATACGCAGCTAAAGAAAACCAGTTAGCACTTGCAACTGAGTGGAACTCTTAGCCAAACATACCAGTTTATTTAATATATTTTCTATTTTATCCCAAGCAACATTTTTCTAAATTCCTCTCTTGTATGGCAGAAGTAACAGTTCTTATGGATTCTAAAACAAAATTTCTTGCTGTCCTTGCAGCTTCCATAATTATTATTCCATTGAAAATAATCCTCTCCATGCCCTTCAGGCCTCCATTAGCTATCCAATCCTAAAACGAAAGTCATATAAAGGTTGTTTTTTTTTTTTTTTTTCAGTTGTATCACCCCACTCTAGGTACTGATTTCTCTTCCAGTCATTTCTGCTCTATAACAAATCATCTGAAACCTTACTAGCTAAAAATAACATTAAGCAAAGCATTGTCTCTCATGGTTGGGTGGCTTGACTGAATTCAACTGAGCACTGTATTCTCTTAGGCAGCTGCTGTCAGATAACTGGGACATTAAGGGTTTAATTCAACTGAATGTCCAAGATGTACCCACTCACATTACTGAAAACTAATATTTGTTGTTGGCTCTGATCTCAGCCTGTGCTATCAGCCAAAGTGACTATGTGGACTTTAGACTATGAGACCTGGTCTGGGCTTTTAGCAGAAAATTGTAGGTGGGATCTGTGAGGCTACATGACAACAGCAAGCGTTCCAAGAGTCCCAACTCTCATTATGAACCAGCTTCACTGTGATCTATTGATCAAAAATAAGCTCAGGGCCAGCCCAGATTCTAGTGAAGAATACCACGCAATGATGTGAACACAAAGAGGTATATTCAGTGAGAAGACCATATTGTGAGACTAGCTATCACATGAGAATTATTAAGGTCTTAAATGTTATTTATTATAAATATACTTCATTGAGTGACTTAAAAGTCTTCAGATATAGATGAATAAATATTATTAATTTTATTGAGTGGTTTTAAGTTTTTCAGAAATACTTTTTTTTATAATTTTCATTGAATATCTGATATTTTCTTTAATCAGAAATTCATGTTGACTTTGCCTTTTTATTTTCAACTGTAGCCTTAAAAATGATATGTCTTTATTGGTTTGAGTCTCTGCAAGTAATATTATCCATTTTCTTAAGATTCAGATAATATTTATAGTTATATCTTGTTAAATTTTAAAAATATGAAATCAAGTAACATGTATGAAAATTTGTAACATGGCTAGACCCAAAGTAAGAACCAATCATTTTTAACTTAAATTATCTTCTTTTTACTTACTAATGTTTTAAACCTGTTTCCTAATTTTCTCCAACATTCACTATTATAAGTGTGCTAGTAAAGATTAATCTCGATTCCCAAGAAGGGTAGTACTAAAGAATGTGCTATCCATCAGACAGTTGCACTCATCTCCCATACTAATAAGGTCATGTTTAAAATCTTGCGTGCTAGGCTTCAGCATTATGTGAACCAAGAACTTCCAGATGTCCAAGCTGTTTAGAAAAGGAAGAGGAACCAGAGATCAAATTGCCAACATTCGCTGGATCACAGAGAAAGCTAGAGAATTAAGGGGAAAAAAACGCCTACCCTTATTTCATCAACTACACCAAAGCCTTTGCCTGTGTGGATCATAATAAACTGTGGAAAGCTCTTAAAGATATGGAAATACCAGACCTTTTTACCTGTCTCCTGAGAAACCTGTATGCTGGTCAAGCAGCAACAGTTAGAATCCTATATGAAACAACTAAATGGTTCAAGATTGAGAAAGCAAACGAAAATTTGCTGTCACCTTGTTTGTTTAATATATATGCTGAATACATCATGAGAAATGCCAGGCTTGATGAGTTACAAGCTGGATTCAAGACAGGTGGGAGAAACACCAACAACCTCAGATATGAGGATGATACCACTCTAATGGCAGAAACTGAGAGGAACTAAAGAGCCTCTTGGTAAAGGTGAAGGAGGAGAGTGAAAGAGCCAGCTTAGAACTAAATATTAAAAAAAATAAGATCATGGCATCTGACCCCATTACTTCACAGCAAATAGAGAGGGAAAAGGTGGAAGTACTGACAGATTTCCTTTTCTTGGGCTCTAAAATCACTGTGGATGGTGACTGCAGCCATGAAATCATAAGACATTTGCTTCTTGGCAAGAAAGCTATGACAAACTTAATGTGTTGTAAAACTGAGACCTTACTCTGCCAACAAAGGGCTGTACAGTCAAGGCTATGGTCTTCCCAGTAGTCATGCACAGTTGTGAAAGCTGAACTGTAAAGAAGGTGGAGTGCCGAAGAATTGATGCCTTCAAATTATGGTCTTAGAGAAGACTCCTGAGAGTCCCTTGGTCAGCAAGGAGACCAAACCAGTCAATCTTAAGGGAAATCAACCCTGAATACTCATTGGAAGGACTGATGCTGAAGTTGAAGCTCCAGTATTTTGGTCATCTGATGCAAACAGCTCACTCATTGGAAAAGTCCCTCATGCTGGGAAGGATTGAGGGCCAAAGGAGAAGACAGCATCAGAGGATGAAATGGCTGGATAGCATCACTGATGCAATGGACATGAACTTACGCAAACCTCAGGAAATGGTGAGGGACAGAGAGGCCTGCTGTGCTGCAGTCCATGGGGTCACAAAGAGTGGGACACAACTGGGCAACTGAACAAAAACAAAGATTACTAACAATAAATAGGCATATACAGGGCATTTTTTAATTCTCAAAGAAATGGGAACTAAATGATCAAGATAATGGTATAATGTTTATTTTCAACAGGAACTTTTTTTTTAAGGTAACTGATTAATTGTGCCTAAATTTAGTCAATTATACTTCCTTCTGAAAAGTTAATCCCAATCTTAATCATACTACCCATGGACCCAAATTCACTCAGTTGTGTCCGACTCTTTGAGACCCTGTGGACTATACAGTCCATGGAATTCTCCAGGCCAGAATACTGGAGTGAATAGCTGTCCCCTTCTCCAGGGGATTTTCCCAACCCAGGGATCAAACCCAGGTCTCCCTCATTACAGGCGGATTCTTTACCAGCTGAGCCACCAAGGAATTATCTTATTCATGCCTTCTTAGAAATTTTTACTTTAAGGAAATCTTGGTGATTTGCAATGCTTTTTTTTTCCCCTGAGGTCCAAACTAACTGAGAAATTAGTTACAGAAGTAATGTAAATGGAACACCACATATCTGCTTTATGAATTCACGGTTTATTTTTATTCTTCATATGTAAATTGAAATTACTTATACAAGGCAGCATGCTTTTCACCTTGCAGATGAAGCGTCTTTCGCTGGAAGCTTGACAAATAGGGGAACAAAGATTGCTTGTGTTCTTCACACTGAGTACAGATTATCCAAAAGAAAGAGCAAAGGCTGACCCACAATACTGTTTTTCCTCTTAAAATCAATAGCTAAATCACTAATTTTCCAGGATCATGAATGAATGGGGATGTGGAGGGAAGCTAGAAGATATTCTCAGTACATGCAAAAGGGTAAATGTCCAATATATCCCAAATGTAATAGGCAAATCAGGACTACTAGGAGAAGAAAATGACTTCTTCTACCATATGATATAAAATATTTTATATTATCTATCTAGATTTTCTAGGTATTCAATTGAAATCATTTATGAGTAGTTATTAAAAACCCAAGGGCTTCCCTGATAGCTCTGTTGGTAAAGAATCCACCTGCAATGCAGGAAACCCCGGTTCAACTCCTGGGTTGGGAAGATCCCCTGGAGAAGGGATAGCTACTCACTCCAGTATTCTTGGGCTTCCCTTGTGGCTCAACTGGTAAAGAATCTGCCTGCAATGTGGGAGACCTGGGTTCGATCCCTGGGTTGGGAAGATCCCCTGGAGAAGGGAAAGGCTACCCACTCCAGTATTCTGGCCTGGAGAATTCCATGGACTGTATAGTCCTTGGGGTTGCAAAGAGTCAAAGATTGTAAAAATATATAGTTATAGACCAGGTGGCGTTAATGGTAAAGAATCCATCTGCCAATGCAGGACATGTGAGAGACACAGGTTCAGTCCCCGGGTTGGGAAGATCCCCTGGAGGAGGGCATGGGAGCCCACCCCAGTGTTCTTGCCTGGAGAATCCCACAGACAGAGGAGCCAGCAGGGACCTGGAGGACTACAATCCACAGGTTCGCAAAGAGTCAGACACGACTGAAGTGGCTTAGCATGCACATATACATAGTTTATTAAGCTAAAGATTATTCGTGAAAAGAAAAATTGATGTGTGTAATACATAAGTTAAAAGTTTTTAATGCTATTCTAAGAACATAAATATTCAGGAAGTCTCTGGTTATAGAAAACAATAAATTTATTAGATGCAGATTGTTTTCATATTTCTGTAATCTATAAAGAATAGATAAAACATCTTTAAATATACTGTCAATTCATAGTTTGAAAAATCAGAATTAGATAAAAATTTTCCCATTACATTTACAGTAATGACATTTGGGCTTTCTAAACCTTTTTTCTATGTAAGTTTTCATATTACATATCAGTTTAACTTGTTCTTGCTACAAAGACATCAAAGCATGAAGTGAATATATGTAGAAGAATTCTACAGCCATTATAATTCATTTTATTTTATGGCAACACAAAATTTTTCTTTTACATGATTTGTGTTAGCATTAAAGGAAGCAGTTCATCTAAGAGCCAAAAACTAAGAGATCGATGAGAATTATATCCTCCTTGAGTATTATCTTTGCTTCTGGATGGATTGTTTTCTTCAATAATATTTTTAAGTGAAAATGTTCTGAATAAACTAAGGTGTTTCAGTCTACGATATTTGTTCCGCTCTGTACAATGCTCCTTTGACCAAGACACTCAGTTTAAGGACATATCAAGAATTTTAAATGTGTATTGCAACAAAGGAGGTGTGAAGATCATGCTGAAAGACAAAGTGTAAGTATAAAGAAGACAGATTACTCATCCATGATTTAGGAAATATATGCTCATTCATTTTCTCATGAATCATGGATGTTAAAAGTTTCCAAAGATGAATGTTGGGTTTTCATTAAGAATCTCAGCACATTCTTGATTATTTATAATTTGAAATATAATGACACAACTAGAAAGAAAATCAGCTAAATTTCAGCTTAAATGTCCTTTTTCGTAAATTTGACCTTCCTCACAAATATATAGAACTCATGACACTCTGAGGATCTGGAAACCTGTACCTGTGAGGGCAGATTTCAATTTAAAAGGATTATGCTCCCAAATGCCAGAGCTGCCAACAGCTATCTATGGGAAGCTGTTTTGGGACATCGTTCCTAAAATTATTGCTTCTAGCAGATGGCTTATTCACAAGTGAGGATGATTCAATACTTAAAATGATGAAAAAGATGGGACTTTTGGAGGTGAAAGACACTTGCAATGTTGAAAACCTTATATTTATATAAAATCTTGACAGTTAAGACACTAATAGGAAAATACTTGCCCCACCTGTTCTCATAAAATCCATTTTCCCCAAAATATGGTATGTATTAAAAATTATTGAGGGTATTGTGAACCATGATGGAAATAATTTTCTAATTTTTTTCAATTCTAGACTTTCTGCTCTCATATGGAAACCAATTTATTCATTTCATGTTGCAATATATTCTATGACAAATGCTTTTGGGATAATGATTTGTTCTCTTCTGAATTCTGGGCAGCTTATTGAGACAGTATCATGCTAATTAAAATGCACCTAGGAAGGTATCACTGTGGTCAGGACTTCAAAGATGGTTAAGACAAATTAATATTGTTGAACCCAAGAGATATTATAAATTCCTCTTTATGCTTCCTTTATTTCTTTCAAGGACAGTTTACCCCCTGTAGACATAACTGATCTTTTAAGTTTCTTATTGTCTCCTCCTGAAGAGTACTTTAATTCACTGCTTAGCAACTTCAGACATTTTTTGCTGCATTATAACTTTTTGAATTCAAACAACATGACACAGCCACAATTTCCAAAATCATGTTGGGAATTATAAATTAGGAAGACTTTAAAAGGAGGTAAATTGTATTTTAGAAAAATGTGGTAAGCAAACCTAAAAATTATGGGTTTTGATTTTGCATTTGCCAAATGAATTTAAGACATATCACTTAAAAGTAAAATTACTTATGTTAGAAATACTCATTGGAGTAAATGGCTAACTATTGGAAGATGGCAATTCAAGTTTAAGTCTCTATTCTTTGAATTTAATTAGAATTCATGAAGTATTTTTTCTATATTTAATATAGGTATGAGGGTGCTTATAAAGTTGTGAATACTTATACTTTCTTTGAAAACAATGTGACTGATGGCACATAATTTTTCTCAGTATCCTAACTTGTCATGTGGAATAGTTCATATTCCTAGACTCAAGTAAAAATTGAAAAAAGTATGTAAATGGGGAAGATAAAGAATTGGACTATAAAAATATGTTTGTGTTATTATTTCAAACAAATGAGGCAGTGTTTTCCAAAGGTTGTATGCTCAAAGTCTGGAATCAAACTGCCCTTTGCATACTCTGCTCTTTCTAGTTGAGTAACTATAGGCATATGAGTTAATTTCTTTAAACCTCAGTTTCCAAGTTATAAAATAGGGAGCATTTTAGTAACTGAATTATAGGACTGTATAGGGATTAAAGCGGAGAAAGCAATGGCACCCCACTCCAGTACTCTTGCCTGGAAAATCCCATGGACGGTGGAGCCTGGTGGGCTGCAGTCTACGGGATCGCTAAGAGTCGGACATGACTGAGCGACTTCCCTTTCACTTTTCACTTTCACGCATTGGAGAAGGAAATGGCAACCCACTCCAGTGTTCTTGCCTGGAGAATCCCAGGGACAGGGGAGCCTGGTGGGTTTCTGTCTATGGGGTCGCACAGAGTCGGACACAACTGAAGCGACTTAGCAGCAGTAGCAGCAGCAGGGATTAAAGAAAATAAATTGTATCGAGGCCTTAGTTCAGGGCCTGGCACAAAGTAAAGGCTTAATGAATATAGGCTTTATTATAAATAATCAAGTCATTTTTAATTGGGATATAGTTGACATAGAATTATATTGACATAACATTATATATGACATAACATTGTATTAGTTTTTCCTGGGTCTATATTACATTAGATCCAGGAGAAAGGAGCAGTGACCCCACAGTAGACTGACTCAGACTTGCCTGTGAGTGTCCAGGAGTCTCCGGCGAAGGCATGGGTCAGTGGTGGCCTGCTGCAGGGTCGGGGTCACTGAGTGCAGCAGTGCGTGCGTGGGACCTTCTGAAGGAGGTCGCCATTTTCTTCATTACCTCCACCATAGTTTGGTCTCAGGTCCAACAACAGAGAGAGAACACAGCCCCACCCATCAGAAGAAAATTGCATTAAAGATTTACCATGCATGGCCCCACCATCAGAACAAGACCTAGTTTCCCCCTGGTCAGTCTCTCCCATCAGAAAGCTTCAATAAGCCTCTTATCATCCCTCAGAGGGCAGACAGAATGAAAACCACAATCACAGAAAACAAACCAATCTGATCACGAGGACCACAGCCTTGTCTAACTCAATGAATGAGCCATGCTGCATAGGGCCACCCAAGATGGAAGGGTCATGGTGGAGAGTTCTGAAAAAACGTTGTCTACTGGAAAAGGGAATGGCAAACCACTTCAGTATTCTTGCCTTGAGAACCCCATGAAGAGTGTAAAAAGGCAAAAAGATATGACACTGAAAGATGAACTTCCCAGGTCGGTAGGTGCCCAATAGGCTACTGGAGAAGAGTGGAGAAATAACTCCACAAAGAATGAAGAGACAAAGCCAAAGCAAAAACAGTGTCCAGTTGTGAATGTGACTGGTGATGAAAGTAAAGTCCGATTCTCTAAAGAACAATGTTACATAAGAACCTGGAATATTAGGTTCAAGAATCCAGTCAAATTGGAAGTGGTCAAACAGGAGATTGAACATCAACATTTTAGGAATCGTGAACTAAAACGGACTGGAATGGGCAAATTTAACTCAGATGACCATTATATCAACTGTTGTGTGCAAGAATCCCTTAGAAAAAATCCCTTAGGAAAAAAAAAAACTTCAACAAAAGTCTGAAATGGACTTCTTGGGTACAATCACAAAAACAAGAGAATGATCTCTGTTAGTTTCCAAGGCAAACCATTCAATATTGCAGTAATCCAAGTCTATGTCCCAACCAGTAATGCTGAAGAAGCTGAAGTTGAGCCGTTCTATAAAGACCTACAAGACCTTCTAGAACTAATACCCAAAAAGGATATCTCTTCATTATAGGGGACTGCAATGCAAAAGTAGGAAGTCAAATGACACCTGGAGTAACCAGAAAATTTGGCCTTGGAGTACAAAATGAAGCAGGGTAAAGGCTAACACAGTATTACCAACAGAAAACACTGGTCATAGCAAACACCTTCTTCCAACAACACAAGAGAAGACTCGACACATGGACATCACCAGATGGTAAATACGGAAATCAGATTGATTATGTTCTTTGTAACCAAAGATGGAGAAGCTCTATATAGTCAGCAAAAAAAAAAAAAAAGACTCGTAGCTGACTTTGGCTCAGATAATGAACTCCTTACTGCCAAATTCAGACTTAAATTGAATAAAGTGGGGAAAACCACTAGACCATTCAGGTATGCTGCTACCATTGCTAAGTCACTTTAGTTGTGTCTGACTCTGTGTGATCCCATAGACGGCAGCCCACCAGGCTCCACCGTCCCTGGGACTCTCCAGGCAAGAACACTGGAGTAGGTTGCCATTTCCTTCTCCAACGCATGAAAGTGAAAAGGGAAAGTGAAGTCGCTCAGTCGTGTCCGACTCTTCGCGACCCAATGGACTGCGGCCCACCAGGCTCCTCCATCCATGGGACTTTCCAGGCAAGAGTACTGGAGTGGGGTGCCATTGCCTTCTCTGATTCAGGTATGACCTATATCAAATTATATGGTGGAAATGAGAAATAGATTCAAGGGATTAGATCTGATAGACAGAGTGCTTGAAGAACTATGGATGGAGGTTCGTGACATTGTACAGGAGGCAGAGATCAAGCCATCCCCAAGAAAGAGAAATGTAAAAAGGCAAAATGGTTGTCTGAGGAGGCCTTACAAATAGCTAAGAAAAGAAGAGAAGACAAGAGAGGAAAGGGAGAAAAGCAAGGGAGAAAGGGAAAGATATGCCCATTAGAATGCAGAGTTCCAAAGAATAGCAAGGAGAGATAAGAAAGCCTTCCTCAGTGATCACTGCAAAGAAATAGAGGAAAACAATAGAATGGGAAAGACTAGAGATCTCTTCAAGAAAATTAGAGATATCAAGGGAATAATCCATGCAAAGATGGCTCAATAAAGGGCAGAA
This sequence comes from Bos indicus, assembly GCF_029378745.1. Lineage (NCBI taxonomy): Eukaryota > Metazoa > Chordata > Mammalia > Artiodactyla > Bovidae > Bos > Bos indicus. Next base: position 59,272,575 of record NC_091763.1, on the reverse strand, counting down.
ATGGTATGGACTTAACAGAAGCAGAAGATATTAAGAAGAGGTGGCAAGAATACACAGAAGAACTATTCAAAAAGATCTTCATGACCCAGATAACCATGATGGTGTGATCACCCACCTAGTATCAGACATCCTGGAATGTGAACTCAAGTGAGCCTTAGGAAACATCACTACAAACAAAACTAGTGGAGGTGATAGAATTCCAGAGGAACTATTTCAAATCCTAAAGGATTATGCTGTGAAAGTGCTGCACTCAATATGCCAGCAGATTTGGAAAATTCAGTAGTGGCCCCAGGACTAGAAAAGGTCAGTTTTCATTCCAATCCCAAATTAAGGCAATGTTGAAGAATGTTCAAACTACTACACAATTGCACTCATCTCACATGCTAGCAAAGTAATGCTCAAAATTCTCCAAGTCAGTCTTCAAAATACATGAACCATGAACTTCTAGATGTTCAAGTTGGATTTAGAAAAGCAGAGAAACCAAAGATCAAATTTCCAACATCTGTTGAATCATCAAAAAAGCAAGAGAGTTTCAGAAAATCATCTTCTCCTTTATTGACTATGGCAGAGCCTTTGACTGCATGGATCACAACAAACTGTGGAAAATTCTTCAAGAGGTGGGAATACCAGGCCACCTGACCTGCCTCCTGACAAATCTATATGCAGGTCAAGAAGCAACTGTTAGAACTGGACATGGAACAACAGACTGGTTCCAAATCAGGAAAGGAGTACATCAAGGCTGTATACTGTCACCATGCTTATTTAACTCACATGCAGATTATATCATGCAAAATCCCGGTCTGGATGAAGCACAAGCTGAAATCAAGACTGCTGGGAGAAATATCAATAACCTCACATATGAAGATGACACCATCCTTATGGCAGAAAGTGAAGAAGAATTAAAGAGCCTGTTAATGAAAATGAAAGAGGAGAGTGAAAAGGCTGGCATAAAACTCAACATTCGGAAGACTAAGATCATCGAATCTGGTCCGATCACTTCATGGCAAATAGATGGGGAAACAATGGAAACAATGAGAGACTTTATTTTGGGGGCTCCAAAATCACTGCAGATGGTGATTGCAGCCATGAAATTAAAAGACGCTTGCTCCTTGGAAAAAAAGCTATGACCACCCTAGACAGCATATTTAAAGCAGAGACATTACTTTGCCGACAAAGGTCTGTCTAGTCAAAGCTATGGTTTTTCCAGTAGTCATGTATGGATGTGAGAGTTGGACTATAAAGAAAGCTGACTCCTACAGCTCAATTCCAGAAAAATAAAAGACCCAATCAAAAAATGGGCCAAAGAACTAAATAGACATTTCTCCAAAGAAGACATACAGATGGCTAACAAACACATGAAAAGATGCTCAACATCACTCATTATCAGAGAAATGCAAATCAAAACCACTATGAGGTACCATTTCACACCAGTCAGAATGGCTGGGATCCAAAAGTCTACAAATAATAAATGCTGGAGAGGGTGTGGAGAAAAGGGAACCCTCTTACACTGTTGGTGGGAATGCAAACTAGTATAGCCACTATGGAGAACAGTGTGGAGATTCCTTAAAAAACTGGAAATAGAACTGCCTTATGATCCAGCAATCCCACTGCTGGGCATACACACTGAGGAAACCAGAATGGAAAGAGACACGTGTACCCCAATGTTCATCGCAGCACTGTTTATAATAGCCAGGACATGGAAGCAACCTAGATGCCCATCAGCAGATGAATGGATAAGAAAGCAGTGGTACATATACACAATGGAGTATTACTCAGCCATTAAAAAGAATAGATTTGAACCAGTTCTAATGAGGTGGATGAAACTGGAGCCTATTATACAGAGTGAAGTAAGCCAGAAGGAAAAACACCAATACAGTATACTAACGCATATATATGGAATTTAGAAAGATGGTAACAATAACCCTGTGTACGGGACAGCAAAAGAGACACTGATGTATAGAACAGTCTTATGGACTCTGTGGGAGAAGGAGAGGGTGGGAAGATTTGGGGGAATGGCATTGAAACATGTAAAATATCATGTATGAAACGAGATGCCAGTCCAGGTTCGATGCACGATACTGGATGCTTGGGGCTAGTGCACTGGGACGACCCAGAGGGATGGTATGGGGAGGGAGGAGGGAGGAGGGTTCAGGATGGGGAACACATGTATACCTGTGGCGGATTCATTTTGATATTTGGCAAAACTAATACTATTATGTAAAGTTTAAAAATAAAATAAAATTAAAAAAAAAAAAGAAAGCTGAGTGCTGAAGAATTGATGCTTTTCAACTGTGGTGTTGGAGAAGACTCTTGAGAGTCCCCTGGACTGCAAGGAGATCAAACCAGTCAAACCTGAAGGAAATCAGTCCTGAATATTCATTGGAAAGACTGATGCTGAAGTTGAAACTCCAGTAGTTTGGCCACTTGATGTGAAGAACCGACTCTGGAAAAGACTGTGATGCTAGGAAAAATTGAAGGAGGGAGGAGAAGGGGACGACAGAGGATGAGACGGTTGGATGGCATCAGCAATTCAATGGACATAAGTTTGAGCAATCTCCTGGTGTTGGTGAAGGATGGGGAAGCCTGGTGTGCTCCAGTCCATTTGGGTCGCAAAGAGTCAGACATGACTGAGTGACTGAACTGTATTAGTTTCAGGTGTAGAATGTAATGATTCACTATATATATATTGGAAAATGGTCACCATCATAAATCTAGCTATTTATCACCACTACACATAGTTTTTGTTGTTGTTGTAGTGAGAACTTTTCAGATCTATTGTCTTAGCAACTTTCAATTAAAAGTGCTTTATTTTTAGGTATACTCCGGTATGTGTGCATGCATTTTCAATCGTGTCCGACTCTTTGTGACCCAATGGACTGTAGCCTGTCAGACTTCTCTGTCCATAGGCTTCTCCAGGCAAGAATACTGGGGTGGTTTGCCATTTCCTACTCTGGGGGATCTTCTTGACCCACTCTCCTGTGTCTCCTGCATTACCACGGCTCCACCTGGGAATCCTTTACTGTCTATTAAATCCCCAGGACTTAGTTTATGATTGTAAGTTTGTATCTTTTAACCACCTTCACCCATTTCATCTACCTTGCCACTCTTCAGCTCTGGCAACCACCGATCTGTTTTCTGTATCTGAGTTTGTTTATGTATATTCCATATGTAAGTGCAATCATATGTTATTCACCTTTCTCCATCTGACTTTTTTCACTTAACATAATACACTTAAGGCCCATCCCTGTTGTCACAGATGGCAGGATTTCCTTTTTTGGTGGTTGAATAATTTATATATTATATATGTATTTAACATTTTATTTATCCACTCATCCATCTATGTACACTTAGGTTGTCCCCGTATCTTGGCAATTGTAAATGATGCTGCTATGAATATTGAAGTGCATGTATCTTTTCAAATTACTATTTTCATTTTCTTTGGAAATGTCCAGAAGTGCAATTTCTGGATCATATGGTAGTTCTATTTTTAAATGTTTGAGAAACCTCCAAGTGTTTTCTATAGTGGTGTCACCAATTTACATTCCCACTAGTATCCATGCTGCTGCTGCTGCTGCTAAGTCACTTCAGTCATGTCCGACTCTGTGCGACCCCATAGACGGCAGCCCACCAGGCTCCCCCATCCCTGGAATTCTCCAGGCAAGAACACTGGAGTGGGTTGCTATTTCCTTCTCCAATGCGTGAAAGTGAAAAGTGAAAGGGAAGTCGCTCAGTCATGTCTGACTCTTCATGACCCCATAGACTGCAGCCTACCGGGCTCCTCCACCCATGGGATTTTCCAGGCAAGGGTACTGGAGTGGGGTGCCATCGCCTTCTCTGAGTATCCATGCTAGCACTTGTTATTTCTCATCGTTTTGACTATAGCCATTCTAACAGTTGTGAGAGAATATCTCATTCTGGTTTTGATATGCACTTTCCTGAATATTTATGATGTTGAGCACCTTTTTATGTACCTGTTGGCAATCTATGTGTCTTTGGGAAAATGTCTATTCAGATCTTTTGCCCATTTTTTAATCACATTGTTTGCTTTTTAGCTGTTGAGTTGTATGATCAAGAGTCATTTTATGTTCTTTCATTTGGCTGTGATACATTTCCCTGAAGGACATATCTGATTTTATTGTTCTCTTCAATACATTAATTTAAAAGGCTTTTAGTTAAGTGCAGGTCAACAGCATTTAAATATCAATAATTTGAAGACAACTTTATTGTCTTTTACATATATGGCATACAACAGATCTGTAGGAGTGTAGTGTTATAGGTGGGTATTTTTTAAACAACTGGCACATTAGTGGACGTGCAGGCAAGGGTAACATGAAAGGGCTGTTTATCAGAAAAACCTGCTTCCAAGGCTAACCCTTGGCTGGCTTTTGAAATGTTCCCTGGGTAATAGATTGCTTTTGTGTCTGAGTCAGTGAATGCTGTTGTCCAACCTCTCTAGATTGTATACAAACAATTACTCGTAAGCACCTACTTTCCTTCTGAGAGTCTGGGATTTCAGTGATTGTGGTGATCGCAAAGGCAGAATGTCTTTATTGTGTTGTTGTTTAGTTGCTAAATCATGTCAGAATCTTTTGTGACCCCCATGGACTGTAGCCTGCCAGGCTTCTCTGTCCATGTGATTTCCCTGGCAAGAATACTGGAGTGGGTTGCCATTTCCTTCTCCAGGGCATCTTCCCAATCCAAGGATTGATCCTACATCTCCAGTATCAAAAGACAGTTTCTTTACTACTCGGCCACGTGGGAAGCCCAAGTTATACTGACACTGTTAAAATTCCCACTTCAAAGCGGAGAAAACTGAAATTAATTTTTCTAGTCCATTTGCTGGGACTAGAAATTAGTTTAAACACTCACAGTAAGTACACTGATTCTGCCAGTTAGTTACATGCCTCACTCATGTAGGCATTTGTATTACTGTCCTCCCTCAAAATGTCTTTTGCTTGTAACAAAAAATCCAGGAATAAAGGTTTTCCGGGATTTCATTCCAAAAGCGCCAGGATCCATCACTTTGGCTAAATCATCTGCGTAGGTCCCATTTACATGCTAGCTGAGAATATTCTACTTTTGTAAATGTTTCAAACTCAGACTTTCCAGTTTGGACTCTGGAACATTTCCCAGATTTCATGGATTTTTAACAATCCCTTGGTGAATCTATACTAGTTTATATTATTTTAACTGGATGTAGAGTCCTCTGAATTCTTCATATTGTACAGTTTAAATTAGGAGTTCTGATGGGAGAAATCTTAAGTAGTTAAAAGTCACAAGGGAATGCTTAATGCTAATCACTTTATTTACATAAATATCAATATAATGGGCTCCCTAGAGTTCCCATGTGCCCGTGCACGTGTGTGTTGCTTTCTAAACCAGATGTCTTTATCGTTTTTTTTCCAATGCTTTCAAACTAAAGTCTGCTTAAATTTCGTATAAGTAAGTATATTTTGCAGAGTTTGTTTGTCATTACTCAACAAGCAAAAATAAGAGTTAGAATAAAGGATAAAATTACTATCCATTTTCTCAATTACCTGTTTCAGAGGCATTATTTATCTCCTCAACCCTTATACAATGTTTATGGATTCTCTAGGGCTGTAACTGACAATTATGAGTAGCCTTGCCCCAAAAAATCACAGTTTGCAATACAATTTTTAACATTTTATGGTGTCATGGCAACAATAAAAGCAGGAGACAGCTTAGTACTTTTTCTAATAATGTACCTTTATTCTCACTCTCTCATTCATTCTCTTTCTCTCTTTCACTCTTCTTACTTCCTCTCTCCATCCCTTAATCAATCACAAATATATTGGATAGGATTTTTTAATTTCAAGAACAGAAGTCAACTGTAGTTCACAGTTTTTAAAAAAGGTAGGAAAAGAATTCTGTAGATGGTCACAGGAATCTCTTGGGGACCAGAGAACTGGGATTTGAGGCTAATTGGCAGGACACAATTTCCTGTTTGATTATATCCCAGAAATGATCTTGCAGTTGAATTCAGACACCATAGCCTATATAACAATGCCACTGATGACACCAAAGCCGCTTGTCTCTGGTTAGAACTGCTCCACTCTTACACAGAGAAAAGAAGACGCAACTGCCCTGTGGCTATCTGTCTTAGAATGGGTGCTGCATGACTCTCACTTCTTCACATCACTGGCTTCAAATGAAAGTTTCAGAGCAGGGGCTTGAGTGTGAACTTCCAGTGAGTCGAGGCATGTAAGAAACTCAAATATTTGACTCCTCTGTGAGAGGAGGTTTTGCCTCCTAAATAGAAAGAGCCCACATACACTGGACTTCTGTGCACATGCAGAATAACCTGAACCAATGGCAAATGTCCATACTACCAACTATAATCATGGATCCATTCAAGACAACTGCAGAAATGAATCATTTAAGAATGACAGTTTAAACTATCATAGACTAACAAAATATCTTTAATGGTTGTTCCTGAAAATAACAACACACTGCTAAAACACTTCAGTAAAATTTAATCTGTCTCAAAGCCAGTCTTCTGAACTAAGTCCTCTTGGTTCTAAGTTTGGAATCACATAGCTTCACTTATTGTCCTCATAGTATTTAGGGGCTCATCTGCTATTATAGGAGAAATACCAGTTGATGCATTCATGATAGAAGGAAAAAAACCAAAGTGAATTAAATAACACTTTACTCCCTCACTTTAGACATTTTTCAGAAAAAGCATGTACATTAATTAATTTTTGTTTACCACACAGTAGTTTAACAAAAATAGCTGTGAAAAGAAGGGAAGTGAAAAGCAAAAGGGAAAAGGAAAGATATACCCATTTGAATGCAGTGTTCCAAAGAATAGCAAAGAGAGATAAGAAAGCCTTCCTCAGTGATCAATGTAAAGAAATAAAGGAAAACAATAGAATGGGAAAGACTAGAGATCTTTTCAAGAAAATTAGAGGTACCAAGGGAACATTTCATGCAAAGATGGGCTCGATAAAGGACAGAAATGGTATGGACCTAACAGAAGCAGAAAATATTAAGAAAAGGTGGCAAGAATACACAGAAGAACTGTACAAAAAAGATCTTCATGACTAAGATAATCACGATGGTGTGATCACTCACCTAGAGCCAGACATCCTGGAATGTGAAGTCAAGCGGGCCTTAAGAAGCATCACTATGAACAAAGCTAGTGAAGGTGATGAAATTCCAGTGGAGCTATTTCAAATCCTGAAAGATGATGCTGTGAAAGTGCTGCACTCAATATGCCAGCAAATATGGAAAATTTAGCTGGCCACAGGATTGGTAAAGGTCAATTTTCATTTCAATCCCAAAGAAAGGCAATGCCAAAGAATGCTCAAACTACTGCACAATTGCACTCATCTCACACGCTAGTAAAGTAATGCTCAAAATTCTCCAAGCCAGGCTTCAGCAATACGTGAACCGTGAACTTCCAGATGTTCAAGCTGGTTGTAGAAAAGGTAGAGGAACCAGAGATAAATTGCCAACATCTGCTGGATCATGGAAAAAGCAAGAGAGTTCCAGAAAAACATCTATTTCTGCTTTATTGACTATGCCAAAGCCTTTGACTGTGTGGATCACAATAAACTGTGGAAAATTCTGAAAGAGATGGGAATACCAGACCACCTGACCTGCCTCCTGAGAAATGTGTATGCAGGTCAGGAAGCAACAGTTAGAACTGGACATGGAACAACAGACTGGTTCCAAATAGGAAAAGGAGTACGTCAAGGCTATATATTGTCACTTTACTTATTTAACTTATATGCAGAGTACATCATGAGAAATGCTGGGCTGGATGAAGCACAAGCTGGAATCAAGATTGTCGGGAGAAATATCAATAACCTCACATCTGCAGATGACACAACCCTTATGGCAGAAAGTGGATAAGAACTCAAAAGCCTCTTGATGAAAGTGAAAGAGGAGAGTGAAGAAGTTGGCTTAAAACTCAACATTCAGACAACTAAGATCATGGCATCTTGTCCCATCACTTAATGGCAAATAGATGGGTAAACAGTGGAAACAGTGGCTGACTTTATTTTTCTGGGCTCCAAAATCACTGCAGATGGTGATTGCAGCCATGAAATTAAAAGATGCTTACTCCTTGGAAGGAAAGTTATGACCAACCTGGACAGAATATTGAAAAGCAGAGACATTACTTTGCCAACAAAGGTCCATCTAGTCAAGGCTATGGTTTTTCCAGTGGTCATGTATGGATGTGAGAGTTGGACTACAGAGAAAGCTAAGTGCGGAAGAATTGATGCTTTTGAACTGTGGTGTTGGAGAAGACTGTTGAGAGTCCCTTGGACTGCAAGGAGATCCAATCAGTGCATCCTAAAGGAGATCAGTCCTGGGTGTTCATTGAAAGGACTGATGCTGAGGCTGGTCCAATACTTTGGCCACCTCATGCAAAGAGCTGACTCATTGGAAAAGACACTGATTCTGGGAAAGATTGAGGGCAGGAGGAGAAGGGGAGGACAGAGCATGAGATGGTTGGATGCATCACCGACTCAATGGACATGGGTTTGAGTAATCTCCGGGAGTTGGGGATGGACAGGGAGGCCTGGCGTGCTGTGGTTCATGGGGTTGTAAAGAGTCAGCCATGGCTGAGCAACTCAACTGAACTGATATCTTAGTTATTTTGATTCACATTTAAATGTAGAATACCTAAAAGAATATGATTCAGTCATATTACTTGGTATCAAAAATAATGGAATGCTCATGCTCTAGAAATGGCATTTCCACACTTTCAAAACAATGCATTAATCTATAATTAATCTATAACTATATAGATTGAAATATTTATTTTGGAACTGCATAAATTATGGGATCACATTTAAAAAAACTTAACTCCTGGAATCAGTGAGCTCTCTAAATTGGACGATTCCCTTGGAATTAACCTATAATCTGAGCCACAAAGTGTGACTGAGTATAGCCTTTTCTAGTATTTTAAGTGTAAAAATTATCTAAAAATTTCTCTCTTATATTCAGTAATCAATTTTCAAAATTTGGTTAGAGAATATTATAAACTTGCTTTTACTTTTTTCTCCTACCCCATCTGCATATACATGTAAATAAACACACACACACACACACACACACACCCTTAGGATACAGAAAAGTAAAACCTACATTTTACTATCAGTTTCCTCACATTTAATTCTTTAAAAAACCTGACTTCAAGTAAAAATAAGTCCAAATATAGCATGAATTTTGGAGAAGGCAGTGGCATCCCACTCCAGTACTCTTGCCTGGTAAATCCCATGGGTGGAGGAGCCTGGTGGGCTGCAGTCCATGGGGCCGCTAAGAGTCGGACAGGACTGAGCAACTTCACTTTCACCTTCACTTTCATGCATTGGAGAAGGAAATGGCAACCACTCCAGTGTTCTTGCCTGGAGAATCCCAGGGACGGGGGAGCCTGGTGAGCTGCCGTCTATGGGGTCTCACAGAGTCAGACACGACTGAAGAGACTTAGCAGCAGCAGCATAATGAATTTACAGCTGAACTCACATCTTGAGCAGTGGATAGGTGACGTTGTAATTCTTTTAAATCAGTTTGTATAACTAACCAACCCAATTATGAGTGGCAAGAAGGTAATGGGTGGGTGGTGGAGGTGGTCAGTAAAAGCAATAAACTTTCAAAAAATATCATTTACTTCTTTTATTTGGTTTTAAGAAACCATTTGGGAATCTATTTTGATAAATAAGTTATTGGCTACAGCCCCTTTAAAATTTATTTTAGACATTTTAATTTTATTGTACTGGCATTCCTTTTGCCCCTAAGGCATGGATAATCTGAAACAATACTGGCAGTTGTGCACTTATAGGATATAGAAATAATTGGATAAAAACTGAATTAATGCAAAAGTATCTAGTACAGTATATCCATTAGGGCACAAACAACATTACTCTTCCCTAATATAAAATCTTCTTTCTATGGCTTAGATATTGCTGTAGAGAAATAGAACACTGTAAAATAACATTTAGAACTTTTTCAATTTTAAGAAAGAAAACCTAAATTGTTAAGTAACAGTTACTAAAGGAGTTAATCTATTCTTTTGTCCTCTCTATGCTCTGAAAATATATATTGTCAACTTGATAGAACCTTCATGATATTTTCAAACTCTTTTGGATCATGCTGATGAGATAAAGTGCAACACTCTCTTAAGAAAGTATGCAATATAGGTTTGTTGGATTGGAACCACACAGAGACAGGAAGGTTCAGGTGATTACTGAGGAATGGGGGTCGGAGGGCACTTCCAGATTGTAACATTTTCGTAAACTGTACGTTCTCTGAGGAGTTTTTATTATGATTCCTTCAGTATCAATCTGAACACTTCTTGTGAAACTTGCCACATTCCAAATCAGTGCTCCATTCCCAAGACAACTCCCTGCTGTGCCATGGATTCTTCAGACAAACTATTTCATCAAGTGATAGGTGTCCTCTAACTGCTCTTTCATCTCATCATAGTCTGGTTCACGAATTTTCAGTTCATGTCCTCTCACATCTGTGAGAACTAGAACAGTTCGATCACTGCTAACTGGACAAGCGATTAACCCTGGCCATCCAACAGTCCTTTCAGGATTTTAATGTTTTTTCCCCTTGCCTCATATTCTGATACTTAAACCTAAAGAATCATATCATGGATGATTCTAGTTCATTATCTTTATGAAAAGAGGTGGCAGATAAATTAACATTGTCTCACCTATACTTACAAAGATGTGATGTTTCAGGGGCCTAAAATGAGGTGAGAGCAGCTGAGAGGTGGTTTACCTAGGTGCTGGGTGAAAGTGACGTCACTCAGTCGTGTCTGACTCTTTGCAATGCCACGGACTGTAGCCTATCAGGCTCTTCCATCCATGGGATTTTCCAGGCAAGAGTACTGGAGTGGGTTGCCATTTCCTTCTCCAGAGGGTCTTCCCAACCCAGGGATTGAACCAGGGTCTCCCGTGTTGTAAGCAGACGCTTTACCATCTAAGCCACTCGGGAAGAACTCTGATCATGTGCTGGGTACATGATAACAAAGGAAGGATAAAGGAGATAGCTCAAATCAGTCAATCCTAAAGGAAATCAACCCTGAATATTCTTTGGAAGGTCTGAAGCTGAAGCTCCAACACTTTGTCCACCTGATGTGAAGAGCCAACTCATTGGAAAAGACCCTGATGCTGGAAAAGATTGAAGGCAGAAGGAGAAGGGGACGAGAGAGGATGAGGTGGTTGAATGGCATCGGCAACTGATGGACATGAATTTAAGCAAACTCTGGTAGATAATGAAGGACAGGAAAGCCTGGCATACTACAGTCCATGGGGTCACAAAAAGTCTAACATGACTTAGCAACTGAACAACAACAACAACAAAAGGAGATAGTATCTTGTTGGGAAACCAAATTTGAATGCCAAGCAGAGCAACAACAACAAAAACAGAGGAAAAACACAGACCCTCTCAAAGAAAGAAATGGATAGTTGGGCGGAATTCTGCCAAAGGAATTTGGTTAGAAATTCTCTTTATAGGTTTTTACGCTTTCTGCCTTTGGCAAAATCTAAATTCTTAAAGGCAGTGAGCTAACTTGAATCTCACACCTCTCTCAAAAAACCCTAATTCCAAAAGCCTGGGGATGGATTTCTTCAGGCTTCCCAGTGGGTAATTTAGATCTGTCGTTGGATACTCTACCATGGATAAATAACTTTCCAGCTAACGAGGGATGCAGTTACTAATTCTTTAAAAAGATTCTGTCTCTCCACTAATTTTATTTGCAAAATTTTGTCTTTAAGCCTCTTATGGAGCCTCAGAAATGAGGCTTCTAATCAGGGCCCTGCTCCTATGAACCCTCTGCGCATTCATTTTAGGGATACTTTGCATCCCAGTTTCCTCATTAGGGCTTCCCTGGTGGTTCAGACAGTAAAGAATCTGCCTGTAACACAGGTGACCCAAGTTCAGTCCCTGGGTTGGGAAGATCCCCTGGAGAAGGGGATGGCAACCCACTCCAATATTCTTGCCTGGAGAATTCCATGGACAGAGGAGGCTGGCAGGCTATGGCCCATGGGGTCGCAAAGAGTTGGACACAACTGCATGACTTTCACTTTCACTTTCCTTATTTGTAAGAGACAGGATAAGAATACTTACCCATCAGGGGACTTTGAAGATCAAATGCAATAATGTCCAAAAGGTGCTGGGTACAAAAATAAAACCTATAACAACATAAATTATAATTATGTTTCTCATTTTCTCTCTTAAGCATTTCATTTACATCCCACCTCCTACCCTCGTTCCTAAGGATAAGTGTACAGGAAAATATGCCTTTGCCACTAACTATTTGCTCAGTGTGTCCATGTCCCTGTGTCTTTAGATAAAGTTCTACTCATTTTTCAGATCTCAGCTCAAGATTAACTTCTTTGGGAGGTTGACCTCAAGTCTCAATATAGGCCAGGTTCTTGTAATAAAATGGAATTTAATTCCCTTAAAGGACTTAACTCAGATTTTAATTAAACTTAGTTTTATGATTATTTGTCTAATATCTGTCTCCTGTATGAAAGTATATGCGTCACAAGAACATCAACCATGTATTTATTGACCATTTCTTTATTCTCCTTGCTTACAATACTGTTTCGTTGAAGATAGGTGTTTAAAAACATTAGTAGAATAAACTGAGTGAACACAAGAATAAACATTGTCTTCAGAAGTCAATATAAGAAAGAGGAATTGAAAATATAAAAATGATATTTAATTTGGAAACTTGAAACTCATGTGTGAAATTAGGAAGAGCTAACTTAGCAAAGCATCTGTGATGAAAGATGAACAAGCATGAGGTGAAATGCAGTGACAGTGATCAGATAACTTATTTAAACATCTGACAGTAAAAGAGAGAAAGAAGAAAGAGGGGATAAGGGAAAAAAGGAAGAAAGCAGTTGAAAGTATTCTTCCTAAACCTAGTGAATATACTTTGTTTTAGGGTCACTGGATAAGTGGAATCAACAAGTCTAAAAGAACGTACTCCCAAACCTGCAGATGATTAGAGGCAGAAGTGGGGCACGGAGATGGCATAGGTTATAGACTTAAGGCTGGCAGTTGCTTGTATGGAAAGAGGACCAGCACGGAGGATGAAGATGAAGTACATCATTTTTGGAGGGTATCTGTCATTGCCTTGTTAGTGTATCAAAATAGTTGGCCTCCTTAAATATGATTCTGTAGTGTAGAGTGAATGGTGCCCTTCAGTGATCTTGCTACAGTGGAGTCTGGATAAGAGGTTAGTTGATGTCAGATGGTGCAGGGTTCAGAAGAAGGTACAGTAGTTCTTCAGGTTGCTTAATACACATAAAGCAAGTGCTTATATATCACATATGTAGAGTCCTTAAGGATCCTGTGTGTTGCTCTGAACAGGCTACAGTGGTGATGTAGGTAGTACAGACTTTACCAGCCTAGATAAATTGTCTCCCATGTTCATGTACCAAGTCTTATCAACAATCTCACTTGGATTCACTGCTTACTTTGGTCACTTCAGTTGGTTTTTAACTAGCTTACATCAATGCAAACTTGTCAATAAAAACAATTTCCAATGGTAGAGCCCCATTATACTTCAAGACTTTAGGTTACAGTATCTGCCTCCCAGTTTTTCTGTCTGATAAAAGGGCTGCTTCTCCGTCTCCAGCTTGTTTGACATGAAACTAATGTTTTTCTTTCATCTGTCATCTGTTGCCAGACATCTGACCTCTTAAAATTTCTAAGACTTGGAGAAGTTGATGGCTAGAAATTCTCTCCCTACCCCTCCACCACTGAAACAATTGGTCTCCAGCTTTGAGGAGAAGGTGTGTTGGAGGCAGCCATTGGGGAGAAGGTCATTTTAGTCTCATTGCCTATACCAGTTGCCAGAGGTGTTGGCTGTAATACAAATGGAGGGAAAGATTTTTAAAATGTAATGTTCCATCTCAATGCTAGTTAGATGTCTACCGTATTCAAAACAAAGCCATGTCTCCACATGACCACTTCCTCACCCAGTGTTGTATTCAAAGAAATATCACGCCTGTGTCTAAAAGTAATCTTAAAACATTTAGATGTTAAATGCAGTCTAGAGACAACAATAGCACCCCACTCCAGCACTCTTGCCTGGAAAATCCCATGGACAGAGGAGCCTGGTAATCTGCAGTCCATAGGGTTGCGAAGAGTCGGACACAACTGAGAGACTTCACTTTCACTTTTCACTTTCATGCATTGGAGAAGGAAATGGCAACCCACTGGAGTGTTCTTGCCTGGAGAATCCCAGGGACCGGGGAGCCTGGTGGGCTGCCGTTTATGGGGTCGCACAGAGTCGGACACGACTGAAGCGACTTAGCAGCAGCAGCAGTAGCAGAGACAACAAAGAGGGATTGTTTCTCTAATGTTAAAGAAGGATTTCTTAAAGATTCAATTTCCCTAACTTTCTCTCGGAGTCTTACAGAGTTCTCTGAACCTTCTCATCTCTTGCTAAGATCCCAGAAAATTTTTAATCTTCTCAGCCTGAGTGAAATCTTTTCTTCACTCCTCTTCTCAGTCCCCTTTGGGCACCAGACCCGTCAGTGACTTTCCATATAAGCAAACGAAAGTTGATTTTGTGCCTCTCAATTTTCCTAGACAGTCATCTCTCTGATTCTAAACAATGCAGAGAAAGAACTAAGCAGGGAATCTGGAATTCTCCTTAGCAGACAAAGAGGAAAAGTGTGAATTTTCTTTTTCTTTTTTTTTGTCACATAAGCTAACCCCCACATCTCTCATTTCTTCTGCAAATGAATACATTGTATACCTATAGACTCTGAAGTTGCACCACCGCATTTGTTTTGTCTTTGTCTTTTTAAAATTAATTTTTATTGGAGTATAGTTAATTTACAATGTTGTGTTACTTTCTGCTGTACAAGAAAGTGAATCAGCTATACATATACACATATCCACGGGCTTCCCGGTGACACTGGTGGTAAGGAATCCACCTGCCAATGCAGGAGACATAAAAGACACAATTTTGATCCCTGGTTCAGGAAGATATCCTGGAGGAGGGTATGGAAACCCACTCCAGTATTCTTGCCTGGAGAATCCCATGGACAGCGGAGCCTGACAGGCTACAGTCCATAGGGTCACACAGATTCAGACATGACTGAAGTGACTTAGCACATACGCTTGCACTCTTATTTAGATTTTTTTCCTGTATCGGTCATTACAAAGACCTGAATAGAGTTCCCTGTGCTATATAGTCGGTTTTTATTAGTTATCTATTTTATATATTGTAGTGCATATATGTCAATCCCAATCTCCCAGTTTATCCCCCACTCCTTCACAGATGTGGAAAACAAACTTATGCACTGGCCTCATTTGAATTCAAAGCTGCCAATACTGGATATTTGACTTGGAACTAGTCTGGCAATTTTCTCCTCACTCAGTAGAGTTAACAGCTACCACACAGGGATGTTGAGAGGATTCCATGGATAACATATGAAGTTTCTGCTGTGAATGCCTCAGAGTTATCTTGCAGCAAGAGCTAGTTTCCTTTGCAGTAGGGTTCTGCTTGTGACAGCAATTATAACTGTCACTGTAATAATTATGATGATGATTTCAAAAATTTTTGGTTGGGCACATAAAACAAGTTCAAAAATTTGTCCAAAGAGATTGGTCACTTCTACATTTGACCTTGAATTGTATAATGCATATGCTGCAATAAATTTTAAAAGGCTTAGTATTTGAATACCAGGAAAATAAAGCAAAGAGAATAAATTTTAGCATGGTTATTGGTAAATTCCTTAGCACAGTTAAAACTGGATATTTTAATGAGGTTTTTTTTCTTATTTCATTACTTGTTGACCAAAAAAATCCCTTGAACATGGTCAATGCTAAAATCTCACTTGGGGTACTGTTTTATCCTCATCTTTGAAAATTAAAAATTACCCCGCTCCTTACTGACTTTTGCTTGCCATTTGTTTCTTTTTGTAGCTCATTGTAAAAGATTTGTTCAATAAATGTGACATTACCATTCAAATTATTTTAAGATGGCTTGTTTACTTTTCTTCAAAGGAAATAGTCAACTAATTTTAGTACCAGCTTAGTCCTCCAGTAGAGCAGTTCTAGTGTGTTTTGCATTAATGTGTTTATATCTAAAAATGAAACAACATGCTGAGTCAGTAAGAAGAGAAGGAATCTTAAGCCTTTAGGCATCTTTTTACTGAGCGGAAGAATTTACTTTTATGAATCAGTGTTCCACTAGAATAACTAATTGAATATATTTCAGAAATTCTTTTATATCAAGATGTTTGTATTTTTCTTAAAGAATCATAGTTTGTGTCAAGATACTTTAATCAATTGAGTTCACATGGATGGATTGAATCTGTTTTAGTGTATGTTTTATTCAAGGAGAACTAATGATATTCTTCCACTCAGGGATTTAGGGAATGAAGCTGTTTGTTTATTAAAACGAAAACCTTAAGAATATCTCAGAGTAAATGCAGCTCAAGCTAGAAAAAGATTTTTGTATTTGAAAATAGAAAGTCACTAATAATTTTTTTTTTTAATAATGTGAGGAACCGGTAGGAATGAATGCCATCTATAGGTATTTGAGGATGAAGAAGTGGAGAGGAAATATATGCAGGCAGTTTACCATCTCTTTGAAAATTGTTCTCACTGGTAGCTTCAGGAAGGGCAAAGAGAGAAAGGAAGGTCATGTTAGAATGTACTTGAATGTGTTTGTAGGCTAAGGGGAAGATAGAAAAATTAATATTGATCCACACAGGCAAAACACCTGCCTGGCATTTGATATTTAGCTGGAGTTGAAACAAGGGTTTAATCCTATTTTCCTTTGATGGCAAGGACTACGTGGTAACTCACCGTTCACAGACTCCTGCCGTGCCCATAGGTGAAGGAGTCAGGGGAGAGCAAAGAAAACGCCAGTGGCCACTACAGAGAAGTCTGGTGACTGGATCAGGTGTGAGTATAACTCCTAAAGTGATACACTTTCCTCAGTGATAGAAAAAAAAAAAGGCATTGGTAAAGTTATAGATAAGGATGAAGAAGAAAAAAAAAAGGCAGGTGCTAACAGATGTTGTCTTTCCATACAAGCTTTAGAATTCATTTGTTTATATCTACAAAATCACTTCCTCAGATTTTTTGAAGACAAATTTATGTCTTTATCGGAATTTTAATGCTTGGAGGACACTGGAAAAGAATTCAGAACATTTTTGAGTTGTGAGAATAGAACAGAACACAGAAAGGATAGTGAACAAAGAAAAAGACACTTATCTCTATTGGAGCCTCTACACTAATAAATGTTTGTTTACAACTAGCCTCTAGAAAGTTTGGGAGTGATGAGTGATGTTTGTCTCCTATGAGAACTGCCTTCTTAGCCAGTCTTCTTTTCGCACTCCATTCCAGTGTTCCATGGTGGCTCAGTGGTAAAGAACCTGTCTACCAATGCAGGGGATGTGGGTTCGATCCCTGGGTTGGGAAGATCCCCCGAAGAAAGAAATTGCAACCCACTCCAGTTTTCTTGCCTGGGAAATCCCATGGACAAAGGAGCCTGGAATGTTACAATCCAATGGGCTACAAAAGAGTCGGACACTACTTAGCAACTAAACAACAACAACCAGTGTTCTATTTATTGGAACCTGGCCTGCTAAATGTCATCCTGATCCCCGGAATTACCTTGATGCCATTCCCTTCCTTTAAATAAAATTTATATTTCCTCTTGTCACCTTCATTTCAGTTTAGTTCTCTGTGAATTCCAAGGGTCCAGTATTACTTCCAGCAAACATTTCTATGTAGTAAGAGAATCCTTTTAGACACAATGTCTTTGTCCTTAAATCTGATCAAACTGTGATTTCTTGGAGGGATTTCTAAAGTTTCTGCTTTCTCAATGGGTCACAGATGTGGAAGAGATCCCTAGAGTTCACTATTTTCATATTCTCTTCTTCCTAGGAACTGAGACGGATTACCCAGACTCCCTTGCAGTTAACTGGGGCTCCATGACTAAGGGCTGGCCAAGAAATATAATAAAAAGTGATACATACTTTCAAGAGTGAATCACAATGACTCTTCTCCTTTCAACATAATTTTTTCTTTTTAAAAAATATTTTCTAATTGAAGTATAGTTGATTTATACTATTGTATTAGCTTCAGGTACATAATATAATGATTCAGTTTTTTGTGAAGATAATATTCCATTATAAATTACTATAAGATACTGGGTGTAATTCCCTGTGCTATACAGTAAATCCTTATTATTGATCTATTTTAAGTATAGTAGCTTGTGTTTGTTAATTCCATACCAAAAATTTGTCCTTCTCTCCTTCCCTGTCCCCAAATTGTGTTAAACCCATTTAGATAAATTTTAGAACCGTATGTTAAAAATATTGCGTGTTCAGATTTTCATGATTTAATATGATGTTAGCTGTAGGCTTTATGCAAATATTCTTTATCAAACTGAAGAATTTCCCCTTGGTCCCTAGTTTGATCTGTGTTTTTATCATGAATGGACTTTGGATTTTGCTAAATGCTTTTATGAGTCAACTGATATGATAATATGATTTTCTATTTCTATTGATTACATTGATTAATTCTCAAATATTTAGCCTGCTTAACATATCTGGCAGAGAAGGCAATGGTACCCCACTCCAGTACTCTTGCCTGGAAAATCCCATGGACGGAGGAGCCTGGTGCGCTGCAGTCCACAGGGTTGCCGAGAGTCATACACGACTGAGCGACTTCACTTTCAATTTTCACTTTCATGCATTGGAGAAGGAAATGGCAACCCACTCCAGTGTTCTTGTCTGGAGAATCCCAGGGACGGGGTGAGCCTGGTGGGCTGCCGTCTTTGGGGTCGCACAGTCGGACACGACTGAAGCGACTTAGCAGCAGCAACAGCAGAATATCTGGAATAGATTTCACTTAATCACGGAGTATGACACTCTTTACACCTTTTGAGTTCAATTTGTTCATATTTTTGAGGATATTTTTGTCAATGTTCATGAAAGAACTAGTCTATAGTTTTCATTTCTTATAATACCTTAATCTGCTTTGTTGTTTGGGGCAATGCTATTCTCAGAGAAAGAGGCAAGTTTTTTCACTGTATCTTTTCCTGGACAAGATTTTAGAGAATTAGTGCCAGTTTTTCTTTAAATGTTTGCTAGAATTTACCAGTAAAACCATTTGTGCCTGGTGATTTATTGGTTTGGATGGCTAGTTTATGATTTAACTTCTTTACTAGATATAGAATTACTAAAGTAATTTACTTTTTTGTGTGTTTTGGTACTTCGTGTTTTTCAAATAATTGGTCTGTTTTATCTGAATTATCAAATTTGTAGACATGAAGCTGTTCATATATTTTTTATTGTCATCTAAATCCAGGGACTTAGCAGAAATTATCCTCTTTCAGTTATGATACCGATGTTTCATGTCATCTCTCTTTTCACATTCATTAGCCTGGCTGCGGCTGCTGTGCTAAGTTGCCTCAGTCGTGTCCGACTCTGTGCGACCCCATAGACAGCCCACCAGGCTCCCCTGTCCCTGGGATTCTCCAGGCAAAAACACTGGAGTGGGTTGCCATTTCCTTCTCCAATGCATGAAAGTGAAAAGTGAAAGTGAAGTCGCTCAGTCGTGTCTGACTCTTAGCAACCCCATGGACTGCAGCCCACCAGGCTCCTCCATCCATGGGATTTTCCAGGCGAGAGTACTGGAGTGGGGTGCCATTGCCTTCTCCAGTTAGCCTGGCTAGAGGTCTGTAAAGTTTGTGTTTCTTTTCAAAGAACTATTTTTTAGTTTTGTTGATTTTTCCCTATTGTTTTCTTGTTTTCAATTTCATGCTTAGTGCTCTAATTTTAATTATTTTTTTCCTCTGCTTGCTTTAGAGTTAAATTGATCCTTGTTTCCTAGTCTTTTACACTGGAAGCTTGGGTTATTGATTTTAGATCTTTCTTTTATATTACATGCACTGAATGTTATACATTTTCCTTTAGGCATTGAACTATTTTTATACCATGACAATGATTTTGATAGGTTTTATTTTAATTTTCATCTAGTTCAAAATTTGTTTTAATTCCTCTTGAGTCATCCTATTTGACTCATATTTTATTTGCTATTTAGTAATGTATCATTTAATTTCCAAATGTTTGGTGATTTTCCAGCTAAGTTTTTGCTATTGATTTTGTAATTCCATTGTGGTTTGAGTGCATACTTTGTATGACTTCTATTCCTCCTATTTGATGAGGTATGCTTTATGGTCTAGAATGTGGTCTTTTGTGGTGAATGTTCCATGTGAACTTGAGCATAATGAGCATTCAGCTGTTATTGAAGAGTGTATTGTAAAATTATCAATTAGACCAAGAGGATTGATAGTGACCTTCAGGTCTACTCTCTCTTTATTGATTTTCTACCTACTTCACCCATCAGTTATTGACAAGGGGAATATTTTAATTTACAAATATAATAGCACATTTACCTATTACTTGTTTTAGTTCTATCACATATTTGATGCTCTATTGTTAGGTACATACCCTTTTAGGATTATTGTGCTTTATTGAAGAATTGACCCCTTTATCACTTTGTAATATCCTCTTATTAACTCTCAGTTTTTCAGCCAGCCTCTGTCTCTGGTCTGTGATCTTCTCAAGTCTTTCTTTATATACAATTTTCAGATAAGAATACCTGGGCTGGCCTGAGAAGTTGCCCATCATCTTTCTCATACAATGCTTATATGGATAATTACATTGCCCTCTCCCAGTCTAGTCCATACGATATAAAGCAATAAGTATTTTAATAGGTAGCAGTTTTATAATTCATACTATGTATTAGGCACTGGTCTCAGCACCTTATATATATTTACTTCTTTGTTTCCTATAAATAACTTATGAGGAGGCACTATCCTTATCTGTATTTGATAGTTGAGGAAACTGAGAGACACATTAAATAATTTTCTCAGGGTCAGTAGCTAAATGGCAGGTCAAGATTTTGTCATTAAGAAGACTACATCTTGAATAATTAGAAATTTGCGTGGATGGATGTTGGATAAATGAGCTTTTGTGTCGCCAAATAAAAGCATAATTTTAGCTTGTTACCACTTTCTCATGTCACCATGAAAAGGCAATAAATAGCACAATGTTTCTACAACCACTTAGTGTATTGTTTACCAGCCATTTCTGTGATTGCTACCCGACAGCAAGTCAATACTTGTTACTTCTGAGTGTTTTTGTTTCTTTAGTAATCTCCAAATTTACATTTCTCCAATACCAAGAGGTATAATTCAGTGTTCACTATTAAATGAATTAGCTAGGTGGATCTGTAAATGTTTCTGATGAAATTAGGTTTCATTTTCTGTGGAGTCTGGTGGACGAAATTACAGCATTTAATTTAGTGAATTATGAGGACACAGGCTGTGCTTCATTGATTTATTCACCTTTTCCCCTTTAGTGTGGACTTTGAAAATGTAGTTATAACTATTTTATTTCCAATAGAAAATAAAACATTGAATTTTCAAGACTGGAATGGTAGCACAAATCTGGGTTATTTTTACATAATTCTTATAAGTCATATTGAAAACTGCTTATACATGGTAGCCTATTTTACATATTTATTGACATGAACAACTATATCTTATATCTTAGGCTAAAAAATTGGGACATCTGGCTGTCAAACAGTCTCCCATCTTGCTTATACTATATTGGTCTATTATATAAATTTTCACATTTTATGGAATTTGGCAAGAAAAAAGAACCAGTGCTCAAAAGGCAGCTTATGTAATTTAAACTATGTATTTACCATGTGTCTGTGTTTTCTGTAAACTCCTTGAATAAAACCTAGATATGAGAATTTGATTCTTTAAAAATGTATTTTTATGAAGATAGTAAGCTCAGTGAAACAATTAGACCCACGGGTCAGCTGACATGAAGGAAATCCTTATTTTTAGGTAAATATGGTGGAATGTATCATCATAGGAGTCCATTTCCATGTCCCAAACACATAGAATATAGCTGAATAAATTAAATGCATAGCCAAGCTTGAAATGAAGAATGGAAAAATCCACAAGTGTTTGAAATGGAGCAGAAAAGTCAAGAAAAGACACTTATTAGATGTCAAGCCAAGATGCCTATAGGGAAATTGGAATGAGATATGAACTTTAAACAAAGAATATAGGCCTCCATACAACCACATGGATAATAATCCTGACCACTGATTCGAGAAGTACAACAAGCAGGATTAGAATTGCCATGAGAAACCCTGGAGCCATCAAGGGATCTTTTATGAAATGTTGCCTAGAAAAATTCCACCCCAGCTGCCACAGGGAAGTAGCAAAGAAATTCTCTGTCATCTCTCTGAATTCTCCCCTCTCAGTGTTACTCTTGTAAACCTTTGTAACACTTTAGAGTTGAATCAACTTAAGCATTCTCTTGACTATGTATCTGTTGTTTTCTCTGCTTTGAATATTCTTTCTACAGAGAGCCACACATGTTATCACTTCTTTTTTGTCAGGTCAATGGTTCAAGTGTCATCTTGTCAGAAAGGCTGTCCTCACTGCTGTATATACAATAGCATATGTTTCCCCAGCCAAGAACACTGTGTGATCCCTTCACCTTTCTTTAAATTTCACCACAGTGCCCACCATCATCAAAAACATGAAGAATTCATTAGATTATTATCAGTCTTCTATCACTAGAATTAAGCTGTGTGCAGACAGGGACCTGTTTAAGCACTTAGCTTAATGATATAATATATCATTATATTATACATTATACATATATACATTATACAATGTATATATACATTATATAATACATTATACATTATATAATATACATTATATATCATTATATAATATATATAATAGATCATTATATACATTAAGTGATATAATACGTGAACTGTGAACTTTCAGATGTTCAAGCTGGTTTTAGAAAAGGCAGAGGAACCAGAGATCAAATTGCCAACATCTGCTGGATCATCAAAAAAGCAAGAGAGTTGCAGAAAAACATCTATTCCTGCTTTATTGACTACACCAAAGCCTTTCACTGTGTGGATCACAATAAACTGTGGAAAATTCTTCAAGAGATTGGGGATACCAGACCACCTGACCTACCTCTTTAAAAACCTATATGCAGGTCAGGAAGCAACAGTTAGAACTGGACATGGAACAACAGACTGGTTCCAACTAGGAAAAGGAGTACGTCAAGGCTGTATATTATCACCTCGCTTATTTAACTTATATGCAGAGTACATCATGAGAAATGCTGGGCTGGAAGAAGCACAAGCTGGAATCAAGATTGCCGGGAGAAATATCAATAACTTCAGATATGCAGATGACACCATCCTTATGGCAGAAAGTAAAGAGGAACTAAAAAGCCTCTTGATGAAGGTGAAAGAGGAGAGTGAAAAAGTTGGCTTAAAGCTCAACATACAGAAAATGAAGATCATGGCATCTGGTCCCACCACTTCATGGCAAATAGATGGGGAAACAGTGGAAACAGTGTCAGACTTTATTTTGGGGGGCTCCAAAATCACTGCAGATGGTGACTGCAGCCATGAAATTAAAAGACGCTTACTCCTTGGAAGGAAAGTTATGACCACCCTAGACAGCATATTGAAAAACGGAGACATTACTTTGCCAACAAAGGTCCGCCTAGTCAAGGCTATGGTTTTTCCAGTGGTCATGTATGGATGTGAGAGTTGGACTGTGAAGAAGGCTGAGCGCCGAAGAATTGATGCTTTTGAACTGTGGTGTTGGAGAAGACTCCTGAGAGTCCCTTGGACTGCAAGGAGATCCAACCAGTCCATCCTAAAGGAGATCAGTCCTGGGTGTTCTTTGGAAGGACTGATGCTAAAGCTGAAACTCCAGTACTTTGGCCACCTCACGTGAAGAGTTGACTCATTGGAAAAGACTCTGATGCTGGGAGGGATTGGGGGCAGGAGGAGAAGGGGACGACAGAGGTTGAGATGGCTGGATGGCATCACTGACTCGATTGACGTGAGTCTGGGTGAACTCCAGGAGTTGGTGATGGACAGGGAGGCCTGGCATTCTGCGGTTCATGGGGTCGCAAAGAGTTGGACATGACTGAGTAACTGAACTGAATTGAATGTATCATTAGAAAATGTATCATGATATATCATAATTATATAATATATCATGTGGCACATAGAAGATGCTCAGTTGTCCTTATTAAGAATAAGAGAAAGGAGAGAAGGAAGAAAGAAAGAAAGGGAAGACATGCCTTAAATAGGTAATAGGTAAAAGGTTGCCTCTCTAAAAGAATTCAAGCTAGATTTAGAAAAAGCAGAGGAAAGTGAAAGTGAAAATGAAGTCACTCAGTCATGTCCTACTCTTTGTGATGCCATGTACTGTAACCTACCAGGCTTCTCCATCCATGGGATTCTCCAGGCAAGAATACTGGAGTGGGTTGCCATTTCCTTCCCCAGGGGAATCTTCCCAACCCAGAAATTGAATCCGGATCTCCCACCTTGCAGGTAGATGCTTTAACCTCTGAGCCACCAGAGAAGCCCCAGAAGAGAAGGCAGAGGAACCAGAGATCAAATTGCCAAATCTACTGGATCATAGATAAAGCAAGAGAATTCCAGAAAAATCATCTACTTCTGCTTCATTGACTACACTAAATTCTTTGACTGTGTGGATCTCAACAAACTGTGGAAAATTATTCAAGAGATGGGAACACCAAACCATCTTACCTGCTTCTTGAGAAATCTGTATGCAGGTCAAGAAGCAACAGTTAGAACTGGACATGGAACAACCGACTAGTTCCAAGTTGGGAAAAGAGTACATCAAGGTTGTATACTGTCACCTTGCTTATTTAACTTCTATGCAGAGTACATCGTGTGAAATGCTGGACTGGATGAAACACAACCTGGAATCAAGATTGCCAGGAGAAATACCAATAGCCTCAGATAGGCAGATGACACCACCCTAAGGGCAGAAAGTGAAGAGGAATTAAAAAACCTCTTGAGGAAAGTGAAAGAAGAATGAAAAAAGCTGGTTTAAAGCTCAACATTTAAAAACTGAAGATCATGGAATCTGGTCCCATCACTTTATGGTGAATAGATGGGGAAACAATGGAAACAGTGAGAGACTTTATTTTCTAGGGCTCCAAAATCGCTGCAGATGGTAACTAAAGCCATGAAATTAAAAGGTGATTGCTCCTTGGAAGAAAAGCTATGACCAACGTAGACAACATATTAAAAAGCAGAGACATTACTTTGCAAACAAAAGTCCATCTAGTCAAAGGTATGGTTTTTCCAGTAGTTATGTATGGATGTGAGAGTTGAACCAAAAGGAAAGCTGAACGCTAAAGAATTGATGCTTTTGAACTGTGGTGTTGGAGAAGACTCTTGAGAGTCCTGTGGAGAACAAGGAGATCCAACCAGTCCATCCTGAAGGAAATCAGTCCTGAATATTCATTGAAAGAACTGATGCTGAAGTAGAAGCTCCAATACTTTGGTTACCTGATGCAAAGAACTGACTCATTGAAAAGATCCTGATGCTGGGAAAGATTGAAGGCAGGAGGAGAAGGGGATGACAGAGAATGAGATGTTTGGATGGCATCACCGACTGGATGGACATGAGTTTGAGCAAGTTCTGAGAGCTGGGGAAGCCTGGTGTGCTGCAGTCCATGGGGTCACAAAGAGTCAGACATGACTGAGCAACTGAACTGAACTGAACTAAAAGAATAGTAGGCTTGATAATTCTTGTTTGATTGCTCACTGAGTTAACAACCTTGTATCATTAAAAAAAAAAGGTCATTGCTATTATGAAGTCATTAGTGGTACTGTGTGGGGGAGCAGAGATAAGCATTGGCATTACAAAGAAGCAAGACTGAATCTGTTGAAAGTGTCAATTTATTAATCATCAGTGCATTGGTTCCTTATAACCTGGGATTCAGTTGATGGCAGAAATTGTTTATTGTTCTTGATCCTGCTTGACTATGAGGAAGTTGTCCTGAAGACTGGGCTACTACGAAGACACCAAAGCATTTGTACTCACATTTATACTCTCATTTCTTTTTTTTTAATCTCTATCCTTCTGTGTCTCACTTATCTGTACCAATAGATATGATGCTTAGAAACTTCTGTTCCTTATAAATGTATCTGGTGTCAAATGGATTTTGAATAAGATCAGAGCAAGCAAATAAGGCCCAGTCAGCAGAATTCTTCATGTCCTACAACACAAATATCAAGCATTTACATTTATTAGTGCCTAGAAACATTTTCTCATTATTTGGTGTATGCTGATGCTAAATCGCTCCGTCGTGTCTGACTCTTTGACTCATGGACTGTAGCCCACAGGCTCCTCTGTCCATGGGATTCTCCAGGAAAGAATACTGGAGTGGATTGCCATTCCCTTCTCCAATTTTGGTGTATAAGTTTGTGCTATTTAGGTCAGATAAGCTCATTTTCTGAGGCTTCCCACATGGTGCTAATGGTAAAGAACCTGCCTACCAATGAAGGAGATGTATGAGACTCAGGTTTAATCCTTGGGTCAGAAAGATGTCCCGGAGGAAGCCATGGCAACGCCTTCCAGTATTCTTATTTGGAGAATCCCACATCAGAGGAGCCTGGAGGGCTTTGGTCCATAGGGTTGCAAAGGGTCAGGCACGACTGAAGGGACTTAGTACAGCCCAACACATGCTCACTTTCTATCTAAAAGCTTTAATTTTCCACAATATACAGTGTAAACGTTCAACTAAGTTTTGAAAGATGTATATGCAATACTCTGCCTTCTCTGGCTCAATCCTCAAGGTACATGAAAAGTCACAACTTTTATCACATGTTATCCCTGATTTTTAAGTAATAGCCATCAGAATTGCCCTTAGTTATGAATATTTGAGGTCTTCAGGGCAAAGTTGAATGACAGTAGAGAGAAAAACTGTCAGAGTGGGCAAAGAATTGTAGAGTGATGGAAAAGATACCTTTCAAAAGGTGAAAAAGAAGTTTCTATGAGAGACTGAAAAATTAAATCTGGTATTCTTAAGACATTTTATTAATTCAGTTCAATATCATGAATATTGGATTTAATTCTTTGAGGCTTCTCTTAACATTCCTCTTTTGAATCTAGCTTAAAGTATAGTCTGGTTCCTTAAATGTTGTTACTGGCTTTATATTGTTTCAATCATGCATTCTTTCAGCAAGCATTTATTGTTTGTTACTCCATACATAAGCCTTTAGGTTGTGGCGGAAAGCTGTCTCAGTGACTTGACTCAGCATGCTGTTGTGATCCCTGTGTCTCAGTCTGAGGTCTATGTGTCTGGTAGGCTGAGTCACCAACTATGAATGCTAGTATATTTTTCTTCCTTTCTTTTTTATGATAGTTCATAGGGAAAATAATGCTGTGAATTTAATGTCGTTTTTTTGTTTGTGTGGGGAACCGGGGGGAATGGTGGGTGACTGTGACCATCCCTGTGTGATCTCCTGAAGGTGAGAGTAGAACTGAAAGGAAGAAAGTCACAGAACTGAAAGGAAGGCAGAAAGAAACTCTGCTTCCTTAACATCTAAGACGAGTGTGTTATCAGCTAAAAATTGAATTCATTGGCTTTATATAATTGTAATTCAAACCAATCTACAATAACTGCTTACATCTTAATGATGATGGAGTGCTAAAGTTATCATTATTGTTTATAAAAGACATCATAACTATAACAAACTCATATTGAACTGCCTTTTTGTTAACGACATTGCCAAAAGTCACACTCGGATGCATTTGGCTCCTTTTAGTGAGCAACATGTGACTGAATGAGCCCTTCAAGAGATTCTTTCTGAGTATAATTTAATACAGCGTTTGCTATAAATCATTAACAAGGGCAGTATAGTTGTAGCATTTACTTTTATATAGTTTTTATTTAAATTAAGGAAAGAGTCTGTATATACAGGGAAATTAATTCTTGATTAAAATATAGTGAGATCTGAAGAAAAATTGGAGAGAACAAATACTGCTCACTTTTCAAAGTGAATTATGTTTTTTAAAATTTTTAATTGAAGTATAATTGCTTTACAGAATTTTGTAGTTTTCTGTCACACATCAACATGAATCAGCCATAGGTATACATATCCCCTAGTTTCTGTTGCATGGCACTGCTAATTTCTACTATAAGGGAATAAAACTTGCAACTATTCACTATCAGTGTGTATATACATGTAGGATGTGATGCGTGTCTGTGTGCTCAGTTGTGTCTGATTCTTTGCGACTCCATGGACTATAGCCCACCAGGCTCCTCTGTTCACAGGATTCTCTAGGCAAGAATACTGCAGTGAGTTGTCATTTCCTTCTCCAGGGAATCTTCCTGACCCAAGGACTGAAACCATGTCTCCTGTCTCCTGCGTTGGCAGCAGATTCTTTACCACTGAGCCACCTGGAAGCCCATATATATGTTTACACATGTGTACATAGGTACATATACAATATACATATATAGTGATTGGGTAAGTTATTGGATAAATTATTGGCTATATGATATGGGGAATCTGTGGATAAGCTGTGACTTCATTTACCAACTATAAAATAGTCTGTGAAAGAGCATTTTAGAAAATGAAACATTTGATAGAAATTTGAAGAACTTACTCTCCTGAACACAAGTATTCGTTTATCAAAGAAGAGGTGAATGGATACCTGGTGTACACCTAGAGGCTGTGCCGCAGAAAGTAAGGTAAGGACAAAGGATAAAATGTGTGTGGGGCTGCAGGTAGCCGAGCACAGTGTTGAGAAGTCCAGTAAGTAATCAGGGGCAGAAAGATCCTGATTCTTTCATGTCAGACACCAGGATTACTGTATGAGAAAGATAAAACATTAATAAATACAGAGGTGTATCCTCATACTACAGTTGGGGATTAAAATAGACTTCCTTTCTAGACTTGATGATGTCATAGTCCTCATCCCTAAGGCAAATTTAATTCCTACATGGTTAAAAAGAAGAATTTTGAAAGACCTGGATCAGGAAAAAGAATGAGAAAAAAAGGAAATTCAGGTACAAAGATTAAAAATTCATTATTTCTGTTTCTTTGAAACAAGGCTCAATGATTTGGCCTGTAAAACCTAGTTATTTAATCATTATGACTTGTTTCTTTATATTGCAAGGAACAAAAGTTTATAATATGGCTTATATCACCTGAGGAGTCTAATCCTGGATTTAGTGATGCTAAGTCCTGAGTCCCACCTCTGGGGATTTGGAGGCAGTACAGCTTTGATGTAGTCTGGGTCTTTCTAGTTAGTAAAATGCCAAGGTGGTTTCATTCCCACTCTAAAGAGTTTTCTTATCTTGGTTATTGGATTTTGGGGAGGAAATAGCTGCTGTGCTATAGTAGGCACACTAGAAGAGTGAAAAGCAACACTGGAAAATCTATCATCATAGAGATAGTTTGTTTTAAGAGTAACATTAACCCGATAACAGCCTGAGCAAGTTTCATACCACGTATTTTACTAACCAACCATCTGTTACTCAATTATAATTTTTATTTTTATTTTTATATATTTATTTTATATATTTTTACTTTACTTTGGCTTTCTTTTTGCCCATCTTTCCTCTTTATTCAAAAGTTTTTTATTTTTGTTGCATGAGTTACTAGTATTTTATATTAACCAAGTAGTCAAAAAGTAAAAACTGCCCATTTAAAATATCAGCTAATTTTCTTATCCTATATACTTATCTGATTTTTCTTGTTCTTTATCAACTAATGTTTTCCTCTCCTCTACAATTTTCTGTGACCTGTTGATAGACCTGTTCAAATTATTGGCACATTCAGTCACTGCAAAAAATTTTGTATTATCATCGTCCCATATCTGGTCTATTCTCCGTATTTATTGTCTCCCCAACTCCCACTATCATTTAACATTTTCTCAGTGGAATGTAAGCCACTTGACGGCAGCAATTTACATCCATGTAATGCTTTTATGTTACATATTATAATATCTTGGCATTTGGGAAATCAAGTGAAAATCACACACACACACACACACGCATATGTATATATATATATACACACACACATATATACATATAGTTGAATTTAATTTTTGAAATAAGCTAAGTAATAATTTTATTTGTTTTTCACAAAGGCCTTAAAGGATTGTCTGGTATTTATTAAAGTTTGTTGTCTATCCCCAACAGATGATATTTCAAAGTAAAGTGCAGGTTCTTAAGTTAAAATTTGATTTTATAATCAAAAGCATAGGGTCATACAGTTGTTTTATTAAAAATAATTGCTGCTTCTTATTTCATTCCTAGCTTATCAAATTGAATAGAAACTAAACTTTCTTGTCAATTTATATTTACCATAATTCTAAAAGCTTAAAAGGCAGATAATCATGACCTGTTTTTTTCTGAACCCAATGACCTACATATTTAGAAGAAAACAAATTCAAAATATAAGAATCCTAAAAAATATTGTAAATGAACTGTTATTAAAGATTCCTTTAACTACAGAACTAAAATCCAAGTTAGTTTTACATTAGCAATATGGGTTGCTGCTGCTGCTGCTAAGTCACTTCAGTCATGTCCAACTCTGTGCAACCCCATAGACGGCAGCCCACCAGGCTCCCCTGTCCCTGGGATTTTCTGGCAAGAACAATGAGTGAGTTACTTAAAAAAAAAAAAAAAAAACTTCACTTTTCCCTAATCAAAGAAATGTATAACTATAAAATTAATCAATTAACATTTAAAAAGTTGCCTCAGTTTATTGAGGCATAATCATTTTAGAAGTATATTCATAGGGAAATAATTTATTTTCTGTCCCCAAAATATATATCCCCTCCTCTGAAAATGATTCCTAACTTGTTCTGAATAATGTGATTATAGCTTTAACCATTTTACGAGAAATACCCTGAGATTTTAGTAAATGTTAATTATGACTTTTTCTTGGAAAAACTTTAGCCATGCATTTAAGAAAAAGCAATTCATTTACATGAAATTCTGTTACCAGACATAGAATCATTCCCTTTATTGCCTAATATATGTTCAGTTTCATGTCTAGTTAGAACATAAGGCACAATAAAGACAACTGGTATATATTTATTTTATGTAGCTACCTATTATGCAGGAAGTTCATAAACTCCATATTCTGTTGTTGAGCATTACTCTGTGGCCCATGGACATCTGGTACTCCATACAATTGCCAGAGATATTCCAATTCCATTTGTGTTTTAAGCAACCCAAATGTCCTTCAACAGATCAATAGATAAGTGTTGGTACATCCATACAGCAAAATGCTTCAAGGAATTTGAAAAAGAACTATTGATACACATAACATGAATGAATCTCAGACGCAATATTCTAAGTGGAAGAAGTTAACTTAAGAAGTTAAGTTCTTAGAGGCTGTGTAAAATATGATTCCATTTATGTTAATATGACAGCCTTGAAATGGCAAAAGAATAGAAACCAAAAACTGATTAGTCAGTGAGCCCAAGAAACTGGACTGGAAGAAGGGTCTGACTTCAAAAGGTCATGAGGGCATTTTTTCAGCTGCTCTACACCTTGATTGTTGGAAGTGTTAATGTTATAGTGTGTAAGTTATACCTATAAAAAAAGCACTAAATGAGAAAAACAGAACAACTTTGACACTACATTGCTAATTGCAAGTACAGGTGAGGTAACTGCAAACCATATGACGTAACAGTATTTGATTATATAAATAATTACCAATCAATAAGGATAAGCAACAATAACAGCAAAAAAATCTAAATAAAATTTGCACGAATGATGTTAATAGAACATTCACAAAAATGAGTATCCAAGTGGCCAATAAACAAGTGAAAATATGCTCAACCTCACTTTGAATCTGAGCATGACATAACATAGCAACAATGAATTTCTCCTAGAACAGTCAGATGATAAGATGTGTTAATGAAGATGTAGAGGCTTTAAAGAGTATGAGAGGAAAATGTATTCTTACACAGCAGGGCAAGTTTCAAAAGTGGTAGTCCTTTCGAAGAGATATCCTTCCCTGTCTAGTAACACTGAAAATAAGAATACCCAGGCACTCAGAAATTCTGCTAAATAGTGAAAATTGAAATAATTATTTGGGTTAGTTGCAGTTGCAGTTGTCTAAGAGTTGTCAGTATTGTATACAAAATATTCATCAGAGCATATTTATACCAGGAATAATTGGAATCACCAAATCAGATGCTATTTCGGATTCATGTTGATGTATGGCAAAACCAATACAATATTGTAAAGTAATTAGCCTCTAATTAAAATTTAAAAAGACCAAAAAAATAAAATAAAATGTTTCTGATTCTAATATCCTTAATATTGATTGAGTTTCCTCATCAGTAATAGGAAAATTGTAATTTAATTATTTCCTGGTGTCATGTGGAATAAAATATTTAATCTGCACCTAGAACACTGTAGGTATAATCTGATACTGATTGTAATCATTGATACTCATCTTTAAAGGCCAGATAAAAATGGGAAAGGAGTTTACATGACCCAAAATGAGAATAACTACAGTTTACTCCTTTGATTCTATAGGAGTATTTTTTTTTTTAACCTTCCTTAAAGTCCCAGTGGTACCTAGTTCAATAGAATAGCTAGGATCTTCAAACTCACCTAACTATGGATTCTTTTCAGTAGGTGTCAACAGGGGTCCGTATCTGTTTTGATATCCAGCACCAGTTCATTCGAGCCTCAGTACAGTTTTGAATGGGATTGAAACATTGTATAATTCAGTTACTGTCTTACTGTAAAACCACAGAAGTTTACTCATTTCTAACTTAGACCTTGAATTAGTAAAATATAATCCCTCTTGAGTATCATGTTGTCATCAAGGAGAAGATTGTTACAATATGAAACTAACTTTCTCAAATATAGTAACTGCTGTGCACTTTTGTGGAAGCTTAATTTTGTTTGGCGTATGAAACCCAAATTTCTTCTGCACTCTAGTATCATATTCAGAGTTTCAAATGCCCATAGAAGGACACTGGGGGCTTCCCTACCTGCAATGCAGGAGACCTGGGTCCGATCCCTGGGTTGGGAAGATTCCCTGGAGGAGGGCATGACAACCCACTCCAGTATTCTTGCCTGGAGAATCCCATGGACAGAGGAGCCTGACAGGCTGCAGGCCATGGGCGTCACAAAGAGTCAGACATGAATGAGCAACTAAGCACTCAGAAGGACATTCCAAATTCCAAATTCTACGTATTTACTCCTATCGGCATTTTTTAGTTTACATTTTTTCTAATGACTCTATAAGATTTAGAAAGTATGGTGATGGCTTATTTGCTTATGTCATGTTCTATTCTTGTGACTCCATGGAGTGTAGTCTGCCAGGCTCCTCTGTGCATGAGATTTACCAGGCAAGAATCCTGGAGTGGATTGCCATTTCCTTCTCCAGGTGATCTTCCCAACCCAGGGATCAAACTCAGGTCTTCTGTAATGCAGACAGTCTCCTGCTTAAAACTTAAAACATGTTTTTTTCTGAGCTATTCGGATTGTATACCTATACTTTTCATATACCTATTAGCCTGAATTTGTCCAATTCTATTTCCTGCAAGTTATTTTTTATTAACATAACATTATCCAAGATAGAAGAAAATAAAGGAAGAATTTAGTTACTGAGTAAGCTGGAGAGTACAGCCAGTGGATATTATTAGTATAAAAGGTATTTTAAAATGTGTGCATCCTTGAAAATGATAGGAGTTGCTAACCAGGCCAGACACAAGGACAATTGGTGTAAAAAACTGAGATCGTCCTGGGCAAATGGAGGCAAATATTTATAATAGTGATAAATAATTCACCACAACCACATACAGATTCTGTAAATTTATTGCAAAGATGCCCTAGCTAAAATGTCCCATATTCTGATGCATATATTTGCACCTTTGGAGGAACACTTTCTCATTTATTTCACTCAATTACATTTATTGAGTTTCAGGATGGGAGCTAGACACTGGGGATCAGCACTGAAGGATACAGACCCCATGTTTGCTCTCAGGGCATCCATCTCAAGCTATCCTGTTTAATATCGATATTAACATTTAATGGTATTTCAAATGTCTTAGGGTGTAGCACACATAAACTATAACTAAGCTGTCCTTTTTTTTTTTTTTTTGGTACAGTTCTTCTGTGTATTCTTGCCACTTCTTCTTAATATCTTCTGCTTCTGTTAGGTCCATACCATTTCTGTCCTTTATTGAGCCCATCTTTGCATGAAATGTTCCCTTGGTATCTCTAATTTTCCTAGAGCCAGACATCCTGGAATGTGAAGTCAAGTGGGCCTTAGAAAGCATCACTACGAACAAAGCTAGTGGAGGTGATGGAATTCCAGTTGAGCTATTTTAAATCCTGAAAGATGATGCTGTGAAAGTGCTGCACTTAATATGCCAGCAAATTTGAAAAACTCAGCAATGGCCCCAGGACTGGAAAAGGTGAGTTTTCATTCCAATCCTAAAGAAAGGCAATGCCAAAGAATGCTCAAACTATTGCATAACTGCACTCATCTCACACGCTAGTGAAGTAATGCTCAAAATTCTCCAAGCCAGGCTTCAGCAATATGTGAACCATGAACTTCCAGATGTTCAAGCTGGTTTTAGAAAAGGCAGAGGAACCAGAGATCAAATTGCCAACATCCGCTGGATCATCGAAAAAAGCAAGAGTTGCAGAAAACCATCTATTTCTGCTTTATTGACTATGCCAAAGCCTTTGACTATGTGGATCACAATAAACTGTGGAAAATTCTGAAAGAGATGGGAATACCAGACCACCTGACCTACTCTTGAGAAACCTGTATGCAGATAAGAAAACAACAGTTAGAACAGGACATGGAACAACAGACTGGTTCCAAATAGAAAAGGAGTACGTCAAGGCTGCATATTGTCACAGTGGTTATTTAACTTATATGCAAAGTACATCATGTGAAATGCCAGGCTGGATGAAGCACAAGCTGGAATCAAGATTGCTGAGAGAAATCTTAACAACTTCAGATATGCAGATGACACCACCTTTATGGCAGAAAGTGCAGAGGAACTAAAAATCCTCTTGATGAAAGTGAAAGAGGAGAGTGAAAAAGTTAGCTTAAATCTCAACATTCAGAAAACGAAGATCATGGCATCTGGTCCCATCACTTCATGGGAAATAGATGGGGAAACAGTGGAAACAGTGTCAGACTATTTTTGGGGGCTCCAAAATCACTGCAGATGGTGACTGCAGCCATGAAATTAAAAGACGCTTACTCCTTGGAAGGAAAGTTATGACCAAACTAGATAGCATATTCAAAAGCAGAGACATTACTTTGCCAACAAAGGTCCATCTAGTCAAAGTTATGGTTTTTCCAGTAGTCATGTATGGATGTGAGAGTTGGACTGTGAAGAAGGCTGAGCGCCGAAGAATTGATGCTTTTGAACCGTGGTGTTGGAGAAGACTCTTGAGAGTCCCTTGGACTACAAGGAGATCCAAGGAGTCCATCCTAAAGGTGGACTGTGTGTTCTTTGGAAGGACTGATGTTAAAGCTGAAACTCCAGTACTTGGGCCACCTCATGAGAAGAGTTGACTCATTGGAAAAGACTCTGATGCTGGGAGGGATTGGGGGCAGGAGGAGAAGGGGACGACAGAGGATGAGATGGCTGGGTGGCATCACCGACTCGATGGAAGTGAGTTTGAATGAACTCCAGGAGTTGGTGATGTACAGGGAGGCCTGGTGTGCTGCAATTCATGGGGCCACAAAGAGTCGGACACGACTGAGCAACTGAACTGAACTGAACTGAACTGAATCTGTCATATTTAAGTAGAAATGTATAGTAAAACTGATTTTACAAAAAAACAGAATTTAAAGATATGTCTACACTGCCCAATGCTTCATGCCTTTAGAACTCATCTTCAGAGAAAAACTAATAAACTCTAAGAATATCTTTAAAGAAAAAAAAAGTAATAGATGAATAAGGTCATTAATATGTGGAACTATCCTTAAGAACAAACTGTGGGAAATTCTTAAAGAGATTGAGTACAAGACTACCTGAGCTGTCTCCTAAAAAACCTGTATACAGGTCAAAAAGCAACAGAACCTTACCTGGAATAACTGAATGGTTCAAACCTGAGAAAGGAGGATGGCAAGGCTGTCATTGTCACCCAGTTTATTTAACTTATATGCAGAGTACATTATGCAAAATACTGGACTGGATGAATCACAGGCTGGAATCAAGATTGCTAGAAGAAATATGAACAGCCTCAGATAATCAGATAACACCACTAATGACAGAAAGTAAAGAAGAACTAAAGAGTCTCTTGATGAGGGTGAAAGAGGAGAGTGAAAAAGCTGGCTTAAAACTCAACATTCAAAAAACTAAGATCATGGTATTCTGTCCCATCACTTCATGACAAATAGAAGGGGAAAAATGGAAGAAGTGACAGATGTTATTTTATTTTATTTCATTTATGATTGCTGATAATTCTTTATTTTGAAGAGATTTTTCATCTAGTTATTAGAGATTTCTGTCCTGGTTTATTTGATAAGTGAGATAATTAAATCATAATTACTCATCCATTTATTCCTAAATTACAAGTAACTAGATGTTTTTTTTTAATTTTTTTTATTTTTTAACTTTACAATATTGTATTGGTTTTGCCATATATCAAAATGAATCCGCCAAGGTATACATGTGTTCCCCATCCTGAACCCTCCTCCCTCCTCCCTCCCCATATCATCCCACTGGTCGTCCCAGTGCACTAGCCCCAAGCATCCAGTATCGTGCATCGAACCTGGACTGGTGACTCGTTCCATATATGATATTATACATGTTTCAATGCCATTCTCCCAAATCATCCCACCCTCTCCCTCTCCCACAGAGTCCAAAAGACTGTTCAATACATCAGTGTCTCTTTTGCTGTCTCGTATACAGGGTTATTGTTACCATCTTTCTAAATTCCATATATATGTGTTAGTATACTATAATGGTGTTTTTCTTTCTGGCTTACTTCACTCTGTATAATAGGCTCCAGTTTCATCCACCTCATTAGAACTGATTCAAATGTATTCTTTTTAATGGCTGAGTAATACTCCATTTTCTTGAGCTCCAAAATCAGTGCAGAGTGACTGCAGCCATGAAATTAAGAGATACTTGCTCCTTGGAAGGAAAGGCATGACAAATCTAGACAGCATATGAAAAAACAGAGATATCACTTTGCCAACAAAGGTCTGTAAAGTCAAAGCTATGGTTTTTCCAGTAGTCATGTATGGATGTGAGAGTTGGACCATAAAGAAGGTTGAGTTCCAAAGAACTGATTTTGTGCTGGAGGAGACTCTTGAGAGTCCCTTGGACTGAAGGGAGATGAAGCCAGGCAATCCTAAAGGAAATCAACCCTGAATATTCATTGGAAGGACTGATGCTGAAGCTGAAGCTCCACTATTTTGGCCACCTGATGCGAAGAGCTGACTCATTGGAAAAGACCCTCATGCCGGGAAAGACTGAAGGCAAAAGAAGGGGGCAGCAGAGGATGAAATGGTTCAATAGCACCACTGACTCAATGGGCATGAATTTGAGCAAACTGGGAGATAATGAAGGACAGAGGAGCCTGCATGCTGCAGTCCATGGGGTTGTAAAGAGTCAAACACAATTTAGCAACTGAATAACAACAACAAACTTTCCCTGATGCTGGGAAAGATTGAAGGCAGGAGGAGAAGGGGATGACAGAGAACAAGATGTTTGGATAGGATCACCGACTCAATGGACATGAGTTTGAGCAAACTCTGAGAGATGGTGAAGGACAGGGAAGCCTGGCATGCTGCAGCCCATGGGATGGCAAAGAGTCGGATGTGACTCAATGACTGAACAACAATCCTTAAATAACAAAATGTCGTGATTCAAGGAAATAATAACTGAATGTAAGGGTAGAAACTGGAAAGCAAAAACTATAACATTATTACAGTTAAGTCCTTATAATATGTTGAAAAGGATATTTAAAATGTCTACTTCCTTATTCTCCTCAGAATCATTTCACATATATTATATGTACTTGTTTTCTAAATTGTCAGAAATAATCATTTTTCATATCTGTGTTCATCAATGCTAATGAACATATCTATTAAAATTCTTCCATATTTGATCAGAAATATCCATGTATTACCTCAGTCAGAATAGTTTCCTAACAACAAAAATAACAACAGTGAACAAAACAAGACAGAACAAAACACACACACAAAACACTTTACTGTGTGAATGGAACACACATCAATACCTTGTTTGTTGTGGATACCTCAACTTGGTCCTCCATAGGTCACTGTTAAGCAGTGGTTATTTACTTAACTTTTCCTCATTGGACATTATTTATATGTGTGAACAGGCGGGATAAGCCTCTAAACTTTCTTCCAACTTGAACATTAGCACAGTGTGTAACTTTAACATTGTAATAGAATTTCTCAACTTCTTTCCCAATGTTTTTGTTTCTTTGTATGTTTTCCAGCTCTAGTTTTCTAATTTTCTCTTTTCTTTCTTTCATAGAGAAACTTATGAAGAAATAGATTTAATGCATTTTTCCACATCTAAAACTTTCACTAATACCTCAATTCTCTAATGTGTCTCTTCTCTTAGTGTTTAACTAATATTATTTTTTACTTCACCAAACACTTCGTGTTAGTACCCCAAGATAACCATCTGAATGCTTATCGCACTTAAGCTCTCTGCAGGATATGCCCTTTTGGGGCATTGTCTCTATTTTGAAGTTCTCTCCATCATGGTCTTTCAAGATAATACCTTCTTTTTTTTTTAATTTATTTTTTGCGTCTCTGGTCACTCTATTATTTTTTTCTGTCATCTTTAATATTGGATCTCACATATTCATATTAAACCTTTACTTTAGTTCTAAAGTTATAACATTTCATCCATATCCATATGTTCAATTTACACTTATTCTTATGTTCATAAATTGCTATCACTAAACCAAATCTTTTTTAGATTCTGCTTTACCACATACACAGAAAATATTTACCTAAATATCTAACAGATATCTTAAAATCAACATGTAAATAATATCAAAATGTAAAATAGACCTTTTTATTCCCTCAGACCCAAATATTTTCCTCCTGAGTTGTCCCTTATCATTGTATATGGTACTTAATTGCCCGAATCTTTAAATTCTATCAATTTTGTGTCCTTAAAAAATTCTTAAACTCTTCTTTTCTCTTTATATTCATTATAATAACTTTGAGACATTCATGATTCTTTGTGTCTGTGTGTGTCTGTATTATTCTTTGTATTTATTTGTTAATAATGTTAATTGCCCTCAAGTCTCTTGTTTCTTACCCTAACCACTGTATAAAATGCTGACTTTGGTTGAGCTTTCTGAAACAATGAATTTATTTTAGTTCTTATCTTCTTGGCATCCATCAGTATTGTTTTGACTTTTAAGATAAAGTCAGAATTAGTTAACATAGAATAAGGAACCTTTCAGATTTCGTTCCTGCCCACCTATTTTCATTATCTCACTGCGTAGCATACTGTAATTAACTACATATTTATTTCTTCCTTTGAACCATGAGTCCCTTGATGATGGGGTCTATGAAATATCTCTTGAGCCCCAATTCCTAAAAATGTATCCCACGTCTAAAATATGTTAAAAATGTTAATTATGTAAGTTATTTTTTAATTAAAAGATACATTATCAAGCTTAATCAAAGTACAATTAGGCTACTATTCTCTGAGTGTTACATAGAATAATATTTCTATCAAAGATTTAGAAAACTAAATTCTAATCTTGAATTCCTTACTAGTTAGTTGTGCAACTTGCACCAAGTCACATAACTTGCTTGGGCCTCAGTTTCTTACTTATGAAATGATTTTGTACTGTTAGATGATTTCTCCAGCCTATTCTAGTTTCAAATTTCTGTGTAACCTGGTACTGTTCCATGGTCATAATTTAATGAGACACATTAACTTTTCAGGCCTCTAAGGAACAATTTCCTTAGCACTCAGACATAGTGTTTCACCCTAGTGTCTGTCCTATATCTAAGTATGCTTTGCCCCCGGGAACATAGGCTCAGAATGCTGCCATGGCAGAGCATATTTCCTCATTTCCATCAGTCTTATATAAAGGGAAAAAATGGTGTCATAACTCCAGTGGATTTATTTCCTGCTAACTTTAAAAGCTAAGAAATGCTTGAAAATATAGCCCCAATGTCACTGATTAGAACATCCTGTGGAGACAAATTAATTTTCTCTAAATGACATTTGAAAACTCGCTGAGGGCAAAGAACAGGAGAATGTGGTTATCCAGTGAGTCATTTTATAATTTCAGGATGAAACTGACCACCTTGTATGGCCAGTTTTTGTGGAGCAAACAGGACAAGGTGAGTTTTCCCCAGCTATGAGCAAAGTACCTATTACTAATTTAGAAAACGGAGGTATAACAGTCTGGAAAATTATAGGTCCATTTAAGTAACTAAATGTGCTATAAAGATATATGCCAAGATTTTGGCAACAAGACTTGAAAGAGTTATGGATAAATTAATACACAGGGACCAAGTTGGATTTATGAGGCATGAAACAATTATAGACAGTATGAAGAAGAGTTTTATGTTAATGCAAATTGATAGTGATACTCAGACTCTGGTGTTTGCAAATTCTGTTAATATCCAGGAAATGTGTAATAAAAAGGCACAGAAATATAGCTAAGCAAATATTAAATCATGTAAGTTTATAAAAAGTCTTGTTTTTTGAAGAATATACTATTATGTAGCAAAACAGATTGTATAATATTCATGGTGTCAGGAAAGGTAATTGATTTGTTTCCTTATAGATTGACTATGTGTTGAAAGTCATTATGAGGAAGGTTGTACTTATTTTACTATTTCTTATCTTATTTTTTTGTGATTAAAGAATGACCTAAGTCACCAGTATGACACATTTTAAATAATACATTCTCAGTCACAGGGATTTGAACTAATTTAAGAGTTGCAAATTTAAAATGCTGATGGTAATATACTCCCATCAAGTTTAAAGAAATTTGAGTGAGAGGCATGTAATCCTTTTGACTTAACAAATTAATGTTTGAAATTTCATAGAATTTAAAAAAACGATATATGTCTGTTACCAGCCAGGTGATAGATTAGACACTCAGAAGACCTCTCCTCCATACAAAGCAATTAAATCTTGCATATAAATACACTGTTGGGTTTCAAGGAATAAGGAACCTATGCAAGAGTTAAAATAAGCTATAAGCTGAAACCTGAGTAGAAAGCAGTGAAGAGTAAATTAACCTGTAAATTGACTTTATCTAAGGTATGAACACCCACGCCAAACTTGGGATTAAATGCTGCTATATGAGAGTGTATTTCAGTGTGCAGGAGTCTAGGCAGTAGAGTTCACGTAGTATCACGTAGTCACCAAAACCTCTTGAATCAGAGCAGAAGCAAACATGAGTCTTCTTTAGTGTAAAGCATCTCACTTTTAGTCCCTTAGGATTTTCACAGAGTAAGATCAAGAAAAGAAAGGCTCATAATGAGAGCTCACAAAAGACAGAAGGAAACAAGGCACAAGCGATGAGTATCAGAATAAAGAAGCATGTCACATGTCTATAAGAAAAGTTTGGTTTTTTTAGTACAATTGGTATTCTACAAAAGGAGAGAAAATGGGATCATATAAAATCTTCAATTAAAACCACAAAAGGCAGAAAAAGTGTGGAAGACAAAAGTAGAAACAAAGACAAGAAGTAGAAGACAGTAACAAATATGGAAAATATGTGTCCAACTATATCCATGATCACTGAAATGTCAGTGGTCTAAATATACTAATCAAAAGACAGATAAAGCCAATCAAAGAACAAGCCCACACTAATATATTGTCTACAAGAATCTGACTTGAAATATTAAGACACCTTAGATTAAAAGTAAAGAGATGCTGAAAACAGGCCAAGCTAACCCACTCCAGTGTTCTTGCCTGGAGAATCCCAGGGACGGGGGAACCTGGTGGGCTTCCCTCTATGGGGTCGCACAGAGTCGGACATGAATGAAGCAACTTAGCAGCAGCAGCAGCTACTCTAATCTAGAGTGATCAGTTTTATTGAACGTGCGCCTGCTAAGTCTTTTCAGTTGTGTCTGACTCTTTGGGACTTTATGCACCATAGTCCGCCAGGCTTCTCTGTCTACTGGACTCTCAAGAGTGGAGTGGGTTGCCATGCCCTCCTCTAGGGGGTCTTCCCAATCCAGGGATGGAACCGGAGTCTCACGTCTCCTGCATTGACATGTGGATTCATTACCACTAGCGCCACCTGGGAAGCCCAATCAGTTGTATTAAATCAAACAAAGTAGACTTCAGAGCACGGTAAGTTATCCGGGATAAAGAGGGGGTTACATAGGTGGCTCAGACTACAAGGCGTCTGCCTAAAATGCAGGGGACCTGGGTTCGATCCCTGGGTCGGGAAGATCCTCTGGAGAAAGAAATGGCAACCCACTTCATACTCTTGCCTGGAAAATCCCGTGGACGGAGGAGAGTGGTAGGCTACAGTCCATGGAGTCACAAAGAGTCGGACAGGACTGAGCGACTTAACTTTCACTTTCACATAATGACAAAGATGTCAATACAAGAAGACAATAATAATCCTTACTCAGTCAGTTCAGTTCAGTCGCTCAGTCGTATCCGATTCTTTGTGACCCCATGAATTGCCGCACGCCAGGCCTCCCTGTCCATCACCAACTCCCAGAGTTCACTCAAACTCACGTCCATCCAGTTGGTGATGCCATCCAGCCATCTCATCCTCTGTCGTCCCCTTCTCCTCCTGCTCCCAATCCCTCCCGGCATCAGAGTCTTTTCCAATGGGTCAACTCTTTGCATGAGGTGGCCAAGTACTGGAATTTCAGCCTCAGCATCGTCCTTCCAAAGAACACCCAGGACTGATCTCCTTTAGGATAGACTGGTTGGATCTCCTTGCAGTCCAAAGAACTCTCAAGAGTCTTCTCCAACACCACAGTTCAAAAGCATCAATTCTTCAGTGCTCAGCTTTCTTCACAGTCCAACTCTCACATCCATACGTGACTACTGGAAAAACCATAGCCTTGACCAGACGGACAGAATAAATATGTATATAATAATAGAACATCGAAATTCATGAAGCAAAAACTATTAGAACTACTTGGATAAACAGATGAATCCATTGTTATAGTTGAGACTTCAATACTCTATTGGGAATGAACAGATTCAGCAGGCAGAAAATCAATACGGATATAGATGAACTCAACACCATCAATTAACTCGATGTAATTGACATCTCTCAATGATTTCATCAGTGATTCTCCAGTTGCTCAGACAGTAAAGAATCTGCCCGCAATGCGGGGAGATCTGGGTTTTATTCCTGGGTCAGGAAGATTCCCTGGAGAAAGGAATGGCGACCCACTCCAGTATTCTTGCCTGGAGAATTCCATGGACAGAGATTCCTGGCAGGCAGGCAGGCACAGTCCATGGGATCACAGAGTCGGACACTGTGATCCCATGTGATCCCATGTGATCCATTTGGAAAAGACTCTGATGCTGGGAGGGATTGGGGGCAGGAAGAGAAGGGGACGACAGAGGATGAGATGGCTGGATGGCATCACTGACTCGATGGACGTGAGTCTGGGTGAACTCCAGGAGTTGGTGATGGACAGGGAGGCCTGGCGTGCTGGGATTCATGGGGTCACAAAGAGTTGGACATGACTGAGTGACTGAACTGAGCTGAACTGAACTGAATGACTTCATCAAACAATAGCAGAACACACATTCTGTTCAATCTCTGA
Source organism: Bos indicus (assembly GCF_029378745.1). Lineage (NCBI taxonomy): Eukaryota > Metazoa > Chordata > Mammalia > Artiodactyla > Bovidae > Bos > Bos indicus. The sequence continues at coordinate 59,228,910 of NC_091763.1, read as the reverse complement.
ATAGAACATTCACCATGATAGACCATATCTGGGTCATAAATTACACCTTAAAAATTGAAAAAAGTAGAAATTACTTAAGGTTTGTTCTTACACCACGATGAAATTAAAAAACCTATAACAGAAAAACAGCTGGAAATTACCAAAATACGTGGATATTAAAAAACACATTTTTAGATAACACATGGGATAAATATGGATATAAATTGTTTTAAATATTGAATTGAATAAAAGTTCACAAGCAATATTAAAGCATCAAATTATCAGTTATCAATTTCAAGTTATCAAAATATATGGGATGCAGCAAAAACAGTGCTTACAGGGAAATTTATAGCATTGAATACATATACTGTTCATCACATTATTTGCTTAATATATTATAAATCAATTTTTAAAAATTTCAAGGAACAAATCTGTTAAGAAAATCTATACTCTTCCTTTCTCCTTTACTACTCACACAGAACACTTCTCCTCTGATACATCACCAAATGTCTGTGTTTTTTTTTTTTTCCTATACTAATCAATTATCTGCCATACCAGCTGGGTGTCCTACAATTTTACTCAATTCTGATATTGTCTACCTGGAGATAGCATCAGATCCCATAACTTAAAGTCTTAGCCCTACAACATCACACTCCCAGCTTCAGCTCCTAACTGCAAGTACCTGTTACCTGTGCTTCTGATCCACCGGATATAAATCAGAGGTCCCTACTACTGATTATAATACAGCTCCCTCCTTGGTTCAACTGATTTTGCTAGTGCAGCTCACAAAACTCACGAAAACAGTTTACATACTAGATTATCAGTTTGTTAAAAACAAAAAGAGATGGTACTCAGGAATAGCCAGATGAAAGAGATACAGAGGACAAAGTAAGTGGAAAGGGGCATCAAACTTCCATACTGTATTTGAACAGGCACCTGTATGGGCTCACCAACCCAGAAGTTCCCTGAACCTGCTACCTTTGGGATTTTTATGGAGATTCCCTCATATTGCCATGATCCAACATTAACTCAATTTCTAGCCCCTATCCTCTTCCTGGTAATTAGGGGATGAAGCTGAAAGCTCCAAGCTTCTAATCATAGCCTAATCTTTCTGATGACCAGCCCCCACCCAGGAGCCTACCAAGCATTGCCTTATTAGGAAAAAAAATTGCTCCTAATACTCAGAAAACTCAAAAGGGATTGTTATTCAGTGTCACTTCGACATTCATACAGTTTCCAAATGTGTAGATTGTTACTGAGATTTCTAGTCAGTTCCATTATTGAATTTGTTTCACCTTGTGTTATTACTGTACTAAATTATCACAGCAATTTTATTAAAATTTTATAAGGTAAGTTCTTGTCACCCTCTTATCTGTGTTTCTTCTTAGGGAGTGTCCTGTATTTTCTGTAGTTGCTTTTTTTTTTTAAGCCTCATTATTCTGAATCAATAATCCACTTTCAACTACCTTGTTATCATTATTTGATATTACATTTGACAATTAACTCACCAAAAACACAGTTGGTGTCTACCATATACATGTGCTTGAGGTATGTTTGGGGCTCCACTATGTTGTTACAGCTCCTGATCTAAGACAGCTTATAGAAGTACTCTGGATATCTTTTATCATTCTCAAGATACTAAGCATTTTCTATTTCAAAGGGATAGGGAATTCAAAGTTGAAGAAGACATATGATCATTCTCCTCCTGATTTTAAGAAATCCAAAATAAGACTGAACCTTAGTATTTGTGTCTGAGAGTAACTCTGACTTCCAGCCAATTCCCAATAAGGTATTTAGTGTCTGAGAGTTTCGTACATCTGTGTGCCTTTCTCCACACTGGGAAAAGTCTGGAAAATTGGTAAAGTCTGTTAAAGCAAAATTAGAAAGTCTAACCCTCAGGATAATTAGAGAACGTGGTTCCATGATGTGACCTATATGTTTCTAAGAAGATCCTGATCTTCTAAATAGTCATTATCCTGAGTTGATGATTAAATTTTCAATAGTTAATGTTCACGTAGCAGGATGATCAACTGCTATAATTTAGCTAACATTGTTGGTGATGGTAGGAAGAATTTTAATTAAGCAAAGCCAGACTTTTGAGGATTAATTATTTGTCAGTTACCTTTTAAAATAATAACTAACCAAGTGAGGATGAGCTTTCATAAAGATGAAGGACAAAGAATATATCTAGAAAATCCTCCCCTCTGAGGCCAGATAGCAAATGAAAACTGGGGGCAAACAGAGGATCAATAGAAGTGACAAGCCAGCACTCTCACAATTCCACTTAACGTATCCTGTTCCTGCTGCTTGAACTTAAGCTGTGAATTTATGGAGTATTCTGTTTTCAAAGAACTTTGCCAATTTGAACAACACTGGACCTGAGAAGAGTGATGAAACCAGAGAGCACATAAAACTAGAAGAGTGCAGATGAGATAGCAAAGGCTTGTCAAGAGATAGAAGCCCTTTAAAAACGTTTTTAGAAGCAATAACATATTACCATAGAGCAATAAGAGATACCAAGTTCCAGTTGAGAAAAACATTCGAGGCTGTCAAGTGTTATATAATTCTGTCTGTATTCAAATTCAATGAAAATGAAGAGTTTGGGAGGTTAAGGTTAAGGTTGAGATGAAATGGAGCAAAGCAACAATTTTTTAGCTGGTAGTTGTTAGTACCTATGATTTTTGAAATCTCATGTGTCTTCTGCATTTGCACATAGGAAGAAGGCCCACCAGCAGACATGGGTCCCAAAGCCCATTGCCTGATCAAACTCCCCATATGTGATAAAAGGAGCCATGAAAAGTCGAGGCAAGAACAAATGAACAGAGAGAAGCCCTTTCAGTACTCTTTATGTTTGAGAACAAACTCTGGTTTAATTTTAAGACTCATTAACTGTCTATAGCTAAAATCTATTAAATTTCTTTATTAGGTCCCTTCTCTAAGTCTGTTAAGCATATACAAAAGGTCTCAGATGCCACAGACATTTGTGTTTGTCTAGTAGTTAAAAATGTACATTTTCACCCTTTTGTTCTCTTTTCTTTCTGCTTCTTTTTATCTCTCCCTTCTCCAATTCCATTCTTTTTTCTTCCCTTCCTTTCTTATTTCTTTTCCCCTCTTAATTTTTGTTTGCTTCTTTGATCTGTCAGACAGATTTGGAACACATGGATTTTGAAAGGAAGCAAATAACTGAAATGGGAGAATGATGCCTAGGATTAAGCCATGTGTTTGAATTTGTAATATTGTTTCATTCTTTCATCTCGATTTTGAATGCAATCACAATTTGGGGAAAAAAAAATGTTTCACAGCTTACATACCTGACTATTCATTCTCTCTTGTTTTTATTATCTCTTAAATGGGCTCATTTTTGAGGTTATTTTAAGCATCTAATTTTACAAAGCTTATGTTTTCCTATTTATAGAAGAATTAATAAAAAATGTTTCACATCTTAATTGTTCAGAAGGCCAGTTTTAGCCACTTTGATTACATTGTTAAGGCAGTGTGGAATCTCTTATTCAAATACACATTATTATTTTCCACATTATTTTATAAAGTAAAAGTAAATTGCTATTGTATTTCAATTAGATTTATTGCCAAGAAAGTAAAATGCCTGAATTTTTAAGTCATATGTTCTGTGTTTTGAGCTATGTATGGAAGAGAATGGTAGTTAAAACAATTCTATTTGCCACAGAACAATCAAAATATGTAAAATACAACCTCACTTTTACTAATCTGGTTTTCTCCAAGAAAATGTGTGTAGCTTTGTTTAAACTAACTAGAGTATTATTTTGCTGGGGAAAAACAATTTAGTACTGTATGTTTATTTATACAATGGACACAAAAGATTTGAAATGCTTCCCTATATTGTTAAATATTTTTTAAAATTTCCATGTATTTTGAATACTCCAATATTTTTTAAAAAAACTCAATTGACATTTCGGTATACAGTTCAATATTAGTAGCTGCCTTCATTCAGCCTGGAAAATAATATGATTTTTTAAATGACTCACTTAATCTCAGAAATTTACATTGGGTTTATAACCCTCATAAACTGAGAAAATATGAAATTGCCACAAAATGGCAAATGAATTACAGCATAAAGGTCATTTTTTAAATTTCTGACACTTCAGAACATTAGAAGGTCAAAAATCAGTGGCACATTGTCCTATGCTGAAAAATATCTTGATTTAATCAAGGCACTGTGTAGGCTTGTATAATTCAAAATAATTGTAATGTCTGTGAAATCAGACATTCAGATATGTAAGTGACTGTTCTAATAAGCAATGAATCAAGGATTAGAGAAATGTTGCATTTACTTCCTTATTTCCTTACAAGTAAATGTAACTTTCCAGCACAAAAACATTTATTCTATTTACTCTTTAAAGTTAAATTTGTACTATTGATGTATGTTTTCAATATTAACGAAATGTCTGTCAAAATGTATAACAACACAGAAGTATAAGGATTGTAAATTCAAGGATGCCTTATCCTTGAGATTCAGACTTTTACTATTTTTTATTGAATGGAAATTTGAAATCATCTATGTGGAAAGCTATAATATTTTGAGTAGTATAACTAGTAATTCCTCTGAAGTTCTCTTTTATATGTTAGTGATTGCCTTGTTTCAAATTAGAAAAATATATGTTTTCCTATTTGCTTTTCTTTTCATCCACAGAGCAAAAGAATTTTGGAGTTCAAAAACATCATTGGCTAGCCAATTGAATAATATTAACCATATCCTAGTAAGTGAAACTCGAGTAAATTTTTCAAAAAGTTGTATATATTACACTGAAAGACCATGAAAATTGGAGCCAATAAACATGAGTTTGATTTCTAATTTTGCCACATTCCAGCACTGAGGAAATAGCAAATCATTCTCTGAATCTCCCCACCCCGCCTTTTTTTTTTTTTATCTATAAGGGGAAGACAAAAACTTCACTGAAAACTCTCATTTTTTTTCCCTTTTAGGAATAAGTAAATGTGTGTACATGGACATCTTTTTTTTTCTAATTTTATTTTATTTTTAAACTTTACATAATTGTATTAGTTTTGCCAAATATCAAAATGAATCTGCCACAGGTATACATGTGTTCCCCATCCCGAACCCTCCTCCCTCCTCCCTCCCCATACCATCCCTCTGGGCCGTCCCAGTGCACCAGCCCCAAGCATCCAGCATCGTGCATCGAACCTGGACTGGCATCTCGTTTCCTACATGATATTTTACATGTTTCATTGCCATTCTCCCAAATCTTCCCACCCTCTCCCTCTCCCACAGAGTCCATCTTAATGAACCATAAAATGCTATAACATCTATGCTAATATATAGAACAAAAGATAAAGAAGGCCTTGGGAATGTAAATTGGTGCAGCCACTATGGAAAACAGGATGGAGGTTCCTCAAAATATTAACAATAGAACTACCATATGAATCAGCTATTTCACTCTTAGCCATGTATCTGAAGGAAGTGAAATCACTGTCTTGAGGAGATATTTGCACTCCCCAGATTCATTGTAGCATTATTTATACTAGACAAGATATGGAGACAACCCAGGTGTCTACCCATGGCTGACTGGATAAAGAAAGTGTGGGAGGTGTGTGTGTGTGTACACAATGGAATATTATTCAACCATAAAAAGAAGGCAGTCTTGCCATTTGCAACACCATAGATGGACTTTGGGGTTTCCCAGGTAGCTCAGTGGTAAAGAATACGCCTGCCAATGCAGGAGCTGCAGGAGACATGGGTTCAATTCCCAGGACAGGAAGATCCCCTGGAGGAGAAAATGGCATCTGACTCCAGTATTCTTGCCCAGAAAATCCCACGGACGGAAGAGTCTGGGAGCTAGAGTCCATGGGGTCGCAAAGAGTAGGACACGACTTAGCAACTGAGCACAGATGGATGTCAAGGGCATTATGCTATGTGAAATAAATCAGATAGAGAAAGAACAATACTGTTTGACCGCACTTATATGTGGAATCTGAAAACAAAACAAAAACACCGAACTCATAGAAACATAAAATAGATTGGTGTTGCTAGAGATAGGTGTGGGTAGAGCAGATGGATGAGAAAAAAGGTAAGATAAAGGAAGGTCGTTTATTTAGAAATTGAGCAAATTAGATGATATGTCACTTTGAAGGCTAAATATAAAATCAACATAGCATAACTAAGCAAAATAATCAAAAAGACAGAATTACCCCTATTAGACATGATAGGGACTAAATAATACAGTGAAATTGAAAAAACAAAACATAGTTAAAAACCAATTTTTTTTTTTTTCCTGGAAGGGCATTGATAGCAAAAGACACTTAAGAAATCCAATTAGTATTTGATTTAATTTCATCCTACCATCATTTAATACACTATGGAAAGCCATTTTTTCCCCTCAAACCTCCAGGGTTTTTTGTTTTGTTTTGTTTTTTAGGGAAAAGGCAATTTCGTATATTTGTCTGAGCATGTGTGCTTAGTTGCTCAGTCGTGTCTTACTCTTTGAGAACCCATTGGACTGTGGCCTGCTAGACTCCCCTGTCCATGGGATTTTTCAGGCAAGAATACTGGAGTGGGTTGCCATTTCCTTCTCCAGGGCGTCTTCCTGACCCAGGGATCGAACTCATGGCTCTTATGTCTCCTGCAGGTTCTGTATCTGCTGAGCCATTGGGGAAGCCCTATATTCATGTGTAACTTAGCTCTTACTTCTAATCAGTCTCCATCTTGTCTCCTGCTGAACAGATTCCTATTATTTTTTTATCCCTACCAGTCCCTTATTAATGTCCTTTACCTTCCCTTAGAATCACCCAGGTGAGAATGAGTGCATTACAAGATACAATTTGTGACCAAAACCCCAAGGGTCAGGAATGTGGGTAGCAATTATAGCAGAGCACAGAACAGCATAGAACTTCAAAGTTACTTAGCAACCATATCTAATCACTGGATAACTTCACAATTTCTCTCTCTCTGAAGCACCTCAGCTTTCTAAGTTTTCTTATTTCTGTTTCTTTTGATTGTGTCTTCTTAAAACTGAAATCTCCCCACTGTCTATAAGGGAGAACAATTCAGTACCTACAAATTAACTGCATATACCTACAAATTAACTGCATATCTTCCCTGTTTAGGCAAAATTTACTAGAGTGAACCATTAAACAGAGGGCTAATGAACATTTCCAGAATTCTACACCTCTAATTTTTACTTCCTTGGGGCCATCTTAACAATAATCCATGGGGCTTAAAACAACAGAGATTCATTCTCTCACAGGCCTGGATGCTAAGAGTCCAAAATTCAGACGTGAGCAGTGTTGCTTCCTCACAGAACTTCTGAGTGAGAATCTATTCTAAGCCTCTCTCCCAGCTTCGTGTGGTTGCCAGCAATCCTTGGTGTTTCTTGGCTTATAGACTTATCATTCCAATCTTTGCCCTTCTCTTCAGCATGGCCTTTTCCCAATGTCAGTCACTAGATTTATGCCCACCCTAATCCAATATGACCCCCCTCATTTTAACTTGATTATATCTTTAGGACCCTATTTCAAAAGAAGATCACATTCACAGATTTAGGAGTCTGGAATTCAATATGTGTTATTAAGGGACACAATTAAATCCATGAAATAAGGCAAATGGCTTAAGAAGAAATCTTGAAACTAGATTTGTCTCAATTGTTGGCCAGCCCCAATTTTGGCAGAGCTGCTCTCCTCTGAGGTGAAACATCCCACATTATTCAGTGCAGAATATTTTTGTGTTATGTAGGGGGATGGAATATGCCACTCCAAATATTTCATTTTGGCACAAGTATTATTTTAAGCTGAAGGCAATTGAGAAGAAATAGATATAAGAAATCTCTCTGTCTTCCCCTATTTGCATGATAGCAGCATGTACATTTATAAAGATACCCTCTTCTCTCTGTCAGGAAGGACAAAAGTTAATCACTAGATACAATGTCACACCTTTTTCAGCTTAGTGACAGCAACAGAAGAACTTGTATAACAAATTTTACTAAGTAGGCTTAACCTGACATTAGTTTCCTAGATATTTGCCTTCCCACAATTTGCCAACACTAGAGACAGAAGGTCTTTTTCCTTTATGTTACTTCTCTAAAAATTGCATCTTTCTACTGCTAAGATGCTATATAAGCCCAAGTTCTAACCAAATCTTTGAGTTACTCATCTTGTGTGTTCCTATACATGCACCCTGTGCATGTTAATAAATATGTTTATTTTTCTTTTCCTAATCTGTCTTGGGCAGTCTAATTTATAAGGCTCCAGCTGAAGAACCTAAGTGAGTAGAGGAAGACATTTTTCTTTTCCTACAACTCCCATGAATATCCTTGAGCTTTGTTCTGGTATGCTGTTAAATTACTCGGGAATAGACAAATCCTTTGGGGTCTTCCTTTTAAGACTTGTTAGGTGAAAAGAGAGGAAAGCTCAATTTATTACCAATTATTCCCCACAGCTGAGGCAAGATTGCTGCATACTCTACCTAGTGCTCCATGAATCATGAGGTTTTCCAGTTAGGCCACTATTTTCAGCCCCATGTGAGTGCTAACATAGCTTACTTCTAGTCTACTGGGTGATTCTTCCTCTGGCTTTGGGTATTCTCCTCTCACACACCTGTTGATAAGCATTATGGGGGCCTACCTATGGACCATTCAATTTCTCTCTATGGTCAAACCTTTTTCACTAGCATCTGTCAATCCTCCCTATTAATACTCTGGTCTTTCCAGACTCTCACATTTATATCCTCAAATCAAGGAGTCTACTGATCATTGGTTGGGTCTCCCCCCATGTGATGCAGCCTGTGTGGCTTTACTATCAGTTCAGTTCAGTTCAGTCGCTCAGTCGTGTCTGACTCTGCCACCCCATGTATCACAGCACGCCAGGCCTCCCTGTGCATCACCAACTCCCAGAGTTCACCCAGACTCACGTCCATCGAGTCGGTGATGCCATCCAGCCATCTCATCCTCTGTCGTCCCCTTCTCCTCCTGCCCTCAATCCCTCCCAGCATCAGGGTCTTTTCCAATGAGTTAACTCTTTGCATGAGATGGCCAAAGTATTGGAGTTTCAGCCTCAGCATCAGTCCTTTCAATGAACACCCAGGACTGATCTCCTTTAGGATGGACTGGTTGGATCTCCTTGCAGTCCAAGGGACTCTCAAGAGTCTTCTCCAACACCACAGTTCAAAAGCATCAATTCTTCGGTGCTCAGCTTTCTTTATAATCCAACTCTCACATTTATACATGACTACTGGAAAAACCATAGCCTTGGCTAGATGGACCTTTGTTGGCAAAGTAATGTCTCTGCTTTTGAATATGCTATCTAGGTTGGACATAACTTTCCTTCCAAGGAGTAAGCGTCTTCCAATTTCATGGCTGCAGTCACCATCTGCAGTGATTTTGGAGCCCCCCAAAATAAATTCTGACACTGTTTCCACTGTTTCCCCATCTATTTGCCATGAAGTGATGGGACCAGATGCCATGATCTTCATTTTCTGAATGTTGAGCTTTAAACCAACTTTTTCACTGTCCTCTTTCACTTTACTATAGGTTAGGGTTTTTTATATTTTCCCCATATAAACATTCTACAATGAATAACCTTATACTTAAATATTTTTATATTGTGAGAATTGTAATTGATATTTTACTGTTTAGTTGCTAATTTTTGTCCAACTCTTTTGTGATGCCGTGGACTGTAGCCTTCTAGGCTCCTCTGTCCATGGGATTAGCCAGGCAAGAATTCTGAAGTGGGTTGCCATTTCCTTCTCCAAGAGATCTTCCCGACCCCAGATTCTTTACCACTGAGTCACCAGGGAAGCCAAGAATTGTAATTACTGGATCAAAAAGAAAGCATGTGTGAACTTTTGTTGTGTATTGCCAAAATCTTTCTCAGAAGGTCATATTGATTTTCATTACAATGAATGGATATGCTTGTTTCTCCTTGGCCTCATGGAGAGAAAGGATCGTCATGTTTTTAAATTATTATCAGTCTATTGGTTTAAAAAGGGTATTTCGCTGTTGTTTTCATTTGAATCCTCTAAGAGTGAGTTTGAACATATTCCTATCAGTTTAGTTCAGTTGTTCAGTCATATCTGACTCTTTGCATGCCCATGGACTGCAGCCCCCCAGGCCTCCCTGTCCATCACCAACTCCCGGAGCTTGCTCAAACTCATGTTCATCGAGTCCATGATGTCATCCAACCATCTCATCCTTTGTCGTCCCCTTCTCCTCCTGCCTTCAATCTTTCCCAGCATAAGGGTCTTTTCGACTGACTCAGCTCTTCACATTAGGTGGCCAAAGTATTGGAGTTTCAGCTTCAGCCTCAGTCTTTCCATGAATATTCAGGACTGATTTCCTTTAGGATTGACTGGTTGGATATCCTTGCAGTCCAAGGGACTCTCAAGAGTCTTCTCCAACACCACAGATCAAAAGCATCAATTCTTTGGCTCTCAGCTTTCTTTATAGTCCAACTTTCACATCTGTACATGACTACTGGAAAAACCATAGCTTTGACTAGACGAACCTTTGTTGGCAAAGTAATGTCTCTGCTTTTTAATATGTTGTCTAGGTTTGTCATAGCTTTTATTCCAAGGAGCAAGCATCTTTTAACTTCATGGCCGCAGTCACCATCTTATAAATTCTCTTTTTTTGGTTGTTTTATATTTTCATTTGAATTCCATTTTGATAAACTGAGAATAAGATATCTATTAATTATTAAAGTGGGAATATTATTTAGACAGAGTTCTATAGGTGCGGGGAGCGAGCTCTGCCTCTGGCAAAGGTCATGAGGAAGGAGGCTTGGCATACGCAAAGGCGGGATCAAGCCTCAGGAGTCTCCCTGGAAATTCTCGAGCAATCTACCCCCAAAACCAGAGTCTGCCTACTTTCTGCTTTGTGCTTTCACCTACACCTCTGACTTTACGGGGGGCTGTCCCCCACTACCTCTCTCTGAAAAAAGAGTTAGCTTACAGCTCCAGTTAATAATTCCTGGGTGTGACAGTGTTTCAACCTACAAACTCCCTTGGAAGTCCTCTAGCCTGCCTGAATAGGTTTTTCCGGCCACATGTGATTGCTCAGAGCCTCCCAACTGTGAGAGGCATGAGATGTTCTAAACTGTCTAAATACAGATTCCTTTGAGCAGTTAAAAGATTGATTAGAAATTGTATTGGTGAAGGGATTTTTACTTGTTGGGCCAATGTTTGCTGCTAAGTCTCCATATCCCTTACCTGCTGTGTCCCTGGCAGTGTATTGATTAATATAATTGGTGTAAATAGTAGCTTTAATGTTTGTAACCTGGGCCCCTTGAGTTAATTCTTTTTCTTGTTATAGCCCACCACACCTTTGCTCTGTAGGAATGCAATTTATCTAATGCTTTTGGAGGGTGGCGCTTGACTTATCACCTTTAGATAAAAATAAGTTTTCTGAAGAAAGGGTCTTAAAACGTTAACAGGCCTCTGGGCCAGAAGATGATGCAAATCACCTAAGCTTTTGCATATGATAAGTTTGCAGGAAGAAAGCCTGGCTTACTGCATGACTCTACCCCTTCCCCCATTATCCTCTATGCATAACTTAAGGTATAAAAACTACTTTGGAAAATAAAGTGCGGGCCTTGTTCACCGAAACTTGGTCTCACCATGTCGTTCTTTCTCTTACCTTCTGGCTGAATTATTCAGCCTCTTTTCTCCACTGAATTTCCTCACTGAGCTATCCTTATTTCAGCCTCTTTTCTCCACTGAATTTCCTCACTGAGCTATCCTCATTCTATTACTCTTTATATCCTTAATAACGTTTAATTAAGCAATTGTTTCCTGATCCTCGTCGACGCCATCCCCGCTTCGAATTCCCTGGATCCACCGGGGCTGGACCCCGGCATATAGGAATTAGGTTGGGCTTTCCTTGTGGCTCTGATGGTAAAGAATCTGTGTATAATACAGACCTGGGTTCAGTTCCTGGATTGGAAGGATCTCCTAGAGAAGGGAATGGCTACCCACTCCAGTATTCTTGCCTAGAGAATTTCATGGACAGAGGAGCCTGGTGGGCTACAGGCCATGGGGTCACTAAGAGTCAGACATGACAGGAAATGGAAAAGGAAATGGCAATCCACTCCAGTATTCTTGCCTGGAAAATCCTATGGACAGAGAAGCCTGGTGGGCTACAGTCCATGGGGTTGCAAAGAGTTGGACACAACTGAGCGACCTCACTCACTCTATAGGAATTAAATTCAAAAGGAAATACTAAATTAAAATATAAAATTAAACGTAGTCTATGCATAGCAAAACTCAATGAGATCATATGTAGCTTACAGGAGGTCTCTAATCAATATTTGTAAATAAATTTATTAATTTATAGGAAGAGTGTTTCAGATTAAAAAAGAGAAAGGACTTAAAACTAAGCACTGAAACTGCAAAATTCAGAGGTCAGGTGAGAAGGAGTATGTCAAATAGAAAATTAAGAAATGATGGGCCAGAAATGCCAATACCACAAAAGGAGAAAATAGTCAGTGAATCATGAGGGGAAGTTGTTTCTAGAAGCACTGACTATAAATTATAGACTTTTTCTAAGATGGCAAGTAAACAAAGATACATTGAAATATTTCTTATTAAGGTACACTTAATGAAAGTTAATGGGTTCATGTGCCTGCTCTAGATACCAAAACTCTACCTACAATAATACATTTGTATGCGTGCTAAGTTGCTTCAGTCATGTCCAACTCTGTGACGCTATGGGCTCCAGCCAGGCTCCTCTGTCCATGGGATTCTCCAGGCAAGAATACTGTCAGTTCAGTTCAGTTCAGTCGCTCAGTCGTGTCCGACTCTTTGCGACCCCATGAATCACAGCATGCCAGGCGTCCCTATCCATCACCAACTCCTGGAGTTCACCCAGATTCACGTCCATTGAGTCAGTGATGCCATCCAGCCATCTCATCCTCTGTCGTCCCCTTCTCCTCCTGCCCCCAATCCCTCCCAGCATCAGAGTCTTTTCCAATGAGTCAACTCTTGGCATGAGGTGGCCAAAGTACTGGAGTTTCAGCTTTAGCATCATTCCTTCCAAAGAAATCCCAGGGCTGATCTCCTTCAGAATGGACTGGTTGGATCTCCTTGCAGTCCAAGGGATTCTCAAGAGTCTTCTCCAACACCACAGTTCAAAAGCATCAATTCTTCGGCGCTCAGCCTTCAAGAATACTGTAGCAGGTTACAATGCCCTCCAGGGAATCTTCCCAATCCAGGATCGAACCTGAGTCTCTTAAGTCTCCTGCATTGGCAGGCAGATTCTTAACCACTAGTGCCACCTGAGAAGCCCACCTACAATAGTGAGTTGGATCTAGCCTAAATATGAATCTATAATTGGAAGAGGTTTTTCTAACCATCACATGATATCAAAATACTATTATAGTGTGAAGAGGTCACTAAACAAAATTTAGAGCAGTAATTTCAGTAGAAGGATTTAATCCTTCATGAAATATAGTGCTAAAGAAACTTCATAGTTACCATTTGCAAATTAGGACATCCATCAATTGTACACTAGTACCATGTGGCACTAGCAGTAAAGAATGTGCCTGCCAATGCAGGAGACCTAAGAGATGTGGGTTCAATCCCTGGGTTGGGAAGATCTCCTGGTGAAGGAAATGGCAACACACTCTGGTATTCTTGCCTGGTGAGTCCCACGGACTGTGAGGATCCTGGCCGGCTACAGTCCATAGGGTGGTACAGAGTTGGACATGACTGAAGCGATTTAGCACACATACACCATTGATGAACAGTCAGGAAGTTGGGCACCTGTTTGGTACATAGGCATTGTATATTTAAAAAGAAAATTAACTGCTGCTGGAAACATCATGTTTTAAAAATTCTACAAAGGCAAATTTACAACAACAAAAAAATTATTTAAAATATTTCAAAAATGAAAAAAAATTTTCTAAAATGGATTAAATGCTAAGCTCTTTGAGAACTGTGTGTATGTATGTGAGTGGATTCATAGTCATATTTTTATGCCTAAGCATTTAATTTCTTCAGATTTATAAGTATTAGGGAATTGATGTAAACCTAATGTTTCCAACAGCAATAGAAATTTGTAAAGGATGCTGAAACTGTACAGAAATGACTTTATTTGGACAGGTTCTTGATCATTTGGGAAGAATTATGGACTCAGCATTTCAGTAGCACAGGTTTTTCCATAAAGTTATTTTCTTTTTTGTTGTTGTTGTTGTTCAGTGTTCAAAGAAACTATGTTTGGGAGTAAGTTTGAGAACTTCCATAACCTTTTGTTAATGAGCCTGCTGTCTCTGCATAAATTTGCAAATATCTTTATCAGATTGAATTACTGATGAAAAAGTACTTTCTTGTAAGAAGACTTCAATGGACCAAATTTCTATAGTAGATGTTAGCACTCATTTTTTTTTTCACTATGGAAAGGATATATACAATAATTCAATTTCATGTTTAATTATTATATTAATAATTCAGTCTTTGAACAAATGAGACCATGTCTTTTAATAATTTGATAAAATATGGTTTAAGTAGTTGGTAGTATGGTTCAGTTTTTATGGACAGTAGAACTCAAATGTTATGTGTGAACTCTTAATCAAGTCATACATACAATTTTGTTTCTTTTTCATTAGTATCATTTTCATTAGTGACTTTTGCTCTTGGTTTATGTTTAATCTACTTACAGCCTTACAGAATTTAATTGTGAATATGAGAACAAAATGCTTATTCAGGACAATTCTAATGAATTTATTACTTTTTTATAAGGAGGCAATTCTTTTCAGTCTATTTGCATGTTATTATATATATGTTATTTTGCAATGTCATGTGTATGTGTGTGTGTCTATGTAAAGATACTGTATCATCAACAGTTCATGAGAGTGATCTTTACTCCAATCCTTAACAAAAATTAGCATTATTAAACTTTTTTCATGTACTATTCTCTTAGTTTTCTCCTCTAGGAAACACCTATTAAAATATATTTGTGTGTGTATATATATATATATATATATATACACACACATTTATTGATTGCATATTTAAAAGTCATTTATGACATTTATGTAATTTAGGTAAAATTGAAAAGATTTTCATTATTTTTATTTTCTCAATATTTTCTTCTTTACTTTTACTTTATTGTGTTTTGATAAACAGAAGTTGTTAATAGAATCAGATTTTTCAACATTTCAAAATGATTTGCACATTTTGGGACTATTTTAAGAAATATTTATCTATTTCTAAACAAGTAAGATGTGTCTGATATATTTCCAAGAATATAACTTTAAGTTTGCATTCTTCACATCTGTAACTTTAATGAATTTGAAATAGATTTTAATATACGATATGGGTTATTTATCTTTTAGTAATTGATCCTTAAGTTAATCATATTATGGTTAGAGGTATTTATAAAATATCAATTTTTGAAATATCAAAATTTCAAAAATAAATTTTGTTTGCAAAAATTTTTCTGTAGCTCTTGATAGCACAGTTCTGTGTATGTTCATTAAATTTTGCTTCTTAACTGTATCACTGATATCTCTATTCTTACTAATTTTTAAGTGGTGTGTTGAAATACCCATTGTGATGATGGATTCATCAGTCTCTGTTAATCTCTAATGAGGTCAGGTGTTTGATTAGATTCATCTAAATTTAGAATTTTAATATCTTCCAAGTCAATTGAAACCATTATCTTTATATTGTCATTTTTATCTCTAATAATTTTTCTCACCTTAGTATATTTTTTGTTTTATATTGATAATACAACCTTAAGATTCCTTAACTTGCTATTTTTCTGTGTATGTTTCCAAGCCATCATTTTCAGCCTTTCTGTATCAAACTTGGAATACACATTTTAATACAATGAACAGAGTTGGAGTGGATCTTTAATCCAGTCAGACAATCTACTTTTCAACTGAATTAATTTACTAGGCCTTACTAAGATAATTTTTACTATATTTAAATTTATTTTTACAATCTTTTACTTTCTTCCTTTTCTTTTTCTATCTTTGTTTTCTGTTTCTAATTTTATTAATAATCAACTTTTCCATTTAGTTTTTCTCTCCTGTAATAGATTTGAAATTTTTCCTTCCATTTCATCCCATTTATATTTGTAATATGTTTATTTTGAACTCAAAAATATGTCTAATTTAATATATTTAATTAAGATTCATACAGGCAGTAAGTAATATACATTTAAACCACTATTTGTTTTCCTCTTTTTTCTACACACAGTTGTTCCAGAAAGAAGCAAGTTGCAAGTTTCATCTTTAGCTTTACTTTACATGGGAAGAAACCTATTTTGTAACCCCATCTTTTACTAATGTTGAGGGTCCTTAGCTATACTGTCCAATAACTTAGGTGCTAGCCGTGGGTGACTTTTTAAATGTAAATTAATTAGATATAAATAAATTACACATTATATCCGTGGTTGCATGAGACATATTTCAAGTCCAGCCTGAGGTGGCTAGTGGTTACTGTATTGACGAGCACCTCTATAGTAGAACACTTCCATGTAGAAGGCATTGTTGGACAGCCATGCTAGAGGGCCTGGGCTCAATCTAAAATCTCCTTGTCCAACATTAGCTTCTGTTTCTCCATACATGTAGAGAACAGAGCTTTGAGAATTAAGCATCTCAATATTTAATGCTCTAGTTCCCTGCTTATTTAACTTACATGCAGAGTATATCATGAGAAATGCTGGGCTGGAAGAAGCACAAGCTGGAATCAAGATTGCCGGGAGAAATATCAATAACCTCAGATATGCAGATGACACCACCCTTATGGCAGAAAGTGAAGAGGAACTCAAAAGCTTCTTGATGAAAGTGAAAGTGGAGAGTGAAAAAGTTGGTTTAAAGCTCAACATTCAGAAAACGAAGATCATGGCATCTGGTCCCATCAGTTCATGGGAAATAGATGGGGAAACAGTGGAAACAGTGTCAGACTTTATTTTTCTGGGCTCCAAAATCACTGCAGATGGTGACTGCAGCCATGAAATTAAAAGACGCTTACTCCTTGGAAGGAAAGTTATGACCAACCTAGATAGCATATTGAAAAGCAGAGACATTACTTTGCCAACAAAGGTCCGTCTAGTCAAGGCTATGGTTTTTCCAGTGGTCATGTATGGATGTGAGAGTTGGACTGTGAAGAAGGCTGAGCGCCAAAGAATTGATGCTTTTGAACTGTGGTGTTGGAGAAGACTCTTGAGAGTCCCTTGGACTGCAAGGAGATCCAACCAGTCCATTCTGAAGGAGATCAGTCCTGGGCGTTCTATGGAAGGACTGATACTAAAGCTGAAACTCCAGTACTTTGGCCACCTCATGCGAACGGTTGACCCATTGGAAAAGACCCTGATGCTGGGAGGGATTGGGGGCAGGAGGAAAAGGGGATGACAGAGGATGAGATGGCTGGATGGCATTACCGACTGGATGGAGATGAGTTTGAGTGAACTCCGAGAGTTGGTGATGGATAGGGAGGCCTGGCGTGCTGTGATTCATGGTGTCGCAAAGAGTCAGACACGACTGAGCAACTGAACTGAACTGAACGGAACTGAGTTCTCTGATTTGGATATTTGTACTTTGTTTAGCATTTGTTTATTTGTTCAATTTAATATCTCTATTCATCTAAATACGTTGTTTGAGATTTTCCTCAATTTACTATGAACTTAGAAATGCATCTTAAAACATACTTAAGTAAGTTATTCAGTATATATGAGTTTTCAGGGAGCAGTAGACCACTATGATGTTGGGATAAAAGGCAAGATTAACGTTTTTATTATTCCTATATATTTTCCTTTTTTATGTAAACTGCTCTTTGTACATGCGTGTGAAGTCACTTCAGTCGTGTCTGACTCTCTGCGTCCCTATGGATTGTAGCCCACCAGACTTCTGTGTCCATGGGATTCTCCAGGCAAGAATAATGGAGTGTGTCGCCATGACCTCCTTCAGGGGATCTTTCTGACCCAGGGATGGAACCCTTTTCTTTGGCATCTACCTGCACTGGAGGGGGGTTCTTTACTGCTAGTGAAAAGTGAAAGTGAAAGTCGCTCTTTGCAACCCCATGGACTATACAGTCCATGATGTTCTCCAGGCCAGAATATTGGAGTAGGTAGCCATTCTCTTCTCCAAGGAATCTTCCTAACCCAGGAATGAATTGAACCCAGGGATGAACCCAGGTCTCCTGCATTGCAGGCAGATTCTTTACACTAGTGCCAATATAATTTCTGACATTTTATTTTCTTTTTCTAATGAGTTTGAAGGAAGTCTGAAGGAGACCTTCCCTTTGTTACCAGGTGTTGTCAGATGATGTTGCTTTTTTGCTGTTTTTTTGCTTTGTTTCTTTTTGATGTTTGCTTTTGATTCTGTAATGATATATGCGGCCAAGGAGACTTCTTCATTGTAATTTGCATACCTTTTTTCATGGCTTCCATTTTTTCATATAAAATTTAAGAAGGTCTTCTTCATGCCGAAGTTGTACCTTCTTCTCACACTGCTGAAGTTTTTTTTTTTTTTTTATATTTGAATATTGAACCCATCAGGAATTAATTCTAGTGTAAGTTATAGATAGTAGCTTTCTATATTCTCAAGAGGTGTGGGTTTTTCCAATGTCTTTCATTGAACAATTCATTATTTCTCCCATAATAAAAAATCACTAGTGTTTTATGCTGAAGTCCTACATATATGTATGATGTCTCATTTAAGATCTATTTTCTCCTCTTTTACAGTTTCTCTGTCTAATCTTGCACCAGGCCAATAGGATTTCCTGAAGTTTACTGATCTTTTTCTTCTTTTTCTTTTTTGTGCTATATTTAAAGTGTATGTGTAGGAACTTTAGAATTCACTTGTTCAAAAAAAATTACTTTGCTGTTTTTATTGGTAACAGATTATATCTTAAATATTAATTTAGGAAATTTAACATTTTATCTTCTTGAGCCTTTCTAGCCAGAAACAGCATATTGCCTTTTAATTGATTCAAATTTTATTTTTATGTCCCACAAGAGAGTTTAAAATTTATTCCATGTGAATCTTGAACATCACTTTAAAAATATATCTCTCTATGCTTAATCCCTCCAGTGAAAATGAATATTTTTAAAGTTTTTCAGTCGATTTACTTTAGTTTTCCAGACACACAATATTGTTTTTGATATATAATGATACTTTCACCTGTTTCTTAACTCATTTCTCTCTTTCATTTAATTACATAAGCTGTTATGTCCTAAACAATGTTAAACAAGATTGGTAATAGTGAATATACATGCAGTTTCAAAATTTGATAGAAACACTGTTTGCACATTAAAATCTATGTCCACATTAATACTATAAATTTTAGATTTATATCTGTGTTTAGTCGCTCAGTCATGTCCGACTCTTTGCGACCCCATGGACTGTAGCCCACCAGTTTCTTCAGTCCATGGAGATTCTCCAGGCAAGAATACTGGAGTGGGTTGCCATGCCCTCCTTCAGCAGATCTTCCCAACCCAGGGATTAAGCCAGGCCTCCCACACTGCAGGCATATTCTTTATCATCTGAGCCACCAGGGAAGTGCAAGAATACTGAAATGGGTTGCCTAACCCTTCTCCAGGGGATCTTCCTGACCCAGGAATAGAACTGGGGTCTCCTGCATTGCAGGCAAATTCTTTACCAGTTGAGCTACCAGGGAAGCTCAGATTTATATCTAATATGTTTAAATATATATATATATATATATATATATATATATATATATTTAATGTCAAATAAATATATATAATTTTAAACTTACTATGTACTATTTACGGAGAAGGCAATGGCACCCCACTCTAGTACTCTTGCCTGGAAAATCCCATGGATGGAGGAGCCTGGTTGGCTGCAGTCCATGGGGTCGCTAAGAGTCGAGCATGACTGAGCGACTTCACTATCACTTTTCACTTTCATGCATTGAAGAAGGAAATAGCGACCCACTCCAGTGTTCTTGCCTGGAGAATCCCAGGGACGGGGGAGCCTGGTGGGCTGCCGTCTATGGGGTCACACAGAGTTGGACACGACTGAAGCGACTTAGCAGTAGCATGTACTATTTAAGACAAATGTGCAAAATTTTTATCAAATATCTTTAAACATTTGAGAAGTGATTATAATTATTTTATATTTGAAAGTATATTACTATGCAGATTATATTATTATATTCTTTCAATATTGAATTATATCTGAATCTAGTAAGACTAATAATGGATTATTATTATTTTGTTATGCCCTTATATTCTGTTTGCTAATATTTGGTTTAGGATTTTATGACCAGTAAGGGAAACTGATTTTTTTGCTAATCTTTTACTTATGTTTGAATTTGTTAAATACGCTCTTGAGCAATGGAGATATCATATGTGTATGTGTTCTGTAACTCAGTCATATCTGACTCTTTGCAAACCTGTGGACTGTAGCCTGCCAAGCTCCTCTGTCCATGGGATTTTCCTGGCAAGAATACTGGAGTGACTTGCCATTTCCTCCTCCAAGGTGTCTTCCTGACCCAGGAATCAAACCTGCATCTCCTGCATTGCATAGTCTTATATTACTTAAATAATTTATGGAATTCCATGAATTTCCTGAAGAATCTATTTATGATTAATGCATTAACTTGAATGTGTTTGTGTAATGGAGATGGGAGGTGAAAAGTTATTTGACAAGTTCTCTAGTTCTTCTATGGTAATCTGTAGGTTTCAATTTTTTATGCTATTTTGATTGGGCTATATTAGATTATTTATCTACATTTGTAAATTAATTTTTACAGAGAAGCAAAGTAATTTATAATTTTTTAATGTAATCTGTGAAAATTTGCTTGATTTATATGCTTGATGTGTTTGTCTTTTTCCTTTTTTTATGTTAAATAATGATTTATCTGTTTTATTCTTTATTTTCCTCTAGAGTCATCTCTTAGATAACTACGTTCTATTTTTCAGTTCAGTGTTTGCCATTGATTACTTTTTCCAATATACTTTTTCTCTTTGTCTTACTGCTCTTTAACTGATTAGGTTGGATACTCATTATATCTATATATATATTTTAGTAATATAAATGGTTAGGCTATTAAATATCTCTCCAAGCACTGCTTTAGGTGTGTCATATAAGCTATTAAATATATTTTCATATTACTGATTCCTAGGCAATTTATGTGAGAGTTCAACCAAAAACTATTTGAGATATTTTTCATATTTTAAAGTTTAGCTAAATATAGAACAAACTTTCTCCCTTTTTTGAGACATAACATTTTGGATACTTTATAATATATTCTGTTATCTGATTTAATTTTTGCACTAAACCTGAGAAGTTGACATTTTTATTCACATTTTGTGTGGCACAGAAGGATCCTACTGTATTTAAGTAGCAAGGTATATAATGGAGAAATAAAAATGAAAGCTAAAACTTCCTCTTTTAATATTTGAATTTTTTCAGGTACATATAAAATAACTAATATGCTTATTGAAGGACTGTGGTTAAAGGAAACACAAGGGCCTGTGCTATCAACAAAAATAGCATCAATTGCACTTCTGGTGTGATGTATAATATGAAAGGAACAATAGATAGCAGTGCAAATTGTGGAATGAGGAGACAAGGTTCCCAGGAACCCCCACTACACTGGAAGCATCAGTGCTTTTTCAGATTTTCTTGCTGTGGGTCGCAAGAAAAACTGTAGTAAAAATTGTGGTAAAAATTTGTATTAAAAAATTGTAGTAAAACTGAGACTCTGGCTGACTAATACCTTTTTATTCTTAATTCTTCAGTTAAATGGCTTTTGATTATAGTGGGACAAAATAGTTGATCCAATATTTGATAGCTGAATCGAAAATAATACTGTCACAATATATTGCCCTAGTGATCTATCAAATAGAGGACATCATATTGGGCTTTTCTAATTTGCAGAATGAGTACTAACATATTTGAAATTAATTTCATTTGTAAATAAGGAATCCTCTCTCCCCCTTAAGCTTTGGTTCTTTACAGGAGTGCACAAACTTGTAGACACGACAAGGATACTTATCTTACAATTCAGAGCCTGACTCTCTAGCAAGCATACTGCAGTACCATAGCTTACATGTGATAGAGGGTTCTGTGGGACCTAATTCTCACCTCCCTTTCTTAAAGAGAATGTAAAGACCTGAAAGTGAAGCTGTCCTTTTTAGTCTAGCATTTAAAGAGAAAATGTGGACCTAAACTTTCTCAAATGAACAAAATCATGTTCATACAAAACACTATTGTAATGTCCCTGAAAAGGTGCAAAAGAACATGGGATGATAGGTGTAAATTTCTTCTTTCAGAGATATATCTCTAAGCTTGGTCATAAGCTGCAATACAAAATAAGTCTGCTTCATTAGAACAACCTGAGAATAACATCACAGAATGCCAGCAAAAAATCATTTTGTTTCATTTAAGTTACTGAAGGACTTGTCTCTTAAGTTACTATTAGCCAAGAACTAATATATCCTACTTATAAAAATTTGATAGACAAAGCAGATCAGTGTCTACAATTCCTTGTATTTTATGTATGTAAGAGAAAATAAGTAAAAAACCTTCGCATTTGGAAACCAAAACTATTCTCTTTTGAAAGCAGAGAACATACAGTTTTGTAGTGGGTTTGTCTTTTTTAAGGCAGCAAAATTACCCAATTTGTTTTTACCATAACCTATAAATGTCGAACGTCCTCAGTGAAAATGATAAACATGTAATTTAACTGTCATATATATGCTTGTAAAGCAAGAACGTATGCTTGGTGAAACTTGGAGATGGGGTTTAACATGGATTACACGTTTGTAAAGTTATGACTTTGTATGGAATACATAGTTATTGATCTTCAAAACAGAGTTACTCCCTATTTAATTATTAACATATTTTTGAAGGAATAACCCTCACCATTTTCTAGTCAGAGACATCTTTATTACTTTGAAATAAGATGCATATTTATATGGGTTTGTGATATTGGATGCAGGGCCACTATCAAACTTTATTCTGGGCATGCCATGGCATTGAGTATAAGCAACAACTTTAAATTAGATGCTCTCCTTTATAGGCTGTGAGATTGAATTAGAATAAAGCACTAATAGAAATCCAGTTTATAAAAATACCATAGAGGCTGGGAGATAATGATGAATTTCTACTATTACCACATTCCAGTACATCTGTATCTTCTAAAGTACTGGTAGAAGATACATTTTTCTTTTTATGTTAGCCAAAAGAAAAAAAAATCTGATATATATTAATAAGTTACCAGTATTTCTGTGATTATTTCACTTTTTTCTCTTTCAAAATGTCATGAGAAATCTCATAAGATCCTTTAAGTTGCTAACATTTTGTTAAATGAATTTGATTACTCCTGTATAATAAAATAATCATAGGAGGTATAGAAAGGCAACCAAATCACACTAAGTTTTGTACTTTTTCTAGTTGAGAAATAATTACAAATATGTAGAGAATTATGGGCAACCTGCCATCAGAGTAGTAGCTATTTTACACAAATGAGTAAAACAAGCCAAAAATGGAAAGGCACTGCCTACATCATTCTCTCCTTAAAAAGCACTTCTTCCCAAACTACTCTCTGCAACTCAGATCCCAGTGTATACATCTGTTCATCATTCTTAATACCTCCCTCTCATTCACTCTCATGTATGAAATCTATTAGCATTGATCTTGACTTCACTTCCTAAATATTCCTAGATGCCACCATTTTTCCTTGCTACTATTCTGTTCTCTTGTAGGCTGACATCTCAGCTCCTTGTATCTCTTCAGTGCAAGTGAGAAGTGCCATTTCCTAGGTCAATCACTTACACTTGTTCTAGCCCCATTTTGTTTTCCATTACTCTCATGTCACTCCTGTGTTGTCAACCTTCAGTTGTACCATGAATCTCTAGCTAAAGTCCAGATAAAGTCCATCTCGGGAGCCTGGATGCTGTCATTCACATCTAACTCCCCAACCTCATCTTGCTCTGTGCTGCTTTCTTGTCCTGTCTGTCCTATGGTCTTACAAGCTGTAAGTTCTTGGCACTTTTTTCCCACTCCAGGGTCTTTGTTTATGTCATTCTCACTGCCTAGAGCATTATTCCTTCCTTGTTATTAATATCTAGTTGATATCTGAAGGAGTGTAAGACATTTCGAAGGGTCTCAGATCAAGCAATGCAGCCTTCTTTGACTTCTCTAAAAATATAATCTCACTTTTTTCCTTCCCAGTTCATATTATAATAGCAGTTTCACACTTGGGTGATTATTAGATTAATACCTCTATCTGCCACTGGGCAGTACTCTTATGGAGGTAGGGTTGTGTTAATTATCATTATCTTTGTATTTTTTTGTATAGAGTCTGCCACCTCATTGAATATTTGTTGAATGAATGACTATATGAATAAATGAGTAAAGAAATTAAAATTGAATTTGAGAGATTGGAAACAATGAGGAGATGGTAATTTTGGAGCTTGGGTACCTTAGGAATTAGGTCAACCTTCGTGGGATTTGAAGTTGGGTGACATTACCCTGATAGCAAATCCTACTGAAAATAATTGTAAACCTAGACTTATAATAATAAGACAAGAATACACATTATTAATTGAATATTTGCTATGTCTCAGGAATTGCACAATGTACTTTATATAATGCTTTTAAAAATTTGAGCCATGATTTTAAAAAGGACCTACTATACAAGGAGATACCAGTTTTCCCCAATCTCTTTGACATTTTTGTTTCCAGCAGGCAAAGGTATCTGCTGAAAAGATCAATCTGAATAAGTATGTGGGGATAATTCTTTGAGATGTAAACAAATGGAAGATTCTTTTCTTGATAGTTTCAACTATTCCATGTGGCAAAGGGATTAGATTTTTTCAACAGTCAAAGTCAGCTTTTTCTGCCCCTAAGGTTAAAATATCTTCTCTGTCTGGAATGAAAGAAAAAGGTGAATGAAAGAGAAGTCTGAAGATGAAAAACTAGTATGTCTTAGACAGTAGTTCAAGATGGTAGCATGGGGAGTTTGTGAATTCACCTCCTACCAGGGACACAACAAGTCTACAACCACAAATAGTTGCAGTTTCCTCTGAAACTACTGAATAGTTTCCTCTGAGAAGAACTGAAGACTTGGTGAACAGAGCCTCCACAAGAAAGGATAAAAGAGCAGCATTGAGATTGTAGTGAAGGCAAAGACATGGTCTCACCAAAGAAACACCCTACTGCTGGTGAGCCATCCACAGTTGGGAGGGGGCTCAAAACTACAGAACTCTTTCCCAAGAGTCATGCACTTGTGCCTCGTATCAAGCATCCCAGCCCTCAGATTCCATGCAGGAGAGGTAAGCCTCCAAAATATTTGGCTTTGAAAGACAAGGATACATCCAGGAAAGCCATAGTGCTATAGGACATGAAGAATCCAATCTTAAAGAGTTCATTTGCAGACTCACTTTGCAGCACAACAAAACAAAACAAAACAAAACAACAACAAACAGTTTGAAAAGCATCTGTTTGAAAAAGTGAAGGAGATCCACTTACCAATCTTAAAGCATCTTCCAGAGAGGCAGGATCCTACTGGGATCCTCCCCAGGAAGGGAGATGCTGGCTGACACCCTTTTGAGATCTCATTCTTCCTTGCTAATACTGACACTGACAGGCACTACTTTGGAATTCTTAAACCTGCAAGCACCAGTAGGCACACCCCACTGGGAGGCCATCTAATCCCAAAGAGCCACAGCTGTGCAACTCAGCAAGGAGGCCATTCGAGAGCCCTGCCCACGCCCTTGCCACAGCAGGCAGGCACACACAGCCCAAACCTGGATTTCCCTTGAGGACCTAGCTCTGGTGGCCAGAGTGATTGTGCCTATGGACTCTGTGAGACATCTTAGACAAGGCCACCCTGTAAAACTAGGAGGTAGCTGGTTTTGCTAATACACAGAAACAAACACAGAGTATGGCAAAATAAGGAGACAGAGGAATATGTTCCAAATAACACAAGATAAAAACCTCAGGAAAATACCTTTATCAAATGGAAATTATCTACCTGATAAAGAGTTCAAGGTAACTGTCATAAAGATGCAATGTTATATACTGTTTTACTTCAGTTTTTTTTTTTTTTTTTTCAATCTAGTGTGTTTTAGAGCTCTCAAGAGAGAGATGATAGACTGCTGCTGCTAAGTCGCTTTAGTCGTGTCCAACTCTGTGCGACCCCATAGACAGCAGCCCACCAGGCTCCCCCGTACCTTGGATTCTCTAGGCAAGAACACTGGAGTGCGTTGCCATTTCCTTCTCCAATGCATGAAAGTGAAAAGTGAAAATGAAGTCGCTCAGTCGTGTCCGACTCTTAGCGACCCCATTGACTGCAGCCCACCAGGCTCCTCCGTCCATGGGATTTTCCAGGCAAGAGTACTGGGGCGGGGTGCCACTGCCTTCTCTGAGAGATGATAGAAACCCTGTGATAATTAGATCAGAAGAAGACTTAGGCCACTATTGTCTGTTGGAACCAATAATATGTTATGATCTCAAAATTTCCTTTTTCTTTATGATGTGGAAGCAGAAGAAACACCTGTGATGGCCATCTAGTCATCTCATGTTATAGAATAAATAGACTCTATCCTCTGTAACTTTTAATAGTCGAGGTTTTGCTAGAATATCTTTATTCACTTGATCCCTTAGCTTTTGCAAAAGAGACCATATTTGCATTTAAGTTCCTTTTTGGAAATTAATAAATTATTTTTACCACTTTGTGATTTTTTAAATAGAAATTATATTTTCGAGGGGAAAAAGGGAAAGAGATTTAGAGTATAGATAATGTTCATTGGTATTAGCCAGAGGGATCTTACAGAGGTGATAGCTGGAAAGTCTAGAGTGACGAATACTGCTTTTTAGTATCATAGGAGTAAATTGCCTTATATAGATGTAAGTAGTAGCTGAAATTACATTACTCATAAGGCAAAACACATTTTGAAGAGAATTCCACAGGCTGAGAAGGCAAGTTTTCATAAAAAGGACTAGATTTGCCGTAACCTCTGGGGAAAAATAAGAATCTTTATTGCCTGTGTAAGAGCAAGCACTTCCTGAAGTCTTTTGAATTTTATAAATAGTCTCTCAGGTTTCAGAGAAAGTTTTAAAAGTATATTTTTATGTAGAGCTGAAGTACTTTGCTGAACAGCAGAAATTAACACAACATTGTAAATCAACTATACTCCAATTAAAAAAATAAAATATAAAAATATTTTAAAAAATAGAAATAAAAGACAACTCATTTAGCAGTGCTTCTTCCTTTTTAGATAAGAGATGTACCAAGCAAGCCATCTTTCGGGAATGGGGGTTTGTGTGAAAGCCGTAATGCTCAAAAAACACATTATTGCCATTATGTATGTTTGTGTATTTTTCCCCCCATATAGCTCAATTTATAGGTTCAGAGACACTTTTATTTTTTTTAATTTATTTATTTATTTATTTTTTTAAGCCCGGGCCGGGCCCCGCCGTCTCGCCAGCGCTACCCTGGGTCGCCCGCGCCTGGGGCCATCACTTCTCAGATGCACTCGCTGCACACCTGCCAGCCCCGAAGAGCCCGCGTGCCCGGGGCCCAGCAGACCGTTCCAGTTCCCCAGAGACACTTTTAAAAATGTATATCACTAAAAGAAGAACATGATATGCTTCAGAAATATAATTTGCTCTATTATTGTTTATTTTATCACTACAATCTCCACTCTGGCCATGGAATAAAAATTTGAGTGGCAATGTAGAAAATTCAAAAGTTTTTCCTTAAAAGTAAAGACATAGTTTTCTCTTTTATATAATAATTTTAGTACTGTTTTGCTGAGTTCTAGTGTGAAGGCTTTTGTAATTTTAAAAATATTCTGATCTAGGATCAAAGGTATAAATTTTTCTTGGAGTCAATGGGTGCTATATGTGGTTTCCAAAGAGATATTTATTAACACGGAGGACCAACCCCACATCCAGCGAGCTGTGGCTGCGCAGGCGCAGGAGGGCCTAGAGGAGCTATCCCACATTGAAGGTCAGGAAGGGCAGTGGTGAGGAGATACCCCTCGTCCAAGGTAAGGAGCATCAACTGCTCTTTGCTGGGAGCAGCCGTGAAGAGATACCCCATGCCCAGGGTAAAAGAAACCTTGTAAGAGAAACCAAGTAAGATGGTAGGTGTTGCAAGAGGTCATCAGAGGGCAGACACACTGAAACCATACTCACAGGAAACTAGTCAATCTAATCACACTAGAACCACAGCCTTGTCTAACTCAATGAAACTAAGCCATGCCCGTGGGGCAACCCAAGACAGGCGGGTCATGGTGGAGAGATCTGACAGAATGTGGTCCACTGGAGAAGGGAATGGCAAACCACTTCAATATTCTTGCCTTGAGAACCCCATTAACAGTATGAAAAGGCAAAATGATAGGATACTGAAAGAGGAACTCCCCAGGTCCGTAGGTGCCCAATATGCTACTGGAGATCAGTGGAGAAATAACTCCAGAAAGAATGAAGGGATGGAGCCAAAGCAAAAAGAATACCCAGCTGTAGATGTGACTGGTGATAGAAGCAAGGTCCGATGCTGTAAAGAGCAATATTGCATAGGAACCTGGAATGTCAGGTCCATGAATCAAGGCAAATTGAAAGTGGTCAAACAAGAGATGGCAAGAGTGAATGTCGACATTCTAGGAATCAGCAAACTAAAATGGACTGGAATGGGTGAATTTAACTCAGATGACCATTATATATACTACTGCGGGCAGGCATCCCTCAGAAGAAATGGAGTAGCCATCATGGTCAACAAAAGAGTCCAAAATGCAGTACTTGGATGCAATCTCAAAAATGACAGAATGATCTCTGTTCGTTTCCAAGGCAAACCATTCAATATCACAGTAATCCAAGTCTAAGCCCCAACCAGTAACGCTGAAGAAGCTGAACAGTTCTATGAAGACCTACAAGACCTTTTAGAACTAACACCTCAAAAAGATGTCTTTTTCATTATAGGGGACTGGAATGCAAAAGTAGGAAGTCAAGAAACACCTGGAGTAATAGGCAAATTTGGCCTTGGAATACGGAATGAAGCAGGGCAAAGACTAATAGAGTTTTGCCAAGAAAATGCACTGGTCATAACAAACACCCTCTTCCAACAACACAAGAGAAGACTCTATACATGGACATCACCAGATAGTCAACACCGAAACCAGACTGATTATATTCTTAGCAGCCAAAGATGGAGAAGCTCTATGCAGTCAGCAAAAACAAGACCAGGAGCTGACTGTGGCTCAGATCATGAACTCCTTATTGCCAAATTCAGACTTAAATTGAAGAAAGTAGGGAAAACCACTAGACCATTCAGGTATGACCTAAATCAAATCCCTTATGATTATACAGTGGAAGTGAGAAATAGATTTAAGGACCTAGGTCTGATAGATAGCGTGCCTGATGAACTATGGAATGAGGTTCGTGACATTGTACAGGAGACAGGGATCAAGACCATCCCCATGGAAAAGAAATGCAAAAAAGAAAAAAATGGCTGTCTGGGGAGGCCTTACAAATAG
Organism: Bos indicus; assembly: GCF_029378745.1. Classification (NCBI taxonomy): domain Eukaryota; kingdom Metazoa; phylum Chordata; class Mammalia; order Artiodactyla; family Bovidae; genus Bos; species Bos indicus. The sequence continues at coordinate 59,199,490 of NC_091763.1, read as the reverse complement.
CTGTGAAAAGAAGACAAGTGAAAAGCAAAGGAGAAAAGGAAAGATATGAGCATCTGAATGCAGAGTTCCAAAGAATAGCAAGAGATGAGAAAGCCTTCTTCAGTGATCAATGCAAAGAAATAGAGGAAAATAACAGAATGGGAAAGACTAGGGATCTCTTCAAGAAAATCAGAGATACCAAAGGAATATTTCATGCAAAGATGAGCTCAATAAAGGACAGAAATGGTATGGACCTAACAGAAGCAGAAGATATTAAGAGATAGCAAGAATACACAGAAGAACTGTACAAAAAAGATCTTCACGACCCAGATAATCACAATGGTGATTATATTACCTAGAACCAGACATCCTGGAATGTGAAGTCAAGTGGGCCTTAGAAAGCATCACTACAAACAAAGCTAGTGGAGGTGATGGAATTCCAGTTGAGCTATTTCAAATCCTGAAAGATGATGCTGTGAAAGTGCTGCACTCAACATGCCAGCAAATTTGGACAACTCAGCAGTGGCCACAGGACTGGAAAAGGTCAGTTTTCATTCCAATCCCAAAGAAAGGCAATGCCAAAGAATGCTCAAACTGCCATACAATTGCACTCATCTCACATGCTGGTAAAGTAATGCTCAAAATTCTCCAAGCTAGGCTTCAGCAATATGTGAACCGTGAACTTCCTGATGTTCAAGCTGGCTTTAGAAAAGGCAGAGGAACCAGAGATCAAATTGCCAACATCTGCTGGATCATGGAAAAAGCAAGAGAGTTCCAGAAAAACATCTATTTCTGCTTTATTGACTATGCCAAAGCCTTTGACTGTGTGGATCACAATAAACTGTGGAAAATTCTGAAAGAGATGGGAATACCAGACCACCTGACCTGCCTCTTGAGAAATCTGTATGCAGGTCAGGAAGCAACAGTTAGAACTGGACATGGAACAACAGACTGGTTCCAAATAGGAAAAGGAGTACGTCAAGGTTTTATTTGTCACCCTGCTTATTTAACTTATATGCAGAGTACATCATGAGAAACGCTGGACTGGAAGAAACACAAACTGGAATCAAGATTGCCGGGAGAAATATCAATAACCTCAGATATGCAGATGACACCACTCTTGTGGCAGAAAGTGAAGAGGAACTAAAGAGCCTCTTGATGAAAGTGAAAGAGGAGAGTGAAGAAGTTGGCTTAAAGCTCAACATTCAGAAAACGAAGATCATGGCATCTGGTCCCATCACTTCATGGGAAATAGATGGGGAAACAGTGGAAACAGTGTCAGACTTTATTTTTTTTTTGGGGGGGGGCTCCAAAATCACTGCAGATGGTGACTGCAGCCATGAAATTAAAAACGCTTACTCCTTGGAAGGAAAGTTATGACCAACCTAGATAGCATATTCAAAAACAGAGACATTACTTTGCCAACAAAGGTGCGTCTAGTCAAGGCTATGGTTTTTCCTGTGGTCATGTATGGATGTGAGAGTTGGACTGTGAAGAAGGCTGAGCGCTGAAGAATTGATGCTTTTGAACTGTGGTGTCGGAGAAGACTCTTGAGAGTCCCTTGGACTGCAAGGAGATCCAACCAGTCCATTGTTAAGGAGATCAGCCCCGGGATTTCTTTGGAGGGAATGATGCTAAAGCTGAAACTCCAGTACTTTGGCCACCTCATGCGAAGAGTTGACTCAATGGAAAAGACTCTGATGCTGGGAGGGATTGGGGGCAGGAGGAGAAGGTGACAACAGAGGATGAGATGGCTGGATGTAATCACTGACTCGATGGACGTGAGTCTGAGTGAACTCCGGGAGTTGGTGATGAACAGGGAAGGCTGGCATGCTGGGATTCATGGAGTCCCAAAAAGTCGGACACGACTCAGCGACTGAACTGAATTGAACTGAATTTGTTTCATAGAACACAAAATGCTATTGGGAGATAATAAACTGCATCTATTGTTTGATTTTATTATTTATATTTTATGATTTGAACTATTAATATTTTTTCTCCTAGTTATGAAATGAATGCTTGCTGTTCAGCAGGAAAGCCAGCAGACAGAGGGACAACATGGCACCATTCAAGAAGCACCAGCCTTGGAGACAGAGGACAAGGGATAAGGTACTCCCTGATTTTATTCCTAATAACCTTGTTTATGCTGAGAGCACCTGACTTTTACTTCGTAAGAGTCCTGAGTCATATAAGATAATTATTTCTTTCATAACCTTTTCTTGTTCAGTCGCTAGGTCATGTCCAACTCTTTGTGAACTCATGGACTGTATCATGCCAGGCTTCCCTATTCTTCACTATCTCTCGGAGTTTGTTCAAACTTATGTTCATTGAGTCAGTGATGCCATTCAACCATCTCATCCTCTGTTGCCCCCCTTTCCTTCTGCTCTCAATCCTTCCCAGCAACAGGGTCTTTTCCGACGAGTTGACTCTTCACATCAGGTGACCAAAGTATTGGACTTTAGCTTCAGCATCAGTCCTTCCAATGAATATTCAGGACAACTTTCCTTTAGGATTGACTTGTTTGATCTCCTTGCAGTCCAAGGGACTCTCAAGTCTTCTCCAGCACCATAGTTCATATTCCTGAATATGTAGTTTTTGTTCTCTCCTCCCCCAAATAGGAAAATATATTCCACCTTAATATACTCCAAGTTAATAAGAGTGAAAGATTGTTGCCTATGACTAATCAACATGAAATTCAACTCATAGCAATTAATTCATTTTATAGTTTCTATGAAAATCAGTGTGGTACTGTTGAGGAATAAATTAGATTCAATATCAGCCAAGTCTCAGTTGATATTCTAGTTCTAATACTTACTAGTTGTGTGAACTTGATCAAGTTCCTTAAATTTGGGGGTCTCATCTGTAATGTCAATAATATATAACTTCCTATGTTGTTATAATAGTTTAAAAAGTAATATATATAAAATGCACATCTCACATCATTAGTGCTCCATATATTACGATTTTTGTATTGGGAAAACTCTGAAGTTTCATCTTCACTGAGAGTTGTATTGCGTTTCTTCTGGTAGCCCTCAGATTCCTGCTACTTATTTTGTCCCCTTTGGACATTTGCAAAGGATTAAGGTTATCCAGCTCTCTGGTAAGAAAATCCTTATATTGCCATACCTTGCACCATGTAACCCTGCTATTATGGCCAACATTTATTGGTCTATAAACAGTTGGATGATTAAACAGCTAGTCAGTCAGTCAGTTGAGTTGCTCAGTTGTGTCTGACTCTTTGTGACCCCACGAACCGCAGCATGCCAGGCCTCCCTGTCCATCATTAATTCCCGGAGTCCACCCAAACCAATGTCCATTTGAGTCGGTGATGCCATCCAACCATCTCATCCTCTGTCGTCCCTTCCTCCTCCTGCCCTCAATCTTTCCCAGCATCAGGGTCTTTTCCAATGAGTCAGCTCTTCGCATCAGGTGGTCAAAGTATTGGGGTTTCAGCTTCAACATCAGTCCTTCCAGTGAACACCCAGGACTGATCTCCTTTAGGATGGACTGGTTGGATCTCCTTGCAGTCTAAGGGACTCTCAAGAGTCCTCTCCAACACCACAGTTCAAAAGCATCAATTCTTCGGGGCTCAGCTTTCTTTAGAGTCCAACTCTCATATCCATACATGACCACTGGAAAAACCATAGCCTTGACTAGATGGAACTTCGTTGTCAAAGTAATGTCTCTGCTTTTTAATATGCTGTCTAGGTTGGTCATAACTTTCCTTCCAAGGAGTAAGTGTCTTAATTTCATGGCTGCTGTACCATCTGCAGTGATTTTGGAGCCCAGAAAAATAGTCAGCCACTGTTTCCACTGTTTCCCCATCTATTTCCCATGAAGTGATGGGACCAGATGCCATGATCTTCGTTTTCTGAATGTTGAGTTTTAAGCCAACTTTTTCACTCTCCTGTTTCACTTTCATCAAGAGGCTCTTTAGTTCTTCTTCACTTTCTGCCATAAGGGTGGTAGCCTATAACTTAATGTAAGTGTATACCAATAGCATAAAAAAGACATTCATATTTTTCTTTGGGGGAATTTTTTTATTAAATATTTTTTTTTTGATGTGGGCTATTTTTAAAATATATTGAATTTTTTACAGTGTTGTTTCTGTTTTATGTTTCAGCTTTTTGGCTACATGTGATATCATGTAGCCAAAGGCATGTGATATCAACCAGGGATTGAACCAACACCCCCCTGCACTTAAAGACAGTCCTAGCCACTGGACCACCAAGGAAGTCCATCTTTGGGGGAATTTTGTTTTAATTTATTTATTTTTAAAATGTATTTATTTTTTATTGAAGGATAATTGCTTTACAGATTTTGTTGTTTTCTGTCAAACCTCAACATGATCAGCCATAGGTATATATATATCCCCTCCCTTTTGAATCTCCCTCCCATCTCCCTGCCCATCCACCCCTCTAGGTTGATGCAGAGCCCCTGTTTGAGTTCCTTGAGCCATACAGCAAATTCCTATTGGCTATCTATTTTACATATGGTAATATAAGTTTCCATATTACTCTTTCCATACATGTCACCCTCTCCTCCCCTCTCCCCACGTCCAGAAGTCTATTCTCTATGTCTGTTTCTCCCCTGTTGCCCTATAAATAAATTCTTCAGTACCATTTTCCTAGATTCCGTGTATATGCATTAGAATATGATATTTATTTTTCTCTTTCTGACTTACTTCACTCTGTATAATAGGTTCTAAGTTCATCTACCTCATTATTACTGATTCAAATGTGTTCTTTTTTATGGCTGAGTAATATTCCATAGTGTATATATACCACATCTGGCCCTGGGCTTTTGTTTTTGGGGAGATTTTTGATCACTACTTCAATTTCAATGCTTATAGTTGGGTTGTTCATAATTTCTTCCTGGTTCTGTTTGGAAGACTGAACTTTTCTAAGAATCTGTCCATTTCTTCCAGGTTATCTGTTTTATTTTCATATAGTTGTTCATAGTAGTCTCTTATAATCCTTTGTATTTCTGCATTTTCTGTTGTAACCTCTCCTTTTTCATTTCTAATTTTGTTAATTTGATTCTTCTTTATTTTGTTTATGATAAGTCTGGCTAAAGGTTTGTCAGTTTTGTTTATCTTCTTGAAAAACCAGCTTTTAGTTTTATTAATCTTTACTATTGTTTCTTTCATTTCTTTTTCATTTATTTCTGCTTGGATCTTTCTTGTTTCTTTCTTTCTATTAATTTTGAGGTTTATTTGCTTCTTCTTTTTCCAGTTGTTTTAGGTGTAAAATTAGGTTTTCTATTTGATGTTTTTCTTGTTCCTTGAGGTAGGATTGCATTGCTATAAACTTCCCTCCAAGATCTGCTTTTGCTACATCCCATAGGTTTTGAGTTGATGTGTTTTCATTGTCATTTGTTTCTAGAAATTTTTTATTTCCCTTTTGATTTCTTCAGTAACCTGTTGGTTATTTAGAAATGTATTGTTTAATCTCCATGTGTTTGTGTTTTTTACAGTTGTTTTTTTTTTTTTTTGTAATTGATAATCTTGTCTCATAGCATTGTGGTTGAAGAAGATGTTTGATACAATTTCAATTTTCTTAAATTTACTGAGGTTTGATTTGTGACCCAAGATGTGGTCTATCCCGGTGAATGTTCCTTGTGTACGTGAGAAGAAGGTATATTCTGCATTTGGATGGAATGTCCTGAAGATATCAATGAGATCCATCTCATCTAATGTATCATTTAAGACTTGTGTTTCCTTACTAATTTTCTGTTTTGATGGTCTGTCCATTGGTGTGAGTGGGGTGTTAAAGTCTCCTACTACTATTGTGTCACTGTCAATTTCTCCTTTGATGTGTGTTAGTGCTTGTCTTATGTATTGAGGTGCTCCTATGTTGGGTGCATAGATATTTACAATTGTTATGTCTTCCTCTTGGATTGATCCCTTGATCATTATGGAGTGTCCTTCCTTGTCTCTTGTAATCTTTATTTTAAGGTCTAATTTGTCTGGTATGAGGATTGCTACTCCAACTTTCTTTTGCTTCCCATTTACATGGAATATATTTTTCCATCCTCTCACTTTCAGTCTATATGTGTCTTTAGGTCTGAGGTGGGTTTCTTGTAGACAGCATATATATGGGTCTTGTTTTTGTATTCATTTAGCCAGTCTGTGTCTTTTGGTTGGAGCATTTATTCCATTTGCATTTAAAACAATTACTGATATATATGTTCCTATTGCCATTTTCTTAATTGTTTGGGATTGATTTTGTAGATCTCTTTTCTTCTGTTTTATTTCTTGACTATGTAAGTCCATTTAACATTTGTTGTAAAGCTGGTTTGGTGGTATTGAATTCTCTTAACTTTTGCTTGTGTCTAAAAAGCTTTTTATTTCTCCATCAGTTTTGAATGAAACCCTTGCTGGGTACAGTAATCTGCCATTCCCTTCTGGCATGCAGAGTTTCTGCTGAAAGATGAGCTGTTAAGCATTGAGGTTTCCCTGCTATATTACTTGTTGCTTCTCCCTTGCTGCTTTTAATATTCTTTGTGTTTAGTCTTTGTTAGTCTGATTACTATGTGTCTTGGCATGTTTCTTCTTGGGTTTATCCTGTATGGGACTCTTTGTGCCCCTTGGACTTGATTGAATATTTCCTTTTCCATGTTGGGGAAATTTTCAACTATAATCTCTTAAAAATGTTTTCATAGCCTTTCTTTTTCTCTTCTTCTTATCAGATCCTATAATTCAAATGCTGATGCATTTGATATTGTCCAAGAGGTCTCTGAGCCTATCCGCAGTTCGTTTCATTCTTTTACTTTATTCTGCTCTTCAGAAATTATTTCCACTATTTTATTTTCCAGCTCACTGATTTGTTCTTCTGCTTCAGATATTCTGCTATTGATTCCTTCTCAAGTATTTTTAATTTCAGTAATTGTCTTGTTTGTATGTTTATTCTTTTAGGTCTTTGTTAATTGATTCTTGCATTTTCTCCATTCCATTTTCAAGATTTTTGATCATCTTTATTATCATTATTCTGAATTCTTTTTCATGTAGTTTGCCTATTTTCTCTTCATTTATTTGGACTTCTCTTTGTTCCTTCACTTATGTAGTATTTCTCTGCCTTTTCATTATCTATATATTTTTTTAACTTATTGTGTTTGACATTTACTTTTTCCAGGCTTCAAATAAAGTTGAATTCTTTCCTTGAAGAAGGTTGAATTCTTTCTTCCTTTTGGTTTCTGCCCTCCTAAGGTTCGTCCAGTGGTTTTTGTAAGCTTCATATAGGGTGAGATTTGTGCTGAGCTTTTGTTTGTTTATTTTTCCTCTGGTGGGCAGGGCTGAGTAAGGTAGTAATCCTGTCTGCTGATGATTGGGTTTGTATTTTTGTTTTGTTGTTTAAAATGGGTGCCACTGGTGGTTGGGTCATGCTGGGTCTTATTTTCAAGTGTTTTTCTTTGTGTGAGTTCTCACTATTTGATAATCACTAGGGCCCTAGGGTAGGAGAAGGCAATGGCACCCCACTCCAGTACTCTTGCCTGGAAAATCCCATATATGGAGGAGCCTGGTAGGCTGCAGTCCATGGGGTCTCGAAGAGTTGGACACAACTGAGTGACTTCACTTTCACTTTTCATTTTCATGCATTGGAGAAGGAAATGGCAACCCACTCCAGTGTTCTTGCCTGGAGAATCCCAGGGATGGAGCCTGGTGGGCTGCCATCTATGGGGTCTCACAGAGTTGGACATGACTGAAGTGACTTAGCAGCAGCAGCAGCAGCAGGGCCCTAGGGTTAGTTTTCTGATAATAGATTACCACAGGGCATTAGGGCACTGGACTGAGTGCTCCCAATCCAAAGCCTCAGAGCTTGATCTCTGGTCAGGAATGGAGGGTCCACAGGTGGTTTGTTATGGCACTAAGTGAGATTAAAACAAACATCCAAAAACGAGAAAACAAAGATAAACCCCAGACAAATGGCAGTTACAAAATCAGGCAAATAATAATTAAAATAATGTAATATGCACATATACATATACACCCATGAGCAAAGTCAAAACAGTCCAACAAAATAAAGTACAGTAGATTGACCTGGCAAACAAAGGAAATAAAAAATTATATTTATCAGTTAAGAATAAGAGTAACTAAAGCACAAACTGGAAAACAAAACTAACAAATATGTTGAGAGGAAAGGAAAGAAAGAAAGAATAGATATGGAAAGTTAAATAGAGGTAGATGAAGAAGATTTATATACATTAAGGATTAACTGCAAGGGGAAAATAACAGTAGGAAACAGAGGAATAAATGTAAGGAAAATAAAATAGGTTTAAAAAATTTAAATTATAAAAAGGAAAAAAGAAAAAAAAATGGAAGAAGAAAGAAAAAAGAAAAGAAAAAGGAAAACTCCATAGAACTGCAAAAGCCCACAGAGGCAAATGTTTATAACAACTAAAAAGTGTGACTGAATATGCACATATACACATACACCTAGAAGCAAGAACAGTCCAACAAAAATAAAGTAAAATAGATTGATCCAGTGAACAAAGGAAACCACAAATTTTATCTACCAGAACAAAACTAACTAAAGCACAAACTGGAAAACAAAACAAAAGTAAGGTGCCAACTGGGGAATAAAGCAATTAAAATAAAACTAAACAAATATGTTGAGAGGAAAGGAGACAAAGAACAGAAAGAAAGAATAGATATGCAAAGTTAAACAGAGGAATATAAAGAAGGCTTATATATGTTAAATATTTATTGCAAGGGGAAAAGAACAATAGGAAAAGCAAACAAAGGAATAAATGTATAAAAATAATAATATGTTAAAAAATTAAAATTAAAAAAAAAGAGAAAAGAAAAATATATAAGAAAACTCCACAGAACTGTAAAAGCTCAACATAGAGGCAGATGTTTATAACAACAATAAATAATGTGACTGAGGGAAAAAAAAGCTCAAAAGCTTAATTGGATTAATGGAGAAAGCCATGGCACCCTACTCTAGTACTCTTGCCTGGAAAATCCCATGGACGGAGGAGCCCTGTAGGCTGCAGTCCATGGGGTCACTAGGAGTCGGACAGGACTGAACGACTTCCCTTTCACTTTTCACCTTCATGCATTGGAGAAGGAAATGGCAACCCACTCCAGTATTCTTGCCTGGAGAATCCCAGGGACAGGGGAGCCTGGTGGGCTGCCATCTATGGGGTCGCACAGAGTCGGACACAACTGATGTGACTTAGCAGCAGCAGCAGCAGCAGCAGCAGCAGTACCAATAAAATCAACAACTACAACAGAGGGGGAAAAAATAAAACTCCAAAATTTTCTACAGAACAAGTCAAAAAATAAGAATAATGTTTTTCTTAAGTCACTGCTGTCAGAGTCCTTTCCCTCACTGGGAGTCACAGTCCACCTTACTTCCCTAGGATACCCTCCAACACTATGCTGATCTCTGGACCTGCAGTGGGAGCAGCTCAGATTCTATTCTGGTTCTACTCCTGTGTGTTCTTGCCTTCAGTGTCCACAGATACCAGAACTAGTGTGTTTTCTTTTGTGGGAGCTCGCAATGATCTTTTACATATTCCACAGACACAGTCTGCCTAGTTGATCATGTGGATTTAATCTGCAGCATGTACAGCAGATGGGAAGGTTTTAGGTCTTCTTCCTTAGTCATACTGCCCCTGGGTTTCAATTGTGGTTTTACTTCCACCTCTGCATGAGGGTCATCCACTGGGGTTTGCTCCTGAGGCTGCCCTGAAGGACTTGGGTTTGCCCCTGTGAGGGCCATGGATGGAGTGGTGCAGCTGCTTGGGTCGCAGGTATTCTGGCAACAGCAGGTACTCAGGGGAGTTGGCGGCTGGGGCACAAAGAAATATAGTGCTCTAGAACCCCACTCTAGTACTCTTGCCTGGAAAATCCCATGGATGGAGGAGCCTGGTGGGCTGCAGTCCATGGGGTCTCTGAGGGTCAGACACGACTGAGCGACTTCACTTTCACCTTTCACTTTCATGCATTGGAGAAGGAAATGGCAACCCACTCCGGTGTTCTTGCCTGGAGAATCCCAGGGACAGTGGAGCCTGGTAGGCTGCTGTCTATGGGGTCACACAGAGTCGGACGTGACTGAAGTGACTTAGCAGCAGCAGCAGCAGAAGGGTATGGCAACCAGCATTGGCCAATACACTCCAATATTCTTGCCTGGAGAACCTCCCTCCCTGACAGAGAAGCCTGGTAGGCCACAGTTTACAGGGTCACAAAGAGATGTACATGACCAAAGTGACCCTGAGTGCATAGACGCAAGACTTTTCTGCCTATGGCAGCTCTGCCCCAGTGAGAGTTGAATGTGAAGGTGGTGCAGCTGCTTGGCTTCTGGGGACCCTAGCGGCGCCAAGTGTGCAGGGACACTCTCCGATGCAGGAGTTATGGCCCTGTCAGTCTTTTTTGAGCCTCTTGTAGCTGGTGATCAGAAGGCCACTTTGACCAGTCTTTCTCTGTAGCTCTGCCCATTCAGGCAATTAGAGGGTTCCCTTGTCTGGGGTCCTTGTGTTGTCCGGCACATCAGGCACATAAAGGGGTCCCCCTGGCTGCTGTCCTACTCTGTAGATTGGCATGTCAGGCACTTAAAAGAGCACCTTGGATGGGGTCCTACTCTGTAGATCAGTGCGTTGTGCGTTTGATGGGCCAGCCTCTCTATTGTTCAGCTGCTGATGTGGGAGAGAGAGGCTATGGTGATGGTTCCACCCCCTACACATGACTTAGCAGGATTGCCTTGCTTCCATGTCTGCTCGGCTTTCCTCCACAGTAATTTCCCCCTACAATCTCCTCTCTCACATCCCCTCCATCTGTCTCTCTGCAATCAACAGCAGCCCTCGCCCAGGGATTGCTCCACAATCCCTAAACTCCAGCTCCCAGCCACTGTGCCTTCCAGGAGACCAGCGTTCCTCTCCGGGGTATGTATGGCTGCAACAAGGACTGTCTGATTCTCATTCTATTTAGGCTGCCACAGATCAGCTGTTTCACTCACAGCTTTAAATGTTTCTCCTCTGACTCAGACAATTGTCCCAAAATGGGGATCAGACCCCTGTTTCAGTACTCCTCCCCACCAAGGGCAGGTCCAGTTTTCCTCCTAGTTCCTTCATTCTACCAAGCTTTGCCTGGTTCTACATATTCTTTTCCACTCGTCATGTACTCTAGTCCCCTTTCAGCTGGTGTTCTGCATGAACATCTGTGTCTGAAGGTGTAATTCCTGACGTATCCTTGCAGAGAGATGTACTCCATGTCCACCTATTCCTCCGCAATCTTGTTCTTTCCTTGGGGAATTTTTAATGTGATGCTCACAAACATGTTTTTTCTTATTATGCATATTCCAGTACTTGTTGCTTTTAAGTCACTCAGTTGTGTCCAACTCTGCAACCCCATGGACTGTAGCATGCCAGGCTTCCATGTTCTTCACCATTTCCTGGAGCTTGATCCAACTCATGCCCATTTAGTCAGTGATGCCATCCAACCACGTTGTCCTCTGTCATCCCCTTCTGTTCTTGTCTTCAGTCTTTCTCAGAATCAGGACCTTTTCTAATAAGTTGGTTCTTCACATCAGGTGGCCAAAGTATTGGGGCTTTAGCATCAGTCCTTCCAATGAATATTCAGGATTGATTTCCTTAGGATTGACTGGTTTGATCTTGCAATCCAAGGGACTCTCAAGAGTCTTCTCCAACACCGCAGTTCAAAAGCATCAGTTCTTCAGCGCTCAGCTTTCTTTATGATCCAACTCTCACATCCATACGTGACTCCTTCGAAAAACCATAGCTTTGACTATACAGATCTTTGTTGGCATAGTGTCTCTGGTTTCTAATATGGTGTCTAAGTTTGGCATAGCTTTTCTTCCAAGTAGCAAGAGTCTTTTAATTTCATGGCTGCAGGCACAACCTCCAGTGATTTTGGAGCACAAGAAAATAAAGTCTATCACTGTTTCCATTGTTTCCTTATCTATTTGTCATGAAATCATGGGACCAGATGTTATGATCTTAGTTTTCTTAATGTTGAGTTTTAAGCCAGCTTTTTCACTCTCTTGTTTCACCTTCAAGAGGCTCTTTAGTTCCTCTTTGCTTTCTGCCATAACAGTGGTGTCATCTGCATATCTGAGGTTATTGATATTTCTCCCAGTAATCTTGATTCCGGCTTGTGATTTATCCAGACCAGCATTTTGCATAGTGTACTCTGCATATAAGTTAAATAAGCAGGGTGACCATATATAGCCTTGAATTACTCCTTTCCCAATTTGGAAACAGTCCATTTTTCTATGTCTGGTTCTGATTATTTCTTCTTGACCTGCATACAGGTTTCTCAGAAGGCAGGTAAGGTGGTCTATTATTCCTGTCTCTTGAAAAATTTTCCACAGTTTGGTGTGATCCATACAGTCAAAGGCTGTAGTGTAGTCAATGAAGCAGAAGTAGATATTTTTCTGGAATTCTCTTGCTTTTTCTATGATCCAACGGATGTTAGCAATTTGATCTCTGGTTCCTCTGCCTTTTCTAAATCCAGCTTGAACATCTGCAAGTTCTTGGTTCTTGTACTGTTGAAGCCTAGCTTGGAAAATTGTGAGCATTACTTTGCTAGTATCTGAAATGAGTGCAATTGTGTGGTAGTTTGAACATTCTCTGGTATTGCATTTCTTTGGGATTGGAATGAAAACTGAACTTTTGTAGTCCTGTGGCCACTGCTGAGTTTTCTGGTTTTCTGGCATATTGAGTGCAGTACTTTTACAGGATCATTTTTTAGGGTTTGTAATAGCTCAGCTGGCATTCCATTACCTCCACTAGCTTTACTTGTAGTGATGCTTTCTAAGGCCTATTTGACTTTGCACTCCAGGATGTCTGACTCTAGGAGAGTGATCACATCATCGTGGTTATCTGGGTCATTGAGATCTTTTTTGTATAGTTTCAGTGTACCCTCACAAAAAATCCCCAGTATTTGCATTGTGCCAAAATGTGTCTCTGTTCATTCAAAGCAGTTGGAAAGACAATACATAATGTAGTATTTTTGTAGTATTACTTTCATTACCCTAATAACATGGTATTCATGTGATCTATTTAATATTGAACATTTTTTTCCTACTGAAGCATGCTGTTAAAGACTGTTGTCCACTTTATTTCCAAGAAATAGAACTACATCATTGAGAATTACCCAAGAAGCACAAGAACAAGATATGAAGGATAAAACTGTCCACTGGTTGAGGTCCCTGGTAAAATTACCATGTAAGTGTCTAATGCTTATCTCATTTAGTATCAGAGTAAATAGTACTTGGGAAGAAAGTGATGGATTAGTTTAGTTGTGAAGTGTAATGTTTGCAAAATTAAATACAATGCCACTAAATAGAAATTTTAAACATAATCACTTTCAAGGGAGATAAAATTTTCAAATAACCACTTTGCAAAATTACTTACTTCATATTTATAAATTATGTTAAAGATGAAAAGCATTATTTAAATGTTATAGTATCATCTAATATGCCTCAAAGAACTTAATTTATGTGCAAAATGACAATTACCAGCTTCTGATTAGATAGTAACAGAGAATAATGGTCTAATACTTTGATGATAGGCACCATCCTTGATTACTAGAATCCAGATCTAAGTTTGTTGGTCTTAGGCAATCTCTACTTTTTATGATTAGACTAAGTGAAACTTCCTTTTCATGGGATTTAGAAAAAAATAAGATCAGAGCGTTTGAATTTACTCTGACATTCTAAATATCATTGTTAACTGATTTTGACATTGCTACTCAATTGTCTTTTCTAAAGCTTGAAGAAGCTACTTTAATCCTGTCATCTTTAACTCTTAAAGCATAAGGTGATGTAGACATGTATAAATGAACAGTTATTATTTCATTCTCCTAGTAAAATTACAATAATCATCCATTTGCTTTTACATATGTATGTATATGCTTGCTGCTGTTGCTGCTGCTGCTGCTAAGTTGCATCAGTCGTGTCCGACTCTGTGCGACCCCATAGACGGCAGCCCACCAGGCTCCCCCGTCCCTGGGATTCTCCAGGCAAGAACACTGGAGTGGGTTGCCATTTCCTTCTCCAATGCATGAAAGTGAAAAGTGAAAGGGAAGTCGCTCAGTCATGTCTGACTCCTAGCGACCCCATGGACTGCAGCCTACCGGGCTCCTCTGTCCATGGGATTTTCCAGGCAAGAGTACTGGAGTGGGGTGCCATTGCCTTCTCCCATGTATATGCTTACATATATCTAAAATGAAAAATGATTAAAATAGGATACAAAAAGTTGTGTATATTATAATATTCTCTTTAATGGTAGACCTATAAAAATTCTACAGTGAATTTCATGTTTTAACTATGGTATTAATGCATTATATCATAAGTCTACCAGTTAACAAGTATCTGTATTAGAGCCATATTTAAGAATCGACATAGATGAAACAGATCTGTATTTAAACTGAAGATTTAACATTTTCTTATCTTCAATTCATGGTCATTTGTTCTCAGCTTCAGGAGTAAGCCAGAGTCTGCTATTATTGAATTCATTCATTAATAAACTATTATTCAAATTTTTCTATGTGTCTTGGATACTCTGCTAAATTTAGAGAATGCAAAGAAAGTTAGCTTTCATCTTTTGCTCAAAAACAAACAAAAATCTAGGTAAAAGGATACATATGTAGGTCAAATACACCAATACATCAGGTTATGAAGACAGTATATGCACTGTATACTGAGGGAGAATAGATGAAGTGCCTAACCAAGTCTGGGAAAGATCACAGAAGCCTTCCCAGAGTGTGTTCCCTGAATATAGTATTAAAGCATAAGTAGCTATTAGCCAGGGGACATGAGAAAGGAATGTAGTGACCACATTCCAATGAGTTGGAGTAGTTTTAGCAAAGGGAAGATGTTGTGTTAATTTTGGGTATGCTGTAATGGTGTGTGTTTAAAAAGGAGCTACCAGAAGTTGAGGTCAGGGAAAGGCATAGGCCAGGTCAAGATGGATCTTGCAGGATAAGCTAAGACACATGGCATATAATCAAATAAGTCATAGAGTGAGGAGGTTTTTTTGTTTGTTTCTGTTGTTTTTTTTCCCTCCGTGAGGAGCAACGTGTCCCATATTTTTCTCTGTAAGAGCTTTCAGTATCCTGCAGTGACAAATATACGTTTGGTCCCATGGGCTATGAAAAGAGGAGGATCTATACATTGGTGCTCACCAGAAAGTATACATCCTAATTAGGGCTCTGGACTGAAAGTTACTTTGTCACATTTTCTAAAAGAAAGATACATCCTTTTGGGCTATGTAGTTTTGTTCTGTGGTGTCTCTAAGATGTCAATCTATTTATCTAAGGACTTCCCTGGTAGCTTAGAGGGTAAAGCATCTGCCTGCAAAGCAGGAGACCCAGGTTCGATCCCTGGGTTGGGAAGATTCCCTGGAGAAGGAAATGGCAACCCACTCCAGTATTCTTGCCTGGAAAATCCCATGGACAGAGGAGCCTGGTAGGCTACAGTTCGTAGGGCCACAAAGAGTCGGACACGACACCATTATATGTTACTTGTATATTTATGGGCATGCACTAACAGATTCAACAACCTAATTGATGGCCACGTTTGGACAGGATAGAAACTGTAAATTATTTATATAAATGAGTGATGTGTCTATCTTGAGTAATTAGGCATTATATATTACAGGAGAAGGTCTTCTTTGAAACCCGGAAGCAAATTTTCTTTATCTTATTTATTGACACACCCCAAGGAGTCAAAATGCTGTAGTTAACTTTTAGAATAAGTTTAACTGCACAATACCTTAGGGTAAGAGGAAAACTCCAATAGTAATTAGCATCCTAATTATCTAGGAGGCCTATACATTAAGTTTAGGACATGGAATTACCAGAAGAACCTGAAAGGAAATGGAAGCTTATTCCAAGTGATATCTTATACTCTTGAGTTTTTCACTGTTAATTGGGAGAGCCATTGCCTTACGCATCATGAAGCTCTGGTTAATCTTCAGGTAATATGAAAATAACATGCATATTTGTCCCACTTATGGGAAGAAAATATATCATAAATGGCTAAATTTGTGTGAAAATAAAGCAAGAAGCTTCATTTCATGATCTCTTAATTTCTATTAAATTAAAATAATCTTCAAGGAGTAAATTCACTTCCAATAGCTACAAAATTGAGAGTATGTGTCACAGTTAATTTTGATGGCACGGTAGTAATTCACTGAGATGTAAAACTGTGGATGTGTGGGAGGATATACTATTTTTTCTAGTGTTCTGGAAGAATCCCATTATCATTGAAATCCAAAAAAAGCATTTCTTCTACTTTTAAGAGTGCTTTCAAGCCCTACGCATAGACTGCTAGCTTTTGTCAAGACAACCACACATCTGTTTTCCTGGGATAACACGAGGGCAGCAGATGCTGTCAATGCTCTGCCCATACACCCTCAGATCTCTTTGCCATCTTTGTGCATGGAAGCTCCTAGTGTGGCTCTATGCCAACAGCTAGCCCTTGTGTCTCTTTTTGGGAAGGCTACCCTCAGACTCCTATAATCCCTTTCATCTGAGTACACAGAGAGATGGAATTGTCTGGGAATTTCTATTCATCCAAGCAGTGTTCAACCAGTGGTGGATGGATACAGGGGTTTAAATACACTAGCTTTCCTGTGTCCTGGCACTCTTAGGTGGGATCTACACTCTTTCACTCTCCAAATACCTCTTGGGTAGATTTGCCAAATTTAGCAAATAAAAAACAGGACAGCCAGCAAGAAAAAAAAAATTTTTTTTGATATAAGTATGGCCCATGCAATATTTGGAACATACTTAAACTACAAAATAATTAATTATTATTTAATTTAAAATCCATTGTAACTGGATGTCCTATACTTTATCTGGCAACGTGCACTCTCATGGGACATCATTGATGCAGCCTTCTTCCTTGGCCACTTTTCCATCAGAACTCTATTTCCCTAATCCTTTATCAGGTTTTTGTGGGATTACATCATAAGAAATCACTTTAATATAAATTAGGAACTGTTTCTGAGGAGCCTAATCTAAAACAGCCAGCTATATCAGTTGCCTTGTCATGATTATGAATACCTCCTAACCCCAAAAATACGCTGGTTTGGATGACAAATTATGTGGTCACTCAAGCTAAAACAAAACTGATTCAGAACATTATGCTGTAGTCTCAAGAAATATGTGGGATGTGATGAACTAGTGACCGTGGGGTGGGAATTTGAAACACTATGATAAGGAAGAGGTTTTGCAATAAGCAGGCTTGGTCTAAGGTCTGGGGTCTTCAGAACAAGTAAGGATAGTAGCTCAGGCCCTTGCAATATCTTGGAGAGGTTGGAGGATTTTACCTATTAACTGTGGCTGAGAAGTTTGATGCTACACATCGGGGTTTCTCTCATCAAATATATGCCCTGGGCCCCAATATATCATAGAAATAGCAGAACAATCAGCCTGAAGCAGCTGTGCTGTTTTGGACAGTGTTCCATTTTTGCAAACAGAGAATACTAAAACCTGAAATTTTGAAAGATACTCTGGGCCCAAGGCCCTGAGCTGTGTATAGACCAGCCCTTTAATGGTCTGAATTAAATTTCCCATTAATCACAAGGGATACAAATAAGTCATATTTAATTTGCTTCAAAATAACCTTTTTTGTACATCCCAGTTTGTAACTACAAATTTATAACACATGTTACAGAATTATACGGTGAAGCTAATAATTTCTACTTTTTTAAGTTTTAGTTGTAACTTCTTGAGTATTCAAAATGGCCACCCAAGAAGTTTTGTATTTATTTGAAACTTGTGATATCAATCTAATTTTTAGATATATAATCTAGAAAATATACAGGATCATTTTGATATTAATTTCCAGTGATCTCCAATAGGAACCATGAAAGTGAGACAAATATTTCAGCAGAAATGTACAGATTTATCATGTGATTACCCTTACAGGATTTAAAACTAACTGTGACAATTAAATTGCAGTCACCATGCTATTATGCATTCATAAATTGAAAAATCACATATAAAGCTGAAGTCAAATATTAGATTCACCTCTCCTTAATGGAAATATAAATTGATAGGAACAGGATGGTATTAAACATATATGACCAAAGAGTATATTTTCTAATGCTTTAAAAAATGATCTGTGTTAATCAATTTCTTTGGCTGAATTAGTATAACATGACCCCAACTTTTAAATGCACTTAATTTTCTATCAGTACTTTTGCAATGAAAAAATAAAATTTAGACATTAGAAGACATGATGAATAGCCTTTATTCTAAGGTCAGATGTAAGATACTCAAAGCTAATGGAAAACATCATTCTAAACCATTGAAATGGGCCTTACCAACATAACAAACTGCTGATATCAGCCTGGAAACCATCTTGAATGTCAAGGGATATGCTTTTAATTTGCAGTGTTTGATTGTTCATATAAATATTTAATGAAAATATTATTAGACTATTCAGCTGAGTGAAATAAACTGATGGCAAAAGTAGCTAAAGAAGCTTAGTTAAAATTCACTAAATGAAGTGGCATAATAATTTATTTTGCATATTATATAAGTCTTTTGAGAGGTTTTGTACTTTTAAACTTTTTAGCACTATTTAAAAGGCATCATTACTACCATAATTATGAGTTTTTAATGTATTTTTATGGTTAATGAAAATGTAGCACACATTTTACAGGGAGAAAGGAGACCATCATCCACATAATGCTTGATGGAAATGAGGCACCTCTGATTCTGAAGGTTGACTTACCTTTAATATATTTTCACTGAATCTCACTGTAAATGTTAACTTTATACTACATAAAATTACACAGTGGATTTCTCAAGAGTAGAACTTAAAGGATTAAATGGATAAGGTAGAAAGCATTTTAACTATCATGTGAGCTTTGAATTTTCAGGAAAATTATGAGTCACCTGTTCTGAATCATGTATACATACATTTAAACACTCTTAATCAGATGATATGAAGAAAAAATTGGAAAGACGGTCTGACAAATATGAGCAGAAATACGGAAACACATTTAGAACAGCCTACTAACCACAAGTAATCAGCATACTACGGATATCAGTCAGAATATCTTCCAGAAGGAACAGACAGGAGTCAGTGAATCTTTTAAATCCATTAAATATAAGTGGATTGAGAGAACTCCTCTATGAACTCCTCCTCTCCCACAAAGAGTTTACTGATAAATGCAAGCTGGAAAACAGTTTTAGAAGATAGCTCCAGTTAGCATTTTTAAGGTTAATATTTATGTACAGGAACACTACCAGTACAAGAAGGTAATTTTTTTAAAAGGTGAAAGAATGGAAAAGGAAAGGAGAATAAACATATACATTATTATAAATAATGTGCAAATTTGACAATTGTTGGATACTGCATCAAAATGTAGCATTAAAATTATATGCATATATATATATATATATATATATATATATATAGCCTTTGCAATAGAATCAATGTATTTTAAATACATTGGAATAAATCCTGTGAAAAATTGTCACAGATAGTACTAGAAATATCATTAAGATAGATTACAGAAGACCTAAATAAATGGAAGCATATATTGGGCAGAAAGTGAAGAAGAACTAAAGAGCCTCTTGATGAAAGTTAAAGAAGAGAGTGAAAAAGTCAGCTTAAAGCTCAACATTCAGAAAACTAAGATCTTGGCATCGGGGCCCATCACTTCACGGCAAATAGATGGGGCAACAGTGGACACAGTGGCTGACTTTATTTTTCTGGGCTCCAAAATCACTGCAGGTGGTGACTGCAGCCATGAAATTAAAAGACACTTACTCCTTGGAAGGAAAGTTATGACCAACCTACACATATGACCAACCTAGCATATTAAAAAGCAGAGACATTATTTTGCCAACAAAGGTCCATCTAGTCAAGGCTATGATTTTTCCAGTGGTCATGTATGGATGTGAGAGTTGGACTATAAAGAAGGCTGAGCACCGAAGAATTGATGCTTTTGAACTATGGTGTTGGAGAAGACTCTCAAGAGTCCCTTGGACTACAAGGAGATCCAACCAGTCCATCCTAAATGAGATCAGTCCTGGGTGTTCATTGGAGGGACTGATATTGAAGATGAAACTCCAATAATTTGGCCACCTGATGAGAAGAGCTGACTCACTTGAAAAGACCCTGATGCTGGGAAAGATTGAGGGCAGGCGGAGAAGGGGACAACAGAGATGAGATGGTTGGATGGCATCACCAACTTGATGGACATGGGTTTGGGTGGACTCCGGGAGTTGGTGATGGACAGGGAGGCCTGGAGTGCTGCTGTTCATGGGGTCACAAAGAGTCGGACACAACTGAGCGACTGAACTGAACTGAACTGAACTGATACTGGGTCCAATAATGAAGGGATTTAATAATTTAAAGAAGTTAAATTCCCTCAAATTGATTTGTATATTCATTGTAATCCCAGTAAGAATGCCAGCTGGTTCTTACATGATCATTGTAAACTGTTATTGGTTTCGAAATGCAAAGGTTATTTCCAAACCAAGACATGCTTGGAAACATACAAGGTGATAGGATTTCTCTTATCAGACTATCAGGTGTGTGTGTGTGTGTGTGTGTGCGCGTGTGTGTGCACGCGCACATTCAGTCGTGTCTGACTCTTTGCAACCCCACAGATTGTAGCCTGCTAGGCTCCTCTGTCCATGGAATTTTCCAGGCAAGAATGCAGGAATTGGCTGCCATTGCCTACTCCAGGGGATCTTCTGACCCAGGGATAAAACCTGCATCTATTGCATTTCCTGCATTGACAGGCAGATTATTTACTATTGCACCACCTGGGAAGCCCCTATCAGACATATATGCTTAACCGTAAAGCAACAATAAGTATGAAAGTATTGACTAAGACAGACAAATACAAATCAGTGAAATCGAACAGATATACCAGAGCACCTCATGAGTACAGATGATCTTATATGGTACAAGGGTGGCAGTATAGGTTAGTGGGGGGAGATTTTCCTCTCAACAAATGGGACAATGCCAAGTAGATGTCCTTATGGCAAAAACAAATAACTTGACCTTTTCCCCTCCCATATATGAAGTAACAATTGCTGATTCACTGTATGCTTTGGGGGGCAAAACAAAAGATTTTAGAAAACATAAAAGAGCATTTTTATTATCTTAGGTAGAGAAATATTTTTAAACAGGATTCCTAAAAGCATTAATAATAATTAAAAAAAGACTGAGAAATCAGACTACATTAAAATTACATGTGAAAAGTTACCATTAAGAGAGAAAGGAAAATGAATGAAAATATTTGCAATTCACGTAATCTAGAAAAGACTATATTCTGTATTCTGGGTAGAATGTAGGAAAACTACGTATCACTGGAGAAACACAGGGTCCAAAAGAAAATGGGGTTGAACAGGCACTTCACAAATAGGATATATCAAATTGGCCAGTGAAAATACAAAAGAAGTGAGCAATCTCATTAATCACTGGAGAATGCAAATAAAAATTACTACAATATACCACTAACACCCTTCTGAAAGGGCTATATAAGTTGGCAATACCAAATTTTTATAAGATTTTAAAGCAGCAGAATATCTCATACACTACTGGTGGAAGAAAGTTTTTGTATAAACACCTTGGAAAATCATTTAATATAACCTACTATGAGTGAAAAAGTTGGCTTAAAGCTCAACATTCAGAAAACGAAGATCATGGCATCTGGTCCCATCACTTCATGGGAAATAGATGGGGAAACAGTGGAAACAGTGTCAGACTTTATTTTTTGGGGCTCCAAAATCACTGCAGATGGTGACTGCAGCCATGAAATTAAAAGACGCTTACTCCTTGGAAGAAAAGTTATGACCAACCTAGATAGCATATTGAAAAGCAGAGACGTTACTTTGCCAACAAAGGTGCGTCTAGTCAAGGCTATGGTTTTTCCAGTGGTCATGTATGGATGTGAGAGTTGGACTGTGAAGAAGGCTGAGCGCCGAAGAATTGATGCTTTTGAACTGTGGTGTTGGAGAAGACTCTTGAGAGTCCCTTGGACTGCAAGGAGATCCAACCAGTCCATTCTGAAGGAGATCGGTCCTGGGTGTTCATGGGAAGGACTGATGCCAAAGCTGAAACTCCAATACTTTGGCCACCTCATGTGAAGAGTTAACTCATTGGAAAAGACCCAGATGCTGGGAGGGATTTAGGGCAGGAGGAGAAGGGGATGACAGAGGATGAGATGGCTGGATGGCATCACCGACTCGATGGACGTGAGTTTGAGTGAACTCCAGGAGTTGGTGATGGACAGGGAGGCCTGGCGTCCTGCGATTCATGGGGTTGCAAAGAGTGGACACGACTGAGCGACTGAACTGAACTGAACTAACTTTTTAAGTAGATGTTTTCTATGACTTTGAAATTCCACTTTACTTCCAACATATGTGCGTACACATATGCAGTAGGCTTGTCACAAAATACCCATAGCAGTGTTATTTATCATAGCCAAAACCTGGAAATAACATAAATGTCTATCAAGAATGGAGTGGATAAATTATTGTGATATAATTATCTTATGAAATCATCTATCACACTGAAAATCAGCAAACGTAAGTTACACATACAACATAGATGGACTGTATAAACAAAAAGCTGATTAAAATATGCTAGACAACAAAATAAGGTATTTTGTGTTTTAAAAAGACATTACCTCAAAGGACCAAGTATATGTGTATGTTTCAGGCAAGACCTTTCTCTGCAATGTATATTTCTCTTAATGGAACATGTTTAACTGTGAACTTGTAATCCCTACCAAAATTTACTGTATATGCAATAAAAAAGCCTGCTGATTCGATGTATCCTTCAGTTGGGTAAATGTTTTAGTGACTGAGCTAGTATTCTAACTGGATGATCTGCTATATAATCCAAATGTGCTTTTTCTAAGCACATTTGGATTTTGGAGTAGATACACTTAAACCAAAGGGAACACAAAGGGAGAGGCTAAAACAACAAAAAAGTACTTGCTACATACTGCATGGTATTCGTCTCTTTAAAGTGATCATCATTTGGAATGCGTTTCTATATACCAGGCCGAGTTGATTTGGTTTTGGAAGGCAACTTATTTTACTTAGATGGAAATCACTGTCAGAAATGAAGACTACAAAAATAATGATGTAGGCACAAGTAACAGTGATAGATTTGATTGGACATCTCTAGAAGATGTCAGAAATCTGATGATGATTCAGTTTAGTTGAACTATGTCATTAAGCTTGAAGTTCTGTCCTAAAATAGAGGTATTTCAGTTGTATACTAAGACTTTTACGCAGGATCAGTGTTCTATGGCAGTCAGTGGGAAATATTTAAAAAGATGCTGTCATTTCATTGTTTTTCTTCATAACTTTAGAAAAGGCAAATTGAGTCTTTAGCAAAGCATTACAGCCTTTTTCTCTCCGAGTTGAACTTTTTGGCTAGATGTTGCACTCCTTAGCTTTTCTCTGTAACACTAACCAACATAGGACCAAGGGTAAATCTCTGGGGAAAATGAGTCTTTGTTGTCTCACTATAGAAATAATTGAATCCAAAATACTAAAAAAAAAGCAATAACTGAAATTCAGGTGAGGAACTCATGATTTGTTCCTCAGAATGCTGAAGCTAAAACATGATACTGAAACTCTTTCCATAAGCTTAAAAATGATAATCTTGTAATATAGAATGGAAAACTATGTGGATAACTAACCAGATTTATTCCTTAACAGAGAAATTTGAGACTGGCATATAATATAAATCAAATATGTGAACATTAATTTTGACATGAAAGAGATTTTTAGTGAAGGTTCTTGTGATTAGGTATCATTCCATGGAACTCAGTGATAAGTATCCTAAATATACAATGTCATGTCATTCTCTATTTCCACTGAGGAAATAAATTTAACCCAGTCAGCATAAACCCAGTCACATATATTCAGGACTGTTTTGATAGCAAAGGTCATTGAATTCAAGAATGTACTTATTTGGAAGAGGATTTGTGAATTTTGCTACTGTGTAGTTATCGAATAATAAGATTCACCTGTCTTACATGACTTTCACGCATTTCCAGCTGAAGCCAACAAGATGAATCAGATACACTTTCAAGGATCTTTACTGTCATATAATTCTTCAAGATTGATATAATATGTTTTAAGAAGCATAACTTAAAGATCAGAAGACAGAGACATATGTAACATTGTTGTGAATACAAATCACTTCTATAATACTTACTGTTGTGGATAGATGGTAGATATTGAGCTATTTACCTTTCTTAACAATGTCAATTCCCAATGAAGAAGAATACAAAATTCCCAATATATTAACTTTTATAATAGTGGCACTTTATTATATAAAACAAAGTCTAATATAATACTGGAATAATTTTTGATGCATTTTATGTGGAATGAGCACATTTTTATTATACTAAGAAATCATGCTTCTTTTGTAGAAAAAATGTATATCATACATTGTTGGTAGAAAAAAATACTTATTAATTGGATTTGTTTAAGTAATTTCTAGAGCCTCAAGATTTTATTTAAAAAAATTATGAAAATTGAACATTGTAAAAAGTCTCTGTGTGGTTAAGATTAAATTACATCCTATTCTTTCCCAGGTTTGATATTCTCATCCTAAATGTTACCATCAGATAGTTGTGATTTTAATCACTATAACTTTCTGGGCCCACTTTATTAGCAGTGCAACAAAACGAATTTTAGAGTTTACATTTTAGGCATAATATTACATTTTAGATGGTTTTAAAATATCTAGTATATTACTTTTTATGAAGCATAACATTTCCTTTCTATTCCCTTCGAGTATAAACATTATTAATAATGAGAAGACAAAATATCAGAATATCAGTGTTTGTGATAAAAGATAAATTTAAGAAGTATTCATAACTTTCTTTATGGAATAAATTATATATTTTTTACTTTATTAATAAAACCTAGAAACATTCCTGTGTGTCAAAAACAGAATATTTAGAACATTCAGGTGATGAGGTGTTGATTGTACAAAATCATATCAGACACATTGAAGGAAGAAACTTATACAGGATGCTTGTATTCATTAATAACTGAAAGCAGAGTTATCACACAGTGCTTTTATATTTACCATGTCGTCTCCCAGAAATTGCATCACTATGTCACCGTATGTAGAACTGAACTCATAGTAAGCACTCTCCGGTCTGGTGTTTCCATATGTAATTTGCAGTAGTTTCCAGTAGATGGCAATCTAGGTACCATATCCAGGTGGTCAGTCACGTCATAGCAGATATGACTGCTGTGATAATAAATATTATGGAAGCTCATGGAAAGTAGAATAGGGCATATTAAACTACAATGTTTATTTTTAAGCTAATAATTCAACTCAATTAAAATGAGGTCAATATATACTGAAGAGAGTTTGACAAGTAAGAATTTTAACAATGACAAAATGCTCTGAAATCTAGTTCTATACCATAATACATTTGAATTTTTCTCATTAGGGTACATGTATCATAGTTGAAGCATTTACTGCATTGTATAATTTCATAGATTTCCAACTTGCCTGTTAGTTTTCCATCTTGACTTCACACCTTTGAGCCAGCCTGACCCTTTGAAACTTGATGCCTGTCTCAACAGCTTAGAAAAGTTAAGCAGGCCACTCTGGTCACACTTGCTGTAACTTTTTCTGGGTCAGACTTGCCCCCCACACGTCCCACTACCCTTCTACTATTTCAGAGATCTGGGTTCAGGCTATATCTGCATTTTTCTTGCCATTTCCCATCCTTTGTACACTGATTTCGTTTTTCTAGCTAGTAGTATTAACTAATATTCTCTAATAAGGATGGTGACTGAGCATTGTCCCTGTTTTCTCCTTTCCCAGATCCTTTCATGGGATACTCTGTTCCAGTTCAGTCTCTCGACTTGTCACCGCCCCCTGACCCTGACAAGAGTTGACTGCTAATCATCAGGTGAGGACAAAGTTCTCAGTTGCCAGCTGCCTAAAATACAATGCAGATTACAAGTGGTGACATTTTTTATTTCTGGCAGAATTCTTAGAAAAACACTCCAGCTTCTTAGAAGGTGGATTGAGCACTAAAGATATGAGAACATATCAAATGTAAATTACCCCCTTATTTCAAAAGGCTGGTGGAGACTGTCAGTGTACTGCAGTTAACACTTAAACCTTTCTGATTTTAAATTCAGGAAAGTACCTTCAGACTAGAAAGCTGAGAAAAGAGTTCTGTTTTTCCAATGAGGCACTCCATTTTCCAGCTTTAATTAAAACAGATGTCTTATGGGAAGATTCTTTTATTTATTCAGAATACACTCCTTAATGTAGATTTTTACTGTCTGAAAAGACTTTACTGGTCAGGAAAATGATGCCAGGCTAACTCAGCTTCATTTAAGTCCTTTGAAATTTCAAACATTTCAATTTCAAGCCCTCTTCCCAGAGTCTTTCTTGCTAAGCTCTGTGGATAGGTCTGCACAATGCCAAATGAATTTCCGGGGAAGGAGTGAGAATGACAATTGACCAGTCCTTGATTTTTATTCTTGAATCTGTCAAGACTACTCATTGGGAAGTGGATTAACGTTCATAGAAGCCTTTCAATATAAGTCTCAGAGGCTACAGGGCTATCGTTATGAATCCTCTTGGAAGGTTTGCAAGATTCTGCTCTGAAAACTACTGAAGTTATATTTTCCAGGTTGTAGGTGTGTGAGGATTTACTTATTTTGTGAAATTCATGTTACAGCTTTATTCTTTCATCATTGAATAGATCGATGGCTTTTTTCTTCTATGAAGCATTCCTCTACCTATATGCTAAGTAGACTCTAGGAAAGATATCCCCACTTCCTTTTTAGGCGTTCTTTCTTTTAATCAAATTCTCACAAGTTTCACTGTCTGACAGTTCAACTTTTTTCCACTCAAGTATCCAAGAGAAGCATTTCTTTTTCTTCTTTTTGACTCCCATCATGTGAGGATGCCACCAATTATAATGCAGAAGCTTTGCAAAGTAGATTTCCCTATTATATTTTGCTTTAAACATGTAGTGAAGTATTTCACATAAAATGAGTACCAGTAACTTTTTCAAAGATTGATTGATCGACCTACTTTTTCAATACGAAGTGCTGTAGTGGCCTCATGAAACGTTAGTGTTCATTTCCCATGTTGCTTTTCTGACAGAACATGCATTATACAGGGTATTTCCTTCACTTTAATTGAAAATAGGTGTTATAGATCATCCTCAGAAGATTGTACATGTGTATAAATTCATACATCTTTGGTGAAGATTCTTTGCTGGCTAAAGTTGAATTAAACGACCTTCCTCTCTTTAGGGAAGTGAAAAAAAGTACAGAAAAGGCATTGCATGCAACCTGGTGAATGTTCAATAAATAGTAAACATCAACTAGAATAAACACTTTGAATAAGTATTGTCAATAATTGTGATGTTAAGTATGAAAATTTGATAAAGGGATTTTTCAAAATATTCTTTAATAAGTTGTATTTAAAAAGAAGACTTTCACTCATAAGCATTCTAAATACATGAGGAAAAAGTAAGGAGATGATTGTAAACATCGCCAACAATGATGTTAACCATAATGGCTAACCTAACAGGAAGAATGAAGTAGAAAATGGCAACCCACTGTATTCTTGCCAGGAAAATCTCATGGACAGAGGAGCCTGGCAGGCTACAGTCCAGGGGATCGCATAGAGTCAGACACAACTGAGTGACTGAGCACGTATGCAAAAGGAAGGAAGTTATATATCCCTTGTAGGAAGGCAAACAGTGACAAGGAATTCTCTGGAGATCATGTCTTTTTTTTTACATGTTTACGTATGAAGAACATTGATTATTTTACTATTCTTATAAAAATCTGAATTGTTAATCTTAAGGCATCAATATTATCAGGTTTTTTTCTGAAAAAAAAGTTTGACTTCAAAATTGGAAATTATTCAAAACTTTATTCAATTTAAGTAGAAATATAAAGCTTTCTCTAATATTTAGCAAAGTTGACATTAAATATTAGATATTTTGGACATTCCAGTGAAGTATTCAGGTTTAACTTTAGTAATTTAGAAGTTCTCAGACTAAATAGAGATGTGGCTTATAGACAGGCATGTAAAAACATATCTTGTAAGATATATGGTAGCATTCTATTTTTTGAACAAACTCAGCTCTATAGAAGAAGCCTAGTATGAAAAGGCTTCTTTTAAAAAGTAGTTAACACTAAGCCCTAATGCTGCTTTTATTTATACTGTTTCCCCAAAATTATTTATTTGATTTACAATACTTTAGTGGATGCTTTCTTTCTTTTCTTTTTTTCTCTTCTCTTCTTCTTCTTTTTTTTTTTTTCTTTTATCTTTGTCTGCTCATGTTCCCTTCACTAGCAGGATGAATATTGACTGCTAATGGCCCAATGTTACCCCCTCTTTGAGAGAATTTCCTTCAGCTAAATAGGAGCAAACCTCCCTGGGAAGCTATGGATTCCTACCCCAAACCGCCCACTCCACTCCCCAGGATAGCCATCAGTCAACAACTGACTGAAATGAGCGAACATAAACCTGACTGGCCGGGAGAAATCTCAATCACCTCAGATATGCAGATGACACCACTTTTATGGCAGAAAGTGAAGAAGACCTAAAGAGTCTCTTGATGAAAGTGAAAGAGGAAAATGAAAAAGTTGGCTTAAAGCTCAACATTCAGAAAACGAAGATCATGGCATCTGGTCCCATCACTTCATGGCAAATAGATGGGGAAACACTGGAAACAGTGTCAGACTTTATTTTTCTGGGCTCCAAAATCACTGCAGATGATGACTGCAGCCATGAAATTAAAAGACGCTTACTCCTTGGAAGGAAAGTTATGACCAACCTACATAGCATATGCAAAAGCAGAGACATTACTTTGCCAACAAAGGTCCGTCTAGTCAAGGCTATGGTTTTTCCAGTGGTCATGTATGGGTTATGAGAGTTGGACTGTGAAGAAAGCTGAGCGCCGAAGAATAGATGCATTGTAACTGTGGTGTTGGAGAAGACTCTTGAGAGTCCCTTGGACTGCAAGGAGATCCAACCAGTCCACTGTGAAGGAGATCAGCCCTGGGATTTCTTTGGAAGGAATGGTGCTAAAGCTGAAACTCCAGTACTTTGGCCACCTCATGTGAAGAGTTGACTCATTGGAAAAGACTCTGGTGCTGGGAGGGATTGGAGGCAGGAGAAGGGGACGACAGAGGATGAGATGGCTGGATGGCATCACGGACTCGATGGACGTGAGTCTGGGTGAACTCCGGGAGTTGGTGATGGACAGGGATGCCTGGCGTGCTGCAATTCATGGGGTTGCAAAGAGTCGGACACTACTGAGCGACTGAACTGACTGAAACCTGACCCCCTTGCCTCATAATGTAGAATGGCTCTGGTTGAGTTCATGTTCCAGAGCTCCCTGTGGGCCAGGCTGAAGCCAGTACTCTGGACAAAATCCCATCTTTGCTTGACTTGTTTTCCTTGTCTATCCAGCTTCCCTCATGACCCTTCTCCTGAGAGCCCTCCCTCGATACATCACGGTCACCAAGTTTCTAGCTCAGGCTCTTCTTAGGGAGTTGAGCCTACCAAAAAAGTTCCAAAATGTTTAAAATCCACAAAGTAGAAAATTATGGATTGCTAAATATAGCCAAAATGAAAGACAGTCATGAAAGATGATAGCTTGAAAAAAATTTCATTTCAAAACAGGACTCAGAACTTCTCTTTCAGCCTCCTTAACGGGTTAAATGGCATTTGACTATATTCCCATACCAGGCATTTGACAACAGACAGCAAAGAATGATGAATCCTCAGAGAAGTGAAACATACAGATTAAGTCTCATGATTGTGTTGGATTTCTCTCTGGGATGACTCTGACAGTACAGCATGGAGATAGAGCCGAAGGGGAGAGCAGTCTTGCTAAGCAGAGGTGGTACAGATCAAAGTTGGAAGCTTCTGAGGTGACTGTGGAGCGGAACACATGAGGAAGGACAGCTGAGCAGAGGAAGGCATCAAGGTCTAAGAGGGATTTAACCTCAGGCATTTGGTCCAATGCTGGCCTGTGCAAGACAGCAAAACTCAGCAAGTCTAACAAAGATTGGGGATATACGTATAATTATGGCTGATTCGTGTTGTATGGCAGAAACAAACACAACACTGTACAAGGAAAAAAAAATAAATATTGGCTGCTGTGGGGCTAGAAATAGCTCAGAGAGACATCAGATTATTCAATGCCAGAAGACATTGATGTTTCAATCCAGACAGAGTGGAGAAAATGGCTGATGACCTCAGGCACTCAGTCAGATACCATAAAAATTATTACTAGGTGCTTATGGCTACAGACATGGAAAACTAGGAAATGATACAAAGAGACCTAGAGCAGTCAGTAAGTCTCACCTGGGAGTAGGATGAACCCTGCCAGTGGAAAGCACAGAAAAAGTTTCAGGTAGATTTGATTCCAGGCCAGGTATATAGGCATCCCACAATGAATTAAAGTGAATTGTGTGATGGAAGAATAGATGAAGAACAAACAGGCTCAAGAGGGCTATTGAAGATTGTAGCTGGGGATGAGGCAAGTTCAGGGCAACATGACCAGAACTCTACTTTGAATGTACAGGTATCTGCTCACCACCCACCTCCATTCCCAGACCTATGCTTCCCTAATATACTTGCCGTCCCCCCAACCCTCCACCCCTCCCCCTCCACCCCGCCCCGCCCACACACACACACAAGAGCTTTGAGGGCAAGCATATCAGGTAAGAATAAATATTTCTTCAAATGATGAAAAATTAAAAACTTCCAGCTCATTTAATGTACCATATTTCTAGAGACAGATTAAAATCAAGGTCATGCTATTTAATGATCCAATCACATAGAAATATATTTTGAGTCCATGCATGTTACAGTTTTTTCCCTGTTGCTGCAGATTCTTTTCATTGGTTGTTAACTTTTGCATGTTTCAGAATCAATGGAGAAGCTCCTAGAATTTCTGATTCAGTAGGTTGGGAAGAGGACCCAAGAATCTGCATTTTTCTCATGGTCACAGGTGGTGCTGACACTAGGCCAGGAACTACATTTTTAGCATTACTAGGCTCTATGATAGTGGCAGAAGAGGATAGATAAATCCTAATCCACTGAAATTCTTTTCAGGAGAGTATGTTATATGTTAGGAAGAAATACGTGTGTTTGGGAGAGGTATCTGACTCCAAACAAAATTAATGCTTAATTGAATGTCATAAAATTCAGAAGAGTCCTGTTCAATAGAAAATCTTTTGCTTTGCTGAGTTTTGGCATTAGTTGCAATATGAATGTCTGTGGAGAAAAACAAGGACTAAATTTAATCTCTCAGCATTAAAAGGAGAAAAGGCATTAAAAGATCTCAGGAATAAATGGAGAAAGGAGCCAGGAAGACCTCCTACAGAGAGGGGAAGAGAAGCAAAAACATTTCTTTAGTAATGCAAAGTTTAAGATGGAGTTTAGCAAGTGGAAAATGTATAAGGGATTTTAAAGGAATTAGTTCTGGGTTATGAATTATCAAAAATGCTATGGGGTAAAATAATCCTTCAGTTGTAAAGGATATCAACCCTGAATATTCATTGGAAGGAGTGATGCTGAAGCGGAAGCTCCAATACTTTGGCCACCTGATTCGAAGAACTGACTCATTTGAAAAGACCCTCATGCTGGGAAAGATTGATGGCAGGAGGAGAAGAGGATGACAGAGGATGAGATGGTTAAATAGCATCACTGACACAATGGACATGGATTTGAGCAAACTCCGGGAGACAGTGGAGGACAGAGGAGCCTGGCGTGCTGTAGTCCATGGGGTCAGACAAAAAGTCAGACTGAAAAAAAAACAAGGATGACAATGAGAGAGCCCTAATGCTTAACCCAGGCAGCACAGTGGTCAAGAATCCACTTGCAATGCAGGAGATGTGGGTTCAATCCCTGCGTTGGAAAGATCCCCTGGAAAAAAAAATGGCAACCCACTCCAGTAGTCTTGCCTGGGGAATCCCATGGACAAAGAAACCTGGCAGGCTACAGCCCACAGGGGTACAGAGTGAGATGCGACTGAGAATGCATGCAAGAGAACCCTTTGCAAAAATGGAAAATATTGCTATTTGAACACAAGAATCAGAGGATAGTGAGGGAGTTGATGACTGGTTAAGGTAGCCTCATGAAAGATGATTAAAATAACCATTTTAAAATTTAAATTGTACCTCAAATTGGAATCATAATGATGTTTTATTTTTTCCTCTGTTGTATTCAAACATTTGAAATGTATGCACTACTTTTCAAATGAAACAGACACTTCAAAGCTGTCATTTGCTAGAAAAGTAGAACAAAAAAAATCTCAAGAGCTTTGGGGGCAAGTGTATCAGGTAAGAATAAATATTTCTTCAAATGATGAAAAATAAACAAGTTCCAGTTCATTTAATGTCCCACATTTCTAGAGACATGTTAAAATCAAGGTCATGATATCTAAGGATATTCCCTGGGCATAGCCATTAATCCCAGATTTATACATCTTTGCTAAAAAAACAAAGCACTGACTTGACTGGTTAATTAAGCAAGACAAATGAGAAATATTCTGCTCAAACAAAGTAAGAAATAAGCCAGAGATATTTGTTTGTTTGCTTTTTCATAGACATTTTGACTCCATTTTTAAAAATCTTAAAGTATATAGTTTTAAGAAAGAAAACTGTAAATATAGAAATTACAAATTCTAAAATCACCCTCAAGTACCAATAAGTATAGAAATTTAGGGATATAATTTAGCTCTATCCATTCACATAGACAAAATATACAAAAACACTTAAAATTTTCTATATTCAAAACTGTTTCACATTTTTAACTAGCTTTTTTTTACTCTTTTGCCTTGGTTATTCTCAAATACAGTATATTCTTGTAATTTATTGCTTTTTTATCCAAATAAAATACATATTTTCTCTTAATGGGTATTTTTAATATGTTAATATCTAGTTTGTCTTTCTATGTATTATTTTTCATGATAATGGAAATTATTTTAATTACAGTATTGGTTACATAGGTAAATCTTTGCTTTTAAACTTGTCTTAAATGATTTAAAGTTTATACAATAGTATTAAAATAATACCTGCAATTAAATTTATGATTTTCAAAATTTCCATATTCAAGAACAATTTTATTACTTCTGACTCCTTAATTAAAAGAATTTATCTTAATACTCTCTTGCTCCATAATTTCTTTGTTTGCAATAAGACATGTGTTTATAGACTTGTATCATTCATTTTATGTAATCATCCTGTAAAAATCAATATTGGTCTTTTCCTTTTCCATTTTTGTTACCATATTGTTCATTACTTTTTGTCAGTATTTGCTGCCTAGCATAGTCTTTGGCATATTGGTGCTCAAATATATATATATATATTGAATGAATGAGTGATCTAAGCTTAATTTTAAATACATAGAATAGCCATCACAAAGATGATGATATGAGATAGAATCAGGATTATGCCATCTTATATCCAGCCTTCTGTTTTAGCGTTTGTGTTTTCCATTAATGCACTTTGGGGTTAGGTAACAGAGATAATATTTTTTTAATTTTGTGTTCTTATTTTTCATATAAAATATCTCTTTAGGTTGTCTGTGCATGTTGGTGGTAGTTTATGAAAATGTAATAATAAACGAGAATTACTTAATATTCCCTAAAATTGGTCATTTATGTTTTTATACATGAATGTTTATGACTTTTATTTTCTCTATTATCAAAATTTAAAACTTTTCCAGAATATGCTAAACTTCTGTTATTTTTGCATTATTTGAGACCGGAATACAGTGAATTCTTATAGTCAATAGGTTAGGTTTTTTTTTTTTAAAGAAAAACACATACACGTTAGAAATATTTTTGAATATTTTTGTTTTCTCTTTATTTTAGTATTTTATTTATTCTAGTTTATCTTTCCAGAAATATACTTTACCTATGATATGAAACTATAGTCTCCATATATTTCTATTCATATATATTCTCAGCTTTTGATATCCACCATGTCTTTAACAGGTATCAAATTTTAAAGATACTTTTAGTGTGTTTCCCAAATTGCATGTTTGACTTGATGTTGGTTCATTCCATTTACTCATAAATAATGAAAAGTTTTTCTTCTGTTTTCATCTTTAATATCTTAGCATTATTTCATATATATCTCAGTACTTTTTTCATTTAATTTTTTATACTTGAATTCATGAAGATTATGTTTTTTAATATTTCTGAAAACTCAAAGCTAATAGTTTTACATGTCCTATTGTTTGCTCTAGTAAAATTGTTAAGAAGGTTTGCCCACCTTCTGCTTATTGTACAAAAATGGCTCTATGCTTTAATATTGTGGAAAGGAATACATCAAGGCTGTATATTATCACTCTGCTTATTTAACTTACATGCAGAGTACATCATGAGAAATGCTGGACTGGATGAAGCATAAGCTGGAATCAAGATTGCCAGGAGAAATATCAATAACCTCAGATACACAGGTGACACCACACTTAACGGCAGAAAGCGAAGAACTAAAGAGCCTCTTGATGAAACTGAGAGAAGAGAGTGAAAAAGTTGGCTTAAAACTCAACATTCAGAAAACTAAGATCATGGCATCTGGTCCCATCACTTCATGGCAAATAG
Source organism: Bos indicus (assembly GCF_029378745.1). Lineage (NCBI taxonomy): Eukaryota > Metazoa > Chordata > Mammalia > Artiodactyla > Bovidae > Bos > Bos indicus. Next base: position 59,164,915 of record NC_091763.1, on the reverse strand, counting down.
ATGGGAAAACAATGGAAAGAGTGAGAGGCTATTTTTTGGGCTCCAAAATCACTGCAGATGGTAACTGCAGCCATTAAATTAAAAGGTGCTTGCTCCTTGGAATAAAAGCTATGACCAACCTAGACAGCATATTAAAAAGCAGAGACATTACTTTACCAACAAATGTCCATCTAGTCAAAACTATGGTTTTTCCAGTAGTCATGTATGGATGTGAGAGTTGGACTATAAAGAAGGCAGAGTGCCGAAGAATTGATGCTTTTGAACTGTGGTGTGGGAGAAGAGTCTTGAGAGTCCCTTGGACTGCAAGGAGATCCAACCAGTCCATCCTAAAGGAAATCAGTCCTGAATATTCATTGGAAGGACTGATGCTGAAGCTGAAACTCCAACACTTTGGCCCCATGATTTGAAGAACTGACTCATTTGAAAAGACCCTGATGCTCAGAAAGATTGAAGGCAGGAGGAGAAGGGGACTACAGAGGATGAGATGGTTGAATGACATCACTGACATGATGGACATGAGTTTGGGTAAACTCCGAAAGTTGGTGATGGACAGGGAAGCCTGGGGTGCTGCAGTCCATGGGGTCGCAAAGAGTCAGACACGATGAGTGGTTGAACTGAACTGAATATTTTATAAGCCTCCCAGCCTTATATTTGCCCTCACCTCCCAAGTTTGTACAGTTTTGAAGCAATAGAGATCTGTTCTGACCGAGAGGCTGCCGACAGGATGTCTGTGTCCTGTACTTCCACATATCTTGACTTTGCTTCCCAAACTATGCAAGATAACTCTGTGTAAACCCTACTTTATATTAAACATTTATATAATGCAGCTCTGTCTTCCTGAGGTGAGAATTTTACATTTTTCATTCCTGGTTCGAGTTATAATTTAAAGCAATCTGTAGGCCTTCTTTTGCATGTAAATAGAGTTCTCTCTGGAGTCTACAGCTCTGTATGCTTATCTTTTCACTGTACATGACTTAACTGAGAATAAAATGCAGCATCACAGATCCCCGTCTGTCTCAGGCTGTGTTGCCTTACAGGGAATTTTTTGATCGATGAATACATAATAAATATTGAGATAAGAGTTGGAATGGAGAAGGAAATGGCAACCCACTCCAGTACTCTTGCCTGGAAAATCCCATGGACAGAGGAGATGGCAGGAAACAGTCCATGGGGTCGCAAAGAGTCGGACACGACTGAGTGACTAAGCACCAAGAGGTGGAAAGAGGAGGAAGGCTGATCTAGAAACGGTGGCACAGGCACTAAGTCTTTAATGTTGAAGTGAGATTTGAGGTTTGGAGAAAGTCTCTTGTTTTCTCCCTTTCTAGTTGTTTTATTATTTCACAAGTCTTGGTATGAGTTGGTTGCTTACAACGTCTAAAAATGATACATTCATTTATTTATAAATCCATTCATCTCAGGTGAAAGAAGCAGCATGGTCAAATCATGAAAATTGAATGGCCTGAAAAATATCCAGTTATACTGTAGAAGCAAAGGCAAGGAAGAGTATGTTGCAAAAGGAGCCCGAAGGATGGAACAATACATTCTAATAGACATAAACTGTCGAATATTTTAAACAAATTTTGCCCTTCTGCTAAGAACAGTGGTGATCCATTAATTTCCAGTGGATTTCCAATCGCTTACTTAAGAGTAAAATGTAAATTATTATTATTTTTTGATAGATCATTTTATGTGACAATAACCTTTGCCTACCTGCCTGGTGCCATGCATTCCATTTCTTCTCTGACTTGCTTTAACAACATAGCTGCTATTTTTATTTCTCAAAGATGTACAGTTAATTCTTATCTTAGGGTATTTGTACCAATTATTCATCCATTAGGAATTACTTTTATGATGATTTCATATCATTTATTATTCTTGTAATTCATTTAAAGTGATATTTCCTGTCTGCCTCCCTTTAAATTATCCTTTGCCTTAACTAGCTGAACTTTTCTGCAGAGTCCTTATCAGTTGCTATTTGTTCTTGTTTTTTTCCCCCCATGTTTATTATCCATCATTCCTATTAACATAAGTTCTATTAGCAGAGATAACTTACTTTACATCTCAAAGAACTAGAAAAAGAAGAATAAATTAAGCCCAAAGTTAGCAGAAGGAAGAAAATAACAAAAAGCAGAGCAGTAAAAAATGAACTCAAGGACAACAGAAAAGATCAGTGAAACTACGAGGTGGTTTATTTAAAAGATAAACAAAATAGACGAACTTTTAGCCAGACTCAACAAGGCAAAAAGAAAGGAATCAAATATACAAAATTGGAAATGAAAGAGGCAGCCATTACAACTGTTACTATACAAATACAAAGCAGCATGAGAGACTACTAAAAATAACCATACTCGAAAACTGGACAGCGCAGAAGAAATGGATACATTCCTGAAAACACACAACCTACTAAGACTGAATAATGAAAAAAATAGAAAATCTTAGCAAATAAATTACTGCTGAGAAGGTTAAATCAGTAATCAAAAATGTCTCAATGAAAATTCAAGGCCAGAAGCCTTCACTAGTGAAATCTACCAAACATTTAAAGAATAACTAATACCAACCCTTCTCAAACTCTGTCAAAAATATTAATAGAAGAGGAGGAAACTCAAACTCATTTACAGGGCTAAATAAGACAAAGATACTAAAAGAAAAGAAAATTAAAGGCCAGTATCCTTCATAAACATAGATGCAAAAATCCTCAGCAAAATATTAGCAAACCAAATTCAAAATACATTGAGAGAATTACATGAAGAGGATCATACACTATGATTTAATGGGATTTATTCCAGAGATGCAAATGTCATTCGATAGCTGTAAATCAATCAATGTGATGCACCACATTAACAAAATGAAGGATAAAACTGCTTGGTCATTTCAAGAGATGCAGAAAAAGCATTTGACAAAATTCAACATCCATTTATGATATATATATAAAAAAAAATCTCTTACCAAAGGGGATATTACCACTAGCAGGGAACATGCGTGCATGCTTGCTAAGTCACTTCAGTTGTATCTGACTCTTTGTGACCCTATGGACTCTAGCTACACAGACTTGTCCTTCTCTGCCCATGGGGTTCTCCAGCAAGAATGCAGGAGTGGATTGCTATGCCCTCCTCCAGGGGATCTTCCCAACCCAGGGATCAAACCCAAGACTCCTATGTCTCCTACATTGGCAGGCAGATTCTTTAACCCTAGGGCCACCTGGGAATCCCAACAGCAAACATACCTCAACATAATAAAGGCTATATATGACAAGCTCACAGCTAACATTATATCAGTGGTGAAAAGTGAAAAATTTTCCTCTAAGATCAGGAAGGAGATGAGAGTGCACACTCTTCCCACTACTACTCAGCATAGTATTGGAAGATCTAGTCACAGCAGTCAGACCCTCAAAAAGGAAATAAAAGAGATCCAAATTGGAAAGGAAAAAGTAAAATTGCCACTATTTGCAGATCATAATACTTTATCTAGAAAACTCTAAAGACTTCACTAATAAACTATTAAAACTAATATATGAGTTCAGTAAAGTTTCAGGATACAAAATCAATAGACAGAAATCTATTGCATTTCTTTACATTAAGAATGAACTATCATAAAGAGAAATTAAGAAAACAATCTCACAGTTGCATCAAAAAGAAAAAAAAAGTTAGGTATAAATTTAATCAAGAGGTGAAACTCCTATACTCAGAATACTATAAGACATTGATGAAAGAAACTGAAAGCTGCATAAATAAATCAGATGATAGCCCATCTTCATAAATTAGAATGATTAACAGTGTTAAATTTCCACACTACCCAAAACCATCTATAGATTCAAAGCAACTTCTATGAAAATACCCATAGCATTTTTCACAGAACTATAACAAATAATTCTAAAATTTATATGACACCACAAAAGACATGGTATAGGGCAATCTCAAGAAATAACAAACCTGAGGTGTCACAGTCTCTGATTTCAAACTATACTAATATTAGCTACAGTAGTCAAAACAGTATGGTTCAGTTCAGTTCAGTTGCTCAGCTGTGTCCAACTTTTTGCGACCCCATGGACTGCAGCATGACAGGCTTCCCTGTCCATCACCAACTCCGGAGTTTTTTCAAACTCATGTCCATTGAGTCAGTGATGCCATCCTACCATCTCATCCTCTGTCTTCCCCTTCTCCTTCTGTCTTCAATCTTTCTCGGCATCAGGGTTTTTTCCATTGAGTCAGTTTTTCACATCAGGTGGCCAAAGTATTGGAGTTTCAGCTTCAGCATCAGTCCTTCCAATGAATATGCAGGACTCATTTCCTTTAGGATGGACTTGTTGGATCTCTTTGCTGTCCAAGGAACTCTCAAGAGTCTTCTCCAACACCACAGTTCAAAAACATCAATTCTCCGGCACTCTGCTTTCTTTATAGTCCAACTCTCACATCCATACATGACTACTGGAAAAACAATAGCTGTGACTCAATGGATCTTTGTTAGTAATGTCTCTGCTTTTTAATATTCTGTCTAGATTGATCATAACTTTTCTTCCAAGAATCAAGTGTCTTTTAATTTCATGACTGCAGTCACCATCTGCAGTGATTTTGGAGCCCCCCCAAATTCGAGTCTGTTACTCTTTCCTGTTTCCCCATCAATTTGCCATAAGTAATGAGACCAGATGCCGTGATCTTAGTTTTCTGAATGTTAAGTTTTAAGTCAACTTTTTCACTCTCCTCTTTCAGTTTCATCAAGAGGCTCTTTAGTACTTCTTCACTCTCTGCCATAAGGGTGGTATCATCTGAGTATCTGAGGTTATTGATATTCCTCCCATCGATCTTGATTCCAGCTTGTGCTTCATCCAGTCTAGCATTTTTATGGTGTACTCTGCATGTAAGTTAAATAAGCAGGGTGACAATATACAGCCTCGACATCCTCCTTTCCTGATTTGGAACCTGTCTGTTGTTCCATGTCCAGTTATAACTGTTGCTTCTTGACCTGCATACAGATATTTCAGGAGCAGGTCAGGTGGTCTGGTATTCCCATCTCTTGAAGAATTTTCCACAGTATGGTGCAGGCACAAAAACAGACACATAGACCCATAGATCAATGGAATAGAGGAGAGATCCGGAAATAAACTCACACTCATGTGGTCAGAGGAGCCAAAAACATCTGATGGGAAAAGGACAGTCTCTTCAGTAAATGGTGTTGATAAAATTGGACAGCTACATGTAAAACAATGAAACTAGACCATTTTCTTACATCATGTGCAAAAGCCAACTCAAAATGAATTAACGATCTTACATAAGGCCTGAAACCATAAAGATCCAGATGAAAACACAGGCAATAACGTCATTGACATTGGTGTTAGCAATGTTTTTGTGAATTTGACTCCAAAGGCAAGGTCTGTGCTGTGTTAGTCACTCAGTCATGTCCGACTCTTTGTGACCTCATGGAGTATAGTCCACCAGGCTCCTCTGTTCATGGAATTCTCCAAGCAAATACACCGGAGTGGGTTGTCTTTCCCGTCTCCAAAAGGCAAGTGAAACAAAAGTGAAAATAAACAAGTGGGACCACATCAAATAAAATGCTTCTCTATAGTGAAGGAAACCATCATCAAAATGAAAAGACAGCTTATTGAATGGCATAATATATCTGCAAATGATATATCTGGTAAGTGATTAATTTCCAAAAAATGTCAAGAATTCATACAATTCAATATCAAATAAGCAAACAATCCATTTAAAAAACAGAGGACTTGAATAGACACATTTCCAAAGAAGATATACAAATGGCCAAAAGAAATATGAAAATATGCTCAACATCATGAATTGCCAGGGAAATGCAACTCAAAGCCTCAATAAGATATCAATTCATATATGTTAGAATGGTTATTATTGAAAAGAAAACAAATAAGCATTAGTGAGGATGTGGAGAAAAGGGAACCCTGGTGCACTGTTAGTGAGAATGTGAACGGATGCAGCTAATATGAAAAACAGTTTCAAGATTCTTCAAAAAATTTAAAAGATAGCACCACCATTCTATTCAGCAAATCCACTTTTGTGTTTGTCTGAAAGAAAATGAAAACACTAATTCAAAAATATGTGTGCACCCTGATGTTCACTATAGCATTGTCATTTCCAATAGGCAGATTATGAAAGAAACATAGCTGTCCATTGATAGATGAATGGATAAAGGACATTGGCATATCAACCAATGTAATACTCAATCATGAAAAAGAGTGAAATCTGGCCATTTTCACCTTGATGCTGTTATTTTAAGTGACACATGTCAGATAAAGACAAATACCATATGATTTCATATATATGTGGAATCTAAAGAAAAAACAAGCAAACATAATAAAACAGAAATAGTCATGGACATAGAGAACAAAGTGGTGGTTGCCAGAGGGGAGGGAGAGAGGGATACGGGCAAAATAATTGATGAGAATTAAAAGGTATAAATTAACAGATATAAAATAATCACAGAGATGTGATTTAAAGTATAGGGAATACAATCAATAATATTGTAACAACTTTGGCAGATAGATGTTGACGTAGTGTGGTGATCATTTTTGTAGTGTATAAGAATATCAAGGCAAGACTGCCTTTCTGAAGATTACAGGTGAACAGATTTAAAGGGGTAGATAAAACTGAATAAGAATAATGTATTCTCAAATATAAATCACATGACAGAAATATAGGATCTATAAAGAACATAGTATTCAACGTACTAACCTGAAAAATATTTTAACATCATCTTTACACATTCACATTCATGTATTTTAATTGAAAACAAAATACTCTAATTTGATTAATTTAATTTAATTAATTATGTCTAACCATCATAAATTAGGTAACTGTTTCATGAAGATGATAATGTCTTGGTGTATTCTGTTTTTATGTCATCAGCTTTTAAACTCCATTAATTTCCAATTTTCAGATTTCAAATATTTTCATCAATCTGCTCTGACATCTTAGGATTTTATGTCTCTTTCCTGTACCTATATACTTCATGAAACAAAACACTTTAATGTTGGGCTTTGTAAAATATATTAATGTGTACTTATGTGTTTACAATGATAATCTCTGCTAAAACCTTATAATTTGTTTAAAAGCAAATTTAAATGTAGTTATATCTTACTAGATGTTAATAAAAGTTAATAAAAACCGATACTGTGATCATTCACATGTTTCAGTTCAGTTCAGTCACTCAGTCATGTCCAGCTCTTTGCAACACCAGGGACTGCAGCACACCAGCCTTCCCTGTCCATCACCAACTCCCAGAGTTTACCCAAACTCATGTCCGTCGCATTGGTGATGCCATTAAACCATCTCATCCTCTGTCGTCCCCTTCTCCTCCCACCTTCAATCTTTCACTGCATCAGGGTCTTTTCCATTGAGTTGGTTCTTCGCATCAGGTGGCCAAGTATTGGAGTTTCAGCTTCAATGAATATGCAGGACTGATTTCCTTTAGGATGGACTGGTTGGATCTCCTTGCAGTCCAAGGAACTCTCAAGAATCTTCTACAACATCACAATTCAAAAGCATCAATTCTTTGGCACTCAACTTTCTTTTTAGTCCAACTCTCACATCCATACATGACTACTGGAAAAACAATAGCTTTGACTTGATGGATCTTTGTTGGTAAAGTAATGTTTCTACTTTTTAACATGCTGTCTAGGTTGGTCATAGCTTTTATTCCAAGGAGCAAGCATCTTTTAATTTCATGGCTGCCGTCACCATCTGTAGTGATTTTGAATGACTGCAAAGGACCTCACTGTTTTGACCTCACCCAAGAAAATAACGCCGCTCACTATTTCCATTGTTTCTCCATCTATTTGCCATGAAGTGATGGGACCAGATGCCATGATCTTAGTTTTCTGAATGTTGAGTTGTAAGCCGACTTTTTCACTCTCCTCTTTCAGTTTCATCAAGAGGCTCTTTAGTTCTTCTTTGCTTTCTGCCATAAGTGTGGAGTCATTTTAGTATATGAGGTTATTGATATTTCTCCCAGAAATCTTGATTCTGGTTTGTGTTTCATTCACTTGTTTACAAGGGGGATAAAAATTGTAAAGATTATTTTTCATGAGGCAGTTTAAAATTTTAGCTTAAACATGTAATAACGATCAGCCTATAACAGGAAATGTTTTATATTTTTGGTCCACTAGTTTTATGAGTTCTTAGTAGACACATCTATATAGTGCAATTGGATAATTTATGCATTGGTCAGGATTTATCCGAGATTTGAGTGTTTAAAATATAAAATGTCTATATCTGTGAAAAAAATCATTTAAAATGAGCACACAAAAAGCTATTCACTGGTCCTTTGCAGTTTCTTTTTAAAAAATTAGGTTTTGTTTATTTGTTTGAGCCTTTATAAATATAAGCAACTAGTCAACAATCTTTTTAAATGGACAGTCCAAACATGTACAAAGTCATGAGTCTTCTTTCTTTAGAAAAAAATAATTTAAATGTTAAATTTTGTAGACTACAAAAATAATAAATTAGCCAATATTTATTTTGTGGATTATATGAGCTTGAAATGGACTTTGAGTTCCTTCTTATAAAAATCATTGTGCAACAGAATGAACTAAGCATATGAATGAATACAGGAGCCATATAATACATTATAAACTTCACCCCTTAATAATCAAACCATAGTCTATGGGCAAAAAAAAAAAAAAAGTGGTATGGCAAAACAAAACAAAAACTCACTGCGGTAGTAAATTCCATCTTGTTTACTTCCTGCTATTTTATTTTTTATTATTTGTTTTCTTCCTTGATTAAAACTCTATGTAAAGAAAACAAAACTCGTAATACTATTTTATCTGACACTTCTTTTAAGAGATAGCCAATTATAAAATTTATTACAGTTTGTAATAAGTTTCAAGACTGATTTTATTTATTTATTTTTTTTTTATCCAGCAGGGCTTTTGGTCCATAAGTTTTGTGCCGTGTTCACAGCTCAGTGCCCATTTTACATTCTAAAATGAATCATAAAGGGAATGCCAATATTTAGGGCTCAGTGTTTTCCCTTAGTTTATAGAAATTAAAACTTTGGGCAGGAAAGTTAAAGTGACTTACCAGGGCCATACTTAAAGTAAGTAGGATATGTGGATTTAAACCTAGACAGTCTGGCTCCAGAGCTGGTTCTATCAGCCACCATAACTGTTGTTTTCCTGGAAGTTCCATGCATGTGCTTTCAGTGTATTCCTAATGGACTCACTTGAGAATATAACTTTATGGCATCTCCATATTTCTGTGTGTATATTTCACTTGTAATTATGTAGTACAAAAAAAGATCTTCAGGACCCAGATAATCACTATGGTGTGATCACTCACCTAGAGCCAGATATCCTGGAATGTGGTTAAGTGGGCCTTAGGAAGCATCACTACAAACAAAGCTAGTGGAAGTGGACATGATGGATGCCAGTTGAGCTATTTCAAATCCTGAAAGATGACACTGTGAAAGTGTTGCATTCAATATGCCAGCAAATTTGGAAAATTCAGCAGTATCCACAGGACTGGAAAAGGTCCATTTTCATTCCAATCCCAAAGAAAGGCAATGCCAAAGAATGCTCAAACTACCGCACAATTGCTCTCATCTCACACGCTAGTAAAGTAATGCTCAAATTCTCCAAGCCAGGCTTCAGCAATACATGAACTGTGAACTTCCAGATGTTCAAGCTGGTTTTAGAAAAGGCAGAGGAACCAGAGATCAAATTGCCAACATCCGCTGGATCATCAAAAAAGCAAGAGAGTTCCAGAAAAACATCTATTTCTGCTTTATTGACTATGCCAAAGCCTTTGACTGTGTGGATCACAATAAACTGTGGAAAATTCTGAAAGATGGGAATACCAGACCACCTGATCTGTCTCTTGAGAAACCTGTATGCAGGTCAGGAAGCAACAGTTAGAACTGGACATGGAACAACAGACTGGTTCCAAATAGGAAAAGGAGTACATCAAGGCTGTATATTGTCACCCTGCTTATTTAAGTTATATGCAGAGTACATCATGAGAAATGCTGGGCTGGAAGAAGCACAAGCTGGAATCAAGATTTCCAGGAGAAATATCAATAACCTCAGATATGCAGATGACACCACCCTTATGGCAGAAAGTGAAGAAGTACTAAAAAGCCTCTTGATGAAAGTGAAAGAGGAAAGTAAAAAACTTGGCTTAAAACTCAACATTCGGAAAACTAAGATCATGGCATCCAGTCCCATCAGTTCATGGCAAATAGATGGGGAAACAGTGGAAAAAGTGGCTGACTTTATTTTTCTGGCCTCCAAAATCACTGTAGATGGTGACTGCAGCCACAAAATTAAAAGATGTTTACTCCTTGGGAGAAAAGTTATGACCAACCTAGACAGCATATTCAAAAGCAGAGACATTACTTTGCCAACAAAGGTCCATCTAGTCGAGGCTATGGTTTTTCCAGTGGTCATGTGTGTATGTGAGAGTTGGACTGTGAAGAAAGCTGAGCACCGAAGAATTGATGGTTTTGAACTGTAGTGCTGGAGAAGACTCTTGAGAGTCCCTCGGACTGCAGTGAGATCCAGCCAGTCCATCCTAAAGGAGACCCGTCCTGGGTGTTCATTGGAAGGGCTGATGTTGAAGCTGAAACTCCAATATTTTGGCCACCTCCTGTGAAGAGCTGACTCATTGGAAAAGACCCTGGTGCTGGGAAAGATTGAGGACAGGAGGAGAAGGGGACAACAGAGGATGAGATGGTTGGATGGCATCACCAACTCAATGGACATGGGTTTGGGCGGAGTCTGGGAGTTGGTGATGGACAGGGAGTCCTGGCGTGCTGCAATTCATGGGGTCGCAAAGAGTGGGACACGACTGAGCGACTGAAATGAACTGTGGTAATGCAGTACACAGTTTATTTAGAAATTCCTTTATTAGTACAGTTTGAAGTATTTTCTAATGTTTTGCTATTGCAATCCATATATCAGTGAACATCACTGCACACATTTCTTTGCTTTAAAGTCCTGAGAAGTGCTAATTTAAGACTTCTAATATAAGTATATTAATATCAGTGTACTAAATTTTGATATTTTTCATCAAATGGAATTGCAAATATCTTCATCAAATTGTACTGTTTTAAATAGTGTCTGAGAATACCAAATTTCTTTTCCTTATCAGCATTGTTCACATTGATTTACTTTCTTGTTTAATATGATTAGCTAATAGTTGAATCTCATTAAAAATTATTACTCTTGTTTATAATAAGGATAGCTTTTAAGGTGTTTTTATATTTGCAGTTTGTGTTTTCTTCTGTAGATGTTTCCTCTAATTGAAACATTTTCCATTGGTAGCTTGAATTTTTCTGATTGATTTATGGGAATTTCTTACATATGAAGGATGTTGGCCCTCTGTTATATATTGTAAATATTTATTCTAATAGTGTCATTTATGACCTTTATTGATAGTTCTTTTGTTTATATAGAACCTTTAAATGTTATGTATTTACTGCCATCATTTGGTTATAGTTTTCATAGAAACATTGTATAAAATTAAAATATATTAAATTAGAGAACTGTATTCATAATAGCATTTTGTTTAAAGGGAGGCTATTGCTAGCCAGGTCTAGCAGAATTTTTGTAGGGATGCCATACTACTTGAAATTTATAAGATTTGACTTTTATAAAACAAGTGTCCTTTTATCAGGATTTCACTGCAGTGTTGTACTCTGATATGTATAGGTGAAGAAGCTCTCTTAGTATTCTAGTAGCAAGCAACTAAGAAGAACTCTGCAAAATTAAGATTATTGTCAGTCGTAAAGTTTTGTTTGACTCTTCGCGACCCTAAGGACTGCAGCACTCCAGGTTTTCCTATCCCTCACTAAATTCCTGGAGATTCCGTAAGTTCATGTCCATTCAATTGGTGATGCCATCCAACCATCTTCTCCTCTGTTGCTCTCTTTTCCTTCTACCTTCAGTCTTTCCCAGCATCAGGTTCTTTTCTAATGAGTTGGCTGTTTGTATTAGGTAGCCAAAGTATTGGAGCTTCAGCTTCAGCACCAGTCCTTCTGATGAATATTAAGGATTGATTTCCTTTAGGATTGACTGATTTGATCTCCTTGCTGTCCAAGGGACTCTTAAGAGTCTTCTCCAGCACCACAGTTTGAAAGCATCAGTTCTTTGGTGCTCAACCTTCTTTATGGTCCACCTCTCACATCCATACATGACTACAGGAATGGGTTCTTAATGGAGATCTTTGGCTTGCAAGGGTTAATGAATGAGGGAGTGGAGCAGATAAGCAGTGCAAGAAAATAATGTCTGTGCTTTGGGTGATATTCAGTACAGTTCAGTTCAGTCTCTCAGTCGTGTCCAACTCTTTGTGACCCCATGAATCATGGCATGCGAGGCCTCCCTGTCCATCACCAACTCCCAGAGTTCACTCAAATTCACGTCCATTGAGTTGGTGATGCAATCCAGCCATCTCATCCTCTGTCGTCCCCTTCTCCTCCTGCCTCCAACCCCTCCCAGCATCAGGGTCTTTTCCAATGAGTCAACTCTTCGCATGAGGTAGCCAAAGTATTGGAGTTTCAGCTTCAGCATCAGTCCTTCCAAGGAACACCCAGGACTGATCTCCTTTAGAATGGACTGGTCAGATCTCCTTGCAGTCCAAGGGTGTTAGTTAGCAGTTAGTTAGCAGTCCAAGGTGCTAGTCTTCTCTAGCACCACAGTTCAAAAGCATCAATTCTTTGGCATTCAGCTTTCTTCACAGTCCAACTCTCACATCCATATATGACCACTGGAAAAACCATAGCCTTGACTAGACAGACTTTTGTTGGCAAAGTAATATCTCTGCTTTTCAATATCCTGTCCAGATTGGTCATAACTTTCCTTCCAAGGAGTAAGTGTCTTTTAATTTCATGGCTGCAATCACCATCTGCAGTGATTTTGGAACCCTAAAAAATAAAGTCTGACACTGTTTTAACTGTTTCCCCATCTATTTCCCATGACGTGATGAGTGATATTAGACAAGGGTTTTTAAATTTGAGGCTGATCAAAGTATCTGTTTGGACTTGTTGGTAAGGCATCTGTTTCTTTAGGGCATAAGGGTGAAAACTAATTTAAAACAGTATGGATGTGCTGAGTGCACAAAGATATAGTTCACCTATGTCTTAGATATCACCTCGTGTTAGATCCTAAATGTTTGTTTAGTATCTGGTAGAAGAAGTTACTGTAGTAGGCTATTACAGCACATTTTCACTTCCACATACAGTACATTTTAAGATGGTTTGACAAGTTTCATAAAAGTCCAGTAGGGATTTATAGAGTAATTGAAGGAGAAATGACATTTTTACAATGGTGAGTTCTCCCTTACAGGAATATGTTCTCTTTCAGTTCATTGAGGTCTTCTTTTATGACTTTCAGGAAAGCTTTATAGTTTTTTTCATTTCATTTAGACATGACCATTTTTTGGTTATTTGTGAGTTCTAAAGTGGTTCTTGTGTGCGTGCTACACTCTTGTTATACTTCGTTTATTTTCTATTTGATAAAAATGGTACATAAGTAGAAATTTATTTATGTGTGTTTTTAATTTGGCCACTTATTTCTTTTACATATCTAATATGGAAGTTAATTTTGTTTTTTTTTTTTTGATTGCTAGAACATTTTAATCAAAAAATTTTGTATCTAAATCAAATAAGCAAAATTGGAACATTTCAAAATAAAAATCAGCAAACTTAGTCTTTAGTCCTCAAAAATCATAAAGCAATTGTTATACATGAAACAGTTATTTTTTAGCATCCTAATTCACTGTGCAGATCATATAATTAGTGATTTTCTTTCCCTTAACACTCTGTACTCATATCAAACAGCTATATGTTTGTAATCATTTCACCATTTTTCTTGCATATAAAATTTTCCCCAAAATGTGAAATTATCTTGTATTTTATCCTATAAGATCTGTTGTTTTATATTTAAGAAATAAAATGATTTAGCTTTTCACATTTTACTGAGATTTGGGGACTAATATAAAGTTTGTGTGTTTATTAACCATTTATTTTCTGCATAATAAATTATCTCCAAACTTATTATTTTTTTTTTTTGGCCTTTAATATCTCTTTAATTTCCTTTGCATATTAATAATATTAGCACTATTTTGTAATTAATTATTTTCGTTGCTGCGCATGGGCTCTCTCTAGTTGCAGCTGCTTGGGGGCTACTGTTTGGTGTGGTGCTGAACAGACTTCTAATTGCAGTGGCTTCTCTTTTTTTTTTTTTTTTTTCAGAAGGGTAAAGGGAAATAAGCCTCTATGTCACCCTAAGTCAGCTTCAATAATTGCCATAGTGAGCAGTCTTTTTTTTGGGGGGGGGGATGAAATGTCCTATAGCTATCAATTAGGTCTAACTGGTCTATTGTATCATTTAAAGTTTGTGTTTCCTTGTTAATTTTCTGTTTAGTTGATCTATCCATAGGTGTGAGTGGGGTATTAAAGTCTCCCACTATTATTGTGTTATTGTTAATTTCTCCTTTCATACTTGTTAGCATTTGTCTTACATACTGCGGTGCTCCCATGTTGGGTGCATATATATTTATAATTGTTATATCTTCTTCTTGGATTGATCCTTTGATCATTATGTAGTGACCTTCTTTGTCTCTTTTCACAGCCTTTGTTTTAAAGTCTAATTTATCTGATACGAGTATTGTGACTCCTGCTTTCTTTTGGTCCCTATTTGCATGGAAGATCTTTTTCCAGCCCTTCACTTTCAGTCTGTATGTGTCCCCTGTTTTGAGGTGGGTCTCTTGTAGACAACATATGTAGGGGTCTTGTTTTTGTATCCATTCAGCCAGTCTTTGTCTTTTGGTTGGGGCATTCAACCCATTTACGTTTAAGGTAATTACTGATAAGTATGATCCCGTTGCCATTTACTTTATTGTTTTGGGTTCGAGTTTATACACCATTTTTGTGTTTCCTGTCTAGAGAATATCCTTTAGCATTTGCTGGAGAGCTGGTTTGGTGGTGCAGAATTCTCTCAGCTTTTGTTTGTCTGAAAAGCTTTTGATTTCCCCTTCATACTTGAATGAGATCCTTGCTGGGTACAATAATCTGGGCTGTAGATTATTTTCTTTCATCATTTTAAGTATGTCTTGCCATTCCCTCCTGGCTTGAAGAGTTTCTATTGAAAGATCAGCTGTTATCCTTATGGGAATTCCCTTGTGTGTTATTTGTTGTTTTTCCCTTGCTGCTTTTAATATTTGTTCTTTGTGTTTGATCTTTGTTAATTTGATTAATATGTGTCTTGGGGTGTTTCTCCTTGGGTTTATCCTGTTTGGGACTCTCTGGGTTTCTTGGACTTGGGTGATTATTTCCTTCCCCATTTTAGGGAAGTTTTCAACTATTATCTCCTCAAGTATTTTCTCATGGTCTTTCTTTTTGTCTTCTTCTTCTGGGACCCCTATGATTCGAATGTTGTAGCGTTTAATATTGTCCTGGAGGTCTCTGAGATTGTCCTCATTTCTTTTAATTCGTTTTTCTTTTATCCTCTCTGATTCATTTATTTCTACCATTCTATCTTCTAATTCACTAATCCTATCTTCTGCCTCTGTTATTCTACTATTTGTTACCTCCAGAGTGTTTTTAATTTCATTTATTGCATTATTCATTATATATTGACTCTTTTTTATTTCTTCTAGGTCCTTGTTAAACTTTTCTTGCATCTTCTCAATCCTTGTCTCCAGGCTATTTATCTGTGATTCCATTTTAATTTCAAGATTTTGGATCAATTTCACTATCATTATTTGGAATTCTTTATCAGGTAGATTCCCTATCTCTTCCTCTTTTGTTTGGTTTGGTGGGCATTTATCCTGTTCCTTTATCTGCTGGGTATTCCTCTGTCTCTTCATCTTGTTTAAATTGCTGAGTTTGGGAGTCCTTTCTGTATTCTGGCAGTTTGTGGAGTTCTCTTTATTGTGGCGTTTCCTTGCTGTGTGTGGGTTTGTACAGGTGGCTTGTCAAGGTTTCCTGGTTAGGGAAGCTTGTGTCGGTGTTCTGGTGGGTGGAGCTGTATTTCTTCTCTTTGTTCAGTCGCGCTGTGGGGAGGGAGGGAGGGATGCTGCAAACAAATGACACTGGCGTGCGCTCACAGTACCTCAGCCACACTGGGTCTGCCCCCGCTCACGGCGCGTGTAGCCTCCCTGCCCACACTGCTCAGGCTCTAGGTTGTTCCGCCAGGAACAATCCAAGGCTGGCCCTGGGTTGCATGCACCTCCCAGGTCCAAGCCGCTCAGGTTCAGGCACTCAGGTAGTCCTCAGAGGCGCAGACTCAGTTGGGCCTGCGTTTTGTGCTCTTCCCAGGTCCGAGCAGCTCAGGTGATGAGGTGTTTGGCGAGTGCCAATGCTGCGACTTATCGCCTCCCCGCCACTCGGTTATCTGGGTGTAAAACCGGCGCACCTTCTCAGGCAGATGTTGACTGTCCAGACCCCCAATAAGTTTTAGTTAGCAAAGAAGCCAGTTTTATAGATAATGTCTCTCTGGGGCTGCGATTGCCCCCTTCCGGCTCTGGCTGCCTGTCACCAGAGGGGGAAGGTCTGCAGCCGGCTATCTCTGTTTAGTCCTTTGTTTCGTGCGCGGGCTGGCGGTGTCTTAGGTTAGGGCTGGCTTTTCGCATGGTAGATATCCCACAGTCTGGTTTGCTAGCCCAAATTATTTCGCTCAGATAGTGCTCAGGGTATTCAGGCCAGATTCTTACTCTCAGCGATGCAGCCCGTGCCGCGCCTCCCTGCCCAGCCCCCGCTTGCTAATGGCGGATGCAGGCGTCTGCGCTGCTTCTCCGCTGGGGGAGTTACCGTAGGGCTCGAAATCTGCGAGTTTTAATTGTTTATTTATTTTTTCTCCCTGTTATGTTGCCCTCTGTGCTTCCAAAGCTCGGCACGGATTCGGCAGTCAGAAGGTTTCCTGGTGTTTGGAAACCTCTCTCTTTTTAAGACTCCCTTCCCGGGACGGAACGCCGTCTCTCCCTCTTTTGTCTCTTTTATTGTCTTTAATATTTTTTCCTACCTCCTTTCGAAGAGTTGGGTTGCTTTTCTGGGTGCCTGATGTCCTCTGCCGGCATTCAGAAGTTGTTTTGTGGAATTTACTCGACGTTTAAATGCTCTTTTGATGAATTTGTGGGGGAGAAAGTGTTTTCCCCGTCCTACTCCTCTGCCATCTTGGCGCCTCCCCTAATTTTGTTTTTATCATTGTGAATAATTAACATGTTTGAAAATAATTACAACTTTTAATTCTGCATCCAATATTTATATCTTAGCTAATGTAGTTCTATTTTAATTCTAGTTTACTGATTTTTAAATTACATAGGTGTTAAATTATAATTGTTAATGTATTGCATTATGTTAAATTGTTAATGTATTACATATTGTCTTTCACTTTGTATTTTCTCTTTTGAGTGTTGATTTTTTTTTCCCTCCTGCCCATTTATCCTAATGGTTTGTTACTTTTTTTTTTTATCTGAGGAAATCACTTATAGTTTGTTTTACAAACACTTTTCCCTGCAGAAGCAAAACTGATACTTTTTTAAAAAATTTTATTTAATTAATTAATTTATTTATTTCCAACTACAATTTTATTTTATTTTTAAACTTTACAAAATTGTATTAGTTTTGCCAAATATCAAAATGAATCCGCCACAGGTATACACGTGTTCCCCATCCTGAACCCTCCTCCCTCCTCCCTCCCCATACCATCCCTCTGGGTCTTCCCAGTGCACTAGCCCCAAGCATCCAGTATCATGCATTGAACCTGGACTGGCAACTCATTTCATACATGATATTTTACCTGTTTCAATGCCATTCTCCCAAATCTTCCCACCCTCTCCCTCTCCCACAGAGTCCATAAGACTGTTCTGACTTTATGAGTAAACAGATCTTATAGTCAAAAGATAAACAAGCAATCAAGCAAGCAAGCAACACTTTTCCATCAAGATTAAAAAACAAAACAACAAATAGTTATTCTGTTTGTTTTGTCCCTGAATAAATGAAACCTGTAACATTTCCATTAATTTACTGACTCCCTAGTAAAACCAAATTTATTTTTCAATTTTCAATACTCCCATTTGAATCTATGTCACAATCTTGTGGTTACGGTAATCATGAAAAAAAAAGTATTTTTCTGGTTGGCCTTGAATACAACATCACTGCTGAATACACTTATAATTAAATAGATTGTTGTTGATGTCTTGTTCAGTTGCTAAGTCGTGTCTGACTGTGATCCTGTGGACTACAGCATGCCAAGCTACTCCGTCCTCTACTGTCTCGCAAAGTTTGCTCAAACTGATATCCATTGAGTCAGTGATGCTATCCATTTCATCCTCTGCTGCCCCCTTTAAATCTTTCCCAGCATTAGGGAAAGATTTCCAATGAGTAATAATTATATCATTTCCAATGAGTAATAATTAAATAGGTTACCTATATATATTTTAGACTCTCTATACAGCCACATCATCTAGGAATATTCTCTATATATTTTCTCTCATTTTATTTTTCATGACTTACATTACAATGCTGAATTATGATGAAAGTGGACATTGCTCTCTCATTTTCAATTATTGGAGGAAGGCTTTAAACATCTAACTGTTAAGCTTGTTTTTTCTGCTTTATTTTTCTGTATATACACTTTAATAACTTAGCAGATTGCTGTTGTAGTTTTAGATGGTTGAGAAATTTTCAATCATTAGTGACACTTTTTTGCATTCATATATGATCATATTATTTTTATCATTTATTTTATTAGCATGTTACATTGATTTATTTCATCAGTTTTAAAATTTTATTATATATAGAACTTGTATTTATTTTTATTTATGACTTTGATCATATTTTTTAGATTTATACCTGTGTTTAATTCTGTTTGTGCACTAATATAAATGATATTTTGGCAATTCTAATTTTTAGTATGCTATTAAAATTTTTTGAAACAACTTTAAATGTACAAAAAATGTAGAGATACTACAGAGAATGCCCATGTTCCCTACACACAGTCTCCTCCATTGCTAGTATTCTATATTAGAGAGTAACTATGACACAATCAATGAAGCAATACTAATATATTCTAATTAACTAAATCCATACTTAATATGAATTTCCTTAATTTCTGCCTATTTTTTTCTGTAACAGGATGTCATATTACATTTAGATTCCTCTTGGTTGTGACAATTTCTCTGAATTTTCTTGTTTTTGATGACCTTTGTATTTTAAGTACTGGTCAGTTATTCTGTAGTGTCCCTCAAGTGGGATTTATCAGTTACTTGTCACATGATCAGACTCTGATTGTACATTTTGGGGAGAAAGACCAGAAAAGAAAAGTGCCATTCTCATTACATCATATCAAGAATACATTTATCAACATGGCTTAAAAATGATGATGTTAATCTTGAGGTTGTTTTGCAGGTGTTTCTATTGTAAAGTGACCTCATTCCACCCATTTCCCATCGAGTTCTCCTTGAAAGGGAGTCACTAATGTACAGCTCACCTATAACGAATGGGAAGTGATAACTTCAACTTCTTGAGAGCAGAGTAATAAAAAATTATTCAGAGTTATTTTGCACAGGAAATTTGTCTATTTCTCCTCATTTATTTAATTCAATCACTTGTTTGTATCAGTTTGAGACAGATGTTTATTTATATTGTAATGTACTATTAAAAATGCTTTATTTTTTGTTGTTCAGTGTGTTCCAGCTCTGGCTATTGGGAAATCTTTCAATTAGCTTTTATATTCCTTTGACATAACCCCATCATTTGTGGGCTTCCCAAGTGGCATTAGTGATACAGAACCCACCTGCCAATGCTGGAAACATAAGAAATGCTAGTTCAATCCCTGGGTCAGGAAGAACCCCAAGGAGGGCATGGCAAACCACTCCAGTATTCTTCCCTGTAGAAACCCATGGACAGAGAAGACTGATAGGTTACTGTCCATGGGGTCACAAAGAATTGGACATGACTGAAGCAACTTAGCATGCACATCATTATGTATATACCATTTTGGGGAAGAGGAGGCATATCTATATTTTCTGGCATTATAAGGTAAGAAAGCTATATTAAATCTAGACAGTGTATTATAAAGCAGAGACATCACTTTGCCAACAAAGACCTGTATAGTCAAAGCTATGGGTTTTCCAGTAGTCATGTATGGATATGAGAGTTGGACCATAAAGAAGGCTGAAGACCAAAGAATTGATGCTTTCCAACTGTGGTGTGGGAGAACACTCTTGAGAGTCCCTTGGACAGCAAGGAGATCAAACCAGTCAATCCTAAAGAAATCAATCCTGAATATTCATCAGAAGGACTGGTGCTGAAGCTCCAATGCTTTGGCCGCCTGATGTGAAGAACCAACTCATCGGAAAAGACCCTGATTCTGGGAAAGACTGAAGGCAAGAGAAGGGGGTGACAGAGGATAAGGTGGTTGGATGGTATCACTGACTCAATGGACATGAATTTGAGCAATCTGTGGAAGATAGTGAAGGACAGGGAACTTCAGGCACGCTGCAGTTCACGGGCTCGCAAACAGTCAGACACGACTTAGTGACTGAACAACATCTTGTAAATTTCCTGTCCCAGCTCTAGAATCAGCCATTTTTTTTTTTCCAGGAACACTAGTTATTTTGTTGTTGTTGTTCATGACATTAGAAACCATGAGCTGGGCAGTAGATGTGCTCTTTGCTTCTAGGCCCTCTCAGCTCACAGAACAAGGGAATATATGCATGGATATTAACCCATGTTTATACAAACATATAACTATTTTAAAGTGTAACCATCTGTATCTATATCAAGGTAATTCATGAGTTCATACTGATGTCACCACATCTTATCCATTACTACACAGAACATTTATTTGCTTATTTGTAACTGCTCACTTCAAGGCTGAGAAACCTGGCTCGCATTATCTACTGTACATTTACTTGATTGCTCAATTCTAATATAAATATTAGTGATTTTAGCCTTCTTAGCCCATACCCCTGGACACAAATTTATCAATGAGAGTACAGTGCTACAAAAGGTTACTTTGCCTTTTGTTTATAGACTACACAAATTTACAGAGTTACTTAGGTAAGCACCCTTTTCTCCCACTGGTAGTGATATTGATGCCTTTATAGTACATTTATACGATTTTTATGTACATATTTCCATTTCTGTACCAAAATTCTACATCTTGTGTTTTTATATGAAACAGTCTTGTGTTTTGTAAGATAATTTCCTTTAGGCTTTTCCTGTAGTCCTTTTGTTTGTTACTATTGTGTTTACTCAAAGTTTGTCCTGTTGTATTTGTGTGACTTTTGTTTACAAGTTAAACATTGCATCTGAAATGTTCTAGAGATCATTTGAGATTCTGGATAATATCGTTCTCCAAAGAGGATTTACTTTTTCTCTGGCAGATAGATGACAAATCTAATTAGTACAATCAGCCCTTGAAATTATCACAGCTGGTCTTTACTCTCTGGTTTATTTTCAGTTCAACTTTAATTATATTTGTAGCCCTTTAGGTTCCCAGCGAGCGCTTTTCCTCACTGGCCAGTCCTGATTTCCATCCCAATTTCCATGACTCCCTTAACTCCATGAGATGATGAAAATTCCTGCTCAAGTTATCAAATACTTCTTGGTCACAGCTTTTGATATGACCAATCAACATTATAGAGAAGCAGCAACCAATGTCATTTTTACCTCTTTTGAATTCCAGTTTCTCCTAAATAATGCATCAAAAATTCATATTGCTTAAGTAACTTTTGGATGGTTTCAGTGAGATGGTGTTTAAATATTTTTGAAAATTATTGCATATGATCATCCCATCATTCCTGGAAAAAGCAAGTACTCACTCCAAATCCTATTTGTATCTCTATCCTTACATCTGGGATGAATTTTCTTCTTCCAGAATCTTTTAAAAACAAGAAAAACAGACTCAAAATGGTGCTGCTTAGGCTAATCCCTATGTTACCAAACTGAGACTTAATTACAGTTTGAACTCTCCAAGAAATGGAATCTTAAACCAGTCAGTCAGGAATCATCTGATAGCGCTAGTGAGGTAATCTGCTTGATAGACCCCTGTGTGTGTGTGTGCATGCACACACACACGCACAAGTGCATTTGCGACCCCTGGCACTGTAGCCCACCAGGCTCTTCTGTCCATGGTATTTTTCAGGCAAGAATACTGGAGTGGGTTGCCATTTCCTTCTCCAGGGGATATTCCTAATCTAGGGATCAAATCCACATCTCCTGTGTCTCCTGCATTGCAGAAGGAGTCTTTACCCACTAAGCCGTCTGAGAAGCCCCTGATAGATCCCTACTATCCCCCAAAGAAAGTCTTGCAGTAACCAACCCACTTTTTTTGTCCAGTATTAACTACCTTGTTCCTGTTTCCTTATGCCTATAAAAGTCTTTGATTTTTATAGAGCTACTCAGAATTCCTTTCTATTTGCTAGATAGGATGCTGGGTAATTCACGAATCATTGAGTAAAACCAATAAGATCTTTAAACATTGAATTTTCTTTTTCATTTTTTTAAAGTCATACTTCTGTACTGCATATGTAGATCTTTGGGCATCAGGATTTATAGGTGGATGCATACACTTTTGGATTCTCTGCCTTAGGTCTCTACCTAGATTTGTTTTCAAACCTCTTGCTCCATAAAGATGAGAAAATCTGAAATCCAGTCCATTCAGGTTAAAAAAATATCATTGGGGGGGAACTGATTAATTCTTCTCTTTACCTTTCTAACTCCAATCTTTACCAGATTAAGTAACTTGCCATTTTTTCAATGCTTTGAAGATTTTGTTTTCTTGCTCCTGTACCAGTAGCCATATTATATTAATAAAAATAAAAATACTCCTTAAATCTTACCTCTTATCATTTTATATTTTTTTCTTTTCTTTTCATTATGGAAAATGTCTTGTTTGACTGCTATTTCACGGAATCATGTTTTAAAATTTTGAATCTGTATTTTCGGCTTTCATTTTGGTTTTATCTTCTTTTTTAAGTTCCATTCAATTTTTTTCTTATTTAAATGGCTCCTAATTGAGACTTTTGAAAATTTTATAGATGCAGTTGCTTCTTAAATATCACTGAAAACAGATTTACAAATTTTCTAAAATTCATTTTGTCCTTCTTTTTCTATTTCATAAAATAATTTTAGAGAGTTTACAAAAAGGTTTATTTCTATTTAATTAAAATTGTGTTCTTATGTTTAGTGAAGCTTTTAAAATTATGTTTTAAAGACAGTTTTCTTCTTTTTCAGTAGAAAAATGTAGATGATATCTGTCCAATTGCTTCTATTCCTGTTTTGATATGATCAAACAGTTCAGTCCTAACAAAACAAAATAGAAATGCTTAGCTTGTTCATAACTTTACATTGCTAATTTAGAAACACAGAAGCTTGCTGGGAATAGAGTGGAAGCCAATTATTAGGTTGGCTTCTGTGTCAATTAATTCTGCATTTTCTGTGGTAGCAAGGAATTAGTGTTTCCATCCACGCCAAAATGAGCTTGTTAAAGCACTGCTATAGAATCCAAATTCAGGGTTACTGGCTTGGTCTGGTGTGCTTCCCAGAAGTGATAGAGAGAAATATTTATATTGTGCATGCCCAATAACCTATCTCTGATTCCAACATTTATTAAATGATACGGTTTCTAAGTAAATAAAGCTCTTCCAGGTTTTCCCCCATTTACTTTCATGTGGTATTTTTTTTTTTTGTATTATCAAGGAGCCAAGTACAGTGTCTCCTTTCTCCCATCTGGTTATGTCCCTACTATTTGTGGGAGAAATTAATCAGAATTTCTATTCTGTGGATTTTGTCATGACATTTTTCTGAATTTGTTAAAATCTAATTTTAATGAGTTTTTTTTTTTTTTTTAAAGTAGAGGCAGTGAAATTAAATTAGGTAAGTGTGCTCAGATGTTATCTGAGAGTATACAAAATATTATTTTATTTTAAACATTGTTTTCTCTAAACTGATGATTTAACATATCATAACATAGGACATTGCTTTTAAAAGGAAATTTGATGTCATAAAATCCATATTTATGAATGAAGATTTAAAAATTCTTTTTGGAAGAACTCTTTTAAATATATATGTGCTTGCATGCTAAGTTGCTTCAGTCGTGTCTGACTCTTTGCGACCCTATGGACTGTAGACTGCTAGGCTCCTCTGTCAATGGGATTGTTCAGGCAAGAATATTAGAGTGGTTTGAAATGCCCTCCTCCAGGTGATCTTCCTGACCCAAGGACTGACTTAAGTCTCCTGCACTGGGGGCTGGGTTATTTACCACTAGCGCCACCTGAGAAGCCCTTAAACATATGTGTATATGATCATATAGCATTATTTATATACATTAAAACATATAAGCAAAACAATTTGATAAGTTATTTATAACATTTTTACACATTCTGAGACTTACTATTCTAAATATGTTTGTAACTTATATGCAGGGTGGAGAAGGCAATGGCACCCCACTCCAGTACTCTTGCCTGGAAAATCCATGGACAGAGGAGCTGGGTAGGCTGCAGTCCATGGGATCGCACAGAGTTGGACACGACTGAAGCGACTTAGCAGCAGCAGCAGTATATGCAGGGTGACTTGGTTAAATACTTGATCAGATCAGATCAGATCAGATCATTTACTCAGTCTTGTCCGACTCTTTGCGACCCCATAAATACTTGATACTCTCTACCTATATCTACTGGAATAGTTATTTGATTGGTTAGCTTCTTCTGGATTTGTCTAATCTTCACAACTGATGCATTTTAAGTCTTTCAGTTCAGTTCAGTTCAGTTGCTCAGTTGTGTCCAACTCTTTGTGACCCTATGGACTGCAGCACACCAGGCGTCCCTGTCCATCATCAAATCCTGGAGCTTACACAAACTCATGTCCATCAAGTCAGTGATGCCATCCAACTATCTCATCCTCTGTCATCCCCTTCTGCTCCCACCTTCAGTCTTTTCCAGAATCAGGGTCTTTTCCAATGAGTCAGTTCTTCACAAGAGGTGGCCAAATCATTGGAGTTTCAGCTTCAGCATCAGTCCTTCCAGTGAATATTCAGGACTGATTTCCTTTAGGATGGACTGGCTGGATCTCCTTGCTGTCCAAGGGACTCGCAAGAGCCTTCTCCAACACCACAGTTCAAAAGCATCAATTCTTTGGCACTCAGCTTTCTAGTCCAACTCTCACATCCATACATGACTACTGGAAAAACCATAGCCTTGACTAGACGGACCTTTGTTGGCAAAGTAATGTCTCTGCTTTTTTAATATGCTGTCTAGGATGGTCATAACTTTCCTTTCAAGGAGTAAACATCTTTTAATTTCATGGCTGCAGTCACCATCTGCAGTTATTTTTCAAGCTGTACTTGTTCTTTATTTTTCCAGCAGACTCTGGGGTCTATCTTGTATAACTGCCAAGGAAACATGGAGAACTAATTTTCAATCCACCTTCCTGCTGTGTATTATTGATTGTGTGCACCAAATAGGCTGACCATGTTCCTTTATACATTTACTATTATCTAATAGAGAAGAACATTAAGTGATGTATGCAAACCTTCTGCTAAAAAATCAATTTAGATGTTTGTTAACAATGCGTATTCCAGAGTTTATACTATACTTATTGAAGCAGAATATCTTGGGAAATAGTGCAGAAAACTAAATATTTACCAAGCTCACTGGGTGATGATTGCACACACTGAAGTCGAAATCCACTGCTGCCTTGATTCAGAACAAGTCTTGTAATTAGACAGATGCGGAGTCTAATGGAATTGCTATTTACTATATGTAGGATTGTAAAAATGAACTTAACATATATGATTTATTTTACATATCTGAAGTACAGGAAAGTGTAGACTAGATATGAGGATGCAGTAAAGCACTACTTATAAATCTTTTAGTACAATTCTTGAAACCAACTATGTATTTCATCAAATATAAGATGCCATTGATTTAAAGATGCTTGGTTATTTATGTATAGTAAGAAGAGGAATTACACTGTACCACAGTACTCAGTAATTACTTTTTATTTTATACTTTTATTTAAAAGACATTTTATTTTATACTTGTTGAAAGAATTCTTTTAAAATATATGTACATATACCTAATCATATACATTTGTGTAACTTAAAAGAAAACATAAGCAAAATGAATTTATGGAGGCATTTCTAAAACTTCTAAACATTCTGAGATTGATTTTTCTCTTTGCAATTCATATCTCCATCCTTTCTTCTACCAGCATCATTATACAAACGTTACTGAAAAGAATAGTCAACTGTTGGCTCAGAACATTTACTTTTTCAACCAGTGACTGATTTTTCCTGTTTGGTGCTAGAAATAAAATAATTTTATCAGAAGGTGTCAACAGAAGACCTTTCAAATTATACCATGACTGACATTCTTTCTTCAAATTGGCCCCAAAAGATTTTGATTCAATTATTAAAGTGATTGCAATTGTCTAGTCAAAATTCCATGAGTAACAACCATATTCACTCAAGTATAGTTGACAAACATATTACAACTGCCACGAGGCTGAGAGTGATTGAAAGATTTAGTTGTTAACCCAAGTGTAGAAGTTTCTGAGTCTCCATTACTCTGCCAGATCCCTTTGTAGCATAGTTCCTCTTGCCTAGAGTTAATCAAATACCTGTTAACTGAGGTTGTATATCTAGAGTCCAGGATTTTACACATAGCAGTCCTTCAATAGGACTCCAGGCAAGAATACTGGAGAAATGGCAACCCACTCCAGTATTCTCACCTGGAGAGTTTCCTGGACAGAGGAGTCTGGTGGGCTACAGTCCATGGGAATGCAGAGTCGGACATGACTGACTGACTAACACTAATAAATGTCAGGTTTTGTCCTTTGCCCCTATGCTGCTGAGACTTTCCCTAATGCTTTGTCTCCAGATCAAAACCATCCCTAACCTGGTCTGTGCAAGCATCATAAACCCACTGTTAATGCCTGTAGAGCTTTCTGAACTCCACCCAGAGATTTGTTCTATTTCCATAAGGATTTTGTGAACCATGAAATACAGTACAAAAATATCAATGATGCATTTCTTCTCTTTTCTTTTTTTTTGCAGACACTTGCCTTTACTGCTGCAGGATATTGGAAATTTGTTCAAGGTTTTAACCTCTTATGAATCTGGATTTTGGGGTTCCAAGTTAGCCAGAGTGTTTAATATAAGATGAAGATTATGTACAAAGATCATTTTCCCCCTTCTGCTTCATGAGCGGTATTTATTATAGTTAGTAATCATTTTTTACCAAAACTTAGAGATAAATGTCTGTTGGTCCCTATGTCGTTTTGACTCGTAATTCTACAGAACAAAATCAATTATTTAAATGGACTTTCAATCCCCCTGGTAATCTGGCTCCATATTCATTCTTCAACCCTATCTCTTTATGCTCTTTTCTAAAAACCTCTGTTCAAGTCAGGTTGATCTCATCACGGTCTTCTGATCACACCATGAGCATTCCCACCTTTACTCTTCAAACATCCCTCCAGCTAAAATATACTTTTCCTGCTATTCTAGAACACACTCATATTTTCCTTTTTTTCAAAAAATATTCCTTGAATACATAATATTATCAGGCAAGTAAAGAGACAAACAGAAGCCCTGTCATCTTGGAACAATAAAGGGTATAGGAAATACCTGTGGCGGATTCATTTTGATATTTGGCAAAACTAATACAATTTGTAAAGTTTAAAAATAAAATAAAATTTTAAAAAAGGGTATAGGAAATAATCAAATAATAGACCTAATTATAAAATATATTTTTATAAGTTATGATTATGGAAAAC
Organism: Bos indicus; assembly: GCF_029378745.1. Classification (NCBI taxonomy): domain Eukaryota; kingdom Metazoa; phylum Chordata; class Mammalia; order Artiodactyla; family Bovidae; genus Bos; species Bos indicus. The sequence continues at coordinate 59,137,168 of NC_091763.1, read as the reverse complement.
TTGAGTGATTGGCTAGATTAATATACTTAATCAATAACTGTCAATTTCAATCTATAGCGTGTTCATGTATTTTACTCATATGTATTATATATAGCTTGCTTCCATAATTAAAAGATAGAATCAAAGACACTGAATTAATTAATATCTTCATTAGAATTAGCAGTGCATTAAGAGACAAGAAAGCAATTCAAGTTTTACTCATTTCCCCCAAAAGATGGCTTGCGATCACCAGGTATATAAACACATTAAAGCCTCACAATACCAAAAATATCTTTAACCGACCCTGATTCTTGTGTTTTCCCTACCCTGGGCAGGGGAGGTGGACATTCTCATGTTCTCCTCGAGGATAAGTAAGAGTCGAAATGACTTAGAGGAGACGATGATACTTATCCCTTGCCAGATTATTGACCAACAACTCAGACTAAGACAATAAGGAGCAGAGAGGAAATTCCTATGTTCCCAAGTGTTTTCCGGGGCCACTAATTGGAGAATTTTTAGTATTAGACTCATAGTCCAGAAAGGTCTTGCTAGCCACAGAATCTGCCCAGAATAAAGCTGGAGAGAAAAAATTCCATTCTATGCAATCTAAGTGCATAGACTCAATGAACAATGGAATAAGAAAAATAGACCCTTACATCTATGTTGATAAGCAATAATAAGTTATTGTAGAATTGCACTGAATATTTAGAGGGTAGTTTGTTTCACCTGTTATGGTTAAAACCAAATATGTTGGTAATATTTTCCATAGAGTTAGTAAGCATCTACTGTCCTTGCCACATGCTTAGTATTAACTGACAATTCTGTAGATACCAAACTTTTAGCACACTACTTATATAATTTTATAAAACTTCTCTTTCATGCTTATAGAGATAAAAACTTGACAGTAAATTCAGCACATGAGATACTAAAATTTACCTTTCACTCCTGAATTTTAAATGATATATGTGAATAACTAAAAAATGTATAGGGAAAGAAAGAGAAAAAAATCTATAAGAATGTTTCTGGGTCTTTTCCCTTTGTCTGCTGGTACCTTCCGAGTTCCAATCTGAATTTGGGAATCTGTAATAGTTTTATGACTCCATGGATATTATATTGGACTCCTTGTAATTGAAGATAAATCATCTTTATGTTTCCTTCTTCTAGTTGAAGAGCTCACACTGGTTTCTCTATAAACACGTGAAAATCTCAGTTCTTCTCCCACTCTTTGAGGCCCACTCAGATGTTTATTCTGACAAATTATTTCTCCTCTCTTATTCATGAAGTTACCATTCCTTCCTTTTTATTTTTCAAGAGGCATTATAGTTCAATTGCAACAGATGTACTGCTTTAAAATGCCTTATCATAAATTGTATTCATCTCTAAAAACAGATGGGTGGACAAAATAACTCAAAGAAAAGTGTATACCAAAACTCATGATGTGAGTCTTAAATGATTCCAGTCACCTGGGGAAACAGGGTTAGATTTTGTAATCACTCAGAGTTGCTAATCAAATATTGTCTATTTGGTTTTTTTCCTGTTCTGTTTTCTATTTTCTGCTATTTCTATCATCTTAGGCTCAGGGATTTTGACTTTGGATTCCAGCCCAATTTTCCCATTGGAAGTTTTTCAGAAATCCAGGGGGTAAGAGCATCTGTTATGATGTTTATAAGTGTCTGAGCTGCCTACTATGCCTAGTTACTAAAAACAAATATGGACCTGCACTGAAAAAAAACCTGACAAATGCAGGCTTAAGCTTGGAAATTGTGTGGCATTATTCCACAGTCATTTCCAACTGAAGTTTAGAAGGTCATGTTCAATGTCCTTTCTTTGCAAAGATGTCAACTTAAAAAATGATCTTATTTACCAATACTGAAAATAGACTTCAGATAACCCATACAGCTTAGCACACTGCACAACAAAAACTCTCTGATGTTTGAACTGATTCATTCTGAATGAGAGATTATACAACCCTCTATTGCTATTTGCTCACTACTATTTTAAAATGTTACTTTTTTCTTCTGGATAAATACTGCATATATCTACCTCAGTTTGGGGCTTCCCAGATGGCTCAGTGGCAAAGAATCCATCTGCCAATGCAGGAGATGCAGGTTTGATCCCGGGATTGGGAAGATACCCTGGAGGAGGAAATGGCAACACACTCCAGTATTCTTGCCTGGAGAATCCCATGGACAGAGGAGCCTGGTAGGCTACAGTCCTTGGGGTTGCAAAGAGTCGGACATGACAGCAACTAAACCATAGCAGCAACCTCAGTTTACTCATTATTATAACAAAATTAGAACTCATACATTTAAACCACATTATTTGTAAGTTAAATTCACTTTTCAGAAACAGGTTTTCTTTATCTGAAAAATGAAGGCAAAAAGTGATGCTACTCTTGTCTGCCACTTTACTTCCTTCTGTACTTTTGCCTTCCTGGCTTTATCAGTGCTTACTCTTCCCCTTTTGATTTTATTACTTAAAAGATACGCTGTGCTTTCCTCTAATACTTGATGTCTATGGATCCTCCAGCTTTAACAATGCACAGAAACTTATCTATGCACCATTTCTTCAAAAGGGTGCTACTATGATGCAAATGAATTTTAACATTATATTTCAGTTAAAAATAATGTTAAACATTCTTTTATACATAAAAATACATCTCTGATACAAACATAGTTCTTCACACATATGCTTTGTATCCTAATTACAAACTCATCCTTATTTAGAAATGGTGAAAAAGGATTTGGGTTGGACAAGAGATGATGGCACTGAAGACAAGTACTAAAATAATGGAATTGGAAAGACTTGACATATGAGCTTTTTCTGGACTAAATTTCTCCTTTTATAACATTTTTTCTTTGGGTGTGTTCTTTGGAACAGCTCCAATACAGTGGGAAAGAAGATGAAACAGATATTCAAAAGACTTGGATGCTAATCCTGGCTCCACCATTTATTAACTGGATGTTCTTTCGGTTAATTATCACCCTTACAAGGTCCTTGTAAGGATCAAATATGTATGAAAGTACTTTATAAATTATGAAGTTCTATCTAAGTCTAATCTATTAATATTTATTGCCATATCCCTAATTTGCAAAGTGGGCTTATTTATAGAAGCTTCATAATGAATTGTTTTCAATTAAGTTTTTTAAATTGCAAAAGATGGATGCTCCTTGGAAGAAGAAAATCAATGAAGGAATATGTAAAGACACAATTGATAACTCTCCTGTAAAATCCTTTCTTAACTCTCAGACACAGGTAATATTAAAAGCACAGTATATAACATTCCACAACTTTGTTATGTTCGTGTAAATTGTGTATTAATGTAGTTAATTTTTTGTTTTGTATTTGCTAATTATACTTATCTTCCTTCATTATTCTTTGCTTTTGTATGTTCTTATGGTTTTGTATTTCTTTTTTGCATCCACTTTTTAGCGTAAAATATGTCATATTTGTGTACTTCTAGATGTCTATACATGAAAGGTGGAAATCTAACACATTATTTAAAATTTATAATGTTATATTTTGAATGTACTATAAGTTATTCAACTATTCCTTTATTGATATATATTCATGTTGTTTCCAAGTTTTTGCCACTAGAAATCATTCTAAATAAGCTTCCTTATATAATAAAGCCTTACTTTCTATTGGATAGATTCATATAGTTGGGTCAAAAATATATGCTTTTTAACTACAGAAGACATCTGATCACATACTGAATTCACATTCACACAAGTCATGAATGAAGAGGGCCGATTTTTAAAGTTTGGTTTATCTAACAGATTTTAAGTCATCATGAATACACTCATTTTGTTTGACTAATAGTTATGTTGTGCTTATTTTCATATGATAGTCTACTGGTTAACATTATGCCTGTTTTTATTCTTAGCCAATTAAGAAAAAAAATCTGTTTTTTATCTTTTAATTGTCCATTTGTAGAAAGTTAAAACTATCATAGTCAATAACCTTATGTTCAATATTATTATATCTTCGAAGACTCCTACAAGACTTAATAACTGGATGGTCTCTAAGACACAAGAGATTAATTTCAGCCAATGAAATTCCCTAGATCCATGTCACCCAATAGAATTTTCTGCTCTAATGGAAAGGTTCTGTATCTATGTCTCCTGTATGGAAGCCCTGAGTCACATGTGACTGCTGAGCACTTGAAATGGAGCTAATATGGCTGAGGAACTACAAACATAATTTTACTTAATTTTAATTCATTTAAGTTTGAATATAAATAGCCATATGTGGCTAGTGGCTCCTTTAATGGAGAAGGAAGTCTAAAGTTCTTTTATGTGTTTAGAGTTGATTCTCTTAGGGGTGGGGGCAGGTGTGATTTTTAAACTTGACAGTTAACATACATGGACATGGTCATTTTGGCACAAATAACCGTTTGTGTATGTTACTGAAGAACTGGTGAGAGTGACTCACAATCCTTTAAGTTGATCCATTTGGGCCTGTCTAGTGAATCAGTGTGGAGAAGGCAATGGCACCCCACTCCAGTACTCTTGCCTGGAAAATCCCATGGATGGAGGAGCCTGGTAGGCGGCAGTCCACGGGGTTGCTAAGAGTCGGACACAACTGAGCGACTTCACTTTCACTTTTCCCTTTCATGTATTGGAGAAGGAAATGGCAACCCACTCCAGTATTCTTGCCTGGAGAATCCCAGGGACAGAGGAGCCTAGTGGGCTGCCGTCTATGGGGTCGCACAGAGTCGGACACGACTGAAGCGACTTAGCAGCAGCAGCAGCAGTGAATCAGTTCTCTTGCAATCAGACTTATCATTTAGATGCTCATTAGTCAAAAATAGTAAATGATTCTGTTCAACTGAAATTGAATTGGTCAGCTATGAGGAAATGCCTTTATAACATTGCTATTGCATTTTGCCACTATTTTGTTAAGATATTTTTACAAGGTATGCACCCTTAGATCAATAGTATGCATTTTTATGTAATGTCTATAAACACCTTTTTTTCCTATTTTATAGAAGGAAATGTTTTTTTTTACCTAAGTTCTGACTCATGTGACTTTAGTCAGCACTGGCATTTTGGCATTTTTTTAAAAAGGTAAGTTTAATAAAAATAAAGTATTCTACTATTCACCCTGAATTTTGAATTTCCTATGATTAGCACTTGATTTTTTTTCTCTCCCTCTTTCTCTCTCTCTCTTATGATATCAGAGTCTCATCTAATGATTGAGTCTCATCTAATCATGAGCTTTCAAAGCAAGTACTTAGAAGGAGTACTTTTATCTCCTATTTTTTCTTTGCAGAAAGAAAAGTTCTAGCTGTTATTGGCACAAATCTGGGCTTAGTAGCGCTTTGACAGTTTCTAAAACTTACCAGTTTCATATGCAAATATTGATGGCTTGAGTAGCAGAGAGTGTAATCCTATTATAGTCTCAAATTTATCTGAGTTTTTAGAAATGCTGATTAGCCTTGGTAATCACCTGGCTTCTTTCTCAGCTACTAGTAGTATCTGTGGTGGTTTCACATCCTTTCATGTGAGACAACATGATTTTGGCTACAGCTGGTTCCAATGTTCTCTTCTGTCAGAGAAGTATCACAGCATAATTCCATTTACTTCTGAGTTTTAGTTTTAATAATAAAATATCTACATAGATTTTTTTTGTTCTATATCCCTTAAATTAAGAAATTATCTATTTGAAAATTGAATCCATATTGAAACTTAATTGTTTGCAATTCATTTACCATTTAAACCATAAATGGATTTCTGTCTTAACTCTAGTTTTACATATAGGTAATGGAGTCACGTGATGTTTTCAAGTGCTCATATCCACTTAATATTGTTTAAGGTGAACTGGAGATGGGAACACTTGTAAATGCCCAGCCGAGATTACTCCACACTTCCATAAAACATAAAAGTATGGGCTTAGCTATCGTTTTCCCAAGTAAGCTACATTTGGTTAATCTGTAAAAATCTAACAAATGAACTATAATGATATATTAATATTATAATTGTTCCTATTGCAACAATTAAATAAAGTATGTTATCTGCCAGTGGTTACTATATGTCATTCAATATACCCAGCATTGTAGAGCCACTGATACATGGTACTCTCTTTTGTTTCCCTTTCCTGTCAATTTCATTCTGATAAGACGTGATCATACTATCCATACTTTATTCACAAAACACTTTACCAATATGCAATAAGCCCAAGCAGTGAAAAAAGCTTTTCAGATCAAATTTACATGAATTTGAGTCTCAGTGATATCAAAACCTTACAACATAACCATCAGTTCAGTTCAGTTCAGTCACTCAGTCATGTCTGACTCTTTGCAACCCCATGGACTGCAACATGCCAAGGCCTCCCTGTCCATCACCAACTACCAGAGTTTACCCAAACTCATGTCCGTTGGGTCAGTGATGCCATCCAACATCTCATCCTCTATCATCCCCTTCTCCCACCTTCAATCTTTCCCAGCATCAGGGTCTTTTCAAATGAGTCAGCTCTTCGCATTAGGTGGCCAAAGTATTGGAGTTCCAGCTTCAACATCAATCCTTCCAATGAATACTCAGGACTGGTCTCCTTTAGGATGGACTGGGTGGATCTCCTTGCAGTCCAAGGGACTCTCAAAAGTCTTCTCCAACACCACAGTTCAAAAGCATCAATTCTTTGGTGCTCAGCTTTCTTTATAGTCCAACTCTCACATCCATATATGCCTACTGGAATAACCATAGCCTTGAGGGACCTTTGTTGGCAACAACATAACAATAGTAAAACCAAAAATGTATGAACCATGTTAAGTAGAAAGTTTAAATAAAACTAAAGTGCTATCTGACAGTTTACAAATATAAAATATAGAAGGACCCCTTTAGTTATTTCAGTGTAACTTAGAATGTCTTAAGATTACTATAAATTCTGATTAAACATTGATTAAGAAAGCTTTAGATATTTTAAGTCAGAAGGATAAGGGAAATAATATAATTATTAAAGCTTTGAATACAGCCTTTGTGCTGATAATGGGTCATGCAGGATTAGGGGTGACTATAAATGATTGACACTCCTCCTATCACTGAGTAGTGAAGGGTTACTTCACTACTTCCTTAACAAATAAAGCATGATAGTGGTAACACCATGACAGCTCTGGCTTAGCTTTTAGCAGGACAGACATGTTCCCTCTTATCTCTTGGAGCCCTAGGGTGCCATGTAAGAAGTCCAATGACCCTGCTAAAGAGTTCACATGGAGAGGCTCTGAGGTTTACATGGAGAAAGAAAGTGATCCAGTTGAGACCAATCTTATAGCCATCTACACCAATAAAACAAAAATCTAGGTAAAGTTATCTTGGACCCTCTAGATTTACCCATCTACCAGCTGAATGCCATAGAATGGCCCCCAGGAATGTGATGCAGAGCAGAAAAATCACTAATCTGAGCCCTGCTCAAATTCCTAATCCACAAAATCATGAAATATACTAACTTGTTTTAGATCACTAAATTATAGGGTAGTTTCACTGTAATAGATAACAAAAGAAAAAAAGGGAAGGAAAAAAATTCTTATCAATTACCATGACTTAGACAACTATTTGATTAGTTTTATATGTATTAACTGTTAAAATAGTAATCCTAATGTATGCAAACTTTTTTTGTTTGCATATATTAACAGACCAACAGTTTGATTAATATGTGTAAATAGTCTTTGTAATAATTATTGGTCTTTACTATTTTATTGTATAGAAGTAAACTGTTATAAAAATCAAGAGAGGACACAGGAAAATTGGTTATTTATAGAGGCAGTTTATTGTATTTATAGAAAAGAACTAGGTTCCTATCAAAGATCTGAGATAAAAGATCTACTCTGCCATTCATTAGCTGGAGACTTTGATCAAGTCACTATCTTTGTGGGTTTTAAATTCTCCATCTGTAACATTAACTCATTAGACTGCCTCTCCAGAGGTTGCTTCAATCTCCTTGAAAAATCTTTTAAGTCACTGCTGTGCCAGTGTCCTATATTCTTTCATGAGATGGTCAATCAGGTGTGGCCACAAGAGAGGACACAGGACAGATGCAAAAAACCAACATTTCTTATACTCACAAGTCCCTGAGTGACAGAGTCATGAAGGGGCCTCATGAGGGGAGCGCCATGGGAGCTGGTTCAGCCAGGTAGTTCGGGAGCTGAGAGAGAGTGAGGACCTGAGGGCTAGCGAGGGTCAGGGCAGAGTACTCAGCAAAAAGTGCCAGAGGATTTCATCAGTGTGTTTGGATGTCACTAGGCACAGTCAGGGGAGGGCAGGAAGGGGAACTTTTTATCTTGGCAGGGGTCAGCCTTATCACACTAGTGTACTGGGTCATCTGGGAGGGTTGCTCATCGCCTATTTAGGGGGGTGCTGAGGCAGCAAGAAAATAGAGTTTTAAACTTTACCATCTAGTCACTAGGTTGTGCTATGGTTCATACTGTTTGGGTCCCTCTGAGACCCATATGTTGAAATCCTAATGCCCAATGTGATGATATTAGGAGATAGGGGCTTTGGGAGGTGCATAGGTTATGAGTGCGAAGCCTCTTTACTTTTATAAAAGAGGGCCACAAAACTCCCTAACCTCTTCTGCCACATGAAGATCCAAGGAGAAGTCTGCCCTGAGAATAGGGCAACCTAACATGCCAGCCCAACCATGCTGGCACCTATCTCAGCCTTCCTGCCTCTAGAATTGAGAGCAATATGTTTATAATATTGTTTATAGGTTACTTGGTCTATGGTGTTTTATTATATCAGCCCAAATAGACTAAGATGGGTAACAAATATTTTAACATATCACAACTAAATTTACACAACTAGGAGGTTCGAGAGCACATAACTTCCTTCCCTGCCACTAAGTTGTATAGTATTGTAAAATTTCATGGCTTTTCTTAAGTATTTCATTCTCATAAAATAACTCATGATAGTTTCCCAGTAAGAACTACCTTTAGGAGAAGGAGTTAACACATACAGCTTGATTCTCAGGTACTGGATTGTCAAGTAACAGGTGTACTTAGGAGAGTGCTTACCTATACATTATTTATCACAGAGGCTATACTTTCTTATGCCTCATGGTGAGCAATCAAATATATAAATAATAGGTATTTTTCCATTAATTTGATTCCTTCTCTAGAGTTTCCATACTTTAATTGAGACAGATTCAAATTATAAAATAATATTAAAGATAATTCAGAATATAGTGTTAGCTATAGAAATTTTCTAACTTAATTGAGTTCCCTAAGCATGTGAGTTTTAGGGGGCACATTATTACTGCTTGTGGGTTTTACCTTTAGATTCAAGTAAATTGCTTACATTGTATGGTTCACTGTAGCATTTTCTGTCTCCTTGCTTTCATTTAAGGTGACACTTTGATCAAAGGTGACAAAGCATGAAATTATGGCCTGTAAAATTATGGCTGTAAAAATGTCACATGCTATTTCAAAGTCCTCCTGCGGTTGGAAAATTTCCTGATTATCAGGATACACCATGGGAATTAAAATTCACTGCGCCTGACATTACAGCATGTTTTAACAAGAGCACAATTATATTCCTACCCTGTTCCAATCTAGAGTTGCCTAGTCAGAATTGTCAGACAACTCCACGGGGAATAGGAACTGTCACCAAGTATCAGCTCACACAGGAGGGTAAAATGAAGTCAATGGTTTCTTCCTTTATGAAAATCACTAATTGTATTTTCTTTGAAAATATGTGCTCCTATGCCTGGAGCAAGCCCTGAGAATGTAAAAAAATCAGTCTATTTTCAAGTTTTATGGCAAAATCCTTTATGTAATAAGAACTGTTAGCTATTTTCTCCTCTGTAAAATGAAAAAAAAAAATACTAGGACATATGCAGCAACTGTCACAATTGTGAAAAATAAGACATTTTGAAAATATGTCTGCAAAATTACCAGATTTATTTTTATGGAGAAAGAAAAAATGTCCTTTGTGAGTCTCAGTTTTATTGAAAAATACTGATTGAGCACCTACTTCATACCAGGTTATTTTCTAGGCTCTGGGGGTCCAAGAAATGCATAAGTATATTTTCTGCCTTCATAGAACTCACAGGCTAGCAGAAGAGACAAAAATGCAAATAAAATTAATTTCCTAGTCAGAAGGAAAACAAATATGAGAAATAAAGAATTATAACTCAAAGATGATAAGGCTGTCTTGTAACACAAGTTCAAAGTGCTTCAGTTCAGTTCAGTTCAGTCGCTCAGTCGTGTCCGACTCTTAGCGACCCCATGAACCGCAGCACGCCAGGCCTCCCTGTCCATCACCAGCTCCTGGAGTTTACCCAAACTCATGTCCATCAAGTCGGTGATGCCATCCAGCCATCTCATCCTCTGTTTCCCCCTTCACCTCCTGCCCTCAATCCCTCCCAGCATCAGGGTCTTTTCCAATGAGTCAACTTTTCACATGAGGTGGCCAAAGTATTGGAGTTTCAGCTTTAACATCAGTCCTTCCAATGAACACCCAGGACTGATCTTCTTTAGGATGGACTGGTTGGATCTCCTTGCAGTCCAGGGGACTCTCAAGAATCTTCTCCAACACCACAGTTCAAAAGCATCAATTCTTTGGCATTCAGCTTTCTTCACAGTCCAACTCTCACATCCATACATGATCACTGGAAAAACCACAGCCTTGACTAGACGGATCTTTGTTGGCAAAGCAATGTCTCTGCTTTTGAATATGCTATCTAGGTTGGTCATAACTTTCCTTTCAAGGAGTAAGCATCTTTTAATTTCATGGCTGCAATCACCATATACAGTAATTTTGGAGCACAGAAAAATAAAATCTGACACTGTTTCCACTGTTTCCCCATCTATTTCCCATGAAGTGATGGGACCAGATGCCATGATCTTAGTTTTCTGAATGTTGAACTTTAAGCCAACTTTTCCACTCTCCTCTTTCACTTTCATCAAGAGGCTCTTTAGTTCCTCTTCACTTTCTGCCATAAGGGTGGTGTCATCTGCATATCTCAGGTTATTGATATTTCTCCTGGCAATCTGGATTCCAGCTTGTGTTTCTTCCAGCCCAGCGTTTCTCATAATGTACTCTGCATATAACGCCAACTGAAGAAAACTGAAGTCTGCCAAAACAGCAATCATTCCTTGAACTGTCATTGTTATAAGAAGGTGAAAATACTAATTCAGCAATTTATAATAGTTTTCTGATTAATGTATATCTTCCTTCTGAATTCAAGAGCCAGTAAACATTTTAAATGTGTTTAATATTGTCAAAAACTTTTAAACTTTAGTTTAAAAGAGGGCTTTTATAAAAGACTAGTTTTTATGGATGTTTGTTGTTTGCACCTAAAAAATAATAAGAGTTCTAACATAATCAGAAGACACAAAGTAATGGTACAGTTAAGGAAAAGGAAAAATGAATTTCATGGAGCTGTCTCAGTAGCTCCATGGTAGGAAGATGCAGGTATGCTGAAGAGGTGTCTTAGCTTCTATTCTACGTCTGTGAGAGTAGCTTTAAATTCATCTACATCAGATATTGAGCATCAGCAAATGACTTACTTGAAGAAAAGGTCATCCTGATGAAAGTATTTTGTGTGCTTCATTTCTTCACTGCTTTAATGCCATAAGAAGGTGTTCCCATTTCTATGTCAGGCAAGAGCAGTTTAATCCCATTGCAGATCTGACCCACATCAATAGCTTTTTGATTCCTCTGACTCATGGTCCCACTCATTTTTGTAATTAGAACACCAAGTATTCTAATGTACTACCTTTTATCTCTTTGGTGTTTCTCTTCCCACCATCTGGCTGACCTAAAAAATATCTCAATATGTGAACTTAACTAATGACTGCTAATCAAAAGTGATAGACCTCTCTTGTCTTCTGTGTGCCCTCGATCCATCTTGTGTGAATTCTTCTTACTCAACACCTCTGGGTCTGTGGGGTACATTGAGATACCCCTTCCAAAGTGAAGAATAAATTGTTACATATGGCCCCTCCTACAACCAAATTAAAAAAAAAAAAAAAAAGGAACAATGTCTAGTGTTGTCTTTAGATTCTGAAAGCAATGTTTTGCTTATTTGGGTGTGCAATTCTGGCTCATTTTCTTTTGACCAGAAAAGCTACTAGTTTTAAGTGGGGCCAGAACAGAAGGCTTTACGACAGGTCCAGGCTGTGGTGCAAGCTGTTCTACCACTTAGGCCATAAGATCTAGCATATCCAGTGGCACTTGAAGCATCAGTGGCAGAGACGGATGCTGTTTGGAACCTTTGACAGACAGGCTCAAAGGAGCCTGCCTAAAGTCTGGGCAAGAAGAGAGAGGATGGGGTCAGTGTAGCTACAATTTTTCAAGTTTGTTCATCATACAAAGAATCTGTTTTTGGTTTTATTTGATTTTTCTGTTGTTTCCCTGTTTCCATTTAACTGACCTCTGATTTTTACTTTGATCTTCTGCCTAATTTTTGTTTAATTATTTTTCCTAGTTTTTTAAGGTAAATGTTAGAGTATTTCTTCAAGACCTTTATAATTTCTCAAAATAGGCATTTAAAACCATATATTTTCCCTCCAAGAACTGATTTATCTGTCCCCATAAATTTTCATTTGTTGCTGTTTTCACTCACTGAAAATCTATTTAAAGTTCCCTTGCGTGCATGCCTGCTAAGCCTTTCAGTCTTGTCCAACTCTTTGTGACCCCATGGACTGTAGCCCACTGGGCTCCTTTGTCAGTAGCATTCTCCAGGCAAGAATACCGGAGTGGGTTTGCCATGCCCTCCTCCAAGGGATCTTCTCAACCCAGGGATTGAATCCGAGTCTCTTAGGTCTCTTGCATTGCAAGGTGAAATCTTAACCACTGGACCACCAGGGAAAACCTCTCTATGCTTTTAATTTTCTTAGATTTTACTCCATATTCTTTATTAGGTTCATGTATGTTAATAGCATTAAATTTTCCTGATATATTGATCCATTTATTATTATGAAATGTTTCTCTTTGTCTCTAATAGTATCTTTTGTCTTATACTCCGTTCTGATATTAATCTATCCATTTCCCCTTTTTAATGTTTGGTTACTGATTGCATGATGCAATTTCTTCCATCCTTTTACTTTTAATCTACCTAACTTTATGAAGCTATAGTCTTATAGACAGGCTATAGTTGGATATTGTTCTTTAATCCAGTCTGGCTATGTTTGGACTAGAATTTTAATCTATCCGTACTTAGTGTTATTGCTGATTGGATTAACCTTTGTCATCTTGCTATCTTATTTTTAATGTGTCGAGTCTTTTTGTTTCCTCTATTTTTTTCTTTCTACTCTTTTTGTGATTATTAAATTATATTTATTGTATCATTTTCTCTGTTTTTCTTAGCACTTTTTAAAAGTTATTTTCTTAATGGTTGCTATAGAGATTAGAATACACATTTTAATTTATCATAGTTAACTTCAGGTTAATACTTTGTTAATTCTGAATATAGACAGCAACACTTCTTGAATATGGCTTTACTCTTTTCCTTCTTTTATACTAATATTTTCACTTATATTTCATTTATGGATGTAATAAATCCAGCAATATAGTGTTATAGCCATTGGCCTTTCCAACAATATTTTCTTCAGCTATTGAAGAAGGAATGGAAAAATACATTTGCAGTTTATATTTATCCATGTTTTTGCCATCTACAACGCTGTTTATTTTTTCTTGTAGATCTGAGTTATCATCTGATGTCACATATCTTAAGACTGAAAGACTTTAATATATTTTAAGGCATTTCTGGTAGGAATGAATTCACTTGATCTTTGTTTATCTTTGAATGTCTTTATTTTCCTTTATTTTTGATGGGAGTTTTATTACATATACATTCTTGGTTGACAGGTTTTCATTTTTTCCCTCAGCACTTTGGAAAACACATCTTGTTGCCTTCTGGATTCCATTGTTTCTGATGAGAAGCAAGCCATTAATCATGTTGTTGTTTCCTGGTATATAATTAGTCATTTTTCTCTTGCTGCTTTCAATTTTTTTATCAATTTGTCTTTTAGCAGTCTATTATGTGCTCAGATGTAAGTCTCTCTCTGTCCTATGTGAAGTATTTTCAGCTTCTTGGTTCTGTATAGTTTTCTCTCCTTTACTTCTGGGACTCCCGTTACATACGTGTTGATACGTTTCATGTCATTCCATAGGTTTTTAAAATTCTATTCTCTTTTCTGTCTTCAGACTGGATAAATTAAATGGATTCATCTTCAAGTTTGATGGTTATCTCTTCTGCTATTTAAAATATGATGTTGGGCTAATCTATTTGCATATTGGTTATAGTACTTTTTGATTTTAGGTTATCCATTTGGTTCCTTTTAAAGTTTCTATTTTCTTATGAGATTCCTTTAAGTGTTGATTCATTGAACATATAAAACCTTAAAGTATGTCTTCTATTAATTATTGAACATACAATGTGTTCTTTGAAGTCTTGGTTATATCAATATCTACACCCAATCAGAAACAGTTTCTACTGACTGCTTTGTTCTTGAGTTGCTCACATATTCTGTTTCTTTGTATGCCTCATGGTCTTTTGTTGAAAACTGGACATGTTAGGTCTTGTATGTACCATAGATTGTGCAGTAGTTGATATCTTTGCTCAGTTATTTTATTTTCTTATTTTTTTCAACCTCCTTGACTTCCTGGGGTTGTTCCTTTCTCCACATACCCCACTGGTCAGCCAATGATTGATTAGTGTTTGTGCTTGAATATTGTGACCCCATACGATTTCTACCACATGCAGATTGATGTGTTCAGTTAGGGAACATATGTAAAGTTCAGGTAGCTTTCAAGTCTTTTGGCATTTGCTTTGAACCATGACCCCTTGGGGCTCCCCTGCCTGTGCGCTTAGTGTGCTTGGAAGCCAGGTATGAATTCAGTTTAATTTTTTTTTAACTGTTAATTTTTAATTTAATAATTAATAGTTTATAAAAGTTTCACTCTTATTATGCTCTTGCATTCCTATGATTTCCCTGTAAATTAAGTGGAAGGTCCATTGATAACCTCAATTGGGACTAAATTTACAGCTGAGCCGAAGGCTTTTCTTGAGTATTTCTTATTGAATGTTCTACTTTACTGATGTTGCCCTTCATCTCGTGCTTTCCACCTCTGCCACAGGTCATGGCAGCACTTCCCATGCAGTGAAGTTCCTACTCTACATGGTCAGCACCAACCTGGGAGTGGGTATGAGACCAGGTTCTTGGGAAAAAAATAGATTATATTCAGTTTTTTGGAAGCTTTTCATAAATAGTCTTTTCCATTTATTGCTAGTAGTTTTCAGAGTGATTTTTGCCCAGTTTTAGTATTTCTAGGGGGTGAAAATAATTTACCAATTTTGTATTCTTTCATATTCATATTTTTTAATGAATATTGAGTGGGGATTAATAGTAATCCAGTGTATTTATAACTTACTATAAGTAAACTATAATTAGTACAGTATGAACCTGGAGTAGAAATAATTTACAGTTCTATAAATAAAAGTTCATAAAAGAATCTAAGTGAAATATGAAAAAGCTATGTGACAGTGTGCTGCTTTAAATGAATGGGAAAAGGGTAGTTTATTTAATAAATCATGGTGGTATAGTTGGCTCTCTACCTAGAATAAACAAAATATTGTCTTGTCTAGCAAGTATGAATTACATCATAAAATACTAAATTTCAATGAATCAAAGAGTTAAAAGTCAGTAATTTGAAAATAATAATAAGAGCAGAAAACTATAGATGAAGGGGGTGAGAAAGATTTTTCTTAAACAAGACTAGAAACACAAAAGCTTCAAATGAAAACAAAATACCTGGGTAGTGGGGGTTAGGGGGATGTGGGGAGAAGCCAAATGACACTCTTAGGGAAAAAAAATTGGTAATAAAAAGACCCAATTTGGCACTATTCAAAATGTATCCTTTTTTCTCTGAACAAATATGCAGGTGATTCACCTCTCAAACACAGATCCTTAGTGTATTAGTCAAGACAATTTTTTTTAATGAAAAAATTCCATAATCATCAAAAAATATTAGTGACTTCTATAATTAAAAATTATAAGATGAGAGGTGGTTTTAAGCAAGACAGGTACCTGGTATGGATACAATTCCCTCAGAACTATGTCTCTCTTTTTCCATTTTTGTCTGTACTTTTTGCCTTTTAATTTTTTTTCTCAGGCAGGCTCTCCTATGTGGGCAGGAATTGACTAGCATCAGGAGGAAAGAAATTCTCTCCGAGCATCCATAGCAGTTCCAAAATTGATGTTAACTCCCCTGCTTGAGTTATATGCCCACCCCTGGACCAAGTGCGGAATCCAAGGATACAGCTTATCACTGTTGGCCCTCCCAACTAGGTGAGTTGGAAACCTTTTAATTGACAACTCCTGCATATGGGGCCAGTATAGGTATGACAGCAAACTAGTGGTCTATTTAAAGAAAGGGGAATAACTAACTCACTCTGCTGTACACTTGAAACTAACACGAAACTGTAAATCAACCATACTCCAGTGAAAATTTGAAAGAAAGGAGAGAGAGGACAGACAAGCAAGGATAACAAGTCCATAGGGGACATGTTTGCATGATGGTACAAGTTTTATGGTATCCCCATTTTTTTTTTTTGTCTGGTACGATAAGGGGAGCAAAACCCTAATTCACCTTGAAACAGCAGTGTCTGTAAATAAACACACACACTATATTTTTTTCCTTGAAAAGTAAAATGTGCTTTATAAGCAGTGTTTGGCACCAAGATTTCAAAGAAATAGTTCTGGAGAAACTCAGGTTCTATTCAATTTGTTCTCAGTTGAGATTCATTTTGTGTTTTTCCATATTGAAAGCAATGGCAGAAAACCAATGAAACAACAAAGTAATCTTACACCTTAATAATATCAAAACCATACACCGTACCTGAATGTCCTCCTTTATCCTTCTCAACAAGAAGTTGTTAAGCGGCACTTTGCTGAATCTGAAGTCATCACATGACAGTTTAATCAACTCTTCCCTTTCCTTTGCCAAGAAGCCATCTGGCAGTGTATCTTTTTCATTGAAAATGTGTCCCTGATCCAATTTTCATTTGTTACTCTGTCAAGAAAGCATTCATTCCAATGGGGGACCAAATTTGAGCACTGTTCTTTCCTTTCAAGACTAAGGGTGAATTTTCCTTTTATTTCCAATGAGTAAATTTTCTTAAGGTTATGGAATGATTGGCAATTCTTTTCTTGCTACTTTTGTATGTTCTGCTGATGTTGCTTTCTTGTGGCTTTTGTTTTGTCATGAAAATTCAAAGGCAAGCTTTTTAATTCTAATATACTGGCATCCTTTGCTTGCAATGTGTATGTTAACAAGTCAGTTAAGTAGATTCAGCTTCACAGACATGATACATCCATAAAGAAATGGCTGAATTAAAAAGAAAAGAAATACATACCTCCACAAAAACTTTCAAGAGGAGAATAAGTCCTTTGGAAATATTTATTAAAAAAAAAATAGGAAATACAGTTTTTGAAGTGTCTTTACCTCCTTCCTTGTCCCCTCCAGCTTTACTGATGTATAATTTACATTTAATGTGTATGCTTTTAAGACATACAACATGATATTTTGATATATGTATACACTGTGAAATTATTGTAACAATCAAGCTAATTAACATGTCAGTCACTTGATATAGTTACCATTTTGTGTGAGGGGGGAGAACAGTAAAGTCTTACTCTCTTTGCAAATTCAAGTATACTAACTATTATTAACTCCTGCTGCCATGCTGTACTGGAGAAGGCAATGGCACCCCACTCCAGTACTCTTGCCTGGAAAATCCCATGGACGGAGGAGCCTGGTGGGCTGCTGTCCATGGGGTCGCTAAGAGTCGGACATGACTGAGCGACTTCCCTTTCACTTTTCACTTTCATGCACTGGAGAAGGAAATGGCAACCCACTCCAGTGTTCTTGCCTGGAGAATCCCAGGGACGGGGGAGCCTGGTGGGCTTCCATCTATGGGGTCGCACAGAGTCAGACACGACTGAAGCGACTTAGCAGCAGCAGCAGCAGTCATGCTGTACATTAGATCTCTATAACTTATAGCTGAAACTCCGTACCTTCTAATTAACATCTTCCAATATTCCCAACCCTTCAGCCGCTGGCAACTATCAATTCTATGCTCTCTTCACACTGAACTGTGCCCCATAATAGAGGAGGAATAACTTGAGTAAAGTGAAATTTGTTCTTTTTACCTTACTCGATACATCTATCTTCAGGCACTTTTTGCTCAACAGAGTCCTATGGCCTCTCTGCTGGAGTCCCTGGTTCCCAAAATGGTATTGTCATCCATGTGTGGTTCTCAAAATCAATGTATCTGCAAGGCATATTGATTATATTCTTTGCAGCCAAAGATGGAGAAGCTATCTACAGTCAAAAAAAAAAAAACAAAAAACAAGACCAGGAGCTGACTGTGGCTCAGATCATGAACACCTTATTGCCAAATTCAGAATTAAATTGAAGAAAGTAGGGAAAACCACTAGACCATTCAGGTATGACCCAAATCATATCACGTATGATTATACAGTGGAAGTGAGAAATAGATTTAAGGGACTAGATCTGACAGATAGAGTGCCTGATGAACTATGGACTGAGGTTCATAACATTGTACAGGAGACAGGGATCAAGACCATCCCCATGGAAAAGAAATGCAAAAAAGCAAAATGGCTGTCTGGGAGGGCTTACAAATAGCTGTGAAAAGAAGAGAAGCAAAAAGCAAAGGAGAAAAGGAAAGATATAAGCATCGAATGCAGAGTTCCAAAGAACAGCAAGAAGAGATAAGAAAGCCTTCTTCAGCGATCAATGCAAAGAAATAGAGGAAAACAACAGAATGGGAAAGACTAGGGATCTCTTCAAGAAAATTAGAGATACCAAGGGAATATTCCATGCAAAGGTGTGCTCGATAAAAGACAGAAATGGTATGGACCTAACAGAAGCAGAAGATATTAAGAGATAGCAAGAATACACAGAAGAACTGTACAAAAAAGATCTTCACGACCCAGATAATCACAATGGTGATTATATTACCTAGAACCAGACATCCTGGAATGTGAAGTCAAGTGGGCCTTAGAAAGCATCACTATGAACAAAGCTAGTGGAGGTGATGGAATTCCAGTTGAGCTATTTCAAATCCTGAAAGATGATGCTGTGAAAGTGCTGCACTCAATATGCCAGCAAATTTGGAAAACTCAGCAGTGGCCACAGGACTGGAAAAGGTCAGTTTTCGTTCCAATCCCAAAGAAAGGCAATGGAAAAGAATGCTCAAACTACCACATAGTTTCACTCATCTCACATGCTAGTAAAGTAATGCTCAAAATTCTCCAAGCCAGCCTTCAGCAATATATGAACCGTGAACTTCCTGATGTTCAAGCTGGTTTTAGAAAAGGCAGAGGAACCAGAGATCAAATTGCCAACATCCGCAGGATCATGGAAAAAGCAAGAGTTCCAGAAAAACATCTATTTCTGCCTTATTGACTATACCAAAGCCTTTGACTGTGTGGATCACAATGAACTGTGGAAAATTCTGAAAGAGATGGGAATACTAGACCACCTGACCTGCCTCTTGAGAAATTTGTATGCAGATCAGGAAGCAACAGTTAGAACTGGACATGGAACAAAAGACTGGTTCCAAATAGGAAAAGGAGTATGTCAAGGCTGTATATTGCCACCCTGCTTATTTAACTTATATGCAGAGTACATCATGAGAAACGCTGGACTGGAAGAAGCACAAGCTGGATCAAGATTTCCAGGAGAAATATCAATAACCTCAGATATGCAGATGACACCACCCTTATGGCAGAAAGTGAAGAGGAACTAAAAAGCTCCTTGATGAAAGATGAAAGAGGAGAGTGAAAAAGTTGGCTTAAAGCTCAACATTCAGAAAACGAAGATCATGGCATCTGGTCCCACCACTTCATGGCAAATAGATGGGGAAACAGTGGAAACAGTGTCAGACTTTATTTTGGGGGCCTCCAAAATCACTACAGATGGTGACTGCAAGCCATGAAATTAAAAGACGCTTACTCCTTGGAAGGGAAAGTTATGAACAACCTAGACAGCATATTCAAAAGCAGAGACATTACTTTGCAAACAAAAGTTCATCTAGTCAAGGCTATGGTTTTTCCAGTGGTCATGTATGGATGTGAGAGTTGGACTGTGAAGAAAGCTGAGCACCGAAGAATTGATGCTTTTGAACCTTGGTGTCGGAGAAGACTCTTGAGAATCCCTTGGACTGCAAGGAGATCCAACAAGTCCATTGTGAAGGAGATCAGCCCTGGGATTTCTTTGGAAGGAATGATGCTAAAGCTGAAACTCCAGTACTTTGGCCACCTCATGCAAAGAGTTGACTCATTGGAAAAGACTCTGATGCTGGGCGGGATTGGGGGCAGGAGGAGAAGGGGACAACAGAGGATGAGATGGCTGGATTGCATTACTTACTCAATGGACGTGGGTCTGAGTGAACTCCGGGAGTTGGTGATGGACAGGGAGGCCTGGTGTGCTGCAATTCATGGGGTTGCAAAGAGTCGGACATGACTGAGCGACTGAATTGAACTGAACTGAACCACAAATTGGCGTTTGCCAAGAGCATTGCTAATGACTGGACAACTAGGGCATTTGCCATCTGCCTCTGTGGAGATTAAATCTTGTGCCACTGCAGCTGCTGACCTTCAGCACCCTCTGAGGGAGCTCAGGGTGAAGTGAGGCGTTCTGTGCTCCAGGGAATCTGCTGGGACAGGTCTTTGACAGGTCTTTAGATAGTTGGATATTTTCAGGAATAGATTTTATGATCACAATCCTTGCCTCTCCTCATATCTAGAACAGCACTAAATCCCTTCATGATAACATCAGATCCTAATGACTAGCAGAAAACCTCTTGTAAGGTGAGGACTTGATTGCACTGAACTCCCCCTTCACCGAAATCTTACATATTGACCTTCCCTGACTGTCTCTTTGGAACAGTCTCTCAGAGCTATCTGAGGTTCTGCCCCCTGGGCTGCAGTCCTCATTTTGCCTCAAATAAAACTTAATTCACAACTCTCAAGTTGTGCATCTTTTTAGTTGACAATAGGCATTTTTTTATGATATTTGGAATTAGATGATATAAAATAAAGTGAATGCATTCAGCAAAATATATAAAATTCCTGATTTATTGTTTAACTGTAAGAAATAGACAATCAGGGAGATGGGCTAGAGACATTATGACAAAATAAAAACAAGCAATTTGAATATTGTCTTAGAAGTTTGTAGATTGCTGCTTGAAAAAGGTAACACTTAGGCAGATTAGCTTGCCTGAAAAGTTCTATCTTCCAGTGACTGACAGACTCCTTGTTTTTCAAAAGCAAGGGGCTCCTCTGCTGAGAAGTCTTTGTTGACACCTTTGTTCTCTCCCTGTGTGTCTCTTTGTAACATTTACCGTATGACCTTGCTATTATATGTTTAACTTCTTGTGTCTTGTTAAGATATGAACTCCTATAAAGTCTGTTCCTCATTATCTTTTTTTGCCAATGCCTAGCATTTTGTGCTAGGTACATAATTTGCATGTATGAATGACAAGGTGTTTAAATTAGCAAAAGACAGCTCTGTCAGAAACTTCCAAAGGACTAAAAACTCTATAGTCATTTAGAGGAGGAAGAGGAAAAAAATACATTTATCTAAAATCTCAGAAAATATACTCATATGGACAGCCTGCGGGATCTGTGTTTGTTAATAAATAAGCACAGTATTATAAATCCAAGCCATCACCTACTTAAAGAAAGATGTGAAATAATTTGACAAATGGCAGTCTACACATGGCTTGCTGGAGAGGATGAAAATTAGTAAATAAGATGAACAAAACAATAAAATCTGGAATTAAAAATGTTTTGAGCAGCTTTTACAGAATCAAAGACGCCAGTTAGGCCAATAGAATATCACAAGGGAGGATGAGGAAACAAACCAGCATTAAAATGAAAACAAACATGAGGTTTCATCTATAGAACATTAAACCTTCAAAAGAGATCATAGATAAGTCATTTCAAACCAAAATAAAGGGAATGTTCACTGACACGAATATATATATATATATATATATATATATATATATATATATATATATATATATTAGTCTGCTATGAGTTTCTGGAAAAAAGATTTGTATCAATTCTAATGAGGTGGATGAAACTGGAGCCTATTATACAGAGTGAAGTAAGCCAGAAAGAAAAACACCAATCCAGTATACTAATGCATATATATGGAATTTAGAAAGATGGTAACAATAACCCTGTGTACGAGACAGCAAAAGAGACAGTGATGTATAGAACAGTCTTTTGGACTCTGTGGGAGAGGGAGAGGGTGGGATGATTTGGGAGAATGGCATTGAAATACATATAATATCGTATATGAAACAAGTTGCCAGTCCAGGTTCGATGCACGATACTGGATGCTTGGGGCTAGTGCACTGGGACGACCCAGAGGGATGGTATGCGGAGGGAGGAGGGAGGAGGGTTCAGGATGGGGAACACATGTATACCTGTGGCGGATTCATTTCGATATTTGGCAAAACCAATACAATATTGTAAAGTTTAAAAATAAAATAAAAAAGATTTGTAATATGTGAAAAATTGTTTAAGAATTATAGTTGACTTAAACCTAAGACCAGCAGTTTAATTTAGAAGAGGAAAGCCTCAGCTAGTTCTAAATTAATGTATTTGGTTTCAGCATTTTAGTTTCAGAAGTCTCATTAAAAAAAAAAAGTGAAGTATATATAGAAGAAGATCTAGGCTGGTAGTCGGAATTCTAGAAATGTTGTCATATGATGAATAGAATGAATTGGGAGAATGGGATTGACGTATATGTGCTATGTTGTATAAAATATATGACTAATGAGAACTGACTATATGGCACAGGAACTCTACTTGATGCTCTGTGGTGACGTAAATGGGAAGGAAATCCAAAAAAAAGGGGTATACATATAAGTATGTCTGATTCACTTTGCTGTACAGCAAAAACTGACACAGCAATGGAAAGCAACTATACTCCAGTAAAATTTGTAAAAAGTATAGAAAAGTTCATATGATCGTAACATTTAAGCATCTAAAATTTAAACCCATTTGTTAACAGGAAGCAATAAGAAGAAGTAATTTTCCCATCAACTGAAAAACAACTTAGCACAGAAAGAAAAATTATCTTTATGATGCTACGGAAGGAATTTCTGCATTAGTGACCTATTCATTTGGTGACCCCTAATAGTCTCTGCCATCCTTAAGATGGAGCTTCCCAGGTGGCTCAGTGTTAAAGAATTTGCTTGCCAATGCAGGAGATGCAGGAGACATGGGTTTGATCCCTGTGTCTGGAAGATACTCTGAAGGAGGAAATGACAACCCACCTTAGTATTCTTGCCTAGAAAATCCCATGCACAGAGGGGCCTGGCAGGCTACAGTCCATGGGGTTGCAAAGAATCGGACACAACTGAGGGACTGTGCACATCCTTAAGATATTATCATTTTGGGTAGCAAGTGGTAACAGATCTTTGCAAGGTAATTTATTGCTACCAAGTATAAAAGAATTAACAACCTTTCTCCTAGCCACCCACATTAAACACTTGAAAGCCTTGAAAGTGAAGTCGCTCAGTTGTGTCCAACTCTTTGCTACCCCATGGACTATAGCCTACCAGGTTCCTCTGTCCATGGGATTTTCCAGGAAAGAGTACTGCAGTGGGTTGCCATTTCTTTCTCCAGGGGATCTTCCCAACCCAGGTCTCCCACATTGAAGGCAGATGCTTTGCCATCTCGAGCCACCAGGGAAGCCTCCTAAAGTGAAAGTGGCTCGGTCATGTCCGACTCTTTGTGACGCCATGAACTATACAGTTCACGGAATTCTCCAGGCCAGAATACTGGAGTGGATAGCCTTTCCCTTCTCCAGGGGATTTTCCCAACCCAGGGATCAAACCCAGGTCTTCTGCATTTGGTATTGCATTAAACCAGCTTCTTTATGAATATGATTAGTTTCATCATTTTTTAAATGCTATTTTCTTTCTATCCACAATTCTTACTATTTTAGTAAAAGTTCTTTTTCTCTCCTAAGGATTCTCTTGCCTCCAGGGTCTGTTCTCTACACTACTCAATAATCATTTTTGTACATAATATAAAAGAGAAATGGGCTTGTCTCTCATCTACTTAAAAAATATTCAAGGAAAGAAGGAGTTTTGTTTATATATTAAGATGATCATAAAGCCACAACACCTGGACACAACTGAATCTTATTTTGTCATAGTCACCTTCTTTCTCATAAGTTGCTTGAAGGAGATATACTCAAGAGCAAAAATAACAAATGTCAAAAAGTTACTGCTTTACAGCTGGGCTTTGGCCTGAGACCCTAGTACTAGAATCTTTTGATCCAAGCTTGTGGTTTGACCAAGATGTCCTTAGTGTTCCCCTCCAGCAGTAGCAGCAGCAGCAGCAGTTAGACTACATTTTAGATTTTTTTCCTGACTATAGGTCCCTGACCTTTCTTTCCTTACAGCATTTACTTTAGAAAACCTATAATTCCCAATTTTGCTCTGCTGCTTTGAAATGAATATGAATCTCTTTAAAAGCCTCTTTCTAATAGTTTTAAGACTCAAGAAATTCCTGGGAATATCTTTTTTAAGGACTTGGGAGTCCTTTCATAGAAATGTAATTATCAAGGAATGTGTGCCCCTCTCTACCAGTCTCTATGGGATGGGGTCTACTTAACTTCAGTGGGTTCTGATCAAGGTTGTAAAACTACCTCCCGTCATAAAGATAAGGGAAAGTTTAATTTTTTTTTGGGGGGGGGGTAAACTCAATTAGCAAACAAAGATGCCCTAAGATTTTAGGTCCTAAAATCTCTCCAACCATTTTTTTTTTTTTTTTGTGGAATTGAGGTCAATCTCTCTCCTTGTTGCAATAGTCTTGAGTAAAATTGTCCTTGCCTGTTTAACTTTGGTGCTTTGTTTTAAACTTGCATAGGCATTTGCCAGTGGAGAAGGTGCAAGTTCTTTCTTCTCCAACATCAAATTCAAAGCTCTTAACATCAGACATCTGTTGAGCCTTAACCATGGTCATATTCAGTGAATGATGAGAGGATAAATAAGGTGACCTATCTTACTATTAACTACCTCATTCTGAATCATTTTTCTAAGGGCAAAGAAATACAAGAGTATAAGAAGGCAACATGTAGCTAGGCTGGACAAGGTAAAGTATCAGTGAGTGAGAGCCACATCTAGTGTCTACCAAAATGCACACCAAAATTGGAGCTTAATCAGTGTCCTAGAGTCAGCCCCCATCTGATTATTATTCATTCTTGTCATTTAAAGCAGAAGCCAAGGCAGGAGAGATAGTTTGGGAGAAAGAAAGACAAGTGCATTCAAAAGTTACCCTTGACTATACAGTAAAGCCCAGCCTCAGACTATCAGCTAACTTAAGAGTTTCATTTCCAAATAGTGCTGTGATGAACTGGGCTATTGTTTGGCAGCTACGTACTCAAATCGTTTTCATTCTTGAGGTTTGCATGCATTCACTGCTGCGTGAGCTTAACCATATGACTCACTCTGGTCAGTGATAAATGGTGTACGACAGATTTTAAATAAACCAAGGTTTTTAACGTGCCAGGATAGGTTGGCTTGTTCTGCTACACTAGTATAATTCCCCATGAAAAGAATTTGCCCAAGCAGCCACTAGCAAAAGGATAATGGGAGAAATATAAAACAGATTACATTCCAGTCCACAGTTTGGAGACAGGCCCAGATGCTCCAAAGCCTGAAGCAGCGCTGCTAAACCCATCCAAGGCTAGATCAACGGAACCTGTGGGCAAGAAATAGTTTCTCATTTGTTAAGACACTGAGATTCTGAATGGTTTCTTTTGTGGTTAACACTAATACATGTGCTAATAACTGCATTACAATGATTATATCTGTCTCTCTCCTGAACTACACCATGGAAATTAGAGGGCAAAGACTATCTTATGCATTGTTATAGCTAAGAACCCAATACATAGTAGATGTTGTTACTGTGTCTAAAATACAAGTTTGATTGAACTAGTCACTCTGGTGATGCTAACCAAATTATTCCTATTCAGTACATAATTTATTATTTTTGAAAACTCATGATAGATGTTATTTTTTCATAGTTTTTGGAAGTAAATAGAATATAAAATTAAAATTCTAAATATGTGAATGATTTCAAACCCTTGGGAATTAGGTGCATATTTTAGCTATAAACACCTGCTGCTATTGAAATCTAAGAAATGCTATATATATAATGTAATTTTACTTTTATTTATTCATCCAGTTATCCAGCAAAATAACATCTTTTCACTTTCCACCTTTGTGACACTATTAAAATAAGTAGAACTTGGAATATGTTGTGAATATTGATAAAGGAAAGCAAGAGCCTAAGATCTTCCAATTTCTTCAAATATTAAAAAAGAATATTTTTAGCATGCAGAAAGCCCTAATTAATTATTTAGCAGCCTTTATGTCTGATCTTTTAATCAGTTATCAATCTATCATTTGAATTTTTGTCTGGTTCTGATTTATCCCTCAAAAGGATATGAAGTGAGGATGTCAGTGCCTATTAAAGCAAAACATATTTAGGAAGCTGCTGTAACAGTGAGAGAAAATGAATGCTAGAAATTCAACAGGAGCTGTAGAACCTGAGGAGAAGGCAATGGCACCCCACTCCAGTACTCTTGCCTGGAAAATCCCATGGACAGAGGAGCCTGGTAGGCTGCAGTCCATGGGGTCGCTAAGAGTCAGACACGACTGAGCGACTTCACTTTCACTTTTCACTTTCATGCATTGGAGAAGGAAATGGCAACCCATTCCAGTGTTCTTGCCTGGAGAATCCCAGGGATAGGGAAGCCTGGTGGGCTGCTGTCTATGGGGTCCCACAGAGTCGGACACGACTGAAGTGACTTAGCAGCAGTAGAACCTGAAATGAAAAAATAAATATAATTCACATTAATTCTTCCAAGCTTTCATGTGATTGAGTGAGCTGAAGTAAAGGGAAATATTTATGTATATATATATCCTGAAGCTTTAATTCTGGGTGATAGAAAGATTTTTTATGTTATCACCAGGAAATAGACTGTCATAAAGAGGACCTAATTTGAGAATAAAGATATTTTCATACATACAGGTCAATGATGCAATACACTTTTCATTCTTCTGTTTTTAAAAATTATTTCTCTAAATAGGACTACTCAGTTTAATTAGAACCATCATATTCTATTGAGCTGGCCCATGTATAGAGATGTATGGCATGTATTAGAGTTTAAGCAATTTCTTCCTCCCACCAAAACTCCCAGTATGGTGTATTAGACATTCAGTTCAGTTCAGTTCAGTCACTCAGTCGTGTCTGACTCTTTGCGACCCCATGAATCACAGCACGCCAGGCCTCCCTGTCCATCACCAACTCCCGGAGTTCACTCAGACTCACATCCATCGAGTAAGTGATGCCATCCAGCCATCTCATCCTCTGTCATCCCCTTCTCCTCCTGCCCCCAGACCCTCCCAGCATCAGAGTCTTTTCCAATGAGTCAACTCTTCGCATGAGGTGGCCAAAGTACTGGAGTTTCAGCTTTAGCATCATTCCTTCCAAAGAAATCCCAGGGCTGATCTCCTTCAGAATGGACTGGTTGGATCTCCTTGCAGTCCAAGGGACTCTCAAGAGTCTTCTCCAACACCACAGTTCAAAAGCATCAATTCTTTGGCGCTCAGCCTTCTTCACAGTCCAACTCTCACATCCATACATGACCGCAGGAAAAACCATAGCCTTGACTAGACGGACCTTTGTTGGCAAAGTAATGTCTCTGCTTTTCAATATGCTATCTAGGTTGGACATAACTTTAGAAAGGCAAAAATAAATAAATAAATAAAAAATAAAAATTGTTCCCAAATTACATATACATCATATAGTTAATGGATTAAAACCTAGCTCAGATATGCTAATAAAAATGAACTGAACTGAAAAAAAAAAAAAAAGAATACCATGGAGGATGCACAGAAAAGAATGAGGAGGAGAAGCAGTAGAGGAGAAAAAGGAAGAAGAGAAAGGATCACCCTCCTATTTTGGTTGCCTGTTTGCCAAGCATCACTTCACACACATTATTAATATTATAACAATTGAAAAATTATCACATTTCTGTGTGTACTCATTAATTCTTCTGTACTTTATAATGCATATACTGACGTCAAAAGATGTTAATAACTAATCTTTGCTATAATAAAACTGGAAAATACTTGCTTTATGATTTTAACTCCATACTACCTCACATGTGATTCTCTCTTCCTTGTTTGAAATCAGTTATTAAGTGTCACAAAGGAAATCTTTTCTAATTCTTTCTGGCCAGAGACATAAGTAAATGCCTATTTATTTCCCAAGCAATTGTTTCTGTGTATAAATTCAGTTATTTTACATAAAAATGGGAACACTTTAAGGAAAATATTGATCTTTTCAATGGAATTTTAATTCAAATTAATTTGATTTCAAATCATTACACATGGATTTTATCATACTATGGACACAACTGAGTGACTAAGCACACACCACATATTTTAACCATGAGTTATAAAATGATGTCATATCAAACAATCATTTCTGTATTCAGAAGTATTTAGGCAGAAGTGTAATATAGGGGGAAAGATGGAGAGACCAATGCCTACCACAAATTGCTATTTCATATTAATTCCTGATATTCACTTGTGTATATTTTTCTTTCGCTCTCAGATATGAAAAAATCACGAATTCTGTGACTTAAAAAATTTCTAGAAACTGCTAGCATTTGAAAAATGTCTGAAATCTTTTCCAGCCTCCTTCAGTTAGG
The DNA here is from genome assembly GCF_029378745.1 of Bos indicus. Lineage (NCBI taxonomy): Eukaryota > Metazoa > Chordata > Mammalia > Artiodactyla > Bovidae > Bos > Bos indicus. The sequence goes on along the minus strand of NC_091763.1, from coordinate 59,108,411 downwards.
GGTTGACCAAAATATATGTGTTTCCTCTTTATACTGAAAATCTAGCAGGCATTTTTCTATTCCCCATGGTTTGTGTCCTACATAATCACTACCCTTTCCAGAACCTCTACTTTACAGGAGTGGTCAAAACATAGAAAGACCCTGAGCTCACTTCCTCCCAGGGCTATGCCAACATTGCAACATTTACAGAGCAACTATTGATGAGATTGACCTGAAGACTGGCAGAAAAGATCTTATACAATTAAACAAGCAAAAGGATCCACAATGAGGTGGCAGGAGGACAGAGATGCAGTATAATCAAAACACATAGTCTTGGGTGAAGACCCACAAAGGGAAGGACAATTAAAATTGCAAAGGCTGGCAGCCTCTGCACAAGGCAGGGCTTGGCAACCAACCAGATTGGGGCCCATTATGCTTTCAAGAGGGTCCTCAGAAGTCAGCCAGCCGCAACAGAATGACACAGTCCACATAGAGGGTGCTCCCAGAGCACAAATGAACCTACACTTAAATGAGCAATTAAACCCACCACACAAAAGAGGTATCATGGAAGAGACAGCCTCTTCCATAAATGGTGCTGGGAAAACTGAACAGCTGCATGCAAAAGAATCAAAACTGGACTCCTTTCTCACACCATATATAAAAATAAAATCTATCAAAGACATAAAATATAACAGTTGAAACCATAAAACTTCTAGAAGTAAACAGATAGTATACATTTTAATGTGTATCAGTCTTAGAATATTATCTTTTGGGATACATCTACTCAGACAAGGGAAATAAAAGCAAAAATAAACAAATGGAACTACATCAAATTAAAAAGCTCTTGCACAGCAAAGAAAACTATCAACAAAATGAAAAGCCATCTACAGAATGGGAGAAGATATTTGCAAATGATATATCCAGTGAGGGTAACCCCTTACAAGATTATATCTGTAATATACAAAGAACTCATACAACTCAATATCAAAAAGCAAGCAACCTGATTTTTAAAAATAGACATTTTTCCAAATAAGACACATAGATGGCACGTAATGTTGGGCTCAACATCACTAATCATCAGGAAAATGCAAATAAAAAACTCAATGACATATCACCTCATGCTTGTCAGAATGGCAGCAATAAGTGTTGGTGAGGATGTGAAGAAAAAAGTACCTCTGTGCACTGTTAGTGAGAATGTGAATTTGTGCAGCCACTATGGAAAACAGTTTGGAAATTCTTCAAAAAATAAAAATAGAGCTACCATGTACTCCAATCTTAGGGCCTCCCTGGTAGAGCACTGATAAAGAATCCACCTGCCAATGCAGGAGACCCAAGAGACACAGGTTCCACCCCTGGACTGGAAAGATCCCCTGTAGTACGAGATGGCAGCCCCCTCCAGTATTCTTGCCTGGGAAATCCCATGGACAGAGAAGCCTGTCAGGCTACAGTCCAGCGGGTTGCAAAGAGTTGGACATGACTGAGCAACTGAGCACACAGACCCCAACAATTCTACTCCAGGGTATTTATCAGGAGTTAAAGAAAACTAAAATGCTAATTAGAATAGATACACACTCCCTATGTTCACTGAAGTATTATATACAATAGCAAGGAGGTAAAAGCAACATAAGTGCCCATCAATAGGTGAATGTATAAAGAAGATTTTACATACATATGTAGATATAAAATATATATGATACATATAATTGGCTATTATTTACATAATAGATTATTACTTGGATGTCAAAAAGCAAGACAAATGGCTGTCTTGCTATTTGTAACAATACAGATGGGCCTAGAGGGTATAATGCTAAGTGAAATAAGAGAAAGGCAAATATTGAATAATTTTACTTATATGTAGAATCTGAAAAGAAAAAGGAACAAACATAAAACAGAAACAGACTCAGAGAACAAACAAATGGTTGCTACAAGGGACAGAGTGGGAGGAGAGAAATAATTGAGGGAAATAAATTGATACAAACTTTCAGCTACAAAATAAATGAGTCACAGGGATGAAAAATACAGTGTGGGAATATAGTCAATAATTATATAGCATCTTTGTATGTTGACAAGGGTACTGGTCTTACCATGGTGATGATTTTGAAACATATAGAAATATTTAATCACTATGTTGTATATCAGGAACTAGCATAGCATTGAAGGTCATTTACAACTGAAGAACACACAAACCCATAAAAGAAGATAGCAGATTTGTGTTTACCAGAGGCAGAGGCCTGGCAGAGAAGGCATTGGATGAAGATGCTCAAAAGGTATAAACATCCATTTGTATGATAAACAAGTACTATAATATAATGTGTGTGTTAGTCCCTTAGTCATGTCTGACTCTTTGCGACCCCATGGACTGTAGCCCATCAAGTTCCTTTGTCCATGAGATTCTCCAGGCAAGAATACTGGAGGAGATTGCCATTTCCTTCTCCAGGGGATCTTTGTGACCCAGTGATCGAACCTGGGTCTGCTGCATTGCAGGCAGGTTCTTTACTATCCAAGCTATAGGGAAATCCCATGAACGTAATGTACAGAATGATAAATATAATTAACACTGCCATATACTATATATGGAAGTTGTTAAATTCTAACAGTTCTCATCATAAGGAAGAACATTGCTTAATCTTTCACTTTATATCTATTTGAAATGATGGATGTTCACTAAACTTATTGTGGTAATCATTTCATGATGTACATAAGTCAAATCATTATGCTGTACACCTTAAACACATACAGTGCTGCATGTCAATTACATCTCAGTAAAACTGGAAGGGGAGAAAAAAGCAAACAAAAACAAAACAAATAAAAGGAATCATTATTTTGATTAGCCACAAATACTCATAGGATTATATCAATGCAACAAGCATAGGCATTAAGAACTTCTGATAACTGTGCAGCCCCATTTACAAATGAGATAAAATAATGTGCCCAACATGCATAAGTAATTATTGACAGGGATAAGAGAGACCTCATTCTAGATAACCTAACTCCTAACCTAATATGATGTCTAGTACATTGATGATATTTAAACCAAGAAGAATAGTAGACATATTGATCAATCTGTTAGAGAGTCATCAAATTTTCTTCTCCTTCTTCCCTGTATGTCAGTGGCAGGGCACAGAGAGAAAGCTTTCTTTTTATTGTGTCATGAAGCTATTGGGATTTCAAAAAGGTCTATAGGATGCAAGAATTTTTTATGTCAATGAGTCCTAAAACGTGTGTGTTCTTTCCCCTCCTGTAATACTTAGGTCCTTACAAGTAAAAGCAGAAACCTGTAGCTAGGCAAATACAGCAAGTGATTCCACATGGCACAGTGGCAGAAATACATTCATTTTTAGATAGATGTCGTAATCTGAGAAGGGTAAGAAGAGTTTCCTCAAGATGTGTTTTAGTCAGTGGAGATATACTTTAAGTTCAAGTTGTAGAGGCAAGAGATGATAGATAGGAAAGATAGGAACAAACTACTTGTTGGGTGAGGAGGCAAACAGTCCTCATGTTACTCATTAAATTTAATGAATAAAGTGTTATTCAGAAAGAGAATGGTGATTTGAATCAAAAAAAAAAAAAAAAAAACCTCAACTCTGTAGTAGCAAACTCTAGAGGTAATATCCAAGAGATGATGTTTTAACTGATGTAGTTCTCAACTGTCAGTCCCCTAAGCAAAAATAATCCTCCTTGGAAAATGGACATATCAGGCTGTCATAGATCTAAACCTTTAAAGGCTACTTCTTCCAGCTCTCCTTATTGTATTTCAAGGACCACTCATCAACCTTCAGTTTATATTTAGTTTCCTATATACCTCTACCTATAGGGAAAGAATGCAAAGATTATGTGATGAAATGTGCCATTTAAAATGAATCCCTTGGAGTAGGAAATGGCAACCTACTCCAGTGTTCTTGCCTGGAAAATTCCATGGACAGAGGACCCTGGTGGGCTACATACAGTCCATGGGATCTCACGAGTCGGACATCACTGAGTGACTTTCATTTTCGAAAGAAAGGATGAAGAAAAAAAAATCATCTAACAGTCAAATATTTGATTCTGAAGGACAACTGTTATTTGATAGTCTTGATTTCTGAAGAAGATCAGATTTTTTTAGTATTCATGTATATGTTTTCTCCTCTCCTATAGTATTAAAGGACGAAGTTGAAAGAGTATTCTATATATCTATTAAAATTACAGTGCATACCAAATGAATATTCAATCCCACTAGGATTGATTTATTAGTACTTGCACAGCCTTGTGAAAAGTGCATGATGTGCTAGATCCCTTGGGGGCACATTCATTCTTACAGAAAAGAGTAGCATTTTAGGGTCAGGAACTGCGATTTCATGGGGAGAAATTCTATAACTATCAAAAATATTTTGGAAAACAATTATGTTCAAAATTTAAAAATAAATGGGAAACATGTGCCTTAAAAAGACACACACACAAAATAAAAAGATAAAAGAAAGCTATGGTACATATACACAATGGAGTATTACTCAGCCATTAAAAAGAATACATTTGAATCAGTTCTAATGAGGTGGATGAAACGTGAGCCTATTATACAGAGTGAAGTAAGCCAGAAGGAAAAACATAAATACAGTATACTAATGCATATATATGGAATTTAGAAAGATAGTAACAATAACCCGGTGTACGAGACAGCAAAAGAGACACTGATGTACAGAACAGTCTTATGGACTCTGTGGGAGAGGGAGAGGGTGGGAAGATTTGGGAGAATGACATTGAAACATGTAAAATATCATGTAAGAAACGAGTTGCCAGTCCAGGTTCGATGCACGATACTGGATGCTTGGGGCTGGTGCACTGGGACGACCCAGAGGGATGGTATGGGGAGGGAGGAGGGAGGAGGGTTCAGGATGGGGAACACGTGTATACCTGTGGCGGATTCATTTTGATATTTGGCAAAACTAATACAATTATGTAAAGTTTAAAAAAAACGAATCCCTCAGTATTCTGGTGTTTATAAGTAATCCCATTATCTTGATTAGTGAGAACTGGTTTCTGAGAGACTGATGCACTCAGAGTCTTGAAGCATTTAGATTGAGGTCATCAAAACTGACCAATACATCCTGTCTCAAGAAATTCACTAATGTAATAAAAGGTCCCTTTGAGGTTTCTGGGAGTTGATCTGTAGCCCTCACACCTGGAGTATATGGTTACTGAGAGAAAAATAATTATATGTTTTTCCACCTTCCATGTTTATTCAGTGCAGTTCAGTTGCTCAGTTGTGTCAGACTCTTTGCAACCCCATGAACCACAGCACATCAGGCCTCCCTGACCATCACCAACTCCCAGAGTCCCCCCAAACCCATGTCCATGAGTCAATGATGCCATCCAACTATCTCTTCCTCTGTCGTCTCCTTCTCCTCCTGCCCTCAATCTTTCCCAGAATCAGGGTCTTTTCCAATAAGTCAGCTCTTCGCAACAGGTGGCCAAAGTATTGGAATTTCAGCTTCAACATCAGTCCTTCCAATGAACACCCAGGACCTCCTTTATGATGGACCTTACAGTCCAAGGGACTCTCAAGGGTCTTCTCCAACACAACAGTTCAAAAGCATCAATTCTTCGGCACTCAGCTTTCTTTATAGTCCAACTCACATCCATACATGACCACTGGAAAAACCATAGCCTTTGACTAGATGGACCTTTGTTGGCAAAGTAATGATTCTGCGTTTTAATATGCTGTCTAGGTTGGTCATAACTTTCCTCCCAAGGAGTAAGTGTCTTTTAATTTCATGGCTGCAATCACCATCTGCAGTGATTTTGGAGCTCAGAAAAATAAAGTCTGACACTGTTTCCACTGTTTCCCCACCTATTTGCCATGAAGTGATGGGAACAGATGCCATGATCTTAGTTTTCTGAATGTTGAGCTTTAAGCCAACTTTTTCACTCTCCTCTTTCACTTTCATCAAGAGGCTTTTTAGTTCCTCTTCACTTTCTGCCATAACGGTGGTGTCATCTGCATATCTGAGGTTATTGATATTTCTCCTGGCAACCTTGATTCTCAAGCCCAGCGTTTCTCATGATGTACTCTGCATATAAGTTAAATAAACAGGGTGACAATATACAGCCTCGATGTACTCCTTTTCCTATTTGGAACCAGTCATTTGTTCCATGTCAAGTTCTAACTCTTGCTACCTGACCTGCATACAGGTTTCTCAAGAGGCCGGTCAGGTGGTCTGGTATGCCCATCTCTTTCAGAATTTTCCAGTTTATTGTGATCCACACAGTCAAAGACTTTGGCATCGTTAGTAAAGCAGAAATAGATGTTTTTTCTGGAACTCTTGCTTTTTCAATGATTCAGCAGATGTTGGCAATTTGATCTCTGGTTCCTCTCCCTTTTTAAAAACCAGCTTGAACATCTGGAAGTTCATGGTTCACGTATTGCTGAAGCCTGGCTTGGAGAATTTTGAGCATTACTTTACTAGCGCATGAGATGAGTGCAATTGTGCAGTAGTTTGAGCATTCTTTGGCATTGCCTTTCTTTGTTTATTAATTTAACAAATATTTATTGTGTGCCTGCCATGTGCCAAGTAAATAATTTTGCTATATATTAATATTTGAATTTTCTCAGAAGCTTTATAATTTAGCCATTTTTCCCTACTTTCATTATTTCTTAGCATGTGATACAGCAATTGTTTTTTGTCTGATTCAGCCAAGTTGTTTATACATCAGAGTAGTTTCCAGCATAAGGCCTAACACTTTCTTGCATTTTCTAATTTTGTTATTATGCTTTAATTTTCTGAGAACCTGACATTTACATTTGTCATTGAAGTTACTCTTCAATACATTTTTTTCCTGCCCTGCTTATGATCTGTAGTGCCATAATTTGTGTTGTTTTGGTGTTGATGTTGGCTAAGTTCAACTCTTTGTGAGTTGAACTCTCTGTGTTCAACTCTTTGTGACCCCTGTGGACTGTAGCCCAACAGTCTCCTCTGTTTAAATGATTTCCTAGGCAAGAATAATGCAGTGGGTTGCCATTTCCTTCTCAGGGGATCTTCCTATCCAGTGATTGAACCCATGTCTCCTGCATTGCAGGCTAATTCTTTACCATTGAGCCACCTGGGAAGCCTGCTAAAATTTGTACTTCTTTAAAATAAGAGATAATGTTCATTAAAATATTTGATTTCACGTGGAACAAGGGACTATTAAAATTGGTTGATTTTCATAGTGAGATTTTAAAACTCAAAATTATAATAAAATAAAACAAATGTTATGCCACATAATTTTATTATGATAATAATTACATTATCCCTCAATATATCACTTAGTCTTTTGCTTAGAACTAGACATGGAACAACAGACTGGTTCCAAATAGGAAAAGTAGTACATCAAGGCTGTATATTGTTACCCTGCTTATTTAATTTATATGCAGAGTACATCATGAGAAACGCTGGGCTGGAGGAAGCACAAGCTGGAATCAAGTTTGCCGGGAGAAATATCAATAACCTCAGATATGCAGATGATACCACCCTTATGGCAGAAAGTGAAGAAGAACTAAAGAGCCTCTGATGAAAGTAAAAGAGGAGAGGGAAAAGCTTGGTTTAAAGCTCAACATTCAGAAAACTAAGATCATGGCATCTGTTTCCATCACTTCATGGGAAATACATGGGGAAACAGTGGAAACACTGGCTGACTTTATTTTTCTGAGCTCCAAAATCACTGCAGATGCTGATTGCAGCCATGAAATTAAAAGACACTTACTCCTTGGAAGGAAAGTTATGACCAACCTAGATAGCATATTCAAAAGCAGAGACATTACTTTGCCAACGAATGTCTGTCTAGTCAAGGCTATGGTTTTTCCAGTCGTCATGTATGGATGTGAAAGTTGGACTGTGAAGAAGGCTGAGCGCCGAAGAATTGATGCTTTTGAACTGTGATGTTGGAGAAAACTCTTGATAGTCCCTTGGACTGCAAGGAGATCCAACCAGTCCATCCTAAAGGAGATCAGTCCTGGGTTTTCTTTGGAAGGACTGATGCTAAAGCTTAAACTCCAATTCTTTGGTCACCTCATGCAAAATGTTGACTCATTGGAAAAGACTCTGATGCTGGGAGGGATTGGGGGCAGGAGGAGAAGGGGACGACAGAGAATGAGATGGTTGGATGGCATCACCGACTTGATGGACATGAGTTTGGGTGAACTCTGGGAGTTGGTGACGGACAGGGAGGCCTGGAATGCTGTGGGGTTGCAAAGAGTCGGACACGACTGAGCGACTGAACTGAACTGAACTGAAACAACATAGATATGGAAGGGATCAATCTGACTAAATAGTATCTTCAGTGCAGGCTTGTGGTTCTTTGATATGCTTTATATTTCTGAAATAAGAACTATAGTCTTATGGCATGAGATTTAATAGTAAAGTAGTTCTTCACACTCATTCTTCAAAACCACTCCGCAACTGGTGTTTAAATATAATAGAATAGAATTAAAGTTGTACACCAGAGAGTAAATGGACTCAAATATAAGAGTTTGTTCTTAATAACACCCAGCTGTGTGATAAGAAGTACTTCAATTGAAACTAAGTTAAACATTAAACATGTAATTATCTCTGTTTTTGATATTTCAATGATATTAATTTTGTGAGGATTTTCTTTCTTGTTTTCTACAGAATACTTCTAAAGACATTTTTCAAACCAAGAAATGTATTAAACCTTAATCATGGATGGATTTATAAAAGAAGCACTAGTAAGTGCTAAGAAAGTATAATCTTCGATAGCCCAAATATTCATTATTTAGGTAACAAACCACCTAAACAGTAAAACAAACAAACAAACAAACAAAAAACCGCCTCAGTTCAGTTCAGTTCAGTCGCTCAGTTGTGTCAACTCTTTGCGACGCCATGATCGCAGCACTCCAGGCCTCCCTGTCCATCAACAACTCCCGGATTCCACCCAAACCCATGTCCACTGAGTTGATGATGCCATCCAACCATCTCATCCTCTGTCGTCCCCTTCTCCTCCTGCCTTCAATCTTTCCCAGCATCAGGGTCTTTTCCAATGAGTCAGCTCTTTGCATCAGATGGCCAAAGTATTGGAGTTTCAGCTTCAACATCAGTCCTTCCAATGAACACCCAGGACTGATATGCTTTAGGATGGACTGGTTGGATCTCCTTGCAGTCCAAGGGATTCTCAAGGGTCTTCTCCAGCACATTCAAAAGCATCAATTCTTCGACACTCAGCTTTCTTTATAGTCCAACTCTCACATCCATATATGACCACTGGTAAAACCATAGCCTTTGACTGTTGCTGCTGCTAAGCCACTTCAGTCGTGTCCGACTCCGTGTGACCCCATAGATGGCAGCCCACCAGGCTCCTCCGTCCCTTGCCTGGAGAACACTGGAGTGGGTTGCCATGTCTTTCTCCAATGCATGAAAGTGAAAAGTGAAAGGGAAGTCGCTCAGTCGTGTTCGACTCTTAGCGATCCCATGGACTGCAGCCTACCAGGCTCCTCTGTCCATGGGATTTGCCAAGCAAGAGTACTGGAGTGGGGTGCCATTGCCTTCTCTGAGCCTTTGACTAGATGGACCTTTTTGGCAAAGTAATGTCTCTGTTTTTTAGTATGCTGTCTAGATTGATCATAACTTTCCTTCCAAGGAGTAAACATCTTTTAATTTCATGGCTGCAATCACCATCTGCAGTGATTTTGGAGCTCAGAAAAATAAAGTCAGCCAGTGTTTCCACTGTTTCCCCATCTATTTGCCATGAGGTGATGACACTGGATGCCATGATCTTCATTTTCTGAATGTTGAGCTTTAAGCTAACTTTTTCACTCTCCTCTTTCACTTTCATCAAGAAGCTTTTTAGTTCCTCTTCACTTTCTGCCATAAGGGTGGTGTCATCTGCATATCTGAAGTTATTGATATTTCTCCTGGCAATCTTGATTCCAGCTTGTGCTTCCTCAAGCCCAGCCTTTCTCATGATGTACTCTGCATATAAGTTAAATAAGCAGGGTGACAATATACAGCCTTGATGTACTCCTTTTCCTATTTGGAACCAGTCATTTGTTCCATGTCCAGTTCTAACCCTTGCTTCCTGACCTGCATACAGGTTTCTCAAGAGGCAGGTCCGGTGGTCTGGTATTCCCATCTCTTTCAGAATTTTCCATAGTTTCTTGTGATCCACACAAAGACTTTGGCATAGTCAGTAAAGCAGAAATAGATGTTTTTCTGGAACTCTCTTGCTTTTTCAATGATCCATTGGATGTTGGCAATTTGATCTCTGGTTCCTCTGCCTTTTCTAAAACTAGCCTGAACATCTGGAATTTTTTATTAATCTTACCTATTTTAACAATCATTTAATCTTAATTTCTTATTCTCCATGTATAGGAATAGGATCCCTGATATCCTTGACCCAAATGAAATATGTGCAATTTTCTATGGCAGAACGTTTGTGTTTTTATAATCCACTAATTTAATATAATTATATTGTAATGAGTTTAGGATTTAGCTAATTCATCATCAAAGCAGTTAGTTCATTACTCACATAAACTGTATGCGCCTATGGAGAATAACCTCTGCACTGGCATAAGGGGACTCAACCACCACCAGCTTTGTGGCACTCAGTCTCTCTATCTTGCTTACCTGATAGGCGGCTTAGAAGGGCAATTAGAAGCTTTGACTCTGGAGCTCAGAACACCTGGGTTTATATCCTGGTGCCATACAATTACTGATATTTCTGACATTGGCAAGTTATTTGTCCTCCTCACCTCAGTTTTCTTCTTTTTTGAATGTAGAGAAGGATAGTACAACTCACATTATAGTTATGAGGGTTTAGTAGGAATCCTGGGAAATATATTTCAGACAGTGCATTTGCACACATTAGGTTTTTAATGTGTTGACTATTATTACCTGTTGCAGTTATCTTCTAAAAGATTTGGGTGTTTAATAGACTAAACAAAACAGATAAAAGCAACAAACTGAAATAAAAATGGAATATAGAAAGTAAGAAAATTCCTACCATAAGCCATCTGAGACAAAAACTAATTATCACAGGCAATTAATTTGACTTTGTTTCTCTATTACTAAAGAATGTTCTGATAAAAAATATGAATAAATGGTAGTTAGAGATTTTAGTCTTGAATAGCCTTTTGCAGAGTATATCCTCAAATTTTATTGGAATAATATGCAATCTGAGCCAACTGCTATGTTGTGCCTTCTACCAGCAGATCTTCCTGACCCAGGGATCAGTTTCGCGTCTCTTGTGTCTCCTGCATTGGCAGGCGTGTTCTTTCCCACAGCACCACGTAGGGAGCTGAGCTAACTGCTAAAGTATCATCACATGGCAGCAGCAGGTCCTACAAACAGCAAGTGGTTCATGAGTCCTTCACGTGTGTCCTCAGTATGCTATTTTGGGGTCCATGTTTCTGCTAGCAGCTGGGTAATCAATGTGTTTCATTCCAAATTTTCAAAGTGTAGAACAGAAAGCCAACTTTGCTAACAGTTGGATTTGCTATGAAAATAGCACTTACATCTTGTTTTCTAGAAACACAATATAATGTTGATGTTAATTGTTCTTTCAAGTTTTTTTATGGAGTGGGCTCAATTCAGTGTTGGTAGCTTTGGGGGCAACATATTTGCAATTTATCATTCACATTCTGCTATTCAATATCTCCTAACTTTCCATTAATTTTATATCAAATTTACATTTTAATAGTTTCAAAGTGCATTTATTTTCTAATATTTATTGTTAAGAAATTTTGGCAATTTTTGAAACAATCATTTACTCAGCACAATAAGTTGCCATTTCTTAACTGATGGAGAGTCACACTTACACATATCTGATTCCATCTGCTTATTCTCTCTAAACTTCATGCTCATATTGATTGTTAATAAATTAGTAACTATTTACAAAAATTCTCATTATAAGTTGTACATTTAATATCAGTAATGCTCATATTCGAAAGTGGGAATTACTATCATACTTTTATTATTATTGAGATACAAGTGTAAAAGGAAGGGAAAAAACCTCATAGCTTTAGGAAAGGTTAAGACATTCTCAGATTTTAGAAGACTGCTCTTAAATAAATTTCTACTTGTTTTCATTAAGTGTATAAAATAAATATCAACTTTTAATCCCCAAAAGTCATGTTTATTTAAATTCTTATCCCCTGACCATATTTTTCTTTTCTTTACAAGATTATGTTTTACTCCTAGAGCCAATTTCTAAATAGTTAGAAATATTACACAAATTCTATTTAAATTCCCCATGTTACTGTAAGATTAAGCAGTGCCTATTTTGACCACGTGTCTATGTGTCTGAATATACATGACACAAAAGTTAATAAAAAGTTGATGAGTAAATTTTATTAGCATTTAAAATATATTTAAATAGGATGGATGCCTGTAATCCTGCCTATGAATTCAGCATAATCTTAATATTGGCAAAAGTGAAAGCAAAATTATGGTTTTATGCTGATATTATATATTTGATGGTTGCTCAGGGAAATAACTATTGTAAGATTAACCTGAAGAGAGCAGAAGCCTGTCCCTTTCAGTGAATGATTTTGAGCATAAACATCCTTCCTTTTTATTGGTAGAGAAATAACAGAATCTTTCCAAACTGTGAAAAGCAAACTTTTTTCTTTCAAAGTTTTATGTTAAACAAAATAATGAGTAGTAGCATATAAACATGGAAATTCACCTCTTTTAAACAATTTTTATTTTTGTAACATAAAAGGTAAATATAAATTGTTTATTGTGGGCAACAATGTAGGTCATTTAATTCGATATGTTAACTTCTCTCAAATTAAAGATGTTAGAACACATATTTTAGTCTTGGGGCTATCTTGATGCCACAAAGTAGGAAATGGCACCTGTTAATTATTCTATTGCATCCAATGATTTAAACTTTTTCTGGGAGAGATAGGAAATAGGACAAAAATCTTAATTGAAAGAAGAAGTCCTAAATGGTCTTACTGACAGAGAAAAGATACCATAATGTCTAGAAATGGCCCAGAGAATATGTAAAATAAGTGTTATCATTCTAATTGGTTATTGTTTAGTTGAACATGGAACATTAATCAAAAGTTCCAGCACTGGGAATTTTATGTTGTATGATATCAGACACTGAGATTTAGAGCTCTGATATTTAACTTCATGCTTTCTCCTCAGAAAACTTTATAGAGTATCAATTAGGCTTAGTCTTCTAAGAACAAAACTGAATAGAGAGTAAATTTGTAATCTATTCCATATTTCAGGTCCTTTCCCACACTCTTCAGTCTTTCTCCCCTGCACTGTAGATCATCAGAGTTAGATCAGAACTCCCTGAGTTCTGCTTCCTGTCAGAGAACTAACTGAGTGATATTTGTTTAGAGATTGATGATCATAGGTTATATAATCAGATATATTTTAAAATAATTTGTCAGATAATCTAATAACACAGTGCTCTTTAAACTGTATCATTGGAGGTATGATAAGTCACACCACAGTTGTGAATAGATGGGTAACATCAACTTTCATATATATTCTTTCCTAAAACTACTCTACCTAAGGAATACCTCTGCTGGAAATGTCTTGACCATTCCATTTTCTTATCTTCTGTTTTATAATCTCTTTTCTCTCAAGACATCAAAAAAAGGAATATTTTTTTTTCTGTCTTTAAAATTACTATGGTGCATTTCCCAAAGTTGTATAAAATTCTGTAGTGCAACAACAAAAAGAGAACTTGAAATAGGTATGTCGGCTGAGCCTTTTATAAATAAGATACCAAAAAGCCAGGTTACTTTCCTTATCTTACTACACGTTTCCTAAGGGTGCCATTGTACTTCATGGAACACATAAAAATTCAGGAGTTGTATGGCAGATGGGTGGCAAATTTGGAGGTACATGAAATATAGGTCTTTTAGTTTGATCAGTTCATGAGTATTTCCTCTCACAGTCCAGTTAGTCATTTTTATACATTATTCCAGCAAAGGGAACATCAAATCTAATCATTATTTGCTTTCAAAGACCTCTGAAGAATATTGATTCTTCGGTAATCGGCAAGGGGATTTACAAAACTTTGCATATTTTATTTTTAAATATGAGGATGCTGGGATAACTAGGCTCTAAAGTAGTTTTATTAAGATATTCACATTTTAAATTATAATATGGGAAATGTTTGGTTGTAAAAATATTGAACTGAGATTAACATGACATTTCTTTATTTCCTTGAAACAGTAAATATGGCTAAATATAGGGCTTTAGATTTCCATCTTTATAATGTGCATTTAGAAATGAGAAAGCAGAAAAGTGAATGATATTAATATTTCTTTATTTGAAATTTTTTTCTGACAGGGAGTATAAATTAATTCTTTTGAGAAGTAAAACTGGCCTTTCCCATTTTGTGATGACAGACTTTTTTTTCACATTTTTAACCAAAGTCTGCAGTCTATTCACTTCTTTTGTAGTGTAGGGGTGGTTGGGTCTTGAGTAGCTAAGTCATGTCCGACTCTCTGAAACCCCATGGACTGTAGCCCGCCAGGTTCCTCTGTCCATGGGATTCTCCAGGCAAGAATACTGGAGTGGATTGTCATGCCCTCTTCCAGGGATCTTCCTGACCCAGGAATCAAACTTAGATCACCTGTGTCTTCCTGTATTGGCAGGCAGATTCTTTACCACTGAGCCACCTGGGAAAGCAAGTAACTCAGTCTGCTTTCTTTGTGAATAACAGATCTCAGGGCATACAAATTAAACATGTGTTATTAGTAGGCAGAAAGTGAAGAGGAACTAAAAACCTCTTGATGAAAATGAAAGTGGAGAGTGAAAAAGTTGGCTTAAAGCTCAACATTCAGAAAACTAAGATCATGGCATCCGGTCCCATCACTTCATGGGAAATTGATGGGGAAACAGTGGAAACAGTGTCAGACTTTATTTTTGGGGGCTCCAAAATCACTGCAGATGGTGACTGCAGCCATGAAATTAAAAGACGCTTACTCCTTGGAAGGAAAGTTATGTCCAACCTAGATAGCACATTCAAAAGCAGAGACATTACTTTGCCAGCAAAGGTCCGTCTAGTCAAGGCTATGGTTTCTCCAGTAGTCATGTACGGATGTGAGAGTTGGACTGTGAAGAAGGCTAAGCACTGGAGAATTGATGCTTCTGAACTGTGGTGTTGGAGAAGACTCTTGAGAGTCCCTTGGACTGCAAGGAGATCCAACCAGTCCATTCTGAAGGAGATCAGCCCTGGGATTTCTTTGGAAGGAATGATGCTAAAGCTGAAACTCCAGTACTTTGGCCACCTCATGCGAAGAGTTGACTCATTGGAAAAGACTCTGATGCTGGGAGGGATTGGGGGCAGGAGGAGAAGGGGACGACAGAGGATGAGATGGCTGGATGGCATCACTGACTCCATGGACGTGAGTCTGAGTAATTTCCAGGAGTTGGTGATGGACAGGGAGGCCTGGCATGCTGTGATTCATGGGGTTGCAAAGAGTCAAACATGACTGAGTTACTGAACTGAACTAGACTATTAGTAGGAGAACTGTAAACAATGGATTTTAGAAGAATGTTCTAGTTGTCTAAAACTGTTTATGACTAACCAGCAACACATGGAGGGGCCAGAGGCCCTCTAGAAAATGTCATATTAACTATACATACTATCTGAGTGTAAAATGGAGATGTTGCATGAATCCACTGATTATTTGTATGTAAGCAGAATGATTATAAACCATCTTTATAAACTACATACATTAATCTGTGCCAGAAAACGTCAGCTCCAAATGGAACCTGGGATGGTACTCCAAGGGTTCAGGACATTCCCCACGCTTTGTGCATGGGAAGTATTCTTGAAATTATTAGGAAAACTTGATACTAGATAAGACCTGTGATTCAGGTAAGTTTGATTTGACAATCCAGTTTTTTGGATTATCTCAGTTAGTTTCTAATTCTTTAACAACTTGGAGAAAAGAGTTAATTAAATTATCAGCTGATTGATCAATAAACATAATTTTTTCATGGACATGCAACTCAGAAGTTGTTCAGATAATTGAGTGACAATGTTATAAGAACACATCTGCTTTCAACTGCTTGAGCTATGATCCTTAACACTTACATGTGCAGAAATAAAAAAAGTATATCAACTTTAGAAATGGAAATGTAACAGACCATGAGACTCCATCCTTATGCTTAAAAGACACCTTAAAGACACAAACACTGGAACATACTCCAGTAGGCAGTTATTGATTTTGTTTATCTTTGGGAAAAATGCAAATTACTCCTATTGAAGTCCAACCTTCAATTCTCAAAAGATTTTGAAATCATCTCCTATAAGACCAGGTGTAAACCTCTCCTGGAAATTATATAACTTTCCTTGGTACACAATAGACTTTCATTTAAACATATTAATTTTCTTATCAAATATTTACTAACTTTTGAAAGTACTAAATCCATTTACTAAATTTTAGAAAAAAAAAAGTACAAGAACCAAAAACCACCTCTTATTTCATTAACCAAGAAGTATAAATATTGCTAACATTTAGATATATTTTTATCTCTTTTGTTTTTATAGTTCATAAATATTAGTGACTTTCCTTTTTAAAATTTGGAATCATAGGCCTTACTTAGGTTTTTCACTTAAATTTAGATCATTAACATGTTCATTTATTACTAAATATACTTTGAAAGTATGACTTTAATGGCAGAATAATATGCTAGTAAAAAATAAACCAAAATGTATTTCAGTATTTTGTGACAATGTGACCTCAATCATCTTTTTATAGAAATTATTGCCTAAATGTATCTATTTGAAAGACTGTTCCTGGGTCAGGAAGGTAGAATAGATTACTACACTGATGGGGAGCAAAAATGCCTATCTCTCCACATTGTTCACATCACTTAATATAATTTTAAAAGTGTTTTCCACTTTGATAAGTGATAACTTCCAATTCCCTGATTATTTAGAGGTTTAATATTTTTTTCTATTTATTTCTATTTTCTATTTTTTCTATTTTCTATTCATACTTTTGGCATATGAAATTTTTTCTTCCATGAATTGTCGAGAAATCTAATCTTGATAATTAAATGTGCGTTCATTTTATTCATTCTTCATATCTCCAATAATAAAATACACACATATATATGTGTGTGTATATATATATATATAAAACTATCTCTTGAATTTCGGGTCAATTATTTCAGAATGTGCACAGAGAACATGCTCTCTATAGATGATATCATTTCAAGAAAACTTCATTTTCCATGACATAAGAGGAAACTAGTAAATAGTTCCTACTTGAGTACATGGAGTTTTAAGGATCTAGCGTAGCAGACAAACGAATTTTCATTTGTCCTGAAATATATGATTTTCTCACATGACTCTGCCAAAAGCTTTTCGTATATCTCTAACTGTTTTATTTAAAAAAAAAAGTAACAAATCATTTATATACAACTAAGGAGGAAATGTGGTTTTTATTTTAAAACAGTGGGAAAATAAAAAATAAAAGCTTATCATTTTCCAGTGCAAAGGACCTTATTCTTCCTGAAAAGGAATCACGGAAATCTCATGAATTACATATGAAAACTTTCAAGCTGCATTTGTAGTGGAAGCCAAAAATCTCCACACCTACACGCTGCTGATGTAGTATTTTTTGTTGTTAGATTATTTTTAGTTCTAGCTGAGACCAAGCATTTCCATATTATTTGCATTTGCATACTTTTTGTATAATAATTCGCAATTCTGTTTCACAGTCAGCAGTACAACCAATTTACTGACATCAACATTAATTTTCAACAAAGTTTAGGTTACTATTCAGAGTGAAACATTATGTGTTAACTACAGTTAGCAACAAGAATCTTTTAAAAGTCATTGTAGCAAAATTTTAACTACAAATATTTGATGCTTTATATTTGTAATTTGACTCATGTCATCAGTTGAAAATTTACTTAAGTTTATTAAAGCAATATAGAAACTTTTGCAGGTATATTAAGCTCTGCTTAACTGATAAAGAGTAACTGAATTTTAAAGCAATATTTCTGTGTAAGAAGATGAAAAAATAGCAAAGGAAAGCCTTTGGTATTGAGATTTTTCTAAGCCATCCTGGTAAACAGGATGGTAGACACAGTTAAAGATGGTAGACAAAGTTAAATTATTTTTAGGAAACTCTTTGCATCAAGCTGACTGTCTAATTTAAAAGAAAACATCCTTCAGGAATAAGATAAGCCTATACCTGATAAAAGTTGAGGCTGAATACCTCGAAAGTAAAAATAATTGACTAGAAACAAATGATTGCAAACATCTATGAAAGAAAAATTTGAAGAGCTTTGACAACTATAAACTCACCTCTACAAACATACACACATATAGTCAGGAAAATTCTTAAGTGCGACATTATTTCTGACTCTGTGGGCCCCTCAATAGAATCAAACTCATACTATGCTGCTGAATATATTCAGTTGGCCCAGTAACCTGATTTCATGAGCACAGTGATGGGTACATGGAATAACTGTGGGATCAAGTTTTCTTGACTGGGCCAGCTGGTAATTAAACTTCACTTCTGTAGTTGTTTCATTATACATTTACATGTGCCATGGGTCTGTACATGCAAAAACAGATCATCTGAAGGAATATTAAGCTTTGTGGGGTAGAGAATGTTCAATATGGGAGAAATTTTGGCTCAGTGACCCAATACTTATAAATTCCCTATTAATTCTCCTAACAGTGGAGCTTTTCCCAATGTAGTCCAGAGAGGAGAACTGTTGAAGCTAAACTGAATTGTGTATACAAATTCCAGCATTCCCTATAGGGAAAAACACTGATACTAACAGCAAAAAGAGAGAGCATGCTTGGCACTGGACACCTGAAGAAGTAATTTAAAAAACTGAGGTTTGAAGAGATAGATATAGGCATAGTAATATATATATATATATATATATATATATTCATATTAATTCAAATTACATCTTATGAACACCTATTATGAGCCAGATATTAAAGACTCTCATATGCATTTTCTTATTTCCATATCAAATTAATTCTGAGAGGAGAATCCTAAGTACCAGATTTGAGCAAAAACATAGCATTGTGTTAGGACTGCTCTTTTATATCTTCAGTTCTAGAAAAACTATTTGATGTAAACAATACTTTTAGGAAAAAGAAAGTTTACTTCTATTTTCCAGACAGCATTCAGCCAATTCTCTTTCTCAACTCCAGTTGCGAGAGAGGTAATGCATTATTCAAAGAGCCAACTCATTGGAAAAGCCCCTGATGCTGGGAAAGATTGAAGGCAGGAGGAGAAGGGGACAACAGAGGATGAGATGGTTGGATGGCATCACTGACTCAATGGACATGAGTTTGATAAAACTCTGGGAGATGGTGAAGGACAGGGAAGCCTGGGGTGCTGCAGTCCATGGGGTCACAAAGAATTGGACATGACTGAGGGACTGAGCAACAACAACAATGAATTATTTAAAATTAGAGCTATTTCAGATAACTACAGAGAGGGAAATTGGTAAAACAGTTAGTAACTAGCATTTAGTCTTTTGGATTCCAATTGTTAGTGTGCATTTGTGAAACTGGTATCGTTAGACTACTGTATAAATGAGTGAATTTTAAATCTAACAGTAAAACAACTGATATTGTTATTGCTCTTGTTTAGTCATTAAGTTGTGTCTGATTCTTTTGCAACATGAACTCCTTATTGCAAAATTCAGACTTAAATTGAAGAAAGTAGGGAAAACGACTAGACCATTCAGGTATGACCTAAATCAAATCCCCTATGATTATGCAGTGAAAGTGACAAATAAATTCAAGGGATTAGCTCTGATAGAGTGCCTGAAAAACTATAGATGAAGGTTTGTGACATTGTACAGGAGGTGGTGATCAAGACCATCCCCAAGAAAAAGACATGCAAAAAGGCAAAATGGTGGTCTGAGGAGGCCTTACAAATAAATACCTGAGAAGAGACGAGAAGCTAAAGGCAAAGGAGAAAAGGAAAGATATATCCATCTGAATGCAGAGTTCAAACAAAAACAAGGAGAGGTAAGAAATCCTTCCTAGGGGATCAGTGCAAAGAGATAGAGGGAAAAATAGAATGGGACAGACTGGAGATCTCTTTGAGAAAATTAGAGATAACAAGGGAAAATTTCATGCAAAGATGGGCATAAAACAGGACAGAAATGGTATGAACCTAACAGGAACAGAAGATATTAAGGAAAGGTGGCAAGAATACACAGAACTATGCAAAAAAGATCTTCATGACCCAGATAACCACAATGGTATGATCACTCACCGAAAGCCAGACATCCTGGAATGTGAAGTCAAGAGGGCCTTAGAAAGCATCACTATGGACAAAGCTAGTGGAGGTGATGGAATTCCATCTGATCTATTTCAAATCCTAAATGATGATGCTGTGAAAGTGCTGCGCTCAATATGTCAGCAAATTTGGAAAACTCAGCAGTGGCCACAGGACTGGAAAAAGTCAGTTTTCATTCCAATCCCAAAGAAAGGTAATGCCAAAGAATGCTCAAACTACCACACAATTGCAGTCATCTCACACGCTAGCAAGTGATGCTAAAAATTCTCCAAGCTAGCTTTCAAAATTACATGAACTAAGTACTTCCAGATGTTCAAGCTGTATTTAGAAAAAGCAAAGGAACCAGAGACTAAATTGGCAACGTATGTTGGATCATAGAAAAAGCAAGAGAATTTCAGGAAAAACATGTACTTCTGCTTCATTGACTACGCTAAAGTCTTTGGCTATGTGGATCATAACAAACCGTGGAAAATTCTTCAAGAGATGGTAATACCAGACCACTTGACCTGCCTCCTGAGAAATCTGTATGCTGGTCAAGAACAACAGTTAGAACTGGACATGGAACAATGGAATGGTTCCAAATCAGGAAGGAGTACATGAAGGCTGTATATTGTCACTTTGTTTATTTATCTTATATGTAGAGTACATCGTGTGAAATGCTGGATGATGGATCACAAGCTGAAATCAAGATTTCAGGGAGAAATATCAATAACCTCAGATATGCAGATGACTTTACCCTTATGGCAGAAAGCAAGGAGGAACTAAAGAACCTCTTGATGAAAGTGAAAGAGGAGAATGAAAAGCTGGCATGAAACTCAACATTCAAAAAAATGAACATCATGGCATCCAGTCCCATCACGTCATGGCAAATAGATGGGGAACCTGTGGAAACAGTGAGAGACTTTATATTTGGGGGCTCCAAAATCACTGCACATGGTGAATGCAGCCATGAAGTTAAAAGACGCTTGCTCCTTGGAAGAAAAGTTATGACCAACCTAGATAGCTTATTAAAAAGCAGAGACATTACTTTGTCAACAAAGGTCCGTCTAGTCAAGGTTATGTTTTTTTCCAGTACTCATGTATATGAGAGAGTTGGACCATAAAGTAAGCTGAGTACTTTAGAATTGATGCTTTTGAACTGTGGTGTTGGAGGATACCCTTGAGAGTCCCTTGGACTGCAAGGAGACCAAACTGGTCAATCTTAAAGGAAATCAGTCCTGAGTATTCACTGGAAGGACTGAAGCTGAAGATGAAACTCCAATACTTTGGCTACCTGATATGAAGAATTGACTCACTGGAAAAGACCCTGATGCTGGGAAAGATGGAAGGCAGGAGGAGAAGGGGAATGACAGAGGATGAGATGGTTGGATTGCATCACCAACTCGATGGACACGAGTTTGAGAAAGTTCTGGGTGTTTGTGAGAGACAGAGAAGCCTGGCTTACTTCAGTTAATGGGGTTGCAAATAGTTGGACACGACTGAGCAACTGAACGGAACTGATAACTGACAGACACTACTATGTCTGTTCAAAATCAAACCAATATTTGGCAAAACTAATACAATTATGTAAAGTTTAAAAATAAAACAAAATTAAAAAAAAAAAATCAAACCAATAAAAATATATTTCCTAGGAGGTGAAACATAAGTATCACAAAATTTTGTGTCTCCTTGTCAATAGCAGATTAAATCAGATGGGCTGGGGTGAACCTGGCAGATATTAATAACCTACAAGAGAGGTGAATAACCAACATATAAACTCTCAGCAGAAGCACAATAGCTTAATTCTAACCACAGTAGTTATAGTAGTCTATGGGCCAAGGAAAAAAGAAAACAGATGAGCAAAGAGAATGGCAGAGGTATAAAATAAAATTAGAAACTATAGTGATTGTATAGTTCTTTGGTCAGGCCAGACTTGCTGTCTTTCAATTCCAGTTCACTTAAAGCCTGAACATACTTTCTCTACTTGGGTTCCATGAGATTCTCTTTATATTTAAAAACACATACAGTCTTTTGCGTAGAACTTTTTTTTTACTTCAGTCTTAAAAGACCCTAGCTACAACACATTTGTTCATTAAAAACATCTCTCAATCTCATATATATACAGTAACATACCAAATTACCAAGTGTCTTAACATTAGGAAGCTTCAATAATAATTGGAAAATTGTCCCTCTCTTCATTTTTATCTCTGAAAATAGATACCTGGGTTTCAATTGGGCTGATCTATGTAGTTCTTTGGTGAAAAACCTTTTCTTAGTAAACTTCTGAGTTTTTGATTGCTAAATCGCTGTTATTAGGCAAACCGCATTTAACCTACAACAGATCAACACTGATTTTTATTTTGACCTATTGATGTATTATCAGTCTATTTTTTCTGAACTTCACTTCAAGTTAAGAAGGCTAGTTGAGTTCTCTATCATTATAATCAGTGTAGTTCACCTAGAATTTGTGACTGTTTTGAGGATACTTTGCTCAATTTAGATACTCAAGCTCTATACTTAATTTTCCTAAGAAATTTTCATTGAATGTTTGAATTATCAGAAAACATATATTTGCATTTGTTTTTCCCAATGTCTGAATAGTTTTGTTCCTCTTGAAAGCTCCTATTATCATGCAAAATATGTAGTTCCCCTCTCTGAATGAGAGGTTAATATAACTCTGGACAACCTGTGAAGTAATTAACATATCTGAACTAATATTTAGGTTGTCTTGCACAAGCCACTTAACTCTTCTGCCAAGTATCTTTATGTTTTTATATAGCAAGTTTCTCTTGATATTTGAGAGAAAGTACACACTTACTTGGGAAGGAATTTTTCTGAGACATTAAAATGTCAGTGTAAGAAGATGTCAAAATTGAAATTTCAATTCAGGTACCAAGAGGCAGTAATTGTCACAGAAGGTGCCAGGTCAATATTAAAAAGAAAATGAAAAAAAAAAAAAAAGACTTGGAGCCAAGATTCTTAGGAAACTCTCAAGCAAGAGCATAAAAAGGTATCAGGTTTAGAGGCAAAAGCTTTTTAAAGAGTTTTTGTGTATGTGTGAATATTATTATTTTTCCTGTATGTATACAAGTGCTACTGTAATACTTTGAATGAAGAATGAATGAAGTACTGAAAGGGAAATATCTACCACCAAGATTTCTGTAAAAGACAAGGATCTCATTAAAAAGTTGATGGAGAAATAAAAAGCTTTTCAGAAAAGAAAAAATTAAAAGAATTCAGTACCACCAAACCAGCTTTACAACAAATGTTAAGGGGACTTATATAGTCAAGAAATACAAGAGAAGAAAAGGATCTACAAAATCAACCCCAAACAATTTAAAAAATGGAAATAGGAACATATATGTCAATAATTACTTTAAATGTAAATGAATTAAATGCTCCCAACAAAAGACACAGACTGGCTGAGCAGATATAAAAATAAGACCCATATATATGCTGTCTCAAGAAATCCACTTCAGACCTAAAGACACATATAGACTGGAAGTGAGAGGATGAAAAAATATATTCCATGCAAATGGGAAGCAAAAAAAGCTGGAGTAGCAATCCTCATATCAGACAATTAGACCTTAAAGTAAAGAAGATTACAAAAGATAAGGAAGGACACTCCATAATGATCAAGGGATCAATCCAAGAGGAAGACAACAATTGTAAATATCTATGCACCCAACATAGGAGCACCTCAATACATAAGACAAACACTAAAAGACATAAAAGGAGAAATTCACAGTAGCACAATAATAGTAGGAGACTTTAACACCCCACTCACACCAATGGATGGATCATCAAAACAGAAAATTAATAAGGAAACACAATTTAAATGATATACTAGATGAGATGGATCTCACTGATATCTTCAGGACATTCCATCCAAATGCAGAATACACCTTCTTCTCAAGTGCACATGGAACATTCTCCAGGATAGACCACATCTTGGGTCACAAAGCAAACCCTAGTAAATTAGGAAAATTGAAATCATATCAAGCATCTTCTCTGACCACAGTGCTATGAGAGTAGATATCAATTACAAGGAAAAAAAAACTGTAGAAAAACACAGACACATGGAGATTAAAAAATAGTTTCTAAATAACCAACAGGTTATTGAAAAAATCAAAAGGGAAATCAAAAAATTTCTAGAAACAAATGATAATGAAAACACAACAACTCAAAACGTATGGAATGCAGCAAAAGCAGTTCTTAGAGGGAAGTTTATAGCAATACAATCCTACCTCAAGAAACAAGAAAAACATCAAATAGACAACCTAACTTTACACCTAAAATAACTGGAATAAGAAGAACAAAAACAAAAACAATAAATACCCAGAATTAGGAGAAGGAAAAAAAGATCATAAGAGTTCAGAGCTGAAATAATTGAAAAAGAAATGAAAGAAACAATAGTAAAGACTAAAACTAAAAGCTGGTTCTTTGAGAAGATAAACAAAATTGACAAACCTTTAGCCCTACTCATCAAGAACAAAAGAGAGAAGAATCAAATCAACAAAATTAAAAATGTAAAAGGAGAGGTTACAACAGACAATGCAGAAATACAAAGGATTATAAGAGACTATTATGGATAACTATATGCAAATAAAATGGATAACCTGCAGGAAATGGACAGACTCTTAGAAATGGAAATGGAAGTGGAAGCTGTGATCAAAAGTCACCCAAAAAACAAGAGCACTGGACCAGATGGCTTCAGAGGAGAATTGTATCAAACATTTAAGAAGAACAAGGAAATGGCAAGCCACCTCAGTACTCTTGCCTAGAAAATCCCATGGATGGAGGAGCCTAGTGGGCTACAGTCCATGGGCTCGCCACGAGTCGATCGCGACTGAGCGACTTCACTTTCACTTTTCACTTTCATGAATTGGAGAAGGAAATGGCAACCCACTCCATGGGTTCTTGCCTGGAGAATCCCAGGGACCGCAGAGCCTGGTGGGCTGCTGTCTATGGGGTCGCACACAGTCAGACACGACTAAAGCGACTTAGCAGCAGCAGCAACACCTATCCTTATGAAAACTCTCAAAAAATTGCAGAGGAAGGAACACGTCCACACTCATTCTACAAAACCACCATCACCCTAATATCAAAACCAGACAAAGACAACACACAAAAAAAGAAAACCACAGGCCAATATCACTGATGAACATAGATGCAAAAATCCTCAACAACACTTTAGCAAACAGAATTGAGCAACACATTAAAAAGCTCATACACCATGATAAAGTTGGGTGTATTCCATGAATGTAAGGATTCTTCAATATATGCAAATCAATCAATGTGATACACCATATAAACAAACTGAAAGATAAAAACCATATGATAATCTCAATAGATGTAGAAGAAGCCTTTGAGAAAATTCAGCACCTATTTATGATTAAAACTCTTCAAAAAATGGGCATAGAAGGAACATACCTCAACATAGTTAAGGCCATATACAGTAATCCTACAGCAAACATTATTCTCAATGGTGAAAAACTGAAAGCATTCCCCCTAAGATCAGAAACAAGACAAGGGTGTCTAGTTTCCTACTATTATTCAACATAGTTCTGGAAGTCCTAGCTACAGCAATCAGAGAAGAAAAAGAAACAAATGGAATCCAGATTGGAAAAGAAGTAAAGCTCTCACTGTTTGCAGATGACATGATACTGTATATAGAAAATCCTAACGATAGTATCAGAAAATTACTAGAGCTAATCAGTGAATTTAGCAAAGTTGTGGGATCACTTGCATTTCTATATAGTAACAATTGAAAAATCAGAAAGAGAAATTAAGTAATCAATCCTATTCACCATTGCAACAAAAGAATTAAATATTTAAGTATAAGCTTACCAAAGGAGACAAAAAAACTTTACACAGATAATTAAAAACACTAATGAATTAAATCAAAGATGACATAAACAGATGGAGATATATTCCATCTGTTTTACCTGTCTTCCCAGGTACGAAGAATCAATATTGTGAAAATGACTATACTACCAAAAGTAATCTACAGATTCAGTGTTCCCTATCAAATTACCAATGGCATTTTTCACAGAACTAGAACAAAAAAATTCACAATTCACATGGAAACACAAAAGATCTCGAATAGCCAAAGCATTCTTGAGAAAGAAGAATGGAGCTACAGGAATCAACCTTCCTGACTTCAGATTATACTACAAAGCTACAATCATCTAGACAGTATGGTACTGGCACAAAGACAGAAATATAGATCAATGGAACAAGATAGAAAGCCCAGAAATAGATTCATGCATGTATGGGTACCTTATTTGACAAAGGAGACAAGAATATACAATGGGGTAAAGACCCCCTCTTCAATAAATTGTGCTGGGAAAACTGGATAGCTACATGTTAAAGAATGAAATTAGAACACTTCCTAACACCATACACAAAGATAAACTCAAAATAGATTAAAGAACTAAATGTAAGACCAGAAATTATAAAACTCTTAAAGGAAAACATAGGCAGAATACTTGATGACATAAATCAAAGCAAGATCCTCTATGACCCACCTCTGAGAGTAAAGGACATAAAAACAAAAGTAAAAAGTGGGGCCTGATTAAACTTAGAAGCTTTTGCACAGCAAAGGAAACTCTAAGCAAGGTGAAGAGACAACCCTCAGAATGGGAGAAAATAATAGCAAATGAAACTGACAAAGAATTAATTTTCCAAAATATACAAGCAGCACATACAAATCAATACCATGAAAACAAACAACCTAATCAAAAAGTGGGAAAAAGACCTAAACAGACATTTCTCCGAAGAAACTTACAGATGGCTGATGAACACATGAAAAGATGCTCAACATTGCTCATCATCAGAGAAATGCAAATCAAAACTACAATGAGATCCTCACACCAGTCGGAGTGGCCATCATCAAAAAGTCTACAAACAATAAATGCTGGACAGCGTGTGGAGAAAAGAAACGCTGTCGCACTGTTGGTGAAAATGTAAATTATAGCCATTATGGAAGACAATATGGAGATTCCTTAAAAGAATATGAAGAAAACCACCATATGACCCAGAAATCACACTCCTAGGCATATACCCAGAGGAAACCTAAATTGAAAAAGACACATCTATCCCATTGTTCATTGCAATAGTTAGAACATGGAAGCAACCTAGATATCCATCAACAGATGAACAGGTAAAGAACTTTTGGAGCATATACACAATGGAATATTACTCAGCCATAAAAAGGAACAACTTTGAGTCAGTTCTAATGAGGTGGATGAACCTAGAACCTATTATACAGAGGGAAGTAAGTCAGAGCAAAACACGTATTCTAATGCATATATATGGAATCTAGAAAAAATGGTACTGAAGAATTTTATAGGGCAACAATGGAGAAACAGACATAGAGAATGGACTTTTGGACATGTTGAGAGGGGAGGAGAGTGTGAGATGTATGGAAAGAGGAACATCAGTTCAGTTCAGTCACTCAGTCATGTCCAACTCTTTGTGACCCCATGGACTGTAGCACGCCAGCTTCCCTGTCCTTCACCAACTCCCGGCATTTACTCAAACACATGTCCATCCAGTCAGTGATGCCATCCAACCATTTCATTCTCTGTCATCCTCTTCTCCTCCCATCTTCAATCTTTCCCAGCATGAGGGTCTTTTCCAATGAGTCACTTCTTTATATCTGGTGGCCAAAATTTGGAGTTTCAGCTTCAGCACCACTCCTTCCAATTAATATTCAAGACTAATTTCCTTTGGGATTTAATGGTTGGATCTCCTTGCAGTCCAAGGGACTCTCAAGAGTCTTCTCCAACACCACAGTTCAAAAGCATCAACTCTTTGGTGCTCAGCTTTCTTTATAGTCCAACTCTCACATCCATACATGACTACTGGAGAAACCATAGCTTTGACTTCACAGACCTTTGTCAATAAAGTAATGTCTCTGCTTTTTAATATGCTGTCTAGGTTGGTCAAAACTTTTCTTCCAAGGAGTAAGTGTCTTTAGTTTCCTGGCTGCAGTCACCATCTGCAGTGATTTTGGAGCCCCCAAATATAAAGCCTCTTACTGTTTCCATTGTTTCTCCATCTATTTGCCATGAAGTGATGGGACCAGATGCCATGATCTCCATTTTCTCCAGTAGCATATTGGGCACCTACCTACCTGGGGAGTTTATCTTTCAGTATCATATCTTTTTGTCTTTTCATACTGTTCATGGGATTCTCAATGGAAGAATACTTAAGTAGTTTGCCATTCCCTTCTCCAGTGGACCACATTTTGTCAGAACTCTCCACCATGAACTATCCATCTTGGGTGGCCCTACATTGCATGGCTCTTGGTTTCATTGAATTAGATAAGGCTGTGGTCCATATGATCAGTTTGATTAGTTTTCTGTGATTGTGGTTTTCATTCTGTCTGCCCTCTGATGGATGAGAGTAACATGGAAACTTACATCACCATATGTAAAAGAGATAGCCAATGGGAATTTACTGTATGACTCAGGAAAATCAAACAGGGGCCCTGTATAAACATAGAGGGGTGGGATGGGGAGGGAGATGGGAGGGAGTTTCAAAAGCAAGGGGATATATGTATATCTATGGCTGATTCAGGTTTGATAGAAAACAACAAAATTTTGTAAATCAATTACCCTCCATTTAAAAAAATGAATAAAAAAAGAAGCAAAACAAAATTTTCAAAAGACTATAGTGTCAAGATGATGACTCTTCCTGGAAACCACAATTTATCACAATGTTTTATTTTGTGATTTATAGAACTAGTGAGAGGTATTCCTTAAATATCACTAATTTTTTTTTGAATGACATGCTTTTTTTATATGCCCAAGGTAGTTGGGTGAAGCAGGGTATTTTGATGCAGTATATGGAACCCTTAAACTAGAGCTATACAAACAAAAGCAATGATATAATTATCATTCATATAGAAGTGATAAGGAATGAATTCAGGTTGGGCTTGAGATTTTGAAAACAGCAAACTAATTAACAGGAAAGCAGTATTTTAAATTTTAGTTCCATTAATAGCTAAAGATAAGATTTGTTGCATTAATCCTGACAAGAATATAAACTTTGAAAATGACAACTGGCTGCAGTGAGTACAACCAACACATTACTGGAGAGTAAGAGTTAATTGGCTAGAATTTTGTTTAAAGTAGCCTTTTTATATGCTCCAATGAGAGCCAATGGAGAAACCTGACTATATTTGTATGGAGAAGTGAAGAAAATGGAAACTACAACAACTCATATTTTTAATACATGATTGAAAGAGAATGAGAAAGAAAGGACAGACAATGAAAGCTAGCACTGAGAGGTTATGAAGAGAGGCCAGGAGGGTACATGAGTTAGTCTTTATCATTAAACCTAGTTACTCAGCAGAATAAGAGACAGAAGGAGAGAGCAGCTGCCACCACTAGAAGAGAATGTCCTAGTGCTAAGAGACAGTTATGGAGACACTGTTTCACTTCACTGAATATGTCACTTACTCAAAAAGCCATTTTAACAACCCATGGTTGATTTTATATGAGTTGGAATTGATATAACCAAATTGATAGAAGAAATAGAGAACAATAAAAGTAGTGTCCATTTATCCAGGTTGCCATCATTAAAACATCCCCATGCAGCTTAATGCCATAATTGACAATAGAGATCTGAGAAGCTGTAGTTAATTAGAGAACCGCCTTAGTAATAAATGTAAGTGAGCTATTGACATCTGCATACTATTATATTTGAGAAATAGAGTCACATAAACGCAGGGTAATTAACATTTTATATTTAACTTTCAGGTTTCATAGCCTGACTAAAATGGTACTGGCTTCGTAGTTTCCCCCTTTCCTTTAACCTTTTTTATTCCCTGTTGATGACCATTTTTCAATTATTTCCCTTCATGTCAAAAGAGTTGGAGGAAAACAACAGAGATGCTGTAAAACCTGATTCAGTATTTGCAATTGCTAGTAGTATTGCTAAGAGTTTATACAGAGTGAGATTGAAAATACTGTTGAAAATGATAGTGTATTATTTGTGGCTTTAAATTACCCAAGCAATTTTTGTCTCACATTATCACATATAATTGAGAAGTAGCCACTCATGACAAGTCAATAATAAGCAAAATCCTTGTCCTTAACAAACAGTAGAAGCTATTAGCTTTTTAAGTATTAGCTTAAGTATTAGCTACGGAGAAGGCGATGGCACCCTACTCCAGTACTCTTGCCTGGAAAATCCCATGGACGGAGGAGCCTGGTGGGCTGCAGTCCATGGGGTAACTAAGAGTCAGACACGACTGAGCGACTTCACTTTCACTTTTCACTTTCATGCATTGGAGAAGGAAATGGCAACCCACTCCAGTGTTCTTGCCTGGAGAATCCCAGGGATGGGGGAGCCTGGTGGGCTGCCGTCTATGGGGTTGCACAGAGTCGGACACGACTGAAGTGACTTAGCAGCATTAGCTAATATTCTACCAGTTTTAATTTGTGAAATTATCCCTTCTGCTACTCGAGAGCTTACTTAAATGTAAAGAATCCCGACTGTTTCTGGAAAGCAGGACAAAACTTATTCCATTCCTTTCACAGGCATATGTTCTTTCTGAATGTTATGAAACTGAATTTATGAAGTTTTCAATTAATCTACAATTATAAAATTAATATATTTTATTATATTTGATTTGCCTGCCAATACAGGAGATGTGGGTTCAATCCTAGGGTTGGGAAGATCCCTGGAGGAGGAAATGGCAACCCACTCCAGTATTCTTGTCTGAAAAATACCATGGACAGAGGGCCCTGGCAGGCTACAGTCCATCAGTGCATGGAGTTGTAAAGAATCAGGCATGACTGAGTGATTGCGTGTACACACATTATATTTTGTATAAAATTTTTCTTTAAAACACAGTCTTAAAACCTGAAAATATACTTCCTTTTATAATATCACCCTTTTAAAATCTTACTTCCTAGAGATAACCAGCCACAGTTAAAAATTTAGTTTATAACTTGCCAGAATATCATCCATGAACATATAGCTATACATTTATCCTACTTATACGTAACCTGCTTATTGAGGAGTCACAATTCATTCATTAATTAACATAATGACTTTTAGTTTTATGCCTTCTATCTTCAGTGGGCTTAATTCTTCTCTTTCAATTACTACTTCCCTTAAGTTCCCTACTTTTGTATACTAAAATTGAATTCAGTATTCAGTATATTTTAAGATTCCAGTATCTTATTTCATTCAGCAACTTTCCTCCCTCTAGCACTGAGTATTTCTCATTTGTATTTTTTTTTTTTTTTTCTTTTTAGCAGGAAGGGAGCAGTCATTGGATTTAAAACTGAAAGGCAGAAGAGACAGTGGTCTGCTCTTTCACTCCCTGGCCACAGCCCTTTGAGCATGGGACAGGAAAGGGGAAAAGTGGGGATCAGTGGTTTTCTTATGAATATGGACTAACCTCCAGTGGTGGGGGACGTCTCCAGGCTCATGCTGATTTGTTCAATTTCTATCAGGATCTTTCCATTGCTAGTGACTTCCACTGGTGTGTGATTTCTGAGTTCACAGTGTGTATGATTTCTTGAGGTAGATTTTAGCTTCACTCCCAGTCACATAGAAACACCTGAGTGAGAACAACTCATCTCATTTTTGCCCCTGATCAGCATCTGTTTCTTCTGCACGGGATATGGCTTCTCTGGGCACCAACAGCTCTTATGCCTACCCTAGGCTCCATACACCTTTATGAGACCCTTTTTATTCTTCAAAAACTGCAGAGATTAGACATGGGAGTCTTCTTCCCTCATCTCAGGCAGACTATCCCAAAAATCTTTTCCAACATTTTGCTGGCTACAGTTAAAAGCCCCTACCTTCAGAAATTTCACACAAGATATTGTCTTCAGCCTCAAAATTCATACTTCCTCCAAAACTCCAGAAACACAAGTCCAATTTTTGAGAAACTTTGTCACCATATTGCTCTATTTTGGTTGCAGTAAGAGTCCTGAGTTTCAGCAGTTGAGCAAACCGTCAGTGGGAAAGAAGATGCTTTTTCATAGAATTTGGATGTGATTGCTTTAAAGTTTTCTTTCAGTTGTACTAGATAAACTGTATTTCCTATTTGTAACTCTTTCAGGCTTTTTTTTTTCTCATGGAGACATAATGTTCTGATATTATTTTGTTTTAGAATTACACTATTTTCTTATAATATCTAATATCTAGTCTGCCTTCAACTTATATGTACTCATGTTATCTCCCTTTCCTTTGACCAAAAGTCAAAAAGCATTATTTGACAACTTCATATTTTATAAAGACCTGGCCCTTGGAATGACTTAGCCATGTTGCTGCTTTACTGCTTTTATAACTCATGATTTTCAGTATTTAATTTGACTGTCCATCTTCATTTGTTTCCCAAAAGCTTTGTTTCACAGTTTCTGATTTTCTGAGTTTACTGAATTTCTCCAAAAGGTCAATCATATATAATTTACTGTAACTGTTAAATGGACACTAATCAAAACTTTATTCTTTCATTGCAAGGTGGAAATGTGGAAATATAATCATCATATAATATTTAATAATTACTTAATTCAGTTATTTCATTTATTTTTCTACTCAATAGAAAAGGAAGTTATGTTAAAACTGTTAATCTTTTCTAAGAGTTCGATGATTTATTTATATGTGTAATGACATACAAAGCAATGCAATGCATACAATGCAATCCATTCCAGTATTCTTGCATGGAGAATCCCATGGACAGAGGAGCCTGGTGGGCTACAGTCCACGGGGTTTCAAAGAGTCAGACATGACTGAAGTGACTTAGCACAGCACATGGTTTATTATTACTTGTTTCTCAAATAATAAAAACTTCATTTAGTAGATTTACTTCATAGTCTACCTAGATTCATATTTTTCTTTTTGTTTCCTTTAAAGACCTGTGGCTGGTGTGTATTTTATCTTATATTTACCTAATTATTTGAGTTTTTGTGGCAACAATGTTTGCCTAAATTATGGTGTTGTTTTTCTATGTTAATCATGGATTTACATAATTTAATTGATTGTCACAGCTCATTTTAATTATTGGTCTATTTTCTATTCATTACATTGCCAGTTTCTTGAGGCCTGGCATTGTGTAGTTTGTCTGAACATCCTCAAAGACCAGTAAAAATTCTTATTCATAAACCATACTAAAAAAATATTTCTTTGATGAACAAATGAATCTCTCTATCCCTTAATTTTTCATTCGACAATGTATATACTGCAATCCCAGGTCAAGTGTCAAAACATTTCCTTTTAGTCCTCAAAACTCTAAATTTCCCATTGTTTTTTAGCAATTAGTCTATAAAATAAATATGAAATTAAGCACATTTCTAGTCGTGTATAAATGGTTAAACTGGTAATATCAGACTCTTCAGAATGATTTATAAACTAATGCAGAAATTTTATTTACTTTTAGAAGTGTAATCTTTAAATTTTTCTAAAATAATTGACCAAATCATCAGAAGCAATATTTATTTGGAATAAATAATGGGATTGTGCATGCTCAGTAAATTCAGTCATGTCTAACTCTTTGAGACCCTATGGATTGTATTCCACCAGGCTCTTTTATCCATGGGATTTTCCAGGCAAGAATACCAGAGTGGTATTGCCATTCCTTTCTCAGAATAATAGGACTAGTAATCACACTGAACTGTTGAGAAGAATTCTGAGTAGGCAAGTACACTTTCTAGGTTAAATTACAAAACATAATAAATTCTGTTGGAAATAAATACTCTGGAAATTCTGGTACATACTTTATAGATGAGCTACTTTGACATTAATTTAAAATTTAATCCTTAAAATTATTCTCACAGTTAATTGTAAGGTTACATACAGAGTTAATCTGCATCACATATATCAAAATTTATTTTCCTAGGCATTTTGAGTGTAGTAAAAATGTATTTATTTAAATTGCTTAATTAAAAGAGCAGTAGGAGTTAAATATTAACTGCAGGACATTTTTCAATCAATGTGATGACTGGTAATAGACCAACATATTGCCTTGAAGATGATCAGATCTCAGTGTGCTTTATTATTTTGTACAAATGACTTATGCCCTGAAATCTAAAGCTTTTAATATGAAAAATTAGAGTCATATATATTTCAATTAGTTCTGAGGTAAGAATGAAATTGTGAATTTAAACAAAATTAAAACTGTGTCTGGATTTAGTACATATTATGCCTAAGATTAGAGTCCAGATCAGTCACCAAATCCTCAGGAAGGAGTGGAAGAAATCATGGGTATTCTCACTCACACACCTCACATATTCTCAAGGAACTGGCCAAAAGAATTCAAGGCAGAACAGAGGTCTCCACCAGCAGGTCTTTAGTATCCTCATGACTCTTTCTTTGACTAAGGACTAATTCTTCCCTTTACTTTCCAGACCTAGGCGTGAATAAAAAGTCTTCCTCCTATTCCACACTAAGAGCCCCTGAAGAAGGAATGGCTATCTACTCCATATCTTGCCTGGAAAATCCCATGGACCAGAAGAGATTGGCGGGCCAGTCCCTGGGGTCGCAATGAGTTGGACACGACTGAGTAACTAGCACTTAGAGGAAGCAGGGTGATATGAAAAATCATCAAAAAGACTTCTGAAGATACAAAGCAAAGAAAAGAGGACAAAAAAAAGATTATGGAACAGAACATAAATCTACAATACTTTCTGATGGTAAATGGGTTAATGGAATTCACAAATCTGAGTTTTATTCTTCTTATACAATCTCATGGTGTTTGCCAATAAAATTTTCTTTTCATATGTGTAAATAATTATTCCTATTATTTTCCCCTGCATATTCTCTTGGAGTGGACTAATATATAAGTTTTTTAGACAGCTATTTTCAAGATGTCATGGACAATAAATAGTATTAATATTATTCCTTAACTCATGTTCAGAGGCTTTCTTTATCTTAGAAATCTATAACAGAAAATTTTATAAATTACTGTGTAAACGAATGCATAAATGTATTAGTGCTTATGTGTGAAAATACCACCAGTGAATTATGTTTATCTAGAATGAACAATGGTTTATAATCTAAATATGCAAGTTTACTATATTGTCTTGTCCTTTCTGCTGATTATAATGTGTATCATTTCTAAATCTGTATCAGGGACTTCTCTGGTGGTCCAGTGCTTAAGACTCTGTGCTTCCAATTCAGGGCGAATGTGCATTGATCCTTGGTGAGGCAGTTAAGATCACACATGCTGCATGGTGCAGCCAAAAATAGAATAAAATAAAATCCACGGAAAAAATAATAAAAATCAACTAAATCTGAATCAAAGTCTGAAAATATTATTTTATACCTTGTCCTTAATAAAAGACTATTCATGATTTACAACATATCCTCTTCCACTGCCTAATTTCAACAAACTAATGGAAATATTATCATTTAATGAGTATATGAAAAGTGTCCCAATAATAAAAATGAAAAATATTTTTATATGCAATCCCAGGTAAGATTTCTCATCAGGGGAAAAATGATAATTTCAAAGCAGAGCTAGAGATATAAAATGAACAATTCCAATAAATATAGTGAAGATATGAATCAGAAGCAATAAACATTATTTCCTGGACATAAACAAAGGATAGTTAGTAGAATGAATATCACATTATTTATTGTGAATTATAAAGTGGGAGAAATTTTAAAATATTTTAAAAGAATTGATGGCAGTAATTTGAAGGAGATAAAGACATTTTATAAAAAAGCAAATTATTTCTGGTATCATATTTGCATAAAATTTAAATATTAAGACAATTTTATCATATTAATATGCAGTTACTTCAAAGATGTTCCACACTCGAAAACTTATATTTACAAACTATGCTTTATCATCATCATCTCTGTTCTTTATTTAAATCTCTCTGAAGAACTAAAACCAAGTGTCCCTTTGTCTATTTCAAAACTTTTCTCCCCTAAAGTCCTCTGCAACATTGTGTATTAGAAATGAATAACAGTTTCAAAAGACCTTCTCCTAGTACTCTTTATTTCAGCTCCCATGACTCAGTCCACCATTTTTCCTTATAATAAGAATGCAAAATGTTTATTCTGAATCTAGTTTATTTTTGACCTGTAAAGTTTGAGACAAAGTAGATCTTTCAGCTTGTGTCCTAACTAGTGTATGAAAGTAACATAACATAGTAGAATGCTTGTTGTTATGCTAAAACTATTCCCAAGGCTTAGCTGAGCTGAAGGAACAGCTGTTACAGTAAAGAAAATGCAAAAAAAAAAAAAAGGTTTTATATCAATCTTAGAGAGGAAGATGAATGGCATTCCTCCCATTATTGAAGAAAGACTGCTTCAAATGTGAATGGACAATCAACTTCAGTTCAAGAGTAGGTTACTGAGAAACTTTCATTTATTAATACAGAAGGTAGTCTCAAAAATGACTCAAATTATTTTTCTAAAATGTTTTAAAATAGCAATAAGTTTTAATTTTAGTTTAACAATAATACAAATTTATATTTGAAATTGCATTAATTTTGACATTCATTTTATAATACTAATAAACCTAATTAATTCTAAGTGGAAAATACTTATATAAATTAATAAATTATAGGTCTTCTAAAAATAATTGATCTTGATGTAATAATTTTATTTATCCTTATTATTTGAAAACACCAACACTACCTACAGTAAACCACCATACAGTTAACACTTTATTTTTAGAATATCTACTCCTTTTATTCAATTACTATTTAAAGCTTATAAGAGTAAAAGTAAAGCAAGTTACTAAGTTTTGTACTCTTCTAAATTCAGGATGCTGGTAAAATATAGAATATTTTCTTTTAATACTTTGCTAAAATTATTTCAGATATGTGGTAAAATGGATGTCTGCTCTCTTGCCAGATCTCTCATGTTGGATATTGTGCTCTGATTTTATCTACTCCCTTGTTATTACATGTAAACTCATGTTGGGTTTAGCCATGTCCAACATTTTGACCTTGTATCAATTAATATCATAAATATTAATAGATATCTAATTATACTTTGGTGTTGTGGCACATGGGCCTAATGATTTTTGCACTAAGCAAATTATTAATAATACTATCCTGAATGTTTTTTGATTCTTAAAAAACATAATAGAACCTTGAAAGGTTGTGGACTTTGTACAATATAAAATTAAATATACATATATTGAACTGCTCTAAATTTGGCATTATACACACACACAGACACACACATATATATTTTTAAATCCATTTTGCTTACTCAACTTTAGCTTTACCATTTCTAAAAAAACATGATGTTAGATTGTATTCTTAATCCATTCAGTCTTTGAATTTTAATAGGAAAATTAACTCCATTTATAACAGTTGTCATAAGTGTGTTGGTTGTCTATCATCTACTTTAAGTTTTCTGTTTTTTATTCTTTTAACTAACATGAAGTATATTTTATAAACTTTTTTAAATTTTAAAGAAATAATGTCTCCATTTTTACCAGTAATTATTAATACCTTTAAGTTCAAATGAGTGCTCCCTGGTGGTTCAGAGGTTAAAGCGTCTGCCTGCAATGTGGGAGATCTGGGTTTGATCTCTTGGTCGGGAAGATCCCCTGGAGAAGGAAATGACAACCCACTCCAGTATTCTTCCCCGGAGAATCCCATGGATAGAGGAGCCTGGTGGGCTACAGTCCACAGGGTCGCAAAGAGTTAGACACGACTGAGCGACTTCACTTTCACTTTAAGTTCAAAATGCATTGTTTGATTATGAGATATGAAAAAGGTGCTTACTCCACATCTCATGTGTAAGCTGATGTACAGGTTATAAGTTTAATTTCATGTCTGTGTCATCTTCCCCACAGCAGTTCTCTTATTTAGTTTATGTAATTTGGAAATTTAGATACAGATAAATCTTATTTTTTTTCAAGGTGGACTGCTTTCTCCACCTGATAATCTGATTGATTATGAAATAATTTAATCAGGTCAAATGAAGACCCTATATTTCATCAAACTCCACATGTACATAATGCTATACAAGTCATGATAAGAACAAGAGTTGTCAACTCTTCTCATTATCAACAAATGGCAATAGCAATTATTATAATTTAGAATTTTAATAAATATATTTATAAAAACATTTTGGATCTCTATAATTATTAGCAAGGGTATTTAGGAAACAATTTTGGAATTTAACTTGCTTGTAAATAGAGTCTATATATTTTATCATGGCAGAAGGGTTAAGTATAGAATATCTAACATTCACTGCTTCTAAGAACTTTTCTCCATTTTCCAGCAATTCATTCCATTTTCAGTGATTCAGTGTGCCAATAACTACCAATCCCAATCTAAGTCACATTCTATTTTTGAGAATTACTATGTCCCAAATAACTTAGAGAAGAGAGATCTTCATGGTGGAAGTGAGATGAAGTGAAATTTCCCTGACCACCTCTGAGGAAGACCTTTCAATGCATTAGGGATATGGCTTCCCTCCCTTAAACAGTGAATATTCTAGATCTCTAAGTTAGAAATGCTTACTAGCTATGCATGAAATTCCATTAGTTCTAACTGGCCTTGGTGTTTTTCTATAGAATTTAATTTGCTATTTTATTAGTGGAAACTTCTCTTGATGTCTAGTAGATTGCTGAATAATATTTCAATTTCTCTGCACAATTTTATATTTTTCCCATTTTCTATAGGTACTTTGATGAAAAACAGGAGACATCAAGTTAACAACACTAGTGAGCTAGCACCTTGACTGTAAAATTTGAAGAAAAACTTTTAAATAGCTTGAAATTTACAGTGTCATTTGTATACACAAAATAGTTATAACACTTGTAAGACATTAGATAAATCAGCACAGTAAGGCAACAGCTGTCCAAGGAAAAGGGGATTTCTTTTCTTGAATGTACCTTTGCCCATCATTTAATATGTTCATCTTTTAAAGATCAGAACTTTCCATTTTTCTGCCAAGGCTCTAGAGTTTAGCTGCTTTGAGTATGAACAACTGACTGCTTTTTGCCTCAGAGAAATTGCCAACTATGAGTGTGTCAATTAATACACCTTCAGTCCCTCCATTTGATACTCATCTACTTGCTTATAAGCTTGCATATATATTCACTTTCCATATACTTGTGTATACATTACTCATCATCCTTATTCTCTCTTTATCTTCTGTACAGTGGAGAGATCTGTATGAGTTGAAACAACCAAGACACCTATGAAATTATAGTAATTTAGTCTTCTAATAGCCAGGAGTATATCTATCACAGGAGGAAACATGATATGGTCTTGGGAGTGATGAGATAAAAGTTAGGAAGCCTTAGGTTATGATGTCTGTGGGATCAGTCCTAAGAATCAGCAGACCTGGTAAACGAATCAAGTTGCCTTCTTTAACGTTTTACCTGATAATTCATTTATTTTTTTTTCCAACCCATGCTGTTCTGGGCATCGCCTTGGGTATCTGCACTGGTAGCTGGACTTGGGCTCTCATTGCCTGAATTCTCTTCTATTTTTACATCTGGAACAAAGTTAAGTTCACTGACAATATGAGGTGTTCTGGTTCCTGGTCAGCTTTTTGGGGACACCGAAGTCCCTGGGAATCTTTACAAAGATACTTCTGGAGAGTTCAAAGAAAGAATAGTGCAGTGGATGAACAATGAAGGCAAGAGAGTTTCTTCCTGTGCTTACTAATAATTGGTTAGAATGACTGGTTAAATGGCTGCAATGATTCACTGACAATAATGGAGAAATTTCTTCAAATGATCAAGTCAAGGACTTAATGAGGCTGTTCTTATAAGAATGGCAACTAACAGAAAGTGCCAAAGATTAATAGCATCAAGAACCTGTTCTCTGTTTATGAAATACCATGTCTTTGTTGTTGAAGCATATTTCTTAATTCCTAACCTTTAAAAAAAGACTCTTGATCAAGAGAATAGAGCCTTATTTTTATGAATAATCAGTTGACAACATGCTAGTTTGGAGAGATTATCACTTTTTGCCAAAGTCTACACCATCTGCTCCACATTCTAATTACCAATAAAAGAAGGACCTAATTCACAATTGCATCATAAAAAAGTTAGATGTGATTTAAATGCATTTGTTTGTATTTTATTTAAAGAAGTTTCAATGATACATCTGTTACACATTTTTCAATATTTTGACACCGATCATAAGAAAGTACTCAAAAAAGTATATGGCAAGTAAATATGCCACATTTCAAAAGGGAAAATTTCTATTAGTATATGGACCTCAAAAATCTGTTATTAATCTTTAGACTAATGATTGAGTAAAGGAAATTCATTAGAATTAGTGGGCATTTTAAATGTTTAAATTTAGATCACCTAATAAATCTCATAAGTAAATTTACAAATCACCATTATTTCAAGAAAAACAATCAATTTATATTAGGAGGTGAAGCATTTGGGAGGTAATTAGGGTTAGATGAGGATGTGAAAGTGGAGCCCTCATGTATGAGATTACTGCCCTTATGAAAGGAGATTCCTTATACATGAACTGCAAGATAGTATTATGAAGGTGTTGGTCTCTATAGATTCAATACTATAATCCCAATACAGGTCTCTCCAAGTTTTATGTGCAAGCATGTGTGTAACAGAAAAAGCTAATTTTAAAATACACATAGAAACTCCAGTGGCCAAGCACAGCAAAGATGCTCTTCAAGTATATAAAAGAATAATGGTATGTTTCACAAACAGACAAATGTAGAAGAATAGAGAAATGTGATATAGCCCTGAATATGTATGGACAATTGATTTGTGACAAGTATTACTGCAGACCACAGGGGAAGAACACTATTTTTCATATACAGTGCCAGAAAATCAGACTTCTATGGAATAAGAAAACAAAAATAAAATGATCTAAATGCCAAAGCCAAAGCTATTGTAATTCTATAAAATAATATTGGAGATTATTTTCAGGACCTCTGGATAAGATAGGACTCCTTAAATAGATTACAGGAAACTCTTATCAGAAATGAAAAAATGGATAAATTTGACTACATTGAAATTAAAAACTAAATTTAAAAAATCTCCTGCAGGAATTGAAAAATAAGCCAAGAAATGGAAAAATATATTTATAACACTAAATCCTGCAGATATAAACTACTACTACATTTTCATTAAGAAAAAAATAATAAAACATAAAAAACTGGGTTAGAATCATGATGGGTACTTTACAAAATGGATATCCAAATAATCACTAAGGATGTGAAAATATGCTCAACCTCATTAGTAAGAAGGAAAATGAAAGTTAAAACTACAGTAAGATACACCTACAGTACTCACCAGAATGGAAAAAATGAAAAAGTATAAAGAAAGCCAAAAGTTGGTAAGGATGTACAGCATTCGGAGCTCACTTAAATTGCTAGTATATAAGAAAAGTTTGGCATGTTTACTATGTTTGAAGCTGCACACGTTCTAAGAGCCAAAATTATATACCTAGATATGTAACCCATAGCAATTCATGCACATATGCACTAAGAATTGTCCCATGGAAGCAATATACATAATCTGCATAAACTGAATTTTCCATGAATATTAAAATGGATAAACAGATTTTTAATACAATGGAATAATATTCAACAATGAAAATTAACAAACATGAACAATATAGTTAAGTCTCATAAAATCCATGTCAAACAAAAGAAGCCAGACCAAAATATGAATAACATGTGGTTCTATGTGTACGTTCAGAATGGAGAGATATTCAACTACAGTGTTGTTTAAAAAGAGAGAACAGGTCCAAAGGGAGTCAATTATAATAAGAACATATCACTAAACAAAGACTTAATACTTAACCTAATTGCAATTCCAGCCTCTCCCAGAAATGTAGTCTTAACCAGTCTGTCTAGAATTACCTGGCAAGCACTAATGAAGTAATCTGCCTTATAGACCCCTGCTGTCCCCCAAAGGAAGGTGACCTTGACTGAAATAATCCACTCTTTGACAGAAGTTTCTTTTTCCCACCCATTTCCATCAATAGTTCAGTTCAGTTCAGTCTCTCAGTCATGTTTGACTCTTACCTACCCCATGGACTGCAGCACGTCAGACTTCCCTGTCCATCACCAACTCCCAGAGTTTACTCAAACTCACGTCCATTGAGTCGGTAATGCCATCCAATCAATTCATCCTCTGTCGTCCCCTTCTCCTCCCACCTTCAAACTTTCCCAGCATCAGAGTCTTTTCAAATGAGTTGGTCCTTCGCATCAGGTGATCAAAGCATTGGAATTTCAGTTTCAGCATCAGTCCTTCCAATGAATATTCAGGACTGATTTCCTTTAGGATGGACTGGTTGGATCTCCCTGCAGTCCAAGGGACTCGCAAGAGTCTTCTCCAACATCACAGTTCAAAAGCATCAATTCTTTGGTGCTCAGCTTTCTTTATAATCCAACTCTCACATCCATACATGACTACTAGAAAAACCGTAGCTTTGACAGACAGACCTTTGTTGGCAAAGTAATGTCTCGGCATTTTAATAAGCTGTCTAGATTGGTTGTAACTTTCCTTCCAGGGAGGAAATGTCTTTTAATTTCATGGCTGCAATCACTATTTGCAGTGATTTTTGGAGTCCCCCCAAAATGAAGTCTTTCACTGTTTCCACTGTTTCCCCATCTATTTGCCATGAAGTAAGTGATGGGAATGGATGCCATGATCTTAGTTTTCTGAATGTTGAGTTTTAAGCCAACTTTTTCACTCTCATCTTTCACTTTCATCAACAGGCTCTTTAGTTCTTCTTCACTTTCTGCCATAAGGGTGGTGTCATCTGCATATCTGAGGTTATTGATATTTCTCTCGGCAATCTTGATTCCAGCTTGTGCTTCGTCCAGTCCAGCATTTCTCATGATGTACTCTGCATATAATTTAAATAAGCAGGGTGACAATATACAGCCTTGATGTACTCCTTTTCCTATTTGGAACCAGTCTGTTGTTCCATGTCCAGCTCTAACTGTTGCCTCTTAAACTACATACAGATTTCTCAGGAGGCAGATCAGGTGGTCTGCTATTCCCATATCTTCCATCAATAAAAACCCTTCATTTTGTGCAGCTCCTTAAGCTCCTTTGTATTTGCTAAAATGGGATGCTGCTCAATTCATGAATCATTAAATAAAGCCAATTGTATCTTCAAATTGTGTTTTTAAAGTGGTTAGGCACATAGTTGCTATATAATGAATCAACCTTCTTTATGAAGAAGAAAGGACAGGAAACACTTCAGTAAAATTCAGAATAGTGCTTATCTTAGGATAGGAAGAGTGGGTTTAGTTGTTTAGACAGGACAAGATGAAGAATGAGCTTCTGAGGATATCATTTGCTATTTGCTCTCTTGATACTGGTAATAATTACATGGGATTCACTTTGTGATAAAGAATTGAATAAAGAAAATCAAAACAAAACAAAATACTCATTTGTTTTTTCTTTTTGGCTGAAGCATGTGTGATCTTAGTTCTCCCAAGCTAGGGATAAAACACTTGCCCTTTGCAGTGGAAGCATGGGGTCAACCCCTGGACTATCAGGGAAGTCCAAAAAATATACAATCCTAAGTGTCACTCCTTACTAAAATATCCTTCACATTATCTCCACTATAGGACATCATGCCACTGGGAATGAAATAGGTAATTCAGGCAAGAGTTTTCATGATCTAATATAATTTAGTGTGTTTTTTTTTAATGTAGATACACACATATGATTGAAGTGATGGTCTAAATGTCCCTCTCATTTACAACTTGTTAATGACCTGCTGAGTAAGAAGCCTTGGGCAATCTTTAGATTTTGCTA
This sequence comes from Bos indicus, assembly GCF_029378745.1. Lineage (NCBI taxonomy): Eukaryota > Metazoa > Chordata > Mammalia > Artiodactyla > Bovidae > Bos > Bos indicus. Next base: position 59,064,498 of record NC_091763.1, on the reverse strand, counting down.
AATCAGTCATTAAGAGAGGAAACTGTAAATGACCAGCAGGAAGTAAATTGCCCTTAGTTAAAAATGAAAATGTGTTAACTTCATTTGACTAATAAAATCACTTTGGGCCCTAGGCCTCAAAATAGGAAACAGCTACAATTCCTACTAGGAACTTGAAATTTAAAAAGTGGCATGATGGTCTTTGATGCCTCTGGACTTGTCACATCATACTTATGTCCAAATAGGTATAGTTCAAAGGGCTGCAAAGGCCTTTATACATAATTTGTAAATAACAAATAGTTTCAAAAAGCATAGGAGCTATAGCAAAACAGGATATAAAATTTTGAATTCATTTTGTTAAGCAATTGTTTTAAATGAAAGCATATTTTACTGATGAAAATATGCTTTATTTTTGGCATCTCTTAAGGTAAAATATGAACATCAAATTCTGTGCTCTCAGTGTACACAGTACTGTTATATGCACTATAGATTGATACAATGTGCAGGTACTCTTGAGTCTTCCTGCTTGGCTCTCTGCTTTTAACCTTATGTTTTCCTAACTGGAAAGGCATGTCCATCCTCTTTTTTTCTGTTTTCTTCATGGCATGGCCTGGCTCTAATGCCATCTATTCTAGGAACACTCCTTTTTTTCTCCATCTGCATGAATAATCTATCCTTTGTTTCTGGATCCCTTTGTTTAACTTTCTACTATATTAAGTATTATAATCAACCGATTCTTGATTTATCCATTAATGTTTCTATAGCACTAGATTGTAAAGTTCCTTAAGGGCAGGGATAGATTTTATCTGTGTATCTAAAAGACCCCAACTTGGTATCTTAGAAGCCTAGGGAATAGTTGTTGAATCAAACTAAATTTAACTAAGGTAATGAAGACAGTTATAAGATGGATTGCAAATTTCATGTTTTCTCCTCTCAAGATAAAATCATTTCAGCTCATTTGGGAATACATGCCTGCTTAGGGACAAAGTTAACTACAGTGGGTTTCAGTGGTCCTTGTTCAGAGGTTTATAATTTGGACAATATTAATTCCAAGCTATTGCTGGAAGGAGCCACATTACCAAAGATATGTGATTACATTCACATTTATTAATCAGATGCCTCTGCCATTTTAATAGCTAATGCTTATTAAACACTATATGCCAGGAAGTCTGATAAGCACTTTAGTTGATTTATCTTTTTTCAATCTTACCACAGACCTGAGGTTGTACTATTTTATCTCTGTATTTATTTAGTGAGGAAATAGAAAATTCAGGGCACTGATAACTGGTACAAAATAGCTGTGTTACTGGGGGTCACAGTAAAGAAAAGTAGATAAAGGTGATACCTAGATCTGATACCCTAAGCCAGAAACACATTCCACTACTAATACTCTGGGTACTATGAATTCAAAGACAATACCTTAGAACGTTATGATAAGTACTTTGTACAAACTGCATGTTGAAACACTTACAAATGACTTTGGTCCAGGCATCAAGATTTCTAAATTATTCAGATTTTCATTATTTGCAACAGATGATGGTAAAACAAACAAACAAAAAAAACTATGAATAGGATGTATATTGACAGTTCAACCATGAATGAAATCATAATTAAGTTTTATAGTATAATGCAGTGAATATGAAGTTAAGAGTGGTTTCAGTTTTGCCCTACTATAAACTTTTGAACAAATTACTTGGTATATAATGCTGATTCTGTGATATTTTTGGTAATATTTAGAAGATTTATGAATTAATATTTGAAAAAACACTTTAAAGAATCTATACATTAAGGAAAGAGTTGAAGTTATTATATCATATTATGGTTCTCTTATCTGAAGAAACTATTATGATGGCAAAATATATCAGGTTAGTTTATTTAATGTGTTGCTTACTTGGGAGTGGAGATGTCTCCTTAAAACATCAATTAAAAAAAAGAGCCAGCACAGTCTTTGCTTGCAAAATGTTTTACTTATTCAAGTTTCTTTAGACAAGCTGATAAGAGATCTATGATCTTGAGAATGCTCTTGTAGCAGTACTTCTTTTCATTTCATTCAGATGACATTTATTCAAGTATGAGTTTGAGTCATTTAATAATTAGGCTTACTTAGCTTAACATTAGTTGCTCTTAAGCAAAGGGATTGTATTTTTAAACTAGCCGTTCTTTGCTGAATACACAGTAAGGACTCAGAAAATGTTATGGGATCATCCTTTGGATAGAAATGAATTGGGAAGGTATGCTCACTGCAACATGTCAGTAGAACACTTAGAGATACAGTGGAGAATTTGAGAAATCAATTCCTCTCATGCCTCACCCAAGAAATCAAACTAAAGCAAGTGGCAGTGGCAAAGGGTGAACCTGGTTGTCTTTGCACCTATTCTAGTGTGTTCTGAAGGTAAATGGTTCAGTGTTTGCATGGCTATACCTTGCCTATTTCTCATAGAGATCCAAAATTCAGGATTAGGCTCTTTACAAGCAAATCTAAGAACATAATACAATATTTTATGAACTATACCTTCAGTGACTTGGTTTAGTTAGAGCAATTTACACAACCAGTTCAAATCAATAGAATCTAGGATAAACCTACATTCTTAGAAATTGTTCGGGTAGAACAATTTTAGTTTTAACCTACCCACACCAAAATATACAATCATGGCTTAAATGTAGGTAGCCCTAAGCTCTATACAGTCAACCAAAACAAGACCGGGAGCTGACTGTGGCTCAGATCATGAACTCCTTATTGCCAAATTCAGACTCAAATTGAAGAAAGTAGGGAAAACCACTAGACCATTCAGGTATGACCTAAATCAAATCCCTTATGATTATACAGTGGAAGTGAGAAATAGATTTAAGGGCCTAGGTCTGATAGAGTGCCTCATGAACTATGGAATGAGGTTCGTGACATTGTATAGGAGACAGGGATCAAGACCATCCCCATGGAAAAGAATGCAAAAAAGCAAAATGGCTGTCTGGGGAGGCCTTACAAATAGCTGTGAAAAGAAGAGAAGCGAAAAGCAAAGGAGAAAAGGAAAGACATGAGCATCTGAATGCAGAGTTCCAAAGAATAGCAAGGAGAGATAAGAAAGCCTTCCTCAGCGATCAATGCAGAGAAATAGAGGAAAACAACAGAATGGGAAAGGCTAGAGATCTCTTCAAGAAAATTAGAGATACCAACGGAACATTTCATGCAAAGATGGGCTCGATAAAGGTCAGAAATAGTATGGACCTAACAGAAGCAGAAGATATTAAGAAAAAGGGGCAAGAATACACAGAAGAAGTGTACAAAAAAGATCTTCATGACCCAGATAATCAAGATGGTGTGATCACCTACCTAGAGCCAGACATCCTGAAATGTGAAGTCAAGTGGGCCTCAGAAAGCATCACTACAAACAAAGCTAGTGGAGGTGATGGAATTCCAGTTGAGCTATTTCAAGCCTGAAAGATGATGCTATGAAAGTGCTGCACTCAACATGCCAGCAAATTTGGACAACTCAGCAGTGGCCACAGGACTGGAAAAGGTCAGTTTTCATTCCAATCCCAAAGAAAGGCAATGCCAAAGAATGCTCAAACTACTGCACAATTGCACTCATCTCACACGCTAGTAAAGTAATGCTCAAAATTCTGCAAGCCAGGCTTCACAGTACGTGAACCGTGAACTTCCTGATGTTCAAGCTGGTTTTAGAAAAGGCAGAGGAACCAGAGATCAAATTGCCAACATCTGATGGATCATGGCAAAAGCAAGAGAGTTCCAGAAAAACATCTATTTCTGCCTTATTGACTATGCCAAAGCCTTTGACTGTGTAGATCACAATAAACTGTGGAAAATTCCGAAAGAGATGAGAATACCAGACCACCTGACCTGCCTTTTGAGAAATCTGTATGCAGGTCAGGAAGCAACAGTTAGAACTGGACATGGAACAACTGACTGGTTCCAAATAGGAAAAGGAGTACGCCAAGGCTGTATATTGTCACCCTGCTTATTTAACTTATATGCAGAGTACATCATGAGAAATGCTGGACTGGAAGAAGCACAAGCTGGAATCAAGATTGCCAGGAGAAATATCAATAACCTCAGATATGCAGATGACACCACCCTTATGGCAGAAAGTGAAGAGGAACTCAAAAGCCTCTTGATGAAAGTGAAAGAGGAGAGTGAAAAAGTTGGCTTAAAGCTCAACATTCAGAAAACGAAGATCATGGCATCCGGTCCCATCACTTCATGGGAAATAGATGGGGAAACAGTGGAAACAGTGTCAGACTTTATTTTTTGGGCTCCAAAATCACTGCAGATGGTGATTGCAGCCATGAAATTAAAAGATGCTTACTCCTTGGAAGGAAAGTTATGACCAACCTAGATACCATATTCAGAAGCAGAAACATTACTTTGCCAACAAAGGGCCGTCTAGTCAAGGCTATGGTTTTTCCTGTGGTCATGTATGGATGTGAGAGTTGGACTGTGAAGAAGGGTGAGCACTGAAGAATTGATGCTTTTGAACTGTGATGTTGGAGAAGACTCTTGAGAGTCCCTTGGACTGCAAGGAGATCCAACCAGTCCATTCTGAAGGAGATCAGCCCTGGGATTTCTTTGGAAGGAATGATGCTGAAGCTGAAACTCCAGTACTTCGGCCACCTCATGTGAAGAGTTGACTCATTGGAAAAGACTCTGATGCTGGGAGGAATTGGGGGCAGGAGGACAAGGGGACAACAGAGTATGAGATGGCTGGATGGCATCACTGACTCGATGGACGTGAGTCTGAGTGAACTCCGGGAGTTGGTGATGGACAGGGAGGCCTGGCGTGCTGCGATTTACGGGGTTGCAAAGAGTTGGACACGACTGAGTGACTGAACTGAACTGAACTGAACCTTATGATTATTGTGGCTGAAATTATGGAATATTCTCTGTGGTTTTCCAATAGGGTAAGATTGGCACTTCTACCTAGAGCGTGTTAAATTTGCAAGTGGAAAATATACTTTCATAAATTTGCAAAGCACCATCAGGTGGCCTGCATATTTCCCGTCATGTCTTTATCCATGTACTGACATCCACATGATGATGGAAGTCAAATCCTATTTCACAGAGTTACCTGGACATGCTGTAGTCTCTAATGCTACAAAACAGTTTTACTTACACCTTTTTTAGAATGTCCTTCACTGCCCATGATGAATTTTTTTTTAATAACTCAGAAAAGACTATCAGTTCAAAATGACATCATTCAGAGAATCTGTTCCAGATTTTCATTAAAATAAAATATGGAACAAGATTTTAAAGGGTCACAAATTGAGACCAAAATTGAGACTCCAAAAGCTAAAAAATGAGTGGAACTTTCTGATTATAAGACAGATGAAAAGAATACCTTTTGGGAGGTACTGACTGGAGGAAGTATATGACAGACTCTTGCTACAGGCATGCCTGGCTGGTGAAACAGAGATAAGACAAAGATAGAAAGAGTAGAAGGAAATGGTATAGTAAGCACCCCCTCACTACAGCACTATCACCAGAATCTTGACTCGGAAACACAGAAACCAACAAAGCAAGTTAAAATGCCACATGCTTACCACTCATATTGAGATTCAGCTGTTTTTCTTGAATGTGTGTGTGTGTGTGTGCACGCGTGCTAAGTCACTTCAGTTGTGTCCCTCTCTTTGTGACCCTATGGACTATAGTCTTCCAGGCTCCTCTGTCCATGGGATTCTCCAGGCAAGAATACTGGAGCGGCTTGCTATACCCTCCTCAAGAGGGTCTTCTTGACTCAGGGATTGAACCCGTGTCTCCTGCAGTTCCTGCTTTGAAGGTAGATTCTTTACCACTGAGCCACCGAAGAAGACTTTTCTTGAATAAACACCCTTCAAATATTGTAACTTTTTAATTACTATTCAGTTTTAAAAAATTTATTTTGACAGTTTTTGCCACATATCATTGATTTTATGGAGGAGTGAATTTTCAGAGGTCCTCCCTACACCATTCTGGAAGCCAGATCTCAGCTCTTCTTTAATAAAAAATAAACAGGTTTCACTGACTATAAATCAATTCTCTGAGTACTGTGAACATTCCCAAGAACATATGTAGTTGGATACTTTAAACACTTCCTTGACCTGGAAAATGTCACACAGAAAGAAAATGATTTGTAAACTATTTTATCGTGACATTGGTTATGGGTGTGCAAAAAAAAAGAACAACCTGGGATATTCTCCCAATGAGCAAGAAAATTAAAAAAAAAAAAAGTAACTCAAATGCAAATGTGCATGCTGTTTTCAATTAGCTGCATTTAATATTCCCCTCATTTGTAACACAAGTAGTAGTTTTGCAAAACATTCAAGCAAAAAGCAAAGAATTATTTCACATTATTTCAGCTAGGGTTTAAATAGGTTTTTATATAATAATAATAACAAAAGTAAGATGACTGAAGCAACTTATTAAACATGGTAGACAATGCCAGAAAAATAATTTATTCAATTTGAAATCAGAAAATATCACTACTTGAGAGTTAAATTTTAGAATCCCAGTGCTCTTCATTTCATCACACCTGGAAAATCCCATGGACGGAGGAGCCTGGTGGGCTGCAGTCCATGGGGTCTCCTAGGGTCGGACACGACTGAGCGACTTCCCTTTCACTTTCCACTTTCATGCATTGGAGAAGGAAATGGCAACCCACTCCAGTGTTCTTGCCTGGAGAATCTCAGGGACGGGGGAGCTTGGTGGGCTGCCATCTATGGGGTCACACAGAGTTGGACACGACTGAAGTGACTTAGCAGCAGCAGCAGCAGACTTGTGTAAAATAATGCACATACTTCTGAAAAACGTTTGCGTTAAATTATTAACAAATGAATGACATTGTATTTACTTTAGTGGTAAAGATACAGTTTTCCAGTATAATGAAAAAGAATTGAGACTATACTCTGTGAGAAGTATGGATAAATCAAGTGATGTGGCCTGATAATGTAAAGAAAACTTTCATGGCTGCTTAAGGAAGAGTTTCAGGAAATATTTCAATAAAATTTTTGTTTAGCTCACAAAATTATCAAATTAAAGTTGTCACAAAAAGAGAGATATTCTAATTTTACTCACTACCATATAGATCCATCCTTACTTAATTTGTTTAAAGGCATACTCATTTTTTGTACTTCACTTTATTCACTTTGCAGATGCTGCATTTTTTATGAATTGAAGGTTTGTGTTAAACAAATCTTATCAGTGCTCAATTTTTCCAATAGCATTTGCTCATTTTGTGTCTTAATGTTACATTTTGATAATTCTCAAAATATTTTATTATTATTGTTATATCTGTTATGGAGATCTCTGATCAGTGATCTTTTATGTTACCACTGCTATTCCCTGTAGGTTCAAATGATGGTTAGCATTTTTTTTTTATTCATAAAGTATTTTCTAATTAAAGTAAGTACATTTTAAAAGACATATGCTATTGCATACTTAACAGATTTATGGTATAGTGTAGAGCCAACTTTTATAAGTACTGGGAAATCAAAAATAATTATGTGACTTGTGATATTTGCTTTACTGTGGTGGTCTGGAACTGAACTCACAGTTATCTCCAAGGTATGCCTACATTTATTCATTTCCTTAATTTTTCACTAATACTCTCCTCCTCTCCAATGGTTCCCAAATGGCCACAGAATAAATTGTAGACCTTGTGTTGGTATAAAGGGCTCTTTATCAGTTGATCCCCGCATATTGTCCCAGGCTTATCTCTTGTCAATTTTCCCCCATCTGTCTCTAGAAGCCCAAAGACAGGTAAGCAACTGACTATACTGACCATATTTGTAAGTCCAATGCATTAGTATGTCTGATTCTTTTTGCATGTTCTGTTTTGGGAACTACCTTCTGGTTTTCGGCCTTCAGGATTCCATTTAAATGTTACTTTATAAAGCCTGTTGTGACTTTAGGGCAATATTAAACTTCCCTTCTACCTCTAGTCACTCCCACCAACAATGCTTTTAGAATGTAAGGAACTTAGGAAGAATTGTGGGAGATGAAACTGGAATGGAAAAGAGGTGATAATTTTTCAATGGAATCTGAAGAAAGGAATTAAGAGACAGCAACATGCTAAAACAACCAAGTGTGGACTCCTCAATTCAGTCATGGCAGGAACAGGACGTGACTAGAATATTCAGAAAGATCATCTTGGGACCTGAATTTCTGCTGCTGCTGCTAACTCTCTGCACACTGGCCAAAATTTATGATAATGCTGCCTTTAAAGTCTTGTACAGTCTCATATTCCTATTACACCCAATTTAGCTTCATTTGAACAAGAAGCACAGAAGATATTTCTATCAAGAAGAGCAAAAAATGAGTATTCTGGTAGCATTTTTCACAATATATTCCTCAGAGACTTGGTCCCCTGAGATGTTCCTTGAGGAAACGTATTACATGCAAAAGTAAGTATGGGAAATATTACATACTGTCAAAATATATTCCTGTCTTGGTAAATCAAAAGTTACATTCAACCACTAAAGAATTTGCAATCCTTTAGTACACTATCTTGCTTAATTCCATTTAATTCAATTTTTCCAAATTATTGTGCTCATTTGCTCAGTCGTGACCCCGTGAATGTAGCCTGCCAGACTCTGTCCATAGAATTCTCCAACCAAGAATACTGGAGTGGATTGTCATGCCCTCCTCTAGGGGAACTTCCTGACCCAGGGATCGAACCCACGTTTCTTGCATCTCCTGCATTTCCAGGCAGATTCTTTACCACTAGCTCAACCTAGGCATTAAAAATCATAGTTGCCCCTTTGTTATTTTTTGACTATTATCTAACACCAATTTTATGAAAGCAAATTATGAAACATATAATCTTTAATAAATATTTTTAAATAGTTTTGGCAATGTAAATTTTTATATCTATCACTATGAGTTCTGCCTTTTGTGCTGAGTCTTAGCAAATACCATCTTGTAAGACAATTTGATCTCTTTGGTTATCATTATTCTCAAAATTAGTTAAGGCCTGTAAGTCTGAAAATATACAAGTAACTACAGCAAGAGTATAATCTCTACATGCAATTAATTATTAATTTTATTTTTTAATTTTTTTGGGTTTTTATTTATTTATTTTTATTTAACTTTACAATATTGTATTGGTTTTGCCATATATCAAAATGCATCTGCCACAGGTATACATGTGTTCCCCATCCTGAACCCTCCTCCCTCCTCCCTCCCCATACCATCCCTCTGGGTCATCCCAGTGCACCAGCCCCAAGCATCCTGTATCATGCTTCGAACCTGGACTGGCGACTCGTTTCATATATGATACTATACATATTTCAATGCCATTCTCCCAAATCATCCCACCCTCTCCCTCTCCCACAGAGTCCAAAAGACTGTTCTATACATCAGTGTCTCTTTTGCTGTCTCATATACAGGGTTATTGTTACCATCTTGCTAAATTCCATATATATGCGTTAGTATACTGGATTGGTGTTTTTCTTTCTGGCTTACTTCACTCTGTATAATAGGCTCCATTTTCATCCACCTCATTAGAACTGATTCAAATGTATTTTTTTTAATGGCTGAGTAATACTCCATTGTATATATGTACCACAGCTTTCTTATCCATTCATCTGCTGATGGACATCTAGGTTGCTTCCATGTCCTGGCTATTATAAACAATGCTGTGATGAATATTGGGGTACATGTGTCTCTTTCAATTCTGGTTTCCTCAGTGTGTATGCCCAGCAGTGGGATTGCTGGATCATAAGGCAGTTCTATTTCCAGTTTTTTAAGGAATCTCCACACTGTTCTCCATAGTGGCTGTACTAGTTTGCATTCCCACCAACAGTGTAAGAGGGTTCCCTTTTCTCCACACCCTCTCCAGCATTTATTGCTTGTAGACTTTTGGATCGCAGCCATTCTGACTTGTGTGAAATGGTACCTCATAGTGGTTTTGATTTGCATTTCTCTGATAATGAGTGATGTTGAGCATCTTTTCATGTGTTTGTTAGCCATCTGTATGTCTTCTTTGGAGAAATGTCTATTTAGTTCTTTGGCCGATTTTTTGATTGGGTCATTTATTTTTCTGGAGTTGAGCTGTAGGAGTTGCTTGTATATTTTTGAGATTAGTTGTTTGTCTGTTGCTTCATTTGCTATTATTTTCTCCCATTCTGAAGGCTGTCTTTTCACCTTGCTTATAGTTTCCTTTGTTGTGCAGAAGCTTTTAAGTTTAATTAGGTCCCATTTGTTTTAATTTTAAAATTTGAGGAGTCAGAGACTTCTCTGGTGGTCCAGTGGTTAAGAATCACTTCTCAATGCAGAGGACATAGGTTCGATTCCTGGTCGAGGAATGAAGATCCTACAGGCCGTGGGGCAACTAATGAATTTTTTTGAAGAAAAGTTTAAGAAGTTTGGCCATAAATGACTTAAATTGAAACACTATTTTTACATGTACCCCTTAACTTTTAAACTCTGTAATAAGATCAGTGACTAACCTACTTTGCCACATTAAAATGAGAACTTCCTTATTCTATCTCCAGGGCAGCCTAAGGTGATGGAATATATTCTGCAGTCCTTACTGAGCCATTTTACCAACTAGAAATTTTTGGTTTCCTCCTCTAATCAAACAGTGCAGATCTAGCTTCAAGGACACCACCTACCCCTTACTGGTCCCCACTCCTTCCTCCTGTCAGCTCCTGATGCTACCTTTCTTTTATTCTTATAGTTTCCTAGCACATTTGGTATCAGTCCTCAAGCATATTTTTCACATATGCTGAGTTCTCTATTTAAGGGCTTTATAGAGATACACTTGAAATTAGGAATTTGGGATGCAACTAATTACATAACATTTTAAACTCTTCTTCATGAAAATTTCATGCTTTAGAATAATGTGACATTCTGCATGCGTACTGTCACCTAAAGGATGAAGGAAATGTTGCTGGAATTGAATGGACAGCATCATACCATGCAAAGAGTAAGTTATCACTATCAGCTCACAGGTCATCATCTGAAAGATGAAAACAACACCTACAAGGCTCCAGAAAAGAAAGAGAAACATACGTGCTTTATGGCGGGTAAGTGTGAGCTCATAAACTGTTACCAGAGATTCAGTCTGGGGAAAACAGAAAGTCTAGGGCCTAGAACTGAAAGGTTTAGGGCCCAATCCTGAGTATCAGTTCAGTTCAGTTTAGTCGCTCAGTCGTGTCCGACTATTTGAGACCCCATGAATCGCAGCATGCTAGGCCTCCTTGTCCAGCACTAACTCCCGGAGTTCACTCAGACTTATGTCCATTGAGTCAGTGATGCCATCCAGCCACCTCATCCTCTGTCGTCCGTCCCCTTCTCCTCCTGCCCCCACAGCAAAATTCAGCCAAAAGTACAAAGTGTATAGGTGTTGTTGTTATGTAGTTGCTAAGTCCCCAACTCTTTTGCAACCCCATGGACTGCAGCTCGCCAGGCTTCTATTACCGTGGGATTTCCCAGGCAAGAATATTAGAGTGGGCTGCCATTCCCTCCTCCAGTGGATCTTCCCAACCCAGGGATCAAACCCATGTATACTGTTTTGGCAGGTGGATTCCTTACCATTGGGCCACCTGGGAAGCCCAAAAAGCTCAGCTATATTTCCTATATGCCTTCTGATCTTACTTTGGATGGTGGCAACCCACTCCAGTATTCTTGCCTGGAGAATCCTGACAGGCTATGGTCCATGGGGTTGCACAGAGTTAGACACAACTGAAGCGACCTAGTGTACACGCACATACAATCCTCATTTCTTTTTCTCCAATGGCAGAAATCGTCTCTTAGGTTTTGAGATTTGAGATGTGTGGCATTCAGCCCGCATCCAGACAGCCTCCCCACTGTTAACATCGTTCACCACAGTAGTTTATTATCAATGAACGAACACTGACATAAATCTCATCCAAAGTTCATAGTTTACATTATGATTTACTCTTGGTGTTGCATTTTTATGTGCTTTGATAAATGTATAATGGTATGTGTCCACTATTATTTAGAATAGTTTCACTGCCTTCAAAACTCTCCATGTTATGCTTTTCATCTCTCCCTTCCCTCAATCCCCTGGCAACCACCAATCTCTTTACTGTCTCTATAATTTTTACCTTTTCCAGAATGCCATATATTTTGAATTTTGTAGTATGCTTTCTAGATTGGCTTCTTTCATGTAGTAATATGCAATTAAGTTGCTTTCATTTCTTTCGATGGCCTGAATGAACATTTCTTTTTAGGACAATCTTCTTAATTTCACTATCTCATTTTTTCCTAGGCAAATGAATACTCATTTAAGTACTTTCAAATCTCATCAATGTTTAACACAAACAACCCAACACACAAAACATTCTTACAAAAACTTTGTCCTTCAGAGATCATCTTTTCTTCTCTTTTTCCTAATAACCCAGCTTCTGTACTTTTTTACTCACTTTATATTTGCTTTCCTTCAATTTACTTCCCACCCACACATTGAAGTCTAATTTTCACATATGTATATATATTTCCAGATTCTTTCCAAACTGAGATTACCCAATAAACCTTTTTTCACCCTTTACTTTAATTAAAACAAAATTCCTGACCTCTCTCCTCCTCCTTTTGCTTTGATCTACTTCCCCTTCCCCTTTGACCTTCTTATTAAATAAGGTGATAGACAGATAGACCAGATCAGATCAGATCAGATCAGTCGCTTTGTCATGTCTGACTCTTTGTGACCCCATAAATCGCAGCACGCCAGGCCTCCCTGTCCATCACCAACTCCAGAGTTCACTCAGAGTCACGTCCATCGAGTCAGTGATGCCATCCATCCACCTCATCCTCTGTCGTCCCCTTCTCCTCCTGCCCCCAATCCCTCCCAGCATCAGAGTCTTTTCCAATGAGTCAACTCTTTGCATGAGGTGGCCAAAGTACTGGAGTTTCAGCTTTAGCATCATTCCTTCCAAAGAAATCCCAGGGCTGATCTCCTTCAGGACGGACTGTTTGGATCTCCTTGCAGTCCAAGGGACTCTCAAGAGTCTTCTCCAACACCACAGTCCAAAAGCATCAATTCTTCGGCACTCAGCCTTCTTCACAGTCCAACTCTCACATCCATACATGACCACAGGAAAAACCATAGCCTTGACTAGACGAACCTTTGCTGGCAAAGTAATGTCTTTGCTTTTGAATATGCTATCTAGGTTGGTCATAACTTTCCTTCCAAGGAGTAAGCGTCTTTTAATTTCATGGCTACAGCCACCATCTGCAGTGATTTTGGAGCCCAAAAAATAAAGTCTGACACTGTTTCCACTGTTTCCCCATCTATTTCTCATGAAGTGGTGGGACCAGATGCCATGATCTTTATTTTCTGAATGTTGAGCTTTAAGCCGACTTTTTCACTCTCCACTTTCACTTTCACTAAGAGGCTTCTTAGTTTCTCTTCACTTTCTGCCATAAGGGTGGTGTCATCTGCATATCTGAGGTTATTGATATTTCTCCCAGCAATCTTGATTCCAGCTTGTGTTTCTTCCAGCCCAGAGTTCTCATGATGTACTCTGCATAGAAGTTAAATAAACAGGGTGACAATATACAGCCTTGATGAACTCCTTTTCCTATTTGGAACCAGTCGGTTGTTCCATGTCCAGTTCTAACTGTTGCTTCCTGACCTGCATACAGATTTCTCAAGAGGCAGATCAGGTGGTCTGGTATTCCCATCTCTTTCAGAATTTTCCAAAGTTTATTGTGATCCACACAGTCAAAGGCTTAGGCATAGTCAATAAGCAGAAATAGATGTTTTTCTGGAACTCTCTTGCTTTTTTCATGATCCAGCGAATGTTGGCAGTTTGATCTCTGGTTCCTCTGCCTTTTCTAAAACCAGCTTGAACATCAGGAAGTTCACAGTTCACATATTGCTGAAGCCTGGTTTGGAGAATTTTGAGCATTACTTTACTAGTGTGTGAGATGAGTGCAATTGTGCGGTAGTTTGAGCATTCTTTGGCATTGCCTTTCTTTGGGATTGGAATGAAAACTGACCTTTTCCAGTCCTGTGGCCACTGCTGAGTTTTCCAAATTTGCTGGCATATTGAGTGCAGCACTTTCACAGCATCCTCTTTCAGGATGTGAAATAGCTCCACTGGAATTCCATCACCTCCACTAGCTTTGTTCATAGTGATGCTTTCTAAGGCCCACTTGACTTCACATTCCAGGATGTCTGGCTCTAGGTCAGTGATCACACCATTGTGATTATCTGGGTCTTGAAGATCTTTTTTGTACAGTTCTTCTGTGTATTCTTGCCACCTCTTCTTAATATCTTCTGCTTCTGTTAGGTCCATACCATTTCTGTCCTTTATCAAGCTCATCTTTGCATGAAATGTTCCTTTGGTATCTCTGATTTTTTTGAAGAGATCCCTAGTCTTTCCCATTCTGTTGTTTTCCTCTATTTCTTTGCATTGATCGCTGAAGAAGGCTTTCTTATCTCTTCTTGCTATTCTTTGGAACTCTCCATTCAGATGTTTATATCTTTCCTTTTCTCCATTGCTTTTCGCTTCTCTTCTTTTCACAGCTATTTGTAAGGCCTCCCCAGACAGCCATTTTGCTTTTTTGCATTTCTTTTCTATGGGAATGGTCTTGATCCCTGTCTCCTGTACAATGTCACGAACCTCATTCCATAGTTCATCAGGCACTCTATCTATCAGATCTAGGCCCTTAAATCTGTTTCTCACTTCAAGGGATTTGATTTAGGTCATACCTGAATGATCTAGTGGTTTTCCCTACTTTCTTCAATTTAAGTCTGGATTTGGCAATAAGGAGTTCATGGTCTGAGCCACAGTCAGCTCCTGGTCTTGTTTTTGCTGACTGTATAGAGCTTCTCCATCTTTGGCTGCAAAGAATATAATCAATCTGATTTCGGTGTTGACCATCTGGTGATGTCCATGTACAGTCTTCTCTTGTGTTGTTGGAAGAGGGTGTTTGTTATGACCAGTGCATTTTCTTGGCAAAACTCTATTAGTCTTTGCCCTGCTTCATTCCGTATTCCAAGGCCAAATTTGCCTGTTACTCCAGGTGTTTCTTGACTTCCTACTTTTGCATTCCAGTCTCCTATAATGAAAAGGACATCTTAGATAGCTTTAATTTTTTATGTCCTCCTCAGACAATCTTATCCACACCCATATCTTTTATTGCAACATAAACTACAGGTAATTTTTGAATTTTACAGTATAGTATTAACTGAAACTTGTATGTACTGGAACCATGTCTGCATTTTGCATGGTTACCACGCAAATTAAGGACATGTTTCCTGTATGCATTAGTTTTAGTTACTAAAATATCAGACAAAAAGAGGATTGCCTGTGTTAATTATATACTCCACGTCTATCACAGCCCTGAACTTGAATACATCACTTTCTACCATTATCTCCACTAGCTTTCCCAAGGGCTTCTAAATCTTTGTATATCTAAATCTGAATTTTTCAACCTCCATCTATACTCCCTCCCTTGCCATCTTCTCTATCACAGGTAATCAGTCAGTAAACATATTAAAGCATGTGCGTGCACACACATGCACACAAGCATATTAGCACGTGTTATTGGCAGGTGCCAGACACCAGTGATATAGTGATGATAGTGTTTCAACAACTTGTGTCCTGCCTTCATGCACTTTACAATCTAGAAGGCATGGCGACTCCCAATGTAATAAACACTCAGTCGCATCTGACTCTTTGTGACACCACGGTCTTGTAGCTCACCAGGCTTCTCTGTACATGGAATTCCCCAGGCCAGAATACTAGAGTGGGTAGCCATTCCCGTCTCCAGAGGATCTTCCCAACCCAGAGATTGAACCCAGGCCTCCTGCATGGCAGGCAGATTCTTTACTGTCTGACCCACCAGGAAAGACAGAATACTGGAGTGGGTAGCCTATGCCTTCTGCAGGGGATCTTCCTGACCCAGGGATTGAGCCGGGGTCTCCTGGATTGCAGGCAGATTCTTTACCAGCTGAGCTACCAGGGAAGCCCATATAAATGATAATAGCAACACAAAGTCCTGTAAAAGAGACTGTAACTGAAAGAAAGGTGAATCTGGCACATCTCTTTAAGTAAAAAATAGGCTGAGATGTGAAAAGTAAATTGAAATTAGATAATAAATAAAGAGCAAAAGAGTATATAAGGAGAGGAAACCACATATGTAACAGCTTAAAAGAGGGGGGAAATCTCCAGCTTCTCTAGGAATTTATATTATAATTTTTCATTATAGTTGATATGATAAAAGTCAGAGAAAGTCTAGCATACAAAAATCTGAAGAGGTGAACAGGAAATGGCATGAAGGGCTTCAGGATTACCTTTTTCTTTTGCATTGCCCAAGTCAAAATTTGCAAGTCATTCTCATTTCTCCCTAACCCTTACTTTATGTAAGCATTCTATTAACAAACTTCATCATCTCTATCTCCTGAATGCCTATTAAATGTATTGCTGTCTTTCTATCCCATTCCCTCACTCATAGTTCTAACCAATAATAGCTCTGCTAGATCACTCTATTATTATTGGGCAAGTGATTATCTTGTAACTGACTTCCCTGATGGCTCAGACGGTAAAGCGTCTGCCTACTATGCGGGAGACCCGGGTTCGATCCCTGGGTTGGGAAGATACCCTGGAGAAGGAAATGGCAACCCACTCCAGTATTCTTGCCTAGAAAATCCCATGAACGGAGGAGCCTGGTTGGCTACGGTCCATGGGTCGCAGAGAGTCAGATTCGACTGAGTGACTTCACTACTTTACTATCTTGTAATTGTCTCTTTTCATTTCCTAAAATCCAGGCATACATTGATTGATTGCTTGACTGATTTTAGCAAACACTTAAAGGAAGCTCTGGTCCATATATAAACTCTTTTCATCCTCACTTGATAGTGAGGATTAAAATTAAAAATAGAACTAAACTTAATTAAATCTAATTAAAAATATAATTAGAAAGTACAATTATTCTGCCCATTTTATAAATAAAGGCACTTAAGTTCAGAAAACCTATTGCCATTCCACGAGTGGCTTATCTTGTTAAAGGCCCTTGCATATGCCACTTCTTGTTCATTTGTTCACCTCCACTTTCCTATTCCTTTTTTCCCAAGCTAACTCCTATTCGTCCTTCAAGTGGCTTTTTATTCAGGAAGATGTCCTTTGTCCTGAGGCTTGATGCTATCTCCTTGCATGTGTCCCAGACTACATCACACAGTATTATACTAATCTTCTACTGTCCATCTTCTACTCTGCACTCTAAGCTTGTTTTAACTCTGTAATTGCAATTCTATGATTATTTTTTGAATTAATCAATTGATGGATGCATCATGAGATAATCTATGCAAAAGTGTTGTGAAAGTAAGTGTGAAATATTATTTATAAATAATAAGTACTGAAAATGGCAATTATTCTTAATTTTATTTCTTTCAACTACAACTGCATACTCTTTTTAAGATACTATATTATGAAGAGGGAATAGTAAATTGAATAAGAAATCACTATTGCCCTCAAGGAACTTACATTAAAAATAATTATATCTAATCACCTGAAGTAGTTTTCTGAAATTATTGCATTGAGTTATTTGTATATCTTAAAAATAAAGGCCTAAAAATAATTATTTAATGCCATTCATATTACTTTAATATCTTTCCTTTATGTTTATGAAATGTCGGGACTCATAAAACAAAACACTTTTGCATAAATATTACACAGATTCCTCTAATAGTTAAGAGGCATGTTTTGTATGGTTACTTGATTTTTTTTTTTAACTTCCTAAGGTGCAATGGGCTAAAATGAACATTACACGGGACTACATAATTCATCCATTTGTTATTCCATTTATGTAAAATATATAAATATAATATAAATACTATGTAAAAATACTGTGATAAGACCTGAGCTACAACTTTAATTCAATAGTAAACCAGAAATAGGGATATTTAATGGTCATTTATTGTAAGAATGGCCATCAAAACAAGAAATTGTCCCAAAAGTCTGATCACAATGTTAAAGACACATTATTTTGACTTATGTCCCACTTGGTTATATGTATTCATACTAGCATTCTGTTTTTTATTTAATTTAATATACTTAGATATATTATTAAGGAAGGCAGGGTGGATAACCCAATAATAATGATAATTAAATTGGAGATTGTATGTAAAATAACTCCTACAATGGCCACACTATTGGCAATAGTGATGGTATTATTTTCATTAAAAATATGATATTTATCAGTTTGTAGAGAATAAGAAATGATTTTTGCTATTTTATTGCAGTAAAATTACTTATAGTAAAGTATGGAAATCTCAAATGTAGATGGTTGACAAATGTATATACCTGTGTAACATCTCAATTAACATATAGAACATTTTATCACTCCAGAAAGTTCCCTCATGCCCTTTTTTCAATCAGTCTCCTAGCCTATCCCATCATAGATTAAATAAGAAATGCCTTTTCAAAAATATATCTCATAGTTGAACAGAAACTATAGTGAAGATCATTTTTGTAAAATATTATCCAAACAAATGCCCTCTAAATTAAAAGACAAAATATCTCAGTCAGGAGAAATAACTGGAATTAAACTAGAAAATGGAAGAAACATTTTATTTTCCATTTAATTCGATTAGAAATACTTGCCACCTACATATCAAATCAAGACTGCTTCTTCCAAAGTTATATGAAAAATAATTATACAATTAATACAATGACTTTCATCCCATAAAACCTCCTACAGAATCAATCCACAGAAGACTCAATCCACAGAAGACTAAGGTAGGTATTGAGTAGAACAGTATATTTTTTAACTGAATGTTGAATAGTAGAAATATAAAGTATTTCCCCTAAATAAATTTTGAACTTTAGAACCAGAAATAGTGTCTCTCTCTCTTTTTTTTTTTAAATTGAAGTATAGTTCAATCAGTTCAGTCACTCAGTCGTGTCCGACTCTTTGCGACCCCATGAATCGGAGCATGCCAGGCCTCCCTGTCCATCACCAACTCCCGGAGTTCACTCAGATTCACGTCCATCGAGTCAGTGATGCCATCCAGCCATCTCATCTTCTGTTGTCCACTTCTCCTCCTGCCCTCAATCCCTCCCAGCATCAGTGTTTTTTCCAATGAGTCAACTCTTCGCATGAGGTGGCCAAAGTACTGGAGTTTCAGCTTTAGCATCATTCCCTCCAAAGAAATCCCAGAGCTGATCTCCTTCAGAATGGACTGGTTGGATCTCCTTGCAGTCCAGGGGACTATCAAGAGTCTTCTCCAACACCACACTTCAAAAGCATCAATTCTTCGGGGCTCAGCTTTCTTTACAGTCCAACTCTCACATCCATACATGACCACTGGAAAAACCATAGCCTTGACTAGACGGACCTTTGTTGGCAAAGTAATGTCTCTGCTTTTGAATATGCTATCTAGGTTGGTCATAACTTACTTTCCAAGGAGTAAGCGTCTTTAATATCATAGCTGCAGTCACCATCTGCAGTGATTTTGGAGCCCCCCAAAATAGTCTGACACTGTTTCCACTGTTTCCCAATCTATTTCCCATGAAGTGATGGGACCAGATGCCATGATCTTAGTTTTCTGACTGTTGAGCTTTAAGCCAACTTTTTCACTCTCCTCTTTCACTTTTATCAAGAGGCTCTTTAGTTCTTCTTCACTTTGTGCCATAAGGGTGGTGTCATCTGCATATCTGAGGTTATTGATATTTCTCCCGGCAATCTTGATTCCAGCTTGTGCTTCCTCCAGTCCAGCGTTTCTCATGATGTACTCTGCATATAAGTTAAATAAGCAGGGTGACAATATACAGCCTTGACGTACTCCTTTTCTTATTTGGAACCAGTCTGTTGTTCCATGTCCGGTTCTAACTATTGCTTCCTGACCTGCATACAACTTTCTCAAGAGGCAGGTCAGGTGGTCTGGTATTCCCATCTCTTTTAGAATTTCCCACAGTTTATTGAGATCCACACAGTCAAAGGCTTAGGCATAGTCAATAAAGCAGAAATAGATGTTTTTCTGGAACTCTCTTGCTTTTTCCATGATCCAGCAGATGTTGGCCATTTGGTCTCTGGTTCCTCTGCTTTTCTAAAACCAGCTTGAACAACTGGAAGTTCACAAGTCACGTATTGCTGAAGCCTGGCTTGGAGACTAGCGTGTGAGATGAGTGCAATTGTGCAGTAGTTTGAGCATTCTTTGGCATTGTCTTTCTTTTGGATTGGAATGAAAACTGACCTTTTCCAGTCCTGCGGCCACTGCTGAGTTGTCCAAATTTGCCGGCATATTGAGTGCAGCAGTTTCTCAGCATCATCTTTCAGGATTTGGAATAGCTCAACTGGAATTCCATCACCTCCACTAGCTTTGTTCATAGTGATGCTTCCTAAGGCCCACTTGACTTCACATTCCAGAATGTCTGGCTCTAGGTCAGTGATCACACCATCGTGATTATCTGGGTCATGAAGATCTTTTTTGTACACTTCTTCTGTGTATTCTTGCCACCTCTTCTTGATATCTTCTGCTTCCGTTAGATCCATACCATTTCTGTCCTTTATCGAGCCCATCTTTGCATGAAATGCTCCCTTGGTATCTCTAATTTTCTTGAAGAGATCTCTAGTCTTTCCCATTCTGTTGTTTTCCTCTATTTCTCTGCATTGATCACTGAGGAAGGCTTTCTTATCTCTTCTTGCTATTCTTTGGAACTCTGCATTCAGATAGTTAACATACATTATATTAGTTTTAAGGGCACTACACAGTCGTTCAACATTTATAAAATATCACAAATTGAGAAGGGGACGACAGAGGATGTGATGGCTGGATGGCATCACCGACACAATGGATGTGGGTTTCGGTGGACTCTGGGAGTTGGTGATGGACAGGGAGGCCTGGCATGTGGCAGTCCATGGGGTTGCAAAGAGTTGGACACAACTGAGCAACTGAACTGAACTAATCAGTATGATAAGTCTCCTAACTGTATGTCAGCATATCAAGTTATCACAATATTATTGACTATGTTGCCTAAGCTCGTCATTATATCTGCATGACTTATGTTATAATTGGAAGTCTGCACCAACCCCTTTCACCCTCCGCCAAATTGTTCTCTATATCTATGAGTCTGTTTCTGTTTGTGTAGTTTGTAAGTTAGATGATTACAGTATTTTTCTTCCTCTGGGTGACTTATTTCAGTTAGCATAGTACCTTCTGGATTCACCCACGCTGTTAAAAATGATGAGCTCATTCTTTTTGTTGTTGTTGTTGCTGGGTAATATTCTATTGTATGTATCTTTATTGCATACAATCTTTATCTATTGATGGGCACTTAGGTTGCTTCCACATCTTGGCAATTATAAATAGTGGTACAATGGACAAAGGGGTGCATACATCTTCAAATTCAGTTCTGCTCAGTCTCTCAGTCATGTCCGACTCTTTGCGACTCCATGAATGGCAGCATGGCAGGCCTCCCTGTCCATCACCAACTCCCGGAGTTCACTCAGAATCACGTCCATCGAGTCAGTGATGCCATCCAGCCATCTCATCCTCTCCTGTCCCCTTCTCCTCCTGCCCCCAATCCCTCCCAGCATCAGAGTCTTTTCCAATGAGTCAACTCTTCACATGAGGTGGCCGAAGTACTGGAGTTTCAGCTTTAGCATCAGTCCTTCTAACAAAATCCCAGGGCTGATCTCCTTCATAATGGGCTGTTTGGATTTCTTTGCAGTCCAAGGGACTCTCAAGAGTCTTCTCCAACACCACAGTTCAAAAGCATCAATTCTTCAGTGCTCAGCTTTCTTCACAGCCCAACTCTCACATCCATACATGACCACGGGAAAAACCATAGCCTTGACTAGATGGACCTTTGTTGGCAAAGTAATGTCTCTGCTTTTGAATATGCTATCTATGTCGGTCATAACTTTTCTTCCAAGGAGTAAGCATCTTTTAATTTCATGGCTGCAGTCACCATCTGCAGTGATTTTGGAGCTCAGAAAAATAAAGTCTGACACTGTTTCCACTGTTTCCCAATCTATTTCCCATGAAGTGATGGGACCAGATGCCATGATCTTAGTTTTCTGAATGTTGAGCTTTAAGCCAACTTTTTCACTCTCCACTTTCACTTTCATCAAGAGGCTTTTTAGTTCCTCTTCACTTTCTGCCATAAGGGTGGTGTCATCTGCATATCTGAGGTTATTGATATTTCTCCCGGCAATCTTGACTCCAGCTTGTGCTTCCTCCAGTCCAGCATTTCTCATGATGGACTCTGCAGAGAAGTTAAATAAGCAGGGTGACAATATACAGCCTTGACGTACTCCTTTTCCTATTTGGAAGCACTCTGCTGTTCCATGTCTGGTTCTAACTGTTGCTTCCTGACCTTCATATAAATTTCTCAAAAGGCAGGTCAGGCGGTCTCATATTCCCATCTCTTTCAGAATTTTCCACAGTTTATTGTGATCCACACAGTCAAAAGCTTTGGCAAAGTCAATAAAGCAGAAATAGATGTTTTTCTGGAACTCTCTTGCTTTT
Organism: Bos indicus; assembly: GCF_029378745.1. Lineage (NCBI taxonomy): Eukaryota > Metazoa > Chordata > Mammalia > Artiodactyla > Bovidae > Bos > Bos indicus. The sequence continues at coordinate 59,042,086 of NC_091763.1, read as the reverse complement.
TCCATGCTCCATCGGGTGTTGGCAATTTGATCTCTGGTTCCTCTGCTTTTCTAAAACCAGCTTGAACATCTGGAAGTTCACAGTTCACATATTGCTGAAGCCTGGCTTGGAGAATTTTCAGCATTACTTTACAAGCATATGAGATGAGTGCAATTGTGCGGTAGTTTGAGCATTCTTTGGCATTGCCTTTCTTTGGGATTGGAATGAAAACTGACCTTTTCCAGTCCTGTGGCCACTGCTGAGTTGTCCAAATTTGTTGGCATATTGAGTGCAGCACTTTCACCGCATTATCTTTCAGGCTTGAAATAGCTCAACTGGAATTCCATCACCTCCAGTAGCTTTGTTCATAATGATGCTTTTTAAGGCCTGCCAGGTCCAGCCACAGCAGTATCCTAGGGTACCCTCAGGAGGGATGGTGTAGAAGAATGAATTACATGGGGAGGCCAAGCTTTGTTGAGCAAGACCCATAACTTTATTTTCAAAAGGAGCTTTTATACCCTTACTTGTACATAGAGGGAAATGAAAGATGCAAGATCATGTAGAGTCAGCCCAAACACTCCAGCAGTTTTGTCTTTATTGAAACCAGGATTTTTTTCTGCATGCCTTTCCATAAACAAGGGTCTTATGTTATGTCTGGTCCTGTGGCCCATTAATATTTCATGACTGTTTGCTGATAAAGGTTGATCAACCAGAAAACTTGTTTTCCCTTGAAGTGTTTTTTCTTTATATTTCTAATCTGTGTCAGCCTCAGAAAGTACTAAACAGAGTTACATTCTCACAAAGCAAAGGTGCAGTAGGTCACAATAAAGAAAGAACTTATTAGCTCAAAGGTCTGATGTGGTTAGTACCAAGGCTACTACTTGTTTTTCTTACATTCCAACTACATTAACTAACACACTCGCAGGTACACAATGGATAAGGGATATGGGCACTTGGCAGGAAGCATTGGCCCAGTAATGAAGCCCTTTACCAGTACTATTCTAATAATTTTTCACCCCTTAAAGGACTCTGTGCTCATTAGGACTTTTAGAATGTTTTGGCTTCCCGTGCCTTTTAAGGCTGAGGAGTTGTGAACAATCATGTGTGTTAATTGCAAGAATATGGATAAACCTGTCTAGCAAGCTAAAATGTCAACAGAGGGGTTTGAATTGAAATATTCTTTTAATGCCCAGGAGACTTATTAATTAGAACCCTAAGTTGATTTTGTTCAGAGAAGGGTGGCCGGGGATAGCCCCCTACTAATGTCAGAAGAGTTGTTGAAAGGCATAATATAGTAAACAGTAGACAGATTTTGGTTTTGGGGTAGATGCTCAAGCAGGTCCAGGGAGTCCCTTGAGTCCTGATCCACCATGCCTGTCAGGTCTCTTCCGCATGACCTTGCCATGGGTGGGATCTCCCGTGCTGGCTCCGGGCAAGGGCCCATTTGACTTCACATTCCAGGATGTCTGGCTCTAGGTGACTGATCACACCATTGTGATTATCTTGGTCGTGAAGATCTTTTTTGTACAGTTCTTCTGTGTATTTCTGCCATCTCTTCTTAATATCTACTGCTTCTGTTAGGTCCATACCATTTCTGTCCTTTATCGAGCCCATCTTTGCATGAAATGTTCCCTTGGTATCTCTAATTTTCCTGAAGAGATCTCTAGTCTTTCCCGTTCTGTTGTTTTCCTCTATTTCTTTGCATTGGTTGCTGAGGAAAGTTTTTGCTAATACACAGAAGTGGAATTGCTAGGTCTCACTATAGTTAGATTTTTAATTTTTTAAGGAACTACCATAATTGATTTCCACAGTGGTTGAACCACCAGCAGTTACATTCCCACTAGCAGTGTACAAAGCTTTTCTTTCCTCCACATTCCCTGCAACACTTGTTTGTCATCTTTTGATAATAGTGATTCTGACAGATATGAGGTGATATCTCATTGCAGTTTTGATATGCATCTCCCTGATTATTCCCTGGTGGGTCAGAGGGTAAAGTATCTGCCTACAAGGTGGGACACCTCAGTTCAGTCCCTGGGTTGGGAAGATCCCCTGGAGAAGGAAACCGCAACCCACTCCAGTATTCTTGCCTGGAGAATCCCATGGACGCAGGAGCCTGGTAGGCTACAGTCCATGGGGTTGCTAAGAGTCGGATACGACTGAACAACTTCACTTTCTTTCCCTGATTATTAGTGATATTGAGCATCTTTTCATGTGTCTGTTGCCCATTTGTATGTCTTCCTTAAAAAAATGTCTATTTAGGTCCTCTGCCTATTTTTAATTCATATTTTTATGTTGACTTGTTTGAATTCATTATGTATTTTAGATATTAATCCCATACTGGATATGTCATTTTCAAATATCTCCTCCCACTCGGTAGGTTGTTGTTTGTTTGTTTGTTTGGTTTGCTGATGGTTTCCATCTCTGTACACAAGCTTTTTAGCTTAATGCAGTCCAACTTGTTTATTCTTGCTTTTGTTGCCTTTACGTGATGAGACAGATGTATTATCTGATAGATGTTATCTATATCTAATATCTAAAAACATATTCTATATATTTTTCTAGAATATTTTATGGTTTGGGGGGTCTTATATTTAAGACCCCCCAAACCATAACATATTTTGGTGGTCTTATCCTTAATAGATCAAGATTGATTATATGTGCTGGGATTTGAGAGTTCGCATTATGGAAATAAGAGCTGAATACTTAAAATAAGGGCCAGACTAATAGTGTATCCAAATAAAATAAACTTGAGGGGACTACTGAGTGCATGACTATAGAAATGGGAAGTCTCAATCAGTTCTAGTCAACAGTAGCCATCAGAAATGGTTACCATGAAGACCCTGGAGGAGGGGTATCCCAATGGGAGTTAACAGTCGTTGCACCCCACTCCAGTACTCTTGCCTGGAAAATCCCATAGACGGAGGAGCCTGGTGGGCTGCAGTCCACGGGGTCGCTAAGAGTCAGACACGACTGAACGACTTCACGTTCACTTTTTCACTTTCATGCATTGGAGAAGGAAATGACAACCCACTCCAGTGTTCTTGCCTGGAGAATCCCAGGGGTAGGAGAGCCTGGTGGGCTGCCATCTATGGGGTCACACAGAGTCAGACACGACTGAAGTGACTTAGCAGTAGCAGCAGCAGGAATTCAACAGATACCAAAGGAAGGTGTCAAAGCAAAGAGGAAGTAGAGTACGTACTACTTTTTTTTTTTTTTTTCACAAACTTTAAGCTTTTTATTTTGGATTGGGGTATAGACAACAATGTTGTACTAGTTTTGGGTGAAGGGACTCAGCCAGAGTGTATGCTACTCTTAATCTCCCTTTTCTCTTGATGTCCTGCAGTACTGCTTCCCATTGACCAAATCACATTGCAAATCAGTCACTAAGGTGTCCAGTGATGCAGCCAGAGGTCAGTGACCTAGACTCTGAGTAGGGCAGAAAAAGGGAGAGAGCAGATCTCTGTTACCAAATTGAATATAATCAGCTTAAGGAGTAGTCTTTTCTTTGTAAAAGTGACATGAAAAATGTAAATCACTGGTACAGTTATGAATCTTTCTATTTTCTTTTGCAATGCTGCTTTGTGTTATTTTATTTAAAAAAGATGTGTAATATTTGAAATTATGTTGACATATTGAAACAGGTATACATGATACTCAAATATGGGATGCACTGTTTTCAATTTACTAAATATTTGCTGTTTGACTACTATGTACAAAGCCTGATCTGGGGTGACTGGATATTCTTCTCTATAATCAAGGACAGAACAAGAAATAGGCTTTAATTGCAAGATGCAGAATTTATCATTAGTATTAGTAAGACCATGACATTGTATTAAATATTTACCTGTCTGAGTCAACTTAGATTAGCACAAGCTGCAGAGAGAGAGCTGTAAAATCAGTGTTTTAATACCTAGGTGTCATAATTTTTTTTAACTAATGGAAGAATAATATTCATCTAGAAATAGAAAGGCTAGAATTAATGATTCCTGCTCACAGGTTCAGAGAAATTTAATTTACTCATAATGCCAATTTATGTGAACAAATGTCATGGAAATAAATTGCTTATGAATTTTTTTTGTTTTCTCTTTTCCCCTGTAAACATCAGCAAATAAATGGCAATTGGTATAAGTAACATATGCTTCTACATGCTAGTATAGAATTGCTCTGTAGGGCTTGTTTATGAGCTTCAATGTCAAAACTACATTCAATGGTAGAGGCAATTTCCTGAGAAACATTTAAATAGCATGCTCTTGTTTACTATATTTTATTATACTACAAATCAAATGGATAGATTTTTTTCACTCAAACCATTTGAAAAAGACCCTAGAAAGAAACCCTTTACACTCACATGAGTGCATTCATTTCCTGGAACTGCCATAACAAAGTACCACAAACCGAGTAGCGGAAAAGAATAGAAATGTCTACCCTCACAGTTCTGGAGGCTAAATGTCCCAAATCAGGCTGTCTTCAGGGCTATTCTCCCCGTGAAATCTGCAGTAGAATTCTTCCTTGCCTATTCTCAGCTTCTAGTGTTTTCCAGGTCATATTTGACATTCCTTGGCTTGTAGCTGAATAGTTTCAGTTTCTGCCTCTATCATCACATGTTATCACTCTGTGTGTCTCTGTCTTTATAAGATAAATAATTCCTGTTTCTCTTAAACCACTGACTATGTGGCATTCTCTTACAGCAGCAATGAGACACTTGATTTAGTTCAGTTGATCAGTCGTGTCCGACTCTTTGCAACCCTGGAGACTGCAGCACGCCAGGCCTCCCTGTCTATCACCAACTCCTGGAGTTTATGTCTACTGAGTTAGTGATGTCATCCAATCATCTCGTCCTCTGTCATTCCCTTCTCTTCCCACCTTCAATCTTTCCCAGCATCAGGGTCTTTTCAAATGAGTCAGCTCTTCACATCAGGTGGCCAAAGCACTGGAGTTTCAGCTTCAGCATCAGTCCATCCAATGAATATTCAGGACTGGTTTCTTCTACGATTGACTGGTTGGATCTCCTTGCAGTCTAAGGGACTCTCAAGAGTCTTCTCTAACACCATAGTTCAAAAGCATCAATTCTTTGGTGCTCAGCTTTCTTTATGGTCCAACTGTCACATCCATACATGACTACTGGAAAAACCATAGCTTGGCTAGACGGACCTTTGTTGGCAAAATAATGTCTCCTCTGCTTTTTAATATGCTGTGTAGGTTGGTCATAGCATTTCTTCTAAGGAACAAGTGTCTTAATTTCATGGCAGCAGTCACCATCTGCATTGATTCTGGAGCCCCCCCACCCCCCAAATAAAGTCTCTCACTGTTACCATTGTTTCCCCATCTATTTGCCATGAAGTGATGAGACAAGTTGCCAGGATCTTCATTTTCTGAATGTTGAGTTTTAAGCCAACTTTTTCACTCTCCTCTCACTTTCATCAAGAGGCTCTTTAGTTCCTTGCTTTTTGTCATAAGGGTGGTGTCATCTTCATATCTGAGAGTATTGATATTTCTCCTGGCAATCTTGATTCCAGTTTGTGTTTCAACCATTGCAGCATTTCTCATGATGTACTCTGCGTATAAGTTAAATAAGCCTGGTGACAGTATACAGCCTTGATGTACTCCTTTCCCGATTTGGAACCAGTCTGTTGTTCCATGTCAAGTTCTAACTGTTGCTTCTTCACCTGCATACAGATTTCTCAGGAGGCAGGTCAGGTGGTCTGGAATTCATTACCATCTCTTGAAGGATTTTCCACAGTTTGTTGTGATACACACAGTCAAAGGTTTTGGTTGTCAATAAAGCAGAAATAGATGTTTTTCTGGATTTCTTGCTTTTTTGATAATCCAAAAGATGTTGGTAATTTGATCTCTGGTTCTTCTGCCTTTTGTAAATCCAGCTTGAACATCTGGAAGTTCACGGTTCACGTATTGCTGAAGCCTGGCTTGGAGAATTTTGAGCATCACTTTGCTAGCGTGTGAGATGAGTGCAATTGTGAAGTCTGAGCAATCTTTGGCATTGCCTTTTTTTGGGATTGTAGTGAAAACTGACATTTTCCAGTCCTGTGGCCACTGCTGAGTTGTCCAAATTTGTTGGCATATTGAGTGCAGCACTTTCACAGCATCATCTTTTAGGATTTGAAATAGCTCAACTGGAATTCCATCACCTCCACTAGCTTTGTTTGTAGTGATGCTTTCTAAGGCCCACTTGACTTCACATTCCAGGATGTCTGGCTCTAGGTGAGTGATTGCACCATCTTGATTATCTGGGTCATGAAGATCTTTTTTATATAGTTCTTCTTTGTATTCTTGCCACCTCTTCTTAATATCTTCTGCTTCTGTTGCATCCATATCATTTCTGTCCTTTATTGTGCCCATCTTTGCATGAAATTTTCCCTTGGTATCTCTATTTTTCTTGAAGCAATCTCTAGTCTTTCCCATTGTATTGCTTTCCTCTATTTTTTTGCATTGATCATTGAGGAAGGCTTTATTACCTCTCCTTGCTATTCTTTGGAACTCTGCATTCAAATGGGTATATCTTTCCTTTTCTCCTTTGCCATTCACTTCTCTCACAGCTATTGTAATGACATACTAATACAAAGTATTCAGGGAGCTAGCCCCATGCCACTCAATATGTGCCATTGCTTTTCTCATTGTTCTTTAGTACTTGTTTCTGATGCTGGGGGCCCGTTTTGTTTGGGTTTTGCCACAATATAATTTAAAAGTTGTATTCAATGTTGATATGCAAGTAAAAGTTTTTCAAGTAACTTTATGGTTTTGTATTTTATATACAAACACTTGCCTACCTGGGTTTATTTTGATGATGCTACTGAGGTTGCTGTTGCTGTTGTTGTTCAGTTGCTAAGTTGTGTCCAACTCTCTGCGAACCCATGAACTCCAGCACATATAGCATTACTGTTTTTCCAAATGATGAGTTAGGTGTCCATTTGTTCAACCATCTCTGTTTCCTACTGATTTGAGATACATTCAAAATTCTCATGTGTTTTAGTATTTACGTCATAGCCCTATACCTGCTCCAGCAACAAACTACTTTCTTTAATATAATTTTTTTAATTTATTTTTAATTAGAGGATAATTGTTTTACAATGTTGTGTTGGTTTCTTCAGTACAATGTCAGTCAGCCATAAGTATACACATATCCCCTCCCTCTTGTTTTATTATACATTTTAATGGCTTGTAGTTCTATTCTACACCTATTTCATTTCTTTGTCAAAATGTTGCTCATTCTTCTCCCATGTTTGTTTTTCACAAGAACTTCTATGCGAAGTCACTTCAGTTGTGTTCGACTCTGTGCGACCCCAGAGATGGCAGCCCACCAGGCTCTGCCGTCCCTGGGATTCTTCAGGCAAGAACACTGGAGTGGGTTGCCATTTCCTTCTCCAATGCATGAAAGTGAAAAGTGAAAGTGTAACTTTAAATTATATTGCCATTAACACCCATATCACCAACCCCAAAACTACAGAAACAAAACAAATAACCACAATAACAAAATTATCTGATATTTTACTGGAGTTAATATTAGCTTTGTAGATCAGTTTAGACAGGAAATGACATATTTGTAATATTAAAGAAAAATAAACTTGGAGGAAGCATCCTGTTTGATTTTAAGATTTACTTTTCAGTTACAATAAAATAATTGTGGCAATATGTATGGGCAAAACAATGAACACATAGATCATTTAAATAGAAAAGAGAGTCCAGAAATAGAACCATAAAAATATGGCCAATTTTTGGCAAAGGTGCAAAAGCAATTGAAAGGTGAAAGGATAGTTTTTTTCACTAAATGATGTTGGAACTACTGGGCATCTGTAAGGGGGAGGGGGCTAGGGGGAGAACCTGACCTACTGAGAATATGTTTACAATGGTAACGTGAACAAGTTCTGAGGAATTTAATGCACACCTTGGCAATTACAATTGACAGTACTGTATTCTACACTTGAAAATTGATGAGAGAGTAGATATTTTGTTCTAGCACAAAAAAGAAATAGCAACAACCCAGATAGGAAATGAATTTAAATACATGCATATGTATATCTGAATCACTGTGCTCTACACCTTAAAGTAACACAATGTTGTAAGTCAACTATACTGCAGTATAAAGTAAAAACTTAAAAAAAAAAAGAAATGGCAATTATGTGACATAACAGAGGTGTGAGCTAATGCTACAGTGGTAATCATATTTCAGTATATAAGTGTATTGAGTCAACACATTGTATACCTTAAACTTATACAATGTTATTTTTCAATTATATTTCAGTACAAAAGGTGAGGGGGAACAATGGGGATCTAAACATTACAATTTATATGAGGGCTTCCCTGGTGGTTCAGATGGTAAAGAATCTGCCTGAAATGCAGGAGACCTAGGTTCGATCCCTGGGCCTGGAAGATCCCCTGGAGAAGGAACTGGCAACCCACTACAGTATTCTTGCCTAGAGAATCCCATGAACAGAGGAGCCTGGTTGGCTATAGTCCATGAGGTTGCAAAAAGCTGGACACGACTGAGTGACTAACACACACACAACTCAAAATGGAGCAGAGGTCTAAATGTTAAACAAACTATTAAAATTTTAGAAGAAAATATAGGCAAGACCTGAGTATAGGCAGAGATTTCTTAGACATGACAGAAAACCATGATCCATAATTATAAATATATATGGTATATATTATTTGGCCATAGAAAAGAATGAAAGAGATTACTTGGATCAAAAATAAATACATGAAAATATGTTTGTCATCATTAATTAAAAAGTTCAAATCAGTACCACTAAGAGATACCACTACATACTTATTAGGATGAGAGAATTAAAGTTTAAATTTAAAAAATGGTTAAAACTATAATAAGGCCAATTTTTGGCAAGAACACAGAACAACTGCAACTCTCAAACACTAGTGGTGGAAATGCAAAAAGATGTAGTCACTCTTAAAGAGTTTCCCATTATGTTATTTGCTATTTACACTTTTAGCCTAACAGGATCTCCCTGAAGAGATTTCAAGTTTCTAAGTGAGGAAGGTATGTTTTACAATTCTAATTACTCCAGAAGTCTGTTTCTTAAACTCAAAATTTATTCTTAAATTCCAAAAAATTATTCCTTTGAAAGACAGTGAATTTTTATATGTGATTTATATTGATGACAATTATGATCTTGACTAATATTTCCTGAACCTAAGTACACAGCAGCATAAAGGAAATGTAAAAACATGCACAGAAACTAGGTTAAGTCAACCTTCTATCACCCCTCTTTTTTTTGGTGTTAAGAAAAAGAGTATAAATTGAAAACAGGAATTTTGTGCCTCTATTTTATATATGAAATATTCAGAGTAGGATAATAGTGACCTTAGTGAAAGGAAGATAAGTGATTGATCTGGTTGTTTAATTCTCTAGATAACGTATCACTTGAAGCTTCTCAGGTGGTTCAGTGGTAAAGAATCCACCTGCCAATGCAGAAGATGCAAGAGATGTGGGTTCGATCCCTGGATTGGAAAGATCTGCTGGAGTAGGAAATGGCAACCCACTCTAGTACTCTTGATTGGAAAACTCCAGGAACAGTGCCAAAGAGTCAGACATGACTGAGCAACTGAGCAGTCACACCTGTATCACGTGGGGCAACAAATGTAACACCTGTCTGATTATTTTTGTCACTTTGTTAGATTGATGCTATTTTTGTCACTTCTAACTCAGCAGATTCTTGGCGGAGGTTTCTGGAGAAAAGCTTCCCAGATGACGAACAGGGATTTTGGATCCTACACATGGTTAGTATTCTGGCTCTCTGCTGCTGCTGCTGCTGCTGCTAAGTTGCTTCAGTCGTGTCCGACTCTGTGTGACCCCTTAGATGGCAGCAGCCCATTAGGCTCCCCCGTCCCTGGGATTCTCCAGGCAAAAACACTGGAATGGATTGCCATTTCCTTCTCCAATGCATGAAAGTGAAAAGTGAAAGTGAATTCGCTCAGTCGTGTCCGACTCTTCGTGACCCCATGGACTGCAGCCCACCATGCTCCTCCATCCATGGGATTTTCCAGGCAAGAGTACTGGAGTGGGGTGCCATTGCCTTCTTTGCGGGCCATCTCTATTTCCTTTCTATTCTGCGCTCATTTATAAACCACGTTCAAGTCAGTTCAGTTCAGTTCAGTTGCTCAGTAGTGTCCAACTCTTTGTGACCCCATGAATCGCAGCACGCCAGGCCTCCCTGTCCATCACCAACTCCAGAGTTCACTCAGACTCACGTCCATCGAGTCAGTGATGCCATCCAGCCATCTCATCCTCTGTCATCCCCTTCTCCTCCTGCCCCCAATCCCTTCCAGCATTGGAGTCTTTTCCAATGAGTCAACTCTTCGCATGAGGTGACCAAAGTACTGGAGTTTCAGCTTCAGCATCAGTCCTTCCAAAGAAATCCCAGGGCTGATCTCCTTCAGAATGGACTGGTTGGATCTCCTTGCAGTCCAAGGGACTCTCAAGAGTCTTCTCCAACACCACAGTTCAAAAGCATCAATTCTTCATCACTCAGCCTTCTTCACAGTCGAACTCTCATATCCATACCTGGCCACTGGAAAAACCATGGCCTTGACTAGATGGACGTTTATTGGAAAAGTAATATCTCTGCTTTTGAATAAGCTATCTAGGTTGGTCATACCTTTCCTTCCAAGGAGTAAGCGTCTTTTAATTTCATGGCTGCAGTCACCATCTGCAGTGATTTTGGAGCCCAAAAAAATAAAGTCTGACACTGTTTCCACTGTTTCCCCATCTATTTCCCATGAAGTGATGGTACTGGATGCCATGGTCTTCGTTTTCTGAATGTTGATGTAAAGAAACAATCAACTGGGTGAACATTAAAAAAACTCAAAGAAACCAACACAAAGGAGACACCTCTAGCTTTTTATTAAGTTGCTCAAAATAAAAGGAACAGGTGAAAGCTTTATACCCTCTTCATCAAGCTACAGAGAAGTGTATTGAACTCTAAGCATGAGAGTGACTTGGAATGAATGTGTTTAGTAAAATTTCAATAGAATGAAGTGAGATAAATGCAAAATGTGAAAACACTAACTTATGTTTTTCAAAATATTTCCTCATAGTTTAGTGAAAATGGTGAATAAAGAGTCTTCATCATCAATGTTTAAAAGGGGTTCTGTCTTTTATAATCAGTTAATCAGTTCCATTGTGTTTTCAAGCTACTGTGAAATACCCTTTTCCAACAATGGAGACATTCAACAGGAGGCATGTATATTTAGGGGAAAAAAATTCTGGTGAATACTTGGAACATTAGAATTACAGAAAGTCTGGTATCAAAGTAGTTTGTTAATCCAAACCAGCATAAGGGTGTATCACATAAAAGTCAGTTGACTTTACATAAGATGTATATTTAGCCTGCACTTGTAGTCACCGGTCACTGAAAGTTAAGATTAAATGCATTGTTTAGACTTTATTAATCAATATATCAATATATACCATCAAGTAAGATGATAAGTGTTGCAAGAGGGCATCAGAGGGCAGACACACTGAAACCATATTCACAGAAAACTAGTCAATCTAATCACACTAGGACCACAGCCTTATCTAACTCAATGGAACTAAGCCATGCCCATGGGGCAACCCAAGACAGGCAGGTCATGGTGGAGACATCTGACAGAATGTGGTCCACTGGAGAAGGGAATGGCAAACCACTTCAGTATTCTTGCCTTGAGAATCCCATGAACAGTATGAAAAGGCAAAATGATAGGATACTGAAAGAGGAACTCCTCAGGTCACTAGGGGCCCAATATGCCACTGGAGATCAGTGGAGAAATAATTCCAGAAAGAATGAAGGGATGGAGCCAAAGAAAATATTATACCCAGCTGTGGATGTGACTGGTGATAGAAGTAAGGTCCGATGCTGTAAAGAGCAATACTGCATAGGAACCTGGAATGTCAGGTCCATGAATCAAGGCAAATTGGAAGTGGTCAAAGAAGAGACGGCAAGAGTAAATGTAGGCATTCTAAGAATCAGTGAATTAAAATGGACTGGAATGGGTGAATTTAACTCAGATGACCATTATATCTACTACTGCAGGCAGGAATCCCTCAGAAGAAATGGAGTGGCCATCATGGTCAACAAAAGAGCCCAAAATGCAGTACTTGGATGCAATCTCAAAAACGACAGAATGATCTCTGTTCGTTTCCAAGGCAAACCATTCAATATCACAGTAATCCAAGTCTATGCCCTAACCAGTAACGCTGAAGAAGCTGAAGTTGAACGGTTCTATGAAGACCTACAAGACCTTTTAGAACTAACACCCAAAAAAGATGTCCTTTTCATTATAGGGGACTGGAATGCAAAAGTAGGAAGTCAAGAAACACCTGGAGTAACAGGCAAATTTGGCCTTGGAATATGGAATGAAGCAGGGCAAAGACTAATAGAGTTTTGCCAAGAAAATGCACTGGTCAGAGCAAACACCCTCTTCCAACAATACAAGAGAAGACTCTATACATGGACATCACCAGATGGTCAACACTGAAATCAGATTGATTATATTCTTTGCAGCCAAAGATGGAGAAGCTCTATACAGTCAGCAGAAACAAGACCAGGAGCTGACTGTGGCTCAGACCATGAACTCCTTATTGCCAAATTCAGACTTAAATTGAAGAAAGTATGGAAAACCACGAGACCATTCAGGTATGACCTAAATCAAATCCCTTATGATTATACAGTGGAAGTGAGAAATAGATTTAAGGGATTAGATCTGATAGAGTGCCTGATGAGCTATGGAATGAGGTTCATGACATTGTACAGGAGACAGGGATTAAGACCATCCCCATGGAAAACAAATGCAAAAAAGCAAAATGGCTGTCTGGGGAGGCCTTACAAATAGCTGTGAAAAGAAGAGAAGCGAAAAGCAAAGGAGAAAAGGAAAGATATAAGGATCTGAATGCAGAGTTCCAAAGAATAGCAAGAAGAGATGAGAAAGCCTTCCTCAGTGATCAATGCAAAGAAATAGAGGAAAACAACAAAATGGGAAAGACAAGAGATCTCCTCAAGAAAATTAGAGATACCAAGGGGACATTTCATGCAAAGATGGGCTCGATAAAGGACAGAAATGGTATGGACCTAACAGAAGCAGAAGATATTAAAAAGAGGTGGCAAGAATACACAGAAGAACTGTACAAAAAAGATCTTCACGACCCAGATAATCATGATGGTGTGATCACTGACCTAGAGCCAGACATCCTGGAATGTGAAGTCAAGTGGGCCTTAGAAAGCATCACTATGAACAAAGCTAGTGGAGGTGATGGAATTCCAGTTGAGCTATTCCAAATCCTGAAAGATGATGCTGTGAAAGTGCTGCACTCAATATGCCAACAAATTTGGAAAACTGAGTAGTGGCCACAGGACTGGAAAAGGTCAGTTTTCATTCCAATCCCAAAGAAAGGCAATGCCAAAGAATGCTCAAACTACTGCACAATTGCACTCATCTCAAATGCTAGTAAAGTAATGCTGAAAATTCTCCAAGCCAGGCTTTAGCAATATGTGAACCGTGAACTTCCTGATGTTCAAGCTGGTTTTAGAAAAGGCAGAGGAACCAGAGATCAAATTGCCAACACCTGATGGATCATGGAAAAAGCAAGAGAGTTCCAGAAAAACACCTATTTCTGCTTTATTGACTATGCCAAAGCCTTTGACTGTGTGGATCACAATAAACTATGGGAAATTCTGAAAGAGATGGGAATACCAGACCACCTGACCTGCCTCTTGAGAAATCTGTATGCAGGTCAGGAAGCAACAGTTAGAACTGGACATGGAACAACAGACTGGTTCCAAATAGGAAAAGGAATTCATCAAGGCTGTATATTGTCACCCTGCTTATTTAACTTATATGCAGAGTATATCATGAGAAACGCTGGACTGGAAGAAATGCAAGCTGGAATCAAGATTGCCGGGAGAAATATCAATAACCTCAGATATGCAGATGACACCACCATTATGGCAGAAATTGAAGAGGAACTAAAAAGCCTCTTGATGAAAGTGAAAGTGGAGAGTGAAAAAGTTGGCCTAAAGCTCAACATTCAGAAAACGAAGATCATGGCATCTTGTCCCATTACTTCATGGGAAATAGATGGGGAAACAGTGGAAGCAGTGTCAGACTTTATTTTTTGGGCTCCAAAATCACTGCAGATGGTGACTGCAGCTGTGAAATTAACAGACACTTACTCCTTGGAAGGAAAGTTATGACCAACCTAGATGTCATATTCAAAAGTAGAGATATTACTTTGCCAATAAACGTCCATCTAGTCAAGGCTATGGTTTTTCCTGTGGTCATGTATGGATGTGAGAGCTGGACTGTGAAGAAGGCTGAGCGCTGAAGAATTGAAGCTTTTGAACTGTGGTGTTGGAGAAGACGCTTGAGAGTCCCTTGGACTGCAAGGAGATCCAACCAGTCCATTCTGAAGGAGATCAGCCCTGGGATTTCTTTGGAGGGAATGATGCTAAAGCTGAAACTCCAGTACTTTGGCCACCTCATGCGAAGAGTTGACTCATTGGAAAAGACCCTGATGCTGGGAGGGATTGGGGGCAGGAGGAGAAGAGGATGACAGAGGATGAGATGGCTGGATGGCATCACTGACTCGATGGATGTGAGTCTGAGTGAACTCCAGGAGTTGGTGATGAACAGGAAGGCCTGGCCTGCTGTGGTTCATGGGGTCGCGAAGAGTCAGACATGACTCAGCGATTGAATTGAACTGAATCAATATATGTGGTTCTGCTTTTGGAGCAGGAATTTACAGTGCCAGCTAAGGAACTTCTTGTGCTGAAAGAATGAAAGAAAGAAACCCTTTACAACCTGTCTATTCCTCTGCTTACAGCTAAAACTCTGAACAAAATACAAAAGCTACTTTTTAAGGACTCTCAAAAGTTAACAGTAGAATACAGGTTGGTAAGAGGAGCCACGGTTTGAAGAATAATCTATAATTGTAACTCTAAAGAGACTCGATTAGGAAAAATAATAAAACAAGCCAACATGAGATATAAAGGTTTTTCTTTCCCATCTCAAATTGAGTTCTGGATGGAAAAATATAGTGTCTCTTAAAAATCATAACCACAGGCTTGCTGTCACACAGAGTTATGTGTCTACATTTATACCACTTCTGTTATTATGGAAACTTCAAACTGGTAAGTGATAATAAAAATTGAATCTCTTATGGTAGCTTTCCTGTGTTATCTGGCAGGAAAAAAAAATTAAACCTGATATTGAGAAACTAACCTTCAATTAATGCATCATGTTACTGTGGCATATGAAGGTCCACTAAGCTTTAGTAAGCAACTCAAAATTACAAAGATATATGAGGAAATATTATGAGGATTGTCAGCAGAAATTAAAGAGAGCAACACAAGACAAGACACTTAAACAACAAAATTAACAAAGCATCAGATTTAAAAAACATACAATATCCTGAACTCGATTCTAACAAATGAACCTATACCTCTTTTCAGTGATGCTGCATAACACTGAAGGTTAAGTGAAAAGAAAAAAAAAATGAGAATGCTATCACAAAGAATGTTCTTAGACCTAGGGCAGAATTGTAACAAAACATAAATATTCTAAAAGAGCTGAAAAAAATAACTGAAAATGTATGATTTTCTGTCAAGGTAAAATATTCAAGAACACATAGAAATATAGACCAGTTTCAGATAATCAAAAGTCAGAGAGATTATTGCTAACATTAACAAACTGAAAGATCCTCCACAGACATCTCTGAAGAAGGAGAACATTTTAAGTAACATATCATATTAATAAGCAGTAATCAGAGTGTGCTTCCCTGGTGATTCAGGGGTAAAGCATCTGCCTGCAATGCAGGAGGCCTGGGTTCAATCCCTGGGTCAGGAAGATCCCCTGGAGAAGGAAATGGCAACCCACTCCAGTATTCTTACCTGGAGAATCCCATGGACAGAGGAGCTTGGTAGTTTATAGTCCATGGGGTCTCAAAGAGTCGGACACGACTGAGCAACTTCACTTCACTTCAGTTCAATCAGGGTGTACTACTAGAAGATTGAAGAAATCATGCATCTTTTCCAAATCAGAAAGAAAAAAAGAAAACAAAACCTCTACCAATCTCAAGCAATATACAAAAGGTGAAAAAGGACAAATTAAAAAATTCAGAGAAAATAGAAATCATAAATATAAGTTGTAGAAACAAATCCAACAAACAAATCTCAACAAATTCAAAGGCAAACGTGGATGGCCCTGAGACTATCATAACAATTAAGTCAGAAAGAGAAAGACAAATAGCATATAATATCATTTATACATGAAATCTAAAAAGGGGAACAAATGAACTTATTTACAAAACAGAAATAGAGTCACAGATGTAGAAAATAAACTTGTGGTTACCAGCGGGGAAAGTAGGGAAGGAAGTGAAGGGATAAATTGGGAGATTGGGATTGACATATACACAGTACTATATATAAAATAGATAACTAATAATTACCTACTCTATGGCACAGGGAACTCATCTCAATGGTCTGTAATGACCTATATGTGAAAAAAATTTAAGAAAGAGTAGATGTGTGTAAATACATATAACTGATTCACTTCATTGTATGCTTGAAACTAACACAACATTGCAAATCAACTATACTCCAATCAAAATTAAAAAAAAAAAACACAAATCTTACTCACCTTAATTAATAAACAAAAAAGAACAGACAGGACATTTCAAGCATAGAATATCCACAAAATGAGATGCCATATAGCAGTGGAAACAGCTAGAAGATGAATAACAATATAAGTTGTTAAAGAATGTATATGTTATGACATTATTTACTTATATGTGCATGTGTGTAAAACACATCTACAACAGATCAGAACCAAATAATAAAAAAGGGAAAAATCACAGGTGCTATAGTACTAGGAGTTTCTCAGGCTTGTATGTGTCTTTTTCTGGGAATGATAATGTTATCTGACTTCCTTTGTATAGTGAAAGAATAAATCATTAGAGTCATTATAAGATTGATTTGGCAACAGCCTTTTTTGTTCTTCAACTCCAGCTGGCTGAAACTTGTCTAATTTGTGAATCCCAGGATGTGTTACTTCCTTTTTGAAGTCACATTATTTATTTTCTACAGACATTAATTTTATGTCATTTTCTCTCTAGCTAATTAGAGTATTTTCAAGTTCAATCTATTGTTTATTTTGGAGTTTATAAATCCTCTGCAGCTTGAACTTCCTTTCTAGATTTGAACATATTTTCAAGGGTCTTTATTCTCCCTTCCACCAACTCACAGAATGTGCAGTTGAAAGAGAGCCTAACCTTTTATCTATCATGCTGCAAGTTCCAATATTATCTGCCATACATAAGCAGAATATTTTTGATAATATAAAGAGTAAAAAACTAGTGCATATATATATGTGTATATATATATATATATATATAAACACACATATAAAATATTGTTGTATATTTGATATTACATATAAACTAAGATCATGGCATCTGGTCCCATCACTTCATGGGAAATACATGGGGAAACAGTGGAAACAGTGTCAGACTTTATTTTTGGGGGCTCCAAAATCACTGCAGATGGTGACTGCAGCCATGAAATTAAAAGACGCTTACTCCTTGGAAGGAAAGTTATGACCAACCTAGATAGCATATTCAAAAGCAGAGATATTACTTTGCCAACAAATGTCCATCTAGTCAAGGCCATGGTTTTTCCAGTGGTCATGTACGGATGTGAGAGTTGGGCTGTGAAGAAAGCTGAGCACAGAAGAATTGATGTTTTTGAACTGTGGTGTTGGAGAAGACTCTTGAGAGTCCCTTGGACTGCAAGGAGATCCAACCAGTCCATTCTAAAGGAGATCAGTCCTATGTGTTCATTGGAAGGACTGATGCTAAAGCTAAAACGCCAATACTTTGGCCACCTCATGCAAAGAGTTGACTCATTGGAAAAGACCCTGATGTTGGGAGGGATTGGGGGCAGGAGGAGAAGGGGACGACAGAGGATGAGATGGCTGGATGGCATCACTGACTCGATGGACGTGAGTCTGAGTGAACTCTGGGAGTTGGTGATGGACACAGAGGCCTGGCGTGCTGCAATTCATGGGGTCGCAAAGAGTCAGACACGACTGAGCGACTGAACTGAACTGTCATACATGCTTGATTTTAGTATTTATGGTTATCATAACTCATATATGTATTTGCATATATGTTATATATGTATCAGATCAGTCACTCAGTCGTGTGTGTGTATATATATATATATATACACACACATATACATACATGTATGCACACATGGAGAGAGAGAGAGAACAATCTCGACTACATTTAGTTCAGTTTTGCTTCATTTTAGTTTTTATCTAACTACAGTGAGATAATATTATAGGCTGGTTTGAAGTCTCCCCAAAAGTTAGCACTGGACATGGAACAACAGACTGGTCAAAATTGGGAAAGGAGTATGTCAAAGCTGTATATTGTCATCCTGCTTATTTAACTTATATGTAGAGTACATCATGAGAAATGCCAGGCTGGATGAAGCACAAGCTGGAGTCAAGATTGCCAGGAGAAATATTAATAACCTCAGATATGCAGATGACATCACCCTTGTGGCAAAAACCAAAGAGGAACTAAAGAACCTCTTAATTAACGTGAAAGAGAAGAGTGAAAAAGCTGGCTTAAAACTCAACATTCAAAAAACAAAGATCATGGCATCCATTCACATCACTTCATGACAAATAGATGAGGAAAAAGTGGGAACAGTGTTGGATTCCGTTTTCTTGCGTTCCAAAATCACTGCACATGGTGACTGCAGCTATGTAACAGACACTTGCTCCTTGGAAGAAAAGCTATGAGAAGTTTAACAGTGTACTAAAAAGCAGAGACATCAATTTGCCAACAAATTTCCATACAATTAAAGCTATGATTTTTCCAGCAGTAATGTATGGATGTGAAAGTTGGACCATAAAGACAGCTGAGCACTGAAGAATTGATGTTTTCAAGTTGTGGTGCTGGAGAAGACTCTAGAGAGTCCTTTGGACCTCAAGATGATCAAACTCAGTCCTAAAGGAAATCAGTCCTGAATATTCATTGGAAGGACTGGTGCTTAAGCTGAAGCTCCAATACTTTGGCCACCCCATGAGAAGAACTGACTTACTGGAAAAGATTCTGAGGCTGGGAAAGATTGAAGGCAAAAAGAGAAGAGGGTGTCAGAGGATGAGATGGTTGAATGTCATCACTGACTTAATGGACATGAGTTTGAGCAAATTCAAGAGGGAGATAGTGATGGACAGGGAAGCCTGATGTGCTGCAGTCCATGGGGTTGCAAAGAGTTGGACCCGATTTAGAGACTGAACAAACATATCTTTGTTCTCTCTAATGCACCTGCCTTAGCTTACTACTGCTTACAGATTTTTATTCAGTATCACAGTGATTGATGAATATTATTACAAATCTGTCTGTGTTCTTGTTCTTCTCTGATATTGATTTGATTCTTTCCTATGGTAAGCCTATTGTGATGTCACTTTGCCAGGCCTGTCTCCAGGTCTTTGCCTGCAAATGCAAACATATGATCACTGATGAATGAATAAAAGAACTTCATCATCCTTACCAATTATTTCAGTGAGGATATATGAACCAACTTAGTTCAATCAGGGTCTTTGCTGTGACAGCCCAAAATATTTAAATTTATGTGATACAAATATGAGACCACTGACAGCCATCTGGACTGCAAAGAGAAAAAGACTACTGTCTAAGAGTTGGAGATCAAGAGTGAAAGAGAGCAGGGGCCCCGGTGACAACATTTGAGTCCCTGGACCCAGTAAACAGAGATCAATAAGCTTGGAGATACAGATCCTGGACACTTCCATATGATTCAGATTTGTCTAAACCAAGCTGTACCTAGGTATCCTAAATCACATGAATAATTTTTTAAGCTATTTAGGATTGGATTTCTGTCACTTGCTATCAATGGGTTTAGAATGATACTAACTGTGATTCTTTACTTCTAAACTTTTAATTGAAATATTTGGGCTTCTCTGGTGGCTCAGACAGTTAAGAATTCACCTGCAATGCAGGATACCTGGGTTCAATCCCCTGAGTCAGGAAGATTCCTTGGGGAAGGGAAGTGCTACCCACTCCAGTATTCTAGCTTGGAGAATCTCATGGACAGAAGAGCCTGGTGGGCTACAGTCCATGGGATCGCAAAGAGTCAAACATGACTGAGAGACTAACACATTCACTTTTCACTATAGGATATATACAGAAATAGATATCACTAGTATTCAGTTCTTTAGGTTCTTAAAAGGTACACAGTCCATTATCCAGCACCCAAATCAACAAACAATAATCTGAGCATCTCCCAAACTCCTTTGTGCCCCTTCTAGTTGTTGATCTTCTTAAGAGTAACTATATTGTCATTTTTGGCTTTTTCAAAATTTTATTATGAAAAATTTAAAATACACAGAAACTTTGATAGAACTTTTATGATGAACAGGTACATAGCCACCATATGGATTCTACAATAGAAATTTACTATAGTTGCTTTATCATGTATCTAGCCATCTAGTAGTCTCTCAGCCCATCTATGAATTCCTCTTACTTTTTTGATGCACTCAAGGTAAGTAGGTCATATGACCATATTTCCTTCAAGTTCTTCATTTTGCAGAGCCTTGAGTAGAATCCATATCTTCTTTTTAGGAAAAGCTTACATGAAGTGAAAAGTACAATTAATCCTGGATTTCTCAGGTGGTACAGTGGTAAAGCATCCACCTGCCAGTGCAGGAGACGCAAGAGATGTGGGTTTGATCCCTGGATCAGCAAGAACCCTGGAGAAGGAAGTAGCAAACCCACTCCTGTATTCTTGACCAGGAACTTCCCCAACAAGGGACACTGGAGGGCTACAGTCCATGGGGTCGCAAAGAGTCAGACACAACTGAGCACAGACACTCAAGCACAGACATACACACACACACACACACAATCTATCGATAAATTCTTGAACTCTCTTAGAAGCAGAATGAGGTAAAGTTTGGCTTTGTTTTATTTCATGGTATTTAAAGGGGTTGTCTAAAAGTTAAAACAAAAGGTCAGAGAGGTGATGCATCTGTTATTTTTTTTAGCTAGATCATCTAAGCACCATTTCAAATGATGATTACACTCTCTTCTTTCTCTTTGAGTAATCTGGGAAATGTCAAGAACACTAATATTACATATTAATGATATTTAATTGTATTAGGTGACTTACTCCTTGGAAGAAAAGTTATGACCAACCTAGATAGCATATTGAAAAGCAGAGACGTTATTTTGCCAACAAAGGTCCATCAAGTCAAGGCTATGGTTTTTCCAGTGGTCATGTATAGATGTGAGAGTTGGACTGTGAAGAAAGCTGAGTGCCAAAGAATTGATGCTTTTGAACTGTGGTGTTGGAGAAGACTCTTGAGAGTCCCTTGGACTGCAAGGAGATCCAACCAGTCCATTCTAAAGGAGATCAGCCTTGGGATTTCTTTGGAAGGAATGATGCTAAAGCTGAAACTCCAGTACTTTGGTCACCTCATGAGAAGAGTTGACTCATTGGAAAAGACCCTGATGCTGGGAGGGATTGGGGGCAGGAGGAGAAAGGGACGACAGAGGATGAGATGGGTGGATGGCATCACCAACTCGATGGACGTGAGTTTGGGTGAACTCCGGGAGATGGTGATGGACACGGAGACCTGGCGTGCTGTGATTCATGGAGTCGCAAAGAGTCAGATACGACTGAGCGACTGAACTGAACTGAACTGAACTGACAACTAAGTTGACCTGGACCTTTCAATATTAGACAATAGTTTTCTATAGAAAAGGCTTTTCTAGGTAATTAACAACAAAGCCATAGCAGAGACTAAACGTGCTTAGTGATCAGCCTGCATGGTTCTACTTGCTGTTGATATCAATTCACTCCAAAGATGACCAGTGGAGCAATAGGCTTTTTGAGCAATTGGCAGCCTGTAATCTTTGGTATAATATCTGGAAAGAAGTAAGGACAATTAGTATTCCATACATTATTTCAACTTTTTGTTTACTGGGATAATGTTGTTGCTATTCAGTTGCCCGGTTGTGTCCTACTCTATGACCCCATGGACTGCAGCATGCCAGACTTTCCTGTCCCTCCCCATATCCTGAAGTTTGCCTAAGTTTATGTCCATTGCATCTATGATGCCATCCAGCCATCTCATCCTCTGAGAACTTCTCTTTCTGCCTTTAATCTTTCCCAGCATCAGGGCCTTTTCCAATAAGTCAGCTGTTTGAATCAGATGATCAAAATACTTGAGCTTCAGCTTCAGCATCAGTTCTTCTGAGTATTCAGGGTTGATTTCTTTTAAGATTGATTGGTTTGATCTCCTTGCTCTCCAAGAAACATTCAGGAGTCTTCTCCAGCACTACAGTTCAAAGGCATCAATTCTTCTGTGTTCTACCTTCTTTACAGTCCAGCTCTCAAAACTGTACATGACCACTGGGAAGACCATAGCTCTGACTATACAGACTTTTGTTGGCAGAGTGATGTCTCTGCTTTTCAACATACAGTCTAGGTTTGTAATAGCTTTCCTGTCAAAAAGCAATCATCTTCTGCTTTCATGGCTGCAGTCACCATCTGCAGTGATTTTGGAGACCCAAAAGAGGAAATCTCTCACTACTTCCACCTTTTGCCCCTTTATTTGACATGAAGTAATGGGGCTGGATGCCATGATCTTAGCTTTTTAAATATTTAGTCTTAACTGGCTCTTTCACTCTTCTCCTTCACCCTCATCAAGAGGCTTTTTAGTTTTCTTCACTTTCTGTATTTAGAGAGGTATTATCCTCATATCTGAGATTGTTGATGTTTCTCTTGCCTATTTTGATTCCAGATTGTAATGCATCCAGCTCGGCATTTCTCATGATGTGCTCAGCATATAGATTAAACAAACAGAGTGACAGCAGACAGCCCTGTCATACTCATTTCTAAATCTTGAACCAATCAATTGTTCCATACAGGGTTCTAACTGTTGCTTCTTGACTTGCATACAGGTTTCTCAAGAGACAGGTAAAATAGTCTGGTATTCCCATCTCTTTAAGAGCTTTCCATAGTTTAATATGATCCACACAGTCAAAGGCTTTGCATAGTCAATGAATTCAGACATAGATGGTTTCCTGGAATTCCCTAGCTTTGTCTATGATCCAGTGAATGTTGGCAATTTGATCTCTGGTTCTGTTTCTTTTTTTAAACCCAGCTTGGACATCTGGAAGTTCTTGGCTCGCATAATGCTAAAGCCTAACATGCAAGAATTTTAGCATGACCTTACTAGTATGGGAGATGAGGGCAATTGTCCGATGGTTAGCACATTCTTTAGTGCTACCCTTCTTGAGAACTGGGATGAGGATTGGCCTTTTCCAGTCCTGTGGCCAGTGCTGGGCCTTCCAGATATGCTGACATATTGAAGAGTGGAGGACTGGGTTAATAATTAAACTCAAATTATTTAAGTGCTTATTCTCACCTAAGGTTTCTCACTTCAAATCTGTAATAGGTGCAATCTATTTATAAAAGGAAGGTTTTGATAATGAAGTGTGTTGATAAATGCATCATGTTTTTGAATGAAAAAATAACCTATTTCACTTATGTCATGAGTAAGACATTATATATCTGTGTATATATGTATACATACATATATATATATATATATATATGAAACTACACAACATTGTAAATATAATTTTAAAAGAAAATAAGTAAATAGCACAAGAAAGAAAGAATGATTGCTTTTGGGGCAATCTGATCAGGTGAATAATTCATTGACCAAGCAGCCTTAACATTTTCCTCAACTTCACAAAACTTTAGACAGAATTATTCCTGCCTCTAAGTCACCGGCCTCTCTTTTCTTATTCACTTTGAAAAATCTATAATCGTAATTTTTTCCTCTGTACCTCTGAAATGTAAATCTCTTTTAAAGTATTTTACCCATTTTACAACCCAGGAATGCCTTTTTAATAAGTAATTAATTACAAGTGTGTGAGTGGCAGGGTGACTACTACAGAATGTAATGACCCTATGACAAGGGAGGGCAGCTGAAGGAAAAGGAGAAGTGAGACATTGAGAGAAAGGAGGAGTGAAGCATAACCTGCAATGAGAGAGTCAAGTAGGAACCAACCCATACAAAACATCTGAGGCTATGCTGAATGTATGTATCCTAAAGCAATGGAAGCCATCAGAGTGTTTGGGAAAATAGATGTCAGGCTTTACTATTTCTTTGGGATAAAGTAAGACCCTCTAGTGGCACTGAGGAAGTGAATAGAGAAGGGCAGAGTATATAAGGAGCTTTAATTAGCAGGCCAGTGTGGTAATTTAGATAAGACAATAGCTTGATTTGGATGATGGTAGAGATGGAAAGGAATGAACATGCTTTAAATACTTATGAGGCAACAATATACAACCTTGGAATAAATTAACTTAGAAGATGACAGAGAAAGAGCAAAGCTGAGTCTCAGGTTTGCAATTGAACATGAACAGAGCTTCCATTCACTGAGAAATAGAATATGTACCAGGACCAGCCTTGGGTCAAAGGAGGAACTGATTTGGGAGAAGCATATAGAAAGCATGTGCTCAGTCATGTCTCAGTTATGTCTTGCTCTTTGTGACCTGCCAGGCTTCTCTGTCCATGGGATACTCCAGGCAAGAATACTGGAGTGGGTTGCCATTTTCTCCTCCAGGGGATCTTCTGATCCAGGGATGGAACCCACTTCTCTTGTGTCTCCTGCATTTGTAGGCAGATTCTTTACCACTGAGTCACCGGGGAAGCCCACAGAAAGAAGGGATGCAGCAGTCATAAAAGGGAGTCAGTGAATCTTAAAGGCACAAGAAAAGAATCAGAGAAGCATGTGTGGACAAAGACTTTGCAATTACCATTCAGGGAAAGGAGTTTTATTATCTGTTCATAACCTGGTTTGGGGGGGAATTTATATTAACAAAACAAAACAATTAAAAACAAATAGCAGGGAAGGGTTATCTTAGTGTCTTTCATTCTTGCACTAATTCACCAAAAAGATTTATTAAGCACCAAGTACCAGAAAGTTTAAGTCTAGATTTTAGAATCATCTAATGCTGCTCATTTTCTGATACCATGTTTAGTTCACTCTTACTTTATTCATAATTCAGATTTTATGGAACTTCCTACTGGGAAAAAAAGGGCTACCCAAAGGACATGAGTTTGCAAGAGCCATTTTGGCATTTAGATGTCCATTGCAACATAATTAATTTGCATGCTAGTTTTATATATGTCTTCAGCTTAAAAAATGTGAATTTATTCCAGATACATGGGACTACTCAGAGTAGTCTAACAGTCTACTGAGCTCTCTGAGTCTGAAAGAATGAGATCAGTTTACATTCAGGGGCTTTTATCTCTTGAAAATTTATGGAAAATCGTTCCCACTGGCCAGATTCACAAAATGTTCACATACACATTCAGTGCAATGTCTTTAATGAAAAGACACCTCAACTGAGAAATAAAACTGTAGTGTCTCCACAAACATCCTTGAGGAAGCATTTTTGAACCATTCCATAGTTGGGTTATTTTTACAGTGTTAGGCTTAGTTCACTTATCCCATGAATACCATTTAACATTATTTGAATTAACACTCACCCTTTAAGATCTTATGCTACTAGCGTCTAACTACCTTGTTGATTGGCTAATTCATCTTCCACTAATGTTTCCAGCATGCAGACTTGACAGACTATTACCCAACTTGTAAATGGATTTTTTGGTGTTTTAAAGTCAGAAGTGTTTTGACATAACATGACCTATAATTAAATAAACAATTTAAAAGCTATATGTCAACTCACTGTGCTATTTTGTTGATTTTTAGTTAGTGCCTAGTGACACGGAAAGGATTTTTTTTTTAAAGTAGCCACTTTTACCACACCTATGAATGATGTGGTGTGAATGCCTAGAAAATATTTTAAAGTAAGGCAGACCATGGATTGAATCACTCACTGCCAGTCCGCCAGTCTTTGTCTATCTTCTTTAGTTTCACACATAGCACAATTACTCTGAGAATTAGGCATAATGTTTATAAAATATCTACACAGTGGTTAGCAAAAAGAAAGGGCCTCAGTAATAGATAATGAGAAATGATAATAAAATTATAATTATAAATAGTTATCATTGTTATTTTTAGCCATAGCAGCTTCTGAAATCTTTTGCAGAAAAAGCACCATTTATTTGGTATTTCAGGAAGATCCATGTGTTACAGAACTACAACCTTACACAATTATCGGTTTTTGTTTTGTTTTTTTGTTTGTTTGTTTGTAAAGTAAAAATCACAAAAAACAAAATTAGGTGCAAGGCCTTAGAAGACACCATGTTAACTGAGGATCCCTGAAGCTTAAACTTTATTAACTTCACAGTAAATAAACCTCTAACGGAAGCAGACAAGGGTTTATAATCTGGAAAATCTGTTCCATAACAGTAATTAATAGTTCTCCCCCTCAGGAGTGAAACAGAACTGCAGTTCAATGATGCTCATCTCTCTAGGGATGTCCATGCTCTTTCTCACATGCCTTTATTTAAATTTTGAAAATTACATCAGAACAGGGCACAAGGGCCACTGAATTCCCACTGATACACATGAAGATATGCCTACAAATACATTCTGTGATATCAGTGACAATATGCAACAGTAAAGTTTGGAGAAAATCAGAGTGGGGGAATGTGAATTCCCAAATTGGACCTAGACTTGCATTTCAATGGACAGAAAAATTTCAGGTGTCAATGGAACAATTTCAAGTGTCAATTCAACTCAGCTTCAGTTCAGTTGTCGCTCAGTCATGTCCGACTCTTTGCGACCCCATGAATCACAGCACACCAGGCCTCCCTGTCCATCACCAACTCCCGGAGTTCACTCAAACTCACATCCATCGAGTCGGTGATGCCATCCAGCCATCTCATCCTCTGTCGTCCCCTTCTCCTCCTGCCCCCAATCCCTCCCAGCATGAGTCTTTTCCAATGAGTCAACTCTTCACATGAGGTGGCCAAAGTACTGGAGTTTCAGCTTTAGCATCATTCCTTCCAAAGAAATCCCAAGGCTGATCTCCTTTAGAATGGACTGGTTGGATCTCCTTGCAGTCCAAGGAACTCTCAAGAGTCTTCTCCAACACCACAGTTCAAAAGCATCAATTCTTCGGTGCTCAGCTTTCTTCACAGTCCAACCCTCACATCCATACATGACCACTGGCAAAACCATAGCCTTGACTAGATGGACCTTTGTTGGCAAAGTATTGTCTCTGCTTTTGAATATGCTGTCTAGATTGGTCATAACTTTCCTTCCAAGGAGTAAGCATTGTTTAATTTCATGGCTGCAATCACCATCCGCAGTGATTTTGGAGCCCCGAAAAATAAAGTCTGACACTATTTCCACTGTTTACCCATCTATTTCCTATGAAGTAATGGGACCAGATGCTATGATATTAGTTTTCTGAATGTTGAGCTTTAAGCCAACTTTTTCACTCTCTTCTTTCACTTTCAGCAAGAGGCTTTTTAGTTCCTCTTAGCAAACATTATTTACTTTGAATCAAATAAACCAAACCAATAAGATCTGAGAAAACTTCATAGAGAAAGTTATGAGTTTAGCGTCAAAAGATGATTTGAATCCATCTAATTAAATTTCTCTTGCTATATCCATTGCCAAAATAGGCTTTCTTCTTTTCTTGATGGGTTTTCTATAAAGCCCCAATGCTGTCTCTAAAATGCATCATTAGAAAAAAAGAAATACGTCTTGACAAGAGATTGTAAAGAGTCATTTCAAGAATAAAAATTTTTAACAAGTAAGTAAATAAATAAATAAATAAAAGAGGATAATTATAATAGAAGATCTTTTTCTCCATACTACTACCATAACTCCAAGTTGTGAGATACAGGCACAGTGAAATGATATTAATGATATTAATTCACTTAGAGTACTGTTTTAAAGGAAGCAATACCTTGAACTGGAGTGGCTATGCCTAAATACAAAATGGGGAAATTGAAGTTCAGATGCCATGCACCTTCAAGTCACATGTGACAGAGACAAAAGTTAAATCCAAATTTCTACACTTCTGTCTGTCTGTTTTCAAAGCACATGTGTTTTTGTTCCATACTCCTGTGTAGTTCTATGTCCTTCCCGATTATTTCTCTGTTTTTCTCTCACCTAATAATATAAATTGCTAGAAATCTTTAAAATGTTTATTGCACAGGACTTTAGAAAATTGTTGTCATTTTTAAGTGATGGCAATGTCTTTTAGCATAGCTCACTCAGCAGAATACCCAGAGTTTTACTATATTTATTAAATTATCTTCTTATTCTAGAAGTTAAGTAGTTTTGTATTCTGAGTCACAAATGAAAGCTCATTAATTTATATTTCAACCATTTTTATTTTATAATTTTGAAGGTGGTTATATAGCATTTCCTTTAGAGTAGCTATTGGGTTGGCCAAAAAGTTTGCTTGGGTTTTTCTGTAACATTTTATTAAAAAATCCCAACAAATTTTTGGCCAAATAAAGAAAAAGTTAGTAAACAAATTAACAGCAAATACAGCTTGGTAGGAGGCTTTCTTAAACTATTTAATAGATGGAACTTTTCAATCATCATCAGATAACTTGCACTCATCCACTTTCTTACAAAGGCAACCATGTGTTAATTGGAAACTGTTCCTCTATCTTTATTTTAAAATAAGGACATTAACTTTAAATGTTTCCAAGTCATTTTTATGCCCTCTAAGACATTCTCCCAAAGATTTGGTCTATTTAATTCCAGATACTTCATTTACAGTAAAAGGCAAATATTTTAACACTCAGTTATTTATTTTTAATCCAATTAATTTTTCCTCGAAGATGCCATTAAAAAACTTTTTTGTTTTTACCATAATCAGTCTCCACTTACAATTTTTATGTCGCATTTAGTCCTAGCACACCTTTCTCTGACCTTTCTCCAACCTTTCTCCCTTCTAAGCCTGTCCTAAAGAGAACTATTTGTTGTGGCCTCTTATTTCTACTTTGCTCTTTTTATCTCTCTTATTTTCTGCATTGTCATATTGCTTATTTGTTGCCATTACCCTCAGCTGGTGCCAGGATAATACTCCAAGGAGACAACATTTTTGCATCTCCATCCGTGGTTAAAACCCATTTTTAAAGCCAATCCTTTCTATTGGGTGAACATGGAAAAGGGTAAAAATCCAAGTCCTCATAATGTCTTAGTCTGATACTGAAGTAGTTGGATCTGGTAGGTCAATCAAAAAAGCATATTCTTTTAGAACTTTTTGAATGATCACACTAAAGTACTTGTAAACCTTCAGGTTCATGATTTTTGCTAGGTAAAACCTTGAGATAACTACCAATGTATTACAGATATGACCGTTTTTCTAGGACATAGATTTTTTAAAAGTTGGGACACTACTTTCACTAATCCTTCCAATAATTATTCCTCCTAGCACTCAAGTTTGTTTGGTTTCTCAGACCTTTTCTACTTGTGAAAGTTTAATAGAGCACTGAATGAAATCAGGCAGAAATGTGTAATTTTCTTTCAAATTTAAATCACTCTACAACCTCAGTGTTGCAATTAACATTTTATAAGCTAACAAGAAATACTTAATATTCAAACAAATTTTTAGAAATGTAAAACTGACAGTGTCTTCACAACCTAAGTGTTCCTTCATCTGTAAAATGCAGGTAATGCATGTTATTACACAGAACTGTTCTAAACACACCTACTGTGCTTGGAATAGGCGCAGTGCACAGTGTTTTATTGGTTCTTTCTTTTCTTACCCCTTATTTTACACACACACAAAGTGTAAAACTGTATATATTCACATTTACTTGAAGTTATTTATTTAATGTAAATAGTATTTTTTGAAATTATTTCATTTAAATTTATACTAATGAGAACTATAACACACTTCTTTCCTACTTTGTAAGGAAGAGAATATGTGTTTCATTGCTATTTTTGTTGATATGTTCTTTTTTTGTTTGTTTGTTTGTTTTTTTTTCTAATTTTATTTTATTTTTAAACTTTACATAATTGTATTAGTTTTGCCAAATATCAAAATGAATCCGCCACAGGTATACATGTTTTTAACCTCAAAAGAGGTTCTCATCATTTTAATTCATCTTGAAAAAAATGTGTTTTGTTTACATAACCACAAAGCCACAATGTGTGTGGATATGAATGTGTGGCTCTATGAGGACAGAGGTCATTCTTTCTTTGAGGCTCTGAACACACTGCTAAGGTCCATGAGGGCAGGAACATTGCCTGGGACTCTGATTGGCTTAATTTCATAATTTTAATTCTTTTTGAAATAGCACCTAACAGATTTCATATTGTAATTTTTATTTTATACATAACACATAATTAAGGAAGGAAATACCAAATACAGGACCAAATGAAGAAAGAAAAATGCCCTATATCTAATAGAGCTTATGCAACTTTCAAAAATAAGTCTTGACAATCAGCAATAAATGTCATTTAATGATTCTTAATGTTTGGATTTTCCGCAGCCTGTTCTGCACTTACACACATGCATGTACATGAACACATGGGTGTTTGTGCATACAGGTGCACACACACACGTGCACTCACACACACCACCTCACTGTCACATTGATGTACTGTTGACCATAAAGGATAGTTTATGATTCACTTTGATTCCATTCAGACCTATTTGCTTACTTTTTGTATTGATTGTTACATCTCCTCATTGCCATCTTGTTGACACGTGTGCTGCACTGGCAGAAAGAGTGTAGCACTGGCTAAAACAGAGCAAATGAGTAAGCTTGACTTTAATTTTATGGTGATTAACTTTTCTCTGTACAATTTGAGTTGATGTAGACTTTGTTAACTATTCAGAGAATTGCAGGATATTAAAGTTGCCGCCTTTGTTTAGCTTTCATATCATCTATCTTTTACTTCTTAGCAATTCATGAAGTAAGTTGTCATTAATAATAATAGCATCAACATACTTATATACCTCAGACCTTGTGGCTAAGAATGAGGTCACACAAATAGTTCAATCTGAAACTTACCATCTCAGTATCTCTAAGGTCTGCAGGTCTTTCAGATCCCTCTAGTAGACCTCTGAAAGTTCTGAAGTCTGAAATGGTATTTCAGACGCATTTTCCATAACTACTAAGAGAAAACCTGAGGGGTAATGAGAGATTCTAGCTAAACCTACCTACCAGACATCACCTAGGGAGTGGTAGAGAATGAAGAATTTGATCAGATATTACTGGTGATCAGGTATCCAGGGCAAGAATTCTGCTTAAACTAAATTAGCAGAGTTCTTGCTAAGACTGGATTTTATAACCAAGTGCACAGATTGACACTGGGAGGAGGATCAGGAGCTTGACTACAGCTTGGTTCAAGCAAAGTATCTTTGTCACCATGTCACTCTAGAGATAAGCTTAATCATTCACAATACTAATGGATTCTTTGGGTTTTAAAGATTCGGTTATATCATCTTCAGATTAAAGGTATTATCCCTCCCTATGCAATATATATTAACTCTTGCTTTATTTAAATTTTAGTCTTAAACACTTAACAGTTAATTTCTAATTCTTTTATTTTCTGTTAACATTGACACATGCATGTAGTAAAAAGGAGAAACTGAAAACTCTAAAACTATAATTGTGGATATACAGTGAAGAGTAAGTTACCCTGAGGGCCATCTTCCAAAGAAGATGCAGCAATATATACTCATACCAAGATGGTTTGAAAGTACCTCTTGACAGAACTTTTACCAACATATAGTTAATGTTTGTAATCTTTATGAAAAATAGATATTATAAAACAGGTGTGATTGACATAATTTGCATTTTTCAAGTATGTGTGACAAGCATATATTACATTTGATAAAAATATGCATATTTCTATTTTTGTATACTATCTCTTTGTTTTTCATATATGAGTTAACATGTGAATAACTACTGCTGTAAGAATAAAGTACTACAGATAAAGCACATATGACTTTGGATCGCTAACCTCAAGACCATTATTTTTATTACCTACTTTTTAACACATGCACATGCACATACACAGATACACATAAAACATAAGACTGTTTGGGTGTGTTTTTGTTTCTCAGAAGTGTTATTTTTTTATGAATTATCCTTCAACCTGCCTTTTATTTGCAGCAATATCTTGAAGTTTTATTTATGTATGTATGTGTGCTCAGTCGTTCAGTGATGTCTGACTCTTTGCCATCCCATGGACTGTAGCCCACCAGGCTGTCCATGGAATTTCCAGGGAAGAATACTGGAGTGGGCTGCCATTTCCTCCTCCAGAGGATCTTCCCAACCCAGGGATTGAACCTGTGTCTCTGGGTCTCTTGCATCAGCAGGCAGGTTCTTTACCACTGCGCCACCTGAGGTACATGTGGATCTACATTTTGCTCTTAACTGCTATGTATTATTCCACTGTATAAAATACATTTTAATTAGACTTTTCTCTTCTGATAGTAATTTGGGTTGTTTAAAATTAATATCCTGTAAGTGTTTCAGTTGGTGTATATATGAATGTTTCTCTGGAGTAGAAAAAATTAAAAGGAATTGTCATATAGTATGCATATTTAAAATGTTTAAATATCATTAGATTGCCATTCAAAGTGACTGCTTAAAGTGCTACAACCACTAACAGTGTATGGCTGTATCTTTATATATTTATCTACAGTTTATATACTTAAGCTTTTTGATTTTTGCCAACATAATGGGTTAGAGATATTATTTAATAGATATTTTAATTTGCATGCTCATTGTTGCCTAGTTGGATTGAGCAACTTTTTCATATGTATATTTGCAACTTTTATAGGTAACTTGTTTTGGTTTTATGCTTAGCAATTTTTGTTTTCTTATCTTTAACTTAGCTATAAATAAATTTTGGATTCAAGTTTGTTTTCTCCTAAGTTTATAGCTAAACTTTCAACTTTGGTTATGGTGCTTTTTCATATACAGTATTTGTTTGAAATTTTAATGTAGCTAAACTGTTAAAAGTTTTGCTTTTTAAATCTTACTTTTAAAAAAATCCTCCTACCCTATGTCTAATAGATATTATTTTATATTTTCCGCTAATATTTCATAGTGTTCCTCTTTGTATTCAGAATATGAACTTACCTGACAAATACATAGCAAAATGAGGGGCTCAGTGGTAAAAAAAAAAAAGCCTACCAATACAGAGGATGAGTTTGATTCCTCATCCAGGAAGATCCCACATGCTGCAGAGCAACTAAGCCCATGTGCCACAACTACTGACAGCTCGGGAGCTGCAACAACTGAGCCCATGTGCTGTGCACACTAGAGCCTGTGCTCCACAGCCAGAAAGCCCTGCAGTGAGAAGCCCGCACACAGCAATGAGAGAGTAGCCCTTGCTCACCGAACTAGAGAAAAAGTCCATGTAGCAACAAAGATCCAGCAGAGCCAAAAGTAAATAAATAAAATTTTTTGAAAATTATTGAATAGTCTATGCTTTTGTCACCATCTGTAAGACAAAAATCAGGATTTGATAGAGACACATTGATAGCAGAAATTAATTTGAGGATAATTACTTGTAATATTGACTATCTCCATTCATGAACATGCTATATTTCTACATTTTATTTGGGTTTTATACTTATATACGTATTTTCCCATTTAGTTTGAATATACTCTCTACTTTATAACTATGTACTATATATTTTTGTGACTACTGTGGGATATTTTAAATTATATTTTCTATTGATTATGTTGGTGAATAGGAAACTTAATGGATCTGTAGTTCTTCTTGAATTCAGCAACTTTCTCACACTTGGCTAAATGATTATCTTTTTGCTCTGGGTAGATGATCATCTATTCTTTACATCCTTTATTTCTTTATTTTTCACATAGTTTATTTCCATTTTATATTTTGCTGTAATAATATTGGGATTTTACTGATTTTTAAAAGTTTTAAATTATTTTAAAAAGTTATATAATTTGAAAATTTATATTATAATTTAATGAAATCATACCTATACCTGCCACATATATTGTTGCCTACTTTCATCTTTCCTCTTTTTCTATTTTCCCTTTTATTGAATTGACAGAAGCATTTTTATTAAATGATCTGTTCAGAATTGCTATCTTTACCCTTCAGAAAGACAATAATATAATCTTTTAGAAGGTGGAGATGTAAAAAAAAAAAAAAAGAAGGTGGAGATGTATTAACTGGAATTAAGGAAAAAAATGAAGCAGATGAAGCAGGTTATTTTTTTAATAAATAATAGTACTTATTTTTAATAGAATGCTGCCATTGTTTTCATAAGGTTATATTTTTCCTTATACTTTTAACATATACTGTGTGTAACTATTCAATTAAGCCACATAATGGTGGGTCTGATAGAGTACCTGAAGAACTATGAATGGAGGTTCATGACCTTGTACTGGGGGCAGTAATCAAGATGATCCCCAAGAAAAAGAAATGCAAAAAGGCAAAATGGTTGTGTGAGGAGTCCTTACAAATAGCCAATAAAAGAAGAGAAGCTAAAGGCAAAGAAGAAAAGGAAAGATATACCCACTTGAATGCAGAGTTCCAAAGAATAGCAAGGAGAGATAAGAAAGCCTTCCTCAGTGATCAGTATGAAGAAATAGAGGAAAACAATAGAATGGGAAAGACTAGAGATCTCTTCAAGAAAATCAGAGATACCAAGGGAACATTTCATACAAAGATGGGCACAATCAAGGAAAGAAAATGGTATGGACCTAAAAGATGCAGAAGATATTAAGAAAAGGTGGCAAGAATACACGGAGGAATTATACAAAAAAGATCTTCATAACCCAGATAATCAAGATGGTGTGATCATTCACCTAGAGCCACACATCCTGGGATGCGAAGTCAAGTGGGCCTCAGGAAGCATCACTACAAACAAAGCTAGTGGAGGTGATGGAATTCCAGGAGCTTTTCAAATACTAAAGATGGTGCTGTGAAACTGCTTCACTCAATATGCCAGCAAATTTGGAAAACTCAGCAGTGGCCACAGGACTGGAAAATATTTCATTTTTCAGTTTTCATTTTCAGTTTTCATCCAATCCCAAAGAAAGGCAATGCCAAATAATGTTCAAACGACAACACAATTGTACTCACCTCACATGCTAGTAAAGTAATGCTAAAAATTCTCCAAGCCAGGCTTCAACAGTATGTGAACCATGAACTTCCAGATGTTCAAGCTGGACTTAGAAAAGGCAGAGGAACCAGAGATCAAACTGACAACATCCAACTGATCATCAAAAAAGCAAGAGTTCCAGAAAAACATCTACTTCTGCTTTATTGACAACCAAAGCCTTTGATTGTGTGGATCACAAGAAAGTGTGGAAAATTCTTCAAGAGATGGGAATACCAGACTACCTGACCTGCCTCCTGAGAAATCTCTATGCAGGTCAAGAAGCAACAGTTAGAATTGGACATGGAACAAAAATTGGTTCCAAATTAGGAATGAAGTATTTCAAGACTGTATATTGTCACCCTGCTTATTTAACTTACACGCAGAGTACATCATGAGAAATGCCAGGCTGGATGAAGCACACACTGGAATAAGATTGCCGGGAGAAATTTCAATAACCTCAGATATGCAGATGACATCACTCTTATGGCAGAAACTGAAGAGGAACTAAAGAGGCTCTTGATGAAAGTGAAGGTGGAGAGTTAAAAAGTTGGCTTAAAGCTCAACATTCAGAAAACTACAATCATGGCATCAGTCCCATCACTTCATGGCAAATAGATGGGAAAACAATGGAAACAGTAACAATCTTTATTTTGTTGTGCTCCAAAATCACTGCAGATGGTAACTGCAGCCTTGAAATTAAAAGATGCTTACTCCTTAGAAGACAAGCTCTGAGCAACCTAGACAGCATACTAAAAAGCAGAGACATTACTCGGCCAACAAGGGTTCATCTAGTCAAGGCTATGGTTTTTCCAGTAGTCATGTATGAGTGTGAGAGTTGGACTATAAAGAAAGCTGAGTGCTGAAGAATTGATGCTTTTGAATTGTGGTGTTGGAGAAGACTCTTGAGAGTCCCTTGGACTTCAAGGAGATCCAACCAGTCAATCCTAAAGGAAATCAGTCCTGAATATTCATTGGAAGGACTGGTGCTGAACCTGAAACTCTAATACTTTGGCCACCTGTTGTGAAGGATTGACGCATTGGAAAAGGCTGATGCTGGGTAAAATTGAAGGCAGGAGAAGAAAGGGACGACAGAGGATGAAATGGTTGGATGGCATCACCGACTCAACTGATATGTTTGAACAAGCTGTGGGAGTTGGTGATGGACAGGGCATGCTGCAGTCCATGGGGTCACAAAGAGTCAGACAGGACTGAGTGAATGAATTGAACTCAGTGAATTGAACTGGATGAATGAAACGGTGGGTGGATACAACCAAAATGATATAGTCAGTTAATACTTCCTTGTGGTCATATATAGAATTTTTATGATGTACATAATAGAATAGGAATTTTTTTTCTCTTTTCTTAATAATTGTAAGATGATCTTATTTTGGAGTACCATAACTTATATCTTTTTTTTTTAAATTTTATTTTATTTTTAAACTTTACAATATTGTATTAGTTTTGCCAAATATTGAAATGAATCCGCCACAGGTATACCCGCGTTCCCCATCCTGAACCCTCCTCCCTCCTCCCTCCCCTACCCTCCCTCTGGGTCGTCCCAGTGCACCAGCCCCAAGCATCCAGTACTGTGCATCAAACCTGGACTGGCGACTCGTTTCATACATGATATTATACATGTTTCAATGCTATTCTCCCAAATCTCCCCACCCTCTCCCTCTCCCACAGAGTCCATAAGACTGATCTATACATCGGTGTCTCTTTTGTTGTCTCGTACACAGGGTTATTGTTACCATCTTTCTAAATTCCATATATATGTGTTAGTATACTGTATTGGTGTTTTTCTTTCTGGCTTACTTCACTCTGTATAATAGGTTCCAGTTTTATCCATCTCATTAGAACTGATTCAAATGTATACCATGTTCATGGATTGGAAGAATCAATATAGTGAAAATGAGTATACTACCCAAAGCAATTTATAGATTCAATGCAATCCCTATCAAGCTACCAACGGTATTCTTCACAGAGCTAGAACAAATAATTTCACAATTTGTATGGAAATACAAAAAACCTCAAATAGCCAAAGCTATCTTGAGAAAGAAGAATGGAACTGGAGGAATCAACCTACCTGACTTCAGACTCTATTACAAAGCCACAGTTATCAAGACAGTATGGTACTGGCACAAAGACAGAAATATTGATCAATAGAACAAAATAGAAAGCCCAGAGATAAATCCACGCACATATGGACACCTTATCTTTGACAAAGGAGGCAAGAATATACAATGGATTAAAGACAATCTCTTTAACAAGTGGTGCTGGGAAAACTGGTCAACCACTTGTAAAAGAATGAAACTAGAACACTTTCTAACACCTTACACAAAAATAAACTCAAAATGGATTAAAGATCTAAACGTAAGACCAGAAACTATAAAACTCCTAGAGGAGAACATAGGCAAAACACTCTCCGACATACATCACAGCAGGATCCTCTATGACCCACCTCCCAGAATATTGGAAATAAAAGCAAAAATAAACAAATGGGACCTAATTAAACTCAAAAGCTTCTGCACAACAAAGGAAACTATTAGCAAGGTGAAAAGGCAGCCTTCAGAATGGGAGAAAATAATAGCAAATGAAGCAACTGACAAACAACTAGTCTCAAAAATATACAAGCAACTCCTACAGCTCAACTCCAGAAAAATAAATGACCCAATCAAAAAATGGGCCAAAGAACTAAATAGACATTTCTCCAAAGAAGACATACAGATGGCTAACAAATACATGAAAAGATGCTCAACATCACTCATTATCAGAGAAATGCAAATCAAAACCACTATGAGATACCATTTCACGCCAGTCAGAATGGCTGTGATCCAAAAGTCTACAAGCAATAAATGCTGGAGAGGGTGTGGAGAAAAGGGAACCCTCTTACACTGTTGGTGGGAATGCAAACTAGTACAGTCACTATGGAGAACAGTGTGGAGATTCCTTAAAAAACTGGAAATAGAACTGCCTTATGATCCAGCAATCCCACTGCTGGGCATACACACTGAGGAAACCAGATGGAAAAGAGACACGTGTACCCCAATGTTCATCGCAGCACTGTTTATAATAGCCAGGATATGGAAGAAACCTAGATGTCCATCAGCAGATGAATGGATAAGAAAGCTATGGTACATATACACAATGGAGTATTACTCAGCCATTAAAAAGAATACATAACTTATATCTTGGAGGAGGGCATGGCAATCCACTCCAATATTCTTGCCTGGAAAATACCATGGACAGAGGAGCCTGGTGGGCTATAGCCCATAGGGTCACAAAGAGTCAGACATGACAGAAGTGACTTAGCACTCAGCCACCTTAAATTCAAAATACTATAGGTGTTGTTGCATTATCTCTTTGTATTGTTGTTAAGGAGAAATCACAAGCCAAATACTTTTGTTCTTTTTTCTCTTGTAGATTAACTTTTTTTGAAAAAAGGAAAGTTATTAATTTTAGGATACATAGTATATACTTTCCAAAGTCATTAATTCAAATATTCTTCTGTGCTGACTGCTTTATTTATTTTTTTATTCATTATTTGACAATTCATTGTATTTAAGTGACTGTTGTTTTTTCTTGGTTACTTCTAATAGTCTGTAATTTCCTGTGTCAATTCTGGAATCACCGATTTTTTCAAATGATCCCTGATTCATAGATCAATCTTATGGACTCTGTGGGAGAGGGAGAGGGTGGGGAGATTCGGGAGAATGGCATTGAAACATGTATAATATCATGTATGAAACGAGTCGCCAGTCCAGGTTCGATGCACGGTACTGGATGCTTGGGGCTGGTGCACTGGGACGACCAAGAGGGAGGGTATGGGGGGGGAGGAGGGAGGAGGGTTCAGGATGGGGAATACAGGTATACCTGTGGCGGATTCATTTCGATATTTGGCAAAACTAATACAATATGGTAAAGTTTAAAAATAAAATAAAATTTAAAAAAGAAAAATAAAAACGGATCTATGAATTTCTGTGCTCATTGTTGTGTGATGTTTTTGTTTCTAGACTAATTAGAAGATGAATCTAGAAGATATATATATATATCTTCATTATCTATCACCTATCTGTCTTAAAACCACAAACCATGAGCTAATGCTGATCTCTCCAATCCCAATTTAACACCTCAAAGTTCTTCCAACCCATCTTCTCTCCATGTTAATGACATTCTTATCAGGTAGTGAGGAACCAGGATCCCACTGATCTTAACATATTTATCACCTGTTTCCACCAGCCATACACAAAATGTATTTTCAGAATTGCTGGCCCATACTATTGAGGAAAGAAATTCTATCTACAGTTAAAAATGCAATGTTTACATTGCTTCCCATCTTTAGGTTGAATATGTGGACTCAAAACAGTGAGTTCAAAAGTTACATCAGCTGGTACTGTTTTCTCTCCCTTTAGTAAGGTCATGCTATCAATATGTTTAGGTTCATGTTTCTGTTTGCATTGTACTCAGGATTTTTTAAGTATGTAGAATGTACCATGGTTTGCAATATAAAAACTACAAAATGTATGCTACTAAAAAAGAGCTACTTGATCCACCCACCAACCAGTCCACTTTCACACCATTCTTGACATTAACCAACTTTATTTTCCAGTTTATCCTTTGTATTTCTTTTTCACAATAGATGAATAGATAGATGGATGTTTAATTTTATTTTCACCTTTCATTTTTTACTCAAAAGTTATCATGATAGGAAATCAGTATTGTACTTTAAAACAAAAAACAAAAAACAAAAAATGTGTAACCTGGAAATCTTTCTGCATCAGTCGATAGAGATCTTCCTCATTCTTTTAAATAACTGCCTAGGGCTCCATTGTACCATAGGATATTCCAGCAATATCCCAAGTATGGTCTTTTAGGTCATTTCCAATATTCTTAAATATAAACAATGCTTCGATGAATTATCTTGTGCAATTGTATTTTCTTATGATAGGGTTGAATCTTTAGAAAAAATCTCTGTGAAAGAAACTGGTGGATCAAAAGGTATTTTCAAACTCTAAGACAATGGCAACCCACTCCAGTATTCTTGCCTGGAAAATCCCATGGACAGAGGAGCCTGGTAGGCTGCAGTCCATGGGGTCACTAAGAGTTGGACACGACTGAATGACTTCAATTTCACTTTTCACTTTCATGCATTGGAGAAGGAAATGGCAACCCACTCCAGTGTTCTTGCCTGGAGAATCCCAGGGACGGGGGAGCCTGGTGGGCTGCCGTCTATGGGGTCGCACAGAGTCGGACACGACTGAAGCGACTTAGCAGTAGCAGCAGCAGCATATTCTCACCAGCAATGTATGACAGCCTCAGAAGCAGAAGGTATATTCAAGTGT
Organism: Bos indicus; assembly: GCF_029378745.1. NCBI lineage: Eukaryota > Metazoa > Chordata > Mammalia > Artiodactyla > Bovidae > Bos > Bos indicus. The sequence goes on along the minus strand of NC_091763.1, from coordinate 59,001,666 downwards.
TTTTTTTTCTTTAATTTTGTTTTTATTTTCTGCCAATTTTGGTGGGAAAACACTGAAGTCTCAGTGTAGTTTTAATTTTTATTCCTCTTATAATGAGTGAAGCTGAATATATTTTCATATGTTTAGTGATGGTGTTTGGAGAAGGCAATGGCATCCCACTCCAGTACTCTTGCCTGGAAAATCCCATGGACAGAGGAGCCTGGTAGGCTGCAGACCATGGGGTCGTGAAGAGTTGGACACAATTGAGTGACTTCACTTTCACTTTTCCCTTTCATGCATTGGAGAATGAAATGGCAACCCACTCCAGTGTTCTTGTCCCTCCCCAGGGACAGGGGAGCCTGGTGGGCCGCCGTCTATGGGGTCGCACAGAGTTGGACACGACTGAAGCGACTTAGCAGCAGCAGCAGCAATGATGCTGTTAATATATTTTCCTTAAATTTTTGAGTTAATTTCATTTGCTTATTTTTCTATAGGATTTTTGTAGTTTTCTTTTATATTAAAATGTGCATTATGCATAGTATTCTATTCCTATGATATCTGTCATAAACACTGTCTGTGAAGTACTTTTGCAAGTTAGTCTCTTGGTCTGTGATTTTTTTTTTCCCTAAGCAAAGATATTTTTAATTACTTTAATTTAGTCAAATATTTTGTTTCTTTGTCCATCTGGATTTTAGGTTATAGTTAGAAACTTTTCCCAGTGCCAGATTATAGAAAAATACACCTGTGTTTTCTTTAGGGCCTGTATGGTTTCATTTGTTACATTTAAACCAATGACCTATTTGGACCATATTCTTGGATGTGATGTGATATGAAATTTAATTTGTCTTCTTTTCCAAGTGGCTATTCTTTTGCCTCAGTTTCTTGTATTAAAACACTCATCTTTTCGCTTGTGATCTGAAATGGCTTCTTTATCATTAAACTTACATATATATATATATATATATTTATTTATTTGGGTCACTCTATGGACTTTATTTCACTGGTTTGTCTATTCACATATTATTACTACATTATATAATTTACAGAGCTTTTAAATACTTAGTATCTGCAGGACTTATCCCTTATCCCTCCCCATAGCTTTTTTCTCCTTTGTTTTTTCTAGATATCATTGATTGTTTTTCTGTCTATATGAACTTTAGCATCAATTTATGTGCTTTCTTCAAAAAGTGTTATTTCTTTTGGGATTTTATAAAATGAATAAGTTACATTGGAGAGACTGACTGCTTTATGAAATGGAGTCATCTAAGAAGGAAAGGATATTTTTCCATCTGTTCAAATTTACTTTTGTACATTTCATCAGTGCTTAAAAATTTTCCTTTCTTAGTTTCTAATGGCTTATTAATGATTTTTAATGATACATTTTCTTTAGTGATATGTGACAGTTTTGCTATAATTTTGTGTGTGTGTATATATATATATATGTTATTGTTGCTGTTTGTGCATACTGATTCTTTTTTCTGATGTATTGAACTAATGTATTACCTATTAAAATTTTTTTTAATTCTTGAAATGAATTTCATATTATCATAGTGTATTATTTACTGTGATGATATAATTTTTAAGATCAGTATTTATGAATTATATTGACCAATTAATTTCTTTTATGTGATCATAATCTCATTTTATTTTTACTCATTAAAAATAGAGCTTCTAAATTTCCCTTCATTTTTAAATCTCTAGAACAACTTGTGTAGCATTGAAATAATCTGATTTTGGTGAAGCAGTAGTATTTCCTTTTGAATCTACTTGGGCTTGCTGATCTTTTTTTCTTTTTTGGTGGTTCATTAATAAAATTTTCTTTATTGAATATTGGTCTATTTGAACTTTCTATCTTTAATGGGGTAGATTTTGACTAATATCATATCTTCCTTTGATAGTATCCATTTTATCTATAATTTTTAATTTCATTGCAGACAGGTCTGCAAAGTAATGTCATAATTAATTTCTTATATTTAAAAAAAATATACCAACCATGTATATTTTTGACTTCTCACTTTTTTATAGATTAGGTTAGATAAGTGGTTTGCCTACTTGGTATTTTTTGTAAAAATGAACAAGATTTTTAGTTATTTATAACACATAAGTTTTTCTATTTCTAACTTTATGAATTTCTTTCTCCCAGAAAGCTAAAATTTATAAAACAAAAGAAACACCCACTTTGAACAAAATTCAAGGGTATCGCCTGACTCTGGATGAAACGGTTAAAAGCACTTATTCTTCTTTCACATCCTGTGGTTTTGGGAAGTTGGTGTCTCTGAAAGGACATACTAGATTAAACTGAATTTTTCTGCCATTTGGGCAAAGAGCATGTGAGCGAAGTTGCTTCAGTTGTGTCCGACTCCGTGCGACACTGCGGACTGTAGCCTTCCAGGTTCTTCTGTCCATGTGATTCTCCTAGGCAAGAACACTGACGTGGACTGCCTTGCCCTTCTCTAAGGGATTTTCCCACCCAGGGTCGAACCCCGTGTCTTTCACATCTCCAGCACTGACAGGTGGGTTCTTTACCACTAGTGCCACCTGGGAAGCCAAAAAGCATTCAGATATAGGCAATTTCATATAGTTCAAACCATGAATGATAAAAATCTCATTGGGACATGTGCTCTAGCTGCCTCAAAAATCATTTTCTACACTCTGTTGAAAGGGTTCCCGTTTGGTTTGTTTTTAGACATCTTTGTTTTGTGAGTCAGAGGGCAAAGAAAGGAGGAGGAGCAGAGTATTCACTTAGTTTTTTTTTTTCCCCTGAAAAGCTGTTTTTTAAAGGTGGACAGGGACACATCATGAAAAGTAATTATGGTTGTATTTTGAAGATTATTTTTTTATTCCAGATCCATAAACCTTAATGCAAAGTCCTCTGATATTCAAGATAATATCCATTTTTTCATATTGGATTGTTATATGATACTTATTTTATAGTATTTTAGCAATTTGAGACAGGCTCCATCTAATCTACATCTTACCCAAGAAGACTGAAATTGGTGTCATCTGTAAGAAAAAGAGAAGCCCAACACTACAGTTAGTTTAGCAACTTCATATATGAATATGGTTAGTATTCACAGACAAAGGAATCATACGGAATTTTAGAGAAAAAGAACAATCTCCTCCAAATAGCTCTAGGGACCGGCATGATAAAAGTTGATCACATACATTACTCAAAGAAACTAGGAAGGCCTATATCTGCCTTTGCTATGAAGTAACTTTTTAGTATTCTTCATGTATTTGGAACCAGGAATTTGTAAGCAAACTCCCTTCTATTTGAGGCATGATCCACACTGAGGTCATTTGAGTTTTTCATTAAGTCATTAGATGACTATCTTAGCACCAACTATTATTTTTATTTGTAATGCAAGCAACTGTGTTAGGAGAAAGTTAGCCTTTTTATAGACATCCAGTAATATGGCATTTACTTATTTCTAATATCATGTCAAGTTTCTGAATTCTCTTGGTGTTAATACATTTTGATATACAATTTACTGACACTAGAAATTAGGTTTATTTATATGCATTAAATTCAAACTAACAAACATTCTTCAAAGAGATAATTGGCAGGAAGCATATAAAGAAGTCAATGAAATACAGAATGAAATGTATTTTAGAAATTTTATTTTGCCCTATGCTAGAATCAATCTAGAAATATGTGTTATAGCAAATCCACATAATTACCCTTTACAGCTATTTCACTTTTGGCCAGTGTTCAGGTAATGAAGACTTTTTGCTTTTTTATGGGTCGAGAGACCCATTTTCAAAATGGAATCTACTCTTTTAAATCAAGAGCTCTTTTAAAATGAAATAGCAGAAAAGTGTAGAAATTTGGAACACAGGAAACAAACTCATAAAGTCACATTTTATCTAGAAGGCTTCATACTGTATTTTCAATGTCTTTTTCTTTCCTCTAAATAAAGGAAATAATTTAAAATATTCAATTTAATGCAGTGTTCCAAATGGCCAAGTGTCACAGACAATATCCTACATCATAAACAAAAGTGTACAGTAATTGTCCTTGGGAGTTGGAAGTGAAAAGCATCATAACAAAGCAAAATCCATTATTCTTTCCACAGACTTGATAATGTTAAAGTGTCTCAACTGTGTTTAAACCATAAGTAAAGTACAATTCTGCTGGGTTAACTTCCTTATGCTTAACTAAATGATTCAGGGAATAAAGCAGCTTGAATTTGATTAAGCAATTTGGTTGAATTACACAATGTAATGTAACTGTGATGACATATATTTTTAAAAACTTCAACTTAAAGTTTCTTTTCACATGATAGAAAAACTACTCAGTATAAAACTAAAGTAATATGATTGAAATGAAAGCAAAAATAATACAGGAAGAATGGAATAGAGGAAGATAGTATCAGAAGTATTATAAAATGTTTTTCAGATATCACACATATATATTTTACCTCCTCAATTTTTTGAGAATTCACATTAGCCTACATTATTTATATTATTTCACGTCATTTATATTTTATATAAATGATATATCTATAATATACCCTCTTTGTTGTCTCAGATAATTTTTCATGTTTTCCAATTATCAATTTAGTAAATCTACTAAAAAGAAAAAAAAATCTAAAAATGATAATATTAACATATTGAAGAAAATACTTGGAGGTCACTGTACCAAGGGATGGGACATAGCTAATGTCCCATTCCTCATTTTTCTGAAAGGAAGAAGTCCTTGCCAATAAACTTCAAATAATGTGAACAATGTCTCAGAAATTTGGTCATTAAGGTTTTCTGTAGACATTATATGAAATCTCACCCACTCAGAGCCACTGAAGTGACAGTGTTAAGAATTGGTAAAAATAACCATCAATGAAACATTATCATTATCATCAACTGTGCTTCAAATCACTGGCTTGATGATATATTGAAAAGACCTAAATTTAATGGAAAGGTTTCGTGAGGCTTTATTTCTCCATAATAATTTGGTACAGAGTTATTAAGTTCTTTCTAGTCTTCTGCCTTTCCCTCCTGTGCGTTTTCTCTAGAGGAGAAGTAGACATTCCAACACAGGTCACAGGGATTGCAGAGGGAAACATGTATCTAATTAAGGAATTCCATTGATTTTAGAAATGTAAAATAATTAAAATGTGGAGGATAATTTCTCTTTAAATTTATATTGATATTTTAAAAACACATCTTCTTCTGAAGCCATTAGGAATCACATTACATTGTACTAGATGTTACTTCTTATAAAAATGTTGTTTTGTTTACATTTTTGTGTTACATAATAAATTGCAACAGACACTATTACTCATTGAGTACAATAACCAGCTCCTTCTAAAAGGGGCTAATTAGGTAAGCTAACACTCCTTGTAACCCACAGAATGAGTTTCCAGGTATCCCTCTGTGAACTAGTTATAATTTCTCTAATATAAAATGTGTGACTATGGAAGGTGATGACTGAGTTGAATTTATCAAAAATTGTATTCCACATTCTGTTGGCTTCAGGCAAACTAGATGACTTCAAAATCTGTTTCATTCCTCTCTTATACTAATGTGAAAATTATTGTACTGCATGGGGGTATTTTGAAGTTCACTTAAAATTTATGTAGAGTTTTAAATCCAAATCTATAAAGTTATGCGTGGGAGTCCTGTTTGTTTATATTGCTGATATGTTGTCAAAATAGGTAAAGAGAATTAGGACACTGTATTTTACACAGGAAACTATGGTTTTAGGTAAAATAATTTTGAACCTGATATTGAAGGTCCTTGAATTGAATCTTTATCATTTTATGAGTTCAGCCATGGAAATTCCTTGGACAAATTTTAAAACTTATCTGGAAGCTTGATTTTTCTTTTGTAAAGCTGCTAATGTTGCATTGACTTCCCATGGTTTCTGTAAATCACAAATGTGACAATATTTGTAAAATCAATTGTTTTGAGTGGCTGCTAAGATGCTAAAACACTGAGGGGCTCCTAGAGGTGAGGAGTATCGAAGCCCAGCCCAAGAGAGGATGATGTGCTGAATCATCAGGAACGCATATATATATTTATATATACTCTTAGGGGAATTTATTCTATGGTCTGTAAAAATTTAACAAACAACTGTAATTAAAGTCAGGAGATCAGCAGAAAAAGTTCTCAAGCCTTGAGACAATATCGGAACCCAACAGGAAGAAGAAAGACTCCCCTTGTTCTCTGGCAAAAACTCAGCTTATGAAAAGCCAGAGAGAGAGAGAGAGAGAGAAGTAAACTCTGTTTACTGTATCTCTCCAAACTTCCTTTTCCCCTCTCCTTACCTTGCTCTGCAAGGACTTGAAAATGGCTAATATGGTATCAATTCCCACACTGCAATTTTCTAATGATCTGAAATAAACCCATCCTTTCTGGAGAAATAACTGGCAGTCTATATGTTTTCAGTTCAGTTCAGTTCAGTCGCTCAGTTGTGTCCGACTCTTTGTGACACCATGAACCGCAGCACACCAGGCCTCCCTATCTATCACCAACTCCTGGAGTCCACTCAAACCCATGTCCATTGAGTCATTGATGCCATCCAACCATTTCATCCTCTGTCGTCCACTTCTCCTCCTGCCCTCAATCTTTCCCAGCATCAGGGTCTTTTCAAATGAGTCAGCTCTTTGCATCAGGTGGTCAAAGTATTGGAGTTTCAGCTTCAACATCAATCCTTCCAATGAACACCCAGGACTGATCTCCTTTAGAATGGATCACCTTGCAGTCCAAGGGACTCTCAAGAGTCTTCTCCAACACCACACTTCAAAAGCATCAATTCTTCGGCGCTCAGCTTTCTTCACAGTCCAACTCTCACATCCATACATGACCACTGGAAAAACCATAGTCTGACCAGACGGACCTTTGTTGACAAAGTAATGTCTCTGCTTTTTAATATGCTGTCTATATTGGTCATAACTTTCCTTCCAAGGAGTAAGCGTCTTTTAATTTCATGGCTGCAGTCACCATCTGCAGTGATTTTGGAGCCCCCCAAAATAAAGTCAGCCATTGTTTCCACAGTTTCCCCAACTATTTCCCATGCAGTGATGGGACCAGATGCCATGATCATAGTTTTATGAATGTTGAACTTTAAGCCAACTTTTTCACTCTCCTCTTTCACTTTCATCAGAGCCTCTTTAGTTCTTCTTCACTTTCTGCCATAGGGGTAGTGTCATCTGCATATCTGAGGTTATTGATATTTCTCCCAGCAATCTTGATTCCAGCTTGCGCTTCCTCTAGCCAGCGTTTCTCATGATGTAATCTGCATAGAAGTTAAATAAGTAGGGTGACAATATACAGCCTTGACATACTCTTTTTCCTATTTGGAACCAGTCTGTTCTATGTCCAGTTCTAACTGTTGCTTCCTGACCTGCATACAGGTTTCTCAAGAGGCAGGTCAGGTGGTCTGGTATTCCCATCTCTTTCAGAATTTCCCACAGTTTACTGTGATCTACACAGTCAAAGGCTTTGGCATAGTCAATAAAGCAGAAATAGATGTTTTTCTGGAACTCTCTTGCTTTTTCGATGATCCAGCAGTGCCGGGAGCCAGCGTGAGGAATTCCGCCTGTGGCAAAGGTCATGAGAAAGGAGGCTCGGCATACGCAAAGGCGGGATCGAGCCTCAGAAGTCCCCCTGGAAATTCTCGAGCATCTACCCCGAAAACCAGAGTCTGCCTACTTTACTGCTTTGTGCTCTCACCTACACCTCTGACTACGGGGAGCTGTCCCCTGCCACCTCTCTCTGAAAAAGAGTTAACTTACAACTCCAGTTAATAAAGTTCCTGGGCGTGACAAGAGTGTTTTAGTTCACAACCATGAGAGGCATGAGATGTTCTAAACTGTCTAAATACAGATCCCTTTGAGCAGTTAAAAGATTGATTAGAAATTGTATTGGTGAAGGGTTTTTCACTTGTTGGGCCAATGTTTGCTGCTAAGTTTGCATATCCCTTACCTACTGTGTCCCTGGCAGTGTACTGATTAATATAATTGGTATATAGGAATGTAAATAGTAGCTTTAATGTTTGTAACCTTGGACCCTTGAGTTAATTTTTTTCTTGTTATAGCCCACCACACCTTTGCCCTATAGGAATGCAGCTTTATCTAATGCTTTTGGAGGGTGGTGCCTGACTTTAGAATAATCACCTTTAGAGAAAAGTAAGTTTTCTGAAGAAAGGGTCTTAAAATGTTAACAGGCTTCTGGGCCAGAAGATGATGCAAATCACCTAAGCTTTTGCATATGATAAGTTTGCAGGAAGAAAGCCTGGCTTACTGCATGACTCCACCCCTTCCCCCATTATCCTCTACGCATAACTTAAGGTATAAAAACTACTTTGGAAAATAAAGTGTGGGCCTTATTCACCGAAACTTGGTCTCCCCATGTCGTTCTTTGTCTCACCTTCTGGCTAGGGTAAGAACTAGGGCGTGGAGGCTCGTCAAGCCTACTAATTTTGCCTGGGCTTCTAAGATCTGACCGGGGAGGCCTTAGTGTCTCCTCTCCTTCGGGAGAACGGGAGGATGCCTGCGGCCTACGTAGGTGACATAAATTCCTTATTTTGGAATTTTATTAGCTTTCCACGTAAACCAAGTTATTCAGCCTCTTTTCTCCACTGAATTTTCTCACTGAGCTATCCTTATTTAACCACTCTTTATATCTTTAATTCTATTGTATCCTGATCGCCGAAGCCATCTCCCCTTCGAAACCCCTGACTCCGCCGGGGCTGGACCCTGGCACAGCAGATGTTGGCAATTTGATTTCTGGTTCCTCTGCCTTTTCTAAAACCAGCTTGAATATCTGGAAGTTCATGGTTCACATATTGCTGAAGCCTGGCTTGGAGAATTTTAAGCATTACTTTACTAGCATGTGAGATAGTGCAATTGTGTGGTAGTTTGAGCATTCTTTGGCATTGCCTTTGTTTGGGATTGGAATGAAAACTGACTTTTTCTAGTCCTGTGGCCACTGCTGAGTTGTCCAAATTTGTTGGCATATTGAGTGCAGCACTTTCACAGCAGCATCATTTAGGATTAGAATTAGCTCAACTGGAATTCCGTCACCTCCACCAACTTTGTTTGTAGTGATGCCTCTTAAGGCCCACTTGATTTCACATTTCAGGATGTCTGGCTCTAGGTGAGTGATCACACCATCATGATTATCTGGGTGGTGAAGTTCTTTTTCATAAAGTTCTTTTGTGTATTCTTGCCACCTCTTCTTAATATCTCCTGCTTCTCTTACTTCCATACCATTTCTGCCCTTTATTGAGCCCATCTTTGCATGAAATGTTACCTTGGTATGTCTAATTTTCTTGAAGAGATCTCTTGTCTTTCCCATTCTATTTTTTTTTTTCCCCTCTATTTCTTTGCATTGATCTCTGAGGAAGGCTTTCTATCTCTCCTTGCTATTCTTTGGAACTCTGCATTCAAATGGGTATATCTTTCCTCTTCTCCTTTGCTTTTCACTTCTCTTCTTTTCAGAGCTATTTATAAGGCCTCCTCAGACAGCCATTTTAAAATTGCCTAGATCCAAAAGTTGCCTAGATCCTTGTAACTCAAAGAGCCGTCCATGAACCAGCATTATCAACAATAATTGAGAGCATTCTAAGGATCCATCCCAGACAGGCTGAGTCAGAATCTGCAATTTAAAAAGATGTTTGAGAGCCTGGGTGAGAGGGGAGTTTGAGGGAGAATGGATACACGTGTATGTATGGTTGAGTCCCTTTGCTTGTCTTCCTGAAACTATCACAACATTGTTAACTGGCTATATTCTAATATAAAATTAAAAGTTAAAATAAATAAAAAGATGACTGAGTGATTTATATATACCTATATTAAAGTTTACAGATATTGGCCTTGATCTTGTGACATAACTTAGGAATGCATATCCTTAATACATCCCCTTGGAATTAATCATAATCAAATACACACAGGAGGTCTAGACCAATCAGGCCTGGTAGTGTTTTAGAATTTTATTCCCCCTTCTCCTATCTTTAGATCCTCCTATTCACAAATTTCCCCAAGCACAGACCCATTTCCTGATCCCTACAACCAAAGACCAGTATATCCAGAGAAGTTAGTCACTTTCAGGATTTAGGTCTTTATAAGAATAGAGATCTCAAATAAGAGCTATTAACTGTTTTATTTTATATTCTTCTTACAAAGGAAGGCTAGCCACCCTGGTTGCTTCCTTACAATTACTCAAAAAGTCACTTAAGTGTCTGAGAGGAAGCACTGGGTGTAGACCAGGGCATAAGAAAACCAGGGGATATTTTCAATGCTTAAGAAACATAAAAATACAGATTCCAATGCTCCAAACCCCCAAAGGCTGATTTTTCCAGGAATATTATTTTTCAAATGGATTATTCTTTGTTCATTTATAGATAAATTCACTATACCTGGCTTTATTTAAACCTGTGATTTTGCCTGTCTAGGAACTGACTGTATAGACTGGTCAACATGTACTCTCTTGCATTCTTTGTTATCAGAAACTTACCTCACAGTGTGCTGGACTAATAATGTGAGGTCCATGAATCACCTGCATGATGAACCTGGTCTGCTTGTCAAAATTTCAGTTTCCTTGGCCACTCCTAAACAATGAGCCTCACTGGAGGGACTTGGTATTGCTTCTGTTTCCCCAGGAACATCTAATACACAGTCAAGTCTGGAAACCACTTCTCTAGAGCATTAGTTCTTAACTCCAGTTGCATATTAGAACCACCTGAGGACATTTCAAGTCTACTCTACTGTGCCCCAAGCCCAGTGCTTCTGATTCATCTGGTCTGCGGAGGTGAGATGGGCAGCCATCAGTATTAAATGTCCTACAGTGATTCTAACCAGTTTTCCTGCTAATATAGCCCACAACTAACTGGTGACCACAAAATGAGGTGCGAAAGAATTGATGGTTTTGAATTGTTGGAGAAGACTCTTGAGAGTCCTTGGACAGCAAAGAGATCAAACCAGTCAATCCTAAAGGAAATCAATACTGAATATTCATTGGAAGGACTAATGCAGAAGCTCCAATACCTCGGCCACCTGATTCAAAGAGCTGACTCAATGGAAAAGTCCCTGATGCTAGGACAGATTGAAGACAAAAGGAGAAGAGGGTGGTAGAGGATGAGATGGTTAGATAGCATCACTGACTCAGTGGACATGAATCTGAGTAAACTCCAGGAGATGGTGAAGGACAGGGAAGCCTGGCATACTGCAATCCATAGGGTCACAAAATGTTGGACATGACTTAGCAACAATGAGCACATGAAAATAATTATGTCAACATTGGTGCTTTGTCATCCTGAGTGGGCACTGTCTATACCGTAAACCCCTTTCTGATGTTCACCTAATGCTTCCCTCTCTGCTCATCAAAGGTCAAGTAGATTCTATCATTATAACTGCAGATCAGTGAAGAAGTGTCCATCTTCAAAATCAAAAGGGAACAATTTACAGATATACTCTCACGTATCTTGCGTTTGGATTCATTATCCTTAGCCACAGTTCTTTGCCTTCACAGGATGGCTACTGTATTTCATTTTGAAGAAATGGAGCATATTTCAATCAGAGGAAATGGTGCAGTAAGTGTAGTCTTCACTAAAATGTCATAAGTGACTTCTTTTAGTTCATGAAGCAGGTCATGAGTGATAGTAAGAAGACATGAGATTCTTATTCTATTTCTCTTCCAAGCCATAAAAGAAAACAGGCAAAATTATCATTACAACAGGTGCAGTTTGATGGATAGTTATACTAAAAAGCTGTGTCTAAATCACAAATATTATAAATAAAGTAAGGACCCTACCAGAGACAGATGTAAGAAGGATCTCTGTAGTTTATCCTTTTGTAAAGTAAAAAAGGAAATTGATTTTTTTAAAGTACAAGTTTTAGGATAGGGTGATAGTTTACAAAGAAAGATGTGCATTTATGTAGACACAATAATTTTATATAATTGATTAGACAAAAGAGAGCTTAGAAATACTCTAGCACTAATTTACTTGTTTACATGCGGGAAAAAGACAAATACCATTAGAGATGATGTGACATTTTTTATACTGTAGTTAAAAGCAGCAAGAAGTGTCCTGAATTCTTGCCTGTGTTCTTCCCACTCCAACATCTTCTTTGTCTTTGAAAGGATAAATGAAATTAAATATAAGAATCTGACATTTAGATTCATACCATGAAATCAGGTGTTTTAAAGGCATGATTGATTCATAAGGTGCAAAAGATCACTAATGCATGAGCATTTAAATATCTAAATTGGATGTAATAATACATTTTATAGAAGATTTAAAATGGTCTGGGCTTTTAAAGTTAATAGTTTTCAAACATATCCTAATAGGTAGGCCAATTAACACAGAATGAATACTTAGGGCCATCATTTAAATAATGTGAAAGTTAAATGTGCTTCTTATCTTTTCCCCCTTTTATTCTGAGACACTAAGTATTAGTTTGCATCTGGTAAGCTTTACTATTCACATGTGGCTTTTGTTGTACAGTTTGTAAATAAAGCAGGACTAGAAGCAAATTCAAATTAAAAAATAAAATCCGTGGCCAATAGTCTCCTAAAAGACTGGTTAGATGGCAGGTAGATAGAGTGATACTTGGCGAATTACCTACTCCATCTTCTCCTCATTCTCTGACTTATAAAAGGGGACTTACAACTATTCCTTTATAAAAAAGATAATTTGTGTAAAGATTCAGTATTTACATTTGAAAGAACCCATTCATATTGTCACGCACAACTTTCGTAGCTAATTATTTTTGAGATGTTTTTTGAAACATAAAAGAAAAGAAAAGAAAAGAAATAAAATAAAAGAAAGGGCGCAGTCTTGAGTAGTCTGGGTGGAGTAGCACTAAAAAGTTATTAGTGCAGAATAATTATATTACAATAAGTTTTTTGTATTCCATATAAAATTTTGAGCATCCCAGATGGTGATAGTGGAATAATCATTTAAATAAGTAAAACCTTGTTTGAAATAAACATAATCTGTTTAAGGAAAGGTGAAGTGCTTTCTCAAGGAAGTTAGGTGCGATAAACTGAATAAGAGAACTGAAAGTCTGATTCAGAATACTTACTAGCTGTGAAAGGTTGGGGAATACTACAGATGAATGTGGACCAAATGTCATAAAAGGAGTATGAAGTGAAAGTCGCTCAATTGTGTTCAACTCTTTGTGACCCCCTGGACTGTAGCCCACCAGGCTCCTCTGTCCAGGGAATTCTCCAGGCCAGAATACTGGAGTGGATAGCCATTCCCTTCTCCAGGGAATCTTCCTGACCCAGGGATCAAACCCAGGTTTCCTGCACAAGACTCAAAAAGAAGGCCACTGCCTTCTAGAGCCAATTCACTATCTGCTGAAAAGAAATAAAGATGATTATCACACTGATCTTAGTACTAACTGCACATTGCAGATTTAGCATTTTCCCTGAAAATTTGTGAGAGGCACATTTAGCTAGTGAGTAAACCTAGCTAGCTGTCTGTCTAGTAAGCGAAATGCCACATAGCTTTTTTGTTCTATATACATTACTTCATATGCTATAATGCTTAGGTTGTGATTTTGAAACAAAGATGAATTTTAAAATATTATTATTTTTATTATTTTTTAATGGACACTCAAAAGAAATCACAATCAGCTATTTGCTGAGAGTAAACATAAGCCAAGAATTCCACGAAACTCTTAGAGGGTAAGTCAAGGGCTAGAGAGCCTCACTGGGGCAGGCAGGACGCAGGATGTGGCAGTAAGAGGCAGTGCACCAAGTGCCCGCTGGACTCGGACTGGTGGGCCTCCTCCTTGCACGTGGTCATGGTATTACACAGGTGGATGGTGATACACAAAGGCATCAACGTACCTTCAAATAATTCAGATCATTATTCTTCTTAGTGCCAAACTTAATCAGATAACCTGAGCTTTGCTTTTTAAGGGACAAAATATTTATCAGCTATAGGACATTAACAAGAAAAACAATGCAACTGTAGGCAGAAATGCCTCTGATAACTTGACTTTCAAATGTATTATGTTAATACTGCCAAGCAGATGTTACAGCTCTGTGACCATTTTATGGGGTTGGCCAAAAACTGTGTTTGAGTTTTTCCTGTAAGATGTCATGGAAAACCATGGAGGACCTTTTTGGCCAATCCAATATATGAGCTGCTGGAGGAAAATTTGAGAATTTTTTTCTTTATATGTGAGGATGCTTTTCAATGAATTAAACCTAAGATAGTCATGATGAGGAGAGAAAATCCATTCTGGTAACTCTTAAGTGATATTTCTATTGGCAATGGCTGTTTGGGGGTATCTGTTAGAGAGATTTTTCTCACTACTAAGTTAAACCAATGATGATTCTTTCTCATCCAACAATGAGTTGGATATGATTTGTAATCTTTGAAAACCTTCAGAGGCTGCGATATGAAGGTTTGAGCATTTCATAAATAATTGCACACATTTGGTAAAATCAATTCTCAGTTTAGTGTCTAAGAGGGAAAGTATAGCTCTGGGCACATCTAATGACCCTTCCACCATAGATAAGGATGAGTACTCTGTGTGAAGGATATAATAGGGTAAAAGGATTCAGATTCTCCAATCCTTTGATTATGATCCATTTCATAGATAATAACTCTTTAGCTGCTTCGCTGATTCTTCAACAAAGTGTCAGGTTTTCTCAGATAGCTGATGGTGTAAAATCATCCATGCCCTGTGACTTAACAAAAGCCAGGTAAAATTTTCCATATAACATTGATTTCATAGCAATGGAAATACCTTACCTTCTTTATGTGCTGTGCATTATTCAGTTGGTTACTACATGATTAGATGTATGATAATTAGTAAAAGTGAAAATTTCATAACAATTTTCAAATTTGCTGCATTGTCATCTTGAAATGCTATTGACAGTAAAAATAGCAACTGAGGCAGAAGAGATATGAAATATGAAAATTACGATTTGGCAACAACCACAATAATAATTGTTTAGACAAGAGGTACTGATAGTTACTAAATTGAGAGAATTGTAAGAGACAGAGTATCATCGGTACCTCCCATAAAATACTAATTAATTATAAGCACAATAACAGAATCTTTGCCATGTAGAAACCTGGCAGACACCACCATAGCCAGGTTGATCATAACTAACTTTAACAATAATGGGATAACTGCCTCCTAATGAATGATTAATCAAAAGTACAACATTTCTTTTCTGGTGTTCCTCCCCAAAATGTGTAACTTGAATTTAAATTTGAGGATACCTCAGACATAGTTCTATAAATAAAGAGCTTGCGCTGTTTAAAAAGGTCAAGGACACAATAGAAAGACTAAAGAACTGTTCCAGATTAAAGAAGACTAATGAGGAATGACAATTAAATGCAACATGTAGTCCTGGCTTGAATTTTAGACCTGAAATTTGTTTCCTTTGCCATAAAGAACATTAGTGGGACAATTGGAATTTGAATAAGGAATGTAAATTGGATAACAGTGCTGATTTAATGTCAGTTTTCTGAATTAACTACGTGTGAGAATTTTGTGAGTCTTAGGAAATATATGCTGAAGTATTTAGGGGTAAAAGAGTGTCACATGTGCAACACTTACTGTTAAATGATTTAGATACTATAAAAGATGTATGGACAGAGAAATAAGGGGAATGACAATACAAATGCCCACATATCAGAAAGGAAGGGTTTAGGACAACGGTACTCAGCACTAGGGTACTGAGGAGGCATAGGCATTGGGACAGCACACAGTCTGGGAGATTTCCATAGGGATCCTGTCTGACCTTCTACTCAACGTATGCTCCATGGATGAGAAATATGGACACTAGCTGGAAAATCATTAGACAAGCAGAACTTTTGGTCCTACCTAAGATCTAACGTTCAAAAACTTGCATCTTAATAAGGTCAGCAGGTGATTGGTACGTTATGAACTTCTGAAAAGCACTACTCTGTAACCTTCACACCAGGTACAGTGTGACTGGAGTCATAGGAATGAGGTGGGGAAACTGGAGTCTTGCTCTGCTTAGAGATGCCTTCCTTGGAATATGTCTGGAATGTGAGTCATTGTTACTGTTAGCCAAGTATATGCAAAAACTCAAAGGACCTAAAAATCATTGTCAGAATTTTTATGCTTTTCTTATCTTGAACTAGAATTTTCATTTGAAATTGTTGTAAAATCAGTGCAGAAAGTTACGATCAGTATTATTTTAAATGAAATAGCATAGAATGAAGTAGAAAATGTGAAAATTCATTACACGTGGTTAGTAAATCCTGTGTCACCCTGAAGACATGGAATGGCCCCCAAGTTTGGTTCAGATGTAGTGATTGATGATGCCACCCAGGAAAGTATGAAAGTATGAAAAAATATACTTTAGCCCCCAAGTTTGGTTCAGATGTAGTGATTGATGATGCCACCCAGGAAAGTATGAAAGTATGAAAAAATATACTTTAGCGACTTGAAGTAGGCTAAAAAAATGACTTCAGAGAGTTATGTAAGGGGAGTAGTGTGGGGTTTTCATGATGTTAAGGAGTGGAGATGTGGCAAAAATTCCCATGAGCAAACTGGACCTTGAGTGGCTTGAAATCCCACACCTCTGTTAGCTCCAAAGGAGGGAACTTATTAGTTTCCCCAGATGTGAGATAAGAGGAAAAGGGAGTATGTTGGGGCATGGAGGCTGTCAGTAGCCAAATATCAAAAGCTGAGTCACACTCTTCATCACAGAAAGCATCACACATATCATGACAATTTTTTTCAGTAGTAAGTGTGCACACATGTATATGCACTGGATTCTGAGAAGACATACTCTTTTAGTTTGTGGTTAGAAAAGTTTGAAAGTCAGAAACCTCAGAGTTAATGAACAGGTTACATTAAATTATTGCTTCACTTAAAGAACACAGATTCATAGTGGTTTGTTTTTTTCTTTCCTGAGTTCATGATCAGATTAAGTGCAGAAATGAATTTTAATGGTCTCACTCAGGTTCTTACTGTCTCCCTTTTCTTTTATTCCAGGGAATTTAAGGACTGGAAAATTTAAAGTCCATATATTAACACTCTTACTGCCTGCCAAGCCATTTGGTTCATGTGGACTGTATTGCTAAAGTTATTTCATTTAATTTAAACTTGACAATTAGATCCTGTGGTCCAGTCCCAACACAGAACAATCTGATGGTATAAATACTTAAATCCCACATATATTAATCTTTCTCATAGCATATTTCTTGATACTTCCTTCTTATCTATTTTTTAGCACAATTTGGGATAGATTTTTTGAATTTTTAGAATCCACAAAAACAGAAATTCAAAATAAACTTCTCTTTCTACCCAGAAGAAGTTCTTACTATTATTTGGTTTAACCAGATAGGTGTAAATTTTCTATAATATATTTTATTATCAAGCAGAATTTAATTAAAATATTTTATTTCAATGAGCCTACAATATATTTAGCACCTGTTTTGCCTCATATCTCCTCCTGCTAACCCCTCTCCCAACACTGACCCTGATTATAGCATTTCAGGATATTCCTGTGTTAGTGTATATTGGCTCTTATCTAACATTCTAACTATTTCCTTTTTCTTGGAGTTACACCTATGAGTTATGGTCACATGACTAGGATTTTCAGAGATATAACTTTCTGACATAGTAAGTTTTAAATTTTCTTATTCTTGAGCTAAGTATACTTTTAAATGTAGATAATTTGGCAATGAGATGATGCCAATCACACAGACATGCACATACACACACACACACACATTTACACACACAGAGCCTGATAGACAGATGGAAAATGTTGATTAAAATGATATCACTTTTCAATGTTAATTGGACTGTGATCTCACTGTATAATAAGCTTCCATTTTCAAAAAGTCTGCAATGTGAGGTGATTTGGACACTGAATTTTAGATTAGAACATAGCTGACTATACAGTTTTCTAACTTAAAAAGCACAATTGCACAATTACCACTCTTTAAAAGAACAGCAGAAGTCACTAGAAATCCTGACATGTGAGGGTCTCATGTTGTTATTCATCTAGAAGCAGGCTCAGCCCGTGAGTTGGAAGCTATGTGAAGAGAAATGAAGAGTCAAGACACATTTCTGCTTTGGGTTTTCCTCCCTAGGTACTGCTAGAGATTTTTATTGATAAATTTTGAGCATTTTTCTTTTTTTGGTTGTTCTGCTGCCACTTCTACTTTTAAAAATTATTTTTAAGTTACTTTAGTCATCTTCTTGCTTCTTTTTATTTTAACTTGCTCTATTAAATGCTATAAAATTCAGATATAGATGGGCTTGTGGAAGAATGTTGATTAGATAAGAGGAAATACGGGGTGGGGCTTTTTTCTCCTCCTGAAAGTTAGCTCTGTTACCTCAGTTTTCAAAAATGCCTAAGGTTTGTCTGAACTTACATTTGGAAAAGACTCAGAGGAAGTGCTTAGTTTTGCTCCCAGCAGAGCAATAAAGATAACTAGCTGTGGTAGTCTAAATGCCATATGGTCTATGACTTTCAATTAGAGTACAAACACCTTGGAGAAAACCTTACTGACTAAAAAGAGAGGTATCATCTATTACTATTGGGTTTTCCTTAATAAGAAGCTCTATCACATGGCATTCCAAAGTACTCTGTGCCCCATATTCCAGAAGGGACATACTTCGTTAAAATACCTTTGCCCATTTTCAAGTCTCATTTTTATTAACTTTTTTTTTGCTATATCACCACACATTTGGGTTTGTTATTGTATAGTTGAGCTAAAAATTTGATTTCCAGAATGTTTCAGAAACACATGCTTATTAATAGTATGGATTAATCATATAATAATGTATGTGAAACTAATTACTCAACCGTTGCTGTTTGAGGTAATTTGCCATTTTAAACTGTAAGTTTCAAAGGTCAAGGGCAAAACAACAAATGATGGAAAATGAAGTTTAATTGGTAATTTAGTTATGAAGTTACACATTACATAAAAATAAAAATCTATTAATGTATTATCTGCACATTAGCTATCTATCTATATTTCTACCTAAATCACCAATTAAAATAACCATTTAACTTTCGTAGGAATGGTAATTCAACTATGAGCAAATATTTTAATTA
The DNA here is from genome assembly GCF_029378745.1 of Bos indicus. Lineage (NCBI taxonomy): Eukaryota > Metazoa > Chordata > Mammalia > Artiodactyla > Bovidae > Bos > Bos indicus. The sequence goes on along the minus strand of NC_091763.1, from coordinate 58,982,670 downwards.
AACATTAAGGAGGGGGAAAAAAAACCCACTTTGGAAAGCATACAGAAAAGGTAGTTGGCGTTGAATCACTTATAAAACGGAGCCTCAGGGAGTCTAACAGAAATGCACCTTCGGTCAACTTTTGCTTCTGAAATTCCTTGCTTGACTTCCCGTGTATACCTGAATTTTTTTTAATTTTAAAAATAAAAAAAATAAAATAAAATAAAATAAAATTGTAAAAAAATAAAAAAATTTAAAAAAATAAATAAATAAAATAAAATAACCATTTAAGTATTCCATGGGTGACTTCCTTCTTTTCTGACATAATTAAGATTAACTTTTTTATGACAATACTAAACAAAGCACCTCATACGCTGTCTTTCAGCACGTATATTAGGCCTAATCTGAAAACTGAGGGTAGCAAAGAAACTGTGAAATGCCTTACGAATCTCATGACAACATAACTGTTTTCACTGGCCAAATATCTATATTTAGATCTATATATATGAATACATCTCTTTCTATTAATACTAGCCCACTTTGGCTCCTCATCCTCAATATTTTATTGCCTAACTATAATCAAAATATGTTTGCCAATCCATTCTAGCAATTCCAACAAGCAACTCTTACCATTTAGCTCTTGTTTCAGAAAGCTCATTTAAAAATAATAATCATGATATTTACTAATCTCAATTGTGTTGACTATATTTCCATTCACTGTCATCTTTCAAACACCATCCAACTCAGCGCCTAGATTACCTCAGTATGTCTCTTCATTATAAAACAGAAAATTGAAAAAGATTAGACATCATGGGTGTCTCTCACATCACATGGCATCACCTGCTCTATGGCCATGATTTTGAGCAAGCTCTGGGAGTCGGTGATGGATAGGGAAGCCTGGCATGCTGCAGTCCATGGGGTCTCAAAGAGTCAAACATTTCTGAGTGACTGAACTGACTGACTGTGGGGTCTCTTTGTTATAGATGCTTTCAAAATACAAAATCAAAACTGGCTTTTGCACATCAAAAGCCATTGTTCATGTCACTGAGATGAAAAAAAAAAAAGGTGGATTTATGAAGAGGATTTTTTTGGAGATAGCCATTGAGACCTGTAGGGTAACAGTGGAACTTGATCAAGCCTGGTGTGGAGACTTTTCAACAAACTTCTGAGAAAGTTTAATAACATGACCTACAATATTGAATGGTGGGCTTCTGTCTAGCTTCTACTTGAAAAATACAAGGGTTAAAATGTTTTAGCATCTGATAGAGGAGTTGATCCAGAGGTGTATGCATTTTCAGAGTTCATTGGAGCAGAAAGTATGTGAATGTTTCCCAGAATGAGTGGTGGGCTACAAGGGGGTGATGGTTGACCTGGTAGTATTTTAGTCTGAAAGGAGTCTCTGTAGAATTGACCAGCAAGAAACAAAATGAGGAGAGGAGTAAAAGTGAGCAGAAAATGTTTTGTGGGTAGTGCAGTGGATATTCTCAGTGGGACCTCAAAAATCCATTAAAAAGTGCCCTAAAAGAGTTAGCTTCAAATACCAACAGTGCCCAGAGACTGTAAAGCCATAGAAAAACCAGCACCAGTCAAGAATTTTCCTGTTCCCCCTTACTCTCCTCTCTACACTAAACCCAAGAGCCATCAGAATTCTCTTTTTGCAAGTGGGCAAATCGAATGGGAAAATAAAAATGAACCACAATACCACCCTACACTATTTGCTGGCCTCTTGCCTGTAGAGTAGCATAACTATGAAAGGGAAGATTTAATTGTATAATATAAGAGTTTAATCATATAGGTCTTACAGTTATAATTTTTGAACTGAGACATTATTTCCTGATTTAAAACAGTCATATGATTTTATTACCTATGAGTATTCAGAAAAGCCAGTGGACTGAGTTTCCATGTACATGCAAAGAAAAAATCTGAAAACTGACTTTTTTCTACTTTTTATTACAGAAAATTTCAAACATTTGATCAGAGTTATCAATGAACTCACACGAGCCTAGTACCAATTAGAACAGGCATCAATTTATGCCCGGCCTGTTTCATCTATACCACCAGTTTTGGCTTTATTGAAGCAAATTTCAGATATTGTATCACCTACTGAGTTAATTTAAAAAAGACAAAGGGGACAGAGTTACTTTAAGATTATATTTTAAGAGTCTTATAAGTCTAACTGATGTAGAGCAACAGACATATGAGTGCTTCTGTGTGCAACGGCAGGGATGGTGCTGGCCTGGATTTTAAATCATGCTTAAAGACAGCTGGATTTATGAGATCCAAGAAAGTGGAATTGATTTAAAATGACTTGAAACTGTTGTCTCCTAACCCACTTTGGGCTTCTGGGGAGTAATTCATTCTCTGTCTTAGAATTTATTGTGAAACATTTCATTAATACCTGGGGATGTTTTAATACCTTTCAGTTCAGTTCAGTTCACTTGTTCAGTTGTGTCTGACTCTTCGCGACCCCATGGACTGCAACACGCCAGGCCTCCCTGTCCATCACCAACCCCCAGAATTTTCTCAAACTCAGGTCCACTGAGTTGGTGATGCCATACAACCATCTTATCCTCTGCCATCCCCTTTTTCTCCTGCCTTCAATCTTTCCCAGCATCAGGGTCTTTTCAAATGAGTCAGTTCTTCACATCAGGTGGCCAAAGTATCAGAGTTTCAGCTTCAACATCAGTCCTTCCAATGAATATTTAGGACTGATGTCTTTTAGGGTGGACTGGTTAGATCTCTTGCTGTCCAAGGGACTCTCAAGGGTCTTCTCCAACACCATAGTTCAAAGCATCAATTCTTTGGCGCTCAGCTTTCTTTATAGTCCAAATCTCACATCCATATATGACTACTGGAAAAACCATAGCCTTGACTAGATGGACCTTTGTTGACAAAGTAATGTCTCTGCTTTTTAATATGCTGTCTATGTTGGTCATAACTTTTCTCCCAAGGAGCAAGCGTCTTTTAATTTAATGGCTGCAGTCACCATCTGCAGTGATTTTTGGAGCCCCCCAAAATAAAGTCTGTCACTGTTTCCACTGTTTCCCCATCTATTTGCCATGAAGTGAAGGGACTGGATGCCATAATCTTAGTTTTATGAGAGTTGAGCTTTAATCAACTTTTTAACTCTCCTCTTTCATTTTCATCAAAAAGCTCTTTAGTTCTTCTTTGCTTTCTGCCATAAGGGTGGTGTCATCTGCATATCTGAGGTTATTGATATTTCTCCTGGCAATCTTGATTCCAGCTTGTGCTTCCTCCAGCCCAGCGTTTCTCATGATGTACTCTGCTTACAAGTTAAATAAGCAGGGTGACAATATACAGCCTTGATGTACTCCTTTTCCTATTTGGAAACTGTCTGTGGTTCCATGTCCATTAATATCTTCAGATCAGATCAGTCACTCAGTCGTGTCCGACTCTTTATGACCTCATGAATCGCAGCACGCCAGGCCTCCCTGTCCATCACCAACTCCCAGAGTTCACTCAGACTCACGTCCATCGAGTCAGTGATGCCATCCAGCCATCTCATCCTCTGTCGTCCCCTTCTCCTCTTGCCCCCATTCCCTCCCAGCATCAGAGTCTTTTCCAATGAGTCAACTCTTCGCATGAGGTGGCCAAAGTGCTGGAATTTCAGCTTTAGCATCATTCCTTCCAAAGAAATCCCAGGGCTGATCTCCTTCAGAATGGACTGGTTGGATCTCCTTGCAGTCCAAGGGACTCTCAAGAGTCTTCTCCAACACCACAGTTTAAAAGCATCAATTCTTCAGCGCTCAGCCTTCTTCACAGTCCAACTCTCACATCCATACATGACCACTGGAAAAGCCATAGCCTTGACTAGACGGACCTTTGTTGGCAAAGTAATGTCTTTGCTTTTGAATATGCTGTCTAGGTTGGTCATAACTTTCCTTCCAAGGAGTAAGTGTACCCCGCGTCTGAGGTCAGGGGCGGTGGCCGGGAGGAGCTACCCCACACCCCCACGCCCGAGGCCAAGGGCGGTGGCCAGGAGGAGCAACCCCATGCCTGAGGCCAGGGGCAGTAGCTGGGAGGACCAACCCCACGTCCAAGAAGCCCTGGCTGCGCGGGCGCAGGAGGGCCTAGAGGAGCTATCCCACGTTGAAGGTCAGGAAGGGTGGCAGTGAGGAGATAACCCTCGCCCAAAGTAAGGAGCAATGGCTGCGCTTTGCTGGAGCAGCTGTGAAGAGATATCCCACGCCCAAGGTAAGAGAAACCCAAGTAAGACGGTAGGTGTTGCAAGAAGGCATCAGAGGGCAAACACACTGAAACCATACTCACAGAAAACTAGTCAATCTAATCACACTAGGACCACAGCCTTGTCTAACTCAATGAAACTAAGCCATGCCCATGGGTCATGGTGGAGAGATCTGACAGAATGTGGTCCACTGGAGAAGGGAATGGCAAACCACTTCAGTATTCTTGCCTTGAGAACCCCATGAACAGTATGAAAAGGCAAAATGATAGGATACTGAAAGAGAAACTCCCCAGGTCAGTAGGTGCCCAATATGCTACTGGAGATCAGTGGAGAAATAACTCCAGAAATAATGAAGGGATGGAGCCAAAGCAAAAAGAATACCCAGCTGTGGATGTGACTGGTGATAGAAGCAAGGTCCGATGCTGTAAAGAGCAATATTGCATAGGAACCTGGAATGTCAGGTCCATGAATCAAGGCAAATTGGAAGTGGTCAAACAAGAGATGGCAAGAGTGATTGTCAACATTCTAGGAATCAGTGAACTAAAATGGACTGGAATGGGTGAATTTAACTCAGATAACCATTATATATACTACTGCAGGCAGGAATCCCACAGAAGAAATGGAGTGGCCATCACGGTCAACAAAAGAGTCCAAAATGCAGTACTTGGATGCAATCTCAAAAACGACAGAATCATCTCTGTTCATTTCCAAGGCAAATCATTCAATATCACAGTAATCCAAGTCTATGCCCCAACAGTAACGCTGAAGAAGCTAAAGTTGAACAGTTCTATGAAGACCTACAAGACCTTTTAGAACTAACACCCCCAAAAGATGTCCTTTTCATTATAGGGGACTGGAATGCAAAAGTAGGAAGTCAAGAAACACCTGGAGTAATGGGCAAATTTGGCCTTGGAATATGGAATGAAGCAGGGCAAAGACTAATAGAGTTTTGCCAAGAAAATGCACTGGTCATAACAAACACCCTCTTCCAACAACACAAGAGAAGACTCTATACATGGACATCACCAGATGGTCAACACCGAAATCAGATTGATTATATTCTTTGCAGCCAAAGATGGAGAAGCTCTATACAGTCAGCAAAAACAAGACCAGGAGCAGACTGTGGTTCAGACCATGAACTCCTTATTGCCAAATTCAGTCTTAAATTGAAGAAAGTAGGGAAAACCACGAGACCATTCAGGTATGACCTAAATCAAATCCCTTATGATTATACAGTGGAAGTGAGAAATAGATTTAAGGGCCTAGATCTGATAGATAGAGTGCCTGATGAACTATGGAATGAGGTTCGTGACATTGTACAGGAGACAGGGATTAAGACCATTCCCATGGAAAAGAAATGCAAAAAAGCAAAATGGCTGTCTGGGGAGGCCTTACAAATAGCTGTGAAAAGAAGAGAGGTGAAAAGCAAAGAAGAAAAGGAAAGATATAAATATCTGAATGCAGAGTTCCAAAGAATAGCAAGAAGAGATAAAAAAGCCTTCTTCAGCGATCAATGCAAAGAAATAGAGGAAAACAACAGAATGGGAAAGAGTAGGGATCTCTTCAAGAAAATCAGAGATACCAAAGGAACATTTCATGCAAAGATGGGCTCGATTAATACCTTTATAAGGCAAAATATTAAAATAATCCAAGTAATTGAATTATCAATACTAGGGAAACACTGTACACTCCTCCCTGACCCTGGTCTATTTCTCCTCCTCCCTGTGAAAACCATGAATCATACTTTTGTATTTATCATAGATTTTTTCCAAAAGAATTGTTTCACATGTATGTATTCTTAAAATATATATTATTTAGTTTTGCATGTTTTGGGGCCTTATGTGAAAAGTATCATTGATGATGAAGATTTTGATTGTTCCTAGTTTTTTGGACATCATGAACAATGCTACAATAAAATTCTTTTATATGACTCCTTGGGCATTTGGGATAGAATTTCTCTAGGGTATATGCCTAGGAATGGACTTGCTGGGCCATAAGACTCACATCATAAACTGGTTGAATTTAGGTTTATCCATAATGTAGTTTTCAAATTTACATTCCTGCCAATTCTGTGTGATAGTTCTCAATGCCCCACATCCAAAAATAACCCCTAAAATAGGCAAAGAAAAGTTCTGTCAATCTGATTCATGTGAAATTGTACTTTACTATTGTTTTGATTTGCAATTTCCATGAAGTTTCCCATGAATTTACCATGCTTTCATATTTGTGTATGTTATGTGTGCCTCTCTCACTTAAAATAAATGGCACTGATTTTCACCCAATTTTTAATTTGGTTAATTTCACACCCTAATTTGTAACAGTAAATGATACATTCTGATACAATGCCTTTATCAGTATTGTATGTTAAAAGACATATGTTCAATGTGCAGCTTTTAATCTAAAATTTTTCTCTTTGATTAGTGAAGGCTTTAAGTATGTAATCTTTTTTATCATGAGTTGTACTTTTTATATCTTGTTTAATATATTATTACCTTAATTTCATGACATTTTTTCCTACATTTACTTTTGCATTAGCCTTAAAAGTTTTTCACATTTTCAAATTTTCATTATCTGGATTTAATTTTTCTATACAACCTATGGGCTGCCCTGGTAGCTCGGCTGGTAAAGAATCAGCCTACAATGCAGGAGACCCCCGTTAGATTCCTGGGTCAGGAAGAACTGCAGGAGAAAGGATAGGCCACCCACTCCAGTATTCTTGAGCTTCCCTGGTGGCTCAGCTGGTAAAGAATCTGCCTGCAATATGGGAGACTTGGGTTCAATCCCTGGCATTGAGGAAATTCCCTGGAAAAAGGAACGGGTACCCACTCCAGTTTTGTCTAAAGTGGGTTACAAAATTATCTTTTGCTAAATGCGCAATCATCCTTCAATAAATGGTCCATTCTGTCTCCAGCTGATCTTTAGAAGCAAATCAGATTGATACCAAGATTTGCAATACTAAGAATCTGCTTCTGGGATCTTAATATATGATCATTGGCTATTTCATTATCCATATACAAATACTATTGTTTAGCTATAATTACAATTTTACTATAATTTTGGTAGGGCTACATAATATCCTTTTATAGTGTTAAAAATATATTCTTGAAATTTTACAGACTTTATAATTATGTTACATTGGTTTTTCATGGGAAAAGAAATGTGTGTATACGTTAATGTTGGGAAAATATCAGTTTCATAACATTGTGTCTTTTTCAGGGATATATTGAGTTGAACCATATGAAATTGCTGATATCTGACCAAATCTGACCTAACAAAACAGCAGTATCATATTAGTTCAGTTCAGTTCAGTTCAGTCGCTCAGTCGTGTCTGACTCTTTGCAACCCCAAAATCGCATAATGCCAGGCCTCCCTGTGCATCACCAACTCCCGGAGTTCACTCATGTCCATTGAGTCAGTGATGCCATCCAGCCATCTCATCTTCTGTCGTCCCCTTCTCCTCCTGCCCCCAATCACTCCCAGCATCAGAGTCTTTTCCAGTGAGTCAACTTTAGCATGAGGTAGCCAAAGTACTGGAGTTTCAGCTTTAGCATCAGTCCTTCCAGTGAACACCCAGGACTGATCTCCTTTAGGATGGACTGGTTGGATCTCCTTGCAGTCCAAGGGACTCTCAACAGTCTTCTCCAACACCACAGTTCAAAACCATCAATTCTTTGGCGCTCAGTTTTCTTCACAGTCCAATTCTCACATCCATACATGACCACTGGAAAAACCATAGCCTTGACTAGACGGACCTTTGTTGGCAAAGTAATGTCTCTGCTTTTGAATATGCTATCTAGGTTGGTCATAACTTTCCTTCCAAAGAGTGTTTTTTAATTTCATGGCTGCAATCCCCATCTGCAGTGATTTTGGAGCCCATAAAAATAAAGTCTGACACTGTTTCTCCATCTATTTCCCAGGAAGTGATGGGACCAGATGCCATGATCTTCATTTTCTGAATGTTGAGCTTTAAGCCAACTTATTTACTCTCCTCTTTCACTTTCATCAAGAGATTTTTTAGTTTCTCTTCACTTTCTGCCATAAGAGTGGTGTCATCTGCATATCTGAGGTTATTGATATTTCTCCCAGCAATCTTGATTCCAGCTTGTGCTTCTTCCAGCCCAGTGTTTCTCATGATGTACTCAGCATATAAGTTAAATAAGCAGGGTGACAATATACTGCCTTGACATACTCCTTTTACTATTTGGAACCAGTCTGTTGTTCCATGTCCAGTTCTAACTGTTGCTTCCTGACCTGCATATAGGTTTCTCAAGCATATAATTCAACTTAATACCTTACCTCTCAATTTATTTTTATTCCTTTAATGTTTTTCATTACATGCTACTATTAATATTTTCTCCATGAATTCACCAACATTTTTGTTATATTTAACTCTAGGCAAAGATTTTTGTTTTAATCTTTAATTGTGAAATAAATTCATTTTTAAAATTACACTTTAGCTTTGCTAATATAATTTACTTAAACTCATCTTTTATGTATTAATTATATTTCCTTAACTAGATTCTTTAGTATGATATTTATATGAACAGTGATCAGCAGTGTCTTTGTCTCATTCCTTGGGCTTCCCTGATAGCTCAGTTGGTAAAGGATCTGCCTGCAGTGTGGGAGACCCTGATTTAATTACTGGGACGGGAGGACCCACTGGAGAATGGATAGGCTACTCACTGCAGTATTCTGGCCTGGAGAATTCCATGGACTATATAGTTCATGCGGTCACAAAGAGTCAGACATGACTGAGCAACTTTCACTTGGTCTCATTCCGTTCTTGATTTTGAAGGAAAGGCTTAAAAATTTTTATCATTAAAATATAATGTTTGGTTGAGGTTTTTGATCAATAATCTTAATAGGCTGAAGAGTTATCATTTGTAATCTTAGTTCACAACAAATGATTTACTTTATCATGAATGAAGGTTAAAAATTATCAACAGATTTTTCTGCATTTATTGATAGGAACATGTGGATTTTGTCCTTTTAACTAAAAAAGATTATAGTGTAAAGTATTACTGACTGGCATTTGTGGAGAAATACATATGTTTTTACCAGTATTTTTTCATTAATAAAATTAGGTAACATGTTTACATAAAAGTGAGTAAATATGTACATATGGTACAGAATAATACTTATAAAATTAACACTTATTTGCTTTATCCACCACAAGAGATAGGAAAGTATCATTATCCCAAAGGCTATGCAGAAATAAATACTAGGCAAAGTTTTGTAAACAAAATAATAATAATAATAATGATAATTAACCTGTATTTGCTTCTGGAAAGCAAACAATTCTGACCTCTGGCCTGAAGGGAGACACTGTCTCTGTCTCCCCAACTTGTGTGCTCTACAACACTCTTAACAGTTTGGAACATAACAACTTTTGAACAAAGGCCAAAACAAGATGTGCAGCAACATGAGATACTCATGGAGAGTAACATAGTGGGATTTCTGTTTTAGGGATGGCTAGCAGCAACAGCAAAGAAATAGAGGAAACAACAGAATGGGAAAGACTAGAGATCTCTTCAAGAAAATTAGAGATACCAAGGGAACATTTCATGCAAAGATGGGCTCTATAAAGGACAGAAATGGTATGGACCTAACAGAAGCAGACAATATTAAGAAGAGGTGGCAAGAATACATGAAGAACTGTACAAAAAAGATCTTCAAGACCAAGATAATCACGATGGTGTGATCACTCACCTAGAACCAGACATCCTGGAATGTGAAGTCAAGTGGCCCTTAGGAAGCATCACTATGAACAAAGCTAGTGGAGGTGATGGAATTGCAGCTGAGCTATTTCAAATCCTGAAAGACGATGCTGTGAAAGTGCTGCACTCAATATGTCAGCAAATTTGGAAAACTCAGCAGTGGCCACAGGACTGGAAAAGATCAGTTTTCATTCCAATCCCAAAGAAAGGCAATGCCAAAGAATGCTCAAACTACCACACAATTGCACTCATCTCACACGCTAGTAAAGTAATGCTTAAAATTCTTCAGGCCAGGCTTCAGCAATACATGAACTGTGAACTTCCAGATGTTCAAGCTGGTTTTAGAAAAGGCAGAGGAACCAGAGATCAAATTGCCAACATCCGCTGGATCATGGAAAAAGCAAGAGAGTTCCAGAAAAACATCTATTTCTGCTTTATTGACCATGCCAAAGCCTTTAACTGTGTGGATGACAATAAACTGTGGAAAATTCTGAAAGAGATGGGAATACCAGACCACCTGATCTGCCTCTTGAGAAACCTGTATGCAGGTCAGGAAGCAACAGTTAGAACTGGACATGGAACAACAGACTGGTTCCAAATAGGAAAAGCAGTACGTCAAGGCAGTATATTGGCACCCTCTTATTTAACTTATGTGCAGAGTACATCATGAGAAACACTGGGCTGGAAGAGGCACAAGCTGGAATCAAGATTGCCAGGAGAAATATCAATAATCTCAGATATGCAGATGACACCACTCTTATGACAAAAAGTGAAGAGGAACTAAAAAGCCTCTTGATGAAAGTGAAAGTGGACAGTGAAAAGTTGGCTTAAAGCTCAACATTCAGAAAACGAAGATCATGGCATCTGATCCCATCACTTCATGGGAAATCGATGGGAAAACAGTGGAAACAGTGTCAGACTTTATTTTTATGGGCTCCAAAATCACTGCAGATGGTGACTGTAGCCATGAAATTAAAAGACGCTTACTCCTTGGAAGGAAAGTTATGACCAACCTAGATAGCATATTCAAAAGTAGAGGCATTACTTTTCCAGCAATGGTCCGTTTAGTCAAGGCTATGGTTTTTCCAATAGTCATGTATGGATGTGAGAGTTGGACTGTGAAGAAAGCTGAGCACCAAAGAATGGATGATTTGGAACTGTGGTGTTGGAAAAGACTTTTGAGAGTCCCTTGGACTGCAAGGAGATCCAACCAGTTCTTTCTAAAGGAGATCAGTCCTGGGTGTTCTTTGGAAGGACTGATGCTAAAGATGAAACTCCAGTTCTTTGGCCACCTCATGCGAAGAGTTGACTCACTGGAAAAGACTCTGATGCTGGGAGGGATTGGCGGCAGGAGGAGAAGGGGACGACAGAGGATGAGATGGCTGGATGGCATCACTGACTCGATGGACATGAGTTTGAGTGAACTCCAGGAGTTAGTGATGGACAGGATGGCCTGGCGTGCTGCAACTCATGGGGTGGCAAAGAGTTGGACATGACTGAGTAAATGAACTGAACTGAACTGAGATGACCTCTCTCTGCAAAGAAGCGAGTTTCATATTTGGAGACCAGAAAGGCAGATGGTAACAAAGACCACAAATGCTTGTAATATCCATCTTTGTCTTTGTCCTCAATTTACCAGTAGACATCACTTCTCACATCTCTTGCAACTACGTGAAGTTCTGTGACTAGTTCTCATGAATAGACCATGGCTGAAATTATGTGCTAACAATTACCAAAGTTATTAAGAGGGGATATACCTGCCACATGTTCTGCTCTTTTTCTTTTGTGTGTCAGCAAACACAAAGAATCAAAGACCTCAGAAAATGACAAAAGTGCTTAGTGAGTAGAGTCTAGTAGGCTCCTGATTGAACAGAGCAATGCCTCCTTTCTGACTTTAGTCAGACTATAAAATAAGGGATAATTTTATTTTGTCATGTTAAACCTCTGAGACAGTTGTTACAGCAACTAACCTTCCCTGATTCATACAGAGATCGTAGTAATTTATAACAGCATTGTACTGGGTACTTATCGTATGACAGATACCATGTATTAGCAAATTTAGTTCTCTCACAGCCTATGACAAAGGTTTATTAACCCCTCTGAGAAATTAACTTTCCTCTTCTAATCCGTCACATGGCTTTTAAAGGCTGATGTTAGTACTTCAAACTAGTTTTAAGTGGATCCACATTGTGTGCTCTTAACCCATTTGCTATTTTGTCTGTAGTTAATTTCTTGGTGTTCCAAACAAATAAACAAAAATCATATCCTTAGTCTTGGGTAAATCCATCAACTCAAATTGAAAATCTCAAACTGTAGCTCATCAAAGTTTGGTCTGTAGAGTGAATTCATAATTACAACACAGCTGAAGGGAAATGTGAAGCATACTCATGAACTAACAGTTTTATTAATAATGCATATGGCATTGCTGCTTAACATTCATCACTGCTGTAAGTTTACAGAGAACCGAAGCTCTGATCATTTACATGGAAAACTACATCCATCATTTTAACTTCTAATGTCCCCCGCACACATATATAAGGGTGTTTATGTGTATATGATACTTTGCTTATTTGAAATTATATTTGCAAATTTTTGAAACAATCTTAAGTTTATACAAATCAAAGTTTTAAATGTTTTAAAAGATCTTAATGTATTTTAAAAAGTATAGTGTTGATGTGATATCCTATTACCTCCTAATTTCTTTATATTTTTTCTACAAACAAGAATGGTCTTCTGCACAAATTCAGTATAATCATTCCATTTTCTTTCTCTACTTCAAGCACACACACACACACACACACACACCTTATTCCTATGTTTCTCTATATCTATATGTTGAAAACTACAAGTTCATACCAATACCTTCAATCTTAATCCAATACCAGTAATTTATTCTGCTTTTCTCCCTTTGCAGATTTGGCGATGCCTTCTCCTTCAGTGAGAAACCAGCGTTCACTATCCCTCACAGCTACACTTTCTGTTGTATCTACTTCCCTTACAAGGATGACTTGCTCACCCTGCTCAGGCTCCAGCAGCCTGAGATAGGTTCCCTTCTCACACACTTGGACACTAACTCTTCACACATGACTGCCCTGACCCACTACATGGATGTTCTCCTTATCCTACTCCAGCTCTAACACCCTACTAATCTTACCTTATCCAGGCTCTGACACCAAACAAACATGCCTTCCCCTCCTACTTGGTTACCAATATCCCACTCAGGGCATCTAAAATTCTCACCATGGTACACACTTAAATACAGAAAGTATATCTGTGAAGGACAGTGAAAGTTGATTTTTCACCTAAGGAAAAGGGACTAAAAAAATTGGAAAGGGATAAAGGAAAATAGACTCTGTGGTATTAGACTAGATTTGAAGATACTGGAACAAAATTTTAGTTTTCAATATACAGATATTGAAATGCCTACCTTTCTCTTCCCTGTCTCATGATTTTGAGTCCAAATTGTTCATGAATAGAAGGAAAGATGAAGAGAAGCCAAAATTACAAATTTTAACAGCTGTATTATTTTCTATGTTTGTGCCATGTTTTTTAAATTCATTCTTTTAGTCTTTGATACCTTAAGAGTCTTGAATTTTTCCCTAATATGGCAATGAGTTTTGGATCTTTAGCTTATTAGAGAAGGTTGCTAAAACTGAAATTACTAGATTGTTGCTGCTGCTACTGCTGCTAAGATGCTTCAGTCGTGTCTGACTCTGTGCGACCCCATAGACGGCAGCCCACCAGGCTCCCCCGTCCCTGGGATTCTCCAGGCAAGAACACTGGAGTGGGTTGCCATTTCCCTCTCCAATGCATGAAAGTGAAAAGTGAAAGTGAAATCGCTCAGTCGTGTCCGACTCTTCGCGACCCCATGGACAGTCTTCCAGGCTCCTCTGTCCATGGGATTTTCCAGACAAGAGTACTGGAGTAGGGTGCCATTGCCTACCATGCCAAATTCTTAAACCTTTATAATATGACAAGGGGGAAAAAAAGGCCTCCTGGGTAGCTCAAATGGTAAAGAATCTGCCTGCAATTCGGGAGACCCAGGTTCGATCCCTCGGTCAGGAAGATCCCCTGGAGAAGGGCATGGCAACCCATTCCAGTATTCTTTCCTGGAGAATTCCACGGACAGAGGAGCCTGGCAGTCCATGGGTCATGAAGTGTCAGACATGACTGAGTGACTAACACACACACATTCACTGTTATAATCTCCATTTCTTTGCTGTTTTGTTCAATCACTACATCATGTCTGACTCTTTGTGAACCCGTGGACTGCAGCAGGCCAGACTCCTCTGTCCTCCATTGTCTCCTGGACTGTGCTCAAATTCATGTCCTTTGAGCCAGTGATGCTAACCATTTTATCCTCTGCTGCCTCCTTCTCCTTTTGCCTTCAATCTTTCCCAGCATCAGGGTCTTCTCCAATGAGTCCACTCTTTGCATCAGGTGGTCAAAGTATTGGGGCTTCAGTTTCAGCAATAATCCTTCCAGGGAACATTCAGGGTTGATTTCCTTTAGGATTGACTGGTTTGATCTTGTAGTCCAAGGGACTCTCATGAGTCTTCTCCATTTCTTTAATTATCAATAAAATTACATGCTTTTTCTTGTTTATTTCCCATTTTTCCTTTGAATTATTTTTTCACACTGACACTACTTCTTATAGTACTTTCTTGATGACTCTTAAAATCTGTTTATATTAAGCAAAGTAATATGCTGTCATATTTATTGCAAATATACTTACTAGCTTTTCTTTTTTGCTTTTATGGTATATTTTAATGTATTATAATTGAAAACAGTTTTAATATTATTGAATAGCTTCTTTGGCATGTTCAGAAAATTCTACCTCAGTGGGAATTTAACTGATCATCTAACACTCCCTTCTAAGGGTTTTTATGGTTTTAACTAACTATATCTGTCAAAGATTTGTTTTGTGTGGTTTCTGGTGAAGATTTGATTTATTTCTTTTCTTAATATAGCACAATTTCCCTTATATTATTAAACATGTTTATTTATTTAAATATTATATTATATATATTAATATCCATTTGGAGGCAGTTTCTTATATTCTGTCCACTTTTCAAATCTTATGACAATACTGCAGTGTTTAAATTATCGTGTGTTTAAAAAGCCAATAGAATGAGAAAATTCCTTTCATACCTCATTAAAAGAGTTCTGGAGTCAAGTCCAATGTGGAGGTGGCGGGGGTGGAGGGAGGTATAGAAGGGAGGGTTTTCTCACGCTAACAAGCAACTCTCAGACACCAATAGTATATGCAAGAATTTAACTCAATGCAACTCAATTCTGATATCTTCCTCAGAGAGCATCACATTCCACCAGTTAGGGGTTCAGTCTTATGAGACTGCCCCAAGGCCCATTTCAGATGCTAGTCACAAGCCCATGTTGCTACCTGCAATTCTGACTGTCTAGCTATAAGTCAGAAGTTCCCACAATCAATCTTTCCTTGGGTTCAACTAATTTTCTGTAATGGCTCACAGAACTCAGAACATCTTTTCACTAACTAGATTGCCAGTTTATTATATAAACAAAATCTAAATTAGGAACAGCCAGAGAGAAGATGCACAGGACAAGGTGGGGGGAAGAGTGAGGAGCTTCCATGCCCTCTCCAGCAGCTAACCCTCTCCTCACACTCTATGTGTTCACCAACTCAGAAGTTCTCCAAACCCCATCATTTTGGGTTTTTATAGAGGCTTCAATACATGTGCTCAGTCACTCAGTCATGTCCAACTCTTT
The DNA here is from genome assembly GCF_029378745.1 of Bos indicus. Lineage (NCBI taxonomy): Eukaryota > Metazoa > Chordata > Mammalia > Artiodactyla > Bovidae > Bos > Bos indicus. The sequence continues at coordinate 58,967,022 of NC_091763.1, read as the reverse complement.
ACAACCCCCTGAACAGTAGTCTGCCAGGCTCCTCTGTCTGTGGAATTTTCCAGGCAGGAATACTGGAGCGGGTTGCCATTTCCTTCCCCATGGAAGCTTCCTGGTCCAAGGATCAAAGTCATATCTCTCGTGTCTCCTGCATGGGCAGGTAGATTCTTTACCATTGCACTACCGGGGAAGCCCTTCAATACATAGTCATGGCCAATTAATTACTGGCCACGGGCATCTGATTCACCCTCCAGTCCCTTGGCTTCCCTGGAGGTCAGGGGATGGGACTGAAAGTTCCACCCCTTTAGTTGTATGGTTGGTTCTTCTAGCAACCAGTCCCATCCTTAGATGGGGTCCAGAAATGCACTTCATTAATATAACAAGAGACACATTTGTCACTGTCAACACTTAGGAAATTCTAAGGATTTGGAAAACTGTGAGCCAGGAACTGTGGATGAAGATAAGATACATATGAGAAATATATTTTGATCATCTGAATGTATATAGTTCTTATAAGTCACAAAACTGCATCATCATATTCAATAATTCCTGACCTATGATATTGTGAGTCTTCTTCCAAATAGTTTTAGAATCACCTTTCTTGTTTTTTTCCAAAGAGAATTTAAAGTATGTTTAACATACTATAATTTATTACTCATTCAAATCTATGATATGTCTTTCCTTTTTATTCAGTCTTTTTATTTTTTGAAAAGTTTTCATCTTTTCTTGGTATACCTACTTAGTTGTTTTTTAAAGTGATTTCATTTTCATTGTGAATGAATTCACATTTTTTAAATAATTTCACTGTCTTATATAGGAAAATAATTGATTTTTGTGCATTTATCTTATGCCAAGCTATTTTACTATAGTCCTTTGTACTGTAAATATTATGCTTTTCTTGATATTTTAGGAATAAAATGGCATTGCCTGAAAATCTCCCGTGTGTCTCCTCCCAAATAAAATACTACATTTAAATAAATATATCAGTATATTAGGAGAGCTAAACTTTCCTAGCCACATTCTCCTCTGGGATGACAATATACTTTAGTGATGTCTTGTTGGATAATATACTGTTGGAAATTATAACTACTACAAAACCCACATCAATAAGAGGAAATACAAATGGCTATTTAAATATAATATATTTTTGCTAACGCAAATAATACTGTAAAACAAAGAATGTTGTTCATCACCTGGTTCTACAAGGATTAAATCATTAGCCTGCAGGTGCTGACCAACAGTATACCCCAAAAGGAATTCAGAAGGAAAAACAGCATGAGGCACTCTGTGCTTTGGAAAAGCAGACCTGCTAGATAGTTAGATAAATCTAGAGAAGAATTTTAATGAGTCCAGATTCTTGAATCTTCCTATACACATAAAAGCTCTAAAAGCATTGAGATAGCTGTTCCTTGTAATTAGCAGTGACCTTTTGACAGAGGAGTGTGCTTGACTATGGGCTTCCCAAGTGGTAAGAGTGGTAAAGGAGTGAAGTGAAGTCGCTCGGTCGTGTCCGACTCTTTGCGACCCAATGGACTGTAGCCTACCGGGCTCCTCTGTCCATGGGATTTTCCAGGCAAGCGTACTGGAGTGGGTTGCCATTTCCTTCTATAGAGGATCTTCCCAACCCAGGGCTCGAACCCAGGTCTCCCACAGTGTAGGCAGACGCTTTACTGTTTGCTAATTTAGGAGACATAAGTGACCTGGGTTCAACCCCTGGGACAGGAAAATATCCTGGAGGAGGGCATGGCAACCCACTCCAGTATTCTTGCCTGGAGAATCCTATGGACATTGGAGCCCGTCAGGCTATAGTCTATAGGGTCACAAAAAGTTGGATAGGATTAAAGCAGCTTAGCACACACACACATGCTTGACTGCCTGTATTCCCTAGGCAAAATCATGTATATAACTGGCTTCTCCCTCTACTTCCCAGGAGCAGTTCTCTCTGCGATTTCACTGAAAGTCTGCTTCCCAAGCTATAGTCTTCAGTAAGACCCTGAATAAAACTCAACTCACAGTTCTTATAGGGTGCATTTTTCTTTCAGTTGACAATGCACAGCCACAATATCACATAAATGTTTTTTAGCTTAATATGTATTTTTTTTCTAATTTTATTTTCCCCTCTTTTTATACAGATCATTCTTGAATCTGATTTCTAATAGTAGTGAATTGCATTTCAAAGTCAGTCTGTATTATATTGCTACACAATTACCATGAAATAGTCAATGCTTTAGGAAACCCCAATCCTTAACTTGAGGAAAGGACCAAGCATATAGAAGAGGAATCTATAAAGTTCACCTTTAACAGAGAATTTTAGAAAGATGTCTAATATTCAAAACTGGAAAAAAAAAATCCAGACATCATTTTGAAGATCAGTCAATATAGGCTAAAGCTGTAGTTACCATTAAGTGAAGTTCACTAAGGATACAACCTTCTTTCCTGTAATTTTACTGACTTTAATTTGTTTGTCTCACTACCCTGTGCCAGGCCAAAAATAGTAGGTGGTGAAGAACCATCCAAGAACTAGTGAAATTTTTCTAATTTGAAGAAAACACATCTTAGAATAACTTTTCTTCTTAAATAATGTGCTATCATAAGGAACTGGTTTTGTTTACTCTTGTCTAAATATTCCAAGCCTCAGAACCTGGTAGGTCTTTGAATTCCATGAAAACTATTAACTTACCTTGAAAACTTAGTCTATGAATATCTGAGTATTTATGCCACCTCAGCATAGGAAATCCTAATGGATTCATTGGCATTTTCTTGAAGATAAATGTCTACATCTATCTATTCTGTTTTTGTTCAGTAAACTGTTAATTAGTCCATATTTTACTTCCTCAGACATGTAGAGAAACTCACTAATTATCTCGGAACATTAGGCTGGGTAGAAAACCTGGTGAGAACTTCTGTGGGCAGAATCATTTTTCAACATGTTTCCAAGGATGTGGGAAGGGCTTGGATTGTAATGTACCTGTTTAATAGCTACCTGGAGTAAGCTGATACACAGCACTCATTCTGCAGATATTATTCTCTTCACCTTCAGCAAGATGTTAAATGTTTTTAAATAGCTGTTCTGTACTGTTTTATTGGTGTTAACAGAACTCTTATGGTTGTTACTGGCCATTTTTATAGTCCTTTGCTGCTTCATTTCCACAGCAGGCAAGTCTGGCTACCAAAAATGTCATTGATCATAGTTTTAAGCATCATCCATAGATGATAAAATTGGTGATATCACTGAATGACAGATTCAAAAGTATCATAAAAACTCCTTCAAACAGATGGCAAATATACCACTGTTTACATATTTTAAATGGATGCTACAGATGGTAAGAAATTATTCCACCATGTTTAATAGGAAAATTCCACAGCATTTCTACAAAGGCACTTTTCTTTTTACTGCAAGGAAATATATTCGGTAATTTAGCTACCAACCATTCTTTTACCTTCCAAATTGTATATTGGAAGCATATGGGAAAGATGGTTAGAAAGCCTGTATTCATTTCTTCTTTATGTAGCCTTAAATTTATTGAACAATAAAAATAAATAGGACTGAGAAAGGTGTATGGATGTGTTCATTGTTTAGTAAAAACTGATAATTCTTATAAGCATTCTCAAATAATTTACTTGTTGAATTACAACTAGTTTCATGATTAAAATTTTTTGGCTATAAAGAAAATAGTAAATTGTCACCTGTTAACAATTTTAAAATATTTTTTAATGTATGAATAATCCATTTGTATTGTATACTAATTGTATGATTATTCTGTGAAATGATGGTATAATTTGTTATGGTATATTTGCTTTGAGCAACAGGAATAATTCAGCAAATTAAGTAAAGACTTGAAAACAAGAGTTTAAATTTTGTATTGGATTATAAATGTGATTATAGAGTAGCTGAGTATCAGAGATTATTGCACTTTACATAAACAACCGTTCATTCCTTAAAATATTTCATTCTGTTCTCTCAATACTGTACACCTATTCCTTGGACCTTGGTGAGGAAATTAGTCCCTCTATAAGCAAACTTACTTCGAATTACATATTCTGAAAAACATAAAATTCATTCTAAATCAGGATCCTTCATAGAACTTCCATATCATTCTCACCTTCTTTTCATTTGAACAATTACTATAACTAGCTTTTCAAAATACATTTATTTTTAACTTTTAAAAAGTAAACTTGATCTATTCAAACATATGGATGATCAGATTTTCCCCTTCATATAGCTTTTTGAAATATTTCTCAGTTGTGAGCATAAGGCTGCCCTTTGTGAAGGACTAGTAGTAGAGTTGCTTCTTCTTTTATCATGTATAGAAAATAACCTATTATATTTACGTGTTAAGAGCTGAAGTAGTCTTCCTTGTCTTCTAGCTATTGTTTGTTTCTATTACTTCTTCTTCATATTGGAGAAGGAAATGGCAACCCATTCCAGTACTCTTGCCTGAAGAATCCCATGGAGGGAGGAGCCTGATAGGCTACAATCCATGGAGTCACAGAGTCGGACACGACTGAGCAATTTCACTATATAGATCTTTACAAAAAACTTTATTAAAATTCAAAATCTAAAAATCTTTTTTACCAAGATAATACAGAAATTGAGAGGTGGACATAGAAACTGATATTTATAGCTCAAAATTTGAATACTACATGGTACAACTTCTATTTTGTGATAAGATGGTGATCAACACCCTTCCAGAATCAGGACACAGACATTGCTCCATTGAACCAAAACCGAGGCCATTTAAGACAACACCGTTAGAACTTAAAGTTTTGATCTGTAGTTTCTAAACAGTGGTTCGCAAATGTTATATTACATTAGAATCACTTAGAAGACTTTCAAAAATAAAGATTATTGGGTACCAGACCCAGAGTTTTGGATCCAACAGTCTGGAGCTATAAAATTAACTTTTCTAAGAAGCTCCCAGTTGACTTTTATGCTGCTCATCCAGAGACCATACTTTGAGCACTACCTTAGCCTGAAAACAAAGGGGAGAAGCACTGAACTGAGATGTTTTGACATTACCTGTGTGATCTTGGAGAAGGTATTTACTATCCCAGGATTACTGTTTTATCTTTTTCAAATAAAAGTGCGGGTGCAGGTGATTGCTCTTTTCCTGTGTTTTACTCTAAAATCTATGAATATAAATCAAGAGCCACAAAAGAGCATACAATGCCCTTAATTAGGGTGATTCAAAGGTCTTACAGAAGATAGAGGTTTGAAAACACTTTACAAAGGAGCTTCTTCCTTCATTTTGGCTTCCTCTGTCAAGGTAATTAAACTTGAGTTCAAAATCTCTCTGCTTGAGCTACACAAGCAAACAAACAAACAGAACTAATGGGTATGTGGTTTTAAATTCGGTTTTTTCTTTAGCAAATTATTAATATGAAATTATTGCTGAGGAGACTGGGTATTTGGAGATTTCTTCACCACAGGCTGCTCTCTGGACTCAATGTCATAAAGTTAGTTTCTCGCCTCTCTACATTGATTTAAAACCTGAGGGTTTTAAAGCCTCATGCCAATCCACCTCCGTGATAGGTTGTGCAATAAATACTGCTGCTGCTGCTGCTAAGTTGCTTCAGTCGTGTCCGACTCTGTGCAACACCATAGATGGCAGCCCACCAGGCTCCCCCGTCCCTGGGATTCTCCAGGCAAGAATACTGGAGTGGGTTGCCATTTCCTTCTCCAATGCATGAAAGTGAAAAGTGAAAGTGAAGTCGCTTAGTCATGTCTGACTCCTAGCGACCCCATAGACTGCAGCCTACCAGGCTCCTCTGTCCATGGGATTTTCCAGGCAAGAGTAGTGGAGTGGGTTGCCATTGCCTTCTGTTAATTACATTGGTGGCTCTTTCCACCCCTGTATGTCAGAGACTTTAAATTCTCTGAGCTAGAGAAAACTAGAGAGAATAGGCTAGGCTTCAGTTCAGTCGCTCAGTTGTGTCTGACTCTTTGTGACCCCATGAATCACACAGCACACCAGGCCTCCCTGTCCATCACCAACTCCCTGAGTTCACTCAAACTCATTTCCATCAAGTCGGTGATGCCTTCCAGCCATCTCATCCTCTGTCGTCCCCTTCTCCTCCTGCTCCCAATCCCTCCCAGCATCAGGGTCTTTTCCAATGAGTCAACTCTTCGCATTCTGAGGTGGCCAAAGTATTGTAGTTTCAGTCCTTCCAATGAACACCCAGGACTGATCTCCTTTAGAATGGACTGGTTGGATCTCCTTGCATTCCAAAGGACTCTCAAGAGTCTTCTCCAACACCACAGTTCAAAAGCATCAATTCTTCGGTGCTCAGCTTTCTTCACAGTCAAACTTTCAATGGAAACACACAAATGTTCTCTCCATAGGTGATCTGACTAGAGTCTACCTAGGCTAGCCTTACTTAGGTCCACCTGGCCGCTCTTGAATTATGTTTTTTCCATTTCAATTACTGTTAAGACAATTTCAGTCACTGAAGGAAACAGACTGGAAAGATGATTGACTACTCAGAATCAATAAAGAGTGTCAGAGGTTTGATGTTTTGAGGGGGCAACGGAGTGTTAGGAAAATCGTTTTCTAATTTGTACTCTTAGCAGTTCCCAAAGTTTTAACAAAGGGCTATTAAATTAAAGTATTAATAGTTTTAAAGAAATCAGATATAGTATTCTTAAGTTATATTTGTAGTCTATTATAAAATTGATTCACCTAAAAAGTTGTCTGCCCTGAAGGTTTTTCTTTTCTCTTCCCCCTTACATAATAATCTTTTTCACTATTATTTTTTTAAAAAAGCATATGGCAGTCTCAAAACTCCCTCCAGTGCTTGTCCTGATGTGGAAAAATCTCCAGAATGGCAAATATAGGAACGTTTCCACAACCGTTTCAAGTAATCCATGACCATCTCAAATGAATTTTACTTTATAAAAATAGTATTTATTAAAATTCATTATATTTTTCCTGTGTTAAGTAAATCAAGTACAAATAATACTTCAATAAAAAGTCACTCTAAGAGATACATAGAGCTTTATGGCTACATAATATTTAAATTTAAAAATAAATATCTGTAGAAAAATACAATAAGATGGTCAATAGAATACTGTTTAAAATCATACTTTAGGATAAATTAATGTTGCAGAATTAGAATGGTAATAAAAATTCAAGTAGACAAAATTAATGGTATAAAATTTCCTATTAAATAATAATTTGGTATTAAAAATAAATTAATACTTTTTATTATTTATTTGGGTTTCCCTGGTGGCTCAGAGGTTAAAGTGTCTGTCTGGAATGCAGGAGACCCAGGTTCGATCCCTGGGTCAGGAAGATCCCCTGGAGAAGGAAATGGCAACCCATTCCAGTACTCTTGCCTGGACAATCCCATGGAGGAAGGAGCCTGGTAGACTACAGTCCATGTGGTCTCAAAGAGTCGGACATGACTGAGTGACTTCACTTTCACTTTCATTATTTATTTATTTGGCTGCACCAGGTCTTGGTTGTGGTATGCAGGGTCTTTAATTGTAGCATGTGGGATCTAGTTCCCTGACCAGGGATCAGACCCAGGTCCCCTGAATGGGGAGCGTAGAGTCTGAGCCACTGGATCACCAGGGAAGTCCCCTTGTATACTTTAAATGAATGATGGTGATATAAATTTATTATAGTATTCATGTTCTATTGCTGTCAATACTTAAATAAGATCACAATTTCATTTACCTATGCTAAAATAAAATGTTTAGGTGTCAGTTTAGAGTAGAATCATTTTCAGCAATGTATTTTGGAGTAACTGTAATATCTGACCACCTGTGTCTTATTATTTCACTAAGTATAAAATTGGCAACTCTAATAATAATAATAACTTATAACTTAGCTTAAAAATACTTCTGAAATATATTAAATTGAAATGTTCATATAATAAAGTAGGCATTATTTTCTATTTGTAGATAAGGAAACTGGCCATTGGGTAACAGGCAAATCACTTGCTTGAAATGAAAATGATATGAAAGTTGAAACCAGGACAAAATTTGATCCAGTGTTTTATGTTTGCTTTTTCTACCTACTTCTACCTAAGTGTAAAAAGTGATCAACCATGACAATAACATACCAATTTTGTATAGATCTGCAAGATCTATGCATCTGCATTTCATACATCTACACTATACATATACATTTCACTGGGGGTCTGAAAACTGTAGATTTTTTGTTTAGGTTTCATCAAAATGTTCCCAGTTAATAATTCTTTAACAATTACTATATTGTGATATCATATACTTCCTTCCTAGAACTCTAATATCATTCAATTTTGAACTGTTCTTCTATAATTAGTTTAGGTCACTCTTCCATCTTTTGTTAAAATATTATTAGTGAAGCATCAGTGGATTCAATGTCATCAAATCCAATGAAGTTAAATTATCACTTGTGACTGATAATTCTGAGTAGCAAATTATCTCTGAATTCATCAGGGAGATTAACATTTATAATCACTTTTATAAAAAAATGAAGTCTAAATTATTTCAACCAAGAAAAGTGATAAAATATTTTTTTATTTGACTAAAATGTTGCTGTTGGTTGTAATAGAAGAAAAATGAGTGTCTGAGCTGCCAAGAATATTTGTTACATTGCAACTGTCTTGCTCTCACATTTCCCTCTATTAAAAGGTGTTAGATTCTGCCTTTATTTTAATAACTAGGCAGTCTCAAAGTTTAAATCAACACTTGTAATCAAAAACCTTGTCAATCATTCTGACTTGAAAAGAAAATCTTGAGGATTGTGTCAATCACCATCTAACATTTTGCCTTCAAATATCTGTTAAAGAGTATTATCAGCTGTTCAACTAGCATTTTCAGGGGAAAGAGATATAACCTACTCTGAGCTCCATGAACTTGTTGATTTAATGTAATCTAATACATAATTTTCAATACCTCAAATATATGCTCCTTCTGAGAAACATGTCCGTGGCTCACAAGATGGCTATTGTTCACCCTTAAGGTGGAAAACAGTTCTTCAGTTCACTTCCAGACATTTCCAATATTTACATATATGGTACAAGATGCCATTTAACCAGAAAATATCTCAAGAAACTTTATTCTATCTCACCACACCAGAAAGTTATACTTAAAACTTGCCGCGTATCTACTTGTGAGAGAATATAATTTTTAAAACATCATTACTAATTTCCCTAATACTAGATATTATCTATAATGAGCAACCTTCACTCACACCTGAAGAACAGCATCATAATGATGCTTAAGTGTAAATGACATGCCATCTACATTTAATATCATAGATGATTAGTGATGGAAGTGTTTTTGAAGGATACATTATTTTTTAAAAATCTGGTTCCTCTCTTAAACACAAAACACTGGACTTTGCTGCAGATAATGAAGAATATTTTAAAAGGTTATACATATGAGTGAAAAAGTCGGCTTAAAGCTCAACATTCAGAAAACTAAGACCATAGCATCCGGTCCCATCACTTCATGGCAGATAGATGGGGAAACAGTGGTTGACTTTATTTTTGGGGGCTCCAAAATCAGTGCAGATGGTGATTGCAACCGTGAAATTAAAAGACGCTTACTCCTTGGAAGGAAAGTTATGACCAACCTAGACAGCATATTAAAAAGTAGAGACATTACTTTGTCAACAAAGATCCATCTAGTCAAGGCTATGGTTTTTCCGGTAGTCATGTATGGATGCGAGAGTTGGACTATAAAGAAAGCTGAGCACAGAAGAATTGATGCATTTGAACTGTGGTGTTGGAGAAGACTCTTGAGAGTCCCTTGGACTGCAAGGAGATCCAACCAGTCCACCCTAAAGGAGATCAGTCCTGGGTGTTCATTGGAAGGACTGACTTTGAAGCTGAAACTCCAATACTTTGGCCACTTGATGTGAAGAGCTGACTCATTGGAAATGACCCTGATGCTCGGAAAGATTGAAGGTGGGAGGAGAAGGGGATGACAGAGGATGAGATGGTTGGATGGCATCACCGACTCAATGGACATGGGTTTGGGTAGACTCTGGCAGTTGGTGATGGACAGGGAGGCCTGACGTGCTGCAATTCGTGGGGTCCAAAGAGTCTGACAGGACTGAGTGACTGAATTGGAACTGGAACTGGATACATATGTTATTATGCCAGTTACATGTTAACCCTAAAAGGTCTGGATGATGGTAATAATTTGTTGTTAAGTCACCCAGTTGTGTCCGACTCTTTGCAACCCCCATAGACTGCAGCACGCCAGGCCTTCCTGTCTGTCACCATCTCCCGAAGTTTGCCCAAGTTCATGTCCATTGCATTGGTGATGCTATTCAGCCATCTCATCCTCTGATGCTCTCTTCTTCTGCATTCAGTCTTTTCCAGCATCAGGAACTTATCCAATGAGTAGGCTGATGGTAATAATAGCACATGTCTATTTAAAAAATGGACAATGGACAGAATTGAAGAAAGAACACAGATGAAAGCTTGCCCTTTCTTAGTGAAGTTGTGACACAGATGGATTACAAAATTTATTGAAAAGTATTCTCCATAATGGGTAGAGAGGGTTTTCCTTTGCTTATTAATCAGAGTAATGCTCATGACATTTCTAAGCCTTTGAAGAGTTGGAATGCATAATAGATCCAATCACACCTGTGTATAAATTATGCAGTCATAAGGTACCAAAATGAAGGCATTTTTAAAAGTTCAGAATGAAGTAAAATTCATTTTCTAAACATTGGATAATTCTGTGCTGTGCTTAATAGCTCAATCTGTCTGACTCTTTGCAACTCCGTGGACTGTAGTCCACCAGGCTCCTCTGTCCATGGGGATTCTCCAGGCAAAATACTGGAGGGGGTTGCCCTCCTCCAGGGGATCTTCCCAACCCAGGGATCAAACCCAGGTCTTCCACATTGCAGGTGGATTCTTTACCATCTGAGCCACCAGTGAAGCCCAAGAATACTGGAGTGCGTAGCCTATCCCTTCTCCAGGGAAACTTCCCTACCCAGGAATCGAACCAGGGTCTCCTGTATTGCAGGTGGATTGTTTACCAGCTGAGCTACCAGGGAAGCCCTGGATAATTCTATTAGAATATATTTTTTTAAATCTTTCCCAAATTATCACAATAAAGGCATTTCTTCAATAAACTTTATTTGGTTAAATGTGTTTATGAGAAGAAGCTTCAAATGTCTGCATACAAATACAATAAATCCAAAGCTCAGTCCATTGCTAGTGAAGTCAATTACTCTTTTCTTGGTCACATGTTTTTTGGCAGGAAGTCTATTGTTTCTGCAACATTCAGGTTTTACAAGCAGGCCTATTTTATAGGAAGTTGTGGCAGTATTTTTTAAAGAGAAGCTATATAATGCATTTCAGAGTCTCTGAGGTGAAGATTTATTGTATTCACTGGTGCCAAGAATAGATAGCATGGGCAGGCAATATACAAATATTTCCACAGTCATGATACAGTAGTCCAGTCCTGGCATACAAAATTTGTCCTATTTCTGCCCTTGATATCTCACTGGAAATTAGCAGCTCAATCTCATGTTGACTTGTCCAACACGAGGTAGATTTTGTAAATAAAAACTCTAAATACATTTACTATTATGTGACTTCTCCATAGAAATTGCCTACTTTTAAGCAAATAGAACTTATTTGCACAACTATTTTGATTGTAAGACTTTTATTAAATCAGCTATGATGTATAAAATATTTAAGCAGTGTTTTATAATCATCTTAGAATTTATATCTAATTTTTAAGTATTAATCTATTTATTTTTGGCTGTGCTGGGTCTTCATTGCTTCGTGGGCTTTCTCTAATTGTGATAAATGAGGGCCTCTCTCCAGTTATGATGTGAAGACTTCTTATTGTGGTGGGATTTCTGCTTTATTGACTATGCCAAAGCTTTTGACTGTGTGGATCACAATAAACTGTGGAAAATTCTGAAAGAGATGGGAATACCAGAACACCTGATCTGCCTTTTGAGAAATTTGTATGCAGCTCAGGAAGCAACAGTTAGAACTGGACATGGAACAACAGACTGGTTCCAAATAGGAAAAGGAGTACGTCAAGGCTGTATATTGTCACCCTGTTTATTTAACCTATAAGCAGAGTACATCATGAGAAACGCTGGATTGGAAGAAACACAAGCTGGAATCGAGATTGCCGGGAGAAATATCAATAACCTCAGATATGCAGATGACACCACCCTTATGGCAGAAAGTGAAGAGGAACTCAAAAGCCTCTTGATGAAAGTGAAAGTGGAGAGTGAAAAAATTGGCTTAAAGCTCAACATTCAGAAAACGAAGATCATGGCATCTGGTCCCACCACTTCATGGGAAATAGATGGGGAAACAGTGGAAACAGTGTCAGACTTTATTTTTCTGGGCATCTGGTCCCACCACTTTATGGGAAATAGATGGGGAAACAGTGGAAACAGTGTCAGACTTTATTTTTCTGGGCTCCAAAATCACTGAAGATGGTGACTGCAGCCATGAAATTAAAAGACACTTACTCCTCGGAAAGAATGTTATGACCAACCTAGATAGCATATTCAAAAGCAGAGACATTACTTTGCCAACAAAGGTCCATCTAGTCAAGGCTATGGTTTTTCCTGTGGTCATGTATGGATGTGAGAGTTGAACTGTGAAGAAGGCTGAGCGCTGAAGAATTGATGCTTTTGAACTGTGGTGTTGGAGAAGACTCTTGAGAGTCTCTTGGACTGCAAGGAGATCCAACCAGTCCATTCTGAAGGAGATCAGCCCTGGGATTTCTTTGGAAAGAATGATGCTAAAGCTGAAACTCCAGTACTTTGGCCACCTCATGCGAAGAATCGACTCATTGGAAAAGACTCTGATGCTGGGAGGGATTGGGGGCAGGAGGAGAAGGGGACGCCAGAGGATGAGATGGCTGGATGGTATCACTGACTCGATGGACGTGAGTCTGAGTGAACTCTGGGAGTTGGTGATGGACAGGGAGGCCTGGCGTGCTGCGATTCATGGGGTCGCAAAGAGTCGGACAAGACTGAGCCACTGATCTGATCTGATCTCTTGTTGTGCAGCACAGACTCTAGAGCGCAGGCTCAGCAGTTGTGGTGCATGGGCTTAGTTGCTCAGCAGCATGTGAGATCTTCCCAGACTGGAGATCAAACCCGTCTCTCCTGCATTGGCAGGTGGATTCTTAACAAGGGACCACCAGGGAAATCCCTTCTAAATTAAATTTGATCAGTCTATTAAAAAACGTTGAACTTTAATGAGTAGCTCACCTTCATTGTCAGAAGTAATTTGGTCAAAGGGCAAAACATGGTAACTTACCTGACAGAAATATCAATGTTTATGGTGAAGGTGCATTTGAAAATCATAAAGAGTATTTTTATGTATTTCAATGAGAAATTTGTTTGCTCCATAGTAATCTGACATATTATAGCAGAGAAGATTGTTTCTTACTGCCTTTGCTTAGCTATATTAAGGCAATGGCACCCCACTCCAGTACTCTTGCCTGGAAAAATCCCATGGATGGAGGAGCCTGGTGGGATGAAGTCCATGGGTCGCAGAGAGTTGGACACGACTGAGTGACTTCACTTTCACTTTTCACTTACATGCATTGGAGAAGGAAATGGCAACCCACTCCAGTGTTCTTGCCTGGAGAATCCCAGGGACGGGGAAGCCTGGTGGGCTGCCGTCTATGGGGTCGTACAGAGTCAGACACGACTAAAGTGACTTAGCAGCATTCAGGTAATTGTATGTAATTTTAACAAAGCTTTTAGCTTAAGAGAAAAGTATATTTCCACCATGAAGATATTAAGCTATGCATTTAAGCATGCTGCTGCTGCCGCTAAGTCGCTTCAGTCATGTCCGACTCTGTGTGACCCCATAGACGGCAGCCCATTAGTCTCCCCCGTCCCTGGGATTCTCCAGGCAAGAACACTGGAGTGGATTGCCATTTCCTTCTCCAATGCATGAAAGTGAAGTCACTCAGTCGTGTCCAGCTCTTCACGACCCCTTGGATTGCAGCCTACCAGACTCCTCCATCCATGGGATTTTCCAGGCAAGAGTACTGGAGTGGGGTACCATCGCCTTCTCCTGCATTTAAGCATAACTGATATTAAAACACTTGTCATACTAATGATCTCATTAATCAAAGATGATGTAGTACAAGTATGGAAGGAAGAATATCTCATGAGTCTTTAACAAACAGATTTAATAGCAAAGGATTCTATAAAAACTAGAATATATATGCTAGGATGTCTTCATTATTCTGCCTGATTGAGGTATGCTACTTTTATAGAAGGGATACATGATGAATGAGTGGACAAACTAGCAAACAATTAAGTTTACAATATAATTAAATTACCAACATTTTGAACCTGTGCTTACTTTTACAGCTTTCATGTCTACTCTAATAACCCTTGGACACAGTGATTATTATCAAGTATAGATTCAAATCACGCTCACCAAAAAATGGTGTTACTTTACAAGGGCCTGTCATCCAATTTCATAGGAAAGTCTGCCTCAAATCAGTAAACCTTTGAATTAACCACATGCTGACACATCAGCTGCTGAGTTATGCATTTTGAGATTCATTTTTAATGCAACTTTATTGATTAACCTATCATAATAATTTTTAGGTTTCAAAATTGTGAACTATATTGACTAAAAAAACAATGAAAGGTGAAGTGGTATGTTAGGTTTTATTATTTCTAAGCAACAAAAATAACTATGTTGCTAACCCTAGAAATCTGTCATTTTGAGTGTCTATTTTCTTCACCAATCTACTGTTTAATCTTTTATTAAATGTATAGCACAGACACAACATAGTTACCTTCACTGGCAATATTTTTCTTATCTCAGAAGGGGAGCATATGTAATTAAGTATCATCTTATGTCTTATTTGATTACTTAGAGTAGTGTTATAAACAGGGCATATACCTGTCTAACAAATGTCCAATTTATTTAGTATTATATGACAAATCTTTCAAAGCCTTACCAATTCTGCATACTGTTAGAAAAGTGTAGTATTATTTCCAGATGAACCATATGAAAGAAATGACACCTGTTGGAAGGCCTTTTTTTTTTTTTTTTTAATGAAAATGCCTATAATCCATATTAGGAGTGAAGGAAATGCTTTAGATTCTAAATTTAAAAATGATATAAAGATAGATAGATACCTGATTATTTTTATGTTAACCAAAATGAAACCGATAGCTTAAATGAGACTAAGACTTTTTAAAAGTATTTAAAATTTCAGAGTGAATATACTGAGCAAATTTAATAGAACACTAAATATTAATATGAGGAAATTTTAATGAGAAAATGTAGAAACAGAAGTACTTGACAAAATATCTTGAGGCAATTAAGGAATATTATTAGCATAAGAAAATAGTGTGAAATTACTTGCATGGGATCATATTAAAAACAAAAAAGACAAATAAGAGAAAATGAAGCACATTATTTGGAATTAAGAATCAATTTAAAGCAAAAAGAGAGTCAATCAAAGCATACAAAACAGCCAGGAGATAGCCTTTAATAATAAAATTGAGGTATATTGATAGTGAAAAGTAAAAGAAGGCAAATTTCAAATAGACCCAAATAGATCTTCAAGAGTTAAATATATTCATATATATACATCATGGTATTAACAATAGAAACTCAATGGATAGATTTACTCAGCAACTTAAACTCAAGAGAAGAAAGTATAAATGTATCAAAGATAGATGTGAATAATGGACTGATCTTGAAGCCATTCATGGAATACACAGAAGTCCCTATCATACACAGGAAGAGGAGTTTCATCATAGATGCTATTGGAGTTTCAGAAAGACTTGATTTTATAAATTGGATTTCATGTGCTGCTGGTGAATGTGCAGATTGGTAACCATACTGGAGACAATTTAGGATTCATGTGTATCACCAGTTTTCAGAAATCCAACTTCTACCTATGAAATGACCCTAAAGGAATTATTTCAAATGCATCAGGGGACCTATAGGAGCAGATTCATCACAGAAGCAATAGCAAAAACAACCCAAATCTTCATAAGGGTTAAAATAATTAATGACAATGTACACAATCAACAGAATATTATATATTAATAGTATTGGAAATAAATGACTACTGCTACATGAGATAGAAAGAATGAATATCAAAAATATGTCAAGCAAAATGGAAATCCTCAGAAAAATATGCACACTATTAATCCATTAATAAAAATTAGGTATTAGCAACATTAATTTTTGTTTATGTCTACATATTTATGCAGCAAATCTATAGAAATAAAGAAAATTATTATTATAAAATTTAAGATGAAAAAAGTGAAAGTGTTAGTTGCTCAGTCATGTCCAACTCTTTGCGACCGCCTGAGCTGCCAGGCTCCTCTGTCCATGGAATTCTCCAGGCAAGAATACTGGAGTAAGTAGCTAGTTTCTTTTCCAGGGGATCTTTCCAACCTACAAAGCAAACCCAGGTCTCTTGTGTTGCAGGCAGAATCTTTACAGCCTGAGCCACCAGGGAAGTCCAAAATTTAAGATAGGAGTTATTTTTGGGGAAAAAAGAGATGTGATAGGGTTGAGGGAGAACACAGTGGCTTGGAATTGGATGATGTGGTATCTAAGCAACACAAAAGTTCTGTCTCTTAATCAGCAGAATAAAAGCAGTGTTCATATTAGTATCTTTCTTTAAATACTACATATAGTATTCATGCAAGTTTTCTGTATATATCATTATTATTCAGGTTGAAAATAAGGAATATCTGTGCAATCAATGTAGTATTTTTGAAAATGGATTCTTTATACTTGTTTGATGATGTAAAAACTATTTAACTGTATTAAATACAGACCCATATATTAAATATAACATATAACCCTTAAATAAGGTATTTGTTTGGACTGAACCATGTCCTCTCAAAATTCATATGTTGAAGCCTTAATCCTCAACTTGACAGCATTTGGAGATAGGGTCTTTAAGGAGGTAATTAAGGTTAAATGAGATATAAAGGCTTGACCCTAATCTCACAAGACTGGTGTACTTATAAGAAATGGAAGAAAACTAGAGAGAGCTCTCTCTCACACACATTCTCAGAGAAAAGGTCATGTAAAGATATCTAGAAAGTGGCACTCTGCAAGCCTGGAATAAAGGTCTTAACCAAAAACCAAGTCTGTTAGTGTCATAATCTTGAACTTTCAATCATCAGGCTGAGAAAATAGTTTCTTTTGTTTGAGCGACCAGTCCATGTTATTTTGTCATGACAACCCAAGCAGACCAATAAAACATTATATATATATATATAATCACTTTGAAGAGTAGAACTTGTTATCCAAATGATGTTATTAAAGTGAGTGAAGTTGCTCAGTTGTGTCCGACTCTTTGCGACCCTGTGGACCGTAGCCCACCAGGCTCCTCTGTCCATGGGATTCTCCAGGCAAGAATACTGGAGTGGGTTTCCATTTCCTTTTCCAGGGGATCTTCCTGACCCAGGGATCGAACTTAGGTCTCGTGCATTGCAGGCAGACGCCTTAACCTCTGAGCCACCAGGGAAGCCCTGATGTTATTAAAGTGATTACTAATACTAGAAGCACTATTATTAATAGTTCTCAATTTGCCACATTTTTTCCGGAGCAAAAGGCCAATTACATGTTGAGCACTATCTCTGGTGCTATTAATGTTGATTAAATAGCTATGCTATCCAATAGCTTCATTAAGTTATCTACTAATACCTTTTGGGCTTCCCTGGTGGCTCAGACGGTAAAGCGTCTGTCTGCAATGCAGGAGACCCAAATTCAATCCCTGGGTTGGGAAGATCCCCTGGAGAAGGAAATGGCAGCCCACTGCAGTATTCTTGCCTGGAAAATCCCATGGACGGAGGAGCCTGGTAGGCTACTGTCCATGGGGTTGCAAAGAGTCAGACACGACTGAGCAACTACACTTCACTGAGCAAAAGGCCAATTACATGTTGAGCACTATCTCTGGTGCTGTTAATGTTGACTAAAAGACGCTTACTCCTTGGAAGAAAAGTTATGCCCAACCTAGATAGCATATTGAAAAGCAGAGACATTACTTTGCCAACAAAGGTCTGTCTAGTCAAGGCTATGGTTTTTCCAGTGGTCATGTATGGATGTGAGAGTTGGACTGTGAAGAAAGCTGAGCGCTAAAGAATAGATGCTTTTGAACTGTGGTGTTGGAGAAGACTCTTGAGAGTCCCTTGGACTGCAAGGAGATCCAACCAGTCCATCCTAAAGATCAGCCCTGGATGTTCTTTGGAAGGAATGATGCTAAAGCTGAAACTCCAGTACTTTGGCCACCTCATGTGAAGAGTTGACTCATTGGAAAAGACTCTGATACTGGGAAGGATTGGGGGCAGGAGGAAAAGGGGACAATAGAGGATGAGATGGCTGGATGGCATCACCAACTCAATGGACGTGAGTCTGAGTGAACTCCCGGAGTTGGTGATCGACAGGGAGGCCTGGCGTGCTGCAATTCATGGGGTCGCAAAGAGTAGGACACGACTGAGTGACTGAACTGAACTGAAATAACTATGCTATCTAATAGCTTCATTAAGATATCTACTAATACCTTTAAGGAAGAATAAATTTGAGCTAACACACAGAAGAAGGGAAGAACCAAACACTTAGGGTGGATTTAACTAGTCATGCCAAATAAACATTATCAAATGACTTCAGTCACTTTTAACTAATCACTTAACATTTATTTAGATTATACCTATCACATTTTCTCATTTTGTCACCCTAAACCTTCTTTTAAATTGTACTTCTTCGAAGGGACCCATCTAGTTGGAATTTGTCATTTAAAATTTGTTCTCCAGGACTTCTTCTTTTGGCCATAAGGATTAACTGAACTAGTCTTTTCTCATAAACAACCAGAAATTTGAACAAAATAAATGAAAAATAAATCCTGCTTTCCAGCATTGAACAAAGACAACATAAGACTATGAGCCCTCAGAATAGAGAACAAATGATGTAAGCCCTGCAGCTAACTTTTTGATAGGAGGATTTTACCAAAGCACAGACAGGAAGGGGGATTCATGCAGAAAACTGGTTTTGAGAGACTGCAGAGACAGAGATTAGGGTGTAGGTTAACTACAGTAGAAAGCATTTACAAGAGGAAGATACACAGAAAAGTAACTATCAAATCTGCATAGGTGTTCCTTTGAATTGTTGCACAGTCCTGATGTGGGCATTTGAAGATAAGACTCCAGGTAGTCAGGAAAGAAAAATGACCAGAAAAAAAAAATTGTCAATAATTTATGAATGGAACATTTCCTATAACTTGCACAGGATTGGGAGGTATTCGAGATCTGACAAAACAGAGACCTTGTTAAACACCTGAGACATTTAGTGAAGAATCCTAAACTCTCTTTTCTTTCCTTTAAGGGGAGAATTAAATTTTCTTGCTGGAAAAAAGGTGATGGTGCTTTAGTGGCTAAGTCATGTCTGACTCTTGTGATCCCATGGACTGTAGCCTGCCAGGCTTCTCTGTCCATGGGATTCTTCAGGCGAGAATATTGGAGTGGGTTGCCATTTCCTTCTCCAGAGGCGAAGAGGAGAATTAAACTTTCTTGCTGGCAAAAAGGTACTTTAGAATAAAGCTGCCATCATCATCATTGTCAAGATGATCTGGAAGTAAGGTAATGATTGAAAAATTAAGCTGAAAACCAAAATAAATTAATATCTGCCTGGGAAAATAAGCAAGCAAATGTTCAATATGCTTTGAAGAAGAATAATGAAAACACAACCCAAAACTGTATCCAGTATCTTATAAAAAAATTTAGTATACATATAAGGAGTCAGAAATCATGATGCATAATTGAAAATCATGATGGTGGGTAAGGATGGTAGTTATACCAGACATACCACATGCAGAGAAGGCAAATCTATATCCAGAATAAATGTCTATTCCAATAAGAACAAAATACTTCCCATAGTGGAAGTGGTTCAGAGTAATCAGTCTGATATCAAGAAGCCATATTGGGGACTCAATGTCAATCTCTGTTTGGTCAATGGAGCATTCATTAGTAGCCATAGATTGGTGAGCCTTGGTGAGTAGAAATCCATATTATTATTTGCAGAGAACAAATTAGAAAATTTAAAAACATATTATTTTTTAATAATAAACATGTAGATGGGTAATTAATAAGTCTATATTGTAAAAAGCAGGTTTCCTTTGTGGCTCAGTTGATAAAAATACTGCCTGCAATTCAGGAGACCTGGGTTCAATACCTGGGTCAGGAAGATCCCCTGGAGAAGGAAATGGCAACCCACTCCAGTATTCTTCCCTGGAGAATTCCATGAACAGAGGAGTCAGGCAGGCTACAGTCCCTGGGATTGCAAAGAGTTGGACATGACTGTGCAACTAACTTTCATATTGTAAAAAGTTACAGAAATCAGATGTGAGGTTTCACAAGAGATTGAAAATACATAAATAACAAGGAGAAGTATCCTTAATTTATTAATATTTCTATCTTACAATATATAACACTTCTGATAATATGACATTTATATATAAAGTTGTGTATGCACATAGCATGTAACTTACTCTTCACATTGCTCATTGTACCATAAGACCAGAGCTTCACATTGTTTGTGAACTGAACTTCACACATCCATTGTATAATTTCACATTTTGTTGTGTTAACTTGGTAACTGAATTAGTGTGATGTGAAACAAGGGGACATTTTTATTCCTGTCGATTATGCAGTGACCACATTAAATAGAAGACATCACCCACAGAGCACTCTTATCAGGGCGTTAACATTTATTTGTGAAGTAATAAAATGTTGGGGTATCAGAAGGGCATTTTTGCAAGGCCTACTTGCAACCACTGCGCTGGATGTCAGAGACCATAGGCCTAATTACCTTTCAGCGGTAACTGCTCTGGTTATAGGATTGTGTTTTCAGCATAATTGGCTTGAGCTTTGACTTCTGAGGGGAGTTTACCTCATTTTTGGTAAATAAACTTTCACTAACAATGTTCAAATTCCCAGCAAAACTGAGGTGTATGTCTTAAGTTGTACAAAATAGATATTTATTTTCTATGAGTGAGATACTATATGAATTAAACACAATTTCTAAATGCTGAGAAAAAAAAGAGCAAAACAAATAAAGTAGAGCATTTCTATAAATAATTTGGTCAAAATGAATATTTCAGAAGACTTTCAAAATATAATAACATATCGACATTAAATGATGAAAGTGAATAATCTATTTACAGCATAAGGATGGATGCATACATGATCTTTGAAGCTATTATTCATACAGATAACAATTTAATATTAGATGAAACCACATGAAATTGGAATTTTATTTTAAAAGGGTTGAATATTAGCAATTTCATATCAGTGCAGTTCAGTTCAGTCACTCTGTCATGTCTGACTCTTTGTGACCCCATGGACTGCAGCATGACAGGCTCCCTTGTTCTTCACTAACACCCAGAGCTTACTCAAACTCATGTCCATCAAGTCAATGATGCCATCCAACCATCTAATTCTCTGTTGGCCCTTTCTCCTCCCACTTTCAATCTTTCCCAGCATCAGGGTCTTTTTCAATGAGTCAGTACTTCGTGTCAGGTAGCCAAAGTATTGGAGTTTCAGCTTCAGCATCAGTCCTCCCAATGAATATTCAGGACTGATTTCCTTTAGGATAGACTGGTTGGATCTAATTATTTTATAATTTTATTTTTTTATCATTGTGTAGTTAGACACACACACTGTGTATTTAGACTCCTTTTACTTAAAGGAGTTATTTTTTCTTCAGTCACAGATATATTTTAAAAATCATATTTATTGTTTTAGAGAACCATGGTGCTGAACTTAAGTCATTTTTAAGGACAGACATTTTCTATTCTAGACTGTGATGACATTATTTTGCTGGTCTCTCATACAACATGGCAGTTAGGGCATGTTTCAAAAAAGTTCTGGCTGGCCAAAACCTGCTCAGGGTTCATTTTGGTCTTGCAGATATAAATGGTGTAATTCATGAAATAGCACGAAGATAAGTATGCCAATGCAACATGCCGCTTTTCAAGGAGTTTTCAGTAAGACATTCTCAGAAAAGATGGGTACAATAAAGGACAGAAACAGTATGGACCTAACAGAAGCAGAAAATATTAAAAAAGAGGTGGCAAGAATACACAGAAGAACTGTACAAAAATATCTAAATGACTCAGATAACCGTGATGGTGTAGTCACTCACCTCAAGGCAAACATCCTGGAATGTGAACGCAAGTAGGCCTTAGGAAGCATCACTACGAACAAAGCTAGTGGAGGTGATGGAATTCCAGCTGAGCTCTTTCAAATCCTAAAAGATGATGCTGTGCTAGTGCTGCATCCAATATGGCAGCAAATTAGGAAAACTCAGCAGTGGCCACAGAACAGGAAAAGGTCAGTTTTCATTCCAATCCCAAAGAAAGACACTGCCAATGAATCTTCAAAGAAAGTGAAAGAAAGTGAAGTCGCTCAGTCATGTCTGACTCTTTGTAACCCCATGAACTGTAGCCTACCAGGTTCTTCCGTTCATGGGATTTTTCCAGGCAAGAATACCAAAGTGGGTTGCCACAAACTACTGCCCAACTGCACCCATCTCACATGCTAGCAAAGTAATGCTCAAAATTTTCCAAGCTAGGCTTCAAAACTATGTGAACGGAGAACTTCCAGATGTTCAAGCTGGATTTAGAAAAGGCAAAGGAACCAAAGATCAAATTGCCAACATAAGTTGGATCATAGAAAAAGCAAGAGAATTCCAGAAAAATATCTACTCCTGCTTCACTGACTATACTAAAGCCTTTGACCGTGTGGATCACAAGAAACTGTGGAAAATTCTTCAAGAGATGGGAATACCAGACCATCTCACCTGCGTCCTGAGAAATCTGTATACAAGTCAAGAAGCAACAGTTAGAACTGGACATGGAACAACAGACTGGTTCCAAATTTGGAAAAGACTATGTCAAGGCTGTATATTGTCCCCCTGCTTATTTAACTTCTATGCAGAGTACATCATGAGAAACGGTGGGCTGGATGAAGCACAAACTGGAATCAAGACTGCCAGGAGAAAAATCAATAACCTCAGATACATAGATGACATCACTTCAGTTACAGCAAAAAGCAAAGAGGAACTAAAGAGCTTCTTGATGAAAGTGAAAGAAAGAGTGAAAAAGCTGGATTAAAACTCAACATTCAAACAACTAAGATCATGGCATCTGGTCCCATCACTTCATGGCAAATAGATGGGGAAACAGTGGAAACAGTGACAGACTTTATTGGGGGTGTCTCCAAAATCACGGCAGATGGTGAATGCAGCCATGAAATTAAAAGACGCTTCCTCCTTGGAAGGAACATTATGACCAACATAGACAGCTTATTAAAAAGCAGAGTCATTACTTTGCCAACAAAGGTCCATCTAGTCAAGGCTATGGTTTTTACAGTAGTCATGTATGGATGTGAGAGTTGGACTATAAAGAAAGCTGAGAGCTAAAGAATTGATGCTTTTGAACTGTGGTGTTGGAGAAGACTCTTGAGAGTCACTTGGACTGCAATGAGATCCAACCAGTCCATCCTAAAGGAAATCAGTCTGGAACATTCATTGGAAGGACTAATGCTGAAGCTGAAACTCCAATACTTTGGCCATCTGATGCGAAGAACTGACTGATTAGGAAAGACCCTGATGCAGGGAAAGATTGAAA
This sequence comes from Bos indicus, assembly GCF_029378745.1. Lineage (NCBI taxonomy): Eukaryota > Metazoa > Chordata > Mammalia > Artiodactyla > Bovidae > Bos > Bos indicus. The sequence continues at coordinate 58,943,414 of NC_091763.1, read as the reverse complement.
ATGGGAGGAGAAGGGGACAACAGAGGATGAAATGGTTGGATGGCATCACCAACTCAATGGACATGAGTTGGAGTAGACTCCTGGAGTTGATGGACAGGGAAGTGTGGTGTGCTGCAGTCCATGGGGTGGCAAAGAGTCAGAGAAGACTGTGTGACTGACCTGAACTTAATAAGGTAGACGATGGAATGGTTAACCCTGGATTGGCTCCTCTTCTTGTGGAGGAAGAGGTCATTGGAATGTCTGTTTGGGAAGGAACTCTAGACTACAGCAGATTCATTTCACCTAGTGTCAGACATCCTGGAATGTGAAGTCAAGTGGTCCTTAGGAAGCATCACTATAAACAAAGCTAGTGGAGGTGATGGAACTCCAGTGGAGCTTTTCAAATCCTAAAGATGATGCTGTGAAAGGCTATACTACATATGCCAGCAATTTGGAAAACTCAGCAGTGGCCACAGGACTGGAAAAGGTCAGTTTTCATTCCAATCTCAAAGAAAGACAATGTCAAAGAATCTTCAAGCTACAACACAATTGCATTCATATCACAGGCTAGCAAAGTAATGCTCAAAATTCTCCAAGCCAGGCTTCAACAGTATGTGAACTGAGAACCTCCAGATGTTCAAGTTGGATTTAGAAAAGGCAGAGGAACCAGAGATCAAATTGCCAACACCCGCTGGATCATGGAAAAAGCAAGAGAGTTCCAGAAAAACATCTATTTATGCTTTATTGACTATGCCAAAGCCTTTGTGTGGATCACAACAAACTGTGTAAAATTCTAAAAGAGATGGGACTACCAGACCACCTGACCTGCCCTTTGAGAAATCTGTATACAGGTCAGGAAGCAACAGTTAGAACTGGACATGGAACAACAGACTCGTTCCAAATCAGGAAAGGAGTACGCCAAGGCTGTATATTGTCACCCTGCTTATTTAACTTATATGCAGAGTACATCTTGAGAAATGCTGGACTGGATGAAGTACAAGCTGGAATCAAGATTGCCAGGAGAAATAACAATAACCTCAGATATGCAGATGACATCACCTTTATGGCAGAAAGCAAAGAGGAACTGAAGAACCTCTTGATGAAAGTGAAAAAGGAGAGTGAATAAGCTGGCTTAAAAGTCAACATTCAAAAAAGTAAGATCATGGCATCTGGTCCTATCACTTTATGGCAAATAGATGGGGAATCAATGGAAACAGTGATAGACTTTATTTTGGGGGGGCTCCAAAATCACTGCAGATGGTGACTGCAGCCATGAAATTAAAAGACACTTACTCCTTGGAAGGAAAGCTATGACAAACTTAGCGTATTAAAAAGCAAGGACATTACTATGCCAACAAAGATCTGTATAGCCTACACTATCCTTTTTCCAGTAGTCATGTATGGATGTGAGAGTTGGACCATAAAGAAGGGTGCGCACTGAAGAAATGATGCTTTTGAACTGTGGTGTTGGAGAAGTCTGTTCAAAGTCTCTTGGACTACAAGAAGATTAAAGCAGTCAATCCTAAAGGGAATCAACCCTGAATATTCATTAGAAGGATTGATGCTGAAGCTGAGGCTCCAGTACTTTGGCCACCTGATGCAAAGAGCCAATACGTTAGAAAAGACCCTGATGCTGGGAAAGATTGAAAGCAGGAGGAGACAGGGATGACAGAGGATGAGATGGTTTGATGGCATCACCGTCTCAATGGATGTGAGTTTGAGCAAGCTCCAGGAGATGATGAAGGACGGGGAGCCTGCTGTGCTGCAGCCCATGGGGTCACAGAGTCTAACACAACTGAGTGACTGAACAACAACAGGAGAGTCAAACCCCATATAAAGATTTAGGCCTTGTGCTCATGAACTCATTGCTATGCCTCTTATACTGCTTGAAGAAAAGCTGACACTCAAGTTGATTTTCAGCTTTGTTTTCTTTTACCCTTTTGAAGCTTAACAGATACCTAGCAGGGGGAAGGAAAGAACAGAGAATATAGGGCTGAGTGAGAGACGATGCACAGGACAGACACACAAACAAGCTTGTGTGACTTAGTTCAGGAGGGGCCCTACCAACAAAATACACCTTCGGTTTGCATTTTTTTTCACCAATGTGGAGCTTTCAGGAAGGTTAGTGAGAGAGTGATCACCATTTTCACAAATAATTATAAGAAAACTTTTCTTTTCCAAATCAATATTTTACCCCGGCATCAGTTTAAAAAATTTACCTTTGTTTGTCCTTGATTCTCTCCTATGAAAGTATCCAGAGAAGAACTTTTTTTTAAAAGCCATTCATTGAAATGTCTGTTAATACCAATCTTTACCCTGGAGTGACAAGCCCTGTCAAAATGACAGACACTGGACATACTGATGCACCTGTGCTTTAGCCACCCATGATTGGAGGCTTATTTTGTCATTTGAACTTTACACCTAATGGGTACCAGCTGAACACAAATGACAGAAAAACTGGATCAATACCTTGTCTCTCAATGGAAGGTTGCACAGCACCTCACCTGAGGAGATTTTGTGCTGGTGGGAATCTTGGCGCGGTGTTGGCCCAAGCCTGCCGTAACACGGGCTCACCTTTCTTCGATGTGGTTTTCAATTCCTGATTTATAGCTCTGACATTTGACAGAGCAAAGGAAAACATCAGAAGCAAAATTCAGTGACAGCTAACAACTTTCTCTTCCCTCAAAGATTTTGTAGCTTTGCCTGAGGAGAAGCAACATTTCAACTATTTGATGGTTAATTAGGACTGCTGAATGAACACAACACCATCAAATTAAATATAATCTGGTGTATGTCATCTTACATTAGCAATGGTGGGGTGAAATCATCAGTTTATTGCAATTCACAAATAACTCCTTCAAGGACTGTGGGAGTGATTTGCCCCAAAGAAGATTTTCAGTGTATTCTCATTTCAAAATTTGTTATATCATACTACAGAAAAGTAATAAATTTCAATACAAACATGTGGAGGCTGTCCTTAATACCCTTATTTACTAAACTTAGTTTAAACTGAATGCCATTCAGTCTAGACTGTACTCCACCCATCAAAAGAAAATTGGATTAACAATTTACTGAGCATGACCCTGACAATCAGAAGCAGACCCAGTTTCCCCCTCAGTCAGTCTCTCCCACCAGGAAACTTTTATAAGCCTCTTATCCTTCTCCATCTGAGGGCAGACAGACTGAAAACCACAGTCACAGAAAACTAACCAACTTAATCACATGGATCACAGCCTTGTCTAACTCAATGAAACTATGAGCCATGTCGTGTAGGGCCACCTAAGATGAAGGCTCATGGTGGAGAGTTCTGAAAGAATGTGGTCCACTGGAGAAGGGAATGGCAAACCACTTCATTATCCTTGTCTTGAGAACCCCATGAGCAGTACAAAAAGGCAAAAAGTTAGGACACTGAAAGATGAACTCCCAGGTCAGCAGGTGCCCAATATGCTACTGTTATCAGTGGAGAAATATCTCCAGAAAGAATGAAGGGTCAGAGCTAAAGCAAAAACAACACCCAGTTGTGGATGTGACTGGTGATGGAACAAGGTCCAATGCTGTAAAAAGCAATATTGCATAGGAACCTGGAATCTTTGGTGCTGAATCAAGGCAAATTGGAAGTGGTCAAACAGGAGACGGCAAGAGTGAATGTTGACATTTTAGGAATCAGTGAATTAAAATGGACTGGAATGCATGAATTTAACTCAGATGACCATTATATCTACTACTGTGGGCAAGAATCCCTTAGAAGCAATGGAGCAGCCACCATAGTCAACAAAAGAGTCTAAAATGTAGTACTTGGATGCAATCTCAAAAATGATAGAATGATCTCTGTTTGTTTAAAGGGAAACCATTCAATATCATGGTAATCCAAGTCTGAGCCCCAAGCAGTAATGCTTAAGAAGCTGAAGTTGAACAGTTCTATGAAGATCTACAAGACCTTCTAAAACTCACACCCCCCAAAAGATGTCCTTTTCATTATAGGGGACTGGAATGGAAAAGTAGGAAGTCAAGAAACACCTGGAGTAACAGGCAAATTTGGCCTTGGAGTACAGAATGAAGCAGGGCAAAGGCTAACAGAGTTTTGCCAAAACAACACAGTGGTCATAGCAAACACCCCCTTCCAACAACACAAGAGAAGACTCTACAAATGGACATCACCAGATGGTCAACACTGAAATCAGATTGATTATATTCTCTGTAGCCAAAGATGGAGAAGCTCTATACAGTCAGCAAAAACAAGACCAGGAGCTGACTGTGGCTTAGATCATGAACTCCTTATTGCCAAATTCAGATGTAAATTGAAAAGTAGGGAAAATCACTGACCATTCAAGTATGCCCTAAATTGAAACCTTTATGATTATACAGTGCAGGTGAGAAATAGATTTAAGGGACCAGGTCTGATAGAGTGCCTGATGAACTAAAGATGGAGGTTTGTGACATTGTATAGGAGACAGGGATCAAGACCAACCCCATGGAAAAGAAATGAAAAAAAGCAAAATGGCTGTCTGGGGAGGCCTTACAAATAGTTGTGGAAAGAAGAGAAGCAAAAAGCAAAGAAGAAAAGGAAAGATATACCCATTTGAATGCAGAGTTCCAAAGAATAGCAAGGAGATATAAGAAAGCCTTCTTCAGTGATCAATGCAAAGAAATAGAGGAAAACAATAGAATGGGAAAGACTAGAGGTCTCTTCAAGAAAATTAGAGATACCAAGGGAACATTTCATGAAAAGATGGGCTCAATAAAGGACAGAAATGGTATGGATGTAAGAGAAGCAGAAGATATTAAGAAGAGGTGGCAGGAATACACAGAAGAACTGTATCAAAAAGATTTTCATGACCCATTTTCACGATGGTGTGATGATCACTCACCTAGAGCCAGACATCCTGGAATGTGAAGTCAAGAGGGCCTTAGGAAGCATCACTATGAACAAAGCTAGTGGAGGTGATGGAATTCCAGTTGAGCTATTTCAAATCCTAAAAGATAATGCTGTGAAAGTGCTCCACTCAATATGCCAGCAAATTTGGAAATGCTGCAGTGGCCACAGGACTGGAAAAGGTCAGTTTTCATTCGAATCCCAAAGAAAGGCAATGCCAAAGAATGCTCAAACTGCCGCAAAATTGTACTCATCTCACACGCTAGTAATGCTCAAAATTCTCCAAGTCAGGATTCAACAATATGTGAACCGTGAATTTCAGATGTTCAAGCTGGTTTTAGAAAAGGCAGAGGAACCAGAGATCAAATTGCCAACATCCGCTGGATCATGGAAAAAGCAAGAGAGTTCCAGAAAAGCATCTATTTCTGCTTTATTCACTATGCCAAGGCCTTTGACTGTGTGGATCACAATATTCTGTGGAAAGTTCTGAAAGAAATGGGAATACCAGACCACTGACCTGCCTCTTTATGTATCTGTATGCAGGTGAGGAAGCAACAGTTAGAATTGGACATGGAACAACAGACTGGTTCCAAATAGGAAAAGAAGTACATCAAGGCTGTATATTGTCACCCTGCTTATTTAACTTAGATGCAGAGTACACCATGTGAAATGCTGGGCTGGAAGAAGCACAAGCTGGAATCAAGATTGCTGGGAGAAATATCAATAACCTCAGATATGCAGATAACACTACTCTTATGGCAGAAAGTGAAGAGGAACTAAAAAGCCTCTTGATGAAAGTGAAAGAGGAGACTGAAGAAGTTGGCTTAAAGCTCAACATTCAAAAAACTAAGATCATGGCATCTGGTCCCCAAACTTCATGGCAAATAGATGGAGAAACAGTGGAAACAGTGATGGACTTATTTTGGGCTCCAAAATCACTGCTCATGGTGACTGCAGCCATGAAATTAAGGGACACTTACTCCTTGGGAGAAAAGTTATGACCAACCTAGACAGCCTATTAAAAAGCAGAGATGTTACTTTGCCAAAAAACGTCCATCTAGTCAAGGCTATGGTTTTTCCAGTAGTCATTTATGGATGTGAGAGTTGGACTATAAGAAAAGCTGAGCACCAAGAATTGATGCTTTTGAACTATGATGTTGGAGAGGACTCTTGAGAGTCCCTTGGACTGCAAGGATACGCAACCAGTTCATCCTAAAGGAAATCAGTATTGAATATTCATTGGAAGTACTGATGTTGAATCTCAAACTCCAATACTTTAGTCACCTGATGTGAAAAGCTCATTTGAAAAGAGCTTTCATTTGAAAAGGCCCTGATGCTCGAAAGATTGAAGGCGGGAGAAGGGGTCGACAGAGGATGAGATGGTTGGATGGCCTCACTGACTCAATGGACATGAGTTTGAGTAAACTCCAGGAGTTGGTGATGGACAGGGAGGCCTGGTGTGCTGCAGTCCATGGGGTCACAAAGAGTTGGACACAACTGAGAGACTGAACTGAACTGAATGCCATTTATACAGAAATTCAACCATGGAAACTGTATTTCGTGTTCAGTTTGCAATGCAGGAAATGTACATTCAATCCCTGGGTCTGGAAGGTCCCCCGGAGAAGGGCATGGCAATCTACTCCAGTATTCTTGCCTGGAAAATCATATGGAAAGAGTAGTCTGCCAGGCTACAGTCCATGGTTTCGCAAAGAGTTGGACACAAATGAGCTACTAACAAACAGTTTCACTTTTTACTTGCTGACAGTAGAACACTTGAGTTTTTCAGATAAGTTAATATGAAAAACTTGACACCCTTTAAAAAAAATTGTTAGTGCTTTTCTTGAAGAACAGATCACTATGGAGATGGCATTGATGTCTAAATTCACATTTTAAATACAGATGACCAGCACTGGTCATGTCATATGAGAAAACTCACAAATAATATTTGATATGATAATATGGGAAAATAGTTTAAAAAGATGTTGTGTCATTACTACGAGAGATTGCCGCATCTCAAAGTTTTCAATGACACTATTATCTTACCTAGTTTGTAGTTTATGAGTGGGTGCATGTAGCTTTCTTTGTCAATGGTTCATAAAACAGTAAGTGTAATTAAAAATTTATTTGACTTTTTTCTGGTTTGCTAATTATGTAATTTTTCATTTCTTTATTACATTAGTTTCAAATGTATGGTCAAGCATAAACGTTACCTTTTCAGCTGTTCATTTATTAGCACTGATCACTTGTGTATAGTAAAGCACTGGAAGGTTCTATTTTTAAACATGTATTGTTTGTTAGTCTCTCTGACTTATCTGTTCTCAGTCATTCAATTTATTATCCTCAATATTTTTGTTTGATTTATATTGTGATTTTTTTTTAGTGTGTTTCCATTTTGTTTTGATCTATCTTTGTCCCTTTTTTCAGATTCTCTATTGATGACAGTCATTATTTACTGAGACACTTTGTTAAATACTCTTATATCCTAGATTTACCTTTATTCTTCTAATAGTGTGGAGATGTAGATATATCATTGTCTCTGTTTCATGGATTAGGCACAGAGAGGTAACTTGTTGTAATTCACATAGTTAGAAGTGATAAAATCAGAAATTTGGATGAAAGCCATCAGGTCCTTGAAGACCTACACTGCTTTCTCTCCTAGAGCATACTGCTTTCCAGGGGTCTAGACTATCAATTAACTGCCTAACTCAACAGGGTTATCTCCAAGAAGGATATCAGAGCTAGGTAGGATCTGTTTTACCTGCCCTTTCCTCTAAATATATGTTTTACATATATATATATATATATATATATATATATATATATATATAATTTGGGGGGAATATGTATTTTTTATATATATATATATATTTACCTGCCCTTTCCTCTAAATATGTTATATATATATATATATTTACATATATATATGTGTATAAATATATATACATATATATATATATTTACATTTATATATATATAAATAAATAATTTGGGGGGAATATATATTTATATACATATATATATATTTACCTGCCCTTTCCTCTAAATATATGCTATTTTTATATATATATATATATATAAAATTTGGGGGGAATATATATTTATATACATATATATATATATTTACCTGCCCTTTCCTCTAAATATATGTTTTATATATATATATATATTTTTTTTATATATATATATATGTTTTTATATATATATAAAATTTTGGGGGAATATATATTTTTATATATATATATATTTCCTTATTTCCCCCCAAATTCTCTATTAACGCAAAATTGTTTCTCATGACTTAAATTAAACAGGTAATACATTTGCATACACAAGTGTGAAAGTGAAGTGAAAGTGATAGTCCCTCAATGCTGTCTAACTCTTTTTAACCCCATGGACTACAGCCTGCCAAGCTCCTCTGTCTATGGAATTCTCCAAGCAAGAATACTGCACTGAGTTGCAATTGCCCTCTCCAGGGCATCTTCCTGACCCAGCAACTGAACCTGGGTCTCCTGAGTTGCCGGTAGGTTCTTTACCAATTGAGTCACCAGGGAAGCCCTTGAAAATAATTACTTAGTCTAAATGAATGGCTGTCAAAATTCAGATAGCTCCCTAAAAAAAGATATCCTGTACACTGAAACTTTTGAGAAAACATCATATTACCGTGCAATTACTTCAGTTTTATAATGCAAATGGATTTCCTTGGTGGCTAAAGAATTCCCCTGGCAATGCAGGACACACAGGTTCAATCCGTGGGTTAGGAAGATCCTCTGGAGAAGGAAATGGCAACCCAGTCCAATATTCTTGCCCTGAAAATTCCAAGGACAGAAGAGCCTGGCAGGTAATAGTCCATGTGGTCACAAAAGAATTCTACATGACTTAGGGACTAAACAACAACAACATACTCCAAACATATAAATATCATCTCTCTGCTTCTCCCCACCCCACAATTTAATCAGTATATTAATGGGGAAGAATTAGTCTTTCTTCAGATATTTAGTGAAAAACTAAAATTTTGAAATTCAAATGTCAGTTTGTGCTACTCAAGTCATTTGAAAAAAAAAGCAGAATAAATATCTGTATGTAATATAAATCTTTATTCTAACCCTAAAGAAGGGCAATGCCAAAGAATGTTCAAACTACTGCCCAGTTGCACTCATCTTATGACATGTTATCAAAATAATGCTAAAGATTTTTCAAGACAGACTTCAACAATATGTCAACCGAGAACTTTCAGATGTTCAAGCTGGATTTATAAAAGGCAGAGTAACCAGAGATCAAATTGCTAACATCTGTTGGATCATAGAAAAAGCAAGAGAACTCCAGAAAAACATCTACTTCTGTTTCACTAACCGTGCTAAAGCCTCTGTTTGTGTTGATCACAAAAAACTGTGGAAAATTCTTTAAGAGATGGGAATACCAGACCACCTGACCTGCCTCCTGAGAAATCTGTATGCAGTTCAAGAAGCAACAGTTAGAACCTAACATGGAACAAGGGACTGGTTCCAAACTGGGAAAGGAGTACATCAAGGCTGCATATTGTCACCTTGCTTATTTAACTTATATGCAGAGTACATCACGCAAAATGCCAGGCTAGATGAAGCACAAACTGGAATTAAGTTGCTGGGATAAATATAAATAAGTTTAGATATGCAGATGACACCACCCTTATGGCAGAAAGCAAAGAGGAACTAAAAAGCCTCATGATGAAGGTCCAAGAGGAGAGTGAAAAGCTGGCTATAAATTCAACATTCAAAAAACTTAGATAATGGCATCTTTTCCCATCACTTCATGGCAGATAGATGGCGAAACAATGGAAACAGTGACAGGCTTTGTTTTTGGGAGCTCCAAAATCACTACCGATGGTGACTACAGCCATGAATTAAAAGATGCTTCCTCCTTGGAAGAAAAGCTATGAGAAACCTAGATAGCATATTAAAAAGCAGAAACATTACCTTGCTGACCAAGGTGCATCTAGTCAAAGCTATGGTTTTTCCAGTAGTAATGTGTGGATGTGAGAGTTGGACCATAGAGAAAGTTGAGCACTGAAAAATTGATGTTTTTGAACTGCTGTTTTGGAGAAGACTCTTGAGAGTCCGTTGGACTGCAAGGATATCAAATCATTCATTCCTAAAGGAAATCAACCCTGAATATTCATTACAAGGACTGATGCTGAAACTGAAGCTCTAATACTTTGGCCACCTGATGAAAAGAGCCAACTCACTGGAAAAGTCCTTGAGGCTGGGAAAAATGAAGGCAGGAGGAGAAGGGGATGACAGTGGATGCGATGGTTGGATGGCAAAAATGACTCAATGGACCTGAGTTTGAACAAGCTCCGGGAGATGAAGATCAGGAAGCCTGGCGTGCTGCAGTCCATGGGTCGCAAAGAGCTGGACATGACTGAGTGACTAAACAACAAAATGTAATATGAAAGTGAAAAGCATGATAAATGAGGACTGTGTAGTTTTCTGTTTCCCTTACTCTATCAACCTATTAAATATTAACAGTTTCTGGTAGAAATAATTGTGCATCCCTTTACTTATGCATTTGAATTTTTATGTATACATACACATTATCTGTCCATAAAACATATGTACAGGTAACTTTTCTACATTTAATATTGGCTTATAAGAAATCCCCATAGAAGCATTAAAGTAAATAATCAAAGAAACTAACCCTCATTTAATAGAATCTGAACACAGATCCTTTATAGTTAATTTTCTTCATATCCAAAATAATATTTCTGTTATTGACTATGCCAAAGCCTTAGACTGTGTGGATCACAATAAACTGTGGAAAATTCTAAAAAGAGATGGGAATACCAGGCCACCTGACCTGCCTCTTGAGAAACCTGTATGCAGGTCAGGAAGCAACAGTTAGAACTGGACATGGAAAAAAAGACTGGTTCCAAATAGGAAAAGGAGTACGTCAAGGCTGTATATTGTCACCCTGCTTATTTAACTTATATGCAGAGTACATCATGAGAAACGCTGGACTGGAAGAAGCACAAGCTGGAATCAAGATTGCCGGGAGAAATATCAATAACCTCAGATATGCAGATGACACCACCCTTATGGCAGAAAGTGAAGTAGAACTAAAGAGCCTCTTGATGAAAGTGAAAGAGGAGAGTGAAAAAGCTCAGCATTCAGAAAACTAAGATCATGGCATCTGGTCCCATCACTTCATGGCAAATAGATGGGGAAATAGTGGCTGACTTTATTTTTTTGGATTCCAAAATCACTGCAGATGGTGAGTGCAGCCATGAAATTAAAAGATGCTTACTCCTTGGAAGGAAAGTTATGACCAACCTAGACAGCATATTAAAAAGCAGAGATATTACTTTGTCAATAAAGGTCTGTCTAGTCAAAGCCGTGGTTTTTGTAGTAGTCATGTATGGATGTGAGAGTTGGACTACAAAGAAAGCTGAGCACAAAAGAATTGATGCTTTTGAACTGTGGTGTTGGAGAAGACTCTTGAGAGTCCCTTAGACTGCAAGGAGATCCAACCAGTCCATCCTAAGGGAAATCAGTCCTGAATATTCATTGGAAGGACTGATATTGAAGCTGAAACTCCAATAATTTAGCCACCTGATGCGAAGAGCTGACTCACTGGAAAAGACTCTGATGTTGGGAAAGATTGAAGGCAGAAGGAGAAGATGAGAGGATGAGATGGTTAGATGGCATCACCGACTCAATGGACATGAGTTTGGGTAAACTCCAGGAGTTCTTGATGAACAGGGAAGCCTGGTGTGCTGCTTTTCATGGCGTCACAAAGAGTTAGACACAACTGAGCAACCGAACTGAACTGAAAATAATGATCACAATTAGCTATTAAGAAAAAAGAAGATAGGCCCTCTAATATGGTTGTAAGAATCTGGAAGGAGGTAAAACCTACTGTGAAATTTGTTTAGCCTCAATTTTTAAATTGTCCTTGTTAAGATGACTTTCTTCAAGATTCTATACTTAACCATAAGAGAAAAAAGGGGTAAAAATCACACTCTCAATTTCACATCTTTACTTCTCTTGGCTATTCCTTGTACAATACCTTTGTTGCTAGTTACCAAAGCCCCTAGCAGGATGTTAAACTTCAGTGTACTGCTTGCCATATACCATATTTGGCACAGCAATGTGGGGAAACTGCATTTTTATTTGTTTACTTTGCCAACAAAGGTTGGTCTCATCAAGGTTATGGTTTTTCCAGTGGTCATGTATGGATGTGAGAGTTGGACTGTGAAGAAAGCTGAGTGCCAAAGAATTGATGCTTTTGAACTGTGGTGTTGGAGAAGACTCTTGAGAGTCCCTTGGACTGCAAGGAGATCCAACCAGTCCATTGTGAAGATCAGCCCTGGGTGTTCTTTGGAAGGAATGGTGCTAAAGCTGAAACTCCAGTACTTTGGCCACCTCATGTGAAGAGTTGACTCATTGGAAAAGACTCTGATGCTGGGAGGAATTGGGGGCAGGAGGAAAAGGGGATGACAGAGAATGAGATGGCTAGATGGCATCACCCACTCAATGGACATGAGTGTGAGTAAACTCCAGGAGTTGGTGATGAACAGGGAGGCCTGGCATGCTGTGATTCATGGGGTCACAAAGAGTCGGACATGACTGAGCGACTGAACTGAACTGAAGCAAATACAGTAATAATTGTTCAATATCAGTATCTTGCCACAGATAAAGATAATAATCAGTCATTATCAATTCGTTTTGACATACAGTTATTTTCTTCTACATAGAGGAATAACTGGCTCAACCAGTCTACAGAGATACAAAAACAAACATCTAGGAAAAATAAGGGTTATAATTAGTTCTTAAGAAATTTGATGGTAGAAGATTTTTAATTATGTGTTAACATAGTTTCTTGAAATGATCATTTTGTATTCAAGAAAAAGTTGGGATCATTTTAGCAGTATTATACATTAAAATCAATTTTTGAGTTTCTGCTCTTCATATGTTTATTATTAACATTTATAAAATAAATTATTGTTTTATGTTAAGAGATCATCTTTGATTTTAGTTCTTTAGTATTTCAGTTTCCCAACCTTTCTTAGTCCTAAAATACCCTTGCTCTATTGAAACCTTATTAAGGTGATCTTGTCTGTTCAATACTTGGATCAGTCCACACCTTTTTTGTAGATATGCATATTATTATTAAACAAACTAGATACATAAAATTTTTCATGTAATCAAAAGGTTATTAATTATCTTTATAGAACTCCTTTGCACTTAGGAAACTGATTTGCACAATTTCTTTGTGTACCCTGCCATATCATTAAATTTAAGATATTATTTTATTGCAAAGTATTTTTCCACAATTTTGTAGGAAATTATCCATTGTAACTCCAGCAAATGGTTTATCTAAAAGTAGACAATCACTCATTCATTTGTACATAATTATATCGATGAAGCTCCAAGGATGTAATTTTGCAAAGTTGGTGGGTGCCCTGATATTTACATTTAATTTGCTAAGGACAGCTAAAATTTTATTCTGAACTGTTTGACCACACTAAAATTGCTATACAAGAACATAGCAATGGTGTTCTAAAAATTATTTTTGGCATTTTTGCAGTAAATGAGAGGAAAGCCATTTGCATCTCTCTGAGGCTTGTTTATGGACTCATTATCTTTATTCATTCAACTATTTTTTTCCTTTTTTTTTTCTGTCTTGTCACTCTTTATATTGTGATGTATAATTATTGGCAATCAATTCAATAGATGTTTATTGTGAATCAACTATGCATTATGCATTAATCTAGGGACTAGATTTATAAAGATAAGCCTGCATTCAGGAATTATATAGTTGGGCAGCTATGGAAGTAAAAGATAATTATAATACAGTGTGATAAAAGCAATAATTACTCTGAATGGAATGATGTGACATGACAAAAAAAGAAAGATTGAGTAATTACTTTGGCTAGAGCTGTTTCAAAAAGCTTTACAGAGATGATGCTGAATTGGTTCTTGGCATATAAACAACAGATTGTTGCTCCTGTTTTTTGCTTGTTTGTTTTTTCTCAATGTTTCTATTGTGGTAAAATAAACATAACATTAAATTTACAATTTTAACCATTTTTCAGTGTGCTGTTCAATGATATTAAATACATCCAGAATGTGCAATGATCATTACCCCCAATCTCCATAACTCTACATCTTATAAAACTGAAACTTTGTACCCATTAACAATTCTTCATACTATTCTCCCAGCTCCCAACAAGCACCATTCTATTGTCTCTATGTATGTTTCTGACTATATTCAGTATCTCATATGAGTGGAATCATACAGTATTTGTCGCTTTGTAATTGGATGTTCTGCTTAGCATAATGTCCTTAAGATTTATCCAGGTTGGATGTGTGAGCATAGTTACTGAGTTGTATCCAACTTTTTGTGACCCCATGAACTGTAGCGCACCAGTCTCCTCTGTCCATGGGATTTTTCAGGCAAGAATACTGGAGTGGGTGCCTTTCCCTCCTGCAGATCTTCCCAACCTAGTGATCGAATATGTCTCCTGTGTCTTCTGCACTGCAGGCAGATTCGTTACCCACTGAGCCATCAAGGAACAGCACATGTCAAAATTGTCTTCCTTTTTAAGGCTGAACATATATATACATATATAATATTTTTTATTTATCCATTCATCTATCGACAGGCAATTGGGTAGATTCTACATTTTAGCTATCATAAAATCATACTGCTGTGAACATGGGTATACCAATATCTCCTTGAGACCTTGCTTTCAGTTCTATTGAGTATATACCCAAAAGTAGAAATGCTGGATCATATGGTAATTCTATGTTTAATTTTTTGAAGAACTGTTATAATGTTTTCTACAGCAGTTCTAACATTTTACATTCCCACCAAGATTACACAACGGTTTCAATTTTTCCACATACTCACCAACACTTGTTATTATCTGTTTTTGTTGTTGTTTTCTTTAATAGTAGCCATCCTAATTGGTATTAGAAGGCATTTCATTGTAGCTTTGATTTGAGTTCATCTTAGTTTTTTATTGGCTTTTGGGTGGCTAATTTTCCTTAGATCTTAATGTGTTTCAAAATGTGTTTCAAGGATCACATAATTAAAATCACATTGTTAATGTCAGAATGTTTATTAAAAATGTAATTTCTTATGCTAGCAAACTTCTATCCAATAGTTACGGTACTTTATGCAGAATATACATTTTAGAACTTATTAGGTAATTTTTAACAGAATAAACTTTGCCACAGAAACTAGTAAAAATTATTTCTTTTTGCATCAATGTTACTATCATATTCATAATCATATTGTCTATAACTATCATCTCCAAGTTGTATTAATAAGAACATTTATTTAGCTTTCACTAATGTATTGTGCTGTGCTGTGCTTATTCGCACAGTCATGTCTGACTCTGTGCGACCCCATGGACTGTAGCCCACCAGGCTCCTCTGTCCATGGAATTCCCCAGGCAAGAATACTGGAGTGGGTTGCCATGCCCTCCTCCAGGGGAATCTTCCCAACCCAGGGATCATTCTCTTGCATTGCAGGTAGATTCCTTACCGACTGAGCCACAAAGGAAGCCAAAGAATGGCATGGGTAGCCTATCCCTTCTCCAGGGCATCTTCTGGACCCAGGAATCAAATCTGGGTCTCCTGCATTGCAGCCAGATTCTTTACCAGCTGAGCTTCCAGGGACCTCCAAAAACCTGGTTTTCTTAGAGATAAATTAGATTCAATGACCGAAAATCCTGGGATTGGTGGACACTTTATAGACCTAAGTGATTTAAGACCCCATCTAATCCTCAGACCCTCTATGCAATACCCTACTAACTCACCTAGCCTGTGCAATGTCTTTGAACCTATAGGTTCCTTTTTCTGGAATACATTTGAACCGTCACTCACTGCATGGTATTCACTCATGTTTCATGTCCAGCCCAAGTGCCTTCTCCATGAAACCATCCATAAATGCCTCCAGCCATGCAGATCTGATGTTATCTTCTACTGTATGATCACCAGACCTACCTTTACTCTTGTGGTTACACTACCTTGCAAATTTTCTTGACAAGGTTGCCCTAAATTCTTTGAGGATAGAAATTATTCTAATTGTTATTATTATTATTATTTTATCTTAGGCAGTACCTTACATCTGAGATATAAACATATGCTCTTTATTTAAATGGATTTTAACAAAACTTTAAAAAGTATGCTAACCAAGCAGTCCTAGATAGATTGATACAGATAATTTTATTCACACAGAGGGATGAGAATTAAGAATTACATAGATCTTTTCAAGATAAAAAACATTAGAATTTGAATTTCTTGATAAAAAAATGTCTATAGAGATATAGAAATAGTACATTTGTAGGAGTCTACATAACAAAAATGTGTATTTTTTTAGATTTTTTTTCAGTGATAAAGATGAAAAAATTTTAATAGGTATATAAGGACATGTTTATCTCTTTTTCTTAACATGTATAATTTAAGCTTCCGAATCAAATAAGGTTGGAAAGTGTTCTGTATATAAAGTCTTAATACAGATATTTTGCAGTGTACAGTGTACAATTTCAAGAAAAATTATTAATTTTTTAGATTTTTTTAATAGAAAAATTCTGTTTTAAAATACTAATGGACTTTGAGATGCCATTTGGGGATCATTTTATAAACAGTAAAATAGAAAAAAAAATCATGGGATACAGTTCTCCTTGGGAAACTATATCTGGCTCACTGGTATCTGTTCTCTTGAGAGATGAATCCAATCTTGGAGCCACTGAGTCTCTCACAGATGACAAACTCTAACACCATGGACAACACAGAACTGCTTTACCACTAATTCCCTCTTGGTCGCTCAGATAAATAGTTGTGGGTAAAAATCGATAGCTGTACCCCCCAGGGTTTGTCATTCCTGAGCCAGTATTATCATTCACAGTATCAGTTGTGTGTTCTAGAGATCTGTGACAATCTCATGGCAGGCAAATAATTGCAATAAGATAACAACTGAACAGGTGCTTCAGAATAATGACTCAAACCTTTTACAGAAAGCCTATGGAAAACAGAGGTCAAGCCAGCCCGGAGATGCTGGTAATGAGGAAGTGAAATGCCTATGATGGCAGTAAGCCAATCATTATCTGATTCATTATCTAGGTACAAAAATTCTGTGAGAATCCCCATTAAAAATCAGTGCATATTAGCCTTTTCCCCAAAATCCGCCTCCTGAGAAACATCTGAGGATCTTTCAATTTGAAATTATAAATGAGAAAGCAAAAAGAAAAAAAAAAAAGATTTTTTTTTAAGTATAAGAAAGCTCTCATAGAGTTTCTATATAAAGTTTTAGGACTGCTTTGGTCCATTCCAGAAATGTTTACAATACTGACACTCAGGATGTGAATGTAGCTCTTAGGAGTGTGCTGACACACTCTTCTCTATCCTGTTCTCTTTCTCACCAGTATCATTTCTGAACCACCACCTACTTCCTAGGGCTTCAGGAAATGCTCCACAGTTTCTTCTGAAAGCAAGTAAAACACACAGTTTTTATTTTAATAGAGTTATATATATGTGAGAAAGAAAATAAAACTACTCAAAATTTGCCAATGTATTGAAAGGTGATGGTTTAAAATTATTTGTCAGATCAATCAGTAGACTTCAAATATCAAATTGATAGGCTAGCATTTCTAAAGTCACACTGTTTTGTCTGGGAAGTGAAAGTCGCGCAGTCTTGTCCGACTCTCTGCCACATGTGTCCAGGGACTATATAGTCCATGGCCAGAATTCTCCAGGCCAGCATACGTTCTCCAGGATCTTTCTACAAGATCCTTTCTCCAGGGCATCTTCCCAACCCAGGGACTGAACCCAGGTCTTCCGCATTGCAGATGGATTCTTTACCAGCTGAGCCACCAGGGAAGCGCTTTGTCTGGGAAAGTCCCTGGAAATTTTGTTCTCTGGGGGTTATTCCTCTGTCAGAGAGCACTCCTAAGCCTGTTTCATCGGGCAAAGTTGTATTGAGTGTTCTTTCTTCACAGCCAGCAAGTGAGTGGGGGTGACTGTCAGTTTTGATCTATTGAACATTTTGATTGTCCTACCCTAGTGACATCAGTCATCTGGCCAAGACTGTGCAGCCATTCTCAGCACTCAGAGGTGTTGTCTTTTGACAGATGGACAGACAGGGGCTGAAGGTAGCTTGACAGCACTTGAGATCCTATTGTGTGTTAGCATCAACCTAAAGACTGGAACCAGATGAAGGCAAATGTATTAACAGAAGACATTACCTGCTAGAGTGAGTGTGCCCTTATAGTCTAGACTCTTTTGGTTTATATACTGCTTTGTTTCACACTTACTTTGAATATGTTTCATTTTTATATTCTGTGACTAGAATTCTGGGAGTGGCCCCATCTTTGATGTCTGGGAATCTTACAGGAACTGAGCATGTGAGTCTGTAGAAAACCATCCACATAGGCATTCGGGAGACACATGTAACTCAGTTTACAGAGTAAGTCTATTGGAGAATTTTTTACTCTGCTAAATTTCTTTAGAAACTAGAAGACCCACTGATTGATAACCAAACACACTATCTTTGAAATAAGGAGGATAACATGTCTCATCATCACAATAATTGTTTAGTTACAGAATTATAATAACTAAACAGAATCTGCTGGTTTTAGTTCTGTGTGAAGGATCCTGGACATTCAGCTTACAGAGGTATAGTGCAGAGGGTCTCTGCTCCCTCATCCATGCTAAGCTGCCTGCACTCATAAGTTGCTACCGAGAAAGAACTTCATTATAAATTCAGTAAAGTTTCTGTCATAGTTTCAGGTCTAAAAAGAAAAAAAAAAACAAAAACCAAAAAACAGTGGTACTCCCAGGCTGGAAATCACAGAGAAGACAGCAGTGCAAGCTCAGTTTCCCCATCTCTCCACATCCTGTGGGGAGGTATACCTATGGCAGGACAGGGCTAGATGAACTGTGTGTGTGTGCACGCGTGGTCAGTTGTGGCCAATGTTTTGTGACTCCTCGGACTGTAGCCTCACCAGGCTTCTCTGTCCATGAGATTTTTCTGAACTTCAGGACAACTTTCTACAGTTATGGTATGAATACTGCTGGTACTCCATTCAGATCCTCTCAACTGCACTTGACCATTTCAACTCCCCTTCCCCAGCTTCAGTGCACTTTCGCCTCTAACAGCTAGTACCTGAGGCCCCTGTCCATCATATTGACCTTCAGATATGAGCTGTTTTCACAAAAGCACAAAAAGAAAAGGTACCTGCTAGGTTACATCCTACCACATTCTTCCTGTCTCCAATCAAGCTGCCCTTTGTCAATGATTAACAGCTGCGAGCATTTGAAGGCCCACCTCCCTTGGCTTTGTACAGGTGAAATCTGAGGAACAACACACTCCAGGGTTCCCATGTGGGCCCAGGCTAAAGCTACTCTCCTCCAGACTTGCCTGGAATTGCATTTTGGCTTGCCTTCTTCTTCCCTAAGTAGTTTTCTCCACTTCTTTCCATGCTTCTGCAGGAGGACTTCACTAAATCACTTGTACAAGATAATCCTTAACCCATGCCCGGATCTGCTACTAGACAACTTGACCTAAACATGGGGCAAGTGTAAACTCTGTGTTATACTGACAGGTTTGCTGGTCACCGGACTAACTGAACACAGTGTCAACAGTTCTCAGCTGTGAGACAGGAGCTGCTAAGCACTTGGAGACCTGAGGAACCCATAGGAGCTCAGGTCGGCATATTAGTTATCTATGGCTAGATAACAAATTCCCCAGAAGTGTAACAGTTTAAACAATACACATTTGTAATCTCATTTGTAATTACAATACACATTTGTAATACACACAGTTCCTGTGTGCCAGCTATCCTGGCACTTAACTAGGCTGGGTCTTCTTCTCCAGGAGCCTGCACAGGCTGTAGCCTACATATCAGCCATGGTTGTAGTCATCTCCAGGCTTAACTAGGCTGGGAGCCACATCCATGCTCCCTTAATGGTTATTGGTAGGATTCAGTCATTCATGGCTTGCTGGATTTACTTCCTCAGTAGCTGTTGGGCAACAGCCCCTCTGAGGTCTTCACCCACTAGAGCCACTGCACATGGCAGCTTGCTTTGGTAAAGCAAAAATAAACTAGAAAGCAAGTGAGAGCAAGAACTAGAAAGATAAGAGTCACAGTCTCTTGTAACCTCATCTTGAAAGTGATATATCATCACTTTTGCCATTATTTTCTTCATTAGAAGCAAGTCACTAGATACAGCCCATGCTCAGAGGAAGGAGACTGCATAAGAGCCAGCATACAGGGAAGTGGGAAGTGGACTCTCCCTCTACAGCTTGCATTCTTCTAGGCAACCTGACAATACTTAGATACCTAAGTATCTAGGCTCATTTTTGCAGATTCTTGCTTGTCACTCCAATTTCCTTTCATTAAAGTTTTCATTTATACTTCAATGATCATATTCAAAAGTAAACTCTATCTAGTTTATTATTCCAGATAAAGAAGTAAAATACATATTTACACATAAATACCATTTAAATGTGGGCATAAGGAAGAAATACTTCTAACAGTTCCATTCTTGGAATAAGTTGTAAAAAATAAAATGGTTAAAATTCTGTTTTGACAAATCATGTAGTTTAGAAACTCAAAAACCTCTGCTGCCACTTGGTTGGCATTTCTTTTGACACATTCTGAAATGATGCTCAGATAATTTGCTTCTTTGCTCAACCTGGATTGACAACTGAAAGGTATTTTGTGCTGGTCTTCTATGAAAAGCCCTGTGTCCACTTCAGTGGCTCCAAAATGAATCAGTTCGACTCCCGGATATGAATGATTCATTGGATCTTATCTCCCTCATGCTGGCTGCCTTGGTGCTCAATTCCCTAATATAATGATTTCTAAATACTGGGTCCAGATGTTTCCCTGGGATAAGCTGGGCAGTGAGAATACAGGTGTGTGAAAGGATGAACTATGTTTTATTCTGAATTTTGAACTTGAAATAATTGCAGTTAGGGCTTATAGTCAGAACATGCTAAAACTTTTAATGCATTGATTTAGGCATCCCTTTTCTTTTCACCTGCATGATTATATACGAAAATAAAAGTAAAAATCTGTGGCTCAGTGATATACAGAAAATAAATGAGCTAATCAATAGAGTTGCCAACATAGTTATTATCTTGAAGTTGGCCTTACACCTGTCTAAAATTTCAGAAAAGATTGCAAAGCCCCTGCCTTTACTGGTTAATAAGAAAATCAAGTGGCATTAAATAAAAAGTAGTGATCTAATGCCCGATCAAGTAGTCTTTTATGCTCACTGACTCTAGATTGAGCTGTAACTACCGACAGGCAGGAGTGACCTTGTTTTAACATTAACTATGCATGAAGATCATTTCTGTGGTTTCCAGAAATTCTTATTCTTATACGTGAATTGATTTTAAATTAATCACTATTGAGGTTACTCCTTAATTGTATGTATATATATACATATTTCAAAAATATATATAATTATAAATTATAATAAAAGTATATTGCAGCTAATAGCTTTATAAAAGCCTTACTTTGTACCAGAATGCTTAAAGATCCCAGGGCACCATCAGCCAGACATCCTCTCAGATAACCAAACAAAACAATAGAGATGTGCAATTCATATAAATGCACACAGGTGTAACCTTGGAAATCCATTATTTTTCTTGCAGGATACATTCTGTCTCAACAGTAATAAAATTTATACAATTGTTAAATCAAACAGATGTGGCTTACCTTGTATCTAAAAGCTACCAAATCTGGATTCTGGAAGAATTAGCCCTTGTGTCAAAACTGTAAGCCCTGCACTAGCTTCGCAAACGTTTATGCTGCTGTGAAGGGATAAATAGAAGGTGAAATTAGATCTCAATCTACAGTTTAAACTTTCCCAAATGAAAGGAAGCATTTGCAGAGCAAGAAGCATGTAACGCCTCTCATACCAATTAAGAAATTCTCAGGACTGTGTGCAGGACACAGAAATTCTGGTAGCTGGGATACTAAGATATGAAGTGAGCCGACCAAAGCCTTTCTGAAGACATGGACTATTTTCTAAAAATCTAACAAAATCTGATCCAACAAAATATTTTGATCTTATTTTTTTAATATTATAAATCCAGTATTTAAAAGAGTGAGTATTAAAAATCTGTCAACCATTATTTCATTCAACATAGAGAACTATAAATATTTTCATTCATAAAGACACATGTGTGTATATATGTATACACATATATTTATACACACACCGTAACTCCTTTTGAAGAACAAAATCATATAATACATATGCTTTCCAAACTGCCTTTCTAATTTAAAAATATATCATGAATGCCTTGTGGGTTACAGTAGACACTGTTAGCTACCTACAAAATCAAAAGGAAACTTTTGATTTTCTGATTAAGTAAGATGGATACAACTAGCTTGCTTCTTTCCTTTCCCCTCCCCTACATTCTTCTGACTTGCATATAGATGTGAAGGCTGATGCTATGGTAGCCATCTTGGGAGGATTAGAGAAAGGCAAAGAGCATCACAGAGGTGCTATCCCTGAACCTAAGCTAGCACTGCCTACCTAAGTTCTTTGACTTAGTTTATTAGTAGAAAAATAAATTATTAAAGCCATTGTGATTGAGTTTTCTGTTATTTGAAGTCAAATACATGTCTTCTACTTTTAATCTACCTTTGATTTTTCTTAAAGATAGGATACATACTGCTGACATAATGATTACAAAATTGAATTTCAAACAGTTTAGGACAAGACACTAAATAATATTAAATCATACAGAAAAAGTTTATGTCATTTTGTTTTATTATAGTTATTCTGAAGAGATGATATAAACAAGAGGTTCTAACTTAAATTACAAATTTTTGCTAATCATCCTTTTGAAAAATGCCTTAACAGACTTAGCTCAAAATTAACAATTTTGCTTTGATTTTTTGTTATCATTACTCTTAATTCATATTAAGCAATACTGGTTTCTACTTTTGATAAGAGAGTGGATTTAGGAAGATATATTAAGAAAATATCAATTCAGTTGTCACATGCATATGAGAAAATCTTAAATGTGGAATAGCATATAATTAAAGTTGGGAAACACAATTTTCTACTATATCACTTTTTTTTTAACAACATTTAAAGTTTAATTCTAGAGCACAATGTGAAGGGATTAATTATTGTCCCACTTTCTTAGTTGTTTTAGTAGAAAAATTGAATTTAGAATATGCTGTGGGACATTATTTGGGAGTCCATGTATTTATTCAGTAAGATTTTTGAAGAGATTATCTGCACTGTCCATTCCTGGCCCACACACAGAAATGAACTCCATTATATCTGTCATGTTGCTTTAAAGGACAGTTGAATGAAAAAAAAAAAAAAAAAAGCAAAACCAATACAATATTGTAAAGTAATTAGCCTCCAGTTAAAATAAGTAAATTTATATTAAAAAAATTACAGAGGAAGGAACACTTTCAAACTCATTCTACCATCACCCTGATACCAAAACCAGACAATGACAACACACAAAAAAGAAAATCCTCAACAAAATTCTAGCAAATAGAATTCAGCAATACATGAAAAAGAGATCATATACCATGATCAAGTCAGATTTATCCCAGGGATGCAAGGATTCTTCAATATACACAAGTGAATCAATAAGATACATGGTATTAACAAATTGAAAGATAAAAATCATATGACAATCTCAATAAATGCAGAAAAAGTCTTTGATAAAATTCAGAACCCATTTATGTTTAAAAACGCTTCAAAAAAAAAAAAACAATGGGCTTAGAAAGACCTACCTCTATACAGTAAATACAGTATATGATAAACCCACAGCAAACATTCTAAATGGTGAAAAACTGAAAGCATTCCAAGATCAGGAACAAGACAAGGGTGCCCACACTACTACTATATCACTTTTAAAAGTTATATACTATATTCTCATAAGGTTATATTTGATGGTAACATTTAAAACGGTTAACAACTGATATATTGTGGTTGCCAACCATCAACTAATGACCATAAAGCAAATACAGAAACAGATGCCAACATAAACTACTGGGATTGTTACTGAGTACAAGCTGCATATCTATCCTCGTTGTATCAACAGTGCATTTAATCAATTAACCTCTTAGCAAGTATTTAAGTTGTGACACACTAATGCCTAAATCATTGCTTAATATATTTGCCAAATAAGTCCTTGATTATTTCCTCAGGATAAATGACTAAAAGTTAAATTTCTGAGAAACAGCATAAACATTATTAAGCATTTCATATGTATTTGCCTAATTAGCCCAGAATGCTTGTACCAGTTATATTCTCACAATACCATAGAAGATTGAATTTTTTCTGAATCTTTCTATCATGTTTTGTACACTCAAAAAAGCAGAGAAATAAAAGAATAATAATATATTAAAATTAACATACACTAGTGTTCTCTCTCTTCCTCTTATACACACACACACACACACACACACACACGTGTTTTGGTTTTGTTTTTGAAATGAGCTTATTTGTTCATAATACTTCACTATATTATATTTACTTTGTTTAACATATAAAATATTATATCATAGATCAGTTCAGTTCAGTCTCTCAGTGGTGTCCAACTCTTTGACACCCCTTAGCAGCATACCAGAATTCTTGTCAATCTCCAACTCCTGGAGCTTACCAAAACTCATGTCCATTGAGTCAGTGATGCCATCCAACCTTATCTTCTGTCGTACCCTTCTCCTCCCGCCTTCAATCTTTCCCAGCATCAGGATCTTTTCAAATGAGCCAGTTCTTTGCATCAGGTGGAAAAGTATTGCAGTTTCAGCTTCAACACCAGTCCTTCCAATGAATATTCAGGACTGATTTCATTTAAGATAGTCTGGGTGGATCTCCTGGCAGTCCAAGAGACTCTCAAGAGTCTTCTCCAACACCACAGTTTAAAAGAATCAATTCTTCAGTGCTCAGCTTTCTTTATAGTCCAACTCTCACATCCATACATAACTACTGGAAAAACTATAGCTTTGACTAGATGGACCTTTGTTGGCAAAGTAATATCTCTGCTTTTTAATATACTGTCTAGGTTGGTCATAGCTTTCCTTCCAAGGAGCAAGCATCTTTTAATTTCATGACTGAAGTCACCATCTGCAGTGATTTTGGAGCCCCCCAAAAATAAAGTCTCTCACTGTTTCCATTGTTTCCCCATCTATTTGCCATGAAGTGATGGGACTGGATGCCATGACCTTCGTTTTTTGAATGTAAAGTTTTAAGCTAACTTTTTCACTCTCCTCTTTCACTTTCATCAAGAGGCTCTTTAGTTCTTTGCTTTCTGCCATTAAGAGTGGTGTCATCTGTGTACCTGAAGTTCCTGATATTTCTCCCAGCAATCTTGGTTCCAGCTTATGCTTCATGCAGCACTCTGAATATTAGTTAGGCAAGCAGGGTGACAATATACAGCCTTGTTGTACTCCTTTCCCAACTTGGAACTAGTCTGTTGTTCCATGTCCAGTTGTAACTGTTGCTTCCTGACCTGTATACAGATTTGTCAAAGAGCAGATCAGGTGGTCTGGTATTCCCATCTCTTGAAGAATTTTCCACAGGTGGTTGTGATGCACACAGTCAAAGGCTTTGGCTTAGTCAATAAAGCAAAAATAGATGTTTTTCTGGAACTCTCTTGCTTTTTCAATGATCCAAAGGATGTTGGCATTTGACCTCTGGTTCCTCTGCCTATTCTAAATCCAGCTTGAACATGTGGAATTTCATGGGTCATGTACTGTTGAAGCCTGACTTGGAGGATTTTGAGCATTACTTTGCTAGTGTGTGAGATGAGTGCAATTGTGTGATAGTTGAAACATTCTATGGCATTGCCTTTCTTTGGGATTGAATTGAAAACTGACCTTTTCCAGTCCTGTGGCCACTGCTGAATTTTCCAAACTTGCTTTCATATTTCACAGCATCATCTTTTAGGATTTGAAATAGCTAAACTGGAATTCCATCACCTCCATTAGCTTTGTTTGTAGTGATAATTCTTAAGGCCCACTTGACTTCACATTCCAGGATGTCTGGCTCTAGGTGAGTGATCACACCATCATGATTATCTGAGTCATGAAGATCTTTTTTGTATAGGTCTTCTGTGTATTCTTGCCACCTCTTCTTAATATCTTCTGCTTCTGTTAGGTCCATACCATTTCTATCCTTTATTGAGCCCATCTTTGCATGAAATGTTCCCTTGGTATCTCTAATTTTCTTGAAGAGATTTCTAGTCTTTCCCATTCTATTATTTTCCTCTATTTCTTTGCATTGATCACTGAGGAAGGCTTTCTTATCTCTCCTTGCTATTCTTTGGAACTCTTCATTCAATTGAGTATATCTTTCCTTTTCTCCTTTGTCTTTAGCTTGTCTTCTTTTTTCAGCTATTTGTAAGGCCTCCTCAGACAACCATTTTGCCTTTTTGCATTTCTTTTTATTGGGGATGGTCTTGATCCCTGTCTCCTGTACAATGTCACGAACCTCTGGCCATAGTTCTCAGACACTCTATCAATTCTAAACCCTTAAATCTGTTTCTCACTTCCACTGTATCATCATAAGGGACTTGATTTAGGTCATACCTGAATGGTCTAGTGGTTTTCCCTACTTTCTTCAATTTAAGTCTGAATTTGGCAATAAGGAGTTCATGATCTGAGCCACAGTCAGCTCCTGGTCTTGTTTTTGCTGCCTGTATATAGCTTCTCCATCTTTGGCTGCAAAGAATATAATCAATCTGATTTCGGTATTGACTATTTGGTGATGTCCACGTGTAGAGTCTTCTCTTGTGTTGTTGAAAGAATGTGTTTGCTTTGACCAGGGTGTTCTTTTGGCAAAACTTATAAGCCTTTGACCTGCTTTATTTTGTACTCCAAGGCCATATTTGGCTGTTATTCTAGGTATCTCCTGTCTTCCTACTTTTGCATTCCAGTCCCCTATAATGAAAAAGACATCTTTTTTGGTTGTTAGTTCTAGAAGGTCTTGTAGGTCTTCATAGAACCTTTCAACTTCAGCTTTACTTGTTGGGTAATGCTGGGGCATAGACTTGGATTACTGTAATATTGAATGGTTTCCCTTTAAACAAACAGAGATCATTCTGTCATTTTGAGATTGCATCCAAGTTCTGCATTTCTGACTCTTGTTGACTATGATGGCTACTCCATTTCTTCTAAGGGTTTCTTTCCCATATAGTAATATCATAGTAATCTTCCAATTTAATGTAATTGATCTAGCTAATTATTTCAAACTTTCAGTCTATTTTAAATTATAAAAGTCACACACACAATTTTTGTAACAAATTAAACAATGCTAAAATGTGAAAATAAAATGGTAGTAATCTCACTTCCCTCTTCAAATATAACTACCTCAAACTTATCTTTATTAATATAGATATCTCATATCTTTCTCCATGTTTAAACACAAGTGTGTCAACATACACAGGCATATATAGGCACTTTATCTACTGCAAAAAAAAAATAGGATTTTACAAATATACAGTGCATCATTTTTTTCTTTAGTATAACATTTGTATTCCTTACACATCAAAAGTGAGCGATATAACTCATTTTAATAGCTGAGTAATATTTTACCATGTTGTTGTTGTGTCTTTCAGTCACTAAGTCATGTCCAACTCTTGGTGACCCCATTGACTGCAGCATGCCAGGCTTCCCTGTTCTTCACTATCTCCTGGGGTTTGCTCAAATTCATGTTCACTGAGTCAGAGATGCTATATAACCATTAATAGCCTATAATTAATTCAAATATTTTGTTATAGGCATATATGCTTCCAGTTTCCAACTCTTTTACTCCATTGAAAAATGTCTCTGTAGACATTCACTTTTCTTTGTGTTTGTTTGATTTTCCTCTAGGCTAGAGATGTCCCCACTACCACCTCGCACACACAAGAATAGGATTATTAAGTCAGAGTATCTACATTTTTTACTACAGAATAGGTGAGGATATCAAATTTACCCATGAAATGTTCCAATATACACATTTATCCATTTAATAGGTTTACTAGTCTTTTTAAAACTATGCTGATATAATACATTTTAAAAAATGGCATTTTACTGTGATTTATCTACCATGAAGTTGAGAAAGTTTTTCCTTTCTTTCTTTTCCATTTTTTAAAAAAATTTTTCAGTGTACTTTTAAATGTTTTTCTGCTTCTGAATTTATAGAGCTTTTCATATATCTCTTAGTGATATTAACTTTCATTTTCAATAAATGCTGCAGGTTCTTCATTAGTCTATCATTTGTCTTTTAGCTTTTCTTGGTGTATATTTACCATTTTAATTATCAAGTTGTATTTGTTTATGTAATAAAATGTATATATTTTTACATGCAGATTCTTAAACAATAAAGATTTTATTTCTGTGTCAAGTGTGCTAAACATTTACCTGCATTTTCTCTAAGTTGGACAGGCAATTGTTCCAGGTTCATTTATTGAGCAAATTATCCTTTTCCAACTGACCTTTGCTAGTGGTGTGCTTCATACACAAACTATTTAATTTTTAGGAGAATTTGACAATCGTTAGATTGGTACCTTAATGTCCAAGGTAGGAGGAGTATTTATACCATAGAAACAAGAAATCAATAGATTGGGCTCCTTCCAACCCATCTCTGCTCCAGAGAGCTGGTTGTGAAACATTCATTATCCATCACTCCTTTGGTTATATGTGGTTTCCTCATATCCTTGGGCCTATCCTTGGACTTGGTATTTTGATTCATTCATCTATTTGCTTTAGTTCAGTTCAGTCACTCAGTTGTGTCCAACTCTTTGCCATCCCATGAACTGCAGCATACCAGGCCTCCCTATTCATCACCAACTGCCAGAGTCTACCCAAGCCCATGTCCATTGAGCTGATGATGCCATCCAGCCATCTCATCCTCTGTCGTCCCCTTCTCCTCCTGCCCTCAATCTTTCCCAGCATCAGGGTCTTTTCAAACGAATCAGCTCTTCGCATCAGGTGGCCAGTTTTGGAGTTGCAGCTTCAACATCAGTCCTTCCAGTGATATGCAAATATTATATTTCTATGGACAGTAGATTTGTCTTCAAATCTGTTATGACATAAAGGCTTCTCTCCACTCTTTTGCAAAAATCTTTTGTCACTTCTGAAGTACATACTTTGTGCTAAAAGTAATTTTGACAAGTTATAGCTCTCAAATTGACCAAAACAAACAAAAATGTTGTTCTTATCAAAGTCTATTAAATTGATATATTCATTTTGGAATAATAGATTTTTTCATATTAAAAAATCTTCCATTCAGCAAATTCATTTCTCCTTTATTTAGGGCGTTAGCATTTTAGAGAAATCTATTATTGACCTCTTTAGGCTCAGTGTAATAAATCTACTCATTTGACTGATTTTATTTAAATTGTACCACTGAAATTAAAAGAGATCACTCCCATTTCAAATTGCAAAATGCATAAAAACCTAAAGGAAATGGTGTCCATTTTTATGTCCTTTCCATAATGTAATCTACTAATCTGGAGACAATTGCTAAGTAGTCTATCTATCATCTGTCTATCTAAGTTCTGTAATTAATGTGGCAAATAATTGAACAGAACAGTTGCCAATATAGTAACTTAAAGACTGTCTTAGTCAAAGCTACTAGCATTTTTGGCAGTTCTCAGAGATGATTGTCTCTGCTCCCTAAGTGACACTGTTCATATCACTATATGTTATCAACACATCTGACCAAAACATTACTGTTTTATCATTTCCGCCCATCATAATGTGTGCAGAGAGGAGAAACAATTTGGAGGAAAGGAGCATTTTTTCTCATGGTTTTTTAGAAGTTTCAGGGATGAAGTTATTCCTCTAACTTGTCCGTAAGAAACATAACAAAAAGCCTTGTGCCTCAGTCTTACTGTTAATAAATATGAAAAGAATATGAGGGATGAATCCCAGACGGAAGATTGAAGTGTGGGGGGAGATGCTTTTGACTTCTTTGGCATTAACTTACTGATAAAATATTGTACTGAGAGACAAACAAAGTTCTGAATAAGTCTGAATAATTAAATTTTAAAGAGGAAAGAAAATGGAAATTTGCTATAGGTATGTATGGGCTTCCCTTATAGCTCAGTTGGTAAAGAATCCACCTAGAATGCAGGAGACCTTGGTTCCATTCCTGGGTCAGGAAGATCTGCTGGAGAAGGGATGGGCTACCCACTCCACTGTTCTTGGGCTTCCCTTGTGGCTCAGCTGGTAAAGAATTCGCCTGCAATGTGGAGACCTGGGTTCGATCCCTGGGTTGGGAAGATCTCCTGGGGAAGGCAAAGGCTACCCATTCTAGCATTCTGGCCTGGGGAATTCCATGGAGACCTCAGTTCGATTGTTGGATTGGGAAGATCCCCTGGAGAAGGGTTAGGCCACCCAGTCCAATATTCTTGGACTTCCCTGGTGGCTCAAACGGTAAGGAATCGGCTGCAATGTGGGAGACCTGGGTTCAGTTCCTGAGTTGGGAAGATCCCTTGGAGGAGGGCATGGCAACGCACTCCAGTATTCTTGCCTGGAGAATACAACGAACAGAGGAGCCTGACAGGCTACAGTCCACAGGGTCACAAGGAGTTGAACATGACTGATACAACTTAGCCTGCACATATGTAAAGAGTAGAGTAAAAACTTCACAGACACACTTGTTCTTTAAATAGTAGATACTGTAAGGGTGAATGACACCTTGGAAAAGCTGGTGGTGGGATTTGTTTTCACAAATGAGATTTAGGTTATTTCAGAGAACTCCCACTTTTGAAAGTTCACTATATGCCACTTCACTAACATTAGTACATGTTTCTGCTAACCAAAAAAAAAAAATCTGAAGAGGATTTTAGCTTTTACCAAGAAAAAAGAAAAAAGAAGGCAAAAAGTGATGCTAGTTTTCAGTGTTTGTTTTGTAGCAGGTGTTACAGGAGGCAGTGAGACTGACACCACTAAGCTCCCTCCAAAACTACACTCAGCATCTCAGCATTAAGTCACCCTAACTTTGAACTGTGTCTGTGAGCCTTTGTGCTTGATCTTGATTTATTTTGTGCAGCTGTTAGCAAGATGTATTGCATCATAATTGCTTCTTTGCTTCATGCCATTTCCGCTTAGAAAGTTTTCATAGGCATGCTCTATTTCCAGAAAGCTGGAAACTTCGGATTTAGTCATTTTCATCTGCTATCCTCTGTGAACTGGAGGAAAGGTGCAACCCACAACTGGAAATAGTGAACACAAGCATTGCAAATGATTTTAGTCAGCAATAAGACCTCGAATCCTTTCCAAATTTTTTGTTTGTTTTTCAATAAAGATAATATGGAGGATGTGTGTGTATGTATAAGTGGGTGTTTGTGATGAAACTGAAATCAAAACCTTTCATTACTCTTAACCTTAGAGTTTATTTGAACTTCACTTATTAGATCATCACCATGTCTAAGACATTCTGGGTTCTTTTCTTGGTGAGACTTACATTAGGTGGCCAAATTCTTATACCTGATGAATATACAACAGTTGGTCCGTCCTTCCTAGAATATTACCTTATAATTTGTGGGTGAATTTCTGAGGGTAAATATGCCTGTGTTGTAGAGAATTAATAGTCATTTCTCTCATAAGAAGATGACTCACAGGAATATAAGGTATAACATGGGGGATATAGTCAATAATATTGTAATAACTCTGTATGGTGACAGATGGTAACTAGACTTGGTGGTGATAATTCTGTAATACATAAAATTATTGAATCACTATGTTGAACACCTGAAACTAATATAATACTATATATAAATTATATTCTAATAAAGAAAAATTTATGAGATTATCATTATCTCTATTAAGTGTAGTAGCAGTAACAGCAACAGTAGTAGTAATAGCAATAGCCAATTATATATTTGCATAATCTTATCTAAAGAGTATCATGTTTTGTTTATCCAAAATTAATTGGCTCATAACAAACACCAAGCTGATGGTCTAAGAGAACCTGAACTAAGAACTTAAATTCTATCATGGAATGATGTGTCTCTCAGGGCCAAACTGATAACTAGGTTAATATTTATAATGTATATATATACACACACACATATATACATACATATATATATATAAAAGCAGAGCAAATGAAATGTTCATTTTAGTTAGCAAATGAAAAGCATCAGCAAATGAAAAGACAACATATAGAATGAGAGAAAATATTGCAAATGATGCAGCTGACAAGGATTTAATACTCAAAATACACAAACAGCTCATATAGCTTAATATAAAAAAAGAAAACAACCCAATCAAAAAATGGGCATAAGATCTAAATACATATTTCCCTAAAGAAGACAGAGAGATGGCCAACAGGCACATGAGAAGATGCTCAGCGTGGCAATTTTTAGAGAAATGTAAATCAAAACTTCAGGGAGGTATAACCTCACTGGTCAATATGGCCATCATCAAAAATGCTACAAATAATAAATGCTGGAGAGAATGTGGGGAAAAAGAAACTCCCCCAACACAGTTGGTGTGAATGCAAATTGGTATAGCTACTATGAGAACAGTATGGAGATTCTTTAAAAAACTAAATATAGAGCTATCATAAAATCCTTCAATCCCACTACTGAACATATATCCAGAGTACACTCTAATTTGAAAAGATAAACGCACATCAATGTTCACTTGAAACACCAGTTACAACAGCCAAGACATGGAAGCAACCTAAATGTCCACTGACAGATAAATAAAGATGTGCTCTGTGTGTGTGTGTGTGTGTGTGTGTGTGTGTGTGTGTGTGTGTAATGGAGTATTACTCAGCTATAACAGAAAATGAAACAATGCCATTTTCAGCAACATAGATAGGCCTAGAGATTATCACCATAAGTGAAGGAAGCCAGACAGAGAAAGATGAGTATTCTATGATACCACTTGTATGTGAAATATAAAAAGAATGATACAATGAACTTGTACACAAAACAGAACTAGATCTGCAGACACAGAAAACAAATTTATGGACAGCAAAAAGGGGAGAAAGGAGAGTAGATATAAATTACAAATATAGAATTAACAGATACAAACTCCTATACCTGAAATAGATAAGGAACAAGGATGTACTGTATAGCACAGAGAATTATATTCAATATCTTATAACTTATTATGGAAAATAATTCCCCCAAAACATATGACTGAATCACTTTGCTGTATATCTGAAACTAACACAATATTGTAAATTAAATATACATCAATAAAAATGCAGACTCTGACAAGAGTTCAGAGGGTCCCAATTTCTACAAATGTTTTGAAGAATCTAAGATACCCATTTTTAAGCTGAGAGTCAATACCAACCGAATACAGTATAAATATGGGGACTATAGAGAATACCTGGCTGGGTTCAAATGCAAATTCCCCACTGTCTTCTCTGGCTTCCCTCTCGGCTTCTCTCTGACATTATCCCCTACCTCCCTCCTGGGCTCATTGCACTTCAGCCATGGTGGCTTGCTCTTGATACATTTTCCATTATGTATTGTCCCTCTTTATACCTGGTAATATTTCTTTTTCCTGAAGACTAATCTGATATTAATACAGCCTTCAAGACTTCTTCTGATTTGCATTATCATGATCTGGACACAAATCTCATTTGGGATTTGCTTAGCTTCTTGTATCTGCAAACTCACATCTTTTACCTTTGCCAAAATGCTACATATGTTTGGATTTTATTTTGTTCCATTGTTCTTTTGGTCTATTCTTGTGCCAATACCAGTTTATTTTAATCATTTAATGTCTTGATGTTTGGTAGTGTATGTTCTATAAATAAGAAGCCCCCAGATAGATAAGAGAAGCAAAAATCAAAGAAAAAAATGGAAAATAAACAACAAAATGGAATATTTAATTGCTAACATATCCATGCTCAGTTGCTCAGTTGTGTCTGACTCTTTGCACTATAGCCCACCAGACTCCTCTGTCCATGGAATTTTCCAGGCAAGAATACTAGTGTGAGTGGCCATTTCTTACTCCAAAACATACCAATATTTAATATGCATGTCTAAATTCACCAACCGAAGACAAAGACTGGCCAAGGCAGTGAAAATGCTAAGTCCTAACCACTGGACAGCCAGAGAATTCCCTGGGACATCTTTCCAAATGGTTTAATTTTTAATTGCAAAATAATCTAAAATACTTTCATACAAAGGCTTAGAATTTTCATATATATAAATGGTATCTTCAAAAACTTCAAATAGACAAGTTGCATACAAATGTCTAATTCACATTTCTGCAGCATGTAATTATACAAGATTATCAAGCAAAAGAAGATACATTATACAAATTGTAGAAAAATATAAAATACGGCTGGCATTTTTGACATTTTTAGTTAGGTTATAAGCAGTAAGATATCAAGTTAGTTGCTAAGATAGTAAGTAGCAATTTTTGCTCCCTATATATATACCACACACTCATTAATCTATTTGCTGGTTGAGTATAATTTTTAAATGTCATGGTTGATTTGTGAATTGAAGTACACTGTAATAGATGCTGAATTCTACCATGAAAATACTCATTTTGTACAATTCTTTCAGTACAGGTGTAGCTTTTACTTATTAATATGACTCTGCAGGAATCATCATTATTTTAACAATCTTTAGAATATGACAATTTACTCTGTGATATATACTACCATTCTCACTAAGCTATCTGCCACATGATTGTCATTTAATGGAAGGAAGGCAGAGGACCCCTGAGCTTTCAATAAAAAAGCCAGTGGACTTGTAGGTAGTGCCTACTGTGGTAAAATATTGAAAATCATAACTTTAAAGTTAGAGGAATGAGAATATCAAAGGTGAAGAATGATTGAAAATGAATGTAACTATATTCTATTATATTCTTTTCAATTTCTACCTGGACTTATATAAGAATCCTTGCAATTTCTTTTTATTTTTTTTTTAATTTTGTTTTCATCATTACTAAGATGCTTCTATTTCTAAACGCTTTTAAATAACTATGTCAAATTTAGACTGTGTGTGTGTGTATTCCTAACAAAGGAACACATATTCCTAACAAAGAATTAAAAATCCAAAATACGGACTATGGTAAATGCAGTTTGCCCATTACAGATTGGATAAATGGCTGGACAGTAGAGAACTGGTAATTCACTTACCAAGCTGTATTGCTCCACTGAGAAGACTAATTGCCCAGAACAGCCAACCACATCACATAATTCTCATCTAGTTCATTCTTCCTCTGCTGATAGCAGCTAATTCCAGGTGTCAACCTAAACCTCAGGAATGTATGAGGTTTTAGATAAGAATGGAGCCCTGGCCTTCTAAGTCTTCTCAGTTATCTAGCTTCTGTTTGATTGCAAAATATATATTCTTTTAAAAACAAACATTCCTATCACTTCTTACCCATTAACCAGTTTTTCCACAATTCTCTCTTGTCCACTACCACTTCCACAACGAATATCTTGTCTGTCTCTATAGATTTGTCTACTATGGATATTTCTTAAAGACAGAATTTTATAATATTTGAGCTTTTGTGTATTGGTTCTTTGGTTTAGCATAGTGTTTTTGAGGTTCATTCATATTGCAGTATGTATCACAAATTGATTTTTATGGATGAATAATATTCATATTTATATAACTACAATGTGTTTATCCATTCATCTGTTGCTGTCATTATAGCTGTTTCTACCTTTTGGCTATTGTGAATACTGCTACTGTAACATGCATGTACATATACTTCTTTGAATATCCAGTTTCAATTATTTTGGATATATATCTAGATCTAAAAGTGGAATTTGGGGACATATTGTAATTTTTGCTTAACTTTTTGAGGAACCAGTAAATGTTTATTCACCACAAATGAATCTTTTTACATTCTCATCAGGATTGTACAATTGTGTTACTCCCTGTGCATTCTTGCCAACATATTTCCTTTTTGCTCTTGCAGTGGGTATAAAGTAATACCTGATATCGATAAATGAAATAGAAAATAGAAAACAGGGATTCTCAATGAAACCAAAAATTGTTTCTTTGAATCAACACAATTAGCAAAGCTTTGGCTAAACTGACAGAGAAAACAAGAGGAAATAAAACATTTTTAATATTTTAGCTTACAACTGTATATTTAATGGAGATAGAAATCTAAATATAGGGGGCAAATACTTTATTCTATTACTTATTGTCCTACCATTCTAGTTTGTTATTCTATCTCTAATCCATCTCAAGGTTTAATCTCTAACAATATATTTTAAAAATTTTAAATTGCTTCTGTAATGTTAATCAAAGCATTTTCCTTTAGGAAGGAAGGAACATTCCTTTTTTACATTATCTATGTATATGAAAGAAAAGGTACACAAACATAAACGCTTATGCAAGTTAACATCAGGTCATTTTGATTCCGTGCACATCTTTCTGTACATAAAGAATGAATTTGTATAAGGAGTTTATAAAGCAATTTTAATTTATTCTGATTCAGATGTTTTCCTTTTTTGTTATATATGCTACATATGTGCAAAATCAAGGTGAGAGAGCATTCACTCAGGAACAAGAATTAGAATGCTTAGGACCAATTACGTCTTTAAAATTACACGTAAATATTTCCATTCCTTTTGTTTGGGTGATGATGACAGCAATCAACAAAGCCCAACAATTAAAAGTAGCTGAAAAAGAAATGGAAAGGCAAAGTAGATTGTTCCCTGTGCTAATTTACCTTAGTTTATTTCCTATTCAAAGTGTTGTATATACACAGTCTAAAATAATTCAAAGTCCATATTCAGAACAAAATTAAAAATTATATTAAGGCAAAGTTTGACAAATATGATAGTGTATCTGAAGAGTTGTTTTTTCTTTTTTTTTTCTTTTTTGATTTGGATTCTACAATAGTATGGAAGAAACATGTTCTCAATACCCAAAAGACAAATTATAAAATTCCTCGGATGTTGACCTGATATTCTTCATTTAACTATGAACAGTGTTTTCATTAGAGAGGAGTCAATATTATACTTTAACTTTCTCAAAGTATTTTCAATGTTTATAGAGTAATGGTGTTCTAAAGAGTATCTCTATAATGGTTTATAGCTCCTATTCCCTTTTTTGAAAAGAATGCATTACAAATCTTTCTTGACTTAGAGAGGAAGCCTATGTATTCTACCAGTGTTATCAAGAGACATATATTTCAGTGTGGGAATCTGCCCTCCATGATTTAAACCTCAAAATAGAAATTGTTAACTAAACAACTCCATTAACTCTAAATATAATAGAGTTCTATTATCTACAAACCTTGCTGAATTAATTCCTTTTTGTGCCTAAACAGTTTCTCAGAGTAATAAATTCAAATTATGATGTGTAAAGAAGGACTTCTTTTACCTGTCTTTAAAAAACTCCACATTCACACAGTTACAGTAAGTTTGAAAAGGACTGATTTTAATTTTAGTTATAAGATCTAGCAATATCCTGCTTCCTCATATCTGCAAAGAGAATACTACATATCTTTTACATATGTTGTTGGGGAAAGAATATAAGATAAAGAATATTAAAGTGTTCTGTCTGCTATAAAGCACTCTACCCATGAACATAATGCTTAAGGAATATTCTGAAATTTGGAGAACATGTCCAGCTGTTTGTGATTTCATAGAAATAAATCAAATTTTTTAGCCTTCATATTTTCAAACTAAAAAAGGTCTGACTTTTTCAGTTGTCCTTTTAGAAATTTCAGTCAAAACAAAGATTTATTAGTGCCCACTATCTACTGAGCACTTCACTAGCTATTTATATTCCATAGATGAACATGGCAGGATTCATCTCCTTACTTCCTTCCTAATCTCCTTATCACTTATTCAGTGCTTCTAACATTGTTCAGCTGAAATTTGCTCTTGGTTGAATATTGTGATTATAGGCCTGGGGGAGAAATACTGGGAGTAAGTATGCCTGAGTTTGAGGAGAAGATTGTATGTCTTCCATTGTCTTTCAGAAGAGCAATGAATAGAACTGCCTGCCTGTTTTTCAGTGTGATTGTCCATTCTAAGAAAAAGATTTATTTCTAAAGATTTTATCCAATACATAAGTGTAATGAACATATCTCTACCCAAATAGCTTTTCACTTTTTACTTGTACCCTAGTCAAGTTAAAAAGTTAATATACTAATGTGGAAACACGGGACATAAAAATATCATGAATAGATAAAAAGTGGGTGGATAGGAAAATACATTTTTTTCAAGACATGAGCACAGCATTGTAAATATTACACATTCTCCCACCCCCTCAGCAAGAGACTGTTTTCACAATTTGCCACCCAGAATGATATAGCCTTTTAGGATATATAGACACGACAGCAAGTTCTCACCCTTTGTCATAAGTAAAAGCGCATGTTTAGCCTTTTATGAATATAGTGAAGCTACAAAATGGCATATGGATCTGAAAACCTATTCAACATGCCTGTATTTATAACTTCAAAGCCTTATCAGTAGTGTGGGGTTTCTTTGATCATGTACACTTGAAGGTGGTTTAAGTAAATTCATCTCTTAAAAAGCTTGGATGCATGACAATTTGTATAGTGGTCTGAAAATATGATCTAAATCACCTGGAAGTCCACATTAGTGGTTAACTATTTTCTCATTGTTTATGACTATGAGAAACATAGTCACTAAGAATATGCTATGTATATTAAAAAACTGACAAGAAGGGTCCCTGGTTTGCATTTCTTGACTTTCTGAAGTTACTTTAGCTCTGTTGAGAAGAGATGACTTGTAGCATGGCTCTGCCATTTCAGTTCTCACATGGTTTCTTGCATCCCTTATTCTTAACTATATTCTTTTATAATTTATTAGTAATGGGCATAGAAACAGGGAAATGAATGCAGATATTAAATATAATCTCTATATACATGACTAGATACATAAAACAAGTTTGTCCAAAAATGAGTTATCTAACAATTTTGTTGTCTCAACACCTATATTTGCTTATTAAGATTGTTTACAACTCTCAACAGTTTAAAAAAGATAGCATTAAAAAATTACAACTTCATAGGATGCTTACATCTTTTGTTCCCTTCATTTATTTATTATTGTTGGCTTTGACACTCAACTTCATATTGTTGAAACCATTCTTTTCTAGGCCAAATCATTTTTAAAAGGAAAAGGCAGTGCTATAAAAATCAATGAGTAATTCTAAACTGAGTAAGTAGTTCAACAGTGAAAGTCAAGATTGCTAATATAAAATGCACCATTTGAAACAGAAATTTAGGTCATGTCATTCCTTTCCTCTCTCATTGACAAAATGGGTCACTAACTCCTGAACCTCTCTGCAAAGAGTTTCCTCATTTACTTTACTCAAAAAAAAAAACAAACAATAATAATACTAATAAAGGATTTAGCTGTAGATATGAAATACAGAACATATAAATTTTGAATATAAAACAATTTAAAAGTTACCAGAATCATGCTCTTAAAGACGTATAATGGGATACAAAGCATCTTTCATGTTATCACAAAATATGTTTAGTTTAGAGAAATTCAACATATTGAACACTCATTAACAAACTCTGACATTCTGTTGGGGATTTTTGTTCAAATCCCACCCACCTGCCTAATCACCAGGTGGCAGTGTAGCAGCAGTCATCTGTATCTGTCTTTGAGAAGCCTCAATAAAAATGGCATTGCAATGATATTGATACTTGATAGAATTATTTGGGTTTAAAAATTTTTAAGTGTTGTCCTCTCTTAGTATTAAAATAGTCCTGCATACACTTTCACAAATTGCCTTTTGCTTTGAGGAACTATATAGATAGTTCCTTTCTCTTGTTTCTTAACTACAAAAAATTGTATACATATCACCTAACTGTTTGTTGTCTTACAGTTTTAAATAGCAATGTTTTATACATCATAGTTGGAACTGAATCACATTTTTTTTCAACTAACACCTTTCAACAATTGGATTAAGGCAAGGTTTCCCATTCTTTCAACAAACGCATATGCCAGGAGACTACAAACTTTTAAGACGAGGATTCTGACGTTTCATTTTCTCTTATCTAAACTTCTCCAGCTGTCATTATGCCATCTGAGACAAGTTTTCAGTCTACAGTACTATCCTACTCTATCAATTCCTTTGTATTTGCACAATGTCTATTCAGCAGTTTAACCAGGACAAAAGAACCAATTTCAACAGTTGATTTCAGATACTCAGGATTTATTATGTGTTTAAAGTATGTCTGAATTCTTTTTTGCAGATGGAAATTCAGAAATCCAGGTTATGTCATCTGATCCAATATCAACTAGTGAGTATAGTTCAAAA
Organism: Bos indicus; assembly: GCF_029378745.1. Classification (NCBI taxonomy): domain Eukaryota; kingdom Metazoa; phylum Chordata; class Mammalia; order Artiodactyla; family Bovidae; genus Bos; species Bos indicus. Next base: position 58,903,351 of record NC_091763.1, on the reverse strand, counting down.
GCTAAAACTTAAAACATTTATGTGAAATACTCTTAGTGGACTGGAAAGAAGGTGTTTGGGAATATGTCCCAAACCATGAATATAATTTTTTCCTGTATTTAGACTCAGTGGAGGAGGAGATTGTCTTCACCTTTGGAGGAACTATGTCGGTACTGTTTGGGAGGAAACTGTTTTTTCTGCAGGAACTGGGTTAAACTGCAGATATGGTTCTTTAAAACTTGACTACAGGAAGCCTATGGAAAACAAAAAGAAAGGGAACTACTTACTATATGATCTGTAGAGTTACTGGAGATTTTAGAGGACAGAACTGAAAAAAATATTTATTTTGATTTGAGAAATCTTTCCTCTACTTCCATATGCTTGAGGCAGTTGACATTTTTTTATCCTAAATAAAATGATCCAAACTTGCAGCTAATCTAGAAAATGACACAGTTATAATCTATGTCACACTATTTAGAAACTATATTTTGCTAATGCATAATTTTCTTAAATTTATATTAGAACATTTTGCAAAATATGTTTAAAAGGTTAAAGGGAAAAGACACAAAATTAGTATCCTAATATTTCAAATTAGTCTCAGTCCTAGCCTTGAGGAACTCTTTGGTTGTACTAGAATTCCAAATATGTTGGGTCAAGGCTCAACTACACATCTTTATAGCCAAAGTTTATGTAGCTCTATTTGGATAAAACTGGATAGATGGATGGATCCAAATTTTCAAAAGATACTCTATTGAATTATAAGACTTTTTAATTTCTTGATTTTTAGAATGTTCCTTCTAGAATTCTTCACATATAAACATATATAATGTCATAAAATAATTACAGTAAAACTCATTCAACTTATGCAGTGTATACTAAAATGGAAATTTACTTGAGCTTCAAGGTAAAAATATTGTGAATGATAATTTTAAGATGTTATATATTAAATGTTTCAGTAATTTTTGTAGCTAGTAAAATATCATATAGATTCATTTTTATTTATATCCATAACTATAAAGTTATATTCTTTTTTAAGACAAATTTTATAAAAATTATTTAAAAATAAATATTAAATTAGATAATAAGTAATGATATTACATCAATTTTTTTGTCTTAATATAAATTAACCAATAAACATTTCTGGAGAAGGCAATGGCAACCCACTCCAGTACTCTTGCCTGGAAAACCCCATGGACGGAGGAGCCTGGTGGGCTGCAGTCCATGGGGTCGCTAAGAGTCGGACACGACTCAGCGACTTCATTTTCACTTTTCACTTTCATGCATTGGAGAAGGAAATGGCAACCCACTCCAGTGTTCTTGCCTGGAGAATCCCAGGGACGGGGGGAGCCTGGTGGGCTGCCGTCTATGGGGTCGCACAGAGTCGGACACGACTGAAGCGACTTAGCAGCAGCAGCAGAGATCTTATAATTCAAGAGCTAGAAAGGTCTTTGGAGATATCCTAGAAAAACATATTTCTTTTATAAATGAAGGACTGAGGTATAATGAAGTAAGTAACTTATCTAAAAGGATACCAATAATCAATGGTGAAATTAGGATTATAATTCAAATCTCCTGAGTCAAGAGCCACCCTTAAAGTTTTCCAATTTTTTAAATAGATATACTGGAACTGTTCAATTACATTCATGTTTTATATTTACAATTCCTGGTGGATTCCTGAAGCTTAATACATAATTTAAGGCAAATTTTTCGTATTACTCTTATTAGGAAAAGTTACTATTTTTGTCCATTCTTTGAGATCAAATTAATTGGCTGAGAATGACAAATATAGAAAAAAATAAGACTGAATTCAATCCTATGCATGTCTATACAAATTTTGGACAAATCACTTAACTTTTCTGAGTTTTAATTTCCTCATTTATATAATAAAAATAAGTATGTGCCTTTCTCCAGGTTTATGGCAAGGATTAAAGAAAATATGTCTTTATGTTTGCATTTAGTTATTAATGTAGTAACAGATAATAATAGCAGTATCAATTACTATAAAGTGAATGTGGTAAGGTTTCTGCTGACCTATATTATGAAAAAATGACTCTATATTATCTTTCCAGGTTTTTAAAACACAAATTCCTAATTGAATACAGTGATCACTTGGTTCTCTCAGTTGACTTGCAATCAGTGTTTAGGCATAAATAGTTTTTAATTGAAAATGTATGAAGTATACATACCTCATAAATATGAGAATAATCTAGCTCAAATACTGAGGCTAATAGAAGTTGGAAGAAGCTAAGAGCCACACAACAAATCAGTACCAAGTTTAGTCAAGAACTTGAATCATTTTACTTTCAGTCAATGTCCTCATTTCTACTATTAGTGGTTTTCAAACTATATGTAAAGGATCCTAAGGATTCTTCTAAGGTGTTACAAGGCCAATGAATGGACACCAGAAAGCTGCCAGAGAGTATGGCTGATATGAAAAGGCTTCAAGTTTCCTCCCTCCTTGTCAGATAAATCAGGTTTATTTTAATTAACCATATGTACTTAGAATTTGCATAACATAGGTAGATTCTGTTTACAAAAGTTTACAGTGCATGTATCTTTAGAGTATTAAATTGAATCATAAACAAGGAACATTTAATTATTCAAACAGTCACTGGTAGAAAAGTTGGTAAGAGCAAGGAAAAAATGTTTAACTCCATTTAGACCTCTAGTACCAGCTACTAAGGAAATATATTTAAATTTTTATAATTAAAATACATTATTATTAAAAAAATAAATTATATTTTCCTAATGACCTAGTGACCCTATCATAAAAATAGATAAAACCCATTATATGTTAAAATATGAATTAAGCAGTCAAAATGTGTTAGATGATTATAGAGGAAAAGAGAAAGCAATTTATTACTAACAAGTGATAACTTATGCTAACATTAAAAAGTCTCTTGAAAAGAATATAGGATTTTAAGCATCAGTAAAATTTGTAAATTGATGATAAATCCTTAAATTTCACCCAGAGAACAATATTGTATTACAGAAATTTTCCCAAGGGAAAGAAAAAAGCAAAATAATAAGATGTTCAATTGAGAGCATGGTGGTGGTTTAGTCACTAAGTTGTGTCCAACTCTTGCGACCCTATCGACTGCAGACTGCCAGGATCCTCTGTCCATGGGATTCTTTAGTCAAGAATACTGTAGTGGGTTGCCATTTCCTTCTCCAAGGGATCTTCCCAACCCAAGAATTGAACCTGGGTCTCCTGCATTGCAGGCAGATTCTTTACTGACCGAGATACAGGAGAAGCATATGTGCTAATAATTTCAAATCCTCTGGACAGAGGAGCCTGGCAGGCTACAGTCCACTGGATTGCAAAGAGTTGGACATGACCGAGGGACTGAATATGCACACGGAAATAGATAGACAGATAGATAGATAAAGATAATCAAATAAGAATACATGGCTTATTCATATGACTAAAATTTCTAAATTAATCATGCTGTGGCCAACCCAATCATGATACAGACATAGCCAAAATGAAAGTAAATAAACTTGGGTTTATGGATGTAAAACTATGATGACAGAAAGAAAGGTGGAATATGATAAATTATCTGGCTGTTAGGTAAATGCTGCCTCCGATCTAACTTCATGGTTGAATTAAACTGTAAGAAATTATTTCATTATAACTTAATTTTATAGATACAACTTTAGTTAGATAAAAAAATGTTATGCAAAAAATCTGTAAAAAATAATGTTTTAAAAAAGAGGCAATGAATATGATAATATATGTAACCTATACTATTCTATCCCTATTTGCTACCTGCAAAAATGAGGAGCAGTTGGAAGCAGTAGTGGAAATTATTCTTGCATCTAGATTAGATTCTGTGATCTAAAGTCTCATATAAATAATGACAACCTTCAGGTATAAAAGGATTTCAAAATCATGGACCTCTATTATTTAGTTAGGAGTTGCCATGCCTGACTTAAGCGTTCTTAAGTTGAATTGAAATCACAGCATCTGCTGTAGGATACAACTTTACTTGATTGCTTTACTTGCATCCTCTGCTCCATCTGACCAGGGAGCTTACTAGGCAGTTTTGCTACATTTGGGTCTCAGCCACTGAGCCATAATGGCCATGGAGCCATTTCTATGGCCCTGTCCAGGCAAGGAAGCAAATGTACAGTCCCATCCAATTGCTGAATATAATAGACAATTCCAGCTGGTGAGAAGACATAATCAAAGCATCCAGGCAGTCACATAACTCATCTACAGCCAAACTAGGGCTAGGAATCAGTCAGCACTCCTATACAATTGTTTCCAACCAGTGGCACTGCTCTTGACCTCACAGCATGAGCATCAGGCCCACCCAAATAAAGACACTGATAGCAAGTCCCATCTGCCCAAGGATGATGCCAGCTCACTTATCCAGAACTCTAAGCTGAGCTGACTGTGAAGGACCATGTCTGCTGAAGTGAACCTGTGAGGTCTGGAATAGGAGATACATTCAAATGTGCAAATTTCAATCAGATCAGATCAGATCAGATCAGTCGCTCAGTCGTGTCCAACTCTTTGTGACCCCATGAATCCCAGCACGCCAGGCCTCCCTGTCCATCACCAATTCCCGGAGTTCACTCAGACTCACGTCCATCGAGTCAGTGATGCCATCCAGCCATCTCATCCTCTGTCGTCCCCTTCTCCTCTTGCCCCCAATCCCTCCCAGCATCAGGGTCTTTTCCAATGAGTCAACCCTTCACATGAGGTGGCCAAAGTACTGGAGTTTCATCTTTAGCATCATTCCTTCCAAAGAAATCCCAGGGCTGATCTTCTTCAGAATGGACTGGTTAGATCTCCTTGCAGTCCCAAGGGACTCTCAAGAGTCTTCTCCAACACCACAGTTCAAAAGCATCAATTCTTTGGCGCTCAGCCTTCTTTACAGTCCAACTCTCACATCCATACATGACTACTGGAAAAACCATAGTCTTGACTAGACGGACCTTTGTTGGCAAAGTAATGTCTCTGCTTTTGAATATGCTATCTAGGTTGGTCATAACTTTCCTTCCAAGCAGTAAGCGTCTTTTAATTTCATGGCTGCAGTCACCATCTGTAGTGATTTTGGAGCCCAGAAAAATAAAGTCTGACACTGTTTCCACTGTTTCCCCATGTATTTCCCATGAAGTGATGGGACTGGATGCCATGATGCAGATACCAATAGAAGGAATCAAAAATCATGAAGAAGCAAGTGAACATGATGCCCATTCACAGGAAACTAATGAAGCTCTTTTGGTAATCAAAAGATATCAGAGGTAGGTATACTTATATCAGACAAAATAGACTTTAAGAGAAAAATAGTTGAGACATGGACATTAAATAAAAGAGACAATCCATCAAAAAGATATAACGAGGCATCAAGCTTTCTAATTCAAGCAACAAAAAATGAAAACAAACAAAAAGTGAAAGTGAAAGTTGCTCAGTGGTGTCCAGACTCTTTGTGACTCTACATAATCCATGGAATTCTCCAGGCCAGAACTGGAGTGGGTGGCCATTCCCTTCGCCAGGGAATCTTCCCAACCCAGGGATCAAACCAAGGTCTCCCTCATTGCAGGTCAATTCTTAACCAGCTGAGCCACCAGGGAAGCCCAAGAATACTGGAGTGAGTAGCCTAACCCTTCTCCAGCAGATTTTCCCAACCAGGAATCTAACCAGGGTCTCCTGAATTGCAGATGGATTCCTTACCAACTGAGCTAGCAGGGAAGCCCCAAAACAAACAGGCAAAATAATGACAATAATAATAATAATAACAAGCAAAAAACAAACAAAAAAAAGTTATTGGGTAGAGGGCATTCACTGTAAATTAGATGAGGTAGTCCGCTAAGGTCATTTCAATTGAGTTATGACCAAAATACTGAGATAGTCCTTGGTGGCTCAGATGGTAAAGCCTCTGCCTGCAATGCAAGATACCCGGGTTCAATTCCTGGATCAGGAAGATCCCCTGGAGAAGGAAATGGCAATCCACTCCAGCACTCTTGCCTGGAAAATCCCATGGACGGGGGAGCTTGATAGGCTACAGTCCATGGGGTCACAAAGAGTCAGACACGACTGAGCGACTTCACTTCACTCAAAAGTACCTTTGGAAAAATTAATTCCAAAGCTCCAACTTGGAGGAAATTAAATAATAAGGTTTAATAATAATCAAGCCTATTACAGGGAAGAATTATGAATTTAAAAAAGGAAAAATCTACCATAGACAAATGGACCTAAATGAATTTCCACTTTCATCCACTATCTACAATATAATGTTGAACAAGTTCATTAAACTCTGAACCTCAGTTTCTTCAGTAGCAAACTGCAGATATTAATTGCCTAGTAAAGTTTTTTTCTGTGTAGTAAATGAAATGATATATTAAAAAACTCTGACTCATAATAGGCATTCTGACCTGCCTCTTGAGAAATCTGTATGCAGGTCAAGAAGCAACAGTTAGAACTGGACATGGAACAACAGACTGGTTCCAAATAGGAAAAGGAGTATGTGAAGGCTGTATATTGTCACCCTGCTTATTTAACTTATATGCAGAGTACATCATGAGAAACGCTGGGCTGGAAGAAACACAAGCTGGAATCAAGATTTCTGGGAGAAATATCAATAACCTCAGATATGTAGATGACACCACCCTTATGGCAGAAAGTGAAGAGAAACTAAAAAGCCTCTTGATGAAAGTGAAAGTGGAGAGTGAAAAAGTTGGCTTAAAGCTCAACATTCAGAAAATGAAGATCATGGCATCCGGTCCCATCACTTCATGGGAAATAGATGAGGAAACAGTGGAAACAGTGGCTGACTTTATTTTTGGGGGCTCCAAAATCACTGCAGATGGTGACTGCAAGCCATGAAATTAAAAGACGCTTACTCCTTGGAAGGAAAGTTATGACCAACCTAGATAGCATATTCAAAAGCAGAGACATTACTTTGCCAACAAAGGTCCATCTAGTCAAGGCTATGGTTTTTCCAGTGGTCATGTATGGATGTGAGAGTTGGACTGTGAAGAAGGCTGAGTGCCAAAGAACTGATGCTTTTGAACTGTGGTGTTGGAGAAGACTCTTGAGAGTTCCTTGGACTGCAAGGAGATCTAACCAGTCCATTCTGAAGAAGATCAGCCCTGGGATTTCTTTGGAAGGAATGATGCTAAAGATGAAACTCCAGTACTTTGGCCACCTCATGCGAAGAGTTGACTCATTGGAAAAGACTCATGCTGGGAGGGATTGGGGGCAGGAGGAGAAGGGGACGACAGAGGATGAGATGGCTGGATGACATCAGTGACTCGATGGACATGAGTCTGAGTGAACTCCGGGAATTGGTGATGGACAGGGAGGCCCGGCGTGCTGGGATTCATGGGGTCACAAAGAGTCGGACACGACTGAGCGACTGAACTGAGCTGAACATTTTATTCCATGTTTCATTGGAAGTAGTTAAACAAATGTTGACATATTACCACTTAATTCATTCCAAACTCAAAAAAAAAAAAAAATCATTTCCTATGGAGAGGAATTAGACTATTTAGTATAAACTAATGAGAGAAGATAAGAAATTGTCCCTTCAAAAGAAAAAAACACACTGAATCTTTGTGTTTTAAAAAATTTCCTGATTATTTATTAATGATATATAAATAGAAATATTTAAAAATTACACATCTGTTAGTACTGCAATCTATTTTTTATGTATTAGGTGCCTCATGCTCTGCTACTTACTTCAGTTAGTATTTGAAGAAAATTTTTAGATTCAGAAGAATCCTGTAATTAACTAGTAAATATTTAAAGATAAGAATTATTGGAACCTGAACACTGTACAGGGTATGAGGAAGAAACAAGCAGGATTGTGTGAGGGAAAATAAATAAACAGAGAATGATAGGGAATGAAAATTAAGAAGTGTATTGCCTTCATAAATATTCTTTGACTGGGGTCAGAAAATAAAGTGCTAATCAAATGCTGACTTGATTTAGTATCAAAGGAAGGTACTCATAGTGTGAGTAGGTGTTTCAGGGAGGGAGATGCAGTGCTCTAAAACTATTCCTGGTTAAGAAAGTCCTCATAAATAGAATAAAACAAAATTCCTGAAAACGAAAAAAAGAAATAAAACTATATTACATAAGGGAACTGCATTGTTTTCTTCAGGGAAAATTAATTTTAAATATAAAGTAAAAATAATAATTCAAAAGATTCTAACTAATTTCCAAAATGATCAAATGACCTTATGTGCACATTGATCAGCTCAGTTTTCTCTGGTGTAACTTCTATTAGACCAATGTGCTACAGTCCATGGGATTGCAGACAGTCAGACATGACGTAGCAACTGAACAACAACTGCTGCTGCTGCTGCTGCTAAGTTGCTTCAGTCGTGTCCGACTCTGTGCGACCCCAGAGTTGGCAGCCCACCAGGCTCCCCCGTCCCTGGGATTCTCCAGACAAGAACACTGGAGTGGGTTGCCATTTCCTTCTCCAGTGCATGAAAGTGAAAGGTGAAAGTGAAGTTGCTCAGTCGTGTCTAACTCTTAGCAACCCCATAGACTGCAGCCTACCAGGCTCCTCCGTCCATGGGATTTTCCAAGCAAGAGTACTGGAGTGGGTGCTATTGCCTTCTCTGGAACAACAACAATATATATATATCAATTATTTATTTCAGCACATCAACATTTTTTTGCCAGATTCTATTTTACTTCTTCCTATGGTTGTTATAATTAATTGGTAGGCAGTATAAATTGTCAGGGAATTTTCCTATGCTAATAAGTTAAAGTGGTGGGTAGTGGGCTAGTACCCACAGAACACTGGTTTTCTGTGGTCTTGTTTTAGAGAAAAAGCGAGGCTATAATCTATGTTTAAATGCAATACAAGTCAAAGAAAAAGTAAATGAGATATAAAATGAGATATAAAAATAAAAGTGTATATGGATAGAAAGATTAGAATAGGCAATAAAAAGACAAAGAAATAAAAGGTTTCAGATATTATTCACCTGAAGTTCATATTTACCAATGATAGCATGTCAGTTGGAGAAGGCAATGGCACCCCACTCCAGTACACTTGCCTGGAAAAATCCCATGGATGGAGGAGCCTGGTAGGCTGCAGACCATGGTGTCGCTAAGAGTTGGACACGACTGAGAGACTTCACTTTCACTTTCCACTTTCACGCATTGGAGAAGAAAATGGCAGCCCACTCCAGTGTTCTTGTCTGGAGAATCCCAGGGACGGGGGAGCCTGGTGGGCTGCCGTCTATGGGGTCACACAGAGTCGGACACGACTGAAGCGACTTAGCAGCAGCAGCAGCAGCATGTCAGTACAAGAGATGGCTTTAGGTTTCCACTTTCATTCTGCTCAGTCTCAATTCAAATTTCAGCCTCCTCAACATTCTCTACTTGATTTCTTTTAACTAAAATAGAAAAACACACACACACACACACAAACTTCTCCTCTCTGAAAGGCTTTCTATTCACAATCATAAATTAAGCCTCGAGACTCTCAACTTTCATACTTTCTTTCATTTTTAAAAATATTATCGTATGATAATTGTAATGAAAATAATCAAAGTATCTATCTGTGTGCTTGTCTTATAATCTGTCAATAATTGTGACAACAAATTACTTTGGAAAGGGAGAAATTATTAAGCTGATAAAGTGGCCATTTGAGTGGAAAAGTTATTTAATTACCTGTTTTCCCTGCAGACATGTTAAAGTGGGAAAACAACTGACTGTGGCAATATAATGAAACTGAATTAAGCATATAACTTTGTGAATTGTATATTTTTATTTTCTGCAGCATGAAGTTTTTCAATCAATACACTCTTGTCAGTTAGGGTCAAAGTTCCATCCATTTGAGGAAGTGTGATCAAGTTCAAAGATGTTACTGATTTTACACCCCTCCCCACTCTCACTGTAATCTAACATAAAGATAATAAAAGATGGGGTACAAAAAACAAATGCATGTAGAAAATGTATAATAGATTTGAATGAGGGGCATATTTGAAGCAGTAAAATTCAGAAATAAGAACTGTTACTGAGACATATTAATTTCTCAGTAAATGTTAATTACACTTACCTATTGATTTATTCATTGAATTAAACATTGTCTACCACTCCCAACATAAAGTCCATGTATGGGCTTTGAACCACTGTATTTCCAGCATATATGGTATCTTCAATGCATAATTTATTGAATAAATGCATACATGCCTACTCTTCAGGAAAATATGGCAAAAGCACTAGCTTCTAGGATTTTTTGGAATTATATGTACATATTGATTGGAGAGTACATTAAAAATACAGTTTTGTCTGTCTTGGGTACCTATTAGTTTCTGAAATAAGAGAACCAAACTTTACTGATTGAAGAAAATTCACTGAGCTAAAAGAATTCAATCTTTACTTACAAAAAGGTAAAATCAAATAGAAAATTGAAGCAGTCATAGAATATATCATGACCATATTTTGAATAGAAGTTATCTTTTTGCTTAAAATCTCCAGATAATTAAACTTTCACATTTATTTTGTATGAGTAGGAAATGTCAAGAGATGCCACCCCCTACTCATGTGCTCAAACTCACAACTTTAGAGTCCTCCATGTCTCTCTTTACTACTCTCAGACAGTTCAGTTTCTCCACCTTCAAATGTGTTGAATCTGCCCAATTCTTTCCATCTCCATGGCTAGTCTAAACCAACATTACTTTCCTCCTGGATAACTATGATAACCTTCCTGCTTCTGCTCCTGCCCTCCTTCAGTCCTTTCCTAAATAACAGCGTGAAAGATCATTTTTCAGAGCCAGTCCAATTGTGCTATTTCCATGTTTCAAAGACTCTAGTGACTTCTAGTTCCACCTCAGATAAAATCCAAATTCCTTACATGGCTTATGAAACTTGATATAGTCTGTACCTATCTTAGCTCATAACCACAAACTATAGTACACTGTATTCTAGCAACATTGGCATTTTCTCTGTTCTTCAAAACACTGATTTTTCCCCCCAACCCAGGGCCTTTGCATATGATGCATCCCTTGTCCACATACTTCAATCCTGGGTATTCACAAGCTTGGCCCCTTAGCATTCACACTCACATCCTCTGAAAGGTCTTCCCTGATAGTCCCATCTATAGAAACTACTCACCTCCACTTATTCTCTCTTCCAGGTACTGGCATACTGTAGCTCCCAATTTAGCTGCCTGTGTTAGTAAATACAGATTCATTAAAACAGAGCTATGCTATTTGTTTATGTATGACTGCTTTTATGCCATAAAATCAGAGTAGTATCGTTGCAGCAGAGACAAAAGGGTCCACAAAACTTAAAACCTTTACTATTGGGCCATTTAAGAAAATATTTGTCAACCAGTGTTTTGGGTCATGACTTAGACTACTATCTGACTGTATGTTATTAATATATTCACATATGCTTCCCTGTTGACTATCTGTGAGCTCTATAAGAGCAGTTATGTATCTGTATAATTCAAGTCTTCAGTACTATACACATTTCCAAGAACATAGCAGGCTTTAAATAAATATTGTTTTAATCTTCAATGCAAAACATTATAAAAGATTTAGCTTTTCAGAGGGTGAATACATTACAATATAGTTCAAACTATGGTTGTTTTTTTCCCTACTTCATTAAAACCATGTCTGACCTTGTGACTTGTGATACATTCTGGGGGAAGACTACACCCTCTCCTTATTGCTATGGCTGTTGAACTGAGAATGGCTGTTTATCTATATCTGGCAAATGAAAAGTGAATAAAAATACTAAATGCCAATTTTGAGGAGAAACTGCAAAAGCCAGCTCTTGGTTCACGCACTCATTCTTTTCTCTTTATCACAAGACCAGCAATGTCCAGAATGAGCACTGCTTCATCAAGATCCTGAAGTAAAGACCTGACTGAAGTGGCTCAAGAAGAAATAACCTGTTTACTACAAATCTTTCAGCTTGGGAGGTTGTATCTATCACAGTCCAACTTACGCCAAATAAGTTGATACAAGGAGTCATAGGATATATTGTAGATAAAAATAGGCTAGCTTTTAGGTCAATGAAATAAATCTTCTTCCAATTACATAGACATATTTTCTTGTTACAGCCTGGGTGTTTAATGTATCCTTACTAACTGTTCTCTCACATCTCTTGTGATTGGGAACAGATGGCTGCAATGATTTTCAGATGATGTTCTGATGATCTGGGAAACACTGAGTAATCTTTAATCATCGTGAAATTCTTAAGAAATAATTTGCTATGTATTGTTAAAAAATGAGCTGCAGGATTTTTTTTTTTCGTCAAGAATGACTTAGCATAGAAAATACCCATCAAATATCAAGACAAAGTACTATTCAAGTATTCTAACTGATATCAACCTTAATTTTCTTTTTTATCAACGTATAAAGATCATATCAGATCAGATCAGACAGTCACTCAGTCCTGTCCGAATCTTTGTGACCCCATGAATTGCAGCACACCAGGTCTCCCTGTCCATCACCAATTCCTGGAGTTCACTCAGACTCACGTCCATCGAGTCAGTGATGCCATCCAGCCATCTCATCCTCTATTATCCCCTTCTCCTCCTGCCCCCAATCCCTCCCAGCATCAGAGTCTTTTCCAATGAGTCAACTCTTCCCATGAGGTGGCCAAAGTACTGGAGTTTCAGCTTAAGCATCATTCCTTCCAAAGAAATCCCAGGGTTGATCTTCTTCAGAATGGACTGGTTGGATCTCCTTGTAGTCCAAGGGACTCTTAAGAGTCTTCTCCAACACCACAGTTCAAAAGCATCAGTTCTTCAGTGCTCAGCCTTCTTCACAGTCCAACTTTCACATCCATACATGACCACAGGAAAAACCATAGCCTTGACTAGACAGACCATTGTTGGCAAAGTAATGTCTCTGCTTTTGAATATGCTATCTAGATTGGTCATAACTTTTCTTCCAAGGAGTAAGTGTCTTTTAATTTCATGGCTGCAGTCACCATCTGCAGTGATTTTGGAGCCCCCCAAAATAAAGTCTGACACTGTTTCCCCATCTGTTTCCCATGAAGTGATGGGACCAGATGCCATGATCTTGGTTTTCTGAATGTTGAGCTTTAAGCCAACTTTTTCACTCTCCACTTTCACTTTCATCAAGAGGCTTTTTAGTTCCTCTACAATTTCTGCCATAAGGGTGGTGTCATCTGCATATCTGAGGTTATTGATATTTCTCCCGGCAATCTTGATTCCAGCTTGTGCTTCTTCCAGCCCAGCGTTTCTCATAATGTACTCTGTATGTAAGTTAAATAAACAGGGTGACAATATACAGCCTTGACAAACTCCTTCTCCTATTTGGAACCAGTCTGTTGCTCCATGTCCAGTTCTAACTGTTGCTTCCTGACCTGCATACAGATTTCTCAAGAGGCAGATCAGGTGGTCTGGTATTCCCATCTCTTTCAGAATTTTCCACAGTTTATTGTGATCCACACAGTCAAAGGCTTTGGCACAGTCAATAAAGCAGAAATAGAAGTTTTTCTGGAACTCTCTTGCTTTTTCCATGATCCAGTGGATGTTGGCAATTTGATCTCTGGTTCCTCTGCCTTTTCTAAAACCAGTTTGAACATCAGGAAGTTCACGGTTTACATATTGCTGAAGCCTGGCTTGGAGAATTTTGAACATTACTTTACTAGTGTGTGAGATGAGTGCAATGGTGCGGTAGTTTGAGCATTCTTTGGCATTGCCTTTCTTTGAGATTGGAATGAAAACTGACCTTTTCCAGTCCTGTGGCCACTGCTGAGTCTTCCAAATTTGGTGGCATATTGAGTGCAGCACTTTCACAGCATCGTCTTTCAGGATTTGAAATAGCTCAACTGGAACTCTATAATCTCCACTAGCTTTGTTTGTAGTGATGCTTTCTAGGGCACACTTGACTTCACATTTCAGGATGTCTGGCTGTAGTTCATTGGTCACACCATCATGATTATCTGGGTCTTGAAGATCTTTTTTGTACAGTTCTTCTGTGTATTCTTGCTATCTCTTCTTAATATCTTCTGCTTCTGTTAGGTCCATACCATTTCTGTCCTTTATTGAGTCTATATTTGCATGAAATGTTCCTTTAGTATCTCTGATTTTCTTGAAGAGATCCCTAGTCTTTCCCATTCTGTTGTTTTCCTCTATTTCTTTGCATTGATCACTGAAGAAGGCTTTCTTATCTCTTCTTGCTATTCTTTGGAACTCTGCATTCACATGTTTATATCTTTTCTTTTCTCCTTTGCTTTTCACCTCTCTTCTTTTCACAGCTGTTTGCAAGGCCTCCCCAGACAGCCATTTTGCTTTTTTGCATTTCTTTTCCATGGGGATGGTCTTGATCCCTGTCTCCTGTACAATGTCACGAACCTCATTCCATAGTTCATCAAGCACCCTATCTATCAGATCTAGGCCCTTAAATCTATTTCTCACTTCCACTGTATAATCATAAGGGATTTGATTTAGGTCATACTTGAATGATCTAGTGGTTTTCCCTACTTTCTTCAATTTAAGTCTGAATTTAGCAATAAGGAGTTCATGGTCTGAACCACAGTCAGCTCCTGGTCTTGTTTTTGCTGACCGTATAGAGCTTCTCCATCTTTGGCTGCAAAGAATATAATCAATCTGATTTCGGTGTTGACCATCTGGTGATGTCCATGTATAGAGTCTTCTCTTGTGTTGTTGGAAGAGGGTGTTTGTTATGACCAGTGCATTTTCTTGGCAAAACTCTATTAGTCTTTGCCCTGCTTCATTCCGTATTCCAAGGCCAAATTTGCCCATTACTCCAGGTGTTTCCTGACTTCCTACTTTTGCATTCTAGTCCCCTATAATGAAAAGGACATCTTTTTTGGGTGTTAGTTCTAAAAATTCTTGTAGGTTTTCATAGAACCGTTCAGCTTCTTCAGCTGAATATAGCTGTATAAAGATCAGTGTTGTGCAAAACTATTCAAGATTCTGAATACTAAGCAAACAGATCAGACAAAAGTAGCAGAATGTTACAGCATTCAAATAGATACATATAAAGTTGAAATTGTAAATTGAAGTAAAAATATTTAGTGAGATCATTAAGTTTTAGTCATTAATATCTTCATGGTTACTGTTTTAATGAAAATATATATCAAGCATGATAAAACACATAAGATTACCTTTTTTATTTAATATAATTTTATTTATATAAATAACAATGGAGATAATATAAAGAAAAAAACTATGAATTTCATCATTCTGAAGTTATTCAGTTCAGTTCAGTTCAGTTCAGTCACTTAGTCGTGTCCAACTCTTTGCAACCCCATGAATTGCAGCACGCCAGGCCTCCCTGTCCATCAACATTTCCCGGAGTTTACCCAAACTCATGTCCATCGAGTTGGTGATGCCATCCAGCCATCTCATCCTCTGTCATCCCCTTCTTCTCCTGCCCCCAATCCCTCCCAACATCAGGGTCTTTTCCAAAGAGTCAGCTCTTCGCGTGAGGTGGCCAAAGTATTGGAGTTTCAGCTTCAGCATCAATCCTTCCAATGAACACCCAGGACTGACCTTTAGGATGAACTGGTTGGATCTCCTTGCAGTCCAAGGGACTCTCAAGAGTCTTCTCCAACACCACAGTTCAAAAACATCAATTCTTCTGTGCTCAGCTTTCTTTATAGTCCAACTCTTACATCCATACATGACCACTGGAAAAACCATAGCCTTGACTAGATGAACCTTTGTTTGCAAAGTAATGTCTCTGCTTTTTCTGAAGTTATTTATCACAGTCAATATTTGGACCTGGTTTTTATAATTTGTCTATATTATATGAGAGTGTGTGCTCAGTCATTCTCATGCCTGACTCTTTGTGACCCTATGGACAGACTGTAACCTGTTAGGCTCCTCTGTCTATGGGATTTCCCAGCAAGAATACTGGAATTGGCTGCCATTTCCTCCTCCAGGGGATCCTTTGAACCCAGTGATCAAACCCCCATCTCCTGTATCTCCTGCATTGCAGGCAGATTGAGCCACCCACCAGGGAAGTCCATTGTCTATATTATATCTATTCCTATATCTGTCTAAGGTTTTAGTCAGCTTAATATCCTGGAATTTTTGTCATTATAAGTGATTTCTAATTCTTAGATATATTTAGAAAATATATTTTATTAATAACTTAATAATAGATAATACAGAGATTTACTGAAAACTGCCCTACTTTTGCCAATTTTTGTTCATGAATTTTGCTATGAAAAACTCTATTAAAAGAAATTCTTCCCTTTTTCAGTGTATGCACATGCTATTCATATTGTAAACGTAATTGAAGAACTAGACCACTGACAAATATTTATTGTTTTATATATAGTTTGTACCAATTTTCCACCTGTATTAAATATGCATGGAAGTACAATCTTAATGTATGCTCACTAGAAATATTTTTTTTGTTTTATTTTTGTATTTTGTTGGCTTATAAAGTAAGTAAAAAATGTTTTCTTAATTGTTTTAGTGCATATTGTTTCAAATACTTCTATTTATTTGTTATACAGAATTTACATATTTAAGTATTTGAATATCAAATATATTTTCTTTATATAAAGACTACCTCTCAGTTTTCTATTGTTTTATTGATCCACTTTATACAACAATAATTTATATTATAGATCCTTTCTTCTTAGATATTGGAATTATTTCTTCAATAATGGTAGCAAAATGATAGTAGCAGTTGAAGTTTCTTGAGTTTTTAGTATGTGTTACTAAATACACATTTGAATGCAGAGTTCCAAAGAAGAGCAAGGAGAGGTAAGAAAGCCTTCCTCAGTGACCAGTGCAAAGAAATAGAGGAAAACAATAGAATGGGAAAGACTAGAGATCTCTTCAAGAAAATTAGAGATACCAAGAGAACATTTCACGCAAAGATGAGCTCAATAAAGGATAGAAATGGTATGGCCCTAAAAGAAACAAAAGATATAAAGAAGAGGGGGCAAGAATACACAGAAGAACTATACAAAAAAGATCTTCATAAACCAGATAATCATGATGGTGTGATCACTCACCTAAAGCCAGACATCCTGGAATGTGAAGTCAAGTGGGCCTTAGAAAGCATCACTACAAACAAAGCTAGTGGAGGTGATGAAATTCCAGTTGAGCTATTTAAAATCCTAAAAGATGATGCTGTGAAAGTGCTGCACTCAATATGCCAGCAAATTTGGAAAACTCAGCAGTGGCCACAGGACTGGAAAAGGTCAGTTTTCATTCCAATCTCAAAGAAAGGCAATGCCAAAGAATGCTCAAACTACCGCACAATTCCACTCATCTCACAGGCTAGCAAAGTAATGTTCAAAATTCTCCAAGCTAAGCTTCAACAGTATGTGAACTGTGAACTACCAGATGTTCAAGCTGGTTTTAGAAAAGGCAGAGGAACCCGAGATCAAATTGCCAACAACCGTCGTATCATCTTAAAAACAAGAGAGTTCCGGAAAAACATCTATTTCTGCTTTATTGACTATGCCAAAGCCTTTGACTGTGTGGATCACAATAAACTGTGGAAAATTCTGAAAGAGATAGGAATACCAGACCACCTGACCTGCCTCCTGAGAAATCTGTATGCAGGTCAGGAAGAAACAGTTAGAATTGGACATAGGACAACAGACTGGATCCAAATAGGGAAAGGAGTACATCAAGGTTGTATGTTGTCATCCTGCTTATTTAATTTATATGCAGAGTATATCATGAGAAATGCTGGGCTGGATGAAGCACAAGCTGGAATCAAGATTGCCAGGAGAAATATCAATAACGTCAGAAATGCAGATGACTCCACCCTTAAGGCAGAAAGTGAAGAACTAAAGAGCCTCTTGATGAAAGTGAAAGAGGAGAGTGAAAAAGTTGACTTAAAACTCAACATTCAGAAAACTAAGATGATGGCATGTGGTCCCATCACTTCATGGCAATTAGATGGGGAAACAATGGAAACAATGAGAGACTTTATTTTTTTGGGCTCCAAAATCACTACAGATGGTGACTGCAGCCGTGAAATCAAAAGACACTTGCTCCTTGGAAGAAAAGTTATGACCAACTTAGACAGTATATTAAAAATCAGAGACATTACTTTGCCAACTAAAGTCTGTCTAGTCAAAGCTCTGGTTTTTCCAGTAGTCATGTATGGATGTGAGAGTTGGATGATAAAGAAAACAGCACCGAAAAATTGATGCTTTTGAACTGTGGTGTTGGAGAAGACTTTGAGAGTTCTTTGGACTACAAGGAGATCCAACCAGTCCATCCTAAAGGAAATTAGTCCTGAATATCCACTGGAAGGACTGATGCTGAAGCTGAAACTCCAATATTTTGGCCACCTGATCTGATGAACCTACTCATTAGAAAAGACCTTGATGCTGAGAAAAATTAAAGGCAGGAGGAGAAGGGGATGACAGAGGATGAGATGGTTGGATGGCATCACAGACTCAATGGACATGAGTTTGAGTAAACTCCGGGAGTTGGTGATGGACAGGGAGGCCTGGAGTGCTGCAGTCCACAGGGTTGCAAATAGTCGTATAAGACTGATCAACTGAACTGACCTACATTGGTGAGTAGATAAATCGAATCAGGTAATTAGGTATATAAATTAGTGTGTGTGTGTGCCTGTGCAAGCACATGTTTTGCCTCAAGAAAATAATTTTTTTATTATTATCTAATGACTTTCTCTTTCTAAAATTGTCTTATTTTTTAAATTTTGTCACATATGACATAATCAACCAAGTGCTTTTTTTTCTTTTTGAATATTAGCACAGTTTTTGCCATATTTTTACTTTCAATAACTCTTTGCTACTTTACTTCATGTATGTGTCTGAAATCAACATATAGCTAGATTTTTAAAAACTAAAAAAGTTTAGTCTGTTTATGAGTGTTATTATTATTAATACTTGTAGAACTTTTACACAAAACTATTTTTTTTAATTTAGTATCTCTTGTTTTGCCTGTGTAAATGTTAGTTTTAAAATTTACTTTATAGTATTCCAATTTATTTATTTTGATCTTTACTCATTAGTAATATATATATATATTATTTAATCAATATTCAACTTTTATAGCTTTCCTTATTATATTATATTATATACATACATATCCATATATGTGCATGCAATTTCTTAAACCTTTGGAGCACAAATAAATATTATTTTTCATTATATTTCTTTTGATATGTGTTTTTTCATCCTTTTGTGTGTAAGTTCATATTCTCACTTCTTGGATTGCTCTCAAATATTTTTCCACTTCTTAAAGTACACCAACAAGGAACATGGCCATTATTTGATATCTCCTTATGGTTAGGATATTTCAAATAAGTTTTCATTCTGCCATACTTGCTGAGAATACAATTTTATTAATGGGGAGAGGAGCGAGGCTCAAGAGGAAGGAGATATTTGTATAATTATGTCTCATTCACTTTGTAGTATGGCAGTTTTGTAAAGCAGTTTTCGCCCAATTAAAAAATAAATTTAAGAAAAAGAAAAGGATAGAATGGAATTTTGTTTTCAGGTAGTGAAATGATTTTCCAGGCAACAGTACTGGAGTGGATTGTCATTTCCTTCTCCAGGGGATCTTCCCGACCCAGGGATCGAACCCTGGTCTCCCGCATTGTAGACAGACGCTTAACTGTCTGAGCCACCAGGGAAGTCCCAGTGAAATATTCTAGGTTCCCCATTTTCTAAGTTTTTTTCCTTCTCAGAATTTTGGAATTCCATCGAGAGATACTAGAGGGTGAATAGGTTGGTTCTGGTGTCCAAGCCTCTCTGCCAAGTGCAATTCTGTTTACAACCAGCTTTATAGTTCATGCAAGACTTTCTGTGTGAAAAAAGTGATGATAATGCTAAAAGACGGAATATCACTGTGCTAGAAACTCTGAGCCACAAGAGAGAAGTGGATGCTCAGCTGTGGGCTGCTTTCACTCTCCATGAACTGATGCTGAGAACTAAGATGAATGATGTCAGCCTCATCTGAACAATAAAATATGTGCAATGATTCGGGGCCACTGTCATAAGTAAAGGAGAGGCAATGTGCCACCTCAGTATACGCTCCAGTCTTCTGAACAGTTCTCACATGTTCCACCAAGACAGACACTTGGATGACTCTGTAAGTCCCTTAGGAATCTGCTTTAGGTGTAGAACTGCATTAGGCAGCAACTGCTGGCTACAGCTGAATGGTTATCTATTCAAATGGAACAGATTCTAGGCAGGGTGTGAAAACAGGTTTTCCCCTCACAGTGACTCGGCAAGGCAGAGTTTTGAGCCACGTGAAGCCAAAAGGAGAGTCAAGCAACAGTATTTTATGGTGCTCAGCTTTTCCAAAATTATTCTGAGGAGACAGATGCGAACAAACCAACAAAATGTAGCAATGAAAGGACACTGAGAAAAATAAATCCCTCCAACATCTAGAAATAATGTAAGGATGATAAAAACTTCATTTTTTTTTCAGCCTAGTTTGCTGTCCTATGTAATTTTTGTGCTGATGAATGAATTTCCTTATCCTGTAAATTAGATAAGGAACAACTGAATATATGAGCACACCATTCATCACAATGGACCTGATCTATAGAAAAAATTCAAGTGGGCTTTATGTGATTTTTCTAAGGACACTTTTCAGAAATGATTCAATTAAAATGAGTGATTGCACAGCTGTTGCATATAGCAGCTGAAAAGTGCCCACTTCTGCCTGATCAGCAATTAAACATAGGTGAAGGGAAATGCCACTGTTCTCCTGCTGATCATATATTCACAGATACCTTTTATCTTGAATAGTGGTAGAGATAACAGTGTTCCTATCACCTGGTTCAAATCTTAGGTTGGCCAAAAAATTCTTTTGAGTTTTTCTGTCACGTTTTATGGAAAATCATGAAAGAATCTTTTGGCCAAACCAATACTATCATCATGACAATAGTAAACACAATTTTGAAATATACTGGCATAAATTATATATATGTTATAAAATACATATCACAAATCCTTACATGTAATTCTAGCTAAAAAGAAATATTTCATATTATTTTATACAAAAAGGCCTCTATAAATCAAGTTCTTTAGAAGAATGCTAAACTAAATAGTTAGATTGGTTTCCACTGTATAAGATTTTTCAGAGACTTTAGTTGTAAATTCTGAGAAGAGAATATGGTAGGACTTTTCTCTTCTGCTGATGATAGAATTGGTGTGTGTGTGGTGGGGGGAGGGGTGAGTAGGTGTGTGTGTGTAGAGGATATGTAAAATATCTTGAAAAATATAGTGTTGCATAAAAATATAATTTGGGAAAATAGTCTAGAGTGTTCTGTGGACATTTGTTGCTTACTAAGAACACTGTGTGCCTAGACCTGAAAATAGAATTGCTTAACTAAATGGTCTATACCTGCCCTTGTCTTCAGTTGTAGTGACTACAAACAAGCATATTGATCATATTTTAAATCATTTATCATGCAGTCTTCATGTATTAAGATCTAAAAATCACTCTGATAATAGATCTTATATCATTGGCCTTTTCCCCAGAAATACATAAATCACTCCAGGCATTTACAGACCCCTTGAAACTTCCCAGAGTACAAAAAGGGAAAGGAGTCTCATTCACAAAAATACTTTGGGGAAAACATTTGTGGGCTATAAAATAAAAACTTGAGGGATTCTGAGAATCATTCAAATCTAAAACTAGGAGTTGGACTTGGGACTTTTTCCTCTGTGGCCAGAAGAAACTTGAACAGGATAGGTTACAGAAGAAATGAGAAGGGAGTCATGATTATATACTAATGAATAGTGAGAACTCTAGCCTTTAAACACAACACATGAACATTTCTTTTTTTTTAATGTGACATATTTTTAAATTAATTTTGTGTTTTTTTATATGGTATTATACATGTTTTAATGCCATTCTCCCAAATCATCCCCTACCTCCCTCTCCCACAGAGTCCAAAAGGCTGTTCTATACATCTGTGTCTCTTTTGCTGTCTCGCACACAGGGTTGTCATCACCATCTTTCTAAATTCCTTATATATGCATTAGTATACTGTATTGGTGTTTTTCTTTCTGGCTTACTTCACTCTGTATAATAGTCTCCAGTTTCATCCACCTCATTAGAATGGATTCAAATGTGTTCTTTTTAATGGCTGAGTAATACTCCATTGTGTGTATGTACCACAACTTTCTTATCCATTCATCTGCTGATGGACATCTATGTTGCTTCCATGTCCTGGCTATTATAAACAGTGCTGTGATGAACATTGGAGTACACGTGTCTCTTTCAATTCTGGTTTCCTCGGTGTGTATGCCCAGCAGTGGGATTCCTGGGTCGTATGGCAGTTCTATTTCCAGTTTTTTAAGGAATCTCCACACTGTTCTCCATAGTGGCTGTGCTAGTTTGCATTCCCACCAACAGTGTAAGAGTGTTCCCTTTTCTCCACATCCTCTCCAGCATTTATTGCTTGTAAACTGTTGGATCACAGCCATTCTGACTGGCGTGAAATGGTGCCTAATTGTGGTTTTGATTTGCATTTCTCTGATAATGAGTGACGTTGAGCATCTTTTCATGTATTTGTTAGCCATCTGTATGTCTTCTTTGGAGAAATGTCTATTTAGTTCTTTGGCCCATTTTTTGATTGGGTCGTTTATTTTTCTGGAATTGAGCTGCAGGAGTTGCTTGTATATTTTTGAGATTAGTTCTTTGTCAGTTGCTTCATTTGCTATTATTTTCTCCCATTCTGGAGGCTGTCTTTTCACCTTGCTTATAGTTTCCTTTGTTGTGCAGAAGCTTTTAATTTTAATTAGGTCCCATTTGTTTATTTTTGCTTTTATTTCCAATATTCTGGGAGGTGGGTCATAGAAGATCCCGCTGTGATGTATGTCGGAGAGCGTTTGGCCTATGTTTTCCTCTAGGAGTTTAATAGTTTCTGGTCTTATGTTTAGATCTTTAATCCATTTTGAGTTTATTTTTGTGTAAGGTGTTAGAAAGTGTTCTAGTTTCATTCTTTTACAAGTGGTTGACCAGTTTTCCCAGCACCACTTGTTAAAGAGATTGTCTTTTCTCCATTGTATATTCTTGCCTCCTTTGTCAAAGATAAATCAAACACTGGGACTCTCCTCGTGGTCCAATGGTAAAGAATCCACTGCCAATGCAGGGGACATGGATTCCATCCCTGTTCCAGAAAGATTCCACATGCCGCAGGGCAACTAAGCCTTCGAGCCCCAACTACGGAGGCCACACATTGCAACTACTGAAGCCTATGCTCCCTAGAGCCTGTGCTCCACAAGAGGAGCCCCCACAGTCAGAAGCCTGTGCGCTGCAGCTACAGAGTAGCCTCCGTTTGCAGCAGCTAGAGAAAGCCCACGCATGGTGGCAAAGCCAAAAGTAGATAAATAAAATAGTAAAAATTTTAATAGATTGTAAAAAGATGAAGTTCTTTAAAAAAGTCAAACACCAGAAGTACCTCACTTAAAGTTCTCAGCCTCACCCAGAGCAGAAGGTGAGTAGCTCTGTCTTGAAGGGATCAAAGAGCTGAGGCACAGTGGTTAGAGTACAGACTTTGGAGTCAGACTGCATGAGCTTGTACCCCTATTACAAACTACGTGAACTTGAGCAAATCGTGTAGCCTAGAAGTATCTTCACTGCCTCATCTGTAAAATGCAGATAATAATAATAATAACAATAAACTAGGCTATCAGGTTGTGATGTTTCAAGCAGTTAACTTTTTTAAAGCACTGAATGCCTGGTATATATAGATGGAAATACAGACAGAGAAATGGATAGATGTAAAAACAATATGTATATATATTATATATAACTATATATGTATAAGTAGAATAATATGCTTAACACACTACTGGTGCCAATAAATTCTATCCCATGTCAATCTGTCTGGCTCTGCCCCCAGTAGAAGGAAGATGTGACCTCTGTATGCAGAGAAGACATTTCCATGAGATGCTACAAAAGACAGTTTTGTGAATAGTCTTGTATGGCCTGGCTTGAATGCAATATTATCATTTATAAAATTCTTTCCATGAGGAAAAGTATTCCTACTGTAAGCGTTTTAACAATGCTTTTTAACTAACAGCCTATGTATTTCACTTTCCCAGGTGGCACTAGTGGTAAGGAATCTGCCTGTCAATGCAGGAGACATTGGAGACATGAGTTCAATCCCTGGGTCTGGAAGATCCCCTAGAGGAGTTCCTGGCAACCCACTCAAGTATTCTTGCCTGGAGAATCCCATGGACAGAGGAGCCTGACGTGCTACAGTCCATCGGGTCACAAAGAGTTGGACACAACTGAAGCAACTTAGCACACAGCACAGCAGCATGTATAATTTGAGGGTACCTTGGGAAATTTATGCAGTAAGCTTCACTTTAAAATAGGAAATGTTTTGAGTGTTTGAGCATGTGTTCTACTGGAAAGGGAAAAGGGTAAAATAGTTTGTCTGTAGGGGAAGGACTTTGATTCTAGGACCACGACCTTTTGAGGCACAAGAGCACTAGAAAGTTTCAAAACAATTCAGAAACTTCTGGTCTTGAAGACAGGATAGAACCTGAGACTCTTTGCTGCAGTACTTGCACCTGGACAAACATCTTCTCAAGCAAGAGAATACAAAGCGGGACTAGAAATGTAACTGTGCACATTTATGGACAAAAAAGATATAAAAAGACCAAAATCCCACTGCCACTTCTAAAGAGCTGGGAGCAAAAACAGGGTGCTGTACATGCCTCCTGCACTGAACACCACCAAAGGGGTGGGCAAACCAGTTAGGTCACCCTTCCTGTCCAACCCCTGGACAAGTCCCTATTCTCACCCCACCAAAGGGTGGGTAAACCAACTAGACCACCCTTCCAGTCCAACCCCTGGACATGTCCCTACTTTCACTCCATATAAGGAACCAGCTTGACCCAGCCACAGGGAGTGAGCAAGGGGACCAGTTAGCTGTTTTTGATCCCCCAAGTTGCTGCAGGGGCCTGTAAAGCCTCACTTGAATTTCTTGTCTGGCCTCTTATCAGTTTCTACTGACTAAGGAAGGCCAAGAAACTTCTTAGATATTTTAAACCATAGTATACTCTTTTATCCATAGCTTTTCCAGTGATTAATCTGCTAACTTGCAGGTTCAGTCCAAGGCAGGTAGGAAATACAAAATGGCTAATGGGCTAGGTCATCAGAAACTGGATGTGACTGTAAAAGATGTGCAAAAAATAGAGACTTTTCACTAGGCTTCATAATTTCAGCATTTCTCCAGAAGAATTTCATTCCACATAAAGAAACACATAAAACATTTTTATTTTCAAAATTTTTTTTTCTTTTTGGCTCATGTGGCCAGCAATATTTGTTTTTGTACAAAGGAAACAAATATTACTTTTTAATGCAAATATTTAGGAGTTGCACTGTCAGTGGTAGCTTTCATCCCAAACTGTCTGGGGTCATGTACATGATCTGTCATTTTCCATCTGTGTGATCTCGATCGAATTCTCTGACAATTCTGAATTACTCCATCAATTTAATACCGAGAACAATAGTTTCTTCCTTAATAGAGTTGCTGTGAGTGCTCAATTCTGATCAATAAGAATATACATTTTAAAGACTTAGAATACAACTTGGAAAATAATAAGAAGTGATGGATAAATTTTGACTATCATAATAGTGAATTACCAGACTGTATATCAGCTGAGTCTGAACTGTTTGTTATTCTGTCTTTGTAGGGTTCCCCCCCACCCCCCCGCTTACAATGAGGCTAACCTTATTTTCACTGAGAAAAGATTCCTTGTCATTATATGAAGACATCGAATAGATGTGATTCCCATAAATGATCAGCGAACTGTTAACATAGCCTTTTTGGATTCCCATACTTTCATTTACCAAAGTTGTTGCTCTCTGGTTTGCAATCATTATTGTGCAGCTTAGTGTAGAAAAAAGTGTTTAGCTTCAGTAAAGCACAGATATCACTTACACGCAGAACTAAAGTGTCAATTACATCTAGGAACACCCCTGCACATTTCTATTAGTGAGTAATATACCAGGATAACAGATCATTCATATAATTTAGATTTGAAATGTGATCCATGGAGAGACTTCACAGATGTGGCTTATAGCAGGAAACTCTGAAATCTGTAATTTGACCAGAGCACAGATTCAAACCTTGCCTTATTATCAAATATCTCAAAGCATATACACAATTCAATTCCGTACATTAGGAAGCAGAGGAGAAAACCTATCCTCAGAGAGCCTCCCTTAACAGCTGTCAGATTTGAGATTGACACAGTAATTTACATAAACACTATCAGTTCTTGTAAAAGATCCAACAAGCAGAGACTTGGATTGCTGCTACTGCTGCTGCTGCTAAGTCGCTTCAGTCATGTCCGACTCTGTGCGACCCCATAGACGGCAGCCTACCAGGCTTCCCCATCCCTGGGATTCTCTAGGCAAGAACACTGGAGTGGGTTGCCATTTCCTTCTCCAGTGCATGAAAGTGAAAAGTGAAAGTGAAGTCACTCAGTCGTGTCCGACCCTCAGCGACCCCATGGACTGCAGCCTTCCAGGCTCCTCCGTCCATGGGATTTTCCAGGCGAGAGTATTGGAGTCGGGTGCCATTGCCTTCTCCAAAGGAAGTTCTAGGCTTTGTCAAACAAAGAACTTATTTTAGGGACATCAGAAATGATAGTCATCCATTCTCTCTCCAATTTCACATCAGAAAGATGATCATCTCTTTAGTATTTTAAAGCAAATGAACCTTAAAAGAAAGTGCTTCCATGCTTAGTTGCTTAGTGTCTGATTCTTTGTGACCCTTTGGACTGTAGCCCACCAGGCTCCCATGTCGATGAGATTATCTTGGCAAAAATGCTGGAGTGGGTTGCCATTTTTCTCCTCTAGGGGATTTTCCCCACCCAGGTATCAAACCCGCATTTCCTGGGTCTCCTACATTGGAGGCAGATTCTTTACCTGCTTAGCCATGGGTAAAGTGAGCTAACATTAAATGTCCTCATACTATAATTAAGGAAAATAAAATCCCCAAAGGGTAAGTTATTTACCTAAGAAAAAAACAATGGAATAGACTGAAGTAGATTCTAGATACTCTTTGTGTGCTAGGCCAGGGATAAAAACTCCATTGCTTCCTACTTCTTTGCTCTTTCATTTCTCTCTCTCTCTCTCTGTTTTTTTTCTTTCTTAATGTGTAATTCAAAGAAGCTGCATTTGCTGGGCCTCTACATCTGTAAGAAATTGAACATCAGGAAATTTTTTCTATCCATTCTAGATCCCAGCATTTGTGACTGTTTATGTTGCTACCATCAGATGTTCAACAGGGAAGAAAAAATTCCCTGAGTTTGCCAGATAAGAAACAACAACCTGACTAGAGTACTTATAGTATTGAGTGATACACAGTTAAGTTTCAGTTAATTTTCCCCTTTTCTCTGCCCTTTGCTGGCATTGCTAGAAATGGCTCTGAATGCTTCTTCGACAGAAGCTTTCCCACTTTTATCATAGATAACACCTATAAACCATCCATCTATTAATATTTAAAGCTATTTATCATCCTTCAGGGAAAAGATTTAGGGAGATGATTAAAAGGCTTGTCTATTTTCCCTCAAAAATATATTTTGTAAAGAGTGAAGTCACTCAGTCGTGTCCGACTCTTTGTGACCCCAAGGACTTTAGCCTGCCAGGCTTCTCTGTCCATGGAATTTTCCAGGCAAGGGTACTGGAGTGGGTTGCCATTTCCTTCTCCAGGGGATCTTCCTGATCCAGGGATAGAACCCAGATCTCCTGCATTGCAGGCAGACCCTTTACCTTCTGAGCCACCAGGGAAGCCCTAATTATTTTGTAATCTCCTCTTAAATATTACCTGGCTGGGCCCTTGGGGCTAATTTCCTGCTCTTAGTTGAACTCTCTAAGAATTAAAATCCAACTTAGTTCATGACTGCTCTTCTTTAATTTTTTAAAAACCTATTATTAATTTTTTAAATTTATTCAAGCAAAAGGAAATACTCCTAGGTATCTGAGAACATATCTAAATTTATCAAGTTTTATTTTGCTATATTTGGTTCATAATTTTTGATGAAGTAAAAACACTACATAGAGGTTGTAGCCCCTTAGGTGCTGTTCACCAGTGAAATTATTCTCCCTTCATGTGCAGAAAACAGACTATGGTGTTTTATGTGTTCTATATGTGCACATATATATGTGTACACATTAACATATTTTAATTAACACATGCTAACATGTAGATGACACCACCCTTATGGCAAAAAGTGAAGAGGAACTCAAAAGCCTCTTGATGAAAGTGAAAGTGGAGAGTGAAAAAGTTGGCTTAAAGCTCAACATTCAGAAAACGAAGATCATGGCATCCGGTCCCATCACTTCATGGGAAATAGATGGGGAAACAGTGGAAACAGTGTCAGACTTTATTTTTCTGGGCTCCAAAATCACTGCAGATGGTGACTGCAGCCATGAAATTAAAAGACGCTTACTCCTTGGAAGGAAAGTTATGACCAACTTAGATAGCATAGCATATTCAAAAGCAAAGACATTACTTTGCCAACAAAGGTCCGTCTAGTCAAGGCTATGGTTTTTCCTGTGCTCATGTATGAATGTGAGAGTTGGACTGTGAAGAAGGCTGAGTGCCAAAGAATTGATGCTTTTGAACTGTGGTGTTGGAGAAGACTTTTGAGAGTCCCTTGGACTGCAAGGAGATCCAACCAGTCCATTCTGAAGGAGATCAGCCCTGGGATTTCTTTGGAGGGAATGATGCTGAAGCTGAAACTCCAGTACTTTGGCCACCTCATGCGAAGAGTTGACTCATTGGAAAAGACTCTGATGCTGGGAGGGATTGGGGGCAGGAGGAGAAGGGGATGACAGAGGATGAGATGGCTGGATGGCATCACTGACTCGATGGACGTGAGTCTGGGTGAACTCCAGGAGTTGGTGATGGACAGGGAGGCCTGGCGTGCTGCGATTCATGGGGTCGCAAAGAGTTGGACAGGACTGAGTGACTGAACTGAACATGTAATTAACATATGTTGCATATAATCGACATGTGTTACATATAATTAATATATGTTATTATTTACATGTTTAAACTATGACATTATCTTGTGTCACTTTGTATTGGACATTCTGTTGTACTTGTTAATTTTACAATTCATCAATATCAATAGATAAAACTTTATAGTTCACTAGCTACTATATAGTGGAGAAGACGATGGCACCCCACTCCAATACTCTTGCCTGGAAAATCCCATGGATGAAGGAGTCTGGTAGGCGCAGTCCATGGGGTCCCGAAGAGTCAGACATGACTAAATGATTTCCCTTTCACTTTTCACTTTCATGCATTGGAGAAGTAAATGGCAACCCACTCCAGTGTTCTTGCCTGGAGAATCCCAGGGACCGAGGAACCTGGTGGCCTGCCGTCTATGGGGTCACACAGAGTCGGACACGACTGAAGTGACTTAGAGCAACAGCAGCTACTATATAATGTTTTATTATATTCAGTTCAGTTCAGTTGCTCAGTCATGTCCAACTCTTTGCAACACCATGAATCACAGCACACCAGGCCTCCCTGTCCATCACCAACTCTGGAGTCCCCCCAAACTCATGTTCATTGTGTCAGTGTTGCCATCTAAATATTTCAACCTCTGTCGTCTCCTTCTCCTCCTGCCCTCAATCTTTCCCAATATCAGGGTGTTTTCAAATGAGTCAGCTCTCCCCATAAGGTGGCCAAAGTATTGGAGTTTCAGCTTCAACACCAGTCCCTCCAATGAACACCCAGGACTGATCTCCTTTAGAATGGACTGGTTGGATCTCCTTGCAGTCCAAGGGACTCTCAAGAGTCTTCTCCAACACCACAGTTCAAAAGCATCAATTCTTCTATGCTCAGCCTTCTTTACAGTCCAACTCTCACATCAGTACATGACTACTGGAAAAACCACAGCCTTGAATAGACGGACCTTTGTTGGCAAAGTAATGTCTCTGCTTTTTAACATGCTGTCTAGGTTGGTTATAACTTTCCTTTCAAGGAGCAAGTGTCTGTTAATTTCATGGCTGCAATCACCATCCACAGTGATTTCAGAGCCCAGAAATATAAAGTCAGCCACTGTTTCCACTGTTTCCCCATCTATTTGCCATGAAGTGATGGGACCTGATGCCATGATCTTGGTTTTCTGAATGTTGAGCGTTAAGCCAACTTTTTCACTCTCTTCTTTTACTTTCATCATGAGATTCTTTTTTTTTTTTTTTTTTCATCAAGAGATTCTTTAGCTCTTCTTCATTTTCTGCCATAAGGATGGTGTTATCTGCATATTTGAGGTTATTGATATTTCTCCCGGCAATCTTGATTCCAGCTTGTGCTTCTTCCAGCCCAGCGTTTCTCATAATGTACTCTGCATATAAGTTAAATAAGCAGGGTGACAATATACAGCCTTGACGTACTCCTTTCCTATTTGGAGCCAGTCTGTTGTTCCATGTCCAGTTCTAACTACTGCTTACTGACCTGCACACAGGTTTCTCAAGAGGCAGGTCAGGTGGTCTGGTATTCCCATCTCTTTCTGAATTTTCCACAGTTTATTGTGATCCACACAGTCAAAGGCCTTGGCATAGTCAATAAAGCAGAAATAGATGTTTTTCTGGAACTCTCTTGCTTTTTCCATGATCCAGCGGATGTTGGCAATTTGATCTCTGGTTCCTCTGCCTTTTCTAAAACCAGCTTGAACATCTGGAAGTTCACTGTTCACGTATTGCTGAAGCCCAGCTTGGAGAATTTTGAGCATTACTTTATTAGCATGTGAGATGAGTGCAATTGTGCAGTAGTTTGAGCATTCTTTGGCATTGCCTTTCTTTGGGATTGGAATGAAAACTGACCTTTTCCAGTCCTGTGGCCACTGCTGAGTTTTCCAATTTTCTGTCATATTGAGTGTAGCACTTTCACAGCATCATCTTTTAGAATTTGATATAGCTCAATTGGAATTCCATTGCCTCTACTAGCTTTGTTCGTAGTGTTGCTTCCTAAGGCCCACCTGATTTCACATTACAGTATGTCTGGCTCTAGGTGAGTGTGAGTGATGGAAATCACTATTTTTCCTTTCATTGATGATTAAATTGGCTTATAAATTACTACTAAAAATAATGATTTAATAAAATATTCTTGTTGATGTCTCATAGTGTACATGCACAAGAGTTTCTTGAAGGTACACAACCAGAAAATGAGACATCTGCTTACTGAGTAATTTCTACTATTTTACCAGATCTTGCCAGATTGCTCTGCAAAATGATTGCTACAGATTGCATACCCTTTCTTAATAACTTTTTTGCTAGACACTCAGCAACACTTGTTATTACCAACATTTTAATTTTTTTAAACCAATATGATGGGTTAAAATAATGCCTTGTTTTAATTTGGATTTTATGGTTGCTATTAAAAGGAACATTTGTTTTCTACATTTTTTTAGCCGTTTGAGCTTTCACTTCTGTAACTTCTTTGCTAATGTCCTTTAACTTTTTAAATTGAAATGTCTGCCTTTTTCTTATTGCTTTTTAGTGATTCTTTATATATTCTGGATACCTATTCTTTGCTTATTATATGTATGGCAAATAATCCAAGTCTATAGTTTATAACTTCATTTTGTCTATGATGCATTTTGATGTCTATTTTGTTTGTTTTTTATACTCAAATGGATCAATATTTTCCTTCTTTTATTTTTTACTTATTTATGTTAGTTAATAAATCCTTCTCTAATCCATGTAAAAATTATCTTTTTAAATTAAGAAATTAATAAAATGTTGCCTTTCTCATTCATATTTGAATTCACCTGAAATTTATTTATAATGTAAAATTAAATTCTATTTTATTTTTGTGTGTAAAGTATTGCTTCTACCTTATTATTAAATGTTTAATCAGTAATTTATAGTTTCCTTTATAATTTAGCAATTTTCCATATATATTATATAATTTTGTCTCTCCACTCTAATCTTATTTGTTCAACTACATAACCCTGAAAAATGCAACACTGTCTTAACTAACTTATCCTACAATTTCCCCTATCTCTATGAAGTCAGAGATTTCCATCAGCTTGTTCACTAATTTATTGTTATAAACATTTAACCCAATGTCCAGTACATACATTGTCTTCAATAAATATTTGTGGAATGAGTATCTCTAGGTGTAGGTATAGATTCGCTCAACTACTTTTTCTACAAACTAGGTCTGTTTCTCAAGGTAAGATTTTGTTCAACGTTTCAACCCCTGTGAAAAATATTATTGCGCTGTTGTGGGAAATGCGTTAGATTGTACAACATTTGGAGATACCTTTTATTTTCCTGTTACTAAGCATTCTTATCCACGAATGAAGATTCTCTATTTGGATTTTTTTTATCATGACTTCCATGAAAGGTTTATATATTTTCTCCAGGAAGAATCTTTCATATTTTTGTTTCATATATATCATACTGATTTGTTAAATGCTATTTAAGGAATAATTTTTTTTAATTTTATGGATTATATATAGGGTCAAATTATTTTTTTGTAGCAAATTTACTATATGTTATAACCTAGCAATGCTAATTAGTATTGAGTATTTGAAGATTCTCCTGGATTTTCTATGTAAACAATCATACAGAGGTTGAAAATGACACGTGTTTTTCTTTTCAAACATTTACTTTTATCCTTATTTCACTATATAATTTAACACATGTAGCATGATATTGAATAGAATGTAAAGGGAATGGCTATACATTTTAACATTATGATGTAACCTTTCACTATATGCCTTTTATCTAACTTCTTGATTTGGATAGTTAACAATTTTCAGACTTTCTTCTTTTGTTGTATAAACCTTTTAAGGTATAAACCTTTAGGTTATACTTTTGTTTTCTAACTATGACATTACTTTTATTACATAAGGTTTTGTGCATAGTTCTCATTATTAATACTAAGTTATCTCTATTCATGTATTTTTAATTTCTTAAATTTATTTTTAATTGAAGAATAATTGCTTTACAGTATTGTGTAGGTTTCTTTCAAATATCAACATGAATCAGTCATAGGAATCCCTATGTCCCCTCCCTCTTGAACATCCCTCCCTCCTCCCTCCCCATCCCGCCCCTCTAGGTTGTTATAGAGACCCAATTTGAGTTACCTGAGTCGTACAGAAAATTCCCACTGGTTATCTATTTTACATATTGTAATGTACATTTGCCAACAAAGGTCTGTCTAGTCAAAGCTATGGTTTTTCCAGTAGTCATATATGGATGTGAGAGTTGGACCGTAAAGAAAGCTGAGCACCAAAGAATTGATGCTTTTGAACTGTGGTGTTGGAGAAGACTCTTGAGAGTTCCTTGGACTGCAAGGAGATCCAACCAGTCCATCCTAAAGGAAATCAGTCCTGAATATTCATTGGAAGGACTGATGCTGAGGCTGAAACTCCAATACTTTGGCCACCTAATAAGAAGAACTGACTCACTGGAAAAGATCCTGATGCTGGGAAAGATTGAAGGCAGGAGGAGAAGGGGGCAACAGAGGATGAGATGGTTGGATGGCATCACCGACTCTATGGACATGAGTTTGAGCAAGCTCTGGGAGTTGGTGATGGACAGGGAAGCCTGGCGTGCTGCAGCCCATGGAGTCACAAAGAGTTGGACTTAGCTGAGCGACTGAACTGACTGAAGGCATATATGTTGAATCAAGAAAGATGATACTGATGAATCTATTTTCAGGGCAGTAATGGAGACACAGACATAGAGAATAGACCTTTGGACATGGGGATGGGGGAGGAAGAACAGTATGGGCTGTATGGAGAGAGTAATAAAGTCTGTCACTATTTCCATTGTTTTCCCATCTATTTGCCATGAAGTGATATATAATATACATGCATTAGTATATGATATGTGTTTTTCTCTTTCTGACTTACTTCACTCTGTATAATATAGTTATGTATAGTATTATTGCTGAATTTTTCAAACAGAAGTTCTTTTCCTTTAACTTTGGGAAAAAATAATAAAAAGTTATAGTTAAAAACAGAGTCATGAACTTCATAGGGATATGGCACTGAAATTTATACAGACCGTGCTGAGTCCTAAAAGTGTCTATATCTCCCTATGGTAGTGAACACAAGTTTTTTTGTCCTGGTGCAACATTCTACTGAGCAGGTCTCCTTTTAGAATCCCAGGCCATGCCTCTGTTTGAACATTGAATTAGTCTAATCTAAAATGTTTGACTCCTATCAATATGGATCTTGTCTGAATGACGTAACTATCTCAGAAAGATAGCCCGAGATCATGTAACTACACCCAAAGCAGCCATGGTGTAAGCCCAGGACCATACTGCTTCAGTTGTTAGTCCTCTTTACATCACTAGCTCCTTGAAATAGACCTTATAGCGTAAGTTGTCCATTTAAGACGGTGTTTAATACATGTTAATTTTCATTTTCTGTATCTGTTGTAATAGGGTTTCAAGTTCTTCCTTTGATTATATAGCTAGGATCAAATGTCTGCTCTTCTGTGTTTATTTTTATTTGCTTCCCTATCAATTATAGAGCTTTCAACCCAGTGCTCTCTGAATAGTTCAGCTCACAGCTCTTTTCTAACTCTAGCTATGCTAAATAAGCCATTTGGTCAGTTCAAAGGTAGGCTGTATTACATCCCTTTACCTCATAGCTTCTGCCCCAATCTCTTCTCCTTTTTATCTAGTAAAATATTTAGTGAAAAGGTGACAATACTTTTTTATTTACCAACCTACTTCTTCCCCTAGCATCCAGCCTTTCTGGTCACATGAATATTTTTGCAGATCTTGTCATTATCTAGCAGGAATGGAAAACGTGTTTCATCCTGGAAACACATTCTAGAGGTCCTGGCTGCCTGCAATGTGCTAGAAAGAACTTTAGCTGCTTTTAGACTAGGAAGAGGGTGGGATGTGGTGTGGGGAGGATTATGATTGATAACAAGAGAGATGTTTTAAAATCACTGCACAGTAACACATTATAATTTACAATTACCCAAGATATATCATCATGTCAAAATAATTCAGATTTGGTGAGGAGAGGATGTTTTCATCAGCACACTGTGTTATTTACTGCTCAAGTGCCTCTCTCTATTTAACTCACCATTTCCAAGTCATACTTATTGTATTAGCAAGA
Source organism: Bos indicus (assembly GCF_029378745.1). Classification (NCBI taxonomy): domain Eukaryota; kingdom Metazoa; phylum Chordata; class Mammalia; order Artiodactyla; family Bovidae; genus Bos; species Bos indicus. The sequence goes on along the minus strand of NC_091763.1, from coordinate 58,868,355 downwards.
GTATGAGATTTAAAGTTAGGAATAGGCCAAATTTCAATCTTGGTTCTACCACTTACTAATGAGGTGACTTGAGATTTTAAAGCACCTACTCTCACATGTACCTGGAGGAGGGCATGGCAATCTACTCTAGTATTCTTGTCTGGAGAATCCCACAGACAGAGGAGACTGGTGGGCTACAGTTCACAGAGCTGTAAAGAGTTCAACAGGACTGAAGTGACTTAGCATGCACGCACACACTCTCACATGCATTATATAGTTTTTTTATTGTATATTATATTCTAGCTTTGCACTAGATGCCCTAAAACCTGATACTTCAATCACTTATAAACAGACTGAAAGCTCAATATTATAATTCTTGCCAAGGAGATGACAAAACTGAGTCTCTCAAACTCATAACTCACTTTTGTGAGTTGCTCTTTAGTCACTAAGTCATGTCCAACATTTTTGCAACCCCATGGACTGAAGCCTACCAGGCTCCTCTGTCCATGGAATTTCCCAGGCAAGAATACTGGAGTGGGTTGCCATTTCCTTCCCCAGAGGATCTCCCTGACCCAGGGATTGAACTCACATGTCCTGCATTGGCAGGCGAATTCTTTACCACTGAGCCACCAGGCAAGCCCATAGTCACACTTTACTTTGCTGTAAACAATGATTGTTTGTAACCACTTTATACAGTAACCATTATATAATTTATAGCTATTTCAGAAGAGACAATACCATCTTCTCATAGGAAGAATTTTTTAAAAAATACTCTTCCCTAAATTGTAGTACTAAAACATAATAATTTAAAATATACATATTATTTTTAGTAAATTTCATTGGTCTATCATAATATAACCTTCCTCTGAGCACTTTTTAGTGACTTTCTAGGTATTTCCTATTTGCTAAGATAATTAATGATCATATAATTTCTTTAATGCAGAATGGAGGCAGTTTTACTTTCTGTGACATGGTAATAAGCTATTTCAAAAACAAAACTAGTATATTAGTCAGAGTCCAGTCAGGAGACAGAAAACCTACCTGCAGGATGGTCTTGCTACAAAGAACTGAATCACCAGTTGAGGAGACAGCTGCCTGAGAATATGGATGAAACTATGCTCCCATCTCTGTGAAGGCCAATGCTTGTACTTTTAAATAGCTAAAAATGCTTTGCATGAATAATTTTTCACAATTTTGGGGAAGAAATATGGAAATTTTTCTGTTCTGTCAAATTAAATGTCCTCTTCTCTTTTTGTTTCATTTTAATAAAGCCATTTTGGGGAAATACAGGGGAAGAAGAATAGAAGTGATGGGTTAGAGGATAAAGGCAAGACAGAGGTGGGAAAGGGAAGTGTGAATGAAACATGATGCTGACTGGGCCAGTTGTTTCTGCCAAGTTATTTACAGGCACTTTTATCCACATTCCACTTCTTAGATCTGCCAACACTTAGACCACTTCTTTCACCGGTCCCCTGGGCCACTGCCAGATCCTGCGTCTCCACTCCAGCATTTACCTATTCATTTTTTATTCCTTCAGAGTCCCAAAGCAAAACCCAGAAAGTTTATTATTTGGCTATACCAGAAGATAAGTATTCCTCTTTTCTGGTCCCAGGTCTATATAGTTTGTGAAGACTCTGGGATCAATACTAAGTACTTATTTTGATTTTTTTCTTTTTTATAGACTTTGAGCAATGGTAAGAGAAACATTATAAACACATAAAGTTGGACATCGCTCTCTGGGGTCAAGCAAAGTCTACCTATTGCTTCTATGTTCAGACTGTCTTAGTCAGCATCTTAAAATTTGTAAATTCCTGGGGAAAATATCCTGGGTAATTTAAACAAGGTAACTTATTCACCAGAGTCATAATTACAAAACTCAGTTTGAGAAAATGTTTTGAAAGAATTTTTTTTTAAAAGTCTGACTGCAGTTTTTCTTCGGAGAGTTATTTAATGCATTTGTTGTTAGTGCTAGGAAACCAGCTAACCTCAGGGGAAAAAAATCCTTAAAATAGTCAAGATTTTTGAAACTAGATAGAGAAGAAAGCAGACTTGATTGCTCAATATAAAGCTAAGTAAAAAAGGATGTTATCAGCAATTAACTACAAAGCTTGATTCCAAAGCAAAACAAGGAATCAAAGTGGAAACATTTTTAAAGAGATGAAAACACTACTGGGAGCTCCACAGGATACGGAATTTCTAAGAGACCAGAATCAATTCATATTTTCTTGTTTCTAAGCAATACTCAGTTGTCAGTTATTTTATAGAGACATGAGGGATACACTGCTGCGAACATATTTAAAAATTAGAATAAGTCAGAATGACCCTGGAGCTTTCATCACTCTCTTTTTACGCTTGTTTTCCCTCATTGTGCTTTGCAAATAAATTATCACTATAAGCCAGAAATGGAACTGAAACATCACTTCATTAAAAATCAAACAAAATCCAATCACTTGCAGTAGTCATGATAAGATTGATGATAAACTGCTAAGTTGCTCAAATGGGGGATGAACTAAAAAGAAATAAACATTCTGGGTGATAACCCAGGGGAAGAAATGCCAGGTAAGTAAACAAACAAGCAGAGTCTTTTATGAATTTGAGTTAGAGTTGTTGTAAAGAAATAATGGTTGCATTAAAAAGAAACCCCCTTTTTTTTTTCCTTAGGAAAAATGAGAATGTCTGCTGTTTAAAAGAATTTCCATTGAGGTTTTCTGCCAATGTACTTTTGCATAACCCCAGAATTACAAAAGCTAGTGACAGTAAAACATATGCCCAATTATCTGGGGGGCCAGGCATGTATCAAAGAAAACCACACAGAAAGAGGAAGATCTGTATCAGGTACCAGGAGAAGGAAATATCTATTTCTCCTTAGAAACTGAATGAATGTCCTTAGACACATTATAGCTTTGAGGTAGAAGTTGGGGCATAGATTTGCCACCACCCTTTCACGTGAATTTATTATTACACAAGTATAAGAGTCCTAGACTTCCTCTCATGTCCTGGTGCCCAATCAGATTTCCCAACCTGACAGTGTGAAAACATAGTTCTAGAAGTATAATGTGTAATTATGGTTAAGAGATCCAGAAAAATGTAGAAATTTAGTGTCATATACTTTGAATAATAGTTGTGTTTGTTTATTTTTATTTTTTTTCCCAATGTCAAAATAGTAATAGAAAATCATTACTTACTAACCTCTTAACAAGCAAAAATAGCAGAAGACAATTTTTTCCAGTCATTCTGTTCTAGTTCCCAACTTTACTCTTTCCTTACAATCCAGAATTTATACCTTGGTGCTTAAAACTTAGGAGTGAGAGCATGTACTCATCCTCTTCCATCTGGTGAATGTTAAGGTGTTCTCCCTTTCAGTGAAATTGAGAGGACTATTTTTTTTTTCAGGATAGAAGGCATTCCACCTCTTGGGCTGGCAAAGAGACACTGCAGAGGATGATTTCAGCTGTCAAATACCATAGCTCTGAAGATACAGAGCAGAAAAATATTAGGCTCTGTCTTTGCATTGCTATTCATTAATGCTATTGAGCACGTAATGCCTGACAGATTTACAGGTGGCAGGAATAAAAGATTAATTGTTTTATTTTATTTATGTCTGGAATGTAACTGAAGACTAAGTAATTTGATTCCCATCAGTAATCTGTTTCCTTTTGTCATTTCCCAACACCTGTCATTCTGTTAATTCATCCTTCTGCTTATAAATGTTAGGCACTTAAAGAAAAAGCATATATGTGTTCAGTTCAGTTCAGTTCAGTTCAGTCGCTCAGTTGTGTCTGACTCTTTGTGACCCCATGAATCGTGTATATATATATATGTGTGTGTGTGTGTGTGTGTGTGTGTGTGTATTATTCACTTAGGTTGAACTAGTATAGTGGGAAACTTTCCTCTTTGCATTTTAGTTCACCTTAGTAAAAAAAGAAAAGACACATTCTAAAAAACTTCAGCCTACTATAGAAATTCTGTTTTTCTCTCCTTAAATTACAGAGGGTAAAGAGATGAGTATGGCCAAAGAAACACATAAATTAAAGAAAAAACCAAACAACCACTACTACCAAAACCTCACCCACTTCACCATTTCCTACTGGCTAAAAATTGTTTAAAATCTAGTGTAAGAATTGTTTAGATGTAAAAGTATACTTGTCTCCTTTTTTTCTTCTTTTTCCAAAGGATGTCATTTTTCTGATTTTCTCTTTTTTCCTGTCTTTTATTAGTAGCACTGAAATATTAAAATTATTCCAGAGAATGACAACCATTATATCTGTCAAACATTTCCACTCTAGTCCTGCACCAAGTTCACAAAGAATGTGCTCTCTGTAGCCCTGGGAGAGGCAGCCAAATATGTAACATGGCCCAGCTTAGTTGCTCACTGTCATGCAGCTTAGAAGGATTGTCACTGTTCACATAATAATCTTGGTATCACCTACGGATACAGCTTTTCATCAAGGGATGGCTATCATAAATGTCAGGATTGGATATACCTTCCTAGTCTGAATTCCAGGACCTTGTCTTTCTACGTGTCTTTCTACTACCTGTCTTTCTACTATAGCTAAACTAGTCTTCTTCTCAGTCCTTTTTCTAGGTGAAGTATCTAACTAGATATTTATGTCTAAAAAGACAAAGTTAGAACTTCCTTCTGGAGAGAGTCTATCCCAGGTTCTGTATCCGACTTAAAAGTTTTATTTATTTTTTTCTTCTTTTTTTTTGTTTTTGTTTTTGTTTTCATTCGGAAAGTATCGTTTAGTTACACTTCTCTCTTTTTTTTAAGGTCTCTGGACATTTATTTTGTTATTGCTGAGTATTTGCTGCATGCTTGTCTATTTGACAACATAGGAAGAAACCTGCATACAATACCAGCCTTACTTATTCTACAGTAGTAACATGTTTCTTATTATTCCTTTTGATCCCACAGGAAGTTTGAATGCTGTGGAGGTCAATTTCTGACTTAAGGGGATTATACTCAGTAAATCATGTCAAAATTAACAAATAGAATTGTACTGACACTCTAGTTGGGTTGGATTTAATTAAAATGTTTAAATGGTATTTTTATTTATTTATTTATTTTAATTGGTGGCTAATTATTTTACAATATTGTATTGGTTTTGCCATACATCAACATGAATCTGCCACGGGTATACACGTGTTCCCCATCCTGAACCGCCCTCCCACTTCCCTCCCCATACCATCCCTCTGGGTCATCCCAGTGCACCAGCCCCAAGCATCCAGGATCGTGCATCGAACCTAGACTGGCGACTCGTTTCATATATGATATTATACATGTTTCAATGCCATTCTCCCAAATCATCCCACCCTCTCCCTCTCCCACAGAGTCCAAAGGACTGTTCTATACATCAGTGTCTCTTTTGCTGTCTTGTACACAGGGTTATTGTTACCATCTTTCTAAATTCCATATATATGCATTAGTATACTGTATTGGTGTTTTTCTTTCTGGCTTACTTCACTCTGTATAATAGGCTCCAGTTTCATCCACCTCATTAGAACTGATTCAAATGTATTCTTTTGAATGGCTGAGTAATACTCCATTGTGTATATGTACCATAGCTTTCTTATCCATTCATCTGCCAATGGACATTTAGGTTGCTTCCATGTCCTGGCTATTATAAACAGTGCTGCAATGAACACCAGGGTACATTTGTCTCTTTCCCTTCTGGTTTCCTCAGTGTGTATGCCCAGTAGTGAAATTGCTGGGTGATAAGGCAGTTCTATTTCCAGTTTTTTAAGGAATCTCCACACTGTTCTCCATAGTGGCTGTGCTAGTTTGCATTCCCACCAACAGTGTAAGAGTGTTCCCTTTTCTCCACATCCTCTCCAGCATTTATTAGTTGTAGACTTTTGGATCTCAGCCATTCTGATTGGCGTGAAATGGTACCTCATAGTGGTTTTGATTTGCATTTCTCTGATAATGAGTGACGTTGAGCATCTTTTCATGTGTTTGTTAGCCATCTGTATGCCTTCTTTGAAAAAAATGTCTGTTTAGTTCTTTGGCCCATTTTTTGATTGGGTCGTTTATTATTCTGGAATTGAGCTGCAGGAGTTGCTTGTATATTTTTGAGATTAGTTCTTTGTCAGTTGCTTCATTTGCTATTATTTTCTCCCATTCTGAAGGCTGTCTTTTCACCTTGCTTATAGTTTCCTTTGTTGTGCAGAAGCTTTTAATTTTAATTAGGTCCCATTTGTTTATTTTTGATTTTATTTCCAATATTCTGGGAGGTGGGTCATAGAGGATCCTGCTGTGATGTATGTCAGAGAGTGTTTTGCCTATGTTCTCCTCTAGGAGTTTTATAGTTTCTGGTCTTACATTTAGATCTTTAATCCATTTTGAGTTTATTTTTGTGTATGGTGTTAGAAAGTGTTCTAGTTTCTTTCTTTTACAAGTGGTTGCCCAGTTTTCCCAGCACCACTTGTTAAAGAGATTGTCTTTTCTCCATTGTTTATTCTTGCCTCCTTTGTCAAAGATAAGGTGTCTATAGGTGCATGGATTTATCTCTGGGCTTTCTATTTTGTTCCATTGATCTATATTTCTATCTTTGTGCCAGTACCATACTGTCTTGATGACTGTGGCTTTGTAGTAGAGCCTGAAGTCAGGCAGGTTGATTCCTCCAGTTCCATTGTTCTTTCTCAAGATTGCTTTGGCTATTCGAGGTTTTTTGTATTTCCATACAAATTGTGGAATTATTTGTTCTAGCTCTGTGAAAAATACCATTGGTAGCTTGACAGGGATTGCATTGAATCTATAGATTGCTTTGGGTAGTATACTCATTTTCACTATATTGATTCTTCCAATTCATGAACACGGTATATTTCCTCATCTATTAGTGTCCTCTTTGATTTCTTTCACCAGTGTTTTATAGTTTTCTATATATAGGTCTTTAGTTTCTTTAGGTAGATATATTCCTAAGTATTTTATTCTTTTCGTTGCAATGGCAAATGGAATTGTTTCCTTAATTTCTCTTTCTATTTTCTCATTATTAGTGTATAGGAATGGAAGGGATTTCTGTGTGTTGATTTTATATCCTACAATTTTACTATATTCATTGATCAGTTCTAGTAATTTTCTGGTAGGCTGCCATCTATGGGGTCGCTAAGAGTCCGACAAGACTGAGGGACTTCACTTTCACTTTTCACTTTCATGCACTGGAGAAGGAAATGGCAACCCACTCCAGTGTTCTTTCCTGGAGAATCCCAGGGACGGGAGAGCCTGGTGGGCTGCCATCTATGGGGTAGCACAGAGTCGGACACGACTGAAGCGACTTAGCAGCAGCAGCAGTAATTATCTGGTGGAGTCTTCAGGGTTTTCTATGTAGAGGATCGTGTCATCTGCAAACAGTGAGAGTTTTACTTCTTTTCCAATTTGGATTCCTTTTATTTCTTTTTCTGGTCTGATTGCTGTGGCCAAAACTTCCAAAACTATGTTGAATAGTAGTGGTGAAAGTGGGCATCCTTGTCTTGTTCCTGACATTAGGGCAAATGCTTTCAATTTTTCACCATTGAGGATAGTTTGCTGTGGGTTTGTCATATATAGCTTTTATTATGTTGAGGTATGTCCCTTCTATTCCTGCTTTCTGGAGAGTTTTTATCATAAATGGATGTTGAATTTTATCAAAGGCTTTCTCTGCATCTATTGAGATAGTCATATGGCTTTTATTTTTCAATTTGTTGAAGTGGTGTATTACATTGATGGATTTGCGGAAATTGAAGAATCCTTGCATCCCTGGGATAAAGCCCACTTGGTCATGGTGTATGATCTTTTTAATGTGTTATTGGATTCTGATTGCTAGAATTTTGTTAAGGATTTTTGCATCTATGTTCATCAGTGATAGTGGCCTGTAGTTTTCTTTTTTTGTGGCATCTTTGTCAGATTTTGGTATCAGGGTGATGGAGGCCTCATAGAACGAGTTTGCAAGTTTACCTTCCTCTGCAATTTTCTGGAAGAGTTTGAGTAGGATAGGTGTTAATTCTTCTCTAAATTTTTGGTAGAATTCAGCTGTGAAGCCGTCTGGACCTGGGCTTTTGTTTGCTGGAAGATTTCTGATTACAATTTCAATTTCCGTGCTTGTGATGGGTCTGTTAAGATTTTCTATTTCTCCCTGGTTCAGTTTTGGAAAGTTGTTGTTTTTTAAGAATTTGTCCATTTCTTCCAAGTTGTCCATTTTATTGGCATATAATTGCTGATAGTGGTCTCTTAAGATCTTTTGTATTTCTGTGTTGTCTGTTGTGATCTCTCCATTTTCATTTCTAATTTTATTGATTTGATTTTTCTCCCCTTGTTTCTTGATGAGTCTGGCTAATGGTTTGTCAGTTTTATTTATCCTCTCAAAGAACCAGCTTTTGGCTTTGTTGATTTTCACTATGGTCTCTCTTTTTTTCTTTTGTATTTCTTTCCTTCTACTAACCCAGGTTCTTCATTTCTTCCTTTTCTAGTTGCTTTAGGTAGTAGAGTTAGGTTATTTATTTGACTTTTTTCTTGTTTCTTGAGGTATGCCTGTATTGCTAGGAACCTTCCCCTTAGCTCTGCTTTTACAGTGTCCGACAGGTTTTGGGTTGTTGTGTTTTCATTTTCATTCATTTCTATGCATATTTTGATTTCTTTTTTTTATTTTTTCTGTGATTTGTTGATTATTCAGCAGTGTGTTGTTCAGCCTCCATATGTTGGAATTTTTAATAGTTTTCCCCCTGTAATTGAGATCTAATCTTGCTGCATTGTGGTCAGAAAAGATGCTTGGAATGATATCAATTTTTTTGAATTATCAAGGCTATATTTATGGCCCAGGATGTGATCTATGCTGGAGGTTTCATGTGCACTTGAGAAAAAGGTGAAATTCATTGTTGTGGGGTGAAATGTCCTATACTTTTTTATCTCAAAGTGAGCTTGATCATCAATAGTCGATCATGGAACAAGATGAGTTGGGGAAAGTAGAAAGAGATGAAACTAGCCAGATGATCAGAGATCACATGAGAAAAGGTCTGGTGTGAAAGAAAATGTTTGAATATTATCCTAGAGTCAATATGGACAAATGATAAGTGAAGTTTAAAATAGTACATGATCAAATTATAGATGTGGATAATTTTGACAGCAGGCACAAGGATAGTTTGGGAGGGACTAAGCCCATTACCAAGAAGAACACAAGAAAAGGCTGTTACAGCAATCCAGGTAATAAATATGGAGCTATTATGTTAAGAAAGAAATAATATAAGCAGGAGGGGATAGTTTTAACCGTATTGAGACCATTGAATGAATTAGAGTAGGTAACCATTGACATGCAGGTTATGAAAGAGAAGTAAATCAGGAATAATCCAGAAATGTCCAACTTGTTCTCTTGCAAGGTAACCAAGATGAGAAATTTAGTAATAAGTTCCACTGGGGAGAGTTGCCTTCAAGGTTTGGATATACAAATGAAGTAGGAAGTTGAACAGATGGGTACAAATATTAACAGACAAGAATTCAAGGTTCAGATTGGCAAGTCATTATCATTTATGTAGCAGTTGAAGCTATATTTGTTGGATGAAGTCACTGAGAGATCATAAGGTCATTAGAACTATATTCTCTTATACTTTGGTGTGCACTTCTTGTGCACATTACAGGATTATATTGATCTGTCCCTTTGAAGTCAATCTTCACTATATTACTCACTTTGGCCAACCAAAGTGAGATGAAGGAATTCATGCCTCTTGGGGCAGATGCAGGTTCTAGTTAGTGCTCACTTCTAAATTGGTGGTTCCCCTCCCCCTGGCACTATGAACATGATGGAGGAGTTGTTGACCTTGCACCTGAATTAAGACAATGTGATGGAAACCCCCAGATAAACTATGATAAACCTATAATATGAGCAAGAACTGAATGTTGAATGTTTTAAGCCACTGAGATTGTAAGGGTAATTCAGCTTATCCTGTCTTGATAGAGTGACAGTGAGATAAGGAATATTCAGGGATGGAACCTTAGAAAATAGTAGCTTGTAGGCAAGAGGTACTGAAAGATTCTACTGATAAGGCTGAGGATAAAAACCAAAAAAGGTAGAAAGAGGAATAAAAGAAAAAATATACCTGAAACCTAGGGAGGATGAATGTTCCCAGTAGAAGGAAGAACAGTCATCATTACACTAATTGGTAACCTTATTTAAAGTCATTTAGATAGAATGTGATATGGGCAGAACTCCAAATGTAACATGCTGAGAAATGAAGAAGGAAGGTGAAAAAGAGATGTAAATTGTTTATTGTACTTTTGAGTAATGTGGCTCTCTGAAATGAAAAGGAAAGTATTGTAACAGTATAGGGGAGAAAACCCTTGGAAAACAATTTTTTGTTGTTGTTTATGGATAGGCAGTACTAGTGAATTTTTATAAAACAAAAGGCAAGAGTAAAGAGGGAGAGGTTGAAGATAAAGATAAGAAAGGGTAGTGAATGACCTCTCACATGTTACAAAGAACTAAAACACAGACTCACTTGAAGTGAGAAAAAATTGCTCTAGCAAATAATAGCGTTTATATGTCTACTCTCATGAAAGACAGTTCTTAAGGGGACTTAGTATAAATCCATTCATTAAACTCTCCTACACTGAGTTTATTCTGTAGCTTAGACTCTCAATAGAACTAACTATACAAGAATGCTATCTAACATGAAAAAGAAACGATTCAAAGTCATGATTCCCTACACTGGCATTTTTATTCCATATATACCCTATAATAGTACAGCATTAAAGTAGGTTTATTTTGAGATTTACTGCATATATGCTACACTTTTTTTTCACCTATAGTAGTACATATACATCCTATAATATATACACCTTATATATATATACATCTATCTATCTATATATATATCATATAATATACTCTATAATTTATTCACCTATAATAGTATATATACACCCTATAATATATACACCTTATATGCTGCTACTGCTGCTGCTAAGTCCGACTCTGGGCAACCCCCACCCCACAGACAGCAGCCCACTAGGCTCCCCCGTCCCTGGGATTCTCCAGGCAACAACATTGGAGTGGGTTGCCATTTCCTTTTCCAATGCATGGAAGTGAAAAGTGAAAGTGAAGTCGCTCAGTCATGTCCGACTCTATGCGACCCCATGGACTGTGTAGCCCACCAGGCTCCTCCATCCATGGGATTTTCCAGACAAGAGTACTGGAGTGGGGTGCCATTACACCTATATATATATATATATATATATATATAGACATATATATACCCTATATATTTATATCCTATATATATACCATATAATATAGCCTGTAATATATTCACCTATAATAGTACATATACACCTTATAATATATACACCTTATATATATATACACCTATATATATCCTACATATATATATATACCATATAATATACCCTATATGTTCCATATATACCCTATATATATTCCATATATATACCCCATAGTAGTACAGCATTAAAGAAGGTTTATTTTGAGATTAACTGCATTTATGCTACACTTTTTTTCCCACAGGATTTGGAGGTAGTGATGATGGTGAGGTGTAGCGGTATTTTGTTTGATTGTGCACTAAGTAGGCAGATTATTCTTAATATAAAATATTTTTGCTGATATAAAACATCAGTGCCTTACTGATCCTAAGGGAATGTATGGATACAACATTAAATTTCTCTTTAGAAAATTATGATATTATGAATCTCTGATTAGATTCATTTTTATCCTCGATATCTTGTGCTGTTCCCTATAGAAGTTATTTACTATGTATATTTGCTTTGGGGAACAGTGTACTGCATAGATGGTAAGAGTATCTGAAAAAATATATATTTTCTACATGTTTATTTGCATCTAATGTTTAATGATTATTATGCTGATCCAGTGTTTTTAATTGTTTTAGATCAGAATTAATGAGCTTTGGGCTTGGAATTGTCAAAAATCATTTCAAATATTCTTTTATGTTGGTATTTACAACTTGAAAATATATTCTTATGCTTTCTCAACACTATAATTTTGATATAGGGTTATAAACTGTATGATTGTCATTAGATCTGCTTTCTACATCATCCCAATATTTTTTAAATTCTTTTTATATTTCAGAAATTCTTTGGACTTGACTTTGTAAGGATTACAAAACAAACCAAAGTGATCCAAAGTTCCCTTTCTTATTTATTATTTATCAATTGACTCCCTTATACCTTACTTTTCCAGAAAATGAGCGATAATGCTAATTTGACATATAAGAATTATTCATCCAGAAATACTTTGTGTGAAAATTTCACAGTAAAAAATTGTACAATGGCATAGCTAGCCTAGAAATTTGAAATTCAGAAATAAAATAGGAAATGTTGCAGAGTACCTTATGTGAGAAAACTTGTGTGATATTTTACCACTTTTAGCCAACTGTTCCCAGTTACTTCACAGTCATATCTAATATTCTTCTCAGTATACTTTCATAGTTGATAGTGACTATCTTGTAGGGAGATGCTCTGGCATTTAGAGTTTTAGCTGTAAAACTTGATAACTGATTGCAAGATTCTATCCAATACCAGGATTTGATGGCTCCATGAACTCTAAAAATTTTCATCTTTCTCAATTCTTAATAGTCTGACCCTCTAGCAGATTGCCAGGTGACTCAGTGGTAAAGAATCCGCCTGCAGTGCAGGAGATGCAAGGGACGCAGTTCGATCCCTGGGTCAGGAAGATCCCCTGGAGGAGGAAATGGCAATGCACTTAAGTATTCTTGCCTGGAAGATCTCATGGACAGAGAAGCCTGGCAGACTACAGTCCATGGAGTTGCAGAGTCAGGCATGACTGAGCATGCATGCATGAACTAGCGAATTACTCCAGATTATTTCAGATTTCAAAACTCTCCTTTCACCATCTCCCTGACTTCTGAGCTTGCCAAATGAATTACTCAGTGTTACCTATATTACTAAATTTATCTTTTATGGTGGTTTTATAAAGCTTAGTTACTTATGCAATGCAGGCTACAAAGGTTTTTTTGAAACCAATAGCATAGAATACCAGATTGATAAACTAATAATTGATACTTTTTTAATTAAAATTTAAAAAATACCAAGGAAGTTGTTTGAAAATGGACAAATAAGCTCCAATATGCTGGCAGATAAAAGCTACAAACTGTGAAAAAATATAATTAACAATTACTTGAAGGCTCTAGAGTCAATGGTAGCAGGATCAGCAGATTCCTGAGGTGATTCAAAAACTTGAAAAAGAGTTTCACATGAACGGTTTCCAATTTTTTTCAGCTTTAACTCAGAAAGATTTCATGGCAAGTCATACTTGTTAGCATGTGAAAAAATCCGGGATACAAAATAACAGATAAACACACTTCAATATTGTGTGTATTCTGTACCCAGCAAAAGTGAAAGTTAATCACTCAGTTCAGTTCAGTTCAGTTCATTTGCTCAGTCGTGTCCGACTCTTTGCGACCCCATGAATTGCAGCACGCCAGGACTCTCTGTCCATCACCAACTCCAGGAGTTCACTGAGACTCATGTCCATCGAGTCAGTGATGCCATCCAGCCATCTCATGCTCTGCTGTCCCCTTCTCCTCCTGCCCCCAATCCCTCCCAGCATCAGAGTCTTTTCTAATGAGTCAACTCTTTGCATGAGGTGGCCAAAGTACTGGAGTTTCAGCTTTAGCATCATTCCTTCCAAAGAAATCCCAGGGCTGATCTCCTTCAGAATGGACTGGTTGGATCTCCTTGCAGTCCAAGGGATTCTCAAGAGTCTTCTCCAACACCACAGTTCAAAAGCATCAATTCTTTGGTGCTCAGCCTTCTTCACAGTCCAACTCTCACATCCATACATGACCACTGGAAAAACCATAGCCTTGACTAGACAGACCATTGTTGGCAAAGTAATGTCTCTGCTTTTGAATATGCTATCTAGGTTGGACATAACTTTCCTTCCAAGGAGTAAGCGTCTTTTAATTTCATGGCTGCAGTCACCATCTGCAGTGATTTTGGAGCCCCAAAAAATAAAGTCTGACACTGTTTCCACTGTTTCCTCATCTATTTCCCATGAAGTGATGGGACCGGATGCTATGATCTTCATTTTCTGAATGTTGAGCTTTAAGCCAACTTTTTCACTCTCCACTTTCACTTTTATCAAGAGGCTTTTGAGTTCCTCTTCACTTTGTGCCATAAGGGTGGTGTCATCTGCATATCTGAGGTTATTGATATTTCTCCCAGTAATCTTGATTCCAGGTTGCGTTTCTTCCAGTCCAGCTTTCACTCAGTCGTGTCCAACTCTTTGCAACCCCATGGACTGTAGGGATCCTTAGGATCCTCTGTCCATGGGATTCTCCCAGCAAGAATAGTGGAGTGGGGAGCCATTCCCTTCTCCAGGAGATCTTCCTGACCCAGGGATCAAACCCAGGTCTCCTGCATTGCAGGCAGATTCTTTACAGTCTGAGCCACCAGGAACACATAGTGAAGGACAGGGAAGCCTGGCATGCTGCAATCCATGGGATCAAAAAGAGTCAGACAGAATTTAGTGACTGAACAACAAAAACCACATTAGCAAGGAGCACACTTCGAACTGTCAGCTAAGGGGAGAAAATGGGTATGAGGTGAAAACACTTGCTACTTTAAGCCAGTTCCAGCTTCCACGTGTACTACTCTTTTACTGTAAAAATCATGCACTTGTATGCCATAAATATCCAGAGCTTAAAGGTTGCCCCCAATTACTTGAATAATGATAATGTGTCTTGCAGGGTATTTGCCAAATATTTTTCACCAATCCTAATAAAGAAAGGAAACAAGAGAAGAGACTAATAAAGCTGAAAAATTTTAGAAATGTGGTTCAATTTTCCACTGACAAAAATGTTAAAAAACTAAGCACTGATGATGGTGAAAATGAGCTTGTAAAATGAAGTGTTGCCTCACTCCTCTAAAAGTATACAAATCAATCATTCCTGGAACTGCATTAAGTCTGCCAATGTCAAAATGTGTATTGTTCAACTTGTTCTAAATGTGTATTTTTTAACTTTATCTACTATCCAAAAGAACAGATAAAATGTCTTCAAGAAATCTGGAATCATGTAAATAGCATGGCAAGATGGCAACTGTTTCTGTCTAGTATTTTCTCTTTCGAGTAAATTCTGAGAAACATGGACAAAGGAAACTGGACATGAAGCTGGCTTCTCCAGAGTCTCATGGGTCAGTTCTTATGTCAATGGTTCAGTCCCTGGTTATTTGTGTTACCTTCAACTTTCTGCTAAAATGATTTTTTTTTAAATTTTCTTTCATGTAGGAAGAATAAAGATATTTGCAAGTCTTTTCTGCCCCACCAAAAGAAGAAAAAATAATGATTCATGTGTTATAATGAAGTAAAGAATCAGACATAAAATATTCAGGTATAATTGGATTTTTGTCTTTAAATCAGCATACAATTTCAGTGCCCAAATATATGATAACAGAAGCTTAGCATTGATTGATAGTCAAGAGAACTGTCAAGTTGCTGAAAGTGCTCCGTGTATTGCAGCTCTGGTGCAGTAAGGTGAAGCCCATGTCTATTAAACAATGAACAACAGCCAACTATCAAGTCAAACAAACCTATGCTCAGCTTTCAGATGGGCTGGTTGATAGCAGCGTCACTGTCTTCAAGGATGGCTGGTTTTACAAGAGACAAACAGATATGTTTCCAAGTAAATGATTAATGATATAAAAAAGTAAATAAGTATTTTGATGCTACAATGGTGTGAATTATTAATCTTACATACAGCTAAAGTTGAATATTTGTTTTCATAAATGCTAAAAAGTCATTTAGTTATATCTATATTCTTCTACAGAATGAGTTTTTAGGGAGCTCATTTATTCTTACTAACCTGATTACTTGATTACTAATTATACCAATGATCTATTTCACAGGCATTTGATAAAGAAATCCATGAAATAAGACACTCACATTTAGTTTATGCATTAATTTCTGAAGCATTTATGGAGTGTTTATTGTATGCTGATCTCTGTACTTTTCTGGTACCAGCAACATCTGGTAAGTGATCAGCCAATTTTTTTTTTTTTTTCTTTTGATAGCTGTAGTCCTGGTAAGTGACACTTCTAAGTGATAAAAAATATTTTCATTGCACTTGAATAAAACATGCCTCCTACTGTCTTCACTCATTCATTGAACATATATTTGAGCAACTAGTGTGGACAAGTATTATATAGGACAAAGAGGATGGGAATTAATTTAATTCTTATTTATGCTCTCAGGAAACTCATTGCCTTCTCCCGATAGTACACAGACTTCCTCATTAATCTTGCTTGTGTCATGAATCACATAAACTGGGGTTCCCAATTTTGGTTGTCTAATTAGAATTACCTGGATAATACAGATTCCTAAGGGCCACTCTTAAGTCTACTTAATAGTTCTTGGATGGAGTCCTAAAATCTCCATTTTATAAAATTTTATAATTGATACCCAAACATAATCAAGTTCATTATCTAGAAAATTAACAGTATCTCCTTAACCTTATAACCATTCAAACATGTGGAAACAGATATTCTGCACTCCCAATTTTCTCTACAGTTTCTGTGGCTTGGGAGGGCTTCCCCAGTGGCTCAGATAGTAAAGAATCTGCCTACAGTGCAGGAGACCTGGGTTCAATCACTGGGTCAGGAAGATCCCAGGAAATAGCATATTTCCTTTCCTTCCTGGAGAAGGAAATAGCAACCCACTCCAGTATTCTTGCCTGGAGAATCCCATAGACAGAGAATTCTGGAGGGCTAGAGACCATGGAGTCACAAAGAGTCGGACACGACTGAGCAATTAATGCTTTCACATTTTCACTTTTTTGTGATTCATGTAATTTAAGTCTTGTAACTAATACTACATAACTAAAATATTGTAATTAAAATATATAATTTTGAGCATAATATTCCAAAATCATGGACTCAACCAACAATTTGACAATTTTGATTTTTTTTTCTTAAAATAGATCTAACCATATCAAACCTATAAGAGGCTACTATATGTTTTTCTTCTTTAACCAGCATTTTAGTTGTTCCATCCTAATACCATAATAATAGTAATAAAAAATGAAGGAGGTTTTTTATATTAAATAATACTTGCAGGAATATAACTGTTTTCAGGAATCTTAAAAATTCCTACTTATAAATATCATTTATGCTATTAATAATTTGAAATTAACAATTTATTTATTTATTTTTACCCAAAAAACTCACACACATTTTTTAATTTTATATTTAGTTTCTCTAGAAAAGAGAAAAAAAATTTAAAACAAATAATCCTACTATGGAATGATTTTAACCATAAAGTACGTATCTTTATTTTAAATAAAAACGAATTAAAATAACAAAAATTCCTAATACCGACTCTTTGTGACCCCATTGACTGTAGCCCACCAGGCTCCTCTGTCCATGGTATTCTCCAGACAAGAATACTGGAATGGGTTGCTATTTCCTTCTCTGTGGGATCTTCCCGACCCAGAGATTAAACCCAGGTCTCCTGTACTGCAGGCGGATTCTGTACCATCTGAGCCCACTGAAGAACCCTACCCCTCCAAAAACAGAAAAAAAAAAAAATCCTGGGTATCAATAAACCTCTGAGAGCTAATAAACATTATTTACTTTAAAACAGCAAGAATGTACTGTGGATGTAAAGGGTCAAGTTTACAGGACTATGCACTCCAGACTACCAGGATTGCTTATAACTTTCCACTTTGTAAAATTACCGTTTTTTCTATCTGATTTACAGACTGTATACCACAGTAACAGACTGTTGTATCTGCATCATGCATGCTGATCAGATACCCTTGTATTTATTATAGAAACAAACTCATGATTCCACAGCTAATCCAACCATGCCATCTGACAAATGTTTACCCGAGAGCACGACTGCCAGCCTGGGTGCGTGCACTTCTGCTTATCGTCGTTTAGTCCAGTCCGACTCTTTATGACCTGATGGACAATAGCCCTCCAGGCTCCTCTGTCCATGGGATTTCACAGGCAAGAATACTGGAGTGGATTGCCATTCCCTTCCCAGATCTTCCTGACCCAGGTATTGAATCCTTGTTTCCTGCATTGGAAAGCAGATTCTTTACCTCTGAGCTCACAAGGGAAGCTCACACTTCATGAGGGATCCGTGAAAGAATCTGTCAGGGATCAGCCTCTCTGTATGGTGTGATATTAAGATAAACTGAAAAGCAGAGTTTCTCTGAGATGATACAAATAAAATCTTATTTTAATGCTGAACACTATGGTTCCAAATACCTTAAAAAATGAAAAGTTATCCATGTAGTACCGAAATCTGCACTGAAGACACATATAGGCTTTAAAGTCTGGCACACATGAATACATAGTGAGGGGAATCATTTAATCTAAAATTAATTCATCTAGAAATTTCTCCTTAAACATGCTATTCCACACTCATGGAAAATACACATTTGTAGTCATTCATAACAATTATTCAAAACTTTTGGGTAAATAGCACACATTTTTAAACGTTTCTTTTAGGAACTGCAAATTTTGAATTATATTGCAAATTTTTCATTACATTGAAAAATTGAAATTTCAAAAATAATTATTTATCTCTCCACTTAACATGTTCTTGGTTAAAATATATACTATTTTTCATTGAAGAAAGGCAATGCTTCCAGAATTATTAAATGAAAAATATATTAAAATAGTAAACATCCTAAAGTAGTGTCAGTTCTTAAATACAGAGCCCTGATTTTGGGGAGAAAATCCACTGTTATTTCATCCTTTATTTTAATGCAAGGCAAGCCCTTTTCTTTCACTTCACTTTAATAATTTAGTTTCATCATAATCATTTTATGTCCATCATTTATGTGTCATTGCCATTTTAAGACTGTTGTCCTTAAGGGGTAGCCACTTTCTGCCTTAATATTTCTCATCTGTCCTTTTCTTTCTGACATATAGGCTTAATTGTAATTTTAAACAACCTCTGCTCTACTGGATCATTGTTAGCATTCTCCTCAGAACATGAAATAGGCTGGGACAAGAAGCTGCCTAATTTCCAGTAGTTTTAAGGGCTAGAAAAGAGCAGGGACTTCTGAAGTAAGGCAGCTAAATAAGCATCCAAAGCTCTTGGAACTGAATGAATGACAATAGTTCTACAGGCTCCTAGGGTCTAAGAATCAAAAACAGATTTCTCAAGGTCATCAGATTATGACTGAAATGTTCTGCTTTCCAATGTTCGCTTGTCACCTATAAACAGGCAGCTTTACTCTTCAGCTTTAAAGCCCATAGTTCTAATTATAGCAGTCAGAATCCTTAGATGTCAATTAGCCTGAGCTTGGTATTGTTCTGGTGGCTCGGACGGTAAAGCGTCTGTCCACAATGCGAGAGACCCAGGTTCCATCCCTGGGTTGGGAAGATCCCCTGGAGAAGGAAATGGCAATCCACTCCAGGACTATTGCCTGGAAAATCCCATGGACAGAGAAGCCTGGTAGGCTACAGCCCATGGGGTCGCAAAGAGTTGGACACGACTGAGTGACTTCACTTTCACTTTGGTATTGTTCCTAGCAGATGAATGCACCTAAGTGAACAACTCCTAACCACAATCGTGCAGCTCCATGAATCAGGCTCCAACAACCCCCTCCTCAGAACTCACTATTATGAGGTAAAATGCAATTATTTTATTAGAATTGACAGTACTTTACAGATATACTTGCCTTTGACTAGCACCATAATCATGAGCAGGAAGAACTGAGATAACTAACTTTGGTAGTTTAATCAACACAAATTCAAGTTCTGACCAATGAATTTACCTTATTATTTGACATGGCTCTACACAAAGCTAACCACGGTCAAATTTGTGATTCTTGAAAATTTTTAATTTTGCAATTTACATTAATCATGCTTTCATATAATTCATAAAGAATCACTTGAAGCTTTTGTTATCCCTCCTGACTTTGCTCCATTTATTCCTTATGCTCTTTTCATGATTTTTTTTTTCTCCTTTCTTTATTAGTGTCTCAGGCATCCTTGGAAATTATGGATAGCAAAAGAGTTCACCCTGAAAATAATCACTTACCTTTTTAAGAAAAGTTACCCATGCAATGATATTTTATTAAATCTTCATAAAAATGTGTGTAATCTTTCTTTGACACAAGTAACTTTTTCAAAGTCACAAATATGGAGAGTTTCTAAAGACTCCTTAAATCTAGATTCTGAAAGCTAGACTTCCCACTGAATATGCATTGAAGAAGATGTCTGGGGAGAATATTATTTAACACAAATGACTTAATTACATAAGTGGGAGTTAAAACTAAAGAAATGCTTACTGTTATAATTACTACTTAGACGACCATCTGTCATGTCTCAAGCTATACCATGTACACAAGCCCCCACTTCAAATAACTTTGATCTTATGCTGCTATGCTGTTCATGGTCCATTAAATATTCATGAAATTGACAGATTCTGGATGATCAATAAACTAAAACAACTCCAGACATAGGCAGAATGGCTAGAGGTGGTAGAGATATAATAATTATGGCTGGAGATACATAGAATTAAAGGGAAAAGAGAATTAAATAAAAAGCCTCTCTCCCTTTTAGTAATTTTGGTTTCAGTGCAGTCACTCAGTTGTGTCCAGCTCTTTGTGACCCCAAGGACTGCAGCATGTCAGGCCTCACAGTCCATCACCAACTCCTGGAGTTTACTCAAACTCATGTCCACTAAGTCAGCGATGCCATCCAATCATTTCATCCTCTGTCGTCCCCTTCTCCTTCCGCCTTCAATCTTTCCCAGCATCAAGGTCTTTTCAAATGAGTCAGTTCTTCACATCAAGTGGCCAAAGTATAGGAGTTTCAGCTTTAGCATCAGTCTTTCCAATGAATATTCAGGACTGATTTCTTTAGGATTAGCTGGTTGGATCACCTTGAAGTCAAAGGGACTCTCAAGAGTCTTCTCCAACACCACAGTTCAAAAGCATCAATTCTTCTGTGCTCAGCTTTCTTTATAGTCCAACTCTCACATCCATACATGACTACTGGAAAAACAATAGCTTTGACTAGACAGACCTCGGTTGGCAATGTAATGTCTCTGCTTTTTAATAAGCTGTCTAGGTTGATCATAATTTTCCTTCTAAGGAGCAAGCATCTTTTAATTTCATGGCTTCAGTCACCATCTGCAGTGATTTTGGAGCCCCCCAAAATAAAGTCTCTCACTGTTTCCACTGTTTCCTCATCTATTTGCCATGAAGTGATGGGACCAGATGCCAGGATCTTAGTTTTCTGAATGTTGAGTTTTAAGCCAACTTTTCAGTCTCCTCTTTCACTTTCATCAAGAGATTCTTTAGTTCTTCACTTTCTGCATAAGTGTGGTATCATCTGCATATCTGAGGTTATTGATATTTCTCCCAGCAATCTTGAATCCAGCTGGTGGATTTTGGTATTAGTAAAGGAAAATATTATTTTAAATGTAAGGAAGGTAAGAGGCTCATTATAGATTCCTTATCTTAGGAAATTTTATTTTGGAAACATATGTCTTTGATTGGGTTATGTGAAAACAATGCTGGCAACAAAACAGAGGCACAGACTGTAACAATGGCACACTGTTTATATTAAACATAATCCAAAGTTTTCAAGGAAAAAGGTGAGAATAATGCTAAATGGAAAAGAATAAACCACTATTTGAAACAGAAGAGACTGTGGCAGTGTTCATTCCCATCAGTTTAGCACATTGATACCTGCTCCAGAATTACCATTTCCTTGGCCAGAGCTGAAGATTTTAGGTTGAACTCTCAAGGAGTGTTACTCAGACTTCTACACTTTTTCAGCACAGATAATTCATGTAGACACCAAAGATGAGGACTTTAGAACTACTGGTGTGAGGAATATCACCAGACGTAAATTATAAGAGAACTGCTACTGCTGCTAAGTCACTTCAGTCGTGTCCGACTCTGTGCGACCCCATAGACGGCAGCCCACTAGGCTCTCCCATCCCTGGGATTCTGCAGGCAAGAACACTGGGGTGGGTTGCCATTTCCTTCTCCAATGCAGGAAAGTGAAAAGTGAAAATGAAGTCGCTCAGTCGTGTCCTACCCTCAGCGACCCCATGGACTACAGCCCACCAGGCTCCTCCATCCATGGGATTTTCCAGGCAAGAACACTGGAGTGGGGTGCCATTGCCTTCTCCGATAAGAGAACTAGAGATTTGTTAATAACTTATGAAATTATAGCATAGCATACAGTTACATTTGTAAAACCTGATTTATTATGTCTACTAAATTTGGAAATAATTTCAGAAATGATCTAAGCTACTTTGAGCCATAATTTGTCTTTGTTATTTAGTTGTTAAGTCATGTCCAACTCCTTGAGATCCCATGGAGTTCAGCACACCAGATTTCCTACTCTTTCACTATAATTTGTCTAATACATCTATTGAAAACTATTGACTCACTATCAGGACACAGAATGTCAATGACTTCTCATATTTGTGATTATCATATATATTATCCCTCCCTTCCATCTGGCAGGTGAAAACATCTTGAACATCTTATTTACTAAAATATCTTGTGGACTAATTTTTTTTTTTAAGTGCTCAACTGCCTATACACACACACACACACACACACACACACACACACACACACACTGTGGATTGAATGACAAAGTGGAATAATCTGAAATATAAAATATGAACTCAGGAGACAGTAACATTCTGTGTCAAGGGCAGACCAGAGGATGCTGGATTCAGTAAGAACAGACCATGCCACATTTCTAAAGGGATTTTTTTCTTTTATCCATAGTAAAATTTAAATTAGAGCAATCTCTTTTCAGAAAGTCTAGACATCAGAAAATTGACAGAGAGTAGATATAAAAGTAGTGCTTCTCTGATACATGATGGTGCTATTTTAGATTTTATTCAGAATAATTCCTTTTTCTCCTTTGGTATGATAAAGGATAAGTCTCTGAAATTTATTAACAGTAGAAAGCTTTACTAAAAATTAGAAATGGGAACTATTTATTTCTAAAAATAATTTTTAAATAAAAATTTGATATATGGCAAAACTTCCACAATATTGTGAAGTAATTATCCTCCAATTAAATTAATCAATTAAAAATTTAAATAAAAATACTTCCCAATTATAATCTAAATATATCTAAAGTAATATATCTAAAATAATATATTGACAGCATTTGTCAGTTATCAATACCAAAATTCCAGTCGAATGAAACTGAAATAATATTTTCAACAAAGAAAGTAATGAATAAATCCAGTGAAAAGTAATATAGGACATCCCTTAAGGAAGACTTTATCTTTGGAGATCAAACACAGAGCTGGATATTAATTTAGCAAAACACAGGAAGCTTAACCTCCACTCCTCTCCATTTGTAGGGAGACAAGGGCTCAGTGGTAGAGAATCTGCCTGGATTGGATCCCCTATATTAAAAGACTCCACGAATGTTCAACCCTTGAATCAAAAAAGATCCACAAGTAGGTATAACACCATGAAATTTCAAAACATCAATAAGAAAGACAAAAAATCCTAAAATCTCCTACAAAAAAAGAAAAAAGGAGAAACTAATTGTATACAAAAATGAATAATAAACTTTAGGACAATAATTGCATAAACTTTCAAAACTATTCTAGATGCCGGAAAGCATGAAAGCAATGCCTAAAATGTTAAGGGAAGTTGATTTTTAACCAAAAATTGTATATTCAGACAAACAGTGTATTAAGATTAAGGTTATAAAGATATTTTTAAGAACCAAATATCTAATAAGTTTACCTTAGAACTTTGTTCACAGAGATTCAGCAAAATTCAAGTATTGGCCAAAGGAGAGAAGGACATGGCATCTAGACTACAGGGAATGAACCTAAGTAGTGAGTTTAATTCAGTTGCTCAGTTGTGTCCGACTTCTTGCGACTCCATTGACTGCATCACACCAGGCTTCCCTGTCCATCATCAACTCCTGGAGCTTACTCAAACTCATGTCCATCGAGTTAGTGATGCCATCCAACCATCTTATCCTCTGTCATTCACTTCTCTTCCTGCCTTCGATCTTTCCCAGTGTCAGGGTCTTTTCAGATGAGTCACTTATTTGCATCAGGGGGCCAAAGTATTGGAGCTTCTGCATCAGTCCTTCCAGTGAATATTTAGGACTGATTTCCTTTAGGATGGACTGGTTGGATCTCCTTGCAGTCCAAGGGACTCTCAAGAGTCTTCTCCAACACCATAGTTCAAAAGCATCAATTCTTCGGCACTCAGCTTTCTTTATGGTGCAACTCTCATATCCATACATGACTACTGGAAAAACATAGCTTTGACTAGATGGACCTTTGTTGGCAAAGTAATGTCTCTGCTTTTTAATGTGTCTATTTAATATGCTGTCTAAAGAAAAATTGTCCTTCAGACCTAGACAGCAGGGAAGACTGGAGCCAAAACACAACAGCCTCCAGAGGAGACAGAGCTAAGGAGGAATATAACATTGCTAGAATATCTTTATGTATGTGAGCATTTGGAAAGCATTACAAAGGCTGAGACAGATAAGATGAGATGCAGTTAAGATCGGAGAGGTTCATTATGCAAAACTATGCAGGTAAAAACAAAATTAGGCAATTTTCAG
Organism: Bos indicus; assembly: GCF_029378745.1. Taxonomy (NCBI): domain Eukaryota; kingdom Metazoa; phylum Chordata; class Mammalia; order Artiodactyla; family Bovidae; genus Bos; species Bos indicus. Next base: position 58,843,820 of record NC_091763.1, on the reverse strand, counting down.
CTTCAGGGAAAAATAACACTTAAGAAAGAAAACATACTAGTGGTACACTAGAGGATACAATGATGGAAAATGTTAAATTGATTTAATAATACAAACACTGACTTCATTTAATTTTTATATATGGGCATGATAAGGGGAAGAAAAGTGGGAAGTAGTGTAAAGGCTAAGCCTCAAATTGACAAATGAAAGACAATATAACTTATTGTTTAGGATACACTGGTAACTGTAAGAAACTGTTTAAAAATCTGAAAATGGGTGTCACTTCTAGTGTGGAATAAGACGGGGGTGATAGAGTTAGTACAGTGAACTATTATTTTCAGCATCTTGCAGTATTAGCTGATTTTTTGAGATAAGTGAATATATTACTTTCATTGAAATAAATACCTATATTTAATATCAAAAACAAACACAATACAACAACAATAATATAAAGCTTACTGTATATAATAAAAGTAGGAAGAATGGAAAAAAGAACATAACAAAAAAGATATTAAGATTGTACTTGTGAAAGTATTTTATTTAAAAAGAATATTTTAAAATTAAATACATTAAAATAAAATTTAGAGAAAAATAATGATTTTGAGAAAGTTCTAGCTGCCTAGCTTCTTCCTGTTTATATTTCCACATTGTTCCAGATGTCTTCTTTATTCACTTGCAATGCAGATGATTACAAAGATGAGCATATTAGACCTTTCGGTAGATATTTTTATTATTTTTATTTACATTACACATCATGTCTCCAATAATAGAACTCTGACATAAAATTTTGTAACAAATTATTATCCTCCTGGTTACATAGCATCACTGGCTCAATGGACATGAACTAGATCAAACTCTGGGATATAGTGGAGGACAGGGAAGCCTGGAGTAGTTCAGTTTAAGGGGTCACAAAGAGTTGGACACGACAGTGACTGAACATTATCCTTCTAGTCTATTCCTCTAGGTTATTTTTTTTTTTTTTTACCATAGAGTAACCAAGGTTCTAAAAAGTCTCATCTATGAATATTATTATATAGAGTATTATTTCTATTTTTATATCTATAACTCACATGATTCTACATAGGTTAATTTTTTAAACAGTAATCAAAATAAGCAGATCAAATTGAGATAATTCAATAATGCTGTAGTTTTAAAAAATCAATCATTTGAATAACAGTATTCCTTATAGTTCAGCCATTATGATGATTAAAATTGTTATACAATCTGAAAATAAGTGATAAAAATTATATTTATATAATATGCAATTGGGTCACAAACAAATATAAATACCAGTTTCCTTTTATTCCATATTAATAAATAAACATATTTCAGATAATCTAAGCTATTAAATTATCAACATAGTTATGGATATTTATAACACATGAATATTTTTCAATGTGTCAAATTTTATCCTCAAATCTGTTAGTAATGACTAGTATGGTGGGAATAAAGCTATATTTTTTCTGTTACAAATTTTTTTTAAACCAGTAATATCTTTTACTTCAAGTCAGTTTATGAAACCTCTCATTACTTATTCAAGATGAACTGTATCAAATTAAGAAATCTGTCTCTCTATAAACACCCTCCTCTTCTTGAATGCTGTCTTCTGTGGCATGCTTGAGCTGATATGTGTGTGCATCCTGTCTCTTCAGTCATGTCTAACTCTTCAAAATCCATGGACTGTAGCCCTCCAGGCTCCTCTGTCCGTGGGATTCTCCAGGCAAGAATACTGGAGTGGGTTGCGATGCCTTCCTGCAGGTGATCTTTCCCACTCAGGGATCAAACCTACATATACTGTGGCTCCTGCATTGAAGGCAGATTCTTTACCGCTGAGCCGCTGGGAAGCCCCTTAAGCTATTAACACTTTTATGTAAAAACTTGAGATTGTGACTAAAATGACAAATCAAGGTTACCTTCTGCAGAAATTGAAAGATTTAATATCCAAATAGCTACTTTCAGAATGTTGCTAGGTCTATCAAAACATTTAATTATAGGTAAAAAGGCCTATAATCTAGGACTCAGAGAACTAAAATGAACTGGAATGGGTGAATTTAACTCAGATGACCATTATATATACGACAGTGGGCAGGAATCCCTTAGAAGAAATGGAGTAGCCATCATGGTCAACAAAAGAGTCCGAAATGCAGTACTTGGATGCAATCTCAAAAATGAGAGAATGATCTCTGTTCATTTCCAAAGCAAACCATTCAATATCGTGGTAATCCAAGCCTATGCCCCAACCAGTAACGCTGAAGAAGCTGAAGTTGAACGGTTCTGTGAAGACCTACAAGACCTTTTAGAACTAACACCCAAAAAAGATGTCCTTTTCATTATAGGGGATGGGATGCAAAAGCAGGAAGTCAAGAAACACCTGAAGTAACAGGCAAATTTGGCCTTGGAGTACGGAATGAAGTAGGGCAAAGGCTAATAGAGTTTTGCTAAGAGAATGCACTGGTCGTAACAAACACTGTCTTTCAACAATACAAGAGAAGACTCTAACATGAACATCACCAGATGGTCAACACCAAAATCAGATTGATTATATTCTTTGCAGCCAAAGATGGAGAAGCTCTATACAGTCAGCAAAAACAAGATGGGGAGCTGACTGTGGCTCAGATCATGAACTCCTTACTGCCAAATTCAGACTGAATTTGAAGAAAGTGGAGAATACCACTATACCATTCAGGTAAGACCTAAATCAAATCCCTTATGATTATACAGTGGAAGTGAGAAATAGATTTAAAGGACTAGATCTGATAGAGTGACTGATGAGCTATGGAGAGAGGTTTGTGACATTGTACAGGAGACAGAGATCAAGACCATCCCCATGGAAAAGAAACGCAAAAAAATGAAATAGCTGTCTGAGGAGGCCTTACATTTACCTGTGAAAAGAAGTGAAAAGCAAAGGAGAAAAGGAAAGATATAAGCATCTGAATGCAGAGATCCAAAGAATAGCAAGGAGAGATAAGAAAGCCTTCCTCAGCGATCAATGCAAAGAATTAGAGGAAAACACCAGAATGGGAAAGACTAGAGATCTCTTCAAGAAAGTTAGAGATACCAAGGGAGCATTTCATGCAAAGATGGGCTCAATCAGGGACAGAAATGGTATGGACCTAACAGAAGCAGAAGATATTAAGAAGAGGTGGCAAGAATACACAGAAGAACTGTACAAAAAAGAGCTTCATGACCAAATTAATCATGATGGTGTGATCACTCACCTAGAACCAGACATCCTGGAATATGAAGTCAAGTGGGCCTTAGAAAGCATCACTATAAACAAAGCTAGTGGAGGTGATGGAATTCCAGTTGAGCTATTTCAAATCTTAAAAGATGATGCTGTGAAACTGCTGCACTCAATATGCTAGCAAGTGTGGAAAACTCTGCAGTGGCCACAGGACTGGAAAAGGTCAGTTTTCATTCCAATCCCAAAGAAAGGCAAAGCCAAAAAATGCTCAAACTACTGCACAATTGCACTCATCTCACCCACTACTAAAGTAATGCTCAAAATTCTCCAATCCAGGTTTCAACAGTACATGAACCGTGAACTTCCAGATGTTCAAGCTGGTTTTAGAAAAGGCAGAGATCAAATTGCCAACATCTGCTGGATCATGGAAAAAGCAAGAGAGTTCCAGAAAAACATCTATTTCTGCTTTATTGACTATGCCAAAGCCTTTGACTGTGTGGATCACAATAAACTGTGGAAAATTCAGAAAGAGATGGGAATACCAGACCACCTGACCTGCCTCTTGAGAAACCTGTAGGCAGGTCAGGAAGCAACAGTTAGAACTGGACATGGAACAACAGACTGGTTCCAAATAGGAAATGGAGTCTGTCAAGGCTGTATATTGTCACCCTGCTTATTTAACTTCTATGCAGAGTACATCATGAGAAACGCTGGGCTGGAGGCAGCACAAGCTGGAATCAAGATTGCCAGGAGAAATATCAATAAACTCAGATATGCAGATGACACCACTCTTATGGCAGAAAGTGAAGAGGAACTAAAAAGCCTCTTGAGGAAAGTGAAAGAGAGTGGAAAAAGTTGGCTTAAAGCTCAACATTCAGAAAACGAAGATCATGGCATCTGGTCCCATCACTTCATGGGAAATAGATGGGGAAACAGTGGAAACAGTGTCAGGCTTTGTTTTTTTGGGCTCTGAAATCACTGCAGATGGTGTCTGCAGCCATGAAATTGAAAGATGCTTACTCCTTGGAAGGAAAGTTATGACCAACCTAGATAGTATATTGAAAAGCAGAGACATTACTTTGGCAACAAAGGTCCATCTAGTCAAGGCCATGGTTTTTCCAGTGGTCATGTGTGGATGTGAGAGTTGGACTGTGAAGAAAGGTGAGCACCAAAGAATTGATACTTTTGAACTGTGGTGTTGGAAAAGACTCTTGAGAGTCCCTTGGGACTGCAAGGAGATCCAACCAGTCCATCCTAAAGATCAGTCCTGGGTGTTCATTGGTGCTGGGTGTTCACTGATTCTGAAGCGGAAACTCCAATATTTTGGCTACCTCATGCAAAGAGTTGACTCATTGGAAAAGAACCTGATGCTGGGAGGGATTGAGGGCAGGAGGAGAAGGGGATGACAGAGGATGAGATGGCTGGATGGCATCACCGACTCGATGGACATGAGTTTGAGTGAATTCCAGGAGTTGGTGAATGACAGAGAGGCCTGGCATGCGTGATTCATGGGGTTGTAAAGAGTTGGACACGACTGAGGGACTGAACTGAATTGAACTGAAAAGGACCTTCTGTCTTCCTGAAGTTCTAAGAGACAAAAAGCGACTCAGTGACTTCACTAACTAGATCGAATGTTGTAAGGACTGGGAATTCAGGACTAGTTTTCTATCCATTCTCTTCAAAGTGGATGTGTGAACCAACCATTTCTTAACTGATCAGATGCTTGTGGGTCTGATTAACTAGCAGATTTGGAATGTCAATTTGTCAAGCAACTGGAACTCTTTCATTTCCTGATTTTTCATTTTAATGTCTTTGCCTCCTTCCACATGATCTCCCAGGCATCTACTGCTGTCATCTGGTAGAGTTAATTATTAAAAGAAGAATTTCAGCCAAAAGAAGGAGAAGTTTGGGGTCAGAAGCCAAATTGCACTTTGCAAGCTGAGCCACTTAAGCATTCACTATCACCACACAAAAGGTGGATCCTAAAGGAGGACCACATATGTGTACATTATCACAAGGGAAAGTAAGGGAAATGTTTCCAGTGAATGAAATTTTTCTTTGAAGGAAGTTTTATACAATACTAGACAATAATAGCAGTCAAATAACTTGCCAAGAAAGTATATTAAAATATACAGGGTTTCTAACTCTCATATTTTGACATATTCTATATTTCCTACTAAGTAGCCAATTGGTATTTTCATCACTATTGATCCCTTCCTTATATTTTTCTTCTATTTATCATTTTGGGGAGTTTGTTTTCATTATCTTTTTATTTAAGTACTTAGATTAAGAAATTACCCACTGCTGGGCATACACACTGAGGAAACCAGAAGGGAAAAAGACACGTGTACCCCAATGTTCATCGCAGCACTGTTTATAATAGCCAAGACATGGAAGCAACCTAGATGTCCATCAGCAGATGAATGGATAAGAAAGCTGTGGTACATATACACAATGGAGTATTACTCAGCCATTCAAAAGAATACATTTGAATCAGTTCTAATGAGGTGGATGAAACTGGAGCCTATTATACAGAGTGAAGTAAGCCAGAAGGAAAAATATAAATACAGTATACTAATGCATATATATGGAATTTAGAAAGAGGGTAACAATAACCCGGTGTACGAGACAGCAAAAGAGACACTGATGTATAGAACAGTCTTATGGACTCTGTGGGAGAGGGAGAGGGTGGGAAGATTTGGGAGAATGGCAATGAAACATGTAAAATATCATGTAGGAAATGAGTTGCCAGTCCAGGTTCGATGCACGATGCTGGATGCTTGGGGCTGGTGCACTAGGATGGCCCAGAGGGAGGGTATGGGGAGGGAGGAAGGAGGAGGGTTTGGGATGGGGAAAAAAAAAAAAAAGAAATTTCCTCTTGAGCAAACTATAACTGTACTCCCTATGTTCTATTACAAAATGTTCCCACTACAAATATGCTCACTCTGAAGTTCTGATTTCTATTCTTCTTTTACTAACAGGCTACTTCAGTTTTTGTTTTTTTTTTTTCCTAAATTTCTCAATAGAAAAACTTTCTGTGTTTGTCATTAACTTCTAGTTTTATTGCATTGTGATCTTTTGCATTGAAAACTTTGTCTTTGGGAGCTCTAATACATCTTTTTATTTTCTTTGTGGTGGTTCTTCAGGCACTTAAAAATAAATTACATGATCCCTTTTCAGTGAACAGTGTGCATGTGTTTGGCCAGCTGTGTCTGTTCTATGCCTTCCATAGCCTTATTTATTTTTGTCCACTTGATGTTTTAATGCATTAACAAAGATGCATTAAAGTCTCCTGTTTTCCGACTGATTTCTCCTTTTATCTCTTATAATTTTTGCTTTGTAAGTGTCACGATTATGGCACTCCATGCATAGATCCTCAAAACTATTTAAATGTATAAAGAATAGAAATATTTTAAAATGTTTTTTCTTATTTATTACTGTCTCATGTGATCATTAATATTTATACTGGAGACTGTTCTGTTTTGGTTTATCTGTGTGATATTTATGCATAATCTTTATTTTTTTATTAAACACTATTTAGAGCATTTAACAGAGAAGGCAATGGCAACCCACTCCAGTACTCTCGCCTGGAAAATCCCATGGACGGAGGAGCCTGGTAGGACTGGGGTCGCTAAGAGTAGGACATGACATGACTTCACTTTCACTTTTCACTTTCATGCATTGGAGAAGGAAATGGCAACCCACTCAAGTGTTCTTGCCTGGAGAATCCCAGGGGCGGGGGAGCCTGGTGGGCTGCTGTCTGTGGGGTCGCACAGAGTTGGACACGACTGAAGCGACATAGTAGTAGTAGTAGAGCATTTAAGGTTTACAACAAAATTGCAAGGAAGATACATAGATTTCCCACACGCTCTCAGCTTCCGCATGCTTTGCCTCCCCCATTCTCAGTATCATTCAAGTGAATGGTACAGTTTAACAAGATAAGCCTACATTGACATATCCCAATCAGCCAAAGTCTTCAGTTTATCTTAGTGTTCACTCTTGATGTTATACATTCTATGTGGACAAACCATATCTTTTATTTTTAAGCTTTATGAATCATTCTAATTTAGTTTTATTTTCTACTCTAAAGAGAATGGTGTCTATATGGCAATATAATTAAAAAATATCTTCTTTCCATAAGTGAATTTACTATCATTGATGTGACAGATATTACTGATCTTAATTCTGTCATACTCCTTTTCTGTTTTCTAATTTTTAAAAAATAATAAATGAGAGTTGGAATATGCAGTATGATTTAATTGCTCTGCAATGTGCATGTGTATGTAAAACATTTTTATATTTCATAGGCTTCATAGTTGCATTTTTAATCTTTATTTTATTTAACAAATATTTACATCACATGTACTATGTGCTAGACTTTTGTCTGAGTGCTCTACAAATACTATGATAATTCTAATAATAACCTTGAAGTAAGTTCTCTTATTATTTCTGTTACATTAAACAAAATTGAGATATAAGGAGGTTAATTGATTTCCCCACCATCATATAAGTGGTTGGAACTGATTTAAGTGTAGTCAGTCTCATATCAAAATCCATACTCTTAACAACTTCACTAAATAGCCTCTCAAATTGATAGTCCTTTATGTAGCTCTTAATCATGTATTTCTTTTAAGTGGTATTTTTGAGTATTTATAATAGGACTTCAGGGTTGAGAGAAGGATAAAAACATGGAGGACAAAGGATTTTTGGAGCAGTGAAACTACTTTTATGATGCTGTAATAGTGTATAAATGCCATTATATGTTTGTCTAAACCCACAGTCTGTACACCAAGAATGAATCCTAATGTAGACTGGACTTTTGGTGACTATGATTTGTCAATATGGATTATCAGTTGCAACAAGTGTACTAATCCAGTGAGAGATGTTGATAATGAGAGGCTATGCAGGGTCAGGGGCTATAGAGAAATCTATATCTTGTACTCAGTTTTGCTGTGAACCTAAATATACTAGGTGGAGAAAGAAATGGCAACCCACTCCAGTATTCTTGCCTGGAGAATCCCATGGATGGAGGAGCTTGGTGGGCCACAGTCCATGGGCTGCAAAGAGTCAGACATGACTGAGTGACTTCTCTTTCACTCTCACTTTAATTATACTAGGAGAGATGGTGCAAATGCAAGGGATATATAGGAAATCTCAGCACCTTCCTCTAAATTTTTCTATGAACCTAAAACTGCTCTCCCCTTCATGAATCACAGCCCTGTTGTAGTGAGGGGTTTGTATAACTCTATGAAGCTGTGAGACATGCTGTGCAGGACCATCCAAGACAGACAAGTCATAGTGAAGAGTTATGACAAAACAAGATGCACTGAAGGAGGAAATGGCAAATCAGTCTAGTATCCTTGCCTGGAGAGCCCCATGAACAATATGAAAAGACAAAAGGATATGACATCAGAAGATGAGCCCCCTAGGACAAAAGATGTTCAAGATGCTACCGGAGAAGTTGTTGTTGTTGTTTAGTAACTAAGTCATATCCAATTCTTTTGTGACCCCATGGACTGTAGTCTGCCAGGATCCTCTGTTAATGGGATTAAGAAGAGGTGGCAAGAATACACAGAAGAACTATATAAAAAATATCTTAATGACTCTTATAACCATGATGGTGTGTCACTCATCTTGAGCCAGACATCCTGGAGAGTGAAGTCAAGTGGGACTTAGGAAGGATTACTACAAACAAAGCTAGTGGAGGTGACAAAATTCCAGCCAAGCTATTTAAAATCCAAGAAGTTGATGCTTTTATATGCTGCATTCAATATGTCAGTACATTTGGAAAACTCAGCCGTGGCCACAAAGACTAGAAATGATCAGTTTTCATTCCATTCCCAAAGAAGAGTAATGCCAAAGAGTGTTTGAAACTGTGGTACAATTCTGCTCATTTCACATGCTAGCAAGGTTATGCTCAAAATCCTTCAAGCTACCCTTCAATAGTATGTGAACTGAGTCTTTCAGTTGTACAAACTGGGTTTAGAAAAGGCAGAGAAACCAGAGATAAAATTGCCAACATCAGCTGGATCATAGAAAAAGCAACAGAATTCAAGAAAAACATCTGCTTCTATGGCCATGCTAAAGCCCTCGACTGTATGGATCACAACAACCTGGGGAAAATTCTTAAAGAGATGGGTGTACCAGACACCATACCTGTCTCCTGGGAAACCTGTATGTGGTCAAGAAGCAACAGTCAGAACAGCCATGGAACAACTGATTGGTTCAAACTTGGGAAAGGAGTATGACAAGGCTGTATATTGTCACCTTGTTTTTTTAACTTATATGCAGAGTATATCATGAGAGAGTACATCATGCAAAATGCCAGGCTGGATGAATCATAACCTGGAATCAAGACTGCCAGGAGAAATATCAGCAGCCTCAGATAAGCAGATGATACCACTCTAATGGCAGAAAGTGAAGATAAATTAAAGAGCCTCTTGATGACGGTGAAAGAGGAGAGTGAAAAAGCTGGCTTGAAACGCAACATTTAAAAAAATAAGATCATGGCATCTGTTCCTATCACTTCATGGCAAATAGAAGGGGAGAAAAGTGGAAGCAGTGACAGATTTTATTTTCTTGGGGTTAAAATCACTGTGGATGGTGACTCCAGTCATGAAATTAAAAGATGCTTGCTCCTTGGAAGAAAAGTGATGAAAAAACTAGACAGCATATTAAAAAGCAGAGACATTACTTTGACAAAAAAGGTCCATATAGTCAAAGCTATGGTTTTTCTAGTAGTCATGGATGTAAGAGTTGGACCATAAAGAAGGTTCAGCTGAAAAACTGATACTTTCAAAATGGAGTGCTTGAGAAGACCCTTGAGAATCCCTTGGACTTCAAGGAAATGAAACCAGTAAATACTAAAGAAAACCAATATTGAATATTCATTGGAAGGACTGATGCTGAAGCTGAAGTTCCAATACTTTGACAACCTGATGCGAAGAGTTGACTCACTGGAAAAGACTCTGTTGCTGGGAAAGATAGAAGGCAAAAGGAGGGAAGAGCAGATCATGAACTGGTTACAGAACATCACTGATTCAACAGACACGAATTTGAGCAAACTCCAGGAGATAGTGGAGGACAGAGAAACCTAGCGTGCTGCAGTACATGGTGTTGCAAAGCATCCAATATGACTTAGCAAATAAACAACTAAAACTACTCTAAATTATAAACTATGTTTAGAAAATCAAATATAATCAATATTTTCCTGTTGAAAATACGTAAGCAAAAACCTAGAAAAATATTATGTGGAATGCACCATATTTTAAATAAGGTATACTTGAGTTTAGAAGATATGGAGTAGCCATGATAGTAAACAAGAGAGTCTGACATGCAGTATTTGGATGAATCTGAAAAACAACAGAATGATCTCTGTTCATTTCCAAGGCAAACCGTTCAATACACAGTAATCCAAGTCATGCCAAGACCAGTAATGTCGAAGAAGCTGAAGTAAAATGGCTCTATGAAAACCTAAAAGATCTTCTAGAAAACATCCAAAAAAGATGTTCTTTTCATTATAGGAGATTGGAATGCAAAAGTAGGAAGTCAAGAGATACCTGGAGTAACAGGCAAATTTGTCCTTGGACTACAAAATGAAGCAGGTCAAAGCCTAACAGAGTTTTCCAAGAGAATGCACTGGTCATAGCAAACACCCTCTTCCAACAACACAAGAGAAGACTCTACACAAGGACATCACCAGATGGTCAATACCAAAATCAGATTGATTGTATTCTTTGCAGCCAAAGATGGAGAAGATCTATACAGTCAGCAAAAACAAGACTGGGAGCTGACTGTGGCCCAGATCATGAAATCCTCATTGCCAAATCCAGACTTAAATTGAACAAAGTAGGGAAAACCACTAGACTATTCAGGTATGACCTAAATCAAATCCCTTACGATTATACAGTGAAAGTGACAAATGGAGTCAAGGAATTAGATCTGAGAGAGAGAGAGAGTGCCTGAAGAACTATAGACAGAGGTTTGTGACATTGTACGAGAGGCAGTGATCAAGACCATCCCCAAGAAAAAGAAATGCAGAAAGGCAAAATGGTTGTCTGAGGAGCCTGTACTGAGAAAAAAAGAGAAACTAAACAAAGGAGAAAAGGAACAATATACCCATTTGAATGCAGAGTTCCAAAGAATAGCAAGGAAAGATAAGAAAGACTTCCTCAGTGATCAATGTAAAGAAATAGAGGAAAACAATAGAATGGGAAAGACTAGAGATTTCTTCAAGAAAAATCACAGATACCAAGGGAACATTTCATGCAAGATGGGCTCAATAAAGGACATAAATGGTATGGACCTAACAGAAGCAGAAGATATTAAGAAGAGGTGACAAGAATACACAGAAGAACTATACAAAAAGAATTTCATGACCCAGATAACCACAGTGGTGTGATCACTCATCTAGAGCCAGACATCCTGGAATGAGAAGTAAAGAAGACCTTAGGAAGCATCACTAAGAACAAAACTAGTGGAGGTGATGGAATTCCAATTGAGCTATATCAAATTCTAAAAGATGATGCTGTGAAAGTGCTACACTCAATATGACAGAAAATTGGAAAACTCAGCAGTGGCCACAGGACTGGAAAAGGTCAGCTTTCATTCCAATCCCAAAGAAAGGCAATGCCAAAACATGTTCAAACTACTGCACAACTGCACTCACCTCACACGCTAGCAAAGTAATGCTCAAAATTCTCCAAGACAAGTTTCAACAGTACATGAACCGTGAACTTCCAGATGTTCAAGCTGGATTTAGAAAAGGCAGGGGAGCCAGAGATCAATTGCAAAATCATTTGATCATTGAAAACAAGAAAATTCCAGAAAAACATCTACTTCTGCTTTATTGACTATGCCAAAGCCTTTGACTTTTGGGATCATAACAAACTGTGGAAAGTTCGTAAAGAGATGGGAATACCAAACCACCTGACCTGCCTCCTGAGAAATCTGTATGCAAGTCAGGAAACAACAGTTAGAACTGGACATGGAACAACAGATTACTTCCAAATCTGGAAAGGAGTATGTGAAGGCTGTATACTGTAACCCAGCTTATTTAACTTATATGCAGAGTACATCATGTGAAATGCCAGGCTAGATGAAGCACATGCTGGAATCAAGTTTGCTAGGAGAAATATCAATAACCTCAGATATGCAGATGACACCAACCTTATGGCAGAAAGCGAAGAACTAAAAAGCCTCTTGATGAAAGAGAGGACAAGAGTGAAAAAGTAGGCTTAAAACTCAACATTTAGAAAACTAAGACCATGGCATCTGGTCCCATCACTTCATGGCAAATAGATGGGGAAACAGTGGAAACAGTGAGAGACTGTTATTTTCTTGGGCTCCAAAATCACTGCAGATGGTGACTGCAGCCATGAAATTAAAAGCTGCTTGTTCCTTGGAAGAAAAGTTATGATCAACCTAGGGAACATATTAAAAGGCAGAGACATTACTTTACCAACAAAGATCAATCTAGTGAAAGCTATAGTTTTTCCAGTAGTCATGTATGGATGTAAGAGTTGGACTATAAAGAAGCTCACTTCAATTCAGTTCAGTCCTTCAGTTGTATCTGACTCTTTGCGACCCCGTGAATCACAGCACGCCAGGCCTCCCTGTCTATCACCAACTCCCGGAGTTCAGGCAAACTCATGTCCATTGAGTCGGGGATGCCATCCAGCCATCTCATCCTCTGTCGTCTCCTTCTCCTCCTGCCCCCAATCCTTCCCAGCATCAGCGTCTTTTCCAATGAGTCAACTCTTCACATTCAGAGGTGGCAAAAGTATTGGAGTTTCAGATTCAGCATCATTCCTTCCAATGAACACCCAGGACTGATCTCCTTTAGGGTGGACTGGTTGGATCTCCTTGCAGTCCAAGGGACTCTCAAGAGTCTTCTCCAACACCACACTTCAAAAGCATCAATTCTTTGGTGCTCAGCTTTTGTCACAGTCCAACTCTCACATCCATACATGACTACTGGAAAAACCATAGCCTTGACTAGATGGACCTTTGTTGGCAAAGTGATATATCTCTGCATTTCAATGTACTATCTAGGTTGGTCATAACTTTCCTTCCAAGGAGTAAGCGTCTTTTAATTTCATGGCTGCAGTCACCATCTGCAGTGATTTTGGAGCCCAGAAAAATAAAGTTTGACACTGTTTCCACTGTTTCCCCCTCTATTTGCCATGAAGTGATGGGACCAGATGCCATGCTCTTCGTTTTCTGAATGTTGAGCTTTAAGCCAACTTTTTCACTCTCCTCTTTCACTTTCATCAAGAGGCTTTTTAGTTCCTCTTCACTTTCTGCCATAAGGGTGGTGTCATCTGCATATCTGAGGTTATTGATATTTCTCCTGGCAATCTTGATTCCAGCTTGTGCCTGATCCAGCCCAAAGATTCTCATGATGTATTCTGCATGTAAGTTAAACAAGCAGGGTGACAATATACAGCCTTCACGTACTCCTTTTCCTATTTGGAACCAGTCTGTTGTTCCATGTCCAGTTCTGTTGCTTCCTGAGCTGCATATAGGTTTCTCAAGAGGCAGATCAGGTGATCTGGTATTCCCATCTCTTTCAGAATTTTCCACAGTTGATTGTGATCCACACAGTCAAAGGCTTTGGCATAGTCAATAAAGCAGAAATAGATGTTTTTCTGGAACTCTCTTGCTTTTTCCATGATCCAGCGGATGTTGGCAATTTGATTTCTGGTTCCTCTGCCTTTTCTAAAACCAGCTTGAACATCTGGAAGTTCATGGTTCACGTATTACTGAAGCCTGGCTTGGAGAATTTGAGCATTACTTTACTAGCGTGTGAGATGAGTGCAACTGTGCGTTAGCTTGAGCATTCTTTGGGATTGCCTTTCTTTGGTGTTGGAATGAAAGCTGACCTTTTCCAGTCCTGTGGCCACTGCTGAGTTTTCCAAATTTGCTGGCATATTGAGTGTAGCACTTTCACAGCATCATCTTTCAGGATTTGAAATAGCTCAACTGGAATTCCATCACCTCCGCTAGCTTTGTTCATAGTGATGCTTCCTAAGGCCCACTTGACTTCACATTCCAGGATGTCTGGTCTAGGTGAGGGATCACACCATCATGAGTATCTGGGTAAACAAAGCTCACTGTTGAAGAACTGATGCTTTTGAACTGTGGTGTCAGAGAATATTCTTCAGAGTCCGTTGGACGGCAAGGAGATCCAACCAGCTAATTCTAAAGGGAATCAGGCCTGAATATTCATTGGAAGGACTGATACTGAAGCTGAAACTCCAATACATTGGCTACTTGATGCGAAAAACTGACTCGTGGAAAAGATCCTGATGCTGGGAAAGATCGAATGCAAGAGGAGAAGGGGATGACAGAGAATGAGATGGTTGGATGGCATCACTGACTGGATGGACATGAGTTTGAGTAAGCTCCAGGAGTTGGTGTTGGACAAGGAACCCTGGTGTGCTGCAGTCCATGGGGTCACAAAAAGTTGGACATGACTGAGGGACTGAACTGAACTGACTGATACTTGATTTTATCTGCTTATCAAGTCCACACATGTAATTTTTATACTTATTCATGTGGAATGATACATTTATTTTTTAATATTTTTACTTTTCATGAGCAAAAATCATATGATTATAAAAATTGGAAATAAATGAAATTATAAAACAGATCACAGTCATATTTCTTTCATCCAGGAATATTAACTTTTTGTCAAAATTTTCCCAGTATCTTTTAAGTGTAATGGATGTGCAAATACATAGAAAAAGGAGACAGAGAGACTAAATTGACAGATTTTGTTCATTTTTTGATTTAGACTTTATTTTTTATTTTTTTTTTGTTTTGCTTTTTTTTATTTTATTTTATTTAACTTTACAATATTGTATTGGTTTTGCCATATATCAAAATGAATCTGCCACAGGTATACATGTGTTCCCCATCCTGAACCCTCCTCTCTCCTCCCTCCCCATACCATCCCTCTGGGTGGTCCCAGTGCACCAGCCCCAAGCATCCAGTATCATGCATCGAACCTAGACTTTTTAAATTAGCACTATATTTTAAGTATATTTGGGTGTATAAAACTGAAATCATTTTTGAAAAATGGAATTACTTCCTGATAAATATCCCAGTTATTCTAAACATATTTTATTATTTTACTCAATGTTATATTAGTTACTATAAATTATTTGAGAGTAAAGGAGGTTTTCCAATGTTTGCTGTTATGAATAATATCCTCTTACTTAAATCTTTGTCCACTGTTCTAATTAGGTTCTTAAAGTAAATTCCCAAAGACAGAATTAGTACATTACAGGTTATGGACATATTTAAGGCTTTATATGTTGCTAGCAAACTGGTTTCTAGAATATTTTAAATAACTAATATTTCATTGATATTAAATACAGCTACCTGTCTTCCAGCAACGAACTTTTGTTTGTTTAATCTCTGCCAAATCATCGCGACAAAATGTTTCTTATCTTTTACTTTATTATGACTGCATAAATTGTCATAAGCTTAGAGTTATTAAACAATACCTATATATTACCTCAGCACTCCTTAGTTCAGAAGTTTAGCTACACTGTGCCTCAGCTGGTTCTCTGCTTTTGGTGTCAGAAGGCGTTAGGCAGGGCTTTCTTTCTCTCTGGAGGTTCTAGAACTGATTACCTTTAAAGTTTGTTCAGATTGCTCGAAGCATTCAGTTCCATGTGGTTGTAGGACCGAAGTGCTGGATAACTTTCTGGCTGTTGGTGTTCAACTTTCAGAGGACACTCAAATTTTGGGCTGGGGCCTTTCCCCCCCATCTTCAAAAAGCTATCAAAGGCAGATAGAATACTTCTTATAACTCTAATCTTTATAAATTCCCCTTGTGCTGCATCTCCCCTCCTCCTTCTTCTACCCTATGTGACTTATCTTTCTGCCTTCTCCTCCTGATTTTAAAAGGTTCTTATAACAACATTAGACCCACCAGGATAATCAGTTCAGTTCTGTTCAGTTGCTCAGTCATGTCCAACACTTTGTGACCCCATGGACTGCAGCACGCCAGGCCACCCTGTCCATCACCAACTCCCAGAGTTTCCCAAACTCAGTTCCATTGAGTTGGTGATGCCATCCAACCATCTCATCCTCTGTCATCCCCTTCTCCTCCCACCTTCAATCTTTCCCAGCATCAGGGTCTTTTCCAATGAGTCAGTTATCCACATCAGGTGGCCAAAGTATTGGGAGTTTCAGCTTCAACATCAGTCATTCCAGTGAACACTCAAGACTGATCATCTTGAGGATGGACTGGTTGGATCTCCTTGCAGTCCAAAGGACTCTCAAAAGTCTACTCCAACGTCACAGTTCAAAAGCATCAATTCTTCGGCACTCAGCTTTCTTTATACTCCAAATCTCACATCCATACATGGCTACTGGAAAAACCATAGCCTTGACTAGTTGGAACTTTGTTGGTAAAGTAATGTCTCTGCTTTTTAATATGCTGTCTAGGTTGGTCATAACTCTCCTTCCAAGGAGTAAGCATCTTTTAACTTCATGGCTGCAATCACCATCTGCAATGCTATTGGAGCCCACCAAAAAAGTCTGCTACTGTTTCCACTGTTTCCCCATCTATTTGCCATGAAGTGATGGGACTGGAGGCCATGATCTTTGATTTCCAAATGTTGAGCTTTAAGACAACTTTTTCACTCTCCTTTTTCACTTTCATCAAGAGGCTCTTTAGTTCTTCTTCACTTTCTGCCATAAGGGTGGTGTCATCTGCATATCTGAGGTTATTGATATTTCTGCCAGCAATCTTGATGCCAGCTTGTGCTTCATCCAGCCCAACGATTCTCATGATGTACTCTGCATATAAATTAAATAAGCAGGGTGACAATATACAGCCTTGACATACTCCTTTTCCTATTTGGAACCAGTCTGTTGTTCCATGTCCAATTCTAACTGTTGCTTCCTCACCTGCATACAGATTTTTAAGTAAGCAGATCAGGTGGTCTGGTATTCCCATCTCTTTCAGAGTTTTCCACAGTTTATTGTGATCCACACAGTCAAAGGCTTTGACATAATCAATAAAGCAGAAATATATGTTTTTCTGGAACTCTCTTGCTTTTTCGATGATCCAGCAGAGTTGCCAATTTGATCTCTCGTTCCTCTGCCTTTTCTAAAACCAGCTTGAACATCTGAAAGTTCATTTTTTGTGTATTGCTGAAGCCTGGCTTGGAGAATTTTGAGCATCACTTTACTAGTGTGTGACATGCGTGCAACTGTGCAGTAGTTTGAGCTTTTTTTGGCACTGCCTTTCTTTGGGATTGGAATGAAAACTGACTTTTTCCAGTCCTGTGGCCACTGCTCAGTTTTCCAAATTTACTGGCATATTGAGTGAAACACTTTCACAGCATCATCTTTCAGGATTTGAAATACCTCAACAGGAATTCCATCACCTCCACTAGCTTTGTTTGTAGTGATGCTTCCTAAGGCCCACTTGACTTCACATTCCAGGATGTCTGGCTGTAGCTGAGTGATCATACCATTGTGGTTATCTGGGTCATGAAGATCTTTTTTGTACAGTTCTTCTGTGTATTCTTGCTACCTTTTCTTAATATCTTCTGCTTGTGTTAGGTCCATACCATTTCTATCCTTTATTGAGCCCGTCTTTGCATGAAATATTCCCTTGGTATCTCTAATTTTCTTGAAGAGACCTCTAGTCTTTCCCATTCTATTGTTTTCCTCTATTTCTTTGCATTGATCGCAGAGGAAGGCTTTCTTACCTCTCCTTGCTATTTTTTGGAACTCTGCATTCAAACGTGTATATCTTTCCTTTTCTCCTTAGTATATATAATGGTCATCTGAGTTTAATTCACCCATTCCAGTCCATTTTAGTTCGCTGATTCCTAAAATGTCAACGTTCACTCTTGCCATCTCCTGTTTGACCACTTCCATTTTGCCTTGGTTCATAGACAACATTCCAGGTTCCTATGCAATATTGCTCTTCACAGCATTGGACTTTGTTCCATTACCAGTCACATCTACAAAGGGGTGTTGTTTTTGCTTTGTCTCCATCTCTTCATTTTTTCTGGTTATTTCTCCATTGATGTCCAGTAGCATATTGGGCACCTACCAACCTGCGTAGTTCATATTTCAGTGTCCTATCTTTTTGCCTTTTCCTACTGTTCATGGGGTTCTCAAGGCAAGAATACTGAAGTGGCGTGCCATTTCCTTCTCCAGTGGACCACATTTTGTCAGAACTCTCCACCATGACCCGTCTGTCTTGGGTGGACCTACATAGCCCGACTCATAGTTTCATTGAGTTAGACAAGGCTGTGGTGCATGTGATTAGATTGGTTAGATTTCTGTGATTGTGGTTTCTGTCTGCTGCCTGATGCCCTCTCAGTGGCTACTGTCTTACTGGGGTTTCTCTGACCTTGGATGTGGGGTATCTCCTCTCGGCCATTCACCACTCTAGCACCGCACAGCCGCTGCATGTCATTCCAGTGCCACACCCTTCAGGATAATAGCATTTTGTAATTTTAGTTTTCACTTATGTTTATAGAAAAGAGATACTTTTTGTACTTTTTATTGGTTGTGTATAACAATTTTTATTTTTTGTGAGCATGAAGTTTTGTTATTTTCTACTTTTCACTTGAAATAATATAATTTTATTTTATTTTAAAATGTGTAAAATACATAACATATAACATTTATGTATTTTAAATATTTTATATTAAGGATATTTAAACTTGTTTTTCATAATTTAATACTTTATAACAACTATTCTAATATCTCCTGATTTTATTTACATGCTTTTTTGTGAGGTAAGGGTGAAGAATGATTATTTTTAAACATTCAATTTCCCAAAAATCTTTTGTAGACTCAGTCTCTGTTTAACATTAGTATTTTATCATTTTTAAAAAGTCCTCTTTAAGAACTACCTATTCCGCTCCATTGACCTGTGTATTTCTCTTTGCAAGTATATCACTGTATATTAAATACTCCTGTACTATCTATAGTAAAAAGCTGAGGTGTTTTCTCCACTTTGTTTTAAAATTCACAATTTTTTCTTTGACTTTAATTCTAAAATTGTTCTCTTGTAAATAAATCCCTTAGAACTTGAATGGAGGCTCATTAATCTTGGAGGGAATTTAAGATAAACTTTCCTCCTTACAATAAGTTTTCTTATTTAAACGATCCTTTTAACACTGTACAAATGGGTATGATTCTCTCCCTCTCTCATTTTTTATACATAGTTCCCACACATTTTCTGTTATGGTTATTTTAAGGAACTGTGTTTATACTATTGTCAATGGGATTTCTTGCTTTTTTAATAAGCATATGTGGCTCTTGACCTGCCATTTTGTAAATGCCTAAATCTCAAAAGCACTCTAATTTAATGATATCTTATGTATATGTTTATATAATTCATATAAGATATTATTTTGAACTATATTGGCTCTGTGTGCTAGTGACTATATTTGATTACATTGATCTGTGCTTTCTGATGGCTGTAACTTTCACTTATTTTTTTTCTTGCTTATTGCAAGAATATTATCTTGCAGAACAGTAAAAATATTAATCTTTTGAAATCTTATTAATTAAATTGTGAAATCTGCCATTGCTTTCTCAGCCTATTTATTATCAGAAAGCTAATAAAACCTTGTTAAATTAATATGCAATTATGTTTCTATCATTGTCTTCTTGCATTTTTAATAATATTTTCTTGCTTTTTAAATTCTCTTGTTATTTAAACCACAATGCTTTATCAATATTACATTTTCTTTGTACATTCCACCTTTTATGAACATATAGTTATCTTCTTTGTCATTTAGCATTTTTAATATGTATTTTATTTGCATAAAATTAATAATGGTACACATTTCCATTTGATTTTAATTTGTCTGGTAAAATATACTACTGTTTATTTTTTAATTTTTTTAATATAAATTTATTTATTTTAATTGAATGCTAATCACTTTACAATATGGTAGTGGCTTTGCCATACATTGACGTGAGTCTGCCACGTGTGTACATGTGTTCCCCATCCTGAACCTCCTCCCACCTCCTTCCCCATCCCATCCCTCTGGGTCATCCCAGTACACCAGCCCCGATCACCCTGTCTCATGCATTGAACCTGGACTGGCAATTCGTTTCACATATGATAATATACATGTTTCAATGCCATTCTCCCAAATCATCCCATCATCGCCCTCTCCCACAGAGTCCAAAAGACTGTTCTATACATCTGTGTCTCTTTTGCTGTCTCGCATATAGGGTAATCATTATCATCTTTCTAAATTCCATATATATGCGTTAGTATACTGTATTGGTGTTTTTCTTTCTGGCTTACTTCACTCTGTATAATAGGCTCTAGTTTTATCCACCTCATTAGAACTGATTCAAATGTAGTCTTTTTAATGACTGAGTAATATTCCATTGTGTATAGGTACCACAGCTTTCTTATCCATTTGTCTGCTGATGGACATCTTAGGTTGCTTCCATGTCCTGGCTATTATAAACAGTGCTGTGATGAACATTGGGATACACGTTTCTCTTTCAATTCTGATTTCCTTGGTGTGTATGCCCAGCAGTGGGATTGCTGAGTCATAAGGCAGTTCTATTTCCAGTTTTTTAAGGAATCTCCACACTGTTCTCCATAGTGGCTGTACTAGTTTGCATTCCCACCAACAGTGTAAGAGGGTTCCCTTTTCTCCACACCCTCTCCAGCATTTATTGCTTGTAGACTTTGATTTGAATTTGTATAATATTATACAACTGTTTATATTTTTGACATTTCTCAAAAATTTTATTTTAGTTTTGGCTTCTATGAGTAGTATAGATTTACATTTGACTATTTTATAACTGGAATGGGTGAATTTAACTCAGATGACCATTATATCTACTACTGTGGGGAGGAATCCCTGAGAAGAAATGGAGTGGCCATCATGGTCAACAAAAGAGTCCAAAATGCAGTACTTGGATGCAATCTCAAAAACGACAGAATGATCTCTGTTCGTTTCCAAGACAAACCATTCAACATCACAGTAATCCAAGTCTATGCCCCAACCAGTAACACTGAAGAAGCTGAAGTTGAATGGTTCTATGAAGACCTCCAAGACCTTTTAGAACTAACACCCAAAAAAGATGTCCTTTTCATTATAGGGGACTGGAATGCAAAAGTAGGAAGTCAAGAAACACCTGGAGTAACAGGCAAATTTGGCCTTGGAATACGGAATGAAGGAGGGCAAAGACTAATAGAGTTTTGCCATGAAAATGCACTGGTCATAACAAACACCCTCTTCCAACAACACAAGAGAAGACTCTATACATGGACATCACCAGATGGTCAACACCGAAATCAGATTGATTATATTCTCTGCAGCCAAAGATGGAGAAGCTCTATACAGTCAGCAAAAACAAGACCAGTAGCTGACTGTGGCTCAGACCATGAACTCCTTATTGCCAAATTCAGACTTAAATTGAAGACAGTATGGAAAACCACTAGACCATTCAGGTATGACCTAAATCAAATCCCTTATGATTATACAGTGGAAGTGAGAAATAGATTTAAGGGCCTAGATCTGATAGATAGAGTGCTTGATGAACTATGGAATGAGGTTTGTGACATTGTACAAGAGACAGGGATCAAGACCATTCCCAAAGAAAAGAAATGCAAAAAAGCAAAATGGCTGTCTCGGGAGTCCTTACAAATAGCTGTGAAAAGAAGAGAAGCGAAAAGCAAAGGAGAAAAGGAAAGATATAAACATCTGAATGCAGAGTTCCAAAGAATAGCAAGAAGAGATAAGAAAGCCTTCTTCAGTGATCAATGCAAAGAAATAGAGGAAAACAACAGAATGGGAAAGACTAGGGATCTCTTCAAGAAAATCAGAGATACTAAAGGAACATTTCATGCAAAGATGAGCTCGATAAAGGACAGAAATGGTATGCACCTAACAGAAGAAGAAGATATTAAGAAGAGATGGCAGGAATACACAGAAGAACTGTACAAAAAGATCTTCACGACTCAGATAATCACGATGGTGTGATCACTGACCTACAGCCAGACATCCTGGAATGTGAAGTCAAGTGGGCCTTTGAAAGCATCACTACGAACAAAGCTAGTGGAGGTGATGGAATTCCAGTCGAGCTATTCCAAATCCCGAAAGATGATGCTGTGAAAGGCTGCACTCAATATGCCAGCAAAGTTGGAAAAGTCAGCAGTGGCCACAGGACTGGAAAAGGTCAGTTTTCATTCCAATCCCAAAGAAAGGCAATGCCAAAGAATGCTCAAACTACCGCACAATTGCACTCATCTCACATGCTAGTAAAGTAATGCTCAAAATTCTCCAAGCCAGGCTTCAGCAATATATGAACCGTGAACTTCCTGATATTCAAGCTGGTTTTAGAAAAGGCAGAGGAACCAGAGATCAAATTGCCAACATCTGCTGGATAATGAAAAAGCAAGAGAGTTCCAGAAAAACATCTATTTCTGTTTTATTGACTATGCCAAAGCCTTTGACTGTGTGGATCACAATAAACTGTGGAAAATTCTGAAAGAGATGGGAATACCAGACCACCTGACCTGCCTTTTGAGAAATATGTATGCAGGTCAGGAAGCAACAGTTAGAACTGGACATGGAACAACAGACTGGTTCCAAATAGGAAAAGGAGTATGTGAAGGCTGTATATTGTCACCCTGCTTATTTAACTTCTATGCAGAGTACATCATGAGAAACGCTGGACTGGAAGAAACACAAGCTAGAGTCAAGATTGCCAGGAGAAATATCAATAACCTCAGATATGCAGATGACACCACCCTTATGGCAGAATGTAAAGAGGAACTCAAAAGCCTCTTGATGAGAGTGAAGGTGGAGAGTGAAAAAGTCGGCTTAAAGCTCAACATTCAGAAAATGAAGATCATGGCATCTGGTCCCATCACTTCATGGGAAATAGATGGGGAAACAGTGGAAACAGTGTCAGACTCTATTTTTCTGGGCTCCAAAATCACTACAGATGGTGACTGCAGCCATGAAATTAAAAGCCACTTACTCCTTGGAAGGAAAGTTATGACCAACCTAGATAGCATATTCAAAAGCAGAGACATTATTTTGCCAACAAAGGTCCGTCTCGTCAAGGCTATGGTTTTTCCAGTGGTCATGTATCGATGTGAGAGTTGGACTGTGAAGAAGGCTGAGCGCCATGAAGAATTGATGCTTTTGAAGCGTGGTGTTGGAGAAGACTCTTGAGAGTCTCTTGGACTGCAAGGAGATCCAACCAGTCCATTCTGAAGGAGATCAGCCCTGGGATTTCTTTGGAAGGAATGATGCTAAAGCTGAAACTCCAGTACTTTGGCCACCTCATGCGAAGAGTTGACTCATTGGAAAAGACTCTGATGCTGGGAGGGATTGGGGGCAGGAGGAGAAGGTGACAACAGAGGATGAGATGGCTGGATGGCATCAGTGACTCGATGGACGTGAGTCTGAGTGAACTCCAGGAGTTGGTGATGGACAGGGAGGCCTGGTGTGCTCTGATTCATGGGGTCACAAAGAGTCGGACACAACTGAGCGACTGATCTTATCTCATCTGATTTTATAACAGGAGATAAAAATTGTTGTGATTATTAGCATAATAGATAAGCTTGCTCATACTTCCCTTGGGTCTCATCATTTCTAATTTTCTTGTTTCCTTGTTCTCAGTTCAGTTTGGTTGCTCATTCATGTCTGACTCTTTGTGACCCCATGGACTGCAGTAGTCCATGGGATCTTGTTCTAATTTTACAAAAATTTTTTACTTTTGCTGTGTTGACTAGTACTTTGTATTTTATTTCTTCAGTGATTTTAATGTTATCAAGGTTTACTAATGTTATCGTTTTATAAAAACTTCCCATTAAAGTCTCCATAGGGCTTCCTTGGTGGCTCATACAGTAAAGAATCTGCCTGCCAATGCATGAGATATAAGAGACACAGGTTCTATCCCTGGGTTTGGAAGATCTCCTGGAGAAGGCAATGGCAATCCACTCCAGTATTCTTGCCTGGAGAATTCCATAGACAGAGGAGCCTGACAGGGTATATAGTCCATAGGGTTACAAAGAGTCAGACTCAACTGAGCATGTACACTCTTATCAATGTCTCCACATATATCTACTTAACATTTATTTATCTAGTTAACTATAAGATAAAATATTATTAGCCATATTTTCATTTCTACCTACTCAAGTGTATACAAGTTTTTGGAGATATAATACACATTTTAATAATCAGGTCATCTTTAAGTGATTTATATTTAAATATATTCCCACAAAATAAAATTTTCTAGTACAGTGTTCTTATTTTGATTAAAATTTTAGTAGACTGAATTATTTTCCAATCATTATTTTCATGAAATACTCCTGGATGGTATTTGAGATCTTGAGCTTTGAGGGAATGTTTTATTCATTCCTTGAAATATCAATACCAATTAGGGTATTACAGAAATTTTAGGTCACCAAACTCTTGTATCTCAAGACAACTCCATAGACAATATCAGCGTATTCATATTTTAAGGCAAACAGAAAATCAGTAACAGCTTGATTTTGTTCTTCTGTAGGAGATTTGAGTGAATGTGGAATTATCTTCATTAACCTTTTATAGAAGATTTAAAAGGACATTATCAGTTTCTCTTTTTCATTAATTTGAACTAACACTTAATGCTCTCCTTTTGTCTGCATACTCAAGCCTCAGCAGAGACTATTTTAAAATTTTTTTCTTTGACCTCTGATTATTTTCTAGTTTTTGCTCTTTCATAGTCAGAAACATATTTAATTCTTAGTTTGACTTCTGTTCTCTTTAACTCTTATTTTTTTGTAGACTGCAAGTGGGCTTATTTGCTTGTTTAATTTTCTTACAGTCCATATAGTAAATAACTTGCAGAAAGCTACCATTAACTTCTTAAAATCTTTAGTACAGTAATGTATATCTGTTTTTCTGCAGGAATATGCTTTATAGAGTCTAATTATATTTTTGCTTATTCCTTCATTTTTTGGTATTATTGAAATTCAATGAAGTGATATTTATGTGGATCTGTGCTATCCAAAACAGCAGATAATAATTACATGTGGCTACTATATTTGAGCCTTTCACTGAGTGGATCACAACAAACCGTGGAAAATTCTTAAAGAGATGGGAATACCAGACAACCTGAACTGCCTCCTGAGAAATCTGTATGCAGGTCAAAAAGCAACAGCCAGAACTGGACATGCAACAACAGACTGGTTTCAAATAGGAAAAGGAGTATATCAAGGCTATATGATGTCACCCTGCTTATTTAAATTATATACAGAGTTTACCATGCAAAATGCCAGGCTGGATAAAGCATAAGCTGGAATCAAGATTGACAGGAGAAATATCAATAACCTGAGATATGCAGATGACACCACCCTTATGGCAGAAAGCAAAGAAGAACTAAAGAGCCTCTTGATGAAAGTGAACACAGAAGAGAGTGAAAAAGCGGACTTAAAACTCAACGTTCAGGAAACTAAGATCATGGCATGTGGTCCCATCACTTCATGGCAAATAGATAGGGAAACAATGGAAACAATGAGAGACTTTATTTTGGGGGGCTCCAAAATCACTGCAGATGGTGACTTCAACCATGAAATTAAAAGATGCTGGCTCCTTGGAAGAAATGCTATGACCAACCTAGACAGCATATTAAAAAGCAGAGACATTACTTAGACAACAAAGATCCATCTAGTCAAAGCCATGGTTTTTCCAGTAGTCATGTATGGATTTGAGAGTTGGACCATAAAGAAAGCTGAGCACCAAAGAATTGATGCTTTTGAACTGTGGTGTAGGAGAAGACTCTTGAGAGTCCCTTGGACAGCAAGGAGATCCAACCAGTCCATCTTAAAGGAAATCAGTCCTGAATATTCATTAGAAGGACTGACACTGAAGCTGAAACTCCAATACTCTGGCCACCTGATGTGAACAACTGACTGATTAGAAAAGACCCTGATCCTGGGAGAGATTGAGGCAGGAGGAGAAGGGAAAGACAGAGGATGAAATGGTTGGATAGCATTACCGACTCAATGGACATGAATTTGAGTAAACTCTGGGAGTTGGTGATGAACAGGGAGGCCTGGCATGCTGCATCCATGGGGTTGCAAAGAGTTGGACACGTCTGAGTGACTGAACTGAACTGAACCATATTCAAATTATTCAAGCAAAATTAAATTAAAAATTAAATTTCTCATGATGGTGGCTACATCTATTTTCACACATTAAAATTACAAAAGATTTTGGGACAACTAAATATCCATCTGAAAAAGAAGGAAGTTGGATGTGCACTTCACACCTTAAGCAGAAAATACAGTATATCATTAAATACATAAAATTTATAAGCATTGTGATATGATATTAGAGGCAGTCATAATAGGTCTTCAAGTCTTAAAATAAAGTCCTATAGAATATGAAGCCTTAGAAGACTGAGGAGATCTCTCAAAGTAGGGCTAGCCTCCATTATTTAATGTTGATTTGTGGAAGGATAACCAATTCATTTCTTTTTTATTCTTTTAACTTTATTTTGTATTGGGGTATAGCAATTTCTTATTTGACATTTCTTTGTATCAAAATATTAATGCAGAAACATAAGTTGAAAGCAACTTGGCTTTCTAAAGTAGACTAATAATGTGTGGATTTTATTCAGTTGGTTGATATTGGTTGATTTTATTCAGTTGGGTCCTTTGAGGCCAGTTGAGGTCAGTGTCATAGACTGGCTTCATTCTGCTGCTTGGAGTCTGTTGATAGCATCCTTGATCAAATATAATATGAGAGAAACTGAATGGGTTTGGTCCTAGTCCCTATTGGTCACATAATCCAGTGGCAGATGGAATTTTTTCTTTTGTTGTTTAGCTGCTAAGTCATGTCCAACTCTGTAGCCCCATGGAATGTAGCCTGCCAGGCTCCATGGGATTTCCCACACAAGAGTACTAGACTGGGTTGCCATTTCCTTCCCCAGGGATCTTCCCAACCCAGGGATTGAACCTCTGTCTCCTGCATTGGCAGGCCCATTCTACACTGCTGAGCCACCAGGAAGTCTTATTTACAGAAAAATTCTGCTGGAGCCAAACCAGTGTGAAAAATGAAGGATGGATGTTGTTGGAAGTCAGTTCTCTGTGAGTCTCATGGATTTTTGCATGGGTTACATGCCCTTTGGAGGCTGCAGGAGAGACTGTTCTTTGCCTTTTTCACTTTTTGGTAACTATTGGCATTATTTGACTTGTGGCCATGCTTAGTCACTCAGTTGTGTCTGACTCTTTTGGACCCCATGGGCCGTAGCCTGGCGGAGTCCTCTGTTCATCAGATTCTCCAAGAAAGAATCCTGGTATGGGTAGCTGTTCCCTTCTCCAGGGGATCTTCCCAACAGAAAGATCAAACCAGCGTCTCCTGGTTGGTAGGTGGATTCTTTGCCACTGAGGCACCTGGGAAGCCCAAAATGGAATATTGTACTAAATATTGCCTAAAATGCAGTGTACTAGCAAGACATAAAAAGATATGGAGGGACTTTATATATTACTAAGTGAAAGTAGCCAATCAGAAAAGGGTACATGCTGTATGATTTCAACTATATGACATTCTGAAGAGGCAAAACAATGGGCATAGTAGTTGTAGGGAGAGAAGGATGAATAGGTGAAGCACAGGGGATTTTTTTAGAGAGAGATATATATATAACTTCTAAAAATTAGCTATTATTAAAAAAAGAAAAAAGAGGAGGAAGAGGAGAAGGACAGGAAGGAAGGAGAATAAAAGAAAATCAGATTTAAATCATGTAAGACAAACTCAACACATTCTTGCTGGTTCTGCAGATGAAGGAGACAAGGAGCCTAAAATTGTGAAATACTACAATTGTCAAAAACAGCTTTGTCAGGACTTCCCTGGTGATCCAGTGGCTAGGCCCAGTGCAATAAGATAGGTTTGATACCTAGTTGGGGAACTGAATCCTACATACTGAATCTAAGACCCAGTGCATCCAAATAAATAAATAAATATTTAAAAAGGTTTAATTTTGTCAACAAACTGAACAAGCTTGGAAGAGGATTCTTACTTAGAGCCTTTAGCAGTTGCCTAGCCAACTGACATCTTGATTTTGCTCTTGTAAGGCCCTAACAAACTGAGCTGTGCTGTGCTCAGACTTCTGACCTATAGAATTGTGAGCTAATACTTGGCTACTCAGTTTGTGTTAATTTGTAGAATTTGCAATAGAATTCTAGTGCAATTCTCAAATTCTATAAAGCAAGTACCATTAATACTATTTCATAACTGAGGGAATTGAGGCCCGGGAAAGTCATACAGCAATTGAATATGAGAATGAGCATGTTCTATCACTCAATGCTCAGATCAGATCAGATCAGATCAGTCGCTCAGTCGTGTCCGACTCTTTGCGACCCCATGAATCGCAGCATGCCAGGCCTCCCTGTCTATCACCAACTCCCGGAGTTCACTCAGACTCACATCCAT
The DNA here is from genome assembly GCF_029378745.1 of Bos indicus. Taxonomy (NCBI): domain Eukaryota; kingdom Metazoa; phylum Chordata; class Mammalia; order Artiodactyla; family Bovidae; genus Bos; species Bos indicus. Next base: position 58,815,206 of record NC_091763.1, on the reverse strand, counting down.
CGAGTCAGTGATGCCATCCAGCCATCTCATCCTCTGTCGTCCCCTTCTCCTCCTGCCCCCAATCCCTCCCAGCATCAGTCTTTTCCAGTGAGTCAACTCTTCGCATGAGGTGGCCAAAGTACTGGAGTTTCAGCTTTAGCATCATTCCTTCCAAAGAAATCCCATGGCTGATCTCCTTCAGAATGGACTGGTTGGATCTCCTTGCAGTCCAAGGGACTCTCAAGAGTCTTCTCCAACACCACAGTTCAAAAGCATCAATTCTTTGGCACTCAGCCTTCTTCACAGTCCAACTCTCACATCCATACATGACCACTGGAAAAACCATAGCCTTGACTAGATGGACCTTTGTTGGCAAAGTAATATCTCTGCTTTTGAATATGCTATCTAGGTTGGTCATAACTTTCCTTCCAAGGAGTAAGCGTCTTTTAATTTCATGGCTGCAGTCACCATCTGCAGTGATTTTGGAGCCCAGAAAAATAAAGTCTGAAACTGTTTCCACTGTTTCCCCATCTATTTCCCATGAAATGATGGGACTGGATGCCATGATCTTCATTTTCTGAATGTTGAGCTTTAAGCCAACTTTTTCACTCTCCACTTTCACTTTTATCAAGAGGCTTTTTATTTCCTCTTCACTGTCTGCCATAAGGGTGGTGTCATCTGCATATCTGAGGTTATTGATATTTCTCCTGGCAGTCTTGATTCCAGCTTGTGTTTCTTCCAGTCCAGCGTTTCTCATGATGTACTCTGCATATAACTTAAATAAATAGGGTGACAATATACAGCCTTGACGTACTCCTTTTCCTATTTGGAACCAGTCTGTTGTTTCATGTCCAGTTCTAACTGTTGCTTCCTCACCTGCATACAAATTTCTCAAGAGGCAGATCAGGTGGTCTGGTATTCCCATCTCTTTCAGAATTTTCCACAGTTTATTGTGATCCACACAGTCAAAGGCTTTGGCATAGTCAATAAAGCAGAAGTAGGTGTTTTTCTGAAACTCTCTTGCTTTTTCCATTCTCCAGCGACTGTTGGCAATTTGATCTCTGATTCCTCTGCCTTTTCTAAAACCAGCTTGAACATCAGGAAGTTCACGGTTCACATATCACTCTATGCTACCAGAGGTCAAATTGGATATCTATTTAGTTTTTACCAAAAGATTTTACCTAGAGAATGCTAGAGCTAAAACATTTTTAGAGAAAAATTAGTTTGAATTCTGTTGATTCAGAGTGTATGATGACCAAGGCATTGTTTGTAGGTTTCTCATTGTGCATAGTTTAAAATCAAGGAAGTAACCTGGAAATATGACATTATAAGAAACAATTCTACAATGTTAGCTACCTCAGTATTATTAACTTAGTTAATTTTACTAACACTAGTTTATATTTTAGTTGTTGAAACTAGTAAGCCAGAAAGTCATAAACTTCCTATCTTATAATTTAAATTCTGCCAGCATTCTGCTTTCTTACTCTTTCTTTTTCTCTTTATTTAGAACCAAGTATTATCAGGTGGAATTTAAGTTAGATCTTTTTGTGCATTTAATATTTATAAGTAAATGAGTTCTTAGCACAGAAGATTTTTAGAGAGTTGAGATAATCAGTTTAGCTTCATAAGAAGGCTGTGTAAAGGATATGATTTAAAATTAAGGACAAAATAAAAGGCAACTTTAATGATTCAGGAGAAATTGATTTATGTGTTTCAATTTGGCTCAAATAAGGATAGTTGTCTGTTTTCATGTAATATGACAGTTTATTTCTTTAAAGAAAACCTATTACACCCTTTGAGAATTGCTTCATTTGTTTTTGTCCTTTTAACATACATGCAAGTTTACCTAAATTAATCTCTAAAATATATTTCAATCTGGTCATTTTAATGACCAAATAAATATCAAGAAATTATCTCATATAAACAGATAATCCAATTGATTTTATCATAACACATGATTAATCTTTTCACATTTCAAAATATTGTGTTTTATGTACAATCCTCATGAAGTCATTGAAGATTCACTAGATCATAAGGAACCATAAAAGAATATGAAATAAAACACAGAAAAACATTCAAAGTCATGGCCTATAGGTTACTCATCTTGGGAAACACTTAAGTAAAAGACATGAAAGTGGCTCATTGTTAAGTAAATTCAGAAAAATGCATTAAAACACTAAATATTGAGGTATTTCCAGTGATAGATAAATATTTAACTCAATATTTCCCAAACTTATTTTACCTTGGGAAGCTTTTCCCCAAATAACTCCATTAGCTGAAGTTTCATGGAAAGGTATTTTTGAAACATTGGCATAGAGTAATTCCTGGAACATAAAATATGTTTTGGAAGACAGTGATATACAAGACCAAAGTACAGATTCTACTGGCAACAGAATGGCTCTGAAACTAGACTCCAAACACACACTACCTAAATGAAATGATTTTTTTTTTTTTTAAGATTTTTATTTACTTTCGGCTGTGCAATGAAATGATTTATAGGTTTGAAGTCCCACAGTTTCCTTATTGGTTAAATGGGAACAATAAGGAAAGGCATGGTATTTTAAGATTACAAGACCCAGGGCTGGAACATCTGGGTTTGAATTCCTATTTCTCCACACACTAGTCATATGATCTCAGCCAAGGTATTTAACCTAGTTGAACCTCATGGATAGCTTTTGAAGACCACTGGGTTAAATTTTTAAATATATGTGGAGAAATTAAATGAATATATGGGAAAAATAAGTTTTCAGTAATTTCAGCTAGCATCATAATTGTTTATATGGCTTTTAGGATGATTAAATGAGACTATTTAGGAAATATTTAGAAGAATGCCTGACATGGTTCAGTTACAGATATTTTTGCTTTTCCTCTCTTCCTCTTCATTGGCACTGATTCTTCCTTCTTTTCCAAGGTAAGATTTAATCCACTGTGGAGTTTCTGATATAATTATTCTGTTGGATGATGCCTTGTTTACAAAGAATTTGGAGAAAGCAAACAGATGTGGAAATCAGGTCAAAGTAAAACTGAGAGCATGGTATTAAAACTAAATCAGAAACTATTAGAATATATAGTAACCCATTCCATATATTCCAAAGGTTGCTAGAAATGGCTAAATAATTTTCTCTAAGTTTCAAAATAAAATGGTGAACAAACTTAGTTGCTTATTAAAACAGTATCTTTTTCTAGTACTGAGACCTAAAAACCTTTTCTATGTGTTTGAAAAAGGACACTCCTATGTTGAACATAATGCTGCTACTGCTGCTAAGTCACTTCAGTCGTGTCTGAATCTGTGTGGCCCCATAGACAGCAGCCCCCAGGCTCCCCTGTCCCTGGGATTCTCCAGGCAAGAACACTAGAGTGGGTTGCCATTTCCTTCTACAATGTAGGAAAGTGAAAAGTGAAAGTGAAGTTGCTCAGTCGTATCCAACTCATAGCGACTCCATGGACTGCAGCCTACCAGGCTCCTCCGTCCATGGGATTTTCCAGGCAGGAGTACTGGAGTGGGGTGCCATTGCCTTCTCCATTCAGAATCCATAATGACATTTTCTTAAATGTAAGGTGTAAACACAGTCACACAATTCAGCCAAAGAAATTTTCCACAAGCCTTCCTTATTAAAACTAAAACAACCAATTAAATAATTTAAAAAGCTATAAGATGACCTAGTGAAACGAGTGGACATCCACACTGATAACCACTTCAAACATTGAAAGTCAGAGGTTCTATTTTGTGCTAAAGCCAGCTAAATGCTCCTGCCAATAGAGAGCAAAACAGTACTCTATGAGTAAAGAAAACAGTGACACTCTTGTATACACATAATGGGATCTGATATCTGACGAAACAGTCTACACCATCTCTAAGTCTACATCATCTACTAAGCCTCAGACATGCTTGAGGTTTTCTTCAGAAAATCATCATTTTGGAACATAGAAAAAATGACCAAAGTATTTGCATGTAGACCAATATCAATTACTTTTGTCTAGTAAAATGCCAAAGTAAATATTATCAGTTGACAAATTAACATTTAAAAACTCTCAATAAAGTACCCCACAGGTATTTACTATTCATTAACATAGATTCTTGGATCATAATTTCATTTAGATTAATTATAAATGAAGTCTGTAAAAAGAAGTTGAAAATTAGCTGGCTACATATTACTTGTATGTGTATGTGGAACATGATTTAATTGTAGAATAATTTCTTTAACCATTGCTCTGACAATACTTTATAGCTTATACACTCTTAAGTTGTATCTATTTCAGTTCAGTTCAGTTCAGTCACTCAGTCATGTCTGACTCTTTGCGACCCCATGGATTGCAGCACGCCAGGCCTCCCTGTCTATCACCAACTCCTGGAGTTCACTCAAACTCATGCCCATTGAGTCGGTGATGCCATCCAGCCATCTCATCCTCTATCATCCCCTTCTCCTCTTGCCCTCAATTCCTCCCAGCATCAGAGACTTTTCCAATGAGTCAACTCTTCGCATGAGGTGGCCAAAGTACTGGAGTTTCAGCTTTAGCATCAGTCCTTCCAAAGAATACCCAGAACTGATCTCCTTTAAAATGGACTGGTTGGATCTCCTTGCAGTCCAAGGGACTCTCAAGAGTCTTCTCCAACACCACACTTCAAAAGCATCAATTCTTTGGCACTCAGCCTTCTTCACAGTCCAACTCTCACATCCATACATGACTACTGGAAAAACCATGGCCTTGACTAGATGGACCTTTGTTGGCAAAGTAATGTCTCTGCTTTTGAATATGCTATCTAGGTTGGTCATAACTTTCCTTCCAAGGAGTAAGCGTCTTTTAATTTCATGGCTGCAGTCACCATCTACAGTGATTTTGGAGCCCCAAAAAATAAAGTCTGACACTGTTTCCACTGTTTCCCCATCTATTTCCCATCTATTTAGGGACAATTAAGTCATATAATCAATATGAAAATAAAAATACTTAGTATTCCCTATTCAAAGCAGGAGCAAATGGATCCAAATCTTCCAGGAGCAGTTATGAGCCATTAAGTTACAAATTTAAGAGAATGTGTTATGGCATATCTTTGTTTTATACCACTAGAAATTGCTAACATCCGCAAACAACCATTTCTATAGACTTTGATCTCAGTGTATCAAGATGTAGGCTCAGTTTGATCAAGAATAATCAGGGGAATATTGCTTTTATAATATTTCTATTACAATTGAAAACATTAAAATTCAAAATGTTTAAGAACACATTAAATATTATAATGAAAACTTACATTTTTGACAGATTGGAACATTTGAAAATTTATTAGGGAGGTTCTTAAATGTCATAATGATTGTAAAAACAGTAATAATGTTAATACAATAAAAAGAGCACATTTTAAAATCCAGTGTTTGCTATAAGGTCTTTCAATATACCACAGAAAGTAACATTACCAAACTCAGATTTCTTTTCTCTATAAAACACAAGCTGTTCATTTTAAAATATAATTTAATTTCCATTCTGAGTAAATGAAATTCTTTACCAGGAAATATTGCAAACATTAATCTAGCATAATTAAAAAGTGATTTCCTTTAAAAGCTACAGTGTGGAGAGATAACATATAATTTGAAATTAATTTTAAAGGGAGTATTACAGATACACCAAATCATAGTGGGTTTAATATGGATGGGAAATTGATAGCAAGATATTAGATGTGCTTTCATTTGCAATCCCTAAAACATACTACAGTTCACTGGTATCAGGGAACAAAACTCAGCTTTACTCAGTCACTGAAAGTGGTGAGGACAGAGGCAGAATGGGCTGTCTCCTTATATCTTATTCTTCTGAGCATCTCCAAAGGAACATCAGTCAGAGAAAACATACTTAAATTTATAGCCAGGCATCTGACCATCCTTGTCAACAAAGGAAAGGACATATTTCACATTAATAGGAAGAAAATTATAATCATAAAAAAATGGATAAACGGTGAAGAGGAGACTGATGTAGAGAAAATTCTGACTACATCTCCACAGAATGTCAATTAGGCTCACTGAATTACTATTTTGTAGTTACAATTGATTTGACTACCTAGATTGTTTTTTTAAATCAGGACATGTAATTAAAATACACATTGTGTTTGAACGATAGCCCTTTGCTGAATAGAAATATCACTTTAGTTTTTTAACTTAAAGCTATTCATTATACTACTATTGCTAATTTTTTTAAAAAGTAAACAGGCATGGTGTCTTTAATTTTCTTGTATGTTTTTAAGTCAACAGGTAATGATTAAAATCTTATTGTGATGAGAAAAAAGGCAACATTAAAGCCTCCTAGGAAAAAAATCTCATTCTATAGACAACATAAACCTTTGAAACAGTCATAATCTGCCTTGTGTCAATACTTAGTGAAGTGCTAAAACTAATTCTACAGACAATAAAAGCCAAAAAAAAAAACCTTCCAAGGGGAGATATTAATGAAGGAAGGAACAAAAAAGAAAGCATAATGAAGGAGGTGAGACTGGTGGGTGTTGACTTAAGTTACAGTTGGCATTTGGATAGGCTAAGAAAGGGGCAAAATGTTTAAGGGAAGATGAAGCTCTGAGATCAAGACTGTGTAAAAACATAAACAGATCTATGTCTAACTGGAACCTACAGTGTGTACTAAGAGATGAACAGAATTGGATAGATAGGAATAAGTCACATTAGAGGAGGGAGAGTGAGCTTCAAAATGAAATGGAAAGCAGGAGCATCATTCTACCTGCAAAAGAGAAATAGTGATAAGAAAAATAACATGTTATTTCAATTAACTTCCAAGGTCACTCCCACTATTCACTCATCTAAAATTAACTCTCTATCAGAACTTTATAGAAGAAATTGTTGGGGCGTGGAGATGTTACCACTCAGGGTGGTTGGGTGAGGCTGATGGAGGCTGAGCAGATCTAATTTGATTCTGAGCTGACTTTAGGCCCCTGACCTCCCTTTCCTTAGACAACTTACTTAAAACAAATCTTGTAATTATAAGTCCTTCTCTGTTCCTTTAAGATGTAAAATTTCTAACACCTCTTGTCAGTTGTACAACCCAGGAATGTCTTTCTCAAACACCTGGGAACCATCTATTTGAAATGTAATCATTTATTAGTTTGTGGGACAGTAGGAGCCTAACTTCTACAGGTATTCTTGCTTCAAGTTAGTTATTAGATTATTTTGTGTTATAAAGATGGAAGAAAGTTGACTTTTCCTTTGGATAAGCTCAGGTGGATTCAATTGACCTATGATCTTCTCCTCATCCAGGCCCTTAAAAACCCTTTAGACTTTCAAGTAGAGCTGAGTTCAGACTGAATTTTATTCTCATTCTTCTACTGATATAGCCTTAAATAAAGTCTTCTTTGCCTGCTTAACATTGCTGAATGCAATTTTTGCTTTGAAATTGAATTTACCCATCTGCTTTGCATTACGAACTCTGATATTATCACTCTGTGTTAATCATATGTTAATAGGAACTACTTGAGGGGAGCCTTATGCATTACACTATTTGTATCTGCCTTATTCACTAACCTAGAGCCAGACATCCTGGAATGCAAAGTCAAGTAGGCCTTAGGAAGCATCACTACAAAGCTAATGAAGGTGATGGAATTCCAGTTGAGCTTTTTCAAATCCAAAACATGATGCTGTGAAAGTGCTGCACTCAATATGTCAAAATTTGGAAAACTCAGCAGTGGCCACAGGACTTGAAAAGATTAATTTTCATTCCAACCCCAAAGAAAGGCAATGTCAAAGAATGTTCAAACTATCGCACAATTGCACTCATCTCACACACTAGCAAAATAATATTCAAAAATCTCCAAGCTAGGCTTCAACAGTACGTGACCTGAGGACTTCCAGCTGTTCAAGCTGGATTTAGAAAAGGCAGAGGAACCAGAGATCAAATTGCCAACATCAATTGGATCAAAGCAAGAGAAATCCAGGAAAACATCTATTTCTGCTTCATTGACTATGCTAAAGCCTTTGACTGTGTGGACCACAATAAAATGGAAAATTCTTCAAGAGATGGAAATACTAGATCACCTTCCATACCTCCTGAGAAATCTGTATGCAGGTCAAAAAGCAACAATTAGACCTGGACATGGAACAATGGACTGGTTCCAAATTGGGAAAGGAGTACATCAAGGCTATATATTGTCATCCTGGTTATTTAACTTATATGCAGAGTACATCATGTGAAATGCTGGGCTAGATGAAGCACAAGCCAGAATCAAGATTGCCAGGAGAAATACAAATAATATTTCAGATTATTCAAATAATCAGATATACAGATGACACCACCCTTATGGCAGAAAGTAAAGAAGAACTAAAGAGCCTCTTTATGCAAGTGAATGAGAAGAGTGAAAAAGCTGGCTAAAACTCAACATTCAGAAAACTAAAATCACAGCATCTGGTCCCATCACTTCATGGTAAATAGATGGGGAAACAATGGAAACCAGAGAAGGCAATGGCACCCCACTCCAGGACTCTTGCCTGGAAAATCCCATGGATGGAGGAGCCCGGTAGGCTGCAGTCCATGGGGTCTCTAAGAGTCGGACATGACTGAGTGACTTCACTTTCACTTTTCACTTTCATGCATTAGAGAAGGATATGACAACCCACTGCAGTGTTCTTGCCTGGAGAATCCCAGGGATGGGGGAGCCTGGTGGGCTGCCTATGGGGTCGCACAGAGTTGGACACAACTGAAGTGACTTAGCAGCAGCAGCAGCAACAACAATGGAAACAGTGACAGACTATTTTCTTGGGCTCCAAAATCACTGCACATGGTAAATGCAGCCATGAAATTAAAAGATGCTTGCTCCTTAGAAGAAAAGTTATGACCAACACAGACAGCTTATTAAAAAGAAGGGACAGACAACAAAGGTCCATCTAGTCAAAGCTATGGTTTTTCCAGTAGTCATGTATGGATGTGAGAGTGGACTATAAAAAAAGTTGAGCACCAAAGAACTGATGCTTTTGAACTGTGGTGTTGGAGGACTCTTGAGAGTCCCTTGGATACCAAGTAGATCAAACCAATAAATCCCAAAGGAAATCAACCCTGAATATTCATTGCATGGACTGATGCTGAAGCTGAAGCTCCAATACTTTGGCCACCTGATGTGAAGAATTGACTGATTGGAAAAGACCCTGAAGCTGGGAAAGATTAAAGGCAGGAGGAGTACAGGATGACAGAGGATGAGATGGTTGGATGACATCACTGACTAGATAGACATGAGTTTGAGTAATCTCTGGGAGATGGTGATGACCAGGAAAGCCTGGCATGCTGCAGTCCATGGTATCACAAAGTCAGACACAACTGAGCAACTGAACTGAGAACTAATCTGGGTTATTGCAAAGACCATTTTAGAGAAAACAGCTTTATACAGACACATATAATTTTATTGTGCTTCAGAGATACTGTTTTTTTTTTTTCCTTTTTGCAAATTGAAGGATTTAAGTCCACCCTACATTAAGTAAGCCTAACAATATCATTTTTCCAACAGCATTTGCTCACTTCCTGTTTCTCTGTCACATTTTTGGTATTTTTTCAAATAGCTTGAATAGTTTCATTATTATTATATGTGATTGGTGACCTATGCTTGCTGATCTTTGGTGATCTTTGACTCACTGAAGGCTCAGATGATGATTAACATTTTTTAGCAATAAAATATATTTTAAGATATGTGCATTTTTTTAGATATAATGCTATTCCACACTTAACAGACTACAGCATAGTGTAAACATAATTTTTATATTCACTGTGAAACCAAAAAATTCATGTGACTCACTTTATTGTGATATTTGCTTTATTGTGCTGGTCTGCAACCAAACCTGCAATATCTCTGAAATATGCCCGTAAGCTGTATTTTTTACTTCTACTTTATCAGGTAATCATAATGTAATGCATTAAAACAGACTCATGTGACAGTATAGGACACAGAAAATAGCGTAAAACAACCATTGTTGGGTGTATATTCTCCTATGTGTATTTGGTAATAATGGGTTTCCCAAGTGGCTCAGTGGTAAAGAATCTGCCTGCCAATACAGGACCTGCAGGAAATGTCGGTTTGGTCTCTGGGTTGGGAAGATCGCCTGGAGGGGGAAACGGCAACTCAATCCAGTATTCCTGCCTGAAAAAAAATCCCAGGGACAGAGGGGCCTGGCAGGTTACAGCCCATGGGGTCGAAAAGATTGGACATAACCAAGCACACACACAGTTTATCAATAGCTTTCTCTACAATTGTATAAAATGATGGTTTTAAACAAAATAATTCCCTTGACCCTCGTATATGTAACAAAATATATTTAACAAAATAGTTCACATATATTTAAGTAAATAGTTCCCTTGACTTCTCAGGAGGAAAAGGAGACAACATAGGATGAGATGGTTGGCATCACTGACTCAAAGGACATGAGTTTGAGCAAGCTCTGGGAGTTGATGATGGACAGGGAAGCCTGGCGTGCTGCAATCTACTCCTGGGATCGCAGAGTTGGACACGACAGAGAGACTGAACTGAACTGAACTGACCCTCATAAGAAACATTTATTATACAGACTACGCCTTGTCATAATTCAGCCAGGATATAAAAAAATTGAAAATATATGATCTGACACTTTGCCTTTTAAATTTATTGTTATCTGCTTTTTTTAAAACGAGTCAATTTTCTATATTTTCGGCATAATTTTTATGGGTAACATCTACATATTCGTTTGCACTGTTCATTTTCCAGCCTTTTTGCTCATTTTCTCTAAGACAAAGGTTTTATATCCAGAATGAGGAAAAACATTTTAATTTGTGGATAATGTTACATTCCATAATGACTCAATTACTTACGGCACATATGTTTTCTTTACACATTACTATATCATTTTAACAAATATACTGTATTAATTTATGAAGAAATGCACAAATCATCAAAACACCCTATAATGGTATCATAGAATGCTTCCAAAAGGCTGTTTATCCATTTCATTGCTTTATTTGTATGAGGCAGCAGTGACACTTACAAAGCAGCTGTTGTGATAACAGGTGTGCATGCCCCCTGGATATCCAAAGGATATATTCCTGCTAAGTGGTAGTCTAACCACCCAAGCTCCCTGGAAGCCTAAATTTAAATCAGATGTTAATCGCATCCAGAGTTCAGCTGATCTTTGCATTCAATTATCTTTCCTAAAGCCAAATGGAAAAGTGCTTTGACTCAGGAAATTGTATATGAAATTCACATCTGCAACAAGAAAAACATGTTTACAAAACATGTGCATTTGAAAAAGAGACAACATTCAGACATTCTCAAATCTATTATTTCCCCCACTATCTGATGTCTTCATCAAATAGTTTCTATGAAAAGATTATATCTGGAAAATCTCTGCTTTACAACTTTGCTTGTCATTGCAAGCTTCTTTAAATAAGGACTGAATTTTCTCATCTCTCTATATTGGGCATTTTCTAGGAAGTTTCTGTTGTCTACCTAAGTTGTTCCACACATTCATGACAATGGACCTTAGAGACTTAGAGTAGGCAGACATTAGAAAGAGCTATTTATTTTCTCAACTCTCTCTTTCATTAACTTAGTTTCTAACTTTCCCAACTCCTCTTACTCCTTTTTTCCTTTTACTATAGCAATTCTACAATGAATAATTTCTTGGTGCTTCTCTGCTCTATCTTTAATTCCTCAGTTCCTGAGTCACCTTATCTAAAGTCACCTCAGTGCAGGTAGCTTATGTCTTCAGTTTTGATCTCTTCCAAGTTTCAATCTCAGCTTTCCAATTATATGGTGGACACACAGGAAAATCATCCTGGTAATCTAATTCTATCCATCGCTTCCCTCCCAATATGGATATCTGCTTTCTTTCTTAGGCTATATACTTTATCTTTCATCACTATACTAATGAAATTTTAAGGTCAAACTTTCAGCGTGAGCTTGATTCCTTTCATTCTGTTTCTTTCTCTTTGTTAACCCCCAACAATCCACTTTTATTTAATCTTTTTCAGTTTCCTAATTTATTTTGCTGAAAAAAATTTCTAGTCCTATTGAGCTTCATACAATTGTTACTCTGTGAGGAATTGACATTACATACTAAGTTTACACTTCTAAACTCATGGTGGGCATCTTAGTTGTAGCAAGCAAAAATTTGTGTTAAGGCTATATATACTCCAATCATATTGTTCTTGAAGTTCCAGTATTTGATCCCTTGTTTTATATATAATAGAATGTCAGAACGTTCTTTCATTGTCCTGCCTAATTTATACATTTTTATCAAAAACGAATGGAGAAAATTGTTTTCTAAGATCAGACTATTGGAATTAGTTATTTTAAAAGGACATTGCATAAAGTGTTAAATTTCTGGGCAAAACAAAACAAAATCCAGATTATTACAAATGTCTATTCTAACCTTAAGACAAATTAAAAGCCAGGGGTTGCAACTATCCCAAAGAAGAAAGATCAACCAACCTACTTGTGGAGTCAAAATCAATTGATGGGCAGCAGAAACCATAGTAAATACTCTATACCACACAGTAAGACCCATGTACACATGGCACACGGTTCTTTGGGAAACAGGGGAAAGCACAATTAGTTGAAGCCTATCCAATCACCAGAAATCTATTTCATACTCTTGTTTTCTATCATAAAATAAATGTATATAAGCCTGTCTTTCTATGTTATTATTGTTACTTAAAAAAAAAATTCAGACAGGCACTGAGTAAAAGGAGCTCAGATGTAACTGAAGACTAAAGTAATATCACTGTGCTTTCCCCCCCCTTTAAACCCTCATAACATAAAACAGGCAAACCAATTTAAATGAGATTTGGAAAATAAAAGTTGCTGTCTGCCTAGTTTAATCCCAGTGAATTTTATATCAGAACAATAAATTCCTGAAAATGCAGGCTTCCAAAGGAACCTTGATAAATATTTAATCATAGGCACTAGGCCCATAACCATAAGCTGTGTTCTTTATTCTTATTTGTTTCAACAGTAACTTTTATTCTTTTTATGGAAGACATCAAATGATGAGGGATAATCACTCATGTGAATATATGTGTGCTTACCAATACCATCAGTGCAATACTGCTGCATATAGATTTAGTTGTGCAAGGGTGAAATTATAATAATGACTACTTCTGCAACAGAAAGGAAGAAAATCTCTCTCCTGTACATTTGCTAGGTAATTGAGATGACGGTGAAGGCACATACCTAAAAGTTGTTTCATGTTTATATTAAAAATTTTATTTTAAGCTATCAGAAGGCATCACTTTAATACCCAAATATACACAGCACCAATATAGGAGTAGTGCACACTTTAAAGCAAATTTTTACTTATTCATAGCTTAGCTTAAATGTCACTCCCTTAAGGACGCCTTCTTGGACCAACCTCCAGAGAACAGGTCTTTTCTTCTGATCTATGCCCTGTAGTGACCTCTCTTTTCCTTTCATGGTCTGCATTTCAATGATGAGGCTAGTCAAATTAGATTCTAGTCTCCATGAGGGTTGAAACCACACGTATTCTATTAGAGTCTGTATTCCACTAAGTAGTCAATAAATATTTATAGGTACACATTTGATAATTTCATTGAATTATCAATAATTTAAAATCTGATAAAACAGACTGAGGAAAATATTTTAAAAGGTCTTTGGATGCCCAAATCTCTATGGACAGGAAGAGGTGGAGGAAACAACCTACCTACAAACACAGGCTATTTCCTATGTAAAAGGAAAGATGATTTTGCACAATTAAAAATCCAGTGGGCTTGTTAGGGGAAGCACACTGACTGAAACCACAGACTCTGGCCAGGCTCTCTAGTAACCATTCTCATGAGTTGTTTTATGACAGGAGGTCCTGGTAAGGAATATGGAACTAATAAGCCACCACCAACCGGAAGAGTTTGGGAAGGGTCAAAAGGAGACACCTCGTGTCCGTCTACTTCCCAGAATCCCTCTCGCTAAGCATTCTTCCTTGACCACCAGGAAGGACACTGAGTCAGAATGATTGGCCAAAGACAACCCAGAAACTAATTCCATTACCACAAAACCCTAGACTGTAAGCCACGTGGCAGAGCAGTTCTCTTGGTTTCCCTTACCCTGCTGCTCTCTGCCCCCGGTGCCTTTTTCCAATAAAGTCTCTTGCTTTGCCAGCACATGTCTCCTCGGACAATTATTTTCCAACAAAAACGTTAGACAAGAGTCTGCTCTTGGGGCCCTGGAAGGGGCCCCTCTTCCTACAAAGGCAGAATAACAGGAGAAGTAGGGCAGAAAGCAGGACTGAATTTTAATCAAGGAACTGGCAAAAGTAATTCTGTCAACATTTAGAATTATTAATGATGAGTGACTGTTGTGTATCTCCCTTATCTCCTCTTTTTAAACTGAAATGTCAGTTATTGTCTTACACATGACAATTGGGGCTTCCCAGGTGGCACTGGTGGTAAAGAAGCCACCTGCCAATGCAGGAGACATAAGAGTTGTGGATTTATTCTCTGGGTTGGGAAGATCCCCTGGAGGAGGGCATCACAACCCACTCCAATATTCTTTCCTGGAGAATCCCACAGACAAAGGAGCCTGGTGAGCTATAGCCCATAGTGTCACAAAAAGTTGGACATGACTATAGCAACTTAGTATGCACACACGCACACCTGACAATTATTGAATACTAGATGACTATGATGGAGAAGGCAATGGCAACCTGCTCCAGTACTCTTGCCTGGAAAATCCCATGGATGGAAGAGCCTGGTAGGCTGCAGTCCATGGGGTCGCGAAGAGTCGGACACAACAGAGCGATTTCACTTTCACTTTTCACTTTCATGCATTGGAAAAGGAAATGGCAACCCACTCCAGTGTTCTTGCCTGGAGAATCCCAGGGAAGGAGGAGCCTGGTAGGCTGCCGTCTCTGGCATCCCACAGAGTTGGACACGACTGAAGTGACAGCAGCAGCAGCAGGTGACTATGAAGCAGATAACTGATCTCTTTAGTCTTCATATCAAGAGGAATCATACCAAGGAGTCAAATTCAATGACTCTTATTCACATGTAGACCTGTTTTAGATAACAAAAATCTGAATCTTGACCCTGATTCTCTAAGAGGATGAGATTTTGAGAAAGGTCTTTGAAAGAATGAGTATACTTTGCATAGTGGAAGAATATAAATAATTTTTGGCCAAAACAGTCTGTAGAAATTTTAAAACATTTCTGCAAATCTTGAATATTCATTCCTTTGGGAGGTAGGAGCATATGCCTTTTCCCCTTGAGCCTGTGACTTTAAATAATATTTAATAGAATATATTGACAATAAAAAATTATGCTATGTAACTGCAGAGGTGAAGTGATAGTCTTTCAGCTTCTGCCTTACCTGCTGTGACATTCACTAATACACCATATAAGAAGTCCAACTACCCTGAATCCATTATGCTATAAGGAAACTCAGCTACAGGGAGAAGCCAATTGAAAACATTCAGCTGAGCCAATCTTTGGATCACCACAATAGCGTACATGAAGATCAGGGCTTCACAAAGTTTAGTCCATGGAAACTCTAAGATGTACTGAAATTCTTTCAAGGAGGCTGTGAACTCAAAACTATTTTCTAAATAATGCTGTTGCTGCTGCTGCTGCTAAGTCGCTTCAGTCGTGTCCGACTCTGTGCGACCCCATAGATGACAGCCCACCAGGCTCCCCTGACCCTGGGATTCTCCAGGCAAGAACACTGCAGTGGTTGCCATTTCCTTCTCCAATGCATGAAAGTGAAAAGTGAAAGTGAAGTTGCTCAGTTGTGTCTGACTCTTCGTGACCCCATGGACTGCAGCCTACCAGGCTCCTCCATGGGATTTTCCAGGCAAGAATACTGGAGTGGGGTGCCATTGCCTTCTCCAAATAATACTAATACATTATTTGCCTTTTTCCCTTTGTTGATATTTGAAGTGGTCAAACAAACAAAAAAAATCTGAAGCCTTAGCATAAATCACGGAAGACATACCACAGTGTACTAACATTCTTTAAATTCTTTACTTCCATACACTTGTAGGAAAAAAAAATATCATTTTCACTTAAGAATATTCCTTTTTTAAAAAATATTCTTAATAATGTAGAAAAATCAATTTTATCAAGTCAAAATTCTTTAGTACTCATCTTTTTAATATTCTGTGTGTCAAGATGTGAAATATGTATGAAGTACATTGCTGCATACAAAAGTATTATCCTTCTCTCAAGAAAAAGCCCTTGGCAATTGATTTGTGGGTTGAACTAGGTGCTTCTTTCATAGAACACCATTTTTACAAGAAAGAATGACTGGAAAAAGTAGAGTAATTCATCATTAGGTATCTGGAAAATGTTTTCTTGAAAAATAAAGTATTTCAAAGAAAAAAGTTGACAGTATTGACTGTCAATAATAAATTTTAAGTTTTTATCTGCCACCATCAGCTTCATACCTTCCCAGACTTTTCTGGTAAGATGGGCAATGACTTTAATAAATATAATTTAAAAAATTTTATTATAATGAATTATATCAACATTTGCAAGATCTGCATAGTTGAGTAAAACAATACTTTCCTAATGACCTGTGTACATTATAAAAATCATTCATGAGTAAAAAGCTCACTCAAAGTACAAGATATGTGGATGGATTTTAATGTAACAGAGTGCAAAAAGTTCACTAGTACAGTTTTAGATTCCCTGTAGAAACTAAACTTTAAAAAAATATCTCTTGTCAAGTTTTTATACAGTACTAAAGGAAAATTATCTCAAGGCTATTAAAATATTTCCCCTTTTTCCCACATTTACCTTTGTATAGGGTCAGATTTTCTGCATATACTTCAATCAAAACAACATATTGCAGCATTGGGCACAGAAGCAGATATGAGAAACAGGATATTTTCTAGTAAGCCCCAAATTAAGGGGTTTTGCAAAAAAAAAAAAAAAAGTGCCACTTTTTACAAATTTGTTTTGCTTTGGAAAATATATCTTTTTATTTTAAAACTATATATGGTATCAATTAAAGGGATTATAACAACTATTTTTAAAAATCAAAATAAATATTTAATAAATATGCTTTAATTTTTAATACAATGAATACTAATGGTTATAATCCACATAACAAAGACCCTTTGAGGTCCTGAATGATTTTTTAGCCATGTGAAACTATTCCCTGAATAATTTTTAACCATGTTAAAAGTGTTCTGAGACAAAAAAGATTGTTCCAGATAATTGTAGACAGCAGTTGTCCCAGTCATCCTAGTCATTCAGATCTTTCCAGGTGAGGCCAAAAACATCATGGAGCAAACACAAGCCATCCCTGCTGTGCTCTTTCTGAATTCTTCACTCACAACATCCATGACCATAAAAGAACAGTGGTTGTCTTATGCCACTTAGTCAGAATGGGTTTATCCTACAATGATAGATAATTAAAACACTAACTTGTTGTATCTCGCCTTTGTTACCTGATCCCACTTTTTACATTCACTCCCTGCATCCAGTCACCTATGTTGGCAGCCTTGCAGTTTCTTAGATTTCTTCAACCTCCTCCCCCCATTTTCCTGGATTTACCAAGTAAGACAGAGTTTACTTGGTAACTCATGAAATCCTTCCATCTTCATAGCTAGAAATTTAACTCAGACCGTTCAAGCTCTCATCTAAGAGATGGCAATAGCGTCTAACCAATTTTCCTTGCTCCAGCCATCATTTTAGTCAGAGTACTACTTTGTGTCAGGGATTTTTTTTTTTTAAGTTTAAGGATAAATTTGGCATTATTAGCTTCCCGCTGGAAAGCCTTCAATAGCTAGTCACTACCATCAGGATAAAGAGTAAACTCTAAAAACTCAAGCAATCTGATTCCTACTGTCTCTGTGGCATCATCGCCATCATAAATTTCAATATTCTGCTGTACCAACAGTAGCTTCCAGACTAAACCATTATCTCTGAAATCTCTGTACTTGTGTGTTCACTTTTCCTTCTGCTATATCCTGCCAGACTGTCAAGATCCATGTTAATAATCATCTTTTTTCAGAAGCAACATATGATTTCAGAAGAATGAATTAGATTTTCTGCCCTGTGTATTTATATTACACTAGCTTTTACCTGCATTTTAACATTTATCAGAATATATAACTTGTACTGTACTGAGAGCTCACTAAACTAAGAGATGGAATTACTTTCCTTCTTTGTATTTTTGAAAGTCTGTTATCACAGTGATGAACAAATATCTGTGGGATGAATAATGGAATAGTTTTTATACAGTAGACATTTTCACAAATATTTGAAAATAATTTAGTCACCTGTAGTGAGAATGTGATATTAAACAAAGATTCAGAATGAAAGAGTTATAAATAGTCTTTAAACAAGTCAAGAAAAAAAGAAAGACAGGCCATTACAGTCTAGGTAAATGTTATTATTAAGAAGACATCACAGATTCTATTAGTTTTAATCTAGGAGTTGCACTCTGTCTTTTTTACTATTTAATATCTGCTTAATCTAGCATTCCAGAGCTGATTAATACTTTCATGCTTTCAAAGATATAAAACTACACAGTAACAGTCCACAACATAATTCTATGCTCAAATATGCTTTTCAGTGCAATATTCATGCTTCAAATATTTATACAATATTTTTAGCTTAGCATAGCACAATTATTCTCTGTGTATTGCCAACTGAATACCTTTCTGCTTCCTTAACAAACTTGGTTTCAATTTATGATGCAGAAAAAAGCATTAAATGGAGTAGGGGAAAGAGGGAAGGTTTTGACCAGAGAAATAACATAATCTGGCATAGGCTTTAAAAAGATCAATTTGGCTACAGTTTTCAGAATAACCTTTAAAAGTAGTATATTGAACATCTTTCATTTGCAACTCTTGACTTATTCTCCATCTTTCTCAACTCTGCCTTGCACCCCAGGAGATCCTTCCATTCGAATGTCATCAACTGACTTCCTTTCTTCCAGCTCCTAGTTGGATCTGGCCAACTGATGAGTATTACATACATTTTGTTTCCCAGGTGACTCAGTGGTAAAGAATCTTCCTGCAAATGCAGGAGACACGAGAGGTGCAGGTTCTATCCCTGAGTTGGGAAGATCCCCCTGGACAAGGAAATGCCAACCCACTTCAGTATTCCTGCCTGGAGAATCCCATGGACAGAGGAACCTGGTGGATTGTGGTCCACAGGGTCACAGAAGAGTTGGACACAACTGAGCATGCACGCATTCATCCTAGATACTTTCTGAATCCAGGTTTACATTCTTTTCAGCTGCAGCTGAACACTCAACTACTAGCTTTGATTCAAGTATCTGTATAGCACTTAGCCGAACCATCAAACAATATGGAATGGGACAAAATGGAAAATGCTTGTCTCTGTTAATTTTTGGCTGACACAGCTAAAAATATTCTTTACGTTTATGAGAAGGTCCAAGAAGGATCAAACTCCAACTGCCTCTGGAGGGAATCAAACTCAGTAATATATACTTGTATTGACTTTTCTGTCTTGTATTATTTCGTTCTTTCCTATTCTTCTCTCAACTCCCTGTATAACTTTCTGAATGATCTACCTGAGTAAGAGTAGTTGTTTGCTTGGAGGAAAGCCCAGCCTAAGACACTGGTAGGGAGGCACTGATAAGAGATCTAAAAGTTGTAAAGAGAGTTAAGTAAAGATATCTATTTCTTTTGATGTATCTGCCACATCAATGTAGGTTTACTCAATCCTCTTGCTATAAGGATAAATACAAAAAATAAAAATAAGAGGCTTAATTCTCCGAATTGAAAATATGAAAAGAAATTTCCTTTCTCTCTCTTTTCCTAGAGCATTTACTTTAGAAACTTGTTAAGTTCTTTTTCTGTCTCTGAAATGTATGTAAATCTTTTTAAGAGCTAAATAAGCCTCTTGCCAGCTTTACAACCCAAGCATATCTTTCTCAAGGACCCTGGAGCCATCGCTTTGAAATGTAATCAAGGAAGATAATGCTCCTATCTGTGGGAAAGTAGGAGCCCAAACTTCAGGGGCCTCTGTGGCCAAGTTGCAAAAATACCTCTTTGTATTAAAAAAACTTGAGACATTCACTTTTGCTCTGTATAAAGCCAATTAATTAGCACAGATGATCACCTTAATTATCAGATGAATTTAGGAATGAACTGTTTGTGACAAATGGTGCTGTCAAGTCCTTGTACTTGAGGACTAGTTACTGTTTATCTTGTATCTTGAGAACATGCACATAATTGATTGTGTCTGTTTGGCTATAAAAGGGTGAGATTCATCTCTGTCTTTTCAGTCTCTTAGCAGATTGCCTGCAATGCACATCAAATTCGGTTTAATGTTTATTCAATAATAAAACTGTTTTATTCTTTTTCTACATTATTGGTGAGGTTTTCTGGGTTGACAGGGGATTTTATTTTTAATTATATCTCCCCAACATTTCCAAAGACTAAAGACTTGTTATTGGAGAAGGCAATGGCACCCCACTCCAGTACTCTTGCCTGGAAAATCCCATGGATGGAAGAGCCTGGTAGGCTGCAGTCCATGGGGTCGCGAAGAGTCGGACACGACTGAATGACTTCCCTTTCACTTTTCACTTTCATGCATGGGAGAAGGAAATGGCAACCCACTCCAGTGTTCTTGCCTGGAGAATCCCAGGGTCAGGGGAGCCTGGTGGGCTGCCGTCTATGGGGTCGCACAGAGTCGGACATGACTGAAGTGACTTAGCAGCAAAGACTTGTTATAGCCCTCTCCTGATTCTGGTAACTGCTCCCTCTAATGGATGCTCTAAGCCTAGGTGTGGTAATAGCTACTAACTATTATTAGCCCCCAAGCACTGCAGGTTTTTCTGTTGTTCTTCTCAAACCATACCAATAAGTTTGTAAATAGTTCTTTCATTAAATTCTCCTAAAATTCCAAATTCGAGTATGACATTAATTTCCTTTCAGAACCTTGATCAACAAAATAGAAGAGACTGAAAGCAGGGAAATCATACAATATATGATTTGTATCATGCATTATTTATCCATTCATTTATCAATGGGTACTTAGGTTGCTTCCATATCTTGATTATTATAAATAATATTGCAATGAACATAGGGTTCATATATTTTTTGATTTAGTGTTTTTTTCTTTTTTTGGATAAATACCCATCAGGGGAATTGCTGAGTTGTGTGGTGATTCTAGGTTTAATTTAGTGAAGAAACTCCATATTATTTTCCTAGTGGCTGCTTCCATTTACGTTCCCACCAACTGAACAGGGCAGTTCCTTTTACTCCACATCCTTGCCCCAAACTTGTCATTTGTTGTTTTTTTGATAATGACCAATTCTTATAGGTATGAGATGTTATCTCATTGTGGTTTTGATTTGTATTTCTCTAATGATTACTAACATTAAGCATCTTTTCATGTGCCCGTTGGCCATATGTATTTCTCCTTTGGAAAAATATCTATTCAGGTCCTCTGCCCATTTTTTAATTGAGTTGTTTGTTTTTTTTGATATTGCATTGTATGACAATCATTTTTGACACTTTATTCTTTCATAAGCTCCAACTTGATACTTCTGAAAATTCTAATATTTCACTTTCAGAATAAACATAGAACCAACCATTTCTCAACTCTCATCAGCTAACCAAGCATCCTCACCTTCACTGATTATTAAAAGAGCTGTTTTATTATTCTGTTTTCACTCTTAGGGCCTTTGAGCTATTCTCAATACAGAGAACAGAGTCATCTTTTTAAAACATAGGCAACATATAAATATTGCTTTTTTAAAAAAAATAATAATTTTATTGAGACATGAGTAATGTACAAAAGGCTACACACATTTGTGTACATTGAGTTTGGAAATAAGTATATATCCATGAAACCATCACAACGATCTATGCCATTAACATAGCCATATTCATCACCTGTAAATATTTCCTCCTGCCCTTTTTATTTATTGTTACTTTTTTGTGATAAGAACACTTAGCATAAGATTTACCCTCTTAGCAAAAAATTTAAGTATATAGTATAGTATAATTGAGTATAGGCAATGAGCTGGAACTTCCCAAGTGGCTCACTGGTAAAAGACTCCTGCTGCCAATGAGGGGGAGGCAAGAGACGCCTGTTCAATCCCAGCTTGGGAAGATCCCCTGAAGGAGAAAATGGCAACCCACTCCAGTATGCTTGCCCAGAAAATTCCATGGACAGAGGAGCCTGGCAAGCTACAGACAGAGTCCTAAAGAGTCTGACACGACTGAGCAACTGATCACGCATACAATGAGTTATACAGTAGATCTCTAGAAATTATTCATCTTATATAATTGAAACTTTATACCATTTGATGAATACCTCCCTTTCCTCTTCCTCTCAGGTTCTGGCAACTACCATTCGACTCTCTGCTGTAAGCATTTGAATATTTTAGATTTCTCATAATTGATATGGGCTTCCCTGGTGGCTCAGATGGTAAAAAATCTGCCTGCAATGCAGGAGACTTAGTTTCAATCCCTTGGTCAGGCAGATACTCTAGAGAAGAAAATGGCAACCTACTCCACTATTCTTGCTTGGAGAATCCCATGGAGAGAGGAGCCTGGTGGGCTATGGTCCATGGGGTTGCAAAGAGTCAGACATGGCTGAGCATGCACATATATTACAGTTGGTATAATGTAGTATTTCCTTCTATCAGTTCAATTCAGTCGCTAAGGCAAATCTGACTCTTTGCACCACCACGGACTGCAGCACACCAGGCTTCCCTGTCCATCACCAATTCCCTGAATTTACTCAAACTCATGTCCATTGAGTCGGTGATGTCATCCAACCATCTCATCCTCTGTTGTCCCCTTCTCCTCCAGCCCTCAACCTTTTCCAGCATCATGGTCTTCTCAAATCAGAGGGTCTCAAATCAGGTCCTCAAATCAGGGTCTTCTCAGCATCAGAGTTAGCTCTTTGCATCAGGTGGCCAAAGTATTGGAGCTTCAGCTTCAGCATCAGTCCTTCCAATGAATATTCAGGACTGATTTCCTTTAGGATGGACTGGTTGGATCTCCTTGCAGTCCAAGGGACTCTCAAGAGTCTTCTCCAACACCACAGTTCAAAAGCATCAATTCTTCGGTGCTCAGCTTTCTTTATACTCCAACACTCACATCTATACATGGCCATTGGAAAAACTACAGCTTTGACAAGATGGACCTTTGTTGGCAAAGTAATGTCTCTGCTTTTTAATACTCTGTCTAGGTTGGTTCTAACTTTTCTTCCAAGAAGTAAGTGTCTTTTAATTTCATGGCTGCAATCACCATCTGCAGTGATTTTGGAGCCCCCCAAAATAAAGTCTCTCACTGTTTCAACTGTATCTCCATCTATTTGCCATGAAGTGATGGAACTGGATACCATGATCATTTTCTGAATGTTGAGCTTTAAGTCAACTTTTTCACTCTCCTCTTTCATTTTCATCAAGAGGCTCTTCAGTTCTTCTTCACTTTCTGCCACAAGGGTTGTGTCATCTGCATATCTGAGGTTATTGATATTTCTCCCAGCAATCTTGATTCCAGCTTGTGCTTCCTCCAGCGCAGCATTTCTCATGATGCACTCTGCATATAAGTTAAATAAGCAGGGTGACAATACACAGCCTTGACGTACTCCTTTCCTGATTTGGAACCCGTCTTTTGTCCTTGTCTGATTCTAACTGTTGCTTCCTGACCTGCATACAGATTTCTCAAGAGGCAGGTCAGGTGGTCTGGTATTCCCATCTCTTTCAGAATTTTCCACAGTTTGTTGTGAAACACACAGTCAAAGGCTTTGGCATAGTCAATAAAGCAGAAGTAGATGTTTTCTGGAACTCTCTTGCTTTTTTGATGACACAATGGATATTGGCAATTTGATCTCTGGTTCCTCTGCCTTTTCTAAATCCAGCTTGAACATCTGGAAGTTCATGGTTCACATGCTGTTGAAGCCTGGCTTGGAGACTTTTGAGCATTATTTTACTAGTGTGTGAGATGAGTGCAATTGTGCAGTAGTTTGAGCTTTCTTTGGCACTGCCTTTCTTTGAGATTGGAATAAAAACTGACCTTTTTCAGTCCTGTGGCCACTGCTGAGTTTTCCAAATTTCCTCGCATATTGAGTGCAACACTTTCACAGCATCATCTTTTAGGATTAGAAATAGCTTAAATGGAATTCCATCACCTCCACTAGCTTTGTTCATAGTGATGTCCTAAGGCCTACTTGACTTTGTATTCCAGGATATTCAGCTCTAGGTGAGTGATTACACCTTTGTGATTTTCTGGGTCATGAAGATCTTTTTTGCATAGTTCTTCTGTGTATTCTTGCCACTTCTTCTTAATATCTTCTGCTTCTGTTAGGTCCATACCATTTCTGTCCTTCATTGAGCCCATCTGTGCATGAAATGTTTCCTTGATATCTCTAATTTTCTTGAAGAGATGTCTAGTCTTTCCCATCCTGTTATTTTCCTCTATTTCTTTGCATTTATCACTGAGGAAGGCTTTCTTATCTCTCCTTGCTATTCTTTGAAACTCTGCATTCAGATGGGTATATCTTTCCATTTCTCCTTTGCCTTTCACTTCTCTTCTTTTCACAGCCATTTGTAAGGCCTCCTCAGACTACCATTTCACGTTTTTGCATTTCTTTTCCTTTTCCTTAACACGCTTTCTAGGTATATTCCTGTTGTTGCAAATGACAGGATTTTCTTTTTTTAAAGCTTAATTATATTCTTTTGTATAAATGTATCACATTTTATTTTGGGCTTTCTGGGTGATGCTAGTGGTAAAGAATCTGCCTGACAATGCAGGAGACATAAGAGATGTGCGTTAGATCCCTGGGTCGGGAAGATCCCCTGGAGGAGGGCATAACAACCCGCTCTAGTATTTTTGCCTGGAGAATCCCATGAACAGAAGAGTCTGGTGGGCTATCATCCATAGGGTAGTAGAGTCGCACATGCCTGAAGTGACTTAGCATGCACACATCACATTTATTTTCTTTATCCATTTGTGCATCAGTGGACATTTAGGTTGCCTCCACAGCTTGGCCATTATCAGTAATGCTGCAATGAATATGACAGTGCAGATACTTCAGTATTTCAATTCCTTCCAATACATAAGCAGAGGTTTAACTGAATCATATGGTAGTTCTAGCTTTAATTTTTTTGAGTGGTCTCTGTACTGTTTTCCATAGTGGCTGCACCAATTTACAGTCACACCAACGATGCACAAGAGTTCCCTTTTCTTCACATCTTCAGCAATATTAGTTTTATATTTAAATAATGGCCATCCTAAATATTGAGGTGATATTTCACTGGGGTTTTGACTTACATTGCCATGATGATTAGTGATGTTGAGCATGTCTTCACACACTTGTTAGCCATTTGTATGTTTTCATGGGAGAAATGTCTATTGAGTGGCTTTCCTGATTTTAAAATTATTTTTTGGCTATTGAGTTGAAGAAGTTCCCTATATATTTTGCATATTAACCCTTTACCAGATTCATGACTTGACAATATTTTATCCTATATTCCATAGGTTGCCTTTTATTTTGCTGTTTCCTTTGCTATACAATTTTTTTCTTTTATAAATTTTTTTTTTTGGTGTTATGTAGTTGTACTTGTCTACTTTTGCCTTTGTGGACTGTGTTTTTCATGTCAGATCCAGGAAATCATTGCCAAGACCAATGTCAAGAAGTTTTATCCCATGTTTCTTGTAGGAGTTTTACAGTTTTAACTCACTCTTCTGTGCATACACTCTAATGAATATACTTCACTCAGAATTAACACCACGGGTCCTATAATTCTCTCAAGATTTATCATGATCAGGCTTCTCACTCTTTCTCCAGCTTCTCTTTCTCCTTCCACTTGCTTCCTCTGGTCCAGCTTTACCTGCCTCAACATCACTCACTGAGTGAGACCTACTCTGACCACTCTGTTTTACATTCTCTCTACCCCCACCCTCAGCACAGTTGGTTACCTTACCCTCATTTATTGTTTTTCATAGACTTGTCATCTTCTAAAGTACAATTTCATTGATGACGGTCTTTCTCTTTCCACTGGAATATAAATTTGATGAGAACAGAAATTTCTCAGCACAAGGAATATTGTTTAGCACAAAGTACTTGTCCAATAACTATGTGTTGAATGAATAAATGCATTTGTGGTTTGACGATTGAGAATTTTTGCTTCAAAATATTCTTTTAAAAATTCATGGAGCTTCAGTGGCCCCTAAAACAAGTGAAATGAGGGTCAGTCCCATTTTGGAAACCTTAAGTCCTTACTTGAATATTTTGTTAAAATGCAATTAAATGGCAGTTTCAACATAATAGAAGAAATAATATCTATCTATCTATCTCTTCTATCACAGATAGTTCTTGAGATCTACTAGCAGAGCTCACCTTCATGAAAATCCAACACCAAACCTTTCTATTCTCTTGGGCATCACAAGTTCCTCCTTTAAAGACTCTTTCAAAGAGAGGTGCTACAGTTTCTATAAAGAACCTTCTTGGGTGCCAGAAAAGCATGCCTGGCTTGAAGCCTGTCAAAATTGTTAACACACATTCTACAGCCATTTCCTTTTTGTTCATAGACTTCCTATCCAAAAACAATAACAATAGAGCTTTGTGGTTTTCCAGATCTTAGAGAAGATATGGGATTCATTGGCATACCTGATCTATCTGTTCATTCTGTCTGCTCTCTGGACCAAGTCACTATGATTACCCAAGCCTTTATTTTTTTAATGCATAGTAATCGTTTTAAACTGACTCAATGGACATGGGTTTGGGTGGACTCTGGGAGTTGGTGATGGACAGGGAGGCCTGGCGTGTTGTGGTTCATGGGGTCGAAAAGAGTTGGACATGACTGAGCTACTGAACTGAACTGAACTGAATCATTTTAACAACAAATGTACTTAAATTATCTTTGCATGTACTAAGTCGTTCAGTCATGTCTAACTCTTGTGACCCCATGTACTATAGCCTGCCAGGCTCCTCTGTCCATGGGATTTCCCAAGCAAGAATACTGGAGTGGATTGCCATTTCCTTCTCCAGGGGATCTTCCCAACCCAGGGATCAAACCCATGTTTCCTACACTTCCTGTTTGGCAAGCATATTCTTTACCACTGAGCCTCCTGGGAAGCTCCAATTCTCTCTACATTTGTGTATATGAATATGAGGATCAGATAAAGAAAAAACTATTGAAATATTGCAAAGGATAATACAATAGTCTAGGTCAAAAGAAAGTACATCTCAGTGGGTTAATTATGAGACCAAGCTATTTGAGCTCACATTCCAAATCCAACACTCAGTGCAATCTTAAACTACTCATTTAACCTCTCGGTGCCTCATTTTTTCATCATGGAAATATTAGCAATTAAAGTTAGCTATTATGTTGTTGTTGTTGTATAGTAAAGCTATTCCTAAAATCAGTTTTAGATTAATATCCTTGAGACCTTTTGTTGTTCAGTCACTCAGGCATATCCAACTTTTGAGACCCCATGGACTGCAGCATGCCAGGCTTCCCTATTCTTCACTATTCCCCAGACTTTGCTCAAATTCATATCCATTGAGTCAGTGATGCCATCCAATCATCTCATCCTCCATCACCCCCATCTCTTCTTGCCCTCAGTCTTTCCCAGCATCAAGGGCTTTTCCAGTGAGTCAGCTCTTCGCATCAGGTAGCCAAAATATTGGAGCTTCAGCTTCAGCATCGGTCCTTCCAGTGAATATTCAGGGTTAATTTCCTTTAGGATTGACTGGTTTGATCTACTTGCTGCCCTGGGACTCTTACGAGTGTTCTCCAGCACCACAGGTTGCAAGCACCAATTCTTTGGTACTCAACCTTCTTTATGGTCCAACTCTCACATCCATATGTGACTACAGGAAAAACCATAGCTTTGACTATATGGACCTTTGCTGGCAAAGTGATGTCTCTGCTTTTTAATATGCTGTCTAGGTTAACACCTTACATTACTAAAATTACAGTAAAACAGAAGGATTTAGAGAGTGGAGAAAACAAGAAGATAATGGAAAATACTTCTGGTTCAACTTATATATATAATTTTAAAACTTAAAGAATCTATGTGTCTTGGTGAGACTTTGATTCTTTTTGCAATTCCTTCTATGACGATCTTAAATCCTTTGTTTCTTGACTGTTTTTATCAAGTTTAATTCCTTTGCCGAAATAAATCTTTATCTTGTGTGTGTGGTGACTATTAAGTACAACAGTTGATTGCCGCAGTGTGTTCTACTAATGAGCCATAAGAAATTCTCTCTCCTGTCACTTTTATACAGCTGACTTGATTCACACTGCATAAATGAACACCTAAAACCATTTCAGTGTCAGTTTTTATTAATATGTAGTGGTTTTCAGATTGCAGTTATCACAACCAGAAAATGAATTTGTTGGTGAAAAGTGAAGATTAAAAAATGATGAATTTCTGAGAATTATATTTCAATTGCACCTTTCAGTGAAGTAAATATTGGAGATAGTATAGTAAAGGGGAAAGAACACAGAATGAGACAGAGTGGAATTTGACTACCACATTCTTTCCACTATTGGTTATGTGAATTTGATGGAGTTAACCTCCTTGAGCCTCAAATTATCTGTATATAAAATATAATTCCTTTCTTACTAAATCCAGACTATCCAGAGCAATTAAAAAAAAAAAAAAAAACATTTGAATACAGTAAAAGGCAAAAATGGTTTGTGGACCATAAAAATAAAGATGTTAAATTTCCAAACCCACAGGGGAAGGGGGTGGTAAAGTGAGTATAGAGGGCAGAAATGCACGGATTGAAAGAGCTCATTACATGGATAAATGGGTCTTTGGGCCTCTAACTTGTTTTTATGTATTCACTAGCTGGCTCTTCCCCATGTCCAAGGTGATGTCTCATGGATTCTGGGTCCCTGTACTCCCTACTTGTCTCTTGTGCTGTTCTGTTTATTTACATTATACTTTTTCTGAGGGGAGCACTGGTCATCCCCTTTGAAGAATTAGGTTCCCCTTGACAAGGGGAAGAAGACATTTGAGGAATGGTGTATCCTCCACCTGGTTCTGTTACAATTGTTTGCTTTCTATCTCTGTTTTAAAATCACTTAACTCCACTCTACCAGGGCTCCTACTAGACCTATAGGCATCTCAAGGGAACTGAGGGCAATTCAGATGTTCCAACTATGACCTGGCCACTGTGCTCCATCCTCTTAACCAGTATATATTATCCCATTTTGCAGTGGGACCTCTATTCAAGTCTCCTCCTGCTAGCCTATCTGGAACAAAGTGAATGTTCTATGCTTTCTGCAATCCTTAATTCTATTAAACACATATCCAAAGATGGCCTCCAGTGAACTACACCTCAGGGTATTCAGTTTGGTTGGCCATAGGACTGATTTACCAGTGGCAGAGGTGATACTACAAGCCTTCTGAGTCTAGCCCAGAAGAAGCATGGCAGCTTCTGCCCTAGTCTATTGGAATGCTTTCTCTGAATGCTAGCCACCATGTGAGGAATCTGAATACCCTGAAAACGCCCAGTGAAGAAGACCTGACCAGCTATGTTGAGTGGCCACATGGAAAGAAATGCTCAACCAGCTCTAGTTATTCCAGTCATCAGAAATCAGGTACCAGACACATAGTGGAAGATACTTTTCAAATATCTTAGTCTCAGTCTTTATTTGATTGCACCCTCAAGGTAGAACCATCAACCAGACCATAAACCCAACCAATATCATTTTTACTTAGTGTTGTAAGCTAATATGCTTTGGTGGGGGGAGCATATGTTCTGAAGCAACAGATAAGCAGAATACTTCCTCTTATTCAAAATCCAAAAGGGAGAATTGGGCCACAAGTCTGTTTTTTTTCAAACTATTATCTATCTCCTTTCTTTTCTTTCCACATTTCTAGGGACTGTAAATAGGTGACAGCAGTTATGATTGTGATGACACCGATAATTAACAACTATGAGGTTTTTGTTGGTGGCGCCTTATGCTTTATTATGTTTTATTCTTCTTCTTCTTTCTAAGCCATAATAGTTTACTGGTTTCTCTCCTCTACACCAAGAGTCTCTAAACTTTTTTGATTTAATACTCTTCCAAATAAAAGTCATGTTGAGAATTCACATGTAAATTATTTATTAAGAAAATGCACTCAAAGGGAAAAATTATTACAGAATGGGTGAAGCAGAACAGAACAGAGAAAGAGACCAAGCAAAAGTGCAATTTCAGGCCATCTTAGGTACATAGCTTTAGTCTGATTCTTAAGAGAAACCCTAAGTTTAAATTATGCCTCAAGAGCTTGCCCTGGCTTAAGTGAGGGAAACTGAGTTTTTTTTTTTTTTTTTTTTTTTTTATTCCTATCTTGATTAGTCACTGGCTAAGGGTTCCTTGGGGAAATGGGGTGGTGGGAAGGTAAACTCCTAGGATCTGTATCTCTGAGCACGAGCAGACAAAGAAGCACCAGAGGCAGCCATCCAAAGACATCCACAGACATCCAAATAGGTGTGCACCATTTAAAGAAAATATAGACAGAAGCCAGGGAATCTAAACACAAGAAAAAGAATCTAAGGAAATTTCATCAGCACCAACTGAATGTGTTATATCCCACAATAAATGGTATGGTTGGGAAATAAGAAAAGACATAAGAACGTTTGGATTTGGAGTATACTTTACATACAATAAAGTTTAAGATATAGTACCAGAAAAACATCTATTTCTGCCTTATTGACTATGCCAAAGCCTTTGACTGTGTGGATCACAATCAACTGTGGAAAATTCTGAAAGACATGGGAATACCAGACCACCTGACCTGCCTCTTGAGAAATCTGTATGCAGGTGAGGAAGCAACAGTTAGAACTGGACATGGAACAACAGACTGGTTCCAAATAGGAAAAGGAGTACGTCAAGGCTGTATATTATCACCCTGCTTATTTAATTTATATGCAGAGTACATCGTGAGAAATGTTGGACTGGAAGAAACACAAGCTGAAATCAAGATTGCCAGGAGAAATATCAATAACCTCAGATATGCAGATGACACCACTCTTATGGCAGAAAGTGAGGAGGAACTACAAGGCCTCTTGATGAAAGTGAAAAAGGAGAGTGAAAAAGTTGGCTTAAAGCTCAACATTCAGAAAATGACGATCATGGCCTCTGGTCCCACCACTTCATGGGAAATAGATGGGGAAACAGTGGAAACAATGTCAGACTTTATTTTTTTGGGCTCCAAAATCACTGCATATGAAATTAAAAGCCACTTACTCCTTGGAAGGAAAGTTATGACCAACCTAGATAGCATATTCAAAAGCAGAGACATTACTTTGCCAACAAAGGTTCGTCTAGTCAAGGCTATGGTTTTTCCTATGGTCATGTATGGATGTGAGAGTTGGACTGTGAAGAAGGCTGAGCACCGAAGAATTGATGCTTTTGAAGTGTGGTGTTGGAGAAGACTCTTGAGAGTCCCTTGGACTGCAAAGGAGAACTAACCAGTCCATTCTGAAGGAGATCAGCCCTGGGATTTCTTTGGAGGGACTGATGCTGAAGCTGAAACTCAAGTACTTTGGCCACCTCATGCGAAGAGTTGACTCAGTGGAAAAGACTCTGATGCTGGGAGGGATTGGGGGCAGGAGGAGAAGGGGACGACAGAGGATGAGATGGCTGGATGGCATCACTGACTCGATGGACGTGAGTCTGAGTGAACTCCGGGAGTTGGTGATGGACAGGGAGGCCTGGCGTGCTGCGATTCATGGGGTCGCAAAGAGTCGGACATGACTGAGCAACTGAACTGAATTGAATTGAAGTGCCATTTATGAAATTCATGGAGATTTGCAAAACTGTTTTTTGAGGTAGAGAAGGGGTAACAAAAAAAGCAAATTCTCATTTTCAATTCACCACACTGTTTTAAAAACAATATATCAGACAGAATTGTATCGAAATCAACCCAAAAGCATTTTTTTAGGTACTTCCAAAAAGTCATCTAACAAATCAAAAACTGATAAAAGGAAACTAAGACAACTGGGCAGTCAAGACTGATATTATTTTAAAGCTGGACTGGCATACAAGTAATAGATATAATTTTCCAGGAAATCATATAAACTGGATTCAGGAAAGCCTAGTAGTTGGCTATTCTCTATAATAATGACTCATAAGCTTACTGTAGACCTTTCTTGATAGTTGTTTTAAAAGGGACAATCTATGATAGGACCACCAGAATATCTAGCTGTATGCTCACCAACGAGTTGGAAAAGGAAATGGCAACCCACTCCAATATTTTTGCCTGGAGAATCCCATGGACAGAGGAGCCTGGGGGGCTATAATCCACGGGGTAGCAAAAAGTTGGACACAACTAAAGCAACTTAGCACACACATGCATGCATGCTCACCTACTTACCAATATGAAATATGAACGTTAAGTTTCTCAGTCGTGTCCGACTCTTTGCAACCCCATAGGCTGTAGCCTACCAGGCTCCTCTGTCCATGGGATTTTCCAGGCAATGGTACTGGAGTGGGTTGCCATTTCCTTCTCCAGGGGATCTTCCCAACCCAGGGATCGAACCCAGGTCTCCCACATTGCAGGCAGACACTTTACCATCAAATGGCCATTGTCTATTCCAGGATAATGTCTATTTCACTTTTTAGAAATTAGGTTTGTATAGTATAGTAGTATAAAGGTAACACTTAAATATATAAAACTACTTAAAAATAGATAATAATAAATCAAATAATTATAAAATGAACTGACTTTTTAAAAATACCTTGTCCATCATGACAGCATCATGATATTAATGACTATTATTTCAAAGCACATAAAAACCTAATGATCTGGTTAGTTGTCAGGGACTGAAAATAATATCAATTTTTAAGACAGTCATTTTTTTCCAACTTTTTGTCATATTGGCACTTCTTTATTTCATAATATGTTCACGTGTGCATTCATACAAGAAGTAGAAATATCTTTGCCATCAATTTCTTGTTGTCTGTTTGCTGGTCAGTGCACAGCTTCATTGCATAAATTATTTAAGCAACATATCCATTTTGAAAGGATTGTATTTGGTTGGGATGAGAGGGTATGCTCTAAAAATCCATTTATCAGTACATATTACTGCAGTATGTCACAATATGTTAAGACAATCCATTTGGTGAGGACATCATCACTTATTATCATACAGTCCCTACGAGGTCCTCTGAGTAGCTCATGAAACAGGTCCTCTATCATAAATGACAGAATTAGGGCAACTTTAAAATCCCTATGCTAAATATTAGTACAGTATTTTAATTATTTTTAGATAAATATTAAATTTAAATATAGGATCTACTATTTTCTTCCCCACAATAAAATCAGATTATTTTGTGCAATTTCTGGGGTGCACAGAAATATATATAAATATGTAAAAAATATATATATATTTGCTTACTTTCTGTCTTCCCAATTTCAGCTAGACCATATTTGTGGGCAAGGATTCTATCAGAGTCTCCACCATACAGAGTAACTCTATGGGCTGAGTTTTTCAGGTTTGGCAAATTGAAACACTAAAGAGTCAGACTTAAATTGAAGAAAGTAGGAAAAACCATGAGGCTATTCATGTATGACCTAAAGCAAATTCCTTTTGATTATACACTAGAGGTGACAAATAGATTCAAGGGATTAGATTAGGGAGACAATACCTGAAGAACTATAGACAGAGGTTTGTAACATTGTACAAGAAGCAGTGACCAAAACCATCCAAAGAAAAAGAAACACAAGAAAGCAAAGTAGTTGTCTAAGAAAGCTTTACGAATAGCTGAGCAAAGAAGAGAACAGAAAAACTTAGGTAAAAGGTAATATTTTATGTAAAGAAGGACATGATAATGGACAGAAATGGTAAGGCCCAAACAGAGGCAGAAAAGACTAAGAAGAGGTGGCAAGAACACACAGAAGAACTACCCAAAAAAGGTATTAAAAATTACCCAGATAACTATGATGGTGTGGTCACTCACCTAGAGCCACACATCCTGAAGTGTGATCAAGTGGGCCTTAGTAAGCATTACTGTGAACAATCTAGTGGAGGTGATGGAAAGCCAGCTGAGCTATTTAAAAATTTAAAATATGATGCTGTTAAAGTGCTACACTCAATATGCCACCAAATTGAAAAACTCAGCAATGGTCACAGGATTGGAAAAGGTCAGTTTTCATTCCAATCCCAAAGAAAGGCAATGCCAAAGAATGTTCAAACTACCATACAATTGTCCTCATGTCACAGGCTACTAAGGTTATGCTCAAAATCCTTCAATCTAGGCCTCAGCTGTACATGAAACTGAGAACTTCCAGATGTACAACTTGGGATTAGAAAAGGCTGAGGAACCAGAGATCAAATTGTCAACATTTGTTGGATCATGAAGAAAACAAGGAAATTCCAGAAAAATATCAAATAAAAAACATCAAGGCTTCATTGAATACATGAAAGCCTTTGTGTGGATCACAACAAACTGTGGAACATTCTTAAAAAGATGGGAATACCAGACCACCTTACCTGTCTCATGAGAAACCTGTATATGGGTCAAGAAAAAACAGTTAGAACCTTATATGAAAAACTGACTGGTTCAAAATTAGGAAAGGAGTATGACAAAGCTGTGTATTATCACCCATTTATTTAACTTATATAAAGTATATCATTATAGTTAAAATATATAGAGTATATCATGCAATATGCTGGGCTGCATGAATCAAAAGATGGAATCAAGAATTTTGGGAGAATTATCAACCATCTCAGATATGCAAATGATACCACTCTAAAGGGAGAAAGCCTCTTGAGGAGGGCGAAAGAGGACAGTGAAAAAGCTGGTTTAAAACTCAACATTAAAAAAACTAAGATCATGGCATCCTCTCCCATCACTCCATGGCAGATATAAGGGGAAAAAGTGGAAGCAGTGACAGATTTTATTTTCTTGGGCTCCAAAACCACTGTGGATGAAATTAAAAGACACTTGCTCCTTGGAAGGAAAGCTCTGACAAACCGAGACAGCATATTAAAAAGCAAAGACATCATTTTGCTGACAATGGTTCATATAGTCAAACCTATGGTTTTTCCAGTAGCCATGTTTGGATATGAGAGTCGGCTCATTAAGAAGGCTGAAGAATTTATGCTGAAGAGCCAAAGAACTTATGCTTTCGAATTGTGGTAAGGATAAGACTCTTGAGAGTCCCTTGGACAGCAAGGAGGTCAAATCAGTCAATTCTAAAGGAAATCAACCATGAATACTCATTGAAAAGACTGATGCTGAAGCTCCAATAATTTAGCCACCTGATTTGAAGTGCCAACTCACTGGAAAAGATCCTGATGCTGGGAATGATTGAAGGTAATTGATGAAAAGGGCAACAGAGAATGAGATGGTTAAACAGCATAATCAATTCAACGGACATGAATTTGAGCAGACTTTGGTAGATAGTGACAGACAGGGAAGCTTGGCATGCTGCTGTCCATGGGGTCACAAAAAAGTTGGATACAACTTAGCAACTGAACAACAACAAAACACTTAAAGAGATAAAATAATTATTCAAATCCTCTCTCTACAGTTTTTCCCTTTATGGCATTTTTTTCTTTCTTTTTTGGCTAAAAATTTAGTAAATACATTCATCCTCATTTGTATTTACTTAAATACCCTTGAAGATTCAGTTCAGTTCAGTTGCTCAGTCATGTCTGAATCTTTGTGACCCCAGGAACCACAGCACGCGAAGCCTCCCTGTCCATCACCAACTCCTGGAGTCCACCCAAACCCATGTCCATTGAATCAGTTATGCCATCCAACCATCTTATCCTCTATTGTCCCCTTCTTCTCCTGCCCACAATCTTTCCCGGCATCAGGGTCTTTTCCAGTGAGTCAGCTCTTCGCATCAGGTGGCCAAAGTATTGGAGCTTCAGCTTCAACATCAGTCCTTCCAATGAACACCCAGGACTGATCTCCTTTAGGATGGACTGGTTGGATCTCCTTGCAGTCCAAGGGACTCTCAAGAGTCTTCTCCAACACCACAGTTCAAAAGCATCAATTCTTTGGCGCTCAGCTTTCTTTATAGTCCAACTCTTACATCTATACATGACCACTGGAAAAACCATAGCCTTGACCAGACGGACCTTTTTTGACAAAGTAATGTCTCTGCTTTTTAATATGCTGTCTAGGTTGGTCATAATCTTCCTTCCAAGGAGTAAGGATCTTTTAATTTCATGGTTGTAATCACCATCTGCAGTGATTTTGGAGCCCAGAAAAATAAAGTCACTGTTTCCACTGTTTCCCCATCTATTTGCCATGAAGTGATGGGACCGGATGCCATGATCTAAGTTTTCTGAACATTGAACTTTAAGCCAACTTTTTCACTCTCCTCTTTCACTTTCATCAAGAGACTCTTTCGTTCTTCTTCACTTTCTGCCATAAGGATGGTGTCATCTGCATATCTGAGGTTATTGATGCTTCTCCTGGCAATCTTGATTCCAGCTTGTGCTTCCTCCAGCCCAGCATTTCTCATGATGTACTCTGCATAGAAGTTAAATAAGCGGGGTGATAATATACAGCCTTGACGTTCTCCTTTTCCTATTTGGAACCAGTCTGTTGTTCCATGTCCAATTCTAACTGTTGCTTCCTGACCTGCATACAGGTTTCTTAAGAGGCAGGTCAGGTGGTCTGGTATTCCCATCTCTTTCAGAATTTTCCACAGTTTATTGTGATCCACACAGTCAAAGGCTTTGGCATAGTCAATAAGGCAGAAATAGATGTTTTTCTGGGACTGTCTTGCTTTTTCCATGATCCAGTGGATGTTGGCAATTTGATCTCTGGTTCCTCTGCCTTTTCTAAAACCAGCTTGAACACCATTAAGATTAAAAGCCTGCAATACAACATGATTTAAGGAATGCTTTCTATTCTTTCCTGCATAATAAATACCTGGAGAAATCTTAAAGATTCTGATACCTGGGTTCTATTCCAGAGATTCAGATGTCATTTGTTCAGGGTACAACCTGTGCATCAGGATTTATTCCAAGCACACAAAGTGATTCCATGTATGCAGTTAAGGTAAAATACCACTGGCTTAAAGGCCAAAATTAAAATACTTTAGTTTAATATGTGCAAAAATACCATTCCTGTTTTAATAGGTTATTACCACAAAACACAATGCATGATGACATGGCCATTTCTTGCAACAGTTTACTCTGTCTTCCCCATATATTCAGCTTGTGAAAAATGGGGCCTGGTCATATCATTTTTTCAAAATTTTGAAAAGGGAAAGTACTTAGATTCAAAGTGGAACCCCTACTACCTCCCTTGTTTCAAAGAGAGAAATTGCATTTTCCCTAACGTCTATTATTTCCCCTGTTAATCTCCTTCAGCCACTCACATTCCAAAGACTGTTGTAATAAACAAATAGCATGTCACAGAGAAAGCACCTAACAGGTCAACAACTCTTATAATCTCCAGGGGCTGTATTAGTGGGTGATTTTTTTTTTTAATGTGTGCATGATAAAATTTGCCACTTTAACCGTTTTTAAGCATATATTTCAAGTGGCATTGATGATACTCACAATGTTGTACTCACAATCATGATCACTATTTCCAGAGCTTTTTTATAACCTCAAATAAAAAATCTATAACCATTTATCAAAAGCTAACCATTTCCCTTTCCTTGGCCTCTAGTAACCTTTAAAGTTTTTTGTCTCTGTGAATTTTCCCATTCTAGATATTTCATATAAGAGGAATCATACATTTGCTCTTTTGTGTGAGTGTTTCTTAGTTCTGTACTGGCTGGAATTTTTAGTTTTCTGTGGTGATGCTTTTTCTTTGCCTGATTGTCACAAGCCCCATCAGCCCCTTTTGTTCTTATTCTCAACAAATGTTCTTTTCCCATGTAATTCTGAATTCAACACTTCAGTATTACATAAAACATAATATACTATAAAATACACATATGCCTGCATGTACTAATATAAGTAGAATTCTTGCACAGTCTATTTGAAAATATTGCTATCCAGGTTCGATGCACGATACTGGATGCTTGGGGCTGGTGCACTGGGATGACCCAGAGGGAAGGTATGGGGAGGGAGGAGGGAGGAGGGTTCAGGATAGGGAACACATGTATACCTGTGGCAGATTCATTTTGATATATGGCAAAACCAATACAATATTGTAAAGTTAAATGAAATAAAATAAAAAAAATCCTATTCATTATAAAGTGAATTTATAAAATTATAAGGTGAATTAACTAAGAGAAAAAAGCTTTTTGCTTACAATATTAATTAAGGAAATAGCACATTCTGCTTAATTTGCATATCTTACTGGTAGCTGAAATATGCCAATTGAGCAATTATCTTAATTAATCGTTGTTCACTGAAGTACAGTGTTGCATTTCATAAAGAATTAAGACAGACCACTGACTGCTTAATTCTTTGTAGTCTTGACAGATTACAAATCATACTAAACCACATTAAGATAATTACAAAGTTGTATTCACACACACACACATAAATCTGTTCATTTAAAAACAGAAAATTATAACAGGTCTCAGGTTTTCAGTGAGTGTAGAACAAAATTTTTTTTTAAATATAAAAAAAGTGATGTTATTTTTTCCAGTGGCAAACAGAAATTTTTCTTTTCTTTCTAGTAGGTTTAGTGAAAAATTCCAGAGTAGATAAATCAATGTATTTGTCTATTCTAGAAAATACTGAGCAACTTTTTTGCTAAATGAAAAGTAAAAATGAAATTACTGTCTGCTTTCCTTAAAAAATATTGGCTATAAATTAATTATAAATTAGAACAGTGCTTAGTACTCAGAATATTACAAAAAAGAAAATCTACTTTTCCTGAAGATCATAGCATATTATAAGACAAAGCCCAGATAAAATAGCCCTTTCATAGGCAGTTATGGTTGCCTATGGCTATTTTTCTCATCAAGTGGTCAGTTGTTAACGTGGGTACTCTGATTTTTGTAGGAGTTTGATTGATGATTTGTTCTGGCTCTTTCTGATTAAGAATTTCCATCATCAAAGAAACAGAAAACACAATTTCTCAAGAGTGGTTGGAGTGTGGTGGGTATGAGTCATCAGAACACTGTGTATCTGTAATCTTGTCAGCTTGCTCCTCCTGTCTATATCATGGTGATGAAGGTGGGGATGAGGGGCTCTGAGAGAGTGGCATAACTCTATTCTCTTTCAGTGTAGATACCACTATACTCAATGTTATCTTCTTTTTAAGATAAAGAAGTTGAGCCTCAGAGACATTTAGTGACTTGTCCAAGATTACAAGTATTATTTCTAGGAAGTCATTCAACTGGAGGACAGGCGGTTTCTTCCAGACATCAGGATACGCTGGTGGCAATGGTTATTAAAATGATGGGGTTAATGGTTAGTAATCTTTCTGCCTTAACTTTTCCACTTCAAAAGATAGTACACTTTTGTGCAACAAAGATCAGTTTAAATACATAAATGGAGTGGCAAACCCTTTGCTGTTGTTGTTCTCTGAGTGTGAAAGCAAGCTATGAAGATAAGTTACACTACACTCTTAAAAATCAAAATTAACAATTTTTATTATATTAAAAAAAAAACTCTCAAAATTAGTTTACCATCAATCTCTGACAGGATATATCTTAATTTTCACACTCAAAAATACGTTTTCTACGCCTCTTAGTTACATAGAATAGAAAATGCCTTTCAAAATATTTCTACATTATATAATATCTTATAAAATATAGAATATCAGGTGTCTTTCCCCACTGCATCCCTCCTTTACAAGTAAAAGATAAAAATATCTTCTTCATATCTTCTTTACTTTTATGCTAACCCAGTCTTAGCTCCAAGTGTAAAGTTCTGGTTTTCATGCACTAAATAAGTTGACTGTTTTTTATTAACTCCTCTCTAAAGTTGCCAGGATTATGAATGCCAGCTTCATAACAAACATTCTTTCCCTATCCCAGCTATGACTCCTAATGCACTCTAACTGCTGTCAAGTAGGAAGACCTTAGGGAAATGATGATGGGGATGAGGGAATCTGATCAGGGCTGCAGTCAGTGGTGACACAGAGAAAAGACACCCAGAGTGTAACTAAGATCTCAAAACATCACTGTGGAATTCTCTGCACCATGATACTGTGTGTTCTTGGAAAGAGTACTTTTAAAAGCTGCCTGGGTCTTAGAGTCTTAGGGTGGAGGGTGGGGAGAAGAGATGATCTCAAAAAAGCGTGCTCTTAACTGAATTCTTAAGGAGATAATGTTATGTAAACAGGCCAAAGGTGGCCCTGTTTAATGGGCTTAATGTCCCCTGTGTTATTTACTTCTTCACAGCAGGTTAGAAATATCCAGCCAAAGTCCACTGGTGCCAAACTCAAATTCTTGCAATCCAATGGCTTCAAGCATAGTCCAAATAAACAAAGTTTTGCCATTTAGACCCTATCTGGTTCACATACCCTGTGAAACTGCTCCCAAATCTGCTACCTCTAACTAAGATAAATGCTGTAACTATAAAGACCCCAAACTGTTGCAGCCCTTTGGGGCTTTCTGCCCAAAGGCTCCCACCTTGCCTCACTGTCTCTGAAAGGTCTCTTGTCAGTAGAGACTTGCCCTCTCTTTTAATCATGTCTAAATACTGTCCAATAAAGCTTGTATATTACCACCTGTTATGGTCCTGTCTTTTATTTGATCAGCCTTGAAATCCTCAAACAGATAACTCATATAACCTGAAGTACTTTGGGCTTCTCTAGTGGGGAGAAAAATAAGATCAGATCTATATTCCTTGGGTACATAACAGAAAAGAACCAAACTCCATTAATAGAGATTTTCGTCTTCTCTATCTCTTCTCCATGTGTCCATTAGCCCTTTCACCAAATAAACACTGAACAAACTTTTAAAGCACTGTGTATTGCTTTGAGGCAGTATCAAAGTATTAGCAATTTAATAGCTTGGAGTGCTACGGTGATAGAGAACACCACAGTACATTTTCCTGAAGAGAAAACAAGAGGGCAGTGGGTGCCCTGGAGTACTCACAAGAGACTAAAGACATACAGTAGCCACCGGCACACTGAGTAGAGCCTTATCTGTGGCATCGACTCAGTGATGGAAGTCAGGAAGGGCTTTTTTGTTGTTGTTTCATGTCTTGAGTTTCTTTGAGATTATCCTAGAATATCTACTGTCACCATGTTTCTTCTGCATGATATTGGTTATGTCAGCTGTACCGGGTATTGTGGTGAAAATTCCACAGTGTACACCTCTAATTTTATCTATGGAGATAAATTATGTGCTGTTATTTGCAACAAGGAATAACAGCAGGCAGGCTATTCTTTCTCTGACATGAATGAAGCTTTTCTTTCAAAACACTCTTGAACCAAGATTTAAAAACCATCTTTTGAAAGGGTGAGATCTATTTATTTTTGAATTAAAGACTTCAGGTTAAAAGACGAAATAAATAGTCTCATTTAGAATAAAGCACGACACCTCATACGATAAAAGGAAATGATGCAATGGAAGACACTTTTGAAAAGTTCTCAGAAAGTTTGGCAGGAAATTAAAGGCTTCATTGAAGCTCATTTATCATGCATTCACCTTTAGCTCATGACACATTCCCAGTAATGGTGACATTTGCAAACTAATTTAATTGCATGTTCTTTATTTAGGAGTGATACTATAGGACATACTTTCTAAATAACTATAATATCATGTTGGTCATTTAGTTACTTTTTTAATCCAACTTCAAAATATATATAATTATGGTTGATACCACATGAAAGGAAACTAATTAACTGGTCAGCATTTAGAAGCTACTTTTAAAATTAAAGGGAAAAACCATTTAAAGGTATCATATAAATGGTTAAATGAGGTCTCAGGAATTGAATTCCAGAGCCTAAACAGAACAGATGAGATAGTGAAAAAAATTGCTTTCCACTCCAAGAGTTGAGATGCTTAAACATTTTCCTGCACGGCTCCACAGCTCTAGATGCCATGTTAGGCCCTAGTAAGTAGTTGAAGGGACTAGAGCAGTGAAATGCTGTCTACAATAAACATGTCTGGACAGATCCAGAACTTCCAGTAATGGCTAGAATGGAGGAAGGATACTACTGCTCACCTGGGATAAAATATACAAAACAAACCTGCAAATAAACTGCATCCAGGGAAAACCCATCCTCCTGACTGAGGAACTGGGAAAACCCTCTGAGCTGGAAAGTGTGGTAGAAATTTGTGTTGTTTCTAAGAGTCTGTATGTCTGTCTCTCTCTCTTCTCTATTGTTTCTGCCTCAAGGTCATGGATCTACATGGTTTCAGAGGTGGTAGTTTTGGCACCTGAAATTCAAAAGAAAAATCATTTTTCTGCAGAGAGGAAATATGGAAAAAAGTCCTTTTGTTGCAAATACTTCTGGAAGAAATATTTGTTATTTTTTTCACCTTTTCTTTCAACACTTAGCCAAGGATGAATTCATTCAGCAGGTGGGACTATGCAACTGTGTGGGAGACTAAAATGCTAAAGAACACGGACTTGTCAGAGAAACTGAGAAAAACACCACTGGGAGCCTATAAGTGTAAAGAAAATGTTGAGACGCAAGGTATAGAGAAGGGTCCCCTAATTCTGAGTATGAACCTATATGTTTCAGGCCTATCTCCAAATGGAGTACACATGTAATGCACCCTGGAAGTAGAATGAAGGCTCTGAGAATTGAACTACAATACCAGTCACCACCTAAGTCACAGGCTAATACCTTAGAAAAGCATTCCAACACAAACCCAAACAGAACAACAAAAGTTTCTTTAAAATATAACT
Source organism: Bos indicus (assembly GCF_029378745.1). Taxonomy (NCBI): domain Eukaryota; kingdom Metazoa; phylum Chordata; class Mammalia; order Artiodactyla; family Bovidae; genus Bos; species Bos indicus. The sequence goes on along the minus strand of NC_091763.1, from coordinate 58,772,594 downwards.
GCAGTCTGTTGCTGTTGCTCAGTCATTAGTTTGTGTCCAACTATTTTTGACCACACAGACTTCAGCAAACCAAGTTCCTCTGTCCTCTACTATCTCCCTGAGTTTGCTCAAATTCATGTCCACTGAGTTAGTGATGCTATCTAACCATCTCATCTTCTGCTGCCCCTTTCTTCTTTTGCCTTCATTCTTTCCCAGAATCAAGGTCTTATCTAATGAGTCTCCTGCTTGATCACATCCAATTTACCTTGATTCATGGACCTAGCATTCCAGGGTCCTATGCAATATTGTTCTTTACAGCATTGGACTTTACTTTTACCACCAGACATATTCACCATTGAACATCATTTCTGCTTTGGCCCATCTGCTTCATTTTTTCTAAAGCTATTAGTAATCACCCTCCATTCTTCCCCAGTAGCATACTGGACACTTTCCAATCTGGAGGGCTCATCTTCTGATGTCATATCTTTTTGCTTTTTCATACTGTTCAAGGGTTTCTCCAGGCAAGAATACTACAGTGGGTTGCCATTTCCTCCTCTGCTTCTGCTGCTGCGCCACATCAGTCGTGTCCAACTCTGCGAGACCCCATAGACAGCAGCCCACCAGGCTCCGCCATCCCTGGGATTCTCCAGGCAAGAACACTGAAGTGGGTTGCCATTTCCTTCTCCAATGCAGGAAAGTGAAAAGTGAAAGTGAAGTCGCTCAGTCGTGTCCCACTCTTCCAACCCTATGGACTGCAGCCTACCAGGCTCCTCCATTCATGGGATTTTCCAGGCAAGAGTACTGGAGTGGATTGCCATTGCCTTCTCCGATTTCCTCCTCTAGTGGACCACATTTTGTCAGAACTCTTCACTATCACCTGTCTATCTTCGGTGACCCTGCATGGCATGGCTCATAGCTTCATTGAGCTATGCAAGTCTCTTCACCATGATAAGGCTGTGTTCCATAAAGGGGAAATATAACTGTTCAGTTTAGTTCCGTTAAGTTCAGTCACTCAGTCGTGTCAGACTTTCTGTGACCCCATGAATCGCAGCACGCCAGGCCTCCCTGTCCATCACCATCTCCCGGAGTTCACTCAAACTCACGTCCATCAAGTCAGTGATGCCATCCATCCATTTCATCCTCTGTTGTCCCTTCTTTCTTCTGCCCCCAATCCCTCCCAGCATCAGAGTCTTCTCCAATGAGTCAACTCTTTGCATGAGGTGGCCAAAGTACTGGAGTTTCAGCCTTAGCATCATTCCTTCTAAAGAACACCCAGGGCTGATCTCCTTTAGAATGGACTAGTTGGATCTCCTTGCAGTCCAAGGGACTCTCAAGAGTCTTCTCCAACACCACAGTTCAAAAGCATCAATTCTTCGGCACTCGGCATTCTTCACAGTCCAACTCTCGCGTCCATACATGACCACTGGAAAAACCATAGCTGTTATTGTAACCTAAATAAGATGCCAGTGAACCTGTAGCCTAAACCAAAAATACTTATTGCCCGCTGAAATCACAATAAAGGGCTAAAGAGTATGTGCAAGGCACTTACTCCTTGGAAGGAAAGGTATGACCAACCTAGACAGCATATTAAGAGGCAGAGACATTGCTTTGCCAACAAAGGTCCATCTAGTCAAGGCTGTGGTTTTTCCAGTGGTCATGTATGGATGTGAGAGTAGGACTTTGAAGAAAGCTGAGTGCCAAAGAATTGATGCTTTTGAACTGTGGTGTTGGAGAAGACTCTTGAGAGTCTCTTGGACTGCAAGGAGATCCAACCAGTCCATTCTAAAGGAGATCAGCCCTGGGATTTCTTTGGAAGGACTGATGCTAGAGCTGAAACTCCAATACTTTGGCCACCTCATGCGAAGAATTGACTCATTGGAAAAGACTCTGATGCTTGGAGGGATTGGGGGCAGGAGAAGGCAACAATAGAGGATGAGCTGGCTGGATGGCATCACTGACTCGATGGACATGAGTTTGAGTGAACTCCCGGAGTTGGTGATGGACAGGGAGGCCTGGCGTGCTGCGATTCATGGGGTCACAAAGTCAGACACGACTGAGCGACTGATCTGAACTGATGTGCAAGTAGAATTTTCATACACTGCCAATGGGGGTATATTCTTGAAAACAATTTGACAATTAATTATAAATTTAAACATGTTCTCACTGTATAATCCAGCACCAATCCTAAGGATTTACCCACATAAGATATAATCTTTATTCACATAAAAGCCTGCAAGCTAATATTTCAGGAGTTTTATTCAAAATCACCAAAAACTGGAAACAAGCTAAATATTCCTCAACTAGAGGATGGAGAAACAGGTTCTGGCATAGCCATGCAATGGAATATTACTTAACAATGAAAAGGAACAAACTACTTATATATAGAAGGATAAATCTCAAATGTCTTATGCTATGTGAATGAAATCAGACTCAAAATTCTACATATTGTATAAACCTATATATATGATGGTTTGGAAAAGACAACACTGTAGAAATGGAGACTACATCAGTATTTACTAAGCATTAAAGGGAAGGGAAACAGAGGGACCCAGAGAAGTCTGACTACATTGGATGCCCCCTCCTTGAGGGCTCTATAAGCATGATGAGATACGGAAGAAGTGGGTGCATGCAGGCCAGAGGGCCTACTGCTGGTTGTTTTTGAACACCTGGGGCTTTCCTGGTGACCTGAGGGCACCATCGATACCTCTCCAGCAGGTGACTTAGAAATAGGCACAGAGCCAGCATGGGATGTTCTTGGCCAAGGATCCCATGGGCCCTCTGGCTCTAATCAATCTGGTCCAGGGGGACCCAGAAACATCTTACACCACCCCACCCTCATGGAAGATCCACCTCTACCCAGGTTGTTCTCACATCCTCTTCTAACAAGAAAAGGCTGATCAAGGCTCTAGGTTGGCCTTGATCACACACACACATACATTATACATATACACATACTACACATACACACATACGTGCATACACATATACACATACACTGTTCTAGACAAGAGGGCTGATATCTTGTTATCAGCACTCCTTCTTAGTGTTTCCATTTAGGCTACTAAAATAAACAAGACTTCGTCACAAAAAGGGGGGTAGTATGACTCCCCTTTTGCATAAAAGACTTTTTCGAAGGTGATCTAACTGTTGGGGCTTCACTAGTAGCTCAGTCAGTAAAGAATCCACCTGCAGTGTAGGAGACCTGGATTTAATCCCTGGGTTGGGAAGATCCCCTGGAGAAGGAAATGGCAACCCACTCCAGTATCCTTGCCTGGAAAATCTCATGGACAGAGGAGCCTTAGTATTCTTTCTTATTTATATTGCTGATTACATGGCTATTTATTTGTGAAAACTAGTAGATAAGTACACCAAAAACAGTGAATTTTACTTCACATAAAAAAATAAATTAAAAATGGCCTAATATATGCTAAACCTAGCACTCTATATTAAAAAAGTAAAATTAAAGATAAGCTGAAATGTTCAAATACTATCTCTGAATGCCACAGTAAATTGACTATTTAGGGCCAAGTTGTTTTGCCTACTAAGCTAGAAACCCTAATTTACTGGCTGATACAGTGAGGTCATTAAGAGAAATTAAACAACAAAGCAAATCTTGTTATTTAAGTTGGTTAAGAAGCTTACAGCATCAAACCACTGGTGGCTTTGCATCAGTAATTTAGGGTGCAGAGATAGTACCATCACTTTACTATGTGAAAAGTACTGATATTTGAGAACCTAAGTAATTTGGTCCTTCTAAATTAGATTTTCCAAAAAGTAATATCATATCTTCATTTCACTTTATATACTTCATTCTTACAGAAGACCAAATAAATGAGCTAAAGAACACTAGAATTGGTTAAAAGCTTTTCTTGATGAAAAGTTTTTTCATTCAAGTTCATTCCCCAGAACAGTTTTGGAATCCTAGGTAGTGAATGTTAGGTGACACAGCTCACACTGACTCCACACTTAACCTCCTGAACTGCAGCAAGAATTCCCCAGCTGCAGGAAGTCTGGGAAGTCTCTCAGCTTAGAATTTCCTTTTGTTGAAGAGAGCTACCTTGCTTAAGGTCATAACCACTCCTCAAGTTCAGGCCACATCCAATGCTTGGCCAATGAAGAAGTATAAAGGTCTGGCCCCCTGCTTACGTTGGAACAACTGTGGGAGGCTCCCTGAGCTGTAGAACATGGCTTGGTATCAGCGGACACTTCCGTTGCAGTTGCATCAGGATTGAACTTCCTTTCACTTCTTTTCTGTCTCTTTCAATGTCCCTGGATGTAGATTTCAAAAATAGTCACCAACACCTTTCCTGAAGCAAATCTCCACATCAGTTTCTGTTTTGCCAGAACCCTGACCTATAAAACTTGATGCCAAAAAGGGTGCCAGGAAAACACTCACTGAAAGGAGATCCTGGAGCTAAATGGCCTTCCCAGTAACTAGCAGTGAGGAATCATTATTGATGGTGTGTGGAACACTAGTAGTCCCTGGTATGCTGTGGTGGTGTGATTGTTAAAACTTTCACAGGTGGGTGTAAATTCACTGGCAGGTGCAATGTTTCAGGCTGAGGTAGTAATTTCAAGGATTATAGAATTAAATGACTTATTCAAAGTGCTGGAGAAAAACAATGCAGAACTGGGGTTGATTAATCACCAATTAAACATTAAGTGTGAAAACCTTGGCAGCTTATAAAAAGACTCTCATCCCACATAGAGATGAAGAGCTGGTGAAGCTGAGGATGAGGTCATACCTTAACATTTGTAGATATAAAGGCTTGAGAGCAGATTGGATTTTCAGTTTTGAAAGATCTTCTATGTCAAAGTGACAGCCTTGCTTAGGAAGGAGTAAGATCCTGGGACTTGGGATACAGATGTCTTTGTTGATGCATTTAAAAACTTAGATTCAAATGCATGTTTTGACCTTCAGAAATATCTCACTCTGCAAATATAAAACAAACAAAATTTGCTTGTAAGAAAATGCAGACTTCATCAGGTTTTATTGTCACTGGCTCTTCTGGTCACCAATATGTCCCGATGTAGCCTGTCTAAAAAAGTGCCAGGTCTAGTAAAACAGAAAGAGACAAGCCTCAAAGAAGCTACAGAGGTTAAGCAATATGCACCAGTAGGAGTCCACAGAAGATGCATGGCAATGAACCCTAGGAGTGCAGAATCAAAGACAGATGAAACATTAAGCTTGGATTAAACAACAGTTTAGACTGGGGTACACTTCTATTTTATAAAATTTCACACCCTAGTCAGGATCTGAAAACAACAACTCACACTATTAGGATGGCTCTTCAGAAAGTGATGGCTCATCCTCCATCCTCCAAGAAGCAGAAGTGCTTGAAAGAGGGAACAAAAAGGTTCAGATGTGAGGGCATGCTAGCGGGATATGCTGTATGAGGCCCCAGATGACAATGTTACATGTGAGATCCCAGAGGACACTCAATGTACCAGTGATATGGCATACCCACTGATAAGAAGGGCTTCAACATCCTGGAGAAGCTCAGTGGAGGCTATCTCTTGTAGGGCAGAATAAATGGTTGAAATGCTCTCTTTTTCACCACACCACCTACCATGTGGGATCTTAGTTCCAGGACCATGGAAAAAACATCCCAGATCCCCTGTAGTGGAAATGCAGAGACTTAACTATTGGACTTCCAGGGAAGTCCTTGAAATGCTCCTATAAGACTGTGCTCCTTGATAGCAATAGAGATTAGAGAATCCCAACATAACAGAGATGAGCTATCAATAGTTAACTACTGGAAGGAAGGTGTACACAATTATTGCAATAAACAGCATGGTGCAGCAACCAGGGAACCCTGATCTGCAAAAAAGTATGGACTTCTTAGGAGCAAAATAAATGAGTACACAATAGAGGCTGTTTACCATCTGTAATAACATAATGGACCAAAAAACTCAGGAATGGATGGTCTGAAACATAAGAGCAGCCATCTCAATAAAATGTCACAGTACATTGTTCAGTTTTAGGACCTGAGCCAAATCTCCAATCTGGAAACCAGTGGCCTAAAGAAAAGCCAGGCCCTGAAGAGGAAGGACCCTGCAACCCTGCAGCAAGTGTCTGTGTAATAACTTCCCCAGATTTTCCCCAAAATGACCTACAGACAGGGCAAGCTTCGGGGGCTGTGATATTCCTCTTTGCTCTGAAGGGCCTTGTCCCTGGCTCAATGCTCTGATGTTACCATCCTGAAATTCTTAATAATTCTGTCATTGAACCTGTGCTTTGCAAGTGAAGTTTGATGTAGCAAAGGACCCTGTATGTGAGCAGATTGGATGTGCACAATCTGTGTGCCCTTCTATTCCTGCTATTCCATTTGTGCAGTGTTGTCATGCCCCATGACAAGAGAATTCTAGCAGACCCATGAGAATTCAGTGAGATTCAGGGTGAGTACAATCATGTTGCACTTATGACTAGGTAATAAGAGTCCCTGAAAGACCACACTTTTCAACTGAACCAGAACTTGCTCTGAACTCAGAAAGAAGGCAGTGACATTCTGAAGCAACACAAGTGACCAGGGAACTCAATTACATCCTTTCTTTCTCTTGTTGCTTGCCTGTATGTGTTGACTACTAATGCTGAAAATGACTTAGAAAGATAGAGCAACATAGCTTCCTTTTCCTTCAGTCCTTCCTTACTGATCAATAAATTGAAGAGAGAGAGTTGGTAGAATGTATGAATATCAAGAAGTGAAAAAAAAAACAGTTGAATTAGTTTTGTGGAACGTTTCTGCTATTCTGGTAAGAATAAAATGCATATGCATGTGTGAATTACAAAATGCTATTTATTCCATTTTGATGATTCTGCATATGAGTAAATGCTCTTTAAAACCAGCATTGTATGATATAAAGATGAACAGCAAAATGTATGCTAACGATTATGTCATTTTTTTAACTTTAGAATATTAAACAACAAATTAAAAATGCTGTGATGAATTCAATGGAAACCTCCCACCATGATGGGAGGACACTACTTGCTAAGTTTCTTTAAATATTCTTTTGTTGTTGTTGTTCAATCCCTAACTTGTGTCCAACTCTGTAACCCCATGAACTGCAGCATGCCAGACTCCTCTGTCTATGACTATCTCCCAGAGTTTTTCGAATTCATGTCTATTGAGTCAGTGATGCTATCTAACAAGAACGTCCTCTGCCACCCTCTTCTCCTTTGCCCTCAGTATTCCCCAATATCCACTGCTTTTCCAGTGACGAGGCTTTGCACATCAGATGGCCAAATGATTGGAGCTTTAGCTTCAGCAACAGTCCTTCCAACGAATATTCAGGGTTGATTTCCTTTAGGATTGTCTACTTTGATCTCCTTGCATTCCAAGGAACTTTCAAGAGTCTTCTCCAGCACCACAATTTGAAAGCATCATCAGTGCTCAGTTGCATCAATTCTTTAGCCCTCAGATTCAGCATCAATTCTTCAGCATAAACCAGAGTTTATGGTCCAACACTCACATCCCTACAAAATTATTGGAAAAACCATAGCTTTGGCTATAAGGACTTCTGTCAGACAAATCATGTCTCTGTTTTTTAAAACACTATCTAGGTTGGTCATAGCTTTCCTTCCAAGGAGCATGTGTCTTTTAATTCCATGGCTGAAGTCACCATCCACAGTGATTTTGAAGCACAAGAAAATAAAATCTGTCAATGTTTCCACTTTTTCCCCTTCTATTGGCCATGAAGTGATAGAACCAGATGTCATGATATTAGTTTTCTGAATGTTGAGTTTCAAGCCAGCTTTTTCACTCTCCTCTTTCAACTTCATCAAGAGCTCTTTAGTTCCTCTTCACTTTCTGCCATAAGGGTGGTATCATTTGCCTATCTGAGGTTGTTATTTCTCCTGGCAATCTTGATTCCAGCTTGTGGTTCATCCAGCCTAGCATTTCCCTAGCATTTATATGCAGATGTGCTCTGCATATAACTTAAATAAGCAGGGTGACAATACACAGCCTTGTCATAATCCTTTCCCAATTTTGAAAGTTGTTGTTCTATGTCCAGTTCTAACTGTTACTTCTTGACCCACATACAGGTTTCTCAGAAGGCAGTTAGTGGTCTGGTAGTCCCATCTCTTGAAGAATTTTCCACAATTTGTTGTGATCCACACTGCCAAAGAGTTCAGTGTAGTCAATGAAACAGAAGTAGATGTTTTTCTAGAACTCCCTTGCTTTTTCTATGATCCTATGAATGTTGACCAATTTGATCTCTGATTCCTACACCTCTTTGAAACTCAGCTTGTACATCTGGAAGTTCTTGGTACATGCACTAATGAAGCCTAGCTTGAAGGATTTTGAGCATAACCTTGCTAGCATTTGAAATGAGTGCAGCTACATGATAGTTTGAACATAATCTTTGACACTGTCCTTCTTTGGGATTGGAATGAAAATTGACCTTCTCCAGTACTGTGGTCACTACTGAGTTTTCCAAATTTGCTGACATATTGAGTGCAGTTCTCTAACAGCATCATCTTTTACTTCAAATACTAGAGCTAGCAGGTTTCTCATTTGGAGAAGAATCACAATATACACCCACAGGGTTCAGGATATAGGGTCTCTCACAGTAGAGAAGGACAAACTTTTTTCAAAAATAGCTTTTGGGGAGCTATCTGACCTTGAAAAAGTAGGGCACTTAACCATGGGATATCAAATATCATGTAGCCCAAACCACTGGTCAAGAGTTGTATTCTGGGAAAAAAAAAAAAAAGAGTTGTATTCTGTCAGACACACCAAGTTACAAGTTCAGTGGAAATAATGGATCAGGCATGAACAGGGTCACCAAGATGGACAAGTACAAGTAAGTGGGGTGATTAAGAGGTCCAGAGTCTCCACTTTTGAAGCCAGTAACTTTCCTTCAGTTCATGCCTACTACCATATGAGGGATACTGACTATAGCTGATGGAGGAAGAAAAACACATCGTTCAAAAATGTAGTAAACACACGAACTCAACCACCTATAACATGGCAGTATGTCCTTTTAAAGTAGAATACATGGGTACAGAGACAAAAACATAAAAATACAAATGGTTCCACTTATTGACGCTTCTAGGAATCCACTTGAGCTATTTTTCCTAATCATCCCTGAAACTGAGTTTCCTAGGTTACTTATAAGTCCAGGTTTCCAGATAGTAAACACTTCTACAAGAGGACACTCAGAGCTTCTCATTATATTTCAAGCTATGGCTGCAACCTCTTTTTCTCATGATTCTCTTTCCACAAGACCACCAGACAAGGAAAGGAGTCACCATTTGGGGAGGTATAATTGACCCTGACCATCAGGAGACAGGGCAAAGACGTGAGGGCAAAGAAAAATATGTTTGACATCTAAGTGATCCCTTACAATGACGCTTGCCCAATTTTGCAAATCAGTTCAGTCGTTCAGTCGTGTCTGACTCTTTTGGCAATATGTAGTCAAATACAGCAGCCATGGTTTAAGCAGGTATAATGATCAGTGGCTTAGATCCCATAAATATAAAATTCCATGCCATTCCACTAGTGAAGGCACCTAGATCAGCAGAGCTGGCAGAAAAAGTGAGGGGGAATCTACAATGGGTTACAGGGGAGGGAGATGAAGACTATCACTTGCAGCTTAAGAACACAGGGCAGTGGAGTGTGGAGAGGAGGTCTGCAGTTTATCTGATCAACTTTTCCTTTTGTGTGCTTTTCAGGAAAGGCATCACACCACGATCCTGAAAGAACTCTCCAAGAACGTATATGACACACATGCAGCTGCTTCGCACAAGCAGTGGGTGGTGGTGGGTGCTCTGGTGAGTATGCAGATTATTTGCTCCACTTCTTAGACTGAAACACTCATTCTCCTAGCAACTGGGTGTATTGGAAGATAACAGATCTCACTTGAGTTCAGCCACACCTAAAGAAAACACTTCAGCCAGGGTCAATTTCTCTTCTTGCGGGCAGCCTGAACCTAACGACTGGCCACTGGAAGGCATGAAAACTTGCCTCTTTTCCTTGATTTCAGATAACTCTGAAAAGATATCCCAGCAAATGAGCTTCCTGTGCTATCAGCTGAGCAATGAGGCATACTCAATCCTTGCTCAATCAAACTTCTTTTAATCACCCATTTTGTACAATAATCTTCCTGCAAATCTCTGTCTCAGAGTCTGTTTCCTAAGAAATCTACCTTGTGAGCCCTTGTGATAGTCAGTTCCACTGTTGCAAGCCTAGAGAAATGAGGTAAATAATGATAGGACCATTTTTTGCATGTGCAGATTGCTGTCGCATATTCCAACCACAGAGAGCTATAACTTTGATATAAAATATTGCTTATCACATACAAAATACCCAGACAAGTGTGTATCTGAACTAAATTACCAGGCAAATTCCTTTCCTCATCATTGATTTAATAGGATAAATAATATGGGAGCCAAAGAGAGTTCTATTTATATGCAATGTAAATGAAACCGAATAAAGAATTTCATTCATTTCTTTATGAGATGTCAAATTAAAAAGCTGATAGGAGAGCTAAATGAACTGAAACAGGATGAACAACAACAACAAAAGTCCCATATTATTCTTTGATTGCTGGTCACATAAATATTAAAGGGATTATCAGAACTAGGCTTTATTTAACAAGCAAGCTAATCAAAAAGCAGAAATAGATGAGCATTAATTACATTTGCATTTGAAATCAAATACACAGAAAGTATTTTAAGAGAATGCGGCAATGCCAATTGACCATGTTAGAGAAGCTATAAACCATTTCCCTAAATTTGTCTTCCCTAGATATCCAGTTTGCTTATATGGCCACAACTCCACTGGAATTTCTCTCCCCATTCAACCTGTGAACTATTGCTTAATTCTTGCTTTCAGAATGAAAGCGTATCAGCTATGGCTGATATCTTCTATAGCAGAGACTAGAGTCTGTGGTCTAATATCTTCAGAGAATAGTGCAGACTAGAAGTGACAGCATGCTGTGTGGAAAGGGAGATTAAGGATGTTCAGATGATGTTTTGGTAGATTTTTTTGCTTTCCTAAGCCACTATATTTAAAAGATAGTACCTGAAAATATACTGCTTAGAGAAACATTAAATAAAATAAAAAGGAAAAAAAAGTATTTAGGCAATATTTCCAAGGGAATGGGGCATGAAAGATTCTGCTGAAGGACTGAGACTGAAAGTTAAGCTGACAACTTCTCTAATTGTGAATGCTACATGACTATGGTGTTAGGATGCAGTGATCTTTGGATCATTGATTAGAAGTTTCCCCATGATTGAATTGAACTGAAAATAGAGATAGTACAGTAGCAGCTTAATTATCTTATGAAATAAATAAAAGATTCTATGCCAATGGGAAAAACAAACATAGTCTCTGAATAGTGAACAAAATCAGAAAATAAGCTCCCCAAATAAACAATCCAGTGTATATTTCAAGAATGGATTCTGTCACCAAACCAATTGTATAATCAATCACTGAGCTAGAACTTTTTTTGAAGACTGAGATCTTGCTTGTATTATAAGGCGTGATTTTCTTTCTGTTATGAGGGGGAGAAAAACTGATGGGCCTCAGGAAGTCTGTACTGCTTCTTTTCTTTTCTGAAATGGAAAAAAAAAAAAAAAAACCTAGGAATATTAGAGGACATATTCAGGTGATCAAATATTCTAAAAATATCTCCAAGAAAAGAGAATTTGAGAGAGAGAAAAATTATCAAAGAAGAAATTACTAATAATAAAAAGCCATGCACCAATACAATACAAATTATTGTGTAATTTTTAGGTCTCTGACTATACTATACAGACAACCTTAATGATTTGCAGAGAGAAAAAAAATATCTCATACATAGAGGAATAGGAACTGGAACACATCAGATATTTTAAGACCAACAGTGGTAGTTTAAAAATGTCTTTACAATTCTGAATAAAAATGTTTTCCAATCTTGAATTCAATATTATATAGTCTCCTTATGCATTAATCACATGTGGATTTTTAAAAAATCTTTCAGAACTGCAAATTCTCCAAAAGTTTGTCTTTGTTGCATTCTTTTTTTTTTATTTTATTTTTAAACTTTACAATATTGTATTAGTTTTGCCAAATATCGAAATGAATCCGCCACAGGTGTACCCGCGTTCCCCATCCTGAACCTTCCTCCCTCCTCCCTCCCTTACCCTCCCTCTGGTTCGTCGCAGTGCACCAGCCCCAAGCATCCAGTACCGTGCATCGAACCTGGACTGGCGACTCGTTTCATACATGATATTATACATGTTTCAATGCTATTAAGAATGGAACTGGAGGAATCAACCTACCTGTTGCACACTTTTGACAAAGCTACCCTCCAGTAAAACAAGAAGGTAAACTGAGAAAGACAACATGGGATCAAGAAAACATAAGTCTCAATCCCAGAAGAGAAGTGAAAGGGCTTCCCAGGGTGACTGCAAAAGGCAAACATTGGAAAAGACTTGTTAAGAACAAGTCTAAAAAAAAAAAAAAAAAAAAAAAAGAACAAGTATAGATTGAAATATAAAAGACTTTAAGGAGAGAGCCCCTCAATAACAAAAATGTAAACAGAGTAAATAACATATTTGGCCATATTTAAAGGAACTTTAACAGTTTCTCTATGCTGCTGCTGCTGCTGCTAAGTCGCTTCAGTCGTGTCCGACTCTGTGCGACCCCATAGATGGCAGCCCACCAGGCTCCTCCATCCATGGGATTTTCTAGGCAAAAGTACTGGAGTGGGGTGCCATTGCCTTCTCTGACAGTTTCTCTATATTGCTCATTAATTCATTCTGTGGGAATGAACTAATAATAGCTAATTAAAATGCAAACAAATTATAAAAAATAAAGCAACTAAAAATTGATACTTTCTATGCTGCTCAGGGTGGTAAGGTATTTTCATGTTATATACTAAAAATATCAGTCACAGTTTTTTCAGTCTTGTAGAACTCAAACATACTTTGAACTCTCATCTTTGAACTCTTGAAACTAAGAATTATTATTTCACAATGAGAAAATAAAAACTCTGAGAACTAAAAGATGTGTCCTAAATCAAACAGTTAGCAAGAAATGAAATGATTCAAATCTGTATTCTAATGTCTAAGCCTTTTCTAATAAAGCTTGCTTAACTGGCATGCTAATACATACATACTCATATTGCACACATGAAATTCAGTGTTACACACCATGCTGATATGTAATGTTGCATTTGTTCTTTACTTCTGCTGTGTATTTCTTTCTTTTTCTTGGGGATGGTTTTGATCATGGCCTCCTGTACAATGTTACGAACCTCCATCCAAAATTTTTCAGGCACTCTATCAGATCTAATCCCTTGAATCTATTTGCCACTTCCACTGTATAATCATTAAGGGATTTGATTTAGGTCACATCTGATGGTCTTTCCCTACTTTCTTCAATTTAAGTCTGAATTTCGCAATAAGAAATTCATAATCTGAGACACAGTCAGCTCCCAGTCTTGTTTTTGCTGACTATATAGAGCTTCACCATCTTCAACTGCAAAAAATATAATAAATTGATTTCAGTATTGACCATCTGGTGATGTCCATATGTAGAGTTGTCTCTTGTGTTGTTGGAAGAGGGTATTTGCTATGACCAGTGTGTTCTGTTGGCAAAACGCTGTTAGCCTTTGCCCTGCTTCATTTTGTACTCCAAGGCCAAAGTTTCCTGTTACTCCAGGTATCTCTTGACTCCCTACATTTGCATTTCAATCCCTTATGGTGAAAAAGACATCTTTTTTTGGTGTTAGTTCTAGAAGGTCCTGTAGGTTATCAAAAAACCACAAAGTCTTCCTAAGTGATCAACACAAAGAAATAGACAAAAACAATAGAAGAGGAAAGACAAGAGATCTCTTCAAGAAAATTAGAGATACCAAGGGAACGTTTCACTTAAAAATGGGCACAATAAAGGACAGAAATAGTATGGACCTAACAGAAGCAGAAGATATTAAGAAGAGGTGGCAAGAATACACTGAAGAACTGTACAAAAAATATCTTAATGACTCAGATAACTATGATGGTGTGATTACTCACCTAGAGTCAGACATCCTGGAGTGCAAAGTCAAGTGGACATTAGGAAGCATCACTACAAACAAGGCTAGTGAAGGTGATGGAATCCCAGCTGAGATATTTCAAACCCTAAAAGATGATACTATGAAAGTGCTGTACTCAATATGCCAGCAAATTTGGAAAACTCAGCAGTGGCCACAGGACTGGAAAAGGTCAGTTTTCATTCCAGTCCCAAAGAAGGGCAATGCCAAAGAATGCCCAAACTACCAAACAATTGCACTCATTTTACATGCTAGAAAAGTAATGCTGAAAATTCTCCAAACTAGGCTTCAACAGTACATGAACGAAGAACTTCCAGAATTCAAGCTGGATTTAGAAAAGGCAGAGGAACCAGAGATCAAATTGCCAACATCCATTGTATCAAAGAAAACACAAGAGAATTCCAGAAAAACATCTACATCTTTTTCATTGAGTATGCTAAAGCTTTGGACTGTGTGGATCACAACAAATGGTGGAAAATTCTTCAAGGGATGGGAATACCAGACCACCTGACCTGCCTCTTGAGAAATCTGTATGCAGGTCAGGAAGCAACAGTTAGAACTGGACATGGAACAACAGACTGGTTCCAAATTGGAAAAGGAATACGACAAGGCTATATATTGTCACCCTGCTTATTTAACTTATAGGCAGAGTACATCATGTGAAATGCCAGACTGGATGAAGCACAAGCTGGAATCAAGATTGCCTGGAGAAAAATCAATAATCTCAGATATACAGATGACACAATCTTTATGGCAGAAAACAAAGAGCAACTAAAGAGACTCTCAATGAAAGTGAAAGAGGAATGTGAAAAAGTTGGCTTAAAACTCAACATTCAGAAAACTAAGATCGTAGCATCCAGTCCCATCACTTCATGGCAAACAAATGGGGAAACAATGAAAACAGTGGCAGATTTATTTTTTGGGGCTCCAAAATCACTGCGGATGGTGACTGCAGCCATGAAATTAAAAGATGATTGCTCCTTGGAAGAAAAGCTATGAGCAACCTAGACAAAATATTAAAACGCAGAGACATTACTTTGCCAACAAAGGTCCGTCTAGTCAAAGCTATGGTTTTTCCAGTGATCATGTATGAATGTGAGAGTTGGACAATAAAAAATGCTGAGCACCTAAGAATTGATGTTTCTGAACTGTGGTGTTGGAGAAGACTCTTGAGAGTCCCTTGGAGAGCAAGGAGATCAAATCAGTCAATCCTAAAGGAATCAGTCCTGAATATTCATTGAAAGAACTGATGCTAAGGGTGAAGCTCCAATACTTTGGTCACCTGATGAGAAGAACTGACTCATTGGAATAGACCCTGATGCTGGGAAAGATTGAAGACAGGAAAAGGGAATGAAAGAATAGATTATTGCATGACATACCGACTTGATGGACATGAGTTTGAGCAAACTCTGGCAGTACTGGTGACGGACAGGAAAGCCTGGCGTGCTCCAGTCCGTGGGGTGGCAAACAGTCAGACCCGCCTGAGCAACTGAATGGACTGAGCCCACTGTGCTATGTATGTATGCTATATGTGTTTGTCAGTAGGTAGGCAGGTCATAGGTACACATATGTAACTTTCTCAGCGAGAGCATAAGCATTCGGAAGAGAGGAATTATATATTTCATACTCAAATTTACTGTTTTTGTGCATCATCTACCTCTTAGCAGAGAACTTTACACACAACTATCTTTCAGACGTTGTTCATTTAGCAGACGCTTGTCTGAGCTCTAAAGAAAATCTTTTTAACATAAAAAATATACATAGTATGAATACAGTATACTAACGCATATATATGGAATTTAGAAAGATGGTAACAATAACCCTGTGTACAAGACAGCAAAAGAGACCCTGATGTATAGAACAGTCTTTTGGACTCTGTGGGAGAGGGAGAGGGTGGGATGATTTGGGAGAATGGCATTGAAACATGTATAATATCATATATGAAACGAGTCTCAAGTCCAGGTTCAATGCACGATACTGGATGCTTGGGGCTGGTGCACTGGGACGACCCAGAGGGATGGTATGGGGAGGGAGGAGGGAGGAGGGTTCAGGATGGGGAACACATGTATACCTGTGGCGGATTCATTTTGATATACGGCAAAACCAATACAATATTGTAAAGTTAAATAAAATAAAATTTAAAAAAATAAATAAAGGAGGTAACTAAAAAAAAAAATGTTAATAGCAAAAAATATATATATATAGCATGAATAAGTGAAATAGTTATATTCTTACGTCTACTTCCTTAGAACTTTACTTTCAAAGTATTTTTACCTTTAAAATGAAATACTACATGTGGTAGGGAATCGTTTTTACATTTGTCTGTGCTAGGAAGAATAAACCTGTACAATCGAATTACAATACCAACTTTACTTCGAAATCATTAGATGAAATGCTGTAATAAGATTTAATTATGAGTGTCCAATATCAGAAATCTGTATACTTACGGAATGTCCAGAAGAGTAATAGAAAAGAGTATCCACAAAAATGTTTGGTTTTATAGAAGCTGAGAATGTTTCTAAAAAGAAGAGTTATGCAACCACTAAATACTACTGAAATGATTCCAACAGATTCTACAACATGAATGCGAATGGTAACTTGAGGAGATGTCTTACAGAGAGAGGTAGATGAGGTGAAAGCCCCACTGCAGGGCTTATTTTACAACTCCCCACTAAAACGTAAGCTCCATAAGAAGAAGTTTTTTTTTTTTTTTTTTCCCCTTCCTAGTGCTGTCTCTAGTATCTGTTACAATGCTAGATAGAAAAGGAACTCCACAACAATTTATTACATTTTAAGCACAACTATATTCCAGGTCCTGTGGGAAATTGCTAAGTGCTGGGGATTAAATTGAACAAAACATTTTTCCCCAGGTGCTAATGAACTCTATAGAGAAAAAACGTAAGGAAAGCGGACAGGGAATGTATTAATAGGAGGCAAAAGGGGTAGATCACAATTGTCAGTGAGCAGATCAGGGGAGGCCGCTTTAAGGTACTTATGTTTTCACAGAAACATGAAATGGCTGAGGACAGAAGCCCTGCAAAATCTGTGAGAAGTGCATTGTAGGTAGAGGGAAAACTTAACCCCTGACGTCCTGATGTAAGACTGTGCCTAGAATATTTGAGAAACAAGAAAAAAAATAATTGATTATCATAATTGTTTTTAAAATTTGCCCAAACACACTAGGAGGTGATTCTTAGTTCCATTTTGTGAATAATGAAATGCAGATTCAGAAAAGTCACCCAGTATGTTACGGTCAGGTTTCCTTCCACAAAGTGAGGCTTGCTGCGGGCCATGGTTTCTCAACAGTGGCACATTTGATATTTTGGGCTGGATAATTCTTTGTTGTCAGGAGGGATCCTGTGCCTCATAGGCTTCTACCTACTATATGCTGATAGCACCCCTCTCCCCTCAAATCCCACATGACAATAAAAAATTTCTCCAGATGTTTTCAAATGACCCCTGGGGTAGGGAGGATGAAATTACCCCTGGTTGAGAACCACTGCCACTGAGTAATACAGATAACAGGCAAGATATCATTCTAAATGACTAACAGTTACTTTAGGCCCTGTTTTGAAGAAATGAGCAAATTAGTTGCATTCCAATGATGATATTTAATCCTATTAATGGTCATTTTATGCCTAATTGATTGACTCTGCTATAGGCATTTAAATCAGCTGCAGAAAGAGCCCCAAATACTAAAGTGACTAGAGTGAGGTTATGCTTTGCATTACTCAACAATGTCTTATGTACGTGTAAAATTAAAGCACACCATGGAAATTTTGAGCAATGTTACTTAATTTTAGCATGAGAATATGTGCACACTTTATTAAACTAATTCATTTTATTAAAGAGCATAAAAATATTTTATATTCCAAGTTTTAGGATAAAGCTATCATTAGATTTTACTAATTTTCCGAACAAATCAATCTCAGTGTAATTAACTCTCAATGAGTACACCCTCACTTCACAATATCTTGAACTCTCCAACTACAATTTATATACCCCACAACTAACAGAGTAAGTATGCTTGAAAATACTGTCTGTGCCAATTTATTGAGGATGTGGCTTGGGAATATATTCATTTAAGTTTGCCTTATATTCCTTAGTAAAGAAATACATCATTGTAAATTAAGGAGGCTCAACTTTCATCATTTAAGTAAACATACATAACTTTTCCCTGCCTCGTAAAGATAGATATCCATTTCACCATTGGGCCCATCCTTGTCTTAATGATAAATGAATGCTATCATGGACCTGTTTAAGCATGGCACTGAGTAGAGCAACCCGGAGTGCATTCAAACGTGAATTGAGTGAAGGCAGTTCAGAAGCTTTTCAACTGGCCTTAACCTTATAGAATGTGTTTCTCCCCTGGCCTCCTGGACAGAGCCTGCTGTTGCTGGGCCTGTGGGAGAAACTTAAATACAGCTTTGTTTTACAATCGGACACTGAAAGCTTTCCTACCAGATTGAAGACATGCAAGTGTGTTAGAGAAGGGATTATGCACAGGAGCTGTTGTTGACAACATGATTTGGGCTATTTAAAAATTATAATACACAAAAACTCATGGAGACCTTAGCAAAGAAAGTGAAGATGAATCCTAATGCTGTTTGATCAAGCACAAAATCATAAGATCTTCTAAAAAAAATTTGAACCTCTGATAATATTTATATTAGAAAGTTTACTACAAATCCATCGTATTCCTAAAAATAGAAAAAGATCATGATGTATATGATTTTTTTTACTTTAAATTTGTTTTAAAAAGCTAAACACAATTGAGATGTTTCTTGCAACTAGACCTATTTACACTGCAAGTGTTATGAAGTCACAATCACATAGGGCAATTATATTTCTTATGTAGCTCAAAATTTGGGCTACCATCCTAATGATATGTATGGTGGTTTAGTTGCTCAGGCATGTACGACTCACAACTCCGTGAACTGTAGCCTGCCAGGCTCCTCTGTCTATTGGATTCTAGGTAAGAATACTGGAGAGGGTTGCCTTCTCCTTCTCCAGGGGATCTTTCCAACCCAGGAATCAAACCCAGGTCTCCTGAATAGCAGGTAGATTCTTTACTGACTGAGCTACAAGGAAATGATATGTATGCAGGTAATGTTTTCTTTTTCCCCTTAACTGATTTGTTGTTGTTTAGTCACTAAGCTGTGTCCAACTCTTTTGTGACCTCATGGACTATAGCCCACCAGGCTCTTTTGTCCAAGGAATTTCCCAGGCAAGAATACTGGAGTGGGTTTCCATTTCCTTCTTCGGGGGATGTTCCTGATCCAGGGATTGAACTCGTGTCCCCAGCACTGGCAGGTGGATTCTTTACCAAGGAAGTCACCAGGAAAGCCCCCTTAAAGAATATTATTATCTAACTTGAAGTCATCTAGTAATACTACCCTATGGCTATTTCCAAAATACATAAAACCCTAATATTTGAATTCACACAACATATTCTCATCATCATTTTTACCAAGCAAAAATTTTCATGTTGACTACTGTTTGCTCATTTCCTCCCTCTCTCTCTCCTCTCTCATTTCATTCTATTATTCATTCTACCATCTCCTAAGAAAGAATGGTGCTGAATATAAGGAACTCTGTATCAATAGTTGATACAGGGACTTGGCTTTACTGAAGATTATTTTCTTAATATGTCAAAAGCTGACATTTTAAGTAAAACTGTCTTTATTTTCATTATAAATCTATGGATTAATAAATACAGGAGGAATTCTATGAATGTTGTGAAAAGAAAGTAGAATTTTGAGCAAGGGGGAGAATTTTTAGTTGTGATAGTTTTATTAGATACTATGCCTTCCAAACGGAGAAGGCAATGGCACTCCACTCCAGTACTCTTGCCTGGAAAATCCATGGACAGAGGAGCCTGGTAGGCTGCAGTCCATGGGGTCGCCAAGAGTCAGACACAACTGAGCGACTTCACTTTCACTTTTCACTTTCATGCATTGGAGATGGAAATGGCAACCCACTCCAGTGTTCTTGCCTGGAAAATCCCAGGGACGGACGGGGAAGCTTGGTAGGCTACCGTCTATGGGTTCACACAGAGTCAGACACAACTGAAGTGACTAGCAGCAGCAGCAGCATGCCTTCCAAAGACTCTCATAAGTCCAGGAATTCAAGAATGGCATAGTGAGTTCAGATAAGATCCACAATTGAATGACTAATTTTTTAAGCAAGTGCGATTTATATTACTATTGCAATAAACATAGTTATTACCAGCAAAGGGAGGCAATTTTGCAGCCATTTTGTTAAAATCTCTTCCTATTTTCCTAACTTTTCAAATTCATGTAAACAAATGAAAGATATTTCAATAACAGATTGCATGCATCATTTTTTTTTAATACTCACAGTGCTTTGTTCATTCTAGAAGAAAGGGTTTAAATCTAGAGTGCTGCTGGCAAGAATGAGACTCACTCTTGATAACAGTGCTTAAAAGAATTAGTTTCTTTCAAGATGCTTAATGGCAAATTATTCTTCAATGTTAAAAGTATATGCTAAATCAAAGCCCTCATTGCTGTGCTTTTATTTTTCCTTCTCACCAGCACTGCAGAATTAATTTAAGCATATTTTACCAGCACTTTACTTTAGAGTTTAATTTCCTGAGTATTAAGTGAAACATGAAGGAATGTGTGTGTGTGTGTGTGGTATATGAGAGAAATTGTTTCCAAAATTCTTTGAAAAATATCAAGATCTGATTAAAAAACACTTAGATGAGATAGCACTAGCATTTCAAAAAGAAAAAAAAAAAACACCAATTCACTGGATGCTTTATGGCATAAGTGCTATTTCTAAGAGGAGAGGAAAGAGCAACCCCCAAATGTTGGCATAATTGTCAAAACAGCAAATGCACCTAAAGGAAAGACTGCCTTCAAAAAGCTGAGCAAAAGAATGAGATAAAGTAATGAGGTGTGACTGGCATTTCATACTGACATTCATCATGTTGTCACTTCAACAATCACTCTCTTGGGGGATGATGCCAATTGTGCAACAGCTAGTTGAGTCACCTCTATATTTATCTTACAGTAAATAAGTGGGTGAATAAGTTTCTGCCCAACTTCACCTTTACTTGATTTATAACCCTTACTAATCACATTAGACACAGGTAAGACATAACCAAATGAGGCATTGGTGTGGAAGTTGAGTGGCCAGGAATAATGTGATTGACCCCAATTGAATATTGCACTTTTAATTTATCCAAAGATGCAACAAAAGCAACATATTCCCCATTTTAACCTATTCACTTGCTTCTCCTGTAACATAGACACAGTTATTCATGAAAAAGAAAAAGAAAACTACAATAGTTCCAAGATGATTCAAATATTAACTAGGAGTCTGATCAAGAGTTCCTTAATTAAGGTTGCTGTTGCCTTAAAATAAGCCTGTCTACAATACTTAGATACAGTTAATATACTTTAATGAGTGAACATGATGTAGTTTAAGGAATACTGTCAAAGGAAAATCACATACAATATTCAAAGGGACGGAACCATCTTTCTCTTTATTGCATATTAACCTTGTATATAAATTCAATTGAATTTAAAAGCATAATTTGCTTTTTCCCTAATATTAAGTACTCAGAAATGTTTTGTCTTTATTCTGATTGCAAATTAGATTAGTATGTTCACAGTTGATTTCCTCTCAGACAGTATAAGGCTTTTCTCTTCATTCAAACAAAGGTGGAAAATCAGTATAATTATAGCTCAGTGACACTCTGTAATGCAGAGAGATGTAGATGATACTTTAGTTAATATGTGAAAAATTAATTATCTATTCCATTAAAGAGGTTTCCCGATAATTTAGAAATGTAGAAAGAAACTGTTTTTCTGTGAGCTTCACCTTTCCATTTCTGGCTCTATTTTGTGGCACCCGCCACATGAATGGAAAGGCCAATTTAAAAAGAGAGTACTTAAACACATACTGAGCTTTTACCATATACCACATACTCTACTAGGTATCCTGAAAATAAAAAGAAATATGAAATAATTATATGAGGTATTCAAAGCAAAATAGAATAAAATATTTTTGATAAAAATTCTTATGAATTATATTAATAAATTTTACTTTATGAATTTTACTCTGTTCTCTTTATTTGGTAAATGTATTTAAAAACACAAGTCAATATGAAAATGCATCTCCTACTGCTATAATATAGTCACAGTAATTCATGAGAAAACAATGGAAACAACCCCATTATACTTTTTTCCCTTACTTTTATTGTATACAAATTATTGCAAAATGTAATGGCTTAAGACAATCCACCATACTCCTAGGTCCTGTGGGTCAGGAACTCAAATAGGCCATAGAAGCAGTATATTTTTTTTGTTGTTGTATGGTATGAGATCTCAGTCAGGAAGACTCTAAAACTGAGTAATTTGATGAGTGTGCCTGGAACCATTTGCTGCTCATTCACTTCCATATCTGGCATTAGCTTGGGCTAACAGGAACACTAGGATTGCTGTTCAGAAGACCTACACACACTATTTTTATGTGAGTTGGTCTTTTCACAGCATGGCAGTCTAAGAATAGTAAGGTTTCTGACATTAGCAACCTAGAGCTTTAACAGTAAATATTCGAGGGATTATTATAGAAGATAGAATTGTGACTGTATAAATGGAAAAATGAATAACACAGTACCTTCAGCCATTTAAAAATATCAAACTGAACCCTAAGTACATCTAATTCTATTTATACCTGTAATCTCAATAACCTCAGATATGCAGATGACACCACCCTTATGGCAGAAAGTGAAGAGGAACTCAAAAGCCTCTTGATGAAAGTGAAAGATGAGAGTGAAAAAGCTGGCTTAAAACACAACATTCAGAAAACGAAGATCATGGCATCTGGTCCCATCACTCCATGGGAAATAGATGGGGAAACAGTGGAAACAGTGTCAGACTATTTTTGGGGGCTCCAAAATCACTGCAGATGGTGACTGCAGCCATGAAATTAAAAGACGCTTATTCCTTGGAAGGAAAGTTATGACCAACCTAGATAGCATATTGAAAAGCAGAGACATTACTTTGCCAACAAATGTTCGTCTAGTCAAGGCTATGGTTTTTCCAGTGGTCATGTATGGATGTGAGAGTTGGACTGTGAAGAAAGCTGAGCACTGAAGAACTGATGTTTTTAAACTGTGGTGTTGGAGAAGACTCTTGAGAGTCCTTTGGACTGCGAGGAGATCCAACCAGTCCCTTCTAAAGGAGATCAGCGCTGGGATTTCATTGGAAGGAATGATGATAAAGCTGAAACTCCAGTACTTTGGCCACTTCATGCAAAGAGTTGACTCATTGGAAAAGACTCTGATGCTGAGAGGGATTGGGGGCAGGAGGAAAAGGGGATGACAGAGGATGAGATGGCTGCATGGCATCACTAACTCAATGGACGTGAGTTTGAGTGAACTCCGGAGATGGTGATGGACAGGGAGGCCTGGCATGTCGCAAAGAGTCGGACATGACTGAGCGATTGAACTGACTGATTGATACCTGTAATTTACTTACTGCATCAGTTTGTATAATTTAAATCTTGATTTCCCCTCTACATGAAAATGGCCTTTGGTATTCCTTGGTTCTCAAGTAAAATACATTTATCATGATGAATTAATAGGCTAGAATTCTAATTATAATCAATCACAAGTTAGGGTCATGGACCTCAGTCAAACCTTCAGTTTACAATCAGGATGGATGAGCAGAGGATTAGACCCTGGGTTCTGAGGTGATGGCTCGGAAGGTAAAGAATATGTTGGCAATAACAGGAGATTTAGCTTTGATCTCTGGGTTGGGAAGATGCCCTGGAGAAGGAAATGGCTGCTCACTCCAGCATTCTTGCCTGGAGAATCCCATGGACAGAGGAGCCTGGTTGCCATGGACCCATGGGGTCGCCAAGAGTCAGACATGACTGAGTGGCTAACAATTTTACCGTTTCTTTTTTCTGAGGAGATACCACCGAATTAGTAATATCTTGCCTAAAGCAAAGGTATTAATATCTTCCCTTTCTTTTCACCTCTGTATACACATACTGTAATTGCTATAACAAATGAGAACTATGTTTTCTGGGATCATAGACTAACTTTGAAATGACTTTTTTACCTAGACACTTTCTCATATGTTTACTCACTCAGTCATTCATATATTCTTTTTTTGGAACACCCCCCTCATTACTTATCACACATAGAATAAAATCTAATCTCTGTTATTACAGCCTAAAAAAAGTCATTTGTTTGGATTTTTGTTTGTTGTGCTTACTGATATTTGAAAGTCATTATATCATTTGTCTCCTTTAATTTCCTATAATCTCCACAAGAACTGAGACATTTCAGTTATTCACCATCCTGTGTGTGTGTGCTCAGCAGTGTCTGCCTTTTTGCAACCCTCATGGACTGTAGCCTTCCAGGTTCCTCAGTCCATGGGATTTTACAGGCAAGAATACTGGAGTGGGTTGCCATTCCGTTCTCCAGGGGATCTTTCCCGACACAGGGATTGAACCTGTGTCTCTTGCATCGCCTACATTGGCAGGAAGATTTTCTACCACTAGCACCACCTGGAAAGCCCATTCGCTATCCTGTATTTAGTCCTAAATCAGTACTTACTTCCTGCATGCATGCTAAGTCACTTTAGTAGTGTCTGAGTCTTGTGACCCTATGGACCATGGTCTGCCAGGCTCCTCTGTCCATGGGATTCTCCAGGCAAGAATACTGGAGTGGGCTGCCATGGCCTCCTCCAAGGAATCTTGCTGATCCAGGGATTGAACCTGCCCTCTTATGTCTCCAGCATTGGCAGGCAGGTTCCTTACCACTATCACCACCTTGGAAGCCCATTTATTGCACAGAAATAATTAAATAGGTATAGTTTACATTGGATTGATGTTTAGGCCAATTCAAAAAAGGACTAAGACTACTATCTTTAGGGACTGGTCATTTTTCAGAAACAATATGTATTTTATTTATCTGTTTAGCAAAAAAATGGGAAAAGACAATTTTAGAAGGCAAATAAATCTCCTAAATAAAAGATACTGGGTCAGACTTTTAAAAGGAAATAAGTACAAGGATGTATGTGCTCAGGCAAGTTAAAAACATGATTAAGCATTATGGCTATAATATCAACATTGTACTTATGTTCTCAAGTTTTAAACAGTAACTATTTAAGGAGATTTTTATTTGCAGCATATGATAATAGATTGAGTTTTGATAACAGCATTTGCACTAAATTCATCTAGGCAACCAATGATAACCTGAGAAAGAATAATATCTGGCATAAAGAAGGGGCTAAACTGAGAGCTATCATAAAGAAAGAAGTAGCTAATTCTGGTGCATGAGATTGAGATATTTAAAAAAAAAAAAAGGGAAAATAAAGGAAAATAGAAAAATTAATCCTACTTCCAGAATCAGAGAGGCTGTATCTGATTACAGAATGGTTACATTGGCAGAATAGGAAAACCAGTTAAAAAACAAAAACAAAAACAAAAAAAGGAGCCAATAACATTCTTAAGTTTGGTGTGGACGTACTGACTTTTGGGAGAATACTCAAGTGAAAATATTTTATTAATAACTGAAAATGTTTGACTAGTGTTGGGCTAACAGTATATGTAGCTGATCTGGTAAGATTTCTAAAGATGCCCTCTACCCAAAGATTCCTATTTCATGGGTATTCAATAAAATAGTAATCTAGGTATGATGGTAAAGAAAATTTTGCAGATGGAATTAAAATCTCTAATCAATTCAACTTCAGAAAAATATTCTGGATTATTCAGGTGGGTCGTGTTTCATGACATGAGTCAGAAGAGGCAGTCACAGAGAGATGTACTGAAGAAAGTGATAGAGGAGAAATGAGGGTAAAGTCCAGATAATCACGATGGTGTGATCACTCACCTAGAGCCAGACATCTTGGAATGTGAAGTCAAGTGGGCCTTAGAAAGCATCACTACGAACAAAGCTAGTGGAGCTGATGGAATTCCAGTTGAACTCTTTCAAATCCTGAAAGATGATGGTGTGAAAGTGTTGCACTCAATATGCCAGCAAATTTGGAAAACTCAGCAGTGGCCACAGGACTGGAAAAGGTCAGTTTTCATTCCAATCCCAAAGAAAGGCAATGCCAAAGAATGCTCAAACTACTGCACAATTGCATTCATCTCACATGCTAGTAAAGTAATGCTCAAAATTCTTCAAGCCAGGCTTCAGCAATATGTGAACCGTGAACTTCCAGATGTTCAAGCTGGTTTTAGAAAAGCAGAGGAACCAGAGATCAAATTGCCAACATCCACTGGATCATGGAAAAAGCAAGAGAGTTCCAGAAAAACATCTATTTCTGCTTTATTGACTATGCCAAGGCCTTTGACTGTGTGGATCACAATAAACTGTGGAAAATTCTGAAAAAGAGAGGAATACCAGACCACCTGATCTGCCTCTTGATAAATTTGTATGCAGGTCAGGAGGCAACAGTTAGAAGTGGACATGGAACAACAGACTGGTTCCAAATAGGAAAAGGAGTACGTCAAGGCTGTATATTGTCACCCTGTTTATTTAACTTCTATGCAGAGTACATCATGAGAAACGCTGGACTGGAAGAAGCACAAGCTGGAATCAAGATTGCAGGGAGAAATATCAATAACCTCAGATATGCAGATGACACCACCCTTATGGCAGAAAGTGAAGAGGAACTCAAAAGCCTCTTGATGAAAGTGAAAGAGGAGAGTGAAAAAGCTGGCTTAAAGCTCAACATTCAGAAAACAAAGATCATGGCATCCGGTCCCATCACTTCATGGGAAATAGATGGGGAAAGAGTGGAAACAGTGTCAGACTTTATTTTTGGGGGCTCCAAAATCACTGAAGATGGTGACTGCAGCCATGAAATTAAAAGATGCTCACTCCTTGGAAGGAAAGTTATGACCAACCTAGATAGCATATTCAAAAGCAGAGACATTACTTTGCCAACAAAGTTTCGTCTAGACAAGGCTATGGTTTTTCCAGTGGTCATGTATGGATGTGAGAGTTGGACTGTGAAGAAGGCTGAGCACCAAAGAACTGATGCTTTTGAACTGTGGTGTTGGAGAAGACTCTTGAGAGTCCCATGGACTGCAAGGAGATCCAACCAGTCCATTCTGAAGGAGATCAACCCTGGGATTTCTTTGGAAGGAATGATGCTAAAGCTGAAACTCCAATACTTTGGCCACCTGATGCAAAGAGTTGACTCATTGGAAAAGACTCTGATGCTGGGAGGGATTGGGGGCAGGAGGAGAAGGGGATGTAACAGAGGATGAGATGGCTGGATGGCATCACTGACTTGATGGACGTGAGTCTGAGTGAACTCTGGGAGTTGGTGATGGACAGGGAGGCCTGGCGTGCTCCGATTCATGGGGTCGCAAAGAGTTGGACATGACTGAGCAACTGAACTGATCTGAATGTCAGAGAGATTTGAACCATGAGAATGATTCAATCCATTGTCTCTGACTTTGCATACAGAGGATGGAAGCTATGTTCCAAGGAATGGAAGAAGTTTCTAAAAGCTGAAAATGATCCCTGGCTAACAGCTAGCAAGTAAGTGGGACTCTCAGAACGACAACTGCTTGGAAATGAATTCCAACAGTACACTCTAGTCAGTTTGAAAGCATGTTAAACCCAGAGATTCAAGGAAAGAATGCAGCCCTGCTGACACGCTGATTTGATGAAGTCAAGAGTAAACAGCCAGTTCAGCTCCTTTATGCCTAGACTTCTGACCCATAGAACTCTTAGAAAATGAGGTGTGTTGTTTTAAGCACCTAAACCTGTAATAATTTATTATAGCAACAATAGAGTATCTAACATAGCAGTGACTCAATAAATACCTCTTAAGTGACATTTTAACTGAAGCACACAGAAAAGAGAGAAGAGTTTCTAGGTTAAGGTTAAGCTTTGGGAGTCCTACTTAAAATGAGGAGGTGACTGGCATGAGTAAGGTCAGTGAAACCACACCAAACAATGTGGAGTGAATACATGGATGGTCAGTGATCAAAAGGACATTTGACAATTATAGGAACTACCCAGAGTCATGTAAATGAAGGCAGCTAAAAACAGGAGTGGATAATCAATAACTTAATGTTACAGAAAAGTCAAGCAGGGACAAGATGAAGAAAAGATCAAAAGAAGAAAAGAAAATATTTGAGGAAATCATTGGAGCTAGAAATCAAATTGGAGGAACACAGAGTGGCAAAGAAACAGTTTGCAACTAGTATAGATTGCTTACTTTAGGAGTTTAGATATGGATGCATAAAAGAGTGAGTTTGCAGGAGCAAAGACAAGGAATTACTGAAATAAGTGACTTCAGTAAAAAAGATGACACATTTACCAAAGAACTGTCAATATTAATTATCACATGTCTACATTGTGTTTTCATTATGTAAAAGCAAAAGTGGAAGAAAGGGAAGTCGCTCTGTCGTGTCCGACACTTTGCGACCCTATGGACTATAACCCACCAGGATTCTACATCCATGGAATTTTCCAGGCATGAGTACTGGAGTGGGTTGCCCTTTCCTTCTCCAGGGGATCTTCCCGACCCAGAGATTGAACCCAGATCTCCCGCATTGCAGACAGACACTACCATCTGAGCTACCAGTGTAGCTCCCATGCAAAAGCAAAACCTTCTACTAATTCTTAAAGTGCTCACTAAAGGGCAGAGGGAGGCATGGTGTAAAGAAGAAATACTGGGGTAAACCTTAGTCTAAAAAACCTGAGCAAATCCTTAACATTCTCAAGTTTCAACTTCCTCAGCAAATATGCAGGGCTAATAATACATGCTCACAAACTTGACATGACAATTACATGAAGAGAAAAGTACAAACCAGTTCAGTCTCTGGCATGAGTAGGGTCAGTGAAACCACACTAAACAATGTGGAGTGAATACATGGATGGTCAAACTATACAAATACATGGATGGTCAAAAAGTACAAACTAGAAGAGATTGAACAATCTGAATCCAGAACTAAAAGTTCCAAATTGTATACCCCTTTTATGGTGAGACCTTAACTCCTATCCCAGAGGAGGGCTGAGAATTGAGAATATTAAATGGACTTAACAGCCAGACAGAAAGTCAATTTTTGGCCTGAATACTTTCTCTATTCTTCTAATGCATTCTAATAAATAAACTGTATCACCAGACTTTTTGAGTTTCCAGTTGGCAGATTGCAGACCACGGAACTTGTCAGCCTCCATAAGTGCATAAGCCAATACCTTACAAAAAATCTCTTTACAATGCCTTATAACAGTCTTATGGACTCTGTTGGAGAGGGAGAGGGTGGGAAGATTTGGGAGAATGGCATTGAAACATGTAAAATATCATGTAAGAAACGAGTCGCCAGTCCAGGTTCGATGCACAATACTGGATGCTTGGGGCTGGTGCACTGGGATGACCCAGAGGGATGGTATGGGGAGGGAGGAGGGAGGAGGGTTCAGGATGGAGAACACATGTATACCTGTACCTGTGGCAGATTCATTTCTATATTTGGCAAAACTAATATAATATTGTAAAGTTTAAAAATAAAATTAAAAAAAACCAATATCTTATATATACAATTCTTACATTCTCTCTCATGTGAAAAATATAGATATTTATATTAGATATATCTTATTAATTTTGTTTCACTAGAGGACTTTAATGCATTTAATGTCACAGAAATTTTAAGGGAAAAAAAATCATGCTAGGCTGTAAAATGGATCATATAAATAAAAAGATAATTATGTTCTTCTAATACGTGTTATTGTTGTTTAGTTGCTAAGTCATGTCTGACTTTTTGTGACCCCATGGACTGTAGTCTACCAACCTCCTCTGATCATGGGATTTCCCATGCAAGAATACTGGACTGGGTTGCCATTTCCTTCTCCAGGGGATCTTCTCCACCCAGTGATAGAACCCATATCTCCTGCATTGCAGGTGGATTCTTTACTGCTGAGCCAGTATTAGGAAGCCCCCTAATACTTGTTCAGTTGAAAAAAATTCTATGGGTTCTTTCTACTTTCTCTAAGTCCAATCCTGCATAAAACAAAACTAAAGGGAATTGATATCCTGAATATAACATAAAAACTATTTTAAAAACACCTAAGAGAACAAAAGGCAGATGTGCTATGCCCATGTGGAGAAATTTGGTAGTATAAATGATAACTGTAATATCAATGAAAATATATTGCAAAAAGAAAAATTTAAATGCCTATTTACTAGGAAAAAAGAAACAGTAATTCAAGAAAATATAGAATAAAAACCACACTAGCACCCAACATTATAGCCTTGTACTATTTAAACACATTAACAGAAATAGAAAGATAGAAAAATGTATTATTTTAATTGGGTATTTCACATGCATCTGAAAACCTGCTGGTCAGACAAGAAACACAACAAAGTGATACAAATAAGCAAAGAAACAAGGAATACGTGAAGAAGTAGAAGCAAATATCATGAGAAATAAATAATATATATTCATACTATCTTTTATGGAGATTATATACGATGCATATATAATATCTCTCTATATGCAACATATAACAAACTATATATGTCATATATATGCAACATATTGAGTGCACATAAATATAGATATCATATATATTGCAGAGAAGAAAGATCACCTTTGAGATTATATGAAATATTCACATGTCAGCTAGGTATAAAGGCCATCAAAGAAGCCATAATAATTAGAATGAATCAATATTATATAGTGTCTTAGAATTTAAACAAGCAGTAAAAATATAACAAAAAAGCTTTAAACATTCTGGAAGCTAAAGGTCATTATACAAATAAATCTATATCATACATAAGATAATATACAAAGTAAATGTATTCTAAATTAAAGTGACAATAGAGTAATTAGCAACCAAATGTGTAAGTCAAAGGAGTGCATAAAAGAAGCTTCATACTCTTACATATATTTATCAAAGAACAAAGGAGAATGAAAACAAATGAACTTAGTGTATAATTGAAACATCCAAAACAAGTTCAAGGAAAGCTGAAACAGAAGAATATAGGGGGTGGGGGGACAAGGAGGAAGCAGAGGAGGTGAAAGAGGAGGCAAAAGAAAATAAGAAGATGTGACAACAGCCGGACAGATAAACATAAAACTTTAAAAGCTTATTCATTTCAGTTCCTTTTCCCCAGTACATCATGTCCAGATTTCATTAAAAAAAAAAAAAAATACTAGGCATGCTGCTGCTGCTGCTAAGTCACTTCAGTCGTGTACGACTCTGTGTGACCCCATAGACGGCAGCCCACCAGGCTCCCGTGTCCCTGGGATTCTCCAGGCAAGAACACTGGAGTGGGTTGCCATTTCCTTCTTCAATGCATGAAAGTGAAAAGTGAAAGTGAAGTCACTCAGTCATGTCTGACTCTTAGCAACCCCATGGACTGCAGCCTTCCAGGCTCCTCCATCCATGGGATTTTCCAGGCAGGAGTACTGGAGTGGGGTGCCATTGCCTTCTCTGAATACTAGGCATACTAAAAGACAAAAAACAAAGTTTGAGGAAATAGAAATGGCAATTATTTTGCAATTATCAGACCAGAAAAGGAGGATTGTTAGAGGAGAAATAAATAACGTAAGATAAAATATTTGACTTTTCTTAATTTTAATTGATCTAACAATAATAATTGATTCACACTTACAATAGCCACAATGTATTCAGTGTTTACAGCTAATGGATAACTGAAATGAATGAGAGAAATGTCAAATGGCATTATTTAAAAGTGGACTTCAATTAGTTGTAAATTTATATTACAAGCTCGATGGCAATGACTAAAACAAATTTAAAAAGAAGATAACTGATACACTAAGGAATCAAAAAAGAATCATAAAAATGCTTATTAAATGCAGAAAAGACAGAAAAATAATAGGAAAAAAGAAACAAAAGACAACTAAATAGAAAACAGTAACAAATATGACCGATATTAATTAAATATATCAATCATTACTTTAAACATCAGTGGTCTAAATATACTTAAAAAAGAAAGGCTATCCACAAGAAACCCAGTAAAAATACAAACACACAAATAGAAGAGCTAACAAATGGAAAAAGCTACATCATGCTAACAGTAAACAAACAGAAACTGGAGTAGCTATACTAATCTCAGACAAAGCAGACTTTTGAGTAAGGAAAATTATCAGGAATAAGGAGGAGCATCCTGATCACTGATGTTGAAGGATCACACTAAAAGCTAGAGAAAGAGATAGACAGAAAATATGTACAATGAAATAACAATCAAATTGAAAACAGAACTACATCAGCAAAAACAGAGTCCAAAGACAATTGAACAAGTTTTAAAAGACTGAAGAATAGTAATACCCAGGCTAAATTTCTATAAAAATTATCACTTAAGATTAAGGATTAATTAATAATATTTTTCAGTGACAGAAGAATGAGTTAACTGCTCAGAATTTCTTGCTGCTAAAAACTTAAAGAATATGTTTAAAGAAAAATAACTTGAACTAGTAAAGTTAAGGCTTGCTGCTGTTTAATAGCTAAGTCATGTCCAACTCTTTTTGCGACACCATGGACTATAACTTTGCCAACAAATGTTCATCTAGTCAAGGCTATGGTTTTTCCTGTGGTCATGTATGGATGTGAGAATTGGACTGTGAAGAAGGCTGAGCGCCAAAGAATTGATGTTTTTGAACTGTGGTGTTGGAGAAGACTCTTGAGAGTCCCTTGGACTGCAAGGAGATCCAACCAGTCCATTCTGAAGGAGATCAGCCCTGGGATTTCTTTGGAAGGAATGATGCTAAAGCTGAAACTCCAGTACTTTGGCCACCTCATGCGAAGAGTTGACTCATTGGAAAAGACTCTGATGCTGGGAGGAATTGGGGGAAGGAGGAGAAGGGGATGACAGAGGATGAGATGGCTGGATGGCATCACTGACTCAATGGACGTGAGTCTCAGTGAACTTCGAGAGTTGGTGATGGACAGGGAGGCCTGACGTGCTGCAATTCATGGGGTCGCAAAGAGTCGGACATGACTGAGCGACTGATCTGATCTGATCTGACTGATCTGATCTGATGGACTATAACCAGCCAAGCTCCTCTGTCCATGGAATTTTTCAGGCAGGAACACAGGAGTGGGTTGCCACTTCGTTCTCCAGGGGTTCTTCCTGACCCAGGGATGGAACCCGCATCTCCTGCATTGCAGGCAGATTCTTTATGAATTGAACTACAAGGGAATGAGCATGGTCAGTTCAGTTCAGTCGCTCAGTCATGTCCAACTCTTTGCGACCCCATGAATCGAAGCACGCCAGGCCTCCCTGTCCATCACCAACTCCTGTAGTTCACTCAGACTCACGTCCATCGAGTCACTGATGCCATCCAGCCATCTTATCCTCTGTTGTCCTCTTCTCCTCCTGCCCCCAATCCCTCCCAGCATCAGAGTCTTTTCCAATGAGTCAACTCTTCGCATGAAGTGGCCAAAGTACTGGAGTTTCAGCTTTAGCATCATTCCTTCCAAAGAAATCCCAGGGTTGATCTCCTTCAGAATGGACTGGTTGGATCTCTTTGCAGTCCAAGGGACTCTCAAGAGTCTTCTCCAACGCCACAGTGCAAAAGCATCAATTCTTCGGTGCTCAGCCTTCTTCACAGTCCAACTCTCACATCCATACATGACCACAGGAAAAACCATAGCCTTGACTAGGTGGACCTTTGTTGGCAAAGTAATGTCTCTGCTTTTGAATATGCTATCTAGGTTGGTCATAACTTTCCTTCCAAGGAGTAAGAGTCTTTTAATTTCATGGCTGCAGTCACCACCTGCAGTGATTTTGGAGCCCCCAAAAATAAAGTCTGACACTGTTTCCACTCTTTCCCCATCTATTTCCCATGAAGTGGTGGGACCGGATGCTAGGATCTTCATTTTCTGAATGTTGAGCTTTAGGCCAACTTTTTCACTCTCCACTTTCCCTTTCATCAAGAGGCTTTTTAGTTCCTCTTCACTTTCTGCCATAAGGGTGGTGTCATCTGCATATCTGAGGTTATTGATATTTCTCCCTGCAATCTTGATTCCAGATTGCTCTTCTTCCAGTCCAGCATTTCTCATGATGTACTCTGCATATAAGTTAAATAAGCAGGGTGACAATATACAGCCTTGATGTACTCCATTTCCTGTTTAGAACCAGTCTGTTGTTCCATGTCCACTTCTAACAGTTGCCTCCTGACCTGCATACAGATTTCTCAAGAGGCAGGTCAGGTTGTCTGGTAGTCCCATCTCTTTCAGAATTTTCCACAGTTTATTGTGATCCACACAGTCAAAGGCTTTGGCATAGTCAATAAAGCAGAAATAGATGCTTTTCTGGAACTCTCTTGCTTTTTCCATGATCCAGTGGATGTTGGCAATTTGATCTCTGGTTCCTCTGCTTTTCTAAAACCAGCTTGAACATCAGGAAGTTCACAGTTCACATAGTGCTGAAGCCTGGCTTGGAGAATTTTCAGCATTACTTTACTAGCCTGTGAGACGAGTGCAATTGTGCAGTAGTTTGAACATTCTTTGGCATTGCCTTTCTTTGGCAAAATGAGCATGGTAGATTACATCATTGTTCAAAGTATTTGCTTCCCCTTCTCACTGATAATTAAGACTGGCTATATGATTTACTGAGTAACACAAAGATTGAATTGTGAAATCACACTCAAGTGAGTCAGACATTGTATCCAATACCAGGATCTACTAATAATTGCAAGGATACAAATAATCAAGCTATTCAGATAAAGCATAGAGAGTCTTCAGACATGCTGAGCAGCTCCCTGGGTCTTTCCTCCGCATATTCAACATGCATTCTTGACCAAGAACAGTACATGTATTATTATCATGAACATTTTGTTTATGAAATATCTCCAATTAACGACCAGACTAAGCAACTAAGCACAGCACAGCATACCTCATAAATCCACAGATTCTGTTTTCATTTACTATAAGTCATCTTTAGCCAATGGTGCCCCATTAAGAATTTTCCCTAATGACTCCCCCATCCTAGACTATGTCATTATTTACCCAGAGATTCAGTTATCATGTTGCCAAGGAGATGTGACCAGAAGCTTCCTCTCATAAAATAGAGTGATTAAGTCACAGACTAGATTTTTTAATACATTCTTCCATATTACAACACTGTTTTGGGGAGAATTATGTTTCCCTGTGTCACTGAATTCAGGACTGTCCATGTATTTTCCTTTGGTAAATAAAATGTGAGTGAACATAAAGTGTGCCACTTCTGAGTAAAGTTTTAATACCAGCTTGTAGTTTGCCATTTATCTCTTTTAGACTGCCAAGAGAATATAAATGTCCCAGATAAAGGTCACACTGTTATTCTTGATTCCAAGTGAAAAATGATGTGATAGGCATTTAGAGTGAGCAAGAATTAAAATTGTTGCTTTAAGTCACTGAACAGGTTGCTTTATTATTGCATCTGATTAGAGAGAATGAGCAGAGAAAAATTTTAGCATGCTGGAACCTAAAGAGAAAGACTGAGAGAAAGTCCCTATGGCCATGGAACTCTAAGAATATTATTTTGTCTCATCCGATACTATCGTATTCCTGAATAACAACATATTCCATCTTGGTTATAACCAGAATATCAATAAATTATTGTATTGATACTATCATAATAAACAATAGAACAGCCTGGGAGTGATTTATTGGTTAAGTAGTGTTGACAGTAAAACCACTGTTAGGACGGGTCACATGTACTTAAGATTTTGTTTCAGAAAAGATGCAAAAATTTACTCCTTACTGTGCAAGCAAGCAACTCTCACAATGTAAACTACGCATGAAGAGTTCATAGAAATTTCTCAGTACGTAATAAAATTGCAAAATTTTCCAATAACATAAAGGAAGGCTCCTGAATTTTCAACCTTCTTCCTTAGTACTGCAGAAATATAAGAAGTTAGAATGGACAAATATTGTTTTCATAGTGAAGCTCTTTTGTTTTCTGTGGGAAATATTCTGATATATCTATTCAAGTTGTAAGAGGATATTTATGAATTTTTAGATGAAATCTTGAATCTATATGGCCACTATATAAAAAGTATAGTCCTTGACATAAGTATATGTATTTTAGATACAATTTGGTCATTTGTAAAATGTAACTTTACCCTTTAAGGCAAAGTTATATCAATTTTCTAAGAACACAACTAGGTGTAGAAAGTAATTATAGAGTGAGTTCCTCTTTAGATTAAGTTTGACACAGTTTTAGTGACAGAAAACACCAAAGTAATACTGAGTAAAAATACGATTTAATAACTCATGCATAAATGAAGGCAGACACTATTAAGAGTAAGGACTCCACTATTATAAATTAGAGAGGTATACACCTTTTTATTAATGGTCTGCCATCTTTCAATCCTGGTTTCCATCTCATAGTCCGAGATAGCTACTCTAGATCAAACTCTCATATCTGCCTTCTAGCCAGACAGAAGGAGAAAAAAGAAGGGAGAAGGATATATTTCCCCACTTTAAGCATATTTTCTAGAAGCTGAACACAACTTTTCAACTTTTTTTCTACATGGATTCCATTGAGTAGAACAATCAAACAGAAAATCTAGCTGCAAAGAAGGTCTGAAAATGCAGGTTGTATGCTGTACAACCGTACATACTGATATCATTGTGGAGATCAATTGCTAATGAAAGATGAAATGATATGCAAAGAAGAAAAACTATCTGCCTTAGGAATTCAATTGACTCAGAATTTGGACCCTTTTCTTATCTGGATCAGTCAGTCAGGCAGTTCAGTCACTCAGTCGGGTCCAAATCTTTGTGACCCCACGGACTGCAGCACGACAGGCCTCCCTGTCCATCACCAACTCTCTGAATTTACTCAAACTCATGTCCATTGAGTCGGTGATGCTATCCAATCATCTCATCCTCTATCGTCCCCTTCTCCTCCCGCGTTCAATCTTTCCCAGCATCAGGATCATTTCAAATAAGTCAATTCTTTGCATTGGGTGGCAAAAGTATTAGAGTTTCAGCTTCAACATCAGTCCTTCCAATGAATAATCAGGACTGATTTCCTTTAGGAGGGACTGGTTGGATCTCCTTGTGGTCCAGGGACTCTCAAGAGTCTTCTCCAACACCACAGTTCAAAACCATCAATTCTTTCTCACTCAGCTTTCTTTATAGTCCAGCTCTCACATCCATACATGATTACTAGAAAAACCATAGCCTTGACTAGATGGTAGGGAAACCACTAGACCATTCAGGTATGACCTAAATCAAATCCCTTATGATTACAGAGTGGAAGTGACAAATAGATTAAAGGGTTTAGATCTGATAGAGAGCCTGAAGAACTATGGAGAGAGGTTCATGACATTGTACAGGAGGCAGTGATCAAGACCATCCCCAAGACAAAGAAACACAAAGAGGCAAAGCGATTGTTGGTGGAAGCCTTAAAAATAACTGAGAAAAGAAGAGAAGCTAAACACAAAGGAGAAAAGGAAAGATATATCCATTTGAATGCAGAGTTCCAAAGAATAGCAAGGGGAGATAAGAAAGCCTTCCTCAGTGATCAATGCAAAAAAATAGAGGAAAACAATAGAATGGGAAAGACTAGAGATCTCTTCAAGAAAAATCACAGATACCAAGAGAACATTTCATGCAAATATGGGCACAATAAAGGACAGAAATGGTATGGACCTAACAGAAGCAGAAGATATTAAGAAGAGATGGCAACAATACACAGAAGAACTACACAAAAAAGATCTTCATGACCCAGATAAAAATGATGGTGTGATCACTCACATAAAACCAGACACCCTGGAATTCTAAGTCAAGAGGGTCTTAGAAAGCATCACTATGAACAAAGCCAGTGGAGGTGATGAAATTCCAGTTTGAGCTATTTCAAATAAAAGATGATGCTGTGAAAGTGTTGCACTCAATATGCCAGCAAATTTGGAAGACTCAGCAGTGGCCACAAGACTGGAAAAGCTCAGTTCTCATTCCAATTCCAAAGAAGGGCAATGCCAAAGAATGTTCAAACCACTACACAGCTTCACACATCTCACACACTGCAAAGTAATCCTCAAAATTCTCCAAGCCAGGCTTCAACAGTACGTGAACCATGAGTTTCAAGCTGGATTTAGAAAAGGCAGAGGAACCAGTGATCAAATTGTCAACATCCAGTGGATCATTGAAAAAGCAAGAGAGTTTCAGAAAATATCTACTTCTGCTTTATTGACTATGCCAACGCCTTTGATTGTGTGGACCACAACAAACTCTGGAAAATTCTAAAAGATACGGGAGTAGCAGACCACCTGACCTGCCTCCTGAGAAATCTGTATACAGGTCAAGAAACAACAGTTAGAATTGGACTTGGAACAACAGACTGGTTCCAAATCAGGAAAGGAGCACATCAAAGCTGAATATTGTAATCCTGTTTATTTAACTTATATGCAGAGTACGTCATGTGAAATGCCAGGCTGTATGAAGCACAAGCTGGAATCAAGATTGTCGGGAGAAATATCAATAACCTCAGATATGCAGATGACACCACTCATGGAAGAAAGTGAAGAACTAAAGAGCCTCTTGATGGAAGTGAAAGAGGAGAGTGAAAAAGTTGGCTTAAAACTCAACAGAAAACTTAGATCATGGCATGTGGTCCCATCACTTCATGGCAAACAGATGGGGAAACAATGGAAACAGTGAAAGACTATTTTATTGGGCTCCAAAATCACTGCAGATAGTGACTGCAGCCATGAAATTAAAAGATGCTTGCTCCTTGGTAGAAAAGTTATGACCAACCTAGACAGCATATTAAAAAGCAGAGACATTACTTTGCCAACAAAGGTCCATCTAGTCAAAGCTATGGCTTTTCCAATAGTCATGTACAGATGTGAGAGTTGAACTATAAAGAAAGCTGAGCGCCGAAGAATTGATGCTTTTGAACTGTGGTGTTCAAGAAGACCCTTGAGAGTCCCATAGACTGCAAGGAGATCCCCCAGTCCATCCTAAAGGAAATCAGTACTAACTATTCTTTGGAAGGACTGATCCTGAAACTGAAAACCAATACTTTGGCCACCTGATGCAAAGAAGTGACTCATTGGGAATGACCCTGATGCTGGGAAAGATTGAAGGCAGGAGGAGAAGGGAATGACAGAGGATATGATGGTTGGATGGCATCACCAACTCAATGGACACGAGTTTGAGGAAGCTCCAGGAGTTGGTGAAGGACAGAGAAGCCTGGTGTGCTGCATTCCATGGTATCACAGGGGCAGACACGACTGAGCAACTGAACTGAATAACTTTAGAGAAGGCAACTAACTTCTTTGTCTTATTCAACAACATGCACATATGATTCTCAACACTGTTTAGCAACAAATGAAAAAGATATCCTGTATTGACTAGATTATATTTTGTTCTTTATCAAAACACATCAAATTGAATACCTCACTTATTACTGACTGATCATAAAAACTGCAGTCTTTCCAGTGAGGAACATATTCTCAGGTATTTAATTTTGTGCCTTGAATATATATTTTATTTAGATGAAATTTATTTTTACATTTATTTTAAATAAAGTAACAGTGTTTTAGGTTTATCACCTTCATTTTTATGTTACCTTTTATCTAGTAAATTAATTTCATGTTCAATTTTCAGTGTGACATAAATTCCTTTCTAAAATTCTTCCATATAAAAAGACTGAGGCAATTTAAATCAGTATATTAGGCATGGGTGGTAGCGGATATGGCTAAAGTGAATGTAAATAAATGACTGATAGTTACACTACGTAAAGAGGAATGTAGTCATCGTTGTTCAAAACAATCTTTCATACAGAGCATGTATACTAATTAAACATTTAGTGGTCATTGATAAGTAGTAAGTTTGAGATGCTATTTTTTGAAGTAGACTTTTTCAATGTTCTATGTTAAAGGCAGAAACAGGCATTAATAGCCAATGAATTGTGAAGAAATTCATATAGAAAAATGAAGCATCTAGTATCAATGGAAGACTATTCACTTTCACAAAGAGTTGATATAAAAAGCACCACAGCACCATATACATTTTTATCCATGTGTTACTCGGTCCTTGATATAACAGAGAGGAATGGATGACAAAGGGCAAAATTCTATCCCTGAATGGCCTCAATTATTTTAACTTGGTAATATGTATGCTAAAGCAGTATTGACAACTTATCATGAATCATGATTCATTAATTATAACAAAACATCCATTTATCATATAACTTTTAGCAAAATAACTTCTTTGCATCACTAGCAAATATACTGCTTGAAGAGGTATGACCTGGTTATTAAGTGTGTATTTTTGATTGTCTAATCCCAGTACTGGCCAACATTCCACAACTGATTTGCAATGAATATACCTTAGTAACACTTTTGTGTCTGTTGGAAAAATCAGGACTAAACAAATATTTCAATATTTTACTTATGACATACTTCACAATAATAAATATATTTTAAATTCTTCATATTCATAAAACAATTCACAACTTGATATATCAACACAACACACACATTCCCCAACTTAAACTGTTTCTCCAACTGTTTTTGTTTTTTTTTATCTGTCCACTTTAGCATATTATGGTTTTGGTGACAAATCAATAAAGGGATTAAAACCACACAAAATTTCAGTAATAACTAGGACACTGACCTTACTACAGGACAATAATAACTCCTGGTGTCTATAAAAGCATCTCCAGTTGTTTATTTATTAAGCTTGGTTATCTTTCACTGTGACAGAGTTTAAGTTAAAATCTTTATTTCATTGACCAAATTATAGCCCATGCTCATGGGGAAGAGTTATCATATGTTCTAATAAACATTTTTTTCTAGTGTTAAGCTTCATAATATGCTATGCCTCATCACTCACATTTTAGCTCATCACATATTGTCATATAACAGAACATATACTCAAATTTAGTAATAATAAGCTTCACATATTCATCAAAATCATACACACTATGAAGCTTTGGCAGGACATCAAAGAGGCACAGAAAACTTTCTGACAACCACTGGCTCCAAAAACAACATAGTTTGCTTCCACTGTGAATGGTCTATAATTAATTGAATGTACGTTCTTTAGACTAAATTAACAAATTAGTACTCTATGGACATACTTGGTTTCCAATATGAATGTATTTTTTTTTGTTCTTATTTATTTTCCTTGAATACTATCTACCTTCATATTTAACAAGTAAAGCTGTTAGTACACCAACTTATATTCTAACATCACTTTGTAGAATGTGCGGTGTACCCAGCAAAATATTCCACACGTTTAGCAGACGCTGTCATATTCCTGACTAAATTCTTTAGGTGCAGCCATTTCAGCATATTCTAGAAGGCTTCCAAATCCCATTATTTGCATCTCTTCCACTGTGGGTTTTTTTCTGAAACCATGCAGGACTATTCTACCCAAGCATAGTGCAGGCCAGATGTCCTAGGAATTAATATCCCCTGGAAACCGCCCTCAGCCAGTGAGGGGTGGGAATCAAGTATGTGTAGATGTCTTACTGTCCTTTTTCTTTTGTTGGAATAATTTTGAGCCATGCGAGCTATCCATCCCCGTGAGTTTCCCTGTGGGAACAAACCCCAGTCACCCACTTGGATATCCCTGATCACTTCCCTCCTTGTCCAGTCACTCTCTAACAGGGCCACTGACATTTGCAATTTTTACTCAAATGTTTCCTCTTTAATTTGGGAAATCAAACTACTACAGTATGATAAATGAATCTCTGATAAATGAACCTCCTTCTGGTATAATTTTCTCTTCTTTTGTCTTAATATAATAATATCTTACTTTCACTTGCCTGCATTTTGACAGTAAACACTTTCTGGATCTCTTTGGTTCCAACTCATACTGTTACCAGCTTTCTTATTAAAATCCAGGGTTGGACTTGACTCAAGCCTGCTCATAAATTTTCAGTGCATTTTCTATACTAGTCTAATAGGCGAAATCTTACTTGGATATTTTCTTTCAATCTTACCTTTCACATTGCTCCAGTTGGTTCAGGGACATGGCCGCCTCCAAAGCCCCGCATCTCTATCTTCAGTGCTTCTATTCAGGTTGGTTTCTCAGCCACAACTTGTGCAGTTCAATATGGCAGCCATTAAATAAAAACTAAGTAAGTTTAAAATTGCAGTTAAAAAATATCAAGTTCTCAAAGGCCATAAGTAGTTGGTGACTACCACAGTAGACGGTATAGATACATAACATTTCTCTCATCACAGAAAATTCTACTGGACAGAGCTGGTTTGCAGCATTCTCCCTTTCATATCTAATTTTTGAAATACTGTGTTGGTTTTTTTTCTTTAAGTTCCATCTCAAAGCTAACTTTCTGTGGAAAATTCTCCCAAAGTAAAATTAATTCTGTCATGTGCCTCTATTTATTTTTAGTTTAACTTTAGTTCATTCAATTATAAGACAGGTGCTATATATTTTATTATGAATATTCCTGCATATAAATCATTCACATATAGGTGCATCTCTTCAAGACAGGATTAGTGCATTCTCCTCCTTGTATTTCTTAAGACAGCACAGTGCTTTACTTCTCAACAAATATTGGTTTAATGCTTATGAACTAGTCAAACTGACCTAAACCTTTCCAGATATTCATAAAAACTTATTTTGAACCACTTCTTTCCTAATTCAGTATTTTTGCTGTCATTATTTATGATGTATAATCATATATACTAAAGGCTGAAGGCTTACTGAATTTATTGTGAATCTTAATTTTATCATCTATCTCAATTAACACAGGCATTTTAATATTTTATATACAAAGTTGATACACAGTTTATTTTTCAGAGCATTATTTTTTTTCTCTCCTGGCATCTGAATACACTGATACAAGATTCAAGTTCCATTTTAGAATTTTAAGATTCTAAAGAATCGATAACCATGTGTTGTGTAATTAAAAATGCTGATTTCCTTGCATAGAATTTTGCTTAATATCTGCTTTATTTTGAAGCATATTGTCACCTGTAGAGCCTATTTGTAGAGAGAATTCCCCATACAAGTGAAGCTGGAGGGCTTACACAGCTCTTCAACACAGATACAGGGTCCTTGTTTCTTTTTCATTTATTTAGCTAAACATTAATAGATGTTTCGAATAGAACTGGCAAACAATAACCCTGGATTTCCACTAGATGTTTCAATCTTCCTAACTTTGCTGCATACTCTTTATTCATTGCTGTTTAACCTTCTATATACTTCAAATAACACTGCTATTATCTTTCTCAATCTTTTTGGAGAAAAAATCT
The DNA here is from genome assembly GCF_029378745.1 of Bos indicus. NCBI lineage: Eukaryota > Metazoa > Chordata > Mammalia > Artiodactyla > Bovidae > Bos > Bos indicus. The sequence continues at coordinate 58,729,397 of NC_091763.1, read as the reverse complement.
CAATTATTTTCTCTATACAGATTTTAAGGAAGATTCAAACTTGATTTTCATTTTAATAGGGATAGTATATAGACTTTCCAAATGATCACTAAATTATTTCAAAATGCTGGCAAACTAGTGACAGAATCTGAGCTTAAATGAACCCAAGATAATCTTTAAAAAATCACTTATTTATACACAGGCTACACATAGTGCATTTTGCCTTTGAGGCATCAAACAATAAATTATTTTTCTTTGGAAAAAGTTCCCTAAACTACCATCAAATCTATGGTGAAATCTCATTTCAAGAGTAAATGGTTGCTCAGCTATATGATATTAGAGAGTGTAGTTAACTTTCTCAGTATACATAAACAAAGTTTGAATATAACAGTCTCCAAATATTAACTCTTATCTATTACATGTCTCAAATTTAAAACAAAGTATGTCAAGAATTAAATGTCAAGAATCAATGTCTAACCATTAGTTACCTAATCTACAAAATCATATGATTCCATATGTTTTGTTATTCATGCCTAGGAATTTTAGATTTTTAAGTTTTAAAATAGAAAATGTAATTTTACTTTCTTTATGCTTTAATTAAGGATGGAATATTCAGAGGTGTCTAACACCTGCTTTATAATAAGTAGAGTATTATTTCAAATGACAGATGGACCAATTAAAATATTCTTTTAGATGATACAAAATCTTGTGATGTAGGTAATTTTTTAAATCCAAATTTAAATATGCACTGTAAGAATGTAAAATTATCTAAGTACATATTAATGAAATACCTTCAATTTTACCCTGGAGAGAGTTCAAAGAACAAAGTTTTTCTTTTTTTCCCTTCGCCAACATCCCCTCATTCTGTTGCAGAAACCAGTACTCAAGAAACCAAGCACCATACTTGGAGAGTTGGAGAACTCAGGTTTATTATGCTGGCAGGCCCAGAGGAGTTAATGCTCAAAGCTCTGAGCCCCAAACAAACGGGTCACAGAGTTTTTATATATGGGCAGGCATGATTAAGCGGGTTTGCGGGTTTGCAAGGGCTAGGGCAATTGCAAGGAGCAGGACAAGAGTAAATGAGACAAGCTCCAGTTCCTAGTATTGTGAGTCCCCACTTTCTGAGACCTACATGATCTAGACTTTGCAAGGAGCAAGCTGAGTTACAGAGGCAGAAAGAGAAGGAGGTAAGATTTTAACCTTTCCTCTTCAATTCTTGACCTCCAATTCCACTGTTTTAACATCCAGTGTTGGATGGTTCTCTCGGTTCTCCAAGACTATTGCTGTTAAGAATCAGCTCATATTTCATAAATAAATGAATTCCCCAGAACAAAGTGAAGATTACAGACTTTTAACCTGCAAGTGATTGAAAATTAAAATCAATAAAGATATAAGGTATAGGGAAATACAGACCTGATAGGATAAATAAAAATACTTTACAAAGACAACATCGTCAGCTGGCTCCTGACACAGTTTATGCAGCTCACACTGCAGGGATCCCATTTGTAGTTTCTACCAGAATCATCCACCAGCACATATTTCCAACACTCTCAGGGCACAATTTTCATGTATAGTCCCTCAAAAAGTTTTGTGCACAGTCACTAATGCCTTTCTTACACCCACCATTGTAAACAGCTGATTTTGTATAAAGTTACTGGGTTTCCCATCTCTAGTCAGAAAATAATTTCATAACTTCATTATGGTCAGGCAAAGACAGTGGCTTGACCTTCTGTTTTATTTCGGCACTTTGTTTATATCTAGTTGGTAGCATTGAGCACTTTGCTTTTACTTTTCCTATTCCATATTATTCTTCCCAAGTGACCTCCAAGGTCCTCTGGGACCAAGGCCTAATGTCATCAATCTTTGTATCTGTGAGGCCTAGAACATCAAAGGTTTCTGTGCACTTGGCTGTGGGTTATGCCATATGTGATTCTTAGTCTTATCACTATGTATGGCTTAATCTCTTTTTTAAATCATTTTTGGAAAATTTTATATTGGAGTATAGTTGAGGAAAATTCTGAAAGAGATGGGAATACCAGACCACCTGACCTGGCTCTTGAGAAATTTGTATGCAGGTCAGGAAGCAACAGTTAGAACTGGACATGGAACAACAGACTGGTTCCAAATAGGAAAAGGAGTACGTCAAGGCTGTATATTGTCACCCTGTTTATTTAACTTCTATGCAGAGTACATCATGAGAAACGCTGGACTGGAAGAAACACAAGCTGGAATCAAGATTGCCGGGAGAAATATCAATAACCTCAGATATGCAGATGACACCACCCTTATGGCAGAAAGTGAAGAGGAACTCAAAAGCCTCTTGATGAAAGTGAAAGTGGAGAGTGAAAAAGTTGGCTTAAAACTCACCATTCAGAAAACTACGATCATGGTATCAGGTCCCATCACTTCATGGGAAATAGATAGGAAACAGTGGAAACAGTGTCAGACTTTATTTTTTTGGGCTCCAAAATCACTGCAGATGGTGGCTGTAGCCATGAAATTAAAAGACGCTTACTCCTTGGAAGGAAAGTTATGACCAACCTAGACAGCATATTGAAAGGCAGAGATATTACTTTGCCAACAAAGGTCCGTCGAGTCAAGGCTATGGTTTTTCCAGTAGTCATGTATGGATGTGAGAGTTGGACTGTGAAGAAGGATGAGCGCTGAAGAATTGATGCTTTTGAACTGTGGTGTTGGAGAAGACTCTTGAGAGTCCCTTGGACTGCAAAGAGATCCAACCAGTCCATTCTGAAGGAGATCAGCCCTGGGATTTCTTAGGAAGGACTGATGCTAAAGCTGAAACTCCAGTACTTTGGCCACCTCATGCGAAGAGTTGACTCATTGGAAAAGACTCTGATGCTGGGAGGGATTGGGGGCAAGAGGAGAAGGGGACGACAGAGGATGAGATGGCTGGATGGCATCACTGACTCAATGGATGTGAGTCTGAGTGAACTCCAGGAGTTGGTGATGGACAAGGAGGTCTGGGGTGCTGCGATTCATGGGGTCGCAAAGAGTTGGACATGACTGAGCGACTGATCTGATCTGATCTGATTAACAACATTGTATTAGTTTCAGATGTATGGCAAAGTGATTCAGATTTGGAAGATGTATGGCTCGATCTTCTCATAATGACAAATACAGTCACCAATATCCCCATCAGAGGCCACCTGAGGATGGAGCTACCAGACAGAGCTACTGCCTAAACCCACATCTCGGAGAAACCACCCTGCTGGTCAACAGTAACAGAGAGAGGCTAAGTGTCGGTTGATTTATATTCAGTCTTTTATCACCTTTCTATTCAGTGTACAACTTTTTATTCAGTACACTTATTATTCAGTATATAGCTAAAGTAGACTGTCAGATGAAATTTCAGCACCATTCTGACACCTTGTTCTGTGTCTTCTTTCCACATTAGGCTTTTTACTGAGGGCCCTTATACAGACTGCTTGTATGTATTTGATGTGACTATATCTATATATTCAACACAACCTATGATTGCTACCTGTTAACTATAAAAATCATGTTTTCAGACTTATAAGAATCTAGCTTCTTTTTGAAAGAACCAGATCTTTATAGAGTCCTTTAAATGGCAACCCACTCCAGTATTTTTGCCTGGAAAATCCCATGGACAGAGGAGCCTGGTAGACAACAGTCCATGGTGTCACAAAAAGCTGGACATGAATGAGCAACTTCACTTTCACTTTCTTTAAAGCCTAGAGAGTTTAGAGGACTACAGTTTAACAGTTGTCCTCATCTATAGCCTTCAAGACATTATGAACACAATGGTTGAATGTATGTCTAATAGGGTATGGCTATAGTCCAAACAGGATGCTTAATGACATCCTGCCAAGCTACAGAGACAATATTCTGCCGGGAGATGAGAGTTGAACTGTGCTATTGGAGAAGACTTTTGAGAGTCCTTTGGACTCCAAGGAGATCAAACCGTCAATCCTAAAGGAAATCAACTCTGAATATTTATTAGAAGGACTGATGCTGAAGCTAAAGCTCCAATACTTTGGCCACCTGACTTGAAGAGCCAACTCATTAGAAAAGTCTCTGATGCTGGGAAATACTGAAGGCAGGAGGAGAAGGGGACAACAGAGGATGAGATGGCTGGATGGCATCACCAACTCAATGGACATGAATTTGAGCAAGCTCTAGGAGACTGTGAAGGACAGGGAAGTCTGGCATGCTGCAGTCCATGGAGTCGCAGAGTTGGACATGACTGAGCGACTGAACAACAACAAGATGGGAGTCAGGGAGAAGATTAGTTTTTAACTTAGAATGTGGTCAGTATGTTAGTTTTCTTCACCGAAGATTTAGGTCAGATGAGAGACCACATAATGCAGTTTATAGACCTTAACACCGAGTTCAAAGGTGAGAGACATTCAAAAACTCTTGGCTTCTCCAAAATATAGAGAAGAATCATCCTAGAGTAATATGAAACTGACCAGGGAGCCAGAATGTTGCTGTCAGTTGGAAGTAAGGAAGCACTGTGTGCCCAAATGTTGGTACAATTTCAGAATGAAACTGAATGAAGCTGAGCAAGTACATAAACAAAATCCAAAAACTTTCTGCATAAAAGCAAAGTTATTTTATGTGTGTCTCTGCATACCATGCCTGTGTAAGAGACAGAAAGAAAGGGAAATAGAATGCCAGAAAATATCACGGTTTGCTCCACAGAAAGAGAAGAGAAATATGAACTAGCTTAGAATAAAGACTAGTTCTTTAAAATATTTCAAGAGTTCATTAGTGTGGAGGCATTAGAAGTTTATTTATATCTCCTGCTACCTATGTATGTAGTTTTTATATGTAAAAAATTTGGTTCTTGTTACCACAATTTTGTTTTGCTCTTGACATACATGCTCCAAAAAAGATCTCTATTTAGGGGCAAAAGTAGACAAAACTAGATGCAGCACTCTTGCAAGACTCTTGCTTTAACAGGACATAAATGAAGAGAGTACTCTGCAGTATATATTATGCCATGAAGTGAGAAGTCTTAAAAATATATATCACCTTATGTCTACAGATGTCAGTGTGAACAGACACATCTAGAAAAGTGAAATCCAAAGACATATTATTTTCATTCATTGATGATTTGACAGATGTTTACTTTCGCAAATCCACTCAAGCCTCAAAAAGTTTTGTTAAAACATAACCCAGTAAGCAAATAGAGCTCAATTGTTCACTGAAGGGAGTATATTTATAACTCTCAGTGTTATCTATTAATATATTGGCTTATATGATCTGTGTGGTTCTTTTCAACTCTAAATTTTTGAACTAATTTATATGCATTATAGGTATGTGAATGTATGTTAGAGTTTCAAAATTACTCTGGAGACAGGAGTTCTAGCAATAATACCAAATGTCTTTTCAGTTCAGTTCAGTCATTCAGTCATGTCCAATTCTTTGTGACCCCATAGACTGCAGCACACCAGGCCTCCCTGTCCATCACCAACTTCCAGAGTTTACTCAAACTCATATCCATTGAGTCGGTGATGCCATCCAACCATCTCATCCTCTGTCGTCCCCTTCTCCTCCCACCTTCAATCTTTCCCAGCATCAGGGTCTTTTCAAATGAGTCAATTCTTCACATCTGGTGGCCAAAGTATTGGAGCTTCAACTTCAGCATCAGCCCTTCCAATGAATATTCAGGACTGATTTCCTTTAGGATGGACTGATTGGATCTCCTGGCAGTCCAAGGGGCTCTCAAGAGTCTTCTCCAACACCACAGTTCAAAAGCATCAATTCTGCTCTCAGCTTTCTTTATAGTCCAACTCTTACATCCATACATGACTACTGGAAAAACCATAGCTTTGACTAGACGGACCTTTGTTGGCAAAGTAATGTCTCTGCTTTTTAATATGCTGTCTATGCTGGTCACAACTTTTCTTCCAAGAAGTAAGTATCTTTTAATTTCATGGCTGCAGTCACCATCTGCAGTGATTTTGGAGCCCCAAAAAGTAAAGTCTGTCACTGTTTCCACTGTTTCCCCATCTATTTCCCATGAAATGATGGGAACAGATGCCATGATCTTAGTTTTCTGAATGTTGAGCTTAAGCCAACTTTTTCACTCTCCTCTTTTCACTTTCATCAAGAGGCTCTTTAGTTCTTCTTTGCTTTCTGCCATAAGGCTGGTGTCATCTGTATATCTGAGGTTATTGATATTTTTCCCTGCAATCTTGATTCCAGCTTGTGCTTCATCCAGCACAGCGTTTCTCAAAATTGTCTTTACAGATCATTAAAGAAGAAAGAGGTTACTCTAAAGATTTGTGCAGATAATGATAACAAGAATCATTGATGTCATATTTAAATCTGTTTTCTTTATAGCTGGAATTAATACATGAAAAAAATCACCTTAATTTTTTTCTCAAACACAAATGAAGGAAGTCAGGACCTTTCATCCCTTTGAATCAGTCAGTATAAACTAAAAACAATGACTAATGTTCTGCTGTAGAACAATTTTTTATAAGATGAGAATTTGTATTAATGGGAATTTAAGATAATTTTCTTATACAGTTCTTACATTATCTAAAGGTCAATTAGATGAATAATTTTTCTTTCAATTTTATCAACTATATCATCTCATAACCTAGTTTCATTTTTATGTGTTTTAAAGTATCTATTCATTAACAGGCATACAATGAGCATTAGTTGTACACAACTTGTCCTAAAGAACAGGAGAGCTCTACAGTAATTTGAAATACACTATTTTCTTCAATGAACTTAAACTTATTTGTATTATTTTATATATAAATTATATATTAACAATATGATATGTGTAATGCATTTATGACTAGTGTGTTAATACATAGACATATATGACACTAAAATCACAAACACACACAAAAAATTTTTAAGCACCAAATAAGTGAATTAGTTACTTAGCACAATAGGATGTCAGGTTACACGTATGTCACCATGGAATGAAATGATTAGGAAAAGCTTAACAAACAACATTAGAATTAGGTTATGCCTTAAACGTGAATAAACTTCAAATAGAATCAGAACTTTAGTAGATCTAGAAAACGGAATAAGAAATGGGTTAAAATAGAGTGTTGGATGACATCACCAACCCGATGGACATGAGTTGAGCAAGTTCTGGGAGTTGGTGATGGACAGGGAAGCCTGGTGTGCTGCAGCCCATGGGGTTGCAAAGAGTCGGACACGACTAAGCGACTGAACTGAACTGAGAGTGTGTCCAAAACATATTTAAGTGACAAGGAAGACTGGACTCATCAGGGAAAGGAGAAGAACTGACACATTCACTTGCAGTGTAAGTTAAATTCAGATTCTGGGGAGTTTTTTGTTACTAGTTAAGAAATGTTTGGTTGCATTATTATATATGAAATGAGAAACCATGGAATGTTTTTTCTAAAACAAACTACTTTGGAGAAAATGTTATGATAATTAGTCTTAAAGAATTAAAATTAGGAAGAGAAACTAGAGATTAAAAAAAAAAAGGCTCAGGGACTATTTCAAACTCTCTAGCTAATATGATTAGAACCTAAACTATATATGATTCTTAAATGCAAGAGATGAAAAGGAAGGAATGGATATTTTCAACAGATATTTTCTGAAAAAACTGGCAAATTTTGATGCAGGATTTAGAATGGTGGGGTGAAACAGAAAATTTTGGGTTTTATTCGTGTGTGACTAAAAAGTGTCTCTATCATTCATAAAGAAAATAATGTTTCTCTTGAGAAGTAAGAACATGTACACTACAAAAGTTGAATTTTAGGTCTTAATGAGTTATCCAAAGAGACACAATGATGAAAAATGATGAAGATACAGAGTGGGAGATCCAAACCATAAATATATATATAATGATGCCTTAACAAAAAGAAGGGGATTTACTAATGAGAGATCATTTGTGATGACCAACGCTGCAGGCTCCATGAAGGGGTTAAAGACAAAACAGATTTGGGAGGACAAGGAAAGGGAGAAGGGCTATAGATCATTTGTATTTAAATCACTTAACAATGAAGAGAAGAAATAATAGGAAACACAATCAGCAGAAATAAGCTTTTAAAAATTTTAATGCACTATATTTAGCAAGCACTTATTCATGACTGAAGACAAAAATCGTTCTTATACACACATGGTCTTAATTCTATCTACCACATAAATACTCGGCTGAATATATTATTTGAAATTTCAGAATGGGTGAAGATAACCTGAAATCCAAGATTTTAAGGATAGTGAAATACCAGAAAAAATTACTCACAAATACTGAAACTTTTTAAACACATAGACATATGTCTAAAAAATGTACACATGTGTATATATATATACATATATGAGTGAAAGCAAATCCCCATACGTTTATATATTGTGTCAATGCTTCCAGAGCTTTTAAGAGTCATGGAAAATTAATAAAAAATAGAACTGTATCTTCAAATGAGTCTAACAAGAATAAAAATAATGTGACATCAGAATTTTTAAAACATGCTCCTGAGATAGAGTTCTGACCACTTGTACCTTAAGATGCCGAATTGACATGGTGGTCCAGGACACTCCAGGTTGACATGTCTGCCCATAAGGTCTCCTGTGGAAAAGGGGATGGCTATCAGGACTTTAGCAGAGGAACCAATTCCTTCGATATAATGTCCTATTATAGCAAATGAAAAGAATGAAAGCAAAAACAAGCAATCTAAGACCTTAGACTACAGTTTACTCAACTTAGGTATCCAGCATAATCCTAAAACATGGTAGAACCCCAGTTAATAACTTTTAAGTGGAATTAAAGAACTGGGCCCTATGCTAGTCACAATTTACCATTAAAGTGTTTCTACAAATGTACCATGAAATTAGAGTCCTTTTTTTTGTCTATAATTAATTAAAACTTTAAAATTCTCTTTGTGTGAATTTTATTAAATGCAATGGCTACATCAAAGGGAATATTTATGTGGGAAATTTAATGACATGAAATTAATTTCCAATGATATGATTCTGATTTAAAATTCAAGGACATCTGAACAGTAGGTGTGTGAAAAGGTATTAAAGGCCTTCTGGCTGTTTCTTTCATCAACTTCTTTTGTTTCCTTTTACCATCCTTCTTTATATCTAGCAGGCATGCCATAACATGACCAGGAATTTGAAAAATAAATGATTGCAGCTGTCAGGGCCTCCTGCTTGAATTCGTGAATGTCTTTATGAAGATTTGGGCTGCATTGTGTTTTCTAGTAGTGAGCCATTTCAAAAGGAGGCATGATGGCTCTTTCATGTAAATTAATTTATACAGCTGTAACTTTCACAGTTAGCCTGGGGCTCTTCTTTCAGAGTTTTGCATTTATTTTAAGCATAGGATTTTGAAAATTAAAATGTGTTTTATTGAGTTTAACTTTTATTGGAGACAGCTTGAAGTTATTACTCGATCTGCATTTTATTTATTTTTTCACAGAAAACATTGTTTTATTAACTGCCTTAACCAATTCACGAGTTGAGGGGTCCTGAAGACACAGGCCCTAGTGAGGGCTGGACTCTGGAAATCCCCATGAGTGAGCAAGACAGGATGGCACTGGGAGCAACAGGGCAGCGGCAGCACAGAATCACAGGGCACATGGGCATCAGCTCTACATTTTAAAAACAACTAATAAACATGTCCTTCTTAAATAATTGCTTGGTGACTATTATGCCACCATGGCATCTTTTATCTGTACAGACTACTTATAATGCAGCTCCCCTATTCGCCCCACTGCCCTGCCACACTTCATTCCTTTTGCTGTTTTTTTTTTTTTTTCCATTAACCTAAGGACACTTTTATTTGAGTCCATGGTCCAGCCTAAATTGTTACCTTTTGAGTTCTTTGGAAATTTAGGCTTCTCAAAACTGTGATGATCACTCAAGATACCTTATTCTGATAAACCAAATGTATTACATAATTAAAACGTTCTTTCTGGCTTTTAGCTAGTTAATCTCAAAATTTTGTCAGTGTTAGTGACCTTAAAAATGTAAGGTCACTTTCAGTCAGTTCAGTTCAGTTTAGTTGCTCAGTCATGTCTGACTCTTTGTGACCCCATGGACTGTAGTACGCCAGGCCTCCCTGTCCATCAACAACTCCTGGAGTTTACTCAAACTCATGTCCATTGAGTTGGTGATGCCATCCAACCATCTCATCCTCTGTCATCCCCTTCTCCTCCTGCCCTCAATCGTTCCCAGCATCAGGGTCTTTTCCAATGAGTCAGTTCTTTGCATTAGGTGGCCAAAGTATTAGAGTTTCAGCTTCAGCATCAGTCCTTCCAATGAATATTCAGGACTAATATCCTTTAGGATGGACTAAAGGAAAAGATCCTAGTTGGATCTCCTTGCTGCCCAAGAGACTCTCAAGAGTCTTCTCCAACACCACAGTTCAAAAGCATCAATTTGTCGACACTCAGCTTTCTTTATAGTCCAACTCTCACATCCATACATGACTACTGGAAAAACCATGGCTTTGGCTAGATGGACCTTTGTTGGTAAAGTAATGTCTCTGCTTTTTAATATACTGTCTATGTTGGTCATAACTTTATTCCAAGGAGTAAGCGTCTTTTAATTTCATGGCTGCAGTCACCATCTGCAGTGATTTTGGAGCCTTCAAAAATAAAGTCTGCCACTGTTTCCATTGGTCACTTTGGTTTTAACTAAATATAGACATTATCATAATCATCCTGTTTATTTTCTGTATATAGTCTTGAAATCTTCTTAAGGACACAAATCTAGTTTTATTACTTACTCTCTGACTCATATTTGGAAGAAATATTGTTTTCATATCATCAGATAATAAACATCCTTGAGAAATCTGTGTTTAGAGTTAAGATGCATCAACACACTGTAGAAATGTCTCTGTTTCAGACAGTGATGATTCTTTTTATTCAAGACTGGCAATATTTTTTGACAAAAAACATATGACCAAAACTTTACTGGTAACAGAAAAAAGTAGATTTGCATAGGTATACAATGATTAAAAAAAAAAAATCTACTCTGCTTATGGCAGTTTGTTTCATGCAAAAAAGAATATAACTTGGTATCCAGGAGTCAGGTGAAGCAGGGTTCAGATCTTGAGACCACCACTTAGCTGTGTGACACATGGGCCAAGTTCCCAGTCCTTCTCAACTTCATATTTTTCATAGGTAAAATAGGAGCTAAAACAGTCCCTAAAGAGACGCAGAGTTACCATTCATACTGATTTGTCAGGCAGTGTAATCAAATATGTATCTCTTTTCCTACATAGATTGCAAATTTCCATTTTAATTTTTAAACATCTTATATTTTTTACACATATCCTTTCACTCTTTTAAAATGTCATACTGTCCACAGCTTTATTTCCAGATACCCAGAAGGCAATGGCACCCCACTCCAACACTCTTGCCTGGAAAATCCCATGGACGGAGTAGCCTGGTAGGCTGCAGTCCATGGGGTCTCTAAGAGTCGGACACGGCTAAGCGACTTCACTTTGACTTTTCACTCTCATGCATTGGAGAAGGAAATGGCAACCCACTCCAGTGTTCTTGCCTGGAGAATCCCAGGGACAGGGGAGCCTGGTGGGCTGCCGTCTATGGGGTCGCACAGAGTCGGACACGACTGAAACGACTTAGCAGCAGCAGCAGCAGACAGTTGTGCTAATACTATTTAATCTATTTTTATCCCACTTAGTTGAAGTGCCACCCACATCACTTAATAAATTTGTATATCATGGAAGCTGTTGCTGAATTATTTTCTGTACTCTCATCCTAACCCAACACTGTCTTGATCTGTTTATAGTGACTTTATAGCTTTTTGTAATATCTGTTAAATTCTTTTACCTATTGTCGCTTGCAAACTTTTCTTAGTTACATTTAGAAATTTGTAATTTAATATAAATTGTAAAAAACTGTATATTTCTTGCTCAGTTTTATCACAAAATCTAATTTGCATTCCAATTTAAATGAAATAGAAGAAAAAAACACACATTTATTTTCAAAGTGCCTACTTAAGTTCTTAATAAATACTTGAAGTTTGGCTGGAGACATCATTTATCTTTCTGTTATTGTCAGTGATTTTCCACTTTAGTCTCAAACATATCTCATTTTCAATTTTTCTTTCTTATGCTTGAATGAAGGAATCTTACTTCCTAGTTAACTCTCTATATAAAGTTTTCTTCAATTCATTTTTGTTACCAAAATTTTGTTTATTTTACCTGTTTAACTTCATAATCATAAAGTTATTTTGAGATGTTAAGGGACAACAAAGTTTGATGCAAGAAATGCCTGCACATATCCTCACATACAAAAAGATATGAGAACTCAATAGACAATTCAATTAGATTTGCTATATATCCTTTAAAGGAAAACTTATTTCATGGAAGATAAAAATTTTAATTGAAAATGGAATACATGAATAAGAATATACTGAAAAGTTTGTTATCAGGGAAGAGTACAAATGACAAACCTAAATTTATTGAAAACAATAACTGGAACAAAATAAAATGCAATGTGCGTTGTTAAATAAAGAAGTCAATTGGGTAAGTGTACCAGAATTTAGTCGATTTGTCTTTTCCTTTTTATGCAGTTTTAAATTAAATTTCAAAGCATAAATAAGGCCACATTTTCTAAGAAACCTTCTATTTTTTATTAATTAATATGCATGATCACCTATTTTTGTGGTTTTACATCTTTCTCTCTATACTCACACAAACATACACATGCATGCATAACTAAAATGAAAGCTTTAAATTTCTAATAAATTTTCTACTTTAGCTTTGAAAATTGCTGTCTCATTTAAAGAAAGAAAATTTATGTCAGAAGAGGCAAATTCCCTGGACCCTTCTCCAGAAATGTGAATTCAGGGTGTCTGGTGTTGGAGCACAGGAATCTGAATTTAAGAACATATGGTGATTTAAATGATGATTGAGTGTAACTACATCTTGATAAATATCACACTATTTCACTTCCTTGGTGAGTTCAGTTTTGTTTTTTTCTATCACTAGGTTTTAACTATGTAATAGGGATGATAAAGCTGGTTTTAGAAAAGGCAGAGGAACCAGAGATCAAATTGCCAACATCTGCTGTATCATTGAAAAAGCAAGAGAGTTCCAGAAAAGCATCTATTTCTGCTTTATTGACTATGCCAAATCCTTTGACTGTGTGGATCACAATAAACTGTGGAAAATTCTGAAAGAGATGGGACTACCAGACCACCTGATCTGCCTACTTAGAAATCTGTATGCAGGTCAGGAAGCAACAGTTAGAACTGAACATGGAACAACAGACTGGTTCCAAATAGGAAAAGGAGTATGTCAAGGCTGTATATTGTCACCCTGCTTATTTAACTTATATGCAGAGTACATCATGAGAAATGCTGGGCTGGAAGAAGCACAAGCTGGAATTGTCGGGAGAAATATCAATAACCTCAGATATGCAGATGACACCACCCTTATGGCAGAAAGTGAAGAGGAACTAAAAAGCCTCTTGATGAAAGTGAAAGAGGAGAGTGAATAAGTTGGCTTAAAGCTCAACATTCAGAAAACGAAGATCATGGCATCTGGTCCCATCACTTCATGGGAAATAGATAGGGAAAGAGTGGAAATAGTGTCAGACTTTATTTGGGGGGGCTCCAAAATCACTGCAGATGGTGATTGCAGCCATGAAATTAAAAGACGCTTACTGCTTGGAAGGAAAGTTATGACCAACCTAGACAGCATATTGAAAAGCAGAGACATTACTTTGCCAACACAGGTTCGTCTGGTCAAGGCTATGGTTTTTCCTGTGGTCATGTATGGATGTAAGAGTTGGACTGTGAAGAAAGCTGAGTGCTGAAGAATTGATGCTTTTGAACTGTGGTGTTGGAGAAGACTCTTGAGAGCCCCTTGGACTGCAAGGAGATCCAACCAGTCCATTCTGAAGGAGGTCAGTCCTGGGTATTCTTTCGAAGGACTGATGCTAAAGCTGAAACTCCAGTACTTTGGCCACCTCATGCGAAGAGTTGACTCATTGGAAAAGACTCTGATGCTGGGAGGGATTGAGGACAGGAGGAGAAGGGGACGACAGAGGATGAGATGGCTGGATGACATCACCTACTCGATGGACGTGAGTTTGAGTGAACTCCGGGAGTTGGTGATGGACGAGGAGGCCTGGCGTGCTGTGATTCATGGGTTCGCAAAGAGTCGGACACGACTAAGTGACTGAACTGAACTGTACTGAGGGATGATAAAGGGCCTCCCCTATGGCTCAGTGGTAAAGAACTCACCTACCAGTACAGGAGACACAAGAGACATGAGTTTGATCCCTGGGTCCGGAAGATCCCTTGGAGTAAAGGCAACTCACTCCAGTATCTTGCCTGGAAAGTTCCATGGACAGAGGAGGTTGGTGGGCTACAGTCCATAGGGTCACAGAGTTGGACAGGACTGAGCAACTGAGCACACACACGCGGCGATGATGAAAGCGTAAGTTCCCTCATTCCTGTAAAAGTTAAACAAGAAATAATGTGCATAATCAGCACAGCAGCGAGTACACAGTATTTGCTCACTAAGGAATAGCTTCTATTTTCATTCATCATTTTCCACAATGGAAATGTTATCATTGGGCTTCCCCTGTGGTTCAGCTGGCAAAGAATCCACCCACAATGTGCAAGACCTGAGTTCGATCCCTGGGTTGGGAAGATCCCCTGGAGATGGGAAAGGCTACCCACTCCAGTATTCTTGCCAGGAGAAGTCCATGACTGTATACTCCATGGCGTCACAAAGAGTCAAGCATGACTGAGCGACTTTCACTTTCACTTCCAATGTTAACATTACACCATCATGATCTATTTATGCATTCATTCCCCTTTGAATTGTAATTTCCTGAGGGAAGAGAATATTTTTTTTTCTATATTTGTGCCTCTAGAATCTGGCTTGATGTTTGATATGTCACATGTGCTCAGTACATTTGTGTTGAATGAGTTTAAGTAGGCACACAGAAAACTATCAGAATTAGTAGGGAAGACATAAAGTAGAAGGCAAATGGGATATGACAGAACCAGGTGACAATTGGAGATAAAATGCGAGGATGGATGCCCTGAGGCAATCCTACTCTCGTCTCTGCTCATAATCTGGCTCAGTCCGTGTTTGATCTCTCTGGGCTGGGTCAGCACCCTCACCTGCTCACACAAGTGGACCCCATTCAACTCTGCAGCTTCATTTTATTATCTCTCCTCATTACCCTTGCTCTCTGTATTTGCTGTAATATAGATTGTGTGCCCCTCTGCCTGCCAATGCAAGAGACATGAGTTCTGTCCCTGGGTCTGGAAGATTTCCTGGGGAAGGAAATAGAAACCCACTCCACTCTTGTTGTCTGGGAAATCTCACAGACAGAGGACCTTGGCAGGCTACAGTCCAATGGGTTGCAAAAGGGTCAGACATGACTTGGCAGTTAAAACAACAACTGAAATAATTGTCTTATTAGACAAATATACTACCATTATTCTTTAAACCAAGTGCCTGTTAAAAGCACATTAATGGGAGATTTCTCTAATATAAGAATGTTACTAGGAATGTTTCTTTAATTTTATTTCTTAGTTTTTTTCCCCAGAGTATCCACTATGATACTTTCTTAGGGCACAAATATAATTGAAACATTTATTAAAATGCATAAAAATGATAAGAACAGTTATTTACACAATACTAAATTTTGTCAGCTATAGGGAAATATTAAGTGTACTTCATTCATAAGCCTCATTTTAAAATAAAATACAATGATTTTAAATATTGCCTCCAAGCAACCTTAAATATTTAGTTCCAAATTCAAAGAAAAGTCTATAGATTAACACGTGCATCTTAAAATAATCGAAGTATTTACATCATTTGGAGTGACAATGAAATTTTTCCTAAGAATTAGCTGGTGCACAAAAACACTACCAACAACAAATATCTGATAATTTGAGTATATAACATAAGCTATCAGTTAATAAATTATTGGTTTATACTCTCTATATAATTATACTCTAAACGATGGATTGAAAGAATTACCGGAACTTACCAAAGAAAGTAAATCACATCCCACATGCTAGGGATATAAGGTTTAATACATATTAAAAATGATTTATTAAAATTCTCATCTTCCCCACCATGATGACACATGCTGGAGGGAGGTAAACTTTAAATGTAGCAACTATTCAATCTCTTCCACAAAAAATATTTTTCAGTTTATTGTTATATGTGTATTCTTGTTGTCATTTTTTTTCACTTTTTTTCAAAAGAGACTACTTGATGTCAGTATTTAGTCAGCAAGAATTTTCTTAATGTATATTTTTAGAAGTTATGATAAAATAAGGTGCGGAACATATGCACATCAGTTTTCTTGGCAGATTCAGCTTCTAAACTAGCTCCCAGGTATTAACATAAACAGAGTTGATGTGGGCATCATCTTGGCGACACTGTGATACAATGTGGTGACACGTTAGTTAGGCTGTGAAACTGCATAACAGATGCAAAAAGCAAGATAAGCAGCTCAGAATTGTAAGTAAATATTAACTCCAGATGATGTGAGAATGATTAAATTACAAACAGAGCAAAGTTATGTTTATAGCAGGATTCATTCATTTAATACACATTTATTGAATCACTACTATGAGTTAGGTGTGATTATGGGTGCTCATCGATCAAACTTAAAATCTCATGATCTCTGTTCTCAACAGAGCTAGGGATAGATTGACCAACTCAGTTTTAAAAGTGATCTCCAAGTTAACAGAGTCCAAAATGGTAATAAAAATTATCAACAGTTCCACAGGGAATTCTCTAGGTCCTGGCTCGTGTCTCTCGGACCTGTGCGTTCTAGTCCTGAGAGAAACATAATCCTATATTGACTTCTAGTTCAAATTATACACAGCATCCTTTAGGAGAATATTCTGAATTTTATAGAGAATAAGGTTATAGAGTGAAAAAGAATTTGTTCAATCACTACACTTCTCTACAATTGGTCTGATGGTTTTGATTCTCAATTGCCAAAAACAATTGTTTTGAAGACACATGTAACCCTTAAATGGTTGGCTTATCTTTCTTAGATACTTACTATACACAGTTACAATGCCACAAGATTATTCCTGTGTTCATATATAATACAAAGAAGTATCTCGGGTAACTTTTCTTCATAGCCCTTGTAGAGTAGAGGTACAAGGCCAGATACATGGGCTTAGATTTCAGAGGAGTACCTAAGGTCTTTGCAGAACTTCCCATCCACAGTGAATGTACCTGTATCTTGTTAGTTTTCACCCTTTCTTCTTATCCTCTACTGCTAAAACATCTCTTCATTTATTCCTTCTTTAAAAAGAATATTAATTGAATATTAATTCCCTGATGGCTCAGTGGGTAAATAATCTTTCTGCAATGCAAGAGACACAGGAGATGCGGGTTTGATCCTTGGTTCAGGAAGATTCCCTGGAGAAGGAAATGGCAATCCATTCCAGTATTCCTGCCATGAACAGAAGAGCCTGGCAGGCTACAGTTCAAAGGGTCATACAGAATTGGACATGACTAAGCACATAGACACAATTAAATATTATTGGTCAACTTTATACTAATAATCATAAGTTTTCTGTATATATTCAATTATATTTTAGGGCCTTTTCCTCAGCTTTACTGACAGCAGGGAACTTTTGGTGAAATATTGCCACCTTTGAAGCATATATATTTAGTACTATATGTCTGCTGTTAACTTTAGTTAACTAGTTGTAATGATACATGTCATCATTACAGTGTCATCTAGCGGTCTATCAGACTGCCCAGGAAGCTGTCAAGATAAAGCAGACCTCTGTTAAATCCATATTATAAAAGACAACTTTCTATCATTGTCCATTCTAATCCACGATCATGCAATAGAAACCCATGGGCAAATTATGGATTACTCTACTACATTCTAAGAGGAGGATATGGCAATCCACTCCAGTATTCTTGCTGGAGAATCCCATGGACGGAGGAGCCTGGTGGGCTACACAGTCCATGGAGTGACAAAGAGTCAGGCACGACTGAAGTAACTTAGCACACATGCTACTGCATTCTGAAGCTTGAGTTTTACCATTGCTTCACTATTATCATCAATTTGTACAACACTTTCTTTACAAATTGTTGTTTGTATTTTCTTAAGAATGTATGTTTCTTTTAAGATGTTGTTCAGTTACCCATTCATGTCTAACACTGCGACCCCATGGACTGCAGCACGCCAGGCCTCCTTGTTCCTCACCATCTCCTGAAGTTTGTCCAAGTTCATGTCCACTGCATTGGTGATGCCATCCAGCCATCTCATCCTCTGATGCCCTCTTCTCCTTCTGCCCTCAATCTTTCCTAGCATCAGGGACTTTTCCAATGAGTCAGCTGATTGCACCAGGTGACCAAAAGACCGGATCTTCAGCTTCAGCATCAGTCATTCCAATGAATATTCATGGAAGATTTCCTTTAAGATTGGCTGGTTTGATCTCCTTGTTGTTCATCGGACTCTCAGGAGTCTTCTCCAACACCACAGTTTAAAGGCATCAATTCTTTGGTCTTCTTCCTTCTTTGCAGTCCAACTTTTACAATCATAAGTGACCATGGGGGAGACTCTGACGCACTTTTATTCAAATCCTATAGGTGTATATGTAAATCTTAGTTCTGATGAACCCTATGCACAAGTCCATAGGCAATTTATTCTACTCTCAATTGATTTGTTGATCAAAAGAAGAGTAATTATAGTGGCTAAATAACAAGCAATGACAGTACATTTCCATAGTGTGCATCACTACCAAAGCCAAGTATGTTGGAACTATCTCTGTTCTACGTCATCACAGGTTCTCTGCACATCAAGGTGTGCAATCTTGACATTGGCAGAAGCACAGAGGGTATGTGAATACCGGACAACTCAGACTTTAATACAACAAAGCTCTGAAATGTAGACAGACATGATACACTGATGGCTCTAGAAGGGCTGACATGGTCTTTTTCGGTGTCTGCCAACGAGGACTTTGGCCCTCTGGATGCCCGCAAGGCTCTTGGCCTTTGGACAGCAACCTGGTGCTGGATTTGGCCCTTGCCACAGAGGCCACCCGCCTGGGCCTGTGTACAGGCTCTTGCATGTGTGTCTGGCTGACCCGACCAGGGATGCCGCCTCTGGTCTCTGGCTAAACTGAGGGTTGGCATTACGAGGCAGTGTGGGTCTTCTACCCTGTTCACTCCCCACCGCAGGCACCCAGTGGTGGGTGGGATGACCCCCACCCTGTGAGGCTCCTTCCCACGTCTCAGGTGTTCTCTCGGGTGTCCTAGGTCACTCTCACCTGAGAGAAGGAGCAGGGAGAGATTGCTGGTGGGCTTCCCTGGTGGCTCAGACAGTAAAGAATCTGCCTGCAGTGTGGAAGACCTGGTTTAGATCCCTGGGTTGGGAAGACCCCCCTGGAGGAGGGCATAACAATTCACTCCAGTATTCTTGCCTGGAGAATCCCCATGGATAGAGGGACCTGGCAGCCGGCTACAAGTCCATGGGGTCACAGAGTTGGCTAGGACTGAGCAACTAAGCACAAACACTGAAGGGCCTAGTCTGCAAATGAAGAGGATCAGTGAGCAGACCAGACTCGAAGCGCAAAGGTCTGTATCTAGGCAGATGATTGCTTCCAAGCACTCCCTGGAGGGCTTTTGTAGGTGATTCAATCTTTTCAACTTAGCAACACTGCTGGCTTTTTAGATCCCCATCCCAGCACATCCTCTTCTCCAAAGGTAAGCTCTTTCCCTATCCCTGTCTTGTTGAGCAGAGATATGTATGGTCATTTGGAGTAAATGTAGAAGAGAATGTATTAGGAAAATATATACCATCAGGAAAGCAGCCTTGTGATAACCAGCACTCCAGTTCTTGTTTTCAAACACAGCAGCAGTCTCTGTGATGTTTGCCTGTAATGGACAAACCATGGGATGTCTTCCTGGGTGGAGGGACTATTTTGATGCTTTGCAGACTTGTCTAGTGACAAGAAACATCTGAAAGACTATAAATGTTTCTGATTGAGGAACTGGCCTTGTTTGAAAGATGGAGCCTCTGAGATCAGCTACTGCAATCTATCAGTGTTTCCTGAAATTAACTCACATCTGTCAAGCCAGATTTTAACTCAGATTGCTGAAAGGAAGAGAAAGCAAGCCTCTACTGACATACATACTTGTTTTTCCTCGCCATTCTAGTTCATCTACCTCATTTTCTATTTGTTAAGGGAGGGAATAGGGAAAGGAGTGTCATCAGTATATTCTCTCTGGGATTTTTATTTCAATCTTCTATATCAACTTCCTTTGATTCTCAAGACCCTAATTAGATTTTTTTTAAACATGACCTACAATAGTTTCTTTTTAATTACATTCTGCTCTAGACAACATTTAAAAGAGCTAGAATTTCTGGAAATGAGGAAAGCATGAAGATAAATATGTCAAGATTTTATCTTGCTATTTCTATTTCACAAGGTTTTTCTTGAGAATTAAGTGAGATAAAGTATGTAAAGCATTCATCCTAATGCTTGTTAAGCATAAACTAAGGATTTGATTTATTGAGCTTCATTTCGATAGCTATTAGTTACAAGTCAAGTTTGTTACAAGATGTCCTTATATGCAATGAATATAATAGCATGTTTCAGGCTCATTTCAATATAGTGATTTGGTAATAACAATTTCTTTAAATTCAACCATTTCTAATTATCAAATAAAACTGGCTTTGTCATTCAGCCTCTGTTGTTGTTTGTTGCTCAGCTGCTAAGTCATGTCCAACTCTTTGCAACCCCATGGACTGAAACACGCTAGGCTTCCCTGTCTTTCACTTTCTCCCAAAGTTTGCTCAAACTCATGTCCATCAAGTCGGTGATGCCATCCAACCATCTCATCCTCTGTTGTCCCCTTCTCTTTCTGCCCTCAATCTTCCCAAGTATCAGGGTCTTTTCCAATGAATTAGCTCTTTGCATCAGGTGGACAAAATATTGGAGCTTCAGCTTCAGCATCAATCTTCCAGTGAATATTCAGGGTTGATTTCCTTCAGTACTGACTGGTTTTATCTCCTTGATGTCCAAGGGACTCTTCCAAATTTGCTTTCAGGCTCTAATACTGCTATTTAATGTCACTGAAATTGAAAGAATATATGGGATGCAATACAGATAAATTAACAAATGACTTACAACTGTGTATTAACAATAAACAAGATGATAAGCAAAGTAAACCAAATCTAATTTAGTAATAATACTTTTAATAATAATCTATTGGTTTTTAAGGATTACAAATAAGATATAGTCAATATTCTTTCAGTTCAGTTCAGTTCAGTCGCTCAGTCATGTCCGACTCTTTGCAACCCCATGAACTGCAGCACGTCAGGCCTCCCTGTCCATCACCAACTCCCGGAGTTTATTCAAACTCATGTCCTTTGAGTCGGTGATGCCATACAGCCATCTCATCCTCTGTCGTCCCCTTCTCCTCCTGCCCCCAATCCCTCCCAGCATCTTGGAAGGAAAGTTACAACCAACCTAGATAGCATATTCAAAAGCAGAGACATTACTTTGCCAACAAAGGTCCATCTAGTCAAGGCTGTGGTTTTTCCAGTGGTCATGTATGGATGTGAGAGTTGGACTGTGAAGAAGGCTGAGTGCCAAAGAATTGATGCTTTTGAACTGTGGTGTTGGAGAAGACTCTTGAGAGTCCATTGGACTGCAAAGAGATCCAACCAGTCCATTTTAAAGGAGATCAATATTCTTTAAAAGACCCTAAATATTAAGAATATTTAGTTTCATTTCTTGGGAAAGGAAAGGAAAGGTAGGAGAAAATAAATAAATGGCCCAAATGCAACATAACTAATAAGTAAGAAGTGCAAGACTCAAGTCCAGATCTACCTCATTCTCTAACTAAATCTCTCA
Source organism: Bos indicus (assembly GCF_029378745.1). Classification (NCBI taxonomy): domain Eukaryota; kingdom Metazoa; phylum Chordata; class Mammalia; order Artiodactyla; family Bovidae; genus Bos; species Bos indicus. The sequence goes on along the minus strand of NC_091763.1, from coordinate 58,707,587 downwards.
CTATTAGACCAAACTGTCTGACAAACATTTCCTATTTTCCCAGAACTAGTAGCTTAGAGAAAAATTCCACTGGCTGTATTCACAGTGTACTTATATTCTGATAGTTATTTATTGTGAAATTCTTTATCCTTGTAGTTATTCTAATGGAAAAAATAAACTGGGATGAAAATGCCATGGGAATACTGAGGGGTATTTATCTTAATTATTTCTTAATTCCTTTGGCAACAAATAAACCAGATCTTTCTCATATGAAATAAGCATTTAGCATCAGGTTATGATTAATAAATAATAAAATGATGCCTGAATCTTAAGGAAAATTAATGAAGCTCCCTGATCATTCAACCTATTATTCAATTGCTATAAGGCATGATGAAATTTGAGTCAAGTTTAATTTCCATTGATTACCAGTATAGTGATATACTTGGTTATTCTTCTATTTTTCCTTTTAACACTGTCAATCCAGATATGTTAAATGGCACAGAATTTTCACACTGAATAAATCTTGCATTCAAAAACTTATTTTAGTCTTTACGTTAATAAGTAAGCCACAGAACACCTGTGAGGTTACTAAGAATAAATGCTTGGCAAAAGGATTACTGTAATAGTTTCTCATTGCATATAACACAATACTGTCACTTCATGTACTGAACAGATAGAAATAAAGGCCCAAGGACATGGTCTATGTGTGTTGAAATCTGGGAGGAAGTAACCTTTATTTCAGCCAAATTGACACATTATCACACACACATTAAACTATTCACATTTGTCTCTTGATACATTAAATTCCTATCCTGGGCTCTTCAGTCTAAGCTTTAAAGACAGTCTTCTGATCTAGCATATTAAATAATTAGATCAATAGGTAGATGTTTAAATAAAAATGTATATACAGTGGAAGTGAGAAATAGATTTAAGGAACTAGATCTGATAGATAGATTGCCTAATGAACTATGGACTGAGGTTCCTGACATTATACAGGAGATAGGGATCAAGACCATCCCTATGGAAAAGAAATGCAAAAAAGCAAAATGGCTGTCTGGGGAGGCCTTACAAATAGCTGTGAAAAGAAGAGAAGTGAAAAGCAAAGGCGAAAAGGAAAGATATAAGCATCTAAATGCAGAGTTCCAAAGAATAGCAAGAGATAAGAAAGCCTTCCTCAGCGATCAATGTAAAGAAATAGAGGAAAACAACAGAATGGGAAAGACTAGAGATCTCTTCAAGAAAATTAGAGATACCAAGGGAACATTTCATGAAAAGATGGGCTCGATAAAGGACAGAAATGGTATGGACCTAACAGAAGCAGAAGATATTAAGAAGAGATGGCAAGAATACACAGAAGACTGTACAAAAAAGATCTTCATGACCCAGATAATCATGATGGTGTGATCACTGACCTAGAGCCAGGCATCCTGGAATGTGAAGTCAAGTGGGCCTTAGAAAACATCACTATGAACAAAGCTAGTGGAAGTGATGGAATTCCAGTTGAACTATTTCACATCCTGAAAGATGATGCTGTGAAAGTGCTGCACTCAATATGCCAGCAAATTTGGAAAACTCAGCAGTGGCCATAGGACTGGCAAAGGTCAGTTTTCATTCCAATCACAAAGAAAGGCAATGCCAAAGAATGCTCAAACTACTGCATAATTGCACTCATCTCACACACTAGTAAAGTAATGCTCAAAATTCTCCAAGCCAGGCTTCAGCAATATGTGAACCGTGAACTTCCTGATGTTCAAGCTGGTTTTAGAAAAGGCAGAGGAACCAGAGATCAAATTGCCAACATCCGCTGGATCATCGAAAAAGCAAGAGAGTTCCAGAAAAGCATCTATTTCTGCTTTTTTGACTATGCCAAAGCCTTTGACTGTGTGGATCACAATAAACTGTGGAAAATTCTGAAAGAGATGGGAATACCAGACCACCTGACCTGTCTTTTGAGAAACCTATATGCAGGTCAGGAAGCAACAGTTAGAACTGGACATGGAACAACAGACTGGTTCCAAATAGGAAAAGGAGTTCGTCAAGGCTGTATATTGTCACCCTGCTTATTTAACTTCTATGCAGAGTACATCATGAGAAACACTGGGCTGGAAGATGCACAAGCTGGAATCAAGATTGTCGGGAGAAATATCAATAAACTCAGATATGCAGATGACACCACCCTTATGGCAGAAAGTGAAGAGGAACTAAAAAGCCTCTTGATGAAGGTGAAAGAGGAAAGTGAAAAAGTTGGCTTAAAACTCAACATTCAGAAAACTACGATCATGGCATCAGGTCCCATCACTTCATGGGAAATAGATAGGAAACAGTGGAAACAGTGTCAGACTTTATTTTTGGGGGCTCCAAAATCACTGCAGATGGTGGCAGTAGCCATGAAATTAAAAGACGCTTACTTCTTGGAAGGAAAGTTATGACCAACCTAGATAGCATATTCAAAAGCAGAGACATTACTTTGCCAACAAAGGTCTGTCTAGTCAAGGCTATGGTTTTTCCTGTGGTCATGTATGGATGTGAGAGTTGGACTGTGAAGACTGAGCACCAAAGAATTGATGCTTCTGAACTGTGGTGTTGGAGAAGACTCTTGAGAGTCCCTTGGACTGCAAGGAGATCCAACCAGTCCATTCTGAAGGAGATCAGTCCTGGGTGTTCATTGGAAGGACTGATGCTAAAGCTGAAACTCCAGTACTTTGGCCACCTCATTCGAAGAGTTGACTCAGTGGAAAAGACTCTGATGCTGGGAGGGACTGGGGACAGGAGGAGAAGGGGATGACAGAGGATGAGATGGCTGGATGGCATCACTGACTCTATGGACCTGAATCTGAGTGAACTCCGGGAGTTGGTGATAGACAGGGAAGCCTGGTGTGCTGCGATTCATGGGGTTGCAAAGAGTCGGACATGACTGAGCGACTGAACTGAACTGAACTGATACATACTTATACACATGCATTATACACAGAATATACACATATTCATTTGATCCATTGAATTCCAAAGCCCCAATTCTAACATTTCATCATCGTGATGTTATTCATTTATAAAACACTCACAAACATGCAAATCACAGGACTATTGTTTGTTTTGTTTAACATAAGAAAACAAAAGCTTCCTAAGGGCTTCATAGTCCCTTTGAGAATACTAAAGATTGCATATGAATCTTAATTCTGTCATATTCTATCACATATTAACACACACACTCATACTTAGTACATTAAACATGCACTCCTGTTTCCACTTGAGGGTTGAAGGTATCCAAAATACACTTTATTAGTCAAGGTTCTTCAGAGAAACAGAACCAATACGCTGGATGGATTAATGGATGGATAGATAGACAGATCTAAAAAGAGATTCTATTTTATTGGCTCATGCAATTATGGAGGCTAAGAAGTCCTATAACCTGCCATCTGTAAGATAGAGACACAGGAAAGCTGGTAGTGTGGTTTGCAGGTCTGAGAACCGGAGAGCTGAGGATTCCAGTCCAAGTCTAAAGGCCTGACAATCAGGAGCATAGAGCACAGGAGAAAATCAATGTTCTGGTTCAGCCAGTCAGGCGGAGAGAAAATTTAGCAGTATTCCACTTCTTCATTCTATTCAGGCCTTCAGTGACTGGATGAGGCTCACCATCTGCCTTACTCAGTTCACTCATTCAGCTAGTCTCTTGCAAACACCCTCACAAACACACCCAGAAATGTTTAACCAGATAGGTGGGCATCTTGTGTACCAGTAAAGTTGACCCAGAGAATTCACACACCAAACTCGAGTTCCCCTATTAGTAAAATAAAGACGGTAATAATAGCAATGTAATATGTAACAAGGGTAAGTATATACATGGGAATACCAAAGTACTTGTGATCTACTCTAACTCTTACATTAATTTCACGGATGCCTGAAACTAGGAAAGTACGTGTAAAAAATGCTTCAGCGGCAGGTCAATAGAGAAAAGTCATTTCAGTAGCAAAGTTGAATTTTTGTTCTACCAATTTGAACGGGAAATATAAGTAGGCATATGTACCGAGTTTATCATTATGATATTTATTTTTTCTTTAAGAACATCAATTCCTAAAACTTACAGTGTTGCACTTAGGTAAAATGAATAATTACTGGTTACACTTGTGGCTCAGCTGGTAAAGAATCCACCTGCGATGCAGGAGACTTCAGTTCGATCCCTGGGTTGGGAAGATCCCCTGCAGAGGGCAAAGGGTACCCTCTTCACTATTCTGACCTAGAGAATTCAATGGACTCGATAGTCCATGAGGTAGCAAAGAGTCAGACACGACTGAGAAACTTTCACTTTCACACAGAAAATAAAAATATCGTGTTATTTAAAGGTAGTTGTAGGACTTTCTGAGTCATTACATCCAACTCTGAATGATACACATACAGGAAATTCTAGGCACTCTGTGATGACCATGGCAGCTTCACATGAGGATATAGCTATGTGAGTAAAGCGAACAGGACCTATTTTTGACCTCTTGTGAACATTGGGCTTCCCTGGTGGCTCAGAGGTTAAAGCATCTGCCTGCAATGCAGGAGACCTGGGTTCCATCCCTGGGTTGGGAAGATCCCCTGGAGAAGGCAATGGCAACCCACTCCAGTACTCTTGCCTGGAGAATACCTTGGAGGGAGGAGCCTGGTAGGCTACAGTCCATGGGTCACAAAGAGTCGGACACGACTGAGCGACTTCACTTGTGAACATTACCAATTGCCCCTTTAATTCAGAGTTTTCATTTTTAGATGAGGGAATGTAGAATATATACTGCAAATCCCCACCATTAATGGAATTTGGGACTTTGTTTATGGATTGATTCTCATTCTTGGCAAATTCTGCACTTACTATTGGACAAAAAGGGATCCTGCTGTCTTAGCATTAATATTAGTGAAGAAAGTGAAAGTGGCTCAGTGATGTCCATCTCTTTGTGACCCCATGGACTATACAGTCCATGGAATTCTCTAGGCCAGAATACTGGAGTGGGTAGCCGCTCCCTTCTCCAGGGGATCTTGCTAACCCAGGGATCGAAACCCAGGTCTCTCGCATTGCAGGTGGATTCTTTACCAGCTGAGCCACCAGGGAAGCCCAAGAATACTGGAGTGGGTAGCCTATCCCTTCTCCAGCAGATCTTCCCAAGCCAGGAATTGAACCAGGGTCTCCTGCATTGCAGGCGAATTCCTTACCAACTGAGCAACTAAGGAAGCTTAATATTAGTGATAGTGTCTTGCAATTGCTACCATCCTTACCCAAACAGTGGCCCATAAAACAAAAATAAAGAAGAAAACATTCTATAAACAACAATAAATTAATGTGAATCAATTATTAAATGAGAAGATCCTCTCTTGTGAAATAGGTATTTGAATAGAGGTGACACTAAAGTGAAATTCTGCACTCCAAGCCTTCCCCAGTGCCTCTCTCCCAACTCACATTTGATTGATGAGATCCACAGTGGATTTGGAATAGTGTGATGAGGTGTGAGATTTTGAGAAGGTTAGGCTCAGAAGAGAAGGCACTTCTCCAGGCACTCTGTGGTGAAACTGCATTTTAAATTATATATCCCCTTGGCATCCCATGCGCTGGAGGGTCTCAAAGCTGGGTACTTTTAGAAACTCAGTGTGTTCAAAAGTTGGGTGAGAAATAAGAAAAGTAAGAAAACAGGCTTCTCAGTGAAGCTGTTCACTGAGGAAAAGTTCAGGCTAGACCCAAAGAAAGAAGTGAACCAACGAATGAAAAGCCAGAATCCAGGGTTTGTCAGGATCCAGCACAGGGTCAGAAGCAGAAGGCTCTAGCAGGAAGCCATGGAAGGTTACTGGCCTATTCAAAGCTGAGTAAGAAACGTGAGCTGTGAATCTATAGCTAAAAATTCCTCAGAATATTGTCTGTGCCCTAAGAAGGCTTTCTTTTGAGACATGTAAAAGCATACATGGTATTAAGAGGAGTTTCAGGTTGTGGGAGGTGTGGATTAACCTATAAGTCTTTTTTTAAAACTTTTTATTTTATTGGAATACAGCTGACGTGGGAGGCCTGGGTTCAATCCCTGGGTTGGGAAGATGCCCTGGAGAAGGGAAAGGCTACCCACTCCAGTATTCTGGCCTGAAGAATTCCATGGACTGTATAGTCCATGGGGTCACAAAGAATCAGACACAACTGAGTGACTTTTATACTTACAGCTGATTAATAATGCTGTGATAGTTTCAGATGGACAGCAAAGGGACTCAGCTATACATAGCCATGTATCCATTCTCCCCCAACTCCCCTCCTATTCTGGCTGCTACATAACACTGAACAGAGTTCCCTAAGCATATTATATGGAATCTCTAGGACTTTTTAAGGAATCAATAGGCCCTTAATGGTGGCCTACAGACAGAACTGTGTCGGAAAACAGAATCTAGCCCTAAATCTGTTACTACTATCTGCCTAAGCACTTGTGGCTATTATTAAAAATTTCTGGACTACATCCCTTATCTTTAAAATTAGGAAATTATTTATTGCTTTAAAATGCCATAATTCAATATCAGGTCCAACTACTGTATGAATATGAGAGTGGTAATTCATTTATGCAGATATGACAAATCCTCCTTTAATTTTCACTCCATTCCCTCATCTGTGAACCAATACAGATATTTATAATATATGGTTTAATGCAATGCAGATTCTACCATTGGTCTTTTTACTGTTTTTAGAGCTATCTAAAGAAAATTCCCAATGGTAAGTGATACAATTACAAATTAATTCTTAGAAAGCAAGCTCATAAATCAAAGGTCAATAGCAGTAGAGACCTTAATAAGGAAAACAGGATGAAAACTGTCTTCTTGATTTCAAATGGGTTAAAATAAAATATATCTAATTTCAAATTGGTGCCAAGGAAGCATAATAGTCCCTCTCTATATTTTATACATTCATTCATGTATGCCTTCATCTAACAAACATTTATTGAGCACCTACAATATGCCTAAAACTCTACCAGGCTGGGGTGATAGAACAGAGAACAAAACAGAGATCTCTGCACTATTGGAGCTCACATTCCAGTGGAGGCTAGGGTCAGAAGATAATCAAAGAAATTGGGGGAATGACGCACATTACAGAGAAAAATAATGCAGAGAAGGTGCTTGGGAATGGGTGACAGAGAGTGGCAGATGTCTCATTTTACAGACAGCCATCAGGAGATGTCATTCTAAGAAAGGAAAGTAACCTTGGAGTCCTTGACTTCTTGAGGTGACTAAGGAAACCTAAAATAAATGACATACTCAACTTAATTGCTTTAGTCATGATGATCCTACTGTGGGTCATTCCAGTGAAGCTGTGAGAGTTGGGAAGAGGGAACAAAACAGAGGGCCATGCCAGAATTGTGCAGAAGTCTGAGTACCTCCCTACCCTGCCAAAGTTGATGTGAAGGCTCAAAAAGAGGTACAGGCCCTTCTGCATGGTTTAAAAATACTCAATAATCAAACAGCTGAATTAATAGGGAGAAAGTTTTTAAAAATCTACTTTAAATTAGTTTAATATTTGAGAAGAAAAGAGGGACATTTACACATGTAACTATTGAGAGGCTGGTAGGAAAATGACAAAACTTTCACTTTAAATGACATACATACTTTGAATTTAAGTCAGAACTAATGTAAGAAGTTAGTAAGCATGTTTTAAGATATTAAAAAGCGATCCTTTCTGCAGGAATGCAAGTGTAGTGAACATGCAAACTTTAAAAATAGAGCAAGTACGAACATCCCTGGAAAAGGAAATGGCAATCCACTCCAGTGTTCTTGCCTGGAGAATCCCATGGGACGGACAGAGGATCCTGCTAAGCTATAGTCCACAGGGTCGCAAAAAAGTCGGACACAACTAAAGTGAAGTATGAGTATCTGTTAGGATTTTTAACAAAGTAAGAAATTTCAGTACTGTTGTACTGAAATATAAAATGTACATTTTATATGAAATATTAAAAAATACAAAATGTACATTTAAAAGATCAAATGAGAATCCGTATGTCAAATATACATGCCCTTTCTATTCATCGAGGGGAAAGCACATTAAACAAAGCTCTACTTCTCCCTAGCACTACTGTTTATTAACACTGCATGGACTAATCTCTTATAGCTTGAAGGAGGTGATCATGGGATCCATATTTAATATTAATGCTTAGTTTCAGATACCATTGAGAGAGTCTTTAAAGACTTTAGAAGAATTGGACTGACAACATGCAATGTCTTGATTAAAAACAAAGGAAGTAAAACTGTGTCAATTCTCCTACTTTACTGTTGACGTTATTCACAAAAATAAATATCTGGGGGCAATTCAAGAAATAAACTAAACAACTAAACCAAGCAATAGGTTTATTGAGAGGCCTGTACACAAATGAATAAGAAGACAACTAAACAACAGACAAACAAACAAACAGAAATACATATACATGCACAGTCACACAAAAAAAACACTGCCCTTTTTTTTTTTTTTCATGCTTTTGTGCTTAGGTATTTAGTACCCTCTGTATAATACTCTTCCAAGTTCTAATTAATGCTTTGGTGAAATTTCGATTTTATGACATGATTTGGTTTAAAAGTAAAGGAATCAAAGTTTTAAAAGTTAAAGGAGTATATTAATGTATGTTTCAAATCTTCCAAGATTATATTGGCTTTTATTCTACTTCTCCACTCCACATGCCATAAAGTTGTTTTTAAAATGATTAATTACAGTTCCACAGAAAATATGTTAGATTTTCACACAGAGATCATTTTACTAATGTGATTCAGTTGAAAGATATTTCATCTGTTGTAGTCAAAAAAGAAATGACAGATTGCTAAATGAGGATGAACTTTTGATTAATAAATATGCACACATGTCTACAGAAAAATTATTTTTTGAGAAATCTATATAAAACGAATGGTAAAAATATTAAAGACACAAGAAAAGTCAAGTTTTAAGAGTTAGTCTGCACCTGGTATTATGGATATTAACTGAAATTTCTATTTTTTAACTATTTTAAACCTTTAATGATTGTGACTGTTTAATGAATAGTGATAAAAGTAAAATATGTATTAAAAATGCCAGTTTCTTTCCTCATGATTACATTCTCCTTTTTAAATTTTATGTAAATTATTATCTTGTTTCTCTTTATAATTTTACCATATATGTCAGTGCTAAACAATGTATCATTTAGTTTTGCCTGGTTTTGAAAATGGAATCATATAATATGTACACTTTAGTACTTTATTTCAATCAGTATAATATTTTTGAGATCCATCCGTATTGTTGTATGGTTTATTCATTTTCAATGTCACATAACATTCAATTATATGACCACATGATCATTTATTTGTTAGTTCTGTCAATGAATATTTTGATTATCTGAAGTTGCTTTTTTTCCTTTTTACTTATAATTCTGCTGTTAACATGTATATACCTTCTTGTATCAAGCAAAAGTGTTCTTTTGGAACATTTATCTATGAGTGGAATTTTAAGGTTGTAGGATGCACGTTTAACTTTATTAAGTAATATCAATTCATTTTCCAAAGCACTGCTAACAAACGATATCCCTACCTACAATGTATGGGTTTTCCTCTTTTTTCACATCCTCACCAACACTTAATGAGAAAAGCTTAAATGTTGACAGTTTTGCAAGTTTAACTCACATCTTTTAATTGTTAATTAGCATCATTAATAAGTCTAAACATATATTTCTTTATTTATTAGACTTTAGTGTCTCTTTCATGAATTGTCTATTTGTCCTTCTATCAATTTTCTATTGAGATATTCCCATTTATTTGAGAAATTATATATTCTGAGTACAACACTTTGTCAGTCATTAGCATTACAAGTATCTTTTCATAGATTCAACTCTGCCTGATAACTTCCTTTACAGTGATTAGCAGTTTTGATTAACAGTTGTTCTTAATATTAAGTATTTTAAATTAAAATTCACCTGCTTAAATAACTTAAATATGGAGGCATAAGAAATGAATATAAGACATGGAATAAATCTAAAGAAATCCATACCAGGACACATAAATAGTCAAAGTTTTGAAAAGTAAAGACAAAGCCTTAAAACCATGGAAAAGATCACCTATCTTCTAGTCATAAATAACTCAAATGACACTAGATTTCTCATTGGAAACCATGGAGTCCAAATTATGTGAAACAAAGACTGATAGAACTAAAAGGAGAAATAAAGAAGCCCACAATTACAGTCAGAGACTTCAGTACCCTTCTCTCAACGATACACAGAACAAACCAGACAACCAAGTCCCATAGTTTATATAAAAACTAACTCAAAATGGAAGCACAGACTCAAATGTAAATGGGAAAAATTACATGTAAAATATTCAAAAATTTTATTTAAAAACATAGGGGAAAATTATTAGTATATAGGGTTAGTCAGAGAGTTCTTACACCACTTGATTCTTAAAGAATGATCTATAAAAGGAAAAATAGATAAATTGGACTTCACTAATTTTAAAAATTTTGCTATGTAAAAGACTCTGTTAAAATCATGAAAAGTCAAGCCACAGAGTTGGAGAAATATTTTCAGACCACTTATCCAACAGAGAACTAGTATCTAGAATATATAGTGAACAGGAAGAAAAACATACAATTAGATATGGAAAAAATATATGAAAAAATATTTCACTGAAGAAGAAATATAGATGGTAAATAAGAAAATTAAATGATGCTAAATGTCACTAGCCAATAGATAAGTGTAAAATAAAACCATAGTGAGATAATCACTACTTGCCTATCAAAATAGCTTAAAAAAATTAAGTAGAATATCAAATACTGGTGAGGATATGGACAAAATAGATTACTTATACATTATTTGAGATTGTAAACTGTTATAGCTATTCTGGAAACTATGCTGACAGTTTCCTTAGAAAAAAAAAATTAAACATTCAAGTGCTATACAATCCAGAAATTTCACTGCTGAGCATTTATATTAGAGAAATAAAAACTATGCACACAGAAAAACTTTTACAGAAATGTTTACTGTTATTTCACTTATAATAGCTAAAAATTAAAAATACGGATATCATCCTTCAACACATAGATTCAAAATAAGGAATAGTGTATTGTTTCCCACATCAGCCTAGATAAATCTCAAGAGAACCAAGCTGAGAAAAACCAACCCCCAAAGGTAATATATTGTGTGATTTTATTCATAAAACATTCCTGAAATGGAAAAGACATAGAGAGCTTGAGAGCACATATTGATATTAGTGACTGCCAGCGATTAAGAGTTGGGGAGAGGGAGTTAGGTGCTGCTGTAAGAGGGGACGTGAAGAGTCTGTGTTGTTGGAAATGTGTGGATTTTGTTTTCATTTGAAGCAGAACTGATTTACAGTGTTGTATTAGTTTCTGGTATACAGCAAAGTGATTCAATTATATATATTCAGATTCTTTTTCATTATAGGTTATTATAAGACATTGAATATAATTTCCTGGACAATACAGCAAGACCTTATTTATGTTTTTTATATATGAACTTCCCTGGTGGCTCAGACAGTAAAGGGTCTGCCTACAATGCGGGAGACCCAGGTTTGATCCCTGGGTTGGGAAGATCCGTTGAAGAAGGAAATGGCATATATAGCATCAAATGTAAAACTCCCAAACTCCTAATTTATTTCTCTCCCTGATTTCCCCTTTGGTAATCATAAGAATAACAATAAATTATATCCTCAAAATCTTCTGATTATATTTATAGTTAGTGGCATTTTTCAATACCAATCGATTTCATTCATATATTTCATCTACTAAATATACTTTTCTTTTTTCCTTATGGAAAAGCAACTAACTTGTGTTTGGATCTTATATTGAGATAGCCCACTAAACTCACAAATTATAAGTATATATAGCTGTATATGTCATTGTTGTTTAGTCACTCTGTCCAACTCTCTGCGACCCCACAGAGTGTAGACTACCAGACTCCTCTGTCCATAAGATTTTCCAGGCAAGAATATTGGGTTGGGTTGCCATCCTGACTCAGGGAGGGAACCCACATCTCCTGCATTGGCAAGTGTATTCTTTACAGGGAAGCTCATGCATGCATGCATGCTAAGTTGCCTCAGTGGTGTTCAACTCTTTGCAACCCCTATGAACTATGGCCTGCCAGGCTCCTCTGCCCATGGGATTCTCTAAGCAAGAATACTGAAATGGGTAGGAAAAATGTTAATCCAGAATCTCCTTATAATTTCCACTTGAGATTTTTAAACAATACAGCCCATGGGATTATTCCCCCAAAGGAGCACAAGTATAGGCTAGAAGTCAGGGATTTTCAAAGGACTGTTTTCCTTTTAGCCTTCAAGTAGGCTCAGTGTCAGATCAGACAGACAACACACTAGACATATATGCAGGACCTGGGTCTCATGTTTATAGCTGTACAGGTGATGGGCAAAGCCTCCTCTCACTTGAAAAAGTTTACAGTGATCCAATCGCACATAAATATAATGCTTACCTATGTATATTCATACAGTTTCTTCATCCACATGGTTATCTATTTGTCACTAAGTCATGTCTGAATCTTTTGCATCCCCATGGACTGTAGCCTGACAGGCTCCTCTGTCCATGGGGTTTCCCAGGCAAGAATACTGGAGTGGGTTGCCATTTCCTACTCCAGGAGATCTTGCCTACCCAGGGATTCAGCCTGCATTTCCTGAATTGCAGGTGGATTCTTCACTACTGAGCCACCCAGGCAACCATGGTTATCTGTAAAAGAGCTCAAACTCTTCAACAATGTTCATTTATCTTACAGTGATGGTGTTTGGCTTTATCTGAGTTCTACTTAACTTTGTATTTGATTTTCTTATTCATAGTTTGTACTAAACTTAATAGGCTAAATTTTAAAGTCAGGAATGATTCTAAGTTCATCTCTTTACATATATTCTAAATTACAAGATTAAGTGATGTTTCCTAAATGTCAGCCCCATACACACATTTCACTCCAGCTTCTTCCCTCAAAGTATTGTCCTAACCTCATGCTCCACAAAGTCCCACTGTGGTGAAAATCTATTACCACCTCAAGGCCTAAGTAAAACATAAAATTCAGTAAGTATTCCCTTGCTTGCTATTTGCTCCCACAGTCATACCACACTACCAAGGTTATTTATTTTATTCTTTTATGTTAAGCTTTAATAAAAATTATTCATCCTCATTTCATCAAATCTATAATTAAACACCTGATTAAAGAAATCTTGACCTTTCTTGTAATACTGTTAAAATAACATGAAATAATCTGTTTTCTCAGATGAGAAAGTTAAGAATTTAAAATATTATATATAAAGTAAACAGAACATTTATTTAAAAGCAATTAAAAATGACTAATGGCAGAAAGAGAAACTGATGAAGAATGACTTGATGCAATAGCTATGTAACTTAAAATCTCAGGGCATACATTTACAGAGCTGTTTTTCTTTAATGTACTGCAGTTTTGAAACAAATAAATGAGACTTGGATGCAATTCTTTTCAACTATGGCTCTGAGATATACACTACTTTGAAAGTAAAAATGTTACATTTCAGTAATAGATTATAAAAATATGAATTAGTGGATCTGATAAAATTACACTAGAGATGTTAACATCAAGAAGTAAAAACCAATAAATCACCCTTCAAAGGGATACAAAACAGAGCCCTCTCCCAGATGTATATTTGGGAAATGAATTATGGGCCACACAAGTAAACACCTGAAGGAGAAATATAAAACTGTGTGCGATTTAATTGATTATACCGATCTCACTGTGACAAACATAGCAATGGTTTTTCATTAAAATTTACTTTAAAAAACTACAAAGGTTACAAACAGTTCATAGTTTTAATGTTCCTTCATTATCCACTTTTTTCACCTTCTTGTGCTTCTTTTATATTTTAAACCATTTTCATTTAGCATTCAGCTAAAAGAAACAGCAGGGCTCTCTTGAACCTGCCACCAATGATTTATTAAGCTCATTTTCTAGTCATTTGTTTATAGATCAAACATAGAAAGAAAGGCTCAACATTATTGAACATATTTAATAAAAAGCACACACACCAAGTATTTAAACTTTACATTGTGCTAGGTTAGACATTTTGGAAGAAAGACAATAATTACACATAGGCAATTGCTTTGATGTAGCCTCTCAAATCAATACAGCTACTTAGTACAAGGTAGGCATTTATGTATGTTTAGCATTGGCAGTCTTTCCAGAGTATGACATTTCAGGTAAATGTGCTTTATTGCAGACATAGGAAAGCAGATAAATGAACTTCGTATTGACAGCATCTTTCTCACTTGCTAGCCTTTATAAATGGGATGTCATTAATCTCCCATTTGCTGCAACAGCAGCCTCCAAATTGTTGACCATGCACCCCATTAGTAAAAAGTGTTTGTTTTTCCTACTCTACTTTATGATTTACAAATAATAAAATATACTACTCTTATGTAGATGATGAAAACTAAGAAACTTTCCAAAGTAGAAATTTTAAATGAATATGATAAACACTAGCAATAGACAGATCTAATATTTTCTTTCTGTACCTTTGTGGATCATCTTGCTCATTCCCTGAGGTATTCATGCATCATTCTGGAGACCATCATTCTAGAAAACCCATGTGTTTTTGTGAGACACTGCATGTAATTGAATATAATAAATATGCACAGAATGTAGGACACTATAATAAATGCTTTCCTCATACATGCCCATAAAATCAGAATATTTTTGTTAAGTAATCTTCATGTTTAAGGAAAATGAATCTTTAACAGCATTACCACATAATACAACTGTTTTGCTCAGTCATAACAGCTAAGGTCTCACCAGCAACTGGCATTCCAGAATGAAAGGATTAATATTAGGTCCAGCATAATTATGGGATAGTCTACAGAGTCTAGCCTATTTTTCATTGTGTCAATATTTTTTATGCAATAATTAGGATTTTTCCATTCTAAAAGTAAGCATGCTGCTAAGTCACTTCAGTCATGTCCGACTCTGTGCGACCCCACAGACGGCATCCCACCAGGCTCCATCCCTGGGATTCTTCAGGCAAGAACACTGGAGTGGGTTGCCATTTCCTTCTCCAATGCATGAAAGGGAAAAGTGAAAGTGAAGTCGCTCAATTGTGTCCAACTCTTAGCAACCCCATGGACTGCAGCCTACCAGGCTCCTCTGTCCATGGGATTTTCCAGGCAAGAGTACTGGAGTGGGGTGCCATTGCCTTCTCTGAAAGTAAGCATAGGATGTATTATCAAGTTAGACTGCTATGTTCTGGTATATTTAACATGTATGTGTAAAAATTTAGTAACTAAGTTTTTCCATTTATGTGGTTTTACTCTTGGTTTCAGTGGTCAGAGTTTGTTCCAATACACAAAATATTGTGAGGAGCCACGTTCATCTATGCCTATTTCCATTTAACAATGAGAACAAAAGTGACTCCATAAGTTGAATTGCTATAGACGTATACCTTCTTAGAAATAAATTTAAAAATTCAAGTTTTAAAAATCTACCAAAATAAGGGGCTTTTAAGTGTAGCTGCATTTACACCAAAACATCCCCAAACTATATATTCCCAATGAGGTGGAATGATGAAAGTGGGTATAATTTAGACTAATCCCTCATTTTAAACCCAGTGTCCTGTGTTAGGGTTTCATGTTACCAGAGTTGCTTTTTCATGAAAAAGTAGATCAATGATTCTCTGCAGGTTATATGTCTTCTTAGAGAGAACACAGTGTCTCTGATGAGTCCTTGATAGACTATTGCAAGGCCGATGTGATTACCAAAATGTACACCTTAACCAGATAAAATGAGGTGTTTTAGCAAAAAATAAATACTGATTTCCGATGACATTTTGACATCTACAATGCAAAGCTAACCAAAAAAAAAAAAGAAGCATATTGTGTTTTATGACAACAAATCACTGCATTTCAGAGTCCACTTGTGACCATGATATGCTCCTTTCATACAAGTTCCTTGCATGACAGTTTTGAGGCAACATATAAGCAAATAAGATATTGCATTAGATACCAATAGACGTGAGAGTTAATTTTAAATTTGTGAAGACTATATAAAATCAAGGAAACAATGATTTGAAGATTCAAACAATAAGATGTAAGTACAATATTATGTGGTCTATTAAGTTTTTCTAGGAAACACCCAGAATCCTAGTATCTTAGAAGTTAAAAGTCAGTGGATGCATCAATTTAGTTCAATCGTCTTTTGCTTTTATAGATGAGGAAACTGAGGGCAGAGAGATGAAATATCTTACTCAAGGTCATAAAGTGAGAGAGCGAAGAATCTATACCAAACTCTGGCATCCGTTCCTTAGTCTTAAATATTCTTTCTTTTACCCTACCTACAGTACATTTCTTAGTCTATTAAATGATTTTATTGTATAACTAAAAAGTAAACTAAATTTTTTTCAACAATAAAAAGCCCTTTGAATAAATCTTGGCAAACAAGGTTGATTTTTTTTAATTGTTCTAACTATAAAATAATGAGAATCATTTCTTTCTCATTATCTTATTTTGAGGGCAGTTTCAAAATATTTGAATCAAGAGAAGGAATATGTATTTATATGAAATCAAATATATTAATAAATATAAAAATTAATATGTAAATATATGTAATTACATACAATGCATATATACATAGATACAAACATATACATATACATACACATGTATACAACATTCATGAATACTAAATTCATTTGGAGGATTATATTTCCATATTTTCAAGAATCAGTTGTTCATTATTTTATACTGTAATCATTGCCTATAAAATAATAAATGATGAGTCTGTGATATATTCCAACACAGAAAAACACAAGGCAAAGCAAATTAGGTTATTATTTACAAAGGGGAATTAAACAGAGAGAAAATGAGGATAACTGATAAAATAAGAGATTTTCTTCCTGATCAACCACATAAGAATCTCAAAACTTTTCAAATGAAACAATTCTTAGAGGTCTTAACTATGCTACAAATTATATTTCTAAAATTTTATGGCTATGATTGGTGACAGCCCTCTTGCCAAAAATGAAGCAAAGTGAAGCATCTTTAGCAAATTGGTAAATCTCTTACCTGCAAATTTAGGAAACAGGAATATTACAGTTTTGTATTTTGTTTCACTATGTTATTTTGATATATTTTATTTTAACGTCAGCTCTGATTCCTTCTTAATATTCCAGTGAGATCCATGGTTTCCTTATTAGAGAATCATAAGCTTCGTTACTGTCCTGTCTTTGAAAAATGGAAGAAGAAATACTTTCAACTGGAAACTCGCAGCAGAAAAGAGTATTAAAAAAAATACGCATACATGTATTGTGTGTCACAGGGATTATATCAGGAAAAAATTTATTTGTTAAACTATCTAGGTCATTCAGGTGGGGAAATACTACTATCTTAATCTAAAAACCAAATTTCCAACAGGTAAGTGAAAAAAATAAGTTAACCTTTACAGTTTTGTGTCCTAAAGTTACATAAAGATGACAACATAATATTCAGATAGCATTAACACAAAAGTAATGTATCCCTCCATGAAAAATGAACATAACCGGGAAGAGCTGTGAGGAGGGCTAGAAACTGCCAAATACCCAGTGACGCTGCCTGTTGACGTTCTCCTCAATCCAATCCATTTTGCATGGCCTCTCAGTTTTAATGTGCAGAACATTCACATTTGCTGGCCCGGTGCTTTTCAATTACATCTCTTGGTTGGCCTGATACTAAATGTGCCACAGGGTGACAGGCAGAGCAAGATGAAAAAAAGTCTATTCTGTCTCTCTTTTCCTGACCTGCCATGCCTCATGCCCATCCCCTCCTTGACCCTATTTTATGCTCATATGATCACAATCCTTGTGGTGTATTGCCCTGAAATTTCTTCACAAATACCTCTGTCCCTAAATTGCTCTCCATTGAAGAAAGATATATACCCCCTATTCCCTAAGTGACTAACAGATCCTTAATCCTCAGAATAAGACCAGTACTAGGAAAATGGTACGTTGCCAAATGACTGGTGCACTGCATATAACACCAGTAGGAAAAGTAACACACTGAATTCAGAGGATCCAGTTTTTTCAAGAGAGACTAAATGAATTATATATACCAGTTAGTCATACTGTTCATTGATTTTTATTTTTAAAAATTAAATAGATACTTTAACATATGACCTTTAAATCAATGAGCTTATAACTTCTGGTCATGGATTTCTTTCTCTTGAGGAAAAAAATTATGGTACATAAAAGTCGTCATCAAGAATACTATAGATATTAACAACTGCTCTACCAATGTAATCAATTATTTGTCTATTTATTTTTATGTAAGAAATTAAAGCACACATGTTGCTATGGATTAGCCCATGTTACCTAGAAAATCAAAAGACTAAACTGAGATTTATCTCACCTTCGGTATTGGCCCTAATATCAACATATAAAAAAATTTAAATTTTATGCTTTACAAAACTTTGTTCTTTTTCTTGAACAGAGCAATTCAAGTTAGCTTAGTTTTTGAAGCAGAACTATAAAATTACTTTCTTTCCTATAAACTATTGAAGTGTTCAATCTTAAGGCATGGTATTTGTTCTTACTTCTCTGGGGATCTCCAATGATCCCGTTAATTAATTGGCACTCTTTATATTAGAAATTGGACTTCCCTCGTGGCTCAGATGGTAAAGAATCTTCCTGCAATGCAGGAGGCCTGGGTTCAATCCCTGGGTCAGGAAGATCCCTGAATTCTTGTCTGGAAAGTACTTTTGTATGGAAAATCCAATGGATAGAGGAGCTGGTGGGTTACAGTCCATGGGGTATCGTCAAAGAGTGTAACACAACTCACAAAATAACAACATATTAGAAATTAGGGGATAGTTCTTCCTTTCTAAATGAGATCACATAAATCCCAGACCCTCTGACTTCTAGTAAAATTACATAGGGGTTTTATATAACCATCCTAACAATGGTTAGGATTTTTAGGTTATAGACTATGTATGCTCAGCTCCTCAATCATGTCCAACTTTATGTGATCCCATGGACTGTAGCCCACCAGGCTCCTCTCTCCATGGAATTTTCCAGACAAGACTATTGGAGCAGGTGGCCATTTCCTATTCCAGGGGATCTTCCAGACCCAGACTCAGGGAGCCAGGGAAGTTGATTCTCCTGCACCAGTGGATTCTTTACCACTCTGTCACCTAGGAAGCCCAGTAGTCTTGCTTTATACTAAGCTTTATAGCTTTATGGGGAATCTTAAATCTTTCTATTTTTAATCATAAAATGTTCTCTGACTCTCAGTGAGATTTGGAAGTCCCTATAATCAACACATGATTTGGGAGGTCCTGATAGAGTTTTTGGAATAGCAGAGAAGTATGAGAGATAAAATACTCTAGGCTTTCAAATGTTTTTCTGTATTGAAATGCATAATTGCTTTGTGAAGTATCTAATGTATTTTGCTTTACAAACATACTATAATATGTACTTCTTAGGAGTTACTTTTAATCTCCGTTGAAGCTCAGCTTTAATTTAATCAGTTGTCTTTTTGTTTTATATAATATTCTAATTTCAGATGATTTATAGTTTTATTACCAGAATATTTTGTAGTAATTTATTCACAATTTTGAAAAACTGGGGTAATTGAGAATAATGTATGCAGAATAATCTAATTAACTGCAAAAATATATTGGAAATTTAAATTCTATAGCTATTAATTAAAATAGTTATTCAATACCATTCTGCTGAACAAACTTACAAAATTAAATTAAAAGTTAATTCACAATGTTAAATCAATGGAAATTTTTACAGATTGACTCTGATTTGAATAATACTAGAAAGTAAAGAAATCAGAATTCCAGTATAGTGACAGAGAGGTGGAATTATGAGACTTTAATTTTTACCTTTTTGTTTTTCTGTACTCTTCAAACTTTCAAAACATGAATGAATAAATTTATTAAATTTTAATTTAAATGTGACCCAGCTATTATCTAGGGTAATTACTTGATTACAGAATCTTCTAAAAGTAATAATTCTTTTGGCAGGAATAATCACGTTCCTGAAAGTCATACCAAGTCAGCATAGCTACAATTCATCCTCTGGTGTGCTTTTCCAACAATTTCTGGTCTTTGATGCCCTTCTCCTCCCAGAATCCACCTACTCTTGTAATGAGGATAAACTGGACATGTTGGTAACTAAATGAGCATTTTTCACTACAAATTAAGTCCAGTCAAGGTTCTATCTCAAGCAACTATTAGGCTTTAAATCAATAAAGACTTTCAGACATAGTCTTCTAATTTCTCACTGTGAAATTAAAAAAAAAAAAAAAAACTTACTCATTGAAGGAATTTAATAAGGAGCTCTGCTACCAAAAATAACTGCATATGATAGTGTTTTTACCTCAAGAAATTCAAGCTCTAGCTAGATAATTAGATACAGTAATCAAATAATTACAAAATGGCATGAAAAATATCAAAACAGATGTCTATTTACAAGTGGTAAGTGAGCACAACAAAGCAAATTATTTTACTTAGGGAATCTGTATTAAAAAAAAAAGACATTTGGGAAAAAGAAAATACAAAGAGGAATGAAAAATGGAATCTTTGTCACTGGGAATAGGACAGACAAATGCACAGAGGCTCAAACTTCTGAACAAAAATCTGTAGTGATGATGTTGGTGAGAAAGGAATCTGAAATTTACTTTGAGCTTGCTTCTGATGAAATGGTATCTCATGTTAGCAAGCTGACTTTTGTGCAATAGAGAAGAGGACAAAGATATATCTTGGGGGTAAACAAGGAATATGGTCTTTTAAAATCTCAATCAGATCAGATCAGTCGCTCAGTCGTGTCTGACTCTTTGCGACCCCATGAATCGCAGCACGCCAGACCTCCTTGTCCATCACCAACTCCAGAGTTCACTGAGACTCACATCCATCGAGTCACTGATGCCATCCAGCCATCTCATCCTCTGTCATCCCCTTCTCCTCCTGCCCCCAATCCCTCCCAGCATCAGAGTCTTTTCCAATGAGTCAACTCTTCGCATGAGGTGGCCAAAGTACTGGAGTTTCAGCTTTAGCACCATTCTTTCCAAAGAAATCCCAGGGCTGATCTCCTTCAGAATGGACTGGTTGGATCTCCCTGCAGTCCAAGGGACTCTCAAGAGTCTTCTCCAACACCACAGTTCAAAAGCATCAATTCTTCGGCGCTCAGCCTTCTTCACAGTCCAACTCTCACATCCATACATGACCACAGGAAAAACCATAGCCTTGACTAGACGAACCTTTGTTGGCAAAGTAATGTCTCTGCTTTTCAATATGCTATCTAGGTTGGTCATAACTTTCCTTCCAAGGAATAAGCGTCTTTTAATTTCATGGCTGCAGTCACCATCTGCAGTGATTTTGGAGCCCCCCAAAATAAAGTCTGACACTGTTTCCACTCTTTCCCCATCTATTTCCCATGAAGTGATGGGATCGGATGCCATGATCTTCATTTTCTGAATGTTGAGCTTTAAGCCAACTTTTTCACTCTCCTCTTTCACCTTCATCAAGAGGCTTTTTAGTTCCTCTTCACTTTCTGCCATAAGGAAGGTGTCATCTGCATATCTGAGGTTATTGATATTTCTCCCAGCAATCCTGATTCCAGCTTGTGTTTCTTCCAGTCCAGTGTTTCTCATGATGTCCTCTGCATATAAGTTAAATAAACAGGGTGACAATATACAGCCTTGACGAACTCCTTTTCCTATTTGGAACCAGTCTGTTGTTCAATGTCCAGTTCTAACTGTTGCTTCCTGACCTGCATACAAATTTCTCTAGAGGCAGATCAGGTGGTCTGGTATTCCCATCTCTTTCAGAATTTTCCACAGTTTATTGTGATCCACACAGTCAAAGGCTTTGGCATAGTCAATAAAGCAGAAATAGATGCTTTTCTGGAACTCTCTTGCTTTTTTCCTTGATCCAGCGGATGTTGGCAATTTGATCTCTGGTTCCTCTGCCTTTTCTAAAACCAGCTTGAACATCAGGAAGTTCACTGTTCACATATTGCTGAAGCCTGGCTTGGAGAATTTTGAGCATTACTTTACTGGCATGTGAGATGAGTGCAATTGTGCGGTAGTTTAAGCATTTTTGGCATTGCCTTTCTTTGGGATTGGAAAGAAAACTGACCTTTTCCAGTCCTGTGGCCACTGCTGAGTTTTCTAAATTTGCTGGCATATTGAGTGCAGCACTTTCACAGCATCATCTTTCAGGACTTGGAATAGCTCAACTGGAATTCCATCACCTCCACTAGCTTTGTTCATAGTGATGCTTTCTAAGGCCCACTTGACTTCACATTCCAGGATGCCTGGCTCTAGGTCAGTGATCACACCATTGTGATTATCTGGGTCATGAAGATCTTTTTTGTACAGTTCTTCTGTGTATTCTTGCCATCTCTTCTTAATATCTTCTGCTTCTGTTAGGTCCATACCATTTCTGTCCTTTATCGAGCTCATCTTTGCATGAAATGTTCCTTTAGTATCTCTGATTTTCTTGAAGAGATCCCTAGTCTTTCCCATTCTGTTGTTTTCCTCTATTTCTTTGCATTGATCACTGAAGAAGGCTTTCTTATCTCTTCTTGCTATTCTTTGGAACTCTGCATTCAGATATTTATATCTTTCCTTTTCTCCTTTGCTTTTCCCTTCTCTTCTTTTCACAGCTATTTGTAAGGCCTCCCCAGACAGCCATTTTACTTTTTTGCATTTCTTTTCTATGGGAATGGTCTTGATCCCTGTCTCCTGTACAATGTCATGACCCTCTTTCCATAGTTCATCAGGCACTCTATCTATCAGATCTAGGCCCTTAAATCTATTTCTCACTTCCACTGTATAATCATAAGGGATTTGATTTAGGTCATACCTGAATGGTCTAGTGGTTTTCCCTACTTTCTTCAATTTAAGTCTGAATTTGGCAATAAGGAGTTCATGGTCTGAGCCACAGTCAGCTCCTGGTCTTGTTTTTGCTGACTGTATAGAGCTTCTCCATCTTTGGCTGCAAAGAATATAATCAATCTGATTTCAGTGTTGACCATCTGGTGATGTCCATGTGTAGAGTCTTCTCTTGTGTTGTTGGAAGAGGGTGTTTGTTATGACCAGTGCATTTTCTTGGCAAAACTCTATTAGTCTTTGCCCTGCTTCATTCTGTATTCCAAGGCCAAATTTGCCTGTTACTCCAGGTGTTTCTTGACTTCCTACTTTTGCATTCCAGTCCCCTATAATGAAAAGGACATCTTTTTGGGGTGTTAGTTCTAAAAGGTCTTGGAGGTCTTCATAGAACCGTTCATCTTCAGCTTCTTCAGCGTTACTGGTTGGGGCATAGACTTGGATTACTGTGATATTGAATGGTTTGCCTTGGAAACGAACAGAGATCATTCTGTCGTTTTAGAGATTGCATCCAAGTACTGCATTTTGGACTCTTTTGTTGACCATGATGGCTACTCCATTTCTTCTGAGGGATTCCTGCCCGCAGTAGTAGATATAATGGTCATCTGAGTTAAACTCACCCATTCCAGTCCATTTCAGTTCGCTGATTCCTAGAATGTCGACATTCACTCTTGCCATCTCTTGTTTGACCACTTCCAATTTGCCTTGATTCATGGACCTGACATTTCAGGTTCCTATGCAATATTGCTGTTTACAGCATTGGACCTTGCTTCTATCACCAGTCACAGCCAAAGCTGGGTATTGTTTTTGCTTTGGCTCCATCCCTTCATTCTTTCTGGAGTTATTTCTCCACTGATCTACAGTAGAATATTGGACACCTACTGACCTGGGGAGTTTCTCTTTCAGTATCCTATCATTTTGCCTTTTCATACTGTTTATGGGGTTCTCAAGGCAAGAATAAAAATCTCAATACACATTACTAAATGAAGCTTGCCAATTGAATTGAAGTCTTCTGAGTATGAGGCATCAATGAGAGAGATAGGTCCATGGTGAAGACTATCCCAATGCTTATCTTTTGTGTTCCCCAATGCTTATTTTTGTGTTCTTCCATGTAGCAGTAGACACATTTATTCAGAGAATCCTTGCTTTCCTATGCTGAATGAACTGGGACTAGGCAGATGATTGTAGTTGTGGCAGAAACTGAAGACTCAGCCCTGGGGCCATGTGGCTGATCAGCCCATTGCTTTTTGCTCCCTGCCTTTTCAGGGCTGTTGTCAACATTTTGTCTCATGAAACTATATGATTCATGTTTTAATAATCTGATTCCTTGTTTTAGTTAATGTTAAGTGGCATTTTTTAAAAAGAATTCTGGTCAAGGGTGTATTCATCGCTCTATAAGAACTGCAGTATTCATTTAAAGATAGCATGGAGAAACTCATCCAACTTTTATTTTAAACTGTATCATTAATTTAGCTAAAGAAGTTTCAAGGACTGTTTAGTTCTATTCTTTGAATGTGAGTATTAATGAATACATATATTGGGCTTCCCAGGTGGCTCAGATGGTTAACAATCTGCCTACAATGCAGGAGACCTGGGTTTGATCCCTGGGTCATGAAGATCTCCTGGATAAGAAAATGGCTACTTATTACATCTGCATGTGCTCAATCACTCAGTAGAATCTGACTCTCTGTGATCCCATGGACTGTAGCCTGCCGGGCTTCTCTGTCCATGGGACTTTCCAGGCAAGAATACTGGAGTGGGTTGCTATTTCCTCCTCCAGGGGATCTTCCCAACCCAGGGACTGAACTCGAGTCCCGTGTCTCCTGCACTGGCAGGCAGATTCTCTATCACTGCACCATTACATATCAGTATATATTTGAACTGACTGAATAAAATTACCTTTTTATACTCCTTCCAGTGTTACTAATTCATTCATTTAAAAAGTATTTATCAAGTATTATTCTAGGCCAGGTAATTTTTCACACTGGAGAAACACCAGTGAACAGAATGAAATCTCTGTGTGCCATTCTAAAGAGGAAGACAGAAAACAAACAAATACATAAACATATGACATGATGCATAGTATTTGGTAAGCAGTGGTAACTTTTTTTATTATGAAAAAAATAAAATCAGAATTAGGAAATCCACCATGCCTGGGAGGGAGGGCTATTTCAGGTTGAGTGTTCTAATAAGACTTCCCTGATAAGCTGATATTTCAACTGTGTTGTGAGTGGCCTGGGCTCCAATTTTTTCAAATAATAATGACAGCAGGAGAAGAGAAAATGGCACAAAGGGTATTTCCAGAGAGCAATTATAAGGCTCAACTTCAGAGTATATTATGATGGCAAAGAAGGAAATCTGTGAGTTCTTGGTGCAGTTTGGTGATTGACAATGAGCAAGTAGTGGGGACAACAGATGGGAGGTATTAGAATTATTGGAGCCATAGTCAGCTGGCTAGGAACATGGGAGATGCTAGACAGTATAGACTGGTTGAATTCAAGATTTGAGAGGTAGTGTTGTTTCTTTGTTTTTTAATTTCCAAAGGCTTCATGTTTCTTCAATGAACATGTAGGAGATAGTTACACCACTCCATTACATATGGCCTAATTAGAATATCCACAAGTAGAGGCAGTAGTCTTATTGGTGATTGTATCAGTCAGAGACCTCCCGAAAAACAGAAGGAATAGATGGTAGATAGATAGACAGATAGACAGGCAGACAGATAGGTAGATATATAGGGATAGAGGTTGTTCCTTGGTATCCACAGGGGATTGATTCCAGGACCTATCACAGATAACAAAATCTGTGGATATTTAAGTTCCTTATATAAAATGGTGTAGTATTTCCATATAACCTACACACATTCTTCTGTATAATTTAAACCATTTCTAGATTACTTATAACAACTAATACAATGTAAATAGTATATAAATAGTTGCCAGAGCACAGAAAATTCAAGTTTTGCTTTTTGGAACTTTCTGGAACTTTTTAAAAGATATTTTTCATCTGAGTTTGTTTGTGAAATGCTCAGATAGGATAGCTGACTATACAGATTTGGATATATAGATATGAAAACATACATAAGAGAAGATATATTATAGGAAGTGGCTCACACAGTTGTGGAGACTGAGAAGTCCCAGGGTCTACTGTCTGCAAGCTGGAGAACCACTAAAGGTAGTGAGTGGTATGATTCAGTTTGAATCTGCGTTATGAGAACCAGTGGAGCCACTGGGGTAAGACTTCCCTGAAGTCTAAAGACCAGTGAACGAGGACCTCCTATGTCCCAGAGTAGAAGAAGATGGTCCCAGTTCAAGATGAGAGAAAGAATTTTCCATATATCCATCATTTGTTTTGTTTGGGCCCTCAGTGGATTAGATGATGCCTATTCATATCAGTGAGGGAAGATCTTTTTACTTGGCATACTGAATTACATGCTAATCTATTCCAGAAACATTCTCTCAGACACATTCCAAATAATGTTTTACTATCTATTTGGGAATCTTTAGCCCAGTCAAGTTGACACACAAAGTTAACCATTACAGTGAAGTGCTAGTAACTACCTGCATACATTCTGTGTGCCAAGTCACCTCAGTCATGTCTGATTCTTGGTGACACTGTGGGCTGTAGCTCTTCAGGCTCCTCTGTCCATAGGAATCTGCAGGCAGGAGTACTGGAGTAGGTTCCCATGCCCTCCTCCAGGGGATCTTCCTGATCTAGGGATAGAACACAGGGTTCTTTACCATTAGCATCACCTGAGAAGCCCACAGTGAATACCTACAGTTCCCCCAAAACTGTTGTCTCCTTTCTTGTAGCAGCACACTTACTTCAGTTTCATCTAGGCATGTGGATACCAAACTACAGTCTATGCTTCCCTACCCTCTCTGAAGCTATCTATGGCTATGGTGTTGATGGGTGCTACCTCTAGATCACGTCCTTGAGAGAAAACTACCTGCCTGGACAATACCCTGTCCACCTCAAAAAAATAACTTCTTGTAGTCTATAATGCAGACATGTGAAAAGTTTCCACCCCAAGGATGAGGACACCACTGCAGAAGATGGTATAATGGCACCATGGAAAAACCTGGGTCCCTGAGTGACCCAACGGGCAGAGATGACTCTCCAAACCAGATCATCTACCTTGTATTAGGAGACAAAGAAATAAACATTTCTTGAAAGCAATGGCAATTGTGTTCTTTGATCAAGTCAGCTGCTAATAGATACCCAAATACCTTGCTTCTCAAACTATGGAGTAGCAGCATTGATGCTACACTACACACTTTAAGATCCCACTCCTAACTCACTAAATCGGGCTAAATAGCAATCAGGTCTACAGGTGATGTTTGAGGAGCATTGCCCTAATACTTAGATCTTGAATACAGAAATCCAGTCCTCAGGAATTATGTCTGAAGTGGCCATAAAGGGTTAAAGTGGGGTGGCTAGAAAACATTGTAAGTACAGAGATAAGTAAATGAGAAACTAGGATGTTAAAAATATATCTATGTGGTAGTTGAATAATCACCAAGACTGATCATGGAGAATAAGGAAAGAAAATGTTAGAAAAAGAGTGATATGGATCTAAAATTTTTAATTAGGAGAGTATGATCCTTAATTCTTAGTGGCAACTTGACTGGGTCATAGGGTGCCCAGACATTTGGTCAAATATTATTCTATGTGTGTCTGTGAGAGTGTTCTGGATAAAATTAACATTTGAATTGGTAGACTGAGTAAAGAAGATTTTCTTCTCTACTATGGGTGGGATTCATCTAATCAATTGAGGACCTGAATAGAAAAAAAATTAAAAGGCTAAGATGAAATACCTCCTGCCTGACTATTTAAGATGAAACACCAGTATTTTCCTTTCTTTGGACTCAAAAAGAAAAATTGATTCTTCTTGGATTCTAAACACACCAGCTTCCAGAATGGAACTTACCCCCATCAGCTCTTCTTGATCTCCAGCTAGCAATGTAGATCTTGAGGACTTTTCAACCTCTAAAATTACATAAGTCAATTTTTTATGTTGCTGCTGTTGTTCAGTAACTCAGTCATATCCGACTCTTTGCGACTCCATGGACTGCAGCATGCCAGGCTTCCCTGTCTTTCACCGTCTCCCAGAGTCTGTTCAAACTCATGTCCATTGAGTCACTGATGCCATCCTCTGTTGCCCGCTTTTCCTCCTGCCCTTAACCTTTCCCAGAATGAGGGTCTTTTCCAATGAGTCAGCTCTTCACATCAGGTGACCAAAATATTGAAGCTTCAGCTTCAGCATCAGTCATTCAAATGAATGTTTAGGATTGATTTCCTTTAGGACTGACTAGTTTGATCTCCTTGCTGTCCAAGGAACTCTCAAGAATCTTCTCCAACCAAAAAAGTTCAAAAGTATTAATTCTTTGGTGCTCAGTCTTCTTTATGGTCCAACTCTCACATCTCAACTCTCACATACATGACTACTGGAAAAACCATAGCTTTGACTATACAAACCTTTGTTACAAAAGTGATGTCTTTTGGAACATCACTTATGTATTATAAAAATACACCTTATAATATTTATTCTTATAATATTTATTGGTTCTGTTTCTCTAGAGAACCCTAACACAGGAAGGAAGTCACCAAGAAGACATCTGTAAATGATAGGAAGGAAGGGCAATAGGAAAAAAGTTCTGAATATACAACTTTCTAGAAGAGCTGGGATTATTGAAGTATTGAGGAAAAGTTACTTAAAAGCAATGATGAAGAACAAAGATTTTTATTACCACAAAATGATGCTTTTGAATAATTGTGCTGTCAGTGAAATAAAGCAAATACCTCTTGAGATAATTTCCAGGGAGCAATATTTGGGGGATACAGTAACACTTTAACTAGAGAACACTGGTGAAGGGACTATTAATAGAACGGTTTATAAAATAGGGCTGCTTTGTGATTAAAAAGCATGGTTTCCAAAGAGGACTATGAAAGTATTTGTGGGTGAAGGAAGAGAGGTGGGTAGAAGAAGAGTCTGGATTGGAGGCTGTACAACTCAGTGAAGTAATAAATGTTCATATGATGATGAACAATAAAAGAGAGACATCTGATAGTAAGTAAGTAAGTGAAAGTAGCTCAGTCTTGTCCGATTCTTTGCAACCCCATGTACTATATAGTCCATGGAATTCTCTAGGCCAGAATACTGGAGTGGGTAGCCTTTCCCTTCTCCAGGGGACCTTCCCAACCCAGGGATCGAACCCAGGTGTCCCACAGTGCAGGCAGATTCTTTACCAGATTAGCTACAAGGGAAGCCCACCTCTGATAGTAGTTGAAGGTAACTTGTAGTCTAAGAAGGATGCATCTCCAAGAAAACTCTTAGAGAAAATAAGAGATCGACTCAATATGGATGTTTTAATTGGGGAAGATGGATAATTATTTATTCCAGTAGTTCAAAGAGATAAAGTACACCTAGAGAGGGCAAGCTCTCAAGAAGCTGTTCAAAGTTCTATGTGAGCTTGGGAATGAGACCTAGGGGACACTATGCACACTGAGCCACAGGGAGTTATCAGTGATTAAAGTTTTGTGGAGACCCAGCAGTACCCTTGCCTGGAAAATCCCAAGGATGAAAGAGCCTGGTAGGCTGCAGTCCATGGGGTCGCTAAGAGTCAGACATGACTGAGCGACTTCACTTTCACTTTTCACTTTCATGCATTGGAGAAGGAAATGGCAACCCACTCCAGTGTTCTTGCCTGGAGAATCCCAGGGATGGGGGAGCCTGATGGACTGCCGTCTATGGGGTTGCACAGAGTCAGACACAACTGAAGCGACTTAGCAGCAGCAGCAGCAGCAGCAGCAGCAGACTAGGAAATTGAAAAATTAAGCGAGGCAAAGAATTCTAAGGTTGGTGGCAACTGGACTAATATATGCACCAAAAAAGTTGGAAACTATCGCTCTAAAACATTATATAAGTGTGTATGTGTTATCTATAAAATGTGTAAATCAATAATGATTTATTCATAAATAATCCCTGAGAGTTGTTCTGCTCTATAATATGTCTATAGACACATCTTTCTATAATCACTCAGCAAGTAAGCTTTCAGAAGGCACTACTACTTAAGGAACTTTATGAATTTATGAATGGCTAGAGAAACATGTAGACATCTCAAATCACATTTTCACTTTGCCAATTATTTGAATTATGTATAGGTAGTTCAGCAAGTATTTTCTTATATCATAAAAAATAAATTTTAATTGGAAGCTAAAAGCTATCATTCAACTTAGGCAAGAGTAAGATGCCAGATAATTTACTATTCAGTTAAACTAACTACTTTGAGATATTTATAATATTCAAGCCAAAGTCCTGACAGAATCATTTTGCTCAAAACTTTCAGCCTGTATTTGTGTTTAATCTCCAACAAGATTTCTGCAGCTGATGGATTTTTTTAAATCATTATTATTGATTTCCCAATCTTCCTTAATATTTATGTGCTAACAAAAACATATTTCTGACCAAGGAAACTAAAATGTTCATACATAAGTTATAAGATTAGATGAATCTTTTCACTTTCATATCTTCGAATCTCTAGAACTCTGAACCTCACCTATGTTTTGACTTTGTAATTTAAAATAAGTCATTAAGTCAGTTTAATGACTCTAGTTGACAAAACACTGAACAGTTTCAATTCATTTAAAAATTATCACAAGATTACTGAATTAATTGCATGGTTTTGATTTATAAAGTACCATTCAAGGCAACAACAACAAAAAAAGAGTAATGATTTTAGTTTGTAATAAAATTTATTTTCAAATGTTCCCCATTTGTTTATGAAAAATGAAGCACTGAGGTATTCCCTCAAGTCTTCACTCTAATTATAATTGTATTAGCCCTCAATATAGAAAATACTTTGATTCTTCCCCTTGACATCTTCCCCAGTACACACCTTTATTTCACTAAAAAATGTGAGATTTTCTATTTATTTTATTATTTCTCTCCATTTCTATTGCTACACACACACACACACACACACACATAAACACACCTGTGCACACAAACTCAAAAACAGAAAAAATATAATTTCTGTCTGAAATAAGAAGAAAATTAAAATGAGGCTTGAGTTTATTTTCTCTGCCCCAAGGCCTTGTTGTCTTTCCCAGTAGCAAATGTGGTCTGGCAGAGCAAAACAAAAACATGGTCTTAAAAGTCTGATAGATTTGGGTTCAACTTTTAGCTGTATTAATGACCTACAGTTGGATAAGTTTTAAAATTACTTAAAATCTCAGTGTTCTCCCAGGTAAAATAAGAATACATATGACTTCTTCTACTGATTCTAGTGACAATAAACTGTTTTGAGGTTCCCAACTTTCCCACTATGGTCCTGTCAAAGGCAAAAGGGAGTTAATGCAGATGGACTTCTGAAAGGAGAACTATAATAAATTCAAATTTTATTTAAAGTTTTGCATCAATATGGAGGGATAAAATATCAATATATGGGAACTCTTAGCTTCTTTATTTCCCTTTTCTCACTTCATGATACCCCATTAAAGACGAGAGTGAAAAAGTTGGCTTAAAACTCAACATTCAGAAAACTAAGATCATGGCAACTGGTCCTATCACTTCATGGCAAATAGATGGGGAAACAGTGGAAACAGTAACAGACTTTATTTTGGGGGGCTCCAAAATCACTGCAGATGGTGATTGCAGCCATGAAATTAAAAGACACTTGCTTCTTGGAAGAAAAGTTATGACCAACCTAGACAGCATATTAAAAAGCAGAGACACTATTTTGCCAACAAAGGTCCATCTAGTTATAGCTATGGTTTTTCTGGTAGTCATGTATAGATGTGAGAACTGGACTATAAAGAAAGCTGAGTGTAGAAGAATTGATACTTTTGAACTGTGGTGCTGAAGACTCTTGAGAGTCCCTTGGACAGAAAGGAGATCCAACCAGTCCATTCTAAAGGAAATCAGTCCTGAATATTCATTGGAGGGACTGATGCTGAAGCTGAAACTCCAATACTTTGGCCACCTAATGCAAAGAACTAACTCATTGGAAAAGACTCTGATGGTGGGAAAGGTTGAAGACAGGATGAGAAGGGGCCGACAAAAGATGAGATGGTTGGATGGCATCACTGACTCAATGGACATGAGTTTGAGTCAACTCCTGGAGTTGGTGATGGACAGGGAGGCCTGGCGAGCTGCAGTCCATGCAGTCACAAAGAGTCAGACACGACTGAGGAACTGAACTGAACTGAACTACTCTATGAGCAATAACCTATGAGGACTATTTTACTTGAAAAGCAGTCAGAACACAGAATACTATGTAACATCTTCAATTGCAGAGTTTCACAATAAAGTACTAAAATATTATAGGAAGCATACTATGCATAACTTCGGCAAGAAATAGAGAGTTAACAGAAGTATACACTATGTGGAACATGATGGTATGAACAAGAAACAAGAAGGTTCTTTTATTTGGTAACTCCTATAGTTTTAAGATGCCAAGGAATAGAAAAGGAGCAAATGTAGTATTAAGAGCTGTAGTAATGTTGCAATGTTGTATTAAAAGTTGTGATGTCAAAACATTACTGAGTCACAGGTCTCATGACTTTCTAAGACTACTAAGACAACAACATATATATACTGCAAAGTGCTCCATTATATATCCACTTTTATTTTAATATGAAAGTAATTCATGCAAATCTTTGTAGAAAATTGGTATCACAGGAAGGTTGGTATGGTTTCAAGGGCCAACATCTCTGTTGGTAAAAAATTTGAATGCAATCTCTTGCCTGTTTAGCTTACGGCTTGCCCCACTGTAGTGGATTATAAATATTAGCTACTATTCTGAATCTGTATTTGTGATGATTAGCGGTATGTGCAGACTTGGTTAGACAACTGTGTCCAGATGATTGATCAAACATTACTCCGGATGTTTCTGTGAAGGTGTTTTTGCATGAAATTAACATTTCAATCAGTGGACTTTGAGTAAAGTAGATTGGCCTTTAAAATATAATATGAATGAGCATCATTCAATCAGCTGAAGGTCAGATAGTCTGACCTGCTCAGAGCAAGAAGGAATTCTGTAGAAGATGAACTCTGGACTTAAACCATAACACTGGCTCTTCCTGAATCTCTGGTCTGCTGGGCCACTCTGCATATTTGGGACTTGCCAGTCTCCATAATCACCTGAGACAATTCCTTTATACATATACATACATATGTGTGTGTTTACATGCATACATATACACACACACACAACCAATTGATTCTATTTCTTTGGACAACCTTAATATGACAAAGACAAAATCATTTACTACCTATTAGAAGACAATGATACAGTAATCTCATGTAATTTTCAAAGACTCCTGAACACATCTGAATTAAAACCGGGACCATCTATGGACTGAATTGTGTCTCTCAAGATTCATATGTTGGAATCCTAGTCCCCAGGAAGCCTTGGAATGTGACTGTATTTGGAGACAGGACCTTTAAAGAGGCAATGAACAAGGTCATATGCATAGGACCTAATCCAACATGACCGATGTCCTTATAAAAAGAGATTAGAACAGCAACACACATAGGGAAAACCATGTGAAGACACAGGAGAAGGCAGACATCTAGAAGGAAAAAGAGAGGCCTTAGAAATCAACCTTGTTAATATTAATACTTTGACCCCAGACCTCTGGCCTTCAGAACAGTGATAAAAACAAATTTCTGTTGTTTAAGCCACCATATCTGTGGTCCTGTGTTATGACAGCCCTAGCAAACTAGTACAGGCTCCAAATTCATTTTGGGTAACAGGACAGTTATTCTCTGACTTGTTTACAGAGCTCCATACCGAATTTAATCAGCAAGAGATGTATTGAGTAGATTCATTAGTAAATAGTAGTTTCTAAGGCTTTTTAAATATGCAATTTATTTAAGATATAGTCTTAAGTTAAAACCTTTGGTAACACTCCAAAAATGTTAACAATAACCTTTATAAGTGCAAACTGCATGCAGATTTCATTGCCTTCTCCTTCAGAACATGGTCCTGCAGTTGGACTGAGGTAGGCAGGCAAGGCTCCTGATAGAAAAGGATGAACTGATCTTTATGATCTGCTGTTTAAGGGATCACTGTTTATCAGTTCTGAAGCAGACAGTCCTTTTCCCTTTAAGATGAAACAGTAAACATTTGAATCACTCTCTTGACAACCCTCCTAATATCAAAATATCTTTTATTTTCCCTGGTTACCAGTCCTACTAAGGTTTATAAAATGTTCTGAAGCATTTAAAGGTCTCACGTGGAACATACAAGTTGCTCTGTTTGTTGAATGTGCCTAAGAAGACAAGTGATGCATTACTGCAAAAATTTTATGATTATTTATTTAATGAAATGCCCCGAGTATAAAAACATCTTCCTCCCTCTCATACAAACACACACAGAAATATTAGTATCATAAGCTGTAGTTCTAAATCAAATGATCTAAAATACATTTAGTGAAAACTTTTCTCTCATGAGCTTTGAGCTTTCATTTCACTTTATTGAACTCAGCTGGTAAAGACCCCAGTTTGATTCCTGGGTCAGGAAGATCCCCTGGAGAAGGGCTATTCACTTCAGTATTCTTGGGCTTCCCTGGTAGCTCAGCTGGTAAAGAATCTGCCTGCAATGATGGTAGACCTGGGTTTGATCCCTGGGTTGGGAAGATCCCTGGAGAAGGGAATGGCTACCCACTCCAATATTGTGGCCTGAAGAATTGGAGTTGGATACGACTGAGTGATTTTCACTTTCATAGTGACCATTATTATTATTGTTATTATTATTGAGTTTAATTGCAATCTTAGGAAATGCTTATCATTTAATGAGTGGCATTTTCAAATAAAGTCATATACAAAATACAAAACTGAACCTCATTTTTCCCAATAATCTTACAACAAAACTTTTCTGTACTTCAGTTTTTCAGGAAATCAAACTAGTTTTCATAAATAGCATTAGGGAGTATGTCTCAACAAAAAAAATTAAGGTGCTTTTTTTGTGTATTAGAAAATGTACTCTGCAACAACATCATAATCCTTTACTGTTTAACTAAATGTTTTC
The DNA here is from genome assembly GCF_029378745.1 of Bos indicus. NCBI lineage: Eukaryota > Metazoa > Chordata > Mammalia > Artiodactyla > Bovidae > Bos > Bos indicus. The sequence continues at coordinate 58,672,733 of NC_091763.1, read as the reverse complement.
ACTTTCATTAACCTCTTCTGATTTTTCTAAAATTAAAATTTTCCTCAAGAAGTGTATTGCTTTTCAATATTTCCTTACCCTAAAAGTGTGTCTCCCACTGCATTCTAGTCTACTAATAATGTTAGTTTCCAAATCCCTCTTAGGGGTTTTTAAGGAAAAAAATGAAATACTTACATTTGTTAAGATTTTGATTTGTTAAAAATATTTTACATTGTTACAATAAATTTGAAACCTAGAGTTCTTAAGAGGAACTCTGAAGTAGGTTTAGAAGTTATAACCTTTATAGTCTGGTACTTAGTTGAGTGTATCCAAATGACTAGCTTGTTCAAATTCTGTATGCAATCAACAGTTTTAAATGTAGTACAGGAAACGATTAGCTTAACAAGCATACTGTACTGTCCAGGTTATTATACAGAATTTCTATCATTTTCTTTTTTGTGTGTGTGATGCTTGCAGATAGCAATGACTAATTATTAGCATTAAAATATTAGATCCAATGCTCAACATCTATAATATTTGCTCCTCTGTGAACTTACTGAATCATTTCGATTAAATCATTTAACTTCTCTGCGCATTCTCTCTTATATCCATAAGAAAACTCCTTATATAAATTAAATAAATGAGGTTTCATGAATTTTAAGATTGTCAAATAAAATGTACCAATTAATCCTACACAGAGTTTATAACTAAAGTCAATGTAATTTAATTATGTATTATAGCAGCTCAAAGACAATCCCATGAAAAAAGATCTATTATACTTTTTATCTTTAGTTTTTCAAAAGTAAAAACAAAATTATAGTAAAGATTTATTTATATAAGTGCTCTTTTTCAATTCCTATTGACTTCATAGAATCCAAATATTTAGTACCACTAGCTTTGAAAGTTGTTTTAAATCTGTTATAAAAATTCTGTAAAATCCATATTATTAACAAAGATACTATTTGTTAAATAAAGGATTAATAAATGCAGTGACAGCTCAAGAAAGAAGAGAAAGAAAAAGTAAAACCACTATAGAAATGAAAGTTAAACTGAAAGGAGCATTAAAGAGAACAAACATTGCTGAAAACTGAAGTAAGGTAATTTGTGGATAGAAATGAAAAGAAAAGGAATAAAATGTTAAATTCCTGTGACTAATTTGAAATGATTTGAAAGGTAAGTATGATACATCAAAGATGTCAAGGAAAGAAAAACCAATATATTCATAATTGTTATTATGAGATAATCATATTGATGATGAAAAATATTTACAGTTATAATTAAGAAAGTATCACAGAAATGAAACAACATGAATCTATACACTAAAAAAGAATATTCTATGTGTCAGGAAAATTTCACCACAGGCCAATCAGAGAAAACCTTCCAACAGTTTGAGAAAATAAGAGATATAGTACAGTTTGTGCGGTGCTGAGAGATGCTGAAATTTCAGTTTGAAAATTAGAAAGTTCTTTTTCTTGATCACAAACATTGTAGTAAAGAAAGATAATTCAGTTACATTTCCTTGCAAATATGGTAATAATATTATTACTTGGAAAATAGGGAGTAAGAAAGTCCTTATCTATGGAATGCATTAGGCAGAATGTACCTGAAATGACTAAGATAGTTCATAAAATTTAACCCTAAAATCTATACATTTGTAGAAAATGACTTCTTGAAATAGTGTTATTTAAAGTTTGTTAATTATCAGTGACTAAAAAGGGGATTTTTAAAAACTAATTTCACTCTTCTATTTTTGGTTGTGCTGGGTCTTTGTTGCTGTGCAGGCTTTTCTCTAGGTTGCAGTCAGTGGGGGCCTACTCTGTACTTGTGGTGATCAGGCTTCTGGTTGTGGTGATTCCTGTTGTTGAGGACAGCAGGTTCTAGGGGACACACTTCAATAGTTGTAGGGCATGGATTAAGTAGTTGTGATTCCTGAACAGACTCAATAGTTGTGATGCATAGGCCTAGCTGTTCTGCGGCATATGGGATCTTCCTGGGTCAGGGATGGAACCCATGTCTCCTGCATTGGCAGGCAGATTCTTTACCACTGAGCCACCAGTTCAGTTCAGTTCAGTGGCTCAGTCGCGTCTGACTCTTTGTGACCCTGTGAACCGCAGCATGCCAGGCCTCCCTGTCCATCACCAACTGCCAGAGTCTACCCAAACCCATGTCCATGAGTTGGTGATGCCGTCCAACCATCTCATCCTCTGTCATCCCCTTCTTTTCAAGCCTTCAATCTTTCCCAGCATCAGGGTCTTTTCAAATGAGTCAACTCTTTGCATGAGGTGGCCAAAGTACTGGAGTTTCAGCTTCAGCATCAGTCCTTCCAATGTACACCCAGGACTGATTTCCTTTAGGATGGACTGGTTGGATCTCCTTGCAGTCCAAGGGACTCTCAAGAGTCTTCTCCAACACCACAGTTCAAAAGCATCAATTCTTCGGCACTCAGCTTTCTTTATACTACAATTCTCACATCCATACATGACCACTGGAAAAACCATAGCCTTGACTAGATGGACCTTTGTTGGCAAAGTAATGTCTCTGCTTTTTAATATGCTGTCTATGTTGGTCATAACTTTCCTTCAAGGAGTAAACGTCTTTTAATTTCATGGCTGCAATCACCATCTGCAGTGATTTTGGAGCCCCCCAAAATAAAGTCAGCCACTGTTTCCACTGTTTACCCAACTATTTGCTATGAAGTGATGGGACTGGATGCCATGATCTTAGTTTTCTGAATGTTGAGTTTAAGCCAGTTTTTTTACTCTCTTCTTTCACTTTCATCAAGAGGCTCTTTAGTTCTTCTTTACTTTCTGCCATAAGGGTGGTGTCATCTGCATATCTGAGGTTATTGATATTTCTCCCGGCAATCTTGATGCTAGCTTGTGCTTCATCCAGCCCAATGTTTCTCATGATGTACTCTGCATATAAGTTAAATAAGCAGGGTGACAATATACAGCCTTGACGTTCTCCTTTTCCTATTTGGAACCAGTCTGTTGTTCCATGTCCAGTTTTAACTGTTGCTTCCTGACCTGCATACAGATTTCTCAAGAGGCAGGTCAGGTGGTCTGATATTCTCATCTCTTGAAGAATTTTCCACAGTTTATTGTGATCTACACAGTCAAAGGCTTTGGCATAGTCAATAAAGCAGAAATAAAGCAGTTCCAGAAATGCTTTTCTGGAACTCTCTTGCTTTTTTGATGAATCAGCAGATGTTGGCAATTTGATCTCTGGTTCTTCTGCCTTTTCTAAAACCAGCTTGAACATCTGGAAGTTTATGGTTCACGTATTGCTGAAGCCTAGCATGGAGAATTTTAAGCATTACTTCACTAGTGTGTGAGATGAGTGCAATTGTGTGGTAGTTTGAGCATTCTTTGGCATTGTCTTTCTTTGGGATTAGAAGGAAAACCTATGGCCACTGCTGAGTTTTCCAAATTTGCTGGCATATTGAGTGCAGCACTTTCACAGCATCATCTTTCAGGATTTGAAATAGTTCAACTGGAATTCCATCACCTCCACTAGCTTTTTTCATAGTGATGCTTCCTAATGTCCACTTGACTTCACATTCCAGGATGTCTGGCTCTAGGTGAGTGATCACACCATTGTGATTATCTGGGTCATGAAGATCTTTTTTATACAGTTCTTCTGAACCCCATATACAGTATGAAAATGCAGAAAGATAGGACAGTCATGTATAGTTCCAAACCCCATGAACAGTATGAAAAGGCAAAAACGACACTGAAAGATGAACGCCCCAGGACAATAGGTGCCCAATATGCTATTGCAGATTAGTGGAGAAATAACTCCAGAAAGAATGAAGGGATGGAGCCAACACAAAAACAATACCCAGTTGTGGATGGGACTGGTAATAGAAGCAAGGTTCGATGCTATAAAGAGCAATATTGCATAGGGACTTAGAATGTTATGTCCATTAATCAAGGCAAATTGGAAGTGGTCAAACAGGAGATAGCAAGAGTGAACATCGACATTCTAGGAATCAGCGAACTAAGATGGACTGGAATGGGTGAATGTAACTCAGATGACCATTATATCTACTACTGCGGGCAGGAATCCCTTAGAAGAAATGGAGTAGCAATCGTGGTCAACAAAAGAGTCCGAAATGCAGTACTTGGATGCAATCTCTAAAACGACATAATGATCTTTGTTCATTTCCAAGGCAAACCATTCAATATCACAGTAATCCAAGTCTATGCCCCAACCAGTAATACTGAAGAAGTTGACGTTGAACGGTTCTATGAAGACCTCCAAGACCTTTTGGAACTAACACCCAAAAAAGATGTCCTTTTCATAATAGGGGACTGGAATGCAAAAGTAGGAAGTCAAGAAACACCTGGAGTAACAGGCAAATTTGGCCTTGGAGCCACCAGGGAAGCCCCCCATATGGGGATGTTTTGTGACCAAATTAGTTCTCCTGTGTCTTTCATGTGTAACTTAAGACAGTCCTTGTACACTAAGTCTGTGACAGAATGTATACTAACACATCAAGAAAGGCTCTAGAGAACAGTATAGATGCTCCAGGATATCTCTATCATTTTTTTTTTTCTCAAGCACCTGTATCCTTGAAATGATGAAAAGAGTTTAACAGGGTAAGATCTCTGATCCATGTGAATCTGATTCAACAATCCAGTCTTCATATTAACTCCAAATGGCATTGGAATCAGAATTTTTTTTTTTTTCAGTCCCAGGAATCATAACAGCTAGGCATTTTTGACAAAGACAAGAATTTAAAAGATGAGGATTTGGTGCCAAGATTGCAGTCTAGCTAATTGTTTTCTAAAGTAGAAAAATTCTTTGTTTAAAGCAGCAAAATCTTTTTTTCAATTATGGGGACAAGTCTTTCCAATAGGATTTTGAGGAAATGAATATAGAAACATGAGACTAATATACTGGATATTTGGAATGTGTTAGGCAAGTGAAAATTTCTATTACTTGTCTTTTGCTAGCAGCCCTGATAAAATTTAAACCTCAGAAGTAGGAAACTGAAGCAGTGGGGAAAATAACATTATAGGCAGTTTTGTCCTATTTCTGGAAAGTATTTTCAGGCTTCAGTGGCTAGCTGGGCAGATGTGATTTTCACTCACCAAGTAATTAAAGACCATTAATTAATTAAAAGAAAAAAACTATACAGGTTGTGTGGCAGCCCCAGAGAAATACCCATAGAATCCTAAGATTATACTGATAAATGTTAAGATACTTACAAAAGATATCATCAGAAACTTGATTCATCATTACTGATACAAGTTCTGAGAATTAATGATTGAAGAGACTATCACAAATTTTAGAGACTGATAAATGACAACAAATTTTTGTGAGTAGATGCTTCTGATGGTATGACAACTTACTCACTAGAAATGAGTGAAATAAGGAATTTGGCAGACTTAACCTGAGAGAGTGAAGTCCCAGCCATCATCAGTTCTGTAATGGAATATTCCTACCTAAGCAACAAGAATATCATGAACATCGTAGACACTACCCTACCTTAATGAACAGATATCCCTAATTTAGTGTCCTTGATGCTGATATATACTGTGATAGTCACATCTCTAGATCTATCTTAGCTACCTGAGTTCATCAAATCTGTGAAAGTCACATCCCTAGAGCTACTTTATGAATGACCTGAGTTTGCAAAATAAGCAAACATGTGAATGCTTTAGTTTATGCACTAATGGGAAAAGAAAGCAAACAACTGAAGTGAGAAAGAACTTTTCCAGTGTCAGTGAAAAATAACTGTAAAAATGGTCATGGGGCAGATTTACCATGATCAAGGGAACTGGTACATCTGGCAGGTGAATTTTTTTGGCCTGCTTAGTCAAAGGAGTGCAAGGTGTTAGCTAAGATTAAGCCTCTAACCTAGGCTTTCCTTACCATATGTAACATAAGCAATCTCAGAAAATATTGTCTAACTGCACACATCACTCTTGATGACAAAACATAGTCTACTGTTACCAGTTTATACAATGGGCAAGGAAATACATTATACAAACCAACCATTCATCATCAGAGTAGCAACATCATAAAAAACAGGAAGGGGAAACTATAAAACTAGTTATTAAAACTGGTGATAAAAAAGATCTGAAAGTTTGGCATCATTGTTTAAACTGTCATTAGTTTGAGTATGAAGACAAAGAAGATAGACGACTCCACTAATACGATTTCTAAAATTAAGTGTTGAAAATAAAGGGTCTGGGGAGGATGCAACTGTGTATCTTTTTCTTAAGACTCACAGAACCTCTGGTTCTGTCTGTTATAGTATACCCAAGGAAGGTGATATGAATAAAACACCATATTCATATCACAAAATTTGATATCAAATAATTATAATGTATTTTAGGCTGTGTCCAAAATGTTACTTTTCATCAAAATTAGAACAAATGGTAAACTTAGTCCATCAGCAAGCAGTTAGAAACCATCTTGTGAATTTTCCCTTGTCACACTTAATATCAGCCCAATGGTGAAGCCAAAGAAAAATGATAGTGAGTCTGCTATAATTGTAAACTCTATTGTTAAGTATTAAGCTAAGCTATACATCCCAAAATGCTGGGCTAGGTGAATTACAAGCTGGAATCAAGTTTGCCAGGAGAAATAACAACCTCAGATATGTAGATGATACCACTTTAATGGTAGAAAGTGAAAAGGAACTAAAGAGCCTCTTGATGAAGGTGAAAGAGGAGAGTGAAAAAGCTGGCTTAAAATTCAACATTCAAAAAATGAAGATCATGGCATCCAGTCCTATCACATCACGGCAAATAGATGGAAAAAATATGGAAACAGTGTCAGATTTCATTTTCTTGGGCTCCTAAATCAATGTGACAGTGACTGCAGCCACGAAATGAAAGGTGTTTGCTCCTTGGAAGAATAGCTATGACAAACATAAACAGTGTATTAAAAAGCAGAGAAATCACTTAGCTGAAAAAGGTCTATGGAGTCAAGGCTATGGTTTTTCCAGTAGTCATGTTTGGATGTGAGATTTGGACCATGAAGAAGGCTGAGCATCAAAGAATTGATGCTTTTGAACTGTGGTGCTGGAGAAGATTCTTGAGAGTCCCTTGGACTGCAAGGACATCAAACCAGTCAATCCTAACTATTCATAAATCAGTCCTGACTATTCATTGGAAGGACTGATGCTAAAGCCTAGTTCCAATAGTTTGGCCACCTGATGTGAAGAGCTGACTCACTGGAAAAGACCCTGATGCTGGGAAAACTGAGGACAAGAGGAGCAGGGGGCAACAGAGGATGAGATGTTTGGATGGCATCACTGACTCAATGTACATGAGTTTGAGCAAACTCAGGGAGATAGTGATGGACAGAGAAGCCTGGCATGCTGCAGTACATGGGGTCTCAAAGAATCGAACCCAACTTGGCAACTGAACGAAAACAACAATATACGCCAACCATGAGAGAAAAGTGTGGCTCAATTACAAACAGGCTGATAATATAGAAAACAAAAAATAAGTGCATTATATTTCTTGGCCAGAACTAATCCACACAATTTCTATGAGAATGTCCAGAGAAAGAAAACAGTACTTTTTCTGTTACATCTTAGATCCCGAACTGATTATTTGTTAAGATGGAAAAAACAAATAAAAAACCTCTCCCTGCCTTCAAGATACCTATTTTCCTCAGAAAGGCACTGGACTCCTAATAATTCATTTACTGGCCAAAAAATAACATAAAATATTGAAGAAAAATAATGACAATGATTTCAATAACTTTCAATAACAACACACTCATAGCCATATATAGCAATCATTGGTAAAATATGTTATAGGCTATATTTATTATTATGAATATTTTTCCAGATGATCCAAGAGAAATTACCAGTAAATCATGTAAGATGATGGATGCTGAACACCAGAGTTTCTGAACTTTACCAAGTCATAACTTATGATGATATGTTGCTAAGACAGTAATGATAGGAAATGGATTGCTGCTTCATGTTCAATATATCAGAGCTTGATTTGCTCCTTTTCATCTACCAAATGTATGTATGGACAGAATGCATTTTCCATGTATTTCATGAAAGATATAAATATTACCATGGCATCCTTACAAAAATTATACATACAGTTAAATATCTACATTAACACACACTAAAAGGTTTCAATAACTACAGATGATGACATTAAAAGAATAACTGAGTTAGAATTCTTACTCATTGAAAGTAAGTTGGATAGTTCAAACACTAATGTTCAATGGAAAGTTTATAAGATTATTCTTTTGCACAAAATTTTTCAGAAAAATAGTGCAAAAATGATTAAAATAAACCTGAGAAATAAATATGTAGCAAGGGCATATTGGCCAAGATAAGAGTTCAGACTAGAAAAAATTAGAACAGGATTGCAATTTATTCTTTCTTTTCCTTTGGAAGACACCTAGATAAGAAAGAAAGACAACTCAGACCCTCAGTAAACATGCTAATGTTTAAAGCAGAAGTAAAAACCTTCCGGAAGACATGCTAACTGTATGAACCAGCAGGAGCGCCCTTACCTACGAAAAATGTAAAGCAAAATGTATCTGAGTCCTGGCTTTTGGTAAATGTCACATAAAATATGTAATTATAAAAAGAAAATATTTAGTAACTGAAAGTGTTCCCTTTTAGGTTAAGTGGTGTCCAACATACATTATGAAGAGACCTTATATTTACATCCAGGTCAGAGCAATTCTAATGTAGGAAAAATGGGTCCAAGAAACTCTGTTATGATTCCAGATATGACCCGTGCTTTGTCTATTTCTCACACTAGCAAATTTTGCAAATTTGTGAGCTCTATTTCCTTATGAGTCTGATCATTAGTGTTGTATAATGGGCCAACCTTGTTCACATACCCTGCGTTAGGAGACAAGAAAGGTTATGCCTTGGATACAAAGATCATGACCTTGAGTAAGGGCTACTCTAGAGTCATTCTCCCAAAATGCCTAAAAAGCATAGTTATAAGATGTTATTTGTTAGTTACAAGAAATGAAGAGATTCCTTTTATTTTAAATTCAAATATTAATAAGAGCCTTTCTATGCTACAGATTTTGTCTTGTCTTATTCAGGTCTTATGGCTAAATGGCATTAAAAAAAAAATTGGTTCCCCTGTGTGTGTTTTATTTCTAAGTATTTAATAAAATGGTATTGAGAAGTAATGACACCACTGTCATTTTAACTGAAAATCTGCTAAAGATATTTTACAGCATCTTTCTTCTAGACTTGCTCAGCATAAAACATGACATTTTTAAGCACCTTAAGGCTTTCAACAGCTCTACATCCTTTAGGAGGAAGAAGTGGCCCATTTAGCCTAATTCTATTGATTCACTGAAACCAAGAGAGCAGTGAATCTCAACTACTTTACGCCATAGTATATATCCCTGCATTATATTGCCACCCTTCTGCCAAAGACATAATCCCCCCAGCCCCCTGGCTCCTAGACAAAAGGCTCTACAAACACTTTTATCTACAAAGCAGCTGCTTCCATTCGAAGCTGTGGACCTCTGGAGGTTGTACATGCTGCCACACTTCCCGCAGCATAACAAACAGAACTCAAGTGCCTCAAAAGGCTCTGAGAACAAGGCAGAACGCAGCTGTTTAGAAACAAAGGCATCACTGCTGCTTTGAACAGGACAATTAATAATCTCCCACTGTCATGGTAATAAGGCCACTTGCCTAAATAAGTGTTAATTTAAAAATGACAGTCCACATCTCTTTTATTGTCTGTCCCCATGGTTCCTATAACTTGGAACACATGTCCTTCTACTTGTTATGGAGTGTTCTCTGCTTTAAGTAGTTTATTCTTGGTTTTAACATTTATGAAGTTCCTTTATACGTACACAAAGCAATCATAAGGAAATGCAATGGAAACAGTTACACTGGTGCTCCCTAGGTTTTGATCCCAAGACTGATCCACTGTATTCATCTGGTGTCTGAATACGACTCTCCTTCTTTCCAGAAATTTACTCAATTAGGATTCAAACTTTAGTCTTCAGTGTGTTTGTATTACAAACACAAGTTAACTCTCCTCCTCACACCCATTTGGCTAAAAAATTACTGAAAAAATAAGTCTGAATTATGGTTTATTTTTTTTTTCACAACTATATCCATGTTACCAGAAAAACTTAGCTAGGGGGTTTCGGTCCAGCTTGGTTCAACTTTTAACTTTACATGTATTTTATACTTTAGACTCTAAACCGTTCTCAGACATTTAATGCTTTTCATCGTGTGAATGGATGGGATTTGCCTCAGAAGCATGTTAGCATTTTCTCTGTTTTTATATACTATATCTGAAACTGAATCTGAATCCTCCTCCCTGGTGGCAAAATCATGATTAACCATCTTCAGTCTGAATGTAGGTCTCTGTCTACATTTTTTCTATTATTGGGACATTGGTGAACTGATCATTGAACAAATATATTTCAGAAAATTAACCTACAGCAAGACATTTGATGGTATTTCCAAAGACACAGAGTACTATATTCCATTGTTAAAGAGGACATAAAGAACATTCATATATATATATATGAATATATATACACATATATGAATATATATATACACACACATACATATATATGGCCATTTCTGAGATATGAAAGTCTTTAGAAAAAAAAATCATTGTGATATAATATGCAAACCATAAAATTTGCCATTTGAAAATATACAATTCAGTGTTTTTTAATGTGGTCACAAGATGAAACATTACCACTATCTAATTTCTGAACATTTTCATTACTCTAGAAAAGAACACTGTACCCATTAGCGGTTAATTCCAATTCCTCTGCTACTAACCCCTGACTACCTCTGATATAATTTCTATCTCCATGGACTTTATATTCTGTATATTTCATGTAAATAGAATCATACAATAGATGACCATTTATGACAAGCTTTTTTCATTCAGCATAGTGTTTATAAAGTTCATTTGTGTTTTACCATGTATGAATGCTTAATTCCTTTTTATGGCTGAATAATATTTCATTGTACAGATGTATCACCATTTGTTTATTAATCAGCTGATGGACATTTAGATAGATTGGTTTCACTTATTGGTAATTATAAAATAATGCTGCTATAAACATTTGTGTATAAGTTTTTGCTTCAACATCTGTTTTCAATGTGCTTGAATTTATACTTAAAGAGTGGAGCTGCTGTGTCATATGCTAACCCTAACTTTTTGAGGAATTTCCAAACTATTTCCCGAATTCGTATCATAGTGCATTCTACCAGCAATGATGAAGTTTTAATTTCTTCACTTTCTCACCAACATTTATTTTATGGCTAACAAACACGTGAAAAGATGCTCAACATCGCTCATTATTAGAGAAATGCAAGTCAAGACCACAATAAGATATCACCTCACACTGGTCAGAACGGCCATCATCAAAAAGTCTACAAACAACAAATGCTTGAGAAGGTGTGGAGAAAAGGGAATGCTCTTGCACTGTTGGTGGGAATGTAAATTGACACAACCACTATGGAAGATGGTATGGAGATTCCTTAAAAACGAGGAATAAAACCGCCATATGACCCAGCAATCCCACTTATAGGCATAGAAAGAAACCTGAGGAAACCAGGATTGAAAAAGACACATGCTCCCATTGTTCATTGCAACACTATGTACAATAGCTAGAACATGGAAGCAACCTAGATGCCCATTGACAGATGAATGGATAAAGAAGTTGTGGTACATATACACAATGGAATATTACTCAGCCATAAAAAGAAATGCATTTGAGACAGTTCTGATGAGGTGGATGAACCTAGAACCTATTATACAGAGTGAAGTGAGTCAGAAAGAGAAAGATATATATCGTATTCTAATGCACATATACAGAACCTAGAAAAATGGTTCTGAAGAATTTATTTTCAGGGAAACAGTGGAGAAACAGACATAGAGAACAGACTTATGGACATGGGAGAGGGGAGGAGAGGGTGAGATGTATGGAAAGACTAACATGGAAACTTACATTACCATATGTAAAATAGATAGTCAACAGGAATTTGCTATATGGCTCAGGAAACTCAAACAGGGGCTTTTTTATCAACCTAGAGGGGTGATATACAGAAGGAGGTGGGAGGGAGGTTCCAAAGGGAAGGGATATATGTATACCAATGGCTGATTCATGTTGAGGTTTGACAGAAAACAACAAAATTCTGTAAAGCAATTATCCTTCAATAAAAAAATAAATTAAAAAAATAGCGATAGCCATATTTGTGGGTATGAAGTGCTATCCTACTGTTTTGATTTCCATTTCCCTAGCAACTACTGATGTTGTGTGTCTTCTCATGTGCTTATCAGACATTTGTATATATTCTCTGGAGAAATGTTTATGCAAATTATTTGCCCATTTTATACTTGGGTTATGTTTCTCTTAAGTTGTAAGAGATCTTTATATAACTGGCTACTAAACCCTTATCAGATATATTAATATGATTTGCAATTATTTTCTCCTATTCTTCAGATTGTCTTTTCACTTTCTTGATCATGTACTTTAACATGAAAAATTTTATTTGTTGTTGAAGTCTTAATTTATCTATAGCTTATTTGGTTGACTGTGTTATTGCTTTCAAATCTAAGAAAGCTTTGTCTAATTCAAGACCATGAAGTTACCCTTATTTATACCTTTAATAGATTTATGTTTACAACTTTTTATAGTTAAGCTTTTGGTTCATTTTGGATTTTTTTTTTTTTTGCATATAATGTGAAGAAATAGTCTAAATTCATTCCTGCACATGTGGATATTCTAATATCATGGGCTGAAATACTATTTTCTCCTCATTGAATGTTATTAAAACCCATATCAAAAATCAATTAAGGACTGTTGAGTTTATTTCTGGCCTCTCAATTACATTTCACTGATCTATTTATATATATTTCATTGCCATGCTGTCATGGTTACTATAGCTGTGTAGTAGATTCTAAAATTGACAAGTGTGTCTTTCAGTGTTGTTCTTCATTTCCCAGATTGTTGTAGCTATCTTAGGACATTGTTTACGGATCAGAACTTTTTATTTCTTTTCATGTCTCATAATTTTGTTGAACACTGGACATTTTAAAGAATAAAATATGGCAGTTCAGGAAGTCAGATTATCCCTACCCCAAGGTTGCTTTGTATTGCTACTTGTTGTAATTGCTGTTGCTCATTTAGTGGAATTCCTGAACCAATCCTCCAAGAACTGTATATTTGTTAAGTGTGCCACTAACATCCGTATTCAGCTTCCTTTGTTATTGTTCATTCGCATCTGACACTTGCGACCCCAGGCCTACAGCATGCCAGGCTTCCCTGTCCTTAATTATCTCCTGGAGCTTACACAAATCCATGTCCATTGAGTCAGTGATGCTATCTAACCATCTCATCCTCTTCCACCCCCTTCTGCACTTTCCTTCAATCTTTCCCAGCAACAGGGTCTTTTTCAATGAGTCAGCTCTTTGCATTAGGTGACCAAAGTATTAGAGCTTCAGCTTCAACAGGCCTTCCAGTGAATATTCAGGGTTGATTTCCTTAGGATTGACTGGTTTGATCTCCTTGCAGACAAAGGACGCTAGAGTCTTCTCCAGAGCCTCAATTTCGAAAGCATCAATTCAGCACTGAACCTTCACTGTGGACCAACTCTCACAACTCTACTGGAATGTGAATACTGGAAAACTATCCTTTTGACTATATGAATATTTGTCAGCAAAGACATGGCTCTGCTTTTTAACACACTGTCTAGGTTTGTCATATCTTTTCTTCCAAGGAGCAAGTGTCTTTTAATTTCATGGCTACAGTCACTATCCACAGTGATTTTGGAGCCTAAGAAAATAAAGTCTGTCACTGCTTCCACTTTTCCCTTTCTATTTGCCACTAAGGGATGGGACTGGATATCATGATCTTCGTTTTTGGAATGTTGAGTTCCAATCCAGATTCTTCACTCTCCTCTTTCACTTTCATCAAGAAGCTCTTTAGTTCCTCTTTACTTTCTACCATTAGAGTGGTATCATTTGCATATCTGAGATTGTTGATATTTCCCCTGGCAATCTTGATTCCAGCTTATGATTCATCCAGCCCAGAATTTCTTATGATATACCCTGCATAGAAGTTAAATAAGCTGAGTGACAATATACAGTTTTGACATACTCCTTGCCCAATTTTGAACCAATCAGTTATTCCATGTTCAGTTCTAATTGTTGCTTCTTGACCCACACACAGGTTTCTCAGTCTGGTATTCCCATCTCTTGAAGAGTTTTCCACAGTTTGTTGTGATCTACACAGTCAAAAGCTTTAATGAAATCAATGAAGCAAAAGTAGATGTTTTGCTGGAACTCCTTTGCTTTCTTCCTGATCCAGTGAATGTTGGCAATTTGATCTTTGGTACCTCTGCCTTTTCTAAATCCAGCTTGGACATATGGAAGTTCTCAGTTCAAGTACTGCTGAAACTTAGCATGAAAGATTTTGAGCATTACCTTGCTACCATGTGAAATGAGTGTTTAGTGGTCAGTTAATTATTGGACAGATATTTCCTTACATATCTAAAACCAATGAGTTTTTAAGTCTTTGCCAAAGAGTTTAGGTGGATATTGGGTATGCTTTCCACACTCAACCAGGTATTTTACAATTCTTTATTTGCCTCTACTTTCAGTTTGTTAAAAGCTATTAGGTCAATCAGAAGCAAAAGAGATTAGAATCTTCTCAGATCTCTTCTGAACAGTATACAAACTGATAAGTGGACATGACCTTCTTGTTGTTGTTCAGTTGCTAAGTCATGTTCGATTCTTTGCGACCCCATGAACTGTAGCACGCCAGGCTTCCCTGTCCTTCACAGTCTGCTGGAGTTTGCTTAAACTCCTACCCATTGAGTCAGTGATGCCATCCAACCATCTTTTCCTCTGTAGCCCCATTCTCCTCTTGCCCTCAATCTTTCCCAGCATCAGGGTCTTTCCCAGTGAGTCAGCTCTTCCCATCAGGTGGCCAAAGTATTTGCAGCTTCAGCATCAGTCCTTCCTATGAATATTCAGGTTTGATTTTTCTAGGATTGACTGGTTTGACATCCTTGCTGTCCAAGGGATTCTCAAGAATCTTCTCCAGCACCACAATTCGAACGCATTAATTCTTCAGCACTCAGCCTTCTTTATGGTCCAATTCTCACATCTGTACATGATTACTGGAAAAACCATAGCTTTGACTACACCGACCTTTGTCAGCCAAGTGATGTCTCTGCTTTTTAATATGCTGTCTAAATTTGTCATAGCTTTTCTTCCAAGGAGCAAGCATCTTTTGATTTTGTGGCTGCAGTCACTGTCCATGGTGATTTTGGAGCCTAAGAAAATAATATCTGTCACTGTTTCATTTTTTTCCCCATCTATTTGCCATAAAGTGATGTGACCTTCTAGACTCCTAAAAATGTTGAGTTTCCTAAGGCATCTACGAACATCTCATCCGCAGAATATCCATTTTGGTTAGTGTACTGTTTGTCCCATGGCTTCAAAGGGTTTAATGTCAAGACATTCAATATAGGCCAATAAACAAAGTCAGTACTTTCATGTGGAAACTTTCAGGGAACTACAAGAAGGGTCAAATAATGACACCTTCCTCAGAATAAGGGTTTTCGAGCACTACAACAGTGCTCTACTCCTTCCAAGACTGGGAACGTGAGCTGTTATTTTTCAAGACCGTTGCAAAGCAAAGGAGCATGGCATTGAACTAAGGCAAGTTAAAACCCACAAAGCTATCTGTTTTAACCAAAAGGCTGACAGTTTTATTATTATCACCATAATCCTCATCAAGTGGTCCCCACATCATTGCAAGCCTTTGATTAATTTCTAGAGTTCTCTAAAAGTTGATTCTGGCCATTATTGCCAGGTTTATTTTGTTGCTGCATAAAGGAGTGAAGTTTCTGGGGTTTTTGCCATTTTCCCTGATGCTACCATCTCTAACTTTTTATTCATTAGAATAGTGTATAGATTGCAATCTCTGAAGTCAAATATTCATCTCTTGGTTAAAGATCAATTCAAAAGATGTCAAAGTCTGTTTGAGTGTACAGTATGTACAATTAGGGTAAATATTTTTAGGAAATTTTATTTGGAATAAATTTAAACACTAAAGATGTCCATTAGAATTGTCACCTGAAGTGATAATCTATATTTAGACTGGATTTAGATGATATAGTCAGTGACTTTCAGTGATATTCTCCATGAGATGTTTATTTTGTAGTAAATATTTCATCAAAGCCAGGCATAGAATTTTTAACAGAGGTGCAGTAGAGCTACATGATTTCCATGGGGGACTCAGAACCATTTAAGGATAATTTTGTCTGACATTTTCTCTGTCAAGTTATTACGTATGCCAGATGAGTGAAATATTTTACATCCATATGGCCCTCTGATTTTTTTTTCAAGTTGGATTATTACATGCTAAGTAAATCACCTTTTATGTTAAAGCCAATCATATAAAAAGTATAAAAACTGCATGTAGAACCTAGGGATTTTCATGCTTAAAACGGACACACTGAACTATTTACTAGGAATCTTGAAGAATATCCAGTTCAAATTTTGTGTCTTTTCCTCTAAATTTAGGCACTATGTTCTATGCTGAGTAAGGAAAGATAATTGATATTGCTAGTATTTTCTGAAAGCTTATAGATGGGAAGACAAAAATAATGTCATTTAAATATTAATAATTTATTTTGGGAATTCACTATACCCTAGGTGATCCTAGAAAAGGAGTATGTGTCATGAAATCAGGAAAGGTAATCTGTATGCAGGTCAGGAAGCAACAGTTAGAACTGGACATGGAACAACAGACTGGTTCAAATAGGAAAAGGAGTACGTCAAGGCTGTATATTGTCACCCTGCTTATTTAACTTATATGCAGAGTACATCATGTGAAATACTGGGCTGGATGAAGCACAAGCTGGAATCAAGATTGCCGGGAGAAATATCAATAACCTCAGATATGCAGATGACACCACCCTTATGGCAGAAAGTGAAGAGGAACTCAAAAGCCTCTTGATTTTCGAAAGTGAAAGTGAAGAGTGAAAAAGTTGGCTTAAAGCTCAACATTCAGAAAACCAAGATCATGGCATCCGGTCCCATCACTTCATGGGAAATAGATGGGGAAACAGTGGAAACAGTGTCAGACTTTATTTTTCTGGGCTCCAAAATCACTGCAGATGGTGACTGCAGCCATGAAATTAAAAGACGCTTATTCCTTGGAAGGAAAGTTATGACCAACCTAGATAGCATATTGAAAAGCAGAGACATTACTTTGCCAACAAAGGTCCATCTAGTCAAGGCTATGGTTTTTACAGTGGTCATGTATGGATGTGAGAGTTGGACTATAAAGAAAGCTGAGTGCCGAAGAATTGATGCTTTTGAACTGTGGTGTTGGAGAAGACTCTTGAGAGTCCCTTGGACTGCAAGGAGAACCAACCAGTCCATCCTAAAGGAGATCAGTCCTGGGTGTTCATTGGAAGGACTGATGTTGAAGGTGAAACTCCAATACTTTGGCCACCTGATGCGAAGAGCCAACTCATTGGAAAAGACCCTGATGCTGGGAAAGACTGAAGGTGTGAGGAGAAAGGGACAACAGAGGATGATATGGTTGGATGGCATCACCGACTCAATGGAGATGAATTTGAGTAAACTCCAGGAGTTGGCAATGGACAAGGAGACCTGGTGTGCTGTGGTTCATGGGGTCATGAAGAGTCAGACACGACTGACTGACTGAAATGAACTGAACTGAACACAAAGGAGAAGAAATTTCAGCTAAATTTTGCAAAATGAATAGAACTGTATCATCTAAAATTAAGCCAGGAATATTCCAAAAACAAGGAATAGTATACATATATAAAATATTATTGTTTTCTTATGGTACACCCATTTAGTTCTGTACCTCCTAAAAAAAAAAATCTTATTTTGTTTTCAGACACTCATCCTACTTTCATATTGTCTCATGGGAATCTGAACTAACACATTATCTCGAGAAGTGGGCCTAACTGGTTGGTCTATGTTTAATGAAATGGTAATGTGGCCCAATTCTGACCAATGAGATGCAACAGAAAGCTTAATGAGGGGCTTCTCAAAAAAGTTTAGTAGTCTCTAAGTGAAAAATCAAGGGACTAATTATCACTTTTATCCCTCTAGAAAGTGTCATATCTGACTTTAATGTATGGAATTTATGCAGCATCTTGCTATGCATTTAAATTAATAGCCATCACTGAAACTGACCAAATTGAGGATGGAAAAAAATACTAGATCATCAGTAATATCTTTGAAGTCCGAATCAATCAACCTTAAGAGAACCCTATCTCTGGCCCTCTATAACTTGATATTCTCCTAATTCATATATGCTCTGAAATATACACACAAGGATACACACACACACACACACAGAGTGATTTATATCAATATATCCCTGGTGTCTCAGACAGTAAAGAATCTGACTGGAATGCGGGAGACCTAGTTTGGAAACGCAGAAGATCCCCTGGAGAAGGGAATGGCTACCCACTCCAGTATTGTTGTCTGGAGAATTCATGGACAGAGGAGCCTCGTGAGCTACAGTCCATGGGTCCCAAAAAGATGGACAGGACTGAGCAACTAACACATTCTTTTTCACTTTTCATGCATATATTTAGGGATATATTGTGCATATCCTTAAATAGGTAAGCCTACTGGTATGGTAAATGAGACAAAAGTTAATTATAATATTTTTTACAAAGATGACTTGATTTAACATTGAGCATAAGTTGTAATTAATTTCAATATACAATAAACATACCCCTATTTTTTAAATCAATATTGGAAAACCTCAGTGGCTAGCCACCCCATCTGTCACCTGCTCCCAGAGTCATGCTATGACATACTACATGACATATAAGAAAGTTGAAGATTTCTACCATCATGTGAAGGGCTGAAAGAAGGGAATCTAGCCTCTGCATGACTAATTATTTGATAGAAACTCAAAGATATATCGGAGAAGGAGATGGCACCCCACTCCAGTACTCTTGCCTGGAAAATCCCATGGACAGAGGAGCCTGGTGGGCTGCAGTCCATGGGGTCTCGAAGAGTCAGACACGACTGAGTGACTTCACTTTCACTTTTCACTTTCCTGCATTGGAGAAGGAAATGGCAACCCACTCCAGTGTTCTTGCCTGGAGAATCCCAGGGACAGGGGAGCCTGGTGGGCTGCCGTCTATGGGGTCGCACAGAGTCGGACACGACTGAAGCAACTTAGCAGCAGCAGTAGCAGCAAAGACATATAAAACTCTCTGACTCATACCTCCAAATATCCTAAAATTTCTATCTCAAAAATTCAAAGCATCCAGGTAAAGACTAGCCCAGGAAGTGAGAGGCATTTCCACATATATCTGACTTTGGCATCATTTTTTAGAGATACGGTGATAAAATATATGCAGATAATGGTTCATGTGTTACAACTTCACAAAATGTCACATTATTCATCAGCCTAATTGATAATACTTTCTGTGCTTCTACCAGATTTGTGACATTTTTGCTAAGCATCAGTAATAGAGATTTTAACAAAATAGTAAAATTCTTGTGATTATGGATTTTAAGATCTGACAAATAAGATAATCATTAAACAGATAATCACAGTTATTTAATTATGATAGTCATGGGTAGAGGAACAGAATAGCAAAAAATACTTTCAGAATATGCTTGTGATCATGTAACTAGAAAGGTAAACTAGTTGAAGAAAAAGAGAAAGAGAAAACATTTTCTACTCCCAAGGGTCCTTAAGAATTACACAGCAAGAAGCATGGTGTAATGAAAGCTACAACACCTTCAGTCACTTGAGGATACTTCTGTTAAGCTATTTTTAATACCTTCCTAGCTTACAAATTGTCTGTGGAGGAATAGACAGAAGTATTCTCTTGGATCCAGGAGGTATCATTAGTCTTATTAAAATTATCATTTATAAAAGTGAAAAATGATTTATTATACTCTTGGAAATAAGTAGCAAAAAAAAAATTACCATCTGGCATCTTTCCAGTTTTCCAGCAAAGTAGTACAGTTAAATAAAATGAGTCTCTCAGTTAGTAATTTTAAATAAATTACTGTTCACTTCAGTCCAGATATAAGTATACTATTTACAAGACAATTCGGCTAAAGAACTGATTAAAATGTACAAAAGAAATGAATGAGAAAACAAAGGGTTGCTTTGTTTCTTTATCTGCTTTTGTTTAACAATTAAGATTTTTCAGAAAATGTACCTGATACCAAAATTTTAATCAGGTCTTTTTGAAGTAGGACTAATGAACTGAAATGCAAATCTACATATACACGCACACACTCACTCACAAACACACACACACACACACACACAGATACACAAATCCATGGTGTTAATTCTAAGAGGTAATTAACATAACCATTATTCTATCTTTTAGGGTTATTATCAAGGCTATCCTAAACTTAGAGATAAATAAAGGCAAGTAGAGACTCTGGGAGATCTCCTAGTAAACTGCTTCTGTCTTTCTTCAAAAGGTCCTAATAGTATCCTTTGGTGAAACTTAGGACAATATATTTTGCACTTTTAAGACTTTTTAATGTCTACTCCAAGAAATCAGAGTTAAAATTGTTTAGGCCCATTTCACATGGGCATAGCATTCTATATACTGCTACCTCTATATGTTTTAACCCTTACCTCCAAATTCCTCCCTCCATCTGATTACTAAAAATAGTGATTTAAATAGCCTTCTAATAGAACTGTAATTGCATCATTGGGTCATACCATTTAGAACTACGGTCATCATTTCTCCAAGTGAATACCTGATTCCAGTCACTATTACAGTAATTTTTATAAAATAAATATATAATTATTTAAATTAAAATTTAAATAATTTAATTATTTAATACCTAGATAACCAAATCTGAGAAGGCAATGGCACCCCACTCCAGTACTCTTGCCTGGAAAATCCCATGGATGGAGGAGCCTGGTAGGCTGCAGTCCATGGGGTCACTAAGAGTCGGATACGACTGAGCGACTTCACTTTCACTTTTCCCTTTCATGCATTTGAGAAGGAAATGGCAACCCACTCTGGTGCTCTTGCCTGGAGAATCCCAAGGACGGGAGAGCCTGGTGGGCTGCCGTCTATGGGGTTGCACAGAGTCAGACACAACTGAAGTGATTTAGCAGCAGCAAATAACCAAATTGCCTAGAAAACAAATATTTGTCTTCTTTATGTAAATGGAAAAATCAAATATTCAAAAAGCTAACTTACTCATGGCAACACAGTATAGAACAGAGGAGTTAGAGCCATATGTCAAATCCAGAACTCCCCAAGCAAACTCTCCAAAACTGAAACGAGACAACAGCTTCATAGGAAAAAAGTTAAGGATAGATCTCTATTTTTTAAAAAGCACATATGTCTGTAACGCATTAATCACATTTTTGATATACTGGAACCTTTAAAATATATCAGAAGTGATTTCCCAAGAACAAATATAGACTATTATTTTTTAAAGTATCTGAAGTAAATAACAGATAATGTAACATTTCAGATTAAAATTAGGATAAAGGGTGATGGAGAAAGTTTCGTATGCTTGATTTGATTTATAATGAGGATAGTGGCAATTTCAAATGAGACTGGGAATGTTGGAGGAAACATCTTAGGTATTTGGAAGAAATTGAGAATAATTATTAAAGAATGTGGAGAAATCTAAAAGGCTGCTTTTAAAAACTAAAAACATTAAATGGTTATATTTTGGTAAGAGGGACAGGGCAATGATACTTTGTTAAGAAACAGGTGCATAGTGCAGAATGAGCGGATTCCAAAAGCAAGGGAAAGAGAGTAGTGGAATAGCTAACATATGACAGAAGCTGCAATAGCTGAGTTTGTTGCCACACTTGAATGTAGTCATGTATACTTCTGAAGCTTCAGCAGAAAAAAAGGGCAGAAACTTGTAAGCAAACAGAATGTTTAAATTCAAAGGCTGATTCCTGTCCAGACAGAACCTGTAAATCCACTACTATATCCCTCAGTCCCAAGCTGACTAGTTATAAAACAGGTATAAATTGCTGCTAAATATTCCCCCTAAAATTCATAATGAACCTCTAGGCACCTGGAGAAAAGGTTACCACAGCATACAGCAATACACAGAGTTGATGAATACTTACATGACAGGAAAAATAGTCATGATGACTATTCTAAACACTTATATACATCAAGATTTTAACAGAGCTCTGTAAACTATACTGCCATTTCAAGAGGAATGTGACACTGAAAATCCTCATATTAAAATTCAAGGCATTTAGCAGCAATTATCTAATGGATTTTCACTTCCCTGGATTTAGTCCAGATTTCTTATTTCTAAATGAGACGTGTATAGCATGATTTCTCTTTAGCAGCTTGGGTGAAGTAGAAGCCCCTGCTGTTCTGCTTCTTTGCACAGAGCTTTGGGAAAAGCATTTCACAGGATGATACAGAAGGGAAGGTGAAAGTGTGCATGATATCACGTGTCACCTGAGTTGTACTTTATGTATTCGCTGTGCTAAATAATACGGGGATAGAATAATATCACTGGGCTTTCCTCGTGGCTCAGATGGCAAAGAATCTGCCTGCAAAAGCAAGACACTCAGGTTCAGTCCTTGGGTGGGCAAGATTCCCTGGAGATCCACTTCAACATTCTTGCCTGGAAAATTTCATGGACAGAGGAGCCTGGCAGGCTGCAGTCCAAGGAATCACAAAGAGTTAGACGTGACGGAGTGAATCATATCACTAAAATTCTTATAAAAGGCCCTCACTCTGCATATGTACTGGCAGCATTTCAAGATAAATTAACTACCCCTCTTTTTTTATTCTTAAGTAGAAAGCCTACAAATTGAAATTTGTATCGATGTGGTATATAAACCATACATTCAATTCCATGGAGATTTTTTCCTTATTAATACTAGAAGCCTTCCACCGTGACTAAATAATTTGGTTTTCTATTTTTAAGAGAAATAGAAAATAGAAAAACCATAAACTCTTATTAGCCCTGTCTCTTGGTAAGAGAAAGATGAAGCTTTAAATTTAAGAACTTTCTTAGTTTAGATTTTGGGGAAAACAGAGCTGGAAGGGAGAACGAATGCTCTGACACTTTATTTGGAAAGTGTAACCCAGGGCAGCAAGAGTGAGGAAAAGGGGAAATGAGATAAAGGAAGATATGAAGCAATATGTAGTTATATACTACTAGGCTGCCTACTGCTTTACAAAGAGCCATAGAGAGGGGCGGAGCAGGTCACCCAGCCAAGACATGCACTTAGCCTCAAGAGTCACCCATGAAAGAGGAAAGAAACGCATTGTATCTTCTCAGTTCTCCCATTCTCGTTTCCCACTGGTTGAAGTTGCACTGTTGGGAAGTAATTCCCCTGTACATCCATGTTACAGCATCAGGCCCTTTTAGCTACCATTTCAGATGTCAGATATCATGTTCTATGATGTGTCTGTTCATCCAAATCCAAAAAAAATCAGTGGAAGCTAATAGCATCTCAGGGCATGTGATGGGCCACTGTGCTGTATGGGGACACCTAAGGAAAGTAGGAGTCAGACCCGACTGAGCGACTTCACTTTCACTTTCCACTTTCCTGCATTGGAGAAAGAAATGGCAACCCACTCCAGTGTTCTTGCCTGGAGAATCCCAGGGACAGGGGAGCCTTGTGGGCTGCCGTCTATGGGGTCGCACAAAGTCGGACACGACTGAAGTGACTTAGCAGCAGTAGCAGCAAGGAAAGTAGCCAAGCCCTCCGAGGGGAATGACTGGTGAGCACCACATGGTGGAGACTTCTCAGCCCAATGGAGTTGGTTAGGCACTTGAAGCAGAGCAAGGAGCTCAGGAGATACCGAGGAATTTCAGAAAAGGCATACAATTTGAGTCTGATACAAATTACAAACACACACAAAAATTCACTGATAATAATGAGGATTTATATATGACAGATAATAAGTAAAACAAAGTTCAGTATTACTGCTTTTTAAGGATTTGTTGAATAAATGAGAACAGCCAGCAGACACAAGGAAAACTGCTTCCTGAATTAGCAAAGAAAATAGGAGGTGATTTGCTAACTCTTGTTTTGATTTGGAGAAGTGACTGGTTTGAGGTGTTACATTCATTTTCTCTTTTGGAGTAGAGGTGTTTGATTGAAATGTTTACTGTAAGGAATCATAAGAAAGGACAGAAGGTAATTTCCACCTCATGGAAAACGATAGTTATAAGTAATGCAACTATAGCACAACTGGATTCTGCTTGATAGACAGGGGAAATAAAAAGCGGATAGTCATCAGAGAAACCTGTTATAAATATTCTTTCATTTTTATCACTCAACAAAACTGTTCTGAAATTAAAAAACAAAACAAAACAAACCTGCCAGGTTCAGTTCAGTTCAGTCGCTCAGTCGTGTCCGACTCTTTGCGACCCCATGAATTGCAGCACCCCAGGCCTCCCTGTCCATCACCAACTCCCGGAGTTCACTCAGACTCACGTCCATTGAGACAGTGATGCCATCCAGCCATCTCATCCTCTGCCGTCCCCTTCTCCTCCTGCCCCCAATCCCTCCCAGCATCAGAGTCTTTTCCAATGAGTCAACTCTTCGCATCAGGTGGCCAAAGTACTGGAGTTTCAGCTTTAGCATCAGTCCTTCCAATGAACACCCAGGACTGATCTCCTTTAGAATGGATTGGTTGGATCTCCTTGCAGTCCAAGGGACTCTCAAGAGTCTTCTCCAACACCACAGTTCAAAAGCATCAATTTTTCTGTGCTCAGCTTTCTTTACAGTCCAACTCTCACATCCATACATGGGTTAAATACTTCATAAAATTCTTTTAAGTTTTGGAACTGTGTTGGAATTTTACTTCCACATATGTTAGTTTTGTTTTCTCTAGTTGTTTATTTCTCTAAAGATAGAGATAGAAAATTTTATAAGGACCCTCATTTGGCTGGCTCCTATGTTGAATAAAAAATATTAAGCACGTTTAAAACATGTATTTATAATTCTAGTAGAATATTTTGGAGGTAGGCAAAATAACTCTCAGAAAGTAGATAATATATTATTAGGGGTTCTGCCTAACATACACGAAAGCCTCATTATTCAGACTCCATATTTTTGAATACACTAACTCACTAAATTTGTAATTCCAAAAGCAACGCTCAGAGCAATTTCATGGACATTCACTGATGCAACCAGTGAAAAACTTGAACTGAAGGATGTGTATGTTTCCAGCTGAGGTCAAACAAGGCAACATCCTGCCTTCTTGTTTCAGCCCATTTTGCAAACAAGTATCCTTCTCACAATCTATTTAGTGCCCTATTTTCCACATTGTTATGTGCATTTTGTTGGTGAGTTCACTGTTTTAAATGGGCCTGAAGCAAATTGCTAATCTACCTCTACTGTGACATGCCCAAAGGAGAAACTAAGCATAAGCATCCAGGCATGATTATAGTGTTACTGGTCTTGAGTTTAATTTTAATAAATCAGCAACATTATTAAATAAGGTGCCTTTAAACAGAAACACACATAAAGTATGTTTATGTATTGATCAGTTGAAGAATATGTTGCAACCAGAGGCTCACAGTGACTTAACTCTGAATTTCATCTATGAGCAATGATTCAGTATTTGATAACTCAGTATTTCTTGCTGACGTAATAGAACAAAACTCTAGTTAAAAAAACTCTGTATTTGAGAAAAAGAAACAATTGAAAATCTATTAATATTATTCCAAACTCTATTTGAAAACTTGATTTGGGGTGAGTTCTGACAGTGACAGATTGCAGAAGAGTAGAGAGTTGAACTTTCTGTCAATTCCTTTCTTCCTTTGATCTCTTCCTTACAAAGAGTTCATAAGTTAATCAGCAAAGAATACTTAAGATAATTACAGGGTAAAGAAGATCCAATAAATGGCATTCTTCTCAAATTCAAAACTGATTTTGAGAGGTAAATACAAGCATCAGATAAATGGAATTCCAAAAGTAAGCTTTATTTCTGACAAAAGTTACATGAAAGGACATGTATCAGATGCTCAGCTAATTGGGTTTTCTAATTCTGAACTCCCAGATTTAGACGCACTCATCCATCCAGGCAGAGGGAATGCTAACAAACTTCACAGACCCCTTAGACAGGGCCAGTCTCTTCTGCAAATTTATAGGCTAAAAGAGCTTCCCTGGTGGCTCAGAAAGTACAGAATCCGACTGCAATGCAAGAGACTCGGGTTTGATCCCTGCATCAGGAAGATCCCTTAGAGAAGGAAATGACAACCCACGCCAGCATTCCTGCCTGGAGAATTTCATAGACAGAGGAGCCTGGCAGGCTATAGTCCATGGAATCGCAAAAAGCTATATACACAACTGGGCAACTAACACTTTCACTTCACATTCAAAAGTCAGAGGAAGGCTGAGCTAAAAAAGAATGATCATTTAGAACTTTAAGTGTTTTAAAGAGAAGTCACAAATCCATCTAGACAAATCAGTTTAACAGACTAGCTGGAAGTATTGAAGAATGAAGAATTCCTCCATATTATAAAAATTAATATTACTATAGTCTAAAAATGCACTGGGCAATGTGAGAATGCATGGTGCAGTGTCAGTAACTGTCATCTAAACTAGATGAGATTTCAGCAATCCAAACTGTCTAGAAATGCATTCTACAAGGAATTGATTCTGTCTCAACTACTATTTTAAGGTTGCAACATTAAAAAAAAAAAAAGTACAGTTGAGCACTCATGGATTTTTAAGCCACAGCAACCCACTCCAGTATTCTTGCCTGGAGAATCCCATGGATGGAGGAGCTTGGTGGGCTACAGTCCATGGGTTACAAAGAGTCAGACATGACTGAGCGACTTCACTTTCACTTTCTATAATTACTGCCTCCAATAGTTTAAGGCTAAATTTTAACTAGTACTTCACAAATGTAATAATTAATTAATTGACTATGGCTTTATGAATGAATCAGATAAATGCCTTTTATATGAGTATATATAATTTCACTCCTACTTTTTTTTAAGTGCTCCAGCCATGCCCTGGTGTAAGACTTCCTAAACCCAGCCTTCCAGCTTCCGTGGTGGCTCAGTGGTGAAGAATCTGCCTGCAATGTAGAGAGGCAGGTTTTTTCCCTGGGTCAGGAAGATTCCCTGGAGGAGGGCATGGCTACCCACTCCAGTATTCTTGCCTGGGAAATCCCATGGACAGAGAAGCTTCCACAGTCCCAGAGGTTGTAAAGAGTTGGATACGGCTGAAATGATTGAGCACAGCACAAGCCCAGCTTTCAACAAGTTGCTGATTTACATTACCTTATATCTAAATTAGATTTCTGTAGAGCCTTTTTTCCGACTTCTGTTTGCAATATCTCATATTAAGTTAAATATTAAATATATTTTGGTTTACAATGGAATATTCTGTGAAGCAGACATAATTCTGTAACAATAATCCAGAACTGGTTAGAATATTTTTGTTTACCAACTGATCTTCAGGAGGATAATAAAGTAATTGAGCTAAAGTAATTAAGCACGTACTCCTTTAACTCTATCTAAAAAGAATAATAAGGCAATAAAACACAAGCCTTCTCCTGTGATACAACAGATTTGAGAAAAGAGGACCACAATGTATTTGGAGAGCAAAAGGAGCAGGAGATTCTAGACACAGAGTGGAGCTGCTGGATTTCAATTGACTTCCACCATGTGGATATGACATACAGTTCACCTATATCTTTAATATGATAGCCAACATCACAGAGACTATGGGATATTATCCTCCTCTGGGTCCAGGGGTGGGAGAATTGGGAAATTAGTAGTAATTTCTATGCCTCTTTATTATCTTAAATTAATAATTTTAGCACTTTTCAAATAATGCAAAAGTATTATAGCATTTTTACTCCATATACATGATTTCTGCCTTATTGATGTTCTCACCATATACTAAATGTGTATTGTAAAATCAGAGAAGACCTTACACTGTTATTATTTTAAATACCCAGCTCTCATTTAAAGTTAACCCCATAGTCACTTTTCCTGTTTCTCTTTCATTTCTGTTTCTCTTATTACATTTCTGGGCGCCTGGCAAGGCCAATTTTCTTGACTGATCCCTTTAATATAATCAACTTTTCTGATTACATATTCTTTAAGTGTTGCTCTGTGTGAAAATAGAATTCAAGTTGAATGATATTTAAGTGCTTTATAAATTTGTGATTCCACTGTCTTCTAGTTCGTGTTGTTTATGTTAAATAGTCTTTCGTTAGCCTTATTTTATTTTCTTGAAAGTAATATGTCACTTTTTCTCAGGCTGCTTTAAAAATTTTCTCATGGTCTTCACTGTCATATACTAAACTGCACAGTTTAGACCATACTGTATCTATGGATTGGTTTATTAGTGTTCAAAGCTTATTTTTCAGTGTTTTATTAAATATTAATTCTGTCAAATTCTGTCTCTTCTGCTTCTAGGCTCTCAACTACACATATATCAGAAATATCTACCCATGTGTCATATATTATTTGTTTTTCCTCCATATTTTTTTCTTGTTTTCTTCAACCTGGATACTCTTTATTGACTGAAGTTCCTTTTCTCTATTGTTTTCTGTCACATCTAATATGTTTTGAAGCACTTTAATAAATTTCTTAATTATATTTATTGCATATTTTAGTATTGAATTTCTATCTGATTCATTTTTTAGGAGATTATAGATATTTGGGGAAAATTTCCCATTTTTTTATAACATGTTATCATAGTTCTATTTTCTGAGAGAAAACTTCAGCATCTAGATTTCCTTTTTCTTCATTTTATTTTGGTTTTGTATCCTTTGGTCTTGTTTACTGTTAAGGTTGGTAACTTTTTTATTGAATTGGCAATGTCTTGTAGGAAAAATATTATAGAGATGATGATATTATCTTCCTTTAGATAGTACTAACTTTACTCTTAGCAGAGAGATAAAAAAATAAGATCACTTTGATCTAGCTGTGTTGGATTTTAGCCTTTTATTGGGCTGCACTATTTCCAGTTTTCACTATTCTCAATGTTTATTCTTTCTCCTAAGACTTGGTAGTTACTCTGTGACTCTGTAGTCTAAGAAAAAAGCTTGAAGTATTTAGTAAGGCTCCTGTATTTTTGAAAGGTTCTAAAATTCAACCTACATATTACCAACATTGTGAGATCATTTATGTATGGGATCATATTGTTAATTATGTACCTGATGATGTCTACTTTTTTTCTTACAGAGTTCTTTGCACACATAGTGTTCCTTGCATATGAAAGAAACAACAGACCTTCCAGGGAAAACAGTGAACAGTATTTTGAGCTCATTGCTTTATGGTTTCTTTCCCTTTGAGATTTCAGCCCCTGGACATCCTGGGTGCCTTGACTATCTAGAAATCCATGTTCTGTCTCTTCTGCCCATGTTGCTGCAGACCCCAAGCAACATGCTTTTGGATTTATGTTTAGGCCCTGCATTAAGAGTTATCATTTCCCTGAGGGAAAAGAATACGTGAATATGAAAATCACTCAGTGTATTTCTCATCCTCTAGCTGAAAGGAAACCAAACCTCCCTCCAAGTTCTGGAAACCTCAGTCAATCTCTTATGCTTTCAAACATTTCTTTTCTATTGTGTCTCCTGTTGTTCTATTTTACCTTTGTGAAAGACCTCATGTGATACAAACTATTCTGTCATGGTTAGATGCAGAGGCTATTATTATGATATTTGTATTGTCAAGATTCTCCTAAATAATAATGTAACCGGTGGCCTCAGATTTGTTTAATAAATTAATACAATAGGTTAATTTACTCAAAGGGAAAGTTATAAAAGTTAAAAGTCAATCTTAATTTTCATTATTATGATATTATTTGATTTCCCAAATATCTGTAATTAAATTGATGCCTCTGATTTGTATGAGGGATGTAGAAAAAAGAGAGAGAGAGAGACCTAATTTTCACCAAACTAATATCTATTTCAAAAACAAAGGTCACATATTTTATAATTCCATTTGCTTGAAATATTTACAATAAGTAAATACATAAAGATCGAATGAAAACTGAGGGAAGGGTGAAGTAGGTAGTAAGTGTTTAATGGGTATGACATTTTATCTAGACATAACACAAACATTTTAATAGATAGATAGATGTGGTAGTTGCATAATATTGTGAATGTACTTAATGCCACTGAATTGTTCACTTTAAAGCGGTTCATTTCATGTTATGTAAATTTTATCCACAACACATTTTATATATGGACATATATTAAAGTTGTTACTTCTTTCAAAAAAAAAAAAAGTGAGTTCTTTTAGGAGTAGTAATTATCAATAAATTACACAAATCTGAAAAGTTACATGACCTTAGAACCATAAAGAAAACATAGGAGGAAAAATTTTTAATGCATTTTGTTTGAGGATAAAGGCAAAGACCATCAAGGGCAAAGAACATAAGGAAAGACTTCTTGTGAAGAAAATAACAAAAACAATATTAGCTTGCAGTTGGACCTTGAATTGCTATTGTGGGAAACAAAGAAAAATGATGAATTTAATATCATTCTGAGCCTTCTTACCAGTTATAGCTCACTATAGTAGGACAGTTAAGCTTTCTCATGATCTCCTGGTTAATACACAAAATTTCCAGAAAGAAACAATATGGTATGTATGACTTTATCCATATGTAAAATGTTTTAGTGTTAATTAATTAACACAAAATGACTATAGAAAAAGTCATGATTGAAAATATTCAATCAAGAACTTCCACCACTTTCATATCCCATTTTCTATCCCGAAATTCTCCTCAGAAACTAACAATTTAGGATTCTCAAATACCTACATTTTATGAATACTAACATGATTTTTATACATATGTGCATGTATGGTCACACAGACA
Source organism: Bos indicus (assembly GCF_029378745.1). Classification (NCBI taxonomy): domain Eukaryota; kingdom Metazoa; phylum Chordata; class Mammalia; order Artiodactyla; family Bovidae; genus Bos; species Bos indicus. Next base: position 58,641,950 of record NC_091763.1, on the reverse strand, counting down.
ATCAGAAAGCAGCAACATTCATTCTTATTTAAGAACTTTCTAAGCACTACACAAATTGACTACTTCACTACTTTTATCCAAGAAAAATTAAGTCAAACTAGAAATTGGCACAGACAACAGATATAACAGTCAATCCATAGATAATATAGGACAAGACTTAGGTTAACTCCCTAGAGAATTTAAGCAAGATAAATTACAGGCTTCCACAGAATGCATTAGAGGTATGTCAGCCATTGGCAGATGCTTTTAAAATGAAAGCCTTGTTCAAAATGAGGGATTAGTGTGACACTAAAAGGCTGCCAAGTAGCACAACTGTGTCCTGGAATTGCAGCAACTGCTTTTATCTCAAGGGTGGGAGCAGTTGACTTCCTGGAAGATCTGTGGTTTTATCAAAATCAATGTTTGAAAACTATGGAAAGAAAAGAGAACAAGTACAACATATTAATGTTCGCCATATGACAAACCATATGCCAGCTACACTCCTCAAGCCATATTTCCAAGGAACACTGATAGAAGAACTAATGGAGAATCCTGCAACGTATTTTATTTAGGAAAACTCACAGAGCCAACATTTTTGGTTAGCTGTCACTATGGTTAGGATATTCCAACAAGGCACAGCAATGTGTCTGGTATATTCTACCATACTAAGCATCTAAATATTTTTCACCACAACACCAGGCCTTCCTTATCATGAATTTTAAGCTGTTAAAAGTGAGATTGAAAACTAACAGAAAAGATCACCAGATATCAAGTCATTTTCTTCAAGTCCTCGTTTATTTTAAATTCTCACAGAAGTAATTAAAGAAATAAAATAACAGGGAAAAGTCTGTGTGAGCATTCAAAGCTAAAAAAGGGAGCCATTGATTTTTCAAACACTTACAGTATGCTATTAGTTTTCCATTGCTGTGTAAAAACTTAACCACCAACTTAGTGGCTTAAAATAACATCCATTTGGTATCATATTATCTGTACTCCAAGCCTGGCTTAATGGGAGTCTCTGCTTTGAATCACAAGGCTAAAAATGAGGCATCAGCTCAACTTAGTGGTAGAAGATGAGATGGCTAAATAGCATTACTGACTCAACGGACATGAGTTTGAGCAAACTCCAGGAGATGGTGAAGAACAGGAAAGCCTGGCATGATGCAGTCCGTGGTGGGTCACAAACAGTTGGACATGTTTAGCAATTGAACAACAATTATATCACATCATTTCAGATCAGTCGCTCAGTCATGTCGACTCTTTGCGACCCCATGAATTACAGCACGCCAGGCCTCCCTGTCCATCATCAACTCCCGGAGTTCACTGAGACTCACCATCTCACTGTCTATCGAGTCAGTGATGCCATCCAGACATCTCATCCTCTGTCGTCCCCTTCTCCTCTTGCCCCCAATCCCTCCCAGCATCAGAGTCTTTTCCAATGAGTCAACTCTTCACATGAGGTGGCCAAAGTACTGGAGTTTCAGCTTTAGCATCATTTCTTCCAAAGAAATCCCAGGGCTGAACTCCTTCAGAATGGACTGGTTGGATCTCCTTGCAGTCCAAGGGACTCTCAAGAGTCTTCTCCAACACCACACTTCAAAAGCATCAATTCTTCGGAGCTCAGCCTTCTTCACAGTCCAACTCTCACATCCATACATGACCACAGGAAAAACCATAGCCTTAACTAGACGAACCTTTGTTGGCAAAGTAATGTCTCTGCTTTTCAATATGCTACCTAGATTGGACATAACTTTCCTTCCAAGGAGTAAGCGTCTTTTAATTTCATGGCTGCAGTCACCATCTGCAGTGATTTTGGAGCCCAGAAAAATAATGTCTGACACTGTTTCCACTGTTTCCCCATCTATTTGCCATGAAGTGATGGGACCGGATGCCATGATCTTGGTTTTCTGAATGTTGAGCCTTAAGCCAACTTTTTCACTCTCCACTTTCACTTTCATCAAGAGGCTTTTGAGTTCCTCTTCACTTTCTGCCATAAGGGTGGTGTCATCTGCATATCTGAGGTTATTGATATTTCTCCCGGCCATCTTGATTCCAACTTGTGTTTCTTCCAGTCCAGCATTTCTCATGATGTACTCTGCATATAAGTTAAATAAACAGGGTGACAATATACAGCCTTGACGTACTCCTTTTCCTATTTGGAACCAGTCTGTTGTTCCATGTCCAGTTCTAACTGTTGCTTCCTGACCTGTATACAAATTTCTCAAAAGGCATGTCAGGTGGTCTGATATTCCCATCTCTTTCAGAATTTTCCACAGTTTATTGTGATCCACACAGTCAAAGGCTTTGGCATAGTCAATAAAGCAGAAATAGATGCTTTTCTGGAACTCTCTTGCTTTTTCCTTGATCCAGCGGATGTTGGCAATTTGATCTCTGGTTCCTCTGCCTTTTCTAAAACCAGCTTGAACATCAGGAAGTTCATGGTTCACATATTGCTGAAGCCTGGCTTGGAGAATTTTGAGCATTACTTATCTAGCATGTGAGATGAGTGCAATTGTGCTGTAGTTTGAGCATTCTTTGGCATTGCCTTTCTTTGGGATTGGAATGAAAACTGACCTTTTCCAGTCCTGTGGCCACTGCTGAGTTTTCCAAATTTGCTGGCATATTGAGTGCAGCACTTTCACAGCATTATCTTTCAGGATTTGGAATAGCTCAACTGGAATTCCATCACCTCCACTAGCTTTGTTCGTAGTGATGCTTTCTAACACCCACTTGACTTCACATTCCAGGATGTCTGGCTCTAGGTCAGTGATCACACCATTGTGATTATCTGGGTCGTGAAGATCTTTTTTGTACAGTTCTTCTGTGTATTCTTGCCACCTCCTCTTTATATCTTCTGCTTCTCTTAGCCTGCCTTAATTCCTTTCTGGAGCTTGTGTTTTTGTTTTCCCAAGTTTATTCAGGTTACACTCTCCTATACCAGATCCTTGACCTTCTTTATAGGAAGTTCACAAATGTTCTCAACATAACTGTCACTTTCATCTATGGGCAAGAAAGTATCTCTTATCCTTAAACTTCTTTTAAAGGGCTTGCCTGATTAGTCAGTGGCAAGCAGGTTAATCTCATTTTCTATTAATTCAGGGTCAACTGACATAGAAGTGATACCCTATCATACACACAGGTCTTGCCCACTTTAAAGGGGAAACAATTTTTATAGGTTGTGTTCACCAAGGCATGGGAATCCTGGAAGGCATCATAGAAGTCTACCAACCATAAGATCTTAATGAAGAGTATAAAGTAAGTAAGAAAATACTTAGGGAAGAATTAACTAATCTTGGATTCACTGTATTTGAAATAGTAGAAAGAAAAAGCAGTGGTACCCAATATAAAATTTAGTTTGGTATGCTGTTGTTGTTCATTCACAGTCGTGTCCTACTCTTTGTGACTCCGTGAACTGCAGCACACCGGGCCCTCCTGTCCCTCACCATCTCCCAAAGTTTTCCAAAGTTCATGTCCATTGCATCAGTGATGCCATCCAGCCATCTCATCCTCTGATGCCCTCCTCTCTTCCTGCCCTCAATCTTTTGCAGCATCAGGGACTTTTCCAATGAGTCAACCATTAACATCAGGTGAGCAAAACACTGGAGCTTCAGCTTCAGCATCAGTCCTCCCAAGGGATTCATATGAGCCTATTTTAGAGGGCCACTGAAAAGTACACCATGTGAGAGGGCTTAGATCTTGAATAGAGAGAGAGAGGATTCCCAGCAGAGTTCATGGTTTTTCCAAGACACTGGGGTTCCATAAAGAGGGACAGGACTGATGAAGCGAGACTACTTTAATGCAATCTTCTTCCTTTGCCTAAGAACTGTTCACCATCACCTTTCCCATGATAATTCTAAGAACCTTAGAACTTTATATCTTTATCACTGTTTTCCTTGCTTTAACTTGTGCAATTACTTTTGCAGAGGGATGGATAAAAAGATTTTCCATCTTTGACTCATGTATTCAGTAATACATACTGAAATTGAATGGGAGAATGAGGATGACCGCTTATTAAGGGTAACTTTAAAATTTCTTTGTTTAACATCTCTATATAAATGCTTTATGACTTTAAATTTAGAAAACAAAATTCATTTTCATTCTGTCTTTTAAATTTGTCTGGCCTTTGAACAAGCTAAGATCAAATTTGCTATTTTAACTATCTAAATAAATAAACAGAATATTGGATCTCAATACATGCATGTATTATTAGGGCTTACTTTGAGAGAGAATTAAGATTTATAAGTATATCTTTTTAAATTAAAACCCTTCAATTATTTCCATTGGAGAGAAAACAAGAAGTATTTTTTTTCTATCATCTTATAAATCTCCTTTCAGATAGCAACTATTTCAATTGATAATCATTTGTTTGGTTTAAAAATACTCCTGCATAAAATTAATAGAATAATCTTCTATTGTTTACATCATCATATTACAGAAACAGGACTATACTTTGGGATTATTAAAAATAATCTACTTGACATTTCTTGTTTGCTATAAGAAAATTTAACATTCACATAGCCATAAGCTCTTCAAGTGAAGGCTCTAGTATTTTGGTCATCTGATGTGAACAATCAACTCAATGGAAAAGTCCCTGATGCTGGGAAAGATTGAAGGCAGAAGGAGAAGAGCGTGTCAGAGAATGAGATGGATGGATGGCATCACCAATGCAATGTACACAGACTTGGGCCAGGGAGGCCTGGTTGCTACAGTCCATGGAGTTGCCAAGAGTCAGACATGGCTGGGCAACTGAGCAGCAACAGCAAAGGAGGTGCTGAAACAAAAGTGAGTACATACGTGGAAATCATCCACACCTAACTTGTCTGAAGAAAAGGTCTTCAGGTACAATAAATTACTCAAAAGCAATACAATACCTTAAAAAATATCTATTCCATCTTATTCTACAAGACTTAGATTTTCTATTCCCACTTGGATCTGGTTTGGGGTAATCTGGCCCAGTGGGTATTCAGATGAGTCAGGAGCAACCTAGCTTTCCACTAGTCTAGAATTTGGTCTTAGCGTTTAAGAGCTTTGATAAGCAAAAAGAAAATAAGAATAACTAGAAACACTAGAAGTCAGCATCATTCCAGTCTCTAAAGTAGTGACAGAAGTGTGTATTCTGGGCCTACAAGCAAAATTTTGCCAAAGTTCCCCACCCTGCAGTTAATCCTGCTAATACCATGGAGAAAAGAGGAGTAGGGGTGGGAGTGGGCTGGATGCTCAAATACTTTGGATCTTCCTGCAGGAGTTGTGCCATGAATGGCCCTCTCATGAAATAACTTATCCTATAGTGATTTGATTGTACTTTGTGGAATGACAATTCTGGAAGACAGAGATAGGGTCCCAGGCAATAATTCCTTTAATCCTCAAAGGTTATCTGATGTCCTTCAGAGATGCCACTGAAAGATCATCAGTAATAATCAAATTGGAAAGATTACTCTTGACTTTATAGGAAGGATCTATTTCATTTCCATTTCATTTTCTAAACAAGAATCTATAAGACTTAGAAAAGTCAACTCTTCTGAAGGATTAGATTCTTTTTGTGGTTCTTTATTGAACTCATTTTCAAAAGGCTGTTTGATTTCTCAGCCACAGTTTCTGTGTGTTTGTTTGTACGTGAAATGATTCATCAACTGCCATGTGCCCCTCAGATAAATTTAAAAACTGTTCCCCACAACAGCCAAGCCTTATTTTTAACAGAAATAATTGAAAAGGCACCAGGGTCTTCTTGAGAGCTCTGACTGTGCCATTGCAAGAACACCATTTCCTGAATCAAGTCAATAAGACAGCAGCATGAGAAATAGGTTCCGAGCGACATAATTTTTCAGGGGAACAAGCAGATACCAGATAATATTTGGAGTATATTTTGTGATCTTCAAAAAACAAGAGGAACTATATAAAATGTCCTTCTCAACCAAATCCAGTTGTTTACCAGCAACATTTTAGGGCTCCATCTGATTGTTCATGATTCCAATTATTATAGGAAAATAGGTCATGTCCTGCTTATTGAAATTCCTTGTTTTATTATATAGTGACAACATTATATATTCTGTTGTTGTTTAGTCACTAAGCTGGGTCTCACCCTGAGAGCCCACGAACGTGTAAGCCCACCAGGCTCCTCTGTCCATGGCATTTCCCAGGCAAGAATACTGGAGTGGGTTGTCATTCCCTTCTTCAGGGGATCTTCCTGACCCAGATATCAAACCTGCATCTCTTGCATTGGCAAGCCGATTCTTTACCACTGAGCCACCTAGGAAGCCCTTATCTATTCTGACCAATCTGCAATTAACCCATGATGATCTGTGGGGATATGATAATTATCACCATACGAGAACTAGGTTTCAAAAAGCATTGCTATTACTTTTAAAAATCCGTGTGTGTGCTTTTGTGACTCCTTTATTTCAGCTATTCAAGCAGGAAGCATATACTCTAAACCTGATAAGGGGAATGAGTTTATTTGAATGAAAATGAGATATTTTGTAACAAGCAAAGCAAGAAAATGAGTATGCTCTTACATATTTAGCTATGTGAAGCAAAATGCACTCCTGAGAAAACTGGTAATGGGGACAGGCACAAGCAAAATACGGGTAGTATAATTCCAAAGCTGCAGCTTGAATAGCAATTAATTTTATTGACTCGTGCATAAAAGTATGTAGCTCTTGATTTATTGAAGATCGTGCCTTGAACATTTGTTTTGTCACTTTAATTCTTCATTTCTTTTGCTTTGCGTGTACCTTACTTCTCTCCCTTTATCCTCCCCCCACCATTTAATTCACTGTAAAGTCTTATTACTAGGAGAGAAGATTGTAAAATGAAAGTGGTGTTGGCGAGAGTGAAAATAGGATGATTTTTCTTTCCTTAGGCTGAGTTGTGACTTTGAGGGGCAGAGTAGGAAAACTTAGGAATACCTTGTCTTAGATTCCTAACAAAATTGCTTTGGAACATTTTCTAAGACCAATTCATTAACAGGAACAGAGCTTATTCAGAAAGATTTTGCTACCCATAGCCCATATTCTTTAAAAAAAAATACAAATGAAATGATCTGTCAGACTCTGCAGTCTGTTTTCTTACCAGATAAAACTGTTAAACTATAGAGTTTCCTTTTGTCATTAACCTGTTTTTGCACAAACAACCTTAGTAAAATGGTTTACTGAGGACATCAAAGTTATAACATGTCCTTCGGAGTTGTAAAAATAAAAATATCCCAACTACCTTATAGTAATCGCCTCTGAAATTATACTATTTGATCCTGTTAAAATTGTTGCAAATGGGACAAATACACATTTTATTTTAAAAAGCATTTTGCATTTTATTTTGTTTTCTTTAATTGATGAATTTTGAGCATGTAATCCCTTATAATGATGCCATGTATATTCTATCATTTCCAAATTGTTCGTGTCTGTTTATATAGAAATAAGATATAAAGTGGACGACAAAAAGCATATTGAAAAGCCTGAAAGTAACTTCTTGGATATGTAAACAGATAGCTGCATTAGTTTCTGACCATCACAATGATAAATGGTGTTCTTCTTTCAAAGGCTTTAGGTCAAACCAACAAAATCCTGTTTGCTCCATTTCTTCTTACACTTTGGCTTCTTTCTCATAAATTCGATGCCATATTATTATTGAAGAAAAATTAAATAATTCCCTAGAATCTAAAGTAGCCAAGTTATAAATTGTTTTGTGTCATCAGTTTTCCAGGACTCCTAAAAGTAAGTGTATTTTTGATATATCCATTTTATCAGTTTTATATATATATATATATATATATGTTAACTTTTTGTTGGTAATTCTTTTTACTATAGCAATAGGAAAATCGATTCTCTCTCTCTTTTTTTACCAAGTTAAATATCTGCCTTTGCTATTTTTCAAAAAAATGTGTTTAAACTCAAGTTCTTAATAATTTTTTAGTAATTGTAAATACTGTAGTATTTACAATTTATATACAATTATATAGTTGTAAATACTATAGTATTTACAAATGGTAATAAAACAACCAATATATGAATATTTCAGGTAGTATACAGGCATACCTTGTCTTATTGTACATTGCTTTACTATACTTCACAGATACTGAGGTTTTTTACAAACTTTCTGGCACCTCTATTTTAAGGAACTCTACTCACACCATATTTCCAACAGCATTTGCTCACTTTGTGTCTCTGTGTCATGTTTTGGTAATTCTAACCCTAACTCTCACTTTAAGTCAAAAGCTAAAAATGATTAAGCTTAGTGAGGAGGGCATGTCAAAAGCTGAGATAGGCTGAAAACTAGGCCTCTCTCACACCAGTTAGCCAAGTTGTGACTGCAAAGGAAATTTTCTTTAAGGCAATTAAAAGTGCTAATCCAGTTACTACATAAACAATGAGAAAGCAAAACAGCCTGTGTGGATCAACCAGTCAGAACATTGTCAAAGCCTGATCCAGAGCAAGGCTTTAATTCCTCTTCAGTCCTACCAAGGCTGCAAAAGATGAGGAAGCAGCAGAGAAAAATCTGAAGCTAGCGAAGTTTGATTCATGAGGTTGAAAGAAAGAAGCTGTTTTTGTAACACTAAAGTGCAAGGTGAAGCAGCAAGTGCTTATACACAACCTACAGCAAGTCATCCAGAAGATCTAACCAAGATAATGAATGAAGGTGGCTAGACTAAGTCACAGATTTACAGGGAGGAGGAAATAGCCTTATGCTGGAAGAAGATGCCATCTAAGACTTTCATAGCAAGAGAGAAGTCAATACCTGTCTTTGAAGCTTCAACGGAGAAGTTGACACTCCACTTTGGGGCTAATGCAGCTAATGACTTTTAGTTGAAGCCAAAGTCTATTCACGATTCCTGAAAACTCTAGGATGTCTAAGAATTATGCTAAGTCTATACTTCCTATGCTCTATCTGTGCTCTATAAATGAAACAACAACAAAGCCTGGAAGACACAAGCACATCTGTTTACAACATGGTTTCCTGAATATTTTAGGCCAACTGTTTACTGCTTAGAAAAAAAAAAAAAAATCCTCTCAAAATATCACTGCTCACTGACAACACAACTGGTCACCCAATAACTCTGATGGACATATACAAGAAAACTTACATTATTTTCATACCTGTCAACACAACATCCATTCTGCAGCCTGTGGATCAAGGAATCATTTTTACTTTTAAGTTTTATTTATTATTTAATAAATACATTTTGTAAAGCTATAGTTGCCACAGATAGTGATTCCTTTGATGGATCTGGCAAAATAAATTGAAAACCTTCTGGAAAGGATTCACCATTTCAGATACCGTTAAGGACATTTGTGATTTACTGGAAGAGATCAAAATATTAACATTAACAGGAACTTGGAAGAAGGTGAAATCAATACTCATGGTTCAATGCTTGAACCCTTTGAAGGGTTCAAGACTTCAAGGAGGAAGTAACTGCATATATGGTGGGGAAAGCAAGAGAACTAGAATTAGAAGTGGAACCTGAAGATGTGACTGGGTTGATATAATCTTATGATAAAACTAACAGATGAGAGGGCAGTTATTATGAATGAGCAAAAAAAAATGATTTCTTTAGATGGAATCTACTTCTGGTGAAGATGCTGTGAATATTGCTGAGATGATAACAAAGGATTAAGAATATTATATAAAGTTAGTTAATAAAGTAGAAGCAGAGTTTGAAATGACTGACTCCAATTTTAAAAGAAGTTCTACTTTGGGTAAAATGCTATTAGCATTACAGGCTACAGAAAAATCATTCACGAAAGGAAGAGTCTATTGATGCCTCAAACTTCCCTGTTATCTTGTTTTAAGAACTTGCTCCCATCAACCCCAACTTTCAGCAACCACCATCCTGATCAGTCAGAAGCCAGCAAAAAGATAACTCACTGAAGGTTTAGATGATGGCACTTTTTAGCAATAAGGTATCTTTTTAAATTAAGGTAGGTACATTGTTCTATAGACATAATGCCTTTGTATACTTAATAGACTACAGTATAGTATAAACATAAATTTTATATGTACCAGAAAACCAAAAATTTGTGTGACTTACTTTATTTTGATATTCCCTTTATTGCAGTGGTCTGGAACCAGATCTGTTAAAGATATGTCTGTAGGACATATATCTAAATATGACCTATATCTGTATGATATGTATCTCATTTGAACACCATAACAACCACACAGGGTAAGTACATACAAATTATTATTAAACCATTTGATAGATAAGAAAAAGTGAGATAATAAGAGGTAAATGTTATTTTTCCTAAGGTCACTTAGCTGATAAATATCAGAAAAAGAACACATATGTAGATATTCAGAATCAAACTTTCAGTATGCACCAGTTTCTGATAGGATTTGCAAATATAAAGATGAATGAGGCCTGTCCTGTCCTCTCCAGGAGCTCACAACCTGTTGGTATATTATTAATTATGCTTAGTGTGGGGAAATGGTAGAAGCATTTAATTCTGTTTGACCTAGTCTGAAAGAATTATTGAAAACTACCATCCTGAACTGAGTCTTTAAGGACAACAGGAGTTTTCCAGGTAAATTCTATAGGAATGGGATAGGAATATTCTTTCCCAAATGATAAAACAACATGGGGCAGGAAGGAGAGTAGACCCAATTTCAGAAAGACAGAAGAGGCATGAGCCAGTAAGTGTCAGTGGGTGAGCTGGAGAGTTAGGGTAACTGAGGAATTTGAATGAAAGGGTTTTTATCTGGTATTACAAGTAACTATTAAAGGTTTTTTTTTTTAATTTTTATTTTATTTAACTTTACAATATTGTATTTGTTTTGCCACATATCAAAATGAATCTGCCACAGGAATACATGTGTTCCCCATCCTGAACCCTCCTCCCTCCTCCCTCCCCATATCATCCCTCTGGGTCATCCCAGTGCACCAGCCCCAAGCATCCAGTATCGTGCATCGAACCTGGACTGGCAACTCGTTTCATACATGATATTATACATATTTCAATGCCATTCTCCCAAATCATCCCACCCTCTCCCTCAAAGGGTTTTAAGAAAGTAAGATTGACAATGTATTTTTTTCCAACAGATTTCTAGTAAGTCTGAATATATCAGGAAACGAGCCTAAGGGTAGGAGGTCTAGTTTGTATGTGTATTCAGTTGCTCAGTTGTGTCCATCTCTTTGTGACCCTTTGGATTGTAGCTCACTAGGCTTCTCTGTCTGTGAGGTTTTTCTGGCAATAATACTGGAGTGGCTTGCCATTTCCTTCTCCAGAGGATCTGATTCTCAAGACAGGGGTCAAACACGTGTCTCCTACAATGCAGGTTCAGTTAGTTGTCTATAAAAATTACCCAATAAGAGATGCTAAAGGCCTGGACTAGGATAATAGGAGTAAGACTGGACAGGAAAAGAGGTTTCAACAAGTGGGTAACAGTTTACAAATGACTGGATTTGGGAATGAGTGACATGGAGGATTCCAGGTTGACCGAATGAATGGAAGACAATGGGATCCCTAACTGAATGAAGAAACACAGGAAAAGCCAGTTTTAGAAGAGGAAATGTGCTTAATTTGGGACAGAATTAGTGATGTTAAACATGTTCTTAGGAATTTAGATTTCAGAACAGCAGGTGGAAAACAGGGTACTATATTAATTTGGAAGTCAACTAAATATTTGTGACTGTTGAACATGAGAGTAAATTATATCTTTTCAACAATTTCATGAGAGGAGAAATGAGTAGAAAACATAAATATGAAGAACACTAAGAATTAAAGATCAAGGTAAAAAAAAATCAGAGAACATGATGAATAAATGGCACAGTATCAGTAGAGTTTTGAGACAAAAGGGATGGTCAACAGCTTCAAATATAGACAATTTTAGTAACTGATGATGATATTTGGATTTGGCAAAGGTTAGGCCATTTTTTGGTAAAAAAATCATCTTCAGAAGTGTGTTCTCCTTTGAATCTTCTGGGGATATTATTCTTTTCCCTCATACTACAGAACCGTGATTGTTTTTCTTGCTTTATTAATTCTTCAATGAGGTATGGAGAGTGACATCAGTCAGATGAGGGAATCCTCACTGACCACTATGGTCTTGGCATTTTCCACTGTCAGTCTGAATCCCTGAATAGGAATATAATGCTAAACAAACAGCCTCTGACTGTGGAATTCTTAAACCAAGCCAGTAAGTCACATGCAGTCTGTACTTTGGTTCTGTATGAACAAAGGACTGCATATCCCAAAACACTGCTCCACTGACTCCACACAACCCCACTCTTGACCTTTTGCTTGTTGACAACGTTCTCCCTGGGTTGACTTTCTCTCCTAGGAGATACTGTCATTGTACTAACACTTATTTATGGTCTTGGTGGTTTGTGCAGTGAATATATACACTGTTCTTTTTAATTGCCTGGCACCTAGATCCCCTCTTTAAAATGGGGAATTTCTCACCTTTTGAATCCTGGTGAGAGGAAGAGCTCAGGACTTCTACTGAAGTTGACTATTTCAGCTATTTGCTCTCCCAGTGTTCAGTTGACTTGCCCATTTTCTCTCAGATCCATTTCCTCCCGTTCTCTGCTCAGCTAGCTCTGTGTCACAAGAAATTACAATGAACTTCAGGAGAGGTTAGGACAATGGAAGGCAATGATGGATATTTGGAACATGGAAGGCATGGAGAAGCTAGGCAGGGTAATTGTGTCTCTCTCATTCTATTTCAGGCAGCGTCTCCACCACATCTCACCCATAACTCAACCTCCTGGGGAGATTTATCCCTCAGAGTCTCAACTTTATCCAGGCAGTCTTTCATTTATTTTTAGTTTCAATCAAATCTCCCTCTCTTCTGGGCTCTGGTAACACTCATTTTTCCTCTAGCCCTAGTTACTAGCTTCTTTTTGTTCCTTAATCTTGAGATGGGCTCACTGTCTTCTTTTTGGCTACTCAACTCTTCCAACCCTGCATTACAGACCCACTATGTTTGTAAGAAAAGTTGCTGTTACCATGATAAAGCAAAAACTAGACAGAGAGCCCTCACTGGCTGTTATTAACACACGTGTTTCCGTGTAATGTTAGCGATGGTGTCCACTGCCCCATTTCATTATTTTCAGGGGTACAAGCTGCACTGTCCAGTGCTTAAAGGTAATAGCAGCAGTTTGGAATTCTGGTTAGGAGCATTATTATCTCCTCATGTAAGTTTCAAAGCCTCCTAGGAAATACTATACAAGAAACTTCTAGTACATGCTTTGTCTAAGACAAGAGAATTCATTTTTCTTGCTTGTCACTAAGAACACTGACTAATATGCATTGAATCCTAGGCGTTACAGTCTGAAAACCAATATAGAATAAGAAAATGTAGGCAACTCCCTGGTGGCCCAGCAGTTAGGACTCCAAGCTTCCACACAAGGAGTCCAGGTTCATTGGGGAACTAAGATTATGAAAGCTGTATGGGGTGTCCAAAATAACCAAAAATGTGAGAGAAATAGTTGTAAAAAAATGAGCCTTATTCTGACCAATCTGACAGTTCCAATGCAATTCCACCTGATAACATCCTTGAGTTTCAAACTTAGGGACAGCAATTTGGGATGTTCTAGGTCAGAAGATAGAGCATGTAAAGTACAGAGTTTTCTATAAATCTCTCCAGACACCAGCTTAGTTCTCTTTAGTTTGTAGCACTGCTGCCCAGATTAGATTCATGTATCTACATTCAGGGGTATTTTCAATAGAAACTTAGATGATTTGGCATGGCTCATTAGCCAAAATGTCATCACAGTGCCCAGTCCCCGTAACATGCTACAATTGTTTATTTGCTCTCTCTGATGGGACAATGAGCTCCTCAGTGACAAACACTGGGTCACTATACTTCATATTCTAACCTAGCAGAGAACAGGAAAGATATTCAACAGATATTTACTGAACAAATGAATGGATTCTGGAAAACCAGACCGAGAAAATAAAACTGCTCTATTTTGAATCTGAAAATACTATCACAGAATTGAGAACACTGTGTTTGGAGAGAGTACACAAAGTTATTTAGTTCAGCTATTCTCCAGACTCCTCCAGGCTTTCTCCTTCGTATTTCTTTATATTATCCCTCTTGTGATCGTTCGGTAAAGTGTCATCTCTGGAAAATCTCCTTGTAAACCAACAGTTATTTCTTCCTTTGTGGTACAATATCACTTTGTGTTTATGTTGATGATAAGAATTGTTGTAACACATTGGGTAATTTGTCTAATTGCCTGTATCCTCCAGTTCAGTTCAGTTCAGTCGCTCAGTCATGTCCAACTCTTTGCGACCCCATGAATCGCAGCATGCCAGGCCTCCCTGTCCATCACCAACTGCCAGAGTTCACCCAGACTCACGTCCATCGAGTCAGTGATGCCATCCAGACATCTCATCCTCTGTTGTCCTCTTTTCCTCCTGCCCTCAATCCCTCCCAGCATCAGAGTCTTTTCCAATGAGTCAACTCTTCGCATGAGGTGGCCAAAGTACTGGAGTTTCAGCTTTAGCATCAATCCTTCCAAAGAAATCCCAGGGCTGATCTCCTTCAGAATAGACTGGTTGGATCTCCTTGCAGTCCAAGGGACTCTCAAGAGTCTTCTCCAACACCACAGTGCAAAAGCATCAATTCTTTGGTGCTCAGCCTTCTTCACAGTCCAACTCTCACATCCATACATGACCCCAGGAAACACCATAGCCTTGACTAGATGAACCTTTGCTGGCAAAGTAATGTCTCTGCTTTTGAATATGCTATCTAGGTTGGTCATAAATTTCCTTCCAAGGAGTAAGAGTCTTTTAATTTCATGGCTGCAGTCACCATCTGCAGTGATTTTGGAGCCCCCAAAAATAAAGTCTGACATTGTTTCCATTGTTTCCCCATCCATTTGCCATGAAGTGATGGGACCGGATGCCATGATCTTGGTTTTCTGAATGTTGAGCTTTAAGCCAACTTTTTCACTCTCCACTTTCACTTTCATCAAGAGGCCTTTTAGTTCCTCTTCACTTTCTGCCATAAGGGTGGTGTCATCTGCATATCTGAGGTTATTGATATTTCTCCTGGCAATCTTGATTCCAGCTTGTGCTTCTTCCAGCCCAGAGTTTCTCATGATGTACTCTGCATATAAGTTACATAAGCAGGGTGACAATATACAACCATGACATACTCCTTTTCCTATTTGGAACCAGTCTGTTGTTCCATGTCCAGTTCTAACTGTTGCTTCCTGACCTGCATACAAATTTCTCAAGAGGCAGATCAGGTGGTTGATATTCCCATTTCTTTCCGAATTTTCCACAGTTTACTGTGATCCACACAGTCAAAGGCTTTGGTATAGTCAATAAAGCAGAAATAGATGTTTTTTCTGGAACTCTCTTGCTTTTTCCATGATCCAGTGGATGTTGGCAATTTGATCTCTGGTTCCTAAGCCTTTTCTAAAACTAGCTTGAACATCAGGAAGTTCACAGTTCACATATTGCTGAAACTTGGCTTGGAGAATTTTGAGCATTATTTACTAGCGTGTGAAATGAGTGCAATTGTGCGGTAGTTTGAGCATTCTTTGGCATTGCCTTTCTTTGGGATTGGAATGAAAACTGACCTTTTCCAGTCCTGTGGCCACTGCTGAGTTTTCCAAAGTTGCTGGCATATTGAGTGCAGCACTTTCACAGCATCATCTTTCAGGATTTGGAATAGTTCAACAGGAATTCCATCACCTCCACTAGCTTTGTTTGTAGTGATGCTTTCTAAGGCCCACTTGACTTCACATTCCAGGATGTCTGGCTCTAGGTCGGTGATCACACCATCATGATTATCTGCGTCGTGAAGTACTTTTTTGTACAGTTCTTCTGTGTATTCTTGCCACCTCTTCTTAATATCTTCTGCTTCTGTTAGGTCCATACCATTTCTGTCCTTTATCGAGCCCATCTTTGCATGAAATGTTCCTTTGGCATTTCTAATTTTCTTGGAGAGATCTCTAGTCTTTCCCCTTCTGTTGTTTTCCTCTATTTCTTTGCATTAATCGCTGAAGAAGGCTTTCTTATCTCTTCTTGCTACTCATTGCAACTCGGCATTCAGATGCTTATATCTTTCCTTTTCTCCTTTGCTTTTTGCTTCTCTTCTTTTCACAGCTATTTGTAAGGCCTCCCCAGACAGCCATTTTACTTTTTTGCATTTCTTTTCCATGGGGATGGTCTTGATCCCTGTCTCCTGTACAATGTCACGAACCTCATTCCATAGTTCATCAGGCACTCTATCTATCAGATCTAGGCCCTTAAATCTATTTCTCACTTCCACTGTATAATCATAAGGGATTTGATTTAGGTCATACCTGAATGGTCTCATGGTTTTCCTTACTTTCTTCAATTTCAGTCTGAATTTGGCAATAAGGAGTTCATGATCTGAGCCACAGTCAGATCCTAGTCTTGTTTTTGTTGACTGTATAGAGCTTCTCCATCTTTGGCTGCAAAGAATGTAATCAATCTGATTTCGGTGTTGACCATCTGGTGATGTCCATGTGTAGAGTCTTCTCTTGTGTTGTTAGAAGAGGGTGTTTGTTATGACCAGTGCATTTTCTTGGCAAAACTCTATTAGTCTTTGCCCTGCTTCATTCCGTATTCCAAGGCCAAATTTGCCTGTTACTCCAGGTGTTTCTTGACTTCCTACTTTTGCATTCCAGTCCACTATAATGAAAAGGACATCTTTTTTGGGTGTTAGTTCTAAAAGGTCTTGGAGGTCTTCATAGAACCGTTCAACTTCAGCTTCTTCAGCATTACTGGTTGGGGCATAGACTTGGATTACTGTGATATTGAATGGTTTGCCTTGGAAACGAACAGAGATCATTCTGTCGTTTTTGAGATTGCATCCAAGTACTGCATTTTGGACTCTTTTGTTGACCATGATGGCTACTCCATTTCTTCTGAGGGATTCCTGCCCACAGTAGTAGATATAATGGTCATCTGAGTTAAATTCACCCATTGCAGTCCATTTTAGTTTGCTGATTCCTAGAATGTTGATATTCACTCTTGCCATCTCTTGTTTGACCACTTGCAATTTGCCTTGATTCATGGACCTAACTTAGAATATTTCAATGACCAGAACCACAGTACAAAATCTGCATCAATCCTGTGCACGATCTCAGCCATATTTTAGAACTAAGGTTCTGCACTTGGAGGGATTGAACAATACAGATTTTCTTCTATTGCATGCAAAATTTCAGGCCAGCACATGCTCTTTCTTGAAGTAGAGGACCATTAAGTATTATAAATATTTGTTGTATGTAATTTAATCAATCTGAATATTAAATATTCTCTTGTTTTATTATATCCTAATTTTTCAATACAAACTACATTATAACAATTTTTAAATTTGATACAGTATTGTTTCTACATTCATTCCATAATAAAATATAATGCTGGGATAAAGAAAGAAAAAGAAAAACAAGGAGAAAATAATGTCTTCTCTAGAGAATGTTCTAGCCCATCTCCTTTCTCTCCCTAGGCAAGGAATTTCCCAAACTGTGCTAAGATGTTACCAATTATGAAATGAGATGGAAAGAAAAGCACTGAACTAAATAGTTCTGACTTGACTCCACTGAGGCATTAAAGTCACTTCAACCCAGTACTCAATTTAAAAATATGTTGCTGGGACTTCCCTGGCAGTCCAGTGGTTAAGACTACCTGCTTCCACTGCAGGGGGCACAGGTTCAATCCCTGGTCAGAGAACTAAGATCCACATGCTGCACAGCGATACCAAAATAAACAAACAGAACTCGTTAATAAAAGGATAAAAAACACTTAAGAAAACATATATATATATATATATATATATATATATATATATATTTGTGTGTATATATACTAAGTCGCTTCAGTCGTGTCCAACTCTTTGCAATCCTATGGACTGTAGCCCACCAGGCTCCTCTGTCCATGGGATTCTTTCTCCAAGCAAGAATACTGGAGTGGGTGGCCATGTTCTCCTCCAAGGGATTTTCCCAACTCCTGTCTCTTACATCTCCTGCATTGGCAGGTTGGTTCTTTATCACTATCACCACCAGAAAGCCTGTGTGTGTGTGTGTGTGTGTGTGTGTGTGTGTGTATGTATAGCTGATTTTTCTCACCAGAGTTCTTCAGTCTACAGTTCTTTATTTGAGCTTCCTGAGGTCAGGTGGGCTTTCAAATGTTGTATTTTTCTAAATACTAAAAAAGTAATAAAATGCATTTACTGTCACAGCACCCTAGCAGAATCTGGGACAGCATCCCAAGTTCCAACACTAAAAATGCTGTAGAAAATTACATGGATATTCAGAGTGAGAAAGATAAATAAAGACTATAAATAAACCAATATCATTCTTTGAAGCCAAATGAGTTCAATTAGGTCAAGTTTTGCTGCCAAAACAAAAAACAAATAGTTTTCTGAGTTATTTGGATCTTGGAAATACAGGCTTCCGTTCAATTGTCACTATTAGGCTCCTTATTACAAATTTTTTCATTGAATTATTTTTCTTAAACCATATCAACTTCAAACTCATAATGGACCCTATGGAAAGCCATCACTGCCAAAAGAATAGTACGTGAAAAGTAATGAGTTATAGGGGGCGTGGAGAGAGGAAACCTCAGCATCTTAAAGTATCAACTACCTCAGAAACAATACAGAGTTTTAGAAACTATGTATGTCACATATAAACACACACACACACTCAAACACACGCACGCACACACACACACACACTCACACACACACACACACACACACCAGGTAAGCAACAGCAAACAGAATACTAAACGGCATACAGGCATGGTCAAGGTCACTTTGGATGCTATTATGCTAGAAGTTGAATGAGAAAGTATGGGGGGAAAAATAGGATGTGGAACAAGGAGACTGTCAAGGTCTCTACCTCAGGATGCTTAAGCTTTCCATAAGGATATTAGATAAATACTCGCAAAACTGTTTAAAAAAATAAATAAATAAAGGACCAAAATCATCTCAACATTCACAAATGTTCAGAGCAGAGGTATTCACAAAACTTCTCATTGTGAACTCAGTGGTTAAACAGTCTTCAGCAGAAAGCAAAGGTACAGTTTATCGTTAGTCATTCTAATTAAAGTCTCTTTTCCATTGATTTTCACAGGTGGACCTGCTCTGAATTATGTCATTTAAAAAAATATTGGGAAAAATTTCATTGAGAAGGTAAGAGATAAGCAATCCAAGCATCCTATTAAAAAGTTATTTCAGATGACTAGAAGCAAAATATACTAAAATGAGGAAGTGAAAAATAAAAGTACTCTTTCATGCCTAGCATGAACATAAATTAAATGCTTTAAAAAAAACCTTAATTTTACCACCAACAATAAGGATCTTCTCAAAAGCATATGAATTGAAACATGAGGACCTAGTTCACTAATTGAAATGTTTCATTATACAGTGTGTGTCATCTATAAATTATTATCAGTGACAATTCATAATACAAATAAAGTTCAGTCACATGTTTAAAAATCATGCTTAGCAAACTCATTTTTTTGTAAATAATGTCCTTATAAAAGTATTTCAAAAGCATAAATTAGATAAATAGATACCCCTTCCACGGTATTAATTTCCTGAACTCAAAATAGCAAGTGAATGTAACCGAACTATCATGGGAAAAAACAAATTCTGCTTGCTCCGTACAGAGAAGTAAATTATACCACTAAGATATGAGATGCTGGAGACCATACATTCCACTGATTCAATTTACTCCCAAATATCCAATCTTGTCAATGAAACATCCACCATATTCTTTCCTCATGAGTTATTAAAAGAAACCACTCTGGGCAAACAGCAGTACCTATCAGATCACTGATGTGAAGGTGTGAGCAGAGTGACACATGATACATGTGCTTCACACATTCTCAGAGTAACCTAATTACAATCAATAATTGTCTTATCTTTCACATTTCCCCCAGGGAATATTTATTTCCTCCTTTAACTTCATTATGTTTGTTCAGTCTCCCTCTGGAATTTTTACTTTTTCAATTTCCTGACTTCCTATTGCTCCTTAATTTCATACTTCTTGTTCTTCTGCCTCCGTTAGGAGTCTAGTCTAAAGCAAGTATGTTAGAAAGGGAAATTTAAATACAATGGCATTAGAAAGTAAATAAACCAATGAAGAAAATAAAATAAAATGAATAAAATAAACCAAGGAGAGATAAGAAAGTCTTCCTCAGTGATCACTGCAAAGAAATAGAGGAAAACAATAGAATGGGAAAGACTAGAGATCTCTCCAAGAAAATCAGAGATAACAAAGGACCATTTCATGCAAAGATGGGCTAAATATTGGAGAGAAATGGTGTGGACCTAACAGAAGCAGAAGATATTAAGAAGAGGTGGCAAGAATACACAGAAGAACTGTACAAAAACGATCTTCATGACTCAGATAATCACGATAGTGTGATCACTCACCTAGAGCCAGACATCCTGGAATGTGAAGTCAAGTGGGCCTTAGGAAGCATCACTATGAACAAAGCTAGTGGAGGTGATGGAATTCCAGTTGAGTTACTTCAAATCCTAAAAGATGATGCTGTGAAAGTGCTGCACTCAATATGCCAGCAAATTTGGAAAACTCAGCAGTGGCCACAGGACTGGAAAAGGTCAGTCTTCCTTCCAATCCCAAAAAAAAGCAATGCCAAAGAATGCACAAACTATCACACAATTGCACTCATTTCACATGCTAGCAAAGTAATGTTCAAAATTCTCCAAGCCAGGCTTCAACAGTACATGAACTGTGAACTTCCAGATGTTCAAGCTGTATTTAGAAAAGGCAGGGGAACCAGAGATCAAATTGCCGACATCTGCTGGATCATTGAAAAGCAAGAGAGTTCCAGAAAAAACATCTATTTCTGCTTTATTGACTATACCAAAGCCTTTGACTGTGTGGATCACAATAAACTGTGGAAAATTCTGAAAGAGAAGGGAATACCAGACCACCTGACCTGCCTCTTGAGAAATTTGTATGCAGGTCAGGAAGCAACAGTTAGAACTGGACATGGAACAACAGACTGGTTCCAAATCAGGAAACGAGTACATCAAGGTTGTATACTGTCACCCTGCTTATGTAACTTATATGCAGAGTACATCATGAGAAATGCTGGACTGGATGAAGCACAAGCTGGAATCAAGATTGTCGGGAGATATATCAAAAATCAGATATGCAGAGGATACCACCCTTATGGCAGAAAGTGAAGAAGAACTAAAGAGCCTCTTGAGAGTGAAAGAGGAGAGTGAAAAAGTTGGCTTAAAACTCAACATTCAGAGAGCTAAGATCATGGCATTCGGTTCCGTCACTTCATGGCAAATAGATGGGGAAACAGTGTCAGACTTTATTTTGGGGGGTTCCAAAATCACTGCAGATGGTGATTGCAGCCATGAAATTAAAAGACTCTTACTCCTTGAAAGGAAAGTTATGACCAACCGAGACAGCATATTAAAAAGCAAAGACATTACTTTGTCAACAAACATCCTCTAGTCAAGGCTATGAATTTTCCAGTAGTCATGTATGGATGTGAGAGTTGGACTGTAAAAAAAGCTGAGCACCAAAAAATTGATGCTTTTGAACTGTGGTGTTGGAGAAGACTCTTGAGAGTCCCTTGGACTGCAAGGAGATCCAACCAGCCCATCCTAAAGGAGATCAGTCCTGGGTGTTCATTCGAAGGACTGATGTTGAAGCTGAAACTCTAGTACTTTGGCCACCTGATGTGAAGAGCCGACTCATTGGAAAAGACCCTGATGCTGGGAAGGACTGAGGGCAGGAAGAGAAGAGGACAAATGAGGATGAGATGGTTGGATGGCATCACTGACTCAATGGACATGAGTTTGGGTAGGCTCCAGGAGTTTGTGATGGACAGGGAGGCCTGGCGTGTAGTGGTTCATTGAGTCGAAAATAGTCAGACACAACTGAGCGAAGGAACTGAACTGACTGAAACCAATGAATATAGCCTTTTTAAATGACAGTATTATTGATTCACAAATATTTTAAGATTATATACATCTTATTAATTACCATAATTAGGCTGTTAGTGTAGTAAAAGGAGTACGTCAAGGCTGTGTATTGTCACCCTGCTTATTTATCTTATATGCAGAGTACATCATGAGAAACGCTGGACTAGAAGAAGCATAAGCTGGAATCAAGATTGCCGGGAGAAATATCAATAACCTCAGATATGCAGATGACACCACCCTTATGGCAGAAAGTGAAGAGGAACTAAAAAGCCTCTTGATGAAAGTGAAAGGGGAGAGTGAAAAAGTTGGCTTAAAGCTCAGCATTCAGAAAACGAAGATCATGGCATCTGGTCCCATCACTTCATGGGAAATAGATGGGGAAACAGTGTCAGACTTTATTTTTTGGGCTGTTAAATCACTGCAGATGGTGATTGCAGCCATGAAATTAAAAGACGCTTACTCCTTGGAAGGAAAGTTATGACCAACCTAGATAGTATATTCAAAAGCAGAGATGTTACGGTGCCAACAAAGGTCCATCTCGTCAAGGCTATGGTTTTTCCTGTGGTCATGTATGGATGTGAGAGTTGGACTGTGAAGAAAGCTGAGCGTCAAAGAATTGATGCTTTTGAACTGTGGTGTTGGAGAAGACTCTTGAAAGTCCCTTGGACTGCAAGGAGATCCAACCAGTTGGTTCTGAAGGACATCAGCCCTGGGTGTTCTTTGGAGGGAATGATGCTAAAGATGAAACTCCAGTATTTGGCCACCTCATGCAAAGAGTTGAGTCATTGGAAAAGACTCTCATGCTGGGAGGGATTGGGGGCAGGAGGAAAAGGGGATGACAGAGGATGAGATGGCTGGATGGCATCACCGACTCAATGGATGTGAGTCTGAGTGAACTCTGGGAGTTGATGATGGACAGGGAGGCCTGGCGTGCTGCGATTCATGGGGTTGCAAAGAGTCAGACACGACTGAGCAACTGAACTGAACTGATGCTGTTAATATACGTTAATATATGTATACAATCTTGAAAGACTACTTGAACTCGTAGTGTTCACTGTAAGCAAATACTAATAAACCCTTAAAAAGAGCTACATTAATATTTAAAATGAAGATTAACACAAAACAGAGAAATGGAAAGAGCCTCTGAGACTTTCAGAAAAGTCTATGAAAAAAGACTGTGGATGGCATTTGTAGTGAAAACAGTATCACTGAAATGGTTACTATATTCTATCATTTTGAAATCATAGTATATGATGCCACTGATGACTCCATCCCCACAAATCTGGGAAACAGAAATATTACTTATTTTTTCAAGTAAATTGATGAAACACTGAAGCTTCTGAAAATTTCTAGATAGGAATGGTTATGTGGAAGCAGATGCTGAAGTGATTGCTTTCACTCTCTCTCTGTTCCTCTCAACATGCACATCCACACACATACATACAATGTGAAGGGTCATCTCACCATATTATAGCATATCAGGAATCCACTCTGTGTTAGTTAGCTTCATCAAATATATTTTTGAACTCATCATAATTATTATAAAATAATTCATCTCTTCATAGTTTTTCTTCATGAAATTTCTATGGAAAGAATTCTAGAATTTAATAAGCAACTCACTGATAAAATTAAAAGAGAATATAAATTATTTTGAGAAGCATAAAAAAGTACTAGTCTAAATTAGTACAGAAATTTCTACCTGCTATGATCAGATTCAACTATTTAAATATTTCTTAAGAATTCATTTTTAAATTTCTATTAACAGGTTTAGTTTCTTTATGTAAACTCAGTTCTCCTAAGAAACGGTTTGACATTAGTGTATACAGTTCACAAAAGTGTTTGCTAATGAATCAGAACTTGCATGTAAATATGCTTGGGGAAAGAAAAAAAGTGAAAATAAGATTACAACTACCAATATTCTACTTGATATAAATCTCTGTAGATTCAACATTGTCTTACCAATGGATAGATGATAATGCATTTGAACATTTGACAAGATCTATAGGCAACTGAGAGGGGCACACTGCAGAAAGTTAAAAAGTTAATAATTATTTTGAGAGTTCAGTTGTAACCAGTGCTATGTAGATTTCAGACAATAACATGAAAATGAAGTGATGTGGAATATGTAAATAAACAACCATGAAAAACCCACTGAGGTTGTTGTTCAGTAACTAAGTCTTGCCGATGCTTTGCAATACCATGTAATGCAGCACGCCAGGCTTCCCTGACCATCACTGTCTTCTGGAATTTGCTCAAACTCATGTCCATTGAGTCGGTGATGTCATCCAACCATCTCAGCCTCTGTTGCCCTCTTCTTCTCCTGCCCTCAATCCTTCCCAGCAGCAGGGTCGTTTCCAATGAATCAGCTCTTCCCATCAGGTGCCCGAAGTATTAGAGCTTCAGCTTCAGCATCAGTCCTTCCAGTGAATATTCAGGGTTGATTTCCTTTAGGATTGACTGGTTTGATTTCCTTGTAGTCCCAGAGACTCTCACGAGTCTTCTTCAACACCACAGTTCAAAAGCATCAACTCTTCGGTGCTCAGTTTTCTTTATAGTCCAACTCTCATATCTGTACATGATTACTGGAAAAGCCATACCTTTGACTATACTGACCTTTGTTGGTAAAGTGATGTCTCTGCTTTTTAATATGCTGTCTAGTTTTGTCAGGGCTTTCCAGGTGGTGCTAGTGATAAAGAATCTGACTGTCAATGCAGGAGACATAAGAGACTCAAGGTTCAATCACTGGGTCAGGAAGATACCCTGGAGGAGGGCATGGCAACCCACTCCAGTATTCTTGCCTGGAGAATTTCATGGACAGATGAGCCTGGATGGTCATGGTGTCTAAGGTCATGAAGACTAAGACAACTGAGGTGACTTAGCACACAAGCTAGGTTGGTCATAGCTTTCCCTCCAAGGAGCAAGAGTCTTTCAGTTTCATGGCTGCAATCACCAACTGCAGTGATTTTGGAGCCCAAAAAAATAAAATCCATCACTGTTTCCACTTTATTGCCATCCGTTTGCCAGGAAGCGATGGGACGGATCTCACGTTCTTTGTTTTTTTAATGTTGAGTATTAAGCCAGATTTTCACTCTTCCCTTTCACCCTCTTCAAGAGGCTCTTTAATTCCTCTTCTTCCTTCCCTCTAATGGGAAAAAAACCCATTGGCTGGGGGAAGGTTATAGTCTCACCAAACACTGGCCCAAAAGGAGAGAATTATTTAAAAGGCAACATAAACCTCCAAGTGTTTAGACATGGGGGCTTCCCAAGTGGCTCAGTGGTAAAGAACCTGCCCATCAAGCAGGAAATGCAGATGAAATCCCTTGGGTCTAGCAGATACCCTGGAAAAGGAAATGGCAACCCATTCCAGGATTCTTGCCCCCACGGACAGAGGAGCCTGGCAGGCTACAGTTCACTGAGTTGCAAACAGTTGGACTCAACTGAGCTACTGAGCACACATGCAGGCACATAAACCTCCAAGCACTTAGACAACTTATAAGTAAAAGCTAACGGTATGTTGAGTGAGTGTCAAACAAGGATCACCACAGTAAGCAAGTTGTCCACTGAGCACAGAATTTTTAAGTCGTGAAAAATGGATATTACATTTTCTCATTCCTGTTTGAAATTATTCCTGATGATATGGAAGGTGAAATTAGTTGTTTTTTTTTTTTTGTTTCAATTAGAATTTGGTGAAGCACATTTAAATGTGACAGATAAACTAGAATCTTTCCTTGTAATTTATTAGCTGAACTAAAAATTCATCCATTTGACAATTATCTTCCATTAAAGACCTCTGCCTCTTCCTCCAGCTTTCTAGCTACCTGTAATGTTCTCCACATCAGATTTCAGCACTGTTTTCAGACAAGTCACTATAACCCTACAAGACTCTCTTTTGACAAGCTCTGCCCTGTCTTATCCATTTATACCAAATGTCTGAGCTTTTCTGTACATTTATATTCTAGTAATTAAAGAATATTAAAGATTGGGAATCTAAAAAATGTATACAGTTGCTAAAAATAACAAAGTTCACAAATGAAGTTAGCTCATTATTTCCTTCCTTCTCCAAGAGTATCTTAATTTATTTGGGAGTTACTCCCACAAAACAACAGGTTTCTCTGTCTTCACTCACAGATGTCGCATACTTTTCCCTACATTCCGATGTTCTCACTCGCTTCTAAGATTCTCTCCCTTTGAGAACCAGCACACACTGAGGTTTCTTAAAAATTGTCACAAAAGTATCAAAGTCCTCCAATAAATTTCAGTATCGCCTTTTTTCCGAAAAGGACAGATATCTGAGGTCATTCCAGCAAAGATTTTAATTCACTTCATAAAGAAGAGTAGAACAACTGTCTTCTGGCATAATATAATCTAATTACTGGAAATTCTATTTTCCTCATTTTCATCTGTGAAAGATCACTTAAAAACCTGAGCTTAGCCTTTTTTTTTTTTAAATATGAAAAGGAACAGATATTATAAGTTGGAAGCAAAAACCTATAAGTATTATTAACTTAAAAACTTCACATGAGAAAAAAGAATGTAAAAATATTTCAGATCCTGAAATGTTTCACACATTCAAAAAGCAAGATATTTTTCTATCATAGTAATTAATATTTTTGTTATTGAAAGTTTTAGACTTTAAAAAATCAAATATTTCAACATAGTTTAATTATCACTGTTTTTGCTTATAATTAGATACCAAAGTCTTTTAATTTTTCCATTTTGTGGTATCACTTTAGATTACTATGATAAGTTAAAGTCACTCTTTTACATGAAATTCTTTAAAGATTATTAAAATACGTTAACTAGTGTTCTTCCAAAGTCTAAGGAGCAAGCAGAAAGAAGAGCAGGGTAAAGTACACTTCTGAAAAGAACTGGAAATTATGAAGTGACTTGTAAGGGATTTTAAATCATACTATAAAAGGGAGGCTTGAGTTAAGAAAAAAAGCCAAATTAGTTATCCTATTAGAAATACAGTACAAGATAAAATTGCAGATAGGGCAAATATTTTATTCATAACATGCTAACTAAAATTTAAAAAGCTGAAGTAATAACTTATACATATGCCTCAAAGATAAATATTAATGAATAAAATAAATTTCCATACTGGAGAATGGGAAGAAATCTATAGCAACAAATCAGCCTACAGGTATTTTCTTTGTTTCATTTTCTTTTGTCTGCTGTATGATTTCAATAAAATTCAAATTCTTTGAGTATTTTTCCTATGCTCATATTTTTGGGAATGTCTAAGTGAAGTGGAGCTGGCATGCTCCAAGTTCATAGCCACGGTTGATTCCACCAATGGATCTAATTAGTCCTCTTCTTGCACATGTGTAAAATCTCACTCTTTAGTGGAACAATACAACAATTGATTAATATCTTTCTAATGTAATTTATACTTTTGCCTGGACGGAGGAGGCTGGTGGGCTGCAGTCCATGGGGTCGCCAGAGTCGGACACGACTGAGGGACTTCACTTTCACTTTTCACTTTCATGCACTGGAGAAGGAAATGGCAACCCACTCCAGTGTTCTTGCCTGGAGAATCCCAGGGACGGGGGAGCCTAGTGGGCTGCCGTCTCTGGGGTCGCACAGAGTCGGACACGACTGAAGCGACTTAGCAGCAGCAGCAGCAGCAATGTAATTTATATATCATTTTAATATATTTATCTCATATCCTAACTCTTTATAGTCCCTACTGCTAAAACAAGTTTAAGAACACTAAATTCAAATAAATTAGTATGTGTAATTGACTTTAAGTTCCAATTCATAAAAGATCACAAAGTCTCTTTACCAACTGAATGTGTGTAGAACTTTTGGGGATCTCATGCAAAAAAATTCACAATGATATTTCCTCTTACATACTCCTAAAAGGAATCAGCCTCAGTAATAAGAATGGAAGGGTCTATGGAGAACATGCATAATACTTGAGTAATGAAAATGAGAAAAAGTCAGTGTCACTAACCCTAAGCATTTATAACTTTGTGTGAAAATTATTTACTATTAAGAAAACATTTATTTTTAAAGTCCATTGCCTGGTATCAAAGTATGTTTGATTATAAGTGTTTATATTTTAGATGCAGAGTGATGGATTCCAAAACCATTTTATGAAGCAATTTTTTTAACTTAAAAGAATAAGAAAAACATAAAAGTTTTAACATAACATGTTTGTTACCACACTGCTGCTTTTTACAGAGGCTAAGTCATATAGTTGGACACAACTGAGCAACTGAACTGAACCGAAGTAATATATGAGTATGAGAGTTGGACTGTAAAGAAAGCTGAGTGCCAAAGAATTGATGCTTTTGAACTGTGGTGTTGGAGAAGACTCTTGAGAGTCCCTTGGACTGCAAGGAGATCCAACTAGTCCATCTAAAGGAAATCAGTCCTGAATATTCATTGGAAGGACTGACGCTGAAGTTGAAACTCCAATATTTTGGCCACCTGATGCGAACAACTGACTCACTGGAAAAGACCCTGATGCTGGGAAAGATTGAAGGTGGGAGGAGAAGGGGAATACAGAGGATGAGATAATTGGATGGCATCACTGACTCAATGGACATGAGTTTGAGTAAACTCCAGGAGTTGGTGATGGACAAGGAGGCCTGGTGTGCTGCAGTCTATGGGGTCACCAAGAGTCAAACACACCTGAGTGACTGAACTGAACTGAACTGGATTGCAAGGAGCTACAACCAGTCAATCCTAAAGGAAATAAGTCTTGAATACTCATTGGAAGGACTGATGCTGAAGCTGAAACTCCAATACTTTGGCTACCTGATGTGAAGAACTGACTCATTGCAAAAGACCCTGGGAAAGATTGAAGGCAAGAGGAAAAGGGAATGACAGAGGATGAGATGGTTGGATGGCATCACCAAAGTGATGGACATGAGTTTGAGTAGGCTCCGGGAGTTGGTGATGGACAGGGAAGCCTGGTGTTCTGCAGTCCGACTTGCAAGGAGATGAACATGATTGAGCAACTGAACTGAACTGAAGTCATGCTATCTGGATTAAGCTTTGGAATGAATTAAAATTTAAAATGTCATTATCAATCAATGTCTTATTTATCTTTACAATACTTCTTGCCCAGTACATAACACAGCGTTTTTGCTTTTATTTTTATTTTTTTCTCTTTTTTTGGCCATCATTGGTACTTCTAAATATTTTAAAATTACAATCTGTTTAGAGAGTAAGAGAAATTCATTTATTATAAATGATCAGAGATACAGAGTTTTTAAATATAGCCTCTTTATCTATATGACTGGGAAACAGAATTATCTGAAAAAAATAAAAAATTTTATGGCGGACTGATTATATACTGAAAGGCAACTTTATATACTTTGCTCTTTGACTCCAGAGTTGAGCATTGCAAACTGTATTTTCAAGATTCTCTGATAATAGGAACTAATACAGGGAATGTTAATTTTCTCCCTGTGATTGAAGATGATGCAACAAAACTGTTCATATTCCATCCACTTTGGGAAGAAAACTTCCTTTTAGGAATGTAAACTAAATGTTATGCCTATTTTTGAACTTTAAGTAAATGGAAATCTACTTTATATGTCTTATGGCTTGCTTATTTAGCTCAACATTGTTTGTTTCATCTATCTTGTTTTACACATAGCACTAGATTATTACTTTTCACATGTATAAAATGTCATCGTCTAAAAATATCACTAGTCATTTATTTAATGTAATATTGATAGCCATCTGGGTTTTCACCAGTATTAAAGTTTTCTAACTGTTATTTCTATGAACAGATATATCCTCAGAAGTCGAATGAATGGAACCGAGCGTGTATATATTCAAATTTTCTACATGATGGCAGACTCTTTTCCAAAGTGACTGTACAAATTTTCACACTAACTCAGCAATATGTGAAAGTTGTAATAGCTTTATATCTTCTTTTAAAAAGTACCGTTCTCACTCCTTTTCAAATTATATCATTTCTGTTTATCTATCTTCAGGTCCATGCCACATTCCTTGGTTTTCTACATTCTTCTAGAAATCTCATCCACTGAGATTTTATAAATTTTATTATAGTTTTAAATTCTAAAATGTCTATTTGTTTCTTGTTTATAATTTCTACTTCTCATTTGAGGTTTACTATCCTTTCATTCATCACAAGTACATTTTCCTTTGTCATATTAATCACACTTCACTTACATTCTTTTGTGATAATTCCACCATCTGGGATATCTCAGTTGATTTTCTTCTCCTTTGATAGTAATACCATTTTCCTGGTTCCTCTTATGTTAAGTAATTTAGGAGTTTATCCTGGACAGTGAGAAAATTGTATGGTGGAGAATCTTGATAGTGTTATATTCTTCTGAAAAGCTTTTACCTATTGTTTAGCAAACAATTACATGATTAGGCTCCAACTGCAATCTCTGTCTCATTTGAAATAAGTACCAACTCAATTTTAAGTACAATTTTTTTTTTTTTTTTTACCTTTTAGGCAGAATGCCTGCAAGTACTATTTATAGATTAGGTAGGGCCTTAATGATTATACATAGAATACAGTTCAGTTCAGTTCAGTTCAGTTGCTCAGTTGTGTCCGACTCTTTGCGACCCCAAGAATCACAGCACACCAGGCCTCCCTATCTATCACCAACTCCTGGAGCTCACTCAACTCATGCCCATCGAGTCAGTGATGCCATCCAGCCATCTCATCCTCTGTCGTCCCCTTCTCCTCCTGCCTCCAATCCCTCCCAGCATCAATCTTTTCCAGTGAGTCAACTCTTCGCATGAGGTGGCCTAAGTATTGTAGTTTCAGCTTCAGCATCAGTCCTTCCAACGAACACCCAGGACTGATCTCCTTTAGGATGGACTGGTTGTATCTCCTTGCAGTCCAAGGGACTCTCAAGAGTCTTCTCCAACACTACAGTTCTCCTAAATACTCTATCCTTTCCAGGACACTTGGACACTCTTATTCTCCAGCACAAGTAATGGACTTTTTATTCAAGTTCAGCTGTCTTTCTCTGTGCTGTAAACATGGGTCATCCTCAGGCCAAATCCACAAAAATGGTACATACCTATCCCAGGACTATTCAAGTTTCAACTTTCATCTAAAATCCACCTTTTTAATTTTTCTTTTCTTTTCATTCACTCTCTGGAGTCCCCAAAATGGTTGATTTTCTTTCTTTCTTTTTTTTTGTATTAGTCCAGAATTGATTCAGGGCTTTCCATATAGCTCAGTGGTAAAGAATCCACTTGCCAGCACAGAATACACAGGTTCAATCCCTGGGTCGAGAAGATCCCCTGGAGGAGGAAATGGCAACCCACTCCAGTATTCTTGCCTGGAAAATCCCATGGAAAGAGGAGTCTGGTGGGCTATAGTCCATGAGGTCGCAGAGTCGAAGGCAACTGAGCAACTGAACATGCAAGCAGAGGTGACTCATATTGTTTTGGAACAATTAGAATATTAGAGGTTTACCCTGCCAGATGGTCTTCTCTGGTGGCTCAGATGGTACAGAATCTGTCTGAAATGCAGGAGACATGGGTTCAATCTCTGGGTCGGGAAGACCCCTGAAGAAGGGAATGGCTTCCCACTCCAGTATTCTTGCCTAGAGAATTCCATGAACAGAGGAGCCTCATGGGCTAAAGGAAATCAACCCTAAATATTTATTGGAAGGACCAATGCTGAAGCTGAAGCTCAAATACCTTGGCCACCTGATGAAGAGAGCCAACTCATTGGAAAAGACCCTGATGCTGGGAAAAATTGAGGGCAGGAAGAGAAGGGGTAGACAGAAGATGAGATGGTTGGATGGCATCACTGACTCAACAGACATGAATTTGAGCAAACTCTGATAGTGAAGGAGAGGGAAGCCTGGCATGCTCCAGTTCATGGGATCACAAACAGTCAGACAAGACTTAGTAACTGAACAACAACCCTGCCAAATGGTAACAAAACTCCACAAATTCTCTTTTTAATGCAATCTTCTATGTAACCCATATGTGCTGTGCTGTGCTTAGTTGCTCATTCATGTCTGACTCTTGGCAACCCCATGTACCGTGGCCTGCCTGGCTTCTCTGTCCATGGGGATTCTCCAGGCAAGAATACTGAAGTGGGTTGCCATGCCCTCCTCCAGGGGATCTTCCCAAACCAGAGATTGAACCCATGTCTCCTGCATTGCAGGTGGATTCTTTATCATCTGAGCCCTTACGGAAGCCCATGAATACTGGAGTGGGTAGCCTATCCCTTCTCCAGGGGATCTTCCCAACCCAAAAATTGAAGGAGTCTCCTGCACTGCAGGTGCATTCTTTACCAGCTGAGCTACCAATGCATTCTAAATTCGATGATAATCTCTTTCATTTCCAAATCTTTGGTTGCTTTTTTCTGTTCTTGTGTATCTTTTACAATTGGGCTGGCAATTTTTGATGATTTATTATTCCTTTCTATGTTTATGGTTTTAAAATCTATATGTTATTTCTTCAAGTAATTTTAAAACAATTACTTTATATTTTGAATTAAGTAATTCCAATATCAAGAGTTCTTAGAAATATATTTATGCCGGTTTGTTAAGTCTATTCACACTTACTCACAGGAGCTTTTTTCACTTCTATATTTGGTAAACTTATTATGTACTCATATTAGGCTTTTTAAAGGGAGCTTATTTGAATTTGTTTCTGTCACATGTCTTCCAGTTTCATAAACCCAGGGCCTCTTTATTTTTTCAGCTTAGGATTCTCTGGACCTTGAAATTAAGAGGACATTTAATTTACAACTAATATGAGGAAGGTCTGCTGCTGCTGCTGCTAAGTCACTTCAGTCGTGTCCGACTCTGTGCGACCCAATGGATGGCAGCCCACCAGGCTCCCTCATCCCTCGGATTCTCCAGGCAAGAACACTGGAGTGGGTTGCCATTTCCTTCTCCAATGCATGAAAGGGAAAAGTGAAAGTGAAGTCGTTCAGTTGTGTCCGACTCTTCGCGACTCCATGGACTGCAGCCTACCAGGCTCCTCCATCCATGGGATTTTCCAGGCAAGAGTACTGGAGTGGGGTGCCATTGCCTACTCCATGAGGAAGGTCTATAGTTACAAATTCTCAGAGAGAGTTTTTATTTTCTTTTTCTGAATCTACCTAAAATACACAAGTTATCTTGTCATCTTCTTTGATTGCAGGTTAGGTTTTCCATCACCCTTTCATTGGCATTATAGCTATCTGAGAGTTTTTGCTTTACATGTGGGCCTTGATTCCAACTTGTCACTTTGTAAGAGTCCTAGGTATTACATTAGTTTCACCAAAGAGCCTATAAAAATCAAGTCTAGCTCCCAGTAAAAGTATCAATAAACGTCCCAAAGCAGCCACAAATTCTATATATCCTTACTGTTTTGGTTAAATTTTTCAACTTTTTAATTTTAGCAATCAATTTTATAGCCTATTTGCATTGATTTTCCTCCCCCTAAATGTTTCATAATGACACTGTTTTTCAGAATATCTAGTTACCCACCATATTGGTGGAAAAATGAGTTCTGTAAGAATTCATGATTTTCTGACTACTCTTTCGGTTTAGTATTTTTCTTATTTCCTTTAAATCCATACAAAATTTCATGAAAATAGACAAATTTGTTTTACTACAAACTTTTGCTAACTCTCCAATGATTTATTCATATACACTTGATTGCCTTTTCTACTTTCCTTAAGTTCCCTATTCCTTTCTGTGGATATTATAGTCTACTATTATCTGAGGCCATTCAGTACTTTTTTGAAAATTCTATTAGAGCATAGTTTATTTACAATAGTATGTTAGTTTCAAGTATACAGCAAAGTGAATCAAAGTCATTCTGTACTAATTGGTTATTGTCTCAATTTTCTTGCCTCAAAAAATCTGTATTTTCACACATTCTCTTTTCTTTTCCTTTCACTTCACAAGATTGACACTTGTGCCCTACTTTCATTCTCCCTATCATCTTCACAACCATTATGCCTAAAGAGTATTTTACCACGCTTTTGAGTAGCCAATTTCCAAGATATCTCACTGTACAATATGGTCTTCATTTTTCTAAATCTCTTCTTGAACTCACTACTCCTTTAAGCCATACATTCTCCTTTTGCTACTTCAAATGTTTTGAGAAAGTAATCTTCCTTTCATAATCACTCACTTCATTTAAAATTGCATTGACACAATTTCACCAATGATTCACTCCATCAAAGTCCTTTGGCCTTTTTCTCATATCCTTAACCTTGCTGCAAATTACTGTACATAAACCTTAGGTCACAAACTCTTCTACCTTTTGGAAGTCTCCTTACTAATTTAGAGTTTCTTATTCTTGACCTTATCTAAAGTGTAGGCATTTCTCACAGTTCCAGGTTTTTGTCAAGCTCCTGTCCCCATAACTCTCCATACTACATCATTTACTGATCTCTTTCATCCCATAGTTCAAAATATTACCTCCATGAAATCAATTTCTAAATTTATAGCTCAAGGGAACCCCTTTTCTGGCAGTCACTTAAGCAAAGTTGCCTAAAGCATTCTTTATTCCTGCCTCTTTGAACCCTGCCATCCAAGCAGTTGCCCCACAGAGACCATTTTACTCACACAGAATACTTTTCATTCCTACTGCCATCACTTTACTGCACAATCACATCACCGAGTTAGTCTCTCAGTTTGTCTATTTCACTCTCTTCCCTCAGTCTATTCTGCATATTGAAGCTGAGTTAATGTTTCAAGGATGTATCTCTGAACATGTCACCATGACTGTGCTCAGAAACTATCTTTTATTGTTCCCAAACTAGAAAATCTGATTGGTATCATGGAATTCTATAACTTGAGCCTCATTTAACTTCAGCACAGTTTGCACTGATTCACTTTAGGTACTCTGGGCACAAATCAATCTAGATTCATCATTTGATCATAATATGTTAGTCAAGAATCTGATTTCAAGGAACAAAATACACACAAGTAGTTCATAAAAGGAGAGTTTATTGAAAGGGCATAGTCTTTAAATAGGACCAAAATAGAGTTAAATCACATGAAACCTGAAGATGAAACTTGGAAAACTACTGAAAATTCAGGCAACCTTTTAAAACTTTCTTTGCTTCTCAGCAGTAAATATATCAAAAACAAAGTTTTCACTGTCCTGACTCCATGTGATATTTTTACAAACTCATGTCTACCATCTTACCTCAGTGCCTTTATTTCTTAGTTTGAAGTTTTGAAAGACAGATTCCACTTGGCAACTGGCCAATGAATGGTATGATTCAAAATAGGTGTAATGTCCAGAGAAGGAGTCTTAAACAGTGCAGGCAATCAAAAGCATGTTAATTCAAGAACATGTACAGTGTTTCTGTTTCTGAGTTATTTTTTATATATACCTTCCACTTGTGACTGTATGTACTTCCCTGAATCCCATTTTTTCAAATACCCAAAATTATCCTCCAAGACTTCACACAAATACTATATCCTCCTTGAAGTTTTTCCAGATTTCTCAACTGAAAGTAATTGTTCCCTCCTGTGAACTCTCCTAGCTTTTCCTCTGACTCTCTGCTGTGGCAAGTCTTATCTCCCAAATTCAGCTGAAAGCAGAAAACTACAGTATTCCCGAACAATCCTTAGGTCAATACAAGGAACACAGTAACACTCGATAAATGTTCACCGAATGGCAAATGGGATTCTAAAGGAAAATTAAAGGCAGGAAGTACTTCTGAACCTTAAACTGAAGCTTTTTTTCAGAAAGTATGTCACGTATTGTCATAAATATTCTCACAAGAAAGGAAAAATTGATGGGAGTTAGAATATGTCCCAAACCAATTTAATGTCACTTAAAAAAAAATGAGACTGCGTTTATCTTCTAGGTGGGAAACGCCAATGATAAATATACTTTTAAGAAAAACATGAACAAACACACAAAAAATCATTCAGTAAGAATTCACTCTAGACTTAAAAGGACTCTACTCTTGTGTTGACATCTTACTTATGGTAATAACATTTTTTGTTTCCTAGCAACAAGACAATCATTAGTTAACCATTCTATAAGCTTCCTCTAAATAGAACCATCATTAAACTTTGTTGCTAATCAGTATATTACCTTCTGCAGAGAGGCAAACACAAGCAACAAGATGTATGGTGCATTTCCTCACTTTCCACTAGTCTTAAAATTCTAAATTGCATGTGCTTACTATTCAAATTCTCCAAAGGGAGAGACCCTGTGCTAGCTAGGAACTGTGATATATTATTAAAGCAATAAATATGAAGCGACTAATGCATCCTTGCACCAAAATGCTAATTCGTTAAAATATTACAGTCTTAACTATTACTGCACAAGAGAATGGGGACAGAAAACTTACTTCAGAAGACTTGCTCAGTTCCTGTGTGGTGCAGAGTTGACAAGTAGGCTAGAGTGTGGGGGAATATTCTGCTAGCATTTAGGATTAATAGTTAAACATGACTTGATCTCTGCAAAGTTCATTCTGTTCATTCTGATATTTTTACTCAATATTTTACCTCCTTATCCAGGTCCCTCTCTGGCTTATTAAAGCAGTTTATCTTTCTCACATATTTTGAATAGTAATTTTGAACTGTAAACAATGAAATGTGTTTGTGGTCTCTGTACTCCAGGGCTCTAACTGTGAGACATCTTCTCTACGATTCTTAGATAAAGAAAGATAAATAACTCCAGAGCATCATTCCTTTATGTATAGTACCCCTTCTGCTACTAAGAATTCCCAAATAAATTTATATTGAGGTCTATTCTTACAATAGTTTTGCTGTGTATTTGAATTTTCCTATCCAGATTAGAGTATTGTTTAGCAGAATTACTTTAAGTGTTTGTATTTTGCCTAGCCAACATTTCACCACAGGATCGTTTTAATTGGATTTGTCCTAGGCTTACTGAATGATATCCCAATGTAATTTTTTTCACTTTTTTCTCAAAGTAAATGCTTTGATTATAGTCAGTGGTGTCACCAAAGAATGACTTTAACCCCATAAACCTTCATTACCCTCTCCAGAGTTCCCTTTCCCAAAATAAGCACACAATATGCATATAAATGGCAGTTTCACTATGCAAATACAGTTTCTAGAAACAGCTCCTCACTATGTGCTCTTTCCAACTAGATTATCCTTTTCCCCTTCATACATATGCAAGTTCTTCTAATACAGCTTTCTATGTACTTTTCCTTTTGAAGAAAATGAAGAGACAGCATTTTAAACAAGTTCATGCCTACCGTTTAGCATCACTCAGTGTCAAGCACATAATACCAGATACTCAAAAGCTGTAGATTAAACAAAACTATTTTTGGGGTTGCTTTTCCCCTCTGGGATGAAAAATTTTGTGTATGGGATGGTTTGTGTATGTTGTTAATCTAACCACTGGGTTGTACAATTAGATGTAATTACAATTTGATTCCATTACAATCAGATGTAAGTAAGCATAAAACAAAATTTAAAATAAATAAATTTAAAAAATAAATAAAAATAAAATAAAATTTCCCTTTAAAATAATGCTAAAATTAATTGCTTTCCCTAGTGTAGTGTACTCAGGTCTCAGCCAGAAGTAACATCTTTCTATCACTAATATGTAAAAGTACCAGTGAATATTTAAGAAATGTAAGAAAGCATGTCTTGCTTCAGGATGAATTAAATTACATTGCTCCCAGTGACTTGGTGTTATTAATTCTTTAACTTATCAGGTTAGGTCATGATGCAAACTTAAAAGAATGCCAAAGAGAATCTTAGGATCCTGAAAATTCACCCCAAAAAACAAGAATTCCACTTGTTATACGTATAATACCCTGCCTTTTCCAGCTGAAGATGCCTTCCTCTTGCCCTTTTCTTTATGAGGAATAATTTAGCCATCCCATCTTAAATCGTTTGAGATCCTGTTTAAAGAACACCTACTCCAATTAGCTTTTTTTAACTCATTACTTTCATCTTTCCTTGTCTCACCTTCACCAATTTATGATAACATATATATTGTATTAAAGTTGTTTCAGATATCTGTTTCATTAAACCAAAAACTCATTGGATTAGCAATTTAGTTTTATTATCTTTGTATTTCAAAAGCCTTGACTAAGGCTGGACAGCAAGACAAATTCAATAAATATACGTTGTATGTTTATAATCTGACATGGTCGAATACTTCAGAAGGATGAGCTAATACTGTGTCTATATTTAAAGCATATAGTGATCTTTTCAAATGTCACTTCAGAAGCACCATGACAACAGGTGTCAATGGTGAACTGCTATTTCAGGAGTAATTTTTGATTTAAAAATAAGATCATTCATCCTTGCCATTGTAAGGTAATTAATGTAAATTCATTTGCATATTCTTGGCTTCATTTCTTTTCATTCTTTAATCTTGTAATCACTCCTAGTAATACTCTGAAAAGGTGACCTTAGGAAGTGATTAACATATTTGTTTAGAATAATAGAATAATTGCTTGTTTATTAGTGTAGTGTTTGAACAAATAAACAATAGATTAACTGAGGAAGAATGTTTCTCAAACTTGAAAATTGGTCGACAATACTAATACATGTCATCTTTTCAAAGAACAAGTAATGAATTTATTAAAATATTAAAGGAATATAAGCTTTTGGCAGAAACTGACATTTAACAGACTTCAGTACAGCATTGCTTTATTAACTTTTGTTTCTTTGTATTTTTCCCTTTGTTTCCTTCCTTATATTTCTATCATGTCTTTCTGAAAATATTCATTTACACCTTAGGTTCACTGCTGTGTTTTTTCTGGGTCTTTTGCTATAATATTTCCTTTCCCATAGGTTCTAAAATCTCTTTTCCATCATTTACTTCTTAATCATTTCTTCTTGTTCTAGTTCTTATAAACTTCATAATTTTCACTTCCTAAAACATTTCTCATTTTTTTCTCACATCTTTTATACCACTTGTCATATCTTCCTTTCCTGTGTTCTCTTGTATCACACTCTTCATTATATCTTACAGTTATTCTCTATCTTGCACACTTTTCTCATTCATCTGGGCCTGTAATTCCTCATACTCAAAAATTTTAG
Organism: Bos indicus; assembly: GCF_029378745.1. Taxonomy (NCBI): domain Eukaryota; kingdom Metazoa; phylum Chordata; class Mammalia; order Artiodactyla; family Bovidae; genus Bos; species Bos indicus. The sequence continues at coordinate 58,603,113 of NC_091763.1, read as the reverse complement.
CTCTTTTTAGAAATGTCTCTAATTCAGTTTCCAGTTCTTCAAGAAGCCACATCTAATTGTACCTGTTATTGCCATCAGAAGAGACTACTTTGCACAGGAATCTTTCACATATTTCACAGCCTTGAGCTTCTTCTTCATTTCCAGTGAAATTTAATTAATGAATTTAAGAAGATCAATATGGAATTTATGACACATATTCTATCATCAATAACCCCCATCCTATCTCAATCATTTCCATTTCAAAAAGCCCAGAATACAAAAATCCCAGCTAGGAGGTTATTTTTTTTTTTATTTTAAATTCAATAGTAAAAGAATACTAGTTAACATCAAACAATTAAAAATATCCTGGACCTTTTTTATTCACATCTTATCCATGTTTAAGGAAATCAAACTATCAGTATTAAAAATACATGTGGTCAGATACACACTTCAATGCCCAAACAGATGCCAGTTATTTCTTCTCAATGGGCTATAAAATGGCAATAGTTATTTTCAAAAATAGCTTACTTTAATAGAACATTTGCTGTATTCCAGGTGCTATCCTAAAGTTTTAAATGTATGAACTAAGTCTTCACTACAACACTATGAGGTGTATGCAATTTTTAGCCTTTTTTTTTTTTTCACAGATGAGAAAACTGAGATACAAAGAGTCTGAGTAACTTCTGGGTCTCTCAGCCCAGGGTCATCCCAGATCTAGACAGCTTGCATTTAGAGGCTGCATACATGAGCTGTCCAAAAACATGCTGGGCACCCATGTAGTCTATAGAGGTGACAGGTACCCTTGTTCGGTGAATCCTCACTATGAGTAGATAAAGTAAGTAACTAAAGTTAAGGATGTAGGTGAGCATAAAGAGGCAAAATTGGTTGTTTTTCTCATAATAGTTCAAGATTTGTCAAATTATTTAAATGTTGCTGTGGATCTCTCATGGTACTAGCAACAAAAATATTTGCATTTTTTACAACATTTGTTGGCACAAATCATGTAAATACCATATATAAATTAAACCATCCAAGATAATCAATATATATATAAGTTTGAGTCATATACTGATTCCATGAAACTTCTATCAATAAAATTATAATTCTGCACTGATTATAATATTAAATGATTATATACACACATTTAAACACATTTACTTTAAGTTCTTTAAAAAAATCAATTGCAAATATTATAATTTTAACTGTGTTGTTATTTATTTTCAATTTTATGCAATACACAGACAATTCAAAGGCAAACATAATATTCCACATTAATGAATCATAACTGAAGATATCAAATGTAGAAGACTGTGTTTACTACAACATATTGTAAAACTGGTATATTTAAGGGTTTGCTTATACAAATATATTGATTTTTTAAGTATTCCTTGCATGTATTATAGAATTTCATTCCTAACCCTAAACAACCTGAAACAACAACAACAACGATCCTGAAACAACCTTTTGGGATAGGTTCTATTTTTATCATCATGAGGAAGAGTATTCATAATATTAAACAACAGGTATAACAAGAGCACGGACCATTTAGAATGCAGGCTAACCATGATGGAGGATGATTCTGAGTCCAGTTCTGTGTTGAGGAGAACCTGGAGAGGGCACTCTTGAGGGGGACTCAGATAGCCAGAGTGATTGTGGGCAGGGGAGCACTTAGTGGACTACGGGCATTAATTATTTATTGATTGGTATCTCTCATAAAATGCTTTTAATTTGCTCATAAAAAACCCTTGCCATTAGTTAAAAAGCTATTAAATATATATATATATATATTTCAATTAATTTTAATGGGAACAATTATGATGCATTTCATCTCAACCCAAGACTCTCAAACAATTTTCAAAGATAGAAAAATATAAGCAATTTAAATAACATGAAATATCACAACAGTTTATTGTATTGAACAAGGAGGAAAGTATGACTAAATAGCAAGTGGAGGTAAGTGGAAAGGGTACAAAGAAATCATACTGGGGAAGGAATGAATAAATGAAGAGGAAAATGATTGACTCTGAGACAAGGAAGCTTTGGGGGAGGTACAGGGTGACTCTGCATTGAAACTGCAATGAAAAATAATTACAGCACAGAAAAACAACAACAATAACCTATAAAAATAAAATCTGAGAGCATTTAGAAATAAGTCAAACTTGTGTTTGGCTCACAATAGAGAGAGGGAGGTATCAGAGAAGCATCCACCTCTCCATACCTCTCGCTAGTTCTAATTACACAAAGCAATCATGCTAATACAGCAATTAGAAATTATTTTGTACTCTATTCTCTAACCAAAAGCTGATGATTTTTAAAATGTTTTTGCCTAAAATAAAAGGGTCAAATGTTATTATATTTCTTTATTAAGGTGCGGGATAGAAAAGTGTTATATTGAAATAAAGAGGTCATCTGAAAAGTGGTGTAACTTTTTAAGAATCATGACTCTTAAATAATTGAAGAGCTAGCAATCGATATGGGCATACAAGCTGAGGATCTGACGATCATTTCCATGTTCCAGTGCAGCAAATGAGACTGAATTAGCCAAACCTTGGTCACAAAGGTAATAAGATGCACAGTCAGAACTTCACCCCAATTCTGTCTCATATCAAAACCTATGTCCCAAATAATTGTGTTATATATGAAGAATTTCCTATTTATGTCTATTGCCAACATTTGAATGATAAAAAGGATTATACAAAGTTTTATCAAAAAGTAGGATAAGTAAATGATCATATCTGCAAGGGTCTGCTTTGCAAATCTTATCATTTACAGGTGAAGTCAGTAGATTTTTCCTAAAAAATATTTCCATTGCCAAAACCCTCTTGCCACTGACTGAAACTCTACCATTTGATTTCAGATGGGTTTAAAAATTGTCCGGAATACAATGTATTCTGGGATAAAAGCTAAAGGAAGATTTTATCACACATAAATACCACATGAGATTTAACTAATAAATGTCTTTCCAGAGTAGTGCCATGGAAAGAACCCTGAAGTGTGAGTCAGAAGACCTCCATTTTAGTTCTTACCACTTACTAACTGATTGGTATGATGATGTTACTTGACCTTTCTGAAATTAGTTTGTTTACATAATGGAGGCAACAATGCCTTTATAATTATATTGCACTAACACCTAATTACATTGCAAAATATTTCTTGCAGTTGGGCAAGTTATTGTATTTTTAAAGCTTTTCACCACATTAACAGGTACGCTGTCAGATCTGTTGGATGGAAAGGGATTCGTATTCCATAGCTGTTGTTCAGTAGCTAAGTCATGTCTTACTCTTGCAGGCCCATGGACTGTAGCCCACCAGGCTTCTCTGTCCATGGCATTTCCCAGGCAAGAATACGGAGTGGGTTGCCATTTTCTTCTCTAGGGGATCTTCGTTATCCATGGATCAAACCCATATCTCCTGTTTTGGCAGGTAGATTCTTTACCACTGAGCCACCAGGGAAGCTCCACATTCCATAGACAAAAGCTATATTTGTAGTACTGAAATAAGATGCAGAAAACTGTCTCTGGGTACCTGGTGTAAACGTGGGGAGTACACAAATGGAGAGAGAGGTGCTAAAAACAACAGAAACACAAACCATCTATTGTGCAATTTTGTTTGTAGATGGCCATGAGATTTAATGTATAAGAAAATAAAGTAAAACTAAGTGAAAAATAAAATGCAAGTTCTTTTTCATAGTCTCTCTAGAGCTAATTCTCTTGTTTTACTTGCTCTGGAAGTGTAGGTTTCTTTAAAATGGAAATGGAAAGAAAGAAAGAGGAAAGGAGGGAAGGAAGGAAGAAGAAAAGAGGGAAGGAAGAAAAGAGAAAAGAAGGAAGGGAGAGAGGGAAGGAAAAAGATTTAAATAGAAATGCTATGAAATATGCAATTTCTTGTTGACAGTCTCATTCTGGACTTTGGCTTCAGATTTCTGCCATCAGGTTATTCCTCCTGTGTTGTGGGATTTGACTTGCCAACACTCATCCTGAATGCTGAGCCATTTAGAAATCACTCATTCATGGCTTGGAAAACAAATTGGTCAGAATATTTTCAGAATACAGATAAATTATGACTACCACCTTACTCACCACAGCCATCTCACTAGGACTGCTGAATGGATCTAAATTAGACTCTGTCCATTTTAACCCATAGAGGCTATGACCATTAGGCCTTTTTTATTTTTTTTCAATAAAAATCAGTTGTAGCAAAATAACTTGGCTTCATTAATAAAGGATAACTTGGGAACTACCTAGCAATTAGTTAACAAATAGTATCTCATCCTGAGGTACCAAGAGAACAAATCATAAAATATAACAACTTTTTTCCTCTAGTTTTATTACAACATATAACTAAAGTTAATGTTAATTTTAAGGAGACCATATAACTTATTAACACAGCTATCACTGTCTTGTATATCTGATCTTTTACCTTTATTTCAGTATTAAAAAATATCCCTTATACTTGAGAAATGACAACCCTTTTTCTAATTATGAAATGATAAAATGCCTCCTTTACAACTCATGATTCTAGTGAGAAGTGAGAATATTCTATTCATTGTAATTCCCATGTGTTATTAGTAATTTATTGATCAACAAAGATTTTAAATGTCTGTAAATATATCTCTGAAAACTCCCACCACTTCTTCTCTCCAAATTTCAGTTTAAAAACTGTACAGATCTGGGGGGAGGAGCCAAGATGGCGGAGGAGTAGGACGGGGAGAACACTTTCTCCCCCACAAATTCATCAAAAGAGCATTTAAACGTCGAGTAAATTCCACAAAACAACTTCTGAATGCAGGCAGAGGACATCAGGCACCCAGAAAAGCAACCCAACTCTTCGAAAGGAGGTAGGAAAAAATATTAAAAACAAAAAAAAAGAGACAAAAGAGGGAGGGACGGAGTTCCGTCCCGGGAAGGGAATCTTAAAAAGAGAGAAGTTTCCAAACATCAGGAAACCTTCTCACTGCCGAATCTGTGCCGAGCTTTGGAAGCACAGAGGGCAACATAACAGAGAGAAAAAATAAATAAACAATTTAAAACTCGCAGATTGCGAGCCCTACGGTAACTCCCCCAGCAGAGAAGCAGCGCAGACGCCTGCATCCGCCATTAGCAAACCGGGGCTGGGCAGGGAGGTGCGGCGTGGGCTGCATCCCTGAGAGTAAGAATCTGGCCTGAATACCCTGAGCGCTATCTGAGTGAAATAATTTGGGCTAGCAAACCAGACTGTGGGATACCTACCACGCGAAAAGCCAGCCCTAACCTAAGACCGCCAGGCCCGCGCACGGAACAAAGGACTGAACAGAGATAGCCGGCTGCAGACCTTCCCCCTCCGGTGACAGGCAGCCAGAGCCGGAAGGGGGCAATCGCAGCCCCAGAGAGACATTATCTATAAAACTGTAAGCAGGCTTCTTTGCTAACTAAAACTTCTTGGGGGTCTGGACGGTCAACATCTGCCTGAGAAGGTGCGCCGGTTTTACATCCAGATAACCGAGTGGCGGGGAGGCGATAAGTCGTAGCATTGGCGCTCGCCTGGGAAGAGCAAATTGGCGCTCGGACCTGGGAAGAGCACAAAACGCAGACCCAACTGAGTCTGCGCCTCTGAGGACTACCCGAGTGCCTGAACCTGAGCGGCTTGGACCTGGGAGGTGCATGCAGCCCAGGGCCAGCCTCGGATTGTTCCCGGCGGAACAACCTAGAGTCCGAGCAGTGTGGACAGGGAGGCTACACGCGCCGTGAGCGGGGGCAGACCCAGGGTGGCTGAGGCACTGCGAGCCCACGCCAGTGTTATTTGTTTGCAGCATCCCTCCCTCCCTCCCCACAGCGCGACTGAACAAGTAAGCCTAAAAAAAAAAAAAGTGTCCTCCACCGTGCCCTTTGAGTCAGGGCGGAAACCAGATACTGAAGAGACTAGCAAACAGAAGAAGATATAACAGAGGGAAACGCCTTGGAAGCTACAGGCAATAGATCAAAACCCTGTGGTTACTACGGACTACATAGGAAGGGGCCTATAGATCTTGAGAAATATAAATCTGACCAAGGAACTAGCCAAAAATGAACTGAACCCACAACACCCACAAAAAAAAAAAAAAAAAAAGTCCTAGATATATTTTTATTATTTTTACGATCATTCTTTCTTTTTTTTTTAATTAAAAAAAAAAATTTTAAGTCCTCTATTGTTCCTTTAATTTTCACCTTTATATCCTATTACTTTGCAAAAAAAAAAAAAGACCTATTTTTTTCTTCTTCAGCAAACTTCATATATATATATTTTATAATTTTTTGACCTTGTTTTTTTTTGTTTGTTTTTGTTTTTTTCTTCTTTTCTTTAACATTGTATTTTTGAAATTCTAAACTCTACTCTAGATTTTTAATTCTCGCTTTTTGGTATATGTTATCAATTTTGTACCTATAGTTTTTTTTTTTTATATAATTTCTGTGACTTTTTTTTTTTTTTCTTCTTCTCTGTTTCTTTCTCTTCTTCTTTTATATAACATTGTATATCTGAAATTCCAAACTTTACTCTAGATTTTTAATTTATGCTTTTTGGTATTTGATATCAATTTTGTACCTGTATTTTCTTTATAATTTTTGTGACATTGTTCATATTTGTTTGTTTGTTTTCTCTCTTTATTTTTCTTCTTCTTCTTTTTTTTTTTTTTTAACATTGTATTTTTGAAATTCCAAACTCTACTCTAGATTTTTAATTTTCGCTTTCTGGTATTAGTTATCAATTTTGTACCTGTACTTTCTCTATAATTTTCGCGACCTTGTTTGTTTTTGTTTGTTCGTTCTTTCTCTCTTTCTTTTCCTTCTTCTTTTCTTTAACATCGTATTTTTGAAATTCCAAACTCTACTCTAGATTTTTAATTTTTGCTTTTATGTATTTGTTACCAATTTTGTACCTATAAGGACCCAATCTTCAGGACCCATTTTTCACTAGGGAGTGAGATTACTGGCTTGACTGCTCTCTCTCCCTTTGGACCCTCCTTTTTCTCCACCAGGTCGCCTGTGTCTCCTCCCTAACCCCTCTCTACTCTACCCAACTCTGAATTTCTGTGTGTTCCAGACGGTGGAGAACACTTAGGGAACTGATTACTGGCTGGATCTGTCTCCCTCCTTTTCATTCCCCCCTTTTATCCTTCTGGCCACCTCTGTTACCTTCCTCCTTCTTCTCTTCTCTGTATAACCCCGTGAACATCTCTGAGTGGTCGAGTTGTGGAGTGCACATAAGGAAGTGACTACTGGCTAGTCCACTCTCTCCACTATTGATTCACCTCATCTCATTTGGGTCACCTCTAACTCCCTCCTCCCTCTTCTCTTCTCCATGTAACCCTGTGAACCTCTCTGAGTGACCCTAACTGTAGAGAAACTTATCATCTTTAATGTAGATGTTTTATCAATGGTGCTGTATAGAAGGAGAAGTTTTGAAACTACTGTAAAAATAAGACCGATAATCAGAAGCAGGAGACTTAAGTCCAAATCCTGACTCCAGGGAACTCCTGACTCCAAGGAACATTCATTGACAGGAGCTCATCAAATGCCTCCATACCGACACTGAAACCAAGCACCACACAAGGGCCAATAAGTTCCAGGGCAAGACATACCAAGCAAATTCTCCAGCAACAAAGGAACACAGCCCTGAGCTTCAAGATACAGGCTGCCCAAAGTCACCCCAAAACTATAGACATCTCATAACTCATTACTGGACATTTCATTGCACTCCAGAGAGAAGAAATACAGCTCCACCCACCAGAACACCGACACAAGCTTCCTTAACCAGGAAACCTTGACAAGCCACCTGTACAAACCCACACACAGTGAGGAAATGCCACAATAAAGAGAACTCCACAAACTGCCAGAATACAGAAAGGACACCCCAAACTCAGCAATTTAAACAAGATGAAGAGACAGAGGAATACTCAGCAGATAAAGGAACAGGATAAATGCCCACCAAACCAAACAAAAGAGGAAGAGATAGGGAATCTACCTGATAAAGAATTCCGAATAATGATAGTGAAATTGATCCAAAATCTTGAAAGTAAAATGGAATCACAGATAAATAGCCTGGAGACAAGGATTGAGAAGATGCAAGAAAGGTTTAACAAGGACCTAGAAGAAATAAAAAAGAGTCAATATATAATGAATAATGCAATAAGTGAAATTAAAAACACTCTGGAGGCAACAAATAGTAGAATAACAGAGGCAGAAGACAGGATTAGTGAATTAGAAGATAGAATGGTAGAAATAAATGAATCAGAGAGGATAAAAGAAAAATGAATTAAAAGAAATGAGGACAATCTTAGAGACCTCCAGGACAATATTAAACGCTACAACATTCGAATCATAGGGGTTCCAGAAGAAGAAGACAAAAAGAAAGACCATGAGAAAATACTTGAGGAGATAATAGTGGAAAACTTCCCTAAAATGGGGAAGGAAATAATCACCCAAGTCCAAGAAACCCAGAGAGTACCAAACAGGATAAACCCAAGGAGAAACACCCCAAGACACATATTAATCAAATTAACAAAGATCAAACACAAAGAACAAATATTAAAAGCAGCAAGGGAAAAACAACAAATAACACACAAGGGAATTCCCATAAGGATAACAGCTGATCTTTCAATAGAAACTCTTCAAGCCAGGAGGGAATGGCAAGACATACTTAAAATGATGAAAGAAAATAACCTACAGCCCAGATTATTGTACCCAGCAAGGATCTCATTCAAGTATGAAGGAGAAATCAAAAGCTTTTCAGACAAGCAAAAGCTGAGAGAATTCTGCACCACCAAACCAGCTCTCCAACAAATACTAAAGGATATTCTCTAGACAGGAAACACAAAAACGGTGTATAAACTCGAACCCAAAACAATAAAGTAAATGGCAACGGGAACATACTTATCAGTAATTACCTTAAATGTAAATGGGTTGAATGCCCCAACCAAAAGACAAAGACTGGCTGAATGGATACAAAAACAAGACCCCTACATATGTTGTCTACAAGAGACCCACCTCAAAACAGGGGACACATACAGACTGAAAGTGAAGGGCTGGAAAAAGATTTTCCATGCAAATAGGGACCAAAAGAAAGCAGGACTAGCAATACTCATATCAGATAAAATAGACTTTAAAACAAAGGCTGTGAAAAGAGACAAAGAAGGTCACTACATAATGATCAAAGGATCAATCCAAGAAGAAGATATAACAATTATAAATATATATGCACCCAACACGGGAGCACCACAGTACGTAAGACAAATGCTAACAAGTATGAAAGGAGAAATTAACAATAACACAATAATAGTGGGAGACTTTAATACCCCACTTACACCTATGGATAGATCAACTAAACAGAAAATTAACAAGGAAACACAAACTTTAAACGATACAATAGACCAGTTAGACCTAATTGATATCTATAGGTCATTTCATCCCAAAACAATGAATTTCACCTTTTTCTCAAGCGCACATGGAACCTTCTCCAGGATAGACCACATCCTGGGCCATAAAGCTAGCCTTGGTAAATTCAAAAAAATAGAAATCATTCCAAGCATTTTTTCTGACCACAATGCAGTAAGATTAGATCTCAATTACAGGAGAAAAACTATTAAAAATTCCAACATATGGAGGCTGAACAACACGCTGCTGAATAACCAACAAATCACAGAAGAAATCAAAAAAGAAATCAAAATTTGCATAGAAACAAATGAAAATGAAAACACAACAACCCAAAACCTGTGGGACACGGTAAAAGCAGTCTTAAGGGGAAAGTTCATAGCAATACAGGCACACCTCAAGAAACAAGAAAAAAGTCAAATAAATAACCTAACTCTACACCTAAAGCAACTAGAAAAGGAAGAAATGAAGAACCCCAGGGTTAGTAGAAGGAAAGAAATCTTAAAAATTAGAGCAGAAATAAATGCAAAAGAAACAAAAGAGACCATAGCAAAAATCAACAAAACCAAAAGCTGGTTCTTTGAAAGGATAAATAAAATTGACAAACCATTAGCCAGACTCATCAAGAAACAAAGGGAGAAAAATCAAATCAACAAAATTAGAAAGGAAAATGGAGAGATCACAACAGACAACACAGAAATACAAAGGATGATAGGAGACTACTATCAACAATTATATGCCAATAAAATGGACAACGTGGAAGAAATGGACAAATTCTTAGAAAAGTACAACTTTCCAAAACTGGACCAGGAAGAAATAGAAAATCTTAACAGACCCATCACAAGCATGGAAATTGAAACTGTAATCAAAAATCTTCCAGCAAACAAAAGCCCCGGTCCAGACGGCTTCACAGCTGAATTCTACCAAAAATTTAGAGAAGAGCTAACACCTATCCTGCTCAAACTCTTCCAGAAAATTGCAGAGGAAGGTTAACTTCCAAACTCATTCTATGAGGCCACCATCACCCTAATACCAAAACCTGACAAAGATCCCACAAAAAAAGAAAACTACAGGCCAATATCACTGATGAACATAGATGCAAAAATCCTTAACAAAATTCTAGCAATCAGAATCCAACAACACATTAAAAAGATCATACACCATGATCAAGTGGGCTTTATCCCAGGGATGCAAGGATTCTTCAATATCCACAAATCAATCAATGTAATACACCACATTAACAAATTGAAAAATAAAAACCATATGATTATCTCAATAGATGCAGAGAAAGCCTTTGACAAAATTCAACATCCATTTATGATAAAAACTCTCAAGAAAGCAGGAATAGAAGGAACATACCTCAACATAATAAAAGCTATATATGACAAACCCACAGCAAACATTATCCTCAATGGTGAAAAATTGAAAGCATTTCCTCTAAAGTCAGGAACAAGACAAGGGTGCCCACTTTCACCATTACTATTCAACATAGTTTTGGAAGTTTTAGCCACAGAGATCAGAGCAGAAAAAGAAATAAAAGGAATCCAAATTGGAAAAGAAGAAGTAAAACTCTCACTATTTGCAGATGACATGATCCTCTACATAGAAAACCCTAAAGAGTCCACCAGAAAATTACTAGAAATAATCAATGACTACAGTAAAGTTGCAGGATATAAAATCAACACACAGAAATCCCTTGCATTCCTATACACTAATAATGAGAAAACAGAAAGAGAAATTAAGGAAACAATTCCATTCACCATTGCAACGGAAAGAATAAAATACTTAGGAATATATCTACCCAAAGAAACTAAAGACCTATATATAGAAAACTATAAAACACTGGTGAAAGAAATCAAAGAGGACACTAATAGATGGAGAAATATACCATGTTCATGGATTGGAAGAATCAATATAGTGAAAATGAGTATACTACCCAAAGCAATTTATAGATTCAACGCAATCCCTATCAAGCTACCAACAGTATTCTTCACAGAGCTAGAACAAATAATTTCACAATTTGTATGGAAATACAAAAAACCTCGAATAGCCAAAACGATCTTGAGAAAGAAGAATGGAACTGGAGGAATCAACCTACCTGACTTCAGGCTCTACTACAAAGCCACAGTTATCAAGACAGGATGGTACTGGCACAAAGACAGAAATATTGATCAATGGAACAAAATAGAAAGCCCAGAGATAAATCCACGCACATATGGACACCTTATCTTCGACAAAGGAGGCAAGAATATACAATGGATTAAAGACAATCTCTTTAACAAGTGGTGCTGGGAAATCTGGTCAACCACTTGTAAAAGAATGAAACTGGACCACTTTCTAACACCATACACAAAAATAAACTCAAAATGGATTAAAGATCTAAACGTAAGACCAGAAACTATAAAACTCCTAGAGGAGAACATAGGCAAAACACTCTCCGACATACATCACAGCAGGATCCTCTATGACCCACCTCCCAGAATATTGGAAATAAAAGCAAAAATAAACAAATGGGACCTAATTAACCTTAAAAGCTTCTGCACATCAAAGGAAACTATTAGCAAGGTGAAAAGACAGCCTTCAGAATGGGAGAAAATAATAGCAAATGAAGCAACCGACAAACAACTAATCTCAAAAATATACAAGCAACTCCTACAGCTCAACTCCAGAAAAATAAACGACCCAATCAAAAAATGGGCCAAAGAACTAAATAGACATTTCTCCAAAAAAGACATACAGATGGCTAACAAACACATGAAAAGATGCTCAACATCACTCATTATCAGAGAAATGCAAATCAAAACCACTATGAGGTACCATTTCACACCAGTCAGAATGGCTGCGATCCAAAAGTCTACAAATAATAAATGCTGGAGAGGGTGTGGAGAAAAGGGAACCCTCTTACACTGTTGGTGGGAATGCAAACTAGTACAGCCACTATGGAGAACAGTGTGGAGATTCCTTAAAAAACTGGAAATAGAACTGCCTTATGATCCAGCAATCCCACTGCTGGGCATACACACTGAGAAAACCAGAAGGGAAAGAGACACGTGTACCCCAATGTTCATCGCAGCACTGTTTATAATAGCCAAGACATGGAAGCAACCTAGATGTCCATCAGCAGATGAATGGATAAGAAAGCAGTGGTACATATACACAATGGAGTATTACTCAGCCATTCAAAAGAATACATTTGAATCAGTTCTAATGAGGTGGATGAAACTGGAGCCTATTATACAGAGTGAAGTAAGCCAGAAGGAAAAACATAAATACAGTATACTAACGCATATATATGGAATTTAGAAAGATGGTAACAATAACCCGGTGTACGAGACAGCAAAAGAGACACTGATGTATAGAACAGTCTTATGGACTCTGTGGGAGAGGGAGAGGGTGGGAAGATTTGGGAGAATGGCAATGAAACATGTAAAGTATCATGTGGGAAACGAGTTGCCAGTCCAGGTTCGATGCATGATGCTGGATGCTTGGGGCTGGTGCACTGGGACGGCCCAGAGGGATGGTATGGGGAGGGAGGAGGGAGGAGGGTTCGGGATGGGGAACACATGTATACCTGTGGCGGATTCATTTTGATATTTGGCAAAACTAATACAATTATGTAAAGTTTAAAAATAAAATAAAATTGGAGGAAAAAAATAAAAAATAAAAAAAAATAAATAAAAAAATTAAAAAAAATAAAAACTGTACAGATCTAAGCACGAAATAATCTTTAATCTTTCTTCAAATTTCAGCCTCATGAGTGGTACTCAGAGAGAAAAACTTGAGAGCACTCCCTATAGCCAATAAGAAACAATATGGAAAACTGATAATCTCCTACATAGCCACTGATCCTTTAGCCAGGAAGGAGAGATGTATGAGAGAAAAAGAGAGAGATTTTGTTGTTCAAAAATGCCAGTAGTATATTGTATTATTAATGAATATATGAAACAGTAATTGGTTAAAAAGGCCAAGAGTCTATTCCCAAAAGCATCTTTACATGACCCCTAAAGCTAGAGGAGGCTAATGGCACCCTGGACCTTAGGATAGCCATCATGTTCAGACTCAATTTTTCTTATATCATAAGTGAATAAACCCAGCAAAGCAAGCAGCCATTAATAATGCACATAATGGGTTTCTTCCCTCAGTACCCAGACTTTACTTGATAAGAAAAGGAGTACGTCAAGGCTGTATATTGTCAGCCTATTTATTTAATTTCTATGCAGAGTACATCATGAGAAACGCTGGACTGGAAGAAACACAAGCTGGAATCAAGATTGCCGAGAGAAATATCAATAACCTCAGATACGCAGATGACACCACCCTTATGGCAGAAAGTGAAGAAGAACTAAAGAGCCTCTTGATGAAAGTGAAAGAGGAGAAAAAGTTGGCTTAAAGCTCAACATTTAGAAAACTAAGATCATGGCATGTGGTCCCATCACTTCATGGGAAATAGATGGGGAAACAGTGGAAACAGTGTCAGACTTTATTTTTCTGGGCTCCAAAATCACTGCAGATGGTGACTGCAGCCATGAAATTAAAAGACACTTACTCCTTGGAAGGAAAGTTATGACCAACCTAGATAGCATATTCAAAAGCAGAGACATTACTTTGCCAACAAAGGTCCATCTAGTCAAGGCTATGGTGTTTCCTGGGGTCATGTATGGATGTGAGAGTTGAATTATAAAGAAAGCTGAGCACTGAAGAATTGATGCTTTTGAACTGTGGTGTTGGAGAAGACTCTTGAGAGTCCCTTAGACTGCAAGGAGATTCAACCAGTCCATTCTGAAGGAGATCAGCCCTGGGATTTCTTTGGAAGTAATGATGTTAAAGCTGAAACTCCAGTACTATGGCCACCTCATGCGAAGAGTTGACTCATTGGAAAAGACTCTGATGCTGGGAGGGATTGAGGGCAAGAGGAGAAGGGGACGACAGAGGATGAGATGGCTGGATGGCATCACTGACTCGATGGACGTGAGTCTGGGTGAACTCCTGGAGTTAGTGATGGACAGGGAGGCCTGGCGTGCTGCGATTCATGGGGTTGCAAAGAGTCGGACACGACTGAGCGACTGATCTGATCTGATCTGATTTCCAGGAAGGAGAAACAAAATTCATTGGTGGCCCAGCAACAAAATCAGAATCTCTCCTGAAATAAATGTAGATATATTCCTTATCTTAAAATTCCTTTTAAGGAATTGTAAAAATGAAAATTCCTTTTTTCAAAGAAAGTATATTTCTGAAATTATTATTCATTCCAAAGTAAAAATACTGAGTCTACAAATATAAGATTCCTGTTTATTTGCCTTTTAATCATATATGTGATGTTCATATATATACGTGTGCATACAAACATGCATAGTGCAAAACTGTTACATCATGTGGTTCATTCTTTTATGATTTTGGATATTTCCTTTCCATTTTGAGAAAGAGTTCAAATTAACATGCTTGATTGCATACCATGTACAAACACTATCCTTAACTATGATTATCCCTAACTATCATAAAGTACTAAGTGATTTTGCTTCCCAAAACAAATGAAAAACAATTAACAGCTTTGCAAACATGCTAATTAGGTGTCAAGCTTCTTTAATATGCATCTTTTTGCTAAAAGTTGAGGCAATAGGGGGGTTATCATTTTTCAGTATAAAATCGACACAAATTTTAATTAATCTTATAAATGTCCTTGTGCTAAAATGACACCTGTATGCTTCATTTTCCAGAAAGCACCATGCTATAGCCAAGTAAAAATACACATAGATTCTTGGTAAGATCTGTAAGGAAAATGCCTGTCATGGGAAATTCAGCACCTGTGGCACTACAAACCAGGGGAAATATTTCCAATATTTTTACATCAGGGCCCTTTGGCACTCTCAAATCACACTTAAGTGTTGACTTCCTATACTGCTTTCCCCTAGGATATCCCGGATATGTCCCTTGGCAGGAATCCATCACTATTAAAATAAATTGCTTTCAGCTGTGAATATTTAATTCAAATAATGAGGAATAGAGAAGGCAGAAAATATCTATTACTAGTTAACCAGAATACAAGTCTGGTCTAGTGTCAGACTAAAGTGGGTTACAATCAAGATGAAGTCATCAGTTAAATATTTGGTACAGTAATTTAAACATGTTCAAGCTGAAACTCCAATATTTTGGCCACCTGATGTGAACAGCTGACTCATTTGAAAAGATCCTGATGTTGGGAAAGATTGAAGGCAGGAGGAGAAGGGGACAACAGAGGATGAGATGGTTGGATGGCATCACCAACTCAATGGACATGAGTTTGGGTGGACTCCGGGAGTTGGTGATGGACAGGGAGGCCTGGTGTGCTGCGGTTCATGGGGTCGCAAAGAGTCGGACGTGACTGAGCGACTGAACTGAATCTAAACAACTGCCTGATCAAATTAAAACAAAGCCCAAAAGGTCTGCTTTGGCTATAGAATTTAATATGAAAATATGGGAAAAAAGAGCAAAAAATCCTGCTGTTACACAGGTTTGGGCTGTACTGTGTAGTCTTAGTAGCAGTAATAGTAATAGTTCCCTGTGTAGTAAGGGAAACTGAAACTCTCTAAAGAAGCTTCCACAGAATTAATGGAGAAGTCTCCCTTGTCAGCTGACCAGGTGATGTTTCTTGAAGAAATGAAAAATGGATGCAGTATGTTTGTGTTGACAACTGTAAAACCAAGGGATTCATGTGGATTGACAAAGCCTTTGTAAGATATAGATAGGGTGTCCTGGGGTAGCACCACTGGCAAAATAAAGACACAGCACTATACATCTTTCAGGAGAGCCACAAGGGCAATGAGAAGCCAGGTGCTGAGGTAAACATCTAACGTATGACAACTGTACCCGATCCAACTCCACATACTGTATTTGCAGGATGGCAGTGGAGGGGTGATTTGCATTAGGAAACAATTGTTCACTTCAGATTTCTTTTAAAAAAGAATTCCCCTAGTATATTTTTGTAAGGACAATCACTGAGGTATAACTAACAATAAAAAGATAAACTTCACACATTTAACAACTAACACTTAATTTTAGCATTTCTATATCTATTTTAAGATAATGAATCAATTCATTATCCCCCAAAATATTCCTCGTGGACCTTTTAATTCATACCACCTACCCCACTTCCCAGGCAAAGTATAATTTTGTTTCTTTCATAATAGATTAGCTTGTATTTTCTAAAATATTATGTAAATAAAATCATACAGTAAGTACATTTTTGTCTGTCTTGTTTCAGCCTAGTTATTTTGACACTCTTCATGCTCCCACATGTTAAGAGCATTCCTTTTTAATTGCTGAGTAATATTCCTGTGAATGGATACATTGGTTTGTTTACTCAATCATCTCTTGATGGAAATTTGGGCTGTTTCCACTTATGAATTACTATAAAGAAAGCATCAATGAATGTACATGCACAATTTATTCAATGGATATATGACCTCATATACCACAGACTTTGCAAGCCACAGACAGAGGAAATGACTGTATTTAGAACATGTAAGGAAGAGTTTACAACATTCAGTAATATGAAAACAAAATCACCAATGAAAAAAATCAGTAAAAGTTTTGAAAACACTTCACTAAAAAAGATATATGGAAGGCAGACAAGCACAAAATAAAACTTCTGAACATTATTAGTCATTCAGAAAATACAAACTGAGAGCACAGTGAGCAGCCTCTATATACATATTTGATTGGCTGAAGTTTAAAAGCCCTGGCCATACCAAGTGCTGACAAGGGTATAGAAGAGTTGGAATACTCACCTAAAGCTGGTGATGAAGTAAAAAGTTACCACCACTTTGGAAAACAGTTGACACTTTTTTGAAAAGTTAAGTATGTATCTAACATGTGATTCAGCCATTACCTTCCTAAACAAAACATCACTTCATTTAAAATTATGTTTTTTTAAATTTCTGCATGTTTGTAATTTACTTGATTCTCAATATCACTTCAGTTCAGTCACTCAGTTGTGTCCGATGGATTCCAACCCATGGACTGCACCACACCAGGCTTCCCTGTCCATCACCAAACTGCCAGAGCTTGCTCAAATTCATGTCCATCAACTTGATGATGCCGTCCAACCATCTCATCCTCTGTCATCTCCTTCTCCTCCTGCCTTCAATCTTTTCCAGCATCCAGGTCTTTTCAAATGAGTCAGTTCTTCCCATCAGGTGGCCAAAGAATTGGAGCTTCAGCTTCAGCATCAGTCCTTCCAATGAATATTCAGGATTGACTTCCTTTAGGATGGACTGGATGGATCTCCTTGCAGTCCAAAAGACTCTCAGGAGTCCTCTCCAACACCACAGTTCAAAAGCATCGATTTTTCAGTGCTCAGCTTTCTTTATAATCTGACTATCCATGCATAATACTGGAAAAACCATAGTTTTGACTAGACGGACCTTTGTCGGCAAAGTAATGTCTCTGCTTTTCAATATGCAGTCTAGGTTGGTCATACCTTTTCTTCCAAGAAGCAAGAGTCTTTTAATTTCATGGCTTCAGTCACCATCTGCAGGGATTCTGGAGCCCAAAAATATAAAGTCTCTCATTGTTTCCATTCTTTCCCCATCTATTTGCCATGAAGTGAGGGGACAGGATGCCATGATCTATGCTTTCTGAATGTTGAGTTTTAAGCCAGCTTTTCACCCTCCTCTTCCACTTTCACCGAGAGATTTTTTTAATTCTTCACTTTCTGCCATAAGGGTGCTATCATCTGCATATCTGAGGTTATTGATATTTCTCCTGGCAATCTTGATTCCAGCTTGTGCTTCTTCCAGCCCAGCATTTCTCATGATGTACTTTGCATATAAGTTACATAAGCAGGGTGACAATATACAGCCTTGACGTACTCCTTTCCCTATTTGGAACCAGTCTGTTGTTCCATGTCCAGTTCTAACTGTTGCTTCCTGCCCTGCATACAGGTTTCTCAAGAGGCAGGTCAGGTGGTCTGGTATTCCCATCTCTTTCAGAATTTTCCACAGTTTATTTTGACCCACACAGTCAAAGGCTTTGGCATAGTCAATAAAGCAGAAATAGATATATTTCTGGAACTCTCTTACTTTTTCGATGATCCAGCGGATGTTGGCAATATGCAGATAACACCACCCTTATGGCAGAAAGTGAAGAAGAACTAAAAAGCCTCTTGATGAAAGTGAAAGTGGAGAGTGAAAAAGTTGGTTTAAGATTCAGAATTCAGAAAACTAAGATTATGGCATCCAGTCCCATCACTTCATGGCAGATAGATGGGGAAACAGTGGAAAAAGTAGCTGACTTTATTTTCCTGGGCTTCAAAATCACTGCAGATGGTGATTGCAGCCATGAAATTAAAAGACGCTTACTCCTTGGAAGGAAAGTTATGACCAACCTAGGCAGCATAGTAAAAAGCAGAAACATTACCTTGCCAAGAAAGGCTCATCTAGTCAAGGCTATGGTTTTTCCAGTGGTCATGTATGGATGTGAGAGTTGAATTATAAAGAAAGCTGAGTGCTGAAGAATTGATGCTTTTGAACTGTGGTGTTGTAGAAGACTCTTGAGAGTCCCTTGGACTGCGAGAAGATCCAACCAGTCCGTCCTAAAAGAGATCAGACCTGGCTGTTCATCGGAAGGACTGATATTGAAGCTGAAACTCCAATACTTTGGCCACCTGATGCGAAGAGCTGACTCATTGGCAAAGACCCTGATGCTGGGAAAGACTGAGGGCAGGAGAAAGGGACAACAGAGGATGAGATGGTTGGATGGCATCACCAACTCAACAGACATGGGTGGACTCCAGGAGTTGGTAATGGACAGGGAGCCCTGGTGTGCTGCAGTTCATGGGGTTGCAAAGACTCAGACACGACTGCACGACTTAACTGAACTGAACTGAGATGAATGCAATTGCGCAGTAGTTTGAATATTCTTTGGCATTGCCTTTCTTTGGGATTGGAAGGACAACTGACCTTTTCCAGTCCTGTGGCCATTGCTGAGTTTTCCAAATTTTCTGGCATATTGAGTGTAGCACTTTCACAGCATCATCTTTGAGGATTTGAAATAGCTCAACTGGAATTCCATCACCTCCACTAGCTTTGTTAGTAGTGGTGCTTCCTAAGGCCCACTTGACTTTGCATTCCAGGATGTCAGGCTCTAGGTGAGTGATCACACCATCATGGTTATCTGTGTCATGAAGATATTTTTTGTATAGTTCCTCTGTGTATTTCTTGCCACCTCTTCTTAATATCTTCCACTTCTGTTAGGCCCATACCATTTGCCCTATATTGTGCCCATCTTTGCATAAAGTGTTTCCTTGGTATCTCTAATCTTGAAGAGATCTCTAGTCCCCCCCATTCTATTTTTTTTTTTTTCTCTGTTTCTTTGCATTGATCACTGAGGAAGGCTTTCTTATCTCTCTTTGCTCTTCTTTGGAACTCTGCATTCAAATGGGTATATATCTTTCCTTTTCCCCTTTGCCTTTAGATTCCCTTTTCTCAGCAATTTATAAGGCCTCCTCAGACAACCATTTTGCCTTTTTGCATTTCTTTCTCTTGGGGATGGTCTTTATCATTGCCTCCTGTACAATGTCACAAACCTCCATTCACAGTTCTTCAGGCACTGTCTATCAGATGTAATCCCTTGAATCTATTTGTCACTTCCACTGTAAAATCATAAGAGATTTGATTTAGGTCATCCTGAGTGGTCTAGTGGTTTTCCCTACTTTCTTCAATTTAAGTCTGAATTTAGGAGTAAGGCAATGAGGAGTTCATGATCTGAGCCACAGTCAGCACCTAGTCTTGTTTTTGCTGACTGTATAGATGACACGACCCTTATGGCAGAAAGTGAAGAGGAACTCAAAAGCCTCTTGATGAAAGTGAAAGAGGAGAGTGAAAAAGTTGGCTTAAAGCTCAACATTCAGAAAACTAAGATCATGTCTGGTCCCATCACTTCATGGGAAATAGATGGGGGAAACAGTGTCAGACTTTATTTTTGGGGGCTCCAAAATCATTGTAGATGGTGATTGCAGACATGAAACTAAAAGATACTTACTCCTTGGAAGGAAAGTTATGACCAACCTAGATAGCATATTCAAAAGCAGAGACAGTACTTTGCTAACAAAGGTCCGCCTAGTCAAGGCTATGGTTTTTCCAGTGGTCATGTATGGGTGTGAGTGTTGGACTGTGAAGAAAGCTGAGCACTGAAGAATTGATGCTTTTGAACTGTGGTGTTGGAGAAGACTCTTGAGAATTCCTTGGACTGCAAGGAGATCCAACCAGTCCATTCTAAAGGAGATCAGTCCTGGGTGTTCTTTGGAAGGACTGATGCTAAAGCTGAAATTCCAGTACTTTGGCCACCTCATGCGAAGAGTTGACTCATTGGAAAAGCCTCTGATGCTGGGAGGGATTGGGGGCAGGAGGAGAAGGGGATGACAGAGGATGAGATGGCTGGATGGCATCACGGACTCGATGGACGTGAGTCTGAGTGAACTCCAGGAGTTGGTGATGGACAGGGAGGCCTGGCATGCTGCAATTCATGGGGGTCGCAAGGAGTCAGACACGATTGAGCAACTGATCTGATCTGATCTAATCTGATGGAGCATCTTCATCTTTGGCTGCAAAGAATATAATCAATTTGATTTCGGGATTGACCATCTGGTGATGTCCATGTGTAGAATCTTCTTGTGTTGTTGGAAGTGGGTGTTTGCTATAACCATTGCATTCTCTTGGCAAAACATTGTTAGCCTTTGCCCTGCTTCATTTTGTACTCCAAGGCCAAATTTGCCTGTTACTCCAGGTACCTCTTGATTTCCTACTTTTGCATTTCAGTCCCCTTTAATGTAAAGGACATTTTTGGGGTGTTAGTTCTAGAAGGTCTTGTAGGTCTTCACAGAACTGTTTAAGTTCAGCTTCTTCAGCATTACTGATTGGGGCATAGACTTGGATTACTGTGATAGTGAATGGTTTGCCTTGGAAATGAACATAAATCCTTCTGTCATTTTTGAGATTGCACCTAAGAACTGCATTTTGGAATCTTTTGTTGACTATGAGGGCTACTATATTTCTTCTAAGGGATTCTTTCCTACAGTAGTAGATGTAATGTCATCTGAATTATAGTTCTCACTATGCTATGGTCCTCATTATGCTAGAAACCAAAAGCCATGTAAACATATTTTTCATGAAAGGAACATTTATAGTTTGACATGTTTTCTGCTGAGCTAGTATAATAATTTCAGAAGCCCTTTATCTCACATGGAAACTAAGGCAAAGTCTAGAAAGAGAAAGTAATCACCTGTAGAATTTAAAATATTGTAATACTGTTGAAGCCATCCTATTTTGCCATTATTTCTTTCATATTAATGAGATAAGCATCAGTATGGCAAAAGGAGAAATTCATCATTATACTTTTTGAGAAAATAAAAGTATAGCCTTTCTCTCTTCTATTTGGAAGTTCTCCAAAGACACACGTCTAATGGACAAGGCAATAAAATGTAGTCTACCTCTGTTCCCTTCTTTTCAGTAAAACAAATACCATTAAATCAATGCTCAAAGAGGGCACTTGAACACTGCCCTTTTGAACAGAATATGTCTTCAAACTTAAACCTAAAGATCACTGAAGATACATGTTCATCTAAACTTTTGCTTTTATTCTAGTAACCTATTTTAGTTTCTTCTTAAAGACTGTTGATTAGGGTCAGATTTTAGTTCTATAAAGTGAATCTTCCTGCCTTCACCATTCATAAACCCATAAAAGAAAAAATTATGAAGTTAAAACATTAGCTATGCAGCCACATGTTTTCCTAAAGGTAAAACAGTGAGCTTGAAAACAAAGATCCTTTAGTGACATATAGACTCTAACTAGCTGTGTGTCATCTTTTAAAATGACCAAGAATGTGTTATGTTGAGTGACATGGAACAAATGTTTATTATGCACTTCTCATTTCTCAGTCAATTCTAGGAGTGATGAGTCAAATACTGTTTTTCCTCTATGAACCTAACACACTAATCATGGAATATGTAAAATAATCAGGCTAATCAATAAACAGACAATCACAAATCTGTTTGTAGAAATAGTGAACTTCTGGACTCATTTATCTTCTTTCTTTTACCTAGCAACTGAGCACCCTTTCTGTTTGAAAAATCGGCTGTTGAATGACAACCCAGAAATTGAATCTAGGACGTGAAGTAGGGTAGATTCATTCTAGGAGTAGAAGGTATACTGTCTAAGACAACCTCCAAAGTCCAAGAGGAGTGGCACGAATGCCCAGCAGTGAATATCATTAGCACTATACTGGGCTGATGTTGTAACATGACCAGGACTGAGATTGTCTGACCACTTAGCCTCTTATGGTTCCTCTCTAACTACTGAGGTTAGATCTCCAGTATTTATATCAATTTTGGAAACTACCCCAAACACTTTTTTTTTTCTTATGTTGGCCAGAATCCCTTTAACATTAGTTGATATAAAACACATTAAACAGAATTCTGCAGCAGAGAATAATGAATGGGGATTATTATAGATTTGTTGGGACGTAGAAGGCCATCTGAGGTGATAACATCTAAGATGAGACTTGAAAGAAAACTGATAGTCATGTGAAGAATAAAGTTGCCCATAGGATGAATGATATGCTAAGGGTTTAACATGGGAAACACTGATTGTGATACAAGACCTTGAGCGACTGAACTGAACTGAAAGCTCCTTTACAATGAGAAAATGAAGAGAAAGAAAGAGAGGGGACTCTTGCTGAAGTTACAGATTTGAGGAGGGCCCTATCATTTGGGACCTTGAAGGACCTAATCAAGCTATTAATTGTTATTCTAAAGATAATGAAAAGTGTTTAAAAGAATCTCAGAGGTGAAGCCACATAATCAAATTTGCATTTTAAAATACCATTTTGTTTTTATGTGCGGAATGGAGTAGAGGGGCAAGAAAAGACTCAGGGACACCAGATAGGAGGTTATTTCAAATATTCAGGAGAGCCTGGACTAGGATTATAGTGATACAGACCAAAACAAGTGGGAAGATTTGCAACGCACTTTGAAATAGTTCCAATTCAAACATGTCTGTGCATTAGAGGTAGAGTAAGGGAGGAGAAGTTTCTGAAGGAAAGAAAAAAAATATATCAAGGACATACAGAGATAATCCAAAGGAGAAAACAAAAAACAGATTAAATATATGTTTCTAGAAATGGTCAGTACTGAAGGCATACAGATTTGGGAGACATCAGCATAGAGATACTTCTAAAGACATGGAGATGGATGAATCATTCAAAGAGAAATGTATTTTTTAAAATATTGAAAAGAATCTGAGTTAAAGCCCTGAGGAACTTCAATATTTAGAATCTGGATGAGAACGGGCAGTACAG
The DNA here is from genome assembly GCF_029378745.1 of Bos indicus. NCBI lineage: Eukaryota > Metazoa > Chordata > Mammalia > Artiodactyla > Bovidae > Bos > Bos indicus. Next base: position 58,579,423 of record NC_091763.1, on the reverse strand, counting down.
GAAACTGAAAGCTCTTCAAAGAGGTACCAGGCAAGCTTGCTTCGCATAACCCAAAAGAAAAGCAGGAAGGCGGAGAGAGTGTTTAGCTCTAGATTCAAGCTCTGAGGAATTCAAGATTACAGAAGAAAGTGTCCACTGAATTTCAAAGTAAGGGTAATTGATGATGTTGGAAAGACCAGTTCCAGTAGAAAGCAAGTCCATAAGTCTCATTGAAATGGGCTGTAGAGCAAATAAAATTCAAATGTTAAAATGAGTGAATTAGATCTTTATGTGAGCTTCCCTGGTGGCTCAGTAGTAAAGAATCCACCTGCCAAAGCAGGAGATGCAGGTCCAATCACTGGTCTGGGAAGATACCCTGCAGAAGGAAATGGCAACCCACTCCAGTATACTTGCCTGGGAAATTCCAAAGACAGAGGAGCCTGGCAGGCTACAGTCCATGGGATTGATTGCAAAGAGTCTTAGTGACTGAACAACAACAATAATAGGTCTTTATGTATCAACTTGGATAAAATTTGAAAAACGAATGCAGAGTGAAATTAAATACTGATAAAGATATGTTAAGGCATCATTAATCTCAGCTTAATGATATTACATATCATTTACAAATATACATATATGTGGTAAATGTTTAAAATCACAAATGGAAGGACGTACTCCAAATTCAGAATAGCAGTCATTTCTGGGGAGGAAGAGATGGGATATGAAAGAGGAATGGAATTTCTTCAACTGTGTTTTATTCCTTAAAATAAAAAGGACTCTCATGTAAAAGTGATGTGAGTGATAATGGAGAACATAGCTTTCTGATAAACTGAGGCTCCCAGAGGGTAATTACCAAGTTTCCAAAACTAGTTAGTGAAGTCTGAATCCAGAGCCTTTCCTTTCAAATGTAGTTTCTCTCTCTCTCTTATACACACACACCTTACTGGGTATCTCATAGTCCCTTTAAAGGTAAATTAAGGCCATTATTTTTTTAAAAATCTGTTGCAGTATCTGATCAAAAAACTATTTTTGCTAAGAAGAGGGATTAAAATTACTTTACATCTGTTTAATGCTTTAATATCATATTTCTCTCATGTCTATCATTCATTTGATCCTCACAAGTTCTTAAATTTATTTACATATAATACATATTAATGACTCTCCAACACAGATCAATACAAATCCTTCAAAGAATACACAGCAGTTTCTAATTAATTCAACACAAACCTGCCTTTATTGTTTTGCTGTAATCTATTTCATTCTCCTTTATTATACAGTGTGTTTACCTTTCTGGACTGTTTATGGAATTCATTGCATATTCATGAGGTTTATACATTTTTGCTACTGGAAAGAGTCTGTATCTTAAAAGTATTAGTTCTTTATTCCTCATCCTTTCCATTTTATAAAATTGAAAAAAATCTTTCCATAACTGTAATTTACACATTTTCTTCATGAACTTGGATAGCTGACTTTAAAAGCCTTTAAAAGCCTTTGAAGTAGCACAGTCAGATACTAAATGTCATGGTGTCACCTCCTCTCTACATCCTTCATTTAGGCTGAGACTGTCCTCTCAACCTATAACTTCTCTGTTATTCTTACTCACCGCTCAGAGTGTGAGGCTGCATACGTGAAACCTTTGCTTTATTTTAGTGTCTCTAAAAAGCACCTGCCTAGTAGGAATATTGCAAAGATTAGTAAAATAACACATATAAAAATATTAGAGCAATATCAGGCACACAGTAGTTACTCAGTAAATAATAGCTATTAATTTATTACTATGGTTGCCTATTAATTTATTACTATTAGTAAATAGTAGCTATTTATTATTATTGTTGCCTTATAAATAGATTTAATAACTATTTACAAAGCTCATTCTCTTATTTATAAGTACAGGCATATTTTATATTTTTTTTTAGGTAATGATTTTCTGCATTTCCACATTTTCCAATTCTTCACAATTAATTGTCCTAATAATATCCTTTTCATGGCTTGGCTTTTGTTTTAAAATATTCCACTTTCCTCTCATATTTCAATAACAGTAAGTGAAGTTTGAATTTAAGCTGTCACTGCCTTAAGTTATTTTTACCTTAATACTGAAAAAACAAAACAAAACATTACACTCTTACAAAATTCTGTATCAATCGGGCCATGCTCTCTTTCTTTTTGTTATATTCCACAATATATCCAAGATCCCAAACAGTAGGATATAGGATATCCTGTAGCATGAGCATTAAGTCAGAAGATGTACATGAAATGATTGGGATCATGGCTGGAACACAGCAACTATTCATTAAAAGTTAATGCTTTGCTGTGGTATTGATCTATCCAAGCAATGAGACGGCAGGAAACCTCAGTTCCTAGAACTATAAATACCTTCAAGTGTTTGGGTGGGTATCTATAGGGCAGGATTTCCTTTGAGCTTCAAAAATAACCAAAGATATTTCCAGAGTAAGTGTGCATGCATGCTAAGTCACATCAGTCGTGTTCAACTCTGTGCAACCCTATGGACTGAAGCCCACCAGGCTCCTCTGTCCACGGGATTCTCCAGGGAAGAACACTGGAGTGAGTTGCCATGCCCTCCTCCAGGGGATCTTCCTGACCCAGGGATCAAACCCATGTCTCTTACATCTCCTGCATTGGCAGGCAGATTCTTTACAACTAGCGACACAGAGTAAGCAGGAGAGACAAATGGCAGAAGGATGAACAAAAAAACTAATTCTCAAAACACATGAAATGGCAGCTGGCCTTGTTGGCAAAAGCCTAGACCACCAACATGATGATAAAGGGCTCTATCGTATCACCATAAAATAATGGTGGGAGCTGCTGTTTTTTCCCCATCTCAGATTTATTCTTCTCCAGATAGCATAGTAAAAATTCTGCTCAATTTTCACCTTCAGTATGATTTCTGATTCTTCCTATATTCAGTAAAGAACTGTACCTTCTCTGTCGGTCTGTCATTTCTTTCCCCCAGTCTTAGTAAAAGAAGCCCCAGAAAAAATCTGTAATCTCTTCCTGCAATACAGTGACTCCAATTTTTAATTTTTTTTAATAACTATTACTAAACGTCACTAGCATGCCTTTGTTTAATAGGCCTTGCTTTGTTACACCAGGAATTTCATCTTTCTCCCACATGCTGTTGAAAAAGGCAGGTAAAGGTTTGTTCTGATTTGTGTAGAGATTTGTGGTGAAGACAAAAGCATGCACCAGGACTACCCTCCATCCTCTTGCCGCAGCTTTGTCTTCTGGCATCCTGGACCTGAAATATCTTTTCTTAAATTCAGTATGCCTTCACACTTTGATTAATAGTGAGCTATCTCATTAAATCTGGACCTCTGTTTTATAACAAAAAGTAATATATTTTTTTGTTTGCAAAAGTTCCAGAAGGAACTGAACTTCCAAAGTTTCTTTTTCACTCTGCCATCCCAACCTAGCTGTTTTTCTTTCAAGTTTCGCACCATCTTATTTTAGTTATATCACCTCTGATGTGAGTCTCTTGCTTTTACCTGTCCTTACTTTCTCTTAGATCTCTAATCACACTGCCCCATCTCTACAGAAAGATTTGTATGGGTAGTTTTTTTTTTTTTTTTTTCACATTTGTTCCTGTTGCATATGCATTTCGTTAATTATTTCTGTAGCTGTAAATACCTATTTTACTAAATTAAAGTTTTTGACTCTACATCTTCTCTTGAGACTTTTCTTCAATTTTAATTTGTCTCGCCATTCTGAGCTTTTGAGAATTAAGCAAAGAAATATGTATTGGCGGTTCTTTCAGTTCTACCAGAAATTTTCTTATCTTACATATACCTATGCAAAATACACTTTTGAGAAAATCATTTAACCTATTATCAATGAGCAAAAAATATTGCATTTCTTCCCCCTTCATAATCTCCATTTTGTAATATATATATATATATGTACAACTCTGTAGATCCACCTCCCTGATTTCTGCTAATATGTATATTAAAGTATATGTCTTCTGGTTCAATGAAGTTAAGTGATTCTGACGCTAAGTGGGTAGTATTTATACTTATGATAGTCTACTTCTCTTGCTGAATCGTTTCCTATGTGACAGCCACTATGAGAAGAATGACCTCTTATTAAATGCTGTGGCATATATTATCAGTGCTCATAAACAGATGGTCCTCCTCCTCTCCCTAACATACACAGCCCATTTGCACTTAGGCAGGGTTAGGTGACCAGCTGTGGATAATGGGCTGAATGAAGCATTTATGTGTGGAAGCTCCATGCTCACTTCTGCTCCAGCCAGTGAGAAAGTCAAGACTCTGGAGCTTCCCTTAGTTTAGGTAGCTCTATGATTGCAAGGTTCAGAGCACCTGCCAACTCACAGTGCTCATGTAGCATGCACAGGAAGGAGACCTGAGTTGTATTATGCCATGGAGATTTGGTCATTAATTTCAAAGCAGTCTAACCTCACATATTCTAACACCACCCCACGGCGATATTAAGTACTATACTTAACACTAGTTCATGGATGAAACTAAGGCTTAGAAAGTTAACTCTCTGGGCCTCAGTTTGCTCATTTGGAAAAAGGGATCTGCATGACATTATTGATATGAGATAGTAAATATAATTAATAATACTGCATCCATAATGTCAGCACTTTATTGACATTGGTGCCCTGTTACTATGACAACTATCATCATCATTATCATCATTATTCCCTAAGACAACATTATTTCCTAAGTCTTTTCTTTTTGAAAAGAAAGCAGTCTCATGTCTTGGCCTAATAAGTGAATATAAAAACAATTTCTGGTAAGAAGGATCAATATTGTGAAAATGACTGTACTATCAAATGCAATCTACAGATTCAATATGCCCCCTATCAAATTACCAATGGCATTTTTCACAGAACTAGAACAAAAACATTCACAATTCATATGAAAACACAAAAGACCTTGAATAGCCAAAGAAGTCTTGAGAAAAAGAATGGAACTGGAGGAATCAACCCTCCTGACTTCAGATTATACTACAAAGCTACAGTCATCAAGATAGTATGGTACTTGCACAAAATCAGAATTATAGACCAATGGAACAAGATATAAAACTGAAAAATAAACTCGTGTGCCTATGGGAACCTTATTTTTGACAAAGGAGGGAAGAATATACAGTGGGGCAAATACAGCCTCTTCAATAAGTGGTGCTGGGAAAACTGGACAGCTACGTGTAAAAGAATGAAATTAGAACAATTCCTAACACCATACACAAAGATAAACTCAAAATGGATTAAAGACCTAAATGTAAGGCCAGAAACTATAAAACTCTTAAGAGGAAAACACAGGCAGAACACTCAATGTCATAAATCAAAACAAGATTTATGATCCACCTCTAAGACCCACCTCCTAACATAATGGAAATTAAAACAAAAGTAAACAAGTGGGACCTGATTAAACTTAAAAACTTTTGCACAGCAAAAGAAACTACAAATAAGGTAAAAAGACAACTCTCAGAATGGGAGAAAATAATAGCAAATGAAACAAATGACAAAGGATTAATTTCTAAAATATGCAAGTATCTCATACAACTCAATATCAGAAAAAAAAACAACCCAGTCAAAAAGTGGGGAAAAGATCTAAACAGGCATTTCTCCAAAGAAGACATACAGATGGCTAACAAACACATAAAAAATGCTCAATATAACTGTTAGAGAAATGCAAATCAAAACTACAATGAGGTATCACCTCACACCAGTCAGAATGACCATCAAAAGATCTACAAACAATAAATGCTGGAGAGGGTGTGGAGAAAAAGGAACCCTCTTGCACTGTCAGTGGGAATGTAAATTGATACAGCCACTATGGAAGACGGTATGGCGATTCCTTAAAAAACTAGGAATAAAACACCATATGACCCAGCAATCCCACTCCTAGGCATATACCTGAGGAAACCAAAATTGAAAAAGACACAAGTACCCCAATGTTCATTGCAGCACTATTTAAATAGCTAGAACATGGAAGCAACCTAGATGTCCATCAACAGATGAATGAATAAAGAAGCTGTGGTACATATACACAATGGAATATTACTCAGCCATAAAAAGGAATGTATTTGAGTCAGTTCTAACAAGGTGGATGAACCTAGAGCCTATTATACAGAATGAAGTAAGTCAGAAAGAGAAAGATAAATATCATATACTGACATATATATGCGGAATCTAGAAAGATGGTACCAAATAATTTATTTGCAAGGGCAGCAATGGAGAAAAGACATAGAGAACAGACTTATAGACATGGGGAGAGGGCAAGATATATGGAGACAGTAACATGGAAACTAACATTACCGTATGTAAAATAGATAGCCAATGGGAATTTGCTGTATGTCTCAGGGAACTCAAACAGGGGCTCTGTATCAACCTAGAAGACTGGGATGGGGAGGGTGATGGGAGGGAGGTTCAAGAGGGAGGGGCCATATGTACACCTATGGCTGATTCATGTTTAGGTTTGACAGAAAACAACAAAATTCTGTAAAACAATTATCCTTCAACTAAAAAATTAATTAATTAAAAAAAAACTTCTTATAGAAATCCTGGTATCCTTGCCCTTTCTTACAAGCATACATACACACACACTCATATACTCTCTTTGAAAGGAAGAGAAAAGATACTGGAAATGAAAGTGAAAGTGTTTTGCTCAGTTGTGTCCAACTCTTTGCAACCCCATGGACTGTAGCCCGCCAGGCTCCTCTGTCCATGGGATTATCCAGGCAAGAATACTGGAGTGGGTAGGTGTTCCCTTTTCCACGGGATCTTCCTGACCCAGGGACTGAACTGGGGTCCCCTGGATTGCAGGCAGATTCTTTACCATCTGAGTCACCAGGGAAGCCCTTTTACATGTTTAACACCAAATGTACATTTTTATACTCCACCATCATGCATGCTCATCCTGCTCCAGAGTAAAAATTGGTTCTGTGTTATTTAATATCCTTCTCCATCCCAATATTCTTTTTCTATTTGCATATTTAATCTTTAAATTAATTTCAGTTTTATTTATTTTCCTACTTGCTTTTGGTTTTTTTGGTAATGTCACAACATGAATCCTGGGATCCTCTATGCTTTATAACACCTAAACTGAAATACATCTCATTTCAGCTCTATAATATTCTCTTGCCTCATTTTTATTTTACAAACTTGTATTTTTTTTTTCAGTATTTTTCTTCTGCTCTAGAATGAAAGCACAAGGAGGACAGGGATCTTAGTCTCTGCTGCATATTTTACACTGAGAAAGGTTCCTGAACTATAGGGGTCTCTTGCATTGCACGCATATTCTTTACCATCTGCGCCACCAGGGAAGCCTAATTTACTTTGTAATCAAGAACATTTTTATTTTTTGCAAAATTTCCAGACATATGACAAAGGTTAATATTTTTTTGATAGGCTGCAAATTTCTCACTCTTGCTTTTGATATATAGGTACACTCATGGGTACGAGTATATATGTATATATGTATGTGTATGTAATCTATATGATCTCTATACTTTATATAATCATTTATGTATTGGTTAGTATTTAGTCATAGTCTTTCATATTATTAATCTAGATCTTAAAAATTATTAATGTTTCTTTCTTCAGTATCTTGTGACACTATCAACACTATTAAATTTACTTTGCAATTTCAAATCACTTTTACTGTATAAACTTAGCTACTCTATTTCCTCAGTTCAGTCGTGTCTGACTCTTTATGACCCCATGGACTGCAGCACCCCAGGCTTCCCTGTCCATTACCAACTCCCAGAGCCTACTCAAAAATATCTATCGAGTGGGTGATGCCATCCAACCATCTCATCCTCTGTTGTCCCCTTTTCCTCCTGCATTTAATCTTTCCCAGCATTAGGGTCTTTTCCAAAGAGTCAGTTCTTTGCATCAGGTCTTTTTGCCTTTTCATACTGTTCATGGGGTTCTAAAGGCAAGAATACTGAAGTAGTTTGCCATTTCCTTCTCCAGTGGACTATGTCTTGTTAGAACTCTCCACCATGACCTGTCTATCTTGGGTGGCCCTACACGGCATGGCTCATAGTCTCATTGAAGAGTCTCCAGCGGAGACTCTGGCAGTGGCCTGCTACAGGGGGCACTGAGTACTCTATTTCCTAAAGCACACAAATATATGAGAAAAACATCTAGTCTATAAATTGTGTCTTTTATCATTATGTAATGTTCCATTTATGCTGCTCAGTTGTTCAATGCTTTTGTCCTTAAAAATAAAATATGAATGTAATTAATGATGTCACTTACTTTTAAAAATTTTTTTGTATTTCTCTACTATCTGCTTACCTATCCTTTTATTTCTAACTTTATCACTGTTTTAATGTGTTCATCTTTCTTTAATGAACTTTTTCTATTTTCACAGTATATGAGTTTTAACAGAAAAATGTAGATTATTCACATTTTGTATAACAATAGATTTTATTTCTAGATCTTATTTTATGTTTACTATTCATTTACTTTATTAGTTCTTTTTTTTTCTTTTCCTTTTTCTAATATTCCCTAGTTTTATTGAATCATTACACAACCTCCTTTCCCTCCTGTTACTCTGGAAACATTCTTCCCAAGATGGTTACTTTCTTATTCCGAGGACTCATTAAGGAATACATGTCTCTCTACTCTTACATGAAAGAAAGATTAGAACGGTTTTCCCCACTCACAGCTTTGTTCCCAATTTACTTTTCTTACTCAATAAGATGAGGTTTGGGGTATCAGTACTTCCTGCAACCCACTCCAACCCAATGTCTGAAAAGATCTTTGCTGGCTCTTCTTTCTTTTGCCTCTTCTCTCACCCCTGATTCTTTGTTTCACTGGGACAGTTTAGCACTTTTCACTGCAGACTCATAGGATTGTTTTGACAATATCTCCTCTACTTTCAGAATCTTTATTTAGCTTCATTAATGTTTCTTCCCCTCTCTATCTCCTATTCTCCTAAGGCCACTGTTGTGATTCATTCATCATTCTAGTGGAATTCTTGCTCAATTTTCTTCAGATGGACTGTGTGGATCTTATATACGCTGAGTCTTTGCTTATCAACTAATATCTTTCTTTCCCCTTGACAGGTAAATTATATCTCATCCACATGTAGGATTCTTGAGTTGAAGTCCATTTCTTTCACTAGTCAGCAGAAGTTATTACACTGTGCTTTTAGCTTCCAGTATTAAAGATAAGAAGTTCAATGAAAGTTTGACTTTTTTTTTTCCTTGTATGTTACTTTTTCCTTTCTGTTTAGAGCCTTGTAAGAATGTTCTCTTTATTTTATGAATCAGAAACATCACTAGAATATATCTAAATAGGTCTTTTTATATCAATCTTGCCTGGAACCTATTAAGTTCTTTTAATGAACAAACTAAAAATCATTCTTCAAACTAGGGAAAATTTCCTTTGTCATTTCTTTAATTATTATAATTCCTCCATGTGTTCATTCTTCTCCTTCCAAATTTCTATCATCCAACATTCTCCCAAGTCTCTAATCTTTTCCTTCAATGTTTCAATGTCTTTGCATTTCCATTCTGAAACTTTAGTTATTTCTTCTATTTTATCTTCCAGGCCACTAAACTGGTTCTCAGTAGTGATCACCCTATTCTTCAAGATAATTTCTCAATGAAACACTATGGAATATTGAACATTTATACGTAAGTTGAAACAACAGTATAATTACATACTTCTCTTCCCACTTCCCATGTACTCACCACCTAGTTTCAACTATCACCCAGCACATGGCCAGTGTTGTTTCATGGAAACCCATATGCACTATCCTCCTAACCCTACTGGACTATTTTATAACAAATCCCAGACATCGTACCCTTTCATCCCTAAATACATAAGGATCTAAGGTTTTTGTTTTTTGGGGGGCCACACCCTGCAGCATGTGAATTTTAGTTCCCTAACCAGGGATCTAACCATGGCCCCTATATTGGAAGCATGGAGTTCTAACCACTGGATCACCAGAGAAATCCCTCATCTTATATGTCCAATTATTTTTGGTTAAAATTCTTACTGTCTCCATGATTCCTATTTCAACAGGAGGCCTCTGTCCTGGATGTTCTCTTTTTCATTTGTACACAAAAGTTTCTAGGCACCTGAACTGAAGATGCTACAATGCTTTACATTGTAGGCACTGGGTGTAATCAGCGTTCTTAACTGCAGGCTGGAGAAGACTCTTCAGAGTCCCATGGACTGCAAGGAGATCCAACCAGTCCATTCTGAAGGAGATCAGCCCTGGGTGTTCTTTGGAAGGAATGATGCTAAAGCTGAAACTCCAGTACTTTGGCCACCTCATGTGAAGAGTTGACTCATTGGAAAAGACCCTGATGCTGGGAGGGATTGGGGGCAGGAGGAGAAGGGGACGACAGATGATGAGATGGCTGGATGGCATCACTGACTCGATGGACGTGAGTCTGAGTGAACTCCAGGAGTTGGTGATGGACAGGGAGGCCTGGTGTGCTGCGATTCATGGGGTCGCAAAGAGTCAGACATGACTGAGTGATTGAACTGAACTGAAGACAACAGAAGTAACAAAGCTTCATTATCTGCTTTCCTTCCTCTTTCCTTTTCTTTCACCTCTCTGCTCCTGCAGACTGGCAATCTGACAGCTGGTAAACCATCAGTCTCTTACAGTGGCAAGAGAAAGACACTGCTCCTCTATTCTCTCTTCAGCTGTGAATCTGTGGTCTGCATGCCGCAGGACAGGGATGGATTAAAGCTACCTGTCTTCTGTAAACCCTCATTGTCCAAGGAGACTAGCAAAGTCTTCCTCCCACGACCCTTTATGCAAGATAGTGCTGCCCCTCCTCTCAGGGGTCAGTGGATCTCCATGGGCCAAATTGTTCCAATAACCACAGTCTTGATTCTTGCCACAGAGCTCTCTACTACCAATCCAGAGTTTCAGATCAGATCAATTGCTCAGTCGTGTCCGACTCTTTGCGATCCCATGAATTGCAGCATGCCAGGCCTCCCTGTCCATCACCAACTCCCGGAGTTCACTCAGACACACGTCCATCAAGTCAGTGATGCCATCCAGCCATCTCATCCTCTGTCTTCCCCTTCTCCTCCTGCCCCCAATCCCTCCCAGCATCAGAGTCTTTTCCAATGAGTCAACTCTTCACATGAGGTGGCCAAAGTACTGGAGTTTCAGCTTCAGCATCATTCCTTCCAAAGAAATCCCAGGGCTGATCTCCTTCAGAATGGACTGGTTGGATCTCCTTGCAGTCCAAGGGACTCTCAAGAGTCTTCTCCAACACCACAGTTCAAAAGCATCAATTCTTTGGTGCTCAGCCTTCCTCACAGTACAACTCTCACATCCTTACATGACCACAGGAAAAACCATAGCCTTGACTAGACGGACCTTTGTTGGCAAAGTCATGTCTCTGCTTTTGAATATGCTATCTAGGTTGGTCATAACTTTCCTTCCAAGGAGTAAGCGTCTTTTAATTTCATGGCTGCAGTCACCATCTGTAGTGATTTTGGAGCCCAGAAAAATAAAGTCTGACACTGTTTCCACTGTTTCCCCATCTATTTCCCATGAAGTTGTGGGACCAGATGCCATGATCTTCGTTTTCTGAATGTTGAGCTTTAAGCCAACTTTTTCACTCTCCACTTTCACTTTCATCAAGAGGCTTTTGAGTTCCTCTTCACTTTCTGCCATAAGGGTGGTGTCATCTGCATATCTGAGGTTATTGATATTTCTCCCGGCATTCGTGATTCCAGTTTGTTTCTTCCAGTCCAGTGTTTCTCATCAGTCCCAAATGGGGAATGAAGTCCTAAGCCCTCAGTTTCATCCCTTTCTGAAAACCAGGGAGGCCACTGCTCTCACAAACTTGTCAGACTCCACCTGCTTGCAGGCACTGGTAGCTGTGCATGTGGATGAACTGTAATTCACACTGGAGGAAGAGGGAATGCTGATGAGTCACCATCCCCACAGAACCACTCCCTCTTCACCTTCTACTCACAATACTTTTTTTTTTCTCACACTATATGTCATTTTAAGGAATTTGAATCTTACCAAATGCTCTGTACCTAAAAATCTGAACTTAAGCAAACGTTACCAATACTGTAACAAGTCAACATCCTATACACCTTTCCTAAGCAGATTATCATCTCTTGTAGAAAAGATAATAAAGTATAAAGGGAAAGAAATTTAATGAAGTTGTTCTGACATCTGTTTCTAAGAAAACTTATTATGTCTAAACGGAAGTTTTTGTATTTTTGTATAGCTGATCACTAGTCTATGAGCCCCACAGGAAGACAACTTGGTTCAACACTAGAAAGACTTTAGTATTAGAAAACTATAGTATAATGAAATCAGGCAGTCTTTGTACTTACAAGTATATTAAAGATCATATTAAAGGTCATATGGACACACATGCGTAAACATTCTAACTCCTCTTTCATACTAAAAGACCCATGTGATTTTTCTGAAGGTAACTGATGCACATTTCCCCAGGCCACCAACATGTGTTTTACAATGTACCCAAGAAAATATCATTTTCTCTGAACATGGACTTGTTCAGTTTTGTTGTCTGTCATACTTTGTTAAAAATTTGTGGTGAAATAACACCACAGGTGTTCAAATATACAAAAGAATCCATCAAAATTAGAACTAGCATAAACAAATATAATACATAGATGAGGTAAATCTATGCTTTAAGAAAAAACATTCTATAGAAGTATTGTGCAGAGAAGGCAATGGCACCCCACTCCAGTACTCTTGCCTGGAGAATCCCATGGACAGAGGAGCCTGGTGGGCTGCAATCTGTGGGGTCGGACACAACTGAGCGACTTCACTTTCACTTTTCATTTTCTTGCATTGAAGAAGGAAATGGCAACCCACTCCAGTACTCTTGCCTGGACAATCCCAGGGATGGGGGAGCCTGGAGGGCTGCCATCTATGGGGTCATACAGAGTTGGACACAACTGAAGCAACTTAGCAGCAGCAGCAGCAGAAGTATTGTGGGCATTTTTTATAAGTACAAAAGTAGATGGATGACACTATGTACTTGCTAGTATTTGAAATTGAGGTACCTAAATGAGCACAGAAAAATCTGTGTCTACTCACTTAAATTTTTAAAATGCAGCATCTCAGGGAATTTATTATAGAATTAGATTGATCTGTATACCAGAATCAGTACACAATACATATGGGGAGGTACATCAAACTCTACATTTCTTCTTTTGCTTTGCCAAAGAAATGAAGTCCATATTATTTTTAAATATGGAATTAACTGCATGTGAGACCACAACAAAATCAGAAACAGAAACAAGCAAGACACATGTATTAAAGTGAACTGAAATGCAAAGAAAGAACCATTCCCTGAGTTAGGAAGGCACAGCAGGTTCTTTTGGAAACAGAATGATGGCTGGAGACAACTGTGTGTGTGATTGGCATCTAATATCAGCCATTATTTTGTCATATCTATTTTATCAGTGAGTGCAAAGTCTCATAATTTTGAATGAAATTGACCAAAGTTATTCTCAGAGTTCTCTATCAAAACTCTTATACAATATACTTGCTAAATTACAAGTCATCTTTTCAATACCTCTTCTACAATAGTCTGGTACCCATTTCAGTTACTTCCAGTAAACTAATCTTATGACTTTACAGTTGAATTCTGAAGATTTAAAAACTATATATGGCAGAATACACATTTACTTTAAAAAGAAAATAATCTCACATCAAAAATATCCATTATATATGCTTAATAGGTAAAGGCTAAATAAATATGGTTACTACTTTAATAAATAATCTTAAACACAGAATAAGCCACCATTTGTGTTAAATACATTTTTAGAACTCTAAGAACTCTTCAATATAAATGAAATATTGTCATCAAAAGATATAAATCAATATTGAAATAATCAAGCTTTGTTCTAGAACCAGAGATGGATAATATGTCCAAAAAGCATCTGAAATTCAGTTGAAAAAACAAAAACATAAAACCTGCATGTCATTCCTGGATACCTTATGGAGCACAGGGTTATTTTATCCCATAACCTAGAGGATCTGTACTAGTATTTCAGACCATGGCCAATCTGAGAGATAGTTAATTTTTTCTCACCTATCTGGGAAAGTCAGGTAGAGTGAAGAAAAGAAAGAATCCTTATGTCTCTAAGCTGCTGAACCAGTGCCTCCAATTGCCCAAAAAAGAGGGACATAAAGAACAAAAGATTATGGCTGCTAGGCATGATTTTTTTTTTTCCACTATGGCCTCAGGGGTCATGTATAAGCCAACTGCAAAACTTAACAAAGATTCTCATTTAAAAACAAAAATTGCATCAAAGGACCTAAACAGAAATTTTAAAATAATCTAAAGGATGAACGTGCACTCAGTAATGTGTGACTCTTTGCAAATCCAAGGACTGTAGTGCACCAGACTCCTCTGTCCATGCAATTCCCTAGGCTAGAATACTAGAGTGGACAGCCATTCCCTTCTCCTCTGGAGAAGGGAATGAACCAGGGACTGTACCTGGGTCTCCTGCATTGGCAGGCAGATTCTTCATCACTGAGCCAACAGGGAAGCCCCAATCCAAAGGGCAGAACAACACAAATTAAACATGCTTAAATTCATTTTAATTATATAAATTAAAATTATAAAATATTGCTTTTTTTCTTTCAGATTAGCAAATATAAAAAGACTGAAAATCAGATCAGATCAGATCAGTTGCTCAGCCGTGTCAGACTCTTTGCGACCCCACAAATCGCAGCATGCCAGGCCTCCCTGCCCATCACCAACTCCTGGAGTTCACTCAGACTCATGTCCATCAAGTCAGTGATGCCATCCAGCCATCTCATCCTCTGTCATTCCCTTCTCCTCCTGCCCCCAATCCCTCCCAGCATCAGAGTCTTTTCCAATGAGTCAACTCTTCACATGAGGTGGCCAAAGTACTGGAGTTTCAGCTTCAGCATCATTCCTTCCAAAGAAATCCCAGGGCTGATCTCCTTCAGAATGGACTGGTTGGATCTCCTTGCAGTCCAAGGGACTCTCAAGAGTCTTCTCCAACACTACAGTGCAAAAGCATCAATTCTTCAGCGCTCAGCCTTCTTCACAGTCCAACTCTCACATCCATACATGACCACAGGAAAAACCATAGCCTTGACTAGACGGACCTTTGTTGGCAAAGTCATGTCTCTGCTTTTGAATATGCTATCTAGGTTGGTCATAACTTTCCTTCCAAGGAGTAAGCGTCTTTTAATTTCATGGCTGCAGTCACCATCTGTAGTGATTTTGGAGCCCAGAAAAATAAAGTCTGACACTGTTTCCACTGTTTCCCCATCTATTTCCCATGAAGTGGTGGGACCAGATGCCATGATCTTCATTTTCTGAATGTTGAGCTTTAAGCCAACTTTTTCACTCTCCACTTTCACTTTCATCAAGAGGCTTTTGAGTTCCTCTTCACTTTCTGCCATAAGGGTGGTGTCATCTGCATATCTGAGGTTATTGATATTTCTCTTGGCAATCTTGATTCCAGCTTGTGTTTCTTCCAGTCCAGCGTTTCTCATGATGTACTCTGCATATAAGTTAAATAAACATGGTGACAATATACAGCCTTGACGTACTCCTTTTCCTATTTGGAACCAGTCTGTTGTTCCATGTCCAGTTCTAACTGTTGCTTCCTGACCTGCATACAAATTTCTCAAGAGGCAGATCAGGTAGTCTGGTATTCCCATGTCTTTCAGAATTTTCCACAGGTTATTGTGATCCACACAGTCAAAGGCTTTGGCATAGTCAATAAAGCAGAAATAGATGTTTTTCTGGAACTCTCTTGCTTTTTCTATGATCCAGTGGATGTCGTCAATTTGGTCTCTGGTTCCTCTGCCTTTTCTAAAACCAGCTTGAACATCAGGAAGTTCACGGTTGACATATTGCTGAAGCCTGGCTTGGAGAATTTTGAGCATTACCTTACTAGCGTGTGAAAATATACAGCACTAAATGGCAACTCACTCCAGTATTTTTGTCTGGGAAATCCCATGGACAGAGGAGCCTGGTGGGTTACAGACCATGAAGTCACAAAGAGTTGGACACAACTGAGCGACTAACACTATAGAGAGCACAAAGATCTATCCAACATAGTGTCAGTAGGAAAGGGTGACTCTTATTCTGGAAATTCTACCAAGACTGTATCTTCAGAAGACACACAGTAAGAGTTCAAGAAACATAAATGTTCACAGGAGCATTTTTTAATGTCAGAAGTTTGGAAACAATCTGAATTTCTGTTAGGAACTTAATTATCCTGAGTTATGTAAGCTCCATTGAAGAATGATCATGAATATCAATGTTCATTTGAGCCTCTGCATTTACTGCTCCCCATAAACCTATGTGCTCCCCAATATGTCCAGGGACTCTCCATATTTCCCAATGTCCTTTCAGTTAAGCCAAGGAGTATGACTAATTATGGATAATGTTGTTGAGCATAAGTCATTCGTGGCATGTCCATATTAAAGCATTTATGAGCCAGTGTGTGAACACCCAACACCCCTGTGCCTGACCTAGAAACTATATATTCTAAACAGCATGTTTGCAAGATAACTGTTTTCTGAATTATTGAGTCACTACTTGGAAAATAGCTAGTGGACCCACAACAGACTTTGTGAGAATAAGAAAAAATTTTAAATTGTTGTTAGGAAAATTTGGAATATATTAATTACCACCATAGAGACTAGACTAATCTGACTAATAAAAACATTTATGGCCAAAAAAAGGGATACTGTTATTAAAAACAAACAAACAAACAAACACTGAAATTTATGACACTGGCTCATCAAGCTATCATTAGAGAGCTATTCACTTGACAACCTGAATAGCTGTCATGTGAATCTCAGTAGTGAGAAAACTGTCTCCAGAGAGCAGGGAAATACAGATTCATGCTGTGCTGCAGCAAAACATTTGATAAAACTGAAGACTTGATAACTGGAAAGAAGCTATATATCTAATGAACTTGTAGCTCTGGGCTGATGATTATGATGATTAAATGAACTTAATAGTGTGTGTTAATTGCTAATTGATTGTGTACGGCAAGCTATTACAAGAGAACAATGAGTTCAGACAGTAAAGTCACAAGAGAAAATAAAAGATAACTTGGGGTCTTGGAGACTTGGAAAAGCATTTCTTCTAGACACCACATATTTGGAAATAAAATTAAAGATGGTTTTGATTGATATGATGACCTGGGTTCAGCACTAAATTGGAAAGGAAGGTTGTGCCCCTGAAGCTCTGCCTTCATGTTTTTTTGTCAATTTGTAAGAATAGCAACAAATGGACAAATCATAGGGGTATCAGTAACATTCAAGAATGTTGACTCCTGAACCCTACTCAAAGGACCTGGTCAGAGACGTGCCAATGGAGACACAGTGGAAAGTCTTATCAGTGGATAACCATAAAACTAAACAGACATTTCAGTAGGAGCAAGGTGAAGAGCTCAAGGCAGTAGAAGGAGAATTTCCAAATCAGAGCTACCCAGAAAAAGTCTGGAGAGTTAATGATTTTATGGTAGCCAGATACTAGAGAAAGCCACTGGATCATTCAGTGTGTTCCCAAGCAAAATTCTGTTATGTTCATTAACAGCAAAGTGCTGATAGAAATACTCTATTTTAAAAGTATAAACACTGTTTAATCTGAGTATTAAACCTCTTCGTTCAAGAAAAAGTACCCTGTGAATATGACTCCTGTGAAAAAGGTATGAAATATAATTTAGAATAAATGTTTAAAAAGAAAAAAAAATTCTAGTGAGCTAACTGGAAACTCAACACTTGATTTCAAAAGTGACAAAATATATATTGGAACAAATCCATATATATATACACACACACACACACATATATATACATATATTGGTCTCCTTTGTGATTCTGGAGCTGGAACTCTGCACACTACTTTTATCATCTGTTGTCCTTCTGTTAAGATTCTGGTAAATGGAGTACTCAAAGGAGTCATTATGAAGAAAGAAATTAAAAGAATCCCCTTCCTTCTATGAGCTTGCTGTTCTTGGCAGCATTGTCTCAGCAATGTCTCACCTCAGCATTTGATAACGGTCTCTCAGTTCAGTTCAGTCACTCAGTTGTGTCCGACTCTTTGTGACCCCATGAATCGCAGCACGCCAGGCCTCCCTGTCCATCACCAACTCCCGGAGTTCACTCAGACACATGTCCATTGATCAGTGATGCCATCCAGCCATCTCATCCTCTGTCTTCCCCTTCTCCTCCTGCCCCCAGTGCCTCCCAGCATCAGAGTCTTTTCCAATGAGTCAACTCTTCGCATGAGGTGGCCAAAGTACTGGAGTTTCAGCTTTAGCATCATTCCTTCCAAAGAAATCCCAGGGCTGATCTCCTTCAGAATGGACTGGTTGGATCTCCTTGCAGTCCAAGGGGCTCTCAAGAGTCTTCTCCCACATCACAGTTCAAAAGCATCAATTCTTCGGTGCTCAGCCTTCTTCATAGTCCAACTCTCACATCCATACATGACTACTGGAAAAACCATAGCCTTGACTAGACGGACCTTTGTTGGCAAAGTCATGTCTCTGCTTTTGAATATGCTATCCAGGTTGGTCATAACTTTCCTTCCAAGGAGTAAGCGTCTTTTAATTTCATGGCTGCAGTCATCATCTGTAGTGATTTTGGAGCCCAGAAAAATAAAGTCTGACATTGTTTCCACATCTATTTCCCATGAAGTGATGGGACCGGATGCCATGATCTTAGTTTTCTGAATGTTGAGCTTTAAGCCAACTTTTTCACTCTCCACTTTCACTTTCATCAAGAGGCTTTTGAGTTCCTCTTCACTTTCTGCCATAAGGGTGGTGTCATCTGCATATCTGAGGTTATTGATATTTCTCTCGGCAATCTTGATTCCAGCTTGTGTTTCTTCCATCCAGCGTTTCTCATGATGTACTCTCCATATAAGTTAAATAAGCAGGGTGACAATATACAGCCTTGACATACTCCTTTTCCTATTTGGAACCAGTCTGTTGTTCCATGTCCAGTTCTAACTGTTGCTTCCTGACCTGCATACAGATTTCTCAAGAGGCAGGTCAGGTGGTCTGGTATTCCCATCTCTTTCAGAATTTTCCACAGTTTTTGGGATCCACACAGTCAAAGGCTTTGGCATAGTCAATAAAGCAGAAATAGATGCTTTTCTGGAACTCTCTTGCTTTTTCCATGATCCAGCGGATGTTGGCAATTTGATCTCTGGTTCCTCTGCCTCTAGTATCTTTCAGAACCAGCTTCACTGTACCCTCTCAATGGTTACCAGAAGAACCAAACTGCACCCGTCCCCAGAAAATGAATTCTAGATCCATAAATTGCCTCCTCCAAGCTCCTGGTGAGGTACTAACAGCAGCCAAGTTGTGCCCCTTTTTAAGAGGCTAAAATCTTAACCTTGTTGATTCTCATCTCTGAGCTTCCAAGTTTGATAATGCCAAGCAACCGTTTCTCTTTAATCCTTCTAACCCATGGGTAACAACAACTCCTGTAGTTTTTACCTATGTGTTTCTTTAAATTTTTGCTGCTTAATGTTTCTATTACTGCAACACCGGCTAACCAATTCCCTGTATTTAACTCTCTTTTGAGATACTTAGTATGGTTTCTATTATATTTTCTGAACTCTGAATGATACAGTGCATGGTACTGAAAGAGGTCCTAGGAAGCAAGCCCTTAAAATAGATATTTTGGACAATTATTTTTTACCTTGGTTGTGAAAACAGAGCTGAGTCCCTTTTTAATACAACAGGATGCTGGAAATCCATGATGTTCTATGGTATTCACAACTAATTAAAAGATCATCTGTGACTAATTGCAAAGGTCTGTTATTACAAGTGCTTTAAGATACTAAGGGGTGCCACATGTTTCTGTCATGTAATTATTATTTAAAAACACTAGTCAGGAAGAGATAACTCTTCACTGCAAAGTCTGCCGAAAGAAATGGCAAGCTTGGGATTTGAAAATCCTGAGTTCAAAGCAAAAGATGATTTATCAGGATATTAATGGAACAAATGGCAATACTTCCAGTGCGAAAATAAATTGTAATTACTGAAATATGCCCAAGGATGAAATTGTGATGTGAATGTTTTGAAAATGAGTTGGGAGGAATTATTTATTTTACCAATACATAATTGATCATGGTGTCTTTAGAAATGAAATAAATGGGCATCCCTATAAATATCACTTGTTACAATCTGAATGTTTGTGTCTCTCCAATATTCATATGTTTAAACCCTAATCTCCAATGTGATGATACTAGGAGATAGGGGCTTTGGTGATTAGATCAAGAAGGTGGAACCCTCATGAATAACATTAATGTACTTATAAAGGAGGCCCAAATCTTTGAACTGGAGGAAGGACTTTACATGAACTCTATCTTGCTAGCACCCTGATCCTGGACTTCCAGCCTCCAGAACTGTGAGCATGAAATTTACATTGTTTATAAGCTACCCATCTATGGGACTTTTTTTGTTTTTGTTTTTTAATACAGCCTCAACAAACTAAGACATGGCTTCATCTATATAACAGAAAATACAGCTAGATCTGGTTGCCAAAACCAAACTTGAGTCACCACAACTGAAGTCATAGCTATTTACCTCGTTCATAGATTTAAGGCTGGTCACACACCTAAAGGTCTTGATAGATGGGGAGGCTAGTTTCCCTTGAGGAATGACCTTAAGTAACTGCAATATATACTATTGGGCTTCCTAGGTGGCTCAGTGGTGAAGAATCTGCCTGCCAGTGCAGAAAACATAGGGGATGCAGGTTCCATCCCTGGGTCAGGAAGATCCCTGGAGAAAGAAATGGCAACCCACTCCAGTATTCTTGCCTGAAGAATCCTATGGACAGAGGAGCCTGGCAGTCTACAGTCTATGGAGTTGCAAAGACACGACTTAGCAAATAAGCACATGTATAATATAAATCTCTTAGTCTGCCCAAAGGTGTTTACCACTATTTACTTTGGTGACTGGTACATAGGAAAGGTAAGAGATTCCTAGATCTTTAAAAATTTATTAAATACAGGCTCAGAACTGGTGTTTATCCCTGAAGGTCCAAAGTGCCACGATATTTTGCAAGTCAAAAGAGGGCATGTTGTGATAATTCGATAAATGGTGTTTTCATTCAAATCTGTATCACAATGAACTCAGTGGACCCAAAAACCCATACTGTGATTGTAGTCCCATTTGCTGGAGACATAACTTAAACAGATCTACTCAGCAAGTGGCAGAATCCACACATTGGCTTGCTACCTCATGGAATAAAAGCAGAACAACGTGAAAGCCCCTAGAATTTCCTCTACAAGAGCAGTAAACCATTGCTATAGCACAACTAGGAATCTGGAAAGATAAGAGCCACCAGCAGAAAGCAGCTGCAAATAACTATGCACCATCATAAACTTAATCAGGTGGTCACACCACTTACAACTGCTATTCTAAAAGTATATTTGAACAGATCATCAAAGCCTCTGGTACCTGGCATAGAGCTGGTACAGGTGAGTTTCCTCTGAGTTCTTCTTCCAGAACCTGGGAGGTGGGGATACATGAAAGCATCTAGGGCAGTAGAACAAGTGACACAGGGAGGAGTTCCAAGCATGTATAGGCTGACATCTAAGACACCTTTACCAGCTTCCCTCTGGTGCTGTGGCTCCCCACAAGCAGGGCTGGGCATCTGAGGCCCCGTGGTTTCCTGGGTCAAAGGGAGACTCCTTGCTGGGGAAGACACCGAGGCCACACTGCATCACATTCTGGCTCTCTCTCCAATTAGGACTATAACAAAATCCAGACTATGCCTTGTCAACTGGCGTTCTGCATTTTATTCCCCCCTCCTTTTTTTTTAAATACAGAAGAGCTGCCAGGGAAAGTGATGTTGGTGTTCAAACAGTACTGCATCCATGACATAATGGCTTTAGTTTTCTCATTTCCAAATATGTCGACATCGTTTTTCTTCCTTTTTCTTCCATCTGTTTATTGAAATGCATATTGTACATTTAAGTTACAGATCCTCTTTTCTGCCACTCACCTAGAACTTCCCAGAAAAGCCTCCATTTCTTCTGTGATCCCATTTCTTACAAGTAGCACAAAGTGAATATCTATGTTTTGAGGGTCACAGCCGACAAACTCCTGGTTGCTGGTCTTCCTGGCTAGACCATGGCAAGGTCAGTGAAGGTCACATGGGAAGAATCTCCAGAAGAAAGGGGGTGGCCACCAGACGGAATTGTGGCGGTAGCACGTGGCCAGGTGGTGGTGCCCAAGTGCACCATGGCCCGACCCGCAGTAAGAGTGAGTGGGCGCACTCTCACCCACAGGGAGAGTGGGTGCACTGACTTCATGTCCTTTGTGGGTTCTGCTGGTAGGCTTCCTGACCCTTATCCTAGCCTCAGTCACCGCCCTTGCCAGACCCAAGCAAGCAAGGCCCGAGAGAGAGGCCCAGAGCACCTCTGCTTAACTGGTACGCAGCTATTGTTTGATTTTCCCTTCAGGTCAGGAAACCTGAAGGGGAGTCTGCTTTTACCTAACAGGCTCGAACGTTGTATAGAGTCAAATTAACTCTCCAGTTCTCTACCAAACTCTAGTCTGACTAGGTTTGTATCACAATCAAACCCTACAGAATACATTTCTTCATTACATTAATGACATGAAAATCGGACCTGCTAAGTAGGAAGCAGAAATCACCTCAGTTGATTTAATAAAACATGTTAACAGGAAGTAGGAGAGAGAAAATGGATAAAATTCCAGGGGTTATTTACTTCACTGTTGTTTCTGGGATCTAGTATTTGGGATATTCTCTCCAAAGTGAAAGATCAATTACTATAATCCCACTTTTTGGTATTGAAAAAAAGGTACAGTGGTTAGAGGTCATCTGGATTCTTCAGAGGAACTACATATACCACTTTGGAATGTGCTAATCTCAGCAATTTACAGAGTAACCCATAAGATTTGCAGTTTTGGTGGGATCTGCAATGGCAACCCACTCCAGTACTCTTGCCTGGCAAATCCCATGGACGGAGGGGACTGGTAGACTGCAGTCCATGGGGTCGCTAAGAGTCGGACACGACTGAGCGACTTCACTTTGACTTTTCACTTTCATGCATTGGAGAAGGAAATGGCAACCCACTCCAGTGTTCTTGCCTGGAGAATCCCAGGGACGGCGGAGCCTTGTGGGCTGCCGTCTATGGGGTCGCACAGAGTTGGACACCACTGAAGCGACTTAGCAGCAGCAGCAGCAGCATTTAGCACCGGCGGCTGCGGACGGCGCATTTACCGTGGGCAGCTACCCCACATCCGAGGTCAGGGGCAGAAGCTGGGAGGACCCCATGCCCTAGAGGAGGCGGCCAAGAGGAGTTACCCCATGTCTGAGGTCAGGGGCAAGCGGCCAAGAGTGCCAGGCTGTGACAGCACAGGAACTGCCGAGAGGAGCTACCCCGCATCCAAGGTTAGGGGCAGCGGCCAGAAGGAGCAACCCCACCTCCAAGGAGCGGTGGCTGCGTGGGCGCAGGAAAGCCTAGAGGAGCTATTCCACGTTCAAGGTCAGAAGGGGTGGCGGTGAGGAGATACCCCTCGGTAGGGAGCAATGGCTGTGCTTTGCTGGAGCAGCCGTGAAGAGATACCCATGTCCAAGGTAAGAGAAACCCAAGTTAAGACGATAGGTGTTGCAAGAGGGCATCAGAGGGCAGACACACTGAAACCATACTCACAGAAAACTAGTCAATCTAATCACACTAGGACCACAGCTTTGTCTAACTCAATGAAACTAAGCCATGCCCGTGGGGCCACCCAAGACAGGCAGGTCATGGTGGAGATGTCTGACAGAATGTGGTCCACTGAAGAAGGGAATGGCAAATTAGTATTTTTGCCTTGAGAACCCCATGAACAGTATGAAAAGGCAAAATGATAGGATACTGAAAGAGGAACTCCCCAGGTCAGTAGGTGCCCAATATGCTACCGGAGATCAGTGGAGAAATAACTCCAGAAAGAATGAAGAGATGGAGCCAAAGCAAAAACAATACCCAGCTGTGGATGTGACTGGTGATAGAAGCACGGTCTGATGCTGTAAAGAGCAATATTGCATAGGAACCTGGAATGTCAGGTCCATGAATCAAGGCAAATTAGAAATGGTCAAACAGGAGATGGCAAGAATGAACGTGCACATTCTAGGAATCAGCGAACTAAAATGGACTGGAATGGGTGAATTTAACTCAGATGACCATTATATCTGCTATTGCAGGCAGGAATCCCTCAGAAGAAATGGAGTAGCCATCATGGTCAACAGAAGAGTCTGAAATGCAGTACTTGGATGCAATCTCAAAAACGACAGAATGATCTCTGTTCGTTTCCAAGGGAAACCATTCAATATCACAGTAATCCAAGTCTATGCCCCAACCAGTAATGCTGAAGAAGCTGAAGTTGAACGGTTCTATGAAGACCTCCAAGACCTTTTAGAACTAACACCCAAAAAAGATGTCCTTTTCATAATAGGGGACTGGAATGCAAAGTAGGAAGTCAAGAAACACCTGGAGTAACACGCAAATTTGGCCTTGGAATAAGGAATGAAGCAGGGCAAAGACTAATAGAGTTTTGCCAAGAAAATGCACTGGTCATAGCAAACACCGTCTTCCAACAACACAAGAGAAGACTCTATACATGGACATCACCAGATGGTCAACACCGAAATCAGATTGATTATATTCTCTGCAGCCAAAGATGGAGAAGCTCTATACAGTCAGCAAAAACAAGACCAGGAGCTGACTGTAGCTCAGATCCTGAACTCCTTATTGCCAAATTCAGACTTAAATTGAAGAAAGTAGGGAAAACCACCAGACCATTCAGGTATGACCTAAATCAAATCCCTTACAATTATACAGTGGAAGTGAGAAATAGATTTAAGGGACTAGATCTGATAGATAGAGTGCCTGATGAACTATGGAATGAGGTTCGTGACATTGTACAGGAGACAGGGATCAAGACCATACCCATGGAAAAGAAATGCAAAAAAGCAAAATGGCTGTCTGGGGAGGCCTTACAAATAGCTGTGAAAAGAAGAGAAGGGAAAAGCAAAGGAGAAAAGGAAAGATATGAGCATCTGAATGCAGAGTTCCAAAGAATAGCAAGAAGAGATAAGAAAGCCTTCTTCAGAGATCAATGCAAAGAAATAGAGGAAAACAACAGAATGGGAAAGACTAGAGAACTCTACAAGAAAATCAGAGATACCAAAGGAATATTTCATGCAAACATGGGCTCGATAAAGGACAGAAATGGTATAGACCTAACAGAAGCAGAAGATATTAAGAAGAGATGGCAAGAATACACAGAAGAACTGTACAAAAATAGCTTCACGACCCAGATAATCACGATGGTGTGATCATTGACCTAGAGCCAGACATCCTGGAATGTGAAGTCAAGTGGGCCTTAGAAAGCATCACTACGAACAAAGCTAGTGGAGGTGATGGAATTCCAGTTGAGCTATTCTAAATCCTGAAAGATGATGCTGTGAAAGTGCTGCACTCAAGATGCCAGCAAATTTGGAAAACTCAGCAGTGGCCACAGGACTGGAAAAGGTCTGTTTTTATTCCAATCCCAAAGAAAGGCAATGCCAAAGAATGCTCAAACTACCACACAATTGCACTCATCTCACACACTAGTAAAGTAATGCTCAAAATTCTCCAAGCCAGGCTTCAGCAATACGTGAACTGTGAATTTCCAGATGCTCAAGCTGGTTTTAGAAAAGGCGGAGGAACCAGAGACCAAATTGCCAACATCCTCTGGATCATGGAAAAAGCAAGAGAGTTCCAGAAAAACATCTATTTCTGCTTTATTGACTATGCCAAAGCCTTTGACTGTGTGGATCACAATAAACTGTGGAAAATCCTGAAAGAGATGGGAATACCAGACCACCTGACCTGCCTCTTGAGAAATTTGTATGCAGGTCAGGAAGCACAGTTAGAACTGGACATGGAACAACAGACTGGTTCCAAATAGGAAAAGGAGTACGTCAAGGCTGTATATTGTCACCCTGCTTATTTAACTTATATGCAGAGTACATCACGAGAAACTCTGGACTGGATGAAGCACAAGCTGGAATCAAGATTTCCAGGAGAAATATCAATAACCTCAGATATGCAGATGACACCACCCTTATGACAGAAAGTAAAGAGGAACTAAAAAGCCTCTTGATGAAGGTGAAAGAGGAGAGTGCAAAAGTTGGCTTAAAATTCAACATTCAGAAAACAAAATCATGGCATCTGGTCCCATCACTTCATGGCAAATAGATGGGGAAACAGTGGAAACAGTGTCAGACTTTATTTTTTGGGGCTCCAAAATCATGGCAGATGGTGACTGCAGCCATGAAATTAAAAGACACTTACTCCTTGGAAGAAAAGTTATGACCAACCTAGATAGCATATTGAAAAGCAGAGACATTACTTTGCCAACAAAGGTCCATTGAGTCAAGACTATGGTTTTTCCAGTGGTCATGTATGGATGTAAGAATTGGACTGTGAAGAAAGCTGAGCACTGAAGAATTGATGCTTTTGCACTGTGGTGTTGGAGAAGACTCTTGAGAGTCCCTTGGACTGCAAGGAGATCCAACCAGTCCATTCTGAAGGAGTTCAGCCCTGGGATTTCTTTGGAAGGAATGATGCTAAAGCTGAAACTCCAGTACTTTGGCCACCTCATGTGAAGAGTTGACTCATTGGAAAAGACTCTGATGCTGGGAGGGATTGGGGGCAGGAGGAGAAGGGGACGACAGAGGATGACATGTCTGGTTGGCATCACTGACTCGTTGGACCTGAGTCTGAGTGAACTCCAGGAGTTGGTGATGGACAGGGAGGCCTGGCGTGCTGCAATTCATGGGGTTGCAAAGAGTCGGACATGACTGAGCGGCTGAACTGAACTAAACTGAACTGAGAGGAAGAGAGGGGCATGAGGCTGGCCCTGATTTTAATGAGGGTCTCTCTATGACTTAAGGCTTCCCTGGTGGCTCAGACAGTAAAGAATCTGCCTGCAATGTGGGAGACCTAAGATCAATCCCTGGGTCAGAAAGATCCCCTAAAGGTGGGAACCGCTACCCACTCTAGTATTTTTGCCTGGAGAATACCATGGACAGAGGAGACTGGCAGTATACAGTCCTTGGGGTCGCGAGAGTCGGACTGAGTGACTAACACTCACACACACACTACTACTTGAGCCTATTGTCACCGCATGTTGAATGATACAGTGTCTAAAAAAATAAGAATGTTGTATACAGCTCTGGCAATTTCCAGCAGGAGAAACTCAGTGCATACACAGAGGGTCTGGGAGTAAAACCACTACACCCACTACACACAAATACTATTTTCTCTTACACAGAAAATCATTTATTTGACAACTATGTTTTCTGCATTTCCCTTCTTCCTCATGCGACATCTTTGTCTTCCTGGGAAGTTCCAGTAACAAACTGTGTAAGCCATTCAGCCAGTGCACAAGAGATGACTGTAGGAAAAGCTTGGTTGTGCACAGTGGGTGCCACACACCCTCACAAAATGCTCCTCACAGGGCAGCATCGTGCTGGGTAAGGGAAGAGTGGGTCTGGTGGGTTGCAGGCTCAGGAGAATTGAGCCATACCAGTGACAAGGCCTGTGAATGCAAAATGCAAGCACTTGTGAACAAAAGAGAATTAAAACAGGTGAAAAACACTGTGAACGTTTGAAAGTGTGAATGTGTTCAACAGCAAATCAAAATGTATTACATATCAATGAATTTATATCAAGGAAAATTTATCAAATCTATTATGGGGAAATAAAGCTGTTCTCTTAGATATAATTTTATGTTATAAATCATGTTTCAGAGGTGAGACCAAACGTTTTCTAGAAAAGATTACAGAATTTTTTTTATTAATAAATTCAGTCACTGGAATATAAAGCTATTCAAAAAGCAATTGAATATTTTTAATAATCAGACAATGTACATTAGCATATATACAAACTTCCCCTAGAAAAGAAAGGGTTTATATAACTGAAAATGTAGATCAGAACTTCTTATTAATCTAACATGACTATGAAATTAATATAGTAAATAATATAACTAGCATACATTTATAAAGATTTTCTACATTAATACCACCATTATGGTAAAACATACAATGGAAATAAAATAATGCATTTAGAAATTTAACTATCATTCTACAAACCTTTTTTCCTATTCTTTCCCAGCAATTATAAATAGCTCTGACATTTGTAACAGAATAGTTCTTTTAATAAAGAGCTATTATTTTGGTTAAGTTGAAAAAAAGGACTTTGTGTGAAAAATAGTAAAACATATCAGCAGATTAAAAAGTTTCAGGTCTAAAATTAGGCTAAGGGCATTGTCAGAAAGTGAATATTTTCATGTTAAGGTTTTTGAAATGCATTTTACTGGAACCTGAGTGAAGGGAAAGAGTTGGCAGTTAAAAGATAACTGAATAAATAATATACCTCAGGGAGGGATTAAAGATTTACCTCACTAGAAGTGTGTGTTATCTATCAACAGGGAATGAGATCTGGGCCATAAAGATATTCCAGGGGATGTAAACTGGAAGAGGCTTGCTGAATCCCACTCCCATGCCTCCATGAAAGTAAATGTTTATTTACATTCTAGAGAGTAAGAACCAAGGCTATTTTGTTTACATATTAAAGCTTACTATCCCTCTCTCAGGAGGAGAAGAGGAACATCTGTCTTCCTATAAACTCTCAGCTTCATGGTTTTGAGATTCCTCACTTAGAAATCCACATACATTAAGGTCACCTTTATCTAACTTTCATCACATCACTCAAGAGTATGTGGAAGAATTGAGGAAAAGAGATCAATGCCATTATTGCTAAAAGTAATAATAGGTCCCTGCCTCAGAAACCTTGTACTATTTTTGGAATAATGCAAATAAATATGCATATTAAAATCTTAATAGGTATGAACTTCCAGATAGTCTCACATTACACACTATTAAACTGAGAGAGAAAGACCTTTAAAGGCATGAGAGGAAAGATATAAAATAGATGGAAGGCCTCTTATAGATTATTATAGATGGGGCTACTGGCACATGGAATAGAGTAATCTGAAAGATAAGCAGTCTTTTTTAAGATTATAAGAGAGCTATACTGCCAAATATATATATATATATATATATATATATATATATTAATCGGTTTTGCCTTAAACAACCTGTGATTGTTCAGTACTTAAAACGACTTTTGGCTCCACAGTTCTCCATAGTCAGGAACTAGATGACAAAAGTATGCAACTACCAAAAAGAGCAAAGCCTTAACATCCACTTCAAATGTGCCCAAGATGAAAATAGATAAATAAATAAAAACCTCATGACAAGTGGTGTCTGGGAGCCTCAGATTCAACAGCAATTCTAGGAGCCTAGTCACTGGCCCCCCCACACTCCTAGGATAAAAGATTTTCACAGTATCCACCCAGAAAAATTCCAGAACTGCTTTAGACCAGTGATATTTGGTGCCTAGAAGTGAGGCAGACACATTTCTTGATTGCCAAACATCTATGCATTCCCCCACTTTCCTCAGTCCCTTTGCAGTTAAAAGTTGTGTTCTGCCCAATAGACAGTGAGCAGAAGTGACGTGAGTCACTTGGACAGAAGCATTAAGATCTAGTTCTCACTTCCTGTCATAATCACCTGAAAGCCAGATGGTATTTCTACATGACACAAGTCTCAACTTGGATCCTACAACTTAGAAGGAAGCTAACCTTGAGAACTGTTGGACTCCACAGATTTTGCAGAGAAGTAAGTACATGTGTTCAACTGAAATGTGGAGGGTTTTGTTACCACAGTGTTGCCTTTCCCAGCAGTCTCAATAAGGCATAATTCTGCCCCAGTGGAGACATTTGGTCATGTCTGGAGGTACCTAGGTTGTCACAACTGGGAAGGAAGGGCTACTGATACCTAGTGAGTGAAGGCTAAACATCTTACAATGCAAGGAAAGCCCTCTTTCCCCCAAAAGAATCATATGGCCCCAAATGTTAATTGTGCCACTGCTGAGAGGCCCTAGACAAGGCTAACCTAACCCACACAGCATTTAAATGGTCGATGCTGTATTGTTAACTGAGAAAGAGCAGGTTTATTCTCATCACCTTTATACTACATTTTGAGATTGTATAAATCTTCTTGAATCATTCATGCCTCTGGTTCATTCTTCCCAGTCACCACAATGATCTTTTTTTAAAATGTAAAGTAAATCACATCACTTCTCTTCTGCCCCAAACCATCAAAAGCTATACTAACACTTGTAATAAAAACTCTTCTCTGTACCTTGACCTACAAGACACCCACCCTCCTACCTCTCCAACATCATTGCTTTCCTTCTAGTCGGTCCTCACAGTCCCTTATGCCATCCTTCAACCTCCCAATCCCATTCCTGCCTTAGAGCCGAAAGACACCACCTCCTCCTCATGTGTTTAGCCTCTAGACATTTCAAGGTTCTTCCCTCAGTTGAGGGCTCTGTTCCAGTGTCTCCTCAAAGAGGCTTTCCCTGATCACCCTACCTGAAATAAATATCCCCTCCAATCATTCTTTATTCTTTTACCCTATTTTATTTTCTCTCACAGAACTTATCTTATCTGAAATTTTGCTATGTAATTTTTTTTTTAATTTACAATTTCCCTCACCCAAATTAGCTCCACAAAGTAAAGGTTTAATATTTTGCTCACAACATATCTGAGTCTAGATCATGACTAGATCATAATAAGTACACAATGCATACTTGTTGAATAAATGACTGAATGTATGGATATCAATGCACTGAGACACCAGGTACTATGTCAAAATGTTAGTATCAATCACCATTCAGGTGTACAATTTCAGAAGATTTTCATTTTCCTACAATTTTATACCTTCCCTCATTTTCTACCTGTGTTACCTTTATAAACCAAATTTTCATTTTACTTTTCAAAGAAAAAATTCAAATATGATGGACAATATGAAAATATATTGTGCATACTGAGCAACAATTTTGTTGTACATAATGAACATGAAAATACAAACATATAAAATGGTTGAGTTTGGGAGTTACTTTAGTATATCCATGAATAGAGAAATTATATAGCTAATCCACACTTTGGTCTATGATATTATTTTGGAATCAAATGAAATAGCCCAGATTCCTCTAGTTTTATATTTTAATAAGAATTTTTATTTTGATTGATATTAAGTCCATCAGAGGAAATACAGGAGTAGGAGAAATTTCCCCAGCATCTCAAAGGATTTTAACTGAAAGGATCAAGTTAAAAGAAAGTCTCACAAATAACATGTGGTTATAAAACTATATGATTCCTATCCAGTCTCAACCTTCAGAATAGCTCTTAGAAATTAAAAGCACTTGTGTATTCATCATTAGTGGTCTCTGAATGAACTGCAAACAATGATGAAAGAAAATATGAATTTTTCCTAATGAGAAACTCTGGGTACAAACCACATTTGAGAAAATTAAAAAATAATGGACATTGAATATTGAGAAAGGAGGTTAATCTTCACTAATGAATGAGATGATATTATGATGTTATAATTAAAATGTCTGTAGTTTATTTTTGATGACAAGCATGAACATAATAAGGAAACTTTGAGATGGGCTTATGAAAGTCCAATCTCAGTGAATCTTTAAGAAAAATCTGTGGTGGATTTGTGTAGCAAATCAAAAAGAGCATGCATTCTTCACATATTAGAATGAGAAATTTTCAGGGGATAAAAACAAATAGTTAAATGAAAGCATTTTATGTTTTCAGGTTATAAGCAGTTTCAATAAAAACAACATCCTAAACAAATAATATAACATTTTAAAACATTCAGCTACTGCTCTATACATATCTGTCAGTGCATTTATTTTTGGACTATGTCCAATAGGAGAGGAAAATATTGTACAGATGGGCAGCTGGAAAGTGTTTAAAATGCTAAAATACTAGATACTAATGACAAAATTGATATAACACTTTGAATAAATAATATCTGTGTTAGCACAACTATTTGCTTCATATCTTAGAGAAAATGGCTCACCAAAATACTGAGTCATTTATAAAACTCATATCTTGCTTAAAGAGATAAAATGCCTGTTCATATAAATGGACATTCAATCAAGACTGCATAAAAAATATTGAGATAATATATCCAAATATCTAGAGAATAGGTAATGAAATCAAGAGTAATAAGCCAGTAATATGACAAAGTTATGCTTAATAGATTTTTTTTTTTACTTAATAGCTTTACTCAGTTGAAGAATATGACTATGAACAGAATACAATAGATATTTTATATTAAGGAGTCATTAACAATTTTGACATGATGTCCCCTGATATTTGACTTCCAAAATTAATACAAATTGGTTTGGATATGAACATAATCCTGTAGATAGGAAACAGATTTTTAGAATAAGTAAAAGTTAACCACAAATTAATATTAATGGAGCCTACTAGATACGGGTCCAATCAGCTCAAGTAGCAGTGAACTTCTGCACTGGAAGCCATTGGGTTTAATGGTAAACAAAGCATTTAATTGAGTACCTACTAATGGGTAATAAATGAGCTTTAATTACATCTGCTCATTATGTTAAAATGGAAGAGTACCGGAAAATAACAAAATGTGTTGTGCTGGGTTTCAGCAGGAATAAAGTTCAGAGTGTGAGGGACAGGTGATTTAGACAAATATTGCTTGGGATTCCATTTCAGTGAGATGATGTTTGGGCATTTTGTTTATTTATGTATTTTTCTCCTAAAGCAATCATTTTATTTGCCTGAAGGAAGCAGCAACCATAAAAGAATGGGCAGATTTGGGGATTTGTGGCTGTTTTCAATTACATATTTTGTCAATTCACAAAAATTATTTTAACCTGGCGGTTGTTTGCCAGAATTTAAGTACTCCAGAAGGTCAAAATGGATAACCATGAAAAAAATGTGAAAATACAATTTGATAATTTGTTCATGCTACACATATTTATTGTGCTCCTAATCTATGCCATGCATTGTTCTAAGAGATTAAGAGTATTTGTGAATAAAAGAGATTCATCTTTGCCCACTCCCCACTGTGAAATTTACACCGTAGTAAAATTACTTTCTCCTGGACTTTTTTTTCCTCCTTCAGTTATGCAGTACAAAGTTTTACATGAGAGCATAATAGTCATCCTTGGTACTAGCAGAGAGAACAGGAGAAGGGAACTGGTATTTTATTCAGCACCTACTGGTGTGTGTTGTGGCTTGAAAGATACAGAGATAGAAGGTATCTACAGCTGCTGGGGAAGTTTATGGGGCAAAAAATGTTGAGGGGATGGAAGCTATCTGAGACTTGATGAAATTTGTTAGACAGATGAGGGAAGAGCATGTGAAAAGGTATTGAGCAAGAGAAATCATGCCATTTCCGATGAACTTAAGGAATGGTAGGAGATGAAGGTATGAAAACGCCAGTTCATAATGAGCCTTATGTATCTTTCAAACAGCTTTAGAATGACATCATGGTGAAATGGGACTCATTGAAGGATTTGTAGTAGTAGGGAAATATGATATAATTTGTATAAGGCTCATGCTCGTAAAGAGAAATATGAGCCTAAGTACAGAGACCCTGATAAAGTCTATTGCAACAGCCCTGGGGACAGATGAAAAAGCTATGCTATCTAATATGGGAGCTCCTAGTCACATGTACTATAAAAACGTAAATTTAAATTAATTAAAATAGAATTAAGAATTCAGTTCTTTAATCACACTAGCCATGCTTCATACATTATATAGCACAGATGTAGAAAAGTCATCTTTCAAAAATGCTCAGTGGCACCACTGGTTACCTAACTGTGGAAAATAATCACCTCTTCCAAGGAAGAAAGTGAGGTTACACTGAGGGAGAAAGAATAACATTTTAAACGGAGAAAATTTCAGAATTTATTCAGTATGTCTCTGTGTTTGTTTGTTTGTTTTCTTTTACAACAAGAATGCACTCAGACACCACTTGTGAAAATTGAAAGAAAAAAAAGAACTAAATTTGGTAATTATTGAGGAGTGAAAAAGAAGAAACTGGCAGAGAGGTAGGCTGAATCTCCCTTCAAATGTTGTTGCCTATTTTTAATGCTCTCTACTTGATCCTGACTAGAAAATCCATAATTTAGAGTATAAACTCTGAATTTGTCAAATGCTTACTAGAGTATTTACAGTTAACAAAAAAATAATTGATGCCACATGCTATTGACCCTCACCATCATGATAATTATTATTGTTTACTGGAAAAATTAACACTCAAAGGCATGAAATTATGCTGACCATGAATACATGAGGAAGATTCAGAGGGAAGACAGAGGAACCTGTCTCCCTAGTCGCTTGAGCAGAAAGGCAGTCTGCTGGGGGGTGAACAGCCCTCTGCCCAATGCAGATATGTACCTATCGGCGCAATGGAGTGCCAGTGACTTCACCCTTCCAGGGTGAGTGTGCTAGGCTCACGGTGTATTTGAGGATGCCCAGAGAGTCCAGTCAGAGTGGAGCACCACAGTCTTCTTGCTCTCTAGCTGCCAGATTGCCAAAATGCCAGATTCCTAAGCTGACAAGTCAAAGAAGGCTTCAAAACAAGCTACTCAGGCATTTCAGCACTTGGATCTTGTCTAAACCTTGCCTGTGGTGCTGAATGTGATGTTGCTTCTTTAGCCAAAGTAATGAAACTTAAGGATGAAAACAAAACTAATGCATACTTTGGAAAAATCAGCCCTTTTCAGAGTTAACTTACAAGATGGTGTCAAAGTGAAAGTGAAGTTGCTCAGTCGAGTCCGACTCTTTGTGACCCCATGGACTGTAGCCTGCCAGGCTCCTCTATCCATAGAATTCTCCAGGCAAGAATACTAAAGTGGGTCACCATGCTCTTTTCCAGGAGATCTTCCCAATCCAGGGATCAAGTCTGGGTCTCCTATATCGCAGGCAGATTCTTTACCATCTGAGCCACCGGGGAAGCCCCAAGATGGTGTCAAATGATATCTAATTCACCACACTTCCATTCAAATTGTAGAAATTATATTTTTAAAGAAATTAGCATTTAAATCCCTGAAATGAAATTATGAGGCAGACATTCAAAAATCTATATAAATTAGCCACTATTTATCAATAAACTGCAACATTTTGTTTATCAATAAACTGGAAAGCTTAAACATTGCCTAACTCCCATCAGCTACAGAATTGCTTGGGTTTAGATTGCTGCTATCAGGAGAGTTCTAATTTTTATTTTTGCAACAAAAATAAGACAGGTTAGGGATGCAATATGGAGATTATGTATTACCTAGTTCTCCTAGGTGAAATCTTCTGTGGCTTGTTTTGTTAGAGTTTTTCAAAAGTGCTGAAAGTCTCTTCTGCTCCCAAACCTGTGGCAACCCCAGACCTGAAATTAACAAATGTGAGAGAGATCCGCGTTTGGCTCATTTCAGGAACCCAGACCCCAAGGAAACTCTCAGTGCCGGTACTGGGATCTTTTGTCACAAGGAGCAATGCTAGCCCCATGAGAACCATCTCTTTACCTCCTAGGTTTCTACTTTAAGATGTTTACAAAACTCCAAAGAATGAAGAACTGGACCAAGAATTTGACCTGGAGACTGAAGCTTTATTTGGAGGATTAATGAATCCAACTGACTTTGAGTTGAGTTCCTAGATGAAGTGAGGGAAGAAGTGGCTGGTTCACATGGTTCTCCTTGGCCATGTGCCTGTGTCTCAAATAACCAACCAGCATGCAAGGAAGATTCCTAATCTAAAGAAGAAGAAGAAGAGAGAAAAAAAAAAAAAAAAAAAAGAATCCAGCTTGGAAATTTACCTAGTAAAAACAAACCTCAACCAAAACCTGACTTGGAAGTCAACCCATGTAAAATATTTTATTCTTAGAAGTTCACAGAGGTGAAGAAACTGAAAGGAGAGAAGAAACAGGAAACTCTAGCGGAGAGAGACTGGAACATCAGACTGAAAAAACAGAGTGCAGCCAACTTGGGCAATTTTTCAGCTCTTTCCTGCTATCTTCTGGGCCTGCTTCTCATCCTGGAATATGGGAAATTCCATTAGTATGCTTTCAATGCTTTAACTATAATATCAATTACTTTATTTTACTCAGATGGTTTTCATCTTCTGTAGTGGCAAAAACTAAAACATTAGATGCTGTCAATTCTGAATATATTTAAAATTTTCATACAACTCCCCTTTTGTTCAGTTTTATTGACATCAGCACTGTAGATGTTTAAGGTGTACAGCATAATGATTTAACTTACATGTATTGGGAAGTGACTACCACAATAAGTTAACATAAATCATCTATATAGTTACAAAACAAAGAGAAAAAAGAATAAATGTTTTCTCCTTATGATGAGAAAAAAGGAAGTCTTAAAAGTCATTTAAATCTACCATATAACTACATAGAATTATATATCATATATATTAGAGGACCTGAAAAATATATAGTATATATATTATATATGTATTATATCTCATACATCATGCATGTGCTCAGTCATGTCCTACTATGGACTGTAGCCTGCCAGGCTCCTCTGTCCATGGGATTTCCCAGGCAGAAATACTGGAGCGGGTTGCCATTTCCTTCTCCAGGAGATCTTCCCAACCCAGGGACTGAACCCGCTTCTCTGGTAGTGGTAGGCAATGCTTTACCACTGAGTAACCAGGCAGTCTTAAAAACCTAGAATTGGTATTTAAATATGTTAGAACTACATATTCTCCTGGCAAATCATAGCTTTTCTTACTTAATAATTCTACAAAGTAAACTAAATATTACCACTGAACAATTTTTTATTACTATAGAAAAGGAAAGAGAAAATATCACATGACTCAAAAGTGAACACCTCTTATGTGATGTGAGGAATAGAACCCAGGTCAGATCATCTTTCAGTCGGGATTAAACCTTTACAGAAAGGAATCCCTTAAAAGTAAAAGCAAAGATTGATATTCTTTTTGTCTAACACTGTAATCAGAACAGTGTTTTTCTCAGCTATCTCAAACCAAGTCCTCTGCCAGCTTTTCCAAATAGTGTACCAGCTCATGTTCATCCATTCAAGGTTGACTGGTGTTTCTGCACCTCAAGCACTCATATTTTGTATCCAGAACCTGCTGCCATCCAAGACACTCATCCCAGGCCAACCTGCATAATAGTGGTTTCCAGCAGGGTTATCAGGCCTTTTCACTAGTTCTATCTAGACACCTGAGCTGGTACCTCGTGCGTTTCCTGCAGCTCTGTCCAACAGAACTTAAATTTGAGGAGTTCTAGAAACATTTGTCTGGGATTATTTATAATTTGCTGTGAATTAAAATAGATTTCACATAAAGGACAAAATATATTTTTTTCACACTAATATGAAAAAAAGGTATGTGGAGATACATATGGCACAAACACATATATCAGTCAGTTCAGTCACTCAGTTGTGACTGACTCTTTGTGACTCCATGGACTGCAGCATGCAAGCTTCCCTGTCCATTACCAACTCCCAAAATTTATTCATACTCATGTCCATCGAGTCGGTGATGCCATCCAACCATTTCATCCTCTGTCATCCCCTTCTGCTCCCACCTTCAATCTTTCCCAGCATCAGGGTCTTTTCCAATAAGTCAGTTCTTCGTATCAGGTGGCCAAAGTATTGGAGTTTCAGCTTCAGCATCAGTCCTTCTAATGAATATTCAGGACTGATTTCCTTCAGGATGGACTGGTTGGATCTCCTTGCAATCCAAGGGACTCTCAGGAGTCTTCTCCAACACCACACTTCAAAAGTATCGATTCTTTGGTGCTCAACTTTCTTTATAGTCCAACTCTCACATTCACACATAACTACTGGAAAAACCATAGCTTTGACTAGACGGACCTTTGTTGGCAAAATAATGTCTCTGCTTTTAAATATGCTAAGTTAGTCATAGCTTTTCTTCCAAGGAGCAAGTGTCTTTTAATTTCATGGCTGTGGTCACCATCTGCAGTGATTTTGGAGCCCAAGAAAATGAAGTCTCTAACTGTTTCCATTGTTTCCCCATCTATTTGCCATAAAGTGATGGGACCAAATGCCAAATCTTAGTTTTCTGAATGTTGAGTTTTAAGCCAAGTTTTTCACTCTCCTCTTTTACTTTCATCAAGAGGCTCTTTAGTTCTTCCTCACTTTCTGCTATAAGAGTGGTGTCATCTGCGTATCTGAGGTTGTTGGTATTTTTCCCAGCAATCTTGATTCCAGCCTATGCTTCATCCAGTCTGGCATTTCTCATGATGTACTCTGCATATAAGTTAAATAAGCAGGGTGACAGTATACAGCCTTGACATACTCCTTTCCCGATTTGGAACTAGTCTGTTGTTCCATGTCCAGTTATAACTGTTGCTTCTTGACCTGCAGAAGATTTCTCAAGAGGCAGGTCAGGTGGTCTGGTAGTCCCATCTCTTTAAGAATTTTCTACAGTCAAATGGAGAAGGAATTGGCAACCCATATCAGTATTCTTGCCTGGAGAATCCCTTGAACAGGGGAGCCTGGTGGGCTGAAGTCCAAACCTGGTGGGTCCACAGAGAGTCAGACACAGCAGATTTTTTAAAGCATAAGTAATTTTAAGTATTTCTTTGCTAGCATGTGAAATGAGTGTAATTTGTGGTAGTTGAACATTTTTTTGGCTTTGCCTTTCTTTGGGATAAGAATGAAAACTGACATTTTCCAGTCCTGTGGCCACTGATGAGTTTTCCAAATTTGCTGGCATATTGAGTGCAGCACTTTCACAAAGGCTTTGGTGTAGTCAACAAAGCAGAAGTAGATATTTTTCTGGAAATCTCTTCCTTTTTCAATGATCCAAAGGATGTTGGCAATTTGATCTCTGGTTCCTCAGCTTTTCTAAATCCAGCACGAACATATGGAAGTTCTTGGTTCACGTACTGCTGAAGCCTGGCTTAGAGACTTTTAAGCATTACTTTGCTAGTGTGTAAAATGAATGCAGTTTTCAGTAGTTTGAACATTCTTTGTCATTGTCTGTCTTTGGGATCAGAATGAAAACTGACCTTTTCCAGTCCTGTGGCTACTGCTGAGTTTTCCAAATTTGCTGGCATATTGAGAGCAGCACTTTCACAGCATTATCTTTTAGGATTTGAAATAGCTCAACTGGAATTCCATCACCTCTGCTAGCTTTGTTCGTAGTGGTGCTTCCTAAGGCCCACTTGACTTTGCATTCCAGAATGTCTGTCCATAGGTGAGTGATCACATCATCGTGATTATCTAGGTCATTAAGATCTTTTTTGTATAGTTCTGCAGTGTTCTTGCCTGGAGAATCCCAGGGACGGGGGAGCCTGGTGGGCTGCCATCTATGGGGTCGCACAGAGTTGGACATGGCTGAAGTGACTTAGCATAGCATAGCATAGCATAGCTGCATATTCTTGCTGCTTTTTCTTAATATCTTCTGCTTCTGTTAGGACCATACCATTTCTGTTCTTTATTGTACCCATCTTAGCATGAAATATTTCCTTGGTATCGCTAATTTTCTTGAAGAGATCTCTAGTCATTCCCACTCTATTGTTTTCCTCTATTTCTTTGCATTGATCACTGATGAAGGCTTTCTTATCTCTCCTTGCTATTCTTTGAAACTCTCCATTCAAACGGGTATATCTTTCCTTTTCTCCTTTGCCTTTCACTTCTCTTTTCTCAGCTATTTGTAAGGCCTCCTCAGACAACTGTTTTGCCTTTTTGCATTTCTTTTTTCTTGGGGATGGTCTTGATCAGGCAGTCCGTCTATAAGATCTAATCCCTTGAATTTATTTGTCACTTCTACTGTATAATCATAAGGGATTTGATTTAGGTCATATCTGAATGGTTTAATGGTTTTTCTTGCTTTCTTCAATTTAAGTCTGAATTTGGCAATAAGGAGTTCATGATCTGAACCACAGTCTGCTCCTGGTCTTGTTTTTGCTGACTGTATAGGGCTTCTTCAACTTTGACTGCAAAGAATATAATCAATCTGATTTTAGTATTGACTATTTGGTGATGTCCATGTGTAGAGTCTTCTCTTGTGTTGTTGGAAGAGGATGTTTGCTATGACCAGCGTGTTCTCTTGGAAAAACTTTATTAACCTTTGCTCTGCTTCATTGTGTACTCCAAGGCCAAATTTGCCTGTTACTCCAGGTGTTTCTTGACTTCCTACTTTTGCATTCCAGTCCCCTGTAATGAAAAGGACATCTTTTTTGGGTGTTAGTTCTAGAGGGTCTTGTAGTCTTCATAGAGGTATTCAAATTCAGCTTCTTCAGCATTACTTGTTGTGGCATAGACTTGGATTATTGTGATATTAAATGGTTTGCCTTAGAAACAAACCAATCATTCTGTCATTTTGGAGACTGAATCCAAGTACTGCATTTCAGACT
Organism: Bos indicus; assembly: GCF_029378745.1. Taxonomy (NCBI): domain Eukaryota; kingdom Metazoa; phylum Chordata; class Mammalia; order Artiodactyla; family Bovidae; genus Bos; species Bos indicus. The sequence continues at coordinate 58,539,146 of NC_091763.1, read as the reverse complement.
CTTCTGTTGACTATGATGGCTACTCCATTTCTTCTAAGGGATTCTTGCCCACAGCAGTAAATATAATGGTCATCTGAGTTGGATTCACCCATTTCAGTCCATTTTAGTTCACTGATTCCTAAAATGTTGATGTTCACTCTTGCCATCTCCTGTTTGATACTTCTGATTTACCTTGATTCATGGTCCTAACGTTCCAGGATCTTATGCAATATTGTTATTTACAGCATCAGACTTTACTTCCATCATCAGTCACATCCACAACTGGGTGTTGTTTTTGCTTTGGCTCTGTCTCTTCATTCTTTTCGGAGTTATTTCTCCACTGTTCTCCAGTAGCACATTGGGCACCTATCAACCTGGGCAGTTCATCTTTCAGTGTCCTATTTTTTTGTCTTTTCATACTGTTCATGGGGTTCTCAAGGCAAAAATACTGAAGTGGTTTGCCATTCCCTTGTCCAGAGGACCATGTTTTGTCAGAACTCTCCACCATGACACATCCATCTTGGGTGGCCCTACATGGCATGGCTTATAGTTTCATTGAGTTAGACAAGGTTGTGGTCCGTGTGATCAGTTTGATTAGTTTTCTGTCATTGCAGTTTTCATTTCTTCTGCCGTCTGATGGATAAGGATAAGAGGCTTATGGAAGCTTCCTGATGGGAAAGACTGACTAAGGGGGAAACTGTGTCTTGTTCTGGTGTATGGAGCCATTCTCGGTAAATCTTTAATCCAATTTTCTGTTGATGGGCAGAGATGTCCCCTCTCTGTTCTTTGACCTGAGGCCAAACTATGTGCCTGGACCCTGCAGCAGGCCACCCTGGACCCAAGCCTCGACCAGAGACTCCTGGACACTCATGGGCAAGTCTGTGTCAGGAGTGTGCTCATCTTCTCCTGCGAGAACTCCAAAATTGCAACTCACTGCTGAACAACCGTTGGCAGGAGAATGTTGGATCCTACCAAAAAAAGAAATCCCATGTCCAAGGGCAAAGAGGCAGCCCCAGCAAGACGGTAGGAGGGGCAAAATCATGTTTCTAATCAAAACCCATAACCACCAGAGCCATTCAGAGAGCTCAAACAAAATGTGTGCACTAGGAGATCCCACAAAGACTGAGCCAGGTCTGCCTTTGAGTGTTTGATGGTCTCCTGCAGAGGTATGGGTCAGCAGTGGCCTGCTGCAGGGGCAGGGGCTCTGGGTGCAGCAGCCTTGGGTATGGCCATAAGCCATCTTGGAGGAGGTTACCATTAACACCATCACAGAGCTGCCAGAACTTACATAGGACTGGGAAAGCAGACTCTTGGAGGGCACAAACAGAACCCTGTGTGCACCAGGACCCAGGATAAAGGATCAGTGAGCCCACAAGAGACTGACCCAGACTTATCTTGGCTTCAGTTCAGTTCAGTTCAGTTGCTCAGTCATGTCCGACTCTTTGCAACCCCATGAATCACAGCACACCAGGCCTCCCTGTCCATCACCGTCTCCTGGAGTTCACTCAAACTCATGTCCATCGAGTCCGTGATGCCATCCAGCTATCTCATCCTCTGTCATCCCCTTTTCCTCCTTCCCCCGGTCCCTCCCAGCATCAGGGTCTTTTCCAATGAGTCAACTCTTCACATGAGGTGGCCAAAGTATTGGAGTTTCAGCTTCAGCATCATTCCTTCCAAAGTAATCCCAGAGCTGATCTCCATCAGAATGGACTGGTTGGATCTCCTTGCAGTCTAAGGGACTCTCAAGAGTCTTCTCCAACACCACAGTTCAAAAGCATCAATTCTTTGGCGCTCAGCTTTCTTCACAGTCCAACTCTCACATCTATACTCAAAAACAATGCATTGCCTCTTGTTCACCTTTCCCATACCATACTGAAGAGTTTGCACAAAAGAGCCTGCCAGTTGATCTTCTAGAGGATAATTACACTTTCTCTCTACTCACAAGTGTCCTGAACATTCCCGATCCTATACTCACTTCCTCCTTTGCATTTGTCTTTCAGTCTTTAGTAACAAAATCTCCGCCCCCCGCCCCTTAAGCACTATCTGAATTACATCCATTTCCCAGAACACCTTAGTCTGTAGTGATTTTATTCCCCCTTGTCTTCACACTAAGTCTTGATCACATGTTCTACAATCCCATTCCATCACATAATAATTTTATTTTTTCAGCAGAAAAAGACTTTCAAATTTCTACCTTATTAATCTTCTGCCTCATGTCTGTACCAACGTTCACGATTCTAACCAGCCATGAGGATATCTCCATTTAACATTATGAAGTACTGTCCCAGGTGGCACTAGTGGTAAAGAACATGTCTGCCACTGCATGAAAGATGAGAGACTCGGGTCTGATCCCTGGGTTGGGGAGATCCCCTGGAGATAGCAACCATAGAAACCCACTCCAGTATCCTTGCCTGGAGAATCCCATGGACAGAAGAGCTTGGTGAGCTACCATCCATGGGTTTGCAAAGAGTTGGACATGACTGAGCGACTTAGCACACACTAACAGTCACACATCCTTCATACTTTGCCTGCTTTGATAAGCCCATGTTCCTAATTATGTAAGCATACATATGACATTCCTTACAATTTTGTGTACCAATACCCAAAGAAGCAAAGCATTTCCAAGCTAAAAAAGGAGCTTAGAGATTACTGGGCAGTAACCAATGTTTTCAAGTAACTTGTCCAAGGTCATACAGGTAGCAACTGAGCTGGTTCCAAAACCGTAGCTTGCTAACTCTGATTTCAGCCTCCCTTCTCACAGAGATGCAGATCAAAATAGATTCCTGTGGTTCCTATCTTGTGAACACCAATTGTACTCTGTTTTTCGACCCTTCCCCCCACCCCATTATTTCACCATCCTCCAGCTCCTCACTTCTGTGTGTTTTTCCTTCTATTCATGTCCTCTATTAACTTTTCCAAATTTGGAGTCACTTAGCTCTTGGTGGTATTTATTTCCTTTAAATACCAATAGTCCTTCATCTATATTTCTCCTGTTGAATTTATCATAATCTACCAAACATAACAGTTATTTATATTCTTGCTGTATATTGCTATGAGAAAGCAAGTTACTTATCAGAGAACTCACCATGTCTTACATATCCTTGTAGCCCTGTGGTTCTTAATAAATCAGTGTTCACCTGAATATGATGTGACCTGTCATAGAATATAGCTGGATGAGAGGCAAATTGGTTATCACTCAACATTTAATCTATCTGATTTGCCATGGTTTAAATTTTTTTTTTTTGAGTTCAGTATTTCTTTCTTTTTTACGTTATTTGCCAGACCACAATAATAAACTATAGCAAATAAAAATTGAACTTCTTCAGTCACATTCAATTCAATCAAATTGTAGATCAAATGCTCCCATAAATAAAATAACTCTTATTTTTCTTACTTCATACCTTCTCTAACAAAGCCATATTCAGAAAGGTTCCATGTAGATGTTTATATTAATACTAGAGCCAAGGCTGAAACAGGAAGTAACTGGCAAATATTTGAGCTCAAAAGTATCAGAATTACCATTTTGTATTTAGAATTCTGAATTATGATATGAAATTTCTACTTTGTACTTGTCTTAACTGGCAGAAAAAATTTAAATGTCCCAAATTTTGTGATTTTCATGGTGTTGTTTTAACATTATGAGTTCACGTAAGATACAGTAAAAGTGACCACAATTTGGGGGTGTGAATAGCAGAGTTTAGTATAGAATTGATTCTCAATGAAAGCTAAGTGAATGAATTATTGACTAGTTTACACTAGCATATCCCTGAACTTATTCTTTTGGTATCATCTTCAGCATTTATTTCCTGTATGAGAAGGAGAAATTAGAAACACATTGTCTGTTCATTTGCAGCAGGTGAAAGTAATGTAAATAATCTTCCTCAAGCACAAAAGCTTTGTTTTTAGAACATCCTACATCTGAAATTCTTTCTTAACATTACTGGACAAACTTCTTAACAGTTGGGTTTCCCGTTATGCTTAACACTAAGTGAGCATAGAAGCTACCTCAGGATATAAGATACTACCTCCTCACTCATATAAGCCAGAGCCCCATCATCTCAATTAAGTTTGGATAACACTTGCAAGAAAGAAAATGTTCTGTAATCCTCTTAAACTGAAGCATTACTTACACTCAGAACCAGATTTTCTGGGAAAAAGTAACCTAAGAGGCACTGTGTGGTCAACAGCTCACAAATCTCAACTAATAAGAAAATACAAAATAAGTTCAAACTGGTCTTTGATGACCTACTACTTTGCGATGCTTATTAGCATAGACAAATGTATTTCAGCATCTTATTGCTATCTGATCATGCTCTCAGGGCTACCTGTTGGTCCACCTATAACTACAATTGTTTTTGTGGTTGACTCTGTACTTGTTATACAATTATCTTACTTGTGCGAAGTAAAATTAAGTGAGTGTTATTTGAAGTAGAGAAGCCTCATAAGCTCTCATTAATGACATACAGTTAGATACCTATAATATCAGTTATACTCATACTAGCAACCATGTTTTCAGATGATATTTCATGAAAGAGCTAAAGAAACTCAGAGTGCACAGGCTGCCATTCTATGTCTAGCCATTTCCATTCTAGTCTAACTTTACACATGTAGATATAAATTTCAAAAATATTCAGTAATATACATACAAAGTGCAAGCCATTGCACCCTATATTCAAACATTTAAAACATTTAAACATTTAAAAGTACCTTGACACTATATATTTAGATTACTTAGTAAAACAAAATCCTTCTTTAAGATCAATTTCTTTTGATAAAAATCCATTCAAATGTTATTAAGGAGAATTTACTGAACCATGAGTATCAAACGTTTACACTCATGAATCTGGAAAATATAGGAGTTATAAGGGTAGGGGGCTTCCCAGGTGGCACTAGTGGTAAATAACCCCTTGCCAATGCAAGAGACATAAGGGATGTAGGTTCGATTCCTGGGTTGGGGAGATCCCCTGGAGGAGGGTATGGCAACCCACTCCAGTATTCTTGCCTAGAAAGTCCCATGGACAGAGGAGCCTGGAGGGCTACAGTCCATAGGGTCGCAAAGAGTTGGATACGATTGAAGTGACTTAACATGCACACTCACATAAGGGTAGGAAATACCCAATGTCAAATGGTGCTTGAAAAATACGTATTCTTCTTTGGGTGCTATAATGTATTTCTCCAAAAGTCATTTTTACCACACCGCTGCTCTTCACACAGACACACACACCCATAGAACTGACAAGTAATTCCAACAAGTAGTCAATGGATTTTAGTAATTCAAGATTTAGAAAAGGCTAAATGGTAATTCATCTTAAATATCTACCCTAGGGTTTAATTATGGGCAATAATACCTGCATCCAAAGAGTCTGTGGAGATGCAAGGATGGGTTTGATTATGTCTAGAATAACTCTTTGAATTGCCTACTGAATAAAGCTATAATAATTTGCAGCAATATTGTGTTATCTATTGCCATGAGATTGTTAACTTGTGTTTATATAATGTCTTTCTTAGATTAATTGGAAATGCTCCATTTGAAATCAGAACAGTCTCTGGAGAACACTGTTAAAATGTTTTATCCATTAAAAACAATTCAAAGCCAGTTAACTGGCCAATGAAAAAATTTAATGCTTAAGAAGTCTCTTCTAAACACTTACTATGAGCCACCATGCATGTCTGTATTTAGCTTTTGAATTAAATCTCCACGTAGTATACTCCATGTTAAGGAACATCAGCAGAAATGGATAGAAATGCATCTATCTGATGCAAGGGATAGTAATAATGATTGAAATGACCAATCAGCTCTTTCTCATGTATGCAGGGAAACAACTGGCTGGAGATGGGCCTCAAAAGGAAACACTCACTTTATATTTTATAGCATTTAATAATTGTTAAACAATTTGTATGTAACCCCATAGGTACCTCAGAAAAATTATATGAATCCTCATAATAAATATAGTAATAATAATTCCTACTAACTGTGATATGGAAAGTATATGCTAGGCATAGACATAGGTCTATATTTTTAAGACAACTGTTCAGTTCAGTTCAGTCCCTCAGTCGTGTCCGACTCTTTGCAACCCTGTGGACTGCAGCACGCCAGGCCTCCCTGTCCATCACCAACTCCGGGAGTTTACCCAAATTCATAGTGCACACTTTAGCATGCCAAGTGAATGAACAAGGCATTCATTTGCCAGCTGAAAGAAGGGTTGATTTTTAAGCTAACTTCCTAGGAATTTCCTTTAGCCAAAGAGAGCTGTCTCCCTCAACATTATGTACCCTTTACTCAGGGCAGCCTGCACCCAACAACTTGTTGATAAAATGTTAACAGAGGCCTGAATCACTTACCTCAATTCAAGACATCTTAATTCCAGGGATACTCTGGTTCAGAGCCCCCCACAGGATTGATTGAGGCCTTTATTTCAGATGAATAGAAGTTCAGCTTTCCCTCTTCCCTCACTTCTTCACAGATGCCATTCTTGAAAGCACTTCTCCCCATTCAATATACCTCCTCCGGTTCAGTGTCTGTTTCTTCTCTAACATAACCTAAGACAAGAATCTCCACATTGTGGATGAGGAAAGTGGGAATCAGAATGAATGCAAGAAATAAACCTCAAAACCACAGCTTTTTTTTTTTTTAATATATATATAGCTCAGTGCTATCTGGCTAGGAAGAAGCAGATCCAAACTCTAAAACCTCCTATTTCTTAACGAAAAATTATTTCATCTGTGGGCATAAGAAAACCTATGTCCAGTCCTGATTAAATAAATTCCTTGACTTTCATGTAAAGGAAAGTTTATTAAATAGCTATCTGTATCATCTTTTTAAAAATAATAGATCTAAAAATGTTAACTTTCTACTCTTTTTCTTTATGAAGTGCTAATTAATTCAGGTACATTCCATTTAAAAATTGAAAAGGTCTAATACAAAGAAATAAAAGTAAGGAAATGAGATTTGTGCTATTCTGGAATACAGAGAAATGCAAAACATTCTGAGTGAACAAATTCCATCTCAAAGGTCTATAACTGTTGATTGACCTATTAGTTGTATGACATTAAGTACAAATAACAGAACATTGGTTAATGGGATTTAAACTTTTGCTTTCTGTCCATATGTTTATCTAGAGCATTTGCTATTCTGCTGATACAAGTATATTACTAGTAGGACAAACTAAGAGTATCCTTTTCCTATAAAGTTTACTTTCAAGACACAATAAATTAAAATACATCTAGCATAAAAGGTACAAATTTCCAGTTATAAAAATGTACCAGGGATGTAACATATATCATGATAAACATATCTTATATGAAAGCTGCTACGAGAGTAAATCCAAAGACTTCTCATCACAAAGAAAGAATATGTCTTCCTTTTCCCTTTTATATTGTATATATATGAGATAGCTCAAAATTCTGCAAGCCCGGCTTCAGCAGTATGTGAACCGTGAACTTCCAGATGTTCAAGCTGGTTTTAGAAAAGGCAGAGGAACCAGAGATCAAATTGCCAACATCCGCTGGATCATTGAAAAAGCAAGAGAGTTCCAGAAAAACATTTATTTCTGCTTTATTGACTATGCCAAAGCCTTTGACTGTGTAGACCAGAATAAACTGTGGAAAATTCGTAAAGAGACAGGAATACCAGACCACCTGACCTGCCTCTTGAGAAACCTCTATGCAGGTCAGGAAGCAACAGTTAGAACTGGATATGGAACAACAGACTGGTTCCAAATAGGAAAAGGAGTACGTCAAGGCTGTATATTGTCACCCTGCTTATTTAACTTATATGCTGAGTACATCATGAGAAATGCTGGGCTGGATGAAGCACAAGCTGGAATCACGATTGCCAGGAGAAATATCAATAACCTCGGATATGCAGATGACACCACCCTTATGGCAGAAAGTGAAGAGGAACTCAAAAGCCTCTTGATAAAAGTGAAAGTGGAGAGTGAAAAAGTGGGCTTAAAGCTCAACATTCAGAAAACGAAGATCATGGCATCCGGTCCCATTACTTCATGGCAGATAGATGGGGAAACAGTGGAAACAGTGTCAGACTTTATTTTGGGGGGCTCTAAAATCACTGTAGATTGCAGCCATGAAATTAAAATACACTTACTCCTTGGGAGAAAAGTTATGACCAATCTAGACAGCATATTGAAAAGCAGAGATAGTACTTTGCCAACAAAGGTCCATCTAGTTAAGGCTATGGTTTTTCCTGTGGTCATGTATGGATGTGAGAATTGGACTGTGAAGAAAGCTGAGTGCCGAAAATTGATGCTTTTGAACTGTGGTGTTGGAGAAGACTCTTAAGAGTCCCTTAGACTGCAAGGAGATCCAACCAGTCCATCTTAAAGCAGATCAGTCCTGGGTGTTCATTGAAGGGACTGATGCTGAAGCTGAAACTCCAATATTTTGGCCACCTCATTCGAAAAGTTGACTCACTGGAAAAGACCCTGATGCTGGGAGGGATTGGCGGCAGGAGGAGAAGGGGACGCCAGAGGATGAGATGGCTGGATGGCATCACTGACTCGATGGACATGAGTTTCAGTAAACTCTGGGAGTTGGTGATGGACAGGGAGGCCTGATGTGCTGTAATTCATGGGGTCACAAAGAGTCGGACAAGACTGAGTGACTGAACTGAACTGAATCTATATGAGAATGTGGATGTCACTAAACTTATTGTGGTAATCATTGCATGATGTACATAAGTGAAATCATTATGCTGGCACACTTTACTCTTACTCAGTGTGGTATGTCAACTGTACTGAAAGGAAAAATAAAATAATAATATAAAATACACCTAGCATCTTATCTTGAATAATAGTCACAGCCCTGCATAAAGTAATGCTGAAGGTTTTACGTAGTTCCATTTCTGATAAGGTGTTTTTGTTTCTGGTTTTAGCTCTAAACATAGAGTGGTAGAAGTCTTCCAAAGCAATTTATTAGGTCATTGACATAATAAATGTGAAAACTATACTCCACTTATTTTTAAGAAAAGACAATACTTTTCCCATATGTCTTTATATTAATAACAATCTTCTAAAGCTATACAACACTTCAGGTTTCTTTTAATTTTAAAGGGTTCTTTTACTTAAAAGATACATATCCCTGTGTGAAATAAAAGCCTTCATATTCTAGATCACATTCTTTCAATTCCTTTTTTTCTAACGCCATAGATATTACACCCCTGAGCCTAACTTCATTGGAATTAAAAATTAGGAAACAGTATTACAGCAGTGCAATTAGATAATGTGTTAAAACCTGTTTGATTTGTTACCTATCGTTTTCTGCATAAAATGACAAAATTGGGGTAGATGGCAGAATATGAGATAGAATTAGACAAGAAAAGGTCAAGTGTACTATAAATTCTGAAAAACACAAAATTTGAAAGATGTGTTTTGCCAAACCACCTAGCTCCTTACCTATTTCAACTATGTATGAAAAATCAGGGATTTAAAATATTTTAAACTGATCAGTTTGCCATTTCAACCAAATTATTCCCCAACCAAATGCTATAACCCAAATCAAAAATCATGATGTCAAGGCAAGAGCTGCACATTAGCTCTGGGCACAGGAGCTACTCATGACCTGAATCTGGGCTAATGAAACCCTTAATATAAACATTTTTTTTTTTTTGCTAGTACTTGGTTAAACCAAGGAGCTACTTAGAAGAAATATATTCGTGTCTGCTTTAGGGAACAAGTGCCTAAGACAAACTCAAGCTCACTGTAAAGAACTATCCCAGCTGATGAATATGCCTGCTAATAAGTAGTCATTGGACACCATAAGTCATAACTTGTAGAAGAACTCAATGTTTTTCCATGTAATAACTTTTGCTGGAAACTTTACTGAGAAGCTTCTACTCTAGGAAACTTCATGAATGTAAGCAGAAGAATATCAGCACTTATGGGAATAGTCATAAAACCCATGCATCCACAATGATTGGACTGCTTGTTCTTTTTATAGAATCCTTAAAATCACCATAATCTAAAACAGCCACAAAATGAGCCTCTTAGAATTTGGAACTCTCTCACATGCCTGAGCTCTTATGCTACCAGCAATGCTCAGAAAGTAATATTTGGCTATATGAAAATAACAAGCACAGTGATTTAAATAAGAAAAGAGCATTTATTGCTAGATATTAAAACACTGCTATATTTGGTTTCCTATTAGCACCAGCAGGAAGAAAAATTTTCTAATTAGTGGCTGGGCTGTAAGGACTGTTACTGGTAGATATGGAAACTTCTGGGTTGCATAATTAGAATACAAAGCTAAAGAATTTCTGAATTTTTGTAAGCAAAGCTAGGGAATTACCACCACCTTTCCAGATGCTGAAGACCATTTGTGTGCATAGAACTGTTTCACTCAAGTTGAAATAACAAAGGGCCTCTACAAGTCTCCCTGCTGTGTGTTTTGAGTCTCTGGTTTTTAAATATGACCGAAGCAGATACAGAAATTACAGAGAGGAGAGCACAGCCCCACATTATCCCTGCCTGGGATACTTTTCCTCTTTATGTTACTCCCTGTACCCTGAGATCTTGGAGCCTTTTCTTGTGTTATACAATAACTAGACAAAGGAGGGCAGAACCAGCACTGCCCTGTGGCTTCTGCTTGTCTTTATCAGGATGCTTAAGGGAATACTCTTCCCACTAGGTACATTTTCTGGGCAAGAAAATTACTTACATTCATTTCAGAGAGAAAGAAAGAAAATTAGAGAGCCAGGTAACTACTGTCCTGAGGGAATTGTTGTTTGTTAACCTCCCAATTGTTTCTCTGGACAGGTGAAAACTCAGAGAGACACTCCTTTCAACTGTGGGAAAAGTTTATCTTTGGCAGCTTATAAATTATCAATGCTCTATACATACTTGATGTCATATTTTTGTCTTTCCCTTCAAAAATCTATCAGGTCTGTCATGCTTGATGACCACAAATTTAAGAGGAAAGCAAGAGAAGGAAAGTGGAATAAAATGATAATAGACCTGCAGCAACTTTATAGTCTATTCTCATCTTCCATTCCCTTGCTGCCAGGCATGTAGGACTTATGTCATAGGAGTTCTAGAAAAATCAATAATACCTGGTCCTACCTCTATGCAAGGTGCTTAGTATTTGAAAGACAACAAAGAAACCCTTAGTTTTCAAACAGGTGTGGATAAAACAAATTTGATACTAAATAATCCTATATAGTTTCAAAATATATATTTAAATACACACACATATATATACATACACATACATAAAATGTCACAACCTTAGGTATGCTCAATATTGGAGCATCAGAAAAGGTTTGAGAAGAGCTGAGGTTTAAGGGAAGCTATGTAGGAAAAGGCTTTAACAGGAGCTATCATGTAGTGAACTTGAAAGTTTGGACATGTTGGGGAGATTGTAAGGAAATGAGAGAAAACGCAGAATGGTCTCAAGGAAATAATCTGATGGGAAGACCATCAGAGCAATATGTGCAGTAAAATAAAATGAGTCGAAATGGAATTATAACCCAGACCTGACTGACAAAGGGGAAATTTATACATAATGTAGAAATTGAGACATTATTGGAGGCATTTTATCAGAGCCAGAGGATTGAAACTTAAAGAATGAACTGATTATAATGTATAGCATGGATTTTAGAGCAGAGAGAAAGAAAACAAAGAATCCAGTAGAGACAAGACTAATCAACCAGGATGATGACATAATTAGGAAAAAAGAACAAAAGATGCATAGATCAAATATATATGACTTTTGGAACTGGTTTGAATACAGAAATCAGAGTGCAGAAATAAATCTTATCCCCAGCTTTTGAGTCTGGCTTACTTAAAGAATGCTAGTGGCAAAGAGAAGAGGAAACATGTGAAGTAAAAGCAACAATTCAGCTTTTGGTTTGTTGATATTAAGGAGCTTTCAAAACAAACAGTTGGAAAGGTTAAGCATGCTGGTTTGAAATTTAGAAACAAGGTCTGGACCACTCTTATAGCTCTGGGAATTATATGCATAGAAGTAATAGGTAGTAAGTGTAAAAATCGACAAAATCCCTATTAGACGGAGAATGCAAACCATACATAAAGGAGGACCAATGATAGAACCTGGGTCAGGCATACCTTCAGGAGCTGGAAAGAGAATAAAACAACAAAGAAGGAAAAGGAGAAACGTCCAAAGTGAAAAAGGGGAAAAAAAGGTTGAAGAGACTCCATAGTCTCATGTATATGAGACTCAATAATTAGGACCTATTAGTGGATTTCCCTATTTGGAACCAGTCTGTTGTTCCATGTCCAGGTCTAACTGTTGCTTCTTGACCTGCATACGGATTTCTCAGGAGGCAGGTCAGGTGGTCTGGTATTTCTATCTCTTTAAGAATTTTCCACAGTTTGTTGTGATCCAGTCAAAGGCTTTGGTGTAGTCAATAAAGCAGAAGTAGATGTTTTTTGGGAACTCTTTTGTTTTATGATGATCCAACAGATGTTGGCAATTTGATCTCTAGTTCCTCTGCCTTTTCTAAATCTAGCTTGAACATCTGGAAGTTCACAGTTCACACGCTGTTGAAGCCTGGCTTGGAGAATTTTGAGGATTACTTTGCTAGTGTGTTGAGATGAGTGCAATTGTGTGGTAGTTTGAACATTCTTTGGCATTGCCTTTCTTTGAGATTGGAATCAAAACTGACCTTTTCCAGTCCTGTGGCCACTGCTGAGTTTTCCAGATTTGCTGGCATACTGAGTGCAGCACTTTCACAGCATCATCTTTTAGGATTTTAAATAGCTCAACTGGAATTCCATCAGCTCCACTAGCTTTGTTTGTAGTGATGCTTCCTAAGGCCCACTTGACTTCTCATTCCAGGATGTCTGTCTATAGGTGAGTGATCACACCATCATGGTTATCTGCGTCATGAAGATCTTCTTTATATAATTCTTCTGTGTATTCTTGACACATCTTAATATCTTATGCTTCTGTTAGGTCCATACCATTTCTGTCCTTTATTGTGCCCATCTTTGTATGAAATGTTCCCTTGGTATCTCTGATTTTCTTGAAGAGATCTCTAGTCTTTCCCATTCTATTGTTTTCCTCTATTTCTTTGCACTGATCACTGAAGAAGGATTTCTTATCTCTCCTTGCTATTCTTGGGAACTGGTTCCAAATCAAGAAAGGATTATGTCAAGGCTGTATAATGTCACCCTGCTTATTTAACTTACGCAGAGTACATGATGCAAAATGCCAGACTGGATGAAGTGCAAGCTGGAATCAAGATTGCTGGGAGAAATATCAATAACCTCAGATATGCAGATGATACCACCCTTAGGGCAGAAAGTGAGGAAGAACTAAAGAGCCTCTTGATGAAAGTGAAAAAGTTGGCTTAAAGCTCAACATTCAGAAAATGAAGTCATGGCATCTGATCCTATCACTTCATGGCAAATAGATGGAGAAACAGTGGAAACAGTGGCAGACTATTTTTTGGGCTCCTAAATCACTGCAGATGGTGAATGCAGCCATGAAATTAAAAGACGCTTGCTCCTTGGAAGAAAAGCTATGACCAATCTACAGAGCATATTAAAAAGCAGAGACATTACGTTACCAACAAATGTTCATCTAGTCAAAGCTATGGTTTTTCCAGTAGTCATGTGTATATGTGAGAGTTGGACTATAAAGAAAGCTGAGCACCGAAGAACTGATGCCTTTGAACTGTGGTGTTGGAGAAGACTCTTGCGAGTACCTTGGACTGCAAGGAGATCCAACCAGTCCATCCTAAAGGAAATCAGTCCTGAGTGTTCATTGGAAGGACTGATATTGAACCTGAAACTCCAAAACTTTGGCCACTTGATGCCAAGAACTGACTCATTGGAAAAGACCCTGATGCTGGGAAAGATTGAAGGTGGGGGAAAAAGGGGATAACAGAGGATGAGATGGCTGGATGGCATCACCAACACGATGGACATGAGTTTGAGTAAGCTCTGGGAGCTGGTGATGGACAGGGAAGTCTGGCATGCTGCAATCCATGGGGGTGGCAAAGGGTCAGACACGACTGAGCAACTGAACTGAACTTATTAGTGGCTTTATAATTTTAAAGAAAATAGAAAAAATATTAAACCAATGAAAAATATAAAAAGAACTAATTAAGACCAGAGTATTGAACAATATGCCCACACATATAGAAGTAGCATGCACCTATTTTCTTGTCTTGCATAATTTTAGATTTTGACCACTAACATTTTCAAACAATATTAGGATAAGACTTTTATAAAATATTTGTTCCACCTTTTTCATTTGTCACCAACAATCCTGAGGATGTATGGCTGAAGATCAGAAAAGGCATGGTAAAGAAAGTGACTTAAAATCACTCAATGTGCTTATTATTATTATTTTTTCTTCATGAGAAGTTAGTGATTAACAAGTAAAATAATTTGAAACATTAGAAAATAACAATAAAGAAAAATTAGTATTGTACTGGGTAAACAATAGGTGAAAAACCAGTTGATGTGAATTTAAAATTTCTCCTTAAAACTACAAAGCTACAACTCTAGGAAGTGGTTCTTACAGAAAAGATTTCAGACATTGTCCTTCTCCACAAACTCAGAGGTGTCCTAGGAGCCAGATGATCGTTCAGCAGGACACCGAAATCCCTTAACAACCAGTGACTCATATTCAAAAGCACAGGACAAAAGGAAAACATTTTTGAAGATGCAAATTTGATTTTAACAAATTATCTATATGCCTTCCTACAATATCAGCCAACATTTGAGATAAGCTTTCTGGCAAAGTTACAAATATCAGCAATCTTTTGACTTTTTGATAAGACAGAAAGACTTGTAACTAGCATTAAGAATCTTTTTGAAACACCTTCCTATATATTTCACCCTACCCTTCAGGATACCATTATGGTGGCATTGTCTCTAAAATATTATTTATGTCCACTTAAGAAGATTTACACAGAGCTTAAAGAACTTTTAATTATTCACAATATGTAAAAGGCAAGAATGTCCAGCTACCTGTGAAAATACATTAAAACAAAACTGGGCAGTGCACTAAGAGAGAAGCCTGCAGTTTTATAGTCAAAAAGGGGTAATAAATAATCTATCTTACATAAATGGACAGTAATACTTATAAAATTATCATAATTGTGCAAAATGATTCTATCAATAAAAAACCAGAAAGAATAATAAAAACATAATTTAATTTTAAATAAAATTTTATAATTGCTCAAAGTTTGGAAGCTAGTAAGTTTGGGGTACTTGGTCACTAGTCTTAGCAAATATTTACTAATACTATTTAGCTTCTTATAGCCATGGAAATAACTACTAATAGATGTTGAAAACAAGAGAATACACCCCAAATGGAGTCAGTTTTACTAAGCCTCATGTCACAAAAGACTTCATTACAGTTTCAGCTCTCTCAGCAATGAAATCTTAAACCAGCCAGTTGGGAATTACCTGGTTAGTTACATAATCTGCCTGATAGACCCTGACATCCCCTAAAGTTGGTTTTGCAATAACCAACCCACTTCTTTGGCTCATACATCTTGTTTGTTCCCACTCCCTTATGGCTATCAAAGTCTTTTCATTTTGTAGAGCTCCTTGGAGCTCCTTTGTATTTGCTAGATTAGATGCTGTTTGATTAGAGTGAATTTTTTGATCAAAAAACTCATAGTTTTTAGTATTATTCAGTTTATCTTATAACAATTCTGACTTAAGAAGAATAAACTGAAGGAGACCTCCAAAAGCCCTCAAAAGCAGCAAGCAAGATACAGTAGGTACTTGTTGAACACTTTGAGCCAGCAGCCTTTTAGCTCCCTCTGGATGTGGCAGGTAAGTCCTCCTCACATCCCAGCCTCAGTGTTTGCATCATGAGCTTGAAGTCTTTGTTCGAGCATTTCTTCCACTGGACTGGTCCAGAAACAAGCAGGGTCAAATTAGGTTGCACTTAAAAAACTGGGCTGGGTCCAGCTTAGAAACTGAACTGGGTCTGGGGTAAAAATGGATTTTATTTAAACTAGACTTGAACCAGTGTGAGGCCTCAGGTGAATAGAATTTTGTTTTAAGGCTGAAAAAATAGGTTAGCCTTACCAAAGATAGTCTTGAATTACAGTGGCCATGGTGGAGAACTTCCAACCGTCTTAGATAAACTTATCCATTTAGGAGATGCCCTAGAGCAAAAGAGGTCTCAGCCAGGCACTCACTGTCAAGGGCAGAGGGGAAATTATTTTTCTTCCTCTGTGGTTTCTAGTGTCCAGGATGAGTCCTGCCAGGCACCCGCACTTGCTCCAGAACTTGTGGCATCCTGGGAAAACTGCTGAAAGTCAGCCAAAGGTGAGAAACCTCATGAAGTCAGCTCCCAAACAGCTCTCTCTGTGGTGCCCAGTTGAGAGAAGACACTAAAATTTCATGGTTTTCATTGCTTTCCAAATTCAGTTGGGCAGAAAACACTTGTAAGATATTGTACTGTGACTTGTGAGTTTGCTTTTGGGTCAGTCAATCAGTCAGTCAGTTCAGTCATTCAGTCGTGTTTGACTCTTTGCAATCCCATGGACTGCAGCACACCAGGCCTCCCTGTCCATCACCAACTCCCAGAGCCTACTCAAACTCATGTCCATTGAGTCAGTGATGCCATCCAACCATTTCATCCTTTGTTGTCCCCTTCTCCTCCCACCTGCACTCTTTCCCAGCATCAGGGTCTTTTCTAATGAGTCATTTATTTGTATCTGGTGGTCAAAGATTTGGAGTTTCAGCTTCAGCATCAGTCCTTCTAATGAATATTCAGGACTGATTTCAAGCTTCAGCATCAGTCCTTCTAATGAATATTCAGGACTGATTTCCTTTAGGATGGACTGGTTGGATCTCCTTGCAGTCCAAGGGACACTGAAGAGTCTTCTCCAACACCACAGTTCAAAAGCATCAATTCTTTGGTGCTCATCTTTCTTTACAGTCCAACTCGCGCATCCACACATGACTACTGGAAAACTCATAGCTTTGACTAGATGGACAATTGTTGGTAAAGTAGCATCTCTGCTTTTTAATATGATGTCCAGGTTGGTCATAACTTTCCTTCCAAGGAGCAAGTGTCTTTTAATTTCATGGCTGCAGTCACCATCTGCAGTGATTTTGGAGCCCCAAAAAATAAAATCAGCCAATGTTTCCACTGTTTCCCCATCTATTTCCCATGAAGTAATAGGACTGGATGCCATGATCTTAGTTTTCTGAATGTTGAGCTTTAAACCAATTTTTCACTCTCTTCTTTCACTTTCATCAAGAGGCTCTTTAGTTCTTTTTCTTTTTGTTCTGCTTTTGGGTACCCATTGATTATCAAGCTTATCTTTCCCTGGGACAGCTATTGCCTTCTTGTTGGTCTCATTTTGTATTCTGAGAACCTGACTTGACAACCATCAAGTTGGGGCCCCAAAATTATGATCAGAAAGAACTGTGGGTTGCACCCTATTTGCAGCCAGGGCCAGACCACACCTGGAGTTGGATGTTAGTGGCAATGCTCAGAGTTGTCCACTGCAACTCCTGCTGGCTAATGCCAAGAATGAAGGGATGGCCTCCAGTGATGTGCAGGAGATGAGGAAAGTTCTGCTCTGACAGTGGTGTGTTGGTAAAAAGGTAACAAGCTCTCCAGGGAGAAATTTCCTGATTTGTAGCATTTTTCTCCCTATAGCTTCAATACTCCTACCTGGGCAGATACCATGCTATCACACATGAACTGGGATTTTTCTGCAGGTCCTCCTAGATCAGATTAAGGCCATCAAAGAATTAAAACAAAATAATAATTAAAAAAAAAAACCTATTAACAGTAGAATCTCAAACTCTCCAGACATTCCTCAACATTTGGCATACAGCAAGAACCAAATCAGAAAATGAAATAACTCTACATTCTTAAAGGCAAACTGGAAATTCATAGGCATCTTTATCACTGTGGCTTCACGAAGCTGAGGTGTGCTTGTGGGAATAAGCTAAGTGGAATACCAGCACCATAGACTGCCATTTCCTCTGTGCCATCAACTTTCCAAGGAAAGAAGGAAATCACTACAGATTCCTTCCTGAGCCTAATTCCATCACCAGTGCTTCTTCTGAGAACTTCAGCCTATAATATGCTCATGACTTCTCATCCTTGGCCCTAATTAAATGAATCTTACCTCTCTTTCTGTTTAACAACATATGCTTTTTTTTTTTTTTTTTTTTTTTGCTGGCATCTTTGACTCAGTGTTGGTTAAGGAAAGCTTTAATTGTCACCAAACTGATAAAGGAAAATAAAGGAAGGAGAGGAAGACATAATCTTTTTCTAGTTTATGTATTATCTACCTGATACTCTGGGACCTTTCAAGAGACTCAGGCTCTTTTCTATGCTCTCAGAAAAAGCAGGTAGAAGCTGGCAACTATGTATGATTTTCACCACATTGGGGTAGAGAGTAAAGAAAGATCTGGTTCCATAGATGTGCACAATTTGCAACTGGTACAGAAATAATTCATCCAATGAAGAGGAAGAGTTATTTAATGAATGGTTGTTAAGTGTATGACGGGTTTAATAAAGAATGAAGTGAAGTGAAGTGAAGTCACATAGTCGTGTCTGACTCTTTGCGACCCCATGGACTGTAGCCTACCAGGCTCCTCCGTCCCTGGGATTCTCCAGGCAGGAATAGTGGAGTGGGTTGCCATTTCCTTCTCCAGGAGATCTTCCCAACCCAGGGATCAAACCCGGGTCTCCCATATTGCAGGCAGACGCTTTGCCATCTGAGCCACCAGGGAATCTCTTAATAAAGAATATGGGAGATCAAAAAAAAAAAAATACTTTGAATAGGAAATGTAGAAGGAAGAAAAATCTACCAATTATGAAATATATTACCTATCAATCTTGATTTCTATCTCATGTTACAACTATATCCAACCCATTCTGAAATGCTAATAGCTGCAGCTGCGCCTTGTATTAACTTCCTCACCATGGCCATGGAACTCTGCACCTTCTAGCACTCTGGTCTTGGATAGACAAATTTTGCTCCTATCTTATCTTGAGCAGTCTGTGTTTAACATTATCTAATTGAATAGACACCATAATGTTTCCAATAGAAATATCACATAGAGTATGTATGTGGTAAGCTTATGAGGTAAGCTTGTATGTATGATTTCTTACTTAGCTTACAAATAATAATAAAGCCACATATAACCATTAACATGTCTGTTAAGCTCCTTGTGGTCAAAGACTATGTTGTGACTTTTTCACACATGCATCTTGAAAAACTAAATATCTTAGAACAGAGGATGACTATTGAATACTGAATAGAGAATACTGAATCTTCCATCCAGTCCCTACTGCCTTTGGGGAAGATAAAGTATTATTTAAAATCCAGTGGTTAAGACTCCAGACTTCCAATGCAAGGGGTGTGGTTTCTACCCTTGGTTGGGAAACTAAGATCCCACATGCCATGGGGCACAGCCAAGAAAAGAAAATACTCATTCCTTGAAATAAACATATTTCATCTAGGATGAAACATTTATTATATTGTTTCCTATATTGGCCTGTGCATAGGAGTTGATTAAGGGAGATTAACTTTTTCTTAATACAGAGTTTCTGTCTTATCAATTCAGTGTTTATAGGGATTGACTCTGGGAATCTGCATTGAACATGTGTCCCAATGACTCATGTTATAGTGAACTTAGGAAATGTTGCTTTATTAAGCTCACTCACTGTAATCAAGTCAAGTGGAGGCTCTGAAGGAAAAGGGAAAAGCCTGAGCCAAAGGGCTGCTCAGGCATGATGGGTCTGGTTGAATCTTGACAGCAGAACAGAAATCAATAGTGAGAAGAGAACTACTGGCCCACAAGAAGCGCTGATGAATTATAGATCACTATTGCCCTGGGCCATCTTGCCTGTTCCTGTGCACGTTGTTTTTGTTGAACGTGTATGCATTTCTAATCCCACAGATTTGATTCTCATCTACCCTAATTTGCCCACTTAAGCTTATACCATCTGTGGTGTTTAGTATATTGCTTTTAACAGTTTAAGTGCTCATAAATGGTCAACAACTGACCATTGGACCAATTATCAGAATCTGTTCAAGTGTCTGTAAATCTCTGTATACATTTAATCTCAGAGCCACAGCATGACTCTAGAAGAATAATCATTATCCTTTCCATTCTGGAAGCTTTATCTGTGTCTGCTTACCATGCTCAAATCTGTTCCAGACTTTAAAGTTTTGTCCAGATTCCTAATGATGGTCATGTCTATCTAGAAAGAACCATACCTGCTGTCTTTTCCTCAATATATATTTCACTTAAAATGTATTGCTTCCCCAAATTGCAACTTAAAAGCAAGATATCTTTGTAACACTTTTACTTCCTACACAATTTTCCAGAAAATGAAAAAACAGTCCAGATTTTCATAAAATAACTCTGTGAAGACTTACATATCTATACCCTTTCACCGTCAGCTTTAGGTATACAAGCTTGTATAAGGATTCTAAAACAACAAGAGAAACCAGCTACTGCTCTAGCGAATAAAGGCAACTGCTTGATAAACTCCTATTGACTTTTATCACTGTTCTTGAGAGTCTGTTGGACTGCAAAGAGATCAAACCAGTCAATCCTAAAGGAAATTAACTCTGAATATGAATTGGAAGGACTGATGCTGAAACTGAAGCTCCAATACTTTGCCCACCTGATGCAGAGTCAACTCATTAGAAAAGCCCTGATGCTGGGAAAGACTGAAGACAGGAGGAGAAGCGGATGGCAGAGGACAGGATGGTTGGATGGCATCACCGATTCAAAGGACATCAGTTTGAGAAAGCTCTGGGAGATGGTGAAGGACAAGTAAGCCAAGCATGCTGCAGTCCCTGGGGTGGCAAAGACTGAGTGACTGAACAACAACTGCTCCAGGTTCCTGTAATCTAAAGGATAACCATTAGGCCTCTGAAGACAAACTTATCTGAGAAAGTCAAAATAATGCATCCATAACGACATCAGCCTGATGCAGGGTTTAGACACTCCAGGGCAGGTGGCTTCAGAGTAAAAAGTCTATTAAAGGAGGGAGGCAATTTGACCATGATCTAATTTTGCCACACTGATTGTTCTGTGAGTGGTTTTCTACCTTATTGTTCTTAATACTAATAGGGTCATGTTCCTCTCATTTGTCAGAATCACATCAAATGAAATGAAAAGATTTTTACCTGTTTATTTGTTGATTGGTTATATCAACCTTTCTCACTAATAGGCTATCTCAAACTACAGCTGGCTGCATTTGATAATATAATCAGCGGTATGTTCCTGCCTTAAAATTGCAGAATAAACCAGATGATTTGCTTTGGTCCCCTGTCTGGTATAAGAGCTTTGACAAATATTAGGCTGTTTTATGCTTGCATTAAAAAAAAAAGGAAGGAAATGGTATTTATTGGAAAGAATCACTTAGGAGGAATATAAAGTTATGTTACTCTGGGATAAACTAAAGTGATTTTAAACAGTTTGTGATTGCATAAGAAAAATGAAAAAAAAATATGGAGAAAAGATGAAAAATTTTCTGTTTTGCCTTGTGATAAATAGATAATTCAAACAAGCTAATATTTATTCATGAGCCAAAACCAATATTAAAACCAACTTGAAAGCTGAAGTCTTTATCCTTAAGTCGCAGCTAACTGTTAATAGCTTCTTAAGAAATATTTGCTTAAACCCACAAGGAAGGAAAAAAACATTTTAAATGTCTGAGAACAATCCCAGAAAAAAGTTAAGGATCTAGCTGATTTAGTGCAAAACTTCTGAAAAACTTTAAAGATCATCATAGTTTATAGGATAAGATTTTCAAGCCTTCATAGAGGTAAATGATTTTAGCACATTACTACTATCAAGCTTCATTATCCCTGAGCTAAGAGAGAGGTCAGAGAGCTAAGCAAACAGCTCAGATGCTTCATTTATGGTCTTTTTAAATGATGGAAAATTTCCCACTGAGCAGTTAAATTTGACCAGTCAAATTGTTTCTTGGGGAAGCAAGGTAGCATTTCAATTCCAATCTACTATTCCCACACTGTAGGAGCATAAAAATGAAAATTTCTTCTTGGAGAATATATATATATATGAAGTATTATTTAGGAGGCTAGAATTAAATGCAGTGGTCTTTTTAGCAGCTCCTATTCTTTGGTTAGTTGAAGTCCCACCAAAAATTTAACAAGAAGGAAGATGGAAAAGGGCTAATTTTTATTTTTCATTCAATGATTAAATTTAGATTTGAGTGTCTCCTTCAAACTTCTTTTTCTCTTCCTTTTTTTTTTTTTATTCTGTGACTAAAAAGAGGACTTATCAGAAGGATGTACAAATCACTTGTCAAGGACTGCTGAAAGGTATGTGAATTATTAGTGAAAAATGTGGACAAAAGAGTAGTATTGCACTGATCTACTGAAACTGTGTCCCCATGTATTTCAAGCATTAAAGGCATTAAGAGCCTTATCCTTATACTTAATTTTGAAATATCAGAATTTTTAATTTTTAAAATAAAAATGAATTGCTATCATATTTTTTAATGGTCAAATTAATACCTTTGTGGCCTATTGATTGACAAGGGAAATGATGATAAAAGGCTTCACAGAATCATTATTGTCTAAAGTCTCAATCCAGGAGATTCTTACAGAATTGAGGTATTTGACCCTTATTCTAACTAAGTGGCATTTCATTTAAGAATGTGCTTGGAATAGAAAAAAAAAAAAAAGTAACCTGAAGAAGCTGAAGGTAATAAGTGGAAAATATACTTAATGTCTAAATGCATTGCATTTTTTTAATGAAACTCTAATATTGAAGAGAAATGCCAGGCCCAGCATGTGTTTCAATACATAACCACAGAGTCCTAGGTGCAGGATCTACATGAAAGGTGGTCCTACAGGGTAAGAGTCATATTTCCAGAGAGTTTGATGTGACCCTTATGGCACCCCACTCCGGTACTCTTGCTTGGAAAATCCCATGGACGGAGGAGCCTGGTAGGCTGCAATCCATGGGGTCGCTAAGAGTTGGACACAGCTGAGCGACTTCACTTTCACTTTTCACTTTCATGCATTGGAGAAGGAAATGGCAACCCACTCCAGTGTTCTTACCTGGAGAATCCCAGGGAGCCTGGTGGGCTGCCGTCTATGGGGTCGCACAGAGTCGGACACGACTGAAGTGACTTAGCATTATTATCTCAGGCGTAATTTTCGTAATACATTTTCCCTAAAAGAATCTTAAAAACCTAGAATCTGCAGCTGTGTCAACATTCATAAGCTTCTGAATCATTTAGAGTAGTAAATAAATGCATAATTTATGACAGTGTTTATACCTGATCTCATCCTCAATCAATTCTTATTAACCTTTGTCAAAATAGTGATTATGGAAACCAACAGTCCTTCACATCCCACTTGTCTCCTTTCCTTCCTCCTGTTGTTCTTGTTAATATGATCTTTGGGCTGTTGTTGAACCTGTATTTAATGTTTTCATCAATATGTCCTGTGTATAGGGCTCATTGTTGGTACAAGTTAGTACACTATGATTATACTACCTTTCTGTGTAATTTTTATATTGTTCAGAGGAAATCATTGCCCCTTTGTTTTCCATCTGCTTATTCTTCTTCAAATCTCTTGCATAGTTCCTGACATCAAACTTCAGACAATCTTTACCAGTTTCATTTTTCTGTCTTCTGTCTTTATGTTCTTATATAGCCTAATTGCCTACTTTAGTCTATTATTATAAAACTATGGTCCTTGGTGTGCCTACTTCTCTTTCCCATACAGAATTTCTTATCTCTTGAATCCTACATTTTACCATTTTGTTTTCTTCTTTATTTTGATGGAGCATGTTCTTCAGTAGCTTCTTGGAGTTCAGAGGAGCCTAATGTTTTTGAGAATTTGATGTCAATAAGATGTTCCAATATTACCTTCATATTTGATTGATACTTAGGCTCATCATAAAAATTTGGGTTAAAACCATTTTATCCAGAATAGTTAAGACATTATTATATTGCTTTCTAGTTTCTAATACTACTTTTGAGAAGTCTGATGTCATTTTGATACCCAGTTATTTGTACTGATGTACTTTTTTCTTTCTGAAGTTTATTAGATATTCTCTGTATCCTTGGTGTTTATCTCTAGTACCTTCAGTTAGATTTTTGTACTGAGGACTCAGAGAAATTTCTAGCATGTATAACTATATCTTTCAGTTCTAGGAAGCTTTGCAGGGGGAGGGCTTGCATAATACCCCTTAGCTTTCTCTTTGTAGACTTCCTATTAAATGGATTTTCAATCCCCCAAACATATATCATAAATATCATATTATTTCTCTTCTATTCTTTTATCTCTTTGAGTTTTTATTCCAAGTACTGATATTTTCAATTACAAAAACTAGAATGGTAAAGAAATATATATTTTAAATTGTTACATATTGTTGGGATGGGAATAGGGATTAAGGAATATAAGACAAAAGACATATTGCTCGTGTCATGTCAGTATCATTCTAATAGTTTGTCATTTGAATAATATAAAAATATAGGTAAAATAAATAAAATGAACTTCAAGTATAAAATACAATAAATAAGCAGTTTTGTTACATACCAAACACTAAATATACATTACCTATTATTTTATCAGTCAGAGATCCATCAGGAGAACAGAAACTCCACTAGATGTTTTAAATAGCAACATGTTTAATTCAGAGTAATGGGTTCTTAATATCATGGAAAGGCTTATGATACATAGATTAGATAAAGCCACCACTAGCTTTTAGGAAATTAGGAAGATATAGGAATCTGAGAAAACCATGATTGATGCCTGCAGCACCAAAGCAATTTTCACAACATAATGCTTGAAAGCCACTGGCAAAACTGTACACCTGCTGCCTCTTAAAATCACATTCTTGCTTTCCAATCTTGAAGTAGCCATAACAGCTTTAGTTGTTCTTCTGCCTTCTGAATCTGAATCATGAAAGGGCTTCTCATTGGCATCGAAACTGCTGGCAAAGATCTTGAGAAATGAGGTTTCTCAGTTTCCAGCTCCTCTGTGATAGCAGAAAATATAAAGCAAAAAGTGTGGCCAGAAGGCAATCTGACACTATTATGAATATGATTGTTTTCAATATTAACATTTTCTTTTGAAATACTGTTGTCCCCTACATTGTTTCTGTTTTTCTCTGTTTATAGCTCTTTTAGTGTTGTTGTTGTGTGTTTATTTTCTCAGATCCCTGGTAACTCTCTCAGTGAAATACTAAAGCCTCCATAAGCTCTGTGTATATGGGTGAGACCTGTCTCCAGGTGAGTGAAGATTATCTCTAGGTGTTCTGTCACTGCGTGCATTTGATATATTTTTTGCTGGGAATGCTAGTATCTACCTCTATGTTCTAAATGTTCAGTTTCTGTATAGGTGGCTTCTCCAGACTTCTCAAGGAGTGAATAGCCTGAATGACAGGAAGGTTGTCGTGAATGATGGTGGGAATACTTCACCATTGAGTAGATATTACATTAGATATTAATGTAATTTCATTTTTAGTAACATACCTCACTCCTGCCCTCCTCTCTACCTGGTGTTTCTGAGCATGGAGGCTCTCTGCAGAGCCACCTTCATGGGTGGCTTGATACACTTGTATACTTGCACTTAGAAAGACCCTGCACTTTCATTTTTTACAATGAGAATGTAGTCATCCTGAAATTCATTTGTGAATAACGGCCCCACCTTTTCATTTGTACTGGGCCCCACAAGTCCTATAGTTGTACTTGGCTCTGTTTCAGTTTCTACCAGTCTGCCTCTTGACTTATGCAGGGACTAAGGATGGGTAATTTATATGGACTTTCACAAAGAAACATAAGAAAATCAGATCCCCAAGTATCTGCTAACTCCAAGTGCAAGTTTTCCTGAGTCTTCCCAAGTAACCTCCTCCACAGACACTGAGTCGCACTGGATTTTGCTTGCCGAGTCACTGGATGACTCCAATGGTTTTCACATCCTGTGCTTAGGGATACTGATATCTCCTAGTTTTGTTCAGGATCAGTTTTGTACTTTTTGTTTCTTTTTTGCTAATTCTATTATCTTGGGGGCCATTTTAGAAAGCAAAGGGAATAGAAATTTTTGCTCACTGCCACCTTGAAACCGAAAGTACTCATAACATTTTTACAATAGTACCTAGAAAAAGAAAATTTAAGAGTCTGCTTCAGGCTGATTTCAAAACTGAAACACATGGTTTTGAAACATATAGCCAAGAGCTAAAGTCAAGTATCTTTTTTAGTTATTTCAACTGAATATGCTACTTGGTCAAATTGTTATAAATATTATTTTGTAGACATCCTTCCTGTTGAAGTGCAATGGTTAACATATAGTTGCAGCAGAGAAACACCCTCCACCCAAATCAAGAGGATTCTTCTAGCCTTTGCAGTTAATTATTTCCCTATTTCTAAACTAAAGGTTTTAGCCATTTGTGGCATGTGTTTTTTAATTCTGTTACTTATATCCCATGTCTTTAAAAATACAAAGTATTTATAGTATACAAAACAAATAATTTTAAGAATATAAAATTACATTCATAAAAAGAAAATGGAAGATTTAGAACTATGAAAACAAAGATTTCCAATGATTGATCATGATGTTAAGATCTGCATTTCTGGAGCAAATAATAAGTTGTACAGTTTTAATGAGCCTCTGTGATGGTAGATAATTTGCTCTTTATTCAGCTAACTGTGTTTCAGGATTTTTTCAGTAGATACCTCTCATGTCCTCTAGTGGGAAAAACTAAATATTTCTCTCTATGGAAAACCATGGAGGGGCACGTTCCTCACTGGCTGTCTCCTCTTCCACATTCTCTAACCCAGCAGTGAGCACTGTAGTGTGGGCTGTCTTATTCTAGCAAACCTCAGTCCTAACTGAGTTATTTCTCTTTCCTTCTATATATGCATGTATTTAATTAGTTTGGACTTCTGGTATACCAGTAATCTTGGATTGGTATTAATAATTATTAATGATGTGCCCTTGGACTGCAAGGAGATCCAATCAGTCCATCCTAAAGGAGGTCAGTGCTGGGTGTTCATTGAAAGGACTGATGCTAAAGCTGAAACTCCAATACCCTGGCCACCTGATGCGAAGAGTTGACTCATTGGAAAAGACTCTGATGATAGGAGGGATTGGGGGCAGGAGGAGAAGGGGACAACAGAGGATGAGAATACTGGATGGCATCACCGACTCGATGGACATGAGTTTGAGTGAACTCCGGGAGCTGATGATGGACAGGGAGGCCTGGTGTGCTGCAATTCATGGGGTCGCAAAGAGTCAGACACGACTGAGTGACTGAACTGAACTGAATAATAATACATATTAATAAGAACACATTATTAATCCATGCATTTCTATCTATTGAGTTACTAATTTGTAATATTGGAACAAACACTCTTGAAA
This sequence comes from Bos indicus, assembly GCF_029378745.1. NCBI lineage: Eukaryota > Metazoa > Chordata > Mammalia > Artiodactyla > Bovidae > Bos > Bos indicus. The sequence goes on along the minus strand of NC_091763.1, from coordinate 58,511,833 downwards.
CCAATGACCAACATAGAGTCTATAAACTTAAGAATAAGTTTTATCTCACCATAGCGTTCATAGAGTAACCTCCTCTACTTCATTCACCTACCTTCCCTGAACCTGAATCCTGTATCCAACATTTTCTTTATTTCCTTTATTTAACTTATTACAAATATTTGTATTCCTAAAATGTGCAGCAGAGGAGTAAGTGTTTGTGTGTGTGTTATTTGATTTAATTTTATGAAAAGTTACTATTGTGCTTCCCTCATAGCTCAGTTGGGAAAGAATCTGCCTGCAGTGCAGGAGACCTCAGTTCGATTCCTAGGTTGGGAAGATCTGCTGGAGAAGGGATAAGCTACCCACTCCAGTATTCTTGGACATCCCTTGTGGCTCAGCTGGTAAAGAATATGCCTGCAATGTGGGAGAGCTGGGTTTGATCCCTGGGTTGGGAAGATTCCCCTGGAGAAGGGAAAGGCTACCCAGTCCAGTATTCTGGCCTAGAGAATTCCATGGACTGTATAAGTGCATGGAGTTGCAAAGAGTCGGACACAACTGAGCAACTTTCATTCACTCAAAGTTTCTATGCTATGCTATTCAGAGTTCTTACTATTTCTCTTTAATATTATATAGCTAAGATTCATTAATGTTATTGAATGTTTTGTTAATTTTACCAGTATATAATGTGATATTATACAAATATACTTCTCTATCCTTTTCATTCATTCATTCAGCCAATATTTATGAAGTGTATACTCTCTTAAGCACTATATATGCAATGATATGCAAAACAATTCTTTTCTATCATTTTGAGTCCCATCTATAAGGCAATGCTATTACATCTCCCAATTTCTCTTCTTTATACTGAAAGAAATGGCCTGATAAACTCATCTACACTCCACTATTAGTACACACATCAACAGTAGTCCAAAGCAGTGAAATGTCAATGGTGGAATTTCAGGTTGCAGCACGAGATGAAAAAGGTGCTGGGTGAGCGAAGGAGAGAATTGTATTGCCCTTCAGATCTTACATCTTAGGCGACCATCTCTGCAATATTCTTTTAACCAACCCTACCCAGGGTAAAATCTTTCCATTTATAAAAGGACACATGAATATAGCTAAATTGAGATGACATTTGAGAATCAAAAAGCATGCATCCCTAAATGAATCTTTGAAATAAAAAAAAAAAATAATAAAAGGACTTTGAATCTAGCATCCAGTATACAGCATAGGATATAACAGTTGCTGATAAGATGAGCACATTTCAGAATTCATACAAAAAGAGAAATAAGGAATAATAGCATATTCCTTTGAAGCTGAATATATCTTTTTCTCAGACTATGTGCATACCCTTTTCCCCCTCCCTTATTCTAAATGAGCTTACTGAAGAATGGCACTTCTCCTAAAATGTAGCTTTAGAATGTTTCATTAAAATGACCCTTTTTTTTTTCTTCTTCTTCATGAGAATTGTCTCTACTTCTGATCTTTATATACTGTTTTCTTCCAATTCTTCCACACAGTTTGTCATCTAGTATCTTCCCTCCCACTTGTGCATCCACATACTGGCCTCCTCATAGCAACACCTACTCCATTCTGAAAATGCCTGTTGTGATACCCCAGCCCTGCCCTGGAGATTACAGAAAACTTTGGTTATTGCAAAAGATATAATTAAAACCCAGAGGCGGGAAAAATAGTTTTTCAGGGTAGCAAGGATTTCAAGCTAAGCACATAACACATTCTTTCATTCGTCACTTCCATCAAGTTTCTTTTCTTACTGGTTATTGCTTTCTTGGCACCTTCTTAAATCCAGCTTCTAATCTTTACTTGCAGGTTCTTTAGATTTTTCTCCATTAGTCCAATTTTATGTTCCCTCACTTTTTCTAGTTTTGCTTCCTTTGTCCTTTGTCCTTGAAAACCTGTTTCTTTGGGCTGTTTTCACTTTACTATATCAGAAGTGGTTTTTCGATTTTACCTAATCTTGTTATATGAATGCTAAATTATTTTTTAAATTTTATTTTAAAACCGGACACCTTGACAGCTAATAGGTTCTTCTGAAGGAGCATATATAGACGTGAAAATTACAAAAACTGCTTGAGAAGTTTCTCAAAGCCCTAGGTTGAATTTTATCATCTGTTTGGGAGTTAATGTCAAAATGATTCAAATCAAGAATTTTTAAAACAAAAGTAGTGCATATGTCTTATTAAAAGAAGGAATTCCATTTTAAGAAACAGCATATGCTGTAGTATTTTCCAGTGAGAAAATAAAATACATTTTATATTTAAATAATAATAGTTTATAACATTCTATCAACAAAAAGATACTAAAGTACCTAGGAATGAATCTAACAAAAAACACCCAATTCTTTTCATAGAAATATTATAAAGATCATTGGAGGACAGAAAAGGAGCTTGAAGAAATGGAAAAACATGTGTAAAAGATGATAACATTCCCCAAAAGTAACCTATAAATGCAATGGATATTTTAATCAAAATCCCAAGTTACTTAAGGAATTTAGAAGTCAGTACTTAAATAAGTATAGATGCATAAAGGACAAAGAATTGTCAAAATAATTTTTCAGGGATGGGATTCTGATGTCAGGACAACTATCATGCATGAAGGTTTGTTTACTTACCATGCTGCTAAGTCGCTTCAGTCGTGTCCGACTCTGTGTGACGCCATAGACGGCAGCCCCAGCTTCCCTCGTCCCTGGGTTTCTCCAGGCAAGAACACTGGAGTGGGTTGCCATTTCCTTCTCCAATGCACAAAAGTGAAAAGTGAAAGGGAAGTCGCTCAGTCGTGTTCGACTTTTCACGACCCCATGGACTGTAGCCTACCAGGCTCCTCCGTCCATGGGATTTTCCAGGCAAGAGTACTGGAGTGGGGTGCCATTGAGTCACAATAATTAAGAGAGTATGGTATTGGTGTAGACAAGAACAAACACACCTCTGGAACACAGATATAGACGTATATGTGAAGAAGTGGCAAAATTAATGTGAAGCAGAGATGGCATTACAAATTATGTGGAAAAGATCAGTTCAGTTCAGTTCAGTCGCTCAGTCGTGTCCGACTCTTTGCCACTCTCAGAGTTCACTCAGACTCACGTCCATCGAGTCAGTGATGCCATCCAGCCATCTCATCCTCTGTCGTCCCCTTCTCCTCCTGCTCCCAATCCCTCCCGGCATCAGAGTCTTTTCCAGTGAGTCAACTCTTCGCATGAGGTGGCCAAAGTACTGGAGTTTCAGCTTTAGCATCATTCCTTCCAAAGAAATCCCAGGGCTGATCTCCTTCAGAATGGACTGGTTGGAACTCTCAAGAGTCTTCTCCAACACCACAGTTCAAAAGCATCAATTCTTCGTGGAAAAGATAAACCAGTTCCAATACATTGCAGTGGAACAATTGGTTATCTATACAAAAATAAATAGACCCATGCCCCAACCTCACACTCTGGGTAAAAGAAATTCTAAGGAATTAATAACTTAAATGTATACAACAAGACTTACAACTTGTAGAAGAAACTGTAAGAGCATATTTCATTGATGTTTGTGTAGAAATAACAAGATACAAAGATTATAAATTCTACATAGGGAAAATGATTAGTGGATTTAACTGCCTTAAACTTAATTTTATATACTGAAAAATACACCACACATAAAAATTTAAAAGACAGAGTTTTGGTCTTGGAGAAGATATTTGTTAGTATACAACTGTCAGATGACTAATGCTCAGAATTTATAAAGGACTCCTAAAATTAATAAGAGAAAAAAGAAAAACAGACCACAGAAAAATTTGAAAAGCATAACAGGCCATTCACACAAAGAATCCCCAAAAAAGCTGAACTTCACAAGAGGTCAGAGAGGCATACATGTTTTTGTTTTATATATATGTGTGTGTGTGTGTCTATGTGCTCGCACTCAGTTGCTCAGTCATGACAGAATCTTTGAGACCCCATGGACTGCAGCTCACAAGGCTCCTCTATCCATGGGATTCTCCAGGCAAGAATACTGGAGTGAGTTGCCATTTCCTTCTCCAGGGGATCTTCCTGACCCAGGAATTGAACCCACATCTCCTGTGTCCTGCAATGGTAGGTGGATTCTTTACCACTGAATCACCTGGAAAGCTCCTACATTTAAATACAGTATAGTTTAAATATATATTTACTATACATATATACACACATAATTATGTATATACACATATACATATGCATGTGTATGTATATATACGTGTGTGTGTGTATATATATATATTTTTTTTTTTTTTTTTTCAGACAGATTAGCAAAAGTCTTTAAGCCTGACAAAACAAAGTTCTGGAGAAACTACAGAGAAATGGAAACCCTCTGTAGTGCGTATAAGTTTGTTATTGGAGAGAAGTACACTGTAGGGCATTTTGATAGCAACAAGTAAAGCAAATGTGCTTTAATGTGTGTACCTTCAATCAAGCAGTTCTACTTCTGGGTACATAATGCAGATAATTCTTGCACATCTGTACCAGAAACCTATTACAAGAATTTTCATTGCCTTATTATTTCTTAATAACAAAAAAACATCTTAAAATACTCATTAACAGAAGAATGGACGAATAAATTGTGGTGTGCTAATGCTGAATACAGCAATTAAAATAGTTACATAAGTTAATATGGACAAATCTCAAAAACAGAATGCTAAGTTTAAAAAGCAAATTGCCTAACAATGAATTCAGTAAACCTGCAAAAGAAAATCATATAAATGTCTATGGATACAGCTGATGTTAGTATTGATATAAAGCATGAATAGAATGACAAATATCAAATTCAAGAAAGCAGCTATGGGATTGGAATTAGAGAGATGTGCACGAGGGGGCTTTAGCACTCTCTGTAATGCTTTAGTTTGTACAAAAGTTCTGAAGCAAATAAATCAAGATATTAGGATTTGAAAAAGCATCTAAAGGCAAAATGAAGTGGGTATGACAAATCATCAAACCAAGAAGTTAGGTAGGGAGATAGAATCATGATGTGTTTTAGCATGAAACCCAAAAAGCATGAAGCAATGCCTGATGGAAAACGGGAAGTGAAACCAGGAAAATTCTCTGAGATTTGGAAACAGTACCACAGGCTGTTTGTGTAGGTTTCCTGTGATATCTGTTAAGTGAAGATTCCCTTTGCCTTCACACTCATAGAAATAAGGTGCTAGAAGATCTTATAATCAGGTCTTTGTAATTCTTAATCTTTGTAATTTTGACAACTTTGGGGGAATTTCATCAGTTCAGTTCAGTCACTCAGTCATCTCCGACTCTCTGTGACCCCATGGACTGCAGCACACCAACTCCTGGAGTTTACCCAAACTCAAGTCCATCACCAACTCCCGGGGTTTACCCAAACTCAAGTCCATTGAGTCGGTGAAGCCATCCAATCGTCTCGTCCTCTGTCATCCCCTTCTTCTCCTGCCCTCAATCTTTCCCAGCATCAGGGTCTTTTCAAATGAGTCAGATCTTCACATCAGGTGGCCAAAGTATTGGAGTTTCAGCTTCGGCATAAGTTCTTCCAATGAATATTCAGGACTGATTTCCTTTAGGATGGACTGGTTGGATATCCTTGCAGTCCAAAGGACTCTCAGGAGTTTTCTCCAACATCACAGTTCAAAAGCATCAATTTTTCGGTGCTCAGCTTTCTTTATAGTCCAACTCTCAAATCCATACGTGACTACTGGAAAACCATAGCTTTGAGTAGACGGACCTCTGTTGGTAAACTAACGTCTCTGCTTTCTAATATGCTGTCTAGGTTGGTCATAACTTTCCTTCCAAGGAGTAAGTGTCTTTTAATTTCATGGCTGCGGTCACCATCTGCAGTGATTTTGGAGCTCAGAAAAATAAAGTCAGCCACTGTTTCCCCATCTATTTACCATGAAGTGATGGGACCAGATGCAATGATCTTCATTTTCTGAATGTTGAGTTTTAAGCCAGCCTTTTCACTCTACTCTTTCACTTTCATCAAGAGGCTCTTTAGTTCTTTCCTGCTTTCTGCCATACGGGTGGTGTCATCTGCATATCTGAGGTTATTGATTACTGTTTTTTCTCCTGACAAGCTTGATTCCAGCTTGTGCTTCATCCAGTCTGGCATTTTGCATTTTGTACTCTGCATATAAGTTAAATAAGCAGGGTGACAATATACAGTCTTGATGTACTCCTTTTCCTGTTTGGAACCAGTCTGTTGTTTCATGTCCAGTTCTAACTGTTGCTTCCTGACCTACATACAGATTTCTCAAGAGGCAGGTCAGGTGGTCTGGTATTCCTATCTCTTTAAGAATTTTACACAGTTTGTTGTGATCCACACAGTCAAAGGCTTTGGCATAGTCAATAAAGCAAAAGTAGACATTTTTCTGGATCTTTCTTGTTTTTTCAATGATCCAGTAGAGGTTGTCAGTTTGATCTCTGGTTCCTCTGCCTTTTCTAAATCCAGCTAGAATATCTGGAAGTTCACGATTCATGTACTGTTGAAGCCTGGCTTGGAGAATTTTGAACTTTAATTTACTTGCCTTTCATTGGGATTGGAATGAAAACTGACCTTTGCCAGCACTGTGGCCACTGCTGAGTTTTCCAAATTTGCTGACATATTGAGTGCAGCACTTTCACAGCATCATCTTTCAGGATTTGAAATAGCTCAACTGGAATTGCATCACCTCCACTAGCTTTGTTAGTAGAGATGCTTCCTAACACCCACTTGACTTCGCATTCCAGGATGTCTGTCCATAGGTGAGTGATCACATCATCGTGGTTATCTAGGTCATTAAGATCTTTTTTGTATAGTTCTTCTGTGTATTCTTGCCACCTCTTCTTAATATCTTCTGCTTCTGTTTGGTTCATACCATTTCTGTCCTTTATTGTGCCCATCTTTGCATGAAATGTTTCCTTGGTATCTCTCATTTTCTTGAACAGATCTCTAGTCATTCCCATTCTATTGTTTTCCTCTATTTCTTTACATTGATCACTGAGGAAGGCTTTCTTATCTCTCCTTGTTATTCTTTGGAACTCTGCATTCAAATGGGTATATCTTTCCTTTTCTCCTTTGCCTTTCACTTCTTTCTTTTCTCAGCTATTTGTAAGGCCTCCTCAGATAACCATTTTGCCTTTTTGCATTTCTTTTTCTAGGGAGTGGTCTTGATCCCTGCCTTCTATACAATGTCACAAACCTCCATCCATAGTTCTTCAGGTACTCTATCAGATCTAATCTCTTGAATCTGTTTGTCACTTGCACTGTATATTTGTAAGGGATTTTATTTAGGTCATACCTGAATGGTCTAGTGGTTTTCCCTACTTTCTTCAATTAAATCGGAATTTGGCAATAAGTAGATCATGATCCAAGACATAATCAGCTCCTGGTCTTGTTTTTGCTGACTGTATAGAGCTTCTTTGTCTTTGGCTGCAAAGAATATAATCAATCCTATTTGGGCATTGACTATGTGGTGATGTCCATGTGTAGTCTTCCCTTGTGTTGTTGGAAGCGGGTGTTTGCTATGACCAGTGCGTTCTCTTGGCAAAACTCTATTAACCTTTGCATTGCTTCATGTGCACTCCAAGGCCAAATTTTCCTGTTACTCCAGGTATTTCTTGACTTCCTACTTTTGCATTCCAGTCCCCCATAATGAAAAGGACATCTTTTTTTGGGTGTTAGTTCTAGAAGGTATTGTCGGTCTTCATAGAACTTTCAACCTTCTTCATCTTCTGCTTCTTCAGCATTACTGGTCGGGGCATAGACTTGGATTACTGTGATATTGAATGGTTTCCTTTAAAACAAACAGAGATCATTCTGTCATTTTTGAGATTGTATCCAAATACTGCATTTTGGACTCTTGTTGACTATGATGGCTACTCCATTTCTTCTAAGGGATTCTTGCCCATAGTAGTAGATATAATGTTCATCTGAGTTGAATTTACCCATTCCAGTCCATTATAGTTCACTGATTCCTAAAATGTCGATGTTCACTCTTGCCACCTCCCGTTTGATACTTCTGATTTACCTTGATTCATGGACCTCACATTCTAGGTTGCTATGCAATATTGCTTTTTATAGCATTAGACCTTGTTTCCATCACCAGTCACATCCACAACTGGGTGTTGTTTTTGCCTTGGCTCTGTCTCTTCATTCTTTTTGCAGTTATTTCTCCACTGTTCTGTAGCACATCGGGCACTTATTAACCTGGGCAGTTCATCTTTCATTGTCCCATCATTTGGCCTTTTCATACTGTTCATGGGGTTCTCAAGGCAAGAACACTGAAGTGGTTTGCTATTCCCTTGTCTAGTGACCCACATTTTCTCAGAACTCTCCACCATGACCCGTCCATCTTGGGTGGCCCTACATGGCATGGCTCATAGTTTCATTGAATTAGACAAGGCTGTGGTCCATGTGATCAATTGGTTAGTTTTCTGTGATTGTGGTTTTCATCCTGTCTGCCCTCTGATGGAGAAGGATAAGAGGCTTATGGAAACTTCCTGATGGGAGACACTGACTGAGGGGGAAACTGGGTCTTGTTCTGATGGGTAAGGCCATGCTCAGTAAATCTTTAATCCAATTTTCTGTTGGTGGTTGAGGCTGTGTTCCCTCTCTGTTATTTACCTGGAGCCAAACTATGGTGGAGATAATGAAGATTATGGTGACCTTCTTCAAAAGGTCCCATGCATGCCCTGCTACACTCAGCGCCCCCAACCCTGCAGCAGGCCACCGCCTACCCATGCCTCTGTTGGAGACTCCTGGACACTCACAGGCAAGTCTGGGTCAGTCTCCTGTGGGGTCACTGCTCCTCTCTCCTGGGTCCTGGTGTATACAAGGTTCTGTTTGTGCCCTGCAAGAGCCTGTTTCCCAGTCCCATGTAAGTTCTGGTGGCTCTATGGTAAAGATAATGGTGATGTCCTCCAAGAGGGGCTTATGCCATACCCCGGTCTGCTGCACCCGGAGCCCCTGCCCCTGCAGCAGTCCACTGCTGACCTGTACCTCCACAGAAGACGCACAAACACAGTTCTGTCTCAGTCTCTTGGGGTCCCTGAGTCCTGGTGGGCACAAGGTTTGTTTGAGCCCTCTGAGTGTCTCTGGCAGATATGGAGTTTGGTTCTAAATGCGATTTTGCCCCTCTTACCATCTTGCTGGGACTTCTCCTTTGCTTGGGCATGAGTTTATCTCCTCATGGCCATGCTGCGCAGCTGTCACTCCACATGTTCAATAGTGAGGCAAAATTTCTCCCTTCAATTTTCTATGTTTCTTGATGGATATAGTTACAAATTAACTTTTCTTGATCTCATTATTTGTAAACCTCAATAAAGTATCATTCCTACAAATTATAACCCAATTTTCAAGCTTGACTCATTCTTCTTTCGAAGAGAATGGGCTGCCTTTCTCTGTGCCTGGTGTCCTCCACCAGCATTCAGAAGTTTTTTTTGTAAGTTGCTCAGCATTCAAATGATCTTTTGATGAATTTGTAGGAGAAAAAGTGGTCTCTCCATCCTATTCCTCAGCCATCTAATTTCATATTGGGGCATATTATGGCACCTGGGAATGCCTGGGAAATGCTAGTATCAGACACTAGTAATGCTAGTATCAGGTTGCTGCCTGAATGCAAGTTATTGTTAATACGAAAAAAATGTGAAAGCCTCCCCACACTCACATAGCTACTAGGGCATTGAAAGAAACAGCCCATTATTACTCCCATCACAGTAACCATGATAAGCTGGGAGACCAATTGACTAAATGTCACTAAAATTGTCCAGGACCATCTCAGATGACTTGAATTCAGACAGGAAGACTAGACGTTTAAGGAAATTCGCACATAATTCACCAAGCTCATTACCATACTCCTCTTTAAAGCTGTGAGGCATCATTCAAAGGCAAAGTGCCTCCATGAACTGTTCTGCCTCCTCCAGTATCAGATTGAATACCTGAGTTATTTGCGTTGTATGAAAAAGGCCTATGAAATATTGGATTCCAACTATCTCTTGCTTCTCTCTTCTCCCAGTAATCTCTTCACCAGTGCACATGGTGAAAGCCTCTCCCAGAGAGAGTAATGAGACTGGGAGATGAGTTAAGTCATTTATTTTTCCATTCCATCATGAAAGAGTCCAACATGACCACTTTCAACAAGAAGCCGATGGATCATGTAACCGCTCAGCAGTGCTCATTCAGAGCACTCATTCTCTCAGCACGTCTGAATTTATTCATGAAGGCAGAAAGCATCATCAAAAGCCTTGGATGAGACTACATGAAATTCAATAGGCCTGATGATGCTTTCAAAAAACTCTTCCTATATGTGTAAGCTGCATACACATTCTACAGGGTAACCTGTAATAGATAGGAAATATTGGCATTCATGAAGCAATGGTCCATTCTGCCTCCCCAAATGGGGCTGACTTCAAAACCACAGTCACCTACAGAGACCAGAAACACCCAGAAAATATGAAATGGTCTTACTGGTGCTCTCATAATGCCTCCAACTCTGTATCTAAACATTTCTGATTCTCAGTAGATAAAATTTAAATTGTTTTTTTTTCATAAAATATTTCATGGAAATATACAAGAATTTTGATATTTTCAGTACATTTTCTATTCTCCTTAATATGCCACTCACCCATGAAATGCTGCTGCTAGCAAGGGTCAAATATTCTTGAAGACTGAGCCTGCCTTCCAGATAAAAACAATTTTTACATTTGTCCTGCCTCATGTAATCTCTATTTCATAATCAGGCTGTGAAATCCCAACTGCTTCCTTAAATGCCTTTTCAACTGGTCCTAAATGAAAATCTGTAAAGTCTGTATTGCTGACAGTCGATTGCTTACTTAGCAATCTCTTATCTTCAGGTTCCATAGCAATGGGAAATGCCACTAAAAAGATGGTCATTAGCCTCATGAAGAGGTGAAACTCCACATTTAGAGTAAGAAAATATCTAACCACTCCTATGAATATGAATGAATGCTTAACCATCATATACTCTCATCAACCATTCGGTTGGGGGGGGGGGGCAAATATTTCTGTGACAATTTGGTGGTGGTGGTAGTTAGTGTTAGTTTTCCTACTCTATATTTAGGCTACACACTCAGGAACAACCCTCTCACTAAATTTCTCTATTGCCACCCAGGAGCACAGAAAACAAAAACTTGCCTGAGTGATAACCAGTCTGTGGTAAGTATAGAATTCAGTATTGACAACTTTAGGAATAATGACTCTCAAAAGAGTGAATAGTTATTAAGGAGTTTCTTCTTTAAATTGTTGAGAAATAAGATCGATGGATATAAAAAATAATCTGAGAAAATTTTCTTTATAGTTAGCATAAATCTGGTCTTTCTTCAGCCAAATTTTAGGGACTTACCCCAAATTTTAAATTTTACTTTATATAGATGAATTGTTGTAAACCAGTCACTGTTTTTTGTATAGGCTGAATTATTAAAGCAAATTCTCTATCTTATGCATAAAGCAATCAAGTGGAACCCTACCTGTGCTCTAGGGGGATGTCTTATATATCACTGGAGGATAGCTGGGTATCTATCTTGCTCACATATGACCTGAGGGAAATGGGGGTTTCTCTTATTCCTAGCAAGGTTGTATGAAGACCAATGTCTGTAGAATTGTAGGTGTAAAATCAGGATGCGGGGGTGGGCATCTAGTTTGGCGTATGTCTAGAGGTCCACTGAAACACACTCCAGTGATGGAGGCCAGTGCATGCTAAGCCACTTCAGCCATGTTCGACTCTTTGTGACCCTGTGGACTGTAGCCCATTAGGCTACTGTGTCCATGGGATTCTCTAGGCAAGAATACTGGAGTGGGTTGCCATTCCCTTACTCCAGAGGATCTTCCTGACCCAATGATCGAACCCAACTCTCTTATGCTGTTTGCATTAGCAGTTGGGTTCTTGACCACTCCCACCACCTGGGAAGCCCATGGAGGCCAGTGGACATCATCCATGTATTTTCTCTCTGACTTGCTACAAAATGCTAGCATCTCCTGGAAAGGAGCTTGTACACTTCATAATTCTCAAATATTTCATAATAGAAGTACTTAGTACTGTTTTCTGATCTTCTTTTTGTTTGCTCCTTAGATTGATGAAGAACATAAGTTAACCTATATTTTAATAATCTCCTCTAATAAGCAATTTTCATGACAAGAGTAACTTTAACTTTACTGGCCTAAAATGATACAACTATATGGAAAAAATTAAGAAAATCTTTAGAGTAACTAATACCTAGTTATGAGCAAAAACAATAATAAACTTTATTGTAATATTTGATTTTTAAGTCTAAAAGCTTCTAATGAAAATTTTATTATGTTACAACAATATATTACTTTTTGAACATGAAATATTTTTACATATTTTTCTCATTCAAAATGTATAAGTTAACAGTATGTTTCTGTTGTTTCCAACTTTGCAATACTTGTCCTTCTCCATAATTAAAAAAAAGTGGCTAAGTTCAGGTTAGTTAAATGGTCCTTCTGATGACAGAGAAAAATACATTCCAATGACTAGATTATAATATTATAGTAGAGGACCAGGAATGCTGAAAAAGCTGAAGTTTAACAGTTCTATGAAGACCTACAAGACCATCTGGAACTAACAACCAAAAAGGATGCCCTTTTCATTATAAGGGACTGGAATGCAAAAGTAGGCAGTCAAGAGATACCTGAGGTAACAGGCAAATTTGGCCTTGGAGTCCACAGTGAAGTAGTATAAAGGCTAACAGTTTTGCCAAGAGAACACACTGGTCATAGCAAACACCCTCTTCCAACAACACAAGAGAAGACTCTACACATAAATATCACCAGATGGTCAATACTGAAATCAGATTGATTATATTCTTTGTAGCCAAAGACAAAGAAGCTCTATAGAGTCAGCAAAAACAAGACCAGGAGCTGACTGTGGTTCAGATCATGAACTCCTTATGCAGAATTCAGACTTAAATTGAAGACAGCAGGGAAAAACACTAGACCATTCAGGTATGACCTAAATAAAATCCCTTACAAATATACAGTGGAAGTGTGACAAATAGATTCAAGGGATTAGATCTGATAGAGTGCCTGAAGAACTATGAATAGAAGTTCATGACATTGTACAGGGGGCAGAGATTAAGACCATCCCAAAGGAAAAGAAATGCAAAAGACAAAATGGTTGTCTGAGGAGGCCTTACAAATAGCTGAGAAAAGAAGAGAAGCGAAAGGTAAAGGAGAAAAGGAAAGAGATACCCATCTCACTGCAGAGTTCCAAAGAATAACAAGGAGAGATAAGAAAGCCTTCCACAGTGATCAATGTAAAGAAATAGAGGAACACAATAGAATGGGAAAGACTAGAGATCTGTTCAAGAAAATTAGAGATAGCAAGGGAACATTTCATGAGAAGATGGGCACAATAAAGGTAAAAAATGGTATGGACCTAACATAAGCAGAAGATATTAAGAAGAGCTGGCAAGAATACATGGAAAAACTATACAAAAAACAATTTAATGACCCAGATGACCATGATAGTGTGATCACTCACCTAGAGCCAGACATCCTAGAATTCTAAGCCAAGTGGGCCTTAGGAAGCATCACTATGAATAAAGCTAGTGGAGGTGATGGAATTCCAGTTGAGCTATTTCAAATCAAACAAGGTGATGCGGTCAAAGTGCTGCACTCAATATGCCAGCAAATTTTGAAAATTCAGCAGTGGACACAGGACTGGAAAAGGTCAGTTTTCATTCCAATCCCAAGGAAAGTCAATGCCAAAGAATGTTCAAACCACAACACAATTGTACTCATCTCACACATTAGTAAAATGATGCTCAAAATTCTCCAAGCCAAGCTTCAACAGTACATGAATTGTGAAATTCCAGATGTCCAAGCTGGATTTAGAAAAGACAGAGGAACTAGAGATCACATTGCCAATATCCACTGGATCACCGAAAAAGAAAGAGTTTCCGAAAAAAAAATCTACTTTTGCTTTATTGACTATGCCAAAGCCTTTGACTGTGTGGATCACAGCAAACTGTAGAACATTCTTAAAGAGATGGAAATACCAGACTACCTGACCTGCCTCTTGAGAAATTTGTATGCAGGTCAGGAAGCAACAGTTAGAACTGGACATGGAACAATGGACTAGTTCCAAATCAGGAAAGGAGTAGTCAAGGCTATATATTGTCACCCTGCTTATTTAACTTATATGCAGAGTACAAAATGCAAAATGCTAGACTGGGTGAAGCACAAGTTAGAATCAAGATTGCTGGGAGAAATACCAATAACCTCAGATATGCAGAGGACACTACACATATGGCAGAAAGTGAAGAAGAACTAAAGAGCCTCCTGATGAAAGTGAAAGTGGACAGTGAAAAAGCTGGCTTAAAACTCAACATTCAGAAAACCAAGATCATGGCATCCGGTCCCACCACTTCATGGCAAATAGATGGGGAAACAGTGGACACAGTGGCTGACTTTAATTTTGGGGGCTCCAAAATCACTGCAGATGGTGACTGCAGCCATGAAATTAAAAGACGCTTACTCCTTGGAAGGAAAGTTATGACCAATCTAGACAGCATATTAAAAAGCAGACACACTACTTTGTCAACAAAGGTCCGTCTAGTCAAGGCTATGGTTTTTCCAGTAGTCATGTATGGATGTGAGAGTTGGACTCTAAAGAAAGCTGAGCACCAAAGAATTGATGCTTTTGAACTGTGGTGTTGGAGAAGACTCTTGAGAGTCCCTTGGACTGCAAGGAGATCCAACCAGTCCATTCTGAAGGAGTTCAGCCCTGGGATTTCTTTGGAAGGAATGATGCTAAAGTTGAAACTCTAATACTTTGGCCACCTCATGCGAAGAGTTGACTCATTGGAAAAGACTCTGATGCTGGGAGGGATTGAGGGCAGGAGGAGAAGGGGACGACAGAGGATGAGATGGCTGTATGGCATCACTGACTTGATGGACGTGAGTCTGAGTGAACTCCGGGAGTTGGTGATGGACAGGGAGCCCTGGCGTGCTACGGTTCATGGGGTTGCAAAGAGTAGGACACGACTGAGCAACTGAACTGAACTGAACTGAAGGTCATTTATAAATAATAATAGAGATAATTTTTTAAATATTAACATCTACTAAAGAAGATTTCTATTTTTGGACACTCTTCCAAGATATATATATATATATTTTAGTCCCCAGTCTGTAAAATTTACCAGGGAACCACTCCTTCTGTAGCCTGCCAGGCTCCTCTGTCCATAGGAGCCTCCAGGCAAGAAGACTGGAGTGGGTTGTCACAGCCTTCCCCAGGAGATCTTCCTGACCAGGGATTGAATTCATGTCTCTTAAGTCTCCTGGAATGGCAGGCAGGTTCTTTACCACTAGTGCCACCTGGGAAGCCCCCAATGTATCTTTGCAGATAATCAAAGGAATCTTATTTGGCAAATATTCACCTAAAGGTTTTATTCTATACTATTCTATTCTATACCTCTTAGGTTTTTTGTGAAATCAGATCAAATATTCATTTAACATAGATGAGAATGCTTATTATATACCAGAAAGTCACTAGATAATAGTTAAAATCACTGGGGAAAATGTCAGGAGGGATAAAGAAAGGCAGAAGCCTAAATTTAATACCTTTAATTACTGCAGCTAAATAATCCTTATAATGCTATCCCTCTCTGCATGTGTGTATGCTCAGTCATGTCCAGCTCTTTGTGATCCCATGGGCTGTAGCCTGCCAGACTCCACTGTCCATGAAATTTCACAGGCAAGAATTCCTTCTTACCTCTTCCTATTAAATTTAGAGTGACTGTAATAGAAAGATTGTATTAAGAGACCCGAGTAATTAAATATTATTTACTTATGTACTACCATCATGTTTTTATGATGCTTGTTCCAGTTCATCAATTATTTTCTAACCGTAAATCAAGAATACTACTTACTACTTACTACAGAAAATTTTAGAATGTAATTTTCTGGATTTGGAGGGGAGGAGGAAAACAGAAATGAATATTTTCCTATTGTTTTCAATGGAAAATATAAATATTAAATGACAGTTTAAGGACTTTGAATTCCCATGAACAGATAGCAAATGGTATTTTTAAATTATTGTATTTTAAAATGATAAAAAGGTATTCAATTTATAAATTGAACATCAAACCTCTTGTATATTAAAGTTAAATAAGTGAATTGAATATAAATGAAAATAAATCACAGGAACTCTTATTAAGAGAAAGAGGATGAATTCTGGAATCAATTAATTTTTACAAAAGCACTGCTTAGTAGTTCAGTTCAGTTTAGTCTCCCAGTCATGACTGACTCTTTGCGACCCCATGAACCGCAGCACGCCAGGCCTCCCTGTCCATCACCAACTACTGGAGTCTACCCAAACCCATGTCCATTGAGTTGGTGATGCCATCCAACCATCTCATCCTCTGTAGTCCCTTTCTCCTCCTGCCCTCAATCTCTCCCAGCATCAGGATCTTTTCCAATGAGTCAGCTATTCTCATCAGGTGGCCAAAGTATTAGAGTTTCAGCTTCAACATCAGTCCTTCCAATGAACACCCAGGACTGATCTGCTTTAGAATGGACTGGTTGGATCTCCTTGCAGTCCAAGGGACTCTCAAGAGTCTTCTCCAACACCACAGTTCAAAAGCATCAATTCTTCGGTGCTTAGCTTTCTTTAGAGTCCAACTCTGAAATCCATACATGACTACTGGAAAAACCATAGCCTTGACTAGACAGACCTTTGTTGACAAAGTAATGTGTCTGCTTTTTAATATGCTCTCTAGGTTGGTCATAAGTTTCCTTCCAAGGAGTAAGGGTCTTAATTTCATGGCTGCAATCACCATCTGCAGTGATTTTGGAGCCCCCAGAATTAAAGTCAGCCACTGTGTCCACTGTTTCCCCATCTATTCTCCATGAAGTGATGGGACTGGATGCTATGATCTTAGTTTTCTGATTGTTGAGCTTTAAGCCAACTTTTTCACTCTCCTCTTTCACTTTCATCAAGAGGCTTTTTAGTTCTTCTTCACTTTTTGCCATAAGGGTGGTGTCATCTGCATATCTGAGGTTATTGATATTTCTCCTGGCAATCTTGATTCCAGCTTGTGCTTCTTCCAGCCCAGTGTTTCTCATGATGTACTCTGCATAGAAGTTAAATAAGCAGGGTGACAATATACAGCCTTGACGTACTCCTTTTCCTATTTGGAACCAGTCTGTTGTTCCATGTTCAGTTCTAACTGTTGCTTCCTGACCTGCATACAAATTTCCTAAGAGGCAGGTCAGATGGTCTGGTATTCCCATCTCTTTCAAAATTTTCCACAGTTAATTGTGATCTACACAGTCAAAGGCTTTGGCATAGTCAATAAAGCAGAAATTGATATTTTTCTGGAACTCTCTTGCTTTTTTGATGATCCAGCAGATGTTGGCAATTTGATCTCTTGTTCCTAAGCCTTTTCTGAAACCAGCTTGAACATCTGGAAGTTCACGGTTGACATATTGCTGAAGCCTGGCTTGGAGAATTTTAAGCATTACTTTACTAGCATGTGAGATGAATGCAATTGTGTGGTAGTTTGAGCATTCTTTGGCATTGGCTTTGTTTGGAATTGGAATGCAAACTGACCTTTTCCAGTCCTGTGGCCACTGCTGAGTTTTCCAAATTTGCTGACATATTGAGTGCAGCACTTTCACAGCATCATCTTTCAGGATTTGAAATAGCTCAACTGGAATTCCATCACCTTCACTAGCTCTGTTCATAGTGATTCTTCCTAATGCCCACTTTACTTCACATTCCAGGATGTCTGCTTCTAGATGAGTGTGAGTTATCACACCATCATGATTATCTGGGTCATGAAGTGGTTGAACATAATTCTGGGCACTTTCATTTCAGCATCTTCCCAGAAGTCCTTGCAAATGTAATTTATCTCAATGCACACAGGTTCACAAGAACTTCTAGTAATTAGCTCCTTTTCTTTTCCTGCATGTATTGCACAATGAACCATTGTACTTGCATTGTCTTACCTTATCCACTCTCTTTTTCCATCCTTCAGTTTTATTTATCAAGTCAGATTCCATTTCTTTTCAGAGACTGCCAGGTTATCAGCTCCATTCTCACTGTGTCAAGCAGTCTTCCTGTCAATTTATAGTCTTCTCTTTTTTACAACTCTAAATTTCCATAGGTTGATGTCTAGAGAATATATGAACTTTGTGTTTTATATAGTTTTAATAGCAATAAAGTACTTTCATGAAGTTTATGACAGAGCCTACTCTAATACTTGCATTATAGCCTAATATACATATAACTATACGTATTCTTTATTTTTCTAGGACTATAATGTCAACTAAGTTCAATAAAGAGAATTTTAAAACTTTTTATTTTATAAAGGAGTATGGCTCAGATGGTAAAGTATCTGCCTGCCAATGCCAGAGATGCAGGTTTGATTCCTGGGTTGGGAAGATCCCCTAGAGAAGGGAAAGGCTACCCACTCCAGTATTCTTGCCTAGAGAATCCCATGGACAGAGGAGCCTAGTGGCCTATAGTCCTTGGGGTTGCAAAGAGTAGGACACGACTGAGTGACTAAGCATGTATAGTTGATTAGAAATGTTGTGATAGTTCAGGTGTACAGCAAAGCGATTCAGTTATACATACACATGCATCCACTCCTTTTCAAGTTCTTTTCCCATTAAGGTTGTCACATAACATCGAGCAGAATTCCCTGTGCTATACAGTAGGTCTTTGTTGGTTATCTATTTTAAATATAGTAGTGTGTATATATCAATACCAAACTGTTTTTGATATAGTAGTTCTTCTGCCATAGAGAAACATTTTACAGACTTACTAAGGGGTCTTGCTCAATAAATTAGTCTTCAATGAAGGTATATCACAAAAACATCTTAAAGTATGTGGTAGAAGTATGAATTAGTAAAGCATGTAAACTTTCTCTGGATTGTATCATAAAAGAATAAATTTCAGTCATTTATTCTTTGTATTTTGGAATAGTCAAACTTTAGCTAATAAGCTCAGAGAAGGCAATGGCACCCCACTCCAGTACTCTTGCCTGGAAAATCCCATGGATGGAGGAGCCTGGTAGGCTGCAGTCCGTGGGGTCGCCTAGAGTCAGACACGACTGAGCGACTTCGCTTTCACTTTTCACTTTCATGCATTGGAGAAGGAAATAGCAACCCACTCCAGTGTTCTTGCCTGGAGAATCCCACGGACGGGGGAGCCTGGTGGGCTGCTGTGCGATAGGGTCGCACAGAGTCGGACACGACTGAAGCGACTTAGCAGCAACAGTAGCAGCAGCTAATAAGCTATACTTGTTCACTTATCTCCAAATATTCAAAACCATGTTGAAGAATATGGATGCTTCCAAGTTTTCCAGCTTAAACCACTGACCGAATGAGTTATAAGCATGTTCTCCTCTGATGTCATGACTACCATTATTAGTTAGCAGTTTCTCTTCTAAACCTCTGTTTAGTTTCTAATTGAATGATAATTAAACATTTCTAATCTACTTGAAATTTACATTTTAGGGGATTACTTTGCATTATTAGCTGGATATTCAGTACCCTTGTATTAATAATAACTGAAACAAATGACAAATGAGTTTTACTTGTCCCTTCAAAAAAGTTCTTCCTAGCTGTTGTTTGATCACTCATGGATATCATCTTTATACAAATTGTTATTGAGTAATCATGTGGTTTTATGTATTAATCCTGTATTTTGGCACTTGAAGATCTAAATCCGAAAGTACATTTGACTAATGTACTTTTGATGGGATTATAATTAAAGAAATGGATTTCCCTTAGCTCTCATTTAGTCTCTAAATTTAAGTGCCTACATCATCCCCAAACCAAATGATTTTTTTACATCTTTTCCATTCTTTCTGTGGCAGCCACATATACTTTAAATCATATTTGGAGACCTTTATGGCTAAAACTAATTTTTCTCATTAAGTCAGGTAGATAGGAGTATACATTAATTTTTATTGAATTTAATTTTTATATGGTTTTTAAAGTAAGGTTGTAAAAATCTCCTAAATGGGATCAAGTTGCTGAAATTATATGATAGTCTGACATATGTCTAGTGGATGATATAATTTAAATATTTCGGGCTTTTTGTATCTGAATTTTTGGTTTCTCATTACTTCTAATTTTCCCTTTGAGAGAAAAGCACTGAGGTTTGCTAAAGTATTGCCGTCTCTCCTATGTAATTCTCTCATACTCATGCAATCAGTGTGATCTTTTCCCCATAATTATCTCCATGGTAGAGCACAAAGAATAAGAATTGGGCCCATAATACCCACTTATCTTCTCTTGACACTATGGTACTATGTAGTTCAGTACCATATATTCCTTCCAGGGAATAAAATGATGGTGATGATGACAACAATGACAATGACTGCAACCATTATTTAGCAAATACCCTCCATGTAACAGACACTGTTAAGTGATTTACATAAATTATATCATATAATCTTCTCAACAACCCCTAATTTAAAAGGTAGATTGTTATTTGTGTTGTACAGTTGAGAAGACTGAGGCTCAGAGACATTAAATGATCTGCGTGGAGTCACATAGCTAGAAAGTGTAGGACCAAGATTGGAACCCAGCATCCATCTGACTCTTTTGGAGAGCCAGGGCACATTGTCTCCCATTCATTTTGGTGATTTTCCAACTTGAATCATTTTCACAATCTGCTGGGGGTTGTTTTCTAATGCAAATAATTGTGGACTCTAATCCAACTGAGTTTTAGCTAGACAGATGCTTGGGGCAGGGGCAAGGAGTTTTCTCTTTCAGAGTTTTTAGGAGATGCTTTCTTTAGTCTTGGGTTACCTCTGGGAACATATGAAATTTTTCCAGAAGGTGTGAAGCATGTGTAGTTTCAGGTGATTTTCTATTCTACATCTTCTAAAACTGATCTGCTGGCCTTATTCCCTCTCAGAAAAGAAAAGAATGCTTTACCCATCTCCGATCTTAATATGGTACTTTCCCACACACTATAAAATCTGTAGACCAAAGAGTTTTTTAAAATGGAAAACATTAGGTGTTGATAAAATGAATGACCCTTCCTTGTGTTAATTTCTCAGCTGTGCCTGACTCTTTGTGACCCCATGAACTGTATACACCCATCTTCTTTATTCATCTGTTGATGGATACTTAGGTTGCTTCCATGTCTTGATTACTATAAATATCATTGCTATCTTTTTGAATTAGACCTTTTGTCTTTTCTGGATATATGTCCAGAAGGGGGATTGCTAGATCATTTTTGTCTATAGAGGCATCCCTCAATACACACAGGTAATTGGTGTCAGGACCTGCACAGATGCCAGAATCTGCAGGTGATTAAGTACCATGGTCAGCCCTCCATATCCATGGTTCTGCATCCATGGATGCAACCAAGTGACGATCATATAGAACTGTAGTGTTTATTGAGGGAAAGAAATCCACATATGAGTCAACAACACAGTTCAAACCCATTTTGTTCAAGGGTCAATTGCATCTGCTAAAATTTAATGATAGCTCTAAATCAAGAAAAAAAATCATGGAAACTTCAGTGTCTGTGGTCTAGGTGCTTATACTTATTTAGAAGAAAAGGCATTTAACTTTAAAATCAATCCAAGGACATTTCAGAAACTCAGTGAAGAGGAGATTGTGTACAATAGTTACAGTTTTTGGCACTGCTATGTTTTAACCATTTTATCCTCATAGCCTCCATGATCACAATCACCAACACTGGGTCAATCATCATCACTTTTATGTACATGTTACCAAAAAGTACAAAGTTACTAACAACTTGAACTGTATGTACTTTTATCCGTCTGCAGTGTCATCAGGAAAAGGATATCCCGTACTGTGCCTAAAATATCCTATATTAATCTGGTCATGGAAATGATATTAATATTGACAACATATATTGACATTTTCAAATTGAACCAAATTATTTTCTAAAAAGGCTTTGCTCCTGTTTAATCACTTCAAAAGCACATTGTACTTTTAAGAAAACAAAAGCTCTACCAAAAGGACAGTCTTTACTCAAAACTAAAAAGTTAAAGTAAAGGACTTGAGGACAAAGTTAGCTTTGCTGAAATCAGATACTCTGTATCAGAAATAGCTGTTATTTCAAAGTATTTTTCCTTTTATTATTAAATATTGTTTCTGAATCATTGAAAATATGTCTTTAGACATATTTTCTAGACAATATGTCTTTAGACATATTTTCTAGACAATATGTCTTTAGAATCAAGTAGTTTAGTTTCTTGAAGATGAAGATATAGAAAACCTATGTATTTCATTCCAACTCCCCAAACTTATTTTTTTAATAAACACTCATATTTAATAAGTGGCTATTATATGGGTTAAAAAATCACTTTATTTAATGATATTATCACATTAGATAAAAATTATGACAGTAAGAGTTAAACATACAAAGAAGTTTTATTCATGACTATTGCAATAGGAGTCAATACTACTACAATAGGAGAGAGAGATTGACTTCAACTTCTTTGAAACAGAACGCTGAAGAGTTTTCATTCGTGTTGGGGTGAGCTATGGAAAAATACAGGTAGATGCTAGCCAGGAAGTTGATCAGCTGATTAGGCCATCTGGCGCTTAGAGAAGTTAGGCTTTTACTTTTCTACAGAGACTGGGAGGTCATCTTTTTTAATGATTATATTTCAATAGAATGGCTCCCAAGTCCTTAAGAAAGACTTTGCTGATTGTAAAACTGGCAAGAGGCTGGAAAAAGATTTACATCTCAGAGAGATAGAAAAACGATTTACAGTTGCAAGTTTACTAAAATAAATACTCTAAGAAAAGTGCAACTAGGGGCCTTAGGAAGAAAATTGGCTATAGTTTAGTCAAACTGAGGGGAACTGTCTTGGTAATCATAACAAAGGTAATTCTGGCTGTTGAAAAAATTCAGCAAAAAGATGGCTATTCTTTCTCTATAATCATGAGTATGTCACTTGTCTTAGGACAGGGTGAGCCAGGTAATTTGCCTGGTGAAGCCGGGAACTTTTGTCAGTTAAGATTGGTCATGTAGCTGTAACATGCTTATGTGTCCAGCTTCCTATAAGAGATCTCACCTAGGGGAAAAAACAAACAGGAACCCTTGTTACAGAGGTGATTCATATGTTCTCAAGCAGATGACAGTTCCAGACCTGAAGGTAAAGCACATCCCATGAAGACAAAGAAACCTGTGCCTGGGATCTCCAGACCTCTTTCTCAGTGCATACCCTCCAGCTATTACTATTCTTTCATTTTTGCCTATGATAAAGCTGTTTTGTGACTGTAAGCTGAGTTTAGTGAGCTCTTTCAGCAACTGAACACTTAGAGTGATTATCTTGTCATTAATACAGGTAGTATAAGCTTATTTATTTTGATACATATTTAGAAACTAAATCATAAACTCAGGAGAGATTACTCATTTCAATTAATAGAATTTATTTTTTAAAAGATTTTGATCATGATAGTTGATAAATGTTTTTTTTTTTTCAGATTTGGACCATCTATACATGGATTGATGCACATAAACTCTAAAATATCTATGTATTAAGGCCTAAAAATTTGAAACAGTTTTATAAACTAGAGACCTCTAGGCCAATATTTTAAAAAATGAATATATTTCAACATTTAAAAATTGAAAGATTTCACATATAAATTCTGTTTGCTTCCTTCATTTGAAAAATTGGAAGTTCTGGCCAAATGAATATCTCCACCCAGCATATTGGCTTCTCTCTTTATACCAGGCATGGCATTTTCTGTCTACCATAGTCCACACTTAGCTTACTTCACACTTTTATGTTTCCAACCTATCTAAGAACCATACAGCATCTGATATAATGCCATTCAAAGAATAACTGAAAGGGGTGGGAATTTTTAGACTAGAGAATAGAAGCCTCAGAAACTACATGATCATTCTCTTCAACTCTTTCAAATATTTTTACATAGTAGATGTAATAAAAAAATTTTTGTTACCCTATTTAAAATTCTAATACCTTAATTCTCCATAGAACCTTACCTCATTTATGCTTCAAAGCCACTGACTATAAGAAATGCCAAATTTCTAAAATCCATTTTATAGATGACAAAACTCAAAAAGATTAAGGAGCATGCCAATGATCACAAAACTGGGAAAGCTGGAGAGCTGGGACTGGAACACAGGTCCTTTGATCTCAAGGACAACTACTAGACACAAACCCAAATGCTTTAGGGACCAGGCAAATAACACAAAGATGTTATCTGTGGAGAAGCATGGAGTGACGGTAGAGGGTGGTGGGGCCTGTGGAACTTTGGAGAATACCTGCATCAATCAAAATTTAACTTAAAACCGATGATGGGCAAAAACACATCTGCTTTTGGATATGGACTAGAGCCATGAGTCTTGAACTTTTGCTTCAACTATATGCTGCCCAGAATGAATGGTAAATGCTACTCCATAGAATAGTAGTCTAAAATTGAGTTTACTATTGCTGTAGGTATGTTAACTTTGTATGGATGCAGTACGTGCCTGCCAAGTTGCTTCAGTTGTGTCCAATTCTTTGTGACCCTATGGACCATAGCCCAACAGGCTCCTCTGTCCATGAGGTTCTCCAGGCAGGAATACTAGAGTGGGTTGCCATGCCTTCCTCCAGGAGTTTTTCCCCACCCAGGGATCTGAACTCACATCTCTTACATCTCCTGCATTGCCAAGCAGGTTTTTTTTTTTACCACTAGAGCCACCTGAGAAGCCCAAGAGATGCTGTACTAGGATACAAACTCAAAATGAATTGAATTAGGCAACTTTTAAAATGTTTCTGACTCTAAAATCCTGAGTAATTTTTTTTAAGATGTGTTTCTAGTGGTTTTAAAATACAGGATGACCAAGGTGAAATGTGCATCTCATTTAGTTTCCAAAAGGACTGTGCTATACCCTACTGAATACAGAGGTAAAAGAAGTTATACTGACATTTCACGTTTCCTAGCAGAAGGAAATGGCAACCCACTCCAGTATTCTTGCCTAGAGAATTCCGTGGACAGAGGAGCCTGGTGGGTTGCTGTCCATGGGGTCGCACAGAGTCAGACATGACTGAAGTGATTTAGCATGCCTGCATGCATTGGAGAAGGAAATGGCAACCCACTCCAGTGGGCAACCCACTCCAGTCAGACACGACTGAAGCAACTTAGCAGCAGTAGCAGTAGCAGCAGTTGTAATATTCTACTTGTTCAGCCCAGGTGGTTAATACAGGGTAAATGCACTAATAAAGATAACACTGGCTGTTATAACAGATAAATTCCAAAATGAATAATTTTCAAACACAATACTTTATTTCTACTTTCAGATAGCTTCCAAAACTATGGGGTCCTGAATGATGGTGGTCCTTCTCCTAGCAGTGATTCAAGAACTCAGGTTCATTCCCTCTTGTGGATTCCCTTGTGTATGTGTAGTCCAAAGGCTGCCTTGGAGATTATCTTGTTTGCAACCACTGAAAGGTGACAGGAATATAAAGTTATTGCACCTAGGAAGATTTTATGTTCCATACTTGGAAATAATGCTCAACACCTCTGCCCATATTCCACTGGCCAAAACTTCCTAACACGGCATACTTCATGCAAGAGAGGGTGGCAACCATAGTCTGACTATGTGCCTACAGGGAAGAAGAAATAGGTTTAGTGAATAGCTAGTCAATTTCTGTCACAGCAATGCTCAGGCTTATTTTAGGGTAAACAAAGATTGCTAAACTTTTTAGATATACACAAAAGTTATATATACTTTTCAACATGGTTTTACGTTCAGTATTGCAAGTGATCCTGACAACGTCCTCTATGAGTGAACTGATCTTCTATACTCCTCTTTTCTGAGCTATGATGCAAATTTAGGCACATGACCTCTGCAGTCAGAAATACTTGGGTTCAAATCCCAGTTCAACCACTTAGTAACAGTGTACTCCTGGGTGAGTTACATTACCATTCTAAATCTATCTTCATCAGTAAAACGATTATGTAACGGCTGCTGCTGCTGCTAACTCGCTTCAGTCATGTCCAACTCTGTGCGACCCCATAGACGGCAGCCCACCAGGCTCCCCCGTCCCTGGGATTCTCCAGGGAAGAACACTGGAGTGGGTTGCCATTTCCTTCTCCAATGAATGAAAGTGAAAAGTGAAAAGTGAAAGTGAAGTCGCTCAGTCGTGTCTGACTTTTAGCGACCTCATGGACTGCAGCCTACCAGGCTCCTCCGTCCATGGGATTTTCCAGGCAAGAGTACTGGAGTGGGTTGCCATTGCCTTCTCCGATGTAATGACAAATTTTGAACAATTATCATGTGTCAGATACTGATGATCTTATTTAATCCTAAAAACAATTCTGTGAAGAAGTTCTGCCATTGTCTGAATTCTACAGATGAGGAAATCAATGTACAGAAAAGTTAAGTGAGTTGGGAGTCACAGTAGCTTGGAATTAGTAGAGCCAGTATTTTAAGTTAGGCCTGTCAAACTCTCAAACTCAGAGCCAATAATCTTAACCACTTTGATATTCTATTTTTAGTAGAATGTATATTTTGCAGAGTTGCAATGAAGATCACATTTTAAAATAAAGAAAAACATGAATGAATTAATGTGGATGAATAAATGAACAAATGAATCCTCATTTGTCTTATAATGTGATCGAGTAAGACTAAACAAATAAAGATATTTGAGCCCTGTTACCTCATCAGAATCTTTATAATTCAAAAGATGAATTGCCCTGATAGAGAAGTACAAAAGTGTTCATGTGTCTTTATGACTTTTTCTAGATTGCTCTAGTGTTAGCATAAGTTACTAAAAATGTAACTAATGAAAGAAGTTTGGTTAGCATCATTTTTTTCTCTCTTATCTCACTCCCTTTTCAAGGTACATGGTGACATTTTGTGATAGACTTTAAGAAGTATTTCAAATAGATTAACAGTAACTTGTATTTTTTTTAATCACTTCTTAGAAACTTTAACATTTGTTATAGAAACACCCATTCAAAGCAAAACATGACAGTCAGTGCTGCTGTAGCAGTGGTGATTATAAATGATTCGCCTACAATATCTGACTCTGCAACCTTGAAATGATGCCACCAGGGTACAGTCTGCATACGGCACTGATGCCCACAAAAAGACCTGTAATTACCAAGCACATGTTACAGAATATAACTTCTTGCTATGGGAGAAATCAAAAATCTTGTGTCTCTTAGCTCAAGCATGGCTCATATCACTTTAATGTGTGACAGAGGTACCATATACTCAATTTTACATGTTACCTCTGAATGTCGAACAATGCCCTGGAAACATCCATTGAAATCTGTGTGCAAAACCCATACAGGAGGTGTATCACTCTGGACAAATATTTCTAGGTATCCTTCCCAGAGAAAAGGCTGTTACATTTCCTTGGGGAATGAAGTCAACTTTTTAGTTGCAAGAAGCCAAGCTAAAAATAGAAATACTCCTGGAGAACAGATCAGGAAGAGGCAGGACTTAAAGGACTTTGGGTACATTTAAAGACAAGGCACTGTTTAACGAAAGATAATGAGATGTTCTTATCCTTGATAGTCTGAGGGCAAATGGAAAAAAATAACCAGAAATCTTCATAATCTGGGGCTCTAGAATCCATATCTGTAGGAAATCATGTCGCTGTGTTCTAATACCAATTGAATCTGTGACTCTAATTCCTTAGTGCCTGCCTCATAAAGGTGCCCCGAATGGATAAAAAAGTTAAGCCTCTCAAATACCTCCTTTCCTCTTTCTGGAGAAACGAACATGGTTGCTAAACCTCCCAGTTAAAGAGAGGCCAACATCCAGCTTCAGATGGATCATTATGTACAAATAATCTTTCCTCTTTGTTCACAAATTTCCCCCTTGATCCATTTCTACATAGTCCTAGGTATATGGCGTTCTCATCATCAAGCTGAATTAAATAGATCAAAGACAGAACTGCACAGCTTTCTCCACTTTACCAATTCCTCTTTTAAGCTTGCATTTCTGAGTTGTCATTTGATAATGCAAGATAGTAAAGATAAAATGTTAACCTTAAAACATAAAATGGAGAAAATGAATATAATAAAAATTTTTTTCATTCCATCAATTCATGCCACAAATATTTATTATGTGCTTACCATGAGTACCGAGTACTGCTCTTGCTGCTAAGGCAGTGGCCAGGAAGCCGAGCATTCCCCTGGCTTCATGCAGCTCTCAGTCTGATGGAGAGAGAGAGAACAAAATTACAGTCCAATGTGCTATGTGCTTTGAAGGAAAATAGTGCAGGGAAAAAGGGCAGAGAGGGATGAAGTGGTAGGGGGGAGATCTCTCTGAATAGATGCATTTTGATTTGAACAATCAAAGGGAAAAATACTTCAGGATGAAGGATGAACCAGTGTGAAGATTCTGAAGTGTACCGAGCTTGTTATGTTCAAGCAGCAGTAAGAAAGTCAGTTTGACTGGAGCTGAGTGACAATGGGGGAGCAGGGATGGTAGTGAAAGATGAGTTGAGAGAGAGCAAGGATTAGATAGATAGCAAAGCAAATATCAATTATTGATATCATCTTCTATGAAACAGGTCTCTAGTTTTCTCTTTGTAGAGATCTATGGTCTTCCTAGAGAATCTGTCTGCAATGCAGGAGACCTGGGTTCAATCCCTGGATCAGGAGGATCCCTGTGGAGAAGGGAATGGCAACCCACTTCAGTATTCTTGCCTGGAGAATTCCATGGTCAGAGGCGCCTGACAGGTTACAGTCCATGGGGTCGCAAAGAGTTGGAGCCGCCGACTGAGCAACGAACACTTGACTGGTCTTTATGTGACCACGATCACTGTTTCTATGTGCTTTATACACCAGGGTAGAAGTATCTCAGTCTGAAGGGAAAAGATAAAGCACTAAAAAAAGACATCCTGATGCTATAAACCAGAACTATGCCTGGTGGGCTACAGTTCATGGGGTTGTAAAGAGTTGGACATGACTGAGAGACTTTCACTTTCATTTTTCATAGAACTCTTACTGCAGAGTGTCTACCAGAAAGCCAACTAAGGAGTCTTATGGCAAAGAGAGTCTTTTGGGTTTTGGACTACACTGCTAAATATGTGGATAATGAACTATTACTCTGCTTCCGTATTTGGCACTCAAATGTGTATGCTTTAAAATTACTTTAATCTTTCAGACAGAAATAGCCTGTGTCCGTGTATGTGTGTGTGTGACTCTTTGCTACCCCATGGACTGTAGCCCTCCAGGTTCCTCTGTCCATGGAATTTCCCATGCAAGAATACTGGAATGGATTGCCATTACCTTCTCCAGGGTATCTTCCCCACTCTGGGATTGAGCCCAGATTTCCTGTGTCTCCTGCATTGGCAGGTGGATTCTTTACCACTGTGCCATCTGGGAAACCCCAAAGAGATGGCCTCTTGCCCTTCAGAAGACATTACATTACCACAAATATGCATTTACAAAGGGTGTTTTTTCCCAACATTCTCTATCAGGTTAAGTGCAGTCTTTAAAAGGCCACTTATAAAGATGCACGTTGTGGTGAGAAACCTCTGCTGTTCTTCCTGATCAGAAAGACAGCGCAGTCATATGCTGAGCAGGAAAGTCTCCAAATGATGGTGCCTCTAAATATGTCCAACCCCTTTTCTAAGTGAAAACCAAAATCAGCACAGCACAACTCTCAGTTTCTTATTTTGGAACATATACAGCACTAGTCTACAAATGTACCTCATTTTCATAACTGCATAACCTACAGAAGCATCATAAACATTTGGGAAATGATACTTATTCCTCAAACCTTTATACTTAATGGAAATTGCAGAATAGAAGAAAATTGAAACCAGGTTGTGTCCTTACTAAAAATATCTCCTTTTAATGGAAAAAATACTCTATAAAGCTAATGTTTTCCTATTCCTATGCACAGTTTCTTCCTCGATTTTTTAAGTCTAAAACTTCTAGGCTGTCAGTTTGCTATATAGTAGAAAAGGCACCCAACTGGGATCTGGTTTTGGAACCATCACTTACTGATTGGTTATCTTTAGGTAAACTTGGGCAAGACACTTACTGTGTCCCATAAAACTGAGAAGATGTGTTCTGCCCTCTTCAAGAGTTGTTGTAAATTTATGAATGAATGAATAAATGAATATTTTCCTGAGATATCTCTGAGAGGCCTGGATGATTGGATACGCTTCATTCTTTCTGGTATCTGCGTGTGCTTGAACCATTCTCTTTATGCTTAGTTGTTCATATCTACATCAATGCCCAAAATATGTGTCTGCAGCTCATTCTTCAGGTCAGCTATTTGGAATACAACACTTTTCTTTCTTGAATTCTTAACAGCATTTAGCACAGTCTATCACATAATAGTTGCTAATGAAAAAAAAGTGGAATCCAGATATATCAATGATTCAATAATTCCACTTTATAGTATGACATTTGCTAGTTGGAAGAAAGACGAGGTATTGTTAGAGACCTATTAGCTGAATTATTCTAATCACCTTTTCTTCCATCTATCTGTTGCTTATGAATAGGTCTCTCTGAAATGCTAGAAGTGTTCTATATCTGTGTTTTCTAATACATAATCACTAGCCTCTTGTGCTCACTGAAACCTAAAACTGGTGCTGGTGCAATTGAGGAACTAAATGTTTAATTTAACTTTAATTAATTAAAATAAAAGTAGCTTTATGGCTAATGGTTCTGGTGTTAAACAGTGCAGAACTGTATGAAAGTCACAAAAATATTTTTAGGGCAAAGCAAAGTTTTCATGGGCACTTGGATACTTCAAATAGTTTAGACAGGGAACCTGCCCGCTTTTGTACATTGTGAAATTGACTTCAGGTAAAACTCTTTATCTATAGCCATCAATTCCCTTTTTAAATAATCTACACAGAGCCAACTAGCACACCTGCTTATTGGTTTGAAATATTTCCCATTGAAGGTTAGCAAAGACAATGTACCGGGGGTGAGCTGTTTTCTGGTAGCTCAAGCTTCTGTTTTCAAGGAAGACATTTTGAACATCTTAATGATCACTGATTTTCAGATATGACTTCAAAAAATTCTTTGAGATGAAATTTTAGACATAGCCACAAGTGAAAAGAAGTTAAATGATTTTTTCCAATGATGCCACAGGATCATTGATCTTGTGGGAACTAAGGAAGAAATATCTGAGCCTGGTAGTCAAAGAGTATTTTCAAGAGAAGCTCAATTTTTATCTTCTGTAGGAGAAAGTCACACAAGTAGAGCATTTGAATGTACGTTTTGTTACTGTATCTTTCCTCCAAAGCAGAGTTAAAATGTAAAAGCTGTGGTCTTCTTAGCAAAGACTGCTTCAGAATATAAAAAAGCCATAAGACCCAGCAAGACACTCAAAAGATGATAAAACTTTGGTTTGATAAGAGCAAACACAATACATTTTGGATCAGCTATACAAAGTATGACCATATTAAAATTCTCCAAACCCAGACGTTTTGACAGTGAGAAGTGGCACTTTAAGTGCTTATGCTGGGAATATAGGTGGAAATTGGAATTGTTCTGAGTAAACCCAGATGTATGATCACACTAACTTTTTGAAAGGATGTGTTCTAGATCAACATTAATTGTTTAACAGCAATCTGATAGTTCTTCTCTGTAGGATATGTCCTCGTTCTTTTAAAACTCATTGTTTTTTGAACTACCAGGAATTGGGTTTTTAAGAATTTTAACTTTTGAAAAGATTTTTAAATCAGTAGCTACTGAAAAAAAGAATCAGGGACTTTTGAAAGTTCCACTATGCAGCTTTGTCATGAGAAATATTCCTCATAACCCTAAAACTCTGTGTCCAATTTAGTGATGGGGTCTTCTGATGTTATCATATCTGAAATACATTCTCTAGCACTCAGAGCTACATGGAATATTTATATTAGAGATTGGCAAACTTTTCTATGGAAGGTCAGATAGTAAGTATTTTACATTTGGTAGTATATGGCCTCCTGTACAACTACCCAAAACCAGTTGTAATATAAAAACAACCATAAGCAATACATAAACAAATGGACATGGCAGTATTCCAGTAAAAACACGTGGTTGGCTGGTTGAGCTAAATATACTCTAGCATAAGAGACATAAAAGTCAGACCACATTAAGTTTCCCTATATTGCCATAGGGCTTCCCCTCACACATATACAATTCCTTCCCTCCCTCCCTCTCTCTTTCCCTCTCTTCCTTCTTTCCTTTTCTTCTGTCTCCCTCCCCTCTTTTCTTCCCTTTTCCTTTCTCTCCTTCCCCTTCCTCTGTCTTTCCTTTATTTCTTCTTCATTCTTTAAGAAAACATTTAATGAGAACCAACTCCACACCACCCATTGAGATTTCAGAGAAAAATAAGGCATCATTTCTGCTATTTTTTTTTTTTTTTGATGAATTTCTAACACTTTGGGCAAAGATATGTAATATGTCTTGGTACTAGAGAAATTGGGGTCCATGGTCATAGAACAGCTGAAGCAGAGACAGAACTACACTTCACTAATCTGACTTAAGTCCACTGAACCATCCTTGACTGCTAGTGCCTGGCGTATGTTGGGATGGTCAAGAAAAAAAGTAGAAAAACATAAATACATTTTAGAAACCCCTTTATACCTTACATTCTATACATAGCAGCATTTCCTCATTCTTCCAAAGAAGATTTTTGTTTTTAATAACCTTAATAGAAGATAAATAATAAATGTTTTATATCATATTATATTTTTATCAGAAACTACTATAAGTATGTAAAATGATATCATGGCAAAGTAATTAGTAATTACATTTTTATGAAATTCAATTAAATATTCTGCTCTTTGATAGGTATACATTAATGAGTAAGAACATTTATACAAAAGTGTTTTGTCTTTCTACCATTCTATTTTTTTAATGAGATTTACCTTAGAATTGCTTATTTTCCTTAGATCTAATTCTTAAAAATAAAACAAATTATATTTTGATGTAAAGTTGAGATTGTCCTTAGCAGAAATGATTTAATTTCCACTTTGCTGTTGTATTAACCAGGCTCAGGTCATCGGGCCCCAGCCTGTGGTTTAGTTCCTTTAGCATATGAAATGTACTTAAAGTAGCTTCAACATATTAAGGCAAAGACAAAGTATCTCCAGCTCACTTCATTTCATTAAACTTGAACATAATCTCTTAAAGAAATCTAGTAAAATACCTACTAGTGCACCTTCTAAGTTTCCAAGGTATGTTACATCGAATATCTCAAAGAAAGTTACGTAATTGTCCTGACATTCATGGGAATACCTGTTATCAGGACAGAAAATCTTTGTTCAATTTACCCTTAGTACAAAATTAATTAAGATATTATATAGAATAAAATGGCAGACTTTCCATTAATATCTTCCATAATTCTCATTTAAACCATGTGAGTATGGGGATATAAAACTTCCTTGGATTTCTCAGTACTCTTGTAGGAAAAAAAAGAACAAAAACAAAAAAACTAGCTTGCTGAGATTTCTTTCTCTTTATAAAAAGCAGAGAAAAATGACTTTTCCCTATCCCTTGACTATAGAATGTTCAGCTACTCATGTAGGACGATGGAGCTGACTCTCATTGCATTGCTTCAGGGTCAAGACTAAGGAAAGAAGGCGATCCACAGGCTATTTACTGAAGTAATAAAAAACCTTTCTGTGTCGTATATTTTTGCCTTTCATACTCTTCATGGGGTTCTCAAGGCAAGAAGGCTTAAGTGGTTTGCCATTCTCTTCTCCAGTGGACCACGTTTGGTCAGAACTATCCACTGTAATCTGTCCATCTTGGGTGGCCCTACAGGGCATGGCTCATAGTTTCAATGAATGAGACAAGGCTGTGATCCATGTGATCAGTTTGTTTGGTTTTCTGTGACTATGGTTTTCATTCTGTCTGCCCTCTGATGAAAGAGCATAAGAGGCTTGTGGAAGGTTCCTAATGGGAGGGACTGGCTATGGGGAAAACTGGGTATTGCTCTGGTGGGAGGGGCCATGCTCAGTAAATCTTTAATCCAATTTTCTGCTAAAGGGTGGGACTGTGTTCCCTTCCTGTAGTTTGGCCTAAGACTAAACTATGGTAGGGGTAATGGCATAATGGGGACCTTCTTCAAAAGAACTTATGCCAGCATGCCACCACGGCTCCCAGGACTGTTGTATTCAGTGCTCCTGATGACCCACACCTCTACCTGAGACTCCTGGAGACTCACAGGCAAGTCTGGCTCAGTCTTTTGTGGGGTCACTGCTCGTTTCCCTGGGTATTGGTGCACACAAGGTTTCGTTTGTGCCCTCTGAGCATCTCTGACAGGTGTGAGATTTGATTTGATTCTAAATGCAATTTCACCCGTCCTACTGTCTTGTTGAGGAGTCTCCTTTGCCCATGGACACGGGGTATCTTTTTTTAGTGGGATCCAACATTCTGTCCAATGGTTGTTCAGCAGAGAGTTGCAATTTTGGTGATTTTGCAGGAGAGGATGAGTACATGTCCTTCTACTCCACCATCTTGAGTGGTGAGGCTGAAGTTCCAGTACTTTGGCCACCTGATGTGAAGAGACGACTCAGCCGACTCAACCAAACCCAATAGTGAGATAAATCCTTTGTACAGATGAGACGTCAGACACTTACTAGAATATAAAGAAGTTGAAGTTAACAGATGAGTTGTAGAAATTGAAATCCCTCCCATCTTAATCCATTTGGGCTGCTATAACACAGTACCAGAGGCTGGGTGGCTTAGGAAAAGCAGAATCTTATTTCTCACAGTTTGGGAGGCTGGGAAATCCAAGACCAACATCCTGGCAGATTCAGTGTCTGGTAAGAACCTACTTCTTCCTTGGTGGCCATCTTCTCTCTGTGTTTTCATATTGTGGAAAAGGCAAAAGAGCTTTCACTGGTGGCTTTTTTTTTCAAGTCTTATTTTTAAATTTTTGGCCATGCAGTGCAACATGCAGAACTTCGCCAACCACGGATCAAACTCATGCCCCTGCAGTGGGTGCTAGAAGTCATAATGCTGGACAAACATGGAAGTCCACTGGTGGCTTTTATAAGATCACTTATTTTATTCAGGAGGGCTCCACACTCATAACCTCATCATCTCCGAGTGACCCACCTCCTAATACCATCACTTTGGGAACTAGGTTTCAACATTTGAATTTTAGGGGACACAGACACATGGATCATAGCACCTCAACATCACTGAGACTCCAGTTTCCTTGGTCTTGGTTGTTGAAGTGGTAGGAAGATTCCTGGACCAGCTTCCTCTTGGCTCCAGTTGCCTGCCCTTGTCTCCAGGCTTAAACCTCCTCCTGCCCTACTGCTGCATCTCCCTTATCTTTTCCTGCAGGACTTTTGCACCCTATTGGCTGCTTCTTGGTCTCAGGCACATCTGCATCTGTATCCTTCTTGCATTACTCAGGTATTCATGCCCTTGGTGTGTGTAAAATATCCCCACTAATGTCCCTACCTCTCTACATTGCTGCACTTCATTCCCTTATGCAGGTGACAATCATTTATTCATTCATTCTTCATTCAACACTTGCCTTGTTTACTTTTGTTTGTTTGCTTGCTCTATTTCTTTCTTTCTTTCTTTTTTTTTTTTTTTTGTCTTAAAGAGGTTCTCCTGCCACTCTGCATATTCCCTTTTATATGGTGCAGGTTCTCAACATTTTATCCACAATTCTAAAATCCAACTTGTCCTGAAAATTGAGATTTCTTTGTTGATTGATTGGTTGAGATTGGTTTTACCTTTTTATCAGCAAAACTCTCCTGACCTAAATTTATTTAGGAGCAAAACCTAGCCTGAACTGACAAAAGGCTGCTGCTGCTGCTGCTAAGTCGCGTCAGTCGTGTCCAACTCTGTGTGACCCCATAGACAGCAGCCTACCAGGATCTTCCATCCCTGGGGTTCTCCAGGCAAGAACACTGGAGTGGGTTGCAGAGGATATTTCTCCAATTGTAGGCAGATTAGATAGAGGGTTTCTGAGAGGAAAAGATTCAGGCATAGCTTTTTATCATGTGATCTAAGCTTGGCCACAATGCTTCCCTGTGTAGAAGAACAGGTCTCAGTTGTTAATGAGTTTAATGGAATAAAAAAATGTAAGAACAAACTGCTAATTTACCATGGCCAGAGGAATAACTTAACCACGTCAGAGACAATAAATCAGTTGTAAAGCCTCCAGTTTTGTTTTGAAGGTAAACGTTAGCCTGAAGCACATTCTTGAGCTATTTGCTGAATCCAAACTCCCTCAAGCACTCAACCACCAGGCTATCTAAAACTTAAGGAATGAAGATGCTGACTTTTGCTTATCTCTTCAGACGGTAAAGCATCTGTGTACAATGCGGGAGACCTGGGTTCGATCCCTGGGTTGGGAAGATCCCCTGGAGAAGGAAATGGCAATCCACTCCAGGACTATTGCCTGGAAAATCCCATGGACAGAGGAGCCTGGTAGGCTACAGTCCATGGGGTCACAAAGAGTCGGACACCACTGAGCGACTTCATTTTCTTTCACTTTGACTTCAATCAGTTAGAGCCTGGATTCTGCCAACTTTTGCCCCAGT
The DNA here is from genome assembly GCF_029378745.1 of Bos indicus. Taxonomy (NCBI): domain Eukaryota; kingdom Metazoa; phylum Chordata; class Mammalia; order Artiodactyla; family Bovidae; genus Bos; species Bos indicus. The sequence continues at coordinate 58,475,415 of NC_091763.1, read as the reverse complement.
TCTATTCCGAATTCTCCCTTCAAGAATATGCACATGTTTAGCTTAAAACTTCCCCAGTTTTGCTGTTTGGGAAGACTGCTTTGGGAAATAGCCCCAATGTTCCCCTTGTTGCAAGTAATATTAATACTCCCTTCTCTCACTCTTTGGCTTGGTTGTATCTTTTAACTTAACACCTGCCCAGTGACAAACCAGTTTACAGATAATACAATCTGATGTGTAAAATTTGTACATTTCATGGCAGCCCTTTAATATGCTTACTTTAGAGCGCTGCCTCTGATTCCTTGGATGTAAGAAGGTGCTTCTGCAGTCTATACTATGAACTCCATATTATTCAGAAATGTTGGAAAAATTTTTGGCTTCCAAAAAACACCTGGCCTGAGTTGTTCAGAGAAAAGATTGGGCACTGCACTCCCTTCCAAGGAATACCCCTTCCAAGGAGACCAACTATGTTTCAGAACTGTTTCCTAACTATATCTTGCCTACTCAACTGAACATGAAATGCTGCTAGGCCTTCTTACTCTACTCCTGTTAAAACTAAGTTTAATTTCTTCGTATCTGAGGAGAGTTCTGGAGTGAAGATAAAGGTCTAAATGCTTTATAAAGGGGACTGTGCATTTAGTGGCAGAGAGACATAGGGCTTTCTGAAGGGAGAGAACACATCTAGGAATTAAATTCTGGATGGTGATGCTGACCATGGCTATAGACTAGGGATCTATTTGAACATTGGTCCTCCATTCTAGAAGAAATCCAATACCACTCCTTAAATTTCATTCCTCTTAGGTTTTTAGATCTTAGGACATGTTTAGTCTGGTAGAAAACTGAGGAGAAAAATCTGCCTTTAAAGGCATTCAAATCCAATTTAAAAAATTAATTAGCCTTCTGATGCCAAATTGGCAAATGAACCACACCACTTTGAGAGATGCCTAAAGGGACTACTGCTGCCAGTTGATAATTGTTGTTTTTTTTCTTTTTCTTCTCTCTCATGTCACTATGGCTGGTAGATGTTGTTCTTGTTCCCTCATGCTCTTCCTTCTTTCATTGACTCATCTGTCTTGCTTTCCTTTGCTATATATTGCTTCCTCTTTCTAAACACCCTATCCTCTCTCCTTTGTTGGCTTGCATCCTCCAGGATTTCAGTATCCCCCTGCATTCTTCTATAATGTCTCTGTCTGTGCTCTGGATGTTTGCACATCCTCCTTTCTGGCAAAAATGAATACATTAAGCCCATTTATAAGTTTATTTATTGAATTTGTTGTTGTTTGTTTAGTCCAACTCTTTGTGACCCCATGGACTAGCCCACCAGGCTCCTCTTCCATGAGATTCTCCAGGAAAGATTACTGGAGTGGGTTGCCATACCTCCTCCAGGGGATCTTTCCAACACAAGGATCAAACTCAAGTCTCCTGCTTAGCAGGTGGATTCTTTATCTCTGAGCCACCAGGGAAGCCCATTTGTTGAATAGCATAGCATAGTGAAATCGTTCAGTCGTGTCTGACTCTTTGCAACCCCATGGGCTGTAGCCTACCAGGCTTCTCCATCCATGGGATTTTCCAGGCAAGAGTACTGGAGTGGATTGCCATTTCCTTCTCCAGGGGACCTTCCCAACCCAGGGATCAAACCTAGGTCTCCCACATTGTAGGCAGATGCTTTACCGTTTGAACCACCAGGGAAGATGAGAGTAAGCCAATATCCAAATTCAGGAATTTGTTGAATAATGATTATTAAAAAACAAAATTCAACTGACTAAATTTGTAGAACCAGTTGGCTTTATTGAGCAATTCATGAATTGGGTGGTGTCCCATCTAACAAATAGAAGGGCACTTTGACAGGCAGTGGTGTCGGCTAGCCAGCAGCGAGAGGCAGCGTGAAACAAGACTTTAATTCCTTCCCCAGGAAGTGAACCTGGGAAGCCTGAATGGAACCAAGAATCCTAGCCACCAGACCAGAAAGTGCTAGAGGCTAGAAGCTATTTTTTTCCTGGATCTTTGTCCCCAGTGATAAATGCATTTAACACGGAGACAAAAACTGTAAATGCAGGTACAAAGTTTATTATTGCAGACATAGCACAACAAGTTGCAAAGCACAGAGAGAAATGGTTTGTTAAGACAGAAGCAAGGCAGAGATGCACACCCAGAGAGAAGAGGTGTGGGTGTTCCCCTTACTGAGGGGGAATGCAATAAGGAGGTGGTTAAGTCATTTATATAGGTCAGTTCTTCCCAATCTTTGTTTTCCTTTAGCCAATTATCTGGTTTCTTTTTCCACACCTGACCTGCCCTGAGACCCTCACCTTGGTGCGCACACACCCTCAGGCAAGATGGATCTCGAAGTGAAGGCTTCTGGGAGGAGCAAGACTCATTATGGTATCCCTTAATGACTTTTGATCCCTAAGGACCCTTTCTGTGTGTCCTGGTTCCTTGTCCCCAAAGAAGGAGGTGGAGCTGAGAGCCCTTAATCCTTTACTCAAACAGGGTTTTGCCCCTCTTTGTCCTTGCCATGACCGTTACCTTACGCTGTTTACAAGAGGCAAAAAACTGGCCGTTTACTCTGTTTCTGTTGTTCCTTCTGTTTCAGAGGGCAAACACGAGGCTGTCGTAAATGCCTTAACTGTAGTCCACCTATGTCTTGGGGCTTCCCTGGTGGTTCAGTCAGTGAAGAATCCATCTGCAATGCAGGAGATCGCCTGCAGCACAGGAGACCCAGTTTCAATCCCTGGGTCAGGAAGATCCCTTGGAGAAGGAAATGGCGACCCACTCAAGTGTTCTTGCCTGGAGAATCCCATGGACCGAGGAACCTGGTGGGCTATAGTGCATGAGGTCACAAAGAGTCAGACACGACTGGGCAACTGAACAACAACCATTGTCTTATCTCAGGAAATGCAAACAGCAGACTGGTTATAAGTGTCCAGCCTGAAGCTCACTTCTTCCTGCCTCATGAAGTGCAAACAGGAGGCCTGTTTAATTTCTAACGTGGAGCCCATCTATCTCCTGCCTCAGTAGTACAGAATGGAAAGAATTTTTTTAATAGGCGGAAGGAGGGTGGCAAGAAGATATTAGCAGTATAAAAGAAAAGATTGTTTCCAGCCAGCCTGTCTTCTTTTTTGGAGTAAGGGAAAGGCAGGCGTCTTTATCATGCAGATGATCTGATTAGTGTTGATCAGGAAATTTCAGACTGTTTAAAGATCACATTCCTGGAAAAGGCTGAAACCGTAATTAAGTCTTGTTTTGCTGTCCTGGGGGAAAATGACTCCATTTGGGGCCATTTTTTTTTTCTTTTTCCTTTTTAAACAATAACATTTACCTCTGATTTTAATTTAGCATGAAACTGAATAGAAAGATTTGTTGTCCTTAAAATATTTTATCCTTCTCCTACCCCCTACCTCCATTAAATACAGCCTTTGAATTTTGAGTATAGCTTCTGAGTATATATATTTTTTTCTATTGGTCACTTATACTTAATTTATAGAAATTTCTGTTTTCTCTTGTTTAAGATTTACCTCATACTAAATGGCAACCCACTCCAGTGTTCTTGCCTGGAGAATCCCAGGGACGGGGGAGCCTGGTGGGCTGCTGTCTATGGGGTCGCATAGAGTCGGATAGGACTGAAGCGACTTAGCAGCAGTAGCAGCAGCAATCTTATTAAAGGGACTTCCCAGGGGGCACAGTGGTAAAGATTTCACCTGCCAGTGCAGGAGACGCAGGAAATGAGAGTTCAGTTCCTGGAGGGAAGAGCCCCTGGAGGAGGAAATGGCAACCCATTCCAATATTCTTGCTTGGAAAATCCCATGAACAGAGGAGCCTGGCAGGCTACAGTTCATGGGGTCACAAAGAGTTGGACATGACTGAGCATGGAGGCAGGCAATCATACTAAAATCTTTTATTTATTTATTTTTTTAAGAGAAGCAACTGTCCTGTTCTAAAGAGTTAACTAATTCACAGTTAATGGTCCTTTTTTTAAATTTTTAAAATAATAAATAATAATTTATAATAAAATAATAATATTAATAAAAATAATAAATTTTAAAATAAATTTAAAATAATAAATTTTAAAATAAAATTTTAAAAATAATAAAGAACACAACTGAAATGCCCTTGGGAAAGCACATGCATTCTTTCTGAGCAGGAATTTCCCTAAAGCAAAATTCCAGCACAGTCAAGTTTACTTTCTTATTCAACAATCTAGAGAATGGCAGCAAATATTGGCTGCCTACTATTGGAGATAAGTAGGAAAAAAGGGTGGAAGTGGAATTTGGGAGAAAAAAAGTAGGGTTTGAGCACATGACTAAGCAGGAAGGGATCTGTTATACTCATTTTCAAAGGGAGAAATGAGGCAGAGAGAGAATAACTTGAGTCTCAGAACATTCTTCCTGGGTGTTGGGAGGACCAGAAGCCTTCAGTCTTACAAAAATTGCCTGTGGAGCCAAGTCTAAGACTTCTGCTACCTTCTAGGATCCTCTGGTGAATAACCTCTGTTCAGGAATTTGAAGCATTCCCCCATTTATTGCTAGAACATATGTGTCAGAAAACACAAGCATATTATCTGAGGCATGCAAGTTTTTCTACAGTTATGCAATAGAGTTGGGCAGAAGAAGTTGGGAGGCAGAAGTTAAAAGCTCTGATTTTAAAAAATTAGAAAGAGATTGAGATCTTGGAGGGAAGAAGAGACTAAAGGAGAAGTAGGGTAGAAGAAAATGCCTCTCCCAAGGCGTAGTTTTGTTGACTGAAATAAAAAATTCACAGTGTGCATTTGAGAACTGTGAGCGTCACTTTTATTCTTGAATCTTACTGAATATTGTGTCCCAGGAGACAGCCTCTCAGGTAGCTCTGAGGAACTGTTCTTAAGAGAGACCAGCATGGAGATACATGTGTATATATATATATACACAGAGGCTCAGACAGTAAAGAATCTGCATGCAATGCAGGAGACATGGGTTCGATCTCTGAGTTGGGGAGATACTCTGGAGAAGGGGATGGATACTGGAACATTCTTGCCTAGAGAATTCCATGGACAGAGGAGTCTGGTGGGCTAAAGTCCATGGGGTTTGCAAAGAGTTGGATAGGACTGAGAAACTATCACTTTCACAGATAGATTTAGATATGATTTTGGCTAAGAAGGATGTGTAATCAAGCACACATCTCAGTAGAAGGTCATTGCAAGTCAGGAGGAACAGATTTCTCAGTTAATGATTTTAGTGTTTTTCTAAGTACAGGAAGATACAAGAATTTAGGTTCATAAAACATTTCTTTCCTAAAATATAACTGAGGGCCAGTTTTGCCTGTTTTCTCAAAGCACAGAGTATCTCATTCTGTTCTTTGTCTTGAATTCCTTTCAGGGTGTACTGTGGGTTAAGGACTGCAGTGCCTGGCAACTTAATCCTTGTAAACCTGGATAAGCAAACAGTCTTTGTTTTAGCTTCTACAACAAAGCACAATTGATTTCAAGCATTTCTTTCATACTGAATAAAAAGAAGATTCTGAGCAAAGGATGGTATGAAAACTGCATCTCGGGATCAATTATTACTATTTAAGTTATGTAAAAGTTATTGATAACTTCTTTATTTGCTGTGTGTCGTGGTTGTTATTGTCTTAGTTTTAGCAAATACTTAAAATACTTAAGATTCCCTTTCATTAAAAAAAAAAGATTTCCTTTAATGACCTTAGTTAGTCTAATATTAATTATCCCAGTAAAGTTTTTTTTTTTTTTTTTTTTGACTTAAAGTTCTCTTGTTATGAGGAATTTTAGAAACATAGTCATTATAGTTGTTGGTATTGGGGGAAGGAATATAGAACTTTTGATTTAGGAATTCAGGAAACTTATCAGTATAGGATTCCTAAAAAGCACTTACCCAAGTTTTGTTTAATTGCCTCAAGTTAACAGAAAATTCACTGTCATTATAGACAGCCCATTAATTTTCAGATGGAGTTTTGTTTGAAATGTTTCCTTACAGTGGCCTAAAATTTTCTTCTTGGCAATTTCTTCTACCCTTTGAAGTAATGCAGTAAAATCTGTATCCTTTCCTAAGAGGTGACAGTAGCATTTATGCATGTGGTCCAATTTCCTTTCCTTAGTAGAAGGTTTCCCATGCATTCCTTCACAGCGTGCTATTTTTAATTACAAAATATAATATTTTTATTCCCATAATGCCATTATATCCAATATTGTTCAACAGTTTCATTTAATCTTATTCCATTTAATCTCTAATTCCTCTTCCTTCCTGTTCCCTGGTTCCCACACTTATAATTCATTTTCCCAGCCTTTCTTTCCACTCCTATAATTCCTACCTTTGTCCCTGATTGCTCCTCCTCTCCTGCAAACAAACAAATAAGAGCCTGGGCTTGAGTTTGACAAGTGGCTCCTCAAAGGCAGGTGAAGAAGCAGAAGTCAGACAAAGGACAGGGCACCTCTGGGTCAGGGAGAGAAATTAAAACTGACTCAGAATCACTAGCCTGAGCAGTAGAGTGTCTCTGAGATGGTGCCTCTAAAAGGTCCCTTGAGGGAGCTTAACAGGGTAGGAAGGTGCTAGAATCCCAAAGGACTAGATGCATCTGAGCCTACAGCTCTGAGGCCTCTGGAAGCCTGATGCTGAAATCAGAGGAGCCTGGGAGCTGCCGGGTTATTTGACAGTGTTTGTACATTTCATATTTGAAATGCTTTAGGAACATGGATTCCCTGATTTTTACAAATTCTGACACTTAAAAATAATAAAATACCAGTGGTAATATTGGTAGATCAGTCTCTTGGGAAATAACACCAACTGCAGGAATAAGAACTATTTCCTTTCCTTTTACAACCACTCCATTCCCCACAGAGCCTTCCTGTCAGCAATTTTCACGCATTCATCAGTTTCATCCTCTGTTCCTAAACAACAAGATTTTAGTCCCATTTTCTGGATATTCTGTCTTAATGCGTAATGCATTTATGTGACTAATTTGGGTATTGACCTATCCGTTACTTAGATATTCATTCAATGAACACAATGAAAGTGAACAATCAGGCACTGGGATAATTGCTGGGGATTCAAAAGTGAATGAGATAGAGGGTCAGGACAAGGTGATGATGGGACTTCCCTGGTGATCCACTGGCTAAGACTCCAAGCTCCCAATGCAGGGGGCATGGGTTTGATACCTGGTCAGGGGATCCCATATGCTGCAACTAAGAGTTCACATGCCACAGCTGAAGATCCTACATGCACAATGAAGATGTGGTGCAGTCAAAAAACAAAAAGGGTGACGATGGTTAAGCCTGTGGGCTCTGGAGCTGGGATGACTACATTCCAGCCCTTCCGTCTCCCAGCTCTCCTAGCTTTAATTAAGCACTGTTTCTGTGACTCAATTTTCTCATCTCTCAAATGGTGATACTAGTAGTAATACTAATTAAAAATCTTATAGGGTTGTTGTGAGGATTAAATGTCTTCATACTGATACATGTAAACCACTTAGAACAGCACTTGGCAGTCCCTAAATATTTAATAACTGGCATGTGTTAGTATTTCAAATGTATCCTGCTCTCAAATTCCTTATAATTTAGTAAATAGAGCAAGAATTTCAGACAGTGATAAACTGGAAACATTTGTTAAGGTCATTTGGTCAAGTAAGGATCTGCCAACAGCTGTTCTTCTGTCATTATTTTTAATTTCTCCATCTAATCCATGAAGATATCTCAAGATTGGCCAATGACATTCAGATGTCTCTGCTTAGTACATTATGATTACCAGTATTATGTGTGGAAGATAAAGCTGTCTGGTACCTTTGGAAAGGTGTGTTTCTACTGTCAAAGAGTCTGTCTATTAATTTTCCATGAAAAAATGGGCAATGTCTTAGTTAGCTTGGGTTGCTATAACAAAATTTCATGGATTATGTGCTTCAAAGATAGAAATTTAGTTCTCACACTTCTGGAGGTTGAAAAGACCAAGATCAAGGTGCTGACAGGTCTTATTTCTGGTGAAGACCCATTTCCTGGTTAGTAGACAACCGTCCTCTTACTGTGTGCTTACATGACATTTTCTCAGTGCTCATGTATGAAGAGAGATATATGTCTTCCCCTTCTTATTACGGCACTAGTTTCATCGTGAGGTCCCCACCCTCATGATCTAACCTAAATCTAATTATCTTACAAATGATCTCTAAATACCATCACAGTAGAAATTATGGCTCCAACAAAAGAATTTTTGGGGGGCACACAAACATTCAGCCTTGAATAGGCAAGTTACAAAACATTCCAACAACTCAAATTCTTCATCTATAAGGTTAAGATCAACTATACCAATAATACTTAATAGGATTATTAATCTCATTTGCAATAAGATGCTCTATATAGGGCCTCCCAGGTGGCGCTAGTGGAAAGAACTTGCCTGCCAGTGCAGGATACACAGGGTTCAGTCCCTTGGTTGGGAACGCTCCTTGACTGGAGAATCCCAAGGACAGAGGAAGCCTGGAAGGCTACTGTCGCAAAGAGTCAGAGATGACTGAAGCAACTTAGCACGCACACATGCTGTATGTAAAGCCCAGTTCTCAGAATCTCAGAGGTCTTTTTGAGTTAATAACTGATGTGCATAATAAATTCCAAGAATACATCCTGAAAGTAGAAACATGTATTGTGTATTCTATTAATTTGCCACTGATAGATGTATAAAATTTAATCTCCTTCTTTGTATTATCTTTCCACACAATTTTTGCAAATGCATCAAAGAATTATTTCAATATCCTTAGAGAATGACCATGTATGTATCTTTTGAGAGCACAACTCTATTTAGTAGATGACAGCTGAGAGGTATTTCAATCTTGATTATCATTCAAACATTATCAGATAGAATTTTAATTGATCTTAAAGCTTGTCTTTCGTTGATGTTTTATTGTGTAGTTTCAGGAAGTAGATCCTTTGCTTTGTGAAGCTTAGACATTTTTAAAAGTATTGAAGTAGGCATCCAATCAATATTGGGCATCAAGAAAATATTCTCCAGAATAGTTGGGCTGCCCCGGTGGCATTAATGTGGCATCCAAAGATTCTTACCAATAAACACTGTAGTTATTAGGTGCTGCAGATGAGTGGGAGCCCCCAGTTTGAGAAGAGAGTGTTTGTGAGTGGCAGGCAGCCTTGGGTACACAGGTTGGATGTTGGTGGGACTGAGAGTAGAACACTTTCACTCTTACTGCAGTAAATGGCAGTTGAATAGGCACTCAGTAGTTTGAGTAAACATTTCAGTATTGTTTAATTCAGTAAAAATAATTCACCTGCAATGCAGGAGATGCAGATTTGATCCCTGGGTCAGGAAGATCCCCTGGAGGAGGAAATGGCAACCCACTCCAGTATTCTTGCCTGGGAAATCCCATGGACAGAGGAGCCTGGCAGGCTACAGTCCAGGGAGTCGCAAAGAGTCAGACACAAATGAGCACATTGCATTTAAAGTAGCAAATGGGAAAAGACAAGCAAAAACCAATTGGAAGTTTAAACAATGGAGACAGCTAAGGCCAACTTCAGTTGTGAGAGAAATGTAATGGAGCTATGTATTGGTAATAGTCAATACTTTGGACACCTGATGAGAAGAGCAAACTCACTGGAAAAGACCATTATGCTGGGAAAGACTGAGGGTAGGAGGAGAAGGGGACAACAGAGGATGAGATGCTTGGATGGCATTACTGACTCAATGGACATGAGTTTGAGTAAGCTTTGGGAGTTGGTGATGGACAGGGAAGCCTGGCGTGCTGCAGTTCATGGGGTCGCAAAGAGTCGGACATGACAGAGCAACTGAACTGAACTGATAATGTCCAGAAGATGTAGATTGAAGTAACTTTGAGAAAGTTGCTGTTTTTTTCTCTTCTTTAGGAAAAAAATAGATGGACACATCCTTTTCGGATTGGGAAAAAATATAACTATGTGGAATGTGTGTTTGTTGACATAAAGCATTCTCTGTGCCTTTCTTCTGTGTTTTTCAGCTCCTGCCTCATGAAAGAAAAATTGGGAAATCAAGATAAGGAGACTATCCTGTCTCCACCCCCACTCTCAAATGCTCACCTGAGGGAGAGACACAGAATAGCCATACTTGTCTATGAGATGCAAAAGAAGCTACCAGGACTCTAACTTCAAGGAGAGCCCAAGAACTGGGGCAAAAAATGCCAAATGTTTAACAGGTAAGAGCCTTATAGTAACACTTTCAGTATTTTGAATACTTCCCAGAAGACGATACAGTGTCTCCCCTTTAAATTAAAGAGGGACTTTTACTATTTACAGAGAAGAACCATTAACCAATAAAATCCATGGAATCTGTTAGCATTCTAGGTGCAGATGAGAACGCCAGGTTGAAGTGTTGACTTCAAATATAAAAGTGCTCTTTTTGCAGAGGATAATGGCTGGTTGTTTTATTTCACACACAGGTCATGAATGGAAATTGAATTTACAATACGGTATGAGGTTTTGGAATAAGTTACAGAGAAGAATTTCTGGAGCACTTTCACTGTTACAAATCAGAATACGTTGCTAGTGGAGAAACAATGCTATTTCTGTGCCAATTTCTGTAAAATAATAATTTCTTATTTGCTGTGATCTAAGTATGATTCCGGAAGTTTTGGTTAGATTTTACTTCAAGTCCTACTAAGAGTCAGACACAACTTAGTGCCCCAGCACAAGCATGAGAGTCCTTTAAAATAATTTGTAATCATTTGAAGTCTCCTTGGAGTAAGTGTTGATGTTCAAGTTTCCCTCCATGAATAAATAACACTGGTACAGGAATGGTGGCTACTCAGAAAACAATCACAAGGAGGGAGTGTGTTGCTTGCATTCAAACACACTTGTGAAAGTGTGTATTTTCCACACACTTTTATTTATCTTTCTCACCCATTAAACTTCTGTGTCAGCAGAGGTACCAGTTAATATACAATATATCATATATATTTATTCTTTTTAGGATCAAATGTAAACAGGTGCTGGGTGAAGAGGGCTGTCAATAAAAAAAAAAAAAAACTGAACTTTCATATGTGGATGAAAGGATGCTGAACAGAATGCTGATTACCCTGGAAATCTCTCTTTGCTCTTAAATAGTACATATTAGGGTTTTTTTAGCAATGATATTAAAAAAAAAAAAATGAAAACAGAAACTGGCAAGTAAGAACGGAGAGTGTAATTCAGCTAATCTAGTTCATGTCAGAATTTAGATTCAAAATATTTTTAAAGGGATCGAAAAAATAGATGTTCAAAGGGATGTATGTCTAACTCATCTAATATTCCATTAACAGAACTCAGAAAATAATGTATTTACAGGAAACTATCACCCTGCCCTTACATTGGTTCAAACGCATTTCTTTTCGTTTTTAGTTTCATAGACAAAAGGTGGCTATCTAATTAGCTACCCGGGGACAACCACAGCCTTTCATTACAATCAAAGCTGATGCGGGCTCATCCAGAGGTTTAGCATACTGCAGGCCCTGTCAATGCTTACAAGGATATTGGATAATTCTCATAATTAATATAGAAACTAGAGTTGATTTTCTGCTTTGAAATTACATATTAAATTTAAAAGTGAGACTGGCAGAGTGATGAAAAATTAGACACATAAGAGAAGTAAACAAATTATTATGTACAGTCAGGAAAACACTGCTTAAACATTACAGTCTAGCCAGTCATGATCTGAAGGAACAGTATAGAAATGAGATTGTCACCATTTCATAAAATTCATTGTTTAAATTTAAATCTTAAATGATCTAATATTTTTAGTTTCTCTAGCCTCTGAGCTTCGTTATTAAAATGAAGGTCTAATTATAAATCTTTACTATGTCCTTGGGAGTTAATTCAGTAGTGACATCATGAATTCATTATATATACTATGATGCTTTATTGCATTTATAGTCTGGAAAAATAATTTTTTTTTTGTGGAAGGAGACCATGTTTCAAAATAGTAGGTCAATTCTAGGTCTTTTGAATTGGGTCAACCATATTTTGTTATTTTCATCAAGATTGCCTCATATGTAAACAAAATGAAAATTCCCAAAAGTAAGTCCTGTTTAGTCTGAATATATGAGACATATATGACCCATATTACTAAACATTTAAAAGGTTGTACCAGAATCAAATATTTCTATTGTAGAATCTTCTCTGCCTCTTAGCTTAGTTTTAGAGATGAATTGTCTGGTTGTGTATGGAAACTAATCAAATGTATCTGCTCTCGATAATCATATGGAGAAGGAAATGGCAACCCACTTCAATATTCTTGCCTGGAGAATCCCATGGACAGGGGAGCCTGGCAGGCTACAGTCCATGGGGATCACAAAGAGCGGGACAAGACTGAGCGACTAACACAGACAGATAACCATATGTAGCGTCTTGCTGCTACACTTTTCTTCAAATGCATTCTTGTCTCCTTTGACTATCAGGAAGATGAGGCAGGAAGAGAGGAAAGACTGAGGAGGGGAGAGAAAGAGAGACAACTTTGCCTGCGAGTGCCCTTATTATAACCCGTAAACCTTCTTCAGTCCACTCTGGCTGGCATCACTGTTGATTTCACCTGCAGCTGCTGCCTCAATTAAGTTCATCCTCACTAATTAGGGCAGATAGGTGGAGTCAGAACCAGTTTCTGAGTAATTGGGGTGAGTTCTGGATATCTGAATGTTCACTGAAAGTGAGCTTGCTTTACTTAAGACCTTTCAGACTAGTCTGCATAATTGTATAACCATTTTTAAAAGAAATTGGACAGTTTAGAAACAAACTGCACAGAAAGAGTTCAGACAGTTTGCCTCTTGCCCAGCCCTTTTCATTTGAAGACTTGCAAGGGTCTGCTCCTCTAATAAGCTTTGTGAACCCTTTTCACTGGACAAAGTGAGGGAAGAGCTATTCTGAACACCACCAAACACCCTAGGCACTACCTAGAGACCACCTTTCAAAGTTGCCACCTACCTGGACTCCCTCTACTTTATTCTCCAAGCCTTCTTTCCCAACCCTCTTTATTCCCTTTTCTATCTTAAAAATGTATTAAGCACCTACTTTGTGTCAGTTGCTGTGCTGCATGCTGGAGAATTCAAGGTAAAAAGTGCCATTCTTGTCTCAAGTAAGTCTGAGATAAGTGTGGAAGACAGACATTAATACTTCACCAAGCAAATTGCCCTTATGCTGGTCTTCCCTGTGCTAAGGGAGGTCAGAGAAGAAAGATGTGATTCTGCTTTTGGAGCTGGTGTCATTAATAAACCAGATTTGTTTTGCCTAATGCGCAGCAAGTCAGAATGCTCAGACCCTGTTTGCAGCCAAGAGAGAGGGTTTACCCACAAGACAGGCAAGTAAGGAGATAGGAAAACGAGTCTTATATCTGTCTCCCTAAAAGCTCAGGATCCTTATGGGATAAGTAAAAAAGTGGTAGGGCTAGAATGGGGAAAGGTAATTGCAAAATGTGTGGTTGTCATCATTCTGCACAAGTGTAGCTAAATTCAGGCCTCTGGACATGAAAAATGGAGGTGTTTAGGAAGATCTGAGGGTAGGGTTTTCAGCCCTCAGTGGTCAAATGGTTATCTAGTGGACACTACTTGAAAGGTCAGTGGTCCTATTCAGCATAGCCACCTCAGATTGAACTAGACACAACTAACTTAAACTTCTTGGAAAACTTTGGTGAACATTTTATCGTTCAGGCTACACTGTCTAAAGGACACACAGCTCTTAAAACAACCTTGATTTAGTGAAGACAGGTGATACAGATTTGGGTAGTTATTAGCTCGGGTTTGCCTGGTGGCTCAGTGGTAAAAGAATCTGCCTGCCAATGTAGGAGGCTCGGGTTTGATCCCTGTGGCAAGAACATCCCCTGGAGAAGGAAATGGCAACCCACTCCAGTATTCTTGCTTGGGAAATCCCGTGGACAGAGGAGCAGTATTCTTGCTCGGGAAATCCCGTGGACAGAGGAGCTTGGAGGGCTACAGTCCATGGGGTCATAAAAGATTCAGACAAGACAGCAACTAGATCAAACAAATTATTATCTAATAATTACCCTTGGTTTTAGTGTGTCAGGGGTGGGTGAAGAGAGAGTGGTTAAAGGCAATGCTAACTTGCAAAAATCCTTTCTCTGGCTTCAAGTTGAATGTAGTTTATGATCTAAATATTTTGGTTATACCCAGAGGCCCCCCATGATCTTCCCTCATCTAGTGCATCCCTGCCTGGCCCACCCTCTCTGGAGTTCTCTAGTGCTCTGAGCTCTTTCCTTGTTCAGAGCCATTGCACGTGTTTCTCCCTCTTCAAGGAAAACGCTTTGCCTATTTGTCCAGCTTAATGCCTAGACATACTTCAGATTTCATCTTACATGTTATTTTATTCAGAGCCTTTCTCTGTCCCTCCAATTTATTACCTTTCCTCACCTTTGCACTTTCTGGCCTTGATCTCCTGAGTGCTTACCACAGGCTATAATTATGTGCTTTATTCATTTTTATCAAGAGCTGTGCAGTTCAATATAATAGCCATTAGGCACATGAAGCTGTTGGGCACCTGGACTATGGCTCGTCTGAATTGAGATGTGCTGTACGTGTGGAATACACTTTGACAACTTAGTACGAAAAGAGAGCATGAACTGTCTCATTAATATTTAATACTAGTTACAGATTGAAATAGTGATATGTTGTGTTAAATAAAACGCTATTAGATTAACTTTACCTTTTTTAAGGTAGTTACTAGAAGATTTGGGCTTCCCTGGTAGCTCAGAGGTTAAAGTGTCTGCCTGCAATGCGGGAGACCTGGGTTCGATCCCTGGGTTGGAAAGATCCCCTGGAGAAGGAAATGGCAACCCACTCCAGTATTCTTGCCTGGAGAATCCCATGTACAGAGGAGCCTGGTGGGCTACAGTCCATGGGGTTGCAAAGAATCAGACATGACTGAGCGACTTCACTTTCACTAGAAGATTTAACATAAACATGGTCTTTCTTGTCCTTTCCATTTCTGTCTTGGGACTCCTTTCTCATCCTTTGATTCTCAACTTGAGTAACTTCTGATGGAAAATTTCCCTGTAGGATCACCCTGCACCCAGCTGCTTCTGTGCAGGATTCCTCCAGTATTTTGTTTTGTTTTCTTTCAGAGTATTTCCATTTGTGTGACCATCTGATTTCTCTCTGGTGCTTCAGCTAGGCTCCTGGCAGCATCTGTGTCTGTTTCCCTCATGACTTCACCGCCATATCCTCTTCACACATATTTAGTATTAAATGTACTTGGTGAAAGAAGTATTTACTTGGTGAAATACTTAGTATTACTTAGTGTATACTTGGTGAAAAGGTAAGCAGTCGAATAAATGAATCTGGAGCTTGGGAGGCAGGTTGTAGCCTTGAAGTTAAGATTCACACCAGGACAGCACTTTGCTGGTTGACAGTGGAAACAGTGTCAGACTTTATTTTTCTGGGCTCCAAAATCACTGCAGATGGTGACTGCAGCCATGAAATTAAAAGACGCTTACTCCTTGGAAGAAAAGTTATGACCAACCTAGATAGCATATTCAAAACCAGGGACATTACTTTGCCAACAAAGGTCCGTCTAGTCAAGGCTATGGTTTTTCCTGTGGTCATGTATGGATGTGAGAGTTGGACTGTGAAGAAAGCTGAGCGCCGAAGAATTGATACTTTTGAACTGTGGTGTTGGAGAAGACTCTTGAGAGTCCCTTGGACTGCAAGGAGATCCAACCAGTCCATTCTGAAGGAGATCAGCCCTGGGTGTTCTTTGGAAGGAGTGATGCTGAAGCTGAAGCTCCAGTACTTTGGCCACCTCATGTGAAGAGTTGACTCATTGGAAAAGACTCTGATGCTGGGAGGGATTGGGGGCAGGAGGAGAAGGGGACGACAGAGGATGAGATGGCTGGATGGTATCACTGACTCGATGGACGTGAGTCTGAGTGAACTCCGGGAGTTGGTGATGGACAGGGAGGCCTGGAGTGCTGCAATTCATGGGGTCGCAAAGAGTCAGACACAACTGAGCGACTGAACTGAACTGATCTGAACTGAACCTGAAGACTCTGTGTTCCTTTGCTTCAAGAGCTTGCATGATCACCTGCACTGCCAAAACACCCCTCTAGGGGGTGGCAATAACAGAATTCACTTCCCTGCCCTGTAGCCCACCCAGATACCTCCTCTGTTTTTCCAGTTTGATTTTCTAATGAGCCAAGCTGATTTTTGCAAGTAGTACATGTTGAGAATGAAAAACAGGTATTTGGGCAGGTTTAGTGAAGGATGAAATAGAATATTTGGGCATCTTAAGGATCTCAATTTTGATTTTTTTTTAACTTTTCATTTGTAGGTAATTCACAAACTATGTCAATGAACTGAAGAATTACTGCAGAATCCAGTCACCCAGAAAGTTCACATTAGAAGAATCAGCATTATAAATGCTGTAGCATATAGAAATATGTGAAAGTAGACCCTACCAAAAAAAAATATTTATCATGAATAACTTATGTGATTCTTCTATTAACTGTTCAGTGGATTTTCACTTCTCAAGTCTTAGTCAATGTGAATTATATACATTTCAAGCTCTGTGTGCTTTATCTGGTTAGCTTTGTCTTTAAACACTAAGCAGCTGGTTTTGAGAGCTGAATTTTTTATCACTCAACATCCAAACTGAAGAGGCAATTGCTGTTTGCTATGCATGGGGTATCTATATTCAATGATAAATCTGGGTTTAAACTTTAATGTGACACTCCATAAATAAATAGGGAAAACTGCATAATTATCCCAAACACGTGTACTTGCCTGAGTAATACTTTAACACATGCAACCTGGCTGCAATCTGTACAAAGAATATCTTTAAAATTTTAATGTGGCACCTCATAGATGGAAAAGTTACCATTATAAAGTTGTTAAAATTGTAGTTTTTTCCTGTTGATTGGAAAATAATTCTAATTAGACCAATAATAATGTTGAGTGTGTGCATGCTCAGTCACTAAGTTAAGTTTGACTCTGTGACCCCATGGACTGTAGCCCACCAGGCTCCTCTGTACATGGGATTCTCCAGGCAAGAGTACTGGAGAGGGTTGCCATTTCCTCCTTCAGAGGATCTTCCTGACCCAGTGATCCAACCTGTGTCTCCTGATTTAACAGGTAGATTCTTAACCAGTTCATCACCTGGGAAGCCCAATGTTAGGTACAAGTTATCTAATACAAAAAAGGAAAACTAAAGATCTTGTACTTTTTTTAGCTCACCGAAAAGTAGTGCTCCTTGAATGTGGGAAAGAATAAACAAATAACCTCATGGATAAGTCAACCCAATTCAGTATGGTTTTTGCCAAAAAAAAAAAAGACATCTTATTATTAACATCAAGGATTGTTCAACAATATAAGCAATAATATGGTAAGATTTTTTTTACACTGTCCAACTCATCTTTGTTCTGTGGAATATCTCTTATTTGTATTTATTTAGATCTCTCCATCTTCTGATCACAGAAATGAATCCCCTAGCTATTGTGGTAGGCATTAACCTTGAAGGAATCTGGGATCTAACAGAATTTTTCAGCTCTTGCCCATGTGACTAATCCAAGCAATGGGCAGGTAATCCAAGTTTGGGCAATACAATTCATTTACTGTGACTTTTCAAGGTCAAGTTAGGAAAAGAGAGCCTTTTCTCTCTCTCTAGTCACAAGCTCTAGGAGCTTGAGGCAAATAAACCTAGGGCTGTGTGGGGCTTGTTTGTTTGTTTTTGGCCACATGAAGAAACTAATCTGAGGGAAAGAAGCTGGTAGGAAGATTTGAGAGATAGAATATACAACCAAAGAGGTCTAAGTCCTTGGATTTGGGTCCAGAGGTCAGGTCCACATATGTCTTTTCAACCCATCAGCAGATGGGTTATATGAGCCAATAAATTTGCTGTTGTCCATTGTGGCTGGTTCACTTGGGGATTCAGTCATTTGAAATAAGAAACATCATGACTGATACATCCCATTAATGAGGCAGGGACTCAATAAAAAAATGAAAAGGCCACTACTTTTAGTATCCTTAAATCCAAATATACATAATGTGGCTTTCACCATCATTCTATTTCTTTCAAATAAGTTTAGTTTCCTCAAAAACAAAACCTTCTATAGGATTTCAATGAAGTAATCAAGTAATTGCTGACATTTTTATTATGAGAATTTTAGTTTAAAAAACATTTAAAAACAACATTTTATTCAAACTAATCTCTAAAATGGACCTCCTAGTAGGCAATCAGGACTGTCAAAGATAAATATTACACTGTTGATGTAAAGTGGAATTTACATCTGAATATTCTGCCATGAGTTGCCAAAAGCATTTGTTATGATGTTTTTCAAATCCTATCACCCTGAAGCAGCAGTGTCATCTGTCTTTGCTTATAGCAATTTCCATGCAGTGACATTAAGAACAAACTTAATTGACAGTCAGCAGGAATCCAAGGGCAGTACGCATGATCAATTATCTAAATATGCTGGCAGTTACTGAAGAGAATGGAGTCCATGAATCTCATATAACAAGGTTTATATGTAAAAAGATTTTTGTTCTTTGGTGGCATAGTGCTATCACCTAAACCTGAGTTATTTTTATTTCAAGTATTATATATATTAAATGAAATTGCAATAAGCTTTCCCCCATTTGAAATTTTGAGAACTTTGCTGGTGCAAACTAACCCTAAATAGAATTACAAATATGAATAGCAGTAGATAGTTCCTATCTGTCAGCTCTTTTCTGAGTATTACTCTTTTGATAGAAGATTCGTGAAGTCTCCATCCTTTAACTGTTCTCACAGGTTCTGTCCCTGTACTGTCACAATTACATTTGGGGAAAGAGAGAGCCTCTATAGTAGGGATTGGATTCTGGCATCATTTTTTCTCGATTCTAAAGTTACTATATATCAAGTTTTTGCTTTAAGAAGTCATTTGTAATAGAGATAATTAATTCATTTTACCAAAGTGTTATTTTGGGGAAAAAAATGATAAGTTTTCTGGGAAGAGTTTGAATTTTACGTGAAAAATTCTAGATATTCAAAAACCTACCCTGGTCATAAGGCTTTGGGGTTTGGAATCAGAAAGACTTAGGTTTGAATCTCAATGTTGCCTTTTACCTTCTGTGTAACCATAGGCAAGTTTCCTTAACTTTAATTTCTTCATGTGTAAACTAAAGGATGATAATATTAATACTGCCCTTATAAGATTGTTCTGAGAATTAAATAAGATAATGTTTGAAAAGAGCTTAGTAAAGGACTAAGCACAGGATAATCATTCAATGCATTGTATTCCTTTAAAAATTGTTGCATTTTTCCCCAAAATTAAATATAGATCAATATTCTGATGAGAACTGATTTCAACGGTTTGAAGTGTTCCTTTTGGATATGTGTGTCTTATAAGATATGATGACAGAATTTGTGTATAGCAAGACATAATTTGTGTATATCATAGTTAAGCTTCCTTTCTTCTTTTTATCATTGTTTGTCATGGTCCCAGAGGTGGTGATAAACAATTTAGAATTTCTGATAGTCTGATAAACCTAGTGCTTGTTACAAAATGTACATCTTTATTATCTTGAATAGTCATGTTAGGCACCGTGGAAGTAATATGGCATGGACCTTGTCCCAAAGAGCTTAGAATCTGGGAGAAGTCTTGAGTCAGGCACACATATAGCCACAGTGGATTTATGTTTGATAGGAATATGGTTTCTTCCTCCTGCTGGAACAAGAAATATTGTTTTAATTTTCACAGTAATCATCTTTTGACCACAAAGAAAATTAGACAGGATTAAACAGTAGGGCTCAGAAGGAATTTAAGGAATTTCTAATTCTTGAAGGAATCTAAGTCTTCCTTGATATCTTCCTTGATATCAGAGAGAAATGAAAAGTTCTGTGGAAGTTCAGGATCAGGAGAGATTTACTTTCAGCTGTGGGCAGGAAAGACTAAGTCATTGTTCTGGAACAATAGTCCTCAATCTTGATTGGACATCAGAATCACCTGAAAAGTTTTAAAAATCAAAAACCAATGTCTGTGCCCTCCCCCAGACCAATTAAATCAGAAACTCTGGGAAAGTGTCCCAGGCTTAAGTAATTTAAAAAATCTCCCCAAGTGATTATAATATATAATTACTTTTGAGAACAGGTGTCCTAAAAGTAGAAGCAGTCATTTAGCTGATCGATTGAAATAGGGGTTAGTGGAAGTTCCCAGTGGAAACACTAATGCTCACAAAGTTAAGACCAGGAGATACAGCAGAGCACGTGGAGAATGGTGAGTGTCATGGTCTGGTTGGAGTGTAAAGAATGTTCATGTTTTAAGGCTGTGTTGAGTACAAATTATAGGGAAGTAGGAATTTAGTGTAACAGTGTTTAGCTGTTATTTTGTAAGACAAAAAGAGAACCATAATGACAAGATCAGATTTGTATTTTAGGGAGACAGTGTGAGTAATCTGCACTATGTCATCCTGCTGATCATTGCTTGATTGGACATCCATGACTGTCTTCTTCCTGGTGGAAACATGTCTTTGTTTAGGTATCCCAGATGGCCCTCACATGACTTGAGGGAATATAATTCTATTTGCCTTCCTCCTGGAATGGATTCTCATTAGTTAAATAGCTAAACAAACAAACAAACAAACCACATAGCTTTCATCTGGAACTCTTTAGACTCCAGGGACAAGCTTGTGAGTAAAATGGACTCAGTCAGATGAAAGAAGGATTTGTGTTCGATAGGAATATGGTTTCTTCCTCCTGCTGGAACAACATTGTTTTAATTTTCACAGTAATCATCTTTTGACGACAAAGAAAATTAGACTTAGGATAAAACAGTAGGGCTCAGAAGGAATTTAAAGAATTTCTAAGTCTTGAAGGAATCTAAGTCTTCATTGATATCTTTGGGCTGTGGATTAGGTTCTAATTCACTCTTCTTTCCTTTCCTCCATACTGCCCCTGGATTGGAGTTGCATACAATAATAATTTCTTATGGTTTAAGACAGGTTGAGACAAGGTTGCTTTTTTTTTTTTTAACAATCACTATTACTGATCCAAGGGAGTTTGGGTGGAAAGAAATAAGAATGTGTTCAAGGTTTAAAATTGATGAGGAGAATGAGAGTGCCATTAATAGAAATCACAATGCTGAGAGGAAGAGGAGGGAATATTGGTTCTTGTCATGTGTTTCAGGGGCAGCTGGCAAGTAGGCACAAGTGTCCAATAGACTTTTGAATATGCTGCCCTGAGTTTCAGAAGACAGGAGGAGACTAGAGAAACATATTTGAGAAACAACTGTATAGGAATATCTGGAATATTTAAAAAGTAATTGAGAATCCCAAGGGATTCCCAGGTGGCACAGTGGTGAAGAATCCTCCTGCCAGTGAAGAAGACATAGAAGACACAGCTTGAATCCCTGAGTCAGGAAGATCCCTTGGAGTAAGAAATGACAACTCAATCCAGTATTCTTGCCTAGAAAATCCCATGAACAGAGGAGCCCTGCAGGCTGCAGTCCATGGGGTTGCAAAGAGTTGGACATGAGTAAGCAACTGAGCACACAACCAGTGTGTGCAACCCAAGACAGAGGTTGGAATACCTGGCCTTACCTACTTGAGTTTACAAAATCAATTCACATTTGCTTTCACGTCCTTGTTATGCTATCTCTTCCTCTCCTGCCTAAGCAGGAACTTAGCTGGGGATCATTATGGGAATGGTTTCTGGAGCCCTTAGAGAGAGGATCACACAGACTGCCAAGTGTTCTGGCCCCACAAGCTTAGGGACTGGAGTGGTCTTCATCCTGCAAGGTGAGAATCCGTTCTTCATCAAACTTCTGTGCTTTTCCAGCTGCACCTTCTTGTACTTTTGTACAATTTACAAAGACTCTAGGAATCCTTTCATATTCTAGGCCTTACCTTCTCTTGAAACTACAGTCAGTTCAGTTCAGTCACTCAGTTGTGTTCAACTCTTTGCAATCCCATGGACTGCAGCACACCAGGCATCCCTATCCATGACAAACTCCAGGAGCTTGCTCAAACTCATGTCCATCAAGTCAGTGATGGCATCCAACCATCTCATCCTGTCATCCCCTTCTGTACCTGCCTTCAATCTTTCCCAGCATCAGAGTCTTTTTCAGTGAGTCAATTCTTCACATCAGGTGGCCAAAGTATTGGAGTTTCAGCTTCAACATCAGTCCTTCCAATGAATATACTTATTTCCTTCAGGATGGACTGGTTGGATCTCCTTGCAGTCCAAGGGACTCTCAAGAGTCTTCTACAACACCACAGTTCAAAAGCATCAGTTCTTCAGTGCTCAGCTTTCTTTAGAATACAACTCTCATATCCACACATGACTACTGGAAAAACCATAGCTTTGACTAGACAGAGCTTTGTTGGTAAAGTAATGTCTCTGCTTTTTAATATGCTGTCTAGGTCATAGCTTTTCTTCCAAGGAGCAAGCATCTTCTAATTTCATAGCTGCAGTCACCATCTGCAGTGATTTTGGAGCCCCCAAAAATAAAGTCTGACACTGTTTTCCACTGTTTCCCCATCTATTTGCCATGAAGTGATGGGACCAGATGCCATGATCTTAGTTTTCTGAATGTTGAGCTTTAAGCCAACTTTTTCACTCTCCTCTTTCACTTTCATCAACAGGCTCTTTAGTTCTTCTTTGCTTTCTGCCATAAGGGTAGTGTCATCTGTATATCTTCGGTAATTAATATTTGTCCCAGAAATCTTGATTCCAGCTTGTGCTTCATCCAGCCCAGCATTTCGCATGATGTACACTGCATATAAATTAAGTAAACAGGGTGATAATATACAGCCTTGATGTACTCCTTTTCCTATTTGGAACCAGTCTGTTGTTCAGAGTCCAGTTCTAACTGTTGTTTCTTGACCTGCATACAGATTTCTCAGGAGGCAGGTGAGGTGGTCTGTTATACTACTCTTGAAACTACAGTTTTTCTTAAAATTTGATTTTTTAGATTTTAGCCTGTGCCTCTTCAATGACAGTGCCTCACACTCAGTGCAAGGGTCCAAATCAACAAAGAGATGGGAGAGGGATTGGAGAGTTAGTTTTTAATAGGGACAGAGTTTCAATTTAGGAACGTGAAACATTCGGGAGATGGTTGATCATGAGAACTGCACAACAATGTGAGTGCACTTAGTGCCCTGAACTGTACAGTTTAATACGGTTAAAATCATATGTTTTATATTATGTGACTTTTACCACAATAAAAAATGTTAAAAAAGATCAACCAAAGAAACCAAACTATGTCTTCCAGTTTCCTTTATTTCCCCCTAGTCCCTGCTCCATCAAAAAACATTAATCCTTTTTTTTTTTTTGAATGAATAAATATTCATTCATGTAAGTTATTACAAACAGGTACAGGGTTCTGAGGGTTAGTTAAGCAGAAGAAAGGGTCTGCCTTTCTTTTCATATTAATGCCTGATTTTACTGGAGTGATTAGTTTCCAAAATGGCCCCAAATGATCCCGGCCTTCTGCAGTTCCTCCCGCATTGTATCAGGGATGGGATGATGTGACCAAGAGCACTTGGTGGGTTCACTTCCCACTATAGGGTTCATTTCTATGATTAGGTTATAAAAGACTGTGGCTTCCATCTTACGTTTTCAAAGTTAAGAAAGGAGAGGGGAGTAGAGACATGGAAACAAGATATGCAACTGTTTTTTGAATAATTAGTTGTAATATTGAGGGAGATTAGGGAAAATGGGGTAGAATAAAATATATATCTTATGATTGTCACTTAAAATTTTATTTTACATTATTTTATTTGTGATATGTTGAAATGGAAGTACTCAAGCTATTTTGCATTTGAAATCAGAAACAAAGTAATCCTACTACAAAACACATTCAGATATGAATTACGTATAAATATGTATAATTTTGTATATTATACATATTTGTATTACAATTTGTATTACATATTTGTATTACAAATATGTTATACATATGTATATGTATAACATATACGTATTATACAAATTTGTAAATTATGTATAAATATGAACATACTATATATGAATTAGTGAGGTAAAATCAATACTGCTGTAATATATTAACTTTGGTATATTTAATGCATATTCCAGTGTTCATTACAATGAAGGCTTCATTACATAGTCCCACTGATTTTAAGGGATAAAATAGTAGATACTACAAGAGTTACTAAAAGCTTTAGAGAAAATGTCTTAAAAATTCATCTGAAAGAGTACTGGTCAAGTATTTTGAAGAAAGTCCTCCAACACGATTTTATGTGATGTTTTTCTCAAGATTGGACTGGGGTTGTTGGTTCTGGGGAGGAAGAGCACAGGTGTAAAGTACCATTCTCATCATACAATATCAAGAATATAGCTATTAACTATTAGTGTTACTAATGTTGAACATCAATTTTTGAGGTATTTCTGTTCATTCAGAGTTCAGGATCATGTAATCAGAGGCTCATATACTGATGAAAATGCCAGAGCCTAGGAGGAAGAATTTGTTGACAGTTAAATTCAGAGTGCGGAGAAGGCAATGGCACCCCACTCCTGTACTCTTGCCTGGAAAATCCCATGGATGGAGGAGCCTGGTAGGCTGCAGTCCATGGGGTTGCTAAGAGTCGGACATGACTGAGCAACTTCACTTTCACTTTTCACTCTCATGCATTGGAGAAGGAAATGGCAACCCACTCCAGTGTTCTTGCCTGGAGAATCCCAGGGATGGGGGAGCCTGGTGGGCTGCCGTCTATGGGGTCGCACAGAGTCGGACACAACTGAAGCGACTTAGCAGCAGCAGCAGCAAATTCAGAGTGAGGGCTGTCTGGAGTGTGCTGAATCATGGAGGAAAGAAGAAAACGTTTGGCTAAAAGTTACCACAGACAGGATGCAGTTGCTGTGGGACCACCACCCACCCCTGAGGCAGAGGAAAAGAGGGAGAAATACCTGGCTTCTCCCATTCTCTGAAGCTCTAGCTGCTCACTGTCTCCTACTGGCTGAGCCTACATGGATGCCAGTTAACAAGAGAGGGAGAGTAATACAGTGTTCTTAGTAGGCAGGACAGAGCAAGAGAAGGACAGAGTATGGCTCTAAGCCTCAAATAGGCAAAAGACTGGTACTGCAAGTAAAATAATGTGGTTTGTGTCATAAAATAAGGGTGAATAATTTATGATAGGGGCTTCCCTTGTGGCTCAGAAACAGAGAAAAAGATTAATTTCCATTGGGTGAGAGTTCAGCTGATAAATGACCTTAGAGAACAATGTTTTTACAAATGAATGAGGGCTGATCTGAGAAAAGAGAGAGCAAATTTGATTATAAATAATGGTAATTCAGTCACTCAGTCATGCCTGAAATCTTTGTGACCTCATGGACTGCAGCACTCCAGGCTTCCCTGTCCTTCACTATCACCCAGAGTTTGCACAAACTCGTGTCCATTGAGTTGATGATGCCATCCAACCATCTCATACTCTGTTGCCTCTTTCTCCTCCTGCCCTCAGCCTTTCCCAGCATCAGGGTCTTTTCCAATGAGGTGGCTCTTCGCATCAAGTGGCCAAAGCATTGGAGCTTCAGCTTTGAATCAGTCCTTCCAATGAATTGTCAGGGTTGAATTCCTTTAGGCTTGACTGGTTTGATCTTGCTGTCCAAGGGACTCTCAAGAGTATTCTCCAGCACCACAGTTTGAAAGCCTCAGTTCATCAGTGCTTAGCCCTTTTTATGATCCAGCTCTTATATCTGTACATGACTGCTAGAAAATCCATAGCTTGGACTACATGGACGGTTGTCAGCAAAGTGATGTCTCTGCTTTTTAATACACTGTCTAGGTTTATCATAGCTTTTTATCTGAGTAGCTAGCATCTTATAAATATAGTTGCCACTAAATTTTTTTTATGTGTAATTTCACAAATATTTTCTACACAATCTGAGAAGTTAAACTTTGCCCCTCCATGTTTCTAAGCGTCCTTGGCATGAGAAGATGGGGATGGATAACTAAAATTTCTCCTGATTGGTCCATTCAGCATCCTACTCTTCTGATGCTAATCATTACTAGCAATCTGGTTTTAGTAATCCCTCTGCCAAAGTCTTTGACTGTGTGGATCACAGAAAAATGTGTAAAATTCTGAAAGAGATGGGAACACCAGACCACCTGACCTGCCTCTTGAGAAACCTATATGCAGGCCAGGAAGCAACAGTTAGAACTGGACATGGAACAACAGACGGGTTCTAAATAGGAAAAGGAGTATGTCAAGGCTGTATATTGTCACCCTGCTTATTTAACTTATATGCAGAGTACATCATGAGAAACGCTGGGCTGGAGGAAGCACAAGCTAAAATCAAGAATGCCGGAGAAATATCAATAACCTCAGATATGCAGATGACACCACCCTTATGGCAGAAAGCAAAAAAACCTGAGCAGTCTCTTGATGAAAGCAAAAGAAGAGAATGAAAAAGTTGGCTTAAAGCTCAACATTAAAAAAACTAAGATCATGGCATCTGGTCCCATCACTTCATGGCAGATAGATGGGGAAACAGTGTAAATAGTGGCAGACTTTATTTTTGGGGGCTCAAAAATCACTGAAGATGGTGACTGCAGCCATAAAATTGAAAGAAGCTTACTCCTTCGAAGAAAGTTATGACCCACCTAGACAGCATATTAAAAAGCAGTGATACTATTTGCCAACAAAGGTCCATCTAGTCAAGGCTATGGTTTTTCCAGTGGTCATGTATGGATGTGAGAGTTGGACTATAAAGAAAGAGGAGTGCTGAAGAATTGATGCCTTTGAACTATGGTGTTGGAGGAGACTCTTGAGAGTCCTTTGGACTACAAGGAGATTCAACCAGTCCATCCTAAAGGAAATCAGTCCTGAATATTCATTGGAATGACTGGTGTTGAAGCTGAAACTCCAATAATTTGGCTACCTGATGCAAAAAACTGACTCACTGGAAAAGACTCTGATGCTGGGAAACATTGAAGGTGAGAGGAGAAGGGGATGACAGAGAATAAGATGGTTGGATGGCATCACTGACTCAACAGACATGAGTTTGAGTAAACTCCAGGAATTGGTGATGGACAGGAAGGCCTGGCATGCTGCAGTACATGGGATCACAAACAGTCGGACATGACTGAGTGACTGAACTAAACTGAACTGAACTGCAGGGTTGTTATCTTCTCTTGCTTCTTATCTCCTTCTTAATGTTGAGGATATTTCTCTTTCCTTCATCCTCTCATAGTGTCCGTGTATGTATAAAGCATGTTGAATGTTTCTGTATCCAGTTCAGTTCAGTTCAGTCGCTCAGTCATGTCAGACTCTTTGTGACCTCATGAAACGCAGCACGCCAGGTCTCCCTGTCCATCACTAACTCCCGGAGTCCACCTAAACTCATGTCTATCAAGCCAGTGATACCATCCAACCATCTCATCCTCTGTTGTCCCCTTTTCATCCTGCCTTCAATCTTTCAGCATCAGGGTCTTTTCCAATAAGTCAGCCCTTCACATCAGGTAGCCAAAGTATTGGGGCTTCAGTTTCAACATCAGCCCTTCCAATAAACACCCAGGACTGATCTCCTTTAGGATGGACTCATTGGATCTCCTTGCAGTCCAAGGGACTCTCAAGAGTCTTCTCCAACACCACAGTTCAAAAGCATCAATTTTTCAGAGCTCAGCTTTCTTTATAGTCCAACTCTCTCATCCATACATGACCACTAGAAAAACCATAGCCTTGACTAGATGAACCTTTGTTGACAAAGTAATGTCTCTGCTTTTCAATATGCTGTCTAGATGGGTCATAACTTTCCTTCCAAGGAGTAAGTGTCTTTTAATTTCATGGCTTAATCACCATTTGCAGTGATTTTGGAGCCCCCCAAAATTAAAGTCATCCACTGTGTCCACTGTTTCCCCATCTATTTGCTATGAAGTGATGAGACCAGACGCCGTGATCTTAGTTTTCTGAATGTTGAGCTTAAAGCCAACTTTTTCACTCTCCACTTTCACTTTCATCAAGAGGCTCTTTAGTTCTTCTTCACTTTCTGCCATGAGGATGAAGTCATCTGCATATCTGAGGTTATTGATATTTCTCCCAGCAATCTTGATTCCAGCTTGTGCTTCATCCAGCCCAGCGTTCTCATGATGTACTTTGCATATAAGTTAAATAAGCAGGGTGACAATATACAGCCTTGACGTACTCCTTTTCCTATTTGGAACCAGTCTGTTGTTCCATGTCCAGTTCTAACTGTTTCTTCCTGACCTGCATACAAATTTCTCAAGAGGCAGGTCAGGTGGTTTGGTATTCCCATCTCTTTCAGAATTTTCCACAGTTTCTTGTGATCCACACAGTCAAATGCTTTGGCATAATCAATAAAGTTGAAGTAGATGTTTTTCTGAAACTCTCTTGCTTTTTCAATGATCCAGCAGATGTTGGCAATTGGATCTCTGGTTCCTGTGCCTTTTCTAAAACCAGCTCGAACATCTGGAAGTTCGTGGTTCATGTATTGCTGAAGTCTGTTTTGGAGGATTTTAAGCATTACTTTGCTAGCATGTGAGATGAGTGCAATTGTGCGGTAGTTTAAGCATTCTTTGGCATTGCCTTTCTTTGGGATTGGAATGCAAACTGACCTTTTCCAGTCCTGTGGCCACTGCTGAATTTTCCAAATTTGCTGGCATATTGAGTGTAGCACCTTCACAGCACCTTCACTTTCAGGATTTGAAATAGCTCAACTGGAATTCCACCACCTCCACTTGCTCTGTTTCTGTATGGAAGAATATAATTACAATGCAAGACTGAACACAACTTTAAATTCTTCCCATTCTAGAAACATGTTGCATTGTCACATTACAGAAATTATCTTTCCTAGTCCTCCATTATCTTACCGAATCATTTTCTTATCTTCCTTTATCCTCATAAATTTCCTCATCTACTAAATGTGTCATCCTCCAAACACAAGACACCTAAATCTGCAACTATCATGAAGAACTCCCAGATATTCACTGCTGCTAAAATTTAAGGGGCTTCCCTGGTGTCTCAGTGGTAAAGAATTGGCTACAATGTAAGACATACAGGTTTGATCCCTGTTGTCAGGAAGATCCCCTGGAGAAGGACATAACAATCTATTCCAGTAGTCTTGTCTAGGAAATCCCAGGGGCAGAGAACCTGACAGGCTGTAGAAACAACTTACTGACCAAACAACATTTTAAGGATTTTGATTAAATCATTAGATTCTAAAGCTCAAATATTTAGGTCTTAGGGAGGTTTTAAGTCTGCAAGTTTATGTATAAAGAAAAGTATAGAAGTTTTGTATGGAATTTAGTAATAAATTGGATGGAAATTTGTAAAAATCCATGAGAATAGCCCTACAAAGTGACCTCTAAGTTCTGTGTCCTGGTGTTGAACTTGATTTCACCGTCAAAAGAAATTCTACCACTAAATCTGAAACCATTGTTTCTTTCATTGGGAAATGGAGGTTATATAACTTTTATATAGCTCATACACATTGACATCTTAAATAAGTACATCACAAGTATATTTTAAATATGAAATAACATGAGATCAAACTCGCTGCTAATGCCAGAATTTCAGCTCTAAAATAATCATAGGGGGATCTTAAATACAAAACTGTGTTTACCTCTATGAATAAGTATCAACTTCCCTAGCACTTAGGGAACACTGTAGCTTTTTGGTTTAGGCATTTTTCATTTGATTTTAGTCATGGGACATAGCATCTCAACTATCTAAATACAGAAAGTATGCACAAAAATAATCCTTTTTATGTGATTTATGTATTTTTTATGTGTTCACTGAGTAAATTTGGCTTATTCATGATTCTAATGAAGATCTGCTTAAGATTCATTGTGTTTTTACATCTATAAAGAAGTAAAATTTCTCATCTACTTATACACTTAGATATGGAAGAGGGACACCTTGCCTCCCCAATACAAAACACTATAGCCAGTTCTATAAGAACTTCATTCTTCGGATATGGAACAATTTTTTTCTTTAAAAATACCTAAAGGACCTATCGTTACTTATATAATTGTAATTGTTCCTTACCCGAGACTCATGTATCTCATTTAAATTCTGTTTGAGGAAAATAATGAGAATTGAGAAATGCACATGGAGTTGTAGGAAAGAGCGGGCAACACAGCTGGAGAAAAGAAAGGGTCTTACTTGGTTTTTAAAAACAAGGCAAAAAATGTCAAATCCTCAATTTGATTTAAGATCAGTCTTGCATATATTCTATTGAAGCATGATTTTATGATTGTGAATTGCCTCCACATTTTATAACAACAGAATTTTAAAATAATTATTGTCTTAATAGCTAATATCAGAATCATCTTAGGAGGGTATTATTTTTATTAGAAAAATTCCTTGATCAGTCTTTCTGCTAGAAGAAAGACCCACAGGCCTGGTCATGAGTCTCAAGTTTCTGAGAGAAGAGCTGAACTGTTCTGCCTAACCAAAGAAGTTTTTGGAGCTCCTAGAACTGTAGAACAAGGAGAAATTGGGATATAGAACTAGGTGCTAATGACTTTATGGTCTGTAATGTGATTACTCTTGACCTCTGATTCTCCAGTAAGGTCTATTAATACTAAACTCATACATTATTTAGTGAAAACAAGTGATAGTATTTTCATGTCTGGGGTGATGTAGTGTAAATAGAAATGCTGTCTCTACTTATGGAGATCCAGAAGCTAGAAGAACCCATGAACATGGATGCTTCAAGAGAATTTCCAGAAATCTTGAGGTACACTCTGAACTTGTATCAACTAGGGAAATGGTGAAGGAGTATGTGTGTATGTGAGTGGAGGGTGTTGAGTTAAACTAACTTGGCTCAGAATGGCAGGGGAACACCACTTGGCATCTGGGTTTCACTGCTTATAGGTTACGTATGACTCTCCTGGTCATTTCTCTGCACACACTCACTACCAGAAAGACAAAAGAAAGACGGTAAAAGAAAGTGCAACACAGGTTTGAATCTGAATGAGCTAAAGTGTCAAGGACTAATGTGGGTAGTTGAGAATAGAAAATCAATAGCATGAGTCAAAGGTTGTGGTCACTGGCTTTCTTCAGGATTCAAGTATACTTCAACTTAATACTCTGTTTCTCATGCCTTTCACATTTCTCTGCATGCCTTTTCCATACCACAAATCATTAGTTTGTTGATTGTCATGCACGGTTTTGAAATTATTAATAATAACCATGTCAAAAGTAATACTTTATTTTGTAGAGATAGCTCTTTGTAATTTGCTTAACGTTTTACAAGCATCTCATTTGATTTTTGCAGTAACCTTGAGGATATACAAGGTTTTATTATTATTGTCATTTACAAATAAAATAGTAAATTCTAGACAGGTCGAGTACTCACTCTCAGTTGCACAATTAGCAGGTTGAAGTTGGTTTTTAAACAATTTTATTGAGGTGTACTTAACATAAATTGCACATAATGAAAGCACGCAATTTAATAAATTTTGACATATGTATACAACAGTGAATAATCACTCAGTTAACATAGTGAATAGTATCCATCACCCCCAAAAGTTTCTTGGTTTTACTTTGCAATTTCTCCCTCCTGACCCTTCTGCCTCACCCTAACTCCCATTTCCAGGCAACCACTGATCTGATTTCTGTCTATATATATTAGTTTCCATTTCCCAGAATTTTATATAAATTAAATCATACAGTATATGTTCCTTTTTGTCTGTCTTCATCACTAAATATATATATATTTTTAGTATCATCCAAACTATAATGAACATCAATATTCATTTCTTTAATTGCTGAGTTATATTCCATTGTATGAATGTACACAAGTTGTCTATCCACTCACATGTTGAAAAACATTTTGGTTTCCAATTTCTGACTATTCCAAATAAATCTGCTATGGACATTGCTAGTGGAGGTGATGGAATTCCAGTTGAGCTATTTCAAATCCTGAAAAATGATGCTGTGAAAGTGCTGCACTCAATATGCCAGCAAATTTGGAAAACTCAGCAGTGGCCACAGGACTGGAAAAGGTCAGTTTGCATTCCAATCCCGAAGAAAGGCAATGCCAAAGAATGCTCAAACTACCGTACAATTGCACTCATCTCACATGTTAGTAAAGTAATGCTCAAAATTCTCCAAACCAGGATTCAGCAATATGTGAACCGTGAACTTTCTGATGTTCAAGCTGGTTTTAGAAAAGGCAGAGGAACCAGAGATCAAATTGCCAACATCTGCTGGATCGTGGAAAAAGCAAGAGAGTTCGAGAAAAACATCTATTTCTGCTTTATTGACTATGCCAAAGCCTTTGACTGTGTGGATCACAATAAACTGTGGAAAATTCTGAAAGAGACGGGAATACCAGACCACCTGACCTGCCTCTTGAGAAACCTATATGCAGGTCAGGAAGCAACAGTTAGAACTGGACATGGAACAACAGACTGGTTCCAAACAGGAAAAGGAGTACGTCAAGGCTGTATATTGTCACCCTGCTTATTTAACTTCTATGCAGAGTACATCATGAGACATGCTGGACTGGAAGAAACACAAGCTGGAATCAAGATTGCCGGGAGAAATATCAATAACCTCAGATATGCAGATGACACCATCCTTATGGCAGAAAGTGAAGAGGAACTAAAAAGCCTCTTGATGAAAGTGAAAGTGGAGAGTGAAAAAGTTGGCTTAAAGCTCAACATTCAGAAAATGAAGATCATGGCATCCAGTCCCATCATTTCATGGGAGATAGATGGGGAAACAGTGTCAGACTTTATTTTTGGGGGCTCCAAAATCACCGCAGATGGCGACTGCAGCCATGAAATTAAAAGATGCTTACTCCTTGGAAGGAAGGTTGTGACCAATCTAGATAGCATATTCAAAAGCAGAGACATTACTTTGCCAACAAAGGTCCGTCTAGTCAAGGCTATGGTTTTTCCAGTGGTCATGTATGGATGTGAGAGTTGGACTGTGAAGAAGGCTGAGCACTGAAGAGTTGATGCTTTTGAACTGTGGTGTTGGAGAAGACTCTTAAGAGTCCCTTAGACTGCAAGGAGATCCAACCAGTCCATTCTGAAGGAGATCAGCCTGGGATTTCTTTGGAAGGAATGATGCTAAAGCTGAAACTCCAGTACTTTGGCCACCTCATGTGAAGAGTTGACTCATTGGAAAAGACTCTGATGCTGGGAGGGATTGGGGGCAGGAGGAGAAAGGGATGACAGAGGATGAGATGGCTGGATGGCATCACTGACTCGATGGACGTGAGTCTGAGTGAACTCCGGGAGTTGGTGATGGACAGGGAGGCCTGGTATGCTGCAATTCATGGGGTCTCAAAGAGTCGGACACAACTGAGCAACTGAACTGAACTGATGGACATTCATGTACAAGTCTACATATGGACACATGCTTCTCTTTCTCTTAGGTAAATACCTAGGAGTAGAATGGGTGGATTATATGGTAGGCATAAGTTAAAATTTTAAGAAGCTGTCAAATTGTTTTCTATAGTTGTTATACAATTGTATATTCCCACTAGCAGTGAGTGAGACTGCAAATTGCTTCATATTCTTGCCAAAACTTCTCATAGTCAATCCCTTTCATTTTATCCACTCTAGCCATGTATAATTGTATCTCATTGTGGTTCTAATTTACATTTCCCTAATGAGTAATGATTTTAAGCATTTTCTCACGTGCTTATCTACCATCCATATATCTCCTTTGTTGAAATGTCTGTTGAAATCTTTTGCCTATATTTAAATTAGGTTTTCAGTCTTTTATTATTGAGTTGTAAAAGTTCTGTGTATAATCTATACACAAGTCCTTTGATAGTTTGTTTTATGTTTTGTAATTATTTTCTCCCAGTCTGTGGTTTCATTTGTGTTTTCTTAATAGTGATTTTTAAAACACAGAAACTTTTACTTTTGATTAAATCCAGTTTATCAATTTCTTTATGAATCATGCTTTTAACATTGCATCTTAGAAAGTTTCCCTACAATTATATTTTCTACTGTAGGTTTTACAGCTTTAGGTATTGCATTTTGGTCTATCAACTGTTTCTGAGTTAATAATTTCATTATGGTGTGAGAAATGAATGGAAATTTTGAGGGGTTTGGGGGGTTTTGCATTGGATTTTCAATGGCTCCAATATCATTTCTTGAAAAGACTATCCTTTATCCACTGAAATACCTTTGCAGCACTACCAGTTTAATGATTCTTGGGCCTAGAGTAGGAAATGAAAGCTTAAAAATCTGTGATTTGAGACTCTTGGATTGAGGGATGCAGCACTTTTAAATGATTCCCCCATTTTGTAAGAGTCTCTTTAGTCGAAGACTAGGGTTCTCCTGTCAATGTTTATTATAGTCATCAACTTTGGGGCACAGTGTCCAAGGTACCTGAGAGTAACTGTGATAATTAAAGTGTCTATTTCCTCCTAAGCACATGCCATCTGTCAGTCAGACAGATCCAGGAGACATTGTGACCTCAGCTGAGTAAGCCCTATTATTATATACAGAAAGGACTCACTGACATCATCACTGTCAGAGAAGTCAAAGGAGAATATACAAATGGGAGAATGTAATGCTTGATCTGATCCAAAGCAATTAATATAATTTTCTGTTTAAGCTAAATTTGCTGATATGACACTGGTGCAGGGTTTGATTCATGAGATTTGGTTTAAATTCCAATAAAAGAAAGAAAATTAATCAAGAAGGAATACGATCTAAAAGTATATTATGATGGATTTCCTTATCATTATTATTATTAATGTAACAAGGCTAATTATAGTCTTAGTAATACAGTAATCATTAATATGCTGATACTATGATCATTATGTGTCAACTTTTGATTTGAAAAGGAATCATTGACTGAGACCCTGGTTTTTGGTCATTTATTACTTCTTGTTTGGAGTTGAGGAATGGCTCTTTTTAACCTTCATAATCAAAAACTTTATTTCAGTGATTACACAATGAACAAGAAGTAATGTGTTCTTAGTGTTTTATGTCACTATGGTTTCTATGTCTCTAAGAGAAGAAAGATATTCTCTTTTTAAAACCAGAAATATATTCTGCCTGAAGTAACTTGAAAACTTCCTCATTGTGAAGTTTGCAGGGATATCAAGGATCACAGAGATTTCTGTTACTCAGATATATCTTCTCCTTCATCCTTGTGGTTACTCTTCCTACAGACATGCTTGCCTGCTCAGTAGCTAAGTGGTGTCTGACTCCTTGAGATCCCATGGACTATAGCTCACCAGTTCCTCTATCCATGGGATTTCTTTGGCAAGAATGTGGAGTGGGTTGCCACTTCCTCCTCCAGAGGGTCTTCCTGATCCAGTGATCAAACCTGCATCTCCTGCACTGGCAGGCCGGTTCTTTACCTCTGCAGCACCTGGGAAGCCCACTCTTCCTACAGACAGGGAAGGACAATTTTACAGTTATGATCAAAGGATCCTTTAAGATTTAATTGAAAGTACCTCAATATTCTTCATTTGTAGAGTAGCTACATATAACTTATGGGCAGAGGCAGAGTCTAATTTATATTGATGTCTCCAATATCTACTGTATTTCCTGACAGAGAACAGATGCATACTCAACACTTCTTGAAAAATGTGGGCAAATATCACAGATTTCTTTGACCAACTATGACTAGGTTAGTCTTAATCCAAAATGATGAGGGATGTCATTAGATTTAATTCATTTATGTCTATTTGCTGCTAAGTCGCTTCAGTCGTGTCCGACTCTGCGTGACCCCACAGACAGCAGCCCACCAGGCTCCCCAGTCCTTGGGATTCTCCAGGCAAGAACACTGGAGTGGCTTGCCATTTCCTTCTCCATTATGTCTATTTACAAACTTGAATTTTAGAAATGGCAATTATATTATTATTTGGTACAGTCCTATTTTTAAATGTATTGCCTAAGAATTTTTAATCAGCCAGGACATATACTTTATGAGTAGTTGGCTTATATAAAAGTATAAATAACTATATCATTAACAATTCAATCTGGTTACTTCTGAGGTGACCTCCCTTTGGACTTGCAGTCCTTTCAGTCAAATGAATAGAATGCTTGATGAAGACTAGCTTAAAGCAATGGGGCTAGTTTTATCATGTAATAAGAAATCCAATTGCTGCCAATAGTTTGGCTAAAAAATGCCAGACTTTTGTTCTGGCTTCTCTGGCCTAATTATTATTATTATTTTTATATTTACTTGGCTGTCTTGGGTCTTAGTTGAGAATCCTTAGTTGCATCATGTGGGAACCAGTTCCCTGACCAGAGATTCAACTGGGCCCCCTGCATTGGGAGCATGGAATCTTTGCCACCGGACCACCAGCAAAGTTCCTCTCTGGCTTTCTTATTTTTATGGCTGCTTCTTATATCACATGCTCACAAAATTATGTTAAAAGCAGAAGCCAATGGGTGATTTGCTTTTCTATTTTCCTTTGTCAATAAAATTTGTTTCCCTTACTACCTTTTAATCTAACTTTCAATTAATCTTTATATGTTTAGTACTACCTTTAGGCCACTTTCATAAGGACCGGATACCATCAATTTCTGAGTTCTTCATGAGTTCTGGAACAAAATGGAAATCAAGTTGCTTATTGGTTTTCTATGTTGTTGAGTAGGGGCTCAGCTTTCTTGTATCTAAATTACTGATGACATATCTATTTGCTTTCCAGCATCTTAAGTGTTCCTGTTATTGTCTCCTCTTTTTCTGTCTTTGACTTTGTGGGGTTTTTTTTTTCCCCCTTTAAAAAACCTCTTTACTGTCACTTTTAGGGTTCCAGGAAGGAGTGAGCCTATATGTATGTGTTCAATCTGCCATTACCATCTTTTACTGGAAGTCTCCTTAGCAATAGTTTCTTTGTATAATATATTGAGAACATCTTTCAGTATGATTAAATTCTTCTACTACACAATTTTTAATAGCTGCATCATGTTCTATTGTGGGAATATATGATCATTTATTTAATAACTTTCTTTTGGGTCATTTCCAATTTTTTAGTTTTAGAAGCAATGCTGTGATGAACATCTGCGTAGAAAATTTTGTACATGCCCATAAGTATTTCACTAAAACAAATTCCTAGAACCGGTATTATTTAATCAAGAGGTACACACATATATTAAGACTTCTGATATTTATTGATAACCCAGAAGAGAGGCTTTATTGATTTCATGTCTACCGGCTATTTATAAAAATGATCTTTTCCTCACACACTCATCAACATTAGGCGTTATCATTTTAAAAATTCCCTTATACTTTTATTTTTTATTTTGTCAAATCAGAAGTGGACTCAACACAACTGGTTTTGCTCTAATGTAATCATTAGAAAGAATGGATTAAAATCCATTATTCTAAAACTGAATAAATTATATTTGGCAGAAGTCTCTAAATTTTAATCAATTTATATTAAAAAATAAAACCCTCCAGCAGATATTTGCTTTGGTTGTTCAGAAATATGTATTTCTACTGACTCTTAAAGCAATTTCAATAGAGACCTTTCTTACTCAATTAGATAGTCACTGAGAAAAAGTGAAGCTTACTTCTTATGGGATTGGTGGAAATTTTATAAATCCTAATCAGTCAATTGTCTCTTCTACTCTCTGTTAAACAAAATTGTAAAGGACTTGATCAATTATTTGTTCATGTTGG
Source organism: Bos indicus (assembly GCF_029378745.1). Lineage (NCBI taxonomy): Eukaryota > Metazoa > Chordata > Mammalia > Artiodactyla > Bovidae > Bos > Bos indicus. The sequence goes on along the minus strand of NC_091763.1, from coordinate 58,437,948 downwards.
GAGCAGACCTGGGACTCTTATTTCTATATCTCTTAATTTGAGGGAAATATCCTAGCCTCACCTGAAGGTATTCCTTTGGCCACAGCAGAAAAAAATGGAAAGAACCATTTATTCAGGAGTGAGCCATGCTGCTCAATTTCATCCAGTAATGTTAGCCTTGCATGTGTGCTAAGTCATTTCAGTCATGTCCAACTCTTTGTGACCCTATGAACCCCACCTGGCTCCTCTGTCCAGGGGATTCTCCAGGCAGGAATACTAGAGTGGGTTGCCATTCCCTCCTCCCAGAGATCTTCCTGACCCAGGGATCGAACCAGACATTTTTTATGTCTCTTGTGTTGGCAGGCAAGTTCTTTACCACTCGCACCACCTGGGAAGCCCAATGCTAGTTTTATCGCCTGTTTATTTGGTCTTTAAAGAGTATGGAGCTGTTCTTAATAGCATTAGAGAATGTCTGTGAACAAAGTTAATTCTTTCCTGTTCACATTTATTAAAATCCTAGAGACAACTAGCAATTATGAAAGATTGTTTGAATGACAGGCAATTCATCCATCCCAAGTGAGCTGTGACTTTCAAATACCTTTTTTAATTGCTGAAGCCTTTCTTTACATGAAATTTTAAGTCTTACTTGCTTGACTTCCCCTCACTTCTGATAAGGTGAGCAATTTCCATCAGAAGGAAATGCCAAGAACATTTTGCTAGCTCTCTGAAAGAGAGGTGTGTAATTGAGTGTCTCCCTCTTACCACTGTCAAAATGTTTGGAGACAAACTTTGTAACTATAAGTTCCCTTCCCAACTTTTCTTCTGGTATAATGTATCTGTTTACTTTTTCTATGGTGATAAAGTGAAAGTGAAGTCGCTCAGTCGTGTCTGACTCTTTGCGACCCCATGGACTGTAGCCTACCATGCTCCTCCGTCCATGGGATTTTCCAGGCAAGAGTACTGGAGTGGGGTGCCATTGCCTTCTCCAAAGGATTTTCCAGACCCAGGGATCAAACCCAGGTCTCCAGCATTGTAGGCAGACGCTTTACCATCTGAGCCACCATGAGCTTATATTCATATTTTCTCTTACTAAATATATTTTATCAGCTGCTAATTCACTGAAAAACATGTTGAGAAACAAAGAAAAAGAACATTTTTTAAAACTGTCATGGAAATGGGGAGCCCTCAAAGATTTCTAAAAAGAATGATTTAATTATGTTTATAGGGTAGTAAGATAACACAGGTAGCTTTGTCAGGATAATTTAAAGGGGGTTTCAGATTGGGAACAAAATGGCACAGTAAGGACATTATAAAGGCTCTTGAACTTCAGGGGTTTACAGCCAAGAAAGGGAATAAAACTGTGTATATCAGACAGGTTACAGTTACAAAAACAGAAACCATTCTTAGTTTTCCAGACAGAGGGGTTTTAATGAAAAAACGTGTTTACAAAGGTGTGTCACAAGCTGGGAAGCCAAACATGAAATTGTAAGTAACCCAGAGTTGAGCAACAAAAAGTGCTAACATTTCTCTGAAGGGAAAGAGAGAGGAAGGAGGTGATGTGACAAGGCCCCAACTGGGGCAGTTTGGCTCGAGCTGCATCCATGGTGAGGACTGTCTGGAAGGTGCTAAGTCATGGAGGAGGAAGATGTCTGATGAAGGTGACCACAGAGAAGATGCAGCTGCTGCTGTGGGGCCACCACGACCCCTTGAGGCAGATAGGCGAGGGAGAAATACCCTGGCTTCTCCCTCCCATGCTCCAGTCTTTCACAATCTCCCATTGGCTGAGCCTACCTGGAGGCCAACTGACGAGAGAGAGAGGCAATGTAGTACCCTAGTAGGCAGGACAGAGCAGGAGAAGGACAGTATGGGCCCGAGCCTCAAACATGCAAAAGACTGCATGTTTGCACATAAAGGAATGAGGTTGTATTGAATACAATAAAATAACGGTGAACAATTTATGATGGAGCCAGAGAGAAAGATCAATTTCTACTCAGGTTAGAGTACAGCTGATAAAGACCCACAGGGAACAATGTTTGCAGATGAATGAGGGCTGATTTGGGAACAAAGAGAGCAGATTCGATTATAAATACAGCTGCCACTAAATTTTAAGGGGTTTGGTTGTCTTACCAGAATTTTAAAGAAGACTAAGAGCATAAATCCTTAGACTTTCGAAGACATTTAAAAGTCTTCTGTCAATTTATACATGTAGAAAAAACATACAGAAGTTATTTTTTGAAAATGGATAAAGATTTGTTAATATTCAAAAGAAAAATGGCCTATGAAATTGACTTTTAAGGGCTCCAAAGAGAAAGACCTTGAGGTTTACTGTGTGACATTCAGCTCAAATTCAAGGAAGTTGTGTTCTAATATTGTATTGAGACACTGGAAAGAGCTTTTAGTGTTCCTGTTGCTTGCAAAACAATTAAGCAATTTATGGGTGCATTTTAAATACCCAGAAATGCCACAAAGAACATGAGACTAAATTCACTGTTAATGGCAGACCTCAGACTATATACCATGATTCCAGCTCTGAAACTATTACATGATTCTATTATCATAGTCACATTTATCCCCATACATAAATATCAACTTCCTTCCCCTTGAATTTGATCAAGCCACCTTTGGCTGCTAATATATGCCTTGTTGGCTTCTTTATTGAGGTGTATTTTTCATTTAATTTGATTTATTCCCTGATAGCTCAGTTGGCAAAGAATCTGCCTGCAATGCAGGAGACCCTGGTTCAATCCTGGGTTGGGAAGATCACTAGAGATGGCATAAGCTACCCATTCCAGTGTTCTTGGGCTTTCCTTGTGGCTCAGCTGGTAAAGAATCCGCCTGCAATGCGGGAGACCTGGGTTTGATCCCCGGGTTGGGAAGATCCCTTGGAGAAGGGAAAGGCTACCCACTCGAGTATTCTGGCCTGGAGAATTCCATGGACTGTATAGTCCATGGGGTTGCAGAGTCACACACAACTGAACGACTTTCACTTCACTTCACATTTAATTGTTTATTTATTTGGTTACACTGGGTCTTAGTTGTAGCACACAGGATCTTTGATTTCATCTTTCTTGATGCATGTGGTACTTTTTTTTTTTTTTTTTGGTTGCTGTATTGGAAATCTAGGGATTGACCAGGGATCGAACACATGTCCCCTGTGTTGGATTTTTTTTAATCCTGGAATATGGTTATCTAATTTCCAAAATCAGACAATCATGCACAAAATTAGTATTTGTTGACTATTTATTTATACTGAGTGAACCCATCATGTATATGGTTCTATTGAACACCACAGTAAAATTCTTTATGTCTTTCTATACCTATGAAGTAACTAATTGCCCTCAATTTTTGGGTCTTTAGGAACATATTATTCCTTTTTTTTCCCTCATATTTTGCCCTACATAACCATAGGCTATTTAAAAGCTCAACATTTAATTTTGCAGACCAGATTTTCTAGAATATTTAAGGATTCCATTTATCTCTGGGTTTTTTACATTAGATACTTGTAAGATGTCTAGGCAGTTGATCTATAATAATGCCTTCATTTTGATATTCTGTAAAATTCTAAAAGTTTAATATCTGGTTAACACAAGGATGTTCTAGAAGACTCATTTGTTGAAGCCTATTCTATGGCTTCCCTGGTGGCTCAGTGGTAAAAAACCTGCTTGCCAATGCAAGAGACATAGGTTCAATCCCTGGGTCAGGAAGATTCCCTGGAGAAGGAAATGGCGACCCACTCCAGTATTCCTGCCTGGGAAATCCCATGGACAGAGGAGCCTGATGGGCTACAGTCCATGAGGTCACAAAAGAGTTGGACACAACTTGGCAACTAAACAACAGCAACAACAGCAATTCTAGCTCCAACCTGGGGTTAGTAACTATGGAAAATCACTGGTGCCCTCAGTTAAATGCCATTATGTACAAAGTAAGAGCTTTAGACCTTTTCCATCTACAGGGAAACTTCTAGCTGATAGAGTGTTTCTATCTTGACATGTGAGGGAAGAAAATGTAACTTCTTTTTTCTGGTATTTTGTTATTGAAATATCAACAATGCTTTAAAGCAGGGGTTCCCGACTTCCAGGATCTAATGCCTAATGATCTGTGGTAGAGCTGATGTAATAATAATAGAAATAAAGCACACAATGAATGTAATCAGCCTAAAACCACCTCCTGCCCCCCATCTGCTGCTTGTCTGTGGAAAACCTGTCTTCCATGAAATTGGTCCCTGCTATCAAAAAGTTTGGGGACTGCTGCTAGATCATTCCCTGTTTTCCTGTCACAGTTTACACAGAATGCCCTGGAATATAACCTGCCTTGGTGCTTTAGCCACTCTGAGAATGACAAGTCTTTGTATATCTAAAAATCTCATTTGACATGAAATTATAACATGTTGAAGAATAGTCTTTTATCTTGAAGCCAGAAGAAAGAACTTTTTATGGTATTTGGATTCTGAATACCAGCTGGGTTGACTTCTTAAGTCTTCAATTAGAAATTTGATTGGTATGAATCACAGGGGCGATAGTAGGATAGAATGAATCTAATTTCATCATGCGGCTCAGATCTCTCTCCAGGTGGGTCTAATTCACTACACAGGATCAAGATGAGCCAGCTGCTCAACTTTGCCTTGTGATCAATAGGATGGAACTGTTCTTGAAGGTATTCAGTGTTTTGTGGGCTCTGAGTTCTCTCTTTGTCTCTTTTCTCTCTCAATCTCTCTGCTTCTCTTCCTCCCTCTTTAATGGAATGCCTATATAAATTCTGGTTAAGATGGACTTTTAGCAAGGATTCCAAATTTTATAAACCTTGTAAAAAGATAAAAGTGTAGCATGGTGATGCTATTCTTTGCTGGGTACAAGAGAACATCTTACAGACTTTAAAGTGTTAATACAGTTTTCAAAACAGAATGGAGGAACCAGGCCAGAGGCCGAGTCACCCTGACCACTCTTCCCAGAAGAAACCCAATCTGGGATCTCAGGATTTCTCTAAGGGCAGCATGAGAATCCTGGATGAACAACACGTGTGCCCTGGCATTTTGCCCCCGCCTCCATGCTAGTCCATAAAGGGTCTGGCTCATGCCACGTGTGGGTCAAGCCCCACCCCTCGTGAAAGACTCCCTTCTCTCCCAGCTCAGAGGAGCTGTGGAGTGGCCCCCAGAATCCATCTGAGAGTCTGAAGGCTTACTTGCAGCAAAACAGGCTTCTGGAGCTGAATTTGGGGCTCCAATCTGACATCTGTTAAGGTATGAAAACAATTTTTTTTCCCGAGTATCTCAGAAAACTTCCAGATGTACTATGGTTTGTACAATATCGTGGTAATGGATTTACCCTTCAGGCTTTTCATTAGGAATAACTTCTGAAAGGGCTGAGAAATATCTTTTATTAAAGAGCATTATACTCTTCTTGCTTTGTTTTCTGCTTTGTCATTATCATGTCTTCAGGATGTTCTCAAGCATTCTGTGGGCTTGGGTCTCACAAGGCAAATTGATTTGTACTTCAGGCTATGCTTAGTTATCTCTATGTCCTGTTTTCATCTCATAGAAACTTGTAGGTATCACTCATCTGCCTAAGGTCCCTCTCTTGTCTTTGTTGATTTATACTCCCATGTTTCAATCATTTGGCAGAACTTTTTATTTTAATATTTTTGTATCACTGGCTTTTAAAAAAAGTTTGTGGTAGAATACATATAACATAAAAGTTACTATCTTAACCATTTTTTAAATTCACTGGTATTAAATATACTCACGTTATTGTGCAATTACGGCCACCATCCATCCCCATAACCTTTTATCTGTAAAAGTGAAACCGATTACCTATTGAACAGTATGTTGTATGGTAGATTAAACAGTGTATTTATTAAAAAGTATGCTGATTACCTATCAAATTCCCTATGCTCCCCTCCCCTAAGCCTGTGACAACTATCACTACACTCTTTATGATTTTGACTACTCTAAGTCCCTCATATAGGTGGAATTGGACCGTGTTTCTTTGTAACCCATTTATTTTACCTAGCATAAAGTCCTCGAGTTTCATGCATGTTGTGGCCTGTTTAATCTCCCTTGTTTCTTAGGAGTGGGTAAAAGGAGTCAACTGATTGTTCAAGGGCCAGGGTAGGGGGTGGTAAAGGGCTATTCTCTCTTTGGTTAGATTCTTAATCTTAAAAAAAAAATTTTTTTTTTTTTAAAGTCTATAACAGTTTCATTGTCCCTCCCAATGGGAAACCCCACTGGAGAATCCTGTTTTTACAGAAAGTTCTTAGAACTCCTAACCACCCCTACCCTTTTCACTTTCCTTTCCATCTCATTCTTCCTCTATAGTTACCAGGGTATTTTGCACTTGATTACATATCCTTCATTTTTTTCTCTTCATCTGCATTCATTTTCTCTTCATCACCCCCTGAACAGGTTTTGAAAGAGAGGCTGGAGGGTGGTGGGGTTGTAGGGAAGAGGTGGAAGAAAAATAGGAAGGATTTTATCTCTCCTGTTACTTATAAGAAAAAAAAGTTGTTTGGCACCAATGTCCTTGTTGCTATTGCTGTTTTATGTGTGTGTGTGTAAGTCGGTCAGTTGTGTCCAACTCTGTGACTCCATGGACCATACAGTCCATAGAATTCTCCAGGTCAGAATTCTAGAGTGAGTAGCCTTTCCCTTCTCCAGGGGATCTCTCCAACTCAGGGATTGAACCCAGGTCTCCTGCATGGCAGGCAGGTTCTTTACCAACTGAGCCACAAGGGTCTGATTTTATATCTTTAAGCATATTAAAAAGCAAGTGAGACGAATTATCATGCTAATATTGTTGTCAAAGTTTAAATACCTATATATTCTCGATGACTGCAGTGAAGGGCTTTTAAGGAGAGGGAGAACTAAGTTTAATGATCTTTTTTTCAATCCGAAGACTTCTTTCAGCTGTATATTTTACAGCTGAACTTCTGGTATTTGACTTACTGTATTGGTAGCCATGGCTTTAGCAGCTGAGTTGAGTGAGTCCAAGGGCTACTTTATAAAGATTCTCCTTGCCTGGGAACATTCTGAGGTGGATAGGGCATCTACATTAGAATAGAGGAGCTAAATTCCTTGTTCTGGGCATGAGCTCTTAGCTTTAACACTCACCGTGCTGTGAAAGGATATTAAGATAACCCAAGAGTAGGGGAAACAAGAGGGCTCTGAAAAACATCCAAATTAATCTTTAAAATGTGTTATATGACTAAGAAACATTTTAGGCTTGAACTCAGTGCAGCATTTCAAAACTTAAGCTCAATGAGCTTTAATAGGGGCTAATCATAAAATTCTTAACAGCCTTTAATTAGTGCAGGGTATAGCAATGCTTTGTAATGCGAACAGCAGTGAGATGCTATACCACTGTCTTTTCAAACAGTAGAACTGCCTTCAGCACCCTAAAAAATAATTACACTTCAAAGTGCTCCCTAGGATTGACCCCAAATGAGGGGGAAAAATGGAGAAAGTAAAATCAGATAAAGACAGAAAGTTTCGTCTTCAGTGGGTTTTTTTAAAAAAATTCAATTTATTGACATGATAATTACAATTGAAGTTACAGCTGAATTCCATTATTTCAGATCTGGGGAATGAAAATTCATAGACTTATTCATGTTAAAACTGAGAGTAATTTGTTCAAAATATCCTGGTGGGAAGAAAATTGCCTTATGTCTTTGAGGGGTCATAAGAGTTTTCACAGTGTCTACAATAAACCCAATGCAGGACATAACAGATAATTGAAAACAAAGCTGAATATATTAAGTCTGTTGGTGTAAAGGTTAAAGCAGTGGAATGAAGTATTCAGGTTAAGTGATGCTATTAATGCAGTGTCTTCACAGGTGGTATGTCTAGCACATTAATACTTAATATGGCTCTTATGCTTTTCTTATAAAGTTTCCACACTTGCTTGTAATTTGAACATTTTTTAGAAGATAGGGTTTTTTTGTTTTTTGTTTTACAATGAACATTTTTTCTAAAAGCCTTTTTTAACTGTAGGTTAATCAAGCAATTGTGCCATGATCAAAGAGAACTAAAACTAACCTGAGGGATAAATCATTATTGTTGGCAAACACACGTGTTTACTATCCTAGCCAGTAAAATAAAAGCACATCATTTTCAAATGTGTCAATATCCATAATACATAGGCTGATGAAAGTAACCATATAAAACTCAAAAATGGTTATTAAGGCTTTATTTTTTCCAAAACACTGAAAGTTTAGTTTTCAGATATTTAGAAAAGAATATGTTCCTTCATTTTCCTTGATTTCCATCTTTTCCCTCTCTTTGCATTCTGTGCTTGCCCACAATACTTTTGTTTACTCTTTCCTCCTATTATCCTGTTTCTCCTTCTTACTTCACTCTGTCTTGCTCTTTACACATTTTACTTCTGCAGCCTTCTTCTAAAGAAGAGAAAGACAATCATCAAATTATGTAATGTTTATTCAAAGTGTTGATGAGATTTCAGAGTCTTCAGTATTGTACACCTCAGAGCCAATGAGAAGGCACCAATCTTCAAATGTCTTCATTTCTACTCTGATATATCTCCAGTGGTGCCTACAAATATTATTGAATAGGTTGATATTATTTTATCAGGCTTAGCCTCCCAGGCAGACTTTCACTCCAGGCTTTATTCCCTCTGTCAACTTGTATACTGCCATGAAGAATTTTCAGGCACAAAAATTGAGTGTGTTCTCAGAAATATTTAATGCATCTCCATCAACCACAATAGGGCTACCACCCTTGGGGTACTAGGCTCATCACTGTATGAGCTCAGTCAACAAGTCTAGTTCCTGCTTCTTCCACTCCCTGAATTCTAGCCCTCCACTCTCTCTGGTTGCTCCTGCTTCCCCCCTGCCTCCCCCAACCCTTGCTATCTCATTCTTCCCTCCACTTATCCAGACTTAGAGCAAATCACAACTTTTTTTCTGGGCTCCCGCTTCATTTTGTAAGTACCCACATATTAGCATGTGTTTTAATTCCAAGGGCACTTACGTGCTTCTCTTTCACAGAAGATACGGGATTCTAAACTCTTTGAGGGCAGAACAGGAATTTGAATTCAGGTCTTTTTAACCTGAAAAGCCACTGTGTTTTATGTCATATTGAATCTGAGGAATTGATAGCAAATGAAGAAGTTGAAGGTACAACTAAGATTTCAAATTTAAATGAGTGGGCAGATGGTGATTACTTGGATCAAGAGAGAGACTATGGAAGAAGTAGTTTATGGGTGGCAACATTACAAACCCATAGTGAAGGATGTGAATACAAAGAGTGTGACGAGTGGCTCATTGAGAAATGCCAACATATAAGGCTTGAGGGCTGGAGCTCAGAAGAAGGGAACAATGCAAGGATAGAAGCCAAGGTGGACAGATTTTTAAGGAGAAAAGAATTATCACTAGAAGATGCTTTAAAAGTCCATTACATGTGGGGACTGACGATAGACTGGTGATACACAGAAAATCATTCCAAAGACATCTTGATATCCAGGGTGGGGGTAAATAGATTGTAGTAAATTCTAGAGTAAGATGAAGTTGACATATAGTTGGAGTATATGTGTTACTAAGTTTGGACTTGAAAGTGGGTAAGGAATGGGGGTTGCATGTTTGGTGCAAGACGTTTCTTGGAAGTGAGAAATAGGCGTGTGTGGAGGTATTTTTAATGTACTTGTAGGTTGAAGGGAGGGAGCTGGTAGGGATAAGGGTGTGAATGTACAGAAAAGAGGAGGGGACTAGTATGCAGAGGAAAAAGAATGGGACAGGATGCAGAGCACAGATGGAGAGTTTGGCTGGGTTGGACTTTTCTCTCAGTCTAGAGGGATGAGTGAGATGCTGCGTGAAGGTATATTATGTTTGAGAAGGAAGGGAAAAGATTGGATAATTTTATAACTCATAATTCTGATCATTCCTTTATTACATGGAAGGGACCTTTTAAATTCAGATGTTGTTAGAGTGCTGATATCTTGTATTTGCCTTCTGAATTTTGTGATGTCAAAAGGTGGGCACCACCTTGCCTTTGTCCAACTTATGCCTCTATCAGTGGCAATTTATATCAGCCTCAGGAGAGAAATGAAGTTCTGTAGCTCAATGTAGGAAAGCAGTGGGGGTGTACTGATGGACCCCACAAGTGTTTACCTCCAATTGTGATATCTGAAAGTTTTAAAAATTCTTATGCAGAAAAGTAATTTTTTTCCAGGCTATTTTAGTAGTCATTAATGCAATTAAAGCAATTAAGCTTTGCATTCTATGGCTCTGCTTACTTCCGGACTTTTATTGCACAGTGAGTTTGGAGATGTGCATATAATGCTTGTTAAGCCTTGAAGAGCTCAGGAACATAATTTTTTTTTTTTTTTACCAAAATTAATAATGTTTATAAAACACAGAAACCTGGAAAAATATTATAAACTTAGAATAGAGCAATTGTTTTATAAAATGCAGTGTGGTGAGTACTCAATATGTGTGCTTAGTTGTTTAGTCGTGTCTGACTATTTGCTACCCCATGGACTATAGCCTGCCAGGTTCCTCTGTCCACGGGATTTTTCAAGCAAGAATACTGGAGTGGGTTGACATTTCCTTCTCCAGGGGATCTTTCTGACCCAGGGTTCAAACCTGAGTCTCCTGTAGCTCCTGCATTGCCGGCAGATTCTTTACTGCTGAGCCATCAGGGAAACCTAGGTACTTAATGTGATTAGTTGCTCAGTCATGTCTGACTCTTTGCGACCCCATGGGCTGTAGCCCATCAGGCTCCTCTGTCCATGGGATTCTCCAGGCAAGAATACTGGAGTGGGTTGCCATGCCCTCTTCCAGGGGAATCTTCCTAAACCAGGGATCGAACACATGTCTCCCACATTTCAGGCAGATTCTTTACCATCTGAGCCAACAGGGAAGCTCAAGTACTCAATAAATACTCATTATTATCAATACACATCTTCAGAACAATCTTACAATGTGTGTATTTTTATTTAGAGCTTACTAATTGGAGAATAAAAGTTAAGAAAATTTAAATTACCCAAGACCCACAGCACAACTAAAATAATGCTAGACTTGAAGTTCAAATTGAAGTCCTTTTCCAGATAAAGCCTTATTTCTTCTGAGATAATAGACTGCCTCTCAATTCCGTGAAATCGCATCAGGGAACATCGGTTTTCGTAGAAGTCAAATGGCACGCAGTTATGACCCAAAACCGTAATGTAGCTCAGGGATCTACATGAGGAAGTCAGCGTTTTTGTCCTCTTAACCTCAAATCTTTATGCAGTGTAATTTTCTGTAGGCCATACTTTAATTCGTGTTTTATGGAATATGCACATTTAATTCTGCTTGATTGCATAGGGTACAGTTATCCATACTCTTTCAAAATTTTCACTATGTTTAATTCATGAAATTCCTGCTTTCATGAGCTCATATGGCTTCAACTTTTAAGTGTAGCCTACTTTAAATATTTGATGGGTTAATGAAAAAAATTTTGAGCCTTTCGTTTTTATAAATGGATTTTTTTGAACATGTATTAGAACTCTCAACATAAAGAGAGCCTTGGGATTAACTTTTTTTGGCAGAGTTATAATAGCTACTATTTATAGAATCCCTACCATACATTAAAAGCTTTGCATGCAGAATCTTATTTATTTGAAGAGCCAGTGTCTAATCTCACTATGGTGTCAGTTTGAACTCCTGGATGTTGACTCTTCAATTCTTACAATGAGAGAATTAGCATTTTTTTTTTTAATTCCTCCCAACTTCAGTTCAGTTCAATTCAGTCACTCAGTTGTGTCTGACTCTTTGAGACCCCATGAATCGCAGCACGCCAGGCCTCCCTGTCCATCACCAACTCCCAGAGTTCACTCAGACTCACGCCCATTGATCAGCGATGCCATCCGGCCATCTCATCCTCTGTCTTCCCCTTCTCCTCCTGCCCCCAATCCCTCCCAGCATCAGAGTCTTTTCCAATGAGTCAACTCTTCCCATGAGGTGGCCAAAGTACTGGAGTTTCAGCTTTAGCATCATTCCTTCCAAAGAAATCCCAGGGCTGATCTCCTTCAGAATGGACTGGCTGGATCTCCTTGCAGTCCAAGGGACTCTCAAGAGTCTTCTCCAACACCACAGTTCAAAAGCATCAATTCTTCAGTGCTCAGCTTCCTCCCAACTTAGTCCATGCTTAAACCAGAAAGAGAAACTAAATCATTGCTATCCAAATAAAGCAACAAATGAAATGAGGCAATACTTTTCTTCACAAGGACTGGTTTAGAAAGTGATTAATGCAAGGTTATTTAAAAGTGCTAAGTAGCCATTAATAAAATATTGAGTGAATTAATCCAACATTGTGAATACTACACTTTTGATTTTTTTAATGTTGTATGTAGTCTGGAAATTACTTGGCTTGTTTTTCATACTGCTTGTGAGGTTCTGGATTTCTGGGATTACAGTAGGCTTCCCTCATAGCTCAGTTGGTAAAGAATCCTCCTGCAATGCAGGAGACCCCAGGTCGATTCCTGTGTTGGGAAGATCCACTGGAGAAGGGATAGGCTACCCTTCAGTATTCTTGGGCTTCCCTTGTTCCTCAGCTGGTAAAAAAAATCTGCCTGCAACGTGGGAGACCTGGGTTTGATCCCTGGGTGGGAAGATCCCCTGGAGAAGGGAAAAGCTACTCACTCCAGTATTCTGGCCTGGAGAATTCCATGGACTGTATAGTCCACGGGGTTGCAAAGAGTCGGACACGACTGAGCAACTTTGTCACTTTCACAATTCACATAGTATTTGCTAAGCATGTCTGATATGGGCAAGGTTCTATGATAGGTCTCAGGAGGGAAGAAGCTAGGGTAAGGTTAGGGATTGGGAAGGAAGGAAAAATTTACTATGTTTCCTGCCAGTGGAATTGACAAAATTGTGAGAAGGAAGGATAATACAAATTACTGTGACACACTTAACAAATGCAGAATAGTGACGAATGAAAGTACTGAAAACACTGCCACCTTTATGATTCTATATTTAAAAATTGAAATTGATTTTTAAAAATATTTTACTCTTATGGGATGCACTAAAGCATGAGAAAAAGTAATTATATTTTGAGTTTGTTTGGGTTTTTCCCTACATGTTAGTTGCTTAGTCATACTCAACTCTTTGCAACCCCATGGACTGTAGTCCACCAAGCTTCTCTGTCCATAGGATTCTCCAGGCAAGAATACTGGAGAGGGTAGCCATTCCCTTCTCCAGGGGGTTTTCCCTAAGAAGGTACAGAAAAACCCAAATGAACTTTTTAGCCACCTCAGTATATTCTGTATCATTTCTCTCCAAGAAATGGTGTTTTCAAGGATGGAGTCTCTCCAGCACAGGCATCTATTAACACTGAAACTCCTTTCCAAACTGACCCTCCTATTTTCCATTACAACTGGCATTTGCTAAGTGTTTTACAAACTAAACGATAAGCCAATTAGCAATTAGGCATTAATGACTCACTGCAGTTTCTGTTAGAGATAATATATTTACAAATTTACAGGAGCTGTCTTTAATCAAAAGATCGGATGTGGTGGTAGTCATTAATGTCCACATGGCAAATCCATGGGGAAATCTTTTGGCGTTAGACTGGGTTTTGAATGCTCTATGTCAAGAACTGTGAAATTCTAAGATTTTTGTCCTCCTTGACAGCTAACAAATTAGCCCACCCCAGTTTAACAGAAGCTGGCAGAAAATCTGAGACTCCAAGGGGAGACACCAAGGACAAGGTTATATGATTGGCCTCAAGCAGTATACGTAAGGCAGTAGGGTAGCCAGAGCCTCATTGATTTCTCCTGCCATTTCCTGAGGCTCAATTCCCACAGGGTGATGGAACAAGCTTCTAGTCTTGCCTGCACACCTGATGGGTTGTGTGACAGGCTAGCTACCCCAAGCACCAGTAACCTGACTCTTTTATAATAGATCCAACTAAACTAGCCAGAACTTTGTCCCAGGAGAGAACATTCTCCATGTGATACTGGATAGTAGGCACACATGCCTTGTTCTCTGGACAGAGAAATTGTCTCCCTCTTCCAAGCTGTTTACTGGATAAATGTCCTTGAAAGAGTCCAAAACAGTAGGGCAGTTAGTGCCTCTGCATGGAAAACATACAGAAATACATAATACCCTTGGGAAATTGTCTCCTGACACTCTGAATTGATGAGTTTTTCAACAACTGTCTCCCATTACATTCCAAGCAATGTTCTAGGATGTTTTTTTAAAGGATACTTTAAAACATCCTCATTTACTTTTCACATGATCTTTTTTCATATTTTATTTTCCTACTATATACTTTTATCCCTATATCAAAGGGATAGACGTTTTATATTCCTGTTTCATAGAAGAGTAGCCTGAGGCTTAGAGAGGTCAGGTTATTTGCTTAGATACAAACAATGAGTCCCACTGATGGGATTTAACCCTAGGCTTTTCTGACTCCCATAAGTGAATAAGTAAGTGAAGTTGCTCAGTCCTGTCCGACTCTTTGTGACCCCATGGACTGTAGCCCACCAGGCTCCTCCGTCCATGGGATTCTCCAGGCAAGAATACTGGAATGGGTTTCCATACCCAGGCTTTTAATTACTGCACCCTCCCACTGCAAAGATCAACCTACTTTAAATTTCTGTTTGGATTTTGTTAACAACCTTAATGACCCCACAGGAGCATGATTTAACTTGAAAGTCTTCATGCAAAGGTGATTATACATAGCAATTCATTAAACTAATAAATATATCTGCCTTTATATACATACTCCATTGTCTAAGTTCATTTTTTAAAAGGGAATTAGTGAAAAAAGAAAATATAGGTCCCATTAAGAACCTCTGAGCCTCTAGTTTGCTTCTTGTTTTACTAGTATAGTCATTAGATTAGTTCTCTGAAAAATATTTCATTTTCACATAGTTCATTACTTTGTTTGGAATACTTTATTGCTGTTAAACAATCGGTAGAATGAGGTAGTCTTGACTCACTAGCTATTAAAATATAGTTTGTGTTTTTGACCACCCAGGACTGTTGAAAGTCCCTTATTAAAGGCCTATTGGATTCTGCTTTAATCCTACTTTTGTGTGCACATGTTCTATGCATCATTTGTAGGACAAGTCCTACGTGGCGGTAACATTTAGGCGGCTCTCTCTGCCTCCAATGTTCTCCTTCCACTGTATTCTATTATCTTCCAGTTTCATCCCATGAAGGTGCTTCTAATCTCTCCCACAGATTATAATCATTCTTCTGGTGAATTTCCTTAGGTTTTATTTATCCTTTTCATGGGTAATTTTGATTGTGTATCTTTTTTATCCATATAGTTCTACTATAAACTTCTTTTGGCAGAACGGGTATCTTACTTATCTTTGTATATTGTTATATTGTATAAATTATATTTGTTGCAATGTAGCCTAAGAGTTTAGGCTTCAGAGGAACTGGCAAGGAGGATATAAGGAATTATATCCTCTCAATGTGAAGAGGGAAGACATTTCTCTTTTATGGCTAGGCCCCAGGTCCTTCTGTGGTGTGCAAAAAGGGGATATGAGCTCTCTTTCTGTTGTGGCCTGGCACCCATTTTGTTTGTCTTGCTTCCTGCATTACATATTTCCTATGGAGATTTTGAGGGGAGCTCCTTCATATGTTCTAAAACATTCTGGAACTTCCTTTGAGTTGCTTATTCCAAAGTCTTACTATATGATATACCAAGCCAAAAAAAAAAAAAAAAAAAAAAAAATTAGAAACCCTCTGTTCTCAGTGTTTTTTTTTTTTTTTTTTATAAAAGAATAATATTCTTTTAATAGGTAGTAACACTAATTAGTATTGTAAGCAGATGGCTTTCCACTTTCTTCCTATTCAAAGCAGATGATGGGTTATGCTTCAAATCTTTGTATGTCATACTCTCTGTGACATCAATCTGCAGTGAGTAAATGGAATGTGTGTGTTCACCAAGATTTAAATATAAAAGTTTTCCATGACCATTCCTTTTTTCTAATATGTATTCAGTATATGTATCTATAAATGTAGTTATGTATATCTGTAACATAATATACATACACATATACACCTTAATTTTAAGATGCATATATTTGCACATTAAAATGTTTTCTGATACTAGACTGCTTTTTATGTTGACTCATATATTTAATGTGTTTCTTCCTCTGAAAAGCTATTATTAACTGATGGTGTGTTTCACAATTGATGCCTTAAGAACAGCTAAATAAATCACTTATATAAGGGAAAGGCCAGTTGAAATAAAATTACCATAGTTTGTAATGAGAAATAAGCCTCTTGCCAGAGTTAAGCACCCACATATGGTTGCTCTTCCCCTGAGATTTCTGAGTAGAAGGAGCAGTGGAGTCAGTGTTCCACGTCAATCTGGCGTTAACACGACATGGCAAGTATTCCTGGGGCTGCTGTAATTCCAACAACACAGTCTTCTCCTGCCTAACATCACAGTAATCTTTGTTGGCGTTAAAGCTATTTCATCTCTGGCAGAGTAACATTCAGTGGATGGATTAGGAGCCTTATCTTGCTAAGACCAGCAACATCAGAAATCAATAGATGAGTGACTTCTGCAAATAGTACCTGCAGGAGGAGCACACTTTTCCCCAAAGGTTCCAGGGATGATCCCAACACTGCAGATGGCATAAATGGGGAAGT
The DNA here is from genome assembly GCF_029378745.1 of Bos indicus. Lineage (NCBI taxonomy): Eukaryota > Metazoa > Chordata > Mammalia > Artiodactyla > Bovidae > Bos > Bos indicus. The sequence goes on along the minus strand of NC_091763.1, from coordinate 58,421,367 downwards.
GCAGGAATGTGATTTTTCTGAGAATTCTTCAAGCTTGGACTAGGTCCCAGGGGATGAACAATTTAAGTTCAGCTGTTTTTGGTTTTAAAGCAATAAAAGGAAAACAACTCAAACATTTTGTTCCTTCCTTTTTCAGGTACAAAAACTGATGCAGGATATAGACTTTGCTGAAAACACCTAAATAAACCATGCCATGCTACCAATTTATTTTTCATAAATGATTTTCACTCTCCTCTAATACAGTGTGTATGTTTGAATCACCTGAAAGTAAGTGAGAGTGTTAGTTGCCCAGTCACGTCTGTCTCTTTGAAACCTCATGGACTGACTGTAGCCCGCCAGGCTCCTCTGTCCGTGGGTGGAATTCTCTAGGCAAGAATACTGAGGTAGGTAGCCATTCCATTCTCCAGGGGATCTTCTTAACCCAGCGATCGAACCCAGGTCTTCTGTGTTGCAGGCAGATTCTTAATCATCTGAACCACTGGGGAATAATAGAGATAATTTTTTTTTCTTCCGCAATAACATTCTTTTCCTTTTAAAAATGGTAACTTGGCAAGGAAGCAGTTTTCTTTTCTAGCTTCAGTTTACTCATCTGAAAAATGGTGAAAACAGTAGTTCATATTTCAAAGGTTGTTATGGAGAGTGGATTTTATAATATGAGCAAGGTACTTGTCCTGGTGGCTGACTATTGCAACAGTTCAGTAAATAATACACAATAAGTGCATGAACATACTTTCCACACTTACACATTTTTAGATGCTTTCATAACTTGTATGTCCATCTCTCCCTGGTGAGCAGAGCATGAAGATATGTGCCAGTGAAAACTGGGCTTCAGTCTTTTTATTGTAGTCCATGTATCCCTACTCTTGGCAGATGTCTCCCCTGATTCTGTCTGTAAGAAGCTTATTTCTCAGTACTCAGAGATTACAGACTGTCCACATCGGCTCCAAGGAGGGTTGGTTTCAACGGATTTCTCACGGAGAGATGGGTCACTGTACTCAGAGCCAAGCTCATAAAAATCACATTCAGCTTCCATTTCATCTTCCAGCCTTTCTCCATCTTGTGATGAGCAGTGCCTGCCACCTCTGCCATTTCATCTAGTCACTTTCCATCTCGAAACGCAGTGAAGCTTCTCTTCTCTGATCTCCCAACACTGAAGCAAATTATTCTTATTCTTGTTGGTGGTGGAAAGTGAATTAAATTGAAGTCTGAAGTGCAGTCGCCTGTAGATGTTACTCTGGGTTTTTTTTTGCAAAGCTATGTCATCAGCCAACAGCTAACATCTTTCTTTCTGGTTTTGTTTGCAATTTTGCCTACACATGGCACTAAACAAGAGACCAGAAAAAGAGAGAAATATGCAGAAGCTGACAATAAGAAATAGATCGTTGACAAGATCATTGACACCACTATTTGCAAGTCCCTTTTCTCATCTGCCTCTCTTTATCTGAATGGAAAGGGAAGACAACTGCATCAGCAGACAGTTGCACCTTGGCCAGATAATCTGGAGGCAGGCTTCCATCCCACCTTCTGGGGTAGAAATGGGGAGTTCATTGGAGATAAAGAATAATTCCTGGGACAGATTTTCTTCCAGACAATACATGCCACTGGAATGAATGGAAAAGGGTAGTTAAGGGCCTGCCATATCAACTTCCCAGAGAAGACAATGGCAACGCACTCCAGTACTCTTGCCTGGAAAATCCCATGGATGGAGGAGACTGGTAGGCTACAGTCCATGGGGTTGCGAAGAGTCAGACATGACTGAGCGACTTCACTTTCACTTTTCACTTTCATGCATTGGAGAAGGAAATGGCAACCCACTCCAGTGTTCTTGTCTGGAGAATCCCAGGGATGGGGGAGCCTGGTGGGCTGCCGTCTATGGGGTCGCACAGAGTCGGACATGACTGAAGTGACTTAGCAGCAGCAGCATATCAACTACCATTTATTTTCCAGGAGCCATAAGATATTTACATTATTTAAAAGAAAAATGGACCACAGGTAATTAGCTCAGACTTTGAGGAAGCTGTGGGGTAACGCATGGAGGGAACACTACCCTGAGTTAGGAATCCTTTACTAAAGCTGATTCAGCCCCCAAGAACCTGTGGGGTATTGCCTAGAGCCTTCACTATAATCAGCATAGTTCCTTTGTACAACGAAATGGGTTTGTACATTTTATTCTGAGGATCACAAAATGGACATACTCTGGAGCCACTTTAAGACGTGAGTGTACAGGTACTTACTAGTATCTGTCATTTTCTTTCTCAACAATTAGAGAATAATTAATCAGTTGATGAGATTGGAGCTTACCAATTATTTTCCTTTCCTCTTGCAGCTTACTTTTGGGTTATTTCAGCATTCACTGATTATAACACACACACACACATATGGCTGAGGAAGTCATAAATACAGGAACTTAAAGAAGTCCATCTAACTTCTTAGTAATAACTCTGGTAAAGGGCTTCAGGGCAAAGAACTGAAACCCATGATTACAATGAGATTTGGAGATTAAGATTTTGATAGGGTTTAGAAACATACTGTTTCATTTATTTTATGTGTTCTATTGCAATCGATGGCAGATAATGGCTATAACATAAATGAGAGTTTGAGGTAGGAGATGCATAATTCCTAAATACATTGAGAGATTTGTATGCATAACCTTGATTTCCAAATTTGATACAGGACTTAAAAAGTAATTATCATTCATGAAGCACCAGCAAAGCTTATGGCTTATGGTAGTAGAATGAATACTTTTTATATCTATCAGGACAAGGCTTTTCCTGGAAGCTTAGACTAGTCTAAACTCTCCCAGTAATTAAAGAAACATTATCAGTATTGTTATCCTAATTAGCCTCAATGTATATTATAGAGTACACAAGCAAATACCCCATTTGGGGGAAGGAAAAGGACCTAACATAGTTACTGTATGTCTGGCACTTTGCCCAGCTCATTGCATGTTTTATTTTGTTCTTTAAGAAAAGCAGTAACATCTATAGTGCCAAAAACTTATCATCTTCCTTGAATGTTAATGGAAGGTCATTGTTCTTCACCACACTTTATTTTTTTTCCTTTCTCCCATTCATTTCCTAGTATCCTTCTTTCTAAGTTCCTTTCTTCCTTCTCCTTTCCTGGAGTCCTTGGTCTTTTTCTTCTCTCCCTTTCCCTGTGTTGCTTTTCTGCAGTTCTCAGTATGCCACAGGCTCCTGTGGGTATCCTTTAGTTCTAGTGGTAACTTTTATAGCTAAAACTGTTGCAGGCTGCTGGCATAAGTCAAATCACATTTGGCAAATGTATGTTATGTATCTGGAAACTGGGTTATACTCATTCTAGAGCAATTAACTAAAGAATTTTCTGGCATAAAGACAGCCTTGTACTATTCTTGTAATGAAATAGATAATTTTAACTAGAGCTCCACCTAATACTTCCAGGGAGTGCTAAAAAACCTGGCCCATTCTTGATTCAGATCGATTAAATGGCTCTGAAGCATTTTTATTTTCTTTTTCCGGAATTGTGCAGGCCTTAATCACTGTTTTTAAACTAGGAGTCCTTGGTCACTCATGAAATAAAAAACAAATGCTCTTTGAATTGAGCAAATTATGCAATGGAGAAAGCAAAACCTTTACCATCTCTTCATCCTCTAATTTTTCTTCTGTTTTGCTAAGGCATTTTCCCAGCTAGTTCAATACATGAGATCTGTCACTGAAAAAAGATGAGTAAGTTCCTTGTTCCAAGATGTGACATTAGAAAGAATTTTGCAAAGGAGAGGAAAAGGATGTTTCCGGTCTGGTATTGGTGGTGTTTACATCAATGTCTCATTCATCTTCCACCTGATCTGACTATTGGCTGGGTAGTTAGAGACAGAAATCTGTGTGCTCAGCTTTGTGTGGTTCTGCTGTTCCACAAACAGGGAAAATAAGGTATTGCTATCTTGCTCCTAGGTGTTTATAATATTGTTGGGGAGTTTAGAGGATCCTATTTACATAGTTAAGAACAAGTTCTGCAGGAGATCTGGGGGTAACCTGTATTGTTGTTGTTATCCTTTACTGTCCAGATAGTGTTTGGAGAAAACAAACAAGAAAAAAACCTGAACAGCTAATGAAGAGTTTTTTTTTTGAAGGGTTTGGAGTTGAAGATGAGCCCCAGAGAAAGTGATTCAGAAAGAAGAGAGTGTCTCTAGCAAGGAATGTTTTTCTCTTTTTTCCTCTTTACTCACCTCCTCCTCTGCTGTGAGGTGGAGTGGAGATGCTTTTACCCAGTAGTACATTGGAACCTGAGACCATTAGTTTGGATTGTTTGTTTCTACCTACTGCCAAGACCTCTACCTAAGTCTTGGTCAGTCATCTGTAAAAGGGGGATGATAATAGCCCTTATCTCTGGGGGGAGGTCTCAGAGGATTTTTTGTGATATTCTTCATATACAGTATACGTGTGTTCTTAGCAGTTAATTCTAGGATCTCTGCTAGACTTGGGAAATTTAGAGGTAAGCATATTGGATATGTTTTTGTCCTCAAGGAGCTCAGAGTGCAGCAGAGAGGATAAATGTACTTATATAAAATTTTCTGCACAGTTCTGGACTCATAGCAAGACTTTAGTGAGTACTGGGCATGTCAGCAGCTTTCAATGATCATAGCACCTAGTGGGGAAATGTAAAATAGAAGAAATAGCCTCAACCTTTCTGCCAATGCAGTTGGACCAGCCTGTGGTATTATGCAATTCAATATTGTATATTGTCATTAGACCTTCTTAAAAGCTTCCCAGTATTGAGCACTGTAATATACTGATGTTTTATATATGCAGCAATACGTTAGGCTGAACTGCACCTCCTTCAATAGGAATTCTGCCTTTGTATTTATATGATCAGTGGCAAGAAACTGTACAGCATAAAGGGGTACCTCATCTTTGAAATTGAGATACCTATTATTTTCTTGACCCTCATTGTGAATTAAATGTACCCAGTCATCCAACCCTTCGGCGCTCAAAGATGTCCTGCTATGCAGATGGCACCTGGGGACACACCTCAGTCCAGTATCTACTTAGTCTTACACAGTTTCATCTTTTCTATGTGTCTTTTGTCTTCTTTTCCCACTAGTTTCTGATGCTTACTGTCGCAGATTCCTGAGAAGCAGGAATCTGAATCTGGTACAGAGATTATGTGCATGAAGTTTATTGGAGAGTGCGCAGGGATCACACCTAAGCCAGAGACAAGACAGAGAAAATAGACGTGGGCAGAGCAAGAACTTGGGCTGTGCAGTGGTGTCACTGAAATAAATCCCCAGCCACCCCAATGGGAGGTTTGAACCTGGAAGATTCCTTCAGAATTGCCACGAGCTGGGGCAATGTTGCAAGGCCTTTATATCCCCATGTTGATCAAACATTGGGTGAGGGCTATCCCGGGAATAGGGCATGGCTTTGGGTGAGGTGATGTCTTCAGGCAAGGTAACTTCCTAAGTGGGCTGGCAGTGCTAGTCCCTTCCTTCTGAAGGATCTGGATGTTGCATCACAACTTCCACTACATATATGCTGCTGCTGCTAAGTCGCTTCAGTCGTGTCCGACTCTGTGCGACCCCGTAGACGGCAGCCCACCAGGCTCCCCTGTCCCTGGGATTCTCCAGGCAAGAACACTGGAGTGGGTTGCCATTTCCTTCTCCAATGCATGACAGTGGAAAGTGAAAGTGAAGTCTCTCAGTCATGTCCGACTCTGTGCGACCCCATAGACGGCAGCCCACCAGGCTCCCCCATCCCTGGGATTCTCCAGGCAAGAACACTGGAGTGGGTTGCCATTTCCTTCTCCAATGCATGACAGTGGAAAGTGAAAAGTGAAAGTGAAGTCGCTCAGTCGTGCCCGACTCCTAGCAACCCCATGGACTGCAGCCTACCAGGCTCCTCCCTCCATGGGATTTTCCAGGCAAGAGTCCTGGAGTGGGGTGCCATTGCCTTCTCCACACTACATATATACTCATCCCTAAAAGATAAATTTAGGATAGAATCCAAAGTGATTTATTTGTAATTTTTATGTTCTACCATGAGATTGCCAATGCCTTCTTAGAATGATTATGAAACTGGTCTTCGGACACACTTAAATCTTCCAAGAGTCTCCATTACAACAGAAAATTGACACAATGGTGAGACTTGGATTCTCTGAAATACATAGCTATTGAGGTTGGAGAAGAGACTGAGTGTTTTCCAGGTAATGAGCCCACCTTTATGATGACTCCTTCTGCCCTAATTCGTTATATATATTTTCTCATCTATTTGGTTGTATATGGTAGAGCTGAAACTTTTGCTCTTTTTTGAACTCTTTCTTGGGTCCTGAGTCAGCATTCTCATGAAAATGTTGTAGTCAAATTAGGTAGTTACCTATCATTTACTGCCTTCCTTATTGCATGTATATTCTTCTTAATCTTGTTTACATTAGCAAATAAATAGCTCCTGGAGAGCCAAATGATACTTTTATTTCCATCAAGCACTATCATCACTGGTTCGACCATATCATAATCATGATGCATTGCTGTACTAGCTAAACTAATGAGTCCTCAAAACAGTGCAATAAACATCACAAATGAGAGTTTACTCAATTTTCAGTAATTGTGAGTTAAATCTCCCAGGAATGAGTAAAATATAAGCCTTCTGAGTTTGTGATTATTTTCTTACTTTTAATTTGTTACTTTATATCTGATATATTTTAATTCCAATTCAGAAATGGTGAAATCTTACATTGTTTAAAAATTTGTCCTTTAATGTTTTTATGCTTCTTAGATGTAAAAGAGCTATAAGGTAATACAGTGGGGGGAAAGTAAATTACACATAAAAAATCCATTTCAATGCTAATGAAGTCTGCTTTTGGAGAGAGAATAGATAATACTTAAATTTATTTCCATTGAGAAAAGGTGGTTGTTAAAAATATGAGCGTGAGCTTTCTAGTTATTTACATTTTTCTATTCATGTCTTAAAGGAAGTGTTTTGTTTGAAATTACTAGGAAAAAAAATTCCACAAACAAAACAAAATAGATTAATAACTGGTTACAGATTTAAAACTCTCTGTTTCTTATTTTTCTATAGTTAAACCTAGGAGTATTGCTTTCAAACTTTTAAAAGAATTGGAATATTTTTTACTCTGTAATACAGGTTGAAAACAAAATATCCATTTTATTTTAATAAGCAAGGATTCCTACTTTACCCTTTCAACTAGTATTCTTTTTATTAGTTCATTTCTGTACTTTTGAAGTATAAAGGATAAGATTATAAAACTTCTCTATGTATCTCTCACTAGTTTCTTCAATTATCAAATTTAATCTTGTTTTGTCTACACTACCCACTCTCCCTATCCCCATCCAGATTAGTTTGTGTGTGTGTGAAAGTCACTCAGTCATATCCAACTCTTTGCCACCCTATGGACTATACAGTCATTGAATTCTCCAGTCCAGAATACTGGAGTGGGTAGCCTTTCCCTTCTCCAGGGGATCTTCCCAATCCAGGGAGCCAACCCAGGTCTCCCGCATCACACCCAGATTCTTTACCAGCTGAGCCACAAGGGAAGCCCAAGAATACTGGAGTGGGTAGCTATCCCTTCTCCAGCTGATCTTCCTTACCCAGGAATCCACTGGGGTCTCTTGCATTGTTGGCAGATTCTTTACCAGCTGAGCTATCAGGGAAGCCAGATTACTTTAAAGTTATATAATTTCTCTGTAAATATTTCAGTATGTATTTTCATAGGCTAAGGACTCTTAAAACACAGAATCATAGGCCTACTATTATACTTAAAAATTAACAATTTTCTAACAGCCTTAGATATCAAGTATGTGTTCAGGTTCTTTAAATATGTCAGAAATTACATGTTTCAAATCATCAGCATTCAAATAAGACTCACACGTTACAGCTGGTTGATAAAACTATGAAGTCTCTTTTGCTATATAGGTTTCCTCTCCATGTCTAATTTTGTTTTACAATTTCTTTGTGGAAGAAATCAGGTCATTTATTCTGTATGGATTCTGCTGATTGCATTCCAGTGTGTCAATCATCATGTTCCACTGTCTCATTTATTTCCTGTAAATTGGTAGTAAAGTCTTCAGAATTGATTAGATTTAGCTTTAATTTTTGGACATGAATACTTGAGATAACGTGTTGTATTTCCATTCTACCAGGAAGCATGTAATATCTGTTTAACTTTTTTATGATAACAGTAGCCATTAATGATTATTGCCTAGATCCATTCTTTAATTCCAGTGTTAAAATATTAAAATTCTATCTCACATTTCATTTATTATCTGGGGTACTACTGTTCAGTTCAGTTCAGTTGTTCAGTTCAGTGGCTTGTCCGACTCTTTGCAACCCCATGAACCGCAGCACGCCAGGCCTCCTTGTCCATCACCAACTCCCAGAGTCTACCCAAACCCATGTCCATTGAGTCGGTGATGCCATCCAACCATCTCAGCCTCTGTCATCCCCTTCTCCTCCTGCCCTCAATCTTTCCTAGCATCAGGATCTTTTCAAATGAGTCAGCTCTTTGCATCAGGTGGCCAAAGGATTGGAGTTTCAGCTTCAACATCAGTCCTTCCAATGAACACCCAGGACTGATCTGCTTTAGGATGGACTGGTTGGATCTCCTTGCAGTCCAAGGGACTCTCAAGAGTCTTATCCAGCACCACAGTTCAAAAGCATCAATTCTTTGACACTCAGCTTTCTTTGTAGTCCAACTCTCACATCCATACGTGACCACTGGAAAAACCATAGCCTTGACTAGACGGACCTTTGTTGACAAAGTAAGGTCTCTGCTTTTTAATATGCTGTCTAGGTTGGTCATAACTTTCCTTCCAAAGAGTAAGGGTCTTTTAATTCCATGGCTGCAATCACCATCTTCAGTGATTTTGGGGTACTACTGTAAAGAAATACTACTCTAAAGGGATGTTCAAGTTTAAGGAGATGTGGATACACCTGTGGCTGATTCATGTTGATGTTTGCTAGAAACCAACACAATACTATAAAGCAATTATCCTTCAATTAAAAATAAAAGAAATACTTCTCCTTATCAACTATTTATGTATCTTAAGATACAGTTTGCATACAGATTCAGTTTGCATGATTCTTTATTAGTACAAAACAACAATGGATTCCCAACATCCTGTAGATATAACAAGTAAATTTTATTATCTACTACATGCTATATATTTTTTATGTGTTAATCCATTGAAGTTGTTTTATGCATTGATGTTTGATTGTCCTATCTTTAGCCAATGAAATAAGTTGGTTTGTGAGTCCAAAGGACTGTAATACTCTTTAGTATCTTCCTAGTTTTCTGTTATAATAAAACGTGCTAGTTTCATTTTATACATTTTATGTAACAGACATCAAAATCTCCAGAATTTCAGGAAATTGTATTAAAAGTAACAATTTGGGTGCTAGGGTTAGGGGTTGTTTGCTCACTGTTAAAGGTTATTACTTTTGCTTTGGTCCTTGAATCTGGGTTTTTCCAGTGACCAGAACTTTTCTTGTCTTAATAAATTACATCATGAGTTCTTATTGATACATTCTACTCACTTTTAAGATTATAGAATTTTTATTTAACTGTATTGATCTTACATATATATCTCGTTTGTCTCATGCTGGAAACCTCAGTTCTCGAAGAAATCAATATAATCATTCAGTTGCTTTATTCTCTAATACACACACACACAATGAATTCAATAAAGTAAAAACACCACCATGGGCAATATGCTTAATACATTTAAAATTTTTTTTCCAATTATTATTATTTTTTGTACTTAGGTTATGACTCACCTCACATGTAGTAAAAGTTTCTGTGTTTCAAAGTCACTTAAAATAGTCCTGTTTTCCTACAAACTCAGAACATAGTTGGGTTTATTTGCTTTACTTCAGCTTTTTAGAATTTGCCTTTGAAAATTTTTATGTGCATTTTCATTGTTCCAATATCAATATCAAGTCTATAAACAAAGCATGTGCAGAGAACCGAGTTCTATCTCCATCTTCCTGACCTCAGGCCTTATAACTCCTGTATAGGTAAACTGAAAATTTTTCAACTGATCCATCCATCAAAACCCCTTTTCTTTTTCTTTTTCTTTTTTTTTTTTTTTTTTGACACTTAAGGTTTGTATTTTTGCTTTAATGATTATTTTATACAAATATGTTTATGTAATAACCACAGTCCCTTTCTAGATGTTATCCCACTACCAGTGCAACTGAAAGTAGTGATGACCTATTTCTCTTTCCGCCTTCTCTCCCAGCATTTTATGTAATGCGTTATTCTTTCTCAGCTAATAATGTAATGATTACTTTGATCTATTTTTAATCTATTCTTTCCATTCTTCACCTCTTTTGATAAATGTATATAAGGTTGTATAGCCTTCACATACTATGATTTCTGTACTAAACATCATTTAGCTTTAATTTTTTCAGGCACATATTCATGTAACATTCATTGCTAGTCCTAATGTTTTCACTCTATTTATTTTGATTTTCAAAAGCTCATTCTTAGAAAATGCCTAAAGAAGGGTTTATAGGCATAATGTTCTTAGAACTCTTGAATTTTCATAACATTTTGTCATGACTTTTATACTTGAAATCACTTATGCTTAATATTAAATCATTGGCTCACATTTACATGCCGTTTTTTTTTTTTTTTTTTTTACTAAATTCCGCCATGTTTCTGTTTTACTAAATTGTTTTCTGTCATAAAATGTTGCTTCAGACAATTTGATAATCTCATCTTTTTTATTAGTAACTTAGTACTTTTCCCTGTCTGTCCATGGACTCCATTTTCTTTTAAGGTTAATCATACTGTTAGTGTATTTTCCCATGCTGGCTCTTCTGGTTATAACTCCAAGTTGCTGCTTATTTTAAAGCTTATCAAGTTGAAAATTTTAGTATTCTATTCCATTGTAGTTTTTTCCTCTTTTCTCGTGTGTGTGTGTGTGTATGTGTGTGTGTGGGATCTTTACTTTCACTTTCTCTATTTCTATCACTGTCTCTTGAATCTTATAGCTTCATTTTTTAATTTTAAAGTTTTCTTCCCATATGCTATTTCTCTTCATTTATTATCCCTGGTACTTCTTCACTCGTGTTCTCCCATTTATTTTTGAAATATTTTTCTTTTTTATTTCCAGATATTTTCTGTATTTGTCCAGCAGTCTTTTCAAGTCTTTAGTCATCTAAATTCTGAGCTTTTGTACATCAGTTATGTCATTATTTCATCATTAATTTCTTGCAAATTCTTTTGATGTGGCATTATAATTCTCACCTTTTCAGGAGTATCTTTCTGATATGCATTCATTTGTTTACAGACCTATTGTTCTGGACCTTAGTTTTTAGTTGAAGTAAAGTCAATTTACAACGTTGTTTCAGGTGAACAGCATAGTGATCTGCACCTTATTTTTTAAACATATTTTGGGTGAGGTTTTATCATAAACCTTTCGCTATTCATGTTTAAATGGGATCGTTTTTCTTGTATTTTTATTAGAAGATGGGCCTGGATAGCTTCCCTCATTCAGATCTGAGGAACTCCTTTGGTTACTTTCACAGTGTTCAACATTATGACCTGTGCTTTCTGTGATACGAAAACCACCATCCTTCTCACCTCTGCTTTTATCAGAACCGTTTTTTGTCTCTCTGTCCCTGTCTTGTTCAGTTTGGTTTCTATTTCCAGTAGTTTGTTCTCAGTGTCGACCTCTTGTTCTAGAAGAGAGCTTCAGCTAGTTAGAGTCAGAGTTTAAAAGACCCAGACCACTCCACCGCCACCTGACATGATTGTGGTTCTCTGCCACTAACCTGCAAATTGGAGCCCGTAAACCTCCCTGCCATCTTTGGCTCCTTCTCTCAGATTGGCCTGTTGAGTATTCTGGTTAGTATGGCTGGTTTTCTGGGTCTTAATGTCATTGGAAGTCTTTTTTTTTTTTTTTTTTTTCTGTTTCCTCTTCTAAATTGCAGATTCCACATGGGTCTTATTGGTGCTGTGTATCTCCCAATTTGAATTTTCAGGTTTGGGGATCACCTTACAGCTTTTTTTTTTGCAGCGAAACTTTGAGACTTTGTAGTCTTCCAGTGGCTCTGTCAGTTATTGTGGAAGGCTATGGCATTCAGATAGGTCTTCAAAAAGCTTTTCTGCCATCATCATTTTCCTAGGCTAGTATCTTAAACTTAAGTTCTACTCAACATTGTTGAAAGAGAAAAATTGTATGGAAACTTCCATCAAAATCTGTCCAACTCAGTTTTATTAGGTAAAGCAATATGTTTTTATTTGAATTTATTAGAAAAAACTATGTGAATAGTGTTCTGGGAAAAAATAATATATAAAAATAAATCAGTCCTATATCATAGCAAGGGAAAATTAACTGCACAAACAATATAGTTAGATTTGATGTGACACCATTATCACTGAGTAATTTCCTAGCTTTTTATTGAGTCTCCATTTCAGTGCTGAGCTCACTGTAGGCACCTGGTAAATCTTGTGAATGAATAATTGAAACCATTTGAGCCCTGGTAGCTTCCTTGTTGAGTTACTCTTGAGAGTGACAAAGAATAGATATAAAGTGCCTCACACATCTTTCTCCTGCCTTCATTACCTTAGGTCTCCTAAGGACAAATGAGTGTGTTTATGTGTGAGGGCACATGCATGTAAGGAGCATTCCCACCTCCCAGTACTGAAGATCTGTTCATCAGAGCTTTTTATGGTAATATTTAAGTAAATTATGCATGTATGCATGCGTGCCAAGTTGCTTCTGTCATGTCTTTGTAATCCTCTAGGCTTTTTAAAAAGTCAGAAATATGCCTTCATGACTGACTTATTTAATTTTGAAATTGCTGACAATCTCAGGCCTCTGTCGTGGGGATGCTGGCTGGTAGGTTATCATTTGACCTCAGAAAAATGCCTCAAACAACATCAGCAAGGCTTGGAAATAGCAAAGACACTTTACTGAGGCTTTTAGGGCAAGCTTAACTGGAGCAATGATAAGACTGGTGACTAGGAACAAGAGGAGGAAAAAAGTACCAATTTTAAGAAAAGATCAACACTCACAACAATCCAAAAATGAAGGCTGACAGGCAATTGATTGCTTCACTCCACTTCCACTAACCATAAGGGCAATAAAACGATGGAGAAAAACAACTGATGAATGCCCAGGCTTGGCCTCTTAAAGAGAACAGTGCACTTACTTAATGGAAGCCAGGAATATCTTTTCCCTCTCTCAGTATTAGTTTCTGGATTCATAGATTAGGTTGGGATCAAGCAGAAATGTGAGCAAACTGATTTTTTCTACTTTTTAAAGAAATTATTGAGACAGTTAATTTATAGTATTAGTTTTAGGTGTACAAAATAGTGATTCAAAAATTTTATGTATTATTCTCCATTATTAGTTATTATAAAATATTGGGTGTATTCCCTGTAGTGAACAATATATGCTTGCAACTTATTTTATACATAATAGTCTGTAAACCTCTTGATCCCCAACCCTTATCTTGTCCCTCTCTTTCCCTCTCCCCACTGGTCACCACTAGTTTGTTCTGTGAGTCTGTTTCTTGCTTGTTACACTTATTAGTTTATGGTTTAGATCCCACATATAAATGATGCCGTAGAGTATTTGCTTTTATCTGAATTATTTCACTAAAAATGATAACCTCTGGGTACATCCATGTTGTTGCAAATAGCAAAATTTCATTCTGTTGTTATGACTGTGTATGTGTGTGAGTGTAGTCACAGCTTCTTTATCCTTTGGTCTGTTGATGGACCCTTAGGTTGCTTCTGTATCTTGGCTATTGTAAATAATGATACTATGAACATTAGGGTGCAAGTATCTTAATGAATGAGTGTTTTTGTTTTCTTCAGATATGTACCCAGGAGTAGAATTGCTGGATCATGGGTTATTTCCATTTTCAGTTTTTTGAGGCAACTTCATTCTGTTTTCCACAATGGGTATACCAGTTTACATTCCCATCAGCAGTGTACAAGAGTTCCCTTTTCTCCACATCCTTATCAATATTTGTTATTTGTAGATTTCTTTAAGGATAGTATTTTTGGTAGGTGTAAAGTGATATCTCATTGTGGTTTTGTTTGTATTCCTCTGATTAATGATGTTGAGCATCTCTTCTTGTGCCTATTGGTCATCTGCATGTCCTCTTTGGGAAAAATGTCTATTCAGGTCTTCTTCCCATAGACAAACTGCTGTTTGTGCTAGAAATGGTATTTAAGTAAACAGATGACTGTTCTCAGCTCTGTCTCTATATTTCTAACCTACACTTTGAGTTTAATTTCAGTAAATGAATCAAGTAGGAAGTAGAAGAGATTGAAGATTGATTCTTTTAAGCATTGTGTCAGTTTCAAATACCTCAAATACAGTGTTGTCAATAGGGGCTGAATCTTGCTTTTTATGTACTGCGTAAGTTCAAGACTTTAGAGGAACAGAAAACAGTTATGGAGAAGATTCTTCTTAGCATAGTAGAAATGTGTAGATGAATGCTTGATACACTGGGAATTGAAACAACAACTTAGGCCCATAAATTTGCCCCTGACTTTAAGTCAGAGGAAGAAACCACAACCAAAGTGGGAACTGAGCACACTCATGGTAAATTGTCTACACTTCCTGCTGGCAGAACTTGAGTCTAGATAGAGTTCTTTTCAGATACAAGTAAGTAAACAGGAAAAAAGCAAGATGAGTCTATAAAATGAAAAGCAAGAATACTAACAGCAGCAGCAGCAGCAACAAAACTGCAGAATAGGAAAATAGGAATGTTATGACTATTTAGAAGAACATGCCACTGAAAATGGTCTATTTTCAGAATTCATATAGGAACCAGAAAAACAAGTTGTTCTGCTTCTTTGAGAGTATATCAGAAGGCGAGAAAAGATTTTGGTGAAAAGTTAAAGTAAGAAAAAAAAGGGAGATGGTAAGATTGTTGCAAAGAACCAAGAAAATACAATAGCAGAATTAAAAGCTACATTGGAGATACAGTATGTGAAAGAATGAAAGTATGGAAAATAAAATTAATAAAGAGAAAATGTAAAGTTCTCCAGAAATATAAAGAAAAAGTACAAAGAGATTAATATCATGATAGAGTCAACAATAACAAAACAGATAAAGATTCAATCTAGAAATTAAAGGTATTTCTGAATTAGATACTAGAATAAAGATCATTTAAGAATATAGTTAAATACTGAATATTCATTTTATTTATAAAATATCTGAGAATGTAGATTTAAAGACTTTGCATACTTATGTAAAAGCTAAAGGAAAGAGATTCATATCTAAACATTCTACCAAAAATTTTTAGGAAAGATTAAAAGAAATCAAGCACTCATTGAGTCAGGGTATATGATTATCGCTTAAAAATAATACAAATTGGATGGACCTGAGACTGTTCCTCTGTAGTATAGAAAACATGACAAATGGATCAGGATCTCTTGGGGGAAAAATTGAGGGAGGGGAGTGCAGACTAACCAGTAGTCATTATCTTTCATATGTAAAGAGAAAAAGAGACTATAAGGTGTACAAGGACTTAGAAGACACATTATTTACATATTATTCTTGATACAGTAACAACTACCAAACATAATGATTAGTCAAGAATGCATATTCATTATAAGAATATCAAGTTCAAGTGAATCTTTTCTTGTTTATTTTATACAAAATTAAGATACCTGACTTTCATCAGATTACTTTTGTAACTTGGATCCAAACTTGAGGCCTATAATATTTTACTAGATCATTTATGCTCTATCAGATCAGATCAGATCAGTCGCTCAGTCGTGTCCGACTCTTTGCGACCCCATGAATCGCAGCACACCAGGCCTCCCTGTCCATCACCAACTCCCGGAGTTCACTCAGACTCACGTCCATCGAGTCAGTGATGCCATCCAGCCATCTCATCCTCTGTCATCCCCTTCTCCTCCTGCCCCCAATCCCTCCCAGCATCACAGTCTTTTCCAATGAGTCAACTCTTCGCATGAGGTGGCCAAAGTACTGGAGTTTCGGCTTTAGCATAGATTTGTCTTTTTATTGAAGTATAGTTGAATTACAATGTGTTTCAGATGTATAGCAAAGTGATTTAGTTATACTTATACATATACATATATGTGCTCAGGCACTCAGTCATGTTTGACTCTGTGGCCACATGAACTGCAGCCTACTAGGCTCCTGTGTCCATGGAATTCTCCAGGCAAGAATATTGGAGCGGGTTGCCATTACCTTCTCTAAACACACACACACACACACACACACACATTCTTTTTAAGATTCTTTCCCCTTATAGGTTATTGCAAAATATTGAATATAGTTCCCTATGCTATATAATAGGTCCTTCAGTTCAGTTCAGTTGCTCAGTCACTTCTGACTCTTTGCAACCCCATGAATCACAGCACGCCAGGCCTCCCTGTCCATCGCCAACTCCCAGAATTCACCCAGACTCATGTCCATCGAGTCAGTGATGCCATCCAGCCATCTCATCCTCTGTCATCCCCTTCTCCTCCTGCCCCCAATCCCTCCCAGCATCAGAGTCTTTTCCAATGAGTCAACTCTTTGCATGAGGTGGCCAAAGTACTGGAGTTTCAGCTTTAGCATCATTCCCTCCAAAGAAATCCCAGGGCTGATCTCCTTCAGAATGGACTGGTTGGTTCTCCTTGCAGTCCAAGGGACTCTCGAGAGTCTTCTCCAACACCACAGTTCAAAAGCATCAATTCTTCGGCATTCAGCCTTCCTCACAGTCCAACTCTCACATCCATACATGACCACAGGAAAAACCATAGCCTTGACTAGATGAACCTTTGCTGGCAAAGTAATGTCTCTGCTTTTGAATATGCTATCTAGGTTGGTCATAACTTTCCTTCCAAGGAGTAAGCGGCTTTTAATTTCATGGCTGCAGTCACCATCTGCAGTGATTTTGGAGCCCAAAAATAATAAAGTCTGACACTGTTTCCACTGTTTCCCCATCTATTTCCCATGAAGTGATATGACCAGATGCCATGATCTTTGTTTTCTGAATGTTGAGCTTTAAGTCAACTTTTTCACTCTCCTCTTTCACTTTCATCAAAAGGCTTTTTAGTTCCTCTTCACTTTCTGCCATAAGGGTGGTGTCATCTGCATATCTGAAGTTATTGATATTTCTTCTGGCAATCTTGATTCCAGCTTGTGCTTCTTCCAGCCCAGCATTTCTCATGATGTACTCTGCATGGCAGTTAAATAAGCAGGGTCATAATACACAGCCTTGACGTACTCCTTTTCCTATTTGGAACCAGTCTGTTGTTCCATGTCCAGTTCTAACTGTTGCTTCCTGACCTGCATACAAATTTCTCAAGAGTCAGGTCAGGTGGTCTGGTATTCCCATCTCTTTCAGAATTTTTCACAGTTTATTGTGATCCACACAGTCAAAGGTCCTTATTGGTTATCTATTTTGTATAATAATTTCTCTCAATTTCTACACATTTCCCTGTAGCAGGAAAATGTTTCTTATACCTTTTAGCACTAAGTCATATCATATAGTCCACAGTTAAGGTGTAATCTCTTGCTATCTTTAAAGACTGCTTCAAATAATTTGGTTCTAATGTAGATAAGTATTAAACATAAATGTATAAATTGGTACGTGTATAGAGTACATAAACAGATATGTGTTTTAATATCTGTATATTTACATAGGCACAATTGTAACCATATAAAGTTGAGTGATGTGCCCTATACAAACATACTGAAGGGGCAGGAAGGGGTTGGCAACATCTGGTCCAATGTTGTCTCATCAAGGAGCACCCTAGCAGAGAGCTATATCTGTGTGAAGAATGACAAACAGGTGACTTTTCTTGATTAGTGTTTCAAACCCTGTCCTCACAGAGCTAGATCCCTTCCTAATCCATCTCCTAGGAAGGGTGGGATGGATATACTAGCTGTCATGAATGTACCACATAGACTACCAGTATGGTATACTATACAAAGAATTCTTAAACAAATTGCAGTGTCTCTCCCTCATATAGAAGTTGTGAAGAATAATATAAAAGCCATTTTGATCACCAGTGACCTTAAGTGATGACTTTCTAATAAAGAGTATTAAGCAAACCTATCCCTCATAGCTCAGTTGGTAAAGAATCGACCTGCAAGGTAGGAGACCCCAGCTTGATTCCTGGGTCAGGAAGATCCTCTGGAGAAGAGATAGGCTACCCACTCCAGTATTCTTGGGCTTCCCTTGTGGCTCAGCTGGTAAAGAATCTGCCTGCAATGAGGGAGACCTGGGTTGGATCCCTGGATTGGGAAGATTGCCTGGAGAAGGGAAAGACTACCCGCTCCAGTATTTTGGCCTGGAGAATTCCATGGAGTCACAAAGAGTCAGCATACGACTGAGCAACTTTAACTTTCAAGCAAACCTATGGTTAAACTCTCATCAAATCACAGTCCAGCTAAACCCAGTAAATGTCCCTAAGGTAACAATACTTAAAAATCACTACTACATAAACTGGTGTGTATAAAAAATAGGCATAGCCATTAGCTTATGGATTCTGTGAAATTTAAGCCCTCCAGTCTCACTTGACAGATCAAAAGAAGGGAGGTTTAAAGAAATGAAGGGGAGGGGGATGTTGCATATAGTACTGAAAAAGCTATGCTGACCTAGAAAAACAAGTGTAAGGAAATAATAAAAATAGTGCCAGTTACTATTTCTGTCAGGTGATATTTTTGAAAATTTCTTGTTTTGTTCAAATTGTATATGAAAATCTATACCGCCTTACACCAGTACAAATCACGTGTCATGTGATTAGAACTCTGAAAAATATTTTCAGGACAAAAAGATTAGAAGTAATCATGTACATGTGTTATTTTGCCAGGTGGTAAGACTAGGGATTTTATTTTCCTCTCCTTTTCTATATTTTAAAATTATCTGTAATTTACAATATCTTATTTCCTTAAAACAAGTGTGCTTTTCATTTAAATTTTTCTTTAAATAATGGGGAATTTGTGGCAAGACTGAAAAAAATTAAGAACATTCCATCTTGTAGAACTGATTTCAATGCTCTAGGAGCACTGCTGCTCTTCTATTGTTATTTACACAACACTTGGCTTATTACAGTTCTTCGCTCACATTCACAAAGGAGTTCCTCATAATGAGCTCTTGTACAAATATTGTCTTACAGAAGAATAGTTAAGATTCTTTTCAGATTTAATTTACTTTGGCCCTTAATAAGCTTGCTAATAATACTTTCATCTAAATTTATAGCAACCATACTTGGTACTTAAATGTTTTCTCTATGTCTAAAAATTGAAAAATTCTATAAGCATTGCTTATTATGCCTCAATATTTTTGTGAAGTAGTAGAAAGGAATAGTTATCTCCATATTAGCTGAACCAACTGAGACTTTCAAAGATTTGGCTCAATCAATGGAGATGCAGAAGAGGGACTTTGGCTCCTAGCCAGGTCACTAATATGCCTAAAAATATAATCTGGGAAAGACATTTTTCCTTAAATTTGGTTTTCAAGCTCCTTCGGGGGACAGACTTGTTCTCCTGTACCTGTCACCAGTGAGACTTCATTCCACATACCTGCCTGAGAGTCTGCTTAGCTTGACTAAATTTTAACAGGCTTCTTCCTGACTCTACCTCCCTGACCTCTCTTTCTGAGAGCATTTACTTTAGAAAACTTGTAAACTATAATTTCTCTGCCTGAAATGTAAATATTCTCTCAGTCTCTTGCCAGTTCAACCCAAGAACATCTTTCTCAAGGACCTGGTATGCAACCTTTTGAAATGTCAATTCTTGAGAAGGGAAGGTGGTACCCCTATATCTTCGTCTCTGTGGGAAGGTAGGAGCTGAACTTGAATGAGAGCCAGTTAAGAATCAGAATGGCCGTGGCAGATTCATGTTGATGTATGGCAAAACCAACACATTATTGTAAAGTCATTAGCCTCCAACTAAAATAAATAAATTTATATTAAAAAATAAAAAAGAATCAGAATGGCCTGATTACATTGACCAAGCCACCCTTTAATTTTCCTCAGTACTTGTCCACCATCTCCTGCCTTTTGTTTCAGTGGGGCTGGATTTACTCTTTCCCCTGTTGGAACAGTCTTTAGTGAAGTTTTCCTTGTCTGTTTTAATTCTCTGGTACAGTTTTTTTTCTTTGACAAGTCATGTAATGTGCATTTGAGTCATGGATCTTTGCCATCTGAAAGGAACAAATCTAAGACTTTGACTACTGTCTCTGAAATAATGTATGGAGCAATGAAAGACCATCTCCTTGAGGGGATCCAAAAGGGAATGGCAAAGAATCTATGTAACATCAATATCTCCCATTTCTTTCTTTAGTGTCAGTGTAGTATTCCTGTTGAGAAAAGTCACACTATATTCAGGTATTTAATTAAAACGTAAACATTATAGTCAAACCCACATTTTTTTATGTCCACTGAATGTATGATATTGAAGAAAGTTTATCCCAGGACATTTAGAATAGCCTGTCAACTTAAAAGTCACCTGACAGGGGTCATGGGACATAGTTTGGATAGTTTAACCCTGTCTTCTTTATTAGGAGGCTTTTTTTTTTTTAGGGGATGAGGTAATCTTTGGGACTCAGTAGTGATACGAGGTGAACTCTATACTCTATGTTGAATGGAAACCTGAGGATTTTCTTCAGGTTCGTCACTTTGGTTGTGGGCTTGTTGTCATTTCCTATACATGAGTGCTGTGTGGTACAAAAGTGCTGTCCTCACAGGGTCTTGGATGTTTAAATATGTTTCTCCATTGGCTTTATACTTGAAGAACTTGGCAGTGTATTCAGGCTTGGGATCTACTGCCCTAATAATTTGGTAAACTTTGTTCTACTCTCTTGGCATTGTGTTGTTGTGGCAAAGTCTGCAGCCATTCTGATGTGTGTGTGTGTACACCCTTCCTATATAACTTTTCCTGTATGGATAACCATGTTTTTATGGCTTTAAGTTCAGTAACTTTCCCCAAGATTAGGTCTTAAAATATTCCTAAATGATTATTGCTTTATTTTTAAATAGGGATCCCTATTATCTGAAAAATAGCTATCCACACAGAGTAGGGAGGGAAATTTAGCTAGAGGCTGTTTACAGTCTTGACTTGGTTTATCATTTCTTATGCCTGTGACTAAATCGGTTTCTTTTGACTAGGGATGCATTTCTTCCTAAATCATGGATAACTGAAGGATATGAATATGGATATATATATATATCATATATATATAATATAATATGATATATATGATATGATATATGGATAATATGATATATGATATAATATGATATATGGATAATAATATGGATAATATGAAGGATAGTCCTTCATATCAGTGATTCCTCTATATCCCTTGACTCAAGCAACCACAATCATGAATTGATCGCTGTTGAAAAATCTGTGTATGCCTAAGTGTACCTGCCTTAGTTCAAACTTGTGTTGTTCAAGGATCACACGTAAATCTCTTAATATATAATATTTAATCTCTACATAATCTCTTTAAATATATATACACATAAAATATCTCATTGTATATAATGTAGAATATATTTGGATTTGTATATAATATCTTCTCTTTAGAGAGATATGTTAAAATAAGTTAAAATATCATGTCTAAAATCACTAATTAAATCATCATACTCTATGTAGTATGCTATGTCAGTTCAGTTCAATCTCTCAGTCGTGTCTGGCTCTTTGCAAAACCTTGGACTGTAGCACGACAGGCCTTCCTGTCCATCATTACTATTGGAGTCTACTCAAACTCATGTCCATCGAATCAGTGATGCCATCCAATCATCTCATCCTCTGTCATCCCCTTCTTCTCCTGCCTTCAATCTTTCCCAGCATCGGATCTTTTCCAATGAGTCATTTCTTTGCATCAGATGGCCAAAGTATTGGAGTTTCAGCTTCAACATCAATACTTCCAATGAATATTCAGGACTGATTTCCTTTAGGATCTCCTTGCAGTCCAAGGGATTTTCGAAAGTCTTCAATATGACAATTCAAAAGCATCAATTCTTGAGCCCTCAGCTTCCTTTATAGTCCAAATCTCACATCCATACATGACTACTGGAAAAACCATGATGGACCTTTGTTGTCAAAGTAATGTCTCTGCTTTTTAATATGCTGTCTAGGTTGGTCATAACTTTCCTTCCAAGGAGCAAGTGACTTTTAATTTCATGGCTGCAATCACCATCTACAGTGATTTTGGAGCCCAACAAAAAGAAAGTCTGACACTGTTTCTACTGTTTGCCCATCTATTTGCCATAAAGTGATGGGACTGGATGCCATGATCTTAGTTTTCTGAATGCTGCGTTTTAAGCCAAGTTTTTCACTCTCCTCTTTCACTTCATCAAGAGGCTCTTTAGTTCCTCTTCACTTTCTGCCATAAGGGTGGTGTCATCTGCATATCTGAGGTTATTGATATTTCTCCCAGAAATCTTGATTCCAGCTTGTGTTTCTTCCAGTCCAGCATTTCTCATGATGTACTCTGCATATAAGTTAAATAAGCAGGGTGACAATTTACAGCCTTGATGTATTCCTTTCCTGATTTGGAGCCAGTCTGTTGTTCCGTGTCCACTTCTAACTGTTGCTTCCTGACCTGCATACAGATTTCTCAAGAGGCAGGTCAGGTGGTCCGGTATTCCCATCTCATTAAGAAGTTTCCTGAGTTTGTTGTGGTCCACACAGTCAAAGGCTTTGGCATAGTCAATAAAGCAGAAATAGATGTTTTTCTCGAACTCTCTTGCTTTTTGATGACCCAAAGGATGTTGGCAATTTGATCTCTGGTTCCTCTGCCTTTTCTAAAACCAGCTTGAACATCTGGAAGTTCACAGTTCACGTATTGCTGAAGCCTGGCTTGGAGAATTTTGAGCATTACTTTACTAGCATGTGAGATGAGTGCAGTTGTGCGATAGAATGAGCATTCTTTGGCATTGCCTTTCTTTGGGATTGAAATGCAAACTGACCTTTTCCAGTCCTGTGGCCACTGCTGAGTTTTCCAAAGTTGCTGGCATATTGAGTGCAGCACTTTCACAGCATCATCTTTCAGGATTTGAAATAGCTCAACTGGAATTCCATCACCTCCACTAGCTTTGTTCGTAGTGATGCTTTCTAAGGCCCACTTGACTTCACATTCCAGGATGTCTGGCTCTAGGTCAGTGATCACACCATTGTGATTATTTGGGTCATGAAGATCTGTTTTGTATAGTTCTCCTGTGTATTCTTGACACCTCTTCTTAATATCTTCTGCTTCTGTTATGTCCATACCATTTCTGTCCTTTACTGAGCCCATCTTTGCATGAAATGTTCCCTTGGTATCTCTAATTGTCTTGAAAAGATCTCTAGTCTTTCCCATTCTGTTGTTTTCCTCTATTTCTTTGCATTGATCACTGAGGAAGGCTTTCTTATCTCTCCTTGCTATTCTTTGAATCTCTGCATTCAAATAGATATATCTTTCCTTTTCTCCTTTACTTTTCGCTTCTCTTGTTTTCACAGCTATACTATGGTATGCAGTATGTACTACTATATTCTTTCTATAACTACTTAGTAATTTTTTTGTGTATCTATATAGTATCTATTATAGAATTTATTATATCAATGACATATTTAATAGAATTATGTACTATATATCTTAGATATATAATGTATGATATATATATGCAATTATGTGATCCTTTATTATAATCATGTTTTATATATCTTAACATACTTATCTATATTTCCATCTTGATCAACCACTTGAGATTAGTTACATACATCATGACACTTTATCATAAATTCTTCAAATACTTATCCTATCATAAAATGCTCTCCTAGATAACCAGAAAACAATTTTCACACTCAAATTTAACATTGCTATAAAGCTATTATGTAATATACAGTTTAAACTCACATTTATTAATATCCAGTAATGTTCCTCATAGCCTTGCTTTTAAAAAAATTAAAATATAATTTAAAAGTCATTTATTTAATTTAGTAGTTAATTCACTTTTATTTTTTATTTTTTTTTAAATTGGAATATATTTTATTTTATTTTTTGTTTTTAATTTTTTTAAATTTTATTTTGTTTTTGTTTTTTTTTAATATATTTCTTTTATTCTTCCTTGCTTTACTGAAGTACAGTTGATTAACAATATTATATTATTTTCAGGTATTCAACATAGTTATTTTGTTTTTAAACTTTACAAAATTGTATTAGTTTTTTTTTAGTCTTCTTTATTCTAGAATAGTTTCCTTCCTCCTCCTGCTTGCCACCCCAACTTGCCTTTTTCTTTAAAGACATTGGCAATTTAAAATCATTTGTCTGATTTTGTCTTGTTTTCTCATGTTAAGCTTCAAGTAAACCTTTGTGAGACGAACACTACATAGACAACTGTGTGTACCTTCTGAAACATCACACGAGAAGTAATATAAAGTCTGTCACATGATTCGGGATGATCTTTCAGATCATTTGTTAAGGGTGTACCTATCAGATCCCTATTTCATTTATCTTTTTTCTTTGTAACTAATAGGTAATCTGGTAGTTTAGACTTCAGACAGTGTGAATATCCTGATCCCAAATCAACTTTCACCTAAATATTTTAGTATTGAGTAATTATTCTTGGCTGAACTGATTTTTAAAATCATTGTTACAAAGTGAGATCCATTCTTTTTCTGCCACCAGTAATTTAGCCTTTGGATTATGAGCACTTTGGCACCTATATCTGGTTTTTAGCTTTTAGTGCATTAGCTTAAACTGACACAGATAGAACTTGAGTATAACATCCTGACATAAATTGTTACTATTAATACTTTTTTTGAGCAAAGACTTCTGCTACTTTGCATTATAAACACTTCATGTCCTAGCATGATTACGTCTAAATGGAACATAGTAAAAAAAAAAAAACAAAAAAAAAAAACTGAACGTTTGATTAAATGTGAAAATATTGCACATATATGTATGTATATCTTTACACTAGAATTTTGCACTGGCCCTAATTGAAAGAAATTTCTACGTTAAAATAATACATGAGTTTGGAATGTCAAGAAGCTTTCTTGATTGTACTTAAAATATTTGACATTTGGGAAATAGTATACTTCAATATTCTCCAAGACAGGCTTCAGTAATACGTGAAGCGTGAGCTTCTACATGTTCAAGCTGGTTTTAGAAAAAGCAGAGGAATCAGAGATCAAATTGCC
The DNA here is from genome assembly GCF_029378745.1 of Bos indicus. Taxonomy (NCBI): domain Eukaryota; kingdom Metazoa; phylum Chordata; class Mammalia; order Artiodactyla; family Bovidae; genus Bos; species Bos indicus. The sequence continues at coordinate 58,396,253 of NC_091763.1, read as the reverse complement.
AACATCTGCTGGATCATCGAAAAAGCAAGAGAGTTCCAGAAAAATATCTATTTCTGCTTTATTGACTATGCCAAAGCCTTTGACTGTATGGATCACAATAAACTGTGGAACATTCTGAGAGAGATGGGAATATGAGACCACCTGACCTGCCTCTTGAGAAACCTGTATGCAGGTCAGGAAGCAACAGTTAGAACTGGACATGGAACAATAGACTGGTTCCAAACAGGAAAAGGAGTACGTCAAGCCTGTATATTGTCACCCTGATTATTTAACTTATATGCAGAGTACATCATGAGAAACGCTGGGCTGGAAGAAGCACAAGCTGGAATCAAGATTGCTGGGAGAAATATCAATTACCTCAGATAGGCAGATGACACCACCCTTATGGCAGAAAGTGAAGAGGAACTAAAAAGCCTCTTGATTAAGGTGAAAGAGGAAAGTGAAAAAGTTGGCTTTAAGCTCAACATTCAGAAAACTGAATGGCATCAGTTTCTGGCATCCAGATCATGGCATCCAGGCCCATTACTTCATGGGAAATAGATGGGTAAACAGTGGAAACGTGTCAGACTTTATTTTTGGGGGCTCCAAAATCACTGCAATGGTGACTGCAGCCATGAAATTAAAAGACACTCACTCCTTGGAAGGAAAGTTATGAACAACCTAGATAGCATATTCAAAAGCAGACACATTAATTTGCCAACAAAGGTCCGTCTAGTCAAGGCTATGGTTTTTCCAGTGGTCATGTATGGATGTGAGAGTTGGACTGTGAAGAAAGCTGAGCGCCAAAGAATTGATGCTTTTGAACTATGGTGTTGGAGAAGACTCTTGAGAGTCCCTTGGACTGCCAGGAGATCCAACCAGTTCATCCTAAAGGAGACTGGTCCTGGGTGTTCTTTTGAAGGAATGATGCTAAAGCCGAAACTCCAGTACTTTGGCCACCCCATGAAAAAAGTTGACTCATTGGAAAAGACTCTAATGCTGGGAGGGATTGGGGACAGGAGAAGAAGGGGACGCCAGAGGATGAGATGGCTGGATGGCATCACTGACTCGATGGACGTGAGTCTGAGTGAACTCCGGGAGTTGGTGATGGACAGGGAGGCCTGGTGTGCTGCAGTTCATGGGGTCACAAAGAGTCAAACATGACTGAGCGACTGAACTGAACTGAAATGATACTTGTAGGTCGGGGCTTCCCTGGTGGCTCTGGTAAAGAATCTGCCGGCAAAGCAGAAGACACAGAACAAGTGGGTTTGATCCCTGGTTTGGGAAGATCCCCTGGAGGAGGGCATGGCAACCCGCTCCAGTATTGTTTCCTAGGGAATCCCATGGACAGAGGAGCCTGGTAGGCTACAGTCCATGGTGTCACAAAGAAATGACTGAAGTGACTGAGCAGCAGCATACTCATGGATAAATATAGGCTTAGATATAGACATTTGTGTGAATTTGAGTATATTCCTTCGGAGAAGGCAATGGCAACCCACTCCAGTACTCTTGCCTGGAAAATCCCATGGACGGAGGAGCCTGGTAGGCTGCAGTCCATGGGGTCGCTAAGAGTCGGACATGACTGAGCGACTTTACTTTCACTTTTCCCTTTCATACATTGGAGAAGGACATGGCAACCCACTCCAGTGTTCTTGCCTGGAGAATCCCAGGGACGGGGGAGCCTGGTGGGCTGCTGTCTATGGGGTCGCACAGAGTTGGACACGACTGAAGCGACTTAGCAGCAGCAGCAGCAGAGTTTATTCCTTAAGTTCTCTTTGTCTCATTTCTGTAATATTTAAAATGGAACAAATAATACCCACATCTCAGGAAAGTTTTAAGGTAAAATGACATAAGTAGAAACTGTTTGACGTAATTCCTGACACAAGGCCATGTCTGAAACAGGATACTTGATAAATGGTGAGATAGAGTATTATTATTTTTGCAACTGAATCATATTAGTAAAAACCAGTATTGCTCTGTCAAATATGCTCTTGAGTGTGTACAAATACTATATACAATAAACAAGTAAAATATAAACTAAATATCAAAATTTGACATTATCTAAAGGAGAAAAGGAAAGATATACCCATTTGAATGCAGAGTTCCAAAGAATACCAAGGAGAGATAAGAAAGCCTTCCTCCGTGATCAATGTAAAGAAATAGAGGAACACAATAGAATGGGAAAATCTAAAGTTCTCTTCAAGACAATAAGAGATACCAGGGGAATATTTCATGCAAAGGTGGGCTCAATAAAGAAATGGTATGGACCTAATAGAAGCAGACAATGTTAAGAGATGACAAGGATACACAAAAGAACTATACAAAATAGATCTTCACAACCCAAATAATCACGATGGTGTGATCACTGACCTGGAGCCAGACATCCTGGAATGTGAAATCAAATGGGCCTTAGGAAGCATCACTACGAACAAAGCTAGTGGAGGTGATGGAATTCCAGTTGAGCTATGTCAAATCCTGAAAGATGATGCTGTGAAAGTGCTACACTCAATATGCCAGCAAATTTGGAAAACTCAGCAGCGGCCACAGGACTGGAAAAGGTCAGTTTTCATTTCAATCCCAAAGAAAGGCCATGCCAAAGAATGCTCATTCTACCACATAATTGTACTCATCTCACATGCTAGTAAAGTAATGCTCAATATTCTCCAAGCCAGGCTTCAACAGTACATGAACTGTGAATTTCCAGATGTTCAAGCTGGTTTTAGAAAAGGCAGAGGAACCAGAGATCAATTGCCAACATCCTTTGGGTCACCAAAAAAGCAAGAGAGTTCCAGAGAAATGTTTATTTCTGCTTTAATGACTATGTGAAAGCCTCTGACTGTGTGGACCGCAACAAACTCTGGATATATCTGAAAGAGATGGGAATACCAGACCACCTGACCTGCCTCTTGAGAAATCTGTATGCAGGTCAGGAACCAACAATTAGAAGTGGATATGGAATAACAGACTGGCTCTAAATTGGGAAAGGAATACATCAAGGCTGTATATTGTCACCGTGCTTATTTAACTTATGTGCAGAGTACATCATGAGAAATGCTGGGCTGGATGAAGCACAAGCTGGGCTCATGCTTGCCAGGAGAAATATCAATAACCTCAGATATGCAGATGACATCACCCTTACGCAGAAAGAAAGAACTAAAGAGCCTCTTGTTGCAAGTGAAAGAGGAGAGTGAAAAAGTTGGCTTAAAACTCAACATTCAGAAAACTAAGATCATAGCATCTGGTCCCATTGTTTCAGGGCAAACAGATTGTTAAACGGTGGAAACAGTGATTGCTATTAAAGGAATAGCTATGTTTCTTGCTATTCTTTATTTTTCTGGACTCCAAAATTGCTGCAAATGGTGACTGCAGCCATGAAATTAAAAGACGCCTGCTCCTTGGAAGAAAAGTTATGACCCACCTAGACAGCGTATTAAAAAGCAGAGACATTACTTTGCCAACAAAGGTCCATCGAGCCAAGGCTATGGTTTTTCCAGTAGTCATGTATGGATGTGAGAGCTGGACTATAAAAAAAGCTGAGCACCAAAGAATTGATGATTTTAAACTGTGGTCTTGGAGAAGACTCTTGAGAGCCCCTTGGACTGCAAGGAGATCCAACCAGTCCATCCTAAAGGAAATCAGTCCTGAATATTTATTTGGAAGGGCTGATGTTAAAGCTGAAACTCCAGTCCTTTGGCCGCCTGATGCAAAGAACTGACTCATTGGAAAAGACCCTGATGCTGGGAAAGATTGAAGGCAGGAAGAGAGGGGGATGACAGAGGAAGAGGTTGCTGGATGGCATCACTGACTCAATGGACATGAGTTTGAGTAACCGGGAGTCGGCAATGGACAGGAAGGCCTGGCGTGCGGCAGTTCATTGGGTCTCAAAGAGTCAGAAGCGACTGAGTGATTGAACTGAACTGGCTCTTCTATGATCCAAATATTTGTGAATATTTTTATGAGCTTTGCTTATAGCAGATATTTACAAATTAAATCATGTTGTAGGGTTCTTAAAATACAACTTACCCCTTTCAACTCATGACATAATTTTTTCAAAGCTTTTCTAAAGAGACAAATGCAGTTTTTTATTTCTTTTGGTGGAGGGGTGACGGTGGTTTAACATGGTGTCTAGTCTTTTTTTTTTTTTTTCTTTTTAAACTTCATTTTTAGTTGCCTGACCGATTGCCCCTATAAGCTTTTAGATTTTTCTTTTGATTTTTCTTATTTATCTCTTAGTAAAACATTCAGATTCACTTTGTCTGTTTTTCCTAGGAACTCAGCTCTTACAATTTTCTATTGTTCTTTTTTCTCTGTAGCAATTTCACCTTGCCAAGCTGTGTGCACTGCTCTCTGAAGAGTTAACACAAAATCTATTTGGTATCTCATAACAGCATGACTTTAGTCCATCTTCATTTAATCATAAATTATCAGGCTGCAAAGAGTCCTTGCAGTGTCCAGCCAAATTGAAAAGAGCTTTCTAAAGCCCATTCCTGGTCATCTGTTCTTAATGGTTTTGCCTTCACTTTGAATAGGGTTAGTGCACCTTAGAGCAAAATCATCTTTGAAGATGTGGAATTTTTAATGACTCCTAATGTAATAGAGTTCACTGTGAAAGACTTGAATGGTAATATTTACACAAACCATATCTAAATTAAGCTGGCTTCTCAGGCTAGAAAATCCTTCAAGAATAATTCCCCACTCTGTGGATGGAAAAAAATGTCTTCAGAGAATAGAATGGCCATGGACAATGAGCACTGAACAATCTACTTGGAAATCAAGGAGGTGGTACTGGGAGAAAATTACATTTAATTTGCCTTGTCTGTCTTTTTGTGTTTACTTTCTTCAGAGGAAATCATGATGTGAACATTATAAAAAGTTTTGGAAAGCAGCATGCTGGTATATGTGCGTGGTACATGTGTGAGCACAACAGGATATTAATACCGAGATAACTCCAAACTCCAGGGCATTTTCTGTTAAACATTTTTTTTTTTTTTACTGTGATGTGTATGTGAGTGTGTGTGTGTGTGTGTGTGTGTGTGTATAAAGAATTATACGTGTTGTAGAACTTAAATTATCAACTCTACATCTTTTTTAAAATTACCTTTGAGAATAAACAAGGTTCTGACTTATCAGGACCACCTGATGTTGGCTGTCTGCTCTGTAGACCAAAGGTGAGGCTGCCTGGATGGGTCAGTAAGTGGGTAATACAGGAGTGAGTGGGTTATGCAGAAGAGCGGGGTTCTACTGTATTAAAATAAACCTTTATTTGTCTAGGGCAACAAATTCTGCTAGAGGATGCAATATGTGATTTGTGTATGTGCAAACGTTGGAACTTGAAGTCATCTTTTCTATTATCTTTTTGACATTGAGCTTTTCTTTCAGTCTCAGAGATGGTTTGGAAAAAAGTTGAAATCTGCCATGTAGCTTATCATGTATTTCTGATAGAAGTATAGTTGGCCATCTTGAGACCATAATTTTGCTTAAAGGTTTTCATGTTTAAAATGCCTCTGTGTGGATGGTGATCTGAGAACAGTCACCAGTCACCTTATAAATGTGTGTGTGCTAAGCTGCTTCAGTCCTGTCCAACTCTGTGCAACACTATGGACTGTAGCCCGCCAGGTTCCTCTGTCCATTGGATTCTCCAGGCAAGAATACTGGAGTGGTTTGCCATGCCCTTCTCCAGGGGAACTTCCTGACCCAGAGATGGAACCTGCATCTCTTTTGTCTCCTGTGTTTGTAGTCAGGTTTTTTTTTTTTGTTTTTTTGTTTTTCCACTAGTACTACCTGGGAAGCTCCACCTTACATATAGGAGAAACTTAATGATCAGATGGGGACAGCCAGCTTGCCTCAACTTTCCAACTTCCTTGATTTTGGACTCTGTGCAAGGAGAAAGAGGAGAGGGATAAAGGTCCAAAGTTGCAGTGAGCTTGGGCCCAGCGAGGAATGGGGACATCACATGGGCAGGACTTTGGTTGGGGCGTTCCTGTCTCTGTACATATATCCAGACGGTGAGCAAAGATTCTGCTGCTCAAAATGGCTGGTATGAACCTAAAGCATCACTCATGTCTTCACTCAATCTAGTCTCTGGTTCAGATATAGCTGATTTGCTTATTGCCTTCTGCCCTGAGATAGTGCCTGTTTTTATCTCTTGTTACAACTGGTTTTCAGGTGTGGCTTGTGTTAAACAGACTTTCTTTGGCTCTACAGCCTCAAGATTTCCTTCTCTTTCTCTCCATTCTGTAGATCCCAGTCCTAATAAACTTTAAGTCCAAGGTCAGAGCTGACTGGGTCATTCTCCATCATGGCAAAATAAGGATGTGTGATACTAGGTGGTCCAAGGCAGGACAGATGTCTTTCCACTCCTATTCCTTCTACTTCTGTTCAGAGAAAAATTGGCATGCATGCATTTCCGTTGCCAAAGCTATGAAGAACACTCAGATACCATCTTCTCCTCTAACTTATGGGGGTGGGATAGATATTTCAGAAGCTGCAGTAATCCCTGCTTGTCTTCACTGGAGTAGGATCTAGTGTCAGTATTTATGCTATGTTAGATTTGGCAATAGTATAAATTATTTAATTTCAAAGTCAATTGTAATCTAACAGACTCTTTGGTCCATTTCTTAGTTATTTTCTTTCCCTTCTTCCCTCCTTGAGATGCTTATTTCCTTGACTTTTATGATGATACTTCCATATTTTCTCCTTTTTCTCTGTACCTTCATCTTAGTATCTCTGCTAGCTTCTTTCCCTCAACTGAAACTTTTAAGTATTATAGGGCCCTTGGGCATTACTCTAGGCTCTTTATAGTCTCTCTTTCAGTGTCATGTCCTCCTGTCCTATAGCTTTTGTATTTTTTGTGTGTCTGTGCTTGTGGTTCACAAACTTGTCTCTAGACCAGATTGCTCCCTTGAGTGGCTTATTCTATACTTCAGCCTACCAATGTATCTCTGTTTTCCCACCTACACCTACTCTGAGCAAGCTGTGCCATTGCTTTGCACTTTTCCCCTCTGCTATCCCACTTTAGCCAAAAACACCACCATCTTTCCCCTAAACTGCTACGAGTCTAACATGTTTTTTTTATTCTTTGTGATCTCTAATGATGCAATATCCATACAGAAATCATAGTGACTTTTAAAATATATATATATATCATTTCAGTTCAGTCGCTCAGTCATGTCCGACTCTTTTCGACCCCATGAATCGCAGCACGCCAGGCCTCCCTGTCCATCACCAACTCCCAGAGTTCACTCAGACTCACGTCCATCGAGTCAGTGATGCCATCCAGCCATCTCATCCTCTGTCGTCCCCTTCTCCTCCTGCCCCCAATCCCTCCCAGCATCAGAGTCTTTTCCAATGAGTCAACTCTTCGCATGACGTGGCCAAAGTACTGGAGTTTCAGCTTTAGTATCTTTCCTTCCAAAGAAATCCCAGGGCTGATCTTCAGAATGGACTGGTTGGATCTCCTTACAGTCCAAGGGACTCTCAAGAGTCTTCTCCAACACCACAGTCCAAAAGCATCAATTCTTCGGCGCTCAGCCTTCTTCACAGTCCAACTCTCACATCCATACATGACCACTGGAAAAACCATAGCCTTGACTAGATGGACCTTTGTTGGCAAAGTAATGTCTCTGCTTTTCAATATGCTGTCTAGATGGGTCATAACTTTCCTTCCAAGGAGTAAGCATCTTTTAATTTCATGGCTGCAATCACCATCTGCAGTGATTTTGGAGCCCCCCAAAATTAAAGTCATCCACTGTGTCCACTGTTTCCCCATCTATTTGCTATGAAGTGATGAGACCAGATGCCGTGATCTTAGTTTTCTGAATGTTGAGCTTTAAGCCAACTTTTTCACTCTCCTCTTTCACTTTAATCAAGCGGCTCTTTAGTTCTTCTTCACTTTCTGCCATGAGGATGATGTCATCTGCATATCTGAGGTTACTGATATTTCTCCCAGTAATCTTGATTCCAGCTTGTCCTTCCTCCAGCCCAGCGTTTCTCATGATGTACTCTGCATATAAATTAAATAAGCAGAGTGACAATATACAGCCTTGACGTACTCCTTTTCCTATTTGGAACCAGTCTGTTGTTCCATTTCCAGTTCTAACTGTTGCTTCCTGACCTGCATACAGGTTTCTCAAGAGGCAGGTCAGGTGATCCAGTATTCCCATCTCTTTCAGAATTTTCCACAGTTTATTGTGATCCACACAGTCAAAGGCTTTGGCATAGTCAATAAATCAGAAATAGATGTTTTTCTGGAACTCTCTTGCTTTTTCCATGATCCAGCAGATGTTGGCAATTTGATCTCTGATTCCTCTGCCTTTTCTAAAACCAGCTTGAACATCAGGAAGTTCTTGGTTCACGTATTGCTGAAGCCTGGCTTGGAAAATTTTGAGCATTACTTTACTAGCATGTGAGATGAGCGCAATTGTGCAGTAGTTTGAGTATTATTTGGCTTTGCCTTTCTTTGGGATTGGAATGAAAACTGACCTTTTCCAGTCCTGTGGCCACTGCTGAGTTTTCCAAAGTTGCTGGCATATTGAGTGCAGCACTTTCACAGCATTGTCTTTCAGGATTTGAAATAGCTCAGCTGGAATTCCATCACCTCTACTAGCTTTGTTCGTAGTGATGCTTTCTAAGGCCCACTTGACTTCACATTCCAAGATTTCTGGCTCTAGGTCATATATATAAATTTATAGAACCCTCCTGCATAAAATATTTTACTTCCTTATTGTACCTACAGTGAAATACGTAGGCTACAAGGCTGTGTGACCATGTCTGACTCTTGCTACCTCATTGGTTGTATCACTATTATCTAGGTGTGCCGCCCCTCCTTTCTGGCCTTGAAATTTACCAAACTCTTTCATACTTCAATCTTTATGCTTGTAATTCCTTCTTTTTTGGAAAACTTGACTCCTGGCTTGGCACCTGTTTTTTCTCTTTCATATCTAAGACCTGCCCCATTTATCTGAAGTCTACCCTATACTCAGTTCTCTCCAACCTCCTTATGACCTTTCATTCTTATCATGCTCTGTAGTGATCTACTTGCTGTTTGTTTTCCATTCATTCCTTGCCACTGCTCCACCTACTGAGAATGTCAACTCTGGGGGCCCATGGTACTTGGCTGCCTCATTCGTGGCCGTATCCCTTGTTCTAGCAGTTTCTGACACATATTGAGTGCTCAGTAAAATTTTGATGAATGAATGCATGGGAAGTTGTATATGGCCACATATGACTTATAGAAGACAACAGTCTATTCTTTCATTTGAACAAAACTTTTTTTCTCTTTTTAAGAGGGACTGCTGAGAGAATACTAGCAAACAAGAGGGTAGGAGTCCCTGAAGCTCCTTGTCATGTTGAAATCGATTGTAGACTAAATTTGGAACATTTGGAACCCGCTGTATAAGGGTTTTCTTGTTCACCTCCATTGCAGGTTTCGGTGCATTTCTTCTGTTTCCTCAGACCACAGAAATGAAAATTCATAGCTTAGTACAACCTGAAACAAGGCTACTTTTTCAAGTACTGTGTCCAGGTAGATCAGGATTCAGCTGCAAGAAAATGATGATCAGAGTTAATGAGAACTTAACAGTGTAAGTCGATTTGTGTGAAAGCCAAATATAAAGCTCCAGCCCGGGTTGTAAGTCCAAAATCCAAAACACTCTGAGAAGTGAACAGTTTTGCTGAAAGTTTTTGAACAACTCTTCTTGCAGCAAACTCTGATCTGAACTTACATGAGCCAATTTCAAGTTTTTATTTATCCAAAACTGCATGGTACCCTGGAGGAATGTTAAAGTTTTTAGTCAGTATAAGATACTTGCAGCATCAAAGGATGCTTTGAGGGGATTTTGAAATTATACTCCTATGCATTTTGAGCTGGATTCAGTGTGGGTTTTTTGTGGTGTCCCAGAATTATGTTATATTATTGAATTCAAAATATTTCCCACTTCCTTTCATCACTTATTATTTAAGTAAACACCCATTTAAGGTGCACTGAAATGTTTTTGTCCAAGAAATTAAAACATACAAGCTTCTGACTATAATTTATTTGGAGAAGGGAAATAAGTTTCTTTTTAATAAGTGCTATCTAACATGGTTGAAGAAATTGCAACAGAGATGTGGTAGCACATGGTATGAAAAATGATAGGTAGTAATAATCCAGATCTTATAGTTTTAATAGCTTTTCAAGCAAATGACAGATGGTGACAAAATTTTGAGTGTGATCCATGTTGAACTGGCCATCACTAATTACCAGGTATTTTGTTTGTACTTGGCTTTCATACTGATTGGCTTATGATATGCCAGATTCAGTCAACTGTAAATTCAAACTCAACATTTCCCAGCATTGACAACTCTTCATTAACTCTGACCAGCATTTCACTGCAGCTGAATCCTCATCTATCTGGAGGGGATACATGAGGAACCAGTCTCGTTTCAAGTTCTGCCGTGGGATATTTATGTCCTCAGGTGCTGCCACTGCAATTAGTCAACCCCGTGTTTGGTATTTCTTATTTCTAAGGTTCAGGACTTAGTGCTTGATAGCTGATAGATTGTTTGACATAAGGTACTACTGCAAGCAGTGTTAGTTCCAAGGATAAAATAATAGACTGTCAGCACATTTTATTTTCTTTCCTATACCTGGTGCTTTATTCTTTTTCTGCTTCTTCAATCTGTCTCTAATGGACCCTGGTGAACTTAGAAACCAGCAGTTAAAAATAGGAGCTTTCAAGGACAAAGAAGAGAAATGACTCTAGGTTGGTAAATATTATCAGTCCTAAAGAAATAGGAATAAAGTGCTTGATATCGAACATGTACATAGAATTTGTGATTTCTAAGTATGCAACATGATGACCTCCTAAATGGGGAAAAAAATGCTTTCTGTATGAAATTCAAAGAACAATTTACTCTTTCCTGCTCTTGTATATTCTACAAGAATGACCAAAAAAAAAAAAAATGCCATAGATTTTAATAGCACTTTTTTTGAGGTAAAATCCATGTACAGTGAAATGTATATATCTTAAATACTTCAGTGAGTGTTGATAAACATCTATAGCCACGTAACCTATAGCCCTATAAAGATGTACAATATTTTCATCAACTCAAAGTATCCCCCTTTCTAATAACATAGATAACTTTTTTCTGTTCTTAAACTTTTTATAAGGGGAATCGGAGAATCATCATACAGTGATTTGTATCTGACTTTTTTTGCTCGATATAATGTTTTTGAAATTCATTTATGCTGTTTTATGCATCTGTATTTTGTTTTATTGTTGAATAGTATTTTATTATAAAGTATAAAACAGGTTCATTTTTCTAAATCTGTTCATGACTTGTGGGTTATTTCTAGGTTTGGTTATTTTGAATAAAGTTGCTTGAACATTCTTGCACAAATCTATTGGCTACGTTTTTCTGGGTGAATAACTAAAAGTGTGATTGCTGTGTCATAGAGTAAGTGTATGCTTCACTTTGTAGGAAACCATCGATGTTCCAATGTGATTGTATCATTTTACATTCCTATTAGTACTGTATGAGGGTTCCAGTTGCTCTATAAATTCTTTACAATAGAATTAGCCACTTGAGTTAGTGCTTTTACTTTCTGACAATTTTAATCTGCATTTCTCGGATAACTAATGAGTCTGGGACACCTTTTATGCACCTTCTCTGACATCAAGTAGGGAGGAAGCTGGGCACAGATTATTGAAATAAATAATACAGGAGGAGAAAAGGGAAAGAGAGGATTTTGTATTGGGTATATCAGACAGCTGGAAATTTGGCATTGAATTTCAAAGAGTTGGGAGACACAAGTTTAGAAATCTATTGACATGTTAAATATGATAGCATTTGGGTCCTGGTAAAAGGACTCAAACCCAGTTTTATAATTCTATAAATTGTCACAAAATGATTGCCTCTAACCTTTCTCCTTTCCTGCTCTGCCTCCATTAGAATGAGAAACCATCTGGTCAGGGGAAGAGAAGGCTTTTGTTGTGTTGAAGATATATATGGATCTTTTTTCTAACTCCGATGTATAAGAGGCTTTGTGTCATTGTGACCTGTTAAAGGGAATAAAAGATACAGGCATACCTCATTTTATTGTGTCTTATTTTATTGCACATCACAAATACAGTGGGGGTTTTTTTTGTTTGTTTGTTTTTTCACAAATTGAAGATTCGGAGCAACCTGACATTGTCAGATGATTATTAGTATTTTTTAGCAATAGATTACTTTTAAAAATATGTACATTGTTTTTTAGACATAATGCTTTTGCACACTTCATAGACTACAGTATAGCATAAACCTAATTTTTATATGCCAAAAATTTTGTGTGACCTGCTTTATTGTGATATTTGCTTTACGGAGGTGGCCTGGCAGAGAATCCACAATATCTCCAAGGTATATCTATATTTGTTTTCCAAATAACACGTTCTTTCTAAATTAAAGTCTGGGTGTTCATAATTACTCCTTTCCAGACCTCAGAATTCCCTGAGAAGACCTACCGAAAAGCATATGATGCTCTTGGTCTGGACTCTCTGAAAAGTCCTAGTCCTGGTCCCTGTCATCTTTCTGCAAACTTAACCCTCTCCCAGAAAGACTTACTCCATCTGGAAGTGGGTATCTGAGTTGTTCTCTAACTCTGCATCTTAACAGATCCTGTTTGGTATTTGAGAATCCAAAACAAAATAAAACGTAGGCCTCTAGAGATCTTGATTTACTAGCCATGGGATTAGATTTGTAGATTTAAAGTCACACACTACAGGTAATTCTGAGACAGATGAGCTATAGACATATTTTAGGAAAAACTAATATTGATAAATAGAAAAGCTCATTTCCTTTTTATCATTCTTCTTATACTCAGAGTGTGAAAGTGAGTATGATTGGATTTTGTATCCTGTTATCCTATTCATACACAATTCCCAGACTAAAATGTCATCTCCCCTTTAAACCTATAGTTAACAAATTAATACACAATCCATTGCATGTTATAGTGCTCATCTGAAGCTATTCTATTTGAGCCTTAGAGACATTTTTTTTTTTTTAATTTCTCCAGTGCTTGCCCACTCTAAGACACTAATCTGGGGCCTCAGAAAGAAAGAACTTTTTTTTTAAAAAATGTATGTTATTGTGGTGAGAACACTTAACATGAGATGTACCCTCTTAACATTATAAGTGTGTAGTGCAATCATGTTGACTGCAGACATAGTGTTATACAGCAGATTTCTAGAACTTGCTCATCATGCAGAACCTTTATTCCCATCGATTCCAACTCTGCATTTTCCTGTATCCCTTGCCCCTGACAACAGCTAGTCTGCTCTCTGCTTCCATGAAATTAACTATTTCTGATACTCCATATGAATGACTCATGTTATATTGTCCTTTTGTGACTTGTTTCACTTAGCATAATGTCCTCAGGGTTCATTGATGCTGCATATAGCAGAATTTTCTTTTTAAAGGCTGAACTATGTCAGATCAACTCAGGATAATCTTCCTTTGATAAACTCCAGAATCAACTGCTTTGGGGCCCTATTTATATATTCAGAATCCCTTTAGCCTTGTCTTATAAAAAACCTAATAACAGGAGTAAACTCCGTATTCATGTGCCATCAACAGTGTTCAGTTTAGTTGCTCAGTCGTGTCCGACTCTTTGCAACTACATGAACCGCAGCACGCCAGGCCTCCCTGTCCATCACCAACTCCTGGAGTCGACCCAAACCCATGTCTATTGAGTCGGTGATGCCATCCAGCCATCTCATCCTCTGTTGTCTCCTTCTCCTCCTACCCTCAATCTTTCCCAGCATCAGAGTCTTTTCAAATGAGTCAACTCTTTGCATCACATGGCCAAAGTATTGGAGTTTCAGCTTCAACATCAGTCCTACCAAAGAACACCCAGGACTGATCTCCTTTAGGATGGACTGGTAGAATCTCCTTACAGTCCAAGGGACTCTCAAGAGTCTTCTCCAACACCACAGTTCAAAAGCATCAATTCTTCGGCACTCATATTTCTTTATAGTGCAACTCTAACATCCATACATGACTACTGGAAAAACCATAGCCTTGACTAGATGGACCTTTATTGGCAAAGTAATGTCTCTGCTTTTGAATATGCTATCTAGATTGGTCATAACCTTCCTTCCAAGGAGTAAGCGTCTTTTAATTTCATGGCTGCAGTCACCATCTGCAGTGATTTTGGAGCCCCAAAAAATAAAGTCTGACACTGTTTCCACTGTTTCCCCATCTATTTCCCATTAAGTGATGGGACCGGATGCCATGATCTTCGTTTTCTGAATGTTGAGCTTTAAGCCAACTTTTTCACTCTCCACTTTCACTTTCATCAAGAGGCTTTTGAGTTCCTCTTCACTTTCTGCCATAAGGGTGGTGTCATCTGCATATCTGAGGTTATTGATATTTCTCCCGGCAGTCTTGATTCCAGCTTGTGCTTCTTCCAGTCCAGCGTTTCTCATGATGTACTCTGCATATAAGTTAAATAATCAGGGTGACAATATACAGCCTTGACGTACTCCTTTCCCTATTTGGAACATGTTGTTCCATGTCCAGTTCTGTTTCTTCCTGACCTGCATATAGGTTCCTCAAGAGGCAGGTCAGGTGGTCTGGTATTCCCATCTCTTTCAGAATTTTCCACAGTTGATTGTGATCCACACAGTCAAAGGCTTTGGCATAGTCAATAAAGCAGAAATAGATGTTTTTTTGGAACACTGTAGAGAATGGGAATATGCAGTTGTTACATCAAGAGGCAGGGATATTGGGGTCCATACTAGACTTCTGCCTAAAACACCTCCTCTTAGTGGCTGCTTGATGATATTTCTTTAACATATAGAACTTGCTGATTTTTTCTGGGTGATACACACTCCACCAACAGATAACTCAGTCGACTTGTATACTATAGCATGTGTGTGTGTGCTCAATTGTGTCCAACTCTTTGTAACCTTAAGGACTGTAGCTCACCAGGCTTCTCTATCCATGGGATTCTCAGGAAATAATACTGGAGTGGGTTGCCAATTACTCCTCCAGGGGAATCTACCTGACCTAGGGATCAAACCCATGTCTCTCATGTCTTCTGCACTGGCAGGTGAATTCTTTACCAATAATGCCACCAGGGAAGTTATCCTGTAGTGTAGATAGAGTTTGTGAAGTGAAGCGATAGTCACTCAGTCATGTCCAACTCTTTGTGACTGCATGGACGGTAGCCCACCAGGCTCCTCTGTCAATGGAATTCTCTAGGCAAGAATACTGGAGTTGGCCGCCGTTTCCTTCTCCAATAAATAGAGTATATTTCTCAACAAATAAAAACGTGACTTGAGTCTACCTTTTCATTTTGAAGAAGCATCACTTGCTTTTATTACCTCCCATATAAACCATACAATCTATAAATAACTTACTTTAAAAAGCAACAGAAATTTAACACTAGAAATATGAGGAGATATTTCTTGTTTCTTGTTGATATTTGCAGGAAACTATTTTATGTAACCAAATTCTACTGTAACTTTTATTTGATTCCAGATCCTTCAATCTCACAAGTTCTCCTCATTTAAAAGATGGTCTCCTTTAGGATAGAAATCAGGAAATACCCCTAATTATGAATGCCTATTGAAATATTTAAAGAAAACTAAATTCTTACATTGTTTGCCTAGGAGAAAATATTTTTGTATGTATCTTTTAAAATTCCTGTTGAATTCCTTAAGTAACTTAATAATGACTTTTAAAATATTCAAGCACTTTATAAATGCATATTACATAAGTAGCTATAGAGACATGAACATCTTAAAGTGGAGGGGAGAAGGAAGCAGAATAATCCAGAAAGAAATAGATCTTTTATAATTTGTTCTTAGTTAACATATTTAATGTATTTAATTAAAATGTTTGGGAGAGAATGGACACATGTATATGCATGACTGAGTCCCTTTGCTGTCAATCTGAAACTATCACAAACTTGTTAATCATCTGTACTCCAATAAATATATAAAGTTAGAAAAATACAAATTATTTCTCTCAATTTTACCTTTTTATTAAATAGTTGAGTAGGGTAATGAAAATACTGATATTTGTAAGAACTTTGAGTAGTACTAATTTCTTGGTTTTATAGGCTTTACACTTGGCCGTGCCCAGCAGCAACTCTTAACTTCACTTTTTGTGTGATTCACCTTGTAAGGCAAATCTTCAATTTAGGAGGAGGCAACAAAGATCAGCAACAAGCATGTAAAATAAGTAACCCTTGTAAAGTTTTTAAAGTCTTATATATAACACTTTAACAGGTTTAGGGAAGGATATAAAGGTACCCCCGATAGTATCCACTCTTTTGTCTCTCGGCCAGAGCGGCTCACATCACTTCTGTAACACAAGATCGTTGTAGAGATTCATTAGCCTGTAGTGTGTGTGTGTAAAGGTGAGGGGGAATCATTAAATATATAAACCGATAACCATTATTAGAATGTGTGCTGCAGTGTTGGCTGGTGTCTTCTACTAACAGAAACTGCTGCTACTGCTGCTAAGTCGCTTCAGTCGTGTCCAACTCTGTGCGACCCCAGAGACGGCAGCCCACCAGTCTCCCCTGTCCCTGGGATTCTCTAGGCAAGAACACTGGAGTGGGTTGCATTTCCTTCTCCAATGCATGAAAGTGAAAAGTGAAAGTGAAGTCGCTCAGTCGTGTCCGACTCTTAGTTACCCCATGGACTGCAGCCTACCAGGCTCCTGCCTCCATGGGATTTTCCAGGCAAGAGTACTGGAGTGGGTTGCCATTGCCTTCTCCAACTAACAGAAAAGACCGTTTTATTTAGCATCTTTTGCTGGAATAAAAATAAAAGAAGGAAATTTGGGACACTAAAGGAAAAGAAATAAGGTTTACTTTTTCTCTTTACTAATTGATGGGTATTTAGTGGGACTCAATAGTCATGAAGAACTAGAGGCCCAGGGCAGGCTGAAATGGGTAGGGATGAGTGTGGGTCTTGAGACTGGAAACTGGACATACAAACCAAAGACCCAGAGAGTGCTCAGAGTCAGGACCTAGGGAGGGTGGGGCTTCCAGGAGTCTCAAAGGGCCTGGGCAGAATAATGCCTCTGGCTGCTCTAGTTAGAAATGGTGAAGCAGGGGCCATGGAGCATCCGATTACTGCTTGCAGAATTTCTTCTTGATTTAGTCATAGTAGATACAGTCTAGTAGATGTAGTTCATACTTTCATTAGTGTTTATGAGGAATGCTGAATGGATGGTTGGGGAAAAGTTCGGTTTTCTTTAAAAAAAAAATGATTTGGCTACACTGGGTCTTAGTATTGTAGCACATGGGATCTTTATTGTTGCATGCCAACTCTTAGGTGCATCATGTAAGATCTAGTTCCCCGACTAGGGACTGCACTGGGCCCCCTGCATTGGGAGCTCAGAGTCTCGGCCACTGGACAACCAGGAAAGTCCCAAATTTGATTTTCTTAATTTGCACAGGCTAAGAGGCATTGTCTGTTTTCTTTGTAACTAGTGCCACTATGATACACTCATCTTGTAGTGCTTTTTACTTCTTTACAACCAGTTACTATTTCAGTAACAAATTAAAACCCTGAAGTTGGGGATCTTTGGGATCTTTAATTATTGCATAGGGCTTAATTCTAAAACATACTCATTGTAATAGATTTAACATAAAAGGTTTTCTTGTAGAAATTATAGATAGTGAAGCAATACATGACTAAACAGTTTCCAAAGTTCCTGTCCTATCTTATTACTGCCAAATATGGTAGCTCAGCCTGGAAAAATTCCACTAGAAAGGAAGAAACAAATAGTCCTTTGATCAGATATCTGTTGAACCCCTACTTAGGGCACTGTTGGAGGAGCTGAGCATTAAAAGAATTTATAAAGTGTTTATAGTCTCATGCTATACCCTGTGTGCTCTTACCTCATAAAATTAAAAAGGAAATTTAATCATATATTCTTAGGGAGTTATTTGTTTAAAACAGAACTATGAGCACAAAGAGAGAGAGTACGATATATAATCTCTATAGAAAGCTCCATATTCCAGCCTCGGCCTAGGTGAAGTTGAAACTCTCTTAGTTTGGCCGCACTGCATGACATGTGAAGTCCTAGTTCCCTGACCAGGTATTGAACCTGGGCCCCTGGGCTTCCCAGGTGGCACTGGTGGTAAAGAACCTGCCTGCCAGTTCAGAAGATATAAGAGATGCAGTGTTGATCCCTGGGTCAGGTAGCTTCCCTGGAGGAGGGCATGGCAACCCACTCCAGTGTTATTGCCTGGAGAATCCCATGGACAGAGGAGCCTGTGGGCTACAGACCATGAGGTTGCAGAGAGTCAGACACAGCTAAAGCAACTTAGTATGCACGCAGCCAGCAGTGAAAGCCCTGAGTCCTAACACAGACTGCCAGTGTATATTTTGATGGGTTTTGTAGTTAACAGAATGACAAAATCTCAGGTGTACAAAAGGAGGCATTTTATTTAGCTCATACATCTGAAGAACAGCTGGAGTTGGTTGATCTAGGCTGGTGCACCTGGGGGCTGCGTCACATGTCTCATCTTTTTCCTGGGACCAGGGGCTACCCTAGTTATGTTCCTTCCATGGTGATGGAAAGTACAAGAACACTGATGGGCACACCATCATCTTTACCCAGTTCTATTTACCAAAGCAGGTTGTAGGACCCAAATCACCAGGTAGAGAAGTAACTTGTTCTTTTAGTGGAAGAAACTGAAAGTCATCACATGACAAAGGGCATGAAGATGGGGAAAAGTGAAGAATTGGCACCAAGAATATAGTCTACTACAGGTATTAAACTTAATCTTGGCAACAGCTTCATGAAATGGATACTCTTCAACTTCCTTAAATTTAAGAGTAGTGTATTGGAGAACACCTGAAGCTAGAAGGTGCTGAGTCCACTGCTGGCTCTGTCCTTAACTAGCTACGTGGCTTTCAGCACTTACCTAACCCATTTGTGCCTCAGTTCCCTCTTACATAAAGTGGGAAAGATCATTTTATTTACCCTATAGGGTATCATTAAGAATAACTGAGTTTGTGTGCAAGACATTGAGAATAGTGTTAGGTATATAATATGTAATAGTACTGATGCCTAACATTGCTGGAAAGTCTAACTAGAGTCACAAAAGCATGTAACTCAGTGTCAACAATAATAATAATGCACAGAACAATTGATATCTTACATCATATATACTCCTGTTCTTGATCTTAAAATTTCTGGCTCAGTTCTCCACCTGTTACTTAAAACTAACACTTTTTTCCTTTATATATATTGTTACATTTAACAATAAACAAAAACACAGCTGTTAATAAAACTATACATTAATAATAGTTACTGACAAATTTCCATTTGTCATCAGTTTTTAAGACATGTCATTTAGTTCTTATGAAAAGCTCTATTTACAGGAAATATACTCTCCATCCAAATGTCAGATATTTTTTTCTTTGTCTAACTCAAATGCACCCAATATTCATAAATAAGTAATTTGGAATTTTCCAAGTTTCAGAAAAAGTATAAGAATTTAATGTTTTAGAATTCTGCATGTAGGGTTTTATATTTGAGGAGAAGCTATTTGTTCTTTGCGACAAAGTATAAAAGGGGATATATATTCAATCACTATATTATTATTTGTAGACCTTCTACTCTCAGATAAAACATGTTGTAAGCACAAGAAACACAGGTGATTTCAAAAAGAACAGAAGAACAATGTTTTAATTTCCCCATTTCTAATGGTAATTTTTTAAAAGTAAACAATTATAATACAGTGGGATAGGTTTCAATAATTATCCACACAGTGTTCTGGTCACTGTATCTAAATGACAGGGAGGGAATTTGGCAAAGCTTAGGAGTGAAGCAAGCAGAAAAGGAGTATGCAGAGTGCAAAGGACAGGGACCTACTGGTTGGAGAGAACAGCAGAGGGCAAATTTAGGGGTGTGGCAATAAAGTCACTGGATGTTGTTGAAATGGGAGAAGAGCTGACTCTGCAAAGAGAGGCGTGGATCAGATCTGTAAGGACCTGGGATATCATCCTGAGAATTGTGGACTTCATTTAAAAATGTTGGGCGACAGTTGAAGATTATTTTTTAACACAATCTCATGTACATGTTCTCATGATGCTTTTAAGAGTGTTGCGGTAAATGGATTGGCAAAGAAAGCAAGACTAATTAGGAGGCTCTTGCCTCCAGATAAGTAACAACAAACTGAGTCAGACCTAAGACACTGAGAATAAGAATGGAGAGAAGAGGAAGAATTCCAGAGATATTAAGGATCTAGGCAGAGAGGACCAAAACAGCTCCACTTGTTGTTGTTCAGTCACTAAGTCATATCCAACTCTTTGTGACTCCATGGACTGCAACATACCAGGCTTCCCTGTCCTTCACTGTCTCCTGGAGTTTTCTCAAACTTGTCTATTGAATCAGTGATGCCATCGAACTATCTCATCCTCTGTTACCCCCTTCTTCTCCTGCCCATCATCAGGATCTTTTCTAATGAGTTGGCTCTTCCCATCAAGTTGTATTAAACAAGAGGGTAACAATGTGTCATTTGAAGCTGCGTATACCTTCTGATTGTAATCTCTATATCCACAGAAAATATTTCAGGTATTTAGCAATAAGCACTTGCTACCATAAACCACCACCACCAACAAAGCCACAAACCAAGGGTGGATACACAGGCTGTTTGAATTGATTGCATGAAAATCCAGATCTATCAGGTGATAAAGCTGGCCCCAAGGTAAAGTGCTTTTACTTAATCAAATCTGGTCCTTTGGAATTTTTGTATTTAAAGATAACCACATAAACCCATCATGCAAATGAGAATAGTGAGGTCATGAGACACTAAGGAGTTGTCAATGATCAAAACTACTACTAAAATCCAAGTAGTTTAACTTAGTTTGTAGTACTTTCTGTAACACCATACTACTACTGCTATTTTATTTGCAATTTATTCTTGCTTGGGTTAAATTGTTTTTCTTGTAATCCTTGAATGAGTCTTTAATCATCTTTTTTTATTAGTTTCAACATCTTATCCCTGCTCATTTTTTTTTTTCATTTTGTGTTTTTAGTTCCACTTGATGATTTTCCTTTAACACAATAAAATTTTAGTTTTGCCTAGTATTGCAAAAGAAATGGAGAGGAATAAAACTTTTCAAAAGAATAATTTTAGCCTCAAATGCATTCCACAGCAATTTGATATTGGAGCACTTTTAAATAAATTATAGTTAATTAAGCATGCAAATACACTAACTACTTTAAGTACCCAATTAGCTACCTTAACTGAAATAACTGTCCTGAATAGCACATTTTTAAAGGCATTTCCCAAGGTGTTATATAAATCTTTGTCTCTGGTGTGAAAAATGCAATTACTCTTGGAAGAAAGGATATAGTAGCAGTTGATTGTTCAGGAATACAAATGTTGTAGCATGAATTACTAGCCTCTTTAGACCCCAGTGTCTTCATCTATTAAATAAAGTGCCTGACCTAGAAATTTACAAAGGTTCTCCACTTCTCTAAAAGTCTTGCAATCATTCATCTCTGAACTGTGATCTATAACTCATTTTGTCCACAGGATACTATACATTTCTCCCAAGTCTGAATAGGTTTTAATATGAACATCTGCTCCCATGTCCCCATTCCAGCCTTATTGCATCTCATTATTTTCTGTGTTCATTAATGTGGGGGAAAAAAAAAAATTCCTCAAAATCTGACCTGAAGACATATCCTCAAGGGCCTGCACAGCCAATCTCTCTCTCTCTCTCTGTTTTTATTTAAATAAACTTTTAATAAAAGCTTTCTGGGATCATTAGGTTGACTCCTCATGACTGGTACTACTGCTTGATTTCTGTGCTTGTGTTATATTTTTAAAGTCATAACAAAGGAAGAAGAACAGACTTTCCCTGTATCCTCAGAGCTTCCATTCTTTTCATCCTACCTTTAAATGTTCAAAATGCTGTTTTTTTTTAACGTTGATAACAATCTAAAGTTAACCATTTTTCTTCTCCTCTTCCAAAACAGTGTATTAGAAAAGTTTAAATGTAATCTATGCTCTTTTTCTAATTTGTTATAATGTAGCATTTTAGTTGTATTTGTTTAAAAAAATCAGCTTCTGGCCTATACATAAAATACGCACATGTTAAGAGTACATTGAGTTTTGATAATTGCATACATATTTCCATTTGGCTTTTAACATCTTCTAAATTAGTCACTATTGTTCAGATCAGATCAGTCGCTCAGTCGTGTCCGACTCTTTGCGACCCCATGAATCGCAGCACACCAGGCCTCCCCGTCCATCACCAACTCCCGGAGTTCACTGGGACTCACGTCCATCGAGTCAGTGATGTCATCCAGCCATCTCATCCTCTGTCGTCCCCTTCTCCTCCTGCCCCCAATCCCTCCCAGCATTAGAGTCTTTTCCAATGAGTCAACTCTTTGCATGAGGTGGCCAAAGTACTGGAGTTTCAGCTTTAGCATCATTCCTTCCAAAGAAATCCCAGGGCTGATCTCCTTTAGAATGGACTGGTTGGATCTCCTTGCAGTCCAAGGGACTCTCAAGAGTCTTCTCCAACACCACAGTTCAAAAGCATCAATTCTTCAGCACTCATCCTTCTTCACAGTCCAACTCTCACATCCATACATGACCACAGGAAAAACCATAGCCTTTACTAGACGGACCTTTGCTGGCAAAGTAATGTCTCTGCTTTTGAATATGCTATCTAGGTTGGTCATAACTTTCCTTCTAAGGAGTAAGCGGCTTTTAATTTCATGGCTGCAGTCACCATCTGCAGTGATTTTGGAGCCCCCAAAAATAAAGTCTGACACTGTTTCCACTGTTTCCCCATCTATTTCCCATTAAGTGATGGGACCGGATGCCATGATCTTCGTTTTCTGAATGTTGAGCTTTAAGCCAACTTTTTCACTCTCTTCTTTCACTTTCATCAAGAGGCTTTTGAGTTCCTCTTCACTTTCTGCCATAAGGGTAGTGTCATCTGCATATGTGAGGTTATTGATATTTCTCCCGGCAATCTTGATTCCAGCTTGTGTTTCTTCCAGTCCAGCGTTTCTCATGATGTACTCTGAATATAAGTTAAATAAGCAGGGTGACAATATACAGCCTTGATGTACTCCTTTTCCTATTTGGAACCAGTCTGTTGTTCCATGTCCAGTTCTAACAGTTGCTTCCTGACCTGCATACAGATTTCTCAAGAGGCAGGTCAGGTGGTCTGGTATTCCCATCTCTTGAAGAATTTTCCACAGTTTATTGCACAGTCAAAGGCTTTGGCATAGTCAATAAAGCAGAAATAGATGTTTTTCTGGAACTCTCTTGCTTTTTCCATGATCCAGCGGATGTTGGCAATTTGACCTCTGGTTCCTCTGCCTTTTCTAAAACCAGCTTGAACATCAGGAAGTTCTTGGTTCACGTATTGCTGAAGCCTGGCTTGGAGAATTTTGAGCATTACTTTACTAGCGTGTGAGATGAGTGCAATTGTGCAGTAGTTTGAGCATTTCTTTGGGATTGGAATGCAAACTGACCTTTTCCAGTCCTGTGGCCACTGCTGAGTTTTCCAAATTTGCTGGCATATTGAGTGCAGCACTTTCACAGCATCATCTTTCAGGATTTGGAATAGCTCAACTGGAATTCTATCACCTCCATTAGCTTTGTTCATATTGATGCTTTCTAAGGCCCACTTGACTTCACGTTCCAGGATGTCTGGCTCTAGGTCAGTGATCACACCATCGTGATTATCTGGGTCGTGAAGATCTTTTTTGTACAGTTCTTCTGTGTATTCTTGCCATCTCTTCTTAATATCTTCTGCTTCTGTTAGGTCCATACCATTTCTGTCCTTTATCGAGCCCATCTTTGCATGAAATGTTCCTTTGGTATCTCTGATTTTCTTGAAGAGATCTCTAGTCTTTCCCATTCTGCTGTTTTCCTCTATTTCTTTGCATTTCTTTAACTACCAGTAGGGTTCAACCTAATTTTTAAATATACTTGAGTGTAGATATATGTGCAATTATTTTAGCTCCTTTGGTCCTTATTGCTTTTTTCATTTTGTGTTCAACCTTATATCTCCAAAAACACAATGTTTAGTCTCCTGCATATACAACTCTAGCTTTGAGAGTTGTCTTTCAGCACATTTCAAGCTGCTTTAGATCTCCTACAGTTTCATGTAATCATATTCTTGGGACTTTATTTTTATCTGTCCTGCTTGGGCTCTATTGCACTTCCTGGAGGAGAGAGATTTTCTATCAACTTTGGGAAATTCTTGTTACTTCAGGTGATATTCTCCATTTTCTATATTTCCTCCTCCTACATCTCCTTTTTGGCTAATACTCAGTCTTATTATTTTATCCTTTGTGTCTTTTAATCTTTATTTCAACTTATAAGGTCTTTATTTCTCTATGCTGCATTCTGGGTAGTAATCTCACTTACATATTGATATTTATTTTGTTATGTCTGACTTTTAACTTGTTCATGGAGATTTTAATTGGTCTATCTATATTTCTCTTTTTTATATCACCTGTTTTTTATGTCTTATTTTATTTTTATATCTTTGCCTTCTCATATCTCTTTATTTTACACCTGCTTACTTGGTGTCTCTCTATTAGTTTCCTAGGGCTCTTGTAGTAAAGTACCACAAACAACACAAATTTGTTGTCAGCAGTCTTGAGGCTAGAAGTCCAAAACCAATGTGTCAGCAGGATTGGTTTCTTCTGGGAGCTGCGAGGGGAGGATCGGTCCCAGGTCTCTCTCCTAGCTGCTCATGGTTTGCTGGCAAGTTCTTGCATTTCTTGGCTCATAGAAGCATCACCTGGATTTCTGCATTCATGTCCATATGGTCTTATCCCTATGTGTATGTCTCTTTGTCCAGATTTTGTCTTTTTATAAGGAAATGGGTCTTAATGGATTAGGGGCTCACCCTTTCCAGGAAGGCCTTTTCTTTATTTCTTTCTTTTTTTTTTTAATTTATTAGGTAGAAAAGAAGCTTTTATTTATTTAAAAATTTTAATTTTTTGTTGGATAATAGGCAATTAACAAACAGTGTTGTGACAGTGTCAGGTGAACAGCGCAGGGCCTCAGCTATACATACACGTGTATCCATTCTCCCCCAAACTCCTTTGCATTCAGGCCACCACACAGCGTTGAGGAGACTTCCATGGGCTGTACAATAGGTCCTTGTCAGCTATCCTATTTTAAATAAAGCAGTGTATACGTGTCCATCCCAAACTCCCCAACTATCCCTTCCACCAACCCTCCCTCCAAAACCATAAGTTCAATCTGCAAGTCTGTGATTCTCTTTTTGTTTTGTAAGTAAATTCATACGTATCATTTCTTTTTAGATTCCACATATAAGAGATGTCATATGATATTTTTCCTTCTCTGCCTGACTGACTTCTCTCAGTATGACAATCTCTAGGTCCATAGGAAGGACTCATCTTAGTTACACCTGCTATGACTATTCCCAAATAAGGTCATGTTCAGAGGTATTGGGAGTTAGGACTTCAATGTATGAATATTAGTGGTAGGGAGTGGAGGGAACAAAATTCTACTCATCACAGGCTTGTTAAAATTATGAATCTAAAATTTGAGATCCTGGAGTGTTAATTGTCTGGTTTTCACGTCTGCTGATTGCTTCCCTTGGGTTTTGAAATTTTTGAATGTGAATTTGAATTTCCAATGAGGGAAAATTGATTTTTCTCTCTACAGAGATGACAACGTCTGGGTGGCTGAAGGGTCCTTAACAGCAATTTTACATGTACTTCTGCTACAGGCCGACTTAGGATAGTACCACTTCAAGTCTGTTTTGTTGTCACTGTTATTAATTTCTGGCCCTGATTTTTCTGCACCATATCTTATATAAATTTGTGCTCCAAACCACTGAGGGAAAGCTAGAGTTGAAAATTGTTTCTGAAGACATTTTTCCATTGAGTGCCAGGGTAGAGATCAACTTCCTTGACTTTGCCATGGGCTATAGAGCCCAGATTATTTTAAGTGTATTAGTTACACAGTTGTGTCCGACTCTTAGTGACCCCATGAACTGTGGCCCACCAGGTTTCTCTGTCCTTTGAATTTTCCAGGCAAGAATACTGGATTGGGTTTGCCATTCCCTTATTCAGGGGATCTACCCAACCCTGAGATTGAATCTGGGTCTCAGGTGAATTCTTTACCCTCTGAACCACCAGCAAAATCCCTCCTTATCTACAATTTCAGCCTTCAGAGGAACCAGGAATTATTCAATTTTCAGGCCCATGACCCCTCCTCAAGTGCCCAAGGTCTCATAATATGTCCCAGGATGGTGGAAAATGACCCACCTCCAGCCATTCCTAAGACTCCAGGGCTGCCAGTCTGGCTCTCAACCTTTCTTTTCTCTCTGCCCATCTGAGGATTTTCCTTTTTCTCATTCTTTTTAAACATCTCGGACATCAAATATAGGTTATATGTTACCTCACATTCGTTCATGCCAGTGGAGGAATGATCTCTTCTGGGGCCTTTCCTCATCTGCTGGAAGTAGCAGTTCTAATCCCCTCTTATTGAAGAGTTAAACATAAAAGTCCCAAAAGATTAAAGTACCTTAGGTAAAGTCACACATTATTTAGAATTCTAATCTTTTAACTTCCTGTTGGGTGACATTTTACCTTCTCTCTCTGATTTTTCTTTCTTACCATTATCACCTCATTCAACAAAGCAATTTACAGACCTTTTATTATAGTTTGATATCATTTTGTCCAGATTCTAGACTCCCTCCAAAGTCTTCTGAATCCCAGGAACTCTAGTAGTAAGTGGTTTAAATATAGAGATGTGGAATAATTTTAATGTCACTAGTGATTATTATAGAAAAAAAATCTTCTCTTTTCTTAAGACTGACCAAATACTGAGTGACATTATGATCTAATTCTCCTTGAAGTCTTCTAGACCTTTAATAGTAAATAATCCTATGTTGTTTTAAGATATAAAGTTGATATTTCTTTAACTCCATATGAATGTTATTTGAGTCCAAGGCAGATTTAAGTGATTCCTTAATTGGAACCTCATTTAATTATCTTTGGGGACATCACTATAGATTCAGCCACAGGGCTGATTTCTACCATGAATCTAGCAAGAATGGGATTCTATAGGGAAAACCTGCTAGAGACAAGTATGACTAAGGATTGGGTTTATTGGAGTTTGTGTCTTATTCTCCATGTGGGATAATGCATGTTTAATTCCCATTTTCTCTTAGGCCAGACTGACTATATATATCAAGGCCCCTGTCAGTCTCTCAGATACACTTCACCCAAAAGACTCTTGACTCAAATTCATGGATTCCCTCGTGATGGTCAATTACAGATTGGAATTAATGTATACAGTTAGTTTCAGACACTTTATAACATATTGTTTCCTTTATTTTTTAGTTTATCTTCAAAAAATGGGATACTAGTTTTCTTATTAGGCTGAACCAAAACATAATTCTGCATGTGAACAAGGAAGGATTTAAGGGAAGGGGCAAACAGAATGACAGGGACCCAGACCTTTCATTAGGCAGACTAAGAATATCTACCACAACATGAAATCTCACCAGTTTATAATGAATAAGTTAGGGATCAAAGAATACCTGGAAGATTCCCTTGGTTACTTTTTGACTGTCAAGAGCTGTGTGTGTGTAGTGGCAGGGAGTTGGGGGGTAGGAGTCTCACACACATGCCAGGGCTTCAGTCCCTTTCACTGGCAAGCACCTTAATTTGTATCCTTCTTGGATGTGAAAAGAATCTGGCTGTGACATCTTAATATCAAGAAAAGCTAGCAAAAATTCAGATGATCAACTGTGGTAAACTATGTTCCCAATGTTTTATCATTCATGGAAAAGTAAGTTTTTCATTGAAAAAGGAACACTGATCGTTTCACTTTCTTCCAAATTTTGCTATATCTTACAAACCTACTGGAAAAACAGAAGCAACATTTATTAAGATAAACTGCTCTCCATTAAGTGGTGAGGCAATCAAAACCTTAGGAGAGTGTTTATTCCCTACATCTCAGTATATTCATAAAACACCATTACTTTATTTATAATTTCAGTCGCTCAATTGTGTCCGACTCTTTGAGACCCCATGAACCACAGCATGCCAGGCCTCCCTGTCCATAACCAACTCCCAGAGTCCACCCAAACCCATGTCCATCGAGTTGGTGATGCCATCCAACCATCTCACCCTCTGTAGCATATGTATAAAATTTTATCATTGCTCAGGTTTGTTTGCTACCATTTTGAAGAGAAAAAAAGATGGATATAAGATCCCATGAAAGACCATATCTTGGTTAGCTAAAAGACCTAGGAAACCTCTTAGGATAGGTTCTTTCATGAAGGAGTCAAAAAACTGTCAGTGATTAAAAAAGAATAGAGAAAGTCATGAGTGTGCACTGATTGCAAAAAAGACTCTTAGTAACTCTTCTTAAAGTTAATGAATAGAGACCTCCTATGTGGTGTGAAAATATTCTTCCTACTTCAGTTTAGTTCAGTCGCTCAGTTGTGTCCGACTCGTTGTGACCCCATGAATCGCAGCACTCCAGGCCTCCTTGTCCATCACCAACTCCCAGAGTTCACTCAGATTCATGTCCATCAAGTCAGTGATGCCATCTCATCCTCTGTCGTCCCCTTCTCCTCTTGCCCCCAATCCCTCCCAGCATCAGAGTCTTTTCCAATGAGTCAACTCTTCCCATGAGGTGGCCAAAGTACTGGAGTTTCAGCTTTAGCATCATTCCTTCGAAGGAAATCCCAGGGCTGATCTTCAGAATGGACTGGTTGGATCTCCTTGCAGTCCAAGGGACTCTCAAGAGTCTTCTCCAACACCACAGTTCAAAAGCATCAATTCTTCAGCGCTCATCCTTCTTCACAGTCCAACTCTCACATCCATACATGACCACTGGAAAAACCATAGCCTTGACTAGATGGACTTTTGCTGGCAAAGTAATGTCTCTGCTTTTGAATATGCTATCTAGGTTGGTCATAACTTTTCTTCCTAGGAGTAAGAGTCTTTTAATTTCATGGCTGCAGTCACCATCTGCAGTTGCCGGGAGCTGGCCTGAGGAGCTCCACCCGTGGCAAAGGTCATGAGGGAGGAGGCTCGGCATACGCAAAGGCGGGATCGAGCTTCAGGAGTCCCCCTGGAAATTCTTGAGCATCTACCCCCAAAACCAGAGTCTGCCTACTTTCTGTTTTGTGCTCTCACCTATACCTCTGACTTTATGGGGGGCTGTCCCCCACTACCTCTCTCTGAAAAAAAAGAGTTAACTTACAGCTCCAGTTAATAATTTCTGGGTGTGACAGTGTTTCAACCTACAAACTCCTTTGGAAGTCCTCTAGCCTGCCTGAATAGGTTTTTCTGGCCACATGTGATTGTTCAGAGCCTCCCAACTGTGAGAGGCATGAGATGTTCTAAACTGAATACAGATTCCTTTGAGCAGTTAAAAGATTGATTAGAAATTGTATTGGTGAAGGGTTTTTAACTTGTTGGGCCATGTTTGCTGCTAAGTCTTCATATCCCTTACCTGCTGTGTCCCTGGCAGTGTATTGATTAATATAATTGGTGTAAGTAGTAGCTTTAATATTTGTAACCTTTGTTGTAGCCCACCACACCTTTGGCCTATAGGAATGCAACTTTATCTAATGCTTTTGGAGGCTGGTGCCTGACTTTAGAATAATCACCTTTAGAGAAAAATAAGTTTCTTAAAATGTTAACAGGCCTCCGGGCCAGAAGATGATGCAAATCACCTAAACTTTTGCATATGATAAGTTTGCAGGAAGAAAGCCTGGCTTACTGCATGACTCTACCCCTTCCCCCATTATCCTCTATGCATAACTTAAGGTATAAAAAATACTTTGGAAAATAAAGTGTGGGCCTTGTTCACTGAAACTTGGTCTCCCCATGTCATTCTTTCTCTCACCTTGTGGCTGAATTATTCAGTCTCTTTTTCTCCACTGAATTTCCTCACTGAGCTATCCTTATTTAACCACTCTTTATATCTTTAACATTTAAATAAGCTGTTGTTTCCTGATGGCCGATGCCATCTCCCCTTCGAAACCCCTGGATCCACCAGGGCTGGACCCTGGCATGCAGTGATTTTGGAGCCCAGAAAAATAAAGTCTGACACTCTTATCCCATCTATTTCCCATGAAGTGATGTGACCAGATGCCATGATCTTCATTTTCTGAATGTTCAGCTTTAAGCCAACTTTTTCACTCTCCTCTTTCACTTTCATCAAGAGGCCTTTTAGTTGCTCTTCACTTTCTGCCATAAGGGTGGTGTCATCTGCATATCTGAGGTTATTGGTATTTCTCCCAGCAATCTTGATTCTGGCTTGTGCTTCTTCCAGCCCAGCATTTCTCATGATGTACTCTGTATATAAGTTAAATAAGCAGGGTGACAATATACAGCCTTGATGTCCTGCTTTTCCTATTTGGAACCAGTCTGTTGTTTCAGGTCCAGTTCTAACTGCTGCTTCCTGACCTGCATATAGGTTTCTCAAGAGGCAGATCAGGTGGTCTGGTATTCCCATCTCTTTCAGAATGTTCCACAGTTGATTGTGATCCACACAGCCAAAGGCTTTAGCATAGTCAATAAAGCAGAAATTGATATTTTTCTGGAACTCTCTTGCTTTTTTGATGATCCAGTGGATGTTAGCAATTTGATCTCTGGTTCCTCTGCCTTTTCTAAAACCAGCTTGAACATCTGGAAGTTCACGCTTCATGTCTTGCTGAAGCCTGGCTTGGAGAATTTTGAGCATTACTTTACTAGCGTGTGAGATGAGTGCAATTGTGCGGTAGTTTGAGCCTTCTTTGGCATTGCCTTTCTTTGGGATTGGAATGCAAACTGACCTTTTCCAGTCCTGTGGCCACTGCTGAGTTTTCCAAACTTGCTGTGCAGCACTTTCACGGCATCATCTTTCAGGATTTGAAAGAGCTCAACTGAAATTCCGTCACCTCCACTAGCTTTGTTCGTAGTGATGCTTTCTAAGGCCCACTTGACTTCACATTCCAGGATGTCTGCCTCTAGGAGAGTGATCACACTATCATGATTATCTTGGTCATGAAGATCTTTTTTGTATAGTTCTTCTGTTCTTCTTCCTACTTATAGTACTTTAAAACTTCAGCCATCTGGAATAATCCTAAGGAATGTTTACCACTAGGTTCTACATTATATTCAGAACTCACTGTTTTAATGGATATCTTCCTATTATTAAACTTTATTTCATTATTGAGTATTTGGCATTTTGCCTTTCCTAAATTAAGGAGTCTTATCCAAATGCAAAGGAAATAAAAAAGCTTTCTCATCAGAACAGAGAAAGAGAAATGCTGTTAACTCACTCTGCATTATGGTTCCTATTTTTTCCATCAAACTACCTTATGTTTCCAAATAGGGTATCTAAAAGATATTTTCTAAGGTATGTACATATATAAATACATCTTTGCTTTTTATCCTGGTATTGTTTTCCAGTAAGAGCTAAACAATGGGAACACTTCCAGATAACCACTAACTGGATTGACAGTAGGGTGAGTGAGATGGTGGAGTCAGGGCTGACTGCGTAATTCCAGCTGGGCCAGATGAGGGAAATGGTGGAGCTGTTCACAAACAGAAGTTAGTGGTATAAGTGCAGGTTTTAAGAGAGAGTTACAGCTTCTCTAGTGTAAAGAATCAGATGGTAAAGAATCTGCCTACAATGCAGGAGACCCAGGTTTGATCCCTGGGTCAGGAAGATCCCCTGGAGAAGGGAATGGCTACCCATTCCAGTATTCTTGCATGGAGAATCCCATGGACAGAAGGGCCTGGCTGGTTACAGTTCATGAGATCACAGCAGTATGACACGACTGAGCAACTAAGTCTACAGTGAATTGTTCTAGAGTGAATTGTAGAGTTTGATGTGTCTAGGACATATTTAAGTAGATACAGTCTATAACTGTTGGATTCAGAGATCTGGAGCTAAACATTTCGATGGGCTACAGATAAAGTTCTGGGAGTCTTCAGAATATTCTATCTGCCCCAAGTATTCAACTGATGTGTTTTGAGAACAAGCAACATGCTTTTGGTTAAAATATGCTGCTTTTCATAATTGTACAGTAGCTATAATTAGATATACTGAAATAATTATTTTATACAAATCCTTGTTATAATCCTATGGGATTGGTATTTCTTAGAGGGACAAGTGGTGTTCAGCCACCCGAGACTGAGCAATAACAGGTCTGTGATTCCCTTTTAGACTTCCTTGGTGGCTCAGACGGTAAAACGTCTGCCTACAGTGCGGGAGACCCGGGTTCGATCTCTGGGTTGGGAAGATCCCCTGGAGAAGGAAATGGCAACCCACTCCAGTCTTCTTGCTTGGAAAATCCCATGGACGGAGGAGCCTACAGTCCACAGGGCCGCAAAGAGCCGGACACGACTGAGCATAGGAAGCAACTCAAGGCTTAATTAGGCTACCCACTCCAGTCAGTATTCCTGGGCTTCCCTTGTGACTCAGCTGGTAAAGAATCTGCCTGCAATATGGGAGACCTGGGTTTGATCCCTGGGTTGGGAGGATCCCCTGGAGAAGGGAAAGGCTATCCAGTCCAGTATTCTGGCCTGGAGAATTACATGGATTAAGTCCAGGGGGTCGCAAAGAGTCGGACATGACATCACTTCACTTCATTTCAAGGCTTAATTAAATAACTTGTCCAGTGTCACACTGCTTTTAAGTGAATGCTGGAGCAAGAACTTGAACCTGTCAGACTACAAGCCTGTGTTGTGGGGGTCCTGTGAGCTTTGATTTACATCTCCAGGTAGTATGAATTATTTCTACTAGGCAGCTTGATATCTATATTTGATGGAATTGGTCATTCAACAAGTGTTAGATATTAATATATCAGTAAATAAGGGGCAAAGTTTCATGCAAAAATATATAGTTCTTCATTCTTTCCAGCTCCCCCTCCCTGCAAAAAAAAAAAAATGTAGAGTTCTTTTTAGGAGAAATTAAATAAATTTTAAAAGATTAATGTCTGTAAGTTTAAATGTGATGAACATCCACTGTACAGAATAGTTGACAAAAAGGTGCCATTAATAACTTTATAGAACTCTGTTACAAAATGTTCTAATATATCACTTATGATTCTCAAAACAGGCTGGTGAAACAGATATTCTTATTTAATAGTTTAAGAGACTGAGGCACTTAAGCACATTAGGCATCGCCTTTTTGCATATTAATACAACCCTAGCATTAAAAGTATAATGCTCTTATATTGATATGTTGGAATAGCTTATCAAGGAAACAATACCCAGTCAAATTGTTATGTAAGTTTTAATCTCCTAAAATATCCCAGGTGATCAATTTTTCTTTTCCTTATAAGAATGATGATTTTCTTCTCACAGAGACTGAAACTTAATTAAACTTTAGTTGTTGTTTAGCCAAATTGCAGCACAATTTCATTGATTAGAAATGATGAATCATATTCATAACTTAACAGCATTAGGAAATGAAAATATATTGTGTAATACTTTAAGAAAAGTAACTTTTATGAAGGGGAAGCAATACTTCAAAGGAGGTTACAAAAAGGAATATTAAGTGTAACATTTGTTTGACCACTGAAAAAAAGTTCTAGCAAGTCATTGTCATCCTAATAACCCATTTTACACATGGCTGTTAGTAATGAGACAGCTTGGCCAAATGGCCCATCAAGCCATACAAATAGTTTTGAACTCTTGGTCTGAATTTACCACAGTAGGTTCACATAAAGTGCCACCAAGAACCAGGTCATCTAAAGAGTCACATAGGAGTATCTTTAAATTCCACATTTATATTTAGGCAAAGCACTGCCCTAGTAAAAGATGCATTGCACTGTTTGGAAAAATATTTTAAACATTGTATAAGAGAAATTAAAGGAATATTTCTGATTTACTTTGCATACTTAATTCAGAATCATTTATAGAGATTATAAATGATGCTAAATTGCAAAAAGCTACAACTGAACTATATTCAGTAGAATTCCGCAGGGGTTCTGGCTTACAACAAAATGACTAGCAAAAAAAAAAAAAACCACGGTGTCTTTTTTCATCAAAGTGAGAACAACCTAAAAGATAAGCACTTTAAAAATGGTTTCCCTTTTATTTACTAATTGTATTGGAAAGGAGCATGACAGGAAATGGCAGAATGAGAGTTCAAGGTTATTTTGGGCTTTATAGAGAGAGACATCAGTGCTTTGGAATAAAAGTGCCGGTCCTTTAAACTGTGACCAGAGTGACTTGATTCACTGAGGAGGGGTCTCCTTAAGATTAAAGAAATACTGAAAAATAGTAGAATTGAGATTTTTAAAAGATCAAAGAATTGCTTTATGAATAAAAAGGCTAAAATGAAATCGGGGGGAGGCCCATTGCCCATTTGCTTCAGAATCCTTGGACCCCAAAGATCTAGTTCAGTTGAACTGACTCTTCATTGATTGTCTAGTATACAATTCTGGGGGTTCTGATACAAGGGTAGCAACCAGATAGGTCAAGATCAGTCCATGTCCTCAGGGATTTTACATTCTAGTTTAATGAGAGCAGAGCCGAAGGACAGTAATATAAAGCACAAAATAAGACATTTCTCAAGAGTTATAAGCATAATATTGCACTGAGTCAGGGGATGGAGAGATTCTATTTAATCTGCAAAACAAAGCAGGGTTTTATGCAGAGAAGGGGCCTTTGAAGTTGGTCTTGGAAAATGGGTAGAAGCTGAAATGAGTTATACTGGAGAGAGTCTAAACAAAGCTTATAGGTTGCAATGAATTGAGAGGGTTGGGAATGCTGAGTATAGATTCTGGTTGAATTGTAGGCTGTTTGGACGAGAACAGTGAGAAGGAAAGCTGGGAAGGTATAATGGGGATTCACTGATGAGGGAATACAGTGCCAGATGAAGAAAGCAGGCAGAGGAGCCCTTGATGGCTTTTGACAACTGGATGATTCAGCACCTGGATGTGGGCCTCTGATAAACCTTGATGTAAAGACATAGTCTGCTCTTTTTGTGGTGCATTTCCTTGTGCAGGATTAAATTCATTGAAACTTTTTTTATCTCCTCTCCACAATAAAAACGATGATTTTTAGTGCCTACTTCCAAGAGTTATGAGAATCTGATAAGATAATGATGTTGCTCATTGTACAAAGTAGATCATCATTAAATGTTCAATTGACGTTGTTATTGATGCTGAGATTAAGAAAGATTTATCTAATAGCAGTATGCACAGTAGATTTGAATAGAGAGATACCAGTGATGGAAAGAGCAGTAAGGAAGCAGAAACAATGAGAAAATTTATAGGACTTAACAACAGGTTTTTATATGTCATGAAATGAGGAAAGTTCAGGGTGACTACAAAAATTAATCCTAGATTAAAGGGAAACACTAGGTTTTTCTTGTGGGGTAGATATGTTAGGTTTGACATGCTACATTGGCGATTTGGATAAGTCATTCAGTTCAGATCTGTTCAGTCACTCAGTCGTGTCCGACTCTTTGCGACCCCATGAATCGCAGCACGCCAGGGTTCCCTGTCCATCACCAACTCCCGGAATTCACTCAAACTTACGTCCATTGAGTCAGTGATACCATCCAACCATCTCATCCTCTGTTGTCCCCTTCTCCTCCTGCCCCCAATCCCTCCCAGCATCAGAGTCTTTTCCTATGAGTCAACTCTTCACATGAGGTGGCCAAAGAATTGGAGTTTCAGCTTTAGCATCATTCCTTCTGTCACGCAAGTGTATGTTCCTCGGTTCTTTGTCTCGTCACAACAAAGATTTGGAGCAACGGACATTAAAGCCCTCGACGCGTCACAGCTCTCGGGTCTTGGACAAACCGTTATATAGCTCTTAGGCAAATCAGTGTTACACTTCTATTTTATTTAGAAGACAGCAGGAGAGAGAGAGAAAGAGCACACACACGCAGGAGAGAGAGAGAGAGAGAGTCCGTAAGAAAGTGCTTTGGCTCCTCCTTTTATATGTTTTTTCCTCCTCCTGGGCCTGCCCTATGCAAATTGGGCTTAGCCAGGAGTGCTGTTTGTTCTGCCTGAAGTCTTCACTTTGGTCTTCGGACCTTCCTTTGACCTTCCTTGTCTTTTAGCCACTGCCATTTTGGATTCCTTTTTCCTATTCTACCTACCTAACATTCCCCCCTCAAGAGATGGGCAGCCCAATTCTTTGGGAATAGGGGCATCAAGGTCTTTCTGGCTACTTCCTGCTGAACTGGGATGGCAAGGGGTATTGGGCCTCCCCCTCTTGCTAGTCTCAATCCTCAGAGTCCTTATAGCGGTGTCCAAGGCTGTGTGATATTTTCCATGGTCGGCTGTAGTTTTATATCTTTGTTGAACTGGCACTGCATGTTGTAGCTGGTTGACCTGGGCAGAGACAAAACAGGTTAGCCAATTGACAGTACATGGAATAATCATAAGCACCATCAATATAGCATAACAAGGACTAATAGGGACATTAGTCAATTTTAAATTCACATCGCCAGGATGGCTCAAGTCCCTCCTTGTTCAGGGATCAGATCTATCTCCTGTCTGATTTGGAGTACAGTCACTGTCAAGCTGTGTTAGCTCTTTAGAGTTATCCTGAGAAATCTTATCCCCAGAAACCAGATTTTGGGGGTGTTCATTAGAATGACACTCACTGGTAGTCCTGAATAGGTATCTGAGATCTCCTAGGGGCTCACAGGTGTATTGAGTGTCCTCTTCTGTTTTCTTCCATGGCTTGACTCTTGAGTAGTGAATCCAGGAGTCATGTCCTGGTACCTTGACTGCTGTGGGAGTAGAAAGTATTACAGGGTAGGGGCCCTTCCATGTGGTCTGGAGTTGAGCCTTTGGGGACCCATCTTTCCAGACTTTAATTAGGACTTGAGTTCCTGGAGCATATAGTGGTGACTCTTTAGAATCTTTTGGGTCCTGGTTCATACCCCACAAGCGTATATCCTGCTGGAATTGTCCAATGGCCATGGTATAAGACTGGAGGATCTGAACCTCTGGATCTAGGAAGAGGTCATTGACATAAACTAAAGGTCTCCCATATAGCATCTCATAAGGACTAAGACCAACCTGTTCCTTAGGGGCAATATGGGTGTGGAGGAGAGCTATTGGTAAAGCCTTCCATCCCAGGGAGGTCTCTTGGGTTATCTTTTTTATCGCTGATTTTAAGAATTGATTGGCTCTTTCTACTTTTCCTGAAGATTGAGGCCTCTGGGCACAATGGAGATAATAAGTAATGCCCAATGCGTTCGAGACTCCTTGGATGACCTTAGAAGTAAATGATGTCCCATTGTCACTTTGTAATGACCTGGGCAGACCAAATCTTGGAATAATTTCATGGAGCAGTTTTTTTTTTACCACCTCCTCAGCCTTCTCAGTCTGGGTGGGGAAGCCTTCAATCCATTCTGTGAATGTATCTATCATAACTAACAGGTATTTATACCCTTGAGAAACTGGCATCTGGGTGAAGTCCATCTGCCAGTCCTCTCCTGGGTAGGCCCCACATCATTGGACGGGCTGGGCCAGCTGGGGTCTTCAAGCTCCTTGGGGGTTGTTTAATTGACAAGTGGGACAAGAGGAGACCACCTGTCTTATAGTTATTTGGAAACCTGTTCCTCTGAAGGACCTTTCTAGTAATCTTTGGAGGGCCTTTTCTCCTAAATGAGTAGTGGCATGTAAGGAGTTAACCAACTTCCATTGGAGGTTTCCAGGCAGAAAAAGGAGTCCCTCCTTTTGGAACCACCGTATATGATCTTGAAAGCCCTTGCTCTTAGCTTTAAGAGTCTCACCTTCAGTATATGAAGGAGTTTCTGGCAAATTAGTCTGTGGAACTAAGGTGGCAATCCCTATTAGGTCATGGTTCTGTAATGCTGCTCTCCTAGCTGCCTGATCAGCTGCTTGGTTCCCTCGTGCCACTTCCATGTTTCCTTTTTGGTGTCCTTTGCAGTGGGAAACTGAAACCTCAGTGGGCAGATGGACTGCCTCCAAGAGTCAAAAAATCTGATCACCATATTTGATTGGGGACCCTCGGGTGGTCAAGTGGCCCCTTTCTTTCCAAATAGCCGTATGTGCATGTAGCACCAGAAAGGCATACTTGGAGTCAGTGTAAATCGCTATTCTTTTTCCTTTTCCCAGCTCTAAAGCTAGAGTCAGGGCTATGAGCTCAACTAATTGGGCTGAAGTACCTGGTGGCAGAGGCTTAGCCTCTATGGTCTCAAAATTGGAGACTACTGCATACCCAGCTCTTCTTTTTCCATCCAGGACAAAGCTGCTTCCATCAGTGTGCTAGATTTCCTCAGGATTGGTCAGAGGATCTTTTGACAATCCCTCTCGGGGTTTTGTCCAGTGGTCCAAGGTTTCTAGACAAGAGTGAAAGGGAAGAGAGCCCTCGGGGGTAGGTAGGAGGGTGGCTGGGTTAAGAATCTCACAAGGGGATATAGTGAGGCCTGGACTTTCCATCAGCATTACTTGATATCTGAGGATTCTTTGATCAGACATCCATAAATGGCCTCTCCCATTTAGGAGTTGTTTTACTTGGTGGCTGATAAAAGTAGTTTGCCCCCAAAGGAGAGTTTTAAAGCATCTTCTATCATGATTGTGAGAGCTGCAAGATTCCGAAGGCAGGGGGGCCAGCCTTGGGTAGTTGGATCGAGCCTCTTGGATAAGTAAGCTACAGGCTGGGGCTCAGATCCCAACCTTTGAGTTAACACTCCCAAGGCTATTCCCTCTCTTTCATGGACATAAAGTTGGAATGCTTTTTCTGTGTCTGGCAACCTCAAGACAGATACCTGAGTTAAGGCCTGTTTTAGTGTAACCTCTGCCTTCTTTTGAGGAGTTCCCCACATCAGTGGGATTGAATCATTCCGTCTCTTTAAGCTTTCATATAAGGGCTGGGCAATTAGACCATAGTTGGGTATCCAGATTCTATAATAACCAATTAGCCCCCGGAAAGCTCGCAATTGTTTTCGAGTCGTGGGGGAGGGCAACTGGAGGATTCCTTGTACTCAATCAGAGGACAGCCTCCTGGACCCGTGTGTAATCTGAACTCCCAGGTAAGTGACCTTTGTCTCGATCATCTGTGCCTTAGCATGGGAGACTTTATATCCCCTTTCTGCCAAGAAGTTCAGAACCTGAATTGCATGTTGTTGGGCATTTTTCTCATCTGGAGACCAGATTAGTAGGTCATCTACGTATTGTAATATTTTCCCATTAGGTCCCAGGTCCAGATCTAGGAGATCCAGGCTAAGGGCCTGTCCAAACAGGTGGGGGCTATCTCTGAACCCCTGAGGTAATACTGTCCAAGTCATCTGTTGGTGTTTTTGTCCTGGGGCTTCCCACTCAAAGGCAAAAAGGTATTGGGATTCTTTAGCCAGTGGTATGCAAAAAAATGCATCTTTGAGATCCAAGACTGTAAACCACTTGGCACTGGGTGGGATTTCTCCCAAGATTACATAGGGATTGGGTACTGTGGGATGGAGGGGGACTACAGCTTCATTTATGATCTGGAGATCTTGAACCATTCGCCAGGTTCCGTCTTTTTTCTTTACTGAGAGGATTGGGGTGTTACATGGAGAACTGGTGGGGACCAATAGCCCACAAGCAAGGAATTTATTTATTAAAGGCTGTAGTCCCTCTTGAGCCTCTCTTTTGAGAGGATATCGTTTCCGGTTAGGAAACCAAGTGGGATCTCGGAGGACAATGATGACCGGTTAGCTTGGTGGGCTCGTCCAGGAATCCCCTGGTCATAGTTTTTGGTCCCTCTCTATTGAAGGTGTAAGTAGTAGTAGCCAGGAGCTGTAGAGCTCTAGGGGCTGAAAAACTTCCCATCACAAGGGTGGTCCCCAGTTTAGTGAGTATATCTCTTTCCAATAAGGGGGTAGGACACTCAGGGACCACCGGAAACTGGTGGGAAAATATTTGTCCATCCCAGCAACAAAGAAGTGCTCGGGTGAATCTTTTAGTAGTTGCTTTTCCTGTAGCACCCAAAATGGTACAGGTTTGGGAGGAGAAGGCTCCGGAGTAGGAAATCAAGACAGAGTAGGTAACCCCTATGTCAACCAAGAAATTCTCGGACCTACCTGCCACATCCAGTTGCACCCTTGGCTCCAGCCCCGTGATGCTTATCTGTGACAGGCGGGCTGGCTGGAGCAGGCCACTTCAGTCCTCTTGAACCATCGTGAGGGTAGGCTTGGCGCTTGACCTTGAGGCTCTTGGGTCCCGAGGGCAGAGTGCCGCCTAATGTCCCAGTTGATGGCATTTGTGGCAAGCCATTCTAGGAGACTTGTCACGGTTTGGACACTCTTTGGCCCAATGCCCCACCTGTCTACAGATCAGGAATTTGTCTCATGCCTTGTCCTTCAAGGACTCGGGGTTTGCCATAGGGCTTCTCTGGAGGGCAGCCAGCATCTGGGCATGCTTTGTCTCTTTCTTTCTCTCCTCCTCCTGGGACTTGGCCTCCTTCTCCTGTTCTCTGTTATAAAAGGTATTGGTGGCTGTCTGGACCATCTCATCTAAAGAGGCAGCAGGGTCCTGCTGTTGTAGCTGCTGTAACTTAATTCTGATATCTGATGCACATTGGGACAGGAATTTGTCCTTTAAAATCACCCGTCCCTCGTAAGAGTCTAAGTCCAGGTTGGTAAACTTTTGGAGTGCCTCTTTTAGCCTCTCCAGAAAGGCAATGGGGTTCTCATTGGGCTTCTGAGTTATTGCTGAAACTGGGCACAGTCTCACAAGTAATAGGCTTCCTTTCTGTTTCCATAGGCAGACTTCCTTAGGGGTAAGTCTTTCTGAAGCTTATCCTGCCCAGAACTGTTGCAACTTGAGAACCAGGCGTCCCCGGGTCAGGGTGCAGATCCCCAGGCAGGCTAAGGTGTGACAGCCTCCTAGAGATCAAATCCCCAGGCAGGTCGAGGCATGACGGCCTTCCGAGAATTGGGTCCCTGGGCAGGTTGAGGCATGATGACCTCCTGGGACCCCTGGGACTAGAGGATCCCCGAACAGGTTGAGGCATGACAACCTTTCGAAGACTGATCCCTAGGCAGGTCAAGGCGTGATGACCTCCTGGGATCCCCCAGACAAGTTTGGGCGTCCCCAAGATCTCCAGTGTGACCAGTATTGGGTAGGATTAGGGGGTTGGATATTAAATAGAGTATTTCCCTCCCAAGGCCAGCTATTTTCTGGTTGTCTCTCCAGAAGATTGTAGAGGCAACCTTGTGGGTCTGGATGGGGCTCAGGAAAAGAGCATGAAAAGAGGGAAGGGGGCAGAGTACAACCTTTGAAAGAATGACATAGCACATGGGTATAATGTAAACCAATTAAAATCAATTGGGTCCAAGATTACAAGTCAAATTCAAGTAAACCTTAGGCCCCAATCTATAAGCCAACAGACACACCCAGAGGTGGCAGGACAGCTCCAAGGCACAAGGTCAAAAGAGGGAGGAGTGAGTGGTTCCCCAATGACTGAGATGATCCTCTCACTCATTAGCATATGAATTCCATCCCCTCACAAAACCTGCTGCTGCTGCTAAGTCACTTCAGTTGTGTCCGACTCTGTGTGACCCCATAGATGGCAGCCCACCAGGCTCCGCCATCCCTGGGATTCTCCAGACAAGAACACTGGAGTGGGTTGCCATTTCCTTCTCCAATGCATGAAAGTGAAAACTGAAAGGGAAGTTGTTCAGTCGTGTAAGACTCTTAGCGACCCCATGGACTGCAGCCTACCAGGCTCCTCCATCCATGGGATTTTCCAAGCAAGAGTACAGGAGTGGGGTGCCATTGCCTTCTCCAAAACCTAGCCAGGCCTAATACCATGGTCCCAGCCCTTGCCCTTGGCAACGGTTTGCACCCTGAAGAGTGGCTTCTCTCTGGATCCTAACAAATCCACCTCTTATCACTTTGTCTCTCAATGAATTTTTGCTATGAGCCATCAGAGCCTGAGTTTCATTAGTTTTGGCCAGGCTTGAGTCCCAGGAGAGAGCTGAAGGACAGGAGGGAAAAGCGGTGGGAAAATGTGCCAAGGAATCCCCTTCATAGCCCGCCAGAAAATTTGCTAAATATCTGACCGGTGCTCACAGTTTCATTGGTCTGATCCTTGGCACAGAGAAGAGAAAGGACAGAAGAACCCCCACCAGCTTGTGTAACAGCTACTGGGGCTCAGCAGATAGCGCCTGTGGGACATGCTGAGGAGTAGCCTCTCCGGAGTCCCTCAGTTGTGCCCCCTGCCACTCGCTTGTTTGTGGGAGGTTCAAGGAAACAAGAAACAAGAGATTGTAAAGGTCCCTCCAGCCATAGGAGCCAGGACCTTTTACCTTAACTGGAGGTCTTCTGGAATCTGAGACTGGGCTGCGTGAGCTTTCTGCTGAGTTCGTTTTTCGCAGTCCCGGTTTCCAGCAGGATGGGCCTTCCCCTGCACTGGGTTTCTTTGCCTTCCACTTCTAGCGTGGGAGCTTTGCTGAGTTGGGCTCCTGCTGTGCTTGGCCTCTTCCGTGCGGAGGTTGTTTCAGCCAGGTTAAACCCGAGTCACGGCATCATAGATGTCACGCGAGTGTATGTTCCTTGGTTCTTTGTCTCGTCACAACAAAGATTTGGAATGACGGACAATAAAGCCCTCGGCGCGTCACAGCTCTCAGGTCTTGGACAAACTGTGTTATAGCTCTTAGGCAAATCAGTGTTATAGCTCTATTTTATTTAGAAGATAGCGGGGGGCAGGGGGGGAGAGAGAGAGAGAGAGAGACCTTCCTTTGACCTTATTTGTCTTTTAGCCACCACCATTTTGGACTCCTTTTCCCTATTCTACCTACCTAACACTTCCAAAGAACACCCAGGACTGATCTCCTTTGGATCTCCTTGCAGTCCAAGGGACTCTCAAGAGT
Organism: Bos indicus; assembly: GCF_029378745.1. NCBI lineage: Eukaryota > Metazoa > Chordata > Mammalia > Artiodactyla > Bovidae > Bos > Bos indicus. The sequence goes on along the minus strand of NC_091763.1, from coordinate 58,353,460 downwards.
CTTCTCCAACACCACAGTTCAAAAGCATCAATTCTTTGGTGCTCAGCTTTCTTCACAGTCCAACTCTCACATCCATACATGACCACTGGGAAAACCATAGCCTTGACTAGACGGACCTTTAGCTGGCAAAGTAATGACTCTGCTTTTGAATATGCTATCTAGGTTGGTCCCAACTTTCCTTCCAAGGAGTAAGCGTCTTTTAATTTCATGGCTGTAATCACCATCTGCAGTGATTTTGGAGCCCAAAAAAAATAAAGTCTGACACTGTTTCCACTGTTTCCCCATCTATTTCCCATGAAGTGGTGGGACCATATGCCATGATCTTAGTTTTCTGAATGTTGAGCTTTAAGCCAACTTTTTCACTCTCTTCTTTCACTTTCATCAAGAGGCTTTTTATTTCATCTTCACTTTCTGCCATAAGGGTGGTGTCATCTGCATATCTGAGGTTATTGATATTTCTCCCAGCAATCTTGATTTCAGCTTGTGCTTTTTCCAGCCCAGCATTTCTCATGATGTACTCTGCATATAAGTTAAATAAGCAGGGTGACAATCTACAGCCTTGACATACTCCTTTTCCTATTTGGAACCAGTCTGTTGTTCCATGTCCAGTTCTAACTGTTGCTTCCTGACCAGATACAGATTTCTCAAGAGGCAGGCCAGGTGTTCTGGTATTCCCATCTCTTTCAGAATTTGCACAGTTAATTGTGATCCACACAGTCAAAGGCTTTGGCGTAGTCAATAAAGCAGAAATAGATGTTTTTCTGGAACTCTCTTGCTTTTTCCATGATCCAGTGGATGTTGGCAATTTGACCTCTGGTTCCTCTGCCTTTTCTAAAACCAGCTTGGAAGTTCATGGTTCAGGTATTGCTGAAGCCTGGCTTGGAGAATTTTGAGCATTACTTTACTAGCGTGTGACATGAGTGCAATTGTGTGGTAGTTTGAGCATTCTTTGGCATTGCCTTTCTTTGGGATTGGAATGAAAGCTGACTTTTTTCAGTCCTGTGGCCACTGCTGAGTTTTCCAAATTTGCTGGCATATTGAGTGCAGCACTTTCACAGCATCATCTTTCAGGATTTGGAATAGCTCAACTGGAATTCCATCACCTCCACTAGCTTTGTTTGTAGTGATGCTTTCTAAGGCCCACTTGACTTCACGTTCCAGGATGTCTGGCTCTAGGTCAGTGATCACGCCATCATGATTATCTTGGTCGTGAAGCTATTTTTTGTACAGTTCTTCTGTGTATTCTTGCCACCTCTTCTTAATATCTTCTGCTTCTGTTAGGTCCATACCATTTCTGTCCTTTATCGAGCCCATCTTTGCATGAAATGTTTCCTTGGTATCTCTAATTTTCTTGAAGAGATCTCTAGTCTTTCCCATTCTGTTGTTTTCCTCTATTTCTTTGCCTTGATCACTGAGGAAGGCTTTCTTATCTCTTCTTGCTATTCTTTGGAACTCTGCATTCAGATGCTTATATCTTTCCTTTTCTCCTTTGCTTTTCACTTCTCTTCTTTTCACAGCTATTTGTAAGGTTTCCCCAGATAAGTCATTCAGATATGTTCAAAGGCAGTTAAAAATGCAGGTCTTAGACTTAGGAGAGAGGTTGAAGTTAGTGATCAGGGAATGAAATTGGCAAGGGCTATCATGTAGACAACAGGATGGTAGAGGATGTAATCTTGAGGATCATCTGCATGTAAGGACCAGGTGGAGGATGTGGTGCCATAAAGAAAGGAGGGCATAATAGGATAATCCTCCTGAGAACCAGTCAGTGACATAGGGAGATCTAAGGAGATAGCCACAGAAGGTACAGAAAGTCCCAGAGAATGAGGACTCTCAAAAACATCCCCTTAATCTGGTGAAAAGGGGGTCTTTGAAATAGCACTGAGGAAAGTATTGGGAGCAGAGTCAGATTGAAGGAGATTTAGGGATGAATAGAAAAGTGATCATAGATTATTAAAAGGCTGAATAGTAAAGTTAAAAAAAAAAAAACAGGATTTGAGCCTGGAAACCAGTATTATAGCTCAGACAGTAACAATCTGCCTGCAATGTGGGAGACCCAGGTTTGATCCCTGGGTCAGGAAGATACTCTGGAGAAGGAAATGGTGATCCACTCCAGCATCTTTGCCTGGAGAATTCCGTGATAGGGGAGCCTGATAGCTACAGTCTGGGATCACAAAGAGTTGGGCATGACTGAGCAACTAGAGCAAGGAGATCCAACCAGTCCATTCTAAAGGAGATCAGCCCTGGGATTTCTTTGGAAGGAATGATGCTAAAGCTGAAACTCCAGTACTTTGGCCACCTCATGACAAGAGTTGACTCATTGGAAAACACTCTGATGCTGGGAGGATGCTGGGAGGGACTGGGGGCAAGAGGAGAAGGGGATGACAGAGGATGACATGGCTGGATGGCATCACTGACTTGATGGACGTGAGTCTGAGTGAACTCCGGGAGTTGGTGATGGACAGGGAGGCCTGGCGTGCTGCAATTCATGGGGTCGCAAAGAGTCAGACACTACTGAGTGACTGATCAGATCAGATCAGATCAGACTGAGCCTGGGAAGATATTGAAAAGGAGAGAAGAGTTTTTAAAGTATGTGCGTGGGTGGGGGACTGTGGAATAATGTAAGATGTGTGTGTGTTTGTAGGCAGAGACATTGGAAAAGACAGAGCTGAAAAAGAAGGAAGAACATTTCCTTTACAGTGACTCTGGCAATGGAACTAACACCCCAAGTAAAAATGTGAGATCTTGTGGCTGGTTCAGAATTACATTTCAGATTTTGAAGAATATTTTGCTCAGTCTTAGTCTACTTAAGAGCCCCAACTATAATATGGCTGGGTGAGCAAGTGATTCCATGGTTGAAGTAAGCATTTTGAGTAGTAAAACTATAGAGAAAGCAATAATGCATGCTGTCAAAACACCAATGAGATTAGGATTCAGACAATCAGTGATTGAAACTCTACCACTTACAAGCTATGTGATTTTAAGCAGGTTTCTTAATCACTGAAAGCTTCAACCTCCTGATAAAAGAAAAAAGGTTTACAGAGACTCTTCCATTTTCTGCAATAGATACACAACATTTGCTAAATTTAGTGTGAATCCTAGGATGTCATACATATGCTCATATAATATTTATATTTTTAGTTAATATTATAACTGTACTATTAATGTCCTATTACTATATTTTTTCCTGATTATAAAGTTCTCTGTCTTCCACTGAAGTAATAGTTTAGTAAATACTTTTTTAGGTAAACTGAGAAAATCACTGTATATTCTTAAAAGTAATTGATCAATTATCTTCCTTCCTATAATTAAGAATTAATTGAAGATATTGAATCAGTATTTCCTAATATGTATATTATGCAATAAAATATAATACAGTTGCGCTTCCCAGGTGGCAAAGTGGTAAAGAATTCTTCCCAGTGTTAAGGATCTGTCTGCCAGGCAGGAGACATTTATTCAATCCCTGGGTCGCAAAAATCCTCTGGAGGTGGAGATGGCAAATCATTCCAGTATTTTTGCCTGGGAAATCCCATGGACAAAGGAGTCTGGCAGGCTATAGTCCATGGGGTCACAAAGAATCACACACAACTTAGAGACTTCAACAACAAAAGTAAAAGAACAAAACACCTTTTTTCTCATTAGTGAGGTCGAATAACTGACACCTTTTCAGTGTCCTAGTATATCGTCTTGGAGAAGGCAATGGCACCCCACTCCAGTACTGTTGCCTGGAATAACCCATGGATGGAGGAGCCTGGTGGGCTGCAGTCCACAGTGTCGCTAAGAGTTGGACACGACTGAGCAACTTCACTTTCAGTTTCCACTTTCATGCATTGGAGAAAGAAATGGCAACCCACTCCAGTGTTCTTGCCTGGAGAATCCCATGGATGGAGAAGCCTGGTAGGCTGCAGTCCATGGGGTCGCATAGAGTCAGACGTGACTGAAGCAACTTAGCGTAGCAGTATATCGTCTTGGTTTTACATATGTGCAGTAATGATGGTCTATAAGAGCCTGATGGGGAGTGGTTTTCCCTTGTCCTAAATTAGCTCTTCTTCTAAGGGCTTCCAGCAGATTTTTCAGACAGACAATGTTCATAGGTAGTATCCAGGAGCATTTTTTTTTTTTTAATCTTTTCTCATCTTGAATTGGAAAACATCAATAGCCTCTTTTGAACATCTGTATCATACTAGTCATTAAATACCTATCCTTTTCACTCATTCCCAAAGCAGAATTCTCAAGCAAAATGCCTGGATGGTAAAAGAGACAGACAAAGTGAAGTCAGCTCAGTCATGTCTGACTCTTTGCAACCCCATAGACTGTAGCCTACCAGGCTCCCCTGTCCATGGGATTTTCCAAGCAAGAATACTGGAGTGGGTTGCCATTTCCTTCTCCAGGAGATCTTCCTGACCCAGGGATTGAACCTGGGTCTCCCGCATTGTAGGCAGACGCTTTACTGTCTGAGCAACCAGGGAAGTCCAGTGGGTCATAATTTTATGGAAGGATACAAGTTAGGCACAATCTAAAAATAGTAGATCCCTAAACTGAGGGCATCTGAAATTCTCTAGACAGGGTTACACAGACCATGGCATCTGCTTTCTAGACTTTAAACTCTCAAGGTATGGATGGTGTTTGGCAAGCCAGTAAAACTCTAAGTTTTTTTTTTTTCTATTGTGTGAAGATCACATACTAGGATTAAATAACCAGTATTCTTATAAGTAATAAGTAAGGAGGAAGAAGAGGTAACTGGAGTCTGCAGATCCCTGTGATAAACAACGTGACAGGTGGGGGGAGAGATTTGAGCAGAAAACACTGAGAAACTAGAGAGCAGTAGGAAGCTTTCTGGTCTTTACAGACTGGGCTGAAGCAAGGAATAAGAAAGAGGGAATCATGAAAATATTTACTGAAATTATACAGGGATAAAAAGCTTATCCATTCTGTAGACTGAGAAGTTAAGGTTCAGGGAATTTAAATGACTTGCCCATTATTGGTAAGTGGCAGAGCTTAGATTTCTACCTAAGTCTAACTCCTAGCCTAAGAAATATTTCCACAACATTGTACTAAATTGGAGGAGAAGTAGGCAAGGGGCAGAGAGTAGAAGGCATTTGCTATATTGATGGTCACCATTTACATCTCAGTTTTGTTTGGGGCTGTCTATAAAAGTTGTGCTTCCTGGCAAGAGAATTCAGGTGTTACTCAGATAATACAAAAAGGCTACCTTCTTGTTCCAGGCTGTCAAGACAGACCTGGAGCCTGCTTATTTCAGTGCTTGATCCTGCCCAGGCTTCAGGGCAAGAAGAGAAGTTCTCCCTGTGAAATTCTTGGTGTTCCTTTAACTGTCAGCACATTCTATTCTTTCAATATCCTTATATTGACTCAGTATAACCTAGGACTACAAGATAAACTTTTTTCTTTTTAAAAAACATACTCTCCCACCTTATGAATATTCAGGTTCAGAGGGTAGAATCTTAGAGGTAGAAATACCTTCAGAGGTTGTCTCCTCCCATTCTGGATCAAAGCCCCAGAGGCTTAGTTATCTGCAGCGGACCAGGCAGTCTCGGGATGGAGGGGAGCTCTGATCTCATCTACCGTCTGGGGTGGTGCAGACAGCAAGGACACAGACAAAGCTGTAGTGTCCACAGAGAGTGAGTTGGGATAAGAGTTTAGACTGAGGAAGAACCTAGCAGAGAGAAGGTGGGTCCAGGATAAGAACATAGGATATTAGAGAACTTACCCAGGGACACAGGGATATGGACAGGACAGGGATCTAGGAACTGATTCTATTAGAACAGGTACCGTCCGTTAGAATATAGAAGGGTCTAAGTACAGGGGTCTGGTTACAGGGATCTTGGTCTCAATCACAGGCCAAGACTGGGAAAACAGAGCACATGGGCTCAATACTGAGTGTTGGGTTTGTTCCCTGAGTTCTTGGCCATTGGTTTTCAATAACAAAGCAGGACATTTGTTGGTGGGCTCAGTTTCCTGTTTGCTGAGCCTGGCAGGACCTAACATGTCTTCTTAGGGAGTGAATGAGCAGGGCCTTGATTCAGATGAAATAACATGCACAGCCTAACCCTACTATTTAATGTCCACTTGGTGAATTATTTAACATCTCTATTTCTCAGTTTTCTTTATGGGTAGAAGAAGGATAGTAACAGCCCGTATTTCACAGAGCTATTGAGAAGATCAGATAATGTGCTTAGAATACATAGTCAGTGCTGTGCATTTATTAATATAGTTTATTGATGGCACTTGTTAATTTTATTACTTAGATCTACTACTAGACTGCAGTAACTAATAATATTTGTGTATATAATTGGTAGTAAAAGCAAAGGCTTTTCAGGTGGTGCAGTGGTAAAGAATCCGCCTGCCAATACAGGAGACGCAAGAGACATGGGTTAGGTCCCTGGGTTGGGAAGACCCCTTGGTGGAGGAAATGGCAACCTGCTCCAGTATTCTTGCCTGGGAAATCCCATGGACAGAAGAGCCTGACGTGCTACAGTCCATGGAGTGGCAGAGAGTCGGACATGACTGAGCACACCATAAAAGTAAACCTGGTGGATAAATGGGGAATAAATGTCTCACTCCTTTGTCTTGGACAGAATTTGCTAAGAGAACATGGCATTCTTCCCTAACAAACCTGTAGCTTCAGAAATATCCTCCATAAAGAGATATGGGCAGTCCCTACCAATCACCTGGGGCAGGAAATCTTTTATATCTTTGTTCTGATCTAACGTATGGATTCCCTTGAAGCTCCCTTGACAGACGAACATCTAGCTTTCTTATAAACGTTTTACTGTCAGTGAGCTTATTTCCTCCTAAAGTTATCCATTCATTGTTCTGTTCAGTTCAGTTCAGTCGCTCAATCATGTCCGACTCTGTTCGACTCCATGAATCACAGCACGCCAGGCCTCCCTGTCCATCACCAACTCCCGGAGTTCACTCAGACTCACGTCCATCGAGTCAGTGATGCCATCCAGCCATCTCATCCTCTGTCGTCCCCTTCTCCTCCTGCCCCCAATTCCTCCCAGCATCAGAGTCTTTTCCAGTGAGTCAACTCTTCGCATGAGGTGGCCAAAGTACTGGAGTTTCAGCTTTAGCATCATTCCTTCCAAAGAAATCCCAGGGCTGATCTCCTTTAGGATGGACTGGTTGGACCTCGTTGCAGTCCAAGGGACTCTCAAGAGTCTTCTCCAACACCACAGTTCAAAAGCATCAATTCTTTGGCACTCAGCTTTCTTCACAGTCCAACTCTCACCTCCATACATGACCACTGGAAAAACCATAGCCTTGACTAGATGGACCTTAGTTGGCAAAGTAATGTCTCTGCTTTTGAATATGCTATCTAGGTTGGTCATAACTTTCCTTCCAAGGAGTAAGCATCTTTTAATTTCATGGCTGTAGTCACCATCTGCAGTGATTTTGGAGCCCCAAAAATAAAGTCTGACACTGTTTCCCCATCTATTTCCCATAAAGTGATTGGACCGGATGCCATGATCTTAGTTTTCTGAATGTTGCGATCAATGCAAAGAAATAGAGGAAAACAACAGAATGGGAAAGACTAGAGATCTCTTCAAGAAAATTAGAGATACCAAGGGAACATTTCATGCAAAGATGGGCTCGATAAAGAATAGAAATGGTATGGACCTAACAGAAGCAGAAGATATTAAGAAGAGATGGCAAGAATACACAGAAGAACTGTACAAAAAAAGAGCTTCATGACCAAGATAATGACCATGGTGTGATCACTGACCTAGAGCCAGACATCCTGGAATGTGAAATCAAGTGGGCCTTAGAAAGCATCGCTATGAACAAAGCTAGTGGAGGTGATGGAATTCCAGTTGAGCTATTTCAAATCCTGAAAGGTGATGCTGTGAAAGTGCTGTACTCAATTTCATTATTAGCTATTCCTAATTATTACATAGTATTTGGTGGGGAATAAATATCTACTTATTAATATAAATTGAAAAAATGTTTAAAAAATAAATTATTAAAAAAATAAAATCCAGCTTATCTCATTCTCAGAAGAGAGATTTGTGTTTGCTACCATATCATATCTATAGATATATATTATTTCTTATATGAACATCTATGAACATCCATCAACTTCTAGGTTCATACTTGCTAATATTCAGAAAAGTTGTCAGATATTTCTTTATAGGTGTTAATTTGCATTTAGCAGCTGGCTTTCAATAAAAAGTTCAGTGTTCTTGCAGATATGACTTTGACATTTATTCTTGGCAAGATAAATACTGTCGTAATGCTTTCTTTTCTTTTTCTTTTTTTTTTTAAACAATATCACACTCGCAAAAGTAGCAGTAGTGGGCAAATAAATGTTTCAACTGTCTAAATAAATATTTTTGAATTGGTGTACTCATGATTATAGATATGAATTTCTAATACAGTCATGAGTTTCAGTTACATCTTAACAACAACAACAAATAAAACTGAAAACCAAAGCCAAAATTTTAATGGGGTAACAGACAGGGTTGAATATTAAGGCAAACATTTTCATTCTTGATTATCCAATTTCTATCAGTTACATTTAGATAATATTGTTAGTACTTCAGAGGAATGAAAACCAAGAAGATATCAACATGCTTTTTATTGCCATTTTTTTTTCTCCATTTATACAGATGCTGAGTCTGGTCTTCAAATATTTTAAGTAGGGCAAAGGCCTTTTTTAAAATAAAGTTTTTCTGTTGTTTCTGTTACCTCTTCATGCCCAGTGTGAAATGGTTTCCAACATTAGTCACCAGTCTACTAGATCTGTTCCTCTTTTGACTGTTTCCCATACAGGTCTGTGTCTACATGACAGTTAAAAAGCCTTTGCCCTTTTTGGTACAAATATATATAGAATGTTTTTACTGACATTTACATAGAAATAATTTGAGATACTGTTTATAATATTTTTTTCAAACTAATAGGAGATGAAATAACAATAATCATTTATTAAACATATATGAAGTGTCAGGTGATTAAATACTTATCAAAACGCTGGGCTGGAGGAAGCACAAACTGGAATCAATATTGCCAAGAGAAATATCAATAACCTCAGATATGCGGATGATACCACCCTTATGGCAGAAAGTGAAGAAGAACTAAAGAGCCTCTTGATGAAAGTGAGAGGAGGGTGAAAAAGTTGGCTTAAAGCTCAACAATCAGAAAACTAAGATCATGGCATCCGGTCCCATCACTTCATGGCAAATAGATGGGGAAACAGTGGACACAGTGGCTGACTTTATTTTTCTGGGCTCCAAAATCACTACAGATGGTGACTGCAGCCATGAAATTAAAAGATGCTTACTCCTTGGAATGCAAGTTATGACCAACCTAGACAGCATATTAAAAAGCAGACACATTACTTTGCCAACAAAGGTCCGTCTAGTCAAGGCTATGGTTTTTCCAGTGGTCATGTATGGATGTGAGAGTTGGACTATAAAGAAAGCTGAGCGCCGAAGAATTGATGCTTTTGAACTGTGGTGTTGGAGAAGACTCTTGAGAGTCCCTTGGACTGCAAGGAGGTCCAACCAGTCCATCCTAAAGGAGATCAGTCCTGGGTGTTCATTGGAAGGACTGATGTTGAAGCTGAAACTTCAGTACTTTTGGCCACCTGATGCGAAGAGCTGACTCATTTGAAAAGACCTTGATGCTGGGAAAGATTGAGGACAGGAGGAGAAGGGGACAACAGAGGATAAGATGGTTGGATGGCATCACCAACGAAATGGATATGGGTTTGGGTAGACTCCAAGAGTTGGTGATGGATAGGGAGGCCTGGCATGCCTGCCTGCGTTCATGGAGTCACAAAGAGTCAGACACAACGGAGTGACTAAACTGAACTCATTATTTTAATCCATCTAAAAAGTAATGTGTGTAATCTTCATTTTAATAGAAGAGGAAACTGAGGCTCAGAAGCTTTAGGCCAATTAAGTCACTTGCCCAATGCTTCTCTGTTAAGTGCTTTTGTTGTTGTTGAGTCACTAAGTTGTGTCTGACTCTTTGTGACCCTCTGGATTGTAGCCTGCCAGGCTCCTTTGTCTATGAGATTCTCCAGGCAAGAATACTGGAGTGGGTTGCCATTTCCTCCTCCAGAGGATCTTCCCGACCCAGTGATTGAACCTGCGTTTCCTGTTGGCAGGCGGATTCTTTACCACTGCACCATCTGGGAAGACCCATTAAGTGGGAACCTGGGTGTGTTTGGTATTGCTGAAATTCCTTCACCTCCCATTGAGCCATCCTGACTCTTACCCAAATTGAAAGACTTGATTGAATGAATGGGCCTGGAAGAGGAAAGGCAACTCAGGTCCTCAGAGGCTACGTTTCATATGGGAATCACACATGCTACACATCTGATGGTACCTGCCATATACTTGAGGGAAAGAAAGTCCTAAAAAGAAGAAAATACTCTGAAAGAAATTTGGGCAAAACCATCAAAGTCCTGAGATTCATTATTTTCGCAGAGTCCAAGATCTAAAACAGAGCCATAAGTAACCTTATGACTCCCCAGGAGGGTTGTTCTTCTTCTTCTTTTCATTTTACAGCTAGCTGTCTGTGGTTTTATTACATCTTTAATTGGCCAGGGCCTTTAATTATGGTTAGGTGAATCCATTTGTGTGAAATAACAAGCATAAACTTTCTTCCACTTTCAAAAGTGAACATTTGTGCAAATTCAGATTGTCCTTTTTATTTGACCACTGTATTTATCCTTCACTGTAGTCCCCCATTTCTATGTAATTTGTGTCTTTCAGACTTTATATTATTAGCTGTGAAATGTGACAGGTAGAAGGAAGGTACAAGGTCATTTCATTATTCTTTGAATCAGTTTCAGGCACATCACTTTCTTGGCTAGAAAAAAAAAAAAGTTGTATAATAACTTGCAATTTAATCTCTGTTTTAAATGTCTTCTTTCCTGATGACATTCCTTCACCTGCTTGATTCAGCATAAATGCTAAAGCAGATATCAAGTTTTTCATTGAAAGTTCTACATTTTACTTTGAAAGTGTAAATTAAAAAATAAACCTCAGGATGGGGAACACGTGTATACCCATGGCAGATGCATGTTAATGTATGGCAAAACCAATACAATATTGTAAAGTGAAAAAATAATAATAATTTAAAAATAAAAAATAAATAAATTAAAAAATAATAATAATAAACCTCTACCAAATTCTGGGAAGATGGAATCAGTGGCAGCCTGAGTTTGGGGTCTTCCTAAATTCCTCCATAAAAAATAGACTAGAAAGCAGGAGCAAAAGCCACGTTCAACATTTATAGCAATACTAGTTGTCACAAGTCTTAGAAGCTCAAGGTACAAGCAAGTGGGGACTAACTACTAAGAGTCATGAAAGCTTGTGTGCCATTAGCATTTGTGCAGTGAAAACTGAAGACAACGCGGCCAATCACAGAGATATGGTCCCTCTGACTCTGCTTTTAAGTTGCCCTGCTGGAGGGACATGGTTAGCTGTTAGCTTTCTTCAAACCTACTTCACTTTTGAACTCACATCTTTTTGGGGAGGGGTCCCTGCTAATGGCTGAGCAAGATTGGGGTGAAGGGTCTAGCATCTTCCACCAGGAATTGGTACCTCTAATGCAAAATGCAGACTATGGATCTACACTACTCTATGGAACTACACTGTGGTTGGATGGCTTTTCTTGCCCAGTCTTGCTCTTCCTCACCTTTCCTTTCAGAATGTTAGACTTTTGCATTCCTAACTTATTCTCAGTGTCTGCTTCAGGGAGGACTTTACTGACACAGCAGGCCCAGATTGTTGTGAGAAAGCAGGCGGTGAGACGGGGTGACAGGTGGGATAGTCCCTGGCACCAGGCAGTGGACCAGTTGCTAAAGTCTTCCCTGATGGTGATGTGAGAGAATGTTTTGGTGGAGGTGAGTTGAAGATGCAATGATTCAGGCTTTGAAAGTATGTGGGGAGAAAAATGGAATTGGCTGGTATTGTTATTTTGATTGTCTACAAAGGATTAATGTAAAGCTGAGAACAGTTAACAATTAAAAACTAAGTATGTAGAAGATGGCTTTGGCAAAATTTACAAAGGGGCCTATATACACTAGTTGGCAGAAAACTAGAAACCAAACTCATTTCCTTAGGGAAAGACACCCCACCCCTGCCACCCCAGGATCTCCTCCTACTTCCACTTCTGGCTACCAGATCAGTAACTTGGGCTAATTTCCAGCTTAACCCAGCTGGAGACGTGCTGGACCTGATAAGGGAGGAATGGAGCTCTACCCCAAAGATGCCAGCATATCCCAGAAGCTGATAGAATACCCATGGGCCTGAATATTGATGGTCCTAGACCAAGGGAACCACCAGATGAGTATAAGCCTAGATAGGGGAGATCTTGTTGACCTAAGGAAGCTTTACTGGCAGGCAAGATATAATACTCTGACAAAAACCTCAGAGGCTGGTACAGATTCACTTTGGGGAGGTCTCCTAGAACCTAGAGTAAGTGCTTGCCTGTGCTGAGAGAAATAAACAAGCCTGAATTTCCATGGTAGAGAGCAGAGCAGGGACATGGAATGTTTACAAAAGGGGATATGCTGGAGTGGCTATAAGATGTGAGGCCAGAGACCTGCTGAAAGTTTTACCTAGGTCATCAGGAATGTGATAATGAGAAAAGAACCAGCTTCAGCAAGAAACTCACCAGTGACTCTCCCCTGGAGAGCAGGGCTGATGGAGACAGCGCTACAGAGGTGGCTCTCTGGTGAAATGGGATAAGAGGGCCCTGAAGTAATAGGAGCCAGGTGGTGGCACTTAACCTCCAGATATCATAAAGGGCAGCCAAGTGGACTTAACCTGCAGAGAATTATAAAAATGCTCAATGCACAAGGTGTGCTCAGGGGCAAAATATGTGGACAGCCCACAGGGTTACTGCTGAATATACATAATGGCAGAGAAACACATGGGCAGGAGACTAAGCAATTTTCCCAATAAAAATCACTCTCTCTGTCTAGTTTCCAGATCTGAACCATTTTTTTTAGAAGTAGAATTCATTGACTGAAGTGGTAGCTAGGTCACCAAGAGGAAGGATTTTGCAACAGGACAACAGCTGTATGCCGTGATGGTTATCCCAGCCCTTCCCCACAGGACTAATGAGCCAGTGTGCTCTAAGTCAAAGAAATGAATTTCTGTTGGGACAATTAAAAAAAAAAAAAAATCTCTGTATTAGTCGTTAAAGGCTATGCCCCACACAGATCAAATCTAAATCTTGTACGTATCTTTCCATTTTGACTTCAGAGTGGTTGGTTCTGTAACAAAAATGGCATGGTTCATTGATTGGAATGGACTGTCTATGATTCAGTTCTCTATTTTGAAAAACATAGCCATATTTAGTCTGCTATATTTTACAAACTAGATGTAATTCTTACTGACTAGAGGCATTTTCTCTTGTTCTGTTCCCCGCACCCCCCCCCCCCCCCCGGCCTTTATCGTCATACAGAATCTATAGAAAGCTCCAGCAGCAGGTCCAGGCCCACCTGACTGTCACGGCAATTCAGGATGGAGCAAAAAGGTGTCTTAAGCCTTAGTCTGAAGCCAGTATCTGATGGGCCAAAGATAGCCCTGAGGTCTGTGCAGCTTCCAAGTCTCTCAATATTTCCCTTGTTTCTCTTTAGCCCAATCCTACAATTGAAATCCTTTTTAAAATCCTGTTCTATTTCTGCCCAGTAAGCCTGTTTAGTTTTGCAGTCTCTCTCATGGGTTGAAGTACTAATTTAGGTTTGTTCTACTAATATAGTCTAGTTATTTCCGGCCACTCTTCATCCTCCTAGTCACTTTATGGCTGAGAGTGGATTATGTTTCTTGCACCCAGACCTCTGTCTTACTCGATGATAATGTCCATCGCTTTGCCAGGAAGCAGCTGCCCCTCTACCATTCTGATAATTTGGATTTCTCCAGCCCACTTAGAGGGTTTCCCAGGGGGTTCAGTGGTAAAGAACTCACCTGCCAATCCAAGAGACATGGGATCAATTCCTGGGTTGGAAAGATCCTCTGGTGGAGGAAATGGCAACCCACTTGAGTATTCTTGCCAGGAAAATCCCATGGAGCCTCGTGGCCTACAGTCTATGGGGTTGCCAAGAGTCTGACACAAAGGAGTGTCTGAGCATGTACGCACAGCCCTCTTAACACTGCACCAAACACTATTTACCTGCCTGTTGCTTCAGCCTGATACATCTTTAGGATATTATACCTTGCATTTGCAACTGGCATCTTTGGATTCCACCCCAGGAATTGGTTATTTTCTTTGCTTGCTTCTAGTAAGGCTCATGTAATAGTCTGGTATTTGTGTGACATAGCACTAGGAAACAAAAGCTCACTGTTTATACTAACTCTATTAGTATTTGTATGAATAACAAGAGGTAACTTGTCTTTTCATATTCATACTGTGGTTAAAGAAAATCTAGTTTTTGTACTGAACTTGTGGTGTTTCCCCATGTTAAGAAATGTAATGTTTCTGATATTTTACCTCCTTGCAATCTAACATGTTTGCTTGTTATAGTTTCATCGATACCACCAGAAGACCAGAGACTTCTGGTAGAGAAACAGAGGACTCTATTACAACCAACAGCAAGTGGAATGTATATCATGTTTGCATTGGTTCCCCTGGGTCACACGGAGAGACCGAGGAGAATACTCCACACACAGGGACTGCATTAGAAATGAGGAATCCTGAACTAGTATAGGATACCTGAATCTTGCACAATGGGCAGTCAGTCTGCCTTCCTCTGAGCCTGTCTTTTGGCCCAGAGGACAATATTATCTTGGTTACATAGGGTAGTAAAGAAATGTGTCCTTTTCTCTGGAGGGAGATGCTATTACTGTCTCCAAGTTTGTTCTCTCTATAAATGTCCTAAAGATCATTTGGAATGAAGGCAGTCAGTGCCTCTTCTCATAGCACCAGATATCCATGAAGAATTGCTGCCCACCAGCCCCTACTTTGGTGTGGAACACAGTGTGCCTACTCTGTTTCCTTGCCCAACCTCTCTGAAGACATCTTGACAGTACTCTTTAATTGATCAGTTAATCCTATTATTATTATTGAGACCCTTCCACGATTTTTCTTATTTCCTAATATAGGCATTTTCACCTCCAGGATGACCAGGAATAGAGAACCTAAGAGCAAATCTTAAGAACAATAATGTATCTTTTGAACCTTATAAAGCAAGTTATTACCTTTTCTCTTAACTAAACAACATTGCCTTGCTTCCTTCTCCTGCCAGGTACCTAAATCTCTTGAAATGGAAATATGTACTGCAATGTAATTGAATTCATTGCTTTTGATCCCTCAGATTGGGAGTATGGGAAATACAGACTTCAGTGGCAGGAATCTGGTGACACAATATTTTGTCTGACTTTTAATGCGTTGTCTCTTTTATCTCATTACTCTGTCCTTATTTTATCTGGAACTTGGACTGCTGAGTGGATGTCTGTATTGAGCTAGATGCCTGTCCTTATGAATTCATGTCTGTTATTTACCTAACTCTGTCATCAAACTGCTATATAATTTTAGGTAAGCCCCATTATATTTTTGGACTTCAGTTTGCAGATCTGAAAAATGAGAGGCTTGGAAAAGGTCATAAGTCAAGAACTCAAATGCCTGGGCAGGGCCATTGGGTGAACATAATTCCACAGAGTGATATTCCCACTGTAGTCTATAAACGTGGACGACCTTGAGGAACAGCCTTCTAGAGGTGTGCATCTTGGGCTCCTTGTCTACAGGAGGGCCAGACAGTAACACCATTGTGTTAATAGGGCCAGGATATAATAATATAGTGTCACAACCTATGGCCAAATCAGAAACATCATGTTTTCGCTAGAGGTGGGCCAATCATAGCTGAAAGGGGTAAGAGTACATACTGTGGTATAAATGGTTTTCAGAGTTCCTACCCAGGTTCTACATTTTCTGATTCTGTTGGTTTGTTGCCTTTACAGGTGATCTTACTTCTCTTTCATTTCCACTTTGAGTAGTCCTTTCTCTGATGGGTACAATCACTAGAAAGTAAGAAAGGTAAGAAAGAAATGAATGGATAAAAGCAGATGAAACACCATTCTGGCTCAGAGAGAAGCTGTGGTTCTGTTTTCCAAAGACCAGGTCCTAGACTAGCTGTATAAGAATCATCTGGAGAACTACTAAAAGTAATCAAAAAGCTTTCTAGTGTGCTGTGCCAAGTCACTTCAGTCATGTCCAACTGTTTGCAGCCACATGGACCGTAGTCCTTCAAGCTTCTCTGTCCATGAGATTCTCCAAGCATGAGTACTGGAGTAGGTTTTCATGCCCTTCTCCAGGGAATCTTCACGACCCGCAGATCAACCTGCACCTCTTATGTCTCCTGCATTGGCAAGTGAGTTCTTTACCATTAGTGCCACCAGAAAGTTTTCTTAGACCATGTCTACTGAATCAGGGTCTCTGGGGTGAAGGCCAGGGGTTTGTGTGTTTTCAAAGCTCCCTTCAGTGATTCTAAAATGCAGCCTAGATTGGGAACCAGTGACTATGCAGAAGTGTCTGGGAGGTACAGAGACTTTCTGGTGATCAACTCTCCATCTCCACTATAAAGCTGCTCACTTTGAGTAGACTGGGTGTCCTGGCATGGTACAGTTCAAGTTCAAGGCAGTGCTGCTTTCTCTAAACAGCTGGTTTAAGAAACACAGATGTTCACATCAGTACAGGTTTGAATATGCTTGTCAAATTATTTTGAAGTGTTTCTCTCTAATGGGTAACAGATTTTGGAAACTGAAGATTGGCTAAGGATTGGTAAAAGTGTTTTAAATGCCCAAATAATAGTAATTACTTCAATTGAAGTCAATTAACTTCCTTTTGGCCCTCATGTAAGTTTCTAGCTGGTCTGAGATTTGATTCTTAATAGGGTGTATTCAGAATTGCACTGAAAAGAATGTGTTCCTATTCAGATTAAAAATCAGGTGAATTCATTCTTTAGTTCTCTTATGTCTGGGTCTATAAAGCAGAACTGAAATGTGTGCAGGACCATAAAATTAGCTCCAGAGAGTTCCCCAGGAGACATCCTGATGATGGATAAACAGCAACCTATTCCTGCCCCTTACCTCATGGGCTGACTGTGTGATGACACTTGGTAATTCAGTGGACCTAGTTTTGCCAGCTAGCCTGGAGACAGTATTCACAGGGCATTTAGGGCACCAGCAGCTTCCTTGGAGCTTATGGCAGACGTGATCTCTCAGTTGTGGCATCCTTTTGCACTGAGCCCTGCTGTGGCCTCAGAATCTCTATGAAGAGTGATGGAGGGCACCACTACCAGCTCACCAGAACTGCCTCCCAGAGTGATCTGTGGTGAGGTGGAGTAGGAAAAGTGCAAAGAAGGGAAGAAACTCGGACCTTGAACAAACCACTTCTCCTCTCAATGTTTTGTGTTCCTCACATGCGAAATGAGACAGCTGGTTCCTTTTCAATTTTCTTTTTTGAGTTCTTGAGAGTGTCTGGCTTTGTTGTAGTTAGAGGTATCAGTTAGTAGCTACTGTTCAGTTGTATTTAAATGTAAACCAGCTCATTCCATACCGATTCTTACATTCTGAGTTTAATGTAACATGATTTCTGAGATTTGTTTATTTTAAAAGAGCACTATCTAGGACCTTGCTGTTGTGATAACTATATGTTAGGTGCCTATAAGACATAGTATAAGACAAAGTTGGAGATGGACAGAAACAAATTTATAGGAAACTCAGAACCGAATACTTAGAATAAAGTGTCCCTGTGAAAAGGAATTCATTTGCCCTGAACCTCTTTCTCTCACACTTTTTCAATTTTCTAAAATTCAAAATATCTAATGCCCTGTCTTCTGACTGGGTCAGCACATTTTCTGTTACAATCAGCTCTTAAAGTATTGACTAGCTTCCAGACAGAAACTTCCAAAGCTGGAAGCTGACAAAGTAGAAGTATGCAGAGCCAAAGGTAGCCAACCACTTCCCTAGGACTTCCTCCTGCCTTAATTAGCCATTGACCTAGGGCAATCTTCTCTGTGGTAGTCCCTACCCCACCCTTTGTTTGAATGAACACTTTGTTGGGTAGGTCTGTTCCATCTTTGGAGAAGGAAATGGCAACCCACTCCAGTGTTCTTGCATGGAGAATCCCAGGGACCTGGGTTCCATCATAGTGGGAATGGGATAGTTTCACTGTCTACAATCTGTCTGACAAAATAAGGTAGGTATAAAGCACTTACTGAGAAGGCAATGCTTTTCCTTAAAAAATATATATATATATATATTTTTTAATCCTAGAAAAGATCAGTTTAAAAAACAAAAACAAACCAATCAGTGTACTAAACCTTATTCATCAGCTTCTACTACAGGTGATGACACTGATTTAAACTGATAAAACCTTCAAGTTCTCCCTTTAAATCTAAAGGACCCACGAATAATCCTTTCTTCAAGATGTGGTGTGTGAATAAAGTGCTGTGCTCCTTGAGGGTGTTATTCAAAATACAAAAGGTGTTATTCATAATACCTCTTTTACTGTAGAAAATACATGCTTGCTAACTTGGGCTTCACCTCTTAAAAGAAAATCTGCAGATAGAGCAAAAGGGCAAAAGGGTGACATCTGGCATAACAGACTTTCTAAGACAGTGTTGGCACATAGCCTGCATTAAACAGCAGAAGCAGTGAAAAAAAATCTATTGAAATAAAAAGAAAAAATGAGGACAGTACCACACTGACTTCTCATCTTTGGCAAATCTGTTTAAAACCAGTGCAACCGTTTTGTTGTTGTCGTGACCTGAAATGGGCCATCACCTCTAATATTGGCTCTGAAAGATAGGTGGATAGGAATGTGATAGTTTCTCAAGTGAAGGAGGCTGAGTCTTTTTCATAAATTTCCAACCACTGTACACTTGACTTCACCTTTTTGCCTGAGTGAGTAATACACAGAAATGTCCACATTATTACGGGATCTCCTCCACTTGACTTGTTTGGATACTTGCTAAACATAATGTATCAAATGCAGCTTGAAGTAATAAAGAATATATTTCATCTTCCAAACAACAGGGCTGTAGAAATTATGATCCCTATAGCTTGAAAAGAAAATAACATACTGCTTGATACAAACAAGGGATAAATTAGGATAAAGTTTCTAAGTCATGCAATTACTTAAGACCCGGAAAGATAAGAATCACTGTAGAGAGTTACCTTTGCAGGGGGGAGGTTTAAAACTAGGAATTTCCTGGGCTCTCTCTTTTTTTTTTTAAACTATATTTTGCCTGGATCATCTCAGCTTAACAGCAAGTGGGTACGTGAGAGGGAGGCAAGAGCGTGGTTATCGATTCTAGATGATCAATAACCTATTGTTTGACAGCTTCCAGGCAGTGATCCTGCTGCATTCTGAGTGACTGAGCCCTTTGGTTCGCTGTGATCTGAGCAGTCTCAAACAGTTTGTGCCTGTTGCTTTGATATGTATGTACATCTGTGAGGTGACCGAGCCCTGGCAACAATTCTGTTAAAAATCAGCCTTTGTGTTTGGCTTTGGACCCCATTCAATTACATTGGAGCCTGAACTTTACTGATGTAAAGGGCTTCTGCCTTCACCCTAGTTTCTCACATGGAGATGAAAGTGAGAATATTATCCACGGTAAGACCTTGATCCACACATGACAAGTCTCAGTGGGAGTAGGGCATGTGGACTGAGGATACAATATGGCCTTTGAAAGTTGTTTATAAATAGAACCTGTGTTGCCTTACATGATTTATAAAGCCATAATTCTGGAGGTTAAGCAATATTTGTTGGTTGAGAGAGAGAGAGAGAAAGCTATAATGACAGAATAACAGATAACAGAATGCTACTTTAAGTAACAGATATGTGAACCTTTTTAGGCTAGAGTTCCTGAGCCCAAACATTGAATGACAGGAATTTTTATTTCTAATGCCCAGTTAATTTTAATACTAAAAATGTAGGCTCCACCCACTATTTGTTGATTGTCAGTCAAGGAGAATTACCAAAAAAAAAAAAAAAAGAAGGAGAAAAAGTATTAAATGAAAGGAAAATGAGATTCTGAGACCTTCATTTAGAGGGGATATATCTACAGCATTAATGAGAAATTTAATTCTTTTGAATGTCAAGTTGATTTGATGATAAAGAACCATGGATTTACATTTTTTTCACATGGGTTATCTGTGAGAGTGATTTCTCTCTTTAATGAGTTATCTCGTGTTTCAGGTCCTTTACTCTGTGAGACTGGGTTTGGATATAACAAAAAGTAGATCCAAAATGGAAAAGAATAAGAGTTAGGCATGTATAGGCATAAATATTTAGAATTAAGGAGGAATTTTTAAAAATATGATATCATTAAAAAGAATATCATTCTTAATTACAGAATATTCACAGATTTCATTTTATCTTGCATGGATACAGAGAGTAATAACAAGTAGTGTATTACATTTATGTTCTCCATACTCAAAATTGTCATTCAAATATATAAAATGTCTCAAAAAAATTAAGGAGGAAGTAGAGAGGAGAGTGGAAAAATTGGCTTAAAACTCAACATTCAAAGAATGAAGATCATGGCATCTGGTCCCATCACTTCATGGCAAATAGATGGTGAAACAATGGAAACTGGTGACAGACTGTATTTTCTTAGGCTCCAAAATCACTGCAGATGATGACTGTAGCCATGAACTTAAAAGACACTTGCTCCTTGGAAGAAAAGTTTTGACCAACCTAGACAGCATGTTAAAAAGCAAAGACATTACTTTGCTGGCAAAGGTCCATCTAGTCAAAGCTATAATTTTTCCAGTAGTCATGTATGGATGTGAGAGTTGGACCATAAAGAAAGCTGAGCACAGAAGAATTGATGCTTTTGAGCTGTGGTGTTGGAGAAGACTCTTGAGAGTCCCTTGGACTGCAAGGAGATCCAACCAGTCCATCTTAAAGGAAATCAGTCCTGAATATTCATTGGAAGGACTGATGTTGAAGCTGAAACTCCAATCCTTTGGCCACCTCATGCAAAGAACTGACTCATTTCAAAAGACCCTGATACTGGGAAAGATTGAGACAGGAGGAGAAGACAAGGATGGATGAGATGGTTGTATGCCATCACTGACTCAATGGACATGAATTTGAGCAAGCTCTAGGGGTTAGTGATGAACAGGGAGGCCTAGGATGCTGCAGTCCATTGGGTTGCAAAGAGTCAGACATGACTGAGCAACTGAACTGAACTAAACTGAGAGAAGAGTGACTAATGGCAAAGGATCTGAGAGAAGACTGTTTCTAATTTGAATTCTGAATTGTAAGTGAATGTGTTAGTTACTCAGTTGTGTCTCTTTGTGACTCCATGGACTGTAATCCCCAGGCTCCTCTGTCCATAGGTTTTTCCGGGCCAGGATAATGGAGTGGATAACTGTTCCCTTTCCAGGGGATCTCCCCCACCCAGTGATCAAGTCCAGGTCTTCTACATTGCAGGCAGATTCTTTACCAACTGGGCCTCCAGGGAAGCCCACTACTTGTTATCTTCATGAATTATTATGCCCTAGTGTTCTTTTGTGCATCATGAGGATAATATGGATCGATGTGGTTTATGATGTTCACAACTCATTCCACCTTCTATCTAGCATTACCTTTCTCTCTGCAGTGTAGAAAACTAAAAACTGCTGTTTGTGAGATTGTTCACTGCTTGCTGTAAAGGATGAATTTTTATAGGAATTGTTCTTGTGCTGTAAGCAATTAGAAAGCTGGAGAAAATTTATAAAAACAAATGTTTTTTTAAAAAAACAGAAGACAAGCACTGTGATCCCAGACAGAAAGGGAACAGATGAAGTGAGTTCTAGTATTTACTGTTTAAGAACATTTCCCAGGTCACAGCATGGGAAAGGGACACCAAAGGAAATCTGGTAGCCTTGCTAAATAGAAGAGGTAGAGAGTAGAATCCAAGGAAGCCAAGGTAGCTCTAATTTGCAAGATCAAATTTTAGAAAGGAAAAAGTTATAAAGAGAGAGAGTGCCAACATTTTTTAGGGTGTCTTGTTTATTCATTGAGTACCAATTTGTGTAAATATGAAGTGAAATACCATGAAGCTGGGTGAAATTTAAAGCATTGAAAGTGACTGGCCAAATGATTGCAGAAGCATTTAAGATTTGAAATGCATCACATGTCTTCCAGCCAGAGTGGTTAAGCTTCATAATACCCAAACCACTGGATAGCATACTCAGAAAAGGGAAGCTATAGTAGTGAAGAGAGATTATTCCAGAGGAAAGACAGCTCTGTGTATGCCAGGAAAAAAGTTAAAATCCCAAAAGGATCAAACTGAACTAAAAGTCATTTTATTGCAGGTCAGAACAAAGTTGAGCATTTTAAAGAGAATACAATAAAATCTAGCATTCATTACCTTTAAATGTACAATGTCTGGCATCAATGAAAAACATTGTCCTTGACCAAGAGAAAAATCAATAGAAACAGATATAAGCTGATAGATGATATAATTGACAGAAAGAGACTCCAGACAGTGATTATGAATCTTATAAATATGTTTAAGAATGTAAAAGAAAGTAAATGTTAAGGTGAGAAAAATGAAAAAGACTTAGGTAGAATTTAAAACAATGAAAATGCAATATATGAAATGAAAAATGCACCAGAGAGGGTTAATGATAAATTAGGGCCGAAGAAATGATCAGTGAACTTGAAAACATTGCACCAAAGATACAAAAATGAAGCATCGGGAGAAAACTAGGCTGAAGAAATTTTAAAAGAGCATCAGCTACTGTGGGACAATATCAATATGTCTCAGAGACTTTTGAGTCCTGAAAAGTGAAAGTAAAAGTCATGCAGTTATGTCCGACTCTTTGTGACCCCATGGACTTTACAATCCATGGAATTCTCCAGGCCAGAATACTAGAGTGGGTAGCCTTTCCCTTCTGCAGTGGATCTTCCTGACCTAGGAATCAAACTGGTGTCTCCTGCGTTGCAGGCAGATTCTTTGCCAACTGAGCTATCAGGGAAGCCCTTTGAGTCCTAGAAGGAAAGAAAGATGGTTGCTTAGGGAGAAGACAGTAGTATTCGAAGAAAATATTGGCCAAAAATTCTAAATGGATGAAAATGTAAGCCCTTGGATCCAAGAAGCTCTAAGAACCCCAAGCCAAACGAAAGTACAGAAAGCTTCATCAGGACACAATATTATCAAACTGTTCCCAAAATGTGATAAAAGAAAAATCTTAAAAGTTGCCAAAGAGAAGACAAAAAATTTCATTCAAACGTGAAGACAAAAGAAAAATATTTTTCAAACAGTCAGAAATGAAGATAATTATTTTCTAGGAAACCTGCACTACAGTGAATGTTGAGGTTTTTTGTCAGGCAGAAGAAAATTAGTACCAGAAAAAATACTATAAAAATAAGTGAAAATTGTGAGAAATAGTAAATATATGAGTAGGTACAAAATACATTTTTATCTCAATTAAAATCTCTTAAAAGATAATTGTTAAAAGCAAAATAATGTGAGGTTTATAACATATAAAAGTAAACTGTATGAAAGCAACAGCACAGATGAGAGAAGAAATGGATGTATACTGCTGTAATGGTATAAACAGTATTGAAATTGTTATGTAGGGCAGACTGTGGGACCATAGAAGTCTGTTTTAGAGCAATCCACCAAAAAACAAACATTAATGTATATAGAAAATAAGCCATTAGTGGAAATAAATAGAATCATAATCAAATACTCAATTCAAAAGAAGTGGGGAAAGAAGAAAAAGGAATGGTTAAAAATTGAGGCAATTAATTAGGAGGACAAGTAGTGAAATAATTCATTGAAAATACTCATTGAAAATCACAGCAATGGTATTGTCTGTGTGTGTGAGTTGCTCAGTCGTGTCTGACTCTGCAACCCACCAGGCTCCTCTGTCCATGGAATTCTCCAGGCAAAAATACTGGAGTGAGTTGCCATTTCCTTCTCGAGGGAATCGTCCCAACCCAGGGACTGATGTGACCCAATCCGCATTGCAGGTGGATGCTTTTACCATCTGAGCTACTAGGGAACCCCGTGGTCTTGTCTAAGCATTCTGAAAGTAGACAAAGTCTGCTTAAGTTTTTCATCCTTAGTGAAAAAGCAAGGCACAACCATATTGTATTTAAAGGAACCTATTTGAAATGTAAACAGAAAGATAGATAAAAACAAAAGGATGGAGAAAAATATACTATGTAAACCATAATCAGCGGAATAATATTAGTATGGGGATAATCTACACATCAGTGATTCTCACCTCTTGGTGTGAGGACACCTTTCCGCTCTTAAAAAGCATTGAGGATCTGAAAGGGCTTTTTGCTTATATGAGTCATATGAATTATACCTGTTGATATCTACCATATATTCTAATTAATTTAATACAAAAATTAAAATGATTTTTTTAGAATATATATTTGAACAATTAATTTTAAATATTCCCTTTAAAATATAATTGCATTATCAGAAAACATGCTTTTGATGAAAAATGGTATAAGTTCATAAGCTCTTCAAAAATTGGATGAGTGGCATTTTAAAAATATCTTTTTAGTATCCAGCTTATTAAGAAACAACTAGATTCACTTCTGTTTCTGCATTCAATTGGTTACAATATCATACAGTGTAGCCTCTAGAAAACTCAGTTGAAAATTTGTTAGAGAACAAAAGTGAAAAGGTAAATGGCTTAGTATTATTATGAAAACAATTTTGACTTCAGAGATCTCTGAAAAGATCTCTGAGACCTAGATTATACTTTGAGAACCAGATATAGATCAATGAAATAGAATAAAATATCTAGAAATAGACTTTTAATATATACTCAATTGATTTTGAGCAGAAGTATAAAGGAAATCCAGTGGGAAAAAAATAATCTTTTCAACAAATGGTGGGGAATTGGGCAGGCATGTTTAGAAAAATGAACCTCAGCCCTTCCCTCACACCACATACCAAAAGCTAACACAAAATGGATCACAGACTTAAACACAGGAGTTAAAATTCTAAGCCTTCTGGATAAAAATAAAAATCAGTTTCTTTTTGATCTTGAGTTAATCGAAGATCTTTTAGAAAAAAAGCATAAACCAAAAAACAAAGATACATAAGACATCATGAAAACTTGTGCTCTTTGAAAGAAAATGACAAGACACAAACTGGAGGAAAATATTTGTCAATCATTTCTATAAAAAAAGACGTTTATCTAGAATATGTACTCAACTCTTTAAATGTTAAAAAAAAATGACTAAAAAAATAAAACTTGAATAGATACTAAACATAAACTGATAAGTGAATGAAATATTGAAAAATCACAAAAATATCCATTATTAGTTATTAAGACAAAGCAAATTAAACAACATAGCACAATACAAACCACTAGAATGGATAGGAAAAGAATTATACTATCAAATGCTAATGAAGGTGTAGAATGTTTGTACCCCTCATATCAAAACTGGTGGGAAGGCAAAATACTCTGACCACTTAGGAAAATGCCTTGAAAATCTTATAAAGTTAAGCATGCTGCCAAGTCACTCCAGTCGTGTCCGACTCTATGAAACCCCAGAGACGGCCTCCTACCAGGCTCCTCCGTCCCTGGGATTCTCCAGGCAAGAACACTGGAGTGGGTTGCCATTGCCTTCTCCAAAAGTTAAGCATACATATAAATATATATCATGTTGTTGTTCAGTTGATCAGTCATCATGTCCTACTCTGTGACCCCATGGAATGCAGCACAACAGGCTTCCCTGTTCTTCACTATCTCCCGGAGTTTGCTCAAACTCATGTCCATTGAGTCAATGATGCCATCCAACCACCGCATCTTCTGTTGCCCGTTTCTCCTCCTGCCTTCAATCTTTCTCGGCATCAGGGTCTTTTCCAATGAGTCAGCTCTTCGCATCAGGTGACCAAAGTATTGGAGCTTCAGCTTCAGCATCAATCCTTCCAATGAATATTTAGGACTGATTTCCTTTAGGATTGACTGGTTTGATCTCTCTGTTGTCCAAGAGAATCTCAAGAGTCTTCTCCAGCACCACAATTCAAAAACATTAATTCTTCAGTGCTCAGACTTCTTTATGGTCCAACTCTCACATCCGTACATGACTACTGGAAAAACCATAGCTTTGACTAGACAGACCTTTATCAGCAAAGTAATGTCTCTGCCTTTTAATATGCTGTCTAGATTTGCAATAAATTTTCTTTCAAGGAGCAAGCATCTTTTAATTTCATGTTTGCAGTCACCATCTGCAAAGATTTTGGAGTCCAAGAAAATTAAGTCTGTTACTGTTTCCATTGTTTCCTCACCTATTTGCCATGAAGCAATGGAACTGGATGCCATGATCTTCATTTTATGAATGTTGAGTTTTAAGCCAACTTTTTCACTCTCCTCTTTCACCTTCAAGAAGCTCTTTAGTTCCTCTTTGCTTTCTACCATTAGGATGGGGTCATCTGCCTATCTGTTATTGATATTTCTCCCTGCAGTCTTGATTCCAGCTTGAGCTTCAACTAGCCTGGCATTTTGCATGATATACTCTGTATAGAAGTTAAATAAGCAGGATGACAATATACAGTCTTCACGTACTCCTTTCCCAATTTTAAACCAGTTTGTTGTTCCATGTCTGGCTCTAACTGTTGCTTCTTAACTTGTTTACCAATTTATTAAGAGGCAGGTAAGGTGGCCTGGTATCCTCATCTCTTTAAGAATTTTCCACGGTTTGTTGTGATCCACACAGTCAAAGGCTTTAGCATAGTCAATGAAGCAGAAATAGATGTCTTCTGGAATTTCCTTGCTTTTTCTATGATCCAGTGGATGTTGGCAAGTTGATCTCTTGTTCCTCTGCCTTTTCTAAATCCAGCTTGTATGTCTGGAAGTTCTTGGTTCACATACTGTTGAAGTCTAGCTTAGGGGATTTTGAGCATTACATTGCTAGCATGTGCAATGAGTGCAATTGTGCAGTAGTTTGAATGTTCCTTGGCATTGCCTTTTTTGAGGATTGGAATGAAAACTAACCTTTTCCAGTCCTGTGGCCACTGCTCAGTTTTCCAAATTGCTGGCATATTGAGTGAAACACTTTAACACCATCATCTTTTAGAATTTGAAACAGCTCCTGTTTGATCATGTCCAATTTACCTTGATTCATGTGCCTAACATTCCAGATTCCTATACAATATTGTTCTTTACAGCATTGGACTTTACTTTCACCACCAGACTCATCCACAACTGGGTGTTTTTCTGCTTTGGCTCAGCCTGTTTGTTCCTACTGAAGCAATTTCTTTGCTTTTCTCCAGTAGCATATTGGACACCTACTGACCTAGATGGTTCATCTTTCAGTGTCATATCTTTCGGTGTCAAATATCATATGACCCAACAGTTCATCTTTCAATATCGTATATCATATGACTCAACTATCTCATTTCTAGGAATTTACTCATGAGAAATGAAAATACATATTCACAAAAGACTTGTAAGTGAATTTTTGTAGCACTTTGCTCCTAGTAGCTTATGCAATAACAGGCAAATGCAAAAGCTTTATACTAAGTGAAAAATCAGTAGAAGACAATGTAATGTATTATTTCATCTATATGAAATTCTCTAAGGCAAAACTACAAAAATAGAAAACAGATTCATGGTTCCCTTGGGCAATGGTGGTAGGCGATGACTGACTGGGGAGGAACACCAGCAAACATTTTAGGGTGGTGGGAAGTTGTATATCTTGGTTGTGGTAGTTAAATAACTGTATACTTTCTCAAAAGTCATTGAACTCTACACTTTCAGTGGGAGAATTTAATTTTATGTAAACTGTGACCCAATAAAGCCACATCAAATGTGGCTTACTCCAGTCTCATATCTCATAAAGCTGCATATTCCAGTCTCACTTGCAGCTAGGGCTCTGGGTATGATAGTAGATACATTTCTTGAAATTTGAAAGGCTGAAGTGAAGCAGACGATGTACTTCTGTTTTTTTCCTGCTGGCAAAGAGGTATCGGAGGCATTTCATTTGTTCTGTGGCAGCATTAAGCAGAGATCATCATGTCCAATCATTTGCTTTGTAGGCGCCAAGAGGCAGGCATGGGACATCCATTCTGCTCGTCCAGATTGTTGCTAGCATGGAATGATTCCTAGGCTGGCAGCTAGAGAGGCTTCTGATTCATGGCAGTTCTTTGATTGTGGCAGCCACCTGGCTGTTGTGGCTTCCTGACCAGCATCAGTTTGGGGACCAAGGATTTTCTGATCTTAGAAGAGGAGCACTGATTTTGTGGTGTGGCTTTTGGAACTGTTCTCTTTTGCTTCTTTAAGCTATGTAATACCTTATATTAAAAAGTCATTTAATGTAGCTAGAATGGAGGTTGTTCTTTAGCTAAATGCTAATATAGTGCCCTGTAGGCATATTGTGAGAAATAAATGAAATGAGGAGTGTAAAAAGAGCTTAATAGTACCTGTTACTTAGTAAAGAATTCAAAGACTTCTGTTGTTGTTACCTAATACTAGGTAAACGCATGGTGGGCAAACCAGCTTGGGAGTATAGTTGACTTTTTGCTAGTTGTCTTAGTTCCGGCTGCTATAAAAAGTTACCATAGACCAATTGACTTAAATAACAAACATCTGTGACAGTTCTGAAAGCTAAAAGTCCAAGATCAAGGTGCCAGTAGACCCAGTGTTTGGTGAGGACCCCTTTCCCAGCTTATAGGTTGCTATCTTTTTTTCATAGTATCCTCCAGTCACACAGAATAGCAAGTTTCTCCAAACTCTTGCAAGGACACTAATCCCATTCAGGTGTGTTCTGCCCTCCTGGTCTCATCTAAATCTAATAACCTCCCAAAGGTTATTAATATACCTCTTAATACAATCAAATTGAGGGTTAGGTTTCAACATATGAACTTTGGGATGACACAAACATTTTCCTTAAGACTTACCTATTCAGAAAGTACTGAAATCATGTTATAATACCATGATACTATGGCTAACCAAGATATGCCTGGTTTTCCAGTCTATGCTAATTTGCCTTCTATGATATGGCCCTTTCCTACCCCATTAATCCCATCATCTACTGCTCTCCAGCTTGTTTATTGCACTCCAGACAAATGGGTCTAATGCTCTGTCTCAAATTTATATCTGCCTGAGAGAATGAATGCAGAATACTAAGTTAATAGTCCAGGGTGTCTCATTTCTTTTTCATCTTGAGTTCAAAATGCAGATGACTTATATCCAGTAATCAAAAAAAAAAAAAAAAAATGGAAATATGATGGTTGGTGTTTGATTACAAACCATAGAAAATAAGAGATGTTCCAGAATATGGAAGGTTGGTAAATGCTGTTCTGATTTCTTTAAAAAATCAGGGGAAATTAGATTTGAAAAACTATGGAGTGACAGTTCCAATGTAAATATATAGCAAAACTATTTAATGGATGTTTTAAATGGGTTTGAGTGGTTGGGAAAAAATGTATTAGCCAGATATTAGTTTATAGAGAACAAAGTCAGCCAAGTGAAATGTACTATTTCTTTTTAAGGGAGGGTTATATGACTGGCAGGTTAAGGGGATGCTATAGACATACTTCAGCAGGAATTTAAGCAAGTTATAATATCCTTAGCAAAGACATGGAGAAATGTAAGAGGGCTCTTAACACAATGCAATGACTTATCTGACCCAGTATATCTAATATGGGACCAATTAGTGAGTAGCCACTGGCAGGCTCAATCCCACTTAAGGCTCTGAGACCATTCTTGGCCCAGGTCAAGACAAGTCAGAGATTTAGTGACTTAACATGCAAGTCAGCATGATACCTGGTTCTCCCAAGCATCTTGTTTCAAATCTTGATTTGAGAGCTTGGAGTCATTTTTGACATCCCTCTCACTTATGTTCATTGTCTGTTAAATACTGATTACTTTTATCTTATCCCAATTATCCCATGGTCATTTTCCTCAGAGGCTATCTCATCTTCTATCTATCACAACTATTGCAATGGGCTTCTACCATGAGTCTTTTTGCCACAGGGGCTCTGCTTCTCCCAACTGATCCTCCATTTTGTCTTCTTCCTAAAAATCAAATCCAATCATGTTACTCACCTGATAAAATATCCCAAACAAAATAAGATGAAAACGCCTTCATAACCAACCTAGATCTGTATTTTTAGATTCACTTCCTGTGTTTATTGGAGTACTTAAACTTTCCCGTTGTAAAACTTACTAAAAAAAACTATAGTAATCAAGACAGTATGGTCGTGGCATAAGGAGACACATATAGAGAATGGAATATAATTAAAAATCCAGACATGAACCATACATTTATGGTCAACTGATTCAACACTGTGCCAAGACAGTTCAGTGGGCAAAAGATAGTATTTTCAAGAAAAATTTTCAAACACAATTAACAACAACCCTAAGAGTCAATTTTTACCCTTACCATATGCACAAAATGACTCAAAAATGAATCAAAGACCCAAAGGTAAGAGTTAAGGTATAAAAGAATGTGAAGAACACAGAGGTGTCAATTTTTATGAGCTTAGGTCAGAAAATGTTTTTTAGATATGACAACAAAATCACAAATGATCAAAAATAGTTGACCTCATCAAGAGTTAAACCAAAGAGAAGACATTATCAAAGTGACAGTACAACCCATAGTATGGGAGAAAATACTATATATCATGTATTTGAAAAGAGACTACTATCCATCCAGAATATATAAAAGTTCTTATAACTCAATAATAAAAAGTAAACTGAACCCATTAAAAACTGGCAAAGAATTAAACAGACCTTTATCTGGAAAAGATATTGATATAAGCATGTGAAGAGATGCTCAGATGCTCAACATTACTAGCCAGGAGGAAAGTCTAAATCCAAATCACATCCTCTAAAATAGATACACCCAAGAAGGCAGACAATAACAAGTGTTGGTGAAACTGTATAAAAAACAGAACCCTTGTGCATGCTTTTCAGTTTGCTGGCAGGAATGTAAATGTTGCAGCTGTTTTTGGGAAACAGTTTGGCAGCTAAATGCATAGAATTTCCATATGACTCAGTAATTCCACTCCTAGGTACATATCCAAGAAAAATTAAAAGATCTGTCCAAAAATGTTTACATAATATTCACAGTAGCATTAGTCAAAATAGTCAAAAAGTGGAAAAAGTTCCAAAGTATCCATGAAGTGATGAATCAATAAACAAAACATGGTATATCAATGCATGCAATGGAATATTTTTTGGCAATAAAAAATCAACAACGTGTTTATTAGTCCTAAAACATGGACCAATCTCAAAAGCATTAGGCTAAGCAAAAGAAGTTGGCTCCAAAATAAAAAATAACCCATATATTGTTTGATTTTGGGCCATGTAAATTTTTCAGGATAGGCAAATTTATAGCAAGTAGATTAATAGGTACCTAGTCAGGAGGGTGGGCACGACTAATGGGTCTGGAGTTTCTTATTGGGATTATGAACATGTTCTAATGTTAGATTGTGGTTATGGTTCCACAGTTCTGCATATGATAAAGTATACTGAAATATAGACTTTAAATAAGTGGTGAATTTTATGCTGTTAGTTATAGCTTAATAAAAATGTAATTAGAATTTTTTTTAACTAAAGTGGTTAAAATTTAGAGAAAGGTGAGAGAAAAAAGAAAAAAAACTTAATCTTTACAATGTGTGTGAGAATGAGGAGATGCAATAAGGGGCCACAAAAATATTTTATGTCAGCTTTCTACTAAGGAACTTTCATGGCATCTCACTGAGGCAGAAAGATGTGAGTAATCTTCAGTAGCAAGAGTAAAAGGGCAAAAAACCTTAGCAAACCATTGAATTTCCTGAAGAGGCAGACTGCTCCCTATGCTGCCACAATAACATAAGAAGTCAAGAGTAGGCCTGTCATATAGGCAATAAACTAGTATTTCATAAAGTACTTTAATTCCTAGACTTTACAGAATATCTTTAATTTTCAGTTAGGTTAGAAATTATCTTAGAGATCCAACCTAAGACCCTCTTACTGTATTCATAAGACTATTCATGAAGCTCTATTTGGCCAAGCAGAAATAATTCAAATATCCATCAATGGCACTGGTTGAATAAACCATGCTGTTACATACACATGATTGAATATTAAGCAGCTAGAAAATAGATTAAAGAATATACATACCATTGCATATTCTTAAGCAAAACAACTCAATGGAAAATAGTATGTACAGTGTGTTACCACATATCTAAGAAAAGAGGAATGGACAGAGGTAGTAGTTTGTTTTATCTGACTCTAACACAAAATTTAGAGATTAATCTTAGAGATTAAAAGTACAATGAAATTGATGGAAAAAACCTTTAATTGTACTGAATTTATATTTTCTAAATTAAAAACAAAACCCATTTTTACTTCAGAGGATACTAGTCAGGTATTTATGGCACACATTGTCTGAATCTTCTTGGTGTATTCAATGACCTGAAAATATTTAATGCTTTTGTTAGTATATTTTTATCTTATGGAACACTTATTATGTGGCTGCAAAGTACTAAAACCTTTTCTTCTCATCTTATTTAATCCTGACAATGACACAGAGAGTTCTTATGAGCTGCTTTTTATGGCTGTGAATACTAAGACTTGAGACATTGAATGACCTGGCCAAGATCAGTTTGACTCACCCAAGGTAGATGTCATCTAACAGTCTTAACCAAGACCATACTGCTTGTTATTAAATTGATACTAATCTAAAGGACATATAAGCATCATAGTAGGAGTTAATAGTTAGAAAATGCATGGTTCACTTTTATTATATTTTTCCATTAATGAAAATGTTTTGCATTTTACACATCAGTTCAAGTAAGAGTTGATTCAGCTAATTCTTCTACCATAAAACAGGGGGGTGTGAAATTTGAACGTTTGTAATATTCAAAACCTTTTTCATTTTTATCAGTATGTTACCTTTTTGAAAAGGACTTTCCTGGTATCTCAGACAGTAAAGAATCTGCCTACAATGCAGGAAATCTGGCTTCTCTCCCTGGGTCAGGAAGATCCCCTTAAGAAGAGAATGACTACCAAATCCAAGATTCTTGCCTGGAGAATTCCATGGATAGAGGAGCCTGGCAGGCTATAGTCCATGGGGTCACAGAGAATCAGACAGGACTGAGCAACTAACACATAACATTAGGTTTTTTAAAAAGGAAATACATTATTAAATGATTAGTCAATAAAAGTAGTGTAAATAGGACTCCATTGTTTTTAAATTACTATCTACTGCAAAGCTCAAAGGGGATAATTTTGGCCATTTTATAGATACATTTTGATTAAACTTCTTGGGAACAGTGATGCCTAATGTATATTCTCGTAACACTTAGCATAGTGCTTTATATAAGTAACAAATATTTGTTTAATTAACATGTGAAAACTTGCTACAAATAAGAACAGAATCCAGATTCTGTAAGAAACAATCAGCTTTTAAATGAGTAATGTTGACAACCAAATTCATCAATTGTCCTCCATCTTTATTTATTTATTTATTTTTTGCTTCATATATTCATCCCTTTCACAAACATTTGTTGAGCAGAGTGCAGCAGGCTTTGTGTATTGGCTCTCTCCCCGTGGAGCCCTCTGAATGCCTCTCCCACCAGGTGAGCATTCTATCTCATCTGGAGTCTTTTAAGGACATATTCAAGAGACTGAGCCCCATAACATATGGGACTTGCTTTTGCTGACTATTTTTGTGCAGAAATTACCGACCCATAGACATACAGAGACCTGTCAGAAAATCAAGTGAAATTGGCCACCATAGTGTGTGGTGGGTTCCCAGCAAACTGGGGGTAGCAATATCGAAGATCCCTCTGTTGTCATGATTATAAATTGTAGAACCCAGGTTATAAAAACTTCCCAAAAAGACAGGAAACTAGAGTTTTATGTGAAAGATGGTAATCCAGAAATTTTTACTGTGAAAAAGCAATTAGAAAAATAGCAAAAAATTTAAAATAACTTGCGACCTCCTATGTAGTTCTGGATGAATAGAACCTGTTTACTGATTGAATTTGACCTGTAGACCAACACCACATGACCTCTGCTTTACAATATGTTCTGAGTTCCATATTCTTGTCCAGCATTCCATCTCTTCCCTAGGGGGTGGATATTGGGATAGTTTATACTGTTTAGTGATGGACAGGGAGGCCTGCTGCTAAGTCGCTTCAGTCGTGTCTGACTCTGTGCGACCCCAGAGACGGAAGCCCACCAGGCTCCCCTGTCCTTGGGATTCTCCAGGCAAGAACACTGGAATGGGTTGCCATTTCCTTCTCCAATGCATGAAAGTGAAAAGTGAAAGGAAAGTCGCTCAGTCGTGTCCGACTCTTAGCGACCCCATGGACTACAGCCTACCAGGCTCCTCCATCCATGGGATTTTCCAGGCAAGAGTGCTGGAGTGGGGTGCCATTGCGTGCTGCAATTCATGGGGTTGCAAAGAGTCGGACACAACTGAGAGACTGAACTGAACTGAACTGAATACCGTTTTGAAAAGCCTTCAACTTGTAATCAGTATCTTGATCTTGTTCTATGACCTCACCAAGACAGTGGCTCAAAATATAATAAAATCCAGCATCTGCACAAAATCTACATATTTTTATAGGTTTTCTCTTCAAGACCCAGGGCGTAATTTTATGTCTCTTCATCAGATCAGATCAGATCAGATCAGTCGCTCAGTCGTGTCGGACTCTTTGCGACCCCATGAATCGCAGCACGCCAGGCCTCCCTGTCCATCACCAACTCCCAGAGTTCACTCAGACTCACGTCCATCAAGTCAGTGATGCCATCCAGCCATCTCATCCTCTGTCGTCCCCTTCTCCTCCTGCCCCCAATCCCTCCCAGCATCAGAGTCTTTTCCAATGAGTTAACTTTTCGCATGAGGTGGCCAAAGTACTGGAGTTTCAGCTTTAGCATCATTCCTTCCAAAGAAATCCCAGGGCTGATCTCCTTCAGAATGGACTGGTTGGATCTCCTTGCACTCCAAGGGACTCTCAAGAGTCTCCTCCAACACCACAGTTCAAAAGCATCAATTCTTCGGTACTCAGCCTTCTTCACAGTCCAACTCTCATATCCATACATGACCACAGGAAAAACCATAGCTTTGACTAGATGGACCTCTTCATACACATGTGTAAATGTCATTTTTTCCTTTTGTATCCCTCAATATTTCAGATTTGTTTCAGTAATTTGTACTTT
This sequence comes from Bos indicus, assembly GCF_029378745.1. Lineage (NCBI taxonomy): Eukaryota > Metazoa > Chordata > Mammalia > Artiodactyla > Bovidae > Bos > Bos indicus. Next base: position 58,318,352 of record NC_091763.1, on the reverse strand, counting down.
TTGGACTTTGTTCTTGGAAACTAAGCACACTCGAACTAGAATTTGTTGAAAAAGAAATGGTGTGGGAACACATTAACACTTTTAGACCTGTCGCTTGATTTCTGTTTCTTTCTTATTTCTAGCAAATCCAACCTCATTGTCTCTTTGAACTGAGACTTCCCCTTAGTTTTTTTGTTCAGAAAGACTGTCTTTTTAAACTTAAGACTGTCAGTATTTAGACATTAGGAATGTTATAGTTGGTCCTTAATGCTAAAACCTCAACTGTAGAGTCAGAGGTAAAGGGTGAATTTCCTTCTCTACCACCTTTTTGCATAAAATGAAAACTACCTAGCTAGAGTAAGAAATTTGAAGTTCCTTCTTCCCCATTTCAATTACAAAGGCATCTTGGCACTCAAGCAATAACTCATTCAGAATGAGGAGTGGTGTCTAATCTCTCAGAGCCACTGGTCAAGGAAGTAATATCTCTGGTGGAAGGAATCACCAACCTTATTGCAAGAGTAGAGGCAGAACATTGTGGTAGATGTTGGCCCATTCAGTACACAATTTAATCTATTTCTAATGTGGAGTCTCTCAATTAGATAAATTTTCATGAGACTTGAATTTGGAACTATGGAGAGGCTGGGATGCATCTAGCCGGAAAAAAAAAAAAAAAGGTTCTGGGGCCAGGTTGTCGTAACAACACTCTAATTCCACAGGCAGCCCCTAACTGAAGCAGGGGCAGAAGTTCCTTCGGTGGTGCTGTTGTGCACTATGGTTTGGGACTCCCTCCTAGAAACTCAAACTCGAGTCTCTTCAACCTTCTTAATAATTCTTGCAACCACTTAAAATTAGCTTTAGTCTGTTGAAACGGATGTATTGTGTGTGTGCTAATGACCAAAGCAACTTAACACACACACACAATACATCCATTCCTTTTAAAATAGTAAAGTTAGAGTGAAGTGTTAGTCACCCACTCAATTGTCCTGTAGCCAGGCTAAGCACTGAGCCCCAAAGGAAACACCATGGCGACTGTATTTCTGGGTCAGGTAAAGGTAGGAAGAGAAGGTTGATTTGAGAATGAAAGAAAAGCTTCAAAGGGAAGGACTCCTTGACCAAACACCTTACTGCTTCTTCAGCAATATCATCTCTAATCATCCAGTCATGTTGAAGGGACTTCTAATCTCCCACTACTTACCCCTGGGGGTGGGAAGAATAGTATAATTTTGATTCACTGGTGATTGGCCAGTCATGAACCACACCACATCCCTTTGTGCTATAAATTTCAGGGACTCCAGAGCTTTAGAACACTCTGGAGATGGCTCTGACTGTCTAGGCAGAGACTCACAAGTACCCATTTGATAAGGACTTGGGTATTACCCGAAGCCTTAGCTTATATCACTGCTGAAAAATTGAGTGGGCCAAAACATTTGTTCAGGTTTTTTCCATAAGAGCATACAGAAAAACCTGAATGAACTTTTTGGTCAAACAATGGTATGCCCAAATCATGTATCAAAGTTCGAAACCAGGGGATCTCTCTTTTATATGCTTGCCAATCTGTCACCACTGCTGCTGCTAAGTCACTTCAGTCGTGTCCGACTCTGCGACCACAGAGACAGCAGCCCACCACTGAGCACTATGCAAAAGGCAGGCCCTGTTTCCACAGGAACCTGTTTCAACAACTGTATTCTTTCTCTGTATCACCACTCTCTTCCACCCTATGAGCTCTTCCTCCTCAATTTGTAAATGTGCTTGGTTCTTTCCCAAATCAAAAGACTCAACCCATCCTCAATCCACACTATTTGCCAGTATCTTACCTTTCTTCCACTGTCTAAAATTTTCACAAACATTGTGGGGTTGTTCTGGCTAACATGCCTGGCTTTAAATATTTAAAAAAATCTAAACAACAGAGACTGGAAACTCAGTCATTTGAAAATAGCAGGTAGATTTTTAAGGGCAGATAAAATGCTTTTTTGTTGTCATTCTGGGAAAATATTTAATTAATCATCTTTGTTAGATAAATATAAAGAAGCATTCCCCTATTGTTCTTGTGGAGAACAGAACATTATTAACCCAAATCTCATATCTTTCTAGACCTAGAATTCTGTTGGCAATATAAACTGTTTTGTTTTTCTGGAGTATATTAACATCTCTGAGATGTTCTTTGTTTTTGTTTATGTAATGGGAGCACATAAGAGAACTCTTTTTGGTCCTGAATAAATTTAGAAGGACCAGTGTTGTAAAATGTTGCTTGCTATTGGGGGAGCTATGGGTATTCTTATTCAAGAGGCTAAGGAAGGAGATAAGTAATCAAGGCAATTGGATGCCTGCAGAAAGGACATAGAATCATTACCAGGAGGATTACCTGCACCTGATATTGAAGAGCAGCTGAAAAAAGAAACCAGACTCGTTCCAATATTCAGTGCTATATGTCTAATTGATGCAGAAAGTGCTAATATTGTATAAATTGTCCATATGGAAAGGCTGTGATTCTATGAATGAGAATATTTTCTCTACAATTGGAAGATATTCTTCTATCAACTATTCAACATTCTTGATCATACTTCTTTCAAGTATAACCTGGCACAGGAAATGGGGATTTAAGGTCCTGAGTGCTAACACTCCAATAAAAGTGGTGTCATGATATGGCTTCTATGCACCATTCAGTAAAATGAACCACCCCTTCTTGAAGGGAAAAATTTTCTTCCAGGACCAAGACAGAGAAAGTAAAGATGAGGCTAGGAATTTTATTTTGCTAAAAAGTAAGAATATGTTACTAGAAGGGTGGGGACATGCCAAAGCACATGGAATCCAGCTTCAAGTGGCTCCTGATAAGCAAATATGGCATAATTTGAGCATCAAAATTAAAGAAAACAACGACAACAACAAAAACTTTGACAATATTGATCATAACCAATTGAATAAAGTAGTAATCCATGAGCTCATACTGATATAAATAAGTGGACTGATATAAATAAGTCAAACATTGGATCATGAATAGCAAATTCACATAACCTCAAAATAATTCCTCATGAAAACCTGACTGATTACAAAGAGATGAAGAGTAACTTCACAGCTACTATCCAGGCAGACACTACCTTAATCAAGAGACCAAAGTAATGGGAAAAATGGAAATCATGTACCACATAATAGACACAGTAAGTACACTGTTTTACCTCTGTGATATAACTTCTCAAGAGGTATGCTGCTGCTGCTAAGTCGCTTCAGTCGTGTCTGACTCCGTGCGACCCCATAGACGGCAGCCCACCAGGCTCCCCGGTCCCTGGGATTCTCCAGGCAAGAACACTGGAGTGGGTTGCCATTTCCTTCTCCAATGCATGAAAGTGAAAAGTGAAAGTGAAGTCGCTCAGTCGTGTCCTACTCTTTGTGACCCCATGGACTGCAGCCTACCAGGCTCCTCCGTCCATGGGATTTTCCAGGCAAGAGTACTGGAGTGGGGTGCCATTGCCTTCTCCAACTCAAGAGGCATAACCTGAGCCTAATCATCAGGAAGTAGCAAATAAACCCAAACTGAGGAATAGTCTACACAATAACCAGCCTATAATCTTCAAAAGTATAAAGTCCTTAAAACCAAAGAAAGACAGACTATTTCAAATGGAAAGAAACTAAAGAGAAATGACAAATATGCGTGGTCCTGGGCTGGATGTTTTTTGCTGTAAAAGATATTAAAGCTTGAATGGGGTTTGATCATTACATGGGGGAACTTTATCAATGTGTTTCCTTATTTTGATGATTGTCTTGAGGTTATGTAAGAATCAACAAATAAAACAAAAATGGTTAATGTCATCCCATTTTATCCCCAGTGGCCAGTAAGGCCTGAATATTGTGTGAGAAAACAGTAGTGTGCACTCTTTGTTTCTAGTTCTTACCTCTCATTCAAGTTTTAACAACAGTAATTTTCCTTTTCTTTCATCTACTCCACTGTAACTGCTCACCAAGGACTTCAGTATAATCCTGGTTAACCAACCTTGTGCCACTTAGATCTGTGTGATCTTAGAAACTTTATTTCCCCTGTGCCTCAGTTCAGTGTAGTCTATCACGTGGGAAAACAATTGTGGTTGAGATTTAAATACATATAAAATGCCTAAAATCACTCTTGGTACAGGTTAAGTGTTCAAAAATGCCAGCTACTGACTATTTCCATTGCAGAATTCTTGCCTATAATTCAGACCTATGTATTCAAATGCTCACTGGACATTTTCACCTGGATGTTGCATAGGCACCTGGAACAGAATGCCAACACCTAAACTCTGTACATAAGCACTTGTTCCCATTCTTCTCAGTCCATATTCCTTATCCTCGTGAAAGCCTACACCAGAAACCTGACAACCACCCTTTATCCTTTCTTTGAAATTTTTCCCATTCAATGGATGACCGAACAGTGTTAGTTAATTTTCTTAATATCCTTTTATTTATTCCCCTCCTCCTCCTTCCTTGTCACTCCATTAGTTCATCATCTCATTATCTCTCCTATGTTTTTGTCAGTTTGTTGAATATTTGGGGAGGGAGGTGTTGTTTCTTTATTTTCTGAATGAGATGGAAAAACCCTCAAAGTGGAAGTATTTATGCAAGAGGTCTGGCAGGATACGAGAGTCAGTCCATGTGCCAAGACATACAGATTCTGAAGTAGATTCAGAGATTCAGATTGAGGCCTTTTTCAGAAATAGGCAGTGAGGAGTTCAGCTTTGATCAGTCACCATGGTAATTTCCTAGAGTGAACTGAGTTGAAGGAGGCAGTGTGCCAGGAGCACTAAGGCCTCAGGCTTCAGCCCCCAGGCAGGCAATTATCTGGTATGGTCCTGGTCTCACTCCCACCCCTGACCCGAAAGTTCCCCTGCCCTCTTCTCAGCCTGAGAGTTATCTGGAAGGGTGGGCCCAGGACAAGTCTCCTGTCATCCACAAACATCTCGCCACTTTGACCACTTCGCCTGAGATGCCAACTCAAGTGTTGGGGCTAGGTCACCACTCAGAATGAAACCCCTCATTGTCTCTCCTTTTAATAACTGCAGTCTACCTAGATTTCCTGCTTATCCTTGACACTCTCCCATCACTTTTCTATTCTATCTCAAAAATAATCTTTCTAAAATGTGAATATGAGTAAGTCTACCTTCCTTTAATGAATTCACGCTATCTTTAACATAGAATAAAACACTTTAGTATAGCTTCCAGGGCCCTTCTCTCTCACTTTATGCTTGCTCCTCTCCTTCTCCCTTCTACTGACTTAATCACAGAGTTCTGAACTAATCAGATACCCATAAGCACCACTAATTCACTCTGAGAACTCTGTTCAAATGCTATTCTCTCTGGGCTGCTGTTGCACTTATTTCTTGCTTAGCTAACTTTTGCACTTTTTTAAGACTGAGCTCACACATAATCACCTACAGGAAGCTTTGTGTGCACCCTGCAGTGGGTTACATGCTTTCCCATCTTGTGCTTCTTTCATCACAAGGTTTCATAGCTACCTGAAGTCTTAAATGTCCTCTATTGTCCTAGTCACCCAGATTCTCTATTCCTGCATTACTCTGAAAACAACCTGAGTGCAGGCACTCTGGATGTGTGTGGTTGTGTGAGTCTCTTTAGCTCTTATGTTGCATTTCTAGGGCTTAGTACATTGATAGAAATGTAGAAAAGATTTTTAAAAGACTTTTGAGGAAGTAAATAGCACCAGCTGGATTAGTGACTTTCTTCCTAACTCTACATCATTTAGCAAATTGACAAATCATCATGCACTTAAAATATATTGACAAGTTAGTCAATATTTACTTTCTATTCTCAGTATCTGGCTTTCAATAAGTACTCAATAAACATTTTAAAATATACAAGTTTTTAATTAAGACATTGAACCAGATATTAAACCCTTCTTTAAATTATTTCTTTAAAAATGTATGCTTTTTCTATGCTTATAAGATATGGATTTTCTAGAGCCTTTAAGATGACAGCTACTTTTTAGTAGCTGACTTATTAAAGATAAAAATAATTATGTTTTTGTGATTTTTCAAGGATTCTTTTTCTACCATGTGAGGCATTGGCTTTGGAGCAATTCCCCACTCTCATTAGACCAATGAGTTATTTTCTGTATTTTTCCTGTAGCTTTATAATCATCTAAACTTCACATGGTACCAAAAAGTAACTAGGATACTTTATACCACAAGAGTTCATAAAACAGAAAACATAAAAACGATTGATAAATCCTAAAAATGAGTCTCTTAAAAGTATTTTATAAAAGCTCGGAGGAATATCTCCAGGAAAATACAGACCTAGCTTTTATAAAGTTCTAGGTTTCTAGCTTGGGTGTAAATCAAGCCTCAGTGGCTTTACTTTATGTGACTGAAACAGATATGGCTCAAAAATATTTGTTGTTTGTTTTATATATTTTCAGTGACTCTGGATTGGTATTATATCTAGCTTATAGGGCACACTAAAATAAAGTACTAAGTGTGGAATCACCAATGATTTCAACAATGGACCTATTTTTGGCATATCTCCTGGATGATAGACAAACATTTGACCAAAGATTTGGACATGACTGAGAAACTGAACAACCTTTATATCTAGGATTCTGTCATCATGCTTAGGAAGGATCAACTCCATGGGTTAGCTCTGTTGCCACTATAATAAAATCAGTCAGTTCTGCATCCTCAGTTGAATGAATTCCACTAAGAAATGACTGGGATGTAGTAGTAGAGCCCTAACATTTAGCTGCTAAGGCCCTGGGTGACTAGGATAATAGAGGACATTTAAGACCTCAGTAGGTTATTGTGAAAGTGGAGCTTACAGAAGAAAAAAAGTAGATGCTATTTTATCTAATGATCTTTGTCCGCTCTACAAGATCACCCAAAGGTGGAAAGCTGACCATGCTCCACAAAGGACATGTCCTAGAGAAATCAGAAGTGCATTGACTCTGGAGGGATTCTAGTCAGAGGTCACCACGTCAGACCTGTTTACATGGTCACTAGCCTGAAAATAGGCCTATAAGTCATGGATGTTACCTCTAGAGATATTTAATCTATTGAAACCATCAGAAGATTAAAAAAAAAAGCCCATTATTCTGTCCCACATTTAGGGAAAAAAATCCGTAAATATCATCAATGGATAAGTTAGCTCATCTCTAAAGCTCCTTCCTAACTTACAGAGCTACTTCAGCCCAAAGTGCTCATGGTACCTTCCTAAGAATTTCTACATTTGGGTAGAAAGAATTAGATAGATTTAATTCTTGTGACTTTCAGTAATTTACTTTGAGACTCAAAGTAGGATTTATCAGTAAGGTAAAGCTCTTAATATAAATCTCATGGTTTCTGATTATAGAAACACCCAGTGGGTGGTAGCCTTCATTATTACTATATAATTAAATTTGTATTTCTTGAAATACTTTAGTAGTTCTCAAAGCCTCTTGAACAATGGGGAGTACTTATTGTCTACTTATTGAATACATCATCGAGTAATAATTTCCACTAAGTTTCTTAAGAAGCTTTGCCATTTATTTCAGATGGGAACCTGTTGACAAATAGATAAATGAATAACCAAAGGAACTACAGAAAGGAACACCATATTCCACATCAACCCAGAATAAAACAGACATGAAAATATAAAAAGATGCAAATAAAAATCCATGCATTTATTTTTAAACTATTTATTGGAATCTGTCTATATGCAAAGTGCTCTCATTAATGTCCAGAGAGCAGAGAGGGTGCTCCTTTATGACTATACAGCCCAGTGACATTGCTAAGATAAATGGTCAAATATAAGACCTAAGAATACTATTTCTTCTTTGTTTCATTTCTCTTCTGCAATATGGATAAAATCAACTATGGAACAAGCTATGGTTTGTGCATTTTGCTGTTTAGAATAATTTCTAGCAGAGGTGATGACTATAATTTTTAAAGAATAATTGTGGCAAATTTGATAAAAAGTAACCACAGCAGAAGTCTGAATTGTACTATAATGAGACAGAATGCATGAGTTTTTGATCACAGGGCCTCGGACAATTCACATTTATGAACTTTCAGTTTTCTCTTCTGTAAAATATAAAAGATAGAACTGTGTCATTGTTTATCTTTTTTACATGGAGACATATGGGATTGAAGAGATATATAAGGTAAAAGGAAAAACAATACCCTGGTGACATAGATATTATTAACATGGGAGGAAATGAGGATTTAGGAAGATTAAGTATCTTGTGAAAGGTTATACAAGGGAGTGGCTGAGTTGTGCCAAGGTTCATAAACTCTTATTACCATTTTCATCTTGGAAATATATATGAAAAGGTAATTCTTGAGTTCGTTACTTTGCTCTCTTTACAGATTTTGTATAGCAGTTACCGTTTAATCCCTGGCTGTGGTATGTATACAACGGTTTTGACTTTTTTGTGCATGCTTGCTTGCTTGCTTGCTTGCTAAGTCGCTTCAGTCATGTCCGACTCTGTGCGACCCCATAGACGGCAGCCCACCAGGCTCCCCCATCTCTGGGATTCTCCAGGCAAGAACACTGGAGTGGGTTGCCATTTCCTTCTCCAATGCATGAAAGTGAAAAGTGAAAGGGAAGTCGCTTAGTCGTGTCCGACTCTTAGTGACCCCATGGACTGCAGCCTACAAGGCTCCTCCGTCCATGGGATTTTCTAGGCAAAAGTACTGGAGTGGGGTGCCATTGCCTTCTCCATTTTTGTGCATAAGAATTATCTAGTAAGCTTATTTAAAATGTGGGTTTTGGAATACACTTTACCTCCCACACTGATTCACTGTATCTGGTGTGGAACCCAGGAATCCACATTTTTAACAACTACTCCCCGGGTGATTCCATCACAGGTGATCCATAGATTAACTTTTGAGAAACACCTATTTCCATCACATGGAGGATTTTAGCAGAAAAGCAGGTATCTTTCTGTTTTTTTAGAATCCAGCATATTGACAGTGTCTAGGTCCTATCAAAATACCTAATTAAATATGTTACATAAAGCTGAAATGACCTCAAGTTCAGTATGATCCAATTTATCTTTAATTGGATGGATTTGAACTGAGCCCCCCAAATGATTTAATACATATAATTGTATGCATATACACAAGGTAGATGCTTTCTGTGGTAGAAGAACAAAAAGTATTCTTAATTGCTGATTTTTCAGCTAGATTTGATATTAAAATTCTTAAGGGAAATTTATTGTATCAATTTAGTAGATCAAAAAGGAAGAGTGATATCTCTGGATTAGATTTTTAAGAAGCATGTAAATTTAATTCTGTGAAACACAGCAAAACAGAACTTTGAGGCCTTGAGGTAATGTTTCCACAAATCTTTGCCTAGTCCATTCTTTAGAAATCATACAGGAAGGTGCTCTATCGATGCTTTTGTAAATCTTCTCTTCTGTCTCCTCATTAAATTGACTTTAGCCTAAATTGATCTGCTTAGCATACAGTGGTTGACTTTATACCTGAAGGCATCTAATCACCCTCTGTCTAATCCAGAACTGGTAATAGATCAATGGACAAACAAATTCAAGATTATTTACAGGTTACTGAAATTCCCTGCAATCCTTTGTCAGGATAAACATCAAAGGGCTAGCAATTTTTCTGTTTGCTTGTTTTTACTGTCATAAGACAAAATATTTATGGTATTCTAAGAATGTGTAAGAAGAATACTAATTTCAAAGTCAAAAGAAGAGGCCAGTCTTGGAGCTATTCTACCCAGACCAAAGGTTTTGGATATTTCAGATGTAGTGTCTGTGTGGTCAGAAAACTAACCATTTTCCCAGAAAGCCTACTTACTGTCATTTGCACCGTGTGGATTGTTGCATGAATGATGAGACCATTAAGATGCCACACTCCAGAATGTAGTAGGTAGACATTTTTTTCTGGAGACAAAAAAAGAAAACTACTAATATGTATCAGTGTCTGTCTAGAGTCTTAATAGACTCCAGGTTAATAAGGACCTTCAAGACTACCTAGTTTAATCGTTCACCTAATTATGGGCCTCTGTAGTCTGTTTGACTGTTGTTTTTAAACATGTGACCACTTTGGAGTCTTTGGCTTATAGTTAAAAAAGCAAATGGCTGGACTTCAATTTTGTTTTTAAAAAGAATAGTAGTTATTGTAGGAAAAGTCTGGAGAAGATGTTTCCCTACACAAATATGTCAGCTAATTACCACCTCACCTTTAATGCTACTTACAAGAAACACATTTCTTCTATAAATGTAAAGAATTTATTAAAAATCATAGCAATATTGATTTAAATAAAATTAACCATAAAGAAAAGTAGATATAATTCACCATTAATGAACACCTGATGGTACTAGTCTCTGTGATAGTGCTTTATATGTAATCCTTTCAAAGATGTTATGAGAGCAGTGTCATTACCATATCTTACAAATGACATGGCTTTAAAAAGTACTAAACTAAAGGGTTTAGAAAGTACTAAACAACTTACCCAATTTCATATAACCAGTAAGTGGCAGAACAAGCTTCTACCTTGTCTGCCTGACTTGGAAGCCCATGATTTTTCTCACAGAGCCATTTGCTCTTCTCATTCATAATTTCCAGAAAAATCATCTGCGGAAAAATCACAGCAATTATAGTTCTCACTTTTCCTCTATCCCACTTCTGACATCTGCCCCAGCATTGTGGAGAATCATAATATGGAATAGAAAAACGTGGGCCTGGTAATCAGATCACATCTCCACTTTCTGTGTAACTTCGAAAGGTATCTTCTTTTGAAATTCAGTTTATTCATCTGTAAAGCGGGTATAAAATAATCAGCCTCAGTAGCACTTTCTAAGTATTGCCTTCCTCTTCCTTCAATCAAGAAGGAAAGAAGAGTGGGAGTACGGTAAATATACTGAAGCAGGAGAAAATTTTATCTTCTCTCCACCTATTGTATCATATGTACCACTGTGACCAGTCCAAAATAGATGCCTTAGGACAATCTGCTGAAATAGTTGGACTGGAGACATTACAAACTATTGAAAGACAGATTAATGATAGTCATGAAGGAAACAACTCTGTAGTTCTGGTTTATTCAGTCCGTTCAGTTCAGTCACTCAGTCGTGTCCGACTCTATGCTACCCCATAGACTGCAGCACGCCAGGCTTTCCTGTCCATCACCAACTTCCAGAGTTAAGCAAACTCATGTCCATTGAGTCGGTGATGCCATCCAACCATCTCATCCTCTGTCATGCCCTTCTCTTCTCGCCTTCAATCTTTCCCAGCATCAGGGTCTTTTCCAATAAGTCAGCTCTTCACATCAGGTAGCCGAAGTATTGGGGTTTCAACATCAACATCAGTGATTTCAATGAACATTCAGGACTGATTTCCTTTAGGATGAACTGGTTGGATCTCCTTGCAGTCCAGGGGACTCTCAAGAGTCTTCTCCAACACCACAGTTCAAAAGCATCAATCCTTCAGCACTCAGCTTTCTTTATAGTCCAATGCTCACACCCATATACGACTACTGGAAAAACTATAACGTTGACTAGATGGACCTTTGTTGGAAAAATAATGTCTCTACTTTTTAATATGCTGTCTAGGTTGGTCATAACTTTTCTTCCAAGGAGTAAGTGTCTTTTAGTTTCATGGCTGCAGTCACCATCTGCAGTGATTTTGGAGCCCCAGAAAATAAAGTCTGCCACTGTTTCCACTGTTTCTCCACCTATTTCCCATGAAGTGATGGGATGGGATGCCATGATCTTTGTTTTCTGAATGTTGACTTTCAGCCAACATTTTAACTCTCCTCTTTCATTTTCATCAAGAGGCTCTTTAGTTCTTCTTCACTTTCTACCATAACGGTGTTGTCATCTGCATATCTAAGGTTATTGATATTTCTCCTGGCAATCTTCAGTCCAGCTTGTGCTTCATCCAGCCCAGAATTTCTCATGATTTACTCTGCATATAAGTTAAATAAGCAGGATGACAATATACAGCCCTGACGTACTCTTTTTCCTATTTGGAACCGGTTCCTATTTGAAACCAATCCATGTCCAGTTCTAACTATTGCTTCCTGACCTACATACAGATTTCTCAAGAGGTAGATCAGGTGGTCTGGTATTCCCATCTGTTTCAGAATTTTGCAGTTTATTGTGATCCACACAGTCAAGGCTTTGGCATAGTTAGTAAAGCAGAAATATATGATTTTCTGGACCTCTCTTGCTTTTTCCATGATGCAACAGATGTTGGCCTTTGATCTCTGGTTCTTCTGACTTTTCTAAAACCAGCTTGAATAGCTGGAAGTTCAAGGTTCATGTATTACTAAAGTCTGGCTTGGAGAATTTTCAGCATTACTTTACTAGCGTGTGAGATAAGTGCAATTGTGCAATAGTTTGAGCATTCTTTGCCATTGCCTTTCTTTGGGATTGGAATGAAAACTGACCTTTTCCAGTCCTGTGGCCACTGCTCAGTTTTCCACATTTGCTGGCATATTGAGTGCAGCACTTTCACAGCATCATCTTTCAGGATTTGGAATAGCTCAACTGGAATTCTATCACATCCACTAGCTTTGTTCGTAGTGATGCTTTCTAAGGCCCACTTGACTTCACATTCCAGGATGTGTGGCTCTAGGTCAGTGATCACACCATCGTGATTATCTGGGTCGTGAAGATCTTTTTTGTACAGTTGTTCTGTGTATTCCTGCCATCTCTTCTTAATATCTTCTGCTTCTTTTAGGTCCATACCATTTCTGTCCTTTATCAAGCCCAACTTTGCATGAAATGTTCCTTTGGTATCTCTGATTTTCTTGAAGAGATCCCTAGTCTTTCCCATTCTGTTGTTTTCCTCTATTTCTTTGCATTGGTCGCTGAAGAAGGCTTTCTTATCTCTTCTTGCTATTCTTTGGAACTCTGCATTCAGATATTTATATCTTTCCTTTTCTCCTTTGCTTTTCACTTCTCTTCTTTTCACAGCTATTTGTAAGGCCTCCCCAGACAACCATTTTGCTTCTTTGCATTTCTTTCCATGGGAATGGTCTTGATCCCTGTCTCCTGTACAATGTCACGAACCTCATTCCATAGTTCATCAGGCACTCTATCTATCAGACCTAAGCCCTTAAATCTATTTCTCATTTCCACTGTATAATCATAAGGGATTTGATTTAGGTCATACCTGAATGGTCTAGTGGTTTTCCCTACTTTCTTCAATTTAAGTCTGAATTTCCTTTGTAGGGACACACAATTATTATGAAACTGAAAGTTTGGGTTGGAACAGCTCTTAGTTCCCTCTACCTGGAAAGTCTAAGAGTTTATGTTTGTTTGTTTGTTTTTTAATGAATTCATGCAACTCTTTAACATCAGTAAGTCACCATGGCCACTATACATTTCTTATACAATATGTGCAGCCTCTGTCAGGCACTCTTAGACATAGATGGATCTGGCATAATTTTTAAATATTCTACCTTACCAGCACCTTGTTGTATTTGGGTAAGGCTGATTCCCCCTAGATGAGAAGCAGATCTTATGTGGGTAGGTCAGAATGATTTGTAAAAGTCCTCACTAGTTTCTTTCGAATCCCTTATCAGTTGCTTTCTGTCCCTTGTTTATTCTTATTCTTCTTAAGAGAAGTGACTTCACACTTAGTGCCTCGTTCAGGGCAGTGATTCCATCCATGGACAATTTTAGGGAATAAGTCAAGGTCCTCTCTCTTTTCTACATGCAGGGAGCATTAGACTGAGACGAACCTCTAAAGAAATCTCTCAGAGAACAGACAGCCATTCCTTACACATTTATAGTAATAATACTTCTAGGTCCCTGTCACAGATTATTTATGGTTGCTCTTAAATTTCTAATATGCATTATTCTACATTGAAAAGGCACCAGCATATCCAGAATAATAGGCCCTTTGTTATTTTTTCATTAACTTCCTTACTCCCCCTCAATCAATTATAAAAAGCTGTCTCTACTGATGTTTTTTAACACTTCCTACTTTAGTATTAACAGTAAATTTATTTACCATGTTGTTTACCTGTTCTGTTTTCCTTAATAAGCATCTAAATTATTGGACTCAAACCGCACTTGCAACACCCGATCATAACAATCCCCCAACAATGAGTCTTCATTTATCATTGTCTTTGACTTTTAATCCTTGAGACTTTTAAAAAATCCTACAGAGCTGTGTTCTTAGTTAACATTTCTTGACTGCATTCTTGAAGTAAAATATTTTATGAGACTAATTTTTTGCATCCAGTCGCATTTATGTAAAAATCAAAAGGCAGATTGGCTAAGAGTAAACTCAGCCTGCTTATTCCCCATTAATTTGTGATATTCTTAGTTCATACATTTTTTAAAATTTCTTTTTTGTTTTTTCAATTGCTTTGCTCAAATTCTGGGATATTATTTTTAGGACCCTTCTCTCAGGAAACTCTTGATTATTTGCAGATTGATAAGTAAATATTCAGGAAAATCATGCATCTTCTTTATATTCCTTTCTAGGTTGTTTTTAGTCATATCTGACTCATTTTTACTGATGATACAGAGTGGGAGATAAAAGAAGGTTGTCAGTTCCTTGAGGACTGAAACTGTCATCCATTCATATTCCTTACAGAGGTTTAAATGGCAGATATTTAGTTAGTATTTCCTATAACTCTCAGTAGGCTGTAAGCTCTGTTGGCCTGGAGATCACTTGTACACATTGGCCCCAACAAGGACTACCATATGTTGGTTGGCTTTCCCTCTCTCTTTTGTTTTTAATTTGTTTATTTTTTTACATAAACATACATTTGTTTAATTTTTTTCACTGATGTATAGTTTATTTTCTGTGAAATGCACTGATCTTAGGTATACAGTTTGATAATTTCTGACCAATGTATACACACATAACCCACATCCTACCAAACTACAGAACATTGTCTTTATCTTAAATTTCCTTATGTCTCCTCCCAGTCAAAACCTCCCTCTCTTTTTTTAAGCATGTCCTAGTTTTGCCTGTTATAGAACTTCAAACAGTAGGAGCTCTTGTGTTCAACAGATTTTACCAGTTTTTGTGGTTTGTCCTTGTAGCTCATCCAGCAGTATTTTGTTTCATATTGTTAATGGGCATTGAGTATATCATAATTTCAAATCCATTCTCCTGTTGTTGTTGAATTAGTATAAATTTGAAACAATTGGCATTCTCTACAGTTTGTAGTTCTTGTGAATTAAGCTGCTATGAACATTCCTATACAAGTCATCTGTGTGTGTGTGTGTATGTGTATCTGTTTTTGTTTCTCTTAAGCAGGTACCTAGAAGTGGTGTTGCCAAGAGGTAAGCATATGTTTATGAAAAACTGCCAGTTGATTCCTCAAATGATTACTATTTTATGCTCTCACTAGCAGTGTGTGAGAGTTTCAGTTCCTCCAAATCCTTGCCCACAGTTGGCATTCTCAGTCTCAATTGTATCCTATTGGGGATGAACAATAGGACAGCCACTTGGTAAAACAATTTGATGATTCAGCAAAATGTTAAACATAGTGTTGATGTATGATCCAACAGTCCTCCTCCTCAGTACACACCTAAGAAAAATGAAAACATATGTTCTCACAGAAGTTTGTACAGGTTCAATCATGGCAGCATTATTTATTTTATTTTTATTGAAGTATCATTGATTTACAATGTGTCAGGTATACAGCAAAGTGATACATATATATATATATACATTTTCCATTATAGCTTATTACAAGATACTGAATATAGTTCCCTGTGCTAGATAGTTGGTCCTTGTCATTTATCTATTTTATGTGTATAACTTATATTTTACGTATATAACTGTGTATCTGTTCATCTCAAATTCCTAATTTATCCCCCCCTTCCCCTTTTGGTGACTATAAGTTTGTTTTCTATGTCTGTGAACCTATTTGTCTTTTGTAAATAGGTTATTTGTATCATTCTTTTATTGTGGAATATATATATTAGATTATATATATTAGACTATATATATATTTAGGTTGTGGCATATATATATACACATATATGTCATACCTTCTTTATTCATTCATCTGTTGATGGACATTTACGTTGCTTCCATGTCTTTCCTGTTGCATATAGTGCTGCTATGAAGACTGAGGGGGGTGTGTGTGTGTGTGTGTGTGTGTTTTACTTTGAATTTTTGTCTTTTCTGGATATATGTCCGGGAGTTGGATTGTTAGATCATAATGGTAGCTCCATTTTTAGATTTTTAAGGAATGTCCATACTGTTATCCACAGTGGCTGCACCAATTTACATCTGCACCAGCAGTGTAGGAGGGTTCTCTTTTCTCCACACCTTCTCCCTCACTCTGCTTCCCTGGTGGCTCAGATGATAAAGAATCCTCCTGCAAGAGACCTGGGTTTCATTCCTGGGTTGGGAAGATCCCCTGGAGAAGACAATCGTGATCCACTCCAGTATTCTTGCCTGGAGAATTCCATGGAGGGAGGATCTTGGCAGGCTATAGTCCATGGGGTCACAAAGAGTTGGACATGACTGAGCAACTTTCACTTTCTGCTGTCTGTGTGGGGTGGGAACTACAGAATGGGAACAGGGAGAACAATTAGGAAACTGGCAGGAGTCTGAATGAGAAATGGTTGTGGGTGGAACCAGAATGAAAGCTGCAGTGGTCATGAAAAGTGGATGTATTAATATTTTGAAGTCAGAACTTCTTGGCACAGGAGATATTTGATGTAAGGGAAAGAAAACTATTAAGGAAAAAAAAAGTTTGTATTTGGATGTGCATTCCACTCCGTAATAAAGCAAAAGCTGACTTCATTATTTTAGTTTGTCCTAAAGACACAAGAACAGTTTCCCAGGTGGTGCAATGGGAAAGAATCTACGTGCAATGCAGGAGATGTGGCAGAAGCCATGAGTTCGAACCCTGGGTGGGGAAGATCCCCTGGAGTAGGAAATGGCAACCCACTCTACTCTAGTATTCTTGCCCGAAAAATCCCACGGACAGAGGAACCTGGTGGGCTACAATCCATGGGGTTGCAAAGAGTAGGACACATCTGAGCACACAAACATATAACATTTTATTTGGAAGTGAAAACAATATGGTCACATTTTTGTCTCTGCAAGCTCATATTTTATTCATTGGATAGGCATATCCAAATAAACTCAGAGAATGTTCTTAATATTGTTGATATAAGAAGCAAATTATCCATAAAGTTCAAACATATATTTTACATACATGGTAATGACCTAAGAGAGAGAGAGAGAGAGAATGTTCTCTGGAAACATATTTCCCTGTGAAAATTTCATGTTGTAGTTCTGAACTGAATGTTTGCAATTGATCATTATATTTTCTTTTTTCTTAGCTTTGAGGTAATTGTTTAAACATTGGGAGGTCTTTCTGTTGGATGATTTTTGTGCAGCCATTTTTACCTTCTCACATGGCTTCTTCTTATGTCTGAGTACTATTTAAATTAAGTACTATTTAAATTAAATGCTCATTTTCTTTATGTAATCATTGCATAGTTGGTGTCTTTGCAGCAATGGATTTATTTTCTAAGTAGCATTTTGAACTACAATGTACATGTGGAAAAGTGTCAGCAACACTCAAATTTTGTATTTGAAGTGATCATTTATATGCACACTGCACCTTGCGTGTATAGTTGTGAAACCAGGAGAAGATAAATAGTTCACTAGCCACAAAATGCATCAAGTGCATTGTTGACTGCAAAGATTATAGTGAGCTATAAGCCAGTTCATTTGTATTTCCATTAGGATCCACTGAATTGCATAATTATGCTATTGTTGTTGAGTGGTGACCTACAGTAAAGGTGCCTGTGGTTATTGCCTAAGATTCTTATCAAGATAAACAAAGGCCTTAAATATTCCAAATAAATTATTCATCCTGAGACTTTAGTGTTGCAGGTTTGTAGGCATTTCAGAAAATTCTTTTTAGGTTAACCCTAGCTTCATCTTTCTCATTTCTTATGTCCCTCGTGGGGAGATGAAGAATCCTTCCAGTAGGGTCTCTTTTCTGATTTTAATGATAGCAAAGGGTGCTCTAATTCCCAGAAGTAGGTGATACTGTTGACTACTGTTCTCATTCATAAGACACTTTGGGAAGCCAATGATCTGGCCCTTATTCATTCATGGTGGGTACTGCAATCAATCATGCAGTATGGCTGACATTAATGCTGCCTGCCATCAAGTCTCCTGGGCTCCTTTCTCCATCTCTATTTTTATTTCCACGGTGGGAACACTCTCCAAGGATGAGGAGAGTGTGGTGGTGGATTGTGACTCCCAGAGTGTTGAAGCAAGAGTTGCAAGTGCTCTGCTCTTGATTCATGGATAACAAGGTTGAGGACAGTTCTCACTGCCCACAAAGAATTTTAACTGGAGTTAGATGTTAGCAGGCTGAATCAGTAGAGAAGGCAAGTGCCAGGCATTTGGAGGTACATACTAAATAAAGGGAAGAGAAACCCCAGGAAAGGGAGAAGGTGTAAAGACAAAGGGGGCAATTGCTCTTTTCTGTACCGAGGAAACATGCCATGCTTCCTGCACATGGCAGGGGGCTGCAGATCAACCATCAAAGACATAAATAAAATTCTAGCAAGCTTCCTGATGCAAGCAGTACTCCATAAATATTCACAACATGAACAGCATTTATTGTTATTGTGTTATTCAATCTGATTTTTCCTCATAATGGAGATAGCTTGTATTTTTTAAAGTGCATTCATAGTGACCAGTGTTTTACAATTGGAATCAGCAACCTAGGGTGCAAGCTGATCAGTTTACCTCACTGAAAAGCAGTTAGAAATAATCCACACAAGCATCTAGCCCTGCCTCAATTTAGACCCTGCTCATTTCCTGGTCATACAGCTTATAATCATTAAGTTACAAGCATGTATGTCAGAACTACTGTGAAAGTAAGTCCTTAAGCAGGTACTGTAGATGCCTATCAATCAAATGTGAGTGTAAAGAATAGTTGCATATTTTCTCATCAGCTCTATTAATAACAAACAGAGAGTGGGAGAGACAGTCTTGTTAATGCTTCTGTTTTTTTTACATGCATGATTTAATATGTCCAGCCATATGTACTTTTATAGACATAGGAGTAAGTGGTAATAGGCCTCAAAATATCTATTATTATTGCAATTCTCATTTTTGACCTGTGACTGGGCTTTGGACATTTTTAAACAGAAAAGTTAGTAATATAATTGAAAGCTGACTGTCTTCTTGGCCAGTAACACTAGAATGCCAGCTTCATTGTTTATAATGGATAAAACTGGAAAAATGGAATAGTAATGGTTAGCTCAGCAGGTAGAATAAGCAGGTGATGAAACCGTTGGCTTCTCTGCTCTACCGTTCTGAAGGAGACATTTTTAAAATAATAAACATATTCTAGCTGGCCAGCTTTCACTCATGGTATACTATAAATCAAACACACAAAAATAATACAACAGTGAAAGGTGTGCACCCTGGAGTCAAGCTCTCTGTAATAATTCCAAATAAGTTACTTAAAACTAAATTTTCTCATCTACCAAATAGGGTATTATTTGTACCTAATGTGTATGGTTTCGATGAGGAAGAAGTAGTATATGCATCTGGTACTAGTTTAACACACATCTTTATCATTTGACCACTCCACATATTTCAGTTTCCCAAGGGGGAAAAACAACAGTATTTGTTATAAAAGGAAACTCTCATAAATTAAAACTTCTTTCATTCTCAATTCCCAATTTGGTTACCAAAAAACTTTCAAAGAAATAATCTGATTATCAAGATCAGCTCTTATCACAACCAAAGATGTAAAACAGGTAGACTTAGCAAGACATAGGCGGTCATGAATTTTTTATTGATATGTTAGTCACATAACATAAAATTTCACTATCTCAAGTGTACAATTCAGTGACTTAGTATATTCACTGTGTTTTGCAACCATTACCACTATCTAATTTCAGAATATTTCCATCACCCCAATTGGAAAACCCATAACCCCAAACCTATTAGCAGTTCCAATTCTCCTCATTCCCCTATCAGCCACTAATTTACTTTCTATCCCTATGGATATATCAATCCTGAACCCTTCATATATATGGAATCTTAAAATACATTGCCCCTTGTATCTGCCATCTCTCAGAATAATTTTTTCAAGGTTCATCCATGTCGTAGCATGTAATAGTACTTCACTTCTTTTTTGTGATTAAATAATATTCAATAGTATAGACACCCAGATGGTGCTAGTGGTGAAGAATCTACCTGCCAGTGCAGAAGACGCAGGGACTCAGATCATATCCTTGGGTCAGGAAGACCTGCAGGAGGAGGAAACAGCATCCCACTCCAGTGTTCTTGCCTGGTAAATTGTATGGACAGAGGAGCCTGGTAGGCAACAGTCCATGGAGTCACAGAGAGTCACACATGACTGAACAGTTGAGCAAACAAAATAAACAAAAATTTTGTTTATTTATTCACCAGTTAATGAACACTTGAATCCTTCCCATTTGGGATTATTATGAATAATGCTGCTATGAACGTTCATGTTTAAGTTTTTGTGTAAACATGTTTTCAATTCTCTCAGTATATACCTAAGATTGAAACTGCTGATTCAATTTTATAGCACTTCTGTTCTATTTTAAAGAAACTGCAAAAATATTTTCCAGGGTGGCTACACCATTTTACATTCTCACTAGCAATATATGAGAATATCAATTTCTCTTCATACTTGCTAGTACTTTTTTTTTTCTTTTCAATATAACCATCTTAATAGGTATAGAGTGTGATCTCATTGTGGTTTTGATTTGCATTTCTCTAATAACCAATCATGTTGAGTTTTTCATGTGTTTATTGGCAATTTGTATATCTTCTTTGGAGAAATGTCTCTCCATCAGTTGATGGACCCTTTAAAATTGGATTGTATGTCTTTTTACTGTTGTATGTGAGTCTTTTGTATATTCTGAATGCCAGACCCTATATAATTTGCAAAATGAAATACTAAAATTTCTAATTTGCAAATATTTTCTTTCTTTCAGTGGGTTGTTTTTTCACTTTATTAACAGTGTTTTAAAGACAAAGTTTTTTTTTTTTTTTTTTTTTAATTAACAAAGTCCATTTGTTTCTTTGATTGCTTATGTTGTAGGTATTTAAGAAACTGTTACCTAATCCAAATTTGTGCACATTTACACCACTGTTTCCTTCTGAGAGTTTTGTGGTTTGAGTTCTTGCATTTAAGTTTTTGTTTCATTTTGAGTTAATTTTTACATACTGTGTGACATAGGAGTCCAACTTAATTCTTTTGCATATCGGCGTATATTCATCTTGGTCATGAATTGTTGAGAGAGCCAGTCCTAGATAGTTCCTAAAACTCAGATGACACCTGGGCTGATTCTGCTGCTTATTGGTTGTGCTTAATAGTTTGAATCCTTGAAAACTATAGATAGTTTTTAAAACATTTCCAATTAAACATAAAATTTGAAGGACAGAAGAAATATAAAGAAAAAATGAAAATTACTCATACACCTAAAACTTAAGGCTAACCAGTTTAAATATTTTGCTGTATATATTTCTGTCTTCTATTTATGTATTCATATCACAAAATGCCTAATCTTTTATAAATATATTTTAATTAATATGAGTATTTTACTGTGGCAAATTTTAAAAGTTTTGTTCATAGTATTAGATCATGTGACTGTACTATCAATTTTATTTCTCAGTGTTACAGTTTTTTAAAATTGAGTGTTACTATGAGTATTTTTATACCTTAATGTATATATGTGACTCTGATTATTTCCCTGGGTAAATTAATAGGATTTGAATTTCAGTATCAGAGGCTTTTGATTGATATTGCCTGCTTTCTAGAAATACTTCAAGTGATGATTGATTTTTGTCTCTGGAGTTGTTTTTAATTCTTTTTAGGATTTTTATCTCTCTGATTACACTGCTCATCTGGTGCATATTACCCACTTTCTCCATTAGAGCCCTTAGCCTATTAATCATAGCTGCCTTAAATTCTCTGTCTGATAATCCCACATCTCTGCCATATCTGCTTCTGACACTTGTTCTGTCTCTTCCAATTGTGTTTTTTAGTTTTAGGTAAGCCAAGAAATTTTTCTTTTTTGTGGTAGCTGAACATGCATGCTAAATCACTTCCAGTCTTATCCAACTCTTTGTGACTCTATGACCTGTAGACAACCAGGTTCCTCTGTCCATGGGGTTCTCTAGGCAAGAGTACCGGAATGGGTTGCATGCCCTCCTCCAGGGGATCTTCCCAACCCAGGGATCAAACCTGTGTCTCTTATGTCTCCTGCATTGGCAGGTGGGTTCTTTGCTGAACATGGTACTGGGTAAAAGGAACTGTAATGAATAGGCCTTTAGTAATATGGTAACGAGATGAAGCAGAGACATTACTTTGCCAAGAAAGGTCCGTCTAGTCAAGGCTATGGTTTTTCCAGTGGTCATGTATGGATGTGAGAGTTGAACTGTGAAGAAAGCTGAGCGCCGAAGAATTGATGCTTTTGAACTCTGGTGTTGGAGAAGACTCTTGAGAGTCCCTTGGACTGCAAGGAGATCCAACCAGTCCATTCTAAAGGAGATCAGCCCTGGGTGTTCATTGGAAGGAATGATGCTAAAACTGAAACTCCAGTACTTTGGCCACCTCATGCAAAGAGTTGACTCATTGGAAAAGACCCTGATGCTGGGAGGGATTGGGGGCAGGAGGAAAAGGGGACAACAGAGGATGAGATGGCTGGATGGCATCACTGACTTGATGGACGTGAGTCTGAGTGAACTCCAGGAGTTGGTGATAGACAGGGAGGCCTGGCGTGCTGCCATTCAAGGGGTCTTGAAGAGTCAGACACGACTGAGTGACTGACCTGAACTGAAAGAGATTAAGAGGGAGGGGAAGTTTTTTATAGTCTGCGATTAGGTCTCAATCTTTCAGTGACCCTATGCTTTTGGGCTATGAACTGCCTGTGTTTCTGTTTTTTCTTTCTGCTCAGGTGGGACCAGAAGCTAGGAGGGCTAGAGGTAGGTGTTTTCCTACCTCTGGGTCAGCTACACTCTGATAATACCCCAGGGCTTGTGAGTGCTAAGTTGCTTCAGTCCTGTCCGACTCTTTGCAACCGTATGGACTATAGTCCAGCAGGCTCCTCTGTCCATAGGATTCTGCAGGCAAGAATACTGGAGTGGGTTGCCATTTCCTTTTCCAGGGGATCTTCCCAACCCGGGATCAATTCTGGGTCTCCTGCATTGCAGGCGGATTCTTTACAATCTGAGCCACCAGGGAAGCCCACCCCAGAGTTTAGGCCCCTGTTAACTAGCTTACCCTCAAGGCAGGCCTTGTTAAGAGGAACAGAGTGTTCTGGTATATTTCAAAGTAGTTTCTTTGTCCTATTCTGTATTGGAAGCACAAGGGAATTTTTCTCTGATATTTACTATGGGTATTTGGTAAGGCTCCTGCAGGTAAATCTCACAATGTTGTAGGGGTCCCCTTATGAATAAGTCCCCCTGAATTTTTTAAAATCTCAGCTTTATTGCACTGAGTCTCCAGCAATTCCTCATTACGGATCACATTTCCTTACTTCATCCTCGTTTTCAAGGCTGTTTCAGCTCCAGAATCTCTTCTCTGGTAAGCTATTCCTCCTTGTAAATATCTGCCTACCTCTCTCTCTAATCTTGAGATCAGTTGTTTGCCCTGTGTTCTTCTCTCTCCCATGGTTTCAGAAAAAGTTGTCATTTTTCAGTGTTCAGCTTTTTATTATACTTGTTATTAGGACATAGTCACAACTTCCCAAATCCTCATATGCAGAACTGGAAATAAGAAATGAATGATCAACTTTGAATTATTTTAGTAGAAATGTAGGATTTACAAAAACTAGCTAGGAAGGAAGCCTAACTATCCCTCACTTGAATGGAAAGAAGTTTTGAGGAAGAAGTGTCAATTGAATTTTTACTTAAAGTCTACACTTTTCTTATTTCTTTTAAGGGAAATATTTAGAAGCATAATATCATCTAAATTGAGACTGAATGAGGCATCATTTTAAATTTTTTGTGAACAGGATCTAGATATCATTTCTTTTGTAAACTCTTATAACATAATTAGTCAGTAAATATTGATTGGCAACCTGGAAGAAATGTAATTTCTGAGACCCATGGGCTATGTATGTATGTTGCTCAGTGGTGTCCGACTCTTTGTGACCTTATGGACTGTAGCCCACCAGGCTTCTCTGTCCATGTAATTCTCTAGGCAGCCATACTGGAGTGGGTTGCCATTCCCTTTTCCAGGGGATCTTCACAACCCAATGATTGAACCCATGTCTCCTGCATTGCAGACAGATTCTTTACCATCTGAGCTGCCAGGGAAGCATTGACCCAAGGGCTAGTTACTTGAAAGTATCTACAAATCATAGAGCCCCTTCTAAGGAGTAATTCAACCACAGATTGTGGGAATGGTCAGTATTATGGGACTATATTTTCTACAGTAGGGGTTTTTCCTTAATAAAACCAATGGTGAGCATTGAGTAGAAGGCTGATCCCATGGTATGGCTGCATACAAATACATGACTGGGTCAGTAAGATTCTACCTCTTAGAAAACTGACCTGGGAAATTTTGTGAGACTAATGTCATGGAAAGCAAGGAGATGAAGCTGAATGAGTTTATTACTGAGGACATAAGATGGAACAGGAATATAAGCCGTGATGACAAGCCAACAACATGAGAGAGAAGAGGCCATTAATTAAATAAAGACTATGAGAAGACTGTGAGGTCACCATTATCTTCATTACCTCCACCATAGATTCAGTTCAGTTCAGTTGCTCAGCTGTGCCTGACTCTTTGGGACCCCATGGACTACAGCACTGCCAGACCTCCCTGTCCATCACCAACTTGCAGAGTTTACTCAAACTCGTATCCGTTGAGTCAGTGATGCCATCCAATCGTCTCATCCTCTGTCCACCATAGTTTGCTGCTGCTGCTGCTAAGTCACTTCAGTCATGTCCAATTCTGTACGATGGCAGCCCACCAGGCTCTGCTGTCCTTGGATTCTCCAGGCAAGAACACTGGAGTGGGTTGCCATTTCCTTCTCCAATGCATGAAAGTGAAAAGTGAAAGTGAAGTCACTCAGTTGTGTCCGACTCTTCGGGATCCCATGGACTACAGCCTACCAGGCTCCTCTGGTAGGCTTTTTGCCTGGAAATCATGGGATTTTCCAGGCAAGAGTACTGGAGTGGGGTGCCATTGCCTTCTCCAATACCATAGTTTGGCCCCAGATAAATAACAGGGAGGGAACACAGCTCCACCCATCAACAGAAAACAGGATTAAAGACTTACTGAGCATGGCCCTGCCCATCAGAACAAGACCCAGTTTCCTCCTCAGTCAGTCCATACACATCTTATCCTTTTCCATCAGATGGCAGGCAGACTGAAAATCACAATCAGAATAGAATGGGAAAGACTAGAGTCCTCTTCAAGAAAATTAGAGACACCAGGGGAACACTTCATGCGAAGATGGGCACAATAAAGGACAGAAATGGTATGGACCTAACAGAAGCAGAAAATATTAAGAAGAGATGGCAAGAATATACAGAAGAACTATACAAAAAAGATATTCATGACCCAGATAATCATGATGGTGTGATCACTCACCTAGAGCCAGACATCCTGGAATTCGAAGTCAAGTGGGCCTTAAGAAGCATCACTACCAACAAAGCTAGTGAAGATGATGAAATTCCAGTTTAGCTATTTCAAATTCTAAAAGATTATGCTGTGAAAGTGCTGTATTCAATATGTCAGCAAATTTGGAAAACTCAGCAGTGGCCACTGGACTGGAAAAGGACTGGAAAAGGTCAGTTTTCATTCCAATCCCAAAGAAAGGCAATGCCAAAGAATGCTCAAA
The DNA here is from genome assembly GCF_029378745.1 of Bos indicus. Lineage (NCBI taxonomy): Eukaryota > Metazoa > Chordata > Mammalia > Artiodactyla > Bovidae > Bos > Bos indicus. Next base: position 58,292,605 of record NC_091763.1, on the reverse strand, counting down.
CTATCACACAATTGCACTTATCTCACAAACTAGCAAAGTAATGCTCAAAATTCTCCAAGCCAGGCTTCAACAGTGTGTGAACCGTGAACCTCCACATGTTCAAGCTGGTTTTAGAAAAGGCAGAGGAACCAGAGATCAAATTGCCAACATCCACTGGATTATCAAAAAAGCAAGAGAGTTCCACAAAAACATCTATTTCTGCTTTATTGACTATGCTAAAGCCTTTGACTGTGTGGGTCACAATAAACTGTGGAAAATTCTTAAAGAGATGGGAATACCTGCCTCTTGAGAAACCTGTATGCAGGTCAGCAACCAACAGTTAGAAGTGGACATGGAACAGACTTGTTCCAAATCGGGAAAGGGGTACATCAAGGCTGTATATTGTCACCCTGCTTATTTAACTGATATGCAGAGTACATCATGAGAAACAATGGGCTAGATGAAGCACAAGCTGGAATCAAGATTGCTGGGAGAAATATCAATAACCTCAGATATGCAGATGACATCACCCTTATGGCAGAAAGTGAAGAGGAACTAAAGAGCCTCTTGGTTAAAATGAGAGAAGAGAATGAAAAAGTTGGCTTAAGGCTCAACATTCAGAAATCTAAGACCATGGCATCTGGTCCCATCACTTCATGAGAAATAGATGGGGAAACAGTGGCTGACTTTATTTTCTTAGGCTCAAAAATCACTGCAGATGGTGCCTGCAGCCATGAAATTAAAAGATGCTTGCTCCTTGGAAGAAAAGCTATGACCAACGTAGACAGCATATTAAAAAGCAGGGACATTACTTTGCCAACAAAGGTCCATCTAGTCAAATCTATGGTTTTTCTAGTAGTCATGTATGGATATGAGCTCTGGACTCTAAAGAAAGCTGAGCACCAAAGAACTGATGCTTTTGAACTGTCATTTTGGAGAAGACTCTTGGGAGTCCCTTGGACTGCAAGAAGATCCAACCAGTCCCTCCTAAAGGAAATCAGTCCTGAATATTCATTAGAAGGATTGATGCTGAAGCTGAAACTCCAAACTTTGGCTACCTCATGTGAAGAACCTACTCATTTGAAAAGATCCTAATGCTGGGAAAGATTGAAGGCAGGAGGAGATGGGGATGACAGAGGATGAGATGGTTGAATGGCACCACCTACTCAGTGGACATGAGTTGAATAAACTCTGGGAGTTGGTGATAGACAGGGAGGCCTGGTGTGCTGCAGTCCATGGGGTTGCAAACTGTCGGACATGACTGAACGACTGAACTGAACTGATGAAAATGTAAAGTTAAACTACAGGGTAAGGATTTCAGTTATTAAGAAAAGATTGAAACAGTTAAAATAAGAGATTATTATCTAAGTCCTCCTCCTGGCAGATTCCCATATGGTTCAGTGGTAAGAATCCACTTGCTAATGCAGGAGCCACAGGAGACATCATTTGATCTCTGGGTTGGGAAGATCACCTGAAGGAGGAAATGGCAATCCACTCCAGTATTCTTCCTGGGATAATTCCATAGACAAAGAGGCTTAGTGACTGCAGTCCATGGAGTTGCAAAGAGTTGGACATAACTAAGCTGTACACATTCCTACTGGTAGGATCTTGATTTGCTTTGGGTCCAGAATGGCTATTCTCTACTAAGTCCAAATCTGCTTTATCTCCTGTTTCATGAAATTTCATCTCACTTATGGTTCCATATGCATCCTTTAATAACCTACTCATCCAGGTCTTACTTAGCTACCTTTTGGCAACAGAACAGTCTAAATAAAATAACATATATGGACTTTTATCTACTTATATGTAGATAAAGCTTGAAATATTTCAGTATCTAAGACAAAAAATACCAAATATTTTCCGACAAACTCATTAAAAGAGAAATCTCCTTTAATTCAGAATAGTTGAATAATGTTGGCCATTCTTTGAACTGATTTTGTTATCTAGTTGTCCACCTAATTTATATTGCTTATGTTTAAGTTAAAACTTGTATGTTTTAGCAGAGTGTGCCTAATAAGAAAAAAAGAAAATAGCCTCTCTATTTAAGTACTCCAGACTGTAAGCAGCTCACCAGTTTGGGATTTGAGAGTTTTTTTTTTTTTTTTTTCCCCCAAAAGCATTTATTATAGTTGGCTTCTGAATTCCTTAGGCTTTCTTCAGGGACATCAATATCCATCTCTCTCATACAGTAAATAATCTGCCTACAATGCAGGAGACCTAGGTGCTATCCCTGGGTTGGGAAGATCCCCTGGAGAGGGAAATGGCAACCCACTCCAGTATTCTTGTCCAGAAAATCCCATGGACAGAAGAGCCTAACGAGCTACAGTCCATGGGGTTGCGAAGAGTCAGACGTGACTGAGCAACTAACACAATAGTGGTTTGAGAGTGATATTTTAGTTTAATAATATAACTATGGAATTCTTACAGAAGCTAGACTAAATTATGCAAAGTTATTTGCTTTTTTATATTTTTGCTCCTAAAAGATATAAAAATCAAAGAAAAGTTAATTTTTGTTTTTACAAAAGGCTTCCCTTTACAATTAAAACAACTCAAGCCCCACAAATAGTTCCCATAAACAGTAAATATTTATTCTTGACTAGAGGCCTTTAGTGATATTACACAAACTTAATACTACAAGAAGAGCAACAGAAATAAAGTTCACAGGTATTTTGACCTATCTTATATGCCCACTGCCAAAAACCCTTGAGAGCAAAGGAGATGCTCAGGTGGGTTGGTGACATGACATAGTAAATAGAAGAAAAGGCATTTTATTCATTCTTAACACAAATTATTTAGATGGGAGAAGAGGAGGTAAACAGTAAAAAGGGAAGAAGAAAGATTTGGAAACAGTTGGAGAAAATGGAAAGAATCTTAGACAAAATCAATACATTTAAGGAAAATTATATACTGTGTCCATAAGCCTACTCCACAAACAAAGAAGGGAATGGTATGATTCATAAAGCAGTATTCAGTCTTTTACCCTATAATTTTCTAAGCACTTATGAATGCAAATTAGCGGAGAGGTAGAAATGTTCTTCTAACTCTAAAAGAGAATATAGACATCTGTTTATGTACAATTAAGCAATGATAATAAGAAATTTTTCTTGTAACACTATAATAGTTCTTTTGTTAACCTTGCATAAAGAAAAATAATTCAGTTCTTTCTTCCAGTACTATGGAAAAATAGATTCTCTAAGAACTGTTTGCCATACAGAACATCATGCCTCAGCAAAGTTAATCATCTACTTTAAAGTATGATAGATTAGAATAGTCCAGAGTCCTTATCATAAACAAAAGCAAATTATTTTCATGAAATATAAATTCAACATTGCCTTTCAAGATTAGTAGAGATTTAACCAGCCAAATAAATGGGTCTTAATAAAATATAGGAAAAAACCACTTGTTGTGAGAGAAAATCAGAAGAAAATTTCAATTTAAGAAATGGAGCTCAAAGAACATTGCATACTGAAATGACCATAAAATATACTTTTAAAAATATGAATATAATATTCAATAAGTAAAAAGCAAAGTTAAAAGGGGATGGTGAGTCAATTGCAAGTAACCTGGCAAATTTGAAAACCCCTAAAGCATTTAAATTTTAAATTTAAATAATTTAAATTTTAAAATACACAAATATTGACATTTAGCACTAAAATAAAAGTTAAATAATAGATTAATTACATTTGAAGGGAAAATTCATGAACTGGAAGGTAGGTCTGAAAAATAGGCTTGAAGAGATCAAATTTATGTAAGTCAGGGTAAGTGTCAAAAAGAATTTTACTAGTTTGCATTCCCACCAACAGTGTAAGAGAGTTCCCTTTTCTCCACACCCTCTCCAGCATTTATTGCTTGTAGACTTTTGGATCGCAGCCATTCTGACTGGCGTGAAATGATACCTCATAGTGGTTTTGATTTGCATTTCTCTGATAATGAGTGATGTTGAGCATCTTTTCATGTGTTTGTTAGCCATCTGTATGTCTTCTTTGGAGAAATGTCTATTTAGTTCTTTGGCCCATTTTTTGATTGGGTCATTTATTTTTCTGGAGTTGAGCTGTAGGAGTTGCTTGTATATTTTTGAGATTAGTTGTTTGTCCGTTGCTTCATTTGCTATTATTTTCTCCCATTCTGAAGGCTGCCTTTTCACCTTGCTAATAGTTTCCTTTGTTGTGCAGAAGCTTTTAAGTTTAATTAGGTCCCATTTGTTTATTTTTGCTTTTATTTCCAATATTCTGGGAGGTGGGTCATAGAGGATCCTGCTGTGATGTATGTCAGAGAGTGTTTTGCCTATGTTCTCCTCTAGGAGTTTTATAGTTTCTGGTCTTATGTTGAGATCTTTAATCCATTTTGAGTTTATTTTTGTGTAGGGTGTTAGAAAGTGTTCTGGTTTCATTCTTTTACACGTGGTTGACCAGATTTCCCAGCACCACTTGTTAAAGAGATTGTCTTTAATCCATTGTATATTCTTGCCTCCTTTGTCAAAGATAAGGTGTCCATATGTGCGTGGATTTATCTCTGGGCTTTCTATTTTGTTCCATTGATCAATATTTCTGTCTTTGTGCAAGTACCATACTGTCTTGATAACTGTGGCTTTGTAATAGAGCCTGAAGTCAGGTAGGTTGATTCCTCCAGTTCCATTCTTCTTTCTCAAGATAGCTTTGGCTATTCGAGGTTTTTTGTATTTCCATACAAATTGTGAAATTAGTTGTTCTAGCTCTGTGAAGAATACCGTTGGTAGCTTGATAGGGATTGCATTGAATCTATAAATTGCTTTGGGTAGTATACTCATTTTCACTATATTGATTCTTCCAACCCCTATGGAGAACAGTTTGGAGATTCCTTAAAAAACTGGAAATAGAACTGCCTTATGATCCAGCAATCCCACTGCTGGGCATACACACTGAGGAAACCAGAAGGGAAAGAGACACGTGTACCCCAATGTTCATCGCAGCACTGTTTATAATAGCCAGGACATGGAAGCAACCTAGATGCCCATCAGCAGATGAATGGATAAGAAAGCAGTGGTACATATACACAATGGAGTATTACTCAGCCATTAAAAAGAATACATTTGAATCAGTTCTAATGAGATGGATGAAACTGGAACCTATTATACAGAGTGAAGTAAGCCAGAAAGAAAAACACCAATACAGTATACTAATGCATATATATGGAATTTAGATGGTAACAATAACCCTGTGTACAAGACAGCAAAAGAGACACTGATGTATAGATCAGTCTTATGGACTCTGTGGGAGAGGGAGAGGGTGGAGAGATTTGGGAGAACAGCATTGAAACATGTGTAATATCATGTATGAAATGAGTCACCAGTCCAGGTTCGATGCACGGTACTGGATGCTTGGGGCTGGTGCACTGGGACAACCCAGAGGGAGGGTAGGGGAGGAAGGAGGGAGGAGGGTTCAGGATGGGGAACACAGGTATACCTGTGGCGGATTCATTTCGATATTTGGCAAAACTAATACAATATTGTAAAGTTTAAAAATAAAATAAAATTAAAGAAAAATTTTTTTTAATTATCTCATTTTTCCTGTTGTATTTTCTAGGTACAGTATTTAAAATGAGTCAGTCAATATTCAAAGTGATAATAGCTGAGACCTTTTCAGAATAGATGAGAGATAGGAGTATTCACAGTAAATTCCAAATAGAATTAAGTAAAAGCGGTCATTTTTTTACTTGCAGTAAATGCAGAAGACAAAAGAAAAAAGAATGAAAAGACCCCTACAAAGTAATGACAGTAACCCAGTAGGAAACTTCTCAATAGCAATAATAGGAGCAAGAAAATAATAAAAGATTTTCTTCAAAACATTGAGAGGAAAAATAAGTATTAAAATAATATTGAGTACCTATAAACAATTATTTCAGAAGAGAGCAAGATTAAGGCCTTTAAAAATATAAAAATGAAGGACTATATTAGTAACAGTGTAGAGTAAAAAGAAAATGATTCCAAAAGGAAGATGTGAATGCAAAAAAGAATGAAATTCATGAAGATGGGGTATGAAATTAGTAAGCAGAAAAAAATCCTGTTGGCAATAAAATAGTGTTATTAAATTATATATATGTTTGTATATGCATATAAACATTGATTATTTCAAATAACAATTTTGGAGTTTTAATAAGAACAAGAAAGCGTTAGCGTATTATCAACTGGGGGATTTTCACAGAAACTAATGCCTATTATTGTAATATATCTCTGGTCAATACTGTGTTAATTAAGTTTGGAGTTTAAGTATATAAATTAAAGTTTTAAGGATGCCCACAAAAAATAACAGATTAGAGCAGAGGTCAGCAAACTTTCTCTGTGAAAACAGTTAACTATTTCAAGCCTTGCAGCATACATGATCTTTGTAGTAACTAACTCTGCCACTGCGGTATGAGAGCAGCCAAAGACAGGGGTGAGGAACTGAGCTGAACGTTCTACCCTGGTTCTTAAAGCTTCACCTGGAAGTGACATGTCACTTTGTTCACAGCTCAAGAACTACAAGTCACATGGTCCCATCCAGCTCAAAGTAAGTGCACAGAAGTAGAATTAGAAATATCTGGTGGACAACTCTGGTGATTATCACAAAATAGATTATCTTTGTATTTTCCATATTGATGGAAAAAATCTTCAATTTTTACATTGTCCAAGAATAAAAAGACTTGCTTTTCACCTTTTTAAAAAAAATGAAATGAGCATGACTGTATTTCAATAAAACATTATTTATGACAATAAGCAGGGCAGAGTTGGCCAGTGGGCTGTAGTTTGCTTATCCCTAGGTTAGAAGGTATAACTACCAAACAATTTGAAAATTATAGGTTTACCAAACTTTATCAATCTAAATGTGGAAAAGGAAATAGAAAAAAATAAGATTAGAAAAAGCAAACAGATCCATAATGATGTAGATAAGTAGAATCAACAAATATAAACAAATTACAGTACTTAAATAAGAGAGATTGCTGAAAAGGTACAAAACAAAATCTAGTTTTAGGATCTTTACCAAAAAAAAAAGAAAGAAAATCTTAGGCCACAGGGAGATGGAAGTGTAGAGATATACCAAGATATACCAGGAAAAAACTAATCTTATAATAGCATAAGAATGCTATTATATCTGCATAAATTTTAAGGAAATGCATTTTGACAAGTTTTTTAAAGAGCATTATTATTTATAAAGAAGAGAGAGCAGAATAATAATGAGTTCATCAAGAATATATGAAACTACTAACATATATATGATGAGTAAAAAGTGACAGGATTACAAGGAAAAAATAGATGCATCAAGATAATAAGAACTTTTAATGTATTTCACTCAGGAATTGATAGAACAATCAGAAAAATATTAGCAAAATATAGAAAATTTAAATAGCATAGGAATGAGCTGTATCTAATGAATAGTTATAGAACTCATTTCCTACAATGAGGAAAGACCAGTCCATAAAAGCAAGTCTTAATAAATTTTAAAGATTGTCTATTATTTTACCAACATTCACCCACTTCAGGGCTGTTAAGAACCAATTTAATTGCATAGCTTTGATAATAAAATACTATTGTTAATTCCCACCACAATAATTTATATATTCAGTGTGTTGACAATAAAAGTGTTGCTAGTGGTTTTCTTGAAACATATAATGTCTGATTTTTAAAATGTATATGGAAGAGTATGATCAAAAATGACAATTCTGAGAGAAAAAAGCTTGCTTTACCAGAAATTAAGACTTTTTATGAAGCTTTGTAAATCAAGACACATTGACCAAATAGAACAGAACAAAGAATATCAAAATAAATCTATACATATATAGAAATGCAAGATATGATGTAATTATTGCAGATCACTGGGGAGAAATGAATTGTTAAGAAATGTTGAGAAAAGTAGCTCAACGTATGAAAAAATAATGTCACATTCCTACCTCACAGAAAATGTGTGTGTAAATGAAAACTTATACTCACATAATAACTTCAAGTGCATATAATAAGTCATATCTTTAGATGTTTTAGAAAAATCTTAGAAAAATAATTTTATGTTTGCAAGTCATAGAAATATTCTTTGAACTTATATCTCTGTTCTCTAAACACTCAATGATACATATAAATGCCTGAACTAAACAAATAAAGTTGCTTTACTACTATATTTGGTAAATGCCTGAGGCACAAGCCCTGGATTATATTTATATGAATGCTTCATAGTCTAACACTTCGCAGTGCAACAATTGGGCAACTCCCTGTTATGGCATAAAGCCAAATGAAAAGACAGATGGGATTTGAAAGCAACTATTGGCTGCACAGTGACAATTCTCTGAGTGGCCGAAAAGGAATTTGAAAATTACACAGTACTCTTGGGATATATATAATGAATGCGTTCAGTGAATGACTCAGAATTGTGATTATTAAAAAATACTTCTCCCCCACGTTATTGGGTTGGTCAAGAAGTTCATTCGGAATTTCCCATAACATATTACAGAAAACACTGAATGAACATTTTGGCCAATCTGGTATTTTACAGTGATGATGGCATGGCTTTTTGTAGGTGATAACATCTGTCTTGTGTAAGTATAAGCAAATTAGGGCCTAGAGTTTTCCTGTAAAGAGTAAAGATTCACCATTTTTACCTATGCTAATTTTTCATGATATTATAACAATATAATTTTAGAGTAGATAGGGAACAACTTTCTACTTCAACTTGTTGTCCCACATTTTTTTTTTTTTTTTGACATTTGAGCATAAAGGGAAGAAACAGTACAGATGGGAGAGCAGCTTTTATTTGTAGATAGCTGAAAGATGAAAGAAGATATACTAGTCCCAACTTTAAAGTAACAGAAGCTGAGCAATAGAATTGGATGCTGAATAGGACTTCTTCTGGCCTGCATATGTAAATAATAGGTTACTTACAAAGAGAATCAAATTTCTGATTTGTACACTAGAAGTTTTAGAAGACTATGGAATAGTGACTACTAAGACTATTGCATGAGAAGGTCTGAACATGAGAATCCATTTTTTTAGTTAAGGTAGCAGACACTTATTAAGGAGAAAGAAAGATACTTGTTAATATACAGTATTCAAAAATTATATTAACTACATACTTTAAGTGACGAAAATACATGGGTAAAGATTCTGACCTATTTGAATCACTTCCCTGAACTCCTGAAACTAAGGCAACATTGTAAAGCAACTGCACTTCAAAAATAACAACAAAAGAAACAAATGAAAGGAAAATTTAACCAAGTAACAAATCTCAAAGGAGGCGTCAAGAGAGGGGATGACCAAGAAGAAGCAGTAATGAGCAATGGACCTTCTCTCCCAGGAGAAGGCGATGGCACCTCACTCCAGTACTCTTGCCTGGAAAACCCCATGGACAGCGGGGCCTGGTAGGCTGCAGTCCATGGGGTCTCTAAGAGTCGGACACAACTGAGTGACTTCCCTTTCACTTTTCACTTTCACACAATGGAGAAGGCAATGGCAACCCACTCCAGTGTTCTTGCCTGGAGAAGCCCAGGGATGGGGGAGCCTGGTGGGCTTCCGTCTGTGGGGTCACACAGAGTTGGACACGACTGAAGTGACTTAGCAGAAGCAGCAGTATTAAATGATGATGTGGCAAATGAAAAATCTACAAATAATCTAGGATAAAAGGACTAGAAAATTTTGGTAAAATCTATAAACTGAGGTGAGAGAGATAATGATGAAGTAAAAAGCCTTTTTAGAGGGCAATTTTAGAATGGAAAAAGTAAAGATATCTTAGGAGTTTTATCTTTTGGGCACAGGAAAATGCACATTGTGGAGGAGAAATGATGAGTGCCTTAGTTTTATATGATACTTGAAAATAAGTACCAAATTCTGTATTTTAGGAATCAATTGCTTTGTTTTTGCTTGAGTTTTTTTTTCTGCTAATTTTTTAAAAATTGAAGTATAGTTGATCTATTTATATTAGTTTCAGGTACAGCATAGTAATTCAACACTTTTATAGATAGTATTCCATTTAAAAACTCACATATACTGTTGGTGGGAATGTCAATTGGTACAGCCACTATGGAAAACATTATGGAGTTTCTCAAAAAAAAAAAAAAAAAACCTAAAAATATAATTACCATATAATCCAGCAATTCTACTCCTGGGTATATAGCCAAAGGAAATGAAAACACTAATTCCAAAAGATACATGCACCCTAATGTTAATGGCAGTATTATTTACAGTTACTAAGGGAGAAGGCAATGGCACCCCACTCCAGTACTCTTGCCTGGAGAATCCCATGGATGGAGAAGCCTGGTGGGCTGCACTCCATGGGGTCGCTAAAAGTCGGACACGACTGAGCGACTTCACTTTCACTTTTCACTTTTATGCATTGGAGAAGGAAATGGCAACCCACTCCAGTGTTCTTGCCTGGAGAGTCCCAGGGACGGGGGAGCCTGGTGGGCTGCCGTCTATGGGGTCACACAGAGTCGGACATGACTGAAGCGACAGCAGCAGCAAGGCTATGTAAACAACCTAAGTGTTCACGAATGGATGAATGGATAAAGAAGTTGTGGTATATACATGCAAATGGACTATTATTCAGCCATTAACAGAATGTAAATCTGCCATTTGCAACAGTGTGCATGGACTTAGGAATCTATTTTCTTTGTAGAAAAAGTGAAGAATTTTTAAATTATCAAAGAAGATTTCTAAAGGGGATGAATCATACCAGCTTGATCATACCAGGTAAAATATAGATCAATAAAACAGAAAGCCATGAAGGATGATAGTCAACATAAATTACAATGGAGGAAATGCAACCAAGAATATAAGATATATTAAATGTGAATGGCTTTAAATCCCCATAAGCCAGAGATTCAGTTTGGATTAGAAGGCAAAACCCAGAAATATACACTCACAAGAAATGACAAAAGCACACTGCAAAAAAGAAAATGGGCAAAAAGACTCCCAGGCAACTGCAAATGCAAGTAAGTGGTCATTGCAATATTAATACTAGACAGTGTGGGATTTAAATTAACAACACTAAACAATATGAAGAGGACAGAGGTACTTATGTACTCAGTCGCTAAGTCATGTCTGACTCTTTGTGACCCCATGTAACACTGTAGCCCACCAGGCTCCTCTGTCTATGAGATTTCTCAAGCAAGAAAATGAGAGGGTAGCCAGTTTCTTCTCCAGGGGATCTTCCCAACAGAGGGGTCAAACCTGTATCTCCTGCATTGCAGGCTGATTCTTTACCACTAAGCCACCTGGGAAACCCAAGATTGCCTAATCTGGAACAGTAAAAACTATATTTCATGAAGATGATGTAGCAAACAGAATCCTGTATGTCTAAATATTAGAGCTGATATAGAAAATAAAATTAATTTGAATGAAAGTCCATGTTGCCAAATTATGATGAGAGAGTTTAACATATTCCTTTTATATTTGGAAATGAAATGGCAATCCACTCCAGTACTATTGCCTGGAAAATCCCATGGACAGAGGAGCCTGGTAGGCTACAGTCCACGCGGTCGCAGAGTCGGACAGGACTGAGCGACTTCACGTTCACGTTCAACATAAAAATTAGTTAAAGTATGGAATAATTGAATGAAATAACATATCTGTTTATAATATAGATTCCAGGTGGCTCAGATGGTAAAGAATCTGCCTGCAATTCAGGAGACCCAGGTTTGACCCAGGGTCGGGAAGATCCCCTGGAGAAGGAAACAGCAACCCATTCCAGTATTCTTGCCTGGGAAATACCATGGACACAGGAGCCTGGCATGTTACAGCTCATGGGGTTGCAAAGAGTTAGAACTGAGCAACTAACAGTTTCAGTTCATATAATATATAATACATCATTAAGATGCAAAGTTTATATACTTATATATATGATGAAGTGATACATATTTGCATATTTCCATGAATAATTAAAAGAAAATATAAAGAAGTAAAACTACTTTGAGTGAAAAGGGAATATAGAGGAAAAAATTTCACCACAAACTATAGGACACAAGGAAAAATCTATAATCAAAAGAAAACTAATAAGTTTACATGCCTTCATTAGACTAAAAATATTATTTCTCTCTAGCAATTAGAAATTGCATAGTAAAATAAGCATAAACAGGATGAAGGATTAATTTTAAAACTAAAGTTAGTAAAATATAAACAAATAAAAAATGATAGTACAATAAAAAACTAAAACTAAATCCCAAATTAGATTTTTAGGAAGAAAATTCAGAGTGTTAAATGCCAAACCAAAGGAAGAATCTTTAAAAAGCAAGAGAGTAAAAATATACTTGATAAATAATGAGAACTCACAAATATTGAAGATTAATAGATTGTAAAAACAAAAAACCCCAAAACTGTTCAATTCTATGGTGAGAAATATTAAAAACTAAAGGAGATGATTAAACATAACCCGCCAGAGAAAGATTGATGAACGTAAAAGAGACTATAATGATTAAAGATTACCATTAAAATGAAATAACAAGACAGGTGGAGTCACATCCAATTTGTATTTAAATTTTAAATATAAATCCATGTTACTTAAACTGTGTCAAACAGATGATAAATCTCAATTACTTTATGAAGGCTATATAACTTTAATATAAAAGATAATATATGCAATACCCCAGTGAAAATAATAGGTAAAACATATGATTAATAAGTTGTAAAAAATATTATCAAAGAAAACTCAGCAATGCAAGAGTGGTTCAATAACAGGAAATCTGTCAACATAATTCAAAATGTCACTCTTAGTGTTGGATACACATAACATGTTTATACCAATAAATTCCAGAAATGTCTCTGCTTATATTACTTATTTGCTTTTGCAAATAAGATTCCTTATTCCATTAGAACCCTTAAAATATTAATAATGTTTTTAAATTTTCTAATAATTCTAACATCTGTATTACATCTGAGTCTGGTTATGATGCTTACTTTGGCTCTTCAGACTATATTTCTTCTTGGCTTTTGGCGTGCCTTGTAATTTGTTATTGAAAGCTGGGCCTGTTGTAGAGGGTAACAGGAAATGAGATAAATAGACCTTTAGTACAAGAACCCATGGATTAACATACTAAATAATAAAAATATTATTAATCAATTATTGATATATTTTAATAGCTAGGAGTTGGGCTAAAATAGGAGTTACAGGTTTCAGAGGCTTTAGATTTCACTAGCATCCTTGTTTTTATCTTTCCTTTTGGCTTAAGATTTTCCTAAGTGCTGCTTCTTAGACAGTTTATGTGTTGTAGCTCTTTCAGATATAATCCAGGGTTATTATACCAGAACCCTATTGGCATAGTGCTAAGGTATGAGGGAAGATGAGTGTTCTACAATCTTCCAATTAAATGTCAGTCCTTCAGTGGACTTGTATTTCAGGACTGTTATAAGTGTTTCTCCAATAATACAGGTTTTTCGTTTTTTTTTTTTTCTCCCTGCCCCCTTATTTCTGAATTGGTGGCCCCTGTTTGCTATGTATCCCTGGTTGCCTAATTAGGTAAGACTGGAGGGCTGGAGGGACCTGGGTGGGAGGAATTCCCTTTCCCTAGCAGGGCTTTTTACGTACTTTGCTCAAGAGTGTAGGCATTTGTTATAAAGAAGGCTCTGGGCTGATTTTGCAATGGCTACTCTTTCCCTCTGTCAGAGCTCGTAGGGATGTCCTGGAATCCTTAGCATAAGGACTTGATAGAATTCTGGGAAAAGCAGCCCCAAAAGCGTGATTGCCCCTGGAGTTTTGCATTCTCCACTTGTTCATAATCAGCCTCCAGTAAGTCATCAAAATTACATTTAAATGTTCCTACCACTTTATTGCTCTAGCAACTTCTGCTCCAAGAAGCAGGTTTCAGTTTTCTTTCTTCCTTGAGGCACCTGTCTCTCCACATTTGAGGGATGATGTTTTATCTGCAACTCCAGTTCTCTGATGGATTCAAGAAAACTGTCAATCTTCAGTTTGTATGGCTTTTCCTTGTTACAAGGATGGGACTGATGCCTTTCAAGCTGTTTGTGTGTGAGAGCTAAAACTGGAAGCTATATGACTGAAAAAAGAAACTTTTGTTCTAGGGAAGGAATAGAGAGATGCAGACATAGAGAAGGGACATGTGGACACAGAGGGGGAAAGAGAGGGGGAAAGAGAGGATGAATTGGGAAATTCGATTTGACATAAATATACTACCATGTGTAAAATAGATAGCTAGCAGGAGCCTGGGGTATGGTATAGGCAGCTCAGCTCAGCTCGGTGCTCTTTGATGACCTAGATGGAATAGGGGGATGGAGGGGGAGGAAGTGCAAGAGGGAGGGGATATATATGTACATATAGCTGATTCACTTTATGGTACCGCAGAAACTAACACAATATTCTAGAGCAATTACACTCCAACAAAGCAAAGGAAAAATAAAAAACTTTAGCAAAAAGCATAGATAAAATCATTTTGAAGAAGACACAGATTTTGGAAATACCTATTTGCGAACTGCATTACAGCTAAAGTGGACACTTCTATACAATACAAAGAAGGCTTATCAATAGACAAGATAAAGATAGACAAGCAAATAGGAACAAACCCAGTTCACAAAAAGCTAACCAAATGGCCAGTAAACTTGTGAAAAATTACTAAATTAATAGTTGTGGCAATGCAAACAATAGCAGCAAAACTTAAAAATTAATATAAAAACTCAGGCACTCATACATTTTGGGTTAATAGAAATATGAATTGCTGCACACTTTTTAACAACCTGGCAGCAATCATTAAGGTTCACAAACCTTAAGCCCTAGACAATTCAATATTTCATCTCTATCTTATACAAATAAAAGCAAATTAAAGTATATTCACATGGATATTGATGGCATATGACTGTTAACAATGTGAATGCTTGGTGCTAGAAAATACTTAAATAATAATGAAACAGCCAAACTATGGGATATTTTGCACTAATTTAAATGCATGACAGCTACGCTTGTTGAGTTGGAAGGATTGCCATGAAGTATTTATGAATAAGAAAAGCAGAATGTAGAAAATTGTTTACTATAATTCTAATTTTAGAAAACAACAAAAAGCCAGACATCATTAGATCTACACAAAGATTTTGCCAGATTTGCAGATTCTTTTTATAGTGTGATTTAATGACAAAATAAGCAACTGAGCAAAGGGAATTTTTTAAATGTCTGTTTATATGCATGAAGATGTTTGATAAGTTTAAATAAGCAAGTTGAGATATATGGAAAAATAGACAAGATATAGGTTGGCTCATGATAGAAAGATGGGATGAGAGAAGGAACATGGAGCTGATGGTGAATTTTTTCTTTATCTTTGTATTTCTTCACTACTTTCAAGTTTATATTAAAATAGTAAACTTAAAAAAATCAAATACACAAATTCTAAACTTTAAAAACACGTTTATACTACTATTCAGGTTTTACTGAGTGTATCAGTCTCAATTTGCTGAGAATAACAGTCACAACTATTAAAGGAACAGGGATTTAATATAGGAATTAACTGTTTCCTAGCTTTGTGAGTAGCTGAGGGAATGATGGTCCATGAGGCTGTGTGTGGAAGATCAGAGAAAGTTACTAGCCATTTTCAGAGATGCTGTCAGTTCCCTCATGATCTCCCTAGAAAAATGTTGTTTATTTCACTTCTGTTTTATCTTTTTTTTTTTAATTGTTTCTTTTTTATTTTATTTTATTTTTAAACTTTACATAATTGTATTAGTTTTGCCAAATATCAAAATGAATCCGCCACAGGTATACATGTGTTCCCCATCCTGAACCGTCCTCCCTCCTTCCTCCCCATACCATCCTTCTGGGTCGTCCCAGTGCACTAGCCCCAAGCATCCAGTATCGTGCATCGAACCTGGACTGGCAACTCGTTTCTTACATGATATTTTACATGTTTCAATGCCATTCTCCCAAATCTTCCCACCCTCTCCCTCTCCCACAGAGTCCATAAGATTGTTCTATACATCAATGTCTCTTTTGCTATCTAGTACACAGGGTTATTGTTACCATCTTTCTAAATTCCATATATATGCGTTAGTATACTGTATTGGTGTTTTTCTTTCTGGCTTACTTCACTCTGTATAATAGGCTCCAGTTTCATCCACCTCATTAGAACTGATTCAAATGTATTCTTTTTAATGGCTGAGTAATACTCCATTGTATATATGTACCACAGCTTTCTTATCCATTCATCTGCTGATGGACATCTAGGTTGCTTCTATGTCCTGGCTATTATAAACAGTGCTGCGATGAACATTGGGGTACATGTGTCTCTTTCCCTTCTGGTTTCCTCAGTGTGTATGCCCAGCAGTGGGATTGCTGGATCATAAGGCAGTTCTATTTCCAGTTTTTTAAGGAATCTCCACACTGTTCTCCACAGTGGCTGTACTAGTTTGCATTCCCACCAACAGTGTAAGAGGGTTCCCTTTTCTCCACACCCTCTCCAGCATTTATTATTTGTAGGCTTTTGGATCACAGCCATTCTGACTGGTGTGAAATGGTACCTCATAGTGGTTTTGATTTGCATTTCTCTGATAATGAGTGATGTTGAGCATCTTTTCATGTGTTAACACAAGTTCTTTCACTTACCAACTTGATTTGTCATTGTTCCAAGCTAACCAAAATGGCATGGTACAATCCAGCACAGTCTACTCTTTTGTCAACTTGGCACTCATACAATCCACATCATGGCTCTGACTAATAATTATATCATGGTGTGGTTTAATCACTAAGTTGTGGCTGACTCTTTGTGACCCCATAGACTGTAGCCCACCAGGCTCCTCTGTCCGTGGGATTTCCCAGGAAAGAATACTGGAATGGGTTGCCATTCATTTCCTCCTCCAGGGGATCTTCCTAACCCAGGGATAGAAATCATGTCTCCTGCATCTCCTGCATCAGCAGGTGGATTCTTTACCACTGAACCACCTGGGAAGCCCAATTATATCATACTGTATGTTATATTACAACTATGTTATATATAATGTTTTCTACATATATATAATGCAAATATGTGTGCATTGAATGTCTATAGATAAAAGAAAATATGTATCACTGTAATATCCCTTATTTCTGCATTGTGGTCACATAGGCATAAATTGGTATTTTATCTCCCTGTTTTACTCCTCATGTCATATCCCTTTGTTCTCAGCAAGTACCTCAATTGTTTGTGGTTCTTTGCCTGCTTGGTGACCCAGACTTTTTACTCCAGAGACATTCTATGCTATTAGTCATCATGCTTATGTTGTAGTTTTCCATTCAGTTTTGTCACAAGATTATGAAGAGGTGCCCTAGGAAAACTCCTGAATCATGGGAGTATAGATTATCTGTTCCTGCACAACAGATTACCACAAAGTCTAGCAATTTTGAACAACACATCTTTATTATCTTATAAATTATATAGATTAGGAATCTGGGCGTGGCTTAGCTGAATGCTTTGCTTGAGGATCCATCACAGGTTATAATAAAGCTGTTGACTGGAATATAGTTATCTCAAGGCCTGACTGGCAAAGGATCCATATCCAGACGACTCTGGTTATTGTCAAGATTGAATTTATCATGGGCTATTGGACTTGGGTGGGTGGGGAGTGGGGTGGGCAGCTCATTTCCTTACTGACTATTGCCCAGAGGCTTCTGTCACTTCCTTACCAAGCAAACATGGAAGCTTGCTTCCTCAAACTATGCAAGCTGGAAAGACGGTACAGTCTAAGACACAAGTTGTAATATTTTGTAACCTAATAATGAAATAGCAACATATTCCGTAAGAAACTAAAACTCATTGCCGTATCCTTTTTGTTAGAAGCATGTCATTATGTTCATTCCACACTCAAAAGGAGTGGATTACACAAGGGCATAAATATCAAATGCTGGAGATCCTTGGGGCCATCTTGGAAGTCGGCCTGTCTCATTGGGCATACTTCTTTCTGCCACCATTGTGTACTAGCGATCCAGCTGAACCAGTCACTCAAGTTACCATGTTTTGGGCTGTTCATTCCATAGTGTAAGGAACTTAAAGTGACTAGGTGGCATTCTCAACTTTTAGTTTAATGAAGCCATTATTCTATCTCCTTGCAGAGTCATTATTTTATTGGAAACTTAAATCTAAGCCAGCAGAAAACTTTTGAGCAAGGAAGACAAATTCAAATCCAGCTTTAGTGTTTAATCTAGCAAGAACAGATCACTGCCCCTTTCATGAGAGAATATAATTAACCTGTTGTCATATAGCCATCTGCCCTAGAATCCTTACTAGGCAAAGCTAAGATACCAAGGGCTCATGGTTTCTCTCTACTGTTGGCAGGTTGGACACTCAGCACTGATAAAGTCATATCAGCATTAAGTGGACACCCATGTTGATGAGTATATCTATTCCAGCTCTACACTTTAGTATAAGAAACATGACCATACAGTATCTTGAGAACCCCTCTGCAGGTGATTAAACAGAGTTAATCACCTCTCTCTCTCAAGTCCTCTTTCTGAAAAGTAGACACTGTGCTATTTTGTGTCCCCAAGAATTTGTGTTAGCTCAAACCTAGTGTCCAGAAATCTCTTAAGATATTTGGTTACTTCTTACCCAAAGCACAAATACCCTACAGGTTCTTCTGGAAAAATCTAAATGAATAATTTATAATATACATTTTTGGCAGTGTGGCTATATTTTTCCTTAAGGGAATCAAGCCTCCTTACCATGTAAAGAGGTCTGAATCTGCAAACCATTGAAGTTTGGAAAGTAAGGTCCACGACTATTGTAGAAATGCAATTCAGGCCTCTACTCACTGGTCCCAAAGGTTTGTACTTATGCATATCAAGTAGATTTGGTGTAGTAGGCTGTTCATCTCTGTTAGTCCTAGGAATATAATTATTTAGCCACAAACAGGGCTTTCTACATGTCTACATGTCCTTGCTACCCCTTATAGTAACTTTGCCTACCTTGACTCTGTTAATTAAGTTCCAGTAGCAGCTAAATGTATTCTGCGGCTCCTTGCCATGTCATAATCCCGCCATCTTCATTGTTTTCTGGGAGTGTCTTCCACTAATAGCCTCTCTGTATTCCTGATTTGCACAGAATAGCCATTAAAGACACTTTCAGGGTTGCTTGTTCCCCCTAAATACTGTATTTCTGAAAAACTTGGAGAAAGGGGTGAGTGTGAGCAGTGGAACCTAGAAATGCCATTTCTATCTCCATAAGCCTTTGGATACTACCTTCAGTTCATTTTGGCCACCACAGGGACATAGTTGTAGTCAATTAAACAAGCTGCTAGAGTTATTCCTAACTGTTCAAGGTAGCACACTGAATCCAAAATCACTTGTCAGTGATTCATATAAATAAACCCAGCTGAATCAGTGTGTTTCTTCCTCTCTGTTGTAACATCCTTACATCCTCAGTGATATTTCCCCAGGTTCCACTGATGTAAACTGTCAAACTTGTTAACGTTCTTGGTGTGTGTATTGCTTCCAGAGTAAGACTTTTGTTGTTGTTTTTTCCCCAAGGTTTGAATCCTTGTTAAAGGTTTAGTATCAGTGAGAGGTGATGGGATGAGTTGTGAGAATCAGCATTTCTCCCACAAGGCTACAGGATTTTTAGCAAGAGAAAAATGAATCTATTTAGGCAAAGGAGGTTCCTACTAGGTGGAATTTGGGGGTTCAGGTTTCTTTGCTTCATTGGAATCTATCCAGATATCTCTATCTCAATCTTCAGGGTTCCAGTCCTTCCCAATCAATGTCATAGACATACTGTAAGAAATCCCAAGAAGTTATGAATTTGACCCACATTTTAATTCAGTCACTGGCAGCATTAGATTTTGGATTTGGTTTTCAAAATTTGCAAACCTTCAATTAAAAGCAATAGGCAATCTTTCACGGTAGCCATTGATGTTTCTGGTTCCTTACTTGGGACTTGAGATGGAAATTTAAAGCCTTGACATCGTTTACTTTTTTTCCCAATTTTTCCAGTGCTGTTAAAATAGCCAGCCTTCTCCTCTGCCCCTAACCTGTCCTTATAGTCCATGTTATCATGATATTTTTTGTAGGCTCCCTAGTGGTTCAGATGGTAAAGAATCTGCCTGCAATCCAGGAGACCCAGATTCAACCCTGAGCCCTGAAGAAGGAAAAGGCAACCTACTCCAGTATTCTTGTCTGGGAAATCCCATGGGCAGAGGAACCTGGTGGACTATAGTCCATGGGGTTGCAAACAGTTAGACACAACTGAGTGACTCACACTTTCACTTTCATTTTCATATGGTCACTCAAAGTTATTATCTCCTGACTCCAGTTGACCCCAGGGGATAATTTAAGAAACTATTTTACAACCATATGTTGTGGTATGTATCATATTTACCGAGCTTCCCTGGTGGCTCAGACAGTAAAGAATCTATCTGCAATGCAGAAGATGCAAGTTCGATTCCTGGTTCAGAAAGATTCCCTGGAGAAGGGAATGGCAATCCACTGTGATATTCTTGCTTGGAGAATTCCATGGACAGAGGAGCCTGGCAGGCTACAATCCATGGGGTCACAAAGAGTGGTATTTACCATTGACAATGAGGTTATTAGTGCTTTTAAATCTAATCATGTTATAGAACTAATTTTAGAGTCTCATCTTTAAGATTCTATTCCCCTGGATCCACTTTTAGTACCAAAAGCTGTGTAAGTCGGTGTTTGCTCAGAGCCACTACAAGTACAATGGTTTAATATGAGAATTGAAATTTATATGAATCTGTGGGTAGCTGCTAGAGAATTGTCTGCAGAGCTGCAGCTAGAGGATAGAGGAACTCTCATTAATCCCTTTATTCTGAAGCACTAGCGTGAGTGAAAAATCTTGAACAATATTTGAGTTCTGTCCATGAAACCTCAAATTGGGAACTCATGAAAATACTTGAAGAAGCACTGCATTGAATGAGGTCATCATGTTTGACTCCCATGGCCTCCAGGAATAATGGCTTCTACCTCAATTTCACCTTCCAAATAATTTGTGAGATCCTCTCATTACCAAACATCAGCATGAAATCACACAGAGAAGGGGATTCTGTAAAATAAATTTCCCACACTTGAATGAAGAAAGTAGCAGTTGTATCAGATTGTCAACAGACAATCCAGAACAGCATCATTCTTTTTTGTCTCTGATACAGTTTTCTAAATGCCCAAACTCTAAACAAAATCCAGTCATTCTTAGAAACACTCTGTATTAGAGTGTTGAATTCAATCAACATTTTTTGAGTGCTCTGTCAGACATTACACTGAAATATGGGAATAACAAGATGAACACATCAGATTTCTTCCAAATCTCCTATGTTGGCAGGGAAGGAAAACAGGGCAATAACAAAGTGGTGTTTATTTTAAGGATACTGCTAATAATGACATTATTCAAGCTAGAGTGAAGAAAAATGGATTTTTGGCAGATGAAAAAAGTGAAGGCTATTCTAACCAAAGAGATGTGAAAAGGCATATGTTCTGAAAGATGAAATATTTAGAAGATATTCAAGTAGTTTTGTTTGGCTGGAAATTAAGAGTTCAAAGTGACAATAGGGGAGATTCAATTGAAAAAAGCAGGCAGAAGTAAAGTCAGGAGAAATGCGTACACAATGTTTAACCATTTTCTCTAGGAAATTCAAACCAATAAAGGGATTTAAGCCCCGGAGATTTTTGTATAAAATCACTTTTATAGCAATATTGTGGAGGAACAGGAATGGGTCAAGGCCAGAGGCAGAAACGTATTTTTGGAGGCAATTGCCATAGTCTAAGTGAAAATTACATAAATCCTGTGGTACTTGAAGAGGGAGGGAGTTGTTTCAAAAGAGGATTCCACTTAATTTAGTGATTTAACTGATGGCTCCTGCCAGAGAAGGCAGTGGCACCCCACTCCAGTACTCTTGCCTGAAAAATCCCATGGACAGAGGAGCCTGGTAGGCTACAGTCCATGGGGTCGCAAAGAGTCAGACATGACTGAGTGACTTCACTTTCACTTTTCACTTTCATGCATTGGAGAAGGAAATGGCAACCCACTCCAGCATTCTTGCCTGGAAAATCCCAGGGACGGGGGAGCCTGGTGGGCTGCCGTCTATGGGGTTGCACAGAGTAGGACATGACTGAAGCGACTTAGCAGCAGCAGCAGGTCGGTCCTGGAGATGCCAGGAAGAGATGATCGGGCATAACCTTTCTAGTCCTGGCTTGATTGACCAGATAAAAAGATAAAGGCCATCAGCTAAAGTAGGAACTCAAGTTAACATATATTTTGTAAGAATTAAATAATGGAGAGATATCTTGATCCATTTTATTATTTTGAAAAGGATTTATTTTTAAAATTATAAACTGTACAAAGTGTTCATATGTCTCCATGGTACATAAGAAGAACATACTTTAACAATGTCAAAATAAGAAGTATAATATATGTGCAAATTTAGCTGCTCAACATGAACTTTCATATCTGTCAATTAGAAACCCTTGTAAATAGTGAATGTTGGAAAATGTAGGTAAAAGTGTAGGAAATTCATGGAATTTAATCTAAACTATTCTTTTTATACTAGTCAAGACACATTTTTTCCTTCATTTCCTATATTTTTCTTTCTCTCTCACTTTGCTTTTTTGTTTAATTTGTAAATTGAGTTCACAGTCTACATCTTCATCTTATGGTTTTCTTGCCACAGTGACTAAAAATAGTTCTATTCATAAACATCCTTTCTGAAATAATAAATGAATCATTTAACTTATGAATTAATCAAATGTAGAGTTGCACTATTGCAGGCTCAAGTTGGGAGAACCTGAATTCTCAGTTCTGTCACTTTAGCAGATGACCTAATTCTCTTTGAATCTCCAATACATGATCTAAAAGACTAGTTACTTCGTTTTTTGCTTTTATAAGACTGTTTTCATGTATTTGCTTTCAGGAATACCCTGCTTGATAGGATATGTATTTCCAACAATTGTCTGACTCTTTACAACCCCATGGACTGTAGTGTGCCAGGCTCCTCTGTCCATGGAATTCTCCAGGCAAGAATATTGGAGTGGGTAGCCATTCCCTTCTTCAAGAGATCTTCCTGACCCAGGGATCAATCAAACCCAGATCTTCTGCATTGCAGGAAGATTCTTTGCTGTATGAGCCATCAGGGAAGCCCAAACCAAACATACGATAGATGCTTAATGAATAATAGTTGAAAGATTAGATAGTTAATTATCAAGAGTATGAAGGAAGGTTAAGGTATGGAAGGTGTTATCAAAACAGTATCTTGAAGATCTGTAGTAACCAAGGTCAAGAAAAGACCCCAAACTGAGGTTTGAAAAGCAATAATAGGTCGGTGGTAAAGCCATGGGGTAAGTTTGGAATACCTGAACTCCAGTGCAGCAAGCCTGCCCTGGGGATTAAAAGGAAAACATAGTCTTGAGCAAGAGTGATTTGCATCTGGCCTATTTTAGATTTTTAACCAATTGTGAGAATTGCTAGGTTTTGAGAATGTAATGTAATAAATAATTAGCTGAAAATTGTCTGCTTCTGGGATGACCCCATTTGTTTGGTGCTGGGGGCTGGGGTGGGGTGGAGTAGTGGTAGTAGAGAATAGTTAATGTGTTGCAAAAGGATGTTTTTCTTTCAGCTTTTATCTTAAATATATTTTTTCAGAGTCAGAAATAGTCTGTGGTTAAAAGTTGACTCAGACTTCCACCAACACCTGTTCAGATCATGTCCTCATAAGGGTGCCGGCCTGAGGCATAAGAATGTACGTCAGGCTCTTTTTGCCAAGTCATGACCCTGGGAGGAAGAAAGAGGGAAGAATTATGTTTTTAGTTGGTTGGCCCCACAGGAAACTTTTTTGTCTAATTTGTGTAAGGATGCATATGTCCTGGCTCTAATGGTACCGAAAGCACATCCAAAAAGCAGTAACAAATTACCGCTATAGATTCTGATGTCATAAAGCACTTCAGATTTCTCTATATAATATTCTTAATATTTATCACACGGCAAGTTCTACAAAGCTAATGCTGGGGAGGGTAATGAATCATTTCCAGTAACTTTATGCATAGCAGCTACATTTGAAGTTGGTACTTAATGAATTCTTCCTGGGCATCAATAGAGAAATAGGAAACTCATATGTAAGCACTGACCTATTGTGAGATATCACCCCTTGATCTTTGTAAGAAACTTTCTAATTTCCATACCTTGGAGACATATTAATGAATAAATTACTGATTAAAAACATTTCTTATTGAATTCGTGCACTTCCTGAAAAATTAGCTAGGATAAAGTTTTAGATGTTCTTGAATATGTGATGTTTTGTTTTGGAGACTTTAGAGGCGTGGTTGATTGGCAAACATTTTTCCTTGGGTTTTTGTCTTGGTCTAGTTTCTTCAATCTTCATTTTGATTAAAAAAGAAAAGTGTAAAAACAGGCACATATAACTAAATATCCTCATCTATTTAATCCAACCTGTGACTTAGATGCAAAGATACTTTAAAATGTATTCATTGAGTTCCCATTTCTCAGTTCAAAGAGACAATGAGTTTGCATTTGTTTGAAGCAAGTAAGAAACAGAAATCAAGTGACAGGTCTAAAAGTGTTAATGTGTTCCCAAACCAATTCTTTTTCAA
Organism: Bos indicus; assembly: GCF_029378745.1. NCBI lineage: Eukaryota > Metazoa > Chordata > Mammalia > Artiodactyla > Bovidae > Bos > Bos indicus. Next base: position 58,268,120 of record NC_091763.1, on the reverse strand, counting down.
CAAATTCTAGCTTGAATGTGCTTAGTTTCCAAGAACCGGAGAAGGCAATGGCACCCCACTCCAGTACTCTTGCCTGGAAACTCCCATGGACAGAGGAGCCTGGTAGTCTGCAGTCCATGGGGTTGCGACGAGTCAGACACGACGGAGTGACTTCACTTTCACTTTCATGCATTGGGGAAGGAAATGGCAGCCCACTCCAGCATTCTTGCCTGGAGAATCCAAGGACAGCGGAGCCTGGTGGGCTGCTGTCTATGGGGTCGCACAGAGTCGGACATGACTGAAGTGACTTAGCAGCAGCAGTTTCCAAGAACAAGAAATATTTGAACTAGGAAAATCCCAATGGCTGTAATCTTAATTTATCACTTCATAAAGCCTCTACTTGAATACTCACCATGAATGAAACAGGAAGAAGTGGGTCATTTGTTTCCTATATGTCCTACCTGCATTGCTGAACTGAAATTCTGCCTTCTTGAGGATCTATTATTTTAGATTTCTTCTTCAGTTCAGTTCAGTTCAGTTGCTCAGTCGTGTCTGACTCTTTGTGACCCCGTGAATCGCAGCACACCAGGCCTCCCTGTCCATCACCAACTCCCAGAGTTCACCCAGACTCACGTCCATCGAGTCAGTGATGCCATCCAGCCATCTCATCCTCTGTCGTCCCCTTCTCCTCCTGCCCCCAATCCCTCCCAGCATCAGAGTCTTTTCCAATGAGTCAACTCTTCGCATGAGGTGGCCAAAGTACTGGACTTTCAGCTTTAGCATCATTGCTTCCAAAGAAATCCCAGGGCTAATCTCCTTCAGAATGGACTGGTTGGATCTCCTTGCAGTCCAAGGGACTCTCAAGAGTCTTCTCCAACACCACAGTTCAAAAGCATCAATTTTTTGGTGCTCAGCTTTCTTCACAGTCCAACTCTCACATCCATACATGACCACAGGAAAAACCATAGCCTTGACTAGACGGACCTTTGTTGGCAAAGAAATAGATGGAGAAACAGTGGAAACAGTGTCAGACTTTATTTTTGGGGCTCCAAAATCACTACAGATGGTGATTGCAGCCATGAAATTAAAAGACCCTTACTCCTTGGAAGGAAAGTTATGACCAACCTAGATAGCATATTCAAAAGCAGAGATTTCTTCTTACCTCTCTTCTAACCTGAGGTACTCAGGAATATTTTCAAAGTAGCTCATATTTCACTAGGTCAAAACAGTTCTAACTGAGTTTTGTCTCTTCCACACTGTGTAGTTCCAGGTCTGCCGCTCATTCTGTATACCATCTAATTTCCTGACAGTTCACATTCTTGTTTCTCTTCCTCTTGCCAGTCTTTAGTTTTGTGAACAACCCCTTTAAAAGACTACTCATGTTTGAATTCCAGGTCTACTCCATACTGGCTCCAGGACTTTGAATAATTATTTAACCTCTCTGTGCCTCAGTTTACTTATTACCTCTAAAACATTCATTTATTTCACAAATATCTGTTGAGCACCTACTGTGTACCACACTATCTTCTAAGTGGTTGAAAAACGTCAGCAGCATAAATAAAGTACCTAGCTCTTATTCTTATGATGGCTCCCAGCACTTGGTAAATGATATCAGTTATGTATGTGCATTTCTCTGTATATGTATAAGAAGATGATATCCAAAATTGTCAAAATACATCATACATACTCTCACTAATGCTGAATATATCAGGATTATGTTATGCTAAGTCACTTCAGTTGTGTCCGACTCTGTGCAACCCCATAGATGGCAGCCCACCAGGTTCCCCCGTCCCTGGGATTCTCCAGGCAAGAACACTGAAGTGGGCTGCCATTTCCTTCTCCAATGCATGAAAGTGAAAAGTGAAAGTGAAGTTGCTCGGTCATGTCCGACTCTTAGCGACCCCATGGATTGCAGCCTAACAGGCTCCTCCGTCCATGGGATTTTCCAAGCAAGAGTACTGGAGTGGGGTGCCATTGCCTTTTTAAAGTTGAATGAATAGTACTTCTTATAAAGTGGCATACAATTGTTTTAGTGGCTGGGTTAACTACTGCTTTTGTTAGGGCTGAGGTCAACTGAAACTTTTTAGTAATTACTATTTTTAAAATAACACTGAGTACTATTATTTTAAGTATAAACTTAAAGTAAAACTCATCCATGTATGGAGTGTGAAGCGATGGAGAAGCCCAGAATCTATCCTGTGTGTGTTTTTGCATGGGGCAAAGTCTCCTTGACCTTGCCTCTGTCTTACTGACAGCTCTGCTTCTGTTTGCTTGCCTTTGATCCTTCTGCCCACTCTCCACCAGCCCAGTGGTGTGCTCAAGCCAACTTGTACCTCATGTTCAGATGATTATTAAAAATTCAAGGATTTTACAAGCTGGTTGAAAGCTACTGATAATGGAGAATATTTATACCACAGAAATCAGCAAATCCTGTACATCAAAACTTTTTTTTTTTTGAGCCAGCTCACCCGTACACAGCTCCAGTCCAACACTATTTAACCAGTGTTTCATTTTTGTGTTTTCAGTTGCCAATTGAGCTCCGATTAAATGTTTACTAAGTTAGGTTTTTGGCTGATATAATTTAACTGTACCTTCCATCTAAGACAATTTTATTTTAAGACAGAAAGTTTTTTTAAGATGAAAAGTCTTTCAAAGTAAATAGGAAAATAAGCTATGATGGTGGAAGGGAGTTCCTAAGAACATTTATGAGGACAGGACTTTTTTTGGTCACTGATGTATCTCAGCCACCTAGGTGATATTGCATGGGTGCTAAGTCTTGTTCTACTCTCTGTGTCCCTATGGACTCTAACCACCAAGCTCCTCTGTCCATGGAATTCTCCAGGCAAGAATACTGGAGTGGGTTTCCATTTCCTTCTCCAGGGGATCTTCCCAACCCAGGGATTGAAACCACATCTCTTAAGTCTCCTGCATTGCCAGGTAGTTCCTTACCCCTAGTGCCACCTGGGAAGTCTAGAAGATTATATAGTATATGACAGTTGTTCAATAAATACTTGTAAAATGAACTTTACACGTAACAATTAAACTGAAGCATACAGTTGCTAAATAGCTATGTGAGGTCATGCAGTCAGTACAGAGTGGAGACAGAATTCAAATACAGGCAATTTTTTTTAAAGTTTCTTCTTTTCAAAATGAAAAGAGTTAAAATAGCTGATCATTCTATCCAAGGGTGATATCCTGAGGCAAAGAATAGAAGGCAGGTTACCCTATCAAATCTTTTTGTGATCTGAAAGTTAGGATACACAGAGCATTAGTATTACTCAAGAAACTGTAGCTATTTTGTTGTTGTTGTTAAGTAATGTCCAAGTCTTTGTGATCCCATGTACTGTAGCATGCCAGGCTCCTCTGTCCTCCACTATCTCCCAGACTTTGCTCAAATTCATGTCCATTCAGTCGGTGATGCCATCCAACCATCTCATCCTCTGCTTCCCCCTTCTCTTTTTGCCTTCAATCTTTCCCAACATCAGGGTTTCTTCCAGTGAGTCAACTCTTTGCATCAGGTAGCCAAAGTATTGAAGCTTCAGCCTAAATATCAATCCTTCCAATGAAAATTCAAATTGATTTCTTTTAGGATTAACTGGTTTAATCTCCTTGCAGTCTGAGGGACTCTCGAGTCTTCTCTAGCACAACAATTCAAAAGCATCAATTGTGCTTAGTCTTCTTTATGGGCAAACTCTCACATCCCATCTGTACATGACTACTGGAAAAGCCACAGCTTTGACAGTATGGACCTTTGTCAGCAACCCGATGCCTCTGCTTTTTTAATACACTGTCTAGGTTTGTAATAGTTTTCCTTCAAAGGACCAAGTGTCTTTAATTTCATGGCTGCAGTCACCATCTACAGTGGTTTTGAAGCCCAAGAAAATACAGTCTGTCACTGTTTCCATTGTTCCCCATTCTGTTTGCCATGAAGTGATAGGACCAGATGCCATGATCTTAGTTTTTTGAATGTTGAGTTTCAAGCCAGCTTTTCCACTCTCCTCTTTCACCCTTATCAAGAGGCTCTTTAGCTCCTCTTTGCTTTCTGCCATTATAGTAGTATCATCTGCATATCTGTGGTTGTTGATATTCTCCCAGGAGTCTTGATTCCAGCTTGTGATTCATTCAGCCTGGTATTTCATATGATATATTCTGCATATAAGTTAAACAAACAGTGTTACAATATACAGTCTTGTCCTACTCTTTCCCAGTTTTGGGCCAGTCAGTTGTTCCATGTCCAGTTCTAAATGTTGCTTCTTGACCTGCATACAGGTTTCTCAGGAGACAGGTAAGATGGTCTTATATTCCCATCTCTTTAAGAATTTTCCATAGTTTGTTGTGATCAACATAGTCAAAGGCTTTAGGGTAGTCAATGAAGCAGAAGTAGATGTTTTTCTAGAACTCCCTTGCTTTCTCTATGATCCAGTGAATGTTGGCAATTTGATCTCTGGTTTCTCTGCCTTTTCTAAATCCTGCTTGTACATCTGGAAATTCTCAGTTCACATACTGGTGAAGTCTGGTTTGAATAATTTTGAGCATAATCCAGTTAGAATGTGAAATTAATACAATTGTATGATAGTTTGAACACTCTTTGTAGGTATGTAGTATTCCTAAATGGATGCTCCAGACAGGGCTACCTTTCAGTTCAGTTCAGTCGCTCAGTCGTGTCCAACTCTTTGCGACCCCATGAATCGCAGCATGCCAGGCCTCCCTGTCCATCACCAACTCCCAGAGTTCACCCAGACTCACGTCCATCGAGTCAGTGATGCCATCCAGCCATCTCATCCTCTGTCGTCCCCTTCTCCTCCTGTCCCCAATACCTCCCAGCATCAGAGTCTTTTCCAATGAGTCAACTCTTCGCATGAGGTGGCCAAAGTACTGGAGTTTCAGCTTTAGCATCATTCCTTCCAAAGAAATCCCAGGGCTGATCTCCTTCAGAATGGACTGGTTGGATCTCCTTGCAGTCCAAGGGACTCTCAAGAGTCTTCTCCAACACCACAGTTCAAAAGCATCAATTTTTCGGCGCTCAACCTTCTCCACAGTCCAACTCTCACATCCATACATGACCACAGGAAAAACCATAGCCTTGACTAGACGGACCTTTGTTGGCAAAGTAATGTCTCTGCTTTTGAATATTCTATCTAGGTTAGTCATAACTTTCCTTCCAAGGAGTAAGCGTCTTTTAATTTCATGGCTGCAGTCACCATCTGCAGTGATTTTGGAGCCCAAAAAGATAAAGTCTGACACTGTTTCCACTGTTTCCCCATCTATTTCCCATGAAGTGGTGGGACCAGATGCCATGATCTTCATTTTCTGAATGCTGAGCTTTAAGCCAACTTTTTCACTCTCCTCTTTCACTTTCATCAACAGGCTTTTGAGTTCCTCTTCACTTTCTGCCATAAGGGTGGTGTCATCGGCATATCTGAGGTTATTGATATTTCTTCTGGCAGTCTTGATTCCAGCTTGTGCTTCTTCCAGCCCAGCGTTTCTCATGATGTACTCTGCATATAAGTTAAATAAACAGGGTGACAATATACAGCCTTGACGAACTCCTTTTCCTATTTGGAACCAGTCTTTTGTTCCATGTCCAGTTCTAACTGTTGCTTCCTGACCTGCATACAAATTTCTCAAGAGGCAGATCAGGTGGTCTGGTATTCCCATCTCTTGAAGAATTTTCCACAGTTGATTGTGATCCACACAGTCAAAGGCTTTGGCATAGTCAATAAAGCAGAAATAGATGTTTTTCTGGAACTCTCTTGCTTTTTCTGCCTTTAGGGCAGGTAAAACCCAGGGCAAATATTTTCTAGGGATATGGGGTGTGGGAGCCCTGTCTATATAATTTGATTAGATAACAGAAAATAAAATGAATTCTCGTAGGGTATGTGAAGTGAAAGTCACTCAGTTGTGTACAACTCTTTGTGACCCCATGGACTAGAAAGTCCGTGGAATTCTCCAGGCCAGAATATTGGAGTGGGTAGCCTTTCCCTTCTCCAGGGGATGTTTCCAACCCAGCAGTTGAACCCAGGTCTCCCACATTGTAGGCAGATTCTTTACCAGCTTAGCCACTTAAATATTTATTTTCTTATCAGAGCACATGATAACTCTTCATGGTGTCCAGGCAGCATCAGATCCAGGAACAATGTTCTTCATGCTCTTGTCAAATGTGCCCTTCCTAACAAATTTTTTATTTCCTACTTAATCAAAAGGTATTGATACTGTTGTTACTCACAGTGTCATGGATCTTCCTTATTTCTACTGAAACAACAGGAATATTCTTGGCTCTACAGCTCCCTGAAATCATATATTTATTACTCTGTTTGTATTATTATTACAGGATGCTATATTATCCATCATGTACTTATGAATATGGACCTCAAGTGCTCTAAGGTTGTGATTGTGCTTTGTTGTTGATACCCACAAGTGCAAGACTTTCATAGAGCATGCAGGTAAATGTGAATGACAATTACTTCATGGTCCTGTTAAATTTAATGTTTAGAATTTTATAGCATAAATTTTATTGTATATGCCGATCATGTGTTCCTTTGAACGCCTCATGCCATAATCACTGCATTCCTATGATGTGACCTCATTCACTGCTGACCACATCTCTCTTTTATACTCATCAGTACCAGGAACTGCTAGGCAGGAGGTCATAGTTAGAATAAAAAGAGAGATCCTACTTGGGAAAGGAATGTTTGTCATTTGCCTGGTCCACCTTAAACCTGACCTAGGAGAGCATGATATCACCACTCCAGTCAGACACTGGGCATCCCTAGTGACGGGTTTGGTCCCTGCGTTGGGAAGATCCCCTGGAGAAGGAAATGGCCACCCATTCCAGCATTCTTGCCTGGAAAATTCCATGGACAGAGGAGCCTGGCAGGCTAGACTCCATGGGGTCACAAAGAGTTGGACACAACTGAGCATGCACAACAATCAGAGGTTAATTGGAATGTCCCATTTGTGTTGCAAAACAATGAGTGAAAAATCCTTGGAAGAGATGGATGTGGCTACTTGAGGACAATGCCTGATATGTCATATAGAACCGTTAGAAGCTGTAGGGTAACTGCATTGTGTGCTGGCACTGGGGCACACAGAGTAAATGATGCCTGCCACCACCTCCACCACTCTCATGTATGAAGCCCATAGGGAGCACCACAGCCAGGGCGTAGACAGGTTAGAGCTGACACATGGACCTAAACAAGCAGCTCAAGCCCAAGGTTCAGAGTTGGGCTGACCTCTCAGAAATCTGTACTTGTTCTGTGTCTGATATGAGTGCGAGTCACACAGAATCAATGTGTAAGCACAATTCTGGTCACCAGATTTCATGAGATGTAATGAAAGAAATACACTGTCCAGAGGAAGCAATCCGTTTGTAAGGCTACTCTCTTGGAACTGGGTCTGGTCCTTGGACTGGGAGCTACATCAAAACCAACCAGAGCTTCTCAAGGCATTTGGTTAACTCCAAGTATAATATAAAGGATTAGAAAGAGCTCCAAAGAAACCATGGCACATGTGGCTCTGTACCAGCAGGGAATTACTGATTCTAGGCAGCCCCGGTCATTGGAAGGGACTTAGAAACTTTTGTGGATGGCATTTCTATCAAAGGGGCCCAAATAGAATCTGGTCCTGGTTAAGGACATTGTAATGAGACAGTATTGCTGGTCTCAACCAGTCCCAATCATCAGAATGAGACAGAAAATTTTGAGTTAAGTGTTTCTGGTGACCATGTAGGACCAGGTTTGAGCTTAGGATACTCTGCCTGAATTGACTACTTCATATAATCCCAGACACTGAAGCAGAACGTAGAAAATTTCAATGAAGGGACTCTCTGAGGGACCTGTCCTGGAGCAGAGGCCCTACTTACTAGGTCTGAGGGTGAAACTATTCCCTGGCCAATGTATTATTTAATAAAATTAGAATTTATGAGGCATGGCTTCCAGGAGAATACAGTATAACTGCTATAACTCTCTAGGGTATTAAATGGAGATATTTCACAGTTAAAGCCTTTCTGCTGTATGAGGGTCTTCGCTGGTGGCTCAGATGGTAAAGAATCTGCCTGCAATGTGGGAGACCCAGGTTCGATCCTTGAGTTGCGAGGATCCCTTGGAGATGAGAATTGGTAGCCACTCCAGTATTCTTACCTGGAGAATTCCATGGACAGAGGAGCCTTTGGGTTATAGTCCATGGGATTGCAAAGAATAGGACATTACTGAGTGACTAACACTTTCTGCTATATTAAGTAATGTCACAGACTACTTTTAGAGATTTATTTTTTATTTCTTGTTATGTGCCAAAGGTTAATGTTTTACCTGGCAGAATAAGTCTGAGGAACTGCCCTTGATGTCCTAGGCATCTTTCTACTCTGTTGAGTCTCTTGATTGTCTATATTCTTGAAATTACTAGTAAAATAAAATGCCTGGTAAGATCTCTGATTTGTTTAAGTGTGATTTGCCAGTCAGGTCTTGTATGTGACTCAGATGGTGAATAGGATTGATGCGTGGGTATATAAGCCATGTACTGGGTGGAACATTAGCTGCTCCCTCATATGCTTAACTCAGAAGGTGCCAAATAGGTATCAAAGCAGCAGCTTTGGTCTTTTCTTTCAGTGAGGGTGGAAGGGAATAGTGAAGAAGATCTGTCCAGTATTTTTTTTTTATTTTATATTTGTATATATTGAAAATATGATGTATGGGTACACCACTATGTATGGTGATGGATGTTAACTAGACTCAAACACCCATTACCATACATAGTTACAATTTTTTTCCCCGTGATGAGAATTTTGAAGACTCACTCTTTTAGCAGCTTTCAAAGATATAGTCCAGTAAAAGTAGCTATAGTCACCATGCTGTACTTTACTTTCCCCCATGACTTACTTATTTTATAACCTAAAACTTGTCCCTTTCACCCATGCCTTCATCTGTTGCCTCTGGCAATCACCAGTCTGGTCTCTGTATCCATGAGCTCAGTGCTATTTTTAGATCCCATGTATAAATGAGATCATATGGTCTTTTTTGTCTGACTTAATTCACTTAATATCATGCCCTGAAGGTCCATCCAGGTTGTTACCAATGGTGTGATTTCATTCTTTTTTATGGCTGAATAATATTACATATACGTCACATACACACTCACTCACACATATAGACACATACACATGTGTGCACGCGCACACACACACACACACACATATATATCACATTTTCATTATTCATTCTTCCATTGTTGTACACAAGTTTTTTCCATAACTTGGTTATTGTACATCATGCTTCAATGAACGTTGGAGTTCATATATCTTTTTGAGTTAGTTTTTCTTTTTTTCAGATAAATACACAGAAGCAGAACTGCTGGATCATACGGTAGTCAGGGTTTTTAACTTTTGGGGAACTTCCATACTGTTTGCTGTAGTGGCTACACAAATTTTATTCCCATTAACAGTACACAAGGATTCCCTTTTCTCCACATCCTTACCAATACTTCTTATCTTTTTTATAATAGCCCACTCTAACAGTTTGTGATCTCTCACAGTGGTTATGACTTGCATTTTTCTGATTAGTGATGTTGAGCACATTTTCCTGTACCTGTTGGCCATCTGTATTGTCTTCTTTAAAAAATGCCTATTCAGATATTCTGTTCAGTTTTAAATTGAACTGTTTGGATTTTTGCTACTGAATTGTATGAGTTCTTTATGTACTTTGGATATTAACCCCATTGTCAAATACATGACATGTTTTATCATTCATTGGGTTGCCTTTTCACTTTATTGATGGTTTCCTTTGCAGTGCAGAAGCTTTTTAGTTTGATGTAGTCCCACAAGTTTATTTTTGCTTTTGGTGTCAAATCCCCAAAAATCATGGCCAAGACCAATTTCTATGAATATACCACCCATATTTTCTTCTAGAAGTTTTATGGTTTCAGATCACATGTTTAAGTTTTCAATGCATTTTGGGTTATTTTTTGTCTGTGGTGTAATATTGTAGTGGTTTAGTGTCATTATTTTGCATGTGATTCTTCAATTTTCCCAGAACCATTTACCAAAGAGACTGTTCTTCCCTCATTGTATAGTCTTGGCTTCTTTGTTGTAAAGTCCTTGACTACATATCCATGGATTTATCTCTGGGCTCTCTATTCTGTTGTATTAATCTACATGTCTATTTCCATACCAATGCAGTACTGTTTTGATTATTATAACTTTGTAATATAGTTTAAAATCAGGATGCATTATATTTCCAGCTTTGTTCTTCTTTCTCAAGATTGCTTTGGCTATTCAGGGTAAGGTCTACCTAGTTCTCAAATTAGTATTCCCAAAGAAATATCCTATTTCTGTGTACATGACTAGTTTGCAAAAAAATTTTAGAAACACATTTCAATAGTCTATGTGAATAATAGGGACAAAGCACTCAATTTCACAGCATGCACCACTCTATCAAATTTAACTGTATACTTCTATCCTAGTCCTTCCTCTGTAAAGGAGAATTATCCCAGCAAAGCTCAATTCTTTAAAATATTTTTGGCTTTGGGTACCCATTTTTAGGACAGGCTATCCTAACATGGGTGTTGATTTGTACAAGTAAAATTTAGCCGGAATCTCTAAGTTTATATGACTTCACAGAAGTCAAGGTGATCATTTTTGTACACTGCAGACTTAGCTTGATGGGGTAGCTTTTTGAATTCTAAAGAATAATTTATTAATTAGGCTTAAGTGATACATACTGTCCATTTTAGGAAACTGGCCTGAATCATTGTTATTGACCATCATACTTTCATGGTGTTTACTGTAAATTTATTGAAACTTCACGTGCTAGGCATTGATTTTAGAACTTTATGTGGAATATCTCATTTTATGTTTCCAGAGACACCTGAAGTAAATACTTTTATATCCCTACTTTACAGATGAAAAAACTGAGGTATGAGGAAATTAAATAGCTTACATGGTACATAGTTTGTAATTGTTATAAGTGAAACAGTTCAAATTGGTTTCAACCTCAACCAGACTTCAAGATCACAATGGACATGGCACCTGAAATGTAAAGATGAGGTAATTATAGATGATTCTTTTCTAGGTCTTTATATCTACATCCTAAGCTGAAGCAATGAATCCAAAACTTCAGAAGGACTAAAAGAATGCACTTAGGCCATTCTCCTTAACTGTTAATTTAAGGTACATGGAAATAATAATAAACAACAAGTATATTTTACTTTTAGGCATACTACTTCCTCCATCCCCACATTCACAAACTACATTCTGAGGAATGACTCAGAAGGGAGATAGGGCAGAGTGTTTAGGAAGGTGGTGTTTGGCATTGCGCTGATTAGTTTTGTCTTCCTCTCTCATTTACTGGTCAATTACACTTGTTAATAAATTAATACGTTAATTAATTAATAATTTATTAATTAATAAATACTGTATTATATATCTATAGGAAGTTTTTAATATTTGGTACAAAATGATGCCCTTCCAAACTTTATGGTTTTAAAAATAAAGAGAAAAAGTTAAGAGTATAAGAGTAAAAACTTAGGTTTCTTTTATTATTATTATATAAAACACCTTATTAAATTATGGTTGACATGTAAAAATCTTTATATATTTAATGGCTATCACTCAGTGAATTTAGGGTAAGTATGTGATAGCTCAGTTGGTAAAGAATCTGCCTGCAAAGCAGGAGACCCTTGTTCAATTTCTGGGTCAGGAAGATCCACTGGAGAAGGGAAAGGCTACCCACTCTAGTATTCTGGCCTAGAAAATTCCATGGACCATGTAATCCATGGGGTCACAAAGAGTGGGCCAGGACTGAGAGACTTTCACTTTCACTGTACTGGTTAGCAAACATGATCCTCTATGCGTTACATGCATCTTTATCTTATAATGGGCTTCCCTGGTGGCTCAGAGGGTAAAGTGTCTGCCTGCAATGTGGGAGGTCTGGGTTCAATTCCTGGGTCGGGAAGATCCCCTGGAGAAGGAAACAGCAACCCACTCCAGTATTCTTGCCTGGAAAATCCCATGGACAGAGAAGCCTGGTAGGCTACAGTCCATGGAGTCGCAAAGAGTCAGACATGACTAGGCAGCTTCACTTTCACCTTCACATATAACTTACTTCTATAAATATACATCTTATAAACTTACATTTAGTTCTTAGTTTTATGGTCAATGTTATAATCATTATTTAAGATTATGTATATGTTTATACTTTTGTAACAGTAATGATTTTTTATTTGTTATCCCTTCTAAATACTATGCCTTTATTTATTTAGAAGCAGAGGTAGTTTCCCATTAGTTTATAAGGATGAATGCTTTGCATTATATTTTAAATGTTGCTCTGAAAACAGCAATTAGTTATAAAGCAGGCCTGCCATTGTCATTTATTGATGAAGAAACTCTGATACAGAGTTCTTTCTTTTATAAATTTGAGATAAGCTGTCCTCCCAAAGACATCTAGATAAGAGGAATCAATGTACATTGTCATTTTGACAGGCCATACTCTCCTGTTAGTTTACACATCTGCTCAAGGAGAAAAAAGTACTATCAGATATTTCTGCTGATAATGATAAACAAGAGAGGGAGTCTTGAGTTGGTATCTGTGGACAGCCTGTCAAGGCCAATGGAAACACAATTCTCATTCTAATGAATGCCTTTGCCCTACAGGGGGAGCCATGATGACAGCTGATCCCTCCCCTGGAATTTGAAGTCCTTGCTAATGACATGACTGTAATTCTCAGATCTGTCAACAAGGATCTGACATGCTTTTTCAGTCCAGTAGGGTAATGTGAGTTATATTCATATGTGTTTTCAGGACTTTATACCTATTTTGAGGTAACTCTGTTCTGTTAGGGTATGAACACCAAGGACCATTCAGTGGGTCCCAAATGATTTGGAGAAAGAGCTAGTTCATGTTAGAAAGTGAGGGAAAAAATGACATTTTTTTATGCAGATAATAAAAAACTTAACTCAGGGAGACAATATTACAATAAATACAGTTTAATTAAACATTTCCCAAATGTCCTCCTGCCTTCACAAGACCAGCACATGGTCTTAGTCTTACAAAATAGCTGTGTTACTCCTGCCTCCTCTTTCTTTTTAGGAAGTCAACTAGCTTTGAGTTTGGCTGAGAAGCATCACTCTCTTCTCTATTTTCTCCCTCCTCCCTTTCTTATGTCAGAAAATATCTAATATTTTCTATTTACCATTACATTAAAGAAATGCTGATGTGTTTTCAGAGATTCGGTCTTCAAAACCAATGTATCACAACCAAAGGAACTAATGGTTTTAAGTCAGATTTTTAAAGATAATTTTAAAATCAATAAAATTAATCCAGTGAAACCAATGAAAGTAGAATAATATTAATCAAAAAATGATTTGAGAATTTTAGGTGAGACACAGATTCTCTGGGAATTCATAGTCCCTTCGCCAGATCCCCAAGTTGGGAAATCTGTTGTGAGTCCTAGAACTTTCTTAACAATGAGAGAATTTCTTTGGTATAATTGTTGTGCAGTTTGTGGGTCCTCTGCTTGATGGCCCTATGGTGGGGTTAATGGTGACCTCCTCCAAGAGGGCTTATGCCTCAGGCTGTGTGACCAGGTAGCTGCACCCAGAGCCCCTGCCCCTGCAGCAGGCCAGGAACAGCCTGGAGGGCACAAACAAAGCCTTATGTGCACCAGGACCCAGAAGAAGGGAGCAGTGACCCCAAAGAGACTGACCCAGACTTGCCTGTGAGGGTCCAGGAGTCTCTGGTGGAGGCATGGGTCGGCAGTGGCCTGCTGCAGGGTCAGGGGCACTGAGTGTAGCAGTGCATGCAAGGGAGCTTTTGAAGGAGGTCACCATTATCTTCATTACCTCCACCATAGTTTGGTCTCAGGTCAAACAACAGGGAAGGAACAGAGCCCTGCCCATCAACAGAAAATTGGATTAAAGATTTAATGAGCATGGCACCGCCCACCAGAGCAAGACCCAGTTTTCCCCAAAGCCAGTCCTTCCCATTAGGAAGCTTCCACAAGCCTCTCATCCTCGTTCATTAGAGGGAAGACACAATGAAAACCACAATCACAGAAACTAATCAAACAGATCACATGTACCACAGCCTTGTCTAATTCAATGAAACTATGAGTCATGTCGTGTAAGGCCACCCAAGACGGATGGACCGTGGTGGAGAGTTCTAACAAAATGTGATCCACTGGAGAAGGGAATGGCAAACCACTTCAGTATTCTTGCCTTGAGAACCCCATGAATAGTATGAAAAGGCAAAAAGATATTAAACATTAAAAAAACTAATATCATGGCATCCCGTCCCATCAGTCCATGGCAAATAGATGGATAAACAATGGAAACAGTGAGAGGCTTTATTTTCTTGGGCTCCAAAATCACTGCAGATGGTGATTGCAGCCATGAAATTAAAAGATGCTTGCTCCTTGGAAGAAAAACTCTGACCAACCTAGACAGTATATTCAAAAGCAGAGACATTACTTTCCCAACAAAGATCCATCTAGTCAAATCTATGGTTTTTCCAGTAGTCATGTAAGGATGTGAGAGTTGGACTATAAAGGGAGCTGAGTGCCTAAGAATTGATGCTTTTGAACTGTAGTGTTGGAGCAGATTCTTGAGAGCCCCTTGGACAGCAAGGAGATCCAATCAGTCGATCCTAAAGGAAATCAGTCCTGAATATTCATTGGAAGGACTGATGCTGATGCTGAAGCGCCAATACTTTGGCCACTTAATGCGAAGAATTGACTCATTGGAAAAGACTCTGATGCTGGGAAAGATTGAAGGCAAGAGGAGAAGGGGTCGACAGACGATGAAATGGTTGGATGGCATCACTGACTTGATGGACATGAGTTTGAACAAGCTCCAGGAGTTGGTGATGGACAGGGAAGCTGTGTGCTGCAGTCCATGGGGTCGCAGAGAGTCAGACTGAGTGACTGAACTGACTGAACTGAGGTGAATTGCAGACTATTTTTATTTATGTAAAATAAAGAGCAAGGTGAAGATAGATTATTAAAATAATTAAAGATTCAAAAAAATAAAAATCATTTGAAGTGTCCCCAATAAAGCAGAAATGATGGTGTGTTTAAGTTGAAAATGAACCTAGATTTTCCCCTTTAAAGCTTGAATGAAATATGTGATAAGATGAAATAGTAAGTCAAAGTGCCTTACTCAGATGCTGGAGTTTAGTAAGTACTAAATAAGTGTGGATATATGAATTATGGCCTCTGACTTCTGTTATTTTTTCTAAAGATGACATCCTAAAAATTTATGATGTGTGTGCCGCTTGATTTTTCTTTTATTTTTATAATATTTGTGTTTTAGGATAAAAATGATGAGGATATTGAAAACACAAAATTATTTTCATGGTTGCTGTGGTTTTATAAATTAACATGGACCACTGTGTCATCAGTGGAGCTATGGTATCCGTACCAACAGTGAATACTGACTCTGTAGATTGAGCTTTTTACAATAATTTTGCATTCCAGGCCTGCTGGGCTGAGTTTTGGTTCATGGAGTATAAAGTCTTTAGAATCTGATTTAAGGTTAAAGAACCCAGGACAAAGAGCTCTACAGTATAAGTGTTTTGAAGTTATTTTTGCTTTTCTACATTATTCCCTTTCTCACTTGTATTCTGTTCAGGGGCAAAAATATAAGGAGATGGCCAAAAAATACTTTTCATAGTCTTTTGTGCAATTACTACTAAAAGTGATTATTATTATTAATTCAACCAACAAACCCCATTGGATGGGTTCCAATAAAGATGTGCCTATCCTGGATGGGCTTCCCTGGTAGCTGAGCTGGTAAAGAATCTGCCTGCAATGCAGAAGATCCTGGTTTGATTCCTGGGTTGGGCAGATCCCCTCGAAAAGGGACAGGCTATTCACTCCAGTGTTCTTGGGCTTCCCTTGTGGCTCAGCTAGTAAAGAATCCACCCGCAATGCGGGAGACCTGGGTTCGATCCCTAGGTTGGGAAGATCCCCTGGAGAAAGGAAAGGCTACCTACTCCAGTATTCTGGCCTGAAGAATTCCATGAACTGTATAGTCCATGGGGTCACAAAGAGTCAGACACAGTTGAGCAACTTTCACAGCCTAGATGGGAGCAGAGTTTGGGGGAGAATAGATACATGTATATATCCTTGGACAGAGGAGCCTGGCAGGCTATGACTGAACACACACCCACACACACACGTAAGTATGGCTGAGTCTCTTCGCTGTTCACCTGCGACTATTACAGCATTGTTTGTTAATAGGCTACATCTCAGTACAAAGTAAAAAGTTTTTTAAAAATTAAAAAAAAGTAGAGCTAAAGTTGGAAAAGAGAAAAAGGGAGATGTGCCTGGTACTAAAATTCAGTCTTCTAACACTATACCTTCAGTTAAAAAAAAAGGAAACTGACAAAGAATTACTCCGATCTTTTCCCTTTAGACTATTAATATAAATTGATTCTGGTTTCCTGAACCAAAATTTTACTTGGTTTTAATTCATTTTTGATAGCATAAGAAAGAAAACAGCTCTTTCTAAATTATTCACCATGTTGTTTAATAAGAGTGAGCACCGCACAATGCTATGGCTCGTGAAAATCCATTAGTCTATTGTGAAATATATAATTACAGACTATTATGAAAATAAATTTTTATTACACATATGCATTTGACAGCCTGCAATTAGTTTTAGACTCTCTAATTAACATATGTTTTACTTAATGGTGAGTGATTATGGATTATCATTTAATTATAGATAATTATAAATACTCATCTATTTTTTGTGCATCTAAAAATAAAATTAAGCATTTGTTAAGAACCAGAAGAATATGCTTTTCTCTTTATTTTTGTCCAATACCAAGAATGATTATCAAGTAAGTAGTAATAGCTTTGAGTAAATTGCTGAATACTTTTTATCATATATATATCCTGCTATTATATTTATGAATGGTGCTATTCTTTTATGAGTTATTCATGAGTAATTTTTTATAAAAAGAGGAATCAATAGTACAAAGAGCTATGGAAACTGTTATGAGTTGCATTAATTAAATACAACTTTTTTTTTCCTGAGTAGTCATTCTAAACACTTAGATTTCATCAATCTACCCTAATTAGAAGAATGTATTTGTATAATCAGGTTACAGAACAAATTATACTTTTTAATGTAACAATACCTGATCATCCTTGAATAGTTCTTTCATTTTTATATAATGTTTTATGGACTCCTGAAGTTTTTCTATTTGTTAGTTTTGCTATATCTCATATACAAATTACTAGGTTTAGAAAAACAATATATAAATAGGAAAAAAATAAAACTTATGAATCCATTTCTTCCTCCATGTAACAACTGAAACTGACATCAAAATACAAAGTCTTAGAAATGCTCTTGTTTTCTTTCTATAAATCCAGAGTGAATAAAATTAGAGAGTTAATATTTCTAAAATCAGAATTTCTTTATTGAGGTTTGTAAGCAAGGGAAAGACATTTAGTAATTCCTTACAACATCTATCTTGGTATTTATGGTTTAATTTGCATTTTGGGCAGAATATATTGCTTAAAAAAAATCCACACATTATAAAATGTAAGTAGAGAGAGTGTAATTAAGTTTGGGCTGGGTAAATGTTTGCTGAAAGTAACTAATACCATAAAGCAGAGTTAAAAGAAAAAAAGAGGGTTATACTTATCTGCTGTATCTATCTTTGAAATATAAGTTGGGCTGCATAAATAAATGTATTGCTTTTCTGTTTGTTTTGATGAAACCTTAACTAGAATGTTGGGGCTTCCCTAGGGGCTCAGTGGTAAAGAATCCTCCTGCAAAGCAAAAGATGCAGGTTCCATCTCTGGGTTAGGAAGATCCCTTGGAGAAGGGAACGGCAACCCACTCCAGTATCTTGTCTGGAAAATCCATGGACAGAGGAGCCTGGCATGCTACAGTCCATGGGGTCACAAAGAATCAGACATGACTGAGCAACTGAACTGAACTAAACTGAATATTTCTTTCAGAAGTGAGTATCTTACAGTACCTTAAGATTATAATTAGAACTATCAATTCTTAATGGGTAGAAATGTAGGGGAACAAATGTCAGGCCTTGGTGGATTTTATTTTATTTTTTATAGTTTTTATTTATTTTATTTTATTTTTAACTTTACAGTATTGGTTTTGCTATATATCAACATGAATCCACCACAGTTTTTAAAGTTAACTTTGTGTTAATATCTCAAGTCTCAAACCAATATTTCCCTGTCCCTGTGGAATAAAACAATATGTTAAGTTTTACATTCTATAGATTTCCATTATCCAAGACTGGATATTTTGAATAAGGTAAAGATTTCCTTTTTTTCATTCTTTACCTGAATCCATCCTTCCTGTTTTTACCCTTACTAATTTGAAAAATCTAAGCTATCTGAGACCCATAAAGCCATTTTATATTTAATATATATCATGTGTCCTGTATTTCTAGTAAACTTATCTGCACAGGAGTTTTTTCTTTAGTTAAATCCCCCTATGTTTTTCTTCACATCTTTACATTTTTAATTCTGCCAGAGTTTTACACTTTTATCCATACCTATTTGTCATTTGCCTTCTGAATCTGATTAATTGAACCTACTTACTGTTCCTAAATAGGTCCCCCTCTGCCTCTTCTTCTTGGTTTATATTGTGTATGATGGTGGACAGAAATTTTTCTTGAACTCATTTCTCATTTTCTCTACACTTTTTAATATGTTAATATCATTCAATTCCTGTTTTTCATTTAGATAGTATCTGATGATGACAGCTTTGCAGTATAAATTGTACACAAGGTAGTTTAAAATGCATTTTTATGACTGCTCCATGTGCATGAGGCACAGTATTAAAGCTTGTCCATCTTTACTCAAACCCGCCTCCACAGAACTTAAGGGGGTTATCCATTCTAGCTCTCTGACATTCACAAGAAAAAACAAACAGGAAACGAAACAGTGAAATAATTAATTGCAAATGTCATCCCTCAGAAGCTATGAAATAATGTTAATTATAATTATCATTATTATGGGAGGAGCCACAAGGTGCAATGGTAAAGAATCCACCTGTCAACAGGAAACCTGGGTTCGATCCCTGGATCAGGAAGATCCCCTGGAGAAAGGAATGTCAACCCACTGCAGTATTGTTGCCTGGAAAATTCCATGGACAGAGGAGCCTGGCGGGCTACAGTCCACGGGGGTCACAAAGAATTGGACACAATTGAGCTCCTGACACTTTCATTTTCTTTCACAAGACCTACACTGTTTATTGCTGGTCATGTGCCCAAGACTGAAAGATACATAGTGGTATTTGGAACTTTTACAAAGTCCTTCAATCAGCTTCCTACAACCACTGCAGGTTTATGAGACCAAAGGGAATTACAAAAAAGAAAGGCCAAAACTAAAACAAAACACTTAGAAATATCTAAGATTTAGACCCAAAGTTTATCTTTGGAACCTCAGGCCCCAATTAATTAGTTAATTAGTGGTCCTCAAAGCGTGATCCCCATCCCAGTAACATTGAAATCACCTGGGAACTTGTTAAAATGCAAAAACTTCAGCTCTACCTCAGAGTTACTGAATCAGAAACTCTTGGGGGAAAGTCCATGAATTTGTGTTTTAACAATCTCTCCAGGTGATTCCGATGTGTGTCATGTCTGAGAACCTGCGATGTAGATCCTAGGGGAGCCAGGAAGTCATTTCTCAAGGACGAGTCTTATTTAAGCAATTTTGATGATGCTTCCTTTTTTGTTAACTAGACCCCAGCTTTCTCTTATCCTTCAAGACTGGAGTGAGTTTCCAGGGCAGAGAATCAGCCACAGTACAAGAAAAAAGCAAATAAAAACATAAATTAAAAACAAACACACACACACATACAGTAACACTAGTAAGACCTCATAGGTCTAGACACTTTTAACTTATTTTCACTCCGAGAATTCTGTTCCTTAGCATACAGCGGGCCAGAAGAGTTCTCAAAGCTGGGCCAGGTAGACATATGATGTTTTATGACATTCAGTGTTGTCAGTAAATTCATATTTCCACAGATGACAGGTCTCACTCCTAACAAAGTTACCACCTTTGACTGAACAAACAGACAAGCAAACAATCACCCTCATTGTTGCCAATTAATCTTTAAGGAGTACTTTGTAGTTTTCCATATAGAATGTACTATACAACCACAGCACACCCACCAAATCCCATGGCCAGCTACTTCATGACTGCAGACAGCTAAAAACTTGAAAAAATAATCCATGAGGTGTGGTGTTTACTCAGAATCAGTACTCTATTTCATTGATTTAAATACCTTTATTATGCTCCTTAAGAAATTCTCTGGTTTGGAAAATTGCAATTTGATGACAATTTAAATATTCTGAATGCTGTGTTATGTTCAGTACATATGATAAATTCCTTACTTCAAATTTAAATTGAGGTGTACAGCTTTTATTAATAAAACACTTGTTTCTCACTGCTCCCACTAAATAAATATTAAACATGTATTCTAAACTACTAGTAAAAAGAGTTTTTAGCTTTTCAGAGTCACTTATATGTTCCCATTTGTCTTTGTCTAGATTCCTATGAACATTTCTCTTCAAGGTGGAAGAAAAATGAATCCTTTAGCAACGTTTAGGATGTGACCTTTGTCTTTAGCTAAAATAAAATACGCATCTTTATTTGGTAAAATTCTGTGGGAGGCTTTTTTCATATGTTTAACAGTAGCATTAGTTGAGAGACTCTCTCTGCTTTAAGGTATTACAGTAGTTTTCTACTCCATCTCCCTTGTCCCAGTTTTTTTTTCCCCCCCTTTTTCCCCCCTTTTAATTCCTCTTACTACTAAATACATTTTTCTAATGTATTTTTCTAACCTTACCTGTCATCAAACCCTTCATAGGTTTTTATTACCTGTGGGCCAAGTCATATTGACTTCATCTGTGTGAAGGGAATGGAATAGCAAACACTGTATTCAGTGTATGGATAATTTTATAAGAAGCTCTCACAATGTTGGCTAAAAAAGCCATTTTATATCCTCATCAGGCACTTATATCCTCATCAAATGAAAGTTCCAGTTGTTCCACATTCTTGGCAGCATTTGATATTAACATTTTTGTCATTCTGTCTGCTGTTCTGATTTGGTGATTTTTATTATTCTATCTTCTAGGTCACTTATTTGTTTTTCTGCATTTATTTTCTGCTATTTTTAGCTTCGGGGCTTCCCTCGTGGCTCAGCAATAAAGAAACTGCCTGTCAATGCAAGAGACAAGGGTTTGATCCCTGGGTTGGAAAGATCCCCTAGAGAAGGAAATAGCAATTCAACCCACTCCAGTATTCTTGCCTGGGAAATCCTATGGACAGAGGAGCCTTGCGGGCTACAGTCTATGGGGTCACAAAGACTCAGACACAATTTAGTGATTAAACAACAATAGCAACTTACTGCCTTTAGCTGAGTTTTCATCTTGGCAACTGAGTTGCCTAATTTTGACTGGCTCCTCACAGTTTCTATTTCCTTGTTACAATGACCTGCCTTTCTGTCAATAGCCTTCTTCATTCCTTCAGCGTCATTACAATTTTGCCTATTATTTGAACTCATGGTCCAGTAGACTGGAGAGGTCTGTCCCATCATTTGTTCTTGCAGGGAAATTCTCTTGTTCTTTTCATTGGGAGTGGTTCGCCAGCTTCTTCATTTTACTTAGGAGAAACAGTGGTCTGCTGTGGTTTTGATGGGTTACTCTTCTTTGGGAGTATCCCTGTGCCGTCTTCATGAGTCTAGTATTTTTGGCGCGAGGGCTGTTTTGGGTATGGAGCCGCCTTGCCTTTCCTCAGGGTGTGCTGGTCATTGTCCCATTGATAGAGGGTCTGGTTGGTATTGTAGTGACCACAGCCTGCCCTTGATGTTGGGTGGGGTCTTCTCTTTGCTCTGTGCCTGTCACAGCCCTGTCGGGTACAGGGTCTTCTCCCCAATTGTTATAGTAGAAGCCCCCAGATAGTGTTCTAAGCTGAAGTTATTAATCTTTTAAATTTCAATGTCTCAGTGATATTTGATTTGAGGTTCCCTGATAAGTAGTGATGTTGAGCACTTTTTCAGGCTCTTACTGCTCTTCCCCAGCATGCTTGGCCTCAGGTTAAACAACAGGGAGGGAACACAGCCCCTCCCATTGACAGAAAATTATGTGTAATAGCCTCAGCCATCTTGGAACCTGAAAGGTCTTGAGGTTGGATACACAGATACAGAGAAGACCACATAATAATGAAGGCAGAGACTGGAACAATGCAACTGCAAGGCAAAGAAACCCATGGAGTTCCAGAAAATGTGAAAAGCTAGAAGCAAGGAAGAATTCATTTTCTGGTTTTTCATAGGGAGCACAGCCCAGCCATGCCATGTAGGGCCCCACCCAAGACAGATGAGTCATGATGGAGAGTTCTGACAAAATGTGGTCCACTGGAGAAGGAATGGCAAACCACTTCAGTACTCTTGCCATGAGAACCCCATGAACAGTATGAAAAGGCAAAAAATTAGGACACTGAAAGATGAACTCCCCAGGTTGGTAGGTGCCCAATATGTTAGTGGAGATAGGTGGAGAAATAACTCCAGAAAGAATGAAGAGATGGAGCCAAAGCAAAAACAACACCTAGTTGTGGATGTGACTGTTGATGGAAGTAAAATCTGATGCTGTAAGGTTAGGTCCATGAATCAAGGTGAATTGAAAGTGGTCAAACAGGAGATGGCAAGAGTGAGCATCAACATTTTAGGAATCAGTGAACTAAAATGGACTGGAATGGGTGAATTTAATTCAGATGATCATTATATCTACTACTGTGGGCAAGAATCCCTTAGAAGAAATGGAATACCTATCATTCTCAACAGAAGAGTCCAAAATGCAATACTTGGATGCAATCTCAAAAATGACAGAATGATCTCTGTTCATTTACAAGGCAAACCATTCATTATCAGAGTAATCCAAGTCTATCCCCTGATCAATAATTGAAGAAGCTGAAGTTGAATGTTTCTATAAAGATCTACAAGACTTTCTAGAACTAACACCCAAAAAAGATGTCCTTTTCATTATAGGGGACTGGAATGCAAAAGAAGGAAGTCAAGAAATACTTGGAGTAACAGGCAAATTTTACTTGGAGTACAAAATGAAGCAGGACAAAGGCTAACACAGTTTTGCCAAGAGAATGCACTGGTCATAGCAAACACCCTCTTCCAACAACAAAAGAGAAGACTCTACACATGGACATCACCAGATCGTCAATACCGAAATCTGATTGATTATATTCTTTGCAGCCAAAGATGGAGAAGCTCTATACAGTCAGCAAAAACAAGAACAGGAGCTGACTGTGGCTCAGATCATGAACTCCTTATTGCTAATTTCAGACTTAAATTGAAGAAAGTAGGGAAAACCACTAGACCATTCAGGTATGATCTACATCAAATCCTTTACAGTGGAAGTGAGAAATAGGTTCAAGGGATTAGATCTGATAGAGTGCCTGAAGAACTATGGGTGGAGGTTTGTGACATTGTACAGGAGGCAGTGATCAAGACCATCCCTAAGAAAAAGAAATGCAAAATGTCAAAATGGTTGCCTGAGGAGGCCTTACAAATAGTTGAGAAAAGCAAAGAAGGGAAAGGCAAAGGAGAAAAGGAAAGATATACCCATTTGAATACAGAGTTCCAAAGAATGGCAAGGAGAGATAAGAAAGCCTTCCTCAGTGATCAGTGCAAAGAAATAGAAGAAATGGAATGGGAAAGACTAGAAATCTCTTCAAGAAAATTAGAGATACCAAGGGAATATTTCATGCAAAGATGGGCGCGATAGAGGACAGAAATGGTATGCACCTAACAGAAGCAGAAGATATTATGAAGAGGTGGCAAGAATACACAGAAGAACTACACAAGAAGAATTTCATGACCCAGATAACCACAGTGGTGTGATCCTGGAATGTGAAATCAAGTGAGCCTTAGGAAGCATCACTACGAACAAAGCTAGTGGAAGTGATAGAATTCCAGTTGAGCTACTTCAAGTCCTAAAAGATGATGCTGTGAAAGTGCTACACTCAAAATGCCAGCAAACTTGGAAAACTCAGTAGTGGCCACAGGACTGGAAAAGGTCAGTTTTCATTCCAATCCCAAAGAAAGGAAATGACAAAAGAATGCTCAAACTACTGCACAATTGCATTCATCTCACATGCTAGTAAAGTAGTGCTCAAAATTCTCCAAGCCAGGCTTCAACTTGTAGTACATGAACCATGAACTTCCAGATGTTCAAGCTGGTTTTAGAAAAGGCAGAGGAACCAGAGATCAAATTGCCAACATCCACTGGATCATCAAAAAAGCAAGAAAGTTCCAGAAAAACATCTACTTCTTCTTTATTGACTATACCAAAGCTTTTTACTGTGTGGATCACCACAAACTCTGGAAAATTCTTAAAGATATGAGAATATCAGACCACCTGACCTGCCTCCTGAGAAATCTGTATGCAGATCAAGAAGCAACAATTAGAACTGGACATGGAACAACAGACTAGTTCCAAATAGGGAAAGGAGTACGTCAAGGCTGTATATTGTCTCCCTGCTTATTTAACTTATATGCAGAGTACATCATGAGAAATGCTGGGCTGGATGAAGCACAACCTGGAATCAAGATTGCTGAGAGAAGTATCAGTAACCTCAGATATTCAGATGACACCAATGGCAGAAAGCAAGTAAGAACTAAAAAGCCTCTTGATAAAAGTGAAAGAAGAGAGTGAAAAAGTTGGCTTAAAACTCAACATTCACAAAGCGAAGATCATGGCATCCAGTCCCATCACTTCATGGAAAATAGACGGGAAACAATGAAAATAGTGACACACTTTATTTTGGGGGGCTCCAAAATCACTGCAAATGGTTACTCCTTGGAAGAAATTAAAATATGCTTGTTCCTTGGAAGAAGAGCTATGACCAATCTAGACAGCATAATAAAAAGCAAAAACATACTTTGCCAATAAAGGTCCATCTAGTGAACGCTATGTTTTTTCCAGTGGTCATGTATGGATGTGACACTTGGACTACAAAGAAAGCTGAGCACCGAAGAATTGATGCTTTTGAACTGTGGTTTTGGAGAAGACTCTTGAGAGTCCCTTGGACTGAAGGAGATCCAACCAGTCCGTCCTAAAGAATGGGATGAAAAGGGGATTAGAGAGGATGAGATGGTTGGATGGCATCACCAACTCTGTGGACATGAGTTTGAGTAAGCTCCAGGAGTTGGTGATGGACAGGGAGGCCTGGTGTGCTGCAGTCCATGGGGTTGCAAAGAGTCAGACATGACTGAGTGACTGAACTGAACTGCTCTTCCCAATATTTTCAATTGCTCAGTTTTGTCGGACTCTTTCTGAGACCATTTACTGTAGCCCACGAGGTTCTTCTGTCCATGGAATTCTCCAGGCAGGAATACTCTAGTGGGTTGCCTTTCCCTTCTCCAGGGGATCTTCCTGATCTAGGGATCAAACCTGGGTCTCCTGCTTTGCAGACACATTCTTTACCATCTGAGCCACTAGGGAGCCCCAGTTTTCATGTGAGCCTTGCTAAACTCTTTTCCATTTTAAAATTATATTGTTCATCTATTATTTTGAGTTATAAGAGTTTTTAAATATCTAGATACAAGTTTTTTTGTCTGATATTTGTGTATGTATATGATGTTTGCATGTGTATAAATATCAGCTTGTATATTCCTGATACATGAACATTGGCTTTTTAACTGGGAAAACTGGCATCTTAAAAATATTGAGTCTTAACAATACTGATACATTAAATTCATATGTATTTCCATTTATTTAGTCTCTTAAGATATCTCTCAGCAATGTTTTATATTTTCAGTATATAGGTTTTATACATGTAGAAAATTATCTGTAAATATTTTATCTTTTGGATGCTATTGGAAATTGTATCATTAAAAAATCTTATTTTCTAGTGTATAGAGTTACAGTTGGTTCTTATATTTTAGTCATAAATACAGTGTCTGAGACCTCAGTAAATTCACTTAGTTTAGTACTTGTTTCGCATTTTTCTTTCTATACATACAGTCTTAGTTGCTGAGAATAGTGACAGTTTAATTTTTTTCTTTCAATTTTATATGCTTTATTTTTTTTCTCTTCTTGTATAATTATAGTCGCTGGAACCCTCAGTGGGATATTTGAGTGCTGAGAGCAGACTTCCTTTTCTCTCCAGGTTTATTGGCATATTACACTGAAATGCTATATAATTTACAATAATGATTGACACATAATGTTATGTTAGTTTAACCCTGTTGATTTGATATACTTATATTTTGCAAAATGATTACCACCATAGTATTAGCTAACACCTCTATCAAGTTACTTAATTACCACTTCTTTTCTATTATGAGAATATATAAGATCTACTCTCAACATCTTTCAAGTATAAAATACAGTATTATAATATTAATTATAAATGCCTTGCCATACATTAGCTCCTCAGAACTTATTTATCTTCTAACTGGACATGTGTACTGTTTAACTAAGCAGACTTTTACTTGCCTTTCTCCCAAACCTGGGGGGCAAGGGACAGTCTTTCACTACTAAATATGGCATTAATGTGATATTTTTCATAGAGGCCTTTGGTCAGATAGAATTTTCTTTCATTCTCCATTTGCTAGTAAACCTATATAAGTGGTTATCCAGTATAATCACATACATTTATAGAGTTAATCATATTTTCTTCCTTTATTCTGTTAAGATAGGGAATAACATTCGTTTTCAATTGTTAAAGCATCCTCAAATTCCTGGAGTAAATGCCCCTTGGTCACAATATTTTTTTACATATATTGTGGGTTCAGTTTTATATTTTGTTAAGGATTTTTGCATTTGTGCTCATGAGGGATAGTGACTTTGTAGGTTTCTCTTCTTGTAATGCTCTTGTCTAATTTTAGCATTGGAGCACTTCTGACTTCATGTGATGATTTTGTAAGTGTTTCATCCTTCTCTATTTTCTAAAATAATATATATATAGGATTAGCATTTTTGTATAAATATTTCATAGACCACTATAATGAGTTATCTGGGTCTGAAATTTCCCTGTAGAGATTTTAATTATCCTTTCAAATTCTTAATAGACATATGGCTATTTATACTTTCTTTATCTTATTTCAACTTTGGTAATTTATATCTTTCCAGGACTTTATTTTGTTTAATGAACTGACATAAAATTGTTCAAATTATACTTTTAATTTCTGTAGTATTTGCATTGATATGCTATCTTTTATTCCCATTATGGGTCATCTGTTTTTTTTTTTTTTTTTCTCGTTTAGCCTAGGTAGAGGTTTGTCAATTTAAATGATTTTTCTAAAGAATCACCTTTTATTTCATTAATTTTTCCTTGATTTTATTTTATCGATTGATTTATATTTCCTTAATTTGCTCTTCTTTTGGAAGCTTTTTAAGATTGACTCTTAGGTATTTTAATATTTAGATCTTTATTTTTGAATATTAACAACACTCTCCTAGATGACCCATGGATCAAAGAAGTCATAAAAGATACTAGAAAATATTTTGAACAAGTGATGATGAAAGAAAACATGTAAAACAAATTGTGAGATACAAATAATGTAGTACTTCTCACAATTTTTTTACATGTTTTCTTTCATCATCACTTGTTCAAAATATTTTCTAGTATCTTTTATGACTTCTTTGATCCATGGGTCATCTAGGAGAGTGTTGTTAATATTCAAAATATTTGGCAATATTCCATGAAATTCTTTAAAAAAAAATAGATTTCTAGCAATCATGTTGTGGTTAGAGAATCTAATCTGTTCAAATATTGAAACAGCTTTTAAGGTCAGCAGATGATCTGTTTTGGTGAATATTCCATTTGCACTTAAAATATAATTGGAAAGGACTGTTCTGTGAATGTCAACTAAATCAGGTTAGTTGATAGTGTGATTCAATTATTCTTTGTACTTACTTTTGAATTACTATTTTTAATGATTCCTGAGCACACTGTTGAAGTCACCGTTCAAAAATGGACAAGCATATTTATGTTATTCCTTCTTAATAAATTGCCCCTCTTATTACAATGAAATTTTCTTTTCTATCCCTGATAAATTTCTTGTCTAGAAATCTACTTAGGTGTTAATATAACCACTCCCAGACTCCTTATGATTAGTATTTTTGTAATTTTCTTTGTTTATCCTTTTACATGTGTCTTTATATTTAAAGAGTATTTCTATAGACATGTAGTAGTTTGCTTTTGATTTTTATTCAGTCCAATAATTTCTACTTTGATTACTTTGCTTCATGTATATTTAGTATAAAATTTTGTATAGTTGAGTTGAAGTGCAAAATAATATTTATTTTCTGTTTGTGCCATTTTCTGCTGTTGTTCCTTTGTCCCTTGGTTCCTGCCTTCTCTTGCATTAATTACATTTTGCCTTTCATTTTATATACATTACTGAAGTATAAGTTATAGCTTTTTTATTGGTGGTTGTAGAGTTAACAGTGAGTGCCCTTATCAGTCATCCTGAGATAATATGATATCCCTTCAGACAGTTTCAGAAACTTAGTTTACCCCCTAATTCTTTCATCCTTTATGCTGTTGTTGTAAAACATTTTATTTCTACATAATTTTGTAATATATTTTTATTTTTTATCATGTTATCTTTTTTTATTTTCTCTCATCCCTTTTATTTTTTATTTATTTTATTGAATGTTGAATTTTATTTTATTTTTTTAATTTAAATTTATTTATTTTAACTGAAGGCTAATTACTTTATAATATTGTATTGGTTTTACTATACATCAACATGAATCCACCACTGGTGTACACGTGCTCCCCATCCTGAACCCCCCTCCCACCTCCCTCCCCGTACCATCCCTCTGGGTCATCCCATCTTTTAAAGAAATTTTAAAATGTGGATATCATTTACATTTACACACATCATTACTGTTTTAGAAGCTTCTGATGATATATGCAGATCAAAGTTGTCATTTGGTACCTTCTTCCTTCTGCCTGAAGAACTTTCTTTACCATTTCTTATAGTGCATATTTGCTGGTAACCTTTTTTTTTTTCTTTTGGCTTTGTTTGTCTAAAAATGACATTTTTTACCTTCTTTTTTTTTTGCTGAGTATAAAACTTTAGAATAACAATTTTCAGCACTTTAAATAAATTATCTTTCTTATTGATAGCATTGTTTTTGAACAAAGCTCTGGTCCTTCCTTTCATATATATATTTGTGTGTGTGAAAGTCACTCAGTTGTGTGACTCTTTGTGACCCCCTGGACTATACAGTCCATAGAATTCTCCAGGCCAGAATACTGAAGAGGGTAGCCTTTCCCTTCTCCAGGGGATCTTCCCAATCCAGGTATCAAACCCAGGTCTCCCGCATTGCAGGAGGATTCTTTACCAGCTGAGCCACAAGGGAAGCCCTTCATGTATATTTAGTAGGTCTTTTTTTTTTCCATGATTGCCTTTAAGATTTTCTCTTTTTGATTATGCATGCCGTTGTATGGCTACTTTATACTTTATTTTTTTATTTCTTTTGAGTCATTGAGTTTCTTGGATCCATGGGTGTATAGATATCAAATATACACTTTTCATCAAATATGAAAAAATTTTGGACAGTTTCTCTTTACATAATTTGCTTCTGCTGACTCTACCTTTTGTCACTTAAATTACATATCTGTCAGACCATTTTAAGTTGTCCCATAAGTCACTTTGGCTCTGTTCAGTTTTTCTCTTAGTCACTTTCTCTGTTTCAATTTGAATATTTTTCATTGCTATGTCTTCAGAAGTACTAATTTATTTTTTCCATCAGTGTATAATCTCCTATTTTGCCTATCCAGTGATATATATGTGTGTGTGTATGTGTGTGTGTGTGTGTGTTTTTACCAGAGTTTGCATTAGAGGAATCGGCAACTTCATGTTCTGATTTAATTCCCTGATAAGTTGGGTGTGGTTTGTTTCAATATTTACATCACTTCTGTCATGTTTCATAATATTAGCTTTGATATCTGGTCATATTTTGATGCTCTTTTAACCTCTGTTTATACTTTGAATAACACAGAGTTATTTTTTCTGGGGATTCGTGGTGGGATCAATAAAACTACTGAGAAATTTAGAATATTGCTTTTTCTGTGGACCATTTCTCTGGGGGTAAGAGAATCAATCACAATAAAAGATTTTCTAACCACATTTATCTATAAACAGAATGTGCTGAATTGGAATAAATCTTGGGATACTTTACCTTGGAAATTCAGTAATTCTGACCTCTGAACTTTTATCTATGAAAGCTTTCCCATCCTCTTTGCCTATTTTAATTATTATCCAGGGCCCAGCTAAAGTTCCATTCTGTCCACTCAGTCTTTGCTCACCACTTCAGTGCACGCTGGTGTCTTTGCCCTCTGAATTCTTAAACCATTTTATGACTTGCATATAATTAATTAATTAGCTATTACATATTATTCATGTAGTGTTCTGTTCCCTGTCTTTACTCTGTGAAGGTAATCACTATTTACTTATTTTGCTTTTCATTCAAGTGTTTATTAAGTGTCTACTCTGTGTCAGGCACTTTGCTAGGAGGTGATATACAATGGTGAATAAAAATATAATGGTATCCACTCTGAAGCAGCTTGCAGTGGCAGGAGAAATATGTGTCAGGCAAAATATACATAAGTGTTTAATAATAAATTGTGGTAAACTCCTTGACAGAAAGGAACTGAGATCCATAAAAAAATATTAGATGAAACCTAATTCACTTTGAGTGGTTAGGGAAAGTCTCACTGTGAAAAGGATATTTGATCTGAGATATGAATAATGAAAAATAATTATCTAGGCAAAGAATTTAAGGAAAAACCTTGTAGTTGTTAGACATGACCTGATAGAAACCTATGGTTTGAGGAGCAGCTTGACACAGGGAAGAAAGTGGAAGTCAGACTGTGGCTAGAGGGCTGCGGCTGCTGCTGTTGCTGCTAAGTAGCTTCAGTTGTGTCTGACTCTGTGCGACCCCATAGATGGCAGCCCATCTCTGGGATTCTCCAGGCAAGAACAATGGGGTGGGTGGCGAGGGCAGCTGACTTTAGTAAAGGATGGATTCGGAAAGGAAGGCAGAAGTCAGATCTGCAGGGCCATGAAGCTACATCATGAGTTAATTAATTGTATTCTTGTAATCTATACAAGCTGCTTGATCACTTTATTCTGAATGAAAATGAGTCCAGGAGGCAGAAACTTGCTTAAAAGGGAGAATCGTCTAAACCCTCAGAGTATAAGGCAAAGGTAAAGGTGTGCTAGAATAGTAGTTCTCAAACTTGAGTGTTCATCAGAATAATCTGTGTGCTTATTAGAAATGTAGATTTCTGACGCTCAGCTGCAGAGATTCTGAGTCAGATTTTCTCTTTTTGTAAGCAACCAAGTGATTTCTTTCTGATATAAGTAGCTGTGATTCCATTCTGTAAAATATAGATATAAGCAGTTAATCTTTTCCTTCAAAAAAAAAAAAAATGTTACAATAGGAATGAACCTGAGTGACACCTCAGTGGAATAAAAGGTATAAGGCAGGTTTGTACTTTGTTGCTGTATAATGGAATATGGATATTAAAGTCCTGAAATATTAAAAGTTCAGCTGTTAAAGTCTAAGTTATGGAAGTCCCAATTTCTTAACATCAATGAACAGGTAGTAACATGTGTTCCCTTGAAGACAGTAACTATGCCTGATAGCACTTCTCACCCTGCCCAGTATTGGCCATAGATTTGGTGATTTACAACTGTTGAATACACGAATGAATGCATTAATGAGTATTTTCCTGATTCTTCTTGCTCTAATTTTTCCCTGCACGCTTATCACCTTGTACCTCACAGTTTGGGAAAGAGGTAAGGGGCTGATAGTTCTAATAAATGATATACTGCTATTTGGAATAATTTAAATGAAATAATGTCTGGAAGAGAGCAATGATTAACCAAAAGAAAATGACCTTCATTCTCTATCCTCATCTCATCATCATCATCACTTCAGTAGCTCAGTTATGTCCAACTTTTTGAAACCCCATGGACTGTTCCCCTCCTAGGCTCCTCTGACCATGGAATTTTCCCAGCAAGAGTGCTGGAGTGGGCTGCCATTTCCTCCTCCAGGGGATCTCCCCAACCCAGGGGTCGAACCTGTGTCTCCTGTCTCTTATGCATTGTAAATAGACTATTTACCTACTGAGCCATCAAGGAAGCCCTATATCCTCATAACACTCCATAAATGTTTCTATTCTCTGCATCTATGAAATAACCATAAAATAGTACAATATACCTTATTTCTTTCTACTTGAACTGTGAGCTCCTCAAGGGTAGGATATAGAGTTACCCATAGTATCACTTTTGGCTAGTGCTAAAATAATTTGTGTTGAGTTGAATTATAATGAAGATATTGCAAATAATTTGGCACCTGGATTGGGGCAATTTTTGAGATAAAGAACTTTCTTAATAATTCTTATATCTGTGCTCTTTTTTCCTCCTCCCAAGTTACAGTGGGATCCAAGGGCACAGATCATTGCACCATTGAGGGGGAAGAGCAGTACTCCCCAACTCTATAGACTTTGGGTGGGTGACAGACAGGGATATATAACAGACACTGCTGCTGCTGCTGCTGCTGCTAAGTTGCTTCAGTCACGTCCGACTCTGTGCGACCCCAGAGACGGCACCCCACCAGGCTCCGCCATCCCCGGGACTCTCCAGACACTAGGATGCTGCATTTGGGTGACCTTGAGACTCATTTAAGATCTCAGATGAACTCAAACTAAAGATATGTTGATTTCTTGACAACTTGGTGCCAAGAGCAATAGAGAAAGTCATTATTAGATGGGGCTTTCCCAGGTGGCACTGGTGGTAAAGAACCTGCCTGCCAATACAGGAGACATAGAGATATGGGTTCAATCCCTGGGTCTGGAAGATCCCCTGAGAAGGGCATGGCAACCCACTCCAGTATTCTTGCTTTGGAGAATCTCATGGACAGAGGAGCCTGGAGGGCTATGGTCCATAGAGTTGCAAAGAGTTGAATACAACTGAAGAGACTTAGCACACAGCACACATTATTGATGGATACAGCCTTCTTAGTTTGTGGATTGAAGAGAGGAGAAAACCACAAGAGTTCATAAAGAATGATCTCATAATTGAGAGCTGGGTGGTCCAAAGCAACAATATTCAGGATGATTTGGGTTTGGATTATCTGAACCCAGAGCTCTAATCTGGATGATGGCAGTGGGAATACAGTGAGCAACGTATGGTGGTGTCCAGTTCATAACTCAGGCAGATGGTATTTGACCAATGGAGATTGCTCCACATACACATGTTAGAGAGTAACCACACTGGAAAGCATGGTAATAGAATGTAGCTCAAGTGAAAATGGTTTGTTAGGACGGAGGCCATAAGCTCTGGTCTGTTTGGGGAAAATCAGGAAACTGGGCAATTTGAGCTAGAAATTATGCCAAATCGGTGTCTAGCAAAAAACTTCTGGTTTTTCTTGCTTCCCTGGTATATTGATATGAGAGTCACTTTGTGTATGTAGACAGCAATAGAATGTGCATAAACATTTCACTTCAGCTGCCCTTGATTTGATCAGTTTATGAGACTGACCTCACCCATTTTGAAGCAGGCTTTAGACAGAAGCAATATTAACTTGCTTGGTTAAGAAGTGCATCGCCTTGACAGCCTTAGTATTATTTTACAGAAAAGCTTCTCGCTCTCTCTTTTTTTTTTTTTTTTTTTTTTGATGCCCCTAAACCTTATTTATGAAGAGCATTTTCAGTTTCCCTTTAAGAACATCTTCAATGGACGATTTTATGTCAGCTGGTGCCTGGCTCTTCATCAGCTTCTTTCTAAATTTAATTTCCCTGTTTCTTTTCCTTGCTCCACTGAGCCCTTCCTTAATTATCAGATTACAGTGTTCAGCATGATTCCTGGAATTGTTCGTTTTGTCAACCAGAAAGAAAACAGACCTTTGATATATGTAAGACTGTGCCTTCTGGTTTAATGATTCTTCAATTAGTGTCCCAGTCAATCTCGGGAATTGCGTCTGAAATAACTGGTGAACCAACTTTCCTTCTTTTCTGCTTCCTAATTCTCTTCCACTGCTAGCTTTATCCATAAATTGTAAAACTGGATTTTGGTGAAATAGTCGTTTAATGTCATGTGACTATCAGATCACTGTTGTTAGCTCTCTTACTCAGTGAGTTTCTTCTAATCTCTTTTTGTGTAGAACTCAGGGTGTACATATCCCGTGTTTTGCCCCTAAGCATGGTGAATTTTAATTTTTTTAATTAGATAAGCATGTGTTTTAGGCTGCTGAGTGCACTAGAAAGTACTTTGGCCAAAAAACAAGGCAGTGTGTCCAGGCTGGCTTCATGGAGGTACAGCCTAAGTAGACTTGTGATGAGAAGGGCCCTGCCTTTGTTGAATGCTTTGGTGTTATTTTGAAATTCTTAACAATTTTCTTTTTCAACTTGTATTTCGTAAGTGCAGTTCAATAGGACAATGGAACATTTGTGTAAGCAGAAGGGATTAGCACAAAATGTGTGCTCACCTTTTGAGCCACCTCATTTGCATATAGTGTTTAGGATGCCCCAGGAGCACAATGTATGAATGCTCAGCAAAACAGAAAGTGAGTCCAAGGGAAGCGTGTGCTATCTGCACCTGAGAAAGTGGGTGAACTGACAGCCTGGGGTTCTGTGTTTTCTATTTGAATCAGAATTTGCTTCAAATGTGAAAAGAAGGCAGAGGTGTTCTAAGAAATATGAACTGTGAGATAATTGAAAATAAGTTGGTCTCTGCCTCCAGCTCCTAGCACAGAGCTCCTTGCTGCTGCTGCTGCTGCTGCTGCTGCTAAGTCGCTTCAGTCGTGTCTGACTCTGTGCGACCTCATAGACGGCAGCCCACCAGGCTCCACCATCCCTGGGATTCTCCATGCAAGAACACTGGAGTGGGTTGCCATTTCCTTCTCCAATGCATGAAAGTGAAGAGTGAAAGGGAAGTCACTCAGTTGTGTCCGACTCTTCGTGATCCCATGGACTGCAGCCCACCAGGCTCCTCCGTCCATGGGACTTTCCAGGCAAGAGTACTGGAGTGGGTTGCCATTGCCCTCTCCGACAGAGCTCCTTAAACCCTTGTGATTTCCTGAGTGATAAGAGTACTAACAGCATTTTTCCCCTTGTATTTTATCTTTGATCCCAATTCCTGACACAGAGCTTCTAAGTTCCTTGCAATTTCTCAGGTGATTGCAATGTCTTTAGTTCTAAAGGGTAATCTGGGAATGTTCAGCTCAACCTCTCACTTTCCAAGAAAAGAAGAGGAGCTGGAGACTGAGTTAGCCATCTCTCACGCCTTTGTGCACAGAAGGCAATGGCACCCCACTCCAGTGCTCTTGCCTGGAAAATCCCATGGACGGAGGAGCCTGGAAGGCTGCAGTCCATGGGGTCGCTGAGGGTTGGACATGACTGAGCAACTTCACTTTCACTTTTCACTTTCCTGCATTGGAGAAGGAAATGGCAGCCCACTCCAGTGTTCTTGCCTGGAGAATCCCAGGGACAGCAGAGCCTAGTGGGCTGCCATCTATGGAGTTGCATGGAGTTGGACACGACTGAGATGACTTAGCAGCAGCAGCAGCATGCCTTTGTGATAAAAATCCCAAGTGTAGGGTTTGGAGAGCTTCCAGTCTGGTAAACATCCATGTGCTGAGAGGGTGGCCCTCCCCTACTCCACAGGGGTGGAAGGTCCTTCCTTGGGACCCTTCGGACCTTGCCCTTGACATCTCTTCCATCTGGATGTTCATCTATATTCTTTATAATATCTTTGTATAATAAACCAGTAAACATAAGTGTTGTCATGAGTTCTATGATCCATTTTCAGAAATTGTCAAACCTGAAATGGGATCATGGGAACCCAAGATCAGATCAGATCAGTCGCTCAGTCATGTCTGACTCTTTGCGACCCCATAAACTTATAGCCAATTAGCCAGAAGCATAGGTGCCAATCTGAAATTTATAATTACCTTCTAAAGTGAAAGTAGGGGGCAGTCTTGAAGAACTGAGCTTTTTTAACCTGTGGGATCTCCAGATAGATGGCATTAGAATTGAGTTAAACTGTGGGACATCTAGTTGATGTTGGAGAATTGTTGGTTCAGGGAACCTTCCGCATATACCAACATGATCAGAAGTGTCAGAGAGTTCTGTGTGAGTTGATGTCCAGTCACTCAGACATGTCTGACTCTGAGACCTCATGGGCTGCTGCACACCAGGCTTCCCTGTCCTTCACTACCTCCCAGAGTTTGCTCAGACTCATGCCCATTGAGTTGATGATGCCATCCAACCATCTCATCCCCTGTCACCCCCTTTTTCTCCCACCCTCAATCTTTCCCAGCATCAGGGTCTTTTCCAATGAGTTGGCTCTTCACATCAGGTGGTCAAAGTGTTGGAACTTCAGCTTCAACATCAATCCTTCCAATGAATATTCAGGACTGATTTCCTTTAGGATTGACTGTTTTGATCTCTTTGCAGTCTAAGGGACTCTCAAGAGTTGTCTTCAAAACCACAATTCAAAAGCATCAATTCTTCGGCATTCTGCCTTCTTTATGGTCCAACTCTCACATCCATACGTGACTACTGGAAAAACCATAGCTTTGACCATGGAGATCATTGTTGGCCAAGTGATGTCTCTGCATTTTAATACACTGTCTAGGTTTGTCATAGCTTTTTTCCAAGGACCAGGCATCTTTTAATTCCATGGCTGCAGTTTGTATGAGTAGTCTAGGAGAAACACCAAGAGTACTTTTTCTATACAATCACCAAGGAAGCGTATCATATCCTTTCTTACTCATGTTACTTCCCTGTATTAGCCAGCCACTTATGCTGAAAATGATGACACAGAAGGGAAAGGAAATAGGAAAACCATAGTTCCTTTTCCCTTCATTCCTTCTAATTTGTCAGTAAACATAGAGAATGTTGGTAGAATGTGTTCATATCAAGAAGTGAAATAAAAACAGTTGAATTTTGAGCAGTATTTCCACTGTTCTAAGAACAACATACATATGCATGTACAAGGCTTCAAAATATGAATTGTGTAATTTTGGTGATGCTGCAATTGAGCTAAATGCCCTTTTATTTGCATTTAAAATAGGCATTGCAGAATCTAAACAGCAAGGGTAAAATTCATGCTAATAATTAAAAAATTTAAGTTCTTCTTAGAATGACATTTAATAGCAAATTAAAAAGTCAGGAGGAAGATGAGGAAGAAAGGAAAAAAGCTTTGTTTTAGCACTTTTAATGGCACTTGGTTCCAGCTTTTTGCAGCAGAAACACGAGATTTTCATTTTACTCTGGGCCCTGCAAATCTTTGGGCCGCCTTGCAGAATGTCCTCAGGCTCACTTTTATTTTTTCTTTCTCTACCATGGATTTCCAAAAAGTGTTTTTGGCTTGAGGAAGAGGCTGACAGACAGACCTCCCTGTGTAAACCCCTACAGTGCCAGGCTATGTCATACAGCCTAATGGCTCTGATCCATGGGAATGGCAATCTTTGTAGAAAGTCTATCTACCAGAGATGGGACCTCCATCATAGGAGAGGTCTTACTCTGTGTCTTTTTGCCTTCCCTCTCTGATCATTTTCTTTATTCACAGTTGATCGTGGCCCCACAGCACCTTGGTTGCCAGACACATTTACAGTCAACAGTGAAGAGGACTTCTTGCTTGTTTGGAATGCTGCGACAGTTCTAGGTTACCAGCAGCTGCTAAGTCGCTTCAGTCATATCCGACTCTGTGTGACCCCATAGATGGCAGCCCACCAGGCTCTTCATCCCTGGGATTCTCCAGGCAAGAACACTGGAGTGGGTTGCCATTCTTACCAGCAGCTAAGAACACATAATTGGACGTTTACAGTTATTCTGGTACAGCGCAGCTTTTAGATGTCAAGCCACTGGCCCTATAATGGTATCACTGTGTGAGTGAGTGAGTGTGTGTGAGAGAGAGACAGAGAGAGAGTAAGCTAGGGGAAGAGGGAAAGATGGAGAGACAGGGAGAGAGACAAAGAAAGTGGAGGGAGACACGTTGTATGTCTCCCTGCAGTCATAGCAGAAGGTTATGGGAGGAGAGGAGGGGAAGAAGAGGGTAAAATCTTTTTCTTCATTCCTACTTCTCTACAAATAGCCATCCCAAACTATGAGACATTTCTGAAAATTATTTTCATCATTTGAAGGCCATAGAGTATATATTCTAACTTCTAAAATGCTGATTTCTTCTCATTATAAAGAATGAAGATGAAAGGGGAAAATGCCTATAATTCCATCAAATATTTAGCCAGTGTTAACATTTCAGTGTATTTTCATTTTGTCTTTTTCTCTCTTCTTTCCTCTTATCTCCCTCTTTCTCTCCTACTTTCTAGTCCTTTCCTTCGTCTAGTCCTTTTATGTATGTATGAAATCCCTCCGAACAAAGTGGCTTTATACTCATTGTATAGCTTTGTCATCTGCCCTTTCCCTTAACATTATGTGAACATTTCCGATGTCATTAACTTGTCTCTGAAAACACTATTTAAAAAGTTGCATCAGAAAAGCGCTTATATAGATGTGCTGTGTAACTTACAAGTCAACCTCTTATAGTTGTACATGTAGGCTATTTGCAAATTAGTCTTCTGTGGTTGTAAATGTATGGATGTCTACATCTACTTAAAAAAAAAATTTAGAGAATGTCATAGAGATAATTTATGTCTATATTGGATTAAACAGTGACCAATCTGGTACTTTCTACAGGTTTAAGATTTTGATTACAGTACAGTCAATGCCATCCGTTGTGTAGTGACAGGGAATTTAAAGTGACCAAAAATAGGATGGATTCAGTCAATTTGATATCTGTGAATAGAATCAGCTTCAGTCATCACAAGATTAATCAGGAAGGTGTTAACATAAACCAATAAAGCAGAGAGACTTCAAATTAAGAACTTTCTATCTTTTAAAGTCTCACCCCATTATCCTTTCCATGCAAGTGCCCTCAGGCTTTTGAATTAATTGTGTGTGGTTTAAGAAGATTTAAGATGAGGGCGATCCACTCAGCAGAGAGCAAAGTTGACCATGGCTATCTTACTTTAATTAATCTCTTTATTCTCTCTCTCTCTCAGTTCACTCAACACCCAAATCAAGAAAAAGTAAAATCGTGTTCTTTTGAGTTGAGGAAACAATTGAGTTACAAAGTAATCTGATACAGAGTGATCAAGGACTGTAAAACTTAGAATTCCTAACAAGTGGACCTGAATTGAAAGCTCTTTTACACTGGCTTTTTCATGCTTCAGTAGCAGACTTTTCTTCAGGTTCCCTGGATCATGCCCTTAACCCCTTGGGGTTGGTGAACATAAAGCTTTCTTCCTTTGACTTACAGCCTAGGCTAGCGTTGTAAAAATGATTGGGTTCAAAAAGTTACTCCTTTTTTAACTCTGTAAGAATTTAAGGCTCTTTTAGAAACCAAATCCTCTTGAGACACCTGGAAAGTGTTCTCATTTTCCATAGCAACCCTTTTATTGCATGTTGCAGACTTGGTTAGTTTATAAGTGCTTTTGCACCTGCAGTCATTCATTTACCTGAAGAGGATTTATTGACTAATTGACTACCTACTATTTGTCTACTGTCTACACCCTCTTGGAGCCTATTCTTTGGGGGAGAAACAGACATTAATCATATGACCAAAGTGAAACAACAAATGTGAAAGATACTGATACTGATACTTAATTGGTGCTATTAATATAAATGTTCATAGTAGAGGATGGTCATCTGGAGAGTAGGCAGTTTCAATGAGATTGAAAGTTGAGAAGGTATATGCCATAGGGAAGGGACAGGGGAAGAAAGAAAATTTCAGAAAAGGGAACCACACTGTCAAAGACTGTGAGGAGAAGCAGTACAGCAAGCACATAAGAGTGTATATGACCTGAACAGATTCACATTTACAAAAGATCACACAGGCTACAGTGAGCTAAATGGATGGGTCTCTAGGTCCTAAAGCTGTGATCTCTGGTTTGGTGGTGAAATCACTACTATAAATCAGCCATGAGATGGCACAGATTAATCATACAAAAATATTATTAAGCCATCCAGTAGTACACTGTATTATTCACAATTCATTTTACTCAAAGATTGAAAAAAAAAACAAAAAACATTGCATGACTAAAATCTTTATAGAACAGACCACATTTGATAGAGAAATAGCTTCTAAGTTCTAATAAGGAAAAGACAAAGCAATTTCAGAAATGTTCCATTCAATAACACAGTATGTCAGATGAGGATGCAGGTGGTGACAAAGACTTGAGAGAGGCATTGCTCTAGATGCTAACGGTACAGAATCACTGCCCTCGAGGAACTGAGAGGCTGGTGGTGCAGACGTGTGATCAAGCCCCTTATGGCACACTCGGACATATTCTAAGACAAATGAGCACACAGAACAGAGTGTCTGCCCCGATGGTATGAGCCATCAGCCAGGTTTAATGCAGGTTGGAAGCTAAGTCTGAGTGCCTAGGAGGGAAAATTCTTGATGTGAACATGAGAAGGGAAAACAAAAATGTCAAAAAGGGACAGAATGAGCGAAGGCATTATGTTATGCTAAGGAAATTTCTCAGTGCTAAAGAGCAGTGCATTCCTCCAGAAGCTGGTTTGGGATTTCATTGTTATGAGTCCATCACAAAATGAGGAAAATGGGGATGATAAAGAGCACACACACGTTTTCAAAGACACAGATTTCCCAGGTACTGGGAATACAACAATGGACAAAGTCTGCCTTTATGAAGCGTATGTTCTACTGGAGAGCCAGCCAATAAATACATAAGTGAAAAGTGTTTTCAAATAGAAGTGCTTTGAAGAAAAGTAAAACTGTATGAAAGAAAGTGACTGGGGGAAGTATTTTAGATACTGTGATAGGCATTTCTGCTGAGGTGACAGTTAGACGGAGACAGGCATGAAGTGGGAGAGTGAGCCCTGCCATTATCTGGACAAATAACTGTTCTTGATAGAGGGAACAGTAAGGACAGATGCTCAGAGGTAGGAACATGCCTGGCGTGTTTAAAGAACAATATGAAGAAGAGGTGAACTGGAGTAAAGGGAGCAAGAAGGAGAGGCATAACATAGGAGTATGAATAGATTGGGCTTCCCAGGTGGTGCTATTGGTAAAGTACCCACCTGCCAGTGCAGGAGATGTGAGAGATGCAGGTCCAATCCCTGGGTCAGAAGATCCCCTGGAGGAGGGCATGGAAACCCACTCCAGTATTCTTGCCTGGAGAATCTGATGGACAGAGGGACCTGGCAGGCTACAGTCCACAGGTTCACAAAGAGTTAGGCATGACTGAAATGACTTAGCATGCACACATGCATGAATAGACAGCTGGGGTCCAGATTATATAGGTCATATCTCTGCATCACATTTTCTTGTAGGAAATCAAAATAGGCCACTCAGATTTTATTCTATGTTGAGAGAGAATAAATCTAGTTCTGTGTTTCCCTGAGAACATTCTATGGAATACCCTAGATAAGAAATGAATTTAAAAAAAAAAATTCCAGTATATTTTAAGGTCCAGCCTGCTGTGTCTTCCTGGGGCAGACTTGGTATGTCTCTTAGATGGTTCTTCTTAAAAGAAAACCTGGGTCAAGGATGTAGCTGCTGATTGTTTTTTAGACAAGTGAGCCCAAGGAACTGGAGTGAAGCACTGGGAAAGGTAAGAAGAAATGTGAAGCCTAAGAAGCTATGTTGAATTGATAGTCAGAAAACAGTGAAAAACCCCACTGGGGTATGACCGATGGAACATGTTATTTCTTTAATGCTCAGCATTATTCTTTGTTAAGTATTTGCCTTAAAATAACATCATGTTTGGAGTCACTTCACATTTTCAGCTTAGAGACAATTAAAACTGCCCAGTCATTGTCCGTGGTCATGTGGCTGCTCACAGACGTGAAGCTGGAGGTGCTGAGAGAATATCCTATGCAACTACCAGTAACTGAGTCATTTTGGGAAAGTCATTCTTTGACTTGGAGCATCTCATTCCTGTTTAAACTTAAAGGGCTTGGACAACTCTTAGATTGCTTTTATTCATTTAGAACTTACATGTTTATATTCTTGCCTGGAGAACCCCATGGACTGAGGAGCCTGGTGGGCTACAGTCCACTGAGTTGCAAGGAGTCAGACATGACTGAAGTGACTGAGCACGCAGCACATTTATATGAATTATTTTTTTAAAATATATGTATTTATTTTTGGCTGTGCTTGGGTCTTCATTGCTGTGCAGGCTTCTCTCCAGTGGCATTTTTAGGGCTTCTTCTTGCAGTGGCTCCTCCTGTTGTGGAGCAAGGCCTCTAGGGGGCATGGACTTCAGTAGTTGTGGCTCCCGGGCTCTAGAACACAGGCTCAGTAGCTGTGACGCACAGGCTTAGATGCTCCACGACATGTGGTATCTTCTCGTACCAGGGATCAACCCCGTGTCTTCTGCATTGGCAGGTGGATTCCTTACCACTGAGCCACCTGGGGAGTCCCTATATGAGTTACTTTTCATGTGCAGCTCCTCTTCTATATTTGTACAGTATTTTAAAATACTTGAGTAAAGTACTTTTAACCTAACGAAGCTTTATGTTGTTAGAACTGGGACATTCACTGAGGGCTTTGTGGTCTTTTGGATCCTGACTGTCTACGGATTGTTGTCCCTCTTAATTTCATTATATATATATGTGAAAATCTCATCAAATGCCATGAATATCTCCATATAAGATATTGATAAACACAGGGCATGAAACTTCTTTCGTATTTTTGCCCCGGGGGAGAAATCTAAATGACAGAAAATATTACATTGCACAGTCCTATGTACTATGATCGAACAAATAATGAAATTAAAACAGGCAGACATGAATATTTCATGGAGGAAATCCATGTATCTAAATATCAAAACAAAGGGAAACAAAATTTTAAAAAATCTTCTATTAAATAGTATAAGATGCAATGGGAGAGCAATTTATTTTTTATGAATAATGGTGGCTAACATTAAGACATAATCCAATAGTTTAAAATCTAAGAATTTCATTAAACATTTCCTAATTGATAGTAAGATTTTTTCAAAAAAGTTTATAGGAGTTTATTCTTCAGAGCCTAATATCTGCCAACCAGCTCACTACTCCTCTAAATTTGGTAAAACTCCCTGTGGAGTAGTGATATGCCACTTTTGACCTCCATTTCAATGGAAGGAAGGATTTCATTAATACCCTTTCTTAACTACTCTAATTAATATGTACAAGTCAAAGGAGTTGATTTACACTACCTGGATTTCATAAAGAAGAGGAACTAAGAAATCATGAAATAAAAGCTTTATCTAAATACACAGGAAGACGCTCAACAATGCATACTAAAAGTGAATTTCTCATCAGGGAGCATCCAGCCAGAACTCTAGTGCCGAGCAATTCCACTGGCAGAATGTGAAGTTGTGTTTTCTATCATCAGGAGGCTCCGCTGAAAAGGGAGCCCAACAAAATGAGAAGAGGTTGAATGAAGGCCAGGTGAAGAGAAATGCAACTTCTCTTTCATAGGGACTGTCTTCAAGTACTCCAACACTATTTAAAGGTATTTCAGTCACTCTGGATTTATTTGAGAGGCTTCTGTTTGCCTCACAAATAAGTAGGAGAAAGATTGGTTACCCTTATTTCTTTTATACCAATTTCTTAGGAATGGCATTTAAGATACAATCCTTTTCTTTTCCCCCTGAAAGTCAGTCTGTGACAAAATCAATCAAATAGACTTAAAAATACTAAAAATTTCCAAATCTCACCTTCATTTTGTATTTAGAATTATAGCAACATCTGCCAAAGAAAATCCTGAATATAAAGAAGATAAAGAAATATGGGCTGTGATTACTCAGTG
This sequence comes from Bos indicus, assembly GCF_029378745.1. Classification (NCBI taxonomy): domain Eukaryota; kingdom Metazoa; phylum Chordata; class Mammalia; order Artiodactyla; family Bovidae; genus Bos; species Bos indicus. The sequence continues at coordinate 58,224,307 of NC_091763.1, read as the reverse complement.
GGAGTAGAATCGTACAGACTTTATTTTAGGGACAGTCCCTACAGTATTTAGTGAAGAAGCTACTATATATAATTTCCCTTCATCTATCTGCTGAGAACAAAGTTTGTAACAATTCCAAATTCCTCTTCTCTTAGTTCTGTCAACCTCATCTGGTAATCTGTGAAGGAGTCTTAAATTAGTTTTCTGTCTAAGATGATACTCTCCCATGAAATTTTCGGAAAAAATCACATTAAAAACTCATTTGACTTAATTCAAAAAGGTGTGATGCTAGTTGCTGGGGATGATTCATATGGGATGAAAACACGATTCCTTTTCTCATGAACTATACAGCTACACCTAGCAGTTGGAAGGGGATTGTGAGGAAAGGGAGTTGAATCAGAGAATCTTCATGAAGGGAAGGACATTTGAGTGGGTCAGAAAAGGTTTGGAGGGAGAAAGGCTAACTCAAATGAAAGGATCTCAGCAGAGGCAGAGATATTGAAAAGTGTTGACTCAGTTCAGTTCAGTCGCTCAGTCGTGTCTGACTCTTTGTGACCCCATGAATAGCAGTACCCCGGGCCTCCCTGTCCATCACCAACTCCTGGAGTTCACTATAACTCATGTCCATCAAGTTGGTGATGCCATCCAGCCATCTGTCCTCTGTCGTCCCCTTCTCCACCTGCCCCCAATCCCTCCCAGCATCAGAGTCTTTTCCAATGAGTCAACTCTTCGCATGAGGTGGCCAAAGTATTGGAGTTTCAGGTTCAGCATCATTCTTTCCAATGAACACCGAGGACCAATCTCCTTAAGAATGGACTGGTTGGATCTCCTTGCAGTCCAGGACTCTCAAGAGTCTTCTCCAACACCACAGTTCAAAAGCATCAATTCTTCAGGGCTCAGCTTTCTTCACAGTCCAACTCTCACATCCATACATGACCACTGGAAAACCATAGCCTTGACTAGACGGACCTTTCTTGGCAAAGTAATGTCTCTGCTTTTGAATATGCTGTCTAGGTTGGTCATAAACTTTCCTTCCAAAGAGTAAGTGTCTTTTAATTTCATGGCTGCAGTCACCATCTGCAGTGATTTTGGAGCCCAAAAAAATAGTCTGATACTATTTCCACTGTTTCCCAATCTATTTCCCATGAAGTGATGGGACCAGATGCCATGATCTTATTTTTCTGAATTTGAGCATTAGGCCAACTTTTTCACTCTCCTCTTTCACTTTCATCAGGAGGCTTTTTAGTTCCTCTTCATTTTCTGCCATAAGGGTGGTGTCATCTGCATATCTGAGGTTATTGATATTTCTCCCGGCAATCTTGATTCCAGCTTGTGCTTCTTCCAGCCCAGCGTTTCTCATGATGTACTCTGCAGATAAGTTAAATAAAGAGGGTGACAATATACAGCCTTGATGTACCCTTTTCCTATTTGGACCAGTCTGTTGTTCCATGTCCAGTTCTAACTGTTGCTTCCTGACCTGCATACAGATTTCTCAAGAGGCAGGTCAGTTAGTCCGGTATTCCCATCTCTTTCAGAATTTTCCACAGTTAATTGTGATCCACACAGTGAAAGGCTTTGGCATAGTCAATAAAGCAGAAATAGATGTTTTTCTGGAACTCTCTTGCTTTTTTCATGATCCAGCAGATGTTGGCAATTTGATCTCTGCTTCCTCTGCCTTTTCTAAAACCAGCTTGAACATCAGGAAGTTCATGGTTCACGTATTGCTGAAGCCTGGCTTGGAGAATTTTGAGCATTACTTTACTAGCGTGTGAGATGAGTACAATTGTGCAGTAGTTTGAGCATTCTTTGGCATTGCCTTTCTTTGGATTGGAATGCAAACTGACCTTTTCCAGTCCTGTGGCCACTGCTGAGTTTTCAAAATTTGCTGGCATATTGAATGCAGCACTTTCACAGCATCATCTTTCAGGATTTGAAATAGCTCAACTGGAATTCCATCACCTCCACTAGCTTTGTTCGTAGTGATGCTTTCTAAGGCCCACTTGACTTCAAATTCCAGGATGTCTGGCTCTAGGTGAGTAATCACACCATCATGATTATCTTGGTCATGAAGCTATTTTTTGTACAGTTCTTCTGTGTATTCTTGCCACCTCTTCTTAATATCTTCTGCTTCTGTCCAAGGTAAGTGAAACCCAAGTAAGATGGTAGGTGTTGCAAGAGGGCATCAGAGGGCAGACACGCTGAAACCCAATGATAGAAAACTAGTCAATCTGATCACACGGACCACAGCCTTGTCTAACTCAATGAAACTAAGCCATGCCGTGTGGGGCCACCCAAGACGGGCAGGTCATGATGGAGAGGTCTGGCAGAATGTGGTCCACTGGAGAAGGGAATGTCAAACCACTTCAGTATTCTTGTCTTGAGAACTCCATGAGCAGTATGAAAAGGCAAAATGATAGGATACTGAAAGAGGAACTCCCCGGGTCGGTAGGTGCCCAATATGCTACTGGAGATCAGTGGAGAAATAACTCCAGAAAGAATGAAGGGATGGAGCCAAAGCAAAAACAATATCTAGTTGTGGATGCGACTGGTGATAGAAGCAAGGTCCGATGCTGTTAAGGGCAATATTGCATAGGAACCTGGAATGTCAGGTCCATGAATCAAGGCAAATTGGAAGTGGTCAAACAGGAGATGGCAAGGGTGAATGCTGACATTCTAGGGATCAGTGAACTAAAATGGACTGGAATGGGTGAATTTAACTCAGATGACCATTATATCTACTACTGTGGGCAGGAATCCCTTAGAAGAAATGGAGTAGCCATCATGGTCAACAGAAGAGTCTGAAATGCAGTACTTGGATGCAATCTCAAAAACGACAGAATGATCTCTGTTCGTTTCCAAGGCAAACCATTCAATATCACAGTAATCCAAGCCTATGCCCCAACCAGTAGTGCTGAAGAAGGTGAAGTTGAACAGTTCTATGAAGACCTGCAAGACCTTTTAGAACTAACACCCAAAACAGATGTCCTTTTCATTATAGGAGACTGGAATGCAAAAGTAGGAAGTCAAGAAACACCTGGGGTAACAGGGAAATTTGGCCTTGGAATATGGAACGAAGCAGGGCAAAGGCTAATAGAGTTTTGCCAAGACAATGCACTGGTCATAACAAACACCCTCTTCCAACAACACAATAGAAGACTCTACACATGGACATCACCAGATGGTCAACACTGAAATCATATTGATTATATTCTTTGCAGCCAAAGATGGAGAAGCTCTATACAGTTAGCAGAAACAAGACCAGGAGCTGACTGTGGCTCAGATCATGAACTCCTTATTACCAAATTCAGAGTTAAGTTAAAAGTAGGGAAAACCACTAGACCATTCAGGTATGATGTAAATCAAATCCCTTATGATTATACAGTAGAAGTGAGAAATAGATTTAAGGGATTAGATCTGATAGACAGAGTGCCTGATGCACTATGGATGGAGGTTCATGGCATTGTGCAGGAGACAGGGATCAAGACCATCCCCATGGAAAAGAAATGCAAAAAAGCAAAATGGCTGTCTGGGGAGGCCTTACAAATAGCTGTGAAAAGAAAAAAAGGGAAAAGCAAAGGAAAAAAGGAAAGATATAAGCATCTGAATGCAGAGTTCCAAAGAATAGCAAGGAGAGATAAGAAAGCTTTCCTCAGTGATCAACGCAAAGAAGTAGAGGAAAACAACAGGATGGGAAAGACTAGAGATCTCTTCAAGAAAATTAGAGATACCAAGGGAACATTTCATGCAAAGATGGGCTCGATAAAGGACAGAAATGGTATGGACCTAACAGAAGCAGAAGATATTAAGAAGAGGTGGCAAGAATACACAGAACTGTATTTTAAAAAGTGTTGACTAGTTCTACCCAATAGAGAAGAATCTTGATGGTCTGAAGTGTAGAATTTGAGAGGAAGATTTGGGGAATAAAACTGCAGAAACTGGCTGAGGTAAGAGCTCGGAGTGGAATGAAGCAATGGTGTTGTGACTGCAGTGATGTGTGAATGTGTCTAGTTGCTCAGTTATGTCTGACTCTTTGTGACTCCATAGACTGTAGCCTGCCATGATAGTACATGCAAATGTTTCCTCAGAGAAATGGCATGAGCAACGATATGTTTAGGAAGATCAGTCTGAAATGCACAGTAGGGTGGATTAAGGAAAAGAAAAGACTATAGCAGGGAGAATGATTAGATATAAATACAGTGTATGGGCCTGACAGCTTGATTCTAGAAATGGACTTGTGAACCTTGAGAGGTTCTTTTTTTAATTCTAGAGGGTAAAAAGTTTTAAAGATGAAAAGTTCTTTAGTTGCCATCCCCTCTCTCCTACAGATAATTTAAAAAAAAAAAAAAAAATCTCATTTTTTTCCAATTGGCTATTTATATAAAAAATACAGCCCAAATATGTCTTCAACTATTCAAAACATTTGTATCCAAGCTCTGATAAAATGTAGGCCTTTTACTGTTTTTATGGATTTTTTTTCTACTTCAATGCAGAAAGTGTGAAGTACTCTGATGATCACATCTTGTCTTTGTAAAGAAGGTCTCCTTTTTGTCTCTTCTAGGGCTGATCATAGTATTTGAGGTGTTTTTTACACAGTACCACTCAGTGAAAATCATATGTTATTGGGAGTCCAAGTGCAGCAATTCAAGTGACGTTGATTGATTTGATACAGGTTACTATGAAGAAAATACTTCAGCCAACTCAATGTTCTGCTAATATTAACTTAAATGCTGATACTTACAACATTCACAATTTAAGCCTAAGTGAAACATCCCCAAGTTTCATTATGTAACACAATCAAAGAAATATAAAAGATGACTGATGCCCTACGTTTCTATTTAAATATTTGTATGTGGATAATCATTGAACTAAATCTATTCCTGCTATTACAATGTGACATAATCATAATTCCTCAGAAGTTCCTGTTAAAAGACTGGAAGTGAACTGTTAAGCTTTGGCTCAAGGGTACAATAACCTTCACGTCAACAAAAATTAATCATCAATGCAAGCTAATGGAAAATTAAATCTGATGCTCAATACATTACAATTCCTTCCTCATATATCCCATGACTATAGATTTTCTAAAATGGATGAATTTTATATGATGAAATATCATACTCGACAGAAAAACTCTTTTTCTTTTATAACTTTTTTATTTGGGAGTAGAAGTTATCTCATTTCTCCTCTACCTAATTGGTAAATGATTTTTTTTTTTACTATGCTTGAAAATAATTCTTTAATAATTTGTTTTCATAGATATACATGAGAATTAACAATTGGAAATTGGAGAAATGGAGTCAAGTTGTATTTTGTAGCTTATATAATATTTCATTTACTTGTCATAACAAGTGTACTAGATTGTACAGTGTTCTTCTAAAATTCATATCAACCTAGAACCTATAAATGACACCCTATTTGGAAACAGGGATATTGTAGATGTAATCAAGTTGAGTTTAGACTGGGTTCAGGTGAGCCCTAAATCCAATATAACAAATGGCTTTATAAGAAAAGGGAAATTGTGGACTTCAATTGTGGCTCAGCTGGTAAAGAATCTGCCTACAGTGTGGGAGACCTGGGTTCGACCCCTGGGTTGGGAAGATCCCCTGGAGAAGGGAAAGGCTACCCTCTCCAGTATTCTGGCCTGGAGAATTCCATGGATTGTACAATCCATGGGGTCCCAAAGAGTCGGACATGATTGAGCAACTTTCACTTCACTTTCACTGGTGGTCGAATGGTTGGCGATCAGCCTGCCATTGCAGGGGACATGAGCTCGATCTCTGGTCCAGGAAAATTCTACATGCTGTGAGGAAATTAAGACCACTCACCACAACTACTGAGCCCATGAGCTACAACAAAAGAAGCCACATTAATGAGAAGTCCATGCACTGCAACTAGAGAGTAGCCCTCACTTGTCACAACTGTAGGAAGCCTTCATGCAGCAATGAAGACCCAGGACAGTGAAAAGTTAATAAGTAATTTAAAAACGAAAAGGGAAATTTCCATACAGAGACACCCAGGGATGATGCCATATGATGATGGAGGCAGAGACTATAGTGACGCATCTCCTTCCGCATTAAGAAATGCCAAGCAGCAACCACCAGAAGCCAGGAAGGCAGCTAGGAGTAATTCTCCCCTAGGACCTTTAGAGAGGGCATGACCCTTCCAACATCTAGATTTGGAACTTCTAGGCTTCAGAACTGTGAGAAAATAAACTTGCATTGTTTAAACCTACCAGTTTGTGGTAATTTGTTATAGCAGACCTAAGAAACTAATACATCTGGAAAAAAAAAAAATTATCCAAATAGATTAGTAAAGCATCTATGGAGGAAATGAGTATTTCTGACTGCCTAATTTGTAAGAGAATTTTATATAATTTATTGTGTCTTATTTTCATAATAATCTGCAAGGCAGGTATTAGTAGCTGCATTTTAAAAACTAAGCAGACTCTGGATAGGAAGGGAGTTTGGGGGAGAGGGGCTACATGTATATGTTTGGCTGGGTCCCTTTGCTGTTCGCCTGAAACAATCACAACATTGTTAACTGCCTATCAGTTCAGTTCAGTTCAGTAGCTCAGTCGTGTCCGACTCTTTGTGACCCCATGAATTGCAGCACACCAGGCCTCCCTGTCCATCACTGGCTAAACTCTAACACAAAATAAAAAGTTAAAAACAAACAAACAAACTAAAGAGTCTCGAAAAAGTTCAGAACATTTGCCATAGTTACTCGTATCTTTTCACTCAAGCCTTGAGCTCTTTCCTTTACCTCAAGCAGCTTTGTGAAGTGGTACAAACTATTAGCAGGAGTTTCAGCTCCGTCCGAGCACCTCTCTCTGCAGGAGTTAGTGCTCAAAGGATTTGTGGATTTGGTGAGGTGTTAAGTAAGCCAACATCTAATTCTTTTCCAATTCTGAGGTCCTAGAAGAGGTCCACCAGGTCCCTCAGGGTTCTAGAATACCACTGGATTGTAGAGCGCCTGCTAAAACCCAGGCTCCCAACCAAAACGCTTAGGCTGCCTCCATCCCCACAGAACACAGGAAGTAGAGCAGTAGCGCAGCTGGGAACTAGTCACTCGGCTCCTTTAATCCCTGACCACTTTGCTGCATGCTGTGAAGGCACAGCAGGTGTTCTGGGTTGCATTGCCAGTTGAGCTAATAACGTTTAAAAGTCATCAGTTTCTAAATGGAAATTCTCGTATAGCTAAATTCATCTTTATTATGTATGATACCTATATCAAAATTCTTGTATCTGTGTAATATAAAAAGTAACACTGGACTATGAGTCAGAAGGCCTAGATTCTAAGTTTGGATTTGCCATAAATGAGCAAATGGTGCAATCTCTTTACTTCCGTAGCTATCTATAAAATGAGAGAGAGCATGACTTACTCAGCAAACATTTGTTGAGCTTTAATATGGATCAGGTGCTGAGAATAGTCCCCTTAACGGTAGAATAGAGAAGACAGATATGTTGATTGGTGTTAAGTGCTATCTGTATTTTCGTTAAATTTTTGTATCATTTCCTCTCCTGACATTCGGTAATGTTTTGTATATATGAGAAAAACATTTCCTAAACTATAATGTCCTACTGTTGTTTTATTTAACCAGACCATTTCAAACAGATCTTTCTCTCCATTTACTTTTCATTCCCGTAGATATTTGAATAAGAAGGATAGAGCAGACCATAACTCACAGACAAACACAAAGAAAACTGTTCAACATGGGGGAGTTTTCATTTTAAAACCATCATTTGAGTAAGTACCAAGTGTATTTAACTTTGTAGAATAGCCCAAGTAAGAGTGGTAGCAAATGACACACTTCCCAGATCAAAACAAAAGCAAAAAAGAAGTTTTAATCACATCTATGCTGCTGCTGTTCAGTCAGTAAGACATGTCTGACTCTTTGCGACCCCATAGACTGTAGTCTGCCAGGCTCCTCTCTTCATGGGATTCTCCAGGCAAAAATACTGGAGTGCGTTGCCATTTCCAACTCCAGGGGATCTTTCCAACCTAGGGATCAAACCTGAGTCTCCTGCTTGGCAAGTGGATTCTTTACCACTGAGCCACCTGAGAAGCCTTGTCACATCTATAGGCTCAAGCTAATTTACAAAATGAAAGGAGAACTTGTAAAAAGTTAAGTTGACATTTCAAGTCAAGTTGGGCCAAACTGAAGGACTATGATAATGTTTAGAGGACATCTTTCCTAACAGTTCTAAGATTCCTGGCATATGAAGAGATTGAATTTCTGGGTGCCTTCGTGGAGCTAAGAGTAGTATCAGAACAAGAAGGAATGTGAAGGAAAAGTCATCTAGTTTAATTCCTCAGATAAAATGTCTGAAGTCCGGAGTGGTTTAGAGACTTGCTGTGTCTTTACCTCCTAAAAATCCCAGAATAGTCATGAAGAACACTGCACATGCCCATCTGTGATCAGGTTGAATATAATAATCTATTTTCTGTCCATTAGTCTTGTAAGAGGATAAACATTTTTTTTTTCTCTCTTTTTTGGCCACTTTTTACATATGTCTGTACTTATCTATTGAGTATTACACATTTTGGTATAAAATTCAGAGAACTCTTTTAAAACTCTTCCCAGTACTGTTTTTTGATCCTTCAGTCCTACTATTAGGTTGAATTGGATTGAATTAGGTTGTGTTAAGATTGAGTTAGGTTGAATTAGATTAATGTAAGAGATTTTCCCTCCCTCTCTCTCCCTCTCTCGCCTTCCTTCCTTTCCTCTCTTCTTCTGTCTCCTTTCTTTCTGTACAAATGCAATTGTATATATTTCAGAGCTACTTCTTGGCTTCTTTCTTACTTTATATCCATTTTGGGCAGTTTACACTTTTAACTGCTTTAGATTTGATGAAATATCATAAGGAAAAGCTATTAAGATTTTTCTCTTGCCTTTTGATGGAAAAAAATATCAGAAATCATACAGCAAAGTCTATCTTTTTAAGATAGTTTGCCCTATTAATCAGCCCAAAGTATTCAAATGGCTCAGTAGTTGATGGTATATTTTTCAGATCTAAGGCAGTCAGTGACTACATCTAGGCTGGGGTCAGCTTGAACTTACTTCATAAGCCAGTAGCTACATTTCACAGACAGATGAAAATCCAATTACGAAAAATAGCATTCCGTAAAAGGTATTACTTGAATGGACGCAAAGATTGTATTGACTAAATGTTTACATATGTATCCTGGTAAAATGGCATACTGCCAACAAAATGATCTGGCTCTGTTTTCAATTTGTCTGTCTTTGGAATTTCTCTAATCAACTGACTGAAAGATTATTAAAATAGCTGAAGTTTTTCAGCTATGACTGAAATTTTTATTTAAATTCAGATTATAAAGTAAATATTAAGTAATGAAAATGTATATAGATTGCCCAAACCAGGTGGGAAATCATTATTAAACTAGCCTTTGAATATATGTTATGTATATGCAACAAAGTGATAGCAGATTGTAGTTTTTACATCAGTAACATCTTTGCTGCATTAAATGTTTCTAATTCAGAAGGAGAGCATAAAGTTAACCCTAGTAACCTTGGTGATATATGGGTTAGAAAAGAAAATCCAAGGCCTACTGAAAGACTTGAAGATTTTATTATAATTCACATTCAAGTTCTGTCACTTGGAGTGTCAGGCAAAATTCCATAAATTTCAGGATGCTTCATTTTCCTCTTTGCAGAAAAGATTTCATAATAATTCTCACCCACCTATTATATTGTTATTACAAGACTTATTATGACACCTGACACAACATAGGTCCTTAACAAAAGTCTGAGAAACTCTGGAGAACATGTGTATAAAGGAGTAAGTTCAGTTCAGTCGCTCAGTCGTGTCTGACTCTTTGCAACCCCATGAATCACAGCACACCATGCCTCCCTGTCCATCGCCAATTCCCGGAGTTTACCCAAACTCATGTCCATCGAGTTGGTGATGCCATCCAGCCATCTCATCCTCTGTCATCCCCTTCTCCTCCTGCCCCCAGTCCCTCCCAGCATCAGGGTCTTTTCAAATGAGTCAGCTCTTCGCACCAGGTGGCCAAAGTATTGGAATTTCAGCTTCATCATCAGTCCTTTGAATGAACACCCAGTACTAATCTCCTTTAGGATGGACTGGTTGGATCTCCTTGCAGTCCAAGGGACTCTCAAAAGTCTTCTCCAATACCACAGTTCAAAAGCATCAATTCTTCAGCACTCAGCTTTCTTTATAGTCCAACTGTCACATCCATACATGACCACTGGAAAAACCATAGCCTTGACTAGACGGACCTTTGTTGGCAAAGTAATGTCTCTGCTTTTTAATATGCTGTCTAGATTTGTCGTAACTTTCCTTCCAAGGAGTAAGTGAAAGCAGTATGCAAATCATGTGTCTATCCACCTAAATGTTTATCTATTTTCTAAGTATCAAGCCAGACATATATGCTGCTTCAGATCCCCTGTGGCCCTTTTGAGTACATTTTCACTTAATTTCATTTCTGAAGCAACAGCTGGATATCCCTGAAGAAAAATTTAAGGGATGTGTGCCTGCATGACCACCCACACAGATCCAGGCAACACCTGGTTTCTTTGAACTTTCACGGGACCATGTGCTCAAGTATAGAGTTCAGTGATTTGTAGCTGAGGGTAATACACCTATGTCCGTAAGACAGGTAATTCATCCCTTGACTTTTACAATCTCAATAGACACACATTTTATCTTACTTGCTTAACCAAGTGAAAATAGAAGTCAAAAAGGCTGAGGAGAGATTTGTACTGTATTTGAAAACCAAGGTAGTCTGCTCGAGTTTCATAGACGTTTTGTTGGTGCAAGACCTATGACTTCTGAGTCAGAAACTAAAATGTTACAACTCACAGCACAGCAGGCACCATGAGTTTTTTGCTCACACTGGTCCTCAACTCCTTGTCCCCAAGTCCTAGAGGAGTGATTCAGTGCAGGTTCAGGTGGAGGCTGGGTGCACAATAGGCTTGTGTCACAGTTGAGGGACATCAAACTTTAATAAGAGGACTTCAAGCGAATCTGGTTAACTTTAGTCTCAAAGGGAAACATTGTCTGTCTTTCAAGGCTGTTCACTATACAAACATCCTTGAAAAGATAGTGCAGAAAAAAATCCGTTCGTGTCCAGGCTCTCAGGATGTTTAGAAATGGAGGCCCCATTGAGAACTGTGTTGTGAGAGGTCACAGGCCTCCTTCATCTCTAAATACTTCAGTGTGCATCTCCTAAGATTGAGGACATTCTCCTTCATGGCCATATTGCTATTATCACTTCTAAAAAAATTACCATTAGTTATCAACTTTTAAAAAATTTCTTGTTTAATTTCCTCTTTTGCTAGACTCTTTGGCACATGCAAGTATATGTAATGGTGACTAACTCACAAGTATTCTATTCAGAATTCTCTAGAAGCAATCATTTATCAATACATTTAAGATCTCTGCTGTGTCCTATGGCATCATGAGAAAGAACTGAATAGGCAAAACTTGTTTTTGCTAGAAAATAAATAAAATGAAATAATGAAACATGGTTGCAAATACAATAATAGCAACATTAATAATCAGATCAGATTAGATCAGATCGGTCGCTCAGTCATGTCCGACTCTTTGCGACCCCATGAATCGCAGCATGCCAGGCCTCCCTGTCCATCACCAACTCCCGGAGTTCACTGAGACTCACGTCCATCGAGTCAGTGATGCCATCCAGCCATCTCATCCTCTGTCGTCCCCTTCTCCTCCTGCCCCCAATCCCTCCCAGCATCAGAAATAATAGCTGGCATTTGATAAAGCTCTTTTTATGCATTGGGCCCTGTGCCAAGACTTTACATCATTTATTTCACTCATTTTTGTTAGCAATCCCATGAAGTATTCACAAATAAGAAATTAAAGTAAGTTTCTCATGGTCAGTGAGTAAACAGCAGAACCAAGACCTGGGTTCAGGTCTAGATAATTCTACAGCCCTCGCCCTCAACCATTATGCCATCATACCACTCACCCTCCATTGGTGTCATTTTGCCAGTGTGCACTTGCTTGTGCTCCATTAGCACCAATCATTTCCACAAAGCTATCCACCCTTGAACACGGGCCTGTATATCTGTTGACTTTGGTAGCTTCCCACACTATCCTAGAAGCATCACCATATTCAAGACTTTAACAAGAGGGAGGCAATGCAGTATCAGAAGGGACTGTTTCAGGGTCATCAGAGACCTGAGGCCCAGAGTGAAACTTAACCCATTCAAACCCCCACTGATCACCTACTCTGTGGGAGCTGGGCAGGTCACCTAACCTCTGCATGGTGACTCTTCTGTAAGATGTGGATGATGGTGCCACTTCAGTCCTAGAACAAAGTCAAAGATAAAAACTTGTCATGGATGATTCTTCACTTAGCACCTCCCTCTGGGGAGGCCCCAAACCCAGCTTTGTAAAGGGAGAGTAAAAACAGCAAGAACAACCAGGGATGCAGCTTGCTCTATCTCAAGACAGATGAGTATGTATGAGGCCCTAGAGACAGCATCTCATTTGCTCCCTTCCAGCAGCACTGATAATAGGTAAAAACCACAGATAGGAAACAGCATTGTTTATTGGCTGAACTGCCCTGACTCTGGGTGTCCAGTGTCACAGGTGCCCAGTGCTCAGAAACACTCCTGAGAACATCAACTCAAGCATTTCTCTTTCATGACTTTATTCCTTTTCTGTGTTAAATACATTTTAATGAACTCCCCAGCATCTGATCCTGTGGAGTGGATGCAGCCACAATTGACTTAGCCTCTAATTACTGCTCACTTCATTTGCCTCCATCTTGGCTCCTAATACCACAGCCTTAAGACCTGGGAGCACCGGGCAGGGAGGAGTGGGCACTCCCACTGCTATTAGCATATGGGCAGTAGAACTCCAGTCTGAGCCATCTGACTCCAACCATGTTCTGGCCTTTCCTTGTCTTTGTAGTTGGTCACTTTTATCTACTTACAAATTACTGACATTTAGAGGAAGGTAAAAATATCCACATTATCTAGCTACTGCTAGATTCCCCCACCCATTCCTAATATTCAGGGATAGCTGCTTCTGCTACATTCCCCCACCCATTCCTAATATTCAGGGATAGCTGCTTCTGAAGACTGTTCCCTTAGGGGTAATTTCAATCTCCTACAACTAAGGGTCCTAGGAAGTGCCTCCTCAGAGAAGAGTCCCTAATAGAGTTCATTGTTTTCCATGATTGCTAAAAAAATTCATGATTAATGCCAAAATTGGGGTGACTCATGTCTTCTCTCAGTCATACTGGCCTCTCACCATTCCTGAAAATCAGATGAGGAAATCCTTCCACAAGAACCACATAGGGAAATATCATCATAAGTTCCACAAATTTCTTCCATGAAATTCAAGAACACATGAAATATACCATACCCCCCAACACTAATTTCCCACAGCAACTTCAGTTACATACATGCTTGGCATACACTCAATGACTTGAATTCCAGGTATGGACTTTTAAGAGAAAAGTAAGAGCAGTGCTGTAAATTTACAAGTGAAAGTGTGACCATCTAATACTGTAGCTAAATGTTTATTAGACCATACTTTCCTTTATTCAAATAAACTGTTATGTGGAAAGTCAATAGAAAAAAAAATTGAGGAAGAAATGCTCCAGTGGAGACAGGGTGACTGTGGTTCTGGTGATACGCTTGCCCTGTAAGCACTCTCCCATTCAGTTCAGTTCAGTTCAGTCGCTCAGTTGTGTCTGACTCTTTGCGACCTCACAGCACTCCAGGCCTCTCTGTCAATCACCAACTCCTGGAGTTCACTTAAACTCATGTCCATCAAGTCGGTGATGCCATCCAGCCATTTCATCCTCTGTCGTCCCCTTCTCCTCCTGCCCCCAATCCCTCCCAGCATCAAGGTCTTTTCCAATGACTCAACTCTTCGCATGAGGTAGCCAAAGTATTGGAGTTTCAGCTTCAGCATCAGTCCTTCCAATGAACACCCAGGACTGATCTCCTTTAGAATGGACTGGTTGGATCTTCTTGCAGTCCAAGGGACTCTCAAGAGTCTTCTCCAACACCACAGTCCAAAAGCATCAATTCTTCAGCGCTCAGCCTTCTGCATAGTCCAACTCTCACATCCATACATGACCACTGGAAAAACCATTGCCTTGACTAGATGGACCTTTGTTGGCAAAGTAATATCTCTGCTTTTCAACATGCTATCTAGGTTGGTAATAACTTTCCTTCCAAGGAGTAAGCATCTTTTAATTTTATGGCTGCAGTCACCATCTGCAGTGATTTTGGAGCCCATAAAAATAAAGTCTGACACTGTTTCCCCCTCTATTTGCCATGAAGTGATGGGACCAGATGCCATGATCTTAGTTTTCTGAATGTTGAGCTTTAAGCCAACTTTTTCACTCTCCTCTTTCACTGTCATCAAGAGGCTTTTTAGTTCCTCTTCACTTTCTGCCATAAGGGTGGTATTATCTGCATATCTGAGGTTATTGATATTTGTCCCAGGAATCTTGATTCCAGCTTGTGTTTCTTCCAGCCCAGCATTTCTCATGATGTACTATGCATATAAGTTAAATAAGCAGGGTGACAATATACAGCCTTGATATACTCCTTTTCCTATTTGGAACCAGTCTGTTGTTCCATGCCCAGTTCTAACTGTTGCTTCCTGACTTGCATATAGGTTTCTCAAGAGGCAGATCAGGTGGTCTGGTATTCCCATCTCTTTCAGAATTTTCCACAGTTTATTGTGATCCACACAGTCAAAGGCTTTGGCATAGTTAATAAAGCAGAAATGGATGTTTCTCTGGAACTCTCTTGCTTTTTTCATGATCCAGCCAATGTTGGCAATTTGATCTCTGGTTCCTCTGCCTTTTCTAAAACCAGCTTGAACATCTGGAAGTTCATGGTTCACGTATTGCTGAAGCCTGGCTTGGAGAATTTTGAGCATTACTTTACTAGTGTGTGAGATGAGTGCAATTGTGTGGTAGTTTGAGCATTCTTTGGCATTGCCTTTCTTTGGGATTGGAATGAAAACTGACCTTTTCCAGTCCTGTGGCCACTGCTGAGTTTTCCAAATTTGCTGGCATATTGAGTGCAGCACTTTCACAGCATCATCTTTCAGGATTTGAAATAGCTCAACTGGAATTCCATCACCTCCACTAGCTTTGTTCGTAGTGATGCTTTCTAAGGCTCACTTGACTTCACATTCCAGGATGTCTGGCTCTACGTGAGTGATCATACCTTCGTGATTATCTTGGTCATGAAGATCTTTTTTGTACAGTTCTGTGTATTCTTGCCATCTCTTCTTAATATTTTCTGCTTCTGTTAGGTCCATACCATTTCTGTCCTTTATCGAGCCCATCTTTGCATGAAATGTTCCATTGGTATCTCTAATTGTCTTGAAGAGATCTCTAGTCTTTCCCATTCTGTTGTTTTCCTCTGTTTCTTTGCATTGATTCCTGAGGAAGGCTTTCTTATCTCTCCTTGCTATTCTTTGGAACTCTGCATTCAGATGTTTATATCTTTCCTTTTCTCCTTTGCTTTTCCCTTCTCATCTTTTCACAGCTATTTATAAGGCCTCCCCAGACAGCCATTTTGCTCTCTTGCATTTCTTTTTCATGGGGATGGTCTTGATCCCTGTCTCCTGTATAATGTCATGAACCTCCATCCATAATTCATCAGGCACTCTGTCTATCAGATCTAATCCCCTAAATCTATTTCTCACTTCTACTGTATAATCATAAGGGATTTGATTTAGGTCATACCTGAATGGTCTAGTGGTTTTCCCCACTTTCTTCAATTTAAATCTGAATTTGGCAATAAGGAGTTCATGATCTGAGTCACAGTCAGCTCCCAGTCTTGTTTTTGCTTACTGTATAGAGCTTCTCCATCTTTGTCTGCAAAGAATATAATCAATCTGATTTCGGCATTGACCATCTGGTGATGTCCATGTGTAGAGCCTTCTCTTGTGTTGTTGGAAGGGGGTGTTTGCTATGACCAGTGCGTTTTCTTGGCAAAACTCTAATAGCCTTTGCCCTGATTCATCCCATACTCCAAGGCCAAATTTGCCTGTTACCCCAGGTGTTTCTTGACTTCCTACTTTTGCATTCCTGTCCCCTATAATGAAAAGGACATCTTTTGTGGGTGTTAGTTCTAAAAGGTCTTGTAGGTCTTCATAGAACCATTCAACTTCAGCTTCTTCAGCATTACTGGTTGGGGCATAAGCTTGGATTACTGTGATATTGAATGGTTTGCCTTGGAAACGAACAGATATCATTCTGCATTTTTAAGTCTGCATCCAAGTACTGCCTTTAGGACTCTTCTGTTGACCATGAGGGCTACTCAATTTCTTCTAAGGGATTCCTGCTCACAGTAGTAGATATAATGGTCATCTGAGTTAAATTCACCCATTCCAGTCCATTTTAGTTCGCTGTTTCCTAGAATGTTGACGTTCACTCTTGCCATCTCCTGTTTGACCACTTCCAATTTGCCTTGATTCATGGACCTGACATTCCAGGTTCCTATGCAATATTACTCTTTATAGCATCTGACCTTGCTTCTATCACCAGTCGCATCCACAACTGGGTATTGTTTTTGCTTTGGCTCCATCCCTTCATTCTTTCTGGAGTTATTTCTCCACTGATCTCCAGTAGCATATTGGGCACCTACTGACCCAGGGAGTTCCCCTTTCAGTATCCTATCATTTTGCCTTTTCATACTGTTCATGGGGTTCTCAAGACAAGAAATCTGAAGTGATTTGCCATTCCCTTCTCCAGTGAACCACGTTCTGTCAGACCTCTCCATCATGACCACCATCTTGGGTGGCCCCACATGGCATGGATTAGTTTCATTGAGTTAGACAAGGCTGTGGTCCGTGTGATCAGATTGGCTAGTTTCCTGTGATTATGGTTTCTTGTGTCTGCCTTCTGATGCCCTCTCACAACACCTACCATATTACTTGGGTTTTCTTAGACGTGGGGTGTCTCTTCAAGGCTGCTCCAGCAAAGTGCAGCCTCTGCTCCTTACCTTGGATGAGGGGTATCTCCTCACAGCCACCCCTCCTGACCTTGAATGTGAAGTAGCTCCTCTTGGCCACCGCCCTGACCTCGAGTGTGGGGTAGCTCGCCCATTAGTGTGTTCTAAAGAGTTCTGTGGAGCACAGTTTAGAAATTCTTGATCTAATCAACCCTCTGTTCACTTATAAATCACTGAATAGTTGTTGAACATCTACATTACTGATACTCCACTAAGTGCTTGTATGTGTGTTAGTTGCTCAGTTGTGTCCAACTCTTTGTGACCCATTGACTGTAGCCTGTCAGGTTCCTCCATCCCTGGAATTCTCCAGGCAAGAACACTGGAGTGGGTGCCATTTCCACTGAGTTCTTAGAATACGGGAAAAAAAAAAAAAACCTGTGGTCCCAACCTTCACAGCCCTTACATTCTAGAGAGAATTTATTGCATAATTTAATGTGCTCAACATTTTGATTGACTTGTTGGAAAAGACCCTGATGCTGGGAAAAATTGAAGGCAGAAGGAAAAGGGGGCAGCAGATGATGAGATGGTTAGACAGCATCACCAACTCAATGGACATGAATTTGAGTGAACTCTGGGAGATAGTGAAGGGCAGGGAAGCCTGGCGTGCCACAGTCCATGAGATCACAAATAGCTGGACATGACTTAGCAACTGAACAAAAACAAGAAAGATGTTTTGATTAATGTTTGCTTGGCATTTGGGACTGCAGAAAAGCACAGTCTAGGAACTGTAAGGAAGGACTCTCTGTGAAAGTTGATCTGGATGGTTAACTTGTTGGAATAAAACCACACTGGAAACATAAACAGGACCTATAATTTAACTGATTGGTGTACAGTTTAGAATCTTGGTTTTGGAGGTCAGACTGACTGGGCTTTACTCCCAGGCTGCTGTTTACCAAGTTGGTCAACTTGGGCTAGAGTCCCTTAATCTCAGTACTCAGCCATAAAAGGATGATCATACTTGACTCAGGGTGCTCCAAATTATGTCTTCAGAATGCTGGGTCTCATGCCCAGAGCATGGTAGCTACTGAAAAATCTGTCTTCTACCCTTCTCCTGCCTAAAGCATGTGATGTTGATGAGAGAAAAGCTAGTTTCTATGCATAGTGCCACTAAAGAGGAGACTGTGGTTTGTAAAAAATATTTTAAGTTATTACTGTTTCAAAATTTGCCACTTCATGCCCTTTTGGGTTGAAGAATAAATGCTTCAAAGAGTACAGGCTTCTGGAATTGCTACTGACACTGCAGAAAAGCTTTTTAGCATTTAGATTCTTTTACCTATCCTCTAAGCTTGGTTGTATGAGAAGATGCCTGATGTCATGAGTCATTTCTGCAATGTTTTCTTCTATAATTTAAGTGGCACATAAATTCAGGAGCAAAAGTGATCCACAATGAAATGAGATACTAATTGACACACACCCAAAAACACACGCATGCCATTGTTGCTTAATATGAACACATGTGCATCTTCCATTACAGTGCAGTTTAAATTCTTTATATATTTTAATCGTGTCTGAAAGAGATAAAATGGTTGAATTACTATCAACTTCTCTTTTTAAAGAACCTATTTAGAGATAGGTAACAGGTGGAAGTCTTGGGCTGTGTTTCAGACTGAAACAGTTGTTGTTTTCTTTTCAGTTATTCTAAATTTATTTCCATGACTGAAAATAAAACTCTGTGAAAGAGACTTGCCCTTATCTCTGTGTATGCAGAAGATGAGTGATATTTCCATGTTGCTACTTTTCATATTTCTTATGATTGACTGATGAGGATTTCATTTGCTGTTGTTTTTTTTTTTTTTCTTCAGCTCCCATCCATTTGAAATAGATATTGAAAGATGCCCCTAGGTATATCATAATTATTTCCTGTCCACCTTTTTTTTTTTGCCTTCAGGTTTCCATGCATGTCTTTATTAAATAAATGTTTGTAAAAGTAACCTTATCATTCTGATTTTCCACTGTAGATTTGCTAGATAGATTCTTCATCATTTATTATCATCTACCGAACATGCCTCAAGCCTTTTATTTGAATCCAATGATGCTTGCTCAGGGGAGAAATAAATGAACCTACTACTAACAGAAGCTTTAAAAGAATTTGGTTTTCCTTGATACATGATTTCTTCTTCTTTGTGTTTTTCAAGAGGAAGAAACAACCTGTTCTGGAGGGATTTACCAGCTAGATTTTAATTTGCACCTCTTCCCATAGTGCCTGAAATTCACACATCCTCACCCAAGTGTTCTTAGCTATATTTTTAAAGCTTGGCTTAAAATATTCTTTACTTGCATTTTCTCTTCTGCATCTGCTGTCTGACCTAAATGACACAGAACAATATCTTAAGTGGCTGTACTCTCGGGTTCATTTCACAATGGAGTATATTTAGCATCCAGTCCAATGACATTTCAAAACTTCTTTTCATATTGATCTTCCATTTGGGATCATGCAGAAACAGTACAACTGGGTTCATTCTAGCCTGTTCCAGGAAATGTGTCTCCTAAGCATAAGTGGGCAACAAAATACCTGTTTACAGTAAAGGCATATTTTGTGAGTAGTTCATAAACACTGTCAAAAACAGAAAAACAGGCTAATGAAAAATCTTTTATCCCAGAGAATTCTCTTCACTTCTTATAATTTCCACTGGGGATGGTTCTGAGAACTAAATTCATTTACTTCGTGTTTGTCAGACACTTTCACACAGCAAAATTGTGAGCCAGACTTAATTTTAGTTTTCAAGGGTTCATAAGTAAGTACCTGCCCTCAAAGAAGCAGTTTCTTAGCTCTTTCTCATGCAGCACACTCCATTAAGTCTTATTGTTGATGCTGTGTTTGTTGAAAACATAGATAAAAGTCAATCAGGACATCCTTTTAAAAATCTACGTAGACATTCTATTTGTTTGGCAAATCATTCTACAATGAGCCTGTGTAGCCTCTTACAAACCTTGAAGGTAAGATGTTTTTCTATCATGTGATGACATTTTTAATATACTCATGCATATTTTAATGTTTTCTCTTTTATCCTTATACTAATCTGTTCCCTTTTATCCCAATATAAATGTTGAGATAAATAACTATGACTCTCTTTAGGACTTTATACTAATATGCTATGGTAATGAAAGGACACCAGTGGAAAGGAGTATACATTAACATAATTAGGCCCATTCCTTCATGTTGCATTAAATTATGTCAGATTATGTTAGGTGCATACTATGTACTACACACTATACAAGATATGGAGAGACTAGGGGTGCATAAGAAGATTTTTTTCTTCAGGATTTTCTCAGTAAAAGGAGACCAACAAGTGAGTCAACAGTGATCAAATGAAGTGAAGGATGTTTTGTCAGAGCTATGAATTTTTGCTCCAGGAGCACTGCAGGAGTAACTAACTCAGCCTGGGAGTAGCATCTCAGTGGAAAGACAGCTAACACTGATCATTGAAAGACAAATACAACTTTTAGGGACCATTGTGGATAACAAGCTTTAGATGATGTAAACTAGAATCTAGATGCAGTGAAAGAAATTGAAAATATATAGGAGGTAGAGTTGTGATAGATGAGACTGTAGAAAGAAACAAGAGCCATTCATGGAAAGACACCAATTTGTTTTAAAGACTTTGTGTGTTAGTCTGAAAGCTCTAAGGAGGCACAAAGGACAGTCTCTTCCCCCTTCTCTCTATTCCTCTTTCCCTTTCTCCCTCAATCTAGTCTAATCTGGTCTACTGTATTCTCTCCTCTTTCTTTCTGTTTCTCTTATATTATAAAAACCATGCATCATTAGAAGGTACAATCTGAAAAACTTTTTCAAGAATCCACATACTCATAAAACCATTCAATACAGTCACAATAATGGACATATTCATCACCCCCAAAATTTCCTGCTGAAAGTTTGTAATCTGTTTCCTTGCTATAGATTAGTTTGCATTTTCTAGAAGTTTATAAGAAATGACACAGTTATGTATGTTTTAAGTCTAGATTTTCATTCAGAATATTTTTATATTCATCAATATTGTGTAATATTCTATTATATGAATATGCCACAATTTATTTATCTGTTTACCTACTGATACCAATTTGTGTTGTCTTGGTTTGTTGCCATTATAAATGAAGTTATAATAGCTGTCTTAATGTTCTTGCCTAAGATTTCTATCATCTGTATAATACAGTTTTTCATTTATTAATTTTTCTCTTCAGTTCAGTTGCTCAGTCATGTCTGACTCTTTGGCACCTCAGCATGCCAGGCCTCCCTGTCCATCACCAGCTCCCAGAGTTTACCGAAACTCATGTCCATTGAGTTGGTGATGCCATCCAACCATCTAATCCTCTATTGTCCCCTTCTGCTCCTGCCTTCAATCTTTCCCATATCGGGTCTTTTCAAATGAGTCAGCTCTTTGCATTAGGTGGCCAAAGTATTGGAATTTCAGCTTCAACATCAGTCCTTCCAATGAACACCCAGGACTGATCTCCTTTAGGATGGACTGGTTGGATCTCCTTGCAGTCCAAGGGACTCTCAAGACTCTTCTCCAACACCACAGTTCAAAAGCATCAATTCTTTGACACTCAGCTTTCTTTATAGTCCAACTCTCATGTCCATACGTGACTACTGGAAAAACCATAGATTTGACTAGACAGACCTTTGTTGACAAAGTAATGTGTCTGCTTTTTAATATGCTGTGTAGGTTGGTCATAACTTTCCTTCCAAAGAGTAAGCGTCTTTTAATTTCATGGCTGCAGTCACCATCTGCAGTGATTTTGGAGCCCCCAAAAATAGAGTCAGCCCATCTATTTGCCGTGAAGTGACGGGGCTGGATGCCATGATCTTAGTTTTCTGAATGTTGAGCTTTAAGCCAACTTTTCCACTCTCCTCTTTCACTTTCATCAAAAGGCTCTTCAGTTCTTCTTCACTTTCTGCCATAAGGGTGGTGTCATCTGCATTTCTGAGGTTATTGATATTTCTCCTGGCAATCTTGATTCCAGCTTGTGCTTCTTCCAGCCCAGCATTTCTCATGATGTACTTTGCATATAAGTTAAATAAACAGGGTGACAATATACAGCCTTGACGTACTCCTTTTCCTATTTGGAACCAGTCTGTTGTTCCATGTCCAGTTCTAGCTGTTGCTTCCTGACCTGCATACAGATTTCTCAAGAGGCAGGTCAGCTGGTCTGGTATTCCCATCTCTTTCAGAATTTTCCAGAGTTTATTGTGATCCACAGTCAAAGACTTTGTCATAGTCAATAAAGCAGATATAGATACTTTTCTGGAACTCTCTTGCTTTTTCTATGATCCAGCGGATGTTGGCAATTTGATCTCTGGTTCTTCTGCCTTTTCTAAAACCAGCTTGAATATCTGGAAGTTCATGGTTCACGTACTGTTGAAGCCTGGCTTGGAGAATTTTGAGCATTACTTTACTAGCATATGAGATGAGAGCAATTGTGTGGCAGTTTGAGCATTCTTTGGCATTGCCTTCTGTGGAGAAGGCAATGGCAACCCACTCCAGTACTCTCACCTGGAAAATCCCACGGACCAAGTAGCCTGGTAGGCTGCAGTCCATGGGGTTGCACAGAGTCAGACACGACTGAGCGACTTCACTTCACTTTCTCTTCAGTTTGAGTTATACATTCCTGTTTACTTGTATGTCCAGTAATTTTTATTAGATGATAGAAATTGTAATTTTACTTTATTGGTGAGAAAAAAATTTTTTTCATTCTTAAAAAGTTTTCTTGAACTTTATTCTGGGTCATAGTTAAGTTCCATGGAAATCATGTAATCTTTTTGGAATTTGATTTACATCTTTGTTAGGCAGGGTAGGATTAATGTTTACTCAAACTCTTTATTTTTTTTTTTTCTTTTTGCCCATTAATGAGATAAAGGGCTTCCCTAGTGACTCAGATGGTAAAGAATCTGCCTGCAATGCAGGAGACCCAGGTTTGATCCTTGGGTTGGGAAGATCCCCTGGAGAAGGGAATGGCTACCCATTCCAGTATTCTTGCCTGGAGAATTCCGATGGTCAGAGAAACCAAGGAGCCTGGTAGCTACAGTACATGGGGTCACAAAGAGTTAGACATGACTGAAACTATCACTTCAATGACGCAAAAATTTTTCTTTCCTACTTTTTTTGGGTAAGATTTTGTAGGATTTTTCTACTAACTTCTACTTTACCTGATACTCTGAGAATTATGGGGTGTTCTATTCTGGCCCATGGGAACAGTACTATTTCCAGATCTATTTGTGCTGCAAAAAAAAAAAAAAATTCCCCTTATCTTTTCAAGCAACTCTTTCCTTAGCCTCAGATAGTGTCTTTCTATGTGTGTGCTAATTAGAACATTGATGAATACTCAAGGGGTTTCCTCTAAAGATATCCAGAGTCTTCTTTTCAGCTGTCTTTTCTTTAGTACTCTATTCTGTAAACTTCAGTCATACTGACCTCCCTGAACTCTCAACTCCATCTACTTCATTCTGTAAGATCTCCAGAGTTTGCTTGGGTTTCTCCATCTTGGGTCACAGCCTGGAAACACTTCCCAAACAATAGAATTGGGCAATCATAGGGATTAGTCCTTTTGTTTCCCTATCATGGGCATAACTGTTTTGTCCAATATCATGTCCAGTGTTTTAAAATATGTTTTACATATTCTATTGAGTGTTTTCACTTTTTCAAACAGAAGAGTTAATTAGTTACCTTCCTTCTATCTTGGTTGGATACAAAGGTTTTTTTAAGAATGGCAGTGAATCATTTTTGAATTTGAATGCTGACTATAGCTCAATGTGTGAGCCTGCTAAGTCACTTCAGTTGTGTCCAACTCTGCTTCCCCATGAACTATAGCCTGCCAGGCTCCTCTGTCCATGGGATTCTCCAGGTAAGAATATTGGAGTGGGTTGCCATGCATTTCTCCAGGGGATCTTCCCAACCCAGGGACTGAACCCTTGTTTCTGGCATCCCCTGCATTGCAGGCAGATTCTTTACTGTTGAGCCACTGGGGAAGCCATAGCTCAACGTAGATTACAGATTTTAGAGGACACAGGATAAAAAAAAAATTTTTCATAATAATGCAGAAAAAGTAAATGGACCTGATGGCAGAGTGTGGCAGTTGGAACATTAGATAATTAAGAATTTTATAGCCATTTAAAAATAGTTTACAATGACCAAATGGCATGATTGAAAACAAGTTATGATATAGCATTAAAATTTTTAAAGCAGGGTACTAAATCATTTATATATTTACTAAGAAGAAAAAAGAAGCCTTCCATAGAGGTCTATATTTAGGAAAGAATAGGACTAGCAGTAAAACATGGCATTTTATCTATTATATAGTAAAATCATAAGCAATTATATTTCTTATTGTTTTCCTATATTTTCCAAATTTTATTTGATAGCATTACTTTTATTATAAGAAAACAAACTTTTTAAAAAGTTATTTTTAATTGGAGGATATTTGCTTTACAATATTGTTGGTCTCTGCCATACATCAACATGAATCAGCTGTGAGTATTCATATGTCCCCTCCCTCCACCTCCCATTCCATCCCATCCCTCTTGGTTGTCACAAAGCACCTGATTTGAGCTCCTTGTGTCATACGGCAAATTTTCGCTGGCTATATATTTTACATATGGTAATGTATATGTTTCAATGCTACTTTCTCAATTTGTCTCACCCTCAACTTCCCCCCCTATGTCCACAAATCTGTTCTCTATATCTGTCTCTCCATTGCTGCCCTGCGAATAGGTTCATCAGTATCATCTTTCTAGATTCCATATATACACATTAATACATGATATTTGTTTCTTTTTTTTTTGACTTACTTCACTGTGTTTAATAGGCTCTAGTTTCATCCACCTCATTAGGACTTATTCAAATGTGTTCATTTTTAGATATGTTCATTGTTATGACTGAGTAATATTTCATCATATATATGTACCATGACTTCTTTATCCATTCATCTGTCAATGGACATCTAGGTTGCTTTTATGTCCTAGTTATTGTAATAGTGCTGCAATGAACACTGGAGTACATGAATCTTTTCATTTATGGTTTTCTCAGGGTATATGCCCAGTAGTGGGATTGTGAGGTCATATGGGAGTTCTAGTCCTAGTTTTTTAATGAATCTCCACACTGTTCTCTGTAGTGGCTGTATCAATTTATATTCCCACCAACAGTGAAGAGGGTTCCGTTTTCTCCACATCCTCTCCAGCATTTATTATTTGTAGATTTTTTGCTGACAGCCATTCTGACCAGTGTGAGGTGATTCCTTACTGTAGTTTAATTTGTATTTCTGTAATAATAAAAACAAATTTTTTAAGATTTTTAGAACTTAGAATAAATAGTATTAGATACTGATTGATAGTAGTGAATAAGTATGGATCAGGGGACTAGGTTAACTCTTTCATTCTTAATTTGGGACTAGGATGGATAACTAGTCTAAAATGTACTGAGGGTAAAGCAGCTCTATGCGAGAAAATATTATGTTTATATTTGAACCTTTTGAATTTGAAATGCTTGAGGACTATCTAGTAGAAATGTCTAGCAGGGTGTTTTCAAGTTTCTGAAACTCAGAAATAAACCTTTGGGCAAAAATATCTATTTGGGAGTCATCAATAGCATTTGAAGTTACAGGTTTATATGTAGTAACCTAAATGTCATAATTATTGTGATTTTATCATGATATTTTAAATTTAACTCCCTAAATGGACAGAGTGCTCTATTAAAATAATTTAGCAAATGTCATGCCTATTTGCCTTATAATAAACATATATATATATTATATATATAATTATATATAATATTTAATTATATATATAATTATTATATAAAATAAATATATAATTGCTTTCAGCATCACAGTACAGTTGGTTAATTTGATCATTCCCCTACTTTCACTTTTCAAGTATTAAAAAGATTCCAAATTTAGAAACTGAGGAAATATTGTAAGATGATAGTGTCTGCTTAAGAACTTATGTATATCAAACTTTGGATGCCAACTGTATCCTAAGCTGTTTGAAATCAATCAGTCAATGGGTCTGAATCTGTCTAGCATAAGGGTAGGTACATAGTAGAAACTCAATAAATAGCTGTTAAATGTGTGACAAAGACTGTGTAGCAACTGAACAAGACTAGGCTTCCCTGGTGGTGCAGTGGTAAAGAATCTGCCAGCAATGCAGGAGACGTAGGTTCCATCCCTGGGCCAGAAAAACCCCTTGGAGTGGGGGCATGGCAACCCACTTCAGTATTCTTGCCTGGAAAATCCCATGGACTGAGGAGCCTGGAGGGCTGCAGGCCATAGGGTCACAAAGAGGCGGACAGGACTGAAGAGACTGAGCATGCGTGCACAAATGGAAACTAAATATGTACAGAAAATAATGTCTACCAGGCTATTGTTTCTTGATCACTTTTTCTCTTTCCTTCCTTCTTACATGCATTCTCCTTAACCATTTCATGTAAAGACTGAAAAATTGAAACAGGTTGTTTCCAACATTTTATTTTGTGTGTTTTCAAACATATGGTGAAGATCAAAGAATTTTACTGTTACCACACATGTGTCCACCATTAAATTGGTTTTTACTGTCTTATCATTGTTTTATTACATTTGTTTATCATATACTTATCCACTTATCTATCCTTTTGTTAATCCTTACTTAGTTCATCTCATTTCTTGATGCACTTAAAATAAATTGAAGATATCAGTTCACCTTCTATTAAACAGTTCAGCAGAAGTATCTTTTAACTAGAATTGTAAACACGTAATAGTCTTTTTAAGATAAAATCTACGTACAATGAAAACCACGTTAGTGTGCACTTGCTGCTTTTGTACAAGTATACAACTGTGTAACCCAAACTTTCATCAAAAAGTAGAACAGCGCCATCAGTCCAGAAAGGTGTCCCAGGCTCCTTTTCCAGCAAGCCCCTCTGCCACTGTTTCTGAGGCAAGTGGTGTTCTGATTTGTTTCTACTACAGATTAGTTTTATCTATTCTAGACCTTTCTCTAAACAGGAATGCACATATTCTTTTATATAAGGATTCTTTCGCTGAGCACATTCTGAGATTTATGTTAAATTATCAGTGTTTTCATTCTATTTTATTGCTGAATAGAATTTCCTGGTATGTATGAATAGTTTGTTGATCCATTCTCCTATGGAAGGTGCTGAGGCTGTTTTCAGTGCCAGGCTGAAATGATTAAACTGCTCTGAATATTCCTGTGCGTGTTTTTTGGTAGGCATATATTTTAATGTCTCTTTGGTAAATACCTGGAAGTGAGATTGCTGGATCATAAAGCATATGTATGTTTACTTTTTTAAAAAATAAAACTCCAGAACTCCCTTCTCTGAAGTAGTTGTTTTACATTTTAAGTGTAAATGTAACTACAATTAAAAATTAAAGTCGTTATTTTACCACTTTACATTCCCACTGGAAATACACGTGAGTTCAGCCTGTCTATGTTCTTCTTTACCTTGTCAGGCTTTTCCATCTTAGTGGAAGCTGTAGTTGTATCTTGAGATATTTATTTGTGTTTCCCTGATGATTAACAGAGTCCAGCACCTATTCAGATGCTTATTGGCTATTTGTATAATCTTCTGTGGAGTGTCTCTTCAAAATTTTACCCATTTCTTAGGGAGCTATTTATATTGTTTATTGAACTGTGGGAGTTTGAAACTAGATAACAGATATTTGAAAGAACAACGTTTTATGTGTTGTATTTCTCCCTGAAACTAGTGTAGGGTGTTGTGCATGAGTGCTCAAAATATTTGCTACTTACTCGTGTTGCACTGAAAAGGAAAAAAGAGGAATGAGTCTTTCTCTTTCCCTTTACTTAGAACAAAGAAGATAAAGAAACAGTGAGCCCACCTGAACGTTCCTAGTTTTTGTTTTCTCTTTTACTTTAACTGCTCCTAACTCTGCATGTCTATAACTAAGCTTGCTCTTCTTCCCCCTAACTCTGCAAGAGCTACAATTCACATTTTTCCCTTTGACTCTGTGCTAAATACACCCCCTATCTGGTGTTTACCCTTACAACACCCTTCCCCTTGTAGTTACATATCAGAAAAAAGCCAAAGAGCCACCGAACTGCAAGACTCAATTACTGGGTTACTGACCTGGTTTATGTCTGTCTTTGACACAATGCAAGAGGAAGAAATCAAGATCATATCACCTTTGTTCCTCATCACTGACTGCTGCCTCCTTGCCTTATATAAATCCCTGGACTCCACATGGAGCTGGGGGACAGTTGTTGAGGCATGGGTCTACTGTGTTCTCCTCTCCACCGACTGAGAATTAAAGCCACCTTTATATTTCCTCCAAACTATGTCTCATTCAGCTTCAGGGGGCAGAGAAGGCAAAGGTTTTGGCTAGTAACACTTGTAATTTGAAATTGACACTCCTAAAAAGATAGGCATAACCCAGCACTTGAAACTTTGAAAAATGCTTCATATCAATATTGTACCATTTACCATACTCTTCTCTCCACAAAACAAAGAATTTGATTGGCTTGCTCTCCCACAGTTTGACAGATTTTTTTGTTTGTTTGTTTTTTCTTTTTGTTTTTAGTTATCACTTTTGTTGAAGAGAGCACAAGGTAGAGAGAAGCAGCTTTTTATGTCCTGGAGTAGACTGTGCCCGGGGTCATAATTTCAATGCTATTAAGACCACAATCACAGAAAACTAACCAAATTGATCACATGGACCACAGCCTTGTCTAGCTCAATGAAATATGAGCCGTACCATGTAGGGCCATCCAAGACGGACGGGTATTGGCAGAGAGTTCTGACAAAATGTTGTCCACTGGACAGGGGAATGACAAATCACTTCACTATTCTTGCCTTGAGAACCCCATGAACAGTATGAAAAGACAAAAAGATAGAACACTGAAAGATTAACTCCCCAGGTCAGTAGGTGCCCAATATGCTACTGGAGATCAGTGGAGAAAAAACTCCAGAAAGAATGAAGAGACGGAGCCAAAGCAAAAACAACACCCAGCTGTGGGTGCAACTGGTGATGGAAATAAAGTCCGATGCTGTAAAGAGCAATATTGCATAGGAACCTGGAATGTCAGGTCCATGAATCAAGGCAAATTGGAAGTGGTCAAACAGGAGATGGCAAGAGTGAGCATTGACATTTTAGGAATCAGCGAACAAAATGGACTGGAATGGGTGAATTTAACTCAGATGACCATTATATCTACTACTGTGGGCAAGAATCCCTTAGAAGAAATGGAGTAGCCATCATAATCAACAAAAGAGTCTGAATACAATGCTTGGATGCAATCTCAAAAATGACACAATGATCTTTGTTCATTTCCAAGGCAAACCATTCAGTATTACATAATCCAAGTCTATGCCCTGACCAGTAATGCTGAAGAAGCTGAAGTTGAACGGTTCTATGAAGACCTACAAGACCTTCTAGAACGAACACCCAAAAAAGATGTCCTTTTCATTATAGGGAACTGGAATGTAAAAGTAGAAAGTAAAGAAATACCTGGAGTAACAGGCAAATTTGGCCTTGCAGTACAAAACGAAGCAGGTCAAAGGCTAACAGAGTTTTGCCAAGAGAACGCACTGGTCATAGCAAACACCCTCTTCCAACAACACAAGAGAAGACTTTACACATGGACGTCACCAGATGGTCAATGCCGAAATCAAATTAATTATATTCCTTGGAGCCAAAGATGGAGAAGCTCCATACAATCAACAAAAACAAGACCAGAAGCTGACTGTGGCTCAGATCATGAACTCCTTATTGCCAAATTCAGAGGTAAATTGAAGAAAGTAGGGAAAACCACTAGACCATTCAGGTATGGCCTAAATCAAATCCTTTATGATTATACACTGGAAATGACAAATAGATTCAAGGGATTAGATCTGATAGAGTGCCTGAAAAATATGGATGGAAGTTTGTGACATTGTACAAGAGACAGTGATCAAGACCATCCCCAAGAAAAAGAAATGCCTAAAACAAAATGATTGTCTGAGGAGCCCTTACAAACAGCTGTGAAAAGAAGAGAAGTGAAAGGCAAAGGAGAAAATGCAGGATATACCCATTTGAATGAGGAGTTCCAAAGAATAGCAAGGAGAGATAAGAAAGCCTTCCTCAGTGATCAATGCAAAGAAATAGAGGAAAACAACAGAATGGGAAAGACTAAGATCTCTTCAAGAAAATTGGAGATATCAAGGGAACATTTCATGCAATGATGAGCACAATAAAAGACAAATTGTATGGACCTAATAGAAGCAGGAGATATTCAGAAGAGATGGCAAGAATATACAGAAGAAGTATACAAAAAAAGATCTTCATGATCCAGATAACCATGATGGTGTGATCACTCACCTAGAGCCAGACATCCTGGAATGCAAAGTCAAGTGGGACTTAGGAAGCATCACTACAAACAAAGCTAGTGGAGGTGATGGAATTCCAGTTGAGCTATTTCAAATCCTGAAAGATGATGCTGTGAAAGTGCTGCACTCCATATGCAGCAAGTTTGGAAAACTCAGCAGTGGCCAAAGGACTGGAAAAGGTATATTTTTATTCCAATCCCAAGGAAAGGCAATGCCAAAGAATGCTCAAACTATCGCACAATTGCACTCATCTCACACGCTAGCAAAGTAATGCTCCAAATTCTCCAGGCTAGACTTCAACAATACATTAACCGTAAACTTCCAGATGTTCAAAGTGGATTTAGAAAAGGGAGAGGAACCAGAGATCAAATTGCCAACATCCGCTGGATCATTGAAAAAGCGAGAGAGTTTCAGAAAAACATCTATTTCTGCTTTATTGACTATGCCAAAGCCTTTGACTGTGTGGATCACAATAAACTGTGGAAAATTCTTAAAGAGATGAGAATACCAGACCTGAGAAATCTGTATTCAGGTCAAGAAGCAATAGTTAGAACTGGACACAGAACAACAGACTAGTTACAAATAGGGAAAGAAGTATGTCAAAGCTGTATACTGTCTCCCTGCTGATTTAACTTTATATGCAGAGTACATCTGGAGAAGGCAATGGCATCCCACTCCAGTACTCTTGCCTGGAAAATCCCATGGATGGAGGAGCCTGGTAGGCTACAGTCCATGGGGTCACTAAGGGTCGGACTCGACTGAGAGATTTCACTTTCACTTTTCACTCTCATGCATTGGAGAAGGAAATGGCAACCCACTCCAGTGTTCTTGCCTGGAGAATCCCAGGGATGGGGGAGCCTGGTTGGCTGCCATCTATGGGGTCGCACAGAGTTGGACATGACTGAAGCGTCGCAGCAGCAGCAGCAGCAGCAGAGTACATCATGAGAAATGCTGGGCTAGAGGAAGCACAAGCTGGAATCAAGATTGCCAGGAGAAATATCAATAACCTTAGATATGCAGATGACACCACCCCTATGGCAGAAAACAAAGAAAAACTAAAAAGCCTCTGGATGAAAGTGAAAGAGAAAAGTGGAAAAGTTGGCTTAAAACTCAATATTCAGAAAACTAAGATCATGGCATCCAGTCCCATCACTTCATACCAAAAAGATGGGGAAACAATGGAAACAGTGAGAGACTTTATTTGGGGGGGCTCCAAAATCACTGTAGATGGTGACTACCACCATGAAATTAAAAGATGCTTGCTCCTTGGAAGAAAAGCTATGATCATCCTAGATGGCATATTAAAAAGTAGAGACATTACTTTGTCAACAAAGATCAGTCTGGTCAAAGCTATGGTTTTTCCAGTAGTCATGCGTAGATGTGAGAGTTGGACTATAAAGAAAGCTGAGCACCAAAGAATTGCTGTTTTTGAAATGTGGTATTGGATAAGACTCTTGAGAGTCCCTTGGACTGCAAGGAGATCCAACCAGTCAATCCTAAAGACAATCAGTCCTAAATATTCATTAGAAGGGCTGATGCTGAAGCTGAAACTCCAATACTTTGGCCACCTGATGCTAAGAACTGACTCATTGGAAAAGACCCTTATGCTGAGAAAGATTGAAGGTGGGAGGAGAAAGGGATGGCAGAAAATGAGATGTTTGGATGGCATCATCAACGTGATGGACATGAGTTTGAGTACACTCCAGGAGTTGGTGATGGACAGGGAAACCTGGTGTGCTACAGTACATTGGGTCGCAAAGAGTCAGACATGTCTGCGTGACTGAACTGACTGAACTGAAAACCTTGGAAACAAGAGATTTTGCACTCAGGCTCCTACATCCTTCAGAGGATTGGCTGAGTTGTTAGAAATCTCAGAGAAGCCTGAGAGTTTTTTGTGATAAGGCCACAGCAAGACAGAAAGGCTTTTTAAAAAATGAAATTTGCTAATCTTGACTGAATGTGTAATTATAGCTGTCATAAGCAGTGTTACAAGTGGGGCACGCTTTAGAGGAGGAGGTTGGACTATGACAAACATGTTAGGCATTGATGCTCATTCCATAGTGGCAAGTTCTCAATAGAGGGTAGATTTGCTAGCTGGCTTTTGCCTCAGAAGCCTGAAGGACCAAGTACGACCTCATATTCAGTGATTCTGGTCACACTGAGCTGGGGCAGCAGAGCTAGAGGACTGGGTTTAGATGGCTACAATATTGCGCTACCACTTATTTGCTTGTTGGCCTTTGGGAAGTTACTGAATCTTTCTAAGACTCAATTTCTTGAGGATGGGGATGGTGATTGTGCTTATATCAGAGCAACGCGTAAGAACTACTTGGATGATAAATGTAAAAACGCAATTACATGCAGTAAAGTCAGGCAGAGAAAGACAAACATCATATAGCATTGCTTATATGTGGAATCTTTAACAAACGGTACAAATAAGCCTATTTACAAAACAAATTGAGTCACAGATACAGAAAACAAATTTATGGTTACCAAGGGGAGCGGGAGTGAGGGATAAATTAGGAGATTGCAATCGACATATATACGCTGTGTGTGTGCACATTGCATGCTCAGTTGTGTCCGACTGCCATCCCGTGGACTGTAGCTCACCAGGCTCCTCTGTTTATGGGATTTCCCAGGCAAGAATACTGAAGTGGGTTACCATTTCCTACTCCAGGGGATCTTCCCAACCCAGGGATCAAACCTGCATCTCTTGTCTCTTGCACTGACAGACAGATTATTTACCATGGCACCGCCTGGGAAGCCTCTCATATACACAGTGTGCTGTGCTGTGCTTAGTCATGTCTGACTCTTCGCACCCCATGGACTGTAGCCCGCCAGGCTCTTCTGTCCATGGGGATTCTCCAGGCCAGGATAGTTAACTTAAAAGGACCTACTATATAGTACAGGGAACTCTACTCAGTACTCTAGGATAACCTATATTGGAAATGAATCTAAAAAAGAGTGGGTTTATGTATATGTATAGCTGACCCACTTTGCTGTACAGCAGAAACTAACACAGCATTGTAAGTCAACTAGATTCTAATAAAATTAATTTTAAAAAAGCTTGGTTATAGGAATCAACTCTGTAGATAGTAACTACCATTATTACTTTTACTGATCCTCCCTGGTGGCTCAGTGGTAAAGAATCTGCCTGCCAGTGCAGAGATCAGGTTCAGTCCCTGGATTGGGAAGAGTCCTTGAAAAAGGAAATGGCAACCCACACCAGTATTCTTGCTAGGAAAATTCCACGAACAGAGGAGCCCAGTCAATTAGTGTCCAGGGTCACGAAGAGTCAGACAGGACTTAGGCACTAAACAACAACAACAGGCAGAAGTAGTAGCATAACCGCAATCATAGTACTCCTACTTTAGGAGGGAGGTAAACACCAAGCCTTTCCCAACAATAAAAGCATGGTAACTGAGCATTTTTATCTTTCTCTTTAATTGGCACTGACTTAGATAGAGATACACTGGTTCCTTTTGAAGGCTTTCTCCCTCTTCAAGTATCCAAATCAGTTGCCATGGCCACGCTTTCTTCCTCACCACAATTTTAATTCTTAGCTTTTCTCTGCCTTCCTTCCTTTAGAAAAATCAGCACTTGGAGAGTCAGCACCTCTGGTCATTGATGTGCACTGTCAGCACTTTCCCACCCTTGAGGATCATAAAGCCTGGGGGAAATGAAAAACTGTACCTTATCAGAAAAATGCAGAGGCTCCTGTCACAATACTTCCTTCAGGTTTGCAATTAAACCTGGCTGGAGGGGAGAGGGATGTTTTGCAGGAACCAGGGACAGGACTGTGTTTTTCTTCTGCTCATTGAAAGCAGAGACAAGAGAATTCAGAGCAAGTATAATACTTTGAGTGACCAAGAGGCAGTGAGAAGCTACTATTCCAGAGGCTTCTCTGCTTTCTGGGCCAGGGTGTTCATTTGTGACATTGTTGAGACTACTGATGAACTGACCATGTAGGTATCTTTCCTTAACCGCTAAGGAGGTAAGCTTGTTATCTGTAGCTCATGCTTGAAGTTGGGCTCAGCATGAAATGCAGCAGCCTGGACATCCATGTCAGAGGTCAACATGATTCTGTCAGAGTCATGCCACCTTCAAGTGTATGCTCACAGAGGGAGAGAGGAAGCAGGGGTAAATAAGCTTCTGCTAACTTGCTCTCCCAAGTCCGGGTCGATACTGGGCTGTGCCAAGAAATTTTTCCTTCCGGATTCCTTTTGATTCAGGATGTTAATATAAAGCAAGACTCCTCTAAGAACCCAACTAAAAATTATCATGGCCAATAAAGGAAGAGGTTAATTGAACAGATTTCTTCCAATCAATAAAACTGCTAGTAAAATTGTGTTTTCTTTCTTGATATCTTTTAAAAATAATTAAGAGATTTTCTTTCTAGCATTTAATTATGCCCTATAGAATTAGGAGCAAGAAATGCTATTTCCTTTTGTGACCCAAAATTGGCTATTATAGAATAACTATGAGAAAGAAATATTAATATCGAATGATGAAGAAAAGAGTAAATTACATGTTAATTTGGCCCTGTGCTTTCATAGCTTTGCCTGAAGGATTTTCAGCTTAAAATAAAACAATAATTCAGTCATTAATCTAGTTTCCTTCTCCATCCTTTACCCCCTGCAAGGTGGAATAAGATTTACTAAAAGTGATAAAGTTGTTGAATTAAAATATTTGATAAAGAATAATCCAACTGGAAACACAATATCCCAGAAAATGATTTTATTCCAAAAAATAACAATTAAGAACTTAGTATCCTTGGAATTAAGATGATCAAAATTTTACTTGGCATCACTGAATACTTTCTGGTCTATAGTAGGAAAGACTATCAAGGAAAGTCTTTTTGGTGATCAAAACAGAAATGCATTTAGATCTGAAGGAATGGTCAAATTCCATGACAACATTGCATTAACGACTTTGTTTCTGAAGGGCATACTAGAGGCTGCTGGCTGCCATGTGGATGGTATGAGTCATTTATTCATTTATTCAGCATCTGGTGTTCCCAAGATAAAGAAATCTTTGAAAACTGAAGATATAGGAGTGAGACCAGAGTGAGAAAGAGACAAGAAAGTGCAGTTGTGCCCAGAGGTAGTGGAAGCTCTGTTGAGCCTCAGGTCTCTCTTCAAATGCATTATTTTAAAGCTTAAAATACAGGTCTCAAGGATGTAGATCTCAAGGAAAGGGTTATAACGCTTTTATTTCTCTTCTTGGGGTTCTAGTAAGTGCTGTCATTTTTCATTTTACTTTGGTGTTCAGAAAATACTAAATTTTAAATGTACAGTGGCAACTGGGATTACCATTGTTCTTTATCTTGAGAATTCAGGAGAAGACTAATTCCTATAAAAGACAATTTAGTCCAGTCACTCAGTTATGTCTGACTCTGTGTGACCCCATTGACTGCAGTACACCAGGCTTCCCTGTCCATCACCAACTCCTGGAGCTTGCTCAAACTCATGTTCATCGAGTAGGTGATGCCATCCAACCATCTCATCCTCTGTCGTCCCCTTCTCCTCCCACTTTCAGTCTTTCCCAGCATTAGGGTCTTTTCTAATGAGTCAGTTCTTCCCATCAGGTGGCCAAAGTATTGAAGTTTCAGCTTCAACATCAGTCCTTCCAATGAATATTCAGGACTGATTTCCTTTAGGATTGACTGGTTGGATCTCCTTGCAGTCCAAGAGAGTCTCAAGAGTTTTCTCCAACATCAGAGTTCAGATGGTTGATATACTTGTGACATGTTACTCATTTGTTTCATTTGGAAAGAGTGGAG
This sequence comes from Bos indicus, assembly GCF_029378745.1. Lineage (NCBI taxonomy): Eukaryota > Metazoa > Chordata > Mammalia > Artiodactyla > Bovidae > Bos > Bos indicus. The sequence continues at coordinate 58,188,243 of NC_091763.1, read as the reverse complement.
TTTCATTCTGACTTTTAAAGTTTATTGTGGAATTTATGAAAGATTCACAAATACATTAAATAGAATGAAAAAAATCATAATTTATCAGCAATAAATATCTGTTGATATTTTGGTGTATATATACATCAAGCCTTTTAAGTTCTTTGCACATGTAGCCATTCTGCTAAGTAGCCCAAACTTAGTAGAGCATGAATGTGAAAATGTTTGTCTTTCTTCTATTAGTCTCTATCTTCTAGACTATGTGACTGAACCACTTAACAAAAAGTTGCGTAGATTCCAAAACTTTCTGATCATTTCCCTTTTTTCAAGCATATAAACAAGAAGAAGCAAACACAAAAGTAGACCACTGTCTTCTCTAAGTCATGTCTGACTCTGCGACCCAATGGCTGTAGCCCACCAGGCTCCTCTGTACATGGTATTTCCCAGGCAAGAATACTGGAGTGGGTTGCCATTTTCTTCTCCAGGGGATATTCATGACCCAGGGATTGGGTCCAAATCTCCTGCATTGGCAGGTGGATTCTTGACCATTGAGCCACCAGGAAAACCATGTATATATAAGGAGTGAACGTAGTGCATGAAAACATGTTGCTGTACTTTTCTCATTTGCCTGTTCATACATGCTCTTCGCCAGTCAGCTTAAGGCATCATTCTGCTATTCTTGATGGTGAAGTGTGTATTTGGTGGGGTGAGGAAGGGGTGGGACAAAGGGGTACAGCAAGCATTCAGTGAAAAACTTTTCAGCTTCTAACTTCCAAGATAGAATTCTACAACAAAACCCCAAGCTTGAAACCCAGGCATTAATATAGAGAGAATGCTAGAAAATCATTATATTAAGAATCAGGTTATAAGGACTCAGATTATGGGATGTCTGGCACAGTAGAGAGATAATCCCCCTTCTGCCTGTCATGGCCAGAGCATGAGAGAAAATGACATAGGCAGAGTAGGAAATCTAAGAGAAAATCTAGCCCTAGCAGAATCCAAAGTATGCATCATATAGATGGGGAGAAAAGCAGAAGGGGATAAAGTATGTGGCTCCCAATCTCTTTTCCTCTGTGACTTAGAAAGTCAGAAGAAATTCAGATAAATTGAGATATGTCTGGAGTTTTTATCCCAATTCCTGTTTAGAAAAAGATTGTCACAGATGGGACCTCCAGAGATAACCTGGAAATGACCACATCAGGTAAATTCAATTGTGCAGTCTAGTTAGGCAGGAGAAAGGCAAGACTTTCTGGGATGTTCCCAGTTCTTACAGGCCAGGTTTGGGAGCCATACTTTCCCACAGTCCTCTAACAATGTCTGAGAGTAGCTGTACTGAGAGATGGTGGAGCTTCTTTGAAGCTGCCATAGATAGAAGCAAGTTGATTTGGAATAGCTTCTATGACACATACAGTATAGGACAGAGGAGACAGAGCGGGAAGAGTAGAGAACAGAGGCCTCTACCCTTTATCCAGGGCCATGAAGATTGATGTATGATCTTCATTAAGACCAATCAAATAAACAGGGACAAAACCTTGAATTCTGCTTGCAGGATACACAGTAGAAACCATCACTGTGGTAGATGGTAGCACCAAAGGTACACATACCCAGAACTCCCTCTCCCGAGCCACCAGGAGGACACACAAGTCCCATAGATACCACACAGATCATCATGAGCAAGAATGGGTAAAGGAAGGTGGTTTAAATTCCTAACATTTAGCTAAAGACTTGAGCTAATTAAAGAGACAGTTGACATTAGAGAATACCAGACACTAAACCTAATATTTTTTCTACTGCTCAATGTGTGTGTGTATAGGAGGTTTGAATTTTAGACTTCAAATTTATTTTTAGTCCTTCTTGTAAAAAAATGCTATAAAAAATTGAATTTTATTCTTCTGTCTATTCACTATTACAGAAAAAGCTATGTTTAATAATCTCCTAAACATGCATGTATGTATACATAAGCAAGTATGTTGCAAAGATATATTTTCAGATATAGAATTTTTCCGCTAAAGCTTAAATGCATTTTCAATTTTGATATACTTTACCAATTCTTTATAATGAAGAAGAAAGCCTCAATTTTCACTGTTCACAATAGAATATGAGAAGGTCTACCTTCCCATACCCTTAGTCTTTTTGGCAATATCTAGGAAAGCTGAAAATGCTCATAACCCAGAACTCATGTTTAATTTTTGAGATCTTTAAGAGAAAAATTATTCCTTATGTTAACCAGAAGTCATACTAAGAGATTCACTTCAGTTCTTGAAGTGTAAAATGTTTATAATATGAAAATTTGGCTATAAATCAAATGTCCACCCATAGTGATGGGTAGACTATGATACATTCAAATGACATGTTATATAAAAGTTAAGATGAGTGCACTAGGACAACTAGCACAAATTGAATTCAAAAACACATGGAAATACAAAATCATGTTTCAGAAAGCAACACACCATGTGTTATTTATAGATATATATATTACTAAATGGTTACAAAAATTTACTGGAGATGTATTCACCCAATTAATGATAGCAGAGAAATAGAGTTTAGGGTGGGAAGAGAAGGATTGGAGGGAGTGAAAACAAAGATTCTACTTTACTATGTTTTGTTTCTTTTATTATTACATGATATTGTTAGTCATTAACAAAGTAGCATTAACCAATTCTGTGTAGTATATATTATAAATATTGATTTTTTTCTCATACAGTTTTGCATTTTTTTCAAAGAAAGAAATCCAGGTCTCTTGGTTCTTAGCCTGTTAAGAGTACCTTAACCCAACAGCACCTAGATTTCATGCCTATTTATTAAATATTAAATATTAATACTAAACATATAGTTGTTGTTGTTTAGTTGCTCAGTTGTGTCTAACTCTTTTGAGACCACATGGACTGTAGCTCACCAGGCTCCTCTGTCCATGGAATTTCCCAGGCAAGAATAGTGGAGTGGATTGCTACTTCCTTCTCCAGGAGATCTTTCAGACCCAGGGATTGCACCCATGTCTCCTGCATTGGCAGCTTGATTCTTTACCTCTGAGCCACCTGGGAAGCCCGAACATACGGTAGTAAAGCATGAAATTCTAAAGTTCCAAGGCTAATATTAACAACCTCATTCTCCTAGATTGCTCTATTTTCTAGACTATTTTTCTTTGCCTAAGTGAAATTCAAAAAAATATTTTGAGAATGGTTGGTTGTTTTCCATTACATCATATGTTTATTTCCTTTGTACTCTGAAAATAGTAATAAAGCATTGCTTCTTCACACAGTAGGTAGTCATATTCTGACTGATTAATAGATTGAGTGAAAATTTTAAAAGAAATTTGTAGTCAACCAAACCAGTTCTGGACTGGAAACCAAAATATGCTGGGACTTTGTAAAGTGGGTATAGACTCTGGCCTTCATATTGCCTGTGTGAAAATTCACTTTGGAGTTACAAATAAATTGCCAGTTGTCTGTCCTGTTCAATTACATTTGACAAAACCATCTTGTTATACGTACATTGTTGAAGCTGGTGACTGAGAATTTAACCTGAAAATGCTGAAGAGGGAGCCTGCAGAATGATTCTCAGCTGGTGCTCTCAGGTGGGCTTCTTACCAGTGCCTTATTGAGCCCCCCTGTGAGGATGGTATCAGGTTTGTGGGGTCCACAGAAAGAAATGTGTTAATTTGTTTTGTAAAGGAAAGAGCATGGGTCTGTGAAGTATACATGTAGCTGTAACTAACCATCTGTTCCAGCAAACCCTAATCCCCATCCTCAGCTCTGGTGGGCTGCTATGCAAAATAGTGGTCCAGTTTCACACTCTTGCCCCTGGAGTGTGAGAGCTCCTGTTGGCTACTACTTCCTTAGCATTTGACATATTCAGACTTTTAAATTGCGGCAACCAGAGGTATTTCTTTATTGTTTTATTTGCCTTTCCCTCATTACTAATGAAGTGTAGCATCTTAGAAGTTTATTGGCTGCTGGAAAACGCTTCTGTGAATTATAGCTTCATATACTTTCTTCATTGATTTGACCTTTTCTTATTGATTTGTAGTTCATTGATATTCTGAGTGAAGGACTCTTGAGAGTCCCTTGGACTACAAGGAGATCTAACCAGTCCATTCTGAAGGAGATCAGCCCTGGGATTTCTTTAGAAGGAATGATGCTAAAGCTGAAACTCCAGTACTTTGGCCACCTCATGCGAAGAGTTGACTCATTGGAAAAGACTCTGATGCTGGGAGGGATTGGGGGCAGGAAGAGAAGGGGACGGCAGAGGATGAGATGGCTAGATGGCATCACTGACTCGATGGACGTGAGTCTGAGTGAACTCCGGGAGTTGGTGATGGACAGGGAGGCCTGGCGTGCTGCGATTCATGGGATCACAAAGAGTCGGACACGACTGAGCAACTGATCTGATCTGACTGATATATATAGTGGTTTATTTGCTAAGTTGTGTCCAACTCTTGCGACCCCATGGACCTGCCAGTCTCCTCTGTTTTGGGGATTTCACAGGCAAGAATACTGGAGTGGGTTGCCATTTCCTTCCTCATATATATATTTATATAAATATATGTATTTCCAAATGTTCTTACAGGACGTTTAGCCTTGTTTATGGGGTCTAAAGCTGAATTTTAAAATGTTGTTATTGTCAAATTTATCAACTATTTCCTTCATTGATTATGCTATTTGAGCCCTGTTTAAGTTCTTTTCTATGTCAAGGTCACAAAGATAATCTTGTATAATTTCTTCTGGTGGTCTCAAAGGTTTTTATTCTTTGTAGGTTTTTTTTTTTTTTTTAATTAAAGTCTCTAAGATATCTGGATCTCATTTCAAAATACAGTTTTAGATAAGGGTCCAATGGTTCCATATGAATATCCCAATTACTTATGCCATTCACTGAATATCTAACATTTTCCCATGATATTTAGTTCCATTTCTATTATATATACTAGGTTTCTATGTCTTTGGTGGTCTATTTGATATTTGTTATTATTTTGTTCTAAATATACAATTTTTAATAATTTTCATTATCATGTATTCAACCCAGGTACTTTTCAGCAATGTGACTTTTAGTTTCACTCATATTTTAAAATAGTTCTGATATTGGCCATTTCTGATTTAACAGTTATGGAGCAATACAACATGGCTGTACAGGAGTTCTTTGGGGGGATTTGCTGAGACTTTATGGACTACTGAGTGGTCAGCTTTGGAACATTTTCATATGCACTTGAAAATTAGTTGTGTGGAATTAAAAACATATCTAGTAAATACAGCATGTTAATTTGTGTTGTTAAAATCTTCTGTAGCTATAGTAGCTTTACTAGTATTTGAGCTATCAGTTTCCAACAGATGATTTAAAATATTCTGCTTGAATGTCAGATTACTAAATTGCTCCCTATAATTCCATCAGTTTTTTCCTTATATGTTTTGCACAGTGACGTTAGTTGCATAGGAATTGGGATTTCTGTATCTCCACTGCACATTACTTTCTTTGTTATTGTACATTGGGTGCTTATCTTCAGTGAATTTTTGTTGTTATTTTGTTTTGCTTTGCAAGTTGTCTGGATATGAAGTCCATCCTAGATGGTGGTTTTCCATTTCCCTCTATCTGATCCCATGGATTCCATGATTTCTGATTTGTTTTCTTGTTAACTTCTTGGCTTTTGTTCTTAGTTAATTACTTTAGTGTGCAATTCCAGTTTCTTATGGTTGGTTCTACTTTTCATCCACAGCCCTGTGTGAATCATAAGCAGTTAGTTTATTCTCAGAATCAGTTGGTGGACTTTCTCATTTCACACATCAAGTCCCTCTTACTAGCCTTTTGTGTTTCTCAGTATTTTGCTGCTAGACCTGCTCTAGCACTGGGAGTGATTTGGGCTGTTAAAAGTCCTTTTCCACAACCCTCAACATTAGGGTTTCTATGCACCTGTAATAGCTGCAAACCATTTATCTGCACCCTTTGATCACCACTCTGTGTATTTATCTTACGTTCAGTTCCCAAGTTTTCAAGGAACTCTTTTCAGTTTTAAGTTCAGCTATGCATTTTCTGTTTTTAAAGGTAACTTTATTATATTTCATCTTGAAAGTCTATGTGCGTTTGTGTATGTGTGTGTGCATGCATGTGTGCATGGGGGAGAATAGATGATAATTCCAAGGGAGTTAATCCCTTAAATCAACTGCTAAGCTTCAGTCATGTATGAATCTTTGTGACCCCATGGACTGTAGCCCACCCAGCTCCTCTGTCCATGGGATTCTCCAGGGAAGAATACTGGAGAGGGTTGCCATGTCCTTCTCCAGGGAATCTTTCCAACCCAGGGATCGAACATAAATACAAATACATATGAGCATTTTTTTGCCTCTAATTTTAATGAAAAAGATATCATTCAACCATTAATGATTCTTCTGATCATTGGTTCAAAATACATACAATCTAAAGTATGTGTTTTGAATAGTCATATAGTAATGCATAGTGGAGACAAAAAATACATCTACCATTGCTCTATTAGAGGTTTACTTGATTTTATTGTATTACATGCAATGATATAGTAAAAATAACTTTACTTGGTATTCCATATTTGTACGTTTAATCTAGAGTAGATAACCAAAAATAGAATTTCTTGATTTAAATGCGTATATTTTATTTTACTCTGTTTTGGTACATATGTTGTTACTGCTGTCCAGTCACTCGGTCATGTCTGATTATTGTGACTGCATGGACTGCAGCACGCCAGGCTCCCTATCCTTCACCATCTCCCGGAGCTTGCTCAAACTCATGTCCATTGAGTTGGTGATGCCATCCAACCATCTAGTCCTCTGTCATCCCCGTCTCCTCCTACCTTCAATCTTTCCCAGCATCAGGGTCTTTTCTAAAGAGTCTACTCTTCACAACAGGTGGCCAAAATATTGGAGCTTCAGCTTCAGCATCAGTCATTCCAATGAATATTCAGGACTGATTTCCTTTAGGATTGACTGGTTTGATTTCCTTGGAGTTCAAGGGGCCTCTCAAGAGTCTTCTCCAATACCACAGTTCAAAGGCATCAATTCTTCAGTTCTCAACCTTCTTTATAGTCCAATTCTCACATTCATACATGACTCCTGGAAAAACCAATCATTTGACTATATGAACTATACAGACTTTTGTTGGTAAATTAATGTCTCTGCTTTTTAATATGCTGTCTGGGTTTATCATAGCTTTTCTTCCAAAGGACAAGCATCTTTTAATTTCATGGCTGTAGTCACCATCTGCAGTGATTTTGGAGCCCAAGAAAATAAAGTCTGTCAGTTTTCATTGTGTCCCCATCTATTTGTCATGAAGTGATGGGAACAGATGCTATGATCTTAGTTTTTTGAATGTTGAGGTTTTCTTTTTAAAATTAATTTATTTTTTAATTGAAAGGTAATTGCTTTACAGAATTTTGTTGTTTTATGTCAAATATAAACATGAATAAGCCATAGCTTTTTCCCTCTTCTCTTTCACCTTCATCAAAAGGCTCTTTCAGTTCAGTTCAGTCACTCAGACCTGTCTGACTCTTTGCAACCCTATGGACTGCAGCATGTCAGGCCTCCCTGTCCATCACCAACTCCCAGAGTTTACTCAAACTCATGTCCATTGAGTCAGTGATGCCATCCAACCATCTCATCCTCTGTTGTCCCCTTCTCCTTCCGCCTTCAATCTTTCTCAGCATTAAGGTCTTTTCCAATGAGTCAGTTTTTTGCATCAGGTGGCCAAAGTATTGGAGTTTCAGCTTCAACATCAGTCCTTCCAATGAATATTCAGGACTGATTTCCTTTAGGATGGACTGGTTGGATCTCCTTGCAGTCCAAGGGACTCTCAAGAGTCTTCTCCAACACCACAGTCAAAAGCATCAATTCTTCAGTGCTCAGTTTTCTTTATAGTCCAACTCTCACATCCATACATGACCACTGGAAAAACCATAAATAGCCTTGACAAGATGGACCTTTTTTGGCAAAGTAATGTCTCTGCTTTTGAACGTGCTGTCTAGGTTGGTCATGACTTTTCTTCCAAGGAACAAGAGTCTTTTAATTTTATGGCTGCAATCACCATCTGCAGTGATTTTGAAGCCCCCAGAAATAAAGTCTGCCACTGTTTCCACTGTTTCCCTGTCTATTTTCTATGAAGTGATGGGACCATATGCCATGATCTTAGTTTTCTGAATGTTGAGCTTTAAGCCAACTTTTTCACTCTCCTCTTTCACTTTCATCAAGAGGCTCTTTAGTTCTTAGCTTTCTGCCATAAGGGTGATGTCATCTGCATATCTGAGGTTATCGATATTTCTCCTGGAAATCTTGATTCCAGCCTCTGCTTCATCCAATCCAGCTTTTCTTATGATGTACTCTGCATATAAGTTAAATCAGCAGGAAGACAGTATACAGCCTTGACGTCCTCCTTTCCTGACTTGGAACCAGTCTGTTGTTCCATGTCCAGTTCTAACTGTTGCTTCCTGACCTGCATACAGATTTCTCAAGAGGCAGGTCAGGTGGTCTGGTATTCCTATCTCTTTAAGAATTTTCCACAGTTTATGGTGATACACATAGTCAAAGGCTTTGACATAGTCAGTAAAGCAGAATTAGATGTTTTTCTGAAATTCTCTTGGTTTTTTGATGATCTAACGGATGTTGGCAATTTGATCTCTGGTTCCTCTGCATTTTCTAAATCCAGCTTGTACATCTGTAGTTCTTGGTTCATGCACTTTTGAAGCCTAGCATGGAGGATTTTGAGCATGACATTGCTAGCATGTGAAATGAGTTCAGTTGTGCAGTAGTTTGAACATTCTTTGGCATTGCCTTTCTTTGGGATTGGAAAGAAAATTGACCTTTTCCAGTCCTGTTGCCACTGTTGAGTTTTTCAAATTTGCTGGCATATTGAGTATAGCACTTTAATAGCATCATATTTTAGGATTTGAAATAGATATGTGCATTTTCAAATTTTTTTTATGTAAAATTTACATCACTCTCAACAATATTTGATTCTGTTAATTTCTCTATGTCTTTTCAAATCTGGGTATTATTGCAAGTATCAATTTTTGTCAGTCTGATAAGTGGAATATAGTTTCAGTTGGCATTTACCTGACTACCTTTAGGATTGGGCATCATTCCATAGAAGTCATTTGGATTTCTTTTTCTACAATTTGTCTTCCCAGTAAAGGAAAATTTATCCTTTTCACCTTGATCATTTTTTAAAAATAAACCAGTCACTCTTTGTGAAATGATGCTGAGCATGTTCATGTGGACAAATGTGCATGTTTAGTCATGTCAGACTCTTTGCAACCCCACGGACTTTAGCCCACCAATCTCCAGGCAAGAATACTAGTGTGGGTTTCCATGCCCTGCTCCAGGGAATTTTCCCGACCCAGGACCTGAGCCTGTGTCTCCTGCATTGGCAGGCAGATTCTTTACCACTGAGCCACCTGGGAAACCCAATGTGGTCAAATATGTGTTTTTATTTTATTAAATCATATTTCTTATTAAAGAAATTATTTCTAACACTGGTTATTCATATATAAGTTTATATCATTTGATTCCTATGTCTTTAAATATATATGTGTGTATATATGCATATATATTTATGTATATATGTTGTTAAGGGTCTTTTTTGGCACTTCCCTGGTAGCTCAGCTGGTAAAAAATCTGTCTACATGGCAGGAGATCCCTGTTTGATTTCTGGATCAGGAAGATCTCCTGGAGAAAGATAGGGTACACACCCCAATATTCTTGGGCTTCTATAGTGGCTCAGACAGTAAAGAATCCACCTGCAATTCAGGAGACCTGGGTTTGATCCTTGGGTTGGGAAGATCCCATAGAGAAGGGAATGACTACCCGCTCCAGTATTCTGGCCTGGAGAATTCTATGGACAGAGGAGCCTGGAAGGCTATAGTCCATGGGATCACAAAGAGTTCAACATGACTTGATGACTTTCACTTGCTAAAATTAGGGAACAGTATGATGTAGCTCTAGAACTTACATGGGTGGGAAAAAAGGTGAGGGAAGGAGGAAAATGGATGAAAATTTAAGTCTATTCAGGTGAAATAATAATTTACTTTTTGATAGCACCAAGTGTTGTAGTCAAAGTCAGCTTTCTTATTCATAAGAAATAAATGATGCTATTATAATTGACTGCCTCATCAAATTTCCAAGCCAATAAGGGTCCTCTAAATTAGATCAGCCACTTCACTAAGAGCAGTGGTTCTCAAACTAAAATGCATCAGAATTATCTAAAATGTTTATTAAAACACAAATTACTGGGCTCCATACACAATTTCTGATTTAGCAGGTTTAGCGTCATTGTTTCAGGTCAAACAATTTGCATTTCTTATAAGTTCTCAGATGCTGCTGCTGCTGCTGCTATTCCAGAGACCACACTTTGAGAAGCATTGACTTAGAAAAATGGCCTTTAACTTCAGAGTCACCTAGAGAGCTAGGTGACTAGAGTTAAAGATTTGGAGGTCTAAGTCCTCCCAGAGCAGTTAAATCACCTTCTAATTTAGATAATGCTTCCTTGGCTTTATTCTAAAGACCAAGTCCACTGTCAGCTCTTTTAACTTGTGAGGATGGGGAGTGGCCTGACTGCCCAAGCTTTCTGTAAGCTGACTTTCTAATCAGTTTATTCTTAACACGTTATTTTTTAAGCTCTGTTCTTTATAGTTGTTCCCTCTAAATTCAGAATTTCTTACCAGCTTCATTTGGTGGAATAGCTCACACCTTTGTCAGTCTTCTTGTACACGCATTAGAATGTGTCGTGCTTTTGTTTTCAGCATGTCTGAGTCCATTTGGTATTTTAAAAATAGATTTGTTTATATTTGAGACTTGGAGAAAAAATGATAATTAAAGACAACAAAAAATAATAGCTGCAAACATAGGTGCTCTTATTATTAATTCATAAGTGAACTCAGTCTCCAAGAATGTAAATAGTATGTTCAATTATGAACTGGTATAATTATGTGTCCCAGTTATATACCCAGGCAGAGTAACTCCAGGCAGGTACATTGAATTCTCCCAGTAAACCTGGGTTCACTGTTAGAGTAGTGAGATCTATTTCTCACTCTTGTGTGAATTTATTTACCAGGTAGCAGATACATAAGCTGGTGGGTTCACTGAATGGGATCAGGAGAGAGGCAAATATACTCAACATGAACACAGATATAAGAGGCAGAGAAGCTCATTTATATCTTTTAGAAATTTCTCAGCATTTCTGTCCTGTTGATGATACTCTCTCTAGAATCCTAGCATAATTATAAAATTATAATTCTTACATGTTTCCCTTTACTTTGTGATTTGTTGGGAGGGGCAAAGTTAGATTTGTATTCAGTTCACCATCCTGAAAGGAACGAGACCTGGATTTCTGACTTTAATTCTACAAAAACAAAATAGTTCTGTGACCTTGAAATAAATAACTTTATCTTACTGAGTCTGGTTTTCTTTTTTTCTTCTGCAAAAAACATGAAATAGGAGATTTTTTTTTTTTTTTAATTTTTTTTTTGAAATAGGAGATTTTTAAAATTATTTCTAGTTCTAACATTATAAAGTCGAATGATATAGCTCCACCCACTTGTGACAAGTGAAGTCTTACAATGAACTGTTCCCACATCATTATTCTCAAAATATTTATGTGTCTCATTACAGAGATTTATTGTGATCATGCAATAATTCTCAGTCCCCCAGAGAACAATTTGTTTATCTGGTTTTTATAAAAACATTAGAAAGAACAAAAATCACTCCCAAGTCAAAACCAAAATAACAGATAGAGAGTCCCTGATCTCGAGATGCCGTTAGTCAAACAAATGAGAAAAAAATAACCCCAACTCTGTATTTCAATTTTACTGGAATTTATTAATGCATAGATAAAGTGTTTTGTGCTGCATAGTTAAAATTGCTACATCTGTGTCATATATTATCAGAGTTACTGCTGTTACCAGAATACATTATATCATAAACCTTTCTTCTGTTTCCAGGGAGATGAACTGACAGTTGCGTACAGATGTCTCCAGTGGCAGGCAATGATTTTTTGTGTAAAAAGTACATTATGAAAGAACTCCCAGTCTAAGCATATTTACCTACACATAGGTGCACCTTTACACACACATGCACACACACACACACACATAATGCTCATTTCATTAGTGGCAGAGTATCTGAGGAACTTCAACAACAATTTCAGATGCAGCTGTCTTAATCTCCTTCCAAGATATATGCATGCTCAGGTAATTGTCATATGCTTCTGACTTCTAAGGACACCTGTCTTTTTAATTCTTCATGTATGTTTTCTATAGCTTACAGAATAGGAAATACATTTTGTATAAAGGTAAATAATTTTCTCTTGGAAGTTAGTCTTTCATTTTAAAAGTCTTTTCCAGAAGGTAAATAATGAACTGAAACAGTAAGAAATTTGGGGAGTAGATCACAATTAAAGCTTAAAATAGTAGTAGTTAACATTCATTCCCTTTGAGTATTCATTATTTTACTTAGGTGGTTGATACTTTGGGTGTATCTTTGGCTGCAGTATTCAATTTCATTAAATAATAGCTGTATAAATAAGGTCATGATATCTTAAGTTGGGTTCCAGGAAAACAGGCTCTGAGACTGAAATTTGCATGCAGTAAGTTTATAGGGTGAGTGCTCTCAGGAACAATAACTGTGAGGGAGTGAGAAAGGCAGGATGGGCAGAGGAAGAAGTTGAACCATAATGCAGCTACAGCAGAGGTCACGGTCAAGGCCACAGGGAGCTCCAGAGCTGGCAGGGTCCTCCAGAGTTGTGAATCAAGGCAGAGGGGCTGTGACTTCATACCAAACATGGACCAGCCATTGGTTTTGTGCTACCCCTGGGAGGGAATACAACCTTACATCAGGGAGCTCATTTCTGCAAAACATAACTTCCAAGTGAAGAGCTGCGGGTATTTTGTCTGGGACTAAAAACTAACCTTATGAGACAGGTATGGCATAGGAGGACCAGAGATTTGTAGTGTTTTCCACAAATTATGACAGACACGTGAGAAATTTTATAGAGACTGTGAGTATTAATGCCAATGATGGATTTTCACTTAGTAATTACACTGAAGTTTGAAAATGTATTTTTCATGTTTGAAGATTGAAACTTTGCAAATGTATAATTATTTGTATATAAAATATGCTTTCCTAAAGGAGTTCAAAGTTTAAGTCATTATATTTGTTTTATTCAAATGTTTCTAGTAATGAAGTAACAGAATGAATATGCAACCTGGGTAGAGAACTTAAGTATGGAGAATGTATATGAATTTGATCTTTTTACTACATGTGTTTGCAGAGGACATGATATGTTCTCTGTACCATATGTGTGTCTGAAAGACTTTCTGATGGTTGTTGGCTTGATCTCATATTAAGTTTGACTGAAGCAGTCTATATGCCTATGTCCAGAATCCAGCCATGTCTTGCAGGTACACACCATCAACAGTCTGAGACAAAACCCATCACCTCTTGACTGGATTATTGAAGTAGCCTCTTTCCTACCTTTTTCTTCCCATCCTTGCTTCTAACATTGTTTGCTCTCGGCGCATCAGCCTGTGACAATTACAATGCAAGATGATCTAACTACTTTACTTACAAGCCTCTCCTGACTTCCTGTCTCACTCAGTATAAAAGCAGAAGTCCTTACAACAGCCTCCAGGGGCCTGTATGATCTGACCCCTGACTGTTCCTCCTACTCTGCCATCACATGATCTGCTCTGGGCACACTGGCATTTTTGCTTTTCCCTGAACATGCCATATCTCGGGGATTTAAAACTTGTTCTTTTGTGTGTCTGGAGTACTCATCTCCTGATCTTTGTATGGCTTGTTACCTCACCCCCTTTAACCATTTACTCAGAAATCATCTTCTTTGCAATTCTTCCTGGATATCCTGCCTGAAATTTCCATAATCCTTTCCTACTCCATCACATCTGTCTTTTTTGCCTCCTTAATACTTACCATTACTTAGCAAGGTACATATTTTACCTATTTCTCTTGCCTGTCATCAGTCTCTCTTGCTGGAATAAAAATCCATGAGGGCTAAGATTTTTGTCTTTTTCATTTATTCCTCTAGCTGTGGTATTGAAAATTAATGCATAGCACATAATAAGCATTCAATATATTTTTAAGGAATGATAGTAGATTTGAATGAGAATTGTGAGTATATACTTACTGCTTTCATACAGTTAGTCCCCAGTGTCAAGTTACTACGTGACACAGTTAACAGTAGAAGAAGGAAAGACTTTCTATGGGATCTGCCTCTTTTTTCATAGAGTGAGGGTTTCCAGAACAGCAAGAGACCTTCTTTAATTAGTGTTAATTATGCTCTGGGCTTTCCCACATGAGCTGAGCAGAAAGCCTAAAGGAGAGATAGTTCTCTAGACTCATGGAAGCTTGTTCGTACCTAGCAGTGAATCCATCAGACAACACTGCTATCCCATGAGAGTCAAGAAGAAGAAATTTGGGACTGATGAGAACAATAAGACTGTCATATTGCTTATTAAGGGGCTTCTCCAATGTCTCAGTGGTAAAGAATCTGCCTGCAATGCAGGAGACACAGGAGACGCGGGTTCTGTCCCTGGGCCAGGAAGATCCCCTAGAGGAGGAAATGACAACCCACTCCAGTAATCTTGCCTGGAAAACCCCACGGACAGAGGAGCTTGGCTGGCCACAGTCCGGAGGGTTGAAAAGAGTTGGACATGGCCGATTGAGTGCGCACACACACACACTAATGCTTATTAAGAAACTATTTTTCTTTCCAAACTAACTGTTCCCCAGTTCCTATTCAAAACAGCACATGATACTCCAAGGTCAATTTTAAGACGATTAGCTCTAGATCATAGTCAAAGTCTGCTTTCTATGAACTTCTCTCTGAAATGTGTATCTAAGTAGTGTTTCAATGTCATTTGTGACATGAATGTAGCAGAAATTCTTAAGGAAGTTGTAAGAGATATGCCTTAGACTGTCAACTTCTTTTCTTAAAGGATGCTAAAATTTGGCTCTCATCTTGCATTAAAAGTGACTTTTTTGTAACACCATTGGGTATCACATGCAAAGCATGCTTTTCACATGTGATATCTGTCAGTTTTATAAATCCCACAGGATCTGTGCTATCAAATGTCAGCTCTTCCCCTATCATACTTTTAGAGCTTACACAACATCAGAAGATTGATGTCTGACTACTGGTAGGCCACCTCGAGGCACAGGGGAAAAGTGACTGAAAACAAAGAGCATGGCTGTTGACTTTGTTAAGGTGCATGTGAGTTCTACCTTCTCCATGTGTTACCGATGGCCATCATAGTTACAATCACCTCAGGACTCCTAACAATGAGGAACTCTGAGACAACCGTCAAGAGCGCTGTAGGCATTAACCAGTCTGTGGCCTCTTCCTTCAACATCACTTCGGATGCTATTCTAAAGCAATCCAATATAACAGGCTCCCCCTGCAAGTCTGTGCTGACAGCAAAGCATAAGAGATGGCTTACAGTGCAGTACTTCTCGGTCCTGAATACTAAAGATGGAGCCTGCTGCGTATCCTCTCTACTTCCAGCGAAGCCTCAGAAAAACCAGAATAGCTTATGGCCCATTAGGATGCAGGTGGGATAGGATGCTAAGCACCTCATCACTGTGGCTAAGTACCCAAGAGCAAAATCATGATTTATACATTTTCCAGTCTTCTTTGGCTGCAGAGTTTTGAAGTTTGGGGGCTTGGCAGAGACTAGGTTTGGATAAACACAAATGCTGAGGCCGTATTTAGATGTCCCAGATGTTCAGATGTCCTTCCTATTCTCTCAGGAAGGGGACATGAGAAAGCCAATAAACAAGTTAATTTAAAGTAAAAAGGAAAAATCATCAAAAGGCTATCTGGCTTTATTAAAAATGGAATTACATTAAAAAATAGGATTTCAGTGCCCAAGTGTGGCACCAGGATGGGGTGGTCCATTGCCTTCCTGCTTGTGGAGGGAGAGCCCATCCTGGTCTGTGGGCACTGCTGTAGCATCATCACAGCCTATGTGGGCTGAGGGCTGTAGGTCCCTGAGACGGGAAAGGAGGCCCACTGTGTCCCACGTGGCTGCTTGAGGCCTTCTGAGTCTGAAAGCATTGCAGGTAGACATTTGCCCATAAGAAGCTGAAGGGGAATGGGGATGCTCTTTGGATTTCACTCTGCTCAGCCATCTGAGGAGTTCCCATCCCTGTGTGGGATGCCAGCATGTCCCAAAGGAAAGTGAACATTTCACCCAATCTCATGAAAGTTTGTCAGTATAACTCCAGAATCCTAGAGCTTGAGATGATTTGTTTACCTTCTGCTCTCAATGTTTTTCCATCAAATGGACAAAGTCTAATGTGGCCAAATGTGTCAGGGTTCTATTTGAATATTAAGCCAGAAGTAACAGAATGCCCTCTGCCTGTACCAGATCATCTGTTGCTTCTCTACAAAGCCAAGGTTGTATGAGCAGAAGCCACTAACCCCTCTTCCCTCTTTCTCTGTTAAGCCTGTGTGTATCAGAATAGCACAGCTATAGCATTCCCTCTTTTCCCCTAGTCACAATATCTTGAGTGTGGGATGATTAGGTATCTTAATGGCAAAGGGCAGTGAGCATGGAAGACTGGAGACACAAACTGTTCAGAGGGTTCTACACGCTCTATGTGCTTTGGACCAAAAGGGAAGAAAAACATTGACAGAACAGGGATGCTGTGAGGATTAGGAGGGATCAAAGCAAAGCCTGGCTGGAAAGATTTGCTAGCCACGTGACCCTCTGAAGGTGCTAAGAGTTTCTCAGATAAAAAGGTAAGACGGTCAAAGTATCTCTCTGAGAATACTGTTTGTCTCGTAGGCCATTTAACTATATTTCCATGTTACAGACTGTGTGGAAATGATGGGAGAATTTTCCTATTATCTGCACAAAGAAATAAGGAGTCAGTTTTCTAGTATAAAGAGATTAGCTTGCAGCTCAGCTTCCCATGCCCTGCCATTTTATGCAGCAAGCCTAAGGTCTGTCATCCTTGTATCTATGGAGGGGCTCAGCTAGAGTCTAACTTTTCTGTTGAACATCTCACTGTAGCTGCTGATAAAATCCACAAAGGAGACAAGGACAGTCTCATGAAAAAAAAAAAAATTATTCTGTGTATCATAGACCAGGTGAAAGGCAGAGGCATACATTATTCTTTGTCCTGCCTTTGAATTGCTAGCCTATCAAAAGTCCAAAGCTAAAAATTGTATCTGTATTCGTGGTAACTTGGGAATGTTCCTTGCATTGAGGCATCATTTGACAAGGAGATAACAACCTGCATTAAGAAAGTGAGAGCATCTCTTGGGAGACTGGCAGGAATGGTAATGGAGCAGTGTGCCGTGCAGATGAAAATCAACACTTCAAAGGGAGACTGGTATTGAATTCTCTTTGGAGACAGGGTAAAATTCTTAGTAGATTGCTATTGCATTAGTTTTGTTTTTTTTGTCCAAAATCTGATAGACGGTACTAGACTATTGTGGATTCCTCTAAGGCTGGTCTTCCTTTCTTGCCGGGCACATGCCATGCTCATCCCCAGCCCCTGGCCATTGCTAGTGCTGTTTCCTTTCATAAAATTCTTGCCCAGACCATCCTTTCATGCAGCTACCATCCATACTTCGTACTATGAGCCAATGGTAGTTACACTGTGGTAGTTAGTTAACTGTGTCCCACCACTAAAGTAAATTTGTGTGTGTACATATTATTCATGTTAATCCTGATCACAGCTCTGTAAGATAAATACTATTACTATTCTCAACTGACAAATAATTAAATTGGTGCCATAGACATCCAGTAATTTGTCCAAGGCTGTTCAGTTAGTGAATGGAGAAATCCAAATTTGAATCTAGGTCCTCTGACACCACCTGCCATACTCTTAGCCACTATGCCACACTGCTCCCTATGGTAAATCAAGTATCTTTACATGTCCATAAAGCCATAACCATCAATTCCTGTTCATAGCCATATGCTTTCTTTTCATTCCAATTGCATTGTTTGCAACATTCATTCCAGCACTTGACCTTATGTTATCATTGATGATTATCTAAGGTGTTTATTAAAGGAAAATTTTTCCCTATTAGATTACATAGTCTTTAAGAGAATATGTACACCAGGGAAGCCCCAGTATTTTTTGTATCATACCATTTTATTTTTGTATTATACTAGCCTGGAGAAGGCAATGGCACCCCACTCCAGTACTCTTGCCTGGAGAATTCCAGGGACGGGGGAGCCTGGTAGGCTGCCGTCTGTGGGGTCGCACAGAGTCGGACACGACTGAAGTGACTTAGCAGCAGCAGCAGCCTGATAGTGCAAATGCTCAATACCTAGTAAATGAACTAAATAAGTCACTTAATATAGTTGCACTAAATTTATTAAAGGTAAAATAAATACTACAGTCATCATTCAGAGACCCACTTTGCTAAGCATTACAAAATCAAGACCATGGCAACTTTCACCACATGTCTATGATCACCCCCTGTGATGTGTTGGCTGATCAGAACACTATAGAAATTCAGCTCTATTGTGTAGGCAGGGCAAGTGAGTACATTTCTGAACAATTCAATAGTGAATAGGTCAGAGGGCTGTCAAGTTAAGACACTAAAGCGATGTGCTAAAAACAAGCCAGAAGCAATGCAGAAATCAATAAAGACATCTAAGAAATAGCTGGGGTTGACCAGACTTTCTAGGCAGGTCTGCCAGCAAGATGTGCTCTAGTTTATCCATAAACCAACCACTACTACGGAGATAAAACAGAAGAGATGTAACTAGTGTTAGGTTTTCTTTATTGAGACTTAAGGGAGACATATCAAGATAATCGCTTATGTATAATTGATGCTTCTGAGGATGCTGGCTATCAGTAGGCCTGTAGGCTAATTCTGAGCCTCCTGGGAAATACCCTTGGCATGAATCATGTAAGAGGACAGTTTCCATTACAGAAGATGCTCCACAGTCGAGTGATTAAGAGGATTGTCTCTAATATGAGACTGCCTGCTTGAACATCATTTACAGATGTGAGAACATGCACAAGTTATTCAACTGCTCTGTGCCTGCATCTTCATCGCAAGTTAGCATGTAGTAAAAAGAAGGCGTATTGATTAGCTATTTTAAATACGTTGATGCCTACACCTTTCTTAGCACAGTGCCTGGCTGTGATAAGTATGAGCTCAGTAATGAAGAGATGGGAGAGTGAAGGATGTATGTTACAAATGTGGACAGAATAGGGTGTAGCCATTAATTTATTCAGTGAGTGTTTATTGAGAATCTACTTTGGTGGATGTTGGGTATGGAATCTACACGAAATCAACCTGATCCCTATTTATATGGGTCATAAACAAGCAAAGATATAACTATATCATTCTCAATTATGAAGAAGTGCTCTGAAAGAAATCTAGGAGACTGAGATAGAGAGTAATGTAAGAAGATCTATTAATATTTAAAATTGGCTGGCTGAGACAATTGCCTTGAGAATAACATCTAAGGTGAAACTTTAAAGACCAAGAGAATACAATGATGTCAACAGGATAGAGTGGAGAAGTCATCAGGCAGAAGGAGTCCCAGCACATGAAGCCCTAAGGAAGGAAAAATCTTAACCTGATCTCTTTGCTAGATTAGGAAAGAAGGTTACAATGATGGAACCAAGATGAAGAGGGAGAGAGCCACTCAGGGACAGGTTGAAGGCAAGAGAACTGGCAGGACAAGTTAATTCAGAGCTTTGTAGGCTACGGTGAGGAGTTTGGAGTTAATAGGAAGGGTAACAGGAGGTTATTGAAAGGATCCAACTTTCATCTAACTAGATTCAACTTTTATCCAACTAGATCATCTGCTCTATGGTGAATATGTTGCTGGAACAAGAATAAAAGCAGGAAAACCAATCGGGCAGCCATTCTAGTAGTCCAAGCTAGAGATAAGAATGGGTTGAGCTTGGGCATGGATGGAAGCAGTGGGTAAGAAGAGAGGTAGACAGGATTGAGATGCATTTTGAGGCAGCATCTATAGGACAAACACATAAAAGCACATTTATATTTGATATAAAAAGGGATATAGATTGATGATCCCTGTCAAATCTATGTCAGTTTTAAATAGTGTAATATAAAGACAGCTTAAAAGTCACTGTTGATCTGTAGTCAATTGTATTTAAAGGTTTTATCAATTCTAACATGTGCATTAAAAAAAAAGAAAAACTCTCTGAAATCAAGATTATTGTATAATTGAAGACAGATGAAAGGAAATGCTATATCTGTCGTTTATTTAATGGCATGAGAAATTCCCAGGTAACATTTTTCCCATGTGTGACTTTAAATTTATCCATAGATCAGTCTTATGGACTCTGTGGGAGAGGGAGAGGGTGGGGAGATTTGGGAAAATAGCATTGAAACATGTATAATATCATGTATGAAGCGAGTCACCAGTCCAGATTCGATGCATGGTACTGGATGCTTGGGGCTGGTGCACTGGGACGACCCAGAGAGGGGAGGGGAGGGAGGAGGGTGGAGGGTTCAGGATGGGGAACGCAGGTATACCTGTGGCGGATTCATTTCGATATTTGGCAAAACTAATACAATATTGTAAAGTTTAAAAATAAAATAAAAAAAAAAAAAAAATAGTATCCTACCGGTAAAAAAAAAAAAAAATTCTTCAAGCTCAAGCTGATTACGACCCTAAAGCTGTGAAATTTAGTTTCTGATATCAAAGCATACAACAGGGCACAAGAAGAATGGTGTTGTATACCAAGTGTTTCTGCTATAAATTAACTCCCCTCAGTTGAGAAAGTGGGGCAGAGATGACCAAGAAAAAAAAATGTAGCAGAGCCCATAAACTAAAGGCTGTTATTTATTTCCTGTTACAGAATTATTCAGAAATGAGTACATTTTCAAGGCATTTGTGGGAATTGGGCAGTTGAGTCCCCTTGTGATATTTTAAAGTTTCACCCAGAAGAGTTTATCTACATTTATAATAATACGGTTGGAGAAAGAGATGGCAACCCACTCCAGTATTCTTGCCTGGAGAATCCCATGGACAGAGGAGCCTGGCAGACTGCAGTCACAGGGGTCACAAAGTGTTGGACATGACTGAGTGTATGTGCATAATAACACTGTAATTATTTTCTGACTTCAATCTGTATTTTAATTGTATAAAACTGTATTTTATATGATGATTAACAGTTGCCCATGCACAAGCTCACAAGTCCTGTTGATGTAAACCTTTTCCCCTTGCCGCACCATTAGATGGCATAGCTTTCCGAGTGGGAGATTCCACCCATGCATCCCTGCCTAAGAACTCACTCTCCTATGCCAGATGAGCTTTGTGTTTCTGCTGAGTCACTACAGCTGACGGACCCATCTGGCCGGTAGCCGTCACAGATAGAGAACTCATTTTGAACAAATGGACCAAGTGATCCAGGTGGCAGTGAGCTGAAGTGACAACCCAGAGCCAGCCATACACATAGACTGAGTAACCAGCTGTCTCTACTGGGATTTGAAATAACCTTGAAGAACACACTCCCCAGGCTTGGCTCTCTAGCAACTTTTCTCACTCGATGCTACCATATTGGCTTACTTGACAACATTACTCACTCCTTTGAATTATGTTACTAAAGATGCCACTAAAATGCATGTTTCTTAGAACTGTCTTTAGGTTCCTATGCCCTCCCTATACCACACAACCAGCCCCATAGAAAATCATGTTTCTGGCATCCTCAGACTGTCCATAGGCACTTTTCTGAACTCTCACCTAGGTGACTTGCTCTCTGCTTCCTTTTCTATGTTAATCTATAAATTTCAATTTAGGTGTTGTGGTTGACATAAGAACATCTTTAAAGAAGCCTTGAACATCTAGAAAAAATTATGAGTGACTTTTGTTGTTTTAGTCTCTAAGTCATGTCTGACTCTGTGTGTGTGTGTGTGTGTGTGTGTGTGTGTGTGTGAGCCAGGCTGCCAGGCTCCTCTGTCCATGGGATTCCCCAGGCAAGAATACTGGAATAGGTTGCCATTTCCTTCTCCAGGGGATTTTCCCAACCCAAGTATCAAATCTGTGTCTCCTCCATTGGCAGTCCAATTCTGTACCACTGAGCCACCTGGAAGGACCATGAGTTACTCTATCAGAGATAGAGGAAGGAAAGCCACCAAAAATGAGGTACTTGGGGACTCAGATTCAGGCAATAGAGAAAGTAAAGGATGAAGGTGGTGGATTGGGACAGTTAGAGGTTTAAAGGTAAGCACATAGTGGTTGACTGAAGGAAGGGTTGTTTAACACAGAAGTAGATAGGTTAGCTTTACTTTTATCACCATTGGGGCTACGGAAATATTTATTAGAGTTCTACATATAGATGGGTAGTATCTTCTAAAATGTGTTATGTGGAACATCAATCCCATGAGATGCTTTATGAAAACAGGATTCCATGGATTAATAAAAGCAGGAAATGCTGCATGTTCAATTCTCCTCTCAGAAATTCACTTGACATGTTAGCATATTGGAGGCTTTTCATTAAAAAAAAAAAAAAAGTGATTTGACTTGTTTAACTTCTTTTTTCCCAAATAAAAGACTAGAGAAACATAGTTTGATAAGTTGTGCTTATGCAATTTAAAGAGGCAAAAAATAAATAAATAACCTTTATGAGTAGGTATTCAAATAACAAGAATCCAAACCAAAGGTTTCCAAAATTTTGAGTTCTCTGCTCTAATTAACCTATTATATTTATTTAAAAGTTACATACATATAACTATGCAATAATTTATTATGAACATTATAGCACACATAAAATAGAAATCTAGATGAGAAAAATGAGAACAATTGTCATGTTTACTCTCTTTCTTTATATTTTACTGTTTAAAAACATTTTTCTCTTGCCAAAGTATTAATGACACCTTTTAGTGAACAAAGTAATTAAAGTTTTTAAATATATTTTTGATTATTGACCCTCTGGGTTTATATCCTGGTTTAAGAATTATGCTATAGTGAGTCAAAGGGGGGCGGTTTCCAAGTGGAGTTTGTTTCCATATTAGATTTAAGTAATTAAATTACATGAATAAAGGTAACTCAATATATAAAGTAATACAAGTGAAAGATGGCATTGAATTACATTAACTAATACCTAAAAGGTGTAATTATATACATGGGATTGCCATGGAAGCAACCTAGATGTCCTTCAACAGATGAATGGATAAAGAAGTTGTGGTACATTTATATAAATGAAATATTAGTCATAAAAAGGAACAAATTTGAGTCAGTTCTAGTGAGGGGATGAACCTAGAGCCTGTTATACAGACTGAAGTAAGTCAGAAAGAGAAAAACAAATGTATATTAATGCATATATATATGAAATCTAGAAAAATGATGCTGATGAACCTATTTGCAAGGCAGGAATAGAGATTCAGACATAAAGAAAAGCCTTATGGACACAGCAAGGGCAGGAGAACATGGAATGAATTGAGAGAGTAGTATGGAAATATATATATTACCATATGTAAAATGGGCTTCCCTGGTGACTCAGACGGTAAAAAATCTTCCTGCAATGAAGGAGACCCAGGTTCAGTCCCTGGGTTGGGAAGATTCCAACCACTAGTGGTTAGATAGCTAACCACTCCAGTATTCTTGCCTGGAGAATCCCATGGACAGAGAAGCCTGGTGGGCTACAGTCCATGGGGTTGCAAAGAGTTGGACACTCCTGAGCAACTAACACACACGTGTGTAAAATAGACAGCAGTGGAAATTTGCTGTATGACACAGGGAGCTCAAGTCAGGTGCTCTGTGACAACCTAAAGGGGTGGGATGGGGTGAGAGGGAGGTTTCAGAGAGAGGAGACATATGTATGCCTATGGCTGATTCATGTAGATGTATAACAGAAACCAAAACAACACTGTAAAATGACTATCCTCCAATTAAAAATAAATAAACATTTTAAAGCCCTAAAACAAATAAAGGGAAAGGAAAAGTGAGAAAAAGAACAGCATTAGTAATGGTGGACATGGATCCATATTTTAAGTAAGCTTCTAGATTATTTACTTAGTTTGGGTTTCTTGTCTGATCTGGTAATATCATTATAACATTTTCTATGGTATTTAGAGTGCTGTACCCAACTCCTCTCTGTGGAGGTGTCTTATACATGGTTCCTTAGTGGGACTCTTGTAAGACTTTCCAGACATTTCAAAAGGATTAGCATAGATAGAATTAGACAGTATAATTATCTGTGAACTTGGTGTGAAAGTAAAGTAGCTCAGTCGTGTCTGACTCTTTGCAACCACATGGACTGTAACCTACCAGGTTCCTTTGTCCATGGGATTTTCCAGGCAAGAATACTGGAGTGGGTTGCCATTTCCTGCTCCAGGAGATCTTACCCAACCCAGGGATTGAACCCAGATCTCCCGCATTGTAGACAGATGCTTTACCATCTGAGCCACCGGGGAACTTGATATAATAAACTGCAAATCTTCATAATATGCCAAAAATCAGGTGAAAGAGATCTCAGTCATCAGCTATCCTCACCTTTCCTTCAGAGTACTCTAGATACATACATGATCTAGGACCATAGAACTTGGCAGGGTAACAAAGACCAGAACCCATCTGAATATCAAATATTTGCAAAACATTCTTACATTAAAATATGCATTCTATTATACAGAGTGAAGTAAGCCAGAAGGAAAAACATAAATACAGTATACTAACGCATATATATGGAATTTAGAAAGATGGTAACAATAACCCGGTGTACGAGACAGCAAAAGAGACACTGATGTATAGAACAGTCTTATGGACTCTGTGGGAGAGGGAGAGGGTGGGAAGATTTGGGAGAATGGCAATGAAACATGTAAAATATCATGTAGGAAACGAGTTGCCAGTCCAGGTTCGATGCATGATGCTGGATGCTTGGGGCTGGTGCACTGGGACGGCCCAGAGGGATGGTATGGGGAGGGAGGAGGGAGGAGGGTTCGGGATGGGGAACACATGTATACCTGTGGCGGATTCATTTTGATATTTGGCAAAACTAATACAATTATGTAAAGTTTAAAAATAAATTAAAATTAGAGAGAAAAAAAAAATAAATAAAATAAAATATGCATTCTAGCATTTTTCTTCTTCTTCCATCCTCCAGTGGATTGTCTTGCTTATCTTTTGGGCTACATGAAGCTCATTTTGGAGACTTGTCCATATTTTTAAGAATTTCAACTTCAATTCTAACCTATGTCAGGCCTGTTCCACTTCTCAGGAGAGTATTGTTTTTAAGCACATGGGCAGATGAAACCACAAATCAAACTTCCTTCAGCCACCAGTACTCCTTCAGGTGTGTTTTAAAAGCCCCTGGACATCGAGTACTCTGAGTTCATTTTTCAACTGAATTTCACAGAGAAAGATTTCTGAAGGAAGTACTTTAGACCCTTGATGTGCAACCAGATAAAATGACAAGATTGTCAAAAAGGAATGATATTCCAGAAAAGGAGAGGAACTATCAGAGCTATTTTCTCTTACATGACAATGACTTTATCAGACATTATTACTTTAGATTAATGTGTGTGTATATGTATGTATGTGCACATGGAAAGAGGAGCCTGGTAGGTTACAGTCCATGGGATCACAGAGACTCAGACATGACTTAGCAACTAAATCAAACAGAATACCTTTGCTAAAATGTCTGTTGCTTAATAAATCTTGCAATATAAATGGATTTATTTTTCCCCAGAAAATTTAAAGCAATAAGGTTCTTCAGTAAGGCTTGTAAGGAAAGAAAACAGAGATATGCAGTAAAAAATGAACCTCTGATTTATTAAGGGTGGTCTGAGAGTCAACTGTGATAGGTAAAAGAAATGCTTAGTGCAGTGCCAGCCGCCTGCTTTCAATAGATCGTAGCTACCATACCTGTTACATCACCACCTTGTGTTGTAGGAAGATCACAACCCCTTTACAACAATGAAGAAAATTTCCTTTTAAACGAAAGTGATATTGCTATATAATAACAATAATTAAAATTGCAAGCAAAAGTAATATATTCAGCAACACATATTTAAGTGAGAAGTACAGTAGGCCTTTGGGAATGAAATAGGAAATTAGAGGATAGGAATCTTTAATAAAAGAAAGATCAAGCAATCCCCAGGAATACATAGGAAGGGCCAAAAATCTCTTATTAATCAAGTAGGACATTGTGGATTGCCAGTGAATAAAATCTTAATAATTTGCATCATAATAAGTGAAGCTGAGTTATTGGTTTCTAAGTGTCTCCAAGACACTGACTGATTTACTATGTATCACATCAATGATTTTTAAGGAAAATTTCCCAGTGTTAAAATATATCACAGCTGGTTTAAAAATGTTTCCATCTGGCATCATAGTTGGAGTTTATTTTTGTGCTAAGCCATGGATATGATAAAGAAGAGTTTTCCAAATTGCTTGAAAATGATAAAGTGATAGCTAAATGAAAAGAGAATAGCCATCAGGAAGGCAAAAATTTAACACTGCCATATAGTGCTGCTAGGAGTGAAATTCACTTAAGTGCACTGGAAAAACTTTCTGGGGGTATCTGCTTAAGTTCATGGGATGTTGATCTCATGACTCAGAACTTTCACTCTTAGATTTATGTCTGGCAGAGTTGTATACACATGTGCTCCAAGAGACTTATAAAAGAATATTCTTAGAGTAATTATTAACAAGAAAAAACTGGAAATGATCTAAATGTACATTAACAGTAGAACAGAAGGTAAGTTGTGATATATTTATATAAGAAAATACTATATAGCAGTGAAAATGTATGAACTATAGCTATTCGCAGCAATCTGAATGATATTTTAAACACAATCTGAAATGAATGAATGGATCTTGTAATTCCATTTATATGAACTTCCAAAACCTCAAAAGTGATCTATGGTTTGAAATCAGGATAGTTGTTGGGAGGAAAAGGGTTGTATAATGATTAGGGAGACATATTTGTAAGTCATGACCTAAGTGGAGGAGGACTTACATTTTTTTGATCTGTTTTATTTTTTAAATTGAAGCTATGGTTTTTCCTGTGGTCATGTATGGATGTGAGAGTTGGACTGTGAAGGCTGAGCGCGGAAAAATTGATTCTTTTGAACTGCAGTGTTGGAGAAGACTCTTGAGAGTCCCTTGGACTGCAAGGAGATCCAACCAGTCCATTCTGAAGGAGATCAGCCCTGGGATTTCTTTGGAAGGAATGATGCTACAGCTGAAACTCCAGTACTCTGGCCACCTCATGCGAAAAGTTGACTCATTGGAAAAGACTCTGATGCTGAAAGGGATTGGGGGCAGGAGGAAAAGGGGACGACAGAGGATGAGATGGCTGGATGGCATCACTGACTCGATGGACATGAGTCTGAGTGAACTCCAGGAGTTGGTGATGGACAGGGAGGCCTGGCATGCTGCGATTCATGGGGTCGCAAAGAGTCGGACACGACTGAGCGACTGATCTGATCTGATCTGATAGTTAATTTACATTGCAGGCAAATTCTTTACTGCCTGAGCTACTAGGGTTTCCCTGCAGGAGACCTGGGTTCTACCTCTGGGTTGAGAAGATCCCCTGGAGGAGGGCACGGCAACCCACTCCAGTATTCTTGCCTGGAGAATCCCCATGGACAGAGGAGCCTGGCAGGCCCTAGTCCATGGGGTTGCAAAGAGTCAGACACAACTGAATGACTAATCACAGCACAGAATAGTTAATTTACAAAATTATATTAGTTTCAGGAATACAGCATAGTGATTCAGTATTTTTATAGATTGTAATTTATTAAAAGTTATTATAAGATAATAATTATACTATGCTAACTAATATATGGGAGAAGGCAATGGCACCCCACTCCAGTACTATTGCCCAGAAAATCCCATGGATGGAGGAGCCTGGTAGGCTGCAGTCCATGGGGTCACTAAGAGTTGGACACGACTGAGCAACTTCACTTTCACTTTTGACTTTCATACATTGGAGAAGGAAATGGCAACCCACTCCAGTGTTCTTGCCTGGAGAATCCCAGGGACGGAGAAGCCTGGTGGGCTGCAGTTCATGGGGTCACACAGAGTCGAATACGACTGAAGTGTCTTAGCAGCAGCAGCAGCAACTAATATATATAGCTTATCTTATAGCTTATCAATTTTATACATAATAGTTTGTATTTCTTAATCCCATACCCTTAATTTGCCCCCTCCTCTCTCTCCCCTTGGTAACCACTAGTTTATTTTCTGTATCTGTTCATCTGTTTTTGTTTTGCATATACATTTGTATTATTTTTTAGATTCTGCATTTAAGTGATATTATACGACACTTATCTTCTTTACCTTTAGAATAACAGGATCAATACGTGTACATTTTATCTTTGAAAAAAAGGAGAAAGAATACATCCAGATGCTTAGATTTTGTCTAGAGTTCTAGACTTTTAGGTTTTTAGACATCTTGTTCTAGGTTTTTAGGAAATCAGTTGTACTGGATTCTATATCAACTCAGCATCACTGCCAGTGATCCTGGAATTCTCTTGCTCAGAATCCCTTCCCTATGTAATTCTGGATAATAGTATACCAATGAGAGGCACTTGCTTTGGGAGGGAGAAGAAAAGGAAAAACTAATGTCTGCAGTTGTAGAATCACCCAGTTCGGTGCCTTATTAGGTTGCTTAGGCTGTCATAACAAAATATCACAACATGAGTGACTTAAACAACCAGCACGTTTTTTTCCTCTCACAATTCTGCTGCTGCTACTGCTGCTAAGTCACTTCAGTCATGTCCGACTCTGTGCGACCCCATAGACAGCAGCCCACCAGGCTCCCCTGTCCCTGGGGTTCTCCAGGCAAGAACACTGGAGTGGGTTGCCATTTCCTTCTCCAATGCAGGAAAGTGAAGTCGCTCAGTCGTGGGCGACCCTCAGCAACCGCATGGACTCTAGAGGCTGGCAAGTCTAAGACCTGCAGCATGGGCTGACAGGTTGGAGATACGAGAGCCAGTGGTACATGTGAAGTCTGAAGGCAGTCTGAGGACAAACTCTTTGCTCAGGGAGGACAATCTTTAAGTTCTAAACAGGCCTTCCACTGATTGAATGAGGCCCACCCACATTATGAAGGACAATCTGCTCTACTCAGAGTTCAGTGATTTAAATGTTAATCTCATTGAAAAATACCTTCTAAGTTAACATGTAAAATTAACCATCCTACAAATAACATAACTTATGTTTGGGCGTTGATGTCGAATTCCTACTCACAGAATTGGTTCTATGCTTGGACAGGTCTGACTAAAAAGATGTGTTTATCTCATCCCTGTTTTTTGCACCCTAGCTTTGCTTCATCTTTCTACATCTTCTATGAACAATAACAAAATTTCACTCCCTATATGGTGTATGATACTGATTGCAAGGAATATGTCTACAGTTATGAGGTTCACGCATTATTTATAGTTTTCATCAGCTATTTATTTTTAAACCTCCTGGGCAATCCACGTTACAGTAATTATGGCACAGCCCTATGACAAGCTAGAGATCAAGGAAGTGCTCAAACATCTGTGATAACGCCTTCTATGGTTTCTCATTACTGGAAGCACTAGTAAAGTGTGCCTTTATTTTCTGCCTCTGTGTTGTGATTATAAGAAGCATTAACTATTTTAGCCTGTCTTTGACTGAAAAGAGAACAGTTTTTCTAAGATGACTTGTGATTACACAGTCACCCTTTTTTCTTTCTTACTCTCTGAGCCACCAGGGACTTTGCTATATAGTATGGAGAACTCAGTTGTGGTTCTAATAAGAGCAGTCATGGTAACCTGAACTCATTTCTGTCATGGGATGGATTTACTAACTTAGCAAATTAGGAACATGTACTATTGTATTTTTTGTGAAATACTTGTGAACAAGAGAAATAAACGAGGGCTGGTTGTAAGCATCAGTATAAGAAATTGCAGTTGATTGAAAAACCATGAATAAATAGCATTCATTAAGGAATTGATGTCATCCCAAAATGCATGCTGTATGTATGATTTGTCATAATGTCTCTTGGTCTTCTCCGGTTCTGTAATTGCTTTGCCCATGAATGGAGGGAAATGGTTTAAGATGCTACATCCTATTTGGATTTTAATGGGAGACACTACATACAAAAGAGAGTGAGTTAATAATGTTGTGGCTACAGTGATAGAGACAAATGTGGGGGTACTATGGCCGCACTGAAGAAGGTACCTCCTCCACGTAAGCAGAGTTGAGTAGAGAGGTGAGGGCCAGTTGGGCTTACTTCAGTATGTCAATCCCAGTTTGATCCTTAGTTTTTATATTTTGGCCACTTCTTGTAGGTACTTTTAATTGGGTGCCTCTTTTGAGAAAACAATAGGAGAGAAAATGGCAACCCACTCCAATATTCTTTCCTGGAGAATTCCATGGACAGAGGAACTTGGTTAGCTACAGTCCATGGGGTCACGAAGAGTTGGACATGACCACACCACTAACACACACACACATCATTTATGTACTAATAAAACCAAAGCACAACCAAAAACCCTTTCCTTCTCCTCAAAAAACTCAAGGCTGATACAAACATACAAGATTGGAGTAAAGACAATGGGAATATTCAACACTAATATCTGACAACAAGAATGGGGATAGGCTTTTACTTTCTAAATTTCTAAATTATTAGCATTTTCTCTTCAGTAAGCATATATTACTTTGATAACATCAAAAAATAATCTACTTTTTGATTTTGTAGAGAAGTAATCTCTTCCAACCACATATTGGATTAGAGAGAAATATCCTCCTCCCTCAGTAAAAACTCTATAAGCTACTTGACATCTTCCATTTTCTTTGTGTCTGTGGGAGGGTGAAGGTTTGGCAGCAGACAAATCTTATCAGTTTATCCACTGGTAATTGGGATGAATTTTCTAATTAATTTCAGAAACCACTGAAATGTGTGATTCTTTAGAAAAATTGCAGCACTGAGCTATGGACTCCTGGTGACATTTTGTGAACCAAATATTATTATTTTTAATTGATCAGATGCAATCCTTTTGCTTCTTTTTCTAAATCAGAGTGCTTTGTGTGTCTTTGAAGTAAACTTGATAAGCTTGGAACTTTCATTGTGTCTTAATGCTACTAATAGTAGCTTTGCTGAAAACTATTATAAAATGAAATAAATTTATTCAAAGTAATATGTCATTTTCGATAGTTTTCTATAACATCTTGTTTACATTTCTCCTTCTCTTTTTTTGCTTGGATTCACTAGATTAGCACCAAGGAAAAAAATAGATTTGACAGACATATGGGTAATAATTGATGACAGTCAAATGCAATTGAATTTCATCCTTTTGAAATTTATAGGTAGCAAGGTACTATTCACCACTGTTGTGATTTACACAACTTTTTCACTTGACTTAAGAGCTCAGGTATCAGCTCCTTTTCCTTCTCATAACTCACTTCATCTCACACATCCAGAATCTACTTATTACAATTTGTGTGGTTAAAAGCCTTTCTGAAGGAAAATTCACTCGGGCATAGTGACTTCCTCAGGTCCAGTTTGGAAGCCTGGTTCTCCACAACTTCTAGACTAGGATTTCCAATACCAAATGCATGGAATTATGTAATGAAGTAATGGACAACCTCTGCCATATATCTCAGAGGATAAAGCAGAAATCCCAAGATATTGTTGTTCAGTTGCTAAGTAGTGTTAAAGACTCTTTGTGACCTATGAACTGCAGCACTCCAGGATTCCCTGTCCTTCACTGTCTCCCACATTTGCTCAAACTCATGTCTATTGAGTCAGTGATGCCATCCAACCATCTCATACTCTGTCACCCCCTTCTCCTCTGCCCTCAATCTTTCCCAGCATCAGGGTCTTTTCAAATGAGGCAGTTCTTTGCATCAGGTGGCCAAATTATTAGAGTTTCAGCTTCAGCATCAGTCCTTCCAAAGAATATTCAGGACTGATTTCCTTTAGAATTGACTGGTCTGATCTCCTTGCTGTCCAAGGGACTCAAGAGTCTTCTCCAGCACCACAATTTGAAAGCATAAATTCTTCAGTGTTCAGCCTTCTTTGTGGTCCAACTCCCACACCTGTACATGACTACTGGAAAAACCATAGCTTTGACGAAATGGGTCTCTCTTGGCAAAGTGATATCTTTGCTTTTAAATATGCTGTCCAGATTTGTCATAGCTTTTCTTCCAATAGCAAGCATCTTTTAATTTTGTGGGGGCAGTCACCATCCACAGTGATTTTGGAGCCCAAGAAAAAATCTGCCACTGTTTCTACTTTTCCCCCATCAGTTTGCCATGAAGTTTGGAGCCCAAGATATTAGTGGAGACTACAGATAAAAGTCATATGTTTCTATCTTTAGTGTGCCTAACAGTGTTCTCCAGGAAGATGTGTCCAAGTTCTAACACCAAATACCTCTCAGCATGACCTTATTTGCAAATAGGACCTTTATATTGAACACTGCAAGATGAGATTATCCTGGACTTAGGGAAGACCTTCAATATTCTTATAAGAAGGGGAGAGGACATAGACATACAGGGAAGAAGTTTTTGCAAAGATGGTGAGGAGATGTGTGGGGGAGGAGCATGCAGTCCCAAGCCAAAGAACCATTCAAGACACCAGAGGCTGAGGGGCAAAGTGGGATTTACTTCTGGAGCCTTTGGAGGTAGCATGGCCCTATTGACACCTTGATTTTGGAATTCAGGCTCTAAAAACTGTGAGAGATTCCATTTCAGTTGCTTTAAGCCACCAAGTTGTGGTCATTGGTTAGAATAGTCCAAGGAAACCAACAGACACTTTGATACTAGGAAGCAGGCTGCTTTTGTAACAAATATATAAAAATACGCAAGTTGATTTGGAATTGGACAAGTGGTCCACTCAGTTGGACCATCTGAGTGGTGGATCAAATGGTAAAGAATGTGCTTCCAATGCAGGAGACCCAGGTTCAATCCCTGGGTCAAGAAGATCCCCTGGAGAAGGGAATGGATACCCACTCCAGTATTCTTGCCTGGAGAATTCTATGGATAGAGGAGCCTGGCAGGTACAGTTCATAGGGTCCCAAAGAATTAGATACAACTGAGTGACATACTTTCATAGGCTGGAAGAACTTTGATATGTATGATAGAAAAAGCCTGCACTGAAGATCTAATTAATGAAAATAAATACACTAAAGGCTATTTTGGTGAGGGCTCAGAAGGAAATAGAAAGTACAGTAGAGAAAGTGCCTTTTATCTGAAAGGATACTATATTGTCATAAACAGAATGGTGATAGAAATGTGAATGTTGAAGTTATTTCTGTAATGACTCAGTAGAAAATGAGGAACATGTTATTGGAGGTAAGGTGATTCTCATTATAAAGTGGCAGAGAACATGATTGAATTGCATTCTACTTTTGGATGGAAAAGAAATGAACTTGGATATTTAGCTGGGGAGATTGCCAAACAAAGTGTTGAAGATGTGGCCTGATTTTCCCTTGTTTATAGTAAAATGCAAAGGGAAAGAGAAGAATTGAGGAAGGAAGTGCTAAACAAAAAGGAAGCAGCACTTCATAATTTGGGATGTTTTCAGGGTACCCAGGTTGCAAAGGATGCTAAAATGAGGAAATTCATTGTTGGGAAAGCAGACTCTGAAGTGAAGCCCAGGAACATGGCTGGGAAACCTTTGGCTGAAGAGACTAGGTGTGTGGCTCATGGTTCTGCTCAGCCACTTCAGCAGGCACAAGTAATAGAGATGGGGTTATTCAGGAAAGATCTGTGGAGCCCCTCATGTCTAATGATACACAGTAAGCCTATGAGGTTTTTAAGAATGTTGAAATGCTGCCAGCTTGGATTGAAGGGGACAGAGACAGGGATAGAGAGAAGAAGGCTCTGTGAGGATGCACACGGAGACTGGGTTTAGGCCACCACAAACCAAGAAATGCTAGGGGCCGTGTGAAGTTAAAAGAAGCCAGGAAAGATTCTCCCTTAGATCCTTGAGTGGGAGCGTGGTCCAGATGACACCTTGATTTCAGACTTCTGGCCTCCAGAACTGTGAGAGAATAAATTTATGGTGTTTGAGGCCACCAAGTTTGTGGTAATTGTTATGGCAGCTCTAGGAAAGTAATTTATTATCTAGTACTCTTTTTTTCTGATTCTGTCCATGCAGATGAAGGAATCATACACTTAAGCTCTGGCTCTGAGTTCCTTTAACCCAGTCCCAGTCGTATTTATTCTACCTTTGGATATTCCAAAGGAATAAACTCCCCAACCCTCTCCTGTTAACTGTTTCTGGGAACAACATGCAAAGCTTTATACATTGTACAAAGCCTCATTAGCATCTAAATCTTATCATCTTGGCAACAATGAATTGGAGGTCATTTTAAGTGTTTTGAAAGGCTTTTAAAAACATACTGTCATGATGGTGAATAAAAAACTACAGCTTGTTGTATACACATATAGATAGGATAGAGAAATGAGCAGGAGAAAGGGCTGGGAATATTGGAGAAAACCAGTGAAACTTTCCAGTAAATTTTATAGATGTTATATTCACACTCTTTTTACAATATTATATATTTATGCATGTATAATCTTTTTAGCTATTAAGGTTTATGGAACAACAAAGTACTTAATGATAGTTCGTTTCCGCATTCCATCATGTGTCTTATCCACATGATAATTGTAGCAATAATGATTCCCACTCATATTTAACTTCACAGTCTGCAGAAGGCTTGTTAGTAAACTATGTAGCTGATGTCTACAAAAATAAGTTCTTACAGCAGTTCTGTGGTACACAGGGGACTTGTTCTTATCTCACCTTACAAATAAGGAAACTGAGGCCGGACTTTCCAAGTTCATAGAATAAGGATCAGAACATTGACCAGAACCCAAGCCCCCTGATTCTAGTCAGTGATCTTTTGGTTTCTTTCTGCTGACTTCTGAAAAGGTGACTGTAGTAAAGTTATAAGTTTATATATTCTACCTATTCTTATTTTATGATTGAGAATTTTACACCTAAAAAAAAAAAAAAAGTGTGAATCTCTTTGTTTAATGGCTTGCTTTTCTGAACATATGCTTTGAGACTTTTTGCATTGATAATGAAATTAAACAAGGGATGGAGATAAGGTGCATTTAAATTTATTTGTTTCTTTGTCAAACTATGGTATTCTACCAGTAATGGGTGTGGTTTAAGGAGAAAGTGCTTATGCTGTGTTGGACATAGGATGGTGACTTTGTTTTTTTTAACAATCTGAGAGTATTGTATTTTTTTAATGTTATCTAGGACCTATGGGTGGAATGAGATTGACCCAGAAGGGCAATCTGTTATCACTAGAAGGCCAAGGAAACTTCTAGGAAATAATTTTAAAATATTTATACACTGAGTTCCCCTAAATCTTTAAGGAAGGAAAATGAATCAATGCAATGAAAGACCAATGTGTTTTATGCTAGTAATTTGGCAGATGTACAAAGGTCACCATGAATAAGGATACATTTTGAGGGAACATTCAAAAAAGTCCTTTAAATTTAATTATTTAGTTTTTTAAAAAGAACCATTAAGGAACTAATAGTTTAGCTGAATTGATACCTGGAAAATAATCTCCGTCTAATAGAAATTTGCTTCAAAGGCAGAGTGCTTCTCAGAAAATTGCTAAAAATAAAATAAATTAAGCATACCAGAGTCAAACCTATTTTCTCCTTGCTGCTGTTGATGTTGGTACAATCACATATTTCCAGAATAACAGCTACTTAGGGTCCCCGCAACATCAGGGAACTGAAAATACTTAAATACTTGTCTTTGAAAAATGTATACTCAGGAACCTGAAGGCAGTGGTTAGTCATGCAGTGTGATATATTTTTACATACATAGGTAAATGCACATAAAAGCAAGATGAGAACACTGGGGTCATTTGGATGTTTAAATTGACAATATAGACTTGAGAGTCCAGAAATATGAATGTTAATATTGTTGTATCAACCTTGACACACACAATGCTGGAGAGGGAGCTTTTCTGAGATGACTGTGACTACACACACCTCTCGAGTGGGAGGTGAGAGTACCCACTGATCTCAGGAGGGCTTACTTTGTGAGTGTCATTGGGCCTGAAAATGTAGGAGGTATCCTAGGACTGCCCAGAGATACCAGGGATGTGGGGCAATCATCTTGCTTTTCCTTAATTCTAATCTGGGCTTTCTGTCCCTTCCGTGATGAATGACAAGCTGAACATTCTCTCGTTGAATTATTATGCTCCGTAAAGTAAGTGAAAATTAAGAAATGTCAGCTTATTCAATTAAGTCCTTGAGCATAGGAAAAAGAGAGTCAGATCATTTGTGTTCATGGGTTCAGTTGTTTTAAAAGACTGCGTGTGGCCATCCAGGTTTTGGTTTTGGTAGTCATTGTGTAGTTTCGCTTTGCAAAATGATTCCAAGTTTCAAACTCAAAGCCATTAGTGATCACTAGTTGTCATTCCTATTTGAGTATGCCAGTAGAAAAGACAAAAGCCCTGGTTAAACTACCTAAACCAGAAGAATCCAATGAGATTTAGAAATTCCTTTCTCTAAATTGTCTACTATCCCCTCACTAGACACTGAGGCATGCAGCGCTGTGTCATTGTTTATTTTTCTTACTTCTGTTAATCCATCTATCTTATTTTGGGCACAAGGGTATTGCTTAGGGTCTGTTCTCTTCTTTCTGTTTCTGTTTTTAGATCCAGAAACTTCTCTCAAGGGCATGTCCTTCCTTTTTCCCTTTGCCAAAGGTTGATGAGTGCATACCCATACACATAACTCTCAGGGCAGTTTTGCCCAGTGGGTGAGGGGCAAAATTGGCAGAAATGTGTTTGGTAGGGAAAAAATAGTAGCTGCGCAGTCCAAATCACTCTTAAAAGATACCGAGTTGGCTGTCACAGAGCTTAAGCTCCTGATGGACAGAGAATACCAAAAGTACTCATAGAGGCCTATGAGCTCATAGGGAAGACTGACCCTCTTCCAGCCTGTCATCCTGAAGGAACTGATGGGAAACATCCAGAAGACGCCCATGTGCTCCTCTTTGACCTCAATATGTGATGCAAGTGAAGAAGTGACACACAGAGTTACATGTACTGCTATGGAGATGCTTTCCTCCAATATCACAGACACTGTCACCCTCAGAAAATGCCAGTATTACCACACTATGCCCTATATCTGAATTTCTGTCAGTCACGCAAGAAGCCCTCAGTCAGTGAAGAATCTGCCTGCAATGCAGGAGACCCAGGTTCGATTCTTGCACTGGGGAAATAACCTGGAGAAGGAAATGGCAACCAACTCCAGTATTATTGCCTGGAGAATCCCATGGACAAAGGGGCTACAGTCCATGGGGTCACAAGAGTCAGACAGGACTTAGTGACTAAACCACCACCACATGGATGCTCGTTCTCAAGCAGCTTGAACTATCCTGTAACTAGCTCACATCTCCCACTTTTTTCAACCCCCAAACCTTTCTTCTTCACCCACAGGGAAATATCAGTCATCAGAAACATCCCCTTCTACTTCAGCTCTTCTCAGATTATTGCCTTCACCCTCTTTTTCTAAAATCTGGCTCTTTCTAGAGGACACTTAAAGAGTTGTCTTCTCAAGTTGTGGTGGTTTTCTCTCTCATGCCCTTCATACTACTGGGTCTGGAGTTTAGATAATTTTATTTCCTGATTCTTCTCATCTCTTTCAGACCTTTGTTCCTTCTTGTCCTCCAGACCCCCTGATTTCTTTTGAAATTGTTACTAAGAGATTACCCTCTACCCAGACTGGCTGCAGTTATCCAACCAAGCCTCAGATCATTTTTCTTCATTTCTTAAAGATTTTATCATATGATTCACACCATTACTACTTTGTCACAATTTTTGGTGATTCTATATTCATGCAGAAAATCTGATCACTCCTGGCTTTTTAGTTCCTTATTCTCCTTTTTGGCTAGAATCATATTCCCTACTGTATCAGCTGCCCAATCTCATGTGGTTATCCTAGACTTCGTCATTACTAGTAACAGCTCTCCTTCCATAACCTCACTTTTAAGTACCCCACTCTCCAATCTACTCTTCATATCTTTCTAACACATTCCTGCTGTTTCCTTCCCCAAACAATTCATCAACTTATCTGAAGTCTTTAGTCTATGGGTCATATGGATTTTTCATTCCAGACATTTTCTCAAATCTTTAAAATTCTCATATTCCTTCATCTAAACTTAGATTCTGTGGTCCATATTTATGTTTACCTCTTGTTTACATGTTCAACCATTTGGTCTTTTTCATTACATCTTCTCATATGCCTGCATAACCCAGCCCCAGTCACATTCAACTCTCAGTCTCTTCTGCATCTACTCATGTCTGGACGAAAGTACACACAAATATTCTCTTATCTTAAATAAATGCACCTTATCTTCAAGTTGGATCTTGGTTCTGTCCTCTGACTCTTTGAATTTCCTTCGTAAATTTTCTCTTACTCTCCTAGATGACTATTTCACTTCTTTGTCTAACATCCATCTCTACCATTCTCTTCTTTTGCTCTTTTTGAGCTAAAAAAAAAAATTGCACTTTTAAAAAAAAAAATTTTTGTATGCTTAACAATAGGTCTTTGGTTATGGTTTTTCCTGTGGTCATGTATGGATGTGAGAGTTGGACTCTAAAGAAAGCTGAGCACCAAAGAATTGATGCTTTTGAACTGTGGTGTTGGAGAAGACTCTTGAGAGTCCCTTGGACTGCAAGGAGATCCAACCAGTCCATTCTGAAGGAGATCAGCCCTGGGATTTCTTTGGAAGGAATGATGCTAAAGCTGAAACTCCAGCACTTTGGCCACCTCATGTGAAAA
Source organism: Bos indicus (assembly GCF_029378745.1). Classification (NCBI taxonomy): domain Eukaryota; kingdom Metazoa; phylum Chordata; class Mammalia; order Artiodactyla; family Bovidae; genus Bos; species Bos indicus. The sequence goes on along the minus strand of NC_091763.1, from coordinate 58,149,557 downwards.
GTTGACTCATTGGAAAAGACTCTGATGCTGGGAGGGGTTGGGGGCAGGAGGAGAAGGGGACAACAGAGGATGAGATGGCTGGATGGCATCACTGACTTGATGGACATGAGTCTGAGTGAACTCCAGGAGTTGGTGATGGACAGGGAGGCCTGGCTTGCTGCGATTTATGGGGTCACAAAGAGTCAGACACGACTGAGCGACTGAACTGAACTGAGATGTTCTTGGCTCCTGTCTGTCTCTTTTGCTACATCCTGTAAATCAGTACTACCTCTTGTGTCTATTGTTTCCTGCTGCTGCTTAGTTCAATCCTTTATTAACATCTCACTGGACAATTTGAATAGATTCCTATTGCCTTGCCCTTTCTCAGTTCTCTAGCCCAGACAAGAGAATTGGGTTAAATCAACACATGATGAATACATGCAGATTTTAAGAGTTGAATCTTTTATGAATTCTTTGTTAGGTTTAGCATCTTAGGAAACAGCTTCTATTATATCATATTTTTCAAAAGTTTCATAAGATTACATACTGCTTATTGAAGAAAATTGTGATTTCTTACTCTGGTAATAAAAATCCACAGTGATACTTTCTGATTTATATATCTTGAGGAGTGCTGAATTATTGACGATTTCTTCAATATGTACTATGAACTTTCTCCATTCTCTTCCCATGTATGGAAATTTGATCAATCCTTTAAAAAAGTAAGTGAGTAAAATAATTAGTCATATAATAAGCATCCATATTCTTGCCACTCAGATTGAGAAACTGAATTTACCATCTTTTTTTCTTTTCATGAGTTATTTTAGTTCCCTGAGCAGGGATTGAACCTATGCTCCCTGCAGTGGAAGTGCAGAGTCTTAACCACTGGACTGCCAGGCAAGTTCCAATTTATCATCTTTTATTACAGAATTTTTATTTGTCAAAAGGAAAAGAAATCATTGTGGAAAGAGTAAAAGGGTCCTTAACCACCACCTCTGATTGTGTTCTTCTATACTTTTACTTCCATAGTTTATACTCTTGTCAGTATTTGTGGGTATTCTTCACTCTACTTTTGTTTTGCATCTATATATATATATGTGTATATATATTGGAGAAGGCAATGGCACCCCACTCCAGTACTCTTGCCTGGAAAATCCCATGGACGGAGGAGCCTGGTGGGCTGCAGTCCATGGGGTCGCTAGGAGCCGGACACAACTGAGCGACTTCACTTTCACTTTTCACTTTCATGCATTGGAGAAGGAAATGGCAATCCACTCCAGTGTTCTTGCCTGGAGAATTCCAGGAATGGGGAGCCTGGTGGGCTGCCATCTATGGAGTCACACAGAGTCGGACACGACTGACGCGACTTAGCAGCAGCATATATAGATAGATAGATAGATAGATGGTTGAATGCTTTCTCAGCTTTTCTCTGGAGCAGAGGCAAAGGATGGGGGAGTACTAGGGCAGATTTTTTGAAGAACTTGTCTTTCATATGGGCAAAGAATTTTCTATCCAACTTTTAAGACCCAGATTTACCTGTCCTTTAAGATCCATTATCCTTCTTGTTATGTAGAACTCCAATGCCAACATATTTGGAAATCTTTTTTATGCCTTGTATCATGTGAGGTTTATATATATATGCATAAATATGCTTCTTGATATTGGCATTACTTTTTATCATCTCTGAGACTATCTTTACATCTGCACCTGCAAAATGTGTTGCAGAATATACACATACAGACATTTAAAGCCCCATGCATGCATGTATATGTGTATACTTAATTATATCCCTCTGTTCCCTTTTTTTTTTTTACTTCAAATATAAAAAAATAAAGGAATGAATGATAGAATGGTTGACTAAGGAGCATCTAACGCTTCAGATTCAGTAGGTGCTCATTATCTAAGTGATGTACCATACTGCTAATTCTTCATTCCTTTATTACACATGGCACTAGTAAAAAAGTAATAAAGGGCTCTTAGCTACTTGAAGTGTTCCCATAACCTATAGGAGCATCATTTGTCTTGGTGGCAGCTAGGAAAGGAGCAAAGAACAATTTGTCTTTTTTTGACTCATATTTCCACTTAAATGTAGAGAGATAAAAAGCAAGAGACAGCTTGTACTAATTAGGAGGAGAAAATTTAAGAGAATATTGCTCTTGGCAGTGTTCAAAATACCAAGGTCAAACACGTACATTCTGTAACTCTTTGCTTCTCCACAGAATAGTGTGTTGAGAAAGAGGATTGTATGGTGGCATCTTTTTGGATTCTACAACAAGGGCCTAGCAACATGGAGTCAAAAGATTAAAAGTCAATTTCTTAAATGGTCACTGGGAAACCATAAGATCCTGTTTATTCATTAAACATCGTTCTTAAGAACATTAATCTAAGCCTGAAAGATTAATTCACCCGGGTCTGCTGCTCCCTTGGGGTACCATTTATTTGCTCTGTCACTTAAAAATGGCTTAGACAATGAGGTCCAAGGACTCTTTCTCCTTTCACTCCCACCCCCTTATATATCATATAATTCAGCACTGTCATGACTTTTTGACTGACTTGTGGTTCATTTGTATGGAATTACCAGTTAGTTTCTTGCTTCCATAGAAAACCACACACATATACCTCCTGGAAAAAATCAGTCTGTTCAGTGTCCTTTTTTCATTTGTTGGCAGATTAAGAAATAAAATAGATGTCTGGTAAAGACTAAGATTTCCTATTTTGTTAATCTGAAAGTCCAAGTATGCCCATTAAATTGCTCATCCATGCCATTAATTTCCCAGGAAAGAGTTAATTAGCCAATTTTCTGAAATGTTCTATAAGATCAGTAACACAATACTACTAAAATGACCTTAACTAATTGAAACTAATTTGCATCTGTCAAAATAAATAAAATATGTTTAGGAATGCAATTTCTTTAATTTCTACTGTACATATTCACTAAATTTCTAATTTTGATTTCTTAGGGTCTCACTTTTCATTGTCAGGTGGGGATCATTAAATTCTAACCAGAATTAAAACACATTTACTCTCTATTTGAAACTGTTAATAAAATCTATCAGTCCTCTTTGTTCAGAGGAGACTTTCATTCAATTCCCTTACTGCTTGTTTTTCTATGTGGCAATGCAAAATAATTGCATTATACTTAGGGCAATTATATTTAGGGTCCCACATTGATATGGTTTTGGGGGGTTTCCCTGATGGCTCAGATGGTACAGAATCTGCCTGCAGTGCAGGAGACCTGGATTCTATCCCTGAGTTGGGAAGATCCCCAGGAGAAGAGGACGGCTATCCATTCCAGTATTGCCTGGAGAATTCCATGGACAAAGGAGCCTGGCTGGCTATAGTCCATGGGGTCGCACAGTCTAACATGACTGAGAAACTAACACTTTTGCTTTTCACTACTTTAGGACAATTGCACATTGTCAGGACAAAGCCCTTTTATTTTAATATAGTTAGGTAGACATCTCAACATTGAAGCACAAAGAGAGATCCCATGACAGATGTCTAGTATGATGTTCCTTAAGAATTACATTTTATTCTACAGAGTGTAAGTTCCATGAGGGTAGTAGTCCTTTTTAAGCTTATTCATAACTATATACCATTGCTTTGCCTAGTGCTTGTATAATAAACACTCAATAAATGTTAGCATTTATTGTCGTAAGTCATGCTGCTGACCTTGTTTACTCAGACTAAATTATGCAAATTCTAACATAAATATTGTATATATCTGACCTTCAGTGGTATATGCAAATAACAATAGCCCTGTTTTAGGTGATGTTTTATGAGTGTTTTACTTCTTTTATAAGGCTAATCCAAAGCAGTTGACCTTAACCTTCTACATAAAGCATCGCTTAAAACTATATTTTAGATTCTGTCATAATTCATCCACATAAACCCCACATGTGATAGATTGGATTTTTTAATATAAATCAGGAATAAATAAAATCATGCTGCTGCTGCTGCTGCTGTTAAGTCACTTCAGTCGTGTCTGACTCTGTGCAACCCCATAGACAGCAGCCCACCAGGCTCCCCCGTCCCTGGGATTCTCCAGGCAAGAACACTGGAGTGGGTTGCCATTTCTTTCTCCAATGCATGAAAGTGAAAAGTGAAAGTGAAGTCGCTCAGTTGTATCCAACTTCTAGCGACCCCATGGACTGCAGCCTACCAAGCTCCCCCATCCATGGGCGGGTGCTATTCCTTCCTCTCTCTATAGTTGGAAAACTAATGTAAATCCTGTTTTGGTGGGCCAACAAGAAAAAGAGATTAGCTCGTGACTGAGAGCTATTGCTCTTCCTCACCTCTTCATTATCCTTGGATTCTTCCATTTGAGATACATTGGAATTTTCTCTTCTTAAAAGGCTTTTATTCATGTCTCAAATCTCTGTATCAGGTGTGTGGTGCAACAGACTGTCATTTCGCTTTTTCTTTAGGGAAGCAACTTTTGAGAATACCACAGACGCCAGCTTTTCATGCTATATTTAGAAGATAATTTGCTGTACCTTCTTGGATCGATTTTGCCATCTCAGTTACTTTGTGAGAGATAATTGACATTCTTTGTGCTGTGACAACTGTATGTGATGGATTAGTTCTAGTGGTTGACACTGGTTAGTTTCATATCATTTGCAGAATTTCATAAGCTACAAGATCCAAATCCTATGCAAGACACAAGAGATTTCCAGGAATATAGTGGAACTTTAGTAAAAGAGCAAACATATTCTCTCTTTAAAGAAATTTTGAATCATTCAAAGTCGTGAAAAAGATGAAAACTCAGTAGACTATTAGTAAAACAGTATTTAATGGTCAGCATATATTATAATTGAAAATTTTCAAGGTATAACTGTAACTATTGTGGTACTTTTATATCAAAGCATTAGAGCCTTAAAAGAAGTAGCTAAATGACTTTTAAAGAAATTAATTGCTTACAAATTAGCCTGCAAAAGTTAAAAATTCTTTCAAAAGGATTCATAACTTAGTTATGTTTAAAGGAGTACATGATGGGGATATATTCTGGAGATAATTTTCTCTTATAATCTTGAATATTAATTAAATACTGATAGAAATAGTAGTATCTATTAAAACATTGAATGATAGAAGATGTATCCATAGAGGGATTGAGAGATCTTAAGACTTTGAGTTGTATTTTCTTTCGTAATGACTTATCTAGTTGTTTACCTCCTTACATTTTATACTCTCAAAGCTTATTTTCCTTTAAGTATTCCAAGTTTAGATGTAATGTAAAGATGTAGTCTCTATTTTGTTCAACATAAATATTATTCATTCTCCTTCACTTAAGTGATTTAATTTCTTGTAGCTCCTCTATATTGATCTTATATTGTTATATTTAACCTCACAATGTTTTTTTCACTGATAAGTGAAGGAGGCTTAGTAATATAATCTACATGTTAATGGCTGGGAAGGAATGACTTGAGCCTGAACTAATGTAAACACAAAGCCAAAATACCCAATTGCAAAGTATAATTTACATGTCTAAAATGTTCAAACAATATAGAAATTAGTTTACTAATACACAGACTTATTATTTAAAATGAGTCAATGCCACAATGCCACAATTCATTGATCAAGTTCTAACTGTGTACATTTCCGTTTCACTTTCTAATACACTTCCTAATACACTAATACACTTCCTATTACACAGACTTATTATTTAAAACGAGTCGGTGCCACAATACCACAATTCATTGGTCAAGTTCTAACTGTGTATGTTTCTATTTCACTTCCTAATACACTTACTATTATACAGGCTTATTATTTAAAATGAGTCAATGCCACAATGCCACAATTCACTGGTCAATTTCTAACTGTGTATGTTTTCATTTCACTTCCAAGTTGGCCAGACGATCCATCTTCACAAAACTTAGAACCATCTCTCTATACTTTATGCAAAACTATTTATACTCAGACTTGATGGGTCTTGATTCCTCTGAGTGTCTTTGGGCACCAACCATATTACTCTTTATTGAATCTTGCCCATCTAACTGAACCAAATCACCATAAAAGATTTTCCTTTCAAATACTGTTTATAGTAGTTTTCAACGTAACTTTCCTGTTTCTTCTTATGTATATCTTCTTTACTCCCTCCCTTCTCTCTCCCATGCTTATTTTTCCCTTCCCTCCCTATTTTATTTCTTCTTTCTTTGCTTTCCTCCTTTTCTGTGCCTTTCTTCCTCTCCTATCTTTCTCTTCCTCTCTACCTCCCTTTCTTCATTAGCTCTTCCTTATTCAGTTCATTTATCCTTAGGTCGGGGCCTTTTTGTACCAAGATGTTTTTCCCAAAACTAAATCTTCATTCGCAGATTCCCAGAACTATATACATGGAGTATCTTTTCTGTGTTCCAGGAAACTAGAGATACCAACGTAATCTACTCAAAATTGCAGACTGTGAAATTTAGCCCATGGTAGCTAAATGATGCTAAACACTGATAGGGTTTATTTGCTGAAAGTTCTTTCCTTGGTAAATACTGATTTTCTTAATTTTATAGAACAGTCACTATGGTGAATTTTCCCATTTTTAGGGACAGGTCTATTTTAGTCATCTCAGTTTTTTTTAATTAATGGAGGAGCTATTGCTATAGGAGTCTATTAAATATGTGTTATATAGAGTTGTTTTATAAGATAGCAATTACCTAGGGAAGATTTTGGTAAGAGAACACAGAATTCAGATATAACATGAATAGGTTTTGCAGATCTAATGTACAACATGGTGACTGTAGTTAATAGTGTTGTACGCTTAATTTAAGAGAATAGATCTTAACTGTTCCCCCCACATACACACATGCACACACACACACACAAAACTATGTCAAGTGATGGATGTGCTAATTAGCTTGGTTGTAGAATCATCTCACAATGTAAAGGCACACCAAATCATCATGTTTTACATCTTAAGTGTATATAATTTTTATTTGTCAGTTAAACCATAATAAAGATGGGGAAAAATCGCTTAAGTGTATATAATTTTTATTTGTCAGTTATACCATAATAAAGCTGGGGGAAAATTACTAAATATTAAAGAAGCAGGTTTTGTGGATGAATGAAAAGAAATGTGCTCAAAGAAGTAACTGTGTGTGTTAACTCGCTTCACTGTATCTGCCTGTGACTCTATGGACTGTAGCCAGCCAGGTTCTTCTGTCCATGGGATTCTCCAGACAAGAACACTGGAGTGTGTTGCCATGCTGTCCTCTAGGAGATCTTCCCAACCCAGGGATCCAACCCATGTCTCTTAGGTCTCCTGCATTGGTAGGCAGGTTCTTTACCACGAATGCTAACTAGGTTAAAAAAAAAAAAAACTCTAGAATACAGAGGGATAAGTCTTAATTAAGAGACCATTGTTGAGAGTTGGTATTCTTTATTCATTAGTAAGAACTGGAGAAAATATTTAAGTACTTTGACCTAAAGGACCTAGAGAGAAAGAATACTATAAAGAGCACAGATAGCTACACATACACACACTATCTTACACTTGTGTATATACATTCTATGTGTACATCAAGAAAGCACAGGGGAGAAATGGTGAGTTGTCAGTTGCTGAGGATAGTTTCAGCCTCAGTCTAAACTAAACAGTCAGAATAGACTGGGCTTCCTTAAGAATTAGGAATTCGTATGAACAGAATTAGCTTAGGTGATCTAGCTGTTGTCACTGTGATGAGAATTTAGACTGTTCTCTGTAACTTGCCTGCCCTCAGATTCCTCACTTGGAAAAGCAGGTAAATTTCTACAAGCTAAATATGAGGTGAAACCACCAGTTGACTCTAGAAGTGAACAAAATTCAGACTTCTTAGTTTATCTTACCTGCCCCAAGATTTCTTACCTGGAAAATAAAGCAGATTGCTGTATGCTGAATATAAACTGGATTTGGGGTTAAATCAGCAAATTCAAAGGAGAGGAGAAAGTGATGGGGTTCTAAGGCTTTAGTGATGAAATATATATATATATATAAAATCTTTAATTACTGGGGATATGATAGAAGGGAAATTCTCTGGTGGGCCTGGATGGAAGGCTTAGGTTGGACATGCTTGTAAAGGTTCATTAGAGAAACAGAACTGGCAGGTAACACAAAGCCATTTATGCATTATTTTTGTTGAATATGCCTAGATTTTCTGGATTTGTTAAATAACCTCAGTTTCAGTTTTGGACTACTCTAGATTATTTCTTAACATTATTTCAAGGTCAATTTACAAATAAAGATTAAACATCTATAGAAGTATATTCAACTTTAGGTCTAGAATTTTTCTTTCACTAGTGTATTTTTATTTGTAAAAAAAAAAAAAAACTAGCACAAGAAATCCTTTTAATCTCACATGGGATGAGCAAAATTTGTTTTTGTTAGGACTTTTGAATTGTTACCTAAAAGACTTTATTTTCCTGAAATTTGCATATTCTTTCATTTGCATAAGCATCAAATTTGCATACGCTGCTGTGCTTAGTCACTCAGCCTGCCAGGCTCCTCTGTCCATGGGGATTCTCCAGGCAAGAATACTGGAGTGGATTCCCATGTCCTCTTCCAGGGGATCTTTCCAACCCAGGAATGGAACCAGGTCTCCCACATTGCAGGCAGGTTCTTTACTGACTGAGTCACCAGGAAGCCCCATTCTTTCATTTAGGGCTAGCAAAAGTAGCTAGATACATTACTATGATTTAAATCCTAAGACAAACAGAAAGAGATATTTGAGAATATCAAAAAAGCCAAGAATACATATATGCTCAATTATGGAGATCTTATATATACTAATATTTCTATTCCTTTTTCTATGATTTGTTCATCCTGGAAATGAACTGATAATACTTATGTGTGTAAAAATGATGAGGCAGTAAGTGAGTTTTACTGGATGTTCTTTGCTTCCTCAGTGTTTGTGCTGGAATTGGAACTTCCAAGCCCAGCAATCCTGCCTGTGCCATCAAGTACTGAGAATGACTTGATGACTTTTGTTGTTATTTGCTCTTTCTGTTTTACGCAGACATCATTCTCTCAGACATTCATTACTGCAATATAAATAAGCATCCTTTAAAAGTTAAAGCTTCAATACTTTCATTTGATTAGAAATCCCTTGGCTTGGGGTTGCTACGTTGTGTCTGACTCTTAATAGTGAAAAATTCTCTGGCTATCCAGTGGTTAAGACTCCATGCTTCCACTGTAGAAGGTATAGGTTCGATCCCTGATCAGGGAACTAAAGATTCCACATGTCCAGCAGCCAAAAAAATGAAAGAAATCCCTTAGTAGCAACTTAACCTGGATTGCAGAAGTTGACTCAGCATGAAAACCTGTTTCCACCATTCAGTGCTTGCAACCTATGTCCTAAAAGGAGCACTCAGTTACTAGTACAGTCCTATTTTCTAACTTGGCCGCTGTGAGTCCTTCAATATGAAGAAAGTGCAATGTTCCAAAGAGGAAATAGTGAGTTTGAAATGTATCCATCAAGAGTATTGTAAGCTGCCTGACCAGCTACAGGTATAGAAAAGGACAGCTCCCTGCCGTGCACTCTTGTCTGAGAAAAGAGTTGCTGACATCTTTTAGTCTTTTCTCCATGAGAGTTCATTTCCTTTTTCTCCATCTATAGTGTCTCTAAGATCCACTTCCTAAGAGAAAGGAAAGAAGAAAAAAGACAGGTGTGAAATGCAATCGTAAGCCACATCTTGAAATCTATACTTTACTAGCAAGAGCCTAATAAGGCAGAGGTTCTATGGCCTCCTATCAAGGTTCACTTTCAAAAGGTGACCGGACATGCCTTAGACTTTTGCTACAACCACGATGATCCGACTCATCAATTTCCAGCATCAAAACTGCGGCCCTTTCTCTGATCTCAATAAGAAATGACTGGGAGGCAGCTTATAAAATATAATTGGCAACCTGTGCTGAGGATGAACACAGTAGTTTGCAAACCTTTGTAACCCTGAAGTTTATGACAGGTTGCCTTCCTGTGCTAGGGAGCAAGAGGACACGGGTCATGGTTAAATGCCCTGAGCATAACAAGTCAACCTCACACCTTTATTTTAAACATTACTCTTCCTCCACTTTTACTCATCCCAGTGAACGGAGGCCCAATAATAACCTGGAAACCAATGGTAACTCTTCCCTCTGCCCTGTTTTCTCACATCCAAAGTCTAAATCTTATTATAATTAATGTGTCCATTTATTTCTCTGCAAACTCATGCCTCCTATGTACCTTGCCTGGATTCCTAAAACTGTCCTCAGAATATCTTCCTGGCTTCAGTTCTGGTCCCTTGTGGTGTATACTTCACTAAGTCAGAATAATCTTTCTGAAAGGCAGAAATCCTTATAATTCTCAATGTCCCTATTGTCCTCAAAAGCCCAGAATCCTAAACATCTTTATCTCTCACCAGTCCCCCTTTCTCTGTACTGAATTAAATAGTCCCTGATTCTCCTATTCTCTCCTCTTATGTTTTAACATATGTTCCTGTTTTCTCTGTAACATTTTCTTGCCTTACTGGCTTGCTCCCATGTATCTTTTAAGCCTCGGTCTTCCTTGATTAGGCTCTTCTACTCCTGCCCCTTTAGTTCCTTCTTGTAATCCTCATTTCACATCCCTGTGATAACTGTAGGTATATCTTCATCATGAGAATGGACATTCCATGATAACTGTAGGGGCAGAAAAGGTACCTCAGCTTTTACTCAGCTTTTATTTACTCTCATATGCCCATGACTCCATAATGTTTGCTGAATGAAAGAATGAATTAACTTTCCTACACTCTCTGAGATCCAGGGCCATAAATGGCCAGCTGAGAAGTAGATTCTCTTTTCCTAGCCTACCTGGAAATTGAGAGAGTGGTTGACAAGATGAAGCACAGACGTATCCCCCCAAAAAGGGAATGGGCTTCCACGGTGGCTCAGAGGTAAAGAATCTGCCTGCCAGTGCAGGAGATGAGGGTTCAATCCCCGAGTCAGGAAGATCCCCTGGAGGGGGAAATGGCAGCCCATTCCAATATTCTTGTCTGGAAAATCCCATGGATAGAGGAGCCCAGCAGGCTACAGTCCATGGGGTCACAAAGAGTCGGACACAGTTGAGCATGCATGCACAAAGAGAAGAAATAGATGAAAATTGCTTGTTCACAGAGAAGACTGGGCTATTTGGGGGGAACATTATCCCTTTCCTGGGTTTGACCTGAAAGCTTCAAACTGGGGAAAGAAGTGAACATGGGATAGGAACTTTAATTACAACCTGATGTTTGTAGAAAACATGTAGAATTAAAATGTAGACGTAGTTTAAAAAAAATACTGGGGCAAAGAAAAAAATGTCCTAAGCTTTCAGGAAACCTGAGAAAATACAGGGTCGGCAGAACTGAAAACATAGAATCTTCTTTTACATTTCTTCTCCCATGATCAGTCTTTTAAAATCCCTAATTCTGACCTGCCGACACTTTCTTTCCTTCCTTCCTTCCCTCCCCACTGGCCACACAGTTGCTGTGAGCCTATAACATGCCAGGTACACTTCTAGGTGGGGAGGATACAATGGTATCCACCATTGTAAAAGCAAAACCACCAACTTCATGGAGCTTATATTTTAGTGGAGACAATAAGTAAATAAATGAGTAATATTAATAGAATGTCAGGTAGTGATAAGTGCTCTGAAGAAAAACAAAGCAGACTGAGGCATAAATAGTGACTAGATTTAGGTATGGGGAGAACAGAGGGAATAGGCTATTCAAGACATAGGGGTCAGAGCAGATTCTCTCTGTCAAAGAGGTGTCAAAGAAAGATTGCATTGGGCAGAATTAAAGAGACAGGAGATTTTATTCAAGACTACTATAGGGAGGTCAACCGAAGAAACAGATTGAATTCTGATGACACAAAAGGCAGGAGAATTTTTAATTACTGAGTTGAGCTAGTGGAAAAGCACTAGAGGAGGATATTAGGGGTAGGCAGTCAAGTGATTTAGCCATCTGCGTTTGCTAATTCTCCCTTAGAGAATTTAGGCTCCTGTCCTCCCATAGAGACTGGAAGACAGTGGTGCCATCTTCCATGATGATTCCATATCAAAGGGATGGCTCCCAGGTCCCTGAAACACATTCCTTGGTGGTAAGACTGGCAAGAGGTAGGAAGATTTACACCTCAAATGGGACTGAGAATTGAACACTGCCAGTTTTCTAAAGGGAGAAAGAAGGGGTCTATAGTTAGGAAGAAACTCATGTAAAGCTTAGTCAAGCTAAGAGGAACATTAAAACCATGTTGGTCACAGGTAGCATTTGGGCAGAGAACTAGAGGAAGTGAGAGGGAGAGTCCTGAACAGATCTGAGCAAACACTGGAGGCCAAGGCAAGAGGAAACACAAAGGCTACCAGAGAACATCAAGACTGAGATTGGAGAAGCAATCGAAACAGGCTAATAGGGCTATAGTGGAGTGAGCAAGGAGGGAGCTGGGCTGTGGCTGAAGCCAGAGAGCTGTGCCCAGACCAGACCAGGAAGTTTGGCAGGGAAGAAGTTTGGAATTTACTGTGAGGACCCTGGGAAGGTGTTGATGAATTTAAAGAAGAGAGTTTCATAATCTACACTTAAAAGGACCTCTAAAGCTACTGTATGAGAAGGGAATTTGGGAGTTGGTGGGCAGAAGCAGGGAGACTAGTTAGGAGGCTGCTACAGAAATGTGAGTACAAATCTTGGACTAGGGTGGTAATAGCGGCCTTAGGGAAGTTTAACATACATGAAGATGTATGTTCCTTGCTGAAGAAATAGATAGAGGTAAAAAATAGGATGAAGGAAAGCTCAAAATTTCTGACCTGAGTGACTAGGTGAATATTGTTGCTGCCGTGGGATGGAGAAGCCTGGATAGAGAGCAGGTTTGGAGGCTAGGTGACAGATATAAAATGAATATCTCAGTGTTGGCTATGTTATATATGAAGAGCCAAGAAAGTATGTCATCTAGACCATTGCATATATCACCCTGTAGCTCAAGGGAGAAGTCAGAGATGGAGGAAATTATTTGGGAATCACGAGTGTAGGTAGTACTTAGAGCCAGGCCAAATTTCCTTCAGGGTATGACAGTGAGAAGAAAGTACATTTATTTTTCAAATTTACCTTTATCTGGCAATTCTGTTTACTGACTCATCCCAGCTTTTTTTCCTTTTTTTTTTTTAATCCATTTGGATTAATAGCTCCTCACTCTTTCTTTCAGTAAACATTTATTCTGATGCACCCAGGCTTTCAGGCAAAAGCAAAGCAAGTGTTTTAGTCTGCTCAGGCTGCTATAACAAGGTGCCATAGAGTGGGTGTCTTAAAAACAATAAATATTTTAGAATTCTGGAGGCTGGAAGTCTAAGGTACTAGAGCACAAGCCGTCTTGTGACTCATATAAGGACCATAATCCCTTTCATGAAGTCTCCAACCTCATGCTCTGTTCCAATCTTAGTTACTTCCCCACCTCCTAATACATCAGAGGGTAGGATTTCTACATATGAATTTTTGGAGGACACAGTCTTTCCATAACATATTAAAACATATTCAGCACCCTGAATATGTTTTAAAGAATACATTTGATGTTTGTTTCAAAAGTTTATATGAAATAGGAAGAATCAGAAAAAGCAGAATTGTGTTTGATTTTTATAACCTTTGACTTCCCTAGTGGCTCAGATGGTAAAGAATCTGCTGCAATGCAGGAGAACCAGGTTTGATTTGTGGGTTGGGCAGATCCCTTGGAGAAGGGAATGGCCACCCATTCCAGCATTCTTGCCTGGAGAATTCCAAGGACAGAGGAGCCTGGCGGGCTACAGTCCATGGGGTCATAAAGAGTCAGACACGACTGAACGACTAACAGTTTCACTTTTACTTTTATAACCTCATTTTAAAATTTAGTATTTTTTAGAATATGCATACACTTTGAGAGAGGACACAATAATTTTCAGTCTTAATACTGCCATGGCCAGGCTCTGAACTTGGTATCAGCCTCTATAAAAAACAAATGTCAGCTCATTTTTTTCAAATGTGTTTTTGAATCCTCTTCTAAGCATTAAATAAAACAAAAATGACTGCATAAATTAATAATAACATTGCACTAACTGGTGATGCTTTTACTTCTTTATTAAATTTCTCTTCACAAAGAGAAAATCTCCAGACAATACTTTACTATTGTGTCCTAAAATTTTTTTTTTCACTTTTTTTTCTACACAGTTATTGTTGTTCATTGTTCAGTTCCTAAGTCATGTCCAACTCCTTGTGACCCTGTGAACCACAGCACACAAGACTTAGGTGTCCTTCACTGTCTCCCAGAGTTGGCTCAAATTCATGTCCGCTGAGTTGATGATACCATCCAGCCATCTCATCCTCTGTCACCCCCTTCTCCTCCTGCCCTCAGTCTATAAGGTTGCAAAGACTCAGACACAACCTAGAGACTAAACAACAATTGCAATAATATAGGTAAAGTGATGATTAGCAATGACAATGGACCATGGGATTAGCGATGGAGGTAGTAAGAGTTGACTAGAAATATTTTGAAAATTCAGCTGGTAGAATTTGAAGAATTGTATGTGGATTGAGAGAGAAAAGAGTTGAGGGTAACCTCAAAGTTTTTGGTCTGTACAATTGGAAGAATGGTGTTACCATCTACTGAATGGCTGTTGAAGGAACAGGTTTGAGGATGAAGATAAGAAATTTGTTTTAGAACATTTTTTTTCTTTGAGGTGTAAAATAAAACTAAAATATACTAATATATATTAGTAAAATAAACTAATATATATTTTAAGAGTAAATTAAGAATGTAATTTCCCCCTTGTCATTTTAAAAAATATTTTATTGAAGTATAGTTACTTTACAATGTTGTGCTTCTACTGTGCAGCAAAGTGAATCAGCTATGCATATACATATGTCCCCTCTTTTTTGGATTTCCTTCCCATTTAGGTCACCAAAGAGCATTGAGTAGAGTTCCTGTACTATACAGTAGGTTCTCATTAGTTATTTTTATATATAATATTAACTGTATATATCAACAGAGAATGAGATGGTTGGATGGCATCACTGACTCGATGGATGTGAATTTGAGCAAGCTCCAGGAGTTGGTGATGGACAGGGAAGCCTAGCATGCTGCAGTCCATGGGGTCACAAAGTCAGACACAACTGAGTGACTGAACTGAACTATATATTTATATGTCAATCCCAATCTCCCTATTTATCCTACCCCTCCCTTTCCTTCTTGGTATTTGTACATTCGTTCACAACATCTGTTACATCTTTGTCTCTATTTATGCTTTGTAAATAAGATCATCAGAGAAAAACAAATATCATATATTAATACACATTTGTTTCAGGACATTTTAAGTTTGATATACCTACTAGAACTCCAAGTGGGGTTATCAAGAAGGCAGTTAAATTCATGAGTCTGGAGTTCAGGGTTGAGGTCTAGGGCTATCTGTTTGGGATCATCTACCTCTAGCTGGTGTTTAAATGAATGAATGAGCACCTCAAGATTGATGCTTTCTAACTGTGGTGCTGGAGAAGACCCTTGAGAGTCCCTTGGACAGCATGGAGATCAAACCAGTCAATCCTAAAGGAAATCAACCCTGAATATTCATTGGAAGGACTGATGCTGAAGCTGAAGCTCCAATACTTAGGCCACCTGATGCACAGAGCTGACTCATTAGTAAAGATCCTAATTCTGGAAAAAATGGAGGGCAGGAGGAGAAGGGGCCGACAGAGGATAAGATGGTGGGATGGCATCACTGACTCAAAGCACATGAGTTTGAGCAAAGGACAGGGAGGCCTGGTGTGCTGTAGTTCATGGGGTCACAAAGAGTTGAACACGACTTAGCTATCGAATAACAACAAAGTAGACAGTGTCTAGGGACCAAAGCCAGGGATGTTGCCTCCATGTTTATAATTGGAAAGATGAGGATGAACCTGTCAAGGAGAATGAAAAGCATGATATAAAGAAGAAATTCAGTAGAGTGTTGTCCTGGAAACCAAGTAAAAGAAGCATTTGAACGAGTAATCGACTGTGTCTGATGATGCTGATAGGACTAGAAATAAGGACTGATCATACAGCGTTGCATTTAGCAACATGGAGGCCATTGGTGACCTTGGCCAAGCAGTTTCAGAGCAATGGTGGGGCAGAGAATGTGTTAGCATTAGTGAATATAGAGAATTCCTTTGAAGAATTTATTATAAAGAAGAGCAGATGAAAGAGGTCTTGACTAGAAGAACTGAAGTCAGTAGAGTTTTGTCACTTTTTTTAGATTAGAGAAATGCATGTAATGGCTGAAAACTGGTGGTCAAAGACAGAAGTTTTGATACTACAGGAGAGAGAGGGGAGAAGGGAGAATTGCTAGAGCCATGTCTTTGAGTAGTGAAGTAGGCCTGGGATTATACTCAGAGAAGATGCCCTTAGCTACAACGTGAGACCAAGGGTCTCTCTCTCTCCCCTCCTCTGCTCTTTCTTCTTCTGCTCTTCATCCCAGTCTCTCTTTCCCTCCCTCATTCTCTATATTCCATGTCCACGTCTTCTCCCCAACACACACTTTTTGTCAAAAAATAATTTGAGATGTCTTACTGGCAATTTTAATTAATTGATTAAAATATGAAAAGATGGGGTGAAAAATCTATCAAGAGCTTGACTTCTTCAGCAATAAGTAAAAGTGTTGAGCTTAATATCTAAGATCCCTAAAATTATTAAAATCTCAACTTGCAATATATTAATTTCATAACTTTATTAATTAGTTAACTACTGATTCAAAGATGACCCATTTTTTTATGTTTGACTCAAGTATGTGATGCTGAATCCATTTATTTTTTATGTAGAACATACTATTCATTTTCAAAATGTTTAGGGTAAATACTTTTGATATTCCATCATAGTATGGCTTACTATGATTTTTAAGAATGTTTAATAAGGAATAGATTTGCATGGGATTTAAAACTTTTTCTTATCAGCTTTATTTTTTCTAAATAAAATGAAGTATACAAAATAGTGGTAACTACAAAACTGAATTATACATAAAAAGAAACTACACTTGGAACTTTTAAATAATCTCTTAAACATTTTTATTCCATTATCGTCTTTAACCCTCTAGGAAAACGAAGCTAACGTGCATGATATTGGAATTGAGGTTCCTCTGAAAATGAGAGTGAATGTGTAAATTGTTCATTATATGCTAAAATATAAAATAGATGAATTTTTATCATCCTTATCATCCTTTAAGTGTTCTAAATGGTCCCTCTGGAGATATCTCTCTCTCTCTTTCTTTGGTCCATAATGAGCTGTGAATCCTATTATGTCTCTTAAAAACTTTCACTTTCTATGAATTTTCTGAATTTTCTTACAAACTTAACACTTCCTTAATTTACTGCAATCACAAGAAAAAAAATCAATTTTAGATTTTATTAGTAAAAATTCCACATTGCCCCCACAGATTTTAAAACACATCTGGTATATGTGTGACCCCGACGGGTTCTCTATAGAATGAGTGGACAGTCAGCAAGTCTTTGATTCTATACTCACAACACCCAGTAGAGTGAGGCATATTGCCTCTTTTAAGCATAAAAATTGAAATACTTCAGACTATTTTTGTCAACCCAGCATATAAATGCCAAATAAGTGGTGTCATCATTTCAAGACTGGACTAAACATTGGGATTGGTTCTTAAAATGTGTTCTGTGTCATTTAATGATGTTTAGTGATCTCATTAAAATCAAATCAAACTAAACCAAACGAAAATCCTCCATCAAAGTTATGTTTGAGTCTAGCTGTCACTCTGTTTTTCCCCTTCAAAACCAGACCCTCTCCCGGCACACCGCTCACACTGCTTTCCCCACCTTTGAGCTCTGAATTCCAAACCGAGGGAGGACTTTTTGATCCTTTTCTCTCTCTCACCCTGGCCATTTCATTTTTTTGTCCAAACCCCTCTAACCAAACTCTTCTCCCTTTGCTCTTATGACATTATTCTCTCAGTTTTATTCCTGTGTTTACACCTCCTTTCTTTTCAGGGCTCCCTAATACTACCTTTGCTTTAATAGTGATATTTCTCAGAATTCTTCCTGACCTGGCAAAGGAGTGACCTTAAAAGTGCTGACTGCTGGTCAAAGACATGAGAGCTATAACTTTAATTGACTGACATTTTAATGTATTTAGAACTTTGGTTATAATAGGACAAATATAAAAATAATTGAAAAGGTAGGAAAGCAATAACTTGATCAGAGAAAGCTCAGCATATGATATGGACAGAGTATAGGTCACAGGCCCTAACATGATGTGAAGATAATAAAATGCTTGACAGTCAGTGGCTTGGACCATTGGATACTCATCCCCTTAAATTTTGGAATTCATGATATAACAAGCATTAAATACTGTCCTCAGCTTGATTAGTTAAGATGATAAATGTCTCCTATTAGTGAGTCTTTTTCAACCCTGGAAATATATACAACTAAGAATAGGAATGTTTAGAAGGTCATAGCAATATGTGATTGTTTTTATGATAGAGAATGTGATATTTATTATTGTATATTACTTACACTATTTTTTTTAATTCTTTTTTTTATTTTTAAACTTTACAAAATTGTATTAGTTTTGCCAAATATCAAAATGAATCTGCCACATTACAGTTGGTATTGAAAATGGATAAATAATTATGTTGACTTGTAATTTTAAGTTGAAATCTCTGGCACAAATTGGGTTTGGCTCATTCACTACTCATTCTGAATCTGTTCTACGTATTAAAAATAGAGGGCTAAAAGTTACATTTTTTCACACTCCCTTGCAGCCACAGTTCTATGTATAGATTGAATGCACTTGAATAAGACTTGGATTCAGAACTGAATAGCCTGAGGTTAAGGGAGTCCATTATGGGAAGTCAGATTATTGCAGAAGCATCATGGTTCTAGAGCCAATAGTTGTAGAGGTAGCTTCCTGATTCAGCAGGCAGTAGATTCCTAATTTGACATCTTCCTAATGGTGTGGCTTCCTTTAAGAGTCAACACCAGACTGCATCTTCCTGATTCTTCACCAACCACCTGCAGCAGAAGGAACAGCATCCTATGGTTTTCATTCTCCTGTATTTTTGAGCATGCTGCCTTCTGCATTTAGGAGGCCTTTTCTTTCTCTGCCTGAATCATATAAACTTGGTTTTTCTGACTCAGTCAATATATCAGTTTATTGTGGAAGATTTTCCTAATATCCCTTACCCTCACACCCTGCTGCCCTGGCTGTTAGGTCACCCATACATACATTCTCTTTTATACTTTGTTTATCTCCAGCTTACTGAATGACACACTTCACTACTGGTTTACTTGCCTAGTTTTTCATCATATAGTAAGAACCTTGTGGACAGAAACTCTTTGTTTTTGTTTCAACCATGAAACCCTAGCCCTACATGTGATATCTGACACATAGTAGGCACTCAACACATGAATAAATGAAATAATGAATAAACGGATGACTGAGTGCCAGTCAGGGGCTTCAAATTGCAATTTGCCCTTTTCATTAAAATAGCTATTTCTAAACACATATGTGAAAATATTCCCAAAAGGAAGAATCTAATTACTCTGTGATTCAAATGAAGTAGCAATCTAATCTGCTTTCGTACAGAGTTTTCATGATTATCAGGCCCATAAAACACCATTGAATTCCCTAATTCTTCCTTTTTTGATAAGAGCCCATTAACTTAACTGAAAAGAAAGAAGGCTCAGTGCCAGGTTTTGTTTTGGGGTGAGGCAAACATATAAAGTGTTCACCAAATGTTTGAAAAAGGCATAGCTAAGGTAAAATGAAGATTTGTTTCTTTAGTAACGTTTGTTTTTGGTGTTCAGCAGCTAAAGTCTCTCCTAATCTGTGATCCCATGGACTACAGTATGCCAGGCTTCCGGGTCTTTCACCATCTCCCAGAGTTTACTCAGATTCATGTCCATTGAGTCAGTGATGAGTGTAGGATTTAAAAATTCTGTCTTGTTTGTTTAATTATGACCGAAGGAGAAACAGAACATGGGCTCAGGTGGTTGGAAGAATTTCTTAAAATGTTAGATTCAGAATATAGAAATCTTAGAATTATGGCACACTAAAAAGCAGGATTTTTCATTCACAGAACTTCTGTGTGTGATTTAGGTAATGATTGTTAGGTTTTTATACCAACAATATTGCTGCAGGGGAAGCAGAAAAATGTAATACAAAAGAAAATTTTGGTACTTGTATCTTCTCATTACAATACATGATAAATTGAGTACAGTAGAATTTTAATATCTGAATTTATTAAAATTGTTTATGTCTTCCAAACATTTAACTAAACAGGTATAAAGATAACTGATAATCTTCTAGTTTTTTTATGATGAAGTAGCCAGAATGTTTGTACGTGCCACATTACAGAGTAGTCAGGAAAAAGGCTGAAAGAGTTAAAATAGTTTCACACTGCTAACCCATCTGTAAAGCCAGGTCAAGGAAACCTTTAACCTTTTAACCTCATACAGTCTATAGTACAGTGAAAATCTTGTTTGCAATAACAGAAAAATAAAAAATAAAACTTCTCAGTTTCTGTTTCTTCAGTTCAGTTCAGGGCTCAGTCATGTCTGACTCTTTGCAGCACACCAGGCCTCCCTGTCCATCACCAACTCCCGGAGTTCACTCAGACTCACGTCCATCGAGTTGGTGATGCCATTCAGCCATCTCATCCTCTGTCCTCCCCTTCTCCTCTTGCCCCCAATCCCTCCCAGCATAAGGGTCTTTTCCAATGAGTCAACTCTTCACATGAAGTGGCCAAAGTACTGGAGTTTCAGCTTTAGCATCAGTCCTTCCAAAGAACACCCAGGACTGATCTCCTTTAGAATGGACTGGTTGGATCTCCTTGCAGTCCAAGGGACTCTCAAGAGTCTTCTCCAACACCACAGTTCAAAAGCATCACTTCTTCGGCACTCAGCCGTCTTCATAGTCCAACTCTCACATCCATACATGACCACAGGAAAAACCATAGCCTTGACTAGATGAACCTTTGTTGGCAAAGTAATGTCTCTGCTTTTGAATATGCTATCTAGGTTGGTCATAACTTTCCTTCCAAGGAGTAAGTGTCTTTTAATTTCATGGCTGCAGTCACCATCTGCAGTGATTTTGGAGCCCAAAAAAAGAAAGTCTGACACTGTTTCCACTGTTTCCCCATCTATTTCCCATTTTCTTAACTGGCTGTTATTGGATATAATGGTTTTCATCAACAAACGAAGGAACCACAGTTTCTCATTCAGCATCTTCTAGCTACAGCCATGAATCCACTAACATATGCTCTTATTTTTACTGATGTACACTACTCCTAACATTGCTTTGGGCACTATTCATTCATTTAATAAATACACTTTTTGTGCCTCTTCTCTACCTGGCACTGTTGCAGGAATTGAGGAGCCAGTGGTAGAAAACCAGAGACATAACACTGGCTTTTTTGATTTATAGTTGCCACCTGGAAAAGAGATACATACAAATAATGTTAAACAAAGTAAAGATAGTAATAAGTACTGTGACAGAAACTAACAGAATAATGTAGAGAAGATTAAGAGTAGACATGGTCTTCATGGGCTCCCAGGTCACCACGTCCTTGCACGCTGCTGGGCCTCTCCAGGCTGCCCCACAATTTCCCTGTGATGTTGACAGTGTCCCCTTACCTCATGCTGAACAGAATTTTCTGGGAAGATGAGCTCCAAGCTGTCTTATACTTTGCTTTCTAGCACCTGATGTCCTCCAAGCTCCTTTCCCCCTTAAGAGGCCCTTATAATTATTGAAAGAATACTTAATACCCTAGACTGAAGTATTTGAATTTGCTTTTGCATAACTTGAATTGCTGGACTTTCCTGAGAATACATGTGAATATTTACCCAACTGTTTTGAGACTGAAAGAGTCACTGTGGTAGTCGCAAATAGAGAAACTAGCTCTTCCCCAAACAGTGAATATACTACTTATTTTATGTGGACAAAAATAAAGAAATAGGCAGATAATTTAGGTTTGGAATTTTTACAGAACCCCATTAGCACCATTATATGGCCAATTAACTAAATAACAGAAGTATGGCAGTATTCTGGTTTTATCTCAGGAAAATGAGTTCACGTCTAGGTGCTGGTATTTACCATACTTCCTTTATGACACTGTGCAAATTATGTTTCTGACAGGTGGGCTCACCCCCAATCAATCCAAACAGAAACAAATGCTCTATCTTACTCCCCGGAGACTTTGATGTTAAAATGGAAGTGTGCTGTAGAATTATACATTGATATTGTTTTTCCTTAAATTTAGAATAAACTGGAGAAAGCAATGGCACCTCACTTCAGTACTCTTGCCTGGAAAATCCCATGGGTGGAGGAGCCTGGTAACCTGTAGTCCATGGGGTCTCTAAGAGTCGGACACAATTGAGCAACTTCACTTTCACTTTTCACCTTCATGCATTGGAGAAGGAAATGGCAACCCACTCCAGTGTTCTTGCCTGGAGAATCCCAGGGACAGGGGAGCCTGGTGAGCTGCCATCTATGGGGTCACACAGAGTCGGACATGACTGAAGCGACTTAGTACTAGTAGTAGTAGTAGTAGTAGAATAAACTAATTTTTTATAAGGACCAACTAAATGTCAGGAATTACCCAGTGTAGACAAAACTATCTTTATGTTGCCAATGGACAAAAAACAGAAGGTAAAAAATTTACCCCCAGTCACATTGGTAATAAGTATTACTGAAGTGAATAAATGAAGTCATTTGATAGGATGCCCTATTCTTTTTCTCTTAAATCAAGCAGAAAAATTTACAATGTGACTTGTGCTATATATTTTTTGAAGATTGGTATTCAAATACCTATAGTCAGTGTTCTTTAAGAAGTGGAGATCTGAATAATTTGGTTCCTGCTCTTACCCCCGGGTGGGTCTATTTTCACTTGGTGTGCACACTGTCCTCTTAAAATTTATTTTAAATCAAGAGTTCTTAGATTAACATGAAAGAGTGGATGAATGACCCTCATTTAGAGAGTCATAAATTGGCAAAATTATTTGCAAGCTAGCCAATGTTTTGCTCTTAGAAAGAAGGCTGTGTAGACTCCTGTGATAATTTTCCAAAATATTTGAAAAATACTCAAACAAAGGCTTAGGAATGTTAGTTGGTTTATTCAGTATTGTCTCCAAGGAAACTACTCTCTCTCTTTTTTTTTTTTTTTTTTTTTTGTAGCCTGAGAATGACTGTGTAGGAGGGATCCTGTGAAAGGACCTGTTAAATTATGATAAATATTCATTTGCTCATTTTAGCATCTGGATAAAGACTTTTTTATACTTTGAAAGATACATTCCAAAAAAGACTTTAATTGACTTGGTGAACTATCTTTCTACCAACAAGAAGGATAAGTAAACTGGGGCCATATATTTTTTCATATTGCAAAAACATAAAAAATATCATAAAGGGAAATCAAAGTAGTAACCAACCGGTAGAACTGCTGAGATAGTTGTAATATTTTTTCAAACACTTTAGCAGAGCAATATTGATTTTCTATACATATGTATGCAGAAATATACAGGTGTTTACAGTCTTGGTATAGTTTGTAATGAATTTTAAAGGTGTTGCGAACAACAGCAGCAAAGCATGAGTGATTAGCATTTCAAATCCAAGATGGATAGAAGGTATGATGAAACAGCAAATTATACTTTTTAATAAGTGTATTGTTCTGCTGAAAGAGATTATTATATTCACAGACAGCCAATTTTGTAGTGATGAATTATTGTTTAAAAGCGTTTTCCCTATGATATTTTTGGTAAGCAGTTAACAAATAACTGCTTAGCTGATTTTTATGTATGCATTTATAAATCTTTGCTATTGTTAAATTTCATACCAAGTAAACTGATATGTTTTTTATTGTATATGTACCATCTTCATTTTTTCTTTCATTTGAATTTTCCAAAACAGCGTAATTTTTTCAACCATGAAAGTGAAGCATGATATGAAAAAGATGACAAGGTTGAGGGCATAATCTTAGGGTTATACCTGATGTCCTTTTTAACCAGAAGCTCTAATCAACATGTAGAATACCATTGTCACCTTGTCTTCAAATAGTGAAACATTTGCCATTATTCCCTCAAACTGTGAGTAATTGCAGGGAAATTTTTCTCTTATCTGGCACCTCTTTCAATCTTCTGGTCTTTAAAAGTCAGTCGATGTTGGGCAAAACTAATACAATATTGTAAAGTTTAAAAAAAAAAAAAAGAATACTGGAAAAAAAAATTAAATAAAAGTCAAGGAAACTTATTCTACTTACTATAGATTTTTCCCCCAAAGTAGATTAAGCATAAGAGAAAACTAGCTTGTTTATTTTCAAATTGAAATTAATGAATAGTTTTACATAGTATTGAAGTTTTATGTTTTAAAATTTAATATTCTCATTTTAATTGTTATAACCATCTCAGGGTTCTGGAGTCTATTACCAATAATCATTATGATTTTCTGATTAATCAGTAGTTTTAGTGTTAATCACTCCTATAAGCTGCTTATCTGAGTGATAGGTGAAGGCAGGGATGATTTAGTTATGGAAATGTAAGGTATGCAGGAAGATGGCCGCCAAATAAAATAGTCTCTGTCAAATACCTGAAAAATAAACTTCGGATATTTTCTTTGAAAGGTTAGACAGAATCTAAACAGTTGTACCTTAAAATGTTGCCTCCAACTACACTGAAATTTTAAATATAATGCCATATTCTTGGATGAATCATGCCATCCTCTTACTCACGTCAAGTTGTTTCAGCTTAATTTTTCAAAATACTTCACTTGTAATGAACTTCCATTTTTTTACCTTTGGGTGATTTCTACCTTGAGTTAATAACAGGACAACGGTAATTGTGTTTTTAGTAAGATCTTTTTTTTGTCATGTAGTTTTAAACAGTAATGACTAACATAAGGCGTAGATACTTGGAATAGTTTATAACTTTCTGTCCTCCTGTGTCTTACCAATACCTTTACATTCATATTTATTCACAACTTCCCTCCACCTGCAGAGGCAAGTCTGGAACAAGAGCTATTTTGTCCCGTAGCTTTAGTAAATCTATATCCTACTGAGAAATAAGAAAAAATTAAAGGCAGAATAGTCTTTTGTTATCTGAACACCCTGTCCAATTTTCTCTCAATGTTCTTTTATCCATTTTACTCATTAAATGTCAGTAAATTATCACCCCCACAGAAAGCAATGACTAAGTACAATACAAAAAGGTTTTTCTTTGAAACCCAGTTCTGTATAATTGCGCTTACCTTTGAAGATTCAGGTCTTCAATGAAGATTATTTATTTCTTGGGTAGTAAGGCTTTCTTTTTTGGTCCTGCATGGGGTAGTTTGGAGCTCTTCTGTGGATTGTTGTTCACCTGGAAATATGCTGGACTAAAGTGGAAAAGAGTCCGAAATGCAGTACGTGGATACAGTCTCAAAAACAACAGAATGATGTCCCTTCATTTCCAAGGCAACCCATTCAATATCACGGTAATCCAAGTCTGGGCCCCGACCAGTAATGCTGAAGAAGCTGAAGTTGAACAGTTCTATGAAGACCTACAAGACTTTCTATAATTAACACCCAAAAAAGATGTCCTTTTCATTAAGAGGGCTGGAATTATATGACATCAACAAACACCTGGAGTAACAGGCAAATTTGGCCTTGGAGTACAGAATGAAGCAAGGCAAAGGCTAATAGAGTTCTGCCAAGAAGGCTCATTGGTCACAGCAAACACCCTCTTCCAACAACATAAGAGAAGACTCTACACATGGACATCACCAGATGGTCAATACCATAATCAGATTGATTATATTCTTTGCAGCCAAAGATGGAGAAGCTGGACAAGACAGCTTGTCAGTAAAAACAAGACCAGGAGCTGACTGTGGCTCAGATCATGAACATTATTGCCAAATTCAGACAAATTGAAGAAAGTATGGAAAACCACTAGACCATTCAGGTATGAGCTAAATCAAATCTTTTATGATTACACAGTGGAAATGAGAAATACATTTAAGGAACTAGATCTGATAGAGTGCCTGATGAACAATGGACAGAGGTTCGTGACATTGTACAGGAGACGGAACAAGACCATGCCCAAGAAAAAGAAATGCAAAAAAGCAAAATGGCTGTCTGAGGAGGCCTTACAAATAGCTGTGAAAAGAAGAGAAGCAAAAAGCAAAGGAGAAAAGGAAAGATATTCCAATTTGAATGCAGAGTTCCAAAGAATAGCAAGAAGAGATAAGAAAACTGTCTTCAGTGATCAGTGCAAAGAACTAGAGGAAAACAATAGAATGGGAGAAACTAGAGATCTCTTCAAGAAAATTAGAGATACCAAGGGAAATTTTCATGCAAAGATGGGCTCAATAAAGGACAGAAATGGTATGGACCTGACAGAAGCAGAGGATATTAAGAAGAGGTGTCAAGCATACACAGAAGAACTGTATAAAAAAGATCTTCATGACCCATATAATCATGACGGTGTGATCACTCACCTAGAGCCAGACATCCTGGAATGTGAAGTCAAGTGGGCCTTAGGAAACATCACTATGAACAAAGCTAGTGGAGGTGATGGAATTCCAGTTGAGCTATTTCAAATTCTGAAAGATGATGATGTGAAAGTGCTCCACTCAATATTCCAGCAAATTTGGAAAACTCAGCAGTGGCCACAGGACTGGAAAAGGTCAGTTTTCATTCCAACCCCAAAGAAAGGCAATGGCAAAGAATGCTCAAACTACTGTACAATTGCACTCATCTCACATGCTAGTAAAGTAATGCTCAAAATTCTCCAAGCCAGGCTTCAGCAATACATGAACTGTGAACTTCCAGATGTTCAAGCTGGTTTTATAAGGCAGAGGAACCAGAGATCAAATCGCCAACATCTGCTGGATCATGGAAAAAGGAAGCAAGTTCCAGAAAAGATCTATTTCTGCTTTATTGACTATGCCAAAGCCTTTGACTGTGTGGATCACAATCAACTGTGGAAAATTCTGAAAGAGATGGGAACACCAGACCACCTGGCATGCCTCTTGAGAAACCTGTATGCAGGTCAGGAAGCAACAGTTAGAACTGGACATGGAACAACAGACTAGTTCCAAATATGAAAAGGAGTATGTCAAGGCTGTATATTGTCACTTTGCTTATTTAACTTATATGCAGAGTACATCATGAGAAACGCAGGTCTGGATGAAGCACAAGCTGGAATCAGGATTGACGGGAGAATTATCAATAACCTCAGATATGCAGATAACACCACCCTTATGGCAGAAATTGAAGAGGAACTAAAGAGCCTCTTGATGAAAGTGAAAGTGGAGAGTGAAAAAGGTCGCTTAAAGCTCAACATTCAGAAAACAAAGATCATGGCATCCAGTCCCATCACTTCATGGCAAATAGATGGATAAACAGTGGAAACAGTGGCAGACTTTATTTTGGGGGGCTCCAAAATCACTGCAGATGGTGATTGTAGCTATGAAATAAAAAGATACTTACTCCTTGGAAGAAAAGCTATGACCAACCTAGACAGCATATTAAAAAGCAGAGACTACTCTGCCAACAAGGTCTATCTGGTCAAGGCTATGGTTTTTCCAGTAGTCATGTATGGATGTGAGATTTGGACTATAAAGAAAGCTGAGCACCAACGAATTGATGCTTTTGACTGTGGTGTTGGAGAAGACTCTTGAGAGTCCCTTGGACTGCAAGGAGATCCAACCAGTCCATCCTAAAGGAGATCAGTCCTGAGTGTTCATTGGAAGGACTGATGTTGAAGCTGAAATTCCAATACTTTGGCCACCTGATGCAAAAAGCTGACTCATTTGAAAAGACCCTGATGCTGGGAAAGATTGAAGGCAGGAGGAGAAGGGGACGACTGACTGAGGATGAGATGGTTGAATGGCATCAACGATGTGATGGACATGAGTTTGAGTAAACTCTGGGAGTTGGTGATAGACAGGGAGGCCTGGCATGCTGCAGTCCATGGGGTCACAAAGAGTCGGATACTACTGAGTGACTGGACTGAACTGAAAGTGGAAAATTATTGTCTCTGCACAGAATTCCTCTCTTTTCTGGGCTGTACACTCAGCAAGAGAGCTACTTCCCTTATTTCCCTTTCTTTCTTGTGGATCCCTTACTGGGATCTGGAACTGGAATGGAGATAGCATCTTCTGTCAATTCAATCAAGCTTTTCACTTTTGAGGTGGCTGTATGAGGTTGGTCTAGACAAGAAATGCCTGAGGCCAGTTTATCACTGTAGACAATAGTAACAACAGCAGTTCAGATAATGTTTTGGGTTTGTTGGTTTGTTTGGGACCATATCTTTCATAGTCTCAATGCAAAAAATGCATTGGACAGAATTAAAGAAGGAAGTGAAGTAAATCAGAAAGATAAATGTCGTGTACTAATGCATATATACAGAATCAAGAAAGATGGTACTGAAGAATTTATTTGTAGGGCAGCAGTGGAGAAACAGATATAGAGAAGAGACTTATGGACCTGGGAAGTGGGGAGGAGAGGATTAGATGTATGGAGAGAGTAACATGGAGACTTGCATTACCATATGTAAAATAGATAGCCAATGGGAATTTGCTGTATGTCTCAGGGAACTCAAACAAGGGCTCTGTATCAAACTAGATGGGTGGGATGAGGAGGGAGATAGGAAGGAGGTTCAAGAGGGAGAGGACATATGTTTACCTATGGCTGATTTATCTGAGATTTGACAGAAAACAAAATTCTGTAAAGCAATTATCCTTCAATTTAAAAATAAAGGAACTCTGTTTGAAGAGCAACAATGATTTATGGAGATGATAAATTTGGGAGAGGGGGAACTGAAAATGTCAAACCTCTGGCCTAAAGTTTTTGTAAAAGTATAAAAGAGAATCTTAAACTTGGAATAAACAAGCAGTCCATAGAAAATAAATAAATAAATTTAAAGAAAAAAAGCAAGGAAGACTATTCTGACTCTTGCTATTGGCAGAGAAACTGAACTCAGATCCTCTGAAACAAATGATGTGTTTTTAAGCACTGAAAGTGAAAAGTGAAGTTGCTCAGTCATGTTTGACTCTGTGACCTCACGGACTGTAGCCTACCACACTCCTCTGTCCATGAGATTTTCCAAGCAAGAGTACTGGATTGGGTTGCCATTTCTTTCTCCAGAGGATCTTCCTGACCCAGGGATTGAACCCGGGTCTCCCACATTGTAGGCAGATGCTTTACTGTCTGAGCCACCAAGGAAGTCCTAATTGGTGCCTATCTAAATTAGGCTTCTACCCTCCCACAGAAACTGTGAGCTAAGGGCACTATATTCTAGATGAAAAACATTGCAAAGAGTGGGCTCCAGAGTCTTAGAGAAAGTCATTCTAGGTTATAAAACTAGCAAGAAGATTTTTTTTTTTTAAGGGGCAGAGAAAGAATTGACAATGACAAGTTTTCTAAAGTAAATGTTCTAAGAAAAGAATCACTAGAGGCAGAGATAGGAAGAAGCTTTATCTTAATGAAACTGAAAGAGGAGAGTGAAAAAGTTGGCTTAAAGCTCAACATTCAGAAAACTAAAATCATGGCATCCGGTCCCACCACTTCATGGCAAATAGATGAGGAACAGTGGAAACGGTGGCTGACTGTTATTGGGGGCTCCAAAATCACTGCAGATGGTGATTGCAGCCATGAAATTAAAAGACGCTTACTCCTTGGAAGGAAAGTTATGACCAACCTAGACAGTATATTAAAAAACAGAGACATTACTTTGCCAACAAAGTTCCGTCTAGTTGAGGCTATGGTTTTTCCAGTCATGTATGGATGTGAGAGTTGGACTATAAAGAAAGCTGAGCACCAAAGAATTGATGCTTTTGAACTGTGGGGTTGGAGAAGACTCTTGAGAGTTCCTTGGAATGCAAGGAGATCCAACCAGTCCATCCTAAAGGAGATCAGTCCTGAGTGTTCATTGGAAGGACTGATGTTGAAGCTGAAACTCCAATACTTTGGCCACCTCATGTGAAGAGTTAACTCATTGGAAAAGACCCTGATGTTAGGAAAGATTGAAGTTTGGAGGAGAAGGGAACAACAGCAGGTGAGATGGTTAGATGGAATCACCAACTCAATGGACATGGGTTTGTGTGGACTCCGGGAGTTGGTGATGGACAGGGAGGCCTGGTGTGCTGCAGTTCATGGGGTTGCAAAGAGTTGGTCATGACTGAGTGACTGAACTGAACTGAACTGAAATGGAGGAAAATATTCAGGCTTTTTTAGTCAATGACAGACATAGTTTCTGCTTATACTGCTCCAGCCATGAAGTCTCATTAATTCTCAAATAACCAGTTTAAAAATCTGTATTATTTTGGCCTAAGTTTGAACTGATGTGCATCTCTATGGTCTGTCTATAACAGACATAGAATATAACATATTCTAAACAAGTGAATAGTTGAAGCCAAATGTTTCAAAATATTTAAAATTAATTGAAAAAAATTTAAATTACATTTTGTTCTTAAATTATACCCAATTTCATATCACTGTTGTTTTAGAAATTATAACTCTTTTCTAGTTATTAAAACAAATCCCCTAACATCTCTACTAGATTTTTTTTACCACCTCATTCATCAAAGAACTAGTGATTTTAAAGAGTAATTCTATAACCTCTATTTTTTTGCCTATAAATTAAAAATATAATATAAGCCTGTGATCATAATATAGCTATATCAGATATTTTCAAATATTTTAAACAAAATATTAAGTATAATTTGAAGACAAGAGCAAGTGAGCAACTAGTCTATGAGAAAGTTTGTGTCTGGATAGAGGACAGAATAAATATTGTTATTTTAACTCTTACATTAGTATTCTCGGAGAAGGCAATGGCACCCCACTCCAGTACTCTTGCCTGGAAAATCCCATGGACAGAGGAGCCCGGTGGACTGCCGTCTATGGGGTCGCGAAAAGTCGGACATGACTGAACACCTTCATTTCCACTTTTCACTTTCATGCATTGGAGAAGGAAATGGCAACCCAGTCCAGTGTTCTTGCCCGGAGAATCCCAGGAACGGGGGACCTGGTGGGCTTCCGTCTATGGGGTCGCACAGAGTCGGACACGACTGAAGCGACTTAGCAGCAGCATTAGTATTCTATTAGAAACGTTGTCGTTTTTCATCAATACGTAGGACAAATATTACCCATCAATGGCTAAGTTTGTTGTGACTCTTTGAGTGGAACAAAGGTTTAGTATGTTTAACCTTCCCCTCACACTCTCCCTTAGTCCTTGGAAGCAGCTTCTGTATGATACTCAGCATTCAATATAGTAGTATTTTCAGTACCTTGTTATAAAGAAAAGTTTTCTTTATAAAGTTTTCTTTATGCATGTTTCAATCAGAGTGAAATTCAGGTCCCTGTAGTCTCTTTTTCCCTAGTTTTTTAGCTATATCTTATTGCTCCTAGGGTTACTTATACCTACAATTGACCCTTAAACAGCATAAGGGTTGGGAATACTAATCCTCTGTGTAGTTGAAAATCCTCATAAAACTTATAGCCACCGAATAGTATCTGAGGTTCCTCCATGTCCGTAGTTCTACATCTGCAGATTCAACCAAATTAGGATCATGTTATACTGTAGTATTTTTTTTTTAACTTTTCATTTTATGTTGGACAATAGCCATTAAGCTACTTGTAATAGTTACTATTGAAAAACATTTACAATTGAACCCATGCAGATCAAATCCATGTTTTTCAAGGGTTAACTGTATTTTTTTTTCTTTCTTTGATTATTAAAATATTTTAATCCCATTATCGTCACTTATCAGTTTGATACACATTCACTTACTATATCAAACCAGATAAATGTGTTTTGCATACTTAAAAAGAATTGTTAGTGTGGTAAAATATATATAAATTTTACCATCTTAACCATTTTTTTTCCATCTTAACCATTTTTAAGTGGACACTTCAGTGACATTAAGCATTAATAGTGCTGTGCTACCATAACCGCTATACATGTGTGGAACTCTTTTTATCCTGAAAATCTGAAATTCTATGCCTATTGAATAAGTTCCTATTCCCCTCTCCTTTCAGCCCTTGGAAACCACCATTCCTCTCTCTTTGATTTTGATCACTCTAAGCTCCTCATATACGTAGAATAAAAAATTACTTGTATTTTTGTGGCTGGCTTACTTAACTTGGCAAAGTGTTATCAAGATTCATCCATGCTGTACAATATGTCCTAATTTTCTTCCTTCTTGAGATTGAATAATATTTCATTGCATATATACACACACAAACACACATACATACACCATATTTCACTTATCTATTCATCTGTAGGTGAGTACTTGATTTGCTTCCACATTTTGGCTATTATGAATGATACTGCTATGAACATGGGTTTACAAATATCTCTTTGAGACTGGGATTTTAGATCTTTGGTGCATATACTCAGAAGTGGGATTCCTGAAATATTGTAATTCTATTTTTAATTATTGAGGGACAATCATGTTATTTTTCCCACAGTAGCTATACTTGTTTACGTTCCCACCAATAGTGCACAGACTTTTGCCACATCCTTGCCAACATTTGTGATTTTCTGTTCATATGTATATTGTTATTCAGTCACTAAATCATGTCGAACTCTGTGACCCCAAGGACTGAAGCACGCCAGTCTCCCCTGTCTTTCACTATCTCCTGGAGTTTGTTCAAACTCATGTCCATTGAGTCATTGGTGCCATCTAACCATCTCATCCTCTGTCACCCTCTTCTCCTCTTGCCCTCAATCTTTCCCAGCATCAGAGTCTTTTCAAGTGAGTCAGCTCTTCACAACAGGTGACCAAGGTATTGGAGTTTCAACTTCAGCATCAGTTCTTCCAGTGAATATTCAGGGTTGATTTCCTTTAGGATTGATTGGTTTGATCACCTTGCTGTCCAAGGGACTCTAAAGAGTCTTTTCTAGCACCACAGTTGGAAAGCATCAATTCTTTGGCACTCAGCCTTCTTTATAGTCCAAATCTCACATCCATATGTGACTACTGGAAAAACCATAGCTTTGACTATATGGACCTTGTTGGCAAAGTGATGTTTCTGCTTTTTAAATATGCTGTCTAGTTTTGTCATAGCTATTCTTCCAAGGAGCAAGTGTCTTTTAATTTCATGCCCGCAGTCACCATCCTCAGTGATTTTGGAGTCCAAGAAAATAAATTCTGTCATTGTTCCCATATTTTCCCCATCTATTTGCAGTGAAGTGATAGGAATGGATGCCATGATCTTAGTTTTTTGAATATTGAGTTTTAAGTCAGGTTTTTCACTCTCCTCTTTAAACTTCATCAAGAAGCTGTTAGTTTCCCTTCACTTTCTGCCATTAGAGTGGTGTCATCTGCATATCTGAGTTTATTGATATTTCTCCTGGCAATCTTGATTCCAGCTTGAGCTTCATCCAGTCCAACATTTTGCATGATGTACTTTGCATATAAATTAAATAGGCAAGGTGACAATATACAGCCTTGATGTACTCCTTTCCCAATTTGGAAAACCAGTCCATTGTTTCATGTTCATTTCTAACTATTGCTTTTTGACCTGCATACAGGTTTCTTAGGAGATAGGTAAGGTGATTTGATAATCCCATTTCTTTAAGAATTTTCCACAGTTTGCTATGATCCACACAATCAAAGGCTTTAGTGTAGTCAGGGAAGTGAAGTAGATGTTGTTCTGTAATTCCCTTGTTTTTCCTATGATCCAATGGATGTTGGCAATTTGATCTCTGATTCCTCTGCCTTTCCTAAGTCCAGCTTGCACATCTGGAAGTTCTCAGTTTATGTACTTTTTAAGCATAGCTTGAAGGATTTTGAGCATTACCTTGCTAGCATGTGAAATGAGTGAATCTGTGGGGTAGTTTGAACATTCTTTGACATTGCCTTTTGGGGATTGGAATGAAAACCGACCTTTTCCAGTCCTGTGGCCACTGCTGAGTTTTCCAAATTTGCTGACATAATGAGTGCAGCACTTAAACACCATCATCTTCTGGATTTACAAAAGCTCAGGTAGAATTCCATCACCTCCACTAGCTTTTTTTGTAATAATGCTTCCTAAGGCCCACTTGATTTCACAATCCAGGATGTCTGGCTCTAGGTGAGAGACTATACCATCGTGGTTGTCAGGGTCATTAAGACCTGTTTGGTATAGTTCTATGTATTCTTGCCACCTCTTCTTAATATCTTCTGCTCCTGTTAGATTCATACTGTTTCTGTCCTTTATTGTGTCCATTTTTGCATGAAATGTTCCCTTGAAATGTATCTTTTATTTTCTTAAAGAGATTTCAGTCTTTCCCATTCTATTATTTTTCTCTATTTCCTTGCACTGTTCACTTAAGAAGGCATTTTTATCTCTTCCTGCTATTCTTTGGAGCTCTGCATTCAAATGGGTGTATCTTTCCTTTTCTCCTTTGCCTTTCACTTCTATTCTTTTCTAAGCTCCTTGTAAGGCCTCCATAGACAACCATTTTGCCTTTTTGCATTTCTTTTTCTTGGGGAAGATTTTGATCAGAGCCTCCTGTACAATGTTATAAAACTTTGTCCATAGTTCTTTAGGCACTCTGTCTCTGATCTAATACCTTGAATATATTTGTCACTCCTACTGTATAATCAAAGGATTTAATTTAGGTCATACCTGAAGGCCTAGTGGTTTTCCCTACCTTCTTCAATTTAAGTCTGAATTTTGCAATAAGGAGCCCATGATCTGCGCCACAGTCAGCGCCCAGTCTTGCTTTTGTTGACTGTATAGAGCTTCTCCATATTTGGCTACAAAGAATATAATCAATCTGATTTTGATATTGACCATCTGATGATGTCCATGTGTAGAGTCATCATTTGTGTTGTTGGAAGATGGTATTTGCAACGATCAGTGCATTCTCTTGGCAAAACTCTATTAGCCTTTGCCCTGCTTCATTTTGTACTCCAAGGCCAGACTTGCCTATTACTCCATTTATCTCTTGACTTCTTACTTTTGCATTCCAGTCCCCTATGATGAAAAGGACATCTTGTTTTGGTGTTAGTTCTAGAAGGTCTTATATGTCTTCATAGAATTGTTCAACTTCAGCTTCTTCAGCATGATTGATTGGGTTATATACTTGGATTACCGGGATATTGAATGATTTGCCTTGGAAATGAACCAAGATTATTCTGTCATTTTTGAGGTTGCACCCAACTACTATATTTCAGACTCTTGTATTGACTATGAGGGCTACTCCATTTCTTCTAAGGGATTCTTGCTCACAGTAGTAGATATAACGGGCATCTAAATTTGCCTACTCCTGTCCATTTTAGTTCACTGATTCCTAAAATGTCAGTGTTCACTCTTGCCATCTCCTGTTTGACCACTTCCAATTTACATTGATTCGTGGAACTGACTTACCATGTTCCTATGCAGTATTGTTCTATATAGCATCAGGCTCTACTTTCACGACCAGACATATCCACAACTTCAACTGGCATCATTTCTACTTTGGCTCAGCCTCTTCATTCCTTCTGAAGCTATTTATCTGCTCTTATTAGACATTAGGTTTACATTTTATAAAAAATATTAAAAATGTATAAACATATAAAATATTTTTAAAATGTATATATTTTTCTTTGCTTTCAAAATGACTCAATGTGGAACAGTATTTTTATTTCCAGTGTATGGATAAGGAAACTAAGATACAGAGAATGTTGTCCAAGGTCACAAAGCTAGTGAGTGGCAGAACCAGTTTTGAAATCTAGGCAATCACTCTCCAGATCAATATACTTAACAACAGTGTCAAACAAATAAGTATAACAGTAAATCAATATTGCAATATTTGATAAATGCTACAAAGGAGGGGAAAAAAAAAACAGAATGGTTTAAGAGTGGAAAACATTATGAATCTCCTTGAGAATGGGTAGTCAAGGAAAGCCACTCTGAATGAGAATGTACGTTTTAGTTGATGCCTAAAGCTTAAATACCCACGGGATCACAAAAGTGACTAAACAACTTAGTAACTTGGTGACTAAACACCAGCAACAAAGCTCGAATAGGAGCCATTAGTTGAATGCCTGGGGCCCCAGCAATCCTTTGTAGAAACTAATCAATATAGTTAAACCCCTCCAGCCACCCCACGTTTATCTTGCTCACTTCTGCTTTCATGCCTTTGCCTGGGCCCTACTGTTCTTTCCTGTGTTGTAATTTTTTTCCACCTAAAAATATTTTTTTGACTGAATGTAAAACTTACCTTATTTCTCTAAACTCTTTTGACATATAACAAGTCATGTTCAAGCTACCTAATAGTTCCTTGTCTTATTTTATTGGTAGCTATGTTTATATTCAATATGCCATGCAAACCATTGGCTAGTGACATGGGCCCTCCCTTATTGTGAGGAGTTCATTACCTTTATAAGTCAGAACATGTGATACATGATACACGATACACACCATGTGATCCTTGACATGACTTTACCCTAAGGCTACAGGCTGAACCAGGCCTGGATCCCTGAGCTGAGAGTGATCAGTCTTGAGGCTGGCCTATGAGGAGGTATCATGAGGAATCTCCCTCATTAGATCATGCTTTTCTGATTGCTATTTAAACCAACATAGTTCTTTCTTTGAGAGTTTAAATAGGTAACAGAAATTAAAAGAGATCAGAAGTATTTGCCTAAACCCTCTAAGCAAAGGCAGGAGGAATCTTTGTGAAAACATTTCTGATAATCAAAGTTAGGAGACACAGCTTAGTATAAGACCAGACCTGAGAGAAGAGATAAAGACTTTCTGTTTGATGTAACTGATACTTTATCCTATGTGACTGTCATCTATCCTGTCAGGGAAGTGTGTAATTTCCTAAGTTCTGTCTCATCACAACAAAAATTTGAAAGGATGGATGTTAAAGCCCTTGGCGTGTCAAGCTCTCGGACAGATCAGTGTTACGGCTCATGTTACAGCTCAGTTTTATTTAGAAGATAAAGGAAACTACATCCTTGAGGCATGAGAGCATGCTGACCCAAGCATGCCAACCCAAAAGACACGAAGAGAAGAGAGAGAGAGAGAGAGTGCATGAGAAAGAGCAGGAGAGTGGGAGAAAGGGAGAGCAGGAGAGTAGGAGAGAGGGAGAGGGAGAGCGGGAGAGAGGCCCCTGGCCCTTTGGCTCCTCTTTCTATATGTTTTTTTCTCCTTCCTCTGGCCTGCCCTATGTAAATTGGGCTAGCCAGATGTGCTGTTTGTTCTACCTGAAGTCCTCACTCTGGTCCTTGGACCTTCCTTTGTTCTATTTTCACAGGCTTTTCCCTTTCTTGTCTTTTAGCCACCGCCATTCTGGACTCCTTTTTCCTATTCTAACTACCTGACATTCCCCTCTCAAGAGATATAAGGCCCAATTCTTTGGGAATAGGGGTGTCGAGGTCATTCTGGCTACTTCCTGCTGAACTGGTATGGCGAGGGGCTTGGGCCTCCCCTCTCTTCCTAATCTCAGGCCTCAGAGTGCTTATAGCAGTGTCCGTCTAAGGGTGAGTGATGTTTTCCATGGTCAGCTGTAGTTTCATATATCCTTGTTGAACTGGCACTGCAAGTTGTAGCTTGTTGACCTGGGTAGAGACAAAAGGGGTTAGACAAATGATA
The DNA here is from genome assembly GCF_029378745.1 of Bos indicus. Lineage (NCBI taxonomy): Eukaryota > Metazoa > Chordata > Mammalia > Artiodactyla > Bovidae > Bos > Bos indicus. Next base: position 58,112,088 of record NC_091763.1, on the reverse strand, counting down.
ATACATGGAGCAATCATACACATCATCAATATGCCATAACAAGGACTAGTAGGGGCATTAGCCAACTCCAAATTCCCATCACCAGGATGGCTTAAATTCCTCCTTGTTAGGGATCAGAAGATCTGTCTCCTGTCTGTTTTGGAGTACAACCCCTGCCAAGCTGTGTTGGCTCTTTAGAGCTGTCCTGAGAAATCTTATCCCCAGAAACTAGATTTTGGGGGTGTTCATTAGAATGGCACTCATTTGTAGTTCTGAATAGGTATCTGAGATCTCCCAGGGGCTCACAGGTGTATTGAGTGTCCTCTTCTGTTTTCTTCCATGGCTTGATTTGTGAGTAGTGAATCCAAGAGTCGTCCTGGTACCTTGACTGCTGTGGGGGTAGAAAGTATTACAGGGTAGGGATCCTTCCATGTGGGCTGGAGTTGAGCCTCTGGGGACCCACATTTCCAGACTTTAATTAGGACTTGAGTCCCTGGAGCATATAGTGGTGACTCCTTAGAATCTTTTGGGTCCTGGTTCACACCCCACAAGCATATATCCTGTTGGAACTGCCCAATGTCCATGGTATAAGACTGGAGGGTCTGAGCCTCTGGATCTAGGAAGAGGTCATTGACATAAACTAAAGGTTTCCTATATAGCATCTCATAAGGACTAAGACCAACCTCTTCCTTAGGGGCAATATGGATGTGGAGGAGAGCTATTGGTAAAGCCTCCTTCCATCCCAGGGAGGTCTCCTGGGTTATCTTTTTTATCACTGATTTTAAGAATTGGTTGGCTCTTTCTACTTTTCCTGAAGACTGAGGCCTCCAGGCACAATGGAGATAGTAAGTAATGCCCAATGCTTTCGAGACCCCTTGGGTGACCTTAGAAGTAAATGATATCTCATTGTCTCTTTGTAAAGACCTGGGCAGACCAAACCTCAGAATGATTTCATGGAACAGTTTTTTTACCACCTCCTCAGCCTTAGTCCAGGTGGGAAAGCCTTCAATCCATCCTGTGAATGTATCTATCATGACTAATAGGTATTAATACCTTTGAGAAACTGGCATCTGGGTGAAGTCCATCTACCAGTCCTCTCCTGGGTAGGCCCCACGTCACTGGACAGGTTGGGCCAACTGGGGTCTTTGAACTCCTTGGGGGTTGTTTAATTGGCAAGTGGGACAAGTGGAGACCACTTGCCTTATAGTTGTTTGGAGGTCTGTTCTTCTGAAGGACCTTTCTAGTAACCTTTGGAGGGCCTTTTCCCCCTAAATGAGTGGTGGCATAAAGGAGTTAACCAACTTTCATTGGAGGTTCCCAGGCAGAAAAAGGAGTCCCTCCTTTTGGAACTACCCCATATGACCTTCTTAAAAACCCTCACTGTTAGCTTTAAGATTCTCATCTTCAGTATATGAAGGAGTTCCTGGCAAATTAGTCTGTGGAACTAAGGTGACAACCCCTATCAGGTCATTGTTCTGTAATGCTGCTCTCTTAGCCGCCTGATCAGCTGATTGGTTCCCTAGTGCCACTTCCGTGCTCCCTTTTTGGTGTCCTTTGCACTGGGAGACTGAAACCTCAGCAGACAGATGGGTTGCCTCTAAAAATCTAAGGATTTGATCACCATATTTGCTTGGGGACCCTCAGGTGATCAAGTGGCCTTTCTTTCCAAATAGCAGCATGTGCATGTAGCACCAGAAAGGCATACTTGAAGTCAGTGTAAATGGCTACTCTTTTTCCTTTTCCCAGCTCTAAAGCTCAAGTCAGGGCTATGAGCTTGGCTAATTGAGCTAAAGTACCTGGTGCCAAAGGTTTAGCCTCTATGGTCTCAAAATTGGAGACTACTACATATCCAGCTCTTCCTTTTCTATCCAAGACAAAGCTGCTTCCATAAGTGTATCAGATTTCCTCAGGATTGGTCAGAGGATATTCCAACAACCACTCTCAGGGTTTTGTCCAGTGGTCCAAGGTTTCTAGGCAAGAGTGAAAGGAGATAGAGGGTGGCTGGGTTAAGAACCTCACAAAGGGATATAGTAAGGCCTGGATTTTCCATCAGCACTACTTGATACCTGAGGATTCTTTGATCAGACATCCATAAATGGCCTCTCCCATTTAGGAGTGTTTCACTTGGTGGCTGATAAAAATACTTTGTTTGCCCCCAAAAGAGAGTTTTAAAGAATCTTCTATCAGGATTGCAATAGCTGCAAGATTTGGAAGGCAGGGAGGCCAGTCTCGGGTGGTTGGGTCAAGCCTCTTGGATAAGTAAGCTACAGGCTGGGGCTCAGATCCCAACCTTTGAGTTAACACTCCCAAGGCTATTCCTTGTCTTTCGTGGACATAAAATTGGAATGCTTTTTCTGGGTCTGGCAACCTCAAGGCAGGTGCTTGAGTTAAGGTTTGTTTTAGTGTAGCCTCTGCCTTCTTTTGAGGAGTTCCCCACATCAGTGGGATTGAATCATCCCATCCCTTTCATATAATGGCTGGGCTATTAGACCATAGTTGGGTATCCAGATTCTACAATACCCAGTTAGCCCCAGGAAAGCTCACAATTGTTTTCAAGTCGTGGGGGAGGGCAACTGGAGGATTCCTTGTACCCAATCAGAGGACAGCCTCCTGGATCCATGTGTAATCTAAACTCCCAGGTAAGTGACCTTTGTCTCAACCATCTGTGCCTTAGCATGGGAGACTTTATATTCCCTCTCTGCCAAAAAGTTTAGAACCTGAATTGCCGTTGGGCATTTTTCTGATCTGGAGAGCAAATTAGTAGCTCATCTACATATTGTAATATTTTCCCATTAGGCCCCAGGTCCAGGTCTAGGAGATCCCAGCTAAGGGCCTGTCCAAACAGGTGAGGGCTATCTCTGAACCCCTGAGGTAATACTGTCCAAGTCGTCTGTTGGTGTTTTTCTCCTGGAGCCTCCCACTCGAAGGCAAAAAGGTATTGGGTTTCTTTAGCCAGAGGTATGCAAAAAAATGCATCTTTGAGATCCAAGACTGTAAACCATTTGACACCGGGTGGGATTTCTCCCAAGATTACTTAGGGATTGGATACTGTGGGATAGAGAGGGACTACAGCTTCTTATATGATCAGGAGATCTTGAACCATTTGCCAGGTTCAGTCCTTTTTCTTTACTGAGAGTCCTTTACTGAGAGTCCTTTTTCTTTACCAATAGCCCACAAGCAAGGAATTTATTTATTAGAGACTGTAGTCCCTCCCGAGCCTCTCTTTTGAGGGGATATTGTTTCCGGTTAGGAAACCGAGTGGGATCCTAAAACTAATGATGAGCAGTTCAGCTTGGTGGGCTCATCCAGGAGTCCCCTGGTCCCATACCTGGAGGTTAACTTTGTCCTCCCATAATTTTTGGTCCCTCTCTATTGGAGAGGGTGTAATGGGTTCTTCAGCAGTAACCAGAAGCTGTGGGGTTCTAGGGGCTGAAAAGCTTCCCATCACAAAGGTGGTCCCCAGTTTAGTGAGTATATCTCTTCCCAATAAGGGAGTAGGGCACTCAGGAACCACCAGAAACTGGTGGGAAAATATTTGTCCATCCCAGCAACAAAGAAGTGTTTGGGTGAATCTTTTAGTAGTCGTTTTTCCTGTAGCACCCAAAATGGTACAGGTTTGGGAGGAGAAGGCTCTGCAGTAGGACCTCAGGACAGGGTAAGTAGCCTCTGTGTCAACCAAGGAATTCTCAGACCTACCTGCCCCATCCAGTTGCACCCTTAGCTCTAGCCCCGTGATGGTTATCTGTGACAGGCGGGCTGGCTGGAGCAGGCCACTTCAGTTCTGTTGAACCATCGTGAGGGAAGGCTTGGTGCTTGACCTTGAGGCTCTTGGGTCCCAAGGGCAGAGTGCCTCCCAATGTCCCAATTTATAGCATTTATAGCAAGCCATTTTAGGAGCCTTGTCATGGTTTGGTCACTCTTTGGCCCAGTGCCCCACCTGTCTACAGATTAGACATTGTCCTTCAAGGACTCTGGGTTTCCCATAGGGCTTCTCTGGAGGGTGGCCAGTTTCTGGGCATCCTTGTCTCTTTCCTTTTCTCCCTTTCCTGGGCCTTGGCCTCCTTCTCCTGTACTCTGTTATAAAAGGTATTGATGGCTGTTTGGACCATCTCATCTAAAGAAGCAGCAGGGTCCTGCTGCTGTAGCTGTTGTAACTTTATTCTGATGTCTGATTCACATTGGGACAGGAATTTGTCTTTTAAAATCACCTGTCCCTCATAAGAGTCTAAGTCCAGATAGGTAAACTTTTGGAGGGCCTCTTTTAGCCTTTCCAGAAAGGCAATGGGTTCTCATTGGGCTTCTGAGTTATTGCTGAGACTGGGCACAGTCCCACAAGTAATAGGCTTCCTTCTATTTCCATGGGTGGACTTCCTTAGGGGTGAGTTTTCTGAAGCTTATCCTACCTAGTACTGTTGTAACCCAGGCATCCCTGGGTCAGGGTGCAGATCCCCAGGCAGGCTGAGGTGTGACAGCCTCGTGCAGATTAAATCCCCAAGCAGGTCGAGGCAGGTCAGCCTCCCAAGAATTGGGTCCCTGGGCAGGTTGAGTTGTGATGACCTTCTGAGAACCCTGGACTGGCAGATCCCCAAGCAGGTTGACGTGTGACAACCTTTCGAGGACCAGATCCCCAGGTAGGTTAAGACAGGTTGACCTCATGGGACCCCTGGGCTGGAGTTGGGTGTCTCCAAGGTCTCCAGCATGACCAGTGCTGGGTAGGGTTAGGGACTGTAATTTTAACTCATTGCCAGTTTGTTCACCGCAGATGGGAATAGATACCATGATGTAAAGCAATCCAAGGCTGTGCCCTGAGACTGGGAACCTGGTGAAATAGTCATGAGCCTTGTCCTTTTACTGCTGTAAGGGACTATAAGTCACTGATTTCCTCCCCTAGTCCTCCATAAGAGCAGGTTAGGGTGTCTCCAATGGTAAACATTTCATTGTTATAGACCCACTTTAGGCAACAACAGAAATAATGACAAAGGAGTGGTTTATCTGGCCTTCTTAGGGGCATTAAAGTATTTTAATAATAGGCTGGGTGGAGCAATGTTGCCTACAAGGGGGTTGTAGGAGTTAGTAATTGGCTTAAGAACAAATTGGTAAGAGGCAACAGACCAGTTGTTCCATAAAAGTGGAGTGGAGATTTGATCTGGGGATATGTTTATAACTTTAGGAGAAGAGTGGTAAGGATTTGGGCCTGAACAGCCTGCAAGGCTAACTGCCAAACATTATCCCTGGAAGCCCATTTGCCTTTGAAGGGATGCCAACAGATGGACTTCTAGCAGGCATTGTGTGCCTGTCGCCCGCCCTAGCCGGTTCACTGAGAGATGCTGTTGTTGTACATGTTGTAGGAAACATGGAAGATGAAGGCCTGAATATCTAGAGGGGTTGGATATTATACAGTATTTCCCTCCCAAGGGTCAGCTATTTTCTGGTTGTCCCTCCAGAAGATTGTAGAGGCAACAACGTGGGCCCAGATTGGGGCTCAGGAAAAGAGCATGAAACAGGAGGGAAGGGGGCAGGGCACAACGTTTGAAAGAATGACATAGCACAAGGGCATAACATAAACCAATGAAAATCAATTGGGTCCAAGATGACAAGTCAAATTCAAGTAAACCTTAATCCCCAATCTGTAAGCTAAATGACACACCCAGATGTGGCAGGACAGCTCCAAGACACTGTCAAAAGAGGGAGGAGTGGGTGGTTCCCCAATGGCTGGGATGATTCTCCCACTCATTAGCATATGAATTCACCCAGCTTGAAAAAACTAGCCAGACCAGGGTCAAATTCCATGGTCAAAGCCCTTGCCCTCTGCAATGGCCCACAACCTGCTGAGTGTGTTTCTCTCTGAATCCTAACAAATCCACCTCTTATCTATCGCTGTGTCTCTCACTGAATTTTTGCAATGAGACATCAGAGCCTGAGCTTCACTAGGTCCTGAAGCCAGGCATCATGGGTTTTGGCTGGGCTCAAGTCCCAGGAGAAAGGAGCTGAAGGACGGGAGGAAAAAGCAATGAGAAAATGTGCCAAGGAATCCCCTTCATAGCCTGCTGGAAAATCTGCTAAATACCTGACCTGTGCTCATAGTTTCCATTGGCCTGATCCTTGGCATAAAGAAGATTAAGGACAGAAGAACCCCCACCGGCTTGGGTAACAGCTACTGGGGCTCAGCAGATAGTGAAGCCTTTGGGACATATTGAGGCGTAGCCTCTCCAGAGTCTCTCAGTTGTACCCACTGCCACTTGCCTGTTCATGGGAGGGTCGAGAAAACAAGAAAGGAGAGATTGTAAAGGAATTAAGATTTTGTTAGGCATATGTCCTTCCAGCCATAGGAGCAAGGACCTCCTACCTTAAACAGAAGTCTTCTGGAACCTGAGACTGAGTTGCTTGAGCTTTCTGCTATGTTTGTTATTCTTTGTCCCAGTTTCTAGCATGCTGGGCTTCTTGTCACTTCCCCTGAGCTGGGTTTTCTTCGTGTTCCACTTCTACTGCGAGCTTTCACCAAGTTGGGCTCCTGCTGTGCTTGGCCTCCTCCTTGCAGGGACTGCTAAGGTTGTTTCAGCCAGATTAAATCTGAGTCACCATAGATGTCAGGGGAGTGTGTAATTTCCTTGGTTCTGCCTCATCACAACAAAAATTTGAAGCAATGGACGTTAAAGCCTTCAGTGTGTCACAGCTCTCAGACAGACTGTGTCTTAGCTCTCAGACAGGTCAGTGTTACCACTCCGTGTTACAGCTCAGTTTTATTTAGAAAATAAAAGAAAATACATCCTTGAGGCATAAGAGCATGCCAACCCAAAAGTCGCGAAGAGAAGAGAGAGAAAGGAAGAGCAGGAGAGAGGGAGAGAGACCCCCGGCCCTTTGGCTTCTCTTTCTACATGTTTTTTCTCCTCCCCCTGGGCCTGTGCTATGTAAATGGGGCTAGCCGGGAGTGCTGTGTGTTCTACCTGAGGTCCTCACTCCAGTCTTTGGATCTTCCTTTGTTCTATTTTCATGGGCTTTTCCCTTTCTTGTCTTTTAGCCACAACCACTTTGGACTCCTTTTTCCTGTTCTAACAACATAACAATTCCATGGAAGGAGCAAGTCATGGAAAGAGCTAAGATGATAGAAAGAAAAGTCCCTGTGCCCAAAATAATCACTACATTATGGCTAGGAACCTGAGAAAGGCCTGGTGAAAGTGAAAGTCGCTCAGTCATGTACGACTCTTTGCAACCCCATAGACTTAGTCCATGGAATTCTCCAGGCCAGAATACTGGAGTGGGTAGCCTTTCCTTTCTCCAAGGGATCTTCCCAACCCAGGGATCAAACCCAGGTCTCCCACATTACAGGCGGATTTTTTACCAGCTGAGCCACAAGGGAAGCCCAAGAATACTGGAGTAGGTATCCTATCCCTTCTGTAGTGGATTTTCCCCACTCAGCAATCAAACCAGGGTCTCCTGCATTGCAAGCAGATTCTTTACCAACTGAGCTATGAGGGAAGCCCTTAGGAGAACCAAAGGAAAGACAAATGTGGTTTCTTGCTGAAATGGCACTTAAACTGAGAATTTGGAACTAGAGAATGGAAGGAAAGATGTTTGCTTGTACATACCATTGTTTTGAAGAAAACAGATTAAATATCTAAGAAATAATATGAGAAATTTGTTATCTGGTCTGTATAAACATAAAATGACAGTAAGGCTGTTGAGAGATGCGTTTAGGCATTCATCACCAAACCAGAACAAGCTCTCTCCATCAGATTCAACAAACATCTTTCTAACTTAGATGGCTAGAGAACATTTCTTTTCAAGCTTAATCTCTATGACTTAAACATTTTTGTCTCTCATTATTTGTGAGCAAGATCTGGGTTCTTGGAGTCATATTCATGGAGTTTGAATGTTGCACTTAAAAAAAAAACAACTACAAAAATTGTCAATCAAGAGAGAACTGATTTTCCTTTCACTGAACATTTTCAAGCAGAATCTGTTGCTTTTGAAGAGATACTATAGAGGTTATTCATTAAGCTTTAGGTAGAAGTTGGATTAATTGACCTCTTAAATTCTTCCTAGTATGTAACTATATTTCCTTGAAACAAGAATTAAAACAGAAAAGGAATTAAATCATTTTATTATCTTTTAGAACTCAAGCATATTAAAGATGATTAGATTAAGACCCAGTCTTGTCCTGATACTTTATTTACAAAGGATTAGAGATAATAACAGCAGCAGCAGCAGCAGAGATAATATAACTGTATGTTTTATTCTACTTTATTTCTCAAAATTAGTGAATTTTATTCCCTCGGAAAATTTTCCAAGTTGATTACATCAGATAAATTTGTAAACCAAGAACTCAGGGGCTTACTAAAAACCTTGGTTTTGTTAAAAAGTGTTAATTCACAACCTCCTTAGGAGCTTCCCTGGTCTTATCTGAAACTGGCCCCTGGACACAGAGGACAGATAGGGACCAAAGAAGGAGGCAGACACTCTAGGTTAGTGGCTGGCAGATTTAATATGCAAGAGAACTTATGAGGTTTGTCTTGGGTGGTTGCAAGGCAAATAGATCTCCATGCCAGCCCACTACAATCTTGAAAGTTTATGTTAAGGCCTAAACTGGATTCAGTCACATACCCAGTCAGATAGTTTCATCACTAGATCAGAGCTGTATCTAGGAGCAGCTTCTGACAGTAGGAAAGGCAAACAGATCCAAAAACAGAAGAATGGGTGAGGAGCCTTCAGTTGCTTGGGCCTAGCAGACCGGTCAAACCAGCAGTCACATCCTCTCAGTGACTTCCAGTAGGAAGTCAAACATAATTTAAGAATTATTTGCTAGATTAAATGTGCCATTAAATTGCAGAAAATAAAATGTGTAATTTACAAAGCTCATTTTTTTTACTCTCATGTTTGTGTTTTAATGTTTTCGTAAGAGCATTTGCACAGAATATTTACCTTCCTTCATAAGAGGAAGCATGATACTGACAGCTATTCTATAATTCATACTTTTAGGAAGTTTGTGAGGATATTTCATCTCTTTCATCTCTGTATTCTCAATAAGCGAAAAAAATCATTGGCAAAACATAATTAAAATATTCAAGCAGCATACCTCTTAGAAAAAAAATTAAAGCTAAAAACCATTGATGAAATACAAAAATACAAAGCATAACCCATTGATATATTAGAACTTCCACTGAATAAAAATGACTAGTATTATTAGGGGTAACATTTAGAGATAGTTAATTTTGTTTGGGGTAAAGAAAGGGATTTATACTGAAACTAGAAAGATACTCATCATGTATAACTATAATGCAAAGCTATTGAACATTATATGGGTTAGAATTAAATAATATACTGGATACAGATTTTAGAAATTGCTTTTTCTTACTCTTATTTGTTCTTAGTCTCATTCTCTCTCTCATTATATTACATACATGCATATAAAGCATGCACCACAAGCATACATAGATACACGTACTTTGTATGTGCACACACACACAAAACTGAAGAACAGAAATGTTTTTGTGTATGTGTATGATAGCTCAGAGAAGGCAATGGCACCCCACTCCAGTACTCTTGCTTGGAAAATCCCATGGACGGAGGAGCCTGGTAGGCTGCAGTCCATGGGGTCGCTAAGAGTCGGACACGACTGAACGACTTTACTTTCACCTTTCACTTTCATGCATTGGAGAAGGAAATGGCAACCCACTCCAGTGTTCTTGCCTGGGGAACCCCAGGGATGGCGGAGCCTGGCGGGCTGCCGTCTATGGGGTTGCACAGAGTCGGACACGACTGAAGCGACTTAGCAGCAGCAGCAGCAGCATGATAGTTAGCTATACACTTTCAACGTTTTCCTGATTTTAGCAAAAGAGATTGAAGTGGCAATCTAGAAAACTAAATTTAACTAGCTCTTAAGTGCAAATCTAGAAAACTAGATGATTTGGAAGTAGGTAAGGATGCTAAAGCTGAAACTCCAGTACTTTGGCCACCTCATTCGAAGAGTTGACTCATTGGAAAAGACTCTGATGCTGGGAGGGATTGGGGGCAGGAGGAGAAGGGGACGACAGAGAATGAGATGGCTAGATGGCATCACCAACTCTATGGACATGAGTTTGAGTCAACTCTGGGAGTTGGTGATGGACAGGGAGGCCTGGTGTGCTGCAATTCATGGGGTCTCAAAGAGTCGGACACGACTGAGCGACTAAACTGAATTGAACTGAAGGAGCATTTGTGGGCTTCCCGGTTGGCTCAGCAGTAAAGGATCCACCTGTAATGCATGAGTCGCTGGAGATGCAGCTTCTATCCCTGGTTTGGGAAGATCCCCTGGAGGAGGGCATGGTAATCCACTCCAGTATTCTTGCCTGGAGAATCCCATGGACAGAGGATCCTGACAGACTACAATCCATAGCATTGCAAAGAGGTGGACACGACTGAAGCAAATGCAAGGGGCGTTTGTAGCCCAGGTAAAAGTACTAGATTTCTCAGGGCCCAATCTTTGAACTCACACTCAAGGAGGAGAAACTGTGGGTTGATGTGAAAGATAAAAGATATATGATACAGAAGCTGCAACCCGAATTTGGGGTTCTAGCAGGAATAGACAGATCTCTGTCCCGTAACTCTAGATCAGTTAAAATAATCTCTTTTCTGCAATTTTAACAGGGTAACCAAGTTTAGTTCCTTGAAGGAAAGACATCTCTTCATCCATAAAGATGCAAAATTATTCTATCAGCAGTAAAGTCTGTAAATGTTACATATATCTATGATATATTCAATGTTATGGCAGAAGTATCCTTGAATCTGCCTATATAAGTTTGGTTTTAGAATATCTGAAATGATTAACAAAAGTCCATAATTGTTTGTTTGTTTGTTTTTGTAGAGCTGAATTTATTCAATGGATCAAATTTGTAAGGCAGACTAGTTAGAACAACTCCCACTTCTCTAAAATCAGGAACAGAATTGAAAACCAAAAGAGGTTCTGAAATGTCTCTACCTGGAAATCTTTTAGGAAATCACATTGCCAGTCCCTTTAGAGAAAGTCTTAACAATAAAGCAGAAGGAGAGAAATTCAAGTCAGGGATTGATATTCATCCTTATAAAGCCCCGGCTGACAGGAATTACTTTTCTTTCCCCTTCCTACTTACAGCTTTGCTGCTAAGTCGCTTGAGTCGTGTCCGACTCTGTGCAACCCCATAGACGGCAACCCACCAGGCTCCCCCGTCCCTGGGATTCTCCAGGCAAGAACACTGGAGTGGGCTGCCATTTCCTTCTCCAATGCATGAAAGTGAAAAGTGAAACTGAAGTCGCTCAGTCGTGCCCTACTCTTAGCGACCCCATAGACTGCAGCCTACCAGGTTCCTCCATCCATGGGATTTTCCAGGCAAGAGTACTGGAGTGGGGTGCCATTGCCTTCTTGACTTACAGCTTTAGTGAGGTATAACTGACAAATAAAAATTAAAATTCTATATTTGAGTTTTACAGTTTGATGCTTTGATTTACATGTAACATTGTGAATAACTGCAACTAAACTAATTAACATTATCAATTACCCAACACAGTTACCAATTCCTTCCTTCTTTCTTTCTTTCCTTCTTTTTCTGTGGTGATAAGAACACTTGAGACCTACCCTCTTGACAAGTTTCAATGACACAGTATTGTATTGCTAACTATAGTCACATTAATGTATATTAGATCTTCAGACTTTTTCATCTTGCATAACTGAAGTTTTGTCAAAAGGCCAAGATTTAGAGTGCCTAAAGGGAGTAGTATTTCAGCTAACTGATTTAATGAGACTTGAGGTAATACAGTCTCACTTGCACAGTGCCCTCCCAATCCACGTGGGCATTGGCATGAGACAGTCTTACTTAGTGAGGATTAGAACAGAGGGTGCAAGTGAAGCTCTTCAGTGCAACAAATGTTGGGCACAGAGTCCATATACTCTGTGGACGGGTGGTGACACTGATGATAAAGACAATGGTGTTACACACACAGGGAGGCTTTACCAACCAAGGGACTAAGGGGCTGATGAATTGCATCCTTGTCCTCTGCTTTATCGGGACAGAATTCCCATGTGGACCAAACTGCTCACCTGCATGTGAGTGCCTTATTGCAAGAGCAAGATCAGATGTGTTTGGTAGAAATGGATGAGATTTTCTGTTGGGTTATAATTCTTCTAAGTCTGCCAACTTTACCTTTCCACACTTTAAGCTTTATGCCCCATTATAATAGCTTGTATCTCTCATTTTAGGATAGTCCTTTAAACACCTAATCAGCTACCATTTTCTCAGTTTCTAAGTTACTTTCTTTATTCTCTTCACAGAATCCCTAAGAATTGCTGAACAACCTACATGGTCAAACAGTATTTCCAAGATTTGCAGTTGCTCGTGAGGTAACCCCTTGGCAATCTATGCAAGATAAATAACTTTCTTCCCTCTGATGTTTCTGTACAGATTCTCATTTTGTGGGAAAAAAAATATCGTGATCAATTTTTGTGGTTTTACTCTTGTTTTCTAAATACTTTTCTTAAAAATGGCCTTCGCATTATAAGATGTCTTTATCTATATAGCATCCAACACAGCTTCATGCAGGTAGTGAAGCTCCATAGATGACAGCTGAAAGAAGGTAAGCAGAAAAGAAAAAGGAAAGGAGGAAGAAAGATGGCGGTGGGTATAAGTGTTTGCTTGTTTTGTGTGGCTTATAGGATTTGGAGAAGGAGCTCTTTTTAAATATATCTCTAAAATATCTGAAATTTCATCATGAATATTTGCTTTTGAGTATTGTACACTGGTACTTTCACATACACCTAGAATGAGTCCTTACCATCTTAGAATTAGTTCAGGGGGACATTTTGTTTTTCCTTTTATAGAAACAACTATAATAATGCTAGAATACCTGCTTGTAAAATGACTATGATCTTGATGTCACTTATAAATATGAGAATTATGTCAACATAAAGGTGAAGTTAGGTTGGTTCATATGTGACCAATTCTAGGCAAAAAGCTGGTGTAGCAATAATTAGAAATTTCTGGAGGAAAAGAAAAATCCATTAGGCTGGATCTTATACAGATAGGAGTCCTTTTTGTTATATTTTAAGACAACGGAAAATGAGCTTTTAACTGGGGATTCCTTTCCAGAAAGCCAAACCTCTACTTTAACCAGCTTTCCCCTTCAGGCAGTTTGTTCATCCCCTGGTCCAGAGCACCACTTTTGTCTGCACTGTCTCTGTATCTGTAAGCCAGCATTTCTACTTCATGGCTTTATGTGACTCTTATATGTCCTTGCAGTGGCCTTCAGTCAAGCTCAGTGCCTGCCTAGCTGCCCAAGTGATCTCTGGAGGTACCAATTATGGTTTAGCTCAGTCTCTGGTTACCAAATAGCTTAGATTTGAATGATCTTCCAACTCTATTTTTCCCACCAGCCCTGTTTCTTTAGTAGGGTTTTCAAGAACATGAATTTTGGGGGAAATACATATTTTGGACTATAGTAGAAATTAAATGTTACCAAGGTGTTAGTAGGGGACTGTGGAATGGTGTTTTGAGGAGAATAAAGGGAAAGGAGAGGTGCTGAAGTTAGAGACAAATAAAGCTGGACTTTTCAAATTTTAAATGCATTGGAATCAGACCAGGATCCTATTTAAAAGGCAGATTCTGATTCAGTAGGTCTGAGAAGGAGCTTAGATCTTGCTTTCTAACAAGCTCCGAGTGATTCTTGCTGCTAACTGGGGATGATACTTGAAGTAGCAGAAGCCTGAAGGACAGGTAGCAATTTGAAGAGGCACCATCTAGCGCTGGGCTACTGTGAAGCTTTTTTTTTTTTTTCAAGTTGTGATGTGTTTTCCAGTCTCCCAAACAAATCAGGATCATTACTAAAATCTTCAGTTTGAAACTAATCAAGAGCTTAAAAAAAATAAAAACGTTTGACGAACACCCATGTTCCTTTTATTTTTCTCAAACATGCACTTAGAAAGCTATGTTTATCATCTGGTTGTTAAAATATTAATACTCAGAAAGAGGTTCTTTCTTTTATCTTGTGTTAGAAGCAGCTTAAGTTATAACCTCCAACTGTCTTCTGGGCTAATGAAAGAGGCAGGAAAGATAACCAGGTCCAATCACTTTTATTGACTAAACAAAGTGAGTTGTCTGCATTACTTTTATTTCTTGACATTTCACTTTTACTTGTCTGGATTCACAATAACTATGATGTGATTTCAGTGACCTTCAGTGCTGCTAAAGGATGCCAGGGTATATTGTAAGTTTGGGCTAGCAATTCAAAAGCAAACAGGGCCTTTTAGAAGTTTAAAAATTAATTTCTTCTGTAAATTAACAATTTTGAAACCATATAAAATGTAGATAGGTGATGCATAGATACATGATTGTACCAAATAAGATCTACTCTTGACAAAAGACAAAATAATTATTTTTAAGAAGGCTTTTAGCTATCATTTGTTGTGTTGTTTTACATATATTATCTTACCCAACTCATGAAAAGTTTATTAGATGTCATTAACCTCATTTCACAGAGGAAGGAACCAAGGCTGGGAGAAAAGAACTAACTCAATGTCACACAGCTAGTGAGTGACATGCCAAGATCTAAACCTAGATTTGCTTAGGTCCAAAATTCATGTTCTTAATCACTAAGCTCTCAATCCATTTGGAGCCACTAAAATTTACATAGAAATTATGTGTGATTTATATGTTATGACAAACAAGAAGACCATGAAATTCTCTTTGGCATGTGTCCCTTCCTCTCTGGCAGTTACCTAAAGTCATTTTTGGAAGTAAGTGGTGTGTAAATTTTAAATAAATAAAAACTTAAAATGCCCTTTACTCACCTCAAAGACTTTCTAAGTACAGTCTGTGTTTTGGAGGAATAAGTCAGTGCCATTAGCCCATGAACCCCTGATGTACTATGAGTCCTTTGGGAGGGTCTCTATCCTGTGACTGTTGAAGCACCTGAATAAATAATATTCTCAGGGTTTGTATTAGCTGTTCTTCACTCTAGCTTTGATTTGAACCACATCATGTGCTATTGGTAAATTAAAACATAGTGTGAGTGTGAGGTAGAGGTTATGTTGGTTCACGCACAATTATGTCTAGCCTGTTAATGTTTTGAAGCAACTGGGGGCAAGCTTCTCAAAATTAAAAGGACCATCTTTTCAATATATGAAGACCTTTTTTAAAAAAAAAGGCACAAATATCTCAAAAATGCCCTCTTTTACAGCAAAAAGTAGCTATTTGCTTCAAGAGTTGCTAGGCTTTCCTCTATGTTCAGCTGTCTGGGAAGCACACATGTGGAGACATTTCATCTTGAATTAAAATAACGTAGTAAAAAAAATTCTGATGAAAAGTCTTTTATCAAAAGTGTATGCCTTTATATAGTGGAAGTGAGAAATAGATTTAAGGGCCTAGATCTAAAAGATAGAGTGCCTGATGGACTATGGAATGAGGTTCGTGACATTGCACAGGAGACAGGGATCAAGACCATCCCCATGGAAAAGAAATGCCAAAAAGCAAAATGGCTGTCTGGGGAGGCCTTACAAATAGCTGTGAAAAGAAGAGAAGCAAAAAGCAAAGGAGAAAAGGAAAGATATAAACAACTGAATGCAGAGTTCCAAAGAATAGCAAGAAGAGATAAAAAAGCCTTCTTCAGCGATCAATGCAAAGAAATAGAGGAAAACAACAGAATGGGAAAGACTAGGGATCTCTTCAAGAAAATCAGAGATACCAAAGGAACATTTCATGCAAAGATGGGCTTGATAAAGGACAGAAATAGTATGAACCTAACAGAAGCAGAAGATATTAAGAAGAGATGGCAAGACTACACAGAAGAACTGTACAAAAAAGATCTTTACGACCAAGATAATCATGATGGTGTGATCACTGACCTAGAGCCAGACATCCTGGAATGTGAAGTCAAGTGGGCCTTAGAAAGCGTCACTACGAACAAAGCTAGTGGAGGTGATGGAATTCCAGTTGAGCTATTCCAAATCCTGAAAGATGATGCTATGAAAGTGCTGCACTCCATATGCCAGCAAATTTGGAAAACTCAGCAGTGGCCACAGGACTGGAAAAGGTCAGTTTGCATTCCAATCCCAAAGAAAGGCAATGCCAAAGAATTCTCCAACTACCACACAATTGCACTCATCTCACACGCTAGTAAAGTAATGCTCAAAATTCTCCAAGCCAGGCTTCAGCAATATGTGAACCATGAACTTCCTGATGTTCAAGCTGGTTTTAGAAAAGGCAGAGGAAACAGAGATCAAATTGCCAACATCTGCTGGATCATGGAAAAAGCAAGAGAATTGCAGAAAAGCATCTATTTCTGCTTTATTGACTATGCCAAAGCCTTTCACTCTGTGGATCACAATAAACAGTGGAAAATTCTGAAAGAGATGGGAATACCAGACTAGCTGACCTGCCTCTTGAGAAATTTGTATGCAGGTCAGGAAGCAACAGTTAGAACTGGACATGGAACAACAGACTGGTTCCAAATAGGAAAAGGAGTTCGTCAAGGCTGTATATTGTCACCTTGTTTATTTAACTTATATGCAGAGTACATCATGAGAAACGCTGGACTGGAAGAAACACAAGCTGGAATCAAGATTGCCGGGAGAAATCTCAATAACCTCAGATATGCAGATGACACCACCCTTATGGCAGAAAGTGAAGAGGAACTAAAAAGCCTCTTGATGAAAGTGAAAGTGGAAAGTGAAAAAGTTGGCTTAAAGCTCAACATTCAGAAAACAAAGATCATGGCATCTGGTCCCATCACTTCATGGGAAATAGATGGGGAAACAGTGGGAACAGTGTCAGACTTTATTATTTTTGGGCTCCAAAATCACTACAGATGGTGACTGCAGCCATGAAATTAAAAGACACTTAACTCCTTGGAAGGAAAGTTATGACCAACCTAGATAGCATATTCAAAAGCAGAGACATTACTTTGCCAACAAAGGTTCATCCAGTCAAGGCTATGGTTTTTCCTGTGGTCATGTATGGATGTGAGAGTTGGACTGTGAAGAAGGCTGAGCGCTGAAGAATTGATGCTTTTGAACTGTGGTGTTGGAGAAGACTCTTGAGAGTCCCTTGGACTGCAAGGAGATCCAACCAGTCCATTCTGAAGGAGATCAGCCCTGGGATTTCTTTGGAAGGAATGATGCTAAAGCTGAAACTCCAGTACTTTGGCCACCTCATTCGAAGAGTTGACTCATTGGAAAGGACTCTGATGCTTGGAGGGATTGGGGGCAAGAGGAGAAGGGGATGACAGAGGATGAGATGGCTGGATGGCATCACTGACTCGATGGATGTGGGTCTCAGTGAACTCTGGGTATTGGTAATGGACAGAGAGGCCTGGCATGCTGTGATTCATGGGGTCGCAAAGAGTCGGACACGACTGAGCGACTGATCTGATCTGATCTGATGCCTTCTAGGATCTATATATGGAAGGAGGAAGCACAGGGAAAACACTGCAAAAAACTTTCCAAGAGTGATGCTCTTGGAGACTTAACTTTACTAGGATCCTTTATTAGAGGTATTATTGTTTTTGTGAGTGTTTTGATCACAAAGTTCTAAGCTAGCGCTGATTCTCTTTTTCCATGAGTCTTGTTTTTTTTAGTGCTCAATTTTGCAAAATGTAATACTGTTTAAAACAAGGTTGTATTATATGAAGCTAGGTTGAAGCAAAGAATGAATAGTTCTCAGAAGTGCATCATTTTTCTTTCTCTAGGAGGTACATGAAATGTGTTGTATGCTTGACTTACAACCACTTTTCTATGCAGCAATCAATAGCTGAAGCATTTGTTTGAACATCTTGTGGGTGAAGCCTAGGAAAAACACTTTAAAGGATGACTTTGTAATATAGGGCATATGGAGTTAATAAACTAACCTTTCATAAAGAACATTCTTGACACCATTACTTTTGACATCAAATTAAAATATTTACATTTAATATTGGATTACTCCAGAAGCCACTGCGCTGTGCTTAGTCGCTCAGTCATGTTAGACTCTTTGCTACCCCATGGACTATAGCACACCAGGTTCCTCTCCTCTGTCCATGGAAATTCTCCAGCAAAAACACTGAAGGAGGTTGCCATGCCCTCCTCCAGGGGATCTTCCCAACCCAAGGATCAAACCCAGGTCTCCTGCATTGCAGGTGGATTCTTTACTGTCTGAGACATCAGGGTACCCTCCAGAATCCATTAAAAAGACTAATTATATGTATGTTACATATATACATATGTGTATACATGTATATGTGTGTGTATGTGTGTGTGTGTATAGTAAAAAGGGATCTGCAAAAGAAAATATTTTAAAAATTAGAGTTGTTCATGAATGGATTGGCTAGCCTTTTAAGCTAGTGTGTGTGCTGTGCTAAGTTGCTTCAGTAGTGTACAACTCTGTGTGACCCTATGGACTATAGCCTGCCAGGCTCCTCTGTCCATGGGATTCTCCAGGAAAGAATACTGGAGTGGGTTGCATTTTCTTCTCCATGGGATCTTCCCAGTGCAGGGATCAAACCTGGGTCTCCTGCATTACAGGCGGATTCTTTTCCACCTGAGCATCTAGGGTTAGCCTAATGAAAATCAGAAATAACACAGCAGTGACACCTATACTGTGTGGGATACAGGATGAGATAAATAAAGAGCTCTTTTCCAAAGTAATAATAGGTATGATTTCTTGAAATTAACTAGATGTTAAGTCCTGCACTAAATTTTTACATTCATTTTCTACCCAAGGGATAGATATTTTTATCTTCCGTAAATAGATAAGAAAAATGAAGCCTAAAGAGGTTAAGGAACTAGTCCAAAGTGATAAGTACCAGCACCAGCATTTGAATTCATTTCAGTAGAACTTCAGTTAGGCCGTGACGTTTTTCAACTTTAAACATATGATTTTATGTGCTCTATGTAATTAAGGTCATCTTTGAGGTGAGATATGAACATTCTATATTTGTTCATCTATTATAAGAAATTTTAAATAGTTGACACAGTATGGTTGATATTAACTTGCTTTATTTCAAAAGGTGCAAAGATAAAGAAATTCAATAACTAAGGACTACATAAGGGAAACTAGAAACTAGACAGTGGCTATAAAATTCCTCAGAGCACAATTGAGAATAAGTATTTTTGCATGAATGAATGATTTGATAGTTTGTGCTAACTCTTTTAAAAGTATTCCCAAGTAGTTCTTAAGATTTCATATTTCAAATAAATTCAAACTGACCTATAATTTTTGCTCAGATTTCCATGCCTTGTTATGCCACTGATTTGTCCTTCACTTTGATTTTTGACCTCGACATAGATTATGAAGCCTTTTAGATTCCTACATTTTTATATATAATAATTGACCATCTTTCATTCTTAGACTCTGCTCTTGTCCCTGTATATTATTTACGGTTTACCTATTCCTCTCTGGTACTGTGTTCTGGACACTTTGTGATACATAAGGCCTCTGTTAACCTCAGGTAAAAGTACTCTGCTTTGAATGAAAGTAATCATCAATGTCGTTTATGGTCTAGGGACTGTTAACAGTTTTATTACAGTTTGTTCAAAGAGTGTGAAATGCATAAGAAATCCAGGAACTTCTTAGGGTATGTAAATATTGTGTCACATATATATCAATTTTGATGATGAACGTTGATATTCATGATAAAAAAGCAACTGGAATTGGAATTTTTCCTAGAATATCTGAATTAAGCACATAGGTTAATCAAATCTACTGAATTATTTGGTATAAAGCCACTACATTACTTATTCATATTAACAAAAATGGAAAAAGATAAATTTGTAATTGATATGTTTACATGATTAGGCTTTACACTCAGGATTCTGAGGTTTTCACCCATAATCATTCAAAAAAATCTGTGATCAGTCTAGGATATTGAAACCATGTGAAGATAGTGAAGTGTTGGAAGTGTTAGTCACTCAGTCCTATCTGACTCTTTGCCACCCCATGGACCGTAGCCCACCAGGCTCCTCCATCCATGGGATTTTCCAGGTAAGAATACTGGAGTGGGTTTCCATTTCATTCCCTCACTAGGGGATCTTCCTGATTTAGGGATTGAACCTCGGTCTCCCACATTGCAGGCAGATTCTTTGCCGTCTGAGCCTTCAGGGAAGCCATGTGAATATAGTGATGTTCATCAAATACCTCACCTGTATTTCCCAGTCTCCTTGAAATTAAATGAGGCCAAGTACATACGGGTTTGGCCAGTGGTTTGGGAAGGAAAGTGATTGTGTCACTTCTGGGCTGAGGTTTTGCATTTCTCTTTCACTGGTATAGGGTTCCAGGCATGTCTTCTGGTTCCACTCTTCTTAAACTTTAATGTACAGACAGATCACTTGGGGATCTTGTTAAAATGCAGATTCTAACTTGGGTCCAAGGTAGGCACAAATACTCTTCATTTCTAATAAAATTCCTAATGATACCAGTGATGCTGGTGTGCAGATCATACATTGCGCAGCAAGACTGTAAATGAAATACTTTCAATATAATAGAAACTTCCCCAGCCAAGATCCCTGAATGACTGTGTGGAATAGAGCCTTACATTTGGCATGTAGTATGAGTGTGATATAAATGTGGTATGAGCTATGCAGAATATCAAAGACAGTGTTTTTTTTTTTTTTTTTTTTTTTGTAGAAATGAACTTTTGTGAGTTAGTATAGATACAGAAGCTAAGTATAGATATGGAAATGAAAAAAATAAGTAATTTGAGTTCACAGGTTCATAAGTTATAGGAAATGAACCACACTAATGCAAGATGTTAATAATAGGGGACACTGTTTGGCAAGGTGAGGGTCTATATAGAAAATCTCTGTATTTTCCACTCAATTTTTCTATAACCCTAAAACTGCTCTAAATATTAGTCCAATTATTAAAATTTTTTGATTAAAACCTCCTTATCCCTCTTTTCCCCACTCCAAAAAATAAACTAATGAATAAATAAAAGCCAAATGCTACTCTGATAATGGAAGTAAAAAGGAAGAGACAAGTTCAAAGAACATGGTTTTCTTAGGAAGGCAATAAATTCAGACAGTTTAAAGAACAACATTCAAATTTTACTGTAGATTAAACCTATTATTCTTAGCCCAATATCTACTTCATATACAAAACAAGAAGAGATTTGTGCAACTATCCTTTTGTAAGAATATATTCCCTCAAAATATTATGAAAATTAAGACAAAGAGATAAAAATTCAGTTAAAGTTGAAAAGAAGTTAACTTTGTTGTGTAAAAGCCTATGTAGAGAAGATGGCAGAGAATAAGACAGGGAGACCACTTTCTCCCCCACAAATTCATCAAAAGATCATTTGAATGCTGAGCAACTTCCACAAAACAACTTCTGAATGTAGGCGGAGGACACCAGGCACCCAGAAAGTCAGCCCATTCTCTTTGAAAGGAGGTAGGACAAAATGTAAAAGACAAAAGAGTTATGGATGGAGGTCCATCCTGAGGAGGGAGTTGTGAAGGAGTAGAAGTTTCCAAGCAGTAGGAAACCCTCTCACAGACGGGTCTGTGGGGAGTTTTGGAATCTCAGAGGGCAACATATCCAGGAGAAAAAAAATAATAATGATAACCCACAGAATATGCGCCTAACAGCAACTGCCATCAAAGAAGTAACCCAGAGGCTCATGTCCACCACCAGCGAGCAGCGGCTGGACAGGGAGGCACAAGCTGCATCATGGGTCCTTAGAGTGAGGACCAGGCCTGAATGCCCTGAGGACCACCTGAGGGAGCTAACTTGAGATAGCAACCCAAACTGTGGGATCGCCAGAGAAAGAAAAAGGAAGAGAGAACTTTCCTACGAAAGCCTCTAATTCGCAGCCTGGCCTGCTCCCAGAACAAAGGATTGAGTGAAAACCAAAGGTGAGCTAGCCAGATGTATACAGGCCCCTCCCTCTGCTGGAGGCAGAGAGGCAGGCATGCAATAGCCAGAGCCAGAAGGCAAGGGGCTGCTGCAGTCTCAGCCCCAGAGACTGGCATCCTCCACCAAATTGTGTGTGAGCAGGCTCCCAGTTGCTAACCACGTCTTCCTGGGGTCCTGGACAGTTGACATCCGCCAGGAGGGTCGCAGCCTGAGATCAGTTCTCAGAGGAGACATACGGCACACCTGAGATGGTGCTCTTACCGGCACACCCGGGAAACCGAGTGGCCGGGACTGGCGAGGTGATTGACGCACAGTTCACCTGGGACAGTGCGCTCACAAACACCTGGTCACCTGAGCTGCCTGGACCTGAGAAGGGAACAAAATGCATGCCCAACTGAGCCTGTGTGCTTGCAGATTACCTGAAAACCTGAGCAGCTTGGACCTGGGAAGTGCACAAAACACAGGGCCCACTGTGGACAGTGCCCCTGCAGAGCACCTTGGAGCCTGAGCAGTGTGGACCCAGGAAGCACATGCCGCCTTGAGCTGGGGCAAACCCAGTGCAGTCCATACAGTGCAAGCACTCCCCCACACACGCCAGCTATATTTGTTTGCAGTATCCTTCCCTCCACATGACACGGCTGAACAAGTGAGCCTAAATAAGTGACCACCTTTCGCCCCCATGTGTCAGGGTGGAAATTAGACAATGAAGAGACTTGGAAACAGAGGAAGCCAAAATAAACAAAGAACACAGAACTGCTCTGGAAGTGACAGGTACAACTGATTAAAACCCTGTAGTTAACATTGTCCAAGTGTTGGAGGGGACCTATAGACCTTGAGAACAAGTACAAGCTGGAACAAGGAACTATCTGAAACTGAACTGACCCCACACTGCCCACAAAAGTTCCAGAGAAATACTATTATCACTTTTTAATTTTTTTTTAATTTAAGTTCTTTATTACTCCTTTAATTTTCATTTTTATAACCTACTATTACCTTACCAAAAAAAGACCCTATTTTAAAGCAAATTTCATATATATTTATATATTATAATTTTGTGGGTTTTTTTTTTTTTTTTTTTTTTGTATTTTTAATATCACTTTTTTGAGAATCTAACCTCTACCCTAGATCAGGGAGGCCTGGCGTGCTACAATTCATGGGGTCGCAAGGAGTTGGACACGACTGAGCAACTGAACTGAACCTCTACTCTAGATTTTTAATCTTTGCTTTTTGGTATTTGTTATCAATTTTGTACCTTTATGAATCTAACCTTCAGTATCCATTTTCACTTAGGGGCGTGATTACTGGCTTGATTGGTCTCTCCCCTTTTGACTCTTCCTTTTCTTCCTCAGGTCACCTCTATCTCCTCCCTTCCCCTTCTCTTCTCTACATAACTCTGTGAATCTCTCTGGGTGTTCCAGACTATGGAGAACACTTAGGGAACTGATTACTGGCTAAATTGCTCTCTCCCCTTTTGAGTCCCCCTCTTCTCATCCTGATCACTTTATCTCCTTCCTCCTTCTTCTCTTCTCCATGTAATTCTGTGAATCTCTCGTGGTGTCTCTCACTGTGGAGAATTGTTTCACCATTAACCTAGATCTTTTATCATCAGTGCAGTATGGATGGAGAAGTCTTGAGGCTACTATAAGAATAAGACTGAAAGCCAGAGGCAGGAGGCTTAACTCCAAAACCTGAGAACATCAGAGAACTCTTGATTCCAGGGAACATTAATAGACAAGAGCTCACCCCAAACCCTCCATACCTACAATGAAACCAAGCTCCACACAACAGCCAACAAGTCCAAAGCAAGACTTCTCCAGCAAATCAGGAGCACCATCCTGAGCATTAAAAGACAGGCTGCCCAAAGCCATGCCAAACCCATAGGCATCCCAAACTCTCTAATGGACACTTCATTGCACTCCAGAGAAAAGAAATCCAGCTCCACCCACCAGAACACAGACACAAGCTCCCCTAACCAGGAATCCTTGGCAAGCCACTAGTCCAACCCCACCCACAGGGAGCAGGCTCCACAGTAAAGAGAAACTATGAACTTCCAGCCTACAGAAAGGGCACCCCAAACACAGCAATCTAAACAAAATGAAAAGGCAGAGAAATATTCAGCAGGTAAAGGAACGTGATAAATGTGCACCAAACCAAACAAAAGAGGAGGAGATAGGGAGTCCACCTGGAAAAGAATTCAGAATAATGATAGTACAGATAATCCAAAATCTTAAAAACAAAATGGAGTTACAGATAAATAGACTACAGACAAGGATTGAGAAGATGCAAGAAATGTTTAACAAAGACCTAGAAGAAATAGAGAAGAGTCAATCAATAATGAACAGTGCAAAATTAAGATCAGAAGCACTCTGGAGGGAACTAACAGTAGAATAACTGAGGCAGAAGATAGGATAAGTGAGGTGGAAGATAGAATGGTGGAAATAAATGAAAAAAGAAAAAAATAAATGAGGACAACCTCAGAGACCTCTGAGACAATGTTAAATGCCCCAACATTCAAGTCATAGGAGTCCCAAAAAAGAAGACAAAAAGAAAGGGCATGAGAAAATACTTGAGAACATAATAGTTGAAAAAACTTCCCTAAAATGGGGACAGAAATAGCCACCCAAGTCCAAGAAACCCAGAGAGTCCCAAACAGGATAAACCCAAGGTGAGACAACCCAAGACACATAGTAATCAAACTAATGAAGATCAAACACAAATATTAAAAGCAGCAAGGGAAAAGCAACAAATAACACACAAGGAGATCCCCATAAGGATAACAGCTGATCTTTCAATAGAAACTCTTCAGGCCAGAAGGGAATGGCAGGAAATACTTAAAGTGACGAAAAAGAAAAACCTAAAACCCAGATTACTATACCCAGCAAGGATCTCATTCAAATATGAAGGAGAAATCAAAAACTTTACAGACAAGCTAAAGCTGAGAGAATTCAGCATCATCAAACCAGCTTTTCAACAAATGCTAAAGGATCTTCTCTAGACAGGAAACACAGAAAAGGTTTATAAACTCGAACCCAAAACAACAAAGAATCAATCTCAAAAACATACAAGCAGCTCATGCAGCTCAGTACCAGAAAAATAAATGACCCCTTCAAAAAATGGGACAAAGAACTAAACAGACATTTCTCCAAAGAAGACATACAGATGGCTAACAAACACACGAAAAGATGCTCAACATCACTCTTTTCAGAGAAATGCAAATAAAAACTACAATGAGGTACCCTCTCACACCAGTCAGAATGACCGCTATCATAAAGTCTACAAATGATAAAAGATGGAGAGGTTATGGAGAAAAAGGAATCCTCTTACACTATTGGTGAGAATGCAAACTAGTACAGCCACTATGGAGAATAGTGTGGAGATTGCTTGAAAAACTGGAAATAGAACTGCCGTATGACCCAGCAATCCCACTGCTGGGCATACACACAGGGGAAACCAGAATTGAAAGAGACACGTGTACCCCAATGTTTATCACAGCACTGCTTGCAATACCTAGGACATGGAAGCAACCTAGATGTCCATTGGCAGACTAACGGGTAAGAAAACTGTGGTACATATAAACAATGGAATATTACTCAGCTATTAAAAAGAACACCTTTGAATCAGTTCCAATAAGGTGGATGAAACTGGAGCCTATTACACAGAGTGAATTAAGTCAGAAAGAAAAACACCAATACAGTATATTAACACATATATATGGAATTTAGAAAGATGGTAACAATGACTCTATATGCAAGATAGCAAAAGAGACACAGATATAAATAAGAGTTTTGAACTCTGTGGGAGAAGGTGAGGATGGGATGATTTGAGAAAATAGCATTGAAACATGTATATTACCATATGTGAAATAGATGACCAGTTCAAATTCAATGCATGAAACAGGGCCCCCAAAGCCAGTGCACTGGGACAACCCAGAGGGGTACGATGGGGAGGGAGGTGGGAGGGGGGTTCAGATGGGGGACACTTGTATACCCGTGGCTGATTCATGTCAATGTATGGCAAAAATCACCACAATATTGTAAAGTAATTAGCCTCCAATTAAAATAAATAAAATACTTTTTTTAAAGCCTATGTAGAAAGCATGACAATGGGAACAGTTTGAAAATATTTTTGTATTTCTCAAAATATACATTCTAAAAGTTAAGAACTTCATACTTACAGCAGTAGGTATGCATTTGAGGTATTATGAATTATGAGATTAACAGTTTTTGAAAATTCTTATTATAGCAGTAATAGATATACTTGGATAAAAGTTATAAAAATGTAGAAAATTATACACTGAAAGCTAAAAGCCTTTTCTACCTTCACATTAAGTCTAGCCCCAGTTTTACTCTTGAGTTTTTGAAGATTACACTCCTGACACTAAATAATACATGTGTATCTCCATTGATTGTCAAATTAAGGTTGAAGATTTTATTATGGTTATATTGCTTCTCTTCTTCCAAAGCTTCTAGTTTTTTTATATTACTATTTTATTTCTGATTGAATATAAATTTCATATGGTTCAATCTAACCATGAGAGTTGAGGGCTCATTTCTATATAAATATATAAATTCACATGTTATATTTCTTAACTTTAAATTGAACATGGACCATAAAATATTTAATTTATAGTCTAAACATTAATAATGTATCTTGGTTCCCTGTGTGTAAAATTAGGAGATTCCCACCCTCATATGCTTCACCTCTCCTTTTTAATCCAACACTGCATGATATTTTTAGCCATGATGATATCTTAGCATGGTTCAAATGGATAAAATTGCCAATCTATTGTATAACTGTAACAAAATCTATGCTATAACTAAATATATCCTGTAGTTTAACTCTATAACTTAAAATCAAATTAATAGATTTTTAATAGAGAAATTCTGCATTTACTCTGCAGTATTTTTATCCCCATAAAATATGTTACAGCATATTTCAAGCATAAATTTAGCTATTATCTCAATTTAAAAAATGCAGAAGTTGAAATTTAGACATTTCTGGTATTAGATAGTTTAGTGGTGGAGCAGAATAAAAACCAAAGTCTGTCTCCCTCTAAATTGTATGCTTTTAACTACTCCATGTACTTAACCCTTTACTTCAAGAACATTTTTTCTGATTCTTTGGTTTACTTCATTTCTCAACCAGCACAGCACTAAAATGTTGGTAATCTCTGAATTCTCTTTCTGTTTCAACAGTGTGTAGCTCTGATTCACTGCTTACTGGGATTAAGAAATAGTTACTGTTTCAGCATTGCTGTAGACTAAGCTTGATACTATGGGACTGAATAGCCCCTTGAAAAGTACAACATCACCACGGTAGGATCACCATGGTAGGATGGTTGGATTTCTTTTTCCTGACGGAACACATGATACACAGTCAAAATGCATCATACTTTTCATAGGCTGTATTTATTGCACAAATATAGCTACAAAATAATTTTTATTGTTTCTACTTAACTTCCAAATATAAAATCATTTATATTTTTCCTTGAGATAAAGGGCCAGCAATATATTATATATTAAATTTTATTAACAGGGACACATTAAATCAATGGTCAAGTTTTGGACATAGGCAATATTGGACCTTTTTGATAATTTCCTATCTTTTAAAAATATTTCCCCTTGATGTTTTTTCTATATCATGGAAATTTTAGTGTGTGTTTTCATTTTGAGATGGAAAATGGAGTAAAATGACAGCAATAATAAACAAAATACAGTTTTACCCATAGGAGATGGGGGCATGGCATGAGCCAGGTGGAGACTCTGTCCAATTCTTGAAAGAGCAACAGCAGATAAGACCCTACCAAACTGACCATCTTAAAATATACATGTGAATTCTGTGTTCTCTTTATAATATAGCTATAACCATTTTAATATAAATGTACACTTTAAAATACTTTCTATTAAATAAAACTAACAACCCAAAGGGGTTCCCTGGTGGCTCAGATTGTAAAGAATCTGCCTGCAATTCAGGAGACCTGGGTTTGATCAATGGATCAGGAAGATCCCCTGGAGCAGGAAATGGCAACCCACTCCAGTATTCTTGCCTGGAGAATTCCATGGACAGAGGAGCCTGGCGTACTACAGTCCATGGGGTGGCAAAGAGTCGGACACAACTGAGCAACTAACATACACACACACAACAATTCAAATGTATGTGTCATATTATGTTGTGTTTTTTATCCCAGAACACTTGAGGTACATTCCAGTTTGAGAACTAGAGAACCAGGGTCAAGAACAGTTTTTCACATGCTTAATCTTGGTTTGCTAAATGATTTTTTATAGAGTCTGTTTCTTACAACTGCATAGCCTGGGTTCCTTTCCCTTTCATATTTCTCAGAGATTCTTTGACAGTAGTCTACTCTTTCCCCGTGATCTTTATCAATGTTGCTTTTCCTAATTTAATTGCATGCCATTTCACATTCCAGGGTCTGTTTATTTTAATGTATTTGTTAAACGAATTTTTTTGTCTTACACCTGTCCCTTCTTTTTTCTGCCATAGCTAGTTTTCCCATTCTTGTCTAGTCTCTATTGTGAACTCTGAGCTTCACTCCTCTGTTGCTAATTAGCTCCTGGAACCCTAGGCTAGCCATTTATCATCTTATAGCATCATGATGCCCCTGGTAGATGCTATCTAGATTGCTCTTTGGTTTATTGCAGTATCCCCACAGTACAACACAGAGGTACAGAAAATGTAATAGGGCGTGATGAAAGTGTAAAACTTCCTGGGAGAAACTACAATGTAGTTAAAAGAGCATTCTTCATATTGGATACTAGCTATAACTTTTCATCTGGCTAAAATAAATCCATACAGGGTTCCCTCAGTAGAGTGTTCCTGTTTCTCTCCCTCCAGTTCTAACTAGCTCCTTACTTGCAACACTCTGCCAAAACAGGAAAAATATTGCAAGACAGTAGCATCGTTTTTTAGATCTACTCTTTTGTTTGGTTTGATAGAAGACAGCTGGAGTCTCATATCTATTTTTGCTTTTAATTTGTTGTAATATCATACATCATATGGCCTCTGGAAAACTCCACTGAACACTCATGAGAGAATAAAGACTGAAAACATCAAATGATGTATTACTATTATCATGGAAATAGATTGGGATGAGGAGATCCCTAAAAAGGTCTTGGGGGTAAATGAACATGTACTGTACATGATCACAGTTTGAGAACTACTGATGGAGAGTATTTAAAACAGTGCCTGTCACAGAGTGAATCTGGTTGAATGAATTAGCTATTATTATTAACTTTATTTCCAAAGATAATGAAAGTACCTAGCTTACATCAGTTCACGTTTTCAGCTCCCCTTGCATATATCGGTTCCCCTATTTCCTTTGCTTCCCTAGTTTCTCTGTTTTAGCCTCTTTCCAAAACTGGAGACTTTCTTATAAGCTGTTCTTTGTTGAACTTTGGTCACCTTTTGAGCAAAACATCTGTTATTTACTCATTCTGATAAATAAGCACTTTGCATTGCATTTCATTATCCCCCTGGTTCTCAAGAGAGACTTGCCTCTCACCTGGGCTTCCAGCTAGGGTTAGAAAACCCAGATCATGAAGTAGGTCTTAATATGTCACCAGAATGAAAAACTGGAAGCACAAATAAGGAGCTACAGTGGACTCAGATGAAGACATAAACTTTGCCCAGGACTGATATACTGACTCTATTGTCTGATACACAGGCTGAGATGGGACCAGGTGGTTAAGAAATGGAGGAAGGAAATGGCAGAAAGGGAAAATAGGCAAGAAGAAATTGAAATGCTGACTATATAATGGAATAAGAGGAAATGAATAATAACATTAATTATTCATGACCTAGGATTAGGCAAAGATTTCTTAGATATGACATCAAATGCATGATCCATAAAATTAAAATAAATTGGACTTCATTAAAAGAAATGAAGATTGGTCTGCAAAAGATCCTGTTAAGAGGGTAAAAAGGCCTCAGCAACTGGGAGAAGAAAATATCAGGCAAATTGCTTGCATATGGAATATCTATTGAGCTCTACCAACTTAATGGTCACAAAACAATTCAGTTAGAAAATAGATAAAGTAACTGAACAGATACTGTATCAGAGAAGATGTATGGATGGCAGATAAACACATGGAAAAATGTTCAACACTGCTTGCCTTTAGGGAAATGAAAATAAGCTATCACTACATACCTATCAGAATGTGTAAAATAAAGAATACTAATACTACTAAACGCTGGTGAAGATGCAAAAAACCCTGCATCTCTCATACACTGCTAGTAAAAACAAAAAAAGTACAGCCACTCTGGAAAAGAGTAAGGCAGTTTCCTAAAAACTTACCAATGAGACCTAGCACTTTCCCCCTTCCCTTTCCTCTTCCACTTCCTTCCTCTTTTCCTTCCTCCCTCCCTCCTTTCCTTCCTCATCCTCTCTTCTTTCCTTCCCTCTACTCTCTTCTCCCTTCTCTAATCAATCCATCCATTAGTTTTGGTTTATTTTATCTTGGGCAGGGAGGAAGGAAAAGAGGAAGGAAGTGGAAGAGGAAAGAGAAGGGGGAAAGTGCTAGGTCTCATTGGTAAGTTTTTAGGAAACTGCCCTATTCTTTTCCAGAGTGGGAAATAGATGGGGAAACAGTGGAAACAGTATCAGACTTTATTTTGGGGGGCTCCAAAATCACTGCAGATGGTGACTGCAGCCATGAAATTAAAAGATGCTTACTCCTTGGAAGGAAAGTTATGTCCAACCCAGATAGCATATTCAAAAGCAGAGACATTACTTTGCCAACAAAGGTCCGTCTAGTCAAGGCTATGGTTTTTCCTGGGGTCATGTATGGATGTGAAAGTTGGACTGTGAAGAAGGCTGAGCGCCGAAGAATTAATGCTTTTGAACTGTGGTGTTGGAGAAGACTCTTGAGAGTCCCTTGGACTGCAAGGAGAGCCAACCAGTCCATTCTGAAGGAGATCAGCCCTGGGATTTCTTTGGAAGGAATGATGCTAAGGCTGAAACTCCAGTACTTTGGCTACCTCATGCGAAGAGTTGACTCATTGGAAAAGACTCTGATGCTGGGAGGGATTTGGAGCAGGAGGAGAAGGGGACGACAGAGGATGAGATGGCTGGATGGCATCCCTGACTCGATGGACGTGAGTCTGAGTGAACTCCAGGAGTTGGTGATGGACAGGGAGGCCTGGCGTGCTGCGATTCATGGGGTCGCAAAGAGTCAGACACGACTGAGTGACTGAACTGAACTGAACTTTAAATAGGTATCTATTCAGCATGTATCAGAAAGAGGTTGGCTTCAAGTAACTGAATTATTTACTTATGTAAGTGTAAGTCTAAATGGCAGATGACTTAAGATCAGCAAAAATTCAATGGCTTTAGCTTCATTTCTTTGTGGTCTTTGGTTTTCCATTAGCTGCTTTCCTATGGCTTTATAACCATACCTCATGATGCTGAGAGGAGGAAACAGAGTTGCTTAGATAAATTCTCTCAAGTGTGAGAACAAACCCTTTCTAGAGGAACCCAGGAAATTCAGCCTTGGGTCTCAATGTTCTGGAACAAGTTATATACCCATTTCTCAATAAGTGCCTGCACAGGAAACTTCCACGTTTGTACATACTGCTGCTGCTGCTGCTGAGTCGCTTCAGCCATGTCCGACTCTGTGCGATCCCATAGATGGCAGCCCACCAGGCTCCCCCGTCCCTGGTATTCTCCAGGCAAGAACACTGGAGTGGGTTACCATTTCCTTCTCCAATGCATGAAAGTGAAAAGTGAAAGTGAAGTTGCTCAGTCGTATGCGACCCTCAGTGACCCCATGGACTGCAGCCTTCCAGGCTCCTCCATCCATGGGATTTTCCAGGCAAGAGTACTGGAGTGGGGGGTCATTGCTTTCTCCGTTGTACATACTAAAACCAAACAATTTATTAAGGTACATGAGACTATCTTGACTGCCTTAGGTTAATCAGAGTTCACCTCTGGATTGGTCAGCCCCCCAATCTGTATATTTACAAATGGTGGGCATAATTGATACAGATGTAGAGAAGAACACCACAGTGTCAGATGCACAACATGTATATCCTTTCCTGTGCACATTTTTAGAGGAAGCAAAGCCATTATACCAATCGTGTATTTTAGAAGATGACAAAAACATTTAAGCTTGCCCTACAAGCTGATATTAGTTCTATTAAAATACTACATTTGCTTATATCCAGCCAAAAAAGTCACATTAGAGAATGAATGTGAAACATTGAGCCATTTGTGACTATTGTAGTATCTATGCTATCCACCTTAGTTCAGTTGCTCAGTCGTGTCTGACTCTTTGCAATCCCATGGACTGCAGCACACCAGACCTCCCTGTCCATCACCAACTCCCAGAGTTTACTCAAACTCGTGTCTATTGAGTCAGTGATGCCATTCAACCATCTCATCCTCTGTCATCCCCTTCTCCTCCCACCTTCAATCTTTCCCAGCATTAGGGTCTGTTCAAATGAGTCAGTTCTTCACATCAGTCGGCCAAAGTATTGGAGTTTCAGCTTTAACATCAGTCCTTCCAATGAATATTCAGGACTGATTTCCTTTAGGATGGACTGGTTGGCTCTCCTTGCAGTCCAAGGGACTCTCAAGAGTCTTCTCCAACACCACAGTTCAAAAGCATCAGTTCTTTGGCACTCAGCTTTCTTTATGGTCCAACTCTCACATCCATACATGGCTACTGGAAAAACCATAGCCTTGACTAGATGGACCTTTGTTGGCAAAGTAATGTCTCTGCTTTTTAATACGCTGTCTAGGTTGGTCATAACTTTTCTTCCAAGGGGTAAGGGTCTTTTAATTTCATGGAT
The DNA here is from genome assembly GCF_029378745.1 of Bos indicus. Lineage (NCBI taxonomy): Eukaryota > Metazoa > Chordata > Mammalia > Artiodactyla > Bovidae > Bos > Bos indicus. The sequence continues at coordinate 58,079,479 of NC_091763.1, read as the reverse complement.
GCAGTCACTATCTGCAGTGATTTTGGAGCCCCCAAAAATAAAGTCAGCCACTGTTTCCACTGTTTCCCCATCTATTTCCCATAAAGTGATGGGATGAGATACCATGATCCACCTAGGTAGCATTTAATGTTTTTGACAATTGAGATGTCATGTTTGGTAATATGTATAATATCATTTTTTAGAGTAAGTGTAGCTTTCTGGCTAAGATATCCATCTGTAGTCATTATTGAATGATAATAAAAATTGCTTTGTAATAATAAGGCTAATTTCTAATTCATTGGTTTCACTTTTCTTCATGTAATAATAAATATATTAAAAAAATTTTTGCCTAGATTTCAGTTCTGGTATAAAGTTTGACTAAAGACTTTTTTTCCTTCATTGACTATTCTTATTTAATGACCCAGGCCATCCTTGCTTTGTGATTCAGTGTCAAGACACAGATTTCCTATTGGGTAAGACAACAAATCAGACAAAAGTAGACTTGAGACAGTGAGCTGGGTGAACAAACCTGTATCCACTTGCAGAAAAGCTCTGCTCTCTAAAGATCCTTGTAGTAACTGTGCATACACACATAGACAATAAATTGTGAATGAGACTTGATAAAAGAACACCTTTACAGCAGAAATTGTGATGGTCTTGGAGCTGCTCCAAGGGAATCATGGAAATGAAATGAGATCTTTCTCCTTGTGACTGTCAGCATTTTCAGCATGGTCACCTCCCCTCCCTGTAGCCATCTGTTCTCACCTTACCTCCTGATTGTCTCATTTTCCACTTTGGCGCTACTTCTTCAGTCAGTCTCTCAACTCTGAAAAGAAAGACCATAAATCTAAATGAATAACTTTTTATTTTTTATAAATTCCAGTATTATCTTCTATATTAGTGAGTCATTCTATCAATATTTATTGAGTACTTCTATATACAAGGCTCTGGGAGGTATTTTAGAAAACATAAATATGAGACATAAAATTTCAAAAAGCTTAGCTAGAAATGGCTTGTTTCAGGCTTAAAAATAAGCACTATGGTCACTCAAAGGAGTCAGTGTGAATGCCTACATGGGGAGCCAATGGTATAGAAATGGACCCTATGTGGTCTCGGGCTGTGGTAGGGAGAAAGCTTCTTGCCCCGAATTTTTTTTTTCCCCCCATCTACTACTTGATGCTTGTGTGCATTGTGTCACATAATTATCACTCTTTATAGGTTTGATCTTTACATAACTACGCATTAGCCTTATATCATTCTACCTCAGGGCAAACAATTGGGTATTACTTAAGACCACTGTTTTCTTCCTTTTCTTTGGCAATCAGCGAGTGCTCTTGAAACTGTGCTGCTCCAACTGTTACACTCTCTGCTTTATAAATATCTTTAATGGAGTGGTTTCTTATTCCTTTATGCTCTGATAGCATTCTACATATTTCTCTATTATAGAATATAGAGTGTTTTAGTATGGTTACTTATCTGTACATTCCTCTTCCTTATTATATGGTGAGGGACTAGATACTAAAATAGATATTCAGCCAGGGACTAGATACTAAAATAGATATTTAAAAATGCTTTGTATACTATAAGAGCTTCACAGGTGGCACTAGTGGTAAAGAACCCGCCTGCCAATGCAGGAGACGTAAGAGACCCAGGTTCAGTCCCTGGGTTGGGAAGATCCCCTGGAGAAGAAATGGCAACCCAGTCCTGTATTCTTGCCTGGAGAACCTCATGAACAGAGGAGCCTGGTTGGCTACAGTCCATAGGGTTGCAAAGAGTTGGACATGACTGAAGCAACTTAACACATGTACTACAAAGTGTAATAAAGTAATTATAAATATAAAAAAATGTAAATGTATTGTTTATTACACATATTGTTTATATATGATTATAATTAATGGATTTTATGCCAAAAGAAGATGTTAAAAATATAGAAAGGAAAAAGAAGTAAAAAAATCACTAATAATTGCATAATGGAGATCTTATTTACATATAGACACATATCTACCCAAATTTATATATGAGGACTCTCACACAGACTCCTGGCATCATGCTATGTATGTGATGTAGTACTTTTCATTTTTTTCTGCTAAATGCTTTATTGTGCTCTTCTTACCCTAATGAGTACACAATGGTCTATTTCATAGTTATGTCACAATTTACTTGGACATTTAAGTCTAAATGTAGTTTCCAGTATTTCACAGTATTCAAAACACACATTGATGATCCCTTATTAATTAAAATGTGCTAAACCTACTGTGAGCAGGGTACACCTCTAGACACTGAAATTTATGTACACAGAACTGGGTATGCATTTTGATGATTTTGTAGCATATATTAATAAAATTATAGGCCAAAGGTCATGCTGACATTTTAGAGAGTTGATACCTCTCTAGACATGTAATAGTTAATGCTTTCATAGTGATATATAAGCAACTCCTCTCCTTACTTGTGTAATTTTAAATTAAAATATAATGTTAGACTGACACTTATTATTTGTGATGGAAATAACAGTAAGGATAAGGGCTGAGAAAGAATAAAGTCATTTAAGAGTTGGGAAAATGAGGTGCTGTGAAGGGTTTTATTTCAAGTTGCAGTTTTATTTTGCTTAACCAAAAGTTTGAGCACTTTTCTTGAGTTACTTTTGTTTCTTTAATTTTTTCAGATTTTTTTTCGTACTTGTTTTTAAAAATAAGATAGAGTTATATGTCATAATCTCATACTTATTGTTATGCCCCTTTATCATTATGTTTTTTCTCAATACAAAGTACACTATTAATAATCATATATAATCCTGATATTATTTAGAGAGAATTCTAAAATTCAGTTAGAAAACTTGCTTCTCTTTCTATTTCTCCAAGGTGTTTATGGGTTCTACCCATAGTATGTTTCAGTAATCAGAAATAAAATCCCCTTCAAATGAGATAAAGATTTAGCTAATTTGCTGCCTAAAAATACAAAGACAAATTTGTCATTGAACCAAATTGGATTAGAGACTATATCTTCTTTTTCTCATTTTTCTCTCAGTAATGAAAGAGAAACTCCAGAAGCTATACTTAAAAAGTAAAAGTTACATGAAAGTTTCTCCTTCAGGGGAGGTTTGAAACATACATCCCTTGACATTTTTCTCTCCATCTCCCAGTATTTTTAGTTACTCCAGGGCCTGAAGGGAAACCAAGGCCTAGGGATTCAATCTTAACCATGTTCACATTTGCCAGAGGTCTGCCTTGTGTAAATCTCTTCAAAGAACCAGTGCATTTATTTATTGACTGTATTGCCTTTTTACTTTTTAGTAGATTAATTTAACCTTATACCTTTATTTTTCTTCTTGTTTTGAGTTAAATGCTTGGTAGGTTTCCCCCATACCCCTTATTTTAAATATTATAAACAGAGTTTTAATTTTTTTTAATTAAAAAAATTTTTTTTCTCTAAGCACACCCTGGCTGTATTCATTAATTTTATGTATATTATTTTCATTTAATTATATTCTCAAGTGTCTGTATTTGTATATTTAGGTCACTAACTCAAGAGTTTAAGGACTTTTTTTCTTTTTTGTTATTTTCTTTTTTATTATTTTTTTAAATTTTATTTTATTTAACTTTACAATATTGTATTGGTTTTGCCATATATCAAAATGAATCTGCCACAGGTATACATGTGTTACCCATCCTGAACCCTCTTCCCTCCTCCCTCCCCATACCATCCCTCTGGGTCGTCCCAGTGCACCAGCCCCAAGCATCCAGTATTGTGCATCGAACTTGGACTGGTGACTCATTTCATATATAATATTATACATATTTCAATGCCATTCTCCCACATCATCCCACCCTCTCCCTCTCCCACAGAGTCCAAAAGACTGTTCTATACATCAGTGTCTCTTTTGCTGTCTCGTATACAGGGTTATTGTTACCATCTTTCTAAATTCCATATATATGTGTTAGTATACTGTATTGGTGTTTTTCTTTCTGTCTTACTTCACTCTGTATAATAGGCTCCAGTTTCATCTATCTCATTAGAACTGATTCAAATGTATTATTTTTAATGGCCGAGTAATACTCCATTGTATATATGTACCACAGCTTTCTTATCCATTCACCTGCTGATGGACATCTAGGTTGCTTCCACGTCCTGGCTATTATAAACAGTGCTGCGATGAACATTGGGGTACACGTGTCTCTTTCCCTTCTGGTTTCCTCAGTGTGTATGCCCAGCAGTGGGATTGCTGGATCATAAGGCAGTTCTATTTGAAGTTTTTTAAGGAATCTCCACACTGTTCTCCATAGTGGCTGTACTAGTTTGCATTTCCACCAACAGTGTAAGAGGGTTCCCTTTTCTCCACACCCTCTCCAGCATTTATTGGACTTTTGGATCACAGCCATTCTGACTGGCGTGAAATGGTACCTCATAGTGGTTTTGATCTGCATTTCTCTGATAATGAGTGATGTTGAGCATCTTTTCATGTGTTTGTTAGCCATCTGTATGTCTTCTTTGGAGAAATGTCTATTTAGTTCTTTGGCCCATTTTTTGATTGGGTCGTTTATTTTTCTGGAATTGAGCTGTAGGAGTTGCTTGTATATTTTTAAGGTTGTATTTTTAGGTTTCGAGTTTGCCCTATATGCATGTGTGTGTGTGTATCTTTATGTGCAAATCTGTTAATGGCTAGCTTTATTACATTATTGTCAGAAAAATGTGATTATCATAATTTCCAGTTAGGGAATTTGTCAGTGTTCTCTTTGTCATCTGTTATATGACTAACACTTCTTGGAAATTTGAAAATAATTTTTGTTTTTCACTGGTAGAGATCAGTGTTTGGCCTATGCTTTGTATATTTTTTAAAAAAAATATTTTCTTTAAATTCTATGTATTTCAGTATTCCATTTCTTGGCAAATAAAGATATAGACTATCAAGTGTCCATTAGGGCATGCCTTCTCTAAATATAAAACAACAGCAAATCATTTAATATTTTGAAATCTTGTACTTCGTGTAAAGATGATGATCTGGAAGGTCTGGGTATTAATTTACTGGAGTGACTGCTGTGTGCACAGTGCCCCAGGGAGCTGGCAGAAGAGGAGGGGTGAGGGGAAGAGCCCCGAAAGGCCCACTAAAGGATTGCTTTGCTAGGTTGACTCTTCAGTATTTTCCAAAAGTGATGGGCCTCATGAGATAATAAAAGGAATTAGGACAAAATCTGCTTTTGAGGTATATTTTGATGGAATTTTAATGGAGACTCTTAAAAATATCAATATTTTGTCAAATTTTTGCAGCAAGGAAAACATTCAAACATTTTCTATCACAGTTCTCTACTCACAGTATCTTGAGCTTTCTTCACTATTAGAACTATATATATATATATATATATATACACACACACACACATATATATATATGTATATATTTAGAAACTCCCAGTTTTCTTCCCTATAATTTTCCCACTTTTTTTTTTTATAGCTCACAACTACTCAGATGCTTTTACTTTACAGAACCCTAAACTGTCTCTTCTACAATTATAATATCCTGTTCCATGTGTTCACTGCCAGTTTCTCAAAAGACCACCAGGAAAACCTGACTAAACAAAGATGTACTGCAGTAAGGGAAACTATCATTTTGCCAAAATTGCAGTGGTAACATCTGAAAATAGGGAAATTAGGAAAGGGTGTCTGTGGGAATTCAGGACCTAGGACGTGTCACATAGGATGAATCTGATGAGAGAGACTTCTTGAGATTAGATTATGTGTAACATAATAGCGTTGGATCAATGGTCAAATTGAGGGAGAGTCTCAGAGTTAGTCTTGGTGGAAAAGCTGTTTGGTTGTGTCACAGGTTTAACTTTCAGAGTAGTGTTTCAGATGGGTCATTTTGCTTAGTCTCGGTACTGCTCAACACAGGAATGGACGAGTATGCCTCTGGACCTACTAATGTTTAACCCAGAAATAGGGTGTTACTCTGGTTTTGGTTCTTATCATTCACAATGCATTTCCCAGGTGGCGTTAGTGGTAAAGAACCCCCGTGCTAATGTAGGAGATGTGAGAGACATGGGTTCAGTCCCTGGGTTGGGAAGATTCTCTGGAGGACAGTCTAACAACCCACTCCAGTATTCTTGCCTGGAGAATCCTATGGACAGGGCAGCCTGGTGGGCTACAGTCCCTGGAGTTGCAGAGTCGGACACAATTGAAATGACTTAGCGTACACATACGCACTACTTAAAATATCACCACTGGGAATTGCCTGGTGGTCTAGTGATTAGAACTCCGTGCTTTTACTGCTGTGGCCTGGGTTTGATGCTTGGTGGGGTAACTAAGATCCTGCAAGTGTGGTCCCACCAAAAATAAATAAATAAAAAATAAACATAAAGTGCCACCACCAACTTTCTTTTGAATACCATCATCTCCTCTTTTTCTCTAACAACCTCTAATCTTGCTTTGCTCTCAAGATCTTTCCAGCTGCTCTTTCTCTATACAACCTTTAATGTCCGTTTGCTCTCAGGAAAACTGAAACAGTTTAGGGAAGACAGAGGTCTTATGAGTGAAGGGATGATTTGTAGTCTCAAAAAAGACTTCTTATAGCCCCACAAATTGCCAAAATCGCTCACTTTCCTTCTGACTATACTTCTCAATCTGTTACTCTTCTCACACATTCTTTTACTTTTTCTCTTCTCAGTTTCTACTCACTACTGTGTTCTTTGGATATAAATTCTAAGACCCGACCTGCCCCAAACCACCCACAAAACAAATGAATGGCAACCAGGCCAGAAGAGAGAGTAAAATATTGATTTCAAATACAGTCATGAATAGTAAGCATACTAGAAGCTTTAAAAAAAAAATTTTTTTTTCTTTCATGATGAATTGCTGTTTCTGTTTCCTCTTTTGATTTTTCTTGCAGGTGATATATGAAAGTACTTGGAAAGACTTATTGTTATAAAAAGAGGAGAAAAAGCCAAAATATAAACTAATCCCTAAATAAACAGCACTGAGGTTGTACTGAAATAAATTGCAACAGCATTGTCCTGGTTTTATTTACATGTTTTTCAAGGAAGATATAGAAGGAAAGCAGTTAAGTGGAGAGCCATTGCTTTATCCTTACTATTCTTATATCCTTTTCTCATTTTTAAAAAGTTGAAAATTTTCAAACCTGTAGAACAATTGAAAGAATGATGTAATAGGTCCCAATATGCCCCTCCCTTATTTGACAAATGGAACATTTTTGTAAAATACTTTTACCTGATATACTTCCACATATATCCTAAAAATAATTAGACCCTCCTACATAGTCACAATACATCTATCACCATTGTCATTATATTGATGGTTGGTGGGAGTGGATATAGAATTAGGCTCATTTATCTATTCCACAAAAAATATAGCTTACTAACTAAGTCAGTGGTGCTTGGTGCTTACATTTAATTAAAATTTTAAAAATATAGTAGGAAATTCACGTTTCTTCATTCAATGAATATTTTGGAATGAACTTTCTCTGGAAATAAGATTTGAGAATATTTTCCAGGGGATTTTGATACTCACAGCTAGTTTTGAAAAGTGAAAGCCATATCTTCATTTTTTTTCCAGCTTCATTAATGTATAACTGATAAACATTGTATACAGTTAAGGTGTACAATGTTATAAATTGATATCCATTGTGAAATGATTATCATAATCAAGTTAAAAAGCAAGTAGGACATCAAACTACAAAGTTTCTGCAGAGGAAAGGAAATAATCAACAAAAGAAAAAGGTAATCAATGGAGCAGGAGACACTACTTGCAATGCAATATTTATCTAGTTTTGATTCTCATATGGCTCCAGGGTTCAGAGCATTCTGGACAGAAAGCTTCCTCTCCCCAAGGCTCAGTAATCATGAGTGGAATGACTGTAGATAAAAGAGGCTGAAATATCCCTAGAGTATGCTAATATACATTGAGAAAGAACCAAGGCTAATGAGTAGGAATTATTCGTGAACTACAGGGACACCAAGAAATAGTCACTCCCCAGGAGGCAAGTGAATAAAATCTAAGGGAAAGAGTAGAAAGCAATATCAAATGTTGTTGAAAGGTCAATAAAATGAAGGCTAAGGAGTTGATAGACTTTATGTTGGGGGGCTCCAAAATCACTGCAGATGGTGACTGCAGCCATGAAATTAAAAGATGCTTGCTCCTTGGAAGAAAAGTTATGACCAACCTAGACAGCATATTAAAAAGCAGAGACGTTACTTTGTCAACAATACTTTGACTAGCTTTCTAGTCAAAGCTATGGTTTGTCCAGTAGTCATGTATGGATGTGAGAGTTGGACCATAAAGAAAGCTGAGCACTGAAGAATTGATGCTTTTGAACTGTGGTGTTGGAGAAGACTCTTGAAAGTCCCTTGGACTGCAAGGAGATCCAACCAGTCCATCCTAAAGGAAATCAGTCCTGAATATTCATTGGAAGGACTGATACTGAAGCTGAAACTCCAATACTTGGGCCACCTGATGCGGAGAACTGACTCATTTGAAAAGACCGTGATGCTGGGAAAGATTGAAGGCAGGAGGAGAAGGGGATGACAGAGGATGAGACGGTTGGATGGTATCACCCAGTTGATGGACTTCAGTTTGAGTAAGCTCCAGGAATTGGTGGTGGATAGGGAGGCCTGGTGTGCTGCAGTCCATGGGGTTGCAAAGAGTCGGACATGACTGAATGACTGAACTGAACTGAACTGAAGGAGTTGACTTTGGTATATTAGAGGTCTCTGGTAACCCTGACACAAAAAGTTCTAGTTGAGTGGTGGGGTCAATGCTTGAATGGATTTGAGACAGAGTGTAGGCAATTCTTTTGAGGAGCTGATTTATATAGAAATAAGGCATGCAAGGGAGTGACTGGAATAAAAAGGGGGCATGTGTCAAGGGAAAGGGTTGTGAGGTGGGAGAAATGACAGCATACTGACACGCTGATGGGAGAGATGGCGAGAAAAGAAAAAGTGGTAATGTAGAGACAGGGGTCAATTACTATAGTAATTTCCTCAAGTAGGAAAAAGGGCTTGGGTCTAACAAAGAGTGGACTTATGAGAACTCTTACACATACATTTTTAAACCAATTTGTACTGCAGTCTGAATATATTTTCAAACTTATCTTCCTAGTCATGGATTCAACTTTCTGAAATGGAAAGTTGCATTTAAATGGGTTTATCAGCAGTCAGGAAGCAGAATACATGGATACAGGTACACATAGCCCTCTTAGACATGGTTCTGGCAAGATGCTGAAGTCCTTTTCTTATTCTTTATATATTCTCTAAATTGGAAGTAAAGTCATTAGTTCAGGGTGAGCATTAGGAAAAGATGTAACATCATTCTGAACGGGAAATATAAATTAATCTTCAAAGAAGATGAATGGATGAACTAGATAAATATAGTGGGAAAGGGATAGAAACATATTGAGATTTTGAATCTGGACAGCATTTTTTTAAAAATCCATGACATCGCCCAGAGAGAGCAAAGCTTTGTATAAAGACTGCAGAATTATAGGAATAGGAGAAAATTGGTGAGAAATGTTTTATTCTTGCAAAAAGGATCAGTGGGGTTAGAATGATCCGAGGGGAAAATATGTATGCCGAAGGCTCCCATGCTCTTCATAGAAGTAATGTTTCACCCAAAATAGAGGATATACATGTTGTGAGAAGACTGAAAAGAGTAGCGTAGAGACCTGTGTTGGAGCAGGTCAGTGGGACCTCCTGCTTGTCAGCCCTTGCTTGTTGTGTTTGGAGATGAACCCTCTTGTTAGGTCTTCAGGTTCTTTGTGGGTGGATCTGGACTCTTTGCAACTGGGGATTGGATACCACCCTGTTAGTAGAACTGATTAGAGACTTGCTAATCTTGTGATTTAAAGCATTTAATGTAATGAAAAATTACTGTAGCTTCAAATTAAACGTCAGTAAGATCAAACTAAAAGCCCAAATTGAATCTTATCATGAAAACTATTTAACATAACAAATTCCTCCTGAATTTGATGTATTTTCCCGAGTGAATTTAATAACCTTCCCATTTTGCTCTGCCAGGTGAACATTTCCATTCTATAATCTGTATATATTAGAATGGTTCATAACAGTGTCTTGTCTACTTGAAGATCAAAAAATAAGTAATCAGTTGATTTTGATACTGAAATGCATATGAAGTTTGTTATCAAATTTTAGAAATAGAGATCTTAACCTTTAAAAGACAGAGGTAATAGTCTTGGCTCAAAGAAGAGCTAACCCAAAGACAGTCCTTTAAGCTATACTAAGGAGTCCTCCTCTGTGTGATTGTTCAGTTACTAGGTTGTGTCCGACTCGGCAACTGCCTGGTCTGCAGCATGCCAGGCTCTTCCATCCTTCACTATCTCCTGGAGTTTGTTCAAATTCAGGCCCACTGAGTGAGTGATGCTATCTAACCATTTTATTCTTTCTCTATAGGAATCTCTATTAATTAACCTATGTTAGTTGTGCTAACAGACTTCAACATCTCAATGAATTTACAGAATAGAAATGTGTTTCTTGCTCAACTAATAGTCCAGGGAAAATGTTTCAGTTGTGTTGGCTTTTATTCAGGTGGTCACTCAGGGACTCTCACATTTTCCATCACATGTTTCTCTTAACCTTTAAGGTCTTATAATCATTAGCTTCCCACTGGAGACATGGGACGAGCCTAGAGGAGCCCATGAGAGGTTTTATGTGCCAGACGCATTAATCATTTTTAGTCATAATCTGAGTTGTCAAGAACTCAGAAACTTGGTCATAACTAACTGCAGGAAACCTGGAAAACATAACTTAGTGTTATTTCTAGGAAAAAGAGGAAAATTATTTTGGTGAACTACTTAAAACTTCTACCATCCTAATGAAGGAAAGCAAATCTGACAAAATAAGGACATTGCTGAAGATTTTGTTTATGGGAAGCCAGTTGTAAGAGAGATGCATGAGAGATTTCTGACTTTTAAAATATAAAATTTTAAGAGGTTTATTCTCATGTGTTTAAGGAGAAAAATGGGTAGTACAGGAAAATAGCTTTTGGTGAGAAATTTATAGCTGGAGTCACTTTCACTTCTTGAATTCATCAGGAAAGGAGAGAATTTAAAAGATATTAAGAGATCAAAACCCAAGGTAGAAAAAGGGTATCTCCAAATTATTTTTTTTATTGAGGTATAATTGACATATAGCATTATATTGACTTTAGGTATGCAACACAATGATTCCATATTTCCATGTATTATGAAATGATCACCACAGTAAGTCTAGTTAACATGTATCACCATACATAGTTTTTTCCTAGTGGTAACTTCTAAGCTGTATTCTCTGAAGTGCTCGTATATGTAACACAGTGTAATTAACCAGAGTCACCATGCTATATATCACATCCCCGTGACTTACAGCTGAAAGTTCCTGCCTTTTGACCTCCTTTACCCATTTTATGCCTCACCCCTTCACCTCTGGCCACCACCAATTTGTTCTCTGTACCTGTGAGCTTCTATTTTTCATCTTCTTTCTTTTCCTTTTTTGGTTTTCATATATAAGAGAAATCATACAATATTTGTCTTTTTCTGTATAAATTATTTCACTTAGCATAAGGTTCTCAAAGTCTGTGTTGTCATAAATAGCAAGATCTCCATTTTTTTTTTAAATGGTTGAATACTGTTCCATTGGATATATATCCCATGTCTCTTTGTTCATCTTTCATTGGATACTTAGGTTGTATCTATCTATGCCTTGGCTACTCTGTTAGGGCTGCAATAAAAATGGGGGTGGATGTATCTTTTTGAGTTAGTGTTTTTGTTCTCTTCAGATGACATTCCCAGAAGTGGAATTGTTGGATTATATGGGCTTCCCTGGTGGCTCATATGGTAAAGAATCTGCCTGCAGTGCAGGAGACCTGAGTTCGATCCCTGGGTCAGGAAGATCCCCTGGAGAAGGGCATGGCAACCCGCTCCAGTATTCTTGCCTGGAGAATCCCATAGACAGAGAAGCCTGATAGGCTACAGTCCATGGGGTTGCAAAGAGTCGGACATGACTGAGTGACTAACACAGCAACAGTATATGGTAGTTTTAATTATTTGAGGAACGTCTATATATTTTCCATAGTGGCTGTACCAATTTACATTCCCACCAACAGTGCATAAGAGTCCCCTTTTATCCATATCCTCCCTCTTCTTTTCTTTTTGGCAGATGTTTTATCTGGTGTAAGGTGATACCTCATTGTGATTTTGATTTGCATTTCCCTGATGAGCGTGATGTGAACGTCTTTTTATGTAACTGTTGGTCATGTATGTCTCTCCTTTGGAAAAATGTCCAAGAGGCTTTGGATTTTTTTTTTTCTTTAGCAATTGAGTTTCATGAGTTTTTTTATATGTTCTGGACATTAAGCCCTAACAAGATATATGATTTGCCAATGTTTCATCCCATTTGGTAGGTTGATTTTGCTAAGTCTCCTTTGCTGTGCAGAAGCTTTTAGTTTAATGTCGTCCTACATGCTTATTTTGCTTTTGTTGCTTTTGCTTCTGGTGTCACTTCCAAAAAATCATCACCAAGACCAATGTCAAGGAGCTTGCCACCTATGTTTTCTTCTAGGAGTTAATGATTTCAAGTGTTCAAGTTTTTAATCTATTTTGAGACATTTTTTTGTGTATGGTGGAAGATGGTGGTCATTCTTTTTCCTGTGGCTGTCCACTTTTCCTAACATTTATTGAAAAACTGTCCTTTCTCTATTGTATATCCTTGGTCTTTGGTCATTAACTAATTGATGACATAGGCATGGGTTTATTTCTTGGCCATTTTGTTCCTTTGATGTATGTGTCTGTTTCTATGCCAGGACCATTCTGCTTTGATTACTATAGTTTGTAGTATATTTGTTGTTTGGTCACTCAGTCCAACTCTTTGTGACCCCATGGACTGCAGATGCCAGGATTCCCTGTCCTTCACTATCACTTGGAGTTTGCTCAAACTCATATCGATTGAATCAAAGATGCCATCCAAAAATCTCGTCCTCTGACGCCCCCTTCTCTTCCTGCCTTCAGTCTTTCCCAGCATCAGGGTCTTTTCCAATGAGTCAGCTCTTTGCATCAGGTGGCCAGAGTATTGCAGCTTCAGCATCAGTCCTTCCAGTGAAGAGTCAAGGTTGATTTCCTTTAGGATCAACTGGTTTGATCTCCTTCCTGTCCAAGGGACTCTCAAAAGTCTTCTCTAGCACCTCAGTTTGAAAGCATCAATCCTTTGGTGCTCAGCCTTCTTTATGGTCCAACTCTCACATCCATACATGACTACTGGGAAAACCACAGCTTTTACTATACAGACCATTGTGATATCTCTGCTTTTTAATATATCATCTAGGTTTGTCATAGCTTTTTTTCCAAGGAGCAAGCACCTTTTAATTTCATGCCTGCAGTCACCATCCATAGTGATTTTGGAACCCAAGGAAATAACATCTGTCATGTTTCCATTGTTTCCCCACCTATGTGCCATGAAATGATGGGACCAGATTCCATGATTTTAGCTTTTTGAATGCCGAGTTTTAAGCCAGCTTTGTCACTCTCCTCTTTCACTTTCATCAAAAAGTTCTTTAGTTCTTCCTTACTTTCTGCCATTAGAGTGGTGTCATCTACATATCTGGAGAAGGCAATGGCACCCCACTCCAGAAACTGAGCAACTTCACTTTCACTTTTCACTTTCATGCATTGGAGAAGGAAACAGCAACCCACTCCAGTGTTCTTGCCTGAAGAATCCCAGGGACAAGGGATCCTGGTGGGCTGCCGTCTATGGGGTGGCAAAGAATCAGACCCATCTGTGGGGTGGCACAGAGTCAGACACAACTGAAGCGACTTAGCAGCAGCAGCAGTATCTACATATCTGAGGCTATTGATCTTGTTTCCAGGTTGTGCATCATCCAGCCCAGCATTTCACATGATGTGCTCTGTATAGAAGTTAAATAAGCAAGGTGACAATATACAGCTTCAACGTACTCCTTTCACAATTTTGAACCAGTCCATTGTTCCATGTCTGGTTCTAACATGTCTTGCTTCTTCACTTGCATACAGGTTTCTTGGGAGGCAGGTAAGGTGCTCTGGTATTCCTCTTTCTTTAAGAATTTTCCACAGCTTGTTGTAATCCACACAGTCAAAAGTTTTAACATAGTCAATGAAGCAGAAGTAGATGATTTCTAGAATTCCCTTGTTTTTTCTATGATCCAATGGATGTTGGCAATTTGATCTCTGGTTCCTCTGTCTTTTCTAAATCCAGCTTGAATATCTGGAAATTCTCAGTTCACATACTCATGAAGCCTAGCTTGGAGAATTTTGAGCATTACCTTGCTAGCATGTGAGATGAGTGCAATTGTGCAGTAGTTTGAAAATTCTTTGGCACTGCTCTTCTTTGGGATTAGAATGAAAACTGACCTTTTCCAGTCCTGTGGCCACTGTTGAGTTTTCCAAATTTGTTGGCATATTGAGTGCAGCACTTTAACAGCATAATCTCTTAGGATTTGAAATAACTCAGCTGGACTTCTATCACCTCCACTAGCTTTGTTCATAGTGATGCTTCCTAAGGCCCACCTGACCTTGTACTCTAAGATGTCTGGCTCTAGGTGAATGATCATCATGGTTATCTAGGTCATAAAGATCTCTTCTGTATAGTTCTTCTGTGTATTCTTGCCACCTCTTCTTAATATCTTCTGCTTCTGTTAGGTCCATGCCATTTCTGTCCTTTAGTGTGCCCATCCTTGCATGAAATGTTCCCGTGGTATCTCTCATTTTCCAGACAAGACCTTTAGTCTTTCCCATTCTATTGTTTTCCTCTATTTCTTTGCATTGTTCACTTGAGAATGCTTTCTTATCTCCTTGCTGTATTATCTCTCCTTATAATATATTGGGTTGGCCAAAACATTTATTTGGGCTTTTCTGTAAGATAGTTTGGAAGCACCCAAATGATCTTTTTGGCCAACCCAGTAGTTGAAGTCAAGGAAGATGGTGGCTTAAGTTTTGTACTTTCTCAAGATTGCTTTTGGATATTCAGTGTCTTTTGTGGTTCTATGTAGACTTTAGGATTGGTATATTTCTGTGAGAAACGCCATTGAAATTTGGTAGGAGAAATTTTCTAATTTCAATCTACATGTAAGTGTCCAGTTTTCCCAGTACTACTTATTGAAGAGATTGTCTTTTCTCTATTGCATATTCTTGCCTCTGTCATAGATCAACTGACCATAAGGGCATAGATTTATTTCTGGGATTTCTACTGTGTCTCTTCTTGTGCCAGTACCATACTGTTTTGATGACTGTAGCTTTGAGTATAATGTGAAGTCAGGATGTGTGAAACCTCCAGCTTAGTTCTTTATTCTCAAGACTGCTTTGGCGATTCAGGATATTTTGTGGTTTCACATTTTGGCAGTATTTGTTCTAGTTCTGTGAAAAATGTCATTCATGCATCTTTCATAGGGATTACAATAAATCTATAGATTGCTTTGGATGTATAGACATTTTATTTAGATAATATAGACAGTCTCATTGTTGTTGTTCAGTTGCTAAATCATGTCTGACTCTTTGCAGCCCCATGGACTGCAGCCTGCCAGGCTTCCTTGTCCTTCATTATCTTCTGGAGTTTGCTCAAAGTCATGTCCATTGAGTCAGTGATGCCATCTAACTATCTCATCCTCTGCTGCCCTCTTCTCCTTTTGCCTTCAATCTTTCCCAGCATCAGGGTCTTTTCCAATGAGTTGGCTTTTCATATCAGGTGGCCAAAGTATTGGAGCTTCCTCTTCAGTGTCAGTCCTTCCAATGGGCATTCAGGGTTGATTTCCTTTAGGACTGCCTGGTTTGATACCTTGTAATCCATGGGACTCTCAAGAGTCTTCTCTAGCACCACAATCCAAAAGCATCAATTCTTTTTTAATCTTGGGTATCCTTTAATTATTGTAGCTAGTAGTTATTTTTCTTAGCATTGTCTTTTAACCTTCATACTAGCTTTATAAATGATTCATCTACCACCTTTACATTAGATTATTCTGAATTTTACTATATATTTAACTTTACTCTGAGACTTATACTTTTACATTTTCCTGTTACTAATTAGTACCATTTCATTTTAGATTAAAGTAGTCTAACTTTTCTCATAAAGTTGGTTTAGTGCTGATGAACTCCTTTACTATTTGCTGGTATGGAAGACTCTTTCCCACTCCTTCAACAACTTTGCCAGGTAGAATATTATTGGTTGGAAGTTTTTGTTTGTTTTCTTTCAGGATTTCAAGTATACTGTGTCACATCCTTCTAGCCTACAAAGTTTCTGTTGAAACACCTGCTAACAATCTTGCAGGATTTCCCTTGTATGCCATGTTGTTTATCTCTTGCTGCTTTGATTTTCTTCTCGTCGTTACTTTTGATAGTTTAATTATAACATGTTTTGGTCGCTTTAGGTTCATCTTTTTTGGAACTTCTAGGTTTCCTGCATCTGGGTGTCTGTTTCCTTCCTGAGGTTTGGAAAATTTTCAGCCATTGTTCAAATAAGTCATCTATAGGACCCCTATAATGTAAACATTGGTCTGCTTGATGTCCCATAATCCCTTTCAACTATCTTCACACTTTTTCACTCTTTATTCTTTTTGCTGCTCTGATTGTGTGAGTTCCACTGCTCTGTTTTCAATTCCATTGATCCTTTCTTCTATTTCATCTAGTCTGCTATTGAATCCCTCTAGTATAGTTTTCAGTTCAGTTATTGTATTTAGCTCTGTGACTTCTCTTTCCTTTACTTTCTTATATTTTCTGCCTCTTTGTTGAAGTTCTGTGGTCATTTATTCTCCCATGTTGGTGACCATCTTTATTACCACTATTTTGAAAACTTTTTTAGGTAAATTATTTATCTGTTTCATTATTGACTTTTTCTCAGGTTTTATTTTGTTCTTTCATTTGGAATATATCCCTATTTCTTCATTTTCCTTGACTCTCCATGTTTCTATGCACTAAATAAAACAACCATTGCTACCAGTCTTAAAGGAGCAGCCATGTGAAGGAGATACACCTTATCGTTCTGCTCTGCCTTAGTGCTTGGTTGCTCCTCAATCCTTTGTGATTGTCCCTGCAGTCTGTCTTATATTTAGTGGCTCTTGCTAGCTGAGGATGTGCCAAGACCTATCAACAGAGAGGAGGATCTCAGTCAGCACCTGGATTCAAGTGGTTTGGAAGCTAGGCCTTTATGCAGCAGCTTTTAAAGTATGTAAGTGCATATAGTCCTGTGGGATCACAAATGTAAATCTTACTGTCCTCCAGTCATGCAATCTAGAGGGGTCTCTTGTGTGGCAGTCACAAAAATCAGAGTGTCATACAAGCTTTCTTCTGGAAGATGTTGGCAACCTGGAATGAGGCAGAGGGAGAGCACAGATACGGCATCCACCTACCTCCATCCTGGTGTCCTTACCTCAGAAGGCCCCTAGGTGTGTGCCAAACCAGACCTCTGCACCTCAGACCAAAGTTCCAGGTCAAGCAAATGGGCCACTTTCCCAGAAAGAGTGGGCATCTATTTTAGGCACCCATCTGTGCCTTGCCCGGGGGTGACAATCAGCCAAGAAGTGACTCTCCAATTGTTAGTTCTATGGGACACAAGAATGCCAGCACTGCTGGCCATCAGAGTCAGGTGATCAAAGGGTGTCCCACGAGTGGCAGTCACAAAAAACAAGGGCACCAGACATGAGTAAGGTTCTTCTCTGGGAGATACTGGTGCTCTGGACTGTAACAGAGGGAGAGTGCAAAGATAGGACCTGCCGTCTGAGGTCTCTGGAAAGGATTACAGTCACCTCTTAGACTTGTGTTTAATTAGAAGCCTGCCCCTTGGATCATAGCTATGAATATAAGCTAATAAGCCTCTTTCACAGAAAGACTGGGCTCCTGGGTCTATGACTTCTTGCTGTGCCCTGGGAGTGGTGGACAGTTAATAACTCTTTCTTCTTAATATTTAGAGTGATTGATGGACTCATGAAAGTACATACTAGGTAACACAGTTATAATCTCTGCCAAGAGTTGCATCTTTGAGGAGGTAGCTTATGAGCTGACTTGTTCAACAAGCATCACATATTAACTCAGTTGGTTATATGCTAGATGGTTTGAGAATACAAAAGTAAACAGAAGGAGCATTTGTCTCCTGTCTTAAGATTTACAATCTTGAGTTAATAGTTGGAATAGGAAGATATAGTCAGTCAATAAGGTAATAAGGCTGACAGACAGTTTGCTGAACTGTTAAAATACCAAATTCTTCCATAGCAGGATAAAGTGAAAAGTGAAAGTGAAGTCGCTCAGTTGTATACAACTCTCTGCAACCCCATGGACTGTAGCCTACCATGCTCCTCCATCCATGGAATCTTCCAGCAAGAATACTGGAGTGGTTTGCCATTTCCTTCTCCAGGGGATCTTCCCAACCCAGGGATCAAACCCAGGTCTCCCACATTGCAGGCAGACACTTTACCACCTGAGCCACCAGGGAAGCCATAGCAGGATAAGTAGCAGCTAATCCAGGTACCCCTTTATTTGTTCTTTGTCTCGCCTCATTATCTCCCCCAGTCCCATCTTCCATAGTCCCTGGACTTTCCTATGCTCTAGCAACTAAAGGGTTAATACTTTTATGCACTCAATATTTTACATATAATCCTAGGGGATGCACTTTACCAAGGGAAAAAAGTTACAAGCCTTGAAATAGCAATGAGAATTTGGTAATTTGCAGTTAAAGGCCAGAGTGTGAAGCTTAAGTTGGGGAAGAGAGGGAAGTAGAAAAGAAGAACTCATAAGGATAATACAGATTGATCAAGAGATATTAAGCAGACCTTTTTTTTTAAATGATAATTTTGACCAATCTTAGTGTATAAGTATTCACTGATGTGTGCTGAACTAGCTATTATGATGCTAATGAATTATTATTAGTAACATATGCTCTCAATATGCATATGTTTTTTGTGGTTGCTCTTTCTGTTTCTGCTAGCTAATAATGAGTTTGTATCCACATTTGCAAGATGGTTAATTCTTGTTTGGTATCTTATCTGTTGATGAAACAAAAGCAAATGAGACCAGGCATACAGAGGAGATTGATCTAGAGATGTAGTTCCCATAAGCACAAACCTCCAACCAATGGGAGAAAAAAAAAAAAAAAAAGAAAGGTTTCATAAATGCAGGCTTGCATAAAGAGAATCTACCTTCTTAGCTATACAATTATAAAACCTGTCAGTATTGCCCCCCCACCCCTGTTTAGTAGGTGATTTCAGAACTATAGATAGGAGCACTGAAAAATCACTAGGACAGGAAAAAAAAATCAGACTTGGTTGAAGTGATTTTTTCCATTTCACTCAGAACATTTTACCAAATAGTGGCCAAATACTGAAAAATAAGTTTACTCATCAGTGTGAATAGGCATGAGATCACTAAGAAATTTTGGATTAAAAGTGGGCCAGTAAGAAAGATTTGGTTGTGTAAAAATACTGAGAGACCCGGTTCCCCAATATTTTAATTCTTTACTTCCAAAAGAAAGAATATATTCCTTATTAATGGACTATTACCAGTTTAGTGATAAACACCCAACACAGTACCTGAACAAATCAATGTTTTATTTTTGCATCATAGTTTGCTGTTCTTCCTAGCTGGCAGTCACTGCACTGTAGATACTGTCAATTATAATGTAATTCCTAATGTTTCTTCATGTTCCATCTTAAGAGTAAATGAATAGTTATCTACTTTCATCAAATATTAGTTTTCATATTCTTCCAGCAGAAAGCTCCAAAATCAAAATCTAACAATGAATAGAACATGTATGCATAAAAATCCAAAATGTATCCCCTTTGAGACATTTGGGAATAAAATTTTCATATTTCCAAAAGTCTGCATTTTGGGGACATGAAACAGCATTACAATTTAACACAAAATCAGGTGCCATTTAATACTGTTTAATATTTTAAAACTCTCTCTAATAATACAGATCATCTTAATGTGATAGAAATATTTCTTGCAAGAAGCTTTGCCCTTTTCAGTGTCGTTCTTCTCCATCCCACTTCCTGTGATTGGTGGCAGTGGTGCCTCTCCATGGCAGCAGCTTAGGGGGATCCTTACAGGCAGTCCTCTTCACTCTGAACCAGCAAGCGCTCTGGAGGAAGAACAGACTCTAATTTCTGCCAGCGCTTTGGAGGCCACAGGATATGTGTAGCATGGGCATGCAGGAGTCCTAGGGAAACCTGAACCCAAGAGAGACACAAAGAAAGCAAGAAAGACATTCTTTTATATAGGAACATCATTAACATCTTAAAAGCAGAATTTGATCCAGGTCTGATATTTCATGGAAAGATGATGCTTAAGAGAATAAACACTTATTGGGATTTTTCTAGGTTCTTTATATACGTAAATATGCTTAATACAACCATTTGAGGTAGGTACTGATATTATCCCCTTTTTTGCATAAGAGAATACCGGAGTAGGCTGCCATTTCCTTAAGTCACAAAGCTACCAAGCTACGGAGGCTGGCTTTAGGGCTTAATAGTCCTGCTTTTAGAGGCTAAAAACCCCAGTGAGTATGAATCTGGTTTACATTCTCAGAGTTTCTGCCAGAGCTCCCAGTATCTCAGAGAAACTTTTTTTTGGGGGGGGGGGGCGGGTGGGGGGGGACAGACATACCCTTAAAAAAATCTATATTTTGTTAAAAAAAGAATACTGGATGCTTGGGGCTGGTACAATGGGACGACCCAGAGGGATGGTAAGGGGAGGGAGGACGGAGGAGGGTTCAGGGTGGGGAACACATGTATACCTGTGGCAGATTCATTTTGATATATGGCAAAACCAATACAATATTGTAAAGTTAAAAAATAAAATTAAATTAAAAAAAAAAGAAAAGAAATACTGTCCCACCTACTGGATGAGTAGCAGGAGTTAGGTGTGAGATTGGGTAAGGTGCTTCCACAGACAGTATACAGAACAATGTGAATTTAGTGCTCACGGAGAGAGGTGGGAAACAAGGAGAAAAAAATCCAGTATATGGTCCTTAACTGATGATGATGGTTTGACTCAGGATTTTTTTGAGTATATGATGGTGTGAAAGTGAGATGTGTTCAGTAGAAACAATACTTCCAATTTTGATTTTTCCCAGGCTAGCAATATACAATATGATACTGATACTCTCTTGTAATGTGACACAATGAACTGCAGCATGCCAGGCCTCCCTGTCCATCACCAACTCCTGGAGTTTACCCAAACTCATGACCATTGAATCGGTGATGCCATCTAACCATCTCATCTTCTGCCATCCCCTTCTCCTGCCTTCAATCTTTCCCAACATCAGTGTCTTTTCAAAAGAGTCACTTCACATCAGGTGGCCAAAATACTGGAGTTTCAGCTTCAACATTAGTCCTTCCAATGAACACCCAGGACTGATTTCCTTTAGGATGGACTGGTTGGATCTCCTTGCAGTCCAAGGGACTCTCAAGAGTCTTCTCCAACACCACAGTTCAAAAGCATCAATTCTTCTGTGCTCAGCTTTCTTTATGGTCCAACTCTCACATCCATACATGACTACTGGAAAAACCATAGCCTTGACTAGATGGACATTTGTTGACAAAATAATGTCTCTGCTTTTTAATATGCTGTCTAGGTTGGTCATAACTTTCCTTCCAAGGACTAAGCGTCTGTTAATTTCATGGCTGCAATCACCATCTTCAGCAACCTTGGAGCCCCCAAAAATAAAGTCAGCCACTGTTTCCACTATTTTCCCATCTATTTGCCATGAAGTGATGGGACCAGATGCCATGATCTTTGTTTTCTGAATGTTGAGCTTTAAGCCAACTTTTTCACTCTCCACCTTCACTTTCATCAAGAGGCTCTTTAGTTCTTAACTTTCTGCCCTAAGGGTGGTGTCATCTGCATATCTGAGGTTATTGATATTTCTCCCAGCAATCTTGATTCCAGCTTGTGCTTCATCCAGCCCAGCATTTCAACTGGTATTGTACCCATCCCATTTTATCACATCAGGAGGCACAAAATATTAGTTAATCCCATTGTTGTCATGTGAAGTTTGATCATTTGATTAAGGTGATGTTGATCAGGTTTCTCTATTGTAAATCAGTCATTTTCCTTTTGTAACTAAAAAGTAATTGAGGGGATGATATTTTGAAACATGTAAATGCCCCATATGTTAATAACATATCTCACTGCTCTCTGGAGGAAGATGGTTTCTAAAGCATCTAAAATAATTTTAACAGCATTTCTCATGATGTACTCTGCATATAAGTTAAATAAGCAGGTGACAATGTACAGCCTTGATGTACTCCTTTTCCTATTTGGAACCAGTCTGTTGTTCCATGTCCAGTTCTAACTGTTGCTTCCTGACCTGCATACAGGTTTCTCAAGAGGCAGGTCAGGTGGTCTGGTATTCCCATCTCTCTCAGAATTTTCCACAGTTTATTGTGATCCGCATAGTCAAGGGCTTTGGCATAGTCAATAAAGCAGAAATAGATGTTTTCCTGGAACTCTCTTGCTTTTTTGATTGTTCTTTATTTTTTAAAACTTTATTTTATTGTTTATATATTATTTATTTGGCTGTGCTGGATCTCGGTTGCGGTATGTGGGCTTCAGTAATTGCAGCAGGTAGGCTTAGTTGCTCCAAGACAGGTGGGATCTTAGTTCCCTGACCAGGGATTTAACCCATGTCTCCTGCATTGCAAGGCAGATTCTTAACCACTGGACATCAGGGAAGACCCCCTTGTACTTTAAACCTGTTCCATCTGAAATTAGACATCTCTTTAAGGAGGCTTTGATGTCTTTTACCAAGGAATGCTGTTTAGAAACCAAGACCAGGTGGAGATGTGCTGCTTGCTCCTGGTGGTGTCAATCTATGCCATTTCAGGGGATGGACATAAAAAGCCCATACCACAGGCATCCTTCTCACCTTCCTGCATTCCAAATTTATGTCTCTCTTATTCCATAGTGAATGCTCTGTCTCCCAGTAACAACGTTTACACTACCCTATAATACATACAAAAAGGTAGTTTTAAGTTCACTATAAATAATACCTACAACAAATTTATTCAGTAAAAATCGAGATTTCTTTATAATTATTTCGGTCTTTAAAATAATTCCAGTATATTAGCAAAGTCCTGTGTTCAAAAAAAGCTTGCTTGAATCTAGTCTGTATCCTCCCCAATACAGTTATGTTTCCTTTCGATATATGGTTAAGCCCATTTGTTTCTATTTGTATTCAATTTTAGAGTTCACTTTTGTTATCCTTTTTGATTCAGCTTTATTTGTGAATAAACATTTAAATGGTTCAGAAGGTATGGCATGCAGAATATGCCCCCACACACACCAAAGACGTACACACACCAGTCCCCCAGACATGGTGAATATGGGATATGTCAGGACAAAATGGAAATTAAAGTTACTAATCAGTTGATCTGAGGATAAGAAGACTATCCTATATGAGCCCATGGACATGTGTAATCACAAAGGTCTTAAATGTAGACCAGCTAGGTAGAAGGATCAGATTCAAAGAGAGATTTGAGGATGCGGATGTCAAACAGGGCCATGAGCCAAGGAATGCAGGTGGACTCTGTAAGCTGGCAAGGAAACAAATTATCCCCTAGAGCTTCCAGAATGAAGCCAGCCCTGCTGACACCTGAATTTTAGCCCAGTGAGACCCATTTTGGACTTCTGACCTCCAGAACTGTAAAATTATACACTCATGTTGTCTTAAGCCACTAAACTTGTGATTTATTACAGCAGCAATAGGAAACTAATAAACTAACAAAAATGCACACAGAGAAATTCCAGTATCTGCTACCTTACCTCTCTAGTAGGATAACTATATTAATTTCTGGCTTATCCTTCTTTTCCAGTAAAGAAAACCAAATACACATATTTATCAGTTTTTATCTATCTGTGTATATCTATATTTTTATGTGTACATATTGTGTCTATATATATTATGTGTACATATTTTTATACACACACACACATACACATTATTTCCCTATTTCTCATACTGAAGGTAGCTACTGTTATGCATATTCCCTTTTGATGGTACTTTTATTCTTAACAGCACATCCTGGAAACCACTTCCTATCATTTCATAGAAATGGAGCCTGTGGTTTTTACAAAAGCTCTACCCCCACACCCAGGCAATCCTGATCAACCCCAGGAGAAATCTAGATCTGGGTTTTCCACTTGGCTTCACACCAAGAAAAGGTAAACCTAACCAACTCTAAAGACTTCTAAGTATATTTGGAACATCCTAAGTAACCATTCTAACCAAATTAACTGCAGAAGCCTAGCTCTAAATGGTCTGCCACACTGCTGTTCTTATCTATTTTTGTTCTTGTCTGGGCTCAGCTAAGCTAGAGAACAGCTGGTCTCCATCCCCTCCACAGTAACCCTTTTTAGATTTGATAGCTGCTGCTCGGTTGTCCCTCAAGCCTTTATTTGCTTTTCCAACTTGTTTAACTTTTTTCCTAAGGTTTGATCTGCCAGTCTTTTAACTTGGCTGAACTCTTGCCAACATATTTGCCTGATTTCCTAGTTTTGGAGCTCAGTTTTAACATAGTGATTCAGTTTTTTTTTTCCTTTTAAATCATTCATTTTACCAAAACGTATTATAATTTTATTCCATTTATTAAAGATGCTACTCTCACTTCCGGAAAAAAATGATTCATCTTCATAATTATAAATAATGGTGAAAATTCCCACAGATGGATAATGTCAGTATCATGTTCAAACATGGTATGTGAATGCAGAATATATGTTTTTTAAAGACTGTGATTAATATAGAAAGTGCCTAGTCACTCTCTTAGCTATCTTGTCATATGATCTTTTTTATTGGTATGTACATAGACATGCAAAGAACACAGTGAATTTAAAAGGGCATAAAAATCCAGAAATACATTAAACTTTTAAAAATTATAAGTTCTTTTCAGGTGCAGCTTTGGTGTCCACACATACTGTGTTAGGGGTGGTCCTCCAGAGAAACAACTAATAAGATGTGTGTATATATAGAAACAGAATTAAGAAATTAGCTCACACAGTTATGGAGGTTGGTACGTCCAAAATCTGATACAGAAGACCAGTAGGCTAGGGGCTCAGGAAAGAGTTGAAGTTCAAAGGTAATCTGCTGGTAAATTCTTCCCTGGTTGAGGGAATGCCAGCCCTTTGTTCTCTGCAGGCCTTCAACTGACTGATCTCCAATATGTGAGTGTGACTTATTTAACCTGCTTTCAAAGTCCACCATTTAAATGTAAATTATATCCAAAACGACTCTCATTGAAACATCCAGAATGATGTTTGACCAAATATCTGGGCACTTGGGCCCAGCCAAGTTGACACACAAAATTAACCATTACACCTGACAACTACAGTCACACCTGATAAACATGTCCTCTGTGCTTCCTCAGGGTCACGCACACAGTGCTGACTATACTCAGGGCAGGGTTCCGAACGATCCTACATATGGCCTCATTTAATCTCTTAATAACCCTGATGCAGGTACTACTATTGTCTCTACTTCATAGTCGAGGAAACCTCGGTCCAACCACAGTTTTTGGATATATGCCTTCTGGCTCCGAGAACTCTACAACAGGATTACAATATAATTTATCACACAATATCATTTATCATACAAATGAGAGACTTCTGACAGCCAATGGGGGCACTTTTTAAATTAAGTCAGGATGAAAATTTGTTCAGGACCTTCAGGGACAAATCAAGATATGATTACCCTAATCATACTTCTTGATATTGCTGAGTCCCACATACTTTCCTGTAATAGATTTATTAAAAAGAAATGCACATTATGGACTGAATTGTGTTCCCCCAAATTGCTATGTTGAAGCTCTAACCCCAAACACCTCAGAATGTGACCATATTTGGAGATAGGGCCTTGGCCCTAACCCGATCTGATGGTATGATTGCAAGAAAAGGAGATTAAGACACACAAAGAGATAACAGAGTTGCATGTGGACAAAGGAAAGACTATGTGGGGACATAGCAGAAGGATAGCCACTTGCATGCTAATGAGAGAGACCTTTGAAGAAACCAGACCCACCAACACTATGATCTTGGACTTCTAGGCTCCAGAACTGTGAGAAATTTTGTTGCTTAAGCCCTGCAGTCTGTGGCATTTTGTTATGGCAGCCCTACCAAACCAATACAGACATAAATAAAAGAAACATTGCTGGAAGCCAGTTCCTGAGATAGCCCAATATTCACCCAAAATAGGGGAACTAAGGAGAATGAGAAAAAGGGGGGAAAAAAAAGTCTGTTATTTAGGGGAGACAGAGAGAGATGTTTATGCATACACAATTTTTTTCAATAGCTTAAATACTCTGACGGACCAACCTAATATTTTATTGGTACCCGATTCTCCTGTCTCTTTGCTCTTTCGTGACCCTATGTAGATGTGTCTCCTCCAATAGATTCACAATATTCTTAGGCTAGAGGAATTCACTTTTATAGTAAATTTTAAAACAGAGCACTAAAACTATATTAAATAAAACATTATAAACCCTTAGCAGATTATTGTATTTTTAGTATCTACTGAATGAGAAAATAGGTCCATTTACATGTATTAAGGAGCATTTACAAAACTCTGTTGCCTAAAGATGGAGAATCAAGGATCTAGAATAACAAACAAACAAGTTTGACTGTGTACCCCACCAGCAAAAATACTTGTATTCACATACTTAAAATTATCCATATAATATGTAAATATAAAATATATAAAATTATATCAAAATAATCTATACATATATTAGTATTAACACTCTATAAAAGCAAATGTTAAATAAAGCTCAAATTGTTATTTTTTAGATCCAAAGTTCTACTTTATTTTGTATCCAGGGGATCATTATAAACATCCGCTGTATAGTCCTGCTCCTTCTTTAGCAGCAATCCCCTCTCTGGAAAACACCAGGATTACTAGTTGGAAAGTGATCAGTGTTGTCAGTCAATTGGTTTATTTGGTCCACATGATGCCAAGAAACCACATGGACTAAAATTACAGTGAATTGACTGTCTTTGATTGACTTGGCTCCACTGAGAAGTTATTTTGGCATCTGATAGACACAGCCTTCATGGGCCCAGATTTTGATTCAAGTGCCAGGGGCAGAGATGTGTTACTCTGGTTCCTTTCACTCCTTACCACAGGGCTACAGTTTACAGAACACTCTTCCAGCTTTTGGCTTTAGGACACCCTCCCTTGAAATAAGAGCTTGCAAGAAAAAGCTGTGAGTACGGTGGTAAAATAATAAAAATAAAATCAATTACTTTGTACTGGTCATTGCTGACCAAGGACTAACATAAGCACATAAGTCTAGAGATAGGGCAGAAAGAAAGTGAAAGTGAAAGTCACTCAGTTGTGTCCAGATTCTTTGCAACCCCATGGACCATACAGTTCATGGAACTCTCCAGGCCAGAATACTGGAGCGGGTAGCCTATCACTTCTCCAGTGGATCTTTCCGACCCAGGCATGGAAGCAGTGTCTCCTGCACTGCAGGTGGATTCTTTACCAGTTGAGCTACCAGGATAGGGCAGAGGGGAAACACAGAAAAGAAACTAAGAAAGAAAGAAAATGACTAATCATGCAACTCCTTTTTAAAAAGATGTTCAGAACTAGAACATCTAGATGTTCAGTTCTAGAACAGGGTCAGGAGAGAAATGAGTAATGAGATGAAGCACAAAACTCCCAAGGTTATTTGATAAAAAGATTTTCTGAAAAGAGCAGTGTTTGTACAAGATTAGGAACTACTTGTCAGCAACAAATATTTGTTGAATGAGTGAATGTTCATTAAGGAGGAAGTCTTCAATCTGGAAATGCTACATTTTCTGATCTGGTCATCAAAGAAATTCCCTAACTTAAGAGAAACATCCACAGTTTTCTGGAAAACAATATTATTTAGGCATGAGAGCTTCACAGACGACATGCCACAATGGACTGACCATCAACTAGTGCTACCAAATGACTGTGATACCGTTCTCAATATAGATCTTCAGTGCAGTCTCAAAATAATTTTTAAAAGGTACAGTATGGAATTTAAAAACATACATATGTAATGCATAGATTTTAAATTTTTATATTCACTGCAGATTAAGAATTTTTAAAATATATTACACAGGCAAAGAAAATTGGCTTGGATTGCCTCTGGTGACCCCCATTTACCTCAAAAACAAATGAACAAGATTAGGAAGGAGAGAAACTTATAATGCCTGGTCTTCATTCTCCTGGGATAAGTATCATTGATGTTTTGAGTAATAGACCAGAATCCTGGCTGTTTGTCCTCTTCCACATATGACAGTTTCCCTGAACACAGCATCTGCTCTAGTCTGCTCACAGTGGCAGCCAGGGAACACTACTCAGCGGTGCCCTGACAGAGCACTTCGGCTGTTTCTGGACTGGAGCACCACAAGAGAGGATTTTGTCTCTATACCTACTGCTAAGACCAGGGATGGGACGGTACGTGGAGAGCAGGCCACTAGGAACATGGGGCTGCCCTCGGAGCCAGCTCTTTGGTGCTGTGGTTCAATCTGATGCTGCAGGTGGGGAGTGTAGGGCAGAGTCCCATGCACTGGTGACGAATCCCGAAAGAGCAGGGCATTGTACACAAGGTACTAATCCCCTGGAAGGACTCTAGCTAGATGGAGGACAGCAGAGATCATCACAACGCCAGCCACCAGGAAGAGACATCTGACACCTCGCTCACTGCATCTTGGTGTCAGAGTCATGAAGGAAAACACAGCGCCATCAAGCACTGGATAGAACGGTGTATCACAGAGAAGAGACAGAGCAAGATCGCTTCCTTCATGGGTGTCGGTGACACTCAGCTCCACAGAGGATGCCCCGGCTGTGCAGGGACGCCTTCCTCAGCCTACCTCTGCGGTCACCACTTTCTGGTCATGTCAGTATTACACAACAACATCAGCACTAAAAGCAGTCTCTTCAAAATAACCTACAAGACTGAGAAAGAGAGAAAGGTTGAGGAGAGCAAGATATTTCCCTTATCAGGTAGCATAGAAGTGAATTTTCTTGAATATATGAACAAAAAAGCAGATGTACAGCCTAAGTAAAGCAAACAATTAGAAATAAAGACAGGCAAAAATGTATCATATGGAAAAATAAGCAACAACACTGTTTCAAAATATTATGAAAAAAATATTTTTTTAAAAGTCTGAAGGATAGAAATGCTGCGACCTACTTGATTCTTACACATGGATTAACATATACAAATTTGACATTTCATTAACACTGTCTGATGCAGTAGACAAGGGTCATGAAGAGAGGAGTAGTGGCTTGTCATCCAGCACACATTCCCAAGATGCTTATCAACACAGCACCGAGCAGATAAAACATAGTTCTCCAAACAAAAACATGCAGGGAGACTGCTTCCACTCTAAGCAAGCACTGATGGACATCTACTCCAAGACAAACAAATAACTCAGTGCTTTGGCTGTTGAGGTGAATGAGAGGCAGGAGGGCTGTGTGCCAAAGAATTATGCGGAAGACAAACAAGGAAAATATCAAGACTCCTAAGACCTAAGCAAAAAATATATTTACTAGTAAATGAGGAGAGAAGGAAAACTAGAAAAATGGAGAAGAGGGGAAGCAGTAGCTGATAAAGTAGAAGGCGCAGAAGCAGCACAATGAGAAAGCTTTACATGTGGGGAATGAACCACTTCCATTACCTCCTCCCACAGAGCCCCAAGAAGCAGCACCAGTTATGAGGACACATCGCCATCCAGAAAAGAACCCAGCATTGCTCTTTTTGCTCCTTGAAATGACAAGAGGAAGGGT
This sequence comes from Bos indicus, assembly GCF_029378745.1. NCBI lineage: Eukaryota > Metazoa > Chordata > Mammalia > Artiodactyla > Bovidae > Bos > Bos indicus. The sequence goes on along the minus strand of NC_091763.1, from coordinate 58,049,744 downwards.
CCTTGTGTTGGGGAATAGTTCCCTTAGATGAGAACACTTCTCTTCCTAAAGATGCAATACAGGCTTTATACACCTAAAGATGCAATACAGGCTTATACACCTTATCTGCAATTCCAAAATCCAACAAGCTACAAAAATTCACTGTTGTGTAATCTCTAGTAGCAAAAACCAGACGTGACCCAAACTGTTAGAAAACCATACCCTTTATTTTTCCCCTCAGTGTGCCTTTCATAATTTTTGCTCCAGAAATATTAATGTGCTTGATTATAGACATTACCCCAGACTCTACTGGGAGCATTACATTACGGTATAGATATCATTCAGCTGCTGTTTGCACACACTGACACTACCTTCCCAAAATCCAAACAATCTGATTTCTGAAGTATCTGCCCTCCGAGGTTTCAGATCTGGTATTACTGTCTTTAAATATCTGCAAAAATGAATATTTACCAAAGAGGATAAATGTCACCAGAGTTTTGGCTCAGTCCTAGGTGGGATGGGACCCCATCTGGGATCTCACTATCTGACGAGAGAGAGAGAGATATTTAAACAGAGCATCAAAATACAACCCGATAGAGCAGACATAAGGAGGAGCCTGGCAGCAGAGGGTGTGGTCACGCCTTGGGAAGTTTCCTCTGAGCCCATGCATCTAAGCTGCCTCCCAGAGATGCTGGCGACCTCTCTCCTGAGGGTAGATCTTTACCCAATGACATCTCCTGCCAGATTTTTGTCTAGAGCATCCTCCTAATCCTCCATACCCTCCACTGAGGTGCAAATTTGAGACGATGTGATAGGTTGATACAACCCAATATTTTGCCATTGAAAAGGAAAGCCATAGTACTTTACAAAAGATTCCAAATGAGATTCTCTCATCTAAAGGCCTCATTCTAGGACAAGTGTTTTCCTTCATAACCAACAATTTTAACTCTAATCATTTCAAAGCAATTTCCTTGTTCAAGACTGAGCTTCAATCAGAATGCATTTTCAGGTCACTTCATGGCATCTTCACAATTCTGTCTAGATAACTATAGAATCATGCATAATCATTCTAGTCCCCCCTAGACTCTTTGAGTAAGTAGTTAGTTCAATTTTTTTGTAACTATTTTATGCAGAAATAGATACAAAACAGGCCTCTAGGGATATCTCCAGCTAATTTTCATGAATTAATTTCCCAGGATTAATGTTTATGCACCAGTCTCTTCACCACATAATCAAATCACTGGAGTTGAAGTGGTCTAACTCTTTATTTTGCAGCTTGATTAAGCAGGTGATGAAATACTTGAATATAATTTGGAGAGTGAGAAACTCACAGTATCCACAATAAACCACAGTGGAGGATGACTTACTGACGATGCCTTGGATGTTGACTGGTGTTCTCTCTAGTAGCTCATGTTTTCCAGGCTATTTTTATGTAGGAGATAAAACAGTTTGCATAAATACATGCGGGGAGAGGCATAAAAGTCTTTACTGTTGTTGACATTGTTTTAAACCATGCTTAGACCATTGGGCAGACAGCACTGAGACAACCTAGAGGGCCATTGGTAGGAGAGGATTCGGGACAAGAAGGTTTCAATAGCTACTGCCAGCCCTGCTGCCATGGTAGATGCAGCCACTCTCGGCCATGGTAAACTCTGTCTTTCCTGCCAGATGGTGAGATCCTAGATGGGTCCCATCCCACCTAGGACTGAGCCAAAACTCTGGTGACATTTATCCTCCTGGTAAATATTCATCTTTGCAGATGTTTAAAGACGGTAATACCAGATCTAAAATGGTGGGTGGTTTTCTGGCATCCAGCCTCTTTCTAACTATCTCTCCCTACTTCCACCCCTCTTTTATTCCTTTTTTCCAAAAGAAAATGAGGAGGCTTTCAAAACAATGAACCAGAAACAAGAGAAGGTCCATAAAAATGACAGCTCTGAGGGCCCAGATGGTTGCTGTGGAGAACACACATGGTATGTTTTCATCTTCCTGGTGACTCTCGGATAGCTAGCTTACACAACCCTCAAAGGAGGGGAGGGAGAATCCCGGTTTTTTAAGGGAAGCTAAGTTTTTGTCTGAGTAAATTTCTACAAGCTCTCAGACGTGGGCTTTGCCACAAGATACCTAAAGCCTCAAAATGGACAGTGTGCATGGAAGTAGGTTCCACCCAAAAGACTGTAGAACAATTCAATTTGCTGGCAATTAGTTGAATTCTGTTCTGTAAGAGATTAAGGCAACGTCATCTTGTATGTAGTCTAGTTGTTCAGTCTCTAAGTCATGTCTGACTTTTTGTGACCCTATGACCTGCAGAGTGACCGACTTCCCTGTCTTTCATAATCTCCCAGAGTTTGCTCCAACTCATGTCCAATGAGTTGGTCTAACTTATTCCAGTGATAAGTACTTGGATTACCTGGAAGCACAGATAGATAGAATGCCCTTTAAATGGTCTTTTAGAAATATCATTTCTTTCCATTGTGTTTCTGATATACAAGATCTGTTTTGTGTGGTTTGTGGCTGGAGATAATTCCTGACCCCCAGAATCTTGCTGTGTGTCTACAAGTGAGTGATGAGTGGAATTAGTGATCTACTGAACTCTGCCCTTCTCCTCATCCCAGAACAATATCTTAGTGGTCAGAGCTATAACTACTGTTCTTAAATTTAAGCTTACCAAAATCTAAAGAATTGGGTTGACAAGGAAAAAATAAAATACACAGTATGATAAAAGATAACTGAGAGAATGGCCTAAACCATAGCAAAACTGGCTTTTCTAGGAGAAATATCTGCCAGGTATTTGAAGTATTAAAGGTACACATAGTGAAGTAAGATCTTAATGATCAGTGAGACCATTATAGGTGTGGGCATGGTATTCACAGGCAACCACCCATCTTAAGCACCTTTGTGTGTCTGTATCAGTCTTAGAAGCAATGCGTCATCCACTGCCTACTCCCCAAGTTGGGTGGTCCAGATGTTCCTTCTTTCCACTGCCAGTAGCTAAGGGAAGGCACCTGAACAGGGCTCAACCATTCAGATACCCACATCCAGGACTATGAGTGTGGAGTGAGTTAAGCAAAGACACAGGAATAGTAGATTTCTGGCAGAGACAAGAGTGCCATGAAGTACCCAGTGATGCCAGTTGCTGAACCTGTCATCCTGCTCCTAAGTGTGACATAAGGACTTCCTATGTTACTAATTTTCAAGCCTTCTTTCCATCCCATTCATTCAGTGATATCGAATATCAATATCCTTCCTATGACATCTTTTCTACCTAAATTAGTCAAGATGAGTTTGTGTTATTTGCAACCAAGATACCTGATTGATACACTGCCATAAAGATACATGTATAAGAATAATGTTTATAAGTATATTAGAAATTAAGTCTAATCCCCAGTCCCTCAGGTGAGGAAATTTAGGCTCAGAAAAGCTGCCTAGCTCAGTTAGAGTTCGGATGCAGCACTGGCTCCTGGTTCAAAGTTGTTTTCACCATACCTGTCAGTGATACAAAGTGTAGAGCCCTGGAAATCGTAGTGTTTGGCATAGGGCTCTGCTTTCTGAACCCGCTTTTACCCCAGGGAAAAGTGAGGCCTTTCATTTTGTTCAGGGAAGGAAAAAAACCACCAAACATTGCACAGTGAAGTTTGTACACATCCATACCACTCTGTCTGGGAGCTGTTACTGATTTGCAACAGCAGGGCACGTTACAAGTCACTGGGCTGTAAGGAACGCCTGCTGGCAGTGACAGGAAAGCAGAGCTTACTACAGCCATGCAGTTATGTCCACATGCATGAAAGAGCCTGCAAAATGAAGAAATAGGGGAAGACTCTAAAAGATATTCCCACTCAGGGGTTTCCCTGGTGGCTCAGATAGTAAAGAATCTGCCTGCAATGTAGGAGACCTGGGTTCCATCCCTGGGTCAGAAAGATCCCCTGCAGAAGGGAATGGCTACCCACTCCAGTATTCTGGCCTAGAGAATCCCATGAACAGAGGAGCCTGGTGGGATACTGTCCATGGGGTTAAAAAGAGTCAGATATGACTGAGTGACTTAACACTTAACTCCACAGGACTTATAGGTAAAAGCCTACTGTGTGCAAAGCACAGGACATGGTGTTCTAAATGTACTAAGATATATAACCCATAAATCTGAACTTGAGGAGTTTACGACTCAGAGGGGAAGATGGTTGGCACAAGCTTGATCCACAGGATATGTTTGGCACAAGTGGAGGTTGCAGGGAATGAAAGTGACCTGGTGAGTAACACAGGCCATTGAAGGCTCAAGAGGAGTAACAGGGATGGCCACCTCTGACCACAATCTGAGGAAAGAAAAGAAAAGAGTGTGGAAAGCAAGAGAACGGTCAGGAGATTTTTACGATGGTGCTACCGAGAGATATGATTGTGGGTAAGAGAAATGGAGAGAAAGGAACCTTTGGGAATGAAATCCACATTTCCTAGCATGGTGGACCTGGCTCCCCGCTCCTCAACTTGTGCTAGAATCAGGCTTACACCTCCGCACAGCTGCACAGACTGCTGCTTCTGCCTCCTGAAAGGCTCTGTTTCACCCTTTACCTGGAAAACTTCTCTTCATCCTTTCAGACACAGCTTACATGTTACTTTCTCCTGGAAGGCCTCCAGGTCCTCTGCCCAGTCTCCACAGTCCAGACTTATTATGATAACTAGTGATTACCACCCTGTACAGGGAGGGGTATATTTAACTCTTTGTATCTTATGTGGTATGAACTTCCTGAAGCAGGTATTATCTCATATTCTATTGATAAACCCATGGCATGAAAGTAGAAAGAAGCTCAAAAAATGTTGATTGATTAAATAAATGAAACCCAAGAGCATGTGGATTTAGACTGGTTATAGTTTAGCAACTGGTTAGACCTGGGAGCTGAGAAAAGAACAGGATTTGGAGATGGCTCATTTCTCACCTGCTCGAAAGATGGTAATGCTATTAACAATAATAGACAGATCACAGTAGAAGGAGCAGATGTGGGAAATAACAAATTCAGTTTTGGATTACCAATCTGAGGATTCTATTGAATATGATGGGAAGACAACCCAAGTGCAACTGAAAATTCTGTGCAAAAGTCTAGGCAAGGGTAGGAAGTAGACATTCAGGACTCACCCAGTTGTACCCTGGGAATTAATGTGCTCACCTAGAGAAGAAGAAAGACTGCTAAGGACACAGCCCGGGGGGCATTGCATTTCAAAGGTAATGTTTGGAGGTTGTCAGCTACATGCAAGAATCAATACATTTTCTCAAGCAGTAACACATCCACCTCCAGACTAGAGCTTGTGAAACTTTTGCACGAGTAGAGACATACTGTTCTCAGCTTGTAAAAGGGTGAGCATTGAGAAAAAAGCACAGATTAAGGGAAGAAATACTTGTAAATCAGCTTTAAAACTATAGTTACCAGTTTTTTTTGTTTGTTTGTTTGTTTGACTGAGCCTAGAGAACATATAAAGATCTGGGGGTGGGGGGAACTATTAAAATTCTAAAAATGATATTCACCTGGTATAGTTATACATTTGTATATATGTAATGACTCATATGGAATAAATATGTAATATAATAACAGATCAGTGGGTTGATCAAACTATATCCTCTAATGGAAAGAAATGTTTTGTTATTTTTAAACATTTTGTTTTCAGAAGGTAAGTAAAATGCTTTCTAAGAATTTTAGCTGAGTTTTAAATGTGTTTCAGACTGTGTGAACTAAAAATGCTACTTAAATGGCTGTATTATTTATGAGAAATAATACTGTTTATGAGGAATAATAATAAATCTTTTAGTTTAAATATTATGATCTATTTATTTACTTTTATTCAGGTTCACTCCTAAGTGAATAAAAAACAAAAATTTATTGAATAGATCTTTGTCCTACTTTTATTAGTTGTAAAAAATCTTGTTGCCTTCTTGAGAAGACATCTTGATAGTATAGTTTGAATCAACAAAGAAATGATGATACTGTGATCATGTGAAAAGCAGACACACAAAGAAAAAGTTAACTATGTGATGTGATGGGTGTGTTAATTATCTTGGTCTTGGTAAACATTCCTCAGTATATATGCATATCAAACCATTCCATTGTGCACTATAATTATATATTTGTCATGTATTACTCAATAAATTTGGGAGGGGGAAACATATTGGCCCATCATCAATTCTAATATTAAGTCCTGAATATATAGTCCTAATTATTTTGTGCATTAGGGAGAATTAAATTAATGGAGTCATCTCAGCTTTGCATGCTTTGTATTGCTGCTATGATTTTTTGGTTGTTTTGAGCTTCTACAAATAATAGTTGTCTGGCTTTTGTACTTTGATTACAGTAGTTAATTCAGAGAAATCTCTTGAGGACTACTCAACATTCAATCAATAAACATGCTAACACAATGCCAGGAGCTGGGATGCTGTGTGAGACAGCAATTGCAGTATATTGAAATCAGGGTAAGAGTAAACAACATTTAGTCTTTTGATTTTTAATATGCACAGTTATTATCTAAATAACAGACAATATTTAAAGTTGAAGTTTGTATAATGATAGATAATCCATGTCAAAGATGGTGTAGTAGCAATAAGACAAATAGTGGCTGGACTACTAAGAAACAAAAGGAATCCCCAAGAGCTAACTATAGACTATGTGTGAATTATTTACAGAAACTTTCTATATTCCAAACTATTTGCTCAGTTAGCATGAATGATTCTAAGTCATATCTCCTTTCTCTAATATTAGCTGTGTGTGTGTGTATGTACCTTGGAAAGGTGGATAATTTCAATAGTGGCCTAAGGAAATTTAATAAGGAAAAATTTATTTTTCCAGTGCAAAATTACAAATTATCTTTGATCTGGAACTATGCATTATACATGACTTTACTCCACTGACTCAGATAATTGAACATTGTCTAATGTATGAATCCTCTTAATGTTGTACCAAGCAATTTTGTTGTCTTATATGTTAATGTTGACAGTGCAATAGGCTGATATGCACTGTTAAAACTCTAGATGCTTTATATTAATAAATTCATAGATTTATGTTACGTCGTCAGGACTTAAGCCTAAGGAAAGACTGGGCTTAGCCCTTGTGGCCCCAGAGCTAGGTGGAAATATTTGCTGTCTCGGGGTGAGGAACAGAGATTTGGCCGATAATGATGGTTTGCACATATTGGGCGCTCTGTCTTCACGGCTGCTCTGTGCCACCTTGTCAGTGTCAGGAAAGTGTCATCAATCATTACCAAAGTAGGTGGAGTACACAAAACACTGGGAGTAGAGCTTGCCCTGCCTCTGGATAAAGTCTTCTCATGAAGATCCTGGCCTTATTTAGTCTGTCACACATTCAGTGCTGATAGCAACAGTTCCAATTAGCTTTCCCTGTCCTGTTAGTATTCCCTCCCTGCCCTTGGCTGGCTTTTCCATGTCTTAAACTGGAAAAGCCAACTGCTTCATTACTTTAAAAAGAATGTTTAACTTAAGGAGATGGAAGGGATATCTCAACCCAAACAAACCTGTGAAAGACAAGAGTCAAAAAAGATCCTATCTAATCATAAAAAATCCTGATGATTCAGCATCAATAGCACACTGTCCATGTTGCTGGTGTAACATGATACCTGGATGGTCCACGGAAAAGGAGTAGAGTGAACATCAGTAGCAGAGTGCTGAGAGCAGAAACTCTGGAGTCAAGAAATCCCACGGGGTGGGATCCAGACTGGAAAAATCAATAGCTGTTCATCTTTGGTAAGTACTCCATTTCTTTCAGCATTACTTTTTCCATTGTCAAAATGGGAGCAAAAATAATCCACCTTGCAAGGTTGCCATAAGAACTAAAGGGCAGGAAGTACACAGGTCTAACAGAGCCTGTTACATACTAACTACTATGCTAGCCCCATGGTAAATCAAGTGCAGAGGAAGCCTGAAGTATATAATAAAATGATGACAAAAGAGAAGAAAATGAAGTTTGTAATAGCTACATTATATTGCATCCCACTGTTAACCGTGAGTAGCGTCCAAATATAGGTTATGCCTTTGAGAAAAATTGTATTTAGTTAGTTTATGATATTGGTTTATAAGTTCAAAAATTATTGCAAGAATTCTGTCCCAATAAAGTTACTTCTTAGGAGCTCCATCAACAATAGCAATAAACATGGTTGCTGTTATGCTTAATTTTTTTTTTGATACAGGGCTAAACTTTGTAGGAGCTTTTCTATACACTGAGATGAGCTCAATAAAATCAAAATCCTCTGGATTAAGGTAACATCCCTAAGAGACCTCTGGCGCTGGTACAGGCATTTGCAGTAATGAACAAAAGAGGAACAGAGGGCTCTGTTGTTGCTTTAAATTACATGTGTGACAGATCACAGAGAATTGCTCTTAGGTAAATGAGCAATATTTTCTTGATTTTCTCCCAGCTCTTTAATACCAGCTGAATGAAGGTCCCCAGGAAGCAAGCATTTTCTTAGCAAAATAATGCTGCACTATAAATGATACCAGTTTCTGACCATTGACTCATCCCTTAACCTTTGCTGACTTCTGTTTACACAATGCTGTGGAACAGTGAACTTAAACATCAGTGGCCTGTCTTCAGTCTCCATCTTCCTCTGTAATTTTCAGCCCTGCTGATCACTCCTGGCTAAAAGCCACCCCCAGTGATTCGTTCTCTTCCTAGTGCTCTAAATGTACTCCAGTTTTGCTGGCTTGTCATCATCCCGATTTCCTGCATATAGGTATTCCCTGGAGTTATATCTTCTGTCTGTATATGTATTCCCTTGGTAAGATCATTCATTGCCATATCTTCAGTCCCCACCACTCTGTCAATAATCCTCAAATCCCTATTTCTAGCCTTAGCCTCTCTCCTGACCTCCAGACCTGAATCTCCCCCAAACAGGGAGTCCTCATTAGGCAAACACGATGTACACAACATACCAGCTCATCAGCAGTCCCCTCAAATGAGTGCCTTACCCTGGGTTCTTGATTTGGAGATCTCCTTATTGCCCAGTCTTAACTATAATCTTGAAGCCATAATTAGATGTCTGACTTTGCCTCACCACTGTCTTATCAAATTCGTTGCCAGATTCTTCCTTGCTTGAGTCCCTCTGCTCCTTCCTATTCTCACCACTGTCACCCTGGGACAGGTTCTGATTTCCTGTTTCCTGAATAAACACAGCAACCTCTATCCCAAACTCCCCAGTTCCAACCTTGTTTTATTGCAACTGCCATCCATACTGGTACCAGATTGCTTTTCTAAAGCTTGGCTTCCATCAGGTAATTCCCAGGATTATCACACTTCAGTGATTCTTCACTGCCTCCTCATATAAATAAGAGAAGTACAGCATAGCATTCAAGACAATAACAGGCCCACTTACCTACATTTCTATTCTTTTCTCTCACTCTTCCTTTATCATGTATCTCTTGGTACATAAGGTACCATGTACCTCCAGCTCCAAATGAGTTCTTCAGGGTGACTTTAGTGTCCATCAGAGCTTGAGAATTCCTGCCGTAAATTATAACCAAACTGAAATGGTCACAACGATTGCTTGGTTCGTCTGCACCTATGCCTGTACTCTTGCCTCCTCTCAGTATCTTCATCATCGCCTCCACATTCTCATTCTACCAAGCTTTTGACTTCTAGCAACATTTCTTTACAGATTTTTAGAAAAACTCTCTTCCACTCTCAGTTCCATATATTTCTCTCTCATTCAGTTCGGTCGCTCAGTCATGTCTGACTCTTTGCGACCCCATGAATCACAGCATGCCAGGCATCCCTGTCCATCACCAACTCCTGGAGTTCACTCAGACTCATGTCCATTGAGTCAGTGATGCCATCCAGCCATCTCATCCTCCGTTGTCCCCTTCTCCTCCTGCCCTCAATCCCTCCCAGCATCAGGGTCTTTTCCAATGAGTCAACTCTTCGCATGAGGTGGCCAAAGTATTGGAGTTTCAGCTTCAGCATCAGTCCTTCCAATGAACACCCAGGACTGATCTCCTTTAGGATGGACTGGTTGGATCTCCTCGCAGTCCAAGGGACTCTCAAGAGTCTTCTCCAACACCACAGTTCAAAAGCATCAATTCTTCGGTCCTCAGCTTTCATTACCTTATTTATAATTATATAGTATGCCTTTATCTTCCCTAGATGACTGTATGGTCCTCTAAGGCAGAACCTGTGTCTAATATATCTTTTCATTCCTTAAATTACTCTGTAACATTTTATCCATAATGGGCACTCAACACATACCTTCTTCATAAACAAATAATAGAATGTCTAAAATAACCACATTTCCCTAGACAAGGCCAGTTTAGGAAAGAACCACTAACTACGTATGGCTGACAACATGAAGTGCATTTCATAACATTGATTACTTTAAAATATAGATCTTTTATCAAGCATAGACATATATCTTTAAAAATAAACTTTTGAGCTTTTACTTCTTGGAAAAACACCCAAAGTTGTATACATAAAGGATTCTAATTACTACTTTATATAAACAAACTGCCTATGGCATATCATCTTTTTCAAAGATGACCACAAAAGTACCTCACAACCCAAATGCTCTTCTGCAGTGTCATCTTGCCACCTCACTTTCCCTTTAAGAGGTGAAGTCTATTTCTTCATCTGGTTGGGAGTGGGTACCTGTGACTGCTTTGATCAATTCTGGTCAGAGCACTTAAAGTGCTCTGGCAGCTTATGCTTCTTGGAAACTATCTGTCATATGAGAATTGTGACTCTGTGAGATCACCATGCTGTGAGCAGCCCAAACCACACTGAGAGGCCCTGGAGAATGAAATGTCACATGAGAGGAGAGAGGGAGGTAACAAAGAACGCAGAAGCCACCAGACATTTCAGCAAAGATGCTCAAAGTGGGTCCTCCAGCCCTTCCCACTCTAGTTGATGCCACATGAGTCAGACACAAACCACCTAGCTGAGTCTTTTCTGAATTCCTGATGCATAAAATTGTGGGCAAAATAAAATGTTTGTTTTATACCACCAGGTTTTGGCATATCTTGTTACGCAGCAATATATAAACACTACTCATCATTGCTTTAGACACGTAGAGCTGTGTCCATGCAAATGCAAAATTAAACTAGTATGCCAATAAAGCAGCACCTAATCTTACAAACTGATATCCTGTGCAGCCTAAATGCTGAGAAAACCCAATACTAGCCAATTAGTACCAATGCTCCTTTATTATGTCCTTAGCAAAAAATTAATAGGAAACATGAATTTCTTTTGTTTTGTTTTGTTTTGAAACATGAATTTCTTATCTCTAATATTTTCCAAGTCCAGCCTCTATTACAGAGGTACATTAAAAAGTAAGTTAAAAAATAAGCTGTAGAATATCAAAGAAACATAGCTGAAGAATATTAAAGAAACACAAGATGTAGGTAAATAATTAGAAAAGTTGTCAAATGTATTCTGGTAAGTCCATTCTTAGTTTATATGAATTATGATGTATCCCAATACTAAAATTCTAAAGATAGCCATTAAAAATAATTATAGAGCTACACTGGCAGTAAAAATGTTCATAATATGTTAAAGGTAAAAAGCCAAATACAAAACTGTGAAGAACACAGTTGTCTTTTTGTAAAGTTATGCATTTGTCCCCTTTTCTCCTAACCCCAACACATATATTTTTTCCTTCAGGAAAAAAAAAAAGATTAAAAGGACACATATCAATCTGTTCCTTGGACAGCAAGTAGACCAAACCAGTCCATCCTAAAGGAAATCAACCCTGAATACTCATTGGAAGGAATGATGTTGAAGCTGAAGCTCCAATACTTTGGCCACCTGATGAGAAGAGCTGACTCATTGGAAAAGACCCTGATGCTGGGAAAGATTGAAGGCAGGAGGAGAAGAGGGTGACAGAGGATGAGATGGTTGGATGGCATCACCGACTCAATGGACATGAATTTGAGCAAGCTCTGGGAGTTGGTGATGGACAGGGAAACCTTGTTTGCTGCACTTCATAGGGTGGCAAAGAGTCAGACACAATTTAGCAAGTAAAGAACAACAAATACATTCTCTACAGTGACAGCCTGGACCTTCTTTTGCTTTTTGTTGTTGATTTGTTTTTTGTTTGTCATTCAGAGTCCTGAAACAGAACAAACTACCCACAGTATTAGGAAACAACTAAACAACTAAAGTTTGCTGGTTAGCCTTTCCCTGGGGAGGTCAGGCCTTTCACGGCCCAGGCCTTCTATGGAGGTTTCTGTCTCAATTCTCACACACACCTCAGCTTTCACAAACCACACTTCCTGCACTAAGACAGGCCCTATATATAGCTTGGTAACCACCCAGACTGCAACACCTTCACGTGCTGAGTTTACTTCACTTTGTTTTCTCAGTTTTTTTCCTCAAGGTCAACTTTGGTCTTTTTAAGTGTTTATAGAAAGAGGGAATTTAACATTCATTCAGCCTGCCATATTGATGGCCCTTCTTTAATTTTCATTAAAATTGATGGCATTTTCTTTAATTTTGTTATATTGCTCTTGCAATTAATTTAAAAAACCTCAGTTATTGAAAATGGGCTAAGCTTAACATAGTATTTTAGATTCTTATATATAGATTATTAAAGAGAATCATAGCACTTGATTTTAGGAACTGAAAATAATCTTTTTTTAAAGAAAAGTCTCAAACCTGGATGATTATATAAGATTTGTTATTTAATTTTTCTTTTGGTATAGATTATCACTAGGTGTATAAACAGCTCTTTCTAGGAAGAAAATTCTGAGCAATCTTAACCAGTGTGAAAACAGCTAGAAGCAGGAAATTAAAATATTGCTTATTCCTATGAAAGGCAGGCGATTCCATTAGACAATGTCAGTGTGATCAGTTAGTGATTTATTAAACAGTATAGTACAGAGGAACCCATACAGTTCAAGACGTAGGACAGGGTAGGTTTGAATGCTAGACCTGCCTGATACTAGCCATGTGAACCTGGACAAAACTTTTAACCTAATATCAAGAATACATTCTGTTAAAGTTGTGATGATCAGAAAGGCAGAAAGTGCTTAGTAACTCATTTTATTGCTTTTGTTATTGAGAGCAGTTTGGGACTTAAGGGAGATTGGGACTATAAATAGTTTTTCTCAAAATACAGCCCAAGATATCTGCATAATACCCTGCCAGGGTGCTTATTCAAATTTCCACTTTAAACAGTCCTTACTGGTGATGTTTCTCCATGTTTCAAGTTTGAGATCAACTGGTTAAGTATATAAAAGTAACAATTTTTGTGAGAGAATACAGGGCATGTAAAAAAAGAACTGAAGTTCCATTTGAGACAAAGAAGAATGAAAACTAAAGACACCTTTTATGAACTACAGGATGTACACTAACTGGTCTGCTTCTCAAGAAGAGCAAGGGTTTTTGTGTGCTCTAATGCAAAGTGTGGAGAAGGCAATGGCACCCCACTCCAGTACTCTTGCCTGGAAAATCCCATGGATGGAGGAGTCCATGGGGTTGCTAAGAGTCGGACACAACTGAGCGACCTCACTTTCACTTTTCACTTTCATGCATTGGAGAAGGAAATGGCAACCCACCCCAGTGTTTTTGCCTGGAGAATCCCAGGGATGGGGGAGTCTGGTGGGCTGCCGTCTATGGGGTCGCACAGAGTTGGACACGACTGAAGTGACTTAGCAGTAGCAGCAATGCAAAGTGAGCTCCCAGCAGAAGAAAAATCACAGCCATCCCAACCACTCTAGTCCAAGACACCAGCATCTTTTACTAGGACTATTTCCTCAGTCCCCTGGCAGGCTCAAAGGTCACCTTATCAGAGAAGCTTTCTATGACTTCAATATTTAAAATAGCATCATCTGGTTCTCCTTATGCTATGCTACTTTTCTTCACAGCACTTATCAATTGTCATATGTAATTGATAAACTACACATCACAGATTTATTTCTTTGTTTTGTAGATACATCCACTCACTAGACTATGAAACTATGAGAACAAGGACTTTGTTTGGCTAGCTGCTATATCCCTAGTGCCTCGAAGACTGCAGGGCACATGTCAAGAAATACCTGTTGATGAATGAGCCTAGGGAAGCCCTCTCTTTCTTTTGGTTTATTAGAATGGGGAATTCCTAGAGAGAATAGGAAAAAATAGTCGAGTTGGACCAGAAAGGAGGATGTATTGTGGGTGGTGGGCAAAGCAAACCAGTGTCATGAGTTTGAAATGAGGAGGAATCTCACACCAAAGGGAAAGAAAGGTAGAACTTCTGAGCTCCTGGAACTCTTGACAGAAATCAGTTTCTTGTAAGAGACGGTCAAACCGTTCCTCTGGAACAGCAGCAGTAGCAATGATGCAAAGGAAGCTATCGAGACCCTAGCAAGTGGGAGGTCCTCTGCTTATTATGAAGCTTCCCTTTTGAGGGTCCCACAGATGGACTATTATCTCAACCAGGTGCTATGTTTCCTACCTTGGATGAGTATCCCAAATACAACAGACTTCAGACATCACTATTTCTGATGAATGGCCCTGGACGAATAAAAATATAAAACTATCTCCCTACAGATTTGTGAAATTCTGGAATACATAAGATATTAAGCTGCTTTTTTTTTCCAGTTCAAGCTCTGGCCTTTGAAAAAAATCACATAAAAGTGAAAAGCTGGCTAAAAAAGAGAAATATAGTAGAATTTGTTTCTCTGGATAGTGACTTACAATTTTGGAATCATTGGCTCCTAGTAGGGACAGAGCAAAATTGCAAGAAGATGAGAAAGAAAGTGTTTGGCAGCCTTGCCCACTGGATAAAGATGTTCTAAACCCAGATCAAATAAGATACAAAAAAGAACAATAGATGTGATATAGAAAAAAAGAACCACAGTGGTAGACAGTCTAGGAAGTGTCAAGGGAATGAAGGGCAAGGGGAAGGGAAATAAAGTCTAGTATTCAGGCTGATAACTGTGAATCAGAGCATAAATTCTGACACAGGGGAGAAAATGTGATCTCTTAGATATTCTTAAGGCATTATGAGAAAGGTACTCAAGACTGAACACACCATTGATTAAGAGAGAGTGTGTGTGTTTAGTAGTTCCTCAGAAAGTTAAATATAGAATCACTATATGACCCAGCAACGCCTATTCTCATTATATATCCAAAAGACTTGAAGAATGCTCATAGCAGCACTACTCACAATAGTCCAGAGTGGAAACAATTCCCAAACCACCTGAATGGACTATATATATATATATATTTATATGTTGTATATACACACACACACACACATATATATGTGTGTGTGTATATATATATACACATACACACAGAGAGACATACAACAAATTATTCAGTTATAAAAAGGAATGAAGTGCTGGTACATGAACATGGATAAACATGGATAAACCTAGAAAACATTGTGCTAAATGAAAGAAGCCAGACACAAAAGGTCATACAGTGTATGGTTCCCTTTATATGAAATGTCCAGGTGAACCCTAGAAAATATATCATTGCCAGAGGCTTGGAGAGGAGGAAAACAGGGGATTAGTTCCTTAATGGGTATGGGATTTCCTTCAATATCTTAAAAATGTTTTAGAATTAGCTGGAGATGCCAATTGCACAGCATTGTACATGAACCGAATACCACAGAGTTGTTTGCTTTAAAATAATTTCAAATTATGTGAATTTCATCTCAATAAAAAATATACAATCTCAAAGGTGAAAATATATCTTAAAAGTGTTTTTAAAAGACAGTGAAGGGTGGGGAGGGGAGGAAAGGGACTGGCGGGTGGTACATGATAGAAAGAGATATGCTTATAATGTGGGGTACTTCACAAGACTAACAGTGTCAGATCAGATCAGATCAGTCGCTCAGTCGTGTCCGACTCTTTGTGACCCCATGAATCGCAGCACGCAGAGAAAGGCAGAAGCCACCAAATTATGAAAGGAAGACAGTCAACTCAGAAAGACCATTAAGAACAATGCCTTCTAATTAAGAATGAAAAACAGAGACAAAAAACGAATGATGTATTCAGATGGTGACATATACTCTGAACACTGCCAAGGTTAGTAAGGGGCACTCTGTCTCTCTAGGCTAACACTCTAATATAGCTGTGACTTTCAGAAGAAGACCTATGCCATGATGGAGAAAGATGGAAGAGTTAGGATCATTCAGAGGAAGAAGAAAACACTTTTCAAAAGCGGGAACAGCAAAAGCTTCATGAACATTTGCACTGTCCCTTGCTGAATGGTCAGAGATGGGGGTAGGAGAAGAAGTGAACAAGCACACAGAACACAAGGCATGTCACACGCTCTGAAGGCTCTCTCAGCACCAAGGTCAGCGAAGAGGGCTGTCGCTAGACTAGGGCCTGACTGCCAGGCTAAAGAGTCTAAATTCTATTTATTAGTGGGGAGCCATGGAGGTCTGCGAGCACTGAATGACATGAGCTGTGCTTCAGGAAAATTAATCTGGCAGCTATGTGTATGGCTGATTAGAGAAACTAGGGACTCATGGTAGGGTGAGCAACAAGAAGTCGATTCTAATAGTCCAGGCAAGAGGAAATTGTACCTGTACTGAGATAATGGCCCTGGGATCAGAGAAAAGAGACAGATAAAACAGGTATTAGAAAGCTGACTGGAAGTAGGGGACAAAAAAGGGATACTCCAAGAATTCGATTTAGAGAGACCAGGAAGGTAATTTGGTCATTAACTTAAAAAAAAGAAAAAGTAAGTGTTGTAGGTAATTAGATAGAAGGTGGATATGGAACAAACAAGAGTTCCATTTTGCATGTATTATGTTTGAAATGCTAGCAGAGACTCCAATAGATAGTAATAAAGCCTGGGGGAGATGAGAGGCCTGGGAAATAATCATAAAGGTGTTAAGTGTTGAAATGCGATTGAAGTTTGTTATGCAAATGGTTGGTGAGCAGTTGGGGAAATGAAATTAACCAGAAGCAAGTACAAGTTTTCTGCCAACTAGTTATGCCAAATTAACCTCAATTCCTTTGTGACAGGTAGCTTGACTGTAAATCAGAGAACTGTTCTAGACATGGTATATCTTGATTGCAGCTAAATATGTGACAAATATTTTATATCCTTGGAAACATATCAAGGACAAAAGCAGATATAGATGGATTCGTAGTGGATTGAGCAACCGTACCTGAATCACATTGATTATGACATGATTGCAAACACAGGAAAGCCTAAAAAAGCTCTAACTTTACACTAAAATGTTCATTACCTTAAAGAAATGGCTTATTTATCTCATTTAGTGGTTGAAAGGAAACTCCAATAGAACCCTAACAAAACATTTTGTTGGTTTAAAGTGCCATTCCATGGTTTGGCATTTTAACTAAACTTGAACACAGAAAGAATTTCTAAGAATTTATTTAAAATGAGTAATATACCTGTTACTTGTGAATATTATTTGGAAAGAAACTGCTAAACACAGCATGTTGTTTTTGTACAGTGTAAACATGGAAGCTTTCCTGTTTCATGATTTGGAAAGCTTACACATTTTTTTGTTCTAAAATACCATTGCCAAATGAACATATCACTATATGTTAATCTTTGTCAAAATATTTGTTATAAAGATGTTGCCTTTCAATATTTTGAATCATCAGTAATTTCCATATGAGGAATTTATTAGTAAAATTCCTTGAGGAGTCATCAGCAGGACCTGGGTGTTAAGCACAGGGAAGATGAAGAAATTGAGTTTCTATCCAAACTCTCCAGCATAGTCATTGACTATGAGAGCCAATATATAATTTGCAAAATACACTGAAAATAAAGTATTAGAAAAGTGCCTAACAAAAACAATATGTTCTCTGCAAAGAGAAATCCATCATCCATAACTGCTGCTTAGCGGAATAAATAGGTTTAGTCGCTGAGATATTAATGTTATGTCTCAATATAAAACATAAGTTATAGTATCCTTACTAATGACACTTACAAAGCAGTTACCCCTCAATATAAGAGTCATCTTATTTCATTATAATTCTACCTTTAGAATCCAGAATTGTGAAGGATAAATGGATGAATGGATAAGCAATCTTTTCCCCAGTTTAGATACCACTGCAAGATTGCATTTGTAGTATGTGGCAGAGACTGCTACTTGCAAAACCAGCATGCCTCCTCTCCTTATTACAGTACACTGACTTTCTTCCTGTGGCAATATGCCAGTAGAGACTGTGCTACCCAGCCTCCTTCATTACCAGTTTGGTCAAGGAGATGAAAATGGAAGTTAATGTCCACAAAGGCTTTTAAAAGGGGGCTTTCAGAGAATACCCTCTCTCTTACCCTTGACTGTCTTCCTCTTTCTTCCTTTCTAGAATTCAGAAGTGATGGCTGGTATCAGAAGCTTTGAAGCCATAGAAACTGACATAGAAATTTCAGCTCCCTGCCATTAGGACCTAAAGCTGTGCTAAAAGGATGGCAGCGCCAGAAGACAGAGAGCGTTCTGGACATCTTAAAAGTGGAAGAAAGCCAAATGGATTTTTCATCGTATACAGTTAACTTTAACCACAACTAATAACTTCGTGTATCCAGCATTCATCTTTGCACCTTTTCACGCCACCTTTCCAGGCAAAACATGTTGTCTAATTCAAAGCTAGAATGTTTACAATTCATTTAAAGGCTTTTACAAATAACGAAGTATGGAAAGACACCAGCACATGCTTAGATAGTTTTTGGCCTTGTGTCCAGCTAAGCTACCTTGAGAATTCATATTGTTTAATACCTTGAATTCATATTGTTTTAAGTAAATGCTAATGCATGGTAATTGTTTTTTTCTATATTTACAATGAAGGGTGAAGTGCTTTGACAGCTGTCAGTAAAGTGTCGAATAGACTGTGGCAGTGAAAGGTGAGGGGATTTAAAAGCCCTTATTCTTGGTGGTCCTTAACTTGGCATGATATCAAGCTGTTAAAATTGGCACCCACTGAAGAAAGAGTTTACCCTTTCACAGAGCTGCCCCACCTCCTGTTACTTCTCTTTGCCTCAGCTTCCCCAACCCTCTCTCACTTGTACTAAAAGACAACCACTATTGCAGAAAAGCTTCTACCCTAGACCCTGTGCCATTCCCATCTGACTCTTGAAGTACCTGTTCTTTCCCATATCCCATTTAATGGGACCCAGAATATCAGGACTTTGGGCTTTTTACACCAAGAAACATTACTGGGCTCATTCCCTGTGGCAGGAAGAATTCTGAGATGACCTCCATGATCTCCACCCACCCAGGATGGCTCCTCTCCCCTTTAGTGCAAGTGATTTTATTCTAATCAAGAGAATATGGAAACAGTGATAGGATGTCACATCTATGATTATGTGTTATTAAGACTCTGTCTTAGCACACTGGCATGCACGAGATTCTCCTGTGGATCTTGAAGAAGCAAACAGCCATGCTGCAAACTGCTGACAGAGGGCCTTGTAGTAGAAACAGCCTCTTTGACCTAATGGGGCCTCCAATTAATAGTAAGAAGCAAGGCGCCTCATTTTTGGGGGGGAGGAGGGGCCTCTTTTAAAGCCACAGGGAAATGAATTCTAGGAAAAAACCTGAATGAGCTTGGAAACTTGATTCTCCCTCAGTCAAGCCTCCAGGTAAAGGCATAGTCCAGACAACATTTTAATTACAGCCTTCAGAGACTTTGAGCAAAGAATCCCATTAAGTCACATTTGTTATATACATGCAATGGAATATTATTCAGTCATAAAAAAGAACGAAATAATGCCACCTGCCGCAACATGGATGCAACTAGAGATTACGATAGATAGAGACTCATAGACATAGAGAACAGACTTGTTACCAAGGTAAGAGGTCATCCCAACCTAGGGACTGGACCAGTGTCTCCTGCACTGGCAGGCGGATTCTTTACCACTGAGCCATCAGAGAAGCCCCTACTGTATAGCACAGGAAACTATATTTAATATCCTGTGATAAACCATAATGGAAAAGAATATGAAAAAGAATCTATATATAAGTGAATCATTTGCTGTACAGCAGAAATTAACATTGTAAATCAACTATACTTAAATAATATATATATTTTTTTAAATGTTTAATATGGGTAACATATTAGTACTCCTATGTGCTGATTTTGTATGTATAATTTTGTATGTATGTATAATTTTACACCAGTTCAAGTTAGGGGAAACTGGAATTGTAATGTCAAATAAGTATCTGCTAAATATCTGAATCCACTTTAGAGACCTTACACCATATTTTTAAAAGAGATCCAAGTGATTTTTAATAGATCTAAAGTATTATGAAATAGTATCATCAAGGAATCTGTTTTATGAAATGTGGTACATTTTATCTTGAGGCTATTTTGAACAAGAACATAACAAACACTTATATAAAATTCCTATGATAAAGTTATTATATATCTACTTTAATCTACCATACTGTAGTTTTAATAAATTAATTGTAATGATCATTGGATATTTTCTGTATTGTAGTATATATTATGTAATGTGTAGTATATAGTGTTTACTGCCTCTAATATCAGGTCACCATCACTATCAAGAATAATAAAAACTATTGGACTTCCCTGGTGGTACAGTGGATAAAAATCCACCTGTGATTTCAGGGTACATGGGTTCAATCCCTGTACCAGGAAGATTCCACAAGCCGTGGAGCTTCTGAGCCTGAGCACCACAACTACTGAGTCCATGCTCTAGAGCCTATGAGCCTCAATGACTGAAGCCTGTGTGCCTAGAGCCAATGCCCCGCAACAAGAGTAGCCACTTCAATGAGAAGCCACCTCTCACTGCAACCAAAGAAAGCCTGTATGCTGCAAAGAAGACCTAGAGCAACCAAAAATAAATAAAGAATTAGCTGGAATCAAGATTGCCGGGAGAAATATCAATAACTTCAGATATGCAGATAACACCACCCTTATGGCAGAAAGTGAAGAAGAACTAAAGAGCCTCTTGATGAAAGTGAAAGAGAGTGAAAAAGTTGGCTTAAAGCTAAACACTCAGAAAACTAAGATCATGGCATCCTGTCCCAATACTTCATGGCAAATAGATGGGGAAACAGTGGAAACAGTGGCTGACTTTATTTTGGGGGGGCTCCAAAATCACTGCAGATGGTGACTGCAGCCATGAAATTAAAAGACGCTTAGTCCTTGGAAGGAAAGTTATGACCAACCTAGACAGCATATTAAAAAGCAGAGACATTACTTTGCCAACAAAGGTCCATCTAGTCAAGGCTGTGGTTTTTCCAGTAGTCATGTATGGATATGAGAGTTGGACTATAAAGAAAGCTGAGCACCGAAGAATTGATGTTTTTGAACTGTAGTGTTAGAGAAGATTCTTGAAAGTCCGTTGGACTGCAAGGAGATCCAACCAGTCTATCCTAAAGGAGATAAGTCCTGGGTGTTCATTGGAAGGACTGATGTTGAAACTGAAACTCCAATACTTTGACCACCTGATGCAAAGAGCTGACTCATTGGAAAAGACCCTGATGCTGGGAGAGATTGAGGGCAAGGAGGACAAGGGGACGACAGAGGATGAGATGGTTGGATGGCATCACCAACTCAATGGACATGAGTTTGGGTGAACTCCGGGAGTTGGTGATGGACAGGGAGACTGGTGTGCTGCAGTTCATGGGGTCGCAAAGAGTCAGACACGACTGAGTGACCAAACTGAACTGAACTGAAGTAGCAGACATCTTAAATGCTTTAGATAAATTATCTCATTAAATCTAGGCAAAATATGATGACAAAGCATTTCCCATTTTATAGATAAGAAATTAGAAGATTAAAGAAACTAGATAAATTTCAAAAGATAACACCATTGCCAACCAGGATTTAAACCCAAGTTTTTCTGACACCATATTTAATCCCCTATTGTGATGTACCAGCTCGAATATTCTTCCTATACCTACGTAGTCAAATAAACTGTTGCTGAAAGATTTCTAAAGTTTTATTGAAGGATAGTATATGCAGTTAATTTAGGACATGAATTTGGATTCTGTTTTAGCTCACATCTTATTTGGCTTTACTGCATGCATACATATAAAGTGTTGTGTGTGTATACACGTGTATGCATTCACAGAATTTTTTGGTTCAATATTTACCTACAAATAAATATATCACAGGCAATAGTTTCAGGACAAAGCTAATGCAAAACATGAATATTAAAATTTAAGTGACTGGGATTACATTGAATCTGTAAACCAAATTATGGACATCTTAACAATATTGTCTTCCAATCCAAGAATATAGCATATTTTTAAAATTTATCTAGGTTTTCTTTATTTGACAAATATTTTGTAGTTTCCAGAATTGAAGTGTTGCATATATTCTGTTTGGAGAAGGCAATGACATCCCACTCCAGTACTCTTGCCTGGAAAATCCCATGGATGGAGGAGCCTGGTAGGCTGCAGTCCATGGGGTCGCTAAGAGTCAGACACGACTGAGCAACTTCACTTTCACTTTTCACTTTCATGCATTGGAGAAGGAAATGGCAACCCACTCCAGTGTTCTTGCCTGGAGAGTCCCAGGGACGGGGGAGCCTGGTGGGCTGCCGTCTCTGGGGTCGCACAGAGTTGGACACGACTGAAGTGACTTAGCATAGCATATATTCTGTTAAATTTATCTCTGAGTATCTCATGGGTTCATTGCTATTGCAAATAGTACTATTAATATTTTAAAAATTTAATTTCCAATTATTCATTCCTAATATTTAGAAACACAAGATATTTTTATATTGACCTTATATTCCTTAACCTTATTAAACTCACATCTTAGTTCTAGTAATGTTTTCATACATTCCTTACTATTTTCTATACGTATAATTATGTTATTTTCAAAACTTTTTTACATTAGGCTTACTATCTGTATGCCTCTTATGTTTCTTGTAGTGTTTGTAGTATCTAGGATCGCTAATAAACAATAAAACTGACGAGATAGGATATCCATGCCTTGTTTTCTATCTCAGAGAAAAAGAATTATAATGCATTTGATTATGCAATTCTTTATGATTTATGAAAGCATAGTTAACTATGATGTTGCAGTAGGTTTTTACAGATACCCTGCGTCAGAATGAGGCAGTTCCCTTATATTCTTATATTTCTCAGAATTTTTATTCTGAATGGATATTGAGTTTTGTCAAATGTTTTTTCTGCATTGATTCATATAATCATTTGGTTTAGCTCCTTTATTATATTAATATGAAAATTTACATTGATTAACTGCTGAAAGTTATACAACATTTCATTCCTGGGATAATCCTCACTTGGTTGTAACATATTACCCCTTTTTTATATTGCACTAAATTCAATCTGCTAATATTTTTAGAAGGACTTTTGTGTTTGTTTATAGAGACATTGGTCTGTAGTTTTCTTTCCTTGTAATGTCTTTGTCTGCTTTTGATAAAGTAATTCTTGCCTTCTCAACTGATTTAGGAAGTATTTTTCTTCCTCCTCCTCCTTTTTTATATATTATTATATTGAAATATAAAATGAAGTTTCAGAACTCGTTAGTTTTTCTGCTTCACCTTCCCACATATCCATCTCCCAGAGATAATTTCTTTTACTCAGGTGTTCCAAAACCTCACTGTATAGCTCATTCACATTTTGAAATAGATCAATATACAAAATCAATTGACCTTTTAGGAACAACTTTGTAGAACTATAAGCTATGAGGAGCAGAGGGGAGAAAATAAATGATTAGAAATGATACTGAGTTCAGAAAATAAACGATGTTTTCAGATAAGGCTATATGTGAAGAAAGCTACACTCACATATTGACTAGGTTTTAAATAAAAACGTATAATAGTTAAAATCATTGAATTCTAACTATATACAGCAGGGCAGTTTTCTAATTGCTACCTCCTTAAATTCCTAATATTCCCCACTGGGGTTTTCATGCTCTCAAAAGAAAAGAGTCAAAGTAACTATACTTGTGAAATATGTGTAGTGGGAAAATCAACAATTTAATGTGTTAATAACAGCTCCCACATTGCTGAATAAGAAAAATCAAGTCTGAGTTACCACAGATTAGATTATTTCTCTGAGGAGTATCCATCTTTCCTAACACTTCCAAATCTCTCTTACAATATTATCACACCTATTAAAGACCACAACATTTCAATGCAATGTGTAACTATAAACTATTCCCAGTGATGTTTACAGTTCTCTTAATTGCTAAGAGACTCTATCCTAACCACTTTGATATGTGGGGAATATGGCATCTTTGAGAACCACTATTGTGGCAATGCTCCGAAATAGTCCCTTCCAAAGCTCAGGTGACACCAAGGACCATGAGACCACATGGTAGCTACTCATTAGACTATCAACTTTGTCTAACCCAGTTTGTCAAGTTTTTGTATTCTAAATGTCAATTGCTATTCATTTAATTTCTTTTCACTTGCTTTTTGCCAAACTAAGAATAAATTGCCTTTTTTCAAGGAAAAGAAAAGGAAGTAAGACTACTAGGAAGACTAAACTCACAAGTCTCTTAGGGAAAAAGTCAAGAACTGGGGTGAATCATCTTTAAGTTAATTAACCAGTTTGGGAGATTATTAAGATTCTTCCTTCATCTTGTTTATCTAACACTGCTCTTCTGCCCTGAATTTAACACTTGGGTACTCACTGCTGTTTACTTTGATTTTATAGCATCTGCCAATGTGAGAAAACTTTCCAGTAAAGCATTTGCTTAGACCAGATCAAATCACTTCCTTTTTGGGGGGTGGGGGGAAGCTTATTTCATAATCCAATGATAAAAGTCAGTAGTCAGTTTTATATATAATCAGCTCATTATTATTATTTCCATCAGAAGGCATGATAGAGAACTGGAAAGAGATTAAACTAGACATATACTTTCTGCTGTTTATTAACAGGCATTATGAGCGATTTAGTGATGGAGGAATTTATAGGTACTGGCTAAGAAGACAGTTTGAAATGATCTGTAAATGTCTTTCATCCATGCTGATCTATTACCTAAGACAATCAAGAGATCAAGAGTGGCTAAAATACCTCTAACACCTCATAAAACACATTATTTTCAACAGTTGGTTGGGTTAGCAGAAACAGACTGTTAAATGTGTCTAGTAGTGTTCCAGTTATGAACAGAAAGTAAATGTCTTGATTAAATCCCAGACTTAAAAAAAAACAAAAACAAAAAACTGCAACTTTAAACTTACTCTATGGTATTTTTGTCATTTACTTAAAAAACATCATACCTGCCTGCTGTGAACTCATTTGTCTAAGCCCTAAGAGATATTCTCTCAGGTAATTAATGTCACTAACTTGGTATAAGTTTATAAAATGTCTTGAAACAAATGCAAATGGCTGAAGAGGATCAAAGTATTTTCTTCCATTAATTTTCACTGTTATGCTCATCCAGTCATTTTGGGGGGGGAGTCCCAATATTTCTGGTATAAATATTATCAAAGAAGGGAATGATCTATTCAGGAAAGAATAAAGTTTTTAGAAATGTGAAGGATAAAAGATAAATATAATCTGCAGAAGTTTTCTGACTGAGTAAGTGTGATTAAAAACGGAGGAGGATGAAAGGATAACTCCCAAATTTCTGGTATAAGATGATCGTACTGCTCATTGAAATTGGAAACCGAAGATAAGTAAGCATTTAGAAATATGGAATTATAACTCATGACGGATGTGAGAGTCATAAGAACACAAGGAATACAAGTTGGTGAAGACTTGGCTAAGTTCATTTTACAGACTACTTGGAATGAAAAAGAAGGCAGAGGATGAAATCCCACTGGTTGGCAATATCTAAAGATTTATTTGAAAGATGAGGCAGCATCTAAATAGTCAAAAAGGCACAGTCTAAAATATAAACAGCACACAGCGTAAGCTCTCAAAGGGCAGGCACCATGTCTACACCGCTTGTCGTCTAGTTGAGTATCCACAGCACCTTATGAGACTTCCCAGAACACAACAGGAAGTCACTTGTTAAGTAAATTAACAAACCAACCAAGAGATTGATGCTATGAAAACCAAACACACAGAACATTTCAAGGAGGAAGTCATTTACAGTGGTATGAAGATACGACTGTTAGATCTGGCAAATTAGAAAGTCATTCAAAAACCTTATCAAGAACAAAGTCTGTGGAGTGTGGGGAATGGAATCCACTGAGGAGCAGATGCATAATGAAGCAGTGATGTTGAAGACGGGTTTCTCTTTCAAAAAGACTGGCAGAGAAGAGAAGGAATTATTAGTAGATAAAAGAGAGGAGGAAACATTAGTGAGAACTTTAAAAAAAAAATAAGTTGGGGAGATCTGAGAAGGTGTATGTACTGGGAAATAAGCCAAAAGAAGGAAAAACTGAGAAGGTAAAACAAGAGCAAATGTGGTAGCTAGGACATGGAGGGGATACTTTCTACAGCAGAGATGGAAGAATCAGTCTCTGACTGATTCTTAAATAGAGAGGCAAATCCTCTCTATTTAAGTAGTGATTAAAAGTTGAGCGTGAGGCTTCCGTGATCTATACCTCTTATCTCACACCTCCAACAACAAGTAAGAATAGGAACAAATACAGGCATGTTTATTGGTGTAAAAATAGGAAGTTTGAGGGCAATTATTTCTCATATTTTTCACTGAAGTAGCAATGAAGCCATTCTTTTAGGAGGTTAAGGATAAAGTAGGGATTTTGAAGATACTTGGAGCAAACTCTGGTATTGGATTAGGGAAGATAACGGATACATGGAAAGGGCTGCTACTGTGCAGCTGAAGAGGAGATGACATATTTGGGTTGACTGTACCAATCAGCTTAAACAGTTTGGTTTTCTCTAGTGGCATTCAGCAGTGCTGGGATAAGGATCCAAAAGGCAAAGGGCAGGTCTGACAATCCAAGGCGGGACATTGGCAGAGAAGTATGATAGGATGGGTAGGAGCTGAAGAGTTGACAGTGCTGAAATCTACACATTTGAGAATCAGGCTGCAGAGAGAGAAAGGAAGGTGGCAGTGTCTTAAGTTTAAAAGGAGGGGATGGAAGAGATTAAAAGACTTAAAGAGTATGAAGAGGAAGAGGAATTAGAAGGAATAAGGCCTAATATCTGTGCCTAATATCTGGGTGATATTGAACTGTGGTGTTAGAGAAGACTCTTGAGAGTCCCTTGGACTGCAAGGAGATCCAACCAGTCCATTCTGAAGGAGATCAGCCCTGGGTGTTCTTTGGAAGGACTGATGCTAAAGCTGAAACTCCAATACTTTGGCCACCTCATGCGAAGAGTTGACTCATTGGAAAAGACTCTGATGCTGGGAGGGATTGGGGGCAGGAGGAGAAGGGGACGACAGAGGATGAGATGGCTGGATGGCATCCCTGACTCAATGGACGTGAGTTTGAGTGAACTCCGGGAGTTGGTGATGGACAGGGAGGCCTGGCGTGCTGTGATTCATGGGGTCGCAAAGAGTCGGACACGACTGAGTGACTGAACTGAACTGAAAGAGACACAACTGAGCGACTGAACTGAACTGAACTAAATATCTGGGCCTGTGGATATCTCAAGGATGAGAAAGGATTATTCTCCTGAATCCTTCCCTCAAGGAGGGAGAATAAAAGGCAGATTTAACTGGGTTTGGTTCCAGACTGGGTGGGATCTTCAGTGCACTTGGTAGGTCAGCTCAGGGTTTACAGGAAAAAGGCAGAAGCAGCAAGATAGGAGGATGGGTGTAAACACCCTCTGTTAGTCAGGACACACATTAAAAATGTTGACATTTGTCTGGCACTCTTGAATGAAAGAAGGAGGCTGCCTGAAGCTGTCAGTGACTGCTGACAAGGGGTCCTTCTGCCCGAACTCATCCCAAACACCGATAACTCACTCTCGTCTATTCACTGCCTGGGCAGCAGAACACACTTGGTTTAGGAAAATTATGCCTTAGGAAACATTGAAGGTCAAACTCAGGGAAATCAAATAACTACTGACATAGCTCAGAAAGGTAAGGATGAGAAGTTCAAAACAAAGATAATAGGATCTAAATCCAGGCAAACATTGAACTGGACGTGGGAAAAGAGAGCAAGGATAGGCTACAGAGAAAGAATCTATGACTTATGTGCGTGTTCAGTCATGTCCAACTCTTTGCAGCCCCATGGACAATAACTCGCCAGGCTCCACTGTCCATGGAATCTTCCACGCGAGAATACTGGAGCAGGTTGCCATTTCCTTCTCCAAGGGATCTAACCAACGCAGGGATCAAACCCATGTCTCTTGCGTCTTCTGCATTGGCAGGGGGTTTTTTACCAGCTGAGCCACTGGGGAAGCCCTATGACTGTTGTACTGATGGCCTTGACATTTAGAGTCAAGGTGATATTTAGAGTCTGTGGATTCAAGAATGAGTATTCTTGGCGTTAAGTATTCAAGGTGTTAAGAAGTAAGGCTTCTAGTAATTTTAATTACTCATATAATACACAATCAAGTATTATAGGCAATTAATCAGGATTTTTTTTTAAAGAGAGGTAATTTAAAAGCTGTAGAGTTTTTACAAATAAAACAATAGTGCTCGGTGGTGGGGGGTGGGGGGCATTGTTTAAATACAAAAGTTCACTTCTCAACATTTATCCCAACATTTTTCTCTTTGGCAACAGCACAAACTAACATAAAGTTCTGTTAGTCTGGGATTCTTATAAGAATAACCTTTTTTGTGTGTCAGTAGAATATTAGATGCTTTATTCTGCTTGAACATCTTTGAAGGAATGATCAAAGAAGCAGAATGTCATCTGCATTGTCAAATGACCTTGGTCTGTGATCTTCATAGAAAACAAACAGCTTAAATGAAAAGAAGCTGTCAATGTGGCCATATTACAATAACGAGAGTTCATCACATGCTCTATCCTGTGATTCTGAATTATAGCACTCTTTCATGTAGTTACCCTGTAAATCACTAACCACTATTTATGGTATTTCTGCACTTCTGGCCAAAATATCCAGTAAATCAAGTTGGAGATGAAATATTTTTGGCTTAAACTGATTCAATATGTTCTAGCTCCTGACAGCTGTAAAACTCGAGAGTTATTTTACATCTCAGTGTTTGAAATGTAAAAAAAAATCACAATTTTGGATGACCGGATCCACTTCAACCAAAATCCTGGAAATCTCATGATGTCTGTGAATTTAGCTAAAAGAGGCATGAGCAGATACTGTTACTGGATGAAACTCACAGGAGAATCATAGTAAGAGGTCATTAACTAAGAAGCCAAAAGTAAGAGATTATGAACAACAAAATTTTAAGAGAGACCTAAACTGGAATGAAGGTGTGGCTATTACAAGATGCTAAAATACAGATAGATTGATTTATTCTAGAAAGTCAGCTAAGGTAAGAGTCAGAGCCCCAGGTGAGTCTGGCAATTATACTAACAAAACATTTACGTAGAAAGTAATCACTCTTCTTTAAGCCTTTTGTAACAATTAGTAAAAGAAATAAAAGAGGACTAAAGGGATGAGCTCAAGCAAGAATATAAACACTAATGAAACAGTTCAGCACCAATGGGGAATACTGTTATGATTGTTTGAGGTTTTGTAGGTAAAAATGTCTCTGTCAGTATTATTATCTTAAAATAACTTAATGAAGCCACTGGATGATTTACACATACACCAAAACAATTTAAATTCTGGAAAATAAAAGATAATGTAGTCTTTGCTCCACTGTTAACAGCAGAGAAATATACTAACAACCAGAAGTGGGGGGCTGAGCTCATGGCACTTCTGTTCATATGTGAGCAGTCTTGTATTGATGGGAATGTAACCCCTGGAAACTCAGAATTTGTGCTGAATATTTCTGCAATCTTTTAAGTGCATTTCTTTTAGCAGTTATGACTACTATTATAAAACAGCAGAGAAATACTTTTTGATTCTCACCACCCTGTTTTACAGCATAGGCTGAATCCAAAGGTGAACTTGCATTCACAAGTACCTAGGAACTCAGATTTCTCCTTTTGATTCTGTGAAAGTCACTCACTGTCTGACTCTTTGCAACCTCATGGACAGTAGCACACCAGGCTCCTCTGTCCATGGAATTCTCCAGGCAAGAATACTGCAGTGGGTTGCCAGGCCCTTCTCTAGGGGATTTTCCCTACTCCGGGATTAAACTCAGGTCTCCTGCATTGTAGGCAAATTTTACCAGCTGAGCCACAAGGGTAGCCCATGAACTGCTTACTAGTAAGGAAAAAACCTTACAAGATATCTTCATTTCCTACAACTTTTCAAGGTTACTATTGTCCATGTTTTCTACTGGATAAGCTATTTGCAAGGAAAAATTGAAAGAAACATGAATACAATCACTAACAATAATATTAAAAATGACTGGCCTTGACTGAGTACTTCCTACTTGCCCAAGCACTTCACAATGTGCTATTTCATGTAGTCCTTGCAACTAACCTAAACAATCTGAGACTTAGGGAGGTTAGAAGTTTCCCAAGGTCACACACATAGAAAGAGGTGGTGTCAGTCCCTTTTAGCTTGTTTCTGGTATGTGTCAAAGTCCATCTGATGCCTCAGTTCAGTTCAGTCGCTCAGTCGTGTCCGACTCTTTGCGACTCCATGAATCGCAGCACGCCAGGCCTCCCTGTCCATCACCAACTCCCGGAGTTCACTCAGACTCACGTCCATCGAGTCAGGGATGCCATCCAGCCATCTCATCCTCTGTCGTCCCCTGCTCCTCCTGCCCTCAATCCCTCCCAGCATCAGAGTCTTTTCCAATGAGTCAACTCTTCGCATGAGGTGGCCAAAGTACTGGAGTTTCAGCTTTAGCATCATCCCTTCCAAAGAAATCCCAGGGCTGATCTCCTTCAGAATGGACTGGTTGGATCTCCTTGCAGTCCAAGGGACTCTCAAGAGTCTTCTCCAACACCACAGTTCAAAAGCATGAATTCTTCAGCGCTCAGCCTTCTTCACAGTCCAACTCTCACATCCATACATAACCACTGGAAAAACCATAGTCTTGACTAGACAGACCTTTGCTGGCAAAGTAATGTCTCTGCTTTTGAATATGCTATCTAGGTTGGTCAGAACTTTCCTCCCAAGGAGTAAGCGTCTTTTAATTTCATGGCTGCAGTCACCATCTGCAGTGATTTTGGAGCCCAGAAAAATAAAGCCTGACACTGTTTCCACTGTTTCCCCATCTATTTGCCATGAAGTGATGGGACCAGATGCCATGATCTTCGTTTTCTGAATGTTGAGCTTTATGCCAACTTTTTCACTCTCCTCTTTCACTTTCATCAAGAAACTAAAAAAGTTCCTCTTCACTTTCTGCCATAAGGGTGGTGTCATCTGCATATCTGAGGTCATTGATATTTCTCCCGGCATTCTTGATTCCAGCTTGTGCTTCTTCCAGCCCAGCGTTTCTCATGATGTACTCTGCATATAAGTTAAATAAGCAGGGTGACAATATACAGCCTTGATGTACTCCTTTTCCTATTTGGAACCAGTCTGTTGTTCCATGTCCAGTTCTAACTGTTGCTTCCTGACCTGCATACAAATTTCTCAAGAGGCAGATCAGGTGGTCTGGTATTCCCATCTCTTTCAGAATTTTGATGCCTAGGTCCATGTATTTGACCAGTATGCTACACTGTCACTCAGTGATGACACCAGATACAGGAATGGTCGAGGACAGTGATCCATTGGATGTGAGGCAAGGGAACTCTTCTTGAAATGGACTGTGTTTAAAAAACACTATTTGTATGTATTGTGTATGAATCCTGATGTTGTTGGATGGAGGAGAGCATGAGACAGCTGGGAGAAAGAGGGAAGGCCAAGCCATCCCAAAGCAGTAGTTGATTCTACAGTTGCTGCAAATCCAAAGTCAAAGCAACTCCCTGATGGCTCAGCTGGTAAAGAATCCGCCTGTAATAGAGGAAACATGGGTTCAATCCCTGGGTCAGGAAGATGCCCTGGAGAAGGGAATGGCTAACTGCTCCAGTATTCTTGCCTAGAGAACCCAATGGACAGAGGAGCCTAGCAGGCTTACAGTCCATGGGTCGCAAAGAGTCAGACACAACTGAGAGACACAACTGAGAGACTAACACCTTTTCTTTCAAGCAGTACCTAGTATCCCACAGGTACTTTGTATTCTATTACTCATTTGGAAAATCTCATGTGTGAGGAATCATAGTACCATAAGTTATATTATTATCAGGGGGACTAATTATCAGGAAATGAGATTTTCTGGAAAACAGAAAATTCTGACTAGAAAATGAATTGTCATCTGTTATGGACTGAATTGTGTCCTCCCTAATTTGTACACTGAAGTCCTAACAGCCAGTACCTCAGAATGTGACTATATTTTGGTGTGTGTGTGTGTTAGTCGCTCAGTCATGTCCTACTCTTTGCAACCCGCCTGCCAGGCTCCTCTGTCCATGGAATTCTCCAGGTAACAATACTGGAGTGGGTTGTCATTCCCTTCTCCAGGGGATTTTCCTGACCTAGGGATTGATCCCCGGTTTCCTGTATTACAGGCAGATTCTTTACCATCTGAGCCACCAGGGAAGCAACTGATGGCATACTGGATGTTGGGCTTTTCAAGAAGTGATTTACTTAAAATAAAGCCCTCTGGATGATCTCTAATCCACTCTGGCTGATGTCATTGTAAGAAGAGATTAGGACAGAGAGAAACCCAGGGTGCATGAGCCCAGGGGGACAGCCATGTAAAGCAGCAGCAAAAGGGTGGTCATCTTTGAGTCAAGGACAGAGGCATCAGAACAGACCAGTCCTGCAAGAACCTTGATCCTGAATTTCCAGCCTCCAGAGGGATGAGAAAATAAATTTCTGTTTAAGCCACTCAGTCAGTGATATTTTGTTAAAGCAGCCCTAGCAAATTAATACATCATCTATGGGTGACTGACTAGCAAAATAACAATATGACCAAAAAAAACCACACAATTCTAAAACACGGTTAAGGTTATTTGATTATTTAGCAAATATTTCAGTCTCTTATATTGTCTCAGATTTATCTGTAATGACCACCAACTTTCATTTTACCAGCAAAGAGTGGAAACCCTTGCTCTTAGAAAATTCTGGATAACAACTTATTTCAACAAGTATTGATTGCATTATAACCATATGGAAAAGCCTTGTGCTCATAGGAGAAGACTGTATGTAACAGGAGCAAATAAAGATAAGAAAGTATTTCAAATACCTAACAATACAATGCAGGGAGCAGGGCGGAGAAAAAGAGTTGTAAACAACCATAAGAACAAATTAAAGTTCTGTAATAAATGTGAAGACCTAGGGATTTGAAAGCACAGCTGTGTGAAGGATTGATTTTACCCAGGCACACTGATGAAGATTTAGTTGAGAAGACACATTTGATCTGGTACTTCAAAGATGAATAAGATTACAATAGATGAGAAAGACGAGAGCATTCCAAGAATAAGTAGCAGGATAAAAGTATTCTGGAATATTTGTAAAACATAGGGCAATGGTCAAATAAGCAGAATAGAGTGGAGAGGGAGCAATGAAGAAAGTGTGAAAGGGTTTGAGTATTGGTGGACTCTTAACAAGTATTAATAGAAACAGCAGTGGGAGCAGAAGCAGAAACTATTTTAGTAATAACAGGACTAGTTAAGCAGTTAATGCTTATTTAGTACTCACTGCATGCCAGGCACTTAATAAGAGCTTCATGTTCTTTATCTCAATTATTTCTTACAACCACTCCTTAAGACATGTACCATCTCTGTCTTTTAAAATGAGAAACCAGATTCAAGGCAGTTAAGAAACTTGCCAGAAGTAATACAGGTAAAAGTGGTAAGTTGGGTTCAAATAGATCTCACTGACTCCAAAATTCATTTAGTTAATTCACATGAATATTTTCTTTGATATGAAAACTAAGACATCATATAATCCATCTTTTCCACATAGATGAATCTACTGTTTTTCTTTTGTTTGTGTGTGTGTAAGGGGAAGCAAATAGATGTTATATATTGCAATCAGTTTGAAAATATATTCCAACTTGTGTTTTTATAAAAAAAAAGTTTATTAAAAGTTTGAAAGGCAAACTTAAAACATATTATTCTTCTTGACGAGGACATAAAAGCCTATCTTCTGAGTCCTTGCTACAATGATTGAGAGAATAGATCCTAACTCAGCCAGTTTTTCTTAAAATTACCAACTGGGATGGTTTGAAGATGTGGTGAATGCTAGAAGAACAGGGTAGGGCTGTAGAACAGAGAAATGTGTGGGCAAAACACATTCTGAAAATAAAAGCTAATAATTTTTCATTATGGTGCCTCTCAGGCTTCCCTGGTGGCTCAGATGGTAAAGAATATGCCTGCAAGGCTGGAGACCTGGGCGCGATCCCCTGGGTTGGGAAGATCCCCTGGATGAGGGCATGGCAACCCACTCCAGAATTCTTGCCTGGAGAATCTCATAGACAAAGGAGCCTGGCAGGGCGTTGCAAAGAGTCAGACATGACTGAGTGACTAAGCACACACATGGTGCTTCTCATGCCATAAAAGTCTAGAACTTGTTACAACCTGAGCAGTAAGAACTCAAGCTGGAGAGCTGGCAACCTTGGCAAACCTGTCAAAGTTCTCTTTAGCTCTGTGTCCTACTCACCAAGTCTTCCTTAGAAGGAAGATTTCCTGGTGCTAGGACACTGAAATGCATTCTCTAAAAAAAGACATGCCAATTGAAAGCTGAAAAAAACACTTTTATAAGTAATAAATAATAAAATGGCCAATACACTATAGTCTGAAACTTTAGTCATCAGACCATAGATGAGGATGCCAAAATGTATTACAGTGAGGATTTTGAGGTGTTCACAAATAGAGACAGAAGTTATGCATGTGTGTAAACATTCCCCTCCAGGCAACGAAGATGGCTGGAAGTCACTGTCATACCAGCTAATGGAAAAAGCCACCAGCAGTATGACCCCAAACCCTGACCCTAGCTTTTGATCCTTTAGTCTGTATGTGCCTGTCACAGGGCAGTCCTGCTCACAAGCAAACTGAAATCCACGTGCTTAGGAGTGTCTGGTTTTTAATTTTTTGAGATCGGTATTTTCACTCACCAAAGGGAAAAAAAGTAGTGGGTAGTGACTCATTGGGTTTATTACTATTTTTTTATGCTCTTAATGAATCTTTGCCGATTAGCAACTGAAGCAGTACTAGTAGAGAAAGATACTGTCCATATGTCTGGCAATATGTTTTAATAAAATGCTTTCTGTAAAATGTATATGAAAATAAAAAACATTCACAGCATTGAGAGATACTAACTAAAACCTTTACTTTATAGTCTCTGGTTATGGTCATGGGAACAAATGAATTAGAAAACAGAGGTAATTATAGATATAAGCCAGGTAACCCTCAGCTGCCATCTCCAGTGATTCCCACACCTAAGAATAGATGTTTTGGTAACAACAGGAATTTAGGAGGGAAATACTACTCAGCAAATACTTAGCACACAAGTTTGCAAATACTTAGTAGAAAGGGCTTATAAATAATTTATATGAATTATAATAGTAACTAATGTGTTTATGCTAAATTTTGATATCTTAACTTTGACTAATATAATTTCTAATTATTTTGTTTCTTATGCAATTTTATTAACAACTCTCAAAATACTGTAGAACACTTACAATATCTGAAGCGATTTGTGACTGTCAACATATCTTTCATATTTTAAGCAAGCAACATAGTTTGAGATTTATAACTAACAAACAGATTTCAAATGGTCACAATTTGCTTAGTTCAGAGTTTTTGTTGGTACAGTTTTCCATCTGAAATAGACTAATTAGCTAGATCCTTAACCACATCCAACTTTCCCAAACTAAGCTTAATGAAGGGCCAGGGGCTGGGGAAGGGGAGGCGGAGTATAGTTAGAATTAACACTTTAACTCCCAAAATGGATCCTGTCAATGACATCCCTTGCAGAGTATTTCTATCAAAACATTCTACTGGGTTGCACTCAGGAACATTCTGGAACCAAGGTGTCTGTTTGCTACAGTGCAGGAAAGCAATAGGTACAGGGATATACAATAGTATAGATACACTGTTAAAATGTCTTTTATTAATGTTGCAAATTCCCTGAGGAATATTGGTGTGGCCTCTTGAAGGTTGCTAAGGATGAGGGAAAATGTCCTCCACCTTTTTTGTGTGTGTCAGAAAAGAGATAGCTTAAAAATTAGATTCATACAAGAAGGAAAGGTATTCCAATAATTTCACTCATTTTGTAAATGTGGTTTCAGAAATACGGTTCTCACCCCTCAGGTTCTTTGTTAATAACTACCAAATTCACAAGAACTAAACTAAGCCTCCTCCCATCAATAATGGTCTGACCCCTCCCTTTTCAGCCAAGAATTACTAACATTAAAGGGATTC
Organism: Bos indicus; assembly: GCF_029378745.1. Taxonomy (NCBI): domain Eukaryota; kingdom Metazoa; phylum Chordata; class Mammalia; order Artiodactyla; family Bovidae; genus Bos; species Bos indicus. The sequence continues at coordinate 58,013,562 of NC_091763.1, read as the reverse complement.
TCTACCTGTGAGTGGCTTATCAAGGCTTGGCAGTGAGATGTTAAAACTTTCACGACCTTGACTTGAGTGAGCACATTTCCAAGTACAATTCATTTAACTGGACCATTATACTGGACGACAGGTCTGTGACTGTGCAAGCAGAATAGTAAAACTCCAAGTCCCTCGGGGTAGACAGAGAAAGTGAGGCAGAACCTGTCTAAACAACACATTTGTTATAACTAGTTGTGATATTTTCAAAGTCTTTGCTTTGAAACTACACCAACTATACCAGGTTTCACCTTATCACTGCTGCCACAAAAGGGTCTCAGACACAGATCAGGCTTGCCTGTCTCTGTTTTATACACAGAAAACCAGAGATGATGCTATGTATCAACAACTGAATCCAAGCTCACATTTTGCATGGACATGTACTCAGCTACCAAAGACATTCTTTTTCTAAATATTTTGCTTTTCTACTTTTTTAAGAAGCCAATATTTGGGCAAATGTTGGCTTTTGTTACTGTATTTACAAAATAGAATATTTTCTTGGTCTAATATTAATTTCAAATATTTGGCAGACTTTATTAATAATTAGAAAATGCTTTTATCTCACATGGTATTTGCCTTCTATACACACATTCTAAAAAGAATATTCTTATTTTATAATATTCTTTAATTTCAATGTTTTAAATTAGAAATGAAACAATAGAAATGTAATAGAAAAAGTCAATAATATATATTATATATATACATGTAATATTACAATGTATATATTTACACACACTTTTATACTTAACATATGTTTGAGTGAGTGAGTGAAATTCTCTCAGTTGTGTCTGACTCTTTGTGACTCCATGGACTATAGCCTGCCAGGCTGCTTTGTCCATGGAATTCTCCAAGCAAGAATACTGGAGTGAGTAACTGTTTCCTTCTCCAGGGGACATTCCCAATCCAAGGATCGGACCCAGGTCTCCTACACTGGAGGAGGACTCCTTACCATCTGAGCCATCAGGGAAGGCTTATATATGTTTACATCACAGTAATAAAAATAAAATTCGATAGCCAATCTTAAAAAAAAGTAACTTTGAGATTTTAAAAGTTAGATTCAACCATTCCACAAAAAGAAGAGGGGAAAGAAACTATTGCTTGCTGACCATGTCTGCTATGTTTGAGCACTGTGTCCAGCAAGAAATACAATGAATGACCTTGAAAGAAGGACTGGCTAGGAGAGAAGTACTATGTTAGCACTAACCTGGGCACCTGTGACAAGGGTGACAGCAAAGCAAAGAAAGCGCTTTCAGACCAAAGATTAAATGCTACCCTTTGGGATAATCCTCAAAGAATTCCCCAAGTGGGAGATATTTAAACTGAATATTAAAAGATGAATAGAAGGGCTACCCTGGTGGTCCAGAGGTTAAGAATCTGCCTGCCAATGCAGGGGACACGGGTTTGATCCCAGGTCTGGGAAGGTCCACGTGCTGTGGAGCCGCCAAGCTGGCATGCCGCAACTACTGAAGCTGTGCTCTGTAACAAAAAGCAGCCACCACAATCAGAAGCTTGCGCACCTCAATGAAGGGCAGCCTCCACTCTATTGCCACAAATAGAGTTAGCCCAAGCACAGCAGTGACAACCCAGCACAGTCAAAAAGTGAATAAATAATTTGTTTTAAGACTAATGGTAGTGGTAGTAGTAATAACAATAATTACATCTATTGCTATTTCCCTTACACAGTTCATGCTATAGGCCAGACATTGTTTTAAGAGTCCTTGATATATTAACTCCTTTAATTCTCACAAATGCTACAAGGCAAGTACTATTATCCCTATAGGTCTTCCCAGGTGGCTCAGTGGTAAAGAATTTGCCTGCCAATGCAGGAGAAACAGGTTTGATCCCTGGGTCAGGAAGATCCCCTGGAGGAGGAAATGGCAGTCCACTCCAGTATTCCTGCCTAGGCAATCCCATGGACAGAGGAACCTGGTGGATTACAGTCCATGGGGTCACAGAGTTGGGTACAAATGAGTGAGCACACAGCACATTATCCCTATTCTTCAGATGAGGAAAGTGAGGTTCAAAGAGATTCAATGACTTGCCCAAGGACACACAACTACTAAATTGTGGAGCTGGGATTTGATCCAGATCATCTAGTTCAGAGTCTGTAACTCACAACTACTATATTGAACTGCCCCTCCTATAAAAGTTCACCAAAGAGGAGGGTCAACAGGCCATCCTAAACAGAGGGAACAATAACAGAGGATGAGTTATGAGACAATCTGCTGTACCTGGGCTGCTTGAACATCTCCTTTGCTATCTGAGTAGATAAGTGAAGTATATAGCAAAGCCTTATTCCACTCACCACACACTGTCAATTCAACTGTCTTAATAAGAGAGAGAGAAAAGGAAGAAAATGGATGAAGAAAAGCACACAAAAGCACGGAAATCCAATTTATCTGAGAGTAAATTATTACACATGTGTATGCACGTTTAGTCACTTAGTCCTGCCCAACTCTGCAATCCCATGGACATAATAGAAGATTAAAAAGAAGAGTTTTGGCTGAAGCACCAAGAAAATAATTAACACATTCCAAAGGAGGAATTAGACCATGTGCTGAATTCCCAAAGGAGGATTCTAAGAGCCAATTACACAATTCTTAAGTGCTACATCCATGTCCAAATTCTAGAGCTGGAAGTTAGGGAGGAGAATTTTGGGGGAGGAAAGGTATTTTAAGCTATGAATTCAACTCTGGAATATAGAAGATATCTCCTCCTCACCTCAGACTGGAGAGAGACTTCAATAGGACCTCTTGGAGACCTCAGTATTTGTTCCCTGCAATTTGATGGGCACAGGTATTGGTGTCTGGCTGATGCATGAGAGTGATTGGTTAATTCCCTTAGAGCAAAAAAGAGATTGCTAAGTCAAGAATCACCAGTTCCAAGCATACACTGGGGTTCCTAATCTTTGAGAGTTTTCTTTGCGATAGATATGGGCATTTTAGAAGAGGGAATCAGAGTGGGTCATATCAAAGAAGACCATCTGGGTAGGGGTAACAGATTCAAAAGCTGGAGAGACCACTGGCTTTCCTGGCCAGAAAAGATAGTTTTGACACAGTTAAAACCATTGCAGCAAGAAGAGTCTACCTAGAACCACTTAAATCTTTCACAATAAAGTTTGCCTTAACCCCCCAAGTTCAGAGAGCAGCAATGCTAGACAACCACTGAAAAAAGTGAAAAGTGAATGTGTTAGTAGCTCAGCTGTGTCTGACCCATGGCCTATAGCCTGCCAAGATCCTCTGTCGATGGGATTTCCCAGGCAAGAATACTGGAGTGGGTGGCCATGCCCTCTTCCAAGGGATCTTCCTGACCCAGGGATTGAACTCATGTCTCTAAAGTCTCCTGCATTGGCAGGTAGGTTCTTTACCACTAGCGCCACCTGGGAAGCTGATGACTAACACTGTGGTATTTATGAACTTTACTATCTTTCCATCCATTCCAGTGCTCCAAATGCAGAGGAGTCAGAACCCAACATCACCAAACAGGATGGAGGAGCAGACAGCCAGGTGGTGAAAGATACTGGAGACCAGAGCAGGGAAAGGGACAGTTCCAGCCTCTGGAGCCCTGAACCTGGAGTCAAGGGAAGCAAGTTTAAATAAAGCTTGGAATATTAAATAGTACATGGCCTGGAGATATAAATGATTAAATTGAATCTGATTTTGCCTAAAAAGTACTACAGGAAATATTATTATCTAAGAATGCCCAGAAAAGTCAGTAGTGTCCAGAAAAGTCAGCCTGAACATGTAATCAATGGGCAAGGAAAGCACTTGCTGCACAGAGTGGATTTAAGGGGATTCAAACTAAATCTGCTTTATCATTACATTTAACAAATTGCACTTAATCAACAAGGCAGCTACATATATGGCAATCTCTGTGTTGAACGTGTGTGCACATGGAAGTCTCCTCACTTCTATTCACAACATAAAAGGCGGCAGAAGGAGCTTCAGGCTCTGGGCTCTAGGACCAATGTGCCTTGAGAACAGAAATAACAACAGTATATACTTCACAGTGTTGGTTGGGAGGATTAAGTGAAGCATATGTGAAAGCATTTACTATAGTGCTTTATCCATAGTAAGCACTCCACAAATGATACTTGCCATGCTAGATGTTGTTACCATTAAGAACAGTAAATGGTTCTTTAAGACACACCTTACCTGTTCAGAACAGCCAGAGCAGGAAGCTCATCACTATTATGTTTTATCTAAGCCCGGGAAATGGCAACCCACTCCAGTACTCTCGCCTGGAAAATTCCATGGATGGAGGAGCCTGGTAGGCTACAGTCCATGGGGTCGCAAAGAGTCGGACACAACTGAGCAACTTCTCTTTCTTTCTTTCTTTAGTTTCTTTTGGAGAAGGAAATGGCAACCCCCTCCAGTGTTCTTGCCTGGAGAATCCCATGGACGGAGGGGCCTGGTGGGCTGCCGTCTATGGGGCTGCACAGAGTCGGACACGACTAAGCAACTCACACACACTAACTACTTGCAAATCAGCAGAAGCAAATACTGCCACTGCCGTTCCTCCCATCCAGCCTCAAAAAAAATAAAATAAAATAAAATAAAATAAAAGTAACAACTACCAATGTTTATTGCCTGCCTGCTACCACCACACACTGTACTCTGGGCTCTGGATACATTCTCTCATCCATCCCTCCCCATATCCTCAGAGGTGGCTACTCTATTATCCCCATTTTTATGATGAGAAACTAGGACTTAGAAAGGTTAAGGACCTTGTCCATGGTAACAACATGTGGTTGAAGACATGTTGAACATGTCTTGAACAACAACCATGTTGTTGAAGCCCGATAAGTAGTTATTGTCAGCATTTTCGTCAACTTACAGCCATCAAAAACTATTTTGCTAATGAAAACTAGTATCTTTAGGGGGCCTGATATTTAATGTGCTACATGTTCAAAGGGATTTCACTAAAGACTACTAGTAACCCAAATTAAAGTGATGCAACTTTTATGAAGAAGCAATCCTTCTTTAGTCATACTGAATAACTATTTCTAGAATATATTGAATATGATGCTGCAAAATCAAACAGACTGCCCTTCAATTTCAAGTGGAAAGTTTTCATGTTAGAACGCATACAAAACCAAGCAGTAATTAAATACATACTACAACTGATGGGTTCGCAATTTAATGGGTATGAATAAGAAGAGGTAGCAATTTAAATGAATTTAAAGCATAATATCCAATCAGGTAAATGCTTCTGAAAAGTCATTTTTATGCCATACCTTCTTTCAACCTCTTAGACTCCAGTCCCTGATATTTAAAATGGGGATTATTTAAATGAAATAAATACACACACACACCCACACACACACACAAAAGGAAAGTATTATATGCATATAGATAAGTTAAAGTATACATATTTATAAAAATTATTTTTTTAGGTATAAAAGGCTGTAAAATGTAAGCATTTCTTTGTTATGAGATATTGCTATTTTTAATATACAGAATATCATCAAAAATTTAAATATAAATATTTAGCTGCCCAAAGGTGTACAATGCTTGACATACAGAAGGTGTTCCAAAATGTTAATTAATAAATGCAGATGCGCTGAGCTCCTTACCAACAGCGGGAACACACCCAGCATTCAGAAATGAGGTGAGCAGTAACCTCAAACATTTGTTATGATAATGAACTCTACCTAGAGCTTCTGTAGTTTAAGGAAAACACAAGAGAGAGAAGCTTACAAAGACACACAGAATATACATTGGTCCTGAATCTGGAATTCAAACTTATGTTTTCGTTTTTGTAGTTTTTTTCCCCCCTCTAAGAGCTTTGGCAAATGTACAAATACAAGCATGATAAGTGACACTAAAAACAATACCTTGCAATAATTAGGTGAAGAAATATTGACATGCTAGAATATTATGGTGTTTATGTCATGAGTATGAGATTGAGAAATCCATTTATTAGAATGAGATAGATAAAAGTGCCATCACTAATAACATATAATATATTCACCATTCCATTGTTATTAAGTACCTACTGTGTACCAGATACTGAATTACAAGAGTGGCCCCTTTGAAGAGTTTTCAGACTAGTTAGAAACACACACAATCAACCAGCAGTTAGGAAAGGGTATGATACCTGCTAGGAATGGGGAAGTAAAGAAGAGGAACCCATGAGAGGGATTTTTTAGAAGAGTTCACGGTGCAAAGTGATGTCAGAGTTGCACCTTGGGGGCGGGGCAAGGGTACCGTAGTAGGAGAACACAGAGGATGGGGAATGTTCAGGGGACTGGACAACATGGAGAATTCAATAACCTGCTAGACTGAGAGGGGGGAGGGACAGATCATAAAACGTCTTAGGAGGTACGACTCCTCAGGAAAAACTTTAAGAATCCTGAATTTAAAACAGCATTGAATACTGAATAAAAATCCTTTTTGTCCAACTTTTTCATTTCTGCTGCTATTATTGCTTAGTCAGTTGCTTCCTTAAAAACTTCAGAATTTAACTAAAAAAGAAAGAGTTTAAGATCTGAAATAAGCCATTCTAAATCCTTTTCTAATCAAAAATAAAGAGATTTTTAGAACTGCTCCTCCCCACTTCTGGCCATGTGTATTAGGATTTGAGAACATGGAAAATGGTACTGATATCACCTTCTCTGAGAAAAAATGGACACGGATTGCAGAAAGGAGACTTTTCCTTTGGCCTTACACTAGTGTGTCTTCATAAACATTTTATACTCTGTCCATGAACACTAGGAACTCATGGAAAAATTAATGTTCCCAAAGCCAAATAATGGGGTTTTAGAAACATGTCAATAGTTTCAATTTATTGATAGATGATGATTTCCTCAGTACTCAAGTATCTAGATTGTCCCTGCCTAATGGCTCAGGGATCTGGTGTGAGAGTTGCTAAATAGAAAGGAGAAACACTCAAGTACAGTGGACTCCAACTTCTTTTCAGTTAAGATTACTGGATCAGTTAAGATCAGTTAAGTTACATATACTGGAGTGGGTAGTCTTTCCTTCTCCAGGGGATCTTCCCAACCCAGGGATCAAACCCAGATCTTCCACATTGCAGGCAGATTCTTTACCAGCTGAGCCACAAGGGAAGCCCAAGAATACAGCAGTGGGTAGCCTATCCCTTCTTTAGCGGATCTTCCCAACCCAGGAATTAAACTGGGGTCTCCTGCATTACAGGCAGATTCTTTACCAACTAAGCTATCAGGGAAGCCCAAGATTGGATTTGGCTGCAAGAAACAGAGCTTCGCTTCAACGGACCCACCCCCCCAAACAGTGATTTAAACAAGATACTAGTTCTAGTTATGCTGGCAGGGGCTAGTGCAACAGCTCTACAGGTTTATCAGGGACTAGTCTTCTTGCATGTCAACTTTCTACCATTGTAGGTGCTAGTGCCCTCGTAGTCCAAAATAGCTGCTGAGATGCCAGGCATCACAGCTGGAGTTTAAGATGTGAGAGAGGAAGAAGGAGAGGAATGGCATTCCTCCTCCCTTTGAAGGAACCCTCTGGGAAGTTGTAAACAATTCTACTAAAATTTTATTTGCCAAAATTTAGTCACGAGGCTCCAACTAACTACAAAAAGAGCCCAGGGAGTATACTTTTTTTCTTTTTTTAGATGTGTCAAAAAGTATCCAACTGAAAAAGTGCGTTTTTCTAAGTAAGGAGGAAGGAAGGAAGGATAGATATTGGAAGGCAATTTTCAAACTCTGCCATAAGTACACATTCGTGAATTTTAAAATGTGAGCATGTAACCCCAGTATATGTTTGTTTATAAATTATATACATATTCTACTATTATTTTATAGAATTTATAAAATCTGGACAAATAATTTTGTTAAAAACTAAAATAAAAATATAAATAAAATGTCCTATACTGTCCTTTAAACCTCAGGGGATTGTAATGTATACATCACTTTAAAAACTACTGCTCTAGGAGGCAATCAGTAAAAACACTTGTATTCTACTGCTTCAGATTGGCAAGAAAATAGTCACAGACTCTAGAAAGTCTATATGGATATAAGTTATCTCCACTGAGAAAAATGATCACTCAGACAGCTGGACTAATTCATTGGCAAGACGAGAAAAAAGTCTAAGTATCACTGTAGGAATCAGAACATTAGCATGCCAAAACACTAGCACTACAGGACAATGTGGAAAGTAGAGACAATATAAATCACTAAGTGTTAGTACACGAAGATTTTGAAGTTATTTTTGTATAATTCCTCTAAATGGGGACTTGTTTCTAAAAATATAATTATACCAGTGTTTTTGGAAAGTACAATGACAATGTGTATCCAAAAGCCTTACAAATGTTTTTACTTCATGAATAAACTTCTAAACATTAATCCTAGGGGAAGAATCTGAGATGTGGTGATATATTTTAAAATAAATGTACAAATAAAGGTATGCACTGAAAACCAGTATTTCACAATATAATAATTAGAAACAGTGTATATATCCAAAAACACAGGTGAAAATAGTTAAGTGAATCATGATACAGCCAAACAATGACCCATTCTGCAAATACTAAAAATTATACTTTCAAAGACTATTATATAACATAAAAATGCCCATGAATATATTCTTAACTGGGGAAAGCAACTTAAGAAATTAGTTTACACACACAGTTCTCCCCTCTTTCTCTCTCACACACACATGTATGTTCCTATCTGGATCACACAGATGAAAGCCTAAATTGAAGCCCACACCTGTTTTAATTTTGCCTAGGGAGTTATATTAGTGATGCTTTTTACCATTATTCATAGTTTTCTGTATTTTCTAAGTTTCCTAGCACAAATTCGTGTTATATTTATATATTCAGAACTCATTATTGAAAATCAATCTCAGTGAAGGTTATCATGACAGAAAACATAAGTATGTAGATACTCAAAGTTAATAGATATTAAATAGAAATCTATAGGTTTATAGTGCTAGACAATGGAGAGACAGATGGCCTCTGCATTGAAGAAAGGGTAGTTTAAAGGACAATTTAGAGAATTAATTTTACTTCACATGGCAGAAAATATCTAAATTATAATTTAGATAGTAATTATTCATATTATGGGCTTCCCTAGTAGCTCAGTTGGTAAAAGAAGCCACCTGCAATGCAGGAGACCCCGATTCAATTCCTGGGTTGGGAAGATCCCCTGGAGAAGGGATAGGCTACCCACTCCAGTATTCTTGGGATTCCCCTGTGGCTCAGCTGGTAAAGAATCCGCCTGCAATGAGAGAGACCTGGGTTTGATCTCTGGGTTGGGAAGATCCCCTGGAGAAGGGAAAGGCTACCCATTCCAGTATCCTGGCCTGGAGAATTCCATGGACAGTCCATGGGGTCGCAAAGAGTCGGACACAACGGAGTGACTTTCACTTTCATTCATATTATAGTAACTGTATTATCAAATAATGCATTTTTGAATTGGAATTTGCAGAGCCTGTATTGTTTCAAAGTAACTTTCAGAGTATTAAGTAAAAGTTAATCAGAATACAGTACGGTGTTTATTTAAACTTATATTAAACAACTGCCATTACACTAAACTTCAGATCAGAGCAAACCTTTCGCAACTAAGATTCAGCTCCCAGAAAGTAATAGTTATACATGGAAAAGCTGGTGGGACCAAATGGTAACCACTCAAATATATCACTAATATGAAAACTTTTCAACAGATAAACACAATAAGGATTACCTGGTTTAAGTTTCCAAGTGCAAATTCAATTTGAAATGATATTGTCAAAAATCTTTATGGTCTAAAGGAGTTTTTTCCCTAACATCTACAAAGAGAATGTACACTTAAAGCTTCTACTCACTGATCTGGGCTTTCAGAAACACATCAATACATGCAGTACATAAGAACCAGCTGTAAGATATTTTTTTGTCAATACAAAGCAAGGTCGCTGCATTATAGGAAGACTCAGCACTGTTTATTTCACTTCCAAAAGGGATTGTTCAAGGGCAAATTCTGAAAGAATGATTCTGAAGAACACTGAAACTCCTGGAAGAGCAGACAACTTTGGGGAAACTCTGAATACCTACTAGGGTATTTTTGGATTATGTTGTAAATAAAAACAAAGAGTTATTTTAAGATATATATTTTTTGCATTTATCTTCATGTAACTAAAAGTCCTTACTACTTATTTCATAACACAGAATTATAAATATCATAAAGAAAATAATAAATCAATGCCAATTTTAGTTATTCACACTGGAAATTTAATATAACACAAAATAAAGAAAACTTGCAACTAAATGCTGACCAAAACCTCAATTCAATTTACTGATTCAATTCAATTCAATTTTAATTCCCTATGTTAGATACCATACTGGTTGATGAGATCCACTGTTAATGCTTCCTAAATAATGTACTTTCTCTCTACAGAGCATATTAATAGGGGATAGAGCCAGTCCAGGGTGAGGACACTTATACATTTACCTCAGGTATCAAATTTAAGGGGCACAAAAACCTCATTAATCAAGATAAACAATAACAAAATATTAAAAAATAGAACTAATGCAAGAAATGCATAATAAAAATATCCTCATTTTAATACAGGTAAGATCTGTCAGAAAACATGTACCAAGTACTACTTATTTTTTAAAAAATTCATGTTACAAATGTTTTCCAGTGCTAAATTTCAAGTTATAAAATAAATAAGTCATGGGGACATAATGCATAGATAGCAAGGTGGCTCTAGTTAATAATGCTGTAATTCATATTTGAAAGTTGATAAGACAGCAGATCTTAAAAATTCTTATCACAAGGGGAAAAAAAATGTACTTATGTATGGTGACAAATGTCAGCTAGACTTACTGTGGTGATCATTTTATAATATACACAAATGTATCAAGTCAGTATGTTGTATACTTGAAACTAATATACACACACACACAATATAAAGTTATATGTCAACTATACCACAATTAAAAAAGAAAATTTAATATTATAGGAAAAATGTTTTTAAAATGAACAGAAGATAGACCTTTTACAAAGATGTCTTTAAGACTTTAAGATCTTCACAGAATTCTCTCTCAAGAACATCAAGATGAAACACCACCCAGAATATTTCAGCTTTGTCCCTCATTAAGAGATGGAAAGGAAATCATGTTTAAGACATGGATCTTCAGAAGAAAGCCATTAACAGAATGTAAAACATTGGTATTTACAAAGCAAATCTCATTCTTCATGAGGGATGGTTAAAAGAAGAGAATTTTTTTTTGTAATTATTATGATACTCCTTTAGAAACATGTATTTAATATTTGGATAACCTCCTTTTTTTCATTGTCTAGACACTGACTTATTTCCCCAAGCCTTTTACAAACAATCTGTTTGAAAGCCAACATCCATGTTACTCTGAGAAGCCTTGAGGAAATAAGATGAAATATACACAAGAAACAAAAGTAAGAACATTGAAGAGAAAAAAGAATAGCCCCTGATAACCAGCTAGTGCTTCAGGAAATTTTCTTTGGAACACTGAACAAGATCTAGCTGTAACATAATACATTGAAATAAGGAAAAGAAAGTACCCCAGAGCTATGGAATATCAAATTAGCAAATCGGGAACTGTGGTATTTAATGAACTAAAGACTAGTTTGTTTAAACCTGTGCTATATTCTTTGAATGAAATTGTTACTTCCAAGTAATTCAGTGATTATATATAACTAAATTCTTCACTTATATTGAATGTTTGAAGATTTTGAAAAGTAAATTAATAGTATTTTAAAATAAATGAATATAGGAATATGACTTCAGAAGATTATACATATACAAACAATATGATTAACTTCTGAGTTGCTGTATTCCACTCTAGATTCTCATATGAAAAATTCTCATCTCCTTGATGAAGTAAGATTATTGAAATATTAAAATGGTTAATTCCTAATTCCATGTCAAATATTCTAAATCAATACTTCTAGAGTTGGGACCTGAGAAATGGCCTTTTTCTTTTTTTTGCCACACCGCATGGCATATGGGATCTTATTCCCTAACCAGGAATCATACCCATGCCCCCTGAATTGGAATTACAGAGTCTTAACCCCTGGATGGTCAAGGAAGTCCAAGTAACTACATTTTTACGAAGGCTTATACATCGAAGGCTTATATGTCAAAGTTTGAGAACTGTTGCTGAGCGTAGAGCTTTAATTTGGATTTTTAAAAACAAGAATGATGGAAATAGTTCATGGGACAAATTTTTAGGTTTAGTACTATAAAATGATCAGCTCCAAAGCATTTTTATAGGATTTAAATTCTGTTTCTTTGATTCAGTTCAACTGAGGTTGACTGATGGTAATTATAATAGCTTGCTTAGGTAATTACAATAGCATAATTGTCCATTACTGCAGGGAAAAAAAAAAAAAAACTAAAAACTGTGTTCTAGTGCTTCAGTGTCTCAGTCTTAAAATGTCTAAATAAAGATTTAAAAAAACACAGAACACTATAATCTGTTAGTGCCTACATTATGAAAGCTTATAAGTACTAATTTCTTCAGTATTTATATGTAAAATTATTTTATTTATATTCTTAAATCTTAGTTTCAATTCTGTTAAACAACAGAAAATGACTGGGACACATGCTACCATTAATGTTGCTATTATTTTCAAGTCTAGTATTTCAGGGTCTTCAGATTCTCAACCCTCCACTGCCATGGTGGCATGGTTATTCTGCCAGCATGAAGATCTTCAGACACATACTTCTCCAACACTCAAGGGAAGCAGACGTGGAAGCTTCAATCAATCATGGAGGTGAGTCTCACCATGAAGAGACCTGGAGAAGAGAAGGGCCAGCTTGTCTAAAGAAGAGGCTGGGCTGAGCATGCATCCCCATCCATCAGTGGGAAACAGAAGGACAACTGAATCTGTAGCAACTCAAGCATTATAGATTATAGACTGTTAATGCCAGAATGGATTTGAGGGGACATATAAACAAGGCCCTTCATTTTACCAGTGAGAAAGTAAAAGCAGAGAGCAGTTAAGTAAATTGCTAGGTCTTTGAAAAGAAAAGATCTTAAGGATCACCACAGTAACACTGTTTATTATGGTCTCCATGAAGTCTCTCTAACCCATAACGGAATATGTGAACTTACTCTTCATAGTAATTACACTCTATGGGCAATGCTTGCTCAATCTTAGGAAAGTTGAAAGTAAAGGGATGGAAAAAAAGACTGCAAATGCTCTCTAAATTGACCACTGTGTGTGTGTGTAAATCAAGCTACTTTTTAAATCTCCTTGAATCTTCCTACCTCACATAGTTGACTTAAGGAGTCAAACTAGCTTTCAGACTATCTACCCAAATGAAAGAATGCTCAAAAAAGATGATAAATGTTAGACAAGGAATAGAAGGGAGTATAAAATGATATAATCCATGGTGGTTTCTCCAAAGAAGACCCATTATTGCTAAGTCACTTCAGTCATGTCCCACTCTGTGCGGCCCCATAGACAGCAGCCCACCAGGCTCCCCCGTCCCTGGGATTCTCCAGGCAAGAACACTGGAGTGGGTTGCCATTTCCTTCTCCAATGCATGAAAGTGAAAAGTGAAAGTGAAGTCGCTCAGTCATGTCTGACTCTCAGAGACCCCATGGACTGCAGCCTTCCAGGCTCCTCCATCCATGGGACTTTTCAGGCAAAAGTACTGGAGTGGGGTGCCATTGCCTTCTCCGAAGAAGACATATGGATGGCTAATAAACACATGAAAAGATGCTTAACATCGCTCACTATTAAAGAAATGCAAACCAAAACTACAATGAGATATCACCTCAACACCAGTCAGAATGGCCATCATCAAAAAATCTGAAAACAATAAGTGATGGAGAGGGTATGGAGAAAAGGGAACCCTCTTGCACTGTTGGTGGGAATGTAAATTGATGTAGCCACTATGGAGACTTAAAAACAAAAACAACTAGGAGCAAAACCACCATATAATCCAGCAATCCCACTACTAGTCATATATTCTGAGGAAACCAAAATGGAAAAAAGATACATGTACTCTAAAGTTCATTGCAGCTCTATTTATAATAGCTGGGACATGGAAGCAATCTAGATGCCCACTGACAGATGAATGGATAAAGAAGTTGTGGTACATATACACAATGGAATATTACTCAGCCGTAAAAAGGAATACATTTGAGTCAGTCCTAATGAGGTGGATGGACATAGAGCCTAGTATACAGAGTGAAGCAAGTCAGAAAGAGAAAAACAAATGCCATATACTAATGCATATATATGGAATCTAGAGAGATGGTATTGATGAACTTATTTGCAGAGCAGCAGTGGAGACACAGAGATAAAGAACAGACATATGGACATGGCTGAGTGGCAGGGAGGAAGGAGAGAATGGGATGTATGGAGAGAGTAACATGGAAACATATATTATCATATGTAAAATAGATAGCCATTGGGAATTTGCTGTATGACTCAGAGAACTCAAACTAGGGCTCGGGAATAACCTAGTGTTGTTGGTGGGATGGGGAGTGATGTTCAAGAGGGCAGGGGCATGGGTAAACCTATGGTTGATTTTTGTTGATGTTTGATAGAAACCAACACAATACTATAAAGCAATTATCCTTCAATTAAAAATAAATTTAAAAGATCTTAAATGTTAGAAAAGAAATAGAAGGAAGTATAAAATGATCCATGGTTTCTTTTGATCAGAACACTTTTTTTTTTTTTTTTCATTTGTTTCAGTTCAGTTCAGTCACTCAGTCGTGTCTGACTCTTTGTGACCCCATGGACTACAGCATGCCAGGCTTCCCTGTCCATTACCAACTCCCGGAGCCTGCTCAAACTCATGTCCATTGAGTTGGTGATGCCACCCAACCATTCCATCCTCTCCATCCCCTTCTCCTCCTGCCTTCAATTTTTCCCAGCATCAGGGTCTTTTCCAAGGAGTCATTTCTTTGCACCAGGTGGCCAAAGTATTGGAGTTTCAGCTTCATTTGCTTATTCATAACCAAAGAGCTGAGCTTCAGTTTTCATTACTGATCCCTGCAAATAGGCACATACCCTCTGACATTTAACTCTTATTGCAAAATTCCACACAATGTCATAATGGAACTATACATAAAGCCCATGCTTCAGTGAAACATAGAATCCTAAACTATCAGAGCAACATGAAGATACCTTGTTTTGTAACAACCATTCATGGAATCATAACTTATTCATGACTGATGGTCCTTAAATGGACATTCATACTGGGACATACCAAGGACGTGTGATAGCATATCATGTTTGATTTTTCAAAGAACAGTCAAAGGAAAATGGTCATAGAGGTGAGTCTTTTGTTTGAAAATGTATGTGTGTCAGTATTTGTGTGTGTGTGTGTGTGTGTGTGTGTGCGTGTAGTTAGGGAAACATGAAGAGAGATGAAATAGAAGAAAACATGGGCAATAGAAGAAAACTTTGTATGAACATGAGCATAATGAACAGTCTTTATTCAGGAGATCTTGAGTCACTTTACAATGGATGTAGTTAGGTAGATGGAGGCCCAGCCATCTCTACTTCCTATCATGAAAGTTTTGGGGCGTTATTCAATCTTCCCAGTAGACTGGCATTGAACTTCTTTCTATAAGATTTAGTGCATAGAATAAAACCACCATCACAGTATTGGAGAAAGTTTTCTGGCTAGAATTTTCCCAAACCTTTCTCCAAGCTTATACATTCCCATCAAATAATGTACCTCTTTCTGAAGCCCATCTTTAAAAAAATGAGGTCAAAGGGTAAAATATATCAACATTCAATTCATAATGCCAGAGAAGAAAAATAATGTAATGGTTTTCCAGTTCTCTTTTGTATATTTTACCATGTTTTAAGTAATCATGATTCAGTTAATATAATTACTGAATATCACTGCTACCCTAAGATGAATAATATCTTATTTCAGAGATGACTGGGGTTAGCTACACTGTCTTTGTTCAGAAAGTCCAGATTTCATAGCCTGGGGATGTAGAATACAGTTTTTCTATCTACAAACTGCATTTTTTGTAGAAATCTGTCAGCTTTACTCAGCAGCTATCTCTACCCAAAGGCCTATCTATTCTGGATTAAATGTCAGTCCTCTCGTCTTTTCTCCCTGCTTTTCTATGGGCACAGAAATAGTTTATAGAAAGTGAAAAGTTATTTTTGGATCTGGTGATATTAGCTTGGATTTTGAATTTTGGAAATTCAGTTTAGGAGTTTTTGCAGTGTACACATCTGCTTTCTGCTCAGTATAAAACTAATAATAATCAAGCTCATAAAATGTTGTAAAAAACTAATTTTTTTTAGTTTAACAAAAAACAAAAGGAAATTTTCAGGGTACCATAATATATTTGCAATAAGAGCCTTTTGCTGGTAATTGGAAGATTCGGCTTCACTTCACTGTTTAATTACCCACAAAACTGTTTATTGCCCTATATATTCCTCCAACAAGAACATAATCCTTTTAATGTGCCCCTCAGAAAACCAGGGAACATGGCATGGGTACAGCACAGGCTATTCTTTTCAAACATCACAGCCAAATTTTAATCTGACCTTCAGACTCTGACAATGCATTCTAAAATTAGTATATGTTTGAACTGAAAGGAGTTATTATTTGAAGCTGAATGACATAACCATGCGGTGCATTGAAACATGTGTAATATCATATATGAAACAAATCACCAGTCCAGGTTCGAAGCATGATACAGGATGCTTGGAGCTGGTGCACTGGGATGACCCAGAGGGATGGTACGGGGAGGGAGAAGGGAGGGGGGTTCAGGATAGGGAGCACATGTATACCCGTGGCAGATTCATGTTGATGTATGGCAAAACCAATACAGTATTGTACAGTAATTAGCCTCCGACTAAAATAAATAAATTTATATTTAAAAAAGACCTAATTAATCATTATACATAAATAATGTGTCAGCAATATTACTTTTAATTAAATATAACTGATAGTTTATACAACTATACTTTTTAAAATTTTTGAGATATTTTGTTTGTAAGTGATTAAATATTGTGTACTTGTGTATATTTATTTAGAGAGATATATTTATCTTTCCTTTTAAAGCTTATAAATAAATTTAATGATTACAAACTACTGATTTTTTGTTTAAAACTTTTTCATAGTCATTAAAAGCAAAATAGGACTAGCTACCTTTCATACTTTCTACGAAAAAATCATTAGAGAATAGTTAATATTATTTACAATATTGTTTAAAAGACTTTAACATTTAAGTATTTTCAATGACAATTGTGCAGTTCTAGACCTGTGGTTTAAATTTATGCACACACGTGCACTTTGTGTAATAGCCAGAATCAAAATGTAGCATCTGTTCATCTCATTTATTTAGCACTGACAATAATATGTGCTGGTTATTGTGCTAGACATGGGGCTAGGGGCTACAAAGATAAGATGTCTCTTCTCCAAAGGAATTTAGAATCTAGTGGAAAGCAAGATATCTAAACCAACTGTTATAATGTGTGATGTGAGACTATCATGGGGTCATTATAAGGTGCTGTGGGAAGAGAGGGAGGGAGGTGGGTTTAGAAGAGAAGCAGAAATTTGCTGGGTTGGATAGACTGGGGAAAGCATTCTCTGTAGGAGGAATAACACTGGGTGCTAAGGCTGCTGCTGCTGCTAAGTTATGACAGTCGTGTCTGAGTCTGTGCGACCCCACAGACGGCAGCCCACCAGGCTCCCATCCCTGGGATTCTCCAGGCAAGAATACTGGAGTGGGTTGCCATTGCCTTCTCCAGGTGCTAAGGCAGGGAGAGACATTAAAGACCATGGAAAAGATTCTGTTCTATATGTGCAAGTCACTTGGGTAAGCAATATATGCTGGTAAGACATCGAGGTCTCAGATAAAACCTTGTAGGATTCTACTTGACATCTAAAGAAGCTCAGGTTTCACGTTATTGATGAAGAGAAAATACTGAAAATATTACATAGGAGACATGGGAAGATCTACATGTAAGAAGGAAAGGATGCATTAGCAGCATAGTAGATAACAGATTTAACAGCATGGTTAAACGCAGCAAGGCTACTCAGGGTACCAACTGTCAAAATGAATGAGGTTAACAAATGGGGAGATGAGAAGCAGATTCAAATATGAGAGGTATTTAGGAGGTGAAAAACAATAGGCTGTGTGGATAATTATATGGTAGGTGAGGAAGTGAGAGAGGTCACCAGAGACTCCTAGGTTTCCTGCAGGGATAATGAGGGATGAAGATACTGTCCTCAGAGGCAAAGCAGGAAGAGCAGGCTGGTGGTTAGAGCGGAGAAGGGAAAAACAGTGATATCTATTCTGAGTGGGTTTGATATATCTATGAGACTTTACAAGTAATGAAATTGTAGTAGGCAGTTGGACTAGACCATGTCCATTTTGAAGCCCAGGTGAAAGATACCGGCTGGAGATAGTGTCTGTGCCTCATCTAAGTGCTATTTTGATCCAGGAGCTACAGACGAGCTTGCTGCAAAGCGTGCATAGTGAGAGAAGTAGGCCAGGCACAGAACTCTGAGAAGCAGTCATTCTGGAATAGACCACAAAGAATAGTAGCTGAGTTCACACCACAGAAATAATCCTTAGAAAACTTGAAAATTATATTCACGCACACATTTCTATTCTAAATGCCAACTGTTCATTTAAGTTAGAGGTCTTGTTTTGATTACTTCCTCTACATAAGAGATTATTCAGATAGATGATCTTAAATACAGAGAATTTAAAAAATGATCCTTTCCAGTGAGAGATACTGGCCTACAGTCAACTCTGGGTTTTGGCTTCTAGAGAGAAGGGCTAGGGAAGGGGAAACAAGCTAAATTAGTAAGTGTGATCCCTTTCTGGAGCTTTTCTTCTTCTCTTTTCCAGGAGTAGCTGTATATATTTACACATGTTAATTGCATTTACTATGTATCATTGAGTGTTTGAGACAAGATGTGCCATATGTAACAAAAGCTACTAAAATCTCTGCCTGGGGAGCTCAAATTGACTGGGGCAGAGAGATGATAAATTAACCAAATAATTTAAATTGTATAGCAAGTGAGATTCGGACAGATGTAGTAGAAAAAATAAAATATGGAAGAAAAACTGGGAATTCAGTGTTGGGGGCAAGGGTTGAAATCAAGACTGGCTTCCTGGGTATGCAGGCGATGCAGTCACACAGGGCCCCAGGTGCAGAAGGGCTCCATGTTGGGTGTAATGTTCCACTGCCAATGTCATAGACTTCTTAATTTTTAAACAAGTGGCCCTTGAAATGATGCACTCAGTCCTGGTTGTAATTGTCAATATGGTGGGTGAGAAAGCCCACTTTTACTGGTATCTTTCCTTTGGCTCACCAGGTAGATTCTCTACATTTCTCTGAACTCTTCTGTCCCAGGAGGCAGACCACATGGACAGTATCAGGGACCTCTTTTGCCCTCTGGCTGTAGATTTGGTTCCAATCATAGGAAGCCCGGGCAGAAGTTCAAGAGGTCATTGTTTCTCTCAAGAGGTCCCGACTACCCACTTCTGTTGACCTAGGTTCTACAGCTGCTTCTATGTCCATCTAAGGCTCTGCTAACCAAGCCTGCCATGTACATACCTAGCTGGTCTACCTGTTCTCTGCCCATACCTTTAATAAATCATACTTAAACTTTTCTCATTTGAGTATGACACGAATGTAATGCCAGTACTCTGACTGAAATATACCTCATTAAGAAGGTGACACTTGAGTAGATCCTGATGAGAGGGGAGTGGAAAGCAGTGGGGCTATCTGGAGAAGACAATCCTAAGTCTTGGAATCGCAAAGGGTCTGCAAACCAGTCTGTAGGACAAATCTGTAGTCTGTAGCCTGCTGCCTGTTATTGTAAATAAAGTGCAATTGGAACAAAGCCACATCCATTTTTGTATGCATTATTTATGGCTATTTTGTGCTACAATGCCAGAGTTCAGTAGTTGTGACAGAAAGCACATGCCTACAAAGCCTGAATTATGTACTGTAAATACCCCACATTCAAACAAGTTCCTTTCAGACATGTGAGTCCAGTTTGTTCATAGGTCCAACAAAGTTAGCCTAGGTACCCAACTAACACAACCAGCTATATAATACTGCACTGTAATGGGCTTATAATGCTTTTCAGACATATGATGCAGGGAGCCAGTGTGAGGAACTCCGCCCATGGCAAAGGTCATGAGGAAGAAGGCTCGGCATACGCAAAGGCGGGATTGAGCCTCAGGAGTCCCCCTGGAAATTCCCAAGCATCTACCCCCAAAACCAGAGTATGCCTACTTTACTGCTTTGTGCTCTCACCTACACCTCTGACTTTACGGGGGGCTGTCCCCCACCACCTCTCTCTGAAAAAGAGTTAACTTACAGCTCCAGTTAATAAAGTTCCTGGGCATAACAAGAGTGTTTCAACCTACAAACTCCTTTGGAAGTTCTCTAGCCTGCCTGAATAGGTTCTTCCAGCCACATGTGATTGTTCACAGCCTCCCAACCGTGAGAGGCATGAGATGTTCTAAACTGTCTAAATACAAATTCCTTTGAGCAGTTAAAAAATTGATTAGAAATTGTATTGGTGAAGGGTTTTTTCACTTGTTGGGCCAATGTTTGCTGCTAAGTTTCCATATCCCTTACCTACTGTGTCCCTGGCAGTGTATTGATTAATATAATTGGTGTATAGGAAAGTAAGTAGTAGCTTTAATGTTTGTAACCTTGGACCCTTGAGTTAATTCTTTTCTTGTTATAACTCACCACACCTTTGCCCTATAGGAATGCAAAATATCTAATGCTTTTGGAGGGCAGCGCCTGACTTTAGAATAATCACCTTTAGAGAAAAATAAGCTTTCTGAAGAAAGGGTCATAAAATGTTAACAGGCCTCCTGGCCAGAAGATGATGTAAATCACCTAAACCTTTGCATATGATAAGTTTGAAAGCCTGGCTTCGATTAGGATCAAGGACTGCTGTCCTTGCATGACTCTACTCCTTCCCCCATTATCCTCTATGCACAACTTAAGGTATAAAAACTACTTTGGAAAATAAAGTGCAGGCCTTGTTCACCGAAACTTGGTCTCCCCATGTCGTTCTTTCTCTCACCTTCTGGCTGAATTCCCATCTGGAGAGTGGAGGCTCGTCAAGCCTACTAATTTTGCCTGGGCTTCTAAGATCTGACCGAGGAGGCCTTAGTGTCCCCTCTCCTTCGGGAGAACGGGAGGGCGCCTGCAGCCTACGTAGGTGATGCGAATTCCTCATCTTGGAATTTTATTAGCTTTCCATGTAAACCAAGTTATTCAGCCTCTTTTCTCCACTGAATTTTCTCACTGAGCTATACTTATTTGATCACTCTTTATATTTTTAATTCTATCGTATCCTGATCACCGAAGCCGTCTCCCCTTCGAAATTCCTGGATCCACCGGGGCTGGACCCCGGTAATATGATACATAAGAAGCAAACACAAAAAATAAAACATTTTTCATCTTAACAGTACAGAACCTTGTAACAACAGCTGGCACACAGCTGGTATCAAATGAATAGACAGAGGAGTTACTGACTGGAGAAGGGAAAGGAGGTGGGAGATGGTAGAGCTGAAGGATCATCATCAACAGGAGATGGAGGGTGAGCTGCAATTTCACTCACACCTGACATTGATTCTGGTTCCTTGCTGGAGCCAGATGTATGTTCGTATCTTTGAAACACTGAAGGTTTGTATGTAGGGGACTTACTGTACTATCTTTTCTGTTACAGATAGCTTGCTAACCCCTGAATCAGGTGAATAGGAAGGAGACCAAAGAGTATGGAGTTTAGTGGTTGATGCAAAGAGTGACAGAAGACAATGTCACAGAAGAAATAGGAGGACAAGTGATTTAGGGCCTCGTTAGTCTTATGAAATGCTTTGAGGGAAGGACTTAAATTTTACCAGGATAACTCTGGTTATTGCCTTAAGACTAGTCTTAAGCAAGGATAAAAGTAGAGAGATGGGGTGGGGGAGGGGACATACTCTTTTAATAAGCCAGAAATGAAGTGATGGCAGCTTCGTAGCAGTAGAGCTGCTGAGAAGTGGTCAGAGTCTATCATAGTCATGATAGAGCCAAATTAATTCACTGATGAATTGAATGTGAAGTGTGAAAGGAGACTGAACCACAGTTTTCTTCCATGAGCAACTACAAGTATGGAGCCATCATGAACTGAGGTGGGAAAGTTTGTGGAAGGGGAGGGGGAGATAGGGTAAGAGTAGAGTGACTATGGCACAGCTCGTGAGTTCAGGGTCAGACTTTGTAAACTTTAAAGTTTGATTAAGCATACAAGTAGCTCTGAGGCAGAAGGACAATGCTTTGTTCTGGGATTTGAGGAAGAAAATGTTTCAAGAAGGCAGGCAGGCCACTGTACCACAGACAGAAAAGGACTCTGGGGCACTGGCCTTTTACGGCCAAGTGCAGCTGCAGGGCCATTAGGATGAGGTTGAAGAAGTGACCATTGAGGTCAACAACTAGGAGTTCACTGCTGACCTTCACAGGAGCAATCTCTGCAGAGTGATGCGGCTACAAGCCTGCCGGGAGCGAACTTCAGAGAGAATAGGAGGCAAGAGGAAACACAGACAGGGAGCACAGACAACTCTCAGTTTGGTAATGACAAAAAGATGAAAAGGAGAAAAGTAGGAGGTTACTAGAGGTAGAAACTAAGAGTTTTTAAGTGATAGAATAAAACCCAGCATGTTAGTATGCTGTTAGGAAGGATCTTATAGACAGGAAGATATTGATGATGCAGGATAGAGGGTAAGAATTATCCTTGTAGGTGAAAGGGGATGTGATCTATTAAGTAAGCATCGGCCTTAGCGACCAGCAGGGAGACAGACATCTCGTGGCCTGTGACACTGAGCTATTTAGTAAATAATCAGTCGATCAATATTGAATTTCAGTCTTCCTACAGTTAAACCTCCTAATACTTTGTGAACAGTTTGGGCATTAGTATATAATCAAGAGCCTGAAGTTCAGTTCACGGTTTTGTCACTGATGAGCTCTGAAGACTCTCAAGCAAGACATCTAACCTTTCTTTGACTTAGTTTGCTTTTCATTAAGAAATACAGTATCTACTGGTCAACATAGTGCCTGGCAAATTAATAAGTTATCTAAATAAACCTTCCCAGGTACCAAATCTCTCTGATTCTTGCTCCTACAGAATTCCATATAGAGAAAAAAAAGAAAAATGACAGGTATTTGTAGACTCAGAGGTCTACACCTGAGTTAGTAAGATCCCCTGGAGAAGGGAATGGCAACCCATTCCAGTATCCTTCCCTGCAGAATTCTGTCAACAGAGGAGCCTGGTGGGCTACAGTCCATGGGTCGCAAAGAGTCAGACACAACTGAGTGACTAACACACGACACACTATGTCTACATAGTAATAGCCACACACAGGTGCTGTCGTAGTGCATTATTGCCATTTGTATATCTTAAATTTCCTCCAAATGAAATGTATTTACTCTCTATGTCATAACACTCTCTATAATTAAGTTTAATTTATGAGAAGACTTACCTTTTACACAAACAGCATATATTTAATCTTCTAGTAGCTATTATTCCCACAAGGCTGTCACACGTTAAGCTTGACCAAATATTTTAAGTACACCCTGTTCTCTTTGGAGACACAGCACAAATATCACCCCCACCGGGAGGCACTCCTGGATCTCCTTGGGGAGAATGCATCCTCTTCTGGCCCCACTGCAGCCTATGCACATCCGTGCTCTGACACCGGCCAGCATGTAATCTGTTGACATTTCTGTCTCCTTTTCCAGATTATAAGCACCTTATCCTGTTCTACCTGTGCTGTCAGTGACTGGCACAGAGTAGACATGAGATAAATATTTGCTGAATGAATTTCATTGTATACACTTCCGAATGGAGGCTGATCAAATAAAATGGCATGATATGCAAGGAAAGAAATGGAGTAAAAGCCTGCTAAGATAGTAGGCTTGTGTAAATGTTCACTAGAAAGGCAGTCTCATAGTACTGCTGCTGCTGCTGCTAAGTCTCTTCATCGTGTCTGACTCTGTGTGACCCCATAGACAGCAGCCCACCAGGCTCCCCCGTCCCTGGGATTCTCCAGGCAAGAACACTGGAGTGTGTTGCCATTTCCTTCTCCAGTGCATCAAAGTAAAAAGTGAAAGTGAAGTTGCTCAGTCGTGTCCGACTCTTTGTGACCCCATGGACTGCAGCCTAC
This sequence comes from Bos indicus, assembly GCF_029378745.1. Lineage (NCBI taxonomy): Eukaryota > Metazoa > Chordata > Mammalia > Artiodactyla > Bovidae > Bos > Bos indicus. The sequence goes on along the minus strand of NC_091763.1, from coordinate 57,989,418 downwards.
CAGGCTCCTCTGTCCATGGGATTTTCCAGGCAAGAGTACTGGAGTGGGTTGCCATTGCCTTCTCTGTCTCATAGTACACATACTTACAATTCAGAGTCTGTGATGAAAAGACTCTAGTTTTCAAGAACTGCTTTGGTAGAGTCCAGAGAGACTTTTTGGACTAGGTTACAATGGCACCCCACTCCAGTACTCTTGCCTGGAAAATCCCATGGATGGGGGAGCCTGGTGGGCTGCAGTCCATGGGGTCGCTAAGAGTCGGACACGACTGAGCGACTTCACTTTCACTTTTCACTTTCATGCACTGGAGAAGGAAATGGCAACCCACTCCAGTGTTCTTGCCTGGAGAATCCCAGGGACGGGGGAGCCTGGTGGGCTGCCGTCTATGGGGTCACACAGAGTCAGACACGACTGAAGAGACTTAGCAGCAGCAGCAGCATTCAGTATTAAAAACAGATTTCTGATCTATTCTACTTCCACTCTTGGTAACACATATTAAAAAGACTTAGGGGTTTATTTTCTTAAGAAAGTACACATATGTCCTTGATCAACCTTTATTTTAGGAGTGTATTGACAACAATGAACTACAGAAGCTATAGATCTAAGACTCTCAAGTAAGAAAGCATATAAATAGAGTTTATACTATGTGAATTTTCAGCACTGAACTTCCTGGCAGAAGGAAGCTGACTTATCACTGTTAGATTCACTGTTTCCCAACCTAGTCGTTCTCTTTCCCTTGCTGTGAGGTCTCTGTCTTCAAATTCTCTATTAGATTTCTTAATGGACAATCTGCTTCAGCACTTTTCTGAGAAAAAAAAAAAAAAAAATAGCTTCATTTCCCTCCACAATGGCAGTTAAACCTTCCATTTCATATGAAATCAAGTGGAGACATCTGTGCTTTGTCATCAAAAAAGTAAACAGTTTTATTTTTCTAATTATTATCTGCTTATCAGCCTTGGAGTAAGAATTCACTTGCCTTTTTGCCACCTTGAGAATTCAGTCTTAATTCCCCAAGTCCAGGCCCAAGATAGACTCGTTACCTTTCTGTTAGTGTTTATCTGCATCTGCTCGGATGTATGCTGTTTATATCCAGTATTGAACCGCCCTTCACATTAAGCTTAAATTAGAAACATTTTTTTCCCAGTAAAGATAATCTATATCCCACTAGTCTTCAGGAAATTTAATCATTCAGCAGTAGATGAAAATGTTTCAGAGCCATGAAGGGCTTTGAAGCTGATGTCTTCCATTATCAGATTCAGTAAATACACTGAAAGTCAGAAATGAAATGCCCACATCAACCACTGAGAAGTCCGAAGCTCTCATCTACTATTCATTGCTTTCAGCTTGTATTGACAGAGAGCGAGCTTTTGCTGTCCCCAAGTCCCAGGAGGGCAACTACTCAGAAGGAATGAAGTGTCTAGATAACAGATCACAATGAAAGGGAGAAAAGAACGCGCTGGTTTTGCTTCTCTCTAGACACACTACAGAACTGGTTTTCTGAGGTTGTTTTCTTTTTGTTCTATAATATGATTATTTGAAAAACCCTCACAGCACTCCATACCCGGGAGATCTCAAAAGGTCTGTTGACTGTTGTAACAGCTCTGACTAAACACCCATTTCTTACGACAAGTGTAGAACGCCACATATGGCGATCACAACCAGTGCCTCACAGGTGTCACGCAGACCCTGAGGAAATCTGGGCCCAGCAGATCACAGGAGCCAGACCTTAAGCCAAACCAGATTTCCAAGTTACATAAACGGGCCTACTGGGGTGAAGGGAAAAGAGAGAGCAAATGTTGCAATGAAACAGTAGCGAGGAAACTAATGAATTAAGAACATTTGCTGGTAAATCACAGAGAAGGGGAACTGGTGATTGCTTTAGCACTGCTCTGTCTGGACAGTTGAGATGCTTAGGTAGTCCAGTGTTTAGCCAATCAGATTTTAAACTGTTGGTCTCTGCTAATATCTCTAACAGTGTAAGAGTCCAGAGGGGACTAAGTGGTCCCTCTGTCTATGGAACACTAGCACTCCACCAGAGAAAGAAGAGACTGCTTAACAGAAATCATGACATCTGGAGGATGGAGATGGTTAATAAAAAGAAAGAAAAGGAAAGGAAAAAAGAAAAGTATAGCCATTCCTCTTTATCCACCTCACATCAAGCCCTCCTGAATAATAAGTACAGAAGAAAGCATTCAAGAAAAATGTAGCCATTCCTTTTTATCTACGTGCTGAATAATAAGTACATAATAAAACTTTCAAGTGATCAGGGATGCCATTTCCATCCCAGAAACATTTTGAACTGTTCACCTGGATTGAGAAATAGAATTAGATGCATTTATACCAGTTGTAAGAAATCTAGAACGATATAATAGAATCCTCCCACATGATATCCAAAATTCAACATATTCTACTGGGAGATCCATATTGCCCTAAAGTTGAAGTAGATACTGCATCCACTAAGCACCTCTCAAAAGACTTTGAATTTTTACAAAAGTAACTCTCTTATTTATCAGATGCTTACTCTATGCTGGGAACACACTATGTGTAAATGGCTAAACTAATTTACACATATTGTCTAATTCCATCATTACAACTACCTTATGGACTACATACAATTATGAATCCAATTTCACAGATGAGAAACCTGAGGCTTAAAGAGTTGAAACAAACACTTAACCATTAATTGGAAGGCTGAGCTCTTAACCTCTATTCTATGTTGACTATCAGTCACAAACTATTCATTTCTCTAACTTCTGACCCCTGGTGTCACAATAGCAATTGTCAGGCCTGTATAACATATCTTGCGTTGTTTGCACCAAAGCTAAAATACTGCTCCTGGCCAGCACTGGGCCTAGCTCCCAGCACCTGACACTCTTCTGAGCTTCTATCTGGACCAAGGTCTTAGAAGCAGAGAACACTTTGAATTCTTCCTGCAATAAAGCTATTGTCTTTTACTTTCCAAAGAATCAGGAAATGTGACAAATATCTGAATGGCTATTTTAAGACATTTTGAATGCTTTAAATGCAACTCATTTCATGTGCCTCCTCATGCAGTTCTAAATTTCATTTCTCCTAAATGCAAAAAAAAAAAAACAAAAAAACTTTTTTTTCAGAGGTTTTATCAGGGAAAGAGACTTTTGGTAAATATGCCATCTTTTTCTTCCATCATTATTATACTTCTAAGTGCTATAAAATGGAAAAAAACACTTGAAATAGAGTACAGCTGAAAATTTCTGAACTGTTAAAATCAAGGGTTTATAAAATGATAAATCCTGATCACTCAATCCATGTAAGAAAAAGGCCACCACTGTCACGGTAGGATCATTACTGGCTGCAAAGTGACAGAGTGCATGGCTGATGCAGACCTTCACTTCAACAGCTTATATCGCCTCAACATCAACTCCCCTTCAGACTTGCCTTGGTGTCTGGGTTACCTTCATTCTCAAAGTCACCTCAGATCTTGCACTTTCGCATCCTTCTTGACCTCTACACAAGCACGGAATCTTATTATTTTTTCTTTTAAGTAGCTTTGTCTGGGAGGGCACAGGTCAGAGGCAGGTCGGTAGCGATGGACTAGTGGGGTCTTCTGGAGGTCTCTACAGAAATCTGATCTGCTGAACTGGGTTAATGTCCATTCGTAATTTGGACAGATGCCCAGAAGCTAGTAGACAGCAGGGTCTTTTAAAAACAACACAATTACAAACACAGAAAGCAAAATAAATAAGTAAATGAAAGTAATGTTTGGAGAGCAAGGGAGACCATAAAAATACATTGTAGTCCATCAGGTATTTGATTTAAATTTTTTTCCCATTTCTATGATTAACCAGGATTTTTTTAAGTTTAATTTTAATTATTCTCTTTTCCTATAACACTGCATGCAATAAAATCATCCTTAGAGCTGAGGAATAGCTCCATGGTAACAGATTCTAAAACATCAGCTCAGGATGGAGCTTTCAGTGTGTGATCACAGTTCGAAAAGGAGGAGAAGGAAATGATGAAATTCCACACTGGTTTTTTTTTTTTTTTTTTTTCCCCTTCCTTGGGAATAATATCCTGTGAAAGAAATCTGCAATCTCAGGAGGTAATTGGAAGCAGGGCAGGGAGGAAAATAGAGTCAAATGGCAGATCATGCTTAAAATGTCATTAAACTAGTTATGGAATTTCTAGCTTTGAAATAAATCCTTTATTTTAGTTCCCTAGAGAGACGAAAATAAAAAGCATTTCCTACTCAATAGAGCAGAAAAGAACTCTCTACCATGATGCCACACTTTTCAGCACATATAGAAAAAGATGAATTCATTCACTCACTCAAAATTCACTGGGAGCCTAGTATTTGCAAACAAATCCCCATGGCAGGTGATGTGTAGAGTCCAAGCCCTGTGGGTTTTTATATGACAAGTTTTTGTGAAAAGCTATTTTACAGTACACCTAGACAATGGAGTATTGCTGCTGCTAAGTCGCTTCAGTCGTGTCCGACTCTGTGCGACCCCATGGACGGCAGCCCACCAGGCTCCCCCGTCCCTGGGATTCTCCAGGCAAGAACACTGGAGTGGGTTGCCATTTCCTTCTCCGATGCATGAAAGTGAAAAGGGAAAGTGAAGTCACTCTGTCGTGCTCGACTCTTAGCGACCCCATGGACTGCAGCCTACCAGGCTCCTCTGTCCATGGGATTTTCCAGGCAAGAGTACTGGAGTGGGTTGCCATTGCCTTCAGGAAATGAGCTATTAAGCCATGTAAAGACAAGAAGGAAACTTAAATTTATATTACCAACTTAAAGAAGTCAATCTGAAAACACTACATACTACTATGATTACAACTATATGACATTCTGGAAAAGGCAAAATTATAGACAATAAAAAGTTCACTAGTTGCTGGTGCAGACGGTAAAAATGAATAGATAGAGCACAAAAGATTTTTAGGGCTGTAAAAATACTTTTCATGATATTATAATGATGGATACATGTTCTTATGGGCTTCCCTGGTGACCCAGATGGTAAAGAATCCACCTGTAATGTGGGAGACCTGGGTTTGATCTCTGGTTTGGGAAGATCCCCTGGAAAATGGCATGGCAATCCACTGCAGTATTCTTGCTTGGAGAATTCCATGGACAGAAGAGCCTGGTAGGATATAGTCCAAGGGGTCACAAAGAGTCGTACACGACTGAGCAACTAAGCACAACATGTTCTTATAACATTTGTTCAAACCTATAGAATGTAGAATGGACTGCATCAACAGTGAACCCTAAGGTAAGCGACAGACTCTGGCTAATTACAAGGGAGTAAAGTAGCTTCATTCTTGGTTTAAAGAAAAGAAAAGAAAGTAACATTTTGGTGAATGATGCGGACAATGGGAGAGCCTTTCCACATATGGAGACAGGGAGTATGTGGAAAAGGAGACTTCTGTATCTCTTAATTTGGTTGTAAACCTAAAACTCCTGTAAAACACTGACATCTTTACAAGGTTTTAATAAACTTTTAAAAAGTACTATACAGAGAATGATTTAAAAGTCCTCATCTCAAATAGTCAGCTGTTCCAGAAGCTGGTCAGCAAAGGTCCACCTGTATGCTGCTCACTGGGAAGATCGCCTCCACTTTAGGATCACTGTGTAACACGGACAAGCAACCTAGTCTGTACACAGACTCAACAACTTGTTTGTCAAGTTCAACCTAGCCTCACAGATTTGGAATAACTGGGCTTAAAGCAGGGGAAGAGTGAATTAGGGGACTATTCCGAATAAGGGCCATTTATTTAAAATTCTCTTCACTGTGGCTGGATAGTGATCCTGCTTTAAGAAACTCAGGATAAATTTTGAGATAGGCTTGAGATATATGGCTAGGTATATGGCTAGATACACAGCTAGGTTGAGATAGACTCTAGGTATATGGATGCTTCGAAAGTGCTTTAGGGTGTTCAACACCATTTGTTCTTCCAATCTTGTTTGCACTATTCATTTGGTTAATGGGTTAGTAATCCTCTCTTTATAGATAGTAGGAAAGCAAACTTCAGCCCAGCACTTTTCTAAATTATTACATCCTCTGAACAAATGGGGTACAGATTAATGAGGTTTTACTCAAAGCTTTGAATTCACATGAGCCTTAAATGAAGCAACACTTCCTTGTTTCCATTTAATGAAAATAACAGTCAAGAAATGTAAATCTGACTTGTATGCAGGGTAACAGAGCTGGATAACTACGTGCCAACATTGAAAACACCCTCAAAGTCTATCCCCTGGCAAAATGAGAGGGCTCTGATCATTCACTGAAAATTTCAACTACACAACCATTTGAAGAGGGACAGAAAGTCACATGTGCTATTTCCCTTTCCTATTTGCAGTCAGGCTTACAATATCACGTTAGTACTTACAACGTTACTGCATATTAACCAAAGAGGGTTTCTGATTTTCAGGATTTTAGTTCATTTAAATCAACTAAGAGTTTCTCCTCCTCTGAAATGCCAAATATTCCATTTTATTTATATCAGCAAAAAGCAAATGAGTAGATGAGATAACATAGTTACACAAAATATTTTTACTCACTACTACATACGAAAAAGATAACTAATAAGGACCAACTGGGAACTCTTTTCAATATTCAGTAATGACTTGGCTAGGAAGAATCTAAAAAAGAGTGGATGTATGTATAACTGCACCTGATGCAAAGAACTGACTCATTTGAAAAGACCCTGATGCTGGGAAAAATTGAAGGCAGGAGGAGAAGGGGATGACAGAGGATGAGATGGCTGGACGGCATCACTGACTCAATGGACATGAGTTTGGGTAAACTCTGGGAGTTGGCGATGGACAGGGAGGCCTGGCGTGCTGCAGTCCATGGGGTCACAAAGAGTCAGACACGACTGAGCAGCTGAAATGAACTGAACTGATGTATAACAATTCACTTTGCTCTACAGCAGAAACTAACACATTTTAAATCAACTATACTCTATTAAAATTTTTAAAAAGATAATAAAAACTATTTTCTACCCTGTCAGCATATCATGTTCAAGCTTTTCAATAACTCTTTGGTTCTGGGAATTCTCTGTATAAGGTGCAATTAATTTCATTTCAACAAAACTTGTGTAAAAAAATGTGAACTTATGAAACCAACAAATACGTATTTTGAAATGACTGCTCATAAAGTAGTACTTAATTACAATAATAAAAAATTCAAATCTAGGAGAAATGAGTATGTCAGTGAAAGAGAATTATGACCTCAAAGAAGGAAAACAAATATCCAGCTTCTTTTCTGTGTTACTAAATTATTTGGGGGAGAAAATGTTAAGATTTTAATTGTAGCATCTCTACCCCTGAATGTGATACTCATGAATCCCTCAAACTCAGAGTAAATGCTACTATTACTTTATTTTTAATCTTCTAGCCAATCAGGATGTTATTTAAAATGGCATAATATCTTTGTGGGTTTTTGTAATGATGCAAAGTGACAATAGGAAGGGACTGAAAACTACACCATTTCAGTAAAGGCTCACATGTGAATTCCAAACCTTTTTTTTTTTCTCTTTAACCTGTAAAATGAAGAAATAGTGCTGACCTAGACATTCTACTGGTATAATCTTAGTCAGCAACCCAAAGGGGAAAAGCTTAATGTCTGTACTGCAATGTAAGATCAAGGTGCCAGATATTCTGTAGATTTGAAAGGTACATCATTGCTACGCAAAACTGGGTAGAATAGTTTCCTCTTCCCTTCATAAGGCATTATATGCCTATAATAAATCATATCACTAAGGTTAATGATGGATAGAAGTTTCTAACTGTAAACGTTATCATAGGAAATTAAATACTTACAAAGGTAAGTGATAGACCTATTTATATCCCAGAAGAGAAGGCAAGATTTCTAATGAGATCCCAAGTTTCCCAAAATTGTTGGGTAGGCTGAAACAGTTATCATAACTCTCAATATATGGCCATTAAAAAAGATGGAGGGAGGCAGTATGGACACAGTTCAGTTCAGTCGCTCAGTCGTGTCTTGACTCTTTGCGACCCCATGGAATGCAGCACACCAGACCTCCCTGTCCATCCCCAATTCCCAGAATTTACTCAAACTTGTATCCATTGAGTCAGTGATGCCATCCAATCATCTCATCCTCTGTCGTTGCCTTCTCCCACCTTCAATCTTTCCCAGCATCAGAGTCTTTTCAAATGAGTCTGCTCTTCTCTGACTTTGTATGGACACAAGAGAAGGCCAAATAGTCTTCAAATGACTTTCCCCAAACTGACATTATCATAATTACTTTTTATTTGAGTACAGATTCAGTATTCAGTGCTTTGTCTATACTTGGGGCTTCCCTGGTGGCTCAGATGCCTATAATTAGGGTATGGTGTCACTAGATGGCAGTAAAGGTTCACTAAGTAAGTAAGTGAAGGTCACTTGGTCATGTCCGACTCTGCAACCCCATGGACTGTAATCCATGGGAGGACTGTAACCTTATTCTCCAGACCCGAATACTGGAGTGGTTTACTACCGGGGATAAAATTCATTCATTCAAGAAATCTCTGAAAGTATCTACTAAACATTCTGTTTATATTATCAATGTATTATATAAATCTTTACATTACCACTAGGGTTGGGAAGATCCCCTGGAGAAGGGAAAGGCTACCCACTCTAGTATTCTGGCCTAGAGAATTCCATGGACTGTATAGTCCATGGGGTCACAAAGAGTTGGACACGAGTGAGCAACTTTCACTTTCACTTTATTCACACAACAAATTACACAATCCTGGAGAACATTTTTTTTTAATTTGAATATTGAGATTTATCTTATTATTGATTTAATCTAATTCCTAATCCCAGGTAGCTCAGCTGGTAAAGAATCCACTTGCAATGCAGGAGACCCCAGTTTGATTACTGGGTCAGGAATTTTCTCTAGAGAAGGCATAGGCTACCCAGTCCAGTATTCTTGGGCTTCCCTGTTGGCTTAGATGGTAAAGAATGCACCTGCAATGCAGGAGACCTGGATTTGATCCCCAGTTGGGAAGATCCCCTGGAGGAGGGAATGGCAACCCACTCCAGTATTCTTCCTGGAGAATCCCCATGGTCAGAGAAGCCTGGAGGGCTACAGTCCTTGGGGTCCCCAAGAGTTGGACATGACTGAGAGACTAAGTGCACACTCACTCTCTCTCTCTCTCTCTCTCTCTCTCTCACACACACACACACACACACACTCATTCTTATATGTTAATCAGAATAGCCTTAAATAACTATTTTGAAATTTTCTTTTGGCCCTTCCTATGATTGATTCTCAAACCTGGGAGCAGTTCTGAAATGGTGTATTTTGGTGTCTAAATCTATTTCTATCAATAATATTCTATTTCTTTGAAGTATTTTTTCCCTATTACCTATTGGATTCTTATACTGCTAAAGTTGTGTGTGTATGCACACACTTTAATTCATCCCACATTTCTTATTTTTCTATGTTTTTCCTTTCTTGGTTCTTTGATTATGTCTTACAATTTCACTTTTTTCCCACTGGTTTGGTAGTTTCCATCTACTTTACATGTACTCCTTTAGTGATTTAAATGGAAATGTAAATATGCCTATTTTATTGATTTCTTCCTTTCCTTCCTTCTTCTTGCCAAAGACCTCTACTACTGAGTGAACAGAAGTGATAAGAGATAACCCTTTTACCTTAGAATGGTATTTGTCACTGGCTTTAGGTAGATACATCTTGTTACAGCCACAGAGCCCCTTTCTATTCTTAGTTTGCTTGGAGAATTTTTAAAATAATGAATCAAGGCAAAATAGCATCAAAGGTTTTCTTTATCTGAGATGACCACATCCTTTTTTCCATTTAAAAAACAAAGATCATGGCATCTGGTCCCATAACTTCATGGCAAATGGAAGGGAGAAAAGTGGAAGCAATGACAAATTTTATTTTCTTGGGCTCCAAAATCACTGTGGATGGTGACTGCAGCCATGAAATTAAGATGCTTGCTTCTGGAAGGAAAGTTAAGACAAACTTAGCCAGCATATTAAAAAGCAGAGACATCACTTTGCCAACAAGGGTCCATAGAGTCAAAGCTATGGTTTTTTCAGTAGTCATGTACAGATATGAGACTTGGAACATAAATAAGGCTGAGCATCAAAAAATCGATGCTTTTGAATTGTGGTTCTGGAGAAGATTCTTGAGAGTCTCTTGGACAGCAAGGAGATCAAACCAGTCAATTCTAAAGGAAATCAACCCTGAATATTCATTGGAAGGACTGATGATGAAGCTGAAGCTCCAACACTTTGGCTGCCTTATGCGAAGAGCTCACTCATTGAATAAGACCCTTTCCCCACATCAGCAGGGAAAGATTGAAGGCAAAAAGAGAAGTGGGAGGCAGAGGATGAGATGGTTAGACAGCATTACTGACTCAGTGGACATGAATTTGAGCAAACTCCAGGAGATAGTAGAGGACAGAGGAGCCTGGTGTACTATAGTCCACAGGGTTGCAAAAAGTCAGACACAATTTAATGACTGAGATTTAGTGACTGAATTGTAAATTACGAATAATCTTACCCAGAGAGGATTAGGCTAAGAACTTTGTAAGCTTCAGCCCTATTATACATATCAAGTTGAGCCTCTATTATATGTTACAAGATTTTCTTGCTGAAGAAAATGTTAGAAAATTGGGTACAAAACAATGTCACATCCATGCCTTTCTGAATATAACTGGTGTAACATATACCACATATACATGTGTATATATATATATATCGGAGAAGGCAATGGCACCCCACTCCAGTACTTTTGCCTGGAAACTCCCATGGATGGAGGAGCGTGGTAGGCTGCAGTCCATGGGGTCGCTAAGAGTTGGACACGACTGAGTGACTTCACTTTCACTTTTCACTTTCATGCATTGGAGAAGGAAATGGCAACCCACTCCAGTGTTCTTGCCTGGAGAATCCCAGGGATGGGGGAGCCTGGTGGGCTGCCGTCTATGGGGTCACACAGAGTTGGACATGACTGAAGTGACTTAGCAACAAAATATATATATATATATATATATATATTCTATTTGAGTAACACCAGTTACTCAGATGCCAGTATAGTCCCTTCAGTTACAGAATGAAATCAGAAAGTCAGAGATATGACATTGTTTTGTACCCAATTTTCTAACATTTTCCCCAGCAAGAATTAGCCGCTAAACATATTTAAATATCGTTACTGTGACGACACCCAATCATCTCACTCAGTCCTTCCTAATTCCTGTTGGCCACACTACCCATCAGAAGGGCTTACTCTTCACCTCTCCCACACACTGCCTCATTTTGTCTTTTTTCATAGTTGAACAGCCTCAGTATTTTCTTTTGCCTCTTACATCAAGCTAACTTCCATTTTTCTTCAACACCAAGTCCTGGATATACTATAATACTCAAGCATTTACGATATTGGAATTTAACAAGTCTTTTAAACTGGTATTCTTACTAGATTTTTTTAAAAAATTGCTTTTGATAGTATTCTGGTTGCAAAGTTGTAAAAGTTTTGAGTGGTCTGTCTCAAATCTATTTTCCCCATAAATGACTATTTTCAGTGTATAGTTTTGCAGATTGTGGGTATTTTTAGGCCCACATATATCACCTTATGGTAGAAATTCTATATTGCTTCGCTATAATGTATTTGCCATATAATTATTGGTTCCAACAATTTTATTAAATACTAGAATTTTTTGTGACTGTATTGGCTATTGAGTTACCTACAAGTGGAACAAATTAAACTTTTCCAAATAACATGGAGATTACATAATTGAATTAACTGGTGAAACACAAGCTAAAGGTGGGCTTGTTCCAACTACTTTTTACTAAATGTATTTGACTCCAATCTTAAGGGCTTTATTTGTCAAGTATTAGTGAAACAATACATTGATAAATGTATGTGACCTAGAAAAGCAGTGTTTCATTTCTTATTTGGGAACAGAAGATTTTACAGTGGGGATGGAGATAGGGAATAAAAATCACACTAATTTTTAAATCCCTTCAAATTATTTTTTAATCCTTATGAAAGTTGAGAATCTACATTTCATTGTTTAGTTCTTCAAGAGAACATGCTTAATGCCCTTGATTTCTAGTCTCCTATAAAGAAAACACAATCATAACTAATTAGAAATTCTGATGAACTTGGAGAGTTGTAATCAGAAACTTTAGGCAGTGCTTACAATGAAACTTCTGGCAGTTTTCATGCTTAATTGGGCCACTGGATCCTGTCTGTGTTAGGGGAGGAAAGAAGGTCTTGTTTCTTTGGCATTTAAAATGATTTGATTAATGATTACCTGAAAGTATTAACATTAGCATCATTACAATACCATCAGCATTTCCTGTTTTTCTTGTGCTAAATATTTATTTTGCAAGATGCAACACTGACCTTTCAGTCTGTCATGTAATTTATTTATCCTATTAAGCCATACTGTTGTTGCTCATGAGTCAGGGAGACTTAACTCAAGGTAACCTTACCTACTACAGGACAGTTTACCTGTTGAAAATTAACCAGAGACAAACAAGCAGACAGGCCTAGAAAGAGACTTCACGCAAAGGTGAAACTTCTCAAACCTAAAATTTTTAAATTTCTTTTAAGATGGGTTTACATTTTTTAAATTTGATTTTGAATTTGTATGTGTACCTCAAGATTTCAGTGCCAACCCTTCTCAGTCTCATTCTTGCCGCCCTCTCCCTCAGCACGACTGCATCCTCTTCCATCTATTTGCTGGTGACTCTCAAATCCAGATATCTCATTATATCTCTTTCTCTCTGCTCAGTTATACAAGAAAAATGCTTGGATATCATCTTGACTCCTCCTCCTCCTTCTTATGCCTATCTAATTAGTCATCACATACAATGTAGAATTGACCCTTGAACAATGGAGGAGACGGAGTGCCAACCCTCCATATGATAGATAAATACTGTATGACCTCATATGTGAAATCTAAAACGTTGAATTCATTGAAACAGAGTAGAATAATGCCTTTCAGAGGCTAAAGGGTGAGGGAAATGGGAAGATGTTGGTCAAAGGGTTCAAACTTTCAATAATAAGATGAATAAATCCCGGGAATCTAATATACAGGATGGTGACCATGGTGGTTAATAATACTGAATTGTATACTTGAAAGCTGCTATGAGATTAGAGCTTTAATGTTCTCTCCTTGAAAATGACAAAATGATAATAATTGAGGCGAAGAATGTGCTAACATTATGTGGTAAACATTTCACAGTATAAAAATGTATCAAGTCATCACATTGTGTACTTTAAATTTGATTTCCCAGGTGGTGGTGTGGTAAAGAATCTGCCTGCCAGTGTAGGAGATGCAGGTTCGATCCCTGGGTCAGGAAGATCCCCTGGAGAAGGGAATGGCAACCCACTCCAGTATTCTTACTTGGGTAATCCCATGGACAGAGGAGCCTGGCGGGCTTAAGTCCATAGGGTCACAAAGCGTCAGACACAATTTAGCGACTAAACCCCACCACCACCATCACCTTAAATTTTACACAGTGTTCTATGTGAATTATATTTCTACAAAGCTGGGGGTGGGGGAAACTTGAAAGGATTCCCTTCAGTTTTTTCCACTTCTTCCTCTCTACTCTTACTGTTCTGTAGCCATTTGGTGTCACAGCGCTCCAGTGCTCGTTCCCCAGGCTTGTGCACAGGCTGCTCCCTCTGCCTGGAGAATCTCTAACTCCATCAGTGCCACCCTTACTCTCTATCTCTCCCTGCTGGCTTCCACTTAGCCCTGCTACCTCTCAATGCAGACATCCTTGCCTGGAGGAAGTCTTCTGCTCCCTCCCAGATGGAGACATATATCCCTCGTTTATGGTTTCAAGTTTCAGCTTCACAGCAGTTATTCCAACATGTTGAGATTGCTTAGCGGTCTATCTCCCTCGCTAGACCATCAGCTTCTTGAAAACTCACATTGCCTAGTCAATTTCTGTTTATTCTGCACCAGTGCAGAGCCTTGATGGAGAGCAGGCATTCAAAATGTTTTCTGAATGAATAAAGCAGCTTTTTAAAGTAATAGTGGCTATTGAATGCTTACAGGTAAAGATGGTTTTATGGAAACAAGAATACAAGTAGGTGTGCTTAAAATGTTTCGAAGAAAATAAACAGAGTATGCACCAAAACTTCTTGTAAATGTCCTGCTATCTCTTTGTCTGATACCACAATTTCTTAAGTAACTCAACATCTTTGATCCAATCTTTTGAATGCATTTTCATTTTCTCAGCACACATTTCTTAAGTGCACACTGTATTCTCCCATTGTTCTCTATTATTTTTCTAAATTATTTTCCTGATTACCAATGCTCTCTCCTTGCTATTTTCTTTACCTTCCTCACTCTTTCCTGGTTGCATTTCCCATTTTACATACAGCCTCTTAACCTCATGAACTGCCACGCTGACTTCTGAACCACTCCATATTCATCTGGCGTGGCAAGAATGACCTCTTGCAGAGAACACTTGCCTGTTCCCTACCACCCTTCATTTGCATATTGGCTTGTAATTTAGTAGTGAACTCATTCCTCGTTAAGACCTCGTCCTTCATTTCCCCACTTAATTTTCCATCTTCTGGCCACAGCATGTTTGTATTTTCACTAAATAAATGCAGAGGTGAAGACAGGCAGTGAAATGCAAATGAATCCATTCTGATCATTTTTGAGTGGGCTCATAATAGGATTTGGTGGAAAATGATGAAATGATTGGTTTAATGCAGAATTTTAAACTGTCGATTGATGTCACTTATCCATGCTATTTCTGGTCACCGTTCAATGTGGATAATTGGAAAGGAAATGGACAGAATGTGGAAATTAGAGAAAAATGAAAAGAAAAGAAAGAGCAAGAAGTGAGAGAGAAGTTAAAGTGCAATAGAGCTCAGCCAAAGACTGAGTGGAGACTGCCCTGGACTTGAAGCAGTTTCCACTGTGTTTTCTGATGGGGAAACAGTGCAAACCTGTGGATAAACATCCATCTAACATTTCACGTATCTGATGTGCTAAGTATGTACTAGACTAAAAATCCAACAGGTTGACTATCTGAACCATTTCGCTTTATAACCCTTCCAGTGGAGATGAGCCACTGAAGACACCCCAGTCCACAAATACTGACACAAATAGAGCCACACACACATACATACCCAACTCAATGGCATATAATTAGCGCTTTCCTAATACCAAAGGGACCTAGAGACTTGCATTTTTAAGAAAATTTAAAAGAAAAAACGGATAGTGCTATGAAGTCTTGGGCACTTACGTAGAGCAATAGCTAACTATTTTCTGTGGAGAAGTCAGGGGATGGAGGGTCTAATCCTTAATTCCAATATAGCTAATGTGAAACCATCTGCATTTATGCAGGGTCATTCCTGCATTAATGCAATCCTCTGAGTGCAATGTGCCCCTCAATATAATGGTACTCATTAGTGAATGTACATTTCTGTGAATATATTAGAAAGTTAAAAAAATTAGCCTTTGTTTATAATTAGAAAACATCAGTGATAATGTATTTTAATTCATGGACTTTTTTGACTACATTAAAATTACAATGAAATACCCCCTCTCCCACCTTCCCCTCAGACCCCATAAAAGTTCAAGTCCTTATACCGGCATGCATTATCTTGTCCCTGTCAAAATCTTTTTGATGTGTTTGGTGGCAGTAGATGTTTTTGGTTATTTATATATATTGTGCTGTGTGCTTAGTTGCTCAGTCATGTCTGAATCTTTGCCACCCCATGGACTGTAGCCCACTAGGCTCCTCTGTCCATGGGGATTCTCCAGGCTAGAATACTGGAGTGGGTTGCCATTCCCTCCTTCAGGGGATCTTCCCAACCCAGGGATCAAAGCCAGGTCTCTTGCACTGCAGGCAGATTCTTTACCATCTGAGCCACCAGGGAAGCCCACATTTACATACACACACACACACACACACACACACACACACACACACACACAATATGGTGAATGTTCCTTTTGAGCCACTCTGTATCTTCAATAGAAGATATTGAAAGTTATGCTTATTTGGGTAATTACTACCTTAGTGGTGTATAGAAAAAGACAATTGTTGGATGACAGAGGTTTACTTGAAGGCATTATATTATTAGGTGGATAGAATATTCCTGGAATATGTGCCCCCAAAGATGATATTATAGGAAAGTTTGGGACTTCTGTGCAACACACATCATTTTATGGTGAAAAGAATATCACTCTGGCAAAATCATCATGTATTAACATCTTATTAACATGCAGGATTTTTAACAAATAAATGGATTATTTGTTATTACAAATTTGCAATAACAAATCTTACAGAGTCAACTTGTTCTTTGTAATATTTACACACTTGCTCCATGGACCTGTGTTATACTTCTGGGCTCCATCAGGGACACCTAAAGTTGGCTTAACCATTGAGACCTGGGCAGGAGACTGAAGGCTGATGGCAAGAAGGGGAAGAAAACATGATAACAGCCAGGGAAACTTCATCTCTGGAGGATCTCAATGGTAAATAACTTGAATTTCCCCAAAGACGGGATTGCTGTTCTTGAGCTTTTAGAGCAAACTTACTTCAGGGAGGAGAAGTTAGGCCAAGAAAGCCTGTGGGACTGAGATACTGGATGAGAATCTCCTTGAGCAGGATCCAGTGGAGCATAACTGTTGATGCTGTTGGTAAGATGGATGAGGGAGATGTCCAGGGCCTCCTTGCTAGGGGGCAGTACCTCAACCAATTTGGCTATATTTTTGAGAAATGAGAAAAAAGCAAGGCTCATCCTAATACACGTCTCTTGAGTCTCCTGCATTGGCAGACAGATTCTTTACTACTGCATCACTTGGAAAGCATATACATACACACACACACACACACACACACATGTGGACGTACATATGTACACACATATATGTACATGTACATGTTTTATATCAGGACTAAGTTTCAAATAACAAGAGCTAAAAAATATTCTTGGTCATCTTGGAGCAAGGTTTCATAAGAGACTATTAAGCAGAAAATGTAGCATTATTAGTCTAGTGTATGTTAGAAAATCAAGGATTTTCAATTGTATAAACAAATGAAAAGGTGAACCTTTCAATATTTCAAGGTCTCTATAACTGACAAAGTGTTCACAACCTGCCTGAGGCTATAATCTTGCAACTGCTTTAAGCAAAGGGCACTAAATATACCTCTTAATAGGCTGAGACAGACAGAAATTTCAGGTGTTTCAGAAAACAGTAAAAATGATTCATTAGATCACTCTGAAGATATTCTGAATGAGCATCTCAACTGAACATTATGGAATACTTTACATTGGGGGTCTTGTCTACAAAATTAAACATCAGTCATTAAATATCAGGTGCAGAAATAGATTACATTTGGAAATTTGGCCAAATGCTATATTGTATTATAATGCTTTAAGATTTTCCTTCAACTATATTTTCAAAGATCCATAAATATAAAAATAACAATCATAGTAAAAAATCTATGATAATATTATTACATCATCTAACCTGGTTGTCCCAAAAGGTATCTAGCAACCAGGCCATCCAAACTGAGAGTTGCAGGTAAGAAAGATCAGCATGATTCAATCATCCATTTCACTTGGGGGTCACACCATTCTGGAGAGCAACCAGGCAATTAAATTTTTTCATTTTTTAAATTTTCTGAAGATTCTGCACTCGTATTTTTAAAACTATTCTTTGCTAGAGTACAAATCATAACATCGGGATCAGATCAGATCAGTCGCTCAGTCGTGTCTGACTCTTTGCAACCCTGTGAATCGCAGCACGCCAGGCCTCCCTGTCCATCACCAACTCCCGGAGTTCACTCAGACTCACGTCCATCGAGTCAGTGATGCCATCCAGCCATCTCATCCTCTGTCGTCCCCTTCTCCTCCTGCCCCCAATCCCTTCCAGCATCAGAGTCTTTTCCAATGAGTCAACTCTTCTCATGAGATGGCCAAAGTACTGGAGTTTCAACTTTAGCATCATTCCTTCCAAAGAAATCCCAGGGCTGATCTCCTTCAGAATGGACTGGTTGGATCTCCTTGCAGTCCAAGGGACTCTCAAGAGTCTTCAACACCACAGTTCAAAAGCATTGGGAAAAATAATCTAAAAATCTCTATGAGTAGCCATTTTAAAAAGGGTAGTATTAGAAACAGATACATTTATTTTCTATATCTTTAGAAATGAAATTATTCCCCTTTTGTCTTTGATAAACTATTGCTGTTTGAGATTTTTTATATTTAACTACCCTTTGAGAGAATACCAAGTTTAAATATGGCATGTATGTCCCATAAAAATTGTGTCTTGAGTTTTGGAGTTTCACCAAGTTCAAAGACAACTAGTCTACAGAAGAGTGGAAAATATTTTGCAAAGGAAAAGAAGGTAGAAGCAGTGATTGGTAAACCTTCAGTTACTAAAACTTTGATCATACTCTTTGGTTAGCTAGAAGTGGAAATTGATAGAGACAGAGTAATGGGGGAAAATAGGTGATTAAATAGTAAATCCTACTAAGGGATCATAAGTAAAGAAAAAGGTATGGGAGACCCCTGTAAGTTAATGATTATCTAGAAAGCAGGCTTGCCTAACAGCAAAACTGAGCGGACTTGCTTAGCAAAAAAAAACCCATGGAACAGAAGCATGAGAAATGACCCCAAACAATAACACAATGGTAAAGAGAGACCCATAACCTGCCCAGTGAGGTCAGTAAGTTAATGATTCCTAATCCATACTCCTCTGTGTTCACTAAAGACAAAATACAGGAAAAATGCAGTATTATAATATTAATAAAACCTGAGATGATTAACAATTTTTACCATATGTTACCCCCCTTCTGTTAATTTAAATAGCACTGTAACAGTCCTGGCTTGACCATGGCAGGACACAAAAACTCCCCCTGCCTGATGTGGAGGAGAAAGTGATCATGGAAACTTGACACATGTTCAAAAATGAGGAAGAAGGTGGTCTTCCTCCTTTCCCAAATTTTCCTTTGATTATAAAATTGTAAAAAGTTCTCAGGGTATCACCCTCTTGCCTACCTGCTTGTAAACCTCACAAGCATCCTATCCTAATAAACCATTTCTTATCTACCACCTTGCCTCTTGTTGAACTCTTTCTTTCCTGAAACATAAAGAATCAGAGCTCCTCGGAACCCATCCCTACCCTGAGATGCATTTTTGCAGTTTCAAAACTGTTTTTCAGCACTGCAAAGCTCACCAAGCAAAGATGGAAAAGGCAAAATTCATATGTAAACATGGTGCAAAGTAAATATCCCCAGCTGCTTTTCCACATCCCACAGCAAATGAAAACCTATAAAAATATTTATTTTATCTTGAGATAAATTGTTATTACTTTTACTAAGATGTAAACAAATTAACCGTCACTACATCATAAAATAATTTAAATCTGTTTCAAAAACTTTTTTTTTTACATTCAGTTTAAACACATATGAATGTATATGCCCACATCTTTAGAGACTAAATTTTAAATTGTAAACAAAAATTCTAAGTGTCAAGAAGAATAGACAGAGTAATGAGGGAAAGTAGGTGATTAAATAGTAAATCCTACTAAAGGATCATAAATAAAGAAAAAAGTATGGAAGACCCCTGTAAGTTAACGATTATCTAGAAAGCAGGCTTGCCGAACAACAAAACTGAGAAGGGAATAAATAAATCATGGAAAATCCATAGAACAGAATATTATGCAGCCAACAGAAATCATCCTTCACTGATTAGTGATAAAAGAAGATGCTCATAGCAGGTAAAATGAAAGATATAAAACTTTACATATTGTATTACAACTTTGAAATAATAATGTATGCATATAGAAAACACTAAGAGGAAACACTAGTGTTAACATCTTCTTGAGAGTGAGATCATGCATGTTTTCTTATACTTTTTTGATTTTTCCAAATTTTTTACTATGAGCATGTAATGCTTAAGTCCGTCATGTGTTATGTGTGGTTCTGATCTAACATTAGCTTGCTTGTTGCTTAAACGTGAACAGTTTCAAATATGAAAATGACAGAGGGTCGAGTTCAATGTTAAGGTTAATGTCACCTGAAATAGAAATATTCTATTTAGATTCCAGGTACATATCTGATAGCAACTGGAAACCTAAAGGAGGTGGCCATTGTATGAAATGTCTTCTAGGCCTGAACTGGTCGAGAAAATGATTAATGGAGAAAAGGCCATGCAGGTTTCATTCTGTCATTCCAAGATATAAAAATATATCTTGAATTTAAACTTTCAAATAAAAACATTTGTCTCTAGTTCAAAGGCACTCCTGGAAAGACCCTCAAATACTTTCCTTTTTGCTACATCTAATGCTATTCTTCTTCATTTGAAAACAAAATATTTAATGTAAAGCAAATACAATTAAAGTAAAGCAGCCACCAGAGATGAAGGGAACTCAGTGTTTTCCTATGGGGTTGTTGTGGGGGGGGCGCACGGTGGGGGGATTATGAGAGCTACTCTTGAGAAGGAAAGGTGTGTCTCCTTTAGTATATTACATCCACACACTACTCTGGTTCTGCACAAGCCTGGGGCAACAAAGTCAAGTTGCTGTTAGAAAAACAAAAACAGGGGCTTCCCTGGTGGCTCAGTGGTAAAGAATCTGCCTGCCAATGCAGGAGACATGGGTTCGATCCCTGATCTGGGAGGATCCCACATGCTGCTGAGCAACTTAGCCCCTGCACCACAACTACTGAGCCTGTGGTCTAGAGCCCAGGAGCCGTAACTACTGAGTCCACATGCTGCAACTACCGAAGCCCCCACGCCCCAGAGCCTGTGCTCCGCAACAAGAGAAGCCGTTGTAGTGAAAAGCTCATGCACTGCAGCCAGAGTAGTCCCCATCACCACAACTCACAACAACGAAACATCTACAGAAAAATAACTGCTTGAGGAAAGAACTTATAAACCTCGAAAGACAGCTAAAAGTCAAACTCAGACAAATAAGAAATTATCTGTATTAATAATTTACAAAATAAATTTCATGATAAATAGTGCCTGTGCATGTGTAAATTATCTTTAATCTATACCATGTGTAAGTTTAATGAGCACGTAAGTACGCCAATCAGAATTCATACCCCAGGATAGTTAGCATCTGAAGATCATTAGCAAGAGTTCACATTCTAGGGATGGCTATGTCATACATTTCAAATATCACCATCTGTACCACAGGGTTGGAGTAATGGTAAAAATAATTATTCTTTAAAAAATGAGTGGTATTTGAGAGGTGGTTTCCTAGAAAGATTACACAGTTCTCTCTGCCCTTCCATGTATGAGATAGAAAAACTCAGCAGGACAAATAGCACTCAAGGTGTAGAACTCCTTTTAGCTGTGTGTCCTTTAATGGAAGACCCTATCAGCTATTTGAGAAAGACGGAGGGCTTCCTGTCTTGCCACCTTAATATCCCTGCATCTTCTTTAGAGGGACCCTTGCATTAAAGCTAATTGTCAGGAGTTCCTAAATGGACAAAGAGTAGACTAGTTTTGTGCCTGCATGCTACTAAAGGTCTGGCAGGGTGCAGATTAACATTGCTTTTATTTTAACATAGGGGTAAAGACCTGTATCTTCCATTTACCCTCAATTTCTAGAAGTCACTGGTATTTAACACAAAAGCCTGGCAACTATATAACTCAGTTCAAGGGTCACTTTCTTTTTCAACATTTTGCTTTTCTCCTTTATGTTTCCCAGCATACAGGCTACTGTATTTATTATATCATACTGCAAAGCATTTACTTTTTTTTTGTATGTATATCTTTTCTGATTGTGTGTTTGTTTCTTTATATTTAAAAGTTTAGAGTAGGGAACATTTTAACTTCATCCCAGGATGGTGCTTTTTAATATTTGTAGCTATAAATTTAACAGTGGCTCTATGTTAAACTTCAGGTTAAAAAAAAAATAGTGAGGGCTTAGCATCACTGGAAATTCCTGGGAATGTCTCAAATTCTGTTCTGTGTGCCTTCTTCTCATTTGCACACCATTATGGGCTGTGGGTTTCTTGGACAAAATTCTGCATCCTTGTGCAAACATCATAGGGGCCCATCTCAGTACATGTGTCTGACAATCACCTGGTCAGGCCACATTTGGAAGCTAAAGACAAAAAATGTATGACTGTAACTCCTCTAGGCTATTGCAACCCCATAGGCTATTGTTTTCCATGAGGGGAAGAATGAGTTTTGTGGCAATATTAATAAGCAAGACTCACTTATTTGGGAGAATTTGGGAGCAATGAAACCTGACACTTACACGTATTTCCTACACTTATTTTTTCCCTAAGAAAAATAGTTTTAAACTTGCTGCTCCAATAAGACCCTGTAAATCACATAGTTTCTTTATCCCATTAATTTAGTGTGAACATTCTATACCAAAAGTAATATTGAGGAATAATGCTGAGAAGTTGGTGATGGACAGGGAGGCCTGGCATGCTGCAGTCCCTGGGGTTGCAAAGAGTTGGACACGACTGAGCTGAACTGAACTGAATGCTGAGAAAGCTGCAGAGCTAGAGAATGAATACTGTTTCTAGAAAAGGATGTCTTACATTATATAAGCTTCATTCTATAAATATGTTTGGCAGAAGTGTCATTCTGCATTATTTTTGCTACAATATGTTATTCTGAGGATCTGTTATAGTGGTGACTTGCAGATCCACTATACTAAAATTTCCATATTGACAGTTACAAGAGAGAAAATAATCTAAATACCAAATAAACTGTCAAAAAGATATGGTTCAGTGGTTGTGGATATAGTCTCTTATTTTAAAATGAATAGATTATTTTAATTTTAAGAGGCAGAAAATAAGTCTTTTCTGTTCTAAGACTTTGACTTGTTTTTCATTTATTGTTCTGCTAGTCTAAAAAAGGAAGTCTAACATTTTATAACTGATGGACAGCATTGAATTCTTTTTCACTGAAACACCCACACTTAAAACTTCTTGCAGTTTTTAAGGCAAGGCTGGGTTAGAAAGAAGATGATGAGAATATGTCAACTTAACTAAGATGAACATCTGGCTTCTAGAGCCACCAAATACAGGCAAAAATGTAGGATGTAAAACATATTTCATTATATGAAAGTTTTCTGATGGAAAAACCTAATGGACAGAGAATCTGAAAGCTTTTGTAGATAAACAAAAATGAAGAGTTGAAATTTGTGTTTCTACATGTGAGTAAATATACATCTTAAAGAAAATAGTTTTTTAAACAGAATTAATAGAAGACATTGAACAATCCAGAATGTTGTCTTCTATTCAAGAAAGACCTACTTAGCACCTGTACCATATATTGAAAGCAGTATTGGTAATATAAAGATGAAGACAATCTCCTAGGATACATATGTACATCATCACTTATTTCTGTTGTAAGTTAGTCAGCTTTTATCCTCATTGCTCTAACTTTACTCTTATTGACCCAGGGATTGAACCCAGGTCTCTTGCATTACAGGCAGATTCTTTATCATCTGAGCCACCAGGGAAACCCCAACTCTTTTTGAAGTTACCATTTTTCAATGCAAAAATAAACTAAAACAGAGCAAAGCAAAATTATTTTCACTTCCTCCATAATTTAGAAGCCTCTGTGACAAAGGTTCTTAAATTTTAGTGGAGAAAATAACTTGCTTGGACAAAAGAACTCTATTGAGAGACTGGGGTGGGACCAAGGAGACTAGTTTTAAACAAGCCCAGGAGAGGGCTGAAACACAGGTGCTATAAAAACCACCAGGTGAGATACAACCACTGCCTTAAGATCTGTAACAGCATGTATTCATTTCCAGCATGTTAGATGACATTCCACAGGCGTACACGGCCTGCACTTGCCTAACTTTAAGACGAAAGAAAGAGCCTGGGGACAGCAATAGAGATACCAGTGGTTTAATAGATGGGCAAGCTTACATGTCTGAAGCAAAATCCTCGAGCAAGGATCCATGTGTGATGGATGGTGGGCAGGACATGGTGGAAGTCATTGCTCCCAAGTGGAAGGGGAAATTTATTACCAGTTATAGGGCAACTGACATCAGGTGGGCTCATTAGATACCAGGAAACCAGTAGAGAGGCACACCCCTCACCACCCCTCTGATAAGAAGAATCACTAGCTGGGACCTGAGGAAAGTGTAGGAAGATCAGTCATGAGCATAGGGTAGGGATAAAGAATCTGCCTGCAGTGCAGGAGACCAGGTTCTATCCCTGGGTTGGGAAGATCCTCCAAAGAAGGAAATGGTAAAATCTTATGGACAGAGGAGCCTGGTGGGCTACAGCCCACTGGGTCACAAGGGTCAGACATGACATAGTGACTAAACCACCACCACCATTGGTGAAGCAGGCACTGGTCAAGCAGGAGATGTACATAAAGCAAGAGAATAGCCATCCTGGGTGGTCTGAACATGTAAAACAAAACTCTGCTATTAAAAAAAAAAAAAAGGTGTGCTGGAAAAGTTTCAAAAACTGGCTCTCAGGGTAGAGTGAAGCTGACTTGTAGGGTCTGCCTATTTCCATGGCGTAAATACTCCCAGCATGGCTAATTTCAAGTGACTGACATGAAATTACTGGATGTGGAATTGGCAAAAGATGCTTAGTGGCACATCATTATGTTCACCAGGTATAACAGTAAACTGGAGTCAGAGAATTAGAAAGTGAGGTTTGGGGAATTTATTACCTTCATTTTAAATTATAGTTATTTTCCAAGTTTATAAAATTTTAACAATGGCTTTTTTTTAACAACCACTCACAAAATTCCTGAAAATTTTTATAATTGGCTCCCCAAAACCAGTATAAGTCAGCTTCGGCACATTGGCTAGACGAGTCATTTTATTTTGACTCTTTTATGTGACTATTTCACATTAGTTTGATAGACATGTAAAAATGAAGAAAAAGATTCTACCAGTTAACCTTATAGCTGCTACTATATGCAAATAAAATCAAGTCAAAGTTAATACTTTTATATGCAGTGACTAACAAATTGTTTTTTTATTCAAACTTCTTTTACACCCAAAAGATACAGGAAGTTACCACAAAGATGGAGGCAAAGCAAATTTGAGTCACCAGGGACTATCCTTACTAATGTGAACACTGGACGTTCAAAGACTGAGAAGGGCATGCCTTGAAGTATGGCATGGGGAATATGGTACTTCTAACTCATGGGCATTTTTGCTAATGTGCTGCTGTACTATTTTTATTTCTATTTTTGCTCATGTGTTAGCTCTAAAACTTTCCAGTAGCCTCCAACCTTTTTGGCACCAGAAACTGGTTTCGTGGAAGACCATTTTTATACAGACCATGTTGGGGGGGGGGGGGGGGATGGTTTCAGGATGATTCTCCAGTGTATTACATTTAATGTGTACTTTATTTCTGTTATTATTACATCAGCTCCATCTCAGATCATCAGGCATTAGATTCCAGGAGCTGGGGACTGCTGCTAAATATGTATCCATGGGCTGTGGTAACAGCAATAATTACCATTCATCTTTCCACAGTAAGGGAAACAGAGGAATACATGTCCTAGGGAACTTTCTACTAAGGAGTTAATAGGAAATCAGAACTTTGAGGTCCAGGTTTTTTTAAGCCACAGGTTGGCTATAAAGGAAATATATAAAATGACTATTTCCTACAAGCTTTTCAGCATGAATACTATTAAGAGCATATCCTCTAGTGCTAATTAAATAAAACTGTTGGTCCTATTTTTATGCCTTTTGTACTGTCTTTAGAGTCATCTTTAATACAGGATTTATCTGGCTGGCCTAGATATGAGTCTCTTTAGGAAGCTCTGTGATCTCCTTGTTCCCTTTTCCACTTCATTATATTTTGAATGTCTTGCACCAAACTTCAAAAACAAGGTTAATACAAATTAGTATTCAGAAATTAAGTGTACTGCTTAATTCCTGAAATTGAGTTAGAAACTGATTCTCTGGATTATTTCTCTATACAATAGATGGAAAAAAGACATTGTGTTTAAAACCCAACTGTTATGGTTTACACTGGTAACAATTCACCATTGGCATAAAGAGGGAAGTACTACTGAAATGAAACAAAACATCTTCCCTGTGTCTTTCTCTGTAAATGTAGAACTCACTCCCAGGTAGACATCAGTAGTATAGTCAGAGGTAAACTTTCAGACTTTGACTGGTCCTGTTATTTTGGACACCTCTTCCCTTCTCATTTCACAATTCTTCAAGCACACAACCTGCCTGAAAGTGAAAGTGTTAGTCACTCAGTCGTGTCTGACTTTTTGTGACCCCATGGACTGTAGCCCACCAGGCTCCTCTGTCCATGGAAATTCCCAGGCAAGAGTACTGGACTGAGTTGTCATTTCCTTTTCCAGGGGATCTTCCTGACCCAGGGTTCGAACCCAGGTCTCCTGCATCACGGGCAGATTCTTTACCATTTGAGCCACCAGGGAAGTGTTAACAACCTGCCTACCCCCTCACAACATCTCTTCCCATTGCCATTGCCCTTTCTGCATTCCCACTGTGGTTTATTCCTCATTAGGAGTCAGTCTATTCATTCTGCCTCCTGAGTTTAGAAGCTGCATAAGACAGAAGCTCCACTAGTGTGGGGCTCAGACAGTAAAGCGTCTGTCTACAGTGCGGGAGACCCGGGTTCCCTGGGTTGGGAAGATCCCCTGGAGAAGGAAATGGCAATCCACTCCAGGACTATTGCCTGGAAAATCCCATGGACAGAGGAGCCTGAGAGGCTACAGTCCATGGGATTGCAAAGAGTCGGACAGGACTGAGAGACTTCACTTTCACTTTCCACTAATGTGGGTTTACTACCTATTAATGCAGGATTTTCATTAGGAGACTAAAGTGTTCAAAGTTAGAGTTTATATGTATTTACCACTTGTTAACCTTGCAAAATGTAAGGATAATTTTGATTATGATTTTATAAGAACTCATGGAACACTCAAGAGGCTTTTAGTTATATATACCAGGTTTAGTATTAATATAGGGCAAACCAAAAAGCTGTAAATTTTCCTCAGTAATGTATTTGACCCTGTGCTACAAAACCCATCCATTTACTAAATGAGCAGTTGAAGAAATTAACTCCTTTCTTTTCTCTAATAATGTAGAACATCTATATTCACTACAGATTTTCACTGAGATTCACAAAGTAAAAATTCTCAGCCTAGTGCAGCCTATGTTTTATTCCACATATTGAAAATATAAACTAAAAAAAAAGTACATTTTCCAAATAATTTTTAAATGAATTAAATGCATTGTTTTCCCCTTAATCTCCAGTTTCAGAGATTGACAAAAAATAAATGGCAAAAATAAATGACCAAATTTTAGTTTGTCATTATGGTGTTATTAGTCATTAATAATATGAAATATCAGTTCAATATATTATTTTTCTTTCTAAAATAAAGACATTTTATAATTTATTTTAAGAAACCTATGCACAAGATATGTTCCTAATATGAACTAAAATATTCATTTTCCACATTCAGATATAATTTAGGTAAGATATAAATGGAACTTATCTGACAACATGCTATGAATTGTCAAAAATCTTCATCCAAAATAAAACAGACCCATATAAAATATTAACAATAGCCTGTGCCTGAAATAAAACTTTAAAGAGATAATTATAAAGCAAGTCAGCCTATCTAATTGTACTTATTTTAATAACAAAAAGTACATATAAAGTTTCACTATAATTATATACCTAAGGTGATCTGCTATATACCCTTAAACTTCTTTGAAAAATTAATAGGCAATCAAAATCAAATTCTTTTTTCCAACAAAGGAGAATGATCACTTTATGCAATTAGTTTAAAGACACCTTCTTTGAATATGAAGTGGGAAAAGATTAGCTTGTTATCCTAGTTTCTTGCTAATCTAGTTGTGGGTGGAAGAGATGAGACCTGAAGATAACTTATAGGGTTGAGTCCATCCTATAAGCACCTCCACTCTGCCTTATTTCTTGGTCATTTCTGGCCTTTAAACCCAAATATATGCAAAAAAAAAAAAAAAGATTCTGAGACATTCACTAGACTTATAATTTATATCTGAAAACATACTTTAAGCCTAAGGTAGGCAGGGTACAAACTCCAATCCTCAGGAAGATTATATTTGCAAAGACAACATACATAAATACTTTCAATTAGAACTAACAATAGTGGGAAAATCTACAAACAGGATATGACAGTCTATCCTGCCACATGATTCTAACAGTTCTGGGAGACTTTACCTTAGCATTTCCAATTTACAGCTTCCTTTCCTGACAAGTTATTTGCTTAAATATATTGATGCAACTTCAATGGGAAAGGGGAAGAGATTAGCAATGGAACCGTACTGGTTCTTTCCAAACTCTTTTTTAAATGCTGTTTTGATAGTTTTTAGGCAATTTGACCCAGTATTCCCCTTAAGGTGTGTTTATTTTAACACGTGATGTCTTTCAATTTTAAAAAATGTATGAGGAAGTTCTATTTATATTGATATAAGCTTAACACTTACGCTAACAGTAGGTACTTAATATGTGCTGGGTACTCATCTAGATATATTTACCTAATTTGTTTTCGAGTACCAGGTCCAGGCTAGAATACTGGAGTATTCTGTTTTCTTCAGGCCAGAGTACTGGAATGGGTAGCCTTTCCCTTCTTCAGGGGATCTTCACAACCAAGGGATCAAACCCAAAACTTGTGCATTGCAAGCGGATTCTTTACCAGCTGAGCCACAAGGGAAGCCCACAGAAGAGGAATAAATAAAGGATAATCATGATTTTTTTCTGGGAGGATATGGACTAGGGGAGGAAGTGTTAGAAGACACTGGGGTTGGCAAAGGGACAGAGAATTTCATAGGAGTATATGGTAATATGTTTCCTTGCTCTCTGTCTTGGGTCTAATTAACTTAAACTCAGCTGTCAGGAATAGACAAAACAGGGAACACCATAACATGCTCTAACTCTGGAACAAATAAATCTCTTTACAAGGACCTTAATGACTCATGAGTCCAATAATTGAAGAATTAACTCTCCAATCTGCCATTCCCCGGATGACTTACTTTTAGGTAACAAAAGTAAAACAGATAATAGTCCTCTTCAGTGATATAATTCTTAAACTCATTCAGTGTTACAGTTAGTGAATAAACACTTTATGGCAAAACCTATAAGCTCCTTCAGCAATGGAAAGGTCCTGTACATTTTTAAGTATCTGGATACACAGACTTAAAACTCATGATATGCAGAAACTTTCATGTTTGCCTTTTAAGACCCTCTCTTCATAATCTTCCTGTGAATGGAGAACAGAAAACAAGTATGCAAAGCTCCTTTCAGGTCTACAAAATGAACAAACGACTCCTAAAGGATAGCATTTAGTCCAAGATGGTGGCGTGGAAGGACATTTGCTCATCTTCTCCTGGGAGAGCTCGAAAATCACAACTCGCTGCTGAACAACCATCACAGGAGAATGTTGGATCCCACCAAAAAAAGATACCCCACATCCAAGGGCAAAGGAGAAGCCCCAGCAAGACAGTAGGAGGGGCAAAACCACAATTAGAATCAAACCCCATACCCACCAGAGATGCTCAGAGGGCTCAAACAAACCTTGTATGCACCAGGACCCAGACACCCCAAAGAGACTGAGCCAGAATGGTAACCGAATGTCTCCTGTGGAGATATGGGTCAGTAGCTAGCTGCTGCAGGGGCAGGGGCTCTGGGTGCAGTACACCTGGGTATACCATACTTCCTCGGGTAGGAGGTCTCCATTAAACCCACCATAGAGCCCCCAGAACTTACAAAGGACTGGGGAAACAGACTCTTAGAGGGCACAAACAAAACCTTGTGTGCACCAGGACCCAGGAGAATGGAGCAGTGATCCCACAAGAGACTGACCCAGACTTGCCTGTGAGTTAGTGTCTAGGACTCTCCAGCAGAGGTGTGGGTCAGCAGTGGCCTGCTGCAGGGTCCGGGGCATTGAGTGCAACAGTGCATGCATGGGAGCTTTTGAAGGAGGTCTTCATGATCTTCATTATCTCTACCATAGTTTGGCCTCAGGTCAAACAACAGGGAGGGAACACAGCCCCACCCATCAACAGAAAATTGGATTAAAGATTTACTAAGCATGGCCTTGCCCATCAGAACAAGACCCAGTTCCCCCCTCAGTCAGTCTCTCCCATCAGGAATCTTCCATAAGCTTCCATAAGTCTCTTATCTTAATTCATCAGAGGGCAGACAGACTGAAAAACACAATCACAGAAAACTAACCAATCTGATCACATGGACCACAGCCTTGTCTAACTCAATGAAACTATGAGCCACACCCTGTAGGGCCACCCAAGAAGGACAGGTCATGGTGGAGAGTTCTGACAAAATGTGGTCCACTGAAGAAGGGAATGGCAATATTCTTCCCTTGAGAACCCCAAGAACAGTATGAAAAGGCAAAAAGATAGGACACTGAAAGATGAACTCCCCAGGTCAGTGGGTGTCCAATTGCTACTGGAGATCAGTGGAGAAATAACTCCAGAAAGAATGAAGAGATGGATCGAAAGCAAAAACAACATCCAATTGTGGAAGTGACTGGTGATCGAACTAAAAGTCTGATGCTGCAAAGAGCAATATTGCATAGAAACCAGGAATGTTAGATCCATGAATCAAATCCAATTGGAAGAGGTCAAACAGGAGATGGCAAGAGTGAATGTCGACATTTTAGGAATCAGTGAACTAAAATGGACTGGAATGGGAGAATTTAACTCAGATGACCATTATACCTACTATTGGGGGCAAGAATCCCTAAGAAGAAATGGAGTAGACATCTAGTTAACAAAAGAGTCCGAAATGCAGTACTTGGATGCAGTCTCAAAAATGACAGAATGATCTCTGTTCGAATCCAAGGCAAACCATTCAATATCATAGTAATCCAAGTTTATGCCCTGACCAGTAATTCTGAGAAAGCTGAAGTTGAATGGTTCTATGAAGACCTACAAGACTTTCTAGAACTAACACCCAAAAGAGATGTCCTTTTCATTATAGGAGACTGGAATGCAAAAGAAGGAAGTCAAGAGATACTTGTAGTAATCAGGCAAATTTGGCCTTGGAGAACAAAGCAAAGCAGGGCAAAGGCTAATAGAGTTTTGCCAAGAGAATGCACTGGTCATAACAAACACCCTCTTCCAACGATACAAGAGAAGACTCTACACATGGGTATCACCAGAAGGTCAATACCGAAATCAGATTGATTATATTCTTTGCAGCCAAAGATGCAGAAGCTCTATACAGTCAGCAAAAACAAGACCAGGAACTGACTGTGGCTCAGATCATGAACTTCTTATTGCCAAATTCAGACTTAAATTGAAGAAAGCAGGGAAAACCACTAGACCATTCAGGTATGACCTAAATCAAATCCCTTATGACTATACAGTGGAAGTGAGAAATAGATTTATGGGACTAGATCTGATAGAGTGCCTGAAGAACTATGGACATTGTACAGGACATTGTACAGGAGACAGTGATCAAGATCATCCCCAAGAAAAAGAAATACAAAAAAGCAAAATGTTTGTCTGAGGAGATCTTACAAATAGCTGAGAAAAGACACAAAAGGCAAAGGATAAAAGGAAAGATATACCCATTTGAATGCAGAGTTCCCAAGAATAGCAAGGAGAGATAAGAAAACCTTCCTCAGTGATCAATGCAAAGAAACAGAGAAAAATAATAGAATGGGAAAGACTAGAGATCTCTTCAAGAAAATCAGAGATACCAAGGGAACATTTCTTGCAAAGATGGCCATAATAAAGGACAGAAATGGTATGGACCTAATAGAAGCAGAATATATTAAGAAAAGGTGGCAAGAATACACAGAAGAACTGTACAAAAAAGATCTTCATAACCCAGATAACCATGATAGTGTGATCACTCACCTAGAGAAAGACATCCTGGAATGTGAAGTCAAGTGGGCCTTAGGAACCCAGATAACCATGATAGTGTGATCACTTACCTAGAGCCAGATATCCTGGAATGTGAAGTCAAGTGGAAGCATCACTACGAACAAAGCTAGTGGAGGTGATGGAATTCCAGTTGAGCTCTTTCAAATCCTAAAAGATGATGCTTTGATAGTGCTGCACTCAATATGCCAGCAAATTTGGAAAACTCAGCAGTGGCCAAAGGACTGGAAAAAGTCATTTTTCATTCCAATCCCAAAGAAAGGTAATGACAAAGAATGCTCAAATTACTGCCCAATTGCACTCATTTCACACTCTAGTGAAGTAATGCTCAAAATTCTCCAAGCCAGGTTTCAACAGTACATGAACTGTGAACCTCCAGATGTTCAAGCTGAATTTAGATAGAGCCAATGGAACCAGAGATCAAATTGTCAACATCCTTTGGATAATTAAAAAAGCAAGAGTTCCAGAAAAACATCTACTTCCATTTTATTGAGTACACCAAAGCCTTTGACAGTGTGGATCACAACAAACTGTGGAAAATTCTTCGAGAGATGAGAATACCAGACCACCTTATCTGCCTCCTGAGAAATCTGTATGCAGGTCAGGAAGCAACAGTTAGAACAAGACATGGAACAACAGACTGGTTCCAAATTGGGAAAGGAGTATGTCACCTTGTTTATTTAATTTATATACAGAGTACATAGTGAGAAATGCCGGGCTTGATGACGTATAAGCAGAATCAAGATAGCCGGGAGAAATATCAATAACCTCAGATATGCAGATTACACCACCCTTATGGCAGAAAGTGAAGAAGAACTAAAGAGCCTCTTGATGAAAGTGAAAAAGGAATGAAAAAATTGGCTTAAAACTCAACATTCAGAAAACTAAGATCATGGCATCGGTCCCATCACTTCATGGCAAATAGATGGGGAAACAGTGGAAACAGTGAGAGACTTTATTTTGGGGGACTCCAAAATCACTGCAGATGGTGACTTAGCCATGAAATTAAAAGACACTTGCTCCTTGGAAGAAAAGCTATGACCAACCTAGACAGCATATTAAAAAGCAGAGACATTACTTTGCCGACAAAGGTCCGTCTAGTCAAAGCTATGGTTTTTCTAGTAGTCATGTATGGATGTGAGAGTTGGACTATAAAGAAAGCTGAGCACTGAAGAATTGATGCTTTTGAACTGTGGTGTTAGAGAAGACTCTTGAGAATCCCTTGGACTGCAGGGAGATCCAACCAGTCCATCCTAAAGGAAATTAGTTGTGAATATTCGTTGGAAGGACTGATGCTGAAGCTGAAGCTCCAAAACTTTCGCCACTTGTTGCGAAGAACTGACTCATTGGAAAAGACCTTGATACTGGGAAAGATTGAAGGCAGGAGGAGCAGGGGACAACAGAGGATGAGATGATTGGATGGCATCACCGAAGTAATGGACATGAGTTTGAGTAAGCTCTGGGAACTGGTGATGAACTGGGAAGCCTGGTGTGCTGCAGTCCATGGGGTTGCAAAGAGTTGACACGACTGAGTGAGTGAACTGAAATGATAGCATAATTTAACTATCACAGTTTTATAAATTATTAAGAGTACTCAATCTGTTTTTAATGTTTCCAATTAAAACTAAAAAAAGCAAAAAAAAAAAAAAAAGTATAGAAAAATCCTGTAACTTTTACATCTTTTTTTTTCAGCATCCTCTGACCACAGTGAACAGCATCTCTGCCCTCCTCCTGCAAATTCAATCTGTAATCAGGACTCTTCATCTACTAAACAACTCCTGATTCCGTCTCTATATACCACGAAGTCATCATCTCTGAGCTGGGCTACTTCCAAATGCTCCTAAAGATTGGCAAGCACTTATATCTACTTTATTTCCCTCACTTCTGTTCTCTGTGATTTCACCAGAGTGTCCTTATAAAAATGTAAATACAGGCATGCCATATTCCTGTTTAAAACTCCTAAAGGTTTATCATTGTATAAAAGCAAAACATCTCAACAAGGTCCTCAATCCACAGGGTTGTGAATCACTCAGAAAACTGTAATAAAAATCCTGATGCCAAGGCCCCACCCTCAGAGATTCTGATGTAATTAATCTGGGGGGTTACACACTGCTATATTTAAGATGGATAACCAGTAAGAACCTACTGTAGAGCATAGAACCTACTGTATAATTCTTGCTCAATGTTATTTGGCAGCCTGGATCGGAGGGGAGTTTTAAGTGAAGTTGCTCAGACGTGTCCGACTGTTTGCGACCCCATGGACTGTAGCCTACCAGGCTCCTCTGTCCATGGGGTTTTCCAGGCAGTAGTACTGGAGTGGATTGCCATTTCCTTCTCCAGGGGATCTTCCCAACCCAGGGATCGAACCCTGGGAGGGGAGTTTGGGGGAGAGTAAATACATGTATATGTATGACTGAATCCCTTTACTGTCCACGTGCAACTATCACAACGTTGACTGGCTATACTCCAATGCAAAAAATAAATAAATAACTAAATAAATAAATAATGTAAATACAATCATGCCATATTCCTGTTTAAAACTCTTTTTAAGGTTTTTCATTGTTCTAACCCTTCAACAGGGTCCCCAGTCCACACACTGTTCCTCATACTTGGCTGCACATTGGAATCACTGAGAAAACTTTAATAAAAATCCTGATGCCTAGGCCCCACTCTCAAAGATTCTGATGTAATCAGCCTAGGCTCGGCCTAGGCAGCTGGGTTTTTGCAAGTTTCAGTGAGAGCTCTCCCGTTAGACCAGGGCTGAGAACTAGTGATCCAGAGTTGCATCATCTGATGTGGTATGGTAGTCTCTTATCACATGTGGCCATTATGCACTTGAAATGTGGCTGGTCTGAATATTGACACGCTGTGACTATAAAACATATAGTAGATTTTAAAGACATCGTAGAGCTACTCTGGTGGCTCAGTGGTAAAGAAACCACCTGCCAATGCGGAGACACAGGTTTGATCCCTGATCTGGGAAGATCTCACATGCCACAGAATGACTAAGTCCATTTGCCGCAACTACTGAAGCCTACTGTGCCCTATAGCCCATTCTCTAGAACAAGAGAGGCCACTCCAGTGGGAAGCCTGTGCACCACAGCTAGACAGCAGCCCCTGCTTGCTGCAACAAGATGAAAGCCTGTGCAGCAGTGAACACCTAGAACCGCCAAGATAAAATAAAAATATTAAAAAAAATAAAGCTGCTGATGCTACTGCCAAGTTGCTTCAGTTGTGTCCAACTCTGCAACCCCATAGACGGCAGCCCACCAGGCTCCCCGGCCCTTGGGATTCTCCAGGCAAGAACACTGGAGTGGGTTGCCATTTCCTTCTCCAATGCAGGAAAGTGAAAAGTGAAAGTGAAGTCACTCAGTCGTGTCCAACTCTTCGTGACCCCATGGACTGCAGCCCACCGGGCTCCTCCATCCATGGGATTTTCCAGGCAAGAGTACGGGAGTGGGGTGCCATTGCCTGCTCCAAAAAAATAAAGACACTATGAGAAACAGAATAAAATGTATCAGTAATTTTAAATATAGATTAAGTGCTGAAATAATATTTTGGAAATATTAGGTTAAATAAAATACTATGAAAATTAATTCCAAGTTCTTCCACTTTTTAAAGTGGCTGCTAACAAAAACTTAAAAATTACCTATGTGGCTCGTATTCAATTTCCATCAGACAGTGCCATAAGAGCTTTATCTAGCACCACACTCCCCCTCTCCTGCTTTGCCCCTCACCTTCTCTTCATTTCTGAGATTTTCCTCCTCCTCACCACAAGGTCTTTGTATGCTCTCTGCCTGAGCTGTATTCTTTTCCTCCTTTTTTCCTGGTTAACTGCAAATTATCCTCCGGATCTCATCTGAAGGGGTAATGGTACACTGGTACACACCCTTCACACAGGCATCTCCCTCACATGCACACATTTCTGAGACTATATAATGTCCATTTCTCTTACTAGTAAGTTCTGTAAACACAGGTTAATATATAATTTTGCATGATGACTCAGATTTAAATATGTGCTGCATAAATGACATAATACCAGAAACAAAAATATAGGAACTGTCACATTAGAAATACTGAATCTACAAAACATTCATCCATGTGCCAGAGAGTCCAAAGTAAAATAAACTTTAAACTTTGTGGACTAGGACAGGTATACTCTTCATTTGTCACAGTGACACCCCGAGAGTGTAAACTAGTTACATATGTTTATATATGTATGTCTATATAAACACACAAATACACATATATACATATGCACATTTCTTTACTCAAGTATACAGGTAAATATATATGTAAAGAAATGTGTATATGTATTTTAATTTACACATACATGCTAAGGTAATTTTGGGCTTCCCTTGTGGCTCAGCTGGTGAAGAATCCGCCTGCAGTGTGGGAGACCTGGGTTCGATATCTGGGTGGGGATGATCCCTTGGAGAAGGGAAAGGCTACCCATTCCAGTATGCTGGCCTAGAGAATTTTATGGACTGTATAGTCCATGGGGTCACAAAGAGTCAGACACGACTAAGTGACTTTCACTTTTCACTTTCAAGGTAATTTTTCATATTTTGATATTGCAAAAAAATCTATTCACAGGTATAAAAATTTGCTTTTAGCATGGCAACAGAAACTGTATTTTTAATAAAGATATTAAAGAAAAATACTACTATCTATAGGAGCAGAAGAAAATCTCTCAAAGAATGCTTCTTGATTCTTCAGAAAGTCTGTAAACATTTCAAAGTGGAAAGCATAATTCTCCAACATTTTAACAGATAATCCTTTTTGCCTGAGTAAAATTTACTCAAGAGTAACCTCCTTCTATGTTCTTTTTCAATGTATATCATTATTAAGTCTGATAGTTTACTGCCAAATATATATATGTGTGTATATATATATATATATATAAAAGTATAAATCCCATTTTATTGTAGTCTGAAGATGTAATGATGACACTCAATGCAAAAAGAAACTTGAACAAGAGCTAACGTGACCCTCATACCCAGTCTTACTCTACAAACCCAGCTGAGGAATCTTAATCAGCTCCTTTCTCTACTAAAGTGAGTCTCCCCTAAGGAAATCCAATGAGGTGTAAGCCTTCTTTATTTCCTTCTTGATTTGTCAGTCTGCCAAGATGCAACTTTTGCTATTTTAAGAGTGTGTGATATAACTCCCAGGAGGGTGATCAAGGCAAAAGTATCAAACTATATAGTCACTGACCTAGTTGGAGAAATACTTTGTCCTATATAATCTCAAATAACTGAATTCAAATTCTCTTTTGAATATCAGAAAATTAACCTTCCAACATTCTACAATAAATGAAATCCAGCTAAATATGATGATTTAGGTCAGAGGTCAGTGAATTTTTTTCCTAAAGAGGCAGATGGCAAATATTTTAGCCTGTGAGGGCCTTACGGTCTCAGTTGCACATATTCATCTCTGTTGTCACGGCATAAAAGCTGCCACAGACATCATGGTAACAAACAAGCATGGCTGTATTCCAATATAACTTTACTGCAATATAGGTGGTGGGCCAGGTTTGGGCTGTAGGGTATTATTAGTTAATTCCAGATTCAAAAGCAAAGTAACTGGCTCTGTAAAATTAACCATGGACTCATCAAAAGGAAACTATGAAGATGACTTTCCAGTTGAAATTTTACTACAGTACTTTAATTCTTAGAGGTTGATGTTTTTTCTTATAACTGCATCTTGCTTTGCAGTTTACATTGTTGCATATTTGTGACCTGATGAATTCTTACGAGAACTTTGCAAGGTAGCTCTCACTGATGCAATTCAATAATTGAAATTGAGGTCACTTACATGAAATGATTCTCTTAAAATCATACAGGCATAGAAAGCAGAGCAAGAAGTCAAACACGGTTCTAATGGCAAGGAGCTGGAAGAGCTCTAATACATAAGATTTTCCACTCGCTTTCCCATTTTATTACTAGACAAATAATCAGAAAATAAATGACTTCTACTATTTATAAAATAGGTAACTAATAAGAACCTAGTATACAACACAGGGAACTCTGCTCAATACTCTTGTCATGAACTATATGGGAATAGAATCTAAAAATGAATGGATGTATGTATGTGTACAACTGATTCACTTTGTTGTACAGCAGAAACTAAAAATTACAAATTGAGTATACTCCAATAAAAATTAACTTAAAAAAAAAAAAGAAGTGACTTCGAAGCAAAGATAGAATCACTGTCTTCCATCCCTTATTAGTCTTTTCAAGATAATATCCTTGGGAAGAAATGCAAATACACCAATGACAGAAATGCGTATTTATCAATATAATGTAACTGTAAACCATATAGGCTTTATTTTATTGTAGCAATGTCTTATCTGTCCAACAGGCTACCACGGTACCTATTATAACTAAAAACTTTTAACGACGGAAATCACTGCAACAAAATGTCTTTATTTTGATCTGTAATAACACTTGTTTGGGTCTGCATAATTTTATCAACTGCACATTGATAGTTCTCTTTGTTCATACATTTGGATCTCGGTTTTCAAAGACAGTCTAGATTCCTTGAAAGAGAGAGGCTATCATAAGTGGGTTTTTTTTTTTTTTTTCACATTTTCCACAAGGCAGCCCAGACCTCAGCACATAAGTCCTTTCAGAAATTATGAACTCAGAGAAGAATGCTTATTAGTATGCTTTATTTCCTTGTATATATTTCATTGCCAGTATATTTTATTACCATCATGCCCCAAAATAAACTCAAAACGGCTTAAAGACTTAAACGGAAGACATGACACCATAAAACCCCAAGGAGAAAGCACAGGCAAAATGTTCTCTGACGTAGACTGTACCCCTGTTTTCTTAGGTTAGTCGCTTAACGTAATAGAGATAGAAGCAAAAATAAACAAATGGGAACTATCAAACGTACAAGCTTTTGCCCAGCAAAGGAAATCATTTAAAAAAAAAAAAAAAAAAACCTAAAAGACAACCGATGGAATGAAAAAAAAATATTAGAAAATGATGTGACACACAGGGGCTTAATCTCCAAAAATACAAACAGCTCACACAACTCAGCAACAACAAAAACAAACAAGCCAATTGAAAAATAGAAGACCATAATAGACTTTCTCCAAAGAAGGCATACAGACGGCCAGTAGGCAAATGAAAAGATGCTCAACATCACTAAATATTAGGAAAATGCAAATCAAAATTAAAATGAAGTACCACCTCACACCAGTCAGAATAGCCATCATTAAAAAGTCTACAAAAAAATAACAAATGCTGCAGAGGGTGTGTAGAAAAGGGAACCCTCCTACACTGTTGATGGGAATATAAGTTGGCACAGTCACTGTGGAGTACGGTATGGAGGTTTCTTAAGAAACTAAAAATAAAGCTACCATACAATCCAGCAATCCCAGTCTTAGGAATATACTCAGACAAAACTGTAATTCAAAAATATACATGCACCGCTACATTTCTACATTGTGTGCTGCTATGAAGAGCAACACTATTCACAATAGCCAAATCATGGAAACAATCTAAATGTCTATTGGCAGATGAATGGTAAAGGAGAAATGGTACATATAACAATGGAATACCACTCAGCCATAAAAAAGAGTGAAATAACGTGATTCGCAGCAACAGATGCAATTAACATACTTAGTGAAGTACTTCGGAGGAGAAACTGGCAACCCACCCCAGTATTCCTGCCTGGAGAATCCCATGGACAAAGGAGCCTGGTGGGCTGCTGTATATGGGGTCGTACAGGCTCAGACATGACTGAAGTGACTTAGCATGCATGCATGCATTGGAGAAGGAAATGGCAACCCACTCCAGTAGTCTTGCCTGGAGAAGCCCAGGGACAGAGGTGCCTAGTGGGCTGCAGTCTATGGGGTCGCACAGAGTTGGACATGACTGAAGTGAGTTAGCAGCAGCAGCAGCAGTGAAGTACTTAACATACTTAGCTAGAGATTAACATACTTAGTGAAGTAAGTCAGAAAGAGAAAGATAAATACCATATGATATCACTAATGCATGCATATATGCTAAGTTGCTTTGGTTGTGTCTGACTCTCTCTGATCCTATGGACTGTAGCCAGCCAGGCCCCTCTGTCTATGGGATTCTCCAGGTAAGAATACTGGAGGGGGTTGCCATGCCCTTCTCCAGGGAATCTTCCTGACCCAGAGAATGAACCCATGTCTCTTAGGTCTCCTGCATTGGCAGGTGGGTTCTTTACCACTGGCAGCACCTGGGAAGTCCAATATCACTTACATGTAATCTAAAATGTGGCACAGATGAACCTATCTACAAAACAGAGAGAGGCTCATAGGCACAGAGAACAGGCTTGTGGCCAGCAAGGTAGGCACATGACAGCTGTGGACGGGAGTTTAGGTGGGTAGATGCAAACCATTCCCTTTATAATGGATGAACAACGAAGTCTTAGTGTATAGCAAGAGAACTATACATAATATTCCGTGATGAATGGTAATAGAATATTAAAGAATTTTAAAGAATATTTATAAGAATATTAAAGAATATTAAAAAAGAACGTGTGTGCGTGTGTGTGCGTGCACGTAACTGAGTCATTTTGCTATACAGGAGAGTTTGGTACAGCATTGTAAATCAACTATACTTCAATAAAAAAATAATAATAAATAAAAACGGAGAAACAACAACAACAAAAAGAAATACCGTCTTTTTTTTTTACATTATTTCTGACTAATATGTTTATTTTAACTACTGTTAAGTTCTCATGCTTGCTCAAATATTGTATGAAGGAAACAGCCACATAAAAAGAAAATAATTATTTTAGTCTAAACAAAATGGCAACCCACTCCAGTATTCTTGCCTGGGATATCCCATGGACAGAGGAACCTGGCGGGCTAAAGTCCACGGGGTGGCAAAAGCCCTAACTTAGCACCTAAATAATAACAATAATGTTTTAGAGTTATTTTTCTAATAAACTGTGTTGAATATAATGCATGGTTACTTGAATCTAAAAGTATATCTTTCAATAAAAAAATCAGGTAAATTTTCAGCTGCAATTTGGCATTTAAAAACATTTACATGCTAGCAAAACATTATAATTTGCAGGAACATCATGCTTTTCTGGAAACACATGAGAGTTCAAATAGAATCTGTTCTACCTTTTTTCCAGAGTGAAGTTGCTAAAAATAGAGTGGGCATAAGCTGGGCCACAGTTTTGTGAAATTGCCATCACTTCACAGGAAAATGGAGGAAATGAAACAAGTCTGCTTTGGTGGGGAGGAGCAGGGAGGCTGCTGTAGATGATGGATGGGCCCTCACCTGCCAGTGCATTAGTGCTGTTATACCAAAGGTCTTTTACAGCTTATACTTAAACTTAATGCTAAGTATAATCTGAATATATGATACCTCATTGTACTTGTATTACTGTATGCAAATATAAATAAAGTTACCACAAATTGGTGAACAATTAATGAGATTCATTGCAGGGATATTTCATCACTGAACACTGTTTTCCTGCCAACTGAGACATGATGTATTTAATTCTAAATGACAACACCTGCTCCCACCTCTAAGTGAAATGAAAAAGCTGCCAAAGGGCATGTTGGGAATTCACTTGCAGACTTCCTTTTAATCAGGCATTTCTCCATAATATTGAAAGCCAAAAACATCATGAAAAATAACACAGTTTTGTAAGTCGATAGTTGAATTTGGAGTGCTCGCTGAAGAAAAGAAACTTAGTGTGTGTATGTGTATGTATGTGTATGTGTATATATATATATATATATATATATATATATATATATATATATATATGATATTCCCTGACAATAGTATTCATTTCTTGTTGTGAAATTACTTTCTTACTCTAAAGGGGAACAAAGAAAAAAAGATATGTATGAAAATACAATATTATCTGACATGACAAATCAATGAGAAGTGACTTATAACAGGAGAGTGGACTGAATGTTTTCATTTGTCATAGTTACCTAGATAACCATGCTGTGAACTTACAGATTGTCTAAGCCAAAGTGTTTCTCTAACATCATTTCAAAATGTTTCAGTACCCTCTTGCCCCAGTGAACTATCAACATGTGATCAAGCATTTTCCTAGCAGGTAGGAGAAGTTAGAGGATGGACAGGTATGTTTTTAAGAACCTTGCAGGACCTTCCTTACAGCTTTTCTCTAGACATTCAGTCCCCTCCCCAAGCCACTGAACTGCTATTCAACATGAGAACTGGAGGGCGTCGGAGGGTACAGAACAAGAGTATATACCAGTTTCTCTTCTAGCGTGTCTATCAAATGAGGATCCGTTTTCCAAAGTCATCAAGTTGCTAAGGATAGTGTAGACAGTATAAGATCTGCTGAATTAGTTTCCCATTAACTCATGCTTTCATCCCTAGACATTTCAAAATAATGTCCCAATTGAAAAGTGATGTCAAAATCACATTTGAACTGCTAATGTTTATAAAATAACTTTAAAAGGCCCTAAGCCAAAACAAAGACTCACATAAAAATAAGTCACTCTTGCATTCATTCAGGAGTCATTCACCCAAAACACATTTTAAAAATATCCTCTACATGCCAGGTTCTAGGTGTTAGGAACAGACAGGCAAAATCCTTGCCCTCAGAGAGTTTACATTCTGACGGGTGATAGGGAAAAAACATCCTCCCATTTGTTCTTTTTTTTAAAAAAGAATTTTATTTGTTTATTTATCTTTGGCTGTGCTGGATCTTCGTAGGCTTTTTCTCTAGTTGCGGAGAATGGGGGCTACTTTCTAGTTACAGTGCACGGACTTTTCATTGCAGTGATTTCTCTTGTAGAGCAATGTCTCTAGGGCACTTCTGCATCTGTGGCACATGGGCTCAGTAGTTTTGGTTCCCCAGCTCTAGAGCACAGGCTCAGTAGTTGTGGCGCATGGGCTTCCTTGCTCTGAAGCATGTGGGACCTTCCAGGATCAGGGATTGAACCCATGTCTCCTGCACGGGCAGGTGACGTCTTTACCACTGAGTCACCAAGGAAGCCCCTCCTGTTTCCTCTTGAACCCACACAAACCTGGTTTTGATCTCCACCACTCAAAAAGATAGCTCTTCAGAGTCATCACTAACTTTCATATTGCCAAAGTTAATTTTTTCTTCTCTTGGTTTCGAGCACACCACTTTGTTAGCAGGACTGGCAACCCACAATCTTCTTGGCTGGTTCCTTCTCGTCTTCCTGACTTGGAACTATGAAGTGGTTTGAGCCTCAGTCCTAGGACCTTCCTTTCCCTATTTATCCCCACTCTGTCTCATTCATGTTTTTAAGTAGATGAATGACTTCCAAACATATCAGCAGCCCAAAGAACCTCTTCAAATTCAGACACTCAACTGCTTTACTTGATATTTCTGCTTTGTTGTCCAATACATATCACAAATAAAATGCTTTCAAATTAATTCTTAATTTTGAGATCTCATACACACTTGCTACTCTC
Source organism: Bos indicus (assembly GCF_029378745.1). Classification (NCBI taxonomy): domain Eukaryota; kingdom Metazoa; phylum Chordata; class Mammalia; order Artiodactyla; family Bovidae; genus Bos; species Bos indicus. The sequence goes on along the minus strand of NC_091763.1, from coordinate 57,946,173 downwards.
ACAGTCTTCCCCATTGAAACAGACTCTGCATTCCAAAGACGGCTTCCTCAATATCATCCATTGCATGTGCCCTTCTTGCCTTGACATGGCTTCCATTGAGTGGTAATGTGTCTGTCCTCTCTTCCTTTAATCTGGGTTGCGACTGCCTTATCTAATAGAATATGGGGAATGTAACATTATGTGATTTCTAAGACTAGGTTATGAAAGTTTCATGTACCTCCATTTGGCTCTCCTGGGTCACTCACTCTTAGGACCTAGCTGCTTTGCTTTGTGGAAGCTGGAATTGCAGATTACCTGCAGAGGCATTCCAGCTACAACAAAGTGGAGGCCCTAACCAAAAGCTGTACATGTGAATGAAGATACTTCCAGATAACTCTAGCTTCCCACCATTGAGTCAACTCCAGGTTTTGAGTCTTCCAAATAGAGGCACCATTTATTGTGGAACAGAGACCAGGACTTCCTCCTGGGCCATGTTTGAATTCATAACCCAATGAACGTGTGAGCAAAATAATATGGCTATTTTATGCCACTAAACTTATTACAACAATAGTAACTAGGATAGATTCACCAACTGCTTAGGAAAAAATCCTTAGAATTGCCTTCAACTTTCCCTTTTCTCATACCCACACCTAAGCTATCAGCAAACTCTATGATATCTAGCTCTTCCTTTGAAATATATCCAGGATTTATGACTTCACACCACTCTCTCTCTCATCTCAACTATTACAGTAGATGCCTAACTAGTCTTTTCTTGCTTCTATTAACACCTTCTTTCTTATACTGTCTACTCTCAACACAGTAGGAAGAATACTCTTCTGAAAACGTAAGATCATGTCACTTCAATGCTCAGAACCTTCCGATGGCTTTCTTTGTTATACAGCTAAAAAGTCAAAGTTCTTAATGGCCTACAAAAAACTCTTCATGAACTGGAACTCCACCACCTTGCTAGCTCTGATACTTCTACTACTCTCGCTGCCTTGATGTTTTATTCTAAGTATGTTGGTCTCCTAGCTCTTTTTTGAAAATATGTGGCATATTCACACCCCAGGGCCTTTGCATTTCCTGTTCTCCCTGCCTGGAATATGCTTCCCTCCAAATAGCCATGTGGCCACGTGGTCTCTATTCTTCTAATACTGATTTACCATCACCTAAACTATTTTACTTTTTTTTACTTATTTTCTGTCTCTCTTCTACATGGAGAAGCTTCCTAAGGACAAAAACTTTGTCTTGTTGAAAACTCTAGTTCCTAGGACTGTAGTAATACCTAGAGATAGCATGAACTTGGCAAGTTAAAGACCATTCCAAGCAGAGGGAAGATCAAGAGCAAAGATCCTGAAATAGGAACTAGCTTGACATGTTAGAGAAACAGGGTGACTATGACAGAATGAATACGGGGGACAGATGAGGTAGCAGAGAAAATCAAGGGCCAGGCAATTTCTTATAGGCTATGACAAAGACTTGTGGGAAAAAGCCGAAAGGCAGTGATATGATCTGATTGGCATTTAAAAAATAAAACTCTTAGGGAGACTGTTCCAGAGGATTTTGCAGTAATTTAGACAAATAAGAGATGACAATGCCTTGAATTATGATAATAATGACAGAGAACTCCAAGGTGATCAGACATATTTTGAAAGCAGAGCTGAAGAGACCTTGCTGGGAGCCAGCATGAGGAACTCCGCCTGTGGCAAAGGTCATGAGGAAAGATGCTCGACATACGCAAAGGCGGGATCAAGCCTCAGGAGTCCCCCTGGAAATTCTTGAGCATCTACCCCCAAAACCAGAGCCTGCCTACTTTACTACTTTGTGCTCTCACCTACACCTCTGACTTTACGGGGGGCTGTCCCCCACCACCTCTTTCGGAGAAGGAGTTAACGTAGAGCTCCAGTTAATAATAATTCCTGGGCGTGATAGGAATGTTTCAACCTACAAACTCCTCTGAAGGTTCTCTAGCCTGCCTGACAGGCTTGTCCGGCCACATGTGATTGCTCACAGCCTCCCAACCGTGAGAGGCACGAGATGCTTTAAACCTTCTAAAAACAGGTTCTTTAGAGAAGTTAGAAAACTATTAGTATAGTATAGTGGGCTGATTAGAAATTGTATTGGTGAAGGGTTTTTCATTTGTTGAGCCAATGTTTGCTGCTAAGTCTCCACATCCCCTGCCCTTATACACACTAATGAATATATAGAAGAAATAAGTATTAACCTTTGATATTAATCATGTTGGACCTTAAGCTAAGTAAATTCTTTTCTTAATTAAAACCCACTACACCCCCACCCTATAGGAATGTAACTTTATCTGGTACCTTCGGAAGGTGGCATCTGTTTTAAGAATAATCACCCCTGGAGAAATAAGTGTTCTGGTTGACTGACCGCAGTCACAAGGAGAGGGTCATAAATTGTCAGCAGGCCCCCTGGCCAGAAGATGATGTAACACCCCTAAGACCTCTGTATACATTTGTATGAAGCAACTGCCTTTAATAAAAGTCAGGACTGCTGACCCCATGTGACTTTTGTATAACATCTCAGTGTATAAAAACAGACCCTGGAAAAATAAAAAATGGGATCAGTTCCTTGAAAGACTGGTCTCCCCATGTCGTTCTTTCTCTCACCTTCTGGCTGAATTCCCATCTGGAACGTGGAAGCTCGTCAAGCCTACTAATTATGCCTGGGCTTCTAAGATCTGACCGGGGAGGCCTTAGTGTCTCCTCTCCTTCAGGAGAACGGGAGGACGCCTGCGGCCTACGTAGGTGACCTAAATTCCTTATTTTGGAATTTTATTAGCTTTCCACATAAACCAAGTTATTCAGCCTCTTTTCTCCAATGAATTTTCTTGCTGATCTATCCTTATTCTATTACTCTTTATATCTCTAATTAATATTTAATTAAAGCTATCATATCCTGATCGCTGAAGCCGTCTCTCCTTCGAATTTCCCTGGATCCACTGGGGCTGGACCCCGGCAAGACCTGATGATCTACACATAAGATAATGAGAACAATCAAAGATTATCCCTAGGTTTTTGCCTTGCAGGCATGTTCGGTAGCTTCAATCATGTCCAACTCTTTGCAACCCCATGGACTGTAGCCCAGCAGGCTCCTCTTTCCATGGGATTTGCAAGTGGTTAAACAGTGGCATCATTTTAGTAGTAGTTTTACTCTAAACAAGGGTCCTCTTTTTATAGGATGAATTCAGCATTGGCAAGCAAGTTCCAAATCAAAGCTCAACTGTATGATGGTTTAGGTCAACAGGAGTTCTAAGAACCAATGCATAAATTCTTTGATTCTCAGAGAGTCCTGGACATAATACCTAAACTTGAATAAAAATATGCCAAGAGATGAATAGAGACCCTCATGTAATAGAGATCAATATGTACCACTGTCTTGAAGAAGCACCCCTGACCCCTGCAAGCACAGATGGCCTAACTGGACTCCCTGAAGACTGACAGGATTGATATGTGGCAGGCAAGTCCTCAAGAAAATTCCACAGACAGATATCTGTCCACAGAGACAAATCTCTTCAGAACACTTACAGATACTCTGGAGGGAAAAAAACAATCACACTAAAATCCTAATACAATAGAACCACTCATATAATAAAGAATTAAGTACTCCCATGTCTTTCTCCCAACATGTACATAAAAGAAAACAAATCTGTAGGACAGCTGCTGACCGGAGTTAAAAAGGAATGTAAAATATTGAAAGAGCATAAGAAGTACAGCTCTGTAGGGAGCACCCATTAAAATGGGCTCTGCAGACTTGGTGCTATCCAAATAGAAAAAGCAAGCTCATCTGGACATCCCTTCTTTTCCATAAACTAGTAGCTCCTTTAACACTGTCATTCAGTGTCCCTAAAATAATTTGGCAGTAACTGTCTCTCTCCTCCAGAAGCAGAAGTGAAAATTATTACTATATCATCTTTAATGATAATTTATATAAAATTTATATATAAATATATACATGTGCACTGGGCATAGTTACTTCAGTCTTGTCTGACTCTTTGTGACCCTATGGACTGAAGCCTGCTGGGCCCCTCTGTCCATGGGATTCTCCAGGCAAGAATACTGGACTGGGTTGCCATGCCTCCTCCAGGGGATTTTTCCGACCAAGGAATCGAGCCTGTATCTCCTGCATTGCAGGTGGTTCTTTACTGCTGAACCACCAGGGAAGCCCATAAATGTATATAAAAATATATAAAACATTTTTAAAAACTATTGATCCTCTCTACTTTGTCCTGTCTATTTTTGAGGTTTCTGGTAACCAAAAGAAAAAATAATTTTATTTTCCCAATTTGGAACTAGCTGAGAGATAGACTAAGAAGATCAAAATGTCAGCTTTTTTACTGATGAAAGTGATCAAAGAATGGGATTTAGAGGTGCCACTCTGGTGATTTCCACTAATATTGCCTAATACCCCTGAACTGCATAGTTCCCAGTGATGTTGGAAATTGCCAACCACTCTCTCAGAGGAGACCCTGGACTTAAAGCTCCCAGAGCAGAGGACCAGAGATGTCTGTCACAGAGAGGAGCCAAAGGGGTGACATAGGCACGGTCATTTTTTTCTGCAAAGCTCCACTGTGAAAAGAAGCCATTCCTCCTGTCCTGGGAGGAGCAAATGATGAGGTGGAGAGAAGAACATATCTTCTTCACATGCATTTCCCTCCTGGACAGAGGAGTGGAAATTACCTCCCTCCATGAAAATGTAAGGAGTTAGGAATAAATGTTCCTTCATCTCACTCTCTGAAATTGGAGTGAACTAAATTTTATCTTTAATTGTGGAGCTGAATTTTTACAAACATCTACATATACTTCCCCCTTTCATTTTTCTTCACATTCATAAATGAGACAGCGGGTTGGGCAGAGAAGCATGAAACCTACTTCTTCCATCTATAGCTTATGGAATTTAGCAAAAAAAAAAAAAAAGGGGGGGGGGGGGTCGTGAGGAGGTACTAGGAAGACAGTTTAACCTGAAAAGTGACTATACTATCTCCTAGGGTTTGTCAGAATTAAATGGAAATAAACTTGAAGGGCTTGGCATATGAGTACTGAATTAATTTTCTTCCTTTCCCTACCTGATTCAGTACTAAGACAGGGATTAAATTTTGTACTGAACCAAAGTCCACATCTGTCTTCTAGACACTGCCACGTGGTTGATCTCCATAGTCATTGGGAGTAAACCTGAGGCTTCTGCGGTCTTGTTTTCAGTGCTAGTAAAAGATTACTTTAAGAAAATACATCTTCCATTGTTTTCATCTAGTGCTTAAATTCAGTCAGCTGTTTCTTTCTTCTTTTTTTTGAAAAAGAAACAGCATGAATCTTTAAAGAAAAAGTAACAAGAGCAAGACAAACCACTACCACAAAACACACCTCCTCAGCATCCTGTGACTATCACAGAAGATGACCATTGCCATCTCCACCTTGGGACAAAGTACTTTCCAGGTTTACGTAGTGGGCAGGTACAAAGGAGAATGTTTTGCTCATAAGATGAAGATCCTACAGAATCATACATATGGAGTTAGAAAGAACTTTATTATAATCCTAACCCTTTAATTAAAAATTTATATTCATATAAAGATAGAGTTTGAATGACTTGAAATTACACACTTAGTAGTCAACGACAGGACTCAGCCTTCTGACTCTTGGCTCCGTGGTCTTATCTCTGGTTCAGACACAGGGAGGAAAGCAGAGAGGATGGGTTCAGGACTCAGGGAGACCAGTACTTTGAGAACAGAGAGGATGAGAAAAGGGATGATTGCAAATAGCAGCTAGAATATGTTGAAAACAAAAGTGGCTAACTTCACAATGGTGTTCCAAACAAAATATGGTTTAGGATTATATTGTGCTCCTGATTTGCTGTTTGTACCCGGCCCTGCTTCTTGTCCTGACCACAGAAGCAAGCTAGTACAGTTGCCCTGGCTGTCGATTCAACATTTATCACCTGATTTCATATTCTTCTACTTACTATGATTAAAAACCTAAAGCAAACACAGCATTTGTAAAAATAAGCATCCTAGGATGGGTTAAATAAGAGATATTGAGCAAGTAGGCCAGAAACAGGATGAGACTTCCTTTCCTGCATCAGTAATGATGAACACTGTCATACAAGTCTCTCTTGAGGACAAGGCAGTGTGCTGACAGAGCTTCTTCCTAACAGCCCTGACAACCAACTCAAGCATAAGCATAGCAGCCATGGAGAAACATCTGCGGAACCAGAAATATGAAGACACATTACATCTATGACCAAAAGAGAAGATAGCTTTGGAAATAAGGGCTCTCTGTAATTCAAGTCTATCCTGCTTTTCAGCCCCAGAACTGAGGCTCTGTGCATTGAATCAGGGAATCAGTCTAAGACCAGTAATATATCTGGGAATCCAATAGGAATTAACTAATATTCAGAAAATAGTGACTAAATTCCAGGGTCTGGGATACAGAGGGCAAGGCACCTTTCTAACCCTCAAGAACAGCACTACAAAGTACTTAGCCTTGCAGTGAGGCAGAGATGGATGAACTTGGAATTCATCCGATGTTTCCCCTAGAAGCCAAGGCATGGAAAGGTAATGAGTTCATGGCAGTGGCTGAAATTGGCAGAGCTCCAGTTTTCTGAATCCTAACTTAGCGCTGTTTTTAAAACTCAAAATGAAAACATACTCTATTTGACCACCCTTTCTGCTCTTCAGGGTCCAAGATCTTTGTTTCTGACTTTTAGAACGAGGTTTGCTAGTCAAAACTTTCTCAGTGAATACCACTGAAACTTGCTCTCATTCTGTGATAGCTTAAAACATAATTTCAACTTGAGAGATTCCACCCAATAATAAAAACAGACCCTATGTTATATCACAGAATACATTTAAAAGCTTACCATTTAAGCTAGGTAAGAAAGAACCTGAACAGATTCTGCATACTAACAGGAATCTGATGTCATAACCCACCACCTTAGTTACTTCATAAGCAAGATCACAGGTAAAAAGACAGCCTTTCTCCACGGAATATTTGATTAAAATTATTGATTTATAGGGTATTACCCCAGACCTCCAGGAAATATCCCGTTTGCAATATATAGAGAGAGTTAAGTGCCTTAAACCACATTGTGCTCAGTCTCTCAGTCCTATCCGACTTTGTAACCCCGTGGACTGTAGCCTGCCAGGCTTCTCTCCCATTGAATTTTCCAGGCAATGCAGTGGGGTGCCATTTCCCACCCCAGGGGATCTTCCTGACCCAGGGATCAAACCCCTGTCTTCTGTATTGGCAGGCAGATTCCTTACCACTAGCACCACCTAGGAAGCCCTAACCCACATTAGCTGCTCTCTTAATGAGAATCATTAAGAGCTCAGCAAATAATAAGTTAATTCATTACAAGCCCTTCCCCCAGAAAAGTTCCCTTCAGTATCTCATTCTCCTTGCTCCCTATAAGTAAACAACTCCAGGTAAGTATTAACATGCAGGAATGTACAGAGCTTGGCTTTTCAATTTCAAAGGTGAAGAGCAAGGTTATCTTTCATGATCCTTTTGCTCAGGGAATAAGTTCTGTCTGCGTCAGTCTCAGCTCATGCAAAAAGAAGAAAAGATGCTATGCAACTTAAATTATCATTATCTTATTTCAACACACTGAAACATCTAAGTGGAAAAAAAAAAAAACAACCTCTAAATGGACCAAGTCAACTAATTTGACTCCTCACCAAAACCACATGATATGCCATAGGAAAAATACCAGAAGCAGCTTGAGGGGGAAAATAATAAATAATGTTAGTTTTAAGAAACTGCCGTTATATAAGGATAAAAGCTAACAGGAAAAGAAAAGTTTAAAAGTTTAGTGTGAATTAAAACATAATTTTCATATCTTTTTTGTCCTTGCTGTAATTCAGAAAAGTAAAATTAACCTTATTTTGAAACATTCAAGTAAATCAAGCCTGAGAAATAGATAAAAAGCAATCGGTTAGATAACACATTTCTGTTGTCCCAGAGTAACTATGTACGTGTGTGAGCTCACTAGGTACTAGTATCTCTCTCTCTCTCTCCAGTCGCTAAGTCGTGTCTGACTCTTGTGACCCCATGGACTGAAGCTTCTCACCCCATGGGATTCTCCAGGCAAGATTACTGGAGTGGGTTGCCATTTCCTTCTCCAAGGTACTAATATAGGAATGCCTAATGTTTTACACACCTATATTTTACATTAGGAACTAATTTATTTATCTGACATTTGTTGGTTACTTACTATTTGAAAGACACTGTGCAAGGCTCTGTCAAGTTATAAGGCAATCCTTGACCTGTTTGAAGTTAAGATCTATTAACAGAAGTAAATAGATTTGTGAATTATATCTGAATGTTTACAATGCATCACTGTATAAGCGTCATGTCTGCCTCAAGAAATGCCAAATTATGGAACATAGTTCACTTGTTTTAAAATGAATTCCTGCATTTGCCTGTGAAAAATTCAATGATGAAGACGACATTTAAAGAATAACTACCATCCCTGAGAATAACAGAAGGACAAACTATGGTTACTTAAGCAAAAGAAATATCAAAGTATAAGGTATGCTTTGCAATTAACCATAGTCTTAAGAATTCTTAGAGGTCATGGAGTTAATGGCTAATTTTATTAAGCAAAATATAAAATATTGTATTTGATTCTAATCCTACTATGACAAAACTACAGAAGAAATGCACACACATTTTAAAGTTTAGGTGCTATAATTAACTATTCAGACATGTGAAAATTCATCCTATTTTAAATTCCCAAAGAAAGCAGGACTGAAAGATAATTACGAGAAGACTCAATCAGAAAACACATTTCTGGTGAACATTCGCCCTCTGCTTGGCTTTATGGAGATACAGAGAAGAATCAGAGGGGAAGCTGCTTGATGCAGGGAATATACCTCTTCACAATTCTATCCATAGTGTTTAGCACTAGCCCAAAGGGGATCATCAGTTAGTGTTCATATTTTTAGGAAATGAACCTAGAGGAATGACCGACTGATTGACTGACTGACTGAATCCCTAACTTGGTCTCAATCTATTCTTAGAAAAATATTGTACCAACTTGCAATTGGAAAGCTAAAAGCAATGCTAAAAAGATAAGAACACAAATAGAAAGGGCTGACAAAAACCACTCAGAGCTGAGGAAAGATGGTTACATCAACTGAATATCATCTTTCTTTCTGAGATCTCTAGCAGTCAAGGAAAGAAGGAAGCAATTTTGCAGTTCTTATTGTCTGGCTAAAGGAAAACACCAGTCTTGAGAGAAAGACATTTTCTTAGAACTATATTACAAGTAAATTTTTTCTTTCTTTCTTACATAGAAGGAACTCTGGGTAACTTAAAGGGCAATGATGTCAAAAACTTCTTGGAGAAGATGAAGAAAGGCTCTTGCTATCTTAATGTATTTTAAGTGACTTTTGATAAAAACTAAAAGAATGGTAATGAAATGTAACCCCCCCCCCCAAAAAAAAGCATTTTTATTGGTAGCTAAGCTTGTTGCTTTCTGGCGATGGTTTTAACATAAAATTGGGGACAATGGAGAGGAGTAAGTGGTGAATATCACCAATCTCAAATGCCAACAGTTTCCCTGAGATTCTATTGGCAAGATATTGGCAAAGAATGCTCAGAGAGAAGACTCCTGTGTTTGTTAATTCAGTGTTTACCACATGTACATCTAAAGCTCAGAGTTAGAAAATAAAGGCCTGAATTTGAGGATGTTAAAACTAGTTTTTAAAAAGGGGACTCTCACTAAAACCAAGTGAAAAGGAACTTTACAGACAATTCAGTACATTTTAAGTGAACAACTTCCTTTTATTTCTGTAAGTCAGGCTAGAATATATTTTTAAGACTAATTTATTGAGGATATTATACAATAAATTAGGACTTTAGGTTTTTTAAAGATGTTAAACATTTTTTTTTCTATTTTTATGTATCAGTGAATGTGTTCTTAGAAGCACTTCATGGGAAGTGTGAATTATCACCCATATTGAATTGTCTATATATTTGTCTGAATACTTTAATAAAGAGGAACATACTAGGATCATGTTTACTCAAGGAACTATGCCTATATATTTTCTTGAAGAAAAAAATAATGATGAGAATTTTTCTTTTTTCTTTACTATCAATAATTTTATTACACTAAACTAAAGGGAGAAAGTGTGCAGGCAAAATCAAAATACCATAGGCCAAGAAGACTGGTAATACTGACGGCTTTGTCTGAATTACCAGTTCTACTGGTTGATGCTTTGCTGCAGTTCATGCAAGAGTCTCTAAAATAAGCAACTTAGCAGTGATAACTGCTAGTCCAACTCCACAGTACATCATCCATGACAATGAGGGTGGATTCTGAAATTCATTTCCATAAAAGTTCCCTGAAGTTGCGCCATAAATTATTTTAACACAAAATTGACCTTAAAGGTACCCTAAAATATTAAATACATAATGTTTAAAATATTTATTAATCATATATTCTTTATTGCAAAGTCCTATCTGTTCAAACAGAATTCATGCACTTGAAAGAGGAGCCTGGTGGTTTCTTCTCTGATCCCTATTTTCTTTTCACTTCCAAGTTTCTAGTTCATTGTGGGTGTTGTTTGTTTCACAAACAAAGCACTTAGCTTTGGAGATCATCATAGAGAAGATCATCAGGAAATGTGAGGAAGTATCAAACCAGTCAATCCTAATGGAAATCAACCCTGAATATTCATTGGAAGGACTGATGCTACAGCTGAAGCTCCAATAATTTGGCCATCTGATGCAAAGGGCAGACTTATTGGAAAAGACCCTGATGCTGGGAGAGATTGAGGGCAGGAGAAGGGGATTACAGAGGATGAGATGGTTGGATGGCATCACTGACTCAATGGACATGAGTTTGAACAAACTTTAGGGGACAGTGAAAGACAGGGAAGCCTGGCGTGCTGCAGTCTGTGGGGTCACAAAGAGTTGGACACGACTTAATGACTGAACAACAGCTAAGTGAGAAATCTGAAGAAACCGATACAACTGTGGATTAGAAACAGTTTGAGAATGAATATGACGTTGTTGTTCAGTTGTCCAGTTGTGTCCAACTCTTTGGAACTCCATGGACTGCAGCACGCCAGACCTCCCTATCCCTCACCATCTCCTGGAGTTTAACAGTGATGCCATCCAGCCATCTCATCCTCTGATGCCTTCTTCTCCTGCCCTTGACCTTTCCCAACATCAAGGGCTTTTCCAATGAACCATTTGTTCGCATCAAAATACTGGCGTTTCAGCTTCAGCATCAGTGAATATTTAGGAGATCTCTCTTAAGATTGACTGGTTTGATCTCCTTGCTGTCCAAGGGACCACAATTTGAAGGCATCAATTCTTTGGCATTCTGCCTTTTTTACGGTCCAGCTCTCACAACCATATGTGACCACTGGGAAGACCACAGCCTTGCCTATATGGACCTTTGTTGGCAGAGTAATCTCTGTTTTTCAACACTCTGTTTAGGTTTATCTTTGCTTTCCTGCCAAGAAGCAATCGTGTTCTGATTTCATGGCTGTAGTTACCATCTGCAGTGATTTTGGAGCCCAAGAAGAGAGAATTTGTTACTACTTCCACCTCTTCCCCTTCTACTTGCCATGCAGTAATTGGGCCAGATGCCATGATCTTAGTTTTTTTAATATTTAGTCTTAAGCTGTACTCTGCTCCTTCACCAGCATCAAGAGGCTCTTTAGTTCCTCTTCACTTTCTGCCATGAAGAGTGGTATTATCCACATATCTGAGGTTGCTGATGTTTCTCCTGCCTATCTTAATTCCGACTTGTAACTCATCCAGCCCAGCTTTTCTCATGATGTGCTCAGTGTATAGATTAAACAAACAGGGTGACAGCAGACAGCCTTGTTGTACTCCTTTCTTGATCTTGAATCAGTCAAATGTTCCATACAGGGTTCTAACTGTTGCTTCTTCACCCACATACAGGTTTCTCAGGAGACAAGTAAGATGGTCTGGTATTCCCATTTCTTTAAGAGCTTTCCACAGTTTGTCATGATCCACACAGTAAAAGGCTTTAGCGTAGTCGATGAAACAGAGATAGATGTATTTCTGAAATTCCCTTGCTTTCTCTATAATTCCGTGAACGTTGGCAATTCGATCTCTAGTTCCTCTTCCTTTTCTAAACCCAGATTGGATATCTGGAGGTTCTTGGATCACATAATGCTGAAGCCTAGCATGAAAGATTTTAAGCATAACCTTACTGTCAAGGAAGACAGAGAGCAAATAATCACACTCCCTCTCATCCACAGCTGAATGGCATGTGCACCTGATCTAATGATGTTTCTTTTCTGTGTAAACTAATTTTTAGAGTTTCCCATGGATCAGTAGAGAATTTCTGAATGGCCTAGTAGGAATGACAACAAAACCAGAAAACATGCAGACACATCTCAAGCAACACAAAATACTAAATCTACAAAATTCATAAAGTATCTCCTGTATGTGCACACCCACAACCCCTTGAGAAATTATAAAAGGAATGAACCAGTTTCTGTCCACAGAGTTGATACACTTGTTAGAATGAAAATATATCTATATAAACCATTTTTCTGATAATAAACTTCCCTAAGATAATACTTGTAAGATTATCATGGTAGTTTTACTCACTGTTACAAAGGACATTTGTATATTTTCTTGAAAACGATGGCAGGCTGGCACCATTTGGCCCCAACTACATTACACCTCCAAGTCTCATGTAGCTGGATATTAACCAATCATAACTTCTTTACATGGTGCAGTTGGTAAGGGTAGAATGCCTGTGATGCAGGGTGAAGAAGTGCTCCCAAGATGAACCTGGTCTGTTCCACAGCTTTAGCCCACTACTTCTAAATGGGAGCCATTGGGCCTAGAACATACCTTAATAGGGAATGTGAATCAAGTATTTTAAAAAATCCTAATAAAACCAAAGCACAAGGCTTACAGTCTATGCTCTGATAGATTCATTTTTTATGTATGGATGGCAGCAGGCTATTACCTGTGACTCCTTTTAGCTTATTTACTTTGCTGTACATAGTTGAAAATGATGCCAGACCTAAGTTTCCACCAGCTTTCTAGATCTGTCCAGAAAAATCAAAGCCATGCACATCCTGACATAAAGCCCACACATGTTACCTGCTATTTACGTAGCTGATACAGTTGCCCTTTTAGGGTTGTCTTGCTGCTGAATCTAATATTCTGCTCGGATTGAGTTTTCCCATATGTTGCTCATGTTAGCTGTATTCAAACTTCCCAAATTAGAAATGAATGCATGTGCTATATATCTCAGTCTCAAACGTGGATTTTTCAACTATGTGCTTGATTTGTACTTTATGCTGTTGAAATTGCTGTTCTTATGTGGACTAACTTGGCTGAATGAGATTCTGAATAAGGACTATAAAAAAAACAAACAGCAATGCCCTTTAATCAGATCCTAGAGCAGGGGTCCCCAACCTCTGGGATCTAATGCCTGATTATATGAGGTGGAGCTGATGTAAGAATAATAGAAATTAAGTGCAGAATGAATGTAATGTCCTTGAATCATCCTGAAACCATCACCTGGTCCCCAGTGCCAAAAAGGTTGGGGACTGCTGTCCTAGAGGATTGGGTAAGAGAATAACTGACATTCCTGCTTATCTATGTTACTTAAAATCTAGCTAGAATTAGAAATTGAATAGGACTGTAGAATGTGAAAATGGACTTCATCTTCAATTATTTCAGCTGCAAACCCTCTGAAACTAATAGAGGAGGAAGGTCACAGTTAGATACAACCAAAGTCCCTTTATGGCTATAAATGGAAGACAGCTAGGCCCTAGACACATGCATTTGTAAAGGACAATCTCCCAGGGTGACACAGCAGGGTTGTCAAGACCTGAAACACAGGATAACAGATACTGGGCTAGTAGCAGATCCTGGATGGCTTTACTTGCTGACTGATAGAATGATTGCCTTATATGTGCTCTCTCTGGCATTGACTCGCTGGGACAGATAAAATACATCAAGTCCATAATCTTAGGATCCTCTTAGTTAATAGTGAGGTCTCATTCTATGCAGCACCCAAGATCACCAAACCTCAGATGTATCTCTTCTAAATACATGAAGTCCTGGGGATACACCACGACTCTGTGATATATATTCTTCATTGCGTTAGGAGTGAACATAAGTAAAATCAAATTTCAAACCAACTCCAAGTCAATGATCTTGCCTGTCTTTGAATCTAGGTAAGATTCCTTGGTCTAGCCTAGCACAGATAGAAAGCATAATTTAGAATGAAAATTAAAGCCAGCTTACATTAGTAAAAATTAGTTTCTGAATTTGCATGAAAGTGGAAGATTTGGGATTAACTTGGTGGTATGATTACATTTGGAGAAGGCAATGGCACCCTACTCCAGTACTCTTGCCTGGAAAATCCCATGGATGGAGGAGCCTGGTGGGCTACAGTCCATGGGGTCGCTGAGAGTCGGACACGACTGAGTGACTTCACTTTCACTTTTCACTCTTATGCATTGGAGAAGGAAATGGCAACCCACTCCAGTGTTCTTGCCTTGAGAATCCCAGGGACAGGGGAGCCTGGTGGGCTGCTGTCTATGGGGTCGCACAGAGTCGGACACGACTGAAGCGACTTAGCAGCAGCAGCAGCAGCATGACTACATTTAAAAGGAATTTTTATTTTAAAGATAATTTATGTATGTAGTTTCATAGGCATAACACCACATTTTTTAATTATATTTTTTCCACATTGTTAGGTGGAATGCTGTAGGTTACTTCAAATTAATATCCCATAGCATTATTTTGTAATTTTATTTATAAGTCTATTGTAAAATATTCAAATTATAAAAAGCTCATCATCTTGGGATACTATAAGGATTAAAACATAAAGAAAAGTATAATAAAATTGTAAAATATGGTCTTCTATTCAGAATACATATTATTAGCATGTTCTTTCTTATGGGCCATAAAACCCACCAACTATATACAAGGTTTCTTTATCCAGTAAGTAGTAATGGAACATCTGCTTTCTACAAAGCACAGCACTAAGAACCATGAGAACATAAAGCTAAAAACCAAAAGCCTGTCCTTGAGAAACATGTAAAGAGAATAAAGTGCAAAGATACATAAGGAGAAATGGTAGAGAAATTACAAGGCAACACGAGCAAACTGCAGGGCCCTTTGTAACAGGACACACTTATGGATTAGTTATGTGTTCAAGGATGACTACAGGTATGATCTTTGCCCTCAGGGAGTTCATTGTCTGGAAGGATAGACAAATGAATATTAAAAATGTTCATTTTTCAATACCACATAATGTTATAGGAAATATGCACAAGTGCAGATTATAAATATTTACTATAAATAATTACTGATTTTCTCAAGATCAGTACTATAGTGCTTTTCTATTGAAGGCTTCTTGAAATAGACAAGTTTGAATCTGAGCCTTGAAAGACACAAGGATTAGGACAGGTAAAAGGAAAGCTCTGCAGCGGTATTTTGGGTGTTAAGAACAAAATGGATAAAAACCTTAAGGCAGGAATTTGTAGTAGGAGCTGTGGAGGGAATGGTGAAGATCAGACAGACAGGAGATGCGGGTTAGAAAGTGGCTGTGAGCCATGAGTTGCAGAGCCTTAGGGATGGTGAGTGGACTTCAAACTTGAATACCAACTCAGAGACGGGACTCAATTTGATGTGCCACAGAGAAACACTGGAGGCTGAATCACTCCTGTTACAGACTAAGGTCTCTAGAAAGGCAGACTCTGAACAGTTTGGTGTTCAGGATGTTTATCAGAAGTGTCCTTGATGTTAACACTTAGGGAGGAGGAGAAATCAGAAAAGCCCAGGGATAAGTCAGCTGACTCCACAAGGAGCTCTGGAGCTGAAATAGCCAGGAAGCCAGGAAAAGTGGTGTTATGTCTTCATATTGCTGCTGCAAGAAGGCACTACCTATGGGCCATTCCAGGAAGAGATGTGAATAGGACCATACAGCTGTCACCAGGGCAATCCCTGAAGTGGCTGACATGCTGGCCACTGGTAGTAAATCCATGCAGGTGTGACTCCTGGATGGACACAGAAATCTTTCTGTGTCCTTTGTTTCTTTTTGTAGGCACTAGTTTTCAGCCTTCATGACCTTCCCTGAGTTCCAGAGAGCAGTTTTTACTCAGGGAAGGGATGAAATGCAGAGACAAGGGAGGAACAGCCTTGTCTACAAAAAACAGTAGTGCAGCCTTGGGGCAGGGTCCTAGGACGGTCCAGATGGTCCTAGCAGTGAAGAACCCACCTGCCAAATTCAGGCGACATAAGAGATGCAGGTGCGATCCTGGGTCAGGAAGACCCCCTGAAGAAGGCAACGGCAACCCACCCTAGTATTCTTGCCTGGAGAATCCCATGAACAGAGAAGCCTGGCAGGCTACACTCCATGGGGGTCACAAGGAGTCAGACACGACTGAAGCAACTTAGCACACATGCACGGGGCAAGGTCCTGGTTCCACCTCAAGGGATACATGTAACAGCATCTTTGAGCTGTTTTATGGAACTAAAAAGCCCTGAGTGAAAGATGTCAGTATTCTTCATTTCAGAGAAGGTCACATTTTGATAGCCTCAAGAAGCTCATCAGGAGAACACCTGAGGCCACAATAATAATAAAGTACAGGCCCTGCACACACCCTGAACCTTATCAACCCTGCCCTTGAGTAGTGTGTTAGTCACTCAGTCGTTTCTGACTGCGACCCCATGGACTGTAGCCTGCCACTGCCAGGCTCCTCTGCCCATGGGATTTCCCAGGCAAGAATACTGGAGTGGGTTGCTATTTCCTTCTCCCAGGAGATCTTCCCAACCTAGGGATCGAACCCAGGTCTCCTGTATTGCAAGCAGATTCTTTATCATCTGAGCTAAGGAGACTCAGGCCTGTCCTTGAACTAGTGCTCAAAAATTCCTCACCAAATCCTACAGTGTTGAGACACAAAGTTTTGAGAGGCACAAGCATGCTGTGTTCCCCTCTTCGCCTGGCAAAGCAATAAAGCTGTTATTTCTACTTCACTCAAAACCCTGTCTCTGATATGCGCTTTGGCACCAGGGCACAGAGGCCAACTTTTGGACATAGGTAGCACTTTCAGCAGCTGGGACAAATCCTTCCTTGAAAGAAAACCTGAGGAGTTATGATTACCAGTTTCATTTAACAGTGCAAAAGGCAGTGGTTCTCAAAGTGCAAGAAGGAGCAACACGCGAAGATGGAAGTACAGCATTTAAGGAACTGAGCCTCCAAATGACCTAAAAGTGCAGAACAAAACTGTCACGCTAGGACAGAACTGTCATGTGAGAGAGAAACAAACCTCTATCATTTTTGTTTGACTGCTTAACCTTTACCCTAAATTGTACATCCACAGCTGTGTCAGAAGAAAGTACTTCTAGTTAAATAAGGAAATTAGGTCATTTATGTCCTTCAAGCTCCTGAACTGCTTGGAAAGAAGTTCAACTTAATTTTCAGTATTATCAGATGCATATTGAAGTATTTCCTATTCGTGAAGATAGTGCAAACTAAGTCGAACCAGTTTTAAGATAGGTAATTCAGATGTACTGTTAAAGTATGCAGGAAGTGCTTTATCTATTACTGACATAATGTCAATTACCTAAAGTTTAATAGAAAACTTACTAAAAATTTTCTGTAAGTAACATTTTTAACACCAAGCCTTAACAGCATGATATCTGATAACTTTTGGTTAATAGTATAAATCACTTCTAGAACATAAGCTTCATGAAAATAATTAATGGTTATTTGTTAAATACACAGAACCTGGAAAATATTCCTGGCATGTAATAGGCATGGTATAAGACTGTAGAATGAATGAGTGTAATTTCTTTTGTGGTCTTAACATTTGTTAAAAAAAAAAAAAGAAAAACAGAACAGATAGCTACAAAGTACTGAAAGATTTTTATTTATCCTGAAACAAACCTTCTCAAAATCAAACCTTCTCAAAATCAACCACAATGAAGTAGTTGTTTAAATTACATAAAGAAAAAAAACTCCATGATTCTATAACAAAACTTTCAGTATTAGACTCACTGATAAAATTCAAGGTTTATGAACAGTTGTGTCATGGGAAAATATAAGCTCCTAGAACTCAAGAAAAATGTAAAATATATGAAATTGTATTTTATTAAATGAACAGTGAGTTCCCTTATAATAATGGACCAATACTGGACTTACAATCCTAGCATGTCTTAAACATGGCTTTTATTATCTACAGTTATGTTTTAGAAATAGTATTTTGAAACTTTTCTTAAATCTACAAATGATTGAAGCGGTATAATGCTAAACCCAGTGCACATACTTTATACCAGGTAAAAAAGATCAAGAAGACTTTAGGTTTGGCATTATCTAGTCTAGGGCTTCAGTCAACTACTCTAGTTGGATCAACCCTTTAAAGTGGGCAAAACTATTAATTCTATAAGTCAGTCAGTGAACCAGTTATCTTTGTTCCATTTTAAGGCCAAAGAATACATTCTTAACTGGGAATTATTGCCATTAGATTGCAGAGGGATCCTACTGAGTAATTTGATAGATAGGTAATCTATAAGACTACCAGGAAAACAGCTCAGCTCCATTGCATATGTTTAAGGCAATGAGCTCAAGTGTCAGTATAAGTTTAAGAGTTGGCTCATGTTCTGGCTCTGTGGTTCATCATTAAGGGTGACTCTGTTTAGACTTCACTATGACATAATTTTTCAGTATGTTTACTGCAGATATTATTTTCCATCCATTTAACTCATAGAAACATTAACAGAATAACATGACAAGATGCATTAAAATAGAATAGGGAATATGGAGGAAAGATACAGTATGAATCCAAGATAGCATTAAACTTATTTTATTACTAGTGAAGATTTATGCATAGTTTCAGAAGTATTTCATGTCTCAGTCATTATTTGTGTGCATTAGAAGATAATCCTCTTCATTATACATTAAGAATGAAGAATTTTTCACAAATTTTCCAAAAAGAAATGGCCTCAAGAAATATATGTCCACTGCAATGTATGCTGCACACTAAAATAGAAGTTACGATAGTAAAATATTTCTTTGCTCAGACATCTGACTGCTAATTTCTGATTAATGTCCTAATACAGAAATATGCTCCAATTCAAATGCTTTTTTAAAATCCCCTCTTCGAATACTCTGGCATATTCCGAGAATGGTGATATAAAAGATGAAAAAATCTTAATCTTGCCAGAAAATATAAGGGAATCTTAAAAAGTAAAAAAAAGTCAGAAAAAAATGTTAAATATTTTCTTAGGACCAATTGCTAGGTAACCAAATAGTCCCCACTCTCTGCATGAGTTTTTAGTCACTGTTGACAAGGCTTGTTTTGGGTCTTAGTTTTATAATTTTTCTGATGTGTACATTAAAGCCAAGTATGGTCCAGTTTTATATATCCCTTGTAGACTCTTACTTTGGTTTCCCTTTTCTGAGCGCCTTTATTCTTGGAGCTGATTCTTCTAATCATCAGGGAGTTCTGCCCCGTTTTAACACTGATATCGTTAGCTCCACTCTAACATGGGATCCTCTTTCCTATTCTCATCTCAGGAGGACATTTCTTTGTTTGGCCATGGAAAACTCAATTTGAAGGGTGTATCTGAATTTCCTGTGTATTAGAAAATCCTGTGTTTGTTTTAACTATCTCCATATCATATCAAACAAAACAAAAAAGAAACAAGCCCCCTACCTCTTCCTAATGATGTCCCTTTGTTAGCTGCATCCTCCTTCTTACAATCAGACACAAAGTCTAATTTCTACCAAGTAAGTATAAGATTATTTGAAATAAGTTACTCAGGACTTAGCATGAAAGCTACTCGTATTCCGCAGTTATTCAGGAAACTTATTATAATACATGTATACATATGTCTTAAAAATGTCTCCATGTAGAAATCTAAATTTATCCACCTAAATTATACCACCTTATTAATCTTAGTTATTTCAGATGTCATCCCACGTAGGAAAAAGCAAATTTTTAAATTTCATATGCAAGTCCTGTTGTCCTCACAAAGCTGACCCCCAGCTACACCACTGATTCATTCTCAACTTTCCTTCAAAACAGATTTAAGTCGCAAGAAATGAGTGCAACTTCCGCCCCAGTTGATGATATGCATTGACTTAATATCCATGTGTTAAGACTGCAATGTTTTCTAAAGCTACACACTACAGAGAGGTTTTTGCTTAAGAAAAAAGTTACAAGTGAGTTAGGTGCAATATTTTCAAGGGGTTTTAATTTCACCTTAAAGTAAGATTGTTGATGTAAGGATGATAAATTGTAAAAATAATGAATTTTCACTATAATAATGACATTTTACTATATGTCTCTCACTCAATTCTGCTTAAAATATATATTTTGACAGAGACAAAAGTGATCTCAAGTAAGGACTGTAAAACTTCATTTACATATGTTCCATTGAGAATAATTTCATTTTTACATTGTGCCAATATCCTGTACACACCTAGGAATTTGGCACGGTGGCATAAGGCTGTATAACTCAGCATCCATCAGGGACTCAGGGTCTTACTACACTTGCTGTCATCCAACATTTCAAATCTTCAGCCTAAAATTATAATAGGCGTAAGGAATAAAGAGTTTCTTTATTTTAGGCAGCACAGTCACGAAAAGGCTAATTGCATCTTCTGAGCTATTAATTGACTTAGCTCCAGGATGACTATATAAAACATATGGTGTAAGATTTTAGCAACTGTCCAGAGCCATGCACAGAGGGCATTTGGCTTCTTTTTGTAGAGAAGAACCGAAGGTAATCCCTTTGCAGCTGCAGTGCAGATGGTTTTCTTTACACCATTTCACTGAATACTAAACAGAAACTGGAAAAAGTTTGAAAACATAACAAACAAACAGCTGAGTGTTAGTTTAAATGCTCTTTGCATCCATCAGAGAGAAGCATTCAGAAACTCTGGATGTTTACCAGATAGTTTGAAAGGAAAACAGAGATGTGAAAATGGAATAAAATGATTTTGAAATTGTACCTAAATATGGTTCTGTGTGGTTTTCTTCAAAGTAACAATATAATTAAATCTCTCTGAAACTTCAATTATGGGTGTCATGATTCATAATCCTCCACATCATCAAAAGTTTAGGTTTCCCTAAAAATATGCTGAGATGAATAAAGCTGAAATCACCTATTGCTAAAGGAGGTACTTGAAAATCATGTCATCTGTTAACCTTCATTCTTGCTCTCTGGTGTGGCAACCTAACATGCTGTCTTCCTTTTAAATTAAAATGTACAGTGCAGCTTGCTTACCATTTCAACTTCACATCATTTATTCTACTGTGACAGAAAGAAAATGCTACATCAAAGACTAGTCAGTAGGGGAAAAAGCAAAGTCATGTCAATGAAGGGGTTTGGCCTGTTAAGATGCTAGGAAATAATAATGGTATATTAAGTCCACTGGAAAGCTTTACCATATTAATACACAAAAAATTCATTTATATGAATGTGCTTGATATTCTTCTAGACATATTGGTTGTTGTAGTAACAAAATATTGTCATATGCTTAGTATTTCATGGGGCTTCCCTGGTGGCTCAGACAGTAAAGAATCTGCCTGCAGTGCAAGACACCCTAGTTTAATCCCTGAGTTGGGAAAATTCCCTGGAGAAGTGAATGGCTACCCACTCCAGTATTCTTGCCTGGAGAACTTCACAGACAGAGGAGCCTGGTGGGCTACAGTCCATGGGGTTGCAAAGAGGCAGATATGACTGAGTGACTGATACTTTCAATTTCATACATAACTAGAATGAACATTGTCAAAATACTGCCACTTTTAGTTTCTAATTACGGATAAGATTATGGCGAGTATTTATGGATAATTTTTCTTAGCTAACTTGTCTCAGATGCTGTCTGGACTTCCTAAAATAAACAACTTTCATATTTAAAAAGTTATTTTAAAAAATGATGTGATATTAATAATAAGCAGGCCTCAATCAGAAGTTGATATTTTATGTAAAAGTAAGTTATACATTTGATAAACAGAATAATTTCCAAACTTCCTAGAAGTCAAGTATTACAATGAAGGTCTCCTCGAAACTGAAATAAACACTGCATTTCTCTAACAGAGCAACTATGGACTTCATCAGTTGGACAGTTCTGGAGTTGTAAACAGCAATATGATTTAGCCAAATTATGTTCTGAAACCCTACTATCCGATGGTATCAAACCTCATGTGACCTAAATGAAAATGAATTCCTCTTCTCCACTGCTCAAGTCTTCCCTATACTTGAGTTCCATAAGGCAAACAGAAATTGCCTTGCATTATGAAAAAAAAAAAAAAAAAAAAGCAAAGACACTGCATGCCAATGCCAGCTCTAAATGGTTGGTCGTTGGTGTGACGTCTTTTTTCCTAAATGTCTGCCATCTGGAGCAGGCATCCTCACTGCTCTGTCTTGCCAGCATCCATCTCATTCCCAACTTCTAGCTAAAACTGTTTTGCATATCCCTTGTTTAGTCCCCTGAATTCCTTTCTTCTCACTTGCTTGCCTTTCACTTAACTTGGTAAAACACTACAATGGCTGCATTTAATTATCTTATCAATGTTCAGCTAAAAAGGACAATACCAAATTCACATATGGCTGCTGCTATCATTTGCAGCCCAATGAGTAAAAAGATGCTTTACATCTGAATCCTTCAACCAGAAAAGTTGTGCTATAACACATTGAAGAAATAATTGGTTCCAACTTGATAGACTATGTTTCCAAAGAAGCTGAGAAGACCGCCTTAATATACTGGGAGGCACTTTTTTAGACACATCAGTTACTAACCAGCCTAAGAGAAATGCTGAAGTGTTGGCATGGGAATGACTGCTTAAGTTTGTGACACACAGCTGCTTGTCAGTCCTCTGGCCCTGAAGAGGGCTTTCATGGGGCTCAGGTATCCTGAGGAAGCTCTTGATTCTCAGCAGCAGAGCCTGAAGCTGGAGGAGAAAGAGCCTATAGCTTGATTCAACTTGAGAATGGGTTAGTCATGATGAGAGATACATGAATCCATTACATAGTACTCGGAAATTACTTGGGTCTCAAATAATATGGTTTCCCTCAAACTAATAATACAATTAAAACAATTAAATCTGTCTGAAACTTCAAATATGAGTGCCATGACTTATTATTAAAAGCTTATGTTTCCCTGTAAAAGCACTGAGCTGGGTAAAGTTGAAACCATTTCCATTTCTATGAAGACTCCAACGCAGAGTACCTTCTATCCTAGGATGAGGAGAGGGGCTCAAGTGCAAGCACAGGAAGCAGAGCCTGGGATGAATGAAGGACATTTCAGACAGGTTTCTTATGACACCACACCCCATATGTTTGGATATTTTTTACTCACTTGGCAGGTTATAATGCTGAGGTAATGAGACCAGTAAAATGTATCAGTTCTTTGTTGGATTATTAGTCCTTTTTCCTAAGGAATGCTATTACTTTTTAGCAATTTTCTCTATTCCTAAAACATTACAAAATACTTTAAATGTTCCATGAATTCCAAAAGGACCATAAGGTTCAAAGGGCAGAAAGACTTTTACTTTGCCAGTTCTAGAATAACCTTAGTGTCTAATAAAGACAATATCACAAAAAACCCTAAAACTCACCTCTACACAGCCTTAATGCCAAGCATCAGTCTAGTGAGAAATGTGATAAAGGGTAATATATTCATAAACAAATAAGGGGTGACAATCTATTATAAATAGCATACTGGGCTTTTTCATCAAAGTGCCTGTATAGATGAAGGGCGGGTGTACAAAAAACTTTATTGTTTATGTTAATCCTTATGATTTGTCATAAGTATTAGTTCAACTCTATAAAAATTTAATTCAAATTGAAAATCTTCCATGTATTTTGTTTTATATATATAGTGTAATATTTATGCTATGTTACCTTTTGATTACTAAAGTGGTACATACTTGTTATAAATAAAGCAAGAAATCTGAAGGGAGTATTATCATGCAAAACTGCTGTATTTACTATTCAGCACCAACTGTCCCATTGGAAGGAACATCCTGGTGTTCCTCATGGAAAAACCACCCATCTCCAGCTGTTAAGACTGTGGTTTGGGTAGATCATCTCCTGGCTTTAGGGTGAACCCACCGAATACTAGCACTCTCATCCTCTGGCCAAAGACACTGGCACGCATATAAGCCAATGACCTAAGCCATTTTACCAAGATCCAACTTTATAACATGGCTGTTGCTTCTGCTTCTATTTCCATTCTCCAGGTATAATCATTGATATCAGTTTGGTATGTTTCTATCCAGACTTATTTCTCTGTTATATATATTTGACAATAAAATAAGCCTATACAGACATATGTGTGTGTGTGTGTGTGTATACACACTGCTATTCATGTATATACGCCTACAAATAAAGTTTCTAAATAGCGTGGTAAAGTGTATGAAACTAATTTACTTTTACTCACATCTTTTCATTTTAGGGCAACAGACATACATTACTTTGCTTAATCACAGCATAATACTCTATCACATAGAAAAGGCATACTTTACATCACTAGTAGGGTATTCTATCAGTGAGCCTTGATAGGAGAAAAACACTGGCTAAAACAATAATCTCATTTGCCACTATCATTAGTTGGCACCTCAGGAATGCCACAGAGAAGGCAGTGGCACCCCACTCCAGTACTCCTGCCTGGAGAATCCCGTGGATGGAGGAACCTGGTAGGCTGCAGTCCATGGGGTCGCTGAGGGTCAGACACGACTAAGCAACTTCACTTTCACTTTTCACTTTCATGCATTGGAGAAGGAAATGGCAACCCACTCCAGTGTCCTTGCCTGGAGAATCCCAGGGATGGGGGAGCCTGGTGGGCTGCCGTCTATGGGGTCACACAGAGTCGGACACGACTGAAGTGACTTAGTAGTAGTAGTAGCAGGAATGCCATAAGATGTAGAAGTAGCCAAGTTGCACAGTGGTAAAGAATCCCCCTGCCAATGCAGGAGACACAGAGCAGGAAGATCCCGTGGGGGAAGAAATAGCAACCCACTCCAGTACTCTTGCCTGAAAAATCCCATGGGCAGAGAAGCCTGATGGACTATACAGTCCACAGGGTCATAAGAGCTGGACACGACTGAGTGACTTGGAATGCATTGCTAAGGGGACAGAGTCCTGAAGAAATTGAGCCTATGAAAAAGGTTAAAGAGACTCAGCAGAACTCAAGGAAAAAGAAAAAAAGATGTCATTTGTACCCAGTCTCACTGCTATCTTCCTCATATTCTCATCTGACAGAGCAGGATCTAACATCAGAAGACTTACTTTCTTTAACAAGGGAAAAAAAAAAATAGAAATCATGCTTTGTTTTTAGTAAAACCAGGCTTACATTAGCCTTGGAATTGAGCCCTAACTCCTGAAATCAGGATTGAGAGTTTGGGATTGAAATCTCAATTGATTCAAAGGAGATGGAAGTTGGCAGTAATGAATGCAGATCTGAGGAAATTACAAGTATGCAAAGACCAAGACCTGGGGGACCTCTGGCGGTTCATAGGTTCATAAGCAAAAATATGCAAAAGGGTTGGCTTTATCAAAGTCCAAAACTGCATGTGTCCATTTAATTGATCATTAAATTAAAAGTTTCCATATGTGGACCATAGCAACTAGTGTATCCTAAGTATTAATTCCTTAGATCAGGAATCATATTCCCTCAATATTCCATACACAAAACATGTTTTTTTTTTATGTACACAGTATATTATATTTAGAGAAGTTACTTAAGATTGATATCTTTTACTCTTTACTTTTTCATACTGATTGAATATTTAATTAACTGCAATGATTTGCTTAAAGACTTTTGTATGAGATTTTCAGTTCCTTTGGGAAAGAAACCACATCTGTTTTATTCTGTAGTATATCTCTGGCATATATGCCATGCGTTTGCCCTAGCCAGTGCATTTTGTTCAGTGTGTTTGCGAGCAATGAGGAGAAAAAGGAGGAGAAAATGGAAAGAGGAGAAGAAATGAGAAAAATGGAGATGAAAGATAAAGAAAAAGCCTAAAGAAGAAAAGAAAAAACTCATTTCTAAATCATGCATATAGTCTGCAATATTACCCCATGAAGACGAGATGTTTTTGCAAAGTAACTAAGAACAGGATGGCTTGAAGGAAGCAGATTACAATGGCTCCCTTTTGTTTTTCATCCATTCATACCTAAAATTCTATACATAGACTATTTCCTTACACATTTCTCCCTTCTCAAAAAGGCAGGTCAAGCAAATGTCAAGTCTATTTTTATTATAGCCAAGTACATGTATACTCACATAAGTGGCATTTCAAATGGTATTGAGTCTTTCCTATGCCAGCTAGAATACTTAATAACCCCCCAGAACACCTAAAGCCGCACAAAACTGAACAAGAGTTATATGAAAACACTCTGAAGTTAAGTGTTTTTCCCCGTATTTAGTACTATCCTCTCTTTTCAGGATTAAGCACATTGTGGAAAAGTTGTCATAAAATCAAAGGATATTGAATGAAAAGAGGTACATGAAGAGGCTTCCTAACTTTTGAAATCATCTTATTTTTATATTTTATTCAATAACTAATTCTCATTCTAAATGGAAACGTCTCTCATTTGAGCAAGAGAAAACAAGGTCAAAGTTTTGTTCCTTTTTGATCCATTTTATCAGGAAAAAGTACCATTTTGCAACATTTACTTCATGTCTGTACTTTGTATGGTAATTCTTAATTGTCTGTAGAGTTTGGATTATCCAAAAACATCAAGTTTAATCAAAATGGAGCTACCAGGGAGAATGGGAGAAAAATGTATTAGTACAGTTAATTGTAGCTCTAACATAAGGAAGCTAAAAATTTTAATTTTGCTTAGAAAGAATAGAAATTCCAAGTGAATACTCATGAATTTCATCATTTCCATATAGATATTTTCCCAATCTAATTTAATATTTATTAAGTCTCTACTCGGAGAAGGCAGTGGCACCCCGCTCCAGTCCTCTTGCCTGGAAAATCCCATGGACGGAGGAGCCTGGTGGGCTGCAGTCCATGGGGTCGCTGAGGGTTGGACATGACTGAGCGACTTCACTTTCACTTTTCACTTTCATGCATTGGAGAAGGAAATGTCAACCCACTCCAGTGTTCTTGTCTGGAGAATCCCAGGGAGGGGGGAGCCTGGTGGGCTGCCGTCTATGGGGTGGCACAGAGTCAGACATGACTGAAGTGACTTAGCAGCAGCAGCAAGTCTCTACTATAAAACATTTTTAGTACATTTTTAAAACTGAGTTCAAAATTTAAAAAAAAAAAAAAACACTTCAAAATTATACCCACAGGGAAGTCATTTTATTGTGCTGTTTCTTCTGATAAAATAATTTCCTCTAAACTACCTTCCCAGACAGAAAAATATTTTCCACACTTAATTCAGAACTCAAACTTATCTTTTATGCTTTTGAGTGTAGATTAACTAAAGGCATTAATCCCCAAAAAACCAAATAGCACTGGATTAGATGGGCCAGATTGGGTTCTCTGTGTTTATACAACTAGCCAGAAAATTGCTACATTTCAATGTCACTTTATCTTTTCAGAACCAGTTCTAGACAAAGAGTCAAGAAACATTGCAAATTCCATTCTGCTTTTCCTCTATGGGAAGTTTTTCCAGTGTCTACAGAAATGATGGTGCTTAATGCCTTTATACAAAATTCAGATTTTGGGGGAAGATAAAATCATTAAGGAGAGCCCACTTGAATTTTATATTTTGATCAGAGTCTTGCATATATTGACATCTAAGTTTATTTCATTATGTCTCAAAATAAATTAAGTAACATTCACTCCCAATTTAATCCTCTCTAAGATTATGCCAGCAAATTTGGAAAACTCAGCAGTGGCCACAGAACTGGAAAAGGTCAGTTTTCATTCCAATCCCAAAGAAAGGCAATGCCTAAGAATGATCAAACTGCCGCACAATTGTACTCATCTCACATGCTAGTAAAGTAATGCTCAAAATTCTCCAAGCCAGGCTTCAGCAATACGTGAACTGTGAAATTCCAGATGTTCAAGCTGGTTTTAGAAAAGGGAGAGGAACCAGAGATCAAATTGCCAACATCCTCTGGATCATGGAAAAAGCAAGAGAGTTCCAGAAAAACATCTATTTCTGCTTTATTGACTATGCCAAAGCCTTGGACTGTGTGGATCACAATAAACTGTGGAAAATTCTGAAAGACATGGGAATACCAGACCACCTGACCTGCCTCTTGAGAAATTTGTATGCAGGTCAGGAAGCAACAGTTCGAACTGGACATGGAACAACAGACTGGTTCCAAATAGGAAAAGGAGGACATCAAGGCTGTATATTGTCACCCTGCTATTTAACTTATATGCAGAGTACATCATGAGAAACGCTGGGCTGGAAGAAACACAAGCTGGAATCAAGATTGCTGGGAGAAATATCAATAACCTCAGATATGCAGATGACACCACACTTATGGCAGAAAGTGAAGAGGAACTCAAGAGCCTCTTGATGAAAGTGAAAGAGGAGAGTGAAAAAGTTGGCTTAAAGCTCAACATTCAGAAAACAAAGATCATGGCATCTGGTCCTGTCACTTCATGGCAAATAGATGCAGAAACAGTGGAAACAGTGTCAGACTTTATTTTTCTGGGCTCCAAAATCACTACAGATGGTGACTGCAGCCATGAAATTAAAAGACGCTTACTCCTTGGAAGGAAAGTTATGACTACCCTAGATAGGATATTCAAAAGCAGAGACATTAGTTTTCCAACAAAGGTCCATCTAGTCCAGGCTATGGTTTTTTTGGTGGTCAGGTATGAATGTGAGAGTTGGACTATGAAGAAAGCTGAGCACCGAAGAATTGATGCTTTTGAACTGTGGTGTTGGAGAAGACTCTCGAGAGTCCCTTGGACTGCAAGGAAATCTAACCAGTCCATCCTAAACAAGATCAGTCCTGGGTGTTCATTGGAAGGACTGATGCTGAAGCTGAAACTCCAATACTTTGGCCACCTCATGCGAAGAGTTCACTCACTGGAAAAGACTCTGATGCTGGGAGGGATTGAGGGCAGGAGGAGAAGGGGATGACAGAGGATGAGATGGCTGGATGGCATCACTGACTGGATGGACATGGGTTTGAGTAAACTCCGGGAGTTGGTGATGGACAGGGAGGCCTGGCGTGCTGCGATTCATGGGGTCGCAAAGAGTCGGACACGACTGAGCAACTGAACTGAATTGAAGATTCATCCACAACTTTGAGAAAACAGTTCTATGTAGCCAAAAAAACATTACCAGAGTATAATATTCTAATAATTAAATAAGATAATGCTTTTGCCTAAAAATGCCATCACAAATCAATAAACTATTTTGGTTGTTAACACATGTCCTGTATTTACCACAAAAGTCTGATTTCTTTTGTCAACAAAAAAATCTGTGAAGTATAGAACTATGTAAATTAAAATTTAATTTCATGTAGATTTCCAGTAATTTATTGCTCATAAAATGTTAATTTCATCATAAATGGGTATTGTAAATATGTAATAAACCAGAAGACACAATGCAGTCACAGTATTTAACTTGCTAACATGCATTTATTATGATGTTTAATCTATCTCCTCCTCATTGAGCTGGGTTCTATGCAGGTTACAGAAATGAAACACATGGTCCTTTTCTTATAGAAGATTAAAATATAATTGAGATGATAGCAAGCCTCATAAAACCACACTGAACCATAATTGCTCAACTGTGAGGTGCCACGAAAAAGTGCTCTGGGAGTATAACTCAGTAAATCAGCAGAGACTGGAGGAGTTCACAGAGGGTTCAGCCGTTAGCTGAGATTTGTGTGGGCCCTTGCTGGAAAGTAGGATGTGGATGAGTGAAGGAAGAGAAGCAGCTTGGTGTCTATATGAGCAAGGCTCAGAGAACTGGGGGAAATAAGGCTGAGGTGGAACTGAGAAAGGCCATCAAGCTGAAGCCTTTGGGGTGTGATTTCGACCTTACTTTGTGTATAAATGTGTGGCATAGGTTTTGACTGATATGCAGAAGTATGTTCAATTTGGAGCAAGTGAAGAGGGCTCAGGAGGTCTGGCAGAAACAAGGTAAATGCAAGGAAAGGGACCTCTTAAATGTGTTGATGAAGGAAGGGTTGCTTTCATCATTTCTTTCTACTCTTTCATCCTTGGGGCAAACCTAAGGCACCAAGATCAAAAGTAACAAAAGCAGGGACCACAGCTGGCAAGGTTGTTAGATATTCATTATGAACTTCTTAAACTACCCAGTTTATTTTTTAAATAAGCAAGTCCTCAATGATTTTACTAAATAAAATGCCCCACTGCAAAAAAAAAAAAAAAAAAAAAAATCCTGGGATTTTAGAGCTAAAGGAGCTCAGAATGGGAACGAAATGAGTGATAGTGCAAATTAAAAGGAAGAAGAGGGTAAAATTTCCAGTTAAGTAATTATAACCAACTCCATCTTCCAAGCAAAGCTGCAAATATTCATTTTCATGGTGTGCTTAAATTAGACTGGATAAAAGTGTGCTCCTTAGATCCATTCCATTTTTCCTCATAATTTCTCTATATCATGTAACTAATTTAGTTGAACACTATTAATTTGTTTTTATTTAATTTGCCATATTTATCTTAATTTTTCATATTTAGGGCCTGACGATTAAGCTATTGTTTGTTTTTGATGACAGAAATGTTTTATTTGGCACCACTTATTACGGACAGATGATAAAAAGCTATGCTCAATTTTTTTTTTTTTTTAATCACCACAGCCTAACTCCTAGAGTAGACTACACAAATCCAAGAAGAATCCAAATCTACTTATCTTCAGGGTACAATACAAAACCTATCTATTCAAGTCTTTGACTAATAGCATTTACATTTATAAATTTCTCTGGGCTCTGCGGGTTGAAAATATTTTATATGAAACTCAAATATTATTAAGTAATATTCTATGATGTTATCACAGTGTTTTTAGCACCTATGTGCAAATATTCAATAACTTTAGCCTGAGGTATAATATTTTAAGTTTGTTAGTTTAGAACACAGGAAATTTTCCTCTGAAAGTATGAGTGTACCTAATAAATCAGAAAAAAAAGATAAAATTGAAGGTGTATCAAGAAATTACTTTATGCTATCTTGGTGTTTTGTTTCCCATTGAATGTTGGGTAGTCTGCAAACCACTACATAAAAACTATTATGTATAATATTATAAATATATATGTACAATATAATGAATTTTATGAATAGTTCATTCTAATGAATGCACACACATACACACATGTACATAAGAGTTAATGTCCAATTTGAACTAATATCCACAAACTTTGAACTTTTGGATATTAGCAAATCATTAATAAAGAATAATATTCATATTATATTGTATATAAAACATACTATCAACTAAAAGTATATGTTTTCTCAACCTTCTCACGAAGGCACAAGGTCCTACTTTAACAAAGAGTGACAACAAGGACGTGAAGCTGAGGAGGACCTCATCTTCAGGCTTGTCTTTCTCTAGGTGATTCCAGGCTTCCTCTTCCCTCATGTACACTGATATGATTATCTCCAACATCCCCTCACTGACTAAAATCGTGCCATTTGATGATAATAAATTATTATGATGCTGCTATTGCCTCTGATGCTGTCAGTTACACACTGTTGCCCAATTATTGGTCAGTCACTACCCTATATACTTTATATGTGCTCAGTCCAACTCTTCATGACCCCATGGACTGTAGCCTTCCAGGCTCCTCTGTCCATGGGATTTCCCAGGCAAGAATACTGGAGTGGGTTGCCATTTCCTTCTCCAATAATTTATACTCATTTAATTTTCACACCAACCTAGGAGGTAGATATTCTGATTATTTCCATTTTAGAAAAAAGGTTAAACAATTTGTAGAAAATTCTTCAAGACATGGGAATACCTTTCCCATGTCCAGACCACCTTTCCTGCCTCCTGCGAAATCTGTATGCAGGTCAAGAAGCAACAGTTAGAACCGGGCATAGAACAATGGACTGGTTCAAAATTGGCAAAGGAGTACATCAAGGCTGTATGTTGTCACCCTGCTTATTTAACTTATATGCAGAGTACATCATGTGAAATACCAGCCTGGATGAAGCACAAGCTGGAATCAAGATTGCAGGGAGAAATATCAACAACCTCAGATCTGCAGATGACACTACCCTTAGGGCAGAAAGCGAAGAGGAACTAAAGAGCCTTTTGATGATGGTGAAATAACAGAGTGAAAAAGCTGGCTTAAAACTCAACATTCAGAAAACTAAGATCATGGCATCCTGTCCCATTGCTTCATAGCAAATAAATGGGGAAACAATGGAAACAGTGACAGACCTTATTTTCTTGGGCTCCAAAATCACTGCAGATGGTGACCGCAGCCATGGAATTAAAAAACACTTACTACTTGAAAGAAAAGCAATGATAAACCTACACAACATACTAAAAAGCAGAGATGCTGCTTTGCCAACAAAGGTCTGTCCAGTCAAAGGTATGGTTTTTCCAGCGGTCATGTATGGATGTGAGAGTTGGACCATAAAGAAAGCTGAACGTGTGCTGCAGTCCATGGGCTTGCGAAGAGTCAGACACAACTGGGTGGCTTAACTGAACTGAAAGGGATTTCAGTTACCAAAATATGTGATTCTTAAAAAAAACCCTGTGAAGAATATTGAATAGTTTTTTTTTTACATTTGCATTTCATTTATGATAATTTTGAGCTAAGACCCAGACATTTAAAAGACCTCCAAAGTTAAGCTGCATTAAATCTCTAACAGAACAGGGAAAGGTATAACTTGTAGCAAAGTCAATGGATTATGCAACACAGCTAGAAACTTCAGATTCCTGACTTCTACTCTTGCCTAAATGTTTAGCATTCTCAAATCCTTTCTGCAATGTAGGTCTCTCTCCTGCCTAAGGAGCTAACAAATCAGAATTGATAAAGTGAAATAAAGTTTATCATTTTCTCCTCAAACCTATTTTTTCTCCTAAATTCCTTCTTTTGATTAATGGTCAACAATTATTAATCCAAAGCAAAATCGAGAAGTCTTTCTCTCTGTTAATCCCACATTGTCACTCATTTCCACAAATTCTACCTTGAAAATATTGCCCAAATCTATTTATATATCTCATTCCCATTGCTATTGCTAAAAGTCTTGAATCATTTGCAGGCTATGAAAGATCCTCTGTGTCTGAGGACCATAAACTCACCATTCTCATTTTTACTCTTCTGTACCCTAGGCATCACCTCATCAAACTATATTCAGAATTCCTTATATTTTTACCACAAGTTCAAAGCTCCTGTGCATAACATTCTCTCTGCCTGGAATTCTCTTGGCTATGCACATTTCCTTATTCTAAACAGTTCCTGCTCTAAGATATTTTTCCTTACCTGTCCCCATCCCCAAATGAATCACTTTCTTTTTTGTCCATGCCCATATTATAGGGCCTTTCATATTGCAGTATTAGGGTAATACATTCCTTCGATGAGATTTAGTTCTAGGTCTTGCATTTTGAATATGTTTAATCCATAAAACAGCATGCAATGAGCATATTTTTTCATTTTACAGATGAAATCCCTGAAATACAGAGATTAGAAAGCTATATAATTCAGAAGTGAAGTCCAGACTTAAATTTTTTTTTATTGCCAAAACTCTATTCTCTTCCTATTTACCACAGCACTTTATTATTTGCTTATATGTCTGTCTGCTTCACTGGCAACTGAACTCTTAAAATACAAGAAATATATCTTATTCATCACCAAGGCCTTAGTACCTGGTACATGATATGGCACTCAACAAATATCTTGTGAGTAAATGAATGAGCCCATGAACTGTTTGACTCACTATATAAAATCTTGTTGTTTTATTAAATACCATTTAAATAGAAATGCCAGTTTCATAAATGTGACTGGTGGGGAAAGATTTTAACAATGTTTATGAGTTTTTAATGTAATTTTTATTGAGTTCCTTACATCCTAACTCATTAATAAAAGAAATAAGGAATAATATTGCTATGCTTTATCTCCCTACATTATTCAAATGCACTTTTTTCTTTCAATAAGATGTTTGGGATAAATTATTAATCTGTTCTTCCAGAAAGGCACATCCATTTTTCACACAATGACCTAAGCCCTGATTTATAAAAATATATTTGCACATACAATCTATAGGTGCAATCATATGTTGACTCTTCAAAAGGCAATACTGGAAACCACTAAGTGATTTTTTTTTTTAAATACAATAAAGTCTGGAATGTTCTCTCTGCTCTTCGCTCTATGTTCTCTTAAGGCAAAATGTATCACTTGTTTCCTAGCCTCAACCTATTGCAAAGATAAATCTATCCTAAGAATAGGGGCCTTCTACTAAGTAAATTATACTTTATGGGACTGGCAATTGTGAGATAAAATTCTTGTCATAAGATTATGAAAGAATGCTTCCTGCCATGGTATAGTACAAAATTAAGTGAATGCTGGCTTATTTGTCTCAGCGGCCCTTCTATACTTTGAGAATAAAATTGAATAGGAAAAGTAAATGCTATGAAAATGGCCAAAAATGAAATTTTGAAAAATTTTAAAGTTTCTGAGGGATATGGAAGACATTTGCTGTAGAACTTTCATTTCAAATACTATGGCTATTCTTTCACAAAAAAAGTAGGATCAAAAGTAATCAGAATTCAACCCTAGAGGTCAATTTGATAAACTCAGAGACAGAATTCTTTCTTGTTTATGATATTTTTATCAAGCTATCCTTCAGTAATTGCTTGGAGAATGTTCTACCTGCCACCACACAAATTCATGATGCTGTCTTTTACTCACCCACCCACTGCTCACAGAGCAAATTACTATAGGTCAGGAGATTTCACATTATCTCAACTAGTTTTCATTACAATTCTAAGTATTATAACCTCAATTTTTTATACAAAAAAAGTGAATGTGTTTAAAAAAAATAAAATTTGGAAAGGTGTGAAATGAAAAATGAATGCCTCCTTCCACCCTTCCTCAACTGCCAATCACTTTTTTCCCCAATAAAACTCTGGTTTCCAATTTCCAGGCATTTATTTCTACAGAGATCCACTAATTATTTACAATGAAGACATATTCAAAATATTTTCCTGCATCCTTTAAAAAATTCTTTAATATTTTAGTATCTTGCAGATATTTTCATAGTTCCGCAGATATATATGAGAATGTCTGTTTCCACCACATCTGCTCAGGACCTCTTCCTATTCTTAAAAATGGAGGAATTTAAAGGGCTTTCATTATGTGAATTCTATCAATCCAAACTTCTCATATTATAAATTAAAATTGAGAAATTAAAAATGTTTAACATTCAATTTTTTCATATTAACCATTTTTAAGTGAAGCATAATTGATGTATAATATTATATAAGTTACAGGTGTATAATATGGCAATTCACAATCTTTAAAGGTTGTACTCCACTTATAGTCATCATAAAATACTCTCTATATTCCCCATTTGTACAACATATCCTTGTAGCTTATTTTGTATCTAATAGTTTGTGTCTCTTAATTTCCTATCCCTGTTGCCCCTTTCCTTTTCCCTCTCCCGACTAGTAGTTTGTTCTCTACATCTGTGGGTCTGGTTCTTTTTTGTTATATTCACTAGCTTGTTGTACCTTTTAGATTCCTCATATAAGAGGTGTCATTTAGTCCTCTTACTTCACCTAGCATAATGCCCTCCATGTTTATCCACGTTGTAATGGCAAAATTTCTTTCCCTTTTTATGTCTGAATAGTATGGAGTGGGTTGCCATTTCCTTCTCCAAGGGATCTTCCCAACCCAGGGATCGAGGAGCCAGGGTCTCCTGCATTATAGGCAGATTATTCACCGACTGAGCCACCAGTGAAGCCATATACATACACGTGTATATATACATGATACATCTGCTTTATCCATTCATCTGTTGATGGACATTTCAGTTGCTTCCATATCCTGGCAATTATAGATAGTCTAAAATATTTTAAATGTTATAAATATTTTTAATTAAAATGATGATTATATATGATATATATATGATAATATGATATATATTATATAATGATGATTATATATTAATATGAATAACATTTTGATGATAACTAACCATAATCTTCATGACTCAGATAATCACGATGGTGTGATCGCTGACCTATAGCCAGACATCCTGGAATGTGAAGTCAAGTGGGCTTTAGAAAGCATCACTATGAACAAAGCTAGTGGAGGTGATGGAATTCCAGTTGAGCTCTTTCAAATCCTGAAAGATGATGCTGTGAAAATGCTGCACTCAATATGCCAGCAAATTTGGAAAACTCAGCAGTGGCCACAGGACTGGAAAAGGTCAGTTTTCATTCCAATTCCAAAGAAAGGCAATGCCAAAGAATGCTCAAACTACTGCACAATTGCACTCATCTCACACGCTAGTAAAGTAATGCTCAAAATTCTCCAAGCCAGGCGTCAGCAATATGTGAACCGTGAACTTCCTGATGTTCAAGCTGGTTTTAGAAAAGGCAGAGGAACCAGAGATCAAATTGCCAACATCTGCTGGATCATGGAAAAAGCAAGAGAGTTCCAGAAAAACATCTATTTCTGCTTTATTGACTATGCCAAAGCCTTGGACTGTGTGGATCACAATAAACTGTGGAAAATTCTGAAAGACATGGGAATACCAGACCACCTGATCTTCCTCTTGAGAAATTTGTATGCAGGTCAGGCAGCAACAGTTAGAACTGGACATGGAACAACAGACTGGTTCCAAATAGGAAAAGCAGGACGTCAAGGCTGTATATTGTCACCCTGCTTATTTAACTTATATGCAGAGTACATCATGAGAAACGCTGGGCTGGAAGAAGCACAAGCTGGAATCAAGATTGCAGGGAGAAATATCAATAACCTCAGATATGCAGATGACACCACACTTATGGCAGAAAGTGAAGAGGAACTCAAAAGCCTCTTGATGAAAGTGAAAGTGGAGAGTGAAAAAGTTGGCTTAAAGCTCAACATTCAGAAAACGAAGATCATGGCACCTGGTCCCATCACTTCATGGGAAATAGATGCAGAAACAGTGGAAACAGTGTCAGACTTTATTTTTGGGGGCTCCAAAATCACTGCAGATGGTGACTGCAGCCATGAAATTAAAAGACGCTTACTCCTCGGAAGGAAAGTTATGACCAACCTAATAGCATATTCAAAAGCAGAGACATTATTTTGCCAACAAAGGTTTGTCTAGTCAAGGCTATGATTTTTCCTGTGGTCATGTATGGATGTGAGAGTTGGACTGTGAAGAAGGCTGAGCGCCAAAGAATTGATGCTTTTGAACTGTGGTGTTGGAGAAGACTCTTGAGAGACCCTTGGACTGCAAGGAGATCCAACCAGTCCATTCTGAAGGGGATCAGCCCTGGGATTTCTTTGGAAGGAATGATGCTAAAGCTGAAACTCCAGTACTTTGGCCACCTCATGCGAAGAGTTGACTCATTGGAAAGGACTCTGATGCTGGGAGGGATTGGGGGCAGGAGGAGAAGGGGATGACAGAGGATGAGTTGGCTGGATGGCATCACTGACTCGATGGACGTGAGTCTGAGTGAACTCCGGGAGTTGGTGATGGACAGGGAGGCCTGGCATGCTATGATTCATGGGGTCGCAAAGAGTCGGACATGACTGAGCGACTGAACTGAACCATAATCTGATCTTTGTATTGAAGTTCAAAGATTAAGTAACCTCCTCTAAAAACAAACAAACATACAAAAAACAGTGAGAGTAATGACTTTGTTTTACATTTTTTGTAAAACTTTTTAATGTCTGTTTTAAGAAAAGACAGCTGAATTTTCATATCTGTATCCAATCTATTGCATTATGCTGTTTTGTTTCAAGTATATGAAAAAAAATTGGCCTCACGTAGCAGCAGGTGTGTGGTTGAAGAGGGAGGTGCACTTCACCAGTCCTTTCACATTGCAGATATTCTTCTTTGACAGCATACCAAAACTCAACCGTGGTAGCTTCTTAAAGAATAATTGCAACATAGAATCTGAAATCCTACCAAAGAACTTAATAATTCTTAATAAGAGAGTCATGACTCTCTTACATTACAATCTATGTATTAGTCCTGAGGCATTAATATACATAATAATGTATATTAACACACTTTGAATTGATCTTTATCTTTGTATGATTTTAACGCATGATTTTGTAACATTGTGCAACTGGTCACTTGGAAAATCCTAGTTTACTAGATTATGCAGATGTTTCAAATATAGTCTTCTTGCATTATATAATAGTTTAAAATAACTTATAATATCACTGATCTTTTCACAAAAGTCCTTAGGAACTAAACAACTCTAAAGTTTATGGTAAAAGATATTGTGCCCAACTCTTTGTGACCCCATGGACTATATAGTCCATGGAATTCTCCAGGCCAGAATACTGGAGCGGGTAGCCTTTCCCTACTCCAGGCGATCTTCCCAATCTAGGGATTGAATCCAAGTCTCCCACATTGCAGGTGGATTCTTTACCATCTGAGCCACAAGGAAAGCTTTCCAAAATTAAAAATGGTGCTTAGAAGCATAATTCAATCATCAGAGACAAATACTGCTGTTGTTTTCCTTGAAGAGTTAAGTTCACTTTATCAACTTTTGGGAAGATATCTGTCAAATACCAAAGTCTGGATAACTATACTGCAATTTATCAGTGATTTGAGCAAAAATGATGTTACCATGTGGGAGAAGGCAATGGCACCCCACTCCAATACTGTTGCCTGGAAAATCCCATGGATGGAGGAGCCCGGGAGGCTGCAGTTCATGGGATCCCTAAGAGTCAGACACTTTCCACTTTCATGCATTGGAGAAGGAAATGGCAACCCACTCCAGTGTTCTTGCTTGGAGAATCCCATGGACGGAGAAGCCTGGTAGGCTGCAGTCCATGGGGTCGCACAGAGTCGGACACGACTGAAGCAACTTAGTAGTAGTAGTAGTAGTAGATGTTACCATGTACAACAGTGGCTTAGTTCAGTTGGCAACTCAATAATAGCACAAGTATCTTTACTCAAGACAGCCATTATATTTCAAAATGCTGCAAAAATAGGTACTTCTAATTTTATCACACAAAATATTAAAAAGGACATTGCACTCAAAGATTGAGACTTAATAAAACTAGTAATTCTACTCCTTCATCCAGGGCATTCATAAATGAAACTGGCATTTTTCTTTGTTTCTGACAGCGTATAATGAAGAAAGCATTAATGCTAGTTCAACTTTGTGCCTTGATTCATGCTAAACCACCAATAGTTTTCCCACCATTGCTTTTGCACCATCAATGAGACTAAGTGAAAAGGGTAAACAATGCCTTAGCATTCTTAAAACACAGTTTTGACAGTCACAAACTTCTTAAAAGATCTTGGGGATGCTCAGTGTTCTGCAGACCATAGTTAGAAAACTGGTGCCTAAATCATTTCTATTTCAAAGTTAAGGAAACTGATACACTAAGAAATCTACATAATGACAAACAGTAAAAACACAACAGGAGAAATTCAAACCTAGGAATTTTAACCCCAAGTCCTGCTCTTTGAGGACTGCAGCACTACTTAGGACATATTGCTGCCAATATTATCACAAAGTTCTTTTTACTGACATTTTGCAGTGGCCCTTTCTTTGCCCTCTGATATTATAATATACACTCATTCATCAAGTATTTAGATTGCTTCTATTATGAGCCAGGGACTGAGCCCCATGATGGGATGCCAAAATGAATAAGGTATTGAGCTCACTTTCAAGGATTTCACATTGACTGGCAAGATAAATGAATAAACAACTACCTGTAATGCAGTGTGATAAATGCTGTAATAGTACTCTTTCCAGCATATTTTGGAGGCACAGAAGACAGAGTGATCAATTCTGTCCGAAGAAGGGAGATCAGGGGCTTAACCAAGAAAGTACATTTGAGTCGGACTTGAAGGACAAATACATCATCTGATCTCTTTATTCACAGAATAGTCCTTCACATACTTGAATACAGTTATTGTGTGTTCTGCATAAGTTTTCACTACTTTGAATTAAGTATTTCCATTGCTTGAAGAATGTATTATGAGGATAAATATAGGAAACAAATCCCCAAATTATGGGATATGTCTTCTGAAAATACATGTCTATCATTCTTTTGCAAATATATTTTTACATTTGTTAACATCCACCTGTAATTAATCATGAGACCCCACTGATTTTGCCTAATATCCAAATAGCTTAAGCCAAACCACAGTTGGGACAAATGCACAAACTGAACAGACTATTCACAAAACGCTGCAACCAGACTTTTTCAGTTATCTTTCCTCTAAGCCAGAGGTCAGAAAACTTTTTCTGTAAAGAACCAGACAGCAAATATTCTATGCTCTGTAGGCCAGATGATCTCTGACATAACTATTCAGCTCTGCCTTACAATGTAAATGAATGGGTGTGGCAGCATTCCAATAAAACTTTATTTATGGAACAGGCAGTGGACCACATATGCCCTCAGGAGAGCTGTAGGAGACTTGGAATCAAAAGACACAGCTTTTAATTTGACCTCACTACTAACCAGCTATGTGATCTTAGGCAAACTGCTTTACTCTGGCCTGTGTTTCTTGTATCATTTCAAGGATCTTTAGATTATATGATCACTAATGGCCCTAAATTCCAAAGAATTACCTCAAAAAAACTCGTGTACCCACAGTATTCTTAATCCATTCCATCATGGAATAAACAGTGTGATTTTGGGTAATATTAATAGAAATGTTTACCTCAAATGAAAAGAGGGCAGGTCTACTTCTCTCTCTAAAAGTTCAATTATGAGTAAAACAATAATAAAATTGTGCAGGAGAAAGCAACCAAGGACCTAAAAACTCTGGAAACTTTAGCAAATCAAATATATTTGAAAGAACTGTATTAAAGGGTAGAAAGCAGAAACATAGTGGACATGATATTCTTCAAATACTTTGTTGTTGTTTTAGTCACTAAGTTGTGTCCAACTCGTTTGCGACTGCATAGACCGTAGCCTGCCAGACTCTTCTGTCCGTGGGATTTCCCAGGCAAGAATACTGGAGTGGGTTGCCATTTCCTTCTCCAGGGGATCCTCCCAAACCAGGAATTGAACCTACACTTTCTGCATTGCAGGAGGATTCTTTACCACTGAGCCACCTGGGAAGCCCTTCAAATGCTTAGAATCAAACAAAGATTAGAACTTAAAATATCCTAGGTCTGAATAATATTTCTGAGTTCTTGGTTCTGACCAATTTTAAATGCTGTGTCTTCTGAACCTTTGCAATATCTTAAGTCTGTGAAATTATTGCTCATAATAATGTTAAATTAACATCACTAACCTCTTATATTTGTACAGCCATTTAGTTTATATATCTTTGTGTAGCAGATCATTTGAACTTCTGGCCCTATGAGATTGGAAAAGGTAAATATCATAGTCTTTTTAGAAATAAGGAAGCCCCAATTCAAAAGGATTGTTCTCCACCTAGAGATTCTTGACATATGTCATAAAAAGTGGAGGGACTAAAGCTAAGCTCCCAGATCAGCTTTGAAAATACATACTAAACACTAAAAACAGACACTCACAAATAATTTGTAAAGCATCACCTCCTTTTTATTCTAGGAGGAAGGAGAACTTGGGGGAGTGGGATTTAGCTTACCAGCATCAAAGCATTGTAAACTTGGAAATAGTTGCCAAGTGTTTCACTTTAGTTTTTAGTGTTCAATTTACCTGGTTGTTCTAAGTGCTTCAAGCAAATGTAAATGCTTTATGACTACAGCTCATAAAATGTACGAGGGGGA
Source organism: Bos indicus (assembly GCF_029378745.1). Taxonomy (NCBI): domain Eukaryota; kingdom Metazoa; phylum Chordata; class Mammalia; order Artiodactyla; family Bovidae; genus Bos; species Bos indicus. The sequence goes on along the minus strand of NC_091763.1, from coordinate 57,904,423 downwards.
GGAGGGGTGTCCTATATTAAAACAACCTTGACTAGGAAGGATTCTAAAAGCAAAGAATATTCCTTTCAGTTTGATTGGCTTCATAGATAAAAGCCATATTCTTATAAAAATAAAATACAAGCAGCTGTGAATAATTCAAATCACTAAATGGCATGAATGGATTAATATTTTAATGTTATACTTGCCTTTTATCCAGACACAGCTTTGAACATAATAAATTTGGTTTCAGAACAAAATCCTCAAAATTCTGAGTTTTTTTTTTAATATGTATAATTAAATTCATCTTTGAAGGCTCCTGAAGGTTGTAGAGGGCAGAAGAAATGTATTTTTATTCAAATAAGCCAATCTGTGGGAGGCCTCCACAGTTCCCTACACAGAAAACTACAAAGAGTTGAGAAAGCAGCAGCAATTCGACGCTCAGTTATCCAAAGAGAAAGACTATCATGGATCAGGAGATTCCTCTCCATCAGCTTGTTTTCCTGGACTTCGAGCATACCAGGAGGGAAGCAGCACTAAGCAAGTCACACGTACGCCTGGTGCTCTTCCCTTTCACTCACCCTTCAATTGTTCACAGATTAAATCAGATTGCTTATCACTAACACCCCAGGTTACCTTCTAAGGAAAAAAAAAGTAAGAAAAGAAAAATTTGTGGAATCCTTGGAAAGGAGAAAGGTACATTTCACTCTTGTGTGGAGCAAGTTGGAGGAATCCATGGACTGACCGTGCATACATGTCAAATGACTTGTAGCAATAGTGCGTGAAACTGCTCCACTTTTTCTTGCAGGCTGCCTCTTCCTAGAACCTCAAGTTCTCCTAAGACTGTGGCTGGGAGAGGTGGTATGCAGCACAATGGTTGCATCTTATGTGGGAATTGGTTTCTAAAATCAGTCTACTAGGAAAAAAAAAGGCTAAAATCAAAATACCCTTGAAAATCTCTTGTATTTTCCTTGAAGTACATTAGGTATGGCTTTGGATACATAATCCATTAATTGTGCATATATATAATGTACTGGATATTATACAATTTACAAGCCAGAAGTCCAATTTGTAGCTGCCTCAAAAAATCCTTTCAAAAATTTAAGGATTAGAATCAGTCTTGTGAGAAACTAATACCATCAGACATGCAAAAAGCCACTCGGGGGTCACAGTCTCCCTAAAAGGAATGGAGGCAAATTATCCCTACTTTGTAATGTTAGACTCCCTTCTCTCTTCTTTCTGTTTTCATTCTCTCTTTCTGCTTTCAGCCATCTCTCTACCCGACTAGGTATAGGCGACTTCAAGTCATCCTGGGCACTAAGGCACTCTTGCTATAACCAATTACACAAACTTAAAACAATTAGATCATATGCAGGCTTGAAACAACACAGACCTTACCTCACAGGTCTGTAGTCAGAGGGTGGGACTGGCTGCTCTAGGTTCTCTGCTCGGGGTTTCCCAGGGTTGAAATCAAGGTGTCCACTGTTTCTGGAGGGAATCCACTTGAAAGCTCACTCAGGCTGTTGGCTGAATTTACTTCCACGCAGCCACAGGACTGAGGTCCTACTTCCTCACTGGCTGTGGGGCAGGGGTCATTCTCAGCTTCTAAAGGCCACACATTGGCCCCGGCCCTTTCTCCATATTTAAAGCCAGAGACAATGGATTGAGTCCGTCTCTTGTTCCAAATCTCTCGACCTCTACTCCTTTGGCTTCTCTCTCCTCTGCTTTCTTCTTAAACTGCATCTCTCTGACTGACTCTCTTGGCCTTTCTCCTGTGATTCTCAAGGCGCATGTGGTTAAACTGAACCCACCTGGAAAAACGCACGTTCCTTGCCCTCTTTAAGACCAGCTGATGATTAACCTTAACTATCTATAAAGTCCTTCCATAGCAGTTCCTAGGTGAGGGTTTGATTGAAAAACATCCTCTTGAGAAGACACTTTTATTATTCTGCCTATACACTGTAAAAACAGATTTCCGACCTCTCAAACACATTCCTTATATACCCTAAATTATATTACACATTTAGCCAAAAGTCACAGGTGGCCAGGTTGGCAATTAAGATTTCACTGCAAAATGAAGAACCAAATGAAAACATATCAAAGAGGACTATTATAAGACATTACAAATATTTGAATTAAACAAAAGAGTTCAAAGAGCAGGTACAAAAATAAGCATGCAATAAAGGAAGACTGACAAAAATTCTAGAGGGAAAGAGCTTGCAGAAGCTTCATTTGTACTCTAGATATTTGGGGTCAGATATATTGAGAGGTGCCCAGATGTTATATTTTGCCAGGTGAAGTCTAAAGTGCTTAGTGCTTTGAAACAAAGAGATCTGTTCAATGCCCAGGTGAAAATCCCTAATTGAATCTAAAGATTCCAGCTGGGGTTTGAGATGCTTCCAAACTGACTTGAATTCAAAAGCACTACGTCATTCTTATTTGGGTATTTGCACTGTACTGTCTTTATCCTGGCATATTCTTGGGTTTTGCTAAATGACATTTGAGCAGAGTCAGCCATCCTGAAAGTCAGGATTCCTAAGAGTTAACATGTCACTTGGGCTTCCCACGTGGCTCAGTGGTAAAGAATCCACCTGTCAATATAGTAGACATGGTTTGATCCCTGGGTCAGGAAGATCCCCTGGAGAAGGGAATGGCAACCCACTCCAGTATTCTTGCCTGGGAAATCTCACAGACAGAGGAGTGGGCTACAGTCCACAACACCACAAGAGAGTCAGACATGATTTAGTGACTAAATAACAACAACAACTTTTTCTAGGCCCAATGGCCAGAGTTTTCACCACTCTCTTCAGCTGACAAGCCAGCGTCCCTTAATTCTTTCATAGTCTAAAAGGGGACTGCTGGTGGCATGTTTGTAGCTTCTCTGTCACTTTACCTGGTCTGGAAGCCAAGGGTTAACTCAGAGCATTGTGAAATCCAAGCGTACTCTGTACATCCCTACATCCACCCAGAACTGAGTTTATATCATGTGACCTGCCAGTGAACCTTGGACAGGCATTTCACGGGTATTTGACACTGACGATGATGAACAGGTCCCCTTTCCCCACAAAACTACCATAAAGCAACTTAGAATTTTTCATAGGAATTCTAGAGACCAAAAATGACTGAGTAATTAGAAAATGGGGGAGAGATTACGTTTATTCTCACCATTTAAAGGATACAACCACATATGATATAAAATGACTTTTTGACCTGAGAAGCTGACTTTGGTAACAGGTCAGTAGGAGAAAGGATTAGACGTGTTTTCTCTGCTTCTTCCAGTGCATTTTCTGATCTGTTTTCCTCTGGAAACTCTACAGATGATGCACAATGCCAAGTTCCTCCCCACCATTCCTTATTGATAATACAAGAGGTAATCAATAAACCTTGAATGGTGCTGCTCTTACTTAACTGAAAGGTCATAGAAAAATTTTCACATTGGAACTCAAAATCATGGGAGATATTCACTTCAAAACAAAGGAAAGAAGATCTCTTAGAAGAACTCTAATCATTAAATCAAAGTATCCTTAATTAAGTACGCCCTTCCACCTACGGGCACTGTTACACCATTTGATGGCATGTCTGATTCCCAGAGGATTCATCAGTTCAGTTCAGTCATTCAGTCATGTCCGACTCTTTGCGACCCCATGAATCGCAGCACACCAGGCCTCCCTGTCCATCATCAACTCCCGGAGTTCACCCAAACTCATGTGCATCGAGTCAGTAATGCCATCCAGCCATCTCATCCTCTGTCGTCCCCTTCTCCTCCTGCCCCCAATCCCTCCCAGCATCAGGGTCTTTTCCAATGAGGATTCACAGTATATTCATTAAGGTAAAACATAATATTAAATCTTCAGCTTTTTCAGAAGTTCAGTATTAGAAAGAAATTTTATGGCAATGGGGTTTCCCTGGTGGCTCGGACAGTAAATGCAGGGGATGCCAGCAATGCAGGGACCAGGGATCAATTCATGGGTAGGGAAGATCCCCTGGAGAAAAGAATGGCTACCTGCTCCAGGATTCTTGCTTGGAGAATCCCATGGACAGAGGAGGTTGGCAGGCTACAGTCCATGGGGTGGTAAAGAGTCAGACACAACTGAACAATCAACACTTTTTAGCAATGGCCATTTATGTGCTCTTTTAATAAAATATTTACATTATCCATTTATTTTATATTACAGAATGCCAAATAGACATATGTGATGTTTCTCCTGTATTTCAATTCTAGCTCAGGAGTTATTAATTGGTATCTATCCCTATCCCCATCTCTGGTTTTAACTGGACAGCAAAGACTCTGGTTTGGTTTGGTTTTAGTTTGAATTTCTTTGGATGGGGCAAACACAATGTGTACCATTCTCCATGGTTCACACCAAGCCTCATCCTCCTTTACCTTCTGGCCTGTGCACTGCAGCCCCTGAGATGAAAGCTCATAAATGAAAGCTCTCTTCAGTTCAACACGGAGAACTAGGTAAACCAAAATATCTTCTTTTTTTTTTTTGCTCTGGTTTTCAATAACTTGAGTTAGGTTTAGTGCTCATCTATATTAATAAATTCATTTGAAGTTGATTCTAACTTTTCTTCCTTATAATTTCATTGCTTGTTCTGAGTTTATTTTGAATTTATTAGATTTTTCCTGCAATTTATAGTTTCAAGTCTTCTCATAAACAATAAATCTTAATTATATTTATAAATAGGGTCTTCCACAAAAACATACCAGATATAGTTGCCTCTGTAGTACACACAATTTATTACAGCCCTTTTCCAGCCTAGAAACAGCCACCAGACATAAAGCAGGCCTCATCTGCCATATTAACACAAAGAAGTTAACAAGGGCTTAAGCCAATATACACATTACATACTTAAGGGGATGAGAACATGCCACTCCAAAACATTCTGATTTGGCTATTGAGTATTTTGAGCTGAAGACACTTAAAAGATAGCAGATGTAGGAAGAGGTCTCCAACCTCTTCCTTTACACTTAAAAGCAGATCATAAAATTTCCCATGGGAGAGATGAACTCCCTGTACGAGGAGAACATTCTTCTCACTGGAAACTGGGAACCTAGAAATGGACCTGTAGAAGCAAATCAACTAAAATAACCCTTGTCTTCCATTAGTTTCCCCCATATATCTCATAATCATATCCCCACAATTTACTGCCCCCATCTGAAACTCCTTTGTCTTATAATTTCTCCACAAATTTATTATTATTTGTTTAAAAAAAAAGTATATAAATTCTCAGTCCTAACTGCTTATTCGAGCCTCCCTTTGTCTTATAAGGAACCTCATGTGCCCATAAAGTATTTAAATGTTTTTCTCATTCATCTATCTTATATCAGTTTAATTCTCAGGCCCAGCCACAGAACCTAAAAGGATAGAAGAAGGATTGTCCCCTCCCACCATGCATATACAAATTAGCGCAAATCAATTTTGCAAGGATGTGTCTAATTGTTCTAGCAACTGATCGTAAGAGGGACCAGTGACAAAATAGCACCTAGGCACAGGAAGGAAGGACGTTTTTGCCTCCTTCCTTCCTTCCAATTGTGTCACCATTATTGTAACAAAGAACTAAATTTTTATGTTTAAAGCTTTTGTAGTTTAGTATTATTACATAATGAAAAACATATCACTGAATTCCAGTCAGGTTGAAGAGAAACTTACAGCATGTGACAGCACAGATTATGAAAACAGTCTAGGGCTGGGCTTGCTTCCTGCTACAGAGAATTGTACAGATTAATAAAAACTTAACAGAAAGCAAAAAAAGAACTGATCACAGTCAGCGGTGGTGAACCTCTCAGATCCTGACTTTGGGAAGCAAAACAGAACACGGTTCTGTGTCACAGGTGCTTTTTGCATCTGCCAGAAGTCCACTCTCTTACCATGTAACCAGTCAGCCTCAGAAGAAGAGATGAGACATAATCACTGAGAGCGCAGAAGTGGCTTCAGTGAGAGCATTCATCTGGAAATTTCTTCCTGATTATAGACCAGTCACATCAGTGCCATGTGGGATCCTAATGTCACTGTATGAGGACCCCAAGAAAGAATAATTACGTAAAACAGATAACTAAGTCACCTCTAGTGCTCAGAGCAGGAAAAGTATTTGCTTCACCAAAGAAATAAAACATAACAAAAAGAAAACAATAAAGAAAACAAATCCTTACTGCTAAAGTATCAAAAAAAATATAGCCAAGGGACCCATCTTAGTAATGATGAGAGAGAACTTCTCTGGATGGGAGTAGTATGACTCTATTATTGTGTGCTGATGAACAAAGGCATTTATTATGTGAGACCAAAGATCTGACCCACCAACCAAATATGGGACATGACAGTACTTTTTACAATTTTTGTCTTCAAAAATCTCAGATTAGCAAGGAAAGACTCTTTGAAAAACTGTCAAGAAGTCTTCCCAAACATCTATAGAGCCTAGGACCAAGGAAAACCATAAAGTAGAGAATACGACCAGGGGTAGCAGAGCCGGGAAAAAGAAGTTAGTTGGTTGTAAATGTCAACTTATTTCCCTGACATATTTTCCTTTGTTCCCCAAAGACAGTTCTGAGCTAAACTTATTAGCTATATTTCTGTTCCTAAATCTTTTTTCTTTCTTTGTGAATTTAACTGGGCAGAAATAATATCTATCATCATTGCATATATGAAACTATATTCAACAAATGCTAAATAATAAAAGATTTAAAACCTTTTTACTATCCTGTGTATTATTCTCAGTGTCTGTTTTTTCTTATTCTTCTCATTTAACAAAGCTTTCTTCAAATGTATCACATTAGGGGGCTGCTGTCTACCCTGATGGGTCATTGACTTTGTAGAGCATGGCATATGGGGAATTGAACATTGTAATTACATTTAGACCCAGGGCAACACCCAATTGTTCACTCTTATTTGTAGCTGGAAGCACCTACAAATGACATGTTTTAATGAATTACAGATCCTGTGGTGAGCTAATAGGATAACAAATCTCAGTCAGTATTGCATCAGTTGGGGTGGGAAGAAGCTGATCTCTTTGTAAACATATAACCTGGCCGAAACAGTTAAGAAATGATAAGGTTGAGTTAATGTTAGTCCTTGTATTCTTACTGCTGTGTCGACCTATTCAGTTGGGTAGGCTGGCTGTTTCCCAGAATTTCTCTGAGGGTAAGACCTGAATTTACAAATATTGCTGTAATTTGGAGAAGAGGTGTGTGAATGTGTGAAAGTCACTCAGTTGTGTCCAACACTTTGAGACCCTAAGGACTGTAGCCTGCCAGGCTCCTCTGTCCATGGGGATTCTCCAGGCAAGAATACTGGAGTGGGTTGCCATTTCCTTCTCCAGAGGATCTTCCCAACCCAGGGATTGAACCCAGGTCTCCCACATTGCAGGGGAATTCCTTACAATCTGAGCTATCAGGGAAGATCTCCCTCATTGCAGGCAGATTCTTTACCAACTGAGGACCATGCATTGCCCTTGCACTTCAGGTGGCTGGTATGGAAGAATGAAACACAAAGCATTAATGAGATTCTATTTTATTTTTGGGCTTCCCTGGTGACTCAGTGGTAAAAAATCTGCCTGCTAATGCAGAAGACTCAGATTCAGTCCCTGGGTTGGGAAGACATCCTGGAGAAGGAAATGGCAATCCACTCTAGTATTCCTGTCTGGGAAACCCCATGGACAGACGAGCCTGGCAGGGTACAATCTGTGAGTCACAAAAGAGTTGGACATGACTTAGCAACTAAACAATAACAATTTTATTTTTACACATCAAATTTGAAAAATGGAAAAGATGGATAATATCCAGTACCAGTAAGGATGCCTAGGAATGCAATGGAACTCATTCACTGCTACTGGCCACGTTTAGAGCTATCACCTTTCTGGAAAGTAACATGGTAATGGAATCTTTCTGACCGAGGAATCAAACCCCTGGTCTCCTGCATTGCAAGCAGACTCTTTACCATCTAAGCTACCAGGGAAGCCCTAATATACATTACAACTTAAAGGTAAAGGTACCTTTTGAATCAGCAATCTAAGGTTAGGGGATTTTTTTCATATACATTTGAAAGAGCATACATAAGGATTTCTGTATAGTCATTTACTATAGTATTGTCAGTAATGGTATAAGACTGGAAGTAACCTGAATGTTGATCAATAGAGGAATGATTAAAGAAAACACGTGACTCCCATATCATGGAATATTATACAAATATTAAAAAGAATGGATTTCATCTATAAGTATTGACATCAGGGGAATGCATGTGATACATTATATAAAAGGAAACAAGTGTTAGAATATATGTATAGTATCATTCCAGTTTAGGGAAAAAAGGGAGAAAAAAAAGAGGGAGAAAGAAGAGTGAAGCAGGCATGGGGTAGGGAAAAAGAAAAAATGAAACAGAAAAGTTAAGGGAAAAGGCAAAACTGTGTTTCTGTGAGTGCTTATCTATCTTTATAAGAGCATGGCGAAGGAATGCTATACTGCAGATAGTTATCTAACAATGGCTATGTTAGGTAAGCATCTGAATGCAGAGTTCCAAAGAATAGCAAGGAGAGATGAGAAAGCCTTCCTCAGTGATCAATGCAAAGAAACAGAGGAAAACAACAGGATGGGAAAGACTAGAGATCTCTTTAAGAAAATTATAGATACCAAGGGAACATTTCATGCAAAGATGGGCTCTATAAAGGACAGAAATGGTATGGACCTAACATAAGCAGAAGATATTAAGAAGAGGTGGCAAGAAAACACAGAACTGTACCAAAAAGATCTTCATGACCCAGATAATCATGATGGTGTGATCACTGACCTAGAGCCAGACATCCTGGAAGGTGAAGTCAAGCGGGCCTAAGAAAGCATCACTACGAACAAAGCTAGTGGAGGTGATGGAATTCCAGTTGAGCTATTTCAAATCCTGAAAGATGATGCTGTGAAAGTGCTGCACTCATTATGCCAGCAAATTTGGAAAACTCAGCAGTGGCCACAGGACTGGAAAAGGTCAGTTTTCATTCCGATTCCAAAGAAAGGCAGTGACAAAGAATGCTCAAACTACTGCACAATTGCACTCATCTCACACGCTAGTAAAGTAATGCTCAAAATTCTCCAAGCCAGGCTTCAGCAATACGTGAACCATGAACTTCCAGATGTTCAAGCTGGTTTTAGAAAAGGCAGAGAACCAGAGGTCAAATTTCCAACATCTGCTGGATCATGGAAAAAGGAAGTGAGTTCCAGAAAAACATCTATTTCTGCTTTATTGACTATGCCAAAGCCTTGGACTGTGTGGATCACAATAAACTGTGGAAAATCTGAAAGAGATGGGAATACCAGACCACCTGACCTGCCTCTTGAGAAACCTATATGCAGGTCAGGAAGCAATAGTTAGAACTGGACATGGAACAACAGACTGGTTCCAAATAGGAAAAGCAGGACGTCAAGGCTGTATATTGTCACCCTGCTTATTTAACTTATATGCAGAGTACATCATGAGGAATGCTGGGCTGGAAGAAGCACAAGCTGGAATCAAGACTGCCAGGAAAAATATCAATCACCTCAGATATGCAGATAACACCACACTTATGGCAGAAAGTGAAGAGGAACTAAAGAGCCTCTTGATGAAAGTGAAAGAGGAGAGTGAACAAGTTGGCTTAAAGCTCAACATTCAGAAAATGAAGATCATGGCATCTGGTCCCATCGCTTCATGGAAAATAGATGGGGAAACAGTGGAAACAGTGTCAGACTTTATTTTGGGGGGCTCTAAAATCACTGCAGATGGTGATTGCAGCCATGAAATTAAAAGACGCTTACTCCTTGTACGGAAAGTTATGACCAACCTAGACAGCATATTCAAAAGCAGAGACATTACTTTGCAAACAAAAGTTTGTCTAGTCAAGGCTATGGTTTTTCCTGTGGTCATGTATGGATGTGAGAGTTGGACTGTGAAGAAAGCCTAACGCCGAAGAATTGATGCTTTTGAAATGTGGTGTTGGAGAAGACTCTTGAGAGTCCCTTGGATTGCAAGGAGATCCAACCAGTCCGTTTCAAAGGAGATCAGTCCTGGGTGTTCATTGGAAGGACTGTTGCTAAAGCTGAAACTCCAATACTTTGGCTATCTCATGCAAAGAGTTGACTCATTGGAAAAGACTCTGATGCTGGGAGGGATTGGGGGAGGAGAAGAAGGAGACGACAGAGGGTGAGATGGCTGGATGGCATCACCGACTCAGTGCACGTGAGTTTGAGTGAACTCCAGGAGGTGGTGATGGACAGGGAGGCATGGTATACTGCGATTCCTGGAGTCGCAAAGAGTCAGACACGACTGAGCAACTGAAATGAACTGAACTGAACCGAAGGGTTTTATTTGATGTATGTATGTCTGACACATGGATAACTGTTGTTGACCCCACCATTGTTTAAGAACAACAGCACAATCCAAAGACAGGGTGATGTAGACCATGTAGGGACCTCCAACTTCTTCTTGGGAAGGAACCAACTTTTAGTTGGATGAAGCTTTAAGATAACTGAAGTGGAATTCAGGTTCAGTCAGTTATTTCAGTCTTTAATCCTATCTTCTTAAAGAATCTTTGAGCACGCCTTCTTAGTAAATGTAAATTTATTTTAAGCCAATATGTATATTCTACTATTAATCAACATTTTGACTTAATTTTTGATGAAAGTAAATAGAAGTAGGTATATTATTTTTTTCTTAATGCATCCCAATGGATCATTCTTTATGTTTCTTGTGAATTGTATACTCTTTGGGATCTATGGCTTTACTGGTCCTAATGATTTATTTATTAAATGCATTTATGAGTTCCATTAAAAACACTGAGGGGCTTCTCTGATGGCTCAGCAAGTAAAGAATCCACTTGCAAGGCAGGAGACGCAGCAGATGCGGGTTCAATCCCTGGGTCAGGCAGGTCCCCTGGAGAAGGAAATGGCACCCCACTCCAGTATTCTTGCCTGGGAAATCTCATGACAGAGGAGCCTACAGGCCATGGGGTGGCAAAAGAGTCAGACATGACTGAGCAACTAAGCACAGCACACAGCACAGAAAAATTGAACAGCTAGTTTGAGTCAGAAAAACATCAAAAGGAGAAATCCCTGTCATCAATTAATGTAGCCTTAAATGTTTTAAGATCTAGTGATTTTACTTCCCACAAGTACTCTAGGTCTATTAGATGTCCTTATCAATATGACCGATTTAATAACACAATCAATGTCACATGAATTCTTCAACAATTCATTTCAGTGTTATTAGCTGTCCCTTAAATCCCTTGATTTAAGCCACTTTAATATACAAACATACAAATTTAAACAAAAGATAGATTAGGAGACGTTGATTCACATAATAAAGGGATTATTTTGTTTAGTGAGAAACAGATCTTGGAATATCTTTAAGTAACTAAGTTCATTAATTATTTTGCGAAATTATGCTATTTATAGATTGACATCAGCAGAAACATCAGGTGAACAAAGTGATATTCATTAGGACATGTAAATAACACTTAACCAATTGAAACAAACAAACAACAAAAGGCCTATTAGACTAATCCAGATTGTGATAAAAAGTGTATAGATTTACCAAAAATCCATACTTATGACAGAAAAGATCAGTCCTTAAAGCATATGTTGGGTGTGGCTCCCTGAACTGCTGCCTTCTCTCACAGCTATCCTTCTACCCAAGTACTCAAATATATACACACCCAGATTAATGATTTGAGAAAGTTCAGTGAAGTTCAAGCCCCAGAATTTAGCAAATATATTTTAGTGTGTTGAAACATTTAAAGATTTCACCATTGTTCCCCATTGTTCACTCATCAATTGAACATCTACTAAGATAGATATTCCCTGTTGGCACACAACCCTCCTTCCCTTGCTTCCATCTCTTCTCTTCCTTTCTCCATCTTTCTCTGTGCCCATAGATGCAGTCTTTGATGGAGTATATTGATAGGCTTCTCTAGTCCCTGGCTGTTTAGGGGGTTTAGTCAGTAATAGGCCAATGAAAAGCATTGTGAAGGCATCAAAGAATGAGGCCGTCTTTCTGCCGGGCTTCAGTTTTACAGTAGCCTGAAGTCCTCTAAGGGCCACAGCTCTTGCCAGCAGTTCTCTCTTAGAGCAAGAAGCTCAGCTACAGCCCTTTTAGATCCTGGTACCCTCTCCACAGTTCCGACCCTCAGGCCTAGGAGTGGTAATAGCTCTCCACTATCGCTTTGTTGTCCTCCACCTCTCATCCCTGCTCACATCTCTATAAATAGTCCCCTCACTAAACACTCCTCAGTTACACCAACGAAATGTGCCATCTCTTTTCATTATGGGATCCTGACCCAGACTTTGACACGTTAAGAATCTATAAGAGTGCTGTTAACACATAGAAATAAATTATAAATTGTTTCTGCTCTCAAACAGTTTATAGTTTTTGAGAGCACTATCTGATATTATTAGTTAAGATTTGCTTAGATAGAGTTGAGAAGGTGAGTGTATTGTCACATTAATGCAGGGGAAAAAGAATGGTAGAACATTGCATGAAATGATTTATTATCTAAATGCTAGCTTGAAATAATTTAAATTTATTATGACAGAATGAAACTGTATTCAGAAACATTATATCAAGACTTTAAAAGATGTCTATCTTTCTATAATTTGTGTACACGCAATGTGATGTTTGTAAAAGCAATGAAAAATTATCTGCCTTTGCCCCAATGGATAATTTCATACACATACTTATGAAAAAATTTCTTGTTTATTTTCTGTATACTGTTTTTTTTTTAAACTTTTGCATACAAGCCCACACACTAAACTTTCTCTCAGAGACTATTTAAAACTATATGGTATTAATGGAACTGTTAATTACACATTTTAGCAATCTGGAGGGGATAAACTCAATTTTGGTAATATTTAATTATAATAAACAATTGGCTGGGTTCTAGCAGTGAGAAGGCACTAAGTGTTCAAGCAAAAAAGATACTATTTAATGCCATTTATTTAATTCAGTGGTTCATTCAATAAAACAGAAAAAAGTAGCACCTTTACACGTATAGTTAACTTTAGACTTTAAAGCCTTGGATTTGAATATCCGTGTCAGAAGGATTAAAAAGAGTATAATACATGCTTCTCAACAGAATAGTTACTTCAAAAATTTCAATTGACAGTTATATGTTCTCAATGTATAAGCAACAGATGAAATGACTAAAAATAAAAAGAGATAGCTCCTCTCCTTAAAATCCTTTCATCGGAAATCTGCATGAAAATTAATGATAGATTACAAAGCAGGATCAGTTCTCTATAGGTATTTATTTTTAGATAACTAGTAAGGCTAATCTAGAATAATTTAGTTTAATTAGACTTTTGACATATATTCCCACATGAATATGTTCATGCTACTTTATAGCTTCCTGGATTTCTTTCATCATAATAAATTTGTCATTCACAGTGCATTTCAAATCAGATTTTACATGACTTCACTAGACATATTATAGAATTAACAAATACGAGAATACTGTTGCTTGAAGTCTTCTTTTAAGAAATGGGGTTTAGGGGGAAATTAATTTTTAGGTAAGAGTTACTGAATGCAAGTTGGATTATATCTGGATTGGCAAAGAGAAGGTGCTTAAGCATTTGCAGAAGTAACTAGAGTGAACGAGTCCATTATCAAATTATATCTAAGAAAAGAATTAAGATTTTGAAATTTGCCTTTGTCCCAGTGGCCTGGTTTTCAAAATGGTATAAACATAAATATATCTTCATTAAAATAAACACTAGGTCAGTAAATTTCAAATTCATAAAGTATATTCAACGTTTTGAACTCTAGAGTCCCAAGTGATATATTAACAGTGCAGACATACATTAAAGCACTTAGCATGAAAACTGTCCACTGTAAAATGGGGCAGAAACACATTAAATATTCTTATGCATCTCAAGTCCAAAAGGATTAGAATTTAGAACATATGTGGGATCAGTAACACAAAATGGATTCAATAGCTTCTCCAATCATTTTCTCATTATTTTGAGTTTTGTTCCCCCTATACTTTTGAATCTAATGAACAGGAAGAACAAAAAGGAAATATTTAAATAATTTATTTTTGTTTATTTGGCTGGAATAGCAAAACACGAAACATGGACTGAACAAAATTAGCTCCTCTGCACTGTGATTCCAAATCTCTATGGATGCAGGGCCAGCTGACCAGATGGTGTGCCTTAGCATAATGCTTTTGAAAAGAGGCGTGAGTTTAGGGCCACAGGCCACAGGACAACAGAGGCAGATTGTGATGGGGAAATGACATATTCAACTAGGAAAGCCTGGGGCTGGCAACTGCTGCTGGGCTCTGAAACCAAAGGGCAAACCACAGGCCACCTTCTACATGCCCCTGCTCTATCTCAGCATGTGGTTGCTCCTGTGTTTTAACCTTTAATTGGGGTTAGAGGGACAAGTGATTTTGAGAGATCAGAGGAACAAAAGAGAAGAGGGAAGAAAATCGGTTTCCAAAATATTCATAACTGGTCATGCAGAGAAAAGGATTTGTGGACAAAGAGTCGGACACGACTGAGCGACTGAAGTCATTCCTCTAAATCACATTGTATACAAAGGGAATTTCTCAACAAAAAATTTGTTCTTAATCAATGAGACTGATTGGCTACCAGTCTGCCTTATGACTAAGACTGACAGAGTTTAATGGAAGAGATGCTTAATTGCAGAAAAGCAATGGAAGAAATTCATTAGCGAAGTCTTGAAACCTGAAAATTATAGACAAGGCAGGCTACCCAAATGGAAATTGAGCAATTTAAGATGTCTTAATTAGGTTCAAAACCAGAGCTTAGAAAAACTTAATTAGCTCTATCGAGTCAGAGAATCAGATAAAAAAATTCTAAGATAAAATGCATAGTCATTATTGGATTATTCATGATGATCTATCTGTACAATGTTGCTCTGGTGATGAGAAAGTCAACTTTTATGAGGAATAACCACAATAACAAAAAGACAGAGGATAGTGAGCACAGACCTTAAATAGTACTGCATTCATTCCTAACCTTGAAGGTTTAAGAAGATGATTTAATAACTGTCTCCTGCCAAATTATCTTAAAGAAATCCAAAAACGGTATGCAGAGGAGAACTTAATTTCAATTTTGTTGGCAAAATATTAGAAGAAAAAAGAAACCAAATGTTCCAATTTATTATTCATTTGAGAGCTATAAATTTACATAAACCTATGATTCAAAGGTGATAATGGTATGCATATGGAGGTGGCCAGCCAAACAGTTAACAGAATTCTATAATTACTAGATAAGAAGCGGTCATTCGGGTTAAAAATAAAGGGTGACTAGAGGAGTAGAGCAGTATTTATAGTAACTACAATCCTAAAGCTTGTGGCTCATTCAGTCGTGTTTACTGGGCAAATAAGTCTCAAGCACTGTGCTGGGAATACATCTTAGAACAAAATATACAAGGTCCCTGACATAGTGGAGACTAAAGGCTAGTAAACAGGATAGACTTTAAACAAAATGACAGAGGTGAACATAAATCACGCATTGAAATTAGCATCATAAAATGTACAAAGCACCAAACTGAGACTATTCTAGGGAAATGTGATCTGGGGAGGGCCTCAGGGAAGCAGTATCCACACCTAGACCTGGAGTTGGAGGGAGGAACAGCTAACAGCTAATTGGTGCCCAGGGAAGACTATCCCCTGCAGAGGGGTCTGGGGCAGCTGAGGACAGTTTCCAGGGAAGTGGGGGGAGGGGAGGAGCGACAGACTGGAGGAGGAGGAAGAGGCAGCAGGCCAGAAAAGACTGTGGATTTCACACCAAGGCTTGGGATCTAAGTGAAGCATGAAGCCTTTGGATGGATTTAAGCAGAAAAGTGACATGATTAGATTTGCATTTTAAAAAGATTGCTGTCACTGCCTACACTGCCTACAGAGAGGTCTCTGGATCCTCAGAGCACACCGGTTAGTGCATTCATTTAATATTCTTTTGAGAAACATTTTTCAGCATCTGTTGTTTGCCAGTTCCCCTGAAGAGATGGGAAATGTGAAGATCAATAAGGCTTGGATTTTGCTTTCCAGAAATATAACAAATTAGTAAATAAATATGGTTTATTAGAGGTAAATGTATATTTAGAGGCATGTATAAAATGTTCAGGGAAACAAGGGGAAAGGATACAAAAGTGATAAACATTGAACTGCTTCCTATAGGGGAAGATATTCCAGCTGATAGCAATGGCAAAACAATGGAGGCATATGAGAGTATGGAATGAAATGGAGACAAACGAAGTTCAGCAATGTTGCCCTTAAGGGAAAAAACAAACAAAAAAAGGATGGGAAAAAGTAAACCTGTGACAAATGGATGGGATCGACGGGGCTATTTTATGTGCCAAGGGATTTGAACTTTATCCTGTGTGCAGTGAGGACACTTGGATGAATTTAAGTCAGACAAGATATTGCATTTTAGAAAGATAATTACAGATCCATGCAAAAGAGTAACTGGAGCAGGAAGGTACTAGTAACAGGAAGAACAGTTAAGAAAATTCTCCAGTAGTTCAGAGGAGAGATGCTGTTACAGACTGAATTTCTATGTGCCCCCCAATTTATATGCTAAAATCTAATCCCCAATGTTATAGTTACTTGGAGGTGCCACTGGGAGGTAATTAGGTCATGAGGGTGGAGCCCCCATGAATAATATCCATGCCCTTATGAGAAGAGGCAAGAGAGCTGAAAAGTTCTCTTTCTGCCAAGTAAGGACACAAAAAGTCATCAGTCTACAATGTGGAAGAAGGTCTTCACCAGAATCTGATCACACTGGGACCCTTGATCTCAGATTTTCAGCCTTTAGAAATCCAGTAAATACATTTCTGCTATCTATAAGTCAACAACTCTATGTTAGTTTGTTATAGCAGCCCAAGATGACTAAGATGACTAAGACATAACCTCCACAATGGAGTGTGGAGATGCCCTGGATGGATAGAATTGCTCTCTCAATTCCCTCACACTTCTATCTTTGCTTCTCCTGAAACCACCTATGGCCAGGAATTTTACTGGAGAGTTACCAGGTTCCACTGCCTGTTCACCAAAGACAACATAAGAATCTCTGGAATCAAGCTGCAATGAAGAGGATTAGAAGAAGAGTCCCAGAAATGGAGGCTGGAGAGCCCTGGGCATAAATTTCCCTACTTTCTCATTTTGTCTAGGAAATTGGGTAGCTTGTGCTTCCACCTCCCAATTCTCAGCAGCTGAAATTTTAAAGTAATGTGTGCCATAATTTTAGTATTTCAACCTAAAATTCAAGAGAGCAGCTGATTCTGTGCTAGAGTATACTCAGATCTCTCTCTCACCTTCTTTTCCCCTCTCTTTTATTCATTGGTCTTATATATTATTTATTTTTATATCTGTCTTCTTTAGCACCTAGCACAGTGCTTCGCTAGTACATAATATCAGCTTACTGCTCATTTAGGGCTTCCCAGGTGGCACAGTGGTAAGGATTCTGCCTGCCAATGCAGGAAACACAAGAGATGCGGGTTTCATCCCTGGGTCAGGAGGATTCCCTGGAGTAGGAAAGGGCTTGTGCTGGTATTCTTGCCTGGAAAATTCCATAGACAGAGGAGCCTGGCAGGCTGCAGTCCATGCGGTCACAAGGCGTTGGACACAACAGAGCACAGCACCACCACATTGTGACAGTAACTGATGAGTGATGAGTGAAAAATTCATGTTCATTATTTATTTTTGTTTCAGTCTTAGAACTTTGGAAAAGTATCAGCTCCACTCCCCAACTCCCAGGATTAGAATTATTTATGGTGAGACCTGATCATTAGTATTTTTAAAAAGCTCCGAGGTAATTCTCCTCTGTAGCCAGCTTAAGATCTCTTATCCTATAAACTCCTGTTATGTCACATTCTCAAATATTGCATTTCTATACATTTAACAACATGGACACAAAAAATGTTGCTTATCACACAGTCAGAAATATTTGTTGAATTATGCCACCATTTAAGAATCAAAATACATACATTGTAACAAATTAAAATTATAGGATTTTTTCAATAAGATTTAGAAAATTTTAGCCAGCATACAGTGGTTTGTTGTAGAAACAGACTCACAGACATAAAAAAAAAACTCGTGGTTAACAAAGGGGGAAGGGAGGAATAAGGGATAAACTAGGAATTTGAGATTAACATATACACACTACTATATATATAAATAAATAACCAACTAGGGTCTACTGTATATCACCTCATTATATAACTAGTGTACTTTATATATACTATACTTTATATATTATATACTTTGTATATACTATATAACTATACTCAATATCTTATAATAACCTAAAATGAAAAAGAATCTAAAAAGAATATACATATAAATATATATATATAAACTGAATCATTTTGCTATACACATGAAACTATTATAATACAACATTGCAAATCAAGTATATTTTAATTTAAAAAAGGTTTGTTGTAAAACTTTCAAAAATGTACAGGATGGGTGGGGAGAATATAATATATGCAAAGCAACTGACTTTCTCCTTGTATTTTTGTACTAGCATTATATATTTTACTCTATATTTCTTTTAGCCTGATTATAATAAATGTAACACACATTTACTTGAAAAAATTTCAGATAATGTAGAATATACCAAGCAAAAAAGTAAAATTTATTCTTTACTGATCACTGTAAAATATTTTGGTATGTATATTTTATAATTTTTTCTGTAATAGGGCAGTGAATGACTCTTGACCCAGAATTAGGGAGCACGACTGAAAGTTGAGGTTAAGGAGATGCTTTGTTCCCAAGGGCATATCAACCCCACAGCTGACAAGGCTGCATACTGCAGGATTCCGACTACAGCTGACCCTTGAACAACCGTGTGAACTGCACAGGTGCACCTGCATCTGAATTTTTCCACTAAATGCATACTACACTGCCACATGATGCAAGATGGGCTGACTCTGCACATGTGGAACCACAGTTAAGGAGGGCCAACCATTAATATAAGTTATGCTAGGATTTTCGGGCCTCCCTGGTGGCTCAGAGGTTAAAGCATCTGCCTGCAATGCGGGAGACCTGGGTTCAATCCCTGGGTTGGGAAGATCCCCTGGAGAAGGAAATGGCAACCCACCCCAGTATTCTTGCCTGATGAATCTGATGGACGGAGGAGCCTGGTGGGCTACAGTCCACAGGGTCGCAAAGAGTCGGACACGACTGACTTCAGTCACTCACTCACTCATGCTAGGATTTTCAACTGAGTTGGTTAGGAGTCAGAGCTCCTAACCCACTTCTACCTCCCAAATGTTGTCTAAAGTTCAACTCTACATGACATTCTGGAAAAGATAAAACTATGGAGATAGTTAAAGGGTCTGTGGTTGCCAGGGGTTATGAGGGGGAGAAGGGTGAATATGCAGAGCACAGATATTCAGGGGAATGAACATATTCTGAATGTATCACAATGGTGTACAGGTGTGCATGCTCAGTGACTCAGTTGTATCTGACTCTTTGTAACCCAGTAGACTGTAGCATCCACCAGGTTCCTCTATCCATAGGATTCTTCAGGCAACAATACTGGAGTGTGTCTGAACCCGTGTCTCTTGCATCTCCTTGCACTGGCAGGCAAATTCATTATCACTGAGCCACCTAGGAAGCCCATCACAATTGTACAGTCATAATATATATTTGTCAAAATTGATATAAAGTATACCACTAAGAGTGAACCCTAATGAAAGCTATGGACTTTGGATGATAAAAATGTGTTAATGTAAGCTGAAAAATAAAATTAGAAGAGAAATGAGAACTAGAAATCATATGTGCAAACTTAAACACTACTTCTTCATTGTGTACATAGCTAAACCATCAAAAAGAAAAAGGGAATACACCCCATGAAAAAAATAGAAAAATATAAGAAAAACAACTTACTAAAGGAAAATGACAATAACAATCACGTGAAAAGAAGTTCATTCTCAGAAAACAAATTAAATAGAAACAAGGAAAACAAAAACAATTATTTTCTGTTTATCTTTTAGATTGATAGCACTTAGGACGTGGATTTGGGCTTCCCTGGTGGGTCAGTTGGTAGAGGATCTGCCTGCAAGGCAGGAGACCCGCGTTCCATCCCTAGGTTGGGAAGATCCCCTGGAGTAAGAAATGGCAACCCATTCCAGTATTCTTGCCCGGAGAATTCCGTGAACAGAGGAATTTGGCAGGCTACAGTCTATGAGGTCTCAAAGATTCAGACACAACTAAGCAACTAACACACACAGGACATTAAGTCTACAAAACAAGATTAAGTTCTGCGATTCCTTGGTAGAATATACATTGCACAGTGGGAAAATTAGTAATTTTTGTCAATAGACTGCAAAATTTAATATGTACATGTGTGATCATTTTGAGATTTCAATTCTATAACTTATGTTAAGAATATAATTTGGCGAGTACATGTGAATTATTCTAGATAGATGGTTTTCATATAAAAATTCATGACAGTAAGAAAAATATTCAACACCTCTTGTAAGCCACTTCAGATTTACTGAGTCCAAGGTAGAAGTGGCAGTACTCAAGCACGCAAATGATGTACAAAGGAAAGCATGTCCCACAAGGAGACTGAACAATGGGAAATGGGAGTCAGCAGACAAATTACTCTCCCTTCTTTCCTTGTCCTGAGACAATGTTTATGTCACCTCTTAGAATATGGTTCTGCAAGACTGAACAATCAATTGTGCTGTATACTGAGCACTGGGCAACTCAATAAATCATCCTCACTTTGTCTCTCCCACCATCCTGTCTCACTCTCTTTTCTCTCTCACTAACCCCCTAGGACTGGACAAACCCATAATGTTATGATACACAAGCCTTTGCCTTACTCATTACTATCTTAGGAATCCTAAGCTAAAGGAAAGTGGAAATTCTCAGTGTCCATCGACAAGAATTTAAATTATGCACAAGTTAAACAGGATGAGATATCTTCAGTTGTATTGATATACAACTTGTATTGATTATATTGAGTCCCAGTTGTATTGATATTTAAAAATGTGTCCCAGCAATATTTCTGGTCTTAAATTTTCTTCCAGAATCTTAGCACTCTCTTATTAAGAGTTGGTGTCTACTTCTTCTAACCTTGAACTTAGGCCCTTGTGAGTGATTGACCAATAAAATCCATCAAGACTGACACAGCTTGGCTTCTGAAGCTATGATATTCAAGGTGATACAGCTTCCACCTGATTCTGTCTGTCTCCAGACAACTGCCTTTTGAACACAGTGACCACTTTGGAAGGAAACTGTTAAGTCAGGTAATGTGAAAGGAATGAGATTTAACCTTATTTGCAATTAAAGATTCCTAGACTCCACAGTATGTATGTATGTAGTATGTACACTCATAAATACATATAGTATTTTGCATTTTCTTTTCCTTTCTATCTCTCACACACACACACCACAGAAAACATGAGGCCTCAGGATCAGAAACAAAGACAGCTTATTAGTCACAGTAGAAGCAGCAACTAGAGCAATACCTTGCTTGAGTTTCCCAACCCCAGTCCTTGCAGGGCGACACGGTGGCAGCCATCTATAATGAATCCATGCAGTGGGGTGCATTATAGAAGACAGATCCCCACACTAGGAAACTCTGATTATAACATAGGGCTGCTGGTGATGTCCAGTCTTCCCCTAAGACGAAACAGACTTTATTTTGGTTCTTTATAAGTACATCTTGTGGGGAAGGGAAGGATAGGATTTTATCTTTACCACCTTGGACTGGGAGGAAGATGTCCCTCAGTTTTACTATCCTTGAAAATCTCCTTATAAAAACATTCTTAAATTGGCTGTAAATGCCTGTGTTCAGAAAAACTGGACCATGTAGAAACATGAAATATTCATGGGGAAATGTCTCCCAATAGAAACCCAGGCCACATGGAGACCACAAGTAGAAAACATTCCAAAGGATGGGCCCAGCCAAAAGCCAGCAACAACTGCCAGACACTGGAGTGAACAAGTTTCTCCATGATTCCAGCTCCCAAACTTTCAGCCATCCCAGCTGATGCCAAGTGGAATGGAGATGGGCTGTCTCCAGTCTCCTGCCCATGACTGGAGATGCTGCTGTTGTTTTAAGTCATTAAATTTTGAGATGGCCTCTTATGCAACAATAGATTATGGAGCAAACAGGGGGAAATGTCTGTGACAAATTTAATTATACAAGTGGTCATAGAACAAAATTATAACTTGGTTTCATTTGAAGATACATTTCTGTGGTGTTGGAGAAGACTCTTGAGAAACCCTTGGACTGCAAGGAGATCCAACCAGTCCATTCTGAAGGAGATCAACCCTGGGATTTCTTTGGAAGGAATGAAGCTAAAGCTGAAACTCCAGTACTTTGGCCATCTCATGCGAAGAGTTGACTCATTGGAAAAGACTCTGATGCTGGGAGGGATTAGGGGCAGGAGGAGAAGGGGATGACAGAGGATGAGATGGCTGGATGGCATCGCTGACTCGATGGACGTGAGTCTCAGTGAACTCCGGGAGTTGGTGATGGACAGGGAGGCCTGGCGTGCTGCGACTCATGGGGTCACAAAGAGTCGGACACGACTGAGTGACTGATCTGATCTGATCTGATCTGATACAAATATAGACATAGAAATAGGAAGAAGACAAACACAAACATATGCAAACACAAAAACATTATGGTCATAAATCAAAATGGTTCATTCTGGTGGAACTTGAAGTTTCTATTTTATACCTATATATATTAGTTGATTTGTTTTTAAAAAGATTTCCACAACTTCCCTGGTGGCTCAGATGCTAAAGCGTCTGCCTACAATGCGGGAGACCTGGGTTCAATCCCTGGGTTCTGAAGATCTCCTGGAGAAGGAAATGGCAACCCACTCCAGTATTCTTGCCAGGAAAATCCCATGGATGGAGGAGCCTGGTAGGCTACAGTCCATGGGGTCACAAAGAGTCGGACACGACTGACCGACTTCACTTTCACTTTAAAAAGATATGTATTAGTTTTATCACTGAGGACAGTGACTGCAGCCATGAAATTAAAAGATGCTTGCTCTTGGAAAGAAAAGCTATGACAAACTAAGATAGCATATTAAAAAGCAGAGACATCACTTTACCAACAAAGGTCTGTATAGTCAAAGCTATGGTTTTTCCAGTAGTCATATATGGATATGAGAGTTGGACCCTAAAGAAGGCTGAGCATGAAGAAGTGATGTTTTCAAACTGTGGTGCTAGAGAGGACTCTTGAGAGTCCCTTGGACTGCAAGGAGATCAAACCAGCCAATCCTAGAGAAAATCAATCCTGAGAATTCATTGGAAGGACTGATGCTGAAGCTGGAGCTTCAATATTTCAGCAACCTGACGCAAAGAGATGACTCATTGGAGGAGACCCTGATCCTGGGAAAGACTGAAGGCAGGAGGAGAAGAGGGCAACAGAGGATGAGATGGTTGGATGGCACCACCAACTCAGTGGACATGAGTTTGAGCAAACTCCTAGACATAGTGAAGGACAGGGAAACCTGGCATGCTGCAGTCCATGGGGTTACAAAGAGTCAGCCATGGCATAGTGACTGAACAACAATGATTAGTTGATTTGTTTTAAAAAAAGATTTATATTAGTTTTATTGGTTAAAAATTGCTTTTGTAAAATAGTGTAAAATAGTTAAACACTTTAACCTCTGGATTTTATGTTCATGAGTTTCTTTTCTTCCTTATATTTTCTTCCATCTTCCCAAAGTTTCTATAAACAGTAGGCATTGAGTGCAAATATAGTGATGTGTGGTAATTAGGATAGCAGTGGGAATGCTCTCAGACAGTAAAAGTTGGTTTCTTTTAAGGTAGAGTGTCAGGCAATTTTCTACAGCATATGAGATGATGGGACCTTTAGGGGACTTTTAAAGAAGAAAATGCTCTCCTATACATCAAGATAGATAGTGCCTCTTCTATCATTCTTTTGACACTTGATCGTGATTATCATGTTCCTATTTTTCTCTTTAGAAGTACCTTTATAAGATAGACAAGAAAATGCTAAAAATTGAAACTACAATTGTTAAAAATAAAATGGTAGACATAATTTTATCAGATTTTTCATGAAATAAAAATTCAACTAGAGTTTCAAAACCAAATAATGAATAAAATTATTTATCTGAGTTATTACACTGGATCATGGAAAAAGCAAGAGAGTTCCAGAAAAACATCTATTTCTGCTTTATTGACTATGCCAAAGCCTTTGACTGTGTGGTCACAATAAACTGTGGAAAATTCTTCAAGAGATGGGAATACCAGACCACCTGATCTGCCTCTTGAGAAATTTGTATGCAGGTCAGGAAGCAACAGTTAGAACTGGGCATGGAACAACAGACTGGTTCCAAATAGGAAAAGGAGGACATCAAGGCTGTATATTGTCACCCTGCTTATTTAACTTATATGCAGAGTACATCATGAGAAATGCTGGACTGGAAGAAACACAAGCTGGAATCAAGATTGCAGGGAGAAATATCAATAACCTCAGATATGCAGATGACACCACCCTTATGGCAGAAAGTGAAGAGGAACTCAAAAGCCTCCTGATGAAAGTGAAAGAGGAGAGTGAAAAAGTTGGCTTAAAGCTCAACATTCAGAAAACAAAGATCATGGCATCCGGTCCCATCACTTCATGGGAAATAGGTGGGGAAACAGTGGAAACAATGTCAGACTATTTTTTGGGGCTCCAAAATCACTGCAGATGGTGACTGCAGCCATGAAATTAAAAGATGCTTACTCCTTGGAAGGAAAGTTACAACCAACCTAGATAGCATATTCAAAAGCAGAGACATTACTTTGCCAACAAAGGTCTGTCTAGTCAAGGCTATGGTTTTTCCTGTGGTCATGTATGGATGTGAGAGTTGGACTATGGAGAAGACTGAGCGCCAAAAAATTGATGCTTTTGAACTGTGGTGTTGGAGAAGACTCGTGAGAGTCCCTTGGACTGCAAGGAGATCCAACCAGTCCATTCTAAAGGAGATCAGTCCTGGGTGTTCATTGGAAGGAATGATGCGAAAGCTGAAACTGCAGTACTTTGGCCACCTCATGTGAAGAGTTGACTCATTGGAAAAGACTCTGATGCTGGGAAGGATTGGGGGCAGGAGGAGAAGGGGATGACAGAGGATGAGATGGCTGGATGGCATCACTGACTCGATGGACGTGAGTCTGAGTGAACTCCGGAAGTTGGTGATGGACAGGGAGGCCTGGCGTGCTGCGATTCATGGGATCGCAAAGAGTCAGACACGACTGAGTGACTGATCTGATCTGATCTGATCTGATGTGTGTTATTTGGCCTTAATATGAAATAGCCAAAGAAACTATAACTTTCATAGTAAACAATAACCACAAAAATGGATTGACTTTAATACATTTTAAAAATGCTGTTCTCACATTAGGTAGAATAATTTTTCTGTTTAAAGGTGTAGGCTCAATATTTACTAAGAATATTATTAAATCATCTAAAAACAAGAGTATATTTCTTATGTCTTGTGTTTAGTTGTGTCATGTAGTTCAGTCGTGTCCCTCTCTTTGCAACCACCAGGCTCCTCAGTCCATGGGGATTCTCCAGGCAAGAACACTAGAGTGGGTCGCCATGTTCTCCTTCAGGGGATCGTCTCAATCCAGGGATCAAAAAAAAAAAAAAAAAAACCAGGGATCGAACCCAGGTCTCCCTCATTGCAGATGGATTCTTTACTGTCTGAGCCACCAAGGAAGCATATTTCTTATGATCATCAATAAATAGTACCATATTCTTAAGATAAAATTGTGTTACTCAGATACTGCATACACATTTTTTTAAATACATGCATTCTAATATTCTACAAGTTTCTAATAATACAAAAAATTTAGAAGTAGCTATCTACGTTTTTCATTTAGCACATTTATATTTATCTTTTTAAAAATATTTTGACAACTGTTATTATCAGTAGGAAAAATAAAGAATATTATACCTATTAGACTAAACCCGTCTGGAATGAATCCTGTGGAACACTTATTCCGAGTAATTTTTGAAAATTCATAAAAAGAATTATGTAGTCTTTTTATTAATATAAAATGCTAGTTTTTAAGAGTGTTCTACATTAAAGTTTATTGTGTCAAAAATAATACAAATGTGTATTTTTTTTGTCCATCTTAACAATGATGTAACTTGAAACATTACTGAATAGTGTAGACCTTGACTAGCCATAGGACTAAACCTTAAATCCCATGACAAGTAATTAATCTTCCAAATTAAATAATAAAAAGTAATTGATATGTGAATACACTATGATTTTAAGATTATCATTTTAAAAACATATCTAACTCTCACAGACTGAAGCAATTTAAGTAAAAATCAGCTAAAAGGAGTTTTTACCAAATGGTCAGACCTCAAACTGCACACCATATTTTTAAAATAAAATGGTTTGCCTGAGTGTCTAGTATTGTTTGCTTACTCATATCTGTTCCCTACTAGACTGTAAAGTTCTAGAAGTCAGTGACTATCTACATATGATTTTGTATCCTAGAGCGTATATGATGCCTGAAATATAGAACAATAGAACCTATGAAGGGACAGTTATGTTTTTAAGGACAGTTTCATCACAATTTAAGAAAACACACCAGGATGAGACAGTTTAAAAAAAAAAAGTTAGTCAATCTAGCAGTACACATTAAGAAGATAACAGGCAAAATACATAAATGTGGTGGAACAAGGTTAACTGTAATTTAGAAAGAAATCTAAAATGATTACCAAAGTTTTCCCTAGGAAGAAATAGATCATAATAGAAAAAAATAATAATAACGGGCCACTAAGTGACTGATCTGATCTGATCTGAAGCCTTTGACTGTGTGGATCACAATAAACTGTGGAAAATTCTTCAAGAGATGGGAATACCAGACCACCTGATCTGCCTCTTGAGAAATTTGTATGCAGGTCAGGAAGCAACAGTTAGAACTGGACATGGAACAACAGACTGGTTCCAAATAGGAAAAGGAGGACATCAAGGCTGTATATTGTCACCCTGCTTATTTAACTTATATGCAGAGTACATCATGAGAAACGCTGGACTGGAAGAAACACAAGCTGGAATCAAGATTGCCGGGGGTAATATCAATAACCTCAGATACGCAGATGACACCACCCTTATGGCAGAAAGTGAAGAGGAACTCAAAAGCCTCCTGATGAAAGTGAAAGAGGAGAGTGAAAAAGTTGGTTTAAAGCTCAACATTCAGAAAACAAAGATCATGGCATCCGGTCCCATCACTTCATGGGAAATAGATGGGGAAACAGTGGAAACAGTGTCAGACTTTATTTTTTTGGGCTCCAAAATCACTACAGATGGTGATTGCAGCCATGAAATTAAAAGACGCTTACTCCTTGGAAGGAAAGTTACAACCAACCTAGATAGCATATTCAAAAGCAGAGACATTAGTTTTCCAACAAAGGTCCGTCTAGTCAAGGCTATG
The DNA here is from genome assembly GCF_029378745.1 of Bos indicus. NCBI lineage: Eukaryota > Metazoa > Chordata > Mammalia > Artiodactyla > Bovidae > Bos > Bos indicus. The sequence continues at coordinate 57,877,033 of NC_091763.1, read as the reverse complement.
GTTTTTCCTGTGGTCATGTATGGATGTGAGAGTTGGACTGTGGAGAAGGCTGAGCACCGAAGAATTGATGCTTTTGAACTGTGGTGTTGGAGAAGACTCTTGAGAGTCCCTTGGACTGCAAGGAGATCCAGTCCATTCTGAAGGAGATCAGCCCTGGGATTTCTTTGGAAGGAATGATGCGAAAGCTGAAACTCCAGTACTTTGGCCACCTCATGCAAAGAGTTGACTCATTGGAAAAGACTCTGATGCTGAGAGTGATGGGGCGCAGGAGGAGAAGGGGATGACAGAGGATGAGATGGCTGGATGGCATCACTGACTCAATGGACGTGAGTCTGGGTGAACTCCAGGAGTTGGTGATGGACAGAGAGGCCTGGCATGCTGCAATGCATGGGATCTCAAAGAGTCAGACATGATTGAGCGACTGAACTGAACTGAGGTTACCAACCTCAAGTCCTTTATAATAGACACTTCTATCTTCTCTATAATTCTAAAATGTTCAGGATAATAGAGATCTAAAAATGGAGTGATATAGTACTTCAAGTCCAGAGAAGGCACTGGCAACCCACTCCAGTACTCTTGCCTGGAAAATCCCATGGATGGAGGAGCCTGGTAGGCTGCAGTCCATGGGGTTGATAAGAGTCAGACACGACTGAGTAACTTCACTTTCACTTTCCTGCATTGGAAAAGGAGATGGCAGCCCACTCCAGTGTTCTTGCCTGGAGAATCCCAGGGATGGCGGAGCCTGGTGGGCTGCTGTCTATGGGGTCGCACAGAGTCGGACATGACTGGAGCGACTTAGCAGCTGCAGCAGTACTAAAAGGCAGCATAATGCACTCTGTATTAGAAACTGGGCATTCTGGCTCCACCACCACCACAGCCAGTAGTCTGGGTAGAGAGAAGCCAGATTACTTCTCAGGGCTTTGTTTCATAGCGTAAAATGTGCAAGATGAATGAGACAATCTTCCAAACACCCGATTCTACGCTAAAAACCATTCTGAGCAGAAGCAGACTCTGCAAAAGGAAGATAATTCTTCATGATCCTAAAGGGAACATTTGGTATCCCTTGTATCTTTAGCCATCTGTCGATTTACTCAACTTGAATGATATTTCTATTTTCCCAGTCCAAATTTGTCCCTCTTCTTTCTTCCAAAACTCTGCCAACACTCTTCTCCAAGTTTCCTTGACAAACATCCCACCTTTATTTGACCATTATAGTACAATTAGATATGCCACTTCTTAAAGTTAAAATTAGACATGCACTTGTCAATCTACATTTTAATTTATATATGGGCACTTTCTTTACAAATGATGGGAGCATTCAATTATGGGAGCATTAACTAATCAATCAACTCAATGCTCATAAAATAATATGATAAACCCATCAATGGATAACTGTGTTTATTATAAGCTACATTATTTCCTAAAGTTTTAGAAAAAGTTTTGACAATATGTAAAGTTTCAATTTTCTTTTGCCACATAACTCTTTTAAATTTTGAGCCACTCATTTACTACAGAGACCATTCTTCTGATTAAATGTGCCTTCTTCCAAAGCTACCAAATTTATAGAAATTTCAGTTAAACAAAACAAAACAAAACAAAACAGTGAGAACTGCATCAAAACTACTACTTAAAAACACTCATCATCAAGTTTGTTAAAGTGAGATTGTAAGGTAAAGCAACCTAAGGGACTCTACCTTTTAACAGTAAGAGTACTTTTTGTGTCAAGTTTTTTTTTTTTTTTCTTTCTCTTTAGTTCTCAGCTAAAAAGCATGTAAAGATTTTGAAAGGTTATAAGTACATTTACTTAAAGGCAGAGTGATGCCATTGTCAAGACAGGTAGAAAAATGATGCTAATTTCTAGAAGGGAAACCAATCACCTAGAACATGCCATCTAAAAATTAATGCAAGACAGAAGCAGCCATCCATAAGCCTGCTGATGTACAGTGAAAGTGACTTTATTTTATCTGCTGCAAATTTATGCAAAGGAAAAATCAGAGTATTTTCTTGTAAAAGACCAAAAATTACATGGGTCTTGAACAGCCAGCAAGACCTGACATGTCAAATCAGTCCTCTACTTAAGAGACATTGATTTGGAAAAGGGAGAATGTCCATTTTCTTTCTTTCTGGTATAAAAAATAATACATATGTTAAATGAACATTTACATGAAGATATGCTTGGACTGTTGCCAGTTAATCAATAGAGGTTCAGACCAGGGGTTTTACATTAATAATAAAAAAGTAAAAACTCTCAATACTATAGGCCTCCTAAATGCTGATGAAATGCATGATGCTCATTAAACAGGAGTGGTCTTAAGAGACAAGGAATTCTGGGATCTGCCAGCTGTTGCAAGAATGACTCATCATTAATATAACAAAAACCATTTGATATAACAAAAACCATTTGATATAACAAAAACCATTTGATATAACAAAAACCACTGCCTCTGGCAGACATTCATCTGATCCATATTAAATCGCATCATGTAACAGGTCAATGTGTTCAATTGTCTGAGGAACATTTAGCCTCTCACTCATCCTGGCAGACATATCTGGAGACCTGTACAGGGTCATATTAAGGCTTTTTGGATAGATATGGTATGATATAGGTAACACTTTCTTCAAAGATTTCTAAATAAAAACCATCTCTGACTTGTTGTAATTTGACATTTGAATTCATCAGTGACCCAAATGCCAGAGCAAACTCACAATTGTTTCTTGCAGAAAACCCAGCCTTAACTGTAAGAAACCTCTGGGTAGCTGGTCTGTCTAGCCTAGGGTACCCGTCTCACTCTGTAATTCTTGTAATAGAATGAAAGCCCTACCATCTGTTTGATCCCTTGTAGACCTGCCTTTAATCAGTGCTATAGAATACCTGCCATCTAGGCTGTCTTCAGATAGTATAACACTGAGAAAATTGTTACCCAATTCCTATAAAAATTTTAACTCACATAAAAGAAATCTGATAAAGAGAGTCCAAGTGAGTGGTTTGCAAGGGCTAGACCAGTTGCAGTAGAATCCTATCAGGTACCTGTTAAAAAGGTATGCCTGGATCTCATCATGTACTGCCTAAATCAGACATACCAGGAATAGAGTCAAAAAACCTATATTTTTAACCAGAACTGTATTTGACTCTAATGGATACCCAAATTGAAAACAACCAGCCTATGGGATTCAGAATCTAGTCAGTCCTCAGGGTACTCAAGGTTCTTCTGTCTTTGGGTTGATTAAATCTCTGTAGCGATGAATGACAACTTCACTGTATGAAAAATTTGATTTATAAGTGTTTTGAAGTTATGGCATCATTTTTTTATTTTGATAATGATCACAAAGAGTTATGTGATTTCTGCTACACCCTTTGCCATAAAAAATGTTAAGAAGGACACTGCTAACATCACTCATGGTCAACTCTCTTTATAAGAAATGGGATGAATTCATTTTCCTGACTATAAAAACTATGTTACCTATAGTATCTCTCTTTTCTCCTGGGCTTCCAGGAAGCTCACCACCAAACTGATGCTTAACTGCACCTATCACACTCATCTTCACAGCAATAAGTATTGCTTCCTCCCTTTTCTTCTCTGTTCCTTTTCAATGACATCTGTAATATTTTTTAGGTTTAAAAGAAAAACACTCCCAAAGTTCTCTTCGAAAAAGACAGGTATGAAAAAAATCTCAAAAATTATAATGGTTTTTAAATTTTTATCCTCTTTGATTTAGAATATTCATTGGTATACATTTGGGGATGGCTTTATACTATTTTTCTCCAAACATTTATCTGTACAAAAATGTAGGTCTAGATTAGTCACAAGGCATCCTTAGATGCCTAAGAACTTAGTTCCTAAGAACTAAGTCAGTTCCTAAGTTAGTTCCTAAGTTCTTAGTTCTTAGTTCCTAAGAACTCCAGGGAGATGATTATTGCTTCCAAACTAAAGTTTTTGGAACATTTTAGAATAAATAAAATTCTTTGGAATAGCAGAGGCGGAGAGAATGAAAACCAACTATTAACCAGTTTGAAATCTATGGTCCATGACCAACCCAAACTCATGATTAAGAATTCAGCTTTATGTCTTAGAAATACCTAGAACCTACAAGATTAACTGGAATAAACCTGCTAGAAGCCTATACCAATTTGAGAAAACTAAGAAATCACTAATTTCTGCTTTTTGATCATATTTAAGATCATTAGCAGAGAAGGCAATGGCATCCCACTCCAGTACTCTTGCCTGGAAAATCCCATAGATGGAGGAGCCTGGAAGGCTGTAGTCCATGGGATCGCTGAGGGTCGGACACGACTGAGCGACTTCACTTTCACTTTCATGCATTGGAGAAGGAAATGGCAACCCACTCCAGTGTTCTTGCCTGGAGAATCCCAGGGATGGCGGGGCCTGGTGGGCTGCTGTCTATGGGGTCACACAGAGTCGGACACGACTGAAGTGACTCAGCAGCAGCAAGATCATTAGATCAATCATTTTGTATAGTTAGTTCACAACACATGAACAACTGACTGATGTTCTTTTCTTTTATTGTTTCTTTTTCATTTAACTGGAAATGACTAGTGGGTTACTTCCTTTGATTAATGTAAAAGATAAATGTAGAATTCTTTGGACCACAGTGACAATTTCATAATAAAACTGAGAGTACTCATCAAAATTCTGAGAATTTCAAGGTCTTTTTTAAAGGCTTTTATTTGAAAGAACTGTAGTATTAGAGAATTTAGGGCTTTCCAAAGACAGTCTCTTTTCAGTCTTTAATTATGGCAGCCTCGTATCTTTGACACACAGAAAAAATGAAAATGTTAGTCACTCAGTCATGTCCAACTCTGCAACCCCATGGACTGTAGTCCACCAGGCTCCTCTGTCCATGGAATTCTCCAGGCAAAAACACTGGAGTGGGTAGCCATTCCCTTCTTAGGGGATCTTCCCAAATCAGGGATCGAAGCTAGGTCTCCTGCCTTGCTGGTGGATCTTTTGCTGTCTGAGCCCCCAGGGAAGCCCAGAACAACTGGATATCCATTTGTTTAAGGTGAACCTAGACTCAGACCCTACACTCTTCCCAAAAATCACCTAAAAATGGACCAGAGACCTACATATAAAACACACAACTATCAAACTCCTTGAGGATATCATAAAAGAAAATCTAGATGGCCTTAGGTAGAGTGAGGAATTTTTGATATAATATAAAGGCCATAGTCCGTGAAAGAAATAAATCACTGATAAGATGATTAAACTTCTGCTCTATGGGGGGGGGGCGGGAACTGTCAAGAGAGTGAGAAGACAAATCACAGACTAAGAGAAAATAGGCACAAAACACATATCTTATAAAGGACTATTATTCAAAATACAAAAAATAAGATTAAAGCTCAACAACAAGAAAACAAATAACCCAATTTTTAAAAAGGGAAAAAGACCTCACTTCTCAATGAAGACACATAGATGGCAAAGATGCATATGAATATAAGCTCCACATCATATATCACTTTCAGTTCAGTTCAGTTCAGTCACTCAGTCATGTCCAACGCTTTGTGACCCCATGAACCGCAGCACGTCAAGCCTCCCTGTCCATCACCAACTCCCGGAGTTCACCCAAACCCATGTACATCAAGTCGGTGATGCCATCCAACCATCTCATCCTCTGTCATCCCTTTCTCCTCCTGCCCTCCATCTTTCCCAGCATCACAGTCTTTTCAAATAAGTCAGCTCTTCACATCAGGTGGCCAAAGTATTGGAGTTTCAGCTTCAGCATCAGTCCTTCCAATGAACACCCAGGACTGATCTCCAGTAGGATGGACTGGTTGGATCTCCTTGCAGTCCAAGGGACTCTCAAGAGTCTTCTCCAATGCCACAGTTCAAAAGCATCAATTCTTTGGTGCTCAACTTTCTTTATAGTCCAACTCTCACATCCATACATGACCACTGGAAAAACCATAGCCTTGACTGGATGGACCTTTATTGGCAAAATAATGTCTCTGCTTTTTAATGTGCTGCCTAGGCTGGCCATAACTTTCCTTCCAAGGGGTAAGTGTCTTTTAATTTCATGGCTGCAATTATCATCTGTAGCAATCTTGGAGCCCAGAAAAATAAAGTCTGACACTGTTTCCACTGTTTCCCTATCTATTTGCCATGAAGTGATGGGACCAGATGCCATGATCTTAGTTTATTGAATGTTGAGCTTTAAGCCAACTTTTTCACTCTCCTCTTTCACTTTCATCAAGAGGCTCTTTATTTCTTCTTCACTTTCTGCCATAAGGGTGGTGTCATCTGCATATCTGAGGTTATTGATATTACCCCCGGCAATCTTGATTCCAGCTTGTGCTTCATCCAGCCCAGCGTTTCTCATGATGTATTCTGCATATAAGTTAAATAAGCAGGGTGACACTATACAGCCTTGATGTCCTCCTTTTCCTATTTGGAACCAGTCTGTTGTTCCATGCCCAGTTCTAACTGTTGCTTCCTGACCTGCATACCAGTTTCTCAAGAGGCAGGTCAGGTTGTCTGGTATTCTCATCTCTCAGAATTTTCCACAGTTTATTGTGATCCACACAGTCAAAGGCTTTTGCATAGTCAATAAAGCAGAAATAGATATTTTTCTGGAACCCTCTTGCTTTTTCAATTGTCCTTGCTGCTGCTGCTGCTGCTAAGTTGCTTCAGTCATGTCCAACTCTGTGCGACCCCATAGACGGCAGCCTACCAGACTCCCCTGTCCCTAGAATTCTCCAGGCAAGAACACTGGAGTGGGTTGCCATTTCCTTCTCCAATGCATGAAAGTGAAAAGTGAAAGTGAAGTCATTCAGTCGTGTCCGACTCTTAGTTACCGAATGGACTGCAGCCTACCAGGCTCCTCCGTCCATTGGATTTTTCAAGGCAATAGTACTGGAGTGGGTTGCCATTGCCTTCTCCGGTTCAATGATCCTTAGGGAATTACAAATCAAGACAATGGGATACCACTAGACACCTATTAGAGTAGCCAAAATCTGGAACACTGACAACACCAAATGCAGGACAGGACATGGAGTAATAGGATCTCTCATACAGATCAGGTGGTCTGGTATTCCCATCTCTTCTCTTGTTTAAATCCAAACCCCTCAGATAGCTCTCTAACTCGCCTGACAAGTTTACCCGGACTCCTACGATTGTTTACAGTCTCCCAGCCGTGAGAGGCACGGGAGCTTATGATATTCAAATAGCTTAGAGCCTCTCAGAGAGTTAGAAACTGTCAGAATAAAACTAGTAAAAGATTTCATTGATGAGCCAATGCTTGCTGCCAAGTTTCCACATCCCCTGTTTTGTATCCTTGAATGTGTATTAATTAATATAGTTGGTATGTAGAAAAAATAAGTAGTGGCCTTAGTGTTAGCAACTTTAGACCGTTACGGTAATAAATTCTTTCCTTTGTTGTAAACCCACTGCACCTCTGCCCTATAGGAATGCAACTTTATCTAACACCTTCGGAGGATGGCACCAAACCTTAAAATAATTACTCTTAGAGAAAATAAGTCTTACGGTTGACAAACCTTTGTCAAGAGTCATAAAATGTTAATAGGCCTTCTGGCCAGAAGATGATGTAAATCACCTAAACCACTTGTATACGATAAATTTGCAGAAAAGAAACCCCGGTTTCGATAAGGATCAAAGACTGCTGACTTTGCATGATTTCACACCCCCTATTATCCTCTATGTGCAACTTATGGTATAAAAGCCCCTGTTGAAAATAAAGCTACGGGCCTTGCTCACCGAAGCTTGGTCTCCCCATGTTATTCTTTCTTTCACATTCTGGTGAGTCTCCATCTAGAGCGCAGAGGTCCTCTGCGACCATTTATTTGCTTGGGCTTCTAAGACCCACTCGAGAAGGTGCTTAAGGTTGGGCACCTTCTGCTATTCGAGAGGGCGCCTGAGGCCTCTGTGGTCAGAGCTAACCTGATGTCACAGGTTATATTGATTTTCCCCGTAAACCAAGTTACTCAGCCTCTTTTCTCCGCTGAATTTTCCTACTGAGCTATCCTCATTCTATTACTCTTTATATCTTTTATGAATGTTTAAACTAATCGCCAACGCCGTCTCCCCTTCGAACTCCCTGGATCAGTCGGGGCTGGACCCCGGCAGGTATTTTTTCAAATGAGTTGAAAACTTGTTTCCCCACAAAAACCTGCACATAGATGTTTATAGCAGCTTATTCATAATCACCAAAACTCAGAAGCAACCAGGATGTCCCTCACCAAGTGAATGGATTCATGGTAGTACCTCTAGAAATGGAATTTTATTTAGTGTTAAAAAGAAAGGACCTATTAAATCATAGCATGAAAGAAAAATGCATATTACTAAGTGAACGAAGTTCATCTAAAAAGGTTCCACACTGTATGATTTCAACTATATAACATTCTGTTGCTGCTGCTGCTGCAGCAAGTTGCTTCAATTGTGTCTGACTTTGTGTGACCCCATAGACAGCAGCTCACCAGGCTCCGCCATTCCTGGGATTCTGCAGGCAAGAACACTGGAGTGGGTTGCCATAAAACATTGTAGAGAAGGCAAAACCATGAAGAAGAACTGTGCTTGTCAGAGGTTAGGGAGGAGTGAGAGATCAATTTGGTAAAGCACAAAAGATTTTTAGGGCAGTGTGATGCTATAATGGTAAATACATGCTATGATACATTTAAACCCATAGAATGAATGTACAACACCAGGAAGTGCACCCTAATGTGTAAAATATGGACTTTTGTGACAATGATATAACATGTGTTCATTGATTGTAGCAAATGTACTACTCTGGTATAGGATTTTGATAGTGAGGGAGGCTGTGTGTATATGCGGACAGGGAATATAAAGCAAATGTCTGTACTTTCTGCTCAATTTTGCAGTAAACCTAAAACTGCTCTAAAAAATAAACTCTACTAAAAATAGGTATTTTAGGAGTAAAATTTAATGAAAATAAAATCTTAACCATCTCCTTTACCAGGGGCATAGTTTTTCAGTTTGAAACTTAGACTAAGCTTAGTATCCAAGTTATTAGAGACTATTCCTCATAATCATATAGAATTATGCATTATAAACTTATTACTTGATCTTATCTACCATGAACTTAACTGGCTGTTATATATTTAGCCTAAAATATTAATATGAGGGATGTACAAACTAATCCGCAACATAAATCACTGTTTATTTCTGCCTTTTTTATAATCAACATTTAGTCTGTTCAAACTGATTAAGTAGAGTTCACATCAACGTTTAGGTTGGGCAGAATAAAAAAATCAACTGCTGGGCAGCACCATGTTCTATTTTATAGAATAAGCAAAGTAAATAAACTGGATTGGGGAATAAAGGAAAATATAAGAGAATTAAAACACTTAATTTATAAATACATTTCCACTTTCCCTATTTCTAAAATATTCCAGTCATTTGAATATGCTATGACTAGAGACATAAGTTGATAGTAAATACTAATAGTAATTTAAATTAATATAAATACATTAAAGTATATTAATTACTTATCTTCTATAGAGAGACTCTACCTATATAGTATGTTCTTGGATTCCCTGAGATTAGTTAAAACGCAATGCCAAGTTGAAGGTAGTATTTCTTATTGGCCATTTTAAGGTTGACAGACACACAGATTTGAAAAACGCACTTCCTGGAAGCCAAAGAAAAAAGTTTCTTGTTACCTGAAATCATGTCTGTCACTAAGGTACTGCGTCATCAGAAGCGTGGCTCTCAGATTCTTGAAACTGGATCAGGGGTGGTATCATTTCTTATAAAAATGGGGAAAAATAATGTATTCTCTCACTGATGCTACAACTGTGCTGACAATTCACTAATATAGAGATTACATTTATAGTACCTGCCTTTACATCTGTCATCAACAGCTCCAAAATCATAACATGCTCTCTTTCAAACATATTTGGTAAGTGAACTCATACATCCTCCTGGACTATGGCTCAGAGGGTAGAAGCATCTGCTTGCAATGAGGGAGACCCGAGTTTGATCCCTGGGTCGGGAAGATTCCCTGGAGAAGGAAATGGCAACCCACTCCAGTACCCTTGCCTGGAAAATTCCATGGATGGAGGAACGTCGTAGGTTATAGTCCATGGGGTCGCAAAGAGTTGGACACGACTGAGCAACTTTACTTACTACATCCTTGGCATTTCTCAAAGTCATTTTGGAAAAATAAAAGAAAACCTAATAAAACTAAAACAGAGGTTAACTAAATTTCCTTGCATGTTAAAAAAAAAATCAGAGTACTGCTTTCAATTTTGAAAGCTCAAATAGACATACTTGCATGTAATCATTCAAATAATATTAAGGGATAAAAGCATATATAATGAATCCATCAAGTACGCATAGATACTGATACCAATATTTTCTGATTACAAAAAGTTTACAAATTATTTGAAGAGATTTGTTTTATCTCAAAGCCAAGAGAAAAAATGAATGACTAACATCAAAAAATTGTTTTAGGCTGCACTACTAATGGTTTTATGATTGACAAGAAAAGGGTCTACTCCAAGAGAAAGAGAAAACAGATGAGTAAAATCATTTTGGATAATTTAGTAACCACCAATAGGAGGAAATCAAATGTACTTCCACCATTAAAACACATTTTGGTGATTTTCATTAAGCAGAAAAAAATGATTTTTAAAAAATTAGGAGGGCTTTATACACAAAAACTTGGAGCTTGACTGTTGATAATCTGAAAGTACAATTCAAATGTCACCAAAAGCCTGTGCATTAACCATAGGTCAGAAAGAAAAAATAAATCAGAAATATACATTTCTTATTCCTCAACTAATTCTAAAGAGGTTGACCAACAGTAAGCATATTTCTAATTTAAAAAATTAATATAATGACCAAAGCAATATAATATGAAAATATAAGTATTTACTGTAGTATCCAAATGTCGACAGCAGATTCAGAAGACAAGAAAACTGATTATTAATTCAAATTAACATTATTATATGGGCTTCCCAGTGGCAAAGAATCCACCTGCCAATGTAGGAGATCCAAGAGACATGGGTTTGATCCCTGAGTCAAGAAGATCCCCTGGAAAAGGAAATGGAAACCCATTACAGTATTCTTGCTTGGAAAATTTCATGGAGAGAGAAGACTGGCGGGCCACAGTCCATCGGTTCGCAGAGTTGGACATGATTGAACACTCACACAGAGATTACAAAAATTATATCCACATGACCAGCATGATTTATTTCTAAAATGTTTTTAATGTAATAAATTTGAGTATTAACTTATATTTTAGAATTTTTAAATATCTCCAGAAGACCATATATCTTCTTAAAAAATTTTTGAATAGGTGTTGAAACAACATATATTACACATTCATATACACAAACACATGCATGTATGTATGTGTGTGTGTGTGTATATATATATATATATATATATATATATATGGATTTTAATCTACCCACACACCCTAGGTGGGGGAAGGAATTTCTTCAGAAAAGTAGACTTTTAAAGTAAAGTTCAATAGAGAAAGAAAAACCTCACTTTGGATTCTCAAAAATCACTAAATCTTACCCATTATTCCAGCACGTATAAAGAACTCTGCTTTCTAAACACATGAATTTCTTTTACATAGTCTGCTTTCCAGAAAAGAATAATTCTGTAAATGTACTGAATAATAATGCAAAATAATGGCAAACACTGACTTCTTTTCAGGAGAATATGATCATTTTGATCTATTCTTCCTAATTGACTAACGTGATAGTTTGTTCTATATCCTTACTCTTTGGGATTAAGCAAGAATTATGCAAGAAAGTGGAGAAGGCAATGGCACCCCACTCCAGTACTCTTGCCTAGAAAATCACATGGATGGAGGAGCCTGGTAGGCTGCAGTCCATGGGGTCGCTAAGAGTCTGATACGACTGAGCATCTTCACTTTCACTTTTCACTTTCATGCATTGGAGAAGGAAAGGGCAACCTACTCCAGTGTTCTTGCCTGGAGAATCCCAGGGACGGGGGAGCCTCGTGGGCTGCCGTCTATGGGGTCGCACAGAGTCGGACACAACTGAAGCGACTTAGCAGCAGCATGCATGAAAGTAAGATAGCATTCAGACTGGGGGAAAAATACAGAGAAAAGGGAAAAAAGTGGATCTGATTCTAGCCTTCTGAAACCATAAAAAAGGAAAGAAAACTGATATCATGCCTTTCCTTAAAAGGGGAAAACTCATCCATCAAGTCACTTTGGCATGTTAACATTTTGTCTGTTCTTCTTATCTACCTGTGTCATTTCCTCTACCTTCCTGTTAGAATGAAAGCTCCTTGAGGGCTGGAATAGTTCTCTGTGCTCAACATATACTTGCTGTTGCAACACCATTCAACAGAATACAAGCCTCTAGCTTCTGGTTTACAGGTTCAGATTAGTGCTAGAGGTGCTAGAAAAAACTCGTCTGCTACTCATTGCAGAAAAATTGTGATGATGTTTACTCAAATTGATGATTTTCTGAAATGCAGATTTCTCTGGGGGGGAAAATGTCTATCTGTGGCACACTTGCTGTATCTAATCCTCTTTACCTGCAGACAATAATTTTTAAAAATAGAACCTTATTACATTCCCTACATAGACTAGCTCTTTCTTTTATAAGTTATTTTGTATGATGTTGGTTTTATTTCCTAGCATTTATTATAGTTATCATTTTATATTTATCTATGCGATTATTTATGAATAAATCTTGCCCTCTGTTGGCTGTAAACTCTCTGAAGGCAGATACCACTTCTGCCTTGTCTGCCTCCCAGCTCAGCATTTGGCTGATATGCTTCACATATATCAAAATATAAAATTTCCCCCAAAGCAGCCCAGATTACATGAACTTGTATGAATCAGGCCTTTTGGTATGCCATATACAAACACATCGGAAGGATATACATGTGCACTCTTGGAGGGTTATTTTGTTCTCAAATAGATTCCTAGATTGTTACAGGACTATGCTAAATGCCCATTCTTTTGTTTCTTTGTCATGTATCCTAAATCAGCAGCAGTACTGTTCCAAGTGGATTTTCTCAATTCTAAGCCACTTTCAAAAACCCAAATTTAATTTAACAAAATACATAACAGATATGAAAATGTAGGTTACAGAAACTGAGTGTATATACATCCCATTAGAAAAGAAAGCAATGATTTAAAGGACCAACTTTGTTTAATTAGAAAAAGACACAGAAACACATGCCAATCTAATTCATATCTTCTTTTGTGATAGAATTATTCCATGGCTAGGTTGAGTGGCTTGGCCCCTCACAGTCTCTTAAAGGCAAAATGGAACTCTGAGAGATGGATGACAATCCAGTTGGGTGGATTCATAAATGGCTAAATATTCACATCGACTGAGTATGTATTGATGAATGGATAGATAGCAGCTATGACAAGAATTTTTTCTTGACTCATTATTTGCTGATTTTTTTTATCATAGTGAACTAGAAGCATATTTATCTAATTTAAAATAACTAGTGAAAGGAGTGGCTTAGGGACATAGGTTTTGGTGTCTAAAACACTTGAGTTTGAATCTTAGCTTCTCAGATTAATATCACCTTGGGCAAACTATTTGACTTCTTGGCAGTTTAGTTTTTCTATTATAAACTAAATACTAATAACTGCCTTGCAGAGAGTAGTTATGTATGTTTGAGTCCCTAGTACTGTGCAATGCATGTATATAATCAACACTCAATAAATTATTGGGCCTCCCTGGTGGCTCACCTGGTAAAGAATCTGCCTGCAATGTTGGAGACCTGGGTTTGATCCCTGGGTTGGGAAGATCCCCTGAAGAAGGGAACAGCTACCCATTCCAGTATTCTGGCCTGGAGAATTCCATGGACTGTACGGTCCATGGGTTCGCAAAGAATCGGACATGACTGAGCAAACTTCACTTCACAATAAATTATTGTCATTCGTATGATAACTCAAAAAATTAGAGGTATGATTAGATATGAAATAATAAAAGGTAGTGCATAACACACAGTGTATTTGGTGGCTTTTGCTGGATTATACTGAAATAAGAAGTATTGGGAGATAATTCTGCATAGGTCTCTTGCATTATTGCCTATCTTGTAAGCAGAGGCACAGACTGTCTTTGCTCCAGACTATCTTTCAAGGATGTTTGTATAGTAAACAGCCTTAGAAGATGAAGATAACATCCCCCTCTCTGACAATGGGCAGGTTTGCTGACAGTCTTAGAAGACAGAGATAGCTCCCTCAGAAACCTTGGCTGCCATGCTTCCTCCTCTTGCAAATGATTCAGATTCAGGGCTCTTCTCCTGTAACACAGTACACAAAGTTTGTGCTTGTCGCCTGGGCCACTTTCACATCACCCGGTGGAAACTGGGGCTCAGGGAACAGCACAAAATCTGATATTCTGGCTCTTCATATGGCTTTGAATATTAAACTGTCCTTTGTCGCTGAATCAGGAGCGTCAAGTCCTCTGGCAGTGTCCATGACTCTAAACTGGCTAATCTATTAGCTTGAAAGTAGGGTGAAATTTCAACCTTCTGAGGTTCTTAACAAAAACCTCCAAATCTCAGGGGCTTATCGTAACGTAGGATTATTTCTCCTTTCCACAGACACTGCCCACTTTACATGTTGGCTATGTGTCAGTGTAGGTCAGCTTTGCTCTGCTTCAGGCACCTTTTTCTGAGACTGAAAGAACAGCTCCCATCTGGACATGTCTGTCATTAATGGCCCAGGAAAAAGAGCAGTGGAGGAGCCACCTATGTAGCTTTTAAAATATTTGCTTGGTCATGGCGTACATCACTTTCACATATACTCTGCTGACCACAGCAAGTCACGCTGAAGGCCTGGTATTAGTGGGGTGGCAAATTACACTCTTCTCACAGGAAGAACTGAAGTATTCTCACCCCATATGGAAAAAAACAAGGATGCATAAACTTCTTATGGTTTATGAAGGTGGGAGAATGCATAATGGAAACAGTAATACATTCTTCCACATATATATAACACATGCTCAGTAAATGATAACTATGTTAGGATGAGTTATATTAGGACACGACAGACATAATTAGTTATGTTAAGACAAAATAAAAAATTTAAAAGATTTTCTCCAGGTTTCAAAACTGTCTCTCATAGTTCTGTATTATACCTGTGACAGTGAAGAATATACCAACATTCAATGATTTTTGTAAAAAAATCTTGATAGTAGGAAGGGGTTCAACAAGATGGTATATAAATTGGAGTGAATAGAGTACAATGGGTGTGCTTGTGTTCAAACATGTACAGGGACACATAAACATGAAAAACCTATTTTTAAGAGGGATTGAGAGAAATGTTTCACTACTATTACGAGAATAAACATATAGATAATGCAAAGTTTTGATCATGCTGTCATTTAACAATCAAAACCAAAGCTCCTAGAAGAATTATTTCACAAATATGCTTAGCAACTCCTCTATTCCCTCTTGAAACTTTCTGTTGTTTTTCTCAAAATCACCACCAAGAAATAGAGGTATATGAAGGGTTATTTGTAATTTTTCCACTGGATTGTTTCACATATAATCATCCTTTGAGCCATCTTTCCACTACATAATCTCTTTGAACTCATTACCTGTACACTGCCACATATACAGTCTAACTCAGCATGGAATAAATACATCTTACTTTAAGGCCAACGAACCTCAATGAATCAAAAATGACCTTTTCAGTCTCTATGACTAATTTCAAATCATAAGTCATACTTTTGGGATTCTAAGAACTATAGCAAGCAACTCCAGTCTACCAAGTCTTTTTAATCCTTTACTATTGTCTCTTCAATTTAATAATCCCACATGCCTTGATCCATTGACTACATTTGTAAACTGGTTATGCTCTATTCAAGGGATATTTTCTAAATTACCTAAGTGTTTAAATACCCAAATATTTAATATCTAAATATTCATGTTACCACATTATTTATATAACATCATTTGGGATATTCAATTATTTCACTGTTCTTCTCCATGTTTAACATAAGTGTTTTTATTTCAGCATTTGAAATTTATATACTTAAAAGTAGATTTCAGCTACATCCTGTATTACTTATATGAGACTTTAAGGGCATGAAGTGAATAATGGCACTCAATCGTGCATTTGAGTGCATCTGTGTGCCCGTGCATATTCTTTATTTTTTATTCATTGTTGGATCCAGTAAGTACGTATTGAATGAAAAAAAAAAAAAAAAGACAAATTAAGACAAACACTAAATCTGAACCATCTTCTGAAAGTACAAAATAAGACTGAGACTTTTCTGAAATTTTTCCAAAAAGAAATGTAAATATACTTCCTGTCCTTCAGCATTTTCACATCTTGTCTCAACCTTCCAGTATTATTCTTCATCTCATTCTTATCAACAACATTCAATCCACATTTACTCTGAATTCTACTTCTTAATTATAAACAATTGTTTGAAGCTCTAGCTATGGCTGATGTATTTTTACCTTACAAACGCTATTCTCTTGAACTTCCTGCTGGAAGAATGTTAGTAACAGATGGTGGAGCTTCTCGAGATATAAAATGAGACTCTGCATATCAATGCAAATCTGACAAGTGACTTAATCACAAAAGACACTCTCCTTCAAAAAAACAATCATCTAAGCAGCAGTGATGAACCCAAAGAAAAAAGTCATCTTAGATATAGACTTTTCTGTATTTTTCTATTTTCTTTAATTACACAGGCTAACAGTTGAAGCAGCTTGCTATTTATAGTATTTAACTTGATTTTAGCTTCAGTTTTCATGGGGAGCATAAAGCAAGAATCTTGCATTTATTCCTCAGTTTTTTTAAGGAGTATGTAGGCATCAGTGCACTTAAGTATAGTGTAAAAAATTAATACAAGGCAGAATTACATCAAAATCATCTAGGCATGTCAAGGTGCATGAAATATTCACAGTGATGAGAGTAAAGGGATATAGAGAAGGCAAAAGTATCTTTGGAAAAAAATAATTAAGGGATTCTGCCTAGCAGACAGATTTCTATAATCTTTAGATAATATTTTAAGAACATAATTGACACATTTTAAAAATTGCCTTTTCTTTTCCAATAGCAAAGCCTGATCACAAATCCTTATCTGTGAGTATCTATTATATTTGTTGCTTTGGTTCAGACTTAAGGTTCTTTGGGCTTCCCTGGTAGCTCAGCTGGTAAAGAATCCACGTGCAATGTGGGAGACCCTAGTTCAATTCCTGGGTTGGGAAGACCCCCTGAAGAAGGGATAGGCTACCCATTCCAGTATTTTGAGGCTTCCCTGGTGGCTCAGACAGTAAAGAATCCATTTGTAATGTGGGAGACCTAGGTTTCATCCTTGGGTTAGAAAGATCTCCTGGAGGAGGGCATGCCAACCCACTCAAGATTCTTGACTGGAGAATCCCCATGGACAGGGGAGCCTGGCGGGCTACAGTCCAGGGGGTCACAAAGAGTTGGCCATGCCTGAGCAACTAAGCCCAGTAAGGCTCTTTGCTATCATTGTACTTTGGGTAATTTCTTACTGGGGTAAAGAGAAGAAAAGATGAAAACCATTCACTTCAGCAAAAAGCCTAAGTGACAGAAAGGGGACTGGAGGTGAGCACAGTTTTAAGGGTCATATAAGTATCTGGAAGATGAGAGCGAGGATTAAAACAACACAAAGGCAGTGATTGGAGAATATTCAAACTATAAAGGAGGGGCAGAGAGAAGGAAAACTGTCTGAGCCACAGAGCAGAGAGTGCTGTATTCCAGTCACTCAGAGACAATGGGGTCTTCCTTTGTCACCTGAGCTCTCCCATGGGTGCTCTGGCCTCTAACACCCCACCTTTGTGGACATGTTCTGACCCATCTCCTTATTCTTATCTCTTCTTATTCAGAGTCTTAACCATCCTTCCTAAAATAAAACTTGCCACCTCAAAGATTACTCTATGCTGAGAAAAATATTAATGAAGTATCAATACATTATTTTTTGAGGGATACCAACATTTGACTGAGGGTTTTCCAGAGACAAAAGCCTTAAATCTAAAGGAATGAATCTCAAATCTTGGGCATTTCACATCTATCTATTGGTTCCTGGGAGCTTCCAGGGTTCCCCAAATCAAATCACACATGTGGCTGCTGGTTTTCCTGTACACTGGCCTTGAGGTATTTTATAAAATGTTCAAAGGACTCAAAACGAATGAAAAGAACCTCAGTCTACAATTACCAATTGCAAATACAATGATACAGTATCATATACCAAAAAAATTACACTCCTGTGTACACTATTGGTTAAGGGAAATTTTACGTCAATGAGATTATTTTATTCACACCTCCTAAGCAGAAACCTGGGCTTTCCTGGAGGCTCAGTGGTAAAGAACCCATCTGCCAATGCAGGAGACACAGGTTCGATCCCTGGGTCAGGAGGATCCCCTGGAGGAGTGCATGGCAACCCACTCCAGCATTCTTGTCTGGGAAATCCAATGGAGAAGGAGTCTGGCAGGCTACAGTCCATGGGGTCGCAAAGATTCAAACACAACTTAGCAACTAAACAACAACAACAGTAAACCAATAATCTATTCCCATTGTAATTAATTATTATCATAGGAGTGCATCAGTCTGCTTAGGCTGCCATAACAAAATACATAGAGTGGGTGACTTCAACTGCTGACCTGTGCTTTCTCACAGTTCTGGAGGCCAGAAGTCAGAGTTGCCACCCTGGTCGGGTTCTAATGAGAGCTCTCTTCCTGGCTTGCAGAAGGCTGCTTTCTTGCAGTGTCCTCACAGGGCAGAGAGGGTGCTGGTGTGTCTTCCTCTGCTTATAAGGGAACTAATCCATTCATGAGGCTCTGACTCCCACGTGTGCTAAGTCACTTCAGTCATGTCCTACTCTTTGTGACCCTGTGGACTGTAGCCTGCCAGGCTCTTCTGTCCAAGGGATTCTCCAGGCAAGAATACTGGAGTGGGTTGCCATTCCCTTCTCCAGCCAACTCCCATAGATGTTATCTAAAGCTAATTACACACTGAAGGCTCTATTTCCAAATATAATCATATTAGGGGCTAGGGCTTTAACACATGGATTTTGGGAAGACACAATTTAGTCCATGGCAGTGAGAGAACACTCCTTGAAATTTTAAAAATAAGTATGAACAATAAAATTATGTATATGTGGGGAGATTTTTATTACCCCAAATCTTACCATGTTTTTTTAATAAGAACTTCCTGCGAATTTAACTATCCCTGAGTATCTTTTCTTTGGCCTCATCTCTAGATTTCACTTCAGATCCAGTTGAATGGCAAGGCCATTCCTGTGCACATGGAAACAACCACCACTCCAGGTTCCTCCAGGCTTTTGTTTGAAAGCTCTTTAATTTAGTAGGTGAGCCTCAGGCTCTTAAATTTCAAAAATAAGCAGGATTCCACCCAAGTGCCTTTCTCAGAAGCTGGTTGGTTTCTGAAATGCCTGAACTCATTATCCTCATGTTGAGGTTTGCAAGGCAGACATTTCTTAGCCCCTCACCAGCACTGTCAGTCAAGGGGATGTCACCCTGGGAGCTCCCCAGGGGTCTTTAGGGCTCCAGATGAAAATAATCAACATTCCAAGCCAGAAAACACAGCAATTAATTAAAGGCAACTGACCTTCAAAGAGACACAAACTTAAAGCAAAAAGTTTCTAACCCAAGTTCTTTTTATTTTGACTACAAGATTCTTGTGAGTTAAAAAAAAAAAATGTGTGATAGAGAGAAACATGAGGTATTGGATGAGCAAGACTAAGTCAAGCTGAGAAAAAGAACACCTGGCTTATATTATGTTGCTTAAGGGTTTCTTTGTTTTTTATATGCCCGCCCCCAGCCCATTTTTATGATTGAAATAAGAGGCATGAAATTTGTCTATTCAATCATTATAGCAAGAGCAGCTATGTTGGATCAAGACAACCCTCAGAGCTAGTATATCCACATGAACCCAAATCAATCACCCCAAGTGTAACTATAGCCCAGTAGGTTATATCGTTACAATTTTGATCATTAAAAGGATGAGAGGGTGTGAATCATAGTACTATGATTGCATATTGTATTCTAAACTGCACTAGTCTAATCCAGACATGGATTAACCCTGTGAGTGTTAGGATTTGGGCTAGGCAAAGAGAAGAGATACAAAGGGTACTCAGATGTGCTTCACCTTCGGAAAATCTCTAACAGTAGAGAACATGACATATATATGACATAGGGTAGGCACTGCTCTGTTTATGTAAGCAGTCAGTCATCCCTTGTCTTTAAATTAATAACCATAATGCACAGGATACCCCCACTAAACTCTGTATTTGGTGCTTCTTACACATATAATTTTCCTTGAATCAACTAGTCTATCTCCATTATTCTTTCTACACTCTAATCAATTTTTGTTTTGGAAAATAGCCAAGTTTTAACAGTTTCTGAACTAAATATAAAAAGAAAGTGCAAAAAATGAAACAATTTCTGGAAATCATTTTTTTAAACTAAGAAAAAAATTCCAATTAGCTTAATATTCTCTTGAAAAGGAAGCTTTAAGTTTATCTAAGAATATTTTTCTCTAGGTAATGCAATCATGTTTACAATTTAAATAGTTTCTTCAGGTTTTTTGGTCATACACGAACTGCTTACACAAATAACAGTGGAATTTCTGTTCCCAGAGTTCAGGAATATCACATAGGTAGAAGCAATTGTGGAGGAGGAAATGGCAACCCACTCCAGTATTCTTGACTGGAGAATCCCACAGACAGAGGAACCTGGTGGGCTACAGTCCATGGGGTCGCAAAGAGTCGGACACGGCTGAAGTGACTTGGCATGCATACATACAGAAGCAATTGTATATGGGGCTACTAAAACTAATAAGAGAAAATACATATTCAATTAACATACTTTCTCATTTTTCCCATCTAATGTTATAATTTAAAGTCAGATCCTATACATTCAAATAATGTATAAGTTATCTGAAACTCATATTTTTCAAGACTCAACCAAAAAAGAAAAAGCAGAGTATGCATAACTGTAATAATTAAAACACCCAATTCTTAGAAAGAGACATGTATAGAGTTTCACTATGTGTAAATAACCAACAATTAAATACCAAGCAAAATTTCAAGCACTCAAAACAATACTGAACTTTGTCTAAATGCTACATGAGAATAGGTAAAGCTGTGGGTTCCTCTAAACCACTGTTTATCAAGCCATGACTGACCTTGCACTAGGTGGTATTAGTTTGATTTGGAGAATACTTGCTAAAATACAGTTTGCCAAAACCCATACAAGTACTACCAAATCAGTATCTCACAGAGGATGGGAAAGCTCTATTTTCAATCTAGCATCCCAGTTGATTCTGACCCACTCTAAACTTTGTAAAACAGCGCTCTAAGATTTTAGTTATAGATGACAAAGAATCAGATTAGAGAGCTTCCAAATGGAATCAGAAGCTTTGGCTCTATTGCTCTTTTTATCTTCTCAGGGAGATTTTTTTAACCCCTACATTTCATATGATTCTGTATTAAATAAGACTCTATGGTCTTAACATTCCAGTAATACCTTGAGAGAACCAATATCTTAGAGTTCTACTCTGGCTCTCTAAATATGGAAGGTAAGTTTTGGTTGTCACCAAAGATTCCTACCATCCCTGTAAATACACTCTTCCATTTTTCCAGGTTTCAGTCAGCTGGTCCACTTACTTATCACAAAAGCCCCGTGCTCTATCTGTAAGAAACCTTGGCTGTTTCTTCTTATTTTATTTGCTTTGGTTGAATCACCTTCTTATTTACTTATTTTTTGATCAGTTTGTTTTATTGTTAGTATTAGAGTCTGAATGTTTTAGAGCAAAAACCTACTTAGTTGAGCCTTATTTTCCCTATAATCTTTTAAATTAAAAATTATTTTTAGCTTTGAGGTATAGTTGACAATTAAAATTATAATATATTTTAAGTGTACAATGTGATGATTTGAAATCCATACATATTGTGAAAGGATTCTACTCATCTAGTTATTAACACATTTGTCTATATATAGATAGTTTGGGGGGTAGTTGGTAAGAACATTTAAGTTCTCCTCTTTTAGCAAATTTCAGTTATACATACAGTGTTGTTAACTGTACTCACCACGTTACACATTAGTTCTTAAGAGCCTCTCCATGTAAAGATGTGTACCCTTCTACCAACATCTCCCTATTTACTCAATCCTTCAGCGCATGGCAACCACTTTAAAACTCTCTGTTTCTACAAATTCTTTTTTCTTTAAATTCTTCATGTAAGAGATATCATTCAATATTTGTCTTTCTTTGGCTTATTTCACTTAGCACAATGCCCTCAAGGTCCATCATGTTGCAGCAAATGGTAATATTTCTTTTTTTCTCACAGCTGAATAATAAATATACTTTTGTGTGTGTATGCATATATATATATGCACATAATGAAGAAATTATGGTGTGCACATATATGTACATGTTTATATTACAATATTTTGTACATCTGTATGTACAACATGTATGTGTAATATTTCTTTATTCATTTATCCTCTCATGGACACTTAGGATGTCTTCATATCTTGTCTAGTATGAATAATGCTGCAATGAACATGTACATTTATGTACATGTAAAGATACCTCTTCAAGATAATGGTTTTATTTCCTTTGGATATATACCCAGAAGTGAGATTGCTGGATCATCGCTTTGTTTCCATATCACTCTCTAGAGTCATCCAGTGCTTTCTGGAAAGTACCCCATGCCATGACCCCAATTCCAACCTCCACTGGCCTCTACAAACAGAGTCTCTTTTTTCCAAAGATGTCCTTGGATACGTTCCACTAACTTACTTCTAAACCAGGAGGCATCATTAGAGCTAAGCTCATTCACAGATCAGAAAACCACTTATCCATTAAAAAAAAAAAATGTATTAAGTGCTTGTGATGAGCCAGGCACTGTTTTATATCAGTGAACTGGAAAGACATGGTTCTTGACCTCTTGAAACTTAATTTCTATTAGTGGGAATTAAAAAAAGAAAATAAATAAAGAAGTGAAATAAGATAGTGGCAAGTTATGAAAAAAATAGCACAGTAATAAGAGTGATGGCAGAAGTGTGTGTGTGTGTGTGTGTGTTTCACTTTAAACTGGGTACACAGCCAAATCTTCTCCAAACTGGGGAAAATAGGGAGCTGCTACAGAAAGACCTAAGGGAAGAGAATTCCAGGAAGAGGATCCACCTAGTACAGAAGACCTATGGCCTGTTCAAGTAACTGAAAGACCGGAGTGGTGCAGAGCATAGGGAAGACAAATGCGGGAGCCACGTGGTGCGAGACCCCTGAAGGCAACGGTCAAGCGAGTCAGAGAAAACACTGTAGAGAAGTTTTCTAATTCTAATAGCAACAGGAGGCCACTGAAGTGTTTCTTGTAGGAGAGAGACCTGATTTGTGGGTTAGATGGCCCCAGCTGCTATCTGGATATTAGAGTTTAGAAGATGAAGAAGGAAAGCTTGTGGGCCAGTTAAAGAACCTCTCGTGGTTGGGTGAGAGAGGCAGTAACAGAAGTGGGTGAAATAAGGCAAGTTTAGGATATGATGGTGGCAGAATTACCAGGCTCTGATGGTAGGGTGCAGATGGGAGTGATAAAAAGTGAGACATTAAGGACTCTGAGCTTTTTGGCTTGAGTAACTGGGTAGACGGTGATGTCATCTACTAAAATCTGGGAAATCTGAGGAAAGAAGATGGGAGTGGGAAGGAACAAAGAATTTCACTCTAGACATGTTAAATCTGAGATGCTTATTGACTATCCAAGTGTGATAAGATCAATCTGGAGATATAATTCCAAACACCAGTGCATAAAATACATCTTTTAAAGATATTAGATTCATTTTTTCTCAGGGAGAGCTTTAAATAGGGATGAAAGAATAGGACAGAGCTCAGGGGCAGGCCAAGGGAGAGAAAAATGAAAGTGAAAAGAGGCTGAGAAAAAAATGACTGGTTATACAGTTTCAAGGAAGCTAAGAGAAAAAAATTCTCAATATGTTTTAAAGAGGAAGTGGTCAACTATATAGAATACTGTTGAAAGGCTAAATAAGAGGAATACATGGGAAAGATCACTGGTTTTGGCAACATGAAAGTAACCCTGACAAACCCTAAGCCAAACGAATGAATCATCTCTTCAAAGCCTAGGCATCTAGCTGGGCTGACAAAGAAAATGATCGAAGAAAGGTACAATGGTGAAAAGGAAGAGGATGCAAAGAAAATCTTAGCACAGATTCAGACTCTTAGCAGCTTTTAATCTTAAACTGTCATACAAGAACAACTAACAATAAGATTAAAAACAAAATAAATATCACATACTAACTGGAACACATATTAAATCAATCTAAATATGAATCTTAGAATTTATCAGCACAGGATAAAAATTTTATTGCTCCAAGTTCAGGAGACATAAGGAGACTTTTGAAAAGACTTCTAATTAATTATTGAACAAAGAATAGCCAAGCAAAGTCTACTAATACAGTGCATCTGTGGAAGTACTCCTGGGAGGACTTATCACTCCCCACTCTGTTCAGGGTGAAGCTCCAAAAACCTGATGATTAATATCAATCTCCCATTTGTTAAACAGCCCAAGTCACCCTTTGTCATTTAAATTGTACTGAATTTGAATCTGCATAGACTGCAAGAAGAGAAGGAATCTTGAAGCTACATAAAATAACCTCACTTCAGTCTTAAAACAGAATACATTAATCTTTTCTGGCACTGCTTCCCCACCAAAACCACAGAACTCAGTGCTATTCCTTGGTGAGTCATGCTGTAAAATTTCCAGTTGACTTATCCACAGAGAGATGGCACCACATGAAATAGAGCCCATAGAAACTTGGGAGAGAAGTAAGGCTTCATGTCTTCAACCTTCTGCTTTGGCTCTGACTTCAGATATATTACACCAAAACCAAGGCTGAAATCCAGGGCTCTGAGCTGAGCAAGTTGCAAGGATGAACCAGGACTCTTTCATACTCAGATCCTAAACCGATTCTCCAGATTGCATGCCAAGATCTGCATTTCTCAAAGCAGTGTTCTCTGGCCACATTCACCTGGTGCTTTAAAAAAAAAAAAAGCAAATCTCAAAGCCCCACTTCACACTTACACACCAAAATCTGTAAGGGGCAGGTAAAGACATCTGCATTTCTAATAAGCTCCCTTTAGTGTTTTTTAGGTATGAACTCTTGGCCTAATTTGTGTACTATGGATGATTATACAACATTTTTGCAGGGTAAGGTATTTCACCTTTTGGTTCATTCTCCAACTCATTTTACAGCATACTGTCAGATTAGTGTTCCTAAATTGCTGTTATTATCATTTCTCTACCCTGCCCAAAAGCCTTCTGAGTGCTTCACAGCCCAAAGGATAATGTTGAGACTTCTTTGTGTGATACTCAAGGTTCTTAGTCATGGCTTCAGAATTTGCCCTTCCCACAACTGAGTTTCCATCAAAATATAAAATTGCTCAAATACCCAGTATATGTTGTATAGACTTCCACCTCCCTGCTTCTAACTTGCTCTCTACTTCTAGAAAGTTACTTTCTCATTTGCTCAGAAGCCCAAATTCTGTCCTTTCTTTGAACTCATGGAAGCCTATCCATTTTTTTCCAGCCAGAAGTTCTGTGAACATCATAGTGCTTTATCTCTGTCTCTTGCTACAGGGTGTATGCGTTCTACCTTTTATTCTATGACAGCGTGGCCTATTCGCACCCTGCAGAAACTGGGAACAACAACTCCTTTCTCTACACTGGTATCAGCAAAATAAGATTTCCATGGGACTGTTAGGGGAAGCACACTGACAAACTGCCCACCCTGGCCAGGCACCATAGTAATCATTTGCATGAGTTGTTTTACCACAGGAGGTCCTGGTAAGGAACACAGAACTAATAAGCCACCACCAATTGGAAGAGTTGGGAAAGGTCAAAAGGAGACACCACCTGTTCAACCACCTCCCAGAATCCTTCTCCCTGGCATCCGTCTTGGCTGAACAAGGTGTGCACCACCAGGAAAGACTCTGAATCAGAATGATTGACTAAAGACAATTGGAAACTAATCCCATCACCATAAAACCCCAGACTGCAAGCCAAGCGGCAGAGCTGTTCTCCTGGGTTCCCTTAACTTACTGCTCTCTGCCTGGGTGCCCTTTCCCAATAAAATCTCTTGCTTTGTCAGCATGTGTCTCCTTGGACAATTCATTTCTGAGTGTTAGACAAGAGCCCGGTTTCAGGTCCTGGAAGAGGTCCCCCTTCCTGCAACAGGACTGCCACAATTTTTGTGTAATACTGCCTTCTGGCCACACTAGTTGATCCAGAAGTAGAAGCCTGATGCAAGCTATGGATACCATGGTGTTCCACTACTTGACAAAGATTGATTGTTCCAGGATGGGCATCAGAGGCCCGTCAGTCCTTTCTCATCTAGATTTTGTTCCATAGGTCATAGTTAGTTAGCTCAGGATTGGCACATGAGCAACCCTAGGGACTGAGAGTCTGAGGCACCAACTGTGATATGTATTGTAACTTTGGGAAGCAGAGCACAGCTTTGGACATGGGACTGAGCTTCCCTCAGCTCCAGAAGGCCTTGGGGTGGGGCATCAACTCAGGGTAGGGCTGGGTAAGGAGGCCACTTCAAATTGTTATTCACCATTGCTCTCAGGGACAAGCAAGGGAACCTCGTGATACTTTGAGGGAGCCATCACCACACAAACAATTGCTCTGCTTGCAACCTTATTTCTACTGCTTTATTAGTTTTTCTTTAAACTGAGTGGAAGAGAAAGTTCATGCTACATTTATAAAAAGTTGAAAGTAATACTTGCAAAAGATAGTATTTCTCTCCCCATCTTCCCTGATGCCCCCATCGTTTCTCTCTCTCTCTTTCTCTCTGTCTTAAAAAATTATTAGATTTCCTCCTTTGGGGAGGGGTAGTTTTGTTGTTTAGTTGCTGATGTGTCAGATTCTTTTATAACCCCATGGGATTTCCCAGGCAAGACTACTAGAGTGGGTTGCCATTTCCTTCTCCAGGGGATCTTCCTGACTCAGGGATCAAACCCTCATCTTCTGCTTGTCAGGAGGGTTCCTTACCACTGAGCTATCTGGGAAGAAAATAATTTTGAGAGCAGGTGAGATCTGGACACCGAAGGCAGAAGGGAGGCTTCTACTGTGTGTTAAAAGAAATAGGGGCTAAGAACATAGAATGTATAATGAGCTTTGAAGACATTATAGTTTACTCTAGGCCAGTTTATTTTCAATCAAGCCAGAAGAATATAGAGCATATATCCCATGCATCTGTAAATGATTCTGTTTGGCATGATTCCTGATGTTTTTGGTTGGTTTATTTTTAAACTAGATTGAAGTTATAGGAAAGCACATTCAAACAGATATACTCTGCAAAAGATCATGGTAACAGTCCCTATAGCCATATTGAAGATTTTGAGGAATTAAAAACAGAGAATATAGAAAATAACTGCATACAGAAGGCACTCTTCCTGAACCTAAAGGATAATCATATTTCGATTTAGGGTAATATCCTCATACACAGGTATATCCTATTTAAAACCTTTTCAAAAAGGATATCTTATTCATATTCTTCCTTAAAACCAAATAGCAATTCTCCTTTGCTAAAACAAATAAACAAAAAAGTGCTATAGATAATGAACTCCAAAAGAATTAGTGAGACAGTTAGGGGTAGTGATAGGGTGAAGAAGCACAGAATAAAAATTCACATGGATACAATACGGTATGGGAAATACATAAAGGCTGTAGAGAGACCTCTCTGAAATCAAATAGTAGTTTCATCTAAAGAGAAAAATACTTCAGCTAAAGCATGGTAGGATTTTTTTCCCCCTCCCAAATTAAAATATAAAGTATTAGGTGACTGAAATAAAATCAAATGAAAACTTACTCTTGAAAATTTATTTAAAATGTTTATAAAGTATACTTTTGTGACTCAACAGTAAACATCACTTGAAAAGATATAACAGTTAACTAGCAATGTCCATCTGGATAAAAAGGTGGTTTAAATACCATGCACTTTGATGAATGACTTTTTAAATGGCCTTGCCCATTTTGCACCATTAGTTTTCAGTCATTTCAGGGTAATGCATGGAATATGAAGATAACAGTCCATTGAAATCATGTCTTTAGATTTAAAGAATAATTCATTCATTTAATGGTATTACCATTCCCTATGCAATACATAAATTTTCTTTATTTAAAAGACTCAGCAAATACTTTTTTTTTGGTTTGCTTTTTGCTAATGTCAAAACCAGTATAAAATTAAGTAATTTTGTTTTAAAAGCCTCTGGACCAAATATTTTAAGGTTAGAACATTTCCTAGACCAGAGATTGTATAATTCCATAATGACTTGGAGAAATTACATAATTTATAATCTTATTAGGTTTTTTTTTTGAAGTGAAACTTAATTTATATGAACAACCTAAATATAATCATGGCTCATTTGAGAAGAATCTTTCATTTGACTGCAGCTTCTTAGTAAATACTAGGCAGATAGAGTTTAAAGCCTCTGTAGGGAATAGGCAAATACATTTCACAACAAGAGAGATTTAAGTAGCTTTGAAAATGTTCAGTTAAAGCCCTTCAACTATAAATAAAATCACTGGGGGTCTATGTAAAACTTTAGCCTAATGTAGTTGTTAGTCTAAAGTAAATTCTAGTTAATAATTATTACCTTTATGAAAACCAGGTTTAGTGATTCAGAAAAAAGCAAGGCCCCAAATTCTACAACTTGATGAAGCCATTTAATTTCCCCTTTCCTTCCACTGAACAGAATACCATTATAGAAATACTAAAATTTTATTTAAAGGGATGATCAGTTAATGTAAGTGGAAATTAGTGCAAATACTCTACATCATTCCTTCATCAAAACTAATGATTTTTTCTTGCTTTCTAAAACTACTGAAATGAAGTATATTCTATATACTACATTTCAAATAATAAAAGAAAATTTTAAACCTGCTTTTCTGTTGGCCAACAATCAAAATATTTATTTTACATAATATGTTTCCTTCTCATTAGCCTCTACATTCTTGGATTCATCTTCCACCCTTTGGAATAGGTAAGAACTTTAGAAAAGGAGCAGAGAAGGCCTGTGAAATGGATGAGTAGTTGATCAGCTGACATGGATGCTAAATGTAAAAGAACAGAAATGTTTTTTGTGGGGGGAGAGGAGGGAGCACTCTGAGTGGCATGAGGATCTTACTTCCCTGACCAGGGGTGGAAATTGCATCTCTAGAGTAAAAGCCTGGAGTCTTAACCACTAGACCACCCGGAAAGTCCTGACAACAGAATTTTGATGGAATAATACTTGTCTTTAAGTGCTCAGGAGTCATAAGCAAAACTCAGTTCTCTTTCCTAAGGTCAGAATAGCAAGTCTAATCAGTATGAGCACAATTCTCACCAGGTAGCCAAGACTGCCACAATATCTCTACATACATTTTGCTAACCAAAGAAGCTTGGAGACATTACCTTGTCACTTCCATCTTTTGTTCTTCCATATAAAGATCATCACAAAACTATCATTATGATTAAAGCTCATCATGCTCAATTTTAAGATGTGATCCATCATAGGTGAGCGTGAAGGTAACTGAGTATTTGAGCTGGGAACTTCCCTAACAGATAGAGTGAGTTAATTCTAGTCAAAGGAATCTAACAAAAATCCAATCAATTCTTATTTCCTAAAAACTCAAATCAACACACTTCTTCATATTTCTATTATTGCCACTTTATCATCTTCCACTTAACCAATAATATCATTGAGTAATTGCATTCTCTGCTGCTGCTAAGTCACTTCAGTCATGTCCGACTCTGTGTGACCCCATAGACGGCAGCCCACGAGGCTCCCCCTTCCCTGGGATTCTCCAGGGAAGAACACTGGAGTGGGTTGCCATTTCCTTCTCCAATGCATGAAAGTGAAAATTGAAAGTGAAGTCACTCAGTCGTATCAGACTCTTAGCGACCCCATGGACTGCAGCCTACCAGGCTCTTCCATCCATAGGATTTTCCAGGCAAGAGCACTGGAGTGGGGTGCCATTGCCTACTCCAAATTGCATTCTCTACCTGTGGTCTATTTGCAATCTAATCTCTCATTATTTTCCCAGATCAGTCTTGCTGACATGCCTCTTCTTACTCATTACCCTCCTGAGCAAAAAATTTTAATGCTTAAGTGCTTCTTAAATTTTCATATATGTAGTTTAGGATATGATATGCATAAAGGGTAATATAGACGTTTTTCATGGACAAATATATCGAACTCAAACCCTCAAACTGTAAATAGATATACTTTTATAAAAATATTTTAAAATATTAAATTCTTTGAATACCTAAAAATTCAATAATTTTTATATAATTTTTATGTTCATTAGTAGTCACTTTGCCTTTTGACTTTTAAGAGGTATTTTTTATATTTTCAGTTCAGTTCAGTCACTCAGTTGTTTCCAACTCTTTGAAACCCCATGGACTGCAGCACGCCAGGCTTCCCTGTCTATCACCAACTCCTGGTTTTTTGATGTTTTACAAAAAACTTTTAGAAAAATTTGAAAAAATTACTTTTCCATTTTTTCATTTCCATTTTGATAAATATATATTCAAATTTTCTATACTCTAATGTAATTAAATATTTTAATCCTTTATATAATTATTGTTTAAGTAAAATGCAAATTATGTGAAAATATTATAACAATATTGTGATTTTGCTAAAATGGAGGTCAGAAAAATTTTATGAATAAACATATAATAATTTATGAATTATATGTTTTACATTACTTTTTCAAATATCCCAGGCCTTTCAGTAGAATACATAGACTTATAATAATTAAATTCCATCATCTTTCATATGTTTGCTGGTTTTAGCCATATGCAGGTATAGTTGTCAAGTTAAGAGAAAAGATCAACTTGATTTATAGCTATAAAATATTTAGATGTGTGGCATGTGGACCTCCATACCTCATGACCCAAACCTATTAGAAAGATCTGCCATGAGTTTAGTGTGGCCACTGAAGCCAACTTTTAATATTTATGTAGTTGTTAAAAATATTCCACTTCAGACATACAAAGTATAACGCATAATATAATGAACAGCTATATCATTACCAGCCTGTTTAAGGTTTAAGACAGTACCAGTACTTTGGTGTCCCTGTTCACCCATCTCCACCTACGTTCACTCCATGCCTTCCAAAGCTAACCACTATCCTGCATTTTTTATTGCTATTTCCAATGGCAAGTTCTTTAAAGGTGTTTTCTATTTGTTGATGAAGTCTAGACCTG
Organism: Bos indicus; assembly: GCF_029378745.1. Lineage (NCBI taxonomy): Eukaryota > Metazoa > Chordata > Mammalia > Artiodactyla > Bovidae > Bos > Bos indicus. Next base: position 57,845,813 of record NC_091763.1, on the reverse strand, counting down.
TTTGTCACCGTACATGATAGCTCTTACACAAACAAACTTGCGTACTTGTCTGAATAATTCTGCAGATTCCTCTTAGGTTTTCTAACTAGACAATAATACACTTGAGAACAAAAAAACTTTGGAATTTTCCTTTCCAATTGCCACATTTTCTATTTTTTCTTGCCTTAATCTGCACTGGCAATGACCTTTAGCACAGTGTTGAACAGAGGTGGTAAGCTAACCTTCTTGTTTTATTTCTGATTTAAGAGGGAAAGAAAGCTTCTAACATTTCTTCATTAAGCACGATAGGTGCTGTCAGCTGATGATATTATTTCAAGAAGTGAAATGATGTGATCAGAGTTCTTTTAAGAAAAACTCTTGCTTACAGGAGGATGAGTTGGAACAGAAATACCTAGGAACCATATTATAGGAATCAATGTTATTTTGTGAAAAAGTGATGGGGCCTGTGATGCCCCATCAGTAGAACACACCTCATGGTTCTGACTCTGACACTGTAATAAAGAATTCCATTTTCACTTGTTTGATTCATCAAGGTAGACAAATGTTAACATAACACAAACCCACATGGGTCTTCCAGTGGATAATATCTAAAACTATGGTTATTTTACTTCATTACAGACTCCATAGATGGCTCATTACACAGAAAAGAATTGTCTAAATCTTTGACAATCAAACTGATCTTTTAATTCTTTTGCAAGTTTTTTTCAGGAAATAGCCCAATAAGATGCTGACACAAATCAAAGCCATTTTTTAGGACTCGGTGGACACGGGTTTGGGTGGACTCTGGGAGTCGGTGATGGACAGGGAGACCTGGCGTGCTGCGGTTCATGGGGTCACAGAGTCAGACACAACTGAGCGGCTGAACTGAATTGACTGAAGAAAAGCTTTAGGAAAATTAAAAATTTCTAAAGAAAGTCATCTCTGAGAAGCTCAGCAGAAGGACAAAGTCATTTACATTGTTTTGCACTTGAAGAGGTAGACAGGAAATAGTACATATTTTATAAATAAATATCTATTGAAATGAGGAAATTCAATCTCAAACCTTAAACTGCAAAGTATTCAAGAGCTGATGTTTTTTTTCTCCTTATATTGTTTAGGCTAGTCAGTAGATTTTTCTTCTCTTTTGAGCTCCTTATATTTTTCATTTTATTTTTCTATGTAGACATGTAATATAGACACTGATTATGTCTTATAAATAATAAGATAATGATTTCAATCCCACTTAAAATTTTTGAGAATTTGTAAAACTGCTAAATTAATAATACTGCATATATTTCACTAATTTTTGTCTCCTGACCCACTGTCAGTAAATATAACATTTCTAGTGTAATGGACATGCTTAATTCTAACTAAATGGCCCTAAGGGATAGTATCTGCCATAGCAATGAAATTTAATGACAATTCTGCTGACATTTCTCCTATCTGAAAATGAAATCATGTGGAAAATGATTTCTATGTAGCAGAATAATTAAAACAAGCAAAATTTGATTTGGTAGAAATGGAAGCTCAGTTTGTCTCTGTTCTCATGGGAAGGAAGATGTACTTCACCACTAGCTCTAGTTGGTATTATGTTTCCATGCTCTTTAAAACAATCATATATATACATATATAGATATAATTTATATAGATGTTCTAATTGTATTATAACTAAATCCAACCAACACTGATGCTGATCCTAAGGGATTTTTGTGGGCTTTTTTGTTTCTTTTTGCTGTATGAACATTTCTCTGTTTTGAATATTGCTCCAGAGAATTGATTCTTTTCTGAGACTTAGCACTTTGGATATACAGATATTTTCATTATTATGGTATTGCTTCTCATTGGCTTTGGCCTTTTTATGAAATACATGCTTTTGTCTATACCACCCAAGTAAGAATTATACCTAAGTAAAATATGTGAGGTTGCTAGATTCTGGCACTGTTTAAAAGAAACTGTGAAAAACAATTGAAGGAAAACACCAAAGTAAGCTTTTATGATTTTTGGAACCAAGGGACTTCTATCACAAATATTCTTCTACAAAGAGAGATCGTTTTAGTTCCTAACAAAAGTTTTAATGAACAATAGCATGTACTACAAGGAAACTGGAAAATACAACCAATTAAAGTCTAAGCAACATATTTCAAAGAAAGTGTGAACAGAACACTTTACTTGAATTCTGTCAACATATTCTAATGACCTTTTTCTTTATTTGAAGATGGCTGATTTTAAATAAAAGTTATTCTATCTGAAGAAGAGAATTTACACAAGGAAAATGCTACACTTAACAATACATAAAATGAAATGTCAATTCATTCTCAAAAGTCCACAAGAATATTCTGTACTGTTCAAACAATGTTTTCAATGCAGCTGAAACATATTAACCACTCCAAGCATAAACCACTTCATTCACAAAACCTGCGGCATCCAGAGTGTTTTTTTGCAGTATGAGATTGTACCAAATAATTATTATTTTCATGGATTTCAGAACACTCTGTTTTACCAAACCCTCTCAGAAGATTTTATAGGTTTTTCTTATGGGTTTTCAGTACACAGATGTCTACTCTTCTAAGAGGATCTGTCTCACACCTCTACTTAAAGTGCTGTGTTGTTTTCTGCCCTATTATTTATCTGCCTCCTTCCAGGCTGGGCTTATACCTCAGTCGTTCTATCTACTGACCCACTTATGCTCTTTCTAGGCATCAAGGCATCTCTTGATGACAGTGGTGAAAGCATTGGGGAGACTCCCAGGTTCAGTGTACTCCTATCATCCACAACTTGAATCTCTGTCCTTACACCCTGAATCTTTCAAACATGTCCCCAAACTCCATTCCAATGCTTCCCTTTGTCAATTGGTCTATAAAATATAATACTCCTTCCCTTACTCTTCCTGTTAGCCTCGTTGTATCTCCAAGAACCTTATTTTGTTGCCCTGATCACATATTGTATTTCTTCTTCTTCTTTTTTTTTTTTTTTACGAAAAATGCATAACATAGGGAGAAAATTCAAAATAGGAATGACTAATAAACCTCTTTCAATGTTCATTTCCCACATATTACTTAATCTAGTACTCTCTTTGTAGTTAATACAATCCTCATCTCTCCTGATCCATTCCAGCCAGCGCAATCCAGGCTAAAATCAATATGGATAACTGAAAGATGTTCAAAAATTTGTCTTGAAGACAGAACAAAAGACTTACATAATAGGAAAACATAAACTTTACTTTTCCTCTCCTTTACTTTTTGGTACTTTTGTAAAAAGTAAAAAATGTTTTGAATTTTGCTAAGTTCAAAAGGAGGTTAATGGAATTTTCATCTTCATTTCAATGCTTTCTTATAGATTATCATTTTTAGATCATCAATCATGTAATTAAGAAAGAATATTTCTAATACTCAATTATTTAAAAACTATTATCTATTAGACATATTTCCTTCAAGAAAACATTTTAGGGGGCTAGTATTTTATTTAATTAGGCATCTATGAAATAAGTGATTGAGTTAGCTTTTTTCCAAATGACTTGGAACTAAAAAAGAATTCATATTTAGTATAATTCCCTGGTTTCCTCTCTTAGATAGAGGCAGTATATCATACATAGTTTCTGCATCCAATTGTTCAGTTCTGCTTCATGGTTCCCACATAGAAATTGTTCACAAGGTGACACTATGACCACAAATCTAAAAGTCAAAACACTTTTATATAGACTAGAAAGGTCATGCCACCTGAAATGTTTTTTTTTTTTCCCTCCTTAATATCCTTTGGTGAATGAAATTAAAAACATTATTTATTTTAGATACTATAACCCAAGAATTTCAATTATGACATACATTCTGACAACAAATCTTTATACAGCAAGTAATGAATGAATTTCAGTGGCTTGTGACTTAAAACTAGATTCAACTGAAAGAAATTGAAAGATAGGGAATGTACAAGCTCAATGGAGGCCATAGAAAGTGTCAATCTATGTTTTCACCAAAAAGAATGGGTATCTATGAAACCATTTCAAATATAAGTAATAAAATGAATATTTATAATAAATCAAAAAAAAAGAACTGTCTTCTTACTTGACGAACAGTCTGCTAATCTGAAATAGTTTAAAAATCACTATTTGAAAATTCATAGCTATGTGCACACACATACAAAAAAAAAGCTTGACTTTTATGTGCTTTCCTTCTAAAGCAAGCAGAAAATTCAATAATATCTATTGTAATCACTTATTTTTGGGTGGTGGCAAAGAACATACCTCAATAGAAATTATATTAATTCCATCTACACAGAAGTAGGGATGGTAAAGGGAAAGGCTATAATGTCTTTCACAGAGCAAAAAATTATTAAGAGAAGTGCTTTCTGAATTTTCTAAGCAACCATTAGCTATCTTTAATGCATACTCCAGTGAAATCAAGCAGTAATATGTACTGAAAAACATTTTCAGACAATAATAAAAACCTTAAAGGATGCTAACAAAGTATATTTTTCACACTGGAAATCTGAGCTAAAGTCATATATTAGTGAATCCATATTATGAGAAGATCGGACAGTTTCTATCATTGTACAATGATGATATATTCAAGAGGTTTGGTACATAGATCTTCCATAGAGACATTCATAATTGAAACATTTTTTACCCAATCACATCTGTGATATAAATATTCTTCCCTTTGGCCATGGCATTATAAACCATTTTTAGAGAATTTAGAATAAAACTTAGAATTCATTACTTTAATCATCTTTATCTTATTTTTTTTTAATATTTAGTTTTCTTCTGATTATAAAAATAATAAAAACTTGCTGTAGACCTTTTACAATATAGTGAAGTGCAAAGGTATAAAAAAGAATTGACCATAATCATAACTCCCGGCTCAATTAACATAACATTGTAATCTATTTTTCAGTTTCATGTACTCACTTAAAACAATACCATGAATGTGCTGTCATTAAATTCTTCACAGATACAGATTTGTAATGACTGCATAATATTTCATCCTATTGATAAAACATACTTAAATTGTATTCCTATTTTAGGTTGCTGAAGATGTTCTTTAAAAATTTTTTCTATATATATATATATATATTCAAAAATACATCACTGTTTCTAGTGAACATCCTCAACAATCTGAAATAGAAGTGAATTAAATAAATTATCAGAGAAGGCAATGGCACCCCACTCCAGTACTCTTGCCTGGAAAATCCCATGGATGGAGGAGCCTGGTAGGCTGCAGTCCATGGGGTCGCTGAGTCAGACACAACTGAGCGACTTCACTTTCACTTTCCACTTTCATGCATTGGAGAAGGAAATGGCAACCCACTCCAGTGTTCTTGCCTGGAGAATCCCAGGGACGGGGGAGCCTAGTGGGCTGCTGTCTATGGGGTCACGAAGAGTCGGACACGACTGAAGCGACTCAGTAGCTCAGTAGCAGTAGTAAATAAATTATATGTGCTGTGGTCCATGGGGTCACGAAGAGTCGGACACGACTGAGCGGCTGAACTGAACTGATGCTCATTATATTAAATAACTATTTAAGATGTATGGATGTGAGAGTTGGACTGTGAAGAAACCTGAGTGCCAAAGAATTGATGCTTTTGAACTGTGGTGTTGGAGAAGACTCTTGAGAGTCCCTTGGACTGCAAGGAGATCCAACCAGTCCATCCTAAAGGAGATCAGTCCTGGGTGTTCATTGGAAGGACTGATGCTAAAGCTGAAACTCCAATACTTTGGCCACCTGATGCGAAGAGCTGACTCATTGGAAAAGACCGTGATGCTGGGAAAGATTGAGGGCAGGAGGAGAAGGGGACGACAGGGAATGAGATGGTTAGATGTCATCACCGACTCAATGGACATGAGTTTGGATAAACTCCAGGAGTTGGTGATGGACAGGGAGGCCTGGCGTGCTGAGATTCATGGGGTCGCAAAGAGTCGAACACGACTGAGCAACTGAACTGAACTGAAATGAAAGATGAATTGAGAGGAGAGGAAATTCTTCCTTTTATACATAAGGAAATGTAGACCATATAAGTTATGTGATTGACGAGGTCCAAAACTAAAGTTATCTGATTTTCCGTTTTACTCTATGTTCGTAAAGGAGTCTACTGGATTCTCTCCATAACATCATTCTCTACAAGTGAAAAGTGCAGATTTCGGATCTTATTCTGTTGTAATGCATTCTATTACTATTACAACTTTGCTATCTTTAAATTTATAACCCATTACTCATCTTTCATCCATAAAACTATTTAATTCCCTCTTGAGCCTACATACAGTGGCAATAAACCAAATCAGAAAAGAAAATTCAAAGATTAAAAAATAAATAGGAAATTTTAGAACACATGAGGGAAAAAATAGAGTAAGATATTCTTTTCTTCTTCTTTTCTAGATTACAGCTAAAAATTTACTTGAATATGGAAAAAGTCAACTCCAACGTGATTACCCATAGGCAAAATTTAAAATAAATTGAAGAGATTCTATGATAAAGTATAATTACAGTTCAAAAAGTTAAAGGATGTTAAACATAGTTGGCTACAATTCTGAAGTTATTTGGGAGGGAAACGAAGGGTAAAGGCTTCAGTCAATTTCTACAAAGTCAAGATAAGCATCCTAGAGACAATTTTGGCTAATTTTAGATAGGGAGCTTACTTTCAGGAAAAGTGCATTCCCTGTTCCAAGGGGGAGAAATAAATCAACAATCCAGAAAGCCTGAAACTTTCTGACCTTCCACACTCTCCAGTATTACTGATGGATAAGTCAAAAACTTCAACTGAGAATTATTGGAAAAATATAACAGCTTTCAAGTCCATATGTATTTTAAGATTCAAGATTATTTTGCTTTTTTTTAGAATTGTAAAACTTTAGTTGTTATTTTTTAGAAGTATAAAAATATTAAAATAATTAAAATATTCAGATAACCATTAATTGGTCAAAAATGTAATACGAAATCTCTGTACTCAAACATCAGAGTTTAGCTTTAAATAAAGATGGTAGGCCTTGGAGAAGGAAATGGCAACCCACTCCAGTACTCTTGCCTGGAAAATTCCATGGATGGAGGAGCCTGGTAGGCTACAGTCCATGGGGTCGCAAAGAGTCGGATACGACTGAGTGACTTCACTCACTCTTTGCAAGCAGTTCATTGACTCTTCTTGCTAAGAAGAAGTAGGAAGAAAAATCCTTCTGGCAGTCTTGGGTATTTCTTTTAAGATTTCTGACAGTGTAGGATGGATGAATGCTGTGCAATATGAACTTCGGGTAAGTTAAAATGGGCCAGCCTTCCATGTTCATCTGTCTACCTCTTAATAAATAAAAAGCCTACTGTTTAAAAAAAAAAATGGTAGGCCTTTAATTCACTTTTTTTCCCCCTCTATTCTTTTAAACTCATTTAGGAGCATCATTACTAATCACTATTCCTAGTCATAAATGCTATTGGAACGTAAATATGAAATCTACTGTAAGGGTAAAAATATATGTACTAAAAGTCATAAATACAAATAGGTTAGTATTTGATGTGACAAATGTTTTCTTTCATTCTAGTACAGGTTCTTCATCTAATTTTGACAAATAAAACAATACAAATTAAGTAAATGGAAATTTATAGTTTATTCCAACTTGTGAACCAAAGGCCATTCTGCATCTATATATTTATATCCATTATAAAAAGAAGAAAATCACTAAATTTCAAAGTGGTTCTATGTCTCTGACTCATGTTACTGGTTCAAGTTGTAAATTCAAGTATATTTACTTTAAAAACTTGATGTAAATCAATGGCATTAAGGTCCTACACAGAATATATTTGTCAATGTTTTGCATATTGTAGTTTCTTATTGTAATAAACCCGATGAGACTGCCCTTCATACGTCTCTCACTTTTTCTTTCTTTCTTTTTTTAAGCTTATAAGTGACAGAAGATATTTTCATTGCTGATATATTTTCAACTTTCATAGGTCTACTTAAAGTTCAATGGTTCACAGTACTACTATGAAGTACACAGCAGGAAAGAGAACCCAGAAAGAACTGAACAATAGATATGATCCTGAAGGTTGGAATTGCAATTCCAAGTATTCTGGCTATCAACTCTATTAATAATTTTTCTCTCCCAAATAAGAAAGTTTCTGGAATACAAGTAACTGACAATAATACTAATTATATAGATAAGATTGCATTGGCTTCATTTGGTAATAAAGAAAAAGCAACTCAATTTCAAGCTTTAGTACTTATTAAATTAGTAATTATTTACCCCACATGTGCAACGGATAAGAGAACAACATTTTTAACACTTCATTTCAGAGTCACTTACCCTCACAATTAAAACCCAAACTAAAACTTACATTTTAATGTGGATTTGGCCAGCATGATACACTTAATAGATTTAATTTTATTGATGAAAAATAAATAAAACTGCTTTTAGGTGATTTATTTTCACTTTCAAGTTGCTACTAAGTTTCTTCATGACAGTCACTTTTACTACACTCTTCAAGGGATCCTCTATAACAATTCCAATCTGTTCATTTCATTTCTGATACACCTTACAACGATTAAATTTTATTTCTTTAATAATTACTATGCAAAAGCAAGAAAGACCTTAGGCATTTTCATTAGTATCACTGCAGCTAGAAAAAGAAGTAGATGTTGTCTCCTAAAGTTCCTTTCCACTTCACACATAAACATTTATCCAGTCCCAAGCCTCTTGTACTTCTAGTCAAAGATGAGTAAAGTGACTGCTCCTGCAGTGATGGTAATAGTGGTTCCTCACAACAGGTGAAGAAAAATGTTTTATATAAGACCACCAACCATTTTGTTTTAGACAAAAGGATGTGAATAATATTTTTGCATACCTATGTAACTAACGGAACTCAATATTATTTTCACATACATACAAGCAAGGACATGTCTAGATATAGGAAAATCTAATGGGTTGAAGATCTAGGATTTTAAAGAGACATAGGTGACTAGATAACAGAACAACAACATTTTTAACACTTCATTTCAGAGACACTTACTCTCTCAATTAAAACCCAAACTAAAGTTTACATTTTAATGTGGACTTGGCCAATATGATACATTTAACAGATTTAATCTTATTAATAAAAGAGAAATAATGCAGTTTCCATTAACTAAAATATTCTTTATACAATGAGTTATTACAAAGGTTCATAAATAGAGCACTTCTGTATGCATTCAAAACTGAAAAAAAATTGTAAAATATGAATTTAGTCACATATTTTACGGAATATAAACATGGTATAAGAACATGAACATTTCTGTTATAAATTAAAAGCTGAAAGATGTTACTTAACCAATATGATTTCCATTATAAATCCCTTTTAAACTACTGACTTATTTCTGTCAAACACTAATTGAAAACATAAGGTACAAAACATATATGTGAGAAAAAAACAAACATTTCTATTGAGATCATAGCAGGCTGAAAGCATCACTTGCCTGAATTGTCTAATATGTATGTCTCACTCACACACACACCTACACACCCACTGACAGCTTAAGTTATCCATATGATATTTAAAAGGAAATTTTCAAACATAAAGTGTTCCACTATAACATTCGTGGACAAGTCTTGACCGGGTTATCTGAGCAACATCTGTGATGTACTTGTGTTCCTATATTTGAAATCCAATCATATCAGTAATAAGATGACTTACCGGCCCAAATGAATTACTGTCAAAACTATGTCCATGATGATCACCTTCAACCCAGATGTGACCACGGGGGACTTTGACATAGCGGTTTTTGTGTCCCATAGTTCTAGAAATTAAAAAAAAAAAAAATAACTATTGAGAAAAGATCAGAAAAGAGCTCAAATAGGGAAGCATACAAACTCAGGAAGGACAAAACTGTTATTATAAAGATGCAATGGATTATTATAGATTAAGTGTAAGGCTACTGTAGAATTTTATTTTTAAATAAGATATGGTTCACTTTTCACTTTCATGCATTGGAGAAGGAAATGGCAACCCACTCCAGTACTCTTGCCAGAAGAATCCCAGGGATGGTGGAGCCTGGTGGGCTGCCATCTATGGGGTCGCACAGAGTTGGACACGACTGAAGTGACTTAGCAGCAGCAGCAGCAGCAGCAGCAGGACCCTGTAAACCTACCCACAGTATTTTGTTTTCATATTTTTGTAGGTAGAATTTTGTGCTTAAACAAGATGCATTAGCACAAGAAAATGGTTTGCTACTTAATTCATAATATCCTGTATTTTTTTTTTATAAAACCCAATAAGCCCCAACAAAATACAGATCTATTTCATTTCTGACATTTGCTTTTACCTCATTGGTCATAAGGCCAGCTGCAGTCTTCACTTTTTTAGTCAAATAAATGTCCCAAACCAAATGACAGAATTTTCATAACCTCTTAATGCTTTAAAATCCAGAATATTTAAGAAAGAAAGCTAGATAATCTCTTCAAAGACAAACTAACAATGTCAACTGAAAATTTTTGATTAGTGCCATTTGATTTTATAAATCATTCTTGAAAATGAGAAACTTTTTAACAATTTTAAAGACAGTATTTGAAGAGCAATGATCAATGAAGTACATTTAATGGGATATTCTATCTTCTGAAATCTGCTGCTGCTGCTGCTGCTGCTGCTAAGTTGCTTCAGTCATGTCCGACTCTGTGCGACCCCATAGACATCAGCCCACCAGGCTCCCCTGTCCCTGGGATTCTCCAGGCAAGAACAGTGGAGGGAGTTGCCATTTCCTTCTCCAATGCATGAAAATGAAAAGTGAAAGTGAAGTCGCTCAGTTGTGTCTGACTCTCAGCGACTCCATGGAATGCAGCCTACCAGGCCCCTCTGTCCATGGGATTTTCCAGGCAAGAGTACTGGAGTGGGGTGCCATTGCCTTCTCCGTCTGAAATCTGACAAGAAAAGAAGTAAGGAAAGGGTCTCTCATACTGTGTTGGTAGCAATGTAAAATGATATAAATTTTTTTCCTATTTTGCCATTTGGGGTAGACTTTTGTCAAATTTATTAATAAACTAAAATGTATGTTCTTTTAATCTAGTTATTTACTGTTAGAAATACATTCCAAGGAAATAATGAGAAATACTAACAAATATTTATTACCAGATATGCTCAACATCGGCCTTTTACAGCAATAAAAAAGTATCTTTTTAAATAATCAATAAGGGATTGGTCACATAAATTATAATATAACTAAATAAAAGGGATGAAATTAGATTAAATATTATCCTAAGCCTATAATAATTCTTTTTCAGAGACTAATTTTTTTCTTCTTTTATTCCCAAAGAATTCCAGAAAATATCTAGCTTAAAGAAACTTTGCAGTAAATGATAGTTGAATGAATAAATGTCACTCCCAAGTCTATAGACTTAACCCCAGAGTCTGAGCTTTACACATAGTTCATGGAGGTAGAGTCTCAATCAGACCATTTTTGTTAGTAAGTTGTATATGTGCAGAAGAATACATTAAAAAGGAAAACTATAGATAAATTGGTGCTATAGAAATTGAAACTATTCATTATCTAGAATGGTTTTTAATTTTCAAGATAATTTCAGTGTTGAATTACTTTGCTTTAGATCAGTAAATCATTCATGCAAGGAAGCAATGTTGTGGCCACTATAAGCCCACAGTAAGTAAATGACTGCTATTTATTTTTAATTGCTACTGGGAAGAAGAGTTTCAGCTTTTTAAAGAAAAGCAAAACCAAGTTGAATATATCTTACTGTCATATAAATGCTCTTCAATTAAAATCAGTCAATTAGTTCTTGACATCACTACTGCTTTTATTATGAGACTCTTTCTAAAAACTACTATCCCAACATCAAGTGTTAATGATGCAGAAAAGACCCTTTTACTTACTTGTTGGCAAAGCACATTCTCCTGATAAGTCCAAATATTGGTTTACCTTATTAAACTGACTATTTTGGATAAGGACTTAGAAAGGAAACAATTACCTATTTTGTCTACTTAAATAATCATTCAAGCAGAATTATGAAATAAAACTAGTCATCTCTGCAATTATAGGATAGGTTTTAAGTCAAGCATATTGTTCTGGAAACCGAATCTGATATAAAACTTAGACTCAGTTTCAATGTCATATAAACCAAGAGGTTAAGATATTTATGATAGAAAATCATAGTATCATAAAATTGCTAGTGATAGTTGCACATTTTCTTGCATTGACTATCTTATTTAAAAATTTTAAATACATGCAAAAGAATGCACGGTACAAAGCGGTCAACAAACATTTGTTAAATGTATGACCAAAGGAATGTATAACTGAAGAATGAAAAATACTGTTACAAAGATTGAATAATATAGTATAAAGTGCATAGAGTCTTGAAATAGACTAAACCAGTTTTAAACTGGATGCTATTAATATTACTCACAAGTAATCCTGTGCAAGTTACTTAGTTTCTACCTCTATTTGTCCGCTTTTAAAATGGGACAGATTAGACACACCCTAACTTAGAAGGAAAGTTATGACCAACCTAGATAGCATATTACAAAGCAGATATATTACTTTGCCAACAAAGGTCCGTTTAGTTAAGGCTATGGTTTTTCCAGTAGTCATGTATGGATGTGAGAGTTGGACTGTGAAGAAAGCTGAGCGCCGAAGAATTGATGCTTTTGAGAAGCTGAGCGCCGAAGAATTGATGCTTTTGAGTCTTTTTGGAGAAGACTCTTGAGAGTCCCTTGGACTGAAAAGAGGTCCAACCAGTCCATCCTAAAGGAGATCGGTCCTGGGTGTTCATTGGAAGGACTGATGCTAAAGCTGAAACTCTAGTACTTTGGCCACCTCATGCGAAGAGTTGACTCATTGGAAAAGACCCTGATGCTGGGAGGGATTGGGGGCAAGAGGAGAAGGGGACGAGAGAGGATGAGATGGCTGGATGGCATCACTGACTCGATGGACATGAGTTTGAGTGAACTCCGGGAGTTGGTGATGGACAGGGAGGCCTGGCATGCTGCGATTCATGGGGTCACAAAGAGTCAGACACAACTGAGCGACTGAACTGAACTGAACTGAACGGGGTTGAGGGCAGGGGAAGAGGGTATCAGAGGATGAGATGGCTGGATGGCATCACTGATTGAACATGAACTTGGACAAACTCAGGGAGATGGTGAGGGACAGGGAAGCCTGGCATGCTGCAGTTCATGGTGTCACAAAGAGTCAGACAGGATTCGGTGACTGAACAACAACAACAATGGGGTTGAGAGAAAGCTTAAGTAATTAGATGACAATATAACAGAGAGGCTGCTATAGAGTACAGTCTCTGCAGACAGCCTATCTTGGAGTTGATGTCTGACTTAACTTTAAAGTTTATGTAACCTTGGGCCAGTTGATAAATGTCTTAACTGTCAGTTACCATATTTGCAGAATGGGGCAAATAATAGTACCTAACTCAAAAAACTGTTCTATGGACAAAAGTGGCATGTATTAAGCACTTGATAAATGGATTCTCTTAGAGTTGAGACTTTCTAAGTAAAGCACTCAATGTATTTCTAATGTATAGTAGGAACTCAGTAAGCTTAGTAAGCGGTAGTTATTATTGCTATCAACTTCTTTGTCCACTATTTTCTTTCATTTTATAATTCCGAATGTGTTCAGTTTCTACTACCTATTAGCATCAGTCTTTTAAAATTACCTGAGCTATGCTTCAATAATTCCTTTTCCCTACATTTGCACTGGTCTTGTAGACTATTTTTAATGGTACAGTGAATCTTATTTTTTCTTTTATTCTTACACCCTTCTGGGACATTCTAAAACTTATGTGTGGAAACACAATATATATGCTTGTGCATATTCAAACACGCAGAGAGTAGTAGGTAAAAGCACAATCTACCTATTTATGCTTTTACTTACTAATCTCTTGCAAATTTGAATGTTGCTATGCTAACAGAATGGTTTACCTAGACACTAAACAGGGTGTGAAAGAACTCTGAGCTATAGAACCCTGCTGAAATTCATCCCGTGTACATAGTGTATATTTTTTCCCCTCAGGTTTCAATCTAATTTTTAAAAAAATAACCCAAAGTGGCTTTGAAAAATATGATGTTAAAATATTGAGCTGGTTCTCTTTAGGACTGCCAAAGAAATATAATACTCCTAATAGAATATCTCTAGAGAAGGAATTTTAAATAGCTTTGTGCTCCTGAATTCACATAAAAGAAAGACAAGATAATCTTTAAGGTGATTTAACAGTTAAGTGAGGTGTCAGCCTACAAGGTTGTATGTATATATGGGTTGCAAATAATTTTGGTTTTGACAGGCAAAAATGAATTCTGTATGGTATTCTAACTATCTATCTACAAAAAGGCATTTTTTGTACTAGTTTTACCAAGACAAGTTACCTAGGTCTTATAAATGGAATGAAGAATGATTGCTTCCAATTTGATTTGACCTTGAAAACAATGTTTTTTTGTCTCTGAATATTTTGAGTCATCAGTTGAACACAAAATTGTCTATGTAATCCCTGATGTCACAAGAAGGAAACAAATCCATATTTAAAGCATCTCATAAGCACACACACATATATATCCTTAATTTAGGTAAGCACTATTAATAAATCATGATTATTTAAGGTATTTTGAATTATTTATTTTTCAAAGAATTCTGTTAATTTATTTTCATTGTGCAAAGTAGATTCTGCCCTGAAAGTGTTCACTGGACATTCCCAGGATCCTAGACCCCTGAGTTTTCATTGTCAAGAAGGGATTAGGAGTGCAGAGTTTAGGACTGTGTAAGATCAAGACCTATAACCAGATCACTTTTATCATCATTAATAGACTGGACTAGAAAAAAGATATCTATCATCAGGAAAGGAAAATGAAAAGAACATTGCCTATCTAAGGCAGGGGTCCCCAAACTCCAGGATCTAATGCCTGATAATCTGAGGTGGAAGAGAAGTAACAACAATAGAAATAAAATGCTCAATAAATGTAATCCACTTGAATCATCCTGAAACCAACCCTGCTCCCAGTCCATGGAAAAACTGTCTTCCACGAAACTGGTCCCTGGTGTCAAAAAGGTTGGGGGCTGATGATGTAGGGTGATTTCTGGAAGGGAAAAGATTCTCCCTTGAGAATCCAATTACCATTCTCAAGGTGTGATGGGGTTAAGATTCACATTGCTTGTGGTTTGGAACAGTTAAGAATTAATTTCAATTGACTCCAAGAATCTGGCAGAAGGAACTATAAATCTTTTCAGGGATAATCTGTCAATTCAGAGTTCGAGTTTTCAAGTTTTCTATAAATAAGTTCCTACCAATAGGCACTTACTATCCAAAGACAGAACTCACAAGGAAGTAGCCAGCATTAATGAGTAAGAAAGTGTGTCAGTCATACAGTCGTGTCCAACCCCATGGACTGTAGCCCTCCAGTTTCCTCTGTCCATGGAATTCTCCAGGCACGTAGGTAGGCTTTCCTTTCTCCAGGAGATCTTCCTGACCCAGGGATTGGGTAACAATAAATGAAAGAAAGAAGAACTGGCATATCTGTCTAAAAGATTGCTTAGACTTTAGCATGGAGAGATAAGGAAATGAAAAGTGGAAGAGATGGAGAATGTGGGAGGGGTGTTCGGGATGGGGAACACGTGTACACTTGTGGTGGATTCATGTTGATGTATGGCAAAACCAATACAGTATTATAAAGTAATTAACCTCCAATTAAAATAAATAAATTTATATTTAAAAAAAGAGAAAATGTAATGTCAGTGTAATTAGAGTCCCAAAGGAAGAGAATAAAAAAGGAACAAGGAAGAGGTAACATTTGAGAGATAGTAACAGAATTTTCTACAACTGATAAAAGCATGACTTACAGCTTCTGTAATCAAAGTAAATCACAAGTAAGATAAATAAATAGAAAGAAATCACACTGTGATATACTGTAATAAAACTGCAGAACACTAAGGAACTCCTCTTCTCTAAAAATTTTATAAGAGCTGCCAGACAAAAAAGTAACGATTACTTTCAAAGGAATAATGACCTGCCAACAGAGTTTCCTTGTTAAGATAGAAACAACATTCAGCAATTTTAAGTATAAAATTCAATGAGTTTTCAAAATCTACCCAAGCACATAATCACCAGACCAATATATGAAACACCTGAATCACCCAAAAATGTTTCCTCATGCCCTTTCCCAAGCAAATCTGCCTCCATCTCCATCCTCGGCTCCCAGTTGAGCTTTCTGTCACTATGTTGTTCAGTTACTCAGTCGTGTCCAGCTCTTTACAACCCATGGACTGCAGCACGCCAGGCTTCCCTGTTCTTCACCATCTCTTGGAGCTTGCTCAAACTCATGGCCATTGAGTCAGTGATGCCATACAACCATTTCGTCCTGTCGTCCCCTTTCTAGAATTGTATATAAATGGAGTTATTCCATATGCATTCCTTTATTTGCATTTCTTTATTTGTTTTTGAATGTAGTCTATTTGCTTTTGAGGTTAATCCATGTTGCTGCATATATTAGTCATTTGTTACTTGTTTCTTAATACTATACTATTATAGAGATATGTCAATAACACAGTTAGTTTATCAATCGTTCATGGACACTTGGGTTGCTTCCAGTTTTTGGCTATTATCAATTAAGCAGCAATGAACATAAAAATATTTGCATGGATACATGTTTTCATTTCTCCTGGGTGAATATCTACAAACGAAATAGCTGAGTCATATAGTAACTGAATGTTTAACCTTACAGCAAATTTGTCAAACTGACTTTCAAAGGAGCTGTACCAATAGTATGTGAGTTCCAGTTGTTCCACAAACACTTATGATGTTGTTATGCAGTCACTAAGTTGTGTCCTACTCTGCAACTCCATGGACCACAGAACACAAGACTTCCATCTCCTTCATGATCTCCCGGAGTTTGCTTAAATTCATGTCCATTGAGTTGGTGATGCTATCTAACCATCTTATCCTCTGTCACCTCCTTCTTCTCCTGTGCTCAATCTTTCCCACTATCAGGGTCTTTTCCAATGAGTCAGCTTTTTGCATTGGGTGGCTAAAGTATTGGAGCTCAGTTCAACCAGAATACTCAGGGTTGATTTCCTTTAGGATTGACTGGTTTGATCTCCCTGCAGTCCAAGGGACTCTCAAGACTCTACTCTAGCACCCCAGTTCAAAAGCATCAATTTTTTGGTGCTCAGTCTTCTTTATGGTCCAACTCTCACATATGTCCATGACTACAGGAAAAATCATAACTTTAAATATAGGGACCTCTGTTGAGAAAATGATTTCTCTGCTTTTTGATTATGTTGTCTATGTTTGTCATAGCTTTCCTTCCAAAGAGCAAGAGTTTTTTAATTTCATAGCTGCAGTCACCATCCACAGTGATTTTGGAGCCCACGAAAAGGAAATCTGTTACTGCTTCCACCTTTTCTACTTTTATTTGCCATGAAACCAGATGCCATGATCCTAGTTTTTTTCAATGTTGAATTTTAAGCCAGCTTTTTCACTTTCCTCTTTCACTCATCAAGAGGCTCTTTAGTTTCTCTTTACTTTTTGCCATTAGACTGGTATCATCTGCATACCTGAGGTTGTTGATATTTCTCACCACACACTAACACTTGGTAAATAACATTCTTTTAACTTTCGGTGGCTATGGTTTAGTTGTTAAGTCACGTCCCAGGGACTGTAGCTTGCCAGGCTCCTTAGTCCATGGGATTTCCTAAGCTAGAATACTGGAGTGGGTTGCCATTTCCTTCTCCAGGGGATCTTCCCCACTCAGGGAGCAAGCTCGTATCTCCTATTTGGCAGGTGGTTTCCTACACTGAAGGTTGATATTTTACTGACTGAGCTAGCAGGGGGCGTACAGTGGTTGTAATGCACATTTCCTAGTGACTAATGATTTGGAGTGCTTATTTATCCTTTGCTTTCTTCATGGGTGAAATATCTATTAAATTTCTTAAAAATTAAAGTTTTTTTGTTTGCCTTTTTATTATCTAGTTGTATGATTTCTTTATACAGTCTGCATAAAACTTACCAGAGTTTTGGCAAGTATTGCTTCCTAATATGTGGCTTTTTTTTTTTTTTTTTTCATTTTCTTAACAGTGTTCTTCTTCAAAGAACAAATATAGTAAATATTGATGAAGTTCATTTAGCCAATTCTTTTCTTTATGGTATTTGCCTTTTATACTTTAAGAAATCTTTGCCTAAACCAAAATCACAAAGATTCTCTCCTTTTTATTCCCCTGTTTTATAGTTTTAGTACTTACAAAAACTATGGTAAGAAAGTTCAAATTTATTTTTCTTTATTTCATCTTACTTTTCTTTTCACATGTGGAAATCCCAATTTTCTGGCACTGTTCTTTGAAAACATTATCTTTTCTTTATTAAATTATCTTGTGCTTTGGACTGACTTACGTGCCCTCAGAATTCATATACTGAACTCTACCTTCCAGTGTGATGATATTTGGAGATGGGGGCTATGGGGAGGTTTATTATGTTTAAATGAGGTCTTAAGGCTAGGCTCCTTATGATGGGATTAGTGCTTTTATTAGAAGAGACCACAGAGGTCACTCATCCCCTGCCTCCTTCTCTATTACATGAATACTTATACTAATAACATGTAGAAAAGGAGAAACATGTTTGTAAATAAATTTTCCCTGGTGGTTCAGACAGTAAAGAGTCTGCATGCAATGTGGGAGACCCAGGTTCAATTCCTGGGTCAGAAAGATCCCCTGAAGAAGGAATGGCAATGGCACTCCAGTATTCTTGCCTGGGAAATCCCATGGACGTAGGAGCCTGGCAGACTACAGTGCATGGGGTCCCAAAGAATCAGACATGACTAAGTGACTAATACTCAACTCAAGAAAGAGTAGGCATATTTATTACCTTTAGACTTTGTTAACTACGTATTTTTAAAGTTTTAAGAGTAATAATGTAGTGTATAACTTCCAAGTCAAATAAGAAATAGTATTTAAAAATATCCATTAAGGCAAAAGAATGCAGGAGAAGATGAGAAAAATGGGGAAAGTAAGATCAATAGAAAGCACAAAAATCAGATGGCATATAAATATACCAGTGGTCATAATAAAAGTAAATGAACTAATCTAGCTGTCTGGAAAAAAAAAAAGAACTGCGCAACTAAGGAAAAATTCTAGTTATGTGCTGCTTATAAGAGAGATACACAAAGCAAAAGGACATAGATACATAGAGAAGTTGACAATATAATAATACACTATAATTAATATCAGACAAAATGCAAACATTTCTGAGATAAGACACGTTGCAATAGAACCTGATCATGGAACACTACTGATGTCTATTTTACCCTGTAGAAGGATTTTAAGCAGGGAAAGTGAGCCTAGAAGTCTTTAATGAATAGGTTAAATTTTGTTCCTAAAGTCCATGGTTGGGGTACTAGTCTAAAAACTACAAATAATTCTGTTACCACAATGAGACAAGCTTTTTGCTATTCAATTCTCTCTTGTCAGTATACATGTTGCCAATCATTATGTTGTTTAGCAATTAAATGCTGAAATGTGGAGACTCAATGCTCCTTTCCCTGGAGCTTGACTTGAATTGGAAATGAAATATATGTAATTATTAGAGGCTGAATTTAAGCAAATTAAGTGATAAAATTTCTAGGAAGTTCAATCACATATAACTAACTATAAGGATTATGTATTTTAGGATCACAGTTGGAAAGACCCTAGCAGTGATCTAACATAACTCCTTTTGCACAGACAAAATGGATACAAAAAGCATGTAGGTGAAATCACCTAATTAGTTAGTGGCAAGGCAAATGCAGGCAATGAAAACCAGATTCCATAATTTCCTTTCCATTGCATGGATCATAAGTACTTGAGATTTCAAAGAATATGTCTTAACATATTTTGCTGAAAAAAATGAAATGTCATTTTCCAAATAAACTATAGCCTGTTGCTAGGTAATCAGAGAAAGTCTATTTAACTCATTTAAATTAGAAATTAGATTTGTACATCTTCACAATAAAGTTACAGAATTAATTTTATAAGTTTAATACGAATGCGCCTACTACAGCTAAGAATTTTTTGAGTGATGAATATTCTGGATATATTTTTTCTAAATTTGAATTATAGGAGTGTGTGACAGAAATGAACTGTGACAATTTCCTTAATATATAGAATGTTTTCTCCTGTTAAACATGCGCTCTGAGAATACTGTGTACATAAAAATCAATGCAACTGTTAGTGAGAACTGGAAAAAAATATCAACAATCAGATTCCACCCATGGTCTATCAGGCATGTATTTAACCCATACTGAGGCCATGTCGATTGATCCAGCAATGGGGTAAGATTTTATGCTATGTTATTTTGTGTATTATGGTTAGTTTGTGAGGATAAGGTTATGAACAGCATAAAGGTGTAGGCCAGGGCATGAAGAAGAATAAGATCCTGTCCCTTCTACCAAGACTGTAACTTATACTATGATTCAAAACATAAGCTACAAAGTGAAAGTGAAGTTGCTCAGTCGTTTCCTACTCTTTGTGACCCCATGGACTGTAGCCCCCCAGGTTCCTCCGTCTATGGGATTTTCCAGGCAAGAGTACTGGAGTGGGTTGCCATTTCCTTCTCCAGGAGATCTTCCCGACCCGGGGATTGGACCCTGGTCTCCCGCATTGTACCGTCTGAGCCACCTGGGAAGTCATAAGCCATAAAGCAGTCTATAAATAAATATATATAAATACACGTATACACATATACAGTCTAAACTACCACAACAAAATTTCACAAGTTGGAAGCTTCTGCCAGAAAATAATTGGTGAGTGGAGGAATATATAAGTGAAGGAACGTCAAATGTTGCTAACTGCATAGGTATTCAAAGTATGGTGTTGTTTTAGCCTCAAATAGTCAGAAAAAGCATTGTGTCTCTTTGAATCAAGATGTGAAGAACAGATAAAAACTAAAAGGTAAAGAAAGTAGTGTGGATTTCAAATCTCATTCACTTACAGACAAAAAAAAATGGATTTCTTTTTTCTTACTACATTATTTTCTGAAGATATGCCACTATAAAATAAGGGAGATATTTTATAAATCACTTTCTCATTAAGACATTCAGTTGTTATAATTATATAGAAAAATGAAATGTATTTAAATTATTTTATTCTAAAAGCATATTATTGATTTTTCTCTTAAATATTCTATGTTATTATAGTATGCCCTAACTTAGATCATATTGAGTCAAAAATTTTAAGGTAAATATATTATTGAATTATAGCATAATTATAAACATTATATAAGCACCCTGAATATATAAATGATAAATCCATAAAGAAAATGATGTATCTAATGCACATATATTTAAAACTAATTTTTTTGCTAAAATGATCATCAATTATATGAAATGTCAAAGGTGTAAATACCATAATCAGTGGATCTTATCACAGAATAAAAATAATGACTTATATTGTTATTCCATGCATGGCTTCCTAGCAAACCAATTTAAATAGAACAGTGAACTTGTAATGCATAATTTTATTTTTCAGAAAAATCAATATGTATTATAAATGGTATTGCTGCACTTGTTTACAAAGTTCTCTTTTGAAATAATTTCCTGGGTGTCCACTTCATTCATCATTTAGTTTCAAAGGTTTTTCCCATATGCTAGTTTTAAAGGGGTGAGGGACACATTTCAGTGCTTTTTTAATGCAAGGTCCAATAACACCTAGATATTAGAGAAACTATGAACAATTTTTCTTCTGTTGCTCTAATCTCAGTTTTATAACTTTAACTTTTTAGTGTTAAAAGAAATGGTTACTATTTTTTCCCTACAAACAAAATGAATGACCCTTTGGATTAATTACCAGTAAAACAAAATATATATGCCTTAGAGCTAAGGAGATCATAAAACAAGGGGTCTTCTTGAAAAGTATCTCTTTAGAATAGGAACAATAGATAATTTTGAAGCTGGAAAGCAGTGTGGCAGAGGGCTAATTAATGTGGGCTCCCCAGCTAGACAGACTTTAGGTTGAACTCCAGGTGTGCCACTTTCTCCTTGCATGGCCTTGAGTTCACCTGTTGTAACAGAGGATAATACTATCTGCTTCACAGAGGCATGATGAGAGATGAGATAATGCATGTAACATTTTTAGAATAGTATCTGGCAGAATAAACTCCAATAAATGGTCACCTTTATTATCAGAATTAAGAAATAAGCTTACCTGTTCTTATGATATAGTAATTAATGCAGCTAGGCAAACAAAAAAGCTTTTCTAAATCAAATTAATTCCACAAATACTTATTAAGTACCCAGTGGTATCTGGAGAAGGGAATGGCAACCCACTCCAGTATTCTTTGCCTGGAGAATTCCATGGATAGAGGAGCCTGGTGGGCTACAGTCTATGGGATAGCAAAGAGTCAAACACGACTTGGGGACTAACACACACACACCCTCCAGTGATTTAAAGAAACTGTTATGCACTAGAGATGTAAACATAAATATGACACAGTCCTTCCCTGGAACAATTTGTAGCTTAGCCAGGTAAATAGACAACTTTTTAAAACATACAATTTCAACTCAAAGTGGTAAGTCAATGTTATAGGGGCAGAGAGGGCAAAATAAGGAGCTGGGTAAGAGATATCCAAGTCAGCTAGGATTACGGAGTAGTTTTTCAGGAAAAGGTGACACTTTTCATACATTATACCCATTATACCTATAATTCTGTTGAAATTAAGTATCAACATCTATGAATCGCATGATGAATACAAATTATCAGCATCCGTAAACCACCAAATTTAAGCCAAGGAATAATTTTGCCACTGTGGATGAAGAACATCATCTGCCACATCAGTAAACAAAGGATTTCAAGCCATCAGCCACTAAGGCAGCCCCCTCCCTGACCCTGACTGTGTGCCCTGAGAGGGTTCAGTATGAGAAGGCAGGATACTGGCCCTAAACAGTTAAAGTATAAATCAAAGAAGTGATTTCAATGAGCCCTGACAGACTCTGCCAACCTTCCTATAAATAGAAAAGCACTAAAGTCATTAACTTGAGATGTCTGGCTTTCTTTAATTAACAGTAATCTTTTGATGTCCTGAGTGTCTGGGTTTTGTTGTGAAACCCCTGTGCATTGACTCCTCCCTTACCTCCTGGGAGTAGTCGCTCAGCATTACCTGAGAGCCTGCCTCCCAGACTTGGGTCTTCAGAAAATCTTCGAATAAAACATAATTCTCAACTTTCAGTTTGTGCTTTTTTTTTTTTCAATTTATACAATTAATTGTATAATTAATAAACAAGTATTTTAAATCATTTTAAAAAAGAATTTGAACGCTATATGTATGTTAGAATTGAGGAGGGCGTTTAAAGCAAGACTAAAGCCAAAATTATAAAATAAAATATACAAATACCTGAATACTTGAGAATTAAAAACTTTTTGTATCATAAGGTTTAAAGTCAACAGATTAACACTACTTTGAAAGGAAACACTGCACAAATGACATACAAAGGGATAATACCTATACCATAAAGGAGCTCTCACAAAGTCACTCACACTAAAAAAAAAAAAAAAGGTAAAACAATCCAACAGAAAATGGGTACAAGATATAAATAGGCAAGTTACAGATGAGACACATGAAAAATTCACTAGCAGTCAGGAAAATACAAATTAAACACAAGATAATACTTTACAATCAACAGCTGAAAAATTAAAAAACAGCTTTAACATCTGTGGGTGGCAGAGGTATAGGAAAAGCATACTCTTTTACTGGCAACAATATGAAGATTTATAATCTTTTTGGAAAGTAATCTGGCAACACTTATAAAATTCTAAAACTTCATTTGTCTGATGACCTAGCAATTTCAGTACTGGGATTCAATGCCATAAAAATGCTTGTATAAGGACACAGGTACAATAATGGTTATTACAACATTGCTCATGATGGCAAAAAAAAAAAAAAAATTAGAAGCAGAGATGATAACTACAAACAGAGGAATGATTTAAGAAATGATGCCAGACCCCATGTCACAGAATGCTATTCAACCCAGAAAAAGAACAAAAATAAAGCTATTCATTGACTTGAGAGATTATTCCAAAAGGACTGTTGAATGATAAAAGTAGAAAAGCACATGTGCTATTTTTACTTTGGTGAAAAAATGATGACAAAATGTCACCGTATATGTAAATGTGAATATAGGAAGTATTTTGTCAGAATAAAGCAAACCATATTCAGAAGAGGCTGTAGATCTGAGAGGCAGGTGGGGAAAACAATACAAAGGAGGAAGAAGGAAGCGTGAAGACAAAACAGCACATGTACAAAGCAATCAAAGGGCATTTCTAAATAAAGCATTATGATATTACCATATTTATGCCTTCCTGAAGACTTTAAGTAGATTCATATAAAAAATAACTAAAATAGACAAAATGCAAATATATGTATATGTGTATGTATATATGCAAAACATAAACATTTAGAGATGAGCTAAATAGCATTGTTTCATAGCAGGGAAACTAGACAGAAAATAACAATAAGGAGTAAAACAGACACTAATTTATAAAAGCCAGAAATGTTAATTGGGTGTAATATTTCCAGAGGTCCTCCCACTTGGGGTCTTTCCTTTTCGGCTGAATGCATCAGCAGATAAATATTGCAGGGCGGCAGGGACAAAGGGAATACCAGTTTACAGAAATATCTTTTATTTTGCTATACTTAAGGGTCTTTAAGTAGCCACTCACCATACTAAGCAAAAGATCTGTCAAATGTTAGTTCCAGTAAGATAAGTCATTTCTACTCAAGTTGTGGTTATGAAATGTCTTTGTATTTAGAAGTCAAAAATTTTAGATTCATCCACAGATACTGAAGGTTAGGGAAGGCAAATTTTCATCTCTGCCCTCTTAGACTGTTCAGCAAGGCCTGTGAAGTAAACTGACTTGAGCATCCCTGGGTTTGGGTATTTGAGGGGGTCCTGGAACCAATCCCCCTCTGATACTAAGGGACAACTAACTGGATACAATTTATGTAAGTTTTATGGTACATAGGAACCCTCATAAGCAATGAAAACCCAAAGAAAGGCAGAACCTACCTACATGTTTTTTATAGTTGGATAAACAAAGAGAGGCAATTATGGAGAAGTAACTGAATTATGTGCAGAGGCTAAAGGAAGATGACTTATTTTAGAAGGTCCATTTTTGTAGAAATCTCTGGGTCTCAGTTTCTTGTCCTTGATATTAAGAATGCTACTTTGCTCCTATTATAGCAAAGTCATCATTCACGTGAGAAGTCCATCTCCTGCTTTTAAGAAAAAGGGAACAGGATTTGCTATTTTTCAAGTCTTTTAAACTCAAAATAATCCTTTTGCCAAGATGGCATATTTTGGAGTGGCATATTCTACCACCCCTCACAGGCAAAAGTAAAACACAAAAATAAAGAAAAACTGAAACAACAAAAAATCCAACCAAATGAGAGCAACAACAAAAGAATATATTTTCTACTTCCTGAGAAATTGCTCCCCATCTGTGATTAAAATTAAGAGAGAAAGATACAAGAGAGGGGATACCTACTGATGGGCTGAGGCTGCTCTGGGTCTTCTGGCAGAAAATTCATAAAGAATCAAAAGAGATCCTCCAGATGCAAAATCAGTTGTTTTTCCTAAGGTCATTTTAGTGAAATAACTTAGCCACAATTCTACATAGTTATTAGATTCAAACTTACTATCCTCTTTGGGGTAGAAAGCTCTGGAAAACTTCTGCCTCTGTATTTCTGTTCAGAGTTGATGATTTAATGTTTTTAAGCCATTTTTAGGCCTTCTGGGATACAAAAACAACTCTTTAATCGAGGCATGTGAACTGACCAATTTGTTTTCCTTTTCCTCTGATCTTCGTGGAAGCCTGCAAGTTTATGTTTTGAGAATGGGTTTCTCTGTTAACTCTACTCATTATTTATTGCTTACAACAGTTATTTGATCTTCAAAATGTAGCCTGATGCAGTATCTTTTGAAATAACTTTTCATTTATTTTTTAATCAGTGTTTCTTTTTAAGTTTTAATTACCTAATAATAACATTTTGATACATAACTATATTACAAGGACCAACTGGACTTTAGTTAAATTCAAATTGAGATTCTTCTTTATACATGATCAATATTGCAAAATAGTAGAACTAACTAATCAAAGTCAACAGGGATTAGTTTAATCATCAATCATTTTCCAACCAAATATTCCTTAATATGTCTCTATTTAATAGTTTCATTCAAACAAACTACTACAGAGAGAGAATATAATGACTTCTTAAAAGGATTACCATACTAGATTACACATTTGACAGCAATAGATTTGTCTTTATAAAATATAAATATGAATAAAACAGGTATTGTAAAGTACCAAACAAGCAACTTGTTAATTTAAGTCCAAATTGCTTCAGCCTACAAGAAATTGTATTATAAATCCACATTATAATGCTTAGAATGCCAGTGTTATATAAAAACGTGAGAGGATTGTTTGTAGGTGACAAAGGATGATGTTTTTCCTGCCCTAGTCATACGACTATTACATGGTGTCTGGGCCCTGACATGGGAATTTTCTGGGCTATAAAACATGGATGAAGCTATGGATCAAGTACCTGTAGGCGAAGTGGTTTGCTGTAAACATAAAGTTCACTTAAGGCTTCCTAGACTACTTTGCTTCATAATTATGTTTGGATATTTGCTACCAACAATGTAAATTTCAAGTAAGTAGCAAGCAATTTTATCAGCTTCCAGGAAATGTGCTCTGGAGTATATGTCTGACTTTTCCATTATGGAGGAGAAAATACAGAGAATGTTCAATTCAGGTAGAAAGAATAGGAAATCACTTTTAATGAGGTCTTATTGAACTTCTAATATAACCCAGAATAATATTAAGCAGCATAAAATTGACTTCTGGATCCACTGAGTCCATATGGTGAAGACTGACCTGTAAGAAACTGAATTCAAGTGGGTAAAGTATATCTTAAGAAGATGTAATTTCTCATATTCTTGTGAAGATACAAATTGAAGTGTAAATTCTCCCTCCATAGACACATCCTCTTGATGTTTTGCCATGTCGGCCAATTGCTGTCCTAAAATTAATTTTTAAATGATATAAATCACCTTGTGACACTTTGAAACCAGGTGGAAAAACTCGTTAAAAAGAAAAAAAAAATCGTTGTTATTTATATGTGGGGGGTCCAACAACTGCTTCCTTCCTCCTCAGCTCCCACGCTGGTCCACCCACCAGCATCTACTTCCTGGACTCCCCGTTACCTCCACATTGGTTTTCATGTCTCTACCTGCCTCCATCTATAGTCATTCTCTACCTAAGTCCAATAATGGCATATGTCTGCCCTGTTGAAAAATGTCCAGTGGCTTCCTCTCACACTTAGAATAAAATGCAAATATCTTACTGTAACCTACGAGATCTTACATCTGAGATTCCGGGTCTTGGAACTATAGATATTATGAACAAGATAATTCTTAGCCATGGGGGGCTGTCCTATGCAATTTGGGATGTTTAGTAGTATTCCTGGCTTCCACCCACTAGAGGCCAGTCACATCCCTTTCACAGCTGTGACAACCAAAAATGTCACCAGGCATTGCCAAATGTACCTCAGGGGCAAAGTCACCCCTTCCAGGAATCACTTCTCTGCGTGATGTGGCCCCTCATGACACCTCCGTCCTCATCTTCTCTGGCTTACTGGACTTTAGTTCCACAAGCCTCATCCATGTTCCTCCCATAAACCAAAAGCCCTCTTGACTCTGGCCTTTTTCTATACTTGCTGTTCTCTGAATAGAATGCTGTATGTGTTCTAATGTCCCTGCTTAAACGTCCTCTCTATCTAAAATAGCTCCTCCTGCCAGCCTCTACCCCTTAGCATACTTTTCTTCATGGCACTTATCTGCTCCTTAGCTTTATAGTCTATCTCACAGTTGACTTAATTTTTGTCTATCTTCCTGACTTGATGAAATTCCACAATGCCAGAGACTTGAGCTGTTTTGTTCAACACTGTCTTTCTGATTTCTAAAACAGTGCCCGTCTATATTTTCAACAGTTGCTCAATATGTTGGCTAAATGGATGAATAAGTATGCATTCTGATAGTAGTCCTATTTATTTATTTATTGCTGCACCATGCAGCATGTGGAGCTTCCATGACCAGGAAATGAACCTGAAAACCCTGCACTGGAAGCATGGAGTCTTAACCACTGGATCGCCAGAGAAGTCTAGTAGTCCTCTTTAGATTACTATAAACATTTGGAGGTTGTTGTGTCTCTTATTTCTATAACAGTTTCATATAATGTCTTTAACCAAAGAGGTTTTTAGAAATCTTCAGGTAACACAGTCATTTTACAAGTAAGAAATTCAAGGCCTGGAGAGATTACTTTGTCAACAATGACACAATTTATCATTAATTGTTTATTTTAGTTGACCTTTAAAAATCAAAAGGATGAAAACCAAATTTCAGGGCTTCTCCTACAGTCTTCCTTGTGGGTATTTTACTGAGATTATTGGACATTTTATGTACAAATTACATTTTTAGAAATTTTTAATTGAATGAGGTTATCGGTATCAAGTACAAGATCATTATTTAAGGAGGCTACTAGTTGAAACATACACCATAGTTCATGATAAATTTTAACATGAATAGTGAGATTACTATCAATTCAACTCAATTTACATTTATAAAAGTGAGCACCTAAAATGTACATTATTTCAGGGGATTAAAAAGTTAAGTACCGCAAAGCCTCTGACCTCAAAAACCTTATAGTATAATATAGTACAAGAGATGAAGTAAGTACATAGAAACCACAACACAAGCAGATTCTGATAAATGCTGGATTCGAGATGTAATCATGATAATTGTTGAGTGTTTATTGTAGTAGTAACAAGTAGTGTACTAAATGATAGTAATTTAGGCTTTGTTAAGCAAAGAAAATAATAAAGACTTTGAATACAGACACAGAAAGCTGCATACTTAATTACTTATTCCACACTCCTTTAAGAAAAGGATTAATTCTGACCAGATTAATGCAGATCTGGGAAATTAGAAAAAATACAAATATGATGAAGAGTGGTACAACATGTGACAAAGGGTAGGTAGATGATGAAGTGTATCAAGTGTTCATGTTAGAAAAACTCTGAATTCTTTGGTTTGGCTGGAGTGTATTGATAGTTTAATAGAAGCCAGCAAATGTAAGTTTAAGTAGCAAATGTAATGTGAGTATGGACTGACCATATAGAAACCTAAACATCATTCTAATCATATCTAAGCCTAAATATCATATATATATATATATATATAAAACATATATATCATATATATATAATATACATATATATGCATGTATATATATGTAGAAACCATATAGAAACCTAAATATCATTCTAATCATATCTAAGCCTAAATATCATATATATATAACATATATATCATATATATATGATATACATATATATATCCATATATATCATATATATATATAATATCCATATATATATCCATATATATATAATATCCATATATATCCATATATATCATATATATATAATATCCATATATATATCCATATATATATAATATCCATATATATCCATATATATCATATATATATAATATACATATATATCCATATATATCATATATATAATATACGTATATATATCCATATAAATCATATATATAACGTATATATACGTTATATATATATAACGTATATATATATGTTTTCTGGGCAAAGAGGAATATCTGAAGGGTGTTGATCAAAAAAGTTGGAAGATCATATGGAATTATTCACACAGGACTACCTGAATGGTCAGATGCCAATGAAAACCATCCCTCCAGATACATTCAACTAATCTCCAGAGAGGAGCCATTGCTACCTACATACACCAAGCTTCCATTGATTATAGGGACAAAAAATCAGTGCATATGTAGTGAGACCACTTCACTTGATGGTTGATGGTTCTGAGAGCTAACTGCATTCAACTCATCCCCCTGATTTGGGGACTTTCAATAGAAAGGCATCAGGGAAGCAAAATATCTGAGAACGGCAGCTTTTCAATTTTTGCACCTTTTAGGTTAAATGGCTTTTTGCCAGTGAAAGTGAGTCCAAAAAAAAGGAAGTGTTCTCTCTTAAGCATCAGAACCACATAATTGACACAATCTCTGTATCTGGAGAAGAGAATGGCAACCCACTCTAGGATTCTTGCCTAGAGAATCCCATGGACAGAGGAGCCTGGCAAGCTATAGTCCATAGGGCTGCATAGAGTTGGACACGACTGAAGTGACTTAAGAGGTGGCAAGAATACACAGAAGAACTGTACAAAAAAGATTTTCACGACCCAGATAATCACAATGGTGTGATCACTCACCTAGAGACAGACATCCTGGAATATGAAGTCAAGTGGGCCTTAGGAAGCATTATACAAACAAAGATAGTGGAGGTGATGGAATTCCAGTTGAGCTATTTCAAATCCTGAAAGATGATGCTGTGAAAGTGCTGCACTCAATAAGCCAGCAAATTTGGAAAACTCAGCAGTGGCCACAGGACTGGAAAAGGTCAGTTTTCATTCCAATCCCAAAGAAAGGCAATGCCGCACAATTGTGCTCATATCACATGCTAGTAAAGTAATGCTCAAAATTCTCCAAGCCAGGCTTCAGCAATACGTGAGCCGTGAACTTCCAGATGTTCCAGCTGGTTTTAGAAAAGGCAGAGGAATCAGAGATTAAATTGCCAACATCCACTGGATCATGGAAAAAGCAAGAGAGTTCCAGAAAAACATCTATTTCTGCTTTATTGACTATGCCAAAGCCTTTGACTGTGTGGATCACAATAAACTGTGGAAAATTCTGAAAGAGATGGGAATACCAGACTACCTGACCTGCCTCTTGAGAAACCTGTATGCAGGTCAGGAAGCAACAGTTAGAACTGGACATGGAACAACAGACTGGTTCCAAATAGGAATAGGAGTACGTCAAGGCTGTATATTGCCACCCTGCTTATTCAACTTATATGCAGAGTACATCATGAGAAATGCTGGGCTGGATGAAGCACAAACTGGAATCAAGATTGCAGGGAGAAATATCAATAACCTCAGATATGCAGATGACACCACCCTTATGGCAGAAAGTGAAGAGGAACTCAAGAGCCTCTTGATGAAAGTGAAAGAGGAGAGTGAAAAAGTTGGCTTAAAGCTCAACATTCAGAAAACTGAGATCATGGCATCTGGTCCCATCACTTCATGGAAAATAGATGGAGAAACAGTGGTAGACTTTATTTTGGGGGGCTCCAAAATCACTGCAGATGGTGACTGTAGCCATGAAATTAAAAGACGCTTACTCCTTGGAAGGAAAGTTATGACCAACCTAGATAGCATATTAAAAAGCAGAGACATTACTTTGCCAACAAAGGTCCATCTAGCCAAGGCTAGATGTTTTTCCAGTAGTCATGGTTTTTCCAGTAGTCATGTATGGATGCGAGAGTTAGACTGTAAAGAAAGCAGAGTGCCGAAGAATTGATGCTTTTGAACGGTGGTTTTGAAGAAGACTCTTAAGAGTCCCTTGGACTGCAAGGAGATCCAACCAGTCCATCCTAAAGGACATCAGTCCTGCGTGTTCATTGGAAGGACTGATACTGAAGCTGAAACTCCATTACTTTGGCCACCTGATGCAAAGAGCTGACTCATTTGAAAAGACCCTGATGCTGGGAAAGATTGAAGGTGGGAGGAGAAGGGGATGACAGAGGATGAGATGGTTGGGTGGCATCACTGACTCAATGGACATGAGTTTGAGTAAACTCTGGGATTTGGTGATAGACAGGGAGACCTGGCATGCTGCTGTCTGTGGGGTTGCAAAGAGTCGGACACGACTGAGTGACTGAACTGAACTGAAGCAACTTAGCACGTGTGCGCGCACACACACACACAGAGCACTGTATGTTCTGATTGGATATCTGTCTCAACCTAATAAAAACAACTCTGTGTCACCCTTATCAAAAATCATTCCACTTAGATAATAAATGCTTGTAATTATATTCTCTTCAAAATTACAAAATACCACTTTGATTAGATAAAATAGGCTTACCAGGGAAACCTCTACAGCCACCCAAACCCTACTTTGCTATTTACTGTCTCAGTTATGGGTCATATTTAGTAACCTGCCTTGAACTACTAACAGTTTTCCCTCCCACAAATTATTGACCTAATCATATCTTAAAAAAAAAAAAAGCAAACAAACAACCAGTTTTTGTAGCTGATTATTCTCAAATCAGTATTTTACAGGATTCCCTTATCACACGAATTCTAGTCATGGGCAAGCCGGTGATTGTCCTGTAGATTCTGGATAGGATATTAGGATTATAAATATTAGTAAATTTATTTCTTATCCTTATAATTATATTTTTTTAAACTATCCTAATACTTCTTTCTCACAAAAGAAACAAATGCAATAAGGATGAATGCATTCATCATTTCCTCTAAAATTTTAATTACAATTTTTTTTCAGGTAGTTGTTTCTAATAGACATTTAGAGGAGAATATAGCCAGTTTGGGGAGATCTGTAAAGATACTGCAGAGCAAGTAATACCTAAAATGAAGAGAGAAATCAAAGGTAGCAAAGAAGATTAGGAAAAGGCATTTCAAGCAAAAGGAAAGCATGTTCAAAGACAGAAAATGAGAGATCAGAAAGTGCCTCATAGGTTAATATTAGAAGAACTCTGAGTTCTGTGCTTTGGTTGGTGCTTGGATATGGTGGTACATATGGTACCATATTTCAAAGAGATTAGAAACCCTCTCATCCAACAGTCCTGACTGACAACTTTTCAGGTAATTCTTTTTAAGTTGGCAAGGCACAGATAATACCAATATATCATATATTCATTTTATTAGTCATATCATTGTACTATACAAAATATAATGCCCAATTAATTCACCGTCATTTGAGATGTCATTCTCTTTGGGTATAAGTCCACAAATTGAAATTCTCAGAAGTGTTTTACAAACCACACTCATGCTACACTGTTTAAATTCCCAGTTTTAGCTTCTTTATGTTGGAGTGAAAACGTAAAGATTATTTGTGACAAAATCTGAATACAGAATCTTTCTAGACATTTACAAATTTTCCCCAGGCTTTCACAGTTGTCTCACCACGTTTGACAACCATTTAAAAAATAAAACTCATTATAAGTTAGTCTTTCAAAACATTTGACTGTTTTTTTTTCCTTTCTTGTTCACATTTCATCAATTTGTGTAACATTTAATTAAATTAGATGCTTATGATAATAGGTATAGCTAGCATAAACATGCATGTTAATAACCACAACTGATGGTTATTTTTTAGGCATACAGTTTAGCTGATGGGAACAAAATACATAGGATTGTAGAGTGTAACCTTTTAGTGGTGAGTATCCTGGGTCACAGGGCTCAGACAACTTTTACAGAAGGAATAGAGAGCTTGAGTGAATCAAGCTTGTTCAGGTGATACTTCATGTAAGAGAGCACCTGCTTAGTTCAGTGTGGCAGATCAGCCAGACAGGAGAATGCAACGTCAAAGAAAATGGAGGTTGGAAAAAAGAGCCAGGGGAGCGCTGTGAGCTAGGCTCTAGACCTAGGGAGCTTATTAGGAACCATCGTGGTGCAGTGCTTCAGAACATGGATTACAGTGTGAATGCTCTCTATTCATTAGCCATGTATCTTTGGACAAGCTCCTTGTAATATACTACCCTTATATAATCATTAAGGTCCCACAATTTTCAGAGTCCTTATTCTTGGGATGTTGTTAGGATTACATGAGTTAATATTGTAATTATGTGTTTAAAATACAGGGGCTCAATTAACATCAGTTTTATTATTACATACCAAAGTGATGACTGGTAAGTTTCTAGATACGCTGTTCCAGGGCATAATCATGACTGAATATATGTAAAGTACTTTGAATATGACCTGGCATGTAATAAAAATTTCTGTATTAATTTGCTATTGTTACAAGCCATTTAAATGTTTTAAATGAAAGAGTGACCAGGTTTGCACTTTAGAAGGAACCATACCAACAGTGAGAGAGCGAGGGATTAAGGAGTGAGGTAGGTGTCAAACCAGGAGAAAATGCTTGGTCAATTACGGGTGCTGAGCTGACACAGTCCCAGGATGGACAGAGAGAGGACACGTAGGAGTCAGGACTTACTCATGTGGCAGAACTGGGAGTGCCTGCTGCTTGACTGGACACAGCTCAGGAGCAAGAGGGTGGAGCTGAAGACATTTATCATGGATGCCTTTTTCCATGCAGCTGCACTCAAATACTACATCTATTTTGGTTTAGGGGTGAACTCAGAGACGTAGTAAGGAAGTCAAAGCAGATATTTCTAAGAAATTCACAAAATCAGCTACAAAAGGGGCAAAAGCCTTATCTTCATGAACAGTCTCTCTGCATCTAGCAACCTCAGTGACCAGAATTAACTGACCCCTTTCTTATTAAGCCATCAAACTTCTCTCTCCCCTTCAAAACTATTTATAGTTCAGCAGCACTAAACCAGGCAGGCAGTCTTTTAAGATCCAAACATGAGAAGTCTTGTGGAATAATTCTTTGAACATCTTTCTTTTAATATGAACTTGCTGGGTAACTGATTCAGTGTTTATTCTGCTGAGAAAACTCTATACAACAAAGTCAAGTAGTAAAATCATTATGCTCCCTCTATTGAAACATGAAAGCCTTTGAGGATGTTTCAGATTTTTTCAGTGTATAATCTTCCCTGGAATTGGGCAAATATTTATTCTTAAAATGTATTTGTGTTTCCCAAAATCCACACAGAGGGAGAAATATACTCCAAAGAACTGCCACCATGTCCTTTTTATTATGTAAAGGACAAAAATTAATATTTGTCTAAAATAGATAACCATGTAACTACAGAAACCCTGTTTTCATCTGTTTAGGATTAGAAGCCTTTTCATATGTATTCAAGTTCCTTCATGTTTTAGAGGGTTTAGATAATAGGATAACAATTTACACAATAAATCTAGGTTTATGGAGTAGTAAAATAACTAGATTTACAGGTGAAAATTAAGTCCTCAGTTCACTTAATTTAATAAACATTTATTGAGTACCTTGTAGGCGCCATGCACTGGGATAAAAATGACAAAGGCAAATACACTCTATTTTTTTCAAGGAACTTCAAGTCTAGTGGGAAGATAAATATTAGTCAAGTAATCATTTAAAATGTAATATCATGTACAACTGACAAGGGTTTAATTTCCAAAATATACAAACAGCTGATATAGCTCAATATAGAAAAATATCAAAAAATGAGAAAAGACATAGATATTTCTTCAAAGATATATAGCTGGCCAACAGACACACAAAAAGATGCTCAACATTGTTAATTAATAGAGAAATGCAAATCAAAGCCACAATGAGGAATCACCTTATACCACTCAGAAAGACCATCATCAAAAAGTCTACAAATAATAAATACTGGAGAGGATGTGGAAAAAAGGGAATCCTCCAACACTATTGTTGGGAATGTAAATTGGTACAACCACTATGGAGAACAGAATTGAGGTTCCTTTAAAAAACTAAAAACAGAGTTACCATATGATCCAGCAATACCACTCCTAAGCATATATCCAGAGAAAACTCTAATCAGAGAAGATACATACACCTCATTGTCAATAGCAACAATATTTACAATAACCAAGACATAGAAGCAACCTCGACAGATGAATAGATAAAGAAGATACGGTGTGGTGTGAGTGTGTATAGTGGAATATTACTAAGACATCAAAAATAATGAAACAATGGCATTTGCAGCTATATGGATGGACTTAGAGATTATCATGCTAAGTGAAGTTAAGTCAGACAGAGAAAGCCAAAAGTATTACTTACATACATTAAGTCGCTTCAGTCATGTCTGACTCTTTCCAACCCTATGGACTGTAGTCCACCAGGCTCCTCTTTCCATGGGATTCTCCAGGAAATATTACTGGAATAGATTTCCATGGCCTCATGCAGGGCATCTTCCCAACCCAAGGATTGAATCTGAATCTCTATGTCTCCTGTATTGTCAAGCAGTTTCTTTCTCACTAGAGATACCTGGGAAGCCCATATTACTTATATGCAGAATCTTAAAAAAATGGTACAAATGAAATTACAAGACAGAAATTGACTCACAGACATAGCAAACAAACTTATGGTTTCCAAAGCTAATGTGGGTGGGGCTACTGCTACAAATAGTATAGATAAACAGCCAGGACCTTCTGTATAGCATAGGGAAAGATATACAATCTCGTGTAATGACCTATGTTGGAAAAGAATCTGAAAAAGAATTACTATGCTGTACACCTAAAACTAACACAAACTTGTAAATCAACAATACTTCCATTTAAAAAAATGTAATATCATAGCTACGCTAAGAATTATGAAAGAAAGGAACTTGTAGACACAAATAATAGAGGAATCTGACCTAATCTGGGAGAATAAAGGGGGCAGTGAAGAGAAAGTTTCACACAGATTGAAAGCATATGTAGAAGTCCTACATCCAAAGGAAATCCAGGACATCTGGGAGCTGGAGAGAAGGCCAGAGGAGCAGGAAGGCCAAAGGAGTGGCAAAACTGAAGAAAATGATAGAAGAGTGATGTGTGTGGACCAAATTGTGCTGCATTCTACCGGGAGAATTAAGAATTACAGTACAATGATTTTGTTTATTCAGTTGATTAGGTACCCAAATAAATAGTTTATTCATGGTAGATGAAATAATTGCATGCTTAATCACAAGGAAATGAGTTCATGTTTCATAGACATGCAGTAACTGATGGCCCTAAAAGAAGTACCTGTGGAGACAGGACTGTGCAGCAGGATAGGGTGTAATGAGGTCACAGAACTTTCACCTAAAGGCACCAGCAGAGATTTCTAGTGCACTGACACCCAGAGAACAACGCCATGAAATTATTTCTACTAACCAGGACACACCACATGAGAGTCTGTTAAGGTAAAATCTTGAAGAAAGAAACATTCGTCTCTCTAGCCTTTTTTGAGTGAACTTTCTTCTCTTTTAGAAAATACTCTCTGGGTCTAGCATGAACTAATCCCACCTCCAGGCCCTCTTTAGCACATCTCTGTCCTCCGAAAACAAACTCCCACTCCATTCATCCAAGCATTTCATCCTTCTCCATCCTTCACCTGCAGGCACCCAGGGCTTACAAACCGTATCTACCACTTGCTCTATTCAATCAACTATAGCTATATTCTCCAAGGAAAGGAAAGGATGGATTCTCACTCTCATAAGTTGGAAGAAGAAGCCTTACCTTCAAGAAAAGTAGCCGTGTTAATAAGCATGATACATTCAATCAACGAGAATGAGGAAATACTAGTATGGGCCAAAGCTGAGAGAACTTGTAAGTATGAATACTTGAGTTAATTGTTGAGGTGAGAGAAAGACTGGACAGGCTGGAGCATTCTAGAGTAAGCAATTCAGGCATGAAAACATGGAATAAAGGAAAGAGGCATGTCAGGCTTGGGATAAAGCATGAGATACTAGGTAAAATATAAAAACTAGGGAAAATATAAAAACTACCATGAGTGCAACAGAGCATTTATAGGGAGAATAGAGATAACAATAAAATAAGGAGAGCAAGATCTTAATGAACCCCAAAGATGACAGTGAGGAGTTTGGTCTTTTTCTCTGTTGTTATCTGAGATCCACAGGGGGTAACTTCTTCTGAGAAATGTATTTTAATAAATTCCTACAATGAACCTTGTAGTGTTTATCTACTCATTCACCATGTGTTTATTTAATTCCTATAATGCCACCAAACACGGAAATAGGTGCTAGGAAGATACACAATAAACCAGTAAGGAGGATGTTCACTAAAACAAGTGTTGAAAAGTCTGATGTAGTTGTAGAAAGGATGTATCAAAAGACTGAAATTTTTATCACAGATTAAATCATTGAGTCAAAAGGAGGGAATTAAAGGTGACTCCACTGCTTGAACTTTGAGGTGATAAGACTATTGCAGCAAGCAGAAAATTAGGTCATATTTGGGGGGAAATTGATTAATCTCATCTATGAAATTTGAGTTTCAGGTGATGAGTGATTTCATCAAGTGGGGAGGTCCCATTGACATATGTAGGGCCTGATAACCCTCACTTTTCATTCATTATTTTTGGTTGACAATGCATAATGCTGGGATGTGGGACACATATTATTACACTAATCATTGCAGGAGATACTTTTGATTTAGAGGAAGCCTTTATATCTATATTCTGATTGCATGTTCAGTTTAATGAGATTTCATAGAAGATACCTAGTGAGAGGATTGAAGGATGTGTGAAAATCAAAGCTATTTAGGGAAGAATATTTTAAATTACCCTTAGATAAATGTTAAAGGGTGTTTATGTGTTTGTGAGCATGTATAATCACATATATGCATATGCATAAATGTGTCTATATACACATACACAA
Source organism: Bos indicus (assembly GCF_029378745.1). NCBI lineage: Eukaryota > Metazoa > Chordata > Mammalia > Artiodactyla > Bovidae > Bos > Bos indicus. The sequence goes on along the minus strand of NC_091763.1, from coordinate 57,807,491 downwards.
AATATACGTATATTTGTGTTTGTACAAATTTCTTTCAACAGAGATGTGGATAGTAGAGCTTTTCAGAATCAAGCAGTGGAAGAGAACCAAACATCTATTCAGGACCCCATTCCATTAAACCATCAAGAATTTCACATACACAATTCAAACAGCATTTCTGAATATGTTTTACTATTTAAGACAAGTCATAAATGTGGGTTTTTATGACCAACTAGAAATTAAAATGATAATATATACAAAGCCACAGAGGAAATGACTCAAACAAGAATTGCAGGCTTTCTAACCATCATTTACCTAAACTATCTTGCATAGCAAGAAATTTAAATCTAAAAGAAGTCATAAAGATGAATGAATTCAAGTCCAGTCTTACAAGTAAAATTAAAAATACATTACAAAATGTAAATCAAATGGCATTAATTTATGCTAAAATTGCCTTTCCCCCTAAAGGTTTTTAAGCACTCAAAACCTTGATTTTAGCAGTCATGCTCTACTTTATGTAGGAATTATTCTATCTTCATGAACATGAAAACAAAGGAATAAAGAATAAATGACTTGTTACTGATTGAAACACTATATTAGAAACTGTACAAATAAAGGGATTCATACTTGTAAATACTAAGTACTCTTAATAAACCAAAGTGGCTAAAAGATGTGGAAAGGACAGTTTTGAAAAATCTTCTGGGGGTCAGGTATGAAATGGATGCTATTGAACAGAACTGCATATGTTTTTACTTCCCCATCTTGACAGCAATATCCCTATTTTGTCTTCTGGCAATACAAATAAAATATTTTCTCTAGCTCTACCCATATTTATTAAGGAATAAAGTGACAACTGTTATTGCTATCTACTTTAACCTGTCTAATTCTTCAATTTCTATTCAGAGCTTCCTGGAAAATTCATGTGCTTATTTTCAGGCACTTAATGGAATAGTAAATATGTATCAAAATAATTTCCTCTACTGAAATCACAGTAAATGAAATGAGAAATTTATCCTGGAAGGCACAAAATGTTCCTAGAAGAAGGTGGCTTTGTATAGTACGGATCACTACAGTGTTACAAATATTGGTTAGGTACCCACACTGCAAATGTAGGTCTAGCCTTTCCTGAAATCCAGTTAAAATGCAAAAGAAGAAACAAATACACAAACAAATCAAAGAAAATACTCTCAAGTAAACTGAAAGTGAAAGAAGGCTGAATCATTTATTTCTCTCCACTTTTTAAAAAAACACATTATTTGGCTGCACCTATCAGATTTTAACATGTGTGAATTTTTGACCTAATAAATTTGAAAGTCTATCTGGCAGAAGACACATGTATGAACATGATTACTTCAAAATTCTACTGCATAAGGACACAGGTATGAACATGATCATTGAAAAATTATTTGTAAGAGCAAAAAATAACAAACAATATAAGTGTTCAACAATAAATAAATGGCTTAGAAATTATAATGCATTTAAACTGACAAATGCTGTGTATAGATTACAAATGAGTTAGATTTGTGATAATATAAAGTTTATGATGCATCTCAGATTGAAAATATGGAGTTACAGAAAACCAAAGTTCTGGATTAAAGAAATACATATCCAGTTACATACATATGTGTTTCTATGAGAATTAAAAATTATAGATGGAAATACATTTAAATGTTAAGATTGTTCACCTCATGGGAGTAGGATAGTGGGACCTTATTTTAGGGAGAAAATTTCTTACATATTTTTAACTCTAGGAGCAGGAGAGTTTGGAAGTTGTAGCTTTTCATGTTCTGTCACCAAGGAATATCTCAAGTCTGATTTGGATTGCTAGGCTATGTCTAGTTTTCTTCATAGTCAGAAGGAAATTGGAGCAGATGTCTCACTCCTGCTTAGAAAGATCCTGGTAGATGAATAAACTCTGGGTATTAGGCAACAGGTGAGAGGCTATGCATTTACACTGCCTTTCAGTTTAAACTCTGACACTAAGATTCAATGAGCAGTGGTGGGCCCAGAACAAACTACATATCTTGCTGGCTAGCAAAGTCCAAATAGACCTGAGTTACACCTTCCTCAAAAATCCGCAAAACAAGTTTCCATCAGTGAAAATACTGTTACATAAAAGCATAACTTAGAATAAGATTTAGACAAGCTTTAAGGGTGAAAAGTTTAATAATACACTGGAAACTATTTACTAGTGAAAACTATATCATCTTTTAAACCATTCTTATCATATGGGCTGAGTAGTGAATTTAAAAAACTAGTAAGACATTTTTAGCTAGTATGAGGTTAACTGCTTGTGATGGCCAATATTTTTTAATTCTGACAATTAATAAAATGTTTATTGAAAGGATAACATTATATACAATGATACAATGCCTCCAGCATACTACTAACTTTATGGATGTATGGAGTTACTGTAAGTTAATCAAATATAAAAAATATTATAATTAGAATAGGATATCAGTGCATTTGTCATACAATTTGGTAATACACGAATTAAAGAATACTGCAATCACTATGCGGAGAAGGCAATGGCAACCCACTCCAGTACTCTTGCCTGAAAAATCCCCTGGACGGAGGAGCCTGATAGGCTGCAGTCCATGGGGTTGTGAAGAGTAGGACACGACTGAGAGACTTCACTTTCACTTTCATGCATTGGAGAAGGAAATGGAAACCCACTCCAGTGTTCTTGCCTGGAGAATCCCAGGGACAGCGGAGCCTGGTGGGCTGCCATCTATGGGGTCGCTCCGAGTCAGAAAAAACTGAAGCGACTTAGCAGCAGCAGTCACTATAATGATACTGGTAGATGAACTGAAATTTTTATAGCATAAGTAACTCTGTTTGAATGCTTATAATGCAAAAGTCAATTTACTCAAGGCGATGGTTTTTCCAGTAGTCATGTATGGATGTGAGAGTTGGACTACAAAGAAAGCTGAGCACTGGAGAATTGATGCTTTTGAACTGCAGTGTTGGAGAAAACTCTTGAGAGTCCCTTGGACTGCAAGGAGATCCAACCAGTCCATCCTAAAGGAAATTAGTCCTGAGTGTTCACTGGAAGAACTGATGCTGAAGCTGAAAGTCCAATACTTTGGCCACCTCATGCGAAGAGTTGACTCATTGGAAAAGACACTGATGCTGGGAGGGATTGGGGGCAGGAGGAGAAGGGGACAACAGAGGATGGGATGGTTGGATGGCATCACCGACTCAGTGGACATAAGTTTGAGTAAACTCCAGAAGTTGGCACTGGACAGGGAGGCCTGGCGTGCTACAGTCCATGGGGTTGCAAAGAGTCGGACATGACTGAGCAACTGAACTGAACTGAGTGCAATAAAGAATTTTTCCCTTAGAAATGGTTATTTTTTGAAGCAAAGTGATATGGATTTCAAACAAAAAAATTAACATTTTCGCTACTCTTTGTGTTCCAAAAGACAGAAAAAGTACGTCTGGTGCCTCGATGACTTCCATCTCTTTTGCGCCATTAATAAGAATTAATAAGCCATTCTACTAGTATATAAAGGAGGTGGTCACCATTGGGACAAGAAATTTACAACAGAGAGTAAAAGTGACTTTTTGAATATGTGACAAGCCAATTCAAGTTTCGGTTGTCAAGTGGGATTAAAACCCATCAATTTCTTTTTAAATTTCTATTTCCTTCCCTTTTCCCCACACAAATATACCTAAAGACTTAGATGGTGGCAGGGAAACCAAATAATGGTACTAGCAAAAAGGAATTCATATTTTTGTTAGGGCCTGTTTTATTACCATAAATTTAATAATTTTATATTTTATAGGTTATCAATAAATTTTAACTAGGTATAATATTGATATAACTGTTGTTCAGTCACTAAGTCATGCCCAACTCTTTGTGACCCCATGGATTGTAGTCCACCAGGTTACTCTGTCCGTGGAATTCTCAAAGCAAGAATACTGGAGTGGGTTGCCACTTCCTACTCCAAAGGATCTACCTGATCCAGGGATCGAACCCCAGTCTCCCATATCGCATGCAGATTCTTTACTGTCTGAGCCACCTGGGAAGCTTCCATTATCTCCTAGAGTTTACTCAAATTCATATCCATTGAGTCAGTGATGCTATCTAACCATCTTATCCTCTGCCACCTCCTTCTCCTTTTGCCCTCAATCTTTCCCAGCATCAGGGTCTTTTCCAGTGGGTCAGTTCTTCACATCAGGTGGCCAAAGTATTGGAGCTTCATCTTCAGCATCAGTACTTTCAATGAATATTCAGGGTTGATTTCCTTTAAGATTCACTGGCTTGATCTCCTTGTTGTCCAAGTACACGACTCCTAGAAAAACCATAGCTTTGACTATACATATATGTATCTTTGTCTACAAAATGATGTCTCTGCCTTTTAATACAATGTATAGGTTTGTCATCACTTTCCTTCCAGGACCAAGCATCTTTTAATTTCAGGTCTACAGTCACCATCCTCAGTGATTTTGCTGTCCAGGAAAATAAAATGTTTCATTGCTTTCACTTTTCTCCATTTATTTACCATGAAGTGATGGGACCAGATGCCATGATCTTTGCCTTTTTTAATGTTGAGTTTCAAGCCAGCTTTTTCCACTCTCCTCTTTTACCATAATCAAGAGGCTCTTTAGTTCCTCTTTACTATCCCGCTGTTAATGTGGTATTATTTGCGTATCTGATGTTGTTGATATTTCTCCCAGCAATCTTGATTGCAGCTTGATATTATATTGACATAATACTGACAAAAAACAAATGCCAATTGATACTTCCATATTTGCCTTATAATTTACAAGACATTAATAGTCCTTGAGAACACACTTCATATTAATAAACATCACAAAAATAAATGTTAAAAGTTATTTGTAGTATGTGATTGATGTGCCCTCAAAAGATATGTCCACATTCTAATCCCTAGAACCTGTGAATGGAGCCTTATTTGGAAAAGGGTCTTTACAGATGCACACAAGTTAGGGATCTCCATTATCTGCTGCTAAGTCGCTTCAGTCGTGTCCGACTCTGTGCCACCCCAGAGACGGCAGCCCACCAGGCTCCCCTGTCCCTGGGATTCTCCAGGCAAGAACACTGGAGTGGGTTGCCATTTCCTTCTCCAATGCATGAAAGTGAAAAGTGAAAGTGAAGTCACTCAGTCGGGTCTGACTCTTAGCAACCCCATGGACTGCAGCCCACCAGGCTCCTCTGTCCAGGGGATTCTCCAGGCAAGAGTACTGGAGTGGGGTGCCACCTAAATCTAAATAAGTCCTGATAAGAGACACAAGAAAAACAACACATACAGAAGAGAGAAAACCATGCCAAGGCAGTGGGAGAGACAAGAGTAATAAAGCCACAAGCCCAGGAATGCTGACAACCAGCTTTCCAGGTGGCACTAGTGGTAAAGAACCTGCCTGCCAGCGCAGGAGACAAAAGAGATATGGGTCTGACTCCTGGGTCAGGAAGATTCCTGGTCAGAAGGAGGAAGTAGCAACTCTTAGCACAGCACTCTAGCAGAGGCTGGTGGAGGCAAACATAGAATGTCCTTTCGGGTCTCTAAAGAGAGCACAGTGCTCTAAACACCTTGATTTCAGATTTCTGACTCCAAAATTGTGAGATGCCATTCCCGCTGTTTTACGCCACCAAGTTTATGGTAATTTGTTCCGGCAGCCCTAGGGAACTAATACAACATTTTTTCTTTTCATGCCCCTCCGTTCATTCAAGATTATGACTAAGGATAATCATGCTTGCTGAGTATTAGCTGCATGTCAGAAATAGTGATAATTTTTTTTTTACAGTTTTTTTTTTTTTTTTTTTTAAATCATTTGACCTTCTTAACAACCCTGTGAGGATTGTGCTAAGTCACTTCAGTCATGTCCAACTTTCTGCGACCCTATGGGCCATAGCCTACCAGGTTCCTCTGTCCATGGGATTCTCCAGGCAAGAATACTGGAGTGGCTGCCACTTCCTTCTCCAGCTTTGAGGTTGATGTTATTATTAACTCATCATAGAGGAAGAAACTGACAACTACAATTCAGACTCAAGTCAGTCTGATTTCAGTCTATCATCCTCCACTAAAGATACTAAAGAAGAAGGAACAGTATAAGGTACATGAATACTTCCTTATCTGCATGTGCATTAATAAAGTCTCTGGAAGGAGGGGAGGAAGTGGGAGATGAAAGGCAGGGTGGGAGAGTATCTTTCATTCTATTACATTAAAAAAAAAATTTCTGAACCCTCTTAATCTATTATATATTAAAATAATTAAAAAAAACAGCAATTGTCTAGTGAAAGAAAAATGGTAAAATCCCAATTGAAACACAAATTAACAAAATTATAAGTTTATGAGCAAAGAATACAATTTTGAGAATAGAAGTAAAATCATATCAGACTTAGAAAACAAGGAGACAGCTCAAGAAAGTATTAGGTGACTACTGGAGTTTGCTGACTGTAATTATTTAAATAAGAGTCAACCCTTTCCTACAATATGTCCTACTCCCCACCTTCGGTTCCACTTAGAAGCATCCACGGGCAACAGGACAAGAGTGGACAATGATAACCAAATATCTCAAGGTTCAGTGTATAAGTCTCTCCTTCAAGCATCTCTCTCCCTTCCTTTATCGGTAATTCTTAAAAGTTTAAGAATGTATTAAACTGCTGCTGCTGCTAAGTCACTTCAGTCGTGTCCGACTCTTTGTGACCCCATAGATGGCAGCCCACCAGGCTCCTCTGTCCCTGGGATTCTCCAGGCAAGAACACTGGATTGGGTTGCCATTTCCTTCTCCAAGTATTAAACTAGGGGTCTCAAAATATACATTGTGAAATTATTATCAAGGAACTTTTAAATCTAGTCTCTGGATGTTAGTTAAGAAAACTGAAAATTTCTGTCTTAAGTGATTTACATTTATACTTAGAAGGGAATATTTATGATCTCTAATAGCTATTCCTGAACCTACAAGTATAGCATTTTAGTGGCTTTCACCATAATCCTTCTATCTAAACTGGGTGAGCTACAAAAATACCAACACAAATGGGATTCTTATTATTATATTCTTCTTCCCAGGAGTCTTCCTTATTAAGCACTCCTCTTTGCATTAAAAATAATTTCTCAAATAATTTACAAAAGAACAAGAAAATAAATTTTTGTCAAAATAGTGATTCATTTTTAAATTATTATCAATTAGCATTTTATCAAATCTTTACAACTACTCAATACGCCAATCGAAGCCAGTGCTTCATCTTTCCCAGAGACACATGCAAACCCCCAAAGATAACTAAGTAGATTAGAGTGAACACCAATAAAATCTAGGTCAAACTTAATAACCTTCAAAGAGCAGCAGCCACAGTGCATACTAAACACACCAACCATGAACGAGATGTTTTGATAAAGCTGAAACCAATTCAGGGCCTTCTGAGAGTGATGTATTTCCATATGGTGACTTTTGCATGACTTTGCTTTTTCAGTATATTTACTTGCAAATATAACTTTTATTTTGCTACTTTCAATATAGTAATTAAAATGGTAAACTGGTTACTGAGCATTAATCTTTGGTTGACTCACTGAAATGAACTATTAGATACAGAAACTGGCTGGGGTAGAAAATTATGCCCATGGTACATTCAACCCACCTAAACTTTCAAGTAACCAGGATTTTACTATTAGGAATCAAAATGGAACTGAGAAAGAACAGAATCAGCAAATATTAATAAACTGAGCTGACACTACTTAAGGCTTTTCTCATCGCAGCACCACTTGCTTATCCTCAGGATAGCAAGGGCTTCAGTGAAATGTTTATCTCTAGGCTATTCTTCCCTTGAACTCCAGGGAGGTCCCTGAACCAAAGGTGCTCTTACAAAAAAAAAAAAAAAAAAATGCTTTACAATATATATTCTTCCCACAAATTCACTGATCCTTTGGAAAAAAAAATTCTACAAATACTTATAGACTAAGGTATTAGTGAAGATACACAATAATTAGGTTCTGATCTGGAGAATGGTCCCCCAGTTATGGCTGTGCTAAGTGGTGGTGATATGCGAAGCCCAAGGGTCCACAGACCACAGGTCTCTTTGTTCTAGAGAGTTCAGAAACTTTTCATATATGTCTTTGAGGTAGAAAGGCCACGGAAGAGCTATTCTTTTAAAGATTTTAGACGTAATTTGGTTCTTTGCTCCTTTCAGATGAAGTATCTCATAATTTACCCTGTATCCTTGAAGTAGTTGCCAGCTAACAGGTAAATTTGAAAGTTGGAATGCTGGGAATTGATCCTATGCATTCCTATACTTTTGAAATAGTGTTTTTATATTTAAAATGCTTTCCTAAGCTTCTCACTCTCATTGTACTTGTAGATTTTAAAAAATAAATCACCACTGTGGGATCTATCCCACTAATAATCATAGTTCTTACTCATGCCACACCTTTGCCCCAGTAAATGGTCTGAGTTTTTGTTAAACAAAGTATTTTCATCTAATTATAGACTTTGAGTTAGAAAAATAGTAGAGTGCCCATATACCTCTCACCTCAAATTTCCTAATTTAACAGCTTGCATAACCAAGGTATAATCATCAACATAATTGGTTTAATACTGTTAACTAACTGCAAAATTGATTCAGATTGCAAAAGTTCTTCCACAGTTGTCTTTTTTTTCCTCTTACAGCTTGACTTTTTTTTTTTTAATAATTTAATGAGTGACTAGTTATTTGAGAAAGAGAAAAGAAGAGGAATTAGAATTGCCAGCTTCTTAAATGAGACATTCACGATTAAGAATATTTTTGTTTTGGACTTGCCTTATGGCACACTGGATAAGAATCTGCCTGTTGATGCAGAGGACACAGATTTGATTCCTGATGCAAGAAGATCCCACATGCCTTGGAGCAACTGAACCTTTGTGCCACAACCACAGCCAGGAAGCTGCAACGCCTGAGCCCAGGTGCTGCAGCTACTGAAGCTCGCATGCCTAGAGCCTGTGCTCCACAACAAGAGGAGACACTGCAGGAAGAAGCCCACACACCGCAGAGTAGCTCCCACTCACTGTAACTGGAGAAAGCCGGCATGCAGCAACAAAGACCCAGCACAGCCAAAACTAAGGAATCAATAAAAAAGACTATTTTTGTTTTATGCTTGAAATATCAGTATAATTGTTTAAGCTCTGCCCAATGTTATTTTATGCATTACTTATTATATAACCTTGGCTGTACTCTGACACATAATAAATAGATGCACAAAAACATATTTTTCACAATTTCAGTCTCCACTCTCCCCTGTTATTTAAAACTAAAGGTAGTTCGCTACACTGGGGGTGGAAGGCTCAGTGCTGTCTGGTGAGGTTTCACAAGAGAGGAGCATCTAGAAGGGCCCTGTCCTAGTGGGAGAGGGGTAGCTGCAGGCAGTCCCACTGAGATCCACATCTGTTAACAGCACCAGCACCTCCACTGTCTAATGTCAAAGCAAGAGGTGATTTGCTACCAGCACCTATGTACATTCCTCTTTTAACTCTGTATTAGCTCTTCATCCAATTAACCGATGAACTCTGCTTTAAATTATTCTCCCTTTGAGGAATTGCAATGTAAAATGCACATAAGAATTCTAGAAGACCAGGCCAGGGAGAGAAAGGCCTGGGATGACAGTCTCTGCTTGTTTCTTTTTCTGTTCCCCTTCTCAGACTGGCAGCACTAGCTGAGATCACATTATATTTTCATGTATTCCGTAATGTGAAAGCTTGGATCTTGGAATAACAAATGTGCTTAACTACCCATGGCGCACCACCAGGAACATTATTTTGACACATATATGAAAACTGGAAGTATAAATTGCTCTGGCACGAGGAGGATACTCCATCTCTCCTAGAAGTTAACAGCAGACTACTTCAGTAAAACTGGTTGGGGAGTCGCCTTTTAGTAATTCTCGAGTCCTCGGCACTAGTCAGAAATTATCTTTTCTTGCAGTGTCATTTCTAAGGGTACTGCAAGGCACTTGCAGTTCTGCTGAAACCTGAAGCCTTATTATAGCTTTGGTTCATTAGGTAGAAAAAAAAAAAAAAAAACATTAACAGCTACACTATTTCCTTCGGTTAAATAAGAATAAACTTGAGTCCGTTAGTATTTTCCACCACTCCCATACAACATTCACAGTGCCCAGGTGCTATGAAAATAAGAATTCCACTCTGCTCTGGAAATAGAAGTATTTATAAAATTGTGGAAATAATTGTTACTTACTTAAGAAGTGTGTTGGGAGGTCCAAAGCTTGGGAGAGAATGTATGTGCTGATGTTTACGAATTGTACAAAAGTATGCAAACTTCAGGCTTAAACGCAACGTTACTCCTTCCACAGACAGTTGCATATAAAAATTCTAAAATGTTTTGTCACTTGTCTACTATATTTGGTCCAAAAGACCTTGGTAGGATACCAAAGTTATAAATTATATTTAAATACACACACTAAAAATATACATATATATATATATATATATATATATATATATGATATAAAACTCCCAATCAACTTAGTTAGAGCTTCCTATAATTTGATATCAAATTTATAAGGTTTTTTATATAATTTATGTGTACTGTTTAAATCCATCTGACATATTCATATCCTTAAGAGAAGATTTTAAAAATTAAATGACTCAAAACTTATAATGTTCGAAGCTATAAAATGTCATTTTTCTCCTTTTCACTTACTCTATTGCTTGGGTTAGGCTGAGGGGACCACAGAAATCTTAAAAACAAAAAAAACTGTGATCTGAAACTGTGCCCTGTTGTATACACTTCAAGCAGGATTTAGAATTAGGAAAACTTCTATGACCGATTGAGAGAATATAAGGTGGCCCTGGTACTTCAGATGTATAGTATGAGCAAGACATGTGATTTCTCATTAAATTCTGGATCGAATGTATTTCTCATCAGATTGATAGTCAAGGCTTTCATTTAATGTGTAACAAGGGAGAAGCTGGAAGCTGGTAATTTGGATTGATTTTCTGGTTTGGCCCACTGCATGGCACAGTCAATAATTAGATTAGTTGTATCAAAGAGTTTCACCATTCCAAATCTTCACTTGAGAAGAGGAAAGCCTGGGGCAGTTGCTATGGCTAGGCCCTCAGGCATAAACGCAATGCCCCACCAGTATAACCGTCTCTTGAATTTTAGTTATTGGACAACAATAAAGACAAAAAGTTGGAGAAGGAAATGGTTACCCACTGCATTATTCTTGCCTGGGAAATCCCAGAGATAGAGGAGCCTGGCTGACTACAGTCCATGGGGTTGCAAAGAACTAGATATGGCTGAAGTGACTAACTAGCAACAGCAGCAAGGACAAAAATATATAAACAGTGAATCATTTATTGATCATGATTCAACTTTTCCTGATGAAGAAACAATGAATATCATTATTCTTTATAATAGATCTTAATGACCCAGATATAAAAGATCTTAATGACCCAGATCCTCACCTAGAGCTAGACATCCGGGACTGCAAGGTCAAGCAGGGCTTAGGAAGCATCACTATGAACAAACCTAGGGGAGATGATGGAATTCCAGCTGAACTATTTCAAATCTGAAAAGATTATGTTAAAGTGCTGTTAAAGTGCTGCACTCAATATGGCAGCAAATCTGGAAAACTCAGCAGAGGCCATCGGACTGGAAAAGACCAGTTTTCATTCCAATCCCAAAGAAAGGTAATGCCAAAGAAAGTTTAAAATACTGAACAGTTGCACTCATCTCACATGCTAGCAGAGTAATGCTCAAAATTCTCCAAGCTTGGCTTCAGTAGTATGTGAACTGAGAATTTCCAGATGTTCAAGCTGGACTTAGAAAAGGCAGATGAACCAGCAATGAAATTGCCAACATCCACTGGATCATAGAAAAAGCAAGAAAATTCCAGAAAAACATCTACTTCTGCTTCATTGACTGTGTGGAATTTCCACAACAAACTGTGGAAATTCTTCAAGAGATAGGAATACCAGACCCCGCGCTTACCTGCCTCCTGAGAAACCTGTATGACATTCGAGAAGCAATATAGTTAAAATAGGACATGGAAAAATGGACTGGTTCCAAACTGGGAAAGGGGTATATCAAGGCTGTATATGGTCATCCTTATTTAATTTATATGCAGAGTACATCATGCAAAATGCTGGACTGGATGAAGCATAAGCTGGAATCAAGATTGCCGGGAGAAATATCAATAACTTCAGATATTTGGATGATACCACCCTTATGGCAGAAAGTGAAGAGGAACTGAAGAGCCTCTTGATGAAAGTGAAAGAAGAGAGTGAAAAAACTGGCTTAAAACTCAACATTCAGAAAAACTAAGATCATGGCATACAGTCACATCACTTCATGGCAAATAGATGGGGAAACAATGGAAACAGTGACAGACTTTATTTTCTTGGGCTCCAAAATCACTGCAGATGGTGACTGCAGCCGTGAAATTAAAAGATGCTTGCTCCTTGAAAGAAACATTCTGAGAAACCTAGACGGCATATTAAAAAGTAGACTTTGCTGACAAAGGTCTGTCTAGTCAAAGCTATGGTTTTTTCAGTAGTCACATATGGATGTGAGAGTTGGACCATAAAGAAAGCTGAGTGCCACAGGATTGATGTTTTTGAACTGTGGTTTGAAGAAGACTCTTGAGAGTCCCTTGGACAGCAAGGAGATCAAACCAGTCAATCCTAAGGAAATCAGTCTTAAATATTCATTGTAAGGACTGATGTTGAAACTCCAAAACTTGGGCCACCTGATGTGAAGAACTGACTCATTGTTTCCAATGAGACCAGACCCTGATGCTGCACCAGACCCTGATGCTGGGAAAGATTGAAAGCAGGAGGAGAAGGGGATGACAGAGGATGAGATGGTTGGATGGCATCACCGACTTGATGGACATGAGTATGAGTAAGCTCCAGGAGATGAAGGACTGGGAAGCCTGGAGTGCTGTAGTCCACGGGGTTGCAAAGAGTTGGACATGACTGAGCAACTGAACTGACTAATTTTATTCTCAAACATAAGTAATTCTTGTACTACTAGAGAATTTTTAAAAAAAAACATCATTTTTACTGGAGTATAGTTGCTTTACAATGTTGTGTTTGGAGAGAAATGTTTATTCCCTAAGCATAAATACAAGAAAAAGATAAGTTCCTGTTATAAAGTACCATTTTAAAGGACTTTCTTGGTGGTCCAGTGGTTAAAATTCCAGCCTTCTAATGTAGGAGCCTGGGTTCTATCCCTGTTCAGGGACTGAGGATCCAAACGTCTCACAACCCACCCCCACCCAAAGAAAGTAAAAAACAAGTATTATTTTGACAATAAAAGAAAGTATTTGATAGGGTCACTTACTCAGCAAATTACTTTTCTATATGAAGACAAACTACATACGCATTTGGTATCATTATTATCATGAAAAAAGAAAAGGAAATAAATAGAAGGTAAACTTTCAGGAGAAAATAGAAAGTGAGTTCATAAAATATCAACCCTTAAATATAGCTTTTATCTGAAAGTAGGCTTTACTATCACTTCACTTTTAAAGAAAATTCTATATTTTTATTACTAGTGCAACCAAACAGGACCCTATAGGGCCTTCCTGGGACAGACCCTCGCCCCCCCCACCCCGCCCTCCATGTCCTCTGCTATATTCCTTCTCCAAAGTATCTAGGTGGCAGTATCTGATGCACATTTCCTGAGCTGTTTTATGGATGCTAAATCCTCTACCAAACGGAAGATGTTAACTGCTTGATGAGTGAGCACATAGTCCCCAGGCCTATTGCAGCTTAAGGACTGATAATGTTACCCACTATGACACTGCCCTGTTACCTCACCATCAACAAAGCAGGGAAGTGTGCACAAGCTGGTCACACAGCCTGGGTCTTCCCTCCCTTACTTGACCTTTAAAAATGCTCCGCTGAAACCCACAGGGAGTTCAGGTCATTTGCATACTAGCTGCTCAGGATTTCTTGTATGTGTGTGTATATGCTAAGTCACTTCAGTTGTGTCTGACTCTGTGTGACCCTATGGACTGAAGCCTGCCAGGCTCTTCTGTCCATGGGATTCTCCAGGCAAGAATACTGGAGTGGGTTGCTGTACCTTCCTCCAGACTTCTTGTATAGGACCTTATCATAAATGCTGCACTTTCCTTCACCACAACCCAGGTCAGTAGATTGGCTTTACTGCGCATGGGTGAGTAAACCCAAATTTAGTTCTGTAACACTGGGACATTTAATAATAATTCACCAAGCCCACTATATATTTAAGCATTACTTTTTCATTAAGTCTATCAAGTCAACTTCATGCAAATATTTTGGCCACAGTCAATTTGGGACTCCTAACTGAAATATACTGCTAATACATTGTTAATTTGATCTAAATTATGACTCAAAAGATCTCACTTTTAAGTTAGAACACTATTTCTTATCACTTGTAGTGTTACAGTCTTTATTTAAGCTATCCTTTGAGGTAGACTGAAACTGATTTCCCAGAACTAAGGTTAATGCGAGTGCAATATCCCAAAGTACTGGGGAGTATTTCACACTGTAGCCTTATTCCTGCTGATGGACAATAGAAATTCAGGTCGACGCTTGCCCAGGAAGAGTCCCCTATGTATGCATGTACAAAGGAGGTAAAACCTACCCTTCTCTGTGGCTTTAAGGGAGCACCCAGCTCACCTTGTCACTTGGTGGCAAGTTTACCTAAGTGAGTCTTGTGTGTGACAAAGTAACAGTTCACGGGATTATTTTAAATTCTGCCTTCTATCTAAAACTTTTCTTCCCTCACTTTGTGATCTCACATGGAACAATGCTTTATTTGAAGAGTCAGCCTTTATCAGCCCGAAGCCAGGTTTAGGCTGATGAAGACAGGAACAGAACTGTTTCTCTTTCTCCCCAGTGCTTCTACAATCCACTTTAAGCAAAATTGAGAAGAGGCTTCTGGTGACAACATCTGTAGTTCCTCAGGCAGATAAAATCGTGTAGGTAGGGATCAGGATTTATGTATTTTTATTTTTCCCAAAATAATTTAGAATCAATATCCAATCTCAGGGAAAAAGATCTCTGGGATGTTAGAAGGCCTCTGGAGGTTCCAATTTGGCAGAATCTTTGCCAAAGGAGGCCTGAAGAAGATGTTTAAGGGCACCATCCACCTTGTGTCACAGGGCCCTCTGGCTGTAGGTATCACATTTATGTTTCTGTCACTGTGGGAAACCAAACAGATTGATTTTATTCTAAATATCAAATACTTTAACAATGTAAATAAACAGGAGATCATAAGATCCTCACCTGGAGAACAGGATTCTCAAGTTTGAGAAAAATATGAAGATGGTTGTCGGATGTTTCACTTTTGATCCCATCTCTATGCTATAATTATTACTTCATAGTAGAACTGCTATACAGTCAATTAACCAATTTGGAGAAATGCTCTTTTTCTATTCTTCTGCCCCTACACTGCCCCAGAGTCTTTCATATATCATTCAACAAAAGATTGTCTTCTTAAGAGAAAGAAAGCAAAAGGAACAGTTGAAAAAATTTAACTCTTATCTGCCCATTTATGGCTATACATCATAATGAAGGCAAAGAATAGGACTTGGCAGGGAAAAATTCTTGTTAAAAATTGTATTCCTGGGGTAAACAATCAAGAGTAAAAAAAGATCAGGTTTTCTTTTCTGTACAGAGCTATTCAAGCATGTAAACCACGCTGTTTTTAGTAGGTTGAATGAACAGAAAATAAGGAGTTATACATAATTTTTTATATTTGGCCTTGATCAGCAACTCTCACTTCAGGGCATAGCTTCACACAAGGACAACAGTCTTTCTAGGCATAAAGAGTATATGAGAAGGTATCTTTAAAAATGAAAAATCCCAAAGGGTCCAGCCTTCAAATACTCCCATAGCTCCAGTTTGCTATAGATTTTTAGCATAGATGCTACATTCAATTTGCATGTAGATCTAGTGACATTATGTCTGAGATAGAAATAGGTTAGGTTATTTGACAGCATTCAGAAGTTCTTTGTAATTTCCTGTTTTACTAGGTAGCAGTAGGGGAAAAAAACACAATAATTGAGTATGGATACTTAAATGAAAGAACATTAAAAAGCTGGTGAACTTGGCTTTCTATTAAGTATGCCATGTAATTACCTTTTATTCACTCATTCATTTCACAGTCTGTGTCCTATATTACTTAATTGCAGAGAAAAGAGTAGACCGCTCCTGTGTATACTAACTGCTAAATGTATAAGTGAGTGAGTGACCCTGTTCTCAATTCTTGAGAGAAAAAATATATATATTAATGAAGACAATATAAAGGAGACAAAAATCATCCACAAAAATTTTTACTGCCTTCTTAGAAAAATGTGAATTAAGAACAGATCATCTAAGAACTAAGTTGATTAACTTCCACACTTTATCTTACTCATTTTATTCATAAATCTTACTCTAAATTAAAAAAATATATTTCACATCAGATTCAAACATCTGCAAAGAAATATTAATGATCAAAAGCCAATTACTATAACCATTTTATGTGCAAGGATGGGAGCTCAAGAGTAGCGAATGGACATCTGCTAAAAGGCTGTTCCACTGAAATTTGAAAATAACCATCTTCAAGTTGATATGTATTTATCTTCCAGACATTAAAAATGGTCTGTGTTGATTTCTGTCTGAAATTAGTGATTACATGAGGAGGAGCACAATTTATTGATTTCATCTAAGAACTCAACACCAAACTAACTTAAAAACCTAAAAACCTGCCGTGAACTGGCCACAAAGATTATTTTTACTTCTGGTTCTTGCCAAGAAATATATTCATGATCTCTTTTCTGCCTAAGTCGTTTAAATGTTTTATCATAAAATATAATATTCATAGAAGATCAGCTGAAGGATAGTCCATTAATTTTTCTATAGTCTTTAAGTTTTTGATTGGATTCTTTTTAGTCCATTAGAGACTTTGGAATAAAGGCTTTAGAAACTTGTAGAATTTTTTTCCCCAAAAATGTACTTTGGTACTAGCACCCAGAAATGCTATAATAAATTTCTCTATGAATTTTATCATCATTTTTTTGTGCATGCAGACATTTGTGAGGCCATCAATTTTTACATCACACATAGTGTCCTTTTATGAGACCCATGAAAAAAAATATTTACTTGTTATCCCCCAGAAAAGCTGTTCAGGGGACACTGTAAATATTTTAAGGGGCTGTGGTAGTTTTAAAACATGTGTGAAAATTCTTTGACATTCCTTCAATCTAACTCCCATCTCTTGAATTTGGCTTTGCTTCGGTGTCTCAGTTTTAGTCAACAGAAAGTGATTCAAGTGATGCTGCATGATTTAGGAGGCTAGGATAGGAAAGGCAACACAGCTTCTACCATTTTCTTTCTCCTTCTCTCTCTTCCTTGCTCCTTCCTTCCTCACCTCCTTCCCTCCTTGTTTCCTCCTCTCCCACCCCCAGGCCTTGGAGACCTTAGTCATCATACAGAAGTTCAGCTACCTGGGCCTCTATGCTGCAGAAGCCACATGGAAGGATCATATGGACAGATAGAGATGCTCAAGGCATGGCAACTATCCCACCCTCTGCTCTTTGAGTCTTTCCAGCATCAAGTGCCAAGCATTTGAGTGAGAAAACACAGAGACGATTCCAGCCCCAACTTTCCACACAAACTGGCTAATGCCAGGTAGTACAAAAATGAAGTGACCCCGCCTCCATTAAACTGTCCACACTGCAGATGCATGAGCAAAATAAATGTTGTTATTCTCGAGTGATAGGCATGGAAATGTGCCCTCCATTGCCCAAAGATTGCCATATCCTGCCCCCTTGAGTCTACAGGGTATGGTAGGTTATATAGAAAGCAGGAATTAAGGTTGCAGATGGTTTTAAGTTTGCTTGGAATTAGCTGCCCTCAAGATAGGGAGATTATTCTGGATTATCCAATGGTCAGTGTAATTACAAGGTCTTTAAAAGAGGAGGGGAGAAGCAGAAGAGAGTCAGAGGGAGAGTACAGAAGTATGATCAGTGAAATGCAACATCACTCCTTTGAAGATGAAGATAAGAAACTATAAGCCAAGGAACAGGGTAACCTATAGAAACTGGAAAAGGCAAAGAAACAGACTCTCTCCCAGAACTCTGCATAAAGAAACAGGATCTGACTTGATTTTAACTTGGTAAGATCTATGTGAGACTTCTTATATCCAGAACTGTAAAACAATAAATTTGTGTTAAGTCATTGTTTGTTATAATTTATAACTTTAGCAATGAAATGAAGTGGAGTGAAAGTCATTCAGTCGTGTCTGACTCTTTGTGACCCCATGGACTGTAGCCCACCAGGCTCCTCTATCCATGGCAGCAATAGAAAACTATATACTCAAGCCTCTAAGTTTGGGGGTGGGGGGCTTTTTTATCTATTAATTTTGTAATTGGAACAGAGATCTTGCTTAATTCTTAGTTTTGACCTATAGGAAACTCAACCCAATCAATGAGCCATCTTGGACAACTCTGCAGGATCTCATATCTCCACTCTAATTTTCCCTTTCTTCTGCTCTATTTTCTCTCTGGCACTGTGCTTATATTTTATATACTACCTCAAATCCTTTTGGAACCAGGCCAGAAATAAATAAGATTGACTAAAATGATACACTGATATTTATCATAACCTATCAGAAGTAGTGAAACAGACAGAATGAAAAGCATCCTCTTCTTGTCTCTAGCAAAAACCAAACCAAACCTCTAAAGCAGATCAACAGTTTTGGAGAGCATCAACCCAAGACAGAAGCAAACATTTCATTTCATTTAATATTTCCTAAAATTAGGGAAGTATTCAACTCTTCTGTTTTTCAATTTAAGACCATGAAATAAAACTTATCTAAAATACAATTAAAAACTATATATGTGTATACACACATTTGATATAGACACATTTCAGCTTTGTATTGTCTGTTAAGAGAGAATAAAAAAGAGAAAAATATCAGGAGTTGACAGAGAAAAACACAGAAAGAAAAAAGAGATGTTAAAAAAGAATGGTGGGGAGAGAGAAAGAGATCCTCACAGAGACACACAGGAGATAGTCAAACAGACATGCAACAAAAAGAGGTACACTCAGAAGGGAGAGAAAGGCACTTTCATGGCATAATTAACACTCCCAGCATATGCCTTGTTACTGAGTATTTCTGATATTTCACTGGGTTTTAACATGATATCTCTCTCAGCAGTTACTCTCTAAACCTAGTGTACCTGGCCTTTCTCAGGTCTTCTCAACCTCAGAAATCACATTCCTTGAAGGCAGCTCAGCCTCTCCCAGTTCCTGAGCCAGAGGTAACCAGGGCAGAGAGTGCAGAGTAGAAGCCATCACCTGACAAATGGGATCCTTCCAGTTGCTTTAGGTGACTCTTCTGTACCTGCCACCTGGCTGCAACCATCTCCATGTAGATCACATTCTTGTCACTAGGATTCTGCCTCCCTCAGTTGTCCTTACCTGCCCTTAAACTTACCTGCATATGTGGTCTGGACAGCCTTTTAAATGTGTACCTCTGTCTCTCCTATCTACTTAATGCTACTCGCTGGAGTCCTGCTCTAAAACATATGCAAAAGGCAAAGCCACTGCATGAGATGACCTAGTCATAAACTCTCCCTGGAGGCAATTTTCTACTCCCTTTCAATATTATAATTTATAATTTTGGACACCTTCTTGAGATCTCTACAATTTTGCCCAAAAAAGAAATGGCAGAAGATTCCCTTCACATGGAGGCAGATGTGGTTAGGCTGCTTGTCAACTAAAAGCCAGAAAAAAAAAGAAACAAAAACACTGCTGAGGTGTATTTATAGTCCCATCTCTGCAGAGTCCCCTGATTGAACAAAACTATTTGCCTATTGAGAATCAATGTGAAAAAAGAGAAACATCCTGGAAATTCTTAATGATTGTACCTTTGACTTTCTTGTAACTCTGCCATGGTTGGTACTGAATGCCCACAGGATTTAATGGCAACTGAAATTGCTCTCATTACCAAAATCCACAAAACATGGAAACTGGTGAAACAGTGTATAGGATTAAGTAACACTAAGACGTTTACCTCCATTTAAGAAAGTAATATGTGGTCTGGACAACTTTTTAAATGTGTACCTCTGTCTTGCCTATCTATTTATTACTACTGGCTGGACTGTGCTCCAAAATGTATGCAAAAGACAAAGCCACTGTATGAGATGACTGAGAAATAGACTCCCCCTGGAGGAGAGAAAGTAAGGTCCCTTTGAGAAGGTAGTGAAGTCGTTCAGTCATTCTGACTCTTTTGCAACCCATGGACTGTAGCCTACCAGGCTCCTCCGTCCATGGAATTTTCCAGGCAAGAGTACTGGAGTGGGTTGCCATTTCCTTATTCAGGGGATCTTCCCAGCACAGGGATCAAACTTAGGTCTCCTGCCTTGCAGACAGATGCTTTACCATCTGAGCCACCAGGGAAGCCTTTGGGAAGGTAAGGTCCCCTTTAATCTTGGACATCAGTAGGAACTCCTCATTTTCCTTGAGATAGGTTCACCCATGGTTACAGAAATGCTGCCTATAAATTCTATTTTGTATCAGTAGAGTGCTTCCCAGTTTACAAAGCACCTGTACGTTAATCATATAGAATGAAGTCTCTTTGTGTTCAGGCTGTTTCTATACAAGTACAGAGTATTATGTGTAGATAGATGATGTGCTTCACTGAGCCTGCACTGAATTGTTCATGCAACAGCTGTAAATCAAGATTGACTTTTTGAACCTAACTTTGCATAATTCAACAAGTTCCTCAACATCTTTTGCCTAAGCAGGCTCATGACTTGCAAGAATCTGCAGAGCTAAATAGCTACCCATGACTGTCTCAAAACAATTCAATGAAAAAGGTTTTGCATTAACAAATCAGGGATTAGTCACTTACTATCTGATTCTTCACTGATCAAGAAGTGACAGAGAAGGTGCCACGCACAAAGATAAATGTCATAGAATGACTGAACTATGGATTTCTTCTAGTTCTCAATACTAAGAATATGACCACAAAAAGAGGTGGTAGATGGTAGAAGATAACTGCTATTAAATACTAGTTTGTCAAGAGACACATTTATCAGAATCTTCATGGGAGATTTAGTCTTAGCTCAGGAGAAGTCACCAGATCTGTAGTTAATGAGTATATTGTGTTTTATCATTTCATTCTATTTAGGACTGAGCAGTGTAAATCAGAAACCCCATTAAGTCAATACATAGTAAATAGGTGTTTCAACACTGCAGAACAATAAAATTTCATTATCATGCTAAAATCTTTACCTCCTTTTCCTCTGTGGTACAATTACTTGGAAAGATGGTGACCAACTCCTGTACCAATGAGATTCCTTCACTGTGTCCTGCTTCTTTTACCTTCTTCTGAAAGCGAAAGTGTTAGTTGCTCAGTCCTGTCCAACTCTTTGCGAGCTCACGGACTGTAGCCTCCCGGGCTCCTCTGTCCATGGGATTTCCCAGGCAAGAATACTGGAGTGGGTTGTCGTTTCCTTCTTCAGGGGATCTTCCTGACCCAGAGATCGAACCTGGGTCTCCTGCATCACAGACAGATTCTACCGCCTGAGCCACCAGAGCAGCCCTACCTTCTTCTACCAAGGTCATTATCCTTCCACTGTGACCTGCCCTTGGAAGAGAGCAAACTTTTTGCTATTATCTTTTTCCCCCAGCTCCTGGAATTGGCCCATCCTCAGGCAGCTGGTACCTGAAAACACTTTGTTGACAAGACTCGTGTCATCAAAGGATTGTTATGATATCATCAGAAGGAGAAGAGCAAATGTGAATGTGATGAAGGAGAAGAACAAACGTGATAAAGAACGGTAGATTGACTTAACTGCACCTGGGTGAGCGGACCCAAGATTGGTTTGTTAACACTTACACCACAGTTCATACAGACTCATGAGAGTAGAGACACATTGCTTAGAACACCAGTTGCATAGCAAGACTCAATAACTATTTCCAGAATAATAACACACCCACGCACACACACCCACGCCCACACACACACATACACACACAGGAAAAGTCTTCTGTGTTTAAGCCCTCTCTGAAACTGCTGCTTAAGAATTTACTTTTTACGTGGGCTAAATACTTTTTTACACTCACTGATGATAGTAGAGAAAATATTTGGTATGTCTACTGTAGCAAAAAAGGGAGGATATGTCACCTACATTTTTCTTATACACATTTTTGAGTACTGTGGTCCTCCCTATGGGAATTTAACCTCAGAATTATAATGTGAGGATGAAAGAGATAATTGAAATAGTGTAAAAAATTTCATGTTGCCTTTCTGGAGAATGTAACAGCATTTTCTAAAATGATGTATTACGACACATGCCCTTGGTAATAAGGGGAATCTGCAAAAATGTTATTTCAGAATATTACATCAGGGAAGAGCTCTAACTCTCCACTTTTGCCACGGGGTTTTTAAGATTGCTGTTACTGTGCTTACTTGAAACATAATCACAAATAAGAAGTGTGTGGAAACGACAGCTCTATTAACTTTATCACGTACAGTTATGTATTCAACACACTTGAAAGTGCTGCTCCCTCGTTTTCATGGTGTGCTCCCTAAAGAAACAGACTTGGAGGGAGGGCGGGGTGGAGGAGACAGAGCTGCAGTACACTTGAACGGCACAGCCAGATACCCGCAGACCGGAGGCGGGTGACGAGGCCCTGATCAAACACTGGGTTCTCTGGCCCATACCGTGCGAGCAGAGATGAAATAGCTAGACGCACCCCAGGCAGATGACCCAAGAGAAGGTAGAGTTAGGTCCACGAGGCTTGTCTTTGCATAATTTCCACCTCATTTAAAGCCACCCCTCACCCCACCTATTTCTCTCTCTACTCCCAGGTACTTTTCTTTGACAGCGGTAGACACAAAGGGAAGAATTCACAGAATTAAGCCTTCTTGTGATATCAGAAGGGAGAAATTATATGATGCTTTTGTAAAAAGAATGTGCCCTTTTAACACAGGATCTTGAAGATTTTTAAAAAGCTTTCAGTCTTGCTCTATGCTTTTCATCTTTGATGCTAAAATTCCAGGCTCTATGATTATTGGTTCAGGAGATATTTTCAGTCTTCCCTCAAATCTTTCTCTATGGGGTAGGCCCTTGGGCTTTGACTAGATGTAAGGTTGGCCCTGGCTCCAGAGGCTCTTTTTCAATAAAGAGAAAGTACAGATTCTCCCTCCTAAGATTTCTGTTCCTAATTAATGATAAAAACAAATAGAAAAGGAAAAGACAGAAAGTAATGACATATTGATAATGGCATATCCAGTCTGAATAGCAGTATTGAGCTGAGTGGGCCCCTGTGCTCACATGCACCCAGTCTGCAGGTTGGGGTGAAGAGACTCATACAGCAGAGGAGTGCAGCTGAGTTTACATATCTGAGGACAGTTTCAGAGTACCCTAAATTCCAGGAGTGACTTATAGCCCTGAGATTTAATGGCAAGAGTCTCTGTTGATTGATGCTATTCATTCTAACCCTGATTTCAGACAACTGCTCATACCGGACCATCTTACCTACAAAATGGCACTATCATTTGGTTCAGCCACATACAACTGAAGGTAAGAATGGGAGTGGGAAGAAAAGGTTCACTTTCAGACTCCTTACACTTTGCAAAGTCAGTTTTGCTCCTATCACCAGTCTCTCATTTGTGGGTTTAGTTGCTATGTGGGCTTTCTCGAGTTGCAGGGGGCAGGGTGGGGGCTACTCTTTAGTTGCAATGTGTGGGCTTCTCATTGCAGTGGCTTCTCTTGTCATGGAGCACGGGCTCTAGGCATTCAGGCTTCAGCAGTTGCAGGATTTGGGCTCAGCAATTGCAGCTACCCAGCCCTAGAGCACAGACAATCGTTGTGGCACACGGGCTTAGTTCCTCTGAGGCATGTGGGATCTTCCTGGACCAGGGATCGAACTCATGTTTTGGCAGGAAGAGTCTTTACCACTGAGTCACCAGTGAAGCCCAGTACAAAGCCATTTTATACTTTGGCCCATGTCTCGACAGGAAAGAACTTTGATGCTCTCAGAATAACTGGGCCTCTGGCTCCTCCTTCAGTGATTGTTGTCTAAGTGTCAGTTTTACCAACAAGGATGCATACAAAGCCCTGGCTGGTTTCTATAAGAAATCCACAAACACCAAGCATCTGAATTTTAAAAAGCTCTATTGAAAAACTTGGGAACCTTAGGGAGTAGCCTCCTGCCATCTGAATGGTCTTCTTTATCTCACCATCCCCCACCCCCACCATTTCCTGTTCCTTTTCCTGCTCCTGTGGTCTCCCTTGAAAGCCTGCTCCACACCTATCTCCTTGAATGGTATCAGTTCAACTCGTCCTGGCTTCTCATCTCCCAATGTCCATGTTTTCATCTGTTAGGTCGATGGCAAAACAATGCAACAGGATCTACTCTCTCAAAATGCAGTTTGGGTTATCAATACATGGTTCAACACACCTTTATAGACTATTCATAGGTGCTAGCAGGTGAGGTACCACATTAAGCAATGGATCCAAAATGCCTCATGGCGGAGAAATTCAGTCTGGTTGGATAGGTAGACATTTCATCAAAAAAGCAACTTGGTCAAGGGACAGAGAATAAGTGCTCTATGACAACACTTTTTTGAGCCAGACTGACTGAGAAAAAAATATGACAGGATACATGTATTTTACTGAAAAGATGCATAGAATAAACTCCTTACTTTAAATGAAACAACAGGAAATCCAAATAGCCCCTCTAAAACGAATTCATATACACACACACACACACACACACACACACACACACACTAATTATGACTTACACATTTGAATAAAGTAAATGCTGATAGAATTCTGGTTGAAAAAATTATTTGTTTTTCTAATGGTCACCTAAGATGAAAAATATCTTTAAAATGCAATACTCAGTTCCCACTAGAAGATGAGGTAGCAGAGAGTGATACAGCAGAATGGAGACCTAAATGTTAGATGATTTTATATGTGAATCACTTTCCTTAAAGCTATCAGGAAGTCTAAATATACCACTAAATTTAAGCTTCCGATGATACAGATCTTGCAACTGGCACGGAGGTTAACCAAACCACTTCACTCAGGAACATACAAATGACAGGGATTCTTTTATTTGCTCCCGAAGAGCAAAGCTTATACTGCTAGATCCTCTAAGCAAAAGAAATGCTTAGAGAAGGAAGAAAGCTTAGAGGGTTTTTTTTTTTTTTCCCCCCCCACCCTGGGTACATGTGAGAATCCCCTGGGAAGTTTTTAAAATGCTGGATCCTGGGGCATCACCTCTATCAATTTGGATCTAAATGCTTTGACATAGAATCCAGCTTTTTTTTTTTTTTAAGTGTCCCAGGTAAGTAAGTTCTTAAGAATTACAGATTCTTGGACTCTATTCCTGAGTGTTTCCAATTCAGTTGATCTGAAATGACTTCTAGGAATCTTGGTTCTAAAACGTGTCCCTAGAACTTTTGTGCTTGGACAGGTTTTAAAAACCACTGATCTAATGCAAAACTGCAGAAACTGGAGTTAGTTGGTTCCAAAATCATAAACCTAGTACAAGTACAGAGGGGTCAAACTATAATGTACTGGGGATCCTTCTGCTGTGGGACAAAGGCTGGCCTAGGGTCCCTGAAGGCCTCATGATTTCCTGGGTTACCCAGAAAGTAATGTTCATAACACTATGAAGTGTGAGTAAACCTCCCCTCCTTGAACTCTCAGCTCTAGAAAGGTACGACTTCTCCATTCCCACATAAGGGGAGACAAGTCTATCTCCCCCTTGAAAAGCATGCCCACAGTAAATAGCCAGATAAATAGTCATTAAAGTATATCTCAGTGATTGACTTTAAATAAAGTGTGGGCATTTCACTATACTCATTGCATCAACTGAGAACGATATAGTGGGCTGTCAGGAAAGCTGTCATCTCAAAAGCTAAGTGCAACAAAAGAGATTTTACACAGAAGAGGCCATTGAGAGTTTTGACACTGACACCAGACAGAGGGGAATCCTCTGATGAATTCTGTTGAAAGGTGAAACAGAACTTAACATTATAAACTCAATAGGACAAAATAGTAAAACTACAACATAAACACACCATTGGCCCATAGTATTATTTGGAAGTAAAGGCAATCTAACTTCATAAATATCACAGTGGGGTAATCATCAAAAATGTTATAAATACATAAATATTGTGTAATAATATAGGCAAAGAGAAAAATAAGATTTTACATATGCACACTTGGTGCTTATTCATTAGAAAGAACAGAGACTTCCCTGGCAGTCCAGTAGCTAAGGCTCTGCACTCCCAATGCACAGGGTCCAGTTTCAATCCCTGGTCAGGGAACTAAATCCCATGTGCTGCAACTGAGATCTGGCAGAGCCCAGCCAAAGAAAAAATTCACATAACTACAGTATAACAGAAACACAAGGGTTTTCAGAGATTCAACTGCTCATCAGCCCAACAGATCAAATGACAACTGTGGTGAAGTTTAAGATTTGCAATGAGTATGATCCGATCCAGCTAGACTAAGGGTTAGGGTGTTGAATGACCTAACTACATTAATTCTTTAACTAATAGCTACATAAACATGGGAAAGTCACAAAATTTTCAAGTCTCCATTTCCTCATCTATGACATGAGTGAACTGAACTTGGTCTCAGAAATTCTTTGGTCCAGTTATGCAAATGTATATCACTCTATTTTAGTAATTTATTAAGCAAAGATGACAATCTGCCTGCCAATGCAAGAGACACAAGAGATGCAGGTTCAGTTCCGGGATCAGGAAGATCCCGTGGAGAAGGAAATAGCAACCCACTCCAGTATTCTTGCCTGGAAAATTCCATGGGCAGACTTTAGTCTGGCAGGCTAAAGGCCATAGGGTAGAAAAAGGGTCAGACTTGACTGAGCATACATGTACACGCACAAAGATGACAACATCTTTAGCTGCATTGACCCACTCAGCAGGTGGCCTATAGAAACCTGGAGGAACTCAACTATCAGGAAATGTTTCTGGTGTCCTGAAAGAGAAAGAAAAACCACAAGATAGAATTTAGACTACTAGATGACTCAGGGAAAAGACAGAAGAACATAAGTCTTTCTGACTAACATGCCTATAAGTGGGGTTTTAATCATGACCACATAATATGCTGACAGTGTGCCTCATGAAGGAAGCAGATATGGAAAAAAAAATACTCAGGGGACCAATCATCACTGTTTCCATTCATCTGGCATGACAGAGGAAACTGCTATTAAGGAGAGTTTCATTCAGCACAGTGATAATACTGTCTTTAAAATGGAAATCAGAACCTAGAGTAACAGGATCTTTTTAGGTTGACTGCATCTCTCAGAAGAGTGGTTTGCACATGTCACATCTTCAACGCAAGTTAAATATTTCATTTTATCAAGAAACCTACTGGGAGAAACATCCCACCTTCAGAGATTCTACTGATGACAGTATTGTGGATAATACCATATCAAACTGAAGCACCACAAGACAACATACCACACAATGTATGTTGCTCAGTGTAGTTTGTTTTTAAATCTTCATTTATTTGCAGCTATTGTGACTCTCTGGAAAAACTATAGATGGTCTCAAATATCTTCTTATTCTTTGGTGGTTTTCTGAATGAACAGTGCCTCTAATCCTTTTGCTCAACACGAACAAAAGAAATCTTTTCAGTTATGATTAAGTAATGGTGTGAAATTCTTATGATTACATTAATGCATTTAAGTATACAGTTAAAACTTAATTTATTGGTCATACTTCTATTTAGAGAATAAAATAGGACACTTAGTGTTCAATGAGAAACAATGGGTTTCAACTTGTAAATAACTGAAATAAATCCCAATCTGATTTTACTTACTGCATTCCTTCCCAGTGGGCTTAATTTAAACACCTCTACGCTTTGAAAAGTTTCTCCTGTATGCCTTTTTCATTGAGAAGGTAAAATCTATATCTTAAAGTGTTCCTTCATAAAGTCTATGCATAACAGAACACAAAGGAAAATCATAAACTCAATTCAATAATTGAATGCATCTGCAGGTTTCTTAGCGTCCAACAGAGTTGTCAACACATTCTAATTCATTAGGGTTTTTTGTTGCTGTTGTTCCTCCTCCTCCACAGATTTCTGAGTGAACTGTTGAGTTCAAATCTTCTGTTAAAATGGTACAGCTACCCTTTAGTAGTTTTAAAAAAAATCATTTCTTGGTAAAAAGACTTAAGAATAAGTTAAAAAAACACCAGTACTGCTGTATTAGTCTTGCTTGGGGGCACAGAATCTGTTGGTGATCAAATATTTTTTTTTAAAAAACCGATGGCTTGCTCCGGATTATTTTTGTGGCTCACATGACAAATTCTATTTCCGAAGTATAAATCCACCATTTATTTTCATTGATGAATTACATTTCATTCAAGAGTTAGGTTTCTTGCAATAAATATTAAGATAATGTGGGAAGAGCTTATAATTTTCCAACTGACTGGGAAGCCTTGACATCCAAATGCTGCACTGAAATTGTAGAATAACTCATTAGGAAATATGCAACAGCAGTTTCAAGATTTACAACAAATACATTGGTGGTGTTCTAAAAATTAATATTAAGCTGCCATGCTTGGCTTAATTAGTTTTCTTCTTCATTTACAAAGCATATCTGTCTGGTTTTATGAACTTGGTCTCCAGTCCCCTCTCCTACAAACGTGTTTAATTAAAGTTTAACAGCTGTGTATGCTTTGGAAACAGAATAATGATTTTTCTCCTTTGAAATACTTAATCCTTTCCTAAAATATGATCCTCTTGAATATATATTTAAAAAGCAATGGATGTGTAATCATCTACCAAGAGAAAAACACTGACAGCTTAGGGTATAAGCACCATGTATTCAGTGAGTAGGCTGTATTCACTGAGAGAGTAATTTGCAAGCCAGAAAATGCAAGGCCCACAGTAGATCTCTTTCTTCAAAAATGAAATGAGAGCTACACAAAACAACAGAGAAAATTAAATAAATAAGCAGGAGATAAAACATACTATGAAATGGAATATTTACTGGATTTTGCAAAATTTCTGCAACGTATATTGTATGACTCTACACATCCAATACCCAAGAAGTCTGACTAATAAGGTGACACCAGCTATTTTGAATAGTTATCCCTTTATCACTACACATGCACGTGTTTATGAAATAATTATATAGGTGTGTGTATAACATAAATTTCTGAAATGAGCAGAATTAAAGGACAAATAGACATGATGAACCTTTGAGCAGTACACCTTAACATGTGAGATTAAAAAATAATAATTATACAAAAATCTGTTCAGCTATCAGTAGCAAATGCCTACAGTTTCACACTATCAGCTTTCTTTCCTTCAAGTGCTCTTACCAACATATGGACCTGACCGCAGTCTAGAGAAGCATCACAAGTATTGTCAGGCCCTTCTAAAAGATGCTTAAAAAGAGTCTGACTTAACCTTGTGTTCAATCGCTTAGTTGTGTCTGACTCTTTGCGACTCCGTGGACTGTAGCCCTCCAGGCTCCTCTGTCCACAGGATTTCCCAGGCAAAAATACCTGAGTGGGTTGCCATTTCCTCCTCCAAGGGATTTTCCTGATCCAGGGATCGAATCTGCGTCTCCTGCACCGGCAGGCAGATTCTTTACCATCTGAGCCACCTGACTTAACTGTAGACCCTGCTATTATGCTCTATTTGTGATGCATATTCAATTCACATGAATTGAATCAGAGCAAAGAGAATTCATTTACAAGAGAACTCTAAAGGTGGCTTTAGTAGAGTCTGTTATGGTGAAGAATATATGTTGCCCACTCCCGAGGAATGGCTGTATACACAGCCCTGCTAAGAACAGGCGTGGCCCTGTGACTCATTTTGGCTAATGACACGTGGGTGGAAATGATATGTGCCTCTTCCTAACAGAAACCTTCAGGTCCATCCTATGGTTGCACCATGCTTTCTTTTCCATCTCCCCTGTGACTCTAAATACCCTGTCAGCCTGTGTCCCTAAGGGAAGGAAATATGGATCAGAGCTTCACACAGCCAATGGCAAACCAAGTGAGAAAAAAAAAAAAAACTTCTATTACAATAAACTGTTGAGATTTGGAGGTAGTTTTGTTATCACTGGGTAAGTCAGCATAAGATGACTGACACAGGGCCTGTGTAAGCCTTTTCAATAATGAACAGGCACATCCTCATACCCCTTGCTAGGCAGGGACAGGCCCCTGCGGCACTGATACTGCTGGAGAGAGTAAAGGAAAACAGATGGCTGGGATTCATGTTCCTCACCATTTGCTTTCCTTAACCTTCAGCAACATGAAAAACTAATGTTCAGCAATTTAGAGAGCTTGCATTTTTAAAGATAAAGGGTTGGGATTGATGCTAATTGGACTGAGCTGAAAAATTTCCAGAATAAATAGAATCATTTCACAGAGCAAGATGCAGGACTGAAGTTTTATAAATATTGCACAGAGCCTTCTGTAGTCATTACGTATGACAAATCCTTATTGAGAATGTGTCTTAAGGCACTCGATTTCGTAAGACTGGACTCTGCTAGATGCTGGGCTCCAGGAATGACATGTTGCCCTTGACTTCAGGGAGTTCACAGGCAGAAAGAAACATGTTCAAATGGCTGTAATACAATTAGATGAATTTTACACATGTCGGATCAATAAAGTACTATGGCAAGAAAGAAGAGGACAGTCATTTCTGTCAGAGAAAGGGTACAGGATTTCATTAAATGGATCGAGGATGGAGAAGGGTCTGCTGAGCACAGGAGATTATGTGAGCATATGAAGAGAAGTATCGCAATTTTTAAAAGTTTGGAATAGTACAGCTTTAGCACACAGTGTGTGTGTGTGTGTGTGTGTGTGTGTGTGTGTGTGTGTGTGTGTATGCTTATAGAGCCATCCTCTTCCTCTTAACTGTTCCAGAGTGTTTCATTTCATGACTGTACCATCACAACCTTAACTCTACTGATGTGCATGTGGAAGGCTATAGTCCTTTGCTGTTATAAACAATGATGCCTTGGACACACTCCTTTCCACTCAAGTGCAAGTCCACCTCCAGATGAATTCCTAGAAGTGGAGTAGAAGTTACCCAGACAAAAATAAAACAAAGGGAACAAGACCAAAGGCAGGGTGCTTTCTGCAAAGGCAATGGTCTGTGAAAAGGTGTCTAATTGCCAAGAAACCTCAAACTACCAGGGTGGTTAGAACATACTGGAGAGAATGCAGCTGGAGAGACACTAACAGATCATCAGGTCATGAGGGGGCAGTCAAGCTGTGCTCCTGAGTGTGGGAGTCATAGCAAGACTTTGTTGTTCTGTTGCTAAGTTGTGTCTGACTCTTTGCAACGCCATGGACTGCACCCCGCCTGGCTTCCCTGTCCTTCACCATCTCCCGGAGTTTGCTCAAACTCATGTCCATTGAGTCAGTGATGCCATCCAACCATCTCATCTTCTGTCATCCCCTTCTCCTCCTCCTTTCAATCTTTCCCAGCATCAGGGTCTTTTCCAAAAATGAGTTGGCTCTTCACAAGACTAACATTTTAATAAAATCATCCCGGTGGAAGTGTGGGGGGTGAATGCTGCTGCTGCTGCTAAGTTGCTTCAGTCGTGTCCGACTCTGTGCGACCCCATGGACTGCAGCCTACCAGGCTTCTCCGTCCATGGGATTCTCCAGGCAAGAACACTGGAGTGGGTTGCCATTTCCTTCTCCAATGCATGAAAGCGGAAAGTGAAAGTGAAGTCGCTCAGTCGTGTCCGACTCTTAGCGACCCCATGGACTGCAGCCTACCAGGCTCCTCCATCCATGGGATTTTCCGGGCAACAGTACTGGAGTGGGGTGCCATTGCCTTCTCTGTGGGGGGTGAATAGGCAAGGCTAAAATAAGGTAATCAGGATACAGGTGCAGTTATCTGGCATGGGTGGGGGGACAAAGGCCTAGTAACCCATCCTTTAGACACAATCAAAGAAGGTTCTCCCTTGCTTGTCTCCTGTGCTTTTCCCTTTTGAGCACATCCAAGGTCAATGTCTCAGATGCCTCAGCATAAAGCAACAGCTGTAGGGAATGATGGGCACTGGGATCCACCCCTCCACCCTGGGAGGGGGAAAGATTCTTCCAGTGCTAATAAGTCTACAAAAGTTAGGTATGGACTGAATCCTTCTTTCCTACAAAAATTATCTAGTATAGAATTTAAGAGCTAGAATATATGCCAAAAATCATTTGGTCTTATTTAGTCCAAGAATCCTCAAATGTATTTAAGTCATTTTCATCTTCCTAAAGGTTGAAATCCTACAGAAAGCATTACAAATAAAGGGGGAGTGAGTTCCTAAAACCTGACACTGATGTTCTCATCTGGAGAGCACTCTTTGAGAAACATTCTATTAGAAAATTGCCATTCTCCATATGGTAACGGTGTTACCTATAGAATGTACCTAGATATATGTATGTTGTTGTTCAGTCACTAAGTCATGTCCAACTCTTTGCAACCCCATGGACTGCAACACGTCAGGCTTCCCTGGCCTTCACCATCTCTCAGAGTTCGCTCAAATTCATGTTGACTGAGTCAGTGATGCCCTCCAACCATCTCATCCTGTCACCCCCTTCTCCTCCTGCTCTCAATCTTTCCCAGAATCAGGGTATTTTCCAGTGAGTTGGCTCTTCACATCAGGTGGCCAAAATATTGGAGCTGGAGCTTCAGCATCAGTCCTTCCAATGTTGACTTCCATGTTGTCCAAGGGACTCTGAGGAGACTTCTCTAGCACTACAGTTAGAAAGCATTAATTCTTTGGTGCTCAGCCATTTTGATGGGTCAACTCTGACATCTGTACATGACTACTGGAAAAACTATAGCCTCGACTATTAGGATTTTTATTGGCAAAGTGATGTCTCTGCTTTTTAATATGTTGTCTAGGTTTGCCATAGCTTTTCTTTCTATTTTTTTCCCATCTATTTGCCATGAAATGATAGGACCAGATGCCATGATCTTAGTTTTTTGAATGCTGAATTTTAAGTCAGCTTTTTCACTCTCTTCTTTCACCTTCATCAAGAAGCTCTTTAGTTCCTCTTCGCTTTTTGCCAGTCAGTTCAGTTCAGTTCAGTCATTCAGTTGTGTCTGACTCTTTGCAACTCCATGAACCGCAGCATGCCAGGCCTCCCTGTCCATCACCAACTCCCGGAGATTAGCCAAACTGATGTCCATTGAGTCGGTGATGCCATCCAACCATCTCTTCCTCTGTAGTCCCCTTCTCCTCCTGCCCTCAATCTTTCCCAGAATCAGGGTCTCTTCAAATGAGTCAGCCCTTCACATGATGTGGCCAAAGTATTGGAGATTCTGCTTCAACATCAGTCCTTCCAATGAACACCCAGGACTGATCTCCCTTAGGATGGACAGGCTGGATCTCCTTGCAGTCCAAGGGACTCTCAAGGGTCTTCTCCAACACCACAGTTCAAAAGCATCAATTCTTTGGTGCTCAGCCTTCTTCACAGTCCAACTCTCACATCCATACATGACTACTGGAAAAACCATAGCCTTGACTAGAAGGACCTTTGTTGGCAAAGTCAAGTCTCTGCTTTTTAATATGCTGTCTAGGCTGGTCATAACCTTCCTTCCAAAGAGTAAGCATCTCTTAATTTCATGGCTTCAATCACCATCCACAGTGATCTTGGAGCCCCAAAAAATAAAGTCAGCCACTGTTTCCCCATCTATTTCCCATGAACTAATGGGACCAGATGCCATGATCTTAGTTTTCTGAATGTTGAGCTTTAAGCCAACCTTTTCACTCTCATCTTTCACTTTCATCAAGAGGCTCTTTAGTGCTTCTTCACTTTCTGTCATAAGAGTGGTGTCATCTGCATATCTGAGTTTATTTATATTTCTCCCTGCAATCTTGATTCCAGCTTGTGCTTCATCCAGCCCAGTGTTTCTCATGATGTACTCTGCATGTAAGTTAAATAAGCAGGGTGACAATATACAGCCTTGACGTACTCCTTTCCCAATTTTGAGCTAGTCCATTGTTCTATGTCTGGGTCTGTGGCTTCTTGATCTGAATACAGGTTTCTCAGGTTCTCTCAGGAGGCAAGCAAAGTGATATAGTATTTCCATCTCTTTAAGAATTTTCCAGAGTTTGTTGTAGTCTACAGAGTTAAAGGCTTTAGTGTAGACAATGAAGCAGCAGTAGATTTTTTTTTTTTTTTCTGGAATTCCCTTGCTTTTTACTATGATCCAACGGATGTTAGCAATTTGATCTCTGTTTCCTCTGCCTTTTCTAAACCCAGCCTGTACATCAGAAAGTTCTCAGTTCACATACTGTTGAAGCCTAGCCTGAAGGATTTTGAGCATTACCTTGCTAGCGTGTGAAGTGAGAGCACTTGTGCGGTAGTGTGACATGTGTATGTGCTATGAGCTGTGCTAAGATGCTTCAGGCACGTCTGACTCTTTGTGACTCAATGGACTGTAGCCCACAAGGTTCCCCTGTACCTGGGATTCTCCAGGCAAGAATACTGAAGTGGATTGCTGAGCCCTTCTCCAGGGGACGTTCCTGACTCAGGGATTGAACCTGCATCTCTTACGTCTCCTGCATTAGTAGGTGGTTCTTTACCACTACCACCACCTCTTCTACAAAACCATGTTTCTAGATTTTTAAAACCTTAAAATATTGAAGAAACATTTTGTAAACTTTAGAGTGAACTCTCATTTCTCTGTATTTGTTAAACTCATAGATTAGCATTTTTGCACCAACTACTCACAGTAGACAAATGTGTAAAATTATTTCAGAGAATTCAATTTCTAAAGTTCTATTTTGGGACTTATAATTGTCAAAAATAAGATGAAATGACTTAAAAAGACTTACGTCCTTAAATTATCTATGAGAATGAATTAAACTAAATGGCAAATGAAATGTTTGATCTAAATATGACAAGGAGCTAACATACATAAAATATTCAAACTGAGAAGAAAACACTTAATACCTTTGTGAAATGAACAATTCTGGTAAAGACAGCTCTTAGAAAAAGAAATTAAAGGTTAATAATTACATAAAATTATATCCTAATTAGCAATAATAATACAAATGAAAACAGCGATAACATTTTTTCACCTTTTTTGGTAGTAAAGACTAAAATTATGTTAATACTGCTGACTCAAGGCATAGTGAAATTTTCATACCTCGTTAGTGTGAGAATGTGAAAAGTGAAACTTTCATACAAATTTTGTTATCATATCCTCCTTGCCCTCCTCTACATTATTACTAAGGGTGTTGCAAGTTTTAATAAAAAAAAGCATTATTTTTTGAAAGTCCTATGAGAATACTAGAGTTCAGAAACATTATAAAGTTAGGAGTCATTTCAATTCCCATCATGCAGTAAGCATACTCTTGATTTTAATGATAGTTGTATTAGATTTAGAATTCAGGCTTGATTTACATAATCCCCCAAAGATTTCCCAGAAATCCATTAAAGGTCACCTTAGTTTCCCGTATATATACCAAATTCTAATCCGCTCATTTGCTCCCACTTCTATTATCTTATTCCATGCTTTTGTAAACCTTACTGCTTATTATGGTTTCATCTCAAATAGAAAATCTTTCAGTTTGGCTTTCCATCCTACTAAACTCCATCCCAGTATGTATTACTTGCTCCTCTTCATGTTAGAGTAAAAGATTAAATAGTCATTTACTTTTTGATGTATGTAAAATTGAAATTTGGACTCCAGAAATGTTCCTTGGAATTATCAATACACCTGGAGGTTCAGCAGTGTGAGACTCACTGTTTATCACTGCCTGCTCCAGGCTGCATATTAAAATCAGGAATCACACAATAGTCAGGGTGTAGAATTTATTTCTGTAATAAACAAAGTAGAAAATCTCTTGGGTTCCCAGGTGACCAGTTGTGGAAGCCTGAAGTTAATGACTTGCTATTCATCATAAACCAAACCTAAAACTTTCATCATACAATTTCCTCTTCTGAAAGAAAATAACAATTGTCAGTCCCTTAATAATGAAGAAATTTTTAATTATTTTTACTCTGATTCTCATTTGAATCATAACAAGGATGATCAATTTCAAAATCTTATTAGTTCTGCTAGCCTGAACCATTCAGATTCTTATGTAGGATCACTTTCCAGGAGGGAAAAAAAAAAAAACAGAAGATTCCTTTTATAACAAGCAATTTACAATTAATATTTATGTTAACAAATATTTTCAAGTTGTATAAAACTGTGTAGACTTTAATTTCAAAATCGACATTTTAAGTATGGGAATAATTACTGCTTGTACCTAAGATGCTATTGTATACATAAGTGCCTATCATAATGACTTAGATAACATTTGAATATTTTCATTACACAGCGAAATAAATTGAGGAATAAAATTACTTAAAGGAACAGAACCTCTAGGTTATATCAGCTCCTTCCTCTCTGGACTCTCAGTTTAATCCAGCGTAGGCAGATTGAGCTAAAATAAAAGCCTCAGGTACACCTGTGGCGGATTCATTTCGATATTTGGCAAAACTAATACAATATTGTAAAGTTTAAAAATAAAATAAAATTTAAAAAAATAAATACATAAAAGCCAAAAGATAGCTGGACTTCTATGCTGGGCTTCTAAGAGGAGACAAAAATAGGATGAGGGTAATATTTGGATACTGAATTTTTCCAAGTGCAGGGCTGTTCCTTTTGTATTAAAAGAAACTATTTGGGCAATACAATTTATACTACTCTTTTATGAGCATTGTGACTGCTCCCCAGTAAAGATGGTTTGCAGGGTTCTTATAGGATAATAACTTTTCCCCATCCAGATCAAGACAAATATCTTCATTGTCCAGGTGCACTCATGCGACTTCTAGCAATTCAGCAAAGATCTCGGAAGAGCAGCTCAGTATTTTCTCTCCTACTGTCCTTTGATTCAACTAACATATAACCAAAGAACCCATGGATTTTAGGCTAATTCTTCTCTTCTATTTAAAGTATTGGCCAAGACTAGAAGTAAGTTTTGTAATTTTTATTGATTTCCAAGTTATGAGAATAAAAGTAGGCAACACAGACCAAGGATTGGCGAACTATGACCTATGGGCCAAATCTAGGCCAACATCTGTGTTTGTGAATAGATTTTTATTACAGCATTCATTTTGTGGATCATTGAGAGTTGTTTTCTTGGTACAATATCAGTGTTGAGTACTTTTGACAGAGACAGTGTGGCTTGCAAAGCCAAAACTATTATGGGCCTTTGACAGAGAAAGTATACTGATACCTACTATAGTACAATAAGAAACAAATATCAAAATTATGAAATATCTTGCCAACAGGTAACAGTGTACAAAAAAAAAAGCAGGTCAAGATCCTAAAGATAAGGTATAAGATGAAGTCTTTCAGTCGTATAGCCAACCTGGGAGTACGTGAATGGAAAGTTTTAAAAGTGATTTTTCTTCCAACTCTTGGATTCACAAAATATGGTGCTATATCTTAGTCTAGCAGCACAATCAAATTATTTCAACAAAGATAAAAAAAAACAATAAATCTAAAATGGGCAAGACATTCTTCTAAGCATTGGTTTAGCTCTGCGCTAATCAAATTATATCTATTATTTCATGTAGAAAGTTAAATCACATTACATTTTGATAGCATGTTAAAACTCATAAGAGAGGATTAGTACATACACTAATTTACCTCATTTGGTCTTCACAATAACCCTGGAAATAGGTTTTTTTGAAAAACCAAAACTCAGAGAAGTCAATAACTTTCCCAAGGTTACACAGCTTGGAAGAAAACAGAGCTGCCATTGGATCTCTTATCATTTTAGTTCGAGTGTAACATTCTTTCCACTTTATCATGCGACCTCTATGGTTTTTAGGCATTTTAAAGACACTTTGAGATGAAAAAAATTAATAAAAACTTTAGAGCATCCACAACTAATTAAATCAACATATCAAACACATCTGCTTCCTACATGAAATTCTTCCTGCAAACATTTTAAAAGAGAAACCATGGTCAAAGTTAAGTTTAAACAAGGTTAGCTGAAATCTCACAAAAATAGAAGAGCTACCCATTCCATAATTATTAAGTAATTATCCAGGTCGAAATATTCTTGAATCTTCCTGGCATGCTTCTTAAGCTTAGTTAAAAAGGTATTTTAAGACAATCTTTTTAGTTTCCTACTGAGATAATTATACTTATATGTCTTTTCAAAATATTTGACAGACTTATATTATTGTGAGCAAAGGAAAAAAAAAAATCAATATTTCGTTCAAAGAAGTGTACAAAAGTTAGCATTTCTCTCTATTTTAACTGGGAGTCCACAACTTCAGAAAGTAATACTCCTAAGAAATGTAATTAAGCTAGCAGCAAAGAAGGCTAATACACTGATCACTGATAACTCCAGCCAGCTTTAAATGTGATACACTTCCTGTTAGGAAGAATCAGATTTCAGAAGAGCACTTCACATAACCTACCTGTACTGGGTAACTGGATGAGGCTAATGGCAGAAATGAGGAGCAAAGTCCCAAAGCCAGCTCAAGTAGAGAGAACAGGAGCTTAGTGCAAAGCATAGTTAGAAACTGACTACTGTCTTCGAGAGAGAAGCAAGGAGATGTGGACTAGGATGGAGCCACATCACAGCATCCTGCTAGGCTTCCTGGAGCTTCCCAGGTGGCACTAGTGGTAAAGAATCTGCTGCCAGTGCAGGAGAGGTAAGAGACTTGGGTTCGATCCCCTGGAGGAGGGCATGGTAACCCTCTCCAGGATTCTTGCCTAGAGAATCCCATGGACAGAAGAGCCTGGAGGGCTACAGTCCATAGAGTTGCAAAGAGCCAGACACGACTGAAACAACTTACCACAAGCTAAGCCAATGGGTTTCCTACCTGAAATACCGCAGTTATTTCAGTCCATGGACTTCCTGGAGAGGACATGATGGTGCTAATATTTCCTTTTAGATATGGTGAGTTTAATTTGAAGAGTATTAAATAATTAGAATATTAGTTAATATTTATTTTCATGTTCTTGCCTTTAATTTTCTATAAATGGTTTTCTCTAGATCATAAATCACAGCTACTGTACATTACTCCTGGGACTATTACTTATTACTTAGGCCTTATTAAATAAGCAATTCTGGAATTGCCATGTTTACAAATACCTACACAGTGTAGACATATGAGTATACTAGTAGAACATAAATGTACCTTAGTATATACACATTAGGAAACATATACTTACAGAGCTATCTCAAGTATATATTTTTCTTTATGGAGTATTTAGGGAGAAACTTCTGCTATAAGATAAATATTTTTCAAATTATTTCATTCTCCTACTGTGTAACACAGATTAGAAAGATATATACCAGACAAACCTCTGTAAGGCTAATAAGCAAAAAGGGGCCTTTTCTTTTTACTTTATATGCCCAGTATTGTTTGAATTTTTTGTACTAACCCTGTATTACTTTCACAATTAAGGAAGAGGCTGGAAATGTCCTGTTCATCTTAATCTTCAACCTAAAAGTTGTCTCTAACACAGCCCAGCTCCTCAGGTCAACCACATGCCTTCCCTCCAATATTCCAGGGGCCTTGCCACATCTCCCTGGTGGCAATTCTTTTATTACATTGTTTTGTCTTTTTGCTGATTTTGTTGTTTTCAGACCAAACTATAAGTTTAGAAGGCAAAGACTACCTATGACTTTTTATAACCTCAGAATCCTGCAGTGTCTAGAACACTGTAAATACCCATGCACTCAATAAATGATTAAAT
This sequence comes from Bos indicus, assembly GCF_029378745.1. Lineage (NCBI taxonomy): Eukaryota > Metazoa > Chordata > Mammalia > Artiodactyla > Bovidae > Bos > Bos indicus. Next base: position 57,767,838 of record NC_091763.1, on the reverse strand, counting down.
CATGATACCTACTAATGATATCCGATATTTACTGAACACATACTTATGTGCCAAGCATTGTGCTAACCACATTATATTCACTACTGAATATAATCCTTAAGAAAACTCTATGGAGTATGTATTATTATAATTTCTATTTTAAAGACAGACGAAAGAATTAAGTTTAGAGAATTAAGTAATTTGGCAAAGTAAAACATTAAGAGGTAAAGCTGGGATATGAATCAAGGAAGACTGAATTCAGAGTCTGTATTCATAACCTCTACACCACAGAAGATGAATAAATGAATGACTATGCATGAATGAACAAATATGGAACAGTTTCATGTCTAAAGAAGATTCCTATTCAAGAGACAGGACATTTTCTAAGATAGAAAATGAAACCAGAGAATCTCTGATGGGGAGTGGAGAGAATACCACAAAAATAATATTATTATGGTATGTTAGTAATACCATAATAATACTTAGCAACTGAACAACAACAAATAATAATATAAATCTCCCTACAATTCTAAATTGATCACAGAAGTAATCTGAACTTTAAAAAAAAAAACAAGGTCAACATTTCTACATAGAAACTTAAGGTAACTATCTCTCTGATGTTTAGAAAGAAATACCTATTGCTAAGGCATAGAGTTTTTATTAGCAATTCCATTTTTATTCACAGATATAGCAGTAGTGTGACAAATAATCATCTACAACTATATAAAAGAAATAAATATTTCCAAAACAGTATGAGTTACCTATCAATCCCTAATTCTTGAATAAAGAAGACTTAAAATTCTCTAGCAAGAAGAAGGTAAAAATGTCCAGAATATATTAATAACTTCCCAGGTTCACATTGGAGGGAAGCTGATGATTTTTCACAAATACCTCTAATTTAGTGGTAACTGAACTCTTGGGCAGTCTTTGAAACACATATTTTCATTATTCAAACTCTTAGCTATTAACTAACAGCACTGGTTAGACTCTAAGTACTAAGCATAGATGTGCCATGCTATTTTGCTTTGGAAAAGTTAGTGTTCAAATTAAACCAAGCTAAAGGGCCTTAGAGCTTTCTGAAAACTTTCTGTTCAATTTCCCAACAGCTAGGGCCCAGTGTGTAAACATGCTGCTGTCCTCAGCAGCAACCATCTATCTCATTCCCATTTGAAAATTATAAAATAAACTGTTGTTTTCCATACTCATAGAAAACAATGCCTTCACCAATCTTTATCAGGGTTCTGGACACAGGCTTCTTTACAAGTTCCTTTTTCATTCTATCCTTCCTTTTAGGACATGAATTCCTAATCTACCAAAAATGCCATAAACTAATGTATGGTCTTCAAAGAGAGCCATATAGACACATCATATGCATTTGTGCTTAGTCACTCAGTTGTGTCTGACTCTTTGTGACCCCATGGACTGTAGCCCGCCAGGCTTCCTCTGGCCATGGGATTTCCCAAGTAGGAATACTGGAGTGTGTTGCCATTTCCTTCTCCAGGGGATCTTCCTGGCCCAGGGACCAAATCCAGGTCTCCTGCATTGCAGGTGGATTCTTTACTGTCTGAGCCACCAGGGAAGCCCAATAGACACATTAGGTTCCTATTATTCAGAATATTACACCAACCATAAAAAGAAGTTATTAAACAAACATCATTTTTAACTTTACTGGGGAAAATTCAATTTAGTTCTCTTTTTCTTCATATAAAGCTTCATCATTTGCTGGAATATAATATGTTCCAACCATCTGTGATAGGTTAATATTGATTTTCCTATCTTCAATAGCACATTTAAGATCAACAAGCTTTACAATGTTTAAATTCCAGTGATTCAATGGATTTTTTTTTTTTTTGCTAATACCAGAAAGTTATTTTTAATACATTAGGGTGTTTTGACATTTTACAAAGTAAAAGTCTCCAGACTTGAAGGGGAATTATTATTTAAATATTTTACAGTGAGAGAAGTCTCACAATTGTCTACCTCAGACTACACTGCAGTATCAATACTTGTGAGATCAAGTCTTACGCTATACTTCACAACAGGAAAAACACTGCTGTGAACACAACACCATTGATCCCAACAGATCTAATACATCCCTGGGGCCACAAAGTGATTGTTTTATATGAACACTTCTTGGAACTCTTCTGAACAAGGAAGGCTACAGACTAAATAGAATCCATTTCTGTGACATGAATTAGAAAGTAGATTATATTTTCTGGTAGGGTGACGACTTGTTGCAATTTGGGCAGTACTGTTTATGCTGATTACTCCAATGAAATAATTAACATCATCCCCTTTTGCTCTAAAAAGTGTCCCAGCTTAGGTGATAAAGTATTTGATTTCCCTCTTCACTAGGGGCTACAAAGACTATTCATTGAGTTCATTGAGGTTGCAGACCACACGGAAGCCCAGATTCCAAATGTCTGTAAAGTGTATTTGACCAAGGACAAGGACCAAGAATGCTAGATTTCATTTCTGACCGGGCTGACAACATCTGTAAAACAGAAATTAATGTCCCAATAAAAAATACTGATGCTTTAGAACTGTCAATTGTGGTGGATTCCTATTGACTTGACGTAATTTAGTACTTTGTACTCATTTTATGCTTTTCTAAAACAGGGCTTCTCTGTGAGTCATAACAAATTAATAAGAGAAAAACAAATAACTATGAAAAATATTTTGGTGGAGCTAATGAGTATTGATATTACTTTCATTAGCTTTTGACTGTTAATGTTATAGATAAGCATCCTCATTTGGGTTAACTTTATCACAAAAGCTAACATTCCTAACTAAGCTATCCAGAGAATCAAGCAATTGCTTTGTGATTTTAATCAATGTTAACATCAAGATAGAACATTTGGACCCCTGAAAGTCTCCTCTTTTACAGTCTTAGCAACAGTTGTCTGAATTTTTCGAACAAATACTTCAACTCTACTTATCATTTGTCAATATAATCATAATGACAGTGATTACAGATAATGTGACTACTTCTATGAATCACTCTGAAATAACAAATCAAAGTAGTCATCATTCATGTCATAAATAAGGTTACCTAACTACTGTTAGAAGAAGCTAGATGTGATTTTCTCAAGAGAAAAGTACTTTGACCGGTTATTTGGGTCAGACTGCCTCCCTTTAGCCTATTCTCCTCACAGCAGGCAGAGTGATCCTCTAAAAACACCAATCACATCATACCGCTCCATGGCTCAAAGCTCTCCACTGGCTTGCCATGCTCCTAGAATAAAATCCAAAGTCCTTACTATGACCCACAAGGTTCTGCAAGTCTCTAAAATCTAATCTCCTACATCTATTTTCTTCCTGCATGAAAATTCAACATGCTGACATCTTGTAAACTCATCTAACACGCATCCATCTCAGACGTGCATTTGTTATTTATTCCTTTAGTCTGAACTGTCCTTCCCCAGACACGAAAATGGCTCTCTTCCTCCTCTTCTCCCTTAATTTAGATATCTGCTCAAATCCCTTTTCCTGAGAGAGTTTTACAGTAAACACTCTACCTAAACTAGCAACCAGACTCCCACCATCACTCTATACTTCGTTTCCTACTGTATTTTTTTTCCATAGCACTTCTAACTTGTGATACTGCATTATGCGATATGTTTGTCTGTTTATTATTAGCTTCCATCCACTAGAATGTAAAGCTCCATGAAGGAAGAGACTGTCTCCTTTGCTCAACTACGTCTCTCTAGTGTCTACACTAGTGTTCATTCCATGAACAGTTGTAAGGACTATACTGTCAGTGAACCGCTTATGTTAAATGTAACTTGATCATCTAGAACTATTTTCAGATTTTATGACGCAGTGTTTTGGTTTCTGGACATGATATTTAAGTCAATTTCTTCTGAAAGGGTATTTCATGCAGTGTTGGTAAGAGTGTAAATGATTTGGCTGTATATATTAAAACTAAAACTAACAACAGCAGCAACCGCAAAGCATTTGTTGACTTTTCCCACTTATAGGTATCTATTCCACGAGAATAAACACACAAGCGTATGAAGGCATGTGTGCAAGGATGTTCATGACAGTACTTTACATTTTCCAAACTTGTGTTACTTCTGCAATAAAAACAAAACAAAAAAATCTTCCCTAGAGAGTATGGTCAGAGCAAATACCATGGAGAGCAGGTATAGTCTAATCAAAAATGAGATTGTGAAGGGCAATGCCAAGGAAAGTGACTCCTAATCTCACTGCCAGAATGTGGGAGGCTTCAGGGCATCTGCTATACAAGCTCATTCCAAGAGGTTCCTCATAACTGCAGCATGAGAACCAGGTAAATTACCTGCCTAGACACAGCTGACTAAACCAGGCAAGGGCACCTACTCCAAAGGCAGCTGACCAATTAGTTGACCAGTGGCCTGTAGGGAGGATGAATTCTAGATCAAAGGGGCAAACTCAGACTTCTCTCAGGTGGTTTAAGCATGGCCCACACCCAGGGAAGTCAGAAGTTGACAATGGAGCAATACCAGTGGGAACATAGACAAGGCAGCAGGCGTGCTGTGCCAGCAGACAGGGCACAGGTGTACAGAAACCAGAAGTGCTGCTCCTGGGCTCTGTCACCCTGCCTCCACCAGGTAACTTTCAAACGAGTGCTCTTTAAACTGGATTCTACTCAGGTTCGATCCCTGGAGAAGGGAACAGCAATGCACTCCAGTACTCTTGTCTGGAAAATTCCATGGACAGAGGAGCCTGGTGGACTGCAGTCTGTGGGATCTCAAAAAGTGAGACACAACCCACCTTTAGACACAACTCACTTTTAGAAACTAACACTTTGGGGCTTCCCTATTGATTCAGATGGTAAAGGATCTGCCTGCAGTGAAGGAGAGCTGGGTTCCATTCCTGGGTTGGGAAGATTCCCTGGAGAGGGGAATAGCTACCCACTCCAGTATTCTTGCCTGGAGAATTCCATGGAGAGAGGGGTCTGGCATGCCTCAGTCCATGGGGTCGCAAAGAGATGGACACGACTGAGTGACTAACATTTAACTTAACTGTAATCTGAAGGAGTTTAACTAACAGAACATTAAATTGAGGACTTGATCAAGCTTTTCAAGGGCTTAACCTTTGAAAAGATGATGGTTCCCTTTATAGCCTCTAATTATGTGTAATTCAAAATAAAAATAGCATAGAATGCACAGTAAGTATAGCCAAGTCCTGATAAGTATTATTTTTCCCCCTTTGGTCATTTAGTGAAATAATACTTCTTTTTTTCTAAAAAAAAATTTTTTTTTCTGGAAACCTACATTAGTGCTTAGCTTGCCTACTAGATAATCTGGTATTACCCAGGGTAAAAGTAAGAGTGGAAATTCTAGGTCTGGAAATGGCAACCTATTCCAGTATTCTTGCTTGGAGAATCCCATGGATAGAGAAGTGTGGTAGGCTATAGTCCATGGGGTCGCTAAGAGCTGGACACGACTGAGCGACTTCACTTTCATTTTTCACTTTCAGGCATTGGAGAAGGAAATGGCAACCTGTTCCAGTGTTCTTTCTTGCCTGGAGAATCCCAGGGACAGGGGAGCCTGGTGGGCTGCCATCTATGGGGTCGCACAGAGTTGGACACGACTGAAGTGACTTAGCAGCAGCAGCAGCAGCACAGACAGAAGCACCTTGCCTACTACAAGTTAGGACACTAATGACAAATGATTTCCAGTGATAGTGTGTATACATGCATGCTCAGTCATGTCCGACTCTTTGTGACCCCATGGACTGTAACTCACTAGCCCCTCTGCCCATGGAATTTTCCAGGCAAGAATACTTTTCTTTGTTACCATTTTAAGCATATGAGAATATATAAAATTTTTAATATGCTATGAGTGGTAGACAGATAGCATATTAACTTTTTATATGTTCTCATACACTTCAAAATGCATAACAGAGAAAGGGAGTAAGCACAGTAATAAACAGTATTTCATTCCCTAACTATCCCTTGATGTTTTTCAACATTGTTAGAAAATGATTATAGGAATATATTCAATTACTAATTAAAAGTACAAGAAGGCTAGGATATCTAGGATATGGAAGTTTCAGATGAATAAAAGTTAAATTTTTCTTTTAAAACACCAAATACAGAACTAGCTCTCTTTTAATCAAGTATTAAGCAGTTTTTAGAGGCTACAGAGCAGAAAAGTCTTGAGCCTTGTTACTTTCATGCTTTTATATCATTCATTCCTGCATGATAGAAGAATAGCGAAGAGGGCAGAAAGGGACGTATGTCTCAAGCGTCAGTTTGCAGAATGGAACAAGCTAGAGGTTCAACATGTGGGTGGCAGCCATGGGGAAAGAAGCTGTAAACCTACTGCTGCTGCTACTGCTAAGTCGCTTCAGTCGTGTCCGACTCTGTGTGACCCCATAGACAGCAGCCCACCAGGCTCCCCTGTCCCTGGGATTCTCAAGGCAAGAACACTGGAGTGGGTTGCCATTTCAGCTCCGCCTCTCCTCTGTGAACAGAATATTTATATTTACTGAAGAAAGTAACAATCCTGCCTTTTTTTCAGAAAGGTCTGTTGTAGGGATTTTGAGTGCATATTTTTTGGGTTTTTTTTTTTTTTTTTTTTTCCTGCTCGTTTGTTTTTTAATGTCCAACCAAGCTTTGCAATCTCACATTGTGGACTAGTTATCTAGTGACCAATAATATTACATCAGAATTAAAGTTGTGTTCTCCTTGAATTATACTATAAAATGAGCCCCTTGCCATTCCTAATCCTGTTAGATTACTTTACATAGATGAAAGTTTCCCTGCTTTGTTGATCAATTTTTTTGTTTTTAAAATAGCTTTATTGAGGTGTAATTCATATAATTTACCCATTTAAAAAGTGGAACTCACTGATTTGCATATACTAATAGAGTTGTATGTTCATGTAATCAAACGTAATCAATAATATGAAGGAATAAACTACAGATGCACAAATGGAGAAACCAAAAAAAAAAAAAAAAAAAATGCTGTGCTAAGTGAAAGTAACCAGAGACAAAGGACTACATATATTAAAATGTAAGTAAAATTTCTAGAAAAGGCTAACCCATAAAAAGCAGATCCATGGTTGTGTGGCATTAGCAGCGGGGATTTGTGGGAACCAGAGTTTAGGACAAATCTGGGAAGGGAGTGTTTGAAGGTAATAGGAAGCTTCAAATCTAGATGGTGGTGAGGGTTGCACAACTGTATAGATTTACATTAAAAATCACTGCACAACATATTTATAAAGTGGGTGAATTGCACAGCATATAAAATATACTTCAATAAGGATATGACTGGGTGACTAAACAATAAGGATTTTGGAAGGAAAAAAGACCAAGCAAATACTCATGAAGAGAGACCAAACATATCATACCCCAATAGCTCTACTGATAACTGAGGCCTGGAAGAACCTTTGTTTACGTGGATACTAGCTGTCAATATTTATCACATTAGAAATTATAGTGGAGAATTTTTAGATATGTTAGTTATTCAATATAAAATAACAATAATAAGCCTGTATGTTAACAAAAAGAACAAGTTGAATGGAAAGCACAACTGTTTTTCAAAACAAGAGAAAAAATAGTGAGAAGGGAGGCTTTTTTTTTTCCAAACATGTTTACCAATCTGTTTAGTATCTGGCTTAATAGAAGATAGCCCTTTCTGTTTCTACTTCTGCCTTCAGTCTGCTGCAATATCATACATTATATAACCTCTGGAAAACTCCACTGTACATTCAAGAGAAATGACAGTGAAAAAGCAAATAATATCTTAGTATTATCGGGAAAGTAGTTTTCATCTTAGAGACCCCCACAAAGGGTCTTGGAAACTCCCGGTGCCCTTTGGGTCATCATTTGAGAACTGCTGGTCGAGATTTTACTCTAGATCATTTTAATGAGATTGCTTAAACTGTACTGTCATTAATCAAATAGTCTAGGATCAAGCTTTTTGGGAAAACAGGATCAAAAAACTTTCTAAATATAGTTTCAAAGCATAGTGAATCCCACATTGTATAGACGTGGCTGTAACATATAATAAAGTAAGCAATCAACATGAGACATTGCACACTACATCAGTATTTACTTGTTGAATCTCAAGCATTATTCTAGATTTATCAGCAAGCAGAATAAATAAAACATTATTACATATTGTCAAAACAGCTGATTGTTACAATGTTATTTTCTTTTATTTTGGCCAAGTGTTCTATGGGATCTTAGTTCCCTGACCAGGGTCAAACCTGTGCCCTCTGTATAGAAGCATGGACTCTTAACCTTTGGATTGCCAGTGAAGTCCCAATGTTATTTTCTAAAGCTACTGTTTTTGTTACTGATTCAGAAGTTTCCGTTTCACATTCATTTACATCTTTCTCCATCCTTTTTACAATAAAATCTCCCCTTTTGTTTCTGTATTTGCTTCTAAAATAATAAAGTATTATTGAATTTTTCTAAATTGAAACTTGATATAATAATCTGAAAAATGATGCTAATTTAAATATATGAAATTCAGTTATTTAATGGTCATTTGACAAAATGTGGTTAATTTCACCTTAATTAATATCTATTTCAAATGTGTCTCCCAGTAAAGGATAAGAGTACCATCAGTCAGCTTATGGACCTGTTGCTGATACTGCTAAGTCACTTCAGTCGTGTCCGACTCTGTGCGACCCTATAGACGGCAGCCCACCAGGCTCCCCCGTCCCTGGGATTCTCCAGGCAAGAACACTGGAGTGGGTTGCCATTTCCTTCTCCATATCCTATCAAATGATTGATGATACTCACTAAAGAGGTAGTAGTTCATTTAGAAAGTCTCCAAAGCTTTGAAGCCATCAAATACACCTCTCTAGACTGAGATATACATTCCGTGTAATGTGATTTAAAACTCAACAAAAATCTAGACATTTATAACCTGAACTCAAAAACCATAGCTTAAGTACTTACTTTACAATATCTCCTTCAAGAGCAATCACTCTCTTAATGATCTTCTGTTCTGGGTTTTTAGGGGACCTAGAAAAATAAAGTTATATAATCAGTTATGTCTGTTGTTTTGAGAAAATGGAAATAAATATTACAAGAAAATAAGCTATATTAAAGTCATTACAGGACCCTTTGCAACCATGACATGACATCAGTCCTACTTAAGTCTTCAGTGAGAAGGAATTATCAAAGTACCTGAAGGAAAGAGGAGTCATGAAACAAATCATTTCAGATATTACCTCCAAATGGTAGTATTTATACTTTTAGTTTTAGTCTGTCTTAAGGATGATCTAATATTCTATTTATGTAAACATCATCTTAACTTTTTAAATACTTCCAACACTAATATATTCTACTCTAAAAAAATAAACCTGAGTCATAAAATTAAGCTTCAGCTTTGAGTCCCTTTTTGAAGTTTTCATTTTGATGGGCTAATTTTCTTCTTCAGATGTGGATTTCCTTATCTTTAAAATGGATACAGGGTTGTGCAAAGAGGATCTTGGGAGAATTACAAATTAAGATACTACTATTAAATTAAATGAGGCAATGTATATAAAGCAACTAATTACATAAGAAAGTAATGAGGCATTTCTTAAATAACATACTTGTTTCATTTTATTTAAAATAAACAAAGGAGTTTGATTTTAAAAAGAAAACACTGAAGCTGAATTATTTTGAAAAAACAAAGAATTTGGAGTCTTTTTTGTTGTTTTTTCCATGTTGGTTTATTTCTAACAAAGCACTTGGACCAAGCCCACCCAGGAGAGAGGATATCACTTCCTCAAGGACTTGAAGTTTGGGGCTATTCTTAACCCCTTGGTTCCTTGCCACATTTCTTAGTTAAAGCTGCTCTGTTTCTTGTGCTAAAGGAGTAGTTGTGGAGGGGCAGAGCCCAGCTTTGCTGGAATCTTGTCATTGATACTAGCATTATTCTATCAAAACGCAGAGGGGACAGTGTTTGAGGTTCCTGTAAGCTCTGGGTTTTCCTTCCTCCAAGAAACTACCATCTTTTTGATATAATATCGGACACTCCTGGAGGGAGAGGCAGATGGAGGGAGAATCCGGGGTCTGAGTTTTAGGAAAGCTAAGGCACAAAAGGAGGAAATTATTTGAAAGTACACTTAGGTTTAGCCATGTAAAGATTATGTAATATAGAGTGCTAAGGTAAGGCTATTAACAGTTAAAGGAAACTGATACATTCTGATATGCTTAATGTGGACATCATTTATTTTAACCTATGATTAATAGCTATGGTAAATGTTACAAGGTAATACTATTTAATAAATACTCCCCTCCCCTTCTCTTTCCTCCTCCCTGCTCACTTTGTCTCTGGGATCCCTCACTCTGGGAGAAGCCATGTCTGTCCTCAGCAACCTTCCTGTGAGTGAGCTTAGAAGCAAATCCTTCAACAGACTCATAGATACAGAGAATAAAAGAGTGGTTGTAGGGAGAGACAGGCGTGGCGACAGATTGGTTGAAATAGATGAAGGGGATATAGGGGTACAGATTGCCAGTATCAAAATATATAAACCACCAGGATCTAATATATAGCACAAGGAATATGGTCAATAATATCATCATACTTTTGTATGGGGACAGATGGTTACTAGACTTATTGTGATCATTTCCCAATGTATGTAAATGTTGAATCACTATGTAATACTCCAGAAACGAACACAATATTGTATATCAAATACATTTTTTTTAAAAGTAGATCCTTTAGCCTCAGTCAAGTCTTCAGAAAGTACAGCTGTAGCCAACAGCTTCACCGCACCCTCATGAGAGACCCTGAGCCACACCACCCTCTGAAGATGCTTCTGGCTTCCTGATTCCTAGAAAATGTATGAGCTAATGAGTGTTTTCAGCTGCGGGAGGTTGGGGCACTTTGTTATAGAGCAATGGTTATCGCAATCTTAATATGTCCAATTTCCTGGCAGTAACATTTTAATTCTTTTGATCTTAAAAGACCTATTTCAAAAAACATCTCACACGTCACATAAATGATCATTTAATATGGATTTGAAAATCAGCGATAGATAAAAAAATAATTCCAATTCAAGTCACATTTTGAATTGAATTACCTTTAAAAAGGAAGCTAAATGCAAAAATACTAAAAAGATTAAATACATTCAGAATTTAATACCTCATTAAGGGAAACATGCAGCTTTAATAAGGTGTCTATTTCACACGATATATTGCAGAGAAAAGAAAATCATCTGAACCACTTGTGGCTTAGATGTCATACTTACTGACACAACTTTTCACTAGATTGATTATTAACATTCTTTATTTTAAAATGGAAATTTGATCAGAGTTTTTGAGTGATCTGTCCCCTTCATGAAATGGAGTAAATCTACAAATTTAATGTCATTCATGTATAGCTAGAGTGAGGGATCTGGCCCATTCAAGATGATGGAATTCATATTTTCTGTGCAAAGTTACTTATTGACATTTAGGAAAATTTGCCCCCATGTCTCTCTGTTTAACCAGAAATGTATAAAAAAATTTTCAGCCTCAGTGATCATTAAAGAATTGTACATTAAAACAACAGGACACTGTTTTCCTGTTTTTTTCAACAAAGGAATAGTAATAATACCATTAATGCAATTTGTTATTGAGTGTTTAGGGACACGGGTACATGTCCTAAAGTATATGATCATGTAACATACCTTTCTGTAAACATGTCAAGATTTTATACTCTCTTTAACATATCACACTTTTAGAAATTTATTCTTATGAAATAGTTGTGTATATATACAAAATTTTAGCTACATGGATTCTGTCTATTTTTAAAGAGAAAAAAATCAACAAGATTGTTATAGTTCATCATATAATAAAATATCATTCAAACATTAAAGATGTTATAAAAGAATTTTTAATGATGTGTAAATATCAACAGAATATATAGATTAAACATGCGAGCACATGTATACCTGTGATGGATTCATTTTGATATTTGGCAAAACTAATACAATTATGTAAAGTTTAAAAATAAAATAAAATTTTAAAAAAATTTAAAAAAAGAAAAAAAAAAAGAAAAATGTATGTGTACCATGACTTTGCATCAGTAATTATAAAAAAGAAAATGTGCATGCAACTGTACTGGGAAAATTTAGGAAGGATATAAAACCAAAGTGGCAAGCATAGTTCTGTGTGTGATAAAACACATGTCCAGATTTTTGGTTCAGAGTACTGGAAAATCCATTAGAAGAGGACAAATGTTTGTATCACATGACACTACCTGAGAAGAAATGCTCTAAGACAGGGGTGAGAACTGAACTAATTCCAAGTCCCCCATCTAATATTGATGCAATGTTAATACAAAAAGCAACCTTTAACAGCATAAAACACTACTTATGCTGACAAATTTTAAGTTTCTGAGATATGTGCAAAGTATTTTATATTTTAAAATAATCTATATATTAAGATCATGAGGCAAAACAGAATATACAAAGTAAGCTACCTATATAATTAAAATTTTATAAATTACCACTTCAAACATATCTATAAATTTTAATGTAATATTAGTCTCATGAATCTAATCATATTATGAACATTAATCCCATTACTGCTCAATATCTATATTTTAATCATTAGGCTGCTGAATGCATTACAGGGACGTAAGTAGACATGTTATGAGAGTTATTACAGATTTACATTGTGAACTTCCTTTTGTCTGCATTTTCTTGGCCACTTGCCTATCTTCTAGAAGTGTGAAGGATAACAAGTGAAGGCTTACGCCTTACTTTAGGGGCATGATGTGTACTGACCAATAAAATTTGCATTTAAATTTGAAATTTAATATTTTCATAATAAACACAGTTTTATAGTATTTCTTTCTGGAGCCTGGATTTTAAGCATTCTGCTCTATGCTGAAGATTTAATTAGGCAAGTTTCTCCAGAGGTTTGGACAAGATGCCTAGAATGGTCTCTCTACCATGTAGGTCTCAGTAGATCAGTTTGATGTGGCAGAATTTATCTCTAATGAGAATGGTAAAGGGAAAAGGTAAAGGGTTAGCATAGTCATAATAAGATTTCTGTGACACTTAACATTCTTGAACTTCATTACCTATCTTAAGAGAAGTGTTGTCATTTTTACCCTGTGACAAGCCAACAGAGCCATGTCTTCGGTCTCATAATCTCTGTCGCTGATTTCATGTTTTTCATGTTTCCAAAAGGTTGTAATTTGAATCCTGTTTGGAACACTGGGAAGGTACTCCGGAATACTCAGGAGAGCCCCCGTGTGTTCTCGAGAATAGGGAGATTAGCAAGTGTACCTACCCTCTCTATTCCCAAACCCAGGGCTCATCCTGATGTCAGATCTCTAAGCATGCTCACCCTTCTCCCATTAATAGTAAAATTCTTATACCTTTCTGGGTGGGTTGTGTAGATTTTCATATTTAAAAGCATCAAGATTGCCCCAGATTATTTTAGAATTAACTTCAGGATTAGAAGTTACCATGGCATATGCCACAGAAAGATCTGAATTTTAACTCTTCATTAATGAGATAAAAACTAAAAACTAATATCCTGGGGATGGCTTATATTTCATAGGCTTTTTTTTTTAACTGTCTAAAAGAATGTGTTATTGTTTCACTGCTAAGTCATGTCTTGACTCTTTGCGACCCCATGGACTGAAGCCTACCAGGCTTCTCTGTCAGGATTTCCCAGGCAAGAATACTGGAGTGGGTTGCCATTTCCTTCTCCAGATGGCCATGCATTAAATTATCTAACTTTACATCATCATAATGATAAAAAGTATTGCTGTTTTAATCATCAAAATGAGAATTAAAAGTCCACACAACAATAAAAAGTTACATTAAAAAAATCATAGCAAATGATAACATCTTTTATTTTTGTAATTTTATTTTTTTATTTTTTTAGGAAGATATTGAACATTTATTTTACAATGAATGCCATGTTATCTACCACATAAAGCATCTTAACTGTACAGTATATTTTATAAATATGTTATAGCTTGAGTTGTCTAATAAAAATATTGCTCCCTTATGACTCATTGTTTTCATTATCTTTAAACTCTTTTATGGTTTTCTACTAATGTGGGTATCCAGGATTATAGATCGATTTTTGACCCAATTTCAATCTTTTAAAATAGGAATATTTAACCAGTTTGAGTGTGGTAACTCAGCAGTACCTGTATCAATCTATTTTATGCCAATTTTAATGCTTCCTTGCTGTCTTTCACCACTGCCCCTACAATTTGAATATGTCCTCTCTATTTGCAGCATTTATTGTCAAATTTACCTACAGTGATCTACTACATAAAGCTGTAGGTACTGATTTTCCACAGGCAAGATGTACTTTAAATAAGGTTTCAATCCACTACCACCCCAATCAATAATTTACAGTTTCCTTGTACACTACTAGTATTAGCATTACAGACAAATTTGCTACTTTCCCACTCCTATAATTAAAACTAGAGGAAATAAAACTGTACTACTGGTTTTCCCATTTTGTTAGGTTAACATTTGATATGCCTTTATTCTACAGGTTCTGTCCACAGTGACAAAGTCCTTTTATTTTACATGTTTAACTTAAGAACATGCATATCTTTACACGCTAAAAATAAAGCAGTATTTTTTTTGTTTTACATATTGAACATTTAGCATGCCTTTTAAGCTTATAAAGACATAAGCTGAAATTTTAGACCCAGTTTACATATTTATGTTTGCATTTAGTTTTATAATTCTATATAACACTGTAACCTTAAGGCCGTTTAACTAAACCTTACCACCAATTCTTTTATACCGTTGCCTCCTTACTCTTATTTTAATCCATGTTTTTTGTTGGATGCAGTACATCACTTAACAAAGTTTTCAATGGCAGTACTTAAAAGATATACTTTCTCAGCCTCTGCATATCTGTGAATGCTTCCCATTGCCTTGGTACACAAATAACTTGTCAGGACATCTAATTGGTTCAAAACTATTTTCCCTTAAAACCATAGATGGGCTTCCCACATGGTAAAGAATCCACCTGCCACCAATGAATGAGGCAAAAGAGACAACTCTTCCATCTTTGGGTGGGGAAGATCCTCTGGAGGAGAAAATGGCACCCCACTCCACTATTCCTGCTGGGAGAATCCCACGGTCAGAGGAGCCTGACAGTCCATGGGGTCGTAAAGAGCAGGATAAGACCGAGCCTCTGAGCAAAAACTGTAGATATTGTTTTCTGGCATTTACAGTTGCAAGGGAAAATTTTGAGGTCAGGCTAACTTTCATCCTTTTATAAGTGGCTTGTCTTCTCTGGGATACTTGTGGACTTTTTTTCTTTATCCTTCCAATGGCACCCTGTGAGCCTTTTCTACTTGTAGATCTAGTTTGTTAACTCTGAACATTTTTCTTCAGTTGGTTCCTTAATTACAATTTGAGCTTCATTTGCTTTGTCCCCTGTTTCAGGTATTCCTATCATGCGTAGATTTTATCACCTGGACAGGTCATCGAGGTCTTCCTTCTTCTCTTGATTCCTTTTTCTGTTGTTTTTTTTTTTCCCTGCATGCTGTGAAAATTTCTCGTTTTGCATTCACTTCAGTAATTCGATTTTGTGCCCCATCAGACTTGAACATTTCTGTTCTCTCAGCTCCCTCACATTTTTCAAGTGCTCCGACAAGAGCAATTTTTATCATTAAGCATAGGTCTTTAAGCTCTGATGCGATATGATACTTAATCCTTGCTATCTCTTCTGTTTCCACCGCTATACTCGTTTCAAGAGGCGGCATTTTCTCAATTAGCTGTTTTCCTTTGGACCTGCGGTATCAGGACCTTTTGAACAACTCTTCTGAACAATGGCACCAAAAGGGAAAGGTGTTTTGATTAATGAACAAAACAAACGTCCAAAACGGTTCCCCTCTACATCATCTCTATTTTTGTAATTTTAGAAAATGTTGCCGGAGTTTGACATGATTTTCATAGGTTACAGCTAGAAAAGGCCTATGAATGTACCTACTCTTTTCCTGGCAATATTCAATCTCACTCATTTTCCATGGCCTAAGAACTTCTGCTTTTGTGTCATACAAAAGCATGGACTGGCGGGCAGTAGAAATGGAGTCCATGATCATGGTCATGGTCTACCTCTGGTACAGACAGCAGCTGACTGTAGGCAAGCTACATAACCAATGTGGGTCTCATATTCAAAGAGATAAGGCCAGATCAAACCAGAAGCCAGACAATCAAACCTAGCTTGTAGACATCTTTCGTTTGGTCCATACATCATTTATTTCTGTACTTTTAAATCTGGAGCTGGCCAAGCAAACAAGAGATCTCACATTTCTTGTTCCTCTTAGACAAATACAAAGATCTAGCACCCTAAAACCCACATTCTGGCATGAAAGGGAGTCCACTGGATCTGAGAAGCAGATCTTGAGGATTTGCCACAGTGCCAACAGTTTGTTTCATGTGGGTTTAAGGGTCTGAGGACATGTGAGTTTGGGAACCTCTAGAAATCCTGACAATTTCTTCTACCTCTATCATCATATCACAACTGAGAAAATATGTATGAAATCTCCATCAGAGAGTCTAACATGAATTAAAATGAAAAGAAAGAAATTCAAGTCACTCAGTCGTGTGTGACTCTTTGCGACCCCATGGACTGTAGCCTACCAGTCTCCTCAGTGCATGGAATTTTCCAGGCAAGAGTACTGGTGTGGGGGAGTGGGTTGCCATTTCCTTTTCCAGGGGATCTTCCCAACCCAGGGATTGAACCCAGGTCTCCCGCATTGCAGGCAGACGCTTTACCATCTGAGCCATCAGGGAAGCCCTAACATGAATTAGGTTCTCAGTAAATCTTAGTGCCATCTCTTTCTAAAATAAATTTCTAAAGGAGGTCAGTTAACTGAGCACAAGAAAATCATTAGGATCCTCTATTTTTAAGAGTTACATGGATTGATTTATTTCTTTCATAAATGCTCCACTGATTTCAGTCAGTTGCATTAGAGGGTAAGAATGGCATTTTAAAGGTTTGGTCACATTTTATTACACAATTAACTAAAGAAACACGAAACTAAATATAATTGTATTCATATTGGAAAGTCACAGGTCAGTTTTAAATTAAATGGGTATTATCTGATAAAAATGAATAATTTCCATGTTGGATTCTGTATGCTTGCTTCACTATCAGTAGTAGCGTGAACTTTGTGCATTCAGCCCCTTTTATAATGATTCGTTTTCTAAATTCAATGCAATTTTATTAATTAGTACTCTAAAAGTTTTTACTTAGGTCAGCATTTCAGCTACATTTTTGCCGCTTGCAGACTTCTCTTTGTATTATGTAAGTCTTTAATATTTAAACAAAAGAAACTATCAAGATCTTTTTATTGCTCTTTGGGTTTATTCTTGAAATCTTCACAAGTGTGAAGCCTATGACTACAGATAGAGTTTCACAAAGTGTGTGTGTGTGTGTGTGTGTGTGTGTGTGTGTATGTATAAATGCAATCCCTAATAATTACTCTTGTCCAGATACTTCTTAAAATGCTCCAATCCAAGGGCCTCATTATTAGAAAAGTGAAGTAAAGAAGAGGTGGCAAGAACCCAGGTAAATGCTTCAAATTTGTCTGCTGTAATACCATATGGTCTTGCATAGGAAATATGTCTTAAGGAAAAGGGAAAACCTGGGAAAGGATCATCAGGAAGGTGCAGAGGGTTGTTCTATATATAGAAAAACCTGGTGAGAAGTGAGTAGAATTTCAGAGCACTAAGGCCACTGCTCCTGGGCAGGCTTGTTTCCTGGGTGGGAATGGAAGAAATGGCTTATTCTCTCCAAGTAAACCCCACCCAAAACAGGCTCCTGAGCAGTCGGAATAGACTCCTTCAGAGACTCCTGATAAAATCTGTATGCAGGTCAAGAAGCAACAGTTAGAACCAGACATGGAACAGTGAACTGGTTCCAAATTAGGAAAGGAGTACATCTAGGCTGTATATCGTAACCCTGTTTGTTTAACTTAAATGCAAGTACATCATGCAAAATGCTGGGCTGGATGAAGCACAAACTGGGATCAAGATTGCAGGGAGAAAAAGAAAGATTGCAGGGAGAAATATTAATAACCTCAGATATGCAGATGACACCATCCTTATGGCAGAAAGCAAAGAGGAACTGAAAAGCCTCTTGATGAAAGTGAAAGAGGAGAGTGAAAAAGCTGGCTTAAAACTCAACATTCAAAACACTAAGATCATGGCATCTGGTCCCATCACTTCATGGCAAATAGATGGGGAAACAATGAAAACAGTGACAAACTTTATTTTCTTGGGCTCCAAAATCACTGCAGATGTTGACTGCAGCCATGAAATCAAAAGACACTTGCTCCTTGAAAGACAAGCTATGACCAACCTAGACAGCATAATAAAAAACAGAGACATCACCTTGCTGACACAGGTCCATCTAGTCAAAACTATGGTTTTTCCAGTGGTCATGTATGGATGTGAGAGTTGGACCATAAAGAAAGCTGAGCACCAAAGAGTTGATGCTTTTGAACTATGGTGTTGGAGAAGACTCTTGAGAGTCCCTTGGACTGCAAGGAGATCCAACCAGTCCATTCTAAAGGAAATCAGTCCTGAATATTCATTGGAAGCACTGATGCTGAAGCTGAAACTCCAATACTTTGGCCACCTGATGAGAAGAACTGACTCATTGGAAAAGACCCTGACGCTGGGAAAGATTGAAGACAGGAGAAGGGGACGACAGAGGATGAGATGGCTGGATGGCATCACCGACTCAATGGACATGAGTTTGAGCAATCTCCAGGAGTTGGTGATGGACAGGGAAGCCTGGTGTGCTGCAGCCCATGGGGTCGCAAAGTTGGACAGGACTGAGCCGAACTGAGAGACCTCCAGAGATTTCAGTCAGAGTTCGAATGATCCAAGAAGGTAGCAGCAGGAACAAGAAGTTTATGTTTCAGATTTATGACTAACAATTTCTTACACAAGTAAATACATTCTAAAAGTACTTATGAAACAACAAAAGCGTGAACTTTAAACAATTAAACTGTTGTTATTGATAAACATTTTCTTGGTTATATTTAAAAGTTGTCCGGCTATCACTTACTACAATTAGAAGACATTTAATAAGCAAATAGTGACAACTGTTCTTAATAGTAAATCAGCCTTGATTATGTAAAATCAATTAAATGTGTATTATGACTAACTTCTGTAATTGAAAAAGCTGAAATAGTTCGTAACTGACTGTTTTGATTCTGAAAAAAACAAATGTCCTTAATTGTGAAAACTCTAAGAAATACAGTGTAATCATAATGAGTTAATTTCTACCAATGTTTATTAATTCAGGCATTTCAAAACATAAAACACCGCGTCTTCAGGTGGTGAACAGAACTGCAAATATACTTCACTGTCTAGAATTGTATGTAAATGAATATATATAGTATATACATAAAATATATAGCACATATGTAATACACATATGTGTGTACGTGTGTGTATTCTACCATACAATATGGAATCATACTATTTAAAGAAACTCCTCTGAACTATAAAGAAACTTCTGGGCTGAAAATACATCCCCTTATTTATTTTGTTATAAATTTGGGTTTCCACACATTGAATATGCTTCAAGTTGACATATCTGTGGAAGTGGAGGTGATGAATAGCTAACATCAATATAAATATTGACTCTTCTTTCAGTATAGATTTTCAAAGTGCAGATGTTCACATAGAAATACTACCACTCTGTCCCTAAAGTAGAATATGCACTCAGGAGTATCTGTGTGGTCTTTTGCTATAGTCAAGACAGGTTTTGCCCTTCTAGCCATACTATCTCATTGAGTATGACTTTTTAGTACAGTGCCACTTAAGGCCATAGAATAAAACAAAATTAACTGATCTCCAAATGAGTTAAAGCTATCTACCTAGTATCATAACCCTAACATTGTGATTAAGCTAACTGGGCTTATGCTTTAAGCTTTAAACAAGTAAGGAAATAGTACCACATATGCGTGGTAGGTTTGAAGGGGAATATAGACACCACAAAACATGAAAGTGAAAGCTACCGGTATTTTCCATACCGACCCATATCCATATGCGTCAATATGACACAGAAAAAGCAGACCAACTGAAATGCAAAATTAATACAGTAAGTTCTCTGCATCCCTGAGTTCTGCATCCATGAATTCAAGCAACCACAGATTGAAAATATTTGGGGGAAAAAAATTCCAGAAAGTTCCAGAAGGCAAAACTGGAATTTGCCATGCATTGAACACTATGCTAAATCCACTGCATGGTGTGATATGAAGGCTGCTATAGCCTCCTGCCTTCCCACAGATGCTCAGTCTCTGTTCAGTGCCTAGTTGTATGAACATTGTTCACCTCGCATCTTGTATATGGGCTGCTTATGCTGTATATACTCTTTGTTTCTATGAAGAAAACGGCTCTTAAAAAGCAATTAAGTGGTCACAGCATCCCTCAAAGGTTAAGAGAGAGCATAAAGTGCTCTCTTTAGAAGAGAAAATGAAAGTCTGAGATCTTTTGAAAACATAGCATGCTGCTTGCCAAAGTGGGTGGAAAGGTAGGCAAGAAGGAATCAAGCATTTGCACAATGCAGCAGAAAGAAGCTACAGTTTGTGGAAGTGTTAGTGCTTCCTACAGTGGCAACACCAGTGTCTCCAGTTGGTGTTAACTTCTTGCCAAGACTGAGAAAGCATTAAGTGTGGGGCTAGAGGAGACGTCACAGGAGCATATCCTGGCTGATGGCAAACTTTTGAGTGAAAAGCACCTCATTTGCAGGAGCACTGCTGTGCTCTGTGAGGGATCACTGTGAGGGAGCTGAGGAGTGCGAGAGGAAGGAGTGGAAGGCTGGTAAGCGATGACTGGTGAGCTACATAAAGATCACAGGAGAATTAGCATTGGCTGATGCCAAGGCAGCATTAGTGTTCCCAGAAAACCTCGAGAAACTTGTGCAAGAGAAAGACTATCTTCCAGAGCAAGGCTTCATTTGTGATGAAATGTGATGAAAACCAAAAATCGTCTGCCTGTGTTCTAGCAATACGACAAGGAGGCATGGGTGATGGCCATCTTGTTCCTGGAATAGTCCCACCAGAGCTTCATTCCTGAGTGAAAAAAATTCTCAAAAAGACAAGGCTGTCATTCAAGGGCCTCCTCATTACTGGCGATGTCCCCAGCCATCCCCTATCTTTCTGCTTCACAGACAATTATGCGGATGCAATGTCCCTGCCCCCTTAATACTATGTCTATGCTGCAGCCATTAGATCAAGGCATCAAGTGTACTAAGGCAACTTGCCTCACATTCTGAAGGACTTGTGGATTTATGGAAGAGCTTCACAATTACAGAGACCACAGATTCCCCAAAGCCCAAGACAGGAGTGCATGTTGGAAGCCATGATGGAATGAGGCTGTCTATGATTTCAGGGGCGTCCCCACTACTGATGCAAAAGTCAGGAATGTTCCAAGGAATTTGGTGGGGAAAGCTTCTCAAACATGATCAAGGACAATGTTGAAGCACAGAGAAACCCTTACCAAAAGAGAACTTGAAGGTCTACTGAAATCCTCTACAGACAATGATGATAGAGATGCAGAAGACTTAGAGCAGTTTTAGACTTAGAACCATCAGTTTGGACACTTGAAAAATCTGCAGCAATTTTTTAATAGTTTCATGTGTTAAAGGATATGAACTTCAGTATGATCCTTTGATGGAATGAAGCCTCTGTGTCACCTGACAGATAACAGCATACCTAGAACCCCCGCAAGATCTATTTGATGAAGAAACAGTTTTCTATAACAATGTTTCTAACTAAAGCACCTGACCTGCGATTGTGAAGCCTTGACTTTCAAGCTTGAAGAGCCCTGGCCTTCAGCCTTCATAGACTCTGACATTACCATCATTGAGCCTCCGCCAAAGTCTCAACAGCTGTAAGGGAAACCCAGTTGACCCTTCTAATGTTCTGCCAGAAGATTCTGCCTGATATCTCACCACTTACCACTACAGTGTCAGACATCTCATCCTCTCACCCCATGAGCGCTGTAACATCATAAAACAATCACCACTGTCATCACCATCACCACCATCATCATCTTATGAGGGTTATCAAGAGAGAAGAATCAGGGTTTCGGTGAGGGTTAAAAGACCCTGATGTGGAAAAGACTGAGGGCAGGAGGAGAAGGGGGCAACAGAAAATGAGATGGTTAGATGGCATCATTGACACAATGGACATGAGTTTGAGCAAACTCCAGGAAATAGTAAAAGACTGGGAAGCCTGGGGTGCCATGATTCATTTGGTCTCACAGAGCCGGACACAACTTAGAGACTGAAAAACAATACAGTGTGTGCATCTGAGAGAGAATGAATTTATATTTTCTCTGTTTATAATTACATTTTATATACATACTTGTATTTTAAATATCCTGTTTTATTCTATGTATTTCTCTTTCAAGTCATTAAATGAAAGCAATCTGTAAGTATTCAAAGAAAGAAAAATGTTATTTGTTGCTGATGTAGTCAGACCTATGGTGGTTGTGATTGTACTGAATATATACAGATGTTTCCTTGTCATTAGTATCTAAATAATACAGTATAGCAACTACATGGCATTTGCATTGTATTAGATATTAGAAATAATCTAGAGATGTTTTAAAGAATACAGGAGGATGTGCATAAGTTATATACCTTTTATATGAGGGACTTGAACATCTGTAAATTTTGGTATCTGAAGTCCCCTGTGGATACCAGGGGACAAGTGTATTAGTATGTAAAAGCTGAAATGAGGATATTTACATGGGCAGTCATACAAGATAATAGTGGTATTAGCAATCAGCTGGAGAAGACTACTGGAAACATGACTCAAGGGTTATCCTGTTTCTAACTGAGCTCACTCACCAGTTTGTCAGTGTTGGTCATATTGTAAGGAATGACATGCTAAGTTCAGGACAGGGGAAATCCTGGTAAAAGAGAATAGTGTGTGTGTAGTCATGTCCGATTCTTTGCAACTCTATGGACTATAGCCTTCCAGGCTTCTCTGTCCATGGGATTCTCCAAGCAAGAATACTGGAATGGGTTGCCATGCCCTCCTCCAAGGGGTGTTCTTGACCCAGGCATTGAACCCATCCATGTCTTCTGCATTGCAGGTGGATTCTTTACCACTGAACCACCTGGGAAGCCCAAGTGAACAGAGAGGAACAAGACAGTCTCGACCATTTTTAACTGGAGCCAACATTTAGCACCCAACCCCTTTTTTACCCAGAATTCATTTCTAACAAGGATGAACGACCAAATATCTGAAAAAAAAAGAAAAAGAGAGAGACAGAATTTTCATTCTTAAAAATACAAAAAATGCTTATTTTATCTATGGTGAATTGAGCTCTTTAAGTTTGCCTAATTGGGCCCACTAGGTGCTTGCGATGGACAGAAGCCGTAGAATTCATACATGCCCATCTGAGGTGTGTACTTCAAATAACACAGCCAGAATGTCTTCGGTGTAACTTTCTGTGTCCAGATAAAAATGTGATGTGTAAACTGATATACCACCTTCCAGACCTATTGTCTCATGATTCTGGCTACCATGGAATAATTTTCAGGGTTAGGCAGTAAATAAAAAGAGGTGGATGGGAATGGGGGCATTTCAATGGATGCCAGCATGAGAGTGGAGGGTGTCAGTGGTGAGGGGTTGACAACTGAGACCCAGACAGGTCAACATAGGTCTCAATAGATACCAGCAGGCACTGAGGTCCAGCTGTTCCTCCCCTGAGGCTATCACAATATCCCCAAAGCAGAGATGCTACTCTGACAAGATGCAGAATTATAAACAGACTTAATTTGCCTTGAATTGCCTCAGAAGGTTCTTAGGTTTACCTCAATTTGAAAAGAATAGGTTTTGCTAGCAATAAAAAACCTAAATCCAGAAATGGCAAAATAAACGTATATATTTTGCATACCTGGATTTTATGGCCTGAATATTTGCATGCATTCCATTGTATTTATTCTTACTGCATATATCTGTGCATTACCATCTCTAGTTACTGTGGTGACATGCATTATTAATGTACCTACTGTGCCTTGGATTCAAATTTTCCTAGTAAAACTGAGTTAGGTATATGTGTGAAGATTCAAACTTTCCCAGTAAAACTGAGTTAGGTATATGTGTGAGAAGAGGTGATATTCCACAGGATCATGGAAACTATCTTAATTTCCCTAAAATATTTGCCTCTCATGGAGGATATTGACATTGTAGAAGTTAGAATATAAGTACAATATAAAGCTTTCTGGCTCATTTCTGTCCTAACCCTGTTGGACTTACTAATTTTTAAAATACAGTACCATTGTTTTACAGAAGAATTCTGTGGCTCCAATAACCACACACAATTGGCTCCTTTGAAAGGAGCAACTTTATGCCCCTCAGAGTTCACTGAATAGTATTTACAAACTGACTTCAGGAAAAAAAAATATGCATGAGGTTTGAGATTTAACAAAATCCAACTACAACTGGTCACCTCTGAAAGCAGCATTGTCATTGGTGTTCTCAGCTTGACAGTCACTAACACAGCTCTGACAAGAATCCGCCTGCAATGCAGGAGACCCCAGTTCGATTCCTGGGTCGGGAAGATCCGCTGAAGAAGGGATAGGCTACCCATTCCAGTATTCTTGGGCTTCCCTGGTGGCTCAGCTGGTAAAGAATCTGCCTATAATGCGGGAGATGTGGGTTTGATCCCTGGGTTGGGAAGATCCTGTGGAGAAGGGAAAGGTTACCGACTCCAGAATTCTGGCCTGGAGAATCCTACACAGTCCATGGGGTTCCAAAGAGTCGGACACCATTGACCAACTTTCACTCGCTGCTATATTATCAGAAACTTCTTCAAAGTATTTTATTTCCTGCTATTTATACTGCAGTAACTTATTACAATGATAGCTTATTTATAAAATTTTAAACTAAAAAAAAAAAACAAAAACCTTCTACCATTAAATCAAATGTCTAATTCCTGTTTGTTTCTACATTTCCTAGTATTACCTTCCTCTCTGTTGGATGGAGTACATAGAGTTATAGAAAGGGATCAGAGCTAGAGGGGCTTAAGTTTTATATGGATTTTTAGTGGCCAAGAATAAATATCTTTGGAAAAAGGAGGCAGGGTGAGAATAGTAATTTTATTAGGGGTTAAAAGAATTGTGAGAGACCGTAAGGGAATCTGGGGTACCATAGAAGGAAAAGAGGGGAGGATATTTCTAAGAACTAAAAGAAACTACCTTCTTAGGGTAAACCAAGCCAAAGAGGTACAGAGCAGTGGCTAGAGAAACATAGCCAGGTAAGGAGGAAGAGCGTGCAGGGCCAGTAGATCCACCAAAGAGACCATTTAAGACAAAAGACCCTTAGAGTTGCTCAGTTTGGTTTCCAAAAATTTATCAGAGTCTCAGAATAAGACAGTTATGCTGTTATTACAATGTCATGATTGTCCTTTCCCCTATTAGGTTATCCTGGGAAAGTTTTATTCTTTGTAAGAAAATTCAGAGGTCAAAATTTACCTACTTGCAAGTGTTTTAGATATAGAACACCAAAGGAATTCCTTTTCAAAAATTACAACTATATCTCAACCTGTGATGCATTGTCTTGCTATTTTTAGTTGGCCGTATATAGTCAGCAATAACTATAAAATGTGTTCAGGTATGTCTTTTTAAATAAAAACTGAGTATGTTGAGGCTACAATTTGCCAGATGATTTACCCTTTTCTATCATTCTTTAGTATAAATATATAGCAGACATTTTTTTCTAGTCCATAAAGTTTTATTGCAAATACTGGGAACCCACTTAAAATGGAATAAACAGTGTCTACCCACATGTGTTTTTCCTTACAGGAAGCCACTTTGATTCTGGGTTAAAAGACATTGATTAATGTGAGAAGGCTCGCCTGCTTCTGTGAGCACTGGTCCTCTAATTCTGTACACACACAGAATGGACTCTAATCTCTCCAGCTGTCATGTTGATGCTCTTCGTGAGCTGTACATTTCACAGGCTCTGGAACCACTCTGCAGCTCAAACACGATCAACAGCTTTCCTCAAAACCAGAACAGCAGTGAGAGATTATTAAATCAAAATGGAAGCAAACTCTCCTCTTCATTTATCCAAGAAACTCACAGGGGAACCTGATTTCCATATGGTTCCCACAGCTGATGCTTAATGACTATCTTCCAGACACAGGTAAAACCTTCATAATTCTCAAATACCTCTACAATGAAGTAAAACAAGGCCAAACAGAATGAAGGGAAATCATCTCCAACTGGTCTTACATGACTATAGGTTAAAATGCATGAAGGAGGCTTTTGATTTAAATAAAAGCAGATTCTCAGAAACATATGCTCACCACCCACCATTCTTCATCTGAATGGTAGAAATTTATGAGTCTCATTTCACTGTAGCATGGGACCTTTGCCAAGACACAAGAGCCCAAACATCAGTGATTAAGAAAGATGTCCAGTAAATAACATGTTTTCAGGGGGCTAATCTACTTTAGAGAGAGTTTAAAGGCAATGGCATCATATTTTGGATTGACCACATGAAGAGATGTTTTCACTTACACATTATTAAACTTTGCTTTGGACTTTTAACTAATGTAAGCCTACTCCCTGAAATAAAATGTCATTCTTGAAAAGATATAACAAAATCACAAAAATACTTCTCACAAAAATCTTCTGATTCAGCTTCCTTGAAAAATGTAGAGCCCCAAAGCCTTGCTGATACATACTACCATATCTCTCCCACATTTTATCAGCTCTTTCTTGCCACTGCCATCTGTTTGCTTGCTTTTCCCACCCATTGCCTATCCCTGTAGGCTGTTCACTGGCACGCAAATGCCTCCCTCTAAATTCTTTAATCACATCATCCAAGCAGTGTTCCAGGTCTTCAATTCTTCTTCCCAAAGATTTTCTTCAACACTACCCTCCGTATAGTTTGGACACTATCCTCCTCAGATAATTTTTTTTCAAGTAAACACTATGTACATTTCTTCTGGCCTTCTGTTTCAAAAGCAGTTATCTGCCTTATGATCCAGCAATCCCACTGCTGGGCATACACACTGAGGAAACCAGAAGGGAAAGAGACATGTGTACCCAATGTTCATCGCAGCACTGTTTATAATAGCCAGGACATGGAAGCAACCTAGATGTCCATCAGCAGATGAATGGATAAGAAAGCTATGGTACATATACACAATGGAGTATTACTCAGCCATTAAAAAGAATACATTTGAATCAGTTCTAATGAGGTGGATGCAATTGGAACCTATTATACAGAGTGAAGTAAGCCAGAAAGAAAAACACCAATACAGTATACTAACGCATATATATGGAATTTAGAAAGATGGTAACAATAACCCTGTGTACGAGACAGCAAAAGAGACACTGATGTACAGAACAGTCTTATGGACTCTGTGGGAGAGGGAGAGGGTGGGAAGATTTGGGAGAATGGCATTGAAACATGTAAAATATCATGTATGAAATGAGATGCCAGTCCAGGTTTGATGCACAATACTGGATGCTTGGGGCTAGTGCACTGGGACGACCCAGAGGGATGGTATGGGGAGGGAGGAGGGAGGAGGGTTCAGGATGGGGAACACATGTATACCTGTGGTGGATTCATTTTGATATTTGGCAAAACTAATACAATTATGTAAAGTTTAAAAATAAAATTAAATTAAAAAAAAACATTAATACATTAAAAAAAAAAGCAGTTATTTCCTGTTACACTGTCTTGTGTGATACAAAGGAGGAAAACTTCCTAAACATTTCATCTTTTACAATCATGGTTCCCTAAGTCCTTATCATCTCAGGCTTTAAAGACTTCAAGACAATACTCAGCAGAGTCCTACGATGGAGACGTAGCTAATTCAAGTGTTTCTGGAAAAGTCATATTTTCTTTTTATTAACTTTTAATACATAAAAGTCTAACTGTTCATAATTACACTGATCTAATCACATAATCAATATCCTAGAGTAAAACTGGTAGTTACAAATTTAAAACAAATATGTAACATGATTTAATAAAATAAAAATCAAGGAAATGGAACTCAAAGGTCACATCTCTACATAACTAAAAAGATTAAAAAGTAAGGTAAATGATCATATTGTTGAAACTGATAGTATCTTTCTAACTCTACCACTCCCGTTCTAAATTAAAATCTCATTTTAAATGAGTTCCCAACAATCCAGCCTAATCATTTCAAGACAAAGCCGCAGCTGTTTAGGATGCAGGCAGTGTGATTGCTGTGGCCCTGTGTACTTGACCTCGTGCCTGTTAACAAAGAGAGTCAATTAATTATTTGCTGTTTTGAATGGTTATTTCACTTCACCTCCACCTTTCTTTAAGTGCTAAAAGGCTCAGTTGCTTTATCACCTTAACCTTAGCTTTAGTGAATGCACGCAGAATTTCTTAACTGCTAACAAATAAACCATTTTGACCCAGAAAGCTAATTTTCAGGACCACAGTGCCTACATGTCTTATGCTGGAGTCAGCAGAAGTGACACAGTAACCCAGTGGCTCATCCTCTTCCAGGAGAACCCCTTTGTTTTGAAGGGTAGCTTGGTGGCAAAGTTGTTTCCTGGACATAGGTGAGGAGACACACTAGTACTGCAACAGGTTTTATGGTCACAGTTACAGTGAAACACTGGTTTCATTAGAGTTTTTACCAAACACAAAAATGGAATTCTCTCAGTGTAAACTGAAAGTCTGTTGATTAACAGTGTATTGGTTTCTCCTGCATACGGTTAGTTTTTCCTATATACTCTTCAGGTTACATTAAGTTCAGTTGCGTAATCTCATAATTAAATTCTAAAACACTAAACTAGAACAAGAAAACAGCTTCAAAATAAATATGAAAATGGTTTTTTGCAATGTATGGATATAGTAGAACTGATACCATTTAAGTTTTAAATGTGAAAAACTAGCCATAAAGACAAAAGCTAGTCTGGAATCTATCAAGAATATTCTCACTTGTCTTGAATTCCTTTAATATTAATACCATGAAACATTTTAGAAGTTCCCAATTGCTATTTATTTATTTTTAGTCTCCTCCAGTTGAAGGGAAGATGGGATAGTAGTGATTGTCTTAACCTTCTCATTGAATACAGCCCGAAGTCAGTTACCAGGGCTTAAAAAAAGAACAGAAAAGTACTATTCCATAGTGAGTAGTTCATAAGAAACATACCAAGATGTTGCTATTAGTTAGCCCACAAAAGTGAAATCATATCATATTCTTTGTGTCTGGCTTATTTTAATTGGCATAATGTTTTCAGGTTTATCCATGCTATCTCATGTATCTATATTCCATTTCCTAATTGTCATTTTCATGACTAACATGAGTCTTTGCTCATGAATGTGCAAAATGATTTATCAACCTAATAGCGATATCTTGGCATATTTTTTATGATCTAATAAAATGGCAACTGAAATTTTGGGAAAAAAGACTCATAATTCCTCAATTCTTTCCAAGAGAATTTATATTGACATGAAAATGATTGATTTTCTATAGTCTATAGATCTTAGTCTACGGATTAGTAGTTCTGAAACTTTAAAGTCTAGGGTTGAATCTTAGGATTTTAAAAAGCATCTAAATGATGCTGTTGGTGGTGGTCCTAGCCCACCTTTGACAGACACAACTGGAAATCCTCACATACAAAGTCTATGAAATTCAGCATATTGGATCCTCAGATATCCAATAAGACATAAGCCACAAAGAACAGTCACAAAGAATAGTCACAAAGTGCTTCCAAAATGAACAGGACACAGAATAGTGATTTCAGAGCATGTACAAAATTCTAAACTGGTGGGAAAACCCCATTTCCCACTAGGAAAAAAAAAACCATTCTAATAATTCCATATTTAACTCCAACCTGGAATTGGACCTACAACTAGTATGGAACAATGTAACTCAAGTAAGAAAGAGCAAAATGTTCCTTTTCCAGGGTTCCTTAGAGTACAAAAACCTCATTCAGTGTAAACAATGATCAGACACTATGGTGTAACAGAGAGGTTATGGTATTAGATACAGATAACTTATTTTTTACAATCATTAGATCATTCAACAAATATTTGCCAAATGACAATTAGGTACCAGGCACTCTGAATGACACTAGTTTATAAAACAGACCTTATAACAATTCATGGCACTCATGGTATTTTTAGGATTCAAGCCCATATGTAAGCAGTAGCATCTTGAGCAACTCATTTACTGCTCATAGCATCTTTTGTGGTATGGGGCATGACAATTGGCACCACTGACCCCCAAATCTTGCTTCAGAGAGCAAATGAATTTCTAAACAAAAGCTTCTGAGCATCTGCTTTTTATAGAATGAACCTTGGGAAATAGTAAGTTGTATTGACCGATGCCAAGGGTTCAATTCCTACTTTAGGGAAGAAGTTATAATCTCTGAAACTGAGACCACAAAATGCACTTCTCACCACAGAGATCACTATGTAACACTCTATAAGGCGTGTGCTCTGGTCTGTTACATGCAAAGATTCGCCACCAAGGAGAAATCTCCACTCTACTTCCAAACAAATGTCAAATGGCTTCTCTCTCTACAGATTCCCGCCTCTCTCTCTCCCGCCTCTCTTCTTTCTATACTCCCGCCTTCCTCTCTCTCTCTACCTGACTTCCTTCTTAGAACCTCTTCATAAAACCTGTTAATAACTGAAGATGGTGTAGAGATTAAGCTATTTTTAGGACCAATAATTTGTTGATTTTTTTTTCATTAGTCCATGAGCTGTTAAATTTGTAGCTAAATGTATTCTTACTGGGCAATTTAATTGCTCCAGTGAAATGCAAAATTTCCATCAACCAATTCTGTGGAGAAAGTGAAGGGAATCTAATTGTTCTGTCTATTGTATATTTTAATTAATTATCCTTCAGTGAAAAACCAGGTAACAAAAACAGTGATACTGTATTAAAAATGTTCAGGAAATTCATCAAATGGTTCACAAAGCATCCTTAAAACAGGTACAAATAGAGAAATCCAAGGCCTCAGAGATTCAGAATAAGCCACCAGAAAGTTGACACATGACAGGTATTTGCCTACATTTTAGTCTCATGTTTACTGATCCCTTTCTAGGATAATGGACTAGGCCATTTATTGGTAGGTTTTCTAGGCTTTTATCCTGAGTATTTTAAAATGTCAAAATTGACTTAATTATGGTAATACTTTTAAAGAGAAACACAGTAAGTTCCCTACATACAAACTGCCAAGATGCAAAGTCTTCACGTGTCCAATCACATAAGTTAGTTCACCTGTCTGGTGTACACTGTCATGTGAGTGCATGCTCTACAAGTGTACTTCTGTGCTTTTGTGTACCTTACTGTAAAGCACTGTACAGTATAGAGTTCAGTACACCATAGAAATGCAGTATCTTCAAGCCCAGGATGTCCAGAAGCAAGTATAAGTGCAGAGGTGATACAGCTGGTACTACTGTACTTTTCAAGGTATTATATTGTAAGATTTAAAATGTTTTCATTTTTTATGTATGATTTGTGTGAAAATATATTATAAACCTATTATAGTACAGTATTATACAGCCGATTGTACTAGTTGGGTACCTAGTGCTTCCCTGGTGGCTCAAGGCAACAAAGAATCCTCCTGCACTGCAGGAGACCTGGTTTCAATCCCTGGATTGGGAAGATCCCCTGGAGAAGGGAAAGGCTACTCACTCCAGTATTCTTGCCTGAGAATTCCGCGGACAGAGGAGCCTAGAAGGCTACAGTCCATGGGGTTACAAAGTCAGACATGAGTGAGCAACTAACTTTCACTCTCAAGTGAATTTTGTTGAATTTAGGAACAAACTGAACTTATGAAACCACTCTCAGAACCGAACTTGTCTATATGCAGTACCTACATACCTTGTCTAAATGAGTACCTACATTTTACAATAAGAAAGTATGTCATAGACAAATATTTTCCAAAGAGCACAAATCAGATTGCTAGAACTGAGACTAGGACTATGTGTATGAGACTCTTCATTTATTAATCAGAATATTTTGTTATAATTTCTCATGGTAACCATTATTATTTTCATTTTTAAGAGGTCAATATAAAAACCTGTAAAGTAACACCAAAGAGAAATTAATGGTGACAGTCTAAAATTATTTTCATTCTTTCTAAAATGTATATTCACTATGAACAATGGTATGAAATAAACAGATCAAGCTGTTAATTGTTGAAAAAGACAAAATCCTACTTAAGATTATCATTTAAACTAAGCACTCCATATTTCTATAATGAAAGATAAAATCATTGAATCACAATATGTATAGATTAATGATTGATATAAAGTTCCTGTAGAACCCTCCAGTTATTTTTCTGATGCTTTGATTTCTAAAATTCTTTGATAAATCTTTCTATGGTTTATATCTAAAAAACACTAATCCCTCTCTTAGAAAAATCTACAATTTTGCTAAAACATTTTATAATTCGTGACTTTAAAAACAGATAACTTTAAAATGTAAATATAACGTTAAAGATACATACAGCTTTTCCAGAACACATATATGTACAATATATCCTCATGAATCCATATAGCATATGCTAATTTTGTCTGGGGTGGAAGGTACAATGTTGTCTGGCTATCAATACAAATTGCTCCAAAGACTTTTCTATTACTTTTAGTTTCCAATTATTTTTTAAATTTTTTTTCTGAAAATAACCTTTTACTCATCACCCAGAAATAATTGCTAGTAAAATATTGGTATTTACATTTTTCCATTTTTTCTAATTCCACACATAATTTTTAAAAATAGAACTATATACTGCATACTGTTTTGTAATCTGTTCTTTTCAAAATTTAATACTTTACAATGACAAGATTTTCCAGATCCTAACTCCCAACAGAATGAGAAGTTTCAAGTGGGACTAACACAAATTAACAGTTATCCATGATTATCTGATTAATTCTATCAATACTGGTCTTCAGTGAGACACTAGCCCAAATTAGAACTTTGAGAGAATTGAATTATTGGGTTTGGGAGCAGTCACACTGCTAAAATTATGTGGGTAATTACCAATTCTTCCCTACAGTTAGGTCTATATTTGGCAAATCAAAACAACTGGTCGTGCTTTATGCAGTATTTAGGAAAACCTTGTTAAACTTACAATTAAGATCAGGACTGACAAAATAAACAATTAAAGCTAGTCTCCTGGGAAATAAAAAAAATGTTTAAAATAAAATTTGAGGATATCTTATTTAAATTTTTAGCAACTTTTCTTTCCCTGCATCTGGTCTTCTTCCACTTCTGCTGCCTTCCTTATTTTTGTTCTGTGGAGACAAGCATTATACAAAATCAACACCTGCCACCTTCTCAGTTAGGAGAGCTGAAACAACACTATTCAATGTTTGGAATAATAACTACCTTCTCTTAACCTCTATTCTATCATTTCTTGGGGAAGAAAAAGAATGGGGAAACTAAATATAAAGGGATTAATTTAAAAACTGATAGTAGGATATTTAAGGTGAAACATACACTGCAAGATCTTTTTCAAAGACTTTTGAAAATATTCCAGTGACGATTGCTCATGTATAAAATGGTCATATCTATTAATGTGTATGTGCATGCATGCTAAGTCACTTTAGTTGTGTCTGACTCTGCGATACTGTGAACTGTAGCCTGCCAGGCTCCTCTCTCCATGGGATTCTCCAGGCAAGAATACTGGAATCAAATGCCATGCCCTCCTCCAGAGAATCTTCCCGACCCAAGGATCGAATTTGCGTCTCCTGTATTGGTAGGCGGGTTCTTTACCACTAGTGCCACCTGGGAAGCTCACATCTATTAATACCTGCGTCTGATTTCAATTTCCATTAAAAGACCCTAGACAACATAGTGATTTTCCCTGTGTTTTACTCTCAAGGTATCAAAAATAACACAGATATATTCGAGCTGCTGCCTTCCAAAGGCTAGACCCTGCTGCGTCATTGAGGCAAAGGAATAAAACTGAATCAGGTCATGTATCCAAGTACACACTCCATGAAGGAGCCATTGATTTGGAACTCCCTATTTAGGGCAACATTTTGACCCTGGCTAGATTACTAGTTACTCAAAGTCAAGTAGTTTTAGTTGAGTTCTTATTGCATAAGTGCTCATATAGGAGGAAAAATATACATAGAACATCAAAATTTGCACCTCTGTAGGCAGTCTCAGTAGAGAATCCTAGGACTGAATAGACATGAAGATCTAGTAACTCTCTGATCCCTGGAGGTGGTTCCCTTAGGTCAGAAATGAAGCAAATTGCCTGGCACCATTGAAGGAACTAACACAACACGGTCCATGAATTACCTAAAAAGACTCTGCTGTTATTGTGCAAGTATGCTTTGTGAGAACTAACGGATATTTGAAAAGATATGAGCAGTACATCCCAACTGCATTTATTTGTTCTTATAAAGTTTTCTTAATTATAATAATTAAATAATCTAGCTGCAACATCATCTAGATAAAGGTATTTTTTTAGATAGGATTTTGCAACTCAAATCTCTTATGGAAATGGTAGTTGATGAGTTTCCTTAAGTCAAACAATTTTGCTCATCTAATTTGAAAAGTCATGTGATTGAACCATTAACTATGACCCCATAATCACAACAGAAAGCCACAGGTTAAAGATCCTAATGTCTTAAAATTAACTATAACCTCTTAACATCCTCCCCTTTCAATTTAAGTCCCTATTTTTAAAATCATTCTTATTATGATGAAATATCACAAAATGCATAATTTTGATTCTATTTATACTCATGCAATTATCAACAAATAAATCCTCCTTGAAGTGAAACATCTGATAAATTCCACACAAGTAATTTTTTTAAGAACTATAAATAAATTGGTCAGCTCCACCATTAAATTGTAATTATTGACAGTTATTGTATATGAAACAAAAAACAAAAGTAAGTATTGAGAGGAAGTAGCATTTGACCCCAGACTTCAAGGAAGCCCAAGAGCCTAACTGTCCAGGTAATGAAGACACAAATAAAAGATCTATCTTCCTTTCTAAAAATAATAGTCCATCTAGTTCTAATGCTCAGAGAAGACAATGGCAACCCACTCCAGTACTCTTGCTTGGCAAATCCCATGGACGGAGGAGCCTGGTAGGCTGCAGTCCATGGGGTTGCTAGGAGTTGGACACGACTGAGCGACTTCACTTTCATTTTTCATTTTCATGCATTGGAGAAGGAAATGGCAACCCACTTCAGTGTTCTTGCCTGGAGAATCCCAGGAACGGGGGAGCCTGGTGGGCTGCCGTCTCTGGGGTCGCACAGAGTCGGACACGACTGAAGTGACTTAGCAGCAGGAGCAGCAGTCCTAATGCTAAGATTTCCCATGTGTCTTGCAAATCCTGCCATAGAGATGGTCCTCTACTCTCCCCAGAATGAAGCCTGCCCCAGTTAAGAGAATTTTGAAAAGATAAACCAAGAGGAACAAATGCACCTTCAGAATACAGAAACTTAGTTTTGATTCCTGGTAAAATCTCAGAGCTTCTCCCTGGCCCCGGTGGTTTATTTGTAAAACACAATCTCCTCAGCACCCCATCCAGTGCTGTGACACTGTGACTAGGGTAGATTGAAAGACATTTTAATGAATCTTTTTTAAGTCACACAGTAACATAACACTTCCTTCAGGAAAACAAGCTAGGATTTTATATAACACTCCACATATTTTAATTATTTTTCCTCTTAGATTATCTACTTTTCAAAGGAGAAATAAAGTACTACATAATGTTATGATTGGGATCTCCAGTTAACTTCCACGCTGAAATACTCACAAATTCTTCATGGAAATGACAAACAGCAGAGTATGAAAAACACGTGTCAAACTAGTGGAGTGAGAAAATAAAAAATTAAAAGTATCATAAATGTTCTTTACATGATCACTCCGTCATTTTTATGTTTACTTATAATGTTTGGGTAGGTAACAAGTTAAAAGTCAAGAAAGAGACACCTTGAACAACTAACTTAACTGCATTAAATAATCTATACTATTTATAAAGATGTCAAGAAAGAAAATAATACTTGAATTCTCACAGAACAAGTCTTCTCGTTATTATTAAGGTCTTGACAGAGGAAAGGATAATCAGAGTTGACAGGTGTTTACCATGCACTGTATTCCACTCAATAAACCTGTTTTTCAATATACAGTGACAACTCTTATTTGAATTGGAACAGCTATCTTTTTAAAACTACAAAATTTTAAATGGTTCTTTCTATTTGCTTGTTTGTCTTTTCGAAGGTTTATTTGACTCTAATATCCTAGGATATTGCTCACCAAACTCTGTTTTATGGAACACTAACTTTAGGGATTTAAAAATATTAACAGTACAACTTTAAGGCAAGGGTTCTATGGAAAATTAAGCTTTGGAACACTAGGTTAGAGAAGAGAGTTGAGTTTCTTTACTGCAAGGCTTCTCAGAGTCAAATGCTAACATGAACTGCACATTGCAAACAGATGGATATAGTATGCAGGTGTCCAAAATGTCTTTCAGAATAGAGTCTCTTTTTGCCTAAGACAAGTTAACATCTCACAGATGGTATGGATAACACTTCTTTATGATTTAGTTAAGAAGCATTACATTCAAAGATATTAATTAAAAATTACAGTTGTTCCTGACAACTAAGATATTAATTAAAAATTACAGTTGTTCCTGACAACTAAGAAGTGTTATATTCAAAGATATTAATTAAAAATTACAGTTGTTCCTGACAACTAGGGGACAATTAAAGCTGTCCCCTAGTCTCCCAGAATATTTCACTAAAATAAAAATACTCTTAGGAAAGATGGAATATTAGCCCATTATCTATCTCTAACAGCTTGGTTCTAGATTAGTTTAACAGAAAATGCCAGAAAAATAAGTGGGAGAAATGAAAATAAGATATACTTAAGAAGCAGAGTAAGCAGATTATGTAGGGCAAAGCAGAGCCTCAATTCTGTCTTTGGAGGCTTAAGAAAGAAGTTATTAGGGCTCTTATTAAGTGTACTCTAACTGCTCTAACAAATTGAGTGATCCCCAAAATGCATCATGGTTCAAACCTAAGTAAAGTTCACTTATGGCTCAGATAACTGTCAACAATCTGAAGCTTCGGTTGTTAGGAGCCACAGAGTGCACGCACCTCAACTCTGTTGTACTGTCAATAGCTTTTCCACAGTCAACACGTGGCTTCCAAGGTCACCTTTGGAAGGTCCATTCTAGCCAGTGGAAAAGGAATAGAAATTAGAGGTGCATGCAGGAGGATATTTTAAACTAGAAATCTGTACTTGGTGTGCATCACTCCTCATATTTCTTTGGCTAAGTAGAGTCACATGACCACAATAACTACAGGAGAAGTTGTGAAATGCGATCCAGCTGGTGCACAGAAGATGAGGAAAATATACATTTTTGTTAACACATAGTAGCCTTTGCTACATATATATAAGGAAAAAGAGGTTAAAATGAGATTCCACAGTAGGGAAATGTCACAAAGCACAAGGAAAACAAAGACAAATGTGTTCTATGCCATTGCCCAGTGCTAGAAGTGTTTGCACCATCATAAACAAACAAACAAAAAAGGACACAAAAAGCTATTTGGAAAAGTTAAAATTAATCCAAACATCAAAAATAGAACAATTAAATGAATTATGATTCCCTGGTGGCTCAGTGGTAAAGAGTCTGCCTGAAATGCAGGAGACACAGAGACTTGGATTTGATCCCTGGGTTGGGAAGATCCCCTGGAGAAGGAAATGGGAACCAACTTTAGTATTCTTGCCTAGAGAATCCCATGGACAGGGGAGCCTCATGGGCTACTGTCCATGGGGCTGCAAAAAGTTGGAGACAACTCAGCAAATAAACAACAACAGATTCATAGAATATCATGTAGTCAGTAAACATCATGTTGCAGAATAATGCCATAATGTTTGAAAATTTGCAAGATTTTCACAGTATTAAGATGTATAAATAGAGTATGTTCAATCTGACCTAATTTTTCTAAATATATATATATATATATATATACATATATACAGTTATAAGCATGTGGGGAAGAAAGCCTAGAAAGACAGTCGTTAAGGTATTATTTCTGAGTACTATCCTTGGGTATTAAAATTATGGATATTTAATTTTTAAATTTTTATCTGTAATTTCTTATTTTAAAAAAATGAATACATAGTATGTTTATCATAAATAATATTTTCAAATAAAAATATAATAATGTAACTAAATATATATCAATTATAAAATTATGAAGCTGTTGATAGTAAAAAGTAAAGACAAAATAAAAAAACATGTATTTGATCTCTTTCCCCACATATCTGATGGGGACATTATATTAAGACATGAGGTAAAAACTGTGAACATGATTGCTGGTAGAGAAAAAAATAGCTTCAACTATTGCTGCAATCTTTACTTTATAATTTTAACAAACAACAACAAACATTTCTGAGCTTTCATTATGAACCTAGATAGACAAAGGCCAATGTTATTTTGTGCCACCAATTATCTCTGTTGATCGATGGACCAGCAATTACTTTCCATCCAGAGCTTTGCTCAGTAAAAACTCATACATTATTTTCTGTTTAT
Source organism: Bos indicus (assembly GCF_029378745.1). Taxonomy (NCBI): domain Eukaryota; kingdom Metazoa; phylum Chordata; class Mammalia; order Artiodactyla; family Bovidae; genus Bos; species Bos indicus. The sequence goes on along the minus strand of NC_091763.1, from coordinate 57,729,390 downwards.
TGATTCTGATGCATGCACCATTCTGTTGCATACAGCAACACAGAGAAAACAAAAGCTTATAAAGCAATTATTCAAATATATACATATATATCTACATAGCCACACAACTACGGAATTTTAGCAATATATATGGTGACAATATCCTTAATACTTTGCAATTTTAAATTAATTTATAATTATCTCCAATAATTGTAAAGAGATTAAATTACATTTTAAGTAAGTATATTTGTGAACTTCTTTCTAAACATTATAAAATTCATGGCCACTGCCCCCACAAATAACACTAGGCAAAAGTGTAAATATTCAGGTATAATAGGTCAATAAGAAATATGACTAGGCCCATTAAGATCACAGAATAACTAATTTTACACCTGCCTCTACCACACTCTGTACTCCTAGGTAGCACCATTCCTCTAAAGATTTCATCTCAATTATTTTAGCTATATCCTAATTACATGGTTAAGTACTAAAAGGATAGAACCAATACTTATCTTTCATAAGTAAACTGGAGTAGTAGAAAGATCATGGGCATTGGGTCAGGATTTTTTACCTTGGAAAGCCTCCTTATCTTTGTCACTTTCTAAATCCAAGCCTTTATTATCTGGTACCTGCAATATCGCATAAACCTCATTACCAAGCCCCCTAACTCCACTGCTGATGTGCTCTTAGCTACCAAACTACCAAAAGATGGCTTTTAAAAAACAAGCCTGGGGACGTCATTTCTTGCTTGAGAACCTTGTTGGTTCTCCAGGTATGTGATATATAGAAAGTTAGATCTATTAGATCTGACCTTACTTTCCTTGGCAATATGGTCTCTTAATGGAATACTCTGATGTGTTGCTGGACAAAAATAGACTCATATTCATATGTGGCACCTTTTTCTTAATGGCACATTTTAAAGTTTTTCTTTTTTCTCTCTTGGAAAGTTATCTAATTTTCATGCAATAAGATGAAAATGTGTGTTTCATAATTAAAAGTAAATTTCATGAGTTATACTGGATTAGCACAAATCCTATGAACTGTTTACATAGTACTGGTATTTCAAACCACAATACTTAGGATGATCAAAGCAAAGTCTACAGAAGATTAATAAATGATAATGTTTTGTACATACAAGAAAATGTTATGGTCTTGACAAAACCTCTCAGAGGTTGAGAAAAGACCAGGATGCTTTCATTTTTTTGAGCCTCTCAGTATATTAAAAAAATAGAGAAGGGACAAAATATAATTGAATATAGTATGACTTATTCTAAGTGTTTATATTTAATAGATTAACATGTTCAACATTTAAAAATGTGATGCACTATAACTGTGCAAATTAACTGTGCACTATAACTCACAAATTAAGATTCATTATCACAATGAATATTCACAATTTATCAAAGGTGGTGTGGTTCAGTAATAGAAGCAAAGCTTAAAGGTTTTTGATGACCAACTTTCTGCAATCTTGTCAGGATGTCATTACATGATAACATCAAAATAATCCACTAAGGCCTCTTCTGAATGGAAACCTGGATCCACAGGCCACCCTGGCCCTCTTCGTCTGGTTTTTGTCCTCAGACACAGACTGTCAGACCCTGATAATTACATAGGAAGTACCTGGCTCTTAAAATAACAATAATAACCACGACTGCAATGGTTCCTATTATCTGTGAATTGAAATACTAGTTCAGTTCAGTTCAGTTCAGTCGTGTCCAACTCTTTGCAACCCCATGAATCACAGCATGCCAGGCCTCCCTGTCCATCACCAACTCCCAGAGTTCACTCAAACTCACGTTCATCGAGTTGGTGATGACATCCAGCCATCTCATCCTCTGTTGTCCCCTTCTCCTCCTGCCCCCAATCCCTCCGAGCATCAGAGTCTTTTCCAATGAGTCAACTCAAGCATCTTCAATTGAACATGGTTTCCACAATCACCTACCTATCACACTTCATACTTACTTTTTGCACCTAGCCTATCTATCCAGCTGCGAATTTAGATCCTGCTGTCCTCTTTGTTTTTGCGAAAGCTGTTCATTCAGCCTAGAAAGCGCTTTCCATTTCTGCCACCAAAATCCCACTGGCCAAGCCTTTTCTTAAATTATCTGCTCTTTTATGAAACTGTCACTGTTCCTGAATTTTGCTTTTTTTAATCCTTGATTGATTGCATTTCACATATGTTCACTACATAAATTATGTGATAATATTATATGTACATTTATTTCCCAAGCAATTATATGTCTATTCGGGGCAAAGAAAATCCTGTATGCATCTCTACATTATCTCTGTCCCCTGGCCCAATATATCACACATGGTAAACATTTGATAAATATATATTAATTAGAATTACAATAGCCATAAGCTTTTGGCAACACACTTATTTGAGTAAATATTTCCAGTGGTTTCATAACATAAATACCCAACTACGTATTTAACAGCTAACTTATTAAATAACATGTATAATAATTATAGATTTACTACTCATTTCAAGTATATTAGGCATAAAGTATATACATTATAAATATTAAACAAAGAAGAAAGTATAATGATACTGCATCAATTATGTTATCAGCCCTCAAAAGTAAGATAAATCATAATCACATTCTAGCTTAATTTTCAAAACAAAACCTCAGCCATATTTGAAATTCAAATAAAGATGTATTGCTTCTTTTTAAAACTTAACTGACTTCCGAAATGTCTTGGCAAGAGTTTTATAATATACAACAGATTCATTAGGAAGTTTAATCAGATCACTGAAGCATTTGTTCATATGGAAAGTTCATCCAAATGTATCAAAACTCTTAGCCAATATCAATATAACTATAATTAAGAATATATTCAGAAATAATGCCATAATTAATGCTTACTCAAATTGCCAACTTCTTGGCAAATACATTAATGTTGTCCTTGTAGGCCACTTGTATTCAATCCTGGGAGTTAAGACAACTTGGCTGGACCCCAGTGACAAATTACTTAGGAGGGAAAAAGATAATTTCTTTAGTGAGAATTTATTGCATCAAAGGGAATACATACTGTAGGAAATAATAACCTACTTGTACTGACTGAGTTCTCAACCTTATCTTGTTTTATAAAAACAAAAGTATACATTTTCAAAATCATAAGGATACTAAAGCAACTAATGGAGAAAGAACTGATATTATATCATATCACATAACAAAGAAAAGGGTCAGGCTTTCCTAAGACCCTACTGCCTTTCAGCCTTTCAACCTATGCCAGCTCCTTACAGCTCACAGTAATAGGCAGACACACGCCATGCGAATGGCTGCAATGAAGAGGAAAAGGAAATGTTATCACAGCACCCTCCTCTCCTTCCTCTCCATGGCCAACTCTGCACATTAGTTAATTGTGTGGCTCGGACTCATGCTCCTATTATTCTACTAAAACTGGCCTCTTCAAAGTTATAATGATTTCCCAGTGAGTAAAATCAATTGGGTTCATTTCCTTGCCCTTGCTCTAAAAATTCTACCCTGATAACTGAGCCTCTCCTTCATGAAAATCTTTTCAATGTTAATGAAGATTCAGGGTTTTTTTTTTTTAAGTTCCTTTTTGAGCCCTTCCTGTCAGACCCCCCCAGGAAAGAGGATACCCCCAAAGCTGACCTTATCTCTCTTTGCCTTGGTATTCTCATGTGTTCAACTACTAGGCCCATAAAAATGAGAGGAAGGTCTAAAATCTCTTTTCCCCAAAGTCCTAGAGTTCTCCTTACTTCCCATCCAGTAGGTTGACTTTCTTGTGAACATAGCCACCTAGGTGTTGCATTGATACCTCAAACTCAAATGGTCAAAAACCAAATATACTTGTCTCTCTTCTCCCCTACTGCCACAAAAAACAAACCACAAAACCACAGAACTGGAACCCTCCTCCTGACTTCTCTATTTCTTTGGCTGAAGACACTCTTTTTCTAGAGAATCGTGTTGGACACTGGAGTCAGATTCAACTTTTCCATTCCCTCTCTGCCCATTTCAGGGGAGCCTGCCTTGCCAATGTCTCTGGTGTTGGTCTTGTCTCTGTCCTTCTCACTATAAACACTCCAGAGCTACTTCTCGCTGGTTCTTATCTGGAATTTTTTTTTTTTTAAGTCTCTATTTGTCCCTATGCATTCCATCTTCAATGCCATTTTCTTAAATTTTGACTATTATCCTCTCTCCAGGTCATTTTGCATAGAGAAACCACATAGCTGACTTTTACTGACAACCCCAAGTGATCTTTGCTCAGGTCCAAAACAGTTTCCTGTGATCTCACCTTCTTTGCCAAAGCCATAGGAACTCAGCCTACTAGTTAACCTGGCTCTCAGGGTTATTTCCCCCTCAGTTCAGTTCAGTTCAGTCACTCAGTCGTGTCTGACTCTTTGCGACCCCATCAATTGCAGCACGCCAGGCCTCCCTGTCCATCACCAACTCCCGGAGTTCACTCAGACTAAAGTCCAACGAGTCAGTGATGCCATCCAGCCATCTCATCCTCTGTCGTCCCCTTCTCCTCCTGCCCCCAATCCCTCCCAGCATCAGAGTCTTTTCCAATGTGTCAGCTCTTCTCATGAGGTGGCCAAAGTATTGGAGTTTCAGCGTTAGCATCATTCCTTCCAAAGAACACCCAGGACTGATCTCCTTTAGAATGGATTGGTTGGATCTCCTTGCAGTCCAAGGGACTCTCAAGAGTCTTCTCCAACACCACAGTTCAAAAGCATCAATTCTTCGGCTCTCAGCTTTCTTTACAGTCCAACTCTCACATCCATACATGACCACTGGAAAAACCATAGCCTTGACTAGACGGACCTTTGTTGGCAAAGTAATGCCTCTGCTTTTGAATAAACTGTGGAAAATTCTTCAAGAGATGGGAATACCAGACCACCTGATCTGCCTCTTGAGAAATTTGTATGCAGGTCAGGAAGCAATAGTTAGAACTGGACATGAAACAACAGACTGGTTCCAAATAGGAAAAGGAGTATGTCAAGGCTGCATATTGTCACCCTGCTTATTTAACTTATATGCAGAGTACATCCTGAGAAACGCTGGGCTGGAAGAAGCACAAGCCGGAATCAAGATTGCTGGGAGAAATCTCAATAACGTCAGATATGCAGATGATACCACCCTTATGGCAGAAAGTGAAGAGGAACTAAAAAGCCTCTTGATGAAAGTGAAAGTGGAGAGTGAAAAAGTTCGCTTAAAGCTCAACATTGAGAAAATGAAGATCATGGCATCTGGTCCCATCACTTCATGGGAAATAGATGGGGAAACAGTGGAAAAAGTGTCAGACTTTATTTTTGGGGGGCTTCAGAATCACTGCAGATGGTGACTGCAGCCGTGAAATTAAAAGACATTTACTCCTTGGAAGAAAAGTTATGACCAAACTAGATAGCATATTTCCACCTACCCCCACATTAAGCCTAAATAAAAAATGAGATAAGCTGTCCTGAATGTCTACTCTCAGCTTCTTCTTTTTAGCACTAGGAAAAGTGTACTCCTCAGCTAAACACTATATTTAATAGCCTCTTTTATTGCTAGGTGTGGTCATGTGACTATATTTTGCCAATGGGATATGAGGAGAAACCACATGCACAGCTCTCAGACTGTGCCTCTAAAAGAAAGCAGCAAGCACTCCACTTCTTTCTCCCTTTCCATCTTTAATCTCGCCAATGCCAGAAACACCTTAGGGGCTGGGGACTGACCAGGATTCTGGGTCCTAAACAACCTCCTGGAGCAGCACCATGCCTTCCCATCCTTCTTTTCCAGGTCTCTGTAATTTGGATATTTATGTGTGAAAGAAACAAGCCTTTGTTATTTTATTCTGTTATTTGGTAGCTGATAAAACTGGTTATCTAATAAATAGACACAATCTCTCCAACACCTCTTCTCCTTGTGAACGACAAGGACATGTGTGGCTCCAGAGATATTGTAGAGCAAAGATTCAAACAGTAATAGTCCTCAGCTTCTAATGCCAACAGAAAAGTCTAATTGGTATTACACAGAAAGGAACATAGTACAAAAAACAGAGGAACATATTTTCAGTTTGAGCCCTAATAAGAAAATAAATCTTCCTTGAAAAAGGCCCACAGCTACAAGACATTTGAGGCAGATAGAAAATTAGAGAGCTGCAACAATCACACCATTGCTATTAGGAAGAAAAGGAGACATTCTGAAGAGCACAATAGAGAGAAGGAAAACTAACAGGAGCGTGTCACTGGCTCATACAAAGACTCAGAACTTGGAGATAAGGGTCAGGAGAAATAGAAGCTGCAGTCCCAATGCAGGCTGACTTGGAGTGAAAACATTCTAGGGTCTGTTAAAGAGGAGCAATCCAATTGAAAGAATCCACCTGCAATGCAGGAAACCCCAGTTCAATTCCTGGGTCGGGAAGATCCACCGGAGAAGAGAAGGGATAGGCTACCCACTCCAGTATTCTTGGGCTTCCCTGGTGGCTCAGCAGGTAAAGAATCCGCCTGTAATGTGGAGACCTGGGTTCCGTCCCTGAGTTGGGAAGATCCCCTGGAGAAGGGAACGGCTACCCACTCCAGTATTCTGGCCTGGAGAATTCCATGGACTGCATAGTCCATGTGCAGAGTTGAATACAACTGAGCGACTTTCACTTTCTTAAAGGAATTGAAAGAACACAAAAGCGTAAGGGAGATTCAGAATAGATCACAACAGATGCTAGACCCTAAGCTAAAATTTAAGACCTTCTCTGTAGAAAGGACGGAGAAGGCAATGGCAACCCACTCCAGTTCTCTTGCCTGGAAAATCCCATGGATGGAGGAACCCAGTAGGCTGCAGTCCGTGGGGTATCTAAGAGTCGGACACGACTGAGCGACTTCACTTTCATTTTTCACTTTCACACATTGGAGAAGGAAATGGCAACCCACTCCAGTGTTCTTGCCTGGAGGATCCCAGGGACAGGGGAGCCTGGTGGGCTGCCGTCTATGGGGTTGCACAGAGTTGTACATGACTGAAGCAACTTAGCAGCAGCAGCAGCTGTAGAAAGGAAAAATCCTGGGTTCATACCTGAACTCCACTGAAACAAATTTATAGTTATCTAGTTACTGATCATATTTGGATTTATGTTAAATAATAGTTGTAAGAAAACTGTTTCCCCCAGATGCTGACCAGCAAGAGGCAAAAGGTCATCAAGGACACAGTGAAATTACTCTGTTTCTTCTCTGAGATAAGGAAGTGAGTTGTGGTTACTGAGTTTGGTCCAGTGACAGGGAGATTCCAACCTTCACAAACAGTCCTTGAAGCGGACATGTCTGGTGCACAGATTTTGTATTTCAGTTCATTCCGGTTCAGGTTTCTAAGAATTAGCTGTTTTTCCAGTTCTAGCAAGACTATATAGTCTTGCAGCATCACAGGCAGCTGTGAACCCCATTAGGGATCCTGGATAAAGGAAAACCAGTGCTACATCTCTTCCCCAGCTTTTGCCAGTCTATGTAGCTTTAGTCAAATGAATCACAAGCTCTGTGTGTGTGTGTGTGTGTGTGTGTTTTCTAGCTGTCTATAAGCCACCAAAAATATTGGACTAATAAAGAAATATACTTCTATGGGTTAGGTCACTTTTAACAAATCCTTTTACAACATTCATAACATGCAGAAGTAAGAAATCCCTTCAGATGTAATACTCACAGGATGCCTTAGAACATAGCATTAATTGCATGGATTTCAGTATCAGAGAGGCCTGGGGTTAAATCCTAGCTTTACTGCTGGACTTCATGTATAACTTATAAATCATCTCCAAACTTCAGTATATTCTACTGCAAAATTAAGATCAAGTAATAACACAGACAAGTGTACAATTGCATGTATGTTAAGTGCTATTACAAATCAAAATACTGCAGAGAGATATTACAGGAGGTCTGACCTAGTTTAGGAAATCAGGGAATGCTTCCCTAAAGAAGTGAATTTCCAGTAAGATATAAAGGATGAAGAGGGCTAACCCAGGCTTAGCAAAGAGTGTTCCAGACAAGAGGAAATGTCTTCAGTTCTTAGATATCTGAGCATGTCTCCAGGCTGCCTTTACAGAATGGAAGGCAAATACCACTGAACGTTGCAAAGGAGATTTTCCTTCATAACTCTGTCTTCTGATGTCCGGTGTCGGGTCTGAGAAACCAGATGCAAATCTGATTGATCTATGTTTTTTAAGATTTTTTTTTCTTCTCTTGAAACTTTTATGATATCCTGTTTATCTTTGGTGTTCCCAAAATTCAATATCATGGTATGGATTACTATATGGGAGCAATCAAATGACAAGTTTCCTTCTTCAGGTCTGGGTTATTGTCTTCTAGTATTTTCTTGCTAATTCTTTTTGTTTGCTTTTTCTATTTATCTGAGATTCCTATACTGCACTCCCTTTATTGGTGCTATGCCTTATTGCTTTATTTTTCATATTTTCATCTACTTGTCCTCTTGCTCTATTTTCTCCATGATTTTCTCAAAACTGTTTCCTAACTTTATTGATGTAAAATTTCCACAATAATTTTTTTTTTTTATCCTTTAAGAATGTTCTCTAGTTCTCTAATGAACAGGTCCTTTATCACAGTATCCCTAATTCTTATTTTAGATACATTATACTCTCAAGCTTTTCTGAGTATACGAGATTAAAAAAATAAGAGACTTATGCTCCCAGAATTATTATATGTTCATCTAGAATCAACTTTATTCCTTGTTTTTTTTTTTTTTCATCTTTTACTTTCATGTTGTTGGGTCAGAAAGTGGAGTTGCTAATATAGGTTTCATTCACTGTTGTTTAAAAAGGACTTTTTCCTAAGTCTTTTCCTTGAGTGGGAATTCTGACTGGGACGCTTGTGTGGCATAGGGGAGCATCAGGGGAAGGAGCTGAAGGCAAAGAGTGAAACTTTCCAACTAGTTTGTTTTGCTGTTTAGTGGCTAAGTCATGTCTAACTCTTCCACAACACCATAGATTGCAGTCTGCCAGGCTCCCAGTCCAGGGGATTGCCCAGGCAAAAATACTGGAGTTTGTTGCCATCTCCTTTCCAGGGGAACTTTCTGACCCAAGGACTGAACCTACATCTCCTGCAATGCAGGCGGACTATTTACCACTGAGCCACCAGGGACGCCCTGAAGGTTAAGGGATTAAAAGGACAGGGAACCACCTGACAGATTTCAGATGGCTGGATTTCAGTCTTCAGATTTGTTATGGCAGTTGACATAACAAGAAGACTTTACTTTGACTTAACAAGAAGACTTTACTCCTTTCAATCTGAGGCATTCATATCCATCTAGAAGCCTTAGCTTCCCCAAGTCAATTCATTCAATTTCTTTACAGAAGAATCAGCGGTTTGGTTGTTGTTAACTGAACACCTGCCACATGACTTTCTCTAAAAACAGAAGTTAGGCAGAAGTATGGAAAGTCTCTCAATTTCTATTTATAGCCACCCTTCTTATCAAAACCTCTATAGACCTTGTGAACTCAGCCTAGAGTTCCTCTCCTCTGTTAAAGCTTTATTGCTACAATATTGTAAAGTGATTAGCCTCCAATTAAAATTTTAAAAATAAAATAAATAAATAAAATGTTTCATTAGGTATGTAAGGCAAGCCCCCGCTTCTGGTCTACTACTTCTAACTAAAAGTTCTTAATAGTCTTGTATGTGTAGTCTCAACTTAGCTGGGGTAATAGCTCTTGCCTTTAGAAGAACAAAATTCAAGGGATCACCAGAAGACGATATAACAGAAAAGGCAATTAGGTGATAATGAATTTGGATGAAGGGGCACTTCATTTTGTAAAAACCTTTTATTATATATCACTTACAATATATTTAGTTCAGTTCAGTTGCTCAATCGTGTCCCACTCTTTGCGACACCACGAATTGCAGCACACCAGGCCTCCCTGTTCATCACCAACTCCTGGAGTTTACTCAAACTCATGTCCATTGAGTCGGTGATGCCATCCAGCCATCTCATCCTCTGTTGTCCTCTTCTCCTCCTGCCCCCAATCCCTCCCAGCATCAGAGTCTTTTCCAATGAGTCAGCTCTTCTCATCAGGTGGCCAAAGTATTGGAGTTTCAGCTTCAGCATCAGTCCTTCCAATGAACATCCAGGACTGATCTCCTTTAGGATGGACTGGTTGTATCTCCTTGCAGTCCAAGGGACTCTCAAGAGTCTTCTCTAACACCACAGTTCAAAAGCATCAATTCTTCAGTGCTCAGCTGTCTTCACAGCCCAACTCTCACATCTATACATGACCACTGGAAAAACCATAGCCTTGACTAGACGGACCTCTGTTGGCAAGGTAATGTCTCTGCTTTTGAATATGCTATCTAGGTTGGTCATAACTTTCCTTCCAAGGAGTAAGAGTCTTTTAATTTCATGGCTGCAATCACCATCTGCAGTGATTTTGGAGCCCCCAAAAATAAAGTCTGACACTGCTTCCACTGTTTCCCCATCTACTTCCCATGAAGTGATGGGACCAGATGCCATGATCTTAGTTTTCTGAATGTTGAGCTTTAAGCCAACCTTTTCACTCTCCTCTTTCACTTTCATCAAGAGGCTCTTTAGATCCTCTTCACTTTCTGCCATAAGGGTGTCACTTTCTGCCATAAGGGTGGTGTCATCTGCATATCTGAGGTTATTGATATTTCTCCCGGCAATCTTGATTCCAGCTTGTGCTTATTCCAGCCCAGCGTTTCTCATGATGTACTCTGCATATAAGTTAAATAAGTAGGGTGACAATATACAGCCTTGACGTACTCCTTTTCCTATTTGGAACCAGTCTGTTGTTCCATGCATTAGTTATTAACAAACACTCTTTAGAAAACATATGGGTGAGCCCCTGGGGCAGGCTGAAAATATGGGACTTCTCACCAGTATTTTGAAACATGTTTGTTTGTTTTGTAAATATACAAAAAAGCTAGAAAAGCCACAGTTAGTAGTAAGAGCACTGAACAAGAACTACTTATAGATGTTCTATGTAGACAGTGATATTGATTAGCCAATTCATCAACATGTCACAAGATGGTGGTAATACATGAACAGAGCATTATCAATAGAACACAAGTAAACTTCTGCATGTCCAATTATAGCATAAGGATTCCAGTGTCACAAAAGATATGCAAAGACATCATTTTTTTAATCCCTAACACAGGTGCCAAAACACCTGTCAGTTGCTACTGTACAAAGGATTACTTTGCTCCTATAAAATAAAATAATGTAATGTTTAATTATTTCAAACATCCTTTTAAGCCAGTCTTCTATGAGGGTCCCAGTGTAATTAAAATCCATTGAAGCATAACTTCAACTTACATAATTTTCATACCTTATATGATTGTATTCAATCAAGTATGAAACCATGATAAAAATATAAAACTATTAAATATACCTATTAAATATAGTGTCCTTCTTAAAAGCTTTTGCAGTTTAGTTTCAAAGATATTAAAGAAAACTTGAGAGAACAGGTTAAAATCAGTTGTTTTTATGCCAAAAAGGAGATCTTGTTTCATCATAACTATTTGAATTAAAACTATTATGAAATTTGGTAGATAGTTAATTATACCTCACATGGCTCAATTAAAGAAACATTTAGGAGAATTTCTCAATTGATATTCTGGCAAAATCCTTCATTGCTAAAACATAATGAAAATTACATTGGAACGTAAGGCCAAGTATAAATATGAACATTTAGGGGTAAACTAAAGTCAAATTATAATACTCAATTTATAATCAGATTACACTCTTTCTTTACCAAAAGATTTCCATCTAACACCACTCCCAAAATCAATAATCAAGAAAACAGACATATAATCCACTTTGATGTTTATGAGAAAGAAGCAAGCAATTAGAGGTAAAAAATTTACTACAGCCCAGGGCTACAAAGTTGACCATACCCTGATTCCTCCAACGTGCCAATACAATGTAAGGAATTACAATGGAACAGAGCAAACTAAAATAGAACTGCAGTGCCCATGGTACATACAACATTAAGTGAACTTCCTAATCCTATGAGAGTGAAGCCTAAGCAGAGAAGTATGAAGATGAATGAAGAGACCCTGTGAAGCACAAGCAGAATTTGGAAAATAATCTTTCTAAAATGAGCATAGATAAGAACTAACATAGGTAAAAGTTACTCTAAAGTGACAGAATTCTTTGCAGGCCCAAAGAGGGAGGATTAAAGCTTACTATTATCCAATCAAGGAGATTCCCTGGTGGCTCAGATGGTAAAGCATCTGCCTGCAATGCAGGAGACCCGGGTTCAATCGTTGGGTCGGGAAGATCCCCTGGAGAAGGAAATGGCAACCCACTACAGTATTCATGCCTGGAAAGTTCCACAGACAAAAGAGCCTGGTGAGCTACAGTCCATGGGGTCACAAAGAGTCAGACATGATGGAGCGACTTCACTTTATTATCCAATCAAAGGCATAAATATCCAGAGAAGGAATGTGTTAACTACCAAGGAGGCTGGTCAGGAAAAAGAGCAAGAAAAAAAGTTGAAGGAGCAATCAAATTGGCCAAAGTCTTATCCAGCAAAGTCGTCAGGGAAAGGGATGAAAAATTTGGGGGAGTTGGGCCACCTGCCAATTTCATGAAAGATACATGCCTGATTTAAAGTAGAGATACTTTGAAAAAATTCTCTAGAGCACAGATGAGTGGTTTCAAATCTCAGGACTTGAGTACTTGCAGCCCCTTCAGAAGCTGGAATGATAAGGGATGGGGTACTTTGCCTGGAAAATCCCATGGATGGAGGAGCCTGGTAGGCTACAGTCCATGGGGTTGCTAAGAGTTGGACACGACTGAGCGACTTCCCTTTCACTTTTCACTTTCATGCATGGGAGAAGGAAATGGCAGCCCACTCCAGTGTTCTTGTCTGGAGAATCCCAGGGACGGGGGAGCCTGGTGGCTACCGTCTGTGGGATCACACAGAGTCGGACACGACTGAAGTGACTTAGCAGCAGCAGCAGGAGGAGAAGACACAAACTCCATTCTGCTTCCATCTGTTACATGTTTGAGCAAAGGACACGGGTCTTAAAAAATGGAAAAACTCCTGACTTAGCTGAAATTATTTTTATTATTCTGACTGAAGGTTCAGCACACAGTATTCCAGACAGTTTTTCGGGTCCCATGCATCCTGACTCTGGAGATGACCCCAGACAGCAGAATCAGCAATTTGGGTCACTAGAAAGAAAGAATCCTTTAGGAAACAACACCGTTGCCCTCTGATTATTTTGTTTTGTTTTCATCAACTCTTGTGAGTTTAGTGAGGGTGAGTCAAGGCACAGGAGGCCGAATAGCTTGGGAAAGGCAGGTAAAAGTTTTCCAAGTTTTCCAAGCTGCACATTCCAGGACTGCGGTAATGACACCATGCAGGTAATCCTTCCATGTATGTTCTCCTCTGAGAATTCAGAATGCTCTCGTAGTGACACTGCATCTAGAACCCTCACACCATCGGTGACCTTTAGGAGGATTTTCTACTACTGTGTGCTTATTGTTGGTGGCTTCCCAGGTGGCACTAGTGGGAAAGAGCCTGCTTGCCAATGCAGAAGACATAAGAGATGCAAGTTCAATCCCCGGGTCAGGAAAAATCTCTGGAGAAGGAAATGGCAACCCACTCCAGTATTCATACCTGGAGAATTCCATGGACAGAGGAGACTGGTGGGCTACAGTCCATAGGGTCACAAAAAGTCGGACACGACTGAGGTGACTTAGCATGTGCGCATGCACATACACACACACACACACACACACACACACACCCTTGCTTTTATTATTGTTACCTGATGTGAAGAGTTGACACATTAGAAAAGACATGCGGGGAAAGATTGAATGCAGGAGGAGAAGGGGACTACAAAGGATGAAATGGTTGGAGAGCATCACTGATTCAATGGACATGTGTTTGAGCAAGCTCCAGGAGATGGTGAAGGACAGGGAAGCCTGACTTGCTTCAGTCCATGGGGTTGCAAAGAATTAGACACAATGGAGCAACTTAACAACAACAACAGATACTTTTTCCTCTCCATCTTAGATACTTGTATGAGACAAAGGCAAATAATATATTCTTTATAATACAATATATAAAGTATAAAACTACTTATCTTCTTGTTGTTTAATTGCTCGGTCATGTCTGACTCTTTTTTTGTGACTCCATGGACAGTAGGCTCCTCTGTCCATGTGATTTCCCAGGTAAGAACACTGGAATGAGTTACCATTTCCTTCTCCAGGGGATCTTTCAGACCCAAGGATCGAATCCACATCTCCTGCACTGGCAGGCAGATTCTCTACCACTGAGCCATCAGGGAATCCTTTCCTTAATTACCTATTCATCCACTTAATCAAAATATCCCTTAGATAAAGCCAGAAGCTATAATAAAATATTTTGCTTTTGTAAACTATGAAGTACTATGCAAATAAAAAATTGTTATTGCCATAAAAATGTTACTGTTCTTAATTTTTTTAATCTAACATAGATTAAAGTATAAAATATCAAATAAACATTAAATTTAGTGAAATAAGAAAAAGATATTTGGGCTAGTCACATAAGTGTATATTCTGAAAAACATATACTTAATAAACTGAGAGATGCTACTTCATATATTCTCAACTAGTTGTTCAATTGCCTAGTTGTGTCCAATTCTTTGTGACCCCATGGACTGCAGCATGCCAGGCCTCCCTGTCCCTCACCATCTCCTGAAGTTTGCACAAGTTCATGTACACTATGTCGGTGATGCCATCCAGCCCTCTCATCCTCTGATGCCCTCTTTTCCTTTGGCCCTCAATCTCTCCCAGCATCAGGGACTTTTCCAATGAGTTGGCTATTCACATCAGATGACCAAAACACTGGCGCTTCAGCATCAGTCCTTCCAATAATTATTTAGGGTTGATTTCCCTTAAGATTCATAAAATACCTAGATCAGTGCTTGTCACTGAGTAAAGATCTGATAACAATCATATTGTGGGGTGCTGTGCTCATTCACTCTCGTGTCTGACTGTTTGTGACCCCATGAACTGTAGCCCACCAGGCTCCTCCATCCATGGGATTTCCAAGGCAAGAATACTGGAGTGGGTTGCCAGTTCCTTCTAGAGGAGATCTTCCCAACCCAGGAATTAAACCCATTTGTCTTGCATCCCCTGAATTGGCAGGCAGTTTCTTTACCACTGAGCCACCTGGGAAATTAACACTTATTACATTACAGTCTCAAGTTTCTAATTCTACCTCCTTGCAAAAGGGGCATTTTAAGGTCTTCTGAGAAACAAATCATTATCCGAAGAATAAAAGCAATACCATGACCCATAAAATCTGATCAGAGCTGAAAAAATACAGAGAGTCCTCAGGCGGCTTACTCTTTCAAGGGATGCAAAGATCTGCAGGTTCTGCATGAAGTATATGCTTTCTGGTTATGTACTCAGCGCCTCTCACATCTGGGTATGGTTATTCCTTCAGTATATGTTATATGAGCAGTTTATTCCCTTACTTTCTAGAAATAATTCCATTAACAAAACTAGGCATTTAGCAATACAAATAAAAGTTGGATTTTGAAATCTCAAGGTAGATGTACAACGAAAAACACACCTACCTTTACTTATCACACAAAGCTATTTAATAAGTGTGTTGCTGCTGCTGCTGCTAAGTCGCTTCAGTCGTGTCCGACTCTGTGCGACCCCAGAGACGGCAGCCCGCCAGGCTCCCCCGTCCCTGGGATTCTCCAGACAAGAACACTGGAGTGGGTTGCCATTGCCTTCTCCAATGCATGAAAGTGAAAAGTGAAAGGCAAGTCGCTCAGTCATGTCCGACTCCTCGCGACCCCATGGACTGCAGCCTACCAGGCTCCTCTGTCCATGGGTGTAGCTCAATCTAATTCAAACTGTCCCAAACTGCAATAAGATCCAATATATGGTATAGCTACTAAGTCATGAATAGCTCGGGAGCCCACCCCAAGAGAAATTACTTTTATCATCAGAAGGGGTGTAATATATGAATTTAGTATTCCAAGAACTTGTGTCCATATTCTTATTTATGTGGCTGTCACTTCAGCACTTCATTCTGTTGCTTTCTTGGTAGGTAGTTACATTTAGAATCCCACCTGCCTTACGGTACGTCTGCTATTGGTCCACCCAGAATGGCTGGCATATATATGCTGCTGCTGCTGAGTCGCATCAGTCGTGTCCGACTCTGTGCAACCCCATAGACAGCAGCCCACCAGGCTCCCCTGTCCCTGGGATTCTCCAGGCAAGAACACTGGAGTGGGTTGCCACTTCCTTCTCCAATGCATGAAAGTGAAAAACGAAAGTGAATTCGCTCAGTTGTGTCCGACTCTTCGCCACCCCATGGATTGCAGCCCACCAGGCTCCTCAGCCCATGGGATTCTCCAGGCAAGAGTACTGGGGTGGGTTGCCATTGCCTTCTCCAGGCATATATATATTGCCTGGAGTCAAAATTGTTTCATCATTATGCTATCTCTCATATAGGTTAAAAAAGAAGAAAACTAGATACAGTGTTTCTTATTAGCAAGAATACTTACACTGTTTCATACAGGAGCTCTTTATTTTGGAAAGTAGCTCTTTTCAAAATTAATGTTCCAACCTATACACCAAGCTAAGACTGAGATCACCCAGAGAGAACAAACATATACATATCATGAGATGATAAAGTTCTGGGAAACTATTTAAATCTAGCATACACATCACCAACATACAAAACAATTAATCACATTCAATCAGAGTACAGTTGCCTCAAATAGGCAGATACTTAGTCTACACAGTTCACCTCTTACTAATGTCCCTGTACAGAGAGCCACAATTATGAATGGCCTGATCAGCTTCTTTTCTGAAAAAGCCTAGTCTCCTGCAATTAAACTGTTACTAAAGGACTCCTTTATTCCTTTATTCAGATTTGATAATAAGACAACCACTCAAGAGAATGCAACTGTACTCTTTGAAAAGAAGGTCTTCTTTTCTAGTCACTAAATGCTAAAAACTGCCCTTCAGAATAATCCTTTCTAGCTTTAGGATGCATGTGAACTAAACTAACAGATGGATCACTACTCAGTGAACAACATAATATGAAGCAGATCATGGAAACAAATTTCAGCTTGGGCAGTGATTTTTTTAAGTTCTTAAAGTCACAGACCCCTTGGTCAAGTGACCAGCGACCACTGAGCTGCTCTCCTCCCTGTACGTACACTTTCCCTCTCCTGACTCTCAAGGGGATCGTCCAGGTCTGAGTCTGGGAGCATGCCATGCACATGTTTTAGGCTGAGTTTTGGCTACAGCTCACACATGGTTTAGGAAAGACTTAATTGTTGCTGTCATCTAATAAATCTACACTAGTGATGATACATAGATTTGACTTTGAATGCCAAAACAAATAAAAAAATAATGACATGGAAAAGATAATAAGGACAATTGATTCAGTGAGAAAAGAAAAAAAAAGTGTACAATGACATTTACAAAGATGGATAAGGCCATAACAAAGGAAAAATGATGACATTTGTATCATATATTTTGTCTTTGCATTGTGTAAAGGGCTTTCTTTTTCCATATGCTCATAGACTTTTAATATTAGAAGTGATTTTTAAAAAACAGCTGAATCCCCTAAAGTAAAAGCACAGTTCCCTACAACAGCTATTTACTTTAACATTTACTCATTCACAAGATATTTAGTAAACACAAATCTGACAGATACAATATTGGGGGAAGCATATTTTCCTGCTTTTTTGTTTCTTTCAAGATCAATAGTTTCTTACTTCTCCTTTTGTCTTATCAGCTGTACCTTTTCAGTCTCCTTTGCTGACATGTCCTCCTCCCCATGACCTCTAAACGTTAGAGTTCCCCAGGACTTAGGCCTCATATCTCTCTTCAGCTGTACTTACTCCACAGTTAACCCCATCCAGCGCTGTGTGTTTAAATGCCATTAACAGATATATATGTACACATATGTCTACATATATACATACACAACTTTGTCAGTACATACATACATGTGTCTGCATGTATATAAATACATTCATTCTCAACTTCTCTGAATTCAAATTCATACATCCAACTGTCCACTTGTTATCTCTGCTCGGATGTATCCTACATATCAAAAACCTAACGTATTCTTAATGAAGCCTGACTTCTCACTTTCCACCCTGTTCCTCAGTCTTCTCTTCTGGCCTTGCAAACTGCAGTTAACAACTCCATCCTTCCAGACTATAAATCTTAAGGCATCATTGGCTCTTCTCTTTCTCTCTCACTAAATATAATTTATCAGCAAATTCTGTTTGCTCTCTCTTCCAAACACATCCAGAACCCAACTACTTTTCACCACCTCTCCTACCACTGGCCCTTCCAGACTACTATAAGAGTCTCCTGATCCTTTTTGCTATTTTTTTCTCTTGCCTCTCTCTGTTCTCAATTCTCAGCGTAACACCAGTGTGAATCTTTCATCAGGCCAGATCTGTATATTCTTTTGCTGACATCCACCAATGGTTTTTAAGGCCCTACACATTATGACTCCCTCCCTGACACTTGCCTGAAGTCACCTTCCGTCTACCTTCACCTGATCTAGGGTTGCTGTTCTCTGTGCAGAGAAAAGATTGCCCCTGTCTCAGGGGTTTGGCACCTGATGGTCCTGCCAGTGACAAACTGGCGCTTGCCAAGGGCCTTTGTCACCTGCCTCTGTGGGGACTGAATCTGTGTCCCTGCAGCTGTTGACTTCTGACACACCCTGAAGGGAGTTCAGGGTGGAAACTACAGCACTTTGTGCTCCAAGAAAACTGGTGAAACAGGTCCTTACATTGATATTTTCAGGAACCGATTTCATGTGCCCAATCCTTGCATCTGCTCATGTCTAGAAAAGCACTGAATCCCTTCAAGGTGACATCAGCTCCTTGTGACTAGTAGAAAATCTTTTGTAAGATAAGCGTTGATTGCAGGTACTCCCCCTTCACCAAAATCACATATACACTGACCTTCCCCCTGCCTCCCTGGAGCGGTCTCTCAGAGCTCTCTGCGGTGTTATTTCCTGGGCTGCAGTCCTCATTTTGCCCCAAATAAAATTTAACCAGCAAATCTCACACTGTGCATCTTTTTTTAAGTCAAGTCCCTTTGTCTAGATCACTCTTCCTCCAGGATGTCTGCACAATCCCCTCTCTCATTTGCTGCAAATCTCTGGTCAAATGTCACCATATTAGAAAGTCTTCCATGACAGTCACATAAAAGATGCCCATTCCATGCTTCTGGGCACCTATCCCTGTTGTACCTTAATTTTCTCCATAACACTTGTAGACCCACACAACTATATGTAGACACACACAAGCGTTGCCATTACTGTTTATGTTTCTTCCTCCATCTCTACATAAACACAAAACAGTGTAGGTTACATGTTGACAGAGACTTGGACCGGGTGAGTTTACTGCTGTATCCTCAGTGGCTAGAATGATGCCTGGCACATAGTCAGAACTCAAAACGATTCGTTGAATGAGTAGAGAGTAGGAAATAAACACGTGGGAAAGTCCAGCAGTTACAATGGAAAGACCCAATACTGGCCTGTCTTGAGTTACAAAGAGGGAGTCAGAGTTTTCAGAAGTGAAATAGCGTATTTTTAAAGCAGGTATATGCACTGATCTTGTACCACTTTGGGTCGCTGTAGCAGTGAATTATTTATGAAGAACCCTCCCCTACAGACTAGTCTCATTTACAGTGATTGCTCTCATATAGAAATTTCTTCGGCATGTATGATCTATAACACAGAATCTAATGTTTACTTCAGTATTATTTTCTGTGTTTTTCTGATTGTTCTTTTAATAAGATCAGTAAGTATTTATTGTTTATCTACTAGGTGCCTGCCATAACAATCTGCCAGAGTAATTCTCTCTAAAAACAAAATGAAACCAAACCTTGATTATCTGCCCTTATCAAATTGTTCTAGATAAGAAGATTGTACTGTTGCAAATCAGGTTTTTACTTCACCAAAACGGGTGTCCTATTTATTTGGTAAAAAACTGTAATTGCAAGAATTTCATTAACGCTATAATAGCAAATCAATTTAACTTCAGATTATATACAGCATATATATGTTTCTCAGTCTTTTTTATTATTATTTTAGTTGTGATCAAAACAATTTTCCTAAGATTTTAAACTCCATGAGGGTAGCAACTTTGTGGTGCTCAGGGCACCCAACAGAGGACCTCACGCAGGGGTGTGTGTGTGTGTGTGTGTGTACACGCTCAGTCATGTCCGACTCTTGCGACTTCATGGATGGGAGCCTCTCAGGCTCCTCTGTCCATGGACTTTTCCGGGTAAGAATACTGGAGTGGGTTGCCATTTCCTTTTCCACAGGATCTTCCCAATTCAGGGATCAAAGCTGCATGTCTTGCATCTCCTGCATTGGCAGGTGGATTCTTTACCACTGTGGTGCCTGGAAAGCCACCTCACACACAGAAAACACTAAAAAAAATGCCAGTAATGATAAACCCCGGCATGAGACACAGATTAAAAAAGAGTATCTTGAAGATGAAATATTTCCAATTTAAGCTGTTACTATGTGAAACATCAAAATTTTGATGAACTGAAAAGCTACATGTTATATTTTACTTTAACCATATTTAATTTTGCGTCTGTGTTCAGTCTGTCTCCAAAGTGAATAAGAAGAAAAAGTTGACTTTTGAATCTAAAGACTCACAAAGCCACTCTCACTTATATTCATATTCCATTCTGGAAAAAGGATTTCGGTTTCTCGGAACATCCTGAGTAGATGAAAAACAAATGCTGTGGTTTTGAAAGCACTGTAAAAGCAAAGAAGAGAAATTAAACAAAGGCTCTGAACCTTATTTGTGTTCTGTTAACACCGCTTCAAGGCAACATTTTTATTTTTAAATGTATGCCTTCATTTACTCAGGAAATTAAGAAATGAACTCCCTGTGCCAGTGTCCCACTATTAAAACAACCTAGCCATGGGCTGATTTACAATGGGCTCCTAATTGAACAGTTATGGTTTTAACTATATCAGCGTATCTGCAGGTTCCTTAGATAAATATTCTAAGCATTTCCCATAGATTTCATAGGCAGAGTAAAGAGAGCCTTGGAGCAGACAAGATTTTCTAGAATACTTACCATGTCATTGGGCTTATTTTTCTTAGTTATATCTCATTTCTGACACATAGTTTCAAAGACCTGCTATCCAAAATATAAATGTTTTCATTAGCACCAAAAAAGGTTTTAGAGAAATCATAGAGTCTTATGTCTTCAGTAACGTAGCAGATATTTTAGTTTAACAATTATTTGTACGGAGACAGAGCTTTCTCCCTGTTATACTGGTTCTTTTTCCTTCTAGCACCAAAAATCATATTTAATCATTTTAGTGAGTTCTTCCTCTATATTCACATGGCAGTTTATTCACTTAGATAACCTTTAGACTAGAAAAATATAAACAACCAAGGAGTGCATGCTCACAGATATAAGGGATCAAACATGGATACTTAAAAATATCAAAAAATGAATTCTTTATAATTCTATAAAGAATCTATAACTTGACTCAGCATGCTGACCTCAGAAAGACTTCCTCCTGATAAAGTTTATAAAAATTTTAGAGTTGGAAGGGAGCCTCCAGGTTTCAGCCAGACAACAATTTGACACAGAAGAAGATTGTGGTTTGTGGGCATCTGATGGATAAGGTCACAGAGCCAGCTGGGTCTTTAACTCCAGGTACACTGAGAAAAATCAGATAAGTGAAGCTCATTCTAGGTAGGGCACAGGGTGGGTTCAGTGAGTATAACAGCAGAGTTGTAAGCACCGCCCATATTTCAAACAAACAAAGAACACTCAGGGCTCAAGACTTCAAATGGAGGGCAATTTCAACTGAAACAAATTGGAGATATGGCTTCAAAGCTGATTACTTAATAAGGCTGTCAGAGTTACAAAAAAAAAAAAGTCAAGAGGTAGGTGCAGGCATTGAATGTGTCCCTAGGATGAGATGTGGCAGGTGACCCATCAGCACAGAAGGCAAGAGAGTGCTCCACAGATCAGTAGATGACGGTGACAACTAGGAACGGGCTGCAGGAGTGAGCGGTTTTGATGAGGGGTAGAGATGGGAAGATGGGCAGTGACTGCAGAAGAAAGAAAAATATCCACCAAAGAGGACTTGCAAATTCATGGGTCCAGTGATCTGTGTAAAGAGAGTCAGTAGCGTGCTGGGTTAATCACATTGTGAAACTGAATTTTAAATGGACTTCCATTTGCTGAGAGCAGTGTTCATTAATACGTAATTCAGTCTTGACACTCTTAACTGTTGACCAAACCGTATACCTGGAGAAAAATGCTCTTGCATTTTTCCTGAAGCCACATGCACCCAAAACAGATAGGTATATGTGCTATCATTAAAGAAGAAAATACTCATAAAGACATTTGCTCAAGAAACATTTTCCTTCAGGGATGGATCACATATGAAAAACAGTTTGCTTGTTCTATTATCCCTCTGAAAGGAAACCTGGGAGTGGGAGGTAATACAGGATGAATCTAGGGGGTCCTTTATCCTTCTTTTGTGGGCCAGGATCATTTCCAATGGTTCAGTAATTACACTTCTGGCCAAGATGTTTCCTTGGCATGATCTGCGAGTCTGCAACTTTGCTGCTTGGCAAGGAATGAATTTTGGCACCGTGTTGTATTAAAGACTGAAGCAGCTAAGAAAGAGTGTCAAGTGATTAAATTCTCCATAAAGAATGAATGGATGAATAAGTAAATGAACAAAAGAAGAAACTCTTCATTGCTTGTGTGATTTTGGTGGGTTATAAATTAATTCTCACCAGGAAGAAAGTATGCCTGGCGTTTGGAAGAGTATGACAAAAGCTTGGAACCGCTGTGTCTCTGGTGAGAGAAGCAGAGCAAAAAAATTTCATGATCACTACTTCCTTTCATGAACATGTCCCTCTGGAACTCTGAAGACTGGGAAGTTTATAACTGGAAATGGCTTTTCTAGTCATTTCTACTTATGTGTGGGACAGCAAGAGAGCAAGTATGTCAATTCTTAAAGCCTCCTGCCTATGCTGGTAACACAGGTACTGAGCGAGTTAGAGCAGGAAAAGACATGCAAGGAAAGAAGATTATATTAAGAAGATGGAATGCAATGCAGATCAAAGGGACAGGAACAAAAGAAATGTCTATAGTTATTTCAGTTAATATTTTATCTAGCTAATTCTAACACATAACACTTCTGATGAGATGTACAAACACGAGTTTTCAGAGTAAACAATACAATTATTTCCATTATTATTTTGAATGTATATTATGTGCTTCCTTTAGGAAACTTCAGTACCTCATACCATATGGCAATTACCCTCAGAAATATCTCACAACAGAGGTAATGGTACCTCAATAATGCAGCTAGTAAAATAAGAGCAAATGCATATTTCATAGAGGCATGCATACATCCATTTCCTCTATTTTATAGTTTCTCAATTTACAGGAAAGGTATTCACTTATAGTAATATTTATATGATACTAACATTGAGACAAATCAAGCCTAAGTTGAAAAAGACATATTTGACACTGAAAAAAGTTTAAACAAACCTTAATAGGGATTAAGCTTAAAAGTGATTAAGTGAAAAAGTTTAAACAAGCCTAAATAGTGATTAAGAAGGTAAATATATGATTAGAACTAATATATATACATAAAATGTATGACCTAAATCAAATCCCTTATGATTATACAGTGGAAGTCAGAAATAGGTTTAAGAGCCTAGATCTGATAGAGTGCCTGATGAACTATGGAATGAGGTTCGTGACATTGTACAGGAGACAGGGATCAAGACCATTCCCATAGAAAAGAAATGCAAAAAAGCAAAATGGCTGTCTGGGGAGGCCTTACAAATAGCTGTGAAAAGAAGAGAAGTGAAAAGCAAAGGAGAAAAGGAAAGATATAAACATCTGAATGCAGAGTTCCAAAGAATAGCAAGAAGAGATAAGAAAGCCTTCTTCAGCGATCAATGCAAAGAAATAGACGAAAACAACAGAATGGGAAAGACTAGGGATCTCTTCAAGAAAATCAGAGATACCAAAGGAACATTTCATGCAAAGATGAGCTTGATAAAGGACAGAAATGGTATGGACCTAACAGAAGCAGAAGATATTAAGAAGAGATGGCAAGAATACACATAAGAACTGTACAAAAAAGATCTTCATGACTCAGATAATCACAATGGTGTGATCACTCACCTAGAGCCAGACATCCTGGAATGTGAAGTCAAGTGGGCCTTAGAAAGCATCACTATGAACAAAGCTAGTGGAGGTGATGGAATTCCAGTTGAGCTATTCCAAATCCTGAAAGATGATGCTGTGAAAGTGCTGCACTCAATATGCCAGCAAATTTGGAAAACTCAGCAGTGGCCACAGGACTGGAAAACGTCAGTTTTCATTCCAATCCCAAAGAAAGGCAATGCCAAAGAATGCTCAAACTACTGCACAATTGCACTCATCTCACACACTACTAAAGTAATGCTCAAAATTCTCCAAGCCAGGCTTCAGCAATATGTGAACTGTGAACTTCCTGATGTTCAAGCT
Organism: Bos indicus; assembly: GCF_029378745.1. Classification (NCBI taxonomy): domain Eukaryota; kingdom Metazoa; phylum Chordata; class Mammalia; order Artiodactyla; family Bovidae; genus Bos; species Bos indicus. The sequence goes on along the minus strand of NC_091763.1, from coordinate 57,704,920 downwards.
GGTTTTAGAAAAGGCAGAGGAACCAGAGATCAAATTGCCAACATCCACTGGATCATAGAAAAAGCAAGAGAGTTCCAGAAAAACATCTATTTCTGCTTTATTGACTATGCCAAAGCCTTTGACTGTGTGGATCACAATAAACTGGAAAATTCTTCAAGAGATGGGAATACCAGACCACCTGATCTGCCTCTTGAGAAATTTGTATGCAGGTCAGGAAGCAACAGTTAGAACTGGACATGGAACGACAGACTGGTTCCAAATAGGAAAAGGAGTTCGTCAAGGCTGTATATTGTCACCCTGTTTATTTAACTTATATGCAGAGTACATCATGAGAAATGCTGGGCTGGAAGAAACACAAACTGGAATCAAGATTGCCGGGAGAATTCTCAATAACCTCAGATATGCAGATGATATCACCCTTATGGCAGAAAGTGAAGAGGAACTCAAAAGCCTCTTGATGAAAGTGAAAGTGGAGAGTGAAAAAGTTGGCTTAAAGCTCAACATTCAGAAAACGAAGATCATGGCATCTGGTCCCACCACTTCATGGGAAATAGATGGGGAAACAGTGGAAAACAGTATCAGACTTTATTTTTCTGGGCTCCAAAATCACTACAGATGGTGACTGCAGCCATGAAATTAAAAGACGCTTACTCCTTGGAAGGAAAGTTATGACCAACCTAGATAGCATATTAAAAGCAGAGACATTACTTTGCCAACAGAGGTCTGTCTAGTCAAGGCTATGGTTTTTCCTGTGGTCATGTATGGATGTGAGAGTTGGACTGTGAAGAAGGCTGAGCACCGAAGAATTGATGCTTTTGAACTGTGGTGTTGGAGAAGACTCTTGAGAGTCCCTTGGACTGCAAGGAGATCCAACCAGTCCATTCTGAATGAGATCAGCCCCTGGGATTTCTTTGAAAGGAATGATGCTAACGCTGAAACTTCAGTACTTTGGCCACCTCATGCGAAGAGTTGACTCATTGGAAAAGACCCTGATGCTGGGAGGGATTAGGAGCAGGAGGACAAGGGGACGACAGAGGATGAGATGGCTGGATGGCATCACTGACTCAATGGACGTGAGTCTGAGTGAACTTCGGGAGTTGGTGAAGGACAGGGAGGCCTGGCGTGCTGCGATTCGTGGGGTCGCAAAGAATTGGACACGACTGAGCGACTGATCTGATCTGAATAAATTTTATAAATATTTTATTGTATATATACACATATGTATGCATATAACATATGTGGCAGCTACTCTGGAATTTTAGGTAAAGTTAGGTGGCTATGTGTATGTGGGGTCACAGTGTTAAGTTTGCAATGACCTGGTCCACTACCTTTCAATTACAGATTTATCTGCCAAAGCTTTATCCTTTATCTTACAGATAAGGAAAGGGAAGCTTAGAGAACTTGTTCAAGCCTCCTTGGATGACAAAAAATAATAAATATACTAAGTCACTGTAAGAAAATTTGCAGTTAGGAAGAGGACAGCGTTCCCTATGCTTACCTGCACTGCTGCTTTTTTTCATTCAACACACTTTGATCGCATGCCTAACGGAGTATACATCGCATTCGGTGGGCACAAGGGCTACAGCAGTGGGCTAGACTGACAAGATTTCTGACCTCAGGAAGCACACAGTTCACTGGGAGATACAGATTAGCAGAGAGGCAGTTAGAAGAACCTGAGATCAAGGCTATCAGAGGTGTAAGTAAATGACAGTAGATGAGATTGCTGGGGTGAACACGTGCCAGACTGCAGAAGGCTTGTGAGACATGCTAAGAGGATTAGTATTCAAGAGCAACTGAGAATCACGGAAGAATTTTAAGAATGAGGTTGACACGAGCAAAGTATATTTTAGGACAATGACTTCTAATTGAAGTAGGCAAGTCAAGGCAGGTAGAACAATAAGAAAAATGCTACTATGGTACTTAAAGACAGAACATGGCATCTTTGCTAAGGAGAGTGATAGCCGGGATAGGGAAGTGGTTTTAGAATTTTGGAGGTAAAACTGAAATCATCTGGTGATGGGACGTGATGTGTGAGGGAGATAAAGACTGAGGAATGGTATCCAGGAACTTGTTTTAATTAAGCGGGAGACAGTAAGTCATTCACACACAAAAATATACACAGGAGGAGAAAGAAAGATTTTTGAGATTAGGCTATGCCTCGCTCCAAATTAACGCTTCCCACATAATACTCACATATACACGCCTGCAGACAAGTGGGGGAAATAATCCATTTTACTTGCAAAGTAACCTAAGTCCCTGTAACTTGAGCATTATTAGAGAGTTAAATCTTAATTATGCATATCTCTTATTCAAATTTAGATTGCAGATTATCTTAGCATATTAGGCTTAAAATAGCTTTTAAAAAAAGCTATTTTTTTTAAGCAAAAAGCAAATCACATTCACTCCTTTGTAGCTCTGCATCCTACTAAGAAAATTCTTGAAAGAAGGACGTGTAAATCATTTCCTCAGGGGGTTAAGCCATGAAAATCAGACATATTTCCAGCTTTTCTTGAGTCATATATTCATGATAAAGCTTCATTATTTTGCTGCAATTACCTTTCAGAACTGTAGGCACACTCATAAGCAGATATAAACAAAAATTGCATTTTAAATGTAAATATAAATGACTCGGGTTAATCTTTGAATTACTGACCTCAGTTTTTATAATCAAAAGTTGACTGTATATATATATATATATATATATATATATATATATATATATATATATGAATGTGTAAACGGTTTTTGAAATAACTTCTCGAATAGGACACTAATAGCACAAGAAACAGAGCAAAAACTGACAAATCGGACTATATCAAACTTAAAAGCTTATGCATCAAAGGGCACAATCAACAGAGTGAAAAAGAAAACAGAACAGGAGAAAATGTTTGCAAGTCATAAATCTGATAAGTGGCTAATGTCCACAATTTTAAAAGAATTACTACAACAAAAAAATCACATAATTCTATTTTAAATGGACAAAGAATTTGAGCAGACATCTCTCCAAAGATTATATAAAATGGTCAACAAGTTTATAAAAATATATAAAAAGCTCAGAGTCACTAATCATTAAAGAAATGCAAATCAAAAGAACAATGAGATATCATTTTACACCCATTAGGAAGGCACAATAAAAACAAACAGAAAACAGGTGTTGGTGAGGATGTAGAGAAACTGGAATCCTTGTGCACTGGGGGCACTGTTAAATGACGCAGTCGCTATGGAAGATACAGAAGTTCCTCAATAACTTAAAGATAGAGCTACTATATGATCCAGCAATTTCACTTCTGGGTATTTACACAAAATAATTGAAAGCAGGGTCTCAAAGAGACATTTGTACATTCATGTTTAGAGCGCTATTTTCACACTAGCCAAGAGGTGGAAGCTACCAAAATGTTTACTGACAGGAGACTGGAAAACAAAATGTGGTATGTACAAACAATGGAATATGATCAGCCTTAAAATAGAAGGAAATTCTGTCACAGGCTAATACATGGATGAACCTTGAAGACATTATGCCAAGTGAAATAAACCAGTCTTAGAAAGACAAACACTGTATAGTTCTACACATCTCAAGTAGTCAAATACAAAGAAACAGAAAGCAGAATAGCGGTTACCAGGGCCCAAGGGAGGAGGGCCAAAGGAAGTTGTTATCTAATGGGCATATTTCAGATTTACAAAGTGAGAATGTTCTGGAGACCTGTTTCACAATAGTACGAACATACCTAATGCCATTGAACTGTACATTTTAAAAAGGCTGAGATTTTTTAAACCTGTCAGTGTTATATTTTGTGCTTTTTACCACTTAAAAAAAAACACACATATTGTATGATTCTATTTATATGGACTGTCCAAATAGGCAAATCTATAGAAACAGAAACCAGATTAATAGCTGCCTAGGGTAGGGGAGATGGGAGGTCAATGGTGATGGCTGCACAGCTCTAAGTATATTAAAAACTGTTGAAATGTAAAGTTTAAAAAAGACTTTTGATGTCTAGTGATTGACATATGTGTCTTCTTCTTATACAGCCTCTTTTTCCTGCCAAAAATAGACTATTCAGTAATTCCAAACCATTCTGTACCCCCTTCAAACGATAAGAGATATAAAGTAGTTTTTCAAATACCTTATTAATTATTTTCTCTGAGTCACTGCATTCAACTCCCTAGGAATCCTAAGACAACAAACTAGAATGTAGCATTAATAATGCTGTGTTGAAAACAAAGCCATAATGCCAGAGAATTTCAAGGATAAAAATATGAAATCCTCTTGCCTGAGATTGTGCATTGCAAAAACAACTGTATGGATCAGTCAGCTTGACTAAGACGTTTTGACATCTTATTTCAACATCTAAAATTAAAACTACATCTTCAATTTGCACTAAAAGCCTTGTGTTTCATCTAGGTTAAACTCAGATAAAGATTTACTATGAAGAAGATTAGTTATAAGAATATTATTTGTATTCCCCTCTCAAATTTGAAAAAAGTTCAATAATTTGTAAATCTCCCAGAGTAATACGATAACTGTTTTGAGGATGTATTATGTTTACAATTTAATAACATTCTGAGCAGAAAAAAATAAAGTAGACATTTCACTAAAATGACAGCAATCACTTCATCTCAATAGACATTTCATAATGATGATAATTAATAGAACTTCAAATTCTATTTTCTAAATATATTTGCTTATTATAACTCTATTGCTGTTACTTATTTTCCAGTAATCTCAAAAGCCCAGATTAATGTAATATCTCTTGCTTTTAACAGAAATAATTATATGGGCCAGCTGGAAGGAAGGTTAGGTGTTTCTCAGTCTTGTGCCTGTAATTGCAAATACCACAGATCAGTGAGCAAAAAAGAAAAAAAAAGGAGGTTTAAACACCCCATCCTGGTTACAGAAATTGTCGTAGGTCCTCTTCATTTTACACTGTCCTTTCTTTTTACTCTGCATTCAGTTTACTTTCAAATGGACTTTATGTTTGATACAATGCCTTCCTTATCATTCCTACCACAGGTGAAGGTCTCTTTGGTTCTGACCTTTGATGCTGTGCTCATATTCTCTACACCAAGAGCTCCAACTCAGACCCCGGCGTAGTCCTCTACGCAGGGCTCAGGCAGCTTTAGACAGCCCCCTAAAAGGTAGAGAGACATTGCAGGAACCACCAGGAGAACAGACCCAACAGAAACAGTGTCAAAGAAAACAACCACAGAACAGAAAGAAAGGTTCCTGACTTCAGAAAAAAATTCTCAATTAAACAAAGGCTTATTTTCCCAAAGCAAGAAACCCACTTAACCATATCTTTGGGACAAACTGTTATTTTGTGAAATGAAAGAGACAAGAATCTTTAACGCCTTTAGACTCATACGGAATATTGATCACATGCAAGTTACAGCTATTCTTAAACTGTTTGCTTTTCTGTTTTTTCAAATCTGAGGCAGCATCATTATTCTACTATTATTTGAGCTCAAGGTCTTTCTCAGAAGTAGGAAAAATCTAATAATTGTCTACAAGCACATTATGCTGAGAGGTAGCAAGACAATTTTCATTGCTACAGAGCCAGCTTGGATGTTCATTAAAAGTACCAGGCAGAGCGTGGGACCCAGTATTAATGGGACACAGTGTTGTTAGCAGGTCTCAGAAACAAGCACTGATACTGAATGCAAATTGTGCATGATAACATAAACTGGACTCTCTAGACTGTTCACTGACAAAGGGTGAAATTGGGTGTAAAAGATGGGCACCGAAACACAGGGAAGTTTCTAAAGAAAAGAAGTATTTAACCTCAGGCTGTTCCATTGTTAAGACCTTAAAAAGCAGACACACTTTCAATAATGACTAACATATAGCACTTGGTATGCACCAGCCACAATTCTAAGTACTGTGTGTGTGTGTGTGTGCGTGTAAGTCTCTCAATCATGTCCTACTCTTTGTGACCCCATGGATTGTAGCCCACTAGCATCCTCTGTCCATGGAATTCTCCAGGCAAGAATACTGGAGTGGTTTGCCATTTCCTTCTCCAAGTACTTTGCATGTACTCATTTAATCATCAAACAACCATTCCAACAGTCCTAGAAGGTAGGTACTATTGCTCCCATTTCACATTAAAAAGAAAAAAAATAAGGTTCAGAGTAGCTCAATGACTTGCCTGCTATTATACAGCTAGCCAATGGAGAAACTAAAATTTGAATTGCATAGTTTGGCTTCAGAGTCCATGCTTTTAATCAAGTTTTTTTTAATTGCATATTTTCCCACAAGTATTAGTGTTCTTTATAAATATCCATTTCACAGTGGCATCAATTTATTTTTTAATTACATGGATTACACTTACACATACATGGCTCAATCTTTCTAATAAACATGCTTGGTCAATTAATACTGTCAACTGTGTTAGTTTAATATGCTCAGACTAGCAGGGATGTAGACAAGTTAAATGCTGTTGTCCACTGTGATTACAAGTTATTTTGTTCCTAGATACCACACTGATAGTTCCGCTCTTTCAAAGAGATGACTACTGTCTTTGTATTCTGATTACCCAGTATAAACAATAAATGTGTTGAATGAGCATAGAAGGTAAATAAATCAACTCTACACAAAGGAAATGTCTGGCTGCACAGAAGGGCCAGCACACTGTGGAAAGAGGAGGAAGGAGCAACTCTTAATGGAGAGCTCCTCCCTGCTGCCTTTATTTCCCTGCTCTATGATGGTCTCCAGGGCCCAGGTTCTGTATTCCTGCAGGGCTGCAGAGGAGTTCAGAAAAGGGGGTGGCACCCCTGGCAGGGAAGCAGCTGCTGCTGAGTCACCCCCCATCTGGGAGCAATGGCAGGAGGGAGGCACCGGGAAGAGGGTCGAGGGGGAGGCAGGCAGCAAGGCCTCCCCCCTCTTTTTCAAAGAACTAAGAAGTCAAAATGAAAGAAAAAGGATTTCACCTCCTTTTACTCAGGGTCTTCAGTCTTTCTTTGAAAATGATGTTAGAAAGGAAAAGGCAGAGTTGAAAGGGAACACGGAAGAAAGTCAGATTCTTGCCTAGAGAGTTAAAACGTTTCAAGAGCCAGTGTAAATCAGCAGTTAATGCCTTTGGAAGGAACACGCTACCACTGGGTACTGGAAATTGGCCTGCTGACACTGTTAATTATTCCCAGGGAAAAAAAAAATATTGCATGGAAGGACATAAATTGAAAAGAAACTCAATGACCTTCCTTCCCTCTGCTTTCCTGATTCATACTTTCACCTTTTTCTGAAACACTGCCACACATCTCCAAAATGCCATCTTTCCCACAAAGCTTTTCCTGATCAGTGGAATAACACACAGTCTAGGAAGCCCTTGGCTGTCCCTTGCATATTCCATTCACTTATTCAGTGTACATTTATTGCATGCTTGCCATGTGCCAGGCAGCTTTGTAGACACTGGTGATCCAGTGAGAACAAAACAGACACAAATTCCTGCATTCAGGGAACTTAGATTCTACTACAGTATATTTTGTATTAAATTGTAGTTGCTATACTTTGTATTACATATTTTATAAGTCTCTTACTGGACAGTAAACTTGTAACAAGCATCTTTTATATTGCTTATATTTTTGAATTCTCACTGTACCTACAAGGCTGTCTTACACAGAGCAGGCATTACTTTAAAAAAAAAAATTGAGTTCAACTTTTTGAAATCAAAAGGAAATCTCTATTTCCCTACAGTATTAGAACATGTACTTTTGATAGGTTTCCAAGAGAGTATCTTACCTGTGTATTTGGTATAGATCTCGTCAAGAAAATTAGAGATACCGAGGGAACATTTCATGCAAAGATGGGCACAATAAAGGACAGAAGTGGTAAGGACCTAACAGAGGCAGAAGATATTAAGAAGAGGTGGCAAGAATACATAGAGACTTATACAAAAAAGATTTTCATGACCCAGATAACCATGATGGAGTGATCACTCACCTAGAGTCAGACATGCGAAGTCAAGTGGGCCTTAGGAAGCATCACTATGAGCAAAGCTAGTGGAGGTGATGGAATTTGAGCTATTTCAAATCCTAAAAGATGATGAGGTAAAAGTGTTGCACTCAATATGCCAGCAAATATGGAAACCTCAGCAGTGAGTGGCCATAGGACTGGAAAAGGCCAGTTTTCATTCCAATCCCTAAGAAAGGCAATGTCAATGAATTGTTCAAACTAAAGCACAATTGCACTCATCTCACACACTAGCAAAGTAATGCTCAAAATACTCCAAGTGAGGCTTCAACAGTAAGTGAACCGTGAACTTCCAGATGTTCAAGCTGGTTTGAGAAAGGGCAGAGGAACCAGAGATAAAATTGCCAACATTTACTGGATCATCAAAAATGCAAGAGAGTTCCAGAAAAAACATCTACTTCTGCTTTACTAACTATGCCAAAGCCTTTGACTATGTGGATCACAACAAACTGTGGAAAATTCTGAAAGAGATGGGAATACCAGACCATCTGACCTGCCTCCTGAGAAACCTATATACAGGTCAGGAAGCAACAGTTTGAGCTGGACATGGAACAACAGACTGGTTCCAAATCAGGAAAGGACTACATCAAGGTTATATATTGTCACCCTGCTTATGTAACTTATATGCAGAGTACATCATGAGAAATGCTGGACTGGATGAAGCACAAGCTGGAATCAAGATTGCCAGGAGAAATATCAGTAACCTCAGATATGCAGATGACACCACCCTTATGGCAGAAAGTGAAGAGGAACTGAAGAGCCTCTTGATGAAAGTGAAAGAGGAGAGTGAAAAGTTGGCTTAAAACTCAACATTCAGAAAACTAAGATGATGGCATCTGGTCCCATCACTTCATGGCAAATAGATGGGGAAACAGTGGAAACAGTAGCAGACTTTACTTTTTCGGGCTCCAAAATCACTGCAGACGGTGACTGCAGCCATGAAATCAAAAGACACTTGCTCTTTGGAAGAAAAGCTATGACCAACCTAGACAGCATATTAAAAAGCAGAGATAGTACTTTGTCAACAAAGGTCCATCTAGTCATAGCTTTGGTTTTTCCAGTAGTCATGTATGGATGTGAGAGTTGGGACTATAAAGAAAGCTGAGCGCAGAAGAATTGATGCTTTTGAACTGTGGTGTTGGATAAAACTCTTGAGAATCCAACCAGTCCATCCTAAAGTGAATCAGTCCCGAATATTCACTGGAAATACTGATGCTGAAGCTGAAACTCCAATACTCTGGCCACCTGATGTGAAGAACCAACTCATTTAAAAAGACCCTAATGCTGGGAATGATTGAAGATGGAAGGAGTAGGGGACGGCAGAGGATGAGATGGTTAGATGGCATCACTGACACAATGGACATGAGTTTGAATAGGCTCAGGGAGTTGATGATGGACCGGGAGACCTGGAGTACTGCAGTCCATGGGGTTGCAAAGAGTCGGACACAACTGAGCAACTGAGCTGAACTAAACTGAACTGATTTGGTATAAATTCTCATAGTTTAGCACATACTGTTATTGATTTTTGCTAAGTTGTGTCTGATTTTTTGTGACCCCATGGAATGTACCTTGCCAGACTCCTCTGTCCACAGGATTTCCCAGGCAAGAATACTGGAGTGGGTTTCTATTTCCTTCTCCAGGGGATCTTCCCAACCCTGTGATTAAACCTGTGTCTCCTGCTTGGCAGGCAGATTCTTTACTACTGAGCCACCAGGAAAGCCCTTCACCACACATTCTAGACATTTAAAAGTAGATACATGTATACTTGGTCAGAGGAAAGGAAAGCCTTCATTTTTCTTTTCAGGATACTAAAAATGATGTGATAAAAACTTTTAAAGACATTATTATTGAGCTATTTCCAAAAGGGGTGTTTATTAAAATAAGTTAAAGGGAAGGGAGGGAGGAAGCAAGTTGAAAATTTGTGACTGACATAATTCAAATTATTTGCAAAGGAAATTTAAAAAGTGTGTCATGTGTTTCTTAAATTCCTGTTCATTTTGAAGAAGCATGACAATCTGAAATAATAAGAAGAGATGAAGTATTTCCTCATTTGACTGTAATCTCCAAAACCATCAAGTGCATTGAGGGAAACTGCAATATAATGAATACCTCTAATACACTGAAATCACTCATAAATTACATAGTAAGTTATCACACTACTGAGAGATATACTGCTCACTACAGATGATGAGTCTACAACACACCATTATTTACACCAGGAAACCACCATCGAATAGTGGCTTGAGGCTAGAGGGTACCTACTTCCTTGGGGGAGATAAAGCTCTTTCCATGATTCAACCCATCATTTCTGCCTCGTCTTCTCTCTCTTCTCTTTTCCTTTTGTATTCTATTTAGCAAATATTTTCATAAGCCTCAGAAAATTCTTTCTGCAACCAAGCAGGGTATAAATAAGAACTATTCTTCACAATTTGATTCCTCAGTCATCCTAATCCATCAAGAGCATTTCTTAAGTAGAATGACTTGTACTAAGCACTGTGCTATTCTCTTTCCAAATGAACTAAAAGTGGCCCTGTCCACCCCCAGAAAACTCCAGACTGAAGATACAGCCATTGTCTAAATCTCATTTTCCACACCAGTACAGGTGAGCCATGACCTTAGCTTTAACATATCCAAGGAGACTAGGGTGACAGGGACAAAGACAGACTGGTTGTAGAAGAACCTACAGCTCTCTGGCATCATAGTTTTAGGATTTAAGTGGCATCTTTAGCACGAAGACCCCCCACTGACCCAACAAAGGAAACAACGCCCAAGCCTAAAGCTTGGTTCACGTTGCCATTATGTTCTGAGAGATTCAGTGTCACGAGTCAATCTCTATACTTTTCTTTCTTTTTCCAATCTGGGGGTGTGGAGTTGAATAGGCTCTCCAGAGCACTGGGAGGAGATGGAACATTTTCCACTCTCTTCTCTTTAGACATTCTGAGATACCCTGTTCCCTTAAGAAATTAGGTGTTACCTGCTGTTGATGGGACTGTGTCATGCTCCTAGTGAGTGTTGGGGCAGCAAAAAAAAAAAGAAAAGAAAACACAGATCTAAAGTCAATAGAAACCTGCCCCTCCTCAAGGATGATCTATATCCTGTAGCTCCAGGACTCAAAACAGAAGCAGAGGGGTCACCAATTCATATCATGACATCCAATTTCTGGGTCACCAAATAAACTGATCCCTTCCCCAAAGCTCCATGGAACAGACCCAAGATGGCCTTTAAAAGCATACTGGAACTCTGATCAAAAATACATTTTGTTCATTTTTAATGCTGACCATCCTTTTTTTTATGGGAAAATGTTGCAAAGTTATACGAGAAAGACAGCAAACACACAAGGTAGATCCAGTCACTTCTGGGCTCTGAACCAGATAAAACACAAAATCACACTTGCTTCTCTGTATCAACTGCTCATGCCCTCCGTAGAAGAGAGAGACACAACATGTAGCAGTGAAGCTGTTGACAAGGCTACATGGTCACCGAAGACCCTGCGAATTTGCTGCTGTGGACACAGGATGTAGTGTGTGAAGCTGGGCCTGACGAAATTTCACATCTCTTTTAAAGTGCCCTGGAGGCAAGTTCTTGTTTACTTAGCATCTGCAGTAGTGTAAAAGTTCCCTAAAAGTGAACTCTTACGTTCACACATTTTCTATATCAGCTAAACCCATGCATACAGAATAATATTATTTCCTTATTAAATTGATACTTAGATATCCAAGTCCTTACAGCCTTAGTTAAAAAAAAAAAAAAAAATCATGTAGACTATGATATCTCAAAATGCTCCCTTTCAAACAAATAGAAATTTGGAACTTTATTCAAATCATAGGTTCTTAAACTTCACAACTTTTACGGGTGCTGTGGTTAATGTATGGACTTTAGAGGATGAAACCATCAGAAATAAACATGCAGTTCTATGGGCTCAAAGTCCATGACTCTGATCAAATCTGCAAGAGGGTAAGAGACTCCAAAAAGGTTAAGAATCACTAATTTAGAGATATGTGTGAATAGTCAAGGATATTTTCAATTGCAGAGAACTACTGCAATTTTGGTTGCCTATAAGTAATTCTTACCAAATTATCAGAGTTCCCAAATGAGAATAGAGACAGTTCCGAAATCTCATTGCTGTCACTTTCAGATTCATCTACGAGATTCCTTTAGCTCCTTCCACCCCATCACCCTTTGACTCCCACCACACACTCCATCTTGCGTAGCACTCTGAAATTTGTCAGTAACAGCATGTGGGGATTGTGTGATTTTCATCAAACCACTTGTCAAAAACTCAGATGCAGCAGACAGGTGGTATAAATGATCCAGTTTCATTGCCTGTAAGATGTGGTTAATGATGCTATCGATAAGTGAAGATTAAATGAGAAAAAAGGTTTCCTTTGGTAAAACTCAAAGTTTTATGTCAATACTAGGTATTTTACTATAAGAATTACTAGATCAAACCAGCTATTGTCCATGGCATAACCTAGAATGTTAGTGTTGAACGTAACATTTGTTATCCACAAAATTCAGAATGTTTCGCCACAAATACTAACAAATATGTGCTCTGATTTACATTGAATTGTTGGTACTGCCGTCGTTTTGACTTGATTTTTCTCAAATGGTAAAAGTACAGTTAAAATAGTGTCTCATCTATTAAGAATAGGACCAAGAATACAATTGATCCTTGAATAATAAAGGTTGGCTCTGTGCAGGTCCATTTATATGCAGATATTTTTCAATAAACATATCAAAAATGATTGGATATCCACATCAAATAAAAAAAAAATTGTAGATGAACCACATAGCCTAGAAATACAAAAAAAAAATTAAGAAAAATCTAGGTATGTCCTGAAGGCATAAAAAAATATACATAAATACAGATACTGATATATTCTTACAGAGTACTAAGATGAGTGATATTTAATAAAAAAATTTACATATTAGCTTTCTTACTGTTTTATAACTTTTATATCAAGGAATTATATTACTGTACATATGCATCTCTCATAACTGGAGAAACTGTATCAACCAATTATCACAGGTAAGCAGTCATTTAAAAAAATGTAACAATGTTTCCAAACATTTTATGATTCATTCATTAGTGTATGGGCTAGGCTACCATAAAGCAACCACAACTAGTACACTGGCTACCATAAAGCAATCATATTTCTCCTTCTTCAATACTAATGTATGAATTTTTATATTGTTTTGTTGAACAACTAAACAGTTGCTAAGTCCTGTCTGACTCCTTTGTGACCCCATGGACTGTGGCCCACCAGACTCTTCTGTCCATGGGATTTCCCAGGCAAGAATGCTGGAGCATGTTGCCATTTCCTTCTCCAGGGGATCTCCCCAACCCAGAGATTGAACCCACATCTCTTGCATCTTCTGCATTGGCAGGCAGATTCTTTACCACTAAACTACCAGGGAAGCTCATGAATCATTATATCCACAAATAAATAGAAATTTATTTTTACATTATCTTTTCCTTTTTGATATCTAGGGTTCAGTTCAGTTCAGTCACTCAGTCGTGTCCGACTCTTTGCAACCCCATGAATTGCAGCACGCCAGGCCTCCCTGTCCATCACCATCTCCCGGAGTTCACTCAAACTTACGTCCATCGAGTCAGTGATGCCATCCAGCCATCTCACCCTCTGTCATCCCCTTCTCCTCCTGCCCCCAATCCCTCCCAGCATCAGAGTGTTTTCCAAAGAGTCAACTCTTTGCATGAGGTGGCCAAAGTACCGGAGTTTCAGCTTTAACATCATTCCTTCCAAAGAACACCCAGGGCTGATCTCCTTTAGAATGGACTGGTTGGATCTCCTTGCAGTCCAAGGGACCATCAAGAGTCTTCTCCAACACCACACTTCAGAAGCATCAATTCTTCGGTGCTCAGCTTTCTTCACAGTCCAACTCACATCCATACACGACCACTGGAAAAACCATAGCCTTGACTAGACAAAACTTTGTTGGCAAAGTAAGGTCTCTGCTTTTGAATATGCTATCTAGGTTGGTCATAACTTTCCTTCCAAGGAGTAAGCGTCTTTTAATTTCATGGCTGCAATCCCCATCTGCAGTTAGTTATGCATATAACATCTACAGTGTTTTTCATATAAGACTACTGATGTAGGTACTTACAGAGAGATGGTTCATCTTATAAACAGATGACATAAACTTATGGTATCTGTAAATATGGTATAGTACTGTAAATGTATTTTATCATTCTTATGCTTTTTAATAGCATTTTCTCTAGCTTAATTTATTGTAAGAATACAATATATAGTACATATGACATACAAAAGCTGTGTTAATCAATTATTTATGTTATTGGCAAAGTTTTGGGTCAATAGTACGCTAGTAATAGTAAAGTTTGGGGAGAGTTGAAAGTTACACTGGGAATTTTGACTGTGCAGGGGTTGGCACCGCTAACCCCTGCACTGTTCAAGGGTCAACAGTATAATCAAAGAAGACCTGTAGGCAGAAAATACAAATTTAGCAAAGAAGATGCATTTTATTTATAGGAAAAGCCATTTTACTTTATAAAGCATCTCTTATTCTGAAAATAATTGGAATAATTGTAGTAACCCTAGGGAGCTTGTGTTCATATTCATGAATTAGAAAGAATAAGAAGAATAGGGGAAGAAGGTTTCTGCTACAGAAGCAGAAAATAATAACTAGCAAGAAGACAGTATCAGTCTGGTAGTCAAAAATGAAGTAAAATTCAAAATCAAATCTAATAATCTAGTCATGTACATTATTTAAATATTGAATTCTAGGCCAGTATAATAACCAAAACATGATCCCAGAAACATATATAAAAATTGAATCCAATACTGTCCATTTAGGGGTCATGTATTAGAAAGAGATCAACCTAAAACAGGTTGTGCTTCAAAAGATAACTATTAGCTATTTAGAAAAGACAAATACTCAGAACCATGCAGTTCTTGAAAATGGGAAATACTTAAATTTTTAATGTAACTTTCACTCAATGATATATTGGGTTGGTCAAACCCGACTGAACTTTTTGGTCAATCCAATAAGTTACAGTTCCAGTTACAAGAAGCTGCTCTTCATGACAGCCATGTGAGTCTCCTGTTTGCTATTGTACTCTCAGCATCCAGACCAGTTCTTAAGCCTAGCTGGGCATGATTTACTATTTACTAAAGAATGAATGAATGGATAGATACCTGAATGGATGGCTAGATGGCAGCATGAATAATAAACCTTACTTTAACTAATTTAGTATGAAACCTTTTAAAAAAAATATTGCTTGCTCCAGAATGCAGCTGGGATTCAGACTCCCCCCACCCTAGGCTCCTTTAATTTTAAACATCTCATGGTTGATAATAGGCATATAACAAGTTCCTACAGTATCTGTGTATGTGTGGTAGTCTCAGTTGTGCCCGACTCTTTGTGACCCCGTGGACTGTAGGCCACCAGGCTCCTCTGTCCATGGAATTCTCCAAGCAAGAATACTGCAGTGGGTTGCCATTCCCTTCCCCAGGGCATCTTCCTGACTCAGAGGTCGAACCTGGGTCTCCTGCATTGCAGGCAGATTCTTTACCTTCTGAGCCACCAGGGAAGCCTACCTGATAGGACTTCTGGCTAAGGTTGTCCCCAATAAACACAAATAAGGAAAAATGCATAAACAGAACAACTGCTTCAGTATCAGCTACCAAAGTCTCAAGCAGAACGCATTCTTTAAAATAAAATTCAATATAACAAAGTCTATTACAGCCAGAAAAATTGTGCAATTTTACTTTTTTTTCATCCTACTACCTGAAGCAAATCATTTGAATTCCTATTCCAAGTAGTTAGAAGTTAATGATATCTTTTTGCTCCCTATAAAACCTGGCAGCTCTGTCTAAGATGGTGTGTCACAGAAAAATTTCACCATTTAATCCTTAAAACAAAGTTTCCCTAACCTTTCCCTTATTGCAAAGGAGAGTGATGTTGACATAAGGATGAAACTGTTTGCCCTCAAATGCCATTATGAATGTATAACAGAGAGGGGGGAAAAAAGTGCAACTTAGATTAGATTACTGGGCTTCTGGCAGGTTTTCCCTATGCCAATTACAGAAGACTTTCTATTTACATATAAATAGCTCAGAAATTCCAACACAAATGTACTTGAAAATACTGAATCAAGTAGTTCAGAAAAACATGGATTAGGTGCATTTCAATTTAATTTTAAGGTGTTTACAACAAGCATGCCTTCAAGTAAATAAAAGGAATCAATTTTTATTACAACCAGGAACATCTTTTTAAATTATTGAAATTATTCCCACACTGCTCTTAAGACTTTTAGTCAAGGTTTCATTTACCATGCTTTTAGGTTTGATTTTTTTTTTTTTTGCTAGGGGAAAAAAAAAGTGATTGAATATTGTACAGAGTTGTGAAGTTTGGGATTATATAATGCTGTTTTTTAAATTTTTTTCTCTTAGTTTTTTTTCTGTCTATATCAGAGATAGTTCTTGAGCTGGCTAAGGCCTTATAAGAGACACAAATGAAACAAGATGCATTTGTCCAACTTAAGTTGCTTTTATCTTTCTATATAACTCAGTTTACATTTTTAGTCCTTGTCATGTTCTTCACCCCTGGATTGCTAATTCATCATGAATTAACCACTCTATTTATTGACCTGTTGCTTATAAAGAGCCACTTCAACTTCTACTGCAGTTTCACAACTGGATTTGATAGATGGTTTAAACAAACAACTCAGTGTGGCAGAAAACAAACAGGTCTGGATGTGGCCAATATGTGCCGAGTTCTCATTTTCTGAATTTACTTGTGGATCTAGATTGATATACAGAGAAAAGGAGTCTACTTTTGTTAATGACTTGTACATTGAAATAACATTGGTGATGGTTTTTAAATTACAAATGAGATCACAAGGATTTATTTTGTGTAGATACCTGAAAATACTGAATTCACTGAATTTCACAGATAAAATGTCACAAGCTAAAATGGCTAAAATGTCTCCTGTTATTAATGGGGGATATGTGGGCGTGGAGGGTAGAGGGAGAGAGAGAAAGAGAACAAGAGCAAGAGGAGCCGCTGAGCCGTCTGTAACCGAGATGGCCAAGGATGGTTAGTGGGAACCCTTGGTCCAGTGAGAGCTTCTGGTCAGTGCACAGCACTACTGACCTACAGACACAGCTGAAGGACCGGCAAAAACGATGACTCTGATAAATTTCATCTTCAGTTGATAAACCACATACATTATTGAGTATCTACCATGTGCAGGGAAGTCTAATACTGTTCATCTATGAGTTCAACAGTATTCAGACACAAACACTGATATATGTATAGAAAGGACAAAAAATTCTAACTTTAATTTCATGAGGCAGAAATTTGATTACGATGAAATCTAAATTCACAGACTAAAGCAGACTGTTGTCGTTGTTGTTGTTATTATTATTATTACCACAAAAGCTTCTTAGGGTGGAAAGACAGACTAGGAGGAATGATTTCTTAAAAGGCAAAGGCAAAAATGAAACAGATATTTGGCTAACAGATTTGAATACATGGGGACAAAATAAATCTTGAGTGTTTCAGAAAATTAATTTCTTAAAGCTTACATAGTTCCATGTTCTTAAACATTTAAGAAGCTCAAAAACACAGAGCAGACAAATCTTTAAAAAATAATAAAAATACAACAATTGTTGATCAACCTCTGCTGTTTCTTTATATAGACATCCGAAAAATTGTGAGGGGCAAAATTAACCTTTATTCATGTGTTGCAAATAAGTCACCAAATTCAGCATGAAAAATCAGATTTTTTTGGTAACACTAGCCAAAGTTTGGCAAAATGAATTTGCAGTGTCAAGTCCAGTAATCATAAACTCTGCAGCTCTGCCATTAGCTTACACATCAAACACCCTCATACTGATTACCAGGGCCAGTGACAAACTGAAAATACATTGTTTGGCGTGTGTTTTTTCCTTGTACTCCACCACATTCTCTCCGTCTCTCGCTTTATAAATTATACAAATTAGATTTCGCAATCAGCATAGAGAAATCTCTATGTCTGCCATTACTGCTGAATATACTTAATAATCACCTTCTTTCTAAACAAAGACAAAAGCAAAAGGCTGTGATGAGATTTTTATGCAATGGAAAAACTGTGCAATTTATTTGTAATGAATATGGTACAACTGCCTGTGAAGCTGCTTATTAAATATACCATCAAAAAGAGATTCTCTGGGAAAAAAATAACTCTGCTGTATTTCAATACGGGCCTCATTATTTCATAACTCGTTTCTCTGATATGCAGTAGATGCTGCTAACATACTAAGCTTTTTGTTAGTATTCCATGGTTTTCGTTGCTCTCTCTCATTTTCTCTTAATATCACAATGTGTTGCCAAAGAAAAACTATGTATTAAAAACATAAACAACATATATTTGCAATCTGAAATGATTGCATTTGGAATAGGGGAAGAAATCTTATGGGTAATATTGTAGAAACTAAGTTATAAAATCAGATTTTCTTCAAACATCCCTGGAGTCTGAACCTTCCTCTTAAGAAACCCTGAGATATACCTAATGGATTAGGATACACTGTCCATCAATTAAAATTATCTGATCTTGACATAAAATAACTATTGCTCTTTAGTATTCAAGTGAGTCAGTGAATGATAATTACTCAGTCATGCCTGACTCTGCAACTCCATGGACTGTAGCTTGCCAGGCTCCTCTGTCCATGGCATTCTCCAGGTATGATTACTGGAGTGGGTTGCCATTTCCTTCTCCAGGTTAATATTCAAGGGGCATGCTAAAATCACTTTTTAAAGTATTTCATATAAAATTCTAGTAAGCAGTTTCTATCACACTTCTGAAAATTCACTATTTAAAAGACACTAAAGAAACTATACAGAATTATTTTAAAGTAAGCAGATATGATTTTTCGATTTTTTGAAGTAGTTAGAGCTGATCAGATGTTATTGTAAAATAATCACTTATTACATGAGTTTTCAACAGACTAAGAACTCATGGACATTGAATCAATTTCCATACAGCAGTGGCCTAATGTAGGTGCAATACCAGAGTTTAACGACTTCCATTAGGCATAGTTCAGGGAAGGTCAAGAAGAGAATTACATCAGGGAGAGCTGTGGTTTCAGCTCAAGCTTCCTCCGGAATAGCTGACAGGAGACACAGTCTACATTTTGCTGACTGTTCTTCTGAGCAGTGAGGTCCACTGGGGAGGTACTCTCTTCATTTCAGATGTGAAGAAATGAAATACAGAGAGGTCGAGTAACATGATTCAAACAAGCTACCAATAAGCAGCCAAAGAAAAAGAGCTACCTGTCTTTCCCTCAGGTGGCTCTGGCCAGCAGGAGTAAACTTTGTAAAACCTGTTTGTCCCAAGAACCAAAGACTATAATTAAAATCACCTAACCTCAGCAGACAGAGAAGGCAATGGCAGCCCACTCCAGTACTCTTGCCTGGAAAATCCCATGGACGGAGGAGGCTGGTAGGCTGCAGTCCATGGGGTTGCGAAGAGTCGGACACGACTGAGCGACTTCACTTTCACGCATTGAAGAAGGAAATGGCAACCCACTCCAGTGTTCTTGCCTGGCGAATCCCAGGGACGGGGGAGCCTGGTGGGCTGCCATCTATGGGGTCGCACAGAGTCCGACACAACTGAAGTGACTTAGCAGCAGCAGCAGCAGCAACCTCAGCAGAGAACTAAACATCCCAAAGTAACCTGTCATATCTAGAGACCACTAGCAATGCTAAATACCATATGACCCTTTAGCCATGAATCTAATTATATAAATGGTTTATATATATATATATATATATATATATATATATATAAGCCTATCATGTTGGAAAAATAAAATGACTGTTATACTTGGAAAATAAGGTATTTGGGCATTTCAATTTATTGCTCACTGCTTTCCATACCAGCTATAACCTTAGCCACTTCAATTCAGCAACATATTTCTGACACAACTGAAAGAAAGAGAGAACCTGATGGTCCTTATTTTTAAGAAAATCCTTGTTAGTCAAAGAGAACAGCTTTTAAAAAATATTCACCACCTGAGAGTGGTTTCTGGAATGATTCCAGATCATGTTTCTCAGGCAAGGTGAAAAGAGAACAAAAAAGGCAGTCACTCTAATGGGACAGTGACAGAATCACAGTCACAGAATTTTAAACCTTAATCTGCCAGAATCACTTCTTCTCCCAAGTTCCTGATTCTTATAGAATCTAGCTCATTCCAGTTCATTACTATTAATAAGGCTGGATCCTGCCAGGTGAGATTCTACCTCAATAGCCAAATGGTGTGAAAAACAGGTGCAGAGCTTGAGATTGAGCCTATTGCATCTGATCACCGAAAAGGAATTAGAGTTGAGGCAATCACTTAAAAAAAAAAAAATCAGCTGCATTCCTCAATTTCATCATCAAAAGTGAAGAAGTTAAAAAAAAAAAAGAAAACCATAAGTATGCTGAAAATTCTGTGACTTAATTAAAAAATTTTTTTCTTTCATTAGACAAACTTATTTTTTCCAAATTTTTCCATTTATTTGTGAAAGCATATAATTATATAATGAATATTGGTAGACTATACAATTCATTTTGTTACTAGGGAACATCTTTGCTTCTTTTCTTCACATGAGCTTTGTACAGTTGGAATGATCTATAGAGCAAACATGGAGAAGTCAAAGATGATGACTTGGAATAATGGTTTAGTTTTGCAGCTCCTAAAAAAATTGCCTTTTATATTGTTTATGGGGTTATCCTGGCAAGAATGCTAGAGTGGCTTGGGAGACAGTGAGGGACAGGGAGGTCGGGCATGCATCAGTCCATGGAGTCACAAGGAGTCGGACACGACTTAGTGACTGAACAACAACAAAGAAATTGCATTAAGTTGCTGTCATTAAGACTCATGCTCAGAAAAAAAGAAAAGAAAGAAATACTGAGGGGAAACATAAATCTAATAAAATACATACAAGATCCTATATGAAGAAAATGGTAAAACCGAGATGTAAGAAATAAAAGAAGATATAAATGATCTAAATGACAGCTATTCCATGTAAATGAATAGGAAGACTCAACATTGTTAAGATGCTCCTGATGTGATATATGGATTCAACACAATTCCAGTGAAAATCACAGCAAGTCATTTTGAGGGTATCTACAAACTCACCCAATTATTTAACTTATATGCAGAGTAAATCATGTAAAATGCCAGGAATGAAGATTGCCAGGAGAAATATCATAACCTCAGATATGCAGATAACACCACCCTTATTGAATAAATTAAAAGAAGCTTACTCCTTGGAAGGAAAGTTATGACCAACCTAGATAGCATATTTAAAAGCAGAGACATTACTTTGCCAACAAAGGTTCATCTAGTCAAGGCTATGGTTTTTCCTGTGGTCATGTATGGATGTGAGAGTTGGACTGTGAAGAAGGCTGAGTGCCGAAGAATTGATGCCTTTGAACTGTGGTGTTGGAGAAGACTCTTGAGAGTCCCTTGGACTGCAAGAAGATCCAACCAGTCCATTCTGAAGGAGATCAGCCCTGGGATTTCTTTGGAAGGAATGATGCTAAAGCTGAAACTCCAGTACTTTGGCCACCTCATGCGAAGAGTTGACTCATTGGAAAAGACTCTGATGCTGGGAGGGATTGGGGGCAGGAGGAGAAGGGGACGACAGAGGATGAGATGGCTGGATGGCATCACTGACTCGATAGACGTGAGTCTCAGTGAACTCTGGGAGTTGGTGATGGACAGGGAGGCCTGGCGTGCTGCGATTCATGGGGTCGCAAAGAGTCGGACATGACTGAGCGACTGATCTGATCTGATCTGATCTGATCGCATAAAACGAGGAGGAACTACACTAAGAGGATGAGTGAAAGAGGGGAGTCAAAAAGCTAGTTTAAAACTCAACATTCAAAAAACTAAGATCACGGCATCTAGTCCCATCACTTCATGGCAAACAGATGGGGAAACAGTGGAAACAGTGACAGACTTTATTTTCTTGGGCTCCAAAATCATTGCAGATGGTGACTACAACCATTAGATTAAAAGATGCTTGCTCCTTGGAAGAAATTCTATAACAAACCTAGACAACATAGTAAAAAGCAGAGATATTACTTTGCCAACAAGGTCCATATAGTCAAAGCTATGGTTTTTCCAGTAGTCATGTATGGATGTGAGTTGGGCCATAAAGAAAGCTGAGCACCAAAGAGTTGATGCTTTTGAACTGTG
Organism: Bos indicus; assembly: GCF_029378745.1. Taxonomy (NCBI): domain Eukaryota; kingdom Metazoa; phylum Chordata; class Mammalia; order Artiodactyla; family Bovidae; genus Bos; species Bos indicus. Next base: position 57,682,747 of record NC_091763.1, on the reverse strand, counting down.
GTGTTGGAGAAGACTCTTGAGAGTCCCTTGGACTATATGGAGATCAAACCAGTCAGTCTAAGCATACTCTTTCAGTACAATTCAGCTATTGCTTTCTTTGGTACTTACTCTCAAAAGTTAAAAAGTTACACCTACACAAAAACCTGTAAAGGATGTTTATAGCAGCTTTGTTTATAGTTGCCAAACTTGTAATCAATCAAGACATTCTTCAGTGCTTCCCTGGTGGTCCAGTAGTTAAGAATTCGCCTTGCAATGCAGGGGACACCAATTCAACCCTTGGTTTGGAGGATCCCAAATACTGTGGAGCAACTGGGCTCGTCAGCCACACCTGCTGAGCCTGTGCTCTATGGTCTGCAAGCCACAACTACTGAACCCATGTGCTACAACTACTGAAATCCACGCACCTGGAGCCTGTGCTCCACCACGGAGTGGGCACAGCTATGAGAAGCCTGCACACCTACTAGAGAGTGGTCCCCACTCACCAAAACTAGAGAAGGCCCATGCACAGCAACAAAGACCCAGTGTGGTCAATAAACAAATAAAAAGATGTCCTTCAGTAGACAAATGCATAAATAAACTGCAATATGTCTAGAAAACGGAATATTGGTGTTAGAAAGAAATAAGCTATCTTCTTATGAAAATACATGAAGGAATATTAAATACATACTATCAATACTAATGGAAAGAAGGCAGTGTGATGTTACACAATGTATGATTACAATAATATAATATTCTGAAAAAAGCAAAACAGTGGAGGCAGTTAAAATATAAGTGGTTCCAGGGACTAGGAGCAAGGGGAAAGGAAGAAGGGATAATAGGTGGAACACAGAGCATTTCCAGGGCAGCAAAACTTTTCTGTAGGACACTGTCATGGTGGATATAGGCCATTATACATTTGGAAAAACCTACAGAATGTACCACTCACAGAGTGAAATCTAAACTATGGACTTTATTATTATTTTTTTTTTTTGAAAACATTAAGTACAGTTTTCTTTTTTTTTCTTTTTTTATTTTTTTTAATTTTATTTTATTTTTAAACTCCACATAATCGTATCAGTTCTGCCAAACATCAAAACGAATCCACCACAGGTATACATGTGTTCCCCATCCTGAACCCTCCTCCCTCCTCCCTCCCCATAAACTATGGACTTTAATTAATAACAATGTATCAATATTGACTCCTCAATTTTAACAAATGTACCATGTTAATAAGATGCTCTGAAGAAGGAAATGACAATCTACTCCAATATTTTTGCCTGGGAAATCCGATGGATTCCCAGTGGAGCTTGGTGGGCTATAGTCCATGAAGTTGCAAAGAGTCAGATGTGCCTTGGTGACTAAACAATGATGAGATATTAATAACAGGGGAAATTGTGTTTGTGGATGGAGGGTAAGGATTATAGGGAACTCCATACTTTCTTTAAATGTATATGTCAATCTAAAACTCCTGTAAACTTAACTCTACCAAATTGAAATTATTACATATATGGTAATGTAAGTTAAAAGACAATACCATATAAACTCTAATACATTGAGCAGTAGGGATTATAACTTGTAAGCAAATTTAGAGGTAAAAATCATTTCCAATAAGGTTGATCAGGAAGAAATTCAAGGAGCAGAAATATGAGCTGGTCTCTGATATATGGTAGTATTTTAGATTAAAAAAAATAATGCAGTAATAATTATTAACATGTAATCTGCCTGAAACAAAACTAAACTACATTTCTCTCGACATGCCTCCAATATGCTTTGAAGTCATAAGATGTTATTTTGATAGATGAGAATCATTTTACTTTATGATGCCACACTACTACTACTTTTCATCAACAGTTCAGTCTTGATATAGCAATTCATGTTACATTAGAAAAGTGATTAAGAATTACGTGTTTTCATGAAGTTATACAAAAGTATATACATAGTCTTAGGTCTAGCTACACACCTCCTCTCTCGCAAAGAGCAGCCATGTTATCTACATAATCCAGCCTGTTATTTTACATATTAATTCCTATAATATATCTACCTAATTAGATTTCTTGTGCATTGTCAAAGTAAGCATTGGTATATATTTATTAGTAAGAAATGTTGACTGACAAAGTTGATCTTCTTTAGGAGAAGACAGGGGAAAAGTATGAGTATTTACCAAGAGAGTGTAACCTATCACAAAGTTTAGTGAAATTCTCAACCAATATAGTTTCTCTTTAAATATACTGAATAAAAGAGTGAATTAAGACATCTTTACCTCAGATTTCTTTTTTTTTTTTTATTTTAGATTTCTAAATCTGACTCTTTTAGGTGCTCCAGCAGAGAAGGCAATGGCACCCCACTCCAGTACTCTTGCATGGAAAATCCCATGGACGGAGGAGCCTGGTAGGCTGCAGTCCATGGTGTCATGAAGAGTTGGACATGACTGAGTGACTTCACTTTCACTTTTCATTTTCATGCATTGGAGAAGGAAATGGCAACCCGCTCCAGTGTTCTTGCCTGGAGAATCCCAGGGATGGAGGAGCCTACTGGGCTGCCGTCTATGGGGTCGCACAGAGTTGGACACGACTGAAGCAACATAGCAGCAGCAGCAGCAGCAGCAGGTGCTCCAGAGCAGTGTTGACCCGTAGTTCAACAGAAGGTGGACAGTGCAATGTTGAACAGAAGAGTGAGGACATAGTACTAATCTTTAAAGAGAAGTGCTTAATCTCTTAGCACTAAGCAGTACGATGTTACCTGTAGATTTTTTTTTCATAGACTCTCTTTGAAATTGAGACTTCAGCATTTCTTGTCTATTCATAGCATGCTGATAGTTCTCATTATGAATGGGTATTATATTTGGTCAAATACTTTCAGCTCAGTTCAATTCAGTCACTCGGTTGTGTCCAACTCTTTGCAAGCCCATGAACCGAAGCACGCCAGGCCTCCCTGTCCATCACCAACTCCCGGAGATCACCCAAACCCATGCCCATCAAGTCAGTGATGATGCCATCCAACCATCTCATCCTCTGTCATCCCCTTCTCCTCCTGCCCTCAATCTTTCCCAGCATCAGGGTCTTTTCAAATGAGTCAGCTCTTTGCATCAGGTGGCCAAAGTACTGGAGTTTCAGCTTCAACATTAGTCCTTCCAGGGAATACCCAGGACTGATCTCCTTTAGGATGGACTGATTGGATCTCCTTGCAGTCCAAGGGACTCTCAAGAGTCTTCTCCAACACCACAGTTCAAAAGCATCAATTCTTCAGCACACAGCTTTTTTATAGTTCAAATCTCATATCCATACATGACTACTGGAAAAACCATAGCCTTGACTAGACAGACCTTTGTTGGCAAAGGAATGTCTCTGCTTTTTAATATGCTATCTAGGTTGGTCATAACTTTCCTTCCAAGGAGTAAGCGTCTTTTAATTTCATGGCTGCAATCACCATCTGAAGTGATTTTGGAGCCCAGAAAAATAAAGTCAACCACTGTTTCCCCATCTATCTGCCATGAAGTGATGGGACCGGATGCCATGATCTAAGTTTTCTGAATGTTGAGCTTTAAGCCAACTTTTTCACTCTCCTCTTTCACCTTCATCAAGAGGTTCTTTAGTTGTTGTTCACTTTCTGCCATAAGGGTGGTGTCATCTGCAAATCTAAGGTTATTTATATTTCTCCCGGTATCTTGATTCCAGCTTGTGCTTCTTCCAGCCCAGCATTTCTCATGATGTACTCTGCATATAAGTTAAATAAGCAGGGTGACAACATACAGCCTTGACGTACTCCTTTTCCTATTTGGAACCAGTCTGTTGTTCCATGTCCAGTTCTAACTGTTGCTTCCTGACCTGCATATAGGTTTCTCAAGAAGCAGGTCAGGTGGTCTGGTATTCCCATATCTTTCAGACTTTTCCACAGTTCATTGTGATACAGACAGTCAAAGGCTTTGGCATAGTCAATAAAGCAGAAATGGGTGTTTTTCTGGAACTCTCTTGCTTTTCCAATGATCCAGTGGATGTTGGCAATTTGATTTCTGGTTCCTCTGCCTTTTCTAAAACCAGCTTGAACATCTGGAAGTTCACAGTTCACATACTGTTGAAGCCTGGCTTGGAGAATTTTGAGCATTACTTTACTAGTGTGTGAGATGAGTGCAGTTGTGCAGTAGTTTGAGCGTTCTTTGGCACTGCCTTTCTTTGGGAATATTTACAGCAGTGTTATTTAAGTCACTCACCTCAGTCATGTCTGACTCTTTAAGATGATATGGATTGTAGCCTGCCATGGAATTTTCCAGGCCAGAATACTGAAGTGGGTAGCCATTTCCTTCTCCAGGGGATCTTCCCAACCCAGGGATTGGACCCATGTCTCCTGCATTGCAGGTAGATTCTTTACCATCTGAGACACCAGAAAAGCCACCAGGAGTGTTATTTATAATAACCTAAAACTGGAAATAACTAAGTGTCCATTAACAAAATAAAAGATAAAATGTGGTGTATCCATATAATGCGATACTGCTGCTGCTGCTGCTAAGTCACTTCAGTCGTGTCCGACTCTGTGCAACCCCATAGATGGCAGCCTACCAGGCTCCCCCATCTCTGGATTCTCTTGTTCTCCAGGCAAGAACACTGGAGTGGGTTGCCATTTCCTTCTCCAATGCATGAAAGTGAAAACAAAGTGAAGTCGCTCAGTCATGCAATACTACCCAGCAATAAAATGAAACAAATTCCTGATAGAAGCCAATATGAGATAATTTTCTGAAAGTACTATGTTAATTCAAAAAAGCTAAACATATAAAAAGAAGCCAAACACATGAAATTCATATAAAAAGCTAGAAAAGGGAAAACTATGAAGTATATCAGCAGTTGCCAGAGGCCAGGGTGACAGAGAATGAGTAACTGCATTGTGGCACAGTTGGACTTTTTGGGGTGATTGGAATGTTTTATCTTGGTTTTGCTATAACTTACTGAACTGTACATTTAAAACTGGTGAATATTATTATAGGAAAATTATGTTTAAATAAAGATTATTAAAATTGAAGGGAAAAATGAATGCTCAGTTTGGCAATAACATACTCAGTTTGTGCTTGGCGCAGGCAGTATATGGAAGGTGAAGGACAAAAAGGTATTAAGGCACAATTCTTGCTCTGCAAGGAATTCATAGTTCAGTCAGTGAAGAATACAGATATGTATACAACAAATACTGGCTTCCCAGGTGGCTCAGTGGTAAAGAATCTGCCTACAATGCAGGAGATGTGCGTTTGATCTCTGGGTCGGGAAGATCCCCTGGAGGAGGGCATGGCAACCCACTCCAGTATTCTTGCCTGGAGAATCCCAGGGAGAGAGGAGCCTGGCGAGTTAGTCTATAGGGTCACAAGAGTAGGACACAAATGAGCAACTGAACACACAAACATGCATATTAAAAGTATAATACAACTATGTTAAGTCAAGTAATAAAGATATAAACAGAATTTTGTAGGCAGAGAGAAAAATGATTTACTTGCAAGGTTTAAAGAAATCTTGACAAAAAGATGAGAGCTATGTTGGCCCTTAAGATGCAAGTAGGATTTTAACAGATGATGTTTCCTAACCATTCAGAAGGTACATTACATAGTCATTTCCCTATATTATTTACCGATCCAGCCATCCATCCATCCACCTATTCCCTCATCTTCCAATTATCGATCACTGTAGTCAGATAAATAGTAATATGCTAATATGTGCCCTTTAGCTAAATAGGTTCACACATGATATTTGTTCATTAATCACTTCATCTCTGAAATGGAGAAAATAAATCTTCAGATTTAGATATAATTAGGGTTACCAACTCTCCTGGTTGCTCAAGACTGAAGGGTTTCCTGAGATTTGAGACTGACTCCTAAACCTGGAAAAATTCCAGGCAAACAGTAAAGACTCAGTCATCCCAGATATATCAAGAAGGCAATTATAGTGACAGATACAAAATTTATGAGCACAGAAACCTCTGTATATCTGCTTATTGAACTCTCATGTGTTTTGGTATTAGCTTACAAAACATTATTCCAAACTTTGAGTATACTTTGATCATAGCAGATTTTTAGAGTTTACTGAACATGTTCTCTAGATATTACCAAATGTTCCGAATAATGGTCTGTTTTTCACTGGCTAGAACTAATAGAAAACCTGTTTAATTTATAGATCTAATTTAACATTTTTTCTAATGATTCTGTAATAAAAAGGAAGAAAAGTAGAAAGGAGGAAAGAAGAAAAAACAGAGTCATAGACAAAATTCTGTATTGCACAATAGCAATACTTCAGACTTTGTATCATACAAATTTATTATCTTGTGCTTTATGTCTAATAATTCCTGCAGAACAGCTAGAATAAATTTAGGCTGTATAACGCTATGTATTTGCTTTACCTTGGCTGCAAAAACTTAAATCTGATCCAATGAGAAATTTATCTACTTCAATATGTATCCTTGAGTAATAACAGGCTAATGGCCACAGTAGCACCCACATGCCCCAGCACCCACAATAGTACCTAATACCTAGTGGGAGCTGAGTAAATATCACTGAATTAAAACAGAGTGGATAGATTGTTAATTAAAGCTTATCAAACTACACACAGGAAAACTCCACAGATAAATAAATTGTACTTCCATCACAAATCCTCAATAGTTATATGTATTTATTTTCACCATTTTATTAGTAAAGTCGATAATAGAATGTTAAAGGAAACTACAGAACATTAAGGAATCCAATATTCATTTGAGCAGATTTGCATCAAAAGTGAAAGTAAAAGTCGCTCAGTCGTGTCCTACTCTTTGCCACCCCATGGACTATACAGTCCATGGAATTCTCCAGGCCAGAATACGGGAGTGGGTAGCCTTTCCCTTCTCCAGGGGATCTTCCCAACCCAGGGATCAAATCCAGGTCTCCCGCATTGCGGGCAGATTCTTTACCAGCTGAGCCACAAGGGAAGCCCAAGAATACTGGAGTGGGTAGCCTATCCCTTCTCCAGTGGATCTTCCTGACCCAGGAATCCAACCAGGGTCTCCTGCATTGCAGGAGGATTCTTTACCAACTGAGCTATCAGGGCATCAGAAGGTATCCGCTTCTCCAAGCATACAAATATAGGCATTTTACTAGATGTACTACTGTTTCTCTCTTTGGTATCCTTGGCACCACTTAGACCAATAACTGTAGTTGATGCCTAGAAATGGAAAGGCAGGACAAGAATAAAAAGGTATCATCAGTTACTCCGTTCACATCTTCTCACATAAACAGCTGGTGTTCAATAAACTGGAATGAAAAAGCTAAATAAAATTTTCTAAAGCAAGGAAGAGATACAACTCTAAACAAAAGAGTGGAGCAACGTGAATTAGTAGTTAGCCCTTAGAGCTTTCAGAAATGGCCTTGCTTAGTTAAAATGAGACCTTGAACCCAAGTCTATAGCTCACGTCTACCAAGGACAGCCATTGAGTCCTAGGTAAGTCACCTTCCATTTGGTGGCCCCAGCTTACTCATTCCTAAAACAAAGTGTTTTCACTTGAGAATTGCTAAGATCCCTTTTAGTGCTAAAATTCTGATTCAATAAATCCCTTAGAGATCTTTAATGTATTTATATGGCATTATAAATTTGACATTTGGCACTTTAGAATTTATCTCTAGACACTTAACTACATTATAAGCATCAAGATCCTCTAGGACAAGATTTTTATTCTTCCTTTCTCTCCACAGCACTTTGCTCATTTGGAAATTAAATCATTACCCAAAAAATGTCCAAGGAGAGAAAAATAAAGAATTAATACAGCCATCAGTACCTCCAGAAGCAATCTAGAATTTTAGTGATGTTATACTTATCTTTTATTAATCCTACTGCTTATCAAAAAGCTTTTTAATTCTATCATGCAAAAGGACATTTTTATGGATAATGCACCCATATAAAAGGGTGTATTCAGGGTATTCTACAAACCAGATAACCATATCATTTCCATAGTTTTTGAAACAAAAACAAACATTTTTGTTTATTAATGTTTCAAGTGATACAGTATTTTGCAACAGAATAAATATGCATAGAAACTAAATGTCAAGAACCAATAATAAGCAGTTGTAACTATTTGAGTAAATCCCTGACTTTCAGTAACATTGTTGTATAAGCTCACTCAGACTAAAAATGAATCTTTTTACAAGAAAAAAATTAACATTTTGTTGTGATGAAAGTGAAAGAGGAGAGTGAAAAAGTTGGCTTAAAACTCAACATTCAAAAAAATAAGATCATGTCATCTGGTCCCATCACTTCATGGCAAACAGATGGAGAAACAATGGAAACAGTGGTAACTTTATTTTCTTGGGCCCCAAATCCACTGCAGATGGTGACTGCAGCCATGAAATTAAAAGACGCTTGCTCCTTGGAAGAAAAGCTATGACCAACCTAGACAGCATATTAAAAATCAGAGACATTACTTTGCTGACAAAGGTCCATCTAGTCCAAAGCTATGATTTTTCCAGTAGTCATGTATGGATGTGAGAGTTGGACTATAAAGAAAGCTGAGCACCAACGAATTGATGCTTTTGAACTGTGGTGTTGGAGAAGACTCTTGAGAGTCCCTTGGACAGCAAAGAGATCCAACCAGTCCATCCTAAAGGAAATCAGTCCTGAATATTCATTGGAAGGACTGATGCTGAAGCTGAAGCTCCAATACTTTGGCCACCTGATGCGAAGAACTGACTCACTGGAAAAGACCGTGATGCTGGGAAAGATTGAAGATGGGAGGAGAAGCAGATGACAGAGTATGCGATGGTTGGATGGCATAATTGACTCGATGAACATGAGTTTGAGCAAACTCTGGGAGTTGGTGATGGACAGGGAAGCCTGGCATGCTGCAGTCCATGGGGTCAGTAAGAGTCAGACTCGACCGAGTGACTGCAGTGAACAGATAACATTTCTTATAAGATGATTTTTTCTATTAAGCTGATAGGTGCTTGTATACCTAAAAGGCTAAAATGACCTTAAATACCATAGTCTAGAACATTAACCTTAAGAATTAAGTGTTCAAATTTATACAGGTCTAAAACTCTTGAGAGTCCCTTGGACTGCAAGGAGATCCAACCAGTCCTTCCTAAAGGAGATCAGTCCTGGGTATTCATTGGAAGGACTGAGGCTGAAGTTTAAACTCCAATACTTTGGCCACCTCATGAGAAGAATTGACTCATTGGAAAAGACCTTGATGCTGGGAGGGATTGGGGGCAGGAGGAGAAGGGGATGACAGAGGATAAGATGGCTGGATGGCATCACCGACTCGATGGACGTGAGTCTGAGTGAACTCCGGGAGTTAGTGATGGACAGGGAGGCCTGGCGTGCTATGATTCATGGGGTCGCAAAGAGTCAGACACGAATGAACGACTGAACTGAACTGAACTGAAAGGTTTTCAAGGCTGCTGTAAACACAGTCTTTCTGAAATGGAGGTTTCTAAAAGATCTGGAATGCAACCAATATTATAAAGTCAAAGAAGAAACAGGGGAAAGGAAGCAGGAGAATTGCAAGATGTAACTGAGGCCAAAAACAGTAGTCATTAATTTCACAACTGTGTCTTGGATGGGTTAAAAGCCACTTCAGATGCATTAGTAGGATATCATTTTCTGTATCAGGAGGAGGGATATCAACCAAGGCTGCTTCATGGTAATGAAACTGACAGCTGAATTTTGTGAAAAAGGTGTCATTTTAATTTCTGGGTCTTTATTACCAGCAAGGTAACTAACTGAACTGTGAAATAATATTTACAATATAAATAAACTCAGGTGTCTTCAAAACAAGTAGTTATTATTCAAGTATTTGCTTTTTGGGTTCTCTCATGTATTAAGATTTACATAATAGAATCTTGGCCTTTTCAGAATGAGACAGAAAGTAAACTTTACAAAAGTAATTTAAGGTAATTAATTATGGATAATTTAAAATAATAAGGAGGCAATGAAAACAGACTAAACATTTGCAGAAAATACAAAAGAAAAATTTAAAAAGAGATACAGAGGGGTAGCCAAGTATCTATTTCCAGATGACAGTTTAACATGCACTGTATTTTATTAAGAAGTAAAAAGATTGTGTTGATGTGCTCTCCCTACCTAATATCTGTGGCCAAAAAAGTCTATCATAGGAAAACTCTCTTCCATAGGTCAGCATGAGATTATTAACAAACTGGTAAAATAGCAACCACACCCTAGCTAATAAGTGTTGCAATGAAGAACCTTAACTTGAAGTTAAAATATTTTCTTATGATTGGCAGTAGGTAGTCACACTATAACCTAAATTAAAAGACTAGCTCATGTCTATCCAAAAGGACTTACAAAACTTTAAAAGTAAAGAAAGGGAGTAGGATCCTAAGATTCTTATCTTATAAAATCTAAGTGTGATTATTCAGATATCCTTGGAGGCAAAAATAAAAAAATGAGCAATGGATCAGTGGATAGTAATCTGAAAGAGCAATAGAGAGTTGGTACACAGAACTAATTTGGTTTAGTTAGTTTTGGGACTTTAATCCTTATCAATAACTAACCATAAAAGGGAGGTAGGGGAAATTAGGGAGTGAATGCTACCTTCTTTTAACCCCTGCTAAAGCCATCTGCTTGTTAGAAATAAACAAGGTAGGTTCAAAGACCCTAACCAAGGTTAGCAAGCTCACCAAATTCAATTATGATCCTGAATGGTGTGCACCAAGCAGTCACAATGACCTAGGCTCCAGCATTTAAACTAAAATGGAGAGGTAACGAGTTCTAGCTCATTCAGCACAAGGAATGCACAGGCATACAACTGCACTGCTTCTATCACTCAGGTAAGTGGAACTCTAATGAACAATAAAAAGGGTATACTGGTTCTTGGGTGTGTACAGAAGAGGGGACCATTTCTAATACTTTCCTGGAGTCATTTTTTTTTATCTGAAATAAGTTGAAATAAAGCACAGTTAAAAATCAAAGGGGATCATTTCCATAGATCATGCCTTTACAAGACAAGTTAAAAACTCTGGGGAAAAGGATATTGGGAAACTTCTCAAAGCTTAGGCAATAGTTAAGGTCAACCTTGGGAATGGTAACTCACTAACCACAACTAAGCTTTCACTTGTGATCTAATATAAATTAAAGGGTAACAGAAATACATTTCTAAGCCTTAGAATTCAGAGAATTGTTTTGCTTTTCATCTCAAATTTAAAATATATGGGAAACAGGTATCATTTCCTTTTGAATGGAATTTCTGTTCCAAACCCTGATAACTACAATGTACACAATAGGAGAGTCTGCATTAGTAATAGGAATGTAACTTTGATCTCATATTTTTCATGATTATTTTTGAAAGTTATTTAATTTTTTTGGCCATGCCATGTGGCATTCAGGATCTTAGTTCCCTACCTGGGGATCAAGCCTGTGTCCCTTGTGGTGAAGTGTGGAGTCTTGACCACTGGACTGCCAGTGTCAACTGGGATAAAAAGTATCGGGATGTTCCATTTAGGGAATCATAGAAACAACTGTTTTTCAATAAAAATAGAATATAACTCTCTAATAAATTTGCCTTAAATTCTCATTAGTGGAAATAAATTTAAGGCAAATTCCCTAGAATGATTTATTTGTAGAGAATTTGATACTTCCATTAACCAGCTAAACTCCTTACATAGTTATAGGAGTTAGAAAAATGATCAACAATATTTCACCAACTAGGAAATGTCCGTATACATAAAGCGGTAACAAGAGTGGCATGGAAAACTTAATTCAAACAACCTGAGTTTTCATTCTTAACTGAAGTCAATGACCAGTTTAGGGGACTTTTCTCCCAAGTTTAAAATAAAAGGTATTGCATTAAACACTTAGAGCAAAGAATATTTCATCTAATCTACCTAACATTGGATTATATATCCTGAACTATCTTTTAATGTAAAACTCTCTCTTTCCTTTATTAAAAAGAGTTATTGCTTTTCCTGTGTTTTCAGGACATATTCCTCAAGAATGACATGTAACAAAGATGTACAAGACTTTAACTACAGCAATAAAGCACAGTATGATAAATCAAGTTTTAGTCACATCAGAAAATATCATAAATTAATACTGATGCCATTATTTGACTCAATATTGCACTGAAGGGAAATATTCAAATCACTCACTTTACCACACATTCAATTACAAATGCATAATGTCATCACGTAATTCTGGTTGTTTCGAATTATGATTCACAGCTGGTATTTTGGTATAATAAATCTTCCAAAAGATAATCCTGCTTAAGGATTAGAAGCTAACTCTGATGACCATGTACCACCTAAGGAACTTAAATTATTGTTTTCCTGAGGCTCATACATTTTTTATATTCTTTTTTCAAAGAAATATCTAAGTGCCTACAAGGTACAATGTGTTTAAATTAAAGTATATAAGCATGTACCTATGTTTTCTTAAGATGTGTCTATCTTCTTCACTAGAAACATCCAACTCTAGGAAAAGGCAGCAATGACCTCTTAACTGCCAGCTATAGCATCTTTTTCAGCCTGTATTCTTTCAACCTATGAGGGGTACATGGCAAAGTTCAACCTTGTTTAAACTCTATCTTTCCTGACTTCCAAGATACCAACATCCTGAATTGCTTCATCCTCAGTCAGTCTTTCTGATTGTTCTTTTTTCACCAATAACTTAAATGTTGCTAGATCCTAGGGTCATATATTTGAGAGTCTCCCTTCTTTATTCTATCTGTCTTCTCCTAATGGAATTTTATGTACTCCATGGCTTCAATCACCATATCTATGCATGTGAACTCTGATCTGTTGTCATCCCAGGTCTTTCATATGAATTTCCAGACGTGTGGATATCCCATGCATAGTTATAGGAGATGAAGCAACCTACTGGTGTTAATGCTAAAAGCATAGGTTCTGGAGCCAGAATCCCTGAGTTTGAATCCCAAGCCCATCAGGTGTATGAACCTAAGCAAGCCACTGATCCTTCTGTGCCTCAGTTTCCTAATCAGTAAAAGAGTAGGTAATAATAATAATTTACCTTTTAGGGCTGCTCTAAGACTGAAATGAACTTAGAATGCAGCTTGTCGTATAACAAGGGCTAAACAAAGTCATTTGTTAAATAAAAGAATTCATGCTATAATAATTTAAGATTCTTAAACTCTTCCCTATGTACACTATGTATTTGTAGAGCCATCTGTCTTGATTTTTAGTATGGCTTCCATGTATAACCTTTAAATATTTTATCTCCTGTAAAGATCAACCTGTTGATACTATCTAAACTTGAGGCACTCAGGAAAACAATAAACTCAAGCAAAAAGCTAGATGCTGGCAAGAGTCATGTGGTCCCTGGGTAAACAAAAATAAACAGAGAGGTTAGGGCAGGCCAGGTAAGAGAATGATCTCTTTAATCCTCTGATAAGGATCTTAGTAATTACCATGTCACCATAAAAGCATGGTCTGCCCTGTTACATCAGATAGCTACTATATAAACTGTGACTTCAGGATATGAAAGAAGCTTAGAAATCTCAACTTTCCTCTATTCCCTCAAATCCATGATAACCTTGTTTCCTTCCAAGCACTGGTTTTCTAAGCCTAGGAAAAATGATAAAGAAATGAAAGATGGATACAAGTTTTGAATGGGGTCCATATCATGTTCACTATTCCCCAGCACCTACCAGGGTGCCTAGCATATAACTGGAGTTCAATAAATACACATATTGAATAAAAGTCAAAAGTGAATGAGGCAAAAGAAGTCAAATTCCTATTTCAAAAGCTGATATTAATGACTATACTTGCTTCCAAAATAATCACATAACACAGTACCATTCACCTCATTCCACCCATGTTCACCCATCTGCATTCACCCATTCCTACAATTCTTATTGGGAGCTTCAGCAAGTGCCAAGGGCATTCTATTATATCCTCCTTTAATCACTAAAAGATGGTTTCTTTAAGGTCTCTTGAATTAAACACATCCAACAAGGTGATTTTTTAAAAGCTATGAGAAATTGACAAAAAAAAGTATTAATATAATAAAACTAATTGATATAATTAGCTCTGCCAAGAAACCTAGATTTCATGGTTATTTAATGTCTCACCTTCTTGTTCTTCCTCCCCTCAACATTAACATCTTAACAGATTATTTACACAGTACTCCAAAATGCCTTATAGAAAAAACATAAACAGGAAAGGATGTGCAAGTTCAAAACTTGCCAGTTCAGTCTTTTAATATTCTCCATCTTAGCCGAATTGGAGATTTTCTTTACAAATGTTTATAAAATGTTTCTTTATAAACGTTATGGGTGGAAAATTGGGTTTTTAAAAAAGAGAACAAATGGAACAGTAAAAAGGTGGTGTTTTAACCCCAGAAAATGCTAATATTATTGTGTGATATAATAGTTTTTAGTCTAAAACAAACAGGAACCTCTGTGGCCTTCTTCATATCATCTCTGCAGAGACAAAATGAAGTTTTAGTTAATGTACTAGACAAGAAAGTTACATAGAAGGAAATTCTTTAATTAATAAGTATGAGACAAAAAAAAAGTTGTGGACAGGAATATTAAATAGAGATCATTACTCTACCTTGAAATATGAAAGAATGACTAATAATTTGTCAGCTGTTCTGTCAGTGAAGGGATTTGATAGAGATGTCTAAGAAAGTTCATAGTCCAAGAGGTAGTGATCCTTTAACAAAACTAATAAAACACTGAAGCATTCACCAAGTTGATTCTTGTCCTTTCAGTATCAATCAAAAGATGTTATATCAAGCAACTGTGTTCTCTGAACCACTCTTAGTAGAGTGAGCCTACTGTTTCCCAGATGCCTTCTGATTTGTTTGCAAGTTTCCTTACCATCATCATTAAAAGCAACATTATCATCACATCTTTACACAGCATAGAATAGAAAGAATGGACAAAACGAAACCTACAATGTCTTCAACATCTATAGACTTAGAATCTAATATTGTAATTTTGGGTATTAAGAACAAACCAGATCAATCATTTCACTCAAGTAATGTCTTACTTCTTAACTATTCAAAATGGGTTGATGAGCAAAGGAACAACAATAAATTTAGACAACAGATGCAGAAAGGAAAGACTAACAAACAAAAACTTAACAATTGATTAAATCTTATTTAACTTACATGCAGAGTACATCATGAGAAATGCTGGCCTTCATAAAGCACAAGCTGAAATCAAGATTGCCAGGAGAAATATCAATAACCTCAGATATGCAGATGACACTACCCTTACGGCAGAAAGTGAACAACAACTAAAGAGCCTCTTGATGAAAGTGAAAGAGGAGAGTGAAAAAGTTGGCTTAAAGCTCAACAATCAGAAAACTAAGATCATAGCATCTGGTCTCATCACTTCATGGCAAATAGATGGGGAAACAGTGGAAACAGTTGCTGACTTTATTTTCTGGGCTCCAAAATCACTGCAGATGGTGATTGCAGCCATGAAATTAAAAGACGCTTACACCTTGGAAGGAAAGTTATGACCAACCTAGACAGCATATTTGGAGAAGGCAACAGCACTCCACTCCAGTACTCTTGCCTGGAAAATCCCATGGACGGAGGAGCCTGGTAGGCTCCAGTCCATGGGGTCGCTAAGAGTCGGGCACGACTGAGTGACTTCACTTTCACTTTTCATTTTCATGCATTGGAGAAGGAAATGGCAACCCACTCCAGTGTTCTTGCCTGGAGAATCCCAGGGACAGAGGAGCCTAGTGGGCTGCTGTCTATGGGGTTGCACAGAGTCAGACACAACTGAAGGGACTTAGCAGCAGCAGCAGCAGACAGCATATTAAAAAGCAGAGACATTACTTTGTCCACAAAGGTCTGTCTAGTCAAGGCTATGGTTTTTCTAGTAGTCCTGTATGGATGTGAGAGTTCGACTATAAAGAAAGCTGAGTGCCAAAGAAGTGATGCTTTTGAACTGTGGTGTTGGAGAAGACTCTTGAGAGTCCCTTGGACTTCAAGGAGTTCCAACCAGTCCATCCTAAAGCAGATCAGTCCTGGGTGTTCATTGGAAGGACTGATGTTGAAGCTGAATGGCCACCTGATATGAAGAGCTGATTCATTGGAAAAGACCCTGATGCTGGGAAAGATTGAGGGCAGGAGGAAAGGGGGATGACAGAGGATGAGATGGTTGGATGGCATCACTGACTCAATGTACATGGGTTTGGGTAGACTCCGGCAGTTGGTTATGGACAGGGAGGCCTGGGGTGCTGCAGTTCATGGGGTTGCAAAGAGTTGGACACGACTGAGTGACTGAACTGAACTGATATTTTTTAATACCATCAACAAGTTAAAGTATATGTGTGTGCATTGTGTATTAGATACACTAATAAATGATGATCATTTTTAAGGTTACATATGTAGACAGTTGGCTATTGAAAACTCAGGTTGCTATCTGATTGTGATTTATTTCTGTTTATAATTTATTTATACTCTGTCCTGATTTAAGGCAGCTTACAGAGATGTGAATAATGAGAAAAATAATTAAAAATTGAGAAATATGAGGTAGAATATAACAAGGAGATACTAATGAAGTTTTCATATAAATTTCAGTAATGAAATTTTGCTAGAAGAAACTATTAAAAGGAACTCACAAAGCTTCATTCTTAGCTTCCAGACACAAAGACCACAACTGCTATAAGATAAGGCAAAACTTGCTTCTTTGTATAAGCACAACTATTTGGGCAAGGAGAGAGAAAGATGGCACAGCGGGAGGATCGTGAGCTCACTTCCTCTTACTAGCAAATTGAAATCACAATGGCTGAACAACCACAGATTAAAAAGACTGGAACTTACAAGCACAAGTATTTAGCTTGCTTGTTAACCTACTCAGCCAAACCAACAAGAGTCATCCCGGATTTTTCTTTTCCTCTCTCCAGATTTTTCCATTAGTAAATCCTGTTGGTATTATTGCCAAAATATATCCTCAACAAATGCTCACTCTTCTTCATTTCCAGTGCTACCACACTAGTCCAATACCTTCTCTTATCCAGATAAGAGAACATAATACCTTCTCTTATCCAGATTATTCTAAACACTTCTTTTCTGGTCTCTCTACAACTTATTTGATCAGTAAAACACTGATCAAATCTGGTCACTTCTCTGTACACAACTATCCATGGCTTCCTATTTTTCTTTCAATGACTTCCAGCCCTTTTCCACAGCCTTTGTGATCTGTACCTTGACTCCCTCTTAGAATGCTTCTCCTTTGACTCTCACCTTGGCCCACTATGCTCCAGCAAGTACTTTTTATTTTTCAATATATGCCACACCCATTTCTGCTTCACAACCTTTGCACTTGCCCAGAAAGCTCAGTCTTTGAACATTTAGTAACCTCCATGTGACTAACAAATTTTGTCAGAACTCACTTGAAATATCACCTCTTTAATAAAGTCTTTACTAGAAACCCCAAAAATGAGTGCACGCACACCACACATTCACACCCATACAATCATATAACCTAGTTTCATTTTCCTTATGACATTTCTTAGTGAAATCATCTTATTAATTTCCTTGACTGTTGTTGGTCTCTTTGCCTGTAAATAAAATGTATGTTTTGTGCCAGAAGAGAGTCTGTCAGCCCCATAATATGGAACTGAGCTCAAGACAGTGAAAATTCCAGATACTTGGATCAAAAACTTCTCCAGAACAAACAGTATTCCCCTAAAACAGAGGCCAAGATCGATACAATAGCATGTAATTCAGTAAGGTAACTGTAGAGTAGAGGTGAGCACCTACAGTGTATTTAATTCCTATATTCAGTTCCCTGTGGTCTGACAAGTATCTCAAAGGAACAGTAAAACACATATACTCCATAAACTTCTGTTTCCCCCAACCAAGATTCTGAAAGGAGAAGCAATGTGTTTGAGAATCTAACTTTCATTACTAATTGAACCCAGGAACTGACAAATATGTTTCTTAATAGGTAATCTGAAGAAGTTTTCCAGCCAAGATAACATTGTGACTTACACTTTAAGGCCATGCCTCTGTTAAGAACACAAGCAACAAAAGATAAATATGAGAAAAAAACTTAAAAAGAAGTTGTCATTGTTGTTGTTCAGTCGCTAAGTCTTTGCAACCCCATGGACTGCAGCTGTGTAGTGCTGGAGCAACTTTAAGGAGATACCCCACATCCAATGGCAGAGAAGCCCCAACAAGACTGTAGGTGCTCGAGTGCAGGCTGCATGGTGCTGGAGCAACTTTCAGAAGACACCGCACGTCCAAGTGCAAAGGAAAAGCCCCAGCAAGATGGTAGGAGGGGCAAAATTGCATTTAGAATCAAACCCCATACTTGCCAGAGATGCTCAGAGGGCTCAAACAAGCCTAGTGAGCACCAGGACCCAGAGACCCCACAGAGACTGAGACAGAACTGTGTTTGAGTGTCTCCTGTGGAGGTACAGGTCAGCAGTGGACTGCTGGAGAGGCAGGAGCTCTGGGTGCAGTAGACCTGGGTGTGGCATAAGCCCTTTTGGAGGAGGTAACCAATAACCCCACCACAGAGTTGCCAGAACTTACACAGGACTGGGAAACAGACTCTTGCAAGGCACAAATAAAACCTTGTGTGCACCAGGACCCAGGAGACAGAATCAGTGACCCCACAAGAGACTGATCCAGACTTGCCCATGAGTGTCCAGGAGTCTCCAGTGGAGGGGTGGGTCGGAAGATGGCCTGCTGCAGGGCTGGGGGCACTGTGTGCAGTAGTGCATGCATGGAACCTTTTGAAGGAGGTTGCCATTATCTTCATTACCTCAACCATAGTTTGGCCTCAGGTCAAATAACAGGGAAGGAACACGGCCCTGCCCATCAACAGAAAATTGAATTAAAGATTTACTAAGCATGGCTCTGCTCATGAGCACAAGACCTAGTTTCCCTCTCAGTCAGTCTCTCCCATCAGGAAGCTTCCATGAACCTCTTATCCTTCTCCATCAGAGGGCAGAGAGAATGAAAACAGCAATCACAGAAAACTAACCAATCTGATTACATGGACCACAGCCTTGTCTAACTCAATGAAACTATGAGCCATGCCACGTAGGGCTACCCAAGATGGACGGGTCACGGTGGAGAGTTCTGACAAAATGTGGTCCCCTGGAGAAGGGAATGCAAACCACTTCAGTATTCTTGCCTTGAGAGCCCCATGAACAGTATGAAAAGGCAAAAAGTTAGGACACTGAAAGATGAACTCCCCAGGTTGGTAGATGCCCAATTGCTACTGGACATCAGTGCAGATATAACTCCAGAAAGAATGAAGAGACAGAGACAAAGCAACAGACAAAACAACACGCAGTTGTGGATGTGATGAGTGATGGAAATAAAGTCCGATGCTGTAAAAAGCAATACTGCATAGAAACCTGTAATGTTAGGTCCATGAAACAAGGCAAATTGGAAGTGGTCAAACAGGGGTTGGCAAGAGTGAACACAGACATTTTAGGAATGAGTGAACTAAAATGGACTGGAATGGGTGAATTTAACTCAGATGACCATTATATCTCCTACTGTGGGCAAGAATCCCTTAGAAAAAGTGGAGTAGCCCTCATAGTTGACAAAACAGTCTGAAATGCAGTACTTGGATGCAATCTCAAAAATGACAGAATGATCTCTGTTCATTTCCAAGGCAAACCATTCAGTATCAGCCAAGTCTATGCCCCGAACAGTAATACTGAAGAAACTGAAGTTGAATAGTTCTATGAAAACCTACAAGACCTTCTAGAACTAACACCTAAAAAATATGTCCTTTTCATTATAGGGGACTGGAATGCAAAAGTAAGAAGTCAAGAAATACCTGGAGTAACAGGCACATTGGTCTTGGAGTACCGAATGAAGCAGGGCAAATGTTAATAGAGCTTTGCCAAGAGAACACACTGATCATAGCAAACACTCTCTTCCAACAACACAAGAAAAGATTCTACACATGGACCTTACCAGATGGTCAATACCAAAACCAGATTGATTATATTATTTGCAGCCAAAGGCAGAGAAGCTCTATACAGTCAGCAAAAACAAGACTGGGAGATGACTGTCGCTCAGATCATGAACTTCTTATTGCCAAATTCAGACTTAAATTGAAGCAAGTAGGGAAAACCACTAGATTTAAGTTATGACTTAAATCAAATCCCTTATGACTATACAGTGGAAGTGACAAATAGATTCAAGGGATTAGATCTGATAGACAGAGTGCCTGAAAAACTATGGATGGAGGTTCATGACATTGTACAGGAGGCAGGAATTAAGACCATCCCCAAGAAAAAGAAATGAAAAAAGGCAAAATGGTTGTCTGAGGAGACCTTACAAATAACTGTGAAAAGAAGAGAAGCGAAAGGCAAAGGAGAAAAGGAAACATATACCCATTTGAATGCAGAGTTCCAAAGAATAACAAGGAGAGATAAGAAAGCCTTCCTTAGCGATCAGCGCAAAGAAATAGAGGGAAACAATAGAATGGGAAAGAGTAGATATCTCTTCAAGAAAACCAGAGATACCAAGGGAACATCTCATACAAAGATGGGCACAATGAAGTACAGAAATGGTATGGAACTAACAGAAGCAGAAGATATTAAGAAGTGGCAAGAATAAATAAAACTGTACAAAAAAGATCTTCACAACCCAGATAATCACAATGGTGTGATCACTCACCTAGAGCCAGAGATTCTGGATTGTGAAGTCATGTGGGCCTTAGGAAGCATCACTACGAACAAAGCTAGTGGAGGTAATAGAATTCCAGTTGAGCTATTTCAAATTCTAAAAGATGATGCTGTGAAAGTGCTGCACTCAATATGCCAGCAAATTTGGAAAACTCAGCAGTGGCCACAGGACTGGAAAAGGTCAGTTTTCATTCCAAACCCAAAGAAAAGCAATGCCAAAGAATGCCCAAACTACCGCACAATTGCACTCATCTCACATGCTAGCAAAGTAATCCTCAAAATTTTTTAAGCCAGGCTTCAACAGTACGTGAACCGTGAACTTCCAGATGTTCAAGCTGGATTTAGAAAAGGGATAGGAACCAGAGATCAAATTGCCAACATGCCTTAGATCATCGAAAAAGTGAAAGAGCTCCAAAAAACTATCTATTTCTGCTTTATTGACTATGACAAGGCCTTTGACTGTATGGATCACAACAAACTGTGGAAAATTCTTTAAGAGATAGGAATATCAGACCACCTGACCTCTCTCCTGATACATCTGTATGCATGTCAATAAGCAACAGTTAGAACTGTACATGGAACAACAGACTGGTTCAAAATTGGGAAACAAGTACATCAAGGCATATATTGTCACCCTGCTTATTTAACTTATATGCAGAGTACATTATGAGAATTGCTGGACTGGATGAAGCACAAGATAGAATCAAGATTGTCAGAAGAAATATCAATAACCTCAGATAAGCAGATGACACCACCCTTATGGCAGAAAGTGAAGAAGCACTAAAGAGCCTCTTGATGAAAGTGAAAGAAGTGAAGTGAAGTGGCTCAGTTGTGTCCGACTCTGCAACTGCATGGAGTGTAGAAAACCAGGCTCCTCCATCCATGGGATTTTCCAGGCAAGGATACTGGAGTGGGTTGCCATTTCCTTCTCGAGGGGATCTTCCTGACCCAGGGATCGAACCCAGGTCTCCCACATTGTAGGCAGACGCCTTTACCATTTCAGCCAACAGGGAAGTCCCAAAAGTGAAAGAGGATAGTTAAAAAGCTGGCTTAAAGCTCACAAAACCCAAATCGCGGCATCTGGTCACATCACTTCATGGCAAATAGACGGGGAAACAATGGAAACACTGACAGACTTTATTTTCTTGGGCTCCAAATTCACTGCAGATGGTGACTGCAGCCATGAAATTAAAAGATGCTTGCTCCTTGGAAGAAAAGCTATGACCAACCTAGACGGCATATTAAAAACAGAGCCATTACTTGGCCAACAAAAGTCCATCTACGCATTTTCCAGTAGTCACATATGGACATGAGAGTTGGACTATAAAGAAAGCTGAGCGCAGTGAATTGATGCTTTTGAACTGTGGTGTGGGAAAAGACTCTTGAGAGTCCCTTGGGCAGCAAGGAGATCCAACCAGTCCATCCTTAAGGAAATCAGTCCTAAATATTCATTGGAAGGACTGATGCTGAAGCTGAAATTCCAGTACTTTGGCCACCTGATGGGAAGAAGTGACTCATTTGAAAAGACCCATGCTGAGAATGATTGAAGGCAAGAGGAGAAGGGGACAACAGAGGATGAGTTGGTTAGATGGCATCACCAATTCAATGGACTTGAGCTTGAACAAATTCCAGGATTTGGTGATGGACAGGGAAGCCTGGTGTGCTGCAGTCCATGGGGACAGAAAGAGTTGGACAGGACTGAGCAACTGAACTGAACTAGACTCCACATGTCAAGCTTCCCTGTCCTTCACCATTTTCAAGAGTTCGCTCAGAATCATGTCAACTATTTTGTTGTTACTATCTAAAATAGCATTTAAAAATATAAAAATAGTTTTAAAAATAATAAAAACAGCATCTCAACACTAATCAACCCTCTTAATCCTTCCACCTATACAAACATCTCTACCACCAAAAATAATAAGCTGCACAGCTTAAATGTAACTGGTTCTGAGCCACCAGAGAAGTCCTTAACTAGCTGCTATGAGAAGAAACACCAAGCAGTCAAGGAACATGAGTTAGACTGCAAGATGCAGAGGACTGGCCGGACAGACAACAAAAACAGTGGGGATTGTATAACAGACAGGAGAATGCCCTCCATGATATCCATGTCTTAATCTCTGGAACCTGAGAAAATGTTATGAAAGAAAGTGAAAATTTTAGTCACTCAGTCGTGTCTTACTC
This sequence comes from Bos indicus, assembly GCF_029378745.1. NCBI lineage: Eukaryota > Metazoa > Chordata > Mammalia > Artiodactyla > Bovidae > Bos > Bos indicus. The sequence continues at coordinate 57,659,997 of NC_091763.1, read as the reverse complement.
TTTGCAACCCCATGGATTGTAGCCTCCTCTGTCCATGGAATTCTCCAGGGAAGAATACTGGAGTGGGTAGCCATTCCCTTCTCCAGGGGATCTTCCCAACCGAGAAATTGAACCCGGGTCTCCTATATTGCAGGCAGATTCTTTACCACCTGAGCCACCAGGGAAGCCCTGGAAAAATGTTACATTACTGAGTAAACGCCTCTCAGGTTGCACATAAAGTAAAAGTTGCTAATCAGATGACTTTAAAACAAGGACACTATTCTGGATTCTCTAGTCATCCTAAATAATCATTGAGGCACTTAAGACAAAAAGCAGAAACAGAGGAAGAGTAAGCATCAGAGCCATGTGATGTAAGAAAGACTCCTCAGGCTTAGATGAATGGGACCCATGAGCCAAAAATGAAGGCAGCCTCTAGAGACTAGAAAATGCAAGGAAACAAATTCTACTTGAGAGTCTCCAGAGGAATGCAGCCTTGCAGACATCCTGATTTCAGTTGAGTATAACATGTCAGATTTCTGACCTACAGAACTATAAAATAATACACTTGTGTTGTTTAAGCCATTAAGTTTGTTGTAACTTGTTAGAGCAGCAATAGGAAAAGAATACAGATTAGTTTTATCTCCCACATGAGATAAGAACACAGTCAAAATTCCAAAATACATTTTAAAATAATGATAAGGAAAGCAAATAAAATAAGGTTTGGGATAAGTATTCATTAGAAAAATAATAATATAGTCTAAAAGGATTTGAACACAAGAATGGTTTTAAAACTAAGAAATGATAAGAGAAAAAAATACATAAAATAAAATGTAAACAGTTTGAAAAAGTATAAATTAAACACTGCCAAGTATATATGAAAGAGAACCAGCTAGAAATTTGAGGATGAAAATATATAGTTATTGAAATAAAAAATAGGTGGAATAATGTGTAAAATTTCTGTAGTCAAGGAGAGAATTAGTAATTAGTAAATTCCAAAGAGTATTGCGCAGGGACTCAAAATGCATCCCAGAAAGAAAATGCAATAAGAAATAATGACAGAGTACTTAAGCGACATGGAGGAGAGACTGAGAGGCTCCAACATACATCCAATAGAAGTTGTACAAGATAAAGTGAGAAACAGAGAGAACAAGAGGAAAGAAGGTGGACAAGAAGTTCTTAGAACTGAAAAAGTTATATGGTAAACTATACACTGAAGACCCAGCAAGAAAACAAAAAATAAATCAACCTGTAAATCTACCACACGGGTAACTGTAGAATGCTACCAGAAAGAAATGACTATCTATAGAAGAAGACAATTAGATTTGCGGCAGATTTCTTATTAGTAATGCTACAGAAGACTGCTGCTGCTGCTGCTAAGTCACTTCAGTCGTGTCCGACTCTGTGCGACCTCATGGACTGCAGCCTACCAGGCTTCTCCATCCCTGGGATTCTCCAGGCAAGAACACTGGAGTGGGCTGCCATTTCCTTCTCCAATACAGAAGACCAAATATTAGCTATACTATAGTATACTAAATATTATCTATAAAATGTTGAAGGAAATAGAACTCAATATGACCTAAATTATAAATCAAGAATGAGCCAACCTAAAGTGTGTATGTCAGAGGCAGACATAATTTAAACAAATGAATCTTAAGCTGTAAACACTCCCCCACCCCATTTGCACAGGCCCCTAACCTATAATGCTGAAAGCTGTTGGAAGTTGAAGAGTGTCCTAGACAGAGTGGGAAAATATATCCATGAGGCATTTCTGGAGAACTGTCTACAGAGATTTCAAAAGGAAAGGACCTGAGTCTTCAAGGCTTCAGTAAGTATTGGGTCCTCTTTCCCTGTTTAAAAAACAGAGAACTCCATTCCTAACTTTGTATTTTATTAAAAGAAGGCCCTAAAGTGTATTAGTTGCATACTGTACAAAATCAGATCTGCTCTTGACTTTAGCAATAAGAGAAATGAAAGGAGTTGGATAGAAACCAATACAATATTGTAAAGTTAAAAAATAAAATAAAATTTTTAAAAAAATTGGTAAAATGTTTCCAGAAGCTGAAGTAATAGAGTATCAAAAATATATAAATTTTATAGTAAAAAGACTATATTAGAATCAAAGATTTTAGTTGAGATTAACATGGATAGTTCAGATAATCAAAGGCCTTTGTTAAGGAAAAAAGTGTAAAAGTATAAAATCATTAACCTCAAATGTCTAGGCTTATAGTTTATATAGCAAAAAAAGATCTGACACAGTTTTAGATGGGATAGCTATTAACTGACTCTTTTTATAATCTGGGGGTAATGAAGAGCTGACTCATTGGAAAAGAGCCTGATGCTGGAAAGATTGAAGGCGGGAGGAGAAGGGGATGACAGAGGACCAGAGGGTTGGAAGGCATTCCTGACTTAATGGACATGAGTTTGAGCAAACTCCGGGAGATGGTGAAAGACAGGGAAGCCTGGCGTGCTACAGTCCGTGGCGTCACAAAGAGTCGGACACAACTTAGTAACTAAGCAGAACACAGCACAACACAAAGGAACATTACCAAGACCTACCCAGGATGGTCTGGAATCTCTTCATATATCATATGAAGGACGCTCTTCACAGACAAAGTCTTACATTAACAACTTTTCAAAGTTTATATCACTTAATAGAAAAAACACTGGCCTATAAAGAATGTAACCCCGTATTCTTTCACATCTGCTACAATATTTTATGTAGATTCATGCTAATCTTATCTAGAAAATGAAATGAAGATAACTACCCCAGAGAAAGTATTATAAATTAAATGAGAACCATAAAGTGAGCCTAGCCTTTTAGAGAATATACTCTGTCATTTTAGATGTACACAGAAAATGTGTGTGAACCGACATGCTAATAGATAACAATGTTACCAGTGTTGAGATTATATTTAAGCCTCTCTCCTCAGGGGACTGCTGATCAGTTTAAAGAAGAAAAGAGATGCAGTAGAGTTATGCATATCTCTGCCTGAGGACAGTGAAGTAACCTGCTGAATCCAATTTCAGAAAGGGAGCACAAGAACAAGTGTTCATGGCCTGCTGAGGCACTTTCCCAGTGGTCATATTAAAAAAAAATAATCAGCATCTGTATTTACCACTATCTTAGCATTCATCATAATGAAATAGAATAGTCCCTTGAGGCCAAGGGCTTGTCTTATTCATAAATTATATTCCCAGTACCTACCACAATACATGGTACACAGGAAGTGCTAACGACACTTGCATAATGGATAAACAAACGGAACTGAATCTCTAGGTAGCTGAAAAAATCCTTAGTAAGGACAGGTAGTTGCTCACTGCAATATGTTTGGTTGCAGATGTTTCTTGAGCTGATTTGAGGGGAGGAGGATCTATGAACCTCTAGTAACTTCTATAGCCACAAGTCAGTGGCACTTCAAGAATTAAGAGTGAGTCCAGTAGGAGAGGCTGTTAGAATGACTACAAACAAGATAGCTGGCAGCCAGGAAATCCACATGTGATGACTTGTCAACAGTCTTTATGAATAAGTATTAGTGAGCCAACCCATACTTATTTTTTATAGGTACTTAGAGATAAGATGGATAATGCACATTCTCAATCAATTGCATATTTATTTAGAATACTTAGTAAATTAGTTATAGACCCAACTATTTGGACACTACTTAATAATTGACCAAATGACTAGTTATTGGTTTTAATGAAAACCTCATTTTTAAGAAAGATATCCAATTTAAGTTTTCCTGAGACAGTGGCTGGCAATCTGGTCCATACTCTAACCTAAGCCCCAATCTCAAATGATCCAATTTGACCGGTGTGAATTGGAGTTTAAACAGAAGTATTATCCAAAGTACCCTAGAAGATTCTAAAGCAGTGATCCCCAAATTGTGTGCATATTGGAATTATCGGAATCTTTTAAAAATTCCAAACCCAGGTCACACTCCCAGATAATTAAATTGCCCTTGGGAAATGAGGCCCAGGTATGAACACTTCTTGAGGTTTCCCAGAGCATTCTAATGTGAAGACAAGTTTGGGAGCCACTTAGGTAAGAGCTTAAATCTTGGTGAAACTTTCCAACCATCTAATCACTCAACTGGTAACTTATCAGATACCCACTATCCCAAAAATTAGCTATGCTAAAGATAAGAGCCCAGAGCAACCAAAGGAAACAAGATAGAAAAGAAACATTTCAAGAGCCATGGAGAAATCTTTTTACTGTATTTTAGTAGAAGAGATGGAAAACATCCTCAGTATAGAGTTATTCTAAATGTTTCTGACAGTTGGTAATGTAACATGATACAGACCTGTTCAGCATTTTATTGGAATATACTATGTATATTCCAACTGTTTTAAATTTAAGTCTGAAAATCAGGACACACATCTGATGAATATTTTGTTAGTCCCTAAATGGCATTTCTTCAGCAATTTGCAAGTGAGATTCAAACGTCAATGTCCATCCAAGGGAAAGTAAAGGAGCCAAGGAAAAGACAGCCAGTATCAGAGAAGTTGACAAAGAAACAGGAAAATGAAATGCAGGTGTATTTCACTTTGCAAGTTATCTGATTATTTCCCTTAGGACAATAGTGATTTGGTATTGACAGTGATCTCATGGTGGGAGCTAAGTGACTAGCCCCTTATTAAAAGATCATAAATGATTCCTTTCTTAATTGAGGAAATCATGAGGCACAAAGTGAATTGGGATAATGCTAACCAGAATTCTCTTCCCAGCTCCTGGGTTTGCTCAAGATATTCAGTCCCCAAACTCTGCAATCTCAGAGGACTGCCCTGACTTCTATTTAAGCTGAAGGTCACCTGCTCCACAGTAAAAAAAACTCCAATAACTCTGTCTTCTTATTCTCACTTAAATCTAAAACTTTTTCTATTCTAATATTCAAAAAATTAAAAAACATAGATTTTTATTTATTTAAAATGAACAAAGATGGATATTTTTAATGATAATGAGTACAATTCACAAAGAAGTAGATATCACAAACCATTAGACAACTAACAACAAAGAAACAAAGATACATAAAGTAAAAGTTAGAATGGAAAAGAAAAAAACATATAATCATAGTGAGACATAAACATTTCTCTGAGAATATTTTATCAAGTGCAGAAAAAAATAGGAAGAGAAGCATCTTGAATTATGTCATTAATAATTTAAATATAATATTTAATAATTTAAATATATTTATATTTAACTAATTTATATCAATCTTATATACTATACAATATATTTAAAAGTTTGTATCTCATACTTTGTTATTAGATGTCCGTAGGACATTTAGAAAAATTGGCAAAAAGATAATATTACTAAATTTCTCCCTGGTCAAATGTTTGAGCTTTGAGTTTCCCTTGAACCAGGTATGACGATTGACTGGATTCCCAAATCATAAGACTTTTGTCATTCAAATCATGCTAGGAGAGTAAAATGATGGTGTTCCAACAGTTTTGTTTCTAGAAATGAATAATAATACCTATCAATAATAATGAATACTAAGCATTCAATAAGCACGTGTTGGATAATCTTGAGTTGCCCATTCATAAAAACCGTTTTTTGAATTCCTCCAAAGCTTTTACTACACAGAAACTGATGCTGCTAGGGCCATACAGTAAAAAAAAAAATTACATATTTTGAAGTCAAATTCATCATAATTCTATTAGTTACTGTCACCTTCCCTTTCTAACACTTTGGGGCAAATAAAATTACCATATGTGACCTCAGTTCCCTCATCTGTAAAACAGGGATGAGAAAAAAGTGAAAGGGTTAGTCTCTCAGTCATGTCTGACTTTTTGTAACCCCATGAACTGTAGACCACCAGGCTCCTCTGTCCATGGGATTTCCTGGGCAAGAATACTGGAGTGGGTTGTCATGCCCTTCTCCAGGGGATCTTCCTGACCCAGGGATGGAACCTGGGTCTCCTGAACTATAGGCAAACTCTTTACCCTCTGATAGCTAAGTTGGTAAAGAATCTACCTGCCTTGGTTCGATTCCTGGGTCAGGAAGATCCATTGGATGGGCTACCCACTCCAGTATTCCTGGGCTTCCCTTGTGGCTCAGCTGGTAAAGAATCCACCTGCAATGCGGGAGACCTGGGTTTGATCCCTGGGTTGGGAAGATTCCCCTGGAAAAGGGAAATGCTACCCACTTCAGTATGCTGGCCTGAAAAATTCCATGGACTGTATAGTCCATGGGGTCACAAAGAGTTGGACAAGACTTACTCCTTGGAAGGAAAGTTATGACCAACCTAGATAGCCTATTCAAAAGTAGAGACATTACTTTGCCAACAAAGGTTCGTCTAGTCAAGGCTATGGTTTTTCCTGTGGTCATGTATGGATGTGAGAGTTGGACTGTGAAGAAGGCTGAGCGTCGAAGAATTGATGCTTTTGAACTGTGGTGTTGGAGAAGACTCTTGAGAGTCCCTTGGACTGCAAGGAGATCCAACCAGTCCATTCTGCAGGAGATCAGCCCTGGGATTTCTTTGGAAAGAATGATGCTAAAGCTGAAACTCCAGTACTTTGGCCACCTCATGCGAAGAGTTGACTCATTGGAAAAGACTCTGATGCTGGGAGGGATTGGGGGCAGGAGGAGAAGGGGACGACAGAGGATGAGATGGCTGGATGGCATCACTGACTCGATGGACGTGAGTCTGAGTGAACTCCAGGAGTTGGTGATGGACAGGGAGGCCTGGCGTGCTGCGATTCATGGGGTCTCAAAGAGTCAGACACAACTGAGCGACTGGACTGAACTGAACTGAACTGAAGTGACTTTCACTTTCACTTGCCTTCTGAGACCAAAACCCAAAATCCCAAAAACAGGGATACTAAAACCTAATCGAAGGAGTGCTGTGTCAAATAAAAAAACAACCAGTGTGAAGTATCCTTATAATACCAAGAAGTACTAAAAATGTTAGCCCACTCTCTTACCTCCTTTCTACTGATACATTCTTTCCGTAGGTGTGTTAATGTTATACAATCTGGTTTAGAGTGAGAATTTCTTTTTCTGTTTTTTGCCTGGCAGATTGCCACCCTTTTTGAAGTGATTGTGCCAGACTTGTGAATTATCTACTGTGTGTGGATTTTAGTAGCTTAAGTCTCAGTTTTACAAATGACTCAATGTTGAGCATAATTACTGCCTAACTACTGATGCAAGCCTAGAAAATATCCCCTTTTAGGTTCAGCCACATTTCTGTCTACTATGTACCATATTCTTTCAAAAGTTTTTTTTTTTTTTTTTCCCTCTCATAAAGACATGCATCTGTGTATCCATGGGTTATGTCTAACAGATCTAAGAAGTAGGTTAGGTTAGTTTGAAAAGCACAGGATATACTCAATCTGTGTTAGTCATCAAGCCTCTTGTCTGAAAAACCTTGGTGAAAGCGGAAGTGAGCTGATGACAGGAAAGGAAATTAACAAATGAGAAAGCTGACTTAAGAGTTATGGGGAAAGGATGCATTAAAGAAAAATTTTCAGCATTCTACAAAGGTAGAGGATGGGGTAGTGTTTTTTGTTTGTTTTTTCATGGTCTCAGTGTTTTTACGCATCCCTCGACTCTCAAAACAAAGGCAAAGAACGTCTAGTATGTCACTGCTTATTTCTATTTTGTCAGCACTTTTACTAAAATGATGTTTTGTTTTTCTCCTATGTCAGTACGTTATTTTGTTTCTGAGACCACTGAATATATCCCCTGGGGAGCCTGAGAAAGCCTTCAGGAACTTTTCTGAGTAAATGCATCCAGTGAATGGAACACAAGACAAAGAAACCTGAGATCAGCCTTGGATCTGTGCCTTCTGAAGAGGCACATCTATTCTTATGATCATCAGGAAACATTTCTAAAATGTTTAGGATGTTCTTAAATAAATTTTTTGCTACAAATATAAGGCTGCTGATGTCAATATAAAAACTCTCAGTCACAAGAACTCAAGCTTTCACACTTTAAAATCTCCTTTTGAGATAAAGTCAGCAGCAAAACTTAGAAACAGTGAACTATATCATACTACAGAATATTAAAACCTGTAATTGCTAAACAAATTAATCATTTTGTATTGAGTATTTTAATTCAAATTAATCAAGGTCTTTATAGTGGTGAGGTAAGGGAATTCAGGAAAGCAAATCATTTTCAAAGGGAAGTTAGATTTATGTGAAGCATTACAAAGGGAAGAATCAGTGAAGTGGCAATCTGTAATAAAAAGAAAAGAAAAAAGTGGGTCACTAGGGAAAGAAGCAAATCAGTGCTAAAATCTTCAAAACCTCCATCTTCTTAGTGGACCCATTTTTTTAAGACTGCAGTAAAAAGAATTCTATTTGAAGTATTTTAATACATAGGCATTTAGAAATTCAACTATACATAGATAATTCAGTAAAAAAAAAAAAAAAATTTATGCCCTAGAGATAAGATTTTCTAATCACTCTGTTGTTTTGACTTTTAAAGTGTCCTTTTCTCTCTTTCAGCTACTCGTTAACCATGATAAGAGCTTCCCTATCTTAAAGACATTTAAAAATACTTCATTTTGAAGAAACCATCAAAGGGACTTCAGCTGGCATATATGCTTGGCATCAGGGCACACCAAATGGCCCAAGTAAACCATTTGCAGATTTTGTAACATGCAATTTAAATGTACCCAAGAAATGTCAAATGGTTTCTTTTGCAGAATTATCTTTACCAATGAGCTAAGTCTCAGGAACAGAGCACATGAATCCCCGCAGATGTTTGCCTCAGACACACACTTTTGGGGGCAGAGTGTGTGAGAAGAGACTTTTCAAGTTGAACATGATGGTGGGAATTGCCTTCTGGAGAGGTGGTGTGGCCAGAGGAAATGGCCTGCACCTCCCTCTATAATAAAGAGTATTTCCTGCAGCAGAACCTAAAACACGACAGTGGGGGAGAAAACCTTGATTCATTTTCCTTTCTTCACTAATTCTTCAAAAATCTCAGTATGATAAACTTGAAGAAGAACACAGTAAAGGATAGAAGAGAATTATTAGTAAAATTACAGTCTCAATGTACAGGTTCTCTATTTGAAAAAAGTAAAAAAAAAAAAAAAAAGGCAATAAATTGACAAAAAAAGTTGAGCTGGCTCAAAAGTAGCCACCAGGAGTAGCAATGACCACCCTCGCCCACATTTCCTTTCTCCAGTCAAGAGCTGGCCTGTCTCTGCATGTGGTCCTAGGACCAGGACCAGAAGCCCACACCTCAGAAGGCAGGGGCTCCGATTAATACCTCACTGGCCTTACTTCCTCTTCAGAAGTGCTTTTCTGTTGCTAAGATACTTGTCAGAAACCCTGTATAACTTGTTTCCAAGCTATGCCTGGATCTATTCTCTCAGCTGTACTTTCTGGCTGTCTGCTGGGGGCTGGCTCCAATTCTATTCAGACCCCTGCCTGGCTTAGTGAAGCACTCAACCACTTTCTTGGACTGAATCCTTGAAACACAATTCTGTACCCCTCTGCACACACTTATTTTTCATGGTCAGGAATGTATAATAATGTCCAACTGAAAAATGACCCATTAGGCTCCAAAGGATACAGTGGGCAAAGGAATGAGGAAGTTCAGGGGAGGGAATGGATGACTTGCAAGCCTGTAAGCACCAGCGTCACCAGCAGATACTGGTATTTAGACATTCCTTCCTATAATCTCGGCATCAGTTCAGTTCAGTCGCTCAGTCGTGTCTGACTCTTTGCGACCCCATGAATGGCAGCACGCCAGGCCTCCCTGTCCATCACCAGCTCCCGGAATTCACTCAAACTCATGTCCATCGAGTCGGTGATGCCATCCAGCCATCTCATCCTCTGTCGTCCCCTTCTCCTCCTGCCTCCAATCCCTGCCAGCATCAGAGTCTTTTCCAATGAGTCAACTCTTCACATGAGGTGGCCAAAGTATTGGAGATTCAGCTTCAGCATCAGTCCTTCCAGTGAACACCCAGGACTGATCTCCTTTAGGATGGACTGGTTGGATTTCCTTGAAGTCCAAGGGACTCTCAAGAGTCTTCTCCAACACCACAGTTCAAAAGCATCAGTTCTTCATCACTCAGCTTTCTTCCCAGTCCAACTCTCACATCTATACATGACCACTGGAAAAACCATAGCCTTGACTAGATGGACCTTTGTTGGCAAAGTAATGTCTCTGCTTTTTAATATGGGTAAATTTTAGAGGCTTACACATGTTAATATCAGATATTAATAGATTGATGTTTGTGTGGGAATAACATGCTTAGGCTGGTGCTTCTGAAATTGGCACATTTAATAATAACTCCTGACATTTAACTTTTTTAAAATATTCAGCATGATTTATAGTTGGTCAACTAAAATCTAACCGATCAATAGCTGTTATTTTAAATCCATTTCTAATTTTATATCTAAAGATGGATTTCAGAATGAGCTGTTTATTTTAGAAAGTAATGTGTCTTTGAGTATATTCAGACCTATTTAGTATAGCAGATCATTTAACATAATTAATGTTATTAATAAAAATCTTCTAGTAAAAATAAAGCAAATAACACTAATGCAGGCTTCATCATCTACAGTATATGCAATTACATAAAACATTCTGACAGATTTACATGGTTGACATTCTGCCAACCATGTAAATCTGAACCATGGCATTCATAATTTTGCTCAGTGTTATCTTCTTTCTGCCTCCTAGGCCTGGAGTCAAGATGAAGCATGAGATATAAAAGCAGAAGAAAAGGAAGCTCTTATATTCCTATACTATTTTAACTATTGGCAAGATAATCATAGGGTTAAATATCTCTCAAAATGTTGACACATCAGCATTGTTCCATAGTTATAAATTTTAGTCACTTAAAATGTTTAACATGAAGTCCTTTTATAATAATTATAACAGAACTCCAAATCTGCTTAATAGAGTTAACCTACTTAATATGAAATCCATATTCACATTTAGGTATACTTACCTTGAATCATATCATTTTTGCTCACATATATAATTTTTCCAAATTGTAAATAATACTTTTTTTAGCTCAAAAAGGACATGACATTTTGACTTCAAGGGATAGTAACTAACTTAAGAATGTTTGCTCACCAATCCTATTTCCCCTTCTCTGCATTTCCCAGAGCCCACTTTCTAGACCTAACTCATTAGCATAGTACTTTCACCTCGTATAGACTGATGGCTTCCATGAGACAGGCACTAGCCATCTACCTCTTCCACCTCCCCAGAAGATCAGAGGGACTGATAATGCTTTGGGTTAACCATCCTCAGAGCAGAAAAGGACACAAAGTTTATTTTAAAATAACCTTTCCAACTGTAATTCTTACTCATTATAGCTAAACACTAAAAGAAGTCTCAGTGAAGAAAAATTTAAGAATTTAAAAAATAATGTGACAAATAAAAAGTGATCCTTTGATTAATATTCTATAGACAGTTATTTTAAAGAGGGTTTAATAATATTTACCATTCATAGGAAGCTGCATACATTTTAAATGGAACTGAATGAGGGGTAACCTACAAGTCAAGACTTTTCAGTGAAGTAATACTTGTCGATGGCACTAATATGCATAAATCTAATGAAAGTATCTTTTGGGATCATAGATATTAGGCTTAACCCTCAGGTCAAAACTCTCATCAACTTAATGTTCATTAAGCATTATTTGATCCTTTCAAGCCAGATGAAATGCCACCTTTAATTACTCAGCAATAGAAAGAAAATAATCTCTGTAAAACTTCCTTCTTTAACATAAAACATGTGATAATTGTAAAACATTCTTATCCATGAGAAATGTCCTCACTTTTGTAGAGCAGACATGTGTGTAAATTACATGTATTCTTTTTTTTTTTTTAATTTTTAAACTGTACATAATTGTATTAGTTTAAATTACATGTATTCTAAACAAAAGATCCTTTTAAAGTTTGCACGACAGGTTCTTCAGTAGCTTCTCTCACCATCACAATATACAAGTGCAAAGTAACATTTCAATCTCTGCAAAAGGCAGAACTTGGGAAACTAAAACAAGCATGCCTTGAATTTCCACAAACACACATATCTCCTTTTTTCTATTAATACAAAACCATGTAAAAGTCAGTATGGACACCCCAAAGAGAGAGAAAAGCCGCATTCTTTCTAACGCATGCTGTCACCTCAAAGATAACTTCCAGTTACTCTGAGTTCAAGTAAAAGACAACTAATAAATATGTATCCATAAAAAAATATACCATGACTATACAAAATTATAATGTGCATTTAAGATTTCGTTCTTTTCTAAAAAAAATTTGAACATTTTAAAATTGAAATATAGTTAAGCTACAATATCGTGTTAGTTTCAGATGAACAGCAAAGTGATTCAGTTATAAATATACTGACTTTTTATTCTTTTTCATTGTAGATTATTGTAAGGCATTGAATATAGTTCCCTGTGCTATACAGTAGGTCCCTTGTGTTTATCTATTTTATATAGACAAGTTTCTTTTTTTATCTATGTCTGTGACTTGATTTGTTTTATAAATAAGTTCATTTTATCATTTTTTAGATTTCACATATAAGTGATATCATATGATATTTGTCATTCTCTGTGTTTGATTTACTTCACTCAATATGATAATCTCTAGGTCTATCCATTTAGACTTATTTTTGAAATGGGCTAGGCTATTTGAAATAATTCAAATTTCAGAAATGAAAGAACAGTTCTTGTAAAGAACAAGCTTAGACTAAGAAGAATTCTGTGTATTTGTAGGACAGTCTGTTCCCAATAAAAATAAACTCAGGAAGGAATCACAAATTTTATTAAAATTAAAGACAACATGATTCTTTATATTTTTTTTAATTAAGTTCTCAGCATCTATGAAAATGAGAATACTAAGGGTAGAAAAGTAAATCTATCTATTTCAGTTGGTCACACTACCTTCTAACCCATTTTTTCTTCAGTGTGAAGCTTTAAGAACCCCCAAAACACATCAGCACATAGAAATCCAGGAAGTATCACAATTATTGTCATCCTCCTTACCCTTCAGAGAAATTAACGAGTCTTAAGGAAATATCCATCTTCAACAAATGACCCAGCATAAACTTATTAAGCCTTACCACAAAATTTCTGCTTTATAAAAACTAAACCCTTGAAATCCAAATAACTGAAATCATAACCTTAACCTTTCTTTTTAAAAATTCATTATATTTTCTCACAAACATGCTTTCTCACCATGTTTCTTCCCTTTTTATGCCCTTTTCTCACAGCTTACCAGTGATCATTAAACAGGCAGTACCTTTGCAATAGAAAATAAAACCATAAACTAAAATGAAATTAACTATCTTGTTTAAAGTATTTGAATTTATATATTTAAACATAGGATTATGAAAAACTTAGGCCTTTTCTAATTGTTCTAGGGAAAATTTAAGCATATCCCCTCTACATCCCACTATAATAGTCCATAGTATTCAGCTTTTAGTTAGCACTGTAAAAAACTTATTTACAGACCTATTTCTTCATTGCTGGGAGAAATATCAATAATCTCAGATATGCAGATGACACCACCCTTATGGCAGAAAGTGAAGAAGAACTAAAGAGCCTCTTAATAAAAGTGAAAGAGGAGAGTGAAAAAGTTGGCAGAAAGTTCAACATTCAGAAAACAAAGACCATGGCATCTGCTCCCATCACTTCATGGCAAATAGATGGAGAAACAGTAGAAACAGTGGCAGACTTTATATTGGGGGCTCCAAAATCATTGCAGATGGTGACTGCAGCCATGAAATTAAAAGACACTTACTCCTTGGATGGAAAGTATTGACCAATTAAAAAGCAGAGACATCACTTTGCCAATAAAGGTCCGTCTAGTCAAGGCTATGGTTTTTCTAGTAGTCATGTATGGATGTGAGAGTTAGACAAAAAAGAAAGCTGAGCACTAAAGAATTGATGCTTTTGAACTGTGGTATTAGAGATGACTCTTGAGAGTCCTTTGGACTGCAAGGAGATCCAACCAGTCCATCCTAAAGGAAATCAGTCCTGAATATTCACTGGAAAGACTGATATTGAAGCTGAGACTCCAATACTTTGGCTACCTGATGAGAAGAGTTGACTCATTGGAAAAGACCCTGATGCTGGGAAAGATTGACGGTAGGGGGAGAATGGGATGGCAGAGGATGAAATGGTTGGATGGCATCACTGACGCAATGGACATGAGTTTGAGTAAACTCCAGGAGTTGGTGATGGACAGGGAGGCCTGGCGTTCTGTAGTCCATACGGTCGCAGAGTCGAACACAACTGAGCGACTGAACTGAACTGAACTTCCTCTGCTAGACTAGACACTTCATGAGGGGAAGGCTCTACCTTGGCATCTCTTCTCTCAGGGTATAAAATAATGGCTGTAACACAGAGGGCACTCGATTAAAGTTTCAATGAATTGATTTTACACACTTTGGTGCAGATATTTGGCATTTATATATTCTGCTGACTACATGGGACAGGCATTGAGCTATTATTGCTCAAAATTTTATCAGGAAATCACGGGGCAAATTCTCTCCAAGGATAAACTTAAAATTCTTCCCTTTTCCTATTGGTGACTTCAAGTATCTAAAGTTATAGCCATCTTCATGCCACAAGATCATAAAGCTTTTTCATTTAGAGCAGGTATATATATGGGATTCCCAGGTGGCATGGGGGTAAAGAATCCACCTGCAAATGCAGGGGACACAAGAGATTCAGGTTTGATCCCTGGGTTGGGGAGATCCCCTGGAGTAGGAAATGACAACCCACTCCAGTATTCTTGCCCAGTCCAGAGGAGCCTGGCAGGCTACAGTCCATGGCGTTGCAGAGTTGGACACAACTGAGCAACCTACACACACACACACATGTACATATATGTTTGGCTTTATAGCATACAGTAATAACTTTAAGATTAAATACCTAATTGTGAAAAAAGAGCTGCTCTTGCCAGAATCCAAGTCCTTTGAAAGTAGCCAGTGCTGTCTTATTAGTCAGTAAGCTCACAGAAATGTTGCCAGCATTTCTTTCACTGTCTAGAAAAAAGAGTCTGTGAAGTGCCAAGTCTGTAGTGATTTATGTTTGTAAATAGCAATGTAAGAAACTCAAGGAAGCCAAAAAAGCAAATTTTTAAAAAATAAATATTGCTATCAAGATGGATATGACCTTTTTGCCCTAGCCTATTACTGACAATCCAGAAAGACTATGTGAAGTACTCATTTGTTTATCTTAACTGCATTTTCAGGTACCGCCACTACTCCAGGCTTAACATGCCCTCAACCTGCATCCTGTGGCTTTTTCTATAAGGAGTCATATTATATTACCCACGTACTCTATTATTTTTCTGACCTTTCAGAAAATTCGATAATAAAAAATTTACAAAATGAATAATACTCAAGAATTCTACTTTTCTCCCTCAGCATGTCTGAAAAAAACCCTCAGTTTCAGATTCATTGTATTGCATGGGGATTATACATAGAGGCACTGTTGCGGGGCTGCTAATCACAGGTGCTCCAAAGTCAAACTGGTTTGAGTCCCAGGATGGACAGTGGATTGGTTTTAAGACTCTTGGGCAAGTTATCTCAATTTTCTAAGCCTCAGTCTTAAATCTACCAAATGGAGACCATTTAGCACCCATCTCATTGTTTTCTTCAAGTGATTAAATGAATTAACTCATGTAAAGTGCTAGGACAATGTTTGTGACACATTAACAACTCAATAAATTTTTATTATTACTATACATCAACATGTATCACTGTTTTAAATTAAGATGCTTGGGTAAATGAGTACTGAGTATATTTTCAGTGGCTGCTTTCTTGTTCTGATTTAGATGCTGCCTTAAAAGTTGGCTTCCCTCATAGCTCAGTTGGTAAAGAATCCGCCTGCAATATGGGAGACCTGGGTTCAATCCCTGGGTTGGAAAGATCCCCTGGAGGAGGGAAAGGCTACCCACTCCAGTATTCTGGCCCAGAGAATTCCATTGACTGTATAGTCCAAAGGGTCACAAAGAGTCGGCCATGATTGAGTGACTTTCACTTTCACTTTAAAAGTTGAGGTATTTCACTTAGATGCATTTCACTCTCATAAATTTTTAAGAAACCTACAGCATCAAGTTTCCAGGATTTAGACTAGTCAGGATCCAATATCCTTTTATAAAAATATTTAAATGTCTATATGCCTAATACAAGATTAAAAACTTAAAATAGAATGGTGTTTGTTTTCATGTATCTGGCTGCATTTCTAAAGTACATGCCTGTGACTGTTTATATAAACATGTTTAGTCTAGTTCTTTAATTACACGGGGATGGTTGGGTATATGGGCAGTTTATACAGGATATGAAAAAGCAAATAAGATTTCAATGGTAAACATGGCAGATAGTCTGAGCTAAGCCAGGTTCACAGACTGGAGAGAAGTTAGGCAAGCCATTCAGAGCACAACTAATCAGACTACCTAGTGAAGCATATATACTAGTGAAGAATTGATCAATAAAGCATGAAAGGCCAGGATCAAATCACAGTGGGCCTTGACTAACTGCCTGAGGTTGAAATTCATTATCCAAGTGATGATGACTGTTGGCCTTGGATAGCTGGAACTCCAAGTAGGTTTGTCAACAGACACTAGAAATGATGAAGCTCTGAATCCATGGAGAATCCCTTCTAGCTCAGGAACTGGTCAACTTCTCAAAGAGATGGGGTGAGTATGGGTGGCTGGGAATCATGATCCATTCCTACCCCGACTCCCACTATCCTCATCTGCAAATCCTATGAAACCTACTCCCAATATATCTCAAGTCCACAGGCTTGGGACCCACCATATTCACTGCCACCTCAATATTTAAGCCGCTCTCATCTCGTTTGCTGCCAAATAGACTTCTAAGAATTATTCTGGGTTCCAGTTTGCCCTGTTACTACCTAGTTTCCAAGACCTACCCACTCTTAACAGTGCATCCAACATAATAAAGTGCTAACAGAATGATTTTATTTATTTGCATAAAGACCTTTTAATAATTTGCCTAAAATCTATGTTCTTCTTCATTGCTCTTACTTCACTATATATTCTAGCCACACGCACACACACACACACACATATATATATATATTTTTTTCATTTACTCTTCATATCAAGCTGTTTCCTGCCTCAGGAAACACTATTCCTTCTATATGGAATGTTCTTTGACCACAAGCAAATCATATTAGGATTGGCTCCTCTTCAGCCTTAACATCTCAGCTTTAAGATTTTCTCCTTTCTGATTCAATGAGGTTGCACTGTTATTCTCTGACTTGACACCTTTTCTTTTCTTTTGAGTACTTTTTGCAATTTAGAGCTATTCTATTTTTTACCAGTGTGTGTATTAAGGGCATCCCTGGTAGCTCAGACAGTAAAGAATCTGCGTGTAATGCAGGAGACCCGTGTTTGACCTCTGGGTCAGGAAGATCTCCTGGAGAAGGTGTAGGTATGTGTATCTGTGTCTCTGTGTGTCTTGTGTGTTTGGGTATTTTTCTTTGTTTCCCATGCCATAACTTCTGTGTGGGTAGGAACCACATTAGTACCAGAATAAAGTAAGCACCTGGTAAATTCTTAATGAAAACAATGATGAAAAAAGACTAAACAAATGAATGAGAATCAAAAATATCATTAATAAATAAATGAAAAGTCATAGGAATATGTTATTTTTGAAGTAAAAGGAGAAAAGAATCAAAGAAACTGCTTAGGAAGACAACCTAAGTACCTCCATCCATAGTTCTTCGGGCACTCTATCAGATCTAATCCCTTTAATCAATTTCTCACTTAAACTGTATAATCATAAGGGATTTGATTTAGGTCCTACATAAATGGTCAAGTGCTTTTCCTTACATTCTTCAATTTAAGTCTGAATTTCACAATAAGGAGTTCATGATCTGAGCTACAGTCATCTCCCAGTCTTGTTTTTGCTGACTATATAGATCATCTCCATCTTCAGCTACAAAAAATATAATCAATCTGATTTCATTATTGACCATCTGGTGATGTCCTTGTGTAGAATTGTCTCTTGTGTTGTTGGAAGAGGCTGTTTGCTATGACCAGTGGGTTCTCTTGGCAAAACTCTACTAGCCTTTGCTTTGCTTTGCTTGGTACTCCAAGGCCAAACTTGCCTGTTATTCCAGGTATTTTTTGACTTCCTACTTTTGCATTCCAGTTCCCTATGATGAAAAGGTAATTTTGTTTTAATGTTAGTTCTAGAAGGTCTTGTAGGTCTTCACAGAACCAGTCAACTTTAGCTTCTTCAGCATTAGTGGTTGGGACATAGTCATGGATTACGGTGACATTGAATGGTTTGCCTTGGAAATGAACGAAGATCATTCTGTCATTCTTTGAGATTGCACCCAGGTTCTAAATTTCGGACTCTTTAGCTGACTATGAGGACTACTCCATTTCTTCTAGGGGATTCTTGCCCACAGTAGTAGATGTAATGGTCATCTGAATTAAATTCACACATTCCTGTCCATTTTAGTTCAGTTCAGTTCAGTTGTTCAGTCGTGTCCAACTCTTTGAGACCACATGGACTGCAGCATGCCAGGCCTCCCTGTTCATCACCAACTCCCAGAGTTTACTCAAACTCATGAACATTGAGTCGCTGATGCCATCCAACAATCTCATCCTCTTTCATCCCCTTCTCTTCCTGCCTTCAATCTTTCCCAGAATCAGGGTCTTTTCAAATGAGTCAGTTCGCATCAGGTGGCCAAAGTGTTGGAGTTTCAGCTTCAATATTAGTCCTTCCAATGAATATTCAGGATGGATTTCCTTTAGAGAATAGAAAGGACTGTTTGGATCTCCTTGCAGTCCAAGGGACTCTCAAGAGTCGTCTCCAATACCACAGTTCAAAAGCATCAATTCTTCAGTGCTCAGCTTTCTTTGCAGTCCAACTCTCACATCCATACATGACTACTGGAAAAACCATAGCTATGACTAGATGGACCTTTTTTGGCAAAGTAATGTCTCTGCTTTTTAATATGCTGTCTAGGTTGGTCATAACTTTCCTTCCAAGGAGTAAGAGTCTTTCAATTTCATGGCTGCAGTCACCATCTGCAGTGATTTTGGAGCCCCAAAGATAAAGTCTGTCACTGTTTCCATTGCTTCCCCATCTAGCTATGACTAGATGGACCTTTTTTGGCAAAGTAATGTCTCTGCTTTTTAATATGCTGTCTAGGTTGGTCATAACTTTCCTTCCAAGGAGTAAGAGTCTTTCAATTTCATGGCTGTAGTCACCATCTGCAGTGATTTTGGAGCCCCAAAGATAAAGTCTGTCACTGTTTCCATTGCTTCCCCATCTATTTGCCATGAAGTGATGGGATCGGATGCCATGATCTTAGTTTTCTGAATGTTGAGTTTTAAGCCAACTTTTTCACTCTTCTCTTTCACTTTCATCAAGACGCTCTTTAGTTCTTCTTCACTTTCTGTCATAAGGGTAGTGTTATTTGCATATCTGAGGTTATTGGTATTTCTCCTGGCAATATTGATTCCAGCTTGTGCTTCATCCAGCCCAGCATTTCTCATGATGTGTTCTGCATAGATGTTAAAAAAGCAGGGTGACAATATACAGCCTTAACATACTCCTTTCCCTATTTGGAACCAGTCTGTTGTTCCATGTCCACTTCTAACTGTTGCTTCTTGACCTGCATACAGATTTCTCAAGAGTCAGGTCAGGTGGTCTGGTATTCCCATCTATTTCAGAATTTTCCACAGTTCATTTTGATCCACACAGTTAAAGGCTTTGGCATAGTCAATAAAGCAAAAGTAGATGTTTTTCTGGAACTCTCTCGCTTTTTCAATGATCCAACGGATGTTGGCAATTTGATCTCTGGTTCCTCTGCCTTTTCTAAATCCAGCTAGAACACCTGGAATTTCATGGTTCACATACTGTTGAAGCCTTGCTTGGAGAATGAGTGCAATTGTGCGGTAGCTTGAGCATTCTTTGGCATCGCGTTTCTTTGGGATTCGAATGAAAACTGACCTTTTCCAGTCGTATGGCTACTCACTGCTGAGTTTTCCAAATTTGCTGGCATACTGAGTACAGCACTTTTACAGCATCATCTTTTAGGATTTGAAACACATCAACTGGAATTCCATCACCTCCACTAGCCTTGTTCATAGTGATGCTTTTAGTTCATGATTCCTAAAATGTGGATGCTCACTCTTGACATCTCCTATGTTTGATCAAACATCTCAAGTATTTGTTCACTTCCAATTTACCTTGATTCATGGACCTAGCATTCCAGGCTCCTATGCATTATTGTTTTTTTACAGCATCGAACTTTACTTTTACCACCAGACACATCCACAACTGGGCATTGTTTCCACTTCAACTCAGCCTCTTTATTCCTTCTGGAATTGTTTCTGCACTCTTCTCCAGTAGCTTGTTGAACATCTACTGACCTGGGGGGTTCATCTTTCAATGTCATATCTTTTTGCCTTTTCATACTTTTCATGGAGTTCTTTTTTTTTTTTTTTTTTGATTGGAGGCTAATTACTTTACAATATTGTATTGGTTTTGCCATACATCAACATGAATCTGCCACAGGTATACATATGTTCCCCATCCTGAACCCCCCTCCCACCTCTCTCCCCATACCATCCCTCTGGGTCATCCCAGTGCACCAGCCCCAAGCATCCTGTATCCTGCATCAAATCTGGACTGGCGATTCATTTCATATATGATATTATACATGTTTCAATGCCATTCTCCCAAATCATCCCACCCTCTCCCTCTCCCACAGACTCCAAAAGATTGTTCTATACATCTGTGTCTCTTTTGTAGTCTCGTATACAGGGTTATCATTACCATCTCTCTAAATTCCATATATATGTGTTAGTATACTGTATTGGTGTTTTTCTTTCTGGCTTACTTCACTCTGTATAATAGGCTCCAGTTTCATCCACCTCATTAGAACTGATTCAGATGTATTCTTTTTAATGGCTGAGTAATACTCCATTGTGTATATGTACCACTGCTTTCTTATCCATTCGTCTGCTGATGGACATCTAGGTTGCTTCCATGTCCTGGCTATTATAAACAGTGCTGCGATGAATATTGGGGTACACGTTGTCTCTTTCAATTCTGGTTTCCTCGGTGTGTATGCCCAGTAGTGGGCTTGCTGGGTCATAGGCAGTTCTATATCCAGTTTTTAAAGGAGTCTCCACACTGTTCTCCAGAGTGGCTGTACTAGTTTGCATTCCCACCAACAGGGTAAGAGAGTTCCCTTTTCTCCACACCCTCTCCAGCATTTATTGCTTGTAGACTTTTGGATCGCAGCCATTCTGACTGGTGTGAAATGGTACCTCATTGTGGTTTTGATTTGCATTTCTCTGATAATGGGTGATGTTGAGCACCTTTTCATGTATTTGTTAGCCATCTGTATGTCTTCTTTGGAGAAATGTCTGTTTAGTTCTTTGGCCCATTTTTTGATTGGGTTGTTTATTTTTCTGAATTGAGCTGCAGGAGTTGCTTGTATATTTTTGAGATTAGTTCTCTGTCAGTTGCTTCATTTGCTCTTATTTTCTAAAGGCAAGAATCCTGAAGTGCCTTGCCATTCCCTTCTCCAGTGGACAATGTTTTGTCAGAACTTTTCACAATGACCCATCCATCTCAGGTGGTCCCACACAGCATGGCTCATAGTTTCACTGACTTATGCAAGATTGTGGTCCATGTGATCAGTTTGGTTAGTTTCCGTGACTGTGGTTTTCATTCTATCTGCCTTCTGATGGATGAGGATAGCAGGCTTGTTCAAGTTTAGCCTGAAGCCAAACTATGGTAGGAGTAATAGCGGTAATGTTGACCTCCTTCAAAAAGACTTATGCCAGCACACCAGGCCTCCCAGGACTGTCATAGTCAGTGCCCCTGACTCTGTGGCAGGCCATCTGAATGCAGAGTTCCAGAGAATAGCAAGAATATATAAGCAAGTCGTTAACAATAAAAAGAAATGGAAAGCAATAGAATGGGAAAGACTAGAGAGTTTTTTCAAGAAAATTAGAGATAACAATGAACACTTCATGCAAATATGGGCACAATAAATGCCAGAAATGGTATGGGCCTAACAAAAGCAGAAGATATTATGAAGAGGTGTCAAGAATACACAGAAGAGCCATACATATAAGATCTTAATGACCCAAACAACCACAATGGTGTGATCACTAATCTAGAGACAGATAACCTGGAGATAAAGTCAAGTGGGCCTTAGGAAGCATCACTGCAAAGAAAGCTAGTAGAGGTGACAGAATTCTAGCTTAGCTATTTCAAATCCTCAAAGATGATGATGTTAGAGTGCTGCACTAAATTTGGAAATGTGCCAGCAAATTTGGAAAACTCAGCAGTGAACACAGGACTGGAAAAGGTCAGTTTTCATTCCAATCACAAAAAAGGGCAATGCCAAAGAATGTTCAAACCACTGCACAATTGCACTCATTTCACATGCTAGCAAAGTAATACTCAAAATCCTTCAAGCTAGGCTTAACAATATGTGAACTGAGAACTTCCAGATGTTCAAGTTGGGTTTAGAAAAGGCAGAGAAACCAGAGATCAAATTGCCAACATCTGTTGGATCATAGAAAAAGTTAGTGAGTTCCAGAAAAAACATATACTTCTGCTCCATTGACTATGCTAAAGATTTTGACTGTGTGGATCACAACAAACTGTGGGAAATTCCCAAAGAGATGGGATTCCAGTCAATCCTAAAGTACCAGACCACCTTACCTGCCTCCTGAGAAACCTGTATGCAAGTCAAGAAGCAACAGTTAGAACGGGACGTGGAACAATGGACTGGATCAAAATTGGCAAAGGAGTATCACAAAGCTGTTTATTTAACTGATATGCAGAGTTCAGTTCAGTTCAGTCACTCAGTCGTGTCTGACTCTTTGCGACCCCATGAATCGCAGCACGCCAGGCCTCCCTGTCCATCACCAACTCCCGGAGTTTACCCAAACTCATATGCAGAGTACATCATGTGAAATGCAGGGCTGGATGAAGCACAAGCTGGAGTCAAGATTGCCAAAAGAAATATCAATAACCTCAAATATGCAGATGACACCACCCTTATGGCAGAAGAAAATGAGCCTCTTGATGAAGGTGATGTAGAGAGTGAAAAACTTGGCTTAAAACTCAACATTCAAAAAAGTAAGACCATGGCATCTAGTCCCATCACTTCAAGAAAATAGATGCGGAAACAATGGAAACAGTGATAGACTTTTTCTTGTATTCCAAAATCACTGTGGACAGTGACTGCAGCCATGAAATTAAAAGACGCTTGCTCCTTGGAAGGAAAGCTATGACCAATCTAGATAATGTATTAAAAAGCAGAGACACTACTTTGCCTATAAAGATCTGTATAGTCAAAAGCTATGGTTTTTCCAGTAGTCATGTACAGATATGAGAGCTGGACAGTAACAAAGGTAGAACACTGAAGATTTGATGCTTTCTAACTTTGGTGCTGGTGAAGACATTGAGAGTCATTTGGACAGCAAGAAGATCAAACCAGTCAATCTTAAAAGAAATCAGCCCTGAATCTTCATTGCAAGGACTGATGCTGAAACTGAAGTTCTAATCTTTGGCCACCTGATGCCAACAGCCAACTCATTGGAAAAGGGAAAGATTGAAGGCAGGAGGAGAAGGGAACAACAGAAGATGAGATGGTTGAATGGCATCACTGACTCAATGTTCATAAGTTTGAGTGGACTCCAGGAGACGGTGAAGGATAGGGAAGCCTGGCATGCTGCAGTCTATGGGGTTGCAAAGAATTGGACATGACCAAGCAATTGCATAATGCCAACAAAATATTCTAGGCACTGCAGGAAGTGATTTAAATTGGATATTTCATTTAATCTTTGAAGTACTTCTTAAAGGCAATGTTCCTGACTGCTAACTTTTGCCCCTCTATATCCACTCTCCATTCTTTCAACTGTGTAGTAAAAATCTAACACTGGCCTTCACCTTGAACATCGGGCAAGTAATCTCTATACCCTGGAAAAGTTAAGACTGCTTTCAATGGCCTGTGAGCCTTAGATAATGCTGGATGTTTTAACTGTAAAACTTAGGGAAGGGGTTCATCATGGCAGAGAAAAACAACAATGTAATTTAGGGTATGGGCTTTGCATCACAGAGTGTCAGTTAACTGGGAGACTAAGATAAACCACATGGGCAATCAATCAATCTTCTTTATGTAATAGACACAATAAAATATAGAATGCCAAGGCTCAGGTGAGCTTCCATGTTAGGCAATACTACAGCCATACTGTCACACATGGATGCCAGGGAAATAATGCATCATAATATGACTCCACAAGGATAAGATAATAGAAGCTTTGCATTTGTACTTTTTCAGTGCGCCATGTGCTTTTTCCACTGGTCAATTTTAATTTGTATCCTTTCCGTATGATAAACCATAACTGAGAGTCTAAGAGCTTTCAGTAAGTTATGTGAGTCCTTCTAGCAGACTTTCGAACCTGAAGGTAGCCTCCTCACCAAATGCAGTTGGAGACAGAAGTGCGGGGAATATTGAGGGTGGTTCCCTCTAACTCTGTAGTTGGCTTACACTCTTGCATCCACCATGATCTCAGACATGGGAGCTGAACTGTATGTATTACACAGATGAGCTCAATTCTTAACTGAAGGCTAAGTATAGTCAGTGAGGAGCCCAGATGAAGGCTAGAGAGAGGGAGGAGAGAGAAGCTGGCATTTATTCACGTGGTTCTCTCCCAGTAGGACTGCCTCAGATCGGCTGTGTCCCTCCCTGATAGAAAGTCCCCACTTCTATTAAGACAGCATGTTCTACATGATTCAGCTTTTCATTCTAGAATCCAGTTAACTCATCCCTCCCCTTTGCCCTTTGGATAGAGAAGGAAGATGCAGACGTGAAGGTGAGTGACAGCACTTTCAATGGATTCCTGAACATCCTCCCCAGTTACTCCTCAATATCCCACATTCTTTCACAATTAGTCCTATAAATAAATCCTTCTTAATTTCTCCTAAACTGAAGAGGTCTTTTCTTTCTTATCAGGAGCCTCACTCATACAGGAAAGCACTATAATAATTTACAGATGAGGAAAGAGAGGATCAAAGAAATAAAAAATCACTTGTTTAAAGTCACATACTAAGGGTATAAGTGAGACTGGAACCTAGTTTTGTCTAACAGCAGAGCATATGCTCTTTCCATGATGACAGGCAGAAAACAAGCTGACAAAGGAGATAAAGAAGGGAAAGCAAGAGACTAGGCAAGGAACCAGAAAGATGCAGCTTCTAAGGGAATTTCAGCCAGAGACTGAGGATCGGGTGGGGAGCAGTGTGAAGACGTAAAAATGTTTCAAAGAAGACTGAGTGCTCAATTAACCCTGAATTAAAGCAGTGTGACACCAGGGCATTTGAAGAATAAAGAAATAAATATACAAAAAATAAATATTATATAAACACTAAGCCAGTCAATTAATGATAGTGAAACATACAGTGTATGAAAGTGTGTGTACATGTATATCAGTGTACATACACAAATTTACCTACCTACATACACAACACACATACATAAAGAGACCATAGAGAATACAGAATAAGAGACAGTATGTGAGAAGACAGATGACCTAATTTGTTTCATGTATCACTAATAATTTTGAAGAAATGTTTGTGACTGATGGGGAGCATTTTTCATTGTGGAAAAGGAACATTTCACACTAAACTTTGGCAGAGAAAAATGTATTTGGTATGAAATAATTTCTCACATTTCCAAGCTGGTATAAATTAATATGCAAAAAGCACCAAGAAAAAAAATGATAGATTTTCATATTTTCATGAAATCAATATGCCGTTTAAATGTGTCATTTTATGCATATTTTGTAAAAAAGTACTACTTTCCAATTCTAGGGGGCAAAGTGACAGAATGCACTATGTATACGCTCTAAAATTGAGCAAACTTTCTTAAACAGAACAAATAAATTAAGAAAAAACATCAAAAAATAAATTATGATCTCCCCAAGTTAATATTGTTTTTAATTTTTAACAGCATATATATCAACTTTAGGCAATTGAAAGAAAAACCTCTTAGTGCTATCAAAAGCAATTAAAAAGATGCCTTTATTTTCCAACTAAAATTTAATATAGACAATAGCAATGTCGAAAGATACCTAATTATTATTCTCTAAATTTTAAACTTCCCAGAACAAACCATGAGGTCATTCTAATTTTAGAAAAGACATCTCAAAAGTCTAACTCAAATCTCTTCTGTTCTTTTGTTCACTGGATTAATGGGCTAATCAGGCAGTGAAGCCAGCTACCTCTGCCAATAACAATAAAAGAGGAATTCCTTGAGAGAGCTGCTTTTTACTCAGCTTTCAGTCTGGTACACAGCCATGACAGAGGCTGGGTGCGTGGATACGCTCTGGCAAAGTAGAGTGGATGCTATCCCAGGAAGCGAGAGGGGGCTGCTCAGCAAATGTTTTATTTTTGCAATCTAAGCAAAGAAACTCACTATGATTTTTCTTTAATCGCCTCTTCTTTAACCTGAAGGAAATGGACTGGATTTGGGAAGGCAAAAAGATTCCTCAGCTTGTAGCAACACCTTTTCACTGGTAATGATAGCTGGGCATGTAAGCAAGAGGCTTTGTGCTCTGTGGGAAGGAGCGCTTGGATCTATTAGCAATGTCTGCAGAGGGGTGAGTCATTGTGGACATGCTCTTTATTTCCTAGATGACTGCTAGATTTCCTTTGAGGACAAACATTTGTTATAATGAGGAATAATAATAAACTAGTCCATAACACTGGCCTTGAGTCTTTTCATCCAAAAAAATTAGAAAATTATAATTAAGAACATCTAAGGTCTCTTAAAACTAGAATATTCTGTGTTTTTAGGTAGAAAAGATTTTTTAAAGTGTTTTAATTGCTATTTGCAGATTAATAATTATAATGAACACTGATGATTATATTCCCCAATGTTAAGTAGCACGTAGATTCTAAATGTATATATATACAAAACAGTGATTCTCCTGGGACTTTTGTTGTACTTCTCACTAATCCCCAACCAATCGCCATGTAGGGCCCAGATGCCTAATGGAGATGGGGCCACCTAGAACTGGTTTCCTTCCTGCAGAGATTGCTAAGGTGGAAAGACCACACAAATTTCAAAGAAACAATCACCGGACTCTCTTCAGATCTGTCCAGAATGGATAATCAAGCCAGTTTCCAGGGCCAAAGACAGGACACTGTCCCCCCAAACGTTATTTTTTATTTGCAAATATATCATGAAACAAGTGACGCTTCCGTCTCTAATACAGTCATACTGGAACTTTCACAACCAGAATCTCTGCCATCCCTACCCTTCTCCAAAGACAGTTTCCTAGATAACAGAAATGAGGTAATAAATATTATCTGGAACTTCACAACACAGATTTATAGGTTGAAAGGTAAACAGTTCCTAGCAACAGTGAGTCACATTTTCTGTCAGAAATATAAAGCTAGATGTAAAACTAGAGTGAGAAAAACACCTGCCAATGGGTAAAGTCCAGAGGAACTTTGAATAAAGAAAGTTAGGAATTCTATTGGAAAAAAATCATAAGCACCACAAAACTGTAAAGGGTTGCAGGCTCCACCTCAAAAGGCAGCCTTGGCATCTGAAAATGACAGCAATTGACATGCTGCAAAACGTTCCACCAAAGTTTAAAGCAGTATGTCCCAAGGCTGCACTGCTGATAACTGTCATGACAAATAGTGATTGGTATTCAGTTGATGGATACTAGTTTAGGGAAGTAATCATGCATGGAGATGCTAGCTAGAAAAATCTGCTGTTCTGTTGTTGTTAAATAAAAAACATTATCTGATAAGAAAGGAACTGGTGACTGGAAAATTTTTACCAAGAAGATAAGAAAATTGGGTCATCAAAACTTGGCCAGAGTAAGTTGTTTTTGCAAACTAGACTTTACAAGTCTGCCACATTGAGCCTCATTGGGTAAATACTGAATGTAAAGTGATTTTCCCTGATGAGTTGGACTCCTGATTCACTGGGGAACCCAAAATTCTCTGCTGCACCATCATAGCTACACTGAAAGAGCCATGGACAGCAGGCATATCATATAATATTTTAACCAATCCCCAGATAGAATAAACCTACATTTCATAGTTGTATAAATAGACATATATTTGAATTTCAGTTAAGCAATTAAAAAGGATTATCTATTTGACCTTTTTCTTAAACTACTCTTAATTCAATTCTCTCAATTTCATATCAGAAAAAATCATGAGTTTAAAAACATTTGTACTTCTTAGTTTCCATATAAAGAACACTTACAAATTAACAACAAAAAAACCAAACAACTCATTTCAAAAATCGGCAAAGAACATCAATAGACATTTCTTCAGAGAAGATATACAATTGGTCAAAAAGCATAGATACTTAAAATAATTGGGCTTAAAGAAATACAAATCAAAACTGTCAGATATTACTTCACATCCACTAGAAGGGTGAGAATTTAAAAACTGGAAATAAGCATTGGCAAAGATGTAGAGAAACTGTAACCCCCAGTTAGTGGAAATGCAAACTAGTATGGCAGCTGTGAAAAACAGTTTGGTGGTTCCTTAAAAAGTTAAATAGTGAATGACATGTAACCCTGCAATTCCGCTCCTAGGTGTACACCCTCCAAAACTGAAAGTAGGTATTCAAACAAATACTTGTATGTGAATGTTCACAGCAGCACTATTCACAATAGCCAAAAGGTAGAAAAAATCCAAACGCCCATTAGTGGATGAATAAACAAAATGTAGATATGCATACAATGGAATGTTGAATAACATTTTATGGTTGAATAACCATAAGAAGTGCTGATACATCCTACAATGAGAATGAGCCTAGAAAAAATATATTAAGTGAGAGAAACCAACACGAAAAGGTCACATATTGTATAATTCCCTTTATATGAAATATTCAGACTATTTCCAGAAAGGTAAATTCATAGAAATAGAAAGTAGACAGGTGGTTGCAGAGAGCTAGAGTAAAGGGAGAACAAGGAGTGATTACTTAATGGGTATAGGGTTTTCTTTTGGAGTACAGAAAATGTTTTGGAATTTGATGGAGGTGGTAGCTGTACAACACCATGAAGGCACTAAATGCCACTTACACTTGAAAATGGTTAATTTTATGTTATATAAATTTCACTTCTTTTTTTAAGTTTATAGCAGACTTCCCAAGACTTTGCTGATGTCAAGTGTCCATAAAAAATGATGGGGTCATTACAAATGAATGAAAGAATTTTAAAAGGAAATATTGCCCACTGCCATGTCTGGGACAATGGAATAATCTCGATGAATAACGATGGTTATGACTCACTCAGAGGAAGATGAAGCCATTAGTCCCTACTTGTACTAAACAAAAAGAAAGAAAATAAAGCTATTCATTATATGAGGATGCCAACTAATGAATATATTATGGACCCCCCATATTCAACCAGAGCTACTACTGGGCTTCCCTGGTAGCTCAGCTGGTAAAGAATCTGCCTGCAATGCCGAAGACCTGGGTTCGATCCCAGGGTAGGGAAGATTCCCTGGAGAAGGGAAGAGCTACCCACTCCAGTATCCTAGTATTCTGGCCTGGAGAATTCCATGGCCTATGTAGTCCATGAAGTCACAAAGAGTCGGACACGAATGAATGACTTTCACTTTCACTTTTCACTTTCAGGCGACAATCATCACTGAATGCTAAACCTACTGCATGAGTTGACAATGAATACATTATTTGACAATGAAAACATATTACCTAATATCAAAAAAAGTTAGTACTACAGTGGATAAACCTAACAGACACTGCCTTTGCTAAGGGATCATCCTTGACATCATTAAAACTGAAGCAGACTGATATTGTTTACCTCCTGCTATGATGTGCTAAGGTTGTATTACTTTCAAATGCAAAACCTCAATCCAATCATGAAGAAAATTAGAAAAACCAAAATTAAGGGACATCATACAAAATTCAAAAAATGTCAGTGTCATGAAAACCAGTTCAATGCAACATAACAACTAAAGGCAACATGTGATGCTCAACTGGATTCTTAATTAAGACAAGCAAATGGCTATCAAGAACACTATTAGAACAACTGATGAAAATTGAATACAAACTATACATTTGATAACAGTATTGTTCTGTTATCAAAAATCCTGAATTGGACAGCTGTTGTAGGATTATATAAGATAAAATTTCTTAGAATTTAACACTAAAGGGTCATCATATCTACAATTAATTTTTATGTAGGTCAGCAATAATGATAGCAATAAAAATGACAATATGTGTGTTGTCTATATACATATATATGTATATAGAGAGAGAAAGATCAAGCAAACACACAAAGATGCTATTAATTGTTGTGAGTGGGAATTCACTGTAATATTCTTATAATTTCTAAGTTTGAATTTTTTTTAATTTTTTTAAATTGTGTTTTTGAAGTAAGTTTGTTTTCATTCAAGCCTATATATTTGTTCTGATCAAAGACTATGTTCTCAGCCATACTATCACTTCATTGCCATTTTCGTCTTAGAAGCATGGCAAACAGAAATGAGAAACCCTATTTATCAAGTCTATCCACTTGCCACTGCAAGATTATTCCTCATGGCATCATTTCCACTACTATTTGAGGTTCACTTTTAGGAGGCTCAAATTCTGGGGTTCCACCATCCCCTTGAGAGGTATTAATATCTTCTGTTAAGTGTTGTTTGCTGAAATATAGGTCGTCCTGAAATGCTTATTAATAATCGTGTTACCAACTATGTTGCAAAATTTGCCACTAAGGAAGATAATACTTATTTCCAATGGTCTGTGCATCAACCTTCTTTAATTATTAACCTTTGGCTTCTGCACAGGGAAAATAGAAAAATGCTGTTATTTGGCATACATTATTATGTGTAAGGACATAATTATTTCCTAGCCTGGCTTTGGCCTGTCCTTAGGACCCTGGACAATATCCAATCTCTGATAACCAACCACTCAAATAGCAAAAACTTTTGTGCAGAAAACACCTCCTAGTTTCTACCTAATGACTTTGACTGTTGAACTATTGTCTCAATAAACAACAGAGCTGAAAGGGACCTCAGAGAAAACCAGGTTTAATTCTCTCATTTTGGAGATAAAGCACAGGGTCCAAAAAGGTTGAATGTCCTATCCAAACTAATACAGTAAATTGAGGTCAGAGAGAGAGTAAGAAACCTGGTCTTTTCATTGCCTGACCTTTCATCTCTCCATCTACCATGATACCTCATAAAACAGTTCAGTCTTTCTCTCAGCTGATTACTACTTTAAATGTCTAAGAAAATTTATAGAATACTGACTTGCTTTTCATAAACACCACATGTCCAATAATCTTTCAAAGCAGGGTTTATTTTAACAAAGCTAAAAGAGCTTTATTTCTCAAGGTTCAGAGCAAAATCCAGTTAGTTCCAGTCCCATGGAAAATACATGGTCCCATGAAGCATATCTTTAGTTCTCTCATTTTTGGACACAGTTCTGTCTAAATGCTTGTTCCTCTGCCAATTATCTAGAATTCTCTCAACAATATTTAGCACACTTTGGAAAGGGAAGTTGGCTCATGGAGATTTCATCCATACAGACACTACTGGGAATCAACATTCTAATTTTCTTGCTAATGAGCCTTGATTACAAAAGAAAAAGGTGACAGAGTCTTAAGTTTTCTTAAAAATACAATGTTTTTTTGCTTCCAGAAACATTTGAATGGTTGTTTTTTCTTGCATTTCTGGTTCTGACCAAGACAGTAAGCACATAACAAATTTCAGTGTAGCTCTGTAGTACTTTTCACTACAAAAAAAAAACAAACAGATACTGAAATGCTTGAGAAAATGTAGTCATAGAGAATCTGTAAGAAAAAAGAAATCTGGGGGATTTCTGGGGCAAATACAAGTGACCGATAACAATTCAATGGAAGGACCAAAATAAAAAACCAAATAGAATGGAATGAAATATCACAGCAAGTCAGGAAGTGAGGCTATGGCTATAAGGCAGTGTTTTCTAGAATTTAGATTCTAATAGGAGCAGAATATTCTAGAAGTTATATTTTTAAACAGCTTACTTTCAAACTCTTAAAAAAATTCTTAATATACCATCATAAATCTCTACTTGTAGGGGCCAAATCTCCTGATCAATATTTTGTTTTCATAACCCTCAAAATCACACGAGCATTAACACAGCTAGCCACTCCATTCTTCTTTGGGTTTCCCTAACACTGAGCTCTTCTGGCTTCCTTCTTGCCAGTTGTCCCTTTTCCCTTAGCAACTTTTCCACCTGTGGTTCACATTAGATGATAGAGGGCCTCAGGTCAGATCTCTGGATGTCTTTGTCTCTGTACACTCTTTTCCCAGGAGGTTTCATCTAAGGATATGTGGATGACTTCCAAATTTACCTCTTCAACTCTGCTCTCTCCTCTGGGCTCCAGGTTCACACATACAAAATTGTGATGAAGATTACTATCTAGCTAAAAGATAACCCTAGCCTACCTCACTATTCTGGAATACACAGCGAAAAAAACAAATGAATACTTTGCTTTTATTTATAGCCAATGAAATTGTTCTCCCAAGCCTTATACCTACTGGCTATAAGAATATCAAATGAACAAAATATGCTACCTTGTTTAAACTTGGCCTAGTCTGATAGTTTGAGAGAGCCTTCAGATAATATTTAATTTTGCCTCAGGGGGAAAAAAGAACACTTCAAATATCTGCCCTCATGACACTGGAGGGAGGGGTCCATTGGCTTTCATGATAATCCTTCTTATGTACTAGCTCCTCGCTCCTCTAAATGTGGTCTTTGCACCAGCAGCATTGATGTCCCCTGGGAGCTTGTTTGAGATGCACAGCCCCAGTCTCCACTCCAGCCCTACTGGATCAGGAGCTGCATTTTAACCAGACCCTTAAGTGATTGACTCTGCTGATACTCTGAGCTTCAATCTATGATTACTACAATGTTTGCGAGATTGTGGTTGGTTAGTTTGGCTTGGTATTTTGATTTTCATCTCCATCATTTTGCTCAGAGCCTGGCAGTTCTGTGTAGCCCAATCATCTTCAACCCAGGTTGCACTAGTGGCAAACTCCAGAATGAATGGCTTGTCCTCCATCCAGCGTGGAGCTCAGGTACCAGCCCAGCCTCTGCTGTATGGACTCGAGCCACCAGTCCACTGTGTCTCAACCCAGCTCCTGTGGCTCAGGAAAGCGAAACCTTTTGGCTGACTGTATGGTGTGGCCAGATTGTTCTGGGTCAGCGTAAGAGTGACAGGAGAGCAAACGTGGTTCTTCATCGGAGATATAAGAATGATTCTATTTGCTTAATGCATTCCTCCATCTCTAGAAGGACATGTTGAAAGACATCTCTCCAATCACCTTATGCTCATCTCTCTCCCCTCTTTTCTTCTCACAAATCTTCAGACTAGGCCAAATAAAAAGCTTTAATTTTCCTTCCATGACATCTTATTTTTCTTTCTTCTGATTATATGGAATAGTGGATTGTCTTTCTTCAACTTGGGGAAAATGACATGGGCTGAGACACCTGAGCTCAGATGGAATCAGGGAAATCTTCTCTCTAAATGAAAGCCTACCTTGTCATATCCATCTAGAAATCCACATCTTAGAGCCTTTGTACTAATTGTTTCTTCTGCTTATTGCAAAATTATTTATATAAAGACAGAGATGAATATTGTACTGACTCCTTTTTGGAATTCATTCTGTGAAAAATTTTAATCTTCCTTCAGGGAAGTGAATGAGTAGACTCGATGAGGGCAAAGGTTTTTTGGTTTTGTTTTTTGCCTTACATAGTCAACCAAATATGAAAGCATTTTAAGCATTTTGTAACATTATGCTTCTATTTCCATTATAGAGGCCAAACAGAACTCTAGAGATGGGGCACTCTGTTCTTCCTGCAGAATCATACATCTCCCTTAATATCATCACCACCTGTCCACCAAGACAGTGACGCCACAATGTAGGAGTCTTGTGTAAATTGTTTTTTCCTATATCCTTTACACACAACTAGTCAGCAGTCTTTTTCATGTGTATTTCAAATATCTCTGGAATCCTACCATCTCTCCCCACTACCCAGCTATCGTGGAAGTCAAGCCTTAGCGTCTGTCTCACCCCTTAACTCCTATTTCACTCAAGTGTCTGTGTAGTACCTTTGTTGTTTTTGAAGCAGTGCATAAAAATGATAAATCCAGTAATATCTCTCCTCTAATAAAACCATTTAATGGCTGCCCATTACAATCAAAATCCAACTCCTTGACATGGTTTGTAAGGCCATGAATGATCTCATTTCAGGGTGCCATTTGGGCATCATGTTCTACACTTCCTTTTTTTTTTTTCATTACACTTAGGTGCACTGGGCTTTTTCCGTCCCTAAGACACATTAACATTTGTGTCTTAGGACCTTTGCATGCACTGTTATTCTTCCTGAAACACTGGGGCCTGACCTTCCTTTTAACATTTAACAAATTTCACCTTCTCAGAGGGAATCACCTTTAAGAATGTATGTTAAATGTCCTTCTTTGTTATTCACCATGCTATTATTGGGCTTTAACTTTAAAAAAAAAAAAATATGTATACCAGTCTCTGGAATCAACATGTTATATACTTGCATATTTGTCATTGCCTGTTTATCATCTACTTCCTAAATTTCCCCAACAAATAAAATTTCTAAAATCAGTGACTTTATTTTTCACCTCTGTATTCCCAGCACCTAGAGCAAATCCCTTGGTGTTCAAATGTATTTCTTGAGTCAATAAATTCATGAATACTAGCAAGGGCGTGGTCGGAAGGAGACTCACACATTGTGTGTGTGGTTTCAGAAAAGGTAGCTATCATACATATCAAGAGTATTAAAATGACTAAAACCTGCAGTTGAAAAGCCACTGACAGCAATCCTATCCTGTGATGTGTGTGTGTGTCTGTGCTCAGTTGCTCAGTTGTGTCCTACTCCTGTGATCCCATGGATTGCAGCATACCAGGATCTCCTGTCCATGGGATTCTCTAGGCAACAATACTAGAGTGGTTGCCACTTCCTTCTCCCCTGTGATGTTTATCACAGCATTATTTACAATATAAAACAATGAAAAAATTTTAACAGATATCTACTATTCAGGGAAGACATGACTGAAGCAACTTAGCAGCAGCAGCAGTATTCGGGGAATGGGTCATCTGTATGATATTAATATATGTGCTTAAAATAAAAAAGATTATTTTATTTTTATATAATTTTTATAGAAAAGTTATTCTATTTTTATATAATTTTTAAAAATGGATTTTTTCTAATACATAAGAACAAAAATATGACCAAAAGTATGCCAAAGTATATACCTTCTTTGATGGCAAAGGGTTTTACATTCTTCTTGATCCTTTCTAAATTTTCCAAATTTTCTAAAATAAACCTGAGTTCTTTTGTTAATAAACAACCTTAAACAAAGAATATATTCAGTTAAATAATTTAAAAGGAGTATGGAATCAATACAAGTTTCATTTAGTTAAATACGGCATTAAGTTTTTTCTAAATTCACTCAAAAAACAACATTGTATGAATGGGTATTCACTTGTATTTAAATTCACTATATTTTAATCACTCTCACAATGTTATCTGTCCTGGTAAAGTAAGTTTTGACTTGGGTCTTAACACAACTTCCTAAATTATATTTAAATACTTCATGATTCAAAATGTATGGCTGAAGATGCATAGTAAAGACTATAACTTCCCTAAAAAAAATTACAAAATGAGCTTCTGACTTTACCAAATCATAGATATTGTTAAAATAACTAGTACATAATTGTAAATTCTCTATTTTTGTTCAAATTAAAATCTCTTTGGTCTACTAACAAGTTTAAGTCTTCTAAAAGGACTTTCTTCTCCAAATAAAATGATTCTTGGTATTAACTGAAATGTATGATTGTTACAACAGACTGCAAATATATTGTTGCAGGCAGAAACAGAATTATAATGAATATCTGATGATTTGCAGTACCTGGAGACGTTTTGAGAATTCTCCCATTAAGAGAATGAAATACAAATATAACTAGGAGGCTTGAAACAAAGCAAAGGCTGTATGACAGATCTGATTCAATACTTCCAGTGAAATTTTATAACTCTTATATTCACAGAAAAACATATTTCAAAAAGGACTATAGGTGATTAAAGGGCCATGGAAAAATTAGACTTTATTAAGCTCAATGTTAAATCAAGTTAAACATTCAATGTTTCCATCACTTCACACTCAATTAGGCTAGGCTAAGAGTCATTTTAAAATGCTGAGTTTGCTGTATTTTTCTCATATCAGACAACTCAGTTCAGTCTCCTCTACTGGATGCTTACTATACGCCAGGCCTCATGCTGAATATCAAAAATAGGAAGATGCCTACATGCTGATCTCTGCCAAACCTTGAGGGGATAAACTATAAGGAACCTAGTGTATATTCATCTTGAAAACAAACTTCTAATAAGTCTGAGTATTAGAATTTTTCTTGTCAGTAGCCACAACAGCTAAAGTGCTAAACATACACTCTGAGTAAAAACTCTATAGTCACCTCAGATCAGAAACAAATGGCAGCTTCAGGCTGTTCATTTCAAAATGAACTGAATTCTCATGATCAGAATCAGCGAGGAGATTATTGATAGAATAAGTTCTTATGTACTTTCACAAGAATAAGCTTTCTTTCAAATCTAGGGTCTTTTATGTGGTATTGTCATGCAACTGAATTCTAGAAATAACTCAGTTTATTGGTATTTCTTAAACTTGGTCAGGCAGGAAATCTGCAAATGACGTCTACTCTAAAACATGTTTAGTAAACATGCATGATCTGAGAAAAAAGAAAAGATCTTAAAAAAAAAAAGACCTTTTAACAATGCTGTTGGCTTTTTGCATGATTAGTAAGCAAATAAACCTGTACATGCCAATTTCTAGGTCTTAGACTTGTGAGCACCTCTTTGTCACACTGGTATTCCAAGGAGAAGCCTTACCAGCCTGTATCCACAATGCAAAATTAAAACTTGACGCTCCAAGTCCAACACCTCATTCAGCCACTGACTGTCATGCAGATATGTTATCTTCCTGCTATGAGCATGAGCAAAACAGTAAAATGGCAAGGAATCTATAAATACGTGTTAATTTCTACATTTGTGGATTAGTTGATATATTGATATATCTCTTGTTTGCTAAATGCCTTAAAGGAGCTGAAAATGAAGATAATAATGCCTCTCTTCCCTGTATAATGGACTTCTGGTAGCTCAGTCAGTAAAAAATCTGCCTTAGTGCAGGAGATCCGGGTTCCATCCCTGGGTCGGGAAGATCCCCTGGAGAAGGAAATGGTAACCCACTGCAATATCCTTGCCTGGACAAATCTCATGGACAGAGGAGCCTGGTGGGCTACAGTCCATGGGGTCTCAAAGAGTCCGGCATGACTGAGAGACTAACTCTTTCTTTCCCTATAGTGATGGCTCTTGACTTTATGGGTTTAAAGGTGGCAACCTCTGGTGAGGATGCCTGTACAGCACTTGACATACATTGAAGAAAATCAATACCCTTTATCAAAGAATTGAGAGTAGGATGATAAAGATTATACTGCAATCAAAGTCTCATAAACCCTACTTTCCAGGGTAAAGAAGAAAGAAGACCATCTGATTTTTCAACTGGAGCTAGTCTCTTTGCTATGAGTTGCCAGAAGCTAGAGAAGGGAGCAGGAGGACTTCTAGAAGCAGTATTTTGTCACACAGACTCTGAATGGGAAGCTCATTAAAGAACACCAAGCACTAGTTTGCAGTAGCCATTCTGCATTTAGCAGTGGCAAATGGGAGGCTGCAAATTTTGAGGTCTGACGCTGAACATGTGTTTGTTTATTGGCACAGAGATAACACTACACCATTTAGTTCCAAGGCACAATGGAGCAAATCTAGATTAATATGAGAATCCATATTTTGTCCTTCCTGTGCCGAGTGTCACACTTCTGAGTGAGATCCTAACAAGAGCAGAGATTAAGAATAGGTCAGAAGAACATCTGCTTTGCTTATTTTGATTACGTGAGCAGGCAAAGGAATTTGCTTTTATGACACGAAAATAACTTGGAATACAGCAAAAATAAATGCACCTTCTGTCTCATGGAATGTTATTACAGTATGAGGCTTTGTGAATGCTTGGCGGCATTTTCAAGCATTTTTTGTTCCCCTCATTTCCTTCTCAGCTCCATAATGCAATCTTCATGGTTTGAGCACTAGACTTCAAATGAGACATCTATTCAGAGCATGTTCAGACAAAACGAGTGGTTTCCTTAGTAATGGGAACTATGTGAAAGAGTTCGGCACAGCCCCTCTGGCCAGGATTCTCCCCTCCCTGCAGTCCAAACATAGGCTCTCAGTGAGCACCATACATCTGGGGAGCACCCCCAAAGTCTAACACAGCTAAAACACTGAATAATCATTCCTTTCTAATAAAATATACCCTTCAGAGAAGGTGAAGGATGTAAGAAGTACTCAAACTGCTGCGGGTTAATTTACTCATTTTTTTTCCATCATATCTACAAAATGGAAAGAAAGATAAGGGATTTCACAAACAGATACATGTTGTCCTTTCATCTGAATGTATTTTAAAACATTTTCTTAACCTAAAGCCTAAGCTTGTCTTATTATTTTTCTGTCTGTGCCTAAAGTCTGCTGCTTCTGATTTCCCAGTTTTCTGCATAACAATCACCTTTGATCATGCTTTGAAATTCTGTTGTTAGGAAAAAGGATAAATTTGGCCTTTTGATAGTCTCAAATATATTTTTAAAAAATAGTAGTTTTATGATAGCAGTGTTGAACTTTTATGAAGGTGTTTCTATTTAATCATTTACTTATCCATTTTCAGATAGTAAAGAATCTGCCTGCAGTGCAGGAGACCTAAGTTCAATCCCTGGGTCAGGAAGATCCCCTGGAGAAGAGAATGACCACTCACTCCAGTATTCTTGTCTGGAGAATTCCATGGACAGAGGAGCCTGGTGGGCTATAGTCCATG
This sequence comes from Bos indicus, assembly GCF_029378745.1. Classification (NCBI taxonomy): domain Eukaryota; kingdom Metazoa; phylum Chordata; class Mammalia; order Artiodactyla; family Bovidae; genus Bos; species Bos indicus. The sequence goes on along the minus strand of NC_091763.1, from coordinate 57,621,074 downwards.
GGGTTAAAATGAGTCAGACACAACTGAGTGAATGATATTAACACTTTTTAGGACAACACAACAATTAGGGAATAAAAAGTGGCTTCTCTAATAGAGTAATACAACTGTCATTCACCTCAAATATTGACTCAAAAAGGCAGGTGAATACAGACACTATCCTAGAGTAAAAACCAGCATAAAAAAATGTTGTTTTTTTTTTAATTATCTGAGTTGATATAATGCTTACCTTTGAGGATAATTGTTTAGAGTGTCACAATATGACAAAAACATCCAGTTAGAAAGACGGAAACATAGTCAAAGAGAGAAAAGTGAGGCACAGCTAAATTACTGCCAGCATTCTCCTATGAGTGTGTCGTGTCAATTTTGTTATAAATAAGCAAACACAAGAAGCAAAAGCTGTTCTATAGAACATGCTCAGAAGAAGAGAATGAGAGACTCAGAAGATATCTAGAGGGAAGAAAACACAGCTTTAAAAGTTGTGGCTTTGGATTTCAACTTGTATTGCAGCCTGATTTCCTCACAGCTTCTAGGATGGCAGAAGTTAACCAACCTCTGTGAAACTCAAGCTTCCTCATCTGTGAAAAGGGGCAGGTGTGTGAACGTCTCACAGTACTGAAGGAATAAGACTAAACATGCACAGTAGACCACACTCCAGTGTCTGGTACGCAGTTAATGCTCAACACATGCTATTGATTATTCTTCTATTATTATATACTTCATCTGAGCGCAGGTCATTTCCACATTTGCAGAGCAATGCATTTCTAATTCTGATCTATTTCACTGTGTTTTGTGGACAGTTCAAGGAAAATCATTTGTATTTCCCTAACCCATAACAATGGGTTTCCTTGGTGGCTCAGTGGTAAAGAATCTGCCTGCCAAGCAGAGATGCAGGTTCAATTCCTGGGTCAGGAAGATACCCTGAAGAAAATGGCAACCCACTCCAGTATTTTTGCTTGGGAAATGCCATGGACAGAGGAGTCTGGCAGGTTATAGTCCATGGGGTCGCAAAGAGTCGGACATGACTGAGCAACTGTGCACAGCACAACAGTGAAGAGTTGAATGTAGGGCATAAGATAAAAGAAAAATAAATTCCTGGACTCCGTGAGGTAACTGGGTAATGCTACAACTGGGTAATACTACAACTAAAATAATTTTTTTTTAAAAAAGGAAGAAAAGCCACTTTATAGAGACAAGCTTAAAGGTCAATTTTAGACACAGAGAGTAGGAGGCACCTGTGCTCATACAAGTAGAGATATTTGTCGGACAGTCTGAGGAACATATCTAAAAAGATACAAAAAATAATTTTATTTCCAAGAGCAGTGGTGATGTATATTGGAGAATAACGAATATATAAAGAAGAGATTACATTATCTAAGAGAGTGTATGACGAAGAGTAGGCAAAAGAAGAAACCTAAGATAGATATTTAAAAGGTAGATATGTCAACAATGATAGCAAAATGAATGTGGAGGTAGCAGGAACATGACTGGGAGGCTTTGATGTACAAGGACCAAATTGGGAGGACACCGATGAGATTTCAAAGGCAAATTTCAGTAGCCTGGTTGGAACAGAACCTAGAAAAACATGAGCTGGAAAAGTAAGTAGAAAGTGATGATGAGGTAATACCAGATGTTGATAGCTCTCCTGAGAAATTTATATGAGGAGGACAGATAAAGAATAATAGAATAGGGTCAAAGGTTAAGAGGAATACCATTATTGTTGAGTATGAATAAAAATTAAGCTTGTCTATGGATTTCATGACAACATGTCAACTACCGGGTAGAATGGGGACAGAGGCTTCTAGAGACCAGTTCCTGAGAACACAGAAGTAGGTGAGTTTGAGGGAAAAAAGGGAGGGATATACTGAGAAAAAAAGCCTCATCCATTAAGACTACAAAAGAAAGACAATGATGAGTGTGGATAAAGATTCATTAGTAGGTTGGGAGGCTGTGAAATAAAGACAATCCACACCTACAGGCCTGAATTCAATGGGGCTAAAAGTAAGGGCATGTCCCTACGAATACTCAGAGACTAACAAGGGATGTAAAGAGAGTGTTCAAGTTTGGTGCCATCTCTGAAGACTACTAGATAAGGAGCTGACTTAGGAGAAATATAAGGATGTGAGGGACATGCTGAAGACCCAGATGAGACATGACACTCTGCACTTACTGTGATTTTCTCTAGGACCAATTTACCTCATGGAGATAAGAGCAGAGAACAATCATGTCTTGTCCAGAAGTTCCAACTCAGCAGGTATGGTGGGAGACTACAGCAAGAAAGCCAAGGTGACTGAATGGTGAGTAGTTTAGATGACCACTCTTAGCAGGTAGGAAAGGGAGAGAGATGAGAATGACTAAGAGAGAAAGAGCCTCAGATGGATTATATACACCTCAGTGTTCACTGCAGCAGTATTTACAATAGCCAAGACATGGAAGATACCTAAATGTCCACTGACAGATGAATGGATAAAGAAGATGTGGTACATATATATACAATGGAATATTACTCTGCCATAAAAAGGAATGAAATAATGCCCTTTGCAACAATCTGAAGATTGTCATACTAGTGAAGTAAGTCAGAGAAAGACAAATATCATATGATATTGCTTATCTGTAGAATCTTTAAAACAATGATACAAATGAACTTATTTAAAAAACAGAAACTCAGAGAATGAACTTATGGTTATGAGAGGGAAGGAAGAGAAAGAGCAATTGATTGAGAGTCTAGGAACAAAAAGAGAGAGAGCCAAAAAATCATCAAGACCTGAAATAAGATTCAATTTCAGCTAAAGGAGAAAATAGAAGAGGCCCAGAATATAGTTTAAAAGATGGGAAATCTGCTTACAAATGACAAATAAGAGAAGGAGCAAGAACTGGGAGGATTTATGTAGAATGAAGCATATAGCAGCTAGATGCTGCCATGTAGGAGGGTGTCTTGATGTCTGATGTCTGTTGAAGAGAAAACCATGTGGAATGAGGGGCAGAATGGGAAGAGGCTTGCCTGAAATAAGACTGAATCTGAGAGTGTGACTTGACAACAGATGGCAAAGGTTACAGAACTCTGATCTCAGTTAAAGGTTATTCATGATTCAGAGGAAGGGAAGACAGGGTTCAGGTCGAGCAGGGGCTTCTAGGCCCACACTGGCTGCCTCCTAATACTTCTAGATGGGATACACGGTGGTCTTCAGGTCCTCAACCACTGGCATGGTGGCTACTGATGGCAAGAAGCTCAGACTGACTGGCTGTCCAATACCGCTGTGCTGAAGAAAAACATTAAGTGTGTGCTCTGTGGACGCTGCTCAAAGTTTCACTGGATGACCACATGACACTCAGCCCAATGAGTGGTCCTAAACTCAAGCCTGGGAATCAGACTGATGTGGATTCCAACCCTGGCTGAGTCATCATTCACAAGCCATGCCACTGTAGGGAGTGGGGTATAATCTGCTTCCCCCTTTATCTGTAAAAGGAAGAAAGCATCTGCTTACAAACCAACCCTACTGTATCAAAGAGATGCTGTAAGGAAGTGCTTATTTAGATCAGTATCAGGAACACCACACTCCAGAAATGATACCTAATATTATTAAGTCTTTATTGCTTACCTAATGGACATCTTTCTTTTCCCGGCGTTCTGCTCCTTGTCCCCTATCCTTTAATTTGAGCAGGAATGACAGAGAAGTGCTTTATCCAGGAATAAGCATTTGGTCCAAGTAGAGCTTCCCTCCAGATTTTTCAAACTGGAAATAAGAGAAAGGGATAGTCTCTCTAGAGGTAAAATTGGGAGGTGAAGAATGTGAGAGCTGCTGGTGCGAAAACTTTCAGACATTGTAAAGAAAACTGGCCAGCAGTAAAAGAGAATAAACTCAATACTCCATGACAAGCAGACACAAGACAGAAAAAGAGTCTGTAAGCAAATGTGAGTTTACCACCAACCTGTCTCTGAGATCCAGTTTTCCCCCTTGCCCATATTGTTAGTGCGTTTAAGGCTATACCACCCTCGCTATAGCCCCACCTTTGCACTTGAGCTGGTCTAAACCCAAGTTAGTTTTAACCTAAGCTAGTTTAAATAGTGTTTGTCTCCCTGGCATTTAGTATGAACAGCTATTTACAATTTCAAAATAGAAAAGACTGGCAGAGACCTACTTGTGATTCCTTGAAGAATGCTCTATACATAACCAGAGGTCAACAGATGCCATTGATAGGCAGAACTCAAATTCTGTGAGGCAAAGCTGGCAAACTTATGCATCTGCATTTGACTGGATTTTAGCATTCTTATGCTACTCAGAACTTCTTTTACCCTTCCAAGCTCCTAAATCAGAAACCAGGTGATAAACAGGCTGACTCCAAAGAGAGTCAGGCCTGAATAAAACATACAGAGTGATAGCTAGTACATGGAAGCAACATAGATGCCCATCAGCAAATGAACAGATAAAGAAGTTGTGGTACTTATATGCAATGGAATATTGCTCAGCCATAAAAAGGAATGAATTTGAATCAGTTGTACTGAGGTCGATGGATCTAGAGCCTGTTATACAGAGTGAAGTAAGTCAGAAAGAGAAAAACAAAATATCATGTAGTAACACATATATATGCAATCTAGAAAAATGGTGCTGATGAACCTATTTGCAGGGCAGCAATAGAGATAAAGACATATAGAATTGACTTGTGGACACAGAGAGGAAGGAGAGGGATGAACTGAGAGAGCATTGACATATATATACTGCTGCTAAGTCACTTCAGTCGTGTCCGACTCTGTGTGACCCCATAGATGGCAGCCCACCAGGCTCCCCCGTCCCTGAGATTCTCCAGGCAAGAACACTGGAGTGGGTTGCCATTTCCTTCTCCAATGCATGAAAGTGAAAAGTGAAAGTGAAGGCGTTCAGTCATGTCCGACCCTCAGCGACCCCATGGACTGCTGCCTACCAGGCTCCTCCATCCATGGGATTTTCCAGGAAGGAGTACTGGAGTGGGGTGCCATTGCCTTCTCCATATATATACTACTATATGTAAAATAGCTCGTGGGAAGCATCTGTTTAGCACAGGGAACTCAGCTTGGTGCTCTGTGGTGATCTAGAGAGGTGAGATAGGACATGGGGGTGCGAAAGAGGCTCAACAGGAGGTGATATATGTATAACTATAGTTGATTCATGTTGCTGCACAGCAGAAAACAACACAACATTGTAAAACAACTATCCTCCAATTAAAAATAGCAAACTAAAATAAATAAATTTTATAATGCAAAAATGAAAAAAAAATACAGTTTTAAGAAATGAAGCAGTAACTGTCAAAAATAAATAAGTACTGAGTGCCTACTATCTGCTCAGAACTACCTTTACCTGATCATTTTATTAACTCATTTCTGAAAATATTCTAAAGACCAAACATTAGAGCAGAACCCCTTGTCCCAAATAGTCCTAGTAGAATACAGTAGGGTAAGAAAGAGTCAAAAAAAAATTTAACATCTAAAACTGAGAACTCAGCATTGGCTTCAGTATAAATAATGACAACAAGAATCCCCCATGTCTTCTGCATCGTTGCTAGTTGTAGTAAGTGGTTCCATCCTGAAAAGACTTTCCCTACACTACAAGGAAGGACTCTGTGAACAACCACTGAACAATCAGACAGCGAACTTTAGCTCTGGGCCTCCTAGACTCTCCATCAATGAAGGAAGAGAACCGGATGAGAATGTTAACAGTCATCTTTGTTCTCCCATTTAGTAGACATCAAGCAAAAAAGACATAAAACATTCATGAAAATTCAAACAACTCTAACTTCCCTGATGCAATATATCTGCTGCTGCTGCTAAGTTGCTTCAGTCGTGTCCGACTCTGTGCGACCCCATAGACAGAAGCCCATCAGGCTCCACCGTCCCTGGGATTCTCCAAGCAAGAACGCTGGAGTGGGTTGCCATTTCCTTCTCCAATGCAGGAAAGTGAAAAGTGAAAGTGAAGTCGCTCAGTCGTGTCCGACGCTTAGCGACCCCATGGACTGCAGCCTACCAGGCTCCTCCGTCCATGGGATTTTCCAGGCAAGAGTACTGGAGTGGGGTGCCATTATGCCTAAATATTTTACTGACAAAAAAGTTTATTTTCTCTTGCTCAGAAATCACTGTCTTGATCTCTTGCTTAGACATAAACTTACACCTTTCATTAGTCCCCTTTACAAAAGAACTCATGTAAAGGTAAGAAAATACCAACAGACTTTACCAAAGAATATTGTACAAAATATTATCTCATGCCAACTTGGTTCTTAATTTATGCCTAGAATTTTTATGAACTTACCTGCCATTTGGTTCTTGGAGTTTAATTTCTGCCTAGAACTTGCATGAATCTTAGTGGCTATTTGACCCCAACTGTGTTTAATATGTACTAAGTAATCAAAGAAGATCAAAAGAGGAAGTAGCCACCACTACCACCACCACCAACAAAAAAGAGTAAAATGCAGTCAGGCCAAGACATGCACTTTATTCTCCCATAAATAAGAGCTCTTTTATGAATAACCTCAACTGTAACTGAAGTCACTGATCTGACAAAATTGACCCCTGAGGGGCAGGCTTTGTTTAACTAAAAAATTCTCTGATTTTACTCAAATGCTTAGAACAAAATCAGCACAAAGGAGAGAGTAGTCAATTACTCCATCAGTCACTCAATTGAATTTAATTAATCAAACATTGATTTTTAATATGTAAATGCACTATTGAATATAGGAAGCAAATAAGACATATTTTCTACCTTCAAGTTGCTTACTATCAAGGTTTAGGAAAAATTAAACTGTAAAAGATAGTATGTATTAGAATAAGAGAAATATAACAATAAAAACTAAATTTAAGCTATGATAAAATAAGGAGATACTTATCTCATTGAGATGGAGGTACTACTACTACTAAGCTACTAAGTTGCTTCAGTTGTGTCCGACTCTGTGCGACCCCATAGATGGCAGCCCACCAACCTCCCCCGTCCCTGGGATTCTCCAGGCAAGAACACTGGAGTGGGTTGCCATTTCCTTCTCCAATGCATGAAAGTGAAAAGTGAAAGTGAAGGCGCTCAGTCATGTCCGACCCTCAGCAACCCCATGGACTTCAGCCTTCCAGGCTCCTCCATCCATGTGATTTTCCAGGCAAGAGTACTGGAGTAGGGTGCCACTGGAGGTTCTTAAAAGATGGGGTTTTTGAGCAGAAGCCCTATAGAACTGATTAAGAATAAATAAACTGCAAAGAATCCAACACAAAAAATACTTTCAGGAAATGATAAAGCACTTGATGTAGCTGAGGGATAGGATGTGAATAAGGAAGACAGACAATGACTGGACAGGAATATGGGAAACTTATCACAGTTAGTGATCACAGTAGTCACAAATGTCAGCCTTAGAGTCTGACAGACTTTGGTTCAATTGCTGATGCTGCTTAATAAGCAACTATTGTGAGATTTTGCACACTCAGCTCTCAGTTTTCTGATTTGTAAAATGGGAGTATTAGCTACCTGGTATTCTAATAGGGAGGACGGAAAGAGACAATTCATGAAAAACTCTTAACAGTCAACTTGGCACAGTTGCTGTGTATGTTGTGTGTATGCTCAGTCATATCTGACTTTGCAACCCCACCAGCTGTAGCCTGCCAGGCTCCTCTGTCCATGGGACTTACCAGACAAGAATACTGGAGTGTGTTGCCATTTCCTCCTCTAGGGGATCTTCCAGACACAGAGAGATCTTCCATGTCTCTTGCATCTCCTGCATTGGCAGGTGGATTCTTTCCCACTGCAGCACCTGGGAAGCACTCACAGAACAGAACTCAATAAATGGCATCTACCAAGTCTATGCCCCGCCCAGTAACACTGAAGAAGCTGAATTCAAACAGTTCTATGAAGACCTTCTAGACCCAACACCCAAAAAAGATGTCTTTTTCCTTAGAGGGGACTGGAATGCAAAAGTAGGAAGTCAAGAAACACCTGGAGTAACAGGCAAATTTGGCCTTGGAATACGGAATAAAGCTGGGCAAAGCCTAGTAGAGTTCTGCCAAGTGAATGCACGGGTCATAGCAAACACCCTCTTCCAACAACACAAGAGAAGACTCTGTACATGGACATCACCAGATGGACAACACCGAAATCAGATTGAGTATATTCTTTGCAGCCAAAGATGGAGAAGCTCTATACAGTCAGCAAAAACAAGACCGAGAGCTGACTGTGGCTCAGATCATGAACTCCTTATTGACAAATTCAGACTGAAATTGAAGAAAGTGGAGGAAACCACTAGACCATTCAGGTATGACCTAAATCAAATCCCTTATGACTATACAGTAGAAGTGAGAAATAGATTTAAGGGACTAGATCTGACAGACACAGTGCCTGATGAACTATGGATGGAGGTTCGTGACATTGTACAGGAGACAGGAATCAAGACCATCCCCAGGAAAAAGAAATGCAAAAAAGCAAAATGGCTGTCTGAGGAAGGCTTACAAATAGCTGTGAAAAGAAGGGAAGCCAAAAGCAACAGAGGAAAGGAAAGATACCCATTTGAATGCAGAGTTTCAAAGAATAGCAAGGAGAGATAAGAAAGCCTTCCCCAGTGATCAATGAAAAGAAATAGAGGAAAACAATAGAATGGGAAAGACAAGAGATCTCTTCAAGAATATTAGAGATACCAAGGGAACATTTCATGCAAAGATGGGCTCAATAAAGGACAGAAATGGTATGGACCTAACAGAAGCAGAAGATATTAAGAAAAGGTGGCAAGAATACACAGAAGAACTGTACAAAAAAGATCTTCACAACCCAGATAATCAACGATGGTGTGATCATTCACCTAGAGCCAGACATCCTGGAATGTGAAGTCAAGTGGGCCTTAGGAAGTAACACTACAAATAAAGTTAGCAGAGGTGGTGAAATTCCAGTTGAGCTATTTGAAATCCTAAAAGATGATGCTGTGAAAGTGCTGCACTCAGTATGTCACCAAATTTGGAAAACTCAGCAGTGGCCACAGGACTGGAAAACGTCAGGTTTCATTCCAATCCCAAAGAAAGGCAATGCCAAAGAATCCTCAGACTACCACACAATTGCACTCATCTCACATGCTAGTAAAGTGAGGCTTAAAATTCTCCAAGCCAGGCTTTAGCAATATGTGAACCATGAACTGCCAGATGTTCAAGCTGGTTTTAGAAAAGGCAGAGGAACCAGAGATCAAATTTTCAACATCTGCTGGATCATTGAAAAAGCAAGAGAGTTCCAGAAAAACATCTATTTCTGCCTTATTGACTATGCCAAAACCTTTGATTATGTGGATCACAATAAACCGTGGAAAAGTCTGAAAGACATGGGAATACCAGACCACCTGACGTGCCTCTTGAAAAACCTATATGCAGGTCAGGAAGCAACAGTTAGAACTGGACATGGAACAACAGACTGGTTCCAAATAGGAAAAGGAGGACGTCAAGGCTGTATATTGTCACCCTGCTTATTTAACTTATATGCAGAGTAGATCATGAGAAACACTGGGCTGGAGGAAGCACAACTAGGAATCAAAGTTGCCAGGAGAAATATCAATAACCTCAAATATGCAGATGACACCACCCTTATGGCAGAAAGTGAAGAAGAACTAAAAAGCCTCTTGATGAAAGTGAAAGAAGACAGTGAACAAGTTGGCTTAAAACTCAACATTCAGAAAACGAAGATCATGGCATCTGGTCCCATCACTTCACAGCAAATAGATGGGGAAACAGTGGACATAGTGGTTGACTTTATTTTTCTGGGCTCCAAAATCACTTCAGATGGTGATTGCAGCCATGAAATTAAAAGATGCTTCCCCCTTGGAAGGAAAGTAATGACCAACCTAGACAGCATATTAAAAAACAGAGACATTACTTTGTCAACAAAGGTCCGTCTAGTCAAGACTATGGTTTTTCCAGTGGTCATGTATGGATGTGAGAGTTGGACTATAAAGAAAGCTGAGTGCGGAAGAATTGATGCTTTTGAACTGTGGTGTTGGAGAAGACTCTTGAGAGTCCCTTGGACTTTAAGGAGATCCAACCAGTCCATCCTAAAGGAGATCAGTCCTGGGTGTTCATTTGAAGGACTGATGTTGAAGCTGAAACTCCAATACTTTGGCTACCTGAAGTGAAGAGCTGATTCATTTGAAAAGAACCCTGATGCTGAGAAAGATTGAGGGCAGGAGGAGAAGGGGACAACAGAGGATGAGATGGTTGGATGGCATCACTGACTCAATGGACATGGGTTTGGGTGGACTCCGGGAGTTGGTGATGGACAAGGAGGCCTGGTGTGCTGTGGTTCATGGGGTCGCAAAGAGTCAGACACAACTGAGTGACTGAACTGAATTATTATTGTTATCGTGTTGCTATTTAAATTGCTATATCATAGGTAGAATTGAATACTAAGTTAAGAAGGTTAGATATTTCACTAAACAATACAGCTTCAGGTATAGAAGTAAAATTTCACCCTAAAAGAAATATCTATATTTTTTTCAAAGAAAAATTAAACATTGACTTAGAAAGTCTGAGAAGCAAAGAAGTTAATAAAACCACTCATTATCATGTGGGAAAAAAAGAAATCTCCTAACACTGTTGGTAGGGATGTAAATTGGTGCAGCCATTAAGGAGGACAGTATGGAGATTCCTCAAAAGCTAAAAATAGAGTTACCATGTGATCCAGCAAGGCCAGTCCTAGGCATATATCCAGAAAAGATGAAAACTCTAATATGAAAAGATACATTCACCACAATGTAAATAGAAGTGCTATTTACAAGAGCCAACACAGGGAAACATCCTAAATGCCCATCAACAGATGAATGGATAAAGAAGATGCAGTATATATATATATATATATTTCATTATATATATATCATATATATATAATGAAATATTCAGCCATAAGAGAATGAAATAATGTCGTTTGTACCAACATGGATGGATGGAGCAAGAGATCATTAAACTTAGTGAAACAGTCAAATATCGTATGATATCACGTAAATGTGGAATCTTAAAAAGATAATATAAATGAATATATTTACAAAACAGAAATAGACCTACCAACATAGAAAACAAATATATGATTATTAAAGGCAGGGGTGAGGAGGGATAAATTAGGAATTTGGGATTCACAGATATACATTTCTATAAGTAAAATGAACTACAAGGGCCCACTGTATAGCACAGAGAACTATAGTCAATATCTTGTAATAATACATAATGGAAAATAATCTGAAAAAGCATACACACACACGTAACTGAACCACTTCACTTTGCTGTACACCTGAAACTAACACAATATTGTAAATCAACTATACTTCAGTTTTTTTATTATTTTTATTATTATTATTTTTTTTTTACTTTACAATATTGTATTGGTTTTGCCATACATCAACATGCATTTAAAAATGATGCCATATACAGGTCAGAACTTTATCAAAAACAAAATCCAACCATTATCCCATCAAAGATAACTACTACAAACAGTTTAGAATATTTTCTTTTTTGATAAATTCCTTTTCAGTTATTTCTGTGCAACCTGAAAACCACCTATCAGGCTACTTACCTATTTCCCTGCTATATAGTTTCTAAAAAGTGTATTTTATTCTCTCAATATTTTTCACATGTCTAGAGAAGAAGTTAAAGTCAATCCCCTGAAAGCAAAGAATAAAGGAAGGAGCAAGTTCCTCACGTTTCATCTTATTTCCAACTTAAAAGCAAATTTGCTATAGAATAAGAGGAGGAAGGACAAGCCACTGAAGATCTTCTCTGCTCAGTGTCAGCACCCTTCATCAATGGCCATTCACATGTATTTAACACATCACTTCATCTTTCCAACCAGGCACTTCATCTCTTCAGTGCTCTAATTCTCAAATTGTGCCAGCAATACAAAATTCTGTCATTAACACTCAACAACAGTAACTATATAAAAACATCCTCTGTCTAGTGCATAAAATGTATTCCCTTTTAAAAATAGTATTTCTATTTTTAGCATCCCTTGTTGCGAACTACATTTAATTGGTTGACTCAGTCATCAATCAAGCATTCATTTATTTTGCAAATGAATACTGAGTGCCCTGTGCAGTAAAAAGAGCCTTGACTCTTAAGGCAGACCAAACCGAGTTCAAATTTTAGCTCCATTATTTAATAGTTTTGGGACACTAGAGCAAGTAACCTAACTTCTTTGAGCCAATGTTTCTACACTGTCAAATGAGGATAAAAATATCTTGAGATGTTGTGAAGATTAAGTAACTCTTAAAATTTAAATACTATGAAAGAACAATTTTTACATGTTATGGATACTAAAGTTGAATAAGATATAGACCATCCCTCCTGGAGAATCTTATAAACTATAAAGCAAAATTACAGAAACAATTACAATGTATTTTTTTAAAGTGATGTCATAGGAGGGATAATGAATGCTAGTATGGGTCAAATGAGAGATCATATCTTGTTAGAGGGTCAGAGAAGATTCCATGGGGGAAGCAGCATTTGAACTGAACTAACCTAACTTATTTCTGATAAGTGAAAGGCAGGGACTTAGAATAGAAGGTAGAAAGGGCACCCCAAAGGACACAGTGGAACAAATAATGATGACTATGACAATGATAATAATGACAAGTAATGGTGATTTCAAACATCCATTTAGACTTACTATGTTTCAGATACTTTTCTAAGCTTTTATATATATTAACTACTTTAATTCTCAAAACAATCCTAGGAGGAAACCGAGACACAGAGATGCTAAATTTGTACTCAAGGTCACAAAACTAGAAGTGAAAAAGTCAGCATTCCAACCCAGGTTGTCTGTCTCCAGAAGCTGTGCTGATTCACTACATAAATTACTTCTCTAACGAAAGCTCACAGGCAAACCCTGTCTAGGAGTCCATGAAATAGCAATAAACCTTCACAAACGAGTAACTTAAATTCAACCATTAAATCAACAAATAAATATTTATTGTACCCATATATTCTCTTATTTGATGATATAGGCAGAACTCTGTCAACATAATTTAAGGGCTACAATTACTCATTTATGTTTAAAATTATTTCAAAACATGTTCATTAGAACTAAGTACTCATTCAGGAAACCCTGTATACATTTATTCTGAGGTAGCTGACATGCATATGCAAGTAATACAGTATATTTGCAGTGGATTCTAAAGGGGGAAAAAAACAAAATAAGGGGGAAAAAAAGAATAAGGAAAAGAAGAAAAAGCAGAAAATCTATCAATCATTCAGTAGATGAGAGGGTCTGGAATCAAGATTGCCAGGAGAAATATCAATAACCTCAGATATGCAGATGACACCACTCTTATGGCAGAAAGCAAAGAAGAACAAAATAGCCTCTTGATGAAAGTGAAAGAGGAGAGTGAAAAAGTTGGCTTAAAACTCAACATTCAGAAAACGAAGATCATGGCATCCGGTTCCATCACCTCATGGCAAATAGATGGGGAAACAGTGATAGACTTTATTTTCTTGGGCTCCAAATTCACTGCAAGATGGTGACTGCAGCCATGAAATTGAAAGACTCTTACTCCTTGGAAGAAAAGTTATGACCAACCTAGACAGCATATTAAAAAGCAGAGACATTACTTTGTCAACAAAGTTCCATCTAGTCAAGGCTATGGTTTTTCCAGTAGTCATGTATGGATGTGAGAGTTGGACTATAAAGAAAGCTGAGCGTGGAAGAATTGATGCTTTTGAACTGTGGTGTTGGACAAGACTCTTGAGAGTCCCTTGGACTGCAAGGAGATCCAACCAGTCCATCCTAAAGGAGATCAGTCCTGAGTGTTCATTGGAAGAACTGATGCTGAAGCTGAAACTCCAATACTTTGGCCACCTGATGCGAAGAACTGACTCATTTGAAAAGACTCTGATGCTGGGAAAGATTGAAGGCAGGAGGAGAAAGGGAGGACAGAGGATGAGATGGCTGGATGGCATCACTGACTCAATGGACATGAGTTTGAGTGAACTCCAGGAGTTGGTGATGGAGCAACTGGCGTGCTGCAGTCCATGGGGTGGCAAAGAGTCGGACATGACTGAGCAACTGAACTGAACTGAACTGAGAGGGTGATGTAACAGAAAAATCCTGAAAGACCTCGCGAGTTCTAGTCTTGCTCTCTCTAACCAGATGTGTATACATATTAAGTCTCTTAAACTTTAGGACTCAAGGCATTTGAGCTTAAAAGTTTTATGTTTCTCATTTGATGACCATTCACAATCATGCTAATTCAAAAGCCCTAAAATCTTCATCCTGTCACAATTTAAAGTCTTCACATGGTACTGTATTACGTAGACGTGATAATTAAATAATTTAATGTGTCTTTCTGGAGACCTCTCATTACTAATAAATGATTGATGCGATGGAAAAGTAAATCTAAAACATACAGTGCTTCTACTCAGCAGCTGTTGTTCTTGTAGCAAAAAGGAAACTACAGCCAAGAAACAAAATCCTCATCTTTTCATCCAAAGTCAGTTACTTTCTCTCACACTGAAATCTCATTTCTAATGTCCCATGAAATCTTTTGAACTTATCATGTACCTACACAAAAAGGGCAACTGCAAGAAAAGCCATCTCATCTCCCACATGTCAAAAAAGGTAATCAAAGGAAGTTAAAACAACTTCCTATGATAGAGCATAAGGTAGCATTTAAAATATTCCACTCTTGCTAAATTAAAACTTAGATTTTTTTGATATCTGAAAGAGACTAAAATTTATAATAGTTACAATTGTTGGTTTTATTTATAAACCATGAATGTAGTTTAATCATCTATCTGCTTGATTATCACTACTCACTCTCATTATGGGAGGCCATTATACTTGGTTTGATTATTGGATTTGTCAATTGTATGGTCAACACCAATCAACCAAAATGAAATGCTTAAGGAACCAATGGTATAAAACTCAAATTCCTTTTTCAAGTATTTAACACAGTTTTAATATAAGTTTTCCATAGGTAAAAATAAAAATCTGCCAGTGGTGAAATTATTTTGAATAGGCAAGAAACTGGAGCTGGAGAGAATAAAACTGGGGGGAGTTACTATTATCACAAGTACATTAAATTAAGTATAGACACAGTGTATCACAACATCCCCAACACTGGACTACAAATTCCTAACATTTACAGAGAAAGTGCTAGATTGCCTACTGTAAAGAATAAAATCTTGCAGTAAAATTCTGAAATAAGTGCTATTAGGTTAATGGAGAAGCTACTTTTTTCTTGAACTTAGTTTTATTCAAAAGGTTAAGAATTATTTGAATACAGTTTCTTAAAAGGAAAAAAAAAAACAAACATTTGGGAACATTTTAAAGAACACCACAGAGCGAAAATATTTAGTAGTTAGAAACAAAGTTGGTATTACAATTATAATAAATGTAAACTGTTGGTCTATGTCATTTCAATAAACACTTAAGGAGTAATTAGATGTGAAGCTTGCCCCCATCCCCACCCCCAGTAAATCCAGTAACACGTAAATGCCATTTCTTTGTGTTCCACTAGAGGGTAGTCTCTCAAAACTAGGGCTGGAGTCATGAATCTATGCTGTTTTTGACCTGTTGCTAAATTAATCCTCATGTATCATTGTTTTCAACAAAATGTTTCTCTAGTATGCTAATTAAGGTTTTAACACATGCATTTTGAAAAACTGTCTATTTGCTCATAGATGTCCTTGTAGAAATAAACACCGTTATGCTTTCACTTTTCACTTTCGTGCATTGGAGAAGGAAATGGCAACCCACTCTAGTGTTCTTGCCTGGAGAATCCCAGGGACGGGGGAGCCTGGTGGGCTGCCGTCTCTGGGGTCTCACAGAGCCGGACACGACTGGAGCAACTTAGTAGTAGTAGTAGTATGCTTTGCTGTGTTTCTTTTCTAAATTTCAGATAATTTAGTGTTTTACATATGTGTACAGAGTATATTTTTCTGGTAAATATAAGTTCAGACTTAGCAAGTCTAAGAACAAACAGAAATCATTTTCTCGAGGATTTAATTTTATTTCAGGAGAAATGCTTTCCCAGAGTAGTAAAACATACACTCTAAACACACATACACACAAACACCATGGCACATGTACTCATTCATATGTGGCTGGCAAATTAACTTCATCACATAAGGAGAAGTGGTTGAATGTTAACTGGAAGAATATATACCCCCTTAATATGCCAATGTACTGAAAGGTAGTGAAGCAAATATATGTGTTACTTAAAAAAACAAAAACAAAAACAAAAAACTGGTCATTCCAGGTAAGAAAAGCCATTGCTTAAAAAAAATAAAGATTATTGAACAGCAAACGCATATCCTAAATTAAGTAGGACTTACAGAAAACCAAATGCCACTCAAAACAATTTCAAGCTGTTCTTAAATTATACTGCCTTTGGTGAACTTCTCAGAGGAGTCATTGGAGGCTCTGCATCTCTCCCAGGTGCTTTTAATATTTGGGAAATCCTTGTTAGTAATGTGCCCTGCTGTTTTCAGAGAGAAAACACAGTGTCTGAGCGACTGAGAACCCCAAAATGAGAAAACTTGTCAAAAATCCCTCTCTCTGAAAAAAAAAAAGGAAGGAAAGAAGGAAGAAAGGAAGGAAGGAAAGGAGGGAGGGAGGGAATGATACCTAAGAAAACAAGCAAGTCTGTTTCATTTATTTGTATCCTAAGCAGCAGTGTCATAGAACAGACAGGTTGTTTCAGCCAACCAGACGCGAGCAGCTGCGAGTGCTACATCTTGGCAGTCCGAAGCGATTGGCTCCTCTCTGGGGAGTGGAGGGTGTTCAGTTATTAATGACCGCTGAGCAGGCAGCACCATGTCAGTGTGACAACTGATCGGGTGAACGACGCACCACTAACCACCATGGAAACCAGGAGAAATAAAGCCAGCTCCTAGGATCTCTCTTCACTGGATTGAAAGGCTCAGCCTGCCGCTGACTGAGAGAAAGAGTTCGGGGGAAAAAGAAGGAATCCTCGCTGTAACCTCTCGCCTTCGTTTATATTTTAGAATACAGAGATAAGCTCGCTTGGTCGTGTGAATACCTATAGTACACGTTTGTGTATACTTTGGTACACACACATATGCACCAATTTCCACCCGGGCAAGAACACAACCATGTGATTATTGCAACTAAGGAATTGAGGAATCCAGCACGCAGGGACACGGAAGGGGGTGTAGCACTGAGACGCTTTTGCAGGGTAAGTTTGAAATATACATTTCTATTTAAATATGCTCTCTTTCCTGTTCAGTTGATGCTTTTTTTTTTTAAAACACTTAAATTCTCTTTTGATGTTGTCTTCTTGTGTGAATTCTGAGAGCAGTTTTCTTTCCATTTCACTTTTGAGACGAAATTCAAATGCAAAAGCCCTCCGGCTCTGTGTATGCTTTGCTGTGTTTGTGGGATTCTCCAGCATGAATTTTACTAGCTTGAACGCCCATCAGAGGATGTGAGTGGGAGAGAAAAAGCAGTGCTGGGGGTTGGGGGGAGTAGAGAAGGGGAGAGAGAGAGAGAGAGAGAGAGAGAGAGAGAGAGAGAGAGAAAGGGGACAGCAAGAGAGAAGACCAGAGGAGAAAAGGAGACGAAGAGAGGGGCTAGGGGATTTTTGCTTTTTCTTCACATTATTTGAATGAAAAGCAGATCACAAATCATTCTGCGCTGTGAAACCAGCCTCAGAGATGGGGCATTTTTCTCCCTTTTCACCTAGTGGTTGGAGATAAAGGCAAATGCTGCTGTTAAGTCAAGAGTAAAACCACTAAGCAGAGTGGCGAAAAGAGCATATCACAAACAGTTATTGAATTTCTGCCAGGCTACATCTTACAGATTGGGGTAAAGGACTTCCCTTTAATAACATCCCCTCACTGGTCTGAAGGGACAGTGCAAATGTCTGATTGCTAATGCAGCTGCAACTGACACACTCTAGGTAAAAGGATCCCATGAACCAGAAGAGTTCTAATCTTCTTTGGTAATTAACAGGATCGCAGCAGGATGGCTTTAAAGTACATCTCCTATTTAAGAAGATTGTTTGTTCAAACGAACTGCTATATTCCCTTTGCTCTTACTCAGCTAGCAGGCTTAATTCACCTCTAATTTATTCATTTTTAACAATATGTCCTTGTTTCCGTGCCTCTAATTTTCGTGAAAGCAAGCTATGAGAATGAGTCGAACCTTCTTCATTTAGTGAAATGGGGACAATGTGAAAACAAAACAAAAAAAAAGGAAGAAATAAGGATTCACAAAACCTACCTAGAACATACTGTGCCCTCTCACAATAAATACTGCTTACACCCTGTATTTCTCTTTAGTTTCAGAAGCAATGCCTTTGAGACAGAATTACTCTCAGTAAACTATGAGCGTCCATGCGGTGATGATTCATGGAATACAGTGTGGGTTACTTTATACTTCCAGGCATGTAAAAGGAAGCCAGCTACTTAGAACATGAGTATGTTCATGGAAACATTCACTGCCCCCCTTAAAGGATCCTGTAAAGACAGTAAAAGAAACCAAGTATTTACATTTTATCTCTAGGAGCTCGCTCTCCTTCCTTCTTCTAGTTCAGCTAACCAAATAGTTAATGGAGACTGCTTCTTTTGAACTGCAGGTTATTTTTTTCTACCACTGTGATTTCAGAGTTATTATTGGTTTTCTAGTTTATAATATGAGCCGAAAGAAAAAGACAATAACCAGCCACTTAGATCCTGCCACTTTCCCATTAATGTGTCAAAAATGAGTCACTTTACAATGTGTAATGTAAGAAGTCAATTAATTCCAGTGACCTTTGTAAATGATGACAGTAAAGCAGCTCTGACAACATGCCATAGGCTTCGATTTTCCCTCTGTAAAATGAACAAGTTTAAGAAGAGGTTTCCTGCCTAGAGTGAAAAATGAAAGATGCTGAAGGATTAGCTTGAAATATCGGCAGGCTTGCTTGCTCTGCCTCAAATGCCACACGCAATCTATAGAAAAACAAAATGATTTATTACAAAGAGGAAAAGGTGTAGCATTTGCTTTTCTGCTATTTACTAGGAGTGTACCTTCTGCCACAGAACAGATCTGATATTTTGGAGGGACCTCCTAAGTTCCTAGCCAAGAGAAAAGCCTGAAGCTGATATTCAACCTCCAGATTTCAAACTCCTGTATAGTGTAGCATTGCAGTATTGATTTCAGTTTTTCTCAGACCTTTTCTGGGGAAACTTTCCATACCAAACACATACATTCTTAAATCCTACCCAACCTCTTTTAAAATTACAATCAATGACACCTAAGAACAGTGGATTCACTCTTTAACCTTGGTAAAGCTCACATACATATCTTGTGGATTACAGAGATCAATAATGTGCCCACTTGAGTCTGAGAGATACCATCACTCCAGGCCCCCAGGGTTGTCACTCAGTGTGTGCCAGGGAGTTTAGTGATCTGACTGGCATCTACCAATGCCAATTGATGGACATATCAGCATGCCTGGAAGACTAAGCTACAGTCTCCCCACATCATGTAGCTATACCAAAAATAATAGCTTTCTGGCAAGACAAGCATCAAAGGACCATCTTTTCAGAGTGTTGCTTGTCACAGGCAACACGCTGAGTTAGAATGCTGATGAGTAGGTGGAATTTTTACCTTTGGTTGTTGTTACTGCTGTTAATGACTTAAAACACCATGTTATCAGTTTTTTAAGCCAGCAATTTATGGACCTATGAAAACCATAATCAACTTATAATTCACTAATTATATTTTATTATTTTTGTTCTTTTTTACACCAACTCTATTTTTTTTTTGGTCATAAAATGGTTTAATATTTTACTTTCTTCTCCTCCACTCTGAATTTTTCCTGGTGCAAAATGCCTTTGTAAAGTGACATTGTGATGTTTACTACAAAATAATTATGTTGAAGAGAAAGGTTTGTAATCTGAGTTACAAACTAACACTTATGTAAATGAAATAGTATTACTTAATTAGCAGCCCTTGAAGATGGTCATAGATGAGATATTTGTTGGGGAATCTGAAGGAGATCATTTAAAAGGAAGCTAGTTGCATGCTAAAAAAATGAGTCCCCATTTCTAGCTTCAGTGAAGATGCCCCCAAAGAATAATTTAAAATATTGTTGCCCCGACCTGTCTGGATAAACACTGGACACATCTGCAGCCACCTAAATGGACCATGGAGACCTGGATGTGAAGGTTTACCCACTCAGGTGTCACTCCTTGGTCCCATGCAACTGAATAAAGCAGGCACACATGAGGCAACAGATCAGCATCTTATCCACACTGCCAAAGATAAAACTCTCTGAGGCTGGCTACGCGACCAGCACGTAGGCATGCTTCTCACTGTAGCAACTGAACACAGGTCCCGCGCAGAGCGCAGTGAACACCTTCCTGCCTCTCTCCTGATGAAGTGATGTCTGGTTGGACACCTAGCAAGGAGATTGTGACAGCAATTGTTCCCTCAGCCACAAACTAAAAGGCAATCAAACTTCACATAAAGAAAGTAGGTGGTGCCAGAGGATAAAGAAGTAACAGGGAGAAATACAAATGTTTTATGTTGATGAGAGGAGTAGAACTAAATCTCAGCAGACGCTGTTTAGAAATTGTTAAGACTAGGGAGCAGAGATTCCAAATGCTCATCTCAAACTTTGTGAAGAAATGCAGTGCCCACTGGGCTATCTATTATTATATATTTGCATAATTGTCATATTTGTATTTAACTGAGGGCTATTTTTTAAGGTGTCATTCATAAACATACATTACTCAACCTTGGTGTGGGGAAATGAAGACGGGGAAGAGGTTTTCATGTAATAGTAGTACAACCTTCGGAAAAGGCTCTAATATGCTCATTTCACTGGTGAAGAAACTGGGGCCCAAAGGGTTTAACATCTTTACCCCAAGACACTCAGCTCTTTATGGAGGTCTAGGGCAGAAGCCCTACAGTGATCCCTCCAACAGTCTGCTAAAGATCTGCCTACACCCTCTTCCAAAGATAATATTCTTTAAAAAGTATAAGTAAAGGCTGATAGATATGAGCACCCACCCACCCCCCAAAAAAATCCTTAAGTAGATTTTTCTCCAGATAATCAAGTACTCTTAAAGTTAGAGCAGATAGTCAACAATAGAAGCAATAACTATTTATCTCGGGCTTCCCTGGTGGCTCAGATGGTAAAGAATCTGCCTGCAATGCAGGAGACCTGGCTTTGATCCCTGGATCGGGAAGACCCCCTGGAGAAGGGAATGGCTTCCAGTATTCTTGCCTAGAGAATTCCATGGACAGAGGAGCCTGGCAGGCTAAGCACATGGGGTCGCAGTCAGAGATGACTGAGCAACTTCACTTGATTGAAGTATCTCACAACCAATATTTCAAATTCATAATCTGCCTTTGAGATATAGTCTACTGTATTCTGTAATGAGTCATAAAAATTAGACCCTTGCCCTGGTTTTAAAACATCTTAATAATAATGCTGCTATCCTTCACCTATTCAGCTATTGGTCTTCTACTATAATTCAGAGTTCCCAGGAATTCTGAAGAGACTCTCCAATCCTCTTTTACTGGGTTAACTGTAATATTTTAAGGCACTTACAGGTGTCCTCTTTATATGCAGTGTCCATTCTCATGTTTTGCTTCTGCACCTCACAGAGGAGATGCTCAGAATAGTTATACCTACCTTCATCTCGCCATCTCCCCCATTCTGCGTTACTTTTACATTTCCATCGTTAGGGTGAGAAGCACTGTAGACAATAAGCTAATGCCTTAATTTCACAGCCCTATTTTTTTTCTTCTTAGCAAATTTCTTTCTCGGTGTGCTCTCCAAATTTTGCTAAGATAATAGTAATGAACTGACTTTAAAACTTTGGGGAAATAAAGGAGAATAAATTAAAAAAAAAAAAAAAAAACAGTAATCGTGACTCCTCTAGAACTATCCTGTATACAGAGTAAATGACGTTTCTTCCTCCCAACAACCTGCTGGGGGAGTAATGATGATGATCATTTTTCTTGTAGGACTGAAGAATGAAGCTCTGTGAGGTTAAAGACCTCACACAGTAAGGGAACTAACACATGGAGGGTGTGGGTATCCTGACTCCAAAGATGGCACAGCACCAATCACAGTACCTGGCTCTTTGTGAGCTGATCAGTAAATGTCCATTCTCTTTTTTCTGAAATCACACTCTAGCCTAATCCTTTCAAGATTTGTGCCCTTTGCACCATACCACAGTATGGGTGGATAGATCATTCCAATTAAAAATCTGCACTTCTTAATTTAAATCATAGCTAATAAAATGCCCAAGATAAATTAAAGAAACACACACACACAACCAACCTCTATTCTTGGAGGAAAAGACTGCATGTCTTCAACCTACTCACCCATATGTTTGTCTGACAGCATTAGCGCTCTGATAAACAGATACTTGGCAAAGGTATCAAAAATTGGATAAAATGTGATGAGTAAGTTTTTCAGGCGTGTTCAAGATTGTTGGAAAATTATGAGCAAAGTCTTCAAAGTCGTTTGAAGCACCACCAATGGATAACGTCTATTAGAAAGGCAGCCTGTTTGACATCTCTTTTCTAGTTAGTCTTGGAGAGAAAATGGCACACTAAGAATTCAAAATGCCAGTAAATTTATTCAGATTATTCTGAGGGCCCTGAGGGAGATTTTTATCTTTCATAAGTAATGTCATCCTTGGAATAAATGAAAATTCCTAAAACACATGTTCCAAAGGTTATCTTGCCAAGCTTTACTTTCAGAAAGTAAAGCATTCCACACATAATAGCTACTCTGTTTAGGAAGGAGTGTAAACATCACCACTTTTTTCCAAGTCTGCACTGAAAAGGCCCATGGACTCCCCAATGACCCACTGAATCAATTAAAGGCTTAGCATCAACAAGAAATATTTTCTCTTCCCAGAGGCCTAAAACCTCTGGGATTTAATTCCTTGAGGAGTGAGAGAGGAGGCAGTTTCCTGACTTGTACAAAGCCATGACTCCAGGAATGGGAGAATGTATTCCCCTGGGATTGAGCCTGCTAATGTGCCATGGCTAAGCAATGGCCTTCAGGAAGTCTCTGGACTCACAACACTTACCAGTGGCAAAAGTAATATTGAGTACTTTGATTCCAGGAAATACTTAAAGAGGCATTGTGGTAGAGAGGACTGGAATGAGCTTTATTACAATGCTCTCTAAAGTTAGGAAATTATATTAATAAAATTACTATAAAGAAACAAGGGCAAATGTTCCAGCAAATTTATTCCACTGATAAAATTTGGTCCATGATATGTTTCAGTCTCATCACATTGAAAGGTCAAGGCATTTAAATTACATTGTCAGAAATTTACTTTTGTTTCAAAACAAAATAAAAACTCAAAAAATGTTAACAGACATGTATTTTCTGAGATACAATTCACATTGGCCTTTATGTCATTAGACTGTTATTCTCACCGCTTTATTCATATGCCTGAGACATACCAGTCTTATTGCTATTTGCTAACAATGTCTCTGGGCTCCGTATTTAATTTTGTTGAAAAATCAGTCAGAAAAATAAAAAAATCAGAAACACCAAATAGACAGAATATGGGATCATAATGGACTTTTCTGAAATTTCAGTAGTGGTAGGAGGTAATTTACATCTAAACAAACGGTATTTTGATTTCCAAGACCAAGGGGTTAATGGCCTTATACTACGCATGCCTAAGGCATTGAGAGTAAAACAAAAGAGCAGGTGAAAATGAACCTGAAAGTAGGTGGCAATGCTGTTATCACTGAAGAGAAAATGCAAGAGCATGGAGTGAAAAGAACAATGCAACCGCTATATCTGAAAAAGAAATATATTCTAAGCACTTATAAAACTTGGACACTATTTTCCTAATAATTATTTGAATGAAAAGCATATAAAATGCCATTATAAGATAGAGCTTAGACTATTCATCCAAGTCAATTCTTTGTGTGAATAGATGAGCTGATTCACTTACCAAACATATAAGTTATATCTGTTCCACTTATTGTAGTTGATCATCCACACATTTTTTTACACAGACACTACAGCTGCTCAAAGAGTGTCATAAAGTGAGTTTCAGCAAACTTTTGAAAATCAATGAGACATTTGCCAAAGTGCCATCTCCTTAATCAGTTACTTTACTTTTAATGAGCAAGCAAATTCCATGTAAATACCGGTCTCATTTTTCATTATACTACAAACTGTGTCTGTCACAGTCTTCTGCTATAGGACAAAATGGCCAAAGGAATGAAGAATTACATGTTTTATGACCTAAAATACTGTTAGCAGAGACCTTATGAGTTAAAATTGCATTATGTCTCTTTGATAATCGTTACTGGCTAAGGAAATGATCATGATATTAGCAGAACTCATTTATTATGCTGCACACAGGCATTTTCTGTGCCCAGCAATGCTAAACACTTCATGGGCATGTTATCATTTACCCCTCACAATAATCATATCAAACTATTATTAGTAATTATTCTAATAGTAATTAGTATCAATCCCACTTTACAACTGAGAGAATAAGATTTAGTGAAGAAAAAGCAACTTGCCTCACTTAATTAAAGACAGACAGCTTGGCTGTAAAGATCATGCCTTTGTACACCAGGCAACACTGCTTCCTTGTTGGAATTACCTAAATATAACTGGTCTACACTGCCTTCCAGATCTCAGATTCTCTATCCAAATACAATCTCCCAATTTAGCATTTCACAGAATGCATTCTTCTTATACTAGGGTATCATCTATTGGCAGCATTCACTCACATTTTCTTCTTTTATTTGTTTCTGAGAAAAAAGTGATGATTTACTTAGTTGTATTTGAGTATCATCCACTTGCTCAACTAAAATGATTGCTGCAGTGCACAGCCAGATTATTTAACTGGCACCTTATGGGCTTACAGTCTTCTTCCTTCACCATTTTTCCATCAAGTAGAACTCAACATGCTTCTTTAACTGAGGTCACCCAGCACAATAACCGACACAAAGAAGAAATACAAAGCTTAGTCCGTAAGTCTCAATTTTCATTATTTATAACAAGCCTTCTGGGGTCCAGTTCCAGTCTGTGGATCCTTCCTTTCTTCATGCATTCTCCTTTAAACAAAGAAGGTCAAAACAGTCTGAACTCTATTTCACTGCTAGTATGACCATCAGTTGTCAATGAAATTAATCAGTCCTCCTCATCATCAGTAAGCTCCTAGCTCTGTAAAGATAGTTGATGAAAGCTGTAATCCATTTTCCAAACAGAGCATGCTGAGCCAAACCTAAAACTTCAGCAAAACTCTTCTATCCCAGCTCTTTGCAAAACTTCAGAGTTTCTCGCTGAGTGACCTCCTCAAAGAACTATCAGGGGAGTCCTTCAATCTGGCTGTCCTACACAGAAAAAGCTGAATGTGAAATTAGGGCCAAATGTTACTGAGGATTCTCCCAATGATAAAGAATAATGTTGAAAGAGCTCACATTCAGCTGTCTTTTCTTGTCAGAGTCAACTATTTTTAAAAAAATTATCATTAGGCAACTGAAAAATGAATTTAAGCTGGAGGTGATAAAAGGTAAAATATCTGTGCATCATGAATAACCTAACAGATATGAAATAAAATATTTTTAGAATTTTAAATTAATTAAAAAAAAATTTTTTTTCCTGCTATTTCTTACATTCATACGTAATGATGAGGAGGAAGAGGAGAAAGGGGGGATGCTGGCCAACAGTTATTCAACATTAAGATTTTTACATACCTCATCTCACCTAATATCTCAGCTCCATGAGGGAGCAGAGGCTTAGGAAGGGGAAGCATTTGTCCAATTTACCATTGTACCAGGGTCCTGATTTGAATCCTGAATGTTTGACTCTTAAAATCATGCTATTTGCCTCCCATAACATATATAAATGAGAATAAGCATAATATATTTCTCCTTTGGGAAGCATTTTACTTTTCATGCAGAAGCATTCAACAACAGTTTCTTTCTATAGTAGTAATTTTCTCAGCAAAGTTCAGAAAACATATAATAATCAGTCAAACTTCAGTTTTAGCACATGTCTGACTCAATTAGTATTTCATGAACAATATAATAGCCCTTATTATAATACAACTAATCTAAAAGAAAATTATTACTTGTAGATTTTCTATTTGATTATTGCCATTAATTTGTGCAATTTCAAAAGTGTAATGAAAAAAAAATGATTATAGTTGAATTCCAAAAGGACTTGTGAACATCTAAGATCTTTACCATTTTTTAGGGAATGGATATAAGGAATAAAACAAGGGAAGTTTTCCAGGTCATAAATACCTTGCAAACTGACCATGCAGAAAAATATTTCAACTCTTTCCTTCCTCCTTCAATATAGCTCACCAGATTTGAGAACTATTTGAAACTTATTTATATTTTTATACATTGTGTACATCCAGGAAAAAATGACAAACACTTATAAATTCAAATCTAATCCACAAAAAATGTTTTCCTATCTAGAATAGTAACTCCTCCTCAACCACCATATCCTGCCCCCTTGAATATAGCTTACCAGATTTGAGAACTATTTGAAACTTCTTTATATTTTTCTACATTCTGTACACCCAGGAAAAATGACAAACGCTTATAAATTCAAATCTGCCCCACAAAGAATGTTTTCCTATCTAGAATAGTAACTCCTCCTCAACCACCACATCCTGTCCCCACTCTCCTTTCCACCCAACCCTGAAGGTAGTAGTAGTATATTCCCATCTTAACTTCACTTAAGCATGAGGTTTTTCTTTTCAGATAATTATGTTTAATTATAAATCAATGTACCACTCTATCTACTTACTTGATAGAGAGTTCTATGAATCTTTGAAAGGAAAGATATTCTAAAATAATTTATGATTTAGTCATTCACTTAGACATGCCCCATCATGGCTATATAATCAATGACTAAGAATGCATCCAAAGTCAATGAAAAGAACCTTGAGATATGCATAAGAAATTATGTACAGCATTTATTTGCTGGTATATAATACAACAACCAGAACCATATCTATCTAAATGTTCTCATCTTAACAGGTGTCATTCTATTAAGATTTTACAAGGCATATATTCCAAAAGTATTTTGAAGCATAGTGCCTAGATGTAACATATACATTTATTTTTATATTTTGATTCACTTTTAACATTAAAGGAAATTTCAGTAAGGTGTAAATGTGATGATTGACATCAAATTCACAGTGTTTATGTTTAACACAGAATCTTAGAATCTCTAGGAGTGACACCTAATGATTTTTCAAAGTTTCAGAACAAGTGGTTAAAGATTCAAATCTTTTTTCATTGTTCATTTTCTGCCATTTTTATTTTAGTTTAGAAAAATTGCTTATTATTGATGAACAACTACTTGCTTGAATGTATACAGAATATACATGCAGTAGGTATATTGTGTTGTATTTTTCCCAAGAAAAGACCAAGCATAGGGTAGAGCTAGATGAGACAGGGGTTTGCTTGACAGGGATATGACTGAGATGTTTAAGTAGACATTCTTAGTTAATATGCCTGTGAGACTGTGGTAAGAAGAGTCTCCAGTCTAAAGAGGAGCACTACCTATAGTCATTTCTTGGTACTGAGGGGTACCCAGAAGCCACCGCTGGCATCATTAATGAATCAATTCTACACTCCCTTTGCATTTGCCTTCAAATTCCATTGAAGAATACAAGGAGTCAGATCTGGTATAACAGAATCATGAAATTGAAAGAGATTTTACAGATATTAAGTCACTTGCTCAAAGTGACCTCACTACTTCAAAACATAACTGGAACCAGAAGCCAGGTGATTCAATCCTGCCCAGCAGTTAGTTCACAGCACACTGACTGTGATGGCAGAGCTTCAAAAAGACTGGACCATATGCTCCCATCAAATCATTCCTTTTCTTAAGCACCATTATGACCGAAAGTTCCCAAACTCAACCTTGTAGAGAAACCCAGCAGTTTCTTCCCTGGGAAGGGCCCGTATTTGTACAACTCTTTGCTGCTGGAGTCTGGCAGAAGCCCAATATGCCATCATACAGTCACTCCTCAAGACGCCTCTTTAGATTGACATTTTACTGACATTAATGTGTTGCTGCTGCTCTGCATCAAGCATGTTAATTACTTGGGACCCAGATTTTGAATTTGTGCTCTAAAGTGGTTTTAGCTGAAGAGTTGTTTGTTTCATTTTTAAATCAAATAAGAGAGAGAGAGAAATTATTAAATGGAAAGTCACAAATTAAAAAAATGGCAACCACATAAAAACCAATTTCATAATTATCCAAAATGGAAATAGAATGATACAGTTCTTTGTGTTATTTTATTGGAATTTTATTGGAAATGTCTACAACTTTTGGATATTCCATCCCAAATTTAAAAGCCTCTAGGTCATTCTGTCCTAATCCTCTTTGCTGGGACCTAAGAAGCTTTGTAACGTACAAAATAATTACAATCTTTGAAATTACAAATCTCATTTTAAACTTATATTTTAACTTTTTCTAAAAATCCTATCATAGATTTTCTTCCAAAAGAATGCATGGTATCGATTAATGAGTACTTAAAGTCCTGAGTTGCTAAATTAAAATGTTTAAATTGCTAATGATAACATGAACTTCTTTTAAAGAACAGTGTCCATTTATCAAAATGACTTCAGATATAGTTTTTATTTTCTCTCATTTGAAAAATCCTTCTTATAAGTACTGCTGCTGCTGCTGCTGCTGCTAAGTCGCTTCAGTCGTGTCCGACTCTGTGCGACCCCAGAGACGGCAGCCCAGTAGGCTCCTCCGTCCCTGGGATTCTCCAGGCAAGAACACTGGAGTGGGTTGCCATTTCCTTCTCCAATGCATGAAAGTGAAAAGCGAAACTGAAGTCACTCAGTCCGACTCTGTGCGACCCCATGGACTGCAGCCTACCAGGCTCCTCCATCCATGGGATTTTCCAGGCAAGAGTACTGGAGTGGGGTGCCATTGCCTTCTCCTTATAAGTACTAATGAATGACATTTAAGTTACATTCTAACAATCTCTTTAAGATATATTTCCCCCCAAGTATAACCATATCTTAAGAAATGACCGCTGTCCTATCCCATCATCTCAAAAAAGTTATGCTAGCATTTTTGCAGATTTATATTTAACCACTGTACTTCTAGTACTCTATCAATTTCAAAGCCAACTTAATACAAGCATTCAGGCACATACGTATATACTTGCCCACACACCAACACTGGACTTTTTCTTAACATCTGCCAACTGTTAATAGTTTTTACCAGCGTCTAGCTGTGTTTATTTGTACCTGGTTTCTAATAATTTTTCTTCTTCTAAGACATGCCATAGAACTGAGGTAACAAATACTATATTGAATTTTAAGAATTATTCTCACAGGGATAAAAAGCAAACAAACAAACTGCAAGGCAAGTAAAATTCTATTACCTCGAATGCAAATCAGCCTAATGTCATTCAGGTAGCTCTATTTTGCTCTGCTACTTCTCCTATTCCAACATCGCCACCTCCAAACTAAATTTAAGTTACAACAAATTCTAAATTAATTTGACCATTATTTTGAGTATTAGTGGACTTCCCAGGTAGCATTAGTGGTAAATAACCCGCCAGCCAGTGCAGGAGACGTAAGAGACTTGGGTTCCAACCCTGAGTCCAGAAGATTCCCTGGAGGAGGGCATAGCAACCCACCCCAGTATTCTTGACTGGAGAACGCAATGGACAGAGGAGCCTGGCAGGCTATAGTCCATAAGGTCACAAAGAGTAGTATATGACTGAAGCAATTTAGCATGCATGCATGACTTATTAATTTCGTAATAGTAATCACTTCATGGGAAATAGATGGGGAAACAGTGGAAACAGTGTCAGACTTTATTTTTTGGGGCTCCAAAATCACTGCAGATGGTGATTGCAGCCATGAAATTAAAAGACGCTTACTCCTTGGAAGGAAAGTTATGACCCACTTAGATAGCATATTAAAAAGCAGAGACATTACTTTGACAACAAAGGTCCCTCTAGTCAAGATTATGGTTTTTCCAAGTCATGTATGGCTGTGAGAGTTGGACTATGAAGAAAGCTGAGTGCCAAAGAATTGATGCTTTTAAACTGTGGTGTTGGAGAAGACTCTTGAGAGTCCCTTAGACTGCAAGGAGATCCAACCAATGCATCCTAAAGGAGATCAGTCCTGAGTGTTCTTTTGAAGGACCAATGCTGAAGCTGAAACTCCAATACTTTGGCCACTTCATGTGAAGAGTTGACTCACT
Source organism: Bos indicus (assembly GCF_029378745.1). Classification (NCBI taxonomy): domain Eukaryota; kingdom Metazoa; phylum Chordata; class Mammalia; order Artiodactyla; family Bovidae; genus Bos; species Bos indicus. The sequence goes on along the minus strand of NC_091763.1, from coordinate 57,590,906 downwards.
GGAAAAGACCCTGACACTGGGAGGGATTGGGGGCAGGAGGAGAAGGGGACGACAGAGGATGAGATGGCTGGATGGCATCACTGACTCGATGGACGTGAGTGTGAGTGAACTCCGGGAGTTGGTGATGGACAGGGAGGCCTGGTGTGCTGCGGTTCATGGGGTCGCAAGGGTCAGACACGACTGAGCCACTGAACTGACTGAACTGAATAGTAATTACTGTGTTTCCCAAGCAGTTAATATTAACATTTTTTAACTAAGAACTTCTAATGCATTATTTTATTTTCACACCATCCCTCTGAAGTAGGTACTATTGTGCTTGTGTTTGTGCTCAGTTGCTCAGTTTGTGTCTGACTCTTTGTGACCCTTTGGACTGTAGCCTGCCTGTCTCCTCCGTCCAGCAGGACTACTGGAGTGTGTTGCCATTCCCTCCTCCAGAGGATCTTCCTGACCCAGGGATTAAACCTGTGCCTCTCTGTCTCATGCATTGCAGGTGGACTTTACCCACTGAGCCATTAGGGAAGCCCATAGGTACTATTATCCACCACCATTTATATAGATGAGAAATCACTGACAGAGGAAGAAGAAGAACTAGAGTCCGTGTCTGATCCTTTAATCACTAGGCTGCCTCTAAGGAACATAGCTGAGAGTGCCAGAGAACAAGAGAATATGAGAAAGCATTTGCACTGGCTACTTGAGAAGTATTGGGGAGGGACTTCCCTGGAGGCCCAGTGGTTAAGATTTCATCTTCCAATGCAAGGTGTGTGAGTTTTATCTTCGTTTGGGGAGCTAAGATCCAACATGCCTTGTGGTCAAAAAACCAAAATATATAACAGAAGCAATATTGTAACAAATTCAATAAGGACCTTTAAAATGTTCCATATCAAAATAAAAAGAAGTAGTAGTAGTAGTATTGGGGTTAAACATGGGGCAAAGTAGGAAAAGTAAAGTTACACGCCTGTAATATGGGTTTGGAGGAAAGGCTGCAATTTCACTCTCACTTACCAAGTGTAACACTACTCGTATCTCTGGGTTTGAGCCTATATTCAAGCAACCACTCTGAAAGCCAAATTTGCTAGAAAAATGTCTCCTGCTATTGAAGAATTCCTTCTTTCCTTCCTTCATGCATGCGCATACACACCTCCATTTGTCACAGCTTGAGCTAGTTTCGTAGAGGGGAAATGATGAAACCCCAGGTAAGGATGAGACAGTGGTCATGCAATTGTCTTTCTCTCCCTCTATGTCCTGCTTTCCCGTAAATGTACAGTGCTTTAAGCCGCAATTCAAAATTATTCTAGAGAATAAAACAATGTCTGCTGCCATCTACTTTAGATTTACCAAATGCCATCTTTAGTTCTAGAAATGTTTTCACATCTGCTGCTAATGTTCTAAGTTTATACATCTTCATGTATCCTTATGCTGTCAGTGTAGTAAGGCACACCATCACTTCAATTGCTGCTGATAGCAGTTTTAAAAGGAAGGAGGGGATATTTTAAGTGAAACTACTCCATCTGGTTGCCAGCAATTGTTTAAAATAGTGCTAAACATTAGAAATGTCTCATCATAAATTCCCCCACCTAGTCTTTTCAGGCTGTGGCTCTTTGGAACAAATGCTAAAGATTATTAAATGTAGGAGAAAGGAAGATTGTTATTAGGAACAGAAAAGGTGAAGGACTTGCCAACAGGCAGCAAGGGAAAAGATACAAGTGTATCCTAATAAGTTGTAAGCTGCACTACCTATCAAATTACTATCAAGTTAAAAACTATGCACACAAGTACTCAGGCTCTAATTCCATTGGAAGCAGAGGCAAAACATCCTCAGGATGAGGGGATCGTGACTTCTGGAATATTGAGGAAGAAAGTAAAGGCAAGAGCCTTATACACAAGAAAGGAGAAAAGATAAAAGGAAGGTAGAGGAAGTACAATAGCTATTTGAAATAAGTTGGACCCAAAATGTGAGCCCACTTGCCAGGATACAGAGAGCAAAAGCAGGGCCTTTAGACTTCCAACAGTTCCAGCCTAAAGCAATTGTTTCCACAGCAAAGGATTCATGGAGACAAAAGCATGCCCATCTCTGTAGACTGAAATTATGGATTTCCAAGTAAGAGTCACAACAGCTTTGAAAATGCCCTATAAAAATTAATTTGACTCCTCTCCATGAGATAAACCAAAGAATTCATGGGTCAATATGCTGAAAAATGGCACAACTGATGTCAAATAACCTTCATTTTTCAACAGCAGCCTTCTATAATTCTGCCATCTAGGTATTCCAGTTAACATTATATATGAAACTCAGAAATTATGCAGCCAAAGAATAGAATGCTAATTCCTGACAGCATGTGGAAAGGAACAGATGAGAACAAAACACCACAAAAGTTTATAAATTGACCAAATAAGACCGCATATGTTACCATCTTCTATGAGAAGAGAGATTTATTGACTGACAATTTACATCTGGTTTGCTCCCGTATTCTGCAAATCACAAAAATGGGTTGCTGTGGCAACTGCCATGTGCTATTTAGCTTGTTGAGAAGGAAGAGAGAGAGAGAGAGAAAGAGAAAAAACCTCAAAGTACCTTCTAAAACACAAATACAACATGAATTTTTATTGTTCCTTGCACCCCAAGTGAGCAAATCTCCTGACAGAAGTTCTGTTCTTTCATAATTTAAAAAATGGGCTTGCTTTCTGTTGTTTGCAGTTTTATTATATATACTACCAATTTATGCAAATGGGAAAGAAAAAAAATCCACTGATATATAAAAGAGATGGATACAGATTGCCTGAGTCACAGGAATGTGATCAGGCCATTGTCTTTTATAGCATCCCCGCTTTTATCATTGACAGCTCTTTTAGCCAATTTGACTCTATTGATGTATCAAATCTATGCATGATACTCCAAGGAATACACGAGAGCTCAATACTTAAAGCATCAGCAAGGACAGGCTTATTTTTCTGGACTGAAAACAAACGCAAGGTGCAAACAGATGATTAATTTTCTCAGAAGCATATTCTTAACCTCAGGAACACAGATTAGGCCCTGTTCACAGGATGCTGTGCAGGACCCCAGAACACATCACGTTACCCACATCTGTGCATGCTGGAGAAAGTATATTAACATCTCTACTATGAATAAAATGAGAACACTCATCCATTACTTACATACTTACTTTTCCACTTAGATCTAAAAGCATGGACACAAATCTGTAGATCCGTTAAGGTCTTGAAAATAAAAACTCGAGTTGTTGTCCTTATTCATTGGCAAGTCTGGTAACTTTTTAAACTCCTGATGTTGTTCAGACTGGGAAAGTCAACTTTTTTTTTTTTTTTTAAATAATAAAGCTCAATTATCAGCCTCAGAACAATCCAAGTTTCTGGAAGTTCACTGATTTTCAGAATGCTCTTTTAGAAAAATGGCCCATTTAAAAAGCAAATAAACAAAACAAAACAGATATGTCCGCTATCACCACCATGGCAAAAGTTCCTGACTGTATAGACATGTCTTCTGTTGCTCCAGTTATTCATACAGAAGATTAAATGAAGTGAACTCACAATTTTTTTTCACTTTCCTTCAGCAACAATAAAGAACAATCAATTTAAAAATAATTGGAGAAATTTGTGTTTTGTTCATAAGAGAAAAGGAGAACATTTATTCAACAGTACCACATAGAATCATTTGCTTAATAGCATTTCTAATATGTTATGCATTTATTCAATCTACTTCTTACTATATTAGAATGCAAAAACAATTACTCTGGATGTAAATCCTAGAAAAACAATCAAATTTTCTATTAAATCAGAGAACAGACAGTTAAGCTGCAGTGTGAGTTGCAGAAGCTCATGAATAGACAATACTTAGAGTTTCTCTCACTAGAAAGTGAAAAAGGAGAGTGGCAGAGACCCAGATTCTCTCCCATCTTTCCTTCCTTCTTTCTCTCTTTTGTCCTTCTCTCCTTCTCTTCCTTCCTTTCTTCTTGGACTTGGATTAAGGAGTCTTTATTTAAAGTCTAATAATTTAAATTATGTAGGCATATAAAACATATTATAACACCTTACATTATAATACCAACCCCAGAGCAGATAGAAACTTCCTTTCACATTCTATTGTAAACAGTTTATATTCAACTGAGCAGTCACAGGGGAATATGGGCAGTTTCAACCTTCTAGGTCCTTTGTTACACACAAAGCAGTTTTTGGTTTGTTCTTTGTATACTTACATTACAGCCATTTCTGTTCATTAAAAACTCAGAATAAGCATGTTTAAGAAAAGGCAACTGAACATGAAGCAAAGAATAAAATGAATCTGTCCAAGTAAAACAAACATTGTGCATTTTACTTTATTTGAAAGAAATTTTTAAAATCCACATGTTTTTAATTGGGGCTCTACTGAAATAATCATCTCAAATATGAGATTCAATAAATGTGCTCATGCTCTGATTAAATGTCAAAGCCATAGATTTGTTATTTCAGATATAGTGAGCAATAATTTTATTGGATAATAATGAACTTTCAAAGATTTATTTGCAACACTCGCTGTCCATTTCAAAGCTCTGAGTTATAATATAGAGTTATATGTATATATATATATATATAAATATATAATATTATAGAATCTAGTAATAGAGGGCTGCTGCTGCTGCTGCTGCTAAGTCGCTTCAGTCGTGTCCAACTCTGTGCGACCCCATAGACAGAAGCCCACCAGGCTCCCCCATCCCTGGATTCTCCAGGCAAGAACACTGGAGTGGGTTGCCATTTCCTTCTCCAATGCGTGAAAGTGAAAAGTGAAAGTGAAGTCCCTCAGTCGTGTCCGACTCCTAGTGACCCCAAGGACTGTAGCCTACCAGGCTCCTCCATCCATGGGATTTACCAGGCAAGGGTACTGGAGTGGGTGCTACTGCTGACATTTAAGTAAATTTTACTCATTTTAACATGCACTGCATGGATTCTGTGTACTTCTGCTGAAAAATTGGTACCGACAATCATTGTCCAGGCTTGACTAACAGCAGATATTGTTATGGTTTGTATCAACATTTTTCTCTGGGTGTATATGAATCTTTACAACAAGGGTGTTTTTATGCCCCAAAGTATTTAGGGAAATACATTATTTTCTGTAAGTAATATTATTCCAGTTCAGATTCTTTATTAAAAATGCCAACTTATCAGATTGTTGATGTAATGACCACTTCCCATTTGATCATTATCAGTTGGCCATGAGTAAGGTGTGCCAGTCCTTTCAAACCAGTTTAGTATAAGACCATCTTAATGTTTATTATTATCCTTTTTATTGCCATTATAGCATTTTATATTTTTTAAAGTCTGTGACAACTCCAGATATTAAGAACATATTATGACCAAATTCACATAGCTTTCTACATTCTTCACATAGAAATGCCACAAAATTTCAGAAAATAATATATCTACCTTACACCCTCACTATACTATACTACTACATAGACATGACCTATAAAAACAAACTGGAAAAAAATATATCTTAAGTGAAAAGGTATGTTCATAAAACACTACCGTCATTAATTCTCTCCAGACAGATTTATTCAACATACTATTATGAGGGTGAAAACTGGATTAGAGGCACTGATTAGATTGAAGCAATCTGTATTTAACTATACTTTTACACCTGCTACTAATTATAAGTGACTTTTGCTACAGTTTCCTTGAAAGTGTTAGTTGTTCAGTCATGTCCAACTCTTTGTCATCCCATGGACTGTAGCTCACTAGGATCCTCTGTCCATGGAATTCTCCAGGCATGAATACTGGAGAAGGTAGCCATTCCCTTCTCCAGGATACCTCCCCTACTCGGGGATCGAACCCCAGTCTCCTGCATTGCAGGCAGATTCTTTACCATCTGAGCCACCAGAGAACAGTTTCCATAGTTACCCAAATTACAAACACATACATATTTAATTTTCAGTTTGCCAATTTTATGTTATCACTCAATACTCCATTCATAGAAGCTGTTGTCAGGAACCCAGCATTCATCAGCAAAACTAAGGTCACAAATGAGTATCTTATATAGTAAATATGTCTTATAATGCTATGTTGGGAATTTACAGTTTAAATCAACTGATATTCATTCATTCATTCATTCTTTTGGTAATTTATTAACTAGCTAGGCACTGTTCTAGCAAGACATTAGAGACATAGCCTTGAACAAAACAGGAACTGCTTTAATAAAGCTAACTTTCTAGTTGGAGGTGATGGGAAACAGGCAGTAAACAAAAAGTAAATAGTTTCTAGTACTCTTGAATGCTATATAAAGAAAACAAAACAGGGAAAATGATTTGAAGCAGTACTTTGTTAAGGTGGTCTATAAACAAGGTATCACCAAATGGGACAATCAAAAGCCAAATTAAAGAACAAATGTCTAAAATGCCTAAAATAATTTCAGTACAATATAAAATGTTCATTGCCAACTATGTAATGAGCCATTAACTTTTCCTTCATAAGTTTTAAAAAAGGACTATCATTTAATTTTATTGTACAAAAGGTGGCTCAGACAGTAAAGAATCTGCCTGCAATTCAGAGTACCTGGGTTCAATCCCTGGAGTGGGGAGATCCCCTGGAGAAGGGAATAACAACCCACTCCAGTATTCATGCCTAGAGAATTCCATGGATGGAGCCTGGTGGGCTACAGTCCACAGGGTTGCAAAGAGTTGGACACAACCAAGTAACTAACACACACACATATCATTTAATTTTATTGTACAAAAAGGAATATTCAGCTTTGTGTATGCTGAGGAAGTGAGTAAGACATTGGTATACTAGAAAGTATTTCAGTAACAACTAACAAAGGGGCCAATCAAGTACGTGTGTATCTACAACACAAAGCTTTATACAGCACGGCCTAACAGAAAGATGACTGATGATGAAGTCAGGGATCCGAGATCAAGCCCAGGAGCCGTAACTTAACCAGCCCTTTCGCTTAGACTAACTCACTAAGTCTCTCTGAACCTCATTTCATTACCTCTTCAGCAGGTGTAACAACACATGCTGATGGGATTATTCTGGTGTGTGTGTGTGTGTGTGTATATATATATATATATATATGAAACTGAATTTAGCATGTTATGACTCCTACTACTTCATTGTTTTTGTTATTTGTTCCTACTGTTATATGATAGAAAACAAAATCTTCATGGAGATGACCAAGACCTTTAGGAAATTTTATGATCTTTAACTCCATATTTTTCATCATCCTGACACAGTTTAATTATTCTTCTCATACACTGAGGACAACTTTCATTCACTGAAACAAAACTATACCTTCTAAGAAAACCTATACAACACCAGGAGTAATGGAAAAGATATATCTTACTAAAGAGCATTATATATTACAATTTTAAGAGTTCACACACAAAGAAATAAGCCTATTTGAAATTTAAATCTTAAATTCCAATTGCATACTGGCTTAATGCAAACTTTATTACATGGCTATACTTATGAAAACATCTAAAATGTAAGCATGATATGAAAAATGTAAGTATACAAATAATACAAAAAACATTAAGCTTCAAAGAAAGTTTCTCCTTAACATCAAATTAATATTGAATAATTCTTGACTTAACAATGTGAAATATTCCTGCAATACAAAGTAATGGTAAATTAACTTTACTTCACAAAATAATTGTTGGGGATACAAAGTGTTAGTTGCTCAGTTGTGTCTGACTCTTTGTCACCCCATGGACCATAGCCCATCAGGCTCCTCTGTCCATGGAATTCTCAGGCAAGAATACTGGAGTGGGTTGCTATTTCCTTCTCTAAGGGATCCTCCCAACCCAGGTCTCCCACATTGCAGGCAGGCTTTTTACTATCTGAGTTTGAGCACAAGGGAATAGTAAATTTTAGTCAATGTCCCAGATCAAATTTAAAAGATTTTGAATCATCTAAATGTGTGAAGGGAAATCATTCTCCTAACTCAAATCCGGTATCAAAAATATATAAAAACATTAAATTCTACCCTGTGAAGCTATTGTAAATAATATAAAACTATTTGCTTTTCTAAGCCTAAAATGATAGTTTGAAATGTATTCCTGTATTTTCTGTAGAGAGTTTATTACTAAAAAATTCTCCCAAACATGAGATTTGTTACCTAGTTTTTCACCTAATCCACATATGAGATGAATACCAGGCTTTTAAGTGTAAAGTGGATAAAAATTTACAACCTTGTTTTGAAAGAACCCTTTCTCTCAATTAAGATTTAGAATCACTTCCATGACAAGATCTCCAGCCAAAGTGGAACCTCAAAAAAAATATGCTAAGTTGGCATAATGCCCAAACTCTTCTCGAGGTAATTGTTGTAAAAAGAAGTCATGTTAGCAAGAGCCTGTGCTGCCTGTTAACATAAAGTTAAAATTTGCAAGCATTACAAGTTGTACTACTTTCCCTTTCAAAGAAATGGCCATTTGCTCTTTTTTACTTCCTCTGTTAACTTTGACCCTTTCTACTCCCCACTTAAAGGCAACACAAATTCTTTTTTTATGTCACTGTTTTTGGGCATCTCATATCCTCCAAATGTTCACTACCCAAAAGTAGTCTAGTCTTTATATGGTACAGTTGTTGAATATTACTAGAAACATATTCAAGTAGCAAACAATGAAATCACTCAGTTGTGTCCAACTCTGCAACCCATGGGCTCTAGCCTACCAGGCTCCTCCATCCATGGAATTTTCCAGTCAAGAGTACTGGAGTGGATTGCCATTTCCTTCTCCAGGTGATCTTCCCAACCCAGGGATCCAACCCAGGTCTCCCACATTGCAGGCAGATGCTTTAAAATCTGAGCTATTCAAGTAGAATTCATCATAAATGATGATGAATTACATGAGCAGGTAAAATATGAATCAAATTGTGTCCCCTTTGTCAATAATAATTTTAAATGAATTCAAGGAGGTTTTAGGCAACCAAATTTTGCAAGATTGTTTACTGAAGGTAGTCCCACAAAATTAATTCCAAACAAAGAGCGATTGGGAGGCTCTGGAAAGATCAGTGGCTATAAGTGACAGGAAGAAAATTCAAAGCTTTAAGGTGCATACGGCACTTTTTATTTCCACACATGAGGTAGATAATAAAGCCTCATTGACTTTGGGTGCGTTGAGAACTAGCCTTGTCTGCCCCTTCAGATTTTCTCAAGGTACCACCAGATCATCTCACAGTGATCATCTGTCAACACAAGTGTTAGAGAAGGAGCCCATGACCTGTCAGTAACAAGCTTCTTCTTACTGAAAGATGCACGAAGATGCACGCAGGCGTGAAAACTACCCCTGTTCCTTGTTTAGATGGATACTTTTGAAACTCGAAAGCATAATTCAGAAAAGTTTTCCCAAGCTTTCAATTGACTTTGTATTATTGTTCTATTTTAACATCTTTGTTGTAGTCCCCGGGCTCAAAGAGAACACTGCTGTCTTAAGCAGTCTGACAAGAGTATGAGGGGACAATCAGAGAGCATGAGGGAAATCAGACACACTTTTCAAATGAAAATGGACAAGCAATTCCACGTTCATTATAAGGAACTAATAATACAGACCCTATCTGTATTACCCGCTCCCCCAGATGCAGTAACAGAGCATCACTCATCACTAACCTCAGTGGCAGACAAGCACCGACTCATGGCACCTGAAATGTGCTGCTGTGATTCAACCCTTTGTTCACTGCATTTGAAGAAATTGTTTGACCACAGAAGCCCATTTTGTGTCAATTCCTTTCAAAACTTGTTTTATTTTCACAATTCAAAGCAAAAACACAAAACACTGATATTCATGCTGTATTGTTTAATAGCAATGAAAACTTTTTTTTATAATTATATGCAAAACAGAAGCTGAACTACTCAGAGACCCTGCACTCTGAGTTCTTGTCAGAAGAACAGCCCTTTCTGAAATTTAATTTTCAGTTTTCTGTAATAATATTGCCACTGAACTATTCTTCATTCTCTGTCTACAGTACCTCATTGGACTCTTGTTCAGAGCCTTCCTTATCTTCTTCACAAACCAATGACTTTCTGTTCTGCCAAAGTAAGCTAATGAAAGAACACAAACATGATGAAAATCTTTTACCTGTCATCCTTTTATGGCATATCTCTGCTTCAAACACCCTCCTGAGATCAGTAAGAAAGCATTTACTTGTACTTGTGGCAATCAATATATAATACATTTTTTTGTGTGTGGGGGGTGGTATATATGCCTATTGTGACCTCCCATGTATAAGACCCTAGGGAGAGCAGTGCTTGTGATCAGAAAGCACCAGGCAGCATGCATGCACCTGGTCCATAGAATCAACTCAAGCTGGAATCATTCTATTTCTTTTAACTACACCAGGGAGGTGGACAGTCCTCAGATGAATCACTAATGGAAACTTCAAAGACTTAGTTTAGGGTATATGACTAGCTTTAATGAAGAAGAAAATATTTAAAAATTGAATTGCCTGGAAAATTATCCCAGACATTTTTATCTGAAATGGAGGGAAACTGAAAGTAGGTCTACAAGAAACCTTTTCCAAACCATTGTACTGCAATGCACCACCTAGGTATTTCTCATGTCATACACTCAGAGGAGTTGGCTAGAGAGGCTGTCTCTAAATGTAGCTGGGAATGCCTCAGAAGACAAAAGGATGGCTTCATTTACAAATCATCCCACACCCTAGCTTCTCAAATAAACTGGAACTGGACAATAAAAACAAGCTTTCAGAAAACAAAAGCATCAAAGGAAAAAGGAAAGCTTATTTAGGCAACCTGTCGTCTCCACCCATGTGAAAATTTTCAAATATAAATTGATGCCTAACTAAATCAATCACCCAAAACATCTACTGATAAGAATAAAAATTGGACCAAAATGGGAAACCTTAGTACGTAAGTTTTGTCAGTCACATTTGGAATTTTCTGAACTAAAGGATCTCACACATGTGCCTATACACACACATTTTGCAAAGAGAACAATTATGGTTTACACATATATAAGTTGTTCCTGACATAAAAGTAAAAAAAAAAAAAAATCTCCAAGTTTCCTATGAATTGTTCAGGTCCTAAGAATCCCTTTATGGACTACCTCTGATTCTAGAAAAATTCCCACCCTATCTATATGCCATAGTTTGACACACAAGTAAATATGTGGATAAACCTCATATAAACCTGAAAATATCATGAAATCTTCATGCAAATTTTGTCAGTACCTGTTAGTAATGTTTTTTTCAGGAAACAGAGTCAAACAGTTTTGACGTTATTTAAAATTATTACAAAAATTATTTAATTGTAGAGCATGGAGGACCTTCTCATTATAGAAATCAAGTCACTAAAGGTTGTGAGGTCTTCTCCCAATTTCGGAAATCTTCTTGCTTTCATAATACCCTTCTGCTAAACTACTATTAATCAACCAAAGAGAGATCTATAGTTTAATTATAACCAGAAGCAAAATTTCCATTATTTAGTTTTCGATATTTGGAAAATAAGATGCTTATATTAATACTTCAATCTAAGATGAGTGAATGTTAAGGATAATTCATAAATGAGCACTTTTCCTCACAGACACCTACACTTGAGACTACACAAATGCTAAATTAACAAGGGAATGATGAAAAGGAAGTTAAAGAAGCCAATTAGGCAATCAAATTCCTTTGGTAATTACACAGTACTGAATGAAGTACTGTTATGTTATAGAGTTCCCTAATACATGGAGTGATGCTTTCTAAGGCCCACTTGACTTCACATTCCAGGATGTCTGGCTCTAGGTGAGTGATCACACCATCGTGATTATCTTGGTCGTGAAGCACTTTTTTGTACAGTTCTTCTGTGTATTCTTGCCACCTCTTCTTAATATCTTCTGCTTCTATTAGGCCCATACCATTTCTGTCCTTTATTGAGCCCATCTTTGCATGAAATGTTCCCTTGGTATCTCTAATTTTCTTGAAGAGATCTTTAGTCTTTCCCATTCTGTTGTTTTCCTATATTTCTTTGCATTGATCGCTGAGGAAGGCTTTCTTATCTCTTCTTGCTATTCTTTGGAACTCTGCATTCAGATGTTTATATCTTTCCTTTTCTCCTTTGCCTATTGCTTCTCTTCTTTTCACAGCTATTTGTAAGGCCTCCCAAGACAGCCATTTTGCTTTTTTGCATTTCTTTTCCATGGGGATGGTCTTGATCCCTGTCTCCTGTACAATGTCACGAACCTCTGTCCATAGTTCATCAGGCACTCTATCTATCAGATCTAGTCCCTTAAATCTATTTCTCACTTCCACTGTATAATCATAAGGGATTTGATTTAGGTCATACCTGAATAAAGGTGAAAGTGGAGAGTGAAAAAGTTGGCTTAAAACTCAACATTCAGAAAACGAAGATCATGGCATCCAGTCCCATCACTTCATGGGAAATAGATGGGGAAACAGTGGAAACAGTGTCAGACTTTATTTTTCTGGGCTCCAAAATCACTGCAGATGGTGACTGCAGCCATGAAATTAAAAGACGCTTACTCCTTGGAAGGAAAGTTATGACCAACCTAGACAGCATATTCAAAAGCAGAGACATTACTTTGCCAACAAAGGTCTGTCTAGTCAAGGCTATGGTTTTTCCAGTGGTCATGTATGGATATGAGATTTGAACTATAAAAAAGCTGTGTGCTGAAGAATTGATGCTTTTGAACTGTGGTGTTGGAGAAGACTCTTGAGAGACCCTTGGACTGCAAGGAGATCCAACCAGTCCATTCTGAAGGAGATCAGCCCTGGGATTTCTTTGGAAGGAATGATGCTAAAGCTGAAACTCCAGTACTTTGGCCACCTCATGCGAAGAGTTGACTCATTGGAAAAGACTCTGATGCTGGGAGGGATTGGGGGCAAGAGGAGAAGGGGACGACAGATGATGAGATGGCTGGATGGCATCACTGACTCGATGGACATGAGTCTGAGTGAACTCCGGGAGTTGGTGATGGACAGAGAGGCCTGGCATGCTACAGTTCATGGGGCCACAAAGAGTCGGACACAACTGAGCGACTGATCTGATCTGATCTGAATGGTCTAGTGGTTTTCCCTACTTTCTTCAATTTAAGTCTGAATTTGGCAATAAGGAGTCCATGATCTGAGCCACAGGCAGCTTCCAGTCTTGTTTTTGCTGCCTGTATAGAGCTTCTGCATCTTTGGCTGTAAAGAATATAATCAATCTGATTTCAGTGTTGACCATCTGGTGATATCCATGTGTAGAGTCTTCTCTTTTGTTGGAAGAGGGTGTTTGCTATGACCAGTGCGTTCTCTTGACAAAACTCTAGCTTTGCCCTGCTTCATTCCAAGGCCAAATTTCCCTGTTACTTGAGGTGTTTCTTGACTTCCTACTTTTGCATTCCAGTCCCTATAATGAAAAGGACATCTTTTTGGAAAAGAACATCTTTTTTTGGGCTCCAAAATCACTGCAGATGGTGATTGCAGCCATGAAATTAAAAGACGCTTACTCCTTGGAAGGAAAGTTATGACCAACCTAGATAGCATATTCAAAAGCAGAGACATTACTTTGCCAACAAAGGTCTGTCTAGTCAAGGCTATGGTTTTTCCAGTAGTCAAGTATGGATGTGAGAGTTGGACTGTGAAGAAAGCTGAGCGCCGAAGAATTGATGCTTTTGAACTGTGGTGTTGTGGAAGACTCTTGAGAGTCCCTTGGACTGCAAGGAGATCCAACCAGTCCACTCTGAAGGAGATCAATCCCGGGTGTTCTTTGGAAGGAATGATGCTAAAGCTGAAACTCCAGTACTTTGGCCACCTCATGCAAAGAGTTAACTCATTGGAAAAAACTCTGATGCTGGGAGGGATTGGGGGCAGGAGGAGAAGGGGACGACAGAGGATGAGATGGCTGGATGGCATCACCGATTCGATGGACGTGAGTTTGAGTGAACTCCGGGAGTTGGTTTTGGACAGGGAGGCCTGGTGTGCTGCAATTCATGGGGTCACAAAGAGTCGGACATGACTGAGTGACTGAACTGAACATGGAGTTATTCTCATAGAAGAAATAGAAGCGTAAACAAACAGAACAAGTTCTGGCTTAGAAATATCGTTTGTTTTGCTAATTACATACAAAAATCAACCTCACATATAATGCTATTAATGAAGTACTCAGATGAGCAAAAACTATAATTAAAAATAAATACAAATCAGAATCCTTTTCAAGATGAGAAATGACAGTATCACAACAAGCTATTATTTATAAGTATACAGAAATCACTACACCAATATGAAACCCTCCTGAGACTCAGATGGCATTCCCCACCCTCTAAAAGAATATTACAAATAAGGAATTTATGCACTATGAATTATCCTTCCTGATTCTGGCAATGCTATAACAAGCTTCCACAGATCTGCTGTTTGGGGGTGCCATGTTTGGAATTATTTTTTACAGAAAACTATCTTGATCCTTTTTTTACTTTATCCCTATGGATTTCCCCACATAGCACAATCCCCAAATTCTGAAAACAGCAGAAGACACAAGATAAAAAGTCCAAAGACTCTCTCAAAATCTGCCCAAAGCGTATTTTAAGATTTAGGGGGGAAAAAAAAGACTTGTGCTATTTAAGTTGTTCCTGGTTTCTCTAAAAGAAATTCATTGCAAGGATTACATTTAAATCTAAGGGAGTCAGCTGAGCCTAGTTTCATGAGGTATGAAAATAGTACATGACTTGCTTTAAGAGTTGCACTAATATTCTCTGTTCAAACAGAAGGTCCAGGATATGACAAGGACACAAAATGATATCAAATCTCTCTTTTTTTTTTCCCTACTTTTTAGCTACAGCTATTCCTATCATAATTCAAAAGAGAATTTTAGCCAGTTTGAAAATAGATGATTTGAGATTCTCAAAATATAAGAATCTAAGGAAATCATCCTCAAAGATAGTATAAATTAAATATATGAGATTCATCATATGCATTTTAGTGCATAAGTCCTATACAATAACAAAAATAATTGTGCTCTAAAAAGGGAACTTCTTTATAACAGTGACTCTATAAGAAACCTTTATGGGATATTCCAGAACATTATCAATTTGGAAATAATAATGAAAATGTTGTCCAAAATCCACATTTTGTGGGAAACTAAGACTCAGAGAGTAATATGATTTATCTGAACCACACAGCAAAACTAGGCTTAGAACATAAGTTTTGCTTATTCTAGTTCCCCTTCTGTACCACTCAACTGCCTTGTATATTTCATCTGAGTAAAACTTTTCTTCTTTTTTTTTTTTTTTTTGAGTAAAACTTTTCTATCAAAGAAGGAGAAATAAACAACAACAAAAGTCAGTGTGCTCATCCAGTTGTAGGAAATAAATTTCTGAATAGTTACTAAGATGAGTGGTGCTATATTAGTAAACATTTGGGACGAAGTAGAGTTCATTGGTCTTCCCTGGTGGCTCAGATGATAAGGAATCTGCCTGCAATATAGGAGACCCAGGTTTGATCTTTGGGTCATGAAGATCCATCCCTTGGAGAAAGGAACGGCTAACCCCTCCAGTATTCTTGCCTGGAAAATTCCATGGATGAGGGCTCAGTGGTAGTATAAGATTAACTGAGGAATATTGAGATTTTAAGACTTTATTTGAGCAAAAATCAATTTGAATAGAATAGAGTCAAACTGGAAGTGGTTAGGAGGCCCCATTGGCAGGAACTCAGAGAGAGGCTTTAAGAGAGAAAATGTAGAAGCAAAGAAAGGGGTGATTGGCTATAGCTTAAAATCTGCTTAGCTATTTGCCTTGCTGTCCTTAGCAGTTCGATTTTGTAACCTTGAGGCATTTACAGGCTTAGATTTGGGTTTGCTTACAAAGGCCACTGCAAAATTAAGAGTCCTATCAGTTAATGGCCTCTGTGTTTAATTAATTTAGCAGTGGATTAGAGGCAAGATAAAGGGACTTGAATCTGAGGGGGAATAAACTTATTTTCCAAAGAGTCGTGTAACCACTTTGGCCTTAATGTGAAAATGAAGAATGATATCGGAGTCTACAAAAAGATATGACATGAGGAATACCTGTGGCAATGTGCATAAGGCATAAGACCAGCACTACATGGGACAGGTTTGCCATTGATGTGTTGTTACTAACTGCTCCTACCACACCCACTCTTCTCCAGAGCACATGCTTCTTCCTTGCCCCATCCCTTATGCAGCTCCTAATTACCTTGGAGACTCAGTGCTATCATAACACACTTAGATATTCTTCCCACCTTGAAAGGACAAAGGCCAATTAAGAGTCAGTCAAGGCCAAGGGCTTCCCTTGTGACTCAGTTGGTAAAGAATCCACCTGCAATGTGGGAGACCTGGGTTCAATCCCTGCGTTGGGAAGATCCCCTGGAGAAGGGAAAGGCTACCCACTCCAGTATTCTGGCCTGGAGAATTCCATGGATTGTATAGTCCATGGGGTCACAAAGAGTCGAACATGACTGAGTGACTTTCACTTCACTTCAAGGCCAAGGAAGAGAAACCTCACTGAGGTAGGTCCCTAGACTGAGATGGCAGTGGGGGAATTTGCATTAGAAAGAATGCCTAAGTCAAAGTGTTAGTCACTCAATCATGTCTAAGAACATAGTTGTTACTGCTTAGTTGCTAAGTCATGACTTCTGAGACCTTGTGGACCCCATGGACTGTAGCCCACCAGGCTCCTCTGTCCATGGGAATTCTCAAGCCAGAAAACTGGAGTGGGTTGCCATTTCCTCCTCCAGGGGATCTTTCCAACCCAGGGATTGAACCCACATCTCCCGCATTGCAAGCGGATTCTTTACCACTTGAGCCACTAATGTCTCTGCATATTTTCAACACCCTTCTAGAATGAACCACTTTGCCTGAGTCATTTCACCTCTGAGGACCTTCATTACCTTACTTCTAAGAGAGGATGTGATAGATGGTTCAGAAAACCATGGTCTTTGGAGCCTCTTCAGGATCAGATGTAAAACCAGACTGGGTGGCATTTAAATATTTCCACAAATCTGACCCTCCTCCACCATCCACCTGGCATGTTAATCAGAATAGATCTTCCTTCCTATGTTTGACCTACTGTGAGTCTAGGTTAGATGTTATTTGAACAAAGGGTTTCATAACTGAGATGAGGTTGAGAATCAATAGATCTCTATGCCCATTTCTAGCTAAAAATTAGTATGACATCAAAAATACACTAATTTAATATGATGCTAAGTTTACTGAGGTGGCTGAAACTTTGATATTATTAAAAATCCATATCCTTCAGATTAGCAAAAAAATCATAAGGCATATATTGTTCATATACCAATATTAATAGTTACTAGCAACTCATTTTTGCTTCATTTATTCCATCAAGGGACCTAATTCAGGCAATTTACTTACCCAGTGGTTAGTGTATCTCAATATGATGACTAAAGTAACTCTCTTCATTTACTGACTAGATATAAATATAAAATGAAATAGAAATAATGGCAGGTAATCAATCTGATAGCATTAAAAAAAAACCATAATGACCAAAATTCAGTGATCCTAATATAAACAAGTGATCAATTAAATACAAAGGTTAAAACTATTTACCCACAGCTATTTTTTAGATATTTTTAAAAATATATTTCATGTTCAGAGTAGTATCATATAAGCTTAGAATATGAAAAAAACCTTAATGATCATACAACCAATTTCTAAATTCTAATGATCAATAACTTGGGGCATAGGAAAGTAAGAAGCCCTGTCCTCAATCACGCAATCACCTAGTAAACTTGATCCACATTTCATAATGCAAAGCAAATTTTCTTCACATTTATCAATTTTTTTATTAACATCTAAATATTTTAAGTTGGCATTCATTAAACTACTCTAAATAGTCACCATTATCCACTCCCTGAATGTTGACATAGAACAATTATGTTTTGAAAAACTGGAAAATATATTTCTCAAGGAAAAAAATAATAACCTTTTATAGGGATGCATTTGATATAGTCCAACAATACCTTTGGGATACAGAACCTTCAATTAGAATTGAAGAAAGACTGAGTCTTACAACAAAGGAATGTAAAGTCAGATAATGGAAGAATAGAATTTAAGTTCTTTACACAAATGAACTTAGCTAGCAATTTGCTATAGAAGAAAAGGAAAAACTGGGCTTTGATGTAGCCATAGCAACCTCCTATCTTTAACAATTTTTGAACTTAAGCATCCAAATGTTTCACTTCTTCAGACTCTGCAGTCTTTATAATACACATAATGAGGTATGGGGAAGAAGCCACACTTTGTTCTTAAGCTTCAGGATTGTAAAAATTCACCCGAAAGATACTGGATATTAAATCTCCCTACCCACGTGTTTCCCCACTACTTCAGTTGAGTTTTTATAAGCATTATAAAAGAATACAGAAGACCCAAGTTACTCGTGCTGGGTAGAGAGACCTATGAATTCCTCCTCTGTGCATCTGCAGAGCAGTGCACATACTGCTGTTACAAGTCAGCTCTACAGTGCAGCAGCCTCTGCTCTTTTCTCCTTCAATAACTGAGAACTTGGTGAACAGACAATTTATCTTATCTATTGTTGACTTTGCAGTGGCTACGACAGTGTCTGCCGAAAAGGAGGTGTCTGGTCAATGTTTCAGAAACGTAGAAAAACAGAAGGAAAAATAAATAAATAAATAAATAAATAAAATAAAAAGAAAAAAGAAAAACAGAAGAAGCTAAAGAATTAAGATCTTTTTACAAAGGAAAAAATAGTTTTTGGTCTCAAAAATTCCATATATAATTATAGATAGAAACTATTTCTATTTTTATTTTGAAGAAATCTAAAGTTATGAGTGTCCACAAATATTAAAAAATATCCTTAAGATATGAGAATTCTTAACATTGCTTTCTTTTAATGGCCAAAACTGGGAGCTTTTACACTGCTGGTCAGAGTCTAATTTGCACACATTATTTAATTTAAAACATATAAAACACTTTTTTTTGGATTTAAAAAAAATTAATTTCAATTGGAGGCTAATTACTTTACAATATCATAGTGGTTTTGCCATACATTGACCTGAATCCACCACGGGTGTACATGTGTTCCCCATCCTGAAGCCCCCTCCCACCTCCCTCCCCATCCCATTCCTCTGGGTCATCCTAGTGCACCAGCCCTGAGCACTGTGTATCATGCATCGAACCTGGACTGGAGATCCATTTCACATATGATAATATACGTTTCAATGCTATTCTCCCGAATATCAGGCAAAAATTGACATGGGGAAGCCAACAGAAAAAAAATAAAGATACTATGAGAAAAATTACATCTTAAAATGCCTTTTAAATTGAAAAATTAAAAGTCTTCTGAATTTGCCAACCCCCAAAAAGGCCTTACATACACTGCCAATTACACTTTGTCACAGAAAAGTCACTTTTAATCTTTCAATTGTTAAAAATCTTATGAAATGTAATGACTAGAAATGAAAGCACATTGACTGATGCAGTAGGCTCTCAGCAAATACTTACTGAAAGACTGAATGGAAGAATAAATGAAGAAGTAGATAGATGGTAAACTCTAATAGGGTTTGCCTTTAGACTTGTATGAGTCATTCATTCAAATCATTTAAAAGAGCCTTGATATAATACATTTCATTGAGATGTCAGTTTTCATTCCTGGTGACATTCCACTAACAATGTCTTCTGAAATTGTATAATATTCAATTACAGCTTACCTTTGCTTTAATATATGGAAGATTCTGTTGCCTTTAAAACTAAAAGGAAGTATAAACATGACCTTACGAAAGAAGCTTTAAATGAAAAAGCAACTGAAATTAGCAATAGTTAAGTATCAACCAGTTATTAGCTCCTAAGTATGACCATATATATGATGTGTACACTAATAACAGGAAATCATTTAATGAAGATGTATCTACAATTATTAAGTTTCATTGCATATGGCTTACTTTATTTTGAAGAAGAGAAGGACAATGTTTTATCTATATGTTATGTACTTTATAAACATCCATCCATTCATACATTCATCCATCATAAAGTATTTATTTGAAGGCTTATTATATCCCAGTCCCAATACAAGGTTCCAGATCATCTTCCCAAGCAACAGTCCTAAAATCTTTAAACCTAACTTGAAATACTGATATTTTCAAGTATACTTTTCCCATTCCTTAGGAGAAAAAAATAAAATCCAAGCAAATTGATGGAGTATAGGAAATTAAGTAAGTATATCAATAATTGTATAATACAAGTTTTCTAAGTTTAAAAAACATTTTCAGAGAGTTTCTCTTTTTACTCCAATATATTAAAAGAGGAAAAACAGAGGAGGGAAAGATGAGGGAGAAGGAGGATAAAAGTAAGAGGATTTAGGGCACATACATTAAAATTCTCAAAAAGTGAAGATGGGATGCTGGTCCATTTATTTTTTAATGACATAACTAGTTTGTTAGTTAAAACAAAAAATTTTTACACCAATGCATATAAAGAACAAATGACAAATTCTCCTTCTAAAATCAACATCACCAATATAATTGCTATCTAGCCCAAGTCTCAAAATTGCCACCAACAAACACCATTTTCTCACTGATAAAGCTAAGGTGTACCTAAAGACCAGCTATGTTTTTAAATTGGTGCTAGTAAAGTGAACCATTTTCTGTTTTCCCAATGGAAACTTTGCAGTATAACTGTGATATTTCTACTTTCTAACTGTGAAACAATAAGAAAAAAATTCTATAAAAATCTGGGGGCATATCTTTTCCTCTTTATTTATTTTTTTCTATGTTGCTAATTGTTAAGTTGCAAGTGAAAGCCGCTCTGTCATGTTCAACTCTTTGCAACCCCATGGACTACAGAGTCCATAGAATTCTCCAGGCCAGAATACTGGAGTGGGTAGCCTTTTCCTTCTCCAGGGGATCTTCCCAACCCAGGGATCGAACCCAGATCTCCTGCATCGTGGGAAGCTTCTCTACCAGCTGAGCCATAAGGGAAGCCTAAGTATGCTGGAGTGGGTAGCCTATCTCTTCTTCAGTGGATCTTCCCGACCCAGGAATCGAACTGGGGTCTCCTGCATTCTTTCAGGTGATGACCTTGAAATAGATTACAGAGGGATTTTAACCACTGTTTTTGGTGTTTTAAGTTACTTAAGGACAAAAAGTCATTTTAATCACTAGTCCATATGCTATCATCCAACACAAGTTATACAAAGATAATTGTGAATTATCATGTAGCAAACATTTGTTTAATGACCTATATACTGGCCTAGGTACTAATCAATCAATCAAATACACTAATATAATCAAATCAAAAGGAAGCTAAACACAGTTTCTAACAATAATAATAATGACCTCATAATTTAGAAAGTAATAACCTAATAATCTTATATCTAGTAAGGAAATAGTCTAATAATCTCATGTCTAGCAATAATCTTTTGTCTAATAATTTTCTGGCAAGTAAGGGGAAAAAGAAGTGTAAACAAATAATTATCATGACACAGATGAGAAGTGACCAAGAATAAATCTGGAAAAAGTTTCCCACAATAAGCTTTTGGGGGCTGAGGCCATGCTAAAGGCCATGAGGCTCAGGAGGTTCAGTTTCCTGTGATGATATATGCTCTTTACTAAAGCAAGCATCTCAGACTATCATTTCTGATGACAATAATAAGAAATCTCACCTAAATTCCCTGCTCCGACCTATATTCACAAACAAACTGCAGGTTCATAATTTGTACTGCCAAGTATATTTTTAAAATGAAGCAAAAGCATTGACTGGCAGATTCAGATATTAACATTTGTACTCTTGATAGTCATATTTCTCACTGTAATGTGTTGGGATTTGGGTCTTGTCTCTTATGAGTCTGGTTAGTGTGGATCACACCCTGCTCACTATTAGTAGGTTGATAATATTAATATTCTAAATTTGAAAAGCTGAAGACAAAGGTAATGCCAGCCCATCCTAAGACATAAATCACTGCAATACCTTTGTCAATATGATTTTATCACATGTTTCCATGTATAGGCAATGTGCCTTACTAGAAAGAGCTGCAGGCCTAAAGATAAAGCCTGAGTTCTAATTCCTCCTCATCAATTATTAGCTGTGTGATTCCAGGCAGATAGATTGTCAATACCCTTGTCAAAAAAAAAAAAAACAGAAACAAAAACAGCTGGTAAAATCCCTCTGCAATCTGTTTCAAGGTCATTATTAACATAAAATAAACAATGGATATCAAAGGTCTTTGAAAACTGCAAAGCACTAATATGTAAGATGTTATTACTGCCTTACTATCCTGCAAACAATCCATGCCAAATAATCCATTAGTGAAAGTATCATCATCATCATTTCCAAAGACATGAGAAAAAAATCAATGTTACAAAAAAGGCACAATTTACATATCTCCCATTGTACTCCCCATACTGACAATTTCTTCCTACAGACCTGGAAAAATAAAACTCAAATGTGTTCACTACTTTTAGAACTCTCCTTATTTTCAAAAGCTTACAGAATAAATGTAGTTCAGATTTGGTTGTTTTGGGCATATGACTAGGCCAAAATGATGAAATGAGGTCAGAAAAGAGTTTCTAATTAAAGGTAAATATAAATTTAAGAAAACACAAAAATTTTAAAAACAAAAAATGGCATTAGGTTAAGATCCCCCCCAAAAGAATGTTTTACCTTGAACATTTCTAATCCTTTAGTTAACATAAAGGAGAACATAGGTTTCTCTTTGCTAGAGAAACTGGATCTAACTGATTAATTGGCCGAAATTATGATTGCTCAGTTCGCAACTGAGTTATTAACATTTGTGGCAACACACTGAAATATCTTTTATACTTTGTACCTAGGCTTTTTCTTCATTTTGAAAATAGAGATGCAATAGCTTTCTATTTAAAATTCTATCCTGGTACCTCTCCCTATTTACTTGTGTCACCCTTGAAAGACTAAAAACTTATGAAGGGAAGAAATCATATCTAAGTCATCCTTTTATCCTCCAACTATTAACCCAAAATGGCACATAATAGGTGTTCATTAAATTTTGACTGAAAAAATTAAGGAATAAACTAAGATATAATATTAGATGACTTTTCTTTAAAATCTAGCTCTTTTGTATTACATTAAAATTTAAACCTTGAATTTTAGCAATAAAGGTAGCACATACTCTGTATAGTAGATTTATGTGCATTAAACTGGCTAGATTTGAAATTAGGAAATTAAACCAAGCTGCTTAAATTGTATATAGAAAGATGAATATATATATTAATGTAATTCATTTATCAGTTCACTGAAAACCTTTCTTGAGCATCTACTGTGTTCTAATTATCATGCCCAGGAGCTGGGATTGCAAAATCAGGCAGATCTCAGGCATGAAAGGAAGTGAGTGTCTGATGAGGGAGAAAAACAACTAAAAATTCTGACAGAGATGTGTGCTGGGGCCCTGGAACCACCCTGTACTAGCAGGAAGCTAAGTACAACTTGGGGGGAGGAGTTATATGGAAGGCTTCCTAGAGAGGTGATGCTTGAACTGAAGATTGACAAAACAGCAAGAATTAACTTAAAACAAAGAAACAGGCAATCCAGGCAGAGAGAAGTTGCGCCATCTACAGTTCTATAGGCAGAGAGAAGGCTGCATGCAGGAGAATGGCAGAAGATGACAAGAAACAGAGAAAAAGAGGAGGGACCCCAGATCATGGATGTCTAAGGATTTATGAGGCATCTTCAGGGAAGAAGCAGTTGCATTAAATTCTTTCAAGGGGCTTAGAGCCTACTTAAAACAGATTAAGAGTAATAATATCTGAAGAGTATTTTATAAAAAAAAAGAATTCTGATCATTAAATAAGTGAAGTAATTTTAAAAAAAAGAAGATAATTCAGGATAACTTAGTAGTTATCTGAATTTCATGATCCAGTTTTATCAGATGTCTTAGTGGATAAGAGGAGGACAAGCTGTGACAGAATTGTAAATTTTTCACAAGTTTTAAAACCAAGGAATTTTAAAAATTAAATTAAAAAGTTTTGTCTCTCTGTGGAAGCTATATCTCCAAATATATTTATCTCTGTCATTGAAACACCAATGTTAGAGTCAGTCAGCAATGCCATTATGAATGTCAACACTGGGCAGAGACGAAAGAACAGTATTCACAGACTGATTATTCAGCAGAGTGGCTCAGACAGTAAAGCGTCTGCCTACAATGCGGGAGACCTGGGTTCAATCCCTGGGTCGGGAAGATCTCCTGGAGAAAGAAATGGCAACCCACTCCAGTATTCTTGCCTGGAAAATCCCATGGATGGAGGAGCCTGGTAGGCTACAGTTCATGGGGTCGCAAAGAGTCGGACACGACTGAGCAACTTCACTCACTCACTCACTCACTCCTGGTAGGCACCAGTCTCAGAATGAACAGGGCAGCCGTGCTCCAGCTGTCCTGTACATTTGCAGGGAGAACTCACCAGCAGTATAACAGGTGGAGTGAACATCTGAAAGTTGTAGGTATTTTATAATATAGCAAATATCAAAATTGCAACTTGGCTTTGCAGTTGCTTATTATTACAACAAAGACATCAATAACCGTTTAAAAGAAGGTACAGCTAAGTGTCTGTTTTACTGATGTGATAAAGTTACTTTTTCATTGTTGTAACTAATGGAATATAAGTTATTTTCAGGGGATAATAAAACAGTCTAACATTAATCTGAATTTCAGCTAAGCATAACAATATACAAGTGCATCTACAGCAAGTTAGACAATCTTTTCCAAAGACTACAAAATTCAAGTCACTTTATACAAAGGAGACTTTGGAAAGAAGTATGAATGAAAATGGAAAATTCAGCTAAATACCACAATTTCTACATCATTTTATAATTTTGTTTCTAAATGTCGTCTCCTGGAAACCTGAGGAATCACAGATTAATTCATTTGATTTTTAACTGAACAGCATTATTTATTTATCATTTATTTATAACCTTTTAATTTTGCCTCTCTAAGAGAAAATAAAAAAGCCATCACTGAAAGGTTTTCTCCCCTCCCCACCGTAATTGTCAAATAGAACAACAAATAATAGCTTGTAATAACAAGCAATAAAATAACCAAAGATTGGAAAAACAGAGAAAAATTCTTTATGTTTAATGTAATTTAAGTTTTCTAAAGATACAGTTTCTCAGCCTGTCCAATTTCTGGGCCAATTACTATTGGCCCAGGGAATAAGGGAATAACAGGGAATAAGGCCATCAAAACATATTGAATTAACTGTAAAGTAAGACTATTATATATAAGAATCATAATTAGTTAATGGGTATTGTATTGTTTCCTTTGGACTAATTATCTTTCTTTTTTCTTTTCTATTTTATTATAGTTAGCATCATGCTGCTATTCCTGCAAGTACTGAACTAGCACGGGATGTGAATATTATACTCCTAAATAAATGAATTGCCTAATTTCCTGTGACCATCTATACATACTCCATCTTCAAAAGTTACATCCATATCCTATCATAAAGGAGACAGAAGCCTTTTCTCCAATATGCATGGCATTTCTGGACAATGCAACTGTGGCACCGGCACTTATTTCCATGAAGAAAATCTTTGCCGTTCTCTGGCATTCATCATTTGACAAAAGCAACTATTTTTTTTATCAATCAGCTCTTACTGATCTTACTAGCAGTGACCGTGGAATCCTTAAGGGCCCATTAAATTTCTGAAGAAGAAAGCTAAGATGAAGGACCTGCCACTCCAAATTCATGTGCTACTTGGCCTAGCTATCACTACCCTAGTACAAGCTGTAGATAAAAAAGCAGATTGCCCACAGTTATGTACGTGTGAAATCCGGCCCTGGTTTACACCTCGATCCATCTATATGGAGGCATCTACCGTGGATTGTAATGATTTAGGTCTTTCAAATTTCCCAGCCAGACTGCCTGCTGACACACAGATTCTGCTACTACAGACTAACAATATTGCAAAAATTGAATACTCCATAGACTTTCCAGTAAACCTTACTGGCCTGGACTTATCTCAAAACAATTTATCTTCAGTCACCAACATTAATGTAAAAAAGATGCCTCAGCTTCTTTCTGTATACCTAGAAGAAAACAAACTTACTGAGCTGCCTGAAAAATGTCTGTCTGGACTAAGCAACTTACAAGAACTCTATATTAATCACAACTTGCTTTCTACAATTTCACCAGGAGCCTTTATTGGCCTACATAATCTTCTTCGACTTCATCTCAATTCAAACAGATTGCAGATGATCAACAGTAAGTGGTTTGAGGCTCTTCCCAATCTGGAGATTCTGATGATTGGGGAAAATCCAATCATCAGAATCAAAGATATGAACTTTAAACCTCTTATCAATCTTCGCAGCCTGGTTATAGCTGGTATAAACCTCACAGAAATACCAGATAACGCCTTGGTTGGACTTGAAAACTTAGAAAGCATCTCTTTTTATGACAACAGGCTTATTAAAGTGCCCAATGTTGCTCTTCAAAAAGCAGTAAACCTCAAATTTTTGGATCTAAATAAAAATCCCATTAACAGAATACGGAGGGGAGATTTTAGCAATATGCTACACTTAAAAGAGTTGGGAATAAACAATATGCCTGAGCTGATTTCCATCGACAGTCTTGCTGTGGATAACTTACCAGATTTAAGAAAAATAGAAGCGACTAACAACCCCAGGTTGTCTTACATTCACCCAAATGCATTCTTCCGGCTGCCCAAGCTGGAATCACTTATGCTTAACAGCAATGCCCTTAGTGCCCTGTACCAGGGTACAGTTGAATCTCTGCCAAACCTCAAGGAAATCAGCATACACAGCAATCCTATCAGGTGTGACTGTGTCATCCGTTGGATTAATATGAACAAAACCAACATTCGATTTATGGAGCCAGAGTCACTGTTTTGTGTGGACCCGCCCGAATTCCAAGGCCAGAATGTGCGGCAGGTGCATTTTAGGGAAATGATGGAGATCTGTCTCCCTCTTATAGCTCCTGAGAGTTTTCCTTCCAATCTGGATTTAGAAGCTGGGAGTTATGTTTCCTTACACTGTAGAGCTACTGCAGAGCCACAGCCTGAAATCTACTGGATAACACCTTCTGGTAAAAAACTCTTGCCTAATACTCTAACAAATAAGTTCTATGTCCATTCTGAAGGCACACTTGACATAAGCGGCATCACCCCAGCAGAAGGGGGTTTGTATACCTGCATAGCAACTAACCTGGTGGGTGCTGACTTAAAGTCTGTTATGATCAAAGTGGATGGGTCTCTTCCCCAGGATAACAATGGGTCCTTGAATATTAAAATAAAAGATGTTCAGGCCAATTCCGTTCTGGTGTCTTGGAAAGCAAGTTCTAAAATTCTCAAATCCAGTATTAAGTGGACAGCCTTCGTCAAGGCTGAGAATTCCCATGCTGCCCAAAGTGCGCGAATACCATCTGATGTCAAGGTGTATAATCTTACTCATCTGAACCCAGCAACTGAGTATAAGATTTGTATTGATATCCCCACCATCTACCAAACAAGCAGAAAACAATGTGTAAATGTCACCACAAAAGGTTTGGACCCTGATCAAAAAGAGTATGAAAAGAATAACACCACAACATTTATGGCTTGCCTTGGAGGCTCTCTGGGGATTATTGGTGTGATATGTCTTTTCAGCTTCCTCTCTCAAGAAGTCAACTGTGATGGTGGACATAACTATGTAAGGAATTACTTACAGAAACCAACCTTTGCATTCAGTGAGCTTTATCCTCCTCTGATCAACCTCTGGGAAACAGGCAAAGAAAAAGGTACAGCACTGGAAGTAAAAGCAACTGTTATAGGTGTGCCAACTAACATGTCCTAAAAACAACCAACTAAATCTACTTCAAGGAAAAACTCAAGACTGTGGTTATACTTAAAAAAAAAAAAAGGCAGAGAAATATTACTTTGCAGAAAGAAGTTTAAGCTTCACCAGTGCTGCTCCTGACCAATGGACATATGTACAAGTTCGGCATTTTAATTAACTGGCTTCAAAGGGTACTGTGGCAACCAAATAAAATAAATCCATTTTCTAGAACTTTCATGTAACTTTTCTGTCTGGACTACAGTTAAAGTGGACAAAAACATTTCTGTATTTTTTTTAAGTATATAAGAATAGTTGAACTGAGCAATACCTCCTCCTGTGTTGTATTACACATATTAGCCACGAGTTTTTGCAGTGACCCGATAAACTTGAATTGACAGGTGGTGTAATAAAATGGACAAATTCTGTAGAGTAGACACAGTGAGTATGTGGACCTCTTTTATAAGGAAAAATACATTTTGGATTAAAATCAGTTGCTTTTGTCTTGTTTTTGTTTCTAAATAAAGAATAATTTCTGGGAAATACCATCTGACCAGATATTTAAATGACAGTGTTTCCAAAAGTGTTTTTCTATAATGAAATTTGGAAGGCTAAGAGTAAGACACTTTTACTGGGTGTAACTATATATTTATAATGCACAAAAATGGATCTTGGAAGGCACTTTATCAATATTGAACAGCAATAATAATATTGTATTTAACCCCTTATTGACAAAAACAAATCCTCTAGGAAATTATGTATTCACTTAAAGATTTTCTTAACAAGAAGCTTTTGGAGTAGATATAATTATTAGGTTCATGTAATATAAACCCAATATTTAAGGAACTGAAAGTCTTATTTTAATAATTGGCAGTAACTCAATATTAGGCTGCTTGCTTTGTAGAAAATATCACCAAATCTCAGTAGGACTTACCTATGTGTAATTTTCAAATCTTGTTGTGGTTGTAAACAGTTAATGACAGTTAATGACACTGCAATAACAAACAAATAACCTAACACTCTTCTATATTGCAAATACAGCAAGAAAACAATATACTCTATATGACCCCCAAAGAAGGAGGTTTATATAATTGTGTAGCAACTTACCCAGTTGGTATGGACTTAAAGATAGTTATAATCAAAGTGGATGATTCTTTATCCCAGGATAACAATAGATTTCAGAATTTTAGGAGACTACAATTTTCTGAGACTAAAATTTTAAATTTAATCTTAAGATATACAGAATTGATAGTAGAAGAAGTTCCACAGTTAAAGAGAAATTTAAGAGAACTGTTTTACTAATGAAAAGATTCTGAGACTAATTTAGAATAAAAGAGAAAAAATGCAGTTCTCTATGACTATATTTAAGGCACCTAAAGGAATGCAGGTTAAAAAATCGAGAATCATTGAAATACTAATATTTGTAATTTAGAATCTTATACAAAAAATACAAGAATTTCACCTGGAAAAAACTACCAAGATTTTTTAAGGCTTTAGTCATATTTACAAACAAAAATCCATAGTTCTACCCCCCAAAATGTATCTATGTACAAATAAAACATCCTGAAACTATTAAAAAAAATCACCAACAGGAATAAGCCTTACTTTCTACATGCAAATTTCTTATCTCTACAAGGCTTCCTTGTTAATTGCTACTTTAACTATTCAAAATCAATTGCTTAATTGTTCTTATAGAAGCTTCCTTCCTCTTACCAATATGTCACTGGCCTGTAATCATTTCTAGCACTGAAGTCATATCAACGTATTTGTTAATACTAGGCATTTGCTTTTGTGATAGCACTAACAGTATCTAATTAAATCCAAGCTGTTAATGCAATGCTTTAAAGTAATTGTTATGAATTCTTTAAAACAAAAGGACAAACTGTGTTAATTTTACCACAAACAAAATATGAAACTTGCTAATTCAGTGTGTTTCCCAAACACAAATTTTACAACCTGATGAATCACTATCACAGAGAGGCTGACATTAGAATTTATCAGCAAGGCATGCTCATACATCACAAGAGGTTTCAGCACCATGGACAGAGCTTTTTAAGAGCCAGGCTATTTATCAAAAACATAGGAGCTGAAATATGACCTAATAGGATGCAGGTACTGTATAGGTCAGCAAGAACTTGCTTAGGTGCCTTGTATATGTCTATCTGCATGAAGAACTATAACAAACATATGGGGAAGCTGAGAATCCATTTCAAGCTACATTTTTCTTAGAGAAATTGCAGTAAATACATACTCTGAATAGATACCTTACAGTGAGCACAGAAATGAAGTATTTCTGTTACAGGTGAATAAATACAGATGCTCAAAGCAAATCATGATCCTACTTCCTTGCTCAAATTTTAATCTAATATTCAGAAAATCAATTTTTTTCATTTGGTCTAAAATGTTTTATTTATCACATGTTGATATAGGAACTTAATTCTATTACTGCTCTTAATACACATACACACTAGCCTAACACCCTCCTCAGACTAGTTAACATCAAGATGTCTGTCTACTTACCATAAATTATTTCAAAGCACAGAAACATAGATAATTATCTTTCCCCTGTTCCCAACATACATTGATTGCCCAAGAAATATGAGGAAGTTAAATTCAAGAAGGTAAATCTACCACTGCCAAAATGGTTATGTATTTTATGAGGAAGACCAACTTACCCTATCCACTCTTATAAAATCTTATAACAGCTATGAATAGCATTTTCATAGGTTAGCCTTTTACATGAAAAATTAGAAGTGATAGGTGAGTAACCAATGAAGCAAACAAAACAACTAAAATTATATATCCCCTTTAAAAAATGTTCTCACAGCTATCACAAGTAGCTGAAAAGAATTCTCATTGTATATATAACTATCAAGAATATCTTTAGGTTCACCACAATGCTGACTTTCTAGGAGATGGGGATTTACTAATAGTAATTATATTGTGGCTACATGTTCTTTGATTCATTCTCTTTCTGTATCGCTGTAAATTGCCAAAACAAATTCTAACAAATAAGTAAAACGTTTTTTTTCCCCAAAAAATATGATTATCACAGGCAATTTAGAATATCAAACACCCCAAATGGTCATTTGGGAATAAATCTAAACAGAAAGACTAAAATGATTTTCTCTTTAAATGTTAGTATTTTCACCCTTAGTCTTGCAGTCTAATCATTATAATATTATTTTACCCCAACAGATGAATTGCTAATTAGGCTGTTGCTTAGGAGCACGGCAGTATTATACTGGAAAGAAATAGCCATGAATCAAAATCAAAAACAGCCTAGAATCAAAATGCTATCATCAGTATCATGGAAGTCTGGAAAAAGAAAGAATCTGACTCTAATTTCAACACAATAGTGACCACTTTTCTGTGTTAATTTGAAAAGTGAGAACTTGATCTATTGTTAAGGCTGACCACCAAATTAATTTATATTATTTCTCTGAGGCAAGGGAAAAATAAAACACTGTTTATCCACAGAAATACAATGGAAAAATCTGAGTTAATTTTTATTGCCATGGTCCATATATCCACTAAAGTATCCAAAATTAAAATACAAATTTTAATTCCAATTAAAATATTAAATTATTAAAATACTTTAAATTCCAATAAGTATTAAAATACAAACTTTAAAGAATAGTCTATTAAAATATAGATTATTACCAAAATCTGGCCTAAACATTCCATTAATGATATAGCAAAGGTCCTCTTGAATTGACTAAGAAGCATTCAGCATTCCCAAGTGAGAAGACACATAAAATTTGGAACACATGAAAAGGATACATTTCCTTTTTATTCTTACTGAAAATAGACAAACCCATATAGACATGAATTTACTTACTCTAGTTCAGTTACACATACATCAGAGAACACTTAGCTTATCTTCAAAACAAGCCATATGGTCAACATCAAATAAGGGGTTAGGTATATCACAGATACATTGATATAGCTTTCTCTTAAAAGTAAAGTGAGGTATTTAAATAAGTAATGACTTAAGAACAAATTTATCACATATAACTTCAATATTAGTGTAATATGGTCCAGAATAACAAAGCATAGAAATATGAATTGTGGCTGACCTCAGCAAGGCTTTCAGAAGGATGAACTGTTACAGCATTTGAAGTTTTCATAGTGGTTAGTGTGTATATCTGGAGAAGGCAATGGCACCCCCTTTCCAGTACTCTTGCCTGGAAAATCCCATGGACGGAAGAGCCTGGTAGGCTGCAGTCCATGGGGTCACTATGAGTCGGACACGACTGAGCGACTTCCCTTTCACTTTTGTCTTTCCTGCATTGGAGAAGGAAATGGCAACCCACTCCAGTGTTCTTGCCTGGAGAATCCCAGGGACAGGGGAGCCTGGTGGGCTTCCGTCTATGGGATCGCACAGAGTCGGACATGACTGAAGCGACTTAGCAGCAGCAGCAACAGCAGTGTGTATATCTTTACTAATTCTGAGACATCTTCAAGAAACTAATGGAATTCTGTGATCATTTTAAGAAAAATACAGCTTCTCACTAAAACATATGGTTCAGTGTCTGAAGGTATTGATTCAACGTTCGGTTGTGATATTCATTTACAGTGTTTACCAGCCTCTGGAACAAATAATGGAGTAAACCTTGGACATAAGTTGACACTCCTAATCCTAGAAGAGAGAGAATCAGACAGTAATAAAATAACCTCTCTGTCATCTGTGGTAACAGATTCAAGGTTGATAAAGACAAATAGTTCTTAAACCAACAGAGGTATCATTATTACAG
Organism: Bos indicus; assembly: GCF_029378745.1. NCBI lineage: Eukaryota > Metazoa > Chordata > Mammalia > Artiodactyla > Bovidae > Bos > Bos indicus. Next base: position 57,558,445 of record NC_091763.1, on the reverse strand, counting down.
GAATATGATCAAAGAGTTTACCTTACCTGCAGGTCAAGAAGCAATGGTTAGAACTGGACATGGAACAGACTGGACCAAATTGGAAAAGGAGTATGTCAAGGTTGTATACTGTCACCGGGCTTATTTACCTTATACACAGAGTACATCATGTGAAATGCTTGGCCAGATGAACCACAAGCTGGAATCAAGATTGTCGGGAGAAATACCAATAACTCAGATATGCAGATGATACCACCCTTACGGCAGAAAGTGAAAAACTAAAGAGCCTCTTGATGAGAGTGAAAAGGCTGGCTTAAAACTGAACAGTCAAAAAATGAAGATCATGGCAACTGATCCAATCACTTCATGGAAAATAGATGGGGAAACAAGAGAAACAGTGACAGACTTTATTTTCTTGGGCTCAAAAATCACTGCAGATGGTGACTGCAGCCATGAAATTAAAAGATGTTTGATCCTTGGAAGAAAAGCTATGAGCAACCTACACAGCAACTAAAAAGCAGAGACATTACTTAGCAAAGGTCCATATAGTCAAAATTATGGTTTTTCTAGTAGTCATGTATGGATGTAAGAGTTGGACCATAAAGTAAGCTGAGCACCAAATAATTGATGCTTTTGAACTGTAGCGTTGGAAAAGCCTTGAGAGTCCCTTTGACTGCAAGGAGATCCAACCAGTCCATCCTAAAGTAAATCAATCCTGAATATTCATTGGAAGGACTGATGCTGAAGCTGAAACTCCAATACTTTGGCCACCTGATGTGAAGAACTGACTCATTGGAAAAGACCCTGATGCTGGGAAAGATTGAAGGCAAGAGGAGAAGGGGGTGACAGAGGTTGAGGTATTTGGTATCACCGACTTGATGGACGTGAGTTTGAGCAAGTTCCAGGAGTTGGCGATGGACAGGAAAGCCTGACATGCTGCAGTCCATGGGATCGCAAAGAGTCGGACATGACTGAGTGACTGAACTGACTGATGTTCAAAGACACCAAAAGAGTTCTTCAGAAGAATACTATATAACACTGAAGTTCACTATCAAAACTGGGATTAAAGACAGATATCTCTGGTAAATAATGATTACAGGGAGGAGTCACATGTTTAAGAAAAGAAACAAAAATCATGTCTAGAAATAACTTTTTAAGGTTTCTGGAATTCCCATCCCTGTTTCTTAGGTAGCTGTCAAACAAACCAACATTCATATACTGATATGATTTTCATATTAAATTCCTTATTTTACTAGAGTTTAGAAAACATATTTATATATAAAATATATTAATTTATATGATTATGTGATTCTAACCAACCCAAACCCGTGAGTATAAAAGAAAGAACCCTTCAATAGAGAAAAGAATCCACCTGCAATGCGGGAGAACTGGGTTCAATCCCTGGGTTGGGAAAATCCCCTGGAGAAAGGAAAGGCTACCCACTCCAGTACTGTGGCCTGGAGAATTCTACGGACTGTATAGTCCATGGTGTCACAGAGTTGGACACAACTGAGCAACTTTCAACTTCACTCAATAGAGAAAAGATTAAACATAGAACAAAAATCATCTATTTCTTTCTCTATCAAAATCCTTATATGTATGCATTCATAGAGATTTAATAGGCTGCACTGAAAAATTCAGTTACATCAAAAACAACTGTGTCAGGGTAAGGGAAGTTAGGTTTTTCAAACAACGGATTATGTGCATCTCAGACCAGGCTCAGGCCTGAAATCACAATGTGATGCTTGAGATATTTTCCTGGCAGATATAATGTATAGCAACTAATGGAAATATCATTAATAACATCATTGCATTTGAACAGGTATACATTCATAGTTCCTTGAGTAGAAAGATAAAAACTGGAAAGGAATACCATTTACTGAATGGCGAATATGTACCAGACTAAAAATGTGCTATGGTCATAATAAATCCACTCTGGATCTAAAGGGGAAGTGGTGTGGGGAAAATGAACATTTACCATCTTTCTGTGTATCATGCATACTGATGGATGTACAGGCTCACTCTCCTGCTGTGTCTCCATATTTATGTTCCTCTGTCTCTGTCTCTCTCTCACACACACACATATTTACATTAATTCAATTTTCATGAAATACTTGTGGGTTCAGTGCTAACACTCCCGCTTTATAAATCATTCTCAGATAAGTAATTTTCTTTCCCAAGATAATAATGATATAGACCAGAAAAAAATAAACAAAAGATGCGATATCATGTGAAAGAGTAACAGTCAGATACTTTTCTGGCATGCCATAACTCACAAAAACAACTCAAAGGTGTTATTTTGAGGAGGGACTATATATCAATAGTACACCAGATTCATTAATTGTGCTTATCATCTAACTATCTCCATAAATATATTCATTTTAATATTCCTTGGAGAAGGCAATGGCACCCCACTCCAGTACTCTTGACTGGAAAATCCCATGGACAGAGGAGCCTGGTGGGCTGCAGTCCATGGGATCGCTAGGAGTCGGACACGACTGAGCAACTTTCCTTTCACTTTTCACTTTCATGCACTGGAGAAGGAAATGGCAACCCACTCCAGTGTTCTTGCCTGGAGAATCCCAGGGACGTGGGAATCTGGTGGGCTTCTGTCTATGGGATCGCACAGAGTCGGACACGACTGAAGCGACTTAGCAGCAGTTCATATTCCTATCGCAGTTTTTGCATGAGCAATTGGTGTAAAGGGCTCCAATTTGCCAACTGTGTTACTGCTTGCCAAAGATAGACTGTGAGCACTGGTTTATCAACCACACATACACAAACAAAAACCCAAAGACCTGTATATATTCTTATAAATTAAACTATAAAATCAGCATATTCACTAAGTTCTCACTGGCTGAAAGATACTTCTGTGGCTTTTGTTCTTGCTTATTTGTTGCTAAGTCATGTCCTACTCTTTTGTGACCCCATGAAGTACAGCCTGCCAGGCTCCCCGTCCATGGGATTTCCCAGACAAGAATACTAGAGTGTGTTGCCAATTTCTTCTCCAGGGGATCTTCCCGACCCTGGGATCAAACTCACATCTACTGCTTGGCAGGCGGAATATTTACCACTGAGCCACTTGCAAAGCCTGAAAGGTAAAGGACTTTCCTATAATTATTTCCATGCATCCATTTCATGATCCTATGTACAGTCCTCTTTTTCTATCCCATTACAGAAAAGCGCACAATAGTCAGTTACCTGTGTTATCTGCTTTCTGACTCTAGCTTAGGTTTGTCATACATGATAACTCAGACGACACCACCCTTATGACAGAAAGTGGAGAAGAACTAAAGAGCCTCTTGATGAAATTGAAAGAGGAAAGTGAAAAAGTTGGCTTAAAGCTCGACATTCAGAAAACAAAGATCATGGCATCCGGTCCCATCACTTCATGGAAAGTAGATGGGGAAACAGTGGAAACAGTAGCTGACCTTATTTTGGGGGGCTCCAAAATCACTGCAGATGGTGACTGCAGCCATGAAATTAAAAGACGCTTACTCCTTGGAAGGAAAGTTATGACCAACCTAGATAGCAGAGACATTACTTTGCCAACAAAGGTCTGTCTAGTCAAGGCTATGGTTTTTCCAGTGGTCATGTATGGATGTGAGAGTTGGACTGTGAAGAAAGCTGAGCGCCGAAGAATTGATGCTTTTGAACTGTGGTGTTGAAGACTCTTGAGAGTCCCTTGGACTGCAAGGATATCCAACCAGTCCATTCTGAAGGAGATCAGCCCTGAGCTTTTTGGAAGGAATGATGCTAAAGCTGAAACTCCAGTACTTTGGCCACCTCATGCAAAGAGTTGACTCATTGGAAGAGACCCTGATGCTGGGAGGGATTGGGGGCAGGAGGAGAAGGGGATGACAGAGGATGAGATGGCTGGATGGCATCACCGACTTGATGGACGTGAGTTTTGAGTGAATTCCAGGAGTTGGTGATGGACAGGGAGGCCTGGAGTGCTACGATTCATGGGGTTGCAACAAGTCAGATACAACTGAGCGACTGAACTGAACTGAACATAATTCTGACCCTGAAAGGAGGTACATATAGAATAAGGGGTAAATCTTTTCAACTTTCTGCCAACATCCCATCTTCATGTATATTGATGCCATAAACATCAGCAGCTTAGGGGCTGTAAGTAAATGGACTCTGACAGAGTTTAGTTTAGTTTTGCTGGACAACTTGTAGTCTATTACAAACCTCTGGTTCTGAGGAGTTCTAACTTATGAATTAGGATTTATGAATTGGTTCTGAGGAGTTCTAATAAAGAATTTGTTCTAGGGGATTAAAAACTACTTAACACAAATTAGGTAACATGGATTGTTTGTTGATAAATGGGGCAGCAAAAAATATTAAGCAAAAACTTGACACTATCAATTTTAACCATGAGATTAAAATCTTCGTATGTCCATTTATGAAGTGGATCTTCTGTATGTCCCAGTGGAAGAAATAAAGTGATTCATTAAAACAAGTGAACATTGTATAGATTAGTGAGCTTCTATGGAATTAAATTCGGATGCAGATTTTATATGTGGAGAAGTATCTCAGAAATTCAATGAGTACTAATTGTGCTTGCAAATATATCACAGTCATTATGCTGAACCACGTTCTCATTCTACAGATAATACTCCATTTTGATTTTCTTTTTTAATGAATCATTTTATGTAAGAACTCCTTTGCTACTATAACAATAGCAAACTTTCTATACAGAGAAGGTGTGGCCCATGTTTTCATTCATACATGAATCTTACCCATGCACTCTTCATTACTGAGGATCTGCTATGTGCCAGACATGGTATTAGCTACTAGTGATGCAATATTGCCTATGATAGACAAATTCCCTGACATTATAAAACTTATAGCCTATAGGTTGGAGAAGGAAATGGCAACCCACTCCAGCATTCTTGCCTGGAGAATCCCAGGGACAGAGGAGACTAGTGGGCTGCCATCTATGGGGTCACACAGAGTCGTACACGACTGAAGCAACTTAGCAGCAGCCTATAGGTAGATACCAACAAATGAATCTGGTAATTGCAATACAGGTTAATAACATTATGATAGGCATGGGGATATCTTACACATACGTTGGGTATGAATTATTATAAAGAAGGCAAGAAAGGGTTCTAACAACTAAAACTGCCTTTACACAATCTCCCAATTAAAGAGTGGAGGAATGTTGGAAACAGGCCAGGGACAGTGTAAAGATCACAACAGGCTGAGGATTTTGAATAGCAACAGCATGCTAAGTAGCTGGGAGAAAGTTCTAAGAAGGAAAAAAAAGCTGGAGCTAGCTTCAAAAAGATAGAAGAAGATATGGGTTAAAAAAAGAAATTAAACTTTATTTGGTACCAAACATGATGGAAACTAATATTCCGGGAAAAAGTTTTGGCCAAATTTAAAACACCGGAACTAATTTGTAAAGTTACAAATGTTAGTTTTGCATGTTTCACTACTCTCTCCCTCTATAACAAAGCCACAGTTTCTCATTCAATGCCTTTCTTAGTCCTCCATAGTTGGGAATACTGAGAAGACGTGGGAAATAAAAGAGAAAAGGAAACAGAGATACAGGAACATTCCCTGTACCACTCCTCAGTTATCCCTAATCTGAGACCATACATATACACACAGTGTCTCTCTCAAGACACAAGCACACACTCAGGCACACAGTATTCATGTTCAGAGTAAGTATAGTCCATTAGATGCAAGGTATCCTATTTTCAGATATTAAAAAAAAAAATACACCTCTGAAATTAACAAAGGGTCAAAATGTTACTCCAGATCTCCACTGTTTCCCTAAAGAGCAAATAAATGAAAGACAGTTTTATACACAGAAACCCATGTAATGTAAAATTAGGGTTTATTTGTTTGAATTTAAGACCAATACAGTTCTATTTCCACTGTCAGTTGTATTTCTCAGAAATTTCACAGATATGTTACATAGAGTTTAATAAGAATAAAAACAGATGTAGGAACACCAGGAAATAACAGTGGTCTCAATTCAATGGATTATGTTTTCTACCATATCATTCATAGTTCTAACTGGATCTCATAGATATCACTTTCCTCAGATAACATAAAAAGGAATTACTCTCTTATATGTTTCCAGTTGAAACTGTGAATTCAAAATAACTTAAAGTAAGAAACAGCACTGTAGGTAGAAATACTGACCTACATGAATTGGACACTCATTCTACAACTGAGCACTCTTAAGGAGAAAATTTTATGAAGATCGTCTAATACAAGTCTCATCTATATTACTATAAAAGTGAACTATGTCAATAAATTAAAGTTCAACCTTGAAGATGTACTTAAAATTTAAGAGGAGGTAAACATTAATAGACATAGACATAATAAATATAAAATATATGCATTAGCATAAAATTTCAGAAATAGTTTTGCTATTAAACTTTCTCAAAAAGGTTTTGGGGAACTGTGATACAAATACTATTAAGTTTTCAATCCTTAAACATCTTTTGCTTGAAAACTTTGTTGGAAGTTTTTAACCTGAAAATGAGGGGAATATTCCAAATATAAAATAAAATGGGTAAAAACACATCTACCCTCCCATGATATGTTAAGTATTTCTGGGTATGCCCAGAAAGACTTCCACAACACTCTGAAGTGAGCTCCTAATTATGACGAGGACACCGACTCACCATGGTAAAGGTGTCTGTTTCATTTCACTCTGGTATGGTTAACAGAGAAGAGACATATAGCCTTTAAACAAAATGATAATAAGTGTAATGACAGAGTGATGTCTGTTTTGTTGATAAGAGTAAACTCTGCCCCAGTGCTAGCCTGTAGTACTCAGGCCAACTGTTTTTCAGTGGGAATACTCGTGCTGGGTAACAATATGTATGTGGTTCAGCACAAACTCTCATCTCATTCTGGAAAAAATAAGTCAAGTTTTAGTTTCATTGAAATCAGAATGTATGAAATACTAGAAGCTTTATGAGATCAGTAGCCCCAGATGTTGGAACTGAAGTTACAATATTATATTTATGAAGATATCATAAACCTCTGATTACATATTTGTCAAGTACTTTTTAAGACATAAGATATTTTCATGTGTATTATGAATTATATGTATTATGTATATTCTAGCATTTGAATATATCATCCACAGCTACTCTGATGTTATAAAAATTATGCTAACCTACTTTGATAAATTATTGGTCCTAGCAATGGAGATATTAAATAAAATTATTATCAAACTTGCAAACCCATTGCATCTTTCCCCTGATCCAAACTGTTAAACACCTGTTAAACACGTGTGGGTGCCTTTCACAGTGGAAATGGGCTTATAAATAAATATTTTTGCTATAGTGGGAAAAGCCAACGCTATGATCTTTAAATAATCCGGTGTCAGAAAGGAGTTTTTATATTAAACCTCTCCTAAATATCTCCTTGATTTGAAATTCCAAACTCATCATAATGTCACATTATTCTTTAAAATATTTTAAACTACATAATTTTATATTATTTACCTTAATATGTTTTATTACTAAAGTATCATGTAGTTATTAGTTATTATATAAAATCAAAAAATTCAGAAAAGAGAGCTGCATATTCATGACTCCCTCTTACAAAAACCTGTCATTCTATTTTTCATGAAGTTTATAGCATCTCTGACTCTACTATCTTGACTGTTAGTACAGACTAAAGGTGCCCAGACACGACTGAGCAACTTCACTTTTACTTTTCACTTTCATGCATTGGAGAAGGAAATGGCAACCCACTCCAGTGTTCTTGCCTGGAGAATACCAGGGACAGCAGAGCCCTGTGGGCTGACATCTATGGGGTCGCACAGAGTCGGGACACGACTGAAGTGACTTAGCAGCAGCAGAGGTGCCCAGACTGGAAAAGTGCCATGAACAACCTCCAGTCTCAGGATGAAAGATGACTTCACTGCTCATTCCATCATCTCCTCACCCAGCCCCCACATCTCCCAATGATATAATTGACAGATGTTACCATCCTCCCTATATCAGTCCCTATATAGCAGCCTATTACATTTTTGTCAAGCTTTAGGAGTAAAAAGTTTTTATGCTCATGTTCAACTGAGAATTCCCTTCTTTCTACTTTTTATCAGTTTTATTTTAGGAGGCAAAAAAGGAAAGAATTTAATATATGTATTACAGGGCAGCCCTGCAAAGCTGATCATGCTATCATGTCCTATGTATTCTTTGCTCCACACTGAAGAAATCTGTGTCCTTAAAGCTATTCAGGTCACTCTATTATGGAGATGATACAAGTTATTAAAGTCTCTCATAAAATATAGTACCAGAAACAGAACATGACCATCTAGATGTCCTAAGCTATCTTCATTTAGTTGGGGAGCAGTATTACTAAATTCCTGCATTCGTCTCAATTGAGAACAGTGCTGATTCTGTGTAGATAAGGGTCATCATTTCTGAAGCCAAGTCTGGTAGTTAGCAACACCACCAATACACCATCACCAGCATTTGGTAAATGCTAAACCTTAGCAGAGGTATAAACTAATGAATTCCTATGAGGAAGATATTATCAGCAGCCAAATTTTGTATATAGGTGGGGACATTCAGGCTTAGAAAATTTGACTTATCAAGTCTTTACTAGTAAGTTTCATTGGGCAGTGGTGTGAGGGATTCAGTCTCCATGTAAGAGCAAACTGACAGATTGTCAGCTTGGTATTCAAATCCTGAAAGATGATGCTGTGAAAGTGCTGCACTCAGTATGTCACCAAATTTGGAAAACTCAGTGGTGGCCACAGGACTGGAAAAGGTCAGTTTTCATTCCAATCCCAAAGTAAGGCAATGCCAAAGAATGCTCAAATTACCACACAACTGCACTCATCTCACACGCTAGTAAAGTAATGCTCAAAATTCTCCAAGCCAGGCTTCAGCAATACATGAACCGTGAAATTCCAGATGTTCAAGCTGGTTTTAGAAAAGGCAGAGGAACCAGAGATCAAATTGCCAACATCCACTGGATCATCGAAAAAGCAAGAGAGTTCCAGAAAAACATCTATTTCTGTTTTATTGACTATGCCAAAGCCTTTGACTGTGTGGATCACAATCAACTGTGGAAAATTCTGAAAGAGATGGGAATACCAGACCACCTGACCTGCCTCTTGAGAAACCTATATGCAGGTCAGGAAGAAACAGTTAGAACTGGACATGGAACAACAGATTGGTTCCAAATAGGAAAGGAGTACATTGAGGCTGTGTATTGTCACCCTGTTTATTTAATGTCTATGTGGAGTACATCATGAGAAATGCTGGGCTGGAAGAAGCACAAGCTGGAATCAAGATTGCTGGGAGAAATATCAATAACCTCAGATATGCAGATGACACCACCCTTATGGCAGAAAGTGAAGAGGAACTAAAAACCTCTTGATGAAAGTGAAAAAGGAGACTGAAAAAGTTGGCTTAAAGCTCAACATTCAGAAAACGAAGATCATGGCATCTGGTCCCATCACTTCATGGCAAATAGACGGGGAAACAGTGGAAACAGTGTCAGACTTTATTTTTCTGGGCTCCAAAATCACTGCAGATGGTCACTGCAGCCATAAAATTAAAAGACGCTTACTCCTTGGAAGGAAAGTTACGATCAACCTAGATAGCATATTCAAAAGCAGAGACATTACTTTGCCAACAAAGGTCCATCTAGTCAAGGCTATGGTTTTTCCAGTGGTCATGTATGGATCTGAGAGTTGGACTGTGAAGAAAGCTGAGTGCCGAAGAATTGATGCTTTTTGAACTGTGGTGTTGGAGAAGACTCTTGAGAGTCCTTTGGACTGCAAGGAGATCCAACTAGTCCATCCTAAAGGAGATCAGTCCTGGGTGTTCATTGGAAGGACTGATGATGAAGCTGAAACTCCAATACTTTGGCCACCTCGTGTGAAGAGCTGACTCATTGGAAAAGATTCTGATGCTGGGAGGGTTTTGGGGCAGGAGGAGAAGGGGATGACAGAAGAGGAGATGGCTGGATTGCATCACTGACTCGATGGACATGAGTTTGGGTAAACTCCGGGAGTTGGTGATGGATAGGGAGGCCTGGCGTGCTGCGATTCATGGGGTCGCAGAGTTGGACACGACTGAGCGACTGAACTGGAATGAATGGTAAACTTTGGAATTTATCATATAAACTGATATCATCTCTTAGATAAGAGTCACAAAGGAGGTAGTAAAAGTAAGTATTATGATAACTTAATTAACATCAGCAATTATCATGTCAAGTTAAAAACAGTCACAACCTAAAAGTTGAGAGTTGTTTTATTCACTGGAATTTTTAGGACTTTAAGCCTGGGAGACAGCACCTCAAGTGACCCTGAGAGAACTTTTCTGAGGAGGTGGGGGAAGGGAGTCAAGTTATATAGAAGTTTGTAGCAAAGGGCAAGTAGTCTGAGTATCAAAAGTGTTTTGTGAATTAAAGAAAACCAGATATCCCAACTTAAGGAATTTAGCACTTTTCTATGTATAGGTAGCTGCAGAATCCTAGGCTCACTGAAATTATGCCTTTCATATATTCCTTTCACATGTATCTCAGCTGTCTGGGGCCAGGATCTTGTGTTTTTCACTTCCTGTGTCCCTCAGTGCTCACCATGGGGAGTGGCTGCAGCCGGGTGGCCGCCTCATCAGAAGTATTGTTCTCCATCATGGGTGCCCTTAGGACTCAGGAAGTCACATTTGGAGGGTGGATATCACTGAAGACTGTGACATCCTTGTGTACTCATAAGGCAGGAATACTGCATTTCTCAATCTTAAGAGCAGAAAATTAAGAATCTCTGTAGTTAGAAATAGTATTTTATTGATAGCATACTTTTAGAAGTAAAGCCTGACACAAACTAAGAAATTGAAAATATGAACAGAGCAAGTGTACCTCCTTGATGCCATGGTCATTAGAGAAACTGATAGAATTACAAGACTTTCAGTCACCACAGAAAAGACAATCGCCAAAAGAAAACTAATGAAAGGTATTCTGACAGATCATTGTTATTTCATCACTTAACCTACTTACAGCAATCTAACCCAGTCATGAGTTAAGAGGATACTGAGGAAGAAATTATAAATGAGAACAAGTAAAGTTGTTTTTGTTTAGCTATTGACTTCTAAACTTGTTTTTAACTGTGTTCCATATTAAAGTAAATATAATACATTATGACACACACATAAACAAAATGTAAGTTTCATGAAAAGAATTTGAACTGTGCAATTCAAACTCAGTATATTTTCTATTCTAGTTCTTTTTTTAATTAAAAAAATTTCTGAATGATTATTAATTGATTTTCAGTTCAATTCAGTTCAGTCACTCAGTCATGTCCGACTCCTTGTGACCCCATGAACCGCAGCCTGCCAGGCCTCCCTGTCCATCACCAACTTCTGGGGTTCACTCAAACTCATGTCCAATGAATTGGTGATGCCATCCAGTCATCTCATCCTCTGTTGTCCCCTTCTCCTCCTGCTTCCAATCCCTCCCAGCATCAGAGTCTTTTCCAATCAGTCAACTCTTCACATGAGGTGGCCAAACTATGGGAGTTTCAGCTTTAGCATCAGTCCTTCCAATGAACACCCAGGACTGATCTCCTTTAGGATGGACTGGTTGGGTCTCCTTGCAGTCCAAGGGACTCTCAAGAGTCTTTTCCAACACCACAGTTCAAAAGCATCAATTCTTCAGCGGTCAGCTTTCTTCACAGTCCAAGTCTCACATCCATACATGACCACTGGAAAAACCATACCCTTGACTAGACGGACCTTTGTTGGCAAAGTAATGTCTCTGCTTTTGAATATGCTATCTAGGTTGGTCATAACTTTCCTTCCAAGGAGTGTCTCCTAATTGCATGGCTGCAATCACCATCTGCAGTGATTTTGGAGACCAAAAAAATAAAGTCGGACACTGTTTCCGCTGTTTCCCCATCTACTTCCCATGAAGTTATAGGACCAGATGCCATGATCTTTGTTTTCTGAATGTTGAGCTTTAAGCCGACTTTTTCAGTCTCCTCTTTCACTTTCATCAAGAGGCTCTTTAGCTCCTCTTCACTTTCTGCCATAAGGGTGATGTCATCTGCATATCTGAGGTTATTGATATTTCTCCCAGCAATCTTGATTCCAGCTTGTGCTTCTTCCAGCCCAGCATCTCTCATGATGTACTCTGCATATAAGTTAAATAAGCAGGGTGACAATACACAGCCTCGACGTACTCCTTTTCCTATTTGGAACCAATCTGTTGTTCCATGTCCAGTTCTAACTGTTTCTTCCTGACCTGCATATAGGTTTCTCAAGAGGCAGGTCAGGTGGTCTGGTATTCCCATCCCTTTCAGAATTTTCCACAGTTGATTGTGATCCACACAGTCAAAGGCTTTGGCATAGTCAATAAAGCAGAAATAGATGTTTTTCTGGAACTCTCTTGCTTTTTCCATGATCCAGCGTATGTTGGCAATTGATCTCTGGTTCCCCTGCCTTTTCTAAAACCAGCTTGAACATCTGGAAGTTCATGGTTCATGTATTGCTGAAGCCTGGCTTGGAGAATTTTGAGCATTACTTTACTAGCGTGTGAGATGAGTACAATTGTGCGGTAGTCTGAGGATTTTTTGGCATTGCCTTTCTTTGGGATTGGAATGAAAACTGACATTTTCCAGTCCTGTGGCCACTGCTGAGTTTTCCAAATTTGGTGACATATTGAGTGCAGCACTTTCACAGCATCATCTTCTCCGTTTTGAAATAGCTACCAATTGGTTATAATTTGAATTGGAAAAACATTAAACACCTCCTAGTACCCATGGTTAGAAATAAATCATAAATGAAGAATTATTACGGAATTGACATTTAGCTCCTCTTTTTATAGTTATTAGTTCAAAGTTTAATTTTGTTTCTTCAGTCAAGATAATAAGGGAAAAGGAGAAGAGAGGAAAAGATGGCAACGCAGCTATTGAAAGGTTGCTATGCGAAGAGATGGAGGAGGGAAGAGCAGGTTATGGTTACATATACATTGAGGCTCAGAAAAGTTTAATAACTTGCCCAAGGAAAGGTTGGGCTTAAACCTGAACCAAAGTTTGTAATTTTACATGGATTAAAGAATAGTCTAGAGGAATATAGTTAATATTTCTAAAATGTATCTGTCTGATAATATTGTACTAAAAAACTCTTAAAGGGCAGGAAAAAATAAATCTTAAAATAATTAAATCAGTATATTACCAGATAACCTTCATATAGATTTCTAAAAAAGAATGCATGCTGGTAGATTCCCTGGCTATCCCTGGCAGTGTTTTCCTGAGGTCCATTCTAGGAGGAGTGGTACATTCATTTCCTTGCACTGCCATAAGAGAGTACCACACAGCCGTCTCCTCTGTGTCTATACCCAGATCTTCCAGTTTCTCCTATGAAGTATCAGTCATTGGACTAATCTGATTACATCTGCAAAGACCTTATTTACATTTACAGGTACTGGGGTTAGGATTTAAATATCTTTTCTAGGGACACAATTCAATCCACTACAAGCAGATGGAAATGGATAAATCTAGGATGTGAACTAAGTAACTCTTGTCAAAATTTTAAAGTTGTAAATATATAGGGGGTAGGTTCAACTTTGAATGGCAATAGGGTATGGGTAAAACACTGTGAAAATTAATCTTGGTTCTTGATAACTTTTACTACGGTATGACAAATATGCAAACCAAAATAAAGTTCAATTAATTTTCAAGAAGGATTTATTCTATGTTTAATTTATATTAATTATCATGCTGAAAGAGCCATTCAGATGCCTTAATAAATTTTTTTTCTGTTTTAAGTAAGGAATTTTTAAAATCTTTGTTTATTCAGTTGCTGATCATCCATTTCACCATTTCCTAATCATGGCAAAAAAAGAAAAAGGTCTTAAGCTAGAATTACAATTTTCCATCATGCAAAACAAAACTTATACAAAATACTGGCACGTAGCTTTATATACTTAGGAAGATCAATTTTTTTTTTTCCATTTCACTTTCAGACCACATTGCTCAAAGTAAGAAAAGGCAAATGTAATCAAGCTTGATAAGCCAAGACACAGGCAAATGATAGGAAAAAAAAATTTGATTTGAGGAGTAAAGATATTAAATTACCACCTCAATGCTGTGAATAATAAAAGCACAGAGTCAAAAGCAGTTCAGTTTCTTAAGACCAAGAGGTATTTCAACAGCTTTCCCAAAGATCAGAAGTCAGTGTTGAAATTTTGTTAGAACTTTAATATGAATGAGTTAAGAAATTATACTTTTAAAAATCTCACTTTGAAATACAGTTGGAAAACAGATGGATTCACTGCACCTTTGTATAAACCTACTTTAAAACACAAAAATGTACTCCATTCATTCTTTTCAATGTATTTGGTGAATGTGGATAATGTCATATTGCCTAGAGTAATCTTGATGCCTGTGTTCTGTTGGAGGAAACAGGATCCCTCTGGCTAAAGGTTTTCCTTTGCTTTTGTCTGTTCAGCACTAGCACAAGTAGGGTGACAGTCTCATAAAGAAAATACCCAAAGGCACTCACTTTACCCAGTGACTTGGCATCTCTCCAGCACTGATACTTCATGCCCTACGTTAACGGCTGGTGCCAGAGGACCAAAGAAAGAGGGAAATAGTGAGCCTCTCTGTTTATTTGTGGTAGGTACTTTTTATTACTTGGCAATATAATTCATTGCTCTTTATATAAATGCTAACCCATCTTAAATTTTAATAGTCATCCATAAACAAACAAATGATATCACTTGCTCCAAGTTAGGTGTAACTTATAGATGGAAAACACTGCAAAGTGACTTGCAGTAAATTAAAATAGTCCAGAAGGAAAAATGGAACATAGCTAGAAAAAGATGAGAGATAAGAGATAACTTACTTGTAAAACCCTTTAAGGCAAAAGAGAACTGCTTGCATCTATGTTTTAGGGGGAAAAAAAATCTTGAAAGTTAGGATGCATTCAAGTACCACAAATATAGAAGAACATACCATTCTGCTAAATACATTTTAGCTGATATGGTTTTAAAAATGGAACTCCATCGAAAACTTTATGTAAATTTCTATTTGGCTATTGTGAGGGGAAAAAAATGAATACAATGTTCATTTGATGTCAAGTATTTCATGAAAAGGATAAATCTGGTATTTTCATCTTTTTCCTATTTACATTGTACACTGAAGAAAATTTTTTGGAACTGAGTTAATAAAAGGCTAAATTAAGACAGAATTTTAGTGCTCTGGGAACCTCAGCAGCACTATTACCCAGAGGCAAGAAGCCTAAATGATTCTATAAACAGGTAATAAACCATAACAATGGCCAGAGACTGGGCTAGGTTGGTATTTCTTTGTTCATTGGTATTTACTAAGAAATTAAAATGTTAAAAGCTTCAGGATATACAAAGATGAACCAGATACATACTTGCCCTGCAAGAGTTTAGGAAATTATCTGTGGTGAGAAAAACTATGCAGGAGGAAAGACAGGTAAGAAATACTACAGCAATTAAGTAGCTGCCAGATATATTTGGTGAAAATTCCAAGGTAATAGTAATTAAACTGATCCTGATATGCAAGATAACCATCTCCCCTATCTGAAAATTTGTTCTTTTGTAACAGAAGACACATAAAATAGTACCTGCTCTCTTTAAATCTTCATTTTCTATAATACAAAAATAATTTTTCCTCTGAATTAAAGTATCCTATTTTAAGCTAGGAAAAAAGAACACCTATTAAGATATATTTCACCTGCTGAAAATGCTTCATCTCACAATTCCCCAGCAAAAGGAAAAACTAGATAATTCTTTTATCTGACAAGATGGCCTTATGCTATTGACACTATTACTTCAAAAACTGAAGCTCTCATTTTATTTCTTCAGTAACCTTCCAGCTTCCTATTGTCTCATCTACTAAACACCAGGTACCATTACAATTCAATTTCCTATTTTGTGATTTTATTAGTACAATGGGCTTCCCAGGTGGTGTAGAGGTAAACAAGCTACCTGCCAATATAAGAGATTCAAAGGACATGGGTTTGATCCCTGGGTCAGGAAGATGCCCTGGAATAGGAAATTGCAACCCACTCCAGTTTCCATGCCTGGAAAGTCCCATAGACAGAGAAGCCTGGCAGGCTACAGTCCGTGGGGTTGCAAAGAGTCAGACATAACTAAGCACGCACACATGCAAGTACAATGAACAGGAATAAAGAAAAAATAAAAGCAGAAAAAGGGAGGAGAAACAAGAAGAGAGCACATCAATGCTGAAAAAGTGAAACACAAGAGACCAAAAGGCAAGGTAAGAAAAAAGGCACCAGAAACAGGCAGAGCTGGAGGGAGAGAGAGAGACGACTGAGACTTGGAACGCTGGAAGGACAAAGCCCTCTGTCCACTTGACGTGTTAGCTTGTTTGCCCTAATTAAATGTTGGCTTTTCTCTGTTATCACCTGCTCTCGACTGCCCTTTAGAAAATTGGTTGGCAAAGGCAGATATGACAGTAAGTGGCAATGACCAAAGGCTAATAGGAACCTTTTGGAAAGGATCACATATTCCTCAGCCCCAAGTGGGTCAATACTAGATGTTTTCTGCTTGTACATGCGATCTACAGGGTTCTGAAATATAAACAAAATTCAAAGTCACAGCTGCGTGCCTTTCAAAGATACTACACTTTACTTAATATTATAGATTTGCTGTTGGACAAACAGAAACTTGGAACACAAATGATGAGAAAGCTAAAATATATATAATTAATTGGTCAGGGTTGAAATAAGTTAACAGGGGCATGGCATTTTGGCCAGATGGCATTTTGCAATTTTGGAAATATTTGAACTTCTCACAAATGTTACAGGATGTGAGAACTGAAAATATTTCCATCTGCCTAAATTAAAGGAACTATTGCTCTTCTTCATGCTAATGAAGATTCCATGCTGTTCTCCAAGTTATTAAAACTATTCGGCTGCTTGAGAAGAAAAATTGTCTATTCTTCCTGTGAAAGGGTAATTTTAAAGACACTTGGGTAAATGGCTGAGTGACAAAGCAAAGCAAAATTTAGTATCGTTGAAGGAACAACTAGAAATTTTCTCTTATCTACTCTGCTTACAACAGAGGAATATATCTATGACACATAGTACAGAACTTGGATGATAAAATGGAATAAGAATCATGGTGCGTAAAAAGTATGCCTTTTTATTGACATGTACACAGTGCAACGGAGGCAGCATAGGACTAGCACTCAGCTCTTCTGACTGTTACTCCAATAATCTTGACACTGTGTACCAGTACCCATAAATTCTGACATGTTTACTGAGAGGAAGCAAAAGAGAGAATATTAACTCAACTGTTTTTTCTAGTGGTACTACTATATTCCAAACCTATACCACTAATATTAAATGTTAAAGTCTTAGATATAATTAACTGATTAGAAATAATATTTTAAAAAATGAGAATTTTGCTCCCTTATATACCTCCACATCCCCAAAAAGTTTGCTCAAAATATAATTTTATAACAACTTTGCTAAATCACATACTGAACTTTTCAAGCAGAGTTAGTGGTAAACAACCTGTGTGCCAATGCAGGAGATGCAGGAGACACTGGTCCAATCCCTGCATCGAGAGGATGCCCTGGAAGAGGGCATGACAACTCACTCCAGTATTCTTGCCTGGAGAATCCCATGGCCAGCGGAGCCTGGCACGCTATGGTCCGTACGGTCCTAAAGAGTTGGACACAACTGAAGCAACTTAGCACTCACGCATACACATATTATAAATTTTAAGTGCTGAAGCACATAGTATACTATGACTATGATTATACTGTTTCCTATACAGTTTTGGACTCCCTTCAGATAATTACTGTCTCTCTTTTTTTTCAATTACTTTATTTTCAATGTACCTAGAACATTTCATTCTCAAATTCTATACAGAACAATAAATCTGCTAACATCTCTTGCCTAATATAGTATCCATTCCATTCTCTGTATCATTGTGGGTTGATGTTTTCTTTTTATTCCTTATTGGTATTTTAGTGACATTTCAAGGAGAGAAGATAAATGCATGTGATCAATCAACCATATTTAATAAGGAACTAGAGATTGATTTTTAATGCCTGCATGCAATACCGAGATATTAACAGATGTTAGCAAATGCCAAGAGCCATGAAAGATAGAGTATCATTACAATAAGTAGGTGTGGAAGAATTTACTGATTACAAAAGGGTTTAGATTACTGAGGAAAATAAGAGATTTAAAAAAAAAGCCAGAATTTTCATCTTCATTTTTTCAAGAGAACAGTCTAGATTTTAGTTTAATATAAAATCTCATTATCTCCAAATTTTAGATTAACATTTCTCAAATTTTACTGTGCTTATGACTCATCCCGGGAGCTTGTTAAACTATAGATTACATTTAAATCTTCTTTTTTACAAGCCCCCAGATGATACCAATGGTTTTGGCCTAAGAACTATACCCTGAGTAGCAAGCTTTTAGAAAGTATCATTTAATCTTGTCACAAAAAGGGTAGAAACTGGAGGAGATCTACTCAAACATGGAAATATATTCTTAGCACATTTCTTAAGTTTTCCAATTCATGGTTCTGAACACAAGTTCTTTACTAGAGAAAGCACAATTGCCATCCATAGGAAGAGGAACAGACATTGCAGGTCACTACTCACAATCCATGGTCAACTTGACTCACACCTGACCAGTTTTTTTGCACCAATTCAGTTATCAACAAATAGATTACATGAAGTCCTGGTAAGTGGTATGGCATGTATGTTTCAATGGTTCTATTCTGACACCAACCCCAACTGGCACTTTGCAATACATTTCAATTCTGATGCTAATCATGTAAAATTAGCACAGACCCCACAAGTTAAGGACTTCAGGGCTCCACCAGACTGCTGTCATTTCAGAAGCCAGCCAGAAATGGGCTCCCAGGTCACCTGCATATCTGACCAAATAGACACAAATATGAGAGCTTCTAATGACCACCCTCAGGTTGGTCACTCTCTAGAGTGATTAAAAGAACTTAGAAAAGTGCTATACTTAATATAATTGTATAATAAAGATAATACAAACCAGACCATCCAAATAAAAAGAAACATGGGTTAAGGTCCTAAAAGGTCCCAAACACAGAGCTGCTCTGCTCTTTCCCCATGAAATCAGGCCATGTACGTTTCCAGCACATCAGTGCGTTCACCCAACAGGAAGCTCCACTGACCACAGTGTCCAGGGTTTCCACCGGGTCATGTGATTTAATTCAGTCTTTAGGGAAGCCAGACTAATACCACATGGCACAAAGCCTTAATTTAATATTCTCATCATGTGATTGGTCTTATCCACTGACCAGCCCCTAACCTGATCTATCAAGGGGTCCATCATCAGTCACTTTATCAACATAAACTTAGACATGGTACAAAGGACTCATGAATAACAAAGACCTTCCTATTTATCCATAACCCAGGACAAAAAACAGTTAAGTCACTATAAAACAGCTTCCATGTACTCTATTTGATAAATTTCAGTGCATTCTTTTATCTTAAGATATAAATACATTCTTATTAGAAGTGAGTTAAGAGAAAAAGCAAGGTGATAAAGACAAAAGAATTTTAAAAACAGAATTCTAGTCTGGCTTTTAACTAACCTGGCAAAATGTACTTGACGAACCACCATGTCTTATTAAGTCTTAGTTTCCTCAAGATATTAGAAAGAGATTGAATTGAATAATCTCCCTAGCACTTTCCAACTTTAATATTCTATAATCCCATGAGTTTACAAAATCTACTTTATTCATTATGAAGTGATTTTGCTAGCTGCCAACAATATCACCCCTTAGGTTGGTCAAAATGAGAGCTACCAGAAACATCTTTGTGGTGATTATAGTGAAATGATATTCCAACAGTCATGTTAAATGATGGGGGGGAAAGGCTAGAGTATTGGCCTACCCTGAGCGACGTATTTTGTTAAACCCTATTCCATAAATTATCTTCTTCCTTAATTTAAAAAGCTAAAAATTAACTCTGTCAATGAAGTATGCAGATTTAGGAATGCATTTATAATTTTCTATTAATAGGATTTTTTATGCGTGTCTGCTCAGTCATGTCCAACCCTTGGTGACCTCATGGACTGTTGACCATCAGACTCCACTGTCCATGGAAATTTTTCAAGTCAAGAGTCCTGGAGTAGGTTGCCATTTCCTATTCCAGAGGATCTTCCTGACCCAGAGATCAAACAAATGTCTCCTGTGTTGGCAAATGGATTCTTTACCAATTCATCACCTGGGAAGCTTCATGGACTTTACTGCAAACATCGTGGATTTGAAGTTAAATCCAAATTCCATACCCACCTGTGTCAAAGATGGCAAAATAATATGAGAATATTTAATTCACTGTAAATTAAGAACATAAAATTATATAGAGTCCTGTAAACTTAATTATCAGTTTTTCTTCATCTGTCATTCTCTTTCCAACTCTAATAATTACTATTTGAACAGCAAATATCTTAATATTTGAAGTGAGAAACTCATGTATTATCTCTAATATCACAAGTATGACAAAGCTGTCTGTGAAATTCCAATAAATGGAATGATTTTCTACATATATTGAAGAAATCAGAAAATGTGCAACAAGCAGGGTTCATTTTGATATTTTTCCTTCCTGAACAATACAAGTAGATCACTACAATGAATGTCTATTGCAAATTTACAGGGGTTCAGTTGGAAAATAATTCATGTTAAACAAAGGTTCTCAACATCATTAACAGAGACTGAGAAAGTGGGCCAGCATGCATGAGAGCATAAATCATAGAGGTCATGCGTGTTAATGAGAAAAAGAGCATTTATTAGCTTGCAATTTAAAATATAAAGCCCTTCTCCCTCAATGATTTAAAATGGAACAATATTCTATACCTGAGGACAGCAGAAGGCGGTGCCCTCAATTAGATGAACAACTCTCCTGGCCCCCAAACTTTTATTGTTGTCATTGAAATTTATCATTCTGATTTTATTTTTAGATTGTGACATTTTTGTTGCTGTGGACAGAGAGTAGAACATAACCCATCCTATATTAGTGCCTACACTGGCAAGTTGTATATTTTAAGTTTTAATTAGAATTTGCTAAATTCTAATTTGGAGAAGGCAGTGGCAACCCACTCCAGTAGTTTTGCCTGGAAAATCCCATGGACGGAGGAGCCTGGTAGGCTGCAGTCCATGGGGTCGCTAGAGTCGGACACGACACGACTGAGCGACTTCACTTTCACTTTTCACTTTCCTGCATTGGAGAAGGAAATGGCAACCCACTCCAGTGTTCTTGCCTGGAGAATGCCAGGGGAAGCCTGGCGGGCTGCTGTCTATGGGGTCGCACAGAGTCGGACACAACTGAAGTGACTTAGCAGCAGCAGCAAGTTCTAATTATTAAGTAGCTGAAACATCGTATTTCCTAACTTTTATGTGAGCTCCGATCAATGTTTCTGTTTGAATGTTTATTTTGACATCAAAGAAGATGGTAAAAAGTTTGCAAATATAATTTTATAAAATCAGAATGTCATTAAAAAGTTGTCCATTATAAACTGCTCTTTTATTATACAAATGAGAAAAAAAGCAAAAGCACTGACTTTAAAAAAAAGTGACATTATGTAATTAGGGTACTATATAATAACTTCTTAAATTATAGAGAAACAACTTTCTTTTCTGATACATCCCCCACGTATCCCCACAACCTCTTCCCAGGCTAAATAAGTAGAGTAGATTACCATGACTAAAGACCACACAGCATTGACTCTTAGGTCAAAAACTTCAGGAATACATCCATGATATCATGGGTTACCTTTAAAATACTGAGAAGCCATTCCCTGTAAAAGGCCAAAATTGTTGAATTACATTTTTTAAAAGGAAAATAGAAATGCTTTATCCTGTCTACATTTAAAAATCTTACCTTGGGTCATTTTACAAGTATTTATTTCTTTAAAATGTATTTCTTTATTTGTGTATTTCCTGTTCCATGATTTCAAATGAAAGCATTGTTTACAGATACTTCTGAGATCAAGAGAAGGAATAAGACCTTTAATGAAAATGACTCTCAGGACTGAAGGACAAAAAAGTAAACTGAAACCACACCCAAGGACTTTCCCAGGGCCTTTATGAGACTCAGGATATCTATCTTGCCATTCTCTGTGGGGAAAGACACTATTTTTAAATGATAACAGTAGCAATCACGTCGTACCTTAGAGAGCAACCAACCAGTGTATATTCAAAACTACTCTTATGAACAAACTAGTGATGTAACAAAACCTTTAAAATAGCTTTATTTTATTCATTCTTTATTCTGACTTGCTTTGTAAAATTTTTTTAGAAATTATTATTTAATTTTCAGTGTCACAACCTGTACACTGCAACCTTGTCAAATGAGGAGACTTAGTTGTTGGACTAACAAAACCTCCATATTGTAAGAATTTTACTTGCAAAGCAAACCCACCATAGTTTGATTAAGTCCATGACTTTTACTATATAAAAACAGACCCCAAACTAGGAGCACAAATAACATTTCTCTATGCATCCCCACTATCTGCCTTAAGAGACAATGTGCCAGAGTCTCCCTGAATAATTATTTGTTTCTTTCCACACAATATTTCAAAGTCAATACACAATGCAGTCACATTTAAATTTCAAGTTAGCAAATATTTATTTAGCGTCCATTTCCCAGACACAATAATAACTATAGTCTGACATCCGTATCCACAGGTTCTCCATCTGCAGATTCAACCAAGTGCAGAACATATACTATGTTTCAGATCCATGGTTGCATCCCATGGATCAGGAAGCCAACTAAGGGACTTGGATGTCCACAAATTTTATATCCATGTAGTAGGGAGGAACAGGAACCACCACCACTACCCTCCCGCCCCACACCCTATACCAAGGGATGACTGTGCTGCGCTGGAAGCATTGAGCAAGACAAATGACAATTTTGCCCTCTTGGATCTTACAGGTGAAAAACCACACAAAATGGGAGCTGGATATATTTAGACAGTTTGCTAAGAGAAAAATCACACCTTCCACAGAGAAGTAGATCATAATACTGACTGGTAAACTAGCTTAACTACAACTTGTCTACTCCTAGAATCACTTTCCTTTGTGCTACCATGGTTTTTACTCCTCTTCCCCTTCCTTACTATCCAAAATACTTACTGCTGCTTATTTGAGGGTTACTTAGGTAAATAAATGCACAGAGGGTGGAAGTTGTGGAGGACCAACTGTGTGTAAATAACTGTAGACAAGAAACAATGGGGTGAGAGGGGTGTTTCCCAAAGGCAACGGAGTCCTTTCAAGTGGGCTTTTGACTATTCATGCACTAATACTGAACAGCAACATGAGCAAAACACAGCCTTCATGGGACTTAGAATCTTGCAAAGGCAAAAAGAATTAACCAAACCATCACTACCTATATAAACACAAACTGCAATCAGTACCCTGAAGGCTAAATATGAGATCCTGCTTCAGAGAAGGTCTGATCTGGACTATGGAGGCCATGAGGATTCCCCCGGGAAAATGCAGTTTACCTTGGAATATTACAGCTGAATGGGTAGAATATTCCTAAATGAAGAGAACCTTCATTTACACAGCCTGTGTAAAGAGTTTAGAGAAAGCCAGGCAGGGTCAACAACTGAAATAAAGTATGAGGCACAGTGTGGTTGGAGGGAAGGGAACTAACGAAAGTGCTGAAAAACACAGGTAAGGAAATAAATTCAGGCAAGCGTATCAAGCAAGATGGGAAACGCAGAGTTACAGATTTAAGTCTTACTCAGAAAGAAGTTGTTTTGCTAAAATATGCACATGATGTCTGAAGGGAATACTAGCAGTGCCTCTGAAAAAAGGAACCAAGAGGCTCTAGAGGACCGAGGCAGGAAGGAGATTAACTTTTCACTGGACAGCCTGCTGTGCCTTTTGAAATTTATCTTTGTACTTTTATTACCTGTTTAAAAGAAAACAACGGTAAATATTTTGAAATCACTGGCTCTGTTAGGAAGAAATGATTAGTGGGAGAGTGAAAGCTAAGAGAACAAAGAGAAGCCTACCATAGTGGCATATGCAGGGTTAGGTGCCAGCAAAAGAATGAGATCACAATGAGAAACAGTCAACAATTCTTTCTAACAGATCGCATCATGAAGGCCAAGACGGAAATCTGTCAAAAATGAATCTTAGGTCTCTGACTTGTACCTGTATGGATGGCAGTATCATTTACTCCAAGGAAGCAGTAAAAGAGATTTGAACTGAAAGTCAGCTTTTCACATGTTTACATCTGAGATGCTTTTAATGAATCCAAACAGAAATGTCAAGTGTAGATACTGGGAGCTCAAAGAAAAAGCTGGGCTAAAGTCACACCTTTAAACTACTAATATATTAACGATTATTAAGCCATGGGAATAAATGACACCACCTAGAGCAATCCACCATTGCATGTTCTTTTAACACATAGCATTAAATTGAGAATATCTATTTCTTTTTTTAAATAATTAAATTTTGATAATATAAACTCCTCTTGGAAAAGTCTTATCAAAAGTAAAATGAAGAAAAAAACAGATCTAGGTCTCTTGGGCAACACAAAATGAAACAGTGTATTGAGTCAGCATGGAACTGACTTTTTGGATGGCTGAATCTAATTATAAACAAGTCACAGATGGCAAATATCGACTTAAGTGTTCACATGGAAGGAATCACCCAGGATGGATATATGAATCAGTGGGACCACTCAAACTAGGACTTGCCAAATAAGGAGATATCAGAGGATTGGTGTGTCTCCTAGATGAGTCATTAGGTGAACTCTTCCACTCACTCTCAGGGTGTCAACTGAGCATCAGGCAAATGCCAAGTCTAGTAATCACAGACATTAAAACAATATTAAGGGACTGTAAGGATTACGAGCCACTTCTTATGAGAAAGCATAAATCTATGAAGCAAAATCTGGGGAAGCAGGAGAAACAATGTGTAAAATTCACAGGCAATTAAAAATAAATTAATAAATAAAAACTTAATTCCAAAGGATGGCTTTGGAAAATGTACTATTAGAGCAAATGCCAATGGACAGCTGCTCTCCGGACATGCTGGCTCTAAAGTCATTCCAAGTCAAGTCAGAGTAGTTATTGAAAAGCATGGGAGCCAGAATAGTTGAGTTACTAGGAGATATTAAAGGAATACCAGTCAAAAATATTTTTTATAAAAAATAAAAAAAGCAGAGGAATAGAAAAATAAAACGAAGAGAGGTTACAATGTGATATACCCATGTTAGGTAGGTAGAATAGGGAAAAGGAGTCCAAAATGGCAGTGGCTAAAAGACAAGGAAGGTCCGAGGACCAGAGTGAAGACTTCAGGCAGAACAAACAGAACAAACAGCACTCCTGGCTAAGCCCAATTTGCATAGGGCAGGCCCAGGTGGAGGAAAAAACATGTAAAAGGAGGAGCCAAAGCGCTTTCTCTCGGACTCTCTCTCCCGCGTGCATGTGCGTGTTCTCTCTCTCTCTCTCTCTTTCTCCCTCCCCACGCACTCCTCCACTCTCTTCTCTTCGAGTCTTGGATTCTCCTGCTATCTTATAAATAAAATAGAGCTGTAACACTGATTTGCCTAAGAGCTGTAGCACAGTTTGTCCAAGACCCAAGAGCTGTGACGCTCCGAGGGCTTTAATGTCCATCGCTCCAAATCTTTGTTGTGACGAGACAAAGAACCGAGGAACACACACTTGTGTGACATCTATGGTGCCGTGACTCGGATTTAACCTGGCTGAAACAACCTCTGCGTGGAAGAAGCCAAGCACAGCAGGAACAGGAGCGCTTCACGTGACACCCACAAATGAGTTTAATGGCTAAAAATATCTTTCAGGTAACTAGAAATTTTTAAATTTTTAACTGAATACATAAAAGCCTTTTAATTCAAAATGAGTGGATCTGTACCATTCTGGTTACTATAACAAACCATTTTGAGAGAACTGGAAGCATCATGTCAATGTGCATGGGAAAAATCAGAAAATGTGTTGGTAATATTTATCTGTCCCAATGAAAAGAGCTCAATCCTATAGGTAGCTACTGTGCATGCTTCCCTTAGGCACAGTTTCTGTCTCCTCTCTTTTCTCTCTTGTTGTGAGTTCTAGAGACACCTCAGTCTCGATCTTGCCTTACTCTCAGGGACTGAAGTCACATTGGAGGTCTTACCCATTCCTGGGCCCATTGTTTCCACTTTAGCAGATGCTGGGAAGCGTTTATGGACCAGCAAATTAAGGACGTCTGAATACCTTCTCTTCCATAAAAGCAATCGAAACACGATTGCTAAAACACACTCTTTCAGAAATCTACAAATTAACCAAAGGTTTGAAATAATCTGAGAAGCACCTACTGAACAAAAACGGATGAATCTTGCTAAGAAGAGTGAATTTAGTGGCATTTTAAACTGCCAGTTGGTAAGCAATCTGGTAGTTTCTGAAAAGGTTAAATACAGTTACACTATGACCCAGCAATTTCACTCCTAGGTATATACCCAGAGAGATGAAAACATAATGTCTACACGAAAACCTGACACCAATGTTCACAGCAGCATGTTCATAATAGGCAAAAGGAGAAGTGACCCAAATCTCTACCAACTAACAGATGAATAAATAAAATATATAGTATATCTATACAATAGAATTTCATTTGGCAATAAAAAGAATGAAGTTCTGACACACTTCAATATTAGGGACCTTGAAAAAGCATGCTGAGTAAAAGAAGCCAGTCATAGTTGGTCAAATATTATAAGATACCATTTATATGAGGTGACTAGAACAGGCAAATCCATAGGAAAAACAAAAAACAAAAGTAGATTAGTCTGTGCTAGGGCTGTGGGAGAAAGGAAAAAGGAATGAATGCTAAAGAGTATGGGTTTCTCCTTGGGGTGATGAAAATGTTTTGAAATTACAGAGCAGTGATAACTGCCAAAGTTTGTGAATATACTAAATCCCACTGAATTACACATTTCAAAATGCTGAAATTTATAGTATAGGAATTGTATCTCAATAAAGTTATTTTTAAAAACATTTCAGTAGATGACAGCTTTCTCCCGGGGCTAAAATACCACTTAAAGAAGACATTTTAGCATGAAAATGTGAAGATAATTCTGTATTTTTAGCTTAGCAGAAGTCACCTGACAGATTTATTGGCTTCTAACTTTATTCATTCTAGAAATTACATCTGCGAAAATAACCTCACAATTGGAAACGGCGGATATTGTTGGGGGGGGGTTGGGGGAGTGAGAGAGTGTGTAGAGTGGTATTATTACTAAATGCTTATGTTGGTTTATTTATTATCAAATGCTTACACTTAGTCATCAAACACATACAGTTGGTTTAACTGTTTC
This sequence comes from Bos indicus, assembly GCF_029378745.1. Taxonomy (NCBI): domain Eukaryota; kingdom Metazoa; phylum Chordata; class Mammalia; order Artiodactyla; family Bovidae; genus Bos; species Bos indicus. Next base: position 57,531,147 of record NC_091763.1, on the reverse strand, counting down.
ATGTGGAATAACAATGAATTCTCAAAGCAACTCTAGCCAGCTGGACGATTATTAACTCTATAGGAAAACTAAAACAAAGTTAATTAGGCCAAGGTCACAGATGTAGTCAGTGATGGGGCTGAAATCTGAATCTAGACTGACTGGTTCCAGAGCCTGTGCTTTTAACCTCAAGCCATGCAGCTTCTGTAATAAGAACTTCTGAGCAGTATGTTAAAAGCAATACAATAGGTAGTTATATTGTAAATTTGTATCTGTATCACAAATACAAAACACAGGGAGAATGAAAGGAAAAGAACCAAAAACAATTTCCTCATGCTTTATAAATAGGTTCTTATAGCTTGGGGTATAATTTCCAGTTAGAACATCACACGTAATTCAACTTTCACAGAAGGGAAGATGATGTTCTCTGAAACTGTTAATGACTTAGAGAGTGGCTCTAGTAATAAAAACACTGATGATGCAGATACATGCGAAAACTCAAACTTTCTTCATGACAGGTAACAGCAGAAAACAAGAAATATATTTAAAATAATAAATTATTATTTATGAAATTTTAAATAACTATTGTAACAAAACTCATAAATTGTCAAATAGACATGTGAGTTGTCTACAATTGTTTCTAAGAAAAAACAGGAGATCACTTTATGCTCAAGGTTACTTTTCTCTAAGAGACTAGAAGGTGTAAACAACTAATTACTCTTCTATCTAAACCATCCAAACAACTCCTAGCTATTCTAATACTCCACGAAGGAACACACTGTCAGCTAACCAGTAAATCTGGGTCACGTCAGAAAGCCAAGCCTTAGCAGTATTTTAATTCACTTTTTATTTTACTTTCAGAACTACTTTGCTTTTGTAATCCTATCACTCCTGCCCTTGTCAAGTGATAACTTTCAAGAAAATTTAAAATCTCATCCAGGACATGGAAAAGACAAGACAATGAACTCTTTTCAGGGTTAAATGTTAGTCAATACTTAAAATTGACTAATTTAGTATTAAATTAAATACTAGTTAAATATGGACTACATTAGTTAAGTGTTGACTAATATAGACACTTGGAGAAGGAAACGGCAACCCACTCCAATACTCTTGCCTGGAGAATTCCAAGGACAGAGGGGCCTGGTGGGCTACAGTCTATAGGATCACAAAGACTCAGACACAACTGTGCGACTTTCTTTCTTTCAATATAGACACTAATATTCAAGTCTGACAAAGGCACTGATATAAACCATGAGATGCATGCTCTCTGTTTCGCATTTTTTAATAAGGCCTCTCATCACATCTTCAAGTAATTCCTTAATTTCTCAAGCATGTTCAGAACACATGATGTGTTCTCATCCCTGAGTGGTCAGTCCACCGGCCCTTGTTCTGACAGGCTGACAAACCTTCCCTCTGTAGCTGTACCCTTTCAGCACAGGCAAATGAATTTCCTGGCATTAAAAATACATTACCTGCTATTACCTTTAAGATCATGTAACAAACCATTCATCTTGACAGTGCCATCTTGGGCCATACTTCCGACTGAGTCCTTAGGACTAGATCTGACAGACTTTTGCTTTATCTTGCTCTGCCATGGGGGTGTCTTGGCATGTTTCAAACAGGAAACAGACAAGTCAAGAGAAGCAAGGTTTGCATAATTTCCTGTGCTTTGTTTTACTATCAAATACTCAAAATATTATTCATAATTTTGCACTCGAAGTAACAAGAATACCTATATAAATATTTATGAAAGTGTGTCTATAGACATGTGTATGTATATATTCATTTTATGGCAGACAGCGTACTATCTATTTCAATCACTCTACTAATCTTTCTGGAGCTCAGTTTTCTCCTTGGGTCTCCTAGCAGATGACGTGAGATTACCTGTTCTTCTGCTCAGCATCTGTAGGACCAACTGTGCCATTTCATTAGTCACAATCCATTCCTGATGCCTGAAGAGATTATAAGCACTGATGGCTTTCATGTCTTAGGAAAAGCTATTTCCCACCAGAAAGCTGCTCTGTCTGCCTATGTTAGGGTCAGGATGTTACAGAGGAAACAGTCCCAGGGAGTCTTGAGCAATCTGGCCAGCTTTGCTGCTGTATAACAGGGAATGATTATAAGCACTTGAATACAGAACTTGAATTTTATTGATTTGCAGAATGCCTAGGTCATGTGTCAGAGAACCTCAGCATGGAAAAGACTCAATCAGCATTTATTAGACTTAAATAATAATTGCAAGAGGGAAGGTCTTAGTTTTACTGACACTTACATGGGATAATGCAGGTAATTTTTCATACATTTCTCTAGATCTTTAAAATTTCTGCTGCTGCTGCTGCTAAGTCACTTCAGTCGTGTCTGACTCTGTGAGACCCCATAGATGGCAGCCCACCAGGCTCCCCCATCCCTGGGATTCTCCAGGCAAGAACAGTCTAGAAAGACCTAATAACTAGCTTGTATAAATATAGGCCACAGAGAACTAGGTTCAATAACCACACAGGGATTTAATCAGCAAAATCCAACATGTGAGAAACTTTACCTAGGACAACTGACTTGGTTTCTTCAATACGTTAATTGTAAAGAGAGAGAGAGAGAGAGAAACTGACCAACCCATGGATTTTAAAATCTATGTAAAGAACATAAACAAAATTCAAAATGTGGATTTTTTTTCTTTTTAGGATTCTGATTTGAACAAACTAAATGAAAAAATAAATAAATAAAACCTAAACAAATATCTATGAGGCAATCATGGAAACTTGAACACAATTTTTGATATTAAGGAATTACGACCAACATTTTAGAAGTGACAATGGTATGATGGCTATGTTTTGGTGACCTTATATTTTATAGATAGAGATGGAAATATTTACAAATAAAATAATTTCATGTCTGGGATTTGTTTTCAAATAATCTAGGAAGAGAGGAAGCAAGTGGAGTGATTGAAAGGTTAGGTATTAAGTACTGAGTACTTAATGTTACCATCCCAGTGTATTTACATTTACACCACTTGGCCTCTTAATTTTTCCTCAATTGAGCAAAGCATGGTGCTTGTCCCACCCATTGCATGCTACACTCATTCTATTGCTGCAGGCATCACACATTAGCGTGGTTTGTTTCCCACGCTGGCAACTTTTTCTGCAGAAAATATTTTGGGAAAGTGAAAGTGAAAATTGCTACACAGAGTCATTTCTTCATCATCCTCGCTAATGAAGAGAATTACCACTTCCTTAGTTTCAGCTCTGCCCCATAAAACTTTCTAGGAGAACATAGCAAATGCTAGCAGGATGTTCTGCATTCTTTATCCACACCTCAACTCCTCCCTACTAACAGACCATGATTTCATCTTCTCTGGGGTTTAATTACAAAAATTTTCTATCCCTATTTACTTTCTTCTAGTCCCACCTGTTCAATTTCTCTTTGTAAATTATTATGCATCACTCCTGGATTGTGAGCTAACAAGTTTGGAACTGGATTGCTCTTCTTAGTATCCCACGCTTAGCATGGTATCAAGTAAATAGTGGATAATGACAACAATTTTTAAAAATAATTTGAATGGTTGGATACCAAGCTCCAAAGAAATATTCTGTGTGTAACTTAAATGCGGAAACCTGCAGTTTTATTGTAAAGAATTCTGAAGATCTTTACATAAACCAAAAGAGAATATATAATATTACAATAAGAGAAAAGAATCATATCTCTTCAAAAAGAGCATTTTATGTGTTTGGGAGTACTGCCTTATGACAGACAACTAGATTTTCAATATTTTTTTTTAATATCTTGTCAAAGCAATGTAGCTATGTCTAAAAGTCATGATGAATCTGGGAATTTTAGAGCAGATTAATTTGCAAGTACTCAGACTTCTCTGTCATTAAAATGTCAATGCAAGGCATTATATCTACTAAAGGTAAATCATTTGTGTTACGAAGTGTGACACCCTCTAACAATAAACACTATGCTACCATGTAGAATTAGTGCTGCAGCCTTATTTCCAGCATAATAAATAGTCATTCTGATGAGTACTCTGAACCTTGTAACCTTTTGAACTGCTAAAGGATGTCTTGATTTGCAATATGAGCTAAACTGCACCTAGTCTCTCTTACTAAGGATGGCAATCAACCAATTTATGTATAAACTCACTCATGACTAAGAAAATGTGGACTCTAGAGTCATGCTATTTCTCTTTACCTACACTCTTCTTAAAACATAGTAAGAATACCCAAAATTGCAAAGAAACCTGCTCAAACTTTTAAGAAATATCTATCAAATCCAGGGAAAAAATGTATTCACCTTTTAATAAGAACTATATATTTTCTTTATGGTACTTGCACAGTAAGCATACAAATCTCCAAAAGTTACCAAGTCTAGGACACTATGAAAATCAATTTTTCATTGAATGACTGCTCATATCCATTCAGCATGAATTATTGCCTTATTAAGTACCAGAGACTTTTCTCCCTAACTGTACACCCCATTGTACCAAATCTAGTTAGATGAAGCAGAAACAAATTCATAATTCCTAACACTCATTCAAATTCTTTGGACTAGAAACTGCACTGGAGATAGTCTCATTTCATCACATTTTTCTCTCAGTCAGATTCATACTAACAAGGCTCTCATGTATCATTGCTTTTTGCTTTTTATGAAAAAGAAAAGAATCCCCACTAATTTCACAGTACAATGATTCATTCATTACTTAATCTTGTTTCTTAGTCTATTAAAATTAAAGATGCGTATGCCCTGTTGTGCCACAGTATTATATTCAACAGTTGGCTAAATAATATGAAAAATGAAATTAAAACTATTCTACAATATCTTTAATGGATATTTTTAAAACCTTGCTGCCTTATCTTTCCTGATTTATCCTGGACTGAATAGCTGACTGCTTTTTTCTCACTGAGAGTTTTAAAGTTCTGTTAGAAAGATAAATCACAGTTGAAAGCTTGGCATTAGCATTATTATCCATTGTTTAGGATTTGTCCAGTGAGACTTATACGTAGCACATTAGCAAACAGAATTTTTTTTTTAAAGTACAGTAAGGAAAAAAACACCATGAAAGTCCACATTTCAACATGAAGAAAAAAAGTCTCTTTCTTATCACTCAGGTTATTAAATCAGACTTTCAAATTAATTTCACAAAGAAGAAAAATGGTGGCGGTGGACCAACAGAGATAACAGCATCTACAGAAAGGGATTTCAGCTGGAATACAGAGCCTCATACTCTGAATGCCAATTGTTGTGAACTAGGGATAACCAATACCGCGCTTAGTAGCTGCGTTAGTTCACCGTTCGCTCAGGAGACTGTCCAGATGCAAATATCACTATAAATCAGTCATCATTAAAATTCTGTTGGTGCAAGAGATATATTTAGAGATGTATGGGCGATAGTTCTACCTTCTTCTCCAGAGTCAGGGTGAATACGGTCTGAATCTGTTTCAAGAAATAGAAGACTCCAAAATTTGTGATAACTAACTTTGTCTCATGTAAATAGAAATACACAATATGTACTTTTTGTGTCTAGGAATTAATTACATTCACTATTCCCAGACCTTGGTATCTTTCATTAGTTTGAAAAAATGTATAGCCAGTACCTCTTCAAATATGTCTTTTGTCACATTTTTTCTTTCCTCTCTTTTTGGAACTCAACTACATAATTACTAAATCTTTTCAGCATGTCCTTTATATCTTATTTGGTTTGTATTTTCCAAAGTTGTTTCCCTTTGTGCTCAAGGTAGATATTTCTTACTTATATTTTTTAGTTAGAATTTGCATTTGATTTTTTTTTTTAGAGTCCAACTTTCTGATGACATAGTCAATATTTTCATCTATTTTCTTATCATGTTAATGATAGCTACTTTAAAGTATGTATTTGACTTTTGTAATGTCACGATCATCTTTTGCTATTGCTTTATCCTTATTTGGCCATAGTCCCTGGGCATTAATTGCAATTTTTCAAAGAATGCTAGACAGTAAACATAAAAACTATACAGTATAGTATCTCCCTAAAAATAAGATATGATATTTTTGCTGGCAAGTAAATAAAAGACTGAACATTACCTTGGATCCCTTTGAAGTTAGTATATTTCTGACTTACTTTGATTCCTAAGGAAAAGCCTTTTCAGAGGATCCAATAAAAAGTTTGAGATACAATTAATCAGGACTTTTCCTAGCTGGTCCTGAAATCTAACTTTCAGGTCCTATGAAGCTACATGAATTCTGCTTGGTGTCTGGGAGTCTCACTCTCCATACATGCACTAAGAAGTGAGTAAATACTTCAAAAAGATACTGTAAACTAAACACTAGGTTGCTTTCCCCTGTCTTTGCTTCTTTCTCTAGGACCAGAAGGTTCTGGCTTTCTCAGAACCCTCTACTTCAATGTTTGATCCCTAATACCAGTAACTTTGTTCCTATGAGCCACTGTTTTCTATTCCTCCAGGCTGCTCTCTGAGACTTTCCAAATGTTCTTGGGGGGCGGAAAAGAAAATTGCTGAGAAGGCCGTGTTCACACATCTACCCTGATCTCTTCTCCACAACATTGGATATCTTGGTTTTACTGCAATGCCTTCAAACAAGCTCTTCTTGTTATTTATCCTGTTATTTTTTGGTTCCTTTAGGCAGGAAGGAGAGATTAGTATCAACTCATCATCACAGGTGATAATGAAGTTCCTTCACAATTTTTTTTTAATGAGAAGAATATCTAAACTAGAAGGACTCTTAAAATTTTAAGTCTATATGAGCACTAATTGCAGTATATTTAGAGAAAAAGTCAGATGATTCGATGCTATTAGCCCTGTATAACTACTATTTGCTGTGTAATTATAGGCAAGAGACACCACCTTTGGAGTTGAATTCACTTACATGCAAGTAAGGAATCATCATATTTCTTTATATATTTCATAGAATTAAGTGAGTGAATGACTTGCCTGGGTCCTACCCCTTGATGATTTTTCACTAATAATTAACCTTAGAAACAAACTTATTTCACATCAATAAAGTTTAACTATATGTCTCACTATTTTCTTTTGTATAATCTACAAAGAGAAAAAAAAAAAAAAGACATGGTGAGAGTTCTCTGTGGTGTAGTGATAATACATTTATCTGGAAAACAACTGCATATAGGTTGGCTATTCACTTTCAATTCTTGTTATTGTTGTTGTTGCTTTTATATAAAACAAGTCTGGGGCCCAAGGGTTCCGTCTTCTTTATCTTTGTGTCCTCCCAGGACATGATATAGAGTAGGGAAATAATGCATGACTCCTCAAGAGAATATGGCATAAATGTGTTCTATGAAAAGTAAGGAGGAAACAGAGACCTACAGCTCAAGATTCTAACCTTTAAGAAATTCACAGCAATATGAACTGGAATCTTACTTTCACCACCAAAGGCTAAGGCCACCCAGTTACCTGGTGACTGAAACTGAAATGTAGAGGCAGCACAACCTATTACAGCTTTTGGTTTTAGAAATAATACTTATGGTGACTGACTCTGATTACAGAAGTAACTCAAAATCCATCTGCACAAAATTTCAAGAACACTAGTAAGTCAAAACAAGAAAAATATTACGCATACTCCTATTGCTTCAGGATAACATATCCAATATCAAGGCTGAATAATTAAGATATATTTGGTGCAATTTTTTCTCATATAAAATTTATACTAATCAAGATACATTTATGGTTATCATTTTATTTCACTTAGCATTTAGTTGTACCATTTAAAAAACTATCAGACAATCTTTAAAAGGACACTAGTAAATAGTCACATAGTAATCCATTACATCTGCCTGCTAATGCAGGAGATGGATCCCTGGGTGTGGAAGATCCTCTGGAGAAGGAAATGGCAACCCACTCCGGTATTCTTACCTGGAAAATCCCATGGATAGAGGAGTCTGACAGGCTACAGTCCATGGGGTTGCAAGAGTAGGACATGACTTAGCGAAGAAATCATCACCACCAATCCATTAGATTAGAAGTCCCATATATTTTTTAATTCAATCACATTTTTCCTGGAAGTTACATTGTTTCCAACTGATTACCACTTAGAAATAAGTGAAATATAAATTCTACTGTATACTAAATCTTTGTACAATATTTATTTCCATAAAATAAATTTCTAGAAGTTAATATTAGTCTTAATGATATTGCTATCCTCCTGTCTAGAAAAATTGTATCAGTTTAGTCTGGAGAATGTTTCAGACTAAAAATAAAAGCAGATTTGCAATGAAACATTATGGTTTTAAGTTTAAATGACAAAATTATGACAAATACTTTGCACATACAAGATGTTCTATTCACAAACAATGTTTTCTTGCTCTTGAAAAGGTTTGATCTCTTGGGTCCCAGATACATTATGGGATAAAGTATCAAATCATTGTCCTATACTAATTCAGCCCAATAGCACTAAAACACACACACACACACACACACACATACAAGTAGTTTAATATTTCATAATAATTTATAAAACAGATCACAGAAGCATGGAAACCACTTATTTTTCATCATGAGTAGTGAAACACGTGTTTTCTCCCCCTCACACAGCACTAAGTAGTATGCATATAAGACTTTTATCCTCTGGCAGATTTACCCTTCAATACACAAAATAGATTTGCAGTATATTTTAAAGTCCATAGAACTTTGAATGTCAAAACTCCTTACGGATAAGAACCACAAAATTGCTATCCTTAGAAATAATTAGGAATGGTCAGAACCCAGTCTGTCTTATAGGTGGATTCTCTGCTGCAGCTGAAGGAATGGACTTTGGCAGAATGCTACAATTCGAAACAATTACTCAGAAGCATTTGTATTAGAGTTCTGCCCAATCTGTATCTCCTGCAGAAAATTATTTTAAAATTCTCTACTATGAATAATCTTAAGCATTCATTAATGAAAATTGATTTTCCCCACATGATAGAACACACATCCCAAAGGGAGGAAAAGATAAAAGTTTATAAAGTGACACTTTACAAATGCACTTCATTTTTGAGAGAACATTCAATTACAGAATTTTAAGTTCCAAAAACTAAGGAAAAGCAAAATGGACGCACATTGTCTAGAAACTACTGGTTATTAAATGTGTATTAACTTATTCTGTTGCACAGTAGGACAAGCAGGGGGAAAACCTAGCCTCCGTGATGACAACATTAAAAGACATTGTTGCAGCACCACTTGTCAGAATTTGTATGACACTTTTCTAGACTGAGTGTTCTCTGGTCCCCTATTCTATTTACAAAATGAACATCTTATTGTAGTTTTTTAACTATTCAAGAAGCAAACATGTGTTTTGGCACATAATTAGACAATTCTAAAAGGAATTTATAAGTACTGCTGCTTTTCTGTCCATAAGAACACATTCCAGTTTTTCCAGCTCTTCAAAGAGTTCTGATGACTGATAGATATAGGTACATATACACACGCACACACAATGTTGCATTCAATATAAACTCAATGCCAATGATACATAGTCAATACACAATTCATAAAGGTGAGATTTTTTAATTGTACAATATAATCCATTATAGCACTTATGACTAAACACTATCCCTTCATACAGAAGGTAGTGGCAATTGAGCTTGGAGGTAATGACGTGCTTTGACAATCACTAAGTGTAATTTTAGGATGAAAAACTGTTAAGAAATGCAAATTCAGCTTCTATCCAAAATGTTGATTTTTCAAATCACACTGCTTCCAGTTATTCAGGGCACTGCTGTATTCACAATGCTATACAATTCTTGTGATATTTTTTCTAAACAGGTAAGGCGCCATACTGGGTATACATTTTCTCAAAGATCCACACATAGGTATGTGCTCTTGGATAATGGAGATACTAAATTGAACTGTTTATTCCAGATTTCTTGAATTATCCAAAAGAAGAACAATGAAAAATTTATGTAGAGTAGAATCTAAGCCTTCATTTCAAACTATTCAGCCTGTGGATAACACAAAATCTAATGTGAAATCAGAAGTTAGTTTATCCTTTCTCCAAGAGATATTTTGTAGATCCACATAAATTTATACTATCTATGAAATAAACATGACCAAAATTAAATTGAGATTGTTTTTATCAGTATATGCTTAATATCTATATTATAGATATTATAGTATCTATATTATAGAGTTAATCTCAGTGTAATAATGTAACTTTAAACATTCTAAACTCAGTCACTTAAAAGTACAATTATTTTGAAATTTAAAATGTTTCTGGAAGCATTCTACTAAGAAAGAGTATTTTCTGTTAATATTGCTGCTTGCAACGTTTATAATTTATAACTTTTATCTAATTCATGTGCTTTATTTGAGGAAACAACAGCTTTTTTGGTGATGTTTTATAACTTCTCCAAATTAATAAAACTCCCAGTCAGCAAAAAGTAACTCAATAAACAAAAAGGAAAAGAAGAAATTGTTGAACTGCTATAGGCTTGTATTTTGTTTCTAAATTCCTAACTAGTTAACCATGAAGGTTTACATAAAGAAGTAAACTCTTAGACCAGCACTGTCTAATAGAAATTAAGATTATCCACATATTAATTTTAAGTTTTCTGATAACTATATTAAAAAGTAAAAATAAACAAAATTATTTTTTATAATATATTTCTTTTGATCTGATATAAACAAAATGGTCATGTTAATATGCAATTGGTATAAAATTTATTAATGTTTTATATTCCTTTGTTCATACTAAGTTTTCAAAACTCAAAGCATATTTTAAACATGAAACATCTTAATTTGGACTAGTTATATTTAAGATGCTTTATAGCTAGTATTATCATATTGCACAATGCAGCTTTAGGCTTTTGGTTCTTCATTTACTGAATAATATGACTTGTAAAGGGTCTTTACACACTTAGTTTTCAAAATTCTAAGTCTGGTTGAAACACACTAATGATGAATGCAAAGTTCTTCCTCATCTCATAAATGTGCACAGACAAGATAAATCATTATTAAATATCACCAAACAAAACAGCAAATTAACTAAAGGAAAATTTTACTTATATTCATGTAATTATATCATAATTATGGTTATATTATTGCATTCATTCAAACATTTTTAAAAGTTAGAAACAAAATAATCAATAGAATTGTCACATGTAGGAAAAATGATAAATTTCACTAATAAATCTCTGATCAGTGTTTTTGTTGAGATTGACACATATCAGAGTAGTCTGCTGAAATTTCCATATTCTACCTCTGAAATTTACAAAAAAAGCAGCTTTTATTAACACTCAAACTTAAATCATAAGACTTTTAAGGGTCCTATGGTAAGACACTTTACTTATAAATAAGCCAAGCAAACCAGTGAAAATATATAAACCAACCGGCTCATTATCATATATTAAGAGAACTGTTTGTCAAAAATATAAGGACATTTAACTTGTTCATTAAATCAAAAGCAAGTCACAGAAATACAGATCAATGGGATAAAATAGAAAGCCCAGAGGTAAATCGACGCACCTATGGACACCTTAACTTTGACAAAAGAGGCAAGAATATACAATGGATTAAAGACAATCTCTTTAACAAGTGGTGCTGGGAAAACTGGTCAACCACTTGTAAAAGAATCAAACTAGAACACTTTCTAACACCATACACAAAAATAAACTCAAAATGGATTAAAGATCTCAATGTAAGACCAGAAACTATAAAACTCCTAGAGGAGAACATAGGCAAAACACTCTCCGACATACATCACAGCAGGATCCTCTATGAACCACCTCCCAGAATATTGCAAATAAAAGCAAAAATAAACAAATGGGACCTAATTAAACTTAAAAGCTTCTGCACAACAAAGGAAACTATTAGCAAGGTGAAAAGGCAGCCTTCAGAATGGGAGAAAACAATAGCAAATGAAGCAACTGACAACTAATCTCAAAAATATACAAGCAACTCCTACAGCTCAACTCCAGAAAAATAAATGACCCAATCAAAAAATGGGCCAAAGAACTAAATAGACATTTCTCCAAAAAAGACATACAGATGGCTAATAAACACATGAAAAGATGCTCAACATCACTCATTATTAGAGAAATGCAAATCAAAACCACTATGAGGTACCATTTCACGCCAGTCAAAATGGCTGCGATCCAAAAGTCTACAAGCAATAAATGCTGGAGAGGGTGTGGAGAAAAGGGAACCCTCTTACACTGTTGGTGGGAATGCAAACTAGAACAGCCACTATGGAGAACAGTGTGGAGATTCCTTAAAAAACTGGAAATAGAACTGCCTTATGATCCAGCAATCCCACTGCTGGGCATACACACCGAGGAAACCAGAAGGGAAAGGGACACGTGTACCCCAATGTTCATCGCAGCACTGTTTATAATAGCCAGGACATGGAACCAACCTAGATGTCCATCAGCAGATGAATGGATAAGAAAGCTGTGGTACATACACACAATGGGGTATTACTCAGCCATTAAAAAGAATACATTTGAATCAGTTCTAATGAGGTGGATGAAACTGGAGCCTATTATACAGAGTGAAGTAAGCCAGAAAGAAAAAACACCAATACAGTATACTAACGCATACATATGGAATTTAGAAAGATGGTAACAATAACCCTGTGTACGAGACAGCAAAAGAGACACTGATGTATAGAACAGTCTTTTGGAGTCTGTGGGAGAGGGAGAGGGTGGGATGATTTGGGAGAATGGCATTGAAACATGTATAATATCATATATGAAACGAGTCGTCAGTCCAGGTTCAATGCATGATACTGGATGCTTGGGGCTGTTGCGCTGGGATGACCCAGAGGGATGGTATGGGGAGGGAGGAGAGAGGAGGGTTCAGGATGCGGAACACGTGTATACCTGTGGCGAATTCATGTTGATATATGGCAAAAACCAATACAATATTGTAAAGTTAAAAAAATAAAGCAAATCTATGAATTCATGGGCTAAATATAAGACTTTATGAAAAATAAAACTAAAGTTAGTTGAAGAAAAGTAATAATGAAGATAACAAAAATTAAATAGGAAAAAAAAAGATTGAACAGGTATCAGTAAGCCTGAAGGTAATTATTTGGGGAAAAAAAATGAAAAAAACTCAGATACATTTGTGGTGTACAAAAATTAAATTGATAAAGAGAAAGAGGTCAAATAAATATTAGGATTGAAAAATAATATAATCAGAGAACCAACAAAACTAAAGTATATTAAAGGAATTCCATGAATTTTTGTTTTTTGACCATGCCATGCAGCTTATGGGATTTTTATTCCCCTACTAAGGATTGAACCTCGACCATGTCAGGGAAAGCATGAATCCTAACCACTGGACAACTATAGAATTCCCTCTATGAATAATTTTTATGCCAGTAAATTGGAAATTTTCTATGAAATTTAAATATCTTTATAAAAGTATAATCAATCTCAAGAAGAGATAATAATGAAAATCCAGATATATTTAGAACTATTAAAGAAATGGAACTACTGGCTTAAAAAAAAAATCTTTCCACAATAAGTATACCAGAATCAGAGATCTTTAGATGTAAATGTTTTCAGACTTTCAGTAAATAAAGCATTTCAATCATGTACTATTCAAAGAATGGGAAAAAGGGAGGGGAAAAAGGAGAGAGTGACTTGTTTCCCAGCTTTATGAAACCAACATAATCTTGACAACAAAACTAAAAAAATGGCAAGAGAAGAGAAAATAATATGTCCATCTCACTCACATGTCAAGTTATAGATATACTGAATAAAACACTGAAAAGCAAACACAACACATAAAAACATATCTACTGTTGTCTTTTAGGAATCCTAAGAAAATTGCTATTGAAAGATCTAAAAATATCATTAATTCATCACATCAACAGATTTAAAAGAGAAAATCATAATCATCTCAACACCTAGTCATAGTAAGAATTTTTAACAAACCAGAAAATGGAAAAGGTACCTACCAAGAAAACTTCAGGAATAACTGTTAATGATGAATTGTGAAATGCTCTATCATGTAATATTCAAATTGAACAAGTATTTCAGGACATATCTCTCAAGAATTCAACAATCTGAGCAATTAGTATTCTAAACAAGTGAACAGTATGGATGAACTTTATAATACACACCAATTTGCTTAGCATAGTGGTGGACAGACCTCAGACATTCATTAGTTAAAAAGTGTGATTTTTTTTTTTTACTTCTATCAAATAAATTGTTTATTGTCTTTTGGTAGCAAAGAAGCAATTCATGCATTTTACTTGTAAATACTTTCACTGATCTATATTTGAGACATCTTGACAAAATAAAAGGTGTGTACTTCAAGTAAAGCACTCAATCTTCCTTTTTTTTTTTTTTTTTTCCAGTTTTACATTAGTATATTGCCTTAAATAGAATTACTCTCTATAGTTTATCAGTATGTGCTCAACAACTGTTAGATGTCTTACTTCAGTGTGAAGGATTGCCGAATGCTCTGGGCCAGCATACTTGAACTGTTTATATCAGCACCCTAAAATCAGTTATCACAAACCAAATGAAATCAATGACCACACACTAGTATTTTTACATTTGTTAATTACTAACAAACTGATGACTACGACTGAGCGACTGAACTTTTTGTAAACTGTTACATCTTAAACATCTCTCTAAATGTGCATATGCACATGGTTACAAGAGGTTTTACAAATGTCCAAGACTTGAAGAATATTGGGAAAATTTTAATAAATTTTGATTCAGTTATACTTGTATTAGAATGTGTCCCAAAAATCACGTCAAGTAGCAATGAACTCAAGTAACCACATGCTCTTCATAGATTGTACAGGATAAGTAAGTTTGGAATAATTAAAGAGAGAAAAGGGGGTATTTAAAAATGTAGCTGAGTCCAACAGACAAAACTTTGTAAAAGTATGTCACCAAACGTGCTCAGCTAAAGAGGACACAGTCTCCATGGGGATTAATTTATTATCTGATGTTAAGTTGTTTTTTTCTTTTACAGTAGTCTTGTCTGTGAAGCTCAGAAGATTCTAGATCTTGACTTAGTCTCTTTCTTTCTAGGACCCACAGTGGGTACTCTCCAAGCCCCAGAGCTGGCATGCTTCCTCCTTTACCAAACCCTCACCAGGATTCTCTGAGCCTTCTTCTCAACTAGCCCTCAGTTTTGGCCTATAAGAACAGCACTTTTGACATAAATGATTTTGTCTACCCCGAGCACTGCACTACCTCCACGCCTCCCCTAACACACACACAGGGAGAGACTTGAACAAATATTAACATCATTTCTAACAGCTCAAGGGCACATCTAAGGATGACTCCCCTCCCTTACTATGCCTGCCTTTTAGTTCAACACTGCCAGGAAAAGGTACTGTTAATGAAAAATAAAGTTTTGTTCTTTGTAAATTCATTTAAGAATATTTAAGAAATGTCTTTATGGTGAAATCTAAAACCTGACTTTCTGTAGGCTATGTTTTCTGCAAAAATAGATTGAATTCTGAGTGCTAAATTTAGGAATATAGATTTGCCAAGAAAAAAATCTTGAAAAAGTTATTTGCATATGATACATGATCTAATTATCTGTGATTGGTTCTCACTTGTGGGCTTTAAGCTCTTCGTTTTCTTTTTCCTTTTTTTCCTCCAACTGAATGTTGTTTTTCACTTGAGCATTCCAAACTCATTTAGCTGGAAAACCAAATTCCCTGAAGTCCCATTAAGTATGTTGCTAAGCAAACTACCTAGCAGCATCTATGAACAGGAGTTCTGGATATAAGTCAGTCTTGCAAGTTGAGAGTAGGTCCAACTCTTTACGACCCCATGGACTGTAATCTGCCAGCCCCCGCTGACCATGGGATTTTCCAGGCAAGAATACTGGAGTGGGTTGCCATTTCTTTCTCCAGGGGATCTTCCCAACCCAGGGATCAAACCCGGGTCTCCTGCATTGCAGGCAAGTTCGTTACCATCTGAGCCACCAGGGAAGGTCAGCAAACCATTAAAGAAGAAAGGAGTGTTGATGCTTAGCTGGCTTATATTTCTTTCTGGGCCAATAGACACACTTATTGACCTATGGTAAATTTACTTTTTTTTGTACTCCTGCCTTTGAAACATCTTCCATAAGGCTATATAGATCTGCCTTAACAAGTGCTTCCTTAATTTGAAAAACAGATCTAAAGATTACCTTAAAGATTTACCTTCTAAGCCAGGTTGTAAATGATGGTTGAAACTTCCCCTTCATTCTTTCTATAGGAAATAAATTATCATGAGGAAATAACCTAGATTCTATACCTGATAGGAAAAATTAAGTTACTACAGGTTTTTTTTTTTAATGGATATTAGATCACTTGTTACTGAATTAAGTCTGATTAGTCTTCTAGGGCTATTGTAACAAAGTGCTACAAACCAGGTGGCTTAAACAGCAGAATTTGTTTTTGTTTTTTACTTCTTTATATATGAATACATTCAGGATTTGTTTCAAAAAGCAACCCAAGAATTAACAGTGAAACTGTTGAAACTGAGTCACTGTATTTTGGCACTTATTATGGATGAGCATTAGGAAGGAAAAAATAATTCTAAGAATGCTCTCCTAAAAAATAAAATAAGGTCTCTTTCTTTGTTAATTTGGGTCCAGCAGGCCCACAGAAAACACAACTAAACTCAGAAATCAAGACATCTTCCACACCAGAGAATTTGGATATGCAGCAAACAGATGGATTCGCAAAGAGTTTAAAGCCAATTTAAGAACAGAGTTGTTTGTTTCTGCACTTTCTCTAGATGACCATGGCAGGGGCAAAAGTCCAGAACAACTGGCAAGAACAGAAAGGCCATAAACATGATTTTTTGAAAGAAGGCTGAGGCCTGAAAAGAAGCCCATGATATTAGAGTTTAGGCAAGTGCATTTTAAGAACTAGAGCCTAGGACACTCATTTTCAGAAGAAATTGATCTAACTGGAAATACACATAAGAAGTAGAGAGAATGTACAGGATAGCTCCAGCAATAACAGTCCTACAAAACCACTCACTGACTGGCATGTCTAGATAAAAAGGTCTGAACTATGGAAAACAGTATGGACGTTCCTCAAAAAACTGAAAATAAAACCACCATATGCTCTAGCTATTTCACTGCTGAGTATATAGCCAAAGAAAATGAAGACACTTAATTGGAAAAGATAGGCACACCTCAACATTCATAGCAGCAAGATTTACAATAGTTAAGATATGGAAGCAACCTAGGTATTCATCAACAGACAAAAAAATAAAGATGATGCATATATATGCACACATAATACAATGAAATACTACTCAGCCATAATGAAGAATGAAATCTTGCCAATTGCAACAATGTGGATCCATCTGGAGGGCATTATGCTTAGTGAAATAAGTTAGAGAAAGACAAGTACTATATGTCATCATTTATATGTGAAATCTAAAAAAATATACAATAAGCTAGTGAAATGGCACCCCACTCCAGTACTCTTGCTTGGAAAATCCCATGGACGGAGGAGCCTGTTAGGCTGCAATCCATGGGGTCACTAAGAGTCGGACACGACTGAGCGACTTCACTTTCACTTTTCACTTTCATGCATTGGAGAAGGAAATGGCAGCCCACTCCAGTGTTCTTGCATGGAGAATCCCAGGGGCGGGGGAGCCTGGTGGGCTGCCATCTATGGGGTCGCACAGAGTCAGAAACGACTGAAGTGACTTAGCATAGCACAGTGAATATAACAAAACAGAAACAGACTCTCAGAAATGAAGAACTTGTGATTGCCAGTGTAAAGAGGTGTAGGGGAAGAGTAAGATAACATGAGGGCATTAAGAGGTACTAACTACTATGTATAAATTAAATAAGCTATAACGATATACTGTAAATCACAGGCAATACAGCCAATATTTTACAATATCTTTAAACAGAGTATAATCTATAACTATAAAAATATTGAATCTCTATGTTGTATACCTGAAACTAATACAATATAGTAAATCAACTATAATTCAATCAACAAATCAATGAATAAAAGAATCTGAGATTTCCCATCATTATACTCCTAGCTACTATTTACCAAAGGTATCATTTCACCTATATTGTTTTCTTGTACTTGAAAAGATTCTTAAAACAGAAAAATTAAGCTACAGACACATGAGCATGAAATAGGAAAAGAAGTGATCTTACTGCATGATCAGGCTATTCAGAATAGTTCTGGTTGTTTCAAAAGGGAGAGGAAAGTTCCAATCATGTGTTTGACTGTATTTCATAGGTACATTTTTACCCCAGTATAAAAATCCAAAACTTTTCTAAATATCCAGCAATGAATACATAATTGTTTTTCACAAGCACTGCAAACAACCCTTTTCTAACAGAAATATATGCCTATAAGACAAACTGATAGATAGACAGACACATACACATTCACTTAAGGGAGACAGGAAGACAGAGAGAGGGAGGGAGGGAAGGAAGGAGGGGACGAAGGAATGGGAAAGAGAGAGAGCACCATACAACATACATTTATATTTAAAATCACCATGTATTAAACTTTCCCACAAGGCAACCCTGGTCTCCCGCACTGCAGGCAGATTCTCTACCATCTGAGCCAGCAGGGAAGCCCCTTTCAATATTGCACCACCTCACAATCATTAGAAACTCACTAGGGTAACATAAAGTCAATGTTGGGAATCACTGATTTCAAGGGAAAAAATTCTAACTCTATACATATCACAATGAATATCTAAATATTTGTCTTTAAATCCCAGAGAGGCAGAGAGAACCATTCAGAGATAATCTGTAGAAGAGAAATAATTTCAGCCTTTCTTGCCTTCAGTCCCAAAGTTCAAGATTCTTCTGATGCAAAAAAAACATGATCAACCATTTATGGAAAATATATTGCATAACACTGAGTGTTTCAAGACTACAGTCACACAGTTTACAATAAATAAATTTGGGGGTGCCCAAATTGGAGAAGGAAACTTACCAACTTTCTGATCAAGTGAGGTTTGCTTAAGATAAATCTTAAGATGCCCATTACACTAGAAGTAACATGAACATTGTTTTCTTTTCAATTATAATCCTGATCCCCAAACAACAACAACACTACCAGGCAGTTTCACTAAAAGCAGGTAGAAATGTAACTTAAAATATATTAAATCAAGAATTAAAAAGATAAAGGCCAAGAAATAAAGTAAGGTTAGGGATGGGAAACAACAAGGAATCATAACTTGAAGGAAGAATGAGTGAATATCATGGGTTTGATGAAAAAGGGCACAGGCATTTGTTAATTTATTTTCTGGTTTAATAGAAACCATTATTAATCTCAATCAAGAAAGTAATGTATGCTTAGAATAATTTTTTCTATATTGTGAACACAAGCATTGTTAGACTGTTTTGAAGATAAACAAATCATGTATGTCATCTGCTAAATCTGTTAGCTAAATAGTATGAAATGTAAGAGACTTTCTAAATACAAGTAGCATCATGGCGCTAGTTCCTAAGCAGAATCCATGTAACTTCAAGTTCCCTGGAGAAAGAAAAAATTAAACTTCCAGCTTTCTTTAGCAATGATATTAGATCCATATTAAATTTAATCTCTAAATTTAAATACTCTAGGAGGCAGTTTCTTATTCTCTGTAAACATTTCTTCAATGTGGAGTTGTGTATGTTTTAAAGGTATTTTTAAAGGCAACATACCATTAAATTAATTAAAATCAACTTGAAGTTGGCAAAATGGCAGAGAATGCACAATAAAATGCTGGAAAAACCACTGTGAGATAATATATGGCAAAGAGGGAAATGTAAGCTGAGGGACTGTGACAGCACCATATGCTCCAGACAAATGAACAATACGTGAAGTCAGTAAGAATTCCAGCAGAGAATAACTGAGAACTCCAGTCATAAAAGCCCTAGGAGATTCTAATCTCCTGGAAGTAGTTTTCTCACAAAGCTTTAACATCACCACCAAAGTGCCATAGTCAGAGAAAGGGAATTTTTAATAATGGAATTTTCTTTTTCAGAATTTTATAAAACTAGATAATGGCACCTGAAAACTTCTCTTTTGATAAAATACAAGTCTATCTGTCAAAAGTACCATTTTCTGATAAAATTTTAATGACTTTTTAAAGATTTTTCTACACCATTTTTCCTACAAGAATAAAAATTTATTAACACACACAAAAAAATAACTGATTTGAAAAAGAAAAAAATTAAAAACAATCCAGTATCTAAATGAGGTTCATTAGGGTTACATCAGGTAAAAGTATGCTCACTTAATTTTTATCGTACTTAATCATGTTATATTTAAAAAGTATTATAAATTACCAAATGTAATATAGGCAAAATAATTCCTTCATTTTATAAACCAAGAGTCTGATGTCCACATAACAGATTAACTTGCCAAAGGCCGCAATGCTCACCTCTAGGCTGTAAGTTGCTCTGACATTGTATAAATCTCCATTATGTTTTCTAAGTTTGGAATAGTGCCTGCCATCTAGTATTACCAATGCAGGATTCAGCCAACTGTCTCATTGGTCAAGTTGCTCCATCATAGAAAGAATAGTGAAAATACCATTTACACCCACTGCAAGCAACTTTCCAAACAAATTCTGAGTTGAGAAACTAAAAAGGTGCCATTGTGTTGCTTCTACATGAGCAGACACTGTATTGAATACACACACTCACAAGTTGACTGGTAAACCCCATGGTCTAATTTCCCCATTGGTGACATGTAGGGTAACTCATATTTTCAAGAGAAGTATCACTTGACTTAATGAATGATTTGATAACTGACCAGAAGGGAATATAACATAGTAATTAAAAGCTTGGACTATAGACAGTTTAACATGCAGCTCGGCTACTACCTGTTTGAAAAGTTATACAACATTCTTTGCCTTAGTTTCCTCATCTGTAAAATAATAGACAGATGATATGGTTAGTTACAATATTAAATGAGCTATTCTTGTACACTATTTCTACATTGGACTTCCCTGCCATGGAAGCACTGTGGATCAAGTGCTACAACATACATACTATCAGGGGCATGTTGGCATGTCTACTATGAACAACTTCTATAGAAAGTTTGAATAATCTATAATAATCAATAGACGACTGTCTACAAATACTCATAGGGGAGAAAACATTGCTGTTGCAAGAAGTAAACTAAGGTCACATCAAGGATTGAAGTACTCGTCCAGGCTTTGGCCATTCATATGTATTCTCTTACATACTGCTTATGAGCTACTTAGTAAACTTTCTAAAGATGCTGAAGATGGCAAATCTATCTGTAGAACACAGATTTGTTCTACACAGAGGCTGTGATTTTTATGCATGGCTTGAAACACTGGTGACCACAGTGGTGTCGGGATCCACACATGCATTCTTTTTCTCATGTTGGTAAATAGTGAACTAGTATGTTCCCTATCAGAGAGCTAGGTATGAGTGTATTTCTGGCGTTTAACAGTGTAACTTTTAATCCCTAGTGGACTAGCAGAGACAGTGTGCATCCTGGGATGTTTGCCACACTATCAGAAGAACAAGGCATGACGGAAATGTAATCCATACACTAAATGAGAGTAAGAAGAATTTAAGATCTATTGATTACAGAGCCTATCTATCAAGAAAATGGAGATTATTGTTCACTGAAGCACTATTTACAGTACCTAGAACATGGAAGCAACCTAGATGTCCATCAACAGATGAATGGATAAAGAAGTTGTAATAAATATACACAATGGAATATTCAGTTTAGTTAGTCGCTCAGTCGTGTGTGACTCTTTGCGACCCCATGAATGGCAGCACGCCAGGCCTCCCTGTCCATCACCAACTCCCGGAGTCCACCCAAACCCATGTTCATTGAGTCAGTGATGCCATCCAACCATCTCATCCTCCATCGTCCCCTTCCCCTCCTGTCCTCACTCTTTCCCAGCATCAGGATCTTTTCAAATGTGTTAGTTCTTCGCATCAGGTGGCCAAAGTGTTGGAGTTTCAGCTTCAACATCAATCCTCCAAATGAACACCCAGGACTGACCTCCTTTAGGATGAAATATTACTCAACCATAAAAAGGAACACATTTTTATTAAATTTTTATTTATTTAATAAATTTAATAAATTTATTAAAACCACCTCAGTTTTAATGAGGTGGATGAACCTAGAACCTATTATACAGAGTGAAGTAAGTCAGAAAGAAAGAGATAAATATCATATTCTAATGCATATAAATGGAATCTAGAAAAATGATATGGAAGAATTTATTTAGGCTACAATGGAGAAACAGACATAAAGAATAGACTTATGGACACGGGGAGAAGGGAGAAGAGGGTGAGAAATATGGAAAGAGTAACTTGGATGGAAACTTACATTACCATATGCACAATAGATAGCCAACAGGAATTTGCTGTATGGCTCAGGAAACTCAAACAGCGGCTCTGTATCAACCTAGAGGGGTGGGATTGGAGGGAGACGGGAGGGAGGTTGAAAAGGGAGGGGAAATATATATACCTATGGCTGATTCATGTTGAGGTTTGACAGAATACAACAAAATTCTATAAAGCAATTATCCTTCAATAAAAAAAATTAATTTTAAAAAAGAATATGGAGATCAATTATTATGAAAAGAGTTTCTAAGATTATGTTATCTTTTAAAAGAACCACAAGCAATAACCAACCAGCCTTTCTCTGTTTTATCACTTCACGATCTTCTCATCTCCAAAAAGAAAGAAACAAATCTATAATTTCAAAATACTCTAAAAATGTCTAACTTACAATAAAGTTAAAGGTATTAATGTAACAGTGCTGACTTATAAGCTTAAACATCTCTTAAAATGAATTCTGAACATCAACACTTCTCACAAAAACAAAAAAGTAGAAAACCCTGTGCACCCATTAGTGTGAAAGAGCATCCATCAATTTTTACTATCTGAATATCATACAGAAAAATTACACACCCATTAAGGTCCATCTAGTCAAGGCTGTGGTTTTTCCAGTAGTTATGTATGGATGTGAAAGTTGGACTATAAAGAAAGCTTAGCACCAAAGAATTGATGCTTTTGAACTCTGGTGTTAGAGAAGACTCTTGACAGTCCCTTGGATTGCAAGGAGACCCAACCAGTCCATTCTGAAGGAAATCAGTCCTGGGTGTTCATTGGAAGGACTGAAGCTGAAACTCCAATATTTTGGCCACCTGATGCGAAGAGCTGACTCATTTGAAAAGATGCTGATGCTGGGAAAGATTGAAGGCAGGAGGAGAAGGGGACAACATAGGATAAGATGGTTAGATGGCATCACTGACTCAATGGACATGAGTTTGGGTAACTCCGGGAGTTGGTGATGGACAGGGAGGCCTGGTGTGCTGCGGTTTGTGGGGTGGCAAAGAGTCAGACATGACTGGGCAACTGAACTGACTGACTGATACACATTCATGTAAGGTTTAATAAATCTTGGGATCCTAGCCTTAGACTCATTACAATGAACTAAAATCAACAGTGAATTGGCTATAAACACACAGGCTCATAACAATACTATTTCACAATTTAACAACTCTAAAATTTCCAGTCCTTTCACATAGTAAATCTCATTGCACAGTTAAAAAATGAGATGAGGCAGGTATCAAGAATAAGAAAAAATAAGAAACTAAGGCAGACACAGATTAATGACTTCCTACAGTTTTATAGCCAAACATCATCATCTTCCTACAAATGATGTTTATAACTAAAGCCTTTGACTGTGTAGATCACAACAAACTGTGGAAAATTCTTAAAGAGGTGGAAATACCAGAGCACCTTACCTGCCTCCTGAGAAATCTGTATGCAGTTCAAGAAGCAACAGTTAGAACTGGACATGGAACAAGAGACTGGTTCCAAATAGGGAAAGGAATATATCAAGGCTGTATATTGTCACCCTACTTATTTAACTTAGATGCAGAGTACACCATGCGAAATGCCAGGCTGGATGAAGTGCAAACTGGAATCAAGATTGCCAGGAGAAAGATCAGTAACCTCAGATACGCAGATGACACCACCCTTATGGCAGAAAGCAAAGAAGAACCTAGAGTCTCTTGATGGAAGTGAAAGAGGAAAGTGAAAAAGTTGACTTAAAACTCAACATTCAGAAAACTAAGATCATGGCATCTTATCCCATCACTTCATGGCAAATAGATGGGGAAACAATGGAAACAGTCACAGACTTTAATTTTGGGGGCTCCAAAATCACTTCAGATAGTGACTGCAGACTTAAATTAAAAGACGCTTGCTCCTTGGAAGAAAAGTTATGACCAATCTAGACAGCATATTAAATAGCAGAGACATTACTTTGCCAACAAAGGTCCATCTAGTCAAAGCTATGGTTTTTCCAGTAGTCAGGTATGGATGTGAGAGTTGGACTATAAAGAAAGCTGAGCACCGACGAATTGATGCTTTTTTTTTTTTTTAAGTTACACAGATTTTTTATTTTTTTTTTATTATTATTATTATTATTTTACTTTACAATATTGTATTGGTTTTGCCATACATCAACATGCATCCGCCACGGATGTACACGTGTTCCCCATCCTGAACCCCCCTCCCACCTCCTTCCCCATACCATCCCTCTGGGTCATCCCAGTGCACCAGCCCCAAGCTTCCCATATCCTGCATCGAACCTGGACTGGCGAATTGATGCTTTTGAACTGTGGTGTTGGAGAAGACTCTTGAGAGTCCCTTGGACTGCAAGGAGATCAAACAAGTCAATCTTAAAGGAAATCAGTCCTGAATATTCATTTGAAGGACTGATGCTGAAGCTGAATTTCCAATACTGTGGCCATCTGATGCGAAGAACTGATTCATTGGAAAAGACCCTGATGCTGGGAAAGATTGAAGCTGGAGGAGAAGAGGACCACAGAGGTTGAGATGGTTGGATGGCATCACTTAAGATGGACAATGTTTGAACAAGCTCCAGGAGTTGGTGATGGACAGGGAAGCCTGGCATGCTGCAGTCCATGGGATCACAACAAGTCGAACACGACTGAGCAACTGAACTGAACTGAACTGAATAACTGATGAGTGAGAAAACCTACTCTTCTGAATCTTGATTCAATGCCTATTACCATACACACTCAAGCGTATTTACACACACACTGCCTAGAGCCATAATCTATATTTTTATTATACATTTTATTTTTGAAGCTACTACCTCACCCAATGCAAAAATATACTGCTGGTTTCAAAGATCACAGTGCTTATTAAAAATATACAGCCTGAATCTTTTGGCCCTTATTTGCTTATTTTTACATTTTGTGATTACATTCTCTCTGCTTCAGAAAATTCTATTACTGTATGAAAAACTATTAACCAGCCTCCTATTGACTCTGGTAAAACAATTATTGAAAAAAAAAGAACATAGCCCCGTGTACATGGCAACAAATACAATTCCTTCTTGGCACAGATGCAGAAATTCAAATCACCGGGAATGAATCTGAAAGATGTTTTGAAATCAATACATGTGCAATAAACGGTCAGAGAGAAATATGAAAATCAGGACAGGTAGACATATATCAAAATTAACATTAAAAGAATTCCTCTAAGTAAGCTGGACTTTCCAATAAAGAATAAAAAGCGAAGAAATAATTCAATAGACAGTTACCATATAACCCAGCAATACCATAGCTAGGTATATACACAAGAGAGCTGGGAACATATATCCACACAAAAACATATACACTACTCTCCATAGCAGCAGTATTCACTGTAGCCAAAAAGTGAAGACAACCCAAGTGTATGTCAATAGGTGAATGGATAAGCAAAATGTGGAATATCCATATAATAATGTATTAGTCATATAAAGGAAGGAAATTTTGATGTACACTATGGCATGAATGAACCTAAAGACATTTTGCTAAGTGAAGTAAGCTAATCACAGAAGGCCACATTTATGTGACTCCATACATATAAAATGTCTGAAACAGAGGATTCTACATAGAAAATATATATATATGTGTGGTTGTTTAGGGCTGGGCTGGGAGAGATGAGGGATAGGAGGAGAAGGCAAAAGCTAACAGGTCCTAGCTTTGTTTTGGATGTGATGCATGTGTTGTAACACACACTGCAGTGATGTTAAAACCATCTGTGACTAAAAAAACCATTGAATTATATACAGTACATATACTGCATGGTATGTAAATTAGCTCAATTAAATTTGTTGGAAAAAATGGCATTAACAACTTGTATACCAAAGAAAATTCTATATGAGAAATAAGCCTCAAGAAGTATTGATCAGTACAAAGGGGTGTGAAAGTCAGTCAGTCGTGTCTGACTCTTTGCAACCCCATTGACTTATACAGTCCATGGAATTCTCCAGGCTAGAATACTGGAGTGGGTAGCCCATCCCTTCTCCAGCAGATCTTCCCAACCCAGGACTCGAACTGGGGTCTCCTGCATTGCAGGTAGATTCTTTACCAACTGAGCTATCAGGGAAGCCCATACAAAGAGGAGGTGGGGAATAAGTAGCAAATTCAAGCACTTTATGGTAACCTTTTACTCACATAATGATCATCAATTCATTATTCTCAGAATTTATGCATTTGAGTTTTATTTTTTGAGGTATCTGAACTGTATGACATAACAGTTACTTCAAATCTTTCAGAAGTTTCTTTCCCTGAGGCATAGAGTGTAAATTCACTAATGTTTATCTGGATTGTGTATTATTTTAATTCCTAAGTTATAAATGCACTTTTGAGTAATGATATACAATGGGGTAGGTAGGAAAGAAATTGATATAGACCAACCTAGGTTTGTTGTAAAGAGGAATCTATAATTTGTACTCCATTAGGAATCACATGATTCATAAGATCAGAAATAATCTGCAGAAACGCAAAATGGATCTGCAGTATAGAACTTCAAAAGCAAAAATGCACCAGATAATTTAAATAAGAGGTGAAATATTTTAAGTGTAAGAAACATACCATTTTATTTTATTAAATCAGGGTATTTTACTTTATATTGAGAAATATACATATACACAAGTCAACAGAAGAAATGTATTTACCCCATTACAATCAAAATGTATCTTTCATCTTTGAAGTAACATATATACATTAATATGAGAAGAAGGATCAGAAAATTGAGTCTTGTCATACGGATATCATTTGTCAAGTATATAGCATATTGTAAAACTACTTATAAATGTCACAGAGAAAAAAATCACTATACTTCCCCCTTTTTCTAATCATGAAAATTAAAATATGTTGCTTAAAAATAATGTAAAATCATTTAAAGCATACAGAAAAATAAATGGTCCATTGCATGGACTTCTATTGCCTATGGTTTCCCAGTGACTCCCTTCCAGTTACGGCATATTGCTTAACATAGTGCATTATCAAAACAATGAAAATTAGAAACTAAAGAAGAGCAAGGAGAGATAAGAAAGCCTTCCTCGGTGATCAATGCAAAGAAATAGAGGAAAACAACAGAATGGGAAAAACCAGAGCTCTCTTCATGAAAAGTAGTGATACCAAGGGAACATTTCATGCAAAGATAGGCACAATAAAGGACAGAAATGGCATGGACCTAACAGAAGCAGAAGATATTAAAAAGAGGTGGCAAGATTACACAGAAGAACTATATAAAAAAAGATCAAAATGATCCAGATAACCATGATGGTGCGATCACTCACCTAGAGCCAGACATCCTGGAATGTGAAGTAAAGTGGGCCATAGAAAGCATCACTATGAAAAAAAGCTAGTAGAGGTGATGGAATTCCAGATAAGCTATTTCAAACCCTAAAAGATGAAGCTGTTAAAGTGCTGCACTACATATGGCAACAAATTTGGAAAACGAAGCAGGACTGGCCACAGGACTTGAAAAGGTCAGTTTTCATTCCAATCCCAAAGAAAGGCAATGCTAAGGATGTTCAAACTACTTCACAATCTCATTCATCTCACACACTAGCAAAGTAATGCTCAAAATTATCTAAGCAAGGCCTCAACAGTACATGAATCGAGAACTTCCACATGTTCAACCTGGATTTAGAAAAGGCAGAGAAACCAGAGATCAAGTTGGCAATATCCGCTGGATCATCAAAAAAGCAAGAGAGTTCCAGAAAAACATCTACTTCTGCTTTATTGACTGTACCAAAGCCTTTGACTGTGTGGATCACAACAAACTGTGGAAAACTCTTGAAGAGATGCGAATACCAGACCACCTTACCTGCCTCCTGAGAAATCTGTATGCAGTTCAAGAAGCAACAGTTAGAACTGGACATGGAACAAGAGATTGGTTCCAAATAAAGAAAGGAGTATATCAAGGCTGTGTATTGTCACCCTACTTATTTAACTTAGATGCAGAGTACACCATGTGAAATGCCAGGCTGGATGAAGCACAAGCTGGAATCAAGATTGCCAGGAGAAATATCAATAACCTCAGATACGCAGATGACACCACCCTTATGGCAGAAAGCAAAGAAGAATTAAGAGCCTCTTGATGAAAGTGAAAGAGGAGAGTGAAAACGTTGGTTTAAAACTCAACATTCAGAAAACTAAGATCATGGCATCTCATCCCATCACTTCATGGGAAATAGATGGGGAAACAATGTAACCAGTGACAGACTTTATTTTTGAGGGCTCCAAAATCACTGCAGATGGTGACTGCAGCCATGAAATTAAAAGATGCTTGCTTTTGGAAGAAAAGCTATGGCCAACCTAGACAGCACATTAAAAAGCATTACCAACAAATATCCATCTAGTCAAAGCTATGGTTTTTCCAGTGGTCATGTGTGGATGTGAGAGTTGGACTATAAAGAAAACTGAGCACCAACGAATTGATGCTTTTGAACTGTGGTGTTGGAGAAGACTCTTGAGAGTCCCTTGGACTGAAAGATCAAACCAGTCAATCTTAAAGTAAATTGGTCCTGAATATTCATTTGAAGGACTGAAGTTGAAGCTGAAACTGCAGTAATTTGGCCACCTGATGCGAAGAACTCATTGGAAAAGACCCTGATGCTGGGAAAGATTGAAGGTGGGAGGAGAAGGGGATGACAGAGGATGAGATGGTTGGATGGCATCACTGACTCAATGGACATGAGTTTGAGCAAGCTCCAGGAGTTGGGAAGCCTGGTGTGCTGCAGTCTATGGGGTCACAAAGAGGTGGACACCACTGAGCAACTGAACTAAACTGAACTGATCCCGTTAACATCTTCTCGTTTATTCATACAATTTTTTTCTTCTAGAATATGCACTTCATTTGATGACTAGCAAGCCCTCAAGTTTATTGATGAATGTGGTCAGGGAAATACGTAATTTGTCACTACAACAAAAAAAACTAATTTAATTACTGAGTTTGAAACTGCATTATTTTTTGAAAATCTGTCCTCTTTTCTTTGCCCTTCTGTTAATTATTATTTTCTGTCTTTCCACATCTCCAACTTTAAAAGGTGTAGTTGTCAAATAGAGTAATATAGAGAATATGAAACTGCAGATCAGTCAATGTTGTTATGAAGTAATTGTACATCCATTAGTCCAGGAAGTAACTAAAATCATTGTTACAAGGACCTTTGGAGATGACCCACAAATTCAATTTACCTAGATTAGTCTTAGCCATAAAACTCAGTGAAAGTTAGGAATCTGTGAGATTTCTTTTATGTACACGTGTGTATAGCAAACATGACAGAAAGATGGGGTGGGAGGTTTCATGTCCCAGAGAGTGTGAAGAGCCTGCAAGGTACTTAGAATCAGAGGGCAGAAGGTTGAATCCTAGCTTCCTCATTCCCTAAGTTTTTTTGCCTGGATCTTCACTTTCTTTCACTGTAAAAATGGGGTCCTACTGAGGATCGAATGGAACAAGAAAGCATCTAATATCATGAGAGGAACACAGTATAAGATTTAGTATGCTAAATGCTTTTCATATTACTGTTTCCAGCTAGTTAGCAGGTATCTACATACTCCCAAGAACCAGCAAGCATCTTTCCCATGAATCACAGAACCAAAAAATAAAATTTTGCTGAAATGAATGTATTAATTACTTTCAATTCAACTATGCACAAGTATTAACAAAACCTCTACTTTTTAATCCTGGATGCTATATATAAGATATATGCTTCATTTTATAAACTAGGAAGAATTTTGACATGCTGTTTATTAGGGTCCTATGATGGTTCCAGGATAGAAAAATACTATTCTTTAAAGTTAAATTGAGCATTAAAAAAAAAACATATTATAGTGCTTAGTTGAAGCTATTGAAAAAATGATATTTAGTTTTTACAACCACCAAGTACCATACCATTATTTCTATACTATCTTTCTATTACACAATTATGACTATATTAGTTCACCATTATTATCACTACATGTAGACCTATTTAAATATAATTAGGAGCACACATTACCTGATTTCCTTATTACCATACTATTTTCGTTGCCAATAGACAATTTGCACGTATGTTTGAGATCCACACAATAAGAATGTCTTAAGATCACTGAGCCCAATTTCCCCTGCTGCGATTTACTGGAGAATACGTAAAGCAGTATCTTCATGTGCTTTTCTCAAGTAGGAATGGATAACAGTTCCCCTAACCACATACTGTAAACAAGCTTCTAACGAACACTCTGCTACTTCTGTCACGCTTATCGCCATGCTGATTCTTTATATGTTTGATTACTAGAATGTAAGCTCTGTGAACAGGGATCTTGCCTGTCTTGTTCCTTGTTATATACATGCAATCCTCTATACACTCACTGACATATCGTAAGTGCTCAATACATGGATTAGATGAAGGAGTGGATCATGTATATGAGCATCCTGAAACACTGAAATAGGTCATAGTTTGGAAGGGAGACATGGAAGAACGAATACATCCATTCTAATGGGTGTCTCCAGCTAAACTCATAGGCTACAGCCCCACATACACAGCTAATAGTTGGCAGCACAGTGAAGCCAAACCCAGGTGATCAGTAAGAGCCACAAGGAAGGCTCGGTTGCCTTAAGGCACAGTGTTGAACTTTCTGGTTTTCAAAGTGGATACTGGGATAAATGTGAAGGTTTTACGTAATACTAAATAAATGACCAGCATTATTTAATCCAGTTGCCTGCCAAAAACAATAACAAAGACTGACCCTTAACGTTTCTCAATAGTATGATAAAAGCTAACTCAAGAATGAAGTATACTAAGGTCTTCTTCTTGTCACTTCCATGCTGTTCATTACCTCTTACTGCTAAAACCTATAGCTATAGATTTTGTATCTAGCTAATCTGTCACTTTAGATAGGCTCTGACCTTGCTTACATATTGAATACGATTCTTTGGATTCAAAAGCTTTAAGAATAAACATTTCAATACACAGTCATTTCGGACTTCAATAAACTAAGCAGGGAGAGAAAAAAAAGATTTTTAAACCTCTTCCCTCTAAGTGGCTGAAGAGGGAATGAGTGTAGAATTGATATATAAAATACAGAATCTTACTTTTTCCTTCCATGAGCCATCCTTAGTATAGTCAGTTCTGTTCAAGTGTCATCCCTTTTAGGCTTTCCGGACTCAGCGTACTCAAAGGAACTCTGGGACAGATTCCCATTTACTAGGCGAATGGAACTAAATCCATTCTTCTTTCTGTCCTTCTCCTGCCTCCAGGTGTTTACCACTTCTTTGACTCGAATAGATCTGAGGAACGCAGACCTGCCCCGTGGTTTCAACATGATTCAGGCACAGAGGGGGCAGGCTGCTTCTGCATCCAAACTCTATGATAGATTCCACTGAAAGAATCTTCAGATTCCTTGAAACTCAAGAAAGCAGTCATCAGGGATTCAGGATAGAGTTTGTCAGTTGATTTATCAACTGAAAAGGAAAAATAAAGGAAGATATTAAGTCTGAAAAATGAGAAGTAGAAATAGAGCATAAAGTACCCCCAGGGATGAAAAAGTTAAGAAAATGACTCAAGGGGATAAGAAAACAAAACAGTCAATCGTGTTCCTCAGGGAAAACAGCTGGGAGTGGAGGGTAGAAGTGAGAGTGTGTTGGGAGTTGAAAGCAGTCATGATTTTAAGAATAGATTTAGGTGGATATAAAAAAACAAACAAAAAAACCTTGATCCAGTAGTTATATTCAATGGACCTAGAGGCAAAGACAAGCAGAAGAAAAATAACTCAGGCTAGTTTCCAAATAATTTGGATTCTCTCAAGTCCTTATGTATATTGTAAATTTAAATTTAGAAGTTACAATTCATTAATCAAATTAACTACAATTTGTACCATGACTTGAATGCTAAATCTTACATAGATTGGCAGTTCTCTCTTAAATTGATGCCTTGCTAGATTATATAAACTTTTATACTACTACACCCAAAATTTAAACTATCATGTAT
Source organism: Bos indicus (assembly GCF_029378745.1). Classification (NCBI taxonomy): domain Eukaryota; kingdom Metazoa; phylum Chordata; class Mammalia; order Artiodactyla; family Bovidae; genus Bos; species Bos indicus. The sequence goes on along the minus strand of NC_091763.1, from coordinate 57,498,957 downwards.
ATTAAATGCTAAGCCATTAAGTATTTATAAGTGCATCTTAAATGTTTATATTGTGGCTGCATCTAAATTTTATGTTCTGCTTAACCCCATTATGTTCGGCTTAACCCCATGCTGCCTGAAAAATGAATGATGTTAAATTTCAAATAAGTAGTACTGTATATAAACACTATGCTTTTGTAAATGCATGTTAAAATTACGCTGATAAAATATCACCATCCTGGAAGGGAAGTGAATCATTTTGATGCATGTTACTGTAAGCCTTTATAAGGGATATTAGTCACATACTCAAATTTAGTTCTGATTACAAAACAAAAATATGTTGGAAATTCCATAAAGATCAAACTAATTAAAGTACTTAATTGCCTCTGACTAATTATGGAAACTGGCAAGCTCAGTAAGGAAACAGGTTTTTTTTTTTAAGGAGTTTATATTTTAGGCCATACTTCCTAGGCTTTACTTTACTGGGAGCCACTTCTATCATCTCACATCTGATATTACAAACTCTGTCCACAGAGAGTTATAAAGGGAAATGACTACATATGCATTCAGAGTTTAACTGGGACAAGCAGAAGCTATATTCTCAGACTGAGCAGCCAGAAGTTGTGTTGGCACTTTCCTTAACAGCTATATTGTATCTTGCTTCTCATTAGCATGACCTCTCATGTCTAAGTTTGTGGTGGTGGTTGTTAAAAGAGCAATTTCTTCTATGGGGCATATTTGGAGATCATGGTGGGTCTTTAAACTCAAAAGAACAAAGTGCCTGAATCAGGAAATTGCAAATCCCTGTGAAATATTTAACATAAAAGATAGAATTTCAGACATAAAGGAAAGAACATGGACTCTTGAGTTCAAGTGATACTGTCTGGTTTTGTTTTTTTTTTTTTTTTAAAGCCAGCTCTGCTTCTTAATAGGTATGCCCATGAGAATTTGAGGAAGTGACTTTATTTCTCTTGGTCTCATTGTCTGCATTTATAAGATGGAAATAATAGCACCTAATTTGCACTGCTGTCACAATAATAGGGAAAATATAAGCAGTATAACTTATTTATAAAAATTGAAAGTGCTCATGAATGGGAGTTTTTATATTTTATATTCAATGAAAGACAATTTTTTTGTCATTTGTTTTGTTCACTCTTTATTACAAGAACAGGAGTAGCCATGAAGAACCAGAGTGCTCTGGGGTCTTTCTGAGAGAAATTATACTTCTGCCTTAAGAATCAAACAGAAACAGGGGGAGGGGATAGTGAAAATGGAGTCAACAAGTAAATGGCCTATGTTCTTTAATCTTTACTTAAAATTATTTGCAGTGCCAACTTCCATATAAAATGACAGCGTCCATTTATAGGAAAACTATATTGCATAAAGTCAATTATCTATAGTATTCCAAGGCACATATGTATTAATAATTTGAAGTCAGTGACAATCACAAATACTCAATTTATCCTAATTCTGTTAAACAAGGATATAATCCATTCATTCTCTCAAGCACTGCAAAAGCTTCCCTTTCCTTCTCTAAAAGCCCTCTCCTTCTATAGAGCATCTGGGCTCAGTACAGAGACCATGAGGAGCACTTGTCACAAGCAGGACTGGAAAGGCCGTTCTTTCCACCCTGCCTCAAGACTGCCATAAGCACACTGGTGAAGGAAGCCTCCTGTGCTAATTGTAGAACTCAAACAGCAGTGGGACTTTGGGTGTAACCCTAGAAGGTCCCAGACACTGCCTCTTAATGACTATGCCACCATTCAAAACTATCCCTAGATATGAATGTATGTATGCATGTTGGGGGTGGGAGGTGGTGGCATGTGTGTGTATGACATAAAATCTGAATTTAGGAGTATTCAGTTAGTGTATAGGAAACCAGTATATCTATACCCCCATCCCCACCCCAATTACTCTACAATAGTATCTATACAAAATCTGTAAAATAAGACAATATGTGAAAAAAACAGTTGAATCCAATAAAGACAGTGTTAACAATACTCTCTTTCAGGCCCTATTAATAAGTATATATTAAAATAAGTCTCTGTCTAGATGGTTACTGGTTTGCTTTCTTTCAAGTAGCTTTACTGCTGATCCGTACATGAATGTCATCACTGAATGGAAACAGTCCAAGGACTCATATCACTCCCACTACAAGGAGAAGCTTCAATAAATTTCAAAAGCTATGGCGGTGGTCCAGTCCCTGTGCCATATGGCATTCCACCTGCCCCAAGAAGTTTCGTTAATGTCCTTTAAAGCTCCAAATAAAAATACTGAGACATAAACAATCAAGTTTGCTTTGCAGTTGGGTTTTTTGAGCTCTGTGTGGTAGCTGCAAAAATTCCCCATGCTGTGTGTGTTAATGAGACCCTCCATAGGCACCATTAATACATAAAAGCAATCACCCATAACTCACAGGCTTTTCCTCCTGACTATGTCTGACTGTGTTCACTGCATTTAGCAACCAGAAATATACCAGGAAAAGTCAGTCTGGATGTCAGGTGATAGGAGGAATGAAGATCTAAAAGTGACAACAAAATTTTAAAAATCTAGAGGTTCTAGGACATCACCTCCAAAGATTTATTTCTAAAAGAATTTAGCAATGAAACACAAAAATACATTAAAAGTGAACAAGGGATTTCCCTGGTTGCCTAGTGGTTAGGATTCCGGGCTTTCACTGCCAGGGCCAGTGTTTGATTCTTGGCTGAATAACTGATATCCTGCAGGCTGAGAGGTGCGGCTAAATAGCAACTAGCAACCAGTAAACAGCAACTAGCAAAACTAAAAACCCACTGTAAGTGTATTCTTAGAGGTCAGAACAAGATTAGGAAATTTTCATTTCTATAATGTAATGAAAAGAATAGCAAGGAAATGGAAGCCAAATGATTGCTAGATCCCTTTGCATTATTGTCTAATGACTTTGCTCATCCAAATATTTCTTTCAATAGTTCTAAGCATTTTGTATTAAATAGCAAGAATAGTACAATCAGAAATGAGTGGGCTCGCCTAGCTGTTTTAAATGTAAGGGAATATGCTTTAATCTAAAAAATTGTAATGAGAATTATATATTTATTTATTTACATCTATATAACAGAATAGACAAACATAATCCTAAATTCTTTTATTATAATATTACATACTCAATGATTAAGTTAAAGATTATTAAAAAAAAAAAAAAAACCCTCTCATCATTTCCAACTCTTTGAGACCCCATGAACTATAGCCTGTCAGGCTCCTCTCTGTACATGGAATTCTCCAGGCAAGAATACCTTGAGTGGATACCAGTTCCCTTCTCCAAGGGAATCTTCCCAACCCAGGGATCAAACACAGATCTCCTGCATTGCAGACAGATTTTCTCCAGACAACCCCCAAAAGATCATAGGTTCTATCAGTTTTATAGGTAGGTAGAGGCACTAAAATGGAAAATGAAAAGGGCCTTGACAATTTGAAGAAAAATTTATTAAAAATCATACATTTTTCATTAAAAAATTAAAATGGAGGACAAGTCCCCCTTACCATATCAGCATACAGAATCTTCCACTGTCTTCACATATCTATCATTATACTCCCCACCTTGGCAGTACTGCCTTCAGTGCTGCTTTTAAACAGTTCTCTAACCAGGCCTCACAAACCCAGGGGTCCATACATTGAATTCAGAGACATGTATAAACCTGGGAGGAATTTCTTTCTTTTTTCTTTTTTTGCTAACCTCTCCCTGTAACTTAGCATTTTATTCTACAGTGAACATAGGAAAACACCAACCACCACAGTCATATTAGCAGTCACCTATACCTTGACATATTTTTTTTTTCCTTTTAAAATCACCTTGAGATTATAACCATTTTTACACCCAAAACTGGATCACAGCATTTAGTACATTAAAATACATTATGAAGAAGCACATACATAGTACATCACAAACTTTATATATTTTGATGTTTTATATATATATATATAAATAAAACTGGTTTCCCTTGTAATCTATATATTTTATTCATTTAAAAATTTATTCTAAGGGGTCTATAGGTCATAGAAAATTCCCACCAAAGGTATCCATGATACAAAGGAAGGGTACAAGTTCTCTTTTTTAAAGGCAACCCCACACAGCAGTGATGTCCATATATAAGTTTCTGGCACAGGTCTGTCACCACAACTGGAGTTACAGCCTTGAGATACCCCCTCACGTCTACTCAGGCCTGCATCATTCCTCTCTTCTGCCTACAATATATCTTAATATCATTCCATTCTATCGTTTTAAGCATCCAGGACCATATCTCAGCTTTTATCAGGTAGGTTGATGAGGAAATCAATAGCAATATATAATCTCAGAATGGTTCTCACTACACAGTTCTTCAAGAATCTCTGGGATCTGTGTGACAAGGACAGGGTCAGACTGAGCAACACTGGGAAGAAGCCACTTGTGTTTTTGGAAATCTCTGACAACTGTCTATAACCACACCCTTTTATTTTATTTATTTATTTTCAGTTTTTGTATCTTCCTGTCTCCCCAGTAAATCAGTTCACTTATCTCTGGGAGTAGAATTAGTAGTAGGCTCTATTTTCCCCCTAAAGGTATGCACTATTATATAGGAAAAGAAAAGACCCCAAAAGTGGGGGTAAAACGTAAGTAAACATTAATGTTGTGGGGACCAGTGAACACATATGATATGTGACATAAGATCATTCTGGAAAAGAGGGAGTGAGGCAGGTTTGTTCCAACAGCCGGTGGGCCCCAAGGAAACTAGGTCCTTTCTTCTCTAGTTAAAGGGAGTCTTAACCCGCTTAATTCAGTGAGCCTCCGGCAGCAGAGCAACGACACGAACAAGGGGAAGTTCCGCTGGCTGAGGCTATAGGGCGGTGGTCCCCAGCCATCTTGGCGCCAGGGACTGGTTTCGTGGAAGACAACTTTTCCATGCATCAAGAGTGGGGGATGCTTTTAGGATGATTCAAATGTGTTACATTTATGGTGCACTTTATTTCTATTATTGCTACATCAGTGCCACCTCAAATCATCAGGCATTAGATCCCCAAAGCTGAGGACCTCTGCTCTAGGCCCACCAGGCTCTTCCTATTAGGATCAGCCGAGTGTGATCCTGCCACTTAGCAAGAACTCTCAGACATTCAAGCCAATGCTACCCAAGCCCAAATTAGGCACTTAACCTTTTTAAAAAGGTTAAAAAGGAATAAACGCCATGTGCACTCTCAGATTTCACATACAGTATTGGGACAGAAATTCAGACTGCTGTAATATAATTGGGCTCAGGCCACACTCATAGAATGGAGCCTACTGGAAATGAGATAATACCATGCCTAGCACATAGTATGCCCTTAAATATTTGTTGAATGAGTTGAATGAATGCTATAGTCAATAGGACAGGATAGAAGAGAGTGCCTTTGTCTTCTTTCATGATTACATTTAAATCATCATGATAATAGCAAACACTTAAAAAGAGCTTATCATATGGTAGATACTGTTTTAAGGGCTTTATACATACTAACTCATTCAGCTGTCTTGATAAGGCTCATGAGTGTTATTTACAGAGGAAGCAAGTAAAGCCCAGGGATCTTAAATCATCTGTCCAAAATCACTTCGTCAGTAACTACAGGTCTGGGCAGCAAATTCAGGCAGAGTCTGGGGCCTTCACCTCTCCCCTATACAACACAGTCAGAATGCAGTTTACCTCTACATTGATGACTTTGCATTGAAAAGGAAAAAATATATATATTTTTAAGGGGGTGAGAGATGAAAGAGACCAGGTAGATGTACACTTGTCAGAGAAGGAGAGGCTACCACAGGAAGGGTCTGTGGGGAGGGTCCCTCTGGGGAACACAAGGGCAGTTCTGCTTGCCCTCTCCCACCTCAACTACCAGCGGGATTTGCCTGAAGTTGCCAGACCCATTAGCTCAAGGGAGGTATAGCTAAGTCACTTCAGTTGTGTCTGACTCTTTGCGACCCTATGGACTGTGTAGCCCACCAGGCTCCTCTGTCCATGGGATTCTCCAGGCAAGAATACTGGAGTGGGTTGCCACACCCTCCTCCAGGGGATCTTCCTGACCCAGGGATTTAGCCTGCATCTCATGCATTGCGGGCAGATTCTTGACTGCTGAGCCACCAATGAGAAGGCAAGGGTCAATCTCCTGGTGAAACAGAGAGTTGGGCACATGTGAGTGATGGGAAGGGGTTCAGAGAGTGGCCACTTGATAAACTTGCCATTTCTGACATCCCCCAAAAGAGGGGGACTTAGTGCATTACCCACACTAGCTAGTTATTTAGTTAATAATCCTGTAGAATAACTTATACTCATTCAATAGGAAGGCTTTCAAATTTTAAACCTATTTTGAAGCCAAACTTCATACCAAACAGCTAACTTCAAGACCAGATCTATAAAAATAGCTTACAAAAACATGAGAAAATTCACATTCTATTGTGGCCACTTAAATCAAAGACTTATCTCAAGGGGGATAAAAACAGTAGAGAAACCTATATCAAGAGCAAAAACTTTGCTTCTGTGGCCCCAGAGACCTGAGGATCCTCTGTTCAATTTTAACTATTGAAAGGCATCAGTGCTTTCACAGAACCCACCTTTTTAATAAAAAAAAAAAAACAAAAAAAAAAGAACTACTACAAGGGCCTGCCAAAAAGAAAATTAGCTTAACGTTAATGACCAGAAAAACCATGCTAATCCTTAATAAATATGGCAGAGTTATTTTCACAACAGCTTTCTTTTAATGTTTCTCACTCTACTCATGAACCATCCTTTAACTTTGCTTTCCCTGAGAACACACAAACAGAAAGTGATCAAAAGAAGAAAGATGCATTGGTCCACATTCTCCAAAACCCTACAAGTACTGAAGAAATGATGGAATCCTTCAGCAAAAAAACTAGGGCAAAGATGAAGGTAAGAAAATAAGGATGATATTTTTAATACAGTGAAGTTTCAGAGAATTGCCATTCTTTATAGGTTATATGATATCGAACTGAAATGACTGAAGGTGATTTCTCCATTTCAGCCCTGTGATAGAAAGTAGACAGGCTTTGGGGTGGGAAGAGAAGGCTCACTATACCTTTTAAGATGAAAGGATGCCTTTCCAGGCTAAATGCTTGTTCAAGCCAACTGTTATCACAGATTAGCCCTCATATATCTGTTCAAGTATAATAGGGTTTTTTTTTTTAACAGGACAATCCATGGGGGGGAGGGGTGCTGATGTATAGATTCATGACATAATTTCAGTGGTACTAGAAGTGAAAATTAAAATGGGTCAGTATATAAAAATAAATAGTGACCTAAGAACTGCAGATACACGGTTTAAAGCAGTTTCTCACACCATTTTTTTTTAACACTAAATTAAATGTCTGGCCAACAGCTAAAATCACTGATCACTGAGCTGGTAGGTGTATGCTTTATCATTTCCTTTTATTTCCAGAGCAGCATGATGGTTATTATTTTTTATTCCTCTGAGCTTTCTAACTACTTGCTCTATTTTTCATGCTCAAGGTAAACAGTGACATCTAAGAAAAAACAAGGTTTCCACTGATTCTACTAGTCCTTCAGGCTCCAATGTAATATTAAATCTAGCATCACCGTATTACCAAACTCAGACTACAGAGCTTCTTCATTTATCATCACATGTACTTTTTAGACTCACCAAAAGTGAAAATTATTTTTGTTTTGCATAAAAATGTGACATATGTAACAAAAATGCAGGATTTCAGGAAATATTTCACTCTTTCATGCAATACTAGAATAAATAGAAAAAGAGGGTGGAGAGCAGTGACTGAAAGTAGTTGAAAGAATGAGTGAGTGTTGGAGTCAATCACTCATAGGTCCAAATCCTTCTAGTAGATATGTCACTAATGATATGTGACCTGGGGCAGGTGCAAAGCTCTGGTTTCCTCAAGTAGTCTGGCTTCCAAGGCTACACTCTTTACCACTACGAGCATCCTACTTCTTTATACAGAACAAGATTATTAATCTACATCAACAGGTAGATATATAGGTATTTGTATATACCATCATGTGATGCAAATAAAGTTCATAACAATCTTAACTGGGCGGTTTAACTAAAATTTGAAGTCGAGGAAGGAGAGCTGGTGTCACAAGCATGATTGTTATCGTAGTTAATGAAAATACATGTAAAACTTCTAGTACAAAGTCTGACACATAGCAAACATCAGTGATGCTTCTCCTTTTTCCTTAGAGAAAGCTTTGAAGAATAGAAATGAACTGACCACAGCATATTTAAAATGAGAGAGAAGAAAACATTGAAGAGACAATAAGAGTGAGCAAGAAGCAAAAAAAGCATACTGCTTTGCTCACAACTTTTTGCAGAGCTAGCCTGGCTTACAAGTTTCCAGTTTAATATTGTTCAGTGACTGACATAATTTACAGTATATTATTTTGCATCTTGAATTATATTCCTTTTTAAAAAAATGTTCTTTGCTATATTCCACCCCCAAACTGCAGGTAAGAAAACCAAGGCAAAAATAGAGTAACTCTTTTACTTAGCCTCTTAGAGCAATTTAAATTCCATTACTGCACGTAAAATGCATTTGTTACATCACAGTTACATTTACTAACAGGATGCTTTCAGAAATAAAGTTATCATCTCCAGCTCCGTAAAATGCAGCTGTTTACACACACACACACAAACACATGCACACACACACACCGGCCATCTGTATGCTTTTACTTTTAAACAGTGTCCTGACTAGAACTGACTTGACATGGACTCTTAAAAGCAAAAATCAAACACCCTAAAGGCAAGTAACTACATATCCCTTCCTCCTGACTTGGAAGTATTTTTAGGTTAGTAGCACAATGCAGCTTCTTACAGTAAGAAGAGTCTAGCATCTCTTACCCTTAAATGTGTCATGGTGCCAGAGAAAGCCTTTAGAAAATGAAGTCAGGCCAAGTCAGGTGATTTGCTATAAGCTAAGCAAGAAAACCTTTTTTAAAAGGGCACCTCACATTTCACACTCTTTCTGTACACCCCTTTCCTCATCATATCACCCTAGTTCTCCAGTGCTATTTAAGGAGAATGCTGTTTAAGGTGAAATTCTGCAATAGAAGGCAACTTGGTTCTCTTTCTACAACCAGGAGCTGTGCAGCACGAGGAGGTGAGGAGAGTTGTCAACAAGAGGCAGAGGAGGGAAGTGGCCACATGGGAGTCTGTGTTCATCAAGATCTGTCAGAAGGCAACTGGAGCAGATAGAAGCTGCTTACACAGAGCAACCTCATGTCTGGTAACACCAAGAGTGTGGCTGATCAACTATGTATCTAAGTGGAAGAAGTAATTTTCTTTCAGACTTACCCAGAAGCCAAAAAATTCAGAATACAGCAATGAACTTTCATAACACCATTCAACCATGATCAAATTAGCTTAAGCCTTTAAAACACAGATTAAAACACGAATAAGGGCATTAAATCTCATGCCCTTATGTATCACTGGAAAAGTAAAAACACTACACCATGATGAAAGTATAAGGAACTTCAAAGTTCTTGGTTTCTTCTGATGACTTTTTAAAATATCCTAGGTAAATTCTTTTAGAAAGTTGAACTGTTTGTTTCCTGCTATACTACTGTCCTAACTTTGTATTTACTCTGTAAAATGAACAATCTAATATTGTGACCAACCATAATTTCTTTCTTCCTTCTTCCAATAAAGTTTAATATGTGCAATATTTCATAATAATAAAATTGTGTGTATTATTTGTTTTGAAGGAGAGAAGTCTCAGTTCTGGATAACAGATACAAATCAGTGAAAGGCTGGAACATTCCAAGTTGGGGGTGCCTGATCCCCCCAGATGCGGCTATGAGTCTAAAACTCAGGAGGAATCTGGATCGGATTTGGGAGTCATATGGGCAGTTTAATCAAAGAAAAGTGGATGAGAGCCCAAGAGAGTGCACAGTGTAAAAAGAGAAGATCAAATTCAGAGCTCAAGTGAATAGCCACATTTTAAAGCAGGATAAAGAGAGAAGAAACCACTAACCAAAAAGAAGTCACAGAGGTAAGAAAAGAGGAGTGGTAGCTGATGAGGCAAGAGAGGAATTTAGAGAGGGGATGGCTGACCAGGTAGATGGGGCAGTGACCAATACTATGAGGAGACTTTGGCAACCTTAAGTCCATGTCAGTCTTAGAGAGCTCTCCTGCAGTAAGATGGTAGGATGCTTTGGCCAGTGGATGGAGCATTAATAGGAAATGGGTAAAGAGAGATGGTGAGTGAGAACAGCAATTTAAAGATGAAAGTAGAGAGAAAAAATATTTTGAGAGGAAAGAGGTATGAGGAATTTCCTAAATTTCCTAAATTCCCAGATTACCTAAATCTGGGATTGAGCACCCAGATTTTAGAATTCTCTGAAGAGTGAGCTCCCTTAGAGCAGGTACCAGATCCTGGCAGCTTTTCTAGCCCCTTGGTAGCTAACATAGGGACTTATCCCTTGAAGCTATTCAATTAGCATCTAATGAACTGAGTATTGTTCTCCTGCATTGGGTATTCTTTCAATACTGAAGTAAACATTCACCTAATTTCTGTCTATTTATGATCACCATTATCCAATTTCACTTTTAACATTCCTATTTATCATGCTTCAAGCACAGCCTCTGAAAAGAATCCAAGATCCCCAACAGAATCAATTCCTCCCATTTCTCTCTACATCTGTTTACCAAACACTTGTTACTGGATATCACAATTATTTGTGTTTAATGTTCTCTCCCTTTGAACAACAATGAGCTCTATCAATGCAAGAGCCTCATCTTATTTATCCCTACACCCACTCCTGCACAATGTCTAGTACACACCACACACTCAGTAAATGTTTGGGAATGAATAGTTCTTATCTCACAATCCAATAAAACCATATGGACTTGATAAAAATATTATTCAGTATGTGTTAGGGCTTCCCTGGTGGCTCAGATGGTAAAGAATCTCCCTGCAATGAGGGAGACCTGGGTTCGATCCCTGAGTCAGGAAGATCCCCTAGAGAAGAGAATGGCAACCCACTCCAATATTCTTACCTGGGAAATACCATGGACAGTGGAGCCTGGCAGGCTACAGTCCATGGGGTTGCAAAGAGTCTGACATGACTGAGACTTCACTTTTTTTCTTCATTTTTAAATAAAAGAGTAATACCTAAAACATAGTATTTCCTTTATAAAGTTTATTTTACAAATTATTATCACCAACTCTGAAAGGCAGGAGATCTACCATTATTTCCAACCTTAAATCACAAAATTATTTATATAGAACAAAATTGATTCAGTCAGCATCAACTTCTTATAACTATATTTAAGTAAGGAGTCACTAAATTTTCAGTTTATCCTGCCATACATGTAAATTGCCCCCTTGCAATAAAACAATTTTTACTAATTATTTTCAGATGCCGAACTATATACTTTTCTACATATAATAAGCTTCAAATAATGCATTTTCATGAATTATTTAAACAGCAAAATTCTGTAAAACAATTATCCTTCAATAAAAAATAAATTAATTAAAAAAATAATAAATTAAAAATACAAAACTGCTGAGTTTGGTATGTTAGTAATATTTACAATGTCTATCTTTAAAGATTAATAGCCATCACATGTAACTTACACTGTAAATTCTATGAAAGATATATCAAGTGATATTTTTGGGTTTCATTTATACTTATAGAATTATAAAGATTTTTATTAATCTGCTGAATTAATAGAATTTCTCTAATTTAAAGTAATAAGGACAGTAGAAATCTAAATCCTATTAATATCTTTGGAACATACAGTAAGAAGTTAGGAACTTTTTTATTTTAAACTTATCAGTTCTGTATCAAGTGATGTGAGTTTCTATGATCTCATTACAAACTGAACGGACACTATCAATTGCTTCTGAAAACTAATTTCACCAAAGCATAAAGTTGCAAGGAATAAAAATGAGACAGGCTGGAAGAATTTAAGAGGCAACACTAGCAGAAATCATTATATTAAAAGTAAAGTGTCAAAATTCAGTGTAAAATTTCAAATGCATTACTTTACTGATTGCCACACTACCTTTCATACAGTATACTATTTTTATTAAGAAGGAATTTTGTTTCTAAAAAGCAGAGGCATACAAACATTTTTCATTGAAGTTCTGTTATGTGGTCAAGTTTTTCTTCAGGATTCTTACGTATGTTTTCTCACTTACTTTAATTTTCACTATCCATGAGGACTTTTTACAAATACACAAGATTTCAAAATTCATATTCTTTCCAGAACATTTATGCACATAGTGTTTAGAAATTATCAGAAAAATGTGAAATAAATTAAAATTAACACACAGAAGAGTCTGTCTGAATTCTCTCCAAATCTACTTTGGCAATATGAATGGAATGCTGCAATGTTCAATCAAACCTACTTTTTAAAACCGAGCTCAATACTGGCCTAATGAGAACTAAATAAGATAATTAATCTTCGAGAATGTAATAAAAGATTACATTGCTCATTCTAAAGAACAAAATGCTTTAGGGTAGTAACTTTTCAAGGGCTTCCCAGGTGGTACGGTGGCAAAGAATCCACCTCCCAATACAGAAGACACAGGAGATGTGAGTTTGACCCCTGGGTTGGGAAGACCCCCTGGATAAGGAGTATCCTTGCCCCACTATTCTTGCCTGGGAAATCCCACGGACAGAGGAGCCTGGCCCGCTACAGTTCACGGGGTCACAAAAGGGTTGGACACAACTTAGCGACTGAACAACAAAAGTGACCTTTTACGTGACACCTTACAAGTAGAGGCGTAGCCTGCTCTTCAATCTCAGAATCAAACAGTAACAGCAAATTAGGGGGGGAATTTCTCAATAAAATGAACTACTCAACACTAGATGTTTTAAATGAAAACCAATGTGGTATTTTCCCTAAAGCTTTCTTAAAAATCATTGTAAATTAGAAGATAATCAATTTTCATTTAAAAAAGGTTATGGAAGACACCCAAAGAATAATCTCCTATTCTTTGTTTACTAAGTAAATGGGCACTGTTTTTCTAAAGTTTTTCTGTTTTAAAAATAATACATGTTCATTATTTTTTTAAGCCATAGAAACAGAGACCAAAAAAAAGACAAAGGAGAAAAATCAAAGCAGTGCAGAAAAATAGGAAATTAATATGAAAATGTAAATCCTCATTTTCCCTAGTTTCTTTCCCCAAAAGTAACTATGGTTAATAGCAGAAATCATTTAAAAATTTTCTCTGTATATATGTTTATGTATGTATCTGTACATCTTTAGTGTTACACAAATATACTCATACTATTTGCATTCTACATTTTATTCATTTTGACTTATGTATGTTATATATCTCTGTAACAGTATATACAAAGCTAGCAGATTGGTTTTCATAGCTGTGTAATATTTCACTGAATACTTATTTCACAATTTATTTTGTGCCTATTGAGGTAGACTTGAGCTGCTTCCACTTTCTCACTATCACTAACAAAACTACTTTAAATTTCCATGCAGTCTCTAGAATTCATAAATAAGGGCTTAAAATAAGAGCTTCCCTTGTAGCTCAGTTGGGTAAAGAATCTGCATGCAATGCAGGAGTCCCAGGTTTGATTTCTGGGTCATGAAGATCCTCTGGAGAAGGAAATGGCAACCCACTCCAGTATTCTTGCCTAGAGAATCCCATGGACAGAGGAGCCTGATGGGCTGCATTCCATGGGGTCCCAAGAGTAGGACATGACTTAGCAACCAAACTACCACTCTCATGTGGACACAGTTGTTTCCCTGAAATGAGATTTTTTTTTAACATGACCTGAAGAACACTGAAAAGGTTGAGGAAATACAGCAGCCATCATGACGTTTCAACAAACCAATCAATTACTCTGTAAATTAACTAAGCATTTATAGGGAAATAAATCTGAGAATATACTTTATCATCTGATGAAAAAGTCTCCATACATCTTTAAAAAGGACAAAAAAGTAGAAGTAATTATGGAATTGGGGTTCAATATACCAAAGTGAAATATGTCATCAGTTAAAAATGAAAGAAGATACTGGTTAAATATAAACCCCAATTCCAAGAAAATTTAAAAGTATCAACTGGAAGGATGTGAAAAATAATCATGTTAAAAAAAAAAAAAAACTAGTACACTATATTATAGCCTTCAACCTGCTTACTTAGTACCGTTACATTCTATCAAGTGATAAATTAACCTAAGGCTGAAGTTTAAGTTTCAAAACTTTAAAATTATTTTGCTCCCTTGAAAATTTCTGCTACCAAATCGTTACTTCCAAATTAAAAGATTTCTCAAACTTTGGCATTTTCACATGTTGGAAGGGATTTAGAGACAACTATCTGCTTTATGGTAACAATGGCAATCAACAAAAAGGAAAGAACATTGAATTTAGAAATCAGATGACAGTAAACAGAATAATAAAGATTTCTTTTAGGGGAGCTAAGTTGAAGAATATTTAGGGATTCCAATACACTTTGGGGCAAGTACTCTTACTCTCCAGAACACCAGAATGCAATTACTAATCAGAGAATAAACAAGGATTCCCTTCTGCTCATATTTTTTTTTTTTTTTTTAAAGAAAATGTTCTCTCTGCTCGGCATAAACTGGCCAAAGTTTTGGCCTGACATGACAATTTCTCTAAACAAGGCTCCAGATCTGCTCTCAGAATCATATAATTATTTATATGTTGGATGTGTGTTAAGAAAGGAATTAGAATAAATCCACTTTTAATTTGTCACCATCTACCAGAAACTTTGTCTTATTTTCTGAATAAATCAATACAACCTATGCATATTAACTTAAACACGTCAATTATCTCATTTAAACATTTAAGTATCTCTCTTTAAAAGTAGTCGATTCTAAAACTAAGAGTAACTGGACCACCTGGCTATCACTTCATTGGGTTTTCCTTTTGCATTTTAAAAACACTGCCCCTAACATAACCATGCTTCTCTGGTGGTTCAGACAGTAAAGAATCTGCCTGCTATACAGAAGACCCCAGTTAGATACCTGGGTTGAGAAGATTCCCTGATGAAGGCAATGACAACCCACTGCAGGATTCTTGCCCTGAGACTTCAATGGACATAGGAGCCTGGTGGGCTACAATACATGGGGTTGCAAAGAGTCAGACATGACTGAGTGATTAACACTTTCACTTTCAACACAACCACAGTCCATTAAAGTAATATCGAAATACGTGTATAGAATATGCAAAATAGAATGAACTGTGGAAAATGTAACCGAAAATCTTTGAAAAGCAGCTAAAGTCTAAAAGAGAATGATTCTCCTGTACCACATTAAAAACATTATTGTACCTGAAAGGAAAAAGAGAGGCCAAAGGTAACCAGTGGAAAGTCATTATCCTGTGACAGTGTTAATCTACATAATTTGACTTGAGTAAGAATTTTACAGTATGATAGGATGATATAACACAGCAATTAGTAGAGGCATAAGCTTTATCTTTCACAATTGTTCTGTTTCTTCAAGAAACTTAGAGTAGTAAGAAATTTACTGGTCATTAATCTGGTCTGGGTGCATTATTATCAGAAGCTACAAACTCAGCTACAGCAAAAGTTCTAATCTTTTAACATGAATGGATATCCATTAGGGATCATGTTAAAACCACCAACCTCATTTCAGTAGATATCTTATCTCACGGAAAGTTTGTTGCTAGACATAAAGTGTCACTGATTTACCTCTAAATGATCCAGCCCCTACAGGAAACTGGGTGTAGTTTTAATAAAATGGGACTCGTAAGTCTTTATTACATTTATAATGAATGCTTTTCAGTTTTATAGGCTCTTTGAAGGAGCAATTTAGTTTCCCTATTAAAACATGACTTTATATCCTTCACAACTCTCAGGTTTTCAATTTTATGTTGCTACCACTCTAAATATAAATGAAGACACTGAAGTTTTAATAAAGGGATAGAGTTATTTTTACTGACATGTATGGGATGCAACCTTACAAAATTACAGGGAAAAGTACAGAAGATTAAAATACCTTTCTAGTCTGATTCCTTCAATATCCTTTCCATCATACAGAACCTTTCAAAACCAACCAATGAATACTTCAAAGTATATAACATATTTAGGTATTAATAAAACAGGACTCATGATATTGCCTTTTCTGAATAAAGTATAAAATCCTTTTAAATTGACTTACGATGCAGTGGAGAGTGTAACTCTGTTTAATTTAACTTGGAGGATCTTTAATCAGTCTCTTTATGGTATCTAGAAAATCCATATAAGATTTTCAGACATAGTGGCTTTATTTACACCACCGAATTCTAATTCAGGCCCCAAAGCAGGGATTGTTACAAATAAACTCTAGGTAGAGGCAAGAAATTTTGTTTGTTACTTTCCCAGCAAAAGAACCTACTATATATGGGGTCTTAATTAAGGAACTGACATTAAGATAGTGACTAAGGCATCATCTCTGTCCAGGAAAACTATCTTCTGGGAAAAAAAGACATAAGTAATTATAATACATTGTGATATGGCTATAGTAGATATAACAGATATCTATATTTATAACGGGGCTTCCCTGGTGACTCAGCCAGTGAAGCATTTCAGTCGGACACAACTGAGCAACTGACATCACATATTCATAATAGATAATTCAGCGCAGTAAAAGGACCACTGAGAAAGAGCTACCAACTATGCTTAACAGAGAGAAAAAGACCTCATGGAGGTGATGTGCCACCTGGAACTTGAAAGATCACTAGGAGTTCACTAAATAGATAAAAGACACAAAGTCATTGCAATCAACAGGAAGAACCCTATGTTGCATGATTGCTATTCAATGTTAATACCCTTGCACCAATTAATACTTTAATTTATATTTACTTTAGTCAACAACTAATCTCAAAAAATATAGTATTATAGAGGGAGGGGAAAAAACAATTCTTTCTATATATTTTCTTTCATAAGAGCAAAATTAACTCCTAATAATGCAATATTGATTGCCACCTTAGCTTCTTCAGGTTGTTGTTCAGTCACTAAGTTAAGGCCGACTCTGCAACCCCTTGGACTGTAGCCTGCCAAGCTTCTCTGTCCATGGAATTCTCTAGGCAAGAATACTAGAGTGGGCTGTCATTTCCTTCTGCAGGGGATCTTCTTAGGTCAGGGATCGAACTCATGTCTCCTGCATTAGCAGGTGGATTCTTTACAACTGAGCCACCAGGGAAGCCCACAGCTTATTTAGGTGCTTAGAACAGTTCTTATCTACTCTTCTAAGAAATTCATATAAAAAAATCTAGCATCACATACAGCTGCTTGGAGGGCCCACAGACATCTTTTAAACAGCAACAGTTCATTAAAGGAATATGCAGAGCATGCCTAAGTCCTACAACTACATAATGAAAATCAATGTGTTGTCCCCAACCAACATTTATCATGTCAAATCCACAGGCAATTGCCTCAATTTCAGGAATGCAATCTCCATGCAATTTCTGGAGATTTACACTACTCAAACTACATGAAAAACTAGACACTAATCTGAAAGCACATCTTTCTAGAAGTAGCTTCTTTACTTGACTAAACCTGTTTCACATGTGATAAATATATCACTCTTAAAGAGAAAGCAGAATTGTCACTGAGAAACAATCAGTCAAATAAAGGATTTCTATTTACTTTAACACCAGGTTATTAACTTCCATGATCCCCACTCTTGGCAGAAAAAGTCAGTGTAATTAAAATCCATTAAGGGAACTTAAATTTGTCTGAAAATGGGAGCTATTAACTGAAGTGCTGGCCCCAAAGTCCACCTGTCTGATAATTCTCTGATGACAAGTTTCAAGAATTAAAAATAACTTCATCTGTCACACACTCAGAGTTTCCCATCCCGTAGAATTCATTGTTAGAGAAGTGTCTTCCATTCTCCCATGGAGGCCCATCATTTAAGCTGATCTACTCCAAATATATCCAAAAGGGCAAAGATGAGTATCCTCACAGTGAGTTTCACTCGTGATCCAGTCAGCGATTCAATTGTCACTTCTTTGTTCTAGGTGGCTGCACTCTAACGATCGACAGTAAAGAGGATATGTAGAACTGACTCTTCACAGACACTAGTTGAAATATGGCTAAAAAAAAAAAAAATAGCATCAAAGGAAAACATTATCCGAGCAAGAAGCGAGTTTGGGGAAATGGACTACTTCGCTTTAAGAACGGGATAAAGAGATAATAAGCGATTTTATTCTATGAACTCTAGCTGACCCAACACTGATTGATTAGTAGGATAGAAACAGAGATGAGTGTGTATGGAACTCGTGGATTCACAGACAGTTGGCCTCCTGAAATGCATTTTGGAAAGTGGTGGGTAGAAATAAGCAAACAAGTAAGCAAACAATTCAAGAAATCTGTAAGTGCCCGATGCCCACCATTTTGAGAGACCAGGCAAGTACCAAAGACTTGAGAGGTGGTCTCCTGCCCTAAATTGTAAACACTGATAGTCATGGGGAAGCAACCTAGCTTTCTACAAAAAGGCCCTTTGCTATCTGGAAAATCAAGAGTAAAAGTTAAAACCTCCCAAACTAGGACTACATATTCAGCCAGATATCAGGAAAAAGAAATGGCTAATGTTAAAGGTATATTTCATTTAAGATTATTGAAATAAATGCTTCTGTAAAAGAACTTTTCAATCATGTAAATAAACAAGGCATAATTTTTCTTCTGTTTGACTTCATTCATGCAATACATATTTATTGCCAGCATCCTATGTGTCAGGTGCTGTTCTTGGCACTGGGATGCATCAGTAAATAAAATAGATACATGGCCCTGCTCTTGCAGAGTTTTTATAATAAATGTTAGTCACTCAGTTGTGTCTGACTCTTTGCAACCAATGGACTGTAGCCCACCAGGTTCCTCTGTCCGTGGAATTCTCCAGGCAAGAATACTAGAGTGGGTAGCCATTCCCTTCTCCAGGAAATCTTCCTGACCCAGGGATCAAACCCAGTTCTCCCACCTTGCAGGCAGATTCTTTACCACCTGAGCCATCAGGAAAGCCATTTATAATAAAGAAGACAGATAATAACATGAAAAATACATAGTAAGTCAGACAGCAAGAGTGTTAGGTAGAAAAGTAAAGATGTACAGAGGGATAGGGAATATTAGGGACGGTGTTATTTTCAATAAGGTGGTCAATGAAGGTAAGGCATATATTTTTAGAGAAGAAAATTAATGATGTTTGCAAAAGAATAGGCTAGGATTACATTATTAAACATTAGTGTTTTTCTTTATATTAAAGCTGGAAGACCAAAGAAACCCAAGAAATTAGATTCAGAGTGCTACTTGTTCTACTTCTGTCAAACATGAGGTAAAATAATTTATCTCTGGCTTCCTCTTTTTCATTGTTTGTAAGAAGCAACATGGGTTTGACACAAAGAACCATAAAAACTGAACATTTTTAGTATAAAAATTTTCAGGATATCACGAAGTATAATCAGTGGCAGGGCAATGTAAACCCTAAAACATATCTCCCAATTGTTTGAAAAACCACTAAAATCTAAAAGTTCTCTTGGAAATGATTTCTGTCTTTGAAACCACATTACATGTGCTATGCTTGTAAGAATTTGATTAGAAATGAGTTTTAAATGGTTGATTTAATAATACGGAGGATCCGCATACTATAGAACTGAATAGATCAGATTCACTGATCAGTCATGCTCTTCAAGTCTAACCACTCCAATCTACACCCAGAAAGGAAATAAATCTCACTTTAGAATAGCCATCTATCATGCTTTACAGGATCTGCATTTTAAAATATTATTCTAAAATAATATCATTTCTCTAGTGGATGAGAAATTATGTCCTGTCCAAGAATTTTTCAATGACTCAAATTCTGCTGTGAGCACTTTTGAAAATACTTTCAAAAGTCCACAAGGCTCAGTGATGCAAATGTCTTATGAGAGGCATCTCCTTTAAAATGCAGTTTCAGCTCTCTTCTACTTAAATGAATTGCAATAGGAACTGCAAAGCATAAAACGAAAATTTCATTTTAGTCTTTAATAAGTCCCAGAGCATATACTCACCTCTGTCATTATAATACATATTTTTTAATCTGATTAAAATATAATATTCAGGACAATTTTCCATGCATACAAAGTATTCAGTGATGCTGACTGATATATGAGTATTAACATACAAACATTAAGAAGCTATATCAATTAATATTGCAATGATGGATAAGCTCTTTTTCCCATAAAAATTCTATAATACTATACTTCACTATTTAGGTTACAAAATAACAAATTATTAACACACACACACACACAAACTTCTTGGAAGCTACCTACATTCAGGTACTATGCTGAATACTTTAATATAATAAAGCATTTAGTCTTCACAGCAGCATGTGAGCTGTGTTTTGCTACCCCTGTTTTAAACTTGGAGAAACTGAGGCTCAGAGAAGTTAACTGCCCTCCCCAAGATCACAGTAAGAACTAGAATTCAAACCCCAGGTCTTTCAGATTCAACTACTAGAATCCTTCTAGAGAAAATGAAAACAAACTTTAGATCAGAATTATACAAATTGATGTTATTTTCTCATAGAAATAAAATTATGAGACTATGCTGCTGCTGCTGCTAAGTCACGTCAGTCGTGTCTGACTCTGTGTGACCCCATAGACGGCAGCCCAACAGGCTCCCCTGTTCCTGGGATTCTCCAGGCAAGAACACTGGAGTGGGCTGCCATTTCCTTCTCCAATGCATGAAAGTCAAAAGTGAAAGTGAAGTCGCTCAGTCGTATCTGACTCTTCAAGACCCCAGGGACTGCAGTCCACCAGGCTCCTCCATCCATGGGATTTTCCAGGCAAGAGTACTGGAGTGGGGTGCCATTGCCCTCTCCGAATATGAGACTATAATCCTTATCAAAGGCTTAATGCTAAAGGAATCTGGAAACACAGAAGAACTATATAAATTGATGTTATTTTCACACAGAAATAAAATTACAGTAAGAAATTATAACTCTTACCAAAGGCCTAATGCTAAAGGAATCTGGAAACATAGAACATGTTTTATTCTCTATTTCACACACTATAGTTCTGAGACTTCTTTAAATTAACCTAAAAATAATCTCTATGTTACTTATTTTCACCACAATACAAAACTAAATTTTAAAGTACATAAAAAGAAAAAAGTAATAATCTAGATTTAATTCCATTTATTTTTCCATTCTAAGTTTCCACCAAGCTACAACCACCTTCTAAAAGTGCACTTGATCTATTTTTATAGAAACAAATAGAAGGAAAAAGTAAAAGAGACAAAAAAAAAAGGACACCATTTAGAAAGATTTTTGCAGAGAGAGTCAGATGTTAATCAAACACAAGTATTCTGAGCACCTCTCTGTACCAGACAAAATGCAAGGCAGGAAAAGTCAAAGAAAAAAAGAGAGAGAGAGAGATGAAAGCAAGGTTCTTACCTTTGAAGGAGTCCTTGTTGACATAAAAAGGGCAATAAAAACAAATAACCATAATATAAACTATTAAGGACTATGAGTTTGTAAGGACAGAGGCTTTAGAGGAGATTCTGAGTGAAACAGTAGTCCCTGATGCTTGTTTTTATTTTTTAAAAAAAAACCTACTTAAAAGTTTGTTGTACCACTCTCATTTTTCCAAGTAAATTTCCCTGGCCAAATAGCTAGTGTCCAAGAGTGTCAGGACAGCAGCACTTGAACTCACAACTTGCCCTTTGCTGACATGAAAGAACTTTATGCACGAATCAATGCTCAACTGCATCAAATTGTCCTTGCTTTAGATCTCTGTCATATGATTCCTTCACAATATAAAAACAAACCAACACAATAAACCTTTAAAGCTGTGATTCGAATAATGGCAAATATACTAAAGGCACAAAATTGACACAACCCAGTCTTTCTATCCTAGCCCAAAAAAAAAAAAAAATAGGAGGGTAGATTGGGATGTGAGGTGTGACTATAGAGCTCTGAGACTGAGTTCTTCTCATAAATACATCAAATACAATACATACATGTAAGACATCAAGATCTCACGCATCAAATGAGAGCAGCCTTTCAAAGGATTTTCCTAGACAGGCTATATATTTGTTTCAAGGGCATTGTCATTGCCGCTTTTAGAACTTCCCCATGGGAACTGTCACAGAGCCAATTTACCAACTGCTCTGGGAAATCAGTCCCCCTGAATGTCACAGGACACTGTAGGTCAAAAAGGTCTCTCCTGCTAGCCAAACACAGTCTTCTCCCTCCTTCCATCTTCTCTCTTTGATTTGATTTCATGAGTGAAATGTATACACTAACCATTTTAGTAAAAACACAATAAATAACCTTAAGTTACAGAAAATAACAAAAATGCAAGGTTTTACACTTAAAAAAAATGATCACATCAGGAAGTGTGTGGGGACCCTGCTATTTCACCCCGCTCTCTGCTCTCTCAGCTGCTGCTGCTGCTGTGGAGCTGGGTTTAATCCTGTAACAGAGTTCCACCCGGGAGCCCAGGGGAACACGCTGAGGCAGTCGATGAGGGGGCCTTATCTGATTCTCATCAGGAACCAGACTACTGGGGTGAGTTCATTTGTGCCCTGCTTGCATTAAGTGCCATTCCATAACAACATGGGCAAAACTGGCTGGAAGCCTTTCTGCGCTGTCTAGAAGCGCAATCACTCTAAGTAGAGAACTGCCTAGACAGCTCCCAAGTCAAGAGCGTACAATTAAAGCAAGCTACAATACACAGTGTTAAATTTCGAAAGACAGCCCGATGGCGCTAAATTGGTTTTCCTAATGGTATACCAGACCACTTTAAAATCACCTCTTATAC
The DNA here is from genome assembly GCF_029378745.1 of Bos indicus. Taxonomy (NCBI): domain Eukaryota; kingdom Metazoa; phylum Chordata; class Mammalia; order Artiodactyla; family Bovidae; genus Bos; species Bos indicus. Next base: position 57,476,226 of record NC_091763.1, on the reverse strand, counting down.
TATCTTATTCTTACACCATCGTAATTTTTTTAAAAATCTATAAACTCCTTGAGATCTCACTACCAGTAAAACCGGGAGGTTTCTCCTTATATCTTATCTTAGAACACTGGGCTCCACTTGATTTAATTTAAGCCTATTTCTTCTGTATTCATCCTGAGGAAACAAACAAGAACATGTATCTTTTAATATCCCTTCATACAAGTAAGTCCCCCTTAGTGCCGCAGCTCTAAGCTACATAAGCCCAGATTTGCTTGCCAATTTTCCAGTCTTTCTGTTCAATCCCCTAAATCAGTTTCTTAAACTATAGTCAACATAGGGTCATGTTCATGTTCTTTTTGCTGTATAGTAACACAATCAGCAACTCTGATCTTAAGATACTTTTTATTTTTTTTTTTAATTTTTTATTTCTTTATTTCTCATGTGTTCCCCATCCTGAACCCTCCTCCCTCCTCCCTCCCCATACCATCCCTCTGGGTCGTCCCAGTGCACCAGCCCCAAGCATCCAGCATCGTGCATTGAACCTGGACTGGCATCCCGTTTCATACATGACATTTCACATGTTTCAATGCCATTCTCCCAAATCTTCCCACCCTCTCCCTCTCCCATAGAGTCCATAAGCCTGTTCTATACAAATACTTTTTAAGTAAGAGCACAGCCTTAGAAGTTTATTTTCATCTCACAAGAGACCAATAAAACAAAACAGAACAAATAAGCAAACAGTAAGGAGACATCTTTCCTGAGGTATTAATCTTACAGGCCAGATGTGCATAATTAAGTGAACATTTCAAGTAAGTACATAAAAGATCAACAATCTAGTTCTTTAATCATTTCTGAATAACTATAATTTTCACATAAAAATGTTTTAAAGATTATCCAGAAAAATCTGTTCTCTGAGCTAAGCTTTGCCATGGGGTGGGATAGAAACTTTCCTTATTAGGATATAACGTCAAACTTTCTACAAAGTTCCTATCCAACCATGTTGTTGTTTAGTCCCTCAGTCGTGTCCAGTTCTTTGAGACCCCATGGATTGTAGCCCACCAGGCTTCTCTGTCCACGGGATTCTCCAGGCAAGAAAACTGTAGTAGGCTGCCAGTTCCTTTACCAGGGGATCTTTATGCCACAGGGATCAAATCTGTGTCTCCTGCCCTGACAGGCAGATTCTTTACCACTGAGCCAGCAGGGAAGCCCCATCCATCCATGTTGTAATAGCCATTAAAAAAACCATCATTAGGATACAGCCCAGGCTGAAATGTTCTTAAAACATCACTATCAATAAAATTTACCCTGGAAAGGATATACAGTGGTAGCCAAACATCCAGGCTTTGGAATTGGGCTGCCTGGGTTAAACACCTCAGCTAAATCACTAATAAAACAACACTGTGCCTCAGTTTCCTTGAGGAAGTCTGACCTATTTGACAAGGGTGTAGGAAGAATTGAGTTGATAGACTAAAGCACTTAAACTGCAGCCCCTAGAACAAAGTAAAAGTTCAATGTCAGTGATAATCATGTTGAGATGTAACTCATTGCTCACCCTTAACCATTCCCAGGCTTCAAATAAAGCTTTTAAAATATGCAACCAATCAATTAATTTCTAGCAAAAGGTAGAACTTTTCTGTTTTGTTTTTTTGTTTGTTTTCTTTTTCTTTCTTTTATTTTTGGCCATACCTCACGGCTTGAAGGATCTCAGTTCCCCCACCAGGGATTGAACCCAGGCCACAGCAGTGAAAATACCAAATCCTAACCACTAGATCACCAGGGAACTCCTGAGCTTTTCAGTTTTCAAAGATTGATTTTTACTACATCAGCCTTTCACTTTGTTCTCAAAATTTACTCTTTCCCAAACTGGTTAATCAACCTTTAGCACACCTCATCATTACAGTACCCTTCACTTTACACACTCATCTTCCTCCTACTGCTCTCAGCTCAAAGGACTCCTACGGAACAAACTCTGATTAGCCTCCAAAATTCAATTTCCCACTTTTTTTTAAGCCTTCAATCAAGAAGTAACGGCCTCCAACAGAGTCCATTACAACATATTATACATTGCTTGTATCACTCAGCTTTGCTTTTAAAGACTCACAGCAAAACATTCATTTTGACCATATCTAATTTGTTGATACTTTAACAAGATTCTCTCAGGTGATTAATCATTCAGAAAAATAAAGTAAAAAATTTATTGACACAGTTTTATTTAGTATTTTTAATAGTCCAAGTAATGGAAATGGTGAAAGCAAGATTTTTTCCATAACACAGCTCATTACTGATTAGAATTCCAAAATAAAAGCAAGTTCTCAATTAATAACCCCTTTAAAATGATTTTATTTTGTAGCTGAATTACCACAGTGATACTTATTTAATTATACATTGGTCCAAAGAATGGACATTTTTATTGGCAGGTTATAAAATGTTTCTTAACGCTGTGAAGTCTAATTACAAAAGCTTTCTTTCAGAGGTTCACAAAAGGTGGAAAAGAGGGAGAAAATTACCTCCCTAGTGCCAAAGGAAGAGTTATAAACAAATGAAAACAAACAGAGGGAAATTAGATGAATGATGCCTAGCGTAGGAGGTTTAATGTTGATACGTATGAGAGGCTGGGCACAGAATACAGAGTAAAAAATGGAAAGATTGGTCTAGAGTCATTCTTTAGTTCTTTGTAGAAAATACTGCCAACTTATTTATTTATTTTTTCTTCAGTGAGGTTGGCTATGAACTATGAAGTTTCATAGTTGCTAATATGTGATCATTACTCAAAAAACTAGACTTGGGAGCAGTAGGTTTTTTTAATTAGCCATCTCAAAGCAAGTACCATTATAATCATCTAATTATCCTTTGAGGCACTGTATGCCCAGATGCCTTAAACATTCACTAACTTACTGCCATAGGTGCTGCCTCCATGTTTATAATTTAAAACTAACAGCATTTAAGAAAATACAGTGATGAGAATGTAAGGAGCACAATTTATTTCTTAAGAAATTTACAAGTTATTTTTGGAAAATAAACAATCATTAATTACCTTTAAATTCCAAAATTAGTATGTAATTTCAGCTATTAAAAGTGGTACAACTAATAGTCATTTTAAATTTACTCAATTTCAATAAAGCCTAAAGGAATGCCTTAGCCCAAATGCCAAATGTTCAACTATATTCAATCAACAAGGTTTGCTGATCTAGATAAACAATTACCACCTTTATCAGGGTAAGATGCCCTCAAATAGTAACACAAAGTATGGTCCAATGCAGCTTAGTTGTGCAGATGACACCACCCTTATGGCAGAAAGCAAAGAAGAAGAAGAAGAACTAAAGAGCCTCTTGATGAAAGAGGAGAGTTAAAAAGTTGTCTTAAAACTCAACATTCAGAAAACTAAAATCATGGCATCTGGTCCCATCACTTCATGGCAAATAGATGGGGAAACAGTGACAGACTATTTTTGGGGGCTCCAAAATCACTGCAGATGGTGACTGCAGCCATGAAATTAAAAGACACTTGCCCCTTGGAAGAAAAGCTATGACCAACCTAGACTTCAGAGACATTACTCTACCAACAAAGGTCTGTCTAGTCAAGGCTATGGTTTTTCCAGTAGTCATGTATGGATGTGAGAGTTGGACTGTGAAGAAAGCTCAGCGCCAAAGAATTGATGCTTTTGAATTGTGGTGTTGGAGAAGACTCTTGAGAGTCCCAAGGAGATCCAACCAGTCCATCCTAAAGGAGATCAGTCCTGAATATTCGTTGGAAGGACTGATGCTGAAGCTGAAACTTCAACCGTTTGGCTACCTGATATGAAGAAGTGACTCATTTGAAAAGACCCTGACTCTGGGAAGGATTGAAGGCAGGAGAAGGGGACAACAGAGGATGAGATGGTTGGATGGTATCACCAAATCAATGGACATGAGTTTGAGCAAACTCTGAGTGTTGACAATGGACAGGGAGGTCTGGCGTGCTGCAGTCCATGTGGTCACGAAGAGCCAGACACAACTGAGCAACTGAACTGAACTGAACTGAACTGATGGTGCAATGCTAGAGTGAGTTGTCATTTCCTCCTCCAGGGGATCTTCCTGACCCAGGGATGGAACCCTCATCTCCTACATTGCCTGAGTTGGCAGGTGGATTCTTTACCACTGTGTCCCCCTGGAAGCCCATACTACCTGACTATCAACCCAGCTCCAATCTGAAGAGGGAGGCTTCATGGTCTCCTTGTCATTTCAGATTCCAAAGTGAACAATCAAGCCAGTCTACTTTTCCTCCCTTCCAAGTAATACCTTTTGACTGAGACTTTATTCTGTCTGTTCTTGACTCCCTGCCTCATTTTAATTAAAATTACCTCAGCCTCAGCATTTTCATAGGAAGGGACTCCTGACATGAAGATTACTAGAGATTTCGGTGGCGTATCTGTCTTTAAAAGTAGAGTTCTTCTTTATAGATAGGGAACACTTCCAACATAATTATGTGGTTATCTCTACTTTGTCAGTTTGAAATTTTCACACTGGGTTTGTTTTTTTCACATATAAACTGGAAAGCTGCAAAAACATAAAATTCATCTAATCTATTTCGCTATTTCTAGATGGAAGCCTCTTCAACCAGGCAGACTCTAAGGACTATCTGGGAACTTATCTGTAACCCTCTTAAGGTGTTTTCTTACTGTATAGGCAAGAAATAGTTCTCTTTTTCTATGCCTGATATATTTAACCATCACTCATTTTAAAGTGTGCCTCCTCTTCTAGGTTCACCAGCTGGTAAAATACTCTTAATCCTGGTATTGCCATTTAAGGAAAAGTTGAAAACAAAAACTGCCCTCGTACTATTACAGCATTGTGAGTATTGAAGGGAGAAACTCATTTATGAAATCTTCAGATTTACTAAGAATAATGTTTTTCTTAGAATGAGAACTGTAATACTAATCAAAATGGGAAATATCAGAACTTGAGAATCTTATGATTAGTCCTCCAACTGTTTAACTATGGATAGGGCCTCTGGCCTTCCATGGACAAACCTTGGATGAAAAGGGAAAGAGAAGCAGAATAAGAAGTTTTACTTGGGCAGAATTTATATACTTTTTTATACAAAGAAACAAATATTCAGCTCATGCTCTTCAACAATTCATTTAAAAATATTTGTTCAGTGCATTCTTTATACAAGACCTCATGTAATACATGAAGGATAGGAAGAAATATAAGAAAACTATAAATACTTCATAGCAATACCAGAGAGTGAGAGTGCTCCAGAGGAAAAAAGCCATGTATGATTGGTCTGCATAAATATGAAGGCACTTCAGATAGGCCCTACAAAAACAGTTGGATTTTAATCCAAGGAGATAAGACAGAGAACATTCCAGGGAATACTTCAGTATGGAATTATAGGAGCAAAGATGTGCAAAGATGAAAGCAATGGCTTGTTCATGAAAAGAAAGAAATGAGAAAAGGAAGGAAGCATCAAGTGATTCAACGGGAATAGAGGGAAACAGGACTGGATCACAGGTTGTACCAGATCAAAGAGGTGTTGAGTATTAGGGTCAGTCCATTTTTCTATTCTCCTCTGAAAGTAATGGGCAGCTTGAGAAGGCTTTTGATCAAGGGCACATGATCACAAGCTTGGCAAAGAAATATAGTTTTAAAGCATATTACATAACAAGGGAACAATTGGAGGATTTTTGAAACACAAATCTTAAATGAAATTAGAAAAGAAAAGTTTGGAACATAGAATGATCTGGATCTTGGACTGGATAATATTTTCATGAATTTTCATTGTGTTACTATGCCTCATACACACACACACACACACACACACACACAATTTATACTGTGTGTATCATGCCTGGTTTTGTGTTTATTACACATAGTAACATTTAACTTTAAGTTATTTGGAACATATTTCAGAATTGACATAATTAGAAAAAATAAATAAATATTAAAGGGAATCCAAGATATGATAGTGATTCCAAAGTATTGCCCTGTGTCTGGGAGATCATACATTAGGTAAAATGAAATAGAAGATGTCTGGTGAGGCATCAATGAGGTGGAATAAGTGCAGTTTAAGAAGCTGAGCAATACCAAAAGTAAGGAAGTTATATTAGATATAAGCAGCTAAAAATAGAACTTGTAAGAAAGACTAAGAATGGGAAAATAAACATTTAGCAAAAGTTCAGCAGACCATTAGTATAGAATCATTTTTTTAAAAGGGATAAGATAAAAAAAAGAAGAAATTGGAGGGGGGATTGAAAAAAAAAAACAAACAAACTTGGAAGAGAATCTAGGACATCAAATACATAGGAAATCCAAAACAGAGTCCAAGCAGAAAGATGAGCAAATAGGGTGGTGAAAAGAGAAAGGAAGTGGACGCAGAGAGCCTGAAGCCAAAGAGAGCTGAATTAGAAAATGCTGGGCAACAAAGTAAATATCACAGAGAGCTCATAGAAGAAAAGCAGCAAGGAAAGGCCATTGAACCGGACCATCTGTGACTTCAAAAGCAAACATTTTGGTGGAGAGGTGAATCTAGAAGCCACATGACCAGAACGAGAGGGTGGAAGAGAAATCAATTTCCACAGCTACCTCCCTTCCCTTAAAGAAATCTGACAGTGGGTGATAAGGGTAAGATATGAAGTACTGAAATAAAGGGTAGAAATTCTGCATATTGGCTGAGTCAGAGAAAAGGAAGCAATGGAAGATACAGGAATAAGGGGAAAGCCATTTCTTAAACAAGATAATAGAAAAAGGTGAAAGGAATAAGCTAAAAAAAAGTTCCAAGGACATTTTTTGGAAGAAAAAGAATGGTGAAAGATGTACCAAAAAGCTTAGCTGCTTTTGAGACAATTGAAAGAGTCAAGGTGGTCTGCTAATGGCAAGTAGAGGGTAAAAACTTAGAGTAGAAAGAGTTGAATATTGCCTTTGTGAGATTCTGAGAATGATTTCTCAAGAAGACACATTCCAAAGAGCAAGATTTAACTAGACACATCACAGCACCTCTGGACTAACTTTTCTGCTGTCCAGTTCTTCTCTAAATGGGCTACAATTGTTATATAAGAGTTGTCACTAGTTAATATGGTGAAAGAAAAGCAGCCTGCAGTGGAACTTTACGTTTTACATTTTAGAAACTCATGCTCTTGGAGTAAGGGTTTTTGGTTTTTTTTTGTTTTTTTTTTTTTTGATCCCCGGGAATATTGACAGAATTTCCCTCAAATGAATTACTGAGAGGGACAAGAACACCAGACAGGGAAGTTTGGAAGCGGGAAAGGAAAAGTTCAGAATGCAAACAGGTAGGTAGTCGTACAATAAAACAGAAGTGGGAAAGCCCTGCTCATCTGCCAGCAGACACGGAAATAAGAAGATTGAGCAAATAGAAGGTCCAAAAATTCAGAGTAGAAGACTGAAATCCTGCTTAATGTTGCTCTTGCTTTTTCTCATCATCAAAAGAACTGGGATAATCACTAAATCATCTCAACCATTCATACCCCTGTTCTTCATCTTGCTGTACTGAACCAGATATTTCTCTCTCTGTCTCTAAATTTCCAGGCAACTGTAACAATGAGTCAGGTCTGGGAACCCTTATCTAGAAAGTTAATTCCACTGTACAGAAGAATATATCACAGATTTTCCTTTAAAAAGCAAGCAACTTTTGTTCCCTAGTTATATATTATTCCTGCCATCACAAAATACAGGTGCTTTATTAAATTCAATGGTTAAATAAAATGATGGTAAAAGTCAACTACAGAAAAATATGACTATTGCCCAACTGAGGGTTCAGGTAAAGAAAGGAGAGTAATGGTGGCAAAAGTAAAAGACCCTCCAATGTCAGATGTGTAAATATCATGGGACACGTGCTGCCCGGTTTCATTCCCATTTTCTGCTCTGTCCTTGGGGTGGACTTCCCATTCTCCCAATTCACATGCTCTGGTAGGGTTCTCAATCCCTCTTACTTGAATTCTGCCAAAGGCCTAGCCAATTACACAGATCTTTGAACCTTTATCCACAGTGTTTAAGCCAATGGTTGGCCAGAGGAGCAAAGCAAAGTCAATTAGAGCCGTTCCCCAGGATTCAATGAGAGAGAACAACTGTCTTCTGGAGAATTTAACTAAAACAATGTGTGTAGTTAAAAAAAGAAATACAGAGAGGCTTAGCTGAGAAAGATGGAACAATGAGGGAGAACAATGTCACAGCATCATTTGAGTACCTTGATTTCTGAGGTCAGTTTCACCCCTGGACCTCCAGTATCAGGCATCATTGAACCATTCTCCATGCCCCTTGATCTGTTCCTTTTAATTCTTTACTAAAGCTAGATTGATGTGTATTTCTGTCATTTGCAATCCAAAACCTCCAGACAGACAAATACAATGGCCAACCAGGAACAAATCAGTCGGTACCATCTAAATGTCATCCCCCAGTTTTTGAGAACCTTGGTGGTAGAGGGGCTATGGGAAAGAGGGTGAGGTGAGGTGGAGGGCAGGAGGAAGACTCACATTAGCTTCACTAGAGAAGAGAAAAGAAATGCAGTATCTGTTAGGGAATCCATCATCCCTACTGTAGGCCACTCCCACTGTTCCAAACGCATAGGGAAATTGCAGATTGTTAGAGAGGCCCTGTATTACCTCACCAAAGGCATATCTTCAAAAAATACTTAACTATACAAACTCAAACTGATCAGTGTCTCACATTCTGTACAGCACATTTCTCAAGGGTCAACTGGAAATCACATTTTGAAACTGAATTCTTCAACTTGTACTCAGCTTCACTTCTAATCTAGTCATTCAGGCAATTATTATGAAACAGCCAGTTATTCCTGAGAAAGGCAATTAAATCGACAGGCTAAACAATGATCTGGAAGGCATTCTCATTAATGGAAGTAATATAAGACAGAAAAGACATCAAAAGCTCAAATGGAAAAAAAAAAAAATAATAAGCACAGATCTTACCTTTACTCTAAAGAGCTTGAAAATTCAGTGTTAAGAAAAAAGTAACCATCTTCACATTGAGCTTTCTTTAATGAAATTCTTAAAACTCCAGAGGTGTTAACTATGTTTATTACCTTAACACCCAAGCCCAAAATGAAGTAGAAAATGCCTTAATTTACCAATTCACTAAATCTTTACTCAATTAAATAATTTCTATTGTTGATGATGAGTTTCTTTATTACTTTTCTTTTTGTATACTTGCTAACTTATGAAAAAGTCACTCGCATTACAACAAAATGTTTCATACGTTGACAATCTATGACAACATATATTAAGCATTTGGTATGTGCTAGATACTCTCCTCTGTGTTTTCCATGTATTCACTCATTCAGTCTGGTCAAGAACTCTGTAACAGAAACACTCATGATTTCCCTTTTACAGATAAGAACACAGGCAAAGAGAGATTATGCAACATCTCTAAGGCCACAAAATAAGAAGTAGAGACAGAAACTTAGCAGTTTGGCTCTGGGACCAGTCCTCAAATCACGGTGCTTAAGAATAGATAAAGTTCTATTCTACTTCCTCTTGAATGAGAGACTATACGTGTGATGGAAAAACAAACAAGCAAGCAAATCATGGCAGAATGGAAGAAGTACCACCTTAAAAACAGTTTAAAAATATATGGGGGTAGAGGGAGGAGGAAGCCAGGAGATGGGAATGGAATGAATAGGGGTGCTGAGAAGGAAAAGGGTGGAAGTAGTCAATGGCTGAATTTGGTGCCCTCAGAATCGTCACAGGTGAGTGTCGGTCAGAAGCAGGACAGGAGACTGGAACCTCACGTTGGTTGTTGTTTATTTGCTATGTCATGTTCAACCCTTTGCGACCTCATGGACATGCCAGGCTCCACTGTCTTCCAGAGTTTGCACAAATTCACGTCCATTTAGTCAGTAATGCTATCTAATCTTCTCTTCCTCTGTTGCCCCATTCTCCTTTTGCCTTCAATCTTTCCCAGCATCAGGGAAAGTATTAATTAGGCTTCCAAGTATTAATAAGGCTTCACTGATGGCTCACTGGTAAAGAATTCACCTGCCAAACAGGAGATGTGGGTTTGGTCCCTGGGTTAGAAAGATTCCCTGGAGAAGTAAATGGCACCCCACTCTAGTATTCTTGCCTGGGAAATCCCATGGACAGAAGACACTGGCGGGCAGCAGTCCATGGGCTAGCAAAGAGTCAGACATGACTGAGCAACAGACTTTGACTTTTTCACTTCTCAAGTATTAATTAGAGATTTAGTGGTAATTTTTTGAGCAGCATGATATGATTTTCTCCTTTACTTTATGAAAAATGATTTGAAATGCTGGATTGGGAGAACTGCATTAGAAAGCTACTTTGAGGCTAAATCCCATGATCCAAATGAAATAATAAGGATTCAACACTGGGTCAGATGGGATAGAGAAAAGGGAGGGCTTGAGGCTGTAAACATGGTTGACAGGGTATAAAGAGGGACAAACTAAGAGGGCGTAAGAAGGATGGGGGCAAAAAATAGAGAATCAGTTCCAGGAAGGTTTTTTTAAAATTCCATGGTTCTGGGGGTGAGGAGAAAAGGAGTCAGTCAAAGATTTCTTGGAGGAAAAGCAATCTTGCATGAGACTTGCTGAACCACAGAGGGAGTGGGAGACAGTAAAGGGGAAAGGAGAAGGGAAATTGGATTAATTCAAGAGGAAGGGCCAATATGGGCGAACACCTAGAGACAAGAAAAACCCTTGTGACTGAAGAACCAAGAGAGGCTTGACAGAAGGTGAAAAATAGATCAGGGGGTGAAGGGTGGGAGGCAGCTTAGAGCTCTCAGCCTTGAGCATTCATGGATCTTCATCCTGGTTCTCTGCATTAATGTTGTCCAGCTATTCCTCATCTGACTGCTCCCTGGAGCAGAAATATTGTCTTGGATGCTTCTAGAACACTCCAGTCCTCACTTTTGCATGTTTTCATGTCTCTCATAATGTCTGCATCCTCATCTTATCCACAGCATGTTTCATTATAAATTTTGGACTTTCTATGATCCCTCATGGCCATCTGCTACTCCATGACATTCAGCTTTGTCTCAAATGTTAACTCTTTCTCTTGATATGTCAAATCCACATGTATTTTTCAGTCAGGTTGTACACAGGACCTGTGTACAACACAGGTTGTACATCTTTGAAACAGATGCCCATTCTGAAGCCAATCACCCATAAGGGTAATTTGATTCAAACTACTACAGTTTCCTGTACTTCCAGAGTTTTATGTAAACCAAAAGGTTATCATATAGCCAGAATTCTGTTATTGTGGGAAAAACAGAACGGAATCACACAAATAATGAAGGGTTGTATTATCTATATTTTTCCAACAGAAAATATACTATCATTACTTAGCTTTGGTAACCCTGAAAATAGAGACATCTTTTAAAAATATATATATCAATTTAATACTGCAGTGAGGGTTTTATTTGAAGAGACTTTTTAATAAATATTCATCTTTTACCCCTGAGTGTCCATAGTGTCTTTCAAAGATACCTTTTCTTGATTATTTAAAAAATTCTATAAGAAATATTGATAACAGTTTATGGTAATAACAACAAAATTAAAGAAACTGATTATCTTTTCTTTTATAATCCTTCCCACACTCCAATAACATGTGTACTGTTAGGAACCTTATTTTCAATTTAAGTAAAATTTTAAACATCACCTAAGTAAAAAGAGAAGGCAATGGCACCCCATTCCAGTCCTCTTGCCTGGAAAATCCCATGGACGGAGGAGCCTGGTAGGTGCAGTCCATGGGGTCGCTAAGAGTCGAACACGACTGAGCGACTTCACTTTCACTTTCACTTTTCACTTTCATGCGTTGGAGAAGGAAATGGCAACCCGATCCAGTGTTCTTGCTTGGAGAATCCCAGGGACGGTGGAGCCTTATGGGCTGGCGTCTATGGGGTTACACAGAGTCAGACACGACTGAAGCGACTTAGCAGCAGCAAGTAAAAAAATCGCCTAATAGGAATTTCTTAGAATATTGAAAGAAAGTCTAGTATAAAGCTATGCAAATTATCATTATTTCAATAAACATCTAAGAAAACCAGAAAGAAGAAAACCTAAACTGTAGCAATAGGGCAGATCTGGCTCAAAGACTTGTTTTGTTCAACTCACACATAAGTGTAACAAAATCGCTTTTTAATTAACTACATATGCGTGTGTGTGTGTGAAATTTCACTGAAAAATGAAAATTTCAGGCTTCTAAAAATCAGAACAAAACAAAAACTGCAAATTCTGGCAAAACTGCATTCCCACATGTCAACAATCACTTTGAGCTGAGTTAAAACCTATAATCTGGCGTCCAGATCAGTCTATCACAGTCTCCACCATTCTTCACAGTTTACCATTGGTTAAGAGAGTCTGTGGTTGCCTCCACACAGAGACATTGCATGTGTACAGGAAAAAAAAAAAAAGTACTATTTCTTCTGCATTGCAGACACTTTCTAGATCACATACAGGAGCCATTCTGTTCCTTAGAGAGCCTTCCATCCATACATCCAACCATACCCTCTGCTTCAAGTCATTAAGCATCTCGCTCAGACTGAAAAAAGCTGCTAAATAACAAACTTTCATGTTATTCTCCATGTTCAGACCTAAAATATAGTGTTTTTTCAGCCTTGGCACAGCTAACATGGCTAGCAATGAGTGACACATTTCTCCCAAACAAGATTTAGGAAGATATTCCATTCTATTTGAATATAGCCAATTTTGCATCATCAAATAAAATTTACTACACACAACAGGCAAAATAAGGAAGATACTCATTTAGTTTAACTTCAAAAACCATATATATTCTCTCCTCTCTGAATTTTCACCTTATGTCTCTCAACAGTAAAAGAAATGTCAGATACAGAAACCCTCAGACCACCCACCAAAAGGCAACTATGAAAGACAAGGGTGTCCATCTTGAGGAAAATCTCAGAATAAACTTTGGCAAACCATTATTTTTCTCCTTCTTTCAGAAACTTCTCTGCTCAAATTCTACTTTCATTCTTTCTAACACAAACCAAGCCCCGACTCTCACATAACACTGTTGGAATCATTCTTTTGTTACTGTTGCATTCCTCATCTATAAAAGTGCTCATCAGCTTGTCAGCCAGGCTGGGAGAATTTATACTTAATCTTCCACACTCCCTCTCGGCTGAAATTTTCTCCCAAGCCCTTAATAATTTCCTGTCTTGATTATTATAATTTCTTTTTTATAGTCCTCTTGAAATTCAAACTCTTTATGTACAACCAGAATATGTATCTAAAATAACATTTCCCCCCAACTGTCTTTTCTTCACAAATTTAACTTCACTTTCTCTTGGAAAATTCCAGTTCCCCTCGAAATCACTCTGGAGACCTTGCTGCGATTATCTTCTCTGTCACAGGAGTGCGGCATCACACACTACCAGTTTTGCCATCTCACCTTCCAGGAGGCCCCAAGCAGATATTCTTAAAGCTATTCTCTTTTTTAAGAACATTGTTTTAAAATGCCTATCAAGACGGAAAAACAGGAAAACATGTGAAGGACTACCTGTAGCTGTATTTTCTTTCTTCTGTAAGAAAAAAAGGAATGCTTCAAAGTGCATCCCATATTTTACATTTGCATTGAAATTTAATTTTAAGGATATGATTTCTAATAAACTGAAATTTGCAAATAAATGGTTTCTCAGGTTTAAACATATTTTGGGCAAAAGATGAGAAGTCCAATTCTACCATTTGAGGCACCAAAATATGCAAATATTAGAAAACTAACTGTATCATCAAAAGAACATCATTTTAGGCAATAAACCTTTCCACTTCAGAAGGCTTGGCTTTATGACTTTATATCCAGTCATCCACATGAGCGTTCTGAAGTTTTTCAGTGAATAAAAATAAGCATCTTTGAGGGGGAGGGGAACAGAAAAAAGGACATTTTATCAAAGGCATGCAGATGATGTGGTTTATACAGGACTTTAAAGTAGAACCACAAATGGCACATTTTAATTTTCCCTGTAAATTTCTGGGGGAAAAATGCAGTTGTACATTCTTATCCAGGATGTTCCTCATCTATTGATACCTGTCTCTCTCATTCTTTCTCTCCTTCTCTCTCTCTCTCTCTCTCTCTCTCTCACACACACACACACACACACACACACACAAATGTGCATGTGCACTCACAGGGGAGTTACAAGGTTCCTAATTGGGAATGTTTTTCTCTGCTCTTTAATCCACTATGAATGTTTATCACTAAGCTAGTTCTCCTTTGGCTTCAGGAAGCAGCCAGTATCCCAGCAGGGGAGAAAGAGAATCAGAGAATCAGTTCTGGAAGGTCTCCAGGTGAGGATTAAAAAGATTTTTCCCAAAAGGCATCAGCAGCACTGCATTTAGCATCAGTGAGTTTAGGAATTCACCTGACCCTCTTCATATGACTCTGCTAGAGGTATGAAAGAGGGCATTCACTTGAGACAAAGCAATCCCACTACTGGAGCTGGCATAAGGCTCAGCTTTTCCTGAAACATCTGTCAGGATGCTTTGGAAAGCAGAGCAGCTGCACAAAGAAAGTAGGAGTACAGAAGGGAAAGCAGCAAAGTGAAATGGATACTGAGTAGACAACTAACCGAGGTCTGCTGATCAGAATGAAAACATTGACTGAATTATTCTACTTCCTTTGCACTTCCCAGGTGGCACTAGTGGCAAAAAACCTGCCTATCAATGTAGGCAGACTTAAGAGATGTGGGTTGGATCCTTGGGTGGGGAACATCCCCTGGAGAAGAAAATGGCAACCCACTTCAGTACTCTCACCTGGAGAATCCCATGGGCAGAAGAGCCTTGCAAGCTGCAGTCCGTAGGGTCGCACAGGGTAGTTCACGACTGAATTGACTTAACATGCACATACTTATTCCACTTCCTTTACTTTTTCCATTTAGAAAACAACAACAAAGCCAGCTACATATGATTAGAATTTAATTATAGTAACCAGTCCATTCTAAAGGAGGTTAGTTCTGGGTATTCATTGGAAGGACTGATGCTAAAGCTGAAACTCCAGTATTTTGGCCACTTCATGCGAAGAGTTGACTCACTGGAAAAGACTCTGATGCTGGGAGGGATTGGGGGCAAGAGGAGAAGAGGACGACAGAGGATGAGATGGCTGGATGGCATCACCAACTCAATGGACATGAGTTTGGGTGAACTCTGGGAGTTGGTGATGGACAGGGAGGCCTGGCGTGCTGCGATTCATGGGGTCTCAAAGAGTCGGACACAACTGAGCGACTGAACTGAACTGAACTTCAGGAAACCCTTCACCTCAAAAATCATCAAACTGGAAAATAAGCACTTGAACAAAATTCTAATATAAGGCACAAAAAAATTAGAGATGATATAACTGTCAACATTCCCCCATACTCTAAAAATCATGTATTTCTACATAATAATAAAATAATAGAAGTAAATGTAATATTTTTGACAAGTTTAGATCTCTACTCTGAATTGAAGGTCTTCAAGACTTCTCTTGGGGCAAGGGTCTTACAATGCTGAAATTCAACAGTATTTTTCATTTTTCTCACTTTCCCTTACAAAATAATGAGCTACAGAAATGCTCTTGCCTCTGTACTTTAATAAGCAGCAAAATTCAAAGGACTGTGGTGGACAGGAAATTTGAATCATAAGCACAATAATAAGAATGTTCTCTCTTAGTCATCCTTTCCCTATGTGAAAATAGTTTTGCCTAGCATCTATGATCTTATAAATAAACAGCAAAGTATAAACACATGTTCCAAGTTGGGAATTAAGTCACTGTGTCTGTCCTAACGTTGCCTTGCACAAGTCATGAACAAGGCATGGTAAACCAATGTTTTACGGGTCCTACCAATTTCTGTACATACACTTTGAAGCTATTCAATCCTTGTTTCACATTTCTTGTGAAAATAAGCATCTTCTGTTTGAAAGAGCTGCAAATCAAGGATGCATGTAGCAGTGCTACTGAATGTTATATTTGCTACATTTAATAAAACAAAGAGGCAAAGTTTCAGTATAGTTTCAGAACTTTTATCAGTTGCTTCTCCTATAGTGTTCAAGAGAACTGCAGCAATAAATCCCAGGCAACAAATAAAATGTCTCCCATACAGTCTTAAGAGAAATCACAGACCCATCCAAGGCTTACACATTCAGTTAGATTTAAGATATTTTTATTAACCCAACAGCCATTGTGAAAGTCTCTACTGACAGAAGATCTCCAATTAACCTACTTCATAAACTGTAAGGATGGAATTCAGTGTTACTAAAATAGTTGTTGTTTCTGATTAATTATTTCAGGCTGGCCAGTTGTAGGCCAGAGCTATGTATGTCAAAGTCATTTACTTAGTTAGCAATGACACCACTGGAAATTACTTTCCTATGAACAGTTCTTGAAATCTGGGCCCTTGGCTAAAGCAAGTTATTGCAAAAGAATAATAAATCTTAGAAACTGGTGGCCTGTCTCTTCTAATACAAAATAATGAATTTTTAAAAAAATAAGCTTCTTTTTAAAAGTTGAAATAACAACATTTTTACAACTTGGAATATGTACACAAGTTAAAAAGTCATCTATGCTGAGCCACTGAAACTAATTAAGTTAATAAACTAATGAAAAACTAAGGAGGTTATAAAAATACTAATAAGCATGGGTATTGGGCTGGAATGGAAAAGACTAGACCCCTGACTTACTAAATCAACTATAATCTATGTTCTAATAGTTCAGTTCAGTTATTAATATTTAGCTGTTTATTAACTACCCTGTTACTTTTAACAAGAATTTCTAAAAATTATTATACTTTAAATATGAGATTACTGGAAGAATTTTACTAGCCTCTTTATAAACTCTAGGCTTGATCCCTAGGTCAGGAAGATTCCCTGGAAAAGGGAATGGCTACCTACTCCTGTATTCTTGCCTGGAGAATTCCATGAACTGAGGAGGCTGGCAGGCTATAATCCATGGGGTTGCAAAGAGTTGGACGTGACTAATACTTTGACTTTATAAAGTCTGCAATACTGACCTGATCACAATAAAATTACAAATTTTATGTTTTTGTTTGAGATACTCTTTCTCAAAGTGTGATCCAAAGATCACCTGTGATGTTCCCAGGCTCTTCCTAAGACCTAATGAACCACAATCTCTGGAAATTGAGACCTGTGACCCTAAATTGTAAATAAAGTTCTAAGTAAGTCTGCACTGGTTGGAGCTATTGTTTTTACCAGAGCATAAATTTTCAATAAAAAGAGTTGACTTAGCACAAAATTAGCCCTCTTGATGTCATGCAATTAAGTTATAAGCTATTTGAATTAAGTGAGCTTCTATTCTTGCTTAAATATATTTTATTAAGCACTTATAGGATTCTTTGTCCTATGAAACAAAGAAATCATGTCTAATTCAACATGGTTGTCTCTCTGGTTTAGCTGCTGATTTTCTAGGACCTGAATGCAATATTCAACTATCAAGATGAAATGGTACCACCAAGTTAATCATGATTTTTAACTTTTTTGTCCTGTTTTATTGTGTTTAACTTGAAAAGCTTTCTCTAATCCTTAATAGAAGTGAATGAGGTATAAACTAATCAATAAGTGATTTCAGACTAGTTCTCGATTGATTTAGGCAACGGGAATACCATTTTAACTTCTCTTCTCAAAAGCCAACCAACAGGAATTTCTTTTCCTGGCTAATAAGAAAAGAAATTTAACAAAATAAATCCTGAATCTAATATTTAGACTATGAATTTATGCTCACAAGTATTTCTTCAAGTTCAACTGAATATCTAAGTCACTATATATTGAAAGAACAAAGGAGTAATGAAGTTATAAAATCACAGTTTTCCAACTACAGTAGTAAAACCTGATTTAGGCAAGCACCATCAATGGATGCTAAATCTAAGGGAAAAGGTTTTATTATAAACAGGATATTTAAAACATCTCAAGGTATTTCCCTTTACTTATTAATTTCCAAAGGAGAAAAGTAAATATGGAAGAGAAATTGAATGACTCTTGAACCAAATAATAAAATAATGTCAACAATGCCTTTAATTTTTATTAAAAATTAAAGTATAGAAGAATAATTTATATGCAACTCAACATTGTTTTAAAGTGGTTTTCCTATTCTGATTAAAGCTTTATATTTAAAATGCCTACATGATAATGTGCTTCACAGGCTTGAGACTATCAAACATTACCACAAAGGTGACTGTATTAGCAGCTGCGTAACACTGTATATTTGTTTAGTTCAGCCTGTCATAAAGTGCTATTCATAGATGGGAAAGTAGCAAATGCTGGACTGGATGAGTTACAAGCTGGAATCAAGATTGGTGGGAGAAACATCAACAACCTCAGATATGTGGATGATAACACTCTAATGGCAGAAAGCAAAGAGGAACTAAAGAACCTCTTGATGAGGGTGAAAGAGAAGAATGAAAAAGCTGGCTAAAGACTAAATATTAAAAAAACTAAGATCATGGCATCCAGCCCCATCACTTCTTGGTAAATAGAAGGGGAAAAAGTGGAAGTAGTGACAGATTTCCTCTCCTTAGGCTCTAAAATCACTGTGGATGGTGACTGCAGACATGAAATTAGAAGATGATTGCTTGTTGGCAGGAAAGCTATGACAAACCTAGACAGTGTGTTGAAAAGCAGAGACATCACTTTGCCAACAAAGGTCCATACAGTCAAAGCTATGGTCTTTCCAGTAGTAAAATATCGTTGTGAGAGCTGGACCATAAAGACGGCAGAGTGCCGAAAAATTGATGCCTTCAAACTGGTGCTGGAGAAGACTTTTTAGAGTCTCTTGGACAGCAAGGAGATCAAACCAGCCAATCTTAAAGGGAATCAACCCTGAATATTCATTGAAAGGACTGATGCTGAAGCTCCAACATTTTGGACACCTGATGCAAACAGCTGACTCATTGGAAAAGACTCTTATGCTAGGAAAGATTGAGGACAGAAGGAGAAGAGGGCAACAGAGGCTTAGATAGCTGGATGGTATCACTGATGCAATGGATGTGAACTTGGGCAAACTTCAGGAGATGGTGAGGAACAGGTAGGCCTAGCACGCTACAGTCCATGAGGTTGTGAAGAGTTGGATATGACTGGATATATATATATAACACAGTTAAGAATTTTAGTCAATTAAAATATGTAAATGCATTCCAAAATGATTAATGCTATCAATGCTAATAAATAATCCTTGAGAAGGATAGGTCATCACTAAAATATTAGTTTTTTCTCAGCCAAAAGTGCATATAATCTGAATCTAATCATGAGAAAATACTGCTGCTGCAGCTAAATCGCTTCAGTCGTGTCCGACTCTGTGCGACCCCAGAGACGGCAGCCCACCAGGCTCCCTCGTCCCTGGGATTCTCCAGGCAAGAACACTGGAGTGGGTTGCCATTTCCTTCTCCAATGCATGAAAGTGAAAAGTGAAAGTGAAGTCGCTCAGTCGTGTCTGACTCTTAGCGACCCCATGGACTGCAGCCTACCAGGATCCTCCATCCATGGGATTTTCCATGCAAGAGTATTGGAGTGGGGTGCCACTGCCTTCTCCAGAGAAAACACTAGATACACACAAACTGAGAAACACTTAACTTCCTCTGTTCTTTACATATATCAATGTCCCAAAAACAAAGGCTAAAGAATCATCCATATTTAAAAAGCCTGAAGAGATGTGATGGGTTAACACGATGTCATCCTTGACTAGGGGAAATAAAAACTTCTATAAGGATATTATTGGGACAACTGACAACACTACAATAAGGACATGAGTATTTTCAGTGTTAAAGTTGAAAACTGTACTGTAGTTATGTAAGAGAACGTTCTCAGTTCTAGGAAAGACATGCTTAAGTATTAAAGGGTGAAGAGATATGATCAAAGCAACCTAATTCTCAAATGGTTCTGGTGAGAAAAACAATACTTTATACACACACGAACACACACACACAAAATAGAAAGACAAAGTGTTAAGATCTGGGCAAAAAAATTAATTTCTTAAATCTGTGTAAATGGTTTCTGAGCATTCTTTGTACTACCATACAACTTTTCTATAAGTAAAAAGTGTTTCAAAATAAAAAGTAAAATCTGATCTTTACAATTTAAAAAAAAAGAAAGAAAATAATTTGGCAGTAGGACTTAACAAAGCTGAAGAAGCATATTGAGCAGACTATAAGGCAATTCTACTATATATCTTAAAGAAACTCTTAACCATGTGCACAAGGAAATATATGTAAGAATGTTTCTTGTGACTTTGTTTCTTATAGCAAGAATTGGAAGCAGTCAAATTGTCATCAAAAATAGAATGTAAACATGAAAGCAAAAGTGTTAGTTGCTCAGTCATGTCCCACTCCATGCGATCCCAAGGACTATAGCCTGCCAGGCTCCTCTGTCCATAGGATTTCCCAACAAGAATACTGGAGGGGGTTGCCATCACTCCTCCAGGAGATGTTCCCCACCCAGGAATTGAACCAGTCTTATGCATTGCAAGCAGATTCTTTACCATCTGTGGCACCAGGGAGTCATGAATTACAGCATAGTCATTAATAAACACTGTGCATTGAATACTTCAATCAGAGCTACATATGTTAAGACGGATAATCCTAAAAGCAATGTTGATGTGAAAAACTGTTTGTTGTCAAATGATATACAATGATACCAAATTTTGTAAAGTATTAAAACATAAAAAGTACTAGAGATTTATCAGTGCAAATATATGTACCTATATATAAAAACAAGCATGATGAAAACTGAATAGTAAATTCTACATAATAATTAACCTTGGGGAGTGACCAGTGTAAACTAGGAAGGCTACACACCAAGCTTCAATTGCCTCACAGTATTTTATTTCTGTAAGAGAAGAAGCAAACCAAAATGCTAAACTATGAGAAATTTAGATAGTGACTACATGGATACATATTATCATTGTCTATCATTTTCAGTGTTTCAAAAATATTACCTAACAAATTTTGTTTAAACATTTTAAAAGTTCTAATTAAACAAAGTAAATGCAGAGAAGCTCAGTTCAATCTTCTTGGACACGAAGGAGAACCTTTGGCCACAATAAAATATAATAAACTAATGTTTAATTAATTTCTATAATATGCAAACACTCTTTGCCACTGTAAACTCATCAAAACACTTTTTCATTAATTCACAGTACTTCAGCCTTTTGTATTACAAATCCCATCATATGGTTATAGATTAGTCAGTCAACTTGATTTTCTAATACGTTTAACTACTCAGCAAATCTTTGTTCTCTTCTTGTTCTGCCTCACATTGGCTGTAGAGTTTACTTAAGTTGTTTTCTACAGTTCTCCTTGAAGCTGGAAAATTCATACCTGGGTTGGATGATATTTATTACGGCTAAAAAGGTATTACCCTTCATGGTTACAACAGAATTCTGAGCAGCATCGGGCCTTCATTGAGATCACAGAGCCTACGGGTCGTGGTCATTTCTTTAGCTGCACAGTATTTTTATCAAAGTTAACAGCCTGTGCAGGCATCGTATGATATGAAATGCTAACAGAAATGTGCTGCATAGACCAGGGCAAAAAGTATGAAATGTACTTTAAATTATTACAAGAAAAGAAACAGGGCTCTACAGTGGAGGAAACTGGAGATTGAAAATAGAGCATCTCAGTTTTGTTCTGCCACTCATTCCTTGTGGCCTTAAGCAACCCACATCCCCTCTCTCAACCTGGGATTACTCACACAGAGATAATGACAATGTCCTGCCAACCTCACAGTATTGGTGTGAGGCCTGAAAGAGATGACACATGCAGAAGTGCTTTGTGAACGATAAAGCATTCAAAAACCACAAAGTGTGACTGTCATTATTCTGATCCTTTCAGAGTCAAAAAATATCCTCACAAAATGAATACAATAAAATTCTCAGAAACAGACAAGGAATATTAATTTGGTAGTTTCTGGAAGCTATGGTTTGTATGTGAGTGAGTAGATCTGCTGCAAGAAAATATCCAAGAAAATATAAATAACTGTTACATCATAAAGATATCATAATGGAGCTCTGTTCAGAGTAGGATTATACAAGGAAGATGAAGGAAGGTGACTGAAGTACTTCCTTCCAAAATTATTTAGAGACTGAATTAATTGGTGATTGCACGAGCTGAAAGGGGGTGGCAAGATGGAAAGTGCCAAGAATGTTTGCTTTCTTCAAAGCGGCGGTTTATAAAGTATATTCAGTGGATACCTAGGGTCCCTCAGAACCTTCCTGGAATTCACGATGGCAAAATTATTTTCATAATAACACTACGATGCCATTTGCCTTCTTTGCTGTGTGGAAACTTGCACCGATAGTGAAAAAGCACTGATGGAGAAATCGCTGGTGCCTTATCACAAATCACGGCCAGGATATCAAACAGTATTAGTCATCTTTATACTCTTCACTGTCACATACTAGCAAGTTTTATAACAAATGTTTGTCTAAGAATGTCCCTGATGAAGCAATTAAAAAAAAACTTAATTATATTATATATAAACCCTTGACTCAAATTTTTTTTTATTCTGTGTGATAAAATGGCAAGTAAACAGAAAGCAATTGCTGCATACTAAACGGTAAGAGGCGTTTTAAGGAACAGTACACTTATGTGCGTGTGTTAACTGTCAACTGAACTAGCCATTTTTCATATAGCATCATTTTCACTTGAAGGAACAACTGACTGACAGACTACAATTTTTCAGGCTTGGGTTTTGGGCAGACATTTTTGGTAAAGAATCTGCCTGAAATGAGGGAGACCCAGGTTCGATCCCTGGGTTAGGAAGATCACCTGGACAAGGGCATGGCTACCTACTCCAGTATTCTTGCCTGGAGAATTCAATGGACAGAGGAGCCTAGTGGGCTACAGTCTGTGGGATTGCAAACAGCTGGACACAACTGAGTGATCAACAGAGAGGTAATACTGTTGCTTCAAGGAAAACAACTAAGAATATTCATTGTCAGTAATAACATTAAGGCTTTCAAGCAGAAGTTAGAAGTTTGAAAAATTTCTAATAGCCTCTGAGAGCGTTAACAGCTTCCCAGTGCTATATTTTCTGATTAGATTGGTGGTGATATTAAAAAATGGGATTTGTTTATGCTGTGTAATGAAGTGCATCAACATCTGGAAAATCTACAGAACTCAGTGAATGAATATTTTCTAAATGACCAATAAATGACATTACAGTATTATGCTTGGGTAAAGTAACTGTTCAAAGTACATGATAGATCAATGGATTTTAAAACCAGGTACAAAAAGTTCATTAAAATGTTTATGAATAATCCTTAAGAAAGTATCACTTGTTGAATTTCAGTGCAGAACTAAATAAGAATGTCCATGTCTTATGAAAATACTCCTGACTCACTTCTCCAATCAATGAAGCGGGCTAAAACCAAAACATAGAAAATGATGTAGATTTAGAATGGAGTTGAGTGACGGAGTGGAAAGAGAAGAAATTATCCAATTCTATCACATGATTCTTCAACAAGACTTGTGCACATTACAGTACATATTGCACCTCTCACACTTCAGTGTAATTTTGCTTCAAAAAAGAGCACTCAAAGATGATGTTCTGTCCTAAGGTTAACTAGACCCCTTTTGTCCAATTGTGGCAAGCATCCACCCTCCCTTATCCTCTAGTCCTGTGGTCTTTTGTCAGTGTTTGACAACTATAGAAGTATAAATGTCCAGTTCATTTAAGTTGGGTTGAAACAGTAGCATAACTCATACTACAGAAACTCCCACAAAATTTTAAACTTCAGTTGCAATTAGAGAGACTTTGCCTGAAATCACATCTCTTCTTTCCTTTCCCTGTCCTGCCCTTTCCCATTTATTACTTCCTAACTCTTCTCTCACTTTATTATTTGTAAATAAATCCTCAGTGTAGCATTCTAGAGAATTCTAGTGTGGATCCTAGTAGATTCTGGTGTAGATTCTAGTGTAGCTTCTCTAGTGGCTAGAGAATCCAACATCAAACAGCTAGTTAAAAGCCATTTACTTATTTGATCAATGCTGCTCTTTGAATTCCTGGTATATGATAATCAACTTGATTACCACAGTAAGAAAAAGGTTAGTGTACAACTTCATTTTCTATCAACATAATTCTAGCTAAATATAAAGTGAATGAATTAGGAAAGGAGAAAGTATAATTCTACCAACAACAACAACAACAAAATTCTGGTTATGGTCTTTGGTTCATTTTTTTCACATGCAACATTTCTGAGTCCTCGACATTAAAACATTCTTTTAGAAAACAGGCTACAAGGAAAAGGAAATACTAGAACAGTCCTGTGATGGGACAGAAGGAATCGAAGTACATAGAACCATATGAGCAAAATGTAGGTCAAGATAATAATCAGTGAAGAGGAAATGACTGAAAACAATACCAATGTCCAGTGAGAAGTTGACTCCTGAACTGATTTCCCTAATGAAATGCGAAGGATCAGGATAAAAAGGAAGGTGATGGATAAGAAGGTGAATGAGCACCCAGAAAATACTGACATGGAAAAAAAGGCAGGGGAGGGACTGACCAGGGAGAGGTGAGGTGAGCAGGCAACATTCAAAGGTTCCAGACATCTCTCTCTGGCGCTGACAGCACAGAGAGCAGTACTCTAGACGGTACAGCCAGTTTCACAATGTAAGTACCCACACTGCCATTTCCTTCTCGGCAGTATTCCATCTAGACCAATATGCATTTTCTCACACTCTTCTGCATTATTCCATTAACATGTGTTTTTATCCTCTTCCCTTTTATCTACATTTCAATTACTCCCTAAATCATTACATAAAGAGACCACAAACTTCGACTCTGGGCAACACACAATTCCCTAAAAATCAATACGCAAAGAAGAAAGTGGGTAGGATATATTACACATTTTCCACCTATTCTGTTTTAGGCTTACCTTAAGAGCCAGTTTCTTTCTTTCTTTTTTTTTTTTAAGCACCCAAGAGAAAACACACATCATAGAAACCTGTTCTGAACAAAACTGTTATCTACCAACAATTTCCTTTGCCAGTCTCAAAGGACAGTGGGAGAAAAGAGTTCCAGGCATGTATGTGTCTATAAAGTCAATATCTAAAGAGACAAAAACTGGGTAGAGACCTTCAATAAGACTGTTCTGATAACTGTGCTTAAGTCAGGAATACATCACTTTTAATACTTCAAGCATATAACACACATCTGATCATGACTATGCATGTTTGTCATCTTATATCTCTTTATGTTTCAGTTCAGTTCAGTCCCTCAGTCGTGTCTGACTCTTTGTGACCCCCTGGACTGCAGCATGCCAGGCTTCCCTGTCCATCACCATCTCCCGAAGCTTACCCAAACTCATGTCCATCGAGTCGGTGCTGTCATCCAACCATCTCATCTTCTGTCGTCCCCTTCTCCTCCCACTTCAATCTTTCCCAGCATTGGTCTCTTCAAATGAGTCAGTTCTTCGCATCAGGTGGCCACAGTATTGGAACTTCAGCTTCAGCATCAGTCCTTCCAATGAATATTCAGGACTGATTTCCTTTAGGATTGATGGTTGGATCTCCTTGCAGTCCAAGGGATTCTCAGAGAGTCTTCTCCAGCACCACAGTTCAAAATCATCAATTCTTTGGTGCTCAGCTTTCTTTACAGTCCAACTCTCACATTCATATACAACTACTGGAAAAACCATAGGTTTGACTAGACAGACCTTGGTTGTCAAACTAATGTCTCTGCTTTTTAATATGCTGTCTAGGTTGGTCATAGCTTTTCTTCCAAGGAGCAAGCATCTTTTAATTTTATGGCTGCAATCTCCATCTTCAATGATTTTGGAGCCCTCAAAAATGAAGTCTGTCACTGTTTCCATTGTTTCCCCATCTATTTGCCATGAAGTGATGGGACCGGATGCCATGATCTTAGTTTTCTGAATGTTGAGTTTTAAGTCAACTTTTTCACTCTCCTCTTTCACTTTCATCAAGAGGCTCTTTAGTTCCTCTTCTTCGCTTTCTGCCATAAGGGTGGTGTCATCTGCATATCTGAGGTTATTGGTATTTCTCCCGGCAACCCAGTTTGTACTTTGTCCAGCCCAACATTTCGAATGATGTATTCTGCATCTAAGTTAAATATGCAGGGTGACAATATACAGCCTGAACATACTCCTTTCCCGATTTGGAACCAGTCTACTGTTCCATGTCCAGATGTAACTGTTGCTTCTTGATCTGCATACAGATTTGTCAGGAGGCAGATAAGGTGGTCTGGTATTCCCATCTCTTTCAGAATTTTCCATAGTTTGTTGTGATCCACACAGTCAAAGAATTTAATGTAGTCAATAAAGGCTTTGGTATAGTCAAAAAAGCAGAAGTAGATGTTTTGCTGGAACTCTCTTGCTTTTTCTATGATTTTTATGCTTAAATGTTATCAATAAAGCACTCTTATAGGCAGAATTGTAGGACATATGAGAGAAAAAAAAAATCACATGGTAGGTAGCCCATTTTAAAATTAACCCAGATTATTATTTATAACAGTTCAAATGAAACAATAGTTTGGAATGATATTTGAAAATTTCCTTCTACTATTAATCTGTTTTATTAGTTGTTTTTGTTAGAGAGCCTAACATGACAAGCATAAAGTGATTTCTAAACCGCTTCTATGGAAACACAGCCCTAGGACACAGAAATCTCTCAGAAATAGCATCAGGATGGACTTTAGTTGGGCTAACCAAGAATCCTCTCATTAAGAGATGATCTGTTATTGAAATAGCTTCACCTTTGAACTTTATTTTTTTAAAGTTTCTTGAACACAAAATAATTCTCTTCTCCTGAATTTAAGACTAAGTACCAGCTGCATGATGCCAGCATATAAATAAAGTCACAGAACTAAAAAGCTGTCAAGGTGAGGACAGGAGCATTTGGGACATGTGCCAGGATACAGCATGGGTCTAGCATCAGAGTACATAATGCAGTTAGCTGCATTAATGTATTTCAATCAATTTGTATCATTATCATTAAAAAAAAAAATCAAACTCCACAAAAAGAACTTACCTTTTATGGTGAGGGAAAAAAAAAAAAAAGGCAAAAAGGTCTTGATCTAGAAATATCTTCGAAATGCCAGGCATCATGGAGCTCCAAGCACAAATATCAGGGTAGCTTCCTGATTGTGGGGACTAAAATGACCAAGACCAACACAGTCCCTCAGGTCATCTCTCAAGTATGTGTTGGAAGTGCAGAGGACTGGGGAACAAGTTGACGTTTACAGCTGTATTCATCCCCAGAAATGACCATATATTGGGCAAGTTCAGAAGTTTTGTATGAGACTTCTTAACTTGAGCAAAGACAGCATTCCTGCCACTAAGATTTTGTCCAAAATGCATAAACATTTTCTATTTATTTACAAAAGGAAGACTACAATTAAATATAGCCTCTGCTCTTACTGAAATCAATTTTTAAAAAGAAATTTAACAAAGGACCTCAGCCATTTTAGGAAAGAGGCATTTTATTATATTGTAAAAAATAGCAATAAATATATGGAAGGCAAAAGGTAAAATAGTTTATGCCTTTCATAAATGACCAAGACATAAGAGTATGCATTAACGTACAGCACAGGTAAATCAACGAGCACTAGCAATACTGGCTTTTCTTTTAATGACCTATTATTAATATAACCTGTGGGCTTCCCCACTGGCTCAGACAGAAAAGAACCCACCTGCCAATGCAGGAGACCTAAGAGAAGTGGGTTCAATACCTGGGTTGGGAAGATCCCATGGAGAAGGAAATGGCAACCCATTCCACTATTCTTGCCTTGCAAATTCCATGGACAGAGGAGCTGGCAGGCTACAGTCTATGGGGTCACAGAGAGTCAGATATTACTGAGCACATACACACACACAACATCGCACGAAGCCCTGATGTGTCATATATCTGACACTAACAATTTACCAACACACCAACAGTGCTTCAGTTCTTCTACTTAATCACATTTATCACAAAAAAAATTTCTCTCCAAACTGATGACAGATATACTTCAATGGAAACAAAATCAATTCTTAATAATTACATGTTTAATTCCTTTAAAAGTGATTGATTTAAACAGTCCTCAACTTCTGTTTCCAAGGAAATACTGAAACATTATTTTGTAAAAATCCTTTCCCTTTTTATATTGTAGAAGACAGTTGACTTACAATATTATTCATTTTATATCTATTTATCTTATACCTAGTAGTTTGTATTCGAAATACTGAAATTATTAAAAGCATGTTATCTATGGGTTAGGATAGTGATACATATGTACCAATTATGATTTAATCAGCTCTGGGTATGAAAATTATCATCAGGTGATCAAGAAAACTACTTTTTCTTAAGAGTTGAAATCCTCCCTGCCTTCTTATAGAGAAGATTCTGCAGAACAAGGTACACATATTCCAAATGCTCCCACACCACTTCCCCATTCCCCTCCCAGCCATCTTCCATCTTTCTAGGTTAATATGTGTCATTTAAGTGCCTAACTTATCATGGAGAATGACCTCAACAAGGGATAAAATTAGATTTAGTGAGGAATTTCCAATGTGTTTGACTAAAAGCGACAAAGAATTATTGTATATATTAAACACTCCATGCCATTAGGGTGTACTAGGCTTTTGCATTTTAAAGACAAACGTTTGATAAGGTTCAATTAGACATATTTTTTCATTTACTACGTCTAAATGAGAAGGAAATGCTACATTGGAAAAATGCTCAGAAAAAGCCCAAGTGTACAGAACTGAAGATTATGCATGCTTTGGTAGAAATCTCTGCATTACACTTTTTCTAGATGTAATTTCAAGAAGCACCCTAGACAGTGTGGGTTGGGCTAGCATATAGTTTATTTTGACTTCTATGGAACAACAGGGATTTTCATGTTTCAATAAATTTCTAACCATAACCACAAACGATATCTTTGGACTTCACCAAATAGAAAGCAAAAAAAAAAAAAAGCTAAATGGGGCACCAAGACCTTTATTTACAATGGCAAAGAAAAGAGAAAGGAGTGCTGAAGGCATCTGTTTTGATGATGAAAATGGAGTAGTACCTGGTGCTCAGTAATCCTCATCAATGAATCATTCTACAACCAATTTAATACACATGAAGGATACTTTCCTGTTTGTAAATAATTCACTTCTTCACTTTACAAGCATCTACTGAGGTCTGATATGAACTTAAACATTAGCAAGTTCCTCTATACTCTAAACCACACAGGGATTTGAGGAATAATGAAAAAAAAAAAAATTCAGAAGGAAGGTCAATAAGATGAAGTACTTATTTTAAAAGCAGTTTTGATAATACTGTTAATATATTCATAAAAGTGTTGTATAATTTCAAGAAACCTTAAACTTCATAGTTTATCTTCAAAGAAAATGGATATGGGACAATGCTAGCTCTGTTTCATAGAAAACTTCAGGCTGAAGTAGTGTTACATATATCCATTGATTTCCACACATTTTTTTCACCAAATACTCAGATGCCAAGCTCTGGGTTGAGACCTGAAGATACTATAATGCTATATCATATCTCTTTCTCAGTTTAGTTAATGGTTAAGAGAAAGACAGACAAATAGTAATAAAACAAGTTACTAAGTATGCAATTACGAAATAAGGTATGATCCAAAGAAAAGAAATGCAGAGCTAGCCATATCTGTAACAAATTACACGAACCTGGGCTTGGGGTAACTGAAGATAGGGGACAAAGAAGGCTTTATTTAAAGAAATGCTTGGGTTGAGAGTAAAGAATGGCTGGACCTCAACAGAAAGCAGGTGAGATCTGACAAAAGCAACAAAATGCACAGAATCCCTATCATGGGCAGGGATTGGGAGAAGGAAAAAAGAAGAGGTCACCAAGGAGCAAAAATAAACAATGAAAATGGAATATCAACAGTCAAGTAAGCAGAGGAACCTGAAAAAAGACTTTTACCCCAGGTTACATAGGAACCAACTCTTGAGGACACCTTCAGTGGTCATACAAGCAGACCCAGTAACAAGACAGTTTTAGTGTACTCTGGTAAGGGAAATCTCTAAGGAAAATCAATCTCTCACTCTGATCATACTATTTTTTTTTTTTTTAAGCAAAAGTATATAAAAAGAGAACCTTCAGGATAGTGTCTACATCTCAGCAGGCAGACATAATGATAATAAAGATAGTGAAGAGGCACCCACAGGGAGATGTAGTGATTTTTCATTTGGAGCGCAGATTCATATTTGTTCAGTTTATTTGTTTTCTTTTTCTTTTGTTTGCTTGTTTTACAGAATACAGGGGTTTTGCATGCATTATTTTATTTAAAATGATACGTGAAAATGGGAGGCAAGGGTGGAGAGGAGGCAGGTAACAGACCTTGTGGGGACATTTAGGCAACATTAATAACTACGGTCTCCATCTTAAAAATCAATGAAGATAATGAGGGCTATTCACATGGGAGTAAAATTGAATTTTCAAAAGATCACTTTGGATGAAGTGGGGCAGAAGGTTATATGAAGCTGAGTAGATGCAGAGACCCTGGTTAATCAACGCTTGTAGTCTTCCAGGACTCAGATGCTGTCACAGGAAATGGACGGCAGTGGATGAACATAAGACCAATAGGACTCTGTGGTAGAAGCAACATGAGGAATGAGGTAGCAAAAGGTTTCAAGGATAAGTTTGAGACATGGCTCTTATACAACTGGATGTGTTGTGGCTGTTCTTCACTAAGTAAACACTGGCAGAGAAGCTGGTTCAGTCTAGAGCATGCTGAGTCTGAGGTGCCCTTGAGATAGACAAGTGGAGATGTCAGACAGATAATTAAATGAAGCCTGGAGTTCAGATAAGAAATCTGGCATAGCAATCAGATAGAATAGCAGAGTGGCAAAAATGCCATTTTTACGATAATATGTCTAGCGTAAAACAGTACTTAAGAAATAAGAATTAAGAAAAAGTTATGAAATATGTATATATTCTAGAGATCTTAAGTTCAATTCATAATAATACTCTATTGCATTTGTTATTCCTTTGGTTTTAAAGTAGTGTTAATTAAGATACAAGACATTAAACATTAATTAGCAAATGTATTCTCCTTCACCAGTTTATCAGATTAGTCACCTAGTAATATACTGGAGTTTGGAAG
Organism: Bos indicus; assembly: GCF_029378745.1. Lineage (NCBI taxonomy): Eukaryota > Metazoa > Chordata > Mammalia > Artiodactyla > Bovidae > Bos > Bos indicus. The sequence continues at coordinate 57,445,218 of NC_091763.1, read as the reverse complement.
GAATAAAGTGAAAGTGAAAGTTGCTCAGTCGTGTCCGACTCTTGGCGAACCCATGGACCGTACAGTTTATGGAATTCTCCAGGCCACAATACTGGAGTGGGTAGCTATTCCCTTCTCCAGGGGATGTTCCCAACCCAGGGGTTGAACCAGATCTCCCGCAATTCAGCATTTCAGATGGATTCTTTACCAGCTGAGCCACAAGAGAAGTCCTTGGAAGGAATAAACAAAATACTGAATATATTTAAATTTAAAAATTTAAACCCAAGCAACAAAGAATTTCAAGTAACCTTGAGGGACAAAAACATTCATTCTCAAGACCACACTTGGGACCACAAAGCAGAACTTAAGAGGAGTTAGTTTAACAAATGAATGCAACTGGAATCTTTTATAATAATAATAAATATCACAAAAAGGCAGTTAATAATTTGGGGTAATGACATACAAAACACAATAAACAAGTTACAATATACACTCACTTCCAGAAGCTCTTTGATTAAAATATTTAGTTTACTCTGTTCAAGGATCACACTATCCCTGAAAGAATCACATTTACGCACACCTACAAAGGCAGAGGTTAATGTGTCTTTTGTTCTTTTGTTTTACTTTAGCAGTTTAAAACAGTAATTTGGAAGAAGACTTTGGGTTTTCATTTTGCAATATGCTACTGCTGATGCTGCTAAGTCGCTTCAGTCGTGTCCGACTCTGTGCGACCCCATAGACGGCAGCCCATCAGGTTCCCCGGTCCCTGGGATTCTCCAGGCAAGAACACTGCAATGGGTTGCCATTTCCTTCTCCAATGCATGAGAGTGAAAAGTAAAAGTAAAGTCGCTCAGTCGTATCCAACTCTTCGCAACCCCATGGACTGCAGCCCACCAGGCTCCTCCATCCATAGGATTTTCCAGGCAAGAGTACTGGAGTGGGGTGCCATCGCCTTCTTCGTTTGCAATATGATAACTCAGTAAATCAAAAGTGGAAATTATCTCCACCCTGCCTTTATGACGATAATATGGTAGGTAAATAAATCATTTTAATATCTTCCTAAACACTTTAATAAATAATATAAGAAATATCTTTTTAAAAGAAAAGCAGCTAAATAAGCGGTGTATGTGTATACATACACAAAAAAAGCAAAAATACTTATAAAACAAAACCAAAAATTGTTCACAACTCTTACAACAATAAAAGTACTTGGTCCATCTTTCCAAGTATTTAAAAACTGATAACTAACCTAATACTACCTGTCTCCATTTTTCAAATGGTTAAGGTAAATTATTCTGATGTTTAAAAGTGAAAGTGTTAGTCGCTCAGTCATGTCTGACTCTTGCAACCCCATGGACTGTAGCCCAGCAGGCTCCTCTGCCCATAGGATTCTCCAGATAAGAATAGTGGAGTGGGTTGCCATGCCTCCTCCAGAGGAACTTACAGATCCAGGGATCCGACTGGTGTCTCTTATGACTAACCTGAAATGGCAAACCTACACTAGCACCTTCTGGGAAGCCCAAGCTTTTTTAAGCTTTTCTGCATAAAAGCTTAGTAAACTTCATACTTACAGATGAAAATCAAATGGCAAAGCTTATATTTTGTAAATTTAACCTTTATTCTTAACTGTCACGTAGGTCTTTGGTTCTTCCAAAAAGTCCAGTTCTTTCCCTCCTTAGGGTACAGTTTAGTTCAGTTCAGTCACTCAGTCATGTCCGACTCATTGCAACTCCATGGACTGCAGCATGCCAGGCCTCCCTGTCCATCACCAACTCCCAGAATTTACTCAAACCGATGTCCATTGAGTCAGTGATGCTATCCAACCATCTCATCCTCTGTCGTCCCCTTCTCCTCCTGCCCCCAATCCCTCCCAGCATCAGGGTCTTTTCCAATGAGTCAGCTCTTCCCATGAAGTGGCCAAAGTATTGGAGTTTCAGCTTCAACATCAGTCTTTCCAATGAACGCCCAGGACTGATCTCCTTTAGGATGGACTGGTTGGATCTCCTTGCAGTCCAAGGGACTCTCAAGAGTCTTCTCCAACACCACAGTTTCAAAGCATCAATCCTTTGGCGCTCAGCTTTCTTTATAGTCCAACTCTCACATCCATACATACCTTAGGATACAGTGCTCCACAATATCAGCTGCAGATTGCTTCTAGAATCTTCATGGTTAATAAAATCTGCAAATCTCAAGTCCAGTACCTGTATATAAAATGACAGTACAGTAGTCCTTCCTTATCCCCAGATATAAAAATCTGTGAATACAGGCAGCTAACTGAATTTACATAGGCTTTCTTCTAAATCTCTATGAAGCTAAATAACTCTTAAGCATCCATCAGGTCTCTGCTCAGTTTTCTTAATATTCCCCACGTAGGGGAATATTAAGCAAGCCCTCCCTGCTTGCTGCCTCTCTCATCGTGAACTGTTCTTTTCCTCACGCCAGTTGTCATCTTTCCCGGAGTAGGAAATGTCAGCCTACTCCAGTATTCTTGCCTGGACAATCCCATGGACAGAGGAGCCTCGCTGGCTGCAGTCCACAGGTCACAAAGAGTTGGACATGACTGAACATGCATGCATGTAAAAACTGTCACTTACTGTGCTTCTTTGTTTAATCTGGCTTCCCTAACACAATATAAGAGTCATAAGGGAAATATTCACGTCAATTTTATGTTTCAAGAGCAACACATATTTTAGGGGCTTAGTAAATATTTATTAAGTGAAAACAAATGAATCCAAGATGACTGAGTAGATGAGTAAAATAAAGTCAGAGAACCACAAATAAATATGCATTACAATGTTCATTTAAAAGTTCTTTAAGTGGAGACACTTTGAAAATAAGTGAGATACTTCTCTGAGAATTTCTCACTCAGTATCATAGGATATAACTGTCAAGCATGGTGATTTTTCAATAGGGAATACTGCCAGATTTCAGAGTGCCCTCTAGGAAGTCAATTTGAATTTTAAAACAATTCAAAATGGAAAACAGGGAGAAAAACTAAAAAAAATAAAATCCTCGACTAAACAAAATCATTTCCTCACTCCTGAAAATTTAATATCACACACGATACAAAATAAATAATAAATGTGGAATGAATGAATAAATGCCTAATATTCCTACAACTGTTCTCACAGTTTTAAGTGTAGACAGAAAAAAAGTGAATTTATATACAACACTTCAATATTCTTACAAAATTTACAGAAAAGTTAGGATATAGAATTTTTGCCAGCATATTTGTTTCTGTGGACCTGGAAAGAATTTAGAATGTCAGGAACAAAGTATCTTCAAATTGAAGGATTCACAAACACCAATAAAAATAACTTACAAATCTCACAGAAATGCATACATTCTTTCCTAGTTAATTCACCATACTGGCTCATTTGGGGGGCTTTAAAAAAAGAAGAGAAAAATCACTTAGCTATATATGAACTCAGGAGCTGTCACCTGGGGAGACCTCAGCTCAGGGGAAAGTAATACCAGCATAGCAGAAACAGACTGGAAAGGCAGGTTCTCAGGTAACCCCAGCATTTCTCTGAAATGCTCAATTTCCAAAAACCAATGAATTTTTAAACATAATTTTAAACTTTTTATTTTATATTGAAATATAGCCAATTAACAATATTGTTATAGTCTCAGGTGGAGAGCAAAGGGACTTAGCCATACAGATACATGTATGCATTCTCCCCTGAATTCTTCTGCCATCCAGGCTGCCACATAACACTGAACAGAGTTTCTTGTGCTATTAGTAGGTCTTTGTTGATTATCCATTTTAAATATTGTTGTTCACTTGCTAAGTCGTGACACCATGGACTGTAGCCCATCAGACTCCACTGCCCATGGAATTTCCCAGGCAAGAATATTGGAGTGAAATGCCATTTTCTTCTCCAGGGGATATTCCTGACCCAGGGATCATCAAACGTGTGTCTCCTGCTTGGCAGGCAGGTATTTTACCACTGAGCCACCTGAGGAAGCAATTTTAAATACAGCAGTTTGGTTTTTTTTTCCCCCCAAACCAACAAATTTCTTTTTTCCTTCCTTTCTTTTTCTTCTTCTTTCATGATTTATTAATACTACATATCAGTCTTATATATAGCAAACACTCAATAATTAATATTATAAAAGCCAGGGAGATTGGAGAGGCATGAAGGTATCACATTCTTGCTTGCAGAGACAGATAAGACAGGGCAGCACTGAGTCCAGGGTCAGTCTAGAAACAGAATTCCAGCAGTTGCCTGTCTTTTCAGCCCTCACCCCATATAACCTAAAAGAAGGGTTTGACTGATAAGGATCTATTAAAAGGTAAAATATTTCTGTGAGAAAATGATAAAAGCTAAACAGAGAGTTGAATCAATATAGACATGTTATGGAGGAAAAAAAAATTTTCTTTTTGGTAATTTGTAATAGTGTATGGTACGTCAAAAAATCAAGGGCTTGTGATCAGATGGACCTAGTGTGAGTGCAAATCGTGCCACATATGAGCTGAATGACCGTGATTAAGTTCCGTATATTCTCTGAATCTTAATTTTCACAACTGTAAAAACAAGAGCAACAACTATCTTTCAGAATTATTCTGAAAATTAAGTTGGAATGTGTGCAAAGTACTTGCTGTAACTGCAGTTGTTGTAGCTTCCATTATTAGAGTGGAGGAGGAGTAGAGAAGATCAAGACGCACCCCCTCCCGATCGAGCTGAAGAAGATGAATCAGCCTTGTCACTAAGCCCAAAGTAGCAGCAGCCCTTCCAGTGCCTCCGCCTTAGAACATCTTTCTCATATGAAAATCTGGACTCATTCCAGGTCTCTGCCAATTGGAACGACAATGACTGGCTCAAATCTCCATTACAATCAACACTATTCTATAACCAGTTTGCTATTCAAGCTACAGCTGTGAGTAAATACTACCTGCTGTCCTGAAACCACCTCCCTCACTTATTTGCCTTACGCAAATAGACTTTATTGTGAATAGCTTTCAGTATGATCAGATCTCAAAGCCAACATTCAGTATCCTAGACCCTACTTTCCACATGACCTAATTTATGCAAATGACACACTGTACCACTTTCCGCCATTAATTTTCACATACTTTTAATACAATTTGAATCTAAGGTTCTGACATTTAATGACAAGACAAAGACAAGTCATGCAAGAATTACAAACACCTTCTTTGTGGAATCCACCATATTTATCAAAATCTGGAAAATAAAAATAACTCTCTCTTAAGGTGAGGTTTCTAAAATTAGGTCTAGGTGACTGTAACTGAGAACAGACAACTTATGATGCATCTTGTCAACCCAGAAGACCAACTCTTTTCGTACTCTTTCCCTCTGATGACCCTCTCTGAAATTCAGAAAACTTAATCTCCCACATTTTCAACTGCTTATTTTTTACTGCCAAGTCCCATCAATTTGGCAAGTAGATGAGAGCAGTAATCACTGGAGAAAATGTAGGAGAAAAAAAATGAGCCAAATCATCTGATTTTGTTTCAATAGTCTATTTAATCTGCACAATGAGTCAGCCCACGTGTTCCTACTAAAGGTAATTATGAGTATTTTGTAATTTTTGCTAAAAAAAAAAAAAAAAAGCTCTTGTCTATAATAAAGCACGCTGTATCTTGTGTCCTTAAGGAAGAGGGATAGAAATAGTTGCTAAGGTAATAGTCTGGGATTAGCATCTTATTTTCATAATAATGAATGTTTTGACTTCAACAATGAATAGGTTTCCTTATTAGTACAATCAAAATTCAATTTGAATTAAGCTTTGGTAGTGGCTTTTAAGGAAACAAAGTACATCGATAATATAGAATGTTTCCTTAAGAATACAGAGTTACTGCTGTTTCCTTTTCTTCTAGTCAAAAATCAATGTCACACTATGCCATAATGAATGGCTGCTTGCCAGCTGCACTTAACTGACTGAAACTCATCATTCCTTTAAAATCTATTCTCCTAGCAAGAGTAATTTAATAACCTGACTTGAGTTTGTGATTTGATTCAGACGTAGCATCTAACCATGGTTTGGAAAACATTAAACACATAGGGGAAAAGGCTGTCTTGATTAGTATTACAGATGTTTACAACATAGCCAATTTTTAAAGGAAGGACAGGAACTACAGCCAATTATTAGTACAGATTCACACCTGTTGTCTGTCATGCTTCAAACTCCTAGGTGTGAGATTTAGTCAAGGCAAATGGAAATGAAGAAGGACCAGCTGCAAAACCTGATTTTGTTCTCAAACAGTAATTAAAAGGAAAAACTGCACAATGTGTCGTCTATATGACAATCCCATTATTTCATGTCAGGAATAGTTCCATTTTTTTTTTTAACAGATTTATGTTGCTGTCAAGTCTGTTATAAAGGCTAGTACTCATAGGTCTAAGCTATGGACCTAATTTATAGTATTGGTAGTCACTCCAATTAGCTTTGCTAAATTTCTCTTTCAAGCATGTTAGTCTGATGTCAGAAAAATTAAACATCATCACCTACCCCAATCCCCACTCCTAAATCTCTGCCACAGTGAACTATGTATTAGATATAAGACCTACTCAGACCTTAGGTCTTATAAATACTCAATGCTTTTAAAATGTAAACCATCAAGCACCGAAAACACACGTGGTAAAACTGTAATCCCTGAGCACATCTGGGGCAAGTCAATCCTACAGTTTTATCCACACACTCTTGCTCGAAACCCCTTAATATAACAATACCTTATGTTTTTATGTTTGAATTATACAGACATTTAATATTTGCATCTTATTTTCTAAGACAATGATATACGCTTTTAAATATGACCAATAAGATTATATTCATCTGAAATATCTGTAAATATACTCTAAGTTACCATGGGTATGCCTCACTTGTGGAAAATAATTCCAATGTATAAGTAGATCTTTGCAAAAAAAAAAAAAGATCACCTTAAACACACTCATCATTGTTTTGTATCATGTATCAAATAGAAAATACGATCAGCTTCATCAAAACTTTATCTCTACAGAAGACAGTAAGTTGAATGCAAAGATGAAATATGCAAGCTTTGGAGCTAGACAAACACAGATGTAAAATCTGTGTCTACAACTTACTAGCTGTGTGATTTGAGGGTAAGTCATTTAACAGTTCTAAATGTTAAATTTCTCATCTGAAAGAAAGGAGATGATATTTGCTTCAAGTTAAATAACACATGTAAAGCATCAAGCATGAATAAAACAATTAAAAATATTAATGCCAATTAATGCCATTATCCGACTTACAAGAAATGATTGTTACTGACAGAGTATAACTGACCACAGCATTTATGAATCAAAAAAGCAAAGTGTTACTTATTATGGCATTTATAGTTAAGGACCAATGTCTAGTCAAATGAATACTGTTTTTCACTTTTAATATCTTCATACAAAAGTACAAATTACATTTATACACACACATATAAATATGTTTATGCATACACATACATATATACATATATATATATCTTTTCCACCAAGGAGGAAACCACTAGATTTTCTATGTCTCCAGATGATTTCTAGCATCAAATAACTTGAAACAAAATAAATGGACAAAAAAAAATTTTACAGTCAATGAAAATAGGTATTCACAATTATTGTTTAAGTATTTGAAGCCTGTAGGGAAAACAAATTTGTGAAATTTTAAGATGTCCTAACATTCTATTTGGAAAATATGATCCCCCTGACTCTACTATGAAAAATGCCCTTAATCAATCTGTGAAACAGATTTCTTTCCAGATAATGAAGAAGTGTTTACTGAGAGGGTTGTGCATTGTAGAACTATTTTGTTTTGAAGTGAAGGCTAAATTAAAAAGGATAATTGAGAAAATAGAATATTTGTTTCCCTTACCATAAATTATTGCTGAATATACTTTAGGGAAAGAGACAGCAAAAGAGAGCAGGATGAGGACGGGCATGTGCTGCTCAGCTATCACTCAGACTAGCAATAAATCAATCTCTTTGGGATGCTGATTTTAACACATGGCTAAAATATATCAGCAAAGAAAGAATCCAATCTCTTCCAAGATTATTTATGACAAAGCACCCCTAACTGAAGTCCAATTTGTTTGTGGAACTGCAGTCATTCTGATTCAACTAAACAATAAATGAAGCTGCCTTTCACAGTTCCAACTCTGGAGCATAAAAGAAAACAAAAGAGAAATGCATGATGACAATATTTCACAATCCGGGGACCCAGATAGAGGACCAGTGGGGAAAGCAGTTACTGAAGCAGTGGGAAAAATCTAACAGGACTCAAAGAACAATTCATTAACCTAAACCACCCGTGTTCTTTGTGTATCACTGAGTGAGTCACTCGTGTCATGCAAATAAGCTAGCTGGGGGCTTTTCATTTTTTTTTAATTGCTCTTCCTTCTGAAGGCCTCCTGCATCACCAAATTGCCAGACATGTCAGATGACCACTCTAAATGTTCTTTCAACTCAACCAACGACAAAAGCACAGCTAGACCATGACTACCAGATAGAAGAACAGCAAATACGAGCAGCTAAGAACAGAGATACGTTAGAATTTCTCCAAAAAGCAAACAGAAATAATGTGCATGTTCCTCAGCTAATTAAGTTTGGACTCTGACATACTGTTATCTTCCACAATGACTCAATTATTTAGAAACAACCCATCATCCTGTTTTCTATAATCATTTCTTATTTTGTTACATTTAGTAAGGTGTATTTTACTAGGGAAGAAAAAGAAGACCATATGATATTTTTTGTCCTATAACAAATCTCTTTTTGTGCACTTTTCCTTGTGACTCAAGTGTCTAAAAGTGAAAAAGAGTGTTACCAAAAAAAAAAAAAAAAAAAACCTGCCATATTCTTTTTACCTCAAGTACATAGCAGTTTGCTTCAGAAAAACAGCATTTTTTAAACGACGTCACATTGTTTACTTGCCATTCAATCATTCTAGAAATATTTATTCTTTTATTATGAAATATATATTTATTAATATGCTGAATTACGAAATACTTAACATGCTGTAAGTGTTCACCATCACTAGTAATCCTCAATCTAAACCTCTTACAGAAGTAAAACCTGTAACATAACTGAAGCACCCTGTCAGGAGTGTACTCTGCACTAGCAAATTTCCAAGCTGTCAAGGTTGATATTCTTGCATTCAGTAGTTATTTCAACAGTTCTTAAAGTCCTCAGTGTATTGGGCTACAATTCTATATGACAGGGAGCTTGTATCTATTACAGAATTAAAACTTTCAATGTTAGAGAAGTAAAAACTCAACTCCATACATCTGCTTCTTATTAAAAATTGACAACCTGCTTCTAAAGATAAAAAACCATCTAAGAGGATAGTACTATTTCTATTGAACTTCCATCTTCCATATAAAAACATAATGCCACTCTATCAACTGCTTTCTTCGTGAGTTGTGTTCCCTAAAACAAGCTCTGTTCCAAAGGCCCACCTAGTACTCTCTCTCCTAAAAAACATCTCATATCTGTAAAAAGCTGTCACAAGAACAGAAAAGAGAAACAGAATTTGCTTTAACAAAAGGAGAGGAGAGCCTATCTCAGGATCTCACAAACCGTCACTTCTTAAAGTAGGTCATTCAAGAGTATGAAGAATGATCTTCCTTTCTATTCCACACTCACATACAGGATTCTCTCTATCAGGAATGAGTTCAACTGAAGCAATGGTTTATTCATCTGGTGGTAGGAATCATTACATATCATGCAACAGGTAGGCATCATCAACCAACAAAGCAAATGAAGTCAAAGAGTGTGCAGGTCTGTGCATGTGTGCACCGTGTTTATGAGTGTTTATGGGCTATTAGAAATATGCCAGTGAAAAAATTCTCAGTCAAGGATAAACTCAGATTTGACAAACAGATTACAGAGATATGAAGTAGTATGACTGATGAGCAAGCATCCTAAATGTTGTCACAGGGGTATTTTAAATGGTTGTCACACAATTTGAGAAGATAAAAGTTACTGGACCTTGCCATTGGAAAAGGGAAAGGGGGTAGGGAATAATTTGGGATGTAAGGCAGGAGAGAATAAGACTGACCAGCCTCTGAAGAATCATATGAGGCTCCAATGTTGCATTAGGCTTGAAGCCAACGCTAAATTGGACATTTTAAGCATTTAAATTAAAATCCTATTTTTAAGAATCCATGAAGTATCTATATAAGATTAGTAACACTGGCACAATATGCAGATAATTATTCAGAGATATCTTTTGATATTGTTTCTGATTCATGATGTTTTTTAAGTCTTAAGCATTAGAAAATGGTGTTTTCTATTGAGCATTATTCTAAAATCTTAGTCTTGCTGAAAATATGTTTAAAAAGTTACTAGTTTCCAAGATTGACAATGTCATTATTTACAAGAATGAATATTTAGAATTTGTATAAAAATGTTTTTTTAAAAGTAAAAATATGGTAAGCATCAAAACCTTGCAAAGCTTTTACTACTATCACCTATGCTTCCTCTAATTTATACAAATAATTTCAACTTTAAGTAGAAAATACGGTAAGAAAGAGAATATGGAAGATAAAAGACATTATAATCCAATAAAATTCTTTGCAATAAAAGGTCTTGCCTAGAGTATTTACGGGAAGCAAGGAAGGGGCTTAAGGGGAGGAGAAGGGGGTATGTGGTAGGGCATGGTTGGGGGAGATCTGTCACTTCTCCACTAAAATGAAACATTTCCCCAAACATAAACTACCTAAAGTTCAAAGATATGAGGGAATTATGACACATAAATGACACCAGAAAAACTTCAGAATCATTTATTTAATGAATATTCACCTGCAGAGAGTTGATGTAAAGGGAAACAAAGATGGTAGCTGCCGGGTCTTAAAGTGCCCTCAGCCAGGCATGGCAAGCAAGCTAAGAGGGAGATGAGGAAGGCTGTCCATGGAGGAGAAGGACAATGTGAAGCCAGATAAACGAGGGTGGGAGAGTGCTCCAGACAGGAGAACATGCAAGGCTCAGAGGTAAGAAGTCAGATGTGATTCTGTTTGGCTATGGGGACTGCCAGAAAATAAAGCCCTTTAGAGAAAGGCAAGGCCAAGGTCATGGCAAGCAACATCAATGATATATGGATGGAATCCCTCCAAGAGCTTTTGTCAGGGTGATCTAAAGATTGTGTTTCAGCAAAATCATACAAACTAACTGGGTCAAATTTACCAAGAATCACAAAGTCTGTATCAATTTGTATTAAAGCTCTCAAAACCTGCTACATCCAACTTTATCTAAAAGCTCACAAAAATCAAATGCTTTCAAAAAGCCAGGCAAGTAATATCAATATAAGCAAGTGAACAGGCCCAAAGGGGCCCGTAGTGAACTCAGAAGGTCTATGATAACTCAGCCTCCCAAACCACTACCTGACAGAGTTTTAGGTGCAGCATGCCCTGACTTAACATTTATTTAAAGAAAACCAGAAATCAAGATTCACAGGCAAAATACATTAATTTTTAATGGCAACTAAACAAATGTTTCTCAAAACGTTAAAGTACCATACAAAAATATTTTCAGAAATTATCTAACTCCACAGATTGCAAGACTGTTTAGAAGAAATTTATTAAGACACAGAGTACAGGTAACAAGTTATCTCAGATTTGAGCTAACATATTTCCCCAAATAGCTTCATTGGAAGAAATTTCTGAGTGATAAAAATTTGCTTTGGTGGCTATTAATGGTAGAGAAAAGTAAGGCAACCTGTTGTGTTCTCATTTGGGCAGAAATCTGCCTTAGTTTGGTTTGAATTTTCTCATCTCAAAGTTGATGGTCCTATGTATTCCTGAATGATCTTAAAAGCCTTTGAATATATGCAAATCTGCAAAGAGGAAAGCTTACAAATACAGACCGTAGCCAATATGCAACATTTTTTAAATTCGCCTATCAATCTCTGATCTGGTAAACAGAAATGAACACAGGATCCTATTTCATGGATGAAAAACTCCTCTGAAATAGGACATTTCACTCCCTAGTACTGTACTCACAGTACTATTTTAATCCTCCCAATGGACTGCCAGCATACCTAATACTAGTTTATAGTATAATTGACGAGCTCAAAGTATTAACATTTTATATACCAAAAAAAAAAAAAGATCAAGTTACTTACAAATGCTTATCTAGTCTGTAAATTTTGTTTCTAGAAAACAACCTTCAGTTCTTATCAATGCGGATTTCACATACCAAGCTTATACACAACTCTCCAATGAAATTCGAGTAATACGATGTCAAAAATTTTAATGATCCCATACTCAGATATAATCACTTTCTATTTTTAATCTATGTGCTTGTGTGCTATGTCACTTCAGTCGTGTCCAACTCTTTGCAATTCTATGGATGTGGAGCCTGGTAGGCTCCTCTGTCCATGGGATTCTCCAGACAAGAGTACTGGAGGGGGTTGCCATGCTCTTCTCCAGGGGATCTTCCCAAACCAGGGAATGAACCCACGTCTCTTAAGTCTCCTTCACTGGCAGATTGGGTTCTTTACCACTAGTGCCACCTGGGAAGCCCATTTTAAATCTATATTCCAAACTAATACATTAAGTAATTCTGGACTGATCAAACTTCTAGATCTATAAGCAATTCCGCCTGTACTCTAACAGCCCCTACTATTATAAACACCACCACAAGTACATCTTTTTTCCATTTCCACACACTTTTTAAAAACCCAAAATATAATAGTAACTGGATTTTTCTAAATAGGTCTACTAATGTGAACAATGGGATTCTTCGTTAGGAATTCATATTTCCCTTAAAACTGGGATTCAAAGCTTGTTTTGCTTATAATTATAGTTGATTGCAAATGTTGCAATCAAGTACCTTGGAATTCACCCAAAGTAATAAAAACCTTTGTACACACAAAAGCCTCATGAACTTTATTCACAATTGCCAAAACCTGGCATCAACCAAGACATCCTTCAGTAGGTGAATGAATAAGTATACTGTGGTCCATCCAGACAATAGAATATTTTTCAGCACCAAAAAGAAATGCACTTCAAGCCATGAAAAGACATGGAAGAAACTTAACTTAAAAGCTTATTATCAATACATTTTTAAAGCTTTTGTCCCATAGTGATCTACATGGGTGCGGATACTGAGACTAATTTCTCTTTCAAAAGTACTGCAAGTATCAAAATTAAAAAAAAAGATAATTCAACTACAAATTAAATATCATATTTTCCATGAGGTTAGAATGTTTTCTCAAACATATTACAAGTACAATATTTACAGCCACAATTTTAAACACAGTGTTTGAAAATTTCAGAGTGTAATATTAGGGGAACAAAGGAATGGTGAGAGAGAAAGGAAGGTGGAGATCACTATACAAAGAAATTCTCCACTTAAAATGATTCATTATATCTTTATAGAGTACCGTCTAATAATATATAATAATATCATAGTATATAATTGACAAAAACGTTCACATATGTGCCACTTTGCCTTAATAAAACTCTGTGGGTTATGAATTATGAACACAAATTTTCAAGTGAAGAAAAAAATCAGCCTCAAGAAGGGTAAGCCCTAAGGTCCAGGATCTAAAAAATAAAGGAGCCACAGAGAGACAAGCAAGGATTTGAAAAGAGGTCTACTAATTTCAAAGCTCAGGCTCTGGTTCACATGAGCATTTCTAGGACAATCAAAGTACAGAGAGCATCCTGTAGTAATCATTGTTCGAACCGAACGTTCTAACTAAACATTAAAATTCTTTTCAAGAAAAGGTTATCTATATGCTGTTTCTAACTAGAAAATAACTCCCACATACTAGCTTTATCTGCATTCTATTATTCAAAGCCACAATTACCAAGGTATGTTTCTGGAGACAAGAAAAGCTTTTGCCTTTTTTTTTTTTTTTCTTGTATTTTTAGAGATATTCAATAGTTCTAACAGTGTAAAGCCTCATCACTGAGAAGAATAAAACCATGAAAAATTTTCTCTCCAAAAAGAAACTAAAGCACAGTGATTTACACACAGAGATTAAACACTACTGTGCTGTTTCTTTGGAAAAACAAGATTGTTTTTACTTTAAACAAAAGAGTTAGTCACTTGATTTAGATAATATTCTAGCAAGCTCATAAAAAAATATAGCTTCTACTCTGCTTTTTGATTTAAAGTATTATGCTAATTAAGTTCTTAAATACAAAAACAGTTATTTACCAAAGTTACAGAGTAATAAAACAGCATTTGTAAAACTTCATTTTGCCTTTGAACCAAACAGATTTAAGGCCCCACATCTCCAACTGCTGCACATGTGAACTGTAATAATTTTTGAATTTGCAAAATAATGTTTGACTCTAATATTCAGTATTATATAAAAATACCATACTTACACAATTGTGTGGAATTTAGGCTCAGAAATATCATAAAATGCCTAACACTAAAGTGGTTACAAGTATGACCCTTGGGACACATTTTGGCTCATTGTGTAAGATACTATACGTTATTTCTTCTAATTCAGTTTGGAAACCAACTCCAAATGAGTAAAATATATCAAGGAAACCTCCCATTAAAGGAGGATTAAGACAGTAAAATACATTTCACTTTCACAAATAAACAGTTTCATTTTTTAAAGATACTTGCAGCTTCTCATTATCACATAGATGCTCACTTTATGTCCATTGTTTATAGAGTCTGCCTAGAGTGAAAAGTTTTTTAATTTGAGTAATAATATGAAGTGTTTTTCCATATCACAGGAAACTCATAAAACTGAGTGTCCCTCAAGTGATGCAAAGCAGCCCTTCAAGAATTTAACTCTCTGCCCTGTATTGCCCAAACATATCATGGTACACTGAATTCACACCCACTGAGAAAGAAGTTTTCAAAATTCCTGAATTCTGATGCCTCTAAAAGAAGGAAAACACAGGGCAAGAAGCTATTTCAGGTATTTAACATAGAAATACCTGAGTAGACCATCAACTCCACAGATCTGTCTAAATATGAAAGGAGTCTATCATTTTAATTTAATCACCTTATACTGTCTATAATTAATAAAAATAGACTAGACTTACACAATTATATTCCAGAAAAATACCACAAGTTTTTCCTTCAAGGGGTTTATTAGATTATGATCTTAATATAATCCAACCAGAAACACAAAGCATTGCCAGATTCTCTAAGGAAAAAAAACAAGACTTAATTTGGTTAGCAGCGTTTCATGTAGAACTTATAATTCCTCCTGAAAGATGCCATTTCTCTTACTAAAAGAGAATAATGTGCAATAGTCTATAATATATATTAATAAGGGTGGTTATTCAGTTATTTTGTTTTAACTGAAAATTAATCCAAAGCCTGTCATTCTGTAGGACAGATTGATTCAGGTCACCCGTTACTAAATTAAACATTTTCTGCTTTCACTGCATCTCATTAAACATGCTACAGCAAGTTTAAATAACTCAGTGCTTTCATTTGCACAGTCACCCATTTTGTTATTGTTTACAGCAACCTAATTTGGCACATAATAATTCAGGCAGCATCGGTTTCATATTACACTGAAGTATTCATTTTTAATATAATTGCATTCTTTCGTCCAACAAAAGCTAGTTCAGTGGGGATTTTACTCAAGTGATTCTTCAATTATTATACAAGGCAAATTCTTCTAAGACTTTGCACCTCTCTTTGCCCTACTGATTCATTTCTCTATAAATTAAAAACTCATTATGAGCTTATTTAAAGTAACTTACTTGCTTAAACAACACAGTGAATGATTACTCTGGTACAAAATATACGCCCCTATACATATCTAAAACACGTTTTTCCAAAGGCCATTTGAACCAATAATTAAACAAAGCATGGGGAGGCGGTCCTAAGATGGTGGAAGAATAGGACAGGGTGACCACTTTCTCCCCCACAAATTCATCAAAAGAACATTTGAACGCTGAGTAAATTCCACAAAACAACTTCTGAATGCTGGCAGAGGACATCAGGCACCCAGAAAAGCAGCCCATTGTCTTCTAAAGGAGGTAGGAAAAAATATGAAAGACAAAAAGAGAGACAAAAGAGGTGGGGACGGAGCTCTGTCCCGGGAAGGGAGTCTTAAAAAAAGAGAGAAGTTCCCAACCCAGGGATTGAACCCGGGTCTCCTACAATGCGGGAGAAGGAGAAGGCAACCCACTCCAGTACTCTTGCCCGGAAAATCCAATGGACTGAGGAGCCTGGTAGACTACAAGTCCATGGGGTCGCAAAGAGTCGGACGCGACTGAGCAACTTCACTTTCACTTCCAAACACCAGGAAACACTCTCACTGCCGAGTCTGTGGCGAGTCTTGGGACCACAGATGGCAACATAATCGGGAGGAAAAATAAGTAAATAATTAAAACTCACAGATTAGGAGCCCAGTGGTAACTCTCCTAGTGGAGAAGCAGCACAGAAGCCTGCACCCGCCACTAGCAAGTGGGGGCTGGGCAGGGCGGTGCGGGCTGCATTGCTTAGAGTAAGGACGGGCCTGAATGCCCCAAGGGCAATCTGAGGGAACTAACTTGGGCTAGCAAACCAGAATGTGGGATAGATACGACACGAAAAGCCCTAACCTAAAACACCGCCAGGCCCACTCACAGAACAAAGGACTGAGCCAGCTGCAGACCAGCCTCTCCTCCTTCAGTGACAGGCAGGCAAGGGCAGCCAGAGCCTGAAGGGGGCAATCATGGCCCCAGAGAGGTATTATCTATCAAACTGCAAGCAGGCTTCTTTGCTAACCCACTTCTTGGGATTCTGGATGGTAAACATCCTCCTGAGAAGGTGTGCCAGTTGTACATCCAGAAAACCAAGCGGCAGGGACGACGGAGGCAATAAGTTGCAGCAACCGCACTGGCCAAACACCTGGTCACCTGAGCTGCTCAGACCTGGGAAGGGCACAAAACGCAGGCCCAACCGAGTCTGCGCCTCTGAGGACTACCTGAGTGCTTGAACCTGAGCGTCTTAGACCTGGGAGGTACATGCAGCCCATGGCCAGCCTCAGACAGTTCCCAGAAGAGCAACCTATAGCCTAAGCAGTGTAGACAGGGAAAGCGGGGGCAAACCCAGTGTGGCCGAGATACTACAAGCACACGCCAGGGTTATTTGTTTGCAGCGTCCCTCCCTCCCCACAGGACGACTAAACAAGTGAGCCTAAAAAAGTGTCCGCTACCGCCCCCTTGTGTCAGGGCAGAAATTAGACACTGAACAGACCAGCAAACAGAAGCAGCTAAAACAGAGGGAACCACCTTGGAAGTGACAGGTATAATAGATTAAAACCCTGTAATTAGTACCAACTACATAATGCCAAAGAATGCTCAACCTACCGCACAATTGCATTCATCTCACACGCTAGTAAAGTAAAGCTCAAAATTCTCCAAGCCAGGATTCAGCAATATGTGAACCGTGAACTTCCTGATGTTCAAGCTGGTTTTAGAATAGGCAGAAGAACCAGAGATCAAATTGCCAACATCCGCTGGATCATGGAAAAAGCAAGAGAGTTCCAGAAAAACATCTATTTCTGTTTTATTGACTATGCCAAAGCCTTTGACTGTGTGGATCACAATAAACTGTGGAAAATTCTGAAAGGGATGGGAATACCAGACCACCTGACCTGCCTCTTGAGAAATTTGTATGCAGGTCAGGAAGCAACAGTTAGAACTGGACATGGAACAACAGACTGGTTCCGAATAGAAAAAGGAGTACGTCAAGGCTGTATATTGTCACCTTGTTTATTTAACTTATATACAGGGTACATCATGAGAAACGCTGGACTGGAAAAAACACAAGCTGGAATCAAGATTGCCAGGAGAAATATCAATAACCTCAGATATGCAGATGACACCACCCTTATGGCAGAAAGTGAAGAGGAACTCAAAAGCCTCTTGATGAAGGTGAAAGTGGAGAGTGAAAAGGTTGGCTTAAAGCTCAACATTTAGAAAACGAAGATCATGGCATCCAGTCCCATCACTTCATGGGAAATAGATGGAGAAACTGTGGAAACAGTGTCAGACTTTATTTTTCTGGGCTCCAAAATCACTGCAGATGGTGACTGCAGCCATGAAATTAAAAGATGCTTACTCCTTGGAAGGAAAGTTATGACCAACCTAGATAGCATATTCAAAAGCAGAGACATTACTTTGCCAACAAAGGTTCGTCTAGTCAAGGCTATGGTTTTTCCTGTGGTCATGTATGGATGTGAGAGTTGGACTGTGAAGAAGGCTGAGCGCCGAAGAATTGATGCTTTTGAACTGTGGTGTTGGAGAAGACTCTTGAGAGTCCCTTGGACGGCAAGGAGATCCAACCAGTCCATTCTAAAGGAGATCAGCCCTGGGATTTCTTTGGAAGGAATGATGCTAAGGCTGAAACTCCAGTACTTTGGCCACCTCATGCGAAGAGTTGACTCATTGGAAAAGACTCTGATGGTGGGAGGGATTGGGGGCAAGAGGAGAAGGGGACAACAGAGGATGAGATGGCTGGATGGCATCACTGACTCGATGGACATGAGTCTGAGTGAACTCTGGGAGTTGGTGATGGACAGGGAGGCCTGGCGTGCTGCGATTCATGGGGTCACAAAGGGTCAGACACGACTCAATGACTGATCTGATCTGATCAGACATAGGAAGAGGCCTATAGATCTTGAGAAATATAAGCTGGATCAAGGAACTATCTGAAAATGAACTGACCCCACACTGCCCATAACAAACCAGAGAAAGTCCTAGATATATTTTTACTATTTTTACTATCATTCTTTAATTTTTTTTAGTCCTCTATTACTCCTTTAATTTTCATTTTTATAACCTATTTTGCAAAAAGAAGGACCCTATTTTTTAAAAGCAAACTTCATATATATATATATTTTATAATTTTTGTGACTTTGTTCTTTTCTTTAATATTGTATTTTTGAGAATCCAACCTCTACTCTAGATTTTTAATTTTTGCTTTTTGGTATTTGTTATCAATTTTTTACCTTTAAGAACCCAATCTTCGGTACCCATTTTTACTTGAGAGTGAGATTACTGGCTTGACTGCTCTCTCCTTCTTTGGACTCTCCTTTTTCTCCACCCAGTTGCCTCTATCTCCTCCCTCCCCCTTCTCTTCTCTACCCAACTCTGTGAATCTCTTTGTGTGTTCTGGATGGTGGAGAACACTTAGGGAAATGATTACTGGCTGGATCTGTCTCTCTCCTTTTGATCCCCCCCTTTATCCTCCTGGCCACCTCTGTCTCCTTCCTTCCTCTTCTCTTCTCTGTATAACTCCATGAACATCTCTGAGCGGTCCAGACTGTAGAGTGCACATAAGGAAGTGATTACTGGCTAGCTTGCTCTCTCCTCTTTTGATTCCACCTCATCTCATCCTGGTCACCTCTATCTCCCTCCCCCCTCTTCTCTTCTCCATGTAACTCTGTGAACCTCTCTGGGTGTCTCTCACTGTGGAGAACATTTCATCTTTAACCTAGATGTTTTATCAACAGGGCTGAATAGATGGAGAAGTCTTGAGGCTACTGTAAGAATAAGACTGAAAACCAGAAGCAGGAGGCTTAAGTCCAAATCCTGAGAACACCAGAGAACTCCTGACTCCAGGGAACATTAATCGACAGGAGCTCATCAAACACCTCCATGCCTACACTGAAACCAAGCACCACCCAAGGGCCAAGAAGTTCCAGGGCAAGACATACCATGCAAATTTTCCAGCAACACAGGAACACAGCCCTTAGCTTCAATATACAGGCTGCCCAAAGTCACTCCAAACCCATTGACATCTCATAACTCATTACTGGACACTTCATTGCACTCCAGAGAGAAGAAACCCAGCTCCACCCACCAGAACACTGACACAAGCTTTCCTAACCAGGAAACCTTGACAAGCCACCCATAAAACCCCACCCACAGTAAGGAAACTCCACAATAAAAAGAACTCCACAAACTGCCAGAATACAGAAAGGGTACCTCAAACACAGGAATATAAACAAGATGAAGAGATAGAGGAATACCCAACAGGTAAAGGAACAGAATAAATGCCCATCAAACCAAACAAAAGAGGAAGAGATAGGGAATCTACCTGATAAATAATTCTGAATAATGATAGTGAAAATGATCCAAAATCTTCAAATCAAAATGGAATCACAGATAAATAGCCTGGAGACAACGATTGAGAAGATGCAGGAAAGGTTTAACAAGGACCTAGAAGAAATAAAAAAGAGTCAATATATAATGAATAATGCAATAAATGGGATCAAGAACACTCTGGAGGCAACAAATAGTAGAATAATGGAGGCAGAAGACAGGATTAGTGAGGTAGAAGATAGAATGGTAGAAAGAAATTAATCAGAGAGGAAAAAAGAAAAACGAGTTAAAAGAAATGAGGACAATCTCAGAGACCTCTGGGACAATGTTAAATGCCCCAACATTCGAATCATAGGAGTCCCAGAGGAAAACAAAAAGAAAGACCAATACTTGAGGACATAATAGTTGAAAACTTCCCTAAAATGGGGAAGGAAATAATCACCCAAGTTCAAGAAACCCAGAGAGTCCCAAACAGGATAAACCCAAGGCGAAACACCCCAAGACACATATTAATCAAATTAACAAAGATCAAACACAAAGAACAAATATTAAAAGCATCAAAACAACAAATAAAACACAAGGGGATTCCCATATGGATAACAGCTAATCTTTCAATAGAAACTCTTCAGGCCAGGAGGGAATGGCAGGACATACTTAAAGTGATGAAAGAAAATAACCTACAGCCCAGATTACTGTACACAGCAAGGATCTCATTCAAATATGAAGGAGAAATCAAAACTTTACAGACAAGCAAAAGCTCAGAGAATTCAGCACCACCAAACCAGCTCTCCAACAAATGCTAAAGGATCTTCTCTAGACAGGAAACACAAAAAGGGTGTATATACTTGAACCCAAAACAATAAAGTAAATGGCAACAGGATCATACTCATCAATAATTACCTTAAACGTAAATGGGTTGAATGCCACAACCAAAAGACAAAGACTGGCTGAATGAATACAAAAACAAGACCCCTATATATGTTGTCTACAAGAGACCCACCTCAAAACAGGGAACACATACAGACGGAAAGTGAAGGACTGGAAAAAGATATTTCATGGAAATAGAGCAATACTCATATCAGATAATAAATAAATTATTACTAAATAAATACAGGAGTAGCAATACTCATATCAGATAAAATAGACTTTAAAAGAAAGGCTGTGAAAAGAGACAAAGATGGTCACTATATAATGATCAAAGGATCAATCCAAGAAGAAAATATAACAATTATAAATATATATGCACCCAACATAGGAGCACCGCAATATGTAAGACAAATGCTAACAAGTATGAAAGGGGAAATTAATAATAACACAATAATAGTGGGAGACTTTAATACCCCACTCACACCTATGGATAGATCAACTAAACAGAAAATTAACAAGGAAATACAAACTTTAAATGATACAATCGACCAGTTAGACCTAATTGATATTGAGAAGGCAATGGCATCCAACTCCAAAGTTCTTGCCTGGAGAATCCCAGGCAAGGGACAGGGGAGCCTGGTGGGCTGCTGTCTATGGGGTTGCACAGAGTTGGACACGCCTGAAGCGACTTAGCAGCAGCAGCAGCAGCAGCAGCAGCATAGGATATTCCACCCCAAAACAATGAATTTCACCTTTTTCTCAAGCGCACACAGAACCTTCTCCAGGATAGATCACATCCTGGGCCATAAATCTAGCCTTGGTAAATTCAAAAAAACTGAAATCATTCCAAGCATCTTTTCTGACCACAATGCAGCAAGATTAGATCTCAATTACAGGAGAAAAACTATTAAAAATTCCAATATATGGAGGCTGAACAACACACTGCTGAATAACCAATAAATCACAGAAGAAATAAAAAAAAAAAAATCAAAATATGCATAGAAACGAATGAAAATGAAAACACAACCCAAAACCTGTGGGACACTGTAAAAGCATTGCTAACGGGAAGGTTCATAGCAATAAAGGCATACCTCAAGAAAACAAGAAAAAAGTCAAATAAATTACCTAACTCTACACCTAAAGCAACTAGAAAAGGAAAAAATTAAGAACCCCAGGGTTAGTAGAAGGAAAGAAATCTTAAAATTAGGGCAGAAATAAATGCAAAAGAAACAAAAGAAACCATAGAAAAAAATCAACAAAGCCAAAAGCTGGTTATTTGAGAGGATAAATAAAATTGACAAACCATTAGCCAGACTCATCAAGAAACAAAGGGACAAAAATCAAATCAATAAAATTAGAAATGAAAACGGAGAGATCACAACAGACAACACAGAAATACAAAGGATCATAAGAGACTACTATCAGCAATTATATGCCAATAAAATGGACAACGTGGAAGAAATGGACAAATTCTTAGAAAAGTACAACTTTCCAAAACTGGACCAGGAAGAAATAGAAAATCTTAACAGACCGATCACAAGCAAGGATATTGAAACTGTAACCAGAAATCTTCCAGCAAACAAAAGCCCAGGTCCAGACGGCTTCACAGCTGAATTCTACCAAAAATTTAGAGAAGAGCTAACATCTATCCTACTCAAACTCTTCCAGAAAATTGCAGAGGAAGGTAAACTTCCAAACTCATTCTATGAGGCCTCCATCACCCTAATACCAAAACCTGACAAAGATGCCACAAAAAAAGAAAACTATAGGCCAATATCACTCATGAACATAGATGCAAAAATCCTTAATAAAATTCTAGCAATCAGAATCCAACAACACATTAAAAAGATCATACATCATGACTGAGTGGGCTTTTTCCCAGGGATGCAAGAATTCCTCAATATCTGCAAATCACAATGTAATACACCACATTAACAAATTGAAAAATAAAAGCCATATGATTATCTCAATAGATGCAGAAAAAAACCTTTGACAAAATTCAACATCCATTTATGATAAAAACTCTCCAGAAAGCAGGAATAGAAGAAATATACCTCAACATAATAAAAGCTATATATGACAAACCCACAGCAAACATTATCCTCAATGGTGAAAAATTGAAAACATTTCCCCTAAAGTCAGGAACAAGACAAGAGTGCTCACTTTCCCCACTACTATTCAACATAGTTTTGGTGGTTTTGGCCACAGCAATCAGAGCAGAAAAAGAAATAAAAGGAATCCAAATTGGAAAAGAAGAAGTAAAACTCTTACTGTTTGCAGATGACATGATCCTCTACACAGAAAACCCTAAAGACTGCACCAGAAAATTACTAGAGCTAACCAATGAATATAGTAAAGTTGCAGGATATAAAATCAACACACAGAAATCCCTTGCATTCATATACACTAATAATGAGAAAATAGAAAGAGAAATTACGGAAACAATTCCATCCACATTGCAACAAAAAGAATAAAATACTTAGGAATATATCTACGTACAGAAACTAAAGACCTATACATAGAAAATTATAAAACACTGGTGAAAGAAATCAAAGAGGACACCAATAGAGGGAGAAATATACCATGTTTGTGGATTGAAAGAATCAATATAATGAAAATGAGTATACTACCCAAAGCAATCTATAGATTCAATGCAATCCCTATCAAGCTACCAAAGGAATTTTTCACAGAGCTAGAACAAATAATTTCACAATTTGTATGGAAATACAAAAAAACCTCGAATAGCCAAAGCAATCTTGAGAAAGAAGAAAGGAATTGGAGGAACCAACCTGCCTGACTTCAGGCTCTACTACAAAGCCACAGTCATCAAGACAGTATGGTACTGGCACAAAGACAGAAATATAGATCAATGGAACAAAATAGAAAGCCCAGAGATAAATCCACGCACCTATGGACATCTTATCTTTGACAAAGGAGGCAAGAATAAACAATGGGGAAAAGACAATCTCTTTACCAAGTGGTGCTGGGAAAACTGGTCAAAGAATCTTGTAAAAGATTCTTGTAAAAGAATCAAACTAGAACACTTTCTAACACCATACACAAAAATAAACTCAAAATGGATTAAAGATCTAAATGTAAGACTAGAAACTATAAAACTCCTAGAGGAGAACATACGCAAAACACTCTCCAACATAAATCACAGCAGGATCCTCTATGACCCACCTCCCAGAATATTGGAAATAAAAGCAAAAATAAACAAATGGGACCTAATTAAACTTAAAAGCTTCTGCACAACAAAGGAAACTATAAGCAAGGTGAAAAGACAGCCTTCAGAATGGGAGAAAATAATAGCAAATGAAGCAACTGACAAACAACTAATCTCAAAAATATACAAGCAACTCCTGCAGCTCAATTCCAGAAAAATAAATGACTCAATCAAAAAATGGGTCAAAGAACTAAACAGACATTTCTCCAAAGACATACAGGTGGCTAACAAACACATGAAAACATGCTCAACATCACTCATTATCAGAGAAATGCAAATCAAAACCACAATGAGGTACCATTTCACGCCAGTCAGAATGGCTGCAATCCAAAAGTCTACAAATAATAAATGCTGGAGAGGGTATGGAGAAAAGGGAACCCTCTTACACTGTTGGTGGGAATGCAAACTAGTACAGCCACTATGGAGAACAGTGTGGAGATTCCTTAAAAAACTGGAAATAGAACTGCCTTATGATCCAGCAATCCCACTGCTGGGCATACACACTGAGGAAACCAGAAGGGAAAGAGACATGTGTACCCCAGTGTTCATCGCAGCACTGTTTATAATAGCCAGGACATGGAAGCAACCTAGATGTCCATCAGCAGATGAATGGATAAGAAAGCAGTGGTACATATACACAATGGAGTATTACTCAGCCATTCAAAAGAATACATTTGAATCAGTTCTAATGAGGTGGATGAAACTGGAGCCTATTATACAGAGTGAAGTAAGCCAGAAAGAAAAACACCAATACAGTATACTAACGCATACATATGGAATTTAGAAAGATGGTAATGATAACCCTGTATGCGAGACAGCAAAAGAGACACAGATGTATAGAACAGTCTTTGGGACTCTGTGGGAGAGGGCAAGGGTGGGATGATTTGCAAGAACGGCACTGAAACATGTATAATATCATATGTGAAATGAATCATCAGTCCAGGTTCAATGCATGATACAGGATGCTCAGGGCTGGTGCAATGGGATGACCCAGAGGGATGGTATGTGGAGGGAGGTGGGAGGGAGGTTCAGGATGGGGAACACGTGTACACCAGTGGCGGATTCATGTTGATGTATGGCAAAATCAATACAATATTGTAAAGTAATTAGCCTCCAATTAAAATAAATAAATTTATATTTAAAAAAATAAATAAAGCATGTTTTTTTAAAACAATTTTTCCTAGTACAATAATGTATCAGTATTAAACCCCACCACTTTGGCATGAAGACTACTAAATAAACATCAATAAAATAATGATAACTAAGATTTGTTCTTATGTGCTTCTTTCTATCACAATTTGAATGAAGCAGATATTTGGAGAAATGAATTAAAGATCAGTTCACTTGTCATCCTTCATATGTGGGTTGATCACAAAGAACTACAAGGTAAATACTTGAGAAGAAAAAAGGTGAATTGATTCAAAATAAGAAGATCAAGGGTAAAATACTCACAAATATGTGTTAACAAATGTTCACAAAATAGCAGGAAGTCTTCAATTAATCACTAAGCACCCTCTCATGTTTGTGTATCTTGTATCTTCTATGCAATGGCTCATATTTATAGCAATGTCTTCAAAAATACTGGTTTTATGAAAATAAGAGCATATTTTTAAGTTAACATGTTAAAATTTCATTTTACAGTACTTAGAGTTACTAGCAAATAACTGAGGAACCAAAACATTAATTTTCTAAACTGTAACCTGAATTCAGGAATATTGAGATCAAACTCTACTGGTCCTATGGCCAGTTCACTACACAGCAGAATCTAGTATTAAGGTAGACTGTTTTGGACTTGGTCTAAAAAGACCATATTAAATTAAAGCAAAACAGATTTTATATTTTGGGGGAACACCTATAAGTCAAGTGAAGATTTATATTAACAAGAATCTTTTCATAACAATATTTTCTATACCTTATAAACCTATTTCCCAAGACATTTTAAAAGAATTAGTTGTTTTTATGTGAAATATATGAGAAAGGGATTGTTTTCTCTAAAGAACTAAGCAATTGCAACAGGTATTACAAATTACAGGAATATAAATTATATACGTGTGTATGCTAAGTCGCTTCAGTCGTGTCTGACTCTTTGCAACCCTATAGACTATAGCCCACCAGGCTTCTCTGTCCATAGGATGCTCCAGGCAAGAATACTGGAGTGGGTTGCTATAACCTCCTCCAGGGGATCTTCCTGACCCAGGGATCGAGCACATTTCTTCTGCAGCTCTTGCATTACAGGCATATTCTTTACTGCTGAGCCACCCAGGAAGCTGTAAATTATATATAGAAATTTTCTATTTACCCAATTAATAAAGTTTGCCATGTAACAAGTTTAATAAAAGCCATGCTGCTAAGTCACTTCAGTCGTGTTCGACTCTGTGCAACCCCGTAGACAGCAGCCCATCAGGCTCCCCCATCCCTGGGATTCTCCAGGCAAGAACACTGGAGTGGGTTGCCATTTCCTTCTCCAATGCATGAAAGTGAAAAGTGAAAGTGAAGTTGTTCAGTCGTGTCTGACTCTTTGCAACCCCATGGACTGCAGCCTACCAGGCTCCTCCATCCATGGGAATTTCCAGGCAAGAGTACTGGAGTGGGGTGTCATTGCCTTCTCCGAATAAAAGCCATACCAGCCTAAATTAGTGAATCAGTAGATAAAAATTGCAATTTAAAAATTATCACTTATTAATCTTTGATTTCAGTGTAAACACACATGGAGATGATAAAGCATGTGGTGGAAATGACAAATTTGATATTTGGAATCAAGAATAAAAATTCTAAGAGGCCAAGAGTTGTGAGTCTTGGTAGAAAATGTGCCCTCTCTAGTTACCAGCCTAAATTAGTGAATCAGTAGATAAAAATTGCAATTTAAAAATTATCACTTATTAATCTTTGATTTCAGTGTAAACACACATGGAGATGATAAAGCATGTGGTAGAAATGACAAATTTGATATTTGGAATCAAGAATAAAAATTCTAAGAGGCCAAGAGTTGTGAGTCTCGGTAGAAAATGTGCCCTCTCTAGTTAACACTTGACTTGTAGTGTAATATAATAATTTCGTGGGTCAAAAGATTTCCATTAACTTCTTTAACTTGACCTATTCTATAAAATCACAAGGATTCATAGTGGCTGATTTCTCCAGGGCCTTTAAGGATGGGGTAAAGATGAGCAAGTCTCTTGCTCAAAAGGCCCTTCTCAAAATTTAGAACTTAGAAGTAAATGCACAGCATAATATTCCCTGTTCATTATCCAACTCTCAGCAATGTCATTTCCCTCCTAGACCTGACCCGAGGAAGGGTACGTACTTAGTTGCTACTCTCTATGATTACTGCCTTGTATATTCTACAAGACCTGATTAAGGAGATAGTCTTCTGTGTCTTGTGTAATCAAATTAGAACTCTTTTTTTTTTTTTTTTTTTTTTTAAGCTACTCCCTATCTAAATGTCCCTTTTGCCCTTTGGTTTAGAGTTTCATATAGTCAACACATTTTGAGGGTCTATTATGAATCAAATTACCAAATGTCTTAGAGATATAAAATGAATGGAACTCAAGAAGCTTGAAGTCTAATGAATAAGACATATACGTTTAAGGCCAATTATTATATAATGCAAAAATGCTGCAGCAAAGACAGGCATGGTTGCTATTGGAGAAGAAAATTTAACCCAGACTAAAGGGAATAAGGTGAAACATTACAGGAAAGAGCCTTAGGCTAAATCATCAGGAACCAGTTATTCAGATGATTCAGACAGGCATTTCAGGTATGAAAATCTAGGGGCAAAATGAGAAGGAAAGCCCGTAAGTATAAGTGAGAGGAAGACTGCAATGCGGTTGGAGAGTTAATCAAGCCTCAGGTGTCATGCTAAGAAAGATGGAATTTCTCCTGAAAACTGTGAGGAGCCACTGAAGGATTTTAAGCAGGAATGAGATATTCTCACAGAGCAGCTTCAAGTTTTAGAAGAGAACATTGGGAACGGTATGCCAGAAGTCTGTTAGGAGATGACCACAACAGTCAACATGAGAAGAGATGAGATCTTCAGCCATCTTAGTGGTGTAGGGAAGGAGAAACAGTAATCCACGCGAGAAGCACAGAGAGCCCACCACTGCCATGTACCGTCCTAGGAATTAGGGGTACAGCCATAAGCATAAATCTCAGCCCCCGTGGGACTTCTTTTCTAATGACACAAACTATCTATAAAAAAGATGACTAGTGAAATAATACTATTTCAAACAGGAATAAGTAGAGAAGGGCAAAGGCTGGGAAAAGACTGTATCTGGGAATGCGGTTGACATCTCATCAAGAAAGGTCAGTGTAGAAGAGCTGAAGGAAGTTAAGAGTAGCCTGTGAGAAGTCTGAGTCTAGAGCACTTCAGGAAGACATAAGATCAAGCGCAACCAACAATAACAGGACTGTGCTTGCCTAAGTGGGAGGAAAAAGTGGGGAGGTGGAATGGGAAGGGATGGAAGAAGATAACAAGGAAAGCAGTTAAGTCTCTAAATCTTTTGCTATTTGTCATTTCTACCACTTAGACTTCTGAGTAGTAGATGAATGGTGTTTATCCAGGAAGAAGAGACAATCTCTGAAATGCCTATAGCAAGATGTATCTAGCTCAGGATTATCTAGTGAATAGAACCTTAGATGTGTGAAGGATGTCTCCTTGAATAACAGCTTATTGGATATGTATCTTGTCTCTATCATATACAGATATAACTCTAGAAGATAAAAAGGAGATGTCTTATAATTTAAACATTCCTCTGTCTGAGATAATCTTATCTATTCTAAACCAGAGGATCAGCTCCAATGTGGGAAGGACCTTGAGAGGTGCCTTCACCAACCTGGACATCTCTCTAGTTTGTCTAATTCTTTTGATTGCCTATATCCAGTAGTCATGTATGGATGTGAGAGTTGTACTATAAAGAAAGCTGAGCACCAAAGAATTGATGCTTTTGAACTGTGGTGTTGGAGAAAACTCATTGGATTGCAAGGAGATCCAACCAGTCCCACCAAAAGTGAGTCAGTACTGAATATTCATTGGAAATACTAATGCTGATGCTGAAACTCCAATACTTTGGCCACCTGACGTGAAGAACCAACTCATTTGAAAAGACCCTGATGCTGGGAAAGATTGAAGACAGGAGGAGAAGGGGATAACAGAGGATGAGATGGTTGGATGGCATCACTGGTTCGGTGGTCATGAGTTTGAGTAAGCTTTGGGAGTTGGTGATGAACAGGGAAGCCTGGCAAGCTGCAGTTCATGGGAGTCACAAAGAATCAGACACAACTTGAGCAACTGAACTGAACTGAGTGGGTAAGATTTCTGATTCACGTTTCTGTGATTTGACAGTCTAGTCCTATTTGTTTGCTCAGAGAGTAATAGCAAGGAGGCCAGTGTGCTGAACATTATGATTGGGAAGGGAGTCATAAAATGGTGAGTTCAGAGTGGTAAATGAGAGGCTGAAAGTACAGTACCATGTAAGCCATTATAAGACCTTTCCCAGTTACTGAGAGAGAGATAGGAAACCAAAGAAGAGTTGGGAGTGAAAAAAATGGCACAGTAATTGTGACTGGTATTGTGAGAAAAGAAAAGGGTCCCAAAGGTAGAAAATGGAACACCAGTTAGGAGGTTGGTATAAGAAGTAGGTAAAAGATGATGACTTGGAGAGGTAGAGGTAGTGAAAAATACTTATTTTCTGGATATATCTTGAAGAAACAACCCACAAGATTTGCTGACAGATTAGATGAGGAGTATAAGAAGAGAAGAATCAAGCATAAACCCCAAATTTTCTAGCCTAAGACCCTGGAAGGATAAAATGGCCATTTACTGAGAAGAGGAAGACTATGGGAGAAGCAGATTCCATAGGGATAATCAGGAGTTCTGCTTTGAATATTTTGGACTTTATCTAATCAGGCATCTAAATGGAGATGACAAATGGCCCACTAGATAATTGAATCTGCAGTTTAGGAGATAAATCTAGAATCAAAAGTCAAAGTGAAGTCCCACAGTCATGTCTGACTCTTTGAGACCCCATAGACTGTAGCCTACCAGTCTCCTTCGTCCATGGGATTCTCCAGGCAAGAGTACTGGAGTGGGTTGCCATTTCCTTCTCCAGGGGATCTTCCCAACCCAGGGATTGAACCTGGGTCTCCTGCATCACAGGCAGCCGCTTTACCTTCTGAGCCACCAGGGAAGCTGGTGTAAATCTGGAATAGAGATGTAAATTTGGGATTCATCAGCATATAGATGGTATTTAAACCATTGGCCTGAATGAAATCACCAGGAGACTTTGTTGTTAGAGAAGAGATCCAAGCACTGAGCACTGGGGGACTACAGTCATCAGAGATCAGAAAGAGCAAGAAGAACAAGAGAAAGAACTAAGAAGTGACTAGGGAAAAAAGGGAGACACCAGAAGAATATGGCTTCCCTGGAAGCCATGTGAAGAAAGTTACCTTACCTGATAGTCCAGAAAAATGAGGATTAAGATTTGTTCACTGTATTTGGCAACATGGAAATCACTATTAAAGAAATCTCATTTTAGGAAGAATGGTGCTAAATGAAGGGCAGTGAGTGAGTCTGTCATCAAAATTATGCAGGATTAAAAGCGCTCTAAGAGAAGAGATCCAGATTTGGGTCTATTAGCTCACCCCATAGAGTCTAATCCTTTAGGTATAAAGTGAAAGTGAAAGTGAAGTCACTCAGTCGTGTCCGACTCTTTGCGACGCCATGGACTGTAGCCTACCAGGCTCCTCCATCTGTGGGACTGTCCAGGTAAGAGTACTGGAGTGGGTTGCCGTTTCCTTCTCCTTTCCAACCCAGGGATCGAACCCCGGTCTCCCGCATTGCAGGCAGACGCTTTGCAGTCTGAGCCACCAGGGAAGACTCTTAGGTATAAAAGATGCTTCCAGATAATTTCTGCTGAAGACAGCGGATGAAGATTTCATTTGTTTTCTTTTATATGTACCCTCTTGGCAAGTACACATCTGAAAAATTTGCCCAGAAGAAACTAATTCTCTAAGCAGGAATTTTCTTTAGGTTTCTGCCCCAAAGGAATTCAGTTATGAATGGGAACTTTAGGGCTGGATACTAGCATTAGCCATGGATTAATTACAAACCAGAAACCAAAACTGACAGACTAGAAGTGGGCCAAGTTTATACAGAAGATTAGACAGTAAGGTTGATATCCAAGCAAAATTCATGTGACCTCCAGGGAGGTTGCCCCTCCATCCTAAGGCTGGGGACACTTTGTATCGAAGCATCCGTCTACTCCCCATACTCCATCTGCTAGTGAAGCAGCAGCTCTTAGGTCATGGCAAATGTAGACTGGGGAGAAAATGATAAATCTCCCAGAGGCAAGTCATTGGTACCCACAGCTGTGCAGCCTGATACTCAGGATAGGAACCAATGGGTTGAGGACCCAGATATCCTGAATTGACCCCATCAACTTCCAATCTTTTGTTATCCAAGTCTTTTATACAAATAAGTAAAAAGGTTAATTATTTTAAGCAAGCTCGTTTACAGATCATTGGAAACAATTATTAAGTTGATGAGCTTCAGAGAGCTGTGGGATAATTTAGCACTAACCTAAAGAGATAGACAACATTTCTAAAATGTTGCTTATTTTAGCAGAAAACAGTTTAAGGCAGATTCATTTTCACATGGTTCAGCTGACAGCCAGCTTCCCACATAAATTCACGTGAATTCATTCTCTCTGCAACTGTCCCTGAACATAGAACAGACTACATTACTGAAAGGCTTTTTCTGTTTGAAATATATTCTATTAAGTGTTTTTTTTTTTTTTTTCCTACATCTTGGCTACATTTCCATGAGCAGTATTTTTAATCCAAATTGAAACTTCAACTTTTGTTGGGATTTCTGATTCCCAATGGAATCTGATAAGTATCATTCAACTTTTCAACAAACCCTTATGGAGCAGTTACAATGTACCAAGAACTGTGCTAATGAAGAGCTGATTTAAGAGGCCAAGTATTTCACTAAAAGAGTGAATGGGAACTTTTTGGGGGGTGGGGGTGTGGGGAGATCAGAAACTCTCTGGAAAGGGACAACATTTGGGACAGACTGTAAAAGATCGTCAGAGTTTCAACTGGTAGAAGAGCATTCAATGAGCAAAAACAGAACAGAGGAAGAAAGCAGCCTGTCCAAACAGAAGGGAAGATGGGGCAGGAGAGGTGATCATATCACAAAGAGTGAGTCTCCTGGTGATGAGGCTGTCTTGAAGGAGGAATCGGGGAAGCTTCAGAGGCAGGAGAGGGTGACAGAATTCTGGTCTGGTTTCTTGAGGCTGGATGCAGGATAATGGATGCCTTAGCTTATGAGACCAAGAGAGAATATGTGGTCAAGTAACAATAGAGGGAGTGTTCTGTTGCTCTTCCGGGGAATGGGAAGAGAAATGCAGATGTTGTAGGCATGAAGGAGCAGATGATATACGATGACTGGGGAAATGACTGATTACAGAGTCAGCAAGGTCCTCCCTGACCATTCTATTTAGAATGACATCAGGACACTCACACACACAACTCCACTCTTTTCCATTTTATCTTTTTTTCATGGCACTTAACCACCATTTAACATAAACTAATTTAAAACATACTTTAAATCATATCTTACTCATTTAGTTTATGGTCCATCTTCCTCAACTATAAAGTAAGATTCCTGAGAGCAAGGGCTTGGATCTGTTTTACTCACGCTACCACTGCAGGGATTTACTAAGTATTTGTTAAATTAATGAATACGTGAAAAAAAGACCCAAATGACTGAAGTATGATGGTGTCATTATCAGAAAATTAATGGTTTTAATGGGGTCAGGGTTTTCTTTTCTGAGTCATGAAGTTATAGATGATTATAGCAGGGTCAAGAGACCTGGGTTGTCTCCTCTCTGGCACTAAGGTGATCTGTCAATTTAGGCAAGTCATTTTTTTTCTATAAACTGTGTTTCCCTCATCTGTAAAATTGAGGCTTAATTAAACTTATATGTCTACTGCAGGATTAAACTGAGTCCCAATTTATTTAGCCTGGGATATAGGACCTTCCTGGCGAAACTGTGAAACAGCCAAATTCTAATCATGTCACTGCCCTTTTATACATATGGTCAAAATCATTTACCCAGAAAGAACTTATGCTGCTATAGACATGTTTCCATTTAAAGGATGTTTACAAACGGCATTTTTCCTAGTTCTTGGATCAAGCTCAGTGCGGGCAAGGTCACAGCCTCTTCCACAAGGTGAAAGCGGAGCAGGGCCCGGGTGTCCTTGATCTATGTCTCTGCCCTAGCTTCCCAGTGTTCCAGAAAACTTGTTTCTCCAAAGACCACCCTTAACTGATTTAACGCCCTGTTATCTGAGTGGTTTTCATAATGAGTTTGGTCCAAGGAGCCCAATTACAAATTAATTTCCTCCCAACCTCCAAGATCTCTTTTAGTGTTAATATGCTATATTTCTATAAGTTTTAATAAGACCTCATCCAGTTGTGGAGTTTTATAAGACCTCATCCAGTTGTGGAGCTGGATAACCTTTCTTCCTCCTAAATACAAATTTACCATCAAAATATGTATGGTCCCACCAGATAGCTGTTTCTTTAAGCACTGAAAAGAAGCGTAGTGATTTTCAATGAGAGGAATTTCAAGTGGTTTGAAAGATTTATAAATATAACTGTAAAGTCTTTGGAAACAGGAAGCTATAGAGATATATTCAATGTCATGATTTTAACAGAGCCTAATTTGTTGTTACTTAACATTCCTATATCACTTGGTTAGCATCATGGCTCATGAGCTGTAGGGTAACAGAAGAAATGTGCCATCTGCTTCACTGCTGGGAGCACTGGTCTCCTGAGGTCACTAACTGTGATTATAAATGTGGCCTTAAAGTAAACAGTGACTCTGTGCCCTAAGAGGCCAGAAGCTCAGATGTTCTCCTTGCAGTTCTCTCACTGATTTACTGGGCAACTTCTTAGCGGGAGACTCTTAACCTTGAGTGATCTCTCTAACCCGATCTTTAACAGACTTGATAAGGGCAATCTTTTTTTCCACTCTCAAGCTTTCAGATTAGATTACATTTTTTCTATATACCATTCTCCAGGGATAATATTACTTATCACCCACTAAGGTGTTGGCTGAGTTAATTAAAATATGATTCCAAGATAGACCACAAATTGAAATGCTAAACAAGGATCATTCCCTCATGTCTATGAGTTCATGAGCCATGGTGTAAAAATAGTCTCAATTTACTCTTTCTATCACTACAGAGTATCTTCTTCAAAGAAGAGTAGGGTAATGCCAGCCCATTCATGCCTGTATATTACCACAGTCAAGTATGATAATTCAAAGGATTCTGGAGAATCCCATGGAGAGAGGAGCCTAGCTGGCTATAGTCCATGGGGTCGCACAGAGTCGGACATAACTGAGGAGATTTAGCATGCACACACAATCATTAATAACCCCAGCTTTACAAAAAGAGCAGAGGAAGCAGCCATTTATACACTTGCTTTATACTTAGAAGGTCTCTGCCCCACAGTTTCTGACTCATCAGCCCCCTCAACAATGATGTTTTGTATTTTGCCATTAGAGGTTTACTCCTTTCTGTTATGTATTATTCTCCCCAGATAGTCTCCTAAAAGCCGATATCCTTGGAAGACGGAGATATTAGGATGCAATCAATCACTAACGCTGTGTGAATCCCCCTAGGCAGGAGGAACTCCAGAGCCTTAGAGGTTTGGGAGCTGGCAGAGTGAGAAAAGGGAGGAAGCAGATGTCTAAGACAAACTTCACCTATCTCACAGTTTTGCCCAGGGCAGGCTTCCAGTAATAGGCTTTTGCTTTGTGATGTAGCAATGGGAAAATACAATGGTAATTTGCTGATTTCAAAAATTCAACCTCACAAAAAAAGAAAAATGAAAAGAAAAGACAAAAACAAGCAACAAACAGAAAATGATAACTATATCCGTAGGGTACTTTTGCTGATCCTTGGTAACTTTGAAGTACCTGCAAATCATGCCTATTCTTTATTATTTCTGAAGTAGGTAGAGTAACCCAGTGACCACGTAAGGCACAAAAGCCAGGACCTCAGAGGAAGAGAGTACCTCAGCCTCGGAACCCTGGCATAAGGACTATGCTACGTCTATATGCAAAGTCGTTAGTGTCTACGATCACACGCCCAGGCATGATTTGATTACACGGCAGAGCAGAGTTTGTGAAGACAAAGGAGGTTTTCATGTAATATTTATGTCAAAAAGCAGCATTTGCCCATATAAGGCAACCTTTACACGATTCATTTCCTTGTCAAAACAAATATCAGTCTTTAAGTTTTTGTATTATTACATTGTCTCATCCACCAAAAAAAGAACATAAACATGAAGAAATGTTATCTGTGTACAATAAATTCATTCACAGGAGAAGACTGAATAAACGACAAGATGTTTAGGCCAAATCAAGTACATATTACCTTGGAAAACACACAATTATGCCAATTGTAAAACTGAATAACAAATATTAATACAAAAACTATAAATGTTTGATATAAACTTTGGCCTCTCCAAAGAGTCACTTATTTCCTCTTATAGTTGAAGAATGAAAATGATTGTTGTAAATATCCTATGGTGAATATAATATTTTCTTCTCTATGTGGAAGAGGATGTTAAATATGAATTTTAATTTCTCGTAGTATGTACTACAGTTTAAAAAAAAACAATAACCAGTGTTGACATCAGGAAAGAAGGAATTATTTTATCAAAATATGGACTAATGTGTTTAAATCCAGCTAACCCTCCATTATCTCTTCTAAAAGAAGACTTACAGAATACCAACCCACCACACAGAAATGCTTTCCTAAAGAGTATAATCCAAGTCCACTTAGAAGTTTACCTGGCGCTATAGCTTGGCTACTTACACCTTCTCTGAGAGCAAGCACATCTGTTCTCCTCTATCACTGACCCACCACCTTGGTGCTGGATCCCATCCAATCTACTTCCCTCAAGTACGTCATCTATCAGTGTTCCCTGCTCTCCTCTAACTCTTTAATCTCTCACCCTCCCTCTCCTGCACTTTAACCTAACACATAAACCTCCTGCAATTGAAAACCACTCCTCTCACATAATACTGTTTCCTACCTATGTCCTTTCCTCCTTTTCTGCTCAACTATACACCCCCAACTCTAATTCTTTAGCTTTTAATTAATCTTCAGCTCTCAACAATTCCACTTCTGCCTGCCCCCCAAGAAGCCTCTCAAAACTGCACTTTTCAAACTGACTGGTGACACTTCCTTTAGAGAAATTTTAGTCCTTATCCCACCATTAATATTTGACACTGTGGGCTTCCTCTTCCTATTTCAAACTCTCCCCTCGTTTCACTTCTGAGTCACAATCCCATATCTAAAAACGTGTTGTGTTTTTCTTCTATCTGTGTGATCCAATGCTTCTCTGTGATTTTCCCTGGGTCTGTCCTCAAGTCTGTAACCTGTACAAGCAGCAAACTTTGTTTGAAAAATAAAGAAATGGGCCAATACACAGACAGTCAAACCTATGGCTTGAAGCAAAAACCTAGGAGCCATCCGTGCCTATCTCAGGTTGGTCCCTCCTGATACACTAACATAATATTATGCAATGATCTTTCTAAAATGCAAATTTGAGTTTATGACTTCCTACGTTAAAATCCTTACATAGAAGCCCAAAGCTTCAAGATCAAGGTCAGAATTCTTAGCATTGCACAGGAAGGTATTTGCCAGCAGGTACTGAGCTATTTCTCTAGCATCACTGGACTGCAACTCAAGCATCTAATGCTCTGATCATGCGATCTTGGACACCTGCACTGCCCTGAATGTGCCATGGTCTTTAATACCTCCATCCATCTTCCATGTCCCCTGTATTCTGATTCTAGAATACCTTTCTTCATTGGTATTTGCTTTGAATCTGTGTGATTCCTGCTCCTACCATCTGTGATTATGTGTGTATGTGTATGTATCTTCCTCACTCAACTGAAAAACCACCAGTTTGCCTTTTCTAGCACCTACTATGTAGCTGCCCATCAAATGGGGATAGAAGGAAGCCAGCTTATCTTTTACATTAAAAAATAAAAAAGAAACTTTTTCATTCAAAGAAAATGTGTCAAGCAAATGTACTATAGCATACATTCCATCACTTGGAAGTTATCATTACCTGCCTCCCATTATGATAAACTTCAGTGCCACCTTAAAGAAATCTCTTCTACTGATCCGCTTTCCATTTTTTCATGATGTTCCATATTATTCTTGAGCATAGTGACAGAATGCAATCCCAGAACTGAGGAGTCTAAATGCATTCCGTTTGTCATGAGTATTGTATTTAGCAAGTTGAATTCTTTTTATGCAGATGTAGTCCATCAATTATCTCATATATTTATCAGAGTTCATTATAATGGAAAAAAAAATTCTCTTTTGAAAAATATGAAGCACAAGAGGAGAAACCTTACGCTATTATATGAACAAATTAGCTGTCAAAAGCAACTTTAAAAGACTCACCAAGTAGCATCTACCCTTTGGAAAGTAGTTTCCAAGGTTTAATCTAAGTAACTCCTACATAATACCTATTTCAACAATTTACATACTGTAAGTTTGCCTTGAAGAAACCTCTATCTAATGAAAACACAAGTATTTATCCCTTATTCACTTACTAAAAGCAGTTTTTCCTCAGTCCTCCAAAAAGGACAACAATTGAATTTCAGGTTATGCATACAAAAAAGGCATCTCTAAAAAAGAGCACTTACCTCTTACCTTACATGAAAAAGCTCAAAACTCTAATGTAAAGTAAAATTCCAGGACCATATGCTGCTGCTGCTGCTAAGTCACTTCAGTCGTGTCTGACTCTGTGCGACCCCATAGACGGCAGCCCACAGCTCCCTGTCCCTGGGATTCTCTAGGCAAGAACACTGGAGTGGGTTGCCATTACCTTCTCCACCAGGACCACATAGATCCTGTTAAAACTGCTTCATTCTCCACTGACACGCCCAGATGATAGAATGAAAAAACGTATAACATTTGAATAACATAAAGTTCATCATAAACTAAACTGTTTTGGGAGTAAAATAACAAATACACATAAGCCCTACGTAGACCCACTTTTCCCCCGCTCAGTCTACCTTTCATTACCTTAGGTAGTGGTTCTTAAGCTTCCAGGTACATCGGAATCAGGTGAAAAGCTTATTAGTACAGGTTGTTGGGCCCTACACTCAAAGTTTCTGACACAGTCAGTGCTGGGGCCTGAACATCTGCATGTCTAAGTTCCCCAGTGATATTAACGATTCTGGGCTAGGGGGTCACACTTTGAAAACCACTGGCCAGGTAACTGCATCCACACAGATGCCTTCCAGGAGTCATCCAATCTCGTTATCAGGCTCATTACCCATATGATGTCTTAAGGGATCCTGAATGCACCATCCCTACACTGAATTGCTACCAAAAACCTATCTCGGGGCGGGGGGGGGGGGGGGGGTGGAAATGCTACTACTATATATCAGGTTGTTCAACTGCAAAGCTTAGAAGTCATTATTAACTATTCTTTCTCTGGCCACATCTACCAAAAGGCCAAAACTGTCTCATCTATTCCTGCACATCTTTCCAATCGATACACTTTACTTCATCCCCAATACCACCATGATCAGGCTCAGCATCATCTCATGCTTGGAACAAGTAGCAGACTTCTAACCAGACACTCCACTTCTACCTTTGCTCCCTTTCTTCCCCATAGTGCAGCCAGAGCCACCATTTTAAAACATAAGCACGGTGATGTTAAAACATTCCAATGACTTCTAGACCTTTAGAAACAAGGTCTAAAGTCCTTCCTATAGTTTCTTATAGCCTCTAAATAAGGTTTCTACTCTCTCTCTCCAGGCTTATCGAGCGTAGTCCCACTTCACCATGCTGGTGTCACGTCTCTCTCTATCCTATCTCAGGGCTTCTGCTTATGATGGCACCTCTATACATCTTCTACCTAACTTTTTCTAGCAAATCCTTCATTCCTTGATTCATGAGAATAAATTAAACAACCACATTCTCCCAAGTCTCTGTGCACTGTCCCTTCAGTATGATCAATCACATTTGAAATTGCTTGTTCCTTGTAAATTGACCTCACTGGTTATCT
Organism: Bos indicus; assembly: GCF_029378745.1. Taxonomy (NCBI): domain Eukaryota; kingdom Metazoa; phylum Chordata; class Mammalia; order Artiodactyla; family Bovidae; genus Bos; species Bos indicus. Next base: position 57,406,047 of record NC_091763.1, on the reverse strand, counting down.
CCACAAGGAAACATTATGTCTTGTTCACCATTTTAATCCCAAGCTCTGTTTCCTGCTTATTAACAAGCAGTAACAAGCCCCAAAGTAAGCACAGATTGGTTGATAAACATGCAATTGCAAAAATTTTGTTATTTGAATAGAGATGAGGAGTGAGAAAAAGTTGAAAGTGGCTGGCCAAGCTTGCCGTGATGCCTGGCCATGGTTTGTTCTCACAGAACAGCTCCAACTTTTTCAACAGGTCTCACTTAGCCCTCCTTTTAGTCCACATACCTCACAATCTAGACCAAGCCTTGCCACTGGCAGAAAGAAAATAAAGCCTCCAAGACAGCATCTTATTTGCTTAGTAATCCTCTTGCACTGCCTACGTGTTCTAGCCCAGTTTTGCAAAAGACAAGCTTCCATACGGTTGCTGTGACTGTTTCCTTCATTTTGCAACTCCCTGCCAATTCTGCAAGACTGTGCTTCAGCCTGATCCTCAGTAAGTACTTTTCTGCCTCAAAATCCAGCATACTTCTGAGCCCCAAATAAAAGAGAAAATCAGGCCATCCCTTTAAGAGTATCCCCAACAATAGCCACCTGTCTGAATCTTGAACAGTCACCTTTTCTTCACTAAGCATCTGCCTGCCCCAAATGGACTCTTAAGCAGAATCAATACAGGTCTTCCACGAGAGCTACACTGCTAGCCCTTATCTTTTCAGAGCCATCTCTTATGTTGGAAGCTATCAACAGAATCTTTGTCATAAGACTCATGTCTTGATTTCACTAAGATTCATTCTCTTGTCTTTCATATGGCCTGTGGAGTGTTGTTAATCTCTGTTCTTTCATACATTCATTTAAACACTTACTGAGAACTTAGTGTGTGACAAATACAATGCTAAATGTTGAGGATATAATAATAATTAAGAAATCACATTGCCCTGTCATTTAGAGGTTGCATAAAGAGATCACTAAGATTATTACATAGAAATATGTACTGAGATGCTGCAAGAGCCCAGAGGTTAGTTAACTGATCTCCTCTTGCTGAAAGAGGAGATGATGGAGTCTTGATGGATAATCAGAAATTAACTATGTTTTGAAGAACATTACAAAAAGAAGGAGCGCCTTGAGCAAAGTTCATAAGTATAAAATATCAAAGGCCTCAGGGTGAAATAAAAATGGCTCAGCATGGCTGGAAAATGAGGTATGGAGCCACAAGTAGTGGGAATTTGGGTGGGAGAGATGGACGGAGGTCAGATCATGGGTGGCCATATTCGACTTGACATACTAAGGAGGTTAGACTTTGTTCTCAACAAATGACACCAGTGTGAAGTCTCATGGAGGAGACTGGCACAGTCAGATATGCCCTTTGATATATATTTTTAGAAGAAAGTGTGCAGAAGAGGTTCGAGAGTACAAGACCAGGGATAGGCACAAAGGGGTCACTGCAGCCATCTCAGATGGACAAGGAGGAGCTATGCCAGCAAAGCAGCAGGAGGAATGGAGAAAAAAGGCATGAGAAGAGTTGGAACTCATATGGAGAGGATCTGGAAAACTAAATGGACTCCAGAGTAACAAGCTCTAAATACAGGACATGCTGGAGGACAGAAAAATAGGTACTTGCTGTGGGAGCAGGGTCCTCATGAACAGTTTGAGCTTCTGCCTTGAGGATACAGGAGGTGCAGGTATCTGGTTGTGGGACTTCTCAGAAGACACTCATTCTGCCTGATTAGGGGGTGCTTCCTGAGGGAGTTGGGTCCAAAGGTTTCCCAAGCTTTGCTCATTTGGAAGGTGAAGTTAGGAGCAGTCAAAGCTGAGGGAAAATCATACCAAACCCTTGGAGGTGCACTAAGTAGTCCGAGAGCTGACAATTAGGCTCAGTGGGAGCATGAGTGGAGTACCGAGAAGGGCAGAGCTCAAAGTAGGTGTGAACCCAATGCCAGAAGGATAAATACACCTGTGTCATCAGTTAGATTTATTAATATAACCAACTCATTTTTGCTTGTATACTATAGATATTGCTGGAAATTGATGAAAATTACTATCTTGTCTAGAGTTTCCTCAACCAATACCCAGTTTTGCAAGTCTTTTCATGGAAAGAAAATGTGCTTTCTCTGGCTTTTCCTTTATGTGCATGCTCGGTCACTCAGTTGTACCTAACTCGTTGTGACCCTACGGACTGTGGCCCAAAAGGCTCCTCTGCATGAGAATCTCCAGGCAAGAATACCAGAGTACACACTCTACCAATGCCACCCAAAATTATTACTTGTGCCTGGTTTTTACCTATACCAACTTTCCCCAAAGAAAAAAATAATTACAGCCAAAATACAACATGGTAGGTAGCTCTAAGATGGAAAATTAGTGTGAATAGCCTGGCAATTCCTACAGGAAAAATTGACAAATTCCTAATTGGGTAGGATAGCCTTTTAAAAAGCAATGAAGTCATTATTATATAATATGAAATCTTAAAACTTCCATTAAAAGGAAGGTTAGACTGATTCTTAAATAAGATGCACTCATACTAAGAATTTTTTTTACAGTAACTGAAAAGAGTCTTAATTATTTCACTTTCTTTATTTGAGCCTCTCTTAAAACCTTATTGCCAGTTATTTGGGCTGATGAATGTAGTCAATAAAGAAGAGCCTTGATTTTAATACTCCGCCCTCAAAGCCTGTGCCTCTTGTGGTTTTCGGATAGGCTATTGTTAGATTCATTTATAGTAAAATAATTACCAGCTCCGTAAGCCAGACACATTGCAGGTTATCTATTGTCCCTTAGAGGACCGTTGGACTGTTCTTAACAAGCATTCTAAATTACAGTAGCAGCTTTATTGCAATTAACAAACAGACACGAATCACCAATCCAGTTATATCTCAAAAGAGAAGGATTTTCTGAAGTAGACTGCTATGCTTGTTTTCTGAACAACTGTTTTGCAACCCTGAAATCAAAGACCAGTCTTTAAGCAAATAGGCACATGTCCCAGGAGCAGGGAATACAGAGAGACTGGCTGTTTTTGCTATTCCCAACAGTTGAAGAGTAACACTACAGTGGTTTAGAGAATTAACAGAGCACAGACAGGAACAGATACCAACATTTCCATCAGTATGTAAAGCACTCACGCATCAGTATTTACAGCCCTATCCCCTGGACAACTCTCAGCCTCAGACCCCATAGCAGTAGTACCAAGGCACAATGCCATTCCATTTACACGTTCTAATCTTGACATGTGTCAAAATCAAACTTGGCAAGCTTCCAGTATACTTGAATGCCTTCATGTTCTGAAAAAATGCAACTGCTCTGCACATATTTATAAGAATCCCATAGAGGCTCTGAGAGGATCTGCTAAGAGGGACATGGAGACCACAAGTCAGTGCCTGCAGGTCAATAGACCCACAATGCCCACTAACAGAGGGGCACCCTCTAACGAGATCTGGACGCGGCCCAAATGCCTCTTCCTCTGTAATAATGGTAAAGCGCTCTGACATAAGCAGGTCTACCAACAAACTCTAATATCTCTGAAGGGAATCACCTTGTTAAAAAGGATGGTCAGGTTATGGAATGAATTCTTAATGTCTTTGGACCAGAATTCTTGTCCTTCCTCCCTTTGCATGTTTAACTAGAACTACTTCCCATAACTAATCCCACACTCCACAAACACATGGGGGAGACTGGCAAGGGAGACAGCAATTCTATTGAAATTTTAATAATGAAGAGTCTACTTCTAACAAATTAGAGAGACCTTAATGAGACTGGTGGGTGGGTGTGTCCGAGTGTGTGTGTGTGTGCATGAGTGATTTACAAGGCAACACAATTCAGCCTTCAACATACATTATGCACTACTTCTCTGTCCTTTCTACCCTAGCACGTGTGAAAAAAATCGTGTTCTTTGCATGGAACATGGGCAAACATATAAACCTACTCCTGCAGATAGAGGTCACTGGCCTGGAGGCTACAGCCACTCTCTGTCTCCCTCACCATAAACCTTGTATTTGAATTGATAAAATGCTATATTGTACATTGCTATATTGTAAATTTAAAAATTCCATCACAACTGATGATTTCAAAAATCAAAAATCGCTGGAAATCCCACTAACTCAGAGATAAGCACTGTGAATGCTTCAGTAAACATTATCCCACTTATCGCTATAGGCATATACAGAAGCATATGACTTATGCACATCAGGTGTGAAGCTCTGTAATAATGCATGATTTATATGTATTTGTATTAAATCTCAAACTGAATGCTTTTTCATCTTTAAGCTATGAATTTGAACATGAAGAATGAAAACCAAATAAAATATGGTCTCTTATTCATAACACTTTTATCATTTTCTAGCTTATATGCATTGAATTTACTCTACCCGTCTCACATGTACCAACAATTTAGTTTTTGTGTGTGTGACCAAAACTGTTTCCTTGGAACCTATGCATAACTTGCCCCCAGAAATTAGACTTCAAACTCTACCTCCAGTCCAACATTTAAGATGTTTCGTTCTTCTTAACAGAAGTAGAAAAATTCATTTCCAACAGTTTCTGGGGTCACTGAAACAAGTCTCCATGAGAATAAAATATTTGTCCTGATTATTAAGAAACAGAACATAAAGGAGGGGATTTGAACTCCCTGAATAATCAATAAGGGCAAGGTACATAAGTTGTCTATAAGGAGCAAGTCTGTTGTGCTGTTTTTATATCGATAGTCAAATATATTTTTGTAATTGATTTTACTTGAAGAGGAGAGCAAATCACATAGAGTCAGAACTATTTTATATTTAAGCAACACAGAAAGACTTAAACCAGACTTTGGCATGTATCTAGGAGTTACTAAACATCACAAGGGGCACAAAGCTGGTCCTCCGAGTGGTCCTAGGCAGCTGCAGTGAGCTGAATGGTGATCAGCTTCCCACAATGGGTTGTCCATGTCCCAACTCCAAGAAACCGTAAGTGCGACTGTGTTTGCAGAAAGGGTCTTTGCAATTAAGCTATCCTGAGATAAGAGCATCTTGAATTAAAACTGGTCCTAAATTCAAAGACAAATCCTTAGAAGAAAAGGGGATACAAACAGGAACACAAAGGCGAAGACCATGTAAAGATGGAGGCAGAGATCAGAGCTCCTTCTAGAGGTCAAAGAACTCCATTGATTGCCAACAACCACCAGAAAACTAGGAGGAGGGCAAGGAACATATTCTCCCCCTGGCAAGAACTAACCCTGATGACACCTTGATTTTTTTTTCTTTTTATGGGCACTACATGGAGGCTGTTAAACTGCTAATAAAAGCTTCATTTTTGCTAAGTCATTTAATGTTATTTTGACCATTTTAACACTTCCAAAAGCACCACCAAAAGTTTCAGCATTCAAAACTGTCCAAAGTAGAAAATGTTTGAGAATCACTAACCTGCAATATTTCAGAATCATTGTGGTAGGTACTGGGCAAATAAACATGAATAAATCACTGCATCATGAGGCTTGTAAAACTTATCATCTGTTAAACACACACATACACAAAAATTATAGAAAAAGGCATATGGATCAACTTCTTGCCTAGCAGCATGAAAAGTTCTGCTGATCTGGTCTCCAGCAAAAGTAGTAAAAAGTATTTAAAAAAACCAAAACATAAAGACTTTCAGGAAATGGTTCTGAAGGTAAACAGTAAATAAAAACAGTAAGAAAGTCTATGGAAATTCTGTAAGAAAACAGGAGTCTGTGGAATTTGAACCAAACCTTTACCCTCTCTCCTTAGTACTAGCTCAGAGATAAAGAGGGACATTTTAAAATGATAAAATAATTAATCCATCAGGGAGATATAGCGATTTTAAACACGTCTGACAATAGCCTGCTAAAATATATGAAGCAAAAACTAATAGAAATCAACAGAAAAATAGACAATTCAACAATAATAGTTGGAGACTTCAATACTCTACATAATGGATAGAACAAATAGCAGATCAACAATAGAAGACTAGAACAATGCTTAAAACCAACTAACCAACTAACAGATATGTACAGAACACTCCACACAACTAAATATGCATTTTTTTTCAGGTGCACATGAAACATTCTCCAGGACAGATCATATGGTAGGCCATAAAATAAACCTCAGTAAATTTAAAAGAATAGAAATAATACAACATATGTTCTAGAAACACCATGGAATGAACTTTAAAAATCAATAAATGGGAAATTGTGGGAAACTCTGAAATATATAGAAATTAAACAACACACTTCTTTGAACTGAATGTTTATGTTCCTCCAAATTCATATGTTGAAACCATAACCTTCTATGTGATGGTATTAGAATGTGTGGTCTTCAAGAGATGATTAGAATAACTTATGAGAACCTACTGTACAGTATAAAAAACTCTACTCAGTGCTCTGCAGTGACCTAAATGGGAAGGAAATTTAGACAATGGGGGATATGCGTGAACATATAGCTGATTCACTTTGCTTTACAGAAGAAACCAGGACAACACTGTAAGGCAATTATCCTCTAATAAAAAATTAAAAACAAAAGAGGTCAGAACACTCATGAATGGGATTAGTGCCCTTACAAGAAGTGACACAGAGAGCTTACTCCCAGACTACAAGGAGAAGATGGTCATTTTCAAGGCAGGATAAGAGTCCTCACCAGGACCTCACCATGCTGGCATTCTGATCTCAGATTTCCAAATTCAGAACCACGGCAGATTTCTGTTATTGATAACCACTCAGTTTATGGTATTCTGCCATAGCAAACCAAACTGACTAAGATACTCCTAAATAACCAAAGGGCCAAAGAAGAAATCAAAAAGGCAATCAGAAAAATAATGTGATAAACAACAGAATGGGAGTTAGCAAGGAGCTAAAAGAGCACACAGAGAGTAGACACTAAATCTCCACGGGAAAATGCAAGACATCTCCACAGAGCAAAAGCAGCAGCTTTTACGGTGGGTCTCGAAAGATGAGAACGCAAAACAAAGGAAACAGAAGCAGCTTACCAAAAGCAGGGAGGTACTGAAGTGCATGCTATATTCTGGAATGAAGAGGCAGATCAATGTGAATGGAGGGTAGGGCACCTCACAGGACAAATGCAGTAGAGAAAGATGAGGCTTACAAGAGAGGTTAGGGCCAGGTGGCTGATGATCAAGTACACTATTCTATGGAATATCAACATTATTTGGCTTTGGTTTTTTTAAGGATTTTCTATTTCTTTCTTTCTTTTTGATGTGGGCCAATTTTAAAGTCTTTATTGACTTTGTTATAATATTGCTTCTGTTTTTCTATGTTTTGGTTTTTTGACTGAGGCATGTGAGATCCTAACTCCCCAGTGTGGGATTGCATAAACATGTCCTGCATTGGAAGGCAGAATCTTAACCCTTGGACAGCCAGGGAAGTCTCTGAATTTTATTTTGGGTAATAGGACATCATTAACCTTTTTGTAAGAAGAAAAGTCACATGATCAGATTTGAGTTTTCTACAACATTCTATAGGACTTCCCTGGTGGCTCAGATGGTAAAGCATCTGCCTACAATGTGGGAGACCTGAGTTCAACCCCTGGGTCAGGAAGAGCCCCTAGAGCAGGAAATGGCAACCCATTCCAGTATTCTTGCCTGGAAAATCCCATGGGCAGAGGAGCCTGGTGGGCTATACAGTCTATGGGGTCGCAAAGAGTCGGACATGACTGAGTGACTAAACTTTCAAACTTTCATTACATTCTGTATCACAGTGTTCACGTGTATATCACCATTTTCTCTTCAATATAAAACATAAGTTTTTGTCATCAGGTAAAATACCCTGTATAGGGCTTCCCTGCTGGCTCAGTGGTAAAGAATCCACCTGCCAGGCAGGTGATGTGGATTTGATCCCTGGGTCAGGAAGATTCCCTGGAGTAGGAAACGGCAACCCACTCCAATATTCTTGCCTGGGAAATCACATGGACAGAGGAGCCTGGGGGTTAGAGTCCATGGGGTTGCAAAAGAGTTGGACACAACTTAACCACTAAACAACAATAACAAAACACCCTGTACTTCCTCTGGCTCCACCACAATTACTGGCACAGTGCTGGGGACACTGCAGCAACTTAATAAAATAGTTACTTCTTTTTTTTTTTTTTAACTGCATAAAGAGTGCAAAATTCCTAGAGCTATTTTTGCCCATAAACTGAAGATTGTTTCTTTTATTTTTTTAATTTCGTTAGCCTTGCTGGCTATTCAGTATAATTGAACAAATTAGACCTGAATTGTGTTTCTTTACCCTTTAAAGCTACTAGGAAAGACGACTTAATACCCACTTGACTTTCTTATGTGTAGCAATTTTAAAGCAACAGAGCTTAACAGGGAATAAGATCAATTAAGATACCAGATCTTTGTTACTGTTGTTTATATCCACAAGAAGGTAAAAGCCATCTGCATCTAAAGACCATAATAAAATCTGCAACAGAGCAATGTGCCAAATATATTAAATTTATTTTAACTGTTCTAGAAAAAAAAATTGTAATGATATAAAAGCACAGCAATTTAGGAGCCTACGAGCAAATTTAATCTCAAAGCATAAAGCCTTACCATCATTCACTAGGGAAAGAGTATCTCCCACCTTGCCTAAGAAACTAAAAAGATATACACAGGATTGGGGACCACGGGAAATACATAAGAAGATAGTGGGGCAGAAGCCATCCAGCTGAGGTTATAAAGCTCAAAATTTAATATGACTCAATCATCTTGGTTTCACAGTTCTCTCAAGCGAAGCTTAATAGCCTGAAAACAAAAGCGGATAAAGCAGGCAGCAGGAGGCAGTCTTTATTTATTTTTATATTCAAGGATGCAAAAGTCAAAAAGAAAGAACTTTTCAAAGATTCGCATGAAAGCTCCACTACAATTGCTCACTGCAGTGGTCAGGCTAAGGAACTCAAGACGTGATGAAGAGAAGAGGAAGGCTGCAGCTTACAGAAAAGAAACTGTAAGGGAAATTCAAGATCCTTGAAAGTGGAAAGGTTTGGGGAGGTACAAGTGGGAAAGTGGAAGCGATGATGATGACTTAAGGCGAGCCAGAGGGAAGAGGAAATAAAGGTCAGTGAAGCTGAAAATGCCACAGACAAGAAAAGTAGCAAAAAGTAGCCTTGAGAGAAAGTAAAAAGAGAAAGGAGCTGCCATTGAGGAAAGAGGGGGAAAGCCCAGAAACAGAACAAACATCAGGAATGAGACTGGGGAAAATAAGAATGGATAAAGAAATATACACAAAGAAGTGTTATCATAAAAGAAACCGTTAATTCATTTTGCATAACAATGTTCTGGAAATCATAATGGGCGGGGGGAAAATGTGGCATACTTCTCTTCTATTTTCACGAGATAAGTGGGAGTAGGAGAGTCATCCACTGAAGGGTTTGGAGAGAAGTCAAGGGCAAATGTCAGAAGGTGTAAGGAAGCTCAGAAGAGCTTTGTATGCAGAGACAATAGGCATACTAATAGAATTGGCCATATTCCAGCAAATACTACTAAAGAGGCATTTTGAAAAAAGAATAATACTGTGCATTTATTCTAAAACTAGAATTCAAGTTAAGTTAGCTTCAGGAAGATGATGCAATCTAAATCAATGCTCTTCAGATTTTAACATTCATAGAAATCACCAGGGGATCTTGTTAAAATGTAAATTCCTATTCAGTTGGTCAGGGATTGGACTGGAATGTCCAGATGGAAATACAGCACAAGCTCCCAGATGACACTGATGTGATGGTATGCAGACCACTAAGAGTAACAAGAACCTAGATTTCAGTACCTTTGAAATCTGTGTGATGTGTATGCGTGTGCACTAGAGGAACTTTTCTCAAACTCTGCTGTGCATGGAAACCACTTTGGAATTTTGTTAAAATGCAGATTATGGTTAAGTAGGTCTAAAGAGGGACCAAATATTGCACATTTCTGAATATCTTAGGTATACAGATGCTCCTGGTTCACTGAATACACTTTGAGCAGCAAGGAATTAGAAAGCACACAAACCACAGTTCAGCTTAACATAATTCCTACTGGCCAGGCTTACTTCCTATCAACCAAAATTAACTGGATAAAGCAATATAGATTCAGAGTTTTCTTGACACTTTTCAAAAAATCAAAATGTTTGCAAGAAAATACTGTAATCACAATAATAAAATAATTTGCTTCGTTATACAGTGTATAGGGAAGACATCATAAAATAATCCCATCATAGGGCTCTGAGTCATTGCCTACCTTGTGAAAATATCAGGAGAGTACTCGATATCTAACTATCAGGGAGAATTAAACCAAAGAACTATTTATGGAAACCAGATGTAGGAATTAAAGAATTTGCAAACAGTCTTGCTTTCTAGCTTGCTGTAAATTCCCACAGCTTTACTAAGAATTTCTTCTGATCTGCAAAATAACTGAAGGCAAAAGACAGAACCAGATATGAAATGAATTTGCACCCAGCTTACAGTGAACAAATACATAAGAAAAATACAAAAATAATTATAAAACATTTTTCCTGTTAGTACGTGATTCTCACCCAGATACCTCAGTTCAGTTGAGTCGCTCAGTCGTGTCCGACTCTTTGCAACCCCATGAATCGCAGCACGCCAGGTCTCCCTGTCCATCACCATCTCCCGGAGTTCACTCACACTCACATCCATCGAGTCAATGATACCATCCAGCCATCTCATCCTCCCTCGTCCCCTTCTCCTCCTGCCCCCAATCCCTCCCAGCATCAGAGTCTTTTCCAATGAGTCAACTCTTCGCATGAGGTGCTCAAAGTACTGGAGTTTCATCCTTAGCATCATTCCTTCCAAAGAAATCCCAGGGCTGATCTCCTTTAGAATGGACTGGTTGGATCTCCTTGCAGTCCAAGGGACTCTCAAGAGTCTTCTCCAACACCACAGTTCAAAAGCATCAATTTTTCAGCTCTCAGCTTTCTTCACAATCCAACTCTTGCATCCATACATGACTACTGGAAAAACCAAAGCCCTGACTAGACGGACCTTTGTTGGCAAAGTAATATCTCTGCTTTGCAATATGCTATCTAGGTTGGTCATAACTCTTCTTCCAAGGAGTAAGTGTCTTTTAATTTCATGGCTGCAGTCACCATCCGCAGTGATTTTGGAGCCCCAAAAAATAAAGTCTGACACTGTTTCCACTGTTTCCCCATCTATTTCCCATGAAGTCATGGGACCAGATGCCATGATCTTTGTTTTCTGAATGCTGAGCTTTAGGCCAACTTTTTCACTCTACTCTTTCACTTTCATCAAGAGGCTCTTTAGTTCCTCTTCACTTTCTGCCATAAGGGTGGTGTCATCTGCATATCTGAGGTTATTGATATTTCTCCCTGCAATCTTGATTCCAGCTTGTGCTTCTTCCAGTCCAGCGTTTCTCATGATGTACTCTGCATAGAAGTTAAATAAGCAGGGTGACAATATACAGCCTCAACGTTCTCCTTTTCCTATTTGGAACCAGTCTGTTGTTCCATGTCCAGTTCTAACTGTTGCTGCCTGACCTACATACAGATTTCTCAAGAGGCAGGTCAGGTGGTATGGTATTCTCATCTCTTTCAGAATTTTCCACAGTTTATTGTGATCCAGACAAAGGCTTTGGCATAGTCAATAAAGCAGAAATAGATGTTTTTCTGGAACTCTCTTGCTTTTTCAATGATCCAGTGGATGTTGGCAATTTGATCTCTGGTTCCTCTGCCTTTTCTAAAACTAGCTTGAACATCAGGAAGTTCACGGTTCACGTATTGCTGAAGCCTGTCTTGGAGAATTTTGAGCATCACTTTACTAGTGTGTAAGATGAGTGCAACTGTGCAGTAGTTTGAGCATTCTTTGGCATTGCCTTTCTTTGGGATTGGAATGAAAACTGACCTTTTCCAGTCCTGTGGCCACTGCTGAGTTTTCCAAATGTGCTGGCATATTGAGTGCAGCACTTTCACAGCATCATCTTTCACGATGTGAAATAGCTCAACTAGAATTCCATCACCTCCTCTAGCTTTGTTCGTAGTGATGCTTTCTAAGGCCCACTTGACTTCACACTCCAGGATGTCTGGCTCTAGGTGAGTGATCATACCATCGTGATTATCTTGGTCGTGAAGATCTTTTTTGTACAGTTCTTCTGTGTATTCTTGCCACCTCTTCTTAATATCTTCTGCTTCTGTTAGGTCCATACCATTTCTGTCCTTTATCAAGCCCATCTTTGCATGAAATGTTCTCTTGGTATCTCTAGTTTTCTTGAAGAGATCTCTAGCCTTTCCCATTCTGTTGTTTTCCTCTATTTCTTTTCATTGATTGCTGAGGAAGGCTTTCTTATCTCTTCTTGCTATTCTTTGGAACTCTGCATTCAGATGCTTATATCTTTCCTTTTCTCGTTTTTGTTTCGCTTCTCTTCTTTTCACAGCTATTTGCAAAGCCTCCCCAGACAGCCATTTTGCTTTTTTGCATTTCTTTTCCATGGGAATGGTCTTGATCCCTGTCTCCTGTACAATGTCACGAACTTCAGTCCATAGTTCATCAGCCACTCTATCTATCAGATCTAGTCCCTTAAATCTATTTCTCACTTCCACTGTATAATCATAAGGGATTTGATTTAGGTCATACCTGTATGGTCTAGTGGTTTTCCCTACTTTTTTCAATTTAAATCTGAATTTGGTAATAAGGAGTTCATGATCTGAGCCACAGTCAGCTCCCAGTCTTGTTTTTGCTGACTGTATAGAGCTTCTCCATTTTTGGCTGCAAAGAATATAATCAATCTGATTTCAGTTTTGACCATCTGGTGATGTCCATGTGTAGAGTCTTCTCCTGTGTTGTTGGAACATATACATAAACCATGGAAGAAAAATACTAACTTCCTGATCGGAAACAGTCAGACACAACTGAGTACCTTTCACTTTCCATAAGGAAACATGACATCTGACCAACCTACTTGAATATCCCAAGGGGGTGTCCATAGACAGAGAAACATCAGATCAAGTTTTACACTAAAAAGATTTTAAAATAAGGTTAACATGAGATTAGAAGTATTGGGGAGCATACAAACAGGTCAGGGCTTTGCCTAACGTTACTGAGGGTGAGCAGAATATAGCTGCTGTCTTCCAAAATCAATATGATTAAACAGCCTTGTAGTTGTTTTTTTTTTTAACCCAAGAAATTTCAAAAAATAATACAATAATTCATTTAACAGTATTTACCTAATGCTCTATTAATCACCACTATTTTAAGGATAAGAAAAAAAAAAGGTTGTAATGAATGGAAACTTTTCTGATAAAAGTAATATTAAACTAGTGCTCCTCAGAGATGTTTTCTAATACAGTGATTGCTTAACATGTTTTTAAAGAAGTGCAGAGGGAAATTTCTAGCTCGGCCAAGACAATAAGCTCTATGAGGCAATGAAAGTTCAAGAGATTTTTCATACACTATAAGATTACGGCTAGGCAGGCAAATGCAGGGAAATTCAGTCTACCAAGCATTAAAGAAAGTCAAGTAAAATGCAGCCCTGGCCTTCTATGAGCTCAAGTCTAACAAAGTAGAAATGTAAATTATTATCTGCAATCTGAGAACTGGAGGAGTTGTGTGTCTACAGTGATAAGCTGCAGGGATGAAGTGACTATGTTGAGGGGTCAGGAGAGGGGGTTCACAGGTGAACAAGCATCATGACTGATGGAAAGGAATTGGCATAGACAGCATGAGGCAACAAGCGCCTTCCAGGGAGAGGCAGAAGCTAACATTATGACATGTTATGAGGAGCAAATGAAGGGAAACATGCTGGAAAGGCCATCAGGACAGAGACCACCAATGGCCTTTAATACTTGACCTACAGAACAATCCCCAAATCACAGGATCTTCTAAATAAGATGCATTGTGAGAAAAGTAAAAATACAAACAAAATTACAAAAGCAGCAGAAATCATCACATATAAAACCACGGTTTAAGAAATGTTTTCTTGAGAAAGATCTAATTAACTTGAGAAGGTACAGAGAAAGCTTTTCAAATGATCAGAAAATGAAAGGAAAAGGTTAATGTATCCAGACAAACCACAAAGATTAAGGGTCTAAAGTCTGGAACTAGAGTAGACTGAAGTCTACAAAAATCATAATACCAGTAAGAATCAGTAAATTCTCCACATCTCAGAACACTAGCTTAAAGGAGAATCCTTGAAGCTTGAGGCGAAAAGAACATAATTTTGGATCATAGAAGAATTACATAAATTTCTCATACAAATTCAATTTTCAGTGCTAAGAATGGACTTGCCCAAGGTAGTCTCCCCCGGTAAAATGCCAGTCATCCTTCCAGACCACTTAATGTCATCCCTAGACTAACACCATCCGAATTCATTTTTTCCTCTCCAAGATGCCTATAGCATGTGACAACTCTTAACACAATCTTCATTTTCTCTCTCTAAAATGTAAATAAATTTCCTAAGAGTAGGGGCCATATTTTACTCATACTGGTATACTCAACAGCATTTAGCTTCAATAAATTCATATTTATTTAATGCAAAATATGCATGGAGAGCCCTTAATGCAAAGAACTGTTCTTAATACTGCATAATCAAGAAATGTTTACCCAGAAAGATGTCACATTTGGTAAGCAGATCAGGTAAGGAAGTGTGTGTGTGTGCTAAGTTGCTTCAGTCTTGTCAGACTCTTTACGACCCTATGGACTATAGTCCTCCAGGCTCCTCTATCCACGGGATTCTCCAGGCAAGAATACTAGAGTAGGTTTCCATGCCCTTCTCAAGGGGATCTTCCCGACCCAGGGATTGAACACAGGTCCCTTATGTCTCCTGTATTGCAGGAGGGTTCTTCACCCCTAATACCACATGGGAAGCCCTAGGTAAGGGAGTAGGTCACTACAAAACAAAATCAAGGAACAAAGTACTATCAAAGCACACATATGTGTAATTTTTTTTTCATTCATTCCCAATCTCACTTCAAAAGCATTTTTTACTACTTACAGAAATATACTATAACACCAAAAAGACGGGTTACTGGGATAAGGGCAAAGTAATACTAATTTTTTAAAAAGATAAAGTCAGTGTATGCATGTATGCTAGGTCACCTCAGTTGTGTCTGACTCTTTGCAACTCTATAGACTGTAGCCCACCAGGCTTCTCTGTCCATGGGATTCTCTAGGCAAGAGTACGGGAGTGGGTTGCCATGCCCACCTCCAGGGGATCTTCCCAATGCAGGAATTGAACCCGAGTCTCTTATGTCTCCTGTATTGGCAGGTGGTTTCTTTACCACTAGTGCTACCTGAGAAAGTCAGTGTAGTTCACAAAAAGTTTAACAGAAGCTTAGTTAGAGGAGGGCAACAATATCATTAGTTAGAGGAGTCTCAGCAACAGTTGCTGAAGGGAAGTTCAGTCTCTCCTAACACTGAGAATTTCGAGAACTTTCTTCATGAGTGTTCATAAAGCAAATGTTGTGCGTTGAATGGACCTTCTCCTTACCCACTGCACTGTGATGAATCCAATAATGACTTTCCTGAGGATGCTTATTAATAATGACTCTCAATCTGGCCAATGACAAAGCATCACAGTACAACTCAGTATAAGCAATTTTCTAGGGAGGCAAAAGGTAGCTCTCCAGTGGCCTGGCTTGAATTAAGGAAAAGATCTAATTTCTAAAAGAATGGATAAATTACATATTCCTCAGTAATATTCCACAAATACTATTTATCAGGACTGAGTTCTGATAAGAACAAAGAAGCACAGAGCTTGAAATTGTCTCCAAAAAGAAATGGGAATCAATTAAGGGCATATTGAACTTGCTCATCAGCTAACAGGCAGGATTGCATCATCTCATGAAAACCTAACAGCTGCCTGTGGATATTATCCCAATGATAAACAGAGGAAGACTATTTTTCTCAGAAAACAGTCACCAGTCATACTCATCAACAGGGGTGTGAGGTTCCAGAAACTTAGAACCTGGCCCCAATGCTTTAGGACAACCAGTTTCCAAAGGAGGCACTCCCAATCACTTTCAAAGACTTGTTAAGATACCATCTATAAAAATAATTCATGTTGAGGAATGCTTCAAGTTATCTTTCAAGATAAACTGGCCGCAATATGTACTCTCGGGAGATGCGTGATAGAACACGCTCTACAGGATGGTCCGCTACAAACCAATAAAACATTAAGGGGCATCTGCATCCATATTAGAGAAAGTGCTATGACACCATTCTTAAACTTGACAGTAATTAGATGTTAGAAACAATTTTGCTTAAAGACTACCACCTCTTGAAACTCCCTCCCACCCCCCCCAACCCTCTAAGTCATCACAGACTACCAAGCTGAGTTCCCTGCGCTATACACATGGCTGATTCACTGCGTTATTCAGCACAAACTAACATCACTGTAAAACAATTATACCCCAATAAAATATTTTTTAAGTTAAAAAATATAAAGACCACTACCATCAAGCACCTGAATTCTTGTTTGTGGTAATTTACAATGCCAGCATAAGAAAGAACCTGACTTCTTTAGTTTCCAGGTGGGAAGTAAACTGAGAAGGGGCATATAGCCTACTTACGCAGAACTGTATTAAGATATAAAATGCAATTCCTAACATATTCCAGTTTTAACTGCTCCAAAGTATCTACTAAGCTGTCAGGAGAACATCTACAAATCCTGGTTTTGACTGTGGTACTAAGCACAGTAACTATTCTGTACAGGCACCATGACTGGGTGGAAGAGAGAAGGACACTCAAATCACAGACATAAATGTAACTTAAGAGTCTTCTGTTCCCCAAAATCAAGCCTCCCCCACCAAAACAATTTTAATAGACAAAAGCTGCACTGTTAAGAAGATATTTCCCTCAAGGCATTGAACATGAAAACTGCAAAGGCTGCTTGCTTCAAAGTTGAAATGAATTTAAAAGCTGCCATTTTTCACATTTGAGTCCAGAGTTAGGAGGAAAAAGGATCATTCTTTTAAAAAGCGTATAGACTGTGTGCCCAATCACACCAAAAACGTAGAGCTGACCAGGGTGAGGTAAAGGAGCCTGCCCTTTGAAACGGTCCTCAAGCAGTTTCACAGACCAGGCAAATTCCCTGGGTCACCTCCTATAAGAGATAGTTAGGAGAAAGCAAGAAGGCTTGGCATCTAACAAGTCTGTAACATTTGACTGTCATCTGTGAAGCTGAGAAACATAAACTAACCAAATTTCAACAAAACAGAATCTAGGTTTTCATAAGCACGAAATCAAATTCATTCCATAGATAAACATACTGAAAACTGCCCATTTTACATTTCCAAGAGTCACTTGAAGTTTTACCTGTCATTTATTTTGGATTTTTTTTCCTATTGTTTTCCTCATTACTGTTGTTTCTGACACAGTGAGATATCTACATTAAACAAAGAGTGATGGGCGTTTCAAAGGCGACATCACTTCCCATGTAAGCAGGAGTAAAGATGTGTCATTGTGGGGGACACTACATTTTGTCAAAAGAAAGACAGTATTCTGAAACAGGCAATTTCTGTTTACCTGGACTTAGGCGATTTGTTTAAAGGTAGGGAAAAGCCTGGAAAGACAAGTTTCTGACAAATTCTAAATAGCCTTGAATGTTGTGGGGTGGTTTGGGCAGTGATGATGGGTTTGAACTGAACCTGGACATGAAATTACAACATGTTATTCTTTCAGAGATTTTGAAATATCCCTTTGAAGGGATATACAAACCAGAAGACCAATTCTGGGAATTTTAAGAAAAACAGCTAACTATTTCAGAGCTTGAGAATGAAATAGAAAAAATATCCATCTCTTTTATCCTTGAGTGCTAAGACTCTGAATTTAAGTGTTCCGTACCCACAGAAGAATCCTGAGGTTGACACAGCTATAGGTTTTAGCTCATTTTAAAGGCCATTTGGATGGGAATTATATTAAAGAACATAAGAACTATTAGCACAGTTAGTTGTAGTAGTAGTATTCGCTCAGTCATCTCTGACTCTTTGTAACCCCATGGGCTGTAGCCTGCCAGGCTCCTCTGGCAGGGGATTAGCACAGTTAAATATCTCCTAACATCCAACACCTCAAAAGTAAAGTTTTGAGTTGAATCACATCCTATTTAAATATATCCACTGAAAATTATTAATTTAAACCAGTGATTATCGCCAAGTTCTAACCTATACCTTATCTCTTAATACCATCCCTTCCCCAACTTACCACTACACAAAAAAGCCAAGGATATACTTCAATTACTTCCCATGCTTATAGCAGTAATTCCACATCATTCTTATTTTTGTCTTAAAAGGCTTTGCTTGTAAGATAAAGGTTATGCTATTGAACATCAGTGATCATGTGGGCTTTCTGAGTATGGCTGTTGAATCCTTTCACACTCCATTGCCAGATGACCTTTGCAAAAATCACAATTGCAAAACACAACATAAAATGAGACATAAAGTGAGGGGACATATTTCTCTAAATATACTGACAGAGAAAAAAGAAAAAGACTGCTTTATGACTGCTAAATTTGGGCCATATTCATGGCCATCAGGATGTTTTAAATGTCTTCAGAGGTTATTTTTAAACATAATTAGTGTTTATTAAAACATGATGGACTTCTTTTTTAAAAAACAAGTAAATGACTTAAATCTTTCAGGCTCTGTTTCTATCAGAGGTCAGCAGTTCTACAGAAGTGAGGTGCCTAGCTACTGCTTCCTGTCCTGGCAACCATGGGCAAGAAGGAGGCAGACCCAGAATAGGCAACAGAAACATCCGTGGTGCCTAGGTATGTGAGGTCTTCCTGACAAATCTGTTTCAAATTGAACTTTGGGTCCTATATAATGACATGTGTCACCATTTATCACACTATAGATGTGATTTTTTATCCACCTCTCCAAGGCAGATAGTCTTGACTGGTTTGTATCCCCAATGCCTAGAACAGTACCTAGTACGTAGCAGGATTTCAGTCACTATTCATGGGAGAAAGGAGGAAAGAAAGGAAATCCAAACAGAGATCCTATATTAATATTTACCTGCATTTCATAACTTTATAATGAAAGTTATGATGTCACTTTAATTAGAAACCAACCCTCCACTAAAACCTAGATGAGACTAGACAATAGAGGAAAGAATGTTCCTCCAGTTATAAAGAGGCAATGAAAAGGCACAGATGGTATTCTGCAATCTGTTTTCAGTGAGAAAACAGCATTTCAGTCAGAAATGAGGAGATCCGTGCAGGTGACCAGTGTCACAGCAGCTCATAGCATCTAAACACCTTGTTCTCAAAGATCAGGACCTCCCTGGGCCTTAGCCCCAATCAGAGGGTGCTTAAGCGGGCCTACCAAACTGAACTAAAGCTTAAAATTGTAACATGAAGATGTCTATCATCCAGCCTTGTTTTTGACAGGTGCCCTTATGCTTTTATAGAGCTCATAGAGAAAGTATCTAAAAAAAAAAAAAAAAAAAAAGTGTGTTTACCTTTAAACCAAGAAAAAAGGCCAATGCAACATTTTTTCCTCCTTTCAGTCTAAAATCTATTCCCTAAATTTTGGCAGTGTACACACAAAATTACAACTCTTGAAAAAATAAAGTCTTTACTGAAGGAATCTCCACCAGCTTCCAGGATAGTTGAAAAGTTCTCAGAGTTCTCCCTAAATCACTCCTCTGGTGATTTAAGCTCTTTCTTGCTTGTCTCCCTGCAGTGAACAAAGAACAGCTGCTCATCATCACTCATATAATATCCTCTCATGCACGGTGAAAACCAAGAAAACAATCATATATGAAAGTGCCTGTCAAAAGACAATTCTTCTGGGAAATACTCAAGGCCTCTATGTCTATGATTTCACTGAACTTGAAGACTGTAATTAAGTCCCTATGCAGACCTCCCTTCTCTAGGCTAAATAAACCCAGTTTCTGAGACTTACATCATAGATTTCTCAAACCTTCTAATAATTTCTGTTGAATTCCTCTGGATTCTCTCCAAAGTCTATATAATAAAGTCATGACCAGAGCTGCAGGAGAAAAAGAGAACTGCCGGGCAGCCTCTTAATTTTTCATTCTTGTTTTCCTCCCTATGTGAATTCCCCTGCATGCATCTCTGCTTAGCTATCCTCTGTTTACAGTTACTAGTTCTTCCAATTTGCCACGGGTTCTTTTCTTTTTTGAATTGTAAACCTTTTTCTGTTTTTCAGAATCCTAGCCTGGTTTGGTGATACTGACATATAACGTGTCATTGATAAAAGTGAAAAACACAAGGGTAAGGACTGTGATCTGGAAGAATTATTCAGAAATCGCTTCCACAAACTTCTCAGGAGTCTGAACTAATGTGACGAAGACACTAATGAGTTTAAATTTCAAGGCTGTCATTCACTAGTTTTGAGACAGTTCAGCAAATATTGAACTACTCTGAGGATAGAAATGCCTACTTTTCAGGCTATCATGAGAAGTGACTTGAGTTAATAATGGAAAGAATATAGCAGAGGAGAACTTCCCTGGCAGCCCAGTGGTTAAGAATCCATGCTTACCCGTGTACCCCAATGTTCACTGCAGCACTGTTTACAATAGCCAGGACATGGAAGCAACCTAGATGTCCATCAGCAGACGAATGGCTAAGAAAGCTATGGTACATATACACAATGGAATATTACTCAGCTGTTAAAAAGAATGCATTTGAATCAGTTCTAATGAGGTAGATGAAACTGGAGCCTATTACACAGAGTGAAATAAGTCAGAAAGAAAAATACCAATATAGTATATTAATGCATATATATGGAATTTAGAAAGATGGTAACAATGACCCTATATGCAAGACAGCAAAAGAGACACAGATGTAAAGAACAGACTTTTGGACTCTGTGGGAGAAGGCAAGGGTGGGATGATTTGAGAGAACAGCATTGAAACATGTATATTACCATATGTGAAATAGATTGCCAGTCCAGGTTCGGTGCATGAGACAGGGTGCTCAGGGCTGGTGCACTGGGATGACCCTGAGGGATGGGATGGGGAGGGAGGTTCAGGATGGGGAACACATGTACACATGTACATTCATGTGAATGTTTGGCAAAAACCACCACATTATTGTAAAGTAATTAGCCTCCAATTAAAAAAAATAACTATAATCCATGCTTCCAGTGCAAAGGGCGTAGGCTCAATCCCTGGTCAGGGAACTAAGATCTCACATGTCTCATGGCCAGAAAAAAAAAGAAAAATTATATGATAGAATAAGAAGTACTTTGCCTTAACACTGACATGTATTTTTTACCTTTGTTAAACAACCATCCAAATCCTTGTGAGCTACTTTCACAGCACAATGGCCAAAGTCAAGAGGACTCATTCCTCCTCAGAATGAAACTCAATGTGGAGGATGCAAGGCTAATCAAACTAACAAGTCAAAGGGCTTAACTCTCCATATACACCTCACCATGTCCTGCTTTTCAGGCAGGACAACAGTAATGAGACGTAGAATGCAGACAACAATGCATAGGTTAGAAACATAGGGAAATTCAGAAAACAGTAATCTGACACGGCAAAATTAACTGAGGAGCCAAACATCTGAATCAGACTACTTACCTCAGTCATTATTGAGTATTAGCTCAAAGGCTGTGCAGATACAAATTTAACATCTCATTTTATAAATAAAGTCGATTACATTGATTTAGTGATTATCAAAATATTGATGCTTTGACTTTACCAAAATAATTTTTGATTCTAATATTTCAAAAGGGCATCAATGCTTCAACATCAAGAGGCTACATGTTATTTTAAATGCAAAACAAGATGAAAGTGTTTCAATGTTTTTAAAAATATAAGTGAATAGTAAGCAGGATAGGGCAAGAAATATCAAAATAATGCATTTTCAGTAATGACATCCCTTACATTTGGCTTCTTCGTGGGGAACTCAACTCAGCTGAAAAGCCAAAGATTTTTCTCTCTTATAGGTGTCGTATAACAACTTAACTACTGTTTCTCCAGGCATTTCTGGATATGCTTTAAAACTGCTGATTGACAAGAATACAGTTTTATCTCTAATTTTGAAAGGTCTCACAATAATGTGGAAAAAACTTTTAATCAATTATATTCTGTGTAATATAATTTTAGAAGAGGAAAACCATGTTTATGGTATAAGTAATGAGAATAACTAGCACACAGTAAGTTCTTCCATTCACCAGACATGATAGGAAGTGCTTTATAGAAATTATCTTTTTAATCCTCACAATATCCTTACCAGAGATGGATGCAGAAATGGAAGTTTAAAGGAGGTGAGTCAGGATGACATAGCTAAAGCTAATACTGGAGAATATCTGAATCCAGATACAAATCTCAACCCAATACAGTTCTGGTCATGAAATCAAATTAGTAGGTCATGACCAGCATGTCGTTTAATAGGATGTGATAGAACATGCTATCAATAATTACATCTGGAACACAGGCATAAACCTGAACTGTCCCGAGCAACCCAGAAGGCATCATATATGGCTTTAGAAACAAACTAAAATTTGTCTATCAAACATGGTGTGGAAAAATATGTTCAGTGATAGACATTTTTTTAAACAAGGCAGAATAGTTTGAACTCACACATAAAGCTATTTATATAAGCAAATAATATCTATGCTGTGATTTTTCCCTTTTTTCCCAATATTTACATAATTTAAACACAAAACTACCAGAGCAGTAGGAGGAAAAAAAAATATATGCTTCATTCACAGGAAAGAAATATCAAGACCTTGTCAAAGGTACTCAAAGATTTCTCAATATTTTCCAGTTTTGACACCAAAACTGGCAAGGACAGATTCCAACTAAATTGCTGATACTGTGAAATAACACTCACCAGATGCAAGCAACATTTAATGCAAGTGACAGTTTCTATAAATATAATTCGAAACTAATATTAGTACTGAAAGAACTTGGCTGAGAAAACTAAAAAAAGAAATCTTTCACTTTTACATGTAATTTTCTCAGTCAGTATTTCAGGTTAAATGTTAGTCCAGGTATTTCTTACTCCAGCTAAGTGTTGTGTAGCAGTAAATGAACTTTTCCATCAGTGAGAAAACAACTAATATTTTAGCCCATAAAATAATTATGTAAATTTAACTGGTTTATACTGGCATCCTTAAGACTCTAAACATCTGTTCAATACAGGTTTTTCTTATAATACATAAAGTTTCCAGGTGCATATTACAGCTTTTCCCAGCATATTTTTAACATGATGGCTTTCTCCTTTACATAAGAGACTTTTAAGATATGACCCATGTTGAGGTACTGAAGTTATTGCTCACATCACCATCTGCTCATAAATATTTTCACCTTAAACTCTAGAGCCTTCATAACTACATCAAAAATTATTTTCACACAATTTGGCACTTAATTATATATATTAATATCTCATATACCTGAGGTCACCAATTCAAGATCATGAAAAATAAGGACAAAAGGTGAGAACCAAAAAGGAGATGAAAGAGTGGTCAAGTTGGCAAAAAATCTATCACAACACCTATGCACTGAACTAATAATGGTACAGAACCTAAGGCCTTCACTCTCAACCTGTGTAGTCATAATTCGGACACAACCTAGGCCAGGAAAGAGTACTGGTTCACCCTTTCCCTCCACAAAAGATTAGAATAAGTGAATTAGAACATAGTCACAGATTGTCATCAGGAAGCATGCTGAGAAGCACATAATATGAAATCTGAGTTCAGAAACAAGTGAAGGAAAAATCTTGTAGCTATTCACAAGTCAAAATAAAGAAAACAGGGACTCTCCCACCATGCTGATGGGAAGATAAACTTGTGCAACCATTCTGGATATCAATTTGCATACACTTGATATGTGTGCGCGCGTGTGTGTATTTGATTCACATATATATACACCTTACCATTCAGAGATACTTTTATACATAGTCACAAGGAGCCATATAAGACAGTGTGTTGTCAATGTTTTTTTATGCTAGTAAGCCTAAGCAACAAATAATAGGGGATAGAATAATACAAATATGGCACATGAACAAAAATTAACTGCCAAACAGGACTTAGACCTAAATGTAAAACCTACAACTATAAAATTCCCAGGAGAAAACTTTCATGACCTTTGAGTAAGCAAAGATTTGTTAGAAAGGATGTAAAAAAACACTAATAATAAGAAAAAATGGACAAATCAAAATTTAAAACTTCTACTTCTCAAAAGAAATTTTAAAAATGAAAAAGGTGAGCCACACAATGATAGAAAATATTTGCAACACATGTATCTGACAAAGCACTGGTATCCAGAAATAAAGAATTCTTGTAACTCTAAAACAGATAAGCCAACTTAAAAAACAGCAAAACAAATCTAAAGAGACACTTCACTAAACAAGACATAAGATGACCAATACACATATGAAATGATGCTCAACATTATAATTTATCAGGAAAACAAAAATTACAACCACAGTGAGATGCCAATACACTCCACTAGAATGGCTTAAAATTAAAAACTGGTAAAACTGTACATTTCACCAGAGAGGATATACAGATGGCAAGTTAAGTACATGAAAAAAATGTTCAATACCACTAGCCATTAAGGAAATGTAAATTAAAAACTAAATGATGTAGTATTACTTAATGATTACAATGGCTAAAATAAACAATAATGTCAATAGCAAATGTTGGCAAGGATGTGGAGAAACTGGACAAATCATACCTTCCTGGTGCTGGTAGGACTGTAAAATGGTACAACCACTCTGAAATATAGTCTGGTAGTTTCTTAAAAAAATAACAAAAGCAACAACTTAACATATACTACTGGGCATTTATCCTAGAGAAATGAAAACTTATGTCCACATAAAGCACATACACATTAGTTCATAGCGTTTTTTGTTTTTTTTTTTTTGCCAAAGCCAAAAAGTGGCAACAATTCAAACGTCTTTCAACAGGTAAATCATTATATCTGTATCACTCAGTAATGAAAACGAAAATAACTATTGATACATACAAGTCAATACCATAGGTAGATATTAAAGGAATTGTGTTGAGTAGAACCAGCTAATCTGATGGGACTGTAAGTATATTATTACATGCTAAGTCACTTCAGTTGTGTCTGACTCTTTGTGACCCTATGGATTATAGCCCACCAGACTCCTCTGTCCATGGGATGCTCCAGGCAAGAATACTGGAGTGGATTGCCATTTCCTACTCCAGGGGATCTTCCCAACCCAGGGATTGAACCCGCTTCTTTTATATCTCCTGCATTGGCAGGCAGATTCCTTTCCACGAGAGCCACCTGAGAAGCCTCTATTATTACATTTACAGTTATATAGCATTCATGAAAATCTATAGGAATGGATAATAGGTTAGTTTTTTTCTGCATGATTTCACAAAGGGAGTGAGAAGAGATGGAGGAAGGGAGGAAAAGGGGATATGTGTGCCTCTAACAGACTAGTGTGAAAAATCTTAGCAGTAATGAGATAGTTCTGTACCTTGAGTGCAGTGGTAACTACATGAATCTAACCATATAAAAATCCCATAGAAATACATAGAAATTACACAGAAAGTAGTTTATGTAAAGCTGGCATACAAAGGACCTCCTGTGTTATTTCTGCAATTATAACTCTATAACTATTTCAAAATAAAAAGCTGAAAAAGGCTGATAAAACCAAGAGTTGTCAAGAATGTAAAGGAAGCTGAATTCTTACTCATTACTAGCAAAAGTGCAAAATGACACAAAACCTTTGTAAAACATTTTAACAATTTTTTATAATGTTAAATATATACCTATCACAAGACCCAGAAAGTTCATTCCTAGGTATTTGCCTAAGAGAAATGAAAACATATATTACTACAAAGAGGTATGCATACAGTTCCGTGCCAGCTTTACTCATTCTTGCCAAAAACTGGAATAAACCTGAATGTCCATCAACAGATGAACAGATACACAAATAATGGTGTATCTATTCAATATAAAACTACACCATGATAAAAAAGTGAACTGCCAACTCAAGCAACAGTAAGAATGAATCTCAAAATATGCTGAATAACAACAAAAGCCAAAAGCAAACTGCATGTATAATAGGACTCCATCTATAAAAATGCAATACAGGAAAAATGCATGTGTTGTGACACAAAGATAAACGTTTTCTTGGGCCATGGGTAGGATGAGTGGGAAGGGGTGCAGGGTATCTCTGGGGGTGAAGGAAATGTATGTATTGATTGTGGTGTTGGTTACAGGGATATATTCATGTGTTTAAACTCAGTTAACTATGTATTTTAAATGAACTTATCACACAGTGTATATTACCTCAAAAAACTTGATGTTTAAAATGTAGTATATGCTCATAACAGAACATCAAGTAGCAATTAAAGGTCATGAATTTGAAGTATAAATGGCAACACGGAAAGAACCAAGTGAGGTTTACAGCAGAGCACCTTGTATGCCGAGAGGGGTGGGTCGCTGCAGCGGCTAAAGGTGTGAACTCCAGAGCTGGATGAGCCGAGCTGAAGCCCTGACCCCACACATGTGCGGTATGTACCCGTGGGGTATTACTTAGCCTTTTGTGACAACAGGGATAAAAATATCTAACTTGCAGGGTTATTGTAAACATTAAATAAATTCGTGTTTGAAAAAGATTAAAATGGTATCTGAAATATTAAAAGTGTTATGTGTTTGTTAACAATAAGTAAATACAATGAAACAAAAACAGCATAATCCTTTTTCAAGGATACATATATATCAAAATAAGCTGAAGGAGAGCAAATTATAAGGACAACCACTAAATACATGGATACTTACAGTGGAATGTCAGGAATGCAGGCAATAGAAAAAAGTAATTAAAATAAAATAGAGGCTATGCACTGAGCAATAACAAGAATTGCCATGAGCAAACAAATTCTATACACTTAAAGGAAAAAGGGGAACAAGTACAATCAAAAGGGAAAATTATTTGGACCATACTTGATTAAAGGAACAGTCTACAGATTTCCATTGTTTGTCCTGAATTACCAGAGCCATAAACATCAGGTCGCTAATAATGACAGTGAGACTTTATCAAGAAGATGAGAGACAAAGAAGAAATAGAAGGCATCAGGCTAGTGTACAATTCAATACAAACACACACATACACACCCAAGTGCCAAGTTTGAAAGAGTTTCCATCATGTTCAACAAGTGAAATGTTCTAACAAGTTTTAGAGCATCTTTATTCATAATCGCCAAAGCTTGGAAGCAAGCAAGGTATCTTTCAATAGGTAAGTGTGGAAATAATCTGTACATCCATACAATGGAATATGAACTATCAAGCCATGAAAAGATATGGAGGAAACTCATAAGCATATTAGTAAGTGAAAGAAACCAATTTGAAAAGCTACATATTTTATGATACCACCTGTATAACATTTTGGAAAAGGTTTAAATATGAAGATGTAAAACGGTAAGTATTTGTGAGTAGTTGTGGGGAGAGAGAAATGAACAAGCATAGCAAAGAGATTGTAGGGCACAGAAACTGTTCTGTATGATACTGTAGTGGTAGAAACATCATCATACATTTGTCAAAATCCATAGAATCTAAAACCCCAACACCAAACTGTAAGGTAAACTCTGGACTTGTGTGATAACAATGTGTCAGGGTGGCTTCACTGACTGTAACATGTACCACTCTGGTAGGGGATGTTAACAGCAGGGGAGGCTTTGGGGGCCAGGGAGGGAAGGAGAAAACGTGTCGGTATTCTCTCTTCTTTCTGCTCAATTTTGTTGTGAATCTAAACCTGTACTGGAAAATAAAGTCTATTAAAAAAAATTAGTTGGACATATTGGTGTGGGTCTATTTGCAGGTTCTCAGCTCTGTCCCACTGATCATTTTCTATATTTATGTATCTCACCACAAATTTGAAAGCTATATGCAGACAACTGTCTACAGTGCTGAAGTGCTGATACACAGCAGTAACCCTTAAGTAGTTGTCAATCTTATTTAATAACAATCACTGTATACCTACTAAGTGCTAAGCATTCTGAACTCCACATCAAAAAAATAATCTTCAGAATGCAACAGAGAATTAAGTGGCCAATATAAAATCAAGAGTCTGGCAAGTCCAGGAACAAATAGAAACTACTAACAGTGGGATTTCACCAGAATATTCTTTAAAAGCGTAGCTGAAGCAAAGAAAAATGAAATGTATGCTTCTATTACTGTAAAAAGACAAAATAAAGTGGTTCTCATGAAAAAGCATAAAACTTATAAAGTAAGTTTACTGTGGTTTCTGATCATAAGCAGCAGGCACTCAAAAGAGGAACTCCAAATTTGAATCAGATGCTGTTATTGTTTTTAAATAGATTCCTACAACTACCATGCAAAAAAGACTTGCATGAGTTGTGTTTACACACAGGATTTTACTGCCAGCCAGGGCCCATATTCAAGAGAAGTGGCAACAAAAGGATGAAGAGCAATCTGCAGGTATGAATAAGCAGTTCTGGCATCCTTGCTGACAAAATTACAGTAACTACAAGCTATGAAAGGACCTCAACAGGTGTTCAGGTGTCTGAAATAAAAGCTGAATGGACCCTGGAAAAAACAGTAAAGTGTACTTTGAAGAGTAAAATAGTAAGATATGTGTAGATACATATATATGTGCATCTTACGTATTCTTAGATGGTGGTCTCAGCTGAGAGAGTGACACAGGTCCCCCAAGATCAGGTCCTAGACATATAAAGTCAAATTGTAGGTATCACAACCTAAAGAAGGCATGAGTAACAGCCTGCATGCAAAGCCCAGGGGGATTAATGTACAGCTGTGCAGAGCTCCAGCATCCTGTTTGCATATAGCATCACCTGAAAGCCTTCCTAAAAGTACAAGACAAATATCCTGTTTCTGAGCAGTTAAATCAGAAGAGCAGTTAAATCATAATAACAAATATCTTGTTTCTGAGCAGTTAAATCAGAATAATGGGCCATACATTCTCTAGTGATCAGCTGAAATAATGGGGTTTTTCTTTAATTAAACTTATTTTGAAACAACTGTAGATTCATATGCAGTTGTAAGAAATAATACAGATAGATGCCATGTACCCTCTGTCCAGTTTCTCTCCGTGGTAATATCTTGCAGAAGTGAAAGTAAAAGTATTAGTCACTCAGTGGTGTTTGCCTCTTTGTGACTCAGTGGACTACAGCCCTCCAGGCTCCTCTGTCCATGGAATTCTCCAGGCAAGGATGCTGGAGTGGGTTGTCATTTCCTCTTCCAGGGGTCGAACGCAAGTCTCCTGCATTGCAGGTAGACACTTAACTGTCTGAGCCACTAGGGAAGCACTTATTAGCAAGGTGAAAAGACAGCCTTCAGAATGGGAGAAAATAATAGCAAATGAAGCAACTGACAAACAACTAATCTCAAAAATATACAAGCAACTCCTACAACTCAACTCCAGAAAAATAAATGACCCAATCAAAAAATGGGCCAAAGAACTAAATAGACATTTCTCCAAAGAAGACATACAGAGGGCTAACAAACACATGGAAAGATGCTCAACATCATTCATTATCAGAGAAATGCAAATCAAAACCACTATGAGGTACCATTTCACACCAGTCAAAATGGCTGCGATCCAAAAGTCTACAAATAATAAATGCTGGAGAGGGTGTGGTGAAAAGGGAACCCTCTTACACTGTTGGTGGGAATGCAAACTAGTACAGCCACTATGGAGAACAGTGTGGAGATTCCTTAAAAAACTGGAAATAGAACTGCCTTATGATCCAGCAATCCCACTGCTGGGCATACACACTGAGGAAACCAGAAGGGAAAGAGACACGTGTACCCCAATGTTCATCGCAGCACTGTTTATAATAGCCAGGACATGGAAGCAACCTAGATGTCCATCAGCAGATGAATGGATAAGAAAGCAGTGGTACATATATACAATGGAGTATTACTCAGCCATTAAAAAGAAAACATTTGAATCAGTTCTAATGAGGTGGATGAAACTGGAGCCTATTATACAGAGTGAAGTAAGCCAGAAGGAAAAACACCAATACAGTATACTAGCACATGTATATATGGAATTTAGAAAGATGGTAACAATAACCCTGTGTACAAGACAGCAAAAGAGACACTGATGTATAGAACAGTCTTATGGACTCTATGGGAGAGGGAGAGGGTGGGAAGATTTGGGAGAATAGCATTGAAACATGTAAAATATCATGTATGAAACGAGATGCCAGTCCAGGTTCAATGCATGATACTGGATGCTTGGGGCTAGTGCACTGGGACGACCCAGAGGGATGGTATGGGGAGGGAGGAGGGAGGAGGGTTCAAGATGGAGAACACATGTATACCTGTGGCAGATTCATTTTGATATTTGGCAAAACTAATACAATTATGTAAAGTTTAAAAATAAAATTTAAAAAAAAATAAAAATAAAAAATACATAAATTTTTTTTTAATTAAAAAAAAAAAAAAACTGTAGCTCAAATTCATAGCCAAGAAGCTCACAGTGATACAGACAAGATATAGCAGGATTCCACCGCTACATGGATCCCTCCTGTTATCCATTCATAGGCATAATCTCCTCCTTCCTCTTCCTACCCCTAACCCCTGGTACTGACCCCTGGCAACCATAAATGTTCTCCACGTCCTAAACTGTATTTTCAAGACTGTTCTATAAATGGAATCATTCGATATGTGACCTTTGGGGATTGGTTTCTTTCACTCAGAATAACTGCCTCAAGACTCAGCCCAGGTGTCTCATGTATCATTCATTTTTGGTGCTGAATAGGATTCCATGGTACACGTGTGTCACCATGTAACACTTCACCTTTGAGGGACACCTGGACTATCTCCAGTTTGGGCTGGGACATTCAAGTACCGGTTTCTGTATGAACATAAGTTGTCATTTTCCCTGGGATAAATGTCTAAGAGTGCTTTTTCTGGGTCATACAGTAACTGCTGTTACAGTCATAAGAAACACTGCACTGTTTTCAGAGTGGCTGTAACAGTTTATATCCTCCCCAGAAACATGTGAGGGAGGCAGTTTCCTCACATCCTCGTTGGTATTTGGTGTTCTTTTGTACTTCAGTCATTGTGACAGGTGTGCAGTATTAACTTACTGTGGTTTTATCAATAATTTACTTTTCCCTAATAGAAAATGATGCCATTAGAGACAAGCACCTCTTTTCAAGTATTTATTTGCTCTGTGATGAAATGTTTCTTCAAGTTTTTTGCCCATTTCCTAATTGGACTGCGTGCTTTATAAGCTACATTTCGAGTTATTTACATATTTTAGACACTAGTTTTTTTGTCAGGTAAGTCTCTTGTAAATATTTTCTCCTAGTCTGTAACTTATCTTTTCATTCTCTTACGCAGGTCTTTCACAGAACAAATGAGATCAAATTTATTGACTTTTCCTTCTGTGGATTGTGCTTTTGGTAATATAGTCTATTTACCTAGCCCTAGATCCTAAAAATCTCATCCTGTTAATTCATTTTTTCTAAAACTCTTTTACTTTTATGTTTTGCATTTAAGTGCAAATGATTCTTTTGGAGTTAATTTTATTTACATTAAGAGTTTCACGTCAATTTCATTATTTTATCTGTGAATGCCCAGTTGCTCCATCACCATTTGCTGAAATGGTTATCCTTCCCCCATTGAATTGCTTTTGCCCTTTTGTTAAGTTCAACCTGTCAAAATTCTCTGCAGGTCTTTTTCTTGGGCCCATATTCAGTACCACTTAGTTATGTGTCACTGTTCTGATTATAGTAAGCCTTAATGAAAATAGTTATAAAAAAAATAGGTCATGCCAGTCGTGTACTTAAAAACCAAGTTTCCAAGAGCTCCCTGTTGCACAGAAAAATGATATCCTAAGTCCTTATCCAGACTCACAGAACCTTACAAAACCAGATCCCATACAGCTTTTCACTTTGTACCTTATACTGCTCATGCCCAGGCTGCTATTCATTTCCACCATCAGTCTGCTCTTGTTTTCTGAGTACATCTTAGAAACTTTACCAGAATGCTCTTTCCCAAATTTTCATAATATTTTTTTTTGTCATCAGTTCTTAACTTATCATCTCCCTTAAAAAGCCATATGTACATATGTTCATTCAGTTCTGACAACATCCTAAAAGGTTTTATTATTGTCCTCATTTTATAAGTGAGAAAACTAAGGCACAGACACACTGACTATCTAACCGAGGTTACCCTTGGTTTGAAACGGCAGTGCAAGGATTCAGCTCAGGCGGTTTATGTGCTTAGTCATCATACTAAAAAAAGAGGTGAATTAAAAGACTGTTGTGTTTTTTTTTTTTTTTTTTTTCCTGTTTGGCTTCTCTGATAGAGATTATGACAATTGCCAAAATCTTTATTACTTAGCACCTTTTATTTGATTACTTGTAGTTCTAGCTCCAAGGAAAAATATTGCTATCTCAGGAAAGGGTATGACACAGAACAAATTTTAAGAGAAGTTCTTCAGTGTGACTCACTTGTGAGATAATTACAGGGCTGCCACATTTCCAGCTTTTCACTCGACTCCAGTGACCTAAACCCCAGATAAAGCATTCACTAAATTTCCCCCTCAAACTTAATTGGATCTTAACAACCTTAAGAGAGCTGACTATACTGTCTTCTAAAGATGCCCCTATATAAACATCAATTGGAAATCTGAAACAATTCAACTTTTGAAACCAGTTTCAAAATGTGAGACCAGACATAAACTTTAAAAAGCCCAAATGCATTTCTAAGTAAACATTTTCTGCTTTGATTGCCTTGCTCTGCTCCTTACTAAGCATCCTCAAAGTACTGCTTTTTTTCCCTTAAGCAAACTATAGAAATCTGAAAAATTAAAACATTTACTACTTATAAATTACTTCTGTAAATATTATCAGCTTCAAGTATGACTATGTCCTCAATCATTCCTTCAACAGAAATGACAGATTCACAGCAAAGAATCTCTGGCTGAAAAAATTAAAAAGCTCAGCCTTGTAAAGCAAATCTCTATGTACTTGCACACACTCACTGTTTGGAAGCAGCCAATATCTATTATTTATTTCTGCAATGTCTTTCCTTATCTCTAGAAAGTGCTTGGGGATTTCAATTCTATGATTGTGACTATGCAAAGTTAGGATATCCTGTATTTTATTCTATGACACTCCTTTCTAATTTGGGGAAGAAATAACTTACGTTTGAATCTCCTGTTCCTTACAACTATACCTGATCCCTTTGTCAGAAATAGTAACGGCATAACAGAGGCAATCTTTCACATCTGGGTAGACAGTTTTTGAATATTAAGCTTCCCAAAGATATGGGCTTCTCAAATTTGAGAATTTTTTTTAAAAAAGAAACACACACAATAAAGCAATCTCAGCACCTTCCCAAGGGTTCTTCACAAATGGCTTTTGATGAAGCCTCATCATTATCCATGCAATAAAAGAAAAAGGTGTGAGAGAAGGAACAGGGTTGAGGGAACAGCTATAAAAACCACAATCTCCCCCAAAAGAGATTTAGTCAGAAGAGAATAAAACATTCTGTTGGATACTCTAATCAGCAGCTATGTAAGGAAGAAAAAAAAAAAAAAAAAACTTAAAAGTTAACCTCAGACATTAATGGAAAGTTTATTGCATCAGGAAGAAAATGAATTCCCATACAGTATTAACTTCATACATTAAAATGAATTGAAGAAACTTATTATTCAAAAACAAAGAATGGCCTTTGGGAAGCTCTGCTGCCTAAAAGGATTTAATGGTCAAAGCTTGTCTGGATATTATCATGAATTAAACTAATGAGAGGATGAAGATATTGTTAACAGGAGAGGAGCTCTCCTGAAATGCTAGCCTTGCCATTTCTGTCATATGATGAGAAATCAATGACCAAATAAAATGTGCAGCTAAAGCTATTACAGAAAATAAATGCCACAGTATTTATGGAGATAGCTTTTTCCAAAGCAAAAATATACTCGGGTGGTAGGGTGGAGAAAGAGAAAAACACTCTGGAGAAGAGAATGACAACCCACTCCAGTAGCCTTGCCTGGAGAATTCCATGGACAGAGGACATATTGTGCCACAAATGGGAAGGAAATTAAGGCCCTGAGAATAAACTGGGAAGAATCAAAAGGTAATGTTCAGTCATTTGCATATTGTGAGCCAAAATACATATACCTTTATATACATACACACATGCATATATACATACACACACACACATATGTGTGTGCATAGATGTATAAATTTTAAATGTATACTTTATTCAATATTTTACATTATAATAAATATAGGATATATGTATATTTTCAGAAAAAAAGATCAGGAAACAGAACAAACTATCTGGCCATCAATATCCAAAATCAAAATAATGCACATGTAACTTTAAAAAGCATGAGAGAAGGACCATATAAAAAAGCTTAAACATGACCCTTCCTATTTTTCCTTTAAAAAAAAAAAGTAATCTAAGAACAATGATCTACATGACATCCATAAAAGGAAAGCCCCAGAAATAAGAGTTTGAAAGTATGACTAAGAGAGAGTCTTCTATTGAGGAAGGTGGCTCCATATTGCAGATGTTGGCTGTGAAAGGAAGTAGAAGAGAAGAGCTCCATGACAACTGTAAGAATACAGGAAAAAAAAAAAATCGTTCTACTGTGGGAGGTTGTTTTCTTTGGTTGTGCTATGAAATGGGGTCTCCAGAGGGTGGCAAGGTGGGTGAAAAGGGGAGTGGAAATTTGGTTATGGAAAAAAAAAATCAGAGTATGATTAAATAAAGAAGAGGGACAGGTTATTGGAAAAGAATTGGTATTTTGTCAGCAACTTAGAACAGTATAAAGGAATTTCAGGTCTTTAAAATACTCACTTCCTTAGGGTTAGAGTGACAAATTAATTGTAAAATTATTAAATGCATATTTATTAATTTATTCGGTGGGTATAGCTCATAAAGACTGACGAACTTGCAGACACTGAAGCATCAACTTTCAGGAAAAAGCTGAGAACTAAGTCCTTGAAACAACAGCCTCCTGAGACTGCCACTACCCTGGATGAGGTCTCCATTCCATTGGTGTCTACCTGCAGTGTTTTATACAAAAGGTACTTGAGAATTTATGAAGCAGCTTCTAGGGAAAAGTGGTGAAAGAAAGACTAAGATAGGAAAGAGGATAGTAGATACCTTCTACAAGTATCAAAAATTTCAGGCATATAGATCGCTAAATATCATCAAGTATAATAAAGGAGTATGACAATTTTCACAGATTGATATTCTTGTTTAATTAATGAAATTGACTTAGATCAAAATGCGTGTAATGACTCTTTTCTTTTTCTTCTTCATTTTATTTAACATTCCAAAATTTTCCAAAGTGCATGTCTATAATTTGAATAAGAAACAATCATTTAAAAATTCTGGCACAGGTCTGACTTGACTGGCATTAGCATGAACACATTTTCAGAAGGATTTAAAATCTTCTCATTTTTCTATAGGGAATCATATTGATGATACTGGGATGGAGTTTTTTCTTCTTTAATTCAGAGAAGAGGCTACAGGTGCTATAATGATGGGCTCTTCTGATAAAATAATGTGGCAAAGCTGATCTCTGGAGTGTAACTCAATTACAGGGATGGCATATATGGACAAATACTACATTTAATCTTCAGCCTAACTAATGATTTGGAAAACCTGTAAGTGTTCTATTGTTGATTCCTTTGATACTCCTAGAACTAATGCCTTTTCATAATTGACACAGGTTTTAAAAATATTTTTCCCTTTACTGTTTTAAAACTAGCATAAAAAATAGAACTTTTTCTTTTATTCCTCTCAGTCAAAATTACAGAGATTGCTATTCTTGCTACAGAGTATCCTTCAATTCGGTGCCCCCAAACTTCCTTCTAAGCAAAAGGCCTGTTTCTGAAATACAGGCCTACTTTCAATGTTATAAAAAATCTAAGCAGAGGAAGCCAAATTTGGGCCTTACCAAATTCAAATCTTTTCCTTACAAAGAATAACATTACATCACCCATTCTTCGCCAGGAAAAATGTTCTTACATATTTTTCACCTCTTTTTTTAAAAGGGTGCATTGGATTTTATATAATTTTACTTCAACAATGTTGATTTTCAGTGATGAAAAGACATTTAAAATACCCATTGAGAGAAGCAAATTTACAAAAAGAAAAGGTAAGTGACCTAGAATTGCCCCACAGAACTTTGTTTCTGACAGTACTGCAGCACTTACCACACTGAGCTGTGGTTTCTTTTGCCTTATCTATCTTTCCCAATTCAACACGAGAGTTGGGAGAAGGCAAAAAATACACTTCACTCATCTTTGTACCCAAACTAGCAAAGGGACTGAAATGTAGTTATAATAATTGATCTAAAATTTTCAGATGCAATTTCAGTTACTTCATCTTCAGAGATTCCATATGACTCCATATTCCATATGACTCCATCTTCAGAGAATCTATCAGATCACAAATTGGTATTAATCTTCTACTTAAAATTCATTTAACATCTCTCCCACCAATTCACATGATGGCACATGGCCCCCTTTTCCTCTTCTACGTGCTGAATTCCTACACATCCTTCAAAACCCAGGACTGTATCCTGTACACAATACACGTTTGTGCATGTATGTGTGCATGCATGCATGCATGTTCCCCATTGTCTACGTACACAGACAATGAAAACCCAAGGGTTATTCATCTCTGTGTTCCTACCAGAATATCTATCACATAATAGACTACCGAGAAATGCTTATTGAATGAAATGATAGCTGATACCTAGCAAGTTTGCTGTTCCTTGATCTTGATTAAAAATAGAGCCAATTATTCTCAGTTGGGCTACAAGTTGGCGCTAGTGGTAAAGAACTTACCTGCCAATGCAGAAGACATAAGAGACATGGGTTCGATCCCTGGGTCAGAAAGACCCCCTGAAGGATGGCAATGGCAACCCATTCCAGTACTCTTGCCTGCAGAATCCAATGGACAGAGGAGCCTGGAAGACTGTAGTTCATAGGGTCACACAGAGTCAGACTTGACTGAAGCGACTTAGCATGCATGCATTCTCAGTTGTTTGAAGTGATTTTGATGTGAATTTTGGGGAACTGGACAAAGCACAATTAACTGCCAAAGTCTGTTACTAATTTAGTTGTAAGGTGGCTAAGATCAGAATCTACAATCTCATGAAAGCAAATGGAAAGAAAAAGGCAAGCAAAGCACAGTCTATCACCCTTCTGCTATAAGTCTTTCATGGTTAAGTGGAACTCACAATCAACTGGCTATTTTTTTGGACCATGCTCTTAATCAGCAGTCTCTGATTTCACAGAACACAATTTCCCATGGACTGAAGGGAGGGAGCAATTTGGGATGATTTGAGTATATTTTATTGTGTACATTATTTCTATTATTATTGCATCAGCTCCACCTCAAGATTATCAGGCATTAGAGCCTGGAGGCTGGGGAACCCCTGTGCTAAACAATAGTCACATTGGATGTTGACCGCTCCTATCTTTTATTTCAGGGAGTAATGATCAAAGCTCTGGACCAATTTACCCCACCAATTTGCTGATGTCTAACTTTTATCCCTCAGGCTGAATTAGTGAAAATGAAGTTAACAGGATTATGAGCCTGCTACCCTCAGCAAGATGAAAAGAAAAACTGTATGAATTATCAGAGTACACTAGCATTATACTTTCAAAACATATGTTTATGGAATTGATCACTCATTATTAAAAGAGCTTTTCTGGTATTTAAAGAACTGATTAACTGTAAGAAGTATTTTTTTAAAACATTTTTCATTTAGTTCTTAGTTTATCATTTTAGTCCATTTTTCACATGTGAATAAGATGGAAAACTCAAAAAAGGAAAAGAAATAGCATATACCCATCATCTTAAACTATGTTACAAAAACTTAATACATTATAATGTTTAACCCTAAAAAGTATTTTATTGATATATCTCACAATTTAAAGATTTTAATATTTTTAAACATTTGTTTATTTGGCTGAGAGATATATCATATGTGTTACTATTTGGTGTTTTATTCTGATTTCATCAGCATTTACTTTTGTTTTTGGTAACTGAGTTTTGATTTTTGGTTCCATTCTTTCTAAATTCACTTTAGTATTTTAATCCTTAATTTTACCCAAAACATGTTCATATATGCCATATTCTGTTTAAAAAAAAGAAAAAAACACTTAAGAAAAGCTTTGATTATCTACCTCACAGAAGGTCAAAATATAGAAGGTCCCAGAGTAATATTCATCTTCTCAAATTATACACACTATATATAATATATAAAGTTTAACTCGGTATGAACATTACCATAAAATATAACTATACATATAATATTGTTTATTAATTAAAAAATAACTATCAAGTCACAAGTCTCAAGTTTTACCCACTCTCATAATTTACACAGCTTACCTTTACTCTTTGACAAATTCATTTTTTACAGCTATTTCCTACATGTTCTCATTGCATTTCTAACTTCCTTTAAAAGCCCATAGCAGTACAAACTTTTATTGGTATATCAGTTCTTGGGACAGTGTTTCTAGCTGTTAGATCTAAATCTAGTAATAAGACAAGTGAAGAGTGAAAGCATTAGCTGCTCATTTGTGTCTGACTCTTTGCAAACCACAGACTGTAGTCTGCCAAGCTCCTCTGCCCATGGAATTCTCCAGGCAAGAATACTGAAGTGTGTAGCCATTCCCTTCTCCAGGGGATTGTCCCAACCCAGGGATGGAACCTGGGTCTCCTGCACTGTAGGCAGATTCTTTACTTTCCGGCAAATAAAAAAGAGTACAACCAATCAAAATCAGATCTGCTATCCAGAGACTCCAGAAGAAATATACAGAATATACTTGAACATTTTAAGCAATACCACACATGCTAAGAAACAGAAATGCAGACTGAGTTGTTTTACTAAGTAGAACAATTACACATCAACACAGTCTTCTAAGTTGTAACTATGTTCTGTATCTCTATTCTTTGTCTTTCCAACCTCAGTTGTGATCACTATCTACAAGATCATATGTTTAAGTCCGTAAATATGCAGCAAAGGGTTTCACATAAAAAGGCAGATATAAGATGTAGACATGGCACAGTGTCCCGCTTCACAAGATACTGTGATAAAATGGAACCACTGGAAAATATGAAACATTTCATGAAAAAATGGAAGTTACATAAAAAACAAGGGCAAACAAAACAAGGAAATCTTATGAGAAAGCTTCATTTGGTATATACCATACAGATGTCAAAGGAAAGGAACTGATTTTTAGTGGTGGTGTAGTAGTTGGGGGCTGGATCCAACAAGCAGTGAGGATGAGCCAGTAGTGAAAAAAAGAAAAAGAAAACAGTCATATAAAATTCTTTTGAATTTCCATCTACTTTATGCTATGTTAAGCTACGTTTTGAGTCATCATTTATATCTGTATACAAAGAGCCACAGTTTTTTCTAGACAGAAAAACATAAAATTGATAACACAAAAAGGGCACCATTATAATTTTAAAACATTGGACTCTTCCTGTCCAATCTTATTTTAATGGTATCATCATACAAAAGAAAGAAAATTACGTGGAACAATTGAAAAAAATATTCCTCTGTCATAAACTTTGAAATATAACATTATAATGAAAAAGAGTCTCAGGAGAGATTTTGGGGAAAAAGATGTATTCAATAATAATTTAACTTGGCCTGAATTCATAAGAATATCCCTTAGTTTTGCAAATTGCCTCCAATTTGCCAAGAGCCATTCTTTTATGCTGGCTTAAAATAAGCAAAGATTACGCAAGTACCATGTGCCATCCTAAATAAGGAAAGAGGAAAAAAACAAGTACAATATGGTATTTAAACAGCTGTGTGAAGATCACTGGTTAAAACAAGAATCATTTTTTCAGCTGAGCTTGTTATGCTTCATTTTGCTAAATATAAACCAGTGCATCATTAAATTAACCACTGATTTGTAGACCAAAGTCCAGAGCCCCACCTGCAAATAATCCAATAAACATAATAATTTTTCAAATGCTAGTTAAACTGTCATAATTTGGGTCTGAAAATGAGGAGAAAGAAGGAAAAGATGCAGAAATTATTTTGTAACTATAATGAGCAAAATGCAATTGTTTTCATTTTTTGCAGTTTTATTTGTGTGAGCCAACAGTATACAACAAATAATACTTCTGTAAATACTCTAGTAAGGATTTCACACCAGTCAATTAGTGCAGATTACTGAAGAAACTCAATCTTTCAGAAACAAAAATTTTATATACTATGCAGTCAGTCTAGCGAGCATTGCAAGTACATGAGCTTGAACCAGTTGATAACATAGAGGAAAACAGAGCATAAGTTTAAAATAATTTTACTTCAAAAGGTCCATGAGGCACCATCTAATTTATTAGAGGTGTTAATCCACTATGTGGTAATTCATTGACCAAAAAGTTAGTACTTATTCACATAGACTCATTTTAGTCTCTTATTTCCATTATGTTAGAGGATTTTATTTCTCTATAAAGTAAATGAAACATTGTAGTAAAATATGTGACTAAGCAAATACATTCAAAAGATAACAAATATTCATTTTTTTCAGAGCCATTGTGTCATATAAACCTATTCAGAGCAGAAGTTCCTTAAGTAAGATTCATGTAGCCCTCCCTCATCCACCAAAAAGTTCAACAGAGGGAATTGGGGGAGGAGGGTCCGTGTATTTGGATGGAAAAGAAATCATACGTTTATTTTCACTCACATCCAACTAAATGTTTAAATTTCCCTCTGTTAAGATGGCAGACAAAAAATGACGATAGTATTAGACTAACTGTGATCAATAGAAATCACAGATGAAATACTGTTATACTCATCACTAATTCCAAAACTGAAATATTTATTAATAATACTAATTTTTATTTATTATTACTATAGATATATTACTATACTGGAGATTTTAAAATATTTTGTTGAATATAGAGAAGGCAATGGCATCGCACTCCAGTACTCTTGCCTGGAAAATCCCATGGATGGAGGAGCCTGTTAGGCTGCAGTCCATGGGGTCTCTAAGAGTCAGCACAACTGAGCAGCTTCACTTTCACTTCTCACTTTCAGGCATTGGAGAAGGAAATGGCAACCCACTCCAGTGTTCTTGCCTGGAGAATCCCAGGGACGGGGGAGCCTGGTGGGCTGCTGTTTATGGGGTCACACAGAGTCGGACACGACTGAAGCGACTTAGCATAGCATAGCATATTTCAACTTAATTGACTTGCATAATCCTATGCAATCTATTGGACTTGAAAACATTGTGACATCCACAGACTTCAGATTGCAAAGGAGTCTACTATGTCTCAAAAAAAAAAACAAAAAACAAAAAACAACTGTTAACCACCTCTGATTTTTAATCTAACAAGTAAGAAAAAAGGGTAAGAAGGCAAGATATTCTGCACATTAAAATTATACTTTGTGTAAGTTTTTGGTTTTGTTTAGTTTTGCTTTACTTTTTAATCCCAAGAAAACAATCATTCTAGCTGAAGCCCATCAAATAAATACTGCTTTAAGCATTAACAAACACCTTCCTCTTCCACCCCTCATTGGTTCTATGAAATGATCTTTGGTTTAAAAGTTTACAGTAATAATGGGAAAAGTATGAATTTTTTGCCTTACTTACTCATTTTAAAAATAACTTCAAGGTATACTAGATTATGATAGCAGATTGTTTATAACCCTGACAGTATAGTGCTTTCTATGCCAGATGAATGTAAACAGCTTCCTGTAATCCTGGTTGATTGATATAAGGAGGGGAAGGATTTGCAAAATCAATTGCTGTATACTGAGGACTAGACATTAGAATGACTAGTTCTCCAAAAAAGATCACATCTGGAATGGTAGTGGAGTTGGAAGCACAACCGGATTAAATTTACAATAAAACAACTTCCAAGGCCCATTCTCCTTCTGCACAAGCCAAGAAGCTGAGTAAAATGAGGACGTGATTTTAAAAAATCTCTATTTTTGAATTTCTCACACATTTCATGGTGGCTCTAATCTCTACAATTCCTGCGACACAGTACTTTTTGATTACTCTGCTAGACGGGAGAACATTTCCAGGACTTTCACCTGGCCTCCTCCCATAATTCCCCTCACTCTATGGGTCAGAGACAATATAGCGTTCTGCAGGGCAAACACTGAACAAATAGGACAATGACCACAAGGTGGATACACAGACTCCCTGGAACTCCAGTGAGATAAACTCAGAGGGAAGCAGGGAAATCAATTTATCATCCATTCACCATTTTTCCAATGTCTCATTTTCCCAAAAACAATGGTAGTGTTTTGTTTCCCTCAAAAGATTAGCTTCAAGTAAGGGTTATGTCTACTAATCCTTAAAAGAGCTGAGGACATCCCTTTCCATAATGTTCAATCAGTCTGGTAAATAACTGAGATCCTGCTGGGAATACCCTGAGGGAAGATCTTCAGTATATATTTACAGCAATAGCAACAGCTTATTCTCAGAGGGATCTAACTCTCCCACCTTATTTAAGGATTGTGGACTTGTGAACTGGCTTAGGTTTAGAAATTTAAGAGACCATGATGCTCCATGATGGTGAATGAATTCAGGTTTCTGGTCATGTGACCCAACAGTTTCTATGCCCTAAATGTGTACTTTAAGGATTTAGCCACCTTAATGATAACAATCCTGGGGTCACAAAATTCTGATTGTCACTGTGGCTCTTCTGCCCATTACAGTAACTGTACCCACTTTTCCTCTGACAATTATACCTAGACACCCAGGCTCTGTCTCTAAAGGATTCCATGATTCCATTTAAATGAGAGCCCATTTCAGTGGGCTTCCCTGGTAACTCAGACAGTAAAGAATCTGCCTGCAATGCAGGAGATCTGGATTCAATCGCTGGCTCAGAAAGATTCCCTGGAGAAGGGAATGGCAACCCACTCAGTAC
The DNA here is from genome assembly GCF_029378745.1 of Bos indicus. Classification (NCBI taxonomy): domain Eukaryota; kingdom Metazoa; phylum Chordata; class Mammalia; order Artiodactyla; family Bovidae; genus Bos; species Bos indicus. The sequence continues at coordinate 57,363,316 of NC_091763.1, read as the reverse complement.
TCTTACCTAGAGAATTCCATGGACAGGGGAGCCTGGCAGGCTACAGTTCATGGAGGGTGCAAAGAGTTGGACACTACTGGAGACTACTAACACTTTCATTTCTTTCCATTTCAATAGTGGCACATAACATTCCAAGGCTATGAGAGCATAGGGGAAAATTCCATAATTTTTCCAGGACTTGAGTGCTCCCTTCACTGACACATTTCCCAATGTCTCAACAAAGGAAGTACTTGTGGGTCACACAGGATACATCCATTCTTCTCCCTCAATTTTTTTCCTAGCAAAATAGAGGCCATTATACAGTCTTCAAGCTGCGAAAAATTAATCCCATCAGAGATACAGGAGGGGCTGGCTCCACAATAAAGGATGGGTGAAACTGCAAGGTTTAAAACTCTCAGATTCATCAGAGTTTATCTAAGTATATTCATGTCAATTCTCATGATCCCATGTCTACTTAATCAATTCTTATCTTACATCACTAAGCTTGGGAGGCTGTGAATTCAACTTAATGTGTAATACTACAAATCTCAGAGTCAAATCTGGGGTCTTACTTTCAGCTGCAGAAGAATTGCAACCATGAGGAAGACAATCTTAGTGGACCGACATGGAGCTCTGTTTCACTCACCATACCTGAATTGAGAGTTTAAAGCCCTCAACTCATCATTTCCTTTCTAAAATTTTTCTATGCAGTCAAAAGCAACCAACTCCCCTGAGAATCCTAGGAGACTTTTTCCCACCATAATAGTCAATTAAACCTTCCATTTGATTTCCCAAAGCTTTGATTTTAGAAAATACTTTCAGTAAGAAGGCTGATAATATGAGTAACTAACAGGGCATGCCAGGGCACTTCTCCATTGAGAGTAAGACCCTACTATGTTTAACCCCAATCAGTTAAGTAAATTTTCATCTTTGAAATCTCTTTTCTGAGACCACTTTTGATTATTATTCACTAGGATGGAAGTATTCTAGGTATTTGAGCAGGGAATTGATTATATAGATGTTGAACAAGTTAGAAGAAAAAAGTGGGAAAGGGGGGCATAACCAAAGGCACACAACACAAACTGGGGTGCCTATCAAAGACAGGGCACTACTACCCTGGGCTGAGACCACAAGCCTGAGATCATTGCTCAACTCCTGGAAACACTGCCACAGTGGCCTCTGGGACTGTTCTGTTCTTGCTCAGTGGAACCCATATTACTCCACAGAAGCTGCATGTTGAAGTACCCCATCCAGTAAAAGGAAATGAACAGTTGCTTCTCTCCTCTCACCCTCCCGTTTTTCACCACTGCCTTCCTCTGACTGTACCTGACAGAACCTGCTTTAGCGATGGGGTCTGGCATTCATGGTGCACATGTTTTGTATCTCTGCAATGGAGTAGAAAAGGGCAGGGATGGAGTTGAGAGATGATAGCCCTAGCTGGCAGGAAACCAAACAGCAATGGTTAAAGTATGACCATTTTTATCCTTCATTAACCATATAAAAAGTAATCTGAATGGTGAATTGTACAGAAAAACAAGTAGCAAAGAGGTATTCAAAATGCTGGTTTCATTCTATCTTACCTTTCCTAATATTCAACAAGTATTTATTGTGTTTATTGCACTTGACATTGTGCTAAATATGCAAAATCAATGACAGGAGTTTTTACTCTGGGGAAAGAAACAAAATACTATATAATATGAACTAGCCGATTTGTACCAGGGATAAAGAAGAGAAACATGACTAACGGATGAGTCTAGGAAGGCTTCAGGAAAGAAGCGACTCTTGCAAGAAAATTAGAATTGGGGCAGAATACAGCAAGAATGGGGTATTCCAGGTCAGAAAGACAGTGTGTACAGAGGTAGACAGACAAGACAAAGCAGGCCTGGAACATGGCAGAATTTTATGTGGTTGCAATATTAGTGAGGAGTTGAGGGAGTTGAAGGGGGTATGCTAGAAAAAAAGGCTGAACTGGTTGCAGTGAGCAAAGTATGAGTCTGTAGCTCCTACAGCTGATCAGATGGTGTTTTATGGATTTAGACAGTAGTATTATCAGATCTGTCTGATATGTCAAGGCTGTATGTTGTCACCCTGCTTATTTAACTTCTATGCAGAGTACATCATGAGAAACGCTGGGCTGGAAGAAGCACAAGCTGGAATCAAGATTGCTGGGAGAAATATCAATAACCTCAGATATGCAGACGACACCACTCCTATGGCAGAATGTGAAAAAGAACTAAAGAGCCTCCTGATGAAAGTGAAAGAGAAGAGTGAAAAAGTTGGCTTAAAACTAAACATTCAGAAAACTAAGATCATGACATCTGGTCCCATCACTTCATAGCAAATAGATGGGAAAACAATGGCAGACTTTATTTTTGGGGGCTCCAAAATCACTGCAGATGGTGACTGCAGCCATAAAATTAAAAGAGATTTGCTCCTTGGAAGAAAAGTTGTGGCCAACCTAGACAGCATATTAAAAAGCAGACACGTTACTTTGCCAACAAAGGTCCATCTAGACAAAGCTATGGTTTTTCCAGTAGTCATGTATGTGAGAGTTGGACTATAAAGAAAGTTGAGCACCAAAAAATGGATGCTTTTGAACTATGGTGTTAGAGAAGACTCTTGAGAGTCCCTTTACTGCAAGGAGATACAACCAGTCCATCCTAAAGAAAATCAGTCCTGAATATTCATTGGAAGGACTGATGCTGAAGCTGAAACTCCAGAACTTTGGCCACCTGATGCGAAGAACTGACTCATTTGCAAAGACCCTGATGTTGGGAAAGATTGAAGGTGGGAGGAGAAGGGGATGACAGAGGATGAGATGGTTGGATGGCATCACCGACTCAATGGACATGAATTTGAGTAAACTCCGGGAGTTGGTGATAGACAGGGAGGCCTTGCGTGCTGCAGTCCATGGGGTCGCAAAGAGTTGGACATGACTGAGTGACTGAATTGAATGGAACTGAACTGACTGTCAGATCTGATTTGCATTCTAGAAAGATAACTGCCAGAGGAGTGGAGGACTGATGAGAGAAGATAACACTGAGGGGATGGAAGAGTAGTTAGCTGTTCAAGTGAAAGAAAACAGAACTAAAGGTTCAATAAACTGAATTAATCCCCACTTGTCCTACATATGCGTAGCCTAAAAAAAGCTCAGCTCTTCTCATCTTTCCTTTTGTAAGTTCCCCAGTTTCTAATCAATCTGTCAGTTAAGTTCATTTCAAAACTATTAATGTATTTTCACTGACCACTTAAATACTTCTATTTCTCTGTTGAAATTAATAAAATCACCCTATAGACTCTTCCAAACAAAAGATGGAGACAGGTAGAATGTAAATGTAATGAGTAACTAGTAAAAAGAATGTGAATTAGGCTGTGATGTATATTCTATCTTTTATTTACCTATTTTGTCACAATCCTCTTACAGCAAATCTAAGTCTTCAAAATATTGCTCAGGTTATCATTTACATTTTGCCATATTCTTTCATACATAATCACTAGACAAACTAGAAGTTGCCCAAAGCAAACCAAAAGGATTTTTAAATACAGTGGCAAATCCCACCCACAGAAAAATTAGGAATCAATTGTTATTGCTTGAAAGGTTGCCATCCCTCAGCACAGCACTGACTTTTTTATATCATAATAAAAGGCAATCATTTGTGACACTATCACAGCCCGTTTTATTCTGCCAACCAGGAAAGTGGCCCTCTCCAATCGCAATTGATAGTTCTGCCTGAAACCTTATGTTAACTTCTTGCTATGGAAAATTTGGGCAGTTAGGCAGAGGGAAGTCCAAGCAACAGGGTAAGAAATAGAGAACTAGCCTTGACAAGTGACAGGAACACAGAACACGAGTATTTCCTTAGCATCTTGCTATTTGTATTACAGTACTTACAATACTTGACCAAAAATTTATCTGACTTCTCCACTAGCCTATGAGAGTCCTTGATGGCAGAAACAATTATAATTCATTCTTCATCGCACAAAGCACAGGACAGACACACAATAAACATTCAATAAATGCTTAAAGAAGAGAAGTGGAAAGAAGTAGTGAAAAAGGACACATACTGAAAGATAAAATAGGGAAAGGTCAAAGACAACATATGCCTACTCCTCTGCATTGCCTAGGACAATCTGATCTCTAACTAGTCCTTTTCAGGTTTATCACTCATAAATAATTATTGCTTTTCATTTCAAGTATCAAAGATTAATTTAATTTTTTTTTCAGTGGGATTCTGGACATAATGCATTCCTTAAAAAAAAAAAAAAAAAAAAGACTTTGATTTTTAAAGTATTTCCGAGGCTCTTAGGTTTCTTAAAAATTTACATAGACATTTTTGGTGGGCGGGGAATGTTGTCACATTAGTACATAACGCAGTTTACTCCCCCAAATAAATCCAACCCCGGCTTCAGAGTTAAGCTCTGTTTAATCTAATCCAGCGGCTTCCCTGGTAGCTCAGCGGTAAAGAAAGCACCTGCCAATGCAGGAGACATGGTTTTGATTCCTAGATCAGGAAGATCCTCTGGGGAGGGCTCGCAACCCACTCCAGTATTCTTGCCTAGAGAATCCCATGGACAGAGAAGCCTGGTGAGCTCCAGTTCACCAGGTCTCTCCTGCAAAGGGTTGGACACAACTGAGCACACACGCACACCAGGCACGCGATTTAAACATCATGGTAATACCTCCTTACCGCCAACTAGTACTTCAGTAATGAATGACACTAGGTCAGTTTAAGCAAATTACACACATGAAAAGGTTTCTTAGACTCTTAGAAAAAGGGGGGAAAAAAAGCCTTTCTTACTAGCCAACTAATGAAAACATGAGTGCTAGAGCTAATCACTCCTTCCGTAGGACCGTAAGAAACAGAATAACCACTCTGGCTAGAGTAGTCTTCAAAGACGTCGTGGAGGAGCTAAGACTTACGCCATGCCCCATGCCTCATTGATAGGAAAGTACCTCAAGAGTGGAAAGTAATTGTACACAGGTGGAAAGAAAGTAAAAGCCAAAGTCAAAGCAAAGTTGCTCAGTTGTGTCCAACTCTTTGGGACCCCATGGACTGTAGCCCATGAGGTTCCTGCATCCATGGAATTTTCCAGGCAAGAATACTCTAGTGGGTTGCCGTTTCCTTCTCCAGGGGATCTTCCCAACCCAGGGATTGAACCCAGGTCTCCAGCATTGCAAGCAGACAATTTTACCATCTGAGCCACCAGGGAAGCAAAGCCATAAGCAACAAAGTCAGGTAAGTGTTGAATGTACTCAAAGCACAGGCCAGCCACCCTAACTGAAAGACTGATAGATGAAGACGACATGGGAAAAAGTCAGTAGGAGCAAGAATCTAAAAACAGTATACATATTTCATTGCATTAAGAGCCAACAAAATAAAATTCTTTGTTGTGATCTAAATGCATCATATAGGGACAAATACAACAATAGAGGTAAAAGAAAAAATTCTTCAAAAATTTTAGCAACAAATAAAACCACTATAGTAGTTCTTATGATTCTTTAAGACTCCATTCTGAACAGGTACAGCTTAGAATACTCCAGCTACTAGGGACTTCAACTTAACAAAATTCTTTATAAAGAAGAAAAAATAAGCAAGTGTTTTCAATAGATGATGGAAGAAAGGGAAAATTAAGAAATGCATGAGTATATCTGATAGTATTATCTCATATATTTGTATGCTCAAGTAAGAATTGAGCGTATTTATAAGCAATTATAAAGGCACATTTGTAAAGGACCTCACATATACCATCTCTGTCAATTCTCCCAACTTGGTGACAGAAGAATTGTTGCCTCCTCATCCAGGCGTGAAAACTGACTCAAGGGCTTAATTGGACATGGAAGACCCAAATTCTTATTCAAGCCTCAGACCTTAAATTCTTTAGCCACTCCTGAAAGTTATCTAAAAGATACATATGATATAAAATTTAACAATATCTAAAGCCACCCTGATCTAAATGATGACTAATTATCAGTGCATCATTATTGATATTTAGAACTATTGTACAAAGAAAGATTCAGCCAAGTTCAATGTGATTTGGCTGAACATAAGATTTACATGTTAAGATCCAACATTAAATATGTGAAGAATGTTACACAACTCCCTGGAAATTGGGGTTTATCACTCAGAGAGACCCTAAATATTTAGCATTTTGAAGGCCTAAAAGTAATAAAGCAAAGGAATAAACTAGTAATAAAATATTCAAAGGCCTCAAAATTAAAAGCAAACATTCTTAGTAAAGAGTGTATGAGATTTTATGTAACTCTTTAATTTGGAAATTTAAAAAAAAATCATAGAAATCAACAATTCATCTTCACTCTCTCAAGTCTAATTACCATGGCCTAAAAAGACCATTATCAGGCTGCTGGGAACAGCCTGTCAATCACTGATTTCACAAGGTTAGTAAAAGCTATTTTTTTTTTTTTTTTTGTCAAACTAAGGAAAATTCAGTCTCTTACAATTCTTTAAGCCTATTAAAAATAAGATTTTTTATGTTTGTGAATTTAACATTTCATTACTTCCTAAACTACTCAGAGTTAAATAAAACTAAAAATGTCAAGAAAGGCTGAATACAATTTGTTATAAGTTCCATACATTCTGTTTCTTTTTTTAAAAAAGATTATCAAGTAGGCAGTTACACTATAAAAATATTCATTTTTTCCAACCTGCCCTTTGATGAGCACCATATTAACTATTTATAGAATTTAAATGGTATTTTTAATGCAATCCTTATAACGCTATACTTATCCAAGCTACAGAAGACTAGAGAAATGGAAACCATGTTAGCATGTGATTCTGCAGTTGTGCTTTCCAATATTGGCCAGAAGCTAAACAGTTAAAATGTGAAAGAGGGCCACAGGTGCCAGGAGAGGACCTTTAAGGGGCCTGAGTGTCAGTGGATTGAAAAGCAGATGGATTCTGCCCACAAAGCAGATGGCAGCCTTACCCCAGGCTGCCTGGTTAATACAGATGTGAAAGCTGAGAGGGTACTTGGGTTCCTTACAAAGGCCAACAGAGAGTTTGAGTACACAAATAAAATTTCAAATTGAGTACAAGGGAAACAAGGGTTGAAATCTGGTAGTAACAGATAGCAGCTATAGACAGATCTCTGAAGGAAGCAGAGAAAGGGAGATCTGTGAACACACTCTTAATGAAAACATTTCATTACAAAAGTTATTGCCAAGAAGCCTTGGATCAGACATGAAACAACAGCAGCCTTCAACAGGACTAAACCTCAACCAAAATATTCATTGTAGAACACTGGTATGGCTCAGATCCAACCAAAGATCAGTTTCCTAGTTCTGATATGTGGCAAACTTGAAGATAGCACTTAGAGAAAATAATCCACAGATACTGGTTCTAGGAACTCCATAGATAACATGATGCAGCACAATTAGTTCTCTGTATTCACAAATGGACCCATGGATATGGAGGACTGACTATACCTATAACACAGTTAAGATTTCTCTTAGTTAACATTGCCATTGTTGTTTAGCTGCTAAGTCATGTCCAACTCTTTGTGACCCCATGGACTGAATGTAGCCTGCCAGGTTCCTCTGTTCATGGGATTTCCCAGGCAAGAATACTGGAGTGGGTTGCCATTAATTAATAGATTCTTTTAAAATATTTTAGTTACTAAACTAGAACTATGAACCTATTATTTACATTTCAAGTGTGGAAATAATTCTTTCAAACCTACTACAGACCAAATATATTCTCTGTTTTTCACAAGATTCAGTGTTATGCAGACTACTGAATAACTGTAAGATTAGTTGGCTAGTCAGCCAGAAGTTAGCCATCTATAGCAACTATTTCTTTGTATCATTATTTTAAATTTTGCCCACACATTGTGGTAACTAAAGAAGAAAATATCCCTCTCCCATGCCATTATAGTAATAAAAACATCACCATGTGCCTTAAGGTAAGAGACTCCATTAGACTTTGAGAGTCTGAGTAGAAGCTACCAAATCTGTCTGCGGGAGAGCAAGGCTGAGGGCATCCTGACACTTTCAGGACTTTGTGAGGAATCATTTGTAATCGTGTCACACTCAACAGGGTGCTGAGAGCATTCTTTTTTCACCCTCACAGCATCCAGAGAACTGTTCAGCAATATCAAGCCATGACCCTGATGTTTTATGGCATGAAGACCATAGTTTAAGTCCTCATAAGTGCTAAACGCCATCTCTACACAAGAAGTAGAATATCCTTCTATACTAATGTGCTACATATTACAGATTTCTCCAACATGTTCAAAGGACTCTCCTAGTGGCTCAGTGGTAAAGAATCTGCCTGCCAAGCAGGAGATGCAGGTTCCATCCCTGGGTTGGGAAGATCCCCTGCAGAAGAAATGGCAACCCACTCCAGTATTCTTGCCAGGGAAATCCCGGCTACAGTCCCAGGGGTAGCAAAAGAGCTGGACACAACTTAGTGACTAAGTAACAACATGTTCCAAATGTGATACATTGTCATTTCCAAAACAGTAAAAATTTACAGGAGAGCAGATTCAAACAGGACTCATTCTGCCTTGTGAGACAGAATGGATTGGCATAGGAGGTTAGGAAGCAAGTCAGAGGAGAGTTATCAGTGAACCATTAAAATTCTCATCATCTTTCACAGTTATATATATTGTCCGAATGATCAGCCCTCAAGAATGGTCCCATAATCTGTTTCAAGGGTGACTATATTCTACAGGGATAGGTACTATTTTAAGCAAGAGTTTCAGTTCCAGTGCTGATCATTTAAAACCTAAGGTTGCCTAAAAAGCTAAAACAGCATATAGCATAAAAAAGGACACAGAGCAAAGAAAGGTCAGAATGCCAGCTGAAGATATACTTCAGGGCCCTCTTTCAGGCAATGCCCAAGGCCTACTGGGGAGTAACTAATGACTAATACTTCAGTTCAGTTCAGTTGCTCAGTCGTGTCCAACTCTTTGCGACCCCATGAATAGCAGCATGCCAGGCCTCCCTGTCCATCACCAACTCCCAGAGTTCACTCAGACTCACATCCATCGAGTCAGTGATGCCATCCAGCCATCTCATCCTCTGTCATCCCCTTCTCCTTCTGCCCCCAATCCCTCCCAGCATCAGAGTCTTTTCCAATGAGTCAACTCTTCACATGAGGTAGCCAAAGTACTGCAGTTTCAGCTTTAGCATCATTCCTTCCAAAGAACACCCAAGGGCTGATCTCCTTCAGAATGGACTGGTTGGATCTCCTTGCAGTCCAAGGGACTCTCAAGAGTCTTCTCCAACACCACAGTTCAAAAGCATCAATTCTTTGGCGCTCAGCCTTCTTCACAGTCCAACTCTCACATCCATACATGACCACAGGAAAAACCATAGCCTTGACTAGACGGACCTTTGTTGGCAAAGTAATGTCTCTGCTTTTGAATATGCTATCTAGGTTGGTCATAACTTTCCTTCCAAGGAGTAAGCATCTTTTAATTTCATGGCTGCAGTCACCATCTGCAGTGATTTTGGAGCCCAGAAAAATAAAGTCTGACACTGTTTCCACTGTTTCCCCATCTATTTCCCATGAAGTGGTGGGACCAGATGCCATGATCTTCATTTTCTGAATGTTGAGCTTTAAGGTACAGCATTTTATAGGCAGTAACAATGACTCTATAAGAAAATTGCTTCTATTTTTTATTTCATTTATATTTTTAACTTAATGAAACTCTTTCATAAGCTATTCATTACTGCTTATATTTAGTAAAAGGTCTCTTTTAAAAAGTACCTTCATCACCACAGCATCCTCCAGCCTGAGAAGACATCTACTCAGAAAGAGAGGACACGCTATTGATCCTCAGGCGTAAGACTCCTGAGGCTTCACCAACAGTGCAATCACACCTGGCCTGCGCACTGCTGCAAAGTGGAGAACATCTGCTCAGGCAGTCATTTCAGGACAGAAGCTAATTCTACACTATGAATCCAAACAGGCCCAGGCCCTCACACTGCCCTGTCATTCATTCACCTCAGACAATGTCATCACCTTTACACATCCACCTTCTCAACCAAATCAGAAACTTAGGAGTCATCTCTGCCTCTCCTTCATCCCACAGTCAGAATTTTTGGTAGCTCTATTGTCTCTTCACTTGCCTCCAATTGACTGTCTTAGTGTTTACTTAAGTGTTTCTAACTCAGGTTATTTAATCAGTTTCCTAACTGGCTTCTCTACCTCTGGTTTTACGAGCCAAAAATTCATGTCCTAAAACATGGCCAGAGTAATCTTCCTAAAACTTTTAAGCAGTTCCCCATCACCTTCAGATCAAGTTCAAACCCATTAGCACAGCTCACAAGGTCGTTTATGATCTCTTTATTCTCAAGCCTCCTCTCTTACCACTGACGCTTTTCATATGGCACAATACTAAAATATTTGAAGTACTTCGACTGATAATATATCGAGAACAATCCATACCCTCTCAGCAGCAGGTCCCACATTGCTCATTCCCTAGTTTCATTCAGTTTGTAGCCCTCCAGGAAATGTTCTCAGACCTCTCACATTTGACCCATCTATGTAAGGACCCTGAAATTACAATTATCACACTATATCGTATTGTTCACATTTTTTCCTCCCGTCCCCTACCCAGGCTAAAAAGGAGAAATGACCTTATCCATGTATGTTTGGAACACATGATACTCTCAATATTTACTGAATAAAAAAATACATAAATAAACATAGGGATGGGAGGATAGGCAAATCTGCGCTTCCTTCAAGAAAAAAAAATGGCTACCAAATGTACATGGACTAGGCTATGCTACTCCACCCGAAGAAGAAAATAACAACTAAGAGTTTGCCAGAAATTGCATGACATTCCTACTGATTCCACCAAAGTTTTCTGATGGAGAAGCTACGGAAGGATGCTGGCCTATAGGTCTGCCTTATCCTTGTTTGTCTCCCATCATACCAAATAAGCACCTGTTCAAATTGTGAGAGTTTAAGTCAGCACCCAACTGGCTCAGTGTCAACAGATCAAAACCTCTATTGAAAGAAAGGGATTTTAATCAAAATCCTGCTTCATTACATGATTTAATCACTGCACACTGATTTAAAAAAATGACAGTAATTATAAAAAATGTTTTCCATCCATTCTGAGTGCTTCTTGGAAGCTCACAACTGCTCAGATCTCTGATTTGAGATAATGTAGTCAATGTCTTCAATGCAAATATTCTCGACTGGGGGAAAAAAAAAAACTTACCAAAAAAAAATTTTTTTTCCTAAATGATTTGTCTTTCAGACTGAACTTCTCGGGTGTTTGTGACATATCCTGTAGGTGATATCCTCAAAAATTCTGCAAATGAATACTGTAGTCCTAAATCTAAAGCTCAGGGTAACTATGTAACTCTGCCCTAAATCTTTAATTTCAGAAATCCTTTAATATAAACACCTGAATGTGGTTTTAAGTATCCTCTTAGACTCACTCTTTAAACTACAAGAATAATAGGAAAACAGTAACAGTTTATTTAATTAACAGGTGTAGAAATATACAGTAATTAGTACAGAAAAATTCATCATGCCTTTTCAAATTTCCATAAAACATTTCTAAGACTTTACTTTCATCTTTGCCTTTGTGACTAAGTAACTTACCTTAAAATACCTTCAGTTATGATGATATAAATCCCTAATCCTAAAATGCCTGTGTTAAACTGAAAGCATAGTATGTCGCATTCTTCATTCACTGTACTTATAGTACTTGCCTCCATTTTTGAACCTTATAATTTCTGCAACAGAAAACAATGCTCAGAAACACCCTTGTAGGAATGTAAGATAAAGGCTTCCAATTTGTAGTTCTTCCCGCATAATTAGACCTGAACATGGACACTATGACTCTGGGACTTGATATCTACCAAGCAGTTACTAATAAATAAAAAAGTGTCACAGAGATTCCTTTATGCCTGACCCACTAGGATAGTACATGACAAGATAAAAGATTCGAAATAAATATTCACTGAACTCAAATTAACCCCCAGACCCAATAGATGCAGGGTTTTAGTTTACATTGTAAAGATATTCAAACCTGAAGAAAATACAAGCATAACTTTAGCATAATTTTATAATGGATTATGCAGACAGAAATCAGTCACTTTTTCCTCCAAATGAATGAAATGCTAAGGCAGAAGGAGATAACAAAATAATTCTGGGATATAGTCAGATTTGAAACCAAAGGAGAGAAATCTCCAGGTGCCAAAAATGAAGAAGGAACTCAAACTCTGGTTGGTAATAGGAACTGAATCCAAAAATTAAAGCTGTGGTTTTTCCAGTAGTCATGTATGGATGTGAGAGTTGGATTATAAAGAAAGCTGAGCACCAAAGAATTGATGCTTTTGAACTGTGGTGTTGGAGAAGACTCTTGAGAGGCCCCCGGACTGCAAGGAGATCCAACCAGTCCATCCTAAAGGAAATCAGTCCTGAATATTCATTGGAAGGACTGATGCTGAAGCTGAAACTCCAATATTTGGCCACCTTATGCGAAGAACTGACTCACTGGAAAAGACCCTGATGCTGAGAAAGATTGAAGGCAGGAGGAGAAGGGGACAATAGAGGATGAGATGGTTGGATGGCATCAGTGACTCAGTGGACACGAGTTTGAGCAAATTCCAGGAATTGGTGATGGACAGGGAAGCATGGTATGCTTCAGTCCATGGGGTCACAAAGAGTCGGACATGACTGAGTGACTGGACTGAACTGACCCCAATAGAGGCTATTTTAACTTTATAAACCTTATTTTATTACACTTTGCTTTATTATGGGCTTCACTGGTTGCTCAGATGGTAAAGAATCTGCCTGCAATGCTGGAGACCTGGGTTTGATCCCTGGATTGGGAAGACACCCTGGAGAAGAGCATGGCAACCCACTCCAGTATTCTTGCCTGGAGAATCCCTATGGACAGAGGAACCTGGGGGGCTACAGTCCATGGGGCCACAAAGAGTCAGACACAACTGAGTGACTAAGCACATAATCCTTTTGCTTTATTTGACTTCCTAGATATTATGTTTTCAACAAACTGAAGGTTTGTGGAAACTCTTTTCAAGAAGTCTATTGGTGCCACTTTTTCCAATAGAATTACATTTTTAATTAAGGTATGTATATTAGCTTTAGTCATAAGGCTATTGGACACTTAACAGACTAGCAGTATAATATAAACATAACCTTCCTATGCACTGGGAAATGAAGAAGTTTTTGTGACTTTTAATCTGTAATGTATATAAATCTTCTTTATCTACCTCTATTTAACTTTGCATATCCTTTCTTTTCTTCCTTTCCTCTCAACGTATTTGTTAGTCTTATTTTCATTGTTTTATTCTCCACTTGGCATCTTGCTTTGGTTTTGTTTTCCAGTTTATGCTTTAGTTAGTTTTGTTCTTAACTGGTAGATATAATTTTTGGTTTCCTTTGTTTGCTGGGTCAATCTATTGTACGTTATTTTTGTTGCACTGTTTTGATTTTGCTTATGTGTGTATATGTGTATATTCAGTCACACTTTATATTGTTGTTATAAACCTCTGCCTCAACATTGTGCTTTTGCAGTTCTGTGGAGTTTTCCTTTTTTTCTTCTTCCTTTTCTTTTTAATTTTAATTTTTTAAACCTATTATTATTTTTTCTATATTTATTCCATTGTTTGTTTTTCCTACTGTTTCTTTCCCCTTACAGTGAATCTTTAATGTACATAAATCTTCTTCATCTACCTCTATTTAACTTTGCATATCTATTCTTTATCTTTTCTTTCTTTCCTTTCTTCTCAATATAGTTGTTAGTTTTGTTTTCATTGCTTTATTCCCCACTTGGCACCTTGCTTTAGTATTGTTTTCCAGTTTGTGCTTTAGTTAGTTTTGTTCTTAACTGATAAATATAATTTTTTATTTCTTTTGTTTACTAGGTCAATCTACTGTACTTTATTTTTGTTGGACTATTTTGATTTTGCTGATGGGTGTATATGTATATGTGTATATTCCATTATTTTAATTATTATTTGCCTGATTTTGTACCTGTCATTTGTCTGGGATTTACCTTTGGTTTCTCATTTTTGGGTATTTGTTTTAATCTCGCTTAATGCCATAACAAACTACTTGTAGAATCGTCATTCCTGAACATAGCTCAAACCCTGAGCCTTTGTAGTGGAAGCACTGACTCCAAGACCCTAGACTACCAGAGAACTAACCCTAGGGAGTATCAAAATAGTGAGAACTCACACAAAGGAAATGACTTGAATACAAGACCAGGCATCACCCAACCCTCATCTAAACAACAAACAAAACAAAAATACAAACCCAATCATCAGCAGACAGGATTACCCCCTCACTCAGCCTTGCCCATCAAAGGAAAAACAAACATTAAAAAACCCAGCACAAATCTCACCATATAGGAAGCTTACACAAACCACTGGACCAACCTTAGGAGGGCAGAAACCAAAAGGAAGAAAGAATTCAACCTTGAAGCCTGGGAAAAGGAGACATCGAACATAATACATTTTTTAAAAAGTAATGAAAACACTGAGAAATACTACACAAATGAAGGAACAAACCAGAAACACAGAAGTCCAAATAAATAAAGAGGAAATAGGCAAACTACCTGAAAAAGAATTCAGAATAATGATAGTAAAAATGAAGAAAAACCTTGAAAACAAAATGGAAAAAATGAAAGAATCAATTAACAAAGACCTAGAAGACTTAAAGAATAAACATGCAGAGACAAAGAACACAATTACTGAAATTAAAAATACTCTAGAGGCAATCAGTAGCAGAATATCTGAAGCAGAAAAATGAATCAGTGAGCTGGAAGATAAAATGATGGAAATACCTTCCGAAGAGCAGAATAAAGTAAAAACAATGAAAAGAACTGAGGATAGTCTCAGAGACCTCTGGGACAATATCAAACCCACCAACATTCGAATTATACAGGTCCCAGAAGAAGAAGAGAAAAAGAAAGGGTATGAGAAAATTTTTGAAGAGATTATAGTTGAAAATTTCCCCAACATGGAAAAGGAAATAGTCAATCAAGTTTAAGAGGTGCAAAGAGTCCCATACAGGATAAACCGAAGGAGAAACATGCCAAGACACATACTAATCAAACTCACAAAGACTAAACACAAAGAAAGACTATTAAAAGCAGCAAGGGAAAAGCAACAAGTAACACAGAAGGGAAACCCCATATGCCTAACAGCTGATCTTTCAGCAAAAACTCTGCAGGCCAGAAGGGAATGACACAATATATTTAAGTACTGAAAGGGAAAAATCTACAACCAAGATTACTGTACCTGGCTAAGATCTCATTCAAAATTGATGGAGACATAAAAACCTTTTCAGACAAGCAAAAGTTAAGAGAATTAAGTACCACCAAAGCAGCTTTACAACAAATGTTAAAGGGACTTATATAGTCAAGAAATACAATAGAAGAAAAAAGATCTACAAAATCAATCTCAAACAAGATAATGGCATAGGAACATATATATCAATAACTACTTTAAATGTAAATAGATTAAATGCTCCAACCAAAAGACTGGCTGAATGGATACAAAAACAAGACCCATATATATAAAGACTACAAGAAACCCATTTCTGACCTAAAGACACATATAGACTGAAAGTGCAGGGATGGGAAAATATATTCCATGCAAATGGAAGCAAAAGAAAGCTGGAGTAGCAATCCTCATATCACACAAAATAGAACTGAAAGAATATTACAAGAGATAAGGAAGAGTACTACATAATGATCAAAGGATCAATCCAAGAGGAAGATATAACAATTGTAAATATCTATGCTCCCAACATAGGAAAATCTCAATACATAAGACAAACACTCACAGACAAAAAAGGAGAAACTGACAGTAACAAAATTATAGTAGGAGATTTTACACCCCACTCACACCAATGGACAGATCACCAAAACAAAAAATTAATAAGGAAACACAAGTCTTAAATGATACATTAGATGAGATGAATTTATTGATATCTTCAGGACATTCCATCCAAAGAAAGAATACACTTTCTTCTCAAGTGCATATGGAACATTCTCCAGAATAGACCACATCTTAGTCACAAGTCAAACCTCAGTAAATTTAAGAAAATTGAAATCATATCAAGCACCTTCTCTGACTAAACAATTGCCACAAAAAGAATTAAATATCTAGGAATAAACTTACTAAGGAGACAAAAGAACTGTACACAGAAAATTATAAGACACTAATGTCAAAGATGACATAAACAGATGGAGAGATATTCCATGTTCTTGGGTAGGAAGAATCAATACTGTGAAAATGACTATACCACCAAACACAATCTACAGATTCAATGTGATCCCAATCAAATTAGCAATGACATTTTTCACAGAACTAGAACAAAAAAATTTCACAATGCATATGGAAACACAAAAGACCCCAAATAGCCAAAGCAGTCTTTTGAAAAAAGAATGGAGCTGGAGGAATCAACCTTCCTGACTTCAAATTATACTATAAAGCCATAGTCATCAAGACAGTATGGTACTGGCACAAAAACAGAAATATAGACCAATGAAACAAGATAGAAAGCCCAGAGATAAACCCATGCACCTATGGGTACTTTACATTTGACAAAGGAGGCAAGAATATACAATGGAGCAAAGAGAGCCTCTTCAATAAATGGTGCTGGGAAAACTGGACATCTACATCTAAAAGAATGAAATTAGAACATTTCCTAACACCATACACAAAGATAAATTCAAAATGGATTAAAGAGTTAAATGTAAGACCAGAAACTATAAAACTCTTAAGGGAAAACATAGGCAGAACACTCGATGACATAAATCAAAGCAAGATCTTCTATGACCCACCTCCTAGAGTAACGGAAATCAAAACAAAAGTAAACAAGTGGGACCTGATTAAACGTAAAAGCTTTTGCACAGCAAAGGAAACTATAAGCAAGGTGAAAGCACAAGCCTCAGAATGGGAGAAAATAATAGCAAATGAAACAACTGACAAAGGATTAATTTCCAAATATATAAGCAGCTCATACAACTCAATATCAGAAAGACAAACAGCCCAATCAAAAAGTGGGAAAAGACCTAAACAGATATTCCTTCAAAGAAGATGTACAGATGGCTAACAAACACAAGAAAAGATGCTCAACATAGCTCATTACTGGAGAAATGCAAATCAAAACTACAATGAGATATCACCTCACGCCAGTTAGAATGGCCCTCATCAAAAAGTCTACAAACAAAAAATGCTGGAGAGGGTATGGGGAAAAGGGAACACTCTTGCACTGTTGGTGGGAATGCAAATTGATACAGCCACTATGGAAGATTGTATGGAGATGCTTTAAAAAAAACTAGGAATAAAACCACCATATGACCCAGCAATCCCACTCCTAGGCATATACCCTGAGGAAACCAAAATTGAAGAAGACACATGTATCCCATTGTCCATTGCAGGACTATTTACAATAACTAGAACATGGAGGTACCCTAGATGTCCATGGAAAGATGAATGAATGAAGAAGTTGTGGTACATATACACAATGGAATATTACTCAGCCATAAAAACAAACACATTTGAGTCAGTTCTAATGAGATGGATGAACCTAGAACCTAATTTACAGAGCAAAATAAGTCAGAAAGAGAAAGATAAATATCATATTCTATGCATATGTATGGAATCTAGAAAGATGGTACCAAAGAATTTATGTACAGGGCAGCAATGGAGAAAGAGACATAGAAAATAGACTCATGGGCATCGGGAGAGCAGAGGAGAGGGTGAGATGTATGGAAAGAGTAACATGGAAACTTACATTATCGTATGTAAAATAGATAGCCAACGGGAATTTGCTGTATGGCTCAAGAAACTCAAACAGGGGCTCTATATCAGCCTAGAGGGGTGGGATGGGGACGGAGATGGGAGGGAGGTCCAAAAGGGAGGGGATATATGTATACCTATGGCTGATTTATTTTGAGGTCTGACAGAAAACAACAAAGTTCTGTAAAGCAATTATCCTTCAACAAAAGATAAATTAACTTAAAAAAATAGAAAAACTATAAAACTTATCAAGCAGCTGATTCTTGTTAACAGACACATGGATTTAAAAAAAAGAAAGAAAACAAAAAATAGAGAGCCCAGAAATAAACGCACACTTGTAAGATCAAGTAATTTATGACAAGATGCAAGAATATTCAATGGGAAAAGGACAGTCACAATAAATGGTATTGGGTAAACTGGACAGCCACTTGCAAAAGAATGAAACTAGACCACCATCTTATACCATATAAAAAAAATCAACTCAACATGGCTTAATGACTTGAATGTAGGACCTGAAACCACAAAACTTCTAGAAGAAAGCATAGGTGGTAAGCTTAGGTGGTAAGCTTCATGACAGCAGTCTTGATGATTATTTTAATCTGACTCCAAAACCAAAATCAATAAAAGCATAAATAGACAACTGGGATACCACACAAAAAGGATTCTGTGCAGCAAAGGAAATTTCTATCAACAAAATGAAAGCAACCTACTGAACTGGGAGAAAGTATCTGCAAATCATATATCTGACAAGGAGTTAATACCCAAAATACATAGAAAAGTCATACTACACAATAGGAAAAAAAGTGGCAGAGGGTGTGATTAAACTTTTTTTCCCCAAAAAAGCCACACAGCTGGCCAACAAGTTCATGAAAAGGTGCTCAACGTCACTAGTCATCAGGGAAATGCACAACGAAACCACCTTTAACATAGCACCTCACACCATCGTAAAGTGGCTACTATCAAAGGGACAGGAAATAATGTGTTGAAGATGTGAATTAAAGGGAACCCTTGTGTGCTGTTAGTGGAATGTAACTTACTGCGGCCACTATGAAAACCAGTGTGAAAATTTCTCAAAATATTAGTAATAGAACTTCTAGATGACCCAGCATTTCTACTTCTGGGGATTTATCCAAATAAAATGAAAGCACTAATTCAAAAAGATATATGTACCCCATGTTTACTGCCACATCATTTACAAAACATTTATAAAGATAATCTAATTGTCCGTCAGTGGATACATGGATAAAAGTGAAAGTGAAGTTGCTCAGTCGAGCCTGACTCTTTGCGACCCCATGGACAGTAGCCTGTACCAAGCCCCTCTGTCCATGGGATTTTCTAGGCAAGAGTACTGGAGTGGGTTGCAGTTTCCTTCTCCAACATGGATAAAGATGTGGTATTAATACATATACAAGCAGAATACCATTCAGCCATAAAAAAGAATGAAATCCTGCCATTTATGACAAACATAGATGGACCTTGATGGGATTATGCTAAGTGAAATAAATTAGAGTAACGCAAATACTGTATGTTATTACTTATATGTAGAATCTAAAAAGCTATACAGAAAATGAAAACAACCTCAAAGATAGAGACTAGATCAGTGGTTGACAGAGTGTTATGTGTATTTGGAGTGGCAAGAGGGAGAGGGGGCCAGGGTGTATGTTTATTATTAAAAAGAATACTCAGCATCAACAATGACCTGTTTGCTAACAAAATGTACTTGTACTTTTAGAAAAGCAATAAAAGGTAAATAAGCTGAAGTTGAAGTACCAAAAAATAACATATTAAAGATATTTTTGGAATACTGTGAATC
The DNA here is from genome assembly GCF_029378745.1 of Bos indicus. Taxonomy (NCBI): domain Eukaryota; kingdom Metazoa; phylum Chordata; class Mammalia; order Artiodactyla; family Bovidae; genus Bos; species Bos indicus. The sequence goes on along the minus strand of NC_091763.1, from coordinate 57,343,763 downwards.
TACTGGAACAACTGCTCAGCATTTGGTTGCTTCACCATCTTTTTTCTTTTTAAATCAAATGAGTCTAGAATAATCCTGTCATATAAATGAAAGCATTAATTGAAATTAATATGCAAATTATGGTGCCTGTGTGGGATGTCATTTCATTAATTTCAATTCACTGACATAATTGTGTTCTCTAAATATGAGTTTTGCAAATGCTATCCATAAAGAATGCAATATTTGGAGAATATTATTTTATTAGCACAAAATTCAACAATAGCTTAGTCAAAAGGAAAAAATAGTAATCTGAGATTTTCGTCATAAAATAATTTACATGCATATTTATAGATATATATTACTTGAGCTAACTAAGGTTTTTTTAATAAATATTTATTTATTTTTAAAGGAACACCAGTTACTTTAGATTCAGGAATGTAAAATAGGACCATTAAAAAATCTATTATCTTAAAATTATAAATATTAATTCTTAACATTTTGGTATACTTCACTTTTGTAGTCTTGTATGGAAATAGATACACTTTAAAAAAAATAAAAATATCAAAGAAAGCAAAACAACTATAATTCATATTCTACTTTTTCATTTAATATTATCATCAGTTCATTTCAATTTTATTTTATTTTTAAACTTTACATAATTGTATTAGTTTTGCCAAATATCAAAATGAATCCATCACAGGTATGCATGTGCTCCCCATCCTGAACCCTCCTCCCTCCTCCCTCCCCATACCATCCCTCTGGGTCGTCCCAGTGCACTAGCCCCAAGCATCCAGTATCGTGCACTGAACCTGGACTGGCATCTCGTTTCATACATGACATTTTACATGTTTCAATGCCATTCTCCCAAATCTTCCCACTCTCTCCCTCTCCCACAGAGTCCATAAGACTGTTCCATACATCAGCATCACTTTTGCTGTCTCGTACACAGGGTTGTTGTTATCATCTTTCTAAATTCCATATATATGCGTTAGTATACGGTATTGGTGTTTTTCCTTCTGGCTTACTTCACTCTGTATAATAGGCTCCAGTTTCATCCACCTCATTAGAACTGATTCAAATGTATTCTTTTTAATGGCTGAGTAATACTCCATTGTGTATATGTACCACAGCTTTCTTATCCATTTATCTGCTGATGGACATCTAGGTTGCTTCCATGTCCTGGCTATTATAAACAGTGCTGCGATGAACATTGGGGCTTCACAGCTGAATTCTACCAAAAATTTAGAGAAGAGCTAACACCTATCCTGCTCAAACTCTTCCAGAAAATTGCAGAGGAAGGTAAACTTCCAAACTCATTCTATGAGGCCACCATTACCATAATACCAAAACCTGACAAAGATCCCACAAAAAAAGAAAACTACAGGCCAATATCACTGATGAACATAGATGCAAAAATCCTTAACAAAATTCTAGCAACCAGAATCCAGCAACACATTAAAAAGATCATACACCATGACCAAGTGGGCTTTATCCCAGGGATGCAAGGATTCTTCAATATCCACAAATCAATCAATGTAATACACCACATTAACAAATGGAAAAATAAAAACCATATGATTATCTCAATAGATGCAGAGAAAGCCTTTGACAAAATTCAACACCCATTTATGATAAAAACTCTCCAGAAAGCAGGAATAGAAGGAATATACCTCAACATAATAAAAGCTATATATGACAAACCCACAGCAAACATTATCCTCAATGGTGAAAAATTGAAAGCATTTCCTCTAAAGTCAGGAACAAGACAAGGGTGCCCACTTTCACCATTACTATTCAACATAGTTTTGGAAGTTTTGGCCACAGCAATCAGAGCAGAAAAAGAAATAAAAGGAATCCAAATTGGAAAAGAAGAAGTAAAACTCTCACTATTTGCAGATGACATGATCCTCTACATAGAAAACCCTAAAGACTCCACCAGAAAATTACTAGAACTAATCAATGACTATAGTAAAGTTGCAGGATATAAAATCAACACACAGAAATCCCCGCATTCCTATACACTAATAATGAGAAAACAGAAAGAGAAATTCAGGAAACAATTCCATTCACCATTGCAATGGAAAGAATAAAATACTTAGGAATATATCTACCTAAAGAAACTAAAGACCTATATATAGAAAACTATAAAACACTGGTGAAAGAAATCAAAGAGGACACTAATAGATGGAGAAATATACCATGTTCATGGATTGGAAGAATCAATATAGTGAAAATGAGTATACTACCCAAAGCAATCTATAGATTCAATGCAATCCCTATCAAGCTACCAACAGTATTCTTCACAGAGCTAGAACAAATAATTTCACAATTTGTATGGAAATACAAAAAACCTCGAATAGCCAAAGCGATCTTGAGAAAGAAGAATGGAACTGGAGGTATCAGTTCATTTCAGTTCAGTCGCTCAGTCGTGTCCGACTCTTTGCGACCCCATGAATTGCAACACGCCAGGCCTCCCTGTCCATCAGCAACTTCTGGAGTTCACTCAAACTCATGTCCATTGAGTCGGTGATGCCATCCAGCCATCTCATCCTCTGTCGTCCCCTTCTCCTCCTGCCCCCAATCCCTCCCAGCATCAGAATCTTTTCCAATGAGTCAACTCTTTGCATGAGGTGGCCAAAGTATTGGAGTTTCAGCTTCAGCATCAGTCCTTCCAATGAACACCCAGGACTGATTTCATTTAGAATGGACTGGATGGATCTCCTTGCAGTCCAAGGGACTCCCAAGAGTCTTCTCCAACACCACAGTTCAAAAAGCATCAATTCCTCGGCACTCAGCTTTCTTCACAGTCCAACTCTCACATCCATACATGACCACTGGAAAAACCATAGCCTTGACTAGATGGACCTTTGTTGGCAAAGTCATGTCTCTGCTTTTTAATATTCTAACTAGGTTAGTCATAACTTTTCTTCCAATTTACCACAATTTATTTTACTAGTGAATAAATCCCAACATCATTTTAAATAAATACACACTGTTAAGCATTTGTACCTACCAAAATATTTTTAACCATTCTATGATTTTTTTGGTGTTTATGTTTTTGTTTTAATATTTTAGTATTAGGAATCCTTCTGTAATAAAACACTTCATGTAATTAGCTCTCTGATTACTTCCTTAGAAAAAATTCCTTGAGGTGGAATTACTGGATCAAAGGCTGTTAATCTTAATGCATATTATCTAATCCCTTCTAAAAAGACTGAATAATCTTACATCCCCACTACAAGGATATAATTTCTAGTCCCTTGAACCCCTGCTCATACCAGATATCACTGTTCAGCACTGTCAATGTGGTAGGTCAAAATAGCATATCACAGTTGATTCATTTGCATTTCTTTATTATAAAGGTTGAACTCCTTGTAAAATTTTACTGTAGTAATAATCTACTGGAATTTGAATTTAAGCTATAATGTAGTTTTGCCTATAACTGAATTGTGAGCAACAACTGCTATTTATAATTTATTATTGCTTGAAGTCACATACAGTGTGACATGCTGTGCTTAAATTATGTACAGTACTGTTTTTTTAAATTATATTTCATAAAATCTCCCAAAGCAAATCAGAGTAAATGTCTTATCTCCTCACTTCTTTCATTCAGGTTTATACAAATATGAAGAAAATTATACCTAAAGTGTTTTTCACGTATTAGATATTTTTAAAGGAATTAGTCCATCATCGGGCTTCCCTTGTGGCTCACCTGGTAAAGAATTTGCCTGAAATGCCGGAGACCTGGGTTCGATCCCTGGGTTAGGAAAATCCCCTGGCGAATGTACTGGCTACCCACCCCAGTATTCTGGTCAGGAGAATTCCATGGACTGTACAGTCCATGGGGGTCGCAGAGTCAGACATGACTGAGCAGCTTTCATGGTCCATCATCACCCCTCAATTAAGAATATTAATTAATATATAATAGTGAGACTATAAAAAAGAGTGCTTACCCAACAACTGTTAAATTTAATGAAAGTTTTTAAAATTTTTCAAAACCACAGAAAATATTTTAATGAAGACCAAAGGCAAGTAATAAAATAGCTCTGTATTTTAGACAAAGTTACAATAGTTCCAAAACTGTAATATGTAATCTCCCTCCAGAAGGAAAGGTTCCAAGATGGTTCCGTTTTCCATTGTCTTCTCTACTGCCAAATAAATTCTCATAGCCATATTTAATTTCCAGTAATATCCCTGTTTAATGAATATGAAATAGCAGAAGTCAAAGGACAAAGTGTAAAGGGAAACAGAAATAAAGAAGCCAAATGACACCATCGCTCCAAGCTAGATTCCACTTCCATCAATACAGGAAGCTAATCAAGGGCTTCAGCATTATATGTCACTATGATTTTGTGGCAAACACTTCCAACTTACTTTTTTTTTTAAAGAGAAAGAATATTCACTACAAGAGAGTCATTTTCTTTATCATACATCAAACAGAAGAAACTAGATTTACAAAGATGTATAAGATATAACAACCTTGTAAACTTTCACTGGTCTCAGTACTGGGGCGGGGTCGGGAGGAAACTATCAAAGAAATTTAGGGGGGAAATTGTGTACTGGATAGCAAAATGACATCACAAATTACTGTTAATTTTCTTAAACATGAAGAGGTAGTCATAGTTTTATAAAGGAGAATGGCTTTACTCTTTCTGTAAGTATGAATATGTTAAGTATTGGTCTTCAAATGTCTAATCCCAAATTGCTCTATTGAAAACCAAGATTAATTAGGAAGAGTAATATTAATAACAATTAGAGTGGTGAAAATGATAAAAATCATTACCTTGTGTATGTGGGGAGAGGACCAGTATAAATGTTTAAATTAATTAATATTAACTCTAAATAACATGTTCATGGCATCCAGTCCCATCACTTCACGGCAAATAGATGGGAAACAATGGAAACAGTGACAGACTTTTTTCTTGGGCTCCAAAATCACTACAGATGGTGAATGCAGCCATGAAATTAAAAGACACTTGCCCCTTGGAAGAAAAGCTATGATGAACCTAGACAGCGTATTAAAAAGCAGAGACGTTCTTTTGTCAATAAAGGTCCATTTAGTCAAAGCTATGGTTTTTCCAGTAGTCATGTATGGACGTGAGAGTTGGACCATGAAGAAGGCTGAGTGCTGAAAAACTGATGCTTTTGAACTGTGGTGTTGGAGAAGATTCTTGAGAGTCTCTTGGACTGCAAGAAGATCAAACCAGTCAATCCTGAAGGAAAGCAATCCTGAATATTCACTGGAAGGACTGATGCTGAAGCTGAAGCTCCAATACTTTGGCCACCTGATGCAAAGAACTGACTCATTAGAAAAGGCCCTGATTCTGGGAAAGATTGAAGGCAGAAGGAGAAGGGAATGACAGAGGACGAAATGGTTGGATGGCATCACCAATTCAATGGACATGAGTTTGAGCAAGCTCTGGGAGATGGAGAGGACATGGAAGCCTGGCGTGCTGATGTCCACGGTGTCCCAAAGAGTCGGACACGACTTAGCAACTAAACAACAACAAAAAACTCTAAATACCAAAGTCAAAATAATATTAAATCATAAGTAGACATCTACAGATAATTGTCTTAGCAAGGAAAACGACTTAGGAAAATTTTTAAAGGTGATTATTGATTTGCAGTTCTTTAACCTTCCTTAATCAGCTGACTAATCAGGTAAGCATTTGGGTACACTATAACATTACAGCTTAAAATTTACCTTTCTGCAATGTATTTCCTATCCCATACAAAACTTATTATGGACATGATCTAAAATTATGTATTTCAAATCTCATATTCCAACAGGTGAATAAACAAAAGCTAAACACATGGAAAAATTTAGCTTATCAATGTACTGTTTCTGAATAAAAGAGTAAAATCTTAAACTATTTTCAGAGTTAAGTTAGAAGCTAGAAAGAAGTCCTACAGTATTTTGATATCTTAAATGCTATCATAAAATCCTCTGGTCTACACAAGATAAATGCAGAGATAGAAGGAGAGAACCACAAATTGCCTGACGTCTGAAATGGAAGCAGAAACACAAAGAGTGTGTAATATGAAAAATTCTGAACTCTCCAGGTCTCATATATATGAAAAACCTCCTGATCTCAGTGTGAAGAGGGATTTAACTGCATATATGATCACCTGTTTGGAGAGGAGAGGTAAATATAGTAATATATACTATATGAAAATAAATATAGGAATAAAGCACTATGACGCACAAGCACTGCTCATATTTTTCCCATCTTTTCATTGCTGAGCTAGAGAATATAAAAGATAACTGTGGTAGCCACTTCATGACTTCTCAGTCATAGTAGAACTAATGAAAGTACAGTGATCCAATCTTACTCAGAAAACGTGTATTAGTTTTAAAAAGAGCTCCAATGGAAGCTCTCTCAGAATATTCTCCTATAAGCTCTTAAAAGTTAGTTTGAAAATTGTCAATACAACTGGGGTTCTTTTCAATTCAGCTGCAGGTTACAAAGGAATACTAAAGATACTTCAAAACTTGATGTGATATCAGAAAATTTTAAACTATATGACATGATATAATGAAAACCATGCCAGCTAAAAATGAAAAGCCCACCAATGATAATTAGAAATGCATTTATAAGATAATTCAGTTTTCCCCAGTAGAAAAAGTATTGTCCTTTTTTGCTTCGTTATTGGCAGAAAATTTATTTCAGAGGCCACAGATTCTTAAAGTATTACAAAGTCTAAATAATACAAAAAAATTGGCCATCAGAATAAGTAATGCTTCAGATTTACAAGCCCCAGTGAAGCAAGATTTAGCTATATTAATTAGGGGTGTGTTACGTCTTAAAGTAGGTAACAGATGGATACTGTGCAGAATAAATGTGCACACCAATGGGTGAGATGTTCATAATGCTGAAGGGCAAGAGAGAGATGTATAGCTTGGGAAGTGATGTGGATAATTACTTGTCATTAAACAGCAGAGTAATTGCTTCAGCACATTCCCACGTAACTATTCCACATGAAATCTCAACATGTCCTTGGACTTGCTAAACATACATAGTTGTCTCAGATAATTTTAGCAAAAAGAATCAGCAGTGAATGATGCATCACACTTCAAAAGAAAATCATTGGTTTATTATTTAGTCTCACAAAACTAGGGACTCTAAACATTAATAACAGAGAGATAAAAAGCCATTGATTTTTATATTAATAAGACCTTGGTAAAACCTCAGAAGACACTTTTTTCTAACCTGCTCAGACTACATGCCTGATAAAACTTATCATATATAAACTTAATTATTTAAAATATCTTCTCTTCTTTTGGAAAACTGTCATATATTCAACACTTGAATTTCATACAAAGCAAAATTTTAAAATTCTAAGTTGCTATAGGATGTTGTCTGAAATCAACGGATACAGAAGATTCTGGGTAGCCAAAACAAAGGGAGTGGCGTAAATTTCAAAGTCTCAACATACCCTAGAAAAAGCAAACAAAAACCAAAAATCAGGAGGAACAAATTAGATTACAGAAACTCATGACTCAGCATAGCTGGAAAACAGAAATTTGTCAACTTTAAATTACCCGTAAGTATAAATGTAAACATTAAATTAGAGCATGCTCTCACTGGAGCTCTTGTCTCACAGAGACCAAGAGTAGTTCAAGAGAATTTATAGAGAAAGAAGAGGGGACTAATGGCAGATCTGAACATGATTTACAACCACTTCTAGAAAGCCAATCCGATATGTAAAAATTGTGAAAAGTCAACAGTTCGATATGAGCACTGACATAGAGAAGGGACTGGAAAAGATACATTGGAGATAACAAGAAATCTCAGCAAGCTTTCATGTTGGAGAGAGAAAAGAGCTTCTTTGGAAACTATACACAGAGAAATAAAGAAACAAAAGGAAATATTTAGATCCCATAAGACAAAAGAAAATTAAAAAATCAAAGGACACATGACTATTCCTAAGCCATGCCATCCAGGAAAGAAGCAATACTTTGCCTGCAGTGATAGAATAGAGTGCACTTCAATTAGGAACATCATAACCACCCTAACACACTGAAAAAACAAACAGACAACAACAAAAAACTCCTATAAAAATAAAATTGAGACTGATAACCCAAACAATTCATCTGATGAAAATTCTACCCCACCCCCAAAATTTTTCAAAACAAGGGAAACTGTAATGTAACACTCAAAGGTTAAATATCCTCAAACTGACATTAGGTTGATGAAAAATAAATTTAAAACTAAGAGAAAATGCATGATCAGAAAAAGAAATAAAAATTGACTGAACTCAGAAAAAATAGATAATCATACCACAGTGGACACTAAATTACAAAATACTAAACAAAAAGATTTCACAGAAAATATAACAAGAGATAGTACAAAAATAACAGAGAAACAACTAAGTGAATAAAATGAAATTGACACAAAAATACAAAGGGTCACAAACAAAGTGGCTGAAACAGAAGACAGGCAAAAGGAAATTCAATTTACATAGAAATCAAATTTCTAAAGAATATTTTAATGGAATAGAGAATGGAATAAAAATAATATTTGAAATACTACTTAAATAAGGTATTCATTATGAAAGACCTGAATCTATACACTGAAAAGGACCACCTGGCATCAAGGAAAAAAAGACTTTCAATGATCAACTCCTAGTAAAACTAGTAAATATTAAAAGGAAAAAATTCTCAGGGTATCCAGGCCAAAAAAAAAAAAAAAATTACCTATAATAATGTACAAAGAAAAGAAAAGAGAATCAAACTAGCAAAGTTTATCAAATACAAAACTCAAAGCAAAATTCTGATAGCATTTTCACAAAACCCCAGGAAATAAAGTTGACCCTAAAGATTTACATCCAGCTAATCTACCTTTGAGTATGAAACCTACAGAAAAAAATGTTTTAAACATGTAATAGATCAAGGAATTCCATGTCTATAAGGCCTTGAGAAATCTACTAGAAGATGAACTTCACCCAACTAAGCAATTACTGGGGAAGTTAAGTCAAAAGTTAACAGTGTGTATTTACATATTTATTTGTAGACATAAGACACAAAGACAGGTCAAACACAGGAAATAATACACTACATAATATATACATAATATATTACATAATAATGTTCTCACAAAGTAGAAAGAATGCTGATAAAACAATGGGGTAAGAAGCAAAGGGAAAGAATAAAGTAGAATAAGCTTGTTGCATAGCAAACAGGTAGGTATACCACTAAAAGTTGACAAACCAGACATGAGAAAGTTAAAATTTTAAGTTGAGAATAAAGGCAAAATTACAAATGTGACTACTTAAACAAAAATAAAGAACTCAGAGATGCCAAAGGCATAGCTAGAGCAAAACCAGTAGGAGACTTTTAACATATTGCTGATAGATGAGGTAGACTAAAAATTGAAAAGATTTTTAACCCTGAAAATATAATTAGTAATAAAGATTCTATGTATATTAAATTTTACATCTGGAAAATGGAAAATAAACCTTTCTCTACATGAAACATCACAAAATGAATCATGTGTTAGGTCACAAGGAAAGTATCAGTAAGTTCTATAAAATACATATAAATACCACTCTTCTTTCAGTGAAACAAAACTAGAAATCATCTAAGCAGATTTGTGGAAGACCTCTCCTAACTGGACATTTAAAAAAAAACTTTTTAAGCCATTTTTGGATAAAAGGGCAAATACAAACAAAAAACTGTCTTTTAAAAATGATAATGAAAACCCTACATATCAGATATTTTTACAGGACTGGTCAGAGGAAAACTCATGGCCTTAAACATCCCTTTCAATGAAACGGAAAGTACAAAAACAAATGAATTATCTTCAGAGCCAGAAATGGCAGCCCAAGTCTCTAACACTCTCCATCTCTCTCTTTTTCTGTTCCACCTCTGACTCAGTCAGAAAAGGCTTTCCACTTTTAAAGATTCATGTGATATATATGTATTAAAATATCAGCTCATAAAGGTGTTCGAAATAAAATTTTATATAACATGGTGATTCATACATGTAAAACTAAAGAAAGACATTGCCCAGCTTATGTTGCAGGTTCTCACTGTTCTTTCTATTTGGTCCTGATAAGGCAAAAGAGTTCCTGGGAATTGAACTCCCTGGAAGTATTAATATATGGCCTAGTGTCAGAGATACCAGACTACTAGACAAGTCTGATTTTTCATACTTCATTTATTTACTCTGTTTTGCTTCATTTTTTTATTCCATTCCCTCTTTTTCATCATATCTTAATATACAGAAAAACAGAAGAAAAAAGTAGGTCAGTTTCAGGTAAAATAGGTCAGGTTCCTACAGAAACCAAATTTTGAGACACACCTCTTCTGTCACATCCCTCTTGTATTTTAATCATCCCATACAGACCTCTTGACAAGCAGCTTTCCTTGGCCTTTCACCCTATGGCAGGAGCAGGTTATCAACCAACTCCTATGAGTTCAGCAGAGATTCACAGTTACTAATGCTGTTCTGGAATTTAAGCTTTTAACACTTGTACAAGAAGTAAGGGAGACAAGAATGGCCTTCTTACAGAAAAAGTAGAAAACTGGAGCAGCATTTTAGCTTCCCTTACCTTCTCTTTTTAATGGATATCTTAAATATTTAAAACATTTGATAAAATGATACACATTCTTATATAAGAACAATTTTAAGGATAAATAAGTATCTAAATTGTGATATAACCCTGGGGAGTTCTAAAAACCCAATGACAGCAAGAAAAGGCAAAATGTCTATAGAGTAGAAAACACCAAACTAAATGGCAAATGGACAGGAAGAAAACATTTAGAGCAGATGTAACAGATAAAGATGAATATTTACTATATAGAACAACTCAAATAAAAACAGGCAGAGATATCAATATCAACTAAAACAAAAACAAATTTTAAAAATGTCCAACATCACAAATAATTTAAGAAATATAAATAAAATCAAGATACTCTTGCCATGAAATTACAAATTGAAGATTTTTGTAATATCTGTTATTAGTGAGAATATGGAAAAAGAATCATTCTCTTAAAATGTTGGTGAGAATGTAAAATTAAACAACTTTACTAGAGGGCAACACAGCCAATGCCCACCAAAATTAAAGATCTACATACCATTTAATTTCCATATCTAACTTTCTCTTATTCTAAACAATCACACTTGTAAATTTTCATATAAATAAAGGAATAAAGGTCTGGAATAATACGCAGCAAATGGATAATGGTTTCCTATGGGAAAGGAATTGTATGTGAGTAAAAAGAGGAAAGAGCTACTTGTACTTTTTAATTCAATATATTCTTACCTGATGTTTGAATTTTTATGTCAAGAATGGTTGCATGCATACTTGCATAATTTCCTAAGTTATTTTTTTAAAAGACCACAGTAAATTAAAGATATCATGTGTGATTAGAATATTTCAGATACTTTTAGTTATAATGGCACTTTTCAACATATTCTCTAGTCTCAGTGTTTTTATACTTTCCTTTGTGCTTTCCTATCTTTGTAATCTATCTTTGATTTTGGTATGGATTCCACAATAATATCTTCCAGTTCAAAAATTCTAACAGTAAATTGTCTAAAAAGTTTATCCTATCTATAATGGTATTTTACTTTTAGTGACATTTTTCATATCTACAATTTCTAATTAGTTTTTTTTTTTTTTTAATATCCACACATTCTTATTTGGTTCCACCTGTCTGACTACATAATTTCTCACTCCAGTCCAGTGAAAGTTATTTTATCACTTACCCTATGGGGAAAAAAAGGATATTTATTTTAAAAATTTTAACAGATCCACACATTAACCTAATTTTATTAACGTATAAAGCAAATTCATGTTTGTGCAACTGATATAGCTGTCTTTCTCAAAAGTAGATTTCTTCATGTTTTTATGTCATTTACAGTGAATACGGTAAAGTGGCCCTGCAGATATTAGATCTGATGAGTTAGACCAAATAACTGAGAATGGTGCCAAAAACAGATCAGCAAGTATCATAAATGTTTAATTTTCATTGTTCCAATCTTGCTTCAACTCCATTTTTAAATTTTCGTGAAGTTATTTAAAAGCAAGACTACATGCTTATTGCTTCCTTTGTGGCTCAGCTGGTAAAGAATCCACCTGCAATGCTGGAGACCTGGGCTCGATCCCTGGGTTGGGAAGATCCCCTGGAGAAGAGAAAGGTTACCCACACCAGTATTATTTAAGTTTGGATATTCAGGCTTCAGAAATTTTGCGGTACTTTCTTTATTAAGATTTATATATTAGGATTAAAGTGCTAAATAATGCAACAAGGATCAGCAATTGTCAGTCAAGTGAAACAGGTTCTTTCTAAGCAAGGGATCATGAATAGAAATATAAGATATTAAATAGTTCATTTTAACTTAGAAATATAAATAAACATTGATTTGTCAATCTTTTGATGTTATTTAAAGATACAAAACAACTATTTAGGAATAGCTAATACCTACTCCAGTATTCTTACCTGGAAAATCCCATAGCCAGAGGAGCCTGGCAGGCTAAGGGGTCACAAAGAGTTGGAAAGGACTTAGCCACTAAGCATGAATGCATGAACAATAGAAGTAATTAGTCTAATCATCCTCTATTATTAATTTATTCCTGTTTTCCATATGTCCTAGCACATACTCTGCACTATTTAAATGAAGGTCTTAAATAAACTATTCACAGAGATGGGTAGATAGATGGACAGATAAACAGATGAATGGAAATGAATCAACTATTCAACAGAAAGCACCAATCTCATCTTAAATTAGTCATACCTAGTATGACCTAGTTACGATCAGAGAAATGGCAAATCTGATTTCAAATTAGTCAAACCTAGTGTGACCTAGTTGTGATCAGAGAAATGGCAAAACCAAGTAGCAAGTAGGTGAGATAGAGCAAGGTGAGAAAATGGAAGAAGTCAAGAGCAGAAGCACAGTAAAAGCACCTCATGGAGGAGGCAAGCCCTCAACTAAGGTAGAGGAGAAGGCTTTACAATCAAATGCACAGCGGCAGAAATGATGACCTGTGGGCCACAGTGACATCTTAGAGTAGGAGAGATGCGTGGAAGTTATGCATGACTAAGAACAGAAGCAAACTGTGCAAGAAAACACATGCTCTTCCTTTTAACCACATCTTTGTTTTGCTATCACTGTAAACATTTTAAATAAAAATATGAGAATAAGAGTTCAACTGTCTAGCCCATCCTCCTCATTCTACCTACAGTAAATTGTCATCAGGCATAACAAAGGGGAGCAGGTATTCCAAATAGTCAATTACTGGTAAAAAGTTAATAGATATAACATGAATCAAAATATAATAAAAACAAAACAGTAAAAGGTGAGTAAGCACATCTTAAATCATCTTTGATAACTTAGACTCATTTAAGTCCTTACAGCACCCATGAAGCAAAGAAAAACTGTTATCAATAATATATATTAAACGTCAATGCATGTCAGGTATTACAAGGTATGCTTCTTGTTATCACTTCACTTAACAGTTACTGTGCACTCTTGTGAAGTATTATTACTCTTGTTTTATAAATAAAGAAATTCAAGTTTGTAACACTGCTTACCCATCAATGAGAGAGTTAGCAATAGGTCTGATTCCACAGCCCCAATACTTTGTCATTAGCATTGTGCGTGTTATACGATTTTTAAAAATTAGTAGTTGGCAACAATCTTCCCCTGAAATTGAGCCAATGTGACTGTATTTACCCAGAGTGTCAAGAATATTGTCCCAGAAGTGATGGACCACCTTTTTCTTGATCACAGTGTACTACTAGTAGGTGAGTTCCTCTAGATTTTATTTGTACAAACAATTCTTCCTTCAAACTAAATTACAGCAAAAACACTTACCACAAAGGAAATTGCTAACAAAATCATTATCTACCTCAGTACAAACTAATGCTATTACCTCCAGGAAACAGAAGCAACTGAATTACATAATAGAAATATTAGTTTAAAAGGTCACTGGATGTCAGGATGCATCATTTTACAGAAGCCTCCGGAGACACCATTCATCAGAAATTACAGTGCTTGAAACACCAAGTTCAATGCCATGATTCAGCAGATCTCTCTCTTCCCTAGCTTATTTAGCACCAGTTATGAAGATCTGGAAGGGAGAAGACAGTTATTCTCTCCCTGAAATATTTCCTTTCACTTATAAAGAAGAGAGAAAACCAGAGAGGCCTCTCTAAGCAACACTTTATTAAATATATATCTAATACCCTATATAAATATATAGAGCCTGTACCCAGAAATCAGCTTAAGGAGGAGCCAGCTAAGTCCCAAACTCTGACTTAATAATGAAACTAAGACTCAGTAAAGGGTTTAATCCAATCAAATGATGATTGAAAGAACCACAAGTAAAGAGGGGTAACAATATTACACCACTGCTCTCAGCTAGATAAAAGCCATTCAGTATAACAAAAAATGAACCAAAGATACTAAACTTAGTGATATTTTCATCCTTCTATGTCATTTAAAAACTTCAGTTTTTTCTTCTGGAGCCTACACTTGCATAGTAAAGGAATTTGGTGAAAACTGAGTCATTAGCGTTTGCAATACATTAAAATACTTTCCTAACTCTACACTTAATGTTAGTGAACCTGAAATAGTATTCAATAATCATATTAAGATAAGGATGCCTATGTTTTAAAATGTTTGGTAAGACCTGCGTATACACTCCAGAGTACTAATTTGGGATTAAAAAGCAATTATAATTGCCAAAGAGCATACATTGATCACTGATCCTACCACTCTGTATACAGAATACTGTATACAGCTCATGTTAAACATAACCAAGAAACTCTAGTAAAGGGAAAGAAACAGAAAGAAAAATTTATTGGACGTCAAATGAACTGAAACCTGCAAATTTGTCTTTTTCTGATTTTAATTCCAAGATTCACTTTTTATAAAATGCACAGGAAAAATTATTAGTACTAGGGATCAAGTACATCTCTGTTAATTTAATATGTGCCCTATTAAATTTAAAAAATTAAATTTTTTAATGTCCTGTTACAGACCTCTTTGTACATTAAGGTTACTATTGCAAAATAATATATTTACCAAGTTCTCTCTGTATCAAATTAAAAAGCTGGAACAAAAGAGTATAAAAAATATTATTTTATTTTTTTAAATTACACACTATTTACATTTCTTAAATTTTAAAACTGAGTATTTTCTGCCACTATGATTCTTATTTTATCAAAACACATCCCTAATGTTCACCATATTCTAATACATAAAATATAATACAACACTTTAGAATAATCTTTAGCTACATCTTTGACAGCTAGACATACATATACCCTATGTCCCAAGCAATTCTATTCTTAAATCAAAAGCCAAGAGACATTCATATATATATATATATATATATATGAGAAAATTTAAGCTGTATCTACAGTTTCCAAAAAATCAGTAACAACCCAAATGTCTATTAACAGTAGAGCTGAAATATAAATTGTCCAGTAATCTTACAGAGAAACACTTCATAGCACTAAAAATGAACTTTCTCTACACATAGTGGGGATGAAGTCATCGACATATTGTTGAGTGAAAGAAGTCAGATACAAAAGAGTATGTATTACATAATTCAATTTACATATACCTTTTAAAACAGGCAAAACTAATCTATGGAGCTAATAATCATTTGGGTGAGACAGTGACCAGAGGGAGCCTGAGGAAGATGATGTTCTCTGCATTCATCTGTGTGGTGGTTACCTGGCAACCACCTGGCAAAAGTTCACCAGGCAGTACTCTTACAATGCATACTCATTTCTCCTTACCTGTTATATTAATACTTCTACTTAAGATCATCACTTCAAACATTAATCATACTTTAGAATTTTCCTAAGACTGCATCCTGGAATAATGAATTCATTCTAGCAATAGTTATCAGAGTCATCAGCTTCTAGTCATGACTTTCTACTAATTAATCATGTGATTTTTAATATAATTTAACCCCTCAGTGATTATTCTAATAGTCAAACACATCTCAGAACTTCTGGAGATTTTTTTTGAAAAATGTTAAATCATTTTTATTTATTTAACAAATATTTATATGAGCTTACTGTTGGGTTGACCAAAACGGTTGTTCAGGTTTTTATAGAGATGTATGGGAAAACCCAAATGAACTTTTTGGCTCACCCAATATATATAAGACACTGTTGTAGAAACTTGTTGCTTTTACTCTAGTGGAAAGAAATTAGAAAATATGCAGCAAACATGAGAAGGGCAGAAGGAAGACATAAACTGCAATTAGTAATTGGAAAGTATGAGTTCTTAGTCCTCCTTCATGTCCTACTCTTTGTGAACCCATGGACTGTAGTCCATCAGGCTCTCCTGAATTGGAAAAGTATAGATATACACACACCAAATGAAATTTTTAATCCAGTATAAACAAATCTGAACACGCAAACACAGAAGGGAACCTCGCTTTCAATAACTATTTCACTATGCTGTGAGGTAATCTTCTCCCAGGGTTAACACTCCAGCATAAATCCTCATGAGTAAGTCTTGATAACACATGAAATGTTTAAGCATTTCCTTAAAATCACAGAGAAAAGAACTGAAACCAAAGAGGCAGATTTTTCAAAGAAAGAGATTAGGTCAATAATTAAGAAGGAACTTTAAACAACCAAAATATTTTAAAAGGCAGTGTTAAAAGAGAAACTTGATATTGGATTGTAAAGAAGCAAGAATTTGTATTTGGGAGGGATTTGACCTACAAGACTTCTCTATGATTTAATTCAAAGAATAGAAATTATCAGTTAGGAGCTTTGAAAATATATTAAAATATGACATATGTTTAAATGTTTATTGCATGTAAACAATAAAAGGCATACACAAAATTACATTCATAATAAATTGATATTTAAAGTACCCTATCATATATCTTAAAATATTATAATTATACATATATGGTATAACAAAAATTAAATTTTATATTCTTTTTTTACTGAGCATTATATCTAAGTATTTTTAATATGTCAATTTTTACTATAATTCTAGCTAGGTTAATAAGAATGTTTGTATCAGTAAATACACCATTCTTAGATAGAAATATATATATATATATAAATTTCTAAAAAAGCAACATTATTTCTTAAAATCTATTTTAATAACCTTCTAGGACAAAAGTGTAAAACACAAGCAAACTAAAAAAAAAAAAAAAATACTTATGTATGGGTATACTAAAGTCAAATCGCCTAAAAATTCAAATAACAGAATAAAACAGCAATGAAACTCATTGAGGCTGCTCTGTTTCTGCCACTCCCTAGTGGCTGCAAATTATCTTTCATCAGTTATACCCAACCACACTGAAAACCCTTGCAACTGCCTATTATACACACTAGACATTTATAGAATATTACCAACAAATATTTATTGTGTAGCTGTAGCCTTTCTAATCCATTCTCCACACTACAGTTACAATGGTCTTCCTAAAATGATAGTTTTTTCAAGTCATGCCCCTTCTAAAAGTCATAAATGCTTTCCCTTCTACCACAGGATCACATATAAGTTCCTTCCAAGGACTCTTTGGGTGTCATGCCCTGGTTACTTGTGTGGCCTTACTTCTCCCCACTCCATCTGGACTTAGTCTTCCAAACACATGGCTCTAATTTCAGGTTCGCTGAACTTTTTGGATTCTCATCTCTAAACATGAGCTGTCACTTCTGCCTAGAACACTATTTCCTGATCTTTCATCCTAACTTCTACTCGGTCTTCAATATTCACTTGCAAGAAGGAAAGATCTTCATGGAGAAGACCTTCTTGGCTCCCCACATACCCAGTGCTTCACCTCTACAGCCATCTCATGGTGGGTTACAGGACTTAGTTGCCCACCTTCCTCACCATCAGCAAGACAGGGACCATTGCTCTGTCACTGCTCTGTGCCCAATGACACTTAGAAAATTCATTATCTGTTGCATGAATGAATGATATAAATGCCAGCTGTTGATACAATATTGGTACTGGGTTCCTGGAACACTACCCAGAATAAGAATATATTTCCCACCCAAATAACTTCCTAGTTGGGGCATTTGCTTAAATTTGAAAAAGTAGACTAGAAAAGTAGGTGACCATGACCAAATTACTTTACCTCTTCAATCTTTATCTCCTGCTACTGTAAACTGGGGAACATTCACCATTTCATCCTGTGGTATAACTATCCATTCACTGATAAAACCAGAAAATCTGCCATCATCCTTGTTTCCTCTCTCTCCTTCTATCATACCTAATCCAATCCAAAAGTCTGTACCTACCTAAAAAGAGATATTGCAATCTATCCACTGCTCCCTATTTCTTTTTTTCTTTCCTCACAGATAATCCAGCTTTTCTATTGGACTTTCAGGTATATTTTCCCATTCTTGCCACCATCCAAGTTATTTGTCACAGAGCAGTCAGAAAACCTTTATCAAGCTATAAATTTAATTGTTGCTCTACTTAATCTCCCTCAATAATGTCCCACTGCCCTATTAAATAACATAGCCCTTAACAATATCTCCAAATTCATCTCATCCAACTATGCCCAAACAAAATTCCAGACATACTGGCCACCTTCCACATCTTGCATCACATCAAGCTTTGTCCTGCCTCAGAGCCTTTGCATATGCTGTTCTCTCTGCCTAGCACACTGTTCCCTTCATGTGTTGTTTACTTCCTTCAGCTTCAATGTTATTTCTCTTCAGAGACATTTTCCCTGAACATGGTATCTAAGTTGTTCCCTCAGCTCGCATTCCTGTTATTCTCTATTATCATGCTTTCCTTCTTTGTATTCAGCACATTCTCACGGACAGAGGCATGCCTTGGTACACAGCAACTGACTATTTCCTTTAGATGTTTTAAGGAAAAAAGAAAAGAAAGGAAGCTGTACACAGGCAGAACACACGCAGTCTATTTTGATGTGATCACAGGTCCCCTGTTTTCTCTAAAATTCACCTTCAGTCTGACATCCATCAGTTAAGCTGGATAAATACCCTCTGTTCTGACTACTACTGTTATTGTATAAGTTACCTGAGATAAGGCAAGGATTGATGTAATTGAGTCAATTTAAGTAGATGGCTATTACCTCAGAAAGGATGAGATATGCCCATGGGGAAATGGAAAATAAAGTGCTTGACAGTTTTGATAAGAGAAACAAATCCAGAAAGTTCTGAAAATGAAGTGCCACTTAAGGGTGGTGGCATTAGGAAGCCACCTTGTGATAAGGCTTTGGAGGAAAAAAAGAAAAAATGAGGTAAAACAACATTTGAGTCCCAGAAACACGTGACTATAAACAGGAATAATACTGATGGGGATAGACAGAGGAGCAAAAATAAACCCTGATTATTTCACATTTCACGTATGGTTTTTTCCCTAGAATTTTCCCTGTAGAGAAATATTCAGCATGAAAATTGGAAATTTCATACAGGATGACCTAGAATGTAATCCAAATTTTATGAGTCAACCAATTCTTTTATAACTCCTAGGCCAATCTAATATTGTTGAATGTGTAATATTACTAATGTGAGGTAGGATAAAAATGCCAAGTAGATCTACTCTAAGGAAAATGTTTCCACTGTGCTTCGTGAGAGCTGGATGCACTCAGGTTCATTTTACATTTTTCACCTGAGGTATAATTTGCTCCCACCACTCAGCAATAAGCAGCTGTGTGCAATAAGCCCCATGTCACAGACGACATTAGACCATCTCCTGGGGTTTACAGGATGTTGATTCCTAAAGGCCAGATTTAACACTTCAGGGGAATATAAAAGCCAGCAAGCAACTACAGAAGGAGAAGTGATACATGGTGTTTGATTATTTGATGACTGCAACTTATTATGGGGATTGGTTACCACAGAAACTATGATCTGTAAATGGCCCTGATGGGATATGCTGAAAAATAGTATGTTGTGCAAAAACTGAATTGACTCACTGAACAACAGAGATGAGTGGCACCAGGGGGGATTACCTGGTGGCAGTTCTGGGTAATAGTCAACAGGTTTGAATGTCTAGTCAAAGCACTAATGTCCCATTTGACAACCCTGGCCTCCACTGGAACACCTGCTATATTGGGTAGATTTTTTTTTAAGGCAGCTCTGTTATAGAATTCTTTATATTAACTGAAAATCTACCTCAACTATTTATACCCATTCGGTATAAATAATCTATAATCCCTAGGGCCAACAGAATAAATCAAAATTGTCTTCTACATCCCTACAAACATTTGGAGAAAGCTATTATTGGGTGGGCCAAAGTCCATCTGCAACATCTTATGGAAAAACCTGAATGAACTTTTGAACAGCTCAGTGCATATGCTCATTTTCCTTATCTTCAGATTAAACTGCAGTAGCTTATTCAACTGTCACCTTGATTGTAGGGCATGGTGTTGAGTCAATTTAATGATCTAACCACTATCTTTTCAGTATGTTCCTATCACTATATCTCAACAATCAAAGCCAAGTGCACTAACCTAACATTAAAAGCCAAAATATATACTAAGTGTTTTGCATGTCTTATGCCATCAACTCCTAATAAGGGAAGAACTATAAGTACCATCTTAGAATGAAGATATTGAGGACTACAGAGATAGAAATGCCTGCTAGAGGCTGTATTGCTAAGTCGCTTCAGTCGTGTCCGACTCTGTGCAACCCCATAGATGGCAGCCCACCAGGCTTCCCCGTCCCTGGGATTCTCCAGGCAAGAATACTGGAGTGGCTTGCCATTTCCTTCTCCAATGCGTGAAAGTAAAAAGTGAAAGTGAAGTTGCTCAGTCATGTCCGACTCTTAGCGACCCCATGGACTACAGCCTACCAGGCTCCTCCATCCATGGATTTCCAGGCAAGAGTACTGGAGTGGGGGTGCCATTGCCTTCTCCAGAGGCTGTATAGTTAGAGACAAGTACAGGAATTGAATACATGGTTGGCTGCAAAGCCTGACTCCTGTCCGAGACTACTTATAAGCTTCTGGCAAGATGTGAGCAGAAGAGAGGGGAAAAGGGGGTAAGAGAAGTTTCTGATCATCTGTTAAATCCTAATTATGTTATTTTCTATATAAACTGACTTGAGCCACCTATGTGTTCAGTTTAACAACTCTTCTCCAAGTAATTGAAAAAAAAAGGGGGCGGGGGGGCTAAACCAGGCAAAGTTGAGGATGGAGTTGTCCAATATCTCAGGAAGTCTGAACTTACCATAGTTACAAGGCCACTGGATATTATAAGTGACAGAATTATACACTTACTAAAGTAACTTTACATTCAACCCTAATGATTGATATGTGTGGATGGATAGAAAGAAAGCCATACTGGAGGCTGAGAGCAGTAAAGTAACTCTCCCAACAGTCCAAACGAACTCTGCACAAAAGTCTAAACTAGATAACGTCACAGGGAGTTGGAACAAGGTATGTGAGTTCAAAACATGAAGACAACCTATAGGATAGGAGAAAAATTTGCAAAATATATAACCAGTAACAGATTAATATTCAAAATAAATAGCTCATACAATTCAACATAAAAAAAATTTTTGATTAGAAAAAGGGCAGAAGAACTGAATAGACATTTTTCCAAAGAGAAAATGCAGATAGCCAATAAGTCCATGGAAAAAATGCTCAATGTCACTAATCAGAGAAATGCAAATCAAAATCATAATGAAATATCATCTCACATCTGTCAGAATGAAAGTGAAAAGTGTTGGTCACTCAGTCCTGTCCAACTCTTTGCAACCCCATGTACTATATAGTCTGTCAAGCTTCTGTGTGCATGGAATTCTCCAGGCAAGAATACTGGAGTGGGTAGCCACTCCCTTCTCAAAAGGATCTTCCCAATCCAGGGATCGGAATTCCTAATTGCAGGCACATTCTTTACCATTTGAGCCACCAGGAAAGCTGTCAGGATGGGCATCATGAAAAAGGACACAAATAAATGTTTGTGAGGCTGGAGAAAAGGGATTCCTCTTATACTGTTGGTGGGAATGTAAACTGGTGAAGCACGATGGAAAGCATTATGGAGGTTCCTCAAAAAATCTAAAAATAGGAATACTGTATTAACCAGCAATTCCACTTCTGGGCATATATCTGAAGAAAATGGAAGCATTAGTTTAAAAACATACATGCACTACAATGTTCACAGCAGCATTTTTTATAACAGCCAAGGTACGGAAGCAACGTAAGTGTCCATCAACAGACGAATGGATAAAGAAGAAGTGGTATATACATATACCACAGAATATCACTCAGCCATTGAAAAAACAAGAAATTCCGCCAACACCATTGATGAACCTGAAGGGTATTATGCTTACTGAAATAAGGCAGAGAAAGACAAATACTCTACGCTACCACTTGTATGTGGAATCTAAAAAATAAAACAAGTGAATGAATAACAAAACAGAAATAGACTCACAAATACAGAGAACAAACCAGTGGTAGCGAGAGGTAAGGCAGAAGTGGCGAGGTAGTAGTTTATATGTCTTAATCCTCTACCCTTAAAAATGCTACAAGAATGTATTATATAGCACAGGGAATATAGCCAATATTTTATTTAAAAATTATAAATGGAACCTAACCTATAAAAATACTGAATCATTATGCTGTACATCTGAAACTAATATTGTAAATCAACTGTACTTCAAATATTTTTAATGTATAGAAACAGAGGTAGATATGTTTATAGTAAGAAGCTGAGGAAGTTTTTTTTCCAGTTTCATATTTTATAATAATCTGAGGTCAATTCCATGGGAGCAGAGGGTGGTGGGGGAATAGGAAGTTGAATTTGAGCATGGCTGCAAAGATTTAGAATAATATTTGAAGGGAATGGAGTGAGAATGACAAGGGAAAGGCATTCCTATAATAAACTTACCTTTCTGAGCCCATTTGTTGCCTGTGATATCCCCCCACTACTTTCTTCTCATAAATAGAACTTTTCTCTCATACAACATTTGATCTAGAAATCCTATTAAAGCATTTATTATGATAAAATAGTTGCATGTTTACTTTCAAACTAGATCATGTTTCCTTCAATGCTAAATTCCCAATCATTCTTTAAAACACAGCAGATGCTCTTATTATGTAAAGAAAGGGAGCCAGTTGTTGATTCATCTAATTATACTGCAGTCCCACACTTCTCCATGTTAGAAGCCAAAGCAGATTTTTTCATAAATAAAATACAGAATATTTATAAAATCTTTTTCTAATAATAGCAAATAGTTCACGTGAATCTGCCTACAAATAAGGCCATTATGTCCATACATTTTTTTTTTCCATATGCCCGAATAACATCATTAGTATCATTAACAGAACTAGAATTCTGGGATAGTCTTTAGAAACTATGAAATTAGCATTAAACTATGCATCATTGGCCATAGGTGTCCTCCTTGTAGAAACTGAGCTGCTGCTATCTACTTACCGGCTGACTTGCCTTCTATGGGTTGTGATATGTGAAAGAAAGGAATATTTATTTTTCTGTCCTTTTTATGTATACATAGCATAAATTCCTAAGGACCTGCCTAGAATGAATTTAAACTAGCAAAGAAATCTTTTCTTCATCAAAAATCCTTTCAACTATTTTCTTCCAAAGTAGACTGATTTGGGTGTGTACTAGTTAATAGTTTATAAGCTTGGTCTTCCATGCTGAACACATCAGAGGCTTTCCCCCCTCATGCCCAGATTCAGTTTCATGCAATTTTAGTAGTGCACCATAAGGAAAAGAGTGATTTTTGAGCTACAACCACATTATCAAAACAGAGGAGCCTCCTAGAGCCCTAATTACCAGAATCAGAACAGAGAATGACTATCTCCATTCTAGTTTTCTCTAATATTTAAGGGGAAAAAAAAGATTAACTGCTAATATTGAGAACAATGTTAGGTTAAAAATATGAATGAGCACCTATATTGGGCAGAAGCTATGTGAGGTATTGGGATGGTAACCAAGCCGCAGGAAATGTTATTCCCACCCTCCAGGAGTTGTACAGGCAAGTGGGATAGAAATTACATGAGAGAACAAAATAGTTTGTAAAGAGTTTTGAGCAGGAAGTCAACAAATGCAGCCAGTTAATTTACAACAAGGTGTCTTCCTTTTTAAATTGCTAAAGTTAAAGATCAGCTTTTTTTCTCCCTTAACTTTAGTAAAGCAAATAAATTTGTCTTGTCTTTCATAGCACCATATGAGTCTTACACAGGTGATAAAACATTAACAGATAACCCTCTACAACAAGCTTTAACTAACAACGTACCTAGAAGGGTGGCCACATGGTACCGGTGACGGGACTAGAGGGGGGACCTTGACTTAAGGAGAGAGAAGCGCCAAACTGCCACTCCGGGAAACAGAGGGAGAGGCAGGCCAGGGAAATATGTGGGTCTCTCCCCAGACAAGGCCAGACACATTCCCAAATCCAGTCCTGGGCCTCTCTGTCTTCTCTCTGCCTGTCACACAGAATGCACTCCCTGTCCAAATCAAAATGAATGCTCCTTCTTCCCTAATGCAGAAAAAAGCTTGTGTACCTAATTGCCCTCCAATGTCATAGTTCTCATCTACTCCATGTGAACTGAAGATGTTATTTACTCAAAGATATTTCCTTAGTAACAGGAAATCCTGATATCAATTGTTAAAGTAATAAAATATATTCCATATCAGTAAATTGGCATATATATATTGTTGGGCTTACTACTATTTTGTACTTACTGTGCACGCTAGGTTGCTTGAGGCATGTCTGACTCTTTGTGATGCTATGTACTGTAGCTTACCAGGCTCCTCTGTCCATGGGCTTCTCCAGACAAGAATAGTGGAGTTGGCTGCCATACCCTCCTCCGGGGGATTTTCCCAACCCAGGAATCGAACCTGTTTCTTACATCTCCTGCATTGGCAGTCAGCTTCCTTACCACTAGCACCATCTGGGAAGTCATGCACTGTTATTATTATAAATTATTAGGTAATGAACTCTTTGAGGACAAGAGTATTCCCAGTGTCTAGAAGTACATAGCAGATGTTCAATACATTACTAAAAGACAATATTCCTCCCACAATTAGGAGGGTCAAGATTACTTATTATCTGAATTTTACCATTATTTTCCATAAGTAATCATACAATGAAGATTCTATATGAAGTGGCTAGTTGATTAGAAGGAGAGATTTCAGCTTCACTTTACCATGAACACTACTCTTTTACTTTCTCTCTGCAGAATATTTTATAGTAAATGGAAACAGAATTTAACACTTTTCCAAAAATAATCCAAAACATGTAACAGTTTAATCACAGTCAATATGAAGATTTTCACCTTTTAGACCTTTGATCTATTTTTAATTTTGAGTCTCCACACAAGACTAATTTCCTCACATAGCTAACAGTGACTTACAACAGAATGATGAACACTGTAATTGTTCAGGATGATGAGATGGGTGAAAAATTGACTGCATTTTCAAATCATTACATTAAATATTGTTAGATTAGATGGCCAACTATCACACTGTAAGAGATTAAAGTACAACATAAATTGATGAGGAAATCATAATCTTAAAATTTTCAACAACAGTCTGGTATTGATTTTGATATAAAACTAAAAAGCTTGCTTAATACATTTTTTACTCAATTCACTAGTGCATGTATGCTGGGGGAAAATGCTATCTTGTATTCTATACCAACCCATTAAGTTAAAATGAATAAGTGTGGCATCTATTTGTCTTCTACTGCATTGTAGATAACCCCCAATACAAGAAGAAAACTAACAATGGGAGCAATTCATCAATCACCAAGATCATTTTGTCAACAAATTCTGCTTCCATTTCTAATAACAACAACAAAAAAAACCCCTGTTACTTTTGACATATATAGATATTAAACAGGTACCACAGATAAAAATTGCTAAATGAGTGGCTAGAGTAACATAAGACTGCAAAAATAAAGTCATTCACTCACTATACTTTAGCATTTGGTCTAATTATTTCATAATGACATTAAGCTGTAACCTGTCCTTTTGAAGTGAGTAAATGCAGACACACTGCCCATTCAGCTTCATCCATGTTGTAGCACACATCCAATGAACCGCCCTTTAGGTAGGTTCTGACTTGTGTATTTCAAGACAGCTGCTACAGAGTACCTCAAAATAGTTCATATGATTTATTAATATAAACCTGAATCTGATTAGGCTGCAGCTTTTCAGTGAAATGACATTCACTTATTTAAACATGGCACTTGACTGGGAATATTTCTTTTCCTGTGTCACTTTTTTAAAGAAGCATTTTTTTATCAGGCTGTCTGTCATTAAGACAACAAATGTGTCCATATCAGCAAGAGTAAAAGGTATAAATGCAATCAATCAGCTAGTTGTTTGCAATCACGAGCACGAACACCTTAGTCATGACAATGCCTACATGAATTGTAATGCTTGGCAGGCTGTGGGAGAAGTGTTTAAAAACAAGACAAAAAAAACCATATGCACAGTACAGAGGTGAAAAAAATCTGGGCATGCAGTTAGAGAAGAAAATATAGAATAAAGAATTAAAAATACATGGCATAGGGAAACTTAACACTTGATGAATGAGTGACTCAAAACTGCTAGGGTAAGAAAGACTCATATATGTATCAATAAATGTGTTTATTTTACCTTGGGGAAGAAAATTAACACTCTTCTCAATCTTTTTCTTACTCTTATTCTTGAATGAGTTTCAAGATAGAATAAGAGAAAAGAAAAGTATAGGCTGTTTACACATAAATATCCCCAATGATATCTGTAATATGACTATCCCTTGAATCAGCCACCTATTCAAAAAGTGTTAGGCACTTAATATAGACAGAGTATTAGAGTGAACAATGTACCTATATATTGTCTCTAATCTTACACATTAAATATTATTCCGATTTTACAGCTAAGGAAAGTGAGACTCAAAATTTGATAAACATACTCGATGTTATTCAGGTACCAGGCAAGTTCCAATCTCTACTTTTACTTTCCAGCCTCCAAATCAGGTGCTACCTCTAATTAGTCTAAGTCAATAATTCTCAAACATTTTGTATTTAGGAACCCTTAACATTTTTAAATCCCATGGGCAGAGAAGCCTGGCGGCTACAGTCCATGGGGTCTCAAAAGAGTCAGACATGACTTAGTGACTAAACAATAAACAACAACATTTTAAGAAGTTCTTCCAAAGCCATTCCTTTATATGGTTTGTATCCATGAAGTTATAACATATTAGAAACTAAATTTGATAACCTGGAACTTTTGTTAATTCATTTGAAAATAATACCATTCATTACATGTTAACACAAATAACATGCTTTGTTTAAAATTATCAGTGTTTTCCCAAAAACAGTTTTAAAGAGTGACATTGTTTTACATTTTTGTGAATCTCAGGAGACAACTGGATTCTCATCTCTCTTAATGTTCTGATGTCTCTCATAGTTTCAGCAAAATTGCCCTGTATATTGATGTGAGAATGAGTTTTTTTTTTAAAGGCAAATAAATTCTTACTATTATTATACTAATTGTTTTGACCTCATAGACCCCTCCCCACAAAAGGATTTCAGGGATCCATCACCATTCCCTCAAATACATTTTGAGAATCCCAGTTTTCAAAGTGTATTACTGGGTCGAGAAGATCCCTTGGAAAAGCGAATGGCTACCCACTCCAGTATCTTTACCTGGAGCATGGACAGAGGAGCCTAGAGGGCCACAGTCCATGGGGTCGCAAAGTCAGACACAACTGAGTGACTAACACCTTCACAGTGTAATCTGTTTTAATGTTCCTTTATATTTAAAAGATTTGTATTTAAGCTTAATTAATAGTACTTTATGTTATTTTTCTAGGAATAGGTCTTTAGATCATCTGAAAATACTGAATTCTGTTAGAAAACCTTACAAGTCTTAAAATATTTGTTTCCATGAATATACAGTGATTATCTGAAAAATAAACCCACAAAGACAATAATTAAGCCACATGGGGTTGAACACAGAATTTAGAAAGTTGGACACATAAACACACTACACAAATATACAAAGCCATGTATTAAACAAAGTATAATCAGCTATAAACTAAATAGACTCAGAGTCCTTTTTATGATAATTGATTCATGCAACATCTTTATGTTGATATTTGATATCAGATCCAGAACTCTCACTTTTTAAACACAGAATTGAAAATTTACAGGCCTCTTTCATGTGGTACTATTTATGAGTAAATTATCTTTCTATATTCAGTTCAGTTCAGTCACTCAGTCGTGTCCGACTCTTTGCAACACCATGAATTGCAGCACACCAGACCTCCCTGTCCATCACCAACTCCCAGAGTTCACCCAAACTCATGTCCATCAAGTCAGTGATGCCATCCAGCCATCTTATCCTCTGTCATCCCCTTCTCCTCCTGCCCCCAATCCCTCCCAGCATCAGGGTCTTTTCCAATGAGTCAACTCTTCGCATGAGGTGGCCAAAGTATTAGAGTTTCAGCTTAAGTGAAAGTGAAAGTGAAGTCACTCAGTCGTGTCCAACCCTTTGCGACCCATGGACTGTAGCCCACCAAGCTCCTCCGTCCATGGGATTCTCCAGGCAAGAATACTGGAGTGGGTTGCCATTTCCTTCTCCTTAGCTGGGGTTAAAAATCTTGACTTTAAAAAAAAAAAAGAAAGATTTGACATTTTAACAGATAACTTATTTGAAAGACTTAGAAAGCACGTATGTACAAACCAGAAGATTACTCTCAACTGGTACAGTACTTCCTAAACTGTAAACTCATCTCCGTAAGCTCATCTATGCCATGAGATTTATCACTAATACTTCAGGAAGATGTGGACCCAGACTGGCCCCAAAGTGGTACTTAAGTTTTTTGCTAAGCGCACATCTATGTTTTTCCACTCAAAAACTGACAAGATATAAAACACATTTAAAATCTTTTTTAAATACTATGCAAAAACAATCCCTTTGAGGCAGCAACGCTAGATGGTACTTAAACAAATAATTCTTTTTTTTTTCCCAACAGTAACAATTTTCTTTAGATTCTTTTACAAAACCTCACTACACAGCATGAAGCATAATTTTCTGGTAAGCAACTATAAAGTAGAATTAACTATCCTCAAATGACTATGAAATTAAGTCAGCCATATCAGATTAAGATGACCATAAATGAAGTTTAAAACATGCTAATTTACATAGCCCCCCTAACTATGTTTAATTGCCACATTAAAAATCCGAAATGCATTCCCTTCAGATGCTGGTCTGTGCTTTTACAACTCAGAATCGTGTCAATGAAATTAACTTGCTTTGTCTAAATGTTGCATTTGGTTTTTTATCTTATACTGGGAACATTCACTAGCTCTAGCTATTGTGTCTAAATATTTTTATTAAACAATTAATGTAATTAAATCCATCAAACTGATTCTCCTAATGAGATGAGCAACGTGTTAAAAAAAAAAGACTCAATCTTCTACAACACAAGTTATCATGAAGAATTTATAGAAAAGATATACATAAATGCTGTTGTCCATTTCTATCTGATGGAAAAGACCCTGATGCTGGGAAAGACTGAAGGCAAAAGGAGAAGCAGGCAGCAGAGGATAAGATGGTTAGACAGCATCACTGACTCAAAGCACATGAATCTGAGCGAACTCCAGGAGATAGTGAAGGACAGGAGTCCAGCGTGCTGCAGTCCATGCGGTTGCAAAGACTTGGACAACTTAGTGACTGAACAACAATCTTTAACCATGTTGGACATACTCATCTTCTCAGGAACTAGGAAACTGAAGATAAGCAAAGGCACCAGTCAGTGTTGGAATTACTGCTTTACCATTGCACACCACACACTTCCCACCCCCACACTCACTAGTTCCCGCAAGCCATAAAAACCCTAAGCTTTTCACCCTAGGGCAGCCCAGACCCTTTAGACATCCTGCCTCAGCTCTGAATACCCTTTTTCCCTGGCCTATCAACCAGTTACTTTTTGATTCAGAGTATAGACCATTTTAAAGAGGGAAATGGCAACCCATTCCAGTATTCTTGCCTGGGAAATGTCATAGAGAGAGGAACATGGAGGGCTACAGTCCATGGGGTCACAAAGAGTCTGACTGAATGATGAGCACACTCACATACACACACACAGAACCATTTGGCTTGTTGTTGCTACACCCTCTAGGGCCTCCAACTCTAGAAAGAATCATTTGATTTGAAGACCCAGCTAGTTTGAATGTGATTTCCTTTCCGCCATTTCATCTACTACCATTTCATCTTCCCTAACTGACACCATGGGCTTCCCAGGCGGTGCTAGTGGTAAAGAACCAGCTTGCCAAAGCAGGAGATGCAACAGATGTGGGTTCAGTCCCTGGATCAGGAAGATCCCCCGGAGGAGGGCACAGCAATCCACTCCAGCATTCTTGCCTGGAGAATCCCAGGGACAGAGGAGCCTGGTGGGCTATATATAGTCCATAGGGTCACAGAGTTGGACATAACTGAGCCGACTGAGCATGCACAGCACAAACTACACATAAGGCATGACCTCATCAACCTCTATTCTCTTGTCCCTCAAAGACCAAGATACCACTCAGAGTTGAGGACAGATGTTTTACTCCACCAGTTATTTAGGCAACTCCCAAGCATTAATCAAAGTATCTTTTCCCATTATCTGCCATATAGAGTCTTCAACATTGGCAGAGCAAAAGAGATAAAAGAAATTCTGACCTGCTCAAGGAAAAACCACAAAGCATAAAATCATCTTGGTTTCCTCCATGACATGATACACTTTGGTTACCATCAATGCCCAAGCTCAGTTAGGAGTGAGAAACCCAAAGCATCCACACTAGATAGCAAAGTGAGAATGATCTAGACTGACTCATTTCAGCTCGTACAGTAGTTAGTTGCACTGAAAGGCTTGTTCAGTCAGTTCACTATGTGCCCCTATCCCCAGAAGATCAGTGAAAAGTTTTCAGACTAGAAGTAGTCTTCTTGTAGCCACTGGAAATGACCAATTCTAACAGTTAGTCTTATGGCCTTAGGGCAACAAGGGTAGATACAGTAAAACCAGGGAAGAAAGGGCAAAATTCTTTTAAAGTGTGGAAGATTAACATGCATAAGGACAGAACGGTGATTTTAATAACCCTGACATGTTTGTTGTCAATGTTTTAAAACATTTCATTTTAGTTTTTTCTTCTATGTCTTTTTCTTCTATTTCTTTTAGTCTTTTCTTCTTACAGGCTTCCCAGGTGGCACTAGCTGTAAAGAATCTGCCTGCCAATGCAGCAGATGCAAGAGACCCAGGTTCAATCCCAGGATTGGGAAGATCCCTGGAGAAGGAAATGGCAATCCACTCCACTGGGTCCCTCAACTCCAAATGTAGCTCCATTCTTTAATGAATGCCAAACAAGAAAGCTAAGCTAGAAAGCTAGAGCTCACTTCCTATACTCCCTGACAGCTAGACTTTGGCACATAATCCAGCTCTTGCCAAGCAGATGCACCAACAGGACTTGAAGTCAGAGTCAGAACACAGCAAGGCAGAGCCCAAACTGACTACTGTGGTTTCTGCTACTTTTACTTGCAGAATCAGTCGGAGAGAAGTTTGATTTTTCTGCAGGATAAATCCTAATGTCTAGCTCTTATTTTCAGGAGTGTCAAGAGCCAGGGCCAGCCATACATTTAACCAGTGTGAATCATAGCTGAGACCATGTGGTCCTAGAGCCAGCAGTTGTGAGACAGTTGCTAAATAGGGAACAAATTGCAGTTCCCCAGCTGACCAGCCAGCTCTAGCGAGAATCCCAGGGATGGGGGAGCCTGGTGGGCTGCTGTCTATGGGGTCGAACAGAGTTGGACATGACTGAAGCGACTTAGCAGCAGCAGCAGCATCCCAAACAGAAACATGCTCCTTGGATTTAGCAACAAATAAATTTCTGAACCACTGCACATTTTCACCTCTTTGATACATAAACTAGTACTTACCCTAAAGTATAAAAAGTCCAACAAATATTTATTGAATGAATTTTGAAGAGGAAGTTGGAAATGAAGAGAAAACAGGGAGGGAAAGCTGGAAGGAATGGAAAAAGATGGACAGATGCATGGAGATCTAGATTATTTTAAAGGATTTATAGGATATATATTTTCTTAGGTTTAGAAATCTTTGGTATCATTACAACCACATTAATTAAATCATATATTTGAATTTCTTTTCTATTGATTTTTCTGATTGAGATAAACACTTGTTCAAAATTGCTATCCTATAGAAACTTATATTGTAATATACCCCATAATTTTAGTTAAATGTTTTTAGGTTAAGATTATAATTTTGTCATAAATTTAATTACACATCTACAAGGGAAAAGATTTTCATAGTACATGAAGCTAAAATCAAATGGAGACAACATCAAAATAATGTATATGCAAAAGCTGTACTCTTATTATGTGCATACAAATTATGAAGGTGTAATATAATGCTTATGACAATATTTTAAAGCTGCACTTCTAATAGTGTGGTTCAAAGACCTCAGGTGGTCCTTAAGAACCTGTCACAGGTTCCACGAGGTCTCTGTTTTCCAAGTATGTATCTGTGCAAGGGTAGATTTTCTAAATACACTTCAAACAAAACAACACATTATGTCAGATTGAAGGCAAGAGTAGATATGGGAACCCAGCTGTGTGTGTTAAGCTACACATTAAAGAGATTTACAAAAATGTAAAAAAGTTCCACTCTTCTAAGTGTTTTTGTTTAAGGAAAAAATTATGTTTCATAGAAATATTTATATTAACATATGATAGGTTTACTATTTTTAATGTTTTTAATTTTCCCAATTTTAATTTCCAATATGCTAAATACTGACAAATCTAACCCATGTAAACAAAAGCTCTTTGGGGCCCTCAATTTAAGACTTTTTTTTTTAACTGTAAACCAATTAGCAAAATCCTATAACACTGCCAGAAATTTTTATAGAAATGATACACTGTATTAAATTTAACCAGCCTTCTGTATGTATAAAATACTAGGCAGTCTTTCTAATTCCTGTAGTAGAAAAAAACATGGTATTGAATACATGAGTTTAAATACCAGTTTCACAACTTATTAGCTGTGTGGACATCTGGTCCTTATCATTCTCACTTATATCAACATGACAAACTCAACAGTAAGCATATCAAAACTAAAATCACTGCATTTTGCAAGCATTCTTGAATGTTAAATTACCCAGTGATTTCTATATAATTATATACATTAATTCAATTATCTGAGTGTATTTCATAGCTAACTCACTGTTCAGAGTTACACATTCTGCAGTAGCAGTTGCAGCATAATTAAGTAGTGCTGAAGCCATCACAAAATTTCTCCTAAACTATCCATTTTATAGAGTCTCTACAAAAGCATTTGAATGCTTACGTGTTCAAATGTATGCCGTGATCCAAAGATTTCTTTCTCAGGAAAATGTTTGTGTAGTCTAGTCATACGCCTACCTTTCAGTGAACAAGTGTTTATCTGAGAGAGCCATCCAGGACACTCATCTTTGCCAGCAGAAGATCAACTTTCTCACCACCTGTTCACCAGGCATCCAAAGCCTAGAAATCTACCCTTCATTACTAACAATCTAATGTGCTCTCCGGAGAAGGCAATGGCACCCCACTCCAGTACTCTTGCCTGGAAAATCCATGGGCAGAGGAGCCTGGTGGGCTGCAGTCCATGGGGTCGCTAAAAGTCAGACACGACTGAGAGACTTCACTTTAACTTTTTACTTTCATGCATTGGAGAAGGAAATGGCAACCCACTCCAGTGTTCTTGCCTGGAGAATCCCAGGGACAGGGGAGCCTGGTGGGCTGCCGTCTATGGGGTCGCACAGAGTCGGACACGACTGAAGTGACTTAGCCTAGCCTAATGTGCTCTCAGTGAATACAATCAATTACTTTGCTATCTAAATTTTACAAAGTCTTATTAAGGAAAGTTAGTGTGAGAAACGTGCTCCAAAGTGGTAGTCCTCATTTTGTCCCTCGTATGTTCCCAAAAGAATTCTCTAAAATTTTGCAGTAAGTACACTTTTCCAGTTGACATTCAAAATGTTTCACTATAAGTTTGAACAGTGGCAAAGAATGTAATTGCAAGTATGTTAAAAATACTCTGATTTTTAAACAGAACCGTCGTATCACTCTTAAGAGTACCAAAGAAATCTAAATTCCACAGCTATTTGATATATACCATCATCCATTTGTAAAATACAATATTTAATAATATGAAATTTTACATGTTTAACTTATTTGCTTGAACTCTTTTATACTCCCTAGTAGCTCAGCTGGTAAGGAATCAGCCTGCAATGCAGGAGACCCCAGTTCAATTCCTGGGTCAAAAACATCCCCCTGGAGAAGGGATAGGCTACGCACTTCAGTATTCTTGGGCTTCTCTGGCGATTCAGCTGGTAAAGAATCCACCTGCAATGCGGGAGACCTGGGTTTGATCCCTGGGTTTGGAAGATTCCTGGAGAAGGGAATGGCTACCCACTCCAGTATTCTGGCCTAGAGAATTCCATTGATTGCATAGTTCATGGGGTCGCAGAGTCGTACACGACTGAGTGACTTTCACTTTCATTTATACTCACTTCCTCACTAAATTTTACCCTTAAGTAATGCATTTTATTTCTGAATGTTTATATTGATCACCCTATCATACTTATATTAAAATATATTATCTATAATAAAAATATCTTAAAATCTTATATATCTATTAATTTTATTTAAATTTATTTTTAATTGGAGAATAATGGCTTTACAGTATTTTGTTGGTTTCTGCCATATATCAACATGAATCAGGCACAGGGTATCTATTAACTTTATTTCCTAAAACTGTTGAGGTAAAACTGAAGATATATATTAGAAATGCATTTCTTAATGAAATAGATGGGACGGTTTTTTTTTTCTAAAATTGTTTATAGGCCTCTGGATATTAAATACTGCTAGTATGAAACAAGCTTACATATCAGTTTTCTTTCCATTTTCTCTTTATGAAAGAATGGAAAAAACCTTGTTCACTTAAATAGCTAGAAAAGTTAGCATTTTTATTTTAGCAATATTAATTCTTCAAAAACACATAATCATACAAATATTTTTAAGAATAGTTATCAGCTGATAACTCAATTACATCTTTCTACAAGTTTCTTAAAAACAACAACAAAAAATGGAAACCATCTGAGCTGCAAAAGAATCTGCTACCTAGAGCTTTTAAGTCATTAATTTTCTCCGTACCAATACTTCTGACTGATCCTCTGCTTGATGCAGGGGATACTTTCCACTTTGGAAAAATGCAGCAAAGTAATAAAGGCATGTGTGAGGCCTATCCACATTTCTTCCTGTTATATGAAAGAGCAATTGTGAGAAGGCAGTTAATAAAAGAAAATATGCTGGAGAAACACTGTCCCAGGTGAACCAGTTTTAGGCAAGACTATGGAGATCTAGGACTCAGAAATGGATTTCTTCAAAATCAACTATGTGTCCCTTGCAAAATGAACCTGTACCAAATCTGAAAACCTCAAGTCGAAAGGACACATTATCCTTTCATTCATCTTAGTATCTCAAACTAACTCCCTTTTCCCCATTCTCCCCACTCCCTCCTGTTCTTTCTTGCCTCTCTCCAAGGCAACCCAAAGCCAATTCATAATCACAAGAAGATCACCTCTGTATTTATTATAAAAGTACTGTCAGTGGCACAATCATCACAACACTACATAAGATCTAAATCCTTGCTACTCCAAGGATGGTCCTCAGAACAGCAGCTGAAGTATCATCTGCGATCCTGTTAGAAACGCAAATTGGGGGGCCCCATCAGAAGCCCACTAAATCAGAATTTGATTTAACAAAATCCACTCTGATTTACATACAGATAAGCACATAAACACTGACATACGAAGGGGAAAATGCTTCTTTGAAAATTCCAATATATAGAAACTTTTTCTTTTGAAAAAATAATCTCCGATTCTTTCTGATCTTGAGAATTAGGTGATCCTCATGTTTCTATTTTTGTCACCTTACTAGCACCATCAGTTTATTTTCTAAGACCATAAGCCTCGAACTAAATGTTGGCAACGCATTTCTGCCTCATTATCCTCGACTTCAAGAGTGTCCTTACCTCCTTCAATCTATGCTCTCCACAGCAGAAAGAGTAGAGGGATATAACAAATCTAACAGGGCACTTTCTTACTTAAAAACCCCTCAATTGTCCCCAACTCAAAAAAAAAAAGAAAAAAGTGGACACAATTATTTGGCCCCTATTTCCCTCTCTAGCCTCATCATGCAACCACTGTCCATCACCTACCATACTATTTGAGCTCCCTGCACACACCATGTGGTAACTGTGCACAGTGCTATCCCTGGCTGGAATACCCTTGCCCTATTGATTCTCTGGTTAATTCTTAACCATCCTTTAAGGCCCGACTCAGGCACCTGCTCCTCCAGGAAGCCTGCCTGTGTGCCCGCACACACACACACACACACACACACACACACACACACACAATGGGTAAAGTTTATTTGTTTTGTACTCTCACATCACTTTTCATATTCAAATAATCTGTCTCCCTAAATAGACAATAACCTCCTCCAAGGACTATTAAAATTAATGGCATGAAACAGGTGGTGAAGATAGAGTCAAAATGAATAAAATGAAATTTAATTCTTAATCATAGCACTGTAAAAGCTGTTGCAATTAGCATATTTGTTTTTCTCCACTCTTACGCTTCAGTATTTTTATGGCATCTGATAGACTAAAAACCAATACATAACAATTTTTAAAAAATAATATACCTCAATTCTTTTTTACCAACTCAGAAGGGTTTGAATATATATATACAGAACACGGCTCTGTGTCTTCAACAAAACCACATAATTTGTCTTAGTTACAGTTTCTTTTTTTTTTTCTTTTTTTGGCAATATCGCATGGTTTCGTACCTCCTCAACCACAGATTGAACCCAGCCCCGGCAACGAAAGCACTGAGTCATACTTACCACATCAATGCCAGGGAATTCCCAACTTTTTGTATTGATTAAACAATAATTGCAAGATCATATTAGATAGGAAGTATCAAATTAGGATGAAATGTGTAAATATACATGTATCTATGTATATATTTAGATAAACTTTAAAAAATGTATATATTTATATAAACTATAAATATTGCATACATAGCATTTATTTCTATTAAAAGTCATATCCAATATATCAAATCCTACTCGTTACAATGCTAAAACAACAAGAAATTGCTCAAGAAACAGATAAACTTTAAATGAGAAGGTCCTAACCTTTGTACTGCTGAACTTTAAATATGTAATTTAGTATAATATTAATATCCTGGAGTGACATTTACACAATTCTTTATTTCTTTAGTTCCCTGTACTTCAAGATGGATGTAGAGAATTAAGTGATTATGTGAAACTATTAAGCTTCTAAAACACAATCTGCTATAATGAGTATTTCATTTGTTGAAAACACCTCACGTTCATCCTTTTCAATACCTGCCTGAGACAGGTATCAATACTGATCCAGTTCATTTCATCACACTAGCAGCTATTGGATGTCCTACAACATGGTGGCCAATCCTGACACTCATGAGGAAAAGTGTCTCAAATACATGAAGGACTATAAAAAACACAAAGAGAATGAAAATGTCATAGATTTTGAAGGATGTATCTTAAGTCAGAGAAACTCAATAAATAACCACTTGGCTTAAAGACAAAAGAAGAATCTCCAACTGATTTAAAAACCACAATTAATCAACTTAGAAAGACAATAAACCTAGCACCCAGATTCCACATTCCGTTTCTCACTCAATAACCATAGCTCCTTGGAGAAAGAGCTGATTCCAGGGATGCGCAGCAAAGGTACACAAGGAGGAGCCTGGAGCATCTTGTTACACCAGAAAGTAAAGAAATACTCAAAGAGTGAGAAGACGTGTCACAGGGACTAAAGATTATAGATCACTGGGGGAGAAACAGGGAAAACATAAAGATAGAAATGGGAAAGGAAGGTTGACAGAACCTTTCAAAAGGCTGACAGAATGCTGAGAGCTGACTGATGTGGATTGCTGCTGGCACTGGATGTTATCATTTTACAACCTCAACAGTAACACTGGGTTCAGGCAAGAATTATCAATAGAGGCCAAGTCAAGAGGAGAAGTTTTTTTATTAGGAACAGGATATATGTATGGCCTCAGAATATGTCCCCAAAACCTACTCACCAGCAACAAGGGGAGAAATTGGACAATACCCTGAACGAACACTGAGTGCTCCCAGACATAACATCTGGAAAGGAAATATCACTTTTGTAATATTCTGTCTGAGAATGTGAAACCTGAAACTAAATTGTGAGAAAACATCAGACTTAAATGGGGATCATTCTATTAAAAAAAAAAAAAAAAAAAAACAGATAGAACTCTGTATTTTTCAAATATGTCAATGATATAAAAAGAGAAAAAAGCACTAAGAATTGTTTCAGACTATAAAGAGACATGACAACCAAATGCAGTATGTGTCCCTATACTGGATCTTGTACAAGAGAAAAGAACAAATATTTACAAAGTACATTATCAGGTGCACTAACAAAATTCAAATATAG
The DNA here is from genome assembly GCF_029378745.1 of Bos indicus. NCBI lineage: Eukaryota > Metazoa > Chordata > Mammalia > Artiodactyla > Bovidae > Bos > Bos indicus. Next base: position 57,305,303 of record NC_091763.1, on the reverse strand, counting down.
TAAGTTAGATAAAAACTAATATTATGCTATTTGGGTAATATTAAAATATACCTCATTCTTAGGAAATGACATTGAAATAATTAACAGTAAAGGAAGGCAATGATATCTCCAACTTATTCTCAAAAGATTCTGAAGAAAAACATGAATGTAAATGCCCACTCTGTATGTGTGTGTACAGTGTATACATAAATATCATTAAACACAGACGTATTCAGAAGTTCTCTGTACTACCCTTGCGACTTTGTGTAATTTAAAATGATTTCCAAATCAAAAGCTTTCTTAAAAAACAAAAGCAGAAGAATGATAAACACATAGTCCAAACAACATGAGAGGCAGAAGAATCAGACAGGGGAATCAGATAGGTGGACGTGAAGTGTAATATCTTCCATGACAGATGCATGACTGTTTTCTTATTACTATGTTTTGTAACTACATATATGTTACTTATTCTCACATGTGTAAAGTAGCATATTACAAAGCAGAATAAAGGTACAATAAAGCTCTTTAAGTTATTTTAATAGTTCAAAACTACTATAAGAATATGAGGAACAAAGTCCAAGCTTGCTGCTAAGTTGCTTCAGTCATGTCCGACTCTTTGCTACCCTATCGACTGTAGGCCACCAGGCTCCTCTGTCAATGGGGGTTCTCCAGGCAAGAATACTGGAGTGGTTTGCCATTTCCTTCTCCAAACTTGGTAGAAGAAGTAAATGAAATGGAGACTACAAAGACAACAGAAAATATAAATGAAACTGAGATAGGTCTTTGAGAAGGTAAATAAAATTGGCAAACCTTTATCTAGCCTCACCAAGACAAAAAGAGAAGGGGCTCAAATAACAGAATTAGAAATAAAAGAGAAGTTACAACTGATACCACAGAAATACATAGGCACTTAAGAAACTTTATAAATTGTATGCCAAAAGTTGAACCTAGAAGAAGTAGACAAATTACTAGAAACATACAATCTTCCCAGACTGAATCATGAAGAAATAGCAAATCTGAATAGACCAATTACTAGCAAAGAGATTGAAACAGTAATCAAAAACCTCTTCTCCCTTCTTACTGCTAAAACCAGATAGCACCATGAATTCAAAATCATGTCTTTGAATTCCAAATATTCCAAGAAGATTTAATACCTGTCCTTATCAAACTCTTCACAAAATTTAAGAGGAGGGAACACTTCCAAACTCATTTTAGGAGACCAGCATTATACTAATACCAAAACTAGACAAGGACACCACCAAAAAGAAAACCTAACACAAGAACACCACTAAAAAATAACACAGATGAACATAGATATAAAAATCCTCAACAAAATATTAGCAAACTGAATTCAACAACATTCAAAGAGTCACACATTATGATTGAGAATTCTTTCAGGAATGCAAGGATGGTTCAACATAAGCACATCATTCAGTCTCTAAACCACATTAACAAAATGAAGGGTAATAGTCATATGGCCATCTCAATATATTCAGAAAAATTACAAAATTTTTTGTAATTTACAAAATTATAAAAATTACAAAATTTCATAAAATTCAACATTTATGATTTTAAAAAAGCTCTCAACAAAGTGACCATAAAGGGAGTGTGTGTGTGTGTGTGCACACACATGCGCATACACACACACACTAAGTCACTTCGGTCGTGTCTGACTCTGTGCAACCCTATGGACTGTAGTCTACCAGGCTTCTCTGTCTTGGGATTCTCCAGGCAAGGATCATGGATGTGGGTTGCCATGCCCTTCTCCACGGGATCTTCCTGACCCAGGGGTCGAACCCATGTCTCATGTCTGTTGCATTGGCAGGCAGGGTCTTTACCAATAGCACCACATGGGAACATACCTCAACATTCTAAAAGCTATATATATATATATATATATATATATATATATATATATATGACAAGCCTACAGATAACATCAAACTCAACAGTGAAAAAAATGAAAGCTTTTCCTCTAAGATCAAGAAAAAGAAAAGGATGTCCACTCTCATCACTTATTCCACACAGTTAGAAGTCCCAGTCAGAGCAATTAGGCCAGAAAAAGAAACAAAGGCATCCAAACTGGAAAGAAAGACGTGAAACTCTCACAACTTGCAGATGACACTATTTCAAATGTACAAAATCCTGAAGACTATACACACACAAATAACAACTGAGAATTAACAAATTCTTTAAGTTTCAGGGTATGAAATCAATTTAAAACATCTGTTGGAAGGGAACAAGATGGTGGAAGAGTAGGTGGTCGTGGAGTATATCTCTCTCCATGGATACATCAGAAATACACCATCAGACACAGAAGTGAATGCTGAAAACCAGCTGAGAGTAGACAAGAGTACCTGACCAGCGGAAAAGAATATATGGATCCATGAAAAACTCAGCAGGATGAAGGAACCAGGGGGGAAAACAGGAGTGTTAGTAGGACTGAACTCGCCCTAGTCGGATGGGGGAACTGAAGCAGGGGTCCGATCACTACATCAGGGCAACTGTCTGAGTCAGAGGAGAAACATTTAAAGCTGAGAGTAAAACAGCTGATTTGTGGCAGCCTAAACAGAATGAGAATCAGATAGTCCTTGAGGCAGCCATACATACTCCAGACAGGCCACAGATGCCCTGGAAGGCACAGCGACTGGGAGCTGGAGTTTAGGGATTGTGGAGCAATCCCAGGGCGAGGGCTGCTCTTGACTATGGAGAGACAGATGGTGGGGATCTGAGAGAGGAGATTGTAGTGGGAACCATCTATGGAGGAAAGCCCAGCAACCATGGAAACAAGATGATACTGCTGAGTCATATGTAGGGGGTGGAGCCATCAGCATAGCCTCTCTCTCCCCACATGCCAGCACCGGCAGCTGAACAATAGAGAGGCTGGCCCATCAAATGCCTGACGTACTTAACTACAGAATAGGACCCCAGTAAGGGTGCCATTTTAAGTGCCTGATGTGCCAATCTACAGAGTAGGACCCCAGCCAGGGGGCCCCTCTATGTGCCTGACACACCAAACAACAGAGAATAACTCCAGGCAAGGGAGCCCTCTAAATACCTGAACAGGCGGAGCTACGGAGAAAGACCAGCCAAAGAGGCCTCTGATCACCACAAGAAGCCTGAAAAAAAGACTGATAGGGCCAAAGCTCCCATGGTGGAGGCAGTCCATGTCCCTGTACACTTGGTACCGCCAGAGTCCCCGCAAACCAAGCAGCTATGCCACCTTCATGCTCAACTCTCACTGGGGCAGAGCAGCTACAGGCAAAAAAGTCTTGCATCTAGGCACACAGGGTCGCTTCGGTCATGTCCAGCTCTTTGCGACCATGTAGACTGTTGCTTGACAGGCTTCTCTGTCAGGGGGGTTCTCCAGGCAAGAATACTGCAGAGTACTGGGCCATACTGGTTACCATACTCTTCTTCAGCACTACATTTTCTGCTACTCTAGCCGACAACCCCGCTGAGTACCTGGTGCTGCCAGAATCCCTGCAACACAAGCAGCTGCACGACCTCCACAACTGGCCCTCACTGGGGCAGACCCAAGTCCTCCAGGCAGCCTTAGGAGCAAAGCCCAGTGGACCACCAACAGGCAGAGGAGGAAATAAAACCACAATTGGAACCCAGGGGCAGTGTGGCTAAGGAAGAAGATCCAAAACCTTCCCACCAGCAGTAAAAGCTGCAGATTAAATCCACACTATCAACTAGGCAGACTCTGTGGCTATGGAATATAAAAAAGGACATTGAGAGTTCCCACAAAAGAAAATGCACTAGTTCTGATAGCTGTGGACATTGGAGGCAAGAACACACAGGAGTAGGACCAGATTAGAATCAGAGCAGCCCCCACAACAGGTCCAGAGATCAGCACATTGCTGGAGGGCATCCGAGGGAGGTGAGGTGGACTGTGACTCCCAGTAATGGAAAGGACTCTGAGAGCAATGATTCAAGAAAAACATTTATTATTCTTACGTTTTGACTTGTTCTGTAGATTCTCTTGGATTTCTTTTACCTTTTTTCTTCCTTCTGTTGTAGTTGTTGACTATATTGGCACTATGAAATCTAATTAAGCTTTTGAGCTTTTATTTTTTTCAGTCATATTTTTTATTGTTGATATAAACCTCTGCCTCTATACTGGGCTTTTGCGGTTCTGTAGAGTTGTTTTTTTTTTTTTTTCTCTTTAATTAAAAAAACTTTTTAACCTATTATTATTTTTTCTACATTTAACTTTTGTTTGCTTTTCCTACTGTTCTTTACCCCTTGCAGTTAATCTTTAATGTATATAAATTTTCTTTACCTACCTCTATTTATCTTTGCATATCTATTCTTTCTTTCTTTCCTTTACCCTCAACATATTTGTTAGTGTTATCTTATTTTTTTCTTTCCTCTTCCCTCTTTTTTTTTCTTTTTTTAAATAATTTTAATTTTTAAAACCTATTATATTTTTTCTACATTTATTCCTTTGTTTGACTTTCCTACTGTTCTTTTGCATTGCAGTTAACCTTTAATGTATATAAATCTTCATCTATCTCTAACTTTGCTTATCTATTCTTTTATTTCTTTCCTTTCTTCCCAACATATTTGTTAGTTGTGTTTTCATTGCTTTATTTCCCACTTGGCACCTTGCCTTAATTTTGTTTTCCAGTTTGTGCTTTAGTTAGTTTTGTTCTTAACTGGTAAATATAATTTTTTATTTCCTTTGTTCACCAGGTCAATCTATTGTACTTTACTTTTGTTGAGCTGTTTTGACTTTCTTTATGGGTGTATGCTGCTGCCGCTGCTGCTAAGTCGCTTCAGTCATGTCTGATTCTGTGCGACCCCATAGATGGCAGCCAACGAGGCTCCTCTGTCCCTGGGATTCTCCAGCCAAGAACACTGCAGTGGGTTTCCAGTTCCTTCTCTAATGCATGAATGTGAAAAGTGAAAGTGAAGTCGCTCAGTCGTGTCCAACTCTTCGCGACCCCATGGACAGTAGCCTACCAGGCTCCTCCGCCCATGGCATTTTCCAGGCAAGAGTACTGGAGTCGGTTGCCATTTCCTTCTCCAAAACCACCATATGACTCAGAAATCCCACTCCTAGGCATATACCCTGAGGAAACCAAAATTGAAAAAGACACGTGTATCTCATTGTTCATTGCAGGACTATTTGTAATAGCTAGAACATGGAAGCAACCTAGATGTCCAGGGACAGATGAATGGATAAAGAAGTTGTGGTACAGATACACAATGGAATATTATTCAGCCATAAAAAGGAATGCATTTGAGTCAGTTCTAATGAGGTAGATGAACCTAGAACCTATTATACAGAGTGAAGTAAGGCAGAAAGAGAAAGATAGCTATCATGTTCTAATGCATATATATGAAATCTAGAAAAATGGTACTGAAGAATTTATTTACAGGGCAGCAGTGGAGAAACAGACATAAAGAATAGACTTATGGACATGAGGAGAGGGGAGGAGAGGGTGAGATATATGGAAAGAGTAACATGGAAACTTACATTAAAATAGATATCCAATGGGAATTTGCTGTATGGCACAGGATACTCAAACAGGGGCTCTGTATCAACCTAGAGGGGAGGGGTGGGGAGGGAGATAGGAGACAGGTTCAAAAGGGAGGGGTTATATGTATACCTATGGCTGATTCATGTTGAGGTCTGACAGAAAACAACAAAATTCTGTAAAGCAATTGTCCTTCAATAATTAAATAAATTAAGAATAAAATCTGTTATATCCCCAAACACCAATAGCAAGCTATCAGAAATAGATTCAGAGAACAACCCTATTTACAATTATATGAAAAGAATAAAATACCTAGGAATAAATTTAACTCAGGAGTTTAAAGACCTGTACAGTGAAAACTATAGACATTAATGAAAGAAATTGAAGGAGACACAAATAAATGAAAAGATATTTTGTGTTCAAGGACTGTAACAACTAACATTACTAAAATGACCATACTATGAAAAGCAATCCACAGATTCAAGGCAATCCCTGTCAAAGTGCCAATGGCATATTTCACAGGAATAGAAAAAACAATCCTAAAACTTGTATGAAATCACAACAGAACACAAAGAACCAAAGCAAGCTGGAGAAAGAAAAAGTTGGATGCATCACATACCCTAATTTCAAACTACACTACATGCTATGAAAACAAAACAGTATGCCATAAGCATAAAAACAGACACACATCAATGTAACAGATTGCCCAGAAATAAACCCAAGCATATACCATAAATTAATTTATATCAAAGGAAGCAAGAATATACAATGTGGAAAGACAATCTCTTTATTAACTGGTGTTGGGGAAACTAAACAGCCACACGTAGAAGAACAAAACTCAATTACATCTTAAACCATTCATAAATATTAACTAAAAATGGGTTAAAGTTCTAATCAGAGGAAAACATAATTTTGAATGGTGATGGATGCTAACTAGATTTATTGTGGTGATCATTTTACACTACAGACAAATATTGAATCATGTTGTACACCCAAGACTAATGTAATATGTCAATTATACCTCAATTTTTAGAAAACTTAAAGAATACGAAAAGCCCGTACAATGAAGCACACCACAGACTAATAAATATTTTTGAAGTAATAATCAATTTGTTTTTATTCCACTGAGTTAAGAGCATAATCCAGTTCTTTAATTCTTCTGCTTCTTCAATTTGGTAAGCCTTTTCCCCTCAACAAAAAAAGGGTGTGGGTGTGGGGGTGTGTGTGTGTGTGTGTGTGTGTGTGTGTTTAGTGTAACAAATAGTACAGTTAACAAGGTATAATGTGAATCATTATATTAGCTGCTAACATTTATTACTTACTAAGTGCCAGGCTACTAACACTACCATGCTAGTAAGTGCTGAATATAGATTGTATCTTTCAGCAATCATAATCACTCTTATGACATAGATCTTATTTTTTTTTCACTACTCTTCAGAAAGAAAAACCAGCAACAGAAAGATGAGGTAACTCATGCAAGGTCATTCAGTGAGCAAGAGTCAGAGTCAAAATTTGAACCCAGGAAAGCTCATTCTAGACGCCAGGCTCCACTGAGTTTTTGTTACCTACCTGAACCTAAGTTTCTGACCTCAAATTTTTCTTGTGCTGAATATATCAGTAAAATGACCATCTAGTACTTTAAATCCAGTACTTTAAACCAGTAGGTAGAAAATAAATTATAGCTATTATTTCTATTCACTGTGGGCAGCAAATGCTGTATATAAAATTCAAAAACCAATGCTACCGTAGATTTGAATTTCCCTGTGTCTTCCTTCCTCTGACCCCTCATGGTGGAAAAAAAAGAAAAAATTGTTGAGTAATTAAAATGCTACCAGAGACAAAGTAATACAGAAAAGGTTTTATAATGGTCTCATTCTATATACACTAGGTAACTCACATTTTAAAAAACTTAGTATGTTATTTAGAAAAGGCGGATTTTACTGGACATAGAACAAGTTTTCTAGCAAAATATGATCACTTGACAGGTGAAGTGAACATATGTCATTTAATGGCAGCCTGGCATCTAGCCCCTTTCCTGATGTTACTTCAACTCTCTTTTAGGGAATCTTCTCCTTCACTATTGGAGAAGGCAATAGCACCCCACTCCAGTACTCTTGCCTGGAGAATCCCAGGGATGGGGGAGCCTGGTGGGCTGTAGTCCATGGGGTTCCTAAGAGTCAGACACGACTGAGTGACTTCACTTTCACTCTTCACTTTCATGCATTGGAGAAGGAAATGGCAACCCACTCCAGTGTTCTTGCCTGGAGAATCCCAGGGACAGGGGAGCCTGGTGGGCTGCCATCTATGGGGTCGCACAGAGTCAGTCATCCTGATGGAAACATGAATCTAAATGCATGCCCTCCAATTACAGAAACCAAAGGTGTCCCTCAGAGGCTGCTCTGGGATCATTTCTATACAATTCCTGGTATCGGCTGGTCAGCACAAAACACAAGGTTAGTCAATAAAACACAATCTCTTGGGACTTGGTTTATTAAACAGACTACGTACATACCATGGAGAAGAAAATGGCAACCCACTCCAGTATTCCTGCCTGAGAATCCCATAGACAGAGGAGCCTGGCAGGCTACAGTCCACAGGGTTACAAAGAGCTGGATACAACTGAGTTACTAACTTATGCACATACCAAAGACTAGGTCAGAATTGATTCAAGTCAGCAACAGAGCCTGGGCAATTTTGTTGACTGTTCCTGTTACCAAAACCTTTGGATATGGCTGATTCCTCCCTGTTTCAAGGAGAGGAGTCTCCCTTCAATCTAACTATGCAGTTTCCCTTCAGTCCTGAGAGCCTCCCTCAGTCTAAAAACTTCAGGTAAATTCCTCTTTTGACTTTAAATCAGTCTGTGTCTTTAGGGGATGAAATTATATAATCTTATTTAGCATTTCTTTGGATGACTTTTACTCTTTTCCATTAGTTTGGTACATATGCTAGCCAAAGAATACGAAGATCTAGATTCTAGTCCAGACTTTCATTAGCAGGCTTTAACATTTCCAGTGTGAATTCATTCATTCTCAATTTTTTTGCTCATCTGTGAATAAAGATGGTTTGAACTGTAAGTTTTCTTGCATTCATAAAATGTTAATGTTTTGTAGAAAAGATCAGAGTCTTACTGACAACACCAATAATACAGACTTTCTTTACAGAAATTAGCACATGGTTGTAATTGTTGAATTTAGTATTTTCTATTCATTTTTAAATATTGTTTTTCATATAAGTAAGATTTACAGCAGTTTCTGACATAAAGAATAGGAATAAAATAATTTCAGATGATTTCCCTAAGGGAATGACATCACATCTCAGAAGATCTACCTGTAAAAAATAAATAGGTTTGAAATACTATTACACAGTAAATACTATTATATTTTTAATATCCACAGGCAAAACCATACAGCTTCTACCAATTTTTACATTTTCTAGTATCACAATATTCTCCTGAAATGTGCTTTCCTTCATGTTTTCAAATGTTCTATAAATACCAACGTAACCTAGAAGTTTCAAGTTCAAGAGAATAAATAATAATTCCTTTTAAAATTTGTTGATGATTTGATAGACATGTTCTGCTAAATGTGTATAAAATTGATTGGTGCACTTACTAAGGAATATATCCATAACAGTACCATCAGTTCAACTTTTCTAAAAATTTTCTAAAAGAGATCTAAAAATACTGGTCAGCCAAAATGTTTTAAATTGTGTTAGTACTGAAACCATTACATACATAGCAAAGTACTATTATGAATTCTTATAAAAATTACAAAGTAAAGTCTTCCTCAAAAGCCATTCAAACCAAGGAGACTAACAATCATTAAGTCATGTCTATAAGAAACATGATTATTCAATATTGATACTTATCAAGGGGCAACTAAATTTGAAAGGCTATGAGATTCTGTTCCTCTCATGAAGGTTTTATCTCCTTAAACCTAATCTTAGGTATACTAATTGTTCCTAACTCTCAACACAATTCAACAAACAAGGAATTCCAACTCAACATAATGTCATACATACTAGAAAAGAGATGGTATTCAGTGCTATCTCTCAAGGATGCAATTAATTCTGTGTGGGGGCACAGAAAGAGCTACAGAGAAGAGGTGACAGATTAACCCCTTATAAAAACCTCAAAAACATGAAAATGACCTCAAAATATGAATAATAAACTCCTATTGTAGATAATGGACTTTGCAGCCTTTCATATCTGAGTTTCAACCCCAGTTCTACCCTCCTGTTGGCCATGTAAAATTGATCAAGTTGTTTAGAAATGTAGAAAGGAGGCCTCATTCTGCCAGGAACTGTGATCTTAGGCAATTCCCTTCGCCTCTCTAGGCATCAATTTCCTAGTCTATGAAAGAAGTCATGAAGTCATGCTTTAAGATCTTTAACTTGCCCTCTGATTCTAACATGAGTCTATATTATATATTATAGAAATTCCTATCCTCTGTTGGATGTGTTCATTTAGCAACTATTTACCCACAATACGTGAGTACAACTAAGTACCCACAATATGTCAGTGTTCTAGCACATGGAAGATGCCAGTGAATGTAATAGTCCAAAATCACATGACAATCACAGAAAATATCTATTGAATAACTTATAATTCAATAGATATTGAGTTATCTCTATATAATTTATTTGCTTTGTTGTCTCCTTGCTCACAATCATTTCCCTGTAAGTATGACATGTGTATTTAAAACAGTTAACACTGGTAAACAAAAGAAAAAACACAAACATTAACACAAAAAGAGAAATTGAAATGAAGATGAAGTATAGTTAGTAACACTGCCATCAAGATGATAGTTTCTCTAAATTCACATTCAATCAGTGAGCCTTAGCAACCTGACAAAAAAAGACAGTATGTTAATGAGCTCTCTAACCAATTTAGTATACAGCCATCTTTTCTTCCTCATTTAAACTATTACATAGTTTCTTAAGAGCTATGATATAACCAGGTAAGTTTTATTTAAAGATAAATAAAATCTGTATATGGCAAGCAAACATAAAAATCTACAATATCACTTTTTCAGATATTTCACTTCTCTATCTGGTATTTCTGGCTTTTAGACCATCTATGTCGTTACACAAGGTCTTTATTTAAGAATCATATTATCAGTTTTCAAAAACTGACTTATTCTTAGGTAAGTAATTTTAAAATTCAGGAATTGTCAGGCAGTTCCAGAAACTCAAGATTTTGTCAGAAGACAGGGAATTTGGATGGTGAGGTAGGTGGAGGGTGTGGATGGCTGAAAGGATACAAGATGAGATAAGACCTGAATTGACCTGCCCTCAGAATACACAGTGAGGAGTCACAGGGCAACTCAGTTTGGACTCCTCTTCTGGGTCTGCTTCTTGCCTTTAGCAAACGACTAGTCCTTTAGTATGCCTCTTCCCATTATCTCATGGCAATGTTGTCTTTATGGCTGCTCTAGCCTCCTGGATTCTGCAGCCTACTTTCTCTTAGAAAATCTGAGTACTTCTATATCATTCTAATAACTGCATCCCTCCTATAAGGAGAAACGATCCTATAGGGGGTGTGGACAGTACACCCTGGAACAGAGTTCTCATGCACAGCCCCTTCCATGATGTGCCCTCTGCCTGCCGTCCTATAGTCAGTGGTCAGGATAATGGGGTCACAGGGTAAGACACATCACCTCATGGCAAATAAATGGGGAAAAAGAGGAAACAGCAACAAATTTTATTTTCCTGGGCTCCAAAATCACTGCAGACAGTGAGTGCAGCCATGAAATTGAAAGACACTTGCTTCTTGGAAGAAAAGCTATGACAAATCTAGACAGCGCATTAAAAAGCAGACATCACTTTGCCAACAAAGGTCTGTATAGTCAAAGATATGGTTTTTCCAGTAGTCATGTACGGATATAAGAACTGGACCATAAAAAAGGCTGAGTGCAAAAGAATTGATGCTTTTGAGCTGTGGTGCTGGAGAAGACTTGAGAGTCCCATGGACAGCAAGATCAAACCAGTCAATGCTAAAGGAAATCAACCCTGAATAACCACTGGAAGGACCAATGCTGAAGCTGAAGATCTAATACTTTGGCTACCTGATGTGAAGAGCAGACTCACTGGAAAAGACCCAGATGTTGGAAAAGATTGAGGGCAGGAACAGAATGGGGAGACAGAGGATGAGATGGTTGGATGCCATCACTGACTCAATGGACATGAGTTTGGGCATACTCTGGGAGATACTGTAGGACAGGGAAGCCTGGTGTGTTGTGCTTCATGAGATCACAAAGAGTCAGACATGACTTAGCAACTGAACAACAATGGTGAGGCAGACAACTTGGCCTTATATGCATAAGGCACCCTTCAGAAGATTATGGCACAGTAGGTACCTTGAAGTTTCTAAGAAAGACACAGCGTGACTGCTAGGCACCTTCAACGGACTATTCACTTCGTACAGATACAGTCTCACCACAGAGACTGTATGTTCAGAGACTGAACCAGTCGTGTTCACAAAGTAAGGCCACTGCTTTACAGAGACAGGAAACAAGTATATATACTTGAAATTTAAAATTCAAAAAAAAAACTGTGACGAAGTGGGTGTTTTTGAAAAAACAAACTCAGCCTGGGAAACTATTCTTTAAAGAAAAACAAAAACATAACATATAAACAGAGAAAACAAACTGTAAAATCACTATTTTTAAAGATGAGCCTGTCAGCATCAAATATGCACTGCAAAGTGGCATGTCTTAGATTTCAGCTACTCAGCCCCAACTGACAGTCTCCAAATTGTGCAGCTCAGAGTACATGAACAAACGGCCACACACTGGGTGAGAGCAGCCAGCCTGGCTGTCCCCCTGCTTCAGTGCTCCACTTTGACCAGTGAGGGGCAGCCAGCACTGCACAACTCCTAGCCAGAGGGCTCTGTCCTGGCCTCATGCATAAAAATTACAAGCCACTATAAAACTAAACAATGGGAACAACTATTACTGTCATTTGCTTTATAAAATTATTTTAATAAAGTAACGGAGGAATATAAAAGAAAAGGACACCCATCTCTTTTCTCTTTCTGATGGCAGACAAGAAAAAACACATCTGTAAGGCGACATGCTTGGCTTACAGGGAAGCAGATACCAAAGAAGGCTTCCAAGAGCCACGGGAATGGGAGTTTGCAGACCTGGTCAAAGGCACTGATCATGACTCACATATACCTGTCCCAGGTCTAGTCTTCTCACTTATCTGTTAAAGATCCTTGGGGCTTTCATACTTGGGATAAGACATGACTTCCCTTCTCCTGGGCCTCCACAGCACAAATCGGTGGGAGGCCCAGCAATTCTAGACAGGAGTAGTCCTTCCAGGGTGTACACAGCCATGGACAGGAAGGAAAACTGAGAACCTTCCTCCTCCTAAGCAGCATTCACATTTTTGGCAAATTTATCATCTCTGAGATCATCAAAACTAATCTTCTTATGTCCTTTATTCCCTCTTTTCATGAGCTCCCAAAGATGTCTCCGATTCTCAGGTCATCTCTATTCCCAGAAGGCTCCAAGGGTAGTGAGGCCACCCCAAGGTCACCAGGGACTTCTCATCCTTTATCTGAATGATTACTTTCCATGATTTCCAGTAATCTTTCCATGATGACTTGCAAATACAGTTGATAATAATGCATCAATATTTGCTCACCAATTACAACAAATGTTCCACACTAATTCAGGTTGTTAGTAATAGGAGAAACTGCAAAGTGAGCACTGATGAAAGGTATATGGGAATTCTGTTCCTCCTGATCAATTTTTTGTAAACCTAAAACTGCTCTAAAAAATACAGTTTATTATTTTAAAATTGAATAAAGGCATAAACAGACCGTCTACCAGCTTTCAAATGATCACTGACATCATCATCTCTTCTGATAAGGTTGTTTTTGTTTTTTTTTTTAATACAAGCTAATTCTGTTTCATAAAGAAAATGGTGAGGGTGGGGACAGAGTAGCAGACAGATAAGGAAGCTGAAGCTGTATGTAACGTATCTCTTCTTCGCTACAAGTCTATCCAAGATGTATGAGTGAGGATGGCAAGAAACATGAGTTTTACATGACTACAAACAAATCAACAATAATTATGAGCAGTCAGAATTCCTAATCATTTTCATTTTCCTATTCAAATGTGGTGAGATCACGAAAATATTTTCACAAAAAGGTCATATATCTACACACTTAAGGTGAACACCTAGTCAGGACAAAAGTGAAAAATCAAGAGTTGATTCCATCTGTTTTGTTACTTAATGAGGGAAGGGGCCTACAAAAGTATACAGGTTTCTCATTTTGGAGAATTAAGTGACTTCCCCCAAAACACTTAAAAGTGGTATGAATGGAAAAATTAAAAAAAAAAAAAACCACTAACTACAGAGGAAAAGAGATCAAAAGCTGCTGACAGAACAGTTGTTAAATAAGCATTTCTTAATAGTAACTGAAATTATATATCAGGGAAAGGAAAACAATAGATTTTCTATGAAAAGCAAAAACAAATCAGATGGTCAGAAAAGTTATTTGGATGGAGGGTGGGGGTATGGTATGCTGCAGAAAGGTTTGTACCACCTGCCCAGGAGCAGTGTTATGAGAACTAGATGAGACATTTATAAATATACTTGGAAAATGCCAGGTCGTAAAACTGTTAAAACTGAGGAAAATACTAAAGGAGAGAAAACTGGCTTTCAACGCTGTCAAATAAGGCAAGGCCAACAACGAACAACGAGGTTAGGATCACTTCCCTGGTCCCTTGGTGTTCCACATGTGGCCACATGAAAAAGTACACTGATATTTGTCCATTTTTCTTGACAACTTTGGTTATAAGCATTGCCTGGAAAATCCCATGGACGGAGGAGCCTGGTAGGCTGCAGTCCATGGGGTCGCAAAGAGTTGGACACGACTGAGCGACTTCACTTTCTCTTTTCACTTTCATGCGTTGGAGAAGGAAATGGCAACCCACTCCAGTGTTCTTGCCTGGAGAATCCCAGGGACGGGGAAGCCTGGTGGGCTGCCGTCTATGGGGTCGCACAGAGTCGGACACGACTGAAGCGACTTAGCAGCAGTAGCATCAAGATGCTTATATGTTCCTCCAGGAGACAAACTGGTTAGTGAAGATTATGAACTAAAGGAAAATGCCTTCAAGAATGAGGTGATGAGGGTAGAATAAATCCTTACCCTGCCCCCAAGAAAGCTAAGAGCTGATTCCACTTATTCTATGCCAAATTAATTTCTCCTCTGCTGAGTAGTAGCTCATCAATCACTTACCTCCTAAGCATGAATGGAGATCTTGGGAAAATACATCAAATTCAAATGAACCCATTTTTAAAGTAAAAGGCACTCACATATCACAAGAATGGCTTATACTTTGAAAAACACTGCTTCGAATCAAATCGAAGTTACAAAATGCTTTTTTTTTTTTTTGTCCCCTGCTCTTTTAATCATGAGGAAAAAAACCTTAATACCTCTTTCTCATTCTTGGCTTGCTCTGACTATTCCTATGTAAGTCTCAATAAAGACCTTGTTCCTGAACAAAACTAAACCCTTACCGTAGTTACTTCAAACTATTTAAAGCTTTGCTGCTGCTGCTGCTAAGTCGCTTCAGTCGTGTCCAACTCTGTGCGAACCCATAGACGGCAGCCCACCAGGTTCTCCCATCCCTGGGATTCTCCAGGCAAGAACACTGGAGAGGGTTGCCATTTCCTTCTCTGATGCATGAAAGTGAAAAGTGAAAGTGAAGTTGTTCAGTCATGTCCAGCCCTCAGCGACCCCATGGACTGCAGCCTTCCAGGCTCCTTCATCCATGGGATTCTCCAGACAAGAGTACTGGAGTGGGGTGCCATTGCCTTCTCCTTTAACTAAGCACAAAGCAGATCTTTTAAAATTGCTCACACGCTAGAATTTGACAGCATCATAAATGCCTATAAATGAATATTGAATAATGCAAATTGGTAACCAGTTGATAATGCATCTATGTAAATCAAACGAACATTCATGTAATAAATTCACATCTGACCTTTTTAACCTTTCCCAGTATTGATCATTCTTTGGTGGATAAGGTCCTAAATGAGGCTAATGATACTTGTTAAAAAAATGGAAAGGAAACAAATGCATTCTACGGGAATGACTAAATAAAAGCATTAAAACTTGGTGATAAGAAGCCAGTTCCCCAGAGGAAAAAAAAATCCAACACTAGAAAAAAGTGACGGGACTTAACAACTTCACAAGATGAGCTTTACCAAGTCTATGCTAACTCCACATTATTATTGCCCTTATATCTAACAATCATAACTCATCTGATGCACAACTTATCATCAGGCTCCTTGCATTTTTTCACAGTATTAAAGGCAAGAATGTCATTCATACACTTCAAATTAAAACCAAAGGACAGTCCAATCCTGAGAGTCAAACAAAGTAAGGACGTAAGTGAGATGGCTTTGGTCATAAATCAAAAGCTAATAGGGCCTGAACACATGAGTCTGACCCTTTAACAACATTCTCTCCCAGCTTGACAACTCAAGTGAGAAAAAGTGTAGGGGTTATTGCCTGTGCTAAGACACTGGATGCTACACTTGATATTAGCTGAAGCTATCACACTATTCAGAAAACTTTTTACATGAAATCAGGTAGAATTGTCACTGGACTTCCCTGATGGCTCAGTGGTAAAGAATCCGACTGCCAATGCAGGAGACACAGATTCGATCTCTGGGTCAGGGGATCCCCTGGAGAAGGAAATGGCAAACCACTCCAGAATTCTAGCCTGGGCATGCCATGGACAAAGGAGCCTGGTGGGCTACAGTTCCCAGATTCACAAAATAGTCAGACATGACTAAGCAACTGAACAACAAAAAAATTACCATTATCACCAAGACTAGACTTTTGTTATCTAAGAAATTATGAAGCTTTTACATCAGATACATTCAAATACAATGTCATGATCTATTAAGAAGACTTCAGTATTTCTGGTTAACATTTAAAATTCCTATCAGAGTTTTGCCTCTTTTATAACAAAGGTCATACATAGGAGGTTCTATCTCCCATCTACTCAGGTGGTGCTGAGCAAGACATTCTTAACTCAATGATTAACTCAGCAGAACTTACAGGGTCAAACTGCAAGACTAATGTCCTATCTTCATGAACAACAAGACCATATTTGCCAACCATCACAAAGGAACAGGATTGTTGAGTGTTGCTGCAAAGAGTCGAGACAGGCCAAATGATAAAAGCTACCAGGAAACAAATGAAGGAACATCCAACAAAATAATGGCCTTGTGAGATGGTGAGATGTCTACCACCAAAAAAGTAGCTCTCCATCTACTTGCTTAAAATTTTGTCTTTTGGGCCTGGTATTCAACTGACTTATGCATGAAACTGGGGGTTAAGCCTGGAAATGTGCATTTCTAACAAACAGCTTATTCTGATGTAGGTAGAAAACAACATACAATTCAAACTAAAAAACCAGACCTTAGCAAACCTGTGGACATATTTATAATTTGGTCAAAAGCAACAGCTGATGGACTATAAGGTCCTTTTGATATTTAATCTTTGTTTCTACAAGATTAGGAAGACAAGTAAAACCACTGAGCCACCTGGAGATGCAAGAGATGCAGGTTCCATTCCTCGGTCAGGAAGATCCCCTGGAGAAGGAAATGACAACCCACTCTGGTATTCTTGCTTGAAAAATCCCATGGATAGAAGAGCTTGGAGGGGTATAGTCTATAGGGTCGCAAAGAGTTGGACATGACTGAGCGTGTCCTACACACACACCCACACACACAGCCAATAAGCAAATAAAAAAATACAAACATCATTAGTAATCAAAGCAATGCAAATCAAAATAACAATGAGATGGCACATCACACCCTCTAGGATAGTTCTACACCAAGACATTTAACATGTTAGAACTTGGAGAAATTTGAATCTCCCTCCTTCATGGTAATAAGGGTGCAATTTGAAAAACAGCAGTTCCTCAAAAGCGAAAATGTAAGAATTATCATATGATCTAGTAATTTCACTCCTAGTAATAGACACAAGTCAACTGAAAATAAGTATTCAAACAAAAACTTCTACACAAATGTTTACAGCAATGTTTTTCATAAGAATCACAAGGTGGAAACAGTTCAAATGTCTATCAACTGATGAGTAGATAAACAGGATGTGGAATTATCCATATGATGGAATATTATTCAGCCGTAAATAGAAGTATTGACACATGCTACAACCTAATGAACCTTGAAAACATTATGATAAGCAAAGGAAGTGAATCACAAAGGACAATATGTTGCTTTAATTCTATTGATATAAAATGTTGGGACTATGTGAATCACAACAAACTGTGGAAAATTCTGAAAGAGATGGGAATACCAGACCACCTGACCTGCCTCTTGAGAAACCTATATGCAGGTCAGGAAGCAACAGTTAGAACTGGACATGGAACAACAGACTGGTCCAAATTGGGAAAGGAGTATGTCAAGGCTGTAGATTGTCACCCTGCTTATTTAACTTATACAGAGTACATTGTGAGAAATGCTGGGCTGGATGAAGCACAAACTGGAATCAAGATTGCCGGGAGAAATGTCAATAACCTCAGATATGCAGATGACACTACCCTTATGGCAGAAAGCGAAGAAGAACTAAAGAGCCTCTTGATGAAAGTGAAGGAGGAGAATGAAAAAGTTGGCTTAAAGCTCAACATTCAGAAGACTAAGATCATGGCATCTGGGCCCATCACTTCATGGCAAATGGATGGGGAAACAGTGGAAACAGCGACAGACTTTATTTGGCGGGGGGTGGCGGGGCGGGGGGGGAGCGCTCCAACATCACTGCAGATGGTGACTGCAGCCATGAAATCAAAAGACTCTTACTCCTTGGAAGAAAAGTTATGACCAACCTAGACAGCATATTAAAAAGCAGAGACATTGCTTTGCCAACAAAGGTCCATCTAAGTCAAGGCTATGGTTTTTCCAGTAGTCATGTATGGATGTGAGAGTTGGACTATAAATAAAGCTGAGTGCAGAAGAATTGATGCTTTTGAACTGTGGTGTTGGAGCAGACTCTTGAGAATCCCTGGGACTGCAAGGAGATCCAACCAGTCCATCCTAAAGGAGATCAGTCCTGAATATTTATTGGAAGAACTGATGCTTAAACTGAAACTCCAATACTTCGGCTACCTGATGCGAAGAACTGACTCATTTGAAGAGACCAATGTTGGGAAAGATTGAAGGCGGGAGGAGAAGGGGATGACAGATGGTTGGATGGCATCACTGACTCAATGGACATGAGTTTGAGTAAACTTCAGGAGTTCACGTTGGAAGGGAGGCCTGGCATGCTGCAGTCCATGGAGTCGCAGAGTCGAACACGACTGAGCAACTGAACTGAACTGAAAATGTTCAGAATAGAAAAATCTATAGACAGTATATTACTGGTTTCTAAGGGCAGAGGTGGGGGTGGCGTATTGATTATGGATGAGGGTAGTAGGGATTCTTTCATGGGTAATACAATATTGATTGTGTAAATGAACGCACAAATTCACATACTAAGTTACTGAATTATAAATTTCAAGTGGGTGAATCATATGGTATACAGATTAAATCTTGAGCTACTTTTTAAAAAGATTTATCTAAAATAATAAGGAAAACACCCCACCATGATGACCTCCATGCCCAGCACCATTTCCTTTAGAGAACTGCCACCACCCCCATTTCCTGTCATTCTAGTGGGCTGTCAACTGCAGGAAGTCCCCAAATGCCACTCTAGCCACAGCAGCTGCTCACAAATTTCTGTCACATAACTCTGGAGTTGTTTCTATTTCTATACTTCCTAAAAGTTAGTCACACAGTCATGTCCTACTCTTTGCAATCCCGTGGACTGTAGCCCACCTCTGTCCATAGAATTCTCCAGGCAAGAGTACTGGAGTGGGTTGCCATTTCCTTCTCCAGGGGTAAGTGAAGTCGCTCAGTCGTGTCCGACTCTTTGCGACCCCATGGGCTGTAGCCTACCAGGCTCCTCTGTCCATGGGATTTTCCAGGCAATAGTCCTGGAATGGATTGCCATTTCCTTCTCCAGGGGATCTTCCCAGCCCAAGGATTGAACCCAGGTCTCCCACATTGTAGACAGACGCTTTACCGTCTGAGCCACGAGGGAAGGCATACTTCCTGAGGCTTACTTATTCAACTCTATTTCCAATTCTGTGATGTACTCACACTTTATCCAACAAACCCCCCAGGTTTCTATGCTTAAATAATCTTTCATTTTAGGTTGCTTGTAATCACAACACACTATTTGGTATATACTCTACATTCTTCCAGTGGTGCTAGTGGTAAAGAACCCACCTGCCAATGCAGGAGATGTAAGAGACTCGGGTTCAATCCCTGGGTTGGGAAGATCCCTTGGAGCAGGGCATGGCAACCCACCCCAGTATTCTTGCTTGGAAAATCCCATGACAGAGGAGCCTGGCAGGCTACGGTCCATAAGTCACAAAGAGTTGGAGATGACTGAAACAAATTAGCACCAGCACTAGCACCTACACTCTTCCATTCCCTTGTCTAGAAGTAAATTCATAAACAACTGACTATAGATCCTCACAACTTTTTCTATGGCTATACCATTACGTGTCCACCTATATAAACATGTCTTAACAGTGTAATAGTATGTATAGCATGATTACATGATAATTGATTTTGTCATTCTTTTACAAACAGTTCATTATCTTATTTATCCATTTTTCTTTTAGCATCAAGGGGAATAGGAAACATCCATCAAAAGTATATCTGGCTAAAATCCAATAAACATTTACTGAATATATTTGGTGGTTGAGGAAAAAATTTTTTTTCATACTTTTAGATGAGAGGAAGGTGAAAAAAAATTTCTAATCAATTTTTGTTTACAATCTAGTTTGACACAGAATATATAACAATTACAAAACAATTATGTATCAGCAAATAAGCAAAACTGCACAACAGTCATCTTGTACCAGTTGAAGTTATGCAAATTCAATTCAATTTTACTAAATATCAACTATGTAATGTTTTTCAGTCCTTCAGGGTGTCCAGAAAAATAGTTTAGTTTGGTATACTCATCCATTAATCAATATTTTGTAATTGTCATATACACAAAGATTGATAAAATTTCCAGCAAAATTAAATATGTTTAGGACAAAAACATCCATGACTCTGACAATTATGATTATAAAAATCATCTACATTTTTTAGTACTTACTAACTCTTATTATCTCATTTATGTCTTCAATCAATCCTAGGAGGCAGGTATTGTTATTATAATCACCCAAGGGCATTATGATCACTTTAACTGGCAAATCTGAGATTCAAAGTCAAATCTTTCTATCACAAGAGTTCCTTTCTTAACCAATACTTCTGTAATATCGTAATGATTTTAACAACCAGCTGAAATATTGAACTGAAGAATTTTTATAATATTAAGTTACATTATGGAGAAGGCAATGGCCACCCACTCCAGTACTCTTGCCTGGAAAATCCCATGGATGGAGGAGCCTGGTAGGCTGCAGTCCATGGGGTCGCAAAGAGTTGGACACGACGGAGCGACTTCTTTCACTTTTCACTTCATGCATTAGAGAAGGAAATGGCAACCTACTCCAGTGTTCTTGCCTGGAGAATCCCAGGGATGGCGGAGCCTGGTGGGCTGCCGTCTATGGGGTCGCACAGAGTCAGACACAACTCAAGTGACTTAGCAGCAAGTTACATTAAAACATTTCTATTTACAAAAATCCTGCAAGCAACAAATTACTTTTCTGAATCAGCCAAAAAAAAATTACTAAACCTGAGTTCTTTACTTCTTGGCACATGAGAAGTTACAATATCAATTTCTTCAGTATTATGATAAAGGCAAAATCAAACTAATTCAAGCTACATACTCAATAGACTTGTGATCTTTACACAGAAAACAGGTTAGTGTAGACTCTTAATGGTGTAATTATTGTCCATGAGAAATAGGTACACAGTTCCATAAAAATACAAAATAGTACAGAACACATTGTAATTACTGCATTTGTTACACAGTAAATCTTTCTATATTTATGCATATCTAATTGAAATGATATTTATCAAAAGGCTAATGACACCATTTTGAATCCCATTTACTAAAAGGCTAATGAGATAGTAGAATACAAGCTGTTTATTAACTGAAGAACAAGATATGTGACATCTGTACATAGTCAGAGAAAACTGAAATTAAAAATAAAGTATCTCATAAACCTTACAGTAAAGAAGTCGTATCAGAGATAAGAAAGACCATGTACAATGTCAGTTTCCCTTGTAAACTGATAAGTAAAGGCAAATTTATATTCTAGTCAAAGAACTTATGTAAGGAGAGTATATAAATTATATGTAATGAGACTATGTAATTATATATCCATTTTTTCAGAAATATCATTATTACAGGTATTTAAATACAAGTCATTTTTTTTTTAATTGCAAGATAGGCCATAATGCTTACATGGTGAAATAAGAATTGCATATACTGCACTTTAAGACAATCTCATGTTAGATTACTGCACCTCAGAAATACCCTATTGATGCCTCATGAGCCAAAAAGCAATTCCCTAATCATATGAATATAGTGGTAAGACACCATGCTGCTGCTGCTGCTAAGTCGCTTCAGTCATGTCCAACTCTATGCGACCCCATAGACGGCAGCCCACTAGGCTCCCCCATCCCTGGGATTCTCCAGGCAAGAACACTGGAGTGGGTTGCCATTTCCTTCTCCAATGCATGAAAGTGAAAAGTGAAAGTGAAGTCGCTCAGTAGCGTCCAGCCCTCAGGGACCCTATGGACTGCAGCCCACCATGCTGAACAGCAAATAAAGTGCAGTCACTTTCTTGAATAATGGTGATACTAATGAATATATATCGCAACACTTTTCAGCTTCAAGAACAGAAAACTCCAGACACATCAAAATGGCACATATCAAACTCTAAATAACAAAATTATTTAACAGGTAATTGCAAACTCTCTGCTCATCAAATAAACAGGAACTCATTTTAAGATTAAGACAAGTAATAAGTCAGTTCAGGTTGAATTTTTAGATGAAAGAGCAATCATGAGCAACTTTCTAAGCCAGGATCTTGATTAGATTTTTTCCTAACATTAACAACAAGATTCATAAATACACAGTAAGTTTAAGCAAAAAATAAAATTCACATATATTTCAAGGAGCAACTGTTTTATATAAATAATTTATCATTACAAACTACCTGAATAAAAATCAAAAGTGAATTACCAGCAGTCAGTAAAAGTAACTCCCCAGCAAAAACTTCTGCGTATATTTCTCAACATGAAGTAACATGAAAGAATTCACTCATGGCTAATATATTTGTCAAGAAAAAAATGGTTTTTTATTACTGCACCTAAATAATTTGAAGGCACATCAACTGTAATTCATGTGTTTTTTTTTTGTTATCATTTATCCAGTGGTATATTTATCAGTTGTCATATCAAGGCTCTGCCAGGAGAGTTTTTAAACATTTATTAAGAAACACAGTCTATAGTCAAAATGAGATTATGCTTATTATCTTCAAAGAATCTGAAATAGCCTATTATATATTTATTGGCTCCTAGGACATGTTCCAGCCAGATAATGATCTTTTGTCAAAATAAGAGTGATCCAGTAATATGGTCCTCTTCACCCAGGCTGACAGCAACTCTCAGAAAGTAATCAAAGCAAAACTATTCACCTAAGTGCAAGTGACAGAACTAGCTCAAACTGCTTAGATTTTTACTTTTGTTTAAAATTTTAGCCCCTTGAAATGTAAGTGGAGCTAATGCACAGGTATTAAAAAGCAGCAGACTTATAATCAATACCTTCACTAACAGCTATTCCCCAGGCTATCTTAAATAGGAGCACTAGAGTTATGCAAGATGGAAAATACCCAATTAGGTTTTCCTGGACCAATTTAACTTGTCTAGCTATTGAATATGTTGACAATAAATACATCCACGCTCTTGAGTATGTGAGAGAAAAATCAGCTCTTTAATCACCAGTAACACTAGTCTAGAAACAAGCCATCTGGCTTATCTCTGATATACTCTGGGATTGTATCATTCTATCTTTTAAAATACCATGCGTAAATTGCTAACCTCAGAACAAACTTAAGTTCAGATCTCTTTACAAAAAAGTACAAGAAACTGTTTCTTTTAAGTATCTGAGAGTGATTCTAAGAGAAAGTCATCAACTGCTCTCCCTGCTAACCACTTTCAATAGTGCCAGAAACAGAGAACAAATCTGAGCTCCTTGTTCAGATACAAGCCAATAAGAGAAGCATATTTTCACCCAGATGCTTGTGTCACAGTCAGCCAGTACTGAAACACTGTACAAGCTGTTGTAGCTAGTTGATTTGGGTGGTTAAATATTGTCTTTGAACACATGTGAACAACTCTTTTGAACCTGAGTCATTCTCTTTCTCTTGCTCTCGCTCTCTCTCTCTCTTGCCTGCAGTGCAGGAGACCTGGTTTCAATCCCTGGGTTGGGAATATCGCCTGGAGAAGGGAACAGCTACCCACTCCTGCATTCTTGCCTGGAGAATTCTACGGACAGAGGATCCTGGCAGGTGATGTTCCATGGGGTTCCAAAGAGTCAAATGTGACTGAGCGACTTTCACTTTCACTTTCTTTCATGTTATAAAGGACTCACTGGGCTCCTCTGGTCAATGGTAACTACAAATGTAGCTCCACAGGCCCGAGTAACTGAGCATACTTCTGTAAAGAATATGTTCTAAAGTCAAGGGCACAGAGTTATCACAAGCCAACTCAACTTCAGTCTACTCCACAGCCATTAACTTAATAGGTTCTAGGACAAGAAACCTCTGGGAAATGATTGTCGTTAAGCTCCATGAGGATTGGAGGGACAAGGAACCCTTCTGCCCCTCTAGGGTTCCCTGCCATGTACATGTGGAGTAGAGAGTTAAGAACAAGTTCCATCCTCTCTGCCTAACACTTCAGCAGCTCCTTCCTGGGGAAAAATCACAGCTGCCACACTGAGTCACACTTTAAGCCTTCTGGGTGGACTTACTGTTCCTTCAAGACAGGAACTCAGGTTCCCTCTTCCTCTACTCTTCCCATTTCTGGTGTTGAAGAGGTGCACATGCATGCCTGGGCTGAATCTGGACCTCTATGACTACTCTGCCTGATCACTTTGTGTAATTTTTTAAAAAATCTGATCTGGCCTTCGTCTCCTCTCTGCTCCAATTCTCCACCTACAACTGGGGAGGTAAGTGTGACTGAGGCTCCCTGGAACAGAAAACACAGTTTAGCCTTCAAATCCTTCACTGGAAAAGCCAGACATGGAAGGTTACCAAGCATTCATCCAGCTAGGAAGCAGCACTTCATTTCCCTGCTGGTGGGGAAACAAGTCATTGTTCAGTCCAGAACCCCACAGAAGGGCTAAAAGTGAAAGACAAAAACATCAAAATCCCACCTTGAAATCCCTTTATCCAAAAGCCCTCAGCAACAGGCAAAGTAAAATTTGCACCAAGTTTTTTTTCTCTTTTTTCATGTGTCTTGACCTCAGTCTAACCCTCCTGAAGTCCTCCCCGCTTCTACTACCACATGTTCAAATTCATGAATTTTCAATGTGTCATCTTCTCAAGGAAATCCTCCCAGCCTGCCCAGTTAGATTTAAGCATCACCGCCTCATCTATCCTCTCATGTACCTTATTTATATCTCCATTAAGCACTTTATTTTAATTAGTTATTTAAATATAGCTCCCCTACTAAATCAGCTGTGCATCTCTGGCCTTGAGCACATTGTCAAGGTTGGTCCCTGCTATAAGGCACGCTCTTCGCCTGTGAACTCCCACAGCACTTTGAGGGGCTCCTACTCGGCCCAGTAGCACTCGATCAGCACTATCCCCTCAACTCCTTTCCTTTTTTTTTTTAGAAGAAATGGAGAGATTGGAAGGATTTTGTATCATAGATAAGCAATCTGAACTAATATGACTGCCCAACCAGGAAGAGCTAAAGGAACAATGTTTTGTCTCAGCGGATCATAGCTCCATTTGGCCCAGAGCTATGGAAATTCTTAAATCATCAGGCTCAAAGGAAGATCCACAGAGAGCTGAAATCAGTCATGACTCAACGTGAATGAAGCACTAATGGAAAAATCAGGCAGGAGAGGCGGAAGGTTGGGTTTCTGGTGGCGGAGGAAGTCCTCAGTGACAAAATGACCTTGAGCAGAGACCTGAAAGGGGGGGAAGAGAACTGAGTGGGTGGTGTCCCAGTGTAAACTGTAACCAAATCTTGGATTTCTACTGCTTATACTCTTTAAACTAAATCAATTGCCTCTAGGAGAGGAAGATGCTGATGAGGAAAATAGCAGGAGAAAGAGCCCCGTTCTTGACATTCAGGGCACATTAGAAAAGCAGTTCCCAAACCCCCAACAAGACACAGAGCACTATCCCCCGCCCACCAGGGTCCTCAACCACAGAGGACCCTTTTTGGCAACCAAAAAGATGCCACGTAGGCATTTTCATTGACAGGAGTAGCAAACCACTCCAAACTGTAAAATGTTAAGATTGTAACTAGAGAATGTTTGATCTTTCGTTGCTGTTTTTAAAGGCTGATGTCCTAAGTGCTTTGTTATGGTTCCTATCATGCAAGTCATTTGACTCTACTCTGAGTTACTCAGCTGTCACAAGACAGGAAATGGGCTGCAATAAGAAGAGTTTATTCACAGCAGTGTGTCAGTTGCTCAGTCATGTCCAACTCTTTGCAACCCCACGGTCTATCCAAGATTTCTCTAGACAAGAATACTCGAGTAGGTTTCCATCCCCTTCTCCAGGGGATCTTCCTAACCCAGGTATCGAACCAGGGTGTCCTGCACTGAAGGCAGACCTTTTACCCTCTGAACTGCCAGGGAAAAGTACAAATACATGGTCCCATATCATGTCTTCACCCAAGGCAAGGTTTACCTTTCCCAGGGAACTATTTGTCTGGTCCAGTTAATCACTCCCTACCAATCACAAGTAAAATATCATTCAGAAAGATGAGGTAAAGGAGAAGATAACCTAACAATTTTTGCACACAATTACTAAGTGACTGGAAGTAATCACCTCTACAACAAATAAATCTTTGTGGCGTGAATGACATCTCCACGAGACTGTCCTTTCCTTTGACCAATTTGTTCCAGTTCTTAAAAATAACTTCTGATTTTAGGCTCTTATTTATTTACTTAATAAACTGAGCTGGATATTTATAATAAACCAAGTACTCAGAGTGATTAACTACTTAAAAATAATATGTGTGTGTGTACACACATCTACACAAAAACACACAGGTCTTATGTGACCTTCATTTGGGAATATTTTTATGCATGTCAATTATTTAGATTCAAGCATGAAGGTATGTTATATGTGTGTGAATGACTCTGTATCAGAGAGAAAGGCAGAAACAAAAAGAAGGGACTGGGATAAGAAGCAAGTAAAATTACACTAGATGAGGTCAGGAGAATGGAGACTCATAAGAAAATGCAAATATGTTTAAAGTAAAAGAATGAACTGAGCCTTCACTCACTTATCTTTCCTCTACAATCATACTGACTGTCCATCAACATGCCCGCATCCTGCATGCTCCCTATGTTCCTTACAGGTTAAACACAACCAAGACCTACCTCTAAAGCCACTTGCAAAAACATCGATCCCACCAACTTTTAGCTGACAAGTAATTATATTTTATCCTCCAAAAGAAAATCAGGCATAAAAACAGTCTCAAGAAAAATAAAAACTAGTATCCTTGCTTCACAAAAGAGACAAAAAGAAAAAGATTTAACCAAGAGAACACCTTCAGTTTCTGTCTTACCATCTATTAATTTTAATTTTGATTTTTCTTTTTATATTACAACATACCTATTCAAAACTAGAAGAATCCCTATATCCATATATTGCCCTGCAAAAAGAAAACACTATTATTTGTATTTTTGGTCAAACACTGTAAGAATAAAAGAACTGTTTTTACAAGAGATGAGGTTCCTACAGATAACATTTACCCACAGGATCTGAGGCTTTTTTGTGACATAAAGTGCACAGTACTTTGAGGATGGTTACAGATGCAATGGCACAGAAAAGGCTTTTAACTTTGGCTCATTTCCTCTGACCACCATGCCTCCACTCTAAATTATAACCTCTCAAAGCTCTAGATCCTTTAAAACTAGCTTTTAAACTACCTTCCCTTGGTATCATTACAAAACAAGAATGCTTTCTTACTTGAAAATAAAAGCACAAAATTATTAGGACTCAGTAACTGTTCTCATTATTGCAAACCAATAAACAAGGCTCAAACATTTTTCCTAATAGCTGCTTCTTATTGAGCTGACAAGAAATAAATCCAAAAGAAACCAAAGAAAGATCTGCCTCTGCAATATAGATGGTTTCTTATTCAGAAACTATCTTTTATATCAGAAACCACTAGCGCAAATCCCACTGCTATCATTATCATCCACAACGGCAAGCTAAGCACTAAAACCCTGTCATTCATACTTTAGAATAATAATTTTAAAAATTAAAAAAAAATAAGGACTTACTGTATTGCACAGGGAACTAGACTCCACATTCTATAATAACCCCATAATGTAAAAGAATCTGGAAAAAGTACATATAGGTATGTGTTCAGTTCAGTTCAGTTCAGTCGCTCAGACATGTCCGACTCTTTGCGACCCCATGAATCGCAGCACGCCAGGCCTCCCTGTTCATCACCAACTCCCAGAGTTCACTCAAACTCATTTCCATCAAGTCGGTGATGCCATCCAGCCATCTCATCCTCTGTCGTCCTCTTCTCCTCCTGCCCCCAATACCTCCCAGCATCAGAGTCTTTTCCAATGAGTCAACTCTTCACATGAGGTGGCCAAAGTACTGGAGCTTCAGCTTCAGCATCACTCCTTCCAAAGAACACCCAGGGCTGATCTCCTTCAGAATGGACTGGTTGGATCTCCTTGCAGTCCAAGGGACTCTCAAGAGTCTTCTCCAACACCACAGTGCAAAAGCATCAATTCTTCGGTGCTCAGCCTTCTTCACAGTCCAACTCTCACATCCATACATGACCACTGGAAAAACCATAGCCTTGACTAGACGGACCTTTGTTGGCAAAGTAATGTCTCTGCTTTTCAATATGCCATCTAGGTTGGTCATAACTTTTCTTCCAAGGAGTTTCTTTTTTCAGGTGGTCTGGTATTCCCATCTCTTTCAGAATTTTCCACAATTGGTTGTGATCCACACAGTCAAAGGCTTTGGCATAGTCAATAAAGCAGAAATAGATGTTTTTCTGGAACTCTCTTGCTTTTTCCATGATCCAGCAGATGTTGGCAATTTGATCTCTGGTTCCTCTGCCTTTTCTAAAACCAGCTTGAACATCAGGAAGTTCACGGTTCATATATTGCTGAAGTCTGGCTTGGAGAATTTTGAGCATTACTTTACTAGTGTGTGAGATGAGTGCAATTGGGCGGTAGTTTGAGCATTCTTTGGCATTGCCTTTCTTTGGGATTGGAATGAAAACTGACCTTTTCCAGTGCTGTGGCCACTGCTGAGTTTTTCAAATTTGCTGGCATATTGAGTGCAGCACTTTCACAGCATCATCTTTCAGGATTTGGAATAGCTCAACTGGAATTCTATCACCTCCACTAGCTTTGTTCGTAGTGATGCTTTCTAAGGCCCACTTGACTTCACATTCCAGGATGTCTGGCTCTAGGTCATGAATAGAGAAGCAGAATTTGGTGGTATTCTTCAAAGATAAAAGACAAAGAAAGACTTAGGAAGAGTTCCAGTTGAAGGAGACCAAAGCACAGGATGATAGATACAAGACATGGTCCTGGATGCCGCACCTATAAAGAACATCGCTGGGTGACTAATGAATTACAAATGAGATCCAAGGGTTAGACGGTAATATTATATCAATATGAATTTCCTATTTTGATGGTTACATGAAGGTTATGTGGGAGAATGTCCTTGCTTTTAGGAAATACTTTCTGAATTACTAAGGGATTACTAGAGCATCATGTTGCAACTTTTACTGTCAAGTCAAAAAAAAAAAATCTTCAAAATAAGGTGTGAGAGTAAAGGGATAGAGAAAAGAGAGGGAATATGATAAGACAATTGTAATAAATGTTAATACTAGGGGAATAGAAGTGAAGAACATATGAGAGTTCTTTGTCCTATTCTTGGAATGTTTCTGTAAGTTTGAAATCATTGTAAAACTAAAAGTTCAAAAAAGAAACATTTGGTCATAAATGTTTATATACTATTAAAAAAGCCTTACCTTTCTATGAAGGGTCACAATCGGCTGTGAATTTTTTTAAAAAATCGTATGCTGTGGCTATAGATAGAAGAGAGCTTACATAATACTAAAAGCCCTCAAACACAATAAGGACATTAAAATGGCCTTTGTCAACTCTAAGTCTAAAAAAATGTGAACAGTAATTCTTATGCAAGACTTTGCTGATTAAAGGTGATATATTTTCTGGGCAATACAAATACTTTAAGGATAAAACTGCAGAAAATCCCTGATATTCATGAAATAAGATGACCTATATAGACAAAGAAATGTGTCACCCAGATTCTGCTTCAAGGATGAACTGATAAGGAGTATGATCAGTAGAGGGTCTTCAGGTCAGCAGACGCGATCACGTCCTCAGCTGCAGACAGAGAGTGGGCAGCCCTTCCTTGGGCATTCCATATCCTTCCACAGAGCAAGGGTGACCCAAAACAATGCCAAGGTCAATATCACCTCCACAGCCCCCTCCACTGGCCTGGCTGGGACTCTCTCCCTCTTGCATACAAGTTTCATCTCTTTCTCGGCCCAGTCCTGTATCTTCTTCCCCTTCCTTTCACAGTAGTTGATCCCTGATATACTCCATGCACCCCCATTCCATCTCACCCCCATTCCATCTCAAAATGATTACTTCTTGGGAATTTAACCTACAACAAGGCCCTCCTATACTGTTTGTAAAAACACAGCTTGATATGGGCACATTTTATAATTTTGTCTTCTGAGTGGGCAACATTATTTCTGATTCATAAGACAGTTATGATTTTCTTAAGGTGAATTCTGCCCGTAACTCCCATCCATTTACCTTCTCATGCTGTGTGACAGAAGAATTGTACTTTCCCCTTTTCATGTTAGCCAAATATAAAAGATAATCATTGTTTAAACAACAAATTTCCCTCTTATGGTCCATTAGCTCCTGTGGCTGTTCCTGTAGTGAAATTGAAATATAACAAAATGATTTCCATGGCAATAGACAATAATCTAGTAAATGTGAATTCTGACTTAGCTACAGAACAAAATAAGACAAGATTACAGGACTGCGATGGAACTAAATTTCAATTTCTGTGTGTGTATTTTTAGTATCACATTTGAAACAAAGAAAATAGACAAATTCATATACACAGAACTAGGAAGAGTGAAACTCTAATTAAAGGCTAAGTTTAAAAAATACATCTCGATCATCAATGTATATTATCACTCCCTACCATTACTACCAGGATACATTCAACTATCACAAAAAATTTTACTTAGAAATTTGATACTTTTTATTTGAGACTCTATTATGTACTATAATTTCAGTTCCAATTACTAACATATCCCATTATGTTCATTTTTACTAATAATTACAAGTATGGTTGTAGATAATATGTAAATGAAAGATTCTCAATCACCTACAGAATCTTTAGTAAAGCATAGGAATAGAGGAACTGCAGCATTTCTGAGCATCACAAATACAGTAGCAGATCTCTTGCCAGACTCTCAGTTAGCCAGCCTCTCCATTTATCCCTGTGAAACATGCAGGCTGGAGCCCTTGGGCAGCCAATCTTTACCACATACCACTTTTCTCCCTCCCAACCCTCTGAGTTGTACACTCAAAGGGTACAACTTTGATTGTTTTGTTCCCACACTTATTATCAGTTGTTCTTGTTGCTATGCAAATTGCTCATAAGCTGATGAAATCAAAGTGCAAAAAGGCAAGAATTATTGTAACTAAGAAAAACAAGTACTTTGCGTCACTAAAATGTAATAAAGATGAATCACTAAAAATATTGGGACTTCCCAGGTGGTGCTAGTGGTAAAGAATTTGCCTTCCAATGCAGGAGACATAAGAGACATGGGTTCGATCCCCAGGTCAGGAAAATCTCCTGGAGACAGGCATGGCAACCTAATCCAGTATTCTTGCCTAGAGAATTCCATGGACAGAGGAACCTTGTGGGCTAGTCCATAGGTTAGCAAAAGGTTGGACATGACTGAAGTGACTTAGTGCACGTGTGCACACACACACACACACACACAAATTAATATAAACATAATGGGTATGAAGAAGCCTAGACTAGGTAATTAGAAAAAAATTATTCAAATCTAAAAGGATTCCACGCTCAGAATGCTTTGTGTCTTAAATTTTCTTTTTTAATAAACCAAACTAATTTATTGCAGATAACACATTGTGTCTGTGCCTTACACAAGAATGATTATGCAAAATTCCACAGTTTTTAAAAGAAAGAGTTTCAGCCTTACAACAGAAACTGGCAAATAGAGATAAGAGTATAAGTTCAAGGAAGCCTGGAGAAGATTCTTTAATATTTATCAATACTACCACACCTCTCTTTCATTTGACTCCACTCATTAGATGGGATTACTGCCATCTGTTCTTAAGGATGACATTGAGCATCATCTCCTCATCCCTGATCTGCCATAAGCATTGCCTGCATCTCAGGCTAATGTCTCCTGGTTTCCAGCGAAGGCTCAGCAAATGTTCTTTCCCTGCTTGCTTCACAGTCTGGCCTTGTTTTGCATATACAGATCCTTCATTACCAACTAGACTTTCTTTGTGTCCAGTGTATCACATCTGAAAATTGTATTTTCTCTTTGGACACCTGCTACACAAGATGGAATTCAGACAAGAACTTATTCTTGGATCCACAGGCACATTACTTAGTGACACATATATCCAACCTGTTAAGTACTCTTGCTTATATTGGCTAACTAGGAAAAAGGGTACCAGGACCACTGAAGGCTCTTTTTATTCTTCCAGCCACATTTTAGTGGTCAATGTTTCCTGCCCACTGGAAATGCTCAAGAGTTATCATAAATAGTTTTCTACCATGGGCCCAGCATTTGTAGCTTGAGATCCCAAAGTACCTA
Organism: Bos indicus; assembly: GCF_029378745.1. Lineage (NCBI taxonomy): Eukaryota > Metazoa > Chordata > Mammalia > Artiodactyla > Bovidae > Bos > Bos indicus. The sequence goes on along the minus strand of NC_091763.1, from coordinate 57,272,706 downwards.
GTCTGACTACTTTTTACTCTGTTCCAGCCCACTTCCTGAACTACCACTCACCTCACTGCCCGTCAATCTATTACATCCTTACCTCCCTTTTTGAACATTTTGGCCTTAAACTCAGTGCTTCTCCTATTATGTTTGAGCTGTTTTTACTCTACACCACTTCTGACATCAGACAAGTGTTTCTCCTCCTGACACCAACGAATTCTAATACCTCTGGGTGTCCTATAATCCAGTCAATTGTGACACTGAGTTCCCTGGGTTAGCTTCAGACTCCCCACAACATGCTTTCACTATAAATGTCAGTCAAAAGTATCAAGTCCCCAGCTTATCCACATTTCTGTCCAACTTGGCAAGGGGTTCCCACAACTGACTCTCCCTGCAGGAGTCAACAGTTCACCAGAATGGCTCACTCAACTCTCAAAGACACTTATATACTATTACCAGCTTGTTACAACGGACACAAACGAACAGCCAAATGAAGAGGTACATAGGATGAGATCCCAAAAGATCCCAAACATGAGAATATACATCCCCTGGAAGTTGGGGTCTGCTCCTCTCCTAGCACATGGGTACATTCAACCAATTCTGAAGCTCCCTGAACCCTGTCATCTAGGGCATTTTATGGAGGTTTCATTACATAGACAAGACTCATTAAATCACTGGTCATTGGTGATCTACTCAATCTCCAGTCTCTCTCCACTAGCCAGAGGGTGTTGGGTGGGGCTCAAAGTTATAAGTTTCCAGTCAAGGCAGGTGCTGTTTTGGTGACCAGCCCTATCCAAATCTATCTAGGGATCCATCAAGACTTGTTACTAGAACAAAAGATGTTCACACCACTTCTACCACTCAGAAAATGTCAAGTGTTTTAGGAGCTCTGTGCCAGAAGGTGGAAACAGAAATCAAATCTCTCTCTCTAGGACCATAATAAGTTAACTCTTTCTTCCTTTTTCTATCGACAACAAATAATAGCTCTCTGTGACCTAGCCTCTTTAACTGCTCCTCTTATACTACCTCTTGGGCTTCCTTTGTGGCTCAGCTGGTAAAGAATCTGCCTGCAATGTGGGAGACCTGGGTTCTATCCCTGGGTTGGTAAGATCCCCTGGAGAAGGAAAAGGCTACCTATTCCAGTATTTTGGCCTGGAGAATTCCATAGACTGTATAGTCCATGGGGTCACAAAGAATCAGACACAACTGAGCGACTGTCACTCACTCACGTACTCACTCACATTGTCTCTTAGGAGAAACTTCTCCCATTTATCCTTTCCTTCCCTCTTCCTTGCCCGTCTGTACCAGGTAACAGCCAAGATTTAGATTATGCATTTTTGATTAGACTTAATCTGTCATCTGCTCTGCTCAGACTATCTGCTGTGTGTATACTCTGCATGCTAGGAGGAGCTGTTTAATTTCACTCCTGACATTTTATATAGGGAATAATTGCTTACAGGTTCAATGTCTCTAGAAACACCATTCCTCTGGGAAGAATATATCTATTGCTTAATGTCCATTGACTGTTTTACTTTGAAAATCCTCCCACAGCCATTCCCAACTGCCAACAGTACAACTTTTCAGTCTAATGTCTAATATGAGTGGAAATTAAAGCTTAGTCTCTGCCTACATAAAAATGTACCCCTACTTGAAGAATTCTTTTTCTCTGATTCTATGCTCACATAAATGGGTTCTATACATGTATCTTTTTCCCAAAAAGAACAGGCCTAAAGACAGCCAAGAGATACAGTATAGACAACTAAACTTCATTCTGAACAGAAACACAATTTTTTTTTCATTGCCATCTTGTCACATTTTCAAAATTTTCTCTCAGTGATGATAACCTTGTTAAAAATTAATCTTTAAGAGAGGGAACAGTAATTGATCAGCCTGCTAGTTCACTCTCTCATCTGCCAACCAATGTATTGCGTTTATTAGGATACAATTTTTAAAATATTCTGTCATCTCTGGAATCAGCATTTATTTTACAGTCAATCACAGCATAGTTTAAGTACCTTTTTCTTTCTTGGTGGTATATAAAAATAAGGATGCATCTCAGATTTGATAAAATTTAAGTTCCTCTCCCAGCAGCCTCTGGTTGGCCACCAGAAATAACCAATGTAAAACACTTAGAATTGGATATGGAATACAGGAAAAGTACTCAAATTTTATTTGCTGTGCTCATCATGTTTCTAAACATGAAAGAACAGAAAATTCAAAAATAAACACAGATTAAGTTAGAGATCTGATGCATTCTCCTTATTCAACTTTTTCTCTGAATGCATTTTGTTTGTTTCTGTCCTAATTTTATATACTTCTCATTTGTCCCCATGTACATGTGAGTCCAGTAAAAAATATGATGCAGTTTCAAAAGGTTATGCTAAATGACCTGGCTCAGAGTATCCAAATCCAATAGACTAGCATCTTTTCATATCAAAGGCTTTTAATATCCTTTGAGATCCAATAAGATCCTTTCACTAGCTACCAAATCAAAAGACTATTTGTATAATGGACTATAAGAAATCTCACTGGATAACAGACTAGAAGACAATTCCTCAGTTAGGACTTTGAAAATGGATCTAATCTTTTCTCTTTTTTTTTTAACTAAAAGTGAAAGTCGCTCAGTTGTGTCCAACTCTTTGTGATTCTTTTGCGAATTTTCCGGGCCAGAATACTGGAGTGGGTAGCTATTCCTTTCTCCAGGGGATCTACCCAACCCAAGGACAGAACTCAGGTCTCCTGCATTGCGGGCAGATTCTTCACCGTCAGAGCCGCCAGGGAAACTAAAAGTACCAAGTTATAATTTCAAATGATATGTTATTTTCCTACCACATCATTCTGCTACACTTTGTCATTTTTTTCTGTCTCCATACACAGTTAGCTGAAATGTTTTTCTAATTCAACTAGACAGCAGTCAGTTAAATTTTTTAATTGTAGCCCAATTTTGCTTTCCTAATATATATTATTATTATTTCTACTTGTTTTTACTGTATACTGTATCATATGGTAACTTCAGGAAAATCATTTTACTTCTTGTTAATGGATGTGCTACTATAAGAAATTGCCACATTTTAAAATAAGCTCAGCATCAGTAATTATTAGAATAATGCAAATGAAAACCACAATGAGGTATCACTTTACACCAGTCAGAATGGTTATCATCAAAAAGTCCACCAATAATAAATACTAGAGAGGGTGCTGGAGAAGGAGACAGCAACCCACTCCAGTATTTAGCCTGAGAAAGTCCATGGACAAAGGAGCCTGGTGGGCTACAGTCCATGGGGTTGCAAAGACTTGGACATGACTGAAGAGACTTAAGATGCAAGTAGATAGAGTATGGAAAAAAGAATGCCTTCCTACACTGTTGGTGGGACTATAAATTGGTAAAGCCCCTATAGAAAATGGTATTGAAGTTCCTTACCTTAAAAATAAAGCTACCATATGACCCAGCAATCCCACTCCTGGGCATATACTTCAAAAAGATGAAAACTAGTTCAAAAAGTTACGTACACCCCAATGTTCACAGTAACAATATTTGCAATAGCCAAGACACAGGCACATCCCAAATGTCCATCAATAGATGACTGGCTTCAAAAGACACAGTGTATGTATATATGCCATATATGTAGATATATATATATATATATATATATATATATATATACACCATATACAGTGGAATATTTCTCAACCATAAAAAATGAAATATTGTCATTTGCAGAAACATGTATGGACCTAGAAAATAACATACTAAATGCAGTAAGTCAAACAGAAAAGACAAATATTGCATGATACACTTTTATATGGAATCTAAAAAGTAATACAGAGTAATCTATATACTAAACAGACATAGGGTCACAGATATAGAAAACAAACATCTTGTTACCATAGGGGAAAAGGAGGCAAGAAGGGATAAACTAGGAATATAGGTTTAGGAGTATCGCAAAGAGTTGGACACAACTGAGCAACTTTCACAGACTCACAGACTATCATATAGAGAAATATTGGCTGGCAGGTTACTAGTAAAAAAAAATACTAGTAATACTATACTATTACTCAACACATGTTACCAGTCTGCAATTGTTAATTTTCTTATTATAATGTTTAAGGCTACAGAAAAAAAAAATGTTTTTAAATTATAAATTACATTTAATACATATATCCACAAAGTCTATATATTATATATTCTTCCAGTCTGGTCTACACATACATACTTTATTTTTCAATTATTGGAATTATGGCAACATTACATAGTTTGTTTTTTTGTTTTGTTTTGTTTTAATAACTTTTTATTGTAGTTCGAAATCAAGGTGTATGATGCCTCTAGCTTTTTTCTCCTTTTTTTAAACATTTTTTTTGTTTTTATTTTTTAATTTTATTTTATTTTTAATTTAAACTTATTTATTTTAATTAGAGGCTAACTGGACAATTTTCCCTCAAAGGATTCAAAAACATAGGAATGCACAGTACTACAGAATTATTGGAAAAACAAATCCTCATGTAAGTGAACTCACCACTTCAAACCTGTGCTGTTCAAGGGTCAACTAATTACAATAGAAAACAAGTCATTTAACCTTTATAGGCCATGGTATCCAATTCAGAAATGGGTCATTTCTTAACAAGATTACCTATTCAGTTCAGTGCAGTTCAGTTCACTCGCTCAGTCATATCCGACTCTTTGCGACCCCATGAATCACAGCACGCCAGGCCTCCCTGTCCATCACCAACTCCTGGAGTTTACCCAAACTCATGTCCATCGAGTCAGTGATTCCATCCAGCCATCTCATCCTCTGTCGTCCCCTTCTCCTCCTGCCCCCAATCCTTCCCAGCATCAGGGTCTTTTCCAATGAGTCAACTCGTCACATGAGGTGGCCAAAGTATTGGAGTTTCAGATTCAGCATCAGTCCTTCCAATGAACACTCAGAACTGATCTCCTTTAGGTGGACTGGTTAGATCTCCTTGCAGTCCAATGGAGTCTCAAGAGTCTTCTCCAACAATTTCAAGATTCCATGATGACATTACTTCTCCTTCCAGAATCTAGTTTTATACTCCCTGCTGCTGCATTTCCAACCTGGTGATATTCTCTTGTGCCCACTTTCCACCCTTCACCTTCTCTACTTCACCCCACTGTCCATTTAAAATGTTCCTACCCTGTTCTCTATAAGTCTTTTCTATATGATCAACTAACTACATATGTAGTCTGAATGACAATACAATTTAATGTACCTTCCTCATGCTCAGTTTATATTCAAGTAAACTGCCTGGCTCAGTGGGAAGATATTAGTGGCATGGAATAGTCAGACATCGAGGGTAGGGAGGAGGTCTCAGCCTATCTGCTTATATCTTTGAAAAGCATACTGCATGAGGCATGACTACATATCTACTAAAATATAATGTCTTCAAAGTGAAGATTATTAGTATCCTTTAAACCAGTCAATCCTAAAGGAAATCAATTCTGAATATTCATTGGAAGGACTGATGTTGAAGCTGAAGCTCCAATACTTTGGCCACCTGATGCAAAGAGCTGACTCATTGGAAAAGACACTGATGCTGGGCAAGATTGAGAGCAAGAGGAGAAGAGGACAAAAGAGGATGAGATGGTTGGATGGCATCACTAACTCAATGGACATGAGTTTGAGCAAACTCCAGGAGATAGTGAAGGCAGGGAAGCCTGATGTGATGCAGTTCATGGGTCGCAAAGAGTCAGACACAACTGAGCAACTGAACAATAACAGAATTTTACAAATCTCATTTCTATAATAATCACCAATACAAGTAACACTTATATTTTTTTTAGAGTTGCACCAAAAAAAGAAAGATTATACTGATAAGTTTTCAAATGTATTCTGATGAGGAAAATTTTGTTTGTGGGGGAAGTTGGTTATGTTTTTATCGTGATGTAATTGACACCTAACATTATATTAGTTTCAGCTGCACAACATAATAATTCAATATTTGTATCTATTGTGAAATAATTGCCATAAGTCTAGTTACTCACCCATGGTTAAAATATTTTTTCAAGTTATAAGAACTTTTAAGATCTCTCCTGATGCTGCTAAGTCGCTTCAGTCGTGTCCGACTCTGTGCGACCCCATAGACGGCGGCCCACCAGGCTTCCCTGTCCCTGGGATTCTCCAGGCAAGAACACTGGAGTGGGTTGCCATTTCCTTCTCCAAAGATCTCTCCTAGCAACTTTCAAAATAGTACATAGTACTATTAAGTATAGTCACCACGGCAGACATTACATCTCCGGGACTTACTCTTAAGTCCAAATTTGTACCTTTTGATTACCTTCACGAGCTTCACCTACCCCCTACACCCAGCCTTTGGCAACCACCTATCTGTTCTCTGTATCTATACCTGTTCAGTATTTTTTGTGTTTTTTTTCTTTTGAGATTTCACATATAAGTGACATCATACACTATTTGTATTTCTCTGTCCAATTTACTTCAATTAACAAATGTCCTCAAGGTCCATCCACATTGTCCCAAATAGCAAAAAAAACTGGCTTGGTTTTTTGTATTTTCTGCTTTTTTTTGCTCTAATCTGCTGCTGCTGCTAAGTCGCTTCAGTCGTGTCCAACTCTATGTGACCCCATAGACGGCAGCCCATGAGGCTCCCCCGTCCCTGGGATTTTCCAGGCAAGAACACTGGAGTGGGTTGCCATTTCCTTCTCCAATGCATGAAAATGAAAAGTGAAAGTGAAGTCGCTGAGTCTTCTCCAACTCTTAGCGACCCCATGGACTGCGGCCCACCAGGCTCCTCCGTTCATGGCATTTTCCAGGCAAGAGTGCTGGAGTGGGGTGCCACTGCCTTCTCCGTTTGCTCTAATCTAGTTTTTCTTAAGTATTTACATAAATTTATGCAATAATTTCATTTTGGACTGAACAGATTTGCTTTTATTTTCTAAGGATTTGATGACTTGTTGAGATTATCATGCAATAAAATTTAGCCTATGTTCCAAATGTAACCCACCAAGGTATAACATGAGTTAAAATTAAGTCAGCAAAATAAAATGCCAACTTCCATTATTATACAATAGTGAATATGTATAATTATTAAGAATAGCAGCGTATGTTAAATATTTTCTGATTATTTACCTGTGCTGAGGGATATGGGGGACCAAAAGCAATTAAAACCAGTTTTCTGTCCCAAGTGTATACTCTGGTAAAACAGAGAGATGCATGCTCAACTAACAATTACACAAGGCAGAATAAAATGGTTCTTTAAAGAAAAGTGAATCCTGTAGCTGCATAAAACAATTTTAGCATTTAAAGGATATATAGGTAAGTGCAATGCAAGAGACCCTGGTTCGATTCCTGGGTCAGGAAGATCACCTGGAGAAGGGATAGGCAACCCACTCCAGTATTCTTGCCTGGAGAATTCCATGGACAGAGGAGCCTGGTGGGCTACAGTCCATAGAGTCACAAAGAATTTGGCACGACAGCGACTAACACACACACATATAGATTATTCACATAATGAAATGAAGTCACCCTTTTCTTTAATATGCTGCTTTGTTCACATTATTTAATAAAATCTTAAACTTCCATTTATTACAAATCAAATTGAAATTTCACAAGGAGACATTAAAAACCTTCCATCTCTCTGAATATCCAATCTGTTTCCTATTATCTTCTTCCCAACAGGAAATGTCTGTTCCAGCCTCAATGCCCTCTTGGTTCCACAAGCACATCATCTTCATTTATGTCTACTGACATCTGTTTTTCCATAGCCATCTTAACACAGTAAATCCTCTCCCTCCTATCCAAACTTTTTCTAGCTCAACTCAAGAAGCATTTCTTCCAGAAAGTCCTCTTGGATCATCCAAATCCCTACTTACTTTCTTCCTTATCATGTATCATTCATTTTGGTAACAAATCTTATTCAGTTTTAAATTATTATCTGCTGTTTTCATACCAACTAGGTTAACATTTTTTAAGTCAGGTGGTTTGTCATTTATTTATTTTGTACTTCCTAGGATTTGAACTGTGGTATTGGAGAAGACTCTTGAGAGTCCCTTGGACTGCAAGGAGATCCAACCAGTCCATCCTAAAGGAAATTAGTCCTGAATATTCATTGGAAGGACTGATGCTGAAGCTGAAGCTCCAATACTTTGGCCACCTGATGTGAAGAACTGACTCATTGGAAAAGACCCTGATGCTGGGAAAGATTGAAGGCAGGAGGAAAAGGGGGAGTCAGAGGATGAGATGGGTGGATGCCTTTATTGACTTGATGGACATGAGTTTGAATAAGCTCCAGGAGGTGGTGAAGGACAGGGAAGCCTGGAGTGCTGCAGTCCATGGGGGTCACAAAGAGTTGGACACGACTGAGTGACTGAACTGAATTCCTAGGATATTTAATATACCACTTATTGGATAGTAAACATTCAAAATGTATGGCCATTTTAAAAGGATGAAAAAAAAATAAATCTAGTCTAACAAATTTCTTCACACATAAAAAAAAAATAAACAGAAAACCCACAAAACATTAAATAACTGTTCCAAACCACAAACAGTTTGAGAGTCAAGTCTGAAAGCTAAAATTCTGTATTCTTCAGGTTGCAAAGAATCCTGTAATGTGTCCTGAAAGGATATGAGCAAAGATCCCTTCCTTTTCATATAATGTTGTTAAAGTCCGGATCCTGTGATTTAAAAAGTAGCTTGAACTCAGAATGTGAAATGACCATCGTAGTAAAATGTAAAGTAATATTTGGGAAAAATTAGTTATTTTGAAGCCTCTTGAAGGGTGTGTGTTCTTTTAACCAACTTATTATGGTAAGGGCCATATCTGAAACAACTCCAAACACATACACTAATTAATACCAAATGACAGTGTAACACACAAGGAGTTTTTACCATGGAAGCATGACCTACCCATCCTATTTTTGCCCTAGCTCACAGAACTTTATCATAAAATACCACATAAATTCACACTAGTCAACTGTTTTTTCTAAAACATTTTGGAATAAAGGACATAAATTTATCTAAAGATGCCTAGTATACAAAAAAGTCAGGTTCATTGTGACACAATTAAAACTGGTTACCACAGTTTGAAATACCAAGAGCTGTAGAAAATACAGAGAGCCTTAGGAGTATTAGGATTTACTGAGAGCCTTTTAGCAAAAGAGGGCTTGCCCAACCACTATTGTAATGACAATGAAAATTTTTCTTAATGATCTCATCTGTAACACATTACATTTGACAGCATGTAAGTGCTATCAAATATAACAGGCACACAAGGAATACCAATTACGACCACATTCACCTGCAAGTAAAAAATGACTTTTGAGCACAACTGTGTTTTTAGTGCTTTTTGGAACTCCCCCCGCCCCCACCATTTAGAAATAATCAACTACATAAAACAGTTCATAGAAAACTCAAGCACTTAACTTTCTCAGTGAAGAGAGGTAGAAAGAAAATCTATATAAACTTCACTTGTGGTCCATTTGAAAAAAAAAAAAAAATTAAATTTGGAGAGAAAACTCACCTCTTCCTTAAATTCCCCACACACTAAAAATAAATTCATTCCACACTTTCATATTTGACAAAGACAATAACATCAAAAAGCAGACCACAATTCCCTGAAGGAATCATGTCAATTGGTATTTCTAAAATTTATTCAGTGACCTATAATAATGTGAGTTTTCTACACATAATGTCTATCAGTAGGAAATGCAAAAATTTCAGAATCACTTCTGGTGTCAAAGTTCCAAAAAAGATATGTCTAAGCAGTTCTTTAATTCCTACTTCACCTTGCAGCTGCAGCTGCTGCTTATAACAGTGTCAGAAAAATTAAAATTTCACCAGGAATAGCTTGTGAGAACTCCAATCTTACAAATTAAATGCAAGTTTAACCAAGATTTCTTATAATGTCTCAGTCATATTTCTAAGCTAAGCCACCACACATCTGTGATGCCTTTGACCAACTATAGTTTGATGATTTCTCACCTGCTTACACAATTCATTCTTTAGTTACTTATTAGGAAATGTGCAACAACATTCTTCAAGACTCCAAAGGTCTTAAAAAATTAAAGACGCTCAAATTTAAAGGATTTATCTGTTATTTTCAAAATCTCTTCCTCTAATTTCACTATTTCTGAATAGACAGCTCTCCCCAACAAAAAGCATGGCTGAAAATTCAGGAAAAGGAAGTTTCAACTATATCATCTTAATAATGCCACATATTAGAGTATTTTTAAAAAATGTACTTGGAATAATGCACCAACTTACATTAATTCTAATGTGATTAGAACCTCACACCCAAATATCTAAAGAATTCTGAGCATTTTACATGATACCACTTCATATGTTCTAGAACATGATTAATAAACTATATTAAAGAAATAGTAATGTCTAAGACCAAAAAATATTAGACTATTTCATATTTATGTTTTTACATTATTTGCCCAATTACAAATGTAAGTTAAGACAAACATAAATTGTAACCTAAACACATTCTTTGAGCTTTCCTTCTACATCACTGTCTTCCTTCCAATCTCCCTGGATCTATGTATTATACTAGCCCCAGGGCCCAGCTAAGGGAAGAGCTAAGATCTCTTCTCATTCTCTATTCACTATCCAACTCAGAGATCAGCAAACTATTACCTACCTGCAAGCCAACTGCAACTGACACTAATTTTTATAATTAAAAATTTATTAGAACATAGCCACACCCACTTAACTATCATTACAGAAAATGCCAATAGAAGGGCAAAGTTTAATGGTTGTGACAAAGACAACTCGGTGCTTCTGACTTTTCAGAAAAGGTTTGTCAACCCCTGCCTAGAAGAACTCACTCAGATCCACAGCTTTTTATCAATACTCTGAGAGCTCTCCAAATTCTATCTTCAGTCTGGACCCAGAATTGCCATCCAACTTTTGGGGCCCATCTACTCTCATATTTCTAGTAGGCATGCAAATTTGATATGTCTAAAACTGGTAACTTGATTTCTACCCACCCCAACCTTTTCTTAAGCTTTTCATGTCTCAATATGTCCATCAGAATTCATCTAATTGTTCAGGCCAAAGTCTTCAGATACATCTTTAATTCTTTTCTTTCTCTTACATTTCTCTCATATCCTTATCCCAACCATCAAAAAATTATATTATCAAAATATACTCAAAATCTGGCCACTTCTTGCCCACTGTAATGCTATCACTCCAACTCAAGTCACAACCATTTCTCACCTGGACCACTGCAATAACTCCTGACTGGCTCCCTGTTGCTGTTCTCTGCCCCTTACATTATATTATCACAAAGCATCTGGAGTGATCATGGAATCCCACTGCTGAAAATTCTTCAAAGGCCACACAGGGCATGACCATCACAGCCCTTCAGGATCTGGCTCCTTTGGTTTCTCCATACAGACCTCCTTATCCTCAAGTATCGTCCTGCCCAGTTTCTTTGCACTTATTGTCCTTTCTGGAAAATTCTTCCCTCCAGATACCAAGTTGCCATGTGTCTTCATTTTATTCAGGTCTCTGTTCAAATATTATGTTAAGCTAGAGGCCACCTTCCTCAGTCACTCTGAGTTATTGACTCCTGTCAACTCTACAACCCAGCTGTAGTCAGATTCCCTGGGAAACAGTGCAAGACTCAGATGTGCATGCATTTAGGGGAGCACTTTCAGGAACGACATCTGGAAGGGAGTGAAGGAAGCAGGACAGGTAGACAGAGAAGTTGAATTGCAATAAGGTTAGAACAGAGACGTCAGTCAATGGAACCTTGAGTGGGAATGGCACTTCAGAATTTCCCAACTGAGCCAAGAACCTGAGTTCTTTGCATGTTATAATGCACCAATATGTGGGCTCAGAGTTCTCCCAGAGAGAGGGCATGATTTTGGATAAGACACATAAAAACATGCTTTAGGGAAACTATGGAAATGTAATACTGCTCTACACAGTGACAGTATACCTATAAAGGTATAGAGGCAAAGAATAACAAGTGTTGACAAGGATGTGGAGAAACTAGAAACTCATACATTGCTGGTGGAAATGTAAAATGGTACTACAGCTGCTTTGGAAAACAGTTAAAAGTTTCTTTAAAGGTTCAACACAAATTTATCAAACAATCCAGCAATCACACACCTAGGAATCTACCAAAAGAAACAGAAATATACGTATATGAAAAGACTAGTAAAGAATATTTATAGCAGCACTCTATAATACGTAAAAAATGCAAATAAACCAAAGGTCCATCAAATGGTGAATAAATTTTAAACACAGACTACATCCACACGAGGAATACTCTTCAGCAATAAAAGTGAATGAAATACTGGTATCTGCTAGAATACGGATGAGCCTCACAAACATTATGTTTAGTAGAAGGAGCCAGACACAAAAGAACAATTTATGATCCCATTTAAATGAAATGTCCATTAAAGGGAGAAAGCAGGTTGTTGGTTACCTGGAGCTGGGGTAGGAAGGAGGAGTGTCTGCAAACATGCACAAGAAATATTTAGGAGTTCACAGAAATGCTCTAAAATTGCATTGAGGTGATGACTACACAATTCTCAAAATATCAGTGCTTTTCAGTCTTAGCATGGGTGAATTTTATGAGATGCAAAGGAAAAGGACAAAAAAGATTGCTGACTGATTCTTGAATTAACTAAAGTAATATAATGACAGTGATAGCTGATACTCACTGAATTTGCTAGGGGTCAAGAATTAGTCTGAGTTTCACATGCATTAACTCATTTAATTTTTACCATAATCCCATCTTCATTTCAGAGGTGAAATAACTGAGGCTCAGGGAAATTTAAGTAACATGCTCATATAGTAAGTAAAAAATATATTAAGAATATATTAATTGGCTCCTACGCATAAAAATAAATCATTCTACCTTGAAATACTAATAGCCTTTAGCTGAATTACCAGCAAAATCAGAAGACATCACAATAGACACCATGTGTGTATAAACATGGCAAGTTTACCATAAAAAGCACACTTAAGATGGTCCAAGTGACACCTTGCAACATATCTAATTATCTCTATTAGCCATTGAAACCAGCAATAAGTATGTTATTACAGGACAGTTTGGTCAGTAACTGGTGCATATTCAGTGAGAGAATTACTGTAAACAAATACAAAAAGCATCTATGATCTTGTCTACTGACCAATATGTTCATACAGATACAGAAATATCACTACAGTTTATGTAAATACAACTTTATTCTCTTAGAGTCAAGCATAAACATACACAAACATACAATGAGCCACATACACTCTATAATAAAAATTTGTCTAGCACAACATGTCACAAAAATGAAGGCATATCACTGTTCCTATAACTGAAATGTATGATGAGACAAGATGAGATGACAATGTATTTTGTCTTTTTCATATAAAAAAAATTTAGTTATAAATTTCACATGGCAGTAAACCAATTTGAACGGAAAACTTGGGGACAATAACTTTTTGTGCATCTACCAGAAAAATAGTCTTAAATTTAGGTATAGATTTAGACAAGAAAGCTGATAAATGAACTATCTGGTAAGTAGTTAATATTTTTTTAAAACTAAAGCACCTTGTATAAATGACCACCACGCCCATATATTTCAAAACAATTTATTTTAAACAGTCTAATAAAACACAATACCCAGACAGTGGAAGAAAGAGAATGTGTAAATAAAACTAAATTCACCTTCAATACCTTTCCAACCTAAGACAAAAATCGACATCAGCACTTTCTGCCTAAATGATATATCGATGAAGGCTAGAATAAAAATGATGCTTTAAAAAATGCCATTTATAACTGAGAATAAAAATTTTTTAGCACTGACTGCTTCTGTCAGTTAAATTGCTTTTATGTGGAAATATTTTTCCCTAAATGTTTCATCTACTATTTTTATTAAAAAACTTTGCAATTAATTTGTGTTCCAAACTAATAATTAATCAACTATTTTTATGTATTGACTATACAAATCAGTAATGTGAATACTTAAACCATTCAAAGTTGAAGAAACCATTCCATAACAGAAAATAATTCTAATCCTTAATTCTCTTAAAATGTAAACATGTCTGCCTAGAAAGCAATGCATCAATAATAAATTTATGATTCAATACGGATATCAGCCTAGACCTAAAAATTTGCAGATTTACATAACCATGCACATTTAGTAGTCCTCCTAGGTAACAAATAACCATGAGTGATTCTCATAACTCAATACGCACTATGGTAAGAACCACTACAACAGCATGTATTCATTCTGAGTCCCAATTCAATTTTAAAAGAACCTGTAGGTATTGTCAATGTAATGAGTTAAATAACCGATGTGCACCAAAAAGAGGGAATGGATAACCTAAAGGGTATTATCCTCTATGAAAAAAATCTCTGTGGATATTATTCTAAGATACTGGTATAACTTTCATTAAATGATCTTTTGGTCTTTATAAAAATTATTTGAAAAGTCTGAAAATAATGTACTACAACATAAAGCTTGCTTCTGAAAGTAACTAGATTCTATATTCAGGTATAGAACAACTACATTTAACACAATACATTTCAGTGGAAAAAGTAACTTTGCTGGACTGCTATAAGGTTGCTCTCCCAATTCTCTATGTAACTACAAAATGAGTAAAATATATAAAGCTATTTCAGATATTGAACAAAAGGCAATAAGCCCTGTGAATTAAGAGAAGGGAAACAAATCAGGTGCTAAGACTTCCCTTATTTTATTCTAAAGGCAAAGTCCAATCTGTGGTATACAGATTGTTGTTTAGTCGCTAAATTGTGTACGACACTTTGCGACCTCATGGACTGACTGTGGCCCACAAGGCTCCTCTGTCCATGGAATTTACCAGGCAGGAATACTGGAGTGGATTGCCATTTCCTTCTCCAGGTATAGCGAAGGGAAATCCAAAAAAAGAAACTTCACAGACCATGTAAGAAACAAAAGTTACTGTCTGGGGCAGAGTACTGGTTGGGATGGGGGAGAAAGAAAAAAGGTGGGGAGAGCTATGTAGGAAAAAAGCTGAAGTAATTGGCATAGGAATCCAGACAGTCTCTGAGTATCCATGTGTTCTGAATAGGATAAATAAATGTAGAAAGTGAAAGTGAAGTTGCTCAATTGTGTCCCACTCTTTGCAACCCCATGGACTGTAGCCCACCAGGCTCCTCCATCCATGGGATTCTCCAGGCAAGAGCACTGGATTGGGTTGCCATTTCCTTCTCCAGGGGATCTTCCTAATCCAGGTATCGTGCCTGGGTCTCCCGCATTGTAGGCAGATTTACCATCTAAGCCACCAGGGAAGTCCTTAATAAAGGTTGTTTATACATATATATAAATAAAGGTTAAATCCTATTTAAAGGAAATAGTAAAATTCAGCTAAAAAATGTACTGGGTTGGCCAAAAGGTTCGTTTGGATTTTTCCTTTCCTGAATGAACCTTTTGGCAAATAAATCCTAGAGTCCAATAAATCCTAATGCTCATTGCCTAATTGAAAAAAAAAGAAAAAGAAACTGGCAAAAAAGAGGCAGGAAAAATGTTACCTATAACCCAGAGAAACACTGATCAATAAAAATAGGTCCAGAATTAAGACAGATTACGTTATCATAAAAGGAATTTAAAAATAGCTTTGATGAAATTAAGACTTGAAGGAAAATATGAATACAATGAGAAAAGAAAATGAAGATATCAAAAAATACCAGATTAAATGTCTAAAGATAAAAATATATAGTACTTGACATAAATATTTCACTGGATGGGATTATCAGCTGATTAAGCACAGAAGAAAAAAAAAAATCAGGGAATTGTAAATATAGCAATACAAATTGCCTTAACCAAAGTATAGATGGGAAAAAAGGCAAAGAAGTAAATATAGCATCAATAACATGTGAGACAATATCAATTATCTAATATTTGTGTAATTAGAGTCCTAATAGGGGAAGGAAAAGAAAACAATGTCCAAAAATGTTCTAAATTTAATTTTAAAAGAAAAATCTACCTACAAACCTAAGACATTCAACAAAGTCCAGGCATAATAGTCATAAAGAAAACACGCACACACAAGACATGTTTTAACCAAATTGCTCTAAGCCAGTAATAGAAAATCTTAAAAGCAGCAAGGAAAATATTAAAGTACATTATATATATATATATAGGCACAAAGATAAAAATCTAGCAGATGTCTCATCAGGATTATGCAAGCCAGAGGAAATATAATACCATTTTTTAGAAGCTCAAAAAAAAAAATAAAAATGAAACTAAAATTCTATGTCCAGCCCAAGTGTCTCTCAAAAATAAACACAACATAAAGGCAGAGACGTTGTCATCAGCATTAAGAGGAAACAATGAAGTTCTTCAAGTTAAAAGAAAAATAATACCAAGATAGAAACTTGCATCTACATAAATGAATAGAAAATAGTGTGAAGAATATAAGAAAAAGTTATGTTTATTATAAATTTTTAATATCCATAAGAGATACTTGTGTACAGTAAAAATAATGTATTGTGGAATTCAAACACATGTAGATGTAAAATGTATCACCACAATAGCACAAAAGATGGAAGGGGCTACTGGAAGTACACAATTGTAAGATAATTATAAGTGTAAAGTCATATAATTATTTGAAGGTATACTATAAAGTGTTACTAATACATATTCTACATAAGGTCAGTTCAGTTCAGTTCATTCGCTCAGTCATGTCTGACTCTGAGACCCCATGAACCACAGCACGCCAGGTCTCCCTGTCCACCACCAACTCCCGGAGTTCACCCAAACCCATGTTCATTGAGTCAGTGAAGCCATCCAACCATCTCATCCTCTTGTCGTCCCCTTCTCCTGCTCTCAATCTTTCCCAGCATCAGGGTCTCTTCAAATGAGTCAGCTCTTCACATCAGGTGGCCAAAATATTGGAGTTTCAGCTTCAAAATCAGTCCTACCAATGAACACCCAGGACTGATCTCCTTTAGGATGGACTGGTTGGATCTCCTTGTAGTCCAAGGGACTCTCAAGAGTCTTCTCCAACACCACAGTTTAAAAGCATCAATTCTTTGGCGCTCAGCTTTCTTTATAGTCCAACTCTCACATCCATACATGACCACTGGAAAAACCATAGCCTTGACTAGATGGACCTTTGTTGACAAAAGTAATGTCTCTGCTTTTTAATATGCTGTATAGGTTGATGATTTTTTTTTTCCTTCCAAGGAGTACTTGTGTACTGATATATATAAATTGTTGTTGTTGAGTCACTAAGTCATGTCCAATTCTTTTGCAACCCCATGGACTGTAGTCCACCAAGCTGCTCAGTCCATGGGATTTCCTAGGGAAGAAAACTGGAGTGGATTGACATTTCCTCCTTCAGGGAATCTTTGCAACCCAGGGATTGAATCTGCATCTCCAGCACTGCAGGAGAATTCTTTACCACTAGTGTCACCTGTGAAGCCCTAATATATATAAACACATCCTGTAAACTCCAAAGCAACCACTGATTGGTTGGTACAAAGCAAAGTACCAACATATAACAACAGTAGAGATAAAATAGCACATAAAATATACTCAGTTATCCAAAAAGGCCACAGGAATAGAAGAAATTACAAACAGCCACCAAAAAAAAAAAAAGAAGGAAAAAACAAAGGAACAAAAAGATGACAGATTTAAGTAATTATATTACATGGAAATTCAACCTAGCCTCTCTAGCAGGGCTCCCCAAAAGAATCAAGCTCTAGTATCTAAGGCATTTATTGTATGCAGTAAATTAACTTCTCCCCTGACCACCTAGATTGAGATGTGTTTAGTCCCACACTCAGGAAAATTGGGAAAATACCTATTCAAATCATTTTCTGTAGACTTATTTCTCTTGCAGAAGTCTAGCTAAGTGAGGCTAGTATATATTCAATTTGAAAGGCTCAGATTGTTTGGATTGTAAGTAAAATAAGACCAAATATAGGCTAAGTTAAATCCAGATTAATTATAAAAATATGTTAAAAGTAAATTTTTTAAAGATTTATCATGCACACACTAATCATAAAAAAGCTTGAGTACTTACATTAATAGCAACATAGATTTCAGAATAAGTAATATTACCAAAGATAAATATGGGCATTTTATTATGATAAGAATCAATTCATCAAGAATACTTAACAATCCATAATGTATATGTGCCTAATAACAGAGAGTTATCAGGACACATGAAGCAATAATTAATAGAAATGAATGATGAAATAAACAAACTTACAGCAACACTTGGAGATTAGCACACTTCTCACAGTAATTCATAGAACAAAAAGACCAAAACATACATAGGTACATAGGATACTTGACTAACACCATCAATACACCCAATCTAATAGTTACAGAATACTCCAGCCAACAATGGCAAAATACACATTAATTTTCCAGTGCACATGAAACATAAACCAAGATTCAACACATGGCAGGCTTGAATTTAAAAAGTCCAATAAATTTTATAATGTTAAAATCACTCAGAATATTTTCTTTGATCACAGGAAATCAAGAAAAAAGAGAGAAAAAGAACAGAAACCCTGAAATATTTGAGAATAAAACAATGTGCTTCTAAATTACCAATGAAGAAAAGAGAGAAATCACAAGGGAAATTTTTAAATATCTTGAAATGAATTAAAATGAAAACACAATCTATCAAATTTTGTGGGGAAGCTAAACTGAGAAGCTCAGAGCAATGCTTCACAGAATGTGCTGCACATCAGAATCAAGAATTTTTAAATATCCCATTGTAGCCCATGTCTACTTCCACAATTAAATCACAGTGTCTTGGGTTGGGAAACAGCCATTAGTATATTTAAAAATTCTTAGATCATTTTCATTTGGAACAGAACTTTGAGATCACTGGTTTAGAGGAAAATGTGTGGCTTTAAAAGTTAAATTTCTACCGTAAAAAATTAGAGAAGGCAAAGCAACTTAAAAAAAAGAAGTAAATAGAAGAGAGAAAATAGTTTTTAAGAGCAAATAAGCAAAGACATTGAAAAGAGACAAGTCAAAGATGCATTTTTTTTTAATGCAAATGCTTTCATACTATGATTCAGTGAATCTCTCAGGTATGGAAAGGTGAATTAGAAGTATATGAGATAGAAAAAAAGGAAGTATTATAGTTCCTGATAAAATGTCAGAGTTTAATGAAAACCTCACTTTTACCATAAAGTGAATTGATTCACCTGAAACTATCATAACACTGTTAATCAGCTACACCCTAATACAAAATTGAATTTGGAAAAACAGTATTTAACATTCAAGTATGATTTATTACTTTTTCCAAAATTCTTTTCATTCATTATTCATAACACACACACAATAATACACAGCACCATAGCTAATATCTAACCTTGAATATTACATTTTCACTTGAATATAGTTTACTAAAGATGCTTTAAAGAAAAAAAGAACTTAAGTGATAAACCTCTAGCTAGAATGACTAAGGGAATAAAAGAGGGAAGATAAAATTAACAAGTACAAGAAATAAAAACAAAGACACTCTACAGATGCTTCTAACACTAAAACAATAAGGGAACATTAAGAATAATTTTCTATCAATATCCTTGATAACTTAAATGAATAAATTGCTTGACAGATGCAAAGTACGAGTGATTCAAAAAGACTCTCATCATCAATCTCAAAAATTGAATTTGTAACTAAATGTATTCTCACAAAGAAGATTCCAGGACCAGAGGCTTCACTGGTAAATTCTATCAAAAATTTAAGGAAGAACTGAGACAAATCCTATACAAACTTGTTCACAAAAAGAGAGAAGAAGGAATACTTTCCAACTTATTTTATGAAGCTACCAAACCCTCCAAAACCAAATGGCATTACAGAAAAAGAAAATCATAGACTACCCATCTTATGGATATAAAGACCTGTATGTAACAAAATATTACCAAATTCAATCCAGCAATACAACTGATTGCTGAACAACTTGCCAGTTTGAACTATCGAGACCCACTTACCCAGACTGTTTTTCAGGAATAAATACAACAGTACTATAAAATCTGAGTTGACTGAATACAAGGATGCAGAACTAGGGATACAGAGGAACCAAAGATACAGAAGACCAAGTATAAATTATACTTGAATTTTGAATTATTCAGAGCGTCAGTGTCCTTAACTCTTGCATTTTCAAGGATCAACTATTTATATATATATATATATATATTCCTTTATATATATATATAAAGGAATTACATCATAATCAAGTATGGCTTAGGTAGGAATGCAAAATCGGTTTCACATTCAAAAATCCAATTAATTTACCATTTTAACAGATTAAAAGATAAGACCATATGACTATCTTGATAGCTGCAGAAGAGCATGTGATAATATTCAATGTTGTTGTCATTGTTTAGGCACTAGGTCATGTCCAATTTTTTTGCGACCCCATGGACTATAGCCATTCAGGCTCCTCTGTCTATAGGATTTTCCAGCAAGAATACTGGAGTGAGTTGTCACTTCCTTCTCCAGGGGATCTTCTTTCAGTACTCATTCCTGATTTTTAAAAAACTCTCAGCAAAGTAGAAACAGAAAGTGTGTTAGTTATCAACTTCTTGCCTGTCAACTCCAAATTTTCCTTCTGCCCTTCACTGTCCTGTATGATACTGAAGCTGTACCCTGTATCTTTTCTTCTTTGCCAGTATCCATAACCTTAAGTTTTATTAGCACAGGGTGCTACAGGAAGATTGCTAGAATAGAGGTCTTCTCTTTCTGGTTACAGTATGCTTTATTTTCTTCTTGTTCCTGGGGCACCCAGGGACAATCACCCCTCCAGAAGCTTTAATCAGCACCCCTATGAGCCCACCCTAACGAGTTTCACCATCCCCCAGGTAGTCTCCCCAGAAAGTCTCACAGATGCCACAAACAGCAGTCTCCCAAAGTTTCAGTAGCACCCCCATAAGCATCTTCTCAGTGGATTCTGTCCACCCCTTAGGGGTTGGCTCACTTCCACCACACACAGGAGGAGCAAGAGAGCAAAGTGCGTTGGAACCAGAAAGAGAAACCCCTTCCTTCTTTTCCAAAGAAGGCTTCCTAGAGACACCTACTGACACCTCTACAGGCCATTTCCTAGCAATACTCAAATAAGATCCAGAGAGCAGCCTACCAGATTAAGCAAACTGTGGTACAACCATACAATGCAGTATTTTTCAGCAATAAAAACAAATAAGCTATCAAGTCACAGAAACACATGGAAGAACATTAAATGCCTATTATTAATTGAAAGAAACCAGTCTGGAAAGGCTATACGTTTTATGATCCCACCTATATAATATTCTGGCAAAGCAGTACTATTAGAGATAGTAAAAAGACCAGAAGTTGCCAAAGGTTCCAGGGGAGAGAGGAGGGAAGGATGAATAGATGGAGCACAGGGGATTCTTTAGGGAGGTGATATCATTTTGTTCGATACTGTAATGGTACATACATGATATTATGCATCTGTCAAAACCCATAGAACAATATGAAGTGTAAACCTTAACATAAACTATAGACTTGAGTTAATAATATAGTATCAATATTGGCTCAGTTTTAACAAGTATACTGCATTAATGCAACAACAGCAACAAAAACCCAGTAAACTGTGTAGAGGGAAAGGGGTATATGGAAGCTCTGTACTTTACGCTCTATTTTTCTGTAAACCTAAAGTTGCTCTTGAAAGTACTGCCTGCTGTTTTTAAAAATATATACAGGTACAATTTATAACTATCACCTAACTTCTGTGTAGTCGACAGTATTCCAAGATGGCCTCCATCTTAGAGGATGCCTGCTCCCTAGGGTAGAGTCTCTGTACTTTCTTCCTCTTGAGTACCGCAGGACTATAAATATGATAGGGTTCATTCTCTGTATTAGATGATATTCTATGACAGAGGTAAGAGGATTTTACAGCTATAATTAAGGTTAAAAACCAGCTGACTTTAAGTCTGTCAAAGGAAGATTATTCTGGGCTAACCAGGGGAGCTCTCAGAAGAGACTTGGCCTTTCCTGAAGGAAGAGCCTCAGAGCCTAGGAGGGATTCTCCTGCTGCCTTTAAGAAAGGGCCTCATACGAGGGGCCTGTAGCAAAACCCTAAGAGGGCCTCTAGAGACGAAGAGCGGTCTCCAGTCAACAGCTAGCCAAAAAAAAAAATCAAGGCCTCAATCAGACAACCCCAAGAAAATGAATTATTCCAACAATAAGACAAATATGCAAGAAGACCCCAAGAGCCCTCAGCCCAGCCAAGACCTTGAACTCAGCCTGTGAGATCCTGAGCACAGAATCCAACTATTCTGAACCTGAACTCTCGATCCACAGAAACTGTAAGATCCGCTGCTCACGTTGTTTTAAGCCACTATGTTTGTGGTAGCTTGTTACTCGGGGATGGAAACTAACACAGTCTGTTACTCACACACTGACAAATCACCAAAGTCAACAAATTAGACTAAAAGAAGTCATTTGAGGTTTCTGTTTATTCTGAAAAATGAGCTAAATTTCACAGTCATAAAAATGTAAATTACCTTATTTTGCATATGGCTGGCATTTGACATTTTGAAAAGCCAAATTACAACGAGCATATATGACACAACCACAGCCTGTTTAAAAAAAAAAAGTGCACAACCAAGAAAGAATGCAAGAATAAATCCATCAGGAAGCAACTTTTTAAGATGCTACTGAGAATTTTGCAAATGGTTACCAAGTGATAATTTTTTAAAAACATAGACAGGTTGTGCTCCTCTAAAAAATACCAAGAGAAAACAAAAGTTTAAAAAATCTGCAAATAACACATATCGTGAGTCCTGAGTTTCTAAAGAGAGATTTACTATGAGCAACGTTCATGTCTTTCTATGTGCCAGTCTTTAGAAAAGTGAGGCCCAGACTAGTGGAACAAGAGATTAAAAACAAAGAGCCCTTACAACATGATGCAATACATCTTATATCACAGATTCAATATGGTGAAGCTCACCATTTTTTAAAGACATCTATATTCACTGATAGGAAAGGGAATATTAAAAATCTAATATCTGGAGATTTCTTTTGACTTTCCTTTAAAAAAAACTGGAGTATAGCCACTTTACAATATTGTGTTACTGTGTTAGTTTCTGCTATACAACGAAGTGAATCAGTTATATGTACACATATATCCTCTCCCTCTTGAACCTCCCTCTCAAACCCCACCACACACAGTCTAGGTACCACAGAGAACGAAACTGAGCTCCCTGTGATATACAGCAGGTTCCCACTAGCTGTCTGTTTTAGACATGGTAGTGTATACATGTCAATGCCAATCTCTCAATTCATCCCACCTCCCTAACCCCCTACTCCATGTCTACACATCTGTTCTCTCCATCTGCATCTCTATTCCTGCCCTACAAATGACTTTCCTCAATGGTTTCATTTTACTGTTTATTTTCTTATCAAATTATAGTTTAAAATATTAGTCTCATAGATCAAATTTTATTTTTCTTTCAGCTTTATCATTCTATGATTTAGAATAAATTTAGACTATATCAGACTATCTCACTAACATTTAAAAATAATGTTAAGAGAGGTTTATAGAAAATGTTTAGCACAAACAGCATTAAAAAATCAGTGAAGGGGAATGTGACTGAGAGTAAAAAATGAAACACTGGTCATATTTCAATAAGCTAAACCTAAAGAGTATTGACTGACTATAAACAAGAAGGTTCATGGTCAATTAAGGCTTAGAACTGATTAAGAAAAATTACTGGAGTTCCTAGTTTCAATTTTATTTAAAAGCTATTCTACATAGCATTATGAATCAACTCTATTTCAATTTTAAAATTTTTAAAACAGTCTAATTGATGAATGGAAAAACAAAATGTGGTATATTTATACAAGAGAATATTGCTGTTGTTTGTTGTTTAGTCACTCAGTTCTGTTCAGTCGCTCAGTCGTGTCTGACTCTTTGCGACCCCATGAATCGCAGCACGCCAGGCTTCCTTGTCCATCACCAACTCCCGGAGTTCACTTAGACTCACGTCCATCAAGTCGATGATGCCATCCAGCCATCTCATCCGCTGTCGTCCCCTTCTCCTCCTGCCCCCAATCCCTCCCAGCATCAGAGTCTTTTCCAATGAGTCAACTCTTCACCTGAGGTGGCCAAAGTCCTGGAGTTTCAACTTTAGCATCATTCCCTCCAAAGGAATCCCAGGGCTGATCTCCTTCAGAATGGACTGGTTGGATCTCCTTGCAGTTCGAGGGATTCTCAAGAGTCTTCTCCAACACCACAGTTCAAAAGCATCAATTCTTCGGCACTCAGCTTCCTTCACAGTCCAACTCTCACATCCATACATGACCACTGGAAAAACCATAGCCTTGAAAGTCACGCCTAAATCTTTTGCAAACCTATGGACTGTAGCCCACCAGGCTCTTGTGTCCAAGAGATTCTCTGGGCAAGAAATCTAGAGTGGGTTGCCATTTCCTTCTCAAGGGGATCTTCCCAAACCCAGGACTGAACATGCACTTCCTTCACTGGCAGGCAGATTCTCTACCACTGAGTCACAAGGGAAACCTTACAATACAATATTCAAACTTAAAAAGAAATAAAGCACTAATACAAAGATAAGCCTTGAAAAAATTATATTAAAATGTAAAAGAAGTCAAGAAACAAAAGTCCATGTGCTGTATTATTTCATTTTTATGAAATATTTGGAATACCTGCATCCATTTTGAATACGGGAGATTTCTTCAGTGATGTTGAAAATGTTTTGAAACTAAACAGAGGTAAAACAACATTGTGAATGTCAATGATTATATACTTCAAAGCAGTTAATTTTATATTATTTAAATTTTACCTCAATTAAAAAAGTCAATCCAGGAATGAGCAGAGCACCACAGAAGGCAGGATATTGAATGACTACTGGTGAGACATGGGTTAGAATTCTGGAGAAGACATAGAATCTCCAGAAATGCCTCAATTTTCTTATCTGTTAAATGGGGATACTAATAGTATCTACTATTAGAAGGATCAAATAAGTTAACACATGTAAAGGGCTTAGCACAGCTTTCAATAAATGTTAGCCCCTATTAGTCATCTTTGACTCATCCTACCTACTGCATCCAGTTCATTACCAAGACTTACAGGTTTTATCTTCACAATACCTCTTGCATTGCCTCCACCTTTTTTATTTCCACTGTTGCTTTCCTGTTCAGGCAGGACCTCATTATTTCTGATCTGAAATCCTGCAGTAAACCTCCACATTGACCTCCTCACCCTCAACTTTCTCTCTGGTCCCTTGTGTACACTGAGACCAAAGTAACCCTCAGAACCATGGATCACGGGCCTCTATTGTGCAAACAGCCGGGTGTGCCCTGTCCCACAGAATGAAGCTCCAGGAGCTAAGGCTGTGCAGCCTGTGGCCCCCAGCAGGTCTCCCCACTATATGGCAAGCTTACGCATGAGGTGCTCATCTGAGCAAAACACTGGGTGTGCCCTGCACCGCCTCCTGTGTTCAGCCTGGGCTGCATCTCAGCTCCCTTCCTCTTCTCTCTCCCCTACTCCCTTCCACCCCATCTGAATGTCTCTGCTTGTTAACATCATACCCAATCTTCATGTGTGAGCTTATATGCCACTTCATCGATGAACCAGCCTCCCTCCATCTCAGCAAACAGATTTAATAGCTCATCCTTGAATCCTTGTAGCACTTTCTGAATATTTCTCTAAAGTAATCCCCCTTCCCTCCTGGGGCACAGTCATGTGTAATCCTCCTTTTGTCATTGTGAGCTTGTTCAGGGCCTGGCCCATGTCTTACTTTGTCTCCACTGCAGAAAAAAAAAATAAAATAAAATAAAAAAATTAAAAAGTCAATCCAGTAAATCTAAATATTAATCACAATTATTACATGCAGATGTACAGAAAACATCTATTCCCAATTTCTATCAACACTCAGCTGTTCAAATAAAATTCACCAGCACATGAATAGAAAATTATTAATTATTCCACTTAAATACACACTGAAATTTTATACACAAACCTTGAAAGGTCACCTGTATACTGCATTAATAACTATGAAAATGTTCCATTCTACATGAGGCATATAATGAATAAAATTTGCAAAGTTTCAGAAAATTGTATGTAATGATAAGCCATAGACATGGTTCCTAGAATTCTACTAAGCAATATTCATGTTTCCCCTTTTCTTTGACCAATTTAAATATTCATTAATTACTGTCAAATGCCAAGTCATAGCAAAACAAGATCTAGCCCAAATCTTGGAATCTTGTTTGGAGCACTTGAATTAGCAAACTAATCAGCCAAAAATAATATTAAACACATCAACCAAATATTACACTTGCCCTCTGTCTTTGGAAATGTTCTATTAGGTTTCTAAAGAAAAATATAAAATGCTTCATACAAAAAGGCTTTAACCATTACTTTGAAAACACATTTCAGCCCATAATATTTTAATACTTCTGATTCAAGATAATTTTCCAGCAAGACAATATCCCCATCAGAAGAAACACTTCTTTCAGCTTAAATTTAAATAGATTTTCAAATATAAATCTTGTTTATAATTAGGAGGATTCCCTACTTTGCTCAATAGGCAGTATCATGTAATCAAGAATTCAGGTTACAATGGAGAGTTTATCTCTAAATAAACTAAGTAAAGCTGAATATGATACATCAATACATAGTATCTTTAACAGGGTTACATGAGCACTAATTTTACATAAAATAATAATAAAGATGCTAGACCTATACTATCCAACACAGTACATTAGTCACAAATATCTCCTTAACTTTAAAGTATAAAATTAAAGATTCATTTCTCTGGGGCACTAATCATATTTCAAGTATTCAACAGGTACATATGACTAGTGGCAACCATACTGGATGGCAGATTTCCTTCACCATAGACACAGCACTACAGAATCCACAGAGGTGATTTTACCATAAATTTGCTTCATGAAGCTTAGGCTTCAGGGTTATTTTCTCATGTCAAATGGTGTGAGTCATAGCAGGCACTTTGAGGTTCCAACAAAGAGGAGAGAGAATTGGTGACACATTCAATTTGGGTTTAGTAGGATGTATGTATCTGGTTCTCACTCATTTCCATGTGTAATTAATTATTCCACTATAGGACTACCTTCTAGTAATACCCCTTTTTTACCCATTGCACCAACTACCTGGAGTCATGAAATGAAAGTTTAGAGACAGAGGTCAAGGAGACATATGATGTGTCCCATGGAAACTAGAACTACAGGTAGGTGGTAAGTCGGGGAGGAAGTCTGAAATATACACAGCTAAAAGACAGTCTGGGGTAAATTCTTCCAATCATGATATAGGAAATAGTATAAGCAGATAATTCAGTCTTTAGCCAATGCCTAGTAAATCAGGCATTTTCTTTTATTAGGAATATATTTGATAACTCTTATGTAATTATAAATGCAGCACACATTTCCTTTTTCATTTTTGTAGGACTCTTGAAATAGAATTTCTCAAACTCTCTTTGTACAGCACAAACATGTAGCATAAGCATACCACAGGAAGAGGCAATCAAAGACTACATATCCTATAGGTGTCAATTTTTTAATTTTAGTAGTTTTAAAGTATGATCAGGAATTCAAAAATTTGGCCATCTTTTTAAAAACATGTCATCCATTTTCTTTTCTCATTGTAAGTATTAAACTTGTATACATTAATCTGTAGTTGCAATTTTGCATTTTTTTCTCAAAAAATGTTTAAATTTCAGGTCCGCAACAAAGCCTTCATGCCTCTGAAACTAGGAAATTTTGTCTTGATCTAAGTATTTACCAATTAGCAATATCTACATTTTTGTTTCTTCATTCCAGGAGTCACAGCATTTAATAACTCAGTTACATCACTGTCATTGAATCCCAGGATTTAAAAAGGTCAATTTGAAAAACATGTGTCCCATCCACTCTGGACCTTTTCTGGTATCTCTTCAACTGTTAATACCAAAAAAAAGCAAAAACAGAAACATCATTATATCTCACTGGCATTCAACAAACATCATTTCTGGTAACTAGGTTACACTGAGTTCCTTTAAACTTTGTACTGCTTATACCAGTGAAATTCTTCATACAATTAGAGTTATGGCTATTCAAATGACTAGGACTTTTCTTTTAGTACTCAATATATTGAACCAAATGCTGGCCTGAAAATATCAAATCATTGAAAATAAAAAACAAAAATTTCAATCATCTAATTACCTTTACAAAATGTTCTAAATTGTACCAATATTAGTAAAACCACCTTTATATATTATGAAAAAGCACTTGCAGTATAAATTAAAAAATGCCCAACAGCTAAATGCCATTTATGCAAATATTCCCTAGGTTACATGTTATTTATCTTTCATTTCGTACCCTTTACACTTCATTAAGCCATACTTCAAATAACCTAAGTTCTAATTATTGCATTGCAAAGATTCACAACCTGAAATCACATCAAATAAATTGTAAATCAAACTTCTCAAAGCCATAGCCATAGGTGGAAATCAAATGAAATGCCTAATATCAAATAAATGGCTAGTTTAAATGCATTACATTTATACAATTGCCTAGGCACATTTATTTCAAAGTGTTTTTGTTGCTGTCTCCACGGCTGTAGAATAAAAATTAGAGAATATGTTAAAACATTAGAACACTTCTTAAACTAAGAGGAATGGGAGGAAAGAGAAAAGTTAGCCCTCTTAACAAAAAAAAAAAAAAAAAAAAATCTTCTATAATCCTAAAGACAAAAGATGGTGGTGTCCAGAGGCGGGAAATTTGGAAAACTCAGCAGTGGCCATAGGACTGGAAAAGGTCAGTTTTCATTCCAATCCCTAAGAGAGGCAATGCCAAAGAATGATCAAACTACCGCACAATTGCACTCATCTCACATGCTAGTAAAGTAATGCTCAAAATTCTCCAAGCCAGGCTTCAACAATACATGAACTATGAACTTCCAGATGTTCAAGCTGGTTTTAGAAAAGGCAGAGGAACCAGAGATTGCCAACATCTGCTGGATCATCGAAAAAGCAAGAGAGTTCCAGAAAAACATCTATTTCTGCTTTATTGACTGTGCCAGAGCCTTTGACTGTGTGGATCACAATCAACTGTGGAAAATTCTGAAAGAGATGGGAATACCAGACCACCTGACCTGCCTCCTGAGAAGTCTGTATGCAGGTCAGGAAGCAACAGTTAGAACTGGACATGGAACAACAGACTGGTTCCAAATAGGAAAAGCAGTACATCAAGGTTGTATATTGTCACCCTGTTTATTTAACTTAAATGCAGAGTACATCATGAGAAACGTTGGGCTGGATGAAGCGCAAGCTGGAATCAAGATTGCCGGGAGAAATATCAATAACCTCAGATATGCAGATGACACCACCCTTTCGGCAGAAAGTGAAGAAGAACTAAAGAGCCTCTTGATGAAAGTGAAGAGGAGAGTGAAAAAGTTGGCTTAAAGCTCAACATTCAGAAAACAGAGATCATGGCATCCAGTCCTATCACTTCATAGCAAATAGATGGGGAAACAGTGTCAGACTATTTTGGGGCGCTCCAAAATCACTGCAGATGGTGACTGCAGCCATGAAATTAAAAGATGCTTACTCCTTGGGAGGAAAGTTATAACAAACCTAGACAGCATACTAAAAAGCAGAGACATTCTTTTGCCATCAAAGGTCCATCTAGCCAAGGCTATGGTTTTTCCAGTAGTCATGTATGGATGTGAGAGTTGGACTATAAAGAAGGCTGAGCACCAAAGAATTGATGCCTTTGAACTGTGGTGTTGGAGAAGACTCTTGAGAGCCCCTTGGACGGCAAGGAGATCCGACCAGTCCATCCTAGGGGAGATCAGTCCTGGGTGTTCATTGGAAAGACTGATGTTTGAAGCGAAACTCCAGTACTTTGGCCACCTGATGCAAAGACCTGACTCATTTGAAAGGACTCTGATGCTGGGAAAGATTGAATGCAGGAGGAGAAGGGGACGACAGAGGTTGAGATGGTTGGATGGCATCACCGACTCAGTGGACATGACTTTGAGTAAACTCTGGGAGTTGGTGATGGACAGGGAGGCCTGGCATGCTGTAGTCCATGGGGTCGCAAAGAGTTGGACACGACTGAGCAACTGAATGGAACGGAACTGAACTGAGAGGCCACAGGGAGGGAAGTATGAGGAGTCACTGAGTTACTATTTAACAAGTACAGACTTTCAGTGTGGAAAAGATGAAAAATTCTGGAGATGGATGTGGGTGACGGTGGTACAACAAACAGAATACATTTAAGGTACTGAAAATGGTTAAAATAATACATTCTATGTTATGCATATTTTCCTACAATAAAAATAGTTCTAAAGTAATTACACTTCAATTTTTATATACACATATTTTTTCTTCTCTGAGATACAGCCTAAATTGGAAAGTACTTCATTGAAAGTAATAGCAACTAAGCACCTAAGTTGTCCCAGGTCATAGCTAATAAAATGGAGAAAATTAGTTTCCTGACTTCTAGCTCCATGAACTTTGTTCTCTAATACTATGCAAATTGAGAGATTACAGAAGAAATTCCTGACTTCCGTGACCAAGAACAGTTCTTTTAAAACCAATAAAAAACTACCTGTAGAAGCAGAGACACAAGTGAATCTTTATTAAAGTAAGAGAGCACTAAATATACAGATGACTGCACTGAGCATGAAGAGTTGATGGGTAGGGCAGGTGTCAATGATAAACCAGGTCCAGTGTTTCAGTTGTGATAAGAAAAGAATTATGTCCACACCACAAATACCGAATCAACTTAGATCACGTATACCACCCTGTTTCATTTTCTACAAAAACTATTGAAAAACTTTAAGAGGCATGATTGCTTTTAAAGTGAGCTCTGACTCATTAGAATTTAATGTTCACAAATCTAAGTACTAGTTTTAGAATCTGATTTACATTAAGATACTTTCTACTCACAGTATCTCCAGAATCTTATACAATGTTATATAGTCAGTGCACAATAAATACATTTTTAAGTAGCAGGAAGGGAAGGAGAAAGGGAAGGAGAGAAATAAGGAAGAGAGAAAAGGTAGGTGGGGTGGGGGTTGGGTGGTGTACATTCTAACAAACCATCAGCTAATATTCAGGCTTTATGCAAAAGAGAGGTTAGAGACTAGAAATAGTGATAAATTGAAGATCGGTTCCCAAACTATGTTCTACTATTTTATAGATTTTAATGGTGATTTCTTTTTCTATTGGCTAAAGTTCAGAATTTAAACATATTAGTGATGGATACAAAGTACATGATTAATTCATTATACCTGCACAACCCTATATGATGTATAACTACACTATTAAAACTATATTTTTAAATACAAAGACTCTTAATACAAAGTGATTTTATACATTCCAAAATATTTTTCTCCATTATACAATTAAAACTTTGTATTTGCATCAATGTTTTATAATAGATTATTTTAAAAGCCCAGTATTTTTAGCTAGCTCAATCACAAAAGCAAAATACTTGAAACAAATGCCATATTTCGACTTTACAACCTTTGTAAAGATATGCGTTTATTTGGGTCATAGAATTATGTCACTCTTGCTGACAACCAGGCAAAAATCTGTCAAGTGACTTTCAGGTTTATATGGTCCAATACCATTATAAGCAATTACAAGATTTAATGGCCGCTACCTGTGTGTCCTTCTGGCATTGCCCTAAATTCGTGTCATAAGTCATCTCATGAAGTCGTTTTAGCTTTCCTTCATCAACTGCCCTCTCAGGTTTTACAGCTGTCATTCTTAAGATCATTTCACACAACAATCTGTCGCCTTCCTATGTTTTCCAGTTAAACATTTACATACGTTGACTCCTTAAAGATGTCATGTTTTGGCAAAACTTACCAAGGAACAGAAAAAAAATCAGAAAAATTGTTTGCCATGAGGTGTGATGGTAAAAGCTGACTGGGAATGGACATGAGGGAACTTTCTGAGGTGATGGTAATGTTATCTTGATAGAAGTTTGTGTTAACAGGTACAAGCATCTGTCAAAATTAGCAAACGTTCACTTAAGACTACGCATGTCCATCGTACTTCAATTTACCTCAAGAAGAAAAAAAAAATGGAAACTATTACTGAATTCTAGATGATGATATGCATGCTAAAGCATTTACCTTTAAATGTATCATAAGATAGATGGAATAGAGGGATGAATAGAGGGACAAACAAATGGACCAGATACTTCACAAATTGATACTTGACAGATAATTGACAAATGTTTGCCCCCCCAGTGGATCAGCAGTAAAGAATCCACCTGCATTGCACGAGACACAGGTTTGATCCCAGGGTCAGGAAGATCCTTTGGAAGGAAACGGCAACCCACCCAGGTATGCTTGGGGACATAGAACCTTGGCGGGCTGCAGTCCCTGGAGTCAGACACAACTGAGCAACTAAACAATGACAACAACAATTGCTAAAATGAGTGGTAGGTAAACTGGTATTCACCAAATTTCTTTCAACTTCCTTATGTATAAAAACTTCCATAATAAAATGTTTTAAAATTCAGAATGTCATTATTCATAACCCTTTTTACTTTAAAACTCACTGGGTAAAGAAAGAGGAATCAGCAAGTGTTCCCAGAGACAATGAACTATGATGGTAGTTGCTCATTTACTTGAATGCTTCAGATATTTATATAAATTGATCTGAATAGCTAAACCCGGCTAAAAATTTTGTTAAATTAATTAAAAGTATAACGTATTCACCCATTCTTTCATTCATTCTGCAAATACTTGTCAATCACCTTCTATGTACTAGATGTCGCCAAGTCCTAAAGAAGGAAGACAACTTAACTGTAATACATCATCATTTTTACTATTTCAGGAATATGGCTGGAAGGACATTTTCTGGACCATGAAGGATAAGCGAAATTTTTCCAGATAGAGGAAGTTGATTCTAAACTATAGGAAAATGTGTACATAAGCATATAATACAAAAACTATTTTATAGCAAAAAGTAACACATTTATGGTAGTTGCTTCTTAAATATATCAAGATATTTAAAATAAATAAATATATATATATATATATATATATATATAAAAGACTCTTCTTTTACTATCTAATATACTTCTATTGAAAAACTCTTCAATCTTTTCAGTCTCCAATAGAATCTAGGCATCTCTTGTTACCATTCAACCCAAGCTGCAAATAATGAATTTTAAATAATTGAAAGTATGTTGCTGTTTAGTTGCTAAGTCAGGTCTCACTCTTTTTTATGACCTCATGGACTGTAGCCCGCCAGGCTCCTGTGTCCACGGGATTTCTCAGACAAGAATACTGGAGTGGGTAGCCATCTCCTTTTCCAGGGGATTTTCCTGACCCAGGGATCAAATTTCCTGCTTGGCAGGCAGATTCTTTCACTGAGCCACTTGGGAAACCTAACTGAAAGTATATCACATCTGATTTTATTACTTCATAGGGATTTTTTTTTCCATTACAAATTTTACCTGGAACTCACTACATGAAACACTTGCTCTAAAGTCTTAAAATTCCAAGAGTATATATTCTGAAATCAGAAAGGTTTCCTAGACCAGGCAGCAAATGAAAATGTTAACTATCTCACACAGCAACTTGGCCCACTATAAAATGCACAAAGGACAAACATCAAAGTACTGTCTAGATTGTATATAATCTACTTAGGCATTTTAAATATTTTAAACCTTTTTTAAGGCAAATGGATAGTCACATTACCTTTAAAGAGCACTCTGCCTCTCTAACCAACTCTAACAAAATTCTAGCATATGTGGGTTTACTTCAATGTATCATATCTACAAAATGTAGGTATCACTAAAATACTCACATGTTTAAGGAGAATTAAATGATATTTTGTTTAGAAATAAATGCAGTTAGTGCTTACTGCTCAGTAAATAGCAATTAATAATAAAAAAATGTTTATCCATACATACTCATGCAATTCCACAGGCACTTTTTAATCTGGGTCATGAACTAGAGTAAATGTAAACCAGAATTCATTATATCTTTTAGGTTTAGCTACAAAGTCCCAATTCTCAGTTTTACTGCATTACTGACCACTTCAGAGTCATAATAGTTTTTCATTTGCTCCCTTTCAGATCCAAACTCCTTACTTCACTGCTCACCCAAGACTGGCACTCTTTACAGAGTTCACTAGCAAAGACCTTAAAATTCTTTTATCATTTATCCGTTAGTGGCCGAGAATAGAAATATCACTGGACCTTCACCTCAAATAATCCTCTAAAAAAATACTGAGTGACTGAGTTGGGCCAGAAGTTCAGACTCAAGATGCTTTATAATTTGTTTCAAACCATTTTCTATAGGTTCCTTCAAATGATCCCCGGGCTGAATGAGATATTTTTGTTCTTAGGGAAAAAGTTAGGTAGGAAAAGTAATATGGAGAGTTCTTAAGACTGAACACTGCATTATTAAAGGAGAGGCAGAATATTCAGAGAGTCTAAAGAAAAGAGATATCTAGGATGAAAAAAATGAAACAGAAAGCCTGATTTCATCCTTTAGTACATATAATAATGACTCACACTATTTAATAAAAAAACTACATTGTCACTTGGAGACAGAAAAAGATCTTTTCTATTGATGAGCTTATTAATCTCCATGCTTTATTTCCACTAAGAAAAAAATAATCTTCATATTTACCATTAAATTACAAATCTACCCCAACATATCAAATATTTCAAAACAGTTAAATTTTCCTTCATACCCTAAGAGCAAAGACAGAACCTAAGGCTTAGTTGTATTAGGCAAGTCCATAACATTGACATTTTCTTCTCATGAAATATGTTTAATTTAAGATATAGGAATGAATCTTTTTTGCTAGAATATTATATTTACTTAAAACCTAAATGCTATCAAAGCTGACTTGTATTTTTTCATCTTTCATGATATGCTCTTGACACAAGTGTTGGCTATGAGGATCCACTCTGCCTGCACTCCTCATTGGCTAAGACTCTGCAGCAGGTTGT
Source organism: Bos indicus (assembly GCF_029378745.1). Taxonomy (NCBI): domain Eukaryota; kingdom Metazoa; phylum Chordata; class Mammalia; order Artiodactyla; family Bovidae; genus Bos; species Bos indicus. The sequence continues at coordinate 57,237,821 of NC_091763.1, read as the reverse complement.
ACACATGTGAACACACTGCTTTTTCTCATGTGCAGTATGCTGAGAGTGACTCTTTCTTCCCTGATCTTATATTTCAGTCTTAATGAAAATGATAGGGCAATGAGGACCTTATTTAGCAAATAAGTTAGTTTGCCTTCCTTGTCTACATAAAAAAAAAAATAGATGCTTAATTTCTTATCTAGGTGAGAAAGACATGGGCAGTAGAAAAATGAATACTGAAAATAAACATCAAAAAGAAATAAGGTTTCAACAGTAATTTTTTAAAGTAGTAAGGACTAGGAGGAAAACAATTTAATATGAAAATTTTTCATGTGTAAAATTACTGAGGTGAATCCCTACAGTCCTAAAAATACCTTCACAAAATGATTCATATGTGAAATAAACAAATAACTTCAAAAAGAAACTTTTGGTAAAAGGAGTAAAATCTTCATTTAAAACATTTTAAAAACTACTCTGATAGAGTACCTTTCTGAAGAAATGGTCAGATGCCTAGTGATTTTATTTTTACCCAAGAAAATCCTATTCTGCTTTACTAACAATGTATTTTAAAACTAGAGCAGAACAAAAGGTTCAAAGGAATACTTGCCAAAGGAGAAAAAAGAGATGACAGTACACCAAGCCAAGCTAAAATGACTATCTGTACAACTTTCCCAAAGTAATAAATGCTTAAAATTGCAGCATTATACAAAAACAAATATGTGTATATTCTCCACTTGAACAGCTTTGTAGTTGCCATGAATCATCCTTCCATTTTCTGTATTTAGAAAGCAGTCTAGTTCCTGATTTAAGAAGAAAGAAAAGAAAGGAAAAGCAGAAAATAAAGTGTTCCAACAACAACAAAAAAAGCACCTGATAAAACATGGATAGATGGGTGGGTGAATGAACAGATGCTGAAGAATGACAGGTGATTAAATAAATAAGCTGCCTTTTACCCAAGGTGTGGGGTGAGGTGGGGTGGGAGTGGTGGGAACAACATCTTGCTTTCTTCCTTTCACTTAAAACTTGTGTAAGTTCTTAAACTGGAGGTTGTCAATGTACTTCAAGAGGGGATTTATGAATCTCCAGGAACTAGGATGGATGGGGATGCATGCTGATATGAGTATACACGTGAACTGAGGTGGAGAGGTGAATGTGTGTAGACATCCACTCATGCATGTATTTCTGAATTAGATTAAGAGCTTCTAAAAGGAATAGTGACCTAGAAGAAGACTAAGGGCCACAAGTTTAGATTGTTTTGCTTGTTTAATTAAATGGTAGGGCAATACTAGGTAGTCTTCTTTAAGCTGGGGAGCCATACTAAGAATTTCAAGCAAACAAAGACTCAAACTCAGGGCTCTCATTAACTAGAGTTGTTAGCTACCCTAAAAGGTGGGAAATAGTATTGTTTAACATAAAAAGCACTTTTTAAAATATGAAATTAAAAGCCTAAATGGGTAAAAACTCATTTTTAATGTTCTCGGAACTTACTTTTAATGAAACTGAAGTTAGGACACAAAAGCTCTCAGGTGTCAGTACTGAGTTCTCTATGCAGGGAAAATTCTCCACAGTGTGGCCTGAACACACACACACACACACACACAGAACCATCTCTCTAGTTATTAGAGTATATACCAAAGGTCCCTTCTTCTGTCTCCAGAAACATATTAACCCACTCTTTCTTAAAAGTCTACTTCATCAGAGTCTTTCATCTGTCACCAAAAGCAGCAAGACCTGAGTGAAGAGGCTGGCAAGGCAGCCTGAACAAGCAAAGTTTCCCTGCACAGACTAGGCAGGTCTGGTGTTCACAGATGGTGCAGGCATGGGTCCTGAATTGACAGCAGCAGGATACTGTCTACCCAATAGAAAATAAAGCCACTGAAAGTCAGCCAAAAACAAAAATAATTTTTTTTTAATTCCTGATTTCATATTTATCAAGCCTTTCACAATAGTCAAGAAGAATTAAGAATTTAAAGTCTCATCTAACTTAACTCCAACCCAGATGAAACAGTGTTTCTTAAATTGAAACTTCTTCCACTAAATTTTGCCTTTCAATAGCAACAGAACTTTAGGGAAATGATACCTTCTCAGGGATCTTTTCCAGCTTTTCACAAACATTTATCATGGTGGCAAACAATTTCATAAGTTTCTTTACTGGACATGTCAGCTCACACTTTGAGAAATGCAGACTGAAGAATCAAATTCACAGCAGGAGAGGGAAACATGGAAAGCACGCAGGACCAGAATTACATCAGAAGGCTTAGGGGTTTAGCTTTAAAACTAGATGGATGACAGGGCCCCATTTTGGTACCCCAGGCTACGGGGGCCCTCACTTCACTACGCGGTACTCTTTGGTCCCATTCCCTGAGGGTGAGGCCTTTCCCTTGGTGTCTGTCACCGCTCTGGGCTCTCCCATGCATTCAAACTGAGGTGCCTGCTCACCCCAGGAATGGGGGGCAGAGGAAGGGGAGAGCTAGGGAGAGAACTCTGGGGTTTGTACCAGGGCTTCGGGATTAAGTTTTTCATTCACTAAGAAAGGAATTGGGAACACAATGGCTGTGGGGGCAGGGAGTTTGGGGAAACTGGTTGGAGGGAAGGTGAAGTTCAGTGATGCTCTTGACTTTAATTCCCACATCACTCATCACTTTGTTCTTAAACAAAGAAGCCTGGGGCCTAGAAAAAAAAAAATAAATAATATAAAACTAGATGGATGGATGAGAATTCCTAAACATGAATGGTCATAATACATCTGGCTTTAAGTAGCTATTGCCACATGTATACAAAGCAAACAAAAGACAACACACTATACACTTAAGTCACTCTACTTCCTGTCTGGCTTTATCTCATATGTAAAAAGCCCTGTTTGAGGTCCAAATTAGAACATTTTAATTGGGTAAAAAAAAGGTAAATTTTGAGAATATATAATAAGGTCAGGATATTGGAAATTAATACAATGAAAAAACATTTAATATTTTCACAGTATCTGCAATATGCTTCCTGAATAACCTAAATGACATATATCTGACATATATCTGAAAACTACTGCTATTTTATGTAAAAATAACACACACCAAAATATTGTTCTTCCTTTCATTCCTGGTAGGAAGAAGTTTTTAGGCTTCCCTGATGGTTCAGTTGGTAAAGAACCTGCCTGCAATGTAGGAGACCTGGGTTCGATTCCTGGGTCAGGAAGATCCCATGGAGAAGGAAATAGCAACCCACTCCACTAATCTTGCCTAGGAAATCCCAAGGACAGAGGAGCCCAGCGGGCTACAGTCCATGGGGTCGCAAGAGTCGGACACAACTTAGCAACTAAACCACAGGCAGAAGTTTTTAAAGCATGTAAATATACATGTTTTTAGGGAAAGTTAGATATCAAGCTTGCCTTTTACCTTGTTTAATTTTTTAGGGAAAGTTAGATATCAAGCTTGCCTTTTACCTTAATTTTTTTCTTAATCTGGGTTTATAACAGATCTATAATTCTAGAGAGTATCTGTTGCTACTAGCTTATAGAACAGATAAGTAATTGAAGATAAAATTCTTGTACTTTACACCCAATTTTCTTAATTTAGCAGACACTCCATCCTCAAACCAAAAGCCTTACTTAAGCAAGCCAAATATAATGAACTTTCTTTTGGCCGCATGGTGTTGCATAGCATACGGGATCTTAGTTTCTGGACCACACTTCAAACCTGTGCCCCTGCACTGGAAGTGTGGAATCTTAACCCCTGGACTTTGTTTTAAAGAATCTAAGGAGGGTAACAAAGTATTTTCCTGGATGCTGTATGCAAAAACTAAGAATATTTACCAGCTCATGAATATTTTTATTTTCTTTTTTACTCCAGGAAGTGAACAAACAATACACACTATTAAATTTAATTATTACTGTGCCCTATTTTATGTTGAGGACAAAAAATGCTCGATCTCAGTAATAGTTTCTACAAGTGCAGCACTCCTATGGTATGTGGCCAGAATTTATAGTGCTTCTGTTAGATAATAAAACCCAGATAAGTAAAAGAAGAAATGCAATTCATGACAAGGTAACATCCATCAGTAATGCACTTAAGACCTTCAAGATTTCACTGGTCGATGAGAAAGGAAAGTGCTATACACTCACAAGCAAGCTGTTTGGCTACCGGATCTCCAGTTCTCATAGAGCATTTTACTTATTAGTTTTATTAATCTGTAAACCCATTATTGGCAAAGACCATAGAATCCTAACACCCATCCACCCAGAAGTGGCCAGAGAAACAATGCTCAGGCTGCAAACAACCAAGGTTCTCTCTAGTCTGTTTAATCTTCAAAGATTTTTTAAGTCTGATAGCTGGGTGGTAAGTCCATAAAATGTCATCAAACAAATAAAGAGGACAGGAGATCCATAAAAGCATGGTAGAACTGAACTGAAGAGTGTAAGAGAAACAAATGACCTGCACAGTTGAGGATTAGCTGAAGAACTATCTACTTTTATCTTTTTTTGTTAATTAGAAAGTTTTCAGAGGATCCCAAAGACAGAAATTAAGACATGAGAAGATAAATTAATCAGTTAAACTTTAACATTGCTTTTTGAAAAATATAACTGGTGGCAAGCTTTGAATACCCACTTGAGTAAATCGTTGCCTCCATCAGACTTTATCAAAACTATACCAAATACTTTAGTTCTAAACTTTGTTCTACAAAGTATAGTTTCTCTTTCAAATGTTTTTGCTTTGTTTTTTCTAGTTAAAACCTTCCTAGAATGGCTAATCATAATTTCTTACAACCATAAAATGAAAACCTCCTTAAATTATATGTAAAAAAAATGTTTACTTTTTAAAATTTTTTTAAATTTATTTATGTTAATTGGAGGCTAATTACTTTATAATATTGTAGTGGGTTTTGCCATACGTTGACATGAATTGCACTCTTTTGGCAACAAAGAAATTAATACTTAGAAATTCACATTTGGATAACATCCCTTAAGATACTCAACATGCAGAAAAAAATCTGTAAGCCACAAAATGTCTATCACAGAAATACTTATAACAGTGAAATTCCAGTAATAATTTTTAAAATTATAAAAAAAAGAATGAGTATATAAATTACCACATACCTACTTTATCTTCTATTTTGAAGCTATTTAAAATAACTGACATAATATCCAAGTAGCAACATGGAAACACTTTGTGAAAAACAAAAGAGAGATAGAAAGTAGGCTGGGAAAAAATACAGTATTTCCTAAAAAATGAACATTTTTAAGCAAACAATGTTAAGAACACAAAAGCTAAACTGCTCATAACATTTCATAGACATTAGAAAAGTTAAATAAAGATTCATTTTTAACTGAAGACTAAGTTATCTTCCGAGTCTTTTCTTTTCAAGTTTAGATATACATATCACTGAACACTTAAAAAAAAAAATTTCTCATTGTATAAAAACAAAGTTACTCAAATTTTTTTAAACTCTGTTTTATACTTGGAATCTTGTCACTGAGTTAAACTCAAAGAATTTGACATTATATAGTTATTCTTTATTTATGAAAACCAGCCAAAATAAATCTTTTAAAAAATACATCCACTGCTAAAACAGTTTGAAAAAATCCAGAGTGAAACAAAGAACTGTGTCAGACTCAGTATCCTTAGCAACAGAAATACAAAAATGACAATCTTAAAAGATGTATATAAAATAATTTTAACTGTGCCACTTAAAGGTTTTTGCATTGTTTTCTCATTATATTATTTCTTTCTGACCACCTAATCTAAAGTAGCTATCAGGCCACTATCACATCACACTTTTTTGTATAGCCCTTATTTTTATCTGATGTACTCGACAGAAGTATCTACTAGTTTACTATCGCAGTTCAGTTCAATTCAGTCGCTCAGTCATGTCTGACTCTTTGTGACCTCATGGACTGCAGCACACCAGGCCTCCCTGTTCATCACCAGCTCCCTTTACCCAAACCCATGTCCATTGAGTCAGTGATGCCATCCAACCATCTCATCCCCTGTCGTCCCCTTCTCTTCCTGCTCTCAATCTGTCCTACCATCAGGGTCTTTTCAAATGAGTCAAGCTCTTTGCATCAGGTGGCCAAAGTATTGGAGTTTCAGCTTCAGCATCAGTCCTTCCAATGAATACAGGACTGATCTCCTTTAGGATGGACTGGTTGGATCTCCTGGCATACAAAAATATAGACCTCGAGAATAAAATAGTATTTTCCATCTATTCACCCCCAGAGTTGCAGAATACAGACTTGTAAGCTCTATATACATCTCTATAGTTAAGCAATGCACAACCTATAAAACTGAATATGACTTGCTTATAAACGATTATATACATGTCATAAAGCACCACAATCTTAACAATGTCATTGTCTTTCATGATGCAACACTCTCAGCGTGCATACCAGAAAAAACCTGTTCCTCAAAGTTTAACTCCTAAATTTTCTTTAATATATTATTTCACATTAGCATGTATGAATTTGTTTGTTAGGCCATGAAATTTATAAAAGCAAAATATTCCTGAGGCAGAAACCAATCCACAAGATTGGTGAACCAATGCCTTCACCTATTAAAGGTTCATCCATAATGAGCGATGAGAGCACTACATTTTTTAAAGTATCTCTCAATCAAAAATACTCAGTTTCTTACTACTGGGTACATCTCAATTTTAAAATGACCTCCAGGTAGTTTTAAAGAATACTGCTTATACATGCATACATATATACATACACACACACACATACACCATAATCTAATCCATTTAAACTGTAAACACAGAAGGGATTTTTAACATTAAAAATCATAGAACCAGTTACAGAACTACTAAGACTAAGTAATCCTAAATCATTATTTTATTTGAGAGTCCCTTACTGCTTCCAAACATGGTTCTTTTTATAATAATGTCTGGAAATAACCTGGAAAACAAAAACTCCAATTTTAATCAAAGGTAAAGGCTAGAACTATTTCCTGGGAAACCTAGTTAAAGGTAAACAACCTCTCCTTTACTAGACTGTTCTATTCACACAAAACTGTTTGGCTAGAAGAAATGATAATGGAGTATAAAACCTTTGTCTTCTGGGTTGCTGTTTACAATCTGGATGAAGCTGATAGCCAAAAGAAAGCATACAAAGGCCAATGTGAAAAGAATGTGTAGGCTTGGTCACTCATCTTCCTAGAAGACATGCTAATCAGTAAGACCATCAGCTACTAAATAATAACTTTCTCATCTCCCTACACACATAAAATATAAATTACAACCCTTATAACCCACTTGGAAAATATAAACTAAATTCAATATTTTTTTTTAAATGTGTCTACTATGTGCTAGGCAACAATAGGATAACATATGACTAGAAAACACTATCTGCCCCCAGAGGAGCTTCACATTCATATGACAGCATGATTTGGCAACAAAGAAGCAATGGACACAGATTCAAATCAAGGTGGGGTCCAGCTATTAGAAGCAGCCTGGAGATGCACTGACCCAGGACAGACTCATCTCAAAACATGCACCCCAGTATCTACTCCTTTTCTAGAATTGCTTCCCTCTGGAGCTTATTTCCTTACCTAGCTATTCCACCTAGATACTCCACAGCTAATGCTCTCATCTCTGTTTTTCAGAAATGGTTCTTCCCAATCATCCTTCCAATCTCTACTCTACCACCCAGGGTCCTCATCTCAGGCACTCTGTCTGCCTCAATTATTCTCAAACCTCCTCAGAACTGCACTCCCAGACTTGATGACCTGGAGAGAACAAACTTATGTCTGCACATTATGTCAGAGAAAGTCAAGTACACAGCTACCTAGAACACAAGGCAGGGTGAAAATGCATGAGAGCTCTGCAGGTACTGTGATCTGAGCCGGTCATCACAGGAAAGTCCAAAGATGCACAGATAAGTGTTTACTGGAGAGTAGAGATTCCCTTCTGGGAGCCACCTACCATGTTCCACAAATCAGTCCCAAGATAGTCTGACTGCACTTTTTCTACAGGAAGTTTTATCAGAAACTATTTCAAGTTTTCACATTTTCAAAATTGGTTTCAATCACTGGAAGTAGCTTTAGAGACATACATTTGAGAACTTCATCATTTGCAGTTGACTGATTTTCTAGACTTTCCAAATGCTGGATTTTACCCCTTTAATGACCCTCTGCTCCCAATATAAACTTTCATCAAAGCCAGGATATTGGACGAAATAATCCTGAAACCAGGTGTCAGATTAAAGAGGGACACAAGGATGTCTCTAGCTTTCAGTAAAGGCCTGTGCTAATGAGAAGGCCCAGGTGTTCATTGAAATGTATGTGGAGCTACCTCAAAAGATTGCCAGCTACCAACCAAAAAAATCTGGTACAAATAAAGTAGGACTAGATGCAATTAATGAGGCAAAAAACACTGCAATGCTGAATGTAAATATTAACAAAATTTTCTAAAGTTACATGTGAGGAGGTTCCTTGTAAATCATAGGAAGAAAAGTGTTTTTAACCTTAAAGTTTCCCGTATAATTAGCTGCTGCTACCCAAGCAAGTCCTTTGAATCCAAAAACCAAACTGAGCTGGCTTGGTCCTAGTTATAATTACCATTTAAATACAACAGAACAAAAGCCTCTATGTTGACAAGAATATCAAAGGGGAACACAACACAAAATCTAGAATGTCTCAATTACACAACTGCTTTAGAAATACTGAGGGTTGTTCACTCCACTTTTTTTTTTCCCCAGAATATCCAACAAAACTTTTAAATCAGTCAATTAAAATACATACATATAATAACATAGTTTCGGGGGTTTTTTTAAGATGGAAACCAAGATTATCTCATGAATCCTCTTCCTTTTAAAAGTGAGAAAATGAAGCCTAGAAAAGGTAAGTCACATAATACCACACAATATATTAAACAAAAAATTCCTGTGCCCCATGACACAGCCCTTTCTTCAAATACAACAGAGTGAGTTATTTTGTGAGTCTATCCAAGCACTAGGCTACCTTCAGAACAGTATTATGACCACAGTCACAAGAGGAAACCCGAGAGGACTGGTAAAGAACAAAAGCATGACGCTCTTAATGGCATCAACTTAATCCCCAGGAAACCGGAAGTGTCTTGGCTCACCTAAGTGCACAGAATTCAAATGTGTATCAAGGCCCCTCTGAACAGTTCTCAGTATGCAGACATCTTAGAGTGCTGCTTTACATTCCAAGTCCAAGCTTCAGACAACAGAATTCTCCTCAAAATATCTAAGTGGGATTTCACAGTCTACTTTTTCAAATGCTCTGACAAAACATTGAAAAGGCTGAAATTATAAAATCTCAAAAGCTATTCTGTTGAATTCAAATGTGTTCAGCTACTACCCATTTTCCCTCCATTTTTTAAATACGTGGATCACTGTAAACATTCTAAAACTTACTGTATTTTCAACTCTTTCTACAGAGGTACAATGGAAAGAAATGGGGATGTGGTAGAAGGGGAGTAATTTGATTTTCTATCCATTATATCACACATATAATTTAAATGCATTATATGTGTGAAAATTTAACTGTAAAGAATATTGTATATATATCTTGACAGTATCCAATTTTGAAAAACAAAAATGTTTAAACAGAATTTCAAATTACTTCTCTATAAATCATACAACATTAAATGTATAGCCTTAGTTAACATGAAAGTAATTTTTAAATGCAGTAGTTTTATTAAAAAAAAAAAAAAAAAAAAAAACAGTTCCCTTATCCTTTGGAAGAAATAAGCTTGTTATTTACTTCTCTGTTTCCCTATTATCAGACTCATGAATTTGTTTTTCTACATTGCTTTGTCTTAGTCACATAAGACATTTTTTCTTAAACTCTGAGTTGTTATGACAACAATCTTTAAGACTAACTTTCTTTAAGCCCAGAGCTTATGATTACACAACAAAACAACTCATCTTGCTCAAGGGTATATTCTTCCTTAAGCTCTATACTAACAATTATATAACAAGTATCTTGCTCAAGGAAAAGTTTCTCCATCTTAACAGGAACTTTCTGACTAATCTGATTATCTTATATGGGAGTGGGTCTGGGTGAGACCTTTCTATTGTTAGTTCTAATCTTGGACTGTAGCCTACCAGGCTCCTCCATCCATAGGATTTTCCAGGCAAGAGTGCTGGAGTGGGTTACTATTTCCTTCTCCATTAAAGTATATAAGGCCTTGATAAGACTAGAGTAGGACACCCCTTCTGATATCTCTGTCAGAAGCTTTCTCTGTCCCTTTTTGTGCTTAATCGCAGTCATGTCCCACTGTTTGGGACCCCACAGACTGCAGCCCTCCAGCCCTCTTGTCCCTTTTTATACTTTAATAAAATGCTGCTACACAGAAACCTTTAAGTGATCAAGCCTGGTCTCTGGTCCCGAAGCTAAGTCTTTGGAGATGACAAATCTGACATGGTTCACTGTAAGCTATCACTTTCTCTTATGTTTTAACACAATCTGCATGTTTATATATCTATTAATAAACACACACACACATTTCTATTGTAGCTCAGCTAATCCACTGGCAAACGTGTGTAAGCACACACACACACACACACACACACACACACACACACACACACACACACACACCAGTTTAAACTGTTGTAGGCTTCTGAGGAACAACACCATAGAAGGTTATGGTGAATAAAAAGAAGCACAATTTGAAGACTGAGAATAATTTAAAGTACAAATAGAGAATAGGAATTCAAGTGCACTCAAGATATGAGCATTTTCAAATACTTTTTAAAGCTCAAATTAGAAGATCCTTTTTGTGGAATGCTGAAAGGGTTAAGGTTGGAAAACAGGATTAACTGAAGAAAAGGGAGGGACAAAAAAACAAAGTAGGAAAAAAAGGAGGATATAGTATTAAAGGATGAAATCTTATCAAACAGACCAACTGCACAAAGGCCACAAATTAATAGAGCTTAATCAGTGACTGAAACACCTTATTAGCAAGACAAAATGCCCAAATGCTACTTAGTCAAGAAATAAATCCTTCATTTCTTCTGGACATAGCACACATAGCATAAGAAATCAATAAATACTTTATTAAAAGGAAGGCTCAAGCAGAACATAAGATAAAATGTATAGGTCATTGGAAATATAAAACTAATAGTGTCTTTCCACACAGACTTAAAACAATTTAAATCACTAATAGAATAATTGGCAGTGGAACTGAGTTAGAGAGATACTTCTAGGAGATACTAGACCATTCATGTTATTCACAGGGAGGATCTCTAATCCTTTTGTTCACTGACCTATCCCAAGTACCTAGAGCAGTGCCTGAAACATAATAGGCACTCAAAAAAAAAAAAAAAAAAGGAAGAGACTATCACTTTGCCTGAGGCTCTATCTATACCAAATCTCCCATCTGAGATTGCACTAACTAAATACATTCTGGTTACTTAATTTGCATTTGACTTTTCTCACTCTATTGTCATTATAACAATTGGAAGTGTTCTCTGTACAGATCAGCTTTTATTAAAGCTTTAAGGGTACTTCTTTGCTGATTTCATTTTATGGCCTTAAGAAATGGAAGCATCTAATCCTTTAGCTTTATGCCTTTATGTTTACTTTATGCCTCCTCCCCACCTTTACAACAGATTTACTCCCCTGAGTTTTCCTTGATCAACAAAGTCCCTCAACAACCTCCAAGAACACCAATTAACATAAAAAAAGATAGTAATGATTAAATTAAATACCTATGGAGGACCCAAATCTAATATGACCAGTATCCTTATAAGAAGAGGAAATCTGAAAAGAGTCTTGTGCACAGAGGAGAGATCATGTGAAGACACAAGAGGTCAACCATCTACAAGGCAAGGAGAGAGCCCTCAAAAGAAACCAACATTTGCTAACACTTGCATCTCAGACTTCTAGCCTCTAGAACTGTGAGAAAATGTCTGTTGTTTAAGATCAAGAAAAAAAAAAGTTCCTTAGTAAAAGATTCATAGACATTCATAGAATCTATTTAACTTACAAATGGATGTTGTAACATGTATTACTGTAAAAGTATTCAAATTAAGTTGTAGCTTTATTTGATGTCAACTTTAGCCTTAAATTAAGTACATATAGAGGTTAATGTCACCTACAGGACCAGATGAAACAAAGAGATGACCATTTCTATTAATATGGACTCTACAATCTGTCCTTGAATCAGTGAGGGACAAGAAAAAAGACTGGAGGGGAGCTGCCACTAATGCACAGGGTGATTTTGAGCAGTGCAGGTATTAACTGACTGGCTACCAGCTATCTCTTACCAAAGTCTCAAACTAACTAACCTAAACCACTTCCACAAAGTTAAGCCCAATCATTCCTGTTCTTTCAGTTGTGGAAAGGAAAAAACTCCTTAAAATAACATCAGATCAGATCAGTCGCTCAGTCGTGTCCGACTCTTTGCGACCCCATGAATCGCAGCATGCCAGGCCTCCCTGTCCATCACCAGCTCCCGGAGTTCACTGAGACTCGCGTTCATCGAGTCAGTGATGCCATCCAGCCATCTCATCCTCTGTCGTCCCCTTCTCCTCCTGCCCCCAATCCCTCCCAGCATCAGAGTCTTTTCCAATGAGTAAAATAACATGCAATTTACAAATGATTAGTACACAGAAGGCACTCAAATATTTGCTAAATTAATGAGTACCTCCCTATGGTTTGGGAAATTCAGCCCAAATTGAATGCCAAATTTTTTTTAGGTAAAGGGTTATGTCTCAAAAATGTGTATTATCAACATTTTAGCAGATGAAAAAAATGTGTCTGGATGCTCAGTAAGATCTTTATGCATTCGTATATTCAACAGGTAGTTTTGTAACAATAAATTGAGACACTTTTGATTTGAAGTAATTCTCAAGCCACAATTTATGCTCAGTCATACAGTTACCAGAAAATGAAATACCTGTTTCCAAAATTAATGAGTCAAAAACAGTAAGAAACCGCTAATTTATTCTCAATTTTGAAGTAATACATATTTTAATAATTTTCATTCTGCTCTCTACAAAGCACACTTAACTTTCTACTTTTCCATATTTAAGAAGATCACACAAAATATGGAAACATTTTATTCTCAGTTCACTAAAGTATACAAGGTATTAAATATAAGGACTCATTTTCAGATATAGCTAAGTTCATTAAGAATCTGTTGTTTATATGGTTTCAAAGAAACATTTCTAGAAAGTATTGCTAGAAATTTTTACTTTGGATAATTTCATTATTAATAATTATTCTTGGGACAAATATAATTATTTTAACTAGCTAGGCTTTAACAAGCTATGCAATCAGTTAAGTATTCTTTTTTTTTTTTTTTTTTTTGGCCACACTGTGCAGCATGTGGCATCCTGGTTCCCCCACCAGGGATCAAACTCTTTTCCCCTGCATTGGAAGTACAGAGTTTAACCACTGGACCTAACAGGGAAGTTCCAATTCTTAATTTGTAAGTTCTTTTTTTTTTTTTTTTTTACATTTTTTTCTCTACCCCAAAACATAATCTGGGCTAAACTCAATCTACTGACCCAAGATATGAGAAATTAAAAATTAGTAACATTCTGGAGTTTTCTAGTGACCCAGTGGTTAAGTCTATGCACTCTCATTGCCAGAGCCTGGGTTCACACTCTAGTTAGGGAACTGAGATCTGGCAAGCTACATAGGGTGGCCAAAAGGAAGAAAAAAAAAGAAAAGAGTAACATGGAATAATGAGTGATGGAGGAAGAGGCCATAAGATAAGGTACTGATCTTTCTGCTGCTGCTGCTTTTGCTGCTAAGTCGTTTCAGTCGTGTCCGACTCTGTGTGACCCCATAGATGGCAGCCCACCAGGCTCCCCTGTCCCTGGGAATCTTCAGGCAAGAACACTGGAGTGGATTGCCATTTCCTTCTCCAATGCATGAAAGTGAAAAGTGAAAGTGAAGACACTACCGACCCCATGGACTGCAGCCTACCAGGCTCCTCCATCCTAGCATGGCCTAAATGCAATCCTTTCTATGAAATTCAGTAAAAGGCCAGTTGGGAAATCTTCCAAACACTACAATTTCTTAGAAAATCTGAAAGATTTTTAAATATGCAAAAAAGTATTAATGGGTATCCTGTCAGTGTACCCATCTAGATTATCCAGTTACATCAGGGTTTTTAAGACCTTTGGGCTTCCCTGGTGGCTCAGATGGTAAAGAAACAGCCTGCAATGTGGGAGACCTGGGTTTGGTCCGTTGAGAAGATCCCCAGGAGAAGGAATGGCTACCCACTCCAGTATTCTGCCTAGGAGCCTAGCAGGCTACAGTTCATACAGTCACAAAGAGTCGGACATGACTGAGCGACTTTCACTTTTCTTAAGCCCTTTAATGTCTTTCAGCTGCTTCACAACTCTAAGTTATAAAATACATATTGATACAATGACTTTTTTCCCATAGAAATGCAAATTGTGCCCAGTGTGGAATAGGGGGAATCACTAAAGATCACGAGCCACAGGATGGAAAGTAGAGGTTGTACACATGCTCTTTTAACTCTCCTGTGAACAAGTTGTATTATCTTACTGATTCACTCATTAATTAATGAGCTAAATAAAATCTTTGACACATTCATTTTACATTTGAATAATACTCTTGATTTTTTTTAAAAGTAACCTTTAAGAGCATCTGTAAGCAAAAGTATGACTTTTGAAATGACATTCACTTTCCATAAACACACCTTAACATTTCCTCCAGAATGTTAGTCATCTCATTTAAATTACTCAAGCTAAAATAATATAGTGAACCCAATGCTTCAGTGAACCCAAAACACTGGATTATATGATGTACCTTTATTATTTATATACCACCAAGAAAGAAAGAAAGCAATCCATGATGACACAATGCTTATCACTGAAGATTTGTTAGTTTTGTCTCTGTCATATGTTTCACTGCTCTGCTTCTATGCCTTTGTGTACATGTGATTTATCTTTCCAAGGGCAAATCTTAGGATTTGGGAAATATGTGTGTGTATGTGTGCTCAGTTGTGTCCACCTCTTTGCAACCCCATGGACTGTACCCCACCAGGCTCCTCTATCCATGGGATTTTCCAGGCAAGAAAACTGGAGTGGGTTGCCATTTCCTACTGTACTGGGAAACAGTGGTACCTAAAATACACATAACTCAATTAAAACATTGACACTATGATGACATTCATACATGCACAGACAATGCAAACTCCATCAAAATCACCACCTGGTCAATGAGGAATTTAAGAAGGTATCAATTTAAAGATGTACTGAAATATGAACAAAAATGTACATTTTAGAAATCACAAAATACTTATAAATGTAGACATACATAGCACAATCATAAATGACAAATAGCTTACAGTTGGAAACCCGATCACTAGATGGTCATGAAATGAAGAGAAGTGAAGTCGCTCAGTCGTGTCTGACTCTTTGCGACCCTGCCGAGGTCCAGCCCCGGCTGATCCAGGGAGTTCGAAGCGGAGACAGCGTTGGTGAATACACTGGCTTTAATTAGATATTAATTAGAGATATAAAGAGTAATAGAATGAGGATAGGTCAGCAGGAAAATTCAGTGGAGGAAAGAGGCTGAGTAGCTTGGTTTACGCGGGAAACCAATAAAACTTTAAGACAAGAAGTTTGCACCACTTATGTAGGCCGCAGGCGTCCTTCCATTCTTCGGAAGGAGAGGAGACACTGAGGCCTCCCCGGTCGGATCTTAGAAGCCCCGGCATAATTAGTAAGCATGGCGGGCTCCACACTCCAGATGGAAACTCAGCCAAAGTTTGAGAGAGAGAACGACATGGGGAGACCAGTCTTTCGAGGAACTGATCCCATTCTTTATTTTCCAGGGTCTGTTTTTATACACTGAGAGGTTCTACAAAAGTCACGTGGGGACAGCAGTCCTGACTTTTATTAAAGTCAGGTGCTTCATACAAATGTATACAGAGGTCTTAGGGGTGTTACATCATCTTCTGGCCAGGAGGGTCTGCTGACAATTTATGACCCTCTCCTTGTGACAGTGGTCAGTCAACCAGAACACTTATTTCTCCAGGGGTGATTATTTTTGAAACAGACGCCACCTTCTGAAGGTACCAGATAAAGTTACATTCCTATAGGGTGAGGGTGTAGTGGGTTTTAATTAAGAAAAGAATTTACTTAGCCTAAGGTCCAACGTGATTAATATCAAAGGTTAATACTTATTTCTTCTATATATTCATTAGTGTGTATAAGGGCAGGGGATGTGGAGACTTAGCAGTAAACATTGGCTCAAAAAATGAAAAACCCTTCACCAATACAATTTCTAATCAGCCCATTATACTATATTAATAGTTTTCTAACTTCTCTAAAGAACCTGTTTTTAGATGGTTTAAAGCATCTCATGCCTCTCACGGTTGGGAGACTGTGAGCAATCACATGTGGCCGGACAAGCCTGTCAGGCAGGCTAGAGAACCTTCAGAGGAGTTTGTAAGTTTGGAACAATCCTGTCACACCCAGGAATTATTATTAACTGGAGCTCTAAGTTAACTCCTTCTCCGAAAGAGGTGGTGGGGGACAGCCCCCCATAAAGTCAGAGGTGTAGGTGAGAGCACAAAGTAGTAAAGTAGGCAGGCTCTGGTTATGGGGGTAGATGCTCGAGAATTTCCAGGGGGACTCCTGAGGCTCGATCCCGCCTTTGCGTATGTCGAGCCTCCTTCCTCATGACCTTTGCCACGGGTGGAGGTCCTCACGCCGGCCCCCAGCATCCCATGGACTGTAGCCTACCAGGCTCCTCGGTCCATGGGATTTTCCAGGTATGAGTACTGGAGTAGGTTGCCATTTCCTTCTCCATATGGTCATAATTTGCTTAAATATTAAAAGCTAGAATACTCCATAAAGATTGCCAGCCATGTATGAATCTTAAAATTGAGGCCAAAAATCTCAGTGAATTCAAATTATCCTTTAGAGGTAAAAATAAAAGATGGGATCTTTTACTGAAACACAGATATTCAGTCTCTTGCTGACTCAAAGAGTAATTATAGTACTTAGATCTCTAGTAGGAGGACAAGAAAAATGTTACAGAATAAAAGGGGTGGTTTAAAGTAAAACAATGAAAAAAAATATTACCCCATGCTTTCTAAGCAAATACTCTTCCTCCTCCTTTTTTATATACTGCTGACATTCCTTTTCCATCTTCCATCTAGAATTAACAGTTTGCAAAAGTGATTTACTATAACGATGACCTCCATAAACATGGGCTTTTTGCTTAATGGATCATCTCTCCAACTAGTTGTAATCTCCTTGAGGTTGCTGCTGCTGCTGCTGCTAAGTCACTTCAGTCATGTCCGACTCTGTGGGACCCCATAGACGGCAGCCCACCAGGCTCCCCCGTCCCTGGGATTCACCAGGCAAGAACACTGGAGTGGGTTGCCATTTCCTTCTCCAACGCATGAAAGTGAAAAGTGAAAGAGAAGTCGCTCAGTCGTGTCCGACTCTTAGCGACCCCATGGACTGCAGCCTACTAGGCTCCTCCATCCATGGGATTTTCCAGGCAAGAGTACTGGAGTGGAGTGCCATTGCCTTCTCCACTCCTTGAGGATAAAAGAAGACAAAGTCCTGTTCTTAAGAGTCAGGTACTTCTTCCAAGTTACAAACCTATTGTTCTAAATACTTATCAATTATATCAGATTTCCTGGTAAATTTTACTTAATTTCTGGACTTTCATAGTGTTTTACAAAAAGAATATAATTGTCTCTTTATTACTGGGATCTGCAGTACTGTCTGGAAGGTAGGAGGTAGGAGTCATAAATTTGGTAAATGACTTTGAATCTTTCTATAGCTTGATTAATTGATTCTCACAATTAATCTATGAAGTAGATTAATCATGACTCCTATCTCATACATGAAGAAACTTGAGAGTTTAGGACTTTGCCCGAAGTCACACAATTACTGTAAGTGGCACCATCAAAACTGAACCCCAGTCCCTCTGACACCAAGCCCTGAATGTTTTTACTGTCTTGATGTCACTATCACAAACTCAATGTCCCTTGCCTAGGAGCTGTCGCTCCCTTTCTCTTTTCTCACTTAACAAATGTTACTTGCTCTCCAGATCTGACTTGCTCAGTTACTGAGTGAAACCACATCAATGATTTTATTATTATTCATGAAGAAATTCTCTACCTGGTTACAGGGGCATTTTAGCACTAATACTATAATAGGTATAGCAAAAATTATAGGAAATACCTAATAACCTGACAGGTAAAGCCAGTAGGACTAGATCACTTAATTTTCCTGTGCCTCAAATTCTTCATTTGCTAAAGTGAGGTAAAATGTAAATGATCTAAGTCTTACCCTAATTAAAGAACCTAATATTCTAAATCTTTTTGATGATACTAATCAGATCCTGCTAATTTTTACATCTTAATGTTTAGTCTTCCATAATGTGATACCACTCTAATGGCAGAAGGTGAAAAGGAACTCTTGATCGTGAAAGAGGAGAGTGTAAAAGCTGGCTTAAAACTCAACATTCAAAAAACTAAGATCATGGCATCTGGTCCCATCATTTCATGGCAAATAGTGGAAGAAAAGTGGAAGCAGTGACAGATTTTACTTTCTTGGGCTCCAAAATCACTACGGATGGTGCCTGTAGCCATGAAATTTAAAAAGACACTTGCTCCTTGGAAGGAAAGCTATGACAAACCTAGACAGCATATTAAAAAGTAAAGACATCACTTTGCCGACAAAGGTCCATATAGTCAAAGCTATGGTTTTTCCAGTAGTTATGTACTGATGTGACAGTTGGACCATAAAGAAGGCTGAGCGCCAAAGAACTGATGCTATCGAATTGTGGTGCTGGAGAAGACTCTTGAGAGTCCCTTGGACAGCAAGAAAATCAAACCAGTCAATCCTAAAGAAAATTAATTCTGAATATTCCTTGGAAGAACAGATGCTGAAACTCCAATACTCATGCTGGGAAAGATTGAAGGCAAAAGGAGAAGAGGGTGGCAAAAGATGGAATGATTAGACAGCATCACTGACTCAGTGGACATGAATCTGAGCCAACTCTGGGAGATGGGGAAGGATAGGGAAGCGTGGCATGCTGCAGTCCATGGAATCATAGAGTCAGACATGATTTAGTGACTGAACAACAACAACAGTAGTGTGGAAAGGAAAGGGGGAAACTATAAAAACCTAACTGTTATGCTCTACTGTGGGAGGAGAACATGGAATCCTTCGGCAAAAGTTTAAATATATTCCAAACATACCACCTAAGGACGCAGTATTCATTTAAAACTAGAAAGTTGGAGGATCAAAGAGATCTATACAGATCCAACTGCATCGGCAGCCCTTCTGGATATACAGTAGCTGTTATAGTTTACTAGCTTACAGTATTTTTTTGGACATGGCAAAACTACACTTTTCTCATTGCAAATGTCCTAGTTCTACCCACAAAGTTATTGTAAAGTCTTCAAATTTCACAAATTTGTCCCTTAAAGCAAACAAAAAATATTCTGTGACATGAAAATTGGTCATCATGTCCTCTAGTTGCTTCAAGATATAGTATATAAACCACTGAGTTGAAAACAACCATTCTACCCAGATATTTTTTTTTAAATAACTTGTAAAATTTCCCATCTTTTCTTTTTCTCTTTTGCATCTTCAGACCTCTTAATCTGCTTCAGTCTCAGAGATATAAATTTCTTTACAGTAAGTGAGTAAGGTTGGTATTTTTGACTACTTGGTTAGCATGTAACTTTATATGAATTTTCCTTGTATGAGTACATGTTCTTTGTATGAGCAAATTTCTATTAAGACTTAAATTATTTCCACTTATCACTTAAGCCTCTTACTAAAAGTAGTTTTAAAATGGACCAAAAAACTTGTCCGTTTTTATGGAATGGTATTATTAACATCAATATTTATCATACGCTTCAATTTTAATAAGTTACCTAGCATTGTACCAGCCTGTTCCAAAAAAAAAACAAAAAAACTAATTTAAATAACCAATAAAATTACTCCCCCAATCTCTTTCTCCTTTGCCTCTCAGTTCTATTTCCCTCAAAAAATTCTTTCCTCAAAAATTTCCCCAAACTGTAAATTTTCTAGCTCTCCTGTCCCTCTCAACTTTTCATCACTTTTTCCAGGATCCTTTTCATCCTTTCTTCTACAACCACTCCTCTTTGATTTTCTGCCTGCATTCTTCTTCCTCTTAATTCACTTCTTTGAAGTTCATCTACTTCCAAGTTTAACTAACATTTCTAGATTGATGAATCCCCAAAGAACATTTTTAACCCTCATCTCCAACCAATCTCTGATCCCGTATTTCCAGTTACCTACAGGATCTATCTACTTGAATGACTTGACATCCTATCAGAACTCAAAACTTTCTCTCCATCCTCCTTACCTTCCTATCCATTTAATCATACTTGAGTGAAGTCTCTCAGTCGTGTCTGACTCTTTTTAATCATACTTGGAGACATCTAATTCGTCTATGTAATCCTAAAAACTTAAAATCCTCACAATCTTGCTAGCCCCCAAGCTCAGATACAACTATGTTACCTGCTTTATTTCATCAGAGATGCTATAATGGTGACTAAGTCACCACTACAAAGGAAATGACTGTTTTCAGTAGAAACTCATAAATTCATAATATTCCATGAGCAAATTTATTATAGCTATTTCCCTACTGGATATTTGTTGCTAATTTTTCAGTATTATAAATTAAATTATAAAGTTTATCATTTCCCATAGTTTTGTATTTAAGAATATTGCTTTACTGTTGCAATTCAGAAGTGGAATTATGGGGCCAGAAGATATATTCATAATGAAGATTCTTAACTAATATTGACAAGCTGATTTTCTAAATAGTGCTATCACAAGAATATTGGCTCCAGAAGAGCTATATACTGTTTTGTATATATTGCAGGCATGATAATACAACAATGTACAACAAAAAGGATTCAGGTTTAGTTAAATAAATTAACCAACCAACCATACCTATGAAAATACTCTCAAATACTTAACATTATTTTATATACTCACTATACTTTTCCATTTACTTTTAACAGTGATCATGTCATTTGTTTTGACTAATAAAATATGAGCAAAAGTGACCTGGGATACTTCTAGACAAAAGTTTTAAGAGCCATTTGTCAGATTTTTCCCTCTATCATGGCACTGAAAATGACAGGCAAAAGTTTCATTACTTTATTATGATGAATCATTATTATTTTCATATAGTAAAATGCAGTTTTCTTCCTTAAAACATGTCTTCTTTGTTGAGCAGAAAGTCACAGGGAACTTCCTAACAGGGAGCTCAATGCAAGGAGGCCCTTTGACAGGAAGATTGAAGGTGTGCAGTCCCCTCTTCCAAGATAAAATGTGGAGCAATAAAGGCAATTGCTAAAAACTAAAGGATCATTGAAATCAAGCTGACTTCAAAAATTAGAGAATATTTGAATTTAGAGAATTCAGGTCAAATTTTGATAGATTTCAGAAAGAAAAATAAAATGCTTCATAGTACAGCTCTAAGATAGCTTTACTGCAGCTCTACCAGCTCCAAAAAGGTATCTAGAAACAAGACAAAATCCTTCATACTACAATTCAGCTGTATGGGCTGAAATGGTAGCCTAGCATAAGGACAGGGTGATAAAGGAGAGAAAGTGGGCAGAACCTCGGATACAAAACATAATTCTAACTCAACATATCTGAATTGCAAAGAATAAAGCAAATAGAATAAACATATAAAGATGTGCAATTAGAAATTTAGTTTTTAAAGACATTTTAATTGCTTGCCACATACTCTGTCATGTCTGACTCTCTGCAGCCCCTTAGACAGTAGCCCACCAGGTTCCTCTGTCCATGGGATTTTCCAGGCAAGAATACTGGAGTGGGTTGCCATTTTCTCCTTCAGGGGATCTTCCCAACCCAGGAATAGAACCCACCTCTCCTATGTCTAGTCAAGGCTATGGTCATGTATGGATGTGAGAGTTGGACTGTGAAGAAAGCTGAGTGCCGAAGAATTGATGCTTTTGAACTGTGGCGTTGGAGAAGACTCTTGAGAGTCCCTTGGACTGCAAGGAGATCCAACCAGTCCATTCTGAAGGAGATCAGCCCTGGGATTTCTTTGGAGGGAATGATGCTAAAGCTGAAACTCCAATACTTTGGCCACCTCATGCGAAGAGTTGACTCAATGGAAAAGACTCTGATGCTGGGAGGGATTGGGGGCAGGAGGAGAAGGGGACGACAGAGGATGAGATGGCTGGATGGCATCACTGACTCGATGGACCTGAGTCTGAGTGAACTCCAGGAGCTGGTGAAGGACAGGGAGGCCTGGCATGCTGTGATTCATGGGGTCGCAAAGAGTCGGACACGACTGAGCGACTGAACTGAACTGAACTCCTATGTCTCCTGCATTGCAGGCAGATTCTTAAGGAATACTTCTTACAAATACAGCTAAACATTGGGATTACGAATTTTAGTGGAAACTTCAAGACCAATAAGAACTTTAAAGGAAGCCCAATCAGAAATGAGAACCAAGTTTAATGCCAATCAACATTTCAAAAATTAGAGAGAAGAATGGGGTATTTATAATTGTTTTTCTTTGTATTTCATAGGTAACGGTATTTGTGGGAGATTTTTAAATAAATGTTTGCCTTATTTTTTTTTTTTTTTTTTTTTGAAGTGGTAAAGGTAGCAAAAGTAACTAAGAAAAGGAGGGAAAGAGAACATTCAGTTGTACATTTTGCAATCCAGGAAAACCCTATTATTTCTTAGTTGGTATTCTTGTAAGTAGGTCCCACAATTACCATAAATGATTAGAGCCAGGTAGTATGATTATCAAAAGTCAAATATCATGTTTCTTGTTTTTAATCACAATTCAAGTTTATTGCATTCTTCCCATCATAAAACTATGCATGATATGGAACATATTGAACAGCAGACAAAAGGAAAAACAACTCACAATACTGTGATTCAAGTAAATCATTATTTCATATTTTGGTTGATTGCTTTCTCATGATTTCTCCAAGCCAAGCTTTTGTTTGCTTATTTTATTCTACACATCTTTTAAATTCTCATTATTTAAACATAAGCTTTTACTCATGTTGCCTACAACTGTTTACAGGCTTCAGTTTAATACAGCATTCCATCAAATGGACATTTTACAAATTATATTTTGCCTTAGTGCTCGATAGTTGCTTTCAATTTCTTTTGCCATTATAAATAATTCTGTAAGGAACATATTGGGTAAAAAGGTTTTCAATTATTTCAAATTCTTTCCTTGGAATATAATCCTCAAAATTGAACTATTTATCAAAAACAATAATCAAAATTAAAGGGCAATGCGATGTCTGGGATTTGTAACAAAATTATACAGAGTAGCAAAATGGATGGGAGTTACAGATGAAATAAGATTGTATATATTTAAAATTTTCCAGAACAGTATGTTCAAACAAAAATAAAAAGCAGGTAATGTCCTGAGGGAGAAAAATATATATATTTATATATATATACACACACAAACATTATATAATACTAGCAAAGATGAAAGTTAAGACTCTTTCTGCACGTTGTGAAATTGCTTCCCTCGAGGACTGTAATCATTTTTACTTCCAACATATAGCTTAAGGTTTATTGTGAAGTATTCTTTAACTTTGAAATCTTTATTTATACATTGACTTTGGCACATCTCTCCAACCTACTGAAATTTTTTTCTGCTGAGATACGACGCTGAGTTTTCACTTTATTCTGCTGCTGCTGCTAAGTCACTTCAGTCGTGTCCAACTCTCTGCGACCCCATAGACGGCAGCACACCAGGCTCCGTCTGGACACTGGCAATTGCTTTTTTGATGCTCTGTTGTTTATCATGCAAACGTGATCTTAAGCAGAATAAAATTAAGTTATTTACCTATAGGAATATTTATCATATGGTTTTTAGGCTACCTCATATAACAAGAAAATCCTGGTTCAAGTACAAACTAGGAACATGCCAGCAATTAATTAATGCCCCCAAATTATTAACATATAAAAATCTGAAAACTTATAGTGATAAGGCTTTTCTTACCTAAAAGTTGAGCAATGCAGTGTCTAAATACATGTTTTACCTATATTGCTCTAGCTCTGACTCCGCCATTAAAGTCTGTGACCCTGGGAAAGGCTCTCATCTCCAAAAATCAGTGTTTTACACTAGTTCTCATTTCCAAACTCTATATGGCTCTATGATTCTATATAAACTTAAAGTAAAATTTTAAAAACAGTTGGTCAATGAGAAACTTCATCACCATATATGGTATATCAGCTTCCTGGATCTGCTATCACAAAGTACCAATAACTAAATGGCTGAGAGCAATGGCAATGTATTGTGTCACAGACATGGAGGTCAGAAGTGTGAATGAAGGGGTGTGCTCAGCCATATTCTCTCTAAAGTGGCTAGGAAGAGATCTGCTCCAGGCATCTTGCCTAGTTTCTAGTAGATGCAAGTAATCCTTGGCTTGTAAACAGCCATCTTCTCCCTGTGTCAACGTCATCTTTTATGTATGTTCGTTCAAATTTCCCCATTTTATAAAGACACCAGTCATACTGGATTAGGGATCACCCTTATAAGCTCAGTTTATATGATTACCTATTTCCAAAAAGGGCCATATTCTGAGAAACTGAGGTTTAAAAAGTCAATATATAAGGTTTTGGAGTGGGGGAGGGGGTGAGTACACACAATTCGACCCTTATGGGTCATATGGCACACTGGTTAATCCCTGTTGCCCTCTAGATCCATTCCCTGATCTTTTCTGACCTCTACCCCAAGTCTCGGAGAAGGCAATGGCACCCCACTCCAGTACTCTTGCCTGGAAAATCCCATGGATGGAGGAGCCTAGTAGGCTGCAGTCCATGGGGTCGCTGAGAGTCAGACATTACTGAGGGACTTCACTTTCATGCACTGGAGAAGGAAATGGCAACCCACTCCAGTGTTCTTGCCTGGAGAATCCCAGGGACGGGGGAGCCTGGTGGGCTGCCATCTATGGGGTTGCACAGAGTCGCACATGACTGAAGTGACTTAGCAGCAGCACCCCAAGTCTGTGAACTACATCACCCAAGCTTCCTTGCCTTCTAGCTTCCAACTGGGTTCAGCAAATAGGAGGCACCTGGAGGAGATCACAAGCTAATGGAAGAGAGAAGGTGGCAGATCTATTGCCACCGCCAGTCTCCCACCAGGCTGCTGTTTTGGTAGTTACTACATGCAGTCACTCAGGGCCCTGATTCCTGCCCCCTGGCCCCTCTCCCATGCCTCGCACTCTCACCAGTAAAGTCCATTCCCTCTTCCTCACCCTCCAGCACAAGGTCATGACTTCCCACTGCCACTAGTCCCTGGGTACTTCACTATTTCTTTCTCACTGAATCCTGTCCTATTGCCTACCCCTTTGTGAACAGCCCCATTCATTAACCTCTCTTCATCAACCTCATTCATGTACAATCTGTTTCTCACCAAGACCCTGTGTGGTACATAGGGATAAGCCACTTTTTACTTCAGATGATCTACATGGTTTATCAAAACTCTAAACAAGAGTGTAACCTCAGGCATGGATGCCTCCAGTCGATATTTGAAATAAGTGGTAGTAAAGGTATCACTCTATATCATATATGCATTTGTTATTCTTTGCCCTCTCTCTTCCATCTCATCTGGAGAATATACGAGAGAGCTCAAGAGCATGGATTGTGGAGGCAGACTGCTTCCCTTCGACTCTTGCCTCCACAACTTACCAGACTGTGTAAACTGAGCAAGTTACTTAACCTTGCTGTATATTAATAAAATGGACATTAAAGTAATAGTATATAAGTCATAGGGTTGCTATATGAGACAGACAACAAATTACTTAATTTGATGTTTTTCACTTGATCTATGCTTTTAAGTCCATCTAGCCTCATCATTTTATGTGGACCCCAACTACCCATTCAAAGGTATACTAGAAATATATAAAAGCACAGACAACTCTTAAACTTTTACCATCCAAACTACCTACCAAACTCAGAAGGTCAATAAGACCTGTTGCTCCTGCCATACCTGGCTCTCTGACCACTACTGCATACCTTCAATTGTCAGTTTTATTTCCTTACAATTCACTTTTGATGACTTCACATGCTGTCAGACAAGCCCATGATGTTCATCAATCCCCAACCTGGGCTACTCCAGGCTACATGTGAGACATCACGCTCCACCCACTACCCCAAGCTCTATTCAGTCTTTTAAACAACAGTTATCAAAATCCTCCTTCAGCCAGAGAGACAGCCTTTAACAGAGATTTTCATCTCAAGATGTTTGCACTTGGTTTGATAATTGTGGAGATGTCACTCAAAAAAAAAAAGACATAATGTATAGTCAAAACTATGGTTTTTCCAGTAGTCATGTACAGATGTGAGGGTTGGACCATAAAGAAGGCTGAGAGCTGAAGAATTGATGCTTTCCATCTGTGGTGTTGGGGAAGACTCTCAAAAGTCCCTGGGACAGTAAGGAGATCAAACCAGTCAACCCAAAAGGAAATCGACCCTGAATATTCACTGGAAGGACCGATACTGAAGCAAAAGCTCCAATACTTTGGCCACCTGGTGCAAAGAGCCGATTCATTTGAAAAGACCCTGATGCTGGGAAAGATTGAGGGCAGGAGGAGAAGGGGGTGACAGAGAATGAGATGGTTGGATGGCATCATCAACTCAATGGACATGAGTTTGAGCAAACTCTGGGAGATGGTGAAGGACAGGGAACCTTGGCATACTGCAGTCCATGGGGTTGCAAAGAGACACAACTGAGCGACTGAAAAACAGCAACAATTTGTGTTTTTATATAAGTGCTTATTTATTAACACATCAAAATATTTTATCAACATCCCCAAAGAAGCTCAACTTAGAAATCAGAGTACTAGCTTTGACTTGACTGGTAGCTATAGAGTTCATTGTTATAAAACCAGACTGACTGACTGACCTTGTGACTAGTTAGTAGAAAGGCCCAGTGGCCAAGAGCACAGATCTGAGGTGAGAAAGCCCTGGTCAGGGTCCTCACTCCCACACTTAATGACCTTGGGCATGTTAAAGTCGCCATATGCCAGAGGTTCCTCACTATAAAATAATAGTTCTTACCTTCCATGATATTGGAAAGATTAAATGAGATGATATGTACAAAGTATTTAGGACAATCATAATAGGACAATTGCTGACACACAGTAAATGCTCACTTTCAGTTCTAAAACTTCCAATTGTATATAATCAGTCCAGAACTACATACAGTTCCATAAAAGATCATTTTTATAACATTCTGAATAACTCTCTTAATTATTACCTGGGAATGTGGGCCAGTTCTTTGACTTCCCTTAGCCTTGGCATCTTCACGAGTAAAACAAGCATAGTATAGTTTCAAGTGCTCCTTGTGATGTTCAAATGAAACAGTGAATATATAAAGCCCAAAATGAGTACAAGGGGCCATTCTTATTGTTATAGCCCAGACTCTGGACTAGGAATAACATGTGATGGTGGTAAGGAAATAATGTAGGGTCTAAATTTCCACAATAGTAGGAGACAAGGGTTCAATCCCTGGGTCAGGAAAATCCACTGGAGAAGAGAATGGCTACCAACTCCATTATTCTTGCCTGGAGAATCCCATGGACAGATGAGCCAGGGGGGTCGCTGGAGAGTTGAACACAACTCAGCGACTAAAGAACAAAAACATGCTTAGTAATCCTTCACAGGGAACCTGGAACACAGTCTGGGATGTGGGGAAGCATTTCTTTCTCCTTAAAAATTAACAGAAAAAATGGCATGAAGAGCTTAAACTTTGGAGTTAAATAAATTTGAGTCAAATCTGGTTCTGTCACATACTAGGTAAATGGATGGAGTCAAGCAAATTATTTCTCTAAGCCTCAACTTAATTATCTGTAAACAGAAAAATAACAATATCTGCTTCATGATACTTTTTAAGAAAAAAGAGGGATAATGTTTAAAAGGTATTTAGCAGAGTATCTAGAAGACTGTATGTGCCAAATAAATGGTAGTAACTGTTGTTTTTAAAAAAAAAAAAAAGATTAATTTTACTTTAAAGGAAGTATTCTGTGGCAGTTACAGTTTGGGACTTTTTTCTCCTCCTACTTACAACTCTCACTGCTCATATTCACTTTACCATTATATTAGTGATTTTAGAAAATAAGTTTTCACCGATGACCCATGTTTACATTAAAACAATATATGCTGAATCTTGAGTTCATGTCTGAACTTGCTTGGAATTATAGAGATGAGAAGGTATCACTACCATTTTAAATATGATTATTGGCTATTATCTTGCTTTCCTTTTAAGACAAGGGCAAAACATTTTTACTATATGCAGAAACATTCCTGTTGACAATTTATTCATCACTGTTTATGACCTGCAGTTTTCTTTCAAATCAAGCAATTAGATTTTACACAAACTTCCATAAAATAGCAGCAAAAATGACTTCCTCAGCATATTTAGTATTTTTTTAAGGTTTCCCAGATCTAACACCCTCCAATTAATATTTATCTTCTTCCTCCCAACATCAATGACTATGCTGCCTAAGGGAAGCCCCATGCCACCTAAGGCACTTGAGGTTAGTAATAAGATTGGGCTGGATGAAATAATACATTGCATTATAAAGAATGAACATCTCATCCAAATGAAATATGCTAGGAGACTAAAGAGGCTAGGAGACAACTAATTGTAATAATATTAAGAAACAGGTAACAAGTCATTCTTTCTCAATGCAACTAGATCTACTAACTGCCATAGCCACTTTCTACTTACATTAGTATTACCTCAGGGGATCTATTGTTTTCCTATAAAAGTCAGCCAAGCTGAACAGCTTAACTAAGGTATTTCTCTATATTAGTTTCCAAGTACAGAAAGTATATCTGTAAATAAAACATACATCATTCATTGCTGCCAAGATGTTATTAATTCTTGCTGCTCAGAAACTGAAATCGCTATACAGGCCTTCTTTTACAGGGAAGCAAAGAAATCTGATTGTTAACCTAGCTTTGAGTATCACATAAGCAGACCATGTATTTTCCCATTTATTATGAGTGTCCAAGTGCTGTCAAGCCATACTACCCACACTTGATGCCTAGTTTCTTCCACTAATATAAAATTCCATCTTTAAGATAAATTTAGGTCTTAAAAGAGTTTCAGAGGAAAGGAAAATACTGAAGAGTATGTCTAGGGTTAAAGATAGAATAGTAGTCTAGGACTTACATGCCACACAAGAGAACAAATGGACCTGGTAGAAGTTTTGACAGGAAAAGGGTACGATCCGACTGTGCTCAGAACTTTGGAAGCAATATCAAAAATGTATTAGAGGAAACAAAGTAAGAGAGACACCATGTGGGATTTTAGCACGGGTGGGAGGGACATGAAGTAAAACACTGCAAAAAAAGAGAAAATAAAAATATTCAGTATGCACTTCATAGGTAAACCCAAAAATATTGAGTATCTAATTGTATGTAGATAATAAAAAATAAATTAAAAAAGGAAGAAGCTGAAGATTATAGTAAAGTCTCTAACTTTGACTTGTAACCAAATATGGCGAGGTCAAGAATCAAAATAACATACTGTATTGGTGTTTTTCCTTCTGGCTTACTTCACTCTGTATAATAGGCTCCAGTTTCATCCACCTCATTAGAACTGATTCAAATGTATTCTTTTTAATGGCTGAGTAATACTCCATTGTGTATATGTACCACTGCTTTCTTATCCATTCATCTGCTGATGGACATCTAGGTTGCTTCCATGTCCTGACTATTATAAACAGTGCTGCGATGAACACGTGTCTCTTTCCCTTCTGGTTTCCTCAGTGTGTATGCCCAGCAGTGGGATTGCTGGATCATAAGGCAGTTCTATTTCCAGTTTTTTAAGGGATCTCCACACTGTTCTCCATAGTGGCTGTACTAGTTTGCATTCCCACCAACAGTGTAAGAGGGTTCCCTTTTCTCCACACCCTCTCCAGCATTTATTGCTTGTAGACTTTTGGATCGCAGCCATTCTGACTGGTGTGAAATGGTACCTCATAGTGGTTTTGATTTGCATTTCTCTGATAATGAGTGATGTTGAGCATCTTTTCATGTGTTTGTTAGCCATCTGTATGTCTTCTTTGGAGAAATATCTATTTAGTTCTTTGGCCCATTTTTTGATTGGGTCATTAATTTTTCTGGAGTTGAGCTGTAGGAGTTGCTTGTATATTTTTGAGATTAGTTGTTTGTCAGTTGCTTCATTTTAAAGAGTGAAGTAAGCCAGAAGGAAAAACACCAATACAGTATACTAACGCATATGTATGGAATTTAGAAAGATGGTACCAATAACCCTGTGTATGAGACAGCAAAAGAGACACTGATGTATAGAACAGTCTTATGGACTCTGTGGGAGATGGAGAGGGTGGGAAGATTTGGGAGAATAGCATTGAAACATGTAAAATATCATGTATGAAACGAGATGCCAGTCCAGGTTCGATGCACAATACTGGATGCTTGGGGCTAGTGCACTGGGATGACCCAGAGGGATGGTATGGGGAGGGAGGAGGGAGGAGGGTTCAGGATGGGGAGCACATGCATACCTGTGGCGGATTCATTTTGATATTTGGCAAAACTAATACAACTATGTAAAGTTTAAAAATAAAATAAAGTTAAAATAAATAAATTAATTAATTTAAAAAAAAAAAAAGAATCAAAATAATAACCAGGGGAAGAAAAGTTTGGTATGGAGCAAATACTAGGTTGGGTTGGAATAATTCACAGAGTATCATCGTACAGATATATCCAAATCATAGCTAAAAGTATAGGCTTGATTCTTAGGCAAGAAGTCAAGGACACTGGACAAAGGAAACAGAAAATAGATCCAAGAGAAGAATCAGCAAAACACAGAACTCAGGGAATAACCAAGACAGAGGAGTGCCGTATATGACAAGGGACAGGGAAGTTTCAAGGAGAAAGTATTTACAATGCCTGAGTTAGCTATGGTATCAGGAAACATTCATACTGTGGCCACTGTATTTAGCACCAAGAAGGTACGGGAACTTTTTCAAGGAGTTTCTGTCCAGTATTGAATATAGAAGTATGATTTCACTAAACTAAGGAAGTAAGTTAAGGAACTCAAGAGAACTCAGGCCACTGTTTTCTGGATGTTTGAAAATAAAGAGAAAATGTGCCGATTCAGCTCTAAGCTCTGTCACTACGGAACAGAAAAGGGGAGAAAACAAGAGGAATTGAAGGTGATTCTAATGTTCCTAAACTGGATTGATGGGCAGTGATATAAAGATCCAATAATCTCAGCTGCACAGTCCAGTAGAGTAGCCATGAGCTTCCATGAAGCTACCGAACACTGGAAAAGGAGTTAGTCCCGAGTTGAGATGCACTCTTGGAAAGCCACACCAGATTTATAACTTAGCATCTCAAACATGGTAAAATATCTCATTAATAGTTTAATATTAATTACATGTGGAAATAATATTTAGGATACTACACTGAGCTAAATAATTATTAAAATTAATTTCACCTCTTTTTAGTTTGGCAATGTGCCAAGTAGACAATTTAAAATTACATATATAGCTCACATTGTATTTTTATTAGATATCCCTGATCTAGAGAATGAATACTGGAATTGGAATAAGAGTAGGAATCAAAAAGTTTCTGTTGAAACCAGCCCTTCTATTTCACTTTAGGATAAAAGTTTATGATATGGTCACCCAGGACAATGTCATGAAAATGTAACTTAAGAAACTTAGGTCCTAGCTGATGAGGTGGCTTACTCAGGTTCTCTGGCTAGTCAGAAGCAGAACTCAAACTAGAACCCACACATGAGTATTACTTCTATTATTCCACCTCTTGAAATGTCAGTGAAAATTTTAAAAGTCTGAATTTTAAAAAAGGTAATAGCAGCTTGGCTGTAATATATATCCCATTCTATGCCACATCTAATAAAATCACTTACAGCAAAAAACACAACCTCGAAACATTAAAATCATGACCTCAGTAAAAACAGCATCCTATGTTCACCACTCAATCCATATTGGAACTAATCTTTTAAGATACCCATGCTAGGTTTCGCTTTTATTTGGGGCATATATGCACTCCGAATTTATTTCAACACAATTCCACATTAGTTTTAAAGACAGTATCATCCATTCAAGTATATGTCTCTTAAAAAATAGGTTTAAAAAAAAAATTGAAAAAGCTCAAATAATTTACTTCTCAATTCCTGTATTATTGTCTGCCATTCATGAATGGTAACTCAATAAAACATCAGGGGTTTTTAGTGCAATACTCATGAGAAGTTAAAAATTACTATGTTTAAAGCATAGCTACAGTATATAATACACTATATTTCAAATTCTTACAGAATTTAAAGTCCAACTTTGTCCAATGAAACCTTAAAAGTTCATTCAATCTCTATGTTACAGGTTAGCCAGTTTCACCAATAATTATAACCAACCAAAAATCTCTAGTTATAATTTCTTCAATATTCCAAGCTCCTATAAATCTGTTTATATTTCCCATTTAAAAATGGGTGTAATCATATTGTTAATGACCTGTTCTTTTAGAGCTAATTTTCCATAAGAAATTGAAAAAATAAACTTACTGCTTTCAACAGTACATAGTACTAAATTTTGTGAAATAGTTTAATAAGCTATGACTGCCAAAATGATGATAGCTATTTTCATTGTAGAGTTACTGCTCCAAAATGCAGTGCTGAAAAATGAAGATTATTTGATTAGGCAGCATGTTTATTTCATTTTGTATATACACACCCTGTATTTATTTTAACAAAGAAAGCTACTATTGGTATTCCAAAATGACATGATTGAGAGAAATAAAGAATGCCAGCTTCCACCTCTTGTCTATGTGCTGCTCTCTCAATGCACCAGGCTGATAAAAGGCTGATACAAATCTAGCTAATGTCTTCAGGCATGCACATACCAATTGTGTTTTCCAAAGGGGCATTTTCCATTTTGATCCACATGTTTGCATTTCTTTGCTTGCTGTTTGTGACCCCTCTTCACATAACTGGAATTAGTGTGCTCACCTATTTCAAAGATTCCAGATTCCTGTATGGCAGGCTGTCCATCGGCTCCAGATACCACATTTAAAGCAGAGCTTCAGCACATTTTTAAAGACTTTTCCAGTTTGCCCTGCTTGTACTGGCCTCTTTCAGCTTACTACACAGAGCAGATGCTAGGTGTCCACTGTCATCTACTCCTGCAACCGTAACCCGGCATGGTGCTACAGAGGCTCACTGCTCCTTCAGTGCGTGCAGAGCCCGTCACAGCGTTATACATGCCAACCCACTGCACAGGAAGAGAAACTTGCAATTCATGGTGAGGAAAGTGCATAAGTATCTGTGATACACTCAGTATCAATATTCAATAAAATTTTTACTGCAAGCAACATATTACAGGCCTTCAGTTTGGTAAAGAGTCTATATTCTACTGTGGAGGATTTTTATTTCCTTAACTCTCAAAGCATCACTAAGATAAAGTCAAAAAATTCAAGAATGGTCTTCCATTTTTAACTACAGAGCTAGTGAAAACCTGGCCATATTTAGGACTTCTGATACAGCTTAACACATGATTCAGACATTGTTATATTCCTATGAGGTGAAGCTTTGACACCTTGTTCAACAAACCTACTTAACCACTTCTCCCACACAGCTATTCACTCTTGCCTCAAAATTCTTACACATGCCACCTCCTCCCCATGCCTCAAAATTGTTACACATGCCATCTCCGAAACTCTTTTGCTTCTCTGGTCAAGCATTAACCACCCCATCTTTAAAATCAGATTTCAAATTCACACCTACTTTTCTTTCAGTGCCTCTCCCTTCACTAACTCATTACTTTCAGTATCCTATCAATAGCAGTTCCTATGGTTCTATAAACTCACATACACCTGGTATCTCTGCTGTGGCTACTTTAATCATAAGATACATATAGATAGGAACTATGTCTGCCATTTCTGTTGCACCACCTGACAACATTTTCCACAAGTGATATGCTATTAAACCAGATAATTTTAAAACCTGTAAGCCCTCATGTGAAGTGTTTACCAATTTTGATGATATAAATACTCCCACCATGGCTAATTTCAAGCAACCAACATAAAGTTGCTGAATCTTGGGATAGGAAAATATGGGTACTCTGACTCTGGAACCAGAACAAAGCATTGTACCATGCTCACCACAACTCCTGAGTAATACTGAATATTAAGTTTCCCCTTTTGATAGGCCCACCTACTACATTTTCAACAATTTTCAAAAATGTCTCTTTTCAATTTGAGCTCATTCAAAACACATCTATCTAGTGGAATCATAAATTACATGAGGGAAGATGCTTTTCTTGTCTATTTTCTTTACAGCTGTAAAAATGGCTAGTTCTGGGCCCAGAGTAAACACTGAAAAATTAATTGCCAAATGAATTAATTGTCAATAATTTAAATATAGGAAAACACTATGTAAAATCCAGTAGGAGTTGCTATATGCCTCCCATCATAAAATAAATTTAACCTACATGTGAAAATAAAATAATCATACAGAAAAGAACTATCAAGTTAAAAGATACCTTAGAAATTATCGGGTGTGATCCCTTCATTTTATTAAAAAGGAAAACCTTTCCACAGTAGTTAATTGACAAGTTAATTGACATGCAGTCCCACAGTGCCAGAGGAAGCCTAGAACTCAGGTCTCTTGGTATCTGGTCCAAATCTTTTTTGACTAGGTAATCATTAACTGCCCCTTGGGTTATTACCTATTTGAGCTATTAACCTATTGGGAAACTGCTAACATTTTGAAAAGCAGACTTTTTCACTGTATATTAATGTTGAAAACCAACACAGAAAAGCATTTGATAGAATATCTAATAAAAGAAAACCCAAACTAATTGTAAGACTATCAGTGACAAAGACAGATTATAATTATATAGTTCTGTATAAATCAAACGACATTTTCCTCAACATAGCATCATAGGAGCTGAGATTAGCCCAATTTCTATATTCATACCATCTTTAAATTTGGAATCATCTATGAACTTAATTATCTTGGTTACTATTACCTCTGATCATTAGTACAGAGGTCATATAAAATTAGTCCTTATATTGACTCCAAAAATTACCACCAAGATCTTCCCTTAATTCAGAAGCATAAGAAGCTTTAAAAATGGCCAGGAATCTACTGTCTTTAAAAGTTTAATTTATTTATATATATATGTGTGTATATATAATTATACATATGTTATTAGGTTAATTAGAAGTGTATCTCAGTTATGGTCTTATTAAAAACACCTAAGTAAAAATTCTAAATATTGTGTAAAGAAAGATTTTTTCTTCCAAGAATTATAATATTCTATACTGAATTTCTGTGAATGAGTCAAGTAGGCTGATAGTCTCTAAAGTTGTTTCTACTATGAAACAGATGAGTAAAGCAGAATCCAAGTGTAAATAACCAGTAATATATATAGTGAAAATTACAGTATTTTAACAAGTGACAGATGTTACATATGCTTCTCATGAGAAATCCTTTATCCATTTCATTATTTGCTACCATTTTAAAAATCCACAATAAAATTAAAGTGCTAAATGTGCTATTTCCTCCCTGAAAATAACCAAAATCCCCACCCTCTCCATTCCTAGACCAAAAGTGAATATTTGAAGATAACTGCAGCAGATGAAGTTCATTAGCCAATGTTCCCCTAACACCTAAGGCAGTTTTCTGATTTTTTTGGTATGATCTTATTACTGTCTAATTATCCATATTGCTTTTCTTCCTTTTTGTTAAACAGAAATTCACAGAAGCAGTTTAACCTTTCATTTAGAATCATTAAATACACCCCCCTCCTTCACTGATAATTGGCCTCTTTATTAACTGATTTCTCCTGTTGATTTATTACCTATCTTTTTCTTTTTTTTGCCAAATTTGTATCCATTCTGTTAATACATTCTTTACCTTCTTTCAACTCGATTAACACACTGTCATTGTTACCAAAGCTTTCCTATTATTTCTTCAAGTTCTTACTGCTCTTTAAAGATCCTCTAGTAGAATAATGAATTCTTAATAACCTGGAACATTTTGATGATTCATACTTAATTGTATAGTACAATTTACATGAGACATACAACTAACACTTAAATGTTTCCTATTGTGTTGTTAACACTCTACAGTAACTTTGCAGCAATCCAAATACACAAGTCTTTGCAATGTAACTTATGACCTCTAAAAGCACAGAGAGCCATATTACAATTATCATATTCATAGCCAAACCAAACTGAGTCAGCCTCTGTCAGCAGTTTCCATACAGTTTTTAATAAAATGAAACAGATACTTGTGCCTTCAGTAAATATCAATGTGACCTCTAAACGTGAGTAAACTGGTCACTAGATTATGCAAGGAGTAACCTTTCATAATAATGAGTCATTGAGGCTTCTCTCTAATGGAAATAAACAATTGCCAAAAAAAAAAAAAAGGTATTTCTGTTCTTGGAAAGAATGTTTTCCTGAACTCCAAAACACTGATAAAGTTTGGTGGCTGTCACTTTAAGCCCTCTCCCTTTCTTATCAGCCACAGACACATTTCCCAGCAATGCCACCTCCTCTCATCAAAAACAGTGCTTTTGCTTGTTTGTTTTTGTAAAAGGAAAAAAAAAAAAACAAAACAGGAAGGTAGCTATTGACCTTAGATCAAATAAGGTGATATTGAAGTTCTGAGATTTCTTCCACTTTTACAGGACTTAAGCTATGAAATGGAATATGGGATCTAGGATCATTTTTTTTTTTTTTTCTAAGAACAGGTGCACAGAGTATTGACTGGTGCAAAGCAAATATGAAGTCGACAAAAGAGATGGAAGCAACCAGAACTAGATTAACCAGTGGAGCCAAAAACTCAACACCCACGATAAATGACAACAGAGAAAGAAATAGAAGATGTCTATAGCTTTCATATTCTGAATAATTTTAAACAAAAAAAGAATTTTGTGCTCATCCTCTTGTAAAATACCTGCCTGCCAACTTGAGATTTTTCGATTTTCAATCATTTCAACTGAAGACGATCTTAATAAGCATATATTCATCTGACTTCTTAGACAAAAAAAGCCCTGGTGTTCAAAGTCCCCTTATCTGTTATAAAATGTCTGTTTAATGTACCTACAGAGTAGTTAAGAAAACCTCTCCCAGGTCACTCAGCCACTTAGTGACTGAAAACAGCTAAAAGGAGCAATATTTTCTGAAGCCTATTCTTATATCTGGGGCTTCCCTAGTGGCTCAGTTGGTAAAGAATTTGCTTGCAATGCAGGAGACCATGGCTCAATCCCTGGGTCAGGAAGATCCCCTAGAGAAGGAGAAGGTAACCCACTTCAGTACTCTTGCCTGGAAAATTCCTTGGATAGAAGACAGAGATGCCTGGTGGGCTACAGTCCCTGGGTTCACAAGAGTCAGATATGACTTAGCAACTAAACCATCACCACTCTTACATTCTTGTACAAAGCAACTTGCAGGTAGAGGCTTACAGGTTTGTTTTACATAAAAGAAAATAATTTTTAATTACTTAGGCAAGTGGTTAATAAAATTTTTCAAATACTTTGTAAGAGTCTTCTATAAAAGTTCATCTCTTTACACATTCTAAGGGTAGTATTAGAACTATTTGCATCTTTCCATTGCTAAACACAATTTTATATTGCCACTCTAACAAATTTAAAAAAAAATGAAGGGATTTAAAGTTAAAATAACAGCCATTTAAAATTTAAAAAGCTCATGTCCTCCAGGACTGCAGTGTGGCAAATTCAGCTGGGTACTCCACTTGGAGTCTCCAAAGGCCCAAATCAAGCTGTAGGCAACTCTGGGTCCTTCTCTAGAGACTGGGGTAGAGTCCATTTCCAGGCTCACTAGCTTGTTGGCAAAATTCAATTCTGTGTATGACTGGCCTTTGGCAAGAGTTCATTCTTAGTTTCTAGAGGTACCCTGTTTTCTTCTTCTCATGGTCCTTGAATCGTCAAAGCCAGCAAAAGTGCATGGAAGAGTTCCCATTCTCTGGCTCTCTGACTTGTTCCACTGCACTTTCCTCACTTCTGCCTCTGCCTGCTTTTAAAGACTCATGTGACTACATTGGACCCACCTGGATAATCTAGGCTAGCTTCTGCTCTTAAGGATTCCTGAGACAACATGGATTGGGCTCACCTCGATAACCTAGGCTAGCCTCCTCGCTTTAAGGTCAACTGAAGGTCAACCTTAATTACAACCACAAGGTCCCTTTGCCAATACAAGGTAACGTATCCACGGGCACAATATCTCAACATATTCTCTGTCCTAGGTATTAGGCATGGAAACTTGAGGACCAAAATTCTGCCTACTATAGCTAGCACCTATTTTATTGATGTAACCTTAAAGAAATGTGACTTTTTTTTTAAACAGATCATACTGTTCAAACTTAACAACTCTAACAAAAATGTAAATTTTCACCCTTAATATTTATCCATCCATTTCCAAGAATGACTCAGATTGGCCCTGTTTATATGCAGTGCCTACCAGTGAACCAATCAGCCATGGCCTAGATATTTCCTAACTGACCTATCACCCAGTTCATAATCCTCCCCCTGCTGCTGCTGCTAAGTCGCTTCAGTCGTGTCCGACTCTGTGAGACCCCAGAGACGGCAGCCCACCAGGCTCCCCCATCCCTGGGAATCTCTAGGCAAGAACACTGGAGTGGGTTGCCATTTCCTTCTCCAATGCATGAAAAGAGAAAAGTGAAGGTGAAGTCACTCAGTCTTGTCTGACTCCTAGCGACCCCATGGACTGCAGCCCACCGGGCTCCTCCATCCATGGATTTTCCAGGCAAGAGTTCTGGAGTGGGGTGCCATTGCCTTCTCCCAATCCTCCCCCTAGTTGTCTCTAATTTGCATTAAACTGATCTAGCTCTTCAGTTACACTAATTTTCGTCTCTAGAATCCCTTTCAATTCTTCTATATTCTCATTCTCTAATAAACTCTATCTTTTCATCAATTTTTAATATATTGATTATAATTATTTAGAGTGTTTCTACTGTTTCCTGTTTTATATTTTTAAAATCTTGGACCTGGTTTGTGATACGCATGGTAATTTTTTATAAAATGTGAGGTACTGTGTATAAAACTTATAGAGACTCTGCATGATGTCTCCTGCTTCCGGCAATAACAGATAGTTAAAGTGAAGGCAGATTACCTTAAAATCAAGATTGAGTTTATCAAAGGCTGCATTGTAATTTTTGTAACTTAGAGTCTATTTCTAGTTCTCCCTAACTCCTAGGACATAGCCTTTAGGGGATTCCAATTAAAAGTTGAAAATGCTTCACCAGGGTCCTGCATATGCCTGAATTCTACTTCGTGACTTCTTACCCCTGTGAAACTGCCAAAAATTATGCCCAGTACCTCCCATCTTAGCCTCCACTGCTTTGCTTCTCAGCCTCATGGCATGAGCTGTTTATAAAGTGACAAAAACCCAAGATGAGAAGTGGCACTAAATACAGGGCTCACCTCAGTGTGTTGCTCCACTCTGGGATCTTTCCTCCTTGGTAGTACTATAATGCCTTTAGATATTCTTTTTAACGGTGTTTTCTCATTTTCTCAATATGGGCCTTAGTTTGAAATAAACTAGCCTATCATATTTGAAGAAATCAGATACGGATTGATCTCAGTGGTCTCCGTTTATGTGTGCATACATATCTTATTGATTCCAAAAGTATTAAAGATGGGTTGACATACATATGGGATAGCTAATTTTTTGTGTATTATATTTTCTGCTTGAAAGCTCAACTATTTACTTCTTAAATTTTTAAGTTGTTCCTTTGTTAGAATTATTATTTAAGCTTATATTCAAAATGCTTCTCCTTCACAGTTCAACCTGACACCTTAAATATAACAAACAACAAGCATTTAGGAGTGTCTTTTCTGTAAATGCTGTCCTGCACTTTTTTTTTTTTTTTTAAGTAGGGTAACAGTGTCCTCAGAGACTGGTTTTTTTCCACAATAAAAATAAAAAGTTACAAACATAAGTACCACTATTTCATGGACTGCTGCCTATATAACTTCGTTCTTTGACAACTTCTAGTCATCTCTCAGAGAATATAAGATTTATGAAAAGGGTTGAGCAGAGGCTATGGATAGCTCCTATAGTTACATTACCATAAAATCTCAATAATTCAAAATTGAAATTTATGATCACTGAAACATCTCTAAGCTATAATTTGTCTCTTAACTAAGAAAATGTTTTATTGCATAATTAAATGTATAAAAATTGTGAAGGCAATTTATCCTGCTCAAGAAAGGAAATTGCTTTTAAGGACCACCTTAAGGTTACCAACTTTCTATCTACATGCCTCTAAACAGTATTTATAAAATCAATTTAATCTAGATCAAATAATAGCAAACAAAACTTACACTATCTCATTTTTTAAGTATCATTTGTAAATACACTTAGTAATGGATACAGATTATTATGGGTAATTGAAAGTGCCAAAATCTAAATCTCTCATCAAAATAAATTACAGCCCAAGACTTCACTCTCCAGCATTTTGAATACCAGTTAATTAAAAACAATGAACAAAAGCCTAGGCACTTCCTCCTATCTATAGAACCTTTCTCTTAAAGTCATGTTCTTTCTAGATTTGTGTTCCTGAAATGTACAATATTAACTACAAACAAAAAAAAAAGGCTCTCAACCAAAAAAATTAGGAATAAGTACAATGGAAAGACTAGATAAGTATTCACGATTATATTCTCCCAGCTCAACAGATTAAATGGCTTTTCATACAATTATAAGTCATTATTCAGTATTATCATTGCCCTGGGCATTTGTTACAAAACATGAATTTCGTGTTTTAGCAGACTGCAGTTAATTTCCAATGGTGGGTCAAGGGACCTTTAAAGATTTACAAGCACTCAAGACACAAAGGAATTAGCACCTTTCTTTTTTTCCGCAAAGGCTCTTTTCTATTTCATCTATTTCCCTGGCTCACATCTTCATAACTCTTTGCATATTTACTGCTACAGATGTAGCCATCACAGAAAGTGGCAATTAGCTTAGCATATTGCAAACCAGCTGTCAAAATTGTATGCAGATTCTATATTTATAATAAAGTATTATTGCTATTAATGAAGAGACTACATTTCAGGAACAAGTGTATCAGAAATTTCATGGGATAATCCAATTGATGTAGAGATGCAAGGGCTTGTGTGACTTCTTTGCTAAGAATGAGTAAGGATCCTCAACTAAACCATCACCTCTATATACAGAGGCTTTACAGTTTGACAGTCAAGAACACTGGATTTGATGGGAAGCCCTTCAAACCTTCATTCTTCCATTTACCAGTCAGCTATATCATCTTAAACAAGTTACTTGACCTCTTTGTACCTCAGTGTTCTCACCTATAAATGGGAATAAACACATACCTACTTTACTAGGGTTTATTTTAATGAAGATTAAATACAAATGAATATCGAATTCAGTATTGGGACTGGAAAATGATAAACAATCAATAAATATTAAAATTGTTGTGAATCACATAAAAGAGATGCTCAATTATAATTATTAGTAAAATATAAATCAAACCTACAATGGGATATTATATCACACTGATATAATAAAGTGTGAAAAGTGAAGTGAAAGTGAAAGTGAAGTCGCTCAGTCATGTCGGACTCTTTGCAACCCCATGGACTGTAGCCTACCAGGCTCCTCTGTCCATGGGATTTTCCAGGCAAGAGTACTGGAGTGGGTTGCTATTTCCTTCTCCAGGGGACCCTCCTGACCCAGGGATTGAACTTGGGTCTCCCACATTGTAGGCAGATGCTTTACCATCTGAGCCACCAGGGAAGTCCAATTATTAGTAAAATATAAATCAAACATACAATGGGATATTATATCACACTGATCAGAATGGCTATCAACAAAAATTCTACAAACAATAAATGCTGGGGAGGGTGTGGAGAAAAGGGAACCCTCCTATACTGTTGGTGGGAATGTAAACTGATGAACCCACTATGGAAAACAATATGGAGGTTACTTAAGAAACTAAAAATAGAGCTACCATATGATACAACGAAGATCATGGCATCTGGTCCCATCACTTCATGGCAGATAGATGGGGAAACAGTGGAAATGATGGCTGACTTTCTTTTTCTGGGCTCCAAAATCACTGCAGATGGTGACTGCAGCCATGAAATTAAAAGACGCTTACTCCTTGGAAGGAAAGTTGTGACCAACCTAGATACCATATTGAAAAGCAGAGACTTTACTTTGCCAACAAATGTCCATCTAGTCAAGGCTATGATTTTTCCAGTGGTCATGTACGGATGTGAGAGTTGGACTGTGAAGAAAGCTGAGCACCGAAGAATTGATGCTTTTGAACTGTGGTGTTGGAGAAGACTCTTGAGAGTCCCTTGGACTGCAAGGAGATCCAACCAGTCCATTCTAAAGGAGATCAGTCCTGGGTGCTCATTGGAAGGACTGATGCTGAAGCTGAAACTCCAATACCTTGGCCACCTCATGCAAACAGTTGACTCATTGGAAAAGACCCTGATGCTGGGAAAGATTGAGGGCAGGAAGAGAAGGGGACGACAGAGGATGAAATGGTTGGATGGCATCACCAACTCCATGGACATGGGTTTGCGTAAACTCCAGGAGTTGGTGATGGACAGGGAGACATGGCGTGCTGCAATTCATGGGGTCGCAAAGAGTCGGACACAACTGAGTGACTGAACTGAACTGATAAGACAGCAATCCCACTCCTGGACATACATCCAGAAAAGATAAAAATTCTAATTCAAAAAGACACATGCATCCCAAAGTTCACAGCAGTACTATTTACAATAACCAAGACATGGAAGCAATCGAAATGCCCATCAAAAGATGACTGGTGAGATATATATTAATATAACATGTGTGGTATATACACACAATGGAATTTTACTTAACCATAAAAAAGCATGAAATATTGCCATTTGCAGCAATGTAAATGGACCTAGAAAATATCATATGAAGTGAAGTAAGTCAGAGAAAGACAAATATATGATATCACTTTCATGTGGAATCTAAAAATAATACAAATGAACCCATACACAAAACAGATACACAAAACAGAAACAGACTTACAGACACAGAAAACAAACTTACAGTTACCAAAGAGGTAAAAAAGAATAAACTAGGAACTTAGGATCAACAGACACAAACTGCTATATATAAAATAGATAAGCAAAAATAAATGTACTGTATAGCACAAGGAACTATATTCAGTATCTTATAATAGCCTATAGTGGAAAATAATCTGAAAAACATATATATATATAACTGATCATTGTGCTATACTGGAAACTAATGTTGTAAATCAACTATACTTCAATAAATAAATATTTTTTTAAAAAAATAAAGAGACTTCAGTCCGACAAGAAAAAAAAATAATAATAAACTATAATGGGTACTTTTCTCTCTTTGTAAATTACATGTCTTTTTTCCTTTGTCTCTGAACCTGATCATCCCAACACTCACCAACACAGTGTTTACCTCTCTTTGGGAGTGTACTGTATTTCATAGAAACTACATTAGTTTTTCTCCACTTCAGACTTTAGGATCTCATCTTAGTTCACCCTTAGATGAGACACCTTAGACACACTCCAGGAAAGCAGCAGGTACAATGGAAGAAGATTTAGACAGAGCATTTGTCCACTTAAAATGTAATGTGTGTCACATAGGTGATTTCAAATTTTCTACTAGCTACATTAAAAAAAAGGAAAAAGAAACAGGTGAAATTAATTTTAATAAAATATTTTATTTGACTGAATATATCCAAAATATGTCTTTCCCAGTGGTTCAGTGCTAAAGAACCCACTTGCCAATGCAGGTGATACAAGAGACTCTGGTTCAAACTCTGAGT
The DNA here is from genome assembly GCF_029378745.1 of Bos indicus. Classification (NCBI taxonomy): domain Eukaryota; kingdom Metazoa; phylum Chordata; class Mammalia; order Artiodactyla; family Bovidae; genus Bos; species Bos indicus. The sequence goes on along the minus strand of NC_091763.1, from coordinate 57,194,019 downwards.
TGGAAATATCCCCTGGAGAAGAATGACAACCAATATTCTTGCCTGGAAAAATCCATGGACAGAGGAGCCTGGGGGCTGCAGTCCATGGGGTTGCAAAGACTTGGACATGATTGAGCACACAAGCACTTGGTATACAAAATACTATCATTTTAACAAGCAGCAGTAGCCACGTTACATAACAAGCACACAGTAGCAGTAGTAAAGAAGCCAGAGTGCCCAAGAATTGATGCCTTTGAACTGTGGTGCTGGAGAAGACTCCTGAGAGTCCCTTGGACTGCAAGGAGATCAAACTGTCAATCTTAAGGGAAATCAACCCTGAATATTTATTGGAAGGTCTGATGCTGAAACTGAAACTCCAGTATTTTGGTCATCTAATGCTGACCCATTGGAAAAGTTCCTGATGCTGGGAAAGATTGAGGACAGAAGGAGAAGAGGGTGTCAGACATGAACTTGGGCAAACTTTGGGAGATGGTGAGGGAGAGAGAGGCCTGGTGTGTCGCAGTCCATGGGGTCGCAGAGTGGGACACTACTGGGCAAATGAATAACAACAAAAGCCACATTTAACTGCTCAATAGCCACATATGTGTACTATATCAAGCAATACAGGTTTAATTGGACCTGTATTAAAATACAGGTTCAAATGGACCTGTATTCACATTCTGGCTCTGCCATTTACTTGCTAAATCTTAGTTTTATCACTTTAACTATGTCTGCAAGATTTAGTGTATACAGAAGTAGAAATATAATGTTTACATATGAAACATATAATGGAGAATCCGGTAGGAACCTGAAACGTCTTGAAGTTGTCTGAAGATTCTTCAATCACTATGTCAAGCGACACAGATATTTCTCTTTCTTCATATGATGAAGATCAGGGATCTAAACTTATCCGAAAAGCTAGAGAGGCACCATTTGTCCCCACTGGAATGGCAGGTTTTGCAGCAATTGTTGCATATGGATTATATAGATTGAAGAGCAGGGGACATACTAAAATGTCTGTTCACCTGATCCACATGCGTGTGGCAGCCCAAGGCTTTGTTGAGGGAGCAATGACTCTTGGTATGGGCTATTCCCTATATCAAGAATTCTGGGGGAAACCTACACCTTAGAAGAGGAGATGCTGTCTTGGTCGTCTTGGTGGTGCTTGCTTTAGTTAGACATCTCATATTGAGGTTATATGTTTATGCTGAAAATAAATTGTTTGGGTCAGACAAGAACATGGTAATTTGAAAATTGGCCTCCTTTCTTGCAGGCTTGATTTGCCTGGTGACCAAGTTACTGGTGACTAGTTCACTAGCTAGGTCATTCACGGGAGTCAGACCAGCACAAAAGAAACATGTCACTTTTAAATACACTTGATAGTGGTACCTGTCCACCTTCTTAAACTCTTCTGTTGAAATTAGTTCTAAAGAAGACAACATGCCAATCCTGAAAATGCTCCCAGCTGCTGCAGAATATCATATGCTTTTGATGTAATGTAGGAATCCTATTTACCCCAGTTAATTTAACTTTCTGACGGCCTTGTGGACTGAGTACTGTTTTAAGGGCTGGTTGGCTCTTGAGGAACCCTTTCAGAACAGTGCATGGAATACAACATTACAAACCTCCCTGGAAGTCTGTGTGTGTTTTTAAACCAACACTAAAAAGCTGGTAACAGAGCCACTTTGAAGTAGTATTTATTTTAGAATCATAGTTATAAACATGAGAGTAACTTAACTTGTGGATCCCTTTTAGCTCTTTAGTAATTGCAGAATTATATTTTGCTGCTGTTATATTAGAATAAATTTAAATTATTTTGAAACATGTATTTTAAGTGCTAATGCAAAGGTAAATGAAAAACACTTTTTAAATGTGTGCGGTATGTTTGTTTTCTCCAAAAGTATCATCAACTAAATAAAATCCCTATAGTGGAAGTCATTGATGAGCAAGCTGGTTTGGTCAGACATTATACAAACTTTGGTATATCACAGAATGCTTTGTTGTACTTATGAATTCTCGTCTAACCTGAATTTACATTCCATGGTGATAACATGGTAAATGTAGTGTTATTAAAGTAAATGAACACATCAAAAAAAAAAAAAATATAATGTTCTAAACCAAAGTTACCTAAATAAAAAGTACATTAAAAAATAAATAAATAATGTCCACTACCCACAAAAATAATAGTAACTATTTCCTGTTACTGTTATGAGAAATAAAATGACAACCCAAAGCACTTAGTGTAATGCCTGACATACAGGAGTGTTCATTAAAGGAGAATTCACTCACCCTTGCCTTCTACTGTAGAAGTGAATGCTGGCTCAGTGTAGTATAATCTGTCACCTAGCCTTAGTTCCTTCCCTTCAACCCTACTATAAATTGTAGCCTTCCCCACCTGCACAGGCCTCCCTCCTTGCTTCCTAGCATCTAAAGAATTGTCTGTGTGGACTTATAGAAGCCATGGGATCTCTTAGTCAGGACACAAATATGTGGTTCCAAGAACCTGAAAAGCTCCATGCCTGACAATTTCCATCTCCTCTGACCTAGTCTTATCCACCTTCCCAACTGTTACCACTGCTGCAGCCTCCCCAACAACTGCCATCAACAGCACCACCTCCCACTGGAGACAGACTGACCCTCAAACATTCAAAGGGATCATTCTCCAAAATATCTGGCCAGGACCCTTCAACACTGTCAAGCTTAAAAAAGATGAAGAGTGACCAAGGAACTGTCACAGATTAGAAGAGACTAGAGAGACAAGAAAAATAAAAACAAAATATAGGATCCTGGGTAGGAGTTTGGTCTAGAAAGAGGACATTAGTGGGAACACTAATGAAATTTAAATAAGGTCTGTAGATTAGTTAACAGTATTGTATCAGTGTCAATTTCCCAGTCTCCATAATTATGCGATGGTTGTGTATGATGTTAATATTTGGAGGGTATAAGAAGAATAAGGTTTGAGAAGCTAATGTATAACATGGTGATGACAGTTAATAAGCTGTGTTATATAACTGAAATTCGCCAACAGTAGAACTTAAATGTTCTCTCTCTAGCTTATGCCCAACCCCCTCCCCGCCTCCCACACACAAAATGTAAACAGGCGATGGGTGAGTTAATTAACTTGATGAGGGAAATTCTTTCACAATGTGTACATATATCAATTCATCCCAGTATACACTTTAAATATCTTACAATTTTGTCAATTTTATACTAATAAAATTTAAAAAAATAAATAAGAGGATATGTGAGAACACCCTGTACTATTTTTACAACCTTTAAGTCGATAATATCTCAAAATGAAAAGTTAAAACACTCTTAAATGTGATTATTTGAAACTTTATTATGAAGGAAACTCTGTCCCAATGGTTCTGTTAATTGATATATCATTATAAAATAGTGCTACTTATGTTAAGTCTATGGCAGTAAGGCCATCACACAGGTTAATGAAAAGTCAATTCCGAGGTATAGAAAATCCACCTTAATCACCACTATTAGTCTGCAAATCCACCAAGAGAGTATGATGTCTCCTGCATACACTCAGTAACACTGAGGACTCAATGACAGCAAATAATGTTTTGTGTGATGTTATTAAACAAAACACCCTTCTATTTAACATTACTGAATAACGTGCTTAAACAGTTGCTGCACTGCTATGGTCTTTTACAGAAAGAAAGTGACAGGAAAAGAGAAGGAAGGGATGCAAAGAAGCATATTCCAATATGTACCTTTCCCCCACCCAGACCTTCCTTGCATTAGGGAATAGTGTTGGTCAATAAACTGAATGAAATAGATGGGACAGTCTGCTTTGCTACATACTGTCTTACTGTAACATGAATTAGTTCATAGGCAGCTGGTGAGAAAGAATGGAGAAAGAAGTCGGTATAAAGCAGAAGCTTCACTGGTTCACATCTGATTTTCTCCCAAAACCATCAATGTCTCATTAATAGCAGTTGAAGGCTGAGTACACTAAAGGCAGCAAGCTAAGAAGGAATCAGTATTATACATTCAACTTTTTTCCTAGGAAACTTATTGCAAGTTTAACCCGGATCTTTGTTTAAAAAAAAAAACTTACAACAAATAAAACAACACAAAACAATGAACTCTACATCCATCTCTGGGATCAGTACATTTTGTACAAAGCCTGCAATCTTTTCTCTTCTTGCAAATTCTGATAATAATAACACTGGCCCTTGAAAACATAGATAGCCTCAAACCTTCCTTATATCTTCTTCCATCAAGCTATCTTCACCTTTATTGTTTTAAGTAAATCCAACATTTACTGCAGTGTTTATTTATTAGAAACTTCAGATGTCTTTTAAACAGTGCTATTGGAATTATTGTTATTTTCATTGGTGTTCTGGTTATGAAGATGCATAAGCCCTAGTAATTTAAGAATGAATTTGCAAACCACAAAGTTTTCCAGAAAGGCATATATAATATTATAGTAGAAGTGCTGCATTTCCACATACTCTGAATACATAAAATTCTGTCCAGGAATGATTTAAAATATAAGCTGTCACACTACTTTGTTACCAAAGATTACTTATGTATCAATAAAATGCATAATTAACAACAATTTGTTATCTTTGTATTTTATATTTAGCCATAAATTCAAAATTTAGTCATGTGTTTCTGTATTAGACACATTTCTTATATTGACAGGATATTCTAATGTAAGGACATGTGTCCAGAAAGCATTTTTGCTCATGAAACTAAAAAGATACTTTAAACAGTGTCTTTTATTAGTATTGCATCATACTAAACAAGTATAAGCCTGGTTGTTCACCAAAAGAAAGCAACAGTTACTGCTTGATGATTATTTGTTGTTAAATAATATGATACCAATCACTAAGCATTTTTATATGTAAATAGCTCCTACTAACAACAAGCATTATGAAAGAAAATTTGTGTTATTTGTACCTGACAGAGATATATCACATAGTTAACTCATTTAAAATACAGTTCAACTGAGGTAGCTATCATTTAGTATATCAACCTCAATTTGAATACACTGTTTTTGAAATTAATTTATATAATAAATATCAATCATTTTAATATTTACATAAAAGGATAACATTCTCTTCTTTTTTAATATAGTCTAGGATATGCTAGGGTACCGTTTTGGATCCATGCAAACTTGGATTTTAAGGAGCCTTTTTTCCTCCCCAATTACCTATTCAAATTCATTTGGTTAAAGATAGTCAGCATGTTTCTCACAGAAAAAATACACCGCACAATCGTCTGCTTATAAGGTGACCTCTTTCACTTGGGTGGGTATCCTCTCCATCACGGGCTAAGTGAGGATGTAACCTTGTCAAACCAAAAGCGAAAGAATAATGAGCACACGACAGGCTAACCCAGCATGGGAAGGTTGTTAAGGAGGTTGCAGAAGCAGTTCCCTGAATGACAAAGTAAAAGGATACTCTGAAGAGTAGGTTAATATTAAAGAAAGCACTCAAGAATATGAGAAGCATTAATCCCCATCCTTGGATGTCTGCCATACAAAACTCCACTCAAATTTATTTCATTAGTTACTGACCAGGTTTAGTTAATATGTTTCCAAATAAATCTTAGTAGAACAGGCTTGACTGAGACACATTTAGAAAATATCTATTTCCACAAAGCAGTAACCAAAGATAAGTAAGAGCAAGTAGATAACGTTTTACTTTTACCAATTATAAATTATCACCCAACAATAAACAACTATTCTAATTCAAGAATCATACTTATAAGTTCCAAGTCTTCACCAAACAGTAGGATTTTACTATCATTAAAACAAATAACAGTAACTACTACATTAATTGCTTCCCTAATGCACTAACTGGCATAACAGGGAATCATGTTAAAACATTTGTATAAGTAGCTGAAAAGAGTAGAAATTAGGCAAGTTCTGTTGCAGTCTTCTCAGTGTAAATTTACTTTTAAAATAAACAAACAAATCTCAAATCTAAATCATTCAAACATAGGAATATCATTGTGTCAGTCATGTACATTTTGACATTCCTTCTCTACACTAAGATTAGAATGAAATTCTTGTTCCTGACCAGTCGTAATACTTTAACAGAGAAACAGTGCCACCTTTTGGTCCCAAACAAAAGCCTCCAGTCTACCATCTTCCAAACTTCCTTTTTTCAGTTAAATCACTGATACATATATATAAATGCCACTGAATTTCATGTCACACTTACAATGGTCTAGAAATATTTCGTAGCTACACAGCTAATAAAGCATGAGAGTAACATACAAGTTGCTTCCAAAATGCAATATTTCAAAATAACTCAAAATACCAGATACATGTACTCTAGATCATCAATATAATAATTTCTAATCAATATTTCATCAAAAACATTTTGCCAAAACCAAGTATGTCAATCAAGTGATAAATTTTAAGTATCATAGAAAAAAATCTTCTTTCATAGTATTGTTACATTTCAAAATAGATTTTGAAAAATGTATTACATTTTACATGAACCTATTAATTTAGTAATTGACAATATGGTATAAACAGGGAATTACTAGCTAAATCAGATAATTCTAAATTGTCTTATATAGGAATATAGTGTGTTTCTGATTTACTTACACTAATGACACAATGTCACCACGTTGTACTTCAAAATTCCTCACTTTCCAATGGTTCAAAAGCACCACATCAGATGACTGGCTCCCCCCAGGATTCAAAGAGGGCTAAAAAATAAGAAGAAAGAGACACATCTGTCATTTGTAATTTTCAATCTTCATGGTTCCTTGCACTTCATAGCTGTAGTGCAGTGCAATAAAACATTTCTAATATAGTAGCTTTCAATAAATTGCTGTTCTAAAATAACTGCAAATGATGAGTTTTCAAAAAGGCTCATCGGGATTCTTCACAGGTAACCAGAAAAAAAAAAAATTACCAATACTCATTTCAAAGGAAAATGTGCTAGACAGTCAACTCTTTACTAAACTCCCTTAAAGAGGCATGGAAAATTGTAAGAAATAAAAGAAAAAAGTGAAATCAAGTCTCCCTATAGAATATTCAGATAGGACCTAATTCCATAGTAAGTACATGTGATTGCTCCATTTGGAGAGAAGAAGAAATAATCTCACATCAACCAGGAAAATACCATAGAAACAGTAAAGAGACCAGAGTAGCAAGTGATGAAATAATCTTGGGAAATATGGGAATTTCCCACTTTGATCTCTCTTTTCTACAGAGAGCTTGCAGGAAGGGTCCTGGCTTTCAGTTTAAGCCTAGTAAGCAGCCTTCACCTTGGATTTAGACAAGTCTAGATATGCCTAAGGACCAATGGGGCAGACACGGAGAAACATTTTCTGTAAGAGTTCATCTGACGGTCAGGAATCATCTAGGCATAAGAAACTGATTAAGGAACCATAAAGCCAATACATCTATCACCTGGACAGAACTGCTGAAAAAGTAAATGGATATCAAGTCTGAAACTTGGTAGTAGAATAAGAAAAAGTAGGAGAGCTTTTTCACACTGACTCTCCAGGGTCTCTGAGAACGTCATTGGTCTAAAAGAGCAATTGCTGTGGTGGTGGGGAAGGTACTAAACCACAACGGAGGCTCCCCCCATTCGCAGATGGTGGGTTGGCAGCAAGAACAGACAGAGCCACAGAAACCAGGGCAGCAGCGAGGAAAACAGTACATGCCCAACAACAGGCTATCCCTGGAGCAGTAGTGCCATGGTGATGTTTTAATCACTCAGTCGTGTCTGGCTCTTGTGACCCATGTGGACTATAACCTGCCAGTCTCTATCTATGGGATTTCCCAGGCAAGAATATTGGAATGGGTTGCCATTTCCTTCTCCAGGGGATCTTCTCAACACAGGCATCAAACTCTTGCATTGCAGGAGGATTCTTTGCAGACTGAGCTACCAGGCAAGCCCTAGTAGTGACATACTATTTTTTAAAGATTCCTGGAATTACTTGTAGGTTTTCTAAAAAGCAGGTGTGGACAAAGGCATAGAAATGTGTGGATGCTATTATAATGACTTTATTTTTGACTCCCCAGATTTTTTGTGACCAAAAACTTATTGGTTATCCTTGGGGATCTCAAACACTCTTATAGCTTCTGCAACTCCTTTATGTGATAATGCCTACACCTCTCTAACTTTAGTTTTGAATTCCCTGTTAATCCTCACTTGACTATCTGACATAAAATTCAATACTATTAAATGGAATTTGTCATCATTTCCTAGCATAAAAGTTTTCTCCCTTTTCTTACATCCTACTCACTACTTCCCCAGACAACCAACTTTAAATCTTACTTACCTTTTTACTTCGTGTCCAACCAGTCACCAAGCTAAAGGGATTTTTTTTTTCATAATGTCTTTCACTTAAGACCCATTTTGTCTATTCTCTCTTCTATCATCATCCTTCAAGCACCAATCACCATATAAGCCTTCACTGCTGTTTCGTGGCCAAGTCATGTCTCTTTTGTAACCCCATGGACTGTGGTCCACCAGACTCCTCTGTCCGTGGGATTTTCCAGGCACGAATACCCGAGTGGGTAGCTATGCACCCATACTATCAGTCTCTCACCTCCAACTCAAAAGTGAATGATTCTATTTCTTTCCAGCTATAAGATTTTGAGAAAGTTACTTAACTTTGTTATACTTCAACTTCCTTACTAGTAAAATGATGATATTTAGTAACTTTTCTCTAATTAGTAATTAAATAATAATAATATCCAATACTCAGCAAGTGCTTACCATGTGCCAGACATTGTTCTAAGGGCTTAACGAATATTTACTTACTTGGTGAGATCATGCATTTAAAGTGCTTAGAATAGCTCTTGACCCCTAGTTAAGCTCTCAATAACTTTTATTAATGATATAACTAAATCACAATTTTAATTAGAGGTAGTTTTGTACCCTTACCCCAGGTTCTTCATCCAGCTTTATCCCTAATAAGAAACAGCTGCAGCGGCAGGACAAATCCAAGGGGCGTTGCTGGGCTGTGGTGCTCGGGAACAGAGCTTCTGGAGTCACTCAGTCAGGTTAGGCGAAAAGCCAGGCTTCCGTATGTGGTTTATTCTCTCATCCATATTTCTCATTCATACTTTCTCTTTCTTCCTCTCCTTCTATATCCTTCAGTTCATTACCTTGCCAGCCCTTTCCCCTTATTTCTTTGTATTTTTCCTCCTTACATAACTGATGTGGTAAAGGTGGCTTGGGGGAAAGCAACTGTACAATGAAAAGAAAAATCTACTTCCCACTGCACTTTCACTGGGTCCATTTCTTTTCCTTGCCATCAGAGAAGTGAAGAACAAAAGTGATTTAATTATTTCCAACTGTTCTTCCTTAGTCTCTTTTGTTGTTTTTCAAAAGTTTGTGATTACAACTCATAATAAAGACATTTTTACTGTATCCAAAGTACAAATGCACATATCTGAACAAAACATCACAAAACAATAATCACCTTTACCACATACCCTAATATCGTAATTTCTATTCTCTCCTAATCCATGTTTTTAAAATCCTGTCTATAATCAATCATATTAATTTCCTATTCACTATTATTGATTTTGATGGTGGTGGTTTAGTCGCTAAGTCATTATTGATTTTGCAACCTAATAATCAATTATAACCCACAGTGCTAACATCATAGATTTAGATGATTCTTCTTTAACTGTTATCCTATGAAGGCTGCTTTTGTCTAGAAGTCTACCTTCAGGTCTTTCATCTCTGTTTTAAATTATTTTCTCAGAAAATCACATGAATATTCTAGGTGCAAATACCACCCATAGACCTATGACTCTTAAATGTGAAGTCCCAAATGACTTGCTCCTCTTCCATATGCAATCCATACCACTTCATACTACAACATTCAGAATGCAGTATGTCATATTTATTTACCTGCCTCACAACCAAGCAAGATGTACTTTTTACTCATTATTATGTCCCTTAATTAAATTTATACTCTACCCTCAATTGCATTTCTGAGATTCTAGAACATGATTCTAACTGGTTGTTCAGCATCAAATCTCATCAAGCCATTCCCCTACTTAAAATCCTTTATAATAAGCTTCCCTGACTACCAACAAGACTGTCTTCAACATAAAAATCAACACACACATGGCATATAGGACCCTACCAATCCCTACTTATATTGTTCCTGCAAGTGACACTCAATCACAAGCAGTACTCTGTGCACAAGTTACTTCCTCACACTCCAAGACATCATGTTGTTCTTGTTCAGTTGTTAAGTCACGTCCAACTCTTTGCGATCCCACTGACTGCAGCACACCAGGCTTCCCTGTCCTTCACTATCTCCAAGAGTTTGCTCAAACTCATGTCCATAGAGTCAGTGATGCCATCCAACCATCTTATCCTCTGTCACCACCTTCTCTTCCTGCCTTCAATCTTTCGCAGATCAAGGTCCTCTACAGTGAGTCAGCTCTTTGCATCAAGTGGCCAAAGTACTGGAGCTTCAGCTTCAGCATGAGTCCTTTCAATGAACATTCAGGATTGATTTTCCTTAGGATTGACTGGTTTGATCTCCTTGCTGCCCAAGGGACTCTCAAGAGTCTTCTCTAGCACAACACTTCAGTTCAGTCACTCAGTCGTGTCCGATTCTTTGCGACCTAGATGCCATGCTCTTAGTTTTTTGAATGTTGCATTGTAGACCAGCTTTTTTTACTCTCCTCTTTCACCTTCATCAAGAGGATCTTTAGTTCCTCTTCACTTTCTACCATTAGAGTGGTATCATCTGCATATCTGAGGCTGTTGATATTTCTCCTGACAATCTTGATTCCAGCTTGTGATTCACCCAGCCTGGCCTTTTGCATCATGTACTCTGAATATAAGTTAAATAAGCAGAGTGACAATATACGGCCCTGATGTACTACTTCTTTCTCAATTTTGAACCAGTCCCCTGTTCCATGTAAGGTTCTAACTGTTGCCTCTTGACCTGCATACAGGTTTCTCAGGAGACAGGTAAGGTGGTCTGGTATTCCCATCTTTTTATGAATTTCCCAGTCTGTAGTGATCCACACAGTCAAAGGCTTTCACGTAGTCAATGAAGCAGAAGTAGATTTTTTTTTTTTTTTTAATTCCTTTCCTTTTTCTATAATCCAATGATTTTGGCAATTTGGTCTCTGTTTCTCTGCCATTTCTAAATCCAGTTCATACATCTGGAAGTTCTTGGTTCACATACTGTTGAAGCCTAGCTTGAAGGATTTTGAGCATTACCTTGCTAGCATGTAAATAAGTACAATTGCATGGTAGTTTAAACATTCTTTGGCATTGTCTTTCTTTGGAATTGGAATGAAAACTGAGTTTTTCCAGTCCTGTGGCCACTGTTGATTTTTACAAATTTGATGACATACTGAGTGCAGTGCTTTAATAGTATCACCTTTTAGGATTTGAAATAATTCACTGGAATTCCATCACCTCCACCAGTTTTGTTCATAGTAATGCTTCCTAACACCCACTTGACTTTGCATTCTGGCTCTAGATGAGTGTTACAGTGACTACACCATCATGGTTATCCAGGTCATTAAGACCTTTTTCATATATTTCTTCTGTGTATTCTTGCTACCTCTTCTTAGTATCTTCTGCTTGTTAGATTTCCTGTGATTTCTGTCCTTTATTGTGCCCATCTTTGTTCCCTTGGTATCTCCAATTTTCTTGAAGAGATCTCCAGTTTTTCTCATTCTATTGTTTTCCTCAATGTCTCTGCATTGTTCACTTAAGGTTTTCTTATATCTCCTTGCTATTCTCTGGAACTCTGCATTCAGTTGAGTATATCTTTCCTTGTCTCCTTTGTCTTTGGCTTCTCTTCTTTTCTCAGCTATTTTTAAGGTCTCCTCAGACAACCACTTTGCCTTCTTGCATTTCTTTTTCTTTGGGGTGGTTTTGGTCACTGCCTCCTTTACAGTGTTATGAACCTCCATCCATAGTTCTCCATCCATAGTTCCCAAGGCATCATATAAGCAAAATTTTTGACTGAAATGTTTCCCTCTTTCCCCTTCCCACCATTTAACTGTACTTCAAAAAAAACACTTGAATTGCGTGAGGCAATCTCCCAGGAATTCTTTCACATCACTCCTCACCTCTCCTCCTCATTCCCATCTTCAGTCTCCATTAGATAAACAAATGTCCCCATGTTCCTCATCAAAACCTGACACTCTTACTGTCATAGAGCGTTTTTTAATATTAATTTATTTAGCTGCATCAGGTCTTATTTATGGCATGTGGGATCCTTTTAGTTGAAGCATGCAAGATCTTTAGCTGTGGCTTGGGAACTCTTGGTTCCCAAGAGTTATATGGATCTAGTTCCCCAGTAGATGGGATCTAATTCCCCAGTAGATGGGATCTAGTTCCCCAAGCAGGGATCAAACCTGAGACCCTACACTGGGAACTCAGAGTCTTTGCCACTGGACCACCAAAGATGCCCAATTATAGCGCTTTTAAGCATTTTTATAATTATCTGATTGTCTCTCTTTCCAAGAGTATAAAAGCATTTTAAGAAGAGATTAGTTCTCAAGTCTGTGTTTTTGATACCTGGGCAAGTAAGGATATTAATACATTTTAATGGAAAGAATTTTTTTTAATAAACTAATGAAATTTCCAAAGACTTTCCAAATTAATATACCCAATACAGAGCCCTTTTTCCATCTTAGACCCAAAGTCTACTTCTATATTACCTTCCTTAGTAAACAGTGTCACAATTCACCCAATCCCCTACTCCAGAAAATCTTGAGTTATTCTGAACTTCTAACTCTCTCTGAGTCATCTATCCTCAGACTTTCCCTCTTCCCAGAATGCCTTTTCCCTACATGGAAAAGTTTTATTTATCTTTCCAAACCCAGCTCAGTTGATGATGACTTCTCTGTGAAGCCTTAAAACAGAACCTGAAGTTTCCTTGAGGAAATTACCAAATTACATGCTGGTGCTCCACAGTTAGGGACAGAATAATCTCTAGAGACTCAAATTTTGACACCTGCATTCATCTTTCCCTTACAGAATCAATCATCCACCAACTTTTCTAATGTTAATTGTTAGAACCTAAAGGTAATGCCTTGTAAACTACAGATTTATGCAGGGGAAAGGAACATCCCCAAAGCAAGCATGTCAAATTCCAAGCAGTAAAATATTAGAATCATCAGTCAACACCTGGAAGACCTTGTTTGATTTTATAAAAGAAACAATAGTTTCTTTTACCTTTGCTCTTCTGCACAAGGCTAACTTAATCATCTCCCAATCTGTGCTCCCTTAACAATTCAGGTAAACTTCAGGGATAGCCCTTAAAACCTTATTATAGGTATCTGCCTATACAAATGAATCTTTCATTCAATTAACTGTAAGTTTCTCAATTACAAGAACCATATTTCATTCATTTTTGTATATGCCCAACCCCAGAACAGTGGCTGGAAAATAGTATGTCTATACTTTTAAGTTTAAAAGATTAAAAGAATTTGAAAACATACTTATCTAAGATGTTTCCCACCGAATGTACATTATGTTAACAATGTATACCTCTCTTTCAAAGAAAACACACTCTGGATGAGTAAGCATAGTAAGAAACCTTTTGTGTTGGGCCAAGCAGTCCATGGGGTCGCTAAGAGTAGGACGCAACTGAGCGACTTCACTTTCACTTTTCACTTTCACTCATTGCAGAAGGAAATGGCAACCCACTCCAATGTTCTTGCTCTGAGAATCCCAGGGACGGGGGAGCCTGGTGGACTGCCGTCTGTGGGGCTGCACAGAGTAGGACATGACTGAAGCGACTTAGCAGCAGCAGCAAGTAGGTAATTTAAGCCTTAGAAATAAAGTTGGACAGTATCCATAATGAAATAATGCTAATCAGAACATCAAAAACTTTTTTCTTTACAGTTCATTTATAAATATAAACAATACTTATGAATATGAATAACATTATTCATAAAGAAAAACTTTCTTTAATTGGGAAACTGTTCCTACAACACTATAAAATCCCATAGTTGTTTGTACTTCAATTAAATTTCATTATAAAAAGAAAAAAATTTTACTTCTTGAGTTTTCTAAAACAACTTTTCAGAAGAAAAACAATGCTCTAACTTCAAAATGAAAATATTATATAAGAAATGAAAGAAACTTCATTTGGATGTTGCAATTTTAGAAAAATTAGTAAAACCATATTATTTCTTAGAAATTTTACATCTTGTTTTTACCCACTGTGGGAATGGCAGTTTGCTTCAGACAGAACAAGCAGTCCTTTTAAACCAAAGAAGTTATATGTATGAAATCTAAATTAAAAGTCATAAACTTTGGGAACTTGATGTAACCAGAAAGTCTATATTTTCTTGTCATGTTTTTAATACTTTAAATCCTAGATTCCCAGAGACTACATCAAAATTACAACCAACAGAAAATAACAAAGTTTCCTGAAGTAAGAAATAGCAGAGAATATTTAATTTAGGAGGTTTTTTTTATTTAATTATAGTTGATTTACAATGTTGTGTTAGTTTCTGGTATACAGCAAAATGATCCAGTTGTATATTTTTTTTAATATTATTTTCCATATACATGTAACAGAATATATTCATTCTGGTTTTTTTATATTAATAGAATACTGTGCTATATAATAGGACCTTGTTATTTATCTATTTTATATATAGTAGTGTATATCTGCTAATTCCAAACTCCTAATTTATCCCTTCCTGCCCTCCCCTTTGGTAATCATAAGTTTGTTTTCTACGTCTGTGGACCTCTTTCTGTTTTGTACATAAGTTCATTTGTATCATATTTTAGAGTCCACATATAAGTGACATCATATTCTCCTTCTGACTGACTTCATTTAATATGATAATCTCTAGGTCCATCCATGTCGCTCCAAATGTTATTATTTCACTCTTTATCCAGTCATCTTTTGATGGGCACTTAAGTTGCTTCCATGTCTTGGCTATTGTAAATAGTGCTATTGTAAACACTGGCGTGCATGTACCTTTTCAAATTAGAGTTTTCTCCAAACAGCTGCCCAGGAGTGGGGGTGCTAGATCATATAGTAATTGTATTTTTCACTTTTTAAGGAACCTCCATAATGGTTTCCATAAGGCCAGCACCCATTTATATTCCCACCAACAATGTAGAACCATTACATTTCGCCATACCCTTTCCTACGTAGGAGTTTCTACCTGTATCTCAAAATGTGTGATTGCATCAAGATGTTCCTACCAGCAGTGGAGATTTCCAGTAGTAAGAGGGAAAACATCACTAGTCATTGGGATTCCTGACAAAACAAACCCAAAAGCAGCCCTGACTTTCTTTTCTTAAATGAAGAAAAGAATTTTCTTTTCTTGCATTCTCACACAATCAGTTCCTAAGCTTTTGTTGTAGAGCACTAGGATTAAAAAACAAACAACTTAGATAAGTCTTTTGGACATGTACACACTGCTATATTTAAAACAGATAACCAACGAGGACCTACTATACAGCACAGGGAATGCTGCTCCATATTCTGTAATAACCTAAATGGGAAAAGAATTTGAAAAAGAATAGATACATGTATATCTATAACTGGAAAAAAAAAAGAAAAGAAAAAAACAACTTAGACAAATCTTTTGGATAGCCCTTACTCTAAAGAAAGAAAACTATGTTCAAATCTGGTCTCTACTTCCTTACTAGCCAGACTGGTTGTGTGTGTGTGTGTGTGTGTGTGTGTGTGGGCACGTGCATGCTCAGTCACTCAGTCATGTTCAGTTCTTTGGACTGTAGCTCACCAGGCTCCTTTGTCCATGGAATTTTCCAGGCTAGAATACTGGAGTGTAATGCCATTTCCTACTCCAGGGGACCTTCCCAACCCAGGGATCAAACCCACATCTCCTTCACCCCTTGCACTGGCAGGTGGATTCTTCACCTACCTGGGAAACCCACTAGCCAGATTATCTGACACAGATTACTTAACCTTTTGCAAACCTCATTTCCACATCTATGGTTGCAGTGCCACCCAGCTCATAGGGTTGTTATGAGAGTTAAAAGAGAAGTATAGGAAATTAACAGTTCATGACACCAGTCAACAAGTACGATGATAATGATAACTATAGCAACAATAGGACAAAGGGAAACAAAATCAAGTACAATATCCTTTCTGTAAGATTCAAGACAAGATCAAGCCTTTGCTTATTGCCTAGAATGTTTTTCCTTTTAAATACTGGCATATCTCTTCTTATTGCTCTTCACTTTATTATGCTTCACAGATACTGTGTTTTCACAAATTGAAGGTTTGTGTCAGTCCTGGATCAAGAGTCTACCAGTGCTATTTTTCCAACAATATATGCTCACTTCGTGTCTCTGTGTCACATTTTGGTAATCCTGGCAACATTTCAACCTTTTTCATTTTTATGATACTTACTGTGGTGATCTATGGTCAGTAATCTTTCATGTTATTATAGTTGTTTGGAGGCACCACAAACTGCACCCATGTAAGACAGCAAATTTAACTGATAAATGTCGTTTGTGGTTTGACTGTTCTACCAACTAGCCACTGCCCTACTCTGGCCTCCCTATTCCCTGAGACAGAACAATACTGAAATCAGGCCCATGAATAACCTTACAATCACCTCTGTGTTCAAGTGAAAGAAAGAATTGCACACAAAAGCTAGAAATGATTAAGCTTCATGAGAAAAGCATGTGGAAAGCCAAGAAAAGCTGAAAGCTAGGCCTCTTAAGCCAGTTACCCTAAGTCAGCCAATTGTGAATGCAAAAGAAACGTTACCAGCAGAAATTAAATGTGCTACACCAGTGAACATACAAATACTAAGAAAGTGAAATACCCTTATTGCTGATATCGAGGAAGTTTTAAGTCTAGAAGATCAAACTAGTCATGGCATTCCCTTTAGCCAAAGCCTAATCCACAGCAAAGGCCCTAAATTTCTTCAGTTTTATGAAGACCGAGAGAGGTGAAGAAACTGCAGAAGGGAAGTCTGAAGCTGGCAGAGTTGTTTCATGAGGTTAAAGGAAAGAAGCCATCTCCCTAACATCAGAGTACAAGGGAACGTATCAAGTGTTGATGTAGAAGCTGCAGCAATTTATCTAGAAGATCTAGCTAAGATAATTCATGATGGTGGCTACACTAAACAACATATTTTCAATGTAGATGAAATAGCCTTATACTAGAAAAAGATGGCATCCAGAACTTTCATAGCTAGAGAGAAGTCAATGTCTGGCTTCAAAACTTTTAAAGGACAGGCTAATCAGGGGCTAATGCAGCTGGAGACTAAGTTGAAGCAGTGCTTACTTACCATTCTGAAAATCATAGGGCCTTTAAGAATTATGCTAAATCTACTCTGCCTGTGCTCTTTAAATGGAACAAAAAGGTCTGAATTACAGCACATCTGTTTACAACATGGTTTCCTGAATATTTTAAGGTCTGTGGAGACATATTGCTCAGGGAAAAAAAAAAAAAAAAATTTCCTTTCAAAACAGTACTGCTCATTGACAATGCACCTGGTTCTCAAAAAGCTCTGATGGCTATGTTGTTGCTTAGTCACTCAGTCATGTCTAACTCTTGCAACCCCATTGACTGTAGCCCTCCAGGCTCCTCTGTCCATGGAATTTTCCAGGCAAGAATACTGAGTGGGTTACCATATCCTTCCCAAAGGGATCTTCTGTAGCCCAGAGATCAAACCCGAGTCCCCTGCATTGGCAGGCATATTCTTTACTACTGAGCCACCAAGGAAGCCCTCTGATGGATGTATTATATAATAAGACTAATGTTTTCATACCTGTTAATACAGCATCCATTCTGCAGTCCACAGATCAAAGAGTAACTTCAACTTTCAAGTCTCATTATTTAAGAAATAGATTTTCAGACCTAAGAATAAAGATCCTCGGTACTTTAAAAACACCCACACACCCAAACACACACACACATATTTTTGTAACTCTATAGCCTTAGCTGTCAGCCTTAGCCACCATAGTCAGTGATTTCTTGGATGGATCAGGGCAAAGTCAACTGAAAACCTACTTTATAGGTTTTCACACACTTTATAGGGTGCACCATTCTAGATGCCATTAAAAAACATTTGTAATTCATGGGAAGAGGTCAAAATACCAACATAAACAGAAGTTTGGGAAAAGGTGATTCCAGCCCTCATGGATGACTTTGAGGCATTCGACTTCAGGGGAATAAGTCATTACAGACATGGTAGAAAAAGCAAAGGAACTAGAATTAGACATAGAGCCTAAAGATGTGACTGAATTGCTACAATCTCATGAAACACCAAAGGATGAGGAGTTGCTTCTTACTGAGCAAAGAAAGTGGTTTCTTGAGATGGAATCTACTTCTGGTGAAGATGATGAGAAGACTGCTGAAATGACAAGGACTCAGAATACTACACAACCTCTGTTAATAAAGCTTTGGCAGGTTTTGAGAGGACTGATTCCAATCCTGCAGAAGTTCTATTGCTATCTAATAACAGCCCAAGCTATAGAGACACTCTTCATGAAAGGAAGAGTCAATCGATGCAGCAAACTTCATTTTTGTCTCATTTTAAGAAATTTCTACAGCCATCTCAACTTACAGCAATGACCCCCTGATAAGTCAGCAGTCAGCAACAATGAGACACAACTTGACACCAGCAGAAAGATTTTTTTTTAATTTAATTTTATTTAACTTTGCAATATTGTATTGGTTTTGCCATATATCAAAATGAATCTGCCACAGGTATACATGTGTTCCCTATCCTGAACCCTCTTCTCTCCTCCCTCCCCGTACCATCCCTCTGGGTCATCCCAGTGCACCAGCCCCAAGCATCCAGTATCGTGCATCGAACCTGGACTGGTGACTCGTTTCATATATGATGTTATACATATTTCAATGCCATTCTCTCAAATCATCTCACCCTCTCCCTCTACCACAGAGTCCAAAAGACTGTTCTATACGTCAGTGTCTCTTTTGCTATCTCGCATACAGGGTTATCATTACCATCTTTCTAAATTCCATATATATGCATTAGTATACTGTATTGGTGTTTTTCTTTCTGGCTTACTTCACTCTGTATAATAGGCTCCAGTTTCATCCACCTCATTAGAACTGATTCAAATGTATTCTTTTTAATGGCTGAGTAATACTCCATTGTGTATATGTACCACAGCTTTCTTATCCATTCATCTGCTGATGGACATCTAGGTTGCTTCCATGTCCTGGCTATTATAAACAGTGCCAGCAGAAAGAGTATGAATAGCTAAAGGCTTAGAAACTAAGTAATAAAGTATTTTTTAATTAAGTAATGCTCATCGATAAAGAATCTGCTTGCCAATGAAAGAGATGTGGGTTTGATCCTTCAGTCGAGAAGATGCTCTGGAGAAGAAAATAGTAACCCACTCCAGTATACCTGCCTGGGAAATCCCACGGACAGAGAAGCCTAGCAGGCTATAGTCCATGGGGTCGCAAAGAGTCAAACACTTAGCAACTGAACAACAACAACAACAAATACTTTATTTTTAGATATAATGCTATTGCACTTAATAGACTACAATACAATGTAAACGTAACTGTTATATGCAATGGGAAACAAACAAAAAACATCATACGAGTTGAGGTGGTCTGAAACCAAACTTTTAATATCTCTGAGCTATGCCTGAACTAATCTGGACGTCTTCAGGCTGAAATTTTTACTACCACCGCACACCTCCCAGGCTTCCCTTGTGACTCAGCTGGCAAAGAATCCGCCTGCAATGTGGGAGCCCTGAGTTTGATCCCCAAATCAGGAAGATCCCCTGGAGAAGGAAATGGCAACCCACTCCAGTACTCTTGCCTGGAGAATTCTATGGACAGAGCAGTGGGACAGGCTGCAGTCCAAGAATCGCAGAGTTGGACATATGCGACTAACTTTCTTTCACACATCCCCACTACTAAATTCTTTGTGCAGTGTTTCATTTCATCTAAGCAAATAAAGTAAGCCTACTTTTTTAGATTTCAATTGTCCTGTCTCTAGGAATTAACCCAGAAAAAACATCAATGTGCATAACTACTGAAAAATATCTTCTTCAGACACATTATGCTCATTATGTTTTCAAGTTTCATTTTTAAAACATACATACATATATAAATAAAGGTACACATTAAAAAATCTAAGTTCTTAGCTCTGGTTGATGAAATATAATTTTCTTTTCCTTTCTTTTTTCTTTTGGAAAAATTTTAAGTTACATGAAAAAAAGGTTACATGTTTTGCTCTGACCTAAGTACTATATCATTCACTCTAAGAAAAACCATATAAGTCAGCAGATTTCAACAGATGTTAGTAAATTATGCTAAAGCTTGAAAACAGCAGGTATCAAACCTGCTTTAGAAACAAATAAAACACAGAAGTTGAGCTTTAATGTTCTCTCTGATCAAAGACGATGTGGAAGGATTTTTATTCCTCCTACAAGCAAATATTATTGTCAAGGTATCCTAAATTCTCAGCTTGTGCCTAAGTTCAAATCATATGACAGTTGGGAGAAAATTTATGTCTTGATTTAGGAAAATAAAATTAAACAGAGACATGATAGATTTCTTGATTTAGGAAAATAAAATAAAATTAAACAGAGACATGATAGATTTCTCACCCTGTAAGATTTAGCCACAGCCATCCATCAGTACATGATATTATTACAGTTTCAATTTTTTCTATAAATTTCTAATTTATTTATTTTCTCTTTCACTTTTTAATTAAAAAAAAAAAGTCCACAGCCACAATTCACTAATGATAATCTACCAACAAAGCCCAGTTTTAACCCCACTTCTTTGGGAGCTGTACTGTCAACCTTTTCAGACCTCTATAAAGAGCACCACCCACTCTGCCCATATATACAATCTAAAATGTTTAAATAGAATTTTGTGTTTTTCTGACTTCCCTGGTAGTTCAGTTGGTAAAAAAAAAAAACATCTGCCTGCAATTCAGGAGATCCCAGTTCAGGGTTGGGAGGATTCCCTGGAGGAGGGAATGGCTACCCACTCCAGTATTCTGGCCTGGAGAATTTCATGGACTGTATAGTGATGGGGTTGCAAAGAGTCAGACACAACTAAGCAGTTTTCACTTGTGCTTTTCAATGACATAGTCCCCAGTTGCAGCCATGAAGAACCAACAGTGACCCTCAGACTTCTTTTGAAGAACCATTATTTTAGAGAAATTATTGGGGTTGGGGGGCGGGGGTGGAGGACTATTAAAGTAAGAGAAGAAACTGATATAGTACTCTGCTGTAAACTTTCAACATTGTAGCACTAGCCAGGAAGCAATGAAGTACAGTTAAGATAAATGTATATTCTGATCATAGACTTATTATTATTATTATTAGATGCCATATTTTTGAAAGAACATGCATAAGATGATGGTCTATTCAGGTGTCTTATAGTTTGCATTATACAGTAGAAGTGAGAAATACATTTAAGGGACTAGATCTGACAGAGTGTCTGATGAACTATGGACAGAGGTTCATGTCATTGTATAGGAGACAGGGATCAAAACAATCCCCAAGAAAAAGAAATGCAAAAAAGCAAAATGGCTGTCTGAGGAGGCCTTACAAATAGCTGTGAAAAGAAGAGAAGCGAAAAGCAAAGGAGAGAAGGAAAGATATACCCATTTGAATGCAGAGTTCCAAAAAATAGTAAGGAGAGATAAGAAAGCCTTCCTCAGTGATCAATGCAAAGAAATAAAGGAAAACAACAGAATGGGAAAGACTAGAGATCTCTTCAAGAAAATTAGAGATACCAAGGGAACATTTCATGCAAAGATGGGCTCAATAAAAGACAGAAATGGTATAGACCAAACAAGAAGCAGAAGATATGATATTAAGAGGTGGCAAAAATACACAAAAGAACTGTACAAAAAAGATCTTCATGACCCAGATAATCACGATGGTGTGATCACTCACATAGTCATACAACCTGGAGTGTGAAGTCAAGTGAGCTTTAGGAAGCATCACTACAAACAAAGCTAGTGGAGGTGATGGAATTCCAGTTGAGCTATTTCAAATCCTGAAAGATGATGCTGTGAAAGTGCTGCACTCAATATGCCAGCAAATTTGAAAAACTCAGCAGTGGCCACAGGACTGGAAAAGGTCAGTTTTCATTCCAATCCCAAGAAAGGCAATGCCAAAGAATGCTCAAACTACCACACAGTTGCACTCATCTCACACGCTAGTAAAGTAATGCTCAAAATTCCCCAAGCCAGGCTTCAACAATACATGAACTGTGAACTTCCAGATGTTCAAGCTGGTTTTAGAAAAGGCAGAGGAGCCAGAGATCAAATTGCCAACATCCGCCGGATCATCAAAAAAGCAAGAGTTCCAGAAAAACATCTATTTCTGTTTTATTGACTATGCCAAAGCCTTTGACTGTGTGGATCACAATGAACTGTGGAAAAGTCTGAAAGAGATGGGAATACTATACCACTCGACCTGCCTCTTGAGAAATCTGTATGCAGGTCAGGAAGCAATAGTTACAACTGGACATGGAACAACAGACTGGTTCCAAATAAGAAAAGGAGTAGGTCAAGGCTGTATATTGTCAATCTGCTTTTTTAACTTATATGCAGAGTACATCATGAGAAACACTGGGCTGGAAGAAGCACAAGCTGGAATCAAGATTGCCGGGAGAAATATCAATAACCTCAGATATGCAGATGACACCACCCTTATGGCAGAAAGTGAAGAAGAACTAAAGATGAAAGTGAAAGAGGAGAGTGAAAAAGTTGGCTTAAAGCTCAACATTCAGAAAACTAAAATCATAACATCTGGTCCTATCACTTCATGGCAAATAGATGGGGAAACTGGAAATAGTGGCTGACTTTATTTTGGGGGGGCTTCAAAATCACTGCAGATGGTGACTGTGGCCATGAAATTAAAAGAAGCTTACTCCTTGGAAGGAAAATTATGACCAACCTATACAGCATATTAGAAAGCAGAGACACTACTTTGCCAACAAAGGTCCATTTAGTCAAGGCTATGGTTTTTCCAGTGGTCATGTATGGATGTGAGAGTTGGACTATAAAGAAGGCTGAGCACTGAAGAATTGATGCTTTTAAAGTGTGGTGTTGGAGAAGACTCTTGAGAGTCCCTTGGACTGCACGGAGATCCAACCAGTCCATCCTAAAGGAGATCACTCCTACGTGTTCATTGGAAGGACTGATGCTGAAGCTGAAACTCCAATACTTTGGCCACCTGATGTGAAGAGCTGACTCATTTGAAAAGACCCTGATGCTGGTTAAGACTGAAGGCAGGAGGAAAAGGGGAGAACATAGGATGAGAGGGCTGGATGGCATCACCGACTCAATGGACATGAGTTTGGGTAAACTCCGGAAGTTGGTGATGGACATGGAGGCCTGGCGTGCTGTGGTCCACGGGGTCATGAAGAGTCGGATACACTGAGCAACTGAACTGAAGCAAACTGTTTGCATGGCTTCTAGAGTTACCATATTTGTCTTACTAGGTGTGCATAATAAAATGGACTATGCTGTACCCAAGTCTGCATGAAGCTTTAAGTTAGAAAAGGGGCATTTTTTCCAGGTAAAAGGTACTTATTACCCATAGCCTTTAATACTTGACCCCCTACAATGACCATCCATCTAATTTAAAAATTATTCAAACTTTTGACCTCAGAGCCCTTAACCTGGCAAGGTGATTAAAACCTAGAGTCACATATACATACTCAGTTACACCTGAGTGCTACCAGGAAGAAATTCAAATCATAAAGCATCTCAGGAAATTTATACTTATTAAGTCCTAGTTACAGCTGACACTTTATTAGTAAGTATAGAATAATGGGCTCCTCACACCTGCTCCATGTCCAGAGGTTGCCCACAGGAGCATTTGGGGATAATCAGTAAGTCCCAGAGAGAAAGCCCTCTTCGTGGAGTTATTTCAGAGCTCTGGCCTAGACCAGTTTCTGCACCTTGGCCAGACAATCCTGGCAGCCTCTCTCTGCTCACATGTGTAGAATTTGTACAGGTTTCACATTATCTAGAACAGAGATATATTTTTATATGTCCAAATTAAAAGACAACAAAGGATGCCTTCATTAAGGAAGTGAAGCTATAAAAATTTATTTGTGCTTTCTTTCACTTGTTCATTCCTTCATCACTGAAAAACTCCTGAATTCCAATTCTGCCAAGCATTGTGTTAGGCAATGGGATTCCATATCCTTGAAAGCCCAGATATGAATCTAATCACATTTTATTCAGAGATTTAAGAGCTTTTAAAAAAATATTAACTTCAAATTGAGGTGAATATTTTCCTCGCCCTTTTGATATTTCTGCATGAAATTTTATTCACATAAAAATAACTTGCATTTCTGTAGATACTAAATTTCTCAACTTTCTTCAAAAAGCAAGCCCTTAAAGCTGTATTAATAAATTTTTAAATGGATACATACCATTTTAACTTAGAAGTAGAGTGAGTTGCTAATTTTTCATTCTCCTAGACTTAACTTATACTCTGTATATAGAGAGTGATACATCAAAGTTTTACAGACACTCCAGGCACTCCCGTATATTGCTTGCACAAATAAAAATCTTTATTAACTATTCAAAAGGTGATTTGTCAAAATATATCTAAGTCTTTAAAGTGGTCTTATCCTTAGGCCTGAAAATGTTATATTTAGAAAGTTATCCTCAGGAAATAATCAAAAACATGTACAAGGATGCTTATCTTGCATTATTTATAATAGCTTAATACTTAAGCCAACCTAATACAAATAACAGAAAACTGATTAAAATAGTAATGGTTAAACCATGTGGTATATGGTTACCAAAAGTGAAAGTGAAATCGCTCAGTCGTGTCCAACTCTTTGTGACCTCACGGACTGTAGACTACCAGTCTACACTAGATACTAGAATTTATTAAAAATCACATTGCAGGGAAATATTTAAGGATATTTGACTACGTTTGGTAAAATAAATTAGGTGAAAATGTGATAAATGGAAAAAAAATAAAATGGGAGAAGGCAATGGCACCCCACTCCAGTACTCTTGCCTGGAAAACCCCATGGACGGAGGAGCCTGGTAGGCTGCAGTCCATGGGGTTGCTAAAAGTCGGACACGACTGAGCGACTCACTTTCACTTTTCACTTTCATGCATTGGAGAAGGAAATGGCAACCCACTCCAGTATCCTTGCCTGGAGAATCCCAGGGACGGCGGAGCCTGGTGGGCTGCTGTCTATGGGATCACACAGAGTCAGACACGACTGAAGCGACTTAGCAGCAGTAGCAGCAGCAGATCAAGTTTAGAAAGGGAAGGGAGAAAAGAAAAGGAGGGAGGCAAGGAGGGAGGAAGGCAAATCGCAGAAAAGGATAGGAGAAATTTATAATGGTTTAGAAATGCAAACTTTTAAGTCAAAAGTCTGGGTTTAAATCTATGTAATCTTCAACAGATTAATCTCTTTGCTCCTCTTTCTTCATCTGTAAAATGGATCAGTAATAGTTCCTTCATCATAGTATTTGCAGGCATTTAAACTACTTTATTTAAAGTGAATACAATACTATAATGTCTGTAACACATAGATCATTCAGTATTTCTTAACTGTGAGTTTCGTACAATAACATCTTAGAGTAACTAATTTTTGAAGGTGGTATAGATTATTTTTATTTTGTCTATTTTTTTATGTTTTCCAAGTTTTCTTCAATCAAAATGTAATGCTTTTAAAGGAAAAATGAAGCAATTAACTTTTTTAAAGGAAAAAGAGCATTTGATTCTTATATCCTTTTATTACAAATACTTTTGAAGTTTTCTGTCTTCTTAACAAATTCTTTGGTGTTTAAGCATCCCCTTTATTTAGATCACTGTAACTAGACTGCAAGGGTACATTCTGCAAACTTTCCAGTTCAATGCAATAATTCAGTTACTACAAAACACTACTATTAAATATGTGTATGGTGTTCCCTGCTAATAAAAACAGATATTGAGATAGCTATTCAAATGAATAGTTTTAATTATGAAATAGATGATATATAATTAATGAAATATTAAATTGAGATAATAAACATGTCTACATATTAACAAGAAGACAGATTACTATACGTAATCCAAGTCAGCTACATAGATATGTCTATGTACTGACACCAAGATACATCTATACACCAATGAATCTTCAACATCCTCATGAAACTGAATAAGGCTTTCTTATTCACTGCTATGTCCTTCCCCATTGCCCAGAAGAAATCACGTTTCCCTCTGATGCATCCTCCTGACCTAAAAAGAAATTCATGGTAAGGTATGTAGCAACATCAAGAAGTTGGCTCAACAGATAAAAAAGATTTTAGAAGGGTGCTGGAATTATTTCCCCAGGCATACGTAACTGAAAAGTCCAACCTCCCAAACAGGTACAGTGCAAAGCAATCTAGTCACTTCACTTTACAATATCAGTAAACAAATCTGTGAAGATAAGACCATGGATTTTAGATCCTTTAGCTCTTCATTGCTGAACCTGATATTGAACCATATGGTGGAGGGGGGCGGGGGGAGGGGAAGACTCCATTCTAGGAGCATGATTGGGTATTGGTAGAAATTTTGGCCCATGGGACTTCTGAATTATATAAATCAAAGCTATTAGAATGGAAGGGATCAAAAACAAAATAGAAGGGATTAGAAAACAAAGAACCTATTGAAAGGAATCAAAAAGCATTGTGGCAGAGGAAAGGGACAAAAGCAAACAATCCTTACCTGCGGCTATAAAACAAACTACTCCAAAACAATACTCAGTTATTTATTCTTGGTTCTGCATTTAGGCTATGCAAAATGACTAATCTGGCTTCCCTGGTGGCTCAGCCATAAAGAATCCAACTGCCAATGTAGGAGGCTCAAGTTCAATCCCTGACCCAGGCAACGAAATGGTAACCCACTCCAGTACTCTTGCCTGGGAAATCCCATGAACAGAGGACCCTGGTGGGCTACAGTCTATGGGGTCACAAGAGTCAGGCACAACTGAGCAACCAAACCAGCACCACCAAATGACTAACTGAGAGGTTAGTCAGCTAGTTTGACCTGAGATTATTCAGGCAACTGCAGTCATAGAGACAGCAGTGATGTCAGAGGACAAGCCCCACTGTGTAAACTTCTAACAAGCCTCTGTTGAATAATGTCTACTATCATTTCTCTAGCCAAAAGGAGTCCTATGGCCAAGTCAAGAGTCAGGGTAGCGGTCTACAAAAGAGCTTGAGAACCAAAAGGCATGACTTATGGGGGTTGGGGACAGGGGAGGTGATGTTAATGTAACACTCTATCGAAGTCTTGCCCTCTGGCCCCAATGAATCACATCCCTCCCACATGCAGACACGTGGGACCCTTTCCAGGATTCCCAAAGTCTCCTCTGACTTCTGCAAAAGGATCAAAGTGTATTACCTCATAATACGCACCAGTTCTAAATATGGATGAGAATCCTAGGGTATAAGTTGAATGCAGCTCATCTTGAATCAGAGGTTTATAAAGCAAAAAGAGAAACTGTCTGTCCCTCAAATAGCCAACATACAATGGAAAGAGAGGGACAGTATAACTGCAATAAATTTTAAAAGGGAAGAGGAGAAACACAGAAGTCTTTTCTCCACAGCAGGTCTAAAATCCAGCAGCAAGTGTTTTGAGAGCCTCCTACCTCAGGGACAGGAATGTTCTTTTTGTTAGGGCCCACTTCTGTTCTCTGGAATGGTTTCCTTGTCTATAACTTCAGGGCTCTTAGCTTTCCCTCTGGGCTTTGCGTGCATGCTCAGTCGCTTCAGTCATGTCCAACTCAGCAAACTCTATGGACTGTAGCCTGCCAGGTTCCTCTGTCCTTGGGAATCTCCAGACAAGAATACTGGAGTGGGCTGCCATGCCCTTCTCCAGGGGAATCTTCCCAACCCAGGGATTGAACCTGCGTTCTTCCATCTACTACACTGGCAGGCAGGTTCTTTATCACTAGCACCACCTAGGCTTTGGGGTTCTTTTTAAACAGAAATGCTTCTATTAGGAAATTGAGGCCCAGAGGCCTTTTTTTAAACTGACCTTCCCTTTTGCTGCTGCTGCTGCTAAGTCGCTTCAGTCGTGTCCAACTCTGTGCGACCCCATAGACGGCAGCCCACCAGGCTCCGCCGTCCCTGGGATTCTCCAGGCAAGAACACTGGAGTGGGTTGCCATTTCCTTCTCCAATGCATGAAAGTGAAAAGTGAAAGTGAAGTCGCTCAGTCGTGTCTGACTCTTCGCAGCCCCATGGACTGCAGCCTACCAGGCTCCTCCATCCATGGGATTTTCCAGGCAAGAGTACTGGAGTGGGGTGCCTATGCCTTCTCCTTTTAGTATAAACCAATTCCAACCCTTTAAAACTTTATAGACTTTCTATTCATTTAACTGAGATTCACTCTATTCCCCCTTAAACTATAACCATAACTCTTTTTCAAACTAGACCTTTCTCTAATTTTGAAGTGTTGGGTTGCTAGGGCACAAAACCCTTAACATTCTTATGATCTTATCATGCTTTTCATCTAGCTAAAAGGATCTACCTTAAATTTTTCTAAGGTCTTAATAAAGAATACTTGATATTTACTCCAGACCACTTCTCACTATGAGAATCTTTTGCCTGCCAGAGACAACTAAAGACAGTTTTATTTTCCAACACAGAAATTCCTGGGCACCCTGTATTTCCTCTAATTTCTGCTTTAAGTTCAGTTCTCTCTCCCCATACCTTACTCAGAGCTATCAGAACCCAACTGACAATTTCAATGTTCTGCCTGGATCTGCAGCCAGATCCACAAATTCAGTACATAGATCTTCTGTATTCTAAGTTCCTGCAGGTAATAGCTTTTAAAATTGTTTCAGTACCATAAAAATGAGGCGCCACCACTCCAATCTCCAAAAGCAGTTTCCTCACCACCTTTCAAGCTTCATTGACAGTTGTTTGTCATTTTTCCAGCCTCTGCCAACAATCCCACCACCATTTTTCTAGCCCCCCACTGCCACCCAGTCCCAAAACCAATGAGACACATTTTAGGATCTTGTTATGTCAGCATCTCACTAATAACACCAGTTTTTGTTTCAGCTACCTAATGCTTCCTAACAAATCATTCCAAAACTGTGTCTTAAAGAACAACCATTTATTTGATTGTGATGCTGCAATTTGGGCTCTAGTCAGTGGGGCAGATCCTCTGCTGCTCTCTCCTGTGGTCACTCAGGTGGCCATATCCATCTAGGGTTCAAATGGAACTGGAAAGCCCAATATGGCCCTAGTCACATGTCAAACACCTACCTGGGGCTTGTTGGCCAAAATGTCTCTTTGGTCCTCCAATGTCCCCTCCAGCAGCATAGCCTGAGTGTCTTGCATGTTCCCAGTTCACAAGTGCTTACCAAGTTTCCACTTGGATAACATCCGCTGATGCTAGCAAGGCACAATGCCAGAGTCAATGAGTGGGGGTGGGGGGTGGGGGCAACTATATAAATCAATGAGGGAGGTTTGATTAATCAAGGGGCAATTACTGTAAAACTCTACAAATCTCCCATCCAAAAATTGACGCTTTCAAATTATGGTGCTGGAGAAGACTCTTGAGAGTCCTTTGGATGGCAAGGAGCTCAAATCAGTCAATCCTAAAGGAAATCAACCCTGACTATTCATTGGAAGGACTGGTGCTGAAGCTGAAGCTCCAGTACTTTGGCCACCTGATGCGAAGGGCCGACTCACTGGAAAAGACCATGATGCCGGGAAAGACTAAGGGCAAGAAGAGAAGGGGCAACAGAGATTGAAATAGTTGGATGTCATCACTGAATCAATGAACATGAGTTTGAGCAAACTCCAGGAGATAGTGAAGGACAGGGAAGCCTGGCGTGCTGGTCACAAAGAGTCAGACATAACTTAGCGACACACACTTTCAGACACAACTGAACAACACAGCTGGTAAAACAAATAAACTAAATTTTAAAAATTAATAACTATAATTAATAGTTAATTATTATTGATAGTTAATAGTTAACTATCATTAATAGATAACTATGGACTTCCCTGGTGGCTCAGAGGGTAAAGTGTCTGCCTGCAATGTGGGAGATCCAGGTTTGATCCCCAGGTTGGTAAGATCTCCTGGAAAAGGAAATGGCAACCTACTCCAGTATTCTGGCCTGGAAAATCCCACGGGTGGAGAAGCCTGTAGGCTACACTCTATAGTAGGCTACAGTCTATGGTAGGCTACAGTCTATGGTAGGCTACAGTCTACGGGGTCGCAAAGAGTCGGACACGACTGAGCACCTTAACTTCACAATAGATAACTAGAAAATGCAGGTCACACGTTTTTAAAGATTTAATAAAATAGGAAGATAATATAAAAGTAAAATTAGGAAGAAGAAATAAAAACAAAGTTTAGAAACTAATTTGAAAAATCAAAAATGAAAATATTATAAATGTATGTAACAATTGGTATGAGGTTAGAAACAAAAATAAGCTAAAACTAGCCCAAGTATATGGTGAATAACTCAACAAACAAACAAAAATATTAAAAAATTACTAAGAGTTAGAATTCAAAAGCTTGACAAACTAAGGCAATCAGGATTTTTCAAGCAAAAGTAGTTCTCATTTTGGCAAATCGCCCAACAATTTGTCATACCCAAGAGCTGGGACTCTATGGGAAAAAAGAACAACAGTTCTCAAACTTAAGTATTTACAGAGCTTTTCACAATGCAGATTCCAAGGTCCCAACAGTGATTCTAATTCCGTAGATCTGAAACTGGGCTCAGGTACCCAAGTAGTGTAATTTAAAAGGCCCAAGGACAACACTAACTACTAAAAGGGCTTTCTCAGATCATGGGCCTCCTTATCCTTTGTGTGTTACATTTACTGCTTGAAGTTCTTATGACAAGCCCACCTTTAAAATTTCAGAATCAAGGGCTAACGTGTTCCATGCCCTTAGCTAATAGCTCAGTTTGAGCAGCTTCACCTTTTCAATCCTCCCTCTTGCAGTAAAACAGCATTTTTCATATTACAGGTCATGAGCAACGAATGAGTCATAGAATCAATTTAATGGGTTGCGACCAAAATAGAAAATATCAGAGGGCATTGCACATAATGATGGCAATTACAGTTTAAGTACTATTACATGAAACTTTTGTTTCAGTCGTGTGTCTGTGTGTACAAAGAAAATCTATGATATGAGTCATAGGTAAAAAGGTTTGAAAATTTCTGCTATAAAGAATATGATGGAGTCATCAAGGAGCTAAAAGTTTTTCAGGTGAAAAGTGCAGAAACACCCTCAAATTCAAAGGAAGAAAAATTTAATGATGATAATTTCGTTTTATCATTATTGCTGTAGGGTTTAATTATTCAGGCACTTCAATGCTTCAAAGAGCAAATTTAATATGCAGTTATTCAGCATCCCCCTGAACAGGTAGGTGAGAGGAATATGGTCCCTATCTTTTAGAAGCTTATAGTATTAACATGTGGTTAAGATGACTAGAGAACAATATACAAAAAAAAAAGTATAATCATAAGTTAAATTTACAGGGCTGTAGGATTTCAAATAAGTGAATGATGGGATTAAGGAAAGTTGTATGAAAACAACAGAATTTGAGTTTAGCTTTAAAGGAAGTATAAAACAAGAAAAAGCAGAGAGGAAAAGGTATGGTATTAAGTTTTATTGTATAACCAAACTAGGCTAACTATGAAAAGAATCTCCAAAGCTCAGTGTATGACACAACGGTAAGTGGATTTACTATACCTGGTCAACGAGAAACTCAGGTTCTTTCTATATGGTAGATTCACCATCTTGCCTGTCATCTGAGTCCTCAACCGGGTCCTCTGTCTAGCCAACAGACACAAGATAGAGCATCAGGCCTGGAAATGGCACCTCACTTTTCTGGTCTTTTTTCACAGGCCAGAACTCATTCACATTTGGCTACTAGTAAAAATGAAAAACACAGTCTAGGACCAAAATGGTGTACCTCCATTCATCACTGGTCCTCTCTCACAACTAAAACATTCCAGACATAATTAACAAATACAAGAAGATTCTGAAAGGTGTAAAGATATACTGGAGCCTGGGGACCTGAGGACATAAGGAATGACATGGTGGTGAGTTCCCTGGGTGTACCTTTTGCTTTCTGTGCATCCTAGATGAGGTGCCAGAGAAACCTGAAACCAGGAAATACCAACAGGCAGGACAAAAAAGCTGAAGAAGAGCCCACTTTCTAGCCAAAAGACTGGAAAAGGATGGCCAAGGGGAACAAAAAATATTTTTATAATACCGGTCCTATCCAGCCAAACACCAAAGGAAAACCTGGCCAAACACCAGAAATGAAAACATGTTTACAGAGTGTGCATGTCTGCTAAGTTGCTTCAGTCGTGTACAACTCAGTGAGACCCTATGGACTGTAGCCTGCCAGGCTGCCAGGCTCCTCTGTCTATGGGATTCTCCTGGGAAGAATACTGGAGTGAGTTGCCATGCCCTCCTCCAGGGGATCTTCTGGACCCAAGGGTGGAACTTGCATCGCTTACGTCTCCTGCATTGTCAAGTGGGTTCTTTACCACTAACGCCACTTGGGGAACCTATTTATAAGACCTGTACACAAATGTCTACAGAAGCGTTATTCACAATAATGAAAATGTAGAAATAATCTAAATGTTCATTGACTGGTGAACAGATAAACAAAATGTGGTATATCCATACAATTCAATACTACTCAGCAATAAAACTTTACAAACAATTGATATATGATACAACAGAGATAGGGCTTCCCAGGTGGCTGGCTCAGTGATAAAGAATCTGCTGCCAATGCAAGAGATGTAGGAGACACAGGTTCAGTCCTTGTGTGGGGAAGATACCCTGGAAGAGGGCATGGCAACCCACTCCAGTATTCTTTCCTGGAGAATCTCATGGACAGAGAAGCCTGGTGGGTCACAAATAGTCGGAAATGACTGAAGAGACTTAGCATGTACTCACAACAGAGATAAACCTCAAAACACGTTGTGGTAAGTAAAAGAAGCCAGACAAAAAGATTACATACTGCTTGCTTCTATTTACAAAAAATATCCAGAAAAGGAAAATCTATAAAGCAGATCAGTGGCTGCCTAATGCAAGATGGAACCAAGAATTAACTTCAAACAGGTATGAGGGATCTTGGAAATGTTCTAAAAAGTGATGACTGTATACCTCCATAAATTTATTAAAAATCATTAAATCACTCAAAATGGGTACAAACCCTTTTTTAAAAAAAGGAAACAAAATAAAATAATGATTCTTCAGGCAAGAACACTGGAGTGGGTTGCCATTTCCTTCTCCAATGCATGAAAGTGAAAAGTGAAACTAAAGTCACTCAGTCGTGTCCGACTCTTAGCCACCCCATAGACTGAAGCCTACCAGGCTCCTCCGCCCATGGGCTTTTCCAGGCAAGAGTACTGGAGTGGGTTGCCATTGCCTTCTCCTAAAACAATGAGCTACCCTGTTATCCACCATCTAGATTCAACATTATGAACACTTGGCCAATGTTGTTTCATCTGTAACCCCATTCCACTTTTCCTCCTCCATATTAAAGTAACTCTCTGTTTTATATATATATATATATATATATATATATATATATATATAATATGGTATATATAATATATTATATATAATAACATATATATTTTATTATATATATATTTCATTGCAAATTTAGAAGATTCATAGTATAGAAGATAAGGATTTTTAACCTAATCACAATTCCATTTCTACATCTTATAAAATATATTAAAGCACAAGTGATTAAAAAATGGTACTTTGCTTGACCATTTTAAATAAGCTTTTGTTGCTTTCACATTATTTTAACTTTCCTTTTTATTTCTTCGAACATGCTACGTTTAACAAATGATAGTCCTAATATCCAAAGTCTTTAAGATCTGATTCTACTAAAGGTTGTTACTAACTCTAGTAGCACTCACTTCATTGTATGATAGTTTTCACTGTGAGATCATGCTCATCAAACTTTGCATGTGCCCAGGAGGACTGGAGATAGCTCCTGCCAGGTGCCTGAGACAACTCTAAACCCCTCGCCACTATAAATTAATATCTTTGTTTATGGTTTTTCAGTTATAGTGAATGTGAATTCAAATCTTAATCCCACATTAGGGCTTTTCCTCTGTACTCAGAACCTAGACAACTTTTCCCTCAGAACAGATTCTGGTTTTAGTTTATTCATTCCCTAACAATGTATCTCTTTCATGATCCTGAATTTATTCAGAATTCCTGTTCCAACTACCTTGTATAAACCCAGGACCTTGTCTTCTGACCTCCTTGTGGCCATTAAAACCAAAACTCTAAGTTACCAGGTATTGACAAATGTCCATAGGAAAGCTGCTTATTTTAATGCATACTTACTACTCTGGAAATGCATTTACTCTTATCTGTGGTCTGTGATCATTTCCCTTACCTTCCAGCAAGGTCACTATGCATTTTTAAAGATTCTTAATGTTTTATTTATACTTTTTAATGAGTTCTGCATGGGAAATACTTTCAATATGTCTACTCTGCCTAATTTTGTCTAATTCCTTCTTAGAAAGTCTATAGCCTTCAGCTTAAAATAGGGTATCTTTTATCAACCTGAGTTTCAAAATTTTAAAATCTTTCATCTCCCACTTATAAATGTAATTTCTATCTTTTTAAAATGCCAAATATACTATAAAACCATCCCCAAATTAAATAACTTACTAAAAACATCATTCAATAAATAAAAATCAAAATGGAACATATCTCCATGAGCAGGAATACTATCAGGAGGCACTTGTAGCACAGCGATAAAGCACAACTTTCGTGGGTTATTATTTAGTAAAATGGAAAGGATTAACAAAGTTGGTTCAAATCATTTCTCAAACTTAATGGCTATGCCACTTTATGTAAATCATCTCCAATGTCTGGCCTCCATTTTTGAAATGTAAAATTTAGAACTTGAATGAATATATCAATGTATCAAATGTTCTATGCATATGAATCTGAATAAAATATTAAATTTCAAATTTTAATCATTTTTTAATTTAAAAACATATAAAAGAAAAGCAGTAATATGCCAATTAGCAAACATCATGAATACACTCAGCAGAGAATACAGAAGTACTGTACACAATCTACTCTCCACTGGTTCAATAGCAATGTTTGTGGGTATATTTATTCATACATTCCAACTGACTCATTGGAAAAGACCTTAAAACCAGGAAAGATTGAAAGCACAAGGAAAAGGGGACGACAGAGGATGAGATAGTTGGATGGCATCACAGATTTGATGGAGATGAGTTTGAGAAAGCTCCAAGAGTTGGTGATGGACAGAGAAGCCGGGTGTGCTGCAGTCCATGGGGTCAGACATGACTGAGCGACTGAACTGAATTTACTCATACATGTATACATGTGAATGGTAAAGAACCAGCCTGCCAGTGCAGGAGACATAAGAGACATGGGTTCAATTCCTGGGTCTGAAAGATCCATGGAGGAGGGCATGGCAACCTACTCCAGTATTGTTGCCTCGAGAATCCCATGGACAGAGGAGCCTTGCAGGCTACAATCCAAAGGGTCGCAAAGAGTTGGACACGACTGAAGCAACTTAACACATACGCATGTGAGTATATACACATAGAAACATAGGTGCATATATTATATGTTATATATTATCTATCATATGTTATAAATGGGGCGGTGCAGAGGGAAGGAAAGAGAAAGAGGAAGAGAATAAAATAAATGTGGCAAAATATTGAAAGCTGGGGAATCCGAGCAGAGAACACATGGGAGTTATCTGTTCTA
Organism: Bos indicus; assembly: GCF_029378745.1. NCBI lineage: Eukaryota > Metazoa > Chordata > Mammalia > Artiodactyla > Bovidae > Bos > Bos indicus. The sequence goes on along the minus strand of NC_091763.1, from coordinate 57,158,372 downwards.
CTCTTACAACATTTCTATAAGTCTAAAAATACTCCAACATTAAAAAAAAGAGAGAGTGCTACGAAGTCAGTGTTTAAATAACAGATCTAACCCTGGCTATATTGAACAGAAGCACCCTGTTATTCTATCATGGGACATGAAGAAAATCTCCAAAGGAACATTTTAAAGTCATCACTCATTCATGGTTTTAGTACCACATATGTTTGTTGCTATAAATGCAAACTGATCTATTTGAATTCTCTATTAATGACAGGTTGCAGAACTATATAAAAATGTATAACATCCTAAGGTGTAAAAACCTCAGGTGAGATTTTTGAGCCAAAAGTAATTTGGGAAGAATGCACACATGTAAGCCAATAAAGGCTTCCAAATATTAACTCCTGGCTTCCCAAAGTCAGCCCTAGCCCACCAAGAGCAAGTAGTAAGAGCACAGAGCAGTCAGCTTCACAGGAAATGTGTGCCAGGCAATTCCCAGCACCTTGGAAGTGCAAATTCAGCAGGTAACAAAAACTCCCTAACTCTACCTTAAACCGTGGCAGGTAAATTATGATACATCTCTTTTCTTGAGAGTCTGTTTATATCTAGTGTCTCAGAATATCAAAGAATAATTACAACTACCACAACCATTGTATATTAAGCTCACAATAGGTTTAAATTTTTTTAATAAAATAAAATAAATAATGTGACAAAAAGAGAGAAAGAGCATCAGTCTCTTTGCTTATTTTTTTGATGGAACTTTTAATTTTAAACTCAGAAGGCAACAGACAATGAGTGCAAAGAGCCAGGCAGAAGTCTAAGAGGTTTATTACAAGCCAGTTTTTTCAGGATCATTATTCTCAGGTAGCTGAAAATCGACAACTTTTGACCAATGAATGTGTGGTATTGATAAATAAAGACCTCAATGCTGATTAGACTCTATTTCCCCTCAAATTTTCTAATTTTCTAATCTATTCTGCATAAATCTTTCTCTGAAGTCTAAGCTGCCGCTGCTGCTGCTAAGTCGCTTCAGTCGTGTCCGACTCTGTGCAAACCCACAGACGGCAGCCCACCAGGCTCCCCCGTCCCTGGGATTCTCCAGGCAAGAACACTGGGATGGGTTGCCGTGTCCTTCTCCAATGCATGAAAGTGAAAAGTGCAAGTGAAGTCTCGAAGTCTGAGCTAAAGAGATAGTATTGTGTACTGTTTTCAAACATTTTCCCCTCTGGTTATGAAAGAAGGAAAACAGCATACTATATAAAAATTATGTGGCAACCACAACAAAAACAGGACAGTGACACAAAATGGTTTCTTTCAGTTGTTGTTTTAAGTCTTACATCTTAATTTTGCATGTAGAAGACATACACCTTTTATGAGAACCGGTGACCCTGCTTCAGGCATTCTTACGCAAATAAATTCTAAAACGTTGGCATGAGGTCATTAAACTATTCCTAGGGCACCTTTTTATTCTAAAAGCCTTTGTAAGCGATTGAACTTCTAATTTGAATAATTGCATCTCACCAACATAAATTCCCTCTGTAGTTTCAACTGTATGCAATATCAGCCTTTGCTTCCTGAGTTAAATTAATGTTGAGTAATGTGGTGCTTCTTGGGAAAAAAAAAAAAAAGTGCATCTACTTTCATGGTAACCTTTCAGCAGCCAGTAGAAGTGATTCATGGGCATGAGGGGGCAAGAGGTCAGTATGAATAATCATTAACCAACAATGTCTGTGTGTGCAGAGCATGGCTAAAGGTACATCTCATCCAGTAAAAGAGACATGCCTATATAACTTGATAAAACAGAAAGGATCAACTATTTCATAAACTGAATCCTATTTTCCATTGAATTACATCATGTACCTTGTTTGTGTTGATGACTTACCTTTAACTAGCTGTGACTCCTCATGATGGACCTCCCCTATCCTTCTAGTCATACTGTAAACTAATACTGGAAAACCTAACCTCAAAAAAGAACTACTGAGTAGTATTTTAAAAGTAAAGAATTATTTCTTATAAGAGAGAATCCTGAAAATGAGTTTCTCCTATTAAACCTCAAGCCAACAGAATTTTTTTTAAGACATAAAAAGAGCTCTAGTGCAAAATTTGTCACTCAAAGCAAATTTCCAGGGTTGCTATAACAGTATTTATTCAATAAACTCCAAAAGATTGGCATTATATGTACTTTTAATGAAATTCAAACTCTCAATTCTTGGATTTTCTTAAGTAACATGTATATAAGTTGCAGAGTGACCTTTTTAAGAAGTCACTTTAAAGATCCAATTGGCCCTGGGCTATTTCAATCCATTCCAGAATTCAGTGACTTAGAATTTCAACCTATTACAATTTTGTCAGACTTGGACTACAAAGATTAGGGTTATTCTAGGTAGACTCAAAGGTTAATACAACTTTTTATATTACCTCTGAAATCTAGCATGTATCTTTGGCATCCTAGTGGCTGTGGTAGATATACCTACCTATTCACAATTCATCCTTCCCGCCTCACCTTGCCATGACTTCCCTATGGGTGGAATACACTTCCATCTAATTGCTTTGGGTTTTTCTGGGTGACTTGCTTCGACCAAGGGAATGTAGACAGAAGAGTAGACTTTCTGAACGGAGGCTCTCAGATGTTCTGAGCATCTTCATTCACTCTGGGTCCCACTATCACCCACGAGAAGAACACACCCCAGACTGTCACTGTTCCTTCAGCAGAGGGCCCACAGTGAGAGATACAGGAAGCAGACTGATCCAAACCCTTAGCCCAGAGTGACTATAATCAGTCTGCAAACCAATGAGCAAGAAATAAAAATGTTATATAAACTACTAAAATTTGGGGGATGTTTGTTGCCACAGTAAAAATAATAGTGTTGAACTATAACAGGGCTCAAGGTATTATTTTTCTGGTACCATTCTGTCTCAAATTAAAATTTCCAAGTTCATTCTCTAAAATAGTATGCTAAAGCAAACAAGTTTTTTTTTTTCTTTTTTTTTTCTTTTTTTTTTCTTTTTCCATTTCTGGATGTACTAGGCACTGGCCACATATCTGACAGCTTGATATCTTCTATATCAAATCTCATCCGAAGATATAGCAATAATCTAGGATTAATAATTCTTAAACCTCTGCTATAGCAAGACGACCTTGAATACAGAATCTGTATCTGACTCCCATACCTCAAGAGCAGTTTTGCACATATCAGCCATTTGATAAATGATTCCCTATTCCAACTCATAGTTGGCAGTGCCTTTATGATTGTCCATACCTGCAAATGTGCAAATGCCCCCTGGGTCACAAAATTATTCATATAGTTGAAATGAAAGAAATGACTACATATGGTTTTTCTACCTGAATACACAGGAGCACTCAGGTACTATGCAATGAATGACGCTCAAGACTGGTTGTTGTTGTTCAGCCACTAAGTCAGGTCTGACACTTTGCGACCCCATGGACTACAGCATGCCAGGCTCTCCTGACCTTCATTGTCACCTGGAGTTTCCTCAAATTCATGTCAGTTGAGTCGATGATGCCATCCAACCTCTCATCCTCTGTTGCCCCTTCTCCTGCTTTCAATCTTTGCCAGCATCAGGGTCTTTTCTAATGAGTCAGCTCTTCACATCAGGTAGCCAAAGTGTTGGAGCTTCAGTGTCAGCATCAATCCTTCCAATGAAGACTGATAACCTATTCCAATAGGAGTTCCCTCAAAATGGCACACAGATTCCTTCAATGAATACTGAGATTGAGAACGGATGGCTGGGTGACAATCTCATGGTGTGATACACAAATATGCAGCAGAGATGGGTCAGCATTCAAGGGTACAATTCCAAGGAAGGTTCCACAAAAGGAGCCATGAGCTCCTTCACTGGAGCATCACTGTTCATCACTGATCCTTTGTGCCACTCTCGTCTCCTGCTCAGTGTCTCAGCTGTTTAATTTTCCCTGTCACCCAACTGATCTATGTTATTTTCCTTCCTCTTCTCCACATATTTTTCTTTCTTGCCTATTGTTTTCTCTCTCTTCCTTTCACACTTTTAAGCCTTGGTATAACAAGACATCACCACACATCCAGAATACTCCTTCTGTTCACAACAAACAACCAACTGCAATAATCCGGGAATAATTTTCAGGCCTCAGAGTCAATAAAAGCAGGTGTGTGCCTTGCAGGAAGCTCAGGGATTTCCAGAGAGTACCACACACCCTGCCAACTATTTAGTACTTGCATCATTACAGAAATTTGAAGATAAGAATTTTTTTGAATTTTTTGTCAAAAATTCTGAACCCCATGGCCTAAATATGTTCAGTTCATCAAAGCTGTAGCATAGCAAAGATATCTTCAAATATGCTGAATTAATTAATAATGATATATCATTACTGCATTTTCTAGTCCAAAATAATTTTAGTATGATTCAGTGAAATCTAATGAAAGTGTAAACAAATTATCTATTATCTTCAAAAGTAATCTAAAATTCTTATAATATAGACAAAACCATAATAAACATACATTTTTTTTTTCATTTCTTCCCAGAATATCCTTTACCCTTTTATTCCAAAAATAACACCTCCTCTTCTTCTGGGAAGTATCACCACTACCTCACCTTGAAAGCCCACAGGAAAAATGTGATACAAATATATGTTGTTGCTTTCTCATTCCTCCTAGCCACAGGCTAGGGGTGTGTACCTGTCCAAAGGTAGGCCAATCATGGCACCCTAACTGTCTGGTCAAAGTTGATCTGTATTTGCATGGATCAGGGCACATGGTCCAAGCTGAGTCAATCACAGTCCTTCTTCAAGATTTTTCAAAGTGAAATTACGGCATAAGGAGAAATCTCCCTCAGACGGTAAAGAAATTGGGCATCTAAAGGCATGAGAGCTGCCAGCAGCCATGTGCCCTGAGTCGAGACGAAAGCTGGTCTGAGAGAACTAAGCCAAGATGCTGACAGAAGCAGATGTTGAAACAGAAAAGACTGAGCATCCTGGCAGCATTCAAGTCCCTGGTTCCAGTTGTCCCTGATGACTGCCACATTTCTGCCTTCTACCAACGTACTCATAAGCCTTCCAGTCAATTTCCCTGTAGATCAAAGTCAATTCAGACTGTTCTCTAACCAACAGCTAAGGAAATCCTACCAAACAAACTACAAGGTAACAAATCTGATTCTTGGGGTAGTGGTCCAGGAATACTGTAAGAAATTCTAATGTTATCTGCAATAAACAGATACTATTTAATCAACAGATCTGGCATTTCAATGACAGATCTTGTCATCTAAAGGCTTTAAAAGACAAGATCTGGCATATTCAAGACTTTCTTCATTGTCTTCTTCACTGGGGATAAGCTTTGTGTTTTCATAAAATGGCTAGATCCTTGTGTTTTTTTTCCCTCTGAGCACAAGTCATGAACATGGTATATACTGGGCTAAAGGCATGAGGATTGCAATACTATGATTGCCATATGATTCTCTGAAATATCATGAGATCCAAGATTATGAGGTTTTGTGTTCTGGAAAAATTCCATCTCAGGATAGTGAGGGTTGTGTAATAAGACAGCACTAACAAAACTGGAAAAAAGTCATTATTTGTGTGATTATTTGTTATAAAAAAATAGTACCTGTCGATGGGTTCAAAGGGATGAAAGGGTCCAAAACAAATTTGGATGGCTGTGGAGAAGGCAGTTTTAATCTCAAATGAGGAATCTGATTCAAAAGCTCAACAAAGAAGGTTTAATTTCCCCAAAGAATTGGGTCTAAGATGAGGCTACTAGGAATTTAAAATTAAAGAGGAAGGAAATGTAAAACCCATCCCTGTTAAATGTATTAAACTGCATTTAGGAATAAAGCCATACACTTAGAAATCCCTCTCCTTTGTTTGCTGTACCCATGCACTACAATATTTCTGCATTCAAAGTAAGTGACCAGTTTGCTTGGAGCTGATGACCCACTCTAGAGTGAAAGTGAGAGACAGGGTTTAACTCGGGAGCCCCAACCCAAGACAAGGCCCCCATCATTCTCAAATGATGGAAGCACAAGTCAGTAAGTAAATATTCAGGCAGCCATGCTTTAGAACCCTAGTTTCACCCCAAAAGCACTCACTCAGGATCTCACTAAGCACCTGAACTCAGGAAGAGACCTGATTATCAGCACAATAGTTACAATTTTAACAAAGCAATTTCATTCTAACTCTTCAAAGCTGATGTCTATGCCCTCACCTAGTTTAAAGACTAAAAAAGGGGGGGAAAGTAAGCTGGTTACTCTCTGTATCATTTTAAACTCTTAGAAGTTTATACATTCATTTTATTTGTTTTATAGAAATATTTAGTATAATGCTTAAACTTAATACACAAAATAATGGAAGAAAACAAATTATATTACAAAATGCAAATTCTTCTTAGTTGATAAACTTACTGAAACAGCTAGGTTTCAGACATCAGCATTAGAATAATCAAGTTTTCTCTGAGTTACTGGAGACTACTTGCGTATAACTTTTGGAAATCTCCACTCCAAAATTCTTCCAATGTAAATGGCATTTAATCTTCTTAATCAGCAACATGCTTAAAGAACATACTAGAATATCTGAAATCAGTGCTGTAGACTTTTCCACCTATCAGAATTCTGTGTGCGCATAAATGTGTGAGTGCATGTGTGAGAGTGTAAAACAATCAGGTAACTGAATTGGAGACAAATTCATCCTGCAACTGAACTCATAAATGTGATCTCAGTCATATATGGATAATTGGAAAAAAAAAAAACTTAAAATCTCAGGCCACAGCCACAGAAAGTGATATTATTTTGTAAAATTTCTTTAGAATCTCAATTTATCATTCCTAAGGGGGCGGGGGGTGATAAACTATAGATATAGAGAACTATCAGAGAATTATTTTTATTCACCATTGCTTATAATATGACTGCATTAGAAGACCTTATAAAGATATTTAGTAACGTTAAAATTTCATTCAAGGCCTTTCAAAAACCTTTCAGTTTCTAGCATGGAGACAATATACAGAAATCTCATTTCTAGTGCTTGAGAAACAACCAAACGTGTATTTCAAAGAAAGGAGTCATATCAGTTTTACCTGCATAGATGCTCCTTCCACTCTTGCCACACAGGCAACTCGATCCAAGAAAGTCACTGCCACAGGTACCGCCACAAAGAAGCCTTTACAAAAGGCCTTGAAGTACCTTCTCACCCAGCCTTGGGACTGCGCCATGCCTAAAAGCACAATAAAAACAAATATGAGATTAGCCCCAAGAAAGGTAAAAAAAGAAAACATAAAAAACAGTGCAAGAAAAACCCAGAGGGATGGTATGGGGAGTGAGGCAGGTGGAGGGTTCAGGATGGGGAACACATGTACACACGTGGCAGATTCATGTTGATGTATGGCAAAACGAATACAATATTGTAAAGTAAAAAAAAAAAAAAATTGTGACTCACATCCAAGGAAAATATCAATATAAGATGCTTTTCCACTGTGATTAAGTAATGGACAAAAATAAATATCTATATATATATATGTTGTTATTAAAAAAGAAAAATAAGAGTTAAGAAAAAGCAACCTCATCTCAATATGTTTCATACTCATCCCTGCTGCTGCTGCTGCTAAGTCACTTCAGTCGTGTTCAATTCTGTGTGACCCCACAGACAGCAGCCCACCAAGCTCCTCTGTCACCAGGATTCTCCAGGTAAGAATACTGGAGTGGGTTGCCATTTCCTTCTCCAATGCATGAAAGTGAAAAGTGAAAGTGAAGTCCCTCAGTCGTGTCCAACTCTTCGCGACCCCATGAACTGCAGCCTACCAGGCTCCTCCGTCCATGGGATTTTCCAGGCAAGAGTACTGGAGTGGGGTGCCATTTCCTTCTCCAATACTCATCCCTATAACCACTGAAATATATCTGACTTGAAATCCCAAAGTCAAATACAATAACTCAGGTGAATTATTTCCCACAGGTCAAGTAGCTTAATAATTTCAATAGAAAACTTCTCCTCACAAAGCAATGTTAGAAAAAAATAAGCATTCCAAAAGTAAATCCTTTTCTGTTGCTGACTATGGTGCAGATGCTCCTTAAGCCCTGGTACCTGTCCTCTTCTGCAGTAATAGAAGTTTTGGGGAAACACATGGCTGCCCAGCCTCCCTTGAAGCTAAGTATGACCATGTGACTAGGACTGATGAATAGCATATAAGCAGAAACACTGTGCCTTAGAAGAATTACGTCCTCCCTTTTGTTCCCATGTTGTGACACTTGTGATGGTGTTTGTAGGAACAGGAGTAGCCATTTCAAGTTAAAGATGGCAAAGCAATAAAACAGAAGGATCCTAGGTCTCCAGCACCATGGAAGCACTGTAACTGCCCTGTGTTGCTTATGTTCAAGTTGTTTAAGAGATTAATCACTTTCCATCATGTTTAAACCAATGTTATGGGGCCTATGTTATGGCAGCCAAATTTATCCTAATATAACCATGAAATATATGAGAAATCAAGAAAAAATATCACAATGCATGTGAATTCAATACAGATAATTATCAACCCTCACTTAGCCCTGTAACCACTTGGTTAATTTTCAGACTTTCTAGGGCTAATGCAGTCCTTTAATGGTCTTATGCAATGAAAAACAAAATAGTGAGAGATCAAGAGATGCTACCCTACAAGACCAAAATGGAGCTAAACACAGTCCAACAGATGAAGAACCTCCTGGCTGGGGAAGATAAATGACCAGTTTGTTTACCAGTTTCTCAAAATAATACTGATTCATACTATGTGATACGCTATAATTTCAGTCTGTTCTATTTCTTGACTGGGACTAGATAAATACAGGAAGACCAGATTATTCTAGTGGGCTAGAGCAAGAGATGATGGTAGGATGGATTGTAGCATTGGTGGCGGTGGTGGTGGTGGTGATGGAAATGGATCAAAATGGGCAAACTTCACATATGCATTTTGGAGGTTAAACAGACAGAAATGAAAATGGATGGGCAAGGATTGGGGAGAGGAGAAGAGATGAGAAAAGTGTTGAGGTAGTTGTGACCTATTCAAGCACTGCTATTTTATTATTTCCTTGGATTACATTCCAAAGTACTAAAAACGTGCTCATAATTCAATTCCTCAAAACTCTAATAAGTACAAGGTCATGGGCTGGATGCTAGAGATACACAAATGAAAAGCAGACACAGTCCTTGCTGTCAAGGAGTTACAAAGTGCCAGGGAAGATTGCCTTTAGACAAGTATTTCCAAGGGAAAATAGCACTGAAAAGGGCCAATGTGCCTGGGGCAAGGAAGTGCATCCATTAGAATGTGATTAAGAAATGTGTCCCCCACTAATAGATAGAGAAATATACCATGTTCATCGATTGGAAGAATCAATATAGTGAAAATGAGTATACTACCCAAAGCAATTTGTAGATTCAATGCAATCCCTATCAAGCTACCAACAGTATTCTTCACAGAGCTAGAACAAATAATTTCACAATTTGTATGGAAATACAAAAAACCTCGAATAGCCAAAGCTATCTTGAGAAAGAAGAATAGAACTGGAGGAACCAACCTACCTGACTTCAGGCTCTACTACAAAGCCACAGTCATCAAGACAGTATGGTACTGGCACAAAGACAGAAATATAGATCAATGGAACAAAATAGAAAGCCCAAAGATAAATCCATGTACATATGGACACCTTATCTTTGACAAAGGAGGCAAGAATATACAATGGATTAAAGACAATCTCTTCAACAAGTGGTGCTGGGAAATCTGGTCAACCACTTGTAAAAAAATGAAACTAGAACACTTTCTAACACCATACACAAAAATAAACTCAAAATGGATTAAAGATCTAAACGTAAGACCAGAAACTATAAAACCCCTAGAGGAGAACATAGGCAAAACACTCTCTGACATACATCACAGCAGGATCCTCTATGACCCACCTCCCAGAATATTGGAAATAAAAGCAAAAATAAACAAATGGGACCTAATTAACCTTAAAAGCTTCTGCACATCAAAGGAAACTATTAGCAAGGTGAAAAGACAGCCTTCAGAATGGGAGAAAATAATAGCAAATGAAGCAACTGACAAACAACTAATCTCAAAAATATACAAGCAACTCCTACAGCTCAACTCCAGAAAAATAAATGACCCAATCAAAAAATGGGCCAAAGAACTAAATAGACATTTCTCCAAAGAAGACATACAGAGGGCTAACAAACACATGAAAAGATGCTCAATATCACTCATTATCAGAGAAATGCAAATCAAAACCACTATGAGGTACCATTTCACACCAGTCAGAATGGCTGCGATCCAAAAGTCTACAAGCAATAAATGCTGGAGAGGGTGTGGAGAAAAGGGAACCCTCTTACACTGTTGGTGGGAATGCAAACTAGTACAGCCACTATGGAGAACAGTGTGGAGATCCCTTAAAAAACTGGAAATAGAACTGCCTTATGATCCAGCAATCCCACTGCTGGGCATACACACTGAGGAAACCAGAAGGGAAAGAGACACGTGTACCCCAATGTTCATCGCAGCACTGTTTATAATAGTCAGGACATGGAAGCAACCTAGATGTCCATCAGCAGATGAATGGATAAGAAAGCAGTGGTACATATACACAATGGAGTATTACTCAGCCATTAAAAAGAATACATTTGAATCAGTTCTAATGAGGTGGATGAAACTGGAGCCTATTATACAGAGTGAAGTAAGCCAGAAAGAAAAACACCAATACAGTACACTAACGCATATATATGGAATTTAGAAAGATGGTAACAATAACCCTGTGTACGAGACAGCAAAAGAGACACTGATGTATAGAACAGTCTTATGGACTCTGTTGCAGAGGGAGAGGGTGGGAAGATTTGGGAGAATGGCATTGAAACATGTATAATATCATGTATGAAACGAGTTGCCAGTCCAGGTTCGATGCACGATACTGGATGCTTGGGGCTAGTGCACTGGGATGACCCAGAGGGATGGTATGGGGAGGGAGGAGGGAGGAGGGTTCAGGATGGGGAACACATGTATACCTGTGGCAGATTCATTTTGATATTTGGCAAAACTAATACAATTTGTAAAGTTTAAAAATAAAATAAAATTTAAATAAATAAATAAAAAAGAAAAGAAATGTGTCCAAAAGGAAAAGGCATTCGAGGTAAGACCTGGGCACTTTGGGCAAAAGCAGCAGTGTGCATGAAGACCTCAGAGCAAAATAAAACGTAAGTTATTTAAGAAACTATAAGAAATTCAGTTTCGTATATATACAAACTTTAATATGCTAATGTTTAATTCAGTAAACATTTATTTATTGCCTGCTAAACACCAATGCTAAGTGCACGGGATATAAAGACAGATAGATATACAATATAAAATCATTTAAAAACTCTCATGAAAACAATACTTCACACTGTTCCGTGATCTGAAAAGTAGATCCCACATGCCGCAACTAAAATCCCACATATGGCGACTAAGATCCAGAGCAGCCAAAAAAAATAGTAAGGGGTCAGATTCAATTTCTAACATTCTTTCCAGGGCTGTCATTCTATATTCCTATGTATTTTTTTTATTGTTTCTCCAAGTCTTTGAGAAGATACTAAAATAAAGAAAGGCACTTAGGTTATTATTGACCAAGAAGAGAAATTATGTTGCCTTTTAGGCTTGAGAATTGTTTTTTTTTAATGTTGAAAGGAAAAAAGACTTTTATTATACAACTAGTTACAAAAGGGAAGCAGAGATAAAGTTGGAACTAGTGCAGATTATGTGAAGGGACATATTAAATACAAGTAAGGCCCTAAAGCCACTGCCCTTTCCCTTCTCAGGCTCACAATTCCACTGCTGACCCAAGCACTGCTACCATCTCCTGCACAACTCAGGACGAATATTTTTCTACTGTTGCTGTTCTTGCTGATAAGCCACTAAGTCACGTCTGACTCTGTGACCCCATGGACTACATCATGCCAGGTTTCACTGTCCTTCACCATCTCCTGGAGTTTGCTCAAACTCATTCCATTGAATTAGTGATGCCATCCAACCATGTCATCCTCTGCTGCCCCCTTCTCTTCCTGCCTTCAATCTTTCCCAGCATCAGGGTCTTTTCCAATGAGTCGACCCTTCACAACAGGTGGCCAAAGTATTGGAGCTTCAGCTTTAGCATCAGTCCTTCCAATGAATATTCAGGGTTGACTTCCTTTAGGATTGACTGATCTCTTTGCTGTCCAAGGGACTCTCAAAAGTCTTCTCCAGCACTTTTCAAAAGCATCCATTCTTCGGCATTCAGCTTTCCTTATGGGCCAACTCTCAGAACTGTACATGACATCTGGAAAAACCACAGCTTTGACTATTTGGATTTTTGTCGGTAAAGAGATGTCTTTGCTTTTTAATAGTTGTTTAAGTTTGCCATAGCTTTCCTTCCAAGTAGCAATTATCTTTTAATTCCATGGCTGTAGTCACCATCTGCAATGATTTTGGAGCCTAAGAAAACAAAATGTCACTGCTTCCATTTTTTCCCCTTCTATTTGCCATGAAAATTATGTGGGAGGTGTATCTATTGAGGGTATGCAGACTCTGCCCAAGCACAGGGGAAAAAAAAGCTCTCTTGCAGATTAGGGGCCATTATTTTCAGAGGCTCAAACCAAAAGTCTCAGTACAGTCTTGTCCTACCTGAATTGTGAATGACACCTTTAATTCATAATAATAAAACCCTCTTTGGGACTTCTATCATTAAAATACTAAAGCTATACACAAAGGAAGAAATGAGCATTACACTTCTATGTCAAGTTATATTAAATAAAATGTTTAAAGTGCTATGGCATTCACATTTTGGTAAAGTTAATGCATTTCCTTTCCTATAAAGAATCATTGGGATGATCTGGTCTTTTGTTCACATCTTAAATATTTAAAACTACCATACTAATAAGCACTGAGCATCTGCTTTCTCTGAGAAAATTTCCTTTAAAACAATAATAATGTGATATCCCAAGCAAAAAAGGAATAATTTTTATCAGTAACCTCATTCTTCCAGTAACCATGCAAGTCATTTAGGTTCAAAACATTGCTCCTGAGAAAATTACTGCTTAAATAGTAGGCATACCTGATTCGCTGCTGAAGTACCTAAACAGAATATTTTTAAATAAGCTTTCAGATCCCGTTGAAATCATATTTGCCACTCTATATACTATATACTACCTGCAAGTAAAATTTTTTTTGGCATTACTGACCTCAACTGCCTAATGACCTTCACTCTAAATACCTTTCTTCTCACAACGTGTTATGGTTTGATCATGCATGAATTCATCCAAAATCATTCTTAAATTCCCATACATTTCATCTTATACAAAGTCACTAATCACTCACCCATAGCAACCAAATGAATAAATATATCTCAAGTCATCCTAATTATAAAAACTCTTTTAAAACTGTGTGGCAGGTTTGGAGGTAAGAGAAAAACAATAAATGACAAAGCAGTATCTTATACAAAATGTAACCTTTCAATCATAGAAATCAGCCCACACATTTGGATAACAAAATCAAAATTTATTTGTAAATTCAAACTGTATATCAAACTACAAATGTCAGAAAATACAAGAGCAGGGATCCAAACAAATCTGACACTAAATTCCTGATTCAGTCATTATATATTTTTTTGATCACCTACTATGTAACTGTGCTAAGGGGCACATACAATGCACAACAGGAAGGTGTGATCCCTGGTATGTGCAGCTTACATTTTCATTCTTATTAAGTGCCTACTTTGTGCTACTCACTATGCTAAGATTTTGTTGTTGTTCAGTTGCTAAGTCACGTCAAACTCTTTGTGACCCCCATGGACTGCAGCATGCAAGGCCTCCCTATGTCTCACTAAGATACCAAGAGTAAAAAGGCACGCAGAGTCACAGTTCCTTCCCAAAGGGCCTGCGACAAGATCATAAGAAATTAGTAGATGACCACACATGATCAGGCTACCCTCCTCCATGAATCTCTCCAGGAGCTCCTGATACCAATAACCTCACTCTGCAAACAGAGCCTAAGCATGCATGTTAGGAGGCAGGAGGCATCTGAACTAAATGAGGGAAAAAATAATAACTGATGAATGAGAACAATTTTGATTCCACTAGAAGCAGATCTAGGAAAGTAATCGATGGATCCTAATCTAGAAAAAAATTGGGGAGCTAACTTCCTCCTTTCAGATTATAAACAAATAATGTATTATAAAAATAGATAATTAATGCTTAAGGTTTTCTCCACAATGCTGAACAATGATAGGGATTTCAGGCAGTTTACTGGACAGGAACCTTGTTGACATGCATAGAACTGGCAGTGACCCCTCGATGGATAGCAACAGCACTTTATTTTTTTTTTAAGTTCCCATGTTTTCTCTCCTACAAAACTGTGTTTTTCTAAAAACAATAGGAACATTTAGCCATCATCTCTAGCAATCTAATTTTTTGGCAAACTTGACAATCAGGAAAATAAAGCCATTGAAGGTGACTGCAAATGCTCTGTTTTCTGTTTCCTGCATTCTTCCAAGAATGGGAGACTTCTATCAACTCAGGAATGACAAAATGCTTCACAGGAAAAGACATTACTTTTTAAAAGGGAAAGTAGAGACCCAAGAGTTTTCAACCCAAGAGACCACAACTAGGCACAAATATAGCAGATTATCTCATAGCTAGGAAATGGCAACCTACTCCAGTGTTCCTGCCTGGAAAATCCCCTGAAGAGAGGAGCCTGGAGTCACAAAGTGTTGGACATAAGTGAGCATGCAAGCACACATCTCACAGCTAACACATTTCATGAATATTAATAAGTTATAATCGTAACAAAATGGTTGGCCTTTTTGGTATTGAGTTCAGACAGATTCCTTTCAATGAACCAGAATCCCTACCAAAAGTGGAGTAATTTGGAGTCTTAATTATTGGTTTAATTCATTAAAATTGCTAGGTATTGGCTGCTCCCAGTATCTGGGTAGATGTGATTTTAAAAGGGTCAGAAAATAGATTTTCCCAGAGTAACATTTATTCCACTGTGCTCTGCCACAATGCTGAAAGTTCTTAGCATTGTACAACATGGGCAGAGTTTCTTAAACTTAAATGATCACAAAAGTCACCTGTCTTGCTTATGGAAAACATAGACTCCTGGGACTCAACCTGATTAAGAGGAGATTCTCAAGGGTAGATGTGTGGATCACGTATATCAGAATTATCTAGAGGAGCACTGCAAATTATATATGTGTGCTTAGTCACTCAGTTGTGTCCAACTCTTTGTGACTGTATGAACTATAGTCTGCCAAGCTCCTCTGTGCATGGGATTTTTTTCAGGTTAGAATACTGGAGTGGGTATTCATTTCCTTCTCCAGGGGGTCCTCCCAACTCAGGGATCGAACCCGAGTTTCCTGTATCTCTTACACTGCAGGAGGATTCTTTACCCGCCCCTCATAATACATGGTGATATTCTGTGATCTCTAGTATTATACTATAGGGAAGAACAAATACATGTGTGTTAAAAAAAATTCTTAGATGATTCTAATATGCTGTCTCTGGTCTTCCTCCCTGTCCACAATCCTCATTCACCCTCATTGGAGAACCACTAGCCCAAAAAAGGAAATCATTTTAGAGGGAAATATTTTTTAGTAGCTTCCTTGAGATATTATTTACATACCATAAAATTCACCCACTGTAAGTGTATACATTTCAAAGATTTTTAGCAAATTTATGCTGTTGTGGAATCATCACAATACATTTTTGGAGTATTCTGTCACCCCCATAAGTTCACCCATGCCTATCTGAAGGCCAGTTCCCATTTCCATCCAAGTCCCAGGAATATACTGCTCTCTTCTCTAAGAGATGTGCATTTTAAAGAAATTTTAGTAGGTTTTTTTTTTTTTTTGGTCTGGCTTGTTTTATTTAACACAATATTTCTGAGGTTCATCCATGTTGTTGCATTTATAAGTAGTTCATTTTTTTATTGCTAAACAACATTTCATTGTATTGGTATGTCATAATTTACCTGTTCATCAGCTGATGGGACATTTGGATTGTTTCCAGTTTTGAGCTATTGTGAATAAGGCTGCTGTAAGTCTCTGCATACAAGTCCTTGTGTGAATATATGCTTTCATTTCTCTTGAGTAGTTACTTAGGAGTGGAATTGCTTGGTTATATGAAAAGTGTATTTTTAGTATTTTGAGGACTGCCAAACTGTTTTCTAAAGTGATTGTATCATTTTACATTTTCACTAGCAATATATGAAGGTTTTTGGCTTCTCTGGATCCTAGCCAACACTGAGCATTCTTAGTCCTTTAGATTATGACCATTCAAATGAGCATGCAGTATGGTATTTAATTGTGGTTTTGACTGGCATTTCCCTAATAACTGATAATGTCAAACATCTTTTCATGAGCTTAGTAGCAAGTCTTGCCTTTATTAAAGTGTCTGCTCAGATTTTCTGCAAATTTTGTAATTGGTTTGTCTTCTTATTGAGTTGTAAGGATGTGTGTGTGTGTGTGTGCGCGCGCGCTTAGTCGCCCAGTCATGTCTGACTCTTTATGAACCCATGGACTGTAGTCTGCCAGGCTCCTCTGTCCATGGGGATTCTCCAGGCAAGAATACTGGAGTGGGTTGCCATGCCCTCCTCCAGGGCTTCTTCCCAACCCAGGGATCAAACCCAGGTCTTCCACATTGCAGGCAGATTTTTTTATCATCTGAGCCACCAGGGAAGACCATGTGTATATATATCGTTTTATATATATATAGATAGATAGATACAAGTCTTTTATCAGATACATGTTTGGCACATATTTTCTCCCTCTGTGTGTCTGGCTTTTTTATTTTCTAAAAGATATCTTTTGAAGATCAAACAAAAAGATAATTAGTAATCTTTACAAATGTGAACTCCAGCATCAAATTATTTATCTTTGAACTGTGTAACTTATATGTACAGTTTAAGTCAAAAATTCTCAGAAGGAATGAAATGGCAACCAAAAATAAAGAATGAAAAACTGTCAAAAGTAATAAAAGGGAGAAATATAATGGGGTTAGACATAAAGTGAATCATGTTCTGGCAAAGAAACCCAACTTTAAAAGTCCACACTGGTAGACTGATAAAGATAAAGGTCCTCTATTTTGACCTAAAACCACTTCTCTGACAGAGATAATTATAATTGTCTACTGGAGAGTGATGAACACCTGGACGCTAAGAGAGGTGAAATTTTAAGTCAGAAATATTAAAATGCAAATGAACTCCAAGGGCATGTTGTACTACACTGATGTAGAGAGAGAACACCATCAGAAATCAATAAGAAATGCAATTTCCTATAAGCTTCCTGAGTTTGGAGAAGGACTCCTTCCACTTGCAAACCTCATGCATTTACCCCCACCTCTCCTTCTGCCTTTGTTGGAGCTGAGGCTGGCAGTGCTCTGCAGAGACAGCGTCACCAAACAGGGAAACTCAGTAGGAAGGTGAGTGAATCCAACCGTGCTCAGTCACTCAGTCATGTCCAACTATTTGCGACCCCATGGACAGTAGGCCACCAGGTTCCTCTGTCCATAGGATTTCCAGGCAAGACTACTGGAGTGAGTTGCCATTTCCTACTAGAGGGGATCTTCCTGACCCAGGGATTTAACCTGAGACTCTCATGTCTCCTGCATTTGCAGGCAGGTTCTTTACTACTAGCGCAACCTGGGAAACAGATCTCAGGTCAAATCATAATCCAATCATGTGAATTTGGGCAAATTACTTCATCTTTCCAAGCCACAAGTTTTTCAAATAAGAAACCTTGTAGGGTGTTTCAGATATTCAAAATGTTCATATTGTGTGTGTGTGTGTGTGTGTGTTTTAGTAAGCATTTGCACGAAGAAAGAAAACACCCATAAAAACTAGCATATTATGTGCGCAATGTATTAGAGAACAATGGTGAGATAATCAAATTAAAGGTATTTCTTCAGATAAAAGCATTAGCCATGTCCAAAGAAGAGGACTAACAATGACAAATTTAAAAAGGGCAAGAAACTTAAGAATGTCCATTACTTATAATTAAACCAATAAAGCCTATCTTCTAAATAATGGGACACCTAATATCCAGAATGATAGTTTTCTTCTGCTTTGAACCTGATCTTTTTCTAAGATTTGATGGGTTAAGGATGATCATAGTTCCTAACACCAGCCAATTAATAAGAATTATGACTGCCAATACCAGCAATGCATTAGGTGTCTTGAGGATTATTTTTAAGCAGAATATAAAAAATATATGACTTAGCAACAAAATTGGACCACAGGAATAAATTATATATTAGATACTGGAAAAAAAGAAAAGAAAGATAAGAGATGGAATTGGAAGAAAAAAAGTCATGAAAGAAGCTTTAAAGAAAAAAAAACAAATTAGAATGTAGGTGGCAGGTTTAGGAATGTTCACTATAAAATTCTCAAAACTTTTCCGTATGCTTAAAATTTTTCATTGAAATGTTGAAAAATAAAAGAAGTATAAATTACACTTAGTAAATGTCTCAGGCAACAGGAAAATGTGATTATGAGAGTAAAGGTACATATGGGCCTACTGAGATAGTGTGAATGCTGGCCAAACCAGGGAACAAGAGATATATTAAGAGCAGTGAGGGATAAGACTGGGTTTAATACTTATTTTTTATTTTGTTTTGCTTTGTTTCTTAGCAATAGGAAAATCTTCATCACTTCAATATTTTTGGAAACCACATAAAACAAAGTCACAACAGTTGCCCTCTCTAAGAGCTGGCTCAGGCCACCCTAATCCTACGGATTATCCTTATCCTTTAACTCCACATAGACACCATTTGACTGCATTTACAACTCAGGCCCAATCACAAATTTCAGTTATTAAGATGCCATAAATTCTGCAAAAAACAGTTTACCATAAAAATTAACAGGACAGCAAATAGTTCTTTATGGAATGAGAAAAATCCTATTAAGTGATAACCATTAGGAAGGAGAAGCTAGGTAAGATTTAAACTGTAATAACCACAAAACCGAGATTTCAACACTGCACTCTATATATTTTTTTTCCAATTTAATAGAAAAGCATAACTGCTGTCATTAAGAAGAAGCTAAAGGCAATGTGGATGTTAAGGTAACAATGTGGCAACTTAAATATATGTGTAAATGAAACAGACCAGGTACTTATCCACAACCCAAACAAAGTAATTGGAGGACTTTGGACTATTTCACCATAAGCCTATTTATTCCTAAAGCAATAATATTTTGAATTAGCTAAAGAACTTATTTCCTGCATCAGAATACTTGCTGAACAGCTAAAAAGAAAATACCACATTATTTAGCATTTAAGCTGTGAATGCAATTGGCTTTTAAAAAGTTAAGCAAGCCTGTAAAAGGAAAAAGCATGCCTCTCAAAAGCAAAATCTCAAAACCCTTCAAAAATTAAAACTAAGAAATAAAAGTGAGAAAGGGAAATAAGGAAAAAATAATGACACTGAGAATGTATAAGAAGAAGGACACAAGATAAACAAGAATATTAGAAAGTAAGTGTCAGGCAATAATATGGGTGATGGGGAAATGGCCCCAGAAACACCATGTGACACATATTTCCTAGAGCACAGCTGTCCTACTGTCTACTACTACGTCATACTCATTTATGCTAGTTACTTTTCACAATACCTCTGTTTCTGCCCTGTTTTTATATGGTACAAGAGTCTCCAATGGGTTGGACAGAAAAGGCGATTTTTTAAAACAAATATGCTATTAGGGTCTCATGAAAATCCTATTCTGACCCCATCTCCCCACCATGCCTCAAATACGTTGCTTTCTTTAACTAGAAAGTGAAAGTGAAGTCGTTCAGTCGTGTCCAATTCTTTGGGACCCCGTGGACTGTGGCCTACCAGGCTCCTCCGTCCATGGGATTCTCCAGGCAAGAATACTGGAGTGGGTTGCCATTTCCTTCTAACTCAAATTCACATCAAGAGATAAGGAGCAAAAACATGGCTTTTGGGGAGGGAGGCAGTGGGACAGATTGGGAGACTGGGATTGATATGTATACACTTTGTTGTTGCTGTTGTTTAGTTGCTGTTGTGTCCAACTCTTTGCAACCCCATGGACTGTAGCCCACCAGGCTCCTCTGTCCATGGGATTCTCCAGGCAAGAATACTGGAGTGGGTTGCCATTTCCTTCTAACTCAAATTCACATCAAGAGATGTTGTGTCCAACTCTTTGCAACCCCATGGACTGTAGCCCACCAGGCTCCTCTGTCCATGGGATTCTCCAGGCAGGAATACTGGAGAGGGTTACCATTTCCTTCTCTAATACACTACCATGTGCAAACTAGGTAACTAGTGGGAACCTGCTGTATAGTGCAGGGAGCTCAGCTCGGTGCTCTGCGATGACCTAGATGGGTGGGATGGAGGCTGGGGGTGGGAGGCAGGCCCAAGAGGGAAGGTATATACGTATACATATAACTGATTCACTTCATTGTACAGCAGAGAATAACACAACATTGTAAAGCAACTATACTCCATTTTTTTAAATGACTTTTCCTTTGATCAGAATTGGAAAGAGGATGTAGGCAAGTTTCTTAAGGTAGCCAAGCCCACCAGACCCCAAAGATGGGAAGAGAAGGTCACAAAAAAATGTGAGACCAGGAAATACAAGGTAACCAGCAAACAGCCAGCCAGCCCAGGGACTTATTCTACTCTTCAGAGAATCAGAAATATAAATTAGAAACACAGGCTCCCACAGCAGGGGAAGCACATTAAGGCTCTGATTAGTCTGTCAAAAATAAAGCCTGTCCAAACTATGGTGGCAATTTTTGGAAGGCTGCCACAGCCAGTCCACAGCAGCTGCATGTCCACGGGGAGCTAACACAGTGGCAGTGCCAGCTCAGAACCAGATAAAGATGCAGCCGGATAAGAAGATTCACGCAATATAAATGGAGAGCAACAGTAACCAAGGTCTTGAGAGCAAGTGGCTGTGGTCTTTTAAGCTTTTAAGTATAAGTGCACCCTCAGGCACACAC
This sequence comes from Bos indicus, assembly GCF_029378745.1. NCBI lineage: Eukaryota > Metazoa > Chordata > Mammalia > Artiodactyla > Bovidae > Bos > Bos indicus. The sequence continues at coordinate 57,137,438 of NC_091763.1, read as the reverse complement.
ACTTGTTGAAATGGCAACAAAGGCCAAGCTGGCAACATGTTTTGTTTTTTTTTTTTTAAAGGCAGCCTAGAGGTCAGAGTACAAAGACGCTCCTCCTGTACAGCCTGGGGATTGAGGCAGATGGAGCACAGCACTCTATGGACTCGAAAGTCCAGGGATCGTGACGAGCCCCTGGTGAACATTACAGCATATGGAGCTGAGATGCTTATTTAGATTGCTCCCCGTACAGAAATGCCTTCTTTTGATTCTGCTTCCTTGCTGGTATATTAGAAGATTCTGTTTCAGATATCTGTGAAATTTCATTAACACGCAATGGCCTAAAGTTACAATGTATCTGTATTTAAAATTACTCATAGAAATATGGAAGGGTGTGGAAAAAAATGATTTAATAAGGTAAGCACGGATCTGCAATGAACTATAATGACCCCTACTACATAATTCCAAAGAATTATCAGAAGGTGGAGAAATAAAGCAATTTAAAAAGCCCTCCATTATTATAATTATTATTTTGTGGATCTGTTTCCAAATACTTGACCAGTAAGAGTTGATGGCTGTCAAATATAGCTTAGCAGAGTATTACGGAACATTCCATCAGTTCAATATAAGACTCTTTAAATGAATTACTGTGATATTAGAGAAGTAGTTAGTCAAATACAAGACTTCCCAGGTGGCTCAGTGGTAAAGAATCTGCCTGCCAAGAGGGAGGCATGGATTTGATCCCTGCCCTGGAGAAGGAAATGGCAACCCACTCCAGTATTTTTGCCTGGGAAAGCCCATGGTCTGAGAAGCCTGGCGGACTACAGTCCACGGGGTTGCAAGAGTCAGACACAACTTAGCAACTAAACGACAAGCCAAATACATAAATGGAACTGTCAAGGGACCTATGGGGGTCTAGATATATTTCTGCAAATTCCTTGTCAGGTCTCCCTTCAAAATGAGTAATCCAATTCCCATCTTTTTAAGAGTGGGTTGGTCTTAGAAAGAGACTTGCTTCTAGCAAAGAGAATGTGGTTGAACTGATGTTGTGTGACTTCTGAAGCTAGTCAAAAAAAAGGTAGCTTTCTCTTGCCTCTCTCTGCTTGATGACTACCTCTAGGCAAGCAGGCACCAGGTCCAGAGGACAGCCAGACCTAGCAAAAGTTCAATCAGAGAACAACTGAGGCCCCCTCCCTGCAAGAGCCAGCACCCTCTGGCCAGACATGGGAGTGAGCCACCTGTAAGGCAGACGCTCCTGCCTCAGTTAAGCCCTCATATGACAGTGGTTCCAGTTGAAATCTTAACCTCAACCTTAAAAGAAATCATGAGCTGGAATTGTGGAGCTGAGCTGCTCCCAAATTTCTCACCTGTGGAAACTATGAAAGAGAATAAACGTTTAAAGCCACTGAGTTTGGAGGTAATTTATTTTACAGAAATAACTAACGTAATAGTAAACCCAGAAATAAATACAAAGACACAAAGAAATTGGGTATATGATAAAGACTTTCACACTGATAGAGAGGAGCTTAAATTAACCAATGATGTTAAATAATCAGGGTTTGGAGGGAGAAAAAAAAGGCGGATATTCATTTTACTCATCATAAAAAGATAAATTCCAGATAATTCAAAGATTAAATATAAGAAATAAACATAAATGCAATAAAAGAAAATAAAGGCAGACAGTCTTTTAGGAGTAGAAATAGGCATTTTTAAACATTTTACAAATCCAGGAAACATAAAAAAGATTGATGGATTTCACTTCATAAAAATCAAAACATCTCATAAATAAGATTATAAAATAATCAGCATGATATTAAAAATTGCAATATATATTAATCCCAAAGGTGTAATATCTCTAAAATCACACAATTCTTATTTTTTAAAAAGGCAAATGTTCTGAGAGAAAAGTGAGTAACGTGAAATACATGAAAGGCACTTGACTGAAAGCAAAATAAAATATGGATGTTATACCGAGGTATAAAAAATGTTCAATCACATTAATAATAAAGCCAATACAAATAAAAACAAAATATCGCCTCTTTAACCTATCAGACTGGCAAAGATTCAGAAAACCAAAACCATCCTGTGCAGGAACACAGAATTTCCCATGCTCTCCTGGGAGCATAAATAGGTACAATCTTTCTTGAAAGCAACATTGCAATAAGGACCAAGGTGTTATGCAAACACATACCTCTGATGCAGAGACACCACTTCCTGGGTACAATGATATCTAGAATTTTCAGTACACCACTCTTTATAATAGTGAAAAACTGAAAACAGCCTAAACATCCACAAAAAATAAAGAAATGAACTTCGACATGCATATAGTAAAATCACTTGCAATCACTGAAGAGGACATTGTATAGCTATAGTGTTTGACATTGTCCTAAGAGAAAGTGGGAAGACACTAAGTATAACATGAACTCATTTATGTGAAATATTATATACACACATCATCACGAAAAGAGGTCAGATGAACAGCAGGCACACAGATAATGACAGTAGTATTTACTGGCAGTCAAGGGATTTTTACTTTCTTCTTTATTCTTTCCCATATTATTAAAATTCTCTATAATGTGTATATATTATGTTTATATACTAAAGCAAATTAACATTAGCCTCTTCTGCAACAACAGGTATTTCTTTAATGTAAATTAGTTCACATGCAGGAAAGTCTCATTTCCTGCCTTCAAGACTCTCCACTATAGTAAACTATCCAAGGAAGCTGAGAGTAGCAGATGAAGAAATGAAAAGTATTTCCCCCTGTGTTTAAAATAAAACTGATAAGTCAACACCAGTTGAAAGACCAGACTTTTAACTTTGATGAAAATGGTCTCTGTTAAAAGTGAGTAACTTTAAGGACCAAAAACTCAAAGGAGGAAATTCAGGGTGTAAGGCCAAGGACTGATGGTGATGCTGGGTATAAATGCTAGTTGAGATTTAATCATGCTGTTATTTTTATTGCAATTGTCATTTCTTGGTGCCAGTTCTGTTTACAAAATTCCACTGGTTTCAAACCATCTGTTCCCAACCCTATTTTCCCTAGAAGTTCTATTACGTTTAGCACAAGATTTTGCAGAATTAAAGATTTTCCAGGAATGCAAACACGGCGGGAAGAGAGAACTGCCTCTGCTATTCTGAGTAAAACACAGAGGTAGAGAAACATTCTATAAGTAAAAAAGAAAAATGAAAAGAAACATTAAACTTTATTTTGATTCAGTAAGAGTTTCTAAGAAAAGATGTGAAATACAGGCAAAACAATCTCAATATTCTTGGTTTTGACCACACATTTATATACATATAGCTATGCAAGTCAGAAAAGTCTAAGCAAGATGGAAAATTAAACAGGCATCAATTACAGTGGATGAAGGGGCATTAATTCGATTAACTTTTTTAAGTGGCACAAACAGGATAGTTTTTTTTTTTTTCTGATATAAAAAAATTCTGGAAGTGGGCAGTTTAAACTGACCTTATATTGCCCACCATGGCAGTTCACCTGTCATCTTTTTTTAAGTTATCTTATTAAGCTTATCTTATTATTGATATACCAAAAGCTATACATATTTAATGTATCCAAAACATGTTAAGTTTAGAGACAAGTATACACTCATGAAAGGAGAAAAGGAAAGATATAAGCATCTGAATGCAGAGTTCCAAAGAATAGCAAGAAGAGATAAGAAAGCCTTCTTCAGCAATCGACGCAAAGAAATAGAGGAAAACAACAGAATGGGAAAGACTAGGGATCTCTTCAAGAAAATCAGAGATACCAAAGGAACATTTCATGCAAAGATGGGCTTGATAAAGGACAGAAATGGTATGGACCTAACAGAAGCAGAAGATATTAAGAAGAGGCGGCAAGAATACACAGAAGAACTGTACAAAAAAGATCTTCATGACCCAGATAATCACGATGGTGTGATCACTCACCTAGAGCCAGACATCCTGGAATGTGAAGTCAAGTGGGCCTTAGGAAGCATCATTACAAACAAAGCTAGTGGAGGTGACAGAATTCCAGTTGAGGTATTCCAAATCCTGAAAGATGATGCTGTGAAAGTGCTGCACTCAATATGCCAGCAAATTTGGAAAACTCAGCAGTGGCCACAGGACTGGAAAAGGTCAGTTTTCATTCCAATCCCTAAGAGAGGCAATGCCAAAGAATGCTCAAACTACCACACAATTGCACTCATCTCATATGCTAGTAAAGTAATGCTCAAAATTCTCCAAGCCAGGCTTCAGCAATATGTGAACCATGAACTTCCTGATGTTCACGCTGGCTTTAGAAAAGGCAGAGGAACCAGAGATCAAATTGCCAACATCTGCTGGATCATGGAAAAAGCAAGAGAGTTCCAGAAAAGCATCTATTTCTGCTTTATTGACTATGCCAAAGCCTTTGACTGTGTGGATCACAATCAACTGTGGAAAATTCTGAAAGAGATGGGAATACCAGACCACCTGACCTGCCTCTTGAGAAATCTGTATGCAGGTCAGGAAGCAACAGTTAGAACTGGACATGGAACAATAGACTGGTTCCAAATAGGAAAAGGAGTACGTCAAGGCTGTATATTGTCACCCTGTTTATTTAACTTATATGCAGAGTATATCATGAGAAACGCTGGACTGGAAGAAACACAAGCTGGAATCAAGATTGCCGGGAGAAATATCAATAACCTCAGATATGCAGATGACACCACACTTATGGCAGAAAGTGAAGAGGAACTAAAAAGCCTCTTGATGAAGGTGAAAGTGGAGAGTGAATAAGTTGGCTTAAAGCTCAACATTCAGAAAACGAAGATCATGGCATCCAGTCCCATCACTTCATGGGAAATAGATGGGGAAAGAGTGGAAACAGTGTCAGACTTTATTTTTCTGGGCTCCAAAATCACTACAGATGGTGACTGCAGCCATGAAATTAAAAGACGCTTACTCCTTGGAAGGAAAGTTATGACCAACCTCGATAGCATATTCAAAAGCAGAGACATTACTTTGCCAACAAAGGTCTGTCTAGTCAAGGCTATGGTTTTTCCTGTGGTCATGTATGGATGTGAGAGTTGGACTGTGAAGAAGGCTGAGCGCGGAAGAATTGATGCTTTTGAACTGTGGTGTTGGAGAAGACTCTTGAGAGTCCCTTGGACTGCAAGGAGACCCAACCAGTCCATTCTGAAGGAGATCAGCCCTGGGATTTCTTTGGAAGGAATGATGCTAAAGCTGAAACTCCAGTACTTTGGCCACCTCATGCGAAGAGTTGACTCACTGGAAAAGACTCTGATGCTGGGAGGGATTGGGGGCAAGAGGAGAAGGGGACGACAGAGGATGAGATGGCTGGATGGCATCACTGACTCAATGGACGTGAGTCTGAATGAACTCCGGGAGTTGGTGATGGACAGGGAGGCCTGGCGTGCTGCAATTCATGGGGTCACAAAGGGTCGGACACGACTGAGCAACTGATCTGATCTGATCTGATCTGATACACTCATGAAACCATCACCACAATATATATATCATAAACATAGCACACCCCTCCAAAAGTTTTCTCCCACCATCTTTTAATCCCATTAATTTTTGAATATCATATTTAATTACATGTTCAAGCTGGATTTAGAAAAAGTAGAGGAACCAGAGATCAAATCACCAACATTCATTAGATCACAGAAAAAGCAAGCGAATTCCAGAAAAACATCTACTTCTGCTTCATTGACTATGCTAAAGCCCTTGATTGTGTGAATCACAACAAAAAACCATGGAAAATTCTTAGAGATGGGAATACCAGATCACCTTACCTGCCTCCTGAGAAACCTGTATGCAGGTAAAGAAGCAACAGTTAGAACCAGACATGGAACAGACCAGTTCAAAATTGGGAAAGGAGTCTGTCAAGGCTGTATATTGTCACCCTGCTTATTTAACTAATACGCAGAGTACATCATGCTGGACTAGATGAAGCACAAGCTGGAGTCAAGACTTTCAGGAGAAATATCAGTAACCTCAGATATGCAGATGATACTATATGGCAGAAAGCGAAGAGGAACTAAAGAGCCTCTTGATGAAGGTGAAAGAGGAGAGTGAAAAAGTTGGTTTAAAACTCGGCATTTAAAAAACTAAGATCATGGCCTCTGGTCCCATCACTTCATAGGCAATAGATGAGGGAACAATGGAAATAGTGACAGACTTTATTTTCTTGGGCTCCAAAATCACTGCAGATGGTGACTGCAGCCATGAAATTAAAAGACACTTGCTCCTTGGAAGAAAAGCTATGACAAGCCTAGACAGCATATTAAAAAACAGACACTACTCTGCCAACAAAGGTCTGTCTAGTCAAAGCTATGGTTTTTCCAGTAGTCATGTATGGATGTGAGAGTTGGACTATGAAGAAAGCTGAGTGCCGAAGAATTGATGCTTATGAACTGTGGTGTTCAATAAGACTCTTGAGAGTCCCTTGGACTGCAAGGAGATCAAATCAGTCAATCCTAAAGGAAATCAACCCTGAATATTCATTGGAAGGACTGATGCTGAAGCTCCAATTCTTTGGCCACCTGATGCAAACAGCCGACTCATTAGAAAAGACCCTGATGCTGGGAAAGATTGAAAAAAGGTGGAGAAGGGGACTACAGAGGATGAGACAGTTGAATGGCATCATCAACTCAATGGACGTAAGTTTGAGCAAGCTCTGGGAGATGGTGAAGGACAGAGAAGACTGGCAGTGCTGCAGTCCATGGGTCACAAAGAGTTGGACAGGACTGAGAGGCTGAACAACAACAATAGCTGAGGGAGGTGGAGGAGAAATGCAAACAATGAGGGGAGCAGTTCTGAAACTATTTTACATACATTGTAGAACTGAGCAAAGGAGAAATGGTGTTAGCTGGGAGCCAGGGTGCTCACTATGGAAAAGAGGAGATACAAATACACATAGGAGAACCAAGGAATAACCTTTCACGCACCTAAAAGCAAAGACACCCTAGTAGCAAAGAGTATATCTAGAACTTGAATACTAGGTTCTAATATGATTTGTTACAATAAAGAACCAGGGCTCTTCAAGAAAGGATTGATTCCAGGGCTGGGCAGAGAAGGTATAGAATGGAAAGTAAAATGGAAAAGTGTGTGAATCTAAATGATTTCAAATGTACCGTTTTAGTAATTACACCAGCAGTATAGAATGATTAGACCTTTGCAGGTTTAAGAAACATTAAAATTATCTAAACCTAAAGAATATGGGATGAGGGTGGTGAGGCCGGGGGGAACTGAGTGATGATTACCAAAAAAAGAGAATGGAGCTGGCATCTCTTCCTTCAGCATTTACTCCTTTGATGCCAATAAACATTTATTGAGTACCTGTTATGTGCTAGGCATCATACCAGGGTCTTTACTGAAAGAATGAAGATATATCTGTGTATCTGTATAGATACTGAACATTAAACATTGTTCTTTTGAATTACACTAGCCTCATGATAAGGTTAAAAGGGTCATAAAAATAAGATGAAGAAAGACAGATTTCATAAAGGATAGAGGTGATTGGGAATGTTATGGAAAGACAAACTACACTGTATTCTATAATCTTTGGCCCTTCTACTCTCAGAGAATGACTTTATCACCCAAACAGCTTCCCCAAGGGTCAACATGGTACTTAACCAAAGGGATCTCACCTGAAAAAATACAAAGGGTAACTTTTCTGGCTTGAAGTCCTTTAATATGTTTCCACTTCCTATAGCACATCATGTTCTAGCCAAACCCAGCAACACAGCATTTATCACACTTGATTTTCTCATCCTCACCTCCAATTAGCTGTGAGCTGTATGAGGGCAGGGACACTTGTTCACTGCCATACCTCAGTGCCCCGCAATGAAGTGTTCAATATTCAATACAGCTTTATCAATGAATAAATCATTTCCAATAACATTACTAAAAATAATTCTTCATTTAATGATTTTTAGTACGCTAACCTCAAAATTTCCTGTCCAGGTCAACTATTTATTTATTTTAATATAAATTTATTTTAATTGGAGGTTAATTACTTTACAATATTGTATTGGTTTTGCCATACATCAACATGAATCTGCCACGGGTGTACATGTGTTCCCCATCCTGAACCCCCCTCCCACCTCCCTCCCCATACCATCCCTCTGGGTAATCCCAGTGCACCAGCCCCAAGCATCCTGTATCCTGCATTGAACCTGGACTGGCAACTCGTTTCATACATGATATTATACATGTTTCAATGCCATTCTCCCAAATCATCCCACCCTCTCCCTCTCCCACAGAGTCCAAAAGACTGTTCTATACATCTGTGTCTCTTTTGCTGCCTCGTACACAGGGTTATCGTTGTCATCTTTCTAAATTCCATATATATGCGTTAGTATACTGTATTGGTGTTTTTCTTTCTGGCTTACTTCACTCTGTATAATAGGCTCCAGTTTCATCCACCTCATTAGAACTGATTCAAATGTATTCTTTTTAATGGCTGAGTAATACTCCATTGTGTGTATGTACCAAAGCTTTCTTATCCATTCATCTGCTGATGGACATCTAGGTTGCTTCCATGTCCTGACTATTATAAACAGTGCTGTGATGAACATTGGGGTACACGTGTCTCTTTCAATTCTGGTTTCCTCAGTGTGTATGCCCAGCAGTGGGATTGCTGGATCATAAAGCAGTTCTATTTCCAGTTTTTTAAGGAATCTCCACACTGTTCTCCATCGTGGCTAAACTAGTTTGCATTCCCACCAACAGTGTATTAGGGTTCCCTTTTCTCCACACCCTCTCCAGCATTCATTGCTTGTAGACTTTTGGATCGCAGCCATTCTGACTGGCGTGAAATGGTACCTCATTGTGGTTTTGATTTGCATTTCAGAATGGGAGAAAATAATAGCAAATGAAGCAACCGACAAACAACTAATCTCAAAAATATACAAGCAACTCCTGCAGCTCAATTCCAGAAAAATAAACGACCCAATCAAAAAATGGGCCAAAGAACTAAATAGACATTTCTCCAAAGAAGACATACAGATGGCTAACAAACACATGAAAAGGTGCTCAGGTCAACTATTTATATTAGATTCAGAACAAGATGGCTATTGGAGATGCGTGGGTTGAGAAAAGGCAATTATCCAGTCACATGAAACAAACTGTGAGTTGTATGTGTGTGCACACACAGGTGAGCATGTGTGTATGTTTATCTGATTATCCTCATCTCTCATCTGGTGTGTGTGTGTGTGTGTGTGTGTGTGGTGTGTGTGTGTGTGTAACTTCCAGAGGTTTTTTGCTTTTTGTTTTTTTTAGTGCTTTTTTATTTTTTTCTTCAATAAATCATAGCACAGCACTCATTTCTAAAGGCAGTAAGGATGGGTAACAAGGATCAAGTAACTTTCACAATCCATTCAATTACCAGACAGTAAGAACTTTCTTTAAAGGCTTACTTTTACAAAGTATTTAGCTTGTTTTTCCTTAAAAGCAGTGTTTTTCAAACCATGCTCCATGGTGTCCTGAGGATTCCCTAGGGCCAAAAGAAGCAGGCACTAAGTGAGCAGAGCTCTGAGCCCCGACTCCTGGCTTCAATCAGAGCCACTATGCTTTTATCTTTTTTTTTTCTTAAATAATAATTGAATTCCAAAAACAAATTTTCCTTGAAAAAGCACTCATCATATTAAAATAAGAAGAAAAGAAAAAAGGTCAAAAAAATCACCACCTTAAAGAATCAGTGGTAGATTGAGGCTCACACTCTATAATTCAAGCCCTTAATGTCTTTCATATTTCTTGTTTAGAGTACATTCATCTCTGTCATGTTTATAGGCCCTTATTTGTGCTAAAATGAGAAATACCATTTGAATACAGAAATATCTAGGTAGAAAGAAAATAGCATGAGTTTTGAGAAGTGTATTCAATCTCCGATGCAGCTGTTTCTAAATTTATTTATCTTATAATGTTTAATGGCATTATTTATGTACCAATCTTCAAGTTAACAATTCATAACACAGAATACCAAAATAATCTAATTGAACAACAGAAAACCCCACTGTAAATGCCAGCTGCTGCTGTTTTCATGTACTATCGACAAATATCCCATCTCACTTTAATACTCTTAGGAAAAAGATCATCTTAAGTGGATAAACCCACCAAACTCACATTTAATGAGCAATTTTAGCTATTTTGCCAAGAAACAGAAGAGGAACAAGGTAACTGAAACCAGGCCCTCTAACACACAACATTCAGAAGACCAGTGGGGAGAGTTTGATCTGCTGTTGAACACACTCATAGATGAGAAGCAGAAGTGGGATTCTCTCAAATAGAAGGCTTCTGCTACCTTTGCACAACAGCATGGGGATTGTGGAATGGTACACGCTAGAGAACACATGCTATAAGTTGAAATTGTTAGTCACTCAGTCATCCAACTCTTTGTGACCCCATGGACTGTAGCCCACCAGGCTCCTCTGTCCATGGAATTTTCCCAGGCAAGAATACTAGAGTGGGTTGCCATTCCCCTCTCCAGGAGATCCTCCCGACACAAGGGTCAAACCTGAGTCTCCCGCATTGCAGGCAGATTCTTTACATCTCAGCCACCAGGGAAATCCCAGAACACCTGCTAAACACCCACAATCAAGTCTCAACTCTGTATTAATACTAAATTGTGTGTGTGTGCTTAGTCTCTCAGTCGTGTCTGACTCTTTGTGACCCCACGGACTGTAGCTCACGAGGCTCCTCCGTCCATAGGGATTCTCCAGGCAAGAATACTGGAGTGGGTTGCTATGGCCTCCTTCAGGGGAACTTCCCAACCCAGGGATCAAACCCAGGTCTCCTGAATGGCAGGCAGATTCTTTACTATCTGAGCCACCAGGGAAGCCAAGCAGTAAGTTAGGGGAATCCAAAATCTTTAGAGCTGAACACATATAATTATTGATAAGATCTAATAAGCTGAGAAAGTTTAAAAGATAAACTGAGGCATATTAAAATGCTAACAGTTTCTTTGAGCAAAAATCAATTCAAACAGGTCAGTGCCAAACCAAAAGTGGTGAGGAATGCTACACTAAGAGGAGTTCAAGGAGACAGTTTTAAACCGAAAAGAAGGAAGCAAAGAATGGAAATATTTAATTGGCTTCAGATGAAAGCTGAGTTGGTGGCTGGTGATTTGTTGTCCTTAGGTTTCAATTTTGTAAATTTGAAGCATCTACAGGCTTAGATTTTGGCTTAAATAGGTCACTCCCCATGGCATTAGAGCTACCTCAATCAAATGGCCTCCTTGTTTAACAGAAGCAACCAACCTCATTTTTACCTCTTCTGGGAAAACTTACGTGAGTATTCTGACTCACAGAGTCATCTTCCACCCCTCAACTCCTCTGGCATGTACTAGTCACACCCACATATGCCGGCCAGTATTGTTATATTTTATAGAATGTCCGTTCTCCCCAGCTAGACTGTGAGCCATCAACAAGTAAGCACCATGTTTCACTCCTTCCTATATATCCTAAAAGTCTGAGAATTTTACTATGCATTTGCAGGTGCTAAATAAATATTTCTTGACTGCTTGCTTAATTTTACATATGGTTTGTATTAATACCCACTTACAATGTTGATGGAAAGACAGTTTGGCATGGTTGTATCTGACACTCCATGCTTTTAAACACCTGGGAGCATAAGGGAGTAGTCGGTCAGCCAGAACAGCCTGTGTTGAGATTCACCCAATCAATCTGATAATACCTCCATGCATATATCACTCCCAAAGAACCAAGTACCCAGCCTCTCCTAGAGCCAAACCTCTTCTCCTCTTCCCATGCTCAGTACCAAATTAAAAATCAGAAAACTTGGATTCAAGACCCAATTATGCCAAGGACTAGGCAATACATTTCATCTACATAAGTAGACTAACTCTAAGGTTCTCTGCTCTATCTATAATTCTATGAGACTAATTTCAAACTTTTACCTTCCACTTCAGAAATTCATGGAATGGTCCCTTCCTCCCATACTAAAATTACTTGTCTTTCATGATACCACTCATCATTATCATCATTGCACCTGTGCTCCAACACCTTTCGGACTTCTGTAAGTTAACATACTCATGAAAGTATGTTCATTTCTAATGATGACACTGTTAAATTTCTCATTTGATCTTTATTTCATATCTGTGTTTTATGTAACTAACACACATCAAGTAACTAATCGGATAGTAGAGAACAACACACACACACACTTGGGGAAACCTCTTAACATGTCCCTGCTTTCAGCAGCAAAGACAAGTATACCCCTATTTACAAAGAAGCACCAGTAATAAAAAAAAAAATTAAATTATCTTCATGCTGGTCACCAAATAGGTTCTTTTCAAACTAATCAACAGCTCAGTGGCCGTGATAACAATACTCTGATCCTTTCAATTTTGTAAGAAACTTACTATCTAATCAACATTAAATGATATTAGGGAATGTCAAAATGTTACAGTAAATGACTTAGAAAGAAAATCCAGTAAAATTTTTGATAGATTTGGATGAATATATAAGCTATATAGGAGAAGGCAATGGCACCCCACTCCAATACTCTTGCCTGGAAAATCCCATGGGCGGAGGAGCCTGGTAGGCTGCAGTCCATGGGGTCGCTAAGAGTCAGACAACTGAGCGACTTCACTTTCACTTTTCACTTTCATGCATTGGAGAAGGAAATGGCAACCCACTCCAGTGTTCTTGCCTGGAGAATCCCAGGGATGGGGGAGCCTGGTGGGCTGCTGTCTATGGGGTCGCACAGAGTCAGACACGACTGAAGTGACTTAGCAGTAGCAGTAACATAAGCTAAATAAAAAAAATATACATGAGTCATATAGAAATTCAAAGTAATTTAAATTAATATTTTAAATAATGAATAAGTTTTGCAGAACCTAATGTATCTCTGTACTACAAAAAGACTAGGCATATCACTCAAAGACCTTTCCCTAGCCAAGTAACTTGTTAAGCAATTAATTAAAAAGTAGGGTGGCAATTTCAGTTCTTAGCTAGAAAAAAAGAGCCATGATAAAATCCAGACAAAAGATCCAGTTTTACAAGTGAGATATAGGTATCTGAATCCTCCAGGAAATATTTAAATGTTATTTTTCCTTGGTGAAAATTACACCAACACTCTGTGACATTCTTGCTCAGTAGTAAAGAATCTGCCTGCCAGTGCAGGAAACGTGAGTTTGATCCCTCAATCCAGAAGATCCCCTGGAAAAGGAAATGGCAACCCACTCCAGTATTCTTGCCTGGAGAATCCCATGGACAGAGGAGCCTGGCTGGTTGCAGTCTGTGAGGTCACAAAGACTCAGACAAGATTGAGCATATTACATTTGCGACATCTGAGGTATTAACCTCAAATACCCAATAACCTCAATATTAAACAGTTGCATAAAAATTTTTGACTAACAGAACATGAGTTTTGTTTCATTTTTAACAAAGATAGAGCTATTGGCCAATCATACAATATCAGTAAAAAGGACTCTTCCACAAATTATCAAATCCATAAACCCTGAAAGAAGCCTTAATTGGAAAAAGAAGGAAAAATCATTTTAAAAAAACTTTATGAAACTAATGAAATAAAAATTTTAGTCTAGTGAAGAAAGTTCATTTTGTCTTGTCTAAAATAGTATATCACTGTGTCAATGACAGACACTACAACAAAAATTTTTGTTATTCTATCAACTAATCCCTATATTAACTCTATTTTTATCCCAAAACACAGATGTAAACTGATGCTCAGAGCATTTAGTAATCTCCCTAAGGTCACACAGATACTAGGCAGCAGAGCTGAATCCAGATAACCTGACCCTGTGGCCTGTACACTTAAGCACTAGGCTCCACTGGCTCCCAGTAAATATGCTCCCACTATGTTCCACCACTCCCAGTAAACACAGATCAGGATGGGTTATTGATCTCATAACTGCTATTACAGCATTGAGGTGCAAATTATCGGAAAAGTGTAAGAATACACAATTAGTTCAAAACACCATAACAGTCGGACTCGACTTAGCGACTGAACAACAAATATAAAAGACATGTGCTTAAGTCTCTTTCATTTCTAACAAATGTTCAAATCAGGAAAGGATACAAAAGGAAGTACAGTACATATACATAGAATCAATTAATAGACATTAGAGTTGTCTTTGAACTTAACAAGTACTGAAAACCCGAAACCCGTACTATCTCGCTGTCCTTTCAGCTCTCTGAACTGCCTCTTAGGATTTGAAATTCCACTGCTGAGACAAAGGAAAGGTGGAAGACAAGTGCATTCGAAAGCATTGTGCCCTTTTGCAATTTCCCTTCCACATTTACTACCTTGGATCTTTAAACACTCTACCAGAAGCTAAACCAATTCAAATGTATGTGTAAAATGTAAACCTGGAAATGTCGCAAAATCAACGTGACCTTTAAAGTGTAACATTTCCCACAATCATTTAGTTAATACTAGAAAAACATTTTAGTGTTTAAAGCATAATCTTCATGTGTAATATCTACAGCAAATACAAAAGCAAATACAGAACAAAGTATTTAAAAATCAAGCACGTTTTTTAAACAAAAGCTGCAATTAATTTTAAACTACAACTTCTGTAGTAGTTACATTACCTTTTAAACATCCCTAACCCTATTAGGGTACTCAGCTTTTCAAATACAAAGCTGATGAAACCCCAGGCACCTCCTGCAATTGGTAGGGACTACTAGTATGACTAATTCTCCCCCAATTTACCCATATTCATCTGCTTGAGAGCAAAAATATCTTTCAGGCAAAAGGCCAACTGGGCCCTCTCTGACAGCCAACAAGACCACACTTGATTAATCCCAAGGCACTGGTCTCAACAGCACATTTTCTAACCAACCAGTCTCCTCAGTCAAAGATACTTTAAGCAAAGACATTAATTAGGTAGTCGATATAATCATAAAATTAAATTTTGAATGAGAGGAAATGTAGTCTTCTCACTTCAGATCCAATCATACATTTGTTAAAAGTAAAGATATGCAAATTGATGCTAATGGGATGGCAAACTTTCCCCAAGAGAGAATCACACTTGAGATAAATCGACACTCATAATTTTTTTATTTCATAATCAAGTAGCAATGCTTGAGAATCTCTCTTTCCCTTTTGACTACTTTGATTAAGTATTTTCAATAGAAGCTGATCAGAAAATACATTTTCTCAGACTTTTTTTTCTGCACCTCTCCAAGTAGGAGAGAAAAATTAGCCAGAAAAATGAAATCAGAATCCACCCCATTCCCATTTACTAAACGGGGCAGATGTGTATATCCCACTGCCTTTAACACATGAGAATTAGGAAGAAAAAGACTTCAAGAAAACAAGCTGAGCAATCTAATATCTGGCTAAAGGACAGATGCTCTCTTTAGAATTGAATATAGTTTCTATCAACACTAGGAATTCAGTTCATATTTCTTTAATGCAAAGAGTGAATGAAAAAGGTTACAGCGAAGAGATAAAACAGTGAAACATCAACAAAGGAACTAAATTAGATACCTTCACCTGTCACAGAGAAAAATCAATAAGGCTCAATGAATTTATATTGTACACGGACTTACTCAGGGAAAAACTGTGAAATAAAATGTCTCCATGGCCTCTGGGTGGAGGGCAAATAGGACTCAAGCTATATTTTAACAGAAAAGCAAAACAAGATGGGAGAAAAGCAGCTGGGCAGGGAAGGTTTACATTCAATTTATGTCAAAATCAAATATACTGGGTTTTTTACAGGGAAAGGAATGTAACTAGCAACTCTAAGAATGAAATGGGCAGAATCAACTTGGCAAGAAACAAAACAGCAAGGGGATTAAGTAGCCCTGAGGGTGGTTTACACCCCCAAACAACTCAAGAGTGAGGCAAACTCCAGCAAACCACCTCCTCGTTTACTCTGAGAGATAGGGTAAGATACACCACCAGGAACAAAGTCTCAACCCAGAATTCAGGTGCTCTGGTTCTCTCTCTTTCTCCCTCCCTCCTTCCCTCCCTCACTCCTTGTATCTTTCTTCCTTTGCTTCCCTCTCTCTTTCCCTCTCTCTCATACTCTCAGAGCAAAGGGACGACATATTTTACATTAAGATAAAACCAAGAAGAAAACAGCTTTGCCTGGTTGGTCAGCTCCCCCCACAGAGGCGTCCTACAAACTCCATGAAATTTCTTTTGACCACATCTTCATTTCCCAGAGTTGGCCCTAGAATCTATCCTGATTCTTTTCCAGCATCATCTTGTTCTGCTCTATGATGATACCATTCACTTTCCCTCTTTTCACTTTTACTTGTGCTACTCCTGTCCCAAATTTTTTCTATTTTCTCTACCCTATCAATACTACATCCTAATATCAGCTCAAAGTACCAGCCCCTATTATGTGAAATCATAAGCAATCTCCCTTATCTACGTCCCATCCTATGCCACCCCAAAGCTTCAATTATACCCATTCTGGACACAGATTACATTCTGAATTACAGCCATTTATTTACATATTCATCTTCCCTACCTCTACACCACAGGGTTCTTGGTAGGGGCAGGGGGGAGTTACACTATCTTTTTTTCAAAGTGTGGTATACATGGCATAAAATTTACTGTCTTCACCATTTTTTAAGTATACAGCTCAATAGTGATAAGTATATTTACACTGTTCTGCCATCTTGTAAAACTGAAACTCTTTACCCACTAAACATCATCTCCTCCAATTCCCTCCTACCCCCAGCCCCTGGCATTCATCTTCCTACTTTCTGCCTCTATGAATTTGACTATTCTAGGTACCTTACATAAATTGAATCATACAGTATTTGTCTTCTCATGACTGGCTTAGTTAGCATAATGTCCATCTTGTCACATGTGTCAGAATTTCCTTCCTCTTTAAGACTTAATAAAACTCTACTGCAGGCATATACCACATTTTCTTTATTCATTCATCCCCCCATGGACACTTGTGTTGCTCCCATCTTTTAGTTGTTATGAATACTGCCACTATGAACATGGGTCTTCAAGATCTTGCTTCCCGTTCTTTAGGGCATACACCCAAAAGTGGAATTGCTGGATCATGCGGAAACATGCCGGGAAAAACATCAATAACCTCGGATATGCAGATGACACCATCCTAATAGCAGAAAGAGAAGAGAAACTAAAGAACCTTTTGATGAAGATGAAAGAGGGGAGTTGAAAAAGCTTGTCTAAAAATCAACATTCAAAGAACTAAGATCATGGCATCCAGTATCATCACTTCATGGCAAATAGGTGGAGAAAAGATGGAAAACAGTGAAAGACTTTATTTTCGTGGGCTCCAAAATCACTGTAGATGGTGACTGCAGCCATGAAATTAAAACACCCTTGCTCCTTGGAAAAACAGCTATGACAAACCCAGACAGTATGTTAAAAAGCAGAGACATCACTTTGCTGACAAAGGTCCATATAGTCAAAGTTATGGTTTTTCCAGTAGTCATGTATGGATATGAGAGTTGGACTGTAAAGAAGGCTGAGCACCAAAGAATTGATGCTTTTGAACTGCTGGAGAAGATTCTTGAGAGTTCTTTGGACTGTAAGGAGATCAAACCAATCAATCCTCAAGGAAATCAACCTTGAATATTCAACAGGAGGACTGACGCTAAAGCTGAAGCTTTAATACTTTGGCTACCTGATGTAAAAAGCTGACTCACTGGAAAAGACCCTGATGCTGGGAACAACTGAGGGTATGAGAAGAAGGGGACAACAGAGGCTGAGATGGTTGGATGCCATCATCAACTCAACAGACATAAGTTTGAGCAAATTCCAGGAGATAGCAAAGGACAAGGAAGCCTGGTATGCTGCAATCCTTGGGGTTCCAAAGAGTCAGACATGACTAAGCAACTGAACAACAACGGAAACACTACTTTCATTTTTTCAAGGAACTGTTTTCCAAAGCAGCTGCAGCATTTCACATTCTCATTAACAGTATACAAGGTTTCCAATTGCTCTACATCCTCACCAACACCTGTTACTTTCTATTTTTAATAACAGCCATCCTAATAAGTGTGCATTTCCCTAATGATTAGTGATTTTGAGTTTTTCATGTGCTCATCAGTCACTTATCAGTCACTTATCTATCTTATTCAAGAAATGGTTCAAGTCCTTTGCTCAATTTTTAATTGTACTGTTTGCTTTTGTTGTGTTATAAGAATTTTTTCATATACTCTAGATATTAATCCCTATCAAATATATGGATAACAACTTCTTTTTAAATTTAGTTTTCTATTCTCTAATTTTTCAGAGTTGGCTATAAGTATTATAGAAATATATTTTGAGTTGAACACATTTCTTCTTTTTAGGATTTTTTTCTTTTTTGTATAATACAAAATTCAGGATATCCAAAAAGGGGTACACAGTGGAAAATGAAAGCCACTCCCATCCCAGTTATCCAATATCTGAGTTTCAATCCACAGGGGCATTTTCCATTTTGCTGTAATTCCCTCCAGAGACTTTATATGCATTTAGGAGAAAATATGTATCTTAATTTAGTCTCCTCCAAAATAGTAACCTATTAATATCCACTGTTCTGTACCTTGCCTTTTTGATACATTTCAGTGTATATATGCAGGTTTATTCTTTTTAACAGCTACTAAATATTCTACTACATGTATCATAATTTATCCAGTCCCCTAAGGATGAGCATTTGTTTCAAATTGCTGCCAAGAATATCCTTACATATATACTATTTCACACAAGTACAAGATTTATGGGTTAAATTCTAGAAGGATAAAATAATATGTGCATTTTAAGTTCTGATAACTATTTCTAAATTGTTCTCAGCAAAAACTACAAAAATACCTACATCCATTAGCAATAATGGTATTGTCTATTTCCTCATATCCTCAGTAACTCCTCACGTTTTCAAAAATTTTTGTTAGCCAATTTGATAGGTTAAAAAAAAGTTTCTCACTGAAGTTTTATTTTGCATTTCTCTTTTATGAATTGCCTATTCCTAATCTTTCATATCTTTGCCCATTTCTCCTCTGATTGTTGATTTTTCCCCATTGAGTTGTGGGTATTTTTAATATCTGTATGAAATTAGTCCTTTTTCTACGGTATGGATTGCGAATCTTCCAAGTTTGTCTTTGCTTTTTGTTACAGTTTTCACTTTTTATAGTTTTTTTAATCTATTTTTGGCAATCCATAATTTTAATATAGTTAGGTTTTACTATACTTTTCTTAATGGTTTCTGAACATCTCTTACTTTCCATTCACACAATTATGACAGTGAAAATCCTCACTACCTTGTAAGCAAATTACAGCTTCCCAAATGGTCTACTTCTCATTACTCCTTCTACCTCCAACTGATTTCATACACTTGTCAGATTAATCTTCTTAAAATACTGTAAATTAGTAGGGACACAAAAAGTTGAGATTGCAATATAATAAAGATGCCAACTGTCCTGCAAAGAAGTGACTATTACACTTTTGTCTTGTACTAATTAAACTCTGTCAAGCATTCTCAAACTCAGAAGTGTACAGTTTTGTATAATATCACAGTATCACTGACCATACCTCTATGTATATTAAACAAGAGGGACGTTTTGATTGTAAACTAAGGTTATATTAAATTTACCAGCTGCATCAGGATTTCAACTTCATGGGACTATTTTTATTCTCTCACTCCAGAATCTTTCTACCAAACTCTCCTCTGCCCCAGTGGCTTTAACCACACAAGAGACTGGTCATAAGAGCTTTTCTCACAATAAATAAGAAATAATGTGTCTCTGACTCTGTACAGAATGTGGCACTATAACTCATGCTTTTGCAAGAAGGACTAACATTTCTAGCTGACAGTTAGGTAATAAATATGATCGGGAGCCAAGTACACAAGCAGAATACCCCAAAGTGTATACCTTTCGTTAAGAAAAAATAAGCAGGCCTATCAGTAAGACAAATTCAGATAAAAAATGCAGGGCTTTTTTTCCCCCTCAGGCACAGTTAAATAAGCATCTTTTCAACAGTACTGCCTTCTTAAATCTAAATCATTATTTCCCTTGATTACTTGGGGGAAAAAAATTAAGTTGGAAATAGTAACCAAGTATGACTTATTAACCAAATAAATTTTCACATTTCTTTGTAATAAGTTTAAATTTGCATAGGATTCTTACTAACAGTTTACATACACAGTCCTCAAAATTAACCAATGAAGTATATTTTATCTCCACTTTCCCAAAAGGAAAACGAAATTCAGAGACCAAAAGTTCATGTTCACATAGATAACAGTAGAGCTAGCATTTGAATAAAAGTCTTCCATATTCCATATTCTTTTCACTATATATCACCAGTTTAATGTCTAGAAATTTACATTTAATTCCTATTTTTAATTTCAAAATAAAATTTTGAATAAATTGTTTATAGTATTAATGCCATGCAACCATATACAACAAAGATGCCTCAAACTATTAATATTCTAATGTATTTTCACAACCTATTTGTTCAGATTATAGTACTTTTCTTACCCAGAAGAAAAGTGAGACTCATAAAAAATACAAGCTAATTAGTTTATAAAGTGCTTCAAACTACTGTTTGATAATAGCAACACTAAATAGTTATTATTTAACAAACCAAGTAACAGTTTTTTAGTATCCTCATCTGACACTAATAAAACTCTTATTAAAGTAACTATTAAACAAATAAGCTTTTGGAAAAATACCAAAATGCTTTGTAAATAATCTGCTACACCAGGCAAACTAAAAATTCAGGCAAAATGGCAACATACTATATACAATGATTCCAAGTATATGATGTTCTAGTAAAGGCAAAACTATGGAGATATAACAAAATCTGTGGTTGCCAGGGGTTAGGAAGAGGGATGAATGCGTGGAATACAGTGGATTATTAGAGCAGTGAAACTACTCTGCGTGATGAATCCATAGTGAGTCCAAGACATTATACACTGCCCACACCCACAGAATGTATAACACCAAGAAGGAGCCCTAATGTAAGCTATCAGCATTAGGCATCAGCAATGACATGTCAACACAGGTTTATCAACTGTAATAAATGTACCATTCTGGAAAGTCAGGTTGATAATGGGAGAAGTTCTGCATGTGTAGGGATGGGAAGTATATGGGAAATCTCTGTAACTTCCTCTCAATTTTGCCATAAATCTAAAACTACTCCAAAACAAATAAAGTGTAGTTTAAAAATTAAGGTTAAAATATCTGTGGCAAATATAACCTTTTCCACCAGTGCTTTAGTGGTCCATATTTACCTATTTAGTGAAAAAGTACCCTTGGCCATCAACCCTAACCTTCAGAGATATTCTGCCTTACATACCCTCTGCTCCTTCCAATACTGCTCCGCCCCTCACAAGCAGCTCACCCTCATATATGACATCAGTTGACTAAGTCCAAAGACAGGGGGAAAATTAAATAGAAACAACAGATGGAGAAGACAGGTAGTGACTAAGAAGATAAATAATCCCTGCAGAAAAATTCCCGAGAGAGAGTAGAGAGGAGGAAACAATTCTAAGATGCTCTGAACTTGTCTACATAATGCAAAAATCACATGAAATTAAATTGTCCTTAAAATACAAAACATGATCTTACAAGCATTTCTTTTCTTTAAAAAATGTCTTTGCTGAACACAATTTCAAAGCTTGACCCTGATAATGTGTTGACAATGTGTCCTTCAATCACAGCAAAATGATTTTTCAATAGTAAACCATAAATACTACACTTTTCAACAGAAAGATACATCTAGAAGTGTGTGTGTCAAAGTGCCAAAGACCTAGCTCTCAGAATAAACTTTTGGATAAAACAGCAAAGATTAAATTTTGATGATTTATTATGTGTAAGAAAGATGTACACTTGTATCTTCTGGGTATTCTTAATCTCAGATATCAGAAACATGCTATGAGCTACCAAGTTGAGCAGGAGTTCAAGGAGATCTTGAAGCAGTCACACAGAAAAGACAGTGGGGGTGCTTGTTTGCCTGTTCGCTGGCTTGCTCCATTTACCTATGAGGCGGTCAGGCCGAGCACTGGAAGCCCCAAACACCTGAGTCATTTGGAAGAGGTTCAGGACACCAGGGGCAAAAACAGGGACCCATGAGATAGGCTTAAAAGTGGTTCTGGCAGGAGCCATGACCATCACCATACCACCACCACCTGAGCAAAAATCAGCCTTCTGTATCTCAAGTTTCAAGGGAGGCACAAAGTCTGGAGCTTCAACAGCAATCCACCTCAGTTTAGGAAATTCCAATTAAGCATCAACAAAGTACTAGGGTAAAGATGCAGGGAGACACCAAAGAGACCTTGGTCTCCCATATCACAGTCTGGGGAAGCCTGAGTGGGGACAGCCCCATGGAAAGCCAACTTCCTCATGGAGAGAAACTAACTTGCCAACACTGACTTGCCAACCCCCTAAGCAGGCCACTGTGGAAGAATCTTTTAGACTCAGGCAGGTCCTCCACTAACTACCTTTAACTGACATCTGATGACAACCTCACAAGACCCTGAGCAAGAACCACCTGAATGGCAGACCCACAGAAACCATGAGATAATAAACGATTACTGCAGTTTGCAGCCACTAAATTTTTGACACGTTACAAAGTAACAGAGAATTAATGCATCCAGATTTTACATAGGAGGCTCAGAGAGGCTAGCTCACCTCCTGTCATAGGAGCAAGCACTTAAGTCACATCTGGAAGGCAGTTTCTAGGCTTCAGATTCAATTTCCTTGTCATTAAGTGACACCGCTTCTCAAGTAAAATAATTTATAATACCATAAGAATGATCATTCCTATATGATCACATGATTGGCACTAACACACCAGGCTTTCCACAGCACAGAGATACAGCGCCATGTCTCCGTAAACTCAACAGACATGACAGGACCTGCAATATAATTGAACTTGTGACTCTCCAAGAATCCCATGGACAGGGGAGCCTGGAGGGATAGAGTCCAATGGGTTGCAAAGATTCGGACACCACTGAAGCAACTGTGCACACACATGGTATTTGGGGGGGGTTACTATCTTCCAAAAGAACTGGTTTTTTTTTTTCCAAGGTACAGATTTTTTGAATAAAAATCTAACATATTTATAGAATTTTAACACTAAACAATTATTGATATTGAGAATATTTATACACTCATATACACTTGTATATGAATATATATACAATCTTAATCACAATATGCATTTGTATAATTTTAAACAGAATTCATATATCACACTAAGAAAAGCTCAACTGCTCGTTTTTTTTTTAAGGATTTGATTTTGTGCTTTCGGTCTCCAACTTTTAACATCACACAAACATTGTAAAATGTATTATCAAAATGCTCACGATGGTGAAATCTTAAGTCCCAATGCACCAAATGGCTACTATCTTGCAAGGCATAGTGGCTGGCTCTTAGCCTGTCTACCGCCGGAGGAGGTGAACAGAACATTTCACTGTTACAACCGCATCTGCAAGCAATGTTCCTTTGCACAGTTGCGCCTTTTGACTTGCATGATCTTACAAGACAGACAGGACAGGTATACCACCACCCCCATTTTCCAAAGATGATGGGGCTTAGGAAAGTCTAAGTAACTCAAATAAGGACACATAGTTATTAAAAGAAATTGCAAGAATTCAACCTACAATTTTTTAGCTCCATATCCTAGACTTTTCTTCTGCCTCATGTTTTAGCCAGTGGTTCTCTGCCTTGAATGTCTAGGGCACTCTGAAAATTACCAGTACCTGGACATCATCCCCCAGAAATTCTGACTTAATTGCTTTGGTCTGTTTTAGTCATCTAATATATTAAAAACTGGCTTCCCAGGTGATGCTAGCAGTAAAGAACTCACCTGCCAATGCAGGTAGATGTAACAGACTAGGATTTGATCCCTGGGTTGGGAAGATTCCCTGGAGGAGGCCATAGCAACCCACTCCAGAATTTTTTCCTGGAGAATCTCAGGGACAGAAGAGTGTGGCAGGCTATGGTCCATAGGGTTGCAAAGAGTCTGACATGATTGAAGCAGCTCAGCACACACACATACACATATAATAAACCAGTGGTGATCAATTCACAGAAAGTTTATGCCATGAAGGGAGAAATTGTGGGTATCTCTCCATGGAAGCTAAAATATCCTTATCCCCTAAGTCAAAAAAACTTTGCAACAAATAAAGCAGAACATGTCCAGTAATCATGAATGGATGTGAGAGTTAGACCATAAAGAAGGCTGAGCATCAAAGAATTGATGCTTTCGAACTGTGGTACTGGAGAAGATTTTTGAGAGTTCCTTGGACAGTAAGTCTGACACTGTTTCCACTGTTTCTCTGTCTATTTCCCATGAAGTGATGGGACCGGATGCCATGATCTACTGTGGTGCTGGAGAAGACTCTTGAGAGTCCCTTGGACTGCAAGGAGATCCAACCAGTCCATTCTGAAGGAGATCAGCCCTGGGATTTCTTTGGAAGGAATGATGCTAAAGCTGAAACTCCAGTACTTTGGCCACCTCATGCGAAGAGTTGACTCATTGGAAAAGACCCTGATGCTGGGAGGGATTGGGGGCAGGAGAAGGGGACAACAGAGGATGAGATGGCTGGATGGCATCACCGACTCAATGGATGTGAGTCTGAGTGGACTCTGGGAGTTGGTGATGGACAGGGAGGCCTGGCGTGCTGCGATTCATGGGGTCGCAAAGAGTCGGACACAACTGAGCGACTGAACTGGACGGTAAGAAGATCAAACTAGTCAGTCCTCAAGGAAATCAACTCCGACTATTCATTGGAAAGGCTGATGCTGAAGCTGAAGCTCCATTACTTTGGCTCTTTGATGCAAAGAGCCAAATCACTGGAAAAGACCTTGATGCTGGGAAAGGTTGAAGGCAGGAGGAGAAGGGGAGAACAGAGGATGATATGGTTGTTTGGCATCACAGACTCGATGGATATGAGTTTGAGCAAAGTCCAGGAGACAGTGAAGGGCAGGGAAGCCTGGCATGCTGCAGTCCATGGGGTCACAAAGAGTCAGACACAATGACTGAACAATTCCATGTAAGCTAAAATATCCTTATCCCCTAAGACAAAGAAATCCGGCAACAAATAAAGCAGAACAAGAAGAGATGGGAAAGTCAAAACCATTCCACAGCTTTCATGGAGCCAAGGAATATTTTATTCCCCTTATCCCACTCCCTGAACCTCACCATTCTATACCTTAACTCCACTGCAAGTTTTAACTCAAATTATCATCTCTTCCATGAACCCTTCCGGATCACATCAAATAAAGAAACCTCTTGTTTTGCATCCATCTTACCCTGAACTCTACCTCTAAACAGCATATAGTGCACAAGGCATTTATTTACACATACATTTCACTTACTGGATTCTTTTATTCTCTTAAGGAGCTCCTTAAGGGTAGGGTCCCTATCTTATTCAGCTTTTCCATCTAATACATTTTGTTTATCCAGAGCCTTGAAGACAGAAGATATTAAAAAGCTGAATGGTATGATTTTTTTAATGTTTAGTTTGGTTATTTTCCCCTTGGCCTCCTAGTAGACACTCTTATGAAATTTTTCAACTTAAATAAAAGAAAGGGGACATGCCCCCCATACAACTGGATTAGAGAATAATGTATGCAAAAAGGCCAAATATGGTAAGAACAAGACAATGGTGGAACTCTAGCCCAAGAAAGAATAGGATGAATGGGATAAAATGAGATACTCAAAGTAAGATCAATTATGATTTTTTTTTTTTAAGGGAGGATTAGACCTGCCTCTTGAGAAACCTGTATGCAGGTCAGGAAACAACAGAACTGGACATGGAACAACGGACTGGTTCTAAATAGGAAAAGGAGTACATCAAGGCTGTATATTGTCACCCTGCTTATTTAACTTATATGCAGAGTACATCATGAAAAACACTGGGCTGGAAGAAGCATAAGCTGGAATCAAGACTGCTGGGAGAAATATCAATAACCTCAGATATGCAGATGACACCACCCTACTGGCAGAAAGTGAAGAGGAACTAAAAAGCCTCTTGATGAAAGTGAGAGAGGAGAGTGAAAAAGTTGGATTAAAGCTCAACATTCAGAAAACGAAGATCATGGCATCTGGTCCCATCACTTCATAGGAAATAGATGTGGAAACAGTGTCAGACTTTATTTTTTGGGGCTCCAAAATCACTGCAGATGGTGACTGCAGCCATGAAATTAAAAGACGCTTACTCCTTGGAAGGAAAGTTATGACCAACCTAGATAGCATATTCAGAAGCAGAGACATTACTTTTCCAACAAAGGTCCATCTAGTCAAGGCTATGTTTTTTCCAGTAGTCATATATGGATGTGAGAGTTGGACTGTGAAGAAAGCTGAGTGCCAAAGCATTGATGCTTTTGAACTGTGGTGTTGGAGAAGACTCTTGAGAGTCCCTTGGACTGCAAGGAGATCCAACCAGTCCATTCTAAAGGAGATCAGCCCTGGGTGTTCATTGGAAGGACTGATGCTAAAGCTGAAACTCCAGTACTTTGGCCACCTGATGTGAAGAGTTGACTCATTGGAAAAGACTATGATGCTGGGAGGGATTGGGGGCAGGAGGAGAAGGGGATGACAGAGGATGAGATGGCTGGATGGCATCGCCAACTCAATGGACCTGAATTTGAGTGAACTCCGGGAGTTGGTGATGGACAGGGAGGCCTGGCGTGCTGCAATTCATGGGGTCACAAAGAGTCGGACATGACTAAGCAATTGAACTGAACTGAGGCAAACAAAGGGACAACGTGATTTTTCATTCCCAAGAAAGTGTGACAAAGAACAGTGATTGCTGGCAACTGTATTTTCAACAGAGCTTTTAAAATTCTGGACTAAAGACCAGTGAAGCCAGAAGCTCTAAGGAGAAACCCAGGCCTGTCGACTCTCTCCTCACTCCCCTTCTCCTGTTCACCCCTTCACCCAGGGCAGTTCAATGTCTAGCCCATCACTCCAACCAATGACTTCTAACAGGCACTTTACAATCTTCATTGTATTTGATGATTTGTAGATTTAAATTTTAACTGCATTCGACTTTGTGAAACTCTGCCCTGAATCTTGAAAAGTTTTGCTTTTTCTTTTCTCCTAGCCTATCCAGTCACTCTCCTCTAGCATCCTTGTATCTTTCTTTCTCTTGGTTTGTCCCTAACTTGGTTTATCCTCTAAAACTTACATTCAGCCCTTTCTTCTCTTTCCATGCAGTTCCTCTGAGCATTTTCATCCTTACCATGCTTTCAACTACTCTCCATAAGGCAAGCACTCAGAACCTGTATCTCCAGCCTCTCTCCAGCTCTCATGATGCTCCAGGATCCTATATCCAGTTGCCTTTGAGATGCCTCCAACACACCAATGATATGCCCCACAACACAGTTAACACAATGTCTTCAAACCTGAACTTCCTCCTCAGAACTGCTTCCTCTGCTCTGATCCCTCCACAACCCAGAAACCTGGCAGTCATTCTAGCTGCTCACTTTCCCATTCCCTTTACATTCAAACAATCCCAAAGACCAGCCAATTCTCCATCTTCCTAAATATTTTCCTAAACATTCTCACTTTTGAGCATCACCATGACTTCTGCCTTTGTCTGTGCTCAAAACCTCATATTATCCACACTAATCACACTGTCCATTCTGGCTCCCAATCTTAACACATCCCCATCACACAACACCCCAAGCTACCCAGCACTCTACACTCCTGGTGATCTTCCACTCAGAGTTCTTCAGAGCTCATTACAAGGCATGGGATAGCAAATGCACCCAGGGTTAGCTTTCCACTTGCATCTCCTTTCACTCCTGACTTTGCCCTTCAGACTCTAATAGAATGACCCACGTACAGTTCCAGAACACACAATGCTCTCACAATCCACGTGACTATTCATGCTATTAGCTCCACCTGGAAATGCTCTGAGCTGCTTGTCACCCTGCCCAACTCTACTCAGGTTTCAAGACCTAGCTCAAAAAAAAAAAAAAAAAAAGACCTAGCTCAAATACAACCACAGCTAGAGCCCTTCTCTGGCACTGCCATCAGACAGCAAGCGCTTCTGCTAGGCATGCTTTGCATGTGTACCTATCTCCACTAGAGCACGTTTCACACAGTTTCATCTGTTGGTCAAGATGTCTACTGTCCTACTAGACTATAAGCTTCTTGGTCAAGGAAAGTGACTTTTCAACTTTATATCCTCAGCACTAGTTCAAGGCACACAGCATACTGAGAATAAAAAAAAAGAAAAAAGAAAGAAGAAAAGAAATTAATGAACTACAGACCAATGACAGGACAAGATCAACTGGACTTTGAAGTCAAGTGAAGTGACAGTCGCTCAGTTGTGTCCGACTCTTTGCAACCCCATGGACTATACAGTCCATGGAATTCTCCAGGCCAGAATACTGGAGTGTGTAACCTTTCACTTCTCCAGGAGATATTCCCAACCCAGGGATCAAACCCAGGTCTTCCATACTGCAGGTGGATTCTTTACCAGCTGAGCAACAAGGGAAGCCCCAATAGGACTTTAAGCATTAAAAAAAAAAAAAAAATCCTGATCTTAAGAAAGTACAGACATTATTAAGTCGCACACATTTTTAAAAAATAGAAATATATAGTTATTCATGAATTATGAAGGTGACAAAGAAAAAAAATTGTCATTGGACTAAGCAGGCAATAAGGAGCTAACTGTCTCCAATGGAGCAGCTGACAAAAGATTAACAGAAAGGTCAGAGATAAAGGTGGTTCTTTCTTTGAGTCAAGCAATTCATCAACTTGAGTCCAGAGACTGAGCAAAGGACTGGCACCTTCCTCTCTCAGTTCCCACTCTTCTCCTTTGTCAGGATTCTCTATACCCCTTTCTCCATCCCACTAAGGCCCAGCTTCCAAAGGTAATTCCCTTCAGCTGGAGCCATAAGCCTAGATATAAGAGGGGGAGTCTTTGTTCTCATGGCCAGGACCTAAAGGAATGAAAAGGAACTGCTCTCTACTGAGGAACCTATTCTGTACCAGTTATTGTGTTAAGAACACTAAATCTCACAGTAATAAGTAATGACCCCATTTTACAGATGAGGAATGTGTGTCCAAGGTCACACAGCTAAGCAATGACAGAGCTGGCCCAAGAATCTAGTAATGACAGCCTCCACGGTATTTCTACACCCCTGACCACCTCAAAATGGAGAGGGATGTGGTCCAGACATTCTACGTTGGAACTCAGAATACATTATTCTCCAAAACATTATCGTAAGTGTATGTTAGAGTCTTGCTGTTGTTTAATAACTCAGTCATATCTGACTGTTTGTGATCCATGGACTGTAGCCCACCAGGCTCCTCCATCCAAGGGGTTTTCCACACAAAAATACTGGAGTGGAGTGCCATTTCCTTCTCCAGGGGATTTTCTCAACCCAGAGATTCCACGGATTCTGCTTGGCAGGCAGATTCTTCATCAGTGAGCTGCCATGGAAGCCCCCAGGTTTAGAGTCTACAGTATCACAAACATATATTGGCACACAATGAGTTAACAAAGTTTTGGGATCCTGGCTTGGAAATCTACATACTCTTATTTTATCCTGTAAGGACACTGTTCAAAATGACAAAAGTGGTCTTGAAATCTTATTTGGGGAATACCAGGGGTTCTTCAGTGAGGCTTTTTCTTAAGAATATTTTCTTCCACAAAAAAAAAAAAAAAAATCAGTAAGGATAGAAACCATTTTGCCTTGTTAACTTGTAAGAACAATGACACCAGAAGACACCTGTGGGAAATGTGCTTATCTGACCAGGTGCTCATTGACAGTGTGCTGTCATTTGAATAAAACATCATACTAAACCCTTCAGACTAGAGCTTATGATAGAAATACCACAGACTATAGCAGTACAGCTGATATGCCTGTAATCTACTGACAAAACGTAGTCCTTAGCAAAGTGAAAGCAGATGTCTGGTCTGAAATCAGATGTCTGGGGACTTGTCTCTCTCTCGGCTTCCAGAGCAACATTAGCTACACTAAATACACAGCTTAGCTGTATGTTAAAACCTACAACTTGGCAGAATCATGACAGTTTGGACGTGAAGCATCAGCATTTTTATTGTAATTCTTATAAACCAAAGACATTTCTGAAATAGAAATCCTAACTTTAAGCTAAATGTGGAAGTATGTCTTTCTCCCTTTGGAAACAGTGTCAGAGCTTTTTAAAACACCTGGTGGACACCTTTCCCCTTTACTTTTCAAGCTGACATTCTTTCCTCAGGGCTGTGGAGTGATCTGATAGGGAGAATCAGGTGTTGCTCCTTGTCCCAGAAATTTGAGGACCAGAGAGAACAGGTACTACCTGTGAAAATATAAATACCTGGAGAGCTTAGCACCCTTAGGAAAGTAAGGACCAGACTGCTTTCTATAATCACAAGCAAGATCAAAAGAAAGTTTTGTGACCAGATAGAGAAACAGGGAGGGAAGTCAACAGTATCTGTATGCCAGGCACTGTTTTTATACTTCCTTTTTAATATACTCACTGTTGTGTTTTGATACACAAAGAGTTAAGGGGCAAAGAAGTTTCCTATCTCCTGAGAAACCTATATGCAGTTCAGGAAGGCACAATTAGAATCAGAAATGGAACAAGAGACTGGTTCAAAATTGGGAAAGGCTGTATATTGTCACCCCACTTATTTAACATATGCAGAGTACATTATGCGAATGTATAATGGATGAAGCACAAACTGGAATCAAGATTGCTTGGAGGAATATCAACAATCTCAGATATGCAGATGATACCATTCTAATGGCAGAAAGCAAAGAGGAATTAAAGAGCCCCTTGATAAGAGTAAAAGAAGAGAGTGAAAAAGCTGGTTTAAAACTCAACATTCAAAAAACTAAGATCATAGCATCTGGTCCCATCACTTCATGGCAAATAGATGTGGAAAGAGTAGAAACAGTGGCAGATTTTATTTGCTTGGGCTCCAAAATCACTGCAGATGGTGACTGCAGCCAGACACAAAATTAAATAACACTTGCTCCTTAGAAGAAAAGCTATGACAAACCTAGACAGCATATTAAAAAGCAAAGACATAATTTTGCCCACAAAGGTCCATATAACCAAAGCTATCGCTTTTTCCAGTAGTCATGTATGGATGTGAGGGTTGGACCATAAAGAAAGCTAAGTGCCGAAAAATTGATGCTTTCAAACTGTGGTGCTGGAGAAGACTCTTGAGAGTCTCTTGGACAGCAAGGAGATCAAACCAGGTAACCCTAAAGGAAATCAACCCTGAATATCCATTGGAAGGACTGATGCTAAAGCTGAAGCTCCAATACACTTTGGCCACCTGACACGAATAGCTGGCTCATTGGGAACGTCAGCTGGGAAAGATTGCTGGGAAAAGACTGAGGGCAAGAGAAGGGTGTGGCAGAGGATCAGATGGTTAGATAACATCACTGATACAATGGACATGAGTTTGAGCAAACGCTGGGAGATAGTAAAGGACAGAGAAGCCTGGCGTGCTGCAGTCCATGGGGTCACAAAGAGTCGGACACAACTTGGCAACTGAACAACAGCAGCAGCAGCAGAACTAATACATTCAGCAATAAGAATCAAGATTCACATCCATGTCTAATAGACTATAAAAAGCATGCTATTTTTACACAGGATTTGGAATGGAACAAAGAGCGGTGGTAAACAGCCAAGAATATAGAAGTAAAAGGCAGAAACTCAGAATTGTATCAAGCAGCAGTCATCTGACACTGATTGAGATTAACTTTCTATTGCAATATCCCTAAGATGGTACAGAACAATCCAAATGAATTTTCTGGCCAACCCATTCCTTTTCTATTCTTGCAAGATTTAAGTAACTTTGTTTTAACCTTATATAATCTTTGTAACCCAAAAAAAAGACATTTTCTTTCATGTCCATGTAAAAAATGAGGTTATAGAAATTCCTTGGTGGTCCAGTGGTTAGGACTCGGTGCTGCCATTGCCACAGGCCTGGTTTCAATCCCTGGTTGGGGAATTAAGATCCTGCAAGTTGCACACAGGCGCAAAAAAAAAAAAAAAAAAAAGACGACATATACACACCACTTTATGGGCTTCCCTTGTGCCTCAGATGGTAAAGAATCTACCTGCATACAGGAGATTCAGGTTTGATCCCACAGTTTAGAAGATCCCCTGGAGAAGGAAATGGCTACCCACTCCAGTATTTCTGCCTGGAGAATTCCATATACAGAGGAGTTTAGCAGGCTACAGTCCATGGGCATGCAAGTCAGACATGACTGAGTGACTAAGCACAGCACAGCACATGTAAAGTCACAGAAAACTGGTAAAAGGTCTGACCCCAATGGTCGTCTTCAACATACTTTGCTCATTCCTCCCATCCTACTCACATCAAAGTGCTCAGCACTTTGATAAAAAAGATAAATATCTATTGAATCAATAAATGAACCTATCACAAATACACAACTATTTTCTATTTTTTCATAAAGGAAATTAAGGGGCCATCCACCACTTGAGCACAAACAAATAAGAAGGCAGGTTCAGGACACAGGATACCAATGTCAAAACGTCATGGAGGACCATTCTAGTTTTCCTGTGTAAGCATCCAAGAATGTGACTTACAAACTCCTTGCTTGTGGCTAACATGAATTTTAACTAATTCAAAACATTTCTTTACATAGGACATCAGGGACGCATAAGGTGTTTCCACACTTCTGAGAACAGTTGTGTTTAATTTCACCAATTTGAGGGGAGGAAGGAGTGGTGGATTCAGGAAGGAATGGAAAAGTCCCAGAGAAGAATTTTTTAAAGAGCCCACCCTGAAAATCACAGCAAACTTTCAGAAAGGTCAATGTGCTGTTTGGCAACTTTTCAGTAGTGAAGAGAATGCTGGGGGGTGGGGGGATGGGTATCAAAGTGAAAGTCAAGAGAAAAAGGCCCAGTCTGGTCACTTTTCCCTCCCAAAATACCTTTCTGTATAAGCTCGAGAGAAGATCCGAAAGGAACGTCAACACTTGTGATGCTGCTGTTTACTTTATGCTTTGGAGTTCTAAACGTAAAGATCCTTGGAGTTTCGTGTTAATTATCATGGAGAGCCATGATGCTTTAATTTTACAGTCTCAGAGATTAGTCAAGTGAGCTAAAGGGACTGAAACAGACAACTACAGAACAACCACAAGACAGACAACCATAGAGAGGTTAAGGGTAATCGCAGTTTTCTGCCAGGTGAAGTGGCTAAAGGGGACGCATGCCAGCTGTCAAACTCCCAGGTAACTCTACAGATTCCGAAAAATCTGAAATAAGCTCTTTGAGCTTGGAGCCTGTGACCCTTGAAGGTGCCTCTCAGGTTCCTGCTGAAAAGGTAGAATTTGGCCCCAAGATCCCGCAAGGGCAGTTCTGGATCTAGTCCTTCTCTTCCTGGCTCGCTCTCTCTCAGCATAAAGTCCTAGATGCTTCCACCCTTAATCATTCCTTACTTACCCTTTCTCCCTTTCTTCCTCGGTGAGAAGGGGTAAGTGGTTATTTTGTGCCCTCGCCCAATTTGGCCAAAACCCTAAAAGTAGAAATGACAAACACGTGTTTTAAAACCCTGACGTTCAAGCCTCAGGAACTCCCACCACCTGCCCAACACGTCCAGACACGTCCAGCGTCTCCACAGCGCTTCCTCACAGCCAGACTCTGGGCCCGAGCTGTCCCCTCTGTTCGGGGGTACAAGAGAGGGCGCGATATGGGGCGCCCGCCCGGCGGGGAACGGCTGGCCGGCTCAGGGCCTGGCGTAGCTCTTTCCCGGCTCGGGTTTCCTACCCGAGTTAACGGAAGGAGGAAGGGGCCGAGGGGGCCGGGTCCGCTGCCCCGCGGAGCCTCAGATAAACACGCGCACGCACACATGCCCGCGATCACGGCCAAGGACTCGCGGCCAAGCAGCCCTCCGCCTCCCAGCAAAGCCCTTCCCCTCTGGGGCTAACTCCCCGGGAAGGGTCCTAAGCCCTTGGGACCACCAAGTGGCGGCGGCAGCAGCGCGCCTGCCCACCCCTGCCAACCTCACAGCCCCCCACTCGCCTCCCGGCGCCCGCCCTCCGCACCCGCTGCGCCGCTCAGCCCAAGGGACTTCCCCGCGCGGACCCCGCCCTCCGCCGGCGGCAAGCTCCGCCCCCGCCCCCAGCGAGCGGGAGCCACGCGAAGCTCCGCCCCCGGCGGTAAAGCTGCACTTCCGAATGCCTGCGCGGGTGAAGCCCAAAACCCGGCCTGGATCTTCAGCGGACCAAAAATAACTCCTGCTTAGCGCTAGCTCTGAGCTCTGCACTGTACTATCCGCTACTGCTGCTGCTGCTAAGTCGCTTCAGTCGTGTCCGACTCTGTGCGACCCCATAGACTGCAGCCCATGGGGTCGCTAAGAGTCGGACACGACTGAGCAGCTTCAATATCCGTTGAGAGGGAGACAAAGAGTTGAAAATGTATGAAACTGTGGCTCCATCCTCTCCCCTTGTTTACAGGCGAGGAAACCGAGACCCCAGCAGTTGCTTTGAGTGCACAGCTGCGGGGACAAACTATCTTATGGGGACACTCCCCTCTGGAAGCCTCATTATGGCGTTGTTTCTACTAAAGTGGGCACAGGAAAAGGAATGATCCAGAACAAGTGGTTTACTTGGGAGAAACTGGAATTTCATACCTAAGCTTTTGCCATCAAATGACAAACTCTAACCTGGGTTATTAAAACCTTCAAAGAAAGTGGAACTTGCAATTACGTTTTCCATTTATTCTCTTCCTGGATACTGACAAGCTGATCTGTGCAAATCATTCAATATAAATCAAAGGACAAGACACTGGTACTTTGGGTTCAAAACTAATTCTAAAGATTTAAAAACCTACTCAGAGACTTAGATGAACCTGATAGCTAGAACTTCGAGAATCTCCTGAGTCTTCCCAGGTGGCTCAGAGATTTAAGAATCCAACTGCCAGTGCAGGAGACACGGGTTCAGTCTTTGGGTGGGGAAGAGCCCCTGGAGAAGGAAAGGGGCAACCCACTCCAGTATTCCTGCCTGGGAAGTCCCGTGGACAGAGGAGCTTGGCGGGCTAACAGTCCATAGGGCCACAAAGAGTTGGACACCACTCAGCAACTAAGCAACAACCACAAATTAAGTAGATGGAGTTCCTGGCAACCAGGAGCTGACAGTCTGAAATGGAATGTATGTGAACAAACAAGACAAGTATGTGTGGTTTTTATTATAATGGCATGTAATTAAACATACAAAAAGTTGCTAAGTCTGACCTGTCACTAAGAGTCATCAAATGTACTTAAGAAACTGAAGCGATGGTACCCATGAACCTGTTTGCAGGGCAGGAATAGAGACGCAGACATAGAGAACAGCCTTGTGGACAAGGAGGAAGGCAAGGGTGGATGAACTGAGAATGTAGCACTGAAACATGTACACTACCATGTGTAAATCAGATAGCTAGTGAGCCTCTGTATAGCACAGGGAGCTCAGCTAGGTGCTCTGTGATCACCTAGAGGGATGGTGTGGGGGTTAGGGTAGATGTGGGGTTGGAGGGAGGCTCAAGAGATTAGGGATATACATATATACTTACTTGGCTGATTTGCACTGTCATCTGGCAGAAATCAACACAACATTGTAAAGCAAATATCCTCCAATTAAAAATATATTTAAAAATAAAATATGAATACAAATTCTAAAAAAGAAGCTGAGGTAATCTGAAAAGGTTATGGTATACTGTTTGACTCCAACTATCTGACACTCTGGAAAAGGCAAAACAATGGAGACAGTCAAATGATCTGTGGTTGACAAAGGTTATGATGGAAGAAGGTACGAATAGGCAGAGCACAGAGGATGTTTAGGGCAGTGAAAATATTCTGTATGATATCAAGGTGATGCATGTCCTCATATATTAGTCAAACCCCATGGAATGGATAACACCAAGAGTGAACCTGTTGTAAACTGCAGACTGGGTGATAGTGAGTGTCTTTGTGGGTTCCTCAGCTGTAACAAATGTCCATTTGGGTGCTGAGATGTTGATAGTTGAGGAGGCTGTGCACGTGTGGGGTCTCTGTAGTTTCTGCTTTATTTTGCTATGAACATAAAACTGGTCTTTAAAAAAGAAATAGACTTTTAAAGAAAAAGAAGATGGGGTGAAGCCTCAGAACATCCCATATTCTTCAAATTCATTGGTTAAATTCCAAACTGGATATTTGACTTCCTGTGTGGAGTTGCCTTCCATTCAGCATTAATGTCATCAGGAAGAAAATGAATCATGTATTCCTAAGGTACAAAATTAAACTGTGGTTAGAGAGCATGTCTAATGCACAAGGAGATATTTAAGCAAAGTTAACTTGAAATAAAGTTTATAAATTCTGTGAATATATTTATATTTCAAATCTATTCCTATTCATGCGTGCATGTGTGCTAAATAGCTTCAGTCATGTCCAGCTCTGTGTGACCCTATGGACCGTAGCCTGCTCCAGGCAAGAATACTGGAGTAGTATGCCATACCCTCCTCCAGGGGATCTTCGTATGGCTGACATCTCTTATGTCTTCTGCATTGGCTGGCAAGTTCTTTACTGCTAGCACCACCTGGGAAGCTCATTCCTATTCATACATACTTACAATTAGTAAGCAAATAGTGCAAGATATCATAGAATAAATGTTTTTGAAATTCTCTCTTTACATTCTTAAAAATGAGGACTTTAAAGAGCTTTTGTTTGTGCTGGTTACATATGTCCCTACTTACTGTATTAAAAATTAACATAGAAAATGTAGATATATGGTTATTAACTCATTTTTAAGATAATAAACCCATTTTGTTTACCCCAAAGAATATTTTTTAATGGAGACTACCTTAAAAAAAAATAGTGAGAAAAATGGGTTTCTTCACGTTTTTTGCAAGTCGGTTTACTCTCTGTCATGACAGAGCTGGAAGCTCACTTTAATTCTGCATTCAGTCTGTTGTGATATGTTGTAATAGCTAAGATATGGAGAAAACTGGCCCTCAATCAAACTCCTGGTTGAAAAAGGAAGGACCTTGCAAATCCCGTAGAAGGGTCTCAAAAAACTCCAAGGGTCCTCAGACCTCACTTTGAAAATTGCTGCTAGATAGCATTTTGCATTTCATTGACTTGAATACCATGCATTCCCACACCAGAGTTTACTAATACTTGAAATTATAGCCCTTCACTTATTCCACATTAAAACTCTAACTTGACAGCTAACGTCAAACCCATCCAATTTCTGAAAGTTTTTTCAAGGCTTTTACTATAGCAACTCTGATGAAATTGATATTCTTTTTGTGTACATATAAAAACATTTGAGATTTCATTTATATCCTTCATTACAAATATTTTTGGGAAATTTTTAATATAAATTGTGCCATTTGGAAAAATGAAACCTTGGTATATGGTTATTAACCAATTTAGGTATACTTATAGTGAACAATGCACATCTTTTACATAAGTAATATAAAAGTGAGCTTAAAATAAAAATAAAATAGGCAATTACAGTTTTATTTATTACCTAAATAAATACTAGGTTCTAAAGTTATTGCCTTGGAATAAAACTTTATATGTATAAACTTTCATTTTTACTACAAATGAAATAACTTAAGTCATCCATTGTGGATTTTTAATACAATTTCCAACTAAAAGGCACCTGGGCCACTCTGAAGAGTGCCTGACTTCAGCTCTGGGGAGGATACATACATAAATGTCGTGTGATACAAACAAAGGAATCCATTCATCATAAATAAGTGTGTCACAAGGTGACTGAAACCAAAACCAAAGGGTCTCTTTGGCTAAAGATGGGACAATCAAAAAAAGTAATAAATACTGTTGTTTGAAACACATTTAATCATGCTTCAAAGGAGGGAGACAAAAATAAACAAACAAAAAAATTCACTAGACCCTATTTCAAGTAACTAGGGCACACACCGCTTATTCTAAAATTGTCAATTAAAAGAATTAGAACTTTCACTGTCTTTCTTGATTTAATTGTAATTCAGAAAACCAAACTGTTGTTGAGGGTAAGTTGTTTTTTTACAATATATGAAAGAAATTTCCAGAATTGGAAGGACCTAACAATGTTGTCTGCAGAGGCCTTACAAATAGCTGAGAAAAGAAGAGAAGCTAAAGGCAAAGGAGAAAAGGAAAGATATACCCATTCGAATGCAGAGTTCCAAAGAATAGCAAGGAGAGATAAGAAAGCCTTCCTCAGTGATCAATGGAAAGAAATAGAGGAAAACAATAGAATGGGAAAGACTATAGATCTCTTCAAGAAAATTAGAGATACCAAGGGAACATTTCATGCAAAGATGGGCACAATAAAGGACAGAAATGGAATGGACCTAACAGAAGCAGCAGATATAAAGAAGATGTGGCAAGAACACAGAAGAACTATACAAAAAAGATATTCATGACCCAGATAATACGATGGTGTGATCACTCACCTAGAGCCAGACAATCTGGAATGTGAAGTGAAGTGGGCCTTAGGAAGCATCACTACAAACAAAGCTAGTGGAAGTGATGGAATTCCAGTTAAGCTATTTCAAATCCTAAAAGATGATGCTGTGAAAGTGCCGCACTCAGTATGCCAGCAAATTTGGAAAACTCAGCAGTGGCCACAGGACTGGAAAAGGTCAGTTTTCATTCTAATTCCAAAGACAATGCCAGAGAATGTTCAAACTACCACACAATTGCACTCATCTCACACACTAGCAAAGCAATGCTCAAAACTCTCTAAGCCAGGCTTCAGCAGTATGTGAACTGTGAACTTCCAGATGTTCAAGATGGATTTAGAAGACGCAGAGGAACCAGAGATCAAATTGCCAACATCTGTTGGATCACAGAAAAAGCAAGAGAGTTCCAGAAAAACATCTACTTCTGCTTTATTGATTACGCCAAAGCCTTTGACTGTGTGGATCACAACAAACTGTGGGAAATTCTTCAGGAGATGGGAACACCAGACCACTTTACCTGCCTCCTGAGAAATCTGTACGCAGGTCAAGAAACAACAGTAAGAACTGGACATGGAACAACAGGGTGGTTCCAAATCGGGAATGGAGTATGTCAATGCTGTATATTGCCACCCTGCTCATTTAACTTATATGCAGTGTGAATGTGAAAGTGAAAGTGAAAGTGAAGTCACTCAGTCGTGTCCGACTCTTTGCGACCCTGTGGACTGTAGCCCACCAGGCTCCTCCGTCCATGGGATTCTCCAGACAAGAATATTGGAGTGGGTTGCCATTTCCTTCTCCAGTGGATCTTCCCAACTCAGGGATCAAGCCCAGGTCTCCCGCATTGCAGGCAGACGCTTTAACTTCTGTGCCACCAGGGAGGCCTGTATATGCAGAGTATATGTATATGCAGAGTACATCCCTGTATATGCAGAGTACATCATGCTAAATGCCAGGCTGGATGAAGCACAAGCTGGAATCAAGATTGCCGGGAGAAATATCAATAACCTCAGATATGCAGATGACACCACCCTTACGGCAGAAAGCAAAGAAGTAAAGAGCCTCTTGATGAAAATAAAAGGGGAGAGTGAAAAAGTTGGCTTAAAACTCAGCATTCAGAAAACTAAGATCATGGCATCCAGTCCCATCACTTCATGGCAAATAGGTGGGGAAACAATGGAAACGGTGAGAGACTTTATTTTGGGGGGCTCCAAAATCACTGCAGATGGTGACTGCAGGCAAGAAATTAAAAGACCCTTGCTCCTTGGAAGAAAAGCTATGACAAACCTAGACAGCATATTAAAAAGCAGAGATATCATTTTGCCAACAAACGTCCATATAGTCAAAGCTATTGTTTATCAATTAGTCATGTATGGATGTGAGAATTTGACTATAAAGAAAGCTGAGCGCTGAAGAATTGATGCTTTTGAACTGTGGTGTTGGAGAAGACTCTTGAGAGTCCCTTGGACTGCAAGGAGATCCAACCAGTCAATCCTAAAGAAAATCAGTCTTGAATATTCATTGGAAGGACTGATGATGAAGCTGAAACTCCAATACTTTGGCCACCTGATGCAAAGAGCTGACTCATTGGAAAAGACCCTGATGCTGGGAAGGATTGAAGGCGGGAGGAGAAGGGGATGACAGAGGATGAGATGGCTGGATGGCATCACCGAATTGATAGACATGAGTTTGAGTAAACTCTGGGAGTTGGTGATGGACAGGGAAGCCTGGCATGCTTCAGTCCATGGGGTCGCAAAGAGTCAAACATGACTGAGTGACTGAACTGAACAATCCTTCGTGAAACAAATGATTCAGGCAACAATCATCAATGGATAGTCCAACGTATTAGAAATAAATCTCATATCTGAATTATTTAAAACAATATCAATTTCAAAAATCAAAGCAAGCGGACAAAATAAAAATAAAGGTGCTTATATGATGTTAATGTGCTATAATACTCAATTTCAAGGTGCTTTTATACACACTCAACAATTCAACGGGAGTCAACGGAAAATAAAATTTTCTACATCTAGAATATTTGTTACAAAACAAAGATCAAGATCGTCAGGGCAGTTTATGTTTTCTGTACTTTTGTTTATTTGTTTTGAGAATGATAACTGAAACATTCATTTTTTAGTCATCTTCATTGGGTGTTTAGTGTTAATTTTCTCTTCTTGATTTTTTTCTATTATGAGGTAGAGATCGTTGTTATATGTTATTCAAATATATACTCTTTGTATTTTTTTGTCTTTTTATTAATAAATTAATTTGCTTATTTAATTTTTAGCTGCACCGGGTCTTGGTTGCTGCATACATGGTTTCTCTGGTTTTAGCAAGCAGGGGCTGATTCTTTGAGGTGTACAGGCTTCTCATTGTAATAGCTTCTCTTGTGGCTTGCAGGCTCCAGCACGCCTGGGTTCAGTAGTTGTGGTGCATGGGCTTAGTTGTTCCTTGGCATGTGTTATCCTCCCACACCAGGGATCAAACCCATTTCCCCCTGTATTGACAGGTGGATTCTTAACCACTGGTCCATCAGGGAAACCCCACATTTTTCCTCTTTATTTTTACAGAAAACCTCTGAAACTTTTAGAATAATCCTGTTAGTAAAAAATGATACACTGCTTATTATTATGGTCACTCATCATTATCTAAAAACCCGTAAATACAATAAAAAATTCATAATAATTTATGATTCCTGGAATTCCTGTTTTTTCTTAATCATAAAATTATCTGTTGGGAATTTGAAATCACTGTAAAAATGTGAATGCACAGCCTGATGGCCTTATTAACAAAGTCTTTTTTTTTTTTTCAATGATGTAGACCTTAATCAAAATTTTTTTCTCTCTTCAACTTGTATATCCAAACCTTGTCATTGTAGGCACTCTGATGGAGGGACATCTTGACATATACTTAAACAACCTGAGAATGTTCAGCCTTTAGAAGAAAATGGCTTAGGAGAGA
Organism: Bos indicus; assembly: GCF_029378745.1. Taxonomy (NCBI): domain Eukaryota; kingdom Metazoa; phylum Chordata; class Mammalia; order Artiodactyla; family Bovidae; genus Bos; species Bos indicus. The sequence goes on along the minus strand of NC_091763.1, from coordinate 57,096,176 downwards.
ACAGACTGCCTTAAGAAACAGCGATTTCCTGTCAAGGAAAAAGGCTGGACAACCATTTATGGGGGATATTATTAAAGGAACTCTTAAAAGTTTGTGATTCTTTCTGACTCTGTTATCTCATTTTATTCTCTCCATGAGATACATAGGATAAGTGTTAAAATTGTCATTTATGGTTAAGAATAATGAAATTCAGAGAGTTATGTTGGTTAGGATACTTGGTAAATTATAAAAGCAACTTGACCTAGCCTAAGCAAAACTGAAGGACAGTATAAGACAGAGTGCTATTTCTGAGAACCCAAGGCTGTATATTGTCACCCTGCTTGTTTAACTTCTCTGCAGAGTACATCATGCGAAATGCTGGGCTGGATAAATCACAAGCTAGAATCAAGAATGCTGCAAGAAATACCAGTGACCTCAGATATGCAGATGATACCACAATAATGGTAGAGGAACTAAAGAGCCTCTTGATAAGAGTGAAAGAGGAGAATGAAAAAGCTGGCTTAAAACTCAACATTCAAAAAACTATTTACTTCATGGTAAATAGACGGGGAAAAAATGGGAACAGTGAAAGACTTTATTTTCTTGGACTTGAAAATCACTGCAGACAGGGACTGCAGCCATGAAACTAAAAGATTTTTGCTCTTTGGAAGAAAAGCTATGACAAACCTAGACAGCATGTTAAAAAGCAGAGACATCACTTTACTGACAAAGATCCTTATAATCAAAGCCATGGTTTTTCCAATAGTCACGTACAGATGTGAGAGTTGGACCATAAGGAAGGCAGAGCACTGAAGAATTGATGCTTTTGAACTGCAATGCCAGAGAAGACTCTTGAGAGTCCCTTGGAGAGCAAGGAGAGCAAACCAGTCAATCCTAAAGGAAATCAACCTAAAAAATCATTGGAAGCACTGATGCTGAAGCTGACATTACAGGGTTACCTGATGCAAAGAGCCGACTCATTGGAAAAGACCCTAATGCTGGGAAAGATTGAGGGCAGGAAGAGAAGGGGGTGACAGAGAACGAGGTGATTAGATGGCATCACCAACTCAATGGACGTGAGTTTGAGCAAGCTCTGGGAGTGTTGAAGGTCAGGGAAGCCTGGCGTGCTGCAGTCCATGGGGTCACAAAGAGTCAAACATGACCTGGCAACTAAACAACGAGGGTAGTATAATGCAGCTAGGGACCAAAGCCAACAGAACTTTCTCTATGTCTCAACTCTGAGTCTCTGTATAAATTGCTTTGTTCTCTTTTTCTACAGATATATTTTCTGTGCCTCCCAGCCACATGGTAGGTAGAAATTCCACGGCTCCCTAGTTTACATCTCTGTCATTCAAGAGAACAGCCCAGAATGACTGACTGCCTCAATTATTTTGAACTTTATGGTACCAATTCATCACATTGTTCTCCCTTCTGATTCCTGTGCCAATTGATAAATAACGACAGTAAAACTGGATTGGATAATGTGACTTGAACTTGGGGCACAGATGGAGTTTTCTACAGCTTTCCTTTCAATTGAACTCACTTGATAAAAGGCAGATCCTCTTGTCTGAAACTTTGAATTTGAAACAAGTGATACAAACAATTTGGATTTTTTTCTATAACTGTGGCACCAATGACCCTAGCATCTAGTTCTCTGTGACAGTAGTTCCAGCAGCAGCTTCCAATATCTGGTGTTACAGTGATGACTACAGGCCAATGACAGCAGTTACATGTTACCCAGATTCTTTCTGCAGCATGACTTTGACTGTCCTGCTATGGTCTCCTTTAGTTGTTGCTCATTTTTTCCCAAGCCCAGTTTTTCAGGTCTTCTCAGGGATTCTGTGAACATTCCTAAATTCTCTCAATAATTATTTTTTATTTTCAAATATCCCAGAGTCGTTTGGTGTTGTTTACAACTAAGAACTTGCCTGTATTACAATCAGCTATACCGATTGATCAAACTCGTGTAGAGGAAACCTGATTGTCAGAGATCCACCCCATCAATGACAAGACCAATTCCCAGGAAAGAAAGGATGACCAAATACCCCCAAATAAGCATCTTTTGGCATAAATATTCAGTGAGTTGTTAAGGACGATAGAGGAGATTAATATCAGGAACCTAAAAAAAAAAAGTCTTAGCAATCACCATTTAGTTCATTCTTTTATCCCCGTTACCCTTGACTTATAAATTAATAATTAGTAGGGGAAACTAGGGTTTTTGAATAGAAAGACCAACATAAGCAATTTTAGAGTCTCAACAGTTTACTCTTCCACCAAACTTAGAAAACAATTTATAAGAAGAGGCTGAATTCAATTCGACAACTTAATTCTTTCAAACTAACTTGTCACTTAATTAAACTTTGTGTGCATCAACCCACTCCAGTGTTCTTGCCTGGAGAATCCCAGGGATGGCGGAGCCTGGTGGGCTGCCATCTACGGGGTCGCACAGAGTTGGACACGACTGAAGCAACTTAGCAGCAGCAGCAGTGCTAAGTCACTTTAGTCATGTCAGACTTTGCGACCCTATGGACTGTAGCCCACCAGGCTCCTCTGTTCCTGGGCAAGAATATTGGAGTGGGTTGCCATGCCCTCTTCCAGGGGGTCTTCCCAACCCAGGGATCTAACCAGTATCTCTTAGGTCTCCTGCATTGGCAGCAGCTTCTTTATCACTAGTACCACCTGGGAAGCCCCACTTAAACTTTATTGTTTCTTTAAACTGTGTAAGCATAGCCTAAACTCTACTATGGGAATAAAGAAATGAATTACTGTTTAAACACAAGTTTAATTGAAAATTGTGTTTAAAGTATTCTAATACTTTCCATCATGTAATATAAAATAAAACTGTGTGGTCTATTTATTTTTAGTGACCTATTTGATTTCTGTGAGGGAGATAATTTTTGAAATTGAGCAAAATTAAAAAGAAAGGGAAATAATGATTTGAATTATCAGCCCCAAATAAGATTTATTATTTGTATTTTCCTTATACATAACTAAGATTACATTAAAAATTCAAAATATGAAACAAAGATTATTGAGCATGAATAATTAAAATTAATTAGAGTCTTAAACTGAGAACTCCTAGACTTCCGAGGATGTGGAGACTATTAGAAGTCTGTAAAGATTTCTCCTCTTCTTCCATTAGGAATGGCAGAAACAGATCATAAGAGTTAATGTTTAAATGCTTAAGAATGTGGGTTTCAATATTTTTGGAAACACCAAGCAATCCTTTCTAAATGAATGACAAGTCATTGTGTACTTGCAATACAGACTGGCTTTTTTGTGGTAATAAGCCACGTAATATCTGTCTGAGAGATAAGCTATGAGAGAATTGTGAAAGAAACAGGAAATATAATAGTAATCAAGTGTAGATTCTTGAGACAGCAATTGTATAAACTTCAGTGTTGAGAACTGATACATTTTACTCTTCACTTCATGGTTGGGAAGTGTCTGTAATTCAGCTTCCAAATAAGAGAGACAAAGAGGTGTACTACACTCCTATGAAATTGTATTATGTTGGAACTGAAAGTGATCTTCGTGTATTAGTTAGCCAATGCTGAATAACAAGCCATCTTAAAACTCACTGGCTCAAAACAACAAACATATATGTTTGTTAATCTCTGTGGATTAGCTGGGGGTTGATGATCTAGTGTGGGCTCAACTGAGCTAATTCCATTCCATGTGTTTCTCATTCTCCTTGGATCACAGACAAAATAATAATAGTGTTTTTTAAAAAGTGCCACTTGAAGTCTTACTGTGCACCAGATTTTGTGCTAGAAACACTTAAAAGTGTTACCTCTTTTACTCTTCATAAAAACATTGTGAAGGAAGTTGGATTTTCCCCACTCTTTTTTGGTTCTACAGTTCTTCCAGACTACTTTGTAGCAATTTTAGGGCCTAAAGCATTGCCCTCCACTGAAACCCAAAGATCTATGAGGAGCTTCAAGCCCTGACTAGACTCCCAGTAGACTCATCAAAGCTTAACCTAGCCTTGACCCTGGAGTCTCCATCAGTGAAAACTCCCAGAATGCTCTAGCTGCCTCTCAACCTGTCTCTGTTAAAGAAACTTAGTAAGTTGACTTTCAGCCCTAGTAGCAAATTGCCTTCTATTCTACCAGAATATCCACCTCAACAGAGTGGACACAGACTTGGTGAAGGCATACTATGTAGGAGGGAAAGTGTGAGAAGGTTGTTAACTGCTCAGGGAGAAAAAAATAACCCACTATGAAGTAGATACTTTTTTTTTTTAATTTTACAGATAAGGGAACTAAAAAGAAGCTTTTTTAAGGTCATGAAATTAATGTATGATGGACTAGGAATACACAAATAGGTCTGCCTGACATCAAACTTCTTGTTCTTAACCACTCTGCTTTCTTATGCCTCATGAAATACATTGCTCCATTTTCAAATAGCCCTAACAACTAAAAAGTTGCTCTTTTATATTCAGTGAAATTATTTTCCCTGTAACTTTAAGTTATAGATCTTAATTTGGCCCTTGAACACAGACTCATGCTGTTTTTCAGGCACTTTTACTGTATCATCTAATTTAAATAATACAGTAGAAGTGCCTGAAAAACAGCATGTGTTCAATAAAAATTAATTTAAATCATCCCCACAGTAGACATAACAGTCATTGGTAAAATACTCATTGAGGCAGGGCCAGCACTAATTGTAGTCTCACACAGTTTGCATTTGTTCAGTTTATTCAGAAAGCTATAAGAAAATAATAACCTCCAGATATTTATATATTTAACTCAGATAAACAGACAAACTGTTTCTACAACTTTTCCTTAATTACTAGCAGAGTGACCTTGTCCAAAAGAGAAATGACTCCTAGATTTGATAAGCAACAGACAATTAGAATGCTTTGGCAGAGTGGAGAGGGAAGAAGGTGAAATGACATTAAATAATGCTTCTTAAAATTAATAAATGTTTATCTGATTAATAGGTAAATATGCAATATTGACTTTCTTTATAAATGTTGACTTTATTAGTGGAAAAAATGGAATTTGTTCAAAGGTAAAACATAGCTTACGTTAAAAATTTACTTAAAGCCATAAGGGGACTAAATACATAATCAGGATTGAAAATAAAGAGGTTCTTCAAGGATGATTTTCAAAAATGGTAAAATACAAATACAAAGTGAACATATGTTTAAGATTTTATTGAACTCATTAATTAATAAGGGCGATCTTGGGTGGCCTTAGCTTGCAAAGGGCTTGAAGTGGGATTTCGGTTTCCAGCCAGAGATTGAAGTCAGGCCACAGCAGCTAGAGTGCTGAATCCTAGCTACTAGACTAGTGACCAGAGACGAGGCTTTGGCACATCAGCTTTATAGTAACAAATTCCCACAGAGATGGAAAGTAGTGAAATAAGTGTTTATTATGAGGGAAAAGAGTATAAGTGGATAGACACACAAGCAGGCCCAGAGAGAGCCATGCCCTCCTGGTAATTTGAATTACTTATATGGGCATTTCTTCCAGGTTTCCTTTGGTTAGTCATCTCGTTTTTGCTGGTTCTCAGTCTGCATTTGGTTTATCTCTGGGTCCTCCTGTATTTGCATGGACATCTCTTAGCTAAGATGGATTCTAGTGAAGAGGCCTATGGGTAGGTTGCCATCACTCCCTTTTGACCTCCAACAACCCTCTCTGGGAATCTATAGTTGGAAAGACCTCCGTGACTTCCAGAATGAGTAATATGTGGTCTCTGTCTTTTATCTGGGCGGGGCTCAGCTCCACTCTAGTTCCTGCTATTATCTCCATCTTGGAGTATCTATCCACAGGGAACAAATTCCAGCTGCTCAGTCTAGGGCCCATCTATCTCCTTCCTCAAAGGAACCAGTAAGCTATTGCAGCCAGTTCAAAAAATAATCAAAACAGACATATGGAAGGCAATCAGGAATCCTGAAGTAAATTAGCTAATAGATGCAAAAAATAGAGATACTATGGGCACTAAATTATAATGCTGGAATCATCTTTTCTATAAAGAGGAAATCAGTTATATCTCTATTACAAATTATGAACAAGAATAATCAGTCAGTTTTCTATAATATCTTGACTTATAAAATAGCTAAATCAAAGACAGTTCAAAGCACAGGCCCCAAGAAGATCAGGTAACCTAAAGGGAGAGCCAGGCGATGTCAAACATTCCATTGAAAGGACACCAAGTAATCATGTCCATTTCAAAATCTTTAACAATTTTTCCTAATGGACATGTTTCCTAACAGGACATGAAGGAGAAAAACTGGGAAAATCTTGCTTAAATGAAAATGGTTAAATGAAAATTTGCATGCATGCATGCTTGGTCGTTTAGTCGTATCTGACTGTTTGCAATCCCATGGATTGTAGCCTACATAGCTCCTCTGTCCATGGATTTTCCAGGCAAGAATACTGGAGTGGGTTGCCATTTCCTACTCCAGGGGATCTTCCCAATTCATGTCTCCTGCATTGGCAGGCAGATTCTTTACCACTGTACCAACCAGGAACCCCCAAATGAAAATTTACAATGCTTGAAATATTTTATATTTTTTAAAAAGACATATGAAAATTTATAAGAAATGGAATAATCCAGAAAAATCATAAAATTACTTTTTAGATTTTTCTTTGTCACATTCTTCAGATAAACCTGGTTACTCACTAAGGTCAGATGGGAACTGGAAAAAAGAAAAAGATAAGAAAATTAATAAATTCTATTCATGTACCTTCTCATTCATCTCCCACAAATTATATTTTAAAATAATAATTTATAACATTTTATATGTCTAGATGATCACTGACAAGCTGAAGCATTCCCTGATCTTGTCATGTTAAAAGATGATTGGTTGGAATTCAAAAATGGACAAAGAAAGTATTAAAATGGCCAATAGGCCCATATAAAGATGTTTAACACCCCTAGTTATTAGGGAAATACAATTCAAACCCTCAGTGATATACTGTTTCATACCCATTAGAATGGCTGTTATCAAAAAGCAGAAAATAACAGGTGTTGGTGTTGATGAGGTTATTGTTCATTTGCTCAGTCGTGTCCAACTCTTTGCAACCCCATGTACTGCAGCACACAAGGCTTCCCTGGCCTTCACTATCTCCCGGAGTTTGCTCACACTCATGTCCATTGAGTCAATGATGCCATCCAACCATCTCATCCTCTGTTGCCCACTTCTGCCCTAAATCTTTCCCAGCATCAGGTTCTTTTCTAATGAGTCAGTTCTTCACATCAGGTGGCCAAATTATTTGAGCTTCAGCATCAGTCCTTCCAATAAATATTCAGGGTTGATTTCCTTGAAGATTGACTGGTTGGATCTCCTTGCTGTCCAAGGCACTTTCAAGAGTCTTTCAAGGGACTTTCAAGAGTCTTCTCTATCACCACAGTTTGAAAGCATCAGTTCTTCAGTGTTCAGCCTTCTTTATGATCAAACTGTCAGATCTATACATGAGTATGGAGGCTAACAAATTGGACCCTGTATGCCTTGCTGAAGGGAATAGTAAGCCACCATAGAAAACAATATAGTGATTCCTCAAAATTAAACATATGATCCAGGCATTCTACTTCCAGGAGTATACCCAAAAGACTGGAAAGTGGGAGCTGAAACAAATACTTGCATAACAATGTTCATAGGAACTGTCAACTAAAAGAAAAAAGCACAATGCAAGAGTTGTGGGTTTCAGGTTTATTCAAGGACCTTACTGAGGACTATAGCCTGGGAAACAATCTCTCAGCACTGAGGTAATGATCTTAAGATTATATATATATATATATAGGCTTCCCAAGTGGCGCTAGTGGTAAAGAGCCTCCCTGCCAATGCAAGAGACATAAGAAATGCAAGTTTGATTCCTAAATTGGGAAGATCCCCTGAAGAAAGGAATGGCAAACCACTCCAGTATTCTTGCCTGGAGAATCCCATGGACAGAGGACATTTGTGGGCTACAGACCCTATCATAGGGTCGCAAAGAGTTGGACACGACTAAAGCGACTTGGTATGCATGCATATATGTATTACATAGATATATGTATATATCACTTTGGTTATAGAATGCTTGCAGTCAAGCATAAATCTCAGTGAAAGCTTACTGCTTGTCACTAGGATCAGGTATTTCAGTTAATGATTTTAGTGCTGTTCTGTATATGCGAAGAGTTAAGAATCCGGGTTCGTTAAAATTTTTTCCAGAGATATCTGTAACTATCTAAGGGGTCTATTTTTCCAAAGCATGGAGTGCCTTACCTGTTTTCCATCCTGAATTTCTTTTAGGGTTTACTTTCAGTCAACTAATACAGTGGCTAATGACTTGAAACTCCTATCCTCATAGAACTGGATAGTGAGCTATATTATTTGTTTTACACTGCATTATTTACAATCGTCAAAAAGTAGAAATAATCCAAGTGCCCATCAACAGAAGAATTAATTACAAAATGTGGTTTATAGGGGAGGGAAATTTTCCTTTTACCTTTGTAGTCTCTGTGGCTGGGCCTATGAATTAAACTGACAGAACAGCTCAACAGAAGAAAAACATACAAATGTTATCTAATATTTTTCCATGTACACAGGAAATATTCAAAAGGAAAATGAAGACATTAGGTTCTAAAACTTGCATACCTTTTTAAACAAAGAATGAGAAATTGTGCAGGTGTGACAAGACATAGGGCTTTGGGTCAGGGGCAAAAAATTATGGGACAGCAACTTGAAATATATGAGGGAAACTAATGGAAGTTCTTTTAATAGGTTTGTTTTATTTTAGCAGAATTTGTACAGATCCATTTCAGTATAGGCTCCCAGTCTTGTGATAAAAGCATTCTTCTCTTCCTAGTATAGAGATGGCACCCCTCTAATGGGAAATTTTATGATCTGATTTTAAGTAGAAAAAGGAAGATCAGAGATCTCTTCCTGGGACTTCCCTGGTGGTCCAGTGGTTAAGACTCCACACTTTCACTGCAGGAGACACAGGTTTGATCCCGGGTCAGGGAACTAAGATCCTGCACGACCAGTGACACAGCCAAAAAAAAAAAAAAGCAAAACAAAAGAGAGGGTCCTTCCTGTATCTATTGCTTTTCTCAAGTGCTTTCAGCTCAAAATAATTAATGTGCCACAACGGCATATATTGTGGTGGCATGTTCTGTACCCTTTCAGTATGTAGATATTACAGAGGAGGAACACTTTTCCTTCTACCCTTTTAGGGTTTTTAGCAATCTAATGAGCAAACTGACACAAGACAGAGTCACAGGAGAGAACCAGTTTAATTTTGTACATACAGGAGTACTTAAAAATATAAGACCCCAAAAGGTAGTCGGGCAATAGAGGCTTATAAGCCATCCAGAGCTAAGGAATAGGATAGGGTCCTGGGTCTTCAAAGGGGAGGAAAGTGATTCCCAGGACAGTAAGAAGGGTGGATGTTTGGTGATTAGATGTTTGCCCTGCCATACAGATAGGTCATCCAAATACAAAGTTATCTTTGGTGATAGTGCTCTCTCTGAGCCAGGCCCCCTATCTAATTTCTTACAGATATTTAATAGGAAGGTTAAAAAAATTGCTTCCTAGGTTTTTGGGGCTTTAATTATCTTCAGCTCAAAATAACCTACATGCCAAAGTGATACATTTTGGGAAGGCTCATCTTGAACCCTTTCAGTACAATGAAATATCATTCAGCCTTAAAAAGCAATAAAATTCTGATACATCATGTAATGTGGATGAACCTTTGAAACATTATGCTAAGTAGAATAAGTGAAGTACTGTAAGATTCCACTTACATGAAGTATCTAGAATTGGCAAATGTCTAAAAAGAGAAAGAATAGAGTTTTCCAGAAACTCAGGAGTGTGGAGAATGGGGTTATTGCCTAATAATGATGTGGTCCAGGACTCACTACTCCAAAATATGGCAACTTGCCATATTGAATATGAATATTCCTTTCAAGCTGAAGGAATCTGAGGATGACATGTGCAAGAAGGACTTTCTGACCTTCCCCTGAAGCAAGTTTTAAGACCCCTATGTGAGAGGTACCATTCCTCTCTCCTTAGAGATAAGGAGAAAAGTCTCCTTATCTCCAAGGAGGAGGGCACTGGGAAGAATCTGAACTAACTGGCCTTGCTAGATTCCCTCAGTTTACCATACTTGGCTCACCTTTGTCCTCTCACATCTTCCCACAGCTTTTCCCTCTTCCTTATATCTGGTATGAGAACACTCAGGATTAACCATTTCTTTGGGTCTTCATTTCCTTATGAAGGCTCCCAAGTCACATAAAACTTGCATAAAATCAATTTGTATGTTCTTCTCCTATTAATCTGTCTTTGTCAGTTTAATTTTCAGACCCATCCAGGGACCCTAAGAGGGTAGAGGCACAGAGTTTCTGTTGGGGATGATAAAAAGGTTCTAGAGAGAAACAATGATGGTAGTTGCACAATGATATGAATGTACTTAATGCCCCTGCATTGTACATGTTTAAAAGGTTAGAATGGTAAATTTTCAACATATATATTAGTGCACACACACCAAAGAAGATCACTAGTTGGAAGTCAAGTAGGTTTCAAAGCTCTTTCAGAGCTCCAGACATTCCAAATCGTCTTCCTTTTTTTCTTCTCATTAAGTTAAATAATTGTTAAGCATTTGTTGAGAACTTTTGTACCAAACACTGTGCTATGCACAGCAGAAAATTCAAAATAAGACATCTTTCTTTCCGTGAAATCCATCATTTAGTTTTCTTAAATCGAGATTAAGGGAAAGCTGTTCAATTTTTTATACAGTTTTGTGTTCTTTGTTGGGAAAGGCTTGTTAATAGGTGTGTTGAGGGGGAAAAAATTTCTTATACAAATAAATAATAAAACAAAGTTAAATGGATTTATTTTAAACAAGGGACTTCTTTAATATGCTAATGTGTATTTTGAATCTCCTAGACAGGGACTTAGCAAATGGCCTTCCTAAACTTATTTGATCAGGAATTCTTTGTTCTCTTGAAGTCCAATTAATTAACATCTCCCTTATACTGTGCCTGCAGAAGCTGAGCTACAGATGTACCAGCTATGTGGGGGATTCTCTTTATGTGGGGCTTAGTATGTGATGCAAGCTGTAATTATGATACAAATGTGCAGTTTATTTTATCCCTAAGTGTTCTAGCATATGTACATGATGATTTTTAACATTTTTTAAAAATTAAAAACATAGATTAAATGTTAAATAGAGACAATAAAAGTAATTTTCTAAAGTAATTTCTTATTTCAACGGAGAGTTCTCTATCTCCTTTAGATGACTTTTAGAATTCTTTTTAAAAAGTTATTTCCATTTTGGAGAGAAAGACTTGCTAATGGAGATTTTGCAGAAAATGTGATGCTGGCTTTGTGGTCTGTAATTTTTAAACATTTTTACTTTTAGAAAAATAAAGCACCAATTCTCATTTTTTTTCTTGATAAAAGTATTTCTACTAAGGTGTATTCCAATCAACAGCTATAGGACCTGTGATATTATCTATGCCTTTGGATAATTGCACTATATTTTGCAGCTCATTAAATCCATCATTTAAAATACATCTCCTTTTCCCATTACTAGACTTGGACTTCAAGTCATAACCTGCAACAATATACTCTCTCATTTTCTACATATTCTCTAGTTTTGTACCATTTCTTCACAATTAATCATGGTGGACCAATTTAAGTGCAATTAGTATCTGATTAAAGTCAAAGATACAGCAAATCTGAGCCCAGTTCATGATTTTAATGTTGGTGCCAATTATATTTTCATTAGTAGTATCACTTTCATGTTTATAAAATATTGAGTGAATGCACTAGGATATTCAAATAATTGCATGGGCATTGCAAAGGGATCGAGATGATGAAGCTGTCGAGATCAAATGTTTGGCTGTCAGGTAGAAGGCCCTTGTGATGGCGTGAAATATTTATCATTGAAGGATGAAAGTCTACACTCAGCATGGGAAAGAGGAGTTAGCTGTGTAAATGCACAGTAGATGGAAGTGCAAGTTATCTGCAAGTCACACATTTTAAAGCTAGCGGCTTCCTGAAATAGAGCATGACAATCCTATGTGGGTTCAAGGATTAAAATCCTACTGGATGACTACAGAGGCCTTCATGGAGGAGGACACATTTGGGCTGGATTCTGAGGGATCAACAGGAGTCCCCCAAATTATTCCAGATGGAAGAAAGAGGCTGAGATATGGGAAAATACACAGGTGACGCTAGTGGTAGAGAACCCAATGCAGGAGACCTAAGAGACACAGGTTCAATTCCTGGGTCAGGAAGATCCCCTGTAGGAGGGTATGGCAACCCACTCCTGTATTCTTGTGTGGAGAATCCTGTGACAGAAGAGCATAGCTACAGAGGGCTACAGTCCATAGAGTCGCAGAGTCAGACAAGACTGCAGCAACTTATCACACAAGCACGCACTCACTAAGAAAGTCATCTGGTGATGCCAAGCCTAGAGCGAATGAGAGATATGGAAGTAAATGAGACTAGAAAACAATAGATTAAGGCCAGATCATTAATGCTGACAATTTTAGACTTTATTCTCTAAGTAATTGGGAGCTGAGGAGCGTTTCTGAGCAGAGGGCATGATCTGTGTTGCAGAACAATTACTCTGGTGGACCCACAGGGAACAGATGAGACTTGAATGAGGCAGGGGGGCTGGGAGGCTAATGAGGATGTTATAACTGTCTACCGAAAAATGAGGAAGACTTGATTGAATGGAAAGGAAGCAATGAATAGGAGAGAGATTTCAAAAAGAAAATTAACTGAGCTTGGTGAGCAAATCAATTAGAAATGAATTTGTATGCAAAAAACAGAATTTCTGCTGTATAGGGCTTAACACATAGGCACTTATTTTACTCAAGAAAATGCAGGTGGCTGCAGGTGTTTGTGCAGAAGCTTGCCAATATCTGGGAAATTCTCAGTTCCCTTGGTTTCTGCCCCATGTTGCTGAATGACCCTCTGTTTCACAGCCAACTTTAGGTGTCATGGGCCAGAGGCTTTCTCACTTCTCAGCCTCAAACTGCAGTGAAAGCTGGGGAAGTTGAGGACTGGAGGGTCTTGGTTACCTAGGAGTGACCATGGTCCAAGCCAGGAGCTGATCACAATGTCTTTTTGGAAAAAGAAAAAATTAGCATGGAACAAATAGGCATTGGATATTAGGTGGACGATTAACAGAATTTGCCACAGTTACTAATTGGATATGGGGGTTTTGAGGATTGAATTGTGTTCCCCTAAAATTTCTTTTCACCAGAACCTGAGAATATGGCTTTATTTAGAAATAGATCCTTTGCAAATATAAATAAGGTAAGGATTGTGATGAGAACTTACTAGATTAGGATGAGCCCTGTGTACAATGAGAGTGTCATTGTAAATGTCAGAGATAAAGCCAGACACTAGTTAAAGTGATAAGGACAGGCTTTAATCAGTAACAAACCATCACAATACGGAAGAGGCTCCTTTATAAACGAATTCAACTTCAACTTGTGCAGAATAAAAGAGTTGGGAAAGAGAAAGGAGAAAGGGGGGGCATTGAGCAGCAGCCAGGAAGTGGAAGTTTATGAAAAATGGGAAGCAGGGGGAGGGAGGTTTGGTCCATGTGAAATCCATCTGTGTTTGTTGTTGTTCAGTCACTCAGTTGTGTCTGACTCTCTGTGACCCCATGGACTGCAGCATGCCAGGCTTCCCTGTCATTCAACATCTTCTGGAGCTTTCTGAAACTCATACCCATTGAGTGAATGATACCATCAACCATCTCAGCCTCTGTCACCCCCTTCTCCTGCCTTCAGTCTTTGCCAGCATTAGTGTCTTTCCTAATGAGTCAGCTCTTCAAATAAGGTGGCCAAAGTATTGGAGCTTCAGCTTCAGCATCAGTCCTTCCAATGAATATTCAGGATTGACTGGTTTGATAGCCTTGCAGTCCAAGGGACTCTCAAGAGTCTTTTCCAACACCACAGTTCAAAAGCATCAATTCTTCGGTGCTCAGCTTTCTTTATAGTTCAACTCTCACATCCATACATGAGTACTGGAAAAACCATAGCTTTGACTAGATGGACCTTTGTTGGTAAAGTGATGTCTCTGCTTTTTAATGTGCTGTCTAGATTGTTCATAGCTTTTCTTCCAAGGAGCAAGTGTCTTTTAACTTCATGGCTGCAGTCACCATCTGCAGTGATTTTGAAGCCCAGAAAAATAAAATGTCTGACTGTTTCCATTGTTTCCCCATCATTTGCCATGAAGTTTCAGGACCAGATGCCATGATCTTCATTTTGTGAATCTTGAGTTTTAAGCCAGCTTTTTCACTCTCCTCTAACTTTCATCAAAAAGCTCTTTACTTCCTCTTCGCTTTCTGTCATAAGGATGGTGTCATCTGCATATCTGAAGCTATTGGTATGTCTCCCTGCAATCTTGATTCCAGTTTGTGATTCACCCAGCGTGGCATTTCATATTATACATACTCTGCATAAAAGTTAAATCAGCAGGGTGACAGTATACAGCCTTGACCTATTTCTTTGCCAATTTTGAACCAGTCCATTGTTCCATGCCAAGTTCTAACTGTTGCTTCTTGACCTGCATACAGATTTCTCAGGAGGCAGGTCAGGTGTTCTGGTATTCCCATCTCTTTCAGAATTTTCCAGTTTGCTGTGATCCATACAGTCAAAGGCTTTAGCGTAGTCAATGAAGCAGAAGTAGTTGTTTTTTCTGGAACTCTCTTGCCTTTTCTTTGATCCAACAGACATTGGCAATTTGACCTCTGGTTTCTCTGCCTCTTCTAAATCCAGCTTGAACATCAGGAAGTTCTCAGTTCACGTACTGTTTAACCCTAGCTTAGAGAATTTTGAGCATCACTTTGCTAGCATGTGAGACGAGTGCAATTGTGCACTAGTTTGAATATTCTTTGGCATTGTCTTTCTTTGGAATTAGAATGAAAACTGACCTCTTCCAGTCCTGTGGCCTCTGCTGAGTTTTCCAAATTTGCTAACATACTGAATGTAGCACTTTCACAACATCATCTTTTAGGATTTGAAATAGCTCAGCTGGAATTCTATCACCTTGACTAGCTTTGTTTGCAGTGATGCTTCTTAAGGCCAACTTAACTTCACCTTCCAGGATATCTGGCTCTAGATGAGTCATCACACCATTGTGATTATCTGGGTCATTAAGATCTTTTTTGTATAGTTCTGTGTATTCTTGCTACCTCTTCTTAATATCTTCTGCTTCTGTTAGGTCCATACCATTTTTGTCCTTTATTGTGTCCATCTTTGCATGAAATGTTCACTTGGAATCTCTATTTTTCTTGAAGAGATCTCTAGTCTTTCCCATTCTATTCTTTTCCTCTATCTTTCTCTGGATTTTTAACTGTCACTTATCAGAGTTAGGCTCCTACCCTCACACAGAGATGGGAATATAAGACTATCATTAGGTGCTGGCTGAAACAAACAGGATGTCACCTAGAGCCAGATATCCTGGAATGTGAAGTCAAGTGGGCCTTAGAAAGCATCACTATGAACAAAGCTAGTGGAGGTGATAGAATTCCAGTTGAGCTATTTCAAATCCTGAAAGATGATGCTGTGAAAGTGCTGCGCTCAATATGCCAGCACATTTGGAAAACTCAGCAGTGGCCACAGGACTGGAAAAGGGCAGTTTTCACTCCAATCCCAGAGAAAGGCAGTGCCAAAGAATACTCAAACTACCGCACAATTTCACTCATCTCACATGCTAGTAAAGTAATGCTCAAAATTCTCCAAGCAAGGCTTCAGCAATATGTGAACTGTGAACTTCCTGATGTTCAAGCTGGTTTTAGAAAAGGCAGAGGAACCAGAGATCAAATTGCCAACACCCGCTGGATCATTGAAAAAGCAAGAGAGTTCCAAAAAACATCTATTTCTGCTTTATTGACTATGTCAAAGCCTTTGACTGTGTAGATTACAATAAACTGTGGAAAATTCTGAAAGAGATGGACATACCAGACCACCTGACCTGCTCCTTGAGAAACCTGTATGCAGGTCAGAGAGCAACGGTTAGAACTGGACATGGAACAACAGACTGGTTCCAAATAGGAAAAGGAGGACATCAAGGCTGTATATTGTCACCCTGCTTATTTAACTTATATGCAGAGTACATCATGAAAAACACTGGGCTAGAAGAAGCACAAGCTGGAATCAAGATTGCCGGGAGAAATATCAATAACCTCAGATATGCAGATGACACCACCCTTATGGCAGAAAGTGAAGAGGAACTAAAAAGCCTCTTGCTGAAAGTGAAAGAGGAGAGTGAAAAAGTTGGCTTAAAGCTCAAAATTGAGAAAACGAAGATCATGGCATCCAGTCCCATCACTTCATGGGAAATAGATGGGGAAACAGGGAAAACAGTGGAAACAGTGTCAGACTTTATTTTTCTGGGCTCTAAAATCACTCCAGATGGTGATTGCAGCCCTAAAATTAAAAGACGCTTGCATAGGATATATACTTAATATCCTAGATAGCATATTAAAAGCAAGAGACATTACTTTGTCAACAAAGGTCCGTCTAGTCAAGGCTATAGTTTTTCCAGTAGTCATGTATGATTGTGAGAGTTGGACTATAAAGAAGGCTGCGTACAGAACTGATGCTTTTGAACTGTGGTGTTGGAGAAGACTTGAGAGTCCCTTGGACTGCAAGGAGATCCAACTAGTCCATCCTAAAGGAAATCAGTCCTGGGTGTTCATTGGAAGGGCTGATGTTGAAGCTGAAGCTCCAATACTTTGGCTACCTGATGTGAAGAGCTGACTCATTAGAAAAGACCCTGATGCTGGGAAAGATTGACGGCAGGAGGAGAAGGGGACGACAGAGGATGAGATGGTTGGATGGCATCACCGACTCAATGGACAAGAGTTTGGGTAAACTCCGGGAGTTGGTGATGGACAAGGAGGCCTGGTAGGCTGCAGTTCAATGGGGTCGCAGAGAGTAGGACCTGACTGAGCGACTGAACTGAACTGAACTGAACTGAAGCAAACAGAAAGTTCTTTGGACAGCCTTGAGTTTAGGAGGGTGGACTAGTCATCCTAGGAATTCGACCTTGAACTGTTAGAAACCACACTAGTGTTTCTTCAAGTCTTTGTGTGTAGATGGAAAAGTGAAAGTGAAAGTCGCTCAGTCCTGTGCAAGTCTTTGTGTCCCCAAGGACTACACTGTCCATGGAATTCTCCAGGCCAGAATACTGGGATTGGTTAGCTTTTCCCTTCTCCAGGGGAATCTTCCCAACCTAGGGATCAAACCCAGGTCTTCCACATTGCAAATGGTTTCTTTACCAGCTGAGCCACAAGGGAAACCCAAGAACACTGGAGTGGGTAGCCTATCCCTTCTCCAGCAGATCTTCCCAACCCAGGAATTGAACCAGGGCATCCTATATTTCAAGTGGATTCTTTACCAACTGAGCTATCAGGGAAGTCCAGATGAGAAGGGAGGATGTACAAAATCATTTGCTGAGTTGGCAGTTTTAATAGGCCAAGGCTAAGGCCTCGTCAAGTAGAGGGCTTAGAGGAGCCTGAGCAGAGTTTGGTAAAAGGAGAGAATGGTTGTCATAAATAGAAAGTGGAAAAGGCCATGTGAAGACGAAGGCAGAGATTGGAGTTATGCTCCCCAAAATCAAAGAACACCAGGGGTCATCAGAAGAGACAAGAGGCAAAATAAAATCCTTCCCTAGAACATTTGGAAGGAGCATGGCTCTGCCATTTTGATTTTTAGTTTCTGGCCTCTTAAACTCTGAGAAATCAGTTTCTGCTTTCTAACGACCTAGTTTGTGGCAAATTTTCCCAGCAGCTCTAGGAAACTAATATACACTTGAAGAAGAGGGAGACACTTTGAACCCTAGGAGTCTGGGAAGACATTACTACCGTGGGTTGACATGTTGCCTACAAGACATCTGGGAAATATTAATAAGGAGATGAGAATATGGCAGGGTTTGGGATTATGGATTTAGGCTTGAAGCATGAATAATAATGAGACTTCTGGGGAAAGAAAAGTAAATTTCATCAAACAATAGTGTACAACTTAGACCATAATTGTAGTGCTTAATTGCCCACTTCAACACAGTTGTTTCCCTCCCATTTCCAAATTCTATTTCTGTGTGGTGGGGTGGAGAGAAAGCTAGCATCGTTGAGGGTTAATGAAATCTGGCTTATAAGAACCAACAAATTTCCACAAGTTTGGAAGCAGTCATTAGCAAAGCTTTAATTTCCCATTTGCCTTAGTAGCAAATTTAGCGGCCCTTTCTAAACTTCACCATGGATTGCTATCTCTATTAGTTGTTTTTTTTTTTAATAAGAAAACACCACCACAGTGTTGTTGCATCTGCAGAGTTCATAATGTAATTCGTTTATATTTCTAGTATTGTATTTATCCCAATGCATTGTAATTATCGTTCTGTCTCCCCCTCTAAATTATGTGAGTTTCTTGAGAGCAATGATCCATATTTGTATCTCAATTACCTAATACAGAATTCAGCACTTAAGAATTTGTGTAATACTTGTTGCATCTATTGCAGTAACAATAGAAGCTAAGGGCCAGGCTCTGCAGCTCGATCACCTAGGATAAATTTTGGCTCTTACATATTATCTTTGTGACCTTGGGCAGATTACTAAACCTCTCTGTGCCTCAGTTTCCTCATTGTAATCTGGAATAACAATAAGACCCTCTGCATTAAAATTGTTGTGATGATTAGTAGGTATTCAGTACATGATCAATATCCACAAATATGGTATTAGATTATTATGTAGAATAAAGCCTTCTGACATTCCATACTGCAATCCAAAGTAGGCCTTCCTTATTTTATTATTTTTTTATATCTTCCTATTTCCTTCATGACAATATTATAATCTTTAGTTTAACTTACTTCTCTGCTAACAAATCGCATGAAGACAAGAACCTTGTCTGTTTAGTTTTCTACCCAATCCATGCTTAATACCTCATCTACATACAGAAGAAACTAGTAACAGTTTGTTAAAGAAATAAAATTGATGAATGTTCCATTTCATTCAATGATCTTTGAATGATCATTGATGACTCATCTATAATGTTTAGTTGAAATCGTTCTCACACAGCTAACATTTGTCGACTGAAAAAAAAATTCACAGTCTTAAAGTTGAGAGGTATATTTTATTCCACGGACAAAACTGAGGACTTAAGCCTAGGACACAGTGTCTCAGAAACTCTAAGGGACTGTTCTGAAGGGGCAGAAACTAGGACATACAGAAGGTTTTGCAACAAAGACCAGGTAGTTGAAACATCAAAAGAAGGAAAGAAAGAAAGTGAAGTTGCTCAGTCATGCCCGACTCTTTGTGACTCCATGAACCAGGTTTCTCCATTCATGGGATTTTCCAGGTAAGAATACTGGATTGGGTTGTCATTTCTTTCTCCAGGGGATCTTCCCCATCCAGGGATCGAATCCAGGTCTCCTGCATTGCAGGAAACATCAAAAGATTACTGTTAATTAAAGAATACCAGATATCTTAAGTTAAGGAATTGAGTCCTTTTCTGTGTTTGGGAAGATGCAAAAGTCTGGCCTTAGTGAAAGCAACCCTTTGAAATGTGCCTCAGCTATCTGGGGTCAGAATCCTGTGCTCAAGTTGAAGACAGACTTCATCCTGAGTCTCTTGAGGGTATATCATCAGAGGTGGCTGCAGTGGATGACTGATAGATAGAGGTACAAGTCCAGTCTCCATCCCAAGTTCCCTCGGGGTGCACCATCAGGGTGACTGTAATGTGATGGCTTGATGGTGGCAACACCCTTTGTGTACTGATAGTTCACACACTGAAATTCCTTCTAACTTGAAATTCAAAGAAAAGTAATGTGACAACAATAGGCCTTCAGCCAGATCTGAGAAAGAAGGACTTCCTATTATTTCTAGGACCAACTATCTGAAAATAGGATAATATATCATTATAGGTATATGCTCTTTTTATTTCCTATTTCTGCCCTTCAGGGCAGTTTTGACATTGGAATAACTAACAATAATATCATGTTCTTAGGGAAAGAATGATCACTTTCTTGTGAGAAGATTCAAGACAGGTTCAGGGGAGCAAAAATTGCCACCCCAAAATGTTTTGTTGGCATGCAGATTATTTACAGCTGAAAACAATGCCCAGGAGACTCAGGAAGAAACTTTGGCTTTCTCCTGGATGCCTAGAAGAATATAGACAGAAGACTTGTTCCCGGAAGGGAGCTGTCACCATAGAAAACTATAATGTGAACTAAGTGTGCAGACTATAGTCCTCAGTAAGATCCCGAATAAAACTTAACTCACAACTCTTACCTTGTACGTTTTCCTATTAGTTGACACTACGCAGGGTACCTGCCAAATATTGCAACTTAGCATATTAGTTATTTTTATCTGTTGAAATTTGAAAAAAAAGCCATGTAAAGGAAAGACTTTTTTACTTCCCCTGAAGCAGGTCATAAAACATTCAATGAGAAGCGCCCTCCCTATACCTGGAGGAAAGGAATATCCTAATCTCTAAAGATAGAGGGCCACAGGGAAGAATCCAAGTGCACAGTCCCTATCCCACCCCGCTGGTCCCTCTGACTATACAGCTCATTCATACTCTTTATCCCATTGTGTCTTTCCAGAACTTTCCACTCTTCATCAAATCTAGCATAAAAACACTCAGGTTTAACCATTCTTTGAGTTTCCTTATGAAGTCTCTTGTGTCACATAAAACTTACATTTAATAGATTGCCATGTTTTTCTCCTGCTAATCTTCCTTTTGTTATAGGGATCCCAACAGAGAACTTAGAAAGGTAAAGGAAAAAGATATTCTTCCTCCCCTCCACTGGAATAAAGTTTATGCGAATTTCCTGTTTTTTTAATATGATTCATATAGAGGGGAATTCAATGATGAAGAGTCAGCTTTTTTAAAAATTGATCCCTCTGTTGGGATGCTAAAAGGATTTAGGAAATAAAAACTAAAAGAATCTTTACAATATTAAAAGTTTTCAAATCAAAATGCAAGCTAGTCTTATTTACCGTAAAGCCTGTCTCATTGCTTTGTTCTGCCATCCTTCTATACATTTGCCCGGAGAGGACAGCAAACAAAGGAGGAATATGTAAACATGTTAATCATTTCTAACTTGCCATCTATGACAATTCATGGTACTGAAATCAGAAAGGATGGGATCACTTTTCCATTTCTTTAAGGTCACCAAGGACAGACAAGCTCAGGACATACTGTATTTGTCAGAAGCAAAAGAGATGACTAGGGAGATGGCAATGACAAATCTGTTCTAGGCTTAGCTCATTTTACTGAAGAATGTGTGTCCCCTTCTGACATTTATCAAAAGAAATTCAATTTTATAAAAAGAAGGATGTCAAATAATAGTACATAGCTAACACTCATTCTGCGGCTGTCAGAAGGCCAGATGGGGGCAAAAAGGAAAAGGGTAGATGGAAGAAAAAGTCATGCTGGCAAGAAACAGAAAGCCAACAGGGTGAAAGGTCAGTTCTAATATGCTTACAGGCTTGAATACATTTCTAATTATGTCACATAGTTTTGAGATCCATATTAGTGCCTACTTCACACTTTGGAACACTGTTTTTCATTTTCTACAAATACAAGGAATGACACAAAGTAAAGGTTTTGTGTCTGTGTGTGTGTGTTTGTTTTTTGTTGTTCTCTTTTTCTGTTTTTTTTTCTTCTACATCAGGGAAGAAAGCTAATGAAACCTGGTAAAATCCCACAGCACCAGGTACAATGAAATGTACCCCATGGGCAAGCAATCTATATTTCTTACAGTGATGATGATGATTTTTCTTTGGCAGGAAAGGATATTATGGGTCAAAGAATAAAACCAAAAGTTGAGACAGAGGTAGTAGAAAAAAAGAAGTCAGATTAAGATCAAAGTAGGGGATTCTATTAGGAGACTAATGATGAAGCTGACAAAATACTGTAACAAGTGAGTGTTTTTACCATACTGCATAAAAATATTGGATTAAGCTACAAATTAAATCTCTTTCTCAGTGAGGGGTTTCTGCAGGACAGAAGCAATTAGGCTGCTGTCTACTGAAGACAGGAAACTTGATTAACAGATCCAAAAAGACAGCGTAGGGAAGATGGGTTTAACACCAGGAGGTGAAACACCAACTGTTATGCAAATTGACTTTTCTCAAAATGTTGGATAATTTCAATCAAGGACTGAAATACACTTTTTTTTTTTTTTAAACATCACTGTTCTCTGGCCTTAAACTCCGCAATGCAATTTCTTATTAAATAACTGCTACTGATGCATGTGTCACAGTCAAATTCCTGAGGTGGGTACTGAGACACTGCAGAACATTTCACCATAAAACTGATTTTTGCTTGTTTTCCAAATTTTCAAACATCCAAGGTGTTCTAGCTAAGGATGGCTGAGCAAGCAGCTTGTGGGACACTGGCTGTGAAGTGTTTGTGTCTAACCTTTTTGAGTCCCGTACTCTCTGTAAGGTACCTATTTGGTGCAGTCCAAGCCAACTTGTTCTTGTTTAGAATAAGGACTCTAAGGAGTGGCTACCATTTGTTAATGACAAAATACTTGTGTGTATTTTTCCCACTAATAAGACATTGTGCTAAAGCCAGAGACTGCTACTGCTACTACTAAGTCGCTTCAGTCGTGTCCAACTCTGTGCGACCCCATAGACGGCAGCCCACCAGGCTCTGCCGTCCCTGGGATTCTCCAGGCAAGAACACTGGAGTGGGTTGCCATTGCCTTCTCCATTGTGTGAAAGTGAAAAGTGAAAGTGAAGTTGCTCAGTCACGTCTGACTTGTAGCGCCCGACTTGTAGCGACCCCATGGACTGCAGCCTACCAGGCTCCTCCATTCATGGGATTTTCTAGGCAAGAGTACTGGAGTGGCTTGCCATTGCCTTCTCCGAAAGTCAGAGACAGGACACCAGAAATCCAGGAAACATTGTAACTATTTATTCTTCATTAACTCAAATTTGTACTTACTGTCCTGGAGATTTTCAAATTCAAAGTCCTAAAAGTATGCAGAATATTTAAAAATGTATCTGTAATCAAGTATCTTTCCTTGAACAAAAATAAGTCAGGTTCCGCAGCACATAAACCAGATCTTTCTATTTCTTCTTGGAAGATGATGAGAAGAATTAAAATCATGTAGATGATCTACTGGAATTAATATAGTCATCTTCATACATATTATTACCAGCGAAATTTTCAAGGTTTAAATTTTTTCATGAGACTGGCCACACACATTTGCATAAATCCTTTGATCCAGGGAATATGATCAAATCAACTAAATAAGTTAACATACAAACTTTTAACTCTTCACATCAAGGGTTGTCGAACTTTTTCTCTGAAGTACTAGATAGTAAATGTGTTCGCCTTTGCATTCCAGACAGCCTCTCACAAGAACTCAGCTTTGTTCTGTAGGGACACAAAAGCAGCCAGAGGACTCTGCAGAAGTAAACGGGCTTGGCTGTGTTCCAATACAGTGTTATTTACAATAACAGGCAACGAACTTTGGCCTGCAAGCCACAGTTTGCTGACTCATGCTTTATATCATTTTATCCCCTTCATTTCTTTTCATTTATCCTCTATCATGATGTCACAGCCTCGTACTGAGAATGCAGCAAAGCTGTGGCTACAGACCAAACATTGTAAACAAAGATTGCAGGGGAAGAGGAATGTGAAAATTTGTTTAAAAAATATGTACTAAATTAGTAATAGAATATACACTGAAAAACTTCAGAGTTAACAGTCCTTTCCCCACCTTGCTGCTTGAGAGATCTTTCTAAAATGCAAATTTGATCTTGGAACTCTCTAGCTGAAAATGTTTTACCTGCAGCAGACAGCCGGCTCTTTAGCTTGTCACAAACGTCTCATCCCATGGCTGACCCTGTTTTCCTCCCAACTTCATCTCTTGCTATGTCTTCTTCTCACATTCTGTGCTCCAGCTACACAGAGGGAATCATAATTTCCATAGTGCTATGTGCATTCTGGCCTTCCAACACATGCACTATTATTCACTGTGCTTGAAACCTATTAACAACACTGACCTCACTAACTCCTTGAGGACTGAACTCGGGTGTCTCAGGTGACTTTTACTCCCAGCCTGTGCTATCAGGAGGTGACTATTTTCTTGTCTATTGACCCTGATAAATATTAAATTCTTGAAAGTTGAAACTGCATTTTTTAAAAGCATGATGCCTAGCAATGGAGAACAATCCATAAGTAATTATTCAATCAATCAATCAGTCAATTAAATGAGCTTTGTGGGTCCCTCCACTTCATCCTATAAATATAATTGTTCCTAACAATGAGCAATCTCTTTTCTTTAGCATACCATCTATAAATGATACACAAACAACTAATACAGAAATGAAAAAAAATTAGTTCAAGCAGTAATTTATATCCTATAAGCAGGGGGAAGTGTTAATAAAGTCCATTTGCATGCTTGCTTCAGCAGCACATATGCTAAAATCTGAATGATACAGAGATTAGCATGGTCCCTGTGAAAGGATTACCTACATGGGAAAAGAATCTGAAAAAGAACATATATATGTATGAAGTATGAAGTGTTAGCTGTTCAGTCGTGTCCAACTCTTTGCAGCTTCGTGGACTGTAGCCTGCCAGGCTTCTCTATCCATGAAATTCTCCAGGCAAGACTACTGGTGTGGGTAGCCATTCCCTTGTCCAGGGGATCTTCCTGACCCAGGGATCAAACCTGGGTCTCCTGCATTGCAAGCAGATTCTTTACCATCTGAGCCGGCAGAGAAGCCCCAGATATATGTAAATGTACAACTAAATCACTTTGTTGTACACCTGAAACTAATACAACATTGTAAATCAACTATACCTCAATATAAAATAAGTTTTTAAAAACCGCTTTGCATTTACCACATAAGTAGGAATCTTTTCTCAACTGCTAATCATACAAGAGCCAGGTTTTATATGAAGAGCAATTAAACATTTATAGGATCTACAGGAGACATGAACAGATGCTATTTAAAGACATCCAGAAGAAAAGACTACAGAAAAAATAAATTTGTGTTTCAGTGGGAAACTATACATTAGACTTTAGCCTTTCATAATCTTTGCACTATTTTACAACTTTTATAATTGATGCACATGCACATTCTGTCTGGTCTGGAAGAGTTTCAGTTGACTTCCCTCCATTCCTTTTTGTGCTGTGCTGTGCTAAGTTGCTTCAGTTAAGTTCAGATCAGTCGCTCAATCGTGTCCGACTCTTTGCAACCCCATGAATCACAGCACGCCAGGCCTCCCTGTCCATCACCAACTCCTGGTGTTCATTCAAACTCATGTCCATCGAGTCGGTGATGCCATCCAGCCATCTCATCCTCGGTCGTCCCCTTCTCCTCCTGCCCCCAATCCCTCCCAGCATCAGGGTCTTTTCCAATGAGTTGACTCTTTGCATGAGGTGGCCAAAGTACTAGAGTTTCAGCTTTAGCATCATTCCTTCCAAAGAACACCCAGGGCTGATCTCCTTTAGAATGGACTGGTTGGATCTCCTTGCAGTCCAAGGGACTCTCAAGAGTCTTCTCCAACACCACAGTTCAAAAGCATCAATTCTTTGGCTAAGTTGCTTCAGTTGTGTCAAATTCTTTATGACCCCTAAGGTTGGTAACCCGCCATGCTGCTCTGTCCATGGGATTCTCTAGGCAAGAATACTGGAGTGGGTTGCCATGCCCTCCTCTCATTCCTTTTTACTTCATAGAAATTAGTGCCTTTTGACTTTTCCTTTAAGCCAGTTACACCAACTACCTGATTCCCTCACTGAATGACTAAAATAAAATCTTCAACACATGCTCACTTTAAAATCCTTATGAGAGTCATGATTTTATCTTTTCCAAAAAAATTATCTTTTAACAGTTTTGGAGGTTCCACTGAGATGCTCAGTGGATTCAGGCATCAGAGCCAGGAAAACTTCATAAGGAGAGAAGTGCACTCCGTGGGCAACTTAGGCCCAGGTTAGTCTTCTCTTGGCTTCCAAAGGTAAACCCAAAATGGCAATAAAACTTTGCTTCCTCTGTGCTTTTCTAATTTTAAGTTGCCTCTTTACCAGTTTTACATTTTGTGTTTGGATTTTGCGGGGGTCAATACGTTCTTTCCCAGTAGTTGTTAGAAATTTGACTTCATGACCTGATCATTGATGATCTCTGTAAATGAAGTAACAGTTAATAGAGAACCCAGCTGACCAAGAGAAAGCAGAGAATCTGGCATGTGAGTCTTCTCTGTTTGTCTGTTTTGATACCTAATCAATTAAGAATTTTGTGTCCATTCGTGAAATTTTTATTTCTGTGTTTACTCTTGACCCATGACTAAAATTTCAGAATAGATGCTATAAGCTTTCTCCCTTTCTCTTTGTATATCTGTATGTCACTATAATTTAGAAAGGCTTTTACCTCTTATGTGAGGAGCCTGATGGGCTATGGTCCATAGGGTTGCAAAGAGTCAGACACCACTGAAGTGATTTAGCATGCAAAATTCTCAGAAAATAGGGAAATTGAAGTTCTCTTACTTTCAGTGTGGCAGATTTAAAAAGTATTCAGCTCAGAAATGTTTTAAGAGTTCACTTTCAAATAATTTAGTTAATGAGACAAGTTTAATATTACTGGTTTTATTTTTTGAAAGTTATGTCATCTATGATTTGTCATTATTAAGTAAAATACATAAGTATAGATGTTTACTTTACTTGAATATGTACTACCTAATCTTAAATAGATTCACTAATTGAATAAACTTATATTACTTCTACTTAATGTTTAAGATTATGAAAAACATAAATTTGTGTTTACCCAGATTAAATTATTATTCCAATAAATTTATGTCAATAATAATTATGTTTTGTCATATGTCAGCTCAAAGATAATTTCTAAGAACTGTAGATAACTTAAAACCTTGAAACGACAGTAACTTGAGTTAATTAATGGACATTCATTAGATAATTACTATAGCAGTATCTTAAGACAGTAAGATAAAATACTGAAATACTAATTATTAATCATAATTTCAAGTTAATATCCATTTCCTTCTTATTTTTATGAATCTGTCTCTTGAGTCGGTAATGAATGTACTCATTTTTGCCCCTTGAGAAGCAAATATAAATGATGTGTGTGGTTCTAGAAAGCTGCATTAGGTATGTTCATGGCCTCTGCAAATGTAGTACAGAATGCTGGTGTGTGACAGACAATTATTCATTCCCCAATTTTTTTCTGTGAAATAGAAGTTAGCTGCTTTGGGTAAAAGTAATAACTGTTATATGGTTTACACTATACTTAGGAGTCATAGCTTCAGAGAAATGCAGCTATGTATATACTATCATTTGGAGAGAAAAAGAGTAATTCTTTCCCAAAGGAGCTGGACCTATGTGTTCTCCAACCCTCTCTGGGGTTCTCAAGCTTCTTGAGAACCCCAGATAATTAAAACTGTCTTTGAGATTTTCCAGAGGGCTCTTTTAAAGTCACAAAGATTTGTTCCTTCACCTTATAAAAAGAGACGTGCAAGAAAAAAAATTAGGTTTATTTGATATGCTATTGTTGATGAGTTATGTAAAAAGAGCCCTCAAATCAGAAAAGATGGTTAGCCTAATCTAGGTTAAATTTGTATGAGTGTAAGCTTCAGAAATTGAAATATAAATGTGGCATTTCTGGAGATTTGCTTATTCCCTCACTGTCAATGACATGTTTCCATTTATCAGAGTCCTGGTGTGACTCTGCTTACTATCAGACAACAACAATGTAGAGTTATCATATAACTTATATAAGTTATATATATCATTATATAACTCTACAACAATGTAGGGTTATAATTTTAGCTAGTATTTTTTATATACCAGTTTTATTGAGATATAATTCACATTCTGGACAATTCAACCATTTAAAGTGTATAATTCAGTGGTTCTTTGTATATTATACAACCATCACCACAGTCCATTTTAAAATAATTTTATCACCTTTAAATATTGTGTTGTAGTTGTTCAGTCACTAAGTCGTGTCCAACTCTTTGCGACCTCATAGACCACAGCACACCAGGCTTCCCTGTCCTGCACTATCTCCTGGAGTTTGCTCATACTCATGTCCATTGAATTGGTGCTGTTATCTAACCATCTGATCCTCTGCCACCCCTTGCTTTCGCCCTCAATCTTTCCCATCATCAGGGTCTTTTCCAATAAGTCAGTTCTTTGCATCAGGTAATCAAAGTATTGGAGCTTCAGCTTCAGCATCAGTCTTTCCAATGAATATCCAGGGTTGATTTCCTTTAGGATTGACTGGTTTCATCCCCTTGCTGTCCATTAGGTCTCAACAGTCTTCTCCAGCACCATAATTTGAAAGCCCATTAATAATAATTCCCCATTTGCCTGCAACTCACCAACCCAGATTTACCTATTCTGGACATTTCATATAAACAGAATCTTATAATATGTGATCTTTTGTAATTGATTTCTTCCTCTTAGTATCCATATTGTAAAATGTACCAACATTTCATTCCTTGTTATTGTCTGTTGTTACAGTGTATGAATATAACACACTTTACTTATCCATTCATCAGTTTGTGGGCACTTGGTGTGGTTTTTTCATTTTTTGAATGCTGCTATAAATAGTTATAGGCTTCCCTGGTGGCTCAGATGGTAAAGTGTCTGCCTACAATGTGGGAGCCCCAGGTTTGATCCCTGGGTTGGGAAGATACTCTGGAGTAGGAAATGGCAACCCACTCCAGTACTCTTGCCTGGAAAATCCCATGGGCGGAGGAGCCTGGTAGGCTGCAGTCCATGGGGTCACAGAGAGTTGGACAGGACTGAGCGACTTCACTTTCACTTTTCACTTTCATGCATTGGAGAAGGAAATGGCAACCCACTCCAGTGTTCTTGCCTGGAGAATCCCAGGGACGGGGAAGCCTGGTGGGCTGCCATTTATGGGGTCACACAGAGTCGGACACGACTGAAGCGACTTAACAGCAACAGCAACAGCATAGATAAATATTATAGATCCAAGTTTATATGTTGACATATGTTTTCACTTCTCTTGAATATATACCTTAAAGTAGAATTGCTAGGTTATATGGTAACTCTGTGTTTAACTGTCTTTATGATAACTGTATGTTTACCTGACAGACTGTTTTCCAGAATGGTGGCTGTACCATTTTACATTACATACAGCTGTGTATGAGGATTCCAATTTCTCTACATCTTTGTCAATATTTTCTGTCTTTTTGATTTTAGCCATCCTGCTGCTACTGCTAGTTGCTTCAGTCGTGTCCGACTTTGTGCGACCCTATGGACTACAGCCTGTCAGGCTCCTCTGTCCATGGGATTCTGTCAGCAGGAGTACTAGAGTGGGTTGCCATGGTCTCCTCCAGGGGATCTTCCTGATCCAGGGATTGAACCTGGGTGTCCTGCATTGCAGGCAGATTCTTTACCGCTGAGCCACCAAGGAAGTATCACTCTGTGATTTTGATTTACGTTTCCCTGATGGGTAATGATGTTGTGCATCTTTTCATCTGTTTATTGGCCGTTCTTATATCTTTTTTTTTCTTTTTTGGCTGTTCTGGGTCTTTGTTGCTGTACGTGGGCTTTCTCTGGTTGCAGTGAGTGGTGCTGCTCTCTAGTTGCAGTGCTTTGGCTTCTCATTGCAGTGGCTTCTTTTGTTTTGGAGCACACGCTCTAGAGGAGAAGGCAATGGCACCCCACTCCAGTGCTCTTGCCTGGAAAGTCCCATGGACAGAGGAGCCTGGTAGGCTGCAGTCCATGGGGTCACTAAGAGTCAGACACGACTGAGCAACTTCACTTTCACGCATTGGAGAAGGAAATGGCAACCTACTCCAGTGTTCTTGCCTGGAGAATCCCAGGGACGGGGGAGCCTAGTGGGCTGCCATCTATGGGGTCGCACAGAGTCGGACACGACTGAAGCGACTTAGGAGCAGCAGCATGCGCTCTAGACATGCAGGCTCAGTAATTGCTGCACACAGGCTCAGTGCTTTTGGTGTACAGGCTTAGTTGCTCCACAGCAGGTAAAATCTTCCTGGATCAGGGATCGAACTCACCATATCCCATGCATTAGCAAGCAGACTTGTAACCACTGACCACTAGGGAAGTCCTTGAGAAATCTTTTTACAAATCCTTTACCCATTTAAAAATTTGAGATACTTACCTTTTTATTATTTAATTGTAAGATTTCTTTGTGTAGTCTAGATACAAGTTCTTTATCAGATATACATTTTGCTAACACTTTCTCCCATTCTGTGGGTTGTCTTTTCATTTTCTTAATGATGTCCTTTGAAGCACAATTGTGATGAGGTCCAACTCACCTAATGTTTTTTGTCACTTGTATTTTTGATGTTTTATCTAGGAAGCCTTTGCCTAACCCAAGGTTGCAAAGGTTTACCTCCTATATTTTGTTCCAAGAGTTTTATTGTTTTAGCTCTTATATTTAGGTCTATGTTCTATTTTGAATTAATTTTGTGTATAATATAAGCAAAGCAGCCAACGTTATTGTTTGTGTGTGGTTATTCAGTTGTTATATTTGAGAATGATGATAATTTAGTCAAGCATGACATGTACTTTCAAGCAAGTAACATTTTAGGCTTTACAAGCAAATGCTTATAAACCCTCCTGGGTACACAGGATTCCCAGCCTTCCAGGTAAGTGTGGTAATTTACCTCCTGGTAGGCTCAAGAATCTTAGAATATTTGGGAGAACTGGAAAAGAGAGGAATTTTCCCACATTTCTAGGTAATGCAGGTGAAATCTAGGAGTGAGCTCTTACTTTAGTCTCCTAATCTCAGAATATCACCTGTCAAGAAGCTTTTAAAAGTCCATTCTGAGATTACTTATGAAAACTTACATTAAAGCAGATTTCAAAAGGCCTGCAGGGTGAAGAAGTAGTCTTATTGCCTCTGTGTAAACTACCAGGGCAAATCTACTAAGACCAATCTTATTTTGTAATCAAGAATAATCTGTTGAGATTATTTTTGATCAAAAGGGAAAATACTGTAGAAAAAAATTGTGTTTCAATGTAAAACTATACATTATATGCATATACCTTAGCTTTCTGTATTAACACATGCTAGCCTTTCATAGTCTTTGAGCTATTTTACAACTTTTAAAAAAATTGATAGACAATTATGTTCTGTCTTGTTTGATAGAGTTTCAGTTGACTTTCTTCTTCCCTCAGAAAAAAAAAAACACTTTTTCCTCCATTTGCTATTCCATTCCTTTACTCTACATAGATTGGTGCCTTTTGACTTTTCTTGGAACTGGTATAACATTTGCCAGGATTCCTCATCAGATGAGTAAAGTAAAAATCTTTAACACATGTTCATTTGTATATCTTCATGAGAGTCATGATTTTTACTTTTTTAAAAAAATTATCTTCTAATAATATATTTCAGAATGGGATGGAGATAAAATCAAGTAAGAGAGAAAAGGACAATCAAAATGTAGGTTTTGAATGTGTCTTATTTGAACAGTGTATAGATAGTATGCAAAGCCTCAAGGAGGTTGATGTTTACCAAAGTGATAAAGCCAGAAAATGAGGGTGACATAAAGATAAAGGATAAACAATAATTAGGGCTTCTCTGGTAGCCCAGCTGGTAAAGAATCCACGTGCAAAGCAGGAAACCCTGTTTTGATTCTTGGCTTGGGAAGATGCCCTGGAGAAGGGATAGGTTACCCACTCACATTTTCTTGGGCTTCCCTGGTGGCTCAGATGGTAAAGAATCTGCCTGTAATGCAGGATACCTGGGTTAGATCCCTGGGTTGGGAAGATCCCTGGAGGAGGGCATGGCAACCCACTCTAGTATTCTTGCCTGGATAATCCCCATGGACAGAGGAGCCTGGCGGGCTACAGTCCATGGGATCACCAAGAGTTGGACACAAGTGACTAAGCGCAGCGTAGCACAAACAATAAGTAAAGAAAAGGTTTTTTTTTTTTTTTTTTCACCAGGTTGAGACCTCTGGTAAAGATGTTACAATGACCAAAACCACATGAATGAATGTTCAATCCCATAATAGTCTCAAACTTCTAAATAAAAAAACCAAGAACTACCTTTTCTTATCTAAGAGAATGGCCAAAATTTAAAAGTGATACTGTCCAGAGCAGTAAGGGGTGGCAGGAATAGGTTTGTTGTTGTTTAGTCATTCAGTCATATCCGACTCTTTTGTGACCCCATGGACTGTAGCCCACCAGGCTCCTCCATCCATGGAATTCTCCAGACAAGAATACTAGAGTGGTTTGCCATTCTCTTCTCCAGGGGAATCT
The DNA here is from genome assembly GCF_029378745.1 of Bos indicus. Taxonomy (NCBI): domain Eukaryota; kingdom Metazoa; phylum Chordata; class Mammalia; order Artiodactyla; family Bovidae; genus Bos; species Bos indicus. Next base: position 57,064,000 of record NC_091763.1, on the reverse strand, counting down.
TCCCAGCCCAGGGATCAAACCCGGGTCTCCTGCACTGGCAGGTAGATTCTTTATCATTGAGCCACCTGGGAAGCCTAGCAGGAATAGGTACACTTCTGCTTTGTAAGTAAGTTATAAACTCTTTACGTGGCTGTTTAGTAATATTTGTTAAAAACTTCCCTGGAAAATGCCATGGACAGAGGAGCCTGGCAGGCTACAGTCCATGGGGTTGCAAAGAGCTAGACATGACTTAAGAGACTGAACATGCACACACGTACCTTTTAACCCGGCAACTCTACTTTTAGATATTTAATCAGTTAAAGACTGGCAAAAGTATATGATAATATATATTCAGGACATTTATTTCTAGTAATGTTATAGTAGAAAATTTCTGGAACAGTCTCCATTTCCATCAATAAGGGGTTACTTCAGAACAGAGTACATATAATAATGTAGTTTGTAAAAATTATATGGCAGAAAGTAAAGAGGAACTAAAAAGCCTCTTGATGAAAGTGAAAGTGGAGAGTGAAAAAGTTGGCTTAAACCTCAACATTCAGAAAACGAAGATCATGGCATCTGGTCCCATCACTTCATGGCAAATAGATGGGGAAACAGTGGAAACAGTGTCAGACTTTATTTTTCTGGGCTCCAAAATCACTGCAGATGGTGACTGCAGCCATGAAATTAAAAGACGCTTACTCCTTGGAAGGAAAGTTATGACCAACCTAGATAGCATATTCAAAAGCAGAGACATTACTTTGCCAACAAAGGTTCGTCTAGTCAAGGCTATGGTTTTTCCAGTGGTCATGTATGGATGTGAGAGTTGGACTGTGAAGAAGGCTGAGCACCGAAGAATTGATGCTTTTGAACTGTGGTGCTGGAGAAGACTCTTGAGAGTCCCTTGGACTGCAAGGAGATCCAACCAGTCCATTCTGAAGGAGATCAGCCCTGGGATTTCTTTGGAAGGAATGATGCTAAAGCTGAAACTCCAGTACTTTGGCCACCTCATGCAAAGAGTTGACTCATTGGAAAAGACCCTGATGCTGGGAGGGATTGGGGGCAGGAGGAGAAGGGGACGACAGAGGATGGATGGCATCACCGACTCAATGGACGTGAGTCTGAGTGAACTCCGGGAATTGGTGATGGACAGGGAGGCCTGACGTGCTGCGATTCATGGGGTTGCAAAGAGTCGAAAACAACTGAGCGACTGATCTGATCTGATATATATCTTAGAGAGCTGAAACTAGGGAAGTCCACTACATATTTTCTGTTTATATGTTTGTATTACTTTTGTAACATCCAAAAATAATGTAGTGAAAATTTAACTGTAGGAGAATCCAAGCTTTTAAACTTGAGGCAGTTTCTTTTCCGCTATTATGCAATGGACCACATCATACAAATTAGCTCATCTTTTCAATGTTTCATTGGAAGCTTATCAGCAGGAATGGGGAGGGTTGTACAACAGCTTTCTGAAATTGACCTACACAGAATGAAGAGAGGTCATTACTCTCAGAGGATTTTTCTGTGCATGTGCACAATACTCAGACTAGGATTTAATAAAGATCCATACACCCTGCCCAAACCAGTCATACCATTTACTTTAACCAACTCCTTGTCTTTGGGCAAATAACCATGAGAAGTTTACCTAAATGATTTTGAACAACTTATGGACTATGGAATGTATGTATGTGTATGTGTATATATATGTGTGTATGTGCTGTGCTCAGTCACTCAGTCATGTCCAACTCTCTGCACTCCATGAACTGCAGCCCACCAGGCTCCTCTGTCCATGGAATTCTCTAGGCAAGAATACTGGAGTGGGTTGTCATTTCCTGCTCCACATATGTGTGTGTGTGTGTGTGTGTGTGTGTGTGTATATATATATATATACACGCATATTTTTAAAATTAAAAATGACTAGTTGTCTTTTGACTGTAGTACCCAGTGAAGAACTAAGTTGCTGGAAGATGAATTAATGCCAAAAAATCTGAATATGCATTATGTAAATAATCACTTCCAAGTGAATATAATACAGATAGAATCAATATATCTTAAAAAGTTATTGGTGGAGTTAATTGATTGATTTCAAACTGCATATACTCCCAGTTTCAAAACAGGCTAATTTGAAGGTGACCCTTCAGTAGATACATAACATAATATCACTTTAAGAATTTAGATCGTAAGTTACACTAAAGTGCTATAGGAAATAGATTTGGTCAGGCAACCAAACCAATGTCACGGTTCAGTAACCATAAATACCATGGCAAATCATAGTAATTAACATTTACCACAGCCTCAGAGCATTGAAATGACTTCTGTCAGTTATACATCTGAGCAACCCAGTGACGTAGGTTATGATTATCCTGGTTTAACAGGAGGTAACTAGGGGCACAGGATGAGAAAATGACTGATTCCAGATAACCAGTATGCAGATCAATCTTCTGGACGACAGCTCCATCTGTATTGATTTTGCAAAGCCATATTTTGGAGCCTTCTACTTATTGAAAAGAATTTTAGCGAAATAAATCAAACACAGACATGTATAAGTCCCTCAACAAGGCTGTATATGTAAAAGAAATAACATAATAGACTTAACCAGGTTCCATTCCAAATTTATTTGTTTGTTCAATATGTATAGTTTCCAACTGTTTTCTATTTACACTTAAGCTACAACAAGAGACGATAGGAATATTGGGAAATAAAAAGCATGCGACCAGACTGTTTAAACTTCTTGGCAATGGTGGTGTGTAACTTTGTCATCTGTGGTTAATTCTCACATTGCTCAGGACTGGGCTCTGAACATAGTAACCAGTGGATGCTACTGACAGATCAAGATTACAGTAGGTCACAAAGGGATATTGGAGACTATTTCCCAGGAGGTGCTCAACAAACATTTATCTGTTGGTGTAGAGGCCACAGAAGCTATGCCAATAATAGGTGGCACTTTCAGGACAATAATTCTTAAGAAAAAAAAATGTTTCGTTTTTTTCCCCTTTATGGTTGGTTATCTAAATAGTTAAATATAGCCTCTTCTGCTATGGTACTTGTCCACCACCCTCCCCCTTAGAGAAACTGATTTCTGAATAATTTCTCTTGTACATGCATTTTAAAGGTGTGTAATTAACTGGTAACAGGTTGTTAGGTAGCTGATGAGGTGTGAACCAGTCACTAATTTGTTTTCTTTATTTACAACTTTCCTTGCACTTGAAGATGACAGCGTGGTGTTTTTCATTCCCTGCTTACTTCACCGGATTAAAAAGTGATTTGTGAAGCCATTTTTAATTCCTCAAATTCCATTAAAAAGGAATATCCAGGGGAGTCTTAATCAAGACATAATAGGCACTAAAATGTGATCACACAACAGCACTTCTAATGTGGCCCTATCAGCTAAAATGTTAAGGGATTGCCTCCAGTTAACTGAATTCAGCCCTAACATCGACCTACAACTTCTGGAATAACCCTTATGCATTTGGCACTGGCTCTGTTGCAAATGTTTGCAGCTAACACACTTTATTGTTTTAGAATTTATCACATGATCCACAGGGACAATTTGTTACAAAAGTGTTATTATTGTAGTATCACTAAAATAGTTTGCTTTTCCCTTCAAATTGCCTTGACTTCTATTCAATATTAGATTTTTAAAAATCAGTTTGGGAAGAAATTAAAATAGAAACATAATGGAATGAGAATTGCTAAAAATACAAGGCTGAAATATTGAAAATGCAGCTAAAACAGAAATAGCTAAGTGTAAAGTCAGTAGGTAACCAAAAGGGGTAATTTGGGACCAGGGAGAATATTATTAGATAACTTTGAAAATAAATGAGAATAAAAACTCTGTCCTGGCCTTTAAAAAAATGAAGTTATAGAATATGTGAAAACATATGTCCAAAATACCCGTAAGCCTTGGATAGACAGTTAACCAACATGCAACAAAGCATACATGTTAGTTAAATGGTAACATTCCCTTTTTTACTTGTCAAAGCTACATCAATATTTCCATCTAGAACACTGTAACTTTCAGGATCTATTTCTAGATGCTGATATGTCCTGGGGGCATCAACTCCAGAAGCTGCTATGGTGATCACTTTTGTATGATATCAACAGCCAATGTTTTTTGAGTTCTTGATTTATAGCAGGCATTTGTGGTTTTTTATCTTTTTTTAAAAAAATTATAAAACATTTTATTTGACCAAATATATTCAAAATATCATTGGTTTAACTTATGCTAGTATAAAATTATTAATAAGGTATTTTACATTTTTTCCAACTACACTCATATTGTTAACTGGCCTCATTTCAAGTGGACAGCAGCACAGTATTAAAGAGTGTCTTAGTGGCTCCCAGCAGGAGATGGTCCCCTGCCCAGCTACCTAAAACAAGCCGGCTGCTCTCCTACCACATTACTTATTAATATTTTGTTCTCTTTACAGCCCTCACTAATACCTCAAATTATCTTATTTCCTTGTGTATTCTTTGTCCCTTAAGACAAGGACTCACGTTGAATGGTGCCCTGAACAGCATAGGCTTTCATAAGTGCTCAATGTACACTGTCCCATCTCCTCCAGAAGGGGACAACAGAGGATGAGATGGTTGGATGGCATCACAGACTCAGTGGACATGAGTTTGAACAAGCTCTGGGAGTTGGTGATGGACAGGGAAGCCTGGAGTGCTGCAGTCCATGGGGTTGCAAGGACTTGGACACAACTGAGGGACTGAACTGAACGGAACTGTACACCGTCCCTGACTGAATCCATGTTCGGTCAGGCCCCTGGATCCCCTTAGCCCCCTGGAGCTGCTCCTTGGCACACGTGGCCCACCCCCCTCCCTTTTTTCTCCAGGTCCATTGCCAGAGTATGGATCATGGAGCTCTGTGTAGTGGAGCTCTGCCAGAAGACCTACCATGACTTCCTGTAGGCTCTGCATTAAGTTCTTTATGGTATTAATTCATTGAATCTCCCCAGTGACCCCAAGTACCTTAGGATGCTTATTTTATAGATGCAGGAACTAGGGCACAGTTTTACAGTTAAAAGTAACTTGCCTAAGGTTACAGAGTGTTGGGGAAATTTAATTAAAATGAAATCTGCCAACCAAGAAAATCTTCCCATAGAGGTTAGAGGAGAAAGAAAACAGTTTTATTATAGAATAAGCATCAAACCAGAATGTGATGCACATCACAGACAATCTGCTAAAAAAGACAGAGCAAGTCTTATCTTTTTTACCCCTTTTCTGTAGTCAAACAGATACAACCATGACATACATGTTCTCAAGATAAATAATAGCTAGTCCTCAAGTAAGAGGCCTAGATAGCTTCTTTTGTGACACATAATTCATCTTAGATGTATCTAGGGATACTTAGATGTACATTGGGATGACCATTCATATTAACTAATTGATTTTATTCAAAGGAAACACAAACCTCTTGTATTTTTATGACAGGAGAGTTTTGCAACTTGGAGCAAGGTGCCTAAATAAGGCATGCTTGCACCTTTCACAGAAATAAGGAGATAGTGGTGCTATCTCTCTCTTTTTTTAAATTTCATATTATTTTTCATTTATTGCCAAAACTTTGCACATGATGTTATCTTATATATTTATTTTCTTAAATTTTTATCGGAGTATAGTTACCTTATAATATTATATTAGTTTCTGCTGTGCAGCAAAGTGAATCAGCTATACATATACATATATCCCCTCTTTTTTGGACTTCCTTCCCATTTAGGTCACCACAGAGCACTGGATAGAGTTCCCTGTGCTATCCAGGAGGAACTCATTAGTTATATATCTTATACATAGTATAAATATATGTGTGAGCCCCAATTTCCTAATCCATCCCACTCCATCCCCCCCTCTTGGTGTGCTATCACTTAATATTTACATTTCACATGGATGACTCCTGATCTTTCAGAAAGGATTACTAGGTTGCAAAGCTGACAAAAAGCATCAGTTCAGTTCAGTCGCTCAGTTCAGTCGCTCAGTCGTGTCCGACTCTTTGCAACCCCATGAATCGTAGCATGCCAGGCCTCCCTGTCCATCACCAACACCCAGAGTTCACTCAGACTCACGTCCATCGAGTCAGTGATGCCATCCAGCCATTCATCCTCTGTCGTCCCCTTCTCCTCCTGATCCCAATCCCTCCCAGCATCAGGGTCTTTTCCAATGAGTCAACTCTTTGCATGAGGTGGCCAAAGTAGTTTTCAAAAATATTTTTATATATTTCAAATAGAGGAGAAAGTACTTGTGATTAAAAGTTTTCTAAAGTGAATACCTTAAAAAGAAGAGATGAGAGAAATTTATTATTTTTAAGTGGAAGAATTAAGTCTCTTATTTTTAATTTTTATTTGTCCTTATAATAGCTAGTATGTAGTAGAATTAGAGGTCAAGCCCAGTTAGTGTGGCGTTAAAGCCCTTTTTTAAAATCATGCATTATGCTGCCTCTATAAACTTCCTACTTGAGAGGAAATACACTGAGATAACTTATACATTCCTTCAATGGCTTTTTATTGAGCATCTACTATGTATTAGGCATTTTGCTAGGACTTAAGAGATCAGCCCTGGGATTTCTTTGGAAGGAATGATGCTAAAGCTGAAACTCCAGTACTTTGGCCACCTCATGCAAAGAGTTGACTCATTGGAAAAGACTCTGATGCTGGGAGGGATTGGGGGCAGGAGGAGAAGGGGATGACAGAGGATGAGATGGCTGGATGGCATCACTGACTCGATGGACGTGAGTCTGAGTGAACACCGGGAGTTGGTGATGGACAGGGAGGCCTGGCGTGCTGTGATTCATGGGGTCGCAAAGAGTCGGACATGACTGAGCGACTGAACTGAACTGAACTGAAGAATGTAATTATGGATAAAACAGGTGAGAGTTTTGTCCTCATGAAACTTAGGTGGAGAGACCTGTATTAAACAAATAGTTTTCCAAATCAAAAAAAATTATGGAAATTGAGAAGAATGAAAACTATGAGGTGTTTTGAAAGCATATGACAGAGAGAATTTGAACTAGCCCAGGTGGTCTGGAAGGCTGTTTAAGTTCAAAATGGAAAGTTTGATGAAGAGAAAAGGAAGACAATAAAGAGTTGATTTGAAGTTTGGAGTATTAAATAGTTTGGGAAGAATAAGATGAACAAGTAAGTATGCCCTAATCATTGAACACTTATTCTGCCAGAGTGAAATAACTCTTGATATAAAATATCATGTCCTTGTCTTTGATTGATTACACTGTTTTACAGCTTATAGAGAAAGCAGTTAAATTGTAGAAAATGAAAAAGGATAACAACACAAATGTTTCTTGTCCATAATATTGCAAGTGATTTTTTTTCATTAAAATCCAAATAAATTTTGTCTGGTAGAGTTACAGTTGATTTCTACCCAAAATATTACATTTTACTGCCCTGTAATATATGGTGTTTCCCAGGTGGTAAAGAATCCACCTGCCAATGGAAAAGAGGGAGGAATTACAGATTCAGTCCCTGGGTTGGGAAGATCCCCTGGAAAAAAGAATGGCAACCCACTCCAGTATTCCTACCTAGGAATTCCCATGGACAGAGGAGGCTGGTGGGCTATAGAGTCCATGGGGTTGCAAAAGAGTTACACACAACTGAGTGACTGAGCACAACCACACAGAGAATATTAACCAATTTATATTTGTTGACAAGTTCATTTCAGAATTTCTGGTAGCCTCTATGTGTCTGTACTTTAAAAAAATGTTTGAGCTGGTTTTAACATCTTACTAGTTCCTTTCCCAATCAATGAGTTAAAATATTTGACATGTATTCATTGTGTATTTAGACTTATAATTCTACCTTTTTGAAAATTATAATTTAGCAAGTGTTGGTGTAAAGTTTGATATCATAAATTCAGGCAAGGGCTCTTCCTGGTTTGACAATGAAAAAAATAACCTATGGAAACCACCTAAATCAGATGGAATCTGAACCCAACCAAAACCCAGACTGGGGCTCACTAAAAAACCCACTGTTTTTTAGTTAAAAATCACATACTTGGTCCCAGGACTTAATGAAGCTCAGGTTATGTCTCACTACAGAAGGAATTCAGCTAGAGGCAAAACGATAGGAAGGGGATTTATTTAGAGACATACGTATTCCATAGACAGAATGTCATCTGTGTCAAAAGACAAGCGTGGCCCTGGGAGAGGCACACTCTACAGACAGAGTGGGCCATCTCAGAAGGCAAGAGCCCCCAGTATACGGGGTGGTTAGTTTTTTATGGACTGGATAATTTCATAGGCTAATAAGTGGGACTTCCCTGGTAGCTCAGCTGGTAAAGAATCCACCTGCAATGCAGGAGACCCCAGTTCAACTCCTGGGTTGGGAAGATCCCCTGGAGAAGGGATAGGTTATCCACTCCAATATTCTTAGGCTTCCCTGGTAGCTCTAATGGTAAAGAATCCTCCTGCAATGTGGGAGAACTAGATTCGATCCCTGAGTTTGGAAGATGCCCTGGAGGAGGGCATGGCAACCCACTTCCAGCGTTCTTGCCTGGAGAATCCCCATGAACAGAAGAGCCTGGCAGGCTACAGTCCATAGGGTCACAAAGAGTCAGACATGAGACACTGAGCAACTAAGCAGGACACAGCAATGAGTGAGAATATTATTCCAACTATTTTGGAGGAGGGCTGGAGATTTCCAGGAATTGGGCCACTGACCACATTTTGCACTTTTATGTTCAGCCTTAGAACTGTCAAGTTGCTGGTGGGTATGTCATTTAGCATGCTAATGTATTACAATGAGCATATAATGAAGCTCAAGGCTTATTGGGAGTCGAATCTTCCACCATCTTGTGCCTAATTGATTCTAACCGGTTATGTCATATCCTCAACAGCTATGTCCTTCTTGAAAAGGTTGTGCCCTGCCTCCTCTCCTGTTTCACTGTGACCATATTTTCATTATACACATCTGTGTAGATGTCACATGAATGTACATCAATCCTTTAACCCTCCCCCTCAAAATGCTACTCCAGGAGCTTTTTCTTTAACCCTAAAGAAATTCTAAATTTAGCCTGACTCAGGGCGGTGGTGGGGAGGGGTGGGCGAACAAATAAACCAGAAAGAAAAAAATAAGCCATACAAAAAATAAGGAGCAGACATGGTACATATCAATGTATCAGCTGGAACTCTCCAAGTTGTACCTCTGCTCTCTCTAGGAAAAGACATTTTTCTTAACTTTTTATTTTATACAGGAGCTTAGTCAATTAACAATTTTGTGATAGTTTCAGGTGAACAGCAAAGGGACTCAGCCATACATATATCTGTATCCGTTCTCCCCTGAACTACTTTCCCATCCAGACCACCACACTGAGCAGAGTTCCGTGTGCTATACTGTAGGTCCTGGTTGGTTATCCATTTTAAATCTAGCAGTGTGTACATGTCCATCCCAATCTCCCTAATATTGCTTCCCCTCATCCTTCCCTCCAGCAACCATAAATTCATTTTGTAAGTGTGTAAAGTTTGTTACTGTTCTGTAAATAAGCTCATTTGTATCATTTTTTTTTTAAGATTCTCCATGTATGGGATGTCATATGATATTTCCTCTTCTCTGTCTGACTGACTTTATTCACTGTGTCAATCTCTAGGTCCATCCAGTTCAGTTTCAATTCAGCGCTCAGTCGTGTCCAACTCTTTGTGACCCCATGAACCACAGCATGCCAGGCCTCCCTGTCCATCACCAACTCCCAGAGTCCACCCAAATCCATGTCCATTGAGTTGGTGATGCCATCCAGCCATCTCATCCTCTGTCGTCCCTTCCTCCTCCTGCCCTTAATCTTTCCCAGCATCAGGGTCTCTCCATCCATGTTGCTTCAAATAGCATTATTTCATTCTTTTTAATGGCTGAATAATATCCCATTGCATATATATACCACATCTTTATCTATGCCTCTGTTGATAGACATTTAGGTTGCCTTCATGGGAAAAGACACGCTTGGCTCTATCATTTGGAGAATATTGTTGTATAGGTTGTGGCAGGAGTTTTGCTTATTTTTGTTCTCTGTTGTTAGGAAAGCCTAGTCTATTGGATGGGTCTATATTCGATGGCTAACTCCACACCTCCAGGTTGATGTGAAGGTGTAGGCATTTGTCTCTTACTAAATGGAAAGTGTACCTCAAAACGTTGGCCTGCCCATGCTATCCTAATTCTTAGCATTGAAATCAATCCTATTTTTAAAAGGTAATCTTGTTTTAAATTAAATGGATTCCACGTTGGACATACTTTAGTATAAATTCATTACTAACAAGCCCCAGTAACTTTCTTGAGGTCACGAGGCTCTTTTTCTGCCTCCACACAAGTCCTCCACCAAGGCAATCATCATGATTATTGTTCCCTTTGCCAATTTTCAATGGGGACCAGCAGTGGAAGCCAAAGACACCCCTCTCTTATCACACCCATGAAGATACATCTTTTAGGGGGGGGGGTGTGTTTTGGATGTGATTTTTAAAAGCTGTTGTCCCTCCAATCTGATATGTTTTGCCAGCAAATGAATCCCACTCTTAAGAATTTCTAATCTATAAGAATAAAACCCAAGAGAGTGGATGTATGGAACTGAGGGGGTGGGAACAGTGTGAAGAGAGGGGAGGGGGTTTAAAGATGGAGTGTTGCTCAGAGAGGGTAAGCCTGGACAGGACATCCAGGAGGTTCGGTGGTCCCTGGAACCCGGGAGACGGAGAGCATGTGGAGAGAGAAGGCCTGCCGAGCATCCACAACCTAGTGAACCCACTTTACGCTTTCAGCCTGAGCTGGCCGGGTTCATCCACGATTAGGAGAAGCATTTCTGTGGACTTACGTGGGGAAGAAATCCGTGTCTTCCTGCATCTGCAAGTTTTCCTGAAAAGGAGAGTCTGTAGCCTTCTCAGACTCAGACTTCAGACTCTGAAACTTCTCAGCCTTCACAGACTGCCAGTGGGGTCAGTGGCTCAAAATAGTCTCAGCCATTTTTCTCATTAATGTGTTCTTTCAATACAATTTTCTTTTCTTATCGCCTCCTCTCTAAAAACTTTTCCAATTTACTCTTCTGAGAGAACTTTGTATCTTTGTGGCTATTCGATACTGTCCTTACATGCACTTCTTATGAAATCTGTCTTGGTTTGCAGGGACTTGGAAAGAATGGGATACCTGGAGAAAATTTGCCGTAAACTAAGATACAGCTCAGGACAAGAGCCCTACTTCAGTTTAGAATATGGTGCTGGACTTGTTTACAGTATCAATGATACATTTAAAATCTGCAAAACACTTTACCAACACACCCACCAGCTTTTGTCCAAATGCCAAAGAAGAAAATAACAAAATGCCTTTCACAGAAAGGCATTATAAACACGATGGTGTTCAGCCCTGTTGCCATTTATTTCAGGCTGCTCAATGCTAAACCCTATTCATCTTCTTCTAGGAAGGGGCATTAGTAAATTGCATCAAGATGATTCCAGACTATCAGTCAGACTGGTCAGCCTGAACTCTCAGAGCAGTTAGACAAGTGCTCATCTGTAATGTTATGGTGGCTTCTTATTATTTATTATGTCAGCCACAGGGGGAAAAGTGCTCAGAGATTTGCATTCACAGCAGTATGTGATCACATCTCCTCCTGTATGAAGAATTTCAAGAGGAAGATGATCACCTTGAAGTGCTTGATTGTAAGAAAAAGGTGTGTGTCTGTCATTAGTTGCTCATAATTGTTTTGGGTTAATTTTCTGCTGCAGGTGTTTTTAAGCATTCTGCTTCACATTATTCCAGATGTGTAGTTTCAGATTTTAGTGGAAACAACACAATTCAAAGCACATTCAAAGTATTTTAGTGACTAGAGAGCAATTTTAAATTCTGTTTACCTATGCTTTTTAGAAATGCTAGAAAAAAAGTAATTATTCTCTGACAGACTGTTTCACACTCTGTCAAGAATACTCAAGAAGAAAGGACAGTTTCTTCTCATTTGTTTCTAAACAATCAAACAACGACTGTTCACTTATTTTGTTGTCTAGTCTATATATACATATTTATATACATAGTATTATGTGTGTGTGTGTGTGCATGCGTGTGCATGCTTAGTCACTTTAATTGTCTTCAGTGGATTCTTTGCGACCCTATGGACCATAGCTTGCCAGGTTCCTCTGTTCATGGAATTCTCCAGGCAAGAATACTGGAGTTCCCATGCCCTCCTCCAAGGGATCTTCCTGACCCAAGGATTGAACAGCATCTGCTGTGTCTCCTGCATTACAGGCAGATTCTTTACCCACTGAGCCACCTGGGAAGCCCATAACCATGTGTATATATGGCTAACAATGTGAATGCTTTTAGATATCTACCATTTCAAATGTTTAATTAACCATGTACATCATCAGATATAAATCTTACTTGTGAATATAACAAATGTCCATTATTTAGGTTCTTTAGTCTGTTGAAATCTTTGCTTTATTGACTGGTTGCTACAATTTGAAGAACATTTAAGGATGTAAGGTACCTGTGGATGGGAGGCAATTAAGTTTCTCCTCTCTAGTATTGCATGAACTGTTTCAGGCTACAAGAATCCCATTTGCTAGATTACCTTTTCTAATAGACTTCCCAGTACCCTAGAACCAAGGTTAGTTACATTTCAAGGAGTGAATGAGAACACTGAAGAGTATTGTTAGAAGTCTAAAAATCAATCAAGAAAGCACTCACCTATGAGTTGACAGGTTCAAAAGACATTTGAGTTCAGCGCGAGCTTGCTGGTAAGAAGCCAGTAAATTGCTCTCTTTCAAGAAGGTTATGATTTTTTTTTTCCCCAGGATAATTTGATATGGTGTAGTAAATTACTCTCTATTTTAAAAAGTAGAACCCTTCAACTAAAGTTCCTTTGAGTAACATTCTAAAAGTGAAGTTAATGGCCTTCCAGACACTCTCTATCTACCTTCAAAGGAGGACCTGCCGTATGGACTCTGCTCAGAGTTGATGAGACTCGGAGGAAATTTCTAGTAAACTGCTACATTATTCCCTTAAATTGTCAGAAAGTGAAGTCGCTCAGTTGTGTCATTTGCGACCGCATGGACTGTAGGCTGCCAGGCTCCTCTATCCATGGGATTTTCCAGTCAAGAATACTGGAGTGGGATGCCATTTCCTTCTCCAGGGGATCTTCCCAACCCAGGGATCGAACCTGGGTCTCCCACATTGTAGGCAGACGCTTTTACTGTCTGAGCCACCAGGTAAGTCCTTAAACTGCCAAGGGAATCTTAAATTCAAATTCATGAAAAACCAGAGCCTACAGAGGGCATCCTACAAAAACTAGCAGAGGCCAGAGAAAGTGGTTTCTCTGAAACCACTCAGAGAAACCTCAGAGGTTTCTTACCAGAGCCAGTGCCCCCAAATATCTATATGTAATGTGTAACCTTGAAAGGAAATAAAAGTTCACATTGTCCCTCCCTTTCCAAACCAAAACCCATTGGTCATTGATCTTCCTGTCCTTGGAATAGCTATTCCTTTCTTCCTGTCTTATTTTACATTCTAGGTCCCTGGCTTTGCTTTCTGCCTCCCTGGGCCATGCAAGTTGTCAGTTCTTTCTACTGGCTGCCCTTTGAGAGCAACGCTAGATCTTGCAAAAAAATTATATATTTTGCACCCTTTTGGGAGATACCTCCTGAATCCAAGAGATTGTTTAATATTACCAGAAATAATCATTGCTTGACCCAGCAGAGACCTGACAAGATATTTGGAGAGATTTAATAACTCTATAACCATGACTTAAGCCAAACTGAAAACATATTCAGAGGCTGATAGAAAAAGTTTTTTGGCCATCTCCTCTTAGCTGAATGAAACAAGAGGGAAACATTCCAATATAGGTTGATGAATGTGTCAGTCTTTTAGCACCAAGGCAATAACCCAGTTCTTTGCAGAACTGAGGTCAACTGTCCTTATTGGTGGAAAAGGCAATGGCACCCCACTCCAGTACTCTCGCCCGGAAAATCCCATGGATGAAGGAGCCTGGTAGTCTGCAGTCCATGGGGTTGCTGGGAGTCAGACATGACTGAACGACTTCACTTTCACTTTTCACTTTCACACATTGGAGAAGGAAATGGCAACCCACTCCAGTGTTCTTTCCTGGAGAATCCCAGGGATGGGGGAGCCTGGTGGGCTGCCGTCTCTGGGGTCGCACAGAGTCAGACATGACTGAAGCAACTTAGCAGCAGCAGCAGCAGTCCTTATTGGGGTAAAGAATCTGTCTGCCAGTGTAGGAGTTGCAAGAGATGCAGCTTCAATCCCTGGATTGGGAAGATTCCCTGGAGGAGGGCATGACAGCCCACTCCAGTATTCTTGCCTGGAGAATTTCATGGACAGAGGAGGACCTAGATGGGCTACAGTCCATAGGGTCACAAAAAGTCAGACACCACTGAAGTGACTTAGCATGCATGCACAAAGAAATCAAGATACATCCCAGGCAGAGCTGCTTGTTGAAGGTGGCCTTGGGGAAGAGATCTCTAAGCGTTGTGGGGAAAATAAAGGCTGGCTACCCTGGAAAAGGGCTGGCTTGTGCCCCTTTTTTCTCTACAGCTATGACATTTGTGAAATGCCTTGAAGGATCAACTGGGTTATACATGGCAGACTTTTCTACATGTCCCCAGGACTCCAAAATATGTCACCAAAGATGGAATTAAGTGGAACTAGCTGATCAGGATTTACAGCTCCCTACAAATCTGGCTGGCTCTTTTTGTGCTGTCACCTGTGTTTTGCTAAGTCAGTTTTCTGGCAGATAAGAAGCATGAGAATCTGACTACTATGTTTGCCAACAGATTTACTGTCTTACTTTTGACCACAGGACTTACAAACATCCTTCAGGCCAGAGAAATGGCAAACACAGCATGAATCATAATGCACAGCATCAATGCAGGCCCTCCCCATAGTCTTGTGTATCCCACTTTACATAATAGCATGTTTTAAAAAGTCTGAAGACAGTGACACTCTTATAAATCAAATCATACTCTGCTATTGACTTTCTGTTTTATAAGATATACATTCCTACACAGGATAAATCTTGACTTCAAAAACATTGTGAAAAATTCATATTTTTAGCTGAAAAATAAAATTTTATAATGAGAGAATAGCATTAGATAGTTAAATATGATTTAAATATAATTGCTATACCTAATGAAAAAGTGGTTATTGTCAGTGAAGAATAGAACACTGCTGCTGCTGCTGCTAAGTCTCTTCAATCGTGTCCGACTCTGTGTGACCCCATAGATGGCAGCCCACCAGGCTCCCCCATCCCTGGGATTCTCCAGGCAAGAACACTGGAGTGGGTTGCCCTTTCCTTCTCCAATGCATGAAAGTGAAAAGTGAAAGCAAAGACACCCAGTTGTATCTGACTCTCAGCGACCCCGTGGACTGCAGCCTACCAGCTCCTCTGTCCATGGGATTTTCCAGGCAAGAGTACTGGAGTGAATAGAACACTAAGCATTTTTAAAAGTTCTCAAAGAACAATTTTTCAAAGTGTACACTTGTCTGTTTTTAAAAATAGGTTAGTTTCCTTCCAGTAACCTTTAAACTACAAGTAATAATGGCCAACAATAAAAATCTCAAACCAAACAAAATGACAGATAGCTCCCAACCCCCAGTAGCATTTGCTGTGTGCAAAGCACCATATTAAGAGATCTACATGGATTATCTAATTTTATCCTCACAGCAACTGACTGTTATTATTACTACTGGTGAAGATGTCTTAGACGTACAGAGGTACGAATATGAAGTATTAATTAGTTGCTCTGCAGTTGTTCTCAGAGTATATTGCTCAGACTGCCTGTGCCAGAATCATTTGCAGTGAAGTGAAGTTGCTCAGTCGTGTCCGACTCTTTGCAACCCCATGGACTGTAGCCTACCAGGCTTCTCTGTCCATGGGATTTTACAGGCAAGAGTACCAGAGTGGGTTACTATTTCCTTCTCCAGGGGATCTTCCCGACACAGAATCATTTGAAACCCTTGATAAAATTTTATTTTTTTAGACTCCCAACATACAGAGATTTGACTTCAGAGGTTTGAGGTGGCAATATGGAATTTGCTTTTTAAGAAGCACTTCAGGTGATTCTGGTGCACAATAAAGTTTGAATCACTTGAGAATATTCATTGTTTTTAATTGGGATATAATTGCTTTACAATGTTGTATAACTCTCTTGATTTACAGTGAAGGTGAATCAGCCATATGCATACATATATTCCCTCCCTCTTGGACTGCCCTCCCACCCTGCCCCCATCTCACCTCTCTAGATCATCACAGACCACAGAGCTGAGCTTTCTGTGCTTTACAGCAAGTTCCAACTAGCTATCTATTTTACACATGGTAGTGTATTTTTATGGGTCTTCTCTGGTAGCTCAGCTGGTAAAGAATCTGCCTGCAATGCAGGAGACGCCGGTTCAATTCTGGGTTGGGAAGATCCCCTGGAGAAGGCATAGGCTACCCACTCCAGTATTCTTGCCTGAAGAATCCCCACGGACAGAAGAACCTGGCGGGCTACAGTCCATGAGGTCACAAAAGCACAACACAGCACAGTGTATATATGTTAATTCCAGTCTCATAGTTTGCTCTCATCTACCCTCCTGCCCTGCCACCCTGTCCACAGATCAGATCAGATCAGTCGCTCAGTCATGTCCGACTCTTTGCGACCCCATGAATCGCAGCACACCAGGCCTCACCAATTCCCGGAGTTCACTAAGACTCACATCCATCGGGTCAGTGATGCCATCCAGCCATCTCATCCTCTGTCGTCCCCTTCTCCTCCTGCCCCCAATCCCTCCCAGCATCAGGGTCTTTTCCAGTGAATCAACTCTTCGCATGAGGCGGCCAACCCTGTCCACAGATGAACCTATTTCCAAGACAGGAATAGAGAATATTCATTTTCAATGTAATTTTCATACCTACTTTTAATACAGGGACATATAAAAAAGGAAAAATGACACATAACACTACTTTTGTTATAAAAATTAAAATGTGCATTAAAAATTCCAGCAAAATAGAAAATTAGAGGTAATATCTCCCTCTTTGCCACACTCTTCATCACCAACACCCCCCCAAAACACATAAATACTCCTGATCCTCCAAATAGCTATATCAAGTTTCTTGTTAATCTCCAGAAAAATGTTGCCATATATATGTGTATCCTTTATATTATGCCCAGAAACTGAATCATACTATGTTTACTGTTCTCCATCTTTTTAATATATAACTCAAACTCTCTATAGAGCATATCAAGTTCTACTTCATTCTTTTAAACTGCTGCACAGTATTTCATTAACTATATGCATTAAGGTTTAATACATTTTATACATTTTTTCTATCTATTTTATTATTGTAAACAACATTGCCTGAATATTATAGATGATACATGTTTATATAATGTTGACTGTGTTGTCTCTTTCAAACTGTAAATCTGGTATTAAAACTACCCAGGTAGAGACTTCTATGTTTTCAAAGCTTTAGATTCCTCTTTTAATCTCATTTCTGCTAGAGTGAAAATAAACATTTTTAGAAAGGATTGTTGTTGTTCAGTCACTGAGTCCGACTCTTTGCGACCCCATGGACTGCAGCACGCCAGGTTTCCCTGACCTTCGCTATCATCAGAGGTTGCGCAAAATTTATGATACCATCCAACCATCTCTTCCTCTGTTGCCCCCTTCTCCTGCCCTCTGTCTTTACCAGAATCAGAGTCTTTTGCAATGAATCAGCTCTTCATACCAGGTGACCTAAGTATTGGAACTTCACTTTCAGCAACTGTCCTTCCTATAAATATTCAGGGTTGATTTCCTTTAGGATTGACTGGTTTGATCTCCTTGCTGTCCAAGGGGCTCTCTAGACTCTTCAGCACCATAATTTGAAAGCATCAGTTCTTCAGTGCTCAGCCTCCTTTATGGTCCAACTCTCACATCTGTACATGACTGCTGGAAAAACCATTGCTTTGACTATATGGACCTTTGTCAGCCAAGTGATATCTCTGCTTTTTAATATGCTATCTAGGTTTGTCATAGCTTTCCTCCAAGAAGCCAGTGTCTTTTAATTTCATGGCTACCATCACCATCTGCAGTGATTTTGGAGCCCAAGAAAATAAAATCTGCCACTGTTTCCATTTTTCCCCATCTATTTGCCATGAAGTGATGGAACTAGATGCCGTGATCTTAGTTTTTTGAATGTTGAGTTTTAAGCCAGCTTGTTCACTCTCCTCTTTCACCTTCTTCAAGAGGCTCTTTAGTTCCTCTTTGTTTTCTGCCATAAAGGTGGTGTCATCTGCCTATCTTAAGTTGTTGATATTTCTGCCAGCAATCTTGGTTCCAGCTTGTGATTCATATAGCCTGGCATTTCACGTGATGTACTCTGCATATAAGTTAAATAAGCTGCTTGACAATATACAAGCAAAGATGGTTCATGTTAAAGAAGTTAGTGTTTTATTTGAGTGATTTATTTAAAGTTAATTACACTTAATTGTAGAAACGCATAATCCAACACAGTCACAAATGTATTTATGTAGAAACTCATAACAGGGCCACAAATGCAAAAGAAAGAATCAAGTAAATTGGAATATGGCAAAATGGAAGAAAACAGAGCTAACTCTTATTAAAACTATAAGACTACAGGATTAAAAAAGCCCCAGAAAGGAAAACTTAAGTCAGTAACAACGTTATGAAGAGTAAGACTATTTAAGCAGTGTTAATGGTTTCAAACCTACATAATAACTAGTGAAAGTTATATGTATTCATTTGTTCATTCATTCATTTATTCAATAAACATTTGTTGTTAAGCACTGTGCAGAGTTTGAGGCTATTCAGTGGGAAAGATATAGGTCCTACCCACAAAGAGTTTAACATCTATGGAAATACAGATACAAAAAAAATCAATTGCTTTTTTTAAAAAATGAAAAAACAGTGTTCCTTAGAAAGTCAATGATGTTTTCAGAGGAGGGATTTCCACAAGGTATACAGGAAGAAACATGTATAGTCATTAAGGATTATAACAGCAGGGCAGTTAAAAATCAAAGCATACTTCTGAATAACCAACAAATCACAGAAGAAATCAAAAAAGAAATCAAAACATGCATAGAAATGACTGAAAATGAAAACACAACAACCCAAAACCTATGGGGTTCAGTAAAACCAGTGCTAAAGGGAAGGTTCATAGCAATACAAGCCTACCTCAAGAAACAGGAGAGAAATCAAATAAATAACCTAACTCTACACCTAAAGCAACTAAAAAAAGAAGAAATGAAGCACCCCAGGGTTAGTAGAAGGAAAGAAATCATAAAAATTAGGGCAGAAATAAATGTTCTGTTCAGTTCAGTCGCTCAGTCATGTCTGACTCTTTGCAACCCCATGAACTGGAGCACCCTAGGCCTCCCTGTCCATCACCAACTCCCATAGTCCACCCAAACCCATGTCCATCAAATTGGTGATGCCATCCAACCATTTCATCCTCTGTCATCCCCTTCACCTCCTGCCCTTAATCTTTCCCAGCATCAGGGTCTTTTCAAATGAGTCAGCTCTTCGCATCAGGTGGCCAAAGTATTGGAGTTTCAGCTTCAACATCAGTCCTTCCAATGAACACCCAGGACTGATCTCCTTTCAGTTCAGTTCAGTTCAGCCCCTCAGTTGTGTCTGACTCTTTGTGACCCCATGAATCGCAGCACGCCAGGCCTCCCTGTCCATCACCAACTCCTGGAGTTCACTCAAACTCATGTCCATCGAGTCGGTGATGCCATCCAGCCATCTCATCCTCTGTTGTCCCCTTCTCCTCCTGCCCCCAATCCCTCCCAGCATCAGAGTCTTTTCCAATGAGTCAACTCTTCGCATGAGGTGGCCAAAGTATTGGAGTTTCAGCTTTAGCATCATTCCTTCCAAAGAACACATGAAATAAATGAAATAGAAACAAAGCAGACCGTAGCTAAAATCAACAAAGCTAAAAGCTGGTTCTTTGAGAAGATAAATAAAATAGACAAACCATCAGTCAGACTCATCAAGAAAAAAAGGGAAAAGAATCAAATCAACAAAATTAGAAATGAAAATGGAGAAATCACAACAGACAACACAGAAATACAAAAGATCATAAGAGACTACTATTGCAACTATATGCCAATAAAATGGACAACTTGGAAGAAATGGACAAATTCTTAAAAAAGTATAACTTTCTAAAACCAAACCAGGAAGAAATAGAAAATATTAACAGACCCATCAAAAGCACAGAAATAGAAACTGTAATCAAAAATCTCCCAACAAACAAAAGCCCAGGGCCAGATGGCTTCACAGCTGAATTCTACCAAAAATTTAGAGAAGAGCTAACACCTATCTTACACTCTTCCAGAAAATTGCAGAGGAAGGTAAACTTCCAAATACATTCTATGAGGCTACCATCACCCTAATACCAAAACTAGGCAAAATGCCACACAAAAAAGAAAGAAAGAAAACTACAGGTCAATATCACTGATGAACATAGATGCAAAAATCCTCAACAAAATTCTAGCAAACAGAATCCAACAACATATTTAAAAAGATCATACATCATGACCAAGTGGGCTTTATCACAGGGATGTAAGTATTCTTCAACATTTGCAAATCAATCAATGTGATACACCACATTAACAAATGAAAGATAAACACCATATGATTATCTCAATAGATGCAGTGAAAGCCTTTGACAAAATTCAACATCCATTTATCATAAAAAAACCCTCCAGAAAGCAGGCATAGAAGGAACATATCTCAACATAATAAAGCCATATATGATAAACCCGCAGCAAACATTATCCTCAATAGTGAAAAATTGAAAGCATTTCCCCTAAAGGAACAAGACAAGGGAAACCCTTGGAAAGCCCACTCTCATCACTACTATTCAACATAGTCTTGGAAGTTTTAGCTACAGCAGTCAGAGAAGATAAAGAAATAAAAGGAATCCAGATTGGAAAAGAAGTAAAACTCTCACTGTTTGCAGATGACATGGTCCTCTACATAGAAAACCCTAAAGATACCATCAGAAAATTACTAGAGCTAATCAATGAGTAGCCAAATAGGAAAAGGAGTACATCAAGGCTGTATATTGTCACCCTGCTTATTTAACTTAAATGCAGAGTACATCATGATAAATCTGGGCTGGAAGAAGCACAAGCTGGAATCAAGATTTCCAGGAGAAATATCAATAACCTCAGATATGCAGATGACACCACCCTTATGGCAGAAAGTGAAGAGGAACTAAAAAGCCTCTTGATGAAAGTGAAAGTGGAGAGTGAAAAAGTTGGCTTAAAGCTCAACATTCAGAAAATGAAGATCATGACATCTGGTCCCATCACTTCATGGCAAATAGATGGGGAAACAGTGGAAACAGTGTCAGACTTTATTTTTTGGGCTCCAAAATCACTGCAGATGGTGATTGCAGCCATGAAATTAAAAGATGCTTACTCCTTGGAAGGAAAGTTATGACCAACCTAGATAACATATTCAAAAGCAGAGACATTACTTTGCCAACAAAGGTTTGTCTAGTCAAGGCTATGGTTTTTCCAGTGGTTATGTATGGATGTGAGAGTTGGACTGTGAAGAAGGCTGAGTGCTGAAGAATTGATGCTTTTGAACTGTGGTGTTGGAGAAGACTCTTGAGAGTCCCTTGGACTGCAAGGAGATCCAACCAGTCCATTCTGAAGGAGATCAGCCCTGGGAATTCTTTGGAAGGAATGATGTTAAAGCTGAAACTCCAGTACTTTGGCCACCTCATGCGAAGAGTTGACTCATTGGAAAAGACTCTGATGCTGGGAGGGATTGGGGGCAGGAGAAGAAGGGGACGACAGAGAATGAGATGGCTGGATGGCCTCACCGACTTGATGGGCCTGAGTCTGAGTGAACTCTGGGAGTTGGTGATGGACAGGGAGGCCTGGCATGCTGCAATTCATGGGGTCGCAAAGAGTCGGACATGACTGAGCGAATGAACTGAACTGAACTGAATCAATGAATATAGTAAAGTTGCAGGATATAAAATTAATATACAGAATTCCCTTGCATTCTTATACACTAACAATGAGAAAACAGAAAGAGAAACCAAGGAAACAATCCCATTCACCATTGCAATGAAAAGAATAAAATACTTAGGAATAAATCTACCTAAAGAAACAAAAGACCTATGTATAGAAACTATAAAACACTGATGATAGAAATCAAAGATGACACAAATAGATGGAGAAATATACCATGTTCATGGATTGGAAGAATCAATATAGTGAAAATGAGTATACTACCAAAAGCAATCTATAGATTCAATGCAATCCCTATCAAGCTACCAACGGTATTTTTCAGAGAACTAGAACAAATAATTTCACAATTTGGAAATACCAAAAACCTCAAATAGCCAAAGCAATCTTGAGAAAGAAGAATGGAACTGGAGGAATCAACCTGCCTGACTTCAGACTATACTACAAAGCTACAGTCATCAAGACAGTATGGTACTGGCACAAGGAGAGAAATACAGATCAATGGATCAAAATAGGAAACACAGAGGTAAATCCACACACCTATGGACACCTTATCTTTGACAAAAAGGCAAAAATATACAATGGAGAAAAGATGATCTCTTTCACAAGTGGTACTGGAATAATTGATCAACCACCTGTAAAAGAATGAAACTAGAACACTTTCTAACACCATACACAAAAAACTCAAAATGGATTAAAGATCTAAATGTAAGACCAGAAACTATAAAACTCCCAGAGGAAAATATCAGCAAAGCACTCACTGACATAAATCACAGCAAGATCCTCTATGACGCACCTCCCAGAGTAATGGAAATAAAAGCAAAAATAAACAAATTGAACTTAAAAGCTTTTGCACAGCAAAGGATACTATAAGCAAGGGGGGAAGACAGCCTTCAGAATGGGAGAAAATAATAACAAATGAAGCAGCTGACAAAGAATTAATCTCAAAAATAAACAAGCAACTCCTGCAGCTCAATTCCAGAAAAATAAACGATGCAATCAAAAAATGGGCCAAAGAACTAAACAGACATTTCTGCAAAGAAGACATGCAGATGGCTAACAAACACATGAAAAGATGCTCAACATCACTCATTATCGGAGAAATGCAAATCAAAACCACAGTGAGGTACCATCTCACACCGGTCAGAATGGCTGCTATCAAAAAGTCTACAAACAATAAATGCTGGAGAGGGTTCGGAGAAAAAGGAGCCCTCTTACACTTTTGGTGGGAATGCAAACTAGTATAGCCACTATGGAGAACAGTGTGGAGATTCCTTAAAAAACTGGAAATAGAACTGCCATACAACCCAGCAATCCAACTGCTGAGCATACACACTGAGGAAACCAGAATTGAAAGAGACATATGTACCCCAATGTTCATCATAGCACTGTTTACAATAGCTAGGACACAGAAGCAACCTAGATGTCCATTGGCTGACAAATGGATAAGAAGGCTGTGGTACATATACACAATGGAATATGACTCAGCTATTTAAAAGACCACATTTGAATGTGCTCTTTTATACAGAGCGAAGTAAGTCAGAAAGAAAAACACCAATACAGTATAGTAATGCATATATATGTAATTTAGAAAGATGGTAATGATGACCCTATATGCAAGACAGTGAATGAGACACAGATATAAAGAACAGACTTTTGAACTCTGTTGGGAGAAGACAAGGGTGGGATGATTTAGATAATAACATCAAAACATGTATTTTACCATATGTGAAATAAATCACCAACTCAAATTTGATGCATGAAACAGGGCACTCAAAGCTGGTGCACTGGGACAACACAGAGGGATGGAATAGGGATGGAGGTGGGAGGGGAATTTGGGATAGGGAACACATGTACACCGTGGCTGATTCATGTCAATGTATGGCAAAAACCATCACAATTTAGTAAAGTAATTAGCCTCCAATTAAAATAAATTAATTTTAAAAATAAATAAAAAGAAATTAAGTTTTAGAAAATTCTATTAATCCTTTTAAAGCCAAACTGAAATGCCACCAGCATTACAAAGGCTTCTCCAATACAGCAGCCAAAATAAACCCTCCTCTAACATTCATGGACAGGGCAGTGTAGTTGGAGGTATGGTGGAGTGTGTTGATCTATATCTGTGTCTTGGTCACCGACACTGACTTCACATATAGGTTTAAACATCTGACCACTTCTTTGTGTTTTTATGTAGCCATACCAGAACTTTTACATATTGATATACTTTTTCCTCACTTACTTTCCTTTTATTTATACTTTTTCTTACCATTGGGCCATTGTGTTAAAAGTTTAAGAATTTTGTGTGTATAAATAGGTTATATTATCCATAAGTTTTCAGTGTATGCAGGGGATATTACACATTCTTTTTTATTAGGTTGGTGAAAATGTAATTGATGTTTCAGACTGTGGATTTTAAATCATTATCCAGTGAACCAGTGAAGTTGCTCAGTTGTGTCTGACTCTTTGCGATCCCATGGATTATAGCCTACCAAGGCTCCCCCAATCCATGGAATTTTCCAGGCAAGAGTACTGGAGTGGGTCACCATTTCTTTACCAGGGGATCTTCCCGACCCAGGAATCAAACCCAGGTCTCCTGCATTGCAGGCAGACGCTTTACCATCTGAGCCACTAAGCTCAAACACATCTGTATTAATCAAAACAAGAACCATTACAATCAACACATTTTTGCCAATGAGAAATAAATTTATTTATTCTTGTAGTATAAAAATCTGTGCTTTTGGATGTGATGAACTCTTGGAAAGCATTTTCTGCCTCCTGCTGGTTGTGGAAGCATTATTCCTGCAAAAAGTTGTTGAGATGCTTGAAGAAGTGGTAGTGGATTGGCTAGCGGTCAGGTGAATATGGAGGATGAGGCAAAATTTTGTAGTCCAATTCCTTCAATTTTTGAAGCATTGGTTGTGTGATGTGTGGTCAGGCATTGTTGTGGAGAAGACTTGGGCCCTTTCTGTTGACCAATGCCAGCTGCAGATGTAGTTTTCAATGATTTGCTGAGCATATTTCTCAAATATAATGGTCTCATTGAGATTCAGAAAGCAGTAGTGGATCACACTGGCAGCAGACCAACAAACAGTGACCGTGACCATTGTTGGGTGCAAGTTTGGCTTTGGGCAGTGCTTTGAAGTGTCTTCTCAGTCCAACTGCTGAGCTGGTCATCACTTTTTGTCACAAGTAACAATCTGATTGAGAAATGATTTGTGCAGAAAAAGAGAAATGACACTTCAAACGCATGACTTTTTTTGGTTTTCAGTCAGCTCATGAGGTACCCACTTATCAGGCTTTTTTATCTTTCCAATTTGCTTCACATCATAGAGGACAAGAGAATGATAGACGTTGAGTTCTTTGGCAACTTCTTGTGTAACAGGATAAGCTTTGATGATCCTCTCAGTTGGTCGATGTCAACTTTTGATGGCCAACTACTAGGGTCCTCACCTTCAAAGTTTTCGTTTCCTTTGCAGAACTTCTTGAACCACCTCTGCCCTGTATATTTGTTATCAGTTCCTGGATGAAATGTATTGTTGATGCTGTGAGTTGTCTCTACTGCTTTATGACCCATTTTGAACTCAAGAAAATCATTTGAATTTGCTTTTTGTCTAATATCATTTCCATAGTCTAAAATAAATATAAAATAAACAGCAAATAACAAGTCATTAGCATTAAATGATGTATAATATAAGCACATTTATTAAGAATTGTGTTTATCAAATGACAAATTTCAACAATGTAAAACTGCAACTACTTTTGCACCAACTAGGAGGAAAAGGGGATAACAGAGGATGAGATGGCTGGATGGCATCACCGACTGGATGGACGTGACTTTGAGTGAACTCTGGGAAATGGTGATGAACAGGGAGGCCTGGCGTGCTGCGATTCATGGGGTCACAAAGAGTCGGACACAACTGAGCAAGTGAACTGAACATTGTAAAAAGAGTGTGTTGGGTCCTGATAAAGCTGAGAACATCTGAAAGAGATTCTGAAAAGATCTGTTCTGCTTTCATTAACTTCTGGTTCAAAGAATGATACTACCAGATACCATTTGCCCAAGCCAGAAATTGTGGCAATATCATTAAATTCCTCCTTCTCCCTGTCTGTCAATCTGATCAATTGTTAAGACTTACTGGTTCCACCGATGAAGAGTCCTGTCATCTCCATACCTAATGTCACAATTGCTGTAGCTCATCAGGGTCTCCTTATCTGTGAACGAGATTATTTAAATTCCACCCAATTTCCTGAAGATCTGATTATGCAACATTCTCATTGAAAATCCTTGCCTGTTCCCTATTGCACATAGTATAAGTACTCAGCTCTTGAGGGTGACAAGTAAGACCTTTCATGATCTAATAGCACCTTCCTACCTAGTGTCATCTATCTAGTCTCATCTCCTATCACTCCTACAGTTCTCTCCTTGAACTTTCTACTTCAGCAGTATGAACTACATTTTGATTTTTTTCCCTTTGTAAGTATTTTATTTTATTTTTAAAAATTTTATTTTAATTGGAGAATAATTACTTTACAATATTGTGGTGGTTTTTGCCATACATTCACATGAATCAGCCATGGGTAT
Organism: Bos indicus; assembly: GCF_029378745.1. NCBI lineage: Eukaryota > Metazoa > Chordata > Mammalia > Artiodactyla > Bovidae > Bos > Bos indicus. Next base: position 57,037,484 of record NC_091763.1, on the reverse strand, counting down.
ACATGCATTCCCCATCCCTCCCACCTCCCTCCCCATCCATTCCCTCAGGGTCATCCCAGTGCACCAACCCTGGGCACCCTGTCTCATGCATCAAACCTGGACTGGTGATCTATTTCACATATGATAATATACATGTTGCAATGCCATTTGCTCAAATCATCCCACCCTCGCCTTTTCCCACATAGTCCAAAAGTCTGTTCTTTATATCTGTGTCTCTTTTGCTGTCTTGCATATAGAGTCATCATTACCATCTTTCTAAATTCCATATATATGCGCTGCCTCTTGAGAAACCTATATGCAGGTCAGGAAGCAACAGTTAGAACTGGACGTGGAACAACAGACTGGTTCCAAATAGGAAAAGGAGTATGTCAAGGCTGTAGATTGTCACCCTACTTATTTAACTTATATGCAGAATACATCATGAGAAATGCTGGGCTGGAAGAAGCACAATCTGGAATCAAGATTGCCGGGAGAAATATCAATAACCTCAGATATGCAGATGACACCACCCTTATGGCAGAAAGTGAAGAGGAACTAAAAAGCCTCTTGATGAAAATGAAAGTGGAGACTGAAAAAGTTGGCTTAAAGCTCAACATTCAGAAAATGAAGATCATGGCATCCGGTCCCATCACTTCATAGGAAATAGATGGGGAAACAGTGGAAACTGTGTCAGACTTCATTTTTTTGGGTTCCAAAATCACTGCAGATGGTGATTGCAGCCATGAAATTAAAAGATGCTTACTCCTTGGAAGGAAAGTTATGACCAACCTAGATAGCATATTAAAAAGCAGAGACATTACTTTGTCAACAAAGGTCCGTCTAGTCAAGGCTATGGTTTTTCTAGTAGTCATATATGGATGTGAGAGTTGGACTGTGAAGAAAGCTGAGCACCGAAGAATTGATGCTTTTGAACTGTGGTGTTGGAGAAGACTCTTGAGAGGAAGGAGATCCAACCAGTCCATTCTAAAGGGTATCAGTCTTGGGTGTTCTTTGGAAGGAATTATGCTAAAGCTGAAACTCCAATACTTTGGCCACCTCATGTGAAGAGTTGACTCATTGGAAAAAACTCTGATGCTGGGAGGGATTTCAGGGAGGAAGAAAAGGGGACGACAGAGGATGAAAAGCTGGATGGCATCACCAACTCGATGGATGTGAGTTTGAGTGAACTCTGGGAGTCAGTGATGGACAGGGAGGCCTGGTGTGCTGCGATTCATAGGGTCGCAAAGAATCGGACACGACTGAGCGACTGAACTGACTGACTGATGTGTTAATATACTGTATTGGTGTTTTTCTTTCTGACTTACTTTGCTCTGTATAATAGGCTCCAGTTTCATCCACCTCATTAGAACTGATTCAAATGCATTCTTTTTAATAGCTGAGTAATATTCCATTGTGTATATGTACCACAGCTTTCTATCCATTTGTCAGCCAATGGGGTATTAAAGTCTCCCACTATTATTGTGTTACTGTTAATTTATCCTTTCATACTTGTTAGCATTTGCCTTACATATTGAAGTGCTCCTATGTTGGGTGCATATGTATTTATAATTGTTAAATCTTCTTCATGGATTGATCCTTCGATCATTATGTAGCATCCTTATTTATCTCTTTTCATGGCCTTTATGTTCATCTATTTTATCTGATATGAGTATTGCTACTCCTGCTTTCTTTTGGTCTCCATTTGCATGAAATATCTTTTTTAAGCCCTTCACTTTCAGTCTGTATGTGTCCCTTGGTTTGAGGTGGGTCTCTTTTAGACAGCATATTTAGGGGTCTTGTTTTTGTATCCATTCAGCCAGTCTGTCTTTTGGTTGGGGCATTCAACCCATTTACATTTAAGGTAATTACTAATAAGTATGATCCCATTGCCATTTACTTTGTTGTTTGGGTTCAAGTTTATAAACCTTTTCTTTGTTTCCTGTCTAGAGAAGATCCTTTGGCATTTGTTGAAGAGCTGGTCTGGTGATGCTGGATTCTCTCAGCCTTTGGTTGTCTATAAAGCTTTTGATTTCTCCCTCATATTTGAATGAGATCCTTTCTGGGTATAGTAATCTGGGTTGTAGGTTTTTCCCTTTCATAACTTTAAGTATGTCCTGCCATTCCCTTCTGGCCTGAAGAGTTTCTATTGAAAGATCAACTATTATCCTTATGGGGATCCCCTTGTGTGTTATTTGCTGCTTTTCCCTTACTGCTTTTAATATTTGCTCTTTGTGTTTGATCTTCATTAGTTAGTTTGATTAATATGTGTCTAGGGGTGTTTCACCTTGGGTTTATCCTGTTTGGGACTCTCTGGGTATTTTGGACTTGGGTGGCTATTTCCTTCCCCATTTTAGGGAAGATTTCAACTATTATTTCCTCAAGTATTTTCTCATGCCCTTTCTTTTTGTCTTTTTCTTCTGGGACTCCTATGATTCAAATGTTGGGGCATTTAACATTGTCCCAGATGTATCTGAGGTTGTCCTTATTTCTTTTAATTCTTTTTTCTTTTTTCCTGTCTGCTTCATTTATTTCCACCATTCTATCTTCCACCTCACTTATCCTGTCTTCTGCCTCAGTTATTCTACTGTTGGTTCCCTCAGCTTTTCTACTGTTGGTACAATAACTAAAGTTATTGCATTATTCATTATTGATTGACTCGTCTTTATTTCTTCTCGATCCTTGTTAAACATTTCTTGCATCTTCTCAATCTTTGTCTCTGGTCTATTTATCTGTAACTCCATTTTGTTTTTAAGATTTTGGAACATCTTTACTATCATTATTTTAAATTATTTTTCAGGTAGACTCCCTATCTCTTCCTCTTTGGTTTGGTTTGGTGGGCATTTATCATGTTTCATTACCTGCTGAATATTTCTCTGCCTTTTCATTTTGTTTAGATTGCTGTGTTTGGGGTGCCCTTTCCGTAGGCTGGAAGTTTGTGGTTTCTCTTTATTGTGGAGCCTGCTCCCTGTGGGTGGGGTTGGACTAGTGACTTGTCAAGGTTTCCTGGTTAGGGATGCTTGCATCTGTGTTCTGGTGGGTGGAGCTGGGTCTCTTCTGTCTGAAGTGCAATGAGTTGTCCAGTAGTGGGTTTGGGGTGTTTATGGGTTTGGCATGTCTTTGGGTAGCCTATCTTTTAATGCTCAGGGCCGTGTTCCTGCTTTGCTGGAGAATTATCATGGTATGTCTTGCTCTGGAACTTGTTGGCTCTTGGGTGGAGCTTGGGTTCAGCATAGGTATGGAGGCTTTTGGATGAGCTCTTCTCTATCAATGTTCCCTGAAATCAGGAGTTCTCTGATGTTCTCAGGTTTTGAAGTTAAGTCTCCTGCCTCTGGCTTTCAGTCTTATTGTCACAGTAGCCTCAAGATTTCTCCATCCATACAGCACAGGTGATAAAACATCTAGGTTAATGGTGAAACAACTCTCCACAGTGAGGGACACTCAGAGAGGTTCACAGAGTTACATGGAGAAGAGATGAGGGAGGAGGGGGATAGAGATGACCAGGAAGAGAAGAGGGTGAGTCAAAAGAGGAGAGAGCAGTCTAGCCAGTAATCAGTTCCCTAAGTGTTCTCCACAGCCTGGAACACCCAGACAGATTCACAGAGTTATGTAGAGAAGAGAAGGGGGAGGAAGGAGATAGAGGTGACCTGGGGAAGAAAGTGAAAATTGAAAGTGAAGTCACTCAGTAATGTCCAACTCTTTGTGATTCCATGGACTGTAGCCTACCAGGCTTCTCTGTCCATGGGATTTTCCAGGCAAGAGTACTGGAGTGGGTTGCCATTTCATTCTCCAGGGTATCTTCCCAACTCAGGTATTGAACCTAGGTCTCCTGCATTGCAGGCAGACACTTTACCCTCTAAGCCACCAGGGAATCCCTGGGGGAGAAGAGGGAGAGTCAAAATGAGAGCAAGCAATCAAGCCAGTAGTCTCACCCCTAAGTGAAAATGGGTACTGAAGATTAGATTCTTAAGGGTACAAAATTGATAACAAATACAAAAAGCAAAGATCAAAAATCTAGAATAGAGGTTAGACTCTCAAAAATACAACATTAAAATACAAAACAAAATCAATCACAAAAATTATAAAATATATATATATGAAATTTGATTTAAAAATAGGGTCTTTCTTTTTCAAGGTAATGCTGCTGCTGCTGCTGCTAAGTCATTTCAGTCATGTCCGACTCTGTGCAACCCCATAGATGGCAGCCCACCAGGCTCACCCATCCCTGGGATTCTCCAGGCAAGAACACTGGAGTGGGTTGCCATTGCTTTCTCCATTTCAAGATAATACTAGGTTATAAAATGAAAATTAAAGGAGTAATAAAGAACTAAATTTTTAAAAAATTAAAAAGTAACAATAGTAAAAATGTATCTAGGAATTTCTCTGGAGCTGTTGTGGGCAGTGTGGGGGTCAATTCAATTTCAGAGATTTCCTTGTTCCAGCTTGTATTTGTTCTCAAGGTCTATAGGTCCCCTCTAATGCTTAATCAATGTAAACTACAGGGTCTTAATCTGTTGCACCTGTCACTTCCAGAGCGATTCCCTCTTTGTTTATTTTGGCTTCCTCTGTTTGCATGTCTCTTCAGTGTCTAATTTCTGCCCTGACACAAGGGGGCGAAGGTGGTCACTTATTTAGGATCACTTGTTCAGTTGTGTTGTGTTGTGTGGAGGGAGGGACACTGCAAACAAATATCGCTGCCATGTGGGGAGTGCTCCTGGTATATGGCCCACACTGGGTTTGCCCCAGCTCGCTGGTGTGTGCTTTCCAGGTCAACACTGCTCAGGCTCCAGGGTGCTCTGCAGGAGCACCATCCAGAGTGGGCCCTGCATTTCATGCACTTCCCAGGTCTAAGCCACTCAGGTTCAGGTTCTCAGGTACTCCACAAGGGCACAGACTTGGTTGGGTGTGCATTTTTTGCCCTTCCCAGGTCTGAGCAGTTCAGGTGACCAGGTGCTTGGCGAGTGCACTGTCCCAGTGAACTGTGTGTCTTAATCACCTCCCTGGTCCCGGCTGCTGGGTTTCCTGGGTGCGCTGTGACAGCCCCGTCTCAAGTGTGCCATGTGTCTCCTCTGGGAAGCTGACCTCAGGCTGCTACCTCCTGGCAGATGTCAACTGTCCAGGATCCCAGGAAGATGTGGTTAGCAACTGGGAGCCTGCTCACAGTTTGGTGGAGAATGCTGGTCTAGGGTTGAGATTGCAGCAACCGCTTGCCTTCAGCTTCTGGCTGTCGCTCGCCTGCCTCTCTGCCTCCGGCGCAGGGGAGGGGCCAGTATGTAGCCGGTTCGCTCTCCTTTGGTATTCACTCAATCCTTTGTTCTGTGAGCGGGCCAGGCTGCGCATTAGATCCTTTCACGGAAAGTTCTCTCTCTCTTTTTTTCCCCTCTCTGGCGATCCCACAGTTTGGGTTGCTATCTCACGTTAGCTCCCTCAGATTGTCCTCAGGGCATTCAGACCCGGTCCTTACCCTAAGCACCAACGTTGCAGCCACGCCTCCCTGTCCAGCCTCCACTGGCTGGTGTCAGAAGCAAGCATCTGGGCTGCTCCTCTGCTGGCAGTTGCGATTAGGTGCGTATTCTGTGGTTTGTTTGTTTGGTTTTTTCTCCCAGTCATGTTGCCCCCTGAGATTCCAAACTCCCCACAAACCCACCTGTGAGAGTGTTTCCTACTGTTTGGAAACTTTTCCTCCTTCACGACTCTCTCCCCAGGGTGGATTTTCATCCCTAACTTTTTTGTCTCTCTTTTTGTCTTTTATGTTTTGTACTACCTCCTTCTGAAGAGAATGGGCTGCCTTTCTGGGGGCTGGTGTCCTTTGCGAGCATTCAGAAGTTGTTTTGTGGAAGTTGCTCAGCATTCAAATGATTTTTTTGATGAATTTGTGGGGGAGAAAGTGGTCTCCCAACCTGTCTCTCTGCCATCATGGGACTGCCCTCTGAATAGAATTTTGAAATAAATAAATAGAAGAAGAAGAAAAGAGCATTCCCAATACAGAGAAGAGTACAAAGAAGGCGTGAAAGAGGAGAATACAGGATGATCTTTGGCTTTGAAGGCTGAGTGACAACAAATTGATGCTTTCAAATTGTAGTCCTAGAGAAGACTCTTGAGAGTTCCTTGGACAGCAAAGTGATCAAACCAGTCAACCCTAAAGGAAATCAACTCTGAATATTCGTTGGAAGGACTGATCCTGAAGCTGAAGTTCCAATACTTTGGCCACCTGATGTGAAGAGATGAATCACTGGAAAAGACTGTGATGCTGGGGAAAATGGAAGGCAAAAGGAGAAGGGGGCAGCAAGAGATGAGATGGTTGGATGGCATCACTGACTCAATGGACATGAATTTGAGCAAACTCCAGGAGATAGTGAAGGACAGGGAAGCCTGGCAAGCTGCAGTCCATGGGGTCACAAAGAGCTGGACACAACTGAGCAACTGAACAAAAACAACAATGACAGAAACTACATGGAATTGGTTTATGAAGCTGGAGAGTATGTTCTGGTCAGTTCAAAGCATTTAGACTTTAATAATCTCGGTCAAACTTTATCTTGCTTTGGTAAGTTATTTGCATTAGTCAGCAGCTTGAATAATTTTATTTTCCCATAAATATTGAATAGATCATCTTTAAGCTAGCCCTGCCCAAATGATCTCAAATTCCAAAGTGCTGAAGTACAAATTAATGAGATTTTATTGTCCAAATTGATGAAGTTACATTAAAGAGAGTTGGAAGGTAATGAGTGAATATAAAAATAGATTTCTTGTCTTTTCATATAATGTCAGGCTTGAAAGGATCAAATGAGGTATTTTGTACTTTTTCTTCTGGATAGTAATTCTGAGAAGTGGACATTTATGACCTCTGCTGCAATGATGTCAAGAAAAGAAGAGAAAACAAAACAAACAACAACAAAAAAAAACAGGTAGGGGATAAGTAAAAGCTTGAGAGAAGAGAATAAATTCTGTTAAATTACTTCCTAAGAGGGCCCATGTTAACATTCTATCATTTAAATCATAGTTTCCTTTTTAAAATATAAAGATGTACTACATAATAATACCTAACAGTTCTAAGACATTTGTTAATTATCCTTACTAGAAGACAATAAAATATAAATTCCATTCAGGCAATATTCTTCTCAGAATAATTAACGTCTCTCTTTTTTTATTATTTTATGTTATTTTTTGCCTGAAATGTCCCATTAGGCTTTCAAAGCCTTACCCACCTTGTCTTCAGACATTCATTTGGCTAAGGAGTCAGCCGACAGAAAACAGGAATAGAACCCTCAGCCTAGTTCCACACATTTTAAGTCTCATAAATAATTGAGATAAATGGATGGGTGCTAGGCTGCAGTTGATTTCATCCTATCCCATTATAATGTAATTTAGGTTTGTTTAGGCTTTTTTTTTTTTTTTTTTTCCTTTTTTGTAATCCTTCAGGAGCCAAGATTTTGGTGATTGAACTGCTATATATGATAGTACCTATTCTAAGGCAAAGGCTTTGAGGTGTTTCATGTCATTTCTTCTCATATCTCTGAGAAAAGAATGTAAAGAAATCCAGTGCTAGCCCCAGCAATGACAAAGTTAAAGACAATGAGAATGTTGTTGCTGTTCAGTCACTAAATCATGTCGGACTCTTTGCAACCCCAAACTCCTCTGTCCATGGGATTTCCCAGGTAAGAATACTGGAGTGTGTTGCCATTTCCTTCTCCAGGAGATCTTCCTGATGCAGAGATCAAACCCGAGTCTCCTGCTTTGGCAGGTATTCTTTACCACTGAGCCACCAGGGAAGCCCTGAAACTTGTTCTCCTTGGTCCCAGAGTGACTTTTAACTACAAGACACTCAGAGCTGAGGGCCCCAAACTCAGTTAAATCAACTCCTCAGGTGGAAATCAATACATGAAGGGCGTCAAACCTGAAACATTGTAGCATCATGTACTTCAGCCCAGGAACATCAGGTAGGTTCCAATTTTAGATGGCAACTCTGATTGGTGGTAGGTATATAGAGCAGGGGCCTGCAAACTATGTCCAACAAACCACTGGACTACAGCCCATAGGCCAGATCCAGCCAGCCACTCATTGCTTGTAAATGTTTTGTTGAAACACAGCCACGTTCATTCATTCCTTATTGTCTGTGACTATTTTCACCCTACAGGGACAGAGCTAAGTAGTTGCAACAAAAACTGTATGGTAAGAAAAGCCTGAAATATTTACTGTCTAGTTTGTTACAGAAACTGTTTGATGATTCCTGGTCTCGAGTATTATGTTGGGAAGACTGCTGTCTGGAATATTATGCTGGGAAGGCCTCAACTAGTCCTAGAAGGAAAGAATGCTAAGATTGATTTTTTCTGTCTGCTATATTCATGGGGGAGGAGTGCCATATATCTTATCAAGCCTGCCCTGTGCCCTGCCCAGAAGGCAGAATATCATGATGGGAGGCAATGAGATGGAAAAGACTAGTGCTGTGCTAAGTCACTTCAGTCGTGTCCAACTCTTTGCAACCCTATGGACTGTAGCCCACCAGGCTCCTCTGTCCATGGGATTCTCCAGGCTAGAATACTGGAGTGGGATGCCATGCCCTCCTCCAGGGGATGTCCCAATCCAGGGATCAAACCTGCCTCTCTTATGTCTCCTGCATTGGCAGGCAGGTTCTTTACCACTAGTGCCACCCAGGAAGCCCATGGAGAAGAGTTGCTTCGGCATCAAATTCAGAGCCTAATGATCTCCACCTGAAATAGGAGGATATTGAATAATAAGTCAGAAGACTTGGTAACAAGGAAGCAGGAAGTGGTGTAAGGAAAAAGAGATGACTTCTCATGGGGATGATAGAAAACTTAGAAAATCAAGCCTATCGTTCAAAATATAAGTGCACTGAGTTTAGTTTTCTATACTATGGATTGAATTATACTCATTGGTGATACAGAAAATTTGGAGGAAATCTCTCTGAGTTTATTTAGGGGAAGGAAACAAAGCAGAGTGATAAGAATTCACCTTGCTTGAAAAAGCATGACTGCCTCCTTCCTGTGTGCCATCTTTCACAAGCACAACACACTCACACCCTTAGTCCTCCTCATCTCACAAAGCTAGCTGATTTTATTCAAATAAGGACACTTTGCCCTGAGATTCTGCAGTCAGAAGTGGAATATAAAGACAACCATTCTCTAGTGGCCAGTACTTATTTGTTTGAAATGACCTTAAACATAAAAAGCCTCTTGATGAAGGTGAAAGAGGAGAATGAAGAAGCTGGCTTAAAACTCAACATTCAAAAAACTAAGATCATGGCATCCAGTCCCATCACTTCATGGCAAATAGATGGGGAAACAGTGGAAACAGTGGCAGACTTTATTTTCTTGGGCTCCAAAATCACTGCGGATGGTGACTGCAGCCATGAAATTAAAAGATGCTTCCTCCTTGGAAGAAAAGCCTTGACAAACCTAGACAATGTATTAAAAAGCAGAGACATCACTTGGCTGACAAAGGTCCATATAGTCAAAGCTATGGTTTTTCCAGCAGTCATGTACAGATGTGAGAGTGGGACAGGACCATAAAGAAACCTGAACGCCAAAGAACTGATGCTTTTGAACCACAGTGCCACAATCCATGGGGTCGCAAAGAGTTGGACATGAGTTATTGACTAAACAATAACAATCAACAATAGGACTTGTGAATGGACAAAAGGAATCTTTTCACTACTCCTGGGTCCGAAGGGCTTATTTCTATACTGCATAGAGTCAGAATAGAAATCTGACAGTCTAAAAGTGTCTGAAAATTTTTAAAACATTGTGCTAGGGATGCTTGCAGTTGACATGCAAAAACTTCTGGTAAGATACAAACAATCCATTGATTGGCAAATTAATAAATAAGAGGTGTTGGATAGTAACCTACATATCTTTAGGAAGCAACCAGGAAAGTAAGTTTAATTTCTTTCTTTGACACATTGACAAAGGAAGAGTAATAGATATCATATATCTCTTGACTTCAGTGAGGCTTTTGCTACCATATCACATGACATTTCTTTTCAACAAGCTGGTAATACATAGCTTGGCTCACAGTGCTGTCAAGTGGCTGAAGAGTTGCAATCAAAGAGGAGCTATCAGTGACTTCTTGTCATCCTGAGGACATTTATCAAGTAGTGTCCATCCATAAGGGTTGGTTGAGGGCCAGAGTCATCCACAGGGTGATGGAAGGGAACATAAGTTCAATAAATTTGCTGATAACACCAATCTGGAGCAGGCTTTTACACCTGGCAAGAGAGGAACAGTTTTCAATGACCTTGATTAAGTCAGGCTGGTAGAATGGAACAATCTCAAAGCCAGGATGCCAGGCCAAGACACAGTGGGCAGATTTTCTATGCAGGAGGGTTTATGGCATGTTGCAGTAAATGGCAGCACTGTTTTGTTTCCAAAATTTTCTGAGGCACTATAATTAATTAACAACTCTCCATGATGCCAAGTGGTTTAGAGCTACTTTTATTGTACTAGTTTTCTGATGTGCAAAATGGAAACTCAAAGACATGTCTCACCATATTCTTTATTTTTAATGTATATACTTTTAATTGAAGGATAATTGCTTTACAATATTGTGTTGGCTTCTGCCATACATACATCAACATGAATCTCACCATATTCTTTTAAAATTTAATTAACTCCTGGAAAATGCCTGACAGATTTGTTGTTGTTGTTTAGTCACTAAGTTATGTCAGAGTCTTTGTGACTCCATGGACTATAGCCCAGCAGGCTCCTCTGTCCATGGGATTTCCCAGGCAAGAATACTGGAGTGGTCACCATTTCCTTCTCCAGGGAATCTTCCCAACCCAGGGATAGAAGCCACATCTCCTGCATTGTCAGGTGGATTATTTGCCACTGAGCCACCAGGGAGATATTGGATGCAAGATGTTAGTTTCCCTCTTCCTCCTTGTTTTCCTATCCTTGTTAGAGTGTAACCAGCAGTGGGAAGGGAAAGCCTAGAATTGATACAGAGAAGTTAAAAAGGATCTTCCTAGAAACATAAATACTGGTACTGAACCTTAAAATGCCCTCTGGTGTCCCCTTAACACTATCTTAACTATCAAGTAGAATACTTTTTCAAAGATTATTCAAAATTATATGAGTAGTTGTAAGAATTTTAAGACATTTACCTTCAGCAGTTATAAGAATCAGAGAATTATTGCTTCTTTTGCTTCATGGATCTTACAAAAACCTAGTATCGTGCATATGGTGGATACTCAATAGGTACTTGTTTTATATTCCTTGTAAGTTGTCAGAGAAATGATTTTTTAAAAATCTGTGAGTGAGTGAGTGAAGTCGCTCAGTCTTGTCCAACTCTTTGCGACCCCATGGACTGCAGCCCACAAGGCTACTCTATCCATGGGATTCTCCAGGCAAGAATACTGGAGTGAGTTGCCATTTCCTTTTCCATTCTGCTTCGTCACTTCAGTCATGCCCGACTCTGTGCGACCCCATAGACGGCAGCCCACCAGGCTCCTCTGTCCATGGGATTCTCCAGGCAAGAGTACTGGAGTGGGGTGCCAGTGCCTTCTCTGTCCTTCTCCATGGTACCCCATAAATATTGGCTTCCATCAGCCTCAGTAGCTGTGAAGTGGGGATCATTAGGTATCTACTTTCTAGGGCTGCAAAGAGGACTCACAAGAAATAACACTTTTAATGAGATGATGTGGTTACCATCAATGAAAACCAGTGCTTAATAGTAATTCCAAAGCAGGTGTTCCTAATACCTTTGGGGATTAGACTTTTCTTTGAGAATGGAGGACTGGTAACAAGAGCCAGTGCAGTACCTAGAACACAGTTTTACTCATAAATTACTTTTATCCATTTAAAAATTTATTTTATTCAAGTATAGTTGATTTACAGTGCTGTGTTAACTTCTATTGCACAACAAAGTGATACAGTTATACATATATATATATATATATATATATACACACTCTTTTTTTGTATTATTTTCCATTATGGCTCGTCACAGGATGTTGAATGTAGTTACCTGTGTTGTATAGTGGAACTTGTTGTTTATACATTCTCTATATAGTAGTTTTCATCTGCTAACCCCAAACTCCCGCTCCATCCCTCCCCGCAGCTCTCCTCCGCCTCAACAACTGCATCTATCCTCTACGTGAGTCCGTTTCTAAATAACTTCATTTGTGTTGTATTTCAGATTTCACATATAAGTGGTATTATATGGTGCTTGTCTTTCTCTTTTTGACTTACTTCACTTAGTATGATAATCTCGAGGTTCATCCATGTTGCTGGAAATGGCATTATTTCATTGTTTTTTATGGCTGAGCAGTATTCCATTGTATGTATGTGCCACATGTCTATCCATTCATCTGTCAACAAACATTTAGGTTGTTTCCATGCCTTGGCTATCATGAATCATGCTGCTGTATTTCAATCTTTATTGCTATAAAAAGATAGCCTGCTTGAATTTCATAAAGACAGATCAGTGGCACACCACTTAGATTTCCAGGGCAGAATGAACTCGTCTTTGATCAATATCTGTATTAAATGACAGTCGTGCTTGAAGGCTCAGCCCTTACTAGAGCAAAATTGTTAGCCATCATGAAGGGACTGCTAACAGGACCACTCATAAGTTCTTACCTAGGCTGAGATAGAAATTCAAGATTGTATTCCCATTAATAATGACTCTGAACAGACCCTGGTGCCTATAGCAGTGGAAGGGCAGCAGGCTAGGCAATGAGAAAGCTGGGAGATGTTCTTGGCCAACTTTTTTCCAAAATAAACTCAAAGATGTTCTGTTATAAACACCTTCTTCTTGTGGAGGATAAGATAGTCTGCTGCTTCCAATTCCTTAAATTAAACTGAAGAAAATAGAGAACCACTGTCAAAAAAGAAAGTTTCTGGCATTTAACATCTCTTCCCCCGTCTTCACTCTCTGCCTATTGCTTTTACATTATTGAAATAAACTGGCCAGTCAAAAGAGAGTCTCCCCACTCTCCAAACCTCAAAACTGAAGAGTCACCTAAGTTTTTATCTATACTCTTCTCCTCTAAGTCATTCTTGAATAGACTCTGATTAGGCTTTTCTTTTCTCTACTATACTCAAGCTCCTGTTAGCAAGACTCTGATAAACCTCCACATTGGTAAATCCAGTCACCAAGTCTCAGTCCTCATTACACTTGACCTGTCTGTTGATCATGTTCCTTTATTTGGAACACTTCCTTCACTTGTCCTCCAAGACCTCACTTTCTATGGCTTTTTCTTCTACATCACTGGCTGCTCCTTCTTAGTCTCTTTACCTTGACACAGCTCCTCTTCTGACCTTTAAATGCTGGAGTGTCCCAAGACTTTGATCTCAGACTTCTCCTTGTTTCTATGTTTACCCTCTGGGGTATTTAATCCAATCTCATGAACTTGATAAACCACCTCAGTTCAGTTCAGTTCAGTTGCTCAGTCGTGTCTGACTCTTTGCGACCCCATGAATCACAGCACTCCAGGCCTCCCTGTCCATCACCAACTCCCGGAGTTCACTCAGACTCACGTCCATCGAGTCAGTGATGCCATCCAGCCATCTCATCCTCTGTCGTCCCCTTCTCCTCCTGTCCCCAATCCCTCCCAGCATCAGAGTCTTTTCCAATGAGTCAACTCTTCGTATGAGGTGGCCAAAGTACTGGAGTTTCAGCTTTAGCATCATTCCTTCCAAAGAAATCCCAGAGCTGATCTCCTTCAGAATGGACTGGTTGGATCTCCTTGCAGTCCAAGGGACTCTCAAGAGTCCACTAACAATTCCTGAATACATATCTTGGGCAGAGATCTCACCCCTGAATTCCACACTAATATATCTAGCTGCTTTCTTGACCTTTCTGCTTAATTGTCTGATTGACACTTCAAGTGCAACATGTCCAAAACCAGTTCCTTAATTCACTCCCCTGTGTACACCCTCCATTTTTCCATTCCCAGATTTTTTCATCTGAATAAAGTCAACTCCATTCTTCTACTTGTTCAAGACAAGAAACATGGGGTCATCCTTGACTCCCCTCTTTCTTTTTCTGTTCTTCCAGCTCCACTTTTGAAAGATATCTAACTCTACTGTTCCATTACCATCATTTCCTGGTAGGATTACTGCTCTTCCACCATTTCTCTCCCTAACCTTTGCATGTACTCTATATACACACACACTCTAGTCTCTAGAGGAGCCTAAGGGAGCCTGCTAAAGCTTAAGTTCGATTATGCAAAGCTTCTGCTCACAACCTTCCCTTTGTTTTCCATTTCCTTCCAAACAAAATCTTTAGTCTTCTTTATGACCTCCAAGGCCCTACATGGTCAGGTCCTGGGAACTCCTGGCTTCATCTCCTACCACGCTTCCCTGTTCACTCCTCTTCAGACCCACTGCCTTCCTTGTGTTTCCCTAATTCCCTGGACACATTTCTGCCCCACAGCCCTTTCTTTTGGTGCTTTCTGTGCTGGGATCTTCTCCCCCTCATGACTCTCTTTCACTTCATTTAGATTTCTGCTAAAACATCACTTACTCCAAACACTTGATATAAAACTCCTCAGACTCACCTTATTTCCTCACTCTCCATCCTAAAGCAGGGTGACCATTTTAGCTTAATTCTTTGCATTTATCATCACCTGACTAATATAAATTTGTTTCCTTCTATCTCCTTCCACTAGGATATGAACTCTATGAAAGCAAGGATTTGGGCCTCTTTATCCTTTACTTTGTGGCTTCCTGGGTGGCTCAGTGGTAAAGAATCTGTCTGCCATTGCAGGAGATATGGGTTTGATCCTTGGATTGGAAAGATCCCCTGGAGAAGGAAATGGCAACCTACTGTAGTACTTGTGGCTGGAAAATCCCATGGACAGAGTAGCCCAGAGGCTACAATCCATGGAATCGTAAAGAGTTGGACACTACTTAGTGACTAGATAGTAACAACAACATCCTCCATTTTATCCTCAACATTTAGAACAGCGCTTTGCATGAAATAGGTATTGTCACATAGGTACTGCCTAGGACAGTTACTCATAGCTACAACCTGTGCTTCAGGAGATTGAACTGAAACTAGGACTAGCTGGGATACTTTTAAAAAATAATTCTATAACACTCAAATTTGTCTCTAGAATAATTCTGCAAAATAAGTGTGAATTCTTGGCCAAGACTTTTATTGTGGGTGTTACTTCTATTAAGACATAAAAAATGGCTTTGGTAGTATATTCATTGCTGCTGCTGCTGCTAAGTCGCTTCAGTCGTGTCTGACTCTGTGCGACCCCATAGATGGCAGCCCACCAGGCTCCCCTGTCCCTGGGATTCTCCAGGCAAGAACACTGGAGTGGGTTGCCATTTCCTTCTCCAATGCATGAAAGTGAAAAGTGAAAGTGAAGTCGCTCAGTCTTGTCCGACTCTTAGCGACCCCATGGACTACAGCCTACCAGGCTTCTCCATCTGTGGGATTTTCCAGGCAAGAGTACTGGAGTGGGGTGCCATTGCCTTCTCCGGTGTATGTGTAGACAGAGAGATTTATTTTAAGGAATTGGCTCATATGATTGTGGAAGCTTGGCAAAGTAGGCTGGAAACTGAGGGAAGAGTTGTAGTTTGTGTTTCAAGGCAGTCTGCTGGCACAATTTTTTCTTTCTCAGGAGAGATCAGGCTTTGTTTTATTAAGGCTTAATTGTTTTTTTGAGGCCTTCCCACATTACAGAGGGCAATGCGCTTTACTCAAAGTCCACCAGCTTTATTGTTAATCCCACACCCAGACACACACACACAAAACTTTCACAGAAATATTTGACCAAAATCTAGGCCCAGCAAGTTGACATCACAGGTCTATAAAATTAGACCTCAGAGGTAAGTTATTCCATATATATATATTGGCTTTGTCTCTTCAATTATCTATAAGCTCCCTGGGCACATTGATTTTCAGGAGAGCAGGTGATTTATAGATGGATACAGCTCTCTTAACAGATTGACACCAGTTACTCCAATTTCATATTTCTATTTGTTCACTTGGATCTCTGATAAACTGTAATTCAGCGATCAGCTGAGGTCATCCTGCCCTTTCAAATTTAAATAAAATTGGTCTTAGTCTCTTTGTTCTGCCCTGTGGGAAGGCTAATGCTTTCCCTGGTATTTTCACGAAGGTCTTAGAGCTCACATCTCTATGGATGCATCTGCTCTGAGTTCTCACTTCTGCTAACCTATCAGTGTCACTTTTGTCTGGTCCCCATCCTTGCCTCTTTTCCACTTTTCTCTGCTAAGTGCTGACCCAGATGTGGATGATAGCCCCATTTCCTTCTTGAGAAAAGCACATAGATGGGGAATTAGTCTTTATCAAAGATTTGGGGAAAGGGTGGTTAAACCCCAACAAGGCAAGCAACTTTAAATCTACACAGCTCTAGCATTCAGCATAGCTTTTTCCTCTTTTATCTCCTACCCCCATCTTTGCTTCCTTCCATTCTCTGCTTTCCCTCACCACCAAATTTCTATTATTTCTTATTCAGAGTAGTTTAGTCTTCTAGATCACACCCTCAGAGGGCCTTATCTTCCCTCTAAGAGTGCTCTTTCAGTGTGTAGTCTTAAGTCAACAACAGCAACATTGCCTAAATGGTCTGGTGCCAGCTGTTAAATGAGTTTTTCCATCTATATTTGAAAAGGTGACATGGAAAGTTCCAAATCCAAATCTACTTCTGTCTCTGAACTTGGATCTTCATGCACCAAAATACTAAAGACTTCCTGCAGTTTTTTTGCAATTTTATCCTTCCCCTGATTCTGCAATAAGCATTACCTTTTAAAAATTGAATGTGCTTTGCAGAATTCTACCTTTATATGCTTATAAGCAGATCATGGTGTAGACTCTGTCAGCTGAGAAGTAGTTAATGTATCTGAGCTGATTTATAGACAGACTTTTATTACCATCATTACCTATTCAACTGTAATAGTTCTCTGCTTACATTATTTAAATCATTCTATATCCAGAATACTAGAAAGCAGAGTCTCAGTATTGAATTAGAAAATTTCAGAAACATCAAATTATAAAGTAAAGATGCTTGAATTTAAACATGCCTCAGTAAGTAAGTGGTCACTGTTTGGGTACCTCCAGCAGTATCACTAGCAATTGTTTATCAGTAAATCCCAAGACCTTAGTCTAATAGTTGCTCAAAATAGCTCTTTTTCATTGGAGTAAAAAGTGCGTTGTGCAAAGTTAAAAATGGTGGAACATCTGGATCCAGGTGGAACTTTCAGTTCCTCAGAGAATCCATTCCCTTTATTTTGCCCCCCCCCCCAAAAAATGCATTTAAGTGTTTGTGGCAACAACAACAACACAAAAGCATTTAAGTGTCTGAGCACCAAACACTGTGTTAAGATATATATGAATTAAATAATTCACTTGTCATCACCACCCCACAAGGTAACTATTTTTATCTATATTTCAGATATGAATATGAGGTTTGAGAAAGTTTAGTGACTTGTCCAAGATCATGAGATGCTGTCACCCTCAGGTGTATCAGAGAAGCATGGTACACCTAAACAAGGTAATGGGGGCTAGTTTAATGAGGATCTGCTTGTTGAGGTGTGGGCAGGGGCAGGCAGAATCAGCGATGGGAAAGATGACCACCCCAAGGCCTCCAAAGCCAAGAGCAGGGAGCACTCCCTGCAACCAGGAGAGACCCGCAGCCACAGGAGAGGGGGTACCCAATAGACGCTGTCATCTTAGGGAGAGGAAAGCAGATACTGCCACATTGAGGCCCAAAAGAGCGAACACTGACAGAATATACTCTGAACTCTTCAAGCCCTCTGATCTGCTAGTCACCAGCAGACAGTGCCTCCTTTTGTCCAAACTCAACCCTAAGGTAGAGGGCAAAGGCACCCGTGAGGTACAGTCCATAAAGGTGAAACTTTTTTAAGAGTAGAAATGTAATGAATGTAAACCCCTCTTCCTCTTGGATTGTGCGTCGTGACTTTCCCAATACATGATCTAAAAATCCCCAGGTTGTACTGTTGAGACAGGTCTACAGCTTTGTCACCAAGGCAACAAGGCTTTCATCAGGCTGTGTGTGATTTGGAGTGTAAATCTCTAACAGTAACAGCTGATGAGAGTAGACAGCAGTCATCCTGTAAGCTCTCGATTACCTGTGTTTTGGTAAAACAGGAGCACTAGGAGACTGTGTTATGTTCTTTAAACTGAATGCTGCGTCCCCACTTCATGCTTTGAAATCTTAACCTCCAGTGTGATGATAATCAGAGGTGGGGCCTTTGGGAGGTAAGTAGCTATGAGGGTGAAGTCCTCACAAATGGGGTTAACCTTATGAAAAGACAGGAAACAGCGTGCTTCTTCTATGAGAAATTTGCAGTCTGAAACCCAGGAGAGGGCTCTCACTAGAATTTGTCCAAGCTGGCACAGTTATCTCAGACTTTTAGCCTTCAGATAACTGTGAAATCCTAGCTTGGCATGCTTCTGTATAGAGGCCTGTGGTCAGCAGCATAAATGCCCCCTAAAGATGCCCACATCTTACTCCCAAACCTGTGAATGTTTCTCACATGGCAATAGGGACTCAGCAGGTATGATTAACGTTAAGGACCTGGAGGTGTGGAGATTAGTCCGAGTTATCCATGTGAGGCCAATGTATTCGACCAAGTCTTTAAAAGCAGAGAACCATGCTCAGCTGTGGGAAACCAGAGAAATAGCAGTAGGAGGGTGTCTTGAATCACTCTTGCTGGTTTGAAAAATGGAGGAAGGAGGCCGGGAGCTGAGGAACGTGCAAAGACACTGGAAAAGGTAAGATAAGAAATTCTATTCCCGAGCCTCCTCTTGCCAGCACCTTGATTTTAGCCCAGTGACAATTATATCAGATTTATGGTCTACAGAACTGTAAGATAGTTAAGTTTGTACTGTTTTAGGTGGCTATGGTTGGTTGTTAGGCCAGAAATAGAAAAGCAATACAAGGCCCTTCATCTTTTTGTTTTGGGTTAGGAAATAAGCCTCTCGGTACATACATTTCTAGATGTGTGATGACTGACGCCAAGGTGTTCAAAAGCTCCACATGTTAATCTTTAAGCATCGATTGGAAATATTCAAATTCTAGGGTAGAAGCTGTTTTCAATTGCATACCAGCATCACTTGAGAGTAGGCTGATGATTCACACTGTTGTTGTTGTTTTTTTAATATCTGCCTCATCATTAGAAAACGTTTCATTTTGTGTGTAAGACAATCAGGGAGGGTAGTCTTTGAGAAATGGTCCCAGAACTAATAGCCTAACTCCTGGCCACAGGTAAATAGAAGAACCAAACTCAAAAAAAACACCAACTGAACCTCAAGGTCGTTGATATACAGCACGTCATTTGAGCACCAAAGTCATTGCTGGGTTGCACACACTCAGGTCTATGGGTGTTCAATCTGTGTTCACCATAGAGGTAATCATCTGATGAATGTGTGTGCTTAGTCGCTCAGTCGTGTCTGACTCTTGGCGGCTCCATGGACTGTAGCCCACCAGGCTCCTTTGTCCATGGAATTCTCTGGGCAAGAATACTGGAGTGGGTTGCCATTTCCTTCTTCAAGGAATCTTCCTGACTGAGGGATTGAACCCGGATCTCCTGCATTGCAGGTGGATTCTTTACCCCTGAACTACCAGGGAAGCCAATAAAACGCTGCTGCTGCTAAGTCACTTCAGTTGTGTCCGACTCTGTGCGACCCCATGGATGGCAGCCCACCAGGCTCCCCCATCCCTGGGATTCTCAAGCAAGAACACTGGAGTGGGTTGCCATTTCCTTCACCAATGCGTGAAAGTGAAGTCGCTCAGTCATGTCTGACTCTTAGCGACCCCATGGACTGCAGCCTACCAGGCTCCTCCATCCACGGGATTCTCCAGGCAAAAGTACTGGAGTGGGTTGCCATTGCCTACTCCGAATAAAACGCTAGTGCTCCTCAGATACCAGAATATTCTAATTGCTTTATGGAGCTACATAGGAAGTGTAAAGTGAGTTGTTTAAGCCTAAGACTCCAGTGTCTGAGAGGTAAAACAGGTAAGAGGTTTGGGAAGGCCCGAATTATCCAGGTTTGAACCTCAGTTTTTCTTGTTTTGATGTATACATGAAGGTAACCCTCAGACCTTCCAGTGTACTGAAGGTAGGAACCAAGAGAAGCTCATTCTGGTGTTGCAGCAACTACAGGATCTCCAAAGCACAGTTCACACCACAGAACGAAGCTCATTTCCAGATTCTTCCCTCCTATTTGCAGGTGACACCACCTGAAAGGATGAGAGTCTGCTTTGATATTAGGCTCCCTTTGTTGTTTTTGCTTCAGACCTGATTTCTGAGTTTGAAGTTCAAGGGTTTTAGATGAAAAGAATTTTCAAGTTCATTAAGGGGTGGAGGGAGGGTCACTACACAGGAGCACCTGTTTCCAATCTAACAGTGACTGTATGCTGAGGGGCTGATTAGACAAAGGCCAGGGAAAGAAAACCAAAAAGTTGGCTGTAGAGGGATGGGGGATCCAAGTTTCACTGTGGTTGACAACTGTTTGTTTTAGGTTTGTAATCAGTTTCCCAAGGGAGAAAGGAGAAGTGTTTTACTCTTCCCCCAAGATTGTTGTAGACCCATCAGGGCCAAAAGGAGGATCCTGCAGAGAGACAGAGCAAGGACACACAATGTCACTCTCTTTACCTTTGTATCTGGCTGTTCTGTATCCTTTATCATATCCTTTAATATAAACCCATAAATGTAAGCAAGGGTTTCCCTGAGTTCTGCGAATCATTATAGCAAATTATTGAATCTGAGAATGAAGTTGTGAGGATCACCGATTTGTAGGTGAGTTGAATAGTATGTAGGCTCCCAGGTAGTGCAGTGGTAAGGAATCCACCTGGAATTCAGGAATTCCCAGATCCTATCCCTGGGTTGGGAAGATCCCCTGGAGAAGGAAATGGCAATCACTCCAGTATTCTTGCCTGGAGATCTCATGGACAGAGGAGCCTGGCAGGCTACAGTACATGGGGTTGCAAAAGAATTGGACATGATTTAGTGACAACAATCTAAATGGAATCACACAAAGTAAACCTGTTAAGATGGGCTTTTTCCATTAGCATAGTGATCTTGATGTCCATCTAGGTTTTTGCATGTATCGGAGTTCATGCCTAATTACTGAGTAGCATTCCATTGTATGGATCTAACATTTTGTTTGACTGTTACCTGTTGAAATTGTATTCTGAGTTATTACCGTTTTGGGGCTATTAAAAATAATGTTGTGAACACTGATGTACAGGCTTTTGCATGAAATAAGTTTTTGTTAATCTGGGATAAATGCCAAGAGTGTTGTTGCTGTGAAATTTACTCCTTGATTCAATTCAATGTCTAAATCACAAAAACACAGAATTAAAAAAAAAAAAACAACCACTTCAGTTTCTGCAAAAAGATATGATTATTTAATTTGTTTTTACAAACAAGTTTTTCTCCAGGTTTATTGTATATTTCACAAGTGAAATGAGGTTTTTAAAGTGTACAATGTGAGGAATTGATGTATCTGATAAATGTATACACTGTGAAAGAATTCCACCATCAGGTCAATTAATACATCCCTCAATACACATATTTACTTTGTTGAAAATATTTAAGTTCTACTCTCTTCGTGAAGTTCAATTAAATAATACAGTGTTAGTGACTATAGTCACCATGTGATACATTACACCCTCAGACCTTATTTATTTTATGGCTATATAACTGAAAATTTGTACCCGTTTGCAAACCTCTGCCTATTTCTTCCATCCACCAGCCCCTGGCAAGCACTTTTATGCTGTAGACTTGAGTTTGACTTTCTTTTGTGACACCATTTGGCATTCTTTGCCTGGTCTATTTCACTTTGTGTAATACCCACCAGCTTTGTCTATGATGTCACAGATGAGAGGATTTCTTTTTATAACTGAATAATATTCAGCTATTATATATGTAAATATGTGTATATTCACATATACGTATGTACATGTACATACGTATATGTGTGCCACATTTTCTTGATTCATTTATCAGTTGCCATGCACTAAGGTTGTTTCCATACCTTGTCTATTGTGAATAATGCTGCTGTGAACATGGACGTGCAGATAGCTTTTTGAGATGATTTCACTTCCTTGGGATATATACCCAGAAATGGAATTGCTGGGATCATACAGTAGTTCTAGATAGAATTTCTTTAGGAAACTCCATACTGTTTTCCATAATGACTGTACTAGTTTACATTCCTACCAAGAATGTACAAGGGCTTCCTTTTCTCTACAGCCTGGCTTTATCATTTTTTGATAATTGACAGCCTAACAGTTATAAGGGGATGTCACCTTGGCTTTATTCTGCATTTCCTTGATAATTAGCAATGTAGAGCACTTTTTCATGTACCTATTGGCTACCTGTATATTTTCTTTAGAAAAATGTCCATTCAGATCCTTTGTCCATTTTTAAATTGAATTACTTGACTTTTTACTATTGAACTGTATTCCTTACACATTTTGGATGTTAACTCCTTATCAGATATGTGGTTTGAATTTTTTATTGACGTATAACTCCCGAGACTCCCTTGGACTGCAAGGAGATCCAACCAGTCCATTCTAAAGGAGATCAGTCCTGGGTGTTCTTTGGAAGGAATGATGCTAAAGCTGAAACTCTAGTACTCTGGCCACCTCATGTGAAGAGTTGACTCATTGGAAAAGACTCTGATGCTGGGAGGGATTGGGGGCAGGAGGAGAAGGGGATGACAGAGGATGAAATGGCTGGATGGCATCACTGACTCGATGGACGTGGGTCTGGGTGAACTCCGGGAGTTGGTGATGGACAGGGAGGCCTGGCGTGCTGTGATTCATGGGGTCGCAAAGAGTCGGACACGACTGAGCGACTGATCTGATCTGATAATTGCTTTACAATATTGTGTTTGTTTCTGCTGTACAATGAAATGAATCAGCTATATGTATACAAACATCCCCTCCCTCTTGGGTTTCCATCCTACCCCATCCCCCATACTACTCATTGGGGTCACCACAGAGCATTGAGTAGAGTTTCCTGTGCCATACAGCATATTCCCACTGGTGTCTGTTTTAATTATTCTATGCCAATCCCAATATCCCCATTCATCCCCCTTCTCCCCCAACCTGTGTCCACATATCTGTTCTCTGTCTGCATCTCTGTTCCTGCCCTGCAAATAAATTTATCTGTACCATTTTTTAGATTCCACATATATGTGCTAATATACAATATTTGTTTTTCTCTTTCTGACTTACTCCACACTGTATCACAGTCTCTAGGTCCATCCACTGTTTACAAAAGACCCAATTTCATTCCTTTTAATGGCTGAGTAATATTCCATTGTGTATACGTACCACATCTTTATACATTCATCTGTCAATGGACATTTAGATTGCTTCCATGTCCTGGCTATTGTAAATACTGCTGCAGTGAACATCGGGGTGCATGTGTCTTTTTGAATTAGGATTTTCTTTGGCTACATACCCAGTATAAGAATTGCTGTGTCATGTGTTAGTTCTATTTTTAGTTTTTTTAGGGAACCTCCATACCATTCTCCATAGAGTCTGTCAGTTTACATTCCTACCAACAGTGCAAGAGGGTCCCCTTTTCTCCATACATTCTCCAGTATTTATTGTTTGTAGATTTTTTGATGGCGGCCATTCTGACCATGCAAGGTGATACCTCTTTGTAGTTATTTTTTTCTTTGTAATTTTTAAATTTTTTAATTTTAAAAATTTTAAAAATAATTTTAAAATTATTTTAATTGGAGGCTAATTACTTTACAATATTGTAGTGGTTTTTGCCAAACATCAACATGAATCAGCCATGGGTGCACATGTGTTCCCCATCCAGAACCCCCATCCCATCCCCCAGGGTCATCCCAGTGCACCAGCCCTGAGCACTCCGTCTCATGCATCAAACCTGGACCGGCGATCTGCTTCACATATGATAATACACCCGTTTCAACGCTACCTTCTCAGATCATCCCACCCTTGCCTTCTTCCACAGAGTCCAAGACTGTTCTTTACATCTGTGTGTCTTTTGCTGTCTCACATATAGGGTCATCGTTACCATCTTTCTAAATTCCATATTGCATTTCTCTAACGATTAATGATGTTGAGCATCTTTTTATGTGTTTGTTGACCATCTATATATGTCTTTTTTGGAGAAATGTATATTTAGGTCTTCTGCCCATTTTTCATTGGGTTGTTTGTTTTTTTGGATATTCGGTTGCATGAGCCGTTTGTATTTTGGAGATTAATCTTTATTATTTGCTTTGTTTGCAAATATTTTCTCCCATTCTGAGGGTTGTCTTCTCGTCTTATGGTTTCTTTTGCTATGCAAAAGCTTTTAAGTATAATTAGGTCCGTTTGTTTTATTTCTGTTTTTATTTTCTTTAGAAGGTGGGTCAAAAAAGATTTTGATTCAATTTATGTCAAAAAGTGTTCTTACTGTGTTTTCCTTTAAGAGTTTTATAGTGTCTGGTCTTACATTCAGGTCTTTAATCCATTTTGAATTTATTTTTGTGTATGGTGTTAGGGAGCTTTCTAATTTCTTTCTTTTACCTTAGCTGTCCAATAACCCTTAATGAAGAGGCTTTCTCCATTGTACATTCTCACCTTCTCTGTTATAGATTAGTTGGTCATATGTGCATAGGTTTATCTCTGGGTTTGCTATTGGAAATATTTTCTTCCATTTCTTGGTCATCTGTTCATTTTGTTGATGGTTTCCTTTGCTGGGCAGAAACTTTTAAATCTGATGTAGTCCTACTTTGGTGATTTTGCTTTTGTAAACTTCGCCTTTTTTTAACTTTTTTTTACTTTTGGCTGTGCTGGGTCTTTTTTGTGGTGTGAGGGCTTCTCGTTGCAGTGTTGTTGAGGAGCACAGGCTCCAGACATGGGCATCTGTTGTGGCACACAAGCTTCAGTTGTTGTAGCACGCTGGCTCAGCAGTTGCAGCTCACGGGCTCTAGGATGTGAGCTCAGTAGTTGTGGCACATGGGCTCCATTGCTCCGCAGCACATGGAATATTCTGGGACTAGGGATTGAATCTGTGCACCCTGCATTGGCAGGTGGATTCTTATCCACTGCGCCACTAAGGAAGCCCTGACCATCTATACCTGTGGTTATTTCTGGGCTCTCTATCCTATTCCATCGGTCTGTGTGTCAGTTTTTATGCCAGTACTATGCTGTTTTGATCACTGTGTGTGTGTTAGTCACTCAGTTGTGTCTGACTCTTTGCAACTCTGTGGACTGTTACCCACCAGATTCCTCTGTCCATAGGATTCTCCAGGCAAGAGTACTGGAGAACTGTGCAGCTATTCCCTTCTCCAAGGGATCTTCCCGACCCCAGGATGGAACCCAGGTCTCCCACATTACATGCAAATTCTTTACCATCTGAGCCACCATCACTGTAGCTTTGAAAAGTAGAAATCAAGGTGTGATACCTTTAGCTCTGTTCCTCATTCTCAGTATTCCTCCAGCTATTTTGATTCTTTTGTGATTCCATACAAGTTTTAGAATTGTTTTGTTTATTTCTATGAAAAATACCAATGGAATTTTGATAGGAATTGCACTGAATCTGTAGGTGGCTTTGAGTATATGGACATTTTAGCACTATTAATTATTCCACTCCACCAGCACAGAACATCTTTTCATTTACTTTTGTCTTCTTCAATTTCTTTCATCATTTATAATTTTCACAGCACAGATATTTTACCTCTTTGGTTAAATTTATTCATAGGTATTGTTTTTGATGCTACTGTAAATGGAATTGTTTTCTTCTCTTTCTGTTCGGTGGTGATATATAGAAATGCAAGTGATGTTAAATTGATTTGGTGTTCAGCAATTTTATTAAATTTATTAGTTCTGACAGGTGTTTTTGGCATTGTCTTTTGAGTTTTCTGATTAAATCTCATGTAATCTGCAAATAGAGACAATTTTACTTTTTCTTTTCCCATTTGAGTGCCTTTTATTTCCTTATCTTGCCTAATTGCTCTGGCTGAGACTCCCAGTACTATACTGAATAAAAGTGATGAGAGTGGTTACCTCGATCTTGTTACTTGTCTTGAAAGTTTTCAGCATTTTATCATTAAGTATAATGTTAGCCATGGATTTATATACGGTCTTCACTATGTTGTAGTAAGTTCCTCTATACCCAGTTTATTGAGAGTTTTTATCAATGAATGTTAAATTTTGTCAAATGCTTTTTCTGCATCTATTGAGAGGATTATATGACTTTTATCCTTCGTTATGTTGATATGATATATCACATTTATTGATTTTCAGATGCTGAGTTATCCTTGCATTCTCTGGAATAAATCATGGTGTATGATTCTTTTAATGTATTGTTGAATTCAGTTCACCAGTATTTGTTGAGGATTTTTGCATGGTCAAATATAACCAGAGCTTCCACTTGAAAACAAAGTTAGGAATAGGTGTGCATGATCCATCTAGGGTAGGTATGTTTAAATTTAAAGTATTAATTATTTTTTAAAAATTAGGCCTGACACTTTTTACATTTGTCCTAGGGTCAAGTTAGCAATGATATTTGTTTTAAAATCATGCACCACAGTAAAAAAAAAAAAAAAAAAGATGGTAAGATACTTTTTAGCTTTCCCTTTCACAATTTTTGCTATATATGTGAAACTAGCTCTTTAAAACAACTCAGAGTTTAAACGTAATTTATAAAGCTCTAAATCACTACTATAAACTGGATAACATTATTGCTTGTCATGAGTAAAATATAAGTGCAAATAAAGACTGTTGTTAAATTCCAGCTGGTTACCATTACTTCCCAATTTGTTGTTGTTGTTGTTGTTGGAGATATTATCAGTACCAGAAAGATTTTAAAGATTTAATAACACCAAACTGAGACTTGGTGAAAATTAAAAGAATTTTGAATATTAAGAAAACTGAAAAAGAATAGAAAAAACATTTCCTTATAATTGTTCAACATATACATAATGCAGTTGCTGTGGCACCACCTAAAACCACCAGAAGTATCAAACAGCTGTGACGCAACTAATATTGCACATCTTCCTCCACTAAGATTCATGTAGAAAATCTGATTTATGAGAAGATTTAGCTATGGAATAGGAGTAAAAAAATTCTTTATTTCACTAAAAGCTAGCCTAGATAACATCTTTGGGATCATCCCAGTTGATCTGTTTTGCTGTATTTCTGCAAACATTTGTATTGTGTATCCCTTGATCCGTTGACTTATATCTTACCACAGCATCTGCCTTCTACTCTTCAAAGCTAAGTTCATCCTCCTTTGCAAAACTTCTTTAGCTCAATAAGATATCTAGGCACCCAAGCCTGGAGCATCATCCTGGGGGTGGCAAGCAAAACCTGAGGTGTGCACTAGGTGATGCTCCCAGGATTACACATCAGCAGGAACACACCTTGACCTCAAAGGTGAGAAGAGATCCAAACCCAGGCAGTCCTTCCCTACCACTGACCAATGTGTCAAGCCAACAACCAGGTACTTGCAACATGAGAAAGATGGAAATCACAAGGCATCATGACAAGTGCAAAAACTTTCAAAGGTTTGAACAGCAGACTTTTATGAGAATTGATCACATTGTCGTTACCCTGCAGGGAAAGCTTGGCAGATTCACCTTATTCCTGATGAGCCCTGCAGTTGCTCCCCAAGGTACATTAACCGGGGCTGCAGGTAGCAATCTCTTGAGGACTTTTAAATGCCCACAGCCAGCCTCATTCCTAAGTACTGTGTTTTAACTGGTGTGTAGTAGTTGCAGATGTATTTACAAAGAGCTCCCCAAGTGGTTGTGAAGTGCAGTCAGGGTTGAGAGCCAAGAAGACCTCCTCTTTAGCAGACAGTGTCCACCCATGGAACTTGAGCAGCAGTCAAGGACCCTGGACTGGATGAAGGATGGGAGGGTGAAGGAGGCACCTCCAGGGTTAGATGCCAAGACTGTGCTGGTGGTTGCAGCAGGCCAGCTGTGCTGTCTACCGGGAAATAGGCAGCCTAGATTTCTGGGCCAGAGGTTATCACTGTAATAACTGGTAAAATAACATTAGAAAGAAAATGGCTTTTAAAAATTCCCATAAAAATTTTACCTTAGGTTAATAAATTAAAGATCTATTTGTTTACCTTGAAGCATCTTGATCTCTGCAGTTCACATCTCATGACTGGAGAAGAGTCATCAGTTTACCTAGTTAGTACCATCTTTTCTTCATTTTTTCAATGTGCCTAGTTTTTTTGTGATTTTGTTTATTTTCTTTCTTTGTTTTTAAATATATTTTAGCTGAAGTATAGTTGATTTACAATATGTGTTAGTATTAGGTGTACAGCAAAGAGATTCAGATATATATATCCTTTTTCTGACTTTTTTCTACATATAGGTTATTACCTACAGGTAGATTCTTGTTTAATTGCCTGTTGCTTTAAGCTAAGGTTATATGTGGACTTTTGAAGGTGGGATGAGATCCATGTTATCTAGAAACAGACACTTCTCCAGCTATACTCTGTGTAATTTCTCATTTTCAAATGGCTGGTTACATAAAGTGGTGCTACTCAAACAGTATTTATGAATGAAATAGGGTAGGTAGAACATTGAATTTCAGCTGATTTCAAACATTTATTTAATAAAAAAGTATCATTTATTCAGATTCATAGATTAAAAATAAGTAAAATGACTTGATAGAGTCACCCCATCTTCCTTTGTTAGTGCCAGCAGAGGCATCATAGTGTCATTTGAAATTCTGGCAGGATCTGCACATCCTCTCCTCCCACAGGTTAGAGCTCCATGTGCTGATTCTGAGTGACAGGAACAAATGTCATTCCAATCACCCTCTCTGCAGGAGGAGGACTCCTGGGTGTGATGCTGGTCTTCTCCCTTGCTGGGGTATTGCAAAGCTTAATTAATGTTTGCAAAACACTTGGAGGACCTTCTATAGAAATCACTATGTAACTGCAAAAAATTACTGTGAGGGAAAATGCTAGTAAAATTTACTGGGAGAGGAAGGGAGTTTAATTGGTAAATCTTATGCTTTACTTTGAAAATTATGTCAGACAGAAGCAAATCGATTTTATAAGCACCCAGGAATAAAGGGAGTTATCAAGAATAGTGGTCTATAAATTCAAGGTATTAAGTGTCATGGATCAGTTTAATTTTGTTTAAATTCATAATATTAGTACAAACCTAACCACCTCCATTAAAAGCATTTGTTACAGAGATTAAGATCTGCTGTTTATTTGTTATCTGTCTCCTAAAAGAGCCCTTGTGAATGAAGATCTTTAGTTTTCTGTGAAGCTGAACCAGGAAACACACCCCAACCACCAAGATCATAATTGGATTTACTTTGAGGTCTTCCCTTCTCCACATATCTTTTGAATGCCTGTCAGTGCTGCCTATTTGTGTTTGATTACTTCTTGGGAAACTTCAGCAACATCATAAGCATTTTATTAGTTTTTTTTTTTTTTGGAAACAGAACATCTGAGCTGAACTTGTTTAGTAACACAATTTCATAACCATATAACTCATAGTGGTTTCTCTACCTCCTGCCCCACCCCCCCCCGGCCCCTCCCCCCTCAGTCCATCTTATGCTATGAGGTTAATCTTATCTATTGATTCTCATTTCAGGGCTTATGGATTAAGTAGAATAATTATTTGAGCTAATTCATAGAAGCCAAGGTTTGCAAACCCTTGTTACTGTGTGGCTCAGGGCTTGAATGGCCAGATGCTAAGCAGCCAAATTCAGAACTGTGCTTTCTCATGGGTCCAAAGCCAAGTCAGCTTACACCCCAACCTGCAGGAGCTGGAGTCTAGATCCCAAAGGCCATCCCTTGTCCAGGCTGTGAGACAATACCCCAACTGTTAGGAGAGCAGATGGGCTGCTGCAGCAATGCAGGATTTACCAACATCTTTCTTTACCCAGGAAGAGGTGCTGATCCAAGACATTGCTAGAATGGATTGGAAGCTGTGACCAGGAATGAAATGGAGGGGATTGAAAAGATAAGGTTCTCCAAGAGAACAGGCAAAAATATGGTAATGATTTAGTTAGGTCTCAGGTATGAACAAGTCTCAAGGTAAGATGTAGGAACTAGAGACCCCTGGTCATCAAACTAAGGCATGATGCTTGGACTGGGATCCAGAGAACACAGGGATGACGTCAAAGATGAAAGTGTTGCCAAACTGAACTTCATTCTCCTTGCCTGCCTCATTGTCAAGCTGATTTATGGACACTAGGTTATAGTGGAGGAAACTACAGTGTTTGCTGCAGGTACCAAGCAAGGAGCATAGCAGCTCATATTCAAAAGACCCAAGCTCTTTGATGGCCTTCAAGGAAGAGTTTTTAAAGGTAACCTTAGGGCTGAGGGATACATGGTTGGTGGTGAAGCAACAGAGTGGTATTCCAGGAATCTTGATAATCAACTTTCTGGTTCCAAGCAGTCTGGGGTTTATGTTTGTGGTCAGCATGTAGCCACCATCCTCCACCTGGGCCGCTGTCTTAGTTTCTCAGAACAACTCAAAGATATGAGTCAGATTGTTAGGTATGTTCCTTGAGGAAAGCTACGATTGTCTTCTTGCTGATCTAGTATAATTACTTCTCTTGAGAAAAAGGTTAATCATAAACTCTGTAGGGAGTTCAGTTTTAGAGGGGACTCAGGCTTCCCCTGTGGCTTAGCTGATAAAGAATCCATCTGCAATGTGGGAGACCTGGGTTCAATCCCTGGGTTGGGAAGATCCCCTGGAGAAGGGAAATGTCACCCACTCCAGTATTCTGGCCTGGAGAATTCCATGGACTGTATAATTCATGGGGTTGCAAAGAGTCAGACACAACTGAGCGACTTTCACTTTCTTTTCAGTTTCAAAAGCAAGGAACAGGGGCCAGAGGCAAGTTTTTCTGAGAGGGCAAGTGGTGGCAGCTGACTTGTGTATACCATTGTTCTACAGCACTCATCTGATCAGGTCTCACTTCTGCTTACAAACCTTGAGTACCCCTGTTCCCGGTGAATTTGGGCTCTTGATGTCTCATCACAGCAACAGTTCAGTGAGAGATAAAGTTATAGATAAGAAGTGGATTTAAAGAGAAACACACACCACAGCGCATACTGTGGGGCCATCTTACAAGGTGAGAGAGAGGCCCAAAATATGGTATGGTTAATTTTTATGGGCTGAGTAATTTTACAGGCTAATTAGTGGGTGAATTATTCCAATTATTTTGGGGAAGGGGTGGAGATTTCCAGGAATTGGGCCACCATCCATTTTATGGTCTTTGGTTGGCCTTGGAACTGTCATGGTGCTTGTGGGTGTGTCATTTAGAGTGCTAATGTATTACAGTCCACTGGAAGTCAAATCTTCCACTATCTTGAATCTAATTGGTTCCAAGCAGTTTTTGTTATGTCCTATGGATATATCATTCTTTTAAAGGTTGAATCCTGCACACTTCCCTCTTGATTATCCTCTTTATCTAATCCTTTTAAGGATTAGATAGGATCTATCTTTATCCTTTTATCTAATAATTATCCCTATTATCTTGATTATCTTCACCTTGATTATCCTCTGTGGTACAACCAGGACTTCAAATCTGACAATCCTGAACTTTATCATGGCTTCCCAGGTGGTGCAATGGTAAAAAAAAATCTGCCTGCCAATGCAGGAGATGTGATTCAATCCCTAGGTCAGGAAGATTCCCTGGAGAAGGAAATGGCAACCAATTCCAGTGGTCTTGGGCTTCCCTCATAGCTCAGTTGATAAAGAATCCACCTGCAATGCAGGAGATCCTGGTTTGATTCCTGGGTCAGGAAGATCCCCTGGAGAAGGAAAGGCTACCCACTCCAGTATTCTGGCCTGGAGAATTCCATGGGCTGTATAGTCCATGGGGTCGCAAAGAGTCAGGCACGCCTGAGCAACTTTCACTTTCACCAGTGGTCTTGCCTGGACAATTCCATAGACAGAAGAGCCTGATGGGCTACAGTCCATGGGGTCACAAAGGGTTGGACATGACTGAGTGCATACATGCACACACACACACACACCACATATGCTACAAGATGCAGCAGTGGTAGAGAAACCACCCTTCTATTCTTGTGATCCCTCTGTGCTCTGAGGAAAGACTCACTGAGGGACCAGCCTGACCTTGCCTGTTCCCAGATAAGACCCACCGTTCCTCAGTGACTTGCCTGTTTTATAAAACCTTCAGTTTTCTCCCTTTCTGAGACTGTCCTCATTAATGAATGCTCTCTCTATTGCAGTTGCCTGAATAAATCACTTCCTTAAGTGCTGGATGCATTTTCTTTCACAAGCCCAAACTCCTTAGAAATTCCCAGAAGGCCCTTCATAGTCCAAGTCCAGATTCCCCTTTTGCTACTCTTCCAACAAGCCTAACCTCCAGCCCCATAGTCTACTTGCATCTGACTATTAGCACCATGTTCTCCTGGGTCTCTCTGCATAAGCTACACCATCTGTGCAGAACTCCTTGCCCACCTCATCTTCTAGCTAGTCCCATAGCATTGCTTAGGACTGAAATGAGCTCTTCCCTTCTTTGGGAAATCTTCCTCGACCCCCTCCACAACTCAGCATTTTGTTTACCTACATCAGAGTACTTACCACACTATTTTGGGCATACTGTGTTACAAGTCCTCCATTTACTTACCTTAAAATGGATAAAACACTATTAGACTCAGATATGTAGTGGCTGATGAGAAACAACTCTGTAAATGTTTGCTGGAAAAAAATCTGCCTGATTAATGATCACAGGTGTAAAGTGGACTGCCTATGACAGTAACCACCTCTGTGCTGTTTATGTGAGAATGAGCATTGCTGCTGCTCTGATTTGATTGATGACTTCTCACCCAGATGAGAAACCCTAATTAAATGTCAAAAGGGACTAACTTGCAAAGCATGAATTGTCTTTTAATTAAAGGGAGGAAACAATTGAATTAAATGACCTGATAATTATTTAAAGTGACCATGCTGAATCTTGAGACTTATCCTCAACCCTGGATTAGAGTTGGGGGGCAGGCATTATAATGTCAAAAGCAGGGTCACATGAAGGAAACCTTGGACTACCTGAATGAGAAGGTCCTTCCCTACATTCTTGTCTCTTTTACCTTCTTTCTCCTTCATATTTTAGTTTACTCCTTGCCAAATTATAGTCATTACCACAGAGGATGTACTTTAAAAATTTCTTCCATTCTTATGTCCCATTAATATTTTTTGCAGCTCGTGTCTTTTCTTAATGCACACAAAAGGCAAATTTGAGGTGACTACCTTAAACTAACCAATATTACTTGTCGTGAGCCAAAAGTCACCCCTAAAATATATAACATATCATAGGTTTCTAGCCTGCCAAGAAATCTGCTCCACCCTGATAGAGCAGAAAAATTCAAATAGGGCCCCTCCCTAGGGTCCTGACTACCTCTAGAGATTTCTCCCCTTGATTATCTTCTTTGGATGTGGTGAAAGGTTGTGTTTTGAAATTACCATTCAGGTCCTATCTAAAGCCAGGTAGCTAACAAGTCTGGGGAAGCAGTAAAGAATCTGCCTACCCATGCAGGAGACTCGGGTTTGATCTCTGGGTTGGGAAGATCCCCTAGAGAAGGAAATGTCAACCCACTCCAATATTCTTGCCTGGGAAATCCTATGGAGAGAGGAACCTGTTGGCCCACAGTCCAAGGAGTCCCAAAAAGTCAGAAATGACTTAGCAACTAAAACAACTAACAAGTCTCCATTTTAAGGCAAGGCAAGAAAAATTTAAACATAAAATTTTTCTGTTTTGACCTCTGCCCTCACCCCCAATATGCATTGTGCATCTGCATTATATGCTAACGAGACAGACCTTCTCAGTAGTAGAAATATCTGCTTAACCATGAACATCAGTTTTTTCTCCTTCTGGGGCCAATACCTTAGGAGATAACATTCCTTTTTTAATTATGTAAGGGGTTAATGATGACCCACCACTCGCACTGCATGTGCAGACATCTTTGAACTTTATGTGCAATGCTAATATATCATTCCCCTTCAGTTCAGTTGCTCTGTCGTGTCTGACTCTTTGTGACCCCATGACCTGCAGCACACCAGGCCTTCCTGTCCATCACTGACTCCCGGAGTCCACCCAAATCTATGTCCATTGTGTCGGTAATGCCATCCAACAATCTCATCCTCTGTCGTCCTCTTCTCCTGCCCTCAATCTTTCCCAGCATCAAGATCTTTACAAATGAGTCAGCTCTTCGCATCAGGTGGCCAAAGTATTGGAGTTTCAGCTTCAGCGTCACTCCCTCCAATGAACACCTAGGACTGATCTCCTTTAGGAGGGACTGGTTGGATCTCCTTGCAGTCCAAGGGACTCTCTTTTTTTTTTTTTTAATTTAATTTTATTTTTTAACTTTACAATATTGTATTGGTTTTGCCATATATCGAAATGAATCCTCCATGGGTATACATGTGTTCCCTATCCTGAACCCTCCTCCCTCCCCATACCATCCCTCTGGGTCGTCCCAGTGCACCAGCCCCAAGCATCCAGTATCGTGCATCGAACCTGGACTGGCGACTCGTTTCATATATGATATTATACATATTTCAATGCCATTCTCCCAAATCATCCCACCCTCTCCCTCTCCCACAGTGTCCAAAGACTGTTCTATACATCAGTGTCTCTTTCGCTGTCTCGTATACACAGTTCGGAGAAGGCAATGGCACCCCACTCCAGTACTTTTGCCTAGAAAATCCCATGGATGGAGGAGCCTGGTAGGCTGCAGTCCATGGGGTTGCTAGACTCGGACACGACTGAGCGACTTCACTTTCACTTTTCTCTTTCATGCATTGGAGAAGGAAATGGCAACCCACTCCGGTATTCTTGCCTGGAGAATCCCAGGGATGGGAGGCCTGATGGGCTGCCGTCTGTGGGGTCGCACCGAGTCGGACACGACTGAAGCTACACAGCAGCAGCAGCAGCAGCATACACGGTTATTGTTACCATCTTTCTAAATTCCATATATATGCGTTAGTATACTGTATTGGTGTTTTTCCTTCTGGCTTACTTCACTCTGTATAATAGGCTCCAGTTTCATCCACCTCATTAGAACTGATTCAAATGTATTCTTTTTAATGGCTGAATAATACTCCATTGTGTATATGTACCATAGCTTTCTTATCCATTCATCTGCTGATGGACATCTAGGTTGCTTCCATGTCCTGGCTATTATAAACAGTGCTGCGATGAACACTGGGGTACACGTGTCTCTTTCTATTCTGGTTTCCTCAGTGTGTATGCCCAAGAGTGGGATTGCTGAGTCATAAGGCAGTTCTATTTCCAGTTTTTTAAGGAATCTCCACACTGTTCTCCATAGTGCTTGAACTAGTTTGCATTCCCACCAACAGTGTAAGAGGGTTCCCTTTTCTCCACACCCTCTCCAGCATTTATTGCTTGTAGACTTTTGGATCGCAGCCATTCTGACTGGCGTGAAATGGTACCTCATAGTGGTTTTGATTTGCATTTCTCTGATAATGAGTGATGTTGAGCATCTTTTCATGTGTGTGTTAGCCATCTGTATGTCTTTTTTGGAGAAATGTCTGTTTAGTTCTTTGGCCCATTTTTGATTGGGTCATTTATTTTTCTGGAATTGAGCTGTAGGAGTTGCTTGTATAGTTTTGAGATTAGTTGTTTGTCAGTTGCTTCATTTGCTATTATTTTCTCCCATTCTGAAGGCTGTCTTTTCACCTTGCTGATAGTTTCCTTTGATGTGCAGAAGCTTTTAAGGTTAATTAGGTCCCATTTGTTTATTTTTGCTTTTATTTCCAATATTCTGGGAGGTGGGTCATAGAGGATCCTGCTGTGATGTATGTCGGAGAGTGTTTTGCCTATGTTCTCCTCTAGGAGTTTTATAGTTTCTGGTCTTACGTTTAGATCTTTAATCCATTTTGAGTTTATTTTTGTGTATGGTGTTAGAAAGTGCTCTAGTTTCATTCTTTAACAAGTGGTTGACCAGTTTTCCCAGCACCACTTGTTAAAGAGATTGTCTTTAATCCATTGTATATTCTTGCCTCCTTTGTCAAAGATAAGGAGTCCATATGTGCCTGAATTTATCTCTGGGCTTTCTATATTGTTCCATTGATCTATATTTCTGTCTTCGTGCTGGTACCATACTGTCTTGATGACTGTGGCTTTGTAGTAGAGCATGAAGTCAGGCAGGTTGATTCCTCCAGTTCCATTCTTCTTTCTCAAGATAGCTTTGACTATTCAAGGTTTTTTGTATTTCCATACAAATTGTGAAATTATTTGTTCTAGCTCTGTGAAGAATACCGTTGGTAGCTTGATAGGGATTGCATTGAATCTATAAATTGCTTTGGGTAGTATAATCATTTTCACTATATTGATTCTTCCAATCCATGAACATGGTATATTTCTCCATCAGTGTTCTATATATATGTAGGTTTTTATATACATAGGTTTATATATATATAGTTTTCTATATATGCTATGCTAAGTCACTTCAGTCGTGTCTGACTCTGTGTGACCCCATAGACGGCAGCCCACCAGGCTCTGCCATCCCTGAGATTCTCCAGGCAAGAATACCGGAGTGGGTTGCCATTTCCTTCTCCAATGCATGAGAATGAAAAGTGAAAGTGAAGTCGCTCAGTCGTGTCCCACTCTTAGCGACCCCATGGACTTCAGCCTACCAGGCTCCTCCATCCATGGGATTTTCCAGGCAAGAGTACTGGAGTGGGATGCCATTGCCTTCTCCATTTCTATATATAGGAACATATCTATCTAAAGAAACTAAAGACCTTTCTATATAGGTCTTTAGTTTCTTTAGGTAGATATATTCCTAAGTATTTTATTCTTTTCGTTGCAATGGTGAATGGAATTGTTTCCTTAATTTCTCTTTCAGTTTTCTCATTATTAGTGTATAGGAATGCAAGGGATTTCTGTGTGTTTATTTTATACCCTGCAACTTTACTATAATCATTGATAAGTTCTAGTAATTTTCTGGTGGAGTCTTTAGGGTTTTCTATGTAGAGGATCATGTCATCTGCAAACAGTGAGAGTTTTACTTCTTCTTTTCCAATTTGGATTCCTTTTATTTCTTTTTCTGCTCTGATTGCTGTGGCCAAAACTTCCAAAACTATGTTGAATACTAATGGTGAAAGTGGACACCCTTGTCTTATTCCTGACTTTAGAGGAAATGCTTTCAATTTTTCACCATTGAGGATAATGTTTGCTGTGGGTTTGTCATATATAGCTTTTATTATGTTGAGGTATGTTCCTTATATTCCTGCTTTCTGGAGAGTTTTTATCATAAATGGATGTTGAATTTTGTCAAAGGCTTTCTCTGCATCCATTGAGATAATCATATGGTTTTTATTTTTCAATTTGTTAATGTGGTGTATTACATTGATTTGAGGATACTGAAGAATCCTTGCATCCCTGGGATAAAGCCCACTTGGTCATAGTGTATGATCTTTTTAATGTGTTGTTTGATTCTGATTGCTAGAATTTTGTTAAGGATTTTTGCATCTATGTTCATCAGTGATATTGGCCTGTAGTTTTCTTTTTTTGTGGGATCTTTGTCAGGTTTTGGTATTAGGGTGATGGTGGCCTCATAGAATGAGTTTGGAAGTTTGCCTTCCTCTGCAATTTTCTGGAAGAGTTTGAGTAGGATAGGCATTAGCTCTTCTCTAAATTTTTGGTAGAATTCAGCTGTGAAGCCGTCTGCACCTGGGCTTTTGTTTGCTGGAAGATTTTTGATTACAGTTTCAATTTCTGTGCTTGTGATGGGTCTGTTAAGATTTTCTATTTCTCCCTGGTCGAGTTTTGGAAAGTTGTACTTTTCTAAGAATTTGTCCATTTCTTCCACGTTGTCCATTTTATTGGCATATAATTGCTGATAGTAGTCTCTTACGATCCTTTGTATTTCTGTGTTGTCTGTTGTGATCTCTCCATTTTCATTTCTAATTTTATTGATTTGACTTTTCTCCCTTTGTTTCTTGATGAGTCTGGCTGATGGTGTGTCAATTTTATTTATCCTTTCAAAGAACCAGCTTTTGGCTTTGTTGATTTTTGCTATGGTCTCTTTTGTTTCTTTTGCATTTATTTCTGTCCTAATTTTTAAGATTTCTTTCCTTCTACTAACCCTGGGGTTCTTCATTTCTTCCTTTTCTAGTTGCTTTAGGTGTAGAGTTAGGTTATTTATTTGACTTTTTTCTTGTTTCTTGAGGTATGCCTGTATTGCTATGAACTTTCCCCTTAGGACTGCTTTTGCAGTGTCCCACAGGTTTTGGGTTGTTGTGTTTTCATTTTCATTCGTTTCTATGCAAATTTTGATTTCTTTTTTGATTTCTTCTGTGATTTGTTGGTTATTCAGCAGCGTGTTGTTCAGCCTCCATATGTTGGAATTTTTAATAGTTTTTCTCCTGTAATTGAGATCTAATCTTACTGCATTGTGGTCAGAAAAGATGCTTGGAATGATTTCTATTTTTTTGAATTTACCATTTATGGCCCAGGATGTGATCTATCCTGGAGAAGGTTCCATGTGCGCTTGAGATAAAGGTGAAATTCATTGTTTTGGGATGAAATGTCCTATAGATATCAATTAGGTCTAACTGGTCTATTGTATCATTTAAAGTTTGTGTTTCCTTGTTAATTTTCTGTTTAGTTGATCTTTCCATAGGTGTGAGTGGGGTATTAAAGTCTCCCACTATTATTGTGTTATTGTTAATTTCTCCTTTCATACTTGTTAGCATTTGTCTTACATACTGCGGTGCTCCCGTGTTGGGTGCATATATATTTATAATTGTTATATCTTCTTCTTGGATTGATCCTTTGATCATTATGTAGTGACCATCTTTGTCTCTTTTCACAGCCTTTGTTTTAAAGTCTATTTTATCTGATGAGTATTGCTACTCCTGCTTTCTTTTGGTCCCTATTTGCATGGAAAATCTTTTTCCAGCCCTTCACTTTCAGTCTGTATGTGTCCCCTGTTTTGAGGTGGGTCTCTTGTGGACAACATATGTAGGGGTCTTGTTTTTGTATCCATTCAGCCAGTCTTTGTCTTTTGGTTGGGGCATTCAACCCATTTACGTTTAAGGTAATTATTGATAAGTTTGATCCTGTTGCCATTTACTTTATTGTTTTGGGTTTGAATTTATACACCGTTTTTGTGTTTCCTGTCTAGAGAATATCCTTTAGTATTTGTTGGAGAGCTGGTTTGGTGGTGCTGAATTCTCTGAGCTTTTGCTTGTCTGTAAAGCAAAATGAATATGAAGGATTTCTCCTTCATATTTGAAAGAGATCCTTGCTGGGTACAATAATCTGGGCTGTAGGTTATTTTCTTTCATCACTTTAAGTATGTCTTGCCATTCCCTCCTGGCTTGAAGAGTTTCTATTGAAAGATCAGCTGTTATCCTTATGGGAATTCCCTTGTGTGTTATTTGTTGTTTTCCCCTTGCTGCTTTTAATATTTGTTCTTTGTGTTTGATCTTTGTTAATTTGATTAATATGTGTCTTGGGGTGTTTCGCCTTGGGTTTATCCTGTTTGGGACTCTCTGGGTTTCTTGGACTTGAGTGATTATTTCCTTCCCCATTTTAGGGAAGTTTTCAACTATTATCTCCTCAAGTATTTTTTCATGGTCTTTCTTTTTGTCTTCATCTTCTGGGACCCCTATGATTCGAATGTTGTAGCGTTTAATATTGTCCTGGAGGTCTCTGAGATTGTCCTCATTTCTTTTAATTCGTTTTTCTTTTTTCCTCTCTGATTCATTTATTTCTACCATTCTATCTTCTAATTCACTAATCCTATCTTTTGCCTCTGTTATTCTACTATTTATTGCCTCCAGAGTGTTTTTGATCTCATTTATTGCATTATTCATTATATATTGATTCTTTTTTATTTCTTCTAGGTCCTTGTTAAACCTTTCTTGTATCTTCTCAATCCTTGTCTCCAGGCTATTTATCTGTGATTCCATTTTGATTTCAAGATTTTGGATCAATTTCACTATCATTATTTGGAATTCTTTATCAGGTAGATTCCCTATCTCTTCCTCTTTTGTTTGTTTTGGTGGGCATTTATCCTGTTCCTTTACATGCTGGGTATTCCTCTGTCTCTTCATCTTGTTTATATTGCTGAGTTTGGGGTGTCCTTTCTGTATCCTGGCAGTTTGTGGAGTTCTCTTTATTGTGGCATTTCCTCACTGTGTGTGGGTTTGTACAGGTGGCTTGTCAAGGTTTCTTGGTTAGGGAAGCTTGTGTCGGTGTTCCGGTGGGTGGAGCTGTATTTCTTCTCTCTGGAGTGCAATGAAGTGTCCAGTAAGGAGTTATGAGATGTCTGTGGTTTTGGGGTGACTTTGGGCAGCCTGTATCTTGGAGCTCAGGGCTGTGTTCCTGTGTTGCTGGAGAATTTGCTTGGTATGTCTTTCCCTGGAACTTGTTGGCCCTTGTGTGGTGCTTGGTTTTAGTGTAGGTATGAAGGTGTTTGATGAGCTCCTGTCAATTAATGTTCCCTGGAGTCAGGAGTTCTCTGGAGTCAGGGTTTGGACTTAAGCCTCCTGCTTCCAGTTATCGGTCTTATTTTTTTTTACAGTAGTTATTTTTACAGTAGTTTCAAAACTTCTCCTTCTATTGATAGAAGCACCATTGATAAAACATCTAGGTTAAAGATGAAAACTTTCTCCACCGTGAGGGTCACCCAGAGAGGTTCACAGTGTTACATGGAGAAGAGAAAAGGGAGGAGGGAGTTAGAGGTGACCCAAATGAGATGAGGTGGAATCAATAGAGGAGAGAGT
Organism: Bos indicus; assembly: GCF_029378745.1. Taxonomy (NCBI): domain Eukaryota; kingdom Metazoa; phylum Chordata; class Mammalia; order Artiodactyla; family Bovidae; genus Bos; species Bos indicus. The sequence continues at coordinate 56,996,810 of NC_091763.1, read as the reverse complement.
GAGCTAGCCAGTAATCACTTCCTTATGTGCACTCCACAACTGGACTGCTCAGAGATGTTCATGGAGTTATACAGAGAAGAGAAGGAGGAGGAAGGAGACAGAGGTGACCAGGAGGATAAAAGGGAGGAATGAAAAGGAGGGAGACAGATCCAGCCAGTAATCAGTTCCCTACGTGTTCTCCACCGTCTGGAACACACAGAAATTCACAGAGTTGGGTAGAGTAGAGAGGGGTTAGGGAGGAGACACAGGCGACCTGGTGGAGAAAAAGGACAGTCCAAAGCGGGAGACAGCAGTCAAGCCAGTAATCTCACTCCCTAGTAAAAAATGCGTACTGAAGATTGGGTTCTTAAAGGTACAAAATTGGTAACAAATACATAAAGGCAAAAATTAAAAATCTAGAGTAGAGTTTGGAATTTCAAAAATACAATGTTAAAGAAGAAGGAAAAGAAAGAAAAAGAAAAAAAAGTCACAAAAATTATAAAGAAAATATAGGTACAAAATTGATAAATACCAAAAAGCATAAATTAAAAATCTAGAGTAGAGTTTGGAATTTCAGATATACAATGTTATATAAAAGAAGAAGAGAAAAAAAAAAGAGAAAGAAAGAGAGAAAGAAAAAGTCACAAAAATTATTTAAAAAAATATAGGTACAAAATTGATAACAAATACCAAAAAGCTAAAATTAAAAATTTAGAGTAGAGTTTGGAATTTCAAAAATACAATGTTAAAGAAAAGAAGGAAAAAAAAAAAACAAGGTCACAAAAATTATAAAAAATATATATATGAAGTTTGTGTTTTTAAAAAAAATAGGATTTTTTTTTTGCAAAGTAATAGGTTATAAAAGTGAAAATTAAAGGAGTAATAGAGGACTTAAAATTTTTTTAAAAATTAAAAAAAAAAAAGAATGATCATAAAAATAGTAAAAATATATCTAGGACTTTCTCTGGTTTTGTTGTGGGTATTGTGGGGTCAGTTCATTTTCGGCTAGTTCCTTGGTCCGACTTATATTTCTCAAGATCTATAGACCCCTTCCTATGTAGTTGGTACTAACCACAGGGTTTTAATCTATTGCCTGTAGCTTCCAAGGCTGTTCCCTCTGTTATAGCTTCTTCTGTTTGCTGGTCTCTTCAGTGTCTGATTTCCACCCTGACACAAAGGGGACGGTGGTGAACACTTTTTTTTTTTTTTTTTTTAGGCTTATTTGTTCAGTCGCGCTGTGGGAAGGGAGGGATGCTGCAAACAAATAACACTGGCGTGTGCTCGCAATGCCTCAGCCACACTGGGTCTGCCCCAACTCACGGTGCGTGTAGCCTCCCTGCCCACACTGCTCAGGTTCTAGGTTGCTCCACCAGGAACCATCTGTGGCCGGCCCTGGACTTCTTGCAGCTCCCAGGTCTAAGCCACTCAGGTTCAGGCACTCGGGTACTCCTCAGAGGTGCAGACTCGGTTGGGCCTGCATTTTGCGAGCATGGTTGCTGCGACTTATCACCTCCCCATGGCTCAGTTATCTAGGTGTACAACTGGTGCATCTTCTCAGAAGGATGTTGACCGTCCAGACCCCCAAGAAGTTTTAGTTAGCAAAGAAGCCTGCTTACCATTTTGTAGATAATGTCTCTCTGGGGCTGCGATTGCCCCCTTCCAGCTCTGGCTGCCTGTCACCAGAGGGGGATGGTCTGCAGCTGGCTATCTCTGTTCAGTCCTTTGTTCCATGCGCGGGCCTGGTGGTGTCTTCGGTTAGGGCTGGCTTTTCGCGTGGTAGGTATCCCAGAGTCTGGTTTGCTAGCCCAAATTATTTCACTCAGATAGCGCTCGGGGTATTCAGGCCAGATTCTTACTCTAAGCGATGCAGCCCGTGCCGCGCCGCGCCTCCCTGCCCAGACCCCGCTTGCTTGTGGCATATGCAGGTGTGTGCACTGCTTCTCCACTGGGGGAGTTACCGTAGGGCTGGTAATCTGCAGGTTTTAATTGTTTGTTTATTTTTCCTCCCTGTTATGTTGCCCTCTGTGCTTCCAAGGCTCGTCACAGATTCGGCAGTGAGAAGGTTTCCTGGTGTTTGGAAACTTCTCTCTTTTTAAGACTCCCTTCCCGGGATGGAGCTCTGTCCCTCCCTCTTTTGTCTCTTTTTTTGTCTTTTATATTTTTTCCTACCTCCTTTGGAAGACATGGGTTGCTTTTCTGGGTGCCTGATGTCCTCTGCCGGCATTCAGAAGTTGTGGAATTTACTCGGTGTTTAAATGTTCTTTTGATGAATTTGTGGGGGAGAAAGTGTTCTCCCTGTCCTATTCCTCCGCCATCTTGGCTCCTCCCCCCAAGGGACTCTCAAGAGTCTTCTCCAACACCACAGTTCAAAAGCATCAATTCTTCAGCACTCAGCTTTCTTTATCGTCCAACTCTTACATCTATACATGACCACTGGAAAAACCATAGCCTTGACTAGACGGACCTTTGTTGGCAAAATAATGTCTCAGCTTTTGAATATGCTATCTAGGTTGGTCATAACTTTCCTTCCAAGGAGTAAGCGTCTTTTAATTTCATGGCTGCAGTCACCATCCACAGTGATTTTGAAGCCCAGAAAAATAAAGTCAGCCACTGTTTCCCCATCTATTGCCCATGAAGTGATGGGACCGGATCCCATGATCTTAGTTTTCTGAATGTTGAGCTTTAATCTTGATTCCAGCTTGTGTTTCTTCCAGCCCAGCGTTTCTCATGATGTACTCTGCATATAAGTTAAATAAATAGGGTGACAATATACAGCCTTGATGTACTCCTTTTCCTATTTGGAACCAGTCTGTTGTTCCATGTACAGTTCTAACTGTTGCTTCCTGACCTGCATATAGGTTTCTCAAGAGGCAGGTCGGGTGGTCTGGTATTCCCATCTCTTTCAGAATTTTCCACAGTTTATTGTGATCCACACAGTCAAAGTCTTTGGCATAGTCAAAAAAGCAGAAATAGATGTTTTCTGGGGAACTCTCTTGCTTTTTTGATGACCCAGTGAGATGGCAGTTCTGATTTAGAACAGACTGGTCAGATGACTTAGGGCGGGCGTGGCATGGGGGGGAGGAGACTGAGTCTCACCTAATGGAAGTTCTTAGCTTAAATACTTGATTATGACTTACTTGTGTTACTAACTTCATTACCTGTATTCTTTCTATTTTACTAGATTCTTTCTTTCTTTTAGATTTTTGTCTGTGCTGGGTCTTCATTGCTGCGTATGCTTTTCTCTAGTTCCATCGAGTGGGGGCTACTGTCTAGTTGCAGTGCACGAGCTTCTCCTTGAAGTGGCTTCTCCCATTGCAGAACACAGGCTCTAGAGCATGCAAGCTCCAGTAGTTGTGGCACTTATCGCTCCCGAGCTCCAGAGCGCAGGCTCAATAGTTGTGGAGATGGGCTTAGCTGCTCTGCAGCATGTGGAATCCTCCCAGATCAGGGATCAAACCGGTATCTCCCTGCATTGGCAGGCATATTCTTTACCACTGAGCCACCAGGGAAGCCCTAGATCATTTCTTGAATTACTAAACATGTGACTGAAACTCAGATCAAATTAATGACTAGGTGACTTGAAACAATTGACCAACTATGTAGTTCTATAAGAGCAATGATTGTAATAGTGCAACTCTAGATATGGGAAGAAGCAGCTAAAGGGAACCACTTCTTGGACCATAAAGACTAGTAAGACAAGTGGTCAAAAGGCTTTTGGCTACTCTTAACAGAGTCTAGTACAGTAATAGCTAATTGAGGGGCCCATCAGTGAAATCCTTGTCTGATGTGGGAATGAGCATTCCCAGCACTGTGGGACAAATTAGTCATGAAATGCCTCCCAAATTTTGGTTGGATAAAAAGGGAAGGGGTTTTGGCATAACGTTGCCCACAATTCAGTTCTACAAGAACCAAGCCATTAGCCACTTAGTCACTGTAGTCATTGACCTACATCACATCCTGCAAGGAATTCAGGGCAAAGATCAGGATGAAGCACTCTGTGCTCTAGGAAAATTGGAAGAATGGGGCTTCAGATAGATGTTTTCAGAAGCTACTTTTTATGAATTTGAATTCTTGTATCTTGCTGCTGCTGCTGCTAAGTCGCTTCAGTCGTGTCCGACTCTGTGCGACCCCATAGACGGCAGCCCACCAGGCTCCACCTTCCCTGGGATTCTCCAGGCAAGAACACTGGAGTGGGTTGCCATTTCCTTCTCCAATGCACGAAAGCGAAAAGTGAAAGTGAAGTCACTCAATCGTGTCCGACCCTCAGCGACCGCATGGACTGCAGCCCACCAGGCTCCTCTGTCCATGGCATTTTCCAGGCAAGAGTACTGGAGTGGGGTGCCTGCCCTCTTGTATCTTAGAAACCACTAAACCGTTAGGGTATCTATTTCTAACAGCTTGCAGCAACCTTCTACTGAAACGTGTGCTTCATTGACTGTCCTCCTTTGCCAAAATCACATATATACTGACTTCCCCTTTTGCCTTTTCAGTTCAGTTCTCAGAACTCTGAGAGACTGTCTCCCAGGTTATAACCCTTAGTTTTGCTTGAATAAAAACGCCCATTTTTTTCTTTATATCAACTATTAATTTTTATTGACACCATTGGTCATGCACCACTGCTGATACATGTACCACACTTTGGAATACATCTCTGGAGTTTTTAGCATCAAAACAGATGAAAACCTTGTTGCTACCTGTGTCAAGTAGGAATTCCTGATTGTTTTTCATTTTTGTGCCTGGAACAATTTTGATTAATATCTTCACTATTTTACTATTTTATTTAACACTTTTAACTACTTCATCTGTGTTGCTCTGGCCCCTCCTCGTGTGCGCATGCTCAGTAACTTCAGCCCTTTCTGATTCTGTGTGATCCCATGGACTCCTCTGTCCATAAGATACTCCAGGCAAGAATACTGGAGCAGGTTGCCATGCCCTCCTCCAGGGGATCTTCCCAACCCAGAGATCAAACTCACATCTCCTGCGTCTCCTGTACTGGCAGGTGCATTTGTTACCACTAGCACCACCTAGGAAGTGGGCCCTTCTTCATGTAAGTCATGCTGTTAGAGTTTGGAGCTGACATTTGTTGTTGTTTAGTCGCTAAGTCGTGTTGATGAGCAAGCACCTATTTTAAGGTAATTTACGTGGTCTATCTCTATTAATCTTCATAACAAACTTGAGAAATAAGCCTCATCCCTGTTCTAGAGATGCTGTGAAAATTCTGCTGTCCATTATAGAGCTAAGGATTTAACTGGCCCATTGGTTCACCCCTACTGATGCTGCCTCTGAGAATGAGTTGGAATTTTTTCAGTAGTCACCTCATGGCTGAGGATCACAGTACCACTGCCTTGAGGTTTGCTTGCTATATTCCAAGTGATAAAGTCAAATCAGTATGTCCCTAACTCATTTTCACTTTGGGATCACTATGACCATTTCATTCAGAGATGGCAGATAGGTTTCATCTGAATGTCAATGTCAAAACGCAAGCAGAAGCTCTGCACTGGGACACAGTTTCAAGGTTTCTCAGGAAAAGATAATTAATTAGAAATATCTCCCATGGGTTCTGGAGCAGGGCGTGGCAGCACGAGTACCATGCATTTGTGATGCTTGCTGTAATCTTTTCTGGAAATACTTCTGGGCTCGGTTGTTCCCAGTTAGCATTTGCATGCTTTCTATTTCCACAGTTTATTTAGAATATAAAGTTGCTTTTTGGTTTCATATTATTTCTTGGGCCACACAAGTTTTAAAATTTAAATTCAGTTTTGTGAAAGTGCTGGCAAAACTTATTTTCTCTTCTTTACATAACCCAGTATTATCTACCTACCTAAGGTGATATAACATAAACTAATACAAGTACCTAAGAGGGAGCAGCAATATGCCACTCCAAAGTGTGCCACTTTTGACATATGGACTGCTTTGAGCTAAAGGCAATTCAGTTCAGTCGCTCAGTCGTGTCTGACTCTTTGTGACCCCATGAATCGCAGCACGCCAGGCCTCCCTGTCCATCACCAACTCCTGGAGTTCACTCAGACTCACATCCATCGAGTCAGTGATGCCATCCAGCCATCTCACCCTCTGTCATCCCCTTCTCCTCCTGCCCCCAATCCCTCCCAGCATCAGAGTCTTTTCCAATGAGTCAACTCTTCACATGAGGTGGCCAAAGTACTGGAGTTTCAGCTTTAGCATCATTCCTTCCAAAGAAACCCCAAGACTGATCTCCTTCAGAATGGACTGGTTGGATCTCCTTGCAGTCCAAGGGACTCTCAAGAGTCTTCTCCAACACCACACCCAGCAAACTCAAGAAAAGTCTCTCTCAACTCCCTAAAAGAATTTGTATAGAGGGCCTGGACCAGGACAAGCTAGTACCAAAGGTAACTTTTTATGTCAGAAGGACCCCTCTGCAGACTTCCCTGGTTGTCCAGTGGTTAAGATTCTGAGCTTCCACTGCATGGTCTGGTCCCTGGTCAGGGAACTAAGATCCCGAATACAACAGAAAAATAAAGATTTATTTATTTATTTATTTTTAAACAGAAAGCCTCACATGTGTGTCATGTCATACAGCTGTTTCCCTCACATCTGCTCTGGACATCTGCCTGTGATTTGTCTTCCTTTCCTTTGAAGTCCCAGGCTCCTCTCCCATCCTTTAGCTCAGATGAACATGAGCATCAGTTGCCTGGCCTACTTTGAATCTGATGTTTTGATAGGACTCCAGGATGTTCAAATTTTATTTTTCTTCTGTGAATCCATCTTATGTCGGTTTAATAATTAAGCCAGCCAAAGAATATAAAGGGTGTTGGAAGGAAGAAATTTTCCTCTGCCCTGTAAGGTTCTTCTTGCTGATATGAATTAAATAGATGTGAGACAAATTAACAGGAAAAAAACAAACTGAAGCTTAATAACATGTTTACATGGGAGAGACTCAAGATAACTGAGTAATTCAGCAAAACCGCTAAAGCTCTCACTTTGAATATCATCCTTAGCTACAGACAAAGGGCTTCCCAAGCAGTGGAGTGTTAAAGAACCCGCCTGCCAATGCAGGAGACACAAGAGATGTGGGTTTGATCCCTGAGTCAGGAAGATCCCTTGGAGTAGGAAATGGCAACCTACTCGGGTATTCTTGCCTAGAAAATTTCACAGAGAAATCTGACAGGCTACAGTCCATGGTGCCTCAAAGAGTCAGACACAGCTGAGCAACTAAGCACACACAGCTCTGGACAAGGGATGTTGAACACGGGTAGTCAGTCAGGGAAGTTACCAGGAAAAGCTCAGTTAATAAGGGTAAATTTGTTATGCAGTTTTAAGTCCTGGCCTTCTCCATCTTTAAGCTCCTAATGAGACACCCTTACAAATGGAGATTTCTCATTTAAGTGTAATTGTTTCTTATAAAACAGTAACTCCTATGTCTGCTTATTTCTTAGAAAATAACCAGCTTAAAATATGCCAAAGAAATATTTTGGAATGGCAAATTTTGCTCCCCTATGAATGGAAAAAGGGAAGGTTTTCCTGCTTTACATGCATCATGGAAACAGCCACTAGAATTGTCTGCCTCCATGAGATTTTATAATCTGCTAAAAATAAATTTCACAAAGTATATATTAGGCTTTGTCAATTTTTGTAATTGTGATTCCTAAATCCAAAATTGTTTACCTCTCTATTAAACAAGTCTGAAACCTATATGCATGTCAGGAAGCAACAGTTAGAACTGGACATGGAACTACACACTGGTTCCAAATAGGAAAAGGAGTACGTCAAGGCTGTATATTGTCACCCTGCTTATTTAGCTTATATGCAGAATACATCATGAGAAATGCTGGGCTGGAAGAAGCACAAGCTGGAATCAAGATTGCCGGGAGAAATAGCAATACCCTCAGATATGCAGATGACACCACTCTTATGGCAGAAAGTGAAAAGGAACTAAAAAGCCTCTGGATGAAAGTGAAAGAGGAGAGTGAAAAAGTTGGCTTAAAGCTCAACATTCAGAAAACAAAGATCATGGCATCTGGTCCCATCACTTCATGGGAAATAGATGGGGAAAGAGTGAAAACAGTGTCAGACTTCATTTTTTTGGGCTCCAAAATCACTGCGGATGGTGATTGCAGCCATGAAATTAAAAGACGCTTACTCCTTGGAAGGAAAGTTATGACTAACCTAGATAGCATATTCAAAAGCAGAGACATTACCTTGCCAACAAAGGTCTGTCTAGTCAAGGCTATGATTTTTCCAGTGGTCATGTATGGATGTGAGAGTTGGACTGTGAAGAAGACTGAGTGCCGAAGACTTGATGCTTTTGAACTGTGGTGTTGGAGAAGACTCTTGAGAGTCCCTTGGAGTACAAGGAGATCCAACCAGTCCATTCTAAAGGAGATCAGTCCTGGGTGTTCTTTGGAAGGAATGATACTAAAGCTGAAACTCCAGTACTGTGGCCACCTCATGCGAAACGTTGACTCATTGGAAAAGACTCTGATGCTGGGAGGGATTGGGGGCAGGAGGAGAAGGGGACGACAGAGGATGAGATGGCTGGATGGCATCACTGACTTGATGGGCCTGAGTCTGAGTGAACTCCGGGACTTGGTGATGGACAGGCCTGGCATGCTGCAATTCGTGGGGTCACAAAGAGTCGGACACGACTGAGCAACTGAACTGAAAATAAAATGGATTACATAATTCATTTCTGATTTCATAGATCAAATTTTTTCCATTTGAAGAGCAGTTTAAATGTTCAAAAACAACTTTGGTTGTTTAATAAGAGTTTTACCATTTAAATTGTTAACTTGGATTCAATAAAAGTGATTTTGAAAATTTATGGTTTTTAAGGTACCAAACTATCATTTTTCTTTCTTTATATACTTAAGGAGACCTCAGATAACTAACTGGCAAATAGATTTCCAATGAGTATCTGACAAGGTCATATTTTCTAATATTCAGACAAAATTCTTTTCCCTGATAAAATTGTTGATATAAACAAGGATTATGTATGGCAGAAAGGGAGTGAAAACATATTATTATGGCTAAATTTAAAGCTGTTAGCTTGTGTTCTAGAGTGGGGAAGACATAGGTGATTTTTCATTATAAAAACTCTTACTCATAATTTAAGAGAATGAAGTTCTAAGAAGTATTTCATCTTTGAGTTATTCATAATTAGAATATTCTAAGCTTAGAATTTGCATACTGATTCTTAGTAAAAAGAAAAAAAAAAAAAAAGGTCCTGAAAACTAAAATTACCTGCTCTGAATTAGAGTATTTTCTGGGACAGTTTTGCCTCTCTGTTCCCCCAACCAAAGGCAGATGAAATAAGAGCAAGCAGAGTCATATGGCAGTCTCAAGAGAAAATTCATTTTAATTGCATTGATCTTACTTCATAAGGTTAAATACAATTGTTCCCCAAGTTATATATCATTTTTATTGAGGTTAATGTTGAGTCAAGATCTAATTTCAGCAGCTCCTTAAAGTTATTTGAACTGTTTCCTCCAGCTACATGATGATACTTATTGTTCATTTGAAATTCCAATTGACGACATCTTATTCCATTCATGTGTAGTTGGATACGCTTTTGTGTTTCAAAATAAGAGTATGTGCTAGTCAAGCAAAGAAACTGAAGAGGACTTCAATTTCTGAACTATGGTCAAATTGATAACATAAAATAAGTTTGTGGTGGTTTAGAAAGCTTTTACAATCTGGCCTCAGGTTGTTTGACACTCCTCCCATTAAGAGGGGAAGTCTATACCCCTCTCATGGAATTTGGGTAGGTTTTGAAGATTTCAACAACAGAGTTCAGCAGAAGTAACACTGAATGCTCGATGAAAACTACAAAACTTGTTTGCTGGCAAACTGGTTGTGGTGGTTGTTCATTCCCTCAATCATGTCCAACTCTACTATCCCATGGATTACAGTACACCAGGCTTCCCTGTCTTTCACTGTCTCCCAGAATTTACTCAGATCCGTGTCCATTGAGTTGACGATGCCATCCAACCATCTCATCTGTCACCCCCTTTTACTGCCCTCAGTCTTCCCCAGCATCAGGGTCTTTTCCAGTGAGCCAGGTCTTCACATCAGGTGGTCAAAGTATTGGAGTTTCAGGTTCAGTATCAGTCTTTCCAAGGTATATTCAGTGCTGATTTCCTTGAGGATTGACTGGTTTGATCTCCTTGCTGTCCAAGGGACTCTCAACAGTCTTCGCCAGCATCACAATTCAAAAACATTAATTCATTGACGCTTAGCCTTCTTTATGGTCCAACTCTCACATCTGTACATGACTACTGGAAAAACCATAGCTTTGACTATACAGACCTTTGTCAGCCAAGTGATGTTTCTGTTTTTTAATATGCTGTCTAGGTTTGTCATAGCTTTTCTTCCAAGGAGGAAGTGTCTTTTAATTTCATGGCTACAGTCACCATCCACAGTGATTTTCGAGCCCAAGAAAATAAAGTGTCACTATTTTCATTTTCCCATCTATTTGCTATGAAGTGATGGGACTGGATGCCATGATCTTAGTTTTTTAAATGTTGAATTTTAAGCCAGCTTTTTCACTCTCATCTTCATCAAGAGGCTCTTTAGCTCCTCTTAGGTTTCTGCCATTAGGGTGGTATCTGCATATCTGAGGTTATTGATATTTCTCCCAGCAGCAGTGTTGATTCCAGCTTGATCTTCATCCAGCCCAGCATTTCACATGATGTACTCTGTATATAAGTTAAATAAGTAGGGTGACAGTATACAGCCTTGGCATACTCCTTTCCTAATTTTGAACCAGTCTGTCATTCCATGTCCAGTTCTAATGTTGCTTCTTGACCTGCATACAGGTTTCTCAGCATGCAGGTAAGGTGGTCTGGCATTTCCATCTCTTTCAGAATTTTTCCACAGAGATTCCTTAAAAAACTGGAAATAGAACGGCCATACGACCCAGCAATCCCACCACTGGGCATACACATCGAGGAAACCAGAATTGAGAGACATGTGTACCCCAATATTCATCACAGCACTGTTTATAATAGCCAGGACATGGATGCAACCTAGATGTCCACCAGCAGACGAATGGATAAAAAAGCTGTGCTACATATACACAATGGAGTATTACTCAGCCATTAAAAAGAACACATTTGAATCAGTTCTAATGAGGTGGATAAAACTGGAGCCTATTATACAGAGTGAAGTAAGCCAGAAAGAAAAACACCAGTACAGTATACTAACGCATATATATAGAATTTAGAAAGATGATAACGATAACCCTGTATGTGAGACAGCAAAAGAGACACAGATGTATAGAACAGTCTTTTGGACTCTGTGGGAGAGAGTGAGAGTGGGATGATTTGGGAGTATGGCATTGAAATGTGTATAATATCATATGTGAAACGAATCGCCAGTCCAGGTTCGATGCATGATACTGGATGCTCGGGGCTGGTGCACTGGGATGACCCAGAGGGATGGTATGGGGAGGGAGGAGGGTGGGGAGTTCAGGATGGGGAACACGTGTACACCTGTGGCAGATTCATGTTGATGTATGGCAAAACCAATACAATATTGTAAAGTAATTAGCCTCCAATTAAATAAATTTATATATATAAAAAAAAAAGAATTTTCCACAGCTTGCTGTGATCCACACAGTCAAAGGCTTTAGAGTAGTCAATGAAGCAGATGTTTTTTCTGGAACTCTCGATTTTTCTGTGATCCACTGGATGTTGGCAATTTGGTCTCTGCTTGCTCTGCCTTTTCTAAACTCAGATTGTACATCTGGAAGTTCTCAGTTCACACACTGCTGAAGCCTAGCTTGAAGGATTTTGAACATTATCTTGCGAGCACGTGAAAGAAGCACAATTGTCTGGTAGTTTGAACATTCTTTGGCACTGCCTTTTTTGGGGATTGGCATGGAAACTGACTTTTTCCAGTCCTGTGGCAACTGCTGGATTTTCCAAATTTGCCAACATATTGAGTGCAGCCTTTTAACAGCATCATCTTTTAGAATTTTAAATAGCTCACCTAGAATTCCATCACCTCCACTAGCTTTGTTTATATTAATGCTTCCTAAGGCTCACTTGACTTTACACTCCAGGATGTCTGGCTCTAGGTGAGTGATTACACCATCCTGGTTATCCTGTTCATTAAGAACTTTTTAATGCAATTCTCTCCATTCTCAACACCTCTTCTTAGTCTCTTCTGCCTCTGTTATGTCCTTTATTGTGCCCATCCTTACATGAAATATTCCCTTGATATCTCTAGTTTTCTTGAAGAGATCTTTAGTCTTTCCCATTCTCTTATTTTCCTCTACTTCTTTGAATTGTTCATTGGGACTCTGAATTCTGTTGGGTATATTTTCCCTTTCTCCCCTGCTTTTTGCTTCTCTTCTTTCCTCAGCTATTTGTAAAGCCTCTTCAGACAAACACTTTTCCTTCTTGCATTTCTTTCTCTTCGAGATGGTTTTGGTTGCTGTTTCCCATACAATGTTACAAACCTCTGTCCATAGTTCTTCAGGCACTCTGTCTACCAGATCTAGTCCCTTGAATCGATTCGTCACCTCCAACGTATAATCATAAGGGATTTGATTTAGATCATACCTGAATGGCCTAGTGGTTTTCCCTACTTTCTTCAATTTTAGTCTAAATTTTGTAATAAGTTCATGATCTGGGCCACAGTCAAGTCCCGGTCTTGTTTTTGCTGTCTGTATAGAGCTTCTTGATCTTTGGCTGCAAAGAATATAATCAATCTAATTTTGGTATTAACCATTTGGAGATGTCTATGTGTAGAGTCACCTCTTGTGTTATTGGAAAAGGGTGTTTGATGTGACCAACGTATCCTCTTGACAAAACTATTAGCCTTTGTCCTGCTCCATTCTGTACTCCAAGGCCAAACTTGCCTATTATTCCAGGTATCTCTTGACTTCCTACTTCTATATTCCAATCCCCTATGATAAAAGGATGTCTTTTTTTGGTGTCTGTTTTAGGAGATCTTGCAGGTCTTAGAACTGTTCAACTTCAGCTTCTTTGGCATTAGTGGTTGGAGCATAGACTTGGATTACTGTGATGTTGAATGGTTTGCCTTGGAAAGGAAGAGAGATCATTCTGTCATTTCTGAGATTGTACCCAAGTACTGCATTTCGGACTCTTGCTGTTTATGAGGGCTACTCCATTTCTTCTAAGGGATTCTTGCCCACAGTAGTAAATATAATTATCATTGAATTAAATTCCCCCATTCCCATCCATGACTATTTAAGTTCACTGATTCCTAAGATGTTGATGTTCCCCTTGCCATCTCCTGCTTGACTATGTCCAATTTACCTTGATTCATGGAGCTAACTTTCAAGTTCCTATGCAATATTAATTACTCTTTATAGCATTGGATGTTACTTTCGCCATCAGACATATCCACAGCTTAGCGTCATTTCTGCTTTGGTCCAGTTGCTTCATTATTTCTGGAGCTATTAGTCATTGCCCTCTGGTCTTCCCCAGTAGCATATTGGACACCTTCCAACCTGGGGGGCTCATCTTCTGGTGTCATATCTTTTTATCTTTTCATATTGTTCATGGGGTTCTCTCGGCAAGAATACTATAGTGGTTTTCCCATTCCCTCCTCCAGTAGACCATGTTTTGTTAGAACTCTCCACTATGACCTGTCCATCTTGGGTGGTCCTGCACGGCATGACTCATAGCTTCGTTGAGTTATGCAAGCCCCGGTGCCACAAGGTTGTGATCCATTAAGTGGCTTATTTATTAGTTCCCCTCTTTTTGATCAAGAGTATCACAGTAATTCTAGACTTGTCATACCTTGATATGTTTGCTATATAGGGGGCAGTTAGTATGTCTGTTTAGTTCACAGGTTTTTAAATCAGGAGAAGTCATATCCTAGGAACTACACCCCGGGAGTCTCATCTACATCCAGACCTGATTTTGATAGCTAGACCTCAAACCTAAACTTGTAAAATCATGGGACTTTTGGGAGTTCTTGATAGAGAGTGAGTATGTTTTGTATGTCATAAGAATGAAAGTATATTTACATATGTAAATATTTACATATTTATGGCCACTGGGTCAATTGTAGAGGTTGAAAAGCTTGGACACAAATTCTTTGACACTATTCTCTTTAAATGGTGAGGTGCTGTAGACTCCCCCAATCCATGAGCACCATTATCTTTCCATTTCTCGTGTCTTCTTCAGTTTCTTTCATTAATGTCTTAACATTTTTGGCGTATAGATCTTTCACCTAGTTGGTTAAATTTATCCCTAAGTATTTTGCTATTTTTGATGCAGTTGTAAGGGGAGTTGCTTTGTTTTATTTTTTTTTTCCTTTGGATAATTTATTGTTAATTAAAGAAATATAACTTATTTTTGTATACTGATTTTTTAAAAACAATGTGTGTTTTTGGCTATGTGGGCTTAGTTGCTGTGAGGCATGTGGGATCTTCTAGACCAGGGATTAAACCCATGTCCTCTGCATTGGCAGGTGGATTCTTAACCATTGAACCACCAGGGAATCCCTGTATATTGATTTTGAAATCTTCAAGTTTACTGAACTTGATTATTAGTTCTAACAGTTTTTTTGGTGGAAGTTTTAGGATTTTCTATAAAAGATTATTTCATATGCAAATAGAGAAATTTTACTTCTTCCTGATTACTTGCATGCCTTTTCTTTCTGTTTTTTGGTGGCAGGGGTTGATTGTTCTGGCTGGAACTTCCAGCACTATTCTGAAAGCTTTTAAGATTTTGCTATTGAGCATAGTGTTTTAACCATAGAGCATCTGGTATAATGTAGGCTTCTCACATATAGCCTTTGTTATGTTGAAGTGGGCTTCCTGGTGGCTCAGAAATAAAGAATCTGCCTACAATGCAGGAGACCTGGATTCAGTTCCTGGGTTGGGAAGATCCCTGGAGAAGGGAATAACAACCCACTCCTGTTGAAACATGTTCTTTGTAGACCCAATTTGAGAGTTTTTATCATGAATGGATGTTTAATTTTGTTGAATGCTATTGAGGTGATTGTGATTTTTATTTTTCTGTTAAGTGATATACCACGCTGATTGATTTGCACATGTTGAACCATCCTTGTATCCCACGGGTGAATCGCAGTTGATCACAGTATATGATTATTTTAATGTGCTGTTGATTTTGGTTTACTAGTATTCTGACAAGAACTTTTTTGGTCTATATTGATCAGAAATATTGGCCTATAGTTTTCTTTTCTTGCAGTGTTCTTATCTGGCTTTAGTTATCAGGGTAATGCCAGCCGCATAAAATGAGTTTGGGAGTGTTCCCTCCTCTTGCATTTTTTTTTCTTTTTCTTCTGGTGTGATTTGGAAGAAATTGGATTTAATTCTTCTAAAATTGTTGTATATAATTCACCAATGAAAAAATTTGTCCTGGGTGTCCTTTTATGACTAGTTTATTTCATTTAGCATGATATCCTCAGTTTGATTCAAATCATAGCATATGACAATATTTCCTTTTTTTATGTAATTACATATAATTTCCATTTTATGTAAAAACCACATGATTCCACTTATATGAGGTATCTAAAACAGCTGAAATTGGAGAAACAGAAAATAGAATTGTGATTGCAAGGGGCTGAGGGAAGGAGGATATGGGAAGTTGCTGTTCAGTGAGTTTAGATTTTCAGTCACATAAGATGAAAATTTGGCCTTGGAGTATGGAATGAAGCAGGGCAAAGGCTAATAGGGTTTTGCCAAGAAAATGCACTGGTCATAGCAAACACCCTCTTCCAACAACACAAGAGAAGACTCTACACATGGACATCACCAGATGGTCAACACCAAAATCAGATTGATTATATTCTTTGCAGCCAAAGATGGAGAAGCTCTATACAGTCAGCAAAAACAAGACAAGGAGCTGACTGTGGCTCAGATCATGAACTCCTTATTGCCAAATTCAGACTTAAATTGAAGAAAGTGGGGAAAACCACTAGACCATTCAGGTATGACCTAAATCAAATCCTTTATGATTATACAGTGGAAGTGAGAAATAGATTTAAGGGACTAGATCTGATAGACAGAGTTCCTGATGAACTATGGAATGAGGTTCATGACATTGTACAGAAGACAGGGATCAAGACCATCCCCATGGAAAATAAATGCAAAAAAGCAAAATGACTGTCTGAGGAGGCTTACAAATAGCTGTGAAAAGAAGAGAAGTGAAAAGGAAAGATATAAGCATCTGAATGTAGAGTTTCAAAGAATAGCAAAGAGAGATAAGAAAGCCTTCCTCAGCGATCAATACAAAGAAATAGAGGAAAACAACAGAATGGGAAACACTAGAGATCTCCTCAAGAAAATTAGAGATACCAAGGGAACATTTCATGCAAAGATGGGCTCATTATTTATTATTATATTATTGGACAGAAACGGTATGGACCTAACAGAAGCAGAAGATATTAAGAAGAGGTGGCAAGAATACACAGAAAAACTGTACAAAAAAGAGCTTCATGACCCAGATAATCACAATGGTGTGATCACTCACCTAGAGCCAGACATCCTGGAATGTGAAGTCAAGTGGGCCTTAGAAAGCATCACTACGAACAAAGCTAGTGGAGGTGATGGAATTCCAGTGGAGCTATTTCAATTTCTAAAAGATGATGTTGTGAAAGTGCTGCACTCAATATGCCAGCAAATTTGGAAAACTCAGCAGTGGCCAAAGGACTGGAAAATGTCAATTTTCACTCCAACCCCAAAGAAAGGCAATGCCAAAGAATGCTCAAACTACCACACAATTGCACTCATCTCACATGCTAGTAAAGTAATGCTTCAAATTCTCCAAGCCAAGCTTCAGCAATATGTGAACCGTGAACTTCCAGATGTTCAAGCTGGTTTTAGAAAAGGCAGAAGAACCAGAGATCAAATTGCCAACATCCGCTGGATCATGGAAAAAGCAAGAGAGTTCCAGAAAAACATCTATTTCTGCTTTATTGACTATGCTAGAGCTTTTGACTGTGTGGATCACAATAAACTGTGGAAAATTCTGAAAGAGATGGGAATACCAGACCACGTGGTCTGCCTCTTGAGAAACCTATACGCAGGTCAGGAAGCAACAGTTAGAACTGGACATGGAACAACAGACTGGTTCCAAATAGGAAAAGGAGTACGTCAAGGCTGTATATTGTCACCCTGCTTATTTAACTTCTATGCAGAGTACATCATGCGAAATGCTGGGCTGGAAGAAGCACAAGCTGGAATCAAGATTGCCAGGAAAAATGTCAATAACTTCAGATATGTAGATGACACCACCCTTATGGCAGAAAGTGAAGAGGAACTAAAGAGCCTCTTGATGAAAGGGAAAGTGGAGAGTGCAAAAGTTGGCTTAAAGCTCAGCATTCAGAAAACAAAGATCATGGCATCTGGTCCCATCACTTCATGGGAAATAGATGGGGAAAGAGTGAAAACAGTGTCAGACTTCATTTTTTTGGGCTCCAAAATCACTGCAGATGGTGATCGCAGCCATGAAATTAAAAGACACTTACTCCTTGGAAGAAAAGTTATGACCAACCTAGATAGCATATTGAAAAGCAGAGATATTACCTTGCCAACAAAGGTCCGTCTAGTCAAGGCTATGGTTTTTCCTGTGGTCATGTATGGATGTGAGAGTTGGACTGTGAAGAAAGCTGAGTGCCAAAGAATTGATGCTTTTGAACTGTGGTGTTGGAGAAGACTCTTGAGAGTCCCTTGAACTGCAAGGAGATCCAACCAATCCATCCTAAAGGAGATCAGTCCTGGGTGTTCATTGGAAGGACTGATGTTGAAGCTGAAACTCCAATACTTTGGCCACCTGATGCGAAAAGTTGACTCATTGGAAAAGACCTTGATGATGGGAAGGATTGGGGGCAGGAGGAGAAGGGGATGACAGAGGATGAGAGGGCTGGATGGCATCACCGACTCGATGGACATGAGTTTGAGTGAACTCCGGGAGTTGGTGATGGACAGGG
Organism: Bos indicus; assembly: GCF_029378745.1. Lineage (NCBI taxonomy): Eukaryota > Metazoa > Chordata > Mammalia > Artiodactyla > Bovidae > Bos > Bos indicus. The sequence continues at coordinate 56,978,921 of NC_091763.1, read as the reverse complement.
AGGCCTGGCGTGCTGCGATTCATGGGGTCACAAAGAGTTGGACACGACTGAACAACTAAAGTGAATGAACTGAAGATGATAAAGTTCTACAGGTCTGTTGTGCAACATTGAGCTTATAGTTAATATTCTGTACTCATAACATTTTAAAGAGTAGATCTCATGTATTTTTACCACAATAAAAATAAACACATTATTAAATCATATCAGTACATGAAAAAATCGTTAAGACACTCTAAGATGTATATATGTCTGGAGTCCAGTTTTTTGTAGATAATGGTCTCTCTTAAAACGTGCCCAACTGTATATGTATAACCCTCACAGAGCTTACAGGAACCTCACTTTGGTTCTGAGCACACTGTGGAGGAGATAACTGCTAGAGCTTATCTCAGAGTATTAAGGGGTCCTGGATCCATCGCCCACAGAATGTTTGGAGGAATGTATAATCTGGCACCAACCAGACTAAGATGTATTTAAACACATGAAGAGTTGTCTTTGGGCACAGAGACACTTGTTTCCTAAAGAATCAGTGGGCTAAGATTCAGCAAGAAAGCCTTCAGTTCAGTTGCTCAGTCGTGTCCCACTCTTTGCAACCCCATGAATCGCAGCACACCAGGCCTCCCTGTCCATCACCAACTCCCGGAGTTCACTCAGACTCATGTCCGTCGAGTCGGTGATGCCATCCAGCCATCTTATCCTCTGTCGTCCCCTTTTCCTCCTGCCCCCAATCCCTCCCAGCATCAGGGTCTTTTCCAATGAGTCAACTCTTCACATGAGGTGGCCAAAGTACTGGAGTTTCATCTTTAGCATCATTCCATCCAGAGAAGTGCCCCAAAACTTCTCAATAAGAGAATACAATGTTTCATGAAGGGGTGAGATGAGCCAAGTAGCAGCTGTGTGGCCATCTGCTAGGAAAATCATAGGAAAGTCCCTTCCTGGTCTGAAACTCATTGGCTCAGTGACAACACTTATCAATTACATTAACAAATTATTCTGTGTTAAGCACTGAAGTTTCAACAAGGACTCCCTCTATTCATTCTCTACTATGTCATGAATATTAGCTGTGACTCAGAACTTTGGAAAGAATGTCGAAACCTTCTTTAGAGACCTCTGTGCACATTGACACGGTGCTCTGACACTCTGGCTTTCTGGCCTCTGCAGTTGGGGCCATGTAACCTCCTGCTTAGAGAACTGGGCTCTTGTGTCTGTGAATCAAAAAAATAAAAATCATTGCAAACCAGCATAGGAACCATGTAGAATTTCTCTTAAATTATAGCAGAGCTGTCTCACAAAATCCAAGGCAGGGAGTGTAGTCAAGTCTGAGGGAATCCAGACTGGGACAGCCATCAGCAGCCATTCTCTTTCTCTCCACGGCTTTGTATGTCTCGCTGTATATCTCAATCTCTGTGGCCACATGATCCTTTTATACCTGTAATCAGCCCACCAGCTTCATGCTTCTGTCTGCAGATGAGTTATCTTGGCCTTTCCACATACAGTGCTGCCTCAAAGGTCTATATGCAGGCTTAAAGCCATGCCCAGATTTCTAAACTTCTGACAAAGGGCTTTTTTTTTTTTCTTTTTTTTTTTTAATTTTATTTTATTTTTAAACTTTACATAATTGTATTAGTTTTGCCAAACATCAAAATGAATCTGCCATAGGCATACATGTGTTCCCCATCCTGAACTCTCCTCCCTCCTCCCTCCCCCCTCCCCATACCATCCCTCTGGGTCGTCCCAGTGCACCAGCCCCAAGCATCCAGTATTGTGCATCGAACCTGGACTGGCATCTTGTTTCATACATGATATTTTACATGTTTCAATGCCATTCTCCCAAATCTTCCCACCCTCTCCCTCTCCCACAGAGTCCATAAGACTGATCTATACATCAGTGTCTCTTTTGCTGTCTCGTACACAGGGTTATTGTTACCATCTTTCTAAATTCCATATATATGCGTTGGTATACTGTATTGGTGTTTTTCTTTCTGGCTTACTTCACTCTGTATAATAGGCTCCAGTTTCATCCACCTCATTAGAACTGATTCAAATGTATTCTTTTTAATGGCTGAGTAATACTCCATTGTGTATATGTACCACTGCTTTCTTATCCATTCATCTGCTGATGGACATCTAGGTTGCTTCCATGTCCTGGCTATTATAAACAGTGCTACAATGAACATTGGGGTACACGTGTTTCTTTCCCTTCTGGTTTCCTCAGTGTGTATGCCCAAGAGTGGGATTGCTGAATCATAAGGCAGTTCTATTTCCAGTTTTTTAAGGCATCTCTACACTGTTCTCCATAGTGCCTGAACTAGTTTGCATTCCCACCAACAGTGTAAGAGGGTTCCCCTTTCTCCACACCCTCTCCAGCATTTATTATTTGTAGACTTTTGGATCGCAGCCATTCTGACTGGTGTGAAATGGTACCTCATAGTGGTTTTGATTTGCATTTCTCTGATAATGAGTGATGTTGAGCATCTTTTCATGTGTGTGTTAGCCATCTGTATGTCTTTTTTGGAGAAATGTCTGTTTAGTTCTTTGGCCCATTTTTTGATTGGGTCATTTATTTTTCTGGAATTGAGCTGTAGGAGTTCCTTGTATATTTTTGAGATTAGTTTTTTGTCAGTTGCTTCATTTGCTATTATTTTCTCCCATTCTGAAGGCTGTCTTTTCACCTTGCTAATAGTTTCCTTTGATGTGCAGAAACTTTTAAGGTTAATTAGGTCCCATTTGTTTATTTTTGCTTTTATTTCCAATATTCTGGGAGGTGGGTCATAGAGGATCCTGCTGTGATGTATGTCAGAGAGTGTTTTGCCTATGTTCTCCTCCAGGAGTTTTATAGTTTCTGGTCTTATGTTTAGATCTTTAATCCATTTTGAGTTTATTTTTGTGTATGGTGTTAGAAAGTGTTCTAGTTTCATTCTTTTACAAGTGGTTGACCAGATTTCCCAGCACCACTTGTTGAAGAGATTGTCTTTAATCCATTGTATATTGTTGCTTCCTTGACAAAGGGTTTTGATTGGCTGAGCTTGGTCAGGTGTCCATACCTGCTCTGGATGCTCATCAGTGTGTGGTATATATGTGGACTGGGGTTTGTCTCTATAGATAGAAGTTATATCTCAGAGAATACAGCAGTTAATGAACAGAGCAGATACCTAAATGATAGGTTTTATCACAGTACTTGATACATAGTAACTGCTAAATAAATGTTAAATTTAGATTAACTATATAGGATATAATTACAATTTTATAGACAACAAAAAAGTTGATCTGAGATAGGGATTCTGTATGGAGTGAACTAGGCTCATATATTAACTACGTAACTGGAAATTTATGGAATTCAAATTTGTGTCTCAGTCATAGAGAAGACTTATGGTTGCCAAGGTGGGGAGGGTTGGATTAGGAGCTTGGAGTTAGCAGATACAAACTAGTATATACATGTGTGTGTTGGTGTGTATGTGCTAAGTCACTTCAGTCATGTCCAGCTCTTTGCAGCCCTATGGACTATAGCCCGCTCTCTGTCCATGGGATTCTCCAGGTAATAATACTGGAGTGGGTTACCATACCCTTCTCCAGGGGATTTTCCAGATCTAAGGATTGAACCCACATCACCTGTGGCTCCTGCATTGCAGGCAGATTCTTTATCACTGAGTCACTGGGGGAAGTATATACATAGGTTGGATAAACAAGTTCCTACTGTATAGCATAGAAAACCATATTCAATATCCTGTGATAAACTATAATGGAAAAGAATATGAAAAAGAATGTGTATATATATATAATTGAATCACTTTGCTGTACAGCAGAAGTTAGCACAACATTGTAATCAACTACACTTCAATGGAAAAAAACTGTCTAGCAAAGCTCCAATTTATAATATCACAGGCTTCCAAGGTCACTATTAACAAGTCAAGTTTGTGATTTTTAAACTCAGTAATGTCAGAGATCTATTTTAATTTTCTCCTAAATATCCCACTTATAGAAAAGAAAAAGTCAACAGTTCAATATGCAGTTCCTAATATACAACATTAATTTTTGGTTAAATATGATAGAGCTAAGCTACTTCCTTGAATGTTTCAAGTTTGTTCCCACATAATGACCAAAAAAATATAGTTTAAAAGCAAGAAGAATAATTGTTGAGTATATTATATTTTTGAAGTCATTTTTGGAAAGTATTAGATAAACTTCAATATTTTACTTAAAGTCATCCATCACTTCTTAGTGAAATTTTCATTGGGAATATCAAACTATCCCAATGGGGTTAAAACAGGCCCAGAGGCTGAGAAATTTGCTTTACAAGAAAATATAATCTACAGAGCTCGAAGGTCTGAGTTGATGTGATTTTCTTTTTATATGACAAAGCCAATTATAGGCGTATCTACTTCCTGCTTGCTGAGAGATAATTTAAGCTAACATTATTTCATATAATATTATTTGGGAACTAAATACTTTACTTCTTAGGTAAGTAGAACTGTATTTGACTTCAAAGGAAGTTTTGCCCATCTTAGAAACTGGATCATGTTTCTAGGCATATTACCCTTATATGATCTCCTGTTTCTTTCTTCTTTTTAGTTCCTGATGTCTGAAAATTCTGGTGGATGGTGTATTAATGGATTAATGGATAGGTGCAACTCCCACGTTAGTTTGTATTAATGTCTCTCCACTTTGTCACAACTGCCTAGTTTTTAAGAAAAAATTTGTTGGTGTACTCCTGAAAAAATGGACATTGTAATAGACATAATTAAAAAAATATACCAATATGTATTTAAAATATTAGGGTATGTGTTATATAAGCAACTATAAAGTCCACAGCATTGGCAGAATGAACAGGGAAAAAATGCATATGTTCTGGTTTTGCTCTATTGCACTAATAAATTACTTTTGAAATGCATGTAAGAGGGTAGACAAGCCATACCAAAGGGTTGAATTTCACCAGAACTGATGAAATGCATTCCTTTGGCTCTTGGAATTCCTTTCAAATGAAAATTCTTAATCAGTCTTCCTTGCTTCTCTGAAGAGAGACCAGATATCAAGCTTTCTCTCTTAGCAAGTAAGGCTAATTTTACTCAATAGGTTTAATGCAAATTGATATTTTAGGTGAAGTTATCTAAAATAAAGGTCAAGACAATGCCCCAAACTGAATTTGGTTTCAAAGGGCAAATAGAAATTCCAGACTCATTTGTTTTCATCAATATTTTGCTGTACCCACAATGCATATCAAAATCAAATTCAGTCCCAACAGAGAAGTTTGACCATAGCGCTCTGATTTATAATGGTACCTGACTGTAGAATCAAAATATATCTATTTGACAAGCATTTTCCATCCCATTCCCATCCCCCTCCCTGCTGTCAGGCATCACTTCACTCCTGTTGGGGGGACGTAATGCCAAGCTCTGTTATTTGAGTTGTTTTCTTAATTAATTGAGATTATGTGATCATAACAAAGATTTGGCAGCAGTGGCTAGAACAGACTTATTAATGAGGATCCATTATGACCAGGTGGACTTTTTGACAGCTGATTTTTACCTGACAATGTGTATAAAGCCTTTAATTAGATAAATATAGCTAACAAGCTGACCTCACCATCTGCTGTCATTTCTCTTCCTGGGTAGAGCATTTCATCCATTGCCTATGAAATGTTAACCCTTTTCAGTGGAGGCCCTTTCAAGCAGCCCTGCACAGACCTTACAATTTATCTCTCTGTATAGTCTGTGGTTCCATACCTCTCAACCTGTTTATGGCCGCCTAACCAGAAAACAATTTTCCAAAATCAGTTGGTGGAAATCTAAACAATTCCCTTCTAGCCCAAAACCAAGGGAGTAAATGAAGCCCCTTTCTCTTCTATCCAGTCAATAAATCCTGCACATCAAAGAATTCTGAGGCTTGAAGGGCTTTCTTTGTTGTGGTGGCTGATGACAGGGTATATTAACGGCAGTGAGACAAGTAAACAGGCAGAGTAGTGGTCCTGTCGTACCCAATTTGAATCCTTTTCAGGACTGAGCTGTTCCTTTCCCCAGCCCTAGGAGTTGGGGAGAGTTGACTCACAGATGTGTCCTCTCCCTTTCCCCAGGAACTGCACTTGGTCAAAGGGAAACGCCTCGCTCTGTTACATAACCTCTGCTCCAGAGTTCCCAGTGGGATTAGGTCAGGGTCTTTGGCAGGAGCATCTTCGTTCAACTTCTCCCTCTGTCTCATCTTGCTTTCCTTACTCCTTATTACTGTGTTCCTGAGTTCCTCAATAAAATCCTGTACCAAAATCTCTTTCTCAGAGGTTGTTTCCTGGACACTCAAGTTATAGCACACAGTTAGGTCACGAGACCTTGCTTGCAGACAAATGCTGGACTTGGACCATTCTGATTTTGTTTGCCATAAGACTTTCTGCACATTTCTTTGTCTCTTTCCTGTGGGTAGGAGGGATTGTGTCTTTATTGTATGCTTTATGGACACAGAGTGGTGATGGCTGCATGTTATCTGGATTCACATATACTCTCAATGCATCACTCATCCCAGGTACAAGTTAAGGATTTCAAGGGCACAAATCGACTTTGGAATGCCTCCTGTCTACAGCTTGCCCATTTCTATGGAGCATCCCTTTATTTCCTCCCTCAAATGATCATCCACTCGAACTCCTAGCAGCTCTCCTAAGCTATAGTTTTGCTCCAATATAGTGTGTGTACTTTGTGTATTTAAGGGTTCAGTTTTGGGGTGAAACTAAACCTAAGATGCTTCTAAGATATTCAAGAAGAGATTTCAAGTAAGCTATTTGATCAAGCAGTTGTGAAATTGGAGAAGGAATGATGTTAGCCTAACGGCACTGCATGAAACCATGGGGATGGGGAGATTTTCTAGGGGGAGAGGAAGGAGAGAGAAGAGAACTTATGATAAGCTTGAAAACTCATTCTAGAGGGCCTGGCAGAGGGTGAAAGGAATGAAAAGGAGACTGAGAAAAAGGAGCTTCACAGAGAAAACTAGGAGGGTGTGGTATTCTGGGAGCCAGAGTACTTCAAGAGGGCTGGTGTGGTCAACTGAGGGTCTTTTAAGCAACAACTTTATTGAGAAATAATTCACATACCATGAAGTTTACACTTTTAAAGTATACAGCTCAGTGACTTAAGCATCTATTGTTTGTTGTTTTAGTCACTAAGTTCTGTCCGACTCATTTGCAACCCCATGGACCCCACCAGACTCCTCTGTCCATGGGATTTCCCAGGTAAGGATCCTGGAATGGGTTGCCATTTCCTTTTCTAGGGGATCTTTCCAACCTGAGGATCAAACTCGTGTCTCCTACAGGCAGGCAGATTCTTTGCCACTGAGCCTCCTGGGAAACCCTAACCCTCTATTACCACTAATTCCAGAATATTTTGGTCCCCTTAAAACCTGAATGGGCCTAATCTGGATATTCTATGTCAGTGGAATCATAAAATATGTTGCCATTTGTGATTAGCTTCATGCACATATGTTTTCAAGATTCATCAAGTTGTGTAGCATTATCAATACCTTATTCTTGTTTATTGCCAAATAATATTTTATCATATAAATATACCACATTTTGTTTGTTTGTTATTCGTCAGTTGATGAACATTTGAGTTGTTTGACTTTTTGGCTATTATGAATAATGCTGCTAGGATCATTAATATAGAAGTTTTTGTGTGCATATATGTCTTCAGACCTCTTGCATATATTTGGAAGTGGAATTGCTAAGTCATACAGTAGCTCTAGTTTAACTCTTTGAGGAATGGCTAGATTGTTTTCCAAAATGGTTTCACTATTTTATATTTATAGTATTTTACTCTCTCCAGCAGAAATGAATGAGGGCCCAAATTTCTCCACATCCTCATCAGCATTTGTTATTGTCCATCATTTTGATTATGGCTTTTCTAGTCTATGTGAAGGTTTGATTTGCATTTCTCTGAGGATTATGTATGTTGGGTATCTTTTCATGTGCTAATTGGTCATTTGTCAGTTTTCTTTGGAGAAATCCTGTGCTAGATATTTTTTTAAGTCTTTATTGAATTTATTACAATACTGCTTCTTTTGTGTTTTGTGTTTTTTTGGCCAAGAGGCATGTGGGATCTTACCTCCCTGATCAGGGATAGAACCCACACTCCTCGTTTAGTTCAGTTCAGTCACTCAGTCATGTCCGACTCTTTGCAGCACGCCAAGCTTGCCTGTTCATCACCAACTCCCGGAGCTTACTCAAACTCATGTCCATTGAGTCAGGGATACCATCCAACCATCTCACCCTCTGTCGTCTCCTTCTCCTCCCACCTTCAATCTTTACCAGCATCAGGGTCTTTTCCAATGAGTCAGTTCTTCACATGAGATGGCCAGAGTATTACAGTTTCAGCTTCAGCATCAGTCCTTCCAATGAATATTCAGGGCTAATTTCCTTTAGGATGGATGGGTTGGATCTCCTTGCTGTCCAAGGGACTCTCAAGAGTCTTCTCCAACACCGCAGTTCAAAAGCATCAATTCTTCGGCACTCAGCTTTCTTTATAGTCCAATTCTCACATCCATACATGACTACTGAGAAAACCATAGCTTTGACTAGATGGACCTATGTCAGCAAAGTAATGTCTCTGCTTTTTAATATGCTGTCTAGGTTGGTCATAGCTTTCCTTGCAAAGAGTAAGCATCTTTTAATTTCATGGCTGCAGTCACCATTTGCAGTGATTTTGGAGCCCAAGAAAATAAAGTCTGCCACTGTTTCCCCATCTATTTCCCATGAAGTGATGGGACCGGATGCCATGATCTTAGTTTTCTGAATGTTGAGTTTTAAGCCAACTTTTTCACTCTCCTCTTTCACTTTCATCAAGAGGCTCTTTAGTTCTTCTTTGCTTTCTGCCATAAGGGTGGTGTCATCTGCATTTCTGAGGTTATTGATATTTCTCCCAGCAATCTTGATTCCAGCTTGTGCTTCTTCCAGTCCAGCATTTCTCATGATGTACTCTGCATATTAGTTAAATAAGCAGGGTGACAATATACAGCCTTGACATACTCCTTTCCCGATTTGGAACCACTCCTTGTACTGAAAGGCAAAGTCTTAACCAGTGCACCATCAGGGACATCCCCCTTGCTAGATTTTTAATTGGAGTATCTGTCTCTTATAATTGAGTTGTAAGAATTCTTTATATATTCTGGATACAAGTCCCTTACCAAACATATGATTTGCAAATATTTTCTCTCATTCTGTGGGCTGTCTTTTCACTTTCTTAGTGATGCCCTTTGAAGCATAAAGTTTTTAATTTTGATAAAGTCCAAGTTTATTTTTAATTTAGATGCTCCTGCTTTAAGTGTCATGGTCAACTGTATTTTGCCTGCTGGGAGAGATCAGGTAAAGTGAAGACAAAGAAATATCCACAGGTTTGGCAACAAAGAAGTGATTTGTGACCTTGGAGGGTTTGTAAAAGGTTGTGGTTGGGCTCCTGAACTAAATTGTGAAGGACTATGGAGAACTCATAAGCCAACTCATTGTCTTGAAGTCCATGGGGTATAAGAGAAAACAGTCTCCGCTTGAGAGAGCTGCAACTTAGAAGGGAGATGATCTCAGAGGTGTCATTTTTCAGTTAAGACAGGGAGTTAAAGGAATGTTCAGGAAAGAGATTTAAAACATTGTTTATCAGTGCTGGGAAGTTAGAGAACACAGGGACGGGTTGGGGCCTGGGATGTGATTAGTAGATTGGGCCACTTGAGAGGAAGCCTGAACTGAATTCTAAATTGATCCTTTGTCTTTACATCACTAGAGCAAGACTCAAAATCCTGAGGTGATCTATCCAGGCCTCTTTCTGCTGGGGAGCATAAAGAAATAAGGTCTACCACTGTTGGCTTATATGATGGAAAATCGAGCACTGCCTCCTACCAATACTACCCACAGTGGAGGCATCCTCCAGTTGGGAATGGAGATTGGTTTCTAGTTTGTTATTTCTCTCCAAACAGAAAATACACTACATAAACTTGTTAAATTTTTTGTGTCTACTTTAAAAGAATGTTTTAGATAACATCTTCTTGACTAAGTGACAAAAATTCAATATCAAGTCAAATTCACATAGAAATATCTGCTTTGCCATCACTTTTAACTATATGTTTGGTCTAGATGGTTTGAGGTATGAATTAAATCAGCCTAGATTTTGAGGGGAGAATGTAATCTTCAAAAGTATTTTTAAGGCATCATATATTCCTGGAGTTAAAGTATTTTCAGCCCATGCACACACACTTAAAGAGACTCATTGAAAATAATCTTTCCTGTATATGTAAAAATATGCTAAGCATCTGCTTTGATTTATCCCATTCTACCTATGGCTGCTTGCTGCAGTATAAAAATCCAACAAGAAGCCCTTGGCAAACACAATTTAATTTTACTGACACACTTTTATCGATTCTCTAATTTAAATTCTACATGTGTTAGTTAGGGTTTAGTCTAAGCTGCTTAAATTCTGTGGATTAAGTTTGATTTTTTTTCCCCTTTCTCCCCACATAATAATCCAAATGTTCACGGATGGGTAAATGGCTCTACTCCATGGCTAGTAATCTTTGCTCTCAGTGTGTGGTTTCCATCTCCAGGCCCAAGGCCCCTGCTGTAGTTCATCCCATTTCCAACTGGCAGTAAGGAGGAAAGGCTGTGGACCAGGGCAAACAGCTTGTATTTATTTATTTTATTTATTTATTTTAATTGGAGGCTAATTACTTTACAATATTGTAGTGGGTTTTGCCATACATTGACATGAATCAGCCTTGGGTGAATATTTGTCCTCCATCCTGAAGCCCCCTCCCACCTCCCTCCCCATCCCATCCCTCAGGGTCGTCCCAGTGCACCATCCCTGAGCGCCCTGTCTCATGCATCAAACCTGGACTGATGATCTATTTCACATAGGGTAATATACATGTTTCAACAGCTTGTCTTTACATTAGAGTTGCCTCAGAATTTGCATACATCATTTATGATCATATCCCATTGGCCTGAATTTAGTCACATGGCCACTCCTGGTTGAAAAGAAGGCTGGAAAAAGTCTTTGCCATGAGTTCAGCTAAGACAAACAAGTTCTAGCCCTCAAGGAAGAAGGAAAAAATGGATACTAGTTCAGCAATGTCCACCAAATCAGGAGACAGCTAAAGTGTGAGAGTTTACCAGTTTTTTTCACAGCTCAATCTGTTGCAATAAAGCGCAGAGAGGAATGTCTTGTTGAACAAGAAACCTCTTCCTGTCTGTTCTTTAGAGGGAAAAAGCAATTAAACTTTAGAGTCAAGAGCATGGAAACTATCTTGGTTAAAAACTCAAGCTTTGTTGTGTATTGGTTTTGAGACTTTGAGTAAATAATTTCGCTCTTCTGTGCTTTATTTTCTCATACGGATAATGGTGATGAAACACGCTTGGCACAGTGTCCAGGTTGTAGAAAGCATTCAATTTATATTAGTTTGTATTTTAGCAGCCACTAGGGGTAATTAATTGCTTTTAAGCTAACATTTTTTGTTATTAAAACATCCTGAAATTGTTTGTATTAATATGCACATTTATGAACATGTATTAGGCTCCTAATAATTGGTAAATGAATGGATAATAAGTCACTAAGGCCAGGAAACAGGTCAAAGTAATGACGGGGCTTTCTTTTCAGAGTCTGTCTTCTGAACAGACTCAGGGAGTGTGGTCTGGTTGTAATTGATAAGGAAAATAGGAGTCTTTAATTCTTTCCAGCCACTGCTTTGTCTGATTAACACCATGATTTATGACTGTAGTTCCATGGGGGGAAAAATGATCTCAGCATTTAAGCTCGTAATTCCAAATGTGACACAGATGACCTGGACACCACTCATAGCAGAAAATAGGAAAGTGGCTTAATGTAAAGTCCAGTCTTTGAGGCCTTTTGTGGCTATCTTTGCTACTCAGGATCCACTCAAGCCTGATGGGCCCCACAACCTGTTTTGTTTTTTTAAAAAAAGCAGTTTATTTTATTTTATTCATTTTATTTAATTTTGACTGTGCTGGGTCTTCATTGCTACACTCGGGCTTTCTCCAGTTGTGGCAAGCAGGGCTACTCTTTAGTTGCAGCACACGAGCTTCTCATTTTGGAGGCTTCTCTTGTTGCATAGCACAGGCCCTAAAGCATGGACTCAGTAGTTGTGATGCACAGGCTTAACTACCTTGAGGCATGTGGAATCTTCCCGAATCAGGGATCAAACCCATGTCTCCTTCATTGGCAGGTGGACTCTTAACCACTGAACCACCAGGGAAGTCCCCACCACCTGGTTTTAATGCATATGTGTGGTTGACCAGATGTTGTTGGAATCAATATATCTGATGGTGTTCCCAAGGCACTAAAATGATGTCTCTTTTTTTCATTTGTTTTAAAATAAGGAAACAAACATTTTCATCTTTTTGTTGCTATTTCTAGTAGAATATCAGCATTTGGGGGAGTCATATTTGAAGTGATGACTAGTCAGTAAAAAAGTGCTGGAGCATGAAGAATAGCTCAAGAAAAGATGGTACAGGGAACATCCAAATTGCCACCTAGAAGCTAAAAATACAGTGAAGGGCTCATTTAGGACAAGTTCATGAAGAACAATATCTCTGAGGTTGCATCTCCATGGGTTTGATTCAATAAATGTTCATTTAATTCACTGTCAGTTCATTGGAGATAGAAATGTTGGAAAACTTGGCTCCTTTCTACTGAAGAAGAATTTTTGAGTAATATCAAACAGGGATCTTGGAGTCCAAAGCTTCTTGTGATGAATCAATCGAGGTGTTATAATGAAACCTCCCAAATGTAGGTTAAAGTCTGGAGAAGGCTACTTTACAGTGTGGGTCAGTGAGTGAACCATGAGACTCCACCTCATCCCCTCTTCACCCCCTTGCTTGAGCTTGCCTGCTAAGTTTCTTTAGTCATGTCCAACTCTTTGTGACCCTATGGATTGTAGCCCACCAGGCTTCTCTGCCCATTGGATTCTCTGAGCAAGAGTACTGGAGTGGGTTGCCATTTCCTCCTCTAGGGGATCTTTCTGAATCAGGAATGGAACCCACATGTCTTATATCTCCTGCACTGGCAGGCGGATTCTTTACCATGAGCCATCTGGGAGGCCCCCCTCACCCCCACCCTGCAGAAATTGAGTCTATAGAACAGGAGGAATAATTCAGTGCTTTGACTAATGGAAAATAAAACATCTCTAAAGACATGAGCTGGAATAGTAAATGGCAACTCACTCCAGTATTCTTGCCTGGAGAATTCCATGGAGAGAGGAGCCTACAGTCAATGAGTTGCAAAGAGTCAGACATGACTGAGTGACTAACACTTCACAACACAAAGACATAAGCAATAGTATATTGGGGGTAGAAATTTATATTAACCTACAAATAATAGAACAGTTAAAATATTCCAAAGAAGAATGCATCAATGACCATCAGACCAATCTACATAAACATTAGGATTATATTCTGTGCTGTATTTTTACTTTCACTTTCCTTTAACATCAACCACTCACTTCCACTGTACCCTATGGACTGCTGATCCCCCAGAACTTCTCTGAAATAATCCCCAATACCCTACTCTTGACCCAACACTTCTTCCAGCTCTCACTCCTTCCAACATCTCTTCTTTGGCTTTATCCAAACTTCTAGTCACATTCCTCCAAGTCTGTTAGACCCTCACAAGTTTCACTCCTTTCCCTGTCTGACCCACCCTAGTTGATCCATTGCTTTTTGTGTATCTTTGGTCTTTCATGCCCCACTTTACCCCATAGTTCAACTATGATGAACTAATATGAAGGCAACTTTCATCTGCCCTCCTGGGAGTTAGGCCTTGAGCACTAAGTACTCCTGGAGAAACTTATAAAATTACACCAATTTATGCCATCACAAAATCATGATTTCTAATCTCAGTGGGCCCTCCACTACCTGATAAATCTTACATGTGTTAAGTAACACACATATAAGTGTTTAGTGATGTCCTTTCTCTCAGCAAATAATTCTCCTTCTGCTACATGGATAAAACAGGACCACTAGTAGTGAGTTCTATAAATTCTTACTACATCTCTTTAAAAAAACAAAACTGTTCAAGTCATCATCAAGAGTCTGAAATGAAGAGACATCCCCCTCTTTATCTACCCTCTGAATCCCTTCCTATCTTCAAAAACATCTTCACCTACCCTATGTGTGTATGTGTCAGGGGCTCAGTCAAGTCCATCTCTTTGTGACCCCATAGACTGTGGCCCGCCAGGCTCCTCTGTCCATGGAATTCTCCAGGCAAGAATATTGGAGTGGATTGCCTTTCCCTTCTCCAGGGCATCTTCCTAACCCAGGGATTGAACCTGGGTCTCCCACATTGCAGGCAGATTCTTTACTGTCTGAGCCACTTGGGAATCCTATCTTATAGGTCAGCTTCCCTACAGGTTACCTACCCTATAGGCCAACTATTTCTCTCCCAGATGCATCCTATTATTTCTGTTACAGACAGACTTTTGTCCTTCCTGTTTCTCCACTTTTCTGGCTTTAGTCAGATTGTCCTTACTGAAAACCCCAATAGGAACCCCTAGCTGGTCTTTCTGCCTCCTCCATTCTTTGCTTCTCCCAGTCTATTCTCCTCAACCCTGTAAACTGGCACAACAATTTTTCTAAAACATAGGTCTGAACATGCTTTTGTCCTGCTTAAAATCTGTTAGAGGCTCCTTTAAACCTCTAGAAAAAAGTCCTAGATGCCTGGCATGGCAAACCATGCTTTTTGTGACTTTGTCCTTGCCCACCTCTTTAGCTCCATTTCTCTACGCTCAGTTTCCAGATGCTCCTACAATCAGAGCCCACTCACCATCCCCTGAACACTCTTGCTTGCTCCCAGGTCTCTGCTTGTGTAAGTTTCTCTCCCTGGAATGTCTTTTCCCTGCCATGTCAGCCTTGGTGGTTTTTCAAGTCTTTGAATAAGGGAGAGCCCAACTCTGTGTTCTCTTCTGTTCCACTTTACCCTAGAACCCCTCACTCTAAGATAAATGCCTGAACACTACCATAACAGCCTCCTCATGATTCTTTTATGATCCTTATCATCCCTTATTTTTTATTCATCATTTTAGCTAGTTGTGTTTTATAGAAGTAAATTAACCATAGATAAATTGAAAATACATATAAGAAAAAAGAAAAACCCAAACCTAAAATTCTTCTACCAAGATTTAGTCAATATTAACTTTTGGGCATATACCTAGACTACATTTCTAAGTGTTTTATATATAAATAATTATTTGATAATGGGTTTATATAGAGTATTATACTTAAATTTTTTTCTATGATAAAGTTTTTGAGTTAGCAGTGCTGCAAATATATTACCATGTCAAAAATACGCATACATAATTTTAATAGCTGCAGAGAATTAGTGTATACATATTTTATTAAAGCTATTCCGTACTGTTAGCCATTTAGAATATCTCCGATTCTTTATTATGATCAGTGTTATTCATTGAATATCTCAGTATTTTTTCTTATGATCAGTGTTGTTTATGATTATAGTTTTTTATTATGATCAGTATGATTATACTGATAAATATATATTATAAATATTATTATAAATATAGTATAATTATATACTATAAATATTTGTGTATATTTATGATAAGGGCATTTTCTTAAACTTTTAGAAGTTCAATTTCTGGATCAAGGAGAATTTTAGAGTGTGTTGGTAGTTATTTGTCCAATAGCAGGATCACCCTGTGTTTAAGTATTGGTATATTTCTCTTCCTTCCCATCAGGGTAGAGACTCCTACAAGCTAGAAACAGTTTTGTTATTTTCTTTGTCCCCAGGACCACACTTGGATGTATCACTGCCTCACATCGAACATGTCAGATTCATGTCATCAGGCTGATTACCTTTGTCTAGGAATAAGGAAACACAACACAGATCAGGATCATCAGCCCCAGACAAGCTTAATTCCAGTGTTTTCATGAAAATAAATCAAACCCAACAGCAGGAGAAACAGGGTATTTGAACCTATGCTTTTTGTTTATTCTTAATTTTGTATTTTATATTGGAGTATAGCTGATTAACAATGCTGTGACCTTACAGGTGCACAGCAAAGTGATTCAGCCATACACATCCATGTATCCATTCTCCTCCAAATGCCTCTCCCATCCAGGCTGCCACATAACATTGAGCAGAGTTCCAGGTGCTACACAGTAGGTCCTTGTCGGTTATCCATTTTAAATATAGCAGTGTGTACACGTTGATCTCAAACTCCCTAACTATCTCTTCCCCTCAACCCTCCCCGATGGTAACCGTAAGTTCTGAAGCTATGTTTTGAATGGGATGTGTATCATGTAAAGTCTGCATTTATGGGCTGTGTCACTCATTTGGTGATTAATCACTCATTCATGCTCTTCATGGCACTTGTGATTTTTTTTTTTTTTACTAGTTAATATAAATATCTCCATTTTTTTCTTAGTAAATTCCTAGAAAATGGGTATGATTATATTTTCTTGTATGTCTAGAAGTTTGTGCTCTTAGTAGGCCCTCAGTAAATATTTTTAATCACCCCAATAAATCTAATCTTGATCATGAAACTGCTAGGGGGAAGGGAGGGACATGGGCCCCATTCTGCTAATGTTTTCCATCCCTCATAAAGGACCAAGTGAGATAATTAACTGCTGCGTATTAAGTGGCTTCAGTCATGTCCGACTCTGCGACCCTATGGACCAAAGCCCACCAGACTCCTCTGTCTATGGGATTGTCCAGGCAAGAATACTGGAGCAGGTTGCCAAGCTCTCCTCTAGGGCATCTTCCCGACCCAGGGATCAACTAAATCTCTTACATCTCCTGCATTGGCAGGCGAGTTCTTTACCACCTGGGAAGACCTAACTGCCTTCCACACTCATTAAATATAGCTGGAGGTGCTCTCTACTCCGGAGAAGGCACTGGCAACCCACTCCAGTACTCTTGCCTGGAAACTCCCATGGATGGAGGAGCCTGGTAGGCTGCAGTCCATGAGGGTTGGACACCACTGAGCGACTTCACTTTCACTTTTCACTTTCATGCATTGGAGAAGGAAATGGCAACCCACTCCAGTGTTCTTGCCTGGAAAATCCCAGGGATGGGTGAGCCTGGTGGGCTGCCATCTATGGGGTTGCACAGAGTCGGACACGACTGACGTGACTTAGCAGCTCCCTACTCAGTGTCATTCATGGGTGGTAATGAGTGGATGATCTTGCCTGAGATAGCTGGTTGGCATTGCTAAGAGTCATATAGGAAGTCAAGGACCATTTCAACGTTCAAATAAATGCATACTTTCTGTTGCCACCCAGCCTCCACCCTTCAGCCCATTAGTTTTTTTAGCACTATGTTCTTAATATTTTATGCATCTGACTTGAACAAATTTTCCGAATAACAGTCTTCCACCAGTTTAAGGAATATAAGAATGTTCTTTCAAAGGCAGTAACAGGAATATGGGAGAAAAACTAAATCAGTCTCTGGCAGCCATTACCCACTCACCAGGTTACTGCCGCCGCTACTAAGTCGCTTCAGTCATGTCTGACTCTGTGCGACCCCATAGACGGCAGCGCACCAGGCTCTGCTGTCCCTGGGATTCTCCAGGCAAGAACACTGGAGTGGGTTGCCATTTCCTTCTCCAGTGCGTCAAAGTGAAGTCACTCAGTCGCGACCCCATGGACTTCAGCCCACCAGGCTCCTCCGTCCATGGGATTTTCCAGGCAAGAGTACTGGAGTGGGTTGCCATTGCCTTCTCCATTCACCAGTTTACTCAACTACTTTTGACTGGGATTCTGTAGCAGTCAAGCACTCAGGGTTCAAAATGAACCCCAGGCTTAGCCCAGAAAGGCTTTGAAATCACAGCTAAACATGATGAAATAGAGAGGAAGGAGTAAACCAGTTTGAAACTTACTACATGACATAAAATTACTATTAAGAAACTACATCTCCTCAAATATGTGAGGCTAAAGTGATAACTAATCAGCTCATTTCTGTACATTTTGACTCTATTTTTTAATTTTTAAAATTGAAGTATAGTTGATTTACAATGTTGTGTTTATCTCTGCTATATGGTAAAGTGATTCTGTTATATATACATTCTTTAAATATTCTTTTCCATTTTGATTTATCTTCAGATATTGAATATAGTTTTCTATGCTATACAGTAGTACCTTGTTTATCCATTCTATAATAAAAGCTTACATCTGCTAACCCCGTCATCTCACTCCATTCCCTCCCTCCCTCCTTGGCAACTTTCAGCCTGTTCTCTGTGTCTGTGATTCTGTTTCTGTTTCATAGATAGGTTCATTTGTGTCCTATTTTATATTCCACATAAAAGTGATTATCATATGGTATTTATCTTTCTCTTTCTGACTGCTCTTAGAATGATAATCTCTAGTTCATCCTTTAGACTCTTGGATTAGGAGAATTAAAGGTAGTTTCTGCATCTGTCCCATCTTTTTTTCATCAAGAGTAATGGAATCTCCAGGCCCTGGGCCCCTACCTACACCCATGTGATGCTCCATTCAGAGAGCTGGGCTTCTGAGAGAGTCAGTTCCTAGGCAGGTTGTTAAGAAGTCTGGGGTCCTTTAGGAGGAGAAAGGGGTCTGGAATTCTCAAGGAGGAGAAAGGGGTCTGGAATTGTCAAGGAGGAGGAAAAGACAAATATCTTTTTTTCCCTCTACTTTGCTTAGTCTTAGTCACATAAAACATTTCTCTCTTTAAGCCTGGATATGATGTTTACACAACAAGCAACTCATTTTAAATTCTGTACTAAGGATTATATAACAACAATGTATCCTACTTGAGGACAGTTTCTCCTTCCTGAAAACCTTCTGGCTAATCCTGTTATTTTAAAATGCAAATTATGGGAGTGGGTCTAGTAAGATCCTTGAGACAGTCTTTTAATTTACTGTAATAACTAATTGAAAAAGTACATAACTCTTTTGCTAACACTAGCAAGGGGGGCATTCTCTGTCCCCCTTCTGATGTCTATGTCAGAAGCTTTCTCTGTCCCTTTTTATACTTTAATAAAACTCCGCTATACAAAATCTCTTGAGTGATCAAGCCTGGTCTTTGGCCCCCAGGTTAAATCATCATCTTCGGAGATCACGAATCCTACACTGTTCATCATAAACTATCACTTCCACCTCCACTCCTCTTATCCTGCTCCCCAGCCTTTGAGGTTTCATGAAGCAGTACAATGGGAAAATGGGGAACAGGAACAAGGGTATTAACTTTTAGTTGTGCAAGTAAAGATATTGGGGGAAAACCCCTCATCTACCACCACTAACAGTTCAAAAACAGAACACTGGAACACCCTAGATAAAGGTCACACAAAGGAAGGTTTTCCCCAAGTTACAACAATTGGACATTTAAGCCAAAATACTGACATCATGGGGCTTCCCAGGTGGTGCAGTGGCAAAGAAGGCACCTGCCAATGCCGGAAATGCAGGAGACACCAGTTCGGTCCCTGGGTCTGGAAGATCCCCTGGAGGAAGACATGGCAGCCCACTCCAGTATTCTCACCTGGAGAATTCCATGGACAGAGGAGCCTGGTGGGCTGCAGCCCATGGGGTTGCAAAGAGTCAACTGAGCACATATGTTATCGATATAATATTGTTCTTATTTTTTTCATTTTACAAAAACTGTGAAAGCTTTATCATGGAAAAACAATAGAATTTGAGAAACTCCGTTAGCCCACACCTGCATGCCTGCCACTTTTCCCAGCCATAATCCTCAACATGCTCTCTTTCCGTTTCCAGTCTGCAGTTCTCTCCTGCTCCCCTCCCCAGGTACTGTGCCTCCTCTGCTTACACTTAGCCATTTTCTTAATCCCATGGAGCACTGATTCCATTGTGGGCCAGTACCCCTTCCCTTGCCTCTTAGCTCTGTTTCTCCCCAGTTCTCTCCTTTAAATTACGTTCCAGATGCCCTGATTACACTCCGTTTCCAGGGGTCCCCAGCATTACTGAGTAGGAGGAATCAGTCTACCCCACTCAATTCCAGGAGACTGAAGAACTTGACCAGATCCAGGCCTGGGGCTGCTCCTGCTTCTCCTGGTCCTGGTGGATTTTCCCACTTCTAGATAATACTCTAAGTTGTTCCTTGGCCTTCTTTTCTAATTCCTTTGAAACTTTATGACTGAACAAAAAACACACATTTTTTTGTTCAGTCACTCAATTGTGTCTGAAAATTTGCAACCCCATGGACGGCAGCTTGCCAGGCTTCCCTGTCCTTCACCACCTCCTGGAGTTTGCTCAGACTCATGTCCATTGAGTCGATGATCCCATCCAACCATCTCATCCTTTGTCATCCCCTTCTGCTGCCTTCAATCTTTCTCAACATCAGGGTCTTTTCCAATGAGTCAGCTCTTCGCCTCAGGTGGCCAAAGTATTGGAGCTTCAGCATCCAGGGTATGAATATTCAGGGTTGATTTCCTTGAGGATTGCCTGGTTTGATCTCCTGTCTGTTTAAGGGACTCTTAGAGAGTCTTCTCCAGCACCATAGTTGGAAAGCATCAATTCTTCAGCACTCAGCTTTTTTAATTGTCTAGCTTTCACATCTGTATATGACTACTGGGAAAACCATAACTTTGACTAGATGGACCTATGAGGCAAAGTAATGCCTCTGCTTTTTAATATGCTGTGTAGGTTTGTCGTAGCTTTTCTTCCAAGGAGCAAGTCTTTTAATTTCATGGCTGCAGTCACCGTCCACCGTGATTTTGGAGCCTAAGAAAATAAAGTCTGTCACTGTTTCCATTGTTTCCCCATCTATTTGCCATGAAGAGATGGGACCAGATGCCATGATATTCATTTTTGAATGCTGAGTTTTAAGCCAGCTTTTTCACTCTCCTCTTTTACCTTCATCAAGAGACTCTTTAATTCCTCTTCACTTTCTGCCATAAGGGTGGTGTTATCTGCCTATCTTGTAAAACCATGTGTTCATAAATTTAAAAAATTTAAAGTAAATACATGTTGTCACCCATAATTTCACTTCTTAAAACAACTATTACTATTATCACTTTGGTATATTTTTTAAAGTATGCAACTTTAAAAACACTGGTATAATCATAGTTTGCATATACATTATATTTTTCTTTTATATTGGAGTATAGTTAATGTTGTGTTAGTCTTACATGTACAGTAGAGTGATTCAGTTATACATATACATGTATCTATTCTTTATCAAATTCTCTTCCCATTTAGCTTATGAGAGTATTGAGCAGAGTTCCCTGTGCTATACAGTAGATCCTTATTGGTTTTCTATTTTAAATATAGCAGTGTGTACATGTCAATCCCAAACTCTCAATCTATCCCTTCCCCACAACTAATCCCTGCTGGTAACCTTAAATTCATTCACTAAGCCTGAGTCTGTTTCTATTTTGTAAATAAGTTCATTTGTATCATTTTTTTTTTTAAGATTCTGCTTTTAAGTGATACCATATGGTATTTGTCTTCCTCTGTCTGACTTTTTTTTTTTAGTATGATAATCCCTAGGTCCATTCATATTTCTGTAAATAGCATTATTTCCTTCTTTTAAATTACATATTCCACTGTATATGTGTACTGCATGTTCTTTATCCATTCTTCTGTCCGTTGACATTTAGGTTGTTTCCATGTCTGGGCTATTTTAAACAGTAGTGCTGCTATGAACACTGGAGTTATGCATCATTATGAATTAGAGTTTGCTCTGGATATATGCCCAGGACTAGGACTGCTGGGTCATCTGGCAGTCTATTTTTAGTTTCCTAAGGCGTCTCCATACTGTTCTCCATAGTGGCTGTACCAATTTACATTCCCAGCAACAGTGTAGAAGAGTTCCCTCTTCTCCAAAAAAGAATTCTCTTTTTTCCAGATTTTATTATTTGTAGACTTTTTGATGATATCCACTCTGACTGATATGAGGTGGTATCTCATTGTAGTTTTGATTTGCATCTCTGTAATAATGAGAGAGATTGAGCATCTTTTCATATAATTGTTGGCCATCTGTATGACTTCTCTGGAGAAATGTCTATGTAGGTCCCATAGGTCTTCTGCCCATTTTTTTTTGATTGGGTTGTTTGGGGATTTTTTTGATATTGAGCTACATGAGCAATTTGTAAATTTTGTCAATCACATTGATTGCAAATATTTTCTCACATTCTGAGGGTTGTCTTTTCATTTTGTTTATGGTTTCCTTTGTTGTGCAAAAGCTGTTGATTTTAATTAGGTTCCGTTTGTTTATTTTTATTTCTATTTCCATTACTCTAGGAGATGAATGGGAAAAGATAGGCTGTGATTTATGTCAGAGTGTTCTGCTTATATTGTTCTCTAGAATTTCATAGTATTCAGTAGTACATTTAGGTCTTTAATCTATTTTGAGTTTATTTTTGCATATGGTGTTAAAGTATGTTCTACTTTCTTCTTTTATATATAGTTGTCCAGTTATCTCAGCACCATTTACTGAAGAGACTGTCTTTTCTCTATTATGTAGTCTTGCCTCCTTAGCTGTAGTTTAATGGGCCATAGGTGAATGGGTTTATTTCTAGGCTTTCTATCCTTTCCCAATTGATCTATATTTCTGTTTTTGTGCCAGTACCATACTGTTTTGATGATTGTAGCTTTACTGTATAGTGTGAAGTCATGGAACCTGATTCCTCCAGTTCTGTTTTCTTTGTTAAGATTACTTTGATTATTCAAGGTCTTTTGTATCTCCATACAGATTTTAAGAATTTTTTGTTGTTGTTCTCTGAAAAATGCTATTGATAATTTGATAGGAATTGCATTGAATCTGTAGATTGCTTTGGGTAGTACAGTCATTTTGACAATACTGATTCTTCAGTCCAAGAACATAGTATATCTTTCTGTTTGTGTCATCTCCAATTTCTTTCATCAGCATCTCATAGTTTTTGGAGTACAGGTCTTTTGCTTCATTAGGTAAGTTTATTCCTAAGTATTTTCCTCTTTTTGATGCAACAGTAAATGGGATTGTTTTTTTAATTTATCTTTCTGATCTTTCATTGGTAGTTTATAGAAATCCAACAGACTTCTGGGTATTTATTTTGTATCCTGCAACTTTACCAAAGTCATTAATGAGGTCTAGTAGTTTTCTGGTAGGATCTTAGGATTTTCTGTGTATGTGTGTGTGCCAAGTCATTTCAGTCTAGTTCAACTCTTTGCGACCCTATGAACTATAGCCCACCAGGCTCCTCAGTCTATGGGATTCTCCAGGCAAAGATACTGGAGTGGATTGCCATGCCCTTCTTCAGGAGATCTTCCTGATGCAGGGATCAAACCCACATCTGTTACATCTCCTTCACTGCCAAGTGGGTTCATTACCACTAGCACCACCTGGGAAGCCCCTTTCTATGTATCAGTTCAGTTCAGTCGCTCAGTCATGTCTGACTCTTTGCAACCCCATGAATCACAGCACCCCATACCTCCCTTCTGGCACCAACTCCTGGAGTTCACTCAAACTCACGTCCATCGAGTTGGTGATGCCATCCAGCCATCTCATCCTCTGTCGTCCCCTTCTCCTCCTGCCCCCAATCCCTCCCAGCATCAGAGTCTTTTCCAATGAGTCAACTCTTCACATGAGGTGGCCAAAGGATTGGAGTTTCAGCTTTAGCATCATTCCTTCCAAAAAACACCCAGGACTGATCTTCTTTAGAATGGACTGGTTGGATCTCCTTGCAGCCCAAGGGACTCTCAAGAGTCTTCTCCAACACCACAGTTCAAAAGCATCAATTCTTCAGCACTCAGCTTTCTTCACAGTCCAAGTCTCACATCTATATATGACTACTGGAAAAACCATAGCCTTGACTGGATGGACCTTTGTTGGTAAAGTAATGTCTCTGCTTTTGAATATGCTATCTAGGTTGGTCATAACTTTCCTTCCAGGGAGTAAGCGTCTTTTAATTTAATGGCTGTAATCAGCATCTGCAGTTATTTTGGAGCACAAAAAAATAAAGTCTGACACTGTTTCCTGTAATTTACAAACAGTGACAATTTTATTTCTTATTTTCCAATTTGGATTTCTTGTATTTTTATTCTCTGATTGTCATGGCTAGGACTTCCAAAACTATGCTGAATAAAAGTGGCAAGAGTGGAATCCGTGTCTTGTTCCTGATCTTAGAGAAAATGCTTTCAGCTTTTCCACCATTGAGTATGATATTAACTGTGGGTTTGTCATATATGTCCTTTATTATGTTGAGGTGTGTTCCCTTTATGCTCACTTCCTGGAGAGTTTTTATCATAAATGGGTGTGGAACTTTGTCAGACAGTTTTTCTGTGTTTATTGAGATGATCATATGGTTTTTATTCTTGAATTTGTTAATATGGTGTGTCACACTGATTGATTTGCAGATATTAAAAAATATTTGCCTCTCTGGGATAAACCCCACTTGATCATGAAGTATGATCCTTTTCATGTATTGCTGGGTTCAGTTTTCTAGAATTTTGTTGATGATTTTTACATCTGTGTTCTTTAGTGATATTGGCCTATAGTTTTCTTTCTTTCTTTTTTGTGTGATATCTTTGTTTTTGGTGTCAAGAATGATGGTGGCCTCATAGAATGAGTCTGGGAATAGTCTTTCCTCAGGAGTTTTCTGGAATAGTTTCAGAAGGATATACATTAACTCTTCTCTAAATGTTTGATAGACTTCACCTGGGAAGCCATCTGAATCTGAACTTTTGTTTATTGTGAATTTTAAAATCATTTTCATTTTCAGTGCTTCTGATTGGTTTGTTCATATTTTCTAAGTCTTCCTGGTTCAGTTTTGGGAGATTGTGCCTTTCTAAGAATTAGTCCATTCCTTCTAGTTTGTCTATTTTATTGGCATAGACTTGCTTGTAGTGGTCTCTTATGATCCTTTGTATTCTGTAGTGTCCTCTGTAACTTTTTTCTCATTTCTAATTTTATTGACTTGAGCCCTCTCCCTCTTTTTCTTGATGAGTCTGGCTAAAGTCTTATCAATTTTGATAATCTTTTAAAGAATCTTCCTGCAATGTGGGAGAACTGGGTTTGATTCCTAGGTTAGGAACATTCCCTGGAGAAGGGAATGGCTACCCACTACATTATTCCTACCTGGAGAATTCTATGGACAGAGGAGCCTAGTGAGCTATAGTCCATGTGTTAACAGTTGGATGTGGTTAATACTTTTTCAAAGAACAAGCTTTTAGTTTCATTGATCTTTTCTATTGTTTTCTTCATTTCTATTTATTTCTTTTCTGATCCTTATGATTTCTTTCCTTCTGCTAACTTGGGTTTTACTTTCTTTCTCTGGTTGCTTTAGGTATAAGGTTAGGTTGTTTGAGATTTTTCTTTCTGAAATAAGATTGTATTGCTATAAACTTCTCTCAGAACTGTTTTTGCTGTATGCCATAGGATTTGGATCTTAGTGCTTTCATTTGTCTGTAGATATTTTTTACTTATTCTTTGATTTCTTCA
This sequence comes from Bos indicus, assembly GCF_029378745.1. NCBI lineage: Eukaryota > Metazoa > Chordata > Mammalia > Artiodactyla > Bovidae > Bos > Bos indicus. The sequence goes on along the minus strand of NC_091763.1, from coordinate 56,953,551 downwards.
GTGATTGGTTTCTCACTAGCATATTGTTTAGCCTCCATGTGTTTGTGTGTGTGTGTGTGTTTTCCAGTTTTTTTGCTGATATTTGGTTTCTAATATCTCTTAAGTGTTGTGGTTGGAAAAGATGCTTGATATAATTTCAGTTTTCTCTAATTTACTGAGGCTCACTTTGTGGCCCAGCCAAAGACCCTGGAGAATGTTACATGTGCACTTGAGAAGATAGTGTATTCTGCTGCTTTTGGATAGAATGCCCTATAAATAGCAATTAAGTTCATCTGGTCTAATGTGTCATTTAAGGCTTGTGTTTCCTTATTGATTTTCTGTCTGGATGATCTCTCCACTGATGAAAATAGGGTGTTAACATTTCTCCACTTTTATTGTGTTACTGTTGATTTCTCCCTTTATGGCTATTAGTATTTGCCTTATATTGAAGTGGTTCTATGTTGGATGCATATACATTTAAAACTGTTCTATCTTCTTTTTAAAAACTTCTAATTTTTTATTTGGATGCACCAGGTCTTGGTTGCAGTATGCAGGGTCTTCGATCTTCATTGAGGCATGCAGGATTTTTTAGTTGCAACATTGGACTTTCAGGTGTAGCATGTGGGATCTAGTTTCCCAACCAGGGATGGAACCAAGTCCCCCTGCACTGAGTGCAGAGTCTTAGCCACTGGACCACCAGGGAAGTCCCATTATATGATTACATCTTCTTGGATTGATCTCTTGATCATTATGTAGTGTTCTTTATCTCATCTTTATTTTAAAATCTATTTTATCTGCTATGAGTATTGCTATTCCAGCTTTCTTTTGATTTCCATTTACACAGAATACATTTTCCCATCCCCTCACTTTCAGTTGATATGTGCCCCTAGATCTGAAGTTGGTTTTGTGTAGATAGCACATGTCTGGGTCTTGCTTTTGTGTCCATTCAGCCAGTCTATATCTTTTAATTGGAGCATTTAATCTGTTTACATTTAAAGTAGTTATAGATATGTATTTTTATTGCCATTTTTGTAATGGTTTTGAAGTGTTTTTTCTTCCCTTCCTCCTTTGATCTATTTTCTCATGATTTGATGACTACTTTTAGTGTTGTCTTTGGATTCCTTTTTCTTTTTTGTGTGTATATCTATCGTAGACTTTTGGTTTGCCACAAGGTTTTAATATAGCAGTCTAGATATAAACAAGGCTGTTTTTGCTTGCTGGTCTTTTAATTTCAAATGCATTTCCAATATCCTGCATTTATGCTCTTCTCATCTCAAAAATTGCTGGCTTTGATATAGTACTTGTGTGCAGATGATTTCCTACTTTTACTGTATGTTTGCCTTTACTGGTAAGCTTTTCCATTCATAATTTTCTTATTTTTAGTTGTGGCTTTCTCTTTACAGAAGCTCCTTGAGCATTGGTTGTAAAGCTGGTCTGGTGGTGCTGAATTCTCTTAGCCTTTACTTATCTGTAAATCTTTTGCTTTCTCCTTTGAATCTGAATGGGAGCCTTGCTGGGTAGAATATTCTTGGTTGTAGTTTTTCCCCTTTCATCACTTTGACTATTTCATTGCCACTCCCTTCTGGCCTGTAGAATTTCTGCTGAGAAATCAGCTGATAATCTTACGGGAGTTTCCTTGAATGTCATTTCTTGCTTTTCCCTTATTGCTTATGACATTTAATCTTTAATTTTTCTTAATTTCATTGTGTCTTGTGATTTTTCTCCTTGGGTTTATACTGCCTGGGACTCTGTGCTGTTTTGGACTTGGATGACTGTTTCCTTTCCCATGTTAGGAAAGTTTTCAGTTATTCTCTCTTCAAATATCTTCTCAAGTCCTTCCTCTTTCTATTCTTCTTATGAGACCCCTATAATGTGAATGTTGGTGTACATTTAATGTTGTCCCAAGGTCTCTTAGACTGTCCTCATTTCTTTTCATTCTTTTTTCTCTATTCTTCCCCACAGAAATGATGCCACTATTCTGTCTTCAGTTCACTCATCCATTTTCCTGCCTCAGTTATTCTGGTATTGATTCTGTATAGTGTACTTTCCATTTCAGTTATTGTATTGTTCATCTCAGTAACTTCTTTAGTTTTTCTAGGTCATTGTTATACATTTCTTGTATCTTCTCAATCTGTGCCTCCATTCTTTTTCTGAGATCTTGGATCATCATTATTCTAAATTCCTTTTGAGATAGATCACCTATCTCAACCTAGCTGTTCTTCTCGAGTTTTATCTAGTCCCTTCATCTGGGATATACTCCACTAACATCTCATTTTATCAGACTTTCTGTGACTATGGTTACTGTTCTGCAGGCTGCACAATTATAGTTCTTTGTGCTTCCACTGTCTGCCCCTTAGTGGATAAGGCTGTCTAAGAGGCTTGTGCAAGTTTCCTGGTGGGAGGGACTGGTACCTGCCTATTCATGAGTGGAGCTGGATCTTGTTCCACTGGTGGGCAGGATTGCATCAGGAGGTGCATTTATCAGGCAGTTGTTTACTGAAGCCTGTCTGCTGATGTGGGGGCTGTGTTCCCACCCTATTGGTTGTTTGTCCTGAGGCATCCCAGCACTGGAACCTACAGGCTGTTTTTGTTGTCCAGTCGCTCAGTCATGTCTGACTCTTTGTGACCCCATAGAATGTAGCATGCCAGGTTTCCCTGTCCTTTACCATCTCTTGGAGCTTGCTCATGTCCATTGAGTTGGTGATGCCATCCAGCCATCTCATCCTTTGTCATCCCCTTCTCCTTCTGTACTTTGGCCACCTGATACTCCAATATTTTGGCCACCTGATATGAAGAACTGACTTCTTGGAAAAGACCCTGATATTGGGAAAGATTGAAGGCAGAAGGAGAAGGGGATGACAGAGGATGAGATGGTTGGATGGCATCACCAACTCAATGGACATGAGTTTGAGCAAACTCCAGCAGTCAGTGATGGACAGGGAATCCTGGCATGCTGCAGTCTATGGGTCACAAAGAGTTGGGCATAACTGAGTAACTGAACTGAACTCTCCTCCTGTCTTCGTCTTCCCCAGCATCAGGGTCTTTTTTAATGATTCAGCTCTTTGCATCAGGTGGACCAAGTATTGGAGCTACAGCATCAGTCCTTCCAATGGATATTCAGGGTTGATTTCATTTAGGATTGATTGGTTGATCCTCTTGCAGTCCAAGGGACTCTCAGGAATCTTCTCCAATACCACAGTTCAAAAGCATCAGTTCTTTGGCACTCAGCCTTCTTTATGGTCCAACTCTCAGATCCATACATGACTACTGGAAAAACCATAGCTTTGACTATATGAACCTTGTCAGTAAAGTACTGTCTCTGCTTTTTAATATGCTGTCTAGGTCAGTAATGATTTTTCTTCTAAGGAGTAAACATCTTTTAATTTTGTAGCTGCAGTCACCATCTGCAGTGATTATGGAGCCCAAGAATATAAAGTCTGTCACTGTTTCCATTGTTTCCCCATCTATTTGCCATGAAGTGATGGGACCGGATGCCATGATCTTAGTTTTCTGAATGTTGAATTTTAAGCCAGGTTTTCCCTCTCCTCTTTCACCTTCATCAGGAGGCTCTTTAGTTCCTCTTCACTTTCTGCCATAGCATGGAATTATCTGCATATCTGAGGTTATTGATATTTCTCCCAGCAATCTTGATTCCAGCTTGTGCTTCATCCAGCCTAGCATTTCACATGATGTACTCTGCATACAAGTTAAATAAGCCGGGTGACAATATACAGCCTTGACGCACTCCTTTTCCAATTTGGAACCAGTCTGTTGTTTCATGTCTGATTCTAACTGTTGCTTCTTGATCTGTATACAGGTTTCACAGGAGGCAGGTAAGGTGGTCTGGTGTTCCCATCTCTTGAAGAATTTTCCACAGTTTGTTGTAATCGATACAGTACAAGTCTTTAGCGGAGTCAATGAAGCAGAAATAGATGTATTTTTGGAATTCCCTTGTTTTTTCTATGATCCAACAGATGTTGGCAATTTGATCTCAGATTCTTCTGCCTTTTCTAATTCCATGTTGATCATCTTGAAGTTCTTGGATCATGTACTATTGAAGCCTAGCATGGAGAATTTGAGCATTATTTTGCTAGCATGTGAAATGAGTGCAATTGTGCAGTAGTTTGAACATTCTTTGGCAGTGCCTTTCTTTGGGATTGGAATGAAAATTGAACTTTTGCAGTCCTGTGACCACTGCTGAGTTTTCCAAATTTGCTGGCATATTGGGTGCAGCACTTTGTGATTTGGGATTTGATTTAGGTCATTCCTGAATGGCCTGGTGGTTTTCCCTACTTTCTTCAATTTAAGTCTGAATTTGGCAATAAGAAGTTCATGATCTGAGCCACAGTCAGCTCCAGGTCTTGTTTTTGCTGACTGTATAGAGCTTCGCCATCTTTGGTGCCAAAAATAAAATCAGTCTGATTTCATTATTGATCATCTGGTGATGTCCACGTGTAGGGTCATCTCTTGTGTTGTTGGAAGAGGGTGTTTGCTATTTCCAGTACATTCTCTTGGCAAAACTTTGTTAGCCTTTGCCATGGTTAATTTTTGTACACCACAGTTAAACTTGCCTGCTACTCCAGGTATCTCTTGGCTTCCTACTTTTGCATCTAGTCCCCTATGATGAAAAAGACATCTTTTTTTGGTGTTCTAGAAGGTCTTGTAGATCTTCATAGAACTGTTCAACTTCAGCTTCTTCAGCATTACTGGTTGGGGCATAGACTTGGATTACTGTGATGTTGAATGGTTTGCCTTGGAAATGAACAGAGATGATTCTGTTGTTTTTGAGATTGCATCCAGGTACTGCATTTTGGACTCTGGTTGACTATGAGGGCCACTCCATTTCTTCTAAGGGATTCTTGCCCACAGTAGTAGAAATAATGGTCATCTGAGTTAAATTCCCCCATTCCTGTCCATGTCCATTTTAGTTCTCTGATTCCTAAGAAGTTGATGTTCACTCTTGCCATCTCCTGCTTGACCATGTCCAATTTACCTTGATTCATGGACCTAACATTTCAGGTTCCTATGCAATACTGTTCTTTATAGCATCAGACTTTACTTTCACCACCAGACACATCCACAGCTGGGCATTGTTTCAGCTTTGGCTCAGCCTCTTCATTCCTTCTGGAGTTATTTCTACTCTCTCCTCCAGTAGCATATTGGGCACCTACCAACCTGGGGAGTTCATCTTTCAGTGTCATATCTTTTTGCCTTTTCATACTGTTCATGAGGTTCTCAAGGCAAGAATACTGAAGTGGTTTGATATTCTCTTCTCCAGTGGACCACATTTTGTCAAAACTCTCCACCATGACCCATCCATCTTGGGCGGCCCCATATGGCATGACTCATAGTTTCATTGAGCTAGACAAGGCTTTGATCCATGTGATCAGTTGATTAGTTTTCTGTGATTGCTGTTTTCATTCTGTCTGCCCTCTGATGGATGAGAATAAGAAGCTTGTAGAAGCTTCTTGATGGGAGGGACTGATTTTGGGGAAAATTGGATCTTGCTCTGGTGAGTGAGGGCATGCTCAGTAAATCTTTAATCCAATTTTCTGCTGATGGGTTGGGCTGTGTTCCCTCCCTATAGTGTGGCCTGAGGCCAAACAATAGTAGGGGTAATGGCTATAAGTGGCCACCACCTTCAAACTTATGCCAACATGTCAAGGCTCCGAGGACTGTTGTAGTCAGTGCCCCTGACCCTGAAGCAGGCCACTGTCAACTCACGCCTTCACCAGAGAGTCCAGGACTCTCACAGGCAAGTCTGGCTCAGTCTCTTTTGGGGTCACTGCTCCTTTCCCCTGGGATCTGGCGTGCACAAGGTTTTGTTGTGCCCTTCAAGAGTCTGTTTCCCTAGTCCTGTGGAAGTTCTGTAATCAAATCCCACTGGCTTTCCAAGTCAAATTCCCTAGGGGTTCTCAGTCCCTTTGCCTGATCCCCAGGTTGGGAAGTCTGCTGTGGGCCCTAGAAGTTTTGCAGCAGCAGGGACATATCTTGGTGAGACAGGCTGTTGGGCGGGGCCATGTTTGGTGAGAAAACAGCAGCCTCCAGGAGTGCTCATGCCACCTTCAAATGGACTTGCCAGAACTTGCCAGTACTTGCCAGAACTGCCACTGCCAGTGTACTTGTCCATATATTGAGCCACCACTGCCCCTTCCTCTGTAGGAGACCTCGCAGTATTAGCAGATATGTCTGCCCCAATCTCTTGTGCAGTCACTTGTTTTTTTCCTTGGGTCCTGGTCTGCACAAGATTCTGTGTGTGTCCTCCAAGAGTGGAGTTTCTGTTTCACCTAGTCCTGTGGAATTCCTGCAATCAAACCTCACTGGTCTTCAAAATTAGGTTCTCTGGGGACTCCTCATCTAGTTGCCTGGGAAGCCTGATGTGGGAGGCAGAACTTTCACTCCTCTGGTAGAACTTCTGCGGTATAACTGTTTTCCAGTTGATAGTTGCCACCTAGAATGTATGGAACTTTATCTTACTGTGATTGTGCCCCTCCTGCCTTCTCTTGTGGCTTCTTCTTTGGCTTTGGATGTAAGGTATCTTTTTTTTTTTTTTCTGAAGGTTCCAGCATGTTTGTTGTTGTTGTTGGTTGGTGGTTATTTAGCAGTTTGTTGTGATTTTGGTGTTTGTATTAGAAGAAATCACTCACGTTCTTTCACTTTGCCATCTTGTCTTCTCTGCTATACCACCAGTGTGCATATACTTTAAATCTTTTTTCCTGCACTTTAAACACTATTAGTTTTTACCTCCTTGTTGTGCTTGTGTGCTTATTTGCTCAGTTATGTCCAACTCTTTGTGACCTCGTGGTGTGTAGCCCACAACACTCCTCTGTCCGTGGAATTTTCTAGGCAAGAATACTTAAGCGGATTGCCATTTCTTACTCCAGGGGATCTTCCCAACTCAGGGATTGAACCCAGGTCTTCTGCATTGCAGGCAGATTCTTTATCTTCTGAGCCACCTAGGAAGCCTTTCTTCCTTGTTACCTGACCTCAAATACATGTTTTAAAATAGCATATACCATTCTTTTGATTAGATGTTATATTTTATGTAACCATCTCCTTTAATGTCCTAGAAACTGACATTTCTAGGACTTTAATTTTTTGCCTGTTGCTTCTCCATATAACCATATTGCATTTTGAATTATTATTTTCTCATACATTTCCAGTAATGAATTATGGTTCAAAGGACATGATCATTTTTTAGATTTTGGATCTATTCTGCCAAATTGCATTTCAAAAAGGTTATGCTTAGGACTTGGCGGAGAATGCTGCTACTGCTAAGTCGCTTCAGTTGTGTCTGACTCTGTGCGACCCCATAGATGGCAGCCCACCAGGCTCCCCCATCCCTGGGAATCTCCAGGCAAGAACACTGGAGTGGGTTAACATTTCCTTCTCCAACGCATGAAAGGGAAAAGTGAAAGTGAAGTCGCTCAGTTGTGTCCGACTCTTAGCAACCCCATGGACTACAGCCCACCAGGCTCCTCCGTCCATGGGATTTTCCAGGCAAGAGTACTGGAGTGGGAAGCCATTGCCTTCTCCACTATTGTGCGGGAGAATGGATACATGTATATGTATGGCTGAGTCTCTTCTCTGTTCACCTGAAAGTATAACAACATTCTTAATCAGCTATACCCCAATACAAAATAAAAAGTTTAAATAAAATTACCAAAAAAAAGTTATCCTAATTTAGTGCCACTAGCTGTATCATTGAGGACAACTTGTCACCATAGTCTTCCCAGAACTGGGTGCTATTATTTTATACATATAGCTAATTTCATAAGCAACAAATGTTACTTCATTGTTTCCATTTGTTTTTCTTTGATTAGTAGTTCAGTTAATTATTTTACCATATGTTTATGGTTCATCTTTTGTAAATTATCTATTTATTTGCCTGTTGGCATATTTTCTCCTCTCCTTTCTAATACCTCTTAACAGTCTTAATACTTTTAAAAATCAATTTAGATGAATTCTTTACAAGGATATTAATACTGTCATATTTGGAGAAAAATTTTTTTAGTCTGTTTACTCTTACATCTTGGCTATATTTTTCTTTGACTTATATAAGTTTTGAAATTTAATGCCAACTTATAAATTCTTAAGCTCAGACAGTTGCCTGACCAAGGAGAAAAAAAAAAGGGGGGGAAAGTTATCTGAAGTTGGTAAACATTTACTTATATTTGTTCTTATCTTCAGACCTAGTCATCAAGATCAGTTGCTTTAAGTAGATCAAAGGTCAGATTCCCCTCACTTCCTCATCCATAAAGAAAGATTCAGAGGGAGATGAAGTGGGATCAACTCAAGGGTAGAAAACTTAATCCCAATGAAGGGATTTCTTCCTTTTCTGGTTTTGGTACAGATTTGGATAAGTTGTGGGTGGTGAAGCAAGAGGTTGAGGTATAGTGAGGGAATGAACAATGGCTGTACCAGGAGACCCTCTGCCAAATTTCATTTCAGGCTTGAAGTTCTAATGCTCACCATTTTTTACCTTAAAAAAAAAATTATTTGTTAATAACCTAATTTTCTCCCTCTTGAAGGGAAATAACATGGGACTGTTGACTGTTGTTCCCAAGTCAGTCACACTAAGACCTGAGTATTTTTTCGGGATGAGAAAATTCATGTTATTGACGTGAAAGGAACTTGTGAACTGTTGATGTGTGCAGTGTTCTTTTCAGACATGCCTAAAAATTTTATCTATTGGCTGCTTCACGCTGCTACTAAAAAACAAGGAGGAGTCAGCCCCTTAAAAATAATTGCAAATGACTTAGTGGACAGGCTTAAGTCATGATTGGAACTAAAATGTTTGTATTACTGCCAATCACTTCTCCCAGAGGAGTTTTATATGGGTCCAAACTCCTCCCCTTTACTCCCTATAACCTGTCGCACCCATGCTTTTGAAGTAGAAATCTTCTGGCAAGCTCTATATGTGTTTCTCAAAGAGTTCCAAATCCAGGTCTGCTTTGAATTTGGAAGGAAAAAAAAACAAGAGAAGTGAAGCCAGTGTGGCGAACATTGTAGAAACCATTTTTTAAAAAATCTCTTAAAATATGCATATAGTTGTTTAAACCACTGTGAAAAACAGGAATGTCCTGCAGCCATTATTTCACTCCACAGAGGGCATTATTTTCAAGTTATTTCTTAATTTTTGCTTTTATATCTAGATTTAAAAAACATCTTAAATTGCTACTTTTTGATTGTCTTTAAATTTTAGGCATTTCTGATTGACATCCCTATATGAGAGAATTTGTTATTCTCCACATACATGTCATGGCCGATTAGTTCAGTTGGTTAGAGCATGGTGCTAATAATGCCAAGGTTGCAGGTTTGATCCCTCTGCAGGTCAGGGAAACTTTTCCTCCTTACCACTAAAGGTGGTTACACATTTAGGTTTCCCTGATAGCTCAGTTGGTAAAGAATCCGTCTGCAATGCAGGAGACCTTGGTTTGATCCCTGGGTTGGGAAGATCTGCTGAAGAACGGATAGGCTACCGACTCCAGTATTCTTGGGCTTCCCTTGTGGCTCAGCTGGTAAAGAATCTGCCTGCAATGCAGGAAGAATCCACCTGCAATGTGGGAGACCTAGGTTTGATCCCTGGGTTGGGAAGATCCCCTGGAGAAGGGAAAGGCTACCCACTCCAGTATTCTGGCTTGGAGAATTCCATGGACTGTATAGTCCATGGGGTTGCAAAGAGTCGGAGACAACTGAACAACTTTCGCTCACTTTCACTACATACACACGTCTTCCTTACCCTCATCTTTCCAATATAATTTGGGGTTACATATTTTACATTTCCAAGACTATGTAAATATGCAGAGGTGACTCCTTGGTATACTATAATTACATTTACTTATTTAAACATTTTTCTGTCCTCTCTGGAGTTTTTTCCTTTCCCTTTGACTTGCATAGATTTCTAGGTACTTCTCTCAACCACCCCTCAACTGTCTTACAAAAGTTTCATCTCCTGTCAGTAAGTTCAAACACATCCAGCATTTCATCAGCCTCATCTTCTTGGGACATTTCACTCAGCTGATGGTGACATTTATTATGGCTGTTCAGTGTCCTCACTGCTAGGTTTTTGGCTTCTTCACTGGTTGTGAATGATGCAGGGGGGTGGGGCGGTAAACTGGATAAGTGAGATGGTACTTGTGTTCAGAATGTTGGGGATTTTCTAGTATTCCATACAAATAGAGGATCTAAAGTGCCTTCTCTGTGATGAAGTATTTTCAGTAGGTGATACACTTAAGTGTTAGTGCCTGTTACTCTAATTTTGTCTTCTCTCTCCTTTTCTTTATAGATATCAACTTCCTTATACACAATTCTGTAAAATACTTAATTAGTGGAGTAATATTTTCTCAAATTTTAGGTAAAGCAGCAATATTTTCTTCCCACATAGCAAAAAATAATGGCATCACTATCCAACCTTGGAAAAATATTGCTGGTGGCATTAAAATTGTTACAATACTTTTGAGAAATAATTTGCCAATATGCAAGATAACAACAAAAATCATCCTTCCCTTGCCTTTGCAATTTTAGTCTTGGATTCCATGTTAAGGAATTAATCTAAAACATGGGAAAAGCTGTATGTGCCAATGGTATTATTTGCATTGGTGAAAAACTGGAAATAATATCATGTCCAGTAATAGCAGAATGGCTAAGTAAATGGTGGGAATATATACTTTGCTTTTTATGTACATGTAAAATATGAAAATACTTACTGTATGGTAACATTAAACAACAACAAACTGAGTAGTCTGTCCAGCACCCTGTGACTATGACTCTGTTAAACATACATGTTGAAAACTGAAACCATCTATTCCATACAGTTTACACGAACATGACCTCCATATTCCAACATTTGCTTGTATAACTTTACTCTTCCAGGAGTCTTTTTGCCGGGTAAATAACTTTATTTTTACAATGTAATTTGTCAATAGACTCATCAAGTTGTCAATAGAAATTATCAACTAACAGTTATGTCCTAAGACTGCTGTTTCTTACCAATCCTCAATAATTATATCGTGATCTGTACCTAGTCTTAAGCCCTGCTCCTTCAAAGATCTACCTTAAACAAAACTCCAGAATTTCCGTAAAATCTGATCTTGCCCTTGCCCTTCTGAGATACTGCCAAAGCTCTGTTGAAGTGACGTTCTCTGTTATTTCAGTGGGCAGTGAACTCAGCCCTGTATTGTCGATAAATCAGTTTGTGATACTTATGTTGGGATACATAATTATATAATTATGTTGGGGAATCAGAACTTAATGTAGGGAAAGTGTGCAATATATGCATAGAGAAAAGACAAAAGGAATATGTAAAAATAATAGTTATACTAGGGGACTGTCAAATTTTCAAGTTTTTTTAAATGGTATTATGTAATGAGGACAAGGTTTATTTCAGTTAATAACTAAGAAGATATTCTGGTAGAGCTATCTTTTAATGTGTAAAGATCAAATAAGGGCAAAGCTGTGTAGCTTGTTATTTTCTTTGTTGTATTTTGTAGAACAATCAATATCAATCCAGAGAGAAGACTACTAGAGAAAGAAGCTATTCTTATTGTAATTAAGCTTGTAGAATCGAAACACTTGTGGATTCAGTGGTGATGAAAATGTTCCCCAAATGCTCTAAAATCACTTAATGTTGAGAAATAATCAGGAAGACATTGACAATGACCTTGAAGTGAGTTTTGGTATTGAATGGAACAGAGGCTTTAGCCAGTGGTTTGCTTAGCACTGAGTGACATAAATGTTGTAAATCTAACACAGCATAGATGCAGCTCACAAAATTAAAAGCCAGGCTTTATTAGCAAATTTGGTAGTCCATGGACTTTGCAGTGTTAAATGTATTTCCTGTCATTTCACGAACATCAGGGAGAAAGCAGGCATGCAGATAGTCTGTGCAGCTGGCAAAAGCAGCACTCAACTATTCCTTTTGTACATTTGGCAGTTATTTACACAGCTTCTGTTCAAGTAAGGATATGCTTATGACTGGAATAAAGACAGAAATACCAAGATTAATCAGGTACTTTTATTTAATATTTACCGTTCAGCAGCAACCAACATGAACATCTGGGCTAACAGAATCTCTTGAAATGTTCTGCTATATAGCTGCTTCAGAAATACACGCACATGATCGACTGCTCATTGCCCCAATTTTTTTTTTTTGTAAAAATGGATTCAAGAGCAAATAACACTGATTTACACTGTGCCCAAGCACTAGTCAAGAAATCTATTAAATTACAGAAGAAAAGGAAATCAGAGCTTTGTTATCTTAAGCATGTCACCTTATTTAAATGGAAGGAAGGCTTTACTTCTTTAAAGCAACAGAAATATGTATCTTCCTATATATATAGATATATATATATACTTAAGGATGTGATTACAAACACAAAGTGTTATCATCAAAAGCAAAAGCTAGTTCAAGACATTTTCAACTGAAAAACTTGAAAGATACAAAGCTAAAATTCATGTTCCTTTTCTCTATTAAGAATACTTTCACTAAACATAAATATTTTAACATATATTAATTTTTCTGACATTCAAAACTGTAGTCAATATGGCAGAATTATTGTTAAAAGCACATATGTACAAATATTCTTTTTCCATACATAAAGTATTTGGCATAATTATAACAATCATACTGCATCCACAACAGTTTGCTTTTATTTTTAATTTTTACATGTAATGGTATCTCTTATTAAAATTAACCAGTTATGTACAAAAATACTTGAACATTTATTATAGAAAACCTCTATAACCAGTCTCAACAGCATATACCTGCTGAATGGTTTTGAAGGGAATATAAAAAAGTGGTCACTGCCTTCTGGGTAAGCTATCAACAAAAACAAACACAGTTAAACTAAAATGAGCTTCCCAACAAAAGAGGGAAAATATTCAACAGTATGATTTAAAATACAGTTCATATCTATTGTCAGTTGAGTGTTATAAACAGTCAGTAAAGAAAACAAGATACAAAATACATTACTACATACAAGGTGCTTTTCTCTTTTCACACTCCTATGACTGTGGCATTAGCATCCCTATCTAGATCTAAGATGCTATGTCATAATGTTCAAGCTAGAGCAGTCTACAGCCATCCTCCTTCAACAAAAGGATAACAGGATTAGTTCAGAAGACAAGCCCCACTGGTAACAATGGAGTTGTGAGGAATTTCTTATTTTGTGCAGGACTGAAAGTTAATGCTCTTGCCTTTTCAAAGTCCTTTTGCCATTTAATCATGCTAATATATTTTCTCTACTTTTTTTCTTCATTTACTCTATCGATTTAATACTGTCCTGTATTGATTCCTGAATTCTTGTTAATGGGACACATTAATTTGTGCCTACTTAATACACGAACATTTCTTCTTCAATGACAAATTGGGTAGTGGAAATTATCTAAGGAAGCACAAGATTCAAGTAAACATTTCTCCTGGGGTCTTTTGCTTCATCAACCTGATTGGAACTCTGGAAGTAAATTGCACCTTGAAAAGAAATACAGTAGATATCATGGTGTCAGGGTACTAAACGGTGGTTTACCAACCAACTGGTAGAGTAGCTTCTAAAGAATGTAGACAGCAGTCAAGGTCAAAAGCAACCTTAAAGACGTATGTTTCAAGAACAAAACCGCTTCCAGTCCCAATCCTTGCAACTCCTTTAGTGTGTATCTCACTAGCCTGCTTTAACTTTTAATTATGGTGATGTGCATTCATTTGTCTGTTGATAGAAAGAGTCAGAAATCTCACCTTATTTACAGAAGTCTTCTAAAGTAAGGACCACTGCCTCAGGATGTGCACTGACTTAATAAGCTTTCATGAAGTATCAAGTATTCAGTAAAAAGTATACAACATTATCACGCTTCGTATTGTTCGACAATATTTTACTAGTTGAGATTAAACTATGTAAAAAAAAAAGTGAACATAAAAAGATACAAAAGAAGGCTTTATCACTATTTATCACTTTCAAACGAGAAACGGTGTAATGAAATTCAGCCATACTTGGGACATCTGGCGTTGGGGATCAGTAACTTTTAATATTGTGCAACATTCTATTAAGCGAGTTTAAATTCCATTCATCTAAAGACAAATCTGAGTTAAGTTATTAAAGTGCCTACACTAAAGATGTCTTTTCACCATACCTCTTAATGTCTTGTAAACGGCAAAGAATGCGTGGCAGGGAAATAGAAAAGGGACTTATAACTGGGAGACTTTCCGGGGCAGGGGCCTGGGCCGCGGGCCGGGGTCCGTCCTCCTGGTCCCGTTCTCCAGGTGGCCCGACCGCGCCGCCAGGGGCTTGGGGGGCAAGGCGGGCGGCTCGGCGGTGACGGGGATGGAGAGGCTGTGAGGTAGCGGCACGGGGCGCCGCAGAGTCCGCTCGTACACGCTGTACGGCGGCGGCGTCTTGCTCTCCTTGCGCACCGGCTCCTCCGACCCGCCGCCGTAGCCCGGCCCCGACCCCAGCGGCGCCGCAGACGGTTCATTCACCTGATTTTCGAAGCCTGAGGTCTCTGACGTGCTACACCGGCTGAGGGACGAAATCCCACTGCTGTAGCTGCCCGACAGCACGGGGGAGTTGGAGATGAGTCCTGGGGAGTGGTACTCCACGGGAGAGGGGGTGAAGGACTGCACGGAGCCCTGTGCGGAGGGGAAACGGCAGAGTGTCAGCGAAAGGGTGATGAGCTCTGCTGTGTCCCCCATCAAAACCCAGAGTCTGAAGCCTCTCTCCTACACCCTTGGGGAAGGCATGGCAGGCCCTGCCCTGGAGACTTCTGAGCTCCTGCCAGACTCAAAAGCTTAAGCCGCGGGTTGGCAGCCCTCAGGCTATGTAGCCTGAGAGACCAGACGTTTCATCTGCAGTGTTTTTAAAAGCCTCAGTTGTTAATTTTGTAAAATAGGACAGTTTCCCACCAAATGTGCATTTCTTTAAGCACTGGAAGTTCTAGCAACAGGGGTCACTTTCTCTTTCGGTAGAGAATCTCTTGTTGCTGAGCGGGAGCTGGCCCTTTAGATGGGGCCTGAATCCGCCCGTTACCCACCGTTACCACCACATCACACAGAGGCCTCATTTGTTAACTGTCTCTTCTCACTGGCAGCAAAATCTGCACTTCCCTTTGGGCTTCCCTGGTGGCTCAGAGGGTAAAGAATCTGCCTGCAATGCAGGAGACCTGGGTTCCATCTCCGGGTGGGCAAGATCCCCTGGAGAAGGAAGTGGCAACCCACTCCAGTACTCTTGCCTGGGAAATCCCATGGACAGAGGAGCCTGGCAGGCTACAGTCCATGGAATGACAAAAGAATCAGACGCGGCTGAGTGACACACGCACATTCTCTCTCCCCACTCTTTCTCCCTCTCCCCTAACAGCGTTCTGTGAACAGAGGATTCTACTGGGAGATACTGCATCCTATGTACTCCTTGAGTCCATTCAGAGCCTATTAGCTCATTAAAGTCTGGCAATAACGGAACCTCAATGACTTTGTTCAGCCCAGTGTTTGCTAAACTTATTTTACCACAGACCTTTTTTTTTTTTTCCCCTCCTCATTTATCACATAATGGCCTATAAAACCAAGAAATGTTATCCTAACTTTACCTCGGTCTCTCTTTTTAAACACGAGAATTCTGGTAGACACAAATCCTTTCATTTATCAGGAGCCTCAGATCAAGAATGGCCAATTAAAAGATCCAAATTCACTGGTGTTTTTTGTTAAAAGTTAGACCTCAAGTGCAAAATAGGGCAGGTAAACTGAGTCTTCTCCACGGGTTAATTCCCTCATTTAATTGCTGAAAAACACTCTTAAAAGAGTTTTCTGCATTCTAAGCACAGCAAGAGAAGGGGACGATGGAGGATGAGATGGTTGGATGGCATCACTGACTTGATGGACATGAGTTTGAGCAAGCTTTGGGAGTTGTAGATGGACAAGGAAGCCTGGTGTGCTGTAGTCCATGGGGTTGCAGAGTCAGACCCAACTGAGTGAACGGAACTGAAGCACAGCAAAGCCAGTAACTTGGTAGCACTACGCCCTCTAATGTCACCTGTAGTTACAACACAATGTTTCATCTTTTCAAAGCCTGATTTGTAGACACTGCTACGAGGCTACCTACGGCCAGCAAGAACACAGGCAGGTCTGTGGAAAAAAGAGTATACACCACTTTGCTAACTATTTGGTGGCTACTTGAATGTTTTCAACTCTTTGATTCTATTATTAAAAAAGAATAATTCCTAATTTTATCTGATTACTAATTTGCAAATCAAGTTTAAAAATGCATATGTGAATCCCATAGCAACATGTGGGGTTCTTTGCTAGTAAGGGGAAATGTAACGATGCGGAAACACCATGTTGCTTTCTTTCCATCACATTAAGATAACAGTCTATGGCTCCCAGGGTGAATACAGTCCCTTGCACTTTACGATTAACAGCTGCATGGCAGTATGACAACCAAACCAGCAGATAATTTGCACCCACTAGCAAATTGTGACATCAGAAATGTCAGCAATGCAAATCACGCTTAAAAATTTTTTTTTTTTTTTTTGCAATTTTCTCCACTGCAAGGGGGGCGGGGGAGGGGAGGTTTCCTTCCAGAGTCTCAATTTCTACCAGCAACAATCCTGAGTACCACAGATGCACAGGATCACAATCTGCACCTATGTGTTTGCAGAAGCTGATTTCTCTCTTTCTTTTACATTAGTTAGAAATGTCTCATCAACAAAAAGGAAACACAGCATGCAAATCCTAAGTCATTCAGGTACAAATCATTCTTTCCACAGTCGCAGTCACTTCATCTTTAAGCCTCTGGTGTAGCAGCTCTGAACACCTACCTCTGAATGCACCAACAATCCTTGCAGCCAGTCTGATTCAATTTGGATAGAGACTAAATATTATTCTTTACCTTCATGAGGAATTTTGTATGTTTAAGAGATGTTAACTAGCCTATGTCTTCATATTAAATGTCTGACCTTGGTATGGGGAGGGAGGAGGGAGGAGGGTTCAGGATGGGGAACACATGTATACCTGTGGTGGATTCATTTTGATATTTGGCAAAACTAATACAATTATGTTAAGTTTAAAAATTAAATAAAAATTAAAAAAAAAAAATAAAAATAAATGTCTGACCTTTAAAGCTTTCCAGTTTGTTTCCCAGAGATTTTAAAATTCATTTTACTGTCTTGTTTCTCATGATCAAGTATGTATCTCTAATGTAAATGAAAGCCTTGCTAAAATATCTTAAAAGAGAAAAAGTTTGGTTTGGCCTTTTCAAAATGAGTGAGACTGATGAAAAAGGCACTTGAGAATATTTAATAGATCTTGATTATTTTACAATTTAAGTGTTTATTTTTGATGTGCCTTAAACTAAAAGATAAGGCTGAAAATGTCCTAGAAGATACCTAGGGACCATTTCTTTCTCATTCAGTGTATATTCTCACTCTAGTTTGTACATTCTCATTGCCACCATTTGGAGAAAAAGGCTGCTAATCTGAAATGAAACGGCAGACTCCCCAAAGGGAAAGTCTAATGTTGTTTTCTTGCCCATCTTCCTCTCCCCCTTCTATGTTCTCTGCCTGGTCTTTGTAGATGAAAGCACCTCATTGATGTAACGGGAAAAAGTAGCAAGGAGCCAATTTCTAGCTCCCATCTAAACAAGAGCCTGTACCTTCAGTGGAGATCGCCCAGCAGGCGAGGGGGATACTGACGCCGTGTGTCTTGCTGGTGAAGCTGTGAAGAGAGAGAGAGAGCATTTCAGTTCAGAAAACCAGATAACTGACTACCTGAAAAAGCCCTCTGTGTGTACAAACCCGTACAGATGATCCAGTGCACAAGGATCGAGGCAAGGGGGAGGGGCGTGGGTGGAGAGTCTAAATGGTGCCCACCCAAAATGGATTCCCCACAAAGGATGGCAGCTCCAAGACATGGGTAATCAGGGAAAAGTCACCAGAGCACACATGATGGTTTAACCAGGTGACTGGTCCAGCGTCCTTTCCACTTCCTCAAAGCCCAGATGCTTCTCTGCCCTTGGTCTATTTCAAAAGGTGCTTTTACACATGAGGTGCCAGGGAGCAGGCTTTGGGCTGAGCAAGAATGGAAAGACCCAGGTCACCCAGGCAGCTCAGAATAGGTCCCTGGGAATGTACTGACATCAGTCTCCCCTTTCACCACCCCACCCCCCGCAATATTCCTGAAATTGACAGAAAACCCTTGGCCACATCCATATAAAGGGTAAGAAGTTTTCCATTTTTCTCCCAAATGTCTGTACTTGGGACTTCCTTTATCTCTAGGAGGTGATACCCTATGGACGTCATCATTAAGGTAAGAAGAACCCTCTCTTTGTTTCTCCCACCAGATTTTCAAGCCCTACATCTGGGACAAGGCCAGTGTGATGACTGCTCTGTGTGTGCACTTGTGGACCAAATCAAGCTCTCCAAAGCATAACCACATATACTACAGCCAACCGTGACACTGTCAACCCATGAGCGTAAGCCAGATTTCCCAGGACTGCCTACAGAGTTTTCAGTGGGCTCAGGGGTTGCAGCAGCAACCCTTGTGATGAGCTGCCATCCTCCCAGCTGTCACAGTGGGGTTTGCAGCTCATAAGAAAACTACAGAAAGGCCAAAGGGAAGAGAGACAGTTACAGATCCCGCCAGCAGTGACCACACAGGATGACACGAGGGCAGACCATGACAGCAATCAGTGCAGAAGGGAAGGCAGCACTGCCAGGGTAACCGGGGAGCGCTACGGCCACCTGCGTGCTCTGGGCCTAAGGGACTAGGCCGAGTGGCCGGGCCTGCCCTCGGGGTTGTGCAGATCCATCGTGTGTGCTAGGGCACGCTGTCAGTACGTGCCATGTTCCATCGCCAGTTAGTTCTCCTAGCCCATCAGTTGTGGGGGTCAAGTATAGCATAAGAGCATGGACGTCTAGAGAAGCACAGCTTGACTGGGAAATGGTATCTTTATTGTCTGGGACCCTCTTCCTCTCAACTTAGGCATTCCCTGACTCCATCACTGTGGACTACCCAGCAGCCCCTGTACCCACTGCATGTTTAGAGTGATATTTCTCCAGAAAAGACCCAAAACAGTTCTATCCCTGTCCTTGCCTACAAGGTAGAATTAGCCTAGGAACCTAAATACCATGAATATTATTGTCCCTTAGAAAACACTTTTCAAGCTTCCAACTTTATGGACACAACCAGGTTTAAACTGGAGGTTGCTTCAATGTACAAACATCATGAATAAAACACCAAGCACTGGGTGGTGAGTTTTAAACTTCCATGGTCACACTGACCTAGCAATGCATATTATCAAGTAAGGCTACAGTTTTTTCTTGTTCTGTTTGAAGATCTCACATGTCTTTCCAAATCTACTGGCAACTTCTAGCTTTGTAAAGTATAAAACAAACTGGGTAGCACAGTTTATTTTAAAAAGAGAGTCATTTTTCTTTCTTCGGTTAAAAAAAAAAAGAAGCTAGAAAGATGTTAAAATGCAGCAAACGAAACATGGATGATCCATCCAGAAAAATCCATGAAAAACACAGCGTCATATTCTCTCATGCCTTTAGGCTAGTTGTATTTGTAAAGCTTCAAAACGACTCTAAATATAGGCGAAGTGTTGAAAAAGCTCTCCCCATCAACAGGATACAGTTAGTAAAGTGCAACAGCCTCTCTTAAAAACTGCCCTCATATGCAGGTCATCTAGCAACGGCTTGTTCAAGAGGAAAGGGGGCCCATTACTGTTATAAACTCAGAAAGGAAGTTTCTTGAGAATAATTTTCAGTGGTTCTCAAAATTTAGAAAGGTTTGGTAAAACACAGATTCTAGAGCTTTGGCCCAGATAATTCTGATTCAGCTGGTCTGCTGCTTAAACCACCTCCCTAGGAGATGCAGAGCCTTGAATGAAGCCTTTGAGAAAGACGACCCTGGAATACAGTCTTGTCTAAGCAGTAGGTGCAAGGTACTGGTTGGTTGTTCTCCACAAGCCTATCCAAATCACAGTTAGTCAATCCTATTCAGGGACAACCTGAAGCTGGGGCATCAGTCCTGCAGAAAGTGGCTGGAGTTAGCAGAGGTTGATAAGAATGAGGTGATTCAAGGGAAGGATAGAGAAAATGCTAGTGGTTCAGCAAGGTTAGGGTGCCCCGCCCCAATTCTGAGGATGATACCTAGGAGAAGAATGTTCTACAGTTTAGGAATGGTGCACTCGTCGACTTAGTGTAACAAGAGTTGAGGAAAAAGAGGGGACACCGCAGATGAATTCTGTAGCTACTACTAAGGTTTTTACCTTGGACACACCAAATGCCTACCTTTCTGAGGAATTCAGGTCGGAGTAGTCAATAAAAGTTATTTTTATAAAAATTACTGTTAAATGCTTCAAATACCCACCAGTCTGTGTGGGTCGTGGAGGGACGGGGGGAGAGATAAGCTTCCCACCATCTGCCATGTTCTTGGCTTCCTTCCCACTGTCCAGGCTCCAGCTGCTAGGGGTGGGGTTCACAGCTGGAAGGGAATAACACAGCTAAAATCACATGGTCTACATCACCCTGCAAGCACTCAATCTTAGAAGTCAGAATTATCCAGAATGAAAACATCAGCTGGATTACAAATAATAATAAGGAAACTTCCTAAATGTGAACCCTTTATTTAATTGCCCATCTCACAATTATAGTTGACATTTCATTGGGTGATAGCGTGTCTCTCTTTTTCCCTCAAGCAGTCAGAACTACACATCTTGACAAAAGAGTGTAGAAACTTGAGATTTACAAATGTGTTTAGATGCTGGATAACAGATGGAAGATGTAGTCACTCGACTATTTTAAAACTTGATTTTTAGTGGAATTTTCTGGGCAAATAGCACCCTAAAAGGGGGAAGGCAGTGGATGCTAATATCTCCAATGCCTGGCAGAATTACTGGCAAGGAATAGCCACACCACACCATCCTGTTGGCCCTTGTTCCTCAAGTCAAAGGGCTACAGTGGAGAACGTCCTAAAAAAATAATTTGGAATGCTGACAGTATTATTCCTTTTTTGTAATCTACCTGCTCCACACTTCAGTAAGATGCTGAAATATGGAACAACCCCCTCAGGAACAAGGGCAAGACATACAAGGTTATAAATAGCTGCTCTGAGGGGAGGTTTACAAAATCAAGCCTTTAGAGCGCCAGTCTCTTGCTCACTGAGCAGACACTGCCACCTGGTGGACATAGCCAGAATTTCAATATTTTATGATTATATTACCACTTTAATTGGATGGAACCACCACTCGTAAAAAACATTTCTTCTCGTCCTTTAAAAGGTGCTTTGTGGGTTTTCTTTGGTAGAAGAGGTGAGAAAATGATCACAATTCTAAGTTATCCAGACAAAGATCAATATTTTACTTGTAGCTGTAAAGCAAAATGTGTGTTTTAAAGTAATTTAGGCTACAGTCTTGCTGATTCCTATCTCCCGAGGAAAGTTTTAATGTATTGGTGTACTCAAATGACAGTGCAGTCGAGATCTTAATGGGGACAATTAAAATGCACTTTACAGGGATATGTCATTAGTGACTGTTAATTTGCTGGCTTGGGGACTGCTCTGATTTTTGAGGCTGACTCCGGAAGGTGAACGAGTGCCTTGCTGTTAGCCCTCATCCCCCTAGCTGAGGAAGTCACATTTAATCCACTCTTCTTCCTCGGCTGTGCTGCACAGACCCATGCTAATTGGCTATTAACTGCGATGCATATGTTGGTTTCTCATTTTTCATGTGACCTTGAGGCAGGGCACACTCCATTATGCACTGGATTGCAAATTTTCAATAGCATCTGAGTCACCCACAAGCAACAGGTGAGCTGACTGAGTGAGCTTGGTAAGGCAGACACAAAGTGGGACCGAGGATCCATCTGGGAAGGTGCTTCCTTTCCTTGTGTTGAACAAGTAGCCTAATTGGCCACTTTGTTTCAGGTAGCACAGGGATTGCCTCCCTGACTCACTGAATGACACCAAAAGTCATTAAACAGGAGTCCCTACCTTGCTCAGCTTCTGCTGTTAAATCCTACAAGAAAACAGTTTGTGAAGAATGTATTAGAAATAACTATCTTCCATCTATCCCCTAAAGACAAGATCAGTCCTGATCATTAAAGGTCTGCACATCTGCCTTCCACAGGGACACACGGGCGGCTGGAGGAAATGAAGCCAGAACACACTGTTAAACTTTCCACGACTGCCGAAGATGCTGGCTTCATACCCACCTTTCTCAGGAGCAGAAAGATTGGGGTCACTGCGTGGCAAGGCTCCATCTCCAATGTGATTAAACAGGAGCCTCTGGAAAGGCACAAGAATCTATTTTTATGGTGCAAGATACTGACAGGTGAGATCTAGAAAACGAGATGATTATTTTATAACTGAATGGTGTATGCTAGTGCTCAGTTGTGTCCGACTCTCTGCGACCCTCTGGACCCATCAGGCTCTTCTGTTCATGGAATTTTCCAGGCAAGAATGCTGGCGTGTGTTACCATTCCCTACTCCAGGGAGTCTTCCCAACCCAGGGATCTAACCCACAGCTCTTGTGTCTCCTGCATTGGCAGGTGGGTTCTTTACTTCTAGTGACACCTGGGAAGCCCTTACTGAACCTTTTGTTTTTAAAAAATGTTTCATATGCCAAAATAAGCCATATATAACATTACTGGCTTAACATTGTTGATGATTGGCTTATCATTACTGAATTATTGTTCAATAATGACTCAATTATATTTAAGGGGAAAAAAGGAGAAGACCCTTAGGTTTTAAACAGTGTTTCTAAATGGTGTTTTAAAAGTCTATGCTGCTAAGTCATTTTAGTCGTGTCCGACTCTGTGCGACCCCATAGATGGCAGACCACCAGGCTCCCCCGTCCCTGGGATTCTCCAGGCAAGAACACTGCAGTGGGTTGCCATTTCCTTCTCCAATGCATGAAAGTGAAAAGTGAAAGGGAAGTCACTCAGTCTTGTCCAACTCTTAGCGACCCCATGGTCTGCAGCCTACCAGGCTCCTCCATCCATGGGATTTTCCAGGCAAGAGTACTGGAGTGGGATGCCATTGCCTTCTCCATTAAAAGCCTATACAGGATTTCAAATATTGGGTTGGCCAAAAAGTTCGTTTGGGTTTTTCCATACCATCCTCAAATGAACTTTTTGGCCAACCCAATATAACTGGCAAATAAATTTTTGTAACAAAATATGGAAAAAATAAACAGTAAGTAGCAGTTAAGCTACAGTGCTCTTTATAAATACAAATGCTAGACTGGCAATATAAAATGTAAGTAAGAAAGAAGAAATATTAGCTCAAAAAATCTCTAGTCAATGAACTTTACATTTTAAATCCTAGATTAGGTTAAAACATATGAAATGGTTAGTATGTTGCAATTTTTAACCCACAAAAATGCCAGTTTTACATAGTTCTACCTAATATATTAAACAAAAGGCACCAAGTCCTCAAAAGTAGATACACCAGAGGAATGTGCATTATGGAAATTTTGGCAACACACACTTCTTCAAATTTTACCAAAAGCAGAAAACTTGAAAGGCTAATCAGGAGGTCTTTCAGAGTCCCCCACGCTGGTGACCTGCTCTCCAGGAGCAGAGGAAACAAACTGAAAGTCGTGACAAGGGGAGATTAAACCAGTCAGGTGGTTCAGGAAAATGCACTCGGGTACAGTTTCTGCAACATGTCAGTGCTGTGTGGATGGGGTATCCTGGAACTTTTGGGAAGATCACACAATCAGCAGAGAGAAACCAATCCAGACAAATCCCCCTCATTCTCATCCATTGTCAGATGCAACTGCAGCCTTCTGCCAGGATGGTGTGGAAAAACAGAAAATGAGCTGGAGGATAAATAACGATTATTCTCTGCTCCTGAGTTATCCACAAATAATCGATAAAATGCAGGGCTCCGTAGGAATCTTTACCTTTGAAACCCCGCCTCAAAGTGCTTAAAGGGCCGAGAGGGTCAAAACGTTGGCCCTGTAGTCACTGAGGCTGAGAGAGATCACTGCAGAGCAGGTCTGAGTGGGGTGGAGAGGGCTGCGGGGAGGCCCCAGGGTTTAGCCACTCCCTCCTCAGTGCATTTAAGAATAGCAGAGGCAAAAAGACACCGTCTTCACTCTTGGATACCTCGGTAAGCAATCCGTGGCAGCCATGCTTCTCCTCAAGGATCTTTGGCTAATGTAAGAAGTTCCTTCAAATTTCTGCTACAGACACATGCAAGCAGACCCAGGTGGTGCCAGTGGTAAAGAACCTGCCTGCCAATGCAGGAGGCATAAGAGATATGGGTTCAAACCCTGGGTTGGGAAGATCCCCTGGAGGAGGGCATGGTAACCCACTCCAGTATTCTTGCCTAGAGAATCCCACAGACAGAGGAGCCTGGTGGGCTCCTGTCCATGGAATCACAAAGAATCAGACATGACTGAAGCGACCTAACATGAAGTACAAGGAGTTCCTCCAAATTTCTGCTACAGACACATGCAAACAGACACCCCGCCCCTAACTCATTCACCCATGACCTCTCTTAATGTTCAAGTGGCAGCAACAAAATAGATCAAAGTGGGAAAAATCATTTCCCAATTCTCTCTCAGCTTTACTGCTCAGGCAACCACCAGGTATCCACATCAGATTCGACAGTTCACACAGAAATTCCTAACAACAGGCCTGGGGCCGAGGTGGACTTCACCCAGCTGGACTTGTCAACACGGCCCATCTGGTGGTCTCTGGCAGCTACCATGACTTTCTGCAGCCCTATAAGTAACACGCAGACTTTTCCTTGTTTCCTAGAATTTCCATCCCACAAACACTACCTGAGAAGGTTCCACAGGTGTCGGATAGATGGCACTGCATGGCCGCTCTCTTGGGGACAGGCAAGAGTTTTCTCTGGAATGTTTGTGTTTGTCGGACAACAAAGGAGAAGCTGGGAAGAGATGGAAAGAGAGGCTTGTCAGGGTGGTGGTGAGCTGGGACCATTTGAAGGAGAAAGCCTGAGCCTGCGGGAGGCTGGAAGGTCCTCTGGGCACCCTCAGTCACCCCACACCTTGGCACTGACCTCTGGCACTCGAGGGAGCAGAACTTGTCACATTAGGTGAGGCGGAGTGAGTAGAACTCAAGCTTGAGGTAGATGGACTTGGCTGGAAAACACAAGAGCTGTTATCAGACAGGGCTTAAAGGCTGCAGACTAAACTGACACATTTGAAACAAAATCACTTTTTTTTTTCCCCAAAGTAGCAAAAAAAAAAAAAGCCCATTAAGAATTATGGAAAAGTCTCACTAACTCAGACCAATAAGGATGCCTGTCTGAATTAATTTTAAAAACTGAGATTTTTTGACACCTGCCAAAGGAATGCCTTTGTGTTCAATTCAGCTCCATACAGCCTACGACTAAAGACCAGTCAGCAGCGGCTCCCTGACTACAGCACGAGCAGAAAGGCTCCCAGCCTCCAGCAGGTAAACAGGTGAGTGCCTCTAAACAGCAGAGAACACGCCTGTGCCTTTTCTCCAACGTCATATGTTCAAAGCGTGAATTTGGCAATATGTATTATGCCCCCTTTCCAAAGACAGAGGTGAGGAAAATTTCAGCTGAGTCTTACCTAGTGATTATCAATGTCCTATTAGCTGTATCTAAACACAAATTTTTGTTGCAAGAGTTACACTGACACTTAAATCCCTAAAAACCTCTATTTTTCTTTAGTAAACAGGTATATGTTGGAAATTTCCCATGATAAAAAACTAAGTAGAGAAATCTTAGAATGGGCCCCTAAACCATATCTTCTTAAGGAAAAGAACAAAACACTTAGCAACGCTAAGAGGCAGCTGGTCGGTGGTGACAAGCTCCAGGACACCCGACTGAAGACCTGACTCAGAGGCAGAGCTCCAAGTTCCCCTTGTAGGGCCTGGCCGGGCTTGCCCACCGCTGGCTCAGGTCTTCCTAGAGTGGCCGGGGCAGCTTTGAGAGAATCAGCTTTGCAGACTCCAGGGACCAATAAAGCAATACAGGTGTGTAAAGGTTTGTCCTTAGGTCAAATTCTCGCTCGTAGGTCTGTTCCTAAGCACAGCAGAGTGAATGGAAACACTCATGATTGAGACAGAAAGGGAATAAACAGGACCAGACAAAAAGAAAACAGCTGATCAAGTACCTGCATGTTAAAGACTTCATCAGAGCTTTCTGATTGCCCTGTAATATTGCTTACTTCAGCAGACGCTTGTGAGGACAGTGAGGAGGAAGAGTATCGGTTGACAGCTGGGTAGCTTAATGGGCTGTTTTCAGGGAGAAAAAGAAATGGTCGTTAACTCAGTCTCTACATTGCACTTTATCACATGCTGGCATGGTATAAAAACCAAAGGGAAAAAAAATATATACATCCCATTTTGTCGCCTCCCATTTGCCTCAATGTGATCAAACGTCTGAGTTTATTTCTCATGCTGTTGCTGTTTCACCAGTGGCAGATGTCTGCGGCTGCCTCTAGGGTTACTTATTTCATTAAGAAACCGCGTATTTGACAAATTGTGCCATAAAGAACGAGAGAATCGTTCCGGATCATCTTGTGGGAATGCCAAATTGTCAGATAATTCAGAATATGACTTACCTGCGTCGAGGAATTACCCTGGTACCATCTGGGCTCATGGAAGCAGGTGCTGAGTTTCTACACACACGAGGGCTTCCATTAGGAAAATGGACTGGACTGGCTTGTATACAAGCAGAGAATTCCTAAACAGGTAGTAAAGAAAATATTTCAGAATTGTAATGGTAAGGGCAGAATCACTCAAGAGGTGCTGTGCTATACTAGTGCATTCTGATGGTCATAAAACCTTTATACAGGCGCTTAGGAATGTAAGTCATTAAGCCTTCCCTCATTTACTTTTTTGTTTTCACGAAAGTTAAGTGTGGCAAACCGAAGTTAATGCAATTTTAATATTTGAGGGCTCTCTGGTAAAATTTTGGTGCAGTTTGGCAGACACACCAAAAGATGTCACTATTGCATACTTCATGGTCCCTCTAACAAAAAGCAGATGGTAGAAGTCAGACTGCCCCCTGGTGGACCCTTTGTGTACACACCTGGATCCCCAAGCTGGACTTCATCACAAAGAACTGGTCGACCAGCTTCTTGTGAAGGGGTCTCATATCCTGAGGCACAAACTTCTCGTGCACAGCCAAGCCAAATTCCAAAATCTGTGCCTTGAGAGTAACAGAAGGAAAAAAATCCGCATCAGTGAGTACCACCTTAAGTGCCTGCTGGGGATTGAAGCATGGTGCCCTGCATTTTGCATACATTACTGTTAACCTCCCCATCTGACAAGATAGGAGCAATCCTTAGTTTACTGCGGAGGACACTGAGGATCAGAAAATTCTGCATGCGCAGATGTAGCAAATGGACTTGTGGACACAGTTGGGGCAGGAAAGGATGGGATGAGTTGAGAGGGTAGCATTGACATACATTATAATGCCCTGTGTAAACAGCTAGCTAGTGGGGAGTGCTCTATAACACAGGGAGCTCAGCTCAGTGCTCTGTAATGACCTAGATGGCTGGGAGGGAGAATCAAGAGGGAGGGGACATATGTGCACATATGGCAGATTCACGCTGCTGTAACTAACACAACACTGTAAAGCAATTATACATAATTTTAAAAAAGAAAAAAAAATTTTCATGTACTAAAGGACAAATGGGAATCTGAATTTAAGTCTGATTCCAAAGACTTAACTGTCCTACTACCCCAAGTTTCTTTCCCATGTATTTTCAATCCATAACAACAACCATATTAAACAGTTAAGTGCCCCTTTGGCCCCTTCCTGCACTTCTCAGGAGGGGACAAGGGATGGGGGCTCCCTGTTAGGAGGGTCAGGTGGCTCTCCCCCTGGTGATAAAGAACCCGCCTGCCAATGCAGGAGATGTAAGAAACACAGGTTCAATCCCTGGGTCGGGACGATCCCCCGGAGGAGGGCACGGCAAATCCACTCCAGTATTCTTGCCTGGAGAATCCTATGGACAGAGGAGCCAGTCAGACATGACTGAAGTGACTTAGCACGCACCACGTGGCACTCCCCAAGGGACCTCTTTTCTGGATGGCACTCTCGGCCATGTTCCCCTTCTCTCTCCCATGGGTTCCTCTGTCCCTACCCCTCCCTCCCTCAGATTTTCAGAACCTGTCAGGGAGGAAGGAACAAATGAGAGGGTATTCTGTAACAGTTGCTATGCTGCTTGTTTTTGTTAAAAATATTATTCTTGTTCACTTATTATAATGCAAAAAAGAACAGTTCCTATTTTCAAAAAAGGTTTCCTGCTCTGAGAACCTAAACTGAGATGAATGTAAACATTCACATTTCCTTTGTACAGCTAGGTCAAAAGTGCTTAATTCCTTTGATGGGAGTAGCAGACATCTTTTACATTTAAAAAAATGCCCCATGCTATAGTGGTCAAAAGGACACATTTCAGAGGCTGAGAGGAAAACAAATCACACATCACTACTAGATGGTCTTTTATCTTTACAGCCCATGATGGTTCAAGTTTGAAAGCTTCAGGGCAGACATGAGTGGCCCGGTGGGGGTGAGAGCATCCAGTACCTTCCTAAGGGTCAGAATTGTGGCAACTTTGCCTGTAATATTTGCATAAAGATAAAAACACCTTGAAATAAATGTCAAGTGAAGTATGTCTGAGGCACAAAGGGCAAGCCCGGTCTCTGTGGGGAGGGAGGAGGGATGGATTTGAGTCTAAGGGCAGGGCCCTTGGTTCTCTGCCTCTTGGACACTGGCTGCGAAGGGCCCGGCCTTTTGTCCAGGTAACGCTGCAGGTTGGATTCTCCTGGAGGTAGGCTTCGGCATGGATGTTGGGATGTTTGTTGGGGAGTATCCCTGGGATCACTGCCTGTAGGAGGGAGGGGCAGAGCGGGACTTGACCAAAAAGGAAACTGAACCTGCATGGCATCCTGAAAGCCTCTGCATCTTGAATGATCTGTCACAGTTGCACTGTGTGTGCAACTGGCCAGGCTGGGCCTCTCCTTCCCGGTTACTGGATGCAGGTCATCCAGGAAGGTAGGGATATTAGGCTAGGTGACACTCTGCAGCAGAGGCAATGCTGGAGGATCTGAGAGGCCAAGGTGTCTTCCAGCAGGTGGGGCTACAGGTCCTTTCTGGAAGGAGCCCTGGGGCTGTGTACCTCCGAGTCTACTAGACAGATCTCTGAACCACTTCCCAGAGGACCATCCCTCTCCAGCCCTCCCAGCTTCCTACAGTCCTGCAAAGACATGTAACTCGCCCAAGGTCACAAGGCTATAACGTGCACGGCTTGATAGGATCTAATGCTTCCTAGGCCACAGCTCTTTCCACAGGGTCCCATGATGCAGACAAAACAAAGATTCCTCGATCTTTTTCTTGAGAGACTTCTTCAGTCAGTTCAGTCACTCAGTTGTGTCTGACTCTTTGTGACCCCATGAACTGCAGGACGCCAGGCCTCCCTGTCCATCACCAACTCCTGGAGCCTACTCAAACTCATGTCCATTGAGTTGGTGATGCCATCCAATCATCTCATCCTTTGTCGTCCCCTTCTCCTCCTGCCTTTAATCTTTCCCAGCATCAGGGTCTTTTCAAATGAGTCAGCTCTTCGCACTAGGTGGACAAAGTTTTAGAGTTTCAGCTTCAACATCAGTCCTTCCAATGAACACTCAGGACTGATCTCCTTTAGGATGGACGGGTTGGATCTCCTTGCAGTCCAAGGGACTCTCAAGAGTCTTCTCCAACACCGCAGTTCAAAAGCATCAATTCTTCGGTGCTCAGCTTTCTTTATAATCCAACTCTCACATCCATACACGACTACTGGAAAACCATAGCTTTGACTAGATGGACCTATGTCAGCAAAGTAATGTCTCTGCTTTTTAATATGCTGTCTAGGTTGGTCATAGCTTTTCTTCCAAGGAGTAAACGTCTTTTCATTTCATGGCTGGAGTCACCATCTGCAGTGATTTTGGAGCCCAAGAAAATAAAGTCTGCCACTATTTCCATTGTTTCCCCATCTATTTGCCATGAAGTGATGGGACCAGATGCCATGATCTTAGTTTTCTGAATGTTGAGCTTTAAGCTGACTTTTTCACTCTCCTCTTTCACTTTCATCAAGAGGCTCTTTAATTCTTCTTCACTTTCTGCCATAAGTGTGGTGTCATCTGCATATCTGAGGTTATTGATATTTCTCCCAGCAATCTTGATTCCAGCTTGTGCTTCATCCAGCCTAGCGTTTCTCATGATGTACTCTGCATATAAGTTAAATAAGCAGGGTGACAATATACAACCTTGACTTACCACTTTTCCTATTTGGAACCAGTCTGTTCCATGTCCAGTTCTAACTGCTGCTTCTTCACCTGCATACAGATTTCTCAAGAGGCAGATCAGGTGGTGTGATATTCTGATCTGTTTAAAAATTTTTCCACAGTTTGTTGTGATCCACATAGTCAAAGGCTTTGGCATGGTCAATAAAGCAGAAGTAGATGTTTTTCTGGATCAGATCACTCAGTCGTGTCCGACTCTTTGCGACCCCATGAATTGCAGCACGCCAGGCCTCCCTGTCCATCACCAACTCCCGGAGTTCACTCAGACTCACGTCCATCGAGTCAGTGATGCCATCCAGCCATCTCATCCTCTGTCATCCCCTTCTCCTCCTGCCCCCAATCCCTCCAAGTATCAGAGTCTTTTCCAATGAGTCAACTCTTCCCATGAGGTGGCCAAAGTACTGGAGTTTCAGCTTTAGCATCATTCCTTCCAAAGCAATCCCAGGGCTGATCTCCTTCAGAATGGACTGGTTGGATCTCCTTGCAGTCCCAGGGACTTTCAAGAGTCTTCTCCAACACCACAGTTCAAAAGCATCAATTCTTCGGCTTTTTCTGGAACTCTTTTGCTTCTTCGATAATCCAACGGATGTTGGCAATTTGATCTCTGGTTCCTCTGCCTTTTCTAAATCCAGCTTGAACATCTGGAAGTTCACATTCATGTATTGTTGAAGCCTGGCTTGGAGAATTTTGAGCATTACTTTACTAACGTGTGAGATGAGTGCAATTGTGCGGTAGTTTGAGCATTCTTTGGCATTGCCTTTCTTAGGGATTGGAATGAAAACTGATCTTTTCCAGTCCTGTGGCCACTGCTGAGTTTTCCAAATTTGCTGGAACATTGAGAGGCTTTCTAACCCTTTTGATTTTAACTCGAGGGAAAGAGTTCAGTCAGACTGAATACAGCAGGTAAGAATCCTGGGGTGAGACAAACCACTCACAAGAGAATTAAAAATCAACAAAGGCTAAAGGCTTTCCATAATCCTAAGTACTTGATGACCTAAGATGCTCACTTCATTTCAAGCATCTACATCAACCCTAGGGCCACAGTGAGAATTTAACTTTTCCTCTATTTCCTTGCAGGTCAGCTTCAAGTAATCCCTCTTTTCCAGAAGCTGTCCAACTGACTCTTCCACCCACGGTCCTGGTCCACGGCCACTTCTCTCCCTTCAGTATCAATTTTGTGGACTAAGCCTACAGAGCATAAAATATGGACTAAAACCAGATACAGCCTCATCATTTCCTAGTCCATGCTTTGTTTCCTAGAACATGCTTTATTAATTTGGCATTATCAAATGGAAAGAGATGCTTCTGTCACATTTTATCATATGTATTCCATTTTTCATAGATATAAAATGTTTCCTATTCATTTCCTATTGAACCCAGCCTCTCCACCATAATATCTCCCATAATGTATCTCATGTTTGAAAATGGTTTTTAAACCATTTTCAGGCCAGGAGCTATCAACAGGGGAAGAGAAAGCAACAGATTATTCACCCTAGTTCTTCGTATTTGATGGAACCAAAGAAATAAAAGCCAACTGTGCTTCTGTAGAATTGAAGATGATGAGATTGTATCTAGTTCTGTCTACGTCATATGATCTACAGGCTTTGTCCACACAGCGTGATACTGTTTTAAAGCAAAGGGTATTATTGATTGCCCACTTCCTTAGTCTAACATTTAAGTATGAATCTCATTCATTCATTTACTGAATCATTCATGTTAAGTTGGCCTGAACTTATATGATCCCAAAATCTTGAGTGAAAAGTTGGCATCAAGTCTTTGGGGACAGAGCATTCAAAGAATGTTCCAAGGGGTGACATGTTTGCTATAAGGGGCTGCCATAGTCTACTAATTTTTTTGTCCCTCCCCACCCCAACCCCGTATCTAGGTGGGAATAAAAAGTAGAAATTAGCAAGTCAGGATATATCACAACTGAATCTGTAACCGGTGACTGCTAGATCACTGACATATGGGGCTGGCCACAAAAGGTTTTTTGACACAGCTTATGGAACAATACGGACAAACATTTTGGCCAACCCAGAGAAAACCATGTAGATGGGACCCTGGGCAGGCAAGCACATGTGTGCATGGAAGAGGGAGAAGACTTCTGCCCCCCCTTACCTGCTCAAGCATCAGCTCTCTTAACCGTGCAATTTTCTCTCCATCTTCAGGGTGACTTAAGATATATTCTTTGACAAAGAATGCCTGGTAAGAAGAAGGAAAGTTTACTTCAAGAGGGTTACAAAGGAAGTAGAAGACACACTTATTGTTTCTAAGGCTTCTTTAAAGAAATGACTCCATTATACACCACTTTTGGGGGTTGGATGGAATGATTCAAAGTATGGCAGCTGGTCAGAGGGAATATAAGGAGTTGATTGTTAACAGGAAATCAGAGATTACATGAACTTTGTATCTTTGGTAAAACAGATAGCAAATCTAAATCCATAAGCTTTTATGACATCATGTTGTTGTTCAGTCGCTCAGTCGTGTCCGACTCTCTGTGACTCCATGGAATGCAGCACACCAGGCCTCCCTGTCCTTCACTGTCTCCCAGACTTTGCCCAAGTTGTGCTAAAGAATGTTCAAACTACCGGACAATTGAGCTCACTTCCCATGCTAGTAAGGTTATGTTAAAAATCCTTCAAGCTAAGTTTCAGCAGTACTTGAATCAAGAACCTCCAGATTTACAAGCTGGGTTTAGGAAAGGAAGAGAAACCAGAGATCAGATTGTCAACATTTGTTGGATCATAGAGAAAGCAAGGGAATTCCAGAAAAACATCTGCTTATGACATGCTATCCTAAAATAAATTGCCTAAAGACTCAGAATGATCAAATAAGATTAGATTCTTTTATGTCCAAGAATCACTCTTTACTCAGGGAAATGGGTTTAGGTAGCCATTTATTAAACAATTGTGATATCTTCACTACTTTTATTCAAGAAAACACACACACACACACTTTTAACCTCAAAATATCACATTCTGGGAAACACAGTCAGTGTGCATCCCCAGTGATTATACATTTGCTCTATTAAGCAAAGAAATCTGGTTGTATTGATTGTAGCCCTATGTCAGCAGGCTGATGTATGTGCATATTTTGATAAAAGACTTCCGAAAACTTAAGAAATCACAAATGTAAACTTTCACACAACAATACCAAATTCTTACCTCTTGATACCTGGAAACTCCACCATTAACCGCAGCATCTATAACTCCATTCAGGCACATGGTTAGGGGATTAATATTCTGCATCTGTCTTGTCTGACACTGACTAATCAGAGTCTTCAGCTGCTGATTCTTATTCTCCAGCACTTCAATGGCATTTTCCAGAGGACTCATTTCTACCTGAGAACAAATGAGCATAAATATATATTGGCTTTTGTGACACTGAAGAAGAAAGACAAAGTAGATTATCCACATTCTGAATTATCTGTGCTCCCCTCAACATCTCTACCAGGGGCCATCAGTACAGAACAGACAAGGATATAGAAGACAAATTAGCTGTTTGTAAGCCCTGGGAAGAGAAGGTGATTATATTCACTGTCTGAAATGTGGTTCAAATAATCAGCAATCACCGATTATACATTAGCACTAAAACAGTTAATTTAATCCTTGAAACAAAATTCAAGCCTATGTATTTTACAATTATTTTTTCTTTTCTTTTGAAGGTTAAATATTCAAGGACCCTTCATATTCTTAGCATCTTTCTAGATACTTAATGCAAAGTACCACAGGAGATAACAAATGCATTTACAGATCCTCTGATGTCAAGGAGATTTCAGCCCAGTTGGGAAGATGGGACATATGCCCATATGGACCCCACATGCATACATAACAGCACCATAAGGTGGCACAGGATGGCACACAGTTGTGAGTTATAGAAAATAAGATAATCAGATATGCTGCAGGATCTATTTGTTCCAGGAGAGCCAACTAGAGTCATAGTGACCTTTCCATTCTGAGTTTTAATGGGAGACTCATTGTGAAAATGCTGCTGCTGCTCTTCAAAGGTACAGCACTGTGACTGGCACTGACATTGACATGCTCTTTGAAGAGAAGGTCTGCCAAGCTCTCGTCTGTATAATAAGCTAAGCTTAAGGATTATTAAGGAAGGGAAATTATTATCGGTTAAGGAAATAGTTTCTAAAGGTCACCTGAATCATCTTAAACCAACACTCAAAAGTACTAGAATGATTTGACTCTGTCAAAATTCAGAATGTACATTTATCAAAAGACATTATGTAAGAGGACAGATAAGCCAGAAAGTAGGAGAAGATATTTGTAACATGTAAAAATCATCAGTCTATGTCCAGAATATATAAAGAACTCTTATAAGCCATTTAGAGAAAGGCAAAGAGCCCACTTAAATATGGACAAAAAACATAGCCATTTTATGAAGGAAGAAACCCAAATGACCAGTAGACATAAGAAAAGTGTCAAACTGCATTTTTGATCTAAGAAGTGAAAACTAATACCACACTGATATACTACTAAGCACTCAGCAGAATGGCAAAATAAGTATGACAGTAGCAAATGAAGTGAGAATGTGAGGAACTGAATCTCTTAACTCCTGCTGTTGAATGTTCAAATCGGTTCCATCACTTTGGGATTATTTATTAAAGATGAAGATATCTATATATTTTGTGAGCCAGTAATTCTGCTCCTAGGCCTATATCTGAGGAGAAGTGGAGTAGAAGATCTGTATACATGTGTACTAGGAAACATGTACAAAATATTCATACTCATCTCCAAAACCTGTACATCCATCAAAAAAAGAATGCATAAACGTATAGAGGTATACAATGGAATAGTACACAACAGTGAAAACAAGTCACATGTTATAACGTGGACTAATCTTGTAAATACTGACAGATGCAGTTATGCTAGAATATATACAGAATTACATTATTCCACAGGTGTACCTCTTTTTATTGTACTTTGCTGTACTGTGCTTCACAGATGCTGTGTTTTCCATAAATTGAAACCCTCCCTTGAGTCAGTCTATTGGGATCATTTTTTTCAACAGCATTTGCTCACTTCATGCTCTGTGCACACTTTAATTCTCACAATATTTTACACTTTTTCATTACTGTATTTGTCATGGTGATCTGTGATCAGTGGTCTTTGATGTTACTATTATAACTGATGTGGCATTTTTTTAGGAATAAAGTTCACATACACTTTTTTAAGACAACACTATTACGTACTTAATACACTATAGTATAATGTGAACATCACTTTTACATACACTGGGACATCAACTAATCCGTGTGACTTGCTTTATTGTGGTAGTCTGAAGCTGAACTTGCACCATCTCCAGGATATGCCTTGTAAAGTTTAAAACCACGTAAACTAAACTGACTTGTTTAAAGAGACATATATAGGTAATAAACAAAGCAAGAGAATGGCCACCATAAAAGCTATGACACGGGAGGGAGCGGCACACGAGGCCAGCAGGGTGCTACTGCCAATATGCCGTTTCTGAGCGGCGGTAAACAGGGTTTTATTTTCCAATTATTTATGACATTAAACTTTTGTTTTGAGATTACAAAAGTTAACTCACAAAGAAGTCTGAGAGTTCTGATGAACTGAAAGTTAAAAAGGCAACAAAACCTCTTGGAAACAGAAAGTAGAACAGTGGTTGCCAGATGCTGGGGGATGGGGGAAAAGGGAAGTTGCTGCTCAATGGATATTGGACAACAATGTGCATACAGCTAATACCACTGTACTATACATTTAAAACCGGTTATGATGGTGACTTGTGTGTATTTTTGATCACAGTTTTTAAAAAATTCATGCTTACCCTGTAAATGTTAGTAATATGAAGACATTTTACAAGTAAGCAAAATAAAATACAGTAAATACAGACAAATAATAACCTAGGGAAATACTTCCAACATATATTTCAGACGAATTATCAATATATCTCAAATACTGATGAAAACTATACAAAGAATATAATCAGTGCATTCACCAAAAAGTGAGTTAATATACGAAAACATACCATCTTCACTAGCACTCAACAAATGCCAAAAAAAGCCAACCCTACTGTGACCACTTTTGGCCTAATATCTGGAAATTTTAAAATAATATACAGCACTCTGTGTTGAGAATTCTGGGAAAATGGTTATTCCCAAGAACAGTTATCTCCTCCAGACAGGGCATAAATTGATACATGCCACTGCTGATCCATGAGTCACTATTACTGATTATATGATGGTGAAATTATTCTAAGGAGACGGTTAAAGAAGTGCATAAAGAATACTGTGTAGAAATGTTTATCAATAAATTATTTTCCATTGGTCCCAGATTGTGATCTTTAATTACTATCCACCACTGTAAAGAATCAGGAGTCATAGGAGAAATGGTCGCTTTCAGATCTGGGGCAAGATTGCACAAGTGAGTCTGCACTACCCAGAGAGCAAGGAAGGCTTGTTAAAGCAGCTGGGCTGGCCGGCTGTCAATTCACTCTCCTTACTGGAGGGATGTCCTTGGGGAACAGGAAAGAAAGCAGGTGACTGAGGTCTTATCTTCTTGTCAATTAAAGCTTCAATATAGACTAGCTGCTAAGAGGAAGAGATGGTATCTATGGAATGCCCTTAGCAGAAGTCCCCAGCTACAAGATTGCTTACAGTAAATAAACCCAGAGTCCCTCAGGCATGCTTCACTAGAGAATGTCCCAGAGCAGTTTGATAACTCTCTGGAGTATAAATTGGAATGTTTCACAATTTAAATTTTATGATTCAAATGTGCCTTCTGTATGAGGAACTCTGTGAATTTCCCTTAGAGACTCTGTCTCCAGATCTGAATTATTAGTGATACGGGAAGGAAGGACATGGAGGACAAAACTTGAGGTCTCAGATATCTCTCTGCTTCACCCCAGCCTCTTGACTGCCTAAAAGTTGTCAGTAAAGTTTGACGCTGGTTCCTATGCTTGATTTGACAACTGGCCTGTGTATTAGCTCAGTGACAAAGACAACTTGGATACTGTCAAAAGGACTGAGGAGCCAACCTGAAAATGCTTTCAATGGGCAAAATGGAACCATGTGAAAAGTAATGAGTAATAATTGCTGTGGATTGAAACAAAACAAATATGTTTAAATCCATGATGCTAAACAAAACTATCCAAATAAAACCCTCTTTGGTCACATTTATAGGGTGTTGTAAGTACTCTTGCCTGGAGAATCCCATGGACGGAGGAGCCTGGTGGGCTGCAGTCCATGGGGTCGCTAAGAGTTGGACA
Source organism: Bos indicus (assembly GCF_029378745.1). Taxonomy (NCBI): domain Eukaryota; kingdom Metazoa; phylum Chordata; class Mammalia; order Artiodactyla; family Bovidae; genus Bos; species Bos indicus. The sequence continues at coordinate 56,916,057 of NC_091763.1, read as the reverse complement.
CAACTGAGCGACTTCACTTTCACTTTTCACTTTCCTGCATTGGAGAAGGAAATGGCCTCCCACTCCAGTGTTCTAGCCTAGAGAATCCCAGGGATGGGGGAGCCTGGTGGGCTGCTGTCTATGGGTTCGCACAGAGTTGGACACGACTGAAGTGACTTAGTAGTAGTAGTAGTAGTGGGTGCTAAGTCGCTTCAGTCATGTCCAACTCTCTATGACCCTAAGGACTGTAGCCCACCAGGCTCCTCTGTCCACGGGATTCTCCAAGCAAGAATACTGGAGCGGGTTGCCATGCCCTCCTCCAGGGGATCTTCCTGATCCAGGGATTGAATCCACATCTCTTATGTCCTCTGCATTGACAAGCAGGTTCTTAACCACTGGTGCCACCTGGGAAGCCCTTATAGGGTGTTAGGAAACCAAATTATTATTTTGAAAATTGGTAAATCAAAGGAAAGAAAAAAGTATTAGACTTCCTTTCCCATACCTTAGGGTAATCAGATTGTCGATGAAGGGATGTTTCTCTTTATAGAAGTATTCTAATCAATAAATGAAGAAAGTGATAAAATATCACCCTTTTGTAACCTCTACTAGATTCCTGGACAGGGGCAATGATCAGTGCTGCTTGCCAACCACAGCATATAACACCTGAGAAGCAGTCTTGCAAAAAATAAAAGACAAAAAGACATTTTATCAAGCTTTTAGATCTAGCTGTCAATTTACCAAAAAATATAGGAACAAAGAAACATATTAAGTGATCTCACTGATTCATAGTCTGCAAAATCCAGACTCAAGGAAACACTTCAGGATAAACAACCTGATTTCTTCAACAAAAAAGCTGCAAGGAAAAAAATAATTTGGGGGAACCTATAGATCAAATGAGATCTAGGAGGTATTTCAACCAATGTGAATATGTGGACCTTATCTGGATCTAGGTTCAAAAAATAGATGACAAAAACAAACAAAAACCTATAAAATGAATTAGAGAATTGTGAATAAATTGGATATTTTATGGTCAAGGAATTACTGTTAAAATTTTTAGATGGAAAACGTAAAGACAATAATGGTACTGTGTTTATGTTTCTGATAAACACACAGACTGAAATATTCTTATATAGTGTCTAGGACTGATTTCCAAACAATCCAGTGTAAAAGGGAATGGAGGGAGGTGTAGACACAAAATCGGCCTTTTTGATAACTGTTGAAGTAAAATAATGGGTAACTAGGTTTATTATATCTTGTCTCTATTTTTACATGACATAACTTTAGTTTTAAAAAGGAGACTGGCTGCTGTGTACAGAAGTGGCTGCAGCAGGGGGAGGCCAGAAAGGCAGAAGCAGGTAACCTCTTAGGAAACTACTCAGAAATCAGGCACTAGATATATGGCAAAAACCACCACAATGTCCAAGAGTAATTAGCCTCCAATTAAAATAAATTAAAAAAATCAGGCACTGGATGTATGGCAAAAACCACCACAATGTCCAAGAGTAATTAGCCTCCAATTAAAATAAATTAAAAAAAGAAATCAGGCACTGGATGTATGGCAAAAACCACCACAATGTCCAAGAGTAATTAGCCTCCAATTAAAACACATTAAAAAAAGAAATCAGGCACTGGATGTATGGCAAAAACCACCACAATGTCCAAAAGTAATTAGCCTCCAATTAAATAAATTTAAAAAAGAAATCAGGCACCACTGGATGTATGGCAAAACCACCACAATGTCCAAAAGTAATTAGCCTCCAATTAAAATAAATAAATTTAAAAAAGAAATCAGGAACTGGATGTATAGCAAAACCACCACAATGTCCAAAAGTAATTAGCCTCCAATTAAAACAAATAAATTTAAAAAAGAAATCAGGCACTGGATGTATGGGAAAACCCACCATAATATCCTAAAGTAATTAGCCTCCAATTAAAATAAATAAATTAAAAAAAGAAATCAGGCACTGGATGTATGGCAAAACCACCACAATGTCCTAAAGTAATTAGCCTCCAATTAAAATAAATAAAAAGAGAAATCAGGCACTGGATGTATGGGAAAACCCACCATAATATCCTAAAGTAATTAGCCTCCAATTAAAATAAATTAAATTTTAAAAAGAAATCAGGCAGTAGATGGCGCTATCAGAAGGGAGATGAGCAGGGCTCAGATGCTGGGTAATTTGGAAAGTACCTAGAGCCACACAACTTTCTGATGGATCTGATGTGAAGTATGATAACATTCTCTCTCAGTGGGTAAAGAATTCACCTGCAGTGCAGGAGACACAGGTGGGTTTGATCCCTGGTGGAGGAAAATGACAACCCATTCCAGTATTCTTGAAAAATCCCAAGGACAGAGGAGCCTGGAGGGCCACAGTCCCTGAGGTCACAGTCAGATACAGCTGAGCGACTATGCACACACATGATAATATTGGGGCTTCCCAGGTGGCACTAGAGGTAAAGAACCCTCCTGTCAATGCAGGAGTCATAGGAGATGCAAGTTTGATCCCTGGGTGGGGAAGATCCCCTGGAGGAGAGCATGGCAACCTATTTCAGTATTCATGCCTGGAGAATCCCATGGACAGAAGAGCCTGGCAGGCTATAGTACATAGGATCACAAAGAGTCAGATACGACTGAAGCGACTTAGCGTAACACACAGCACATAAGAATACTGTCATTATCTTTAAGGCTTAGAAATACCATTATTTGTACACTCTATTTTATAGCTTTTTCACCATGTTTAAAATGTTTTAAATAAGCTTATTTTTAATCAAAAATATTTTCTTTTAAAAACAATTATTGAGGAAACAGTAGTTCAAAGAGGCTTATCATCTTTGAAAGAATGGGATAATATGTTCAATAATATTCTGGGGTTATGATTTACAGAATAAAGGCCCATTATCTCATCTGAAATCTTTGCTGCCAGATGTTTCAGAACTCAGAATTTTTCTGACTTCAGAAAGGTAACATAGCACATATAGTATATTATACCATCCTCAGGCAGGGTCTAAAGACGTTTCCTTTAATCAAATGTGTTAATATTTCTGTAGTAAAGTATATGAGTAGTCATACTAAGTGAGATAAAGATCATAAATGGTCTTAGATTGGGTTAGGTATATTAACTGAATTTTGGAGCCAAACTTATAAACACATCTTTTGGTATTCAGAATCTTTTAGAGTTTGGTAAGGTCCAAAAGGAATTTTAACTCACTGTGGCACACATGTCTTGAGTGCCCCCATCATCAGGACCTTCTCACTGGCAATTAAAGCAGGAAATCAACAACACTAATAGAAGGTGGGGATATGCCAGGCAGCGGGAATAAGAGAAAGACACGAGGTTGTCAGAAGTGGGCTGTGTTCAGGAACAAAACAGCCCAGTTGGATTTGTTCTGTTTGACAGAGTCTAAGATTGCATATTCTAATAAAGTAGGCAACTGCTGTTTGAAAGGCTGTGTTTAGTAACTCTCCCTTAATCACTATCAGCATGCTGCTTTTTATTAGCAGGCTGTGTGAGTGTGTGTATAATATTTCTAAGGTTAGGAACACTGGTAAGACTTCACAGAATTTACCTCTCTGGGTAGTAAGTAGCTGGCAAGGCTCTCTGAATCATTAATACAGCAAGGATGACTAAGAACATTCCTGTGGTTTGGGCCCATGCCATTCAGCAGGAAGCAAAACATTAAGACTTTCTGAGCAATGAACTCAGCAGCCTCTTCCACAGGAGGCCACAGGATCCATCACGGAAGCGACCAACTCTGTGGACCTCTGATTCAGACTTGACAAGAACATACCCACACTGGTGTAATCTGCTGAATGGAGTGCAGTTTGTTAAGAGAGCTGTATGAATTTTTTAGCCTTGCAAAATGAAAATGCCATTAAACCCCTAGCGTGATTGAACAGAATAAACTGAGGGTCATTTCAATGCTTAGAGACTGCAGGTAGGACAAGCCATTCTTGGAAGACAATTTGGGTGGGATCTGCTCTTACGGATTCACTGACAGCTTGGGCTTGTTACCTAAAAAAGGAAGGGGCTACATTACATCTTCACAATTGGCACATTTTTCCATCAGGACTGTGGCAAAGGGCTGGCCCCTGACATAATGGATATGCCAGGGGTGGGAGGGGGGATTCTTGGGGGCATAGGTCTGTGGCTGACAGCAAAGGGCTGGGGCCTTGATAACTGTTGGGGAGGGGTTCTCACTCCAGACATGGCTGCCTTCCACAAATGCTCTCTCCCTTCCCACAGCAGGGGGAATGTTTTACAATCGAAGGCTCTTCGGTTCTGCAAGGAGATCCAACCAGTCCCTCCTAAAGGAAATCAGTCCTGAATATTCATTGGAAGGACTGATGTTAAAGCTGAAATTCCAGTAGTTTGGCCACCTGATGGGAAGAAGTGACTCATTAGAAAAGACCCTGATGCTCAGAAAGATTGAAGGTGGGAGAAGAAGGGGACACAGAGGATGAGATGTTTGGATGCATCACCGACTCAACGGATGTGAGTTTGAGTAAATTCTGGGAATTAGTGATGGACAGGGAGGCCTGGCATGCTGCAGTCCACGGGGTCACAAGGAGTCAGACACGACTGAGCGACTGAGCTGAACTGAACTGCTCTTTGGTTGCTGTGATTTCCACATTCTCAATGACACCCACTGATCGCTCCACTGGCGCTCAGGGAGAACAGCACAGTGGCATCCTTCTGCTGTGAACTGTTACAGCATGGACCTACTGTGTTTCAGATACTGTGCTGGGCTTGACACTGGCCTCACACTGCTTATAAGGCAAGAAGAAAAAAACATACCTAGCTTTGGAGTCAGAAAAATCTGGGTTTGAGTTTATCCTTTTTCAGTATCTTGCTACGGGATCTGTGGCAAAGGCTTTTAACCTCTTGTCAAAACTTGTGAAAAGAAGGGTAAGAATATGTACCTTGGACATGGAGAAATGAAAACCACAGCACACTGTTGGTGGGAATGTAAATTGGTTCAGTCACCTTAGAAAATAGGATGGAAGTGCCTCAAAAAACTAAAAACAGAATTACCATGTAATCCAGCAATCCTATTCCTGGCTATATGGTGAAAAAAAAAGAAAATACTAATTCAAAAAGATACACGCACCTCAATGTTCGTAGCAGCATTCTGTACAATAGCCAAGATATGCAAACAACCCAAGTGCCCATCCACAGATAAATGGATAGAGAAGATAGAGGTGAGGTATATAATTGCGTATATATACGCACACATACACACAATGGAATATTACTCAGCCATAGAAAAGAATTAAGTCGTATTATTTGCAACAATGTAGATGAACCTAGAGGGTATTATACTTAGTGAAATAAGTCAAAGAAAGATAAACACTCTTTGTTATCACTTACATGTGAAATCTAAAAATAAAGAAATGCAAATAACAAAACAAAAATGAATACATACCTTGTAGCTTTGACATGGTGATCAAATAAGATAATGTAGATAACTTTCTTCCACTGAAGATAAACAGTGAAGGTCTCATAGCTAGATTGGTTAGGGGAGCTGGAATTCCAGTTTCTCTAACTCAAGGGCCTGAGGCGTTGACAGGCTGCATTCAGAGCTATTTTGGAGGGATCACTCGGGCTGGCTGGGCTAGGCCAATGGGTCCCTTTCCAGCTTTCATCATAGCAGTCAACATCACAAACTTCACTAAATTACTAGGAGTGTTTCCAGGGACTTGGAGTCCAAAGCAGAAGCAGTGAATACATGGCCTGACTCCAGGTGAACAACTGTGCTGAGCAAGTATCAATACTTGAGAGTAAGCTCTGATCCTTACCACTTCACGCTTCTCCACTTCAAACCAGCGGGAGATTCCAGGTAAACTCTGCACCAAGTATAGTGATGTTCTTTCCACCCAGAGACTCTATGAAATACAAAACAAATTAATTTGTTACCAAGTTCCCAAGTTACCTTCTTTCCAGTTACTAAGCAATGACTAATGTTTGCCATTCAATTTTACCAAGTTTTCAGTCTTTGTCAGCTTTTCTTTAGTATTCATTCCAGTGCTTCAGCAATCTCCTTGCACTCAGGAAGCTATCTCAGTAAGACATGCTGAAGCTTACGTTAATTTCATTGTATATAATCTGAAACTTTTTTCTGTGCAGAATACATGATATACTTCAGACAATAATCTTAAAAATGTAAAAACAAGTCATCACATTCTTTCCTTTTTCTCTAAATTTCTAATTTAAAGTTTCTCCACTCCTCAAGGGGGTCTAGCCATTTTTCCTTGGAATGGAATATAGTATCAAGCTAATCATCATGAGGTTAGACAGAATCCTCAAGAAGGAAAGGGCTTTAGGAATCTCATAGCCTAATCTTTCTGTATTAAAGATGAAAGACATTAGCCCTCCAAAAGGCATGTGTACTGTGCTTAGTCTTGTCTGACTCCTTGTGACCCTATGGGCTGTAGCCCATCAGGCACCTCTGTCCACGGGGATTCTCCAGGCAAGAATACTGAAGTGGGTAGCCTATTTTCCAGGGGATTTTCCTGACCCACAAATCGAACCAGGGTCTCCTGCATTACAGGCAGATTCTTTACCAGCTGAGCTACCAGGGAAGCCCAAGGGGCATGTGACCTGCTCAAAGCTACATTCTCATCACCTGTACTGCCAGCCCCAGGACCCCTGCACTAGAATGTCTGACTCCCCCATGGCTACAGTTACTGTGCCATGTGCACTGCTGTGATCCAGGAGGATCTGTACTTGGAGCTGGGCCTCCCTCTGGCCAGGATGAGCACCTCCATGACATGTGAAATCACAGGTGCCTTTGGTAAGAGCTGCTGTTGACAATGGGTCTCTCTTTCGTCAACAGGCTTCTGCATTTCTGCCTCATGTTTCCTGGTTAAACAAAGCGTATTCCTACGTGTAGTAAACCTGACAAAGTTCCTGAAACTCTGCCATTCAACAACAACAACAAATCGAAGGATTTCTCTGTGCCAGCCAAGATCTAATGAGATGAATATGGCAGCAGCCCTGTGACAGGACGCCAGAGCACTCTGCTGGTGACGAGGGGTGAAGCAGATCAAGAAGGGCTGAGGGGGCTTCCCTGGCGTCTCAGTGGAAAAGAATCTGCCTGCCAATGCAGGAGACATAGGTTCGATCCCTGATCCGGGAAGATGCCACATGCTGAGGAGCAACTTATCACGTGTGCGACAACGATTCAGCCTGTGTTCCAGAGCTGGGGAACCCCAACTACTGAGCCCACATGCTCTAGACTGTGTTCTGCAACAAGAGAAGCCACCGCAATGAGAAGCCTGAGCACCGCAACTAGAGAGTAGCCCAGCTTGCTGCAATTAGAGGAAAGCCTGAGTGGCAATGAAGACCCAGCACAGGTTTTAAAAAGAAGAAAGGCTCAGGGAGAAGAGAGAGGAACAGTCCAGGTGCTGGGGGAAAACAGGAGGAAGCAGGCACACAAGGCATCCTGTGGGAGGAGGATTGTGCTTCACTGAGGAGGTGACACGTGAGCGGAATTTTGAAGAGTGAGTAGGAGTTTGCCAGGCGGAGAGCGGGGGAGGCGGTGCAGGCAGCAGGAAGCAGAGATGCAAGCGGCTTGTGAAAGGGCATGGCAGGAGATGAAGGGAGGGCTCCGTGCTGCCAGAGCTGATAGAGTGGGTGAGTGGGCTGCAGCAGAGATGAGGCTTCTGGAAGGGCAGTTTGGAGACAGATGCTGAGGGTTGTGAGCACAGGAAAAAGGAGCCAGATTTATTATTTTTTTTAAGGAGGGTTGCTACACCATTGATAAATATTTAAAGTGATGGCCAAAAGGAAATGTGGTGCTGCAGAAAAAGCAATGGAGAAGGCATCAGAAAATGTGCATTCTAGTGCAGGGTCTGGGGCATTGAGAATGCCATTCTGAGCAAGTCACCTGCCTGATTCTGGGCGACCTTGGACTTTCTATCTACTGGAAACTTGCAATGAAAACTATATTATACACTAATGATCTTTAATCAGTTTTGGAAGGCAGAAAGAAAAATCATCCAGAGGGATTAGAAAATGGTCATGGACCTTTTCAGTAACATCATAGCGTTATTTTCCAGTGGTTTCCTGGCCTTGATGTTTAACCCATCAATGTCCTTGACCAAAGGACTGTGCTTTGCTTGGTCTCATCATAACACTGCAAAACTACCCAGCTTTCCCTCTGATCACTTGGCTGTGAGCGATTCCGGAGTTACTGTGAGGAGCATCAGGGACTGAAACTTAGGCAGGAGTGACAAGTGAGTTCACATCAATCACAGCTGATAGCATTAGAAGAACATTTCCCAGCTTCCCTGATAGCTCACTTGGTAAAGAATCCACCTGCAATGCAGGAGACCCCGGTTCAATTCCGGGGTCAGGAAGATCCCCTGGAGAAGGGATAGGCTACCCACTCCAGTATTTTGGGGTTTTCCTGGTGGCTCAGCTGGTAAAGAATCCACCTGCAATGTGGGAGACCTGGGTTCAATCCCTGGGTTGGGAAGATCCCCTGGAGAAGGGAAAGACTACCCACTCTAGTATTCTGGCCTGGAGAATTCCATGGACTGTATACTCCGTGGGGTCACAAAGAGTCAGACATGCTGAGAGACTTTCACTTCACTGTGATGAAAGAAGCTAAGCCCAGTCACCCAGGATCCTACATTCATTTTACATTTTTTTGCTTGGAGGGAGATACTGGGGGTTTGTATGGTCTCACTTTGTCACTGTTATCAAGGAAAGGGCAGATTATAATTTATCTGTGGAACAATTTCACCCCTTTCCCCCAGTAAGGCTGTGAGAAACCTTGCTCTTTCTGGCTGAGAGAGAACTAGCAAGGCTTATCAGAACTGAGGATGGAAAACTCAACCCATGCAAAGAATCTATGGTTGGTCCTCTCAGATGTCTGAGTTACACATCATTCTATCGAGAAAAAGCAGCAGAAGATAGCACGGTCTCTCTCACTGGGCCAGGAGCCTCCCCAGTGGTTCTATCTCAGAATCACCTGTTCCTTCAGTATCCTTTACTCATGCCAGTCTCCCGTATCTGAGAATAAATACCTGAGGTTCCCACAGTTGGTTCAACATGAATGAATGGAGGACTGAGCTGAACCCTGAGATCTCAAAAACTGGACAGAGGACCACTGCCATTAGAGTCATCATAAACTTCAGGGCCTCCTCTGTGACCCAATGAGTCAGAATTCCCAGGCCAAGAAATCTGCTTGGTTAGAAAACAACTCATGTCACCCTGATAAGTGGTAGAGTTTAAGAATAATTAGACCACCTTTTGGTTTTATCACCTGTGTCTTGAGTAAATACTTAACAAGCATCTTGATATAAAAAGCTATTTGAGGAAACCATGTATCATAAGAATTGCTCAGTACCTTGAATTCATTCTCTTTATCTTTTGTGCCTTTGTGAAACGGTCTGTCGTAGCGGAATTTCCAGATGTGATTCACTTTATAAAAACTTTTGATGTTGTCTGGAACACCTTCTCTCTGAAGGACCTCCTGGCTTTCTGGGATGGGAGTCACGGCGTATATCTGCAAATCTAGAATTCAAGAGTCAAGGAGGGAACCTGATTTGGCAGACTCCCTGGGGCATGTGGCTTGACCTGAGCTATGGCAGAAAGAAAGGGATGGTGAACAAGCAAGTGTTTCTACTGGGGTAAAGTCAAAACTGCCAAGAAGGTACCAAGAACTCAGTTCATAGCAAATCACTTCTCAAACTACAAGCCTTAAAATAGCTTCACATAGGTCATTTTGACAAAGTACCAGTTTGAAATTTCTATTTCCTATGAATTCATTTATCATAGATTTTTTTGGGGAGTGGGGGTAGGTTTGAATGGCTTGGATCCTAGGTACTAAGGATTGTATTAATTTTAACCCTTGTTTATGAGGCTTTTATCTTTTATCTTTAGTGCATGTATGGTCCTTTTAAAATGTGTTTGTAAAATAATGTATAAATACCTATACAATCAAAGACAGCAACTGGTACTGATAGTAACTCATATGTTCCTTGTCTCTAGCCTTCGCACATTTGAGGTATCCACTCTCCCAAACCTTGTATTGCATAAGCAGAGTGTTTAGTTATAGTTGGTATTTTTGAAAACTACATTAAAGAGGTATTATATTTACTTATAAATTTACCATCTTTTCTTCTCATTCAAAGAAAGATAGCAAAATCTTTTCCCTTAAGTAATTGCTTGCTTCTGGTACATTTAAGTTTCTACTTTGGAATAGTATCCGTAATTTTCAGGCGGGGATTTCTGATCTTCTTTAAGATTGTCAATTTCAGGAAGAAAGAACAATTCATAAAGGAGTCCTGGAGTGAAGTTTCTTTGTCTCTAATGCCTGTGTAATTTCAGTTGAGTTGTTTATGTTTGCACAATGGGAGTGTCGATTACACGACAATTGTTAAATGCTATCCGGAATGCCATGGTTAAGAGTCCCTGAAAGATATAGGGCTACCTCTTCCTCTTCCCTTTCATCCAGAATAAAAATATCAAGGGAAAAGTGGGTAAGTGATATATGCCAGTAAACATAATGCTATCATTTCCTTGAACTGAAGTAGTTTCTACAGGGTGTGTGTGTGCGTGTGCGCACATGGGCATACTCAGTTGCATCTGACTCTTTGAGACCCCATGGACTGTAACCCAATAGGCTCCTCGGTCCATGGAATTCCCTGGGCAAGAATACTTGAGTGGGTTGCCATTTCTTTCTCCAGGGGATCTTCCCGATTCAGGGATTGAACCCACATCTCATGCAGTGGCAGGTGGATTCTTTACCATTGAGCCACCTGGGAAGCCCATTTCTACAGGGGATGCCAGAGGAAAATTATTCTAGGGGAAATCCTTAAAAAGGAGCTTTTAAAGCAGGGTTGAGATATAGAAAAGCTGCAACTAAAAGGAAAAAAATAATTCTCTTAACAGAATCCTTAAGGGGTTTCTTTTCAACTGACATTATGAGAATATCTAGCATAATTCTGTTTGGAAGGAGCGAAGCTAAAATTAAGATGATGAGAAAGAAGGAGAATGAGAACAGGGCTACTGACAAGGGGCCAGTGCCTGAAGCACCTGCACAGAAACACTCTGCAGCCAAAGGCCAGCAGGACCTAGTCAGAATCTGGTCTTTCTAGGTGTGGATACACTGAGCTTCTGCCTGGAAGATGGTCTCGTCGGGTTGGTTGGCATGCTGCATGGCGATGGCGTGGGGGAACTCGTTCAGCATTCTCTGCTGGAAGGCCTCCAGTCTTTCGTAGTCATGCCCTCGACACACAAACTCTTTATTCTGGAGGTAAAATCAGAAAAAGAAACATTAGGACTGTGTAATTGAGTGCAATCACTACAGAGAGAAGCCAAAATATGCAACACTGGCAGTAACTAAGCATAGGCCCAACATCAATAGAATATAACCAAAAAAACCCACACTGGAACAGTCTAGAGAATTTGTACGAATATTAAGAATACAGGGCAAAGGTCAGAAGCATCATTCTCTATTGCTTCTAGTAAGTTACACAGCATGCCTCACTCTTCCAGGTTCACCTGCATGAGGTGCAAAGGAGTGTCTGATTCTCAGAGCACCAAAGTACAAAACAAAGCAACCGTGTTCCCTCCAAATGTTAGTGAACACATGTTACAGAGTATTTTAAAAACTGTATAACGAAGTTAAGTGGGCAAATTCTCAATTTGGAAGAAAGCGAAGTAAGCACAATCCCTAAAAATACATTTTATGCATCCTTTCTATAAAGGTCACAGAGATCGGTCTTAACCCTTTCACACCTAGATCCTTCCATGGAGAGGAAGGCCAAGCCGCCTGCATGCCAGCTCTCAGCAGGGCTGCTGCTGCAAGCATCCCTGCCACCCCTGACTCTGCTCAGCGTCCTGTAGCCAGGACCTCTGTTAACTGACTAAAGCCAACATTGGGGACTTTTAAGGCCTTGCTAAATGTTGGACAAATTTTTGTCTGTTTCTGGTTTGTTTTTACAATACATGTAAATATTCTGTTAGTTAGGACTCTCTCATTCAGGTAAAAACGGTGAAGGTTATCCTTGATGGAGGCCACAGAGCTGGCAGAATGGGGACCTTCTCAACAAGTACCTTCACGATCTGGTTATCGATATGGAACAACTGTTCCTGACAGTTTAAAGTGAAAGTATTAGTCACTCAGTCATGTCCTACTCTATGTGACCCCATGGACTGTAGCCCGCCAGCCTCCTGTATTCTCACCTGGAATTCTTTAGGTGAGACTACAGAAATGGGTAGCCATTCCCTTCCCAGGGGGTATTCCTGGCCCAGGGATCGAACCCAAATCCAGTGCAGGTGGATTCTTGACTGTCATGAGCCACCAGGGAAGTTTAATGATAGTCTAATGATAATGAAATTATAATTGTTAAGCACAGCCAGCACATACCTTATTTAACCCAAAGACACTTGAGAGGGTGTCCCCCACCACCATTTTGTAGCTGGGAACTGAGGATCAAGGTCATTACATACATTGTCCACATGTATGAGATTTAAGCTCAGGTCTGAGTCCAAGGCCTTAGCTCCCACTGTTCTGAACATGGCCTGGTACGTAGAAAAACTCCTAAGAGCTACAGAGACCAAGAAAGATTGCGGGATAAGATGCCCTGAGGATCTTTAAGGAGTAAAGTGCTTCGTGGTCTGGGGAGTTAAGGCCCAATGATCTCAGCAGTTCTCAGCTCTGGGAGGTTTCTGTGATTGCACCAAATGCAGTGAGGAAGCACTCTGGGCCAGAGTGAGGAAGTTAGAAACCACTCTGGGAAAGGGGCTCAGGGTTGCAGCTGAGAAAAAGCAGCTGCAGGCAGAGGAACCAAGCAGCAGAACTGAGCTCTGAGAACCTGCCACAATGCCTCACAAGTCACTCAATAAACCAATAAACCCCTGAGAAACACAAGCTAAGACAGACTCCTTAGGAATCAGGATTGCCCTCCCCACAAACAATCCTATATTTAAAATTTCTTGATTGAAGTCATACCTTCTGATGCTTTGTTATTTATTTTGCTCAAAATATATTCAACAAGGACCTACTGTATAGCAAAGGGAACTCTACTCACTACTCTGTAATAACCTATATGGGAAGAAAATCTAAAAAAGAATAGATACATGTATCAGTTCAGTTCAGTTGCTCAGTCATGTCCGACTCTTTGCGACCCCATGGACTGCAGCACGCCAGGCCTCCCTGTCCATCACCAACTCCCGGAGTTTACTCAAACTCATGTCCATTGAGTCAGTGATGCCATCCAACATCTCATCCTCTGTCGTCTCCTTCTCCTCCCGCCTTCAATCTTACCCATTTCAGGGTCTTTTCAAAACAGTCAGCTCTTTACATCAGGTGGCCAAAGTATTAGAGTTTTAGCTTCAACATCAGTCCTTCCAATGAACACCCAGGACTGATCTCCTTTAGGATGGACTGGTTGGATCTCCTTGCAGTCCAAGAGACTCTCAAGAGTCTTCTCCAACACCACAGTTCAAAAGCATCAATTCTTTGGTGCTTAGCTTTCTTTATAGTCCAACTCGGAGAAAGACTGGCCAAAGAGGCCTTGTGATTGCCAGCCTCATCCATACATGACTACTGGAAAACCATAGCTTTGACTAGACAGATTGTTGGCAAAGTAAAGTCTCTGCTTTTTAATATGCTGTCTAGGTTAGCCATAGCTTTTCTTCCAAGGAGCAAGCATCTTTTAATTTCATGGCTGCAATCACCATCTGCAGTGATTTTGGAGCTCCCCAAAATAAAGTCTGTCACTGTTTCCATTGTTTCCCCATCTATTTGCCATGAAGTGATGGGACCAGATGCCATGATCTTTGTTTTCTGAATGCTGAGTTTTAAGTCAACTTTTTGATTCCCTTGTTTCACTTTCATCAAGAGGTTCTTTAGTTCTTTGCTTTCTGCCATAAGGGTGGTGTCATCGGCATATCTGAGGTTATTGATATTTCTCCCAGCAATCTTGATTCCTAGTTGTGCTTCCTCCAGCCCAGCATTTCTCATGATGTACTCTGCATAGAAGTTAAATAAGCAGGGTGACAATATACAGCCTTGATGTACGCCTTTTCCTATTTGGAACCAGTCTGTTTTTCCATGTCTAGTTCTAACTGTTGCTTCCTGACCTGCATGCAGATTTCTCAAGAGGCAGGTCAGGTTGTCTGGTATTCCTATCTCTTTCAGAATTTTCCACAGTTTGTTGTGATCCACACAGTCAAAGGCTTTGGCATAGTCAATAAAGCAGAAGTAGATGTTTTTCTGCCATTTATGGGGTCACCCAGAGTCGGACATGACTGAAGTGACTTAGCAGCAGATGTTTTTCTGGAACTCTTGTGCTTTTTTGATGATCCAGCAGATGTTGGCAATTTGATCTCTGCTTCCTCTGCCTTTTCTAAATCCAGCTTGAACATCTGGATGTTCATGGTTCACATACTGTTGAAGCCTGGCTTGGAGAATTTTGAACATTACTTTACTAGCATGTGAAATGAGTGCAATTGTGCGGTAGTTTGAGCATTCTTTGGCATTGCCTTTCTTTGGGATTGGAATGAAAACTGACCTTTTCCAGTCCTGTGGCCACCACTGAGTTTTCCAAATTTGCTGGCATATTGAGTGCAACACTTTCACAGCATCATCTTTCAGGATTTGAAACAGCTCAACTGGAATTCCATCACCTCCACTAGTTTTGTTTGTAGTGATGCTTCTTAATGCCCACTTGACTTTGCATTCCAGGATGTCTGGCTATAGGTGAGTGATCACATCATTGTGATTATCTGGCTTGTGTAGATCTTTTTTGCATAGTTCTTCTGTGTATTCTTGCCACCTCTTCTTAATATCTTCTGTTTCAGTTAGGCCCATACCATTTCTTTCTTTTATTTAGCCCATCTTTGCATGAAATATTCCCTTGGTATCTCTAATTTTCTTGAAGAGATCTCTGCTGCTGCTGCTGCTAAGTCACTTCAGTCGTGTCTGACTCTGTGCGACCCCATAGACGGGCAGCCCACTAGGCTCTGCCGTCCCTGGGATTCTCCAGGCAAGAACACTGGAGTGGGTTGCCATTTCCTTCTCTAATGCAGGAAATAAAAGGTAAAAGTGAAATCACTCAGTCGTGTCCGACTCTTAGCGACCCCATGGACTACAGCCTACCAGGCTCCTCTGTCCATGGGATTTTCCAGGCAAGAGTACTGGAGTTGTGTAAAGAGATCTCTAGTCTTTCACATTCCATTGTTTTCCTCTATTTCTTTGCACTGATCACTGAGGAAGGCTTTCTTCTCTCTCCTTGCTATTCTTTGAAACTCTGCATTCAAATGGGTATATCTTTCCTTTTCTCCTTTGCCTTTCACTTCTCTTCTTTTCTCAGCTATTTGTAAGGCCTCCTCAGACAACCATCTTGCCTTTTTGCATTTCTTTTTCTTGGGGATGGTCTTGATCACTGCCTCCTGTACAATGTCACGAACCTCTGTCCATAGTTCTTCAAGCACTCTGTCTATCAGATCTAATCCCTTGAATCTATTTCTCACTTCCATTGTATAACCATAAGGGATTTGATTTAGGTCATACCTGAATGGTCTAGTGGTTTTTCCTTACTTTCTTCAATTTAAGTCTGAATTTGGCAATAAGGAGTTCATGATCTGAGCCACAGATACATGTATACATGTAACTGAGTTGCTTTGTTGTATACCTGAAACTAACACAACATTGTAAATCAACTATACTCAATATAAAATAAAAAAATTTAAATATAAATTTCCTTGATAAAATAATACATATCTTCTTGCATATTACTGAAGTCCCCAAATAAGTATCTGAAAACTGAAACAGTTCTAAAGCAATGCTCATATGTCACAACAGTTTGTAAAATTAGGGGAATGCCTCTAAGTGTAAGGTCATTCAAAGGTAGTAAGAAATAATTTTGGAATAAACACAAATTTGGGGACTAATATTTGAGTTATGGAGAAATAAAAAGGAGATAAGCTTTCTTTCCATCAATTATTTTTTAAAACCATAGTTTTGAGATATAGTTCACAAGCCATAAAATTTACCCTTCTATAGTATGCAATTCAGTTGTTTTTGGTATATTCACAGAGTTGTGCAACTATCAGCATTATATAATTTCAGATTATTTTCATTACTGCAAAAAGAAATTTGTACCCATTAGCAGTCACTCCCCAGCTCTCCCTCCCCTTGGCACCTGGCTAATCTACTTTCGGTTTCCATGGATTTACCTATTCTGGACATTTCATATAAATGGAATTACATAACATGTGGCTGTTTGTAACTGGCTTCTTTCACTTAACATAATATTATCAAGCTTCACTCATTTTGTAGCCTTATCAGTACTTCATTCCCTTCTTATTGCTGAATATTCTATTGTATAGCTATGCCATGTTTTGTGTATCCATTCATCAGTAGATGGGCATTTGGACTTTTAGGCAATTGTGCATAATGCTGCTGTGCATACTCATGTACATGTCTTTGTGTAGCTCTGGATGCTGGGAAAGATTGAGGTCAAGAGGAGAAGGGGGCAACAGACAATGAGATGGTTGTATGACATCACTGACTCAACAGACATGGGTTTGAACAAACTTCAGGAGTTGGTGAAGGACAGGGAAGCATAGCATGCTGCAGTCCATGGGGTCACAAACAGTTGGACAGGACTTAGTGACTGAACAACAATTTGTTAATAGTTAATTTTTAAAATTGTCTTTCTTTAAAAAGGAAATATATACCTATGGGATAAAAAATTCCCAAATAGTATAAGCATAGAATAAAAAGTAAATATCTTTCCCATTCTTGACCTCAATCATCCTCCTCAGACAAATCACTATTCAAAGATATTTTATGCATTTAAACACTGTCGATAAAGAACTCATTTTCCATAAGGGTAAAAAAAGCTACCTCAATAACACAAACATATCAATTTATTTGAGCTTTATGCTTGGGGCTGGTGAACTGGGACGACCCAGAGGGATGGTATGGGGAGGGAGGAGGGAGGAGGTTAATTTTAAAATTATAAAAAAAAATAAAAAATAAAAAAAAATAAAAAATAAAAAATAAAATAAAAATTCTCTGGAAATTGATCACACAGTGAAAGGAAATTTTTAAAGTTGATATTTGTTTTTAAATCAAAGAACAGACTAGATAGAACCTGATCTCTTAAAAAGTCTAGTCCTGTGATTCCAAAGGGTGCAGTGCCATTTAGAAACCAATAGAGGGTGACGCTTCTCTTTCATTTAGAAGGAAATGCCATTTCTTTCTAGAAAAGCTGTTTTCAAAAGATGATATATTTATTGGTCTATTCCAATTGATAGATTAACAAAATTCATTTTATTAGCTGATACATCTCCTAATTTGCCAAATTTCCTTTAAAAATATGGCTCCTAAACTACTTCTGACTTTTAAAAATCTTTACACTTTTAATTACCACTAATCACACATACGTGATAGAGTTCTAGGGTACTTTATAATACACTTGTTAGCTGAATTCAGAATTTGATCAGGGCTACAATACAACTTTTATGGGCTGCTTTCTCTATTAAAAATATTAAAAATCATACTGTATGACTCATTTGGTATAAAGACAAATAATATCAATAATAACATAATGTACAATATACACAATTAAATAACAATCTAGTGTAGAGTATACACTATGGGATTCCCTGATGGCTCAACAGATAAAGAATCTGTCTGCAATGCAGGAGATGCAGGTTCAATCCCTGGGTTGAGAAGATCTCCTGCAGGAGGAAATGGCAACCTACTCCAGTATTCTTGTCTGAAAAATTCCATGGACAGAGGAGACTGGCAGGCTACAGTCCATGGGGTCGCAAACAATCGGGCATGACAGTGTGCACTCACACCCATAATATACACTATAATATGTATTTTAACATTTTAAAATATGTTAACATATGTTAAAATATGTTTAACATATGTTAAAATATGTATTTTAACCTGAAAGTTCACTGTTTTCTTCTGATTTTTAAAAGAAAACAGTTTTATGAACCATCTAAGAATATTATGGTCCCTAAGCACTGTATCTACTGTGCATAATGGATCAGGTGCCCACTCCATTCTGTTTTATGGAATAAAACAGAATCATTGCATTATTTTGAGCCAAGAGAGGAAGGGGTGGTCTGCAGCATGAGAATCATGTCTGGGCCCTACTGTGGGGTCTCCAGCTCTCTGCGCTGCTCACAGCTCCAGAATGTCCCTCCTTCCCCTCAGAACTTGGACCCAGACCCTGCACTCTGCAGGAGGTGGCTGATGACAGCCCAGGACCAGTGTGTCCACTTTCAAGACACAGTCTTTCAAATTCAGCAAGTGTTCTGAATTTGCCACTAGTTTTGATTTGGAATCAAGCTTTCCTCTGTCTGCAGGCAGGTTCATCTGCAGAGCCGACAATGTATGTGGATTCTCCTTAACCCAGCAAAGAGATTTTATACCTAGGTCTGTAGTACCCAAATTCATGGTTATTTCAATCAGTTAGATGACTGATTTGTTATTTGAGCATTTGTTTCATGCGACACTAAGTGAATCTTTGCCTATGGTGTTTAGGTATTTTATACATACATACATACACACATACACACACATATATCTTCATTCTGAAAGGCAGATACATTAACGATTATTAAAGAAGCAATGAAGTCAAATGTTTCTCCTCTCTGTCCTCCTTCAAGTACCCCCTTCCTGTATCTATTCATAGGTAGCAACAGCTGCTACTGCTGCTAAATCACTTCAGTCCTATCTGACTCTGTGTGGACGGCAGCCCACCAGGCTCCCCCGTCCCTGGGATTCTCCAGGCAAGAACACTGGAGTGGGTTGCCATTTCCTTCTCCAATGCATGAAAGTGAAAAGTGAAAGTGAAGTCGCTCAGTCGTGTCCAACCCTCAGCAATCCCATGGACTGCAGCCTTCTAGGCTCCTCTGTCCATGGGATTTTCCAGGCAAGAGTACTGGAGTGGGGTGCCATTGCCTTCTCCGACCAACAGCTAAAGGAAGATATTTAAGATTGAAAGTTTGTAATGAATTCACTCAATGTTACAAATTATTCCTGTCACTCCTCTTTAGTTGCTGGAAAAGGTGCATTCTCGTCCTTATCAATGCTTTTGAAAGTGAAAGTGAAGTCGCTCAGTGTGTCCAACTCTTTGCGACCCCATGGACTGTAGCCTCCCAGGCTCCTCTGTCCATGGGATTTTCCAGGCAATAGTCCTGGAACGGACTGCCATTTCCTTCTCCAGGGGTCTTCCCAACCCAGGGATCGAACCCAGGTCTCCCGCATTGTAGGCAGACGCTTTACCGTCTGAGCCAGCATACTGGCGGAGCTTTTAGGCGAGTATAAATGAGATGTTACAAACTGAAATGTTACGTAAGTTATTTCAGCACATAAGAGACTTGGCCAAATGAGAACAATGGTAAGAATGGAGTCAAATATTTTATTATCTGGTAGGTACCTTTCTCGAAAATTTCCCTTTGTAGAAATAGTTTCTACTAGCAATAAGTTGAATCTCTTTGCTGGGTGGCATTTATCTTTTCAAAGTCAGGTAGGACAAACAATGGTCCTCTGGAGCCTGGAGGCAGAGTTTCCACAAGATGTGAAACTGTCGTGTTTTCTGCGGTCTGCAACTCCCAGGCCCTATAGCGCCCGCCATTTTTCTCTGAGACTCACTCTATGGAAATTGCAGGCTGAACAGAAGTAATGCTACCAATTATACAAGGGAAACAACTGTAATTGTCAAAGATTGCTCCTCAAATATAATAAGCTTTGAAATGTAGGAAGAAAAAATTCAACTGATTGTTTGAAAACTTGGGAAATTATTCAAAACAAGGCATTCTATATGAGTATGATGTTTGCAAACTAAAGTTAAAAGAGAATCTCATGATGTTATTACCTGCCTTAAAAGGAAAATATGTCATTCGTATCTTAGTTTGCTTGATTGGGGTATCTATATTGGAAGCATGAAAGCAAATCAAGTAGTATATTACTTACTCTTAAGAAAAATGGAAACTTTTTCCCATAAAATCCAACTCGGAAGAACTCTGGTTCAAGACGTTGCTGGTCCATAATTTTGTCATACAAAGAGGCCTCCATCATCTAGCAAAGAACAGGGGGCATTTTAATCATGTTATCTCATCTTTTAGCTCCACCACTTTATAGAAGAGGATATTTCTTCTATAAAAAAAGAGAACGTCGCTTTAGTTCCTTTTGCAGAAAAGACATTTGACTCCTTTTCTATGCTTTAAGGCAGAGATCAGCAAACTTACTCTGTAAATGGCCAGACAATAAATATTTCAGACCTTACAAGTCACCTAATCCCTGTCATAACTACTCAATTCTTTGAGGTCCATAGGCTTCAGTTTCCTGACCTCTGCTTTAAAGGATCGAGTATATTACTACATGTTCTCACCAGAGGAAATGATTTCTATGCACATAGTCTATCAAAATATTTTCTTCATAATAAAAATTAACATGAACTCTTAGAGGCAAAATCTTTCTGGAGAATTCTTGTACTCACCTGAGCATTCAGTTCTCCTAGGTCATGGTAATTCAGGACATCTGGAAGATGTAACCTTGTACAGGTTGAACGGGGATAAACCAACAAACCAAACGGGGCCCATAGTGCAAGTGTTGTGGGGGCTGAAGGCTGTTAAGTGTGTCTTTGATGAGGTTGGAAGCATGAAGTACATAAAGATTATGGTTTCCCATTCATGGTATTATCATCCCCAGGGTTTCCAGAGAAAGACTAATATTGCAATTGAAAATATCTCCCCTTTCTCCACCCCCAGTAACAGCACCCAAAAGAGCACTTGGCATGAAGTGCAAAGCTTTGAGTTTATAAAAATCTTAGTGACTATGGCACCCAAGGGCCCTCACAGGTAAACACTGTAACCTCGCTTCTGTTCCAGGGACAGGATGCAAAGAGTAGCACAGGGACATTTTTATATGAAACTGCAGTGCCTGCCAAAGCCAGCGTGATGGGTTGAAGTTAAAACAAGGCTTTTTCTCCTTGGTTTTCCTGTTAGGAGAAATATCGATGAACTCCTGACATGAAATAGTACACCCAAAGTACAGGGCTGGCTCCTGCTAGAGGAAGAAGTTATTTGTGGTATAAGGGATACTGGGTTGTTAAAGGTTTATGAGTATTATCTCTTATATTACTACCTTGGAATGAAAAGGCAATATCATAATTTTTAAAAATATATATGTATGTGCATGTGTATATATAATCTGATGATCCTGTTTTAGAAGCCCTGAAGAGCTTAAATGTAACAAGATGATACAAAATGTTTGACCTAACAAGAATAAGGACATGGAGTACCAGAGGGACTTGCTTGAACCTTCAAGAAGAAAAGGTATTGAATTGGCGAAAGTTCATTTGGGTTTTTGTATGATGCTTCACAAAAACCCAAGCGAACTTTTTGGCTACCTCAATATAAAAGATTTGGTTTAGGGACACAGAATATTAAACTCCTTGAGCTCTTGGGTACTAAGACCTTGGTTTCAGTTTTAGCAAATAAAAACATTTCTGAAGCTAAAAATATTTGATACCTTCAGAAGTTAGCCCCTAAATCTTTCAAAATGCGTCAGCTAGCCATTTCTCCTATTTTACTGCACAGATTATGGGACTAAGAATGGAATATTACTGAGATTTGTGTGTGAGTGACAAGCTCTTCCAACAAAAAGTATTAATCCTGGGTTAAATGTTATATTTCAGATGTAGTGTTTAGAATAGATCAACAGCTTACGTTTTGCATATTAATCAAAAGCATCACACAGGTCAACATGCTATTTCTCTGGATAAATAGAGGAGTATGCTTCAGAGGAAAGGTATCTTTCAAAAGCTTTCTACAAGACACATCAAGACGATCACAAAGTTGACTTCCTAGCACCATGTGGGGAAGTTAATCTAAAAAAGGATTCCATAACCTGATTAGGATGCATGCAGGTACCTTACCCTCATCTTGCTCAGGTTTCTGTAATCATAGTAACTCTCGTACTGCTCTGCAATCTTCCGGCACAAGATGATGCCATTCTCCCAACACTGTGGACAAATGAATAACATAAATGTTAACAATCTCACGGCATTTACTAATTTCCACCCAGAGGTCAAGAGGGGACCGCTCTCAGATGATCAAGCCTTACTTCTTAAACTTTAAAACCTACCCTTAATAGTACCACTGCAATTTTAAGCATGAAAATAGCATGTAATTAACAAGTTCATTATTTAAAATATTTAGAGAGTTGAAAGTGATAACCTACAAATCATTAACATATGGTGCAAAAACAACGTTTCCTGGTATCATCTCAAAACTATTATCCTGAAGATGTGGCGTACACACACACATATACATTAGAATATTAGTCAACCATCAAAAAGAATGAAATAATGCCATTTGTAGCAACATGGGTGAACCTAAAGACTATCACGCTAAGTGAAGTAAGTCAAGGAAAGACAAACACCATATGATATCACTGTATATGGAATCTAAAATACAACCCATATCAACACATCTATGAGACAAAAACATACTCACAGACATGGAAAACATGTGGTTGCCAAGCAGGGGTGGGGAAGGAATGGATGGATGGATTGGGAGTTTGGGATTAACAGATGCAAACTAGTACATATAGGATGAATAAACAACAAGGTCCTATTGTGTGACACAGGGAACTATATCTGATATCCTGTGACAAACTGAAATGGACAAGAACATGAAAAAGAACATATATATGTACAGATGAGTCACTTCGCTGCACAGAAGAAATTAACACAACATTGTAAATCACTACACTTCAATAAAATGAAAAAAAAATAAAGTAATAATTTATAGTTAAAAAATAGACAAAACGATCATGCTGAAATAACTGCAATTCCACAATGGCCAAGCAGATGGATGAGCAGCCCCTCGGGGCTGGGATATGCGGAACTGCCACTGACCCCTAAGGTCCAATTATCCACAGCTGGCTCAGTGGATTCCTTGTTGGCCCAAGCATACTTGTAAACTCCAAGGGTCTAAGCCAGCTGGTTACTCTCAGCAGAAATGTAAAACTTCTTTGATCTAGCTCAGGTGTCTGCAAATTTTCCCACCAAACAGTAAATGCTTTAGGTGTTGTGGGCCATACAACCTTTGTCACCACTGCCATTAAACTATGAAAACATCCGCAGACACGCATGAGCTTGGCTGTGTTACAATAAAACTTTATTGACAACTGAAATATGAATTTCATATAATTTTCACAGGCCAAATACCATTCTTCTTTTTAGTTCTTTTCAGCATTTAAAAATGTAAAAGTGAGTCTTAGTTTGTGGGCTGAACTGAAACAGGCAGTGAACTGTTTGACCCATGGGCCATAGTCTCCAAGTCCTCATAAAGCACAGACTCCTGGGAATGGGCCAAGAGAGGTTCTGTAACAACTTATCTTACAGGTGGAAAGTTTACTGCAGGAGGACACAGAGGCATTTCTTTGCTATTAACGTAATGAACAGTATGTCAGTGTAGTTAGATAAATAATAGAAGAGGATAGGAAAGAAGCAATTCCCTTGCATCAAGTTTTTAGGAGTACCCAATTATGTTTTATAAAAGAATGACAGCCACTGGGTGTATTTTCATTTCCTGTTTAACCTTGGAACTTTGAAAGATATATTTAAATCTAAGACATGTATCACCAAAGCATCCAAGTGTTCAAATCAACTGGGGTCAGATTCACGTTTTTTTCCAAGAGCATTGCAAATCCTTGAAGAGGGAGCAGGTGGCAGGGAAGTGACATGCTGAATTGCTTTATTAGCTCAGGGAGGTTTTCAACACCCCATGGCAACTCTGAGTATATGACGGAATGTCATAAAATGCTGTAAATAAATTTAGTTTCATTTATTTCACCTTAAAAAAAAGTGGACTGGGACAGATTACTATGTGCCAATTTGGGGAGGTAGGGGAGGTGTGATAGTGGTTTTTCAGTTAATAAAATGCCTGGATGTTGAAACCTCTAGATGAGGGTCTCTCAAGATGGGGTTCAAGTTCATACACACTGGAATTTTCTGGAGTCCTTATTAAAATCGCAGAACCCCCTGGTGCAAGCCAGACCTACTCAATCAGAATTTGCAGGAGTGGGGCTTGGGAATCTTAATTTCAGTCAACTCTCAGGAGTTAATGCACACTGAAAATTTGAGGGCCCCCGCTTGAAGAGGTGGCCATCAATGAACTAGAAATAAAGGAGATGTGACAGTCACCTTGGGAAAGGACACAGGTGACTGGGGCCACTTACCTTGCCTCTGTCAAAGTTCTGGATGATGGCGAGGTGCAGGTGCTCCTTGCGCTGCCATTCCGTTTGCATGGGGTAGGTCAGGAACTCCCGGAGGGGCCGGTCAGACCATTCCAGCAGCTCATCATATAACAACAGCGTATATGCAGCCTCTGAAAGATAAGTGGGAAGGTGATGATCGAGACAGGACCCCAATGCAGCTGGTTCAGGACAAGCTGGATTAAGTACTTTTTTTCTGAATTTCACGATACTGAAGAACACATGTCCAGGACACATGCAACGGAAGGTGAATGAATGCGAAGCGCCCCGGGAGATGGAATTACCGGAGACTGTGTTTGATCTTTTGTTTCTCTTTGTCTTTCTCTCCTTCCCATCTATTTCCCCCACTACTGTTCATATGTACTGGCATAATAAAAATGTTTAAGGATAGCTCTGTAGCTGGTTCAAAATGTAGGGGAGACATGCTTTTGTTTGCTACATAGGTTCACTGGTAAATCCTTTGGCAGGGGACTATGGGTAGTTTCCATAGGGCATGCTTTGTTGTTGTTCAGTCACTCAGTCTTCTTCAGCCCTTTGTGACCACATGGACTGCAGCACGCCAGGCTTCCCTGTCCTTCACCGTCTCCTGGAGTTTGCTCACACTCATGTTCATTGAGTCGGTGATGCCATCCAACCATCTCATTCTGTGTCACCCCCTTCTCCTGCCATCAATTTTTCCCAGCATCAGATTATTTTCCAGTGAGTCAGCTCTTCACATCAGGTGGCCAAAGTTCTGAAGCTTCAGCATCAGTCCTTCCAATGAATATTCAGGATTGATTTCCTTTAGGATTGACTGGTTTGATCTCCTTGCTGTCCAAGGGACTCTCAACAGTCTTCTCCAACTCCACACTTTAAAAACATCAGCTCTTCAATGCTCAGCCTTCTTCATGGTCCAACTCTTACTTCCATACATGACTACTGGAAAAACCATAGCTTTGACTATATGGATCTTTGTTGGCAAAAAAGGGCATGCTTAAGAGACAAAAAATGATAGCTCATTTCTCTTGGCTAATAAAAGGCTGAAAAATGTGAAAGTGATACAGCAAGTCCCCTATATACAAATGAGTTCTGTTCTGCGAGTGTGTTCTTAAGTGTAATTTGTTCATAAGTCCACAAAGTTAGCCTAGGTACCCAACAAACACAATCAGCTTTATAGTGCTGTACTGTTATAGGTTTATAATACTTTTCACACAAATAACACATTAAAAAAACACAAAAAATAAAGAAAACCCTTTAAAGTGCAGTACCTTGAAAGTACAGTAGTATGGTACAACAGCTGGCACACAGGGGGCTGGCATTGAGTGAACAGGCAAGAAGAGTTACTCACTGAAGAAGGTATAGGAGGTGGGAGATGGCAGAGCTGAAGGATCATCAGCAATAGGAGACAGAGGGCAAGTTGCCATTTCACTCACGCTGACATTGATGGAACACACGTTCAGATCTTTGAAAGTTCAGAACTTGAAAGTTCGTATGTAGGGGACTTATTGTTTATGTGTGGGGGGGTATCAGGGTACAGACAGAATATGGAAGGGGAAAAGCTAGAGAAGAGTTCAGAGAAGAAAAACTTTTAAAATCTATTAATAACCAACAGAGAAAGGACCAGAAAGGGTAAAAGTATTGGGTAAGAGGAGTGTGCATGTGTGTGTGTGTGTGTGTGTGTGTGAGAGAGAGAGAGAACAAACTGTGTGGGCTGTGTACTCTGACACCCCCTCTGGCTGGCCCCACAAATCTTCAGTAATGGTTACTAAAGTCATGACATGTTTGGTGTAGGGGTGATTTCCTGGAGAAACATGTAAAGGGATGACATTCTATACACGTGTATAGAAATGGTGACCCACAGGCTTAAGCATGGTTGACAGGTAATGTATTTAGTAGGATACTTGCCATTCTGCAGGTCTCTTCTTTTCCTGAACCATAAATACGGCCAAATACATCAAGAATGGGAACCAGAATTCACTGTCCCTGATGAAAGACTATAATTTTTTTCACCTGACACTCTAACAGCCAACTTACTTACTAAACTGAATAAAATGATAAAACCCTTATGTTAGGTATCCATTTACCTACCATCCCCACACATGTCTGAAAAGACACAGTAGTAACTTTTAATACAATATCCATAAATGGTAATTCTTTTTCTTTACTTATTTGCTTTAAGGATAACTACACATAAGGCTCCTATGTGTACTGGAGCTCATGTGTACTGGAACTCACATGTTCCAGTACTGTGATCTGGCCATCTCAATGTATAAAATATAGTTGTGATGAGAAAGGCCTGGGTCACCATCACTATTCTCTTGTCTCTTAGGTTCTGGCTGTGTTTTCCTCTTTAATTATCTTTGGTGAGCTCAACCCAGTAACTTCAATGATTGCAGCAAAACTTTTCATCACCCACCAGCAGTCTCTTATTCCCCAGCATTCAGTGTGCAAGCTGTTATTAACATAAGTTTTCTTTAATGCAAGTGATCACATCACTCCCATGATTAAAACTAGTTAATGATTCTCAGTAACTATTAACAACAGAATGAATTTGGACTTCCTAAAGTGACACAGAAGCCTGCCCATGATCTGGTCCCTCCACTCACATTTTCCCAATGTCCCCACTTATGACGGGTAAGGACTGCTACTGTGAGCCTGCTACTGTCTCCCTAAAAAGCCTCCAGCCCCTCGACCCCATCATCACTTTTGCTGAATGAAACATGATGCATCCTGATCCAGAGGCGGCTGCCTGTCAGGGACACAGGCGCCTTCCACTGCATGGACACGGGACAGGCCCTTTCCTGGGGTGAGACGGACAGAGTGAATGTCTGCTGGAGGGTGTCGATTAATCGGTGGATGTAGAAGCAGCCAAATCTGTCACGACGTGGGTTGCCATGGAAGACTGCTTTGCAGGGGACAAGACAGACGATGATGATAACAAGATCATCAGAGCTGTACTGTATTTGAACAGCGTCCTCATTTTCCCTGAGGCCTCCTGAGATCACTTCCTAATCTTTAATTACCCACATACCCTTCTAATGCCAAGCATCTAAGAAAACCCCAAGGGCATCTTTGTTTTTCTGTCCACTCTTGCTCCTGTCACCTGAACAAACTAAGATTCCTCTCCCTTATCACACCAACCGACACCTGGGGTCCTTCACAGCCTGTTCCTTCAAGCCTTTAGCTGCTGAATAATTCCTATTTTCTTTTAATGACACAGCTCCAGAATGATCATCTTTGCCTCTCAGATTTCTCTTGTATCTCCCTGAGCTTTCAAAAAATATCCTTGAGACTAACCATGACACAGTGTAAAGGTGGAATAGTGAGTGGGGAGGCCAGAGGGAACCCCTTCCCACATCTCAGCTGCCCACAGGGAGGGACCGAAAAGGCGATGAAGGTGAAATTTACACAGAGAGAAAGTAGAGTGGTGGTGCCAGAGATGAGGAGAGGGGAAAATGGGAAGTTACTGTTTAATGTGTACAGGGTTTCAGACTGGGTGGATGAGAAGGTTCTGGAGATAGATGGTGGTGATGGTGGCCCAACAACATGGATGCACTTAATGGCCACTGAAGTGCACACTGAAAAATGGGTAAGATGGCAAATTTTATGTTATGTACATTTTGCGACAATAAATAAAAAGAAAAAAGTGGGGACTAATGAAGTGTTTCTAATCTGTAAACTGCTGTTCAAGTAACGTTTGCTCTGGGAAGGTCCAAGGGATGGCGGGAAGGTCGGGTGTGGGTGAGCTGCCCCTGAGAAGGGCGGGAAAAGAAGTAACCACTGGCGGGCTTTTTTGTTCAGTTCTTCTGTGTATTCTTGCCACCTTAATCTCTTCTGCTTCTGTTAGGTCCTTGCTGTTTCTGTCATTTACTGTATACATCTTTGCATGAAATGTTCCCTTGGTATCTCCAATATTCTTCAGGAAATCTCTAGTCTTTCCCATTTTATTGTTTTCCTCTATTTCTTTGCATTGTTCACTTAAGAAGGTTTTCTTATCTCCTTGCTATTCCCTGGATCTCTGCATGGCAGAAAGCAAAGAGAAACTAAAGAGCCTGTTGATGAAGGTGAAAGAGAGGGAAAAGGCTGGCTTAAAACTAAACATTCAAAAAACTAAGATCAAAGTATCCGGTCCCGTCACTTCATGGTACAGAGATGGGGAAAAAGTGAAAACAGTGGCAGATTTTATGTTCTTGGGCTCCAAAATCACTGCAGATGGAGACTGTAGCCATGAAACTAAAACATGCTTGCTCCTTGGATGAAAAGCTATGACATCCAAGACATCCAAAACCTAGACAGTGTGTTAAAAAGCAGAGACATCACTTTGCTGACAAGGGTCCGTTTAGTCAAAGCTACGGTTTTTCCAGTAGTCATGTATGGATGTGACAGTTGGACCATACAGAAGGCTGAGTATCAAAGAACCGATGCTTTCAAACTGTGGTGCTGGAGAAGACTCTTGAGAGTCCCTTGGACAGCAAGGAGATCAAACCAGTCAATCCTAAAGGAAATCAGCCCTGAATATTCACTGGAAGGACTGATGCTGAAACTGAAGCTTCAATACTTTGGCCATCAGATGTGAAGAGGTGACTCACTGGGAAAGAACCTGGTGCTGGGAAAGATTGATGGCAAGAGGAGAAGGGGGTGGACAGACGATGAGATAGTTGGATGGCATCATCAACTCAATGGACATGAATTTTGAGCAAACTCCAGGAGACAATGAAACATAGGGAAGCCTGGCGTGCTTCAGTCCATGGGGTCACAAAGAGTCAGACATGACTTAGTGAATGAACAACAACTGGCAGGCCAGCAGAGCAAGCTGACAGATGACCGAAGGGTGATGTGGGGAGGCGTGAAAACAAGTTACACCTGGAACAGAATTTGATTCCGGAAGATAAAGATGTATATCAGGGGTAAACGGTGTGTGTGAAGGAAACTGCAGAAAATTTTCATTAAAGGAAACGTATGCCTCTGAGGTGTCAGCAACAGACTACTGAGGTTTCTGGAACACATCAGCATATCGAAGATGTTTTATTACAATATGTTGCATGTTTATTCCTATGTATCTTTAGAAGACTGTATTGCATACTGAAAAGAGAAAGATGACTCACATCCAAAA
This sequence comes from Bos indicus, assembly GCF_029378745.1. Lineage (NCBI taxonomy): Eukaryota > Metazoa > Chordata > Mammalia > Artiodactyla > Bovidae > Bos > Bos indicus. The sequence continues at coordinate 56,886,713 of NC_091763.1, read as the reverse complement.
TTATGAACAATGTTTTTAAAAGTGTTTACAATTTTGAACAAAAGGCCATCATCACATAATTAAATATATGGGCCATCTCATTCCATCATTTTGAGAATTGTACAGGGAAGGTATCAATATGCAGAAAGAAGTAACACAGGATAAATGTGGAGATGAATCGTGCAATGGAGGGCATTGTCACAGAGGGCTGGAAAGGATTAAGCCACAAGAAACAAATCCTGTAAAGACAGAAGTTTTTCCATCAATTCCACTTTCTCCAAGGACCCACAAAAATGAGGACAGAGGAGAAATGAGTAAAATGTTATATGGGAGAAGAACTTATTTCTTATGACTTTGGGGAACATAAAAACTTCAAGCTTAGTAAACAAATTCAAGAAAACAAGATTTACACATTTTCAAAATATAAGGTGACAGATTTGGAGTTTCAGAAAACCAAAATATATCTGTTACATGTCTGCAAGAGCTTGTCCTCACTTCCCTCTCTCATTTCTTCTTTTTTTTTTTTTTAATGGGCTTCAAAATAAAGCACGTCTACTAGATTGTTTTCACAGATTAAAAAAACCAGGTTCACCATTTTTCTAATATTAGCTACAAACTACTTTCAAATGACTACTTAAACTTCTAGACAACAAAGTCAGCTAAAAAAATCTTAGTTTATTTAATCAAAACTATCAGGACATCTGTGTGAAGAGATACCGGGGCTTCCTTGGTGATTAAGGAATTAACAATATTAAAGGAGAAAAATCTGCTCTTGGGGTGTTAAAATCTGAATGCATTCTTAGTAATGCATTTATTTAAATCTCACTAGGCACTAATCTAAGAACTGAGAAGACTAAGAAGAAAATATCATCTCTGTCCTCAAGGAATTTACCTTCAACTAAAGATCTCTCAACCTACCTACCTCCCTACTTATCAACACACACACACACACACACACACACACACACATTTGTTATATAACTATGAATAAAATGATATGATAAGTACTTGAATGGAAATCTGAAAAAACTGCAATGGGAAAAGAGTAGAAAACATTAATTCAGCCCAAAGCTGGGGGTGCGAGTTGGTGAGGGAGAGAGAAGGAAGATAAAGACTTCATGGAAAAGATGATATAGGAGCTGGCTCTGAAGGATAAGAAGAAGGAACACAGTATTAGAGGTAAGCAAGAATACATTAGGCTGAATGGACAGGTGTTGTTTCAATTATGATGGGCCTTGAATAAAGACTTTGAGCTTTACTTTGCAGAAGACATGAATTGACAAAGTTACATCTAGAGAAGGGGGTGACAAAGTTTTCTCAAAGGATCAGACAGTCAATAATTTAGGCTTATAGGACATACAGTCTTTGTTGCAACTACTCAACTATGCCATTTGAGTGCTATAGCAACCATATACAATATGTAATTAAGTGGGTGTGGCTGGAGTTTTAATAAAACATTCTTTAAAAAATCAAATGACAGGGCTGCAGGTTGAAGTTTACTGATCCCTGCTCTAGTGAATAACGGGATAGTTAAGAAGCAGTCCAAGAGAGAGATAATGAAGGCCTGATTGAGGCAGTGAAACTGGAAACAATAAGAGAAAATATGGCTTTCATTTTTAGGAAGCAGAACCAACAGCACCTCATGAATGAGAGGTATCAAAGATATCATAAAGGTCTCCAGTCTGAGTCAAGAACTGGGAACTTTTAACTTTTAAGCGGTGCTCTTAGCTGATATAGTGGAACCGTAGCTAGAGGCATGCTTAAATCCTGGGAACATGAGCATCACTTCAGAAAGTGTTCCTTTACTCTTTCAAAGCTGGGGGAGGAACCAAGATTCAGGAGTTCCTTGGAAGAACAGTGTGCCAAAAGACTAAGATTTGTAATTTCTAAATCCAATTAAAGGGTTCTCATTCTGGTTAAGATGTAGTATGCACATTTTAGTGTATTTTTCTCACTGATTCACCTAAAAACCCAAGACAGAATATATAAAGCAACTATTGGAGAATTCTGAAAAGTAAATGAGAAGGCAGACAGAACAGGAGAATCAGTACTTAAAGGAGGATGACAGAGTGGTGAGCTCCTTGTTTTTACTTTTTTGCCTTTTGTATCTCCAGGCTTAGCCTTCCCTGTTTCATGTAACTTCGAATGGAAAACAGACAGAAAAAGCTCCTTTAGTCAGAGAACTGGGAGAAGGACCCTCTGTGGGAGTCCTTTCTATTCTTCTGGTCCACTCTGAGTCCCAGGAACAAAGCTGCAAACCCACACTGTGGCATCAGGGGCACTCACAGTGGCAGCAGTAGTGGCTTCCACTTTTCTATTTCCTTTCACTGCTTTCCCTCTACCAGGGAGGCTGATTATACATAGTAGATCATAGTGTGGAGGATCAAGTCTTGGCTCTGAGTACTCGGGCTCTGATTAAGCAAGAGTATCAGGAAAACGAGCCCTTGGGAGATGGTAAGACTGAGAAAGATCAGAGAGAACAAGGAGATGGAGAAAGGAATTTTTAAATTATGTGTATGTCTTCCTGGGCTCACCCTTAAGCTGTACATGTATAGAGTGAATCAGAATCAACATAACAAAGATTCTGATAAATGAACTACAGTATAGATAACTGTCCATGTCCCAGGCTCTCCCCAGGTGGCACACAAGCAGGAAAGACCACAAAAATGCAGCAAAGGCTTTGAAAACTAAACTGACCTTCAAAAGGTAACTCAGGACTTTAGGTCTGAACTTAGCTGGATTGATTTTTTGAGTATTTTAAGAAAACCCAGAATCTCACAATATTCAAAATGTCTGGGATACAATCCAAAATTACTTGACATTCAGAGAACCAGGAACACTAAATAAATCTCAAAGGGAAAAAGCAATTAACAGATGCCAACTCTAAGATGATTCAGTTTTTGAAATTATAGGCAAATACTATGAAACAGCTATTATAACCGTGTTACTTGAAGTAAAAGTGAACACTCGTGAAATGAGGAGAAAATACAAATTTTTGCAAAACTACTGAAGCTTTTAAAAATAGCTAAATAAACTTAGACAAATAATAAAAAATTAAAAAAATTAAAACTTCACTGGAAGGCCTCAGTAGTTGAATGGAAATAATAAAGAGCCAATGGACTTGAAAATGGATAAATGGAAATTATCCAATCTGAAAAACAGAAAGAATAAAAAAATTGAAACAAAAACCCCCAAAACAGCACCCCAGGAAATTATAGAACAATACCAAATGGTCTAACATCCATAAAACTGGAGTCCCAAAACAGAGAATCAGTGCAGAAAATATATTTGAATAAATAATGCCTGAAAGTTTCCCAAATTTGGTGAAAGAAATGTTGAGAGATCCAAGAGGCTCAGCAAACCCAACCAGGATAGATTAAAAAAAAAAAAAAAAAAAAAACCCATGCCGATATATATACCATAATTGAAGTGCTGAAAACCAAAGACAAAGTCTTAAAGGCAACCAGAGAAAATTACACATTACATACAGGGAACAATTTAAATGACTACAGCTCTCACCAAAAACAATGGAGGCCAGAAGAAAATAAAAGTTTTAAAGTACTGATGCGAAGACACTGTCCAACTGTACCCAGCAAACATTTCCTTCAGGGATGAAGGTAAAATAAAGATGAAGGACAACTAAGAGTTCTTCACTACTAGATCTGTTCTAAAAGAAATACTGTAACAAGTTCTGGAGGTTGAATGAAAATGTTAACAGAGGAAAACTGAGAATTTCATGAGTGAACAAAGAGCAACAGGAATGGTAAATATCTGAGTAAATATAATAGATAATTTTTATCCTCTTAAATTCTTCAAAATAGGTATGACTTAAAAATTATGACATTACCTGATGGAATTTTTCAATGTACATACATATATGCTTATGACTATTACAATGTACAGTGGGGAGGTTGTAAAGTTCCTATATTTAACTTGAAGTGGTGAAATACTAACTCTAAATAGACTGTGAAAATCTAGGTGTGTATTTTATAAACCATTCAAAAACCAATCCCAAAACCAACCCCTAAAAAACTATGCAGAGATATAGTAAAGAAAAAACAACATATATATTCCAGTTCTAAATTCCAATTTTAAAAGGAGAAATGGTTGAGTCTTCGGCTCTAGTTTAAAAAACAGAGGAATTATTATGTTTAATATAACAGTGACCAGCCCACTTCCCCCAACCCAAGTCAAAAGACACAATTACCTGTGAAATTCTGTGCTTTGACGTGCAGATCATAGAGTTTGTGGATGTAGCGTATATACATCTCTTCCTTGTTCAGTTCAGTCTTATAGAAGTTCTAAAAGACAAAAAAGAGTACAACTATGGATAACTTCTCAACGGTTAGGCTGGCAGGTATGTACCCTTTACTCGGCTTGAAGTTTCATGTCTTGAACCAAGAAAATAGACAAATTTTTCTATATAAATGTCTCACAAAATTAAGTAAGGGACACAGTCATATATATATACATTTTTTTTTGACATTTCTTTCCTTTTATTTTGGCTGTGCCACATGGCATGTGGAATCTTAGTCCCCTGACTAAGGATAGAACCCACACTCCCTGCATTGTTAGGGCAGTCTCAACCTTTGGACTGCCAGTCAAGGGCAAAACACAGTGATATATCTTTAATTCAACACTGTCTGTATTAAAAATTACCCATCAACAACTAGATAGGCTGGTAACTCCTGGGGGTATGTTATTACCCCTGATTCACATTTCTTTTGTTACTGTCTATCGTTTTTTGGTTAAGTTTAACTGCCAATGAACTAGTCTAAAAATTCAACTAAAATATTGAAAAGATGTAAGATATTAACCTATTTATTACATTTGATCACTGATAGTCAAAGGATAGTTTCTTTCATCTTAAAATTATTTTATGGTGAATTAAAGGTTTCCAGTTTACGACTACAACATAAAGGGATTTGTAAGAGGTTTTATTTCAAATTATTGTTACAAGGGTATGCTTACTGAAAATATTTGGTTTATGAAAACAAAGTATCTGGATCTTATTTAAACTTCTCTAAAATGTTTGAACATTCATCATAAAAAACTCAACTTTGACTTAACTGAACACATTATGTTGTCATTTTAAATGTTTATTTACAGGCCTCCACATCTATTTCTTTGTCATATTAGAAAGTATGTTAGTCCTCACTGAACTTAGTAAACATAGGAGTAAAAGTGTAAGAAGTTGGAATCCAGCAAAAGCGTGATGCTGTGAGGCTCTGTATAAGGCTCTTTCAGCGAGCAGATCACTGCAGATACTATGAAATCTCTGCTTACAGCCATCTGAACTACTATCATTACTATTGCTATTATTTTGACAGATGCTACTTGGTGTGTAGAATAAAAAATGAATAGTGATGGGGAGACAAATCTGTTGACTTGAAGGAGTAACAGGGAAAGGCCAGGAATTTTAAACATTTTTAAAGTTGATTAGCTAGAGAGGGCTTCGGTTACGGACCAAACTAGCCAGTGTGGCTGCTTAACTGTACTTGGGCATGAAGCCTGAGGGTCTCCTGTCAATGCACTTTGTGGCCACTACCTAATAGTATCCATTCTTCAATATGAGGACTCATCTAACTTCAAGAAGCTGACATGTAGTTGAACGCATTATAAAAAAATATTTCCTCCAATTTATACCATTATCCTTCCCCTTTCCTCTTGTGTCCTATATACCTTGGGTGGCACTAATCTTGAGTGGCTTCCCAGGTGGCACTAACGGTAAAGAACCCACCTGCCAATGCAGGAGACATAATAGACCTGGGTTCAGTTCTTGGGTTGGAAAGATCTCCAAGAAGAGGGCACAGCACCCTACTCCAGTATTCTTGCCTGGAGAATCCCATGGACAGAGGAGTTGGTAGGCTACAGTGTCCTATAGATCTTAGCATTCTTTAAAAAGCTAGTAAACAATGCTCTTCACATCTCTCTTATTATAATCAAAATAATTTTAATCAGCAAGAATTATTGTACCATAAACATAAATCTAACCACTCAATAGCAGACCTTTACATTATTAAGCAATGTTTTTTTTCCAATAGCTTTCTGGTAAGAAGCAAATTTCTTTGGGAACAAAATAAGTGATCATTCTGTAAATGAATAATAGGTCTTTAAAAAAAAAAAAGAAAGAAAGAAAAAATCTCTCAGTGAGCAGATGAGTCGCTTTCATGTATGTCTGGCAAAACTAGTGACAGAGAGAACAAAACAATAATTAATTTCCTAGTTTTAGTCATGTCAAAGATTACACATTTTACCAGTCTAATACTACCGTTTAACTCAGAGCTTGTAGAGAAAGTCAGAGTTCCTCTGAAGACATTCTGGAATTGATCTTTCCAAAGAGTTAAGAAAAATCTCCAGGAGGAAGTGAGTGATTAAAGAGAAGCATATTGCAGCTAGAAAACATCAAAAAACTTTCCATATGGAGTATAAGCTAAAAAGATTAGCTTCAGAGTTATATATTCGGTCCTTTAATAATAAGTATTCCTGTGCTAGTTGAAATGAAAGCAGTGTTCAAAGTGTTAGCATTTCCTATAAGGACTATTCTTGGTCAGGGCAAAACTAACAAGCTAGATTCTTTGTCTCATGTGAACACTGATGGGGGCCACTGATTTTATTGTCTCTGGCTTACTCCTACTGGGAAACTAGAGTAAACACATTTAGGTCAGAGTATTCAGTCTTTCATCTGAGGAAATGATATCTTCTGTTTATACCAGTTGAGGAAATGGACCCAGAGTCTACATTTAAGAGTGTACCTCTCAAGGTCACAGAGGGCGCTGTGAAAGCAGATGGAGACAATGGAAGATGAGTCCTTCAGGAAAAGGTAAAGGCTTTCCTTTAAGGTTATTTATGAGATTTCAGGCTTGGAGCTGGGGGAGAGCCAGGATTAAGGAGACAGACTGAGAAAACCTGAAGACGATAGAGCACTTGGCTTTTTTCCTCAAATATTGACGTACAAGCAGAGACATGGAAGATCAGGCTGAGGACCTTGACCATGGCCAAAGGCTGGCAAACAGTGGGGAAAGCACAGAAAGGAAATTTAGAAGTGGGAATGACTGTGCTCAAGGTTAGACATTAAGTGCTAAGGGGAGAGGTAATGGGCTGACCCCATGAGCTTAGCCTGACAGCCTGCAGGTTACTATTGGGTCTGATGATAAAAATTATAATTTTTTATAATTTTAAAAATTATAAGAGAAACTGCATAACAAGAGGTGGCCTGACAAAAGATGCTCAGGTCTCACTATTTTTAGCAACTGGTATCAGAGGTGGAATGTAACAATTAAATGCAAAAATGAGGAGGAAGTGGTAGGTATGGTTAAAAAAAAGGATAAAGTCATATACTCAGAGATGAACAGTATAGCGAGAAAAGAAATTAAGGAAAAAGATAGTCCTAAGAAAGTAAAAATTCTGAGCTCTGAAGAGGGACTGTGAGGGGGAATAAACAAAACAAACAAACCAAATCTGTTATCAATGAGCTAAGACAAGACAGAATCAGGTTGGGGAAAAAACAAAATTTTAAGGTGCAGGCAAATAGAGAACAAAAAGGCATGGATATAAGAGACTTGTGGATCAGAGTAAGAATTAGAATTGATTGTGCAAATACTTAGGATAGATGATGAGGTGTTATCTATTCTGCAAAATAAGAAAAAGGAACCATGATATACACAAATTTAGAACCAGAAGCAGTCACAGAGTATTCTTGTATTTTAAATGTGATCAATGTAAATTATTAAAAGCATCAATTTATCCTACACCAAAATTTGAAAAAGGAATGTAAATGTATAGTCCTTCTTTTGCTCTGTAGTGAGAATACCATTCTATTTGATAATTAGTTATGAGAACTTTCAGGGTAAACTTTGTGTTCCCAGAACTGTTCTGCTATAGCCTATTATCCTTACGATATTGATTTTTGTTTTCCAAAATTTCTTGTTTGGATGAGAAACTATATGGTTAGCCCAGTTATAGTCCAAATCTTAACCACAGATGGCTTTAATTTGCAAAGAAGCTACAGAGTGAAAATATGTGCGTTAAACAGGAAACTGTCATTTGTTCAGAAAGGAACATTAATATTTATTAAAATCTAGAATAAATATAAGCAGGGTAGAAAGGAACTGTTTACACAGAATTGAAAAGACCTTTTTCCAGGGACATCATCTTTTTTTCCTAGGAGAGCAACAAAGGACTTCAGGGCAGAAAAACAATACAACAGGGAGAAGCTGGCATCACCATGGGATCTTACAGTGGGTACTTTCTGCAACACTCGGGAGCTGAGAATTCTCTAGCATTTAATTCAAACTAAAGCAAAGAACACTTCTAAACTCTTCTAAGAAACACTCAGATACAGACACACTGCAGCAGAAAAACAAACAAAACATAGTATTTCTGAGAAAAAGCAAACATTAGAATGCAAGGAGGAAAAGGGAAATCATTGACTAACCAGGAGGCTCACGGTGCACCCAATCTTTTTGCCATCTACCTCGCCCATTTTCATGCAGTCCCTAAAAACAAGAAGAAAGAGTCAGAACTCAGAACTTCCTTCCTAAGGGCAAACACAGTTTGTTCTTTTAGGGGAAAAAAAGAAACTGTCAGAGACTAGAGGCTATTTGCAAGTTGCTTTGGATCAACGAGGCCAGAGCCCCAACAGGCTTGGGTTGAGGGGGCTGGTCAGACCCTCCCTGAGCACCAACGTGGCTGTAGATTTCACTTCCAGGTGGGCTGTGCCCTCTCTCAATAGAGAGGGGGTAAGGAAGAGGAGTTATGGTGTAAAAGTAAACAGTAAAAGTAACAGTAAAAGGTGTATCATAACACACCTTTTACTGGGCTGAAAAGGAGCCGGTAAGCCTGGCCATCAGCAGTAACAATGAGGCTTTTTTTCTTAAAATACCATGCATTTAAGTGGGATGACCTGCTTCAACAGCTTAGATCACTTCAAAATTAAAAAATCATGTCTCTGAAAGGTAACGGTGCGAGTTTCATTCCCTCTCTCCTTCTATAAGAAAGCAGCATGGTTATACAATTCTGTTACACTACCGTCACACTAAGATGAATAGGTCTGTTGGTTCTAATGGGTGAGTTTCAAAAACAGGAACAAAAGATTTCTTTAATAACAGGACTCTCTCAATTTATTAAAACTTTAAAAGAACTGCTGAAGAACCCAGAACAAAACATTAAAAAACAAACAAACAAAAAAAAAAAACAAGGAAGAAACTGAGCTAGCTAGTTAAAAGTCCGCTATTTTACTGCACAAGGTTCCATGGTCTGATTATCAGTTCTTTGAGTGATTAACTCAAGTGCAACTGTATTCTGACTCTTCAACTTCCTAACTGGAGCGCTGTGTATCTGAGAAACAGGGGCTTACCTGTAATCTAACAACCTCTCCATCAGCCGAGTTACAGTGGCGATTAAGGAAACGCCACTTTCTCTCCATGTTTCCCGCTCAATTTTCTTTAGTAGACTGGAAAAGAAAGAATCCAGGGCATTTTCAACATTTATTTTTATCAGTCACCATGACAACCGTTTTACTTTCATCAGTACCTTAAATGCCTTAGCAACCACCGCAACATCTCACAAGTAGCACAATGCAAACAATGTCTTACCTAGGATAGGGACCAAAGAGTGGAATTCTAATCCAGGAAGCATTGACAAAGCAAATTGATTTTCAGATTATCCAAGTCATCAAATACGAACACATGCATATAAATCATACTTTCAAAATATGCAAGCACCTCACAGCTCAAAGACATTGTTTCTTAGCTTCTCTCTTCCACTAATATTAGAGGCTTGTGCCTCCCCACAACAAACAACACTGAGAAAAGCAAAAACAGGAGTGCCTCAAAGTTTACTTTTAAGTAAGATCTTGCTTTAGTCACACAAAAATGTTTTCCTACCTCTCAGTGGAATGCATCTTCATCCAAGCAATTTTACTGCAATGCAACTGCTACAGGAAAATCCTTGTACAGACGGTATGACGTTTTGCGTTTTTTTCCTTTCACTTAACATTTGCCCACTCAATACATATTGTACTATCTGTGCACTCACTCAACAGTTTCATTCATTTTGTCATTAATCACCAAGGATTTTCTATGTGGTTGTTACAGCAGATGGATGACAAGTACTGAACCGCATCTCTCCTCCTACATTTTCCCCCTAATCTTAAGCACCTTGGAGCAGAGGCACTGCTATGTAAACACAAAACAATAACAATCATAATCATTAGGATCTCTTTTTACTTTCACTCCCACCTCTAGGCAAATTAACCATCTACTTGACAAAAGCCGTTTAAGATTGAACTTTCCCCAAAAGAAAAAAAGAAAGAACATAGGCATAACAACATGAGGATACTCTGTCCTCCTAAATTTAATGATGATTATTTCTAAAATCTTGTTTCCCTCTTATCCTAGTTTCACGAATAACAGAGAGAGAAGACATTTTTTTTCACAAGTACCATCTCAGACTAGCCTGTACTGTGCTTAGTAGGAAAAGAAGCTATTTTGTCAAAGTTTTCTTTTTTTTTTTTTTGGTCTTTGGCTATGTTCTCTCTCAATTGTCCTTCCTGCTCCCCCCACCTTCTTTTTGCCATTGCCATTCCAGTGCCCAGTCTTCTGTCTTGGCTTGTCATCTGGTGCCTAGGCATCCCTGATCATTTGTTTTTCTGGCTTATTCTGAACTGCTTCCTAAACTAAGGAGGGGGAGGAAGGGAGAGGGAACACATGAAGGGATGGAGCCTGCCCTGACTAATCCCCCAGGGAAAAGTCCCCTAGTTTGTTCTAAATGTGTTTTCTTTAAAAAAAAAAAAAAAAACCTCTGAAAAGCACCTGTTTCAAGCTTAAATGCCAAATTGGTATTGAACCAAGTACGCAAATGAAACTCTGCCTGCCAAAGCAAGGCAGGATGATGGAGAAATCTTCCCAAGTGACAGCCCACACCTCATATACTTTAGAGGCTGAAAAACACAGAACTCAAGTTAAGTAATAATTCTAAAAATAAATGGGAGACTTCTTTTATAGGCATGAGCTTCACTAACTTGCACAGCCTCTGGATGCAGTCAGAAATCAGAGCTACAGAATCCTCTTGTGAAAAGAAGCACAGCTCTGCAGAGCCTGCTGCCTTGACTAACCTGAGACTCAAATTATCAGGGCCAAGCCTAGAACCCAATTCATCTGCTTTCTTGCCCAGGATTATTCCTTCTGTGGGGAAGCTGGCCTTCCAAGCTTACTTGATACACCTGGACAAGGAGAGGCTATCAGATAAGAAGAGTCTTTCTAGATAACTTGGGTGACACTGGTCTATAATTTGGTCTATAACCATGCCAGTGTGTCCATGCTGAGTACACAGGGAACTCATCTAGTAACAGTGAAAGTTTCCTACTTTTTTTTTTTTTAAGGCAATAAGATGATGAATGGTTGCTACATAAACTAATGCACTAACTTTACATACATGTCACAAGAGCATAAATGATGCATCATTTCTTTATAACTTTTTTAAACCATTAAAAAAAACTGACATAGTTAACTTACAATGTTGTTAGTTTCAAGGGTACAGAAAAACGATTCAGATACATATATATATATACATATATATCTCCCTTTTTTTCTTTTCTATTATAGATTATTACAAGATATTGAATATAGCTCTCTGTGCTATACAATAGGTCCTTGCTGTTTATATATAGAAGTTCGTCTATGTTAATCCCAAACTCCTAATTTATCTCCCCACTACTCACTTCCTGGCTCCAAGGTGACTTTTTATTGCTAATGATAGGCAATTGGACTCCATGACAATGAGGAGCAACATAAATAACATCCTGCAGGACTATATACTTGCTCGTTAGGCTTTTCCCCTCTGACAGAATGAAGGGTGCAGAATTTGACCCTCAGTCTACCTTTCTCTCTGTCTTAATAGGATTGTGTGGAGGCCAACGCTTTATATACATAGGTAGCTCAGATGGTAAAGCATCTGCCTGCAATGTAGGAGACCTGGGTTTGATCTCTGGGTCAGGAAGATTCCCTGGAGAAGAGAATGGCAACCTACTCCAGTATTCTTGCATGGAGAATGCCAAGGACAGAGGAGCCTGGCGGGCTACAGTCTACAGGGTCGCAAAGAGTCGGACACGACTGAGCAACTTTCACTTCACTTCTTCACTTCAAATATATGTGTGTGTGTGTGTGTGTGTGTGTGTACAAAGCTCTATGAAATGATTTGGAGCCTTACTGAATTATTAGAGCAACATACAATAAAGCACAGTGGAGGACTGAGGTGGAGGTTACATCTTCCGGAAATCCCCTTTATAACCCCCGAGGCTGTCAGTACTCTGACTGTGTGCTCCAGCAGCACAGTCGCTGATGCACCCTCAGCCTCAGAAGACCACCAAGCACAGGGAGAGGCTCAATAAATGAAGCTGAATGAGTCAATGAAGTGGATGCAGGGAAGCAGAACTTCATTCTGATGCCTTATTCTGCGTATCTCATGGGAAGCGATGATCCACAATTTCAGCATTATCAAAACCAATAAACCCTGACCCTCATTTATTTCAAAAAGATGTAGTATGGGAAAATGAGGATAACATGAGGGTCAGGGAAAGATGAGTTCTTAGGAAGGACTGTACTATATAAATTTATAGTTTCATTCTAGGAGGCTATTTTGGCAAGCATATACTGCATTTTCAGGAAGCGGTGAGCTACTTTCAGCTTCTGAACAAATTTTAAGAAGTTTTAGACATGAATTACAGAGAAAAAATGAAAATCTGCACCACAATGGCATGTGTTCCCAATTCATAATGTGTGCAATGACACAGTGTGATTACCCTAATTCTTTGTGATTTCTATTGCCAAAAAAGCATTTGATTGTTTCCTGAAATATAGTTGGATTTTCCCTTTCTTTTCTGAGCCCAGGTAGTAATGACATTTAATTATCACTTTAGATTTTATTTATTCTCAATATGCTGATCATAAAAGTATTAAAGAGAAACATTTATAGTAAGATTTCTAGTGATATGCTAAACAATCAAGAAAAGAATAAAAATCTCCAGTGAATGAATCAGGGACCTTAAAATAGTCCTAATTATAGAGGCTTAATATTTTAATTATTGGTTTGATTTTAATGTCAAGGTACATCTTCTATTTCAAGGCCATATTTACACACAAGCAGTCCAAATTGCATGCTATCAGGCCTTTATTAAAGTAGATAAGAGGCACTACAGAGCTATGTGAGTGCTTATTAATCTTGTGGATTTATTATAAATAATTAATCACAAATCTCAAGAGATTCATTTCACCGAGTGCTTTCTCATTTTAGTTCTTTGTTCAAACCAAAGACTAGTAACGGAATTGAGAGTGGTTTTCAAAAGTAATTTATTATACTGGATGAGGTTTTAATCAGAATTCTTGCTAAACTCCAGCTGTCATGAAAGACAGATGCTTTGTACACTAGAATGAACGAGGGCTTGATGAATAATTATTAAAAGTTCCAGTTTAATTACAGTATCAGAAGAAAATGCCATTGTTCAGGATTCAGTACAAAGAATGTATTTTATCAGGTACTACCACCACAAGAGATCTGTATACCCCTTCTTGGTTTTTCCCTTCAATATAATTTTCTTAAAAGCATCAAGAATGATTTTAAATCAGCCACGTTTAAATCTATCAACCATTAATAATACTTTTCAACCCTATATATTAATATATCTACTGCTCTAAATTTATGATCATAAACGAATTACAGAGTTTTCTATCTGGCTATCAGTGCAAAAGCAGTAGTATTTAGTTTTAGATTTACTTGGTTGTAAATACAAGGAAAAGCATATTTTGTAATAGAAAAATATATTGCTAAATTGTTTCTGCACTTCTGAAAGACCTGCAAACATTTCCCAAGCACAATGAGCTGGTTCTTCCTTCAAAAAAAAACACTTCATAAGTAAAAAGGTTAGACAATGACTAAGAGCCTTAGAAAGCTGTAGAGAAGACAAGTGCTAGAATTAAAATCCTAAAGCACTGGAACCTTCTTAAGTGTTGTCTGTGGCCATTTTACACAGTGAATGACTACTCAGTACAGGCACTTCATCCTGGCACAGTGATCACAGTCTTACCTTAGTAAGGAAACCTCAAGTCTCCTTATAACACTCCATTACTTCTTTATCCTCCTTACAAATCCTAATCACAGAATCTACTAGAAATTATTTGCTTCTGTGATATTCTAGTAAGAAACATTTAGGAAGCAATTAATAATGCTGAATGAGCAATAAGTATTGCTGAATTAAATCAAGCGCTGAACAACAGATGCAAACTAGGTTAATTTTCCTACCAGCGAATCAGCCAAGGACATCTTGGAAAGCATTGCACACAAACACAACAATCACACCTCTATTCTGTTTTCCTCTCCCACTATCTACCCAATTGAAAATAATTATCTTGCAGCCCCAATTTTAAAATAATTAGTCATGAAAAGAGTGAGATTTGTTATGTAACACTTGTAACCTGTCCTAATCAGAGATTAACACAAGGAGATATGTCTAATCATCAACATAATAAGATCCATTCACCAGAGTTAAGCAATGATCCTTTATTTCACACTCCACAAAGACAAAGCACTCTGGGGAGACCCAAGCTGTCTTTGCAGCTCTCAGCTGCTTAGCACTGACACCCAAATTCCCCAAAAAGAATCAACTGGAGATACACATGTTACTCACATACTGTTGAAGAGCTCACGGTAGGTTTCATCGCCTTTGCCTTCGGACATCAGGCTGTCCAGTTTGTCAATGAGCTTGGCTTCCACCTGAAACAGACCCAAATGTTACTCCCTTTCTTTCCTTCTCACAAGAAGGATTTTCTAGGCACATGGAAACATATTTATTTCTGCAAGGGAAAAAGCCACAGTAAATTTTGTGAATTTATCAGCTGTGGTTAACCGAAGACACCCCTTTGGAATTCTAGGGGGCCAATTTAGATGCAGGAACATGGCTTCAAACTCCCGGTGGGGTAGTGTGTGCTGCCGCGAAAGACTTCTATTTGTTGATTCAAACACAAATGCCTGCAGCCCAGCTTAAATGTTTGAATTCTTTTTTTAGGAGCTGTAAAAACTGGCAAGTCTTTTTTGTTTTTTGCAAATCATGATATATATATACACACACACACACACAGACACACACACACACATACACATACATACATATAAGAACATCAGCAAACTACTATATCCACAAACATTCAGTTAAATCTTTGATGTGTTTTGTATCTATTTTCTTTCTCAAAACAGTTTGAGGTTGCACTAAATCTTTGCTGAAGTTGAGAATTTGTCCTAACCATGTACAGATGGTATTCTAAGTCAGCAATCAGCAGCATGAGACAGAAAGGACATATTTCCTGAAAACTGTAGTCAAAACATTTATATTTTTAAGAACATATATCCTTTAGGACTTCAGTATCAGGAAGGCAGAAATAAATATCCCATCATCTTTTGGAGACAGCAGAGGGGACAGAAAAGGAAGAATTTCTGCAAGGCCAGAGAGTTAACAACTAGCGGTATGGAGGGATATCTGACTTTGTCAAAGGACTGAGCACAATTATTTCCTTTGAATCAAATTTCAATAAATGGGTAAAGAGATAAGGTAAGAGAAGTGGGTTTTCCCCAATATAATTTTTAAATAGGCTTTCATTCACGTATTGACACTCCTGAAAATAAATGAAGGTCTTGATACAGATGAAATGCCATGCTTGTTCTGTGTAAGCATCCAGCTTGTTCGTACAGTTGACAATCATTTCTAAGACTCGAGAAGGGCTCATAGGGAGAAGCAAGAAGCTTGCTTAATGCAGCAGAATGCACACAGGTGAGTGCCATGACTGTGTGAACAGTTGGCCTGCTGTCTCCAATAGGAGTGACTTGCGCTGGCAAAGGCAGTTGATTTCTGCTATGAGATCTGGTTTTGGAATAAGAACAAGTGTCTTTCCAAAACTGGAGCCTGTGTCAAAGAGATCCTGTGTCAAAGAGAAATGATAGGCTTATGCTCATATTCTTGGAATTTCCTTTACAACAATTTTGACTGCTTTTCCCTTTAAATTAATTCTCAGCACTTCAAGCAAAGAGCAATAAAACATACTGTGCATCAAATGTTCAAAGCTAAGCCATTCACCAAATACAATGTGCAGACCATTGAGAGGTCAGCGGTTTTAGGAATCATTAACCTTCTGATTCCTCTGTGTTGTGTCCAGCTGGGAGCAAATAAAGTTTCTGCTAGCTCTTAAACACAGACCTAGAAAATCACAGGATTTTTTTTTTTTTTTTTTTAGCTGAAAGGGAATGAAATGTTTTTTCCAGGGCTTCTCAGAGATTTAGGGAGACACAGTCCCAGAAGGGTGTCCGAGGCTATGTATTCAGCTTGGAAGTAGGCAGCCTAGGTTGAAATCTGGTTCAGAGCTCATTCCTCAACTCGGAGCATCTCTGAGCCACCACACTCACCTCTGAGGGAACTGAGACTCTTCTGACTGCTCTGAGAGCACATCCACCTACCTGTTTAAAATTGCCGCTCCGCCTCTGCTCCCAGTCCATCATATCGTGGAAAATAGGAATCATGACATTGCGGAGATCTGGCTGGGGTATCAAGGTTACTTCCAGGAAGGGGCCAATCAGGGCAGGAATGAAATGAAGCTTGTGCTCTCCTAAAATGAATGAAATATTTACCTTTCTGTAGATTTAGTTTTGGAGAAGGAAATGGCAACCCATTCCAGTGTTCTTGCCTGGAGAATCCCAGGGATGGGGGAGCCTGGTGGGCTGCCATCTATGGGGTCACACAGAGTCGGACACGACTGAAGTGACTTAGCAGCAGCAGCAGACTTAGTTTTAAAAAGATTTCAGAAAATCATTATTATACGACTTATTTAAAACTTCTGTCACAAGAACACGATCGATTATAGTTGTCTCAAGCAAGAAAATATTTCTCTAAGCAGCTATACAAACAGATTTCCATGTGTTAGTATTTCTGCATCATTTTTAATTGAAAAAAAAAACCTAGGGATTTACCTTTTCACAGTTTACAAAAAGCTGTAAGATACAATTAAATATTATATAAATCATCAGGAATTGGTTGTTTATACTACTGCACATTTACACATTAAAATTCTTATGCAATTATTAAAAATGAGGTTGAAGAAAAACACAGATGAAGTTTTTCAATATAATTAACTGTAAAAGCAAAGTACCACACAGTACACATTTAAAAAGAATATATATATGATAGTCTACAAGGTTATATCCCCTAATAGTAAGCACATTGGTTATCTCTGGGTGATAATATTACTGGTGACTTTTATATATGAAAAAGGTAGTTCCTATCTGCATTATGTACTTTGTCTTCCTTCTTTACATAATAAACATAACAGCCTAAGTAAAACATAAACATTGGCCCAAACAACAACAAACAGAACAATTTTCTGAAAAGACTACAGTGTAATAATAGTGAATTCAAAATGGTATTTAGCAAGTCCTGAAAAGTATACTGTGGACTCTGTGGGAGAGGGAGAGGGTGGGATGATTTGGGACAATGGCATTGAGACATGTATAATATCATATATGAAACGAGTCGCCAGTCCAGGTTCGATGCACGGTACTGGATGCTTGGGGCTGGTGCACTGGGATGACCCAGAAGGATGCTACGGGGAGGGAGGAGGGAGGAGGGTTCAGGATGGGGAACATGTGTATACCTGTGGCAGATTCATGTTTATATATGGCAAAACCAATACAATATTGTAAAGTTAAAAAAAAAAAAAAGTATACTGTGGATAATTCAGAGCAAAGGAAAGTGGAGGGTGGGGTGGACACAGATGATTTTGTCTAGCAGATATGTGTTGAGTTCAGTCTATTACCCTAGTCATCCATGTTAAATCTCAGAGAGTTTCTATTTTTATAATAAACTGCACAGTATGGAAAATGTACAATGTACATTTCATGTATGCACATTACATGCACAGCCTTTTGCATCATGGATGAAAGTATACGATACTGGGAGGCTGAGCAGAAGAGAGCTGGCTTCATGAAAAAGGATCATTTCCCTCTTATTAACTTTTCCCTCTTTGATCTTTTTTTTTGTAAGTGTTGAATACACACAAAGTCTTGCTGTTCAGACTTACTTGCCAATTTTGGAGTTAAATATCTTCACATTAATTATCATTTTCTCTATTTTGTTTCTGTAGCAGAAGGCATGAAGGTGAACACAGACTTGGACAGACATAAATCCAGGATGCAAACATACAATTTAAACTTGTATTGACTTTAGAGGGATTTTTAAAGGAAGGAGAACATGAAGAGAATTTGGAAAGAAAAGAAGAATGATGGATGGGCAAACCCAAGTAGGTGTTGTGAAGTCACTGTTTTTTGTGACTGCAAATGCCGTGGGGTATTTCTGACGTCTTCAGAAAGTGGCTCTCATCCTTTTTACTCAACATGGGATGATAACAGGACACAACTGTCAGGCCCCTCTGTATCTGAAAGTCCCTGTACATCAGTGATGCCACATGGTCCTTTCCTCTTTTTCTCATGTTTCACTGAAAGTAACTTCGCAGTTTCTTATCATCTCTAAATTACTCATATATCAAGGCATCCATTACATGTGAGGAGGAAGCGTGGCTTGTAATTCTTTTTGCTTTCCTAACTTTATTCTTGACCTGGGTAATATTTTATCTTTTCCAAGGGACTAAGTTTTCCTCTTCAGAGCAAGAACACTTCCCCCTTATTCATCAAAAGAAATGTCCTTATTAATCTGCGCTTGCATATTTTCCTCCAAAAGAATGAATACTTCCAAGACT
Source organism: Bos indicus (assembly GCF_029378745.1). Taxonomy (NCBI): domain Eukaryota; kingdom Metazoa; phylum Chordata; class Mammalia; order Artiodactyla; family Bovidae; genus Bos; species Bos indicus. Next base: position 56,867,943 of record NC_091763.1, on the reverse strand, counting down.
AACAAACTCAGTGTGGCAGAATATCCAAAAACATCAATTCATGGTGTTCTCCCCGCATTTTCCCCATCCTCCCAACATACACATTTAGAGCAGGTAACTAGCAGCCAGCATTTGCAATTCCTTTCTGTAGTTATTTTTGTCAGGGCAGAATGCAGAGCAACCTGAACTCAATCACTCATCCTGTCATTTGCAAAAGTCTAAACCCACTCACTGCTTCTTCAAGATGTTCTGGCAAGCGAGGGGAAGAAAGAGAAAAGAGGAAAGGAGATTTCTGCAGAGATGAATGCTGGCAAGTCTGGAGATCAGCCAGCCTTACTCTTATCTCTGCCCCTGCCCCAGGAGATGGCTGCAGGGCTTCAGAGTCTAGCCACAGGTGCTCTGCTTCTGCAGAGCCACGGACTGAAGGGACTCTGTACACAGGACAAGGGCCACCCTGGCATGTGACTAATAACCAAGAGGACCTTTCTGCTTCCTTGACACTGTGTAAGACACCAATCCTTTGCACAGTTTTGGGGTGTGCATGGGGTGAGGGGGTGAGTGAAGCAGCAAATACAGAATAAAATGAAAACTCCTGCCAGCCAGATAGTCCTCCCACAGCTGCTATGGTGGAATGATATTCAGAACTGCTCCATTACAGAATTTTTATTTTTACTCTTCCCTGAGCCTGCCATCCTTTGGCCTCCTAGCAAAGAACATCATTAGCATGCACTTAGTTTGTTTACCACTATTTCTTTGAGCATCCATGAATCTTTTTAAAAACTCTCTTCCGTTTATAGGCATTTTACAACACGATTTTCTCTCTTAAAATTTTCTCATTATGAAAAATATCAAATGTACAGGAATTATAAAGAACAGTAAGATAAATCCCCACATCCCCATCACCTAGCTTCAATAATTATCAATATTTTTATGCTAATTTTGTTTCACTTATCAACCCAACTATTTTTTCACTGGGAAATTTTAAACCAAGTCAGAGACATCATAACATTCTACTTGTATAAACATCAGTTAGCATCTTTCACAGGCAGGTCATTTTATAAATACAGGACCACAATACCTTTATTACATCTTTAAAAAAGGCAGACAGTAATTCTTCAAATTAATGTAAAACCAGTCTATATTAAAAATTTCCAGATTGTCTTAAAACATGTAATTTATAGTTGGCTTCTTTCAATCACAATCCAAACATATAGTATTTTCTAGCCTGATTTTCTATGACAGTAGAGAAACCATGTTGTTGTTTAGTTGCTAAGTTGTGTCCATCTCTTTTGTGACCCTATGAACTGTAGCCTGCTAGGCTCCTTTGTCCATGGGATTTCTCAGCAAGAATACTGGAGTCATTTCCTAGGACTTCCTGATAGCTCAGTTGGTAGAGAATCTGCCTGCAATGCAGGAGACACTGGTTCAATTTCTGGTTTGGGAAGATCCGCTGGAGAAGGGATAGGCTACCCACTCCAGTATTCTTGGTCTTCCCTTGTGGCTCAGCTGGTAAAGATTCTGTTTGCAATGCGGGAGACCTGCGTTCGATCCCTGGAAGTGAAAGGCTACTCATTCCAGTATTCTGGCCTGGAATTCCATGGACTATAGTCCATGGAGTCACAGAGTGGACATGACTGAGTGACTTTCATGTTCACTTTCTCCAGGGGGTTCTTCCTGACCCAGGGACTGACCCTGTGTCGTCTGCATTGGCAGGCAGGTTCTTTACCACTGAGCAACCAGGGAAGCCATACCCACATTTAAATTATTGTGCAGACTGTATGAGGCTAGCCTTCTTTACTGAGAACACACTTCGGAAACAAAGAATCTGTGCAACCGTACAAGTTTTCCACCACAGAAAATTTTACTCTTACCCAATCCGCCATGCAAAATCTTGAGCTATGTATAGCAGCAGGAAAATAAACTTCACTTAGATTATTTCTTTTTAAATCACAGATTTAGTATACTTTTCCCATCTCTAATTGTCAGCCACATGGTCTTGTTTTGAAGTATTTAGGGCACCTGCTAGTTGGGCTGCTGGAGTTGTATATTTATGCACACATAGCAGCCTGTTAGGGAAGTATTGATTTTTCTACAGCAGTTACAAGACGCTGTGTTTGCAAATGTGGAAGAGGAGCCCACTTTATATTTAGTAAGGATGTTAGTTCAACTAAAAATAGAAAGAAAAAACTTAACCTTGCAGCATGATGAATGGCAAAGGTGGGACACAGCAGCAGAGAATAACCTCTTTCTTTGTAGACTACTCTTGCAAGTATAGGTACAAATAAATAAATTTGAGGGGATTTGATGCTTTGCTCACTTTCACTTTTTATGGAGGTAACACTGGCTTATAAATTTTATAAATTTCATGTGTACAACACTATATTTTGACTTCTGTATACACTACAGCATGCTCATTACCAAAAATTTAGTTTCCATCCATCATCGAATGGTTGACCACTTTACTTATTTCACCCTCTTCTAGCTCCCTTCAGAGGCCAGATGGAAGAAGCAAGACCTACAGCCCCACACCCTCCAGAATGAAAACCACAATCACAGAAAGCTAACCAAAATGATCATATGGATCACAGCTTTGTGTAACTTAATGAAGCTATGAGCCATGCAGGTCCACCCAAGACAGACATGTCATGGTGGAGAGTTCTGACAAAACATGGTCCACTGGAGAAGGGAATGGCAAATCACTCAAGTATTCTTGTTTCAAGAATCCCATGAACAGTATGAAAAGGCAAAATGATATGATACTAGAAGATGAGCCCACCAGGTCAGTAGATGTCCAATATGCTAGTGGAGAAGAGTGGAGAAATAGCTTCAGAAAGAATGAAAAGCCTGGCCCAAAGTGGAAATGATGCTCAGCTGTGGATGTGTCTGGTGGTGAAAGTAAAGTCCAGTGCTGTAAAGAACAGTATTGGATAGGAACCTGAAATGTTAGGCCCATGAATCAAGGTAAACTGGACGTGAGATGGCATTCAAGCAGGAGATGGCATTTTAGGAATCAGTAAACTAAAATGGATGGGAATGAGTGAATTTAATTCAGATGACCATAATATCTTCTAGTGGGCAAGAATCCCTTAGAAAAGGAGTAGCCCTCATAGTCAACATAAGAGTAGAAAATTCAGTACTTGGGAGCAATCACAAAAAAGACAGAATAATCTTAGTTCATTTCCAAGGCAAATATCACAGCAACCCAAGTCTATGCCCCAACTACCAATGCCGAAGAAGCTGAAGCCGTAGTTCTTTTTCTTAGTTCTATGAAGAACTAAGATCTTCTATAACACAAAAAAGAGATGTTCTTTTAATCACAGGGGACTCAAATGCAAAAGTAGGAAGTAAAGAGATGTCTGGAGTAACAGGCAAGTTTCACCTTGGAGCACAAAATGAAGCAGGGTAAAGGTTAACAGAGGTTGCCAAGATAACACACTGGTCATAGCAAATACCCTTTTTCAACAACACAAGAGATGACTCTACACGTGGACATCACGAGATGGTCAATATGGAAATGAGATTGATTACATTCTTTGCAGCTGAAGATGGAGAAGCTCTCTACAGTCAAAAACAAGACCTGAAGCTGACTGTGGCTCAGGTCATGAGCTCCTTATTGCCAAATTCAGGCTTAAATTGAAGTAGGGAAACCGACGAGGCCATTCAGGTATGACCTAAATCAAATCCCTTATGATTTTACAGTGCAGTTGAAAACCAGATTCAAGAGATTAGATCTAGTAGACAAAGTGCCTGAAGAACTATAGAAAGAGGTTAGTAACACTGTATAGGAGGCAGTGACCCAAAAGCATCCCAAAGGAAAAGAATTGCAAGAAGGCAAAATAGTTGTTTGAAGAGATCTTCTAAATAGCTGAGAAAAGAAGAGAAGTGAAAGGCAAAGGAGAAAGGGAAAGATATACACAACTGAATGCAGAGTTCCAGAGAATAGCAAGGAGAGATAAGAAAGCCTTCCTAAGTGAACAATGCAAGAAGTAGAGGAAAACAATAGAATGGAAAAGATTAGAGAATTGTTCAAGAAAATTGGAGATATCAAGGGAACATTTCATGCAAGGATAGGCACAATAAAGGACAGAAATGGCAAGGATCTAACAGAAGCGGAAGAAATTAAGAAGTGGCAAGAATACACAGAAGAACTGTACATAAAGGTCTTAATGATCTGGATAACCATGATGTTGTGGTCAGTCACCTTGAGCCAGACATCCTGGAGTTGTGAAGTCAAGTGGACCTTAGGAAGCATTACTAAGAAATGAGCTAGTGGAGGTGATGAAATTCCAGCTGAGCTATTTCAAAATCCCCAAAGATGATGATGCTGTGAAAGTGCTATAGTCAATATATCAGCAAATTTGGAAAACTCAGCAGTGGCCACAGGACTGGAAAAAGTCAGTTTTCATTCCAATCCCAAAGGGCAATGCCAAAGAATATTCAAACTACTATACAATTGCACTCCTTTCACATGCTAGTAAGGTAATGTTCAAAATCCTGCTAGACTTCAGCAGTACATGAACCAAGAACTTCCAGATGTACAAGCTGGATTTAGAAAAGGCAAAGGAACTAGAGATCAAATTGCCAGCACCCACTGGATCATAAACATCGCAGAAAATTCTAGGAAAATATCTACTTCTGCTTCATTGACTATGGTAAAGCCTTTGACTATGTAGATTACAACAAACTGTGGAAAATTCTTAAAGAGATGGGAATACCAGACCACCTTACTTGCCTCCTGAGAAATCTGTATGCAGGTCAAGAAGCAACAGTTTAGAATCGAACATGGAACAATGAATTGGTTCAAAACTGGGAAAGGAGTACATCAAGGCTATATATTGTTACTGTGCTTATTTAACTTACAGACATGAAAGTTGCCAGGCCAGGTAAAGCATGAGCTGGAATCAAGATTGCCAAGAAAAATATCAACAACCTCACATATGCAGATGATAGCACTTAAATGGCAGAAAGTGAAGAGGAACTAAAGAGCCTCTTGATGAGGTTGAAAGAGGAGAGTGAAATGCTGGCTTGCAACTCAACATTCAAAAAACTAAGATCATGGCATCCAGGCCCATTGCTTCATGGCAAATATTAATAAAAGGGGGAAAAGTGGAAGCGGTAACAGACTTTATTTTTTTGGGCTCCAGAATCACTGCAGATGGTGACTGAAGCCATGAAATTAAAAGACGCTCTGTGGAAGAAAAGCAATGATAAAACTAGACAGCATATTAAAAAGCAGAGATATCACTTTGCCGACAAAGGTCCATATAGTCAAAGCTATAATTTTTCCAATTGTTATGTACGGATGTGAGAGTTGGACCATAAAGAAGGCTGAGAGTCGAAGAATTTGATGCTTTCAAACTGTGATGCTGGAGAAGACTCTTGAGGGTCCCTTGGACAGCAAGGGGATTAAACCATTCAGTCCTAAAGGAAATCAACCCTGAATATTTATTGGAATATTCACTGAAGCTGAAGCTCCAATACTCTGGCCACCTGATGCAAAGAGCTGACTCATTGAAAAAGACCATGATGCTGGGAAAGATTGATGGAAGGAAGAGAAGGTGGTGACAGAGGATGAGATGGCTGGATGGCATCACTGACTCAATGGACATGGGTTTGAGCAAACTCCAGGAGAATGTGAAAGATAAGGCAGCCTGGTGTGCTGCAGTCCATGGGGTCTCAAAGAGTTGTACATGACTTAGGGACGGAACAACAATAGCAACTTCCCTTCCCATCTGGTAGCCACTAATCCATTCTCTACATGCTTATTTTGTTTCACTTTGTTTGTTCATTTATTTACTTTTAATATTCTTCATGAGTGAAATCATATGGTAAGTGTCATTGCCTGATTTATTTCACTTAGCATAATACCCTCTCAGTTTCAGTTTCAGTGAAAGTCACTCAGTTGTGACCGACTCTTTGTTGACACCATGGACTATACAGTCCATGCAATTTTCCATGCTAGAACACTGGAGTGGATAGCCATTCCCTTCTTGAGGGGTTCTTTCCAAAGCAGAGATTGAACCCAGGTCTCCTGCATTGCAGGCATATTCTTTACCATCTGAGCCATCAGGGACACCCATAATACCCTCTGGGTTGTCAAAAATGACAATATTTCACCTTTCCTATGACAGAGTAGTATTCTGTTGTATGTATATCCAATCTCTTGACCCATTCATCTGTTAATGGAGAGTTAGGTTGTTTCCATATCTTGGCTACAATAAAAAATGCTGCAATGAATATAGGGGTGCATATATCTGTACAAATTAATTTTCTGGTACTCTTTGGATATCCAGAAGTGGAATAGCTTGGTCACATGGTAGATCTAATCTTAATTTTTGGAGGACTCTCCATACTTTTTTCCATAGTGGCTGCAACAGTTTACCAAATTTATCAATTTATCAATGTAAATTGGTGCAGCCACTACAGAAAATTACCACCAACAGTATATGATGGTTCCACTTCTTTCACATCCTGTTCAGTACTATTACTTCTTATCTTTTTGATAACAGCCATTCTAATGGGCATGAGATGATATCTCATTGTGGTTTTGATTGACATTTCCCTAATAATTAGTGATGTTAAACATCTTTCCATGTGCCTGCTGGCCATCTGCACGTCTCCTTTGAAAATATGTCTGTTCAGATTCTCTGCTCATTTTTTAATCATTTGTTGTGGTTGAGTTGTATGAGTGCTAAGTTGCTCAGTCGTTTCCAACTCTTTGTGACCCCATGGATTGTAGCCCACCAGGCTCCTCTGTCCCTGGAATTCTCCAGGAAGAATACTAACTACAGTGGGGTAGCCATCCCCTTTCCCAAGGGATCTTCCCGACCCAGGGATCAAACCTGTGTCTCCTGCATTGGCAGAGCAGATTCTTAACCACTGTGCCACCTGGGATGCCCCATATATTTGGATAATAACCTCTTATGGCACCCTACTCCAGTATGCTCGCCTGGAAAATCCCATGGATGGAGGGGCCTGGTGGGCTGCAATCCATGGGGTCACTAGGAATCAGACACGACTGAGCGACTTCACTTTATTTTTTCACTTTCATACATTGGAGAAGGAAATGGCAACCCACTCCAGTGTTCTTGCCTGGAGAATCCCAGGGACGGGGGAGCCTGGTGGGCTGCTGTCTCTGGGGTCGCACAGAGTCGGACACAACTGAAGCGACTTAGCAGCAGCAGCAGCATTGGATATATGATTTGCAAATATCTTCTCCTATTCAGTATGCAGTTTGTTGTTTTGTTGATTGTTTCCTTTGCTGTGCAGACATTTCTAAGTTCTATTTAATCCCATTTGTTTATATTTGCTTTTGTTTCCCTTGCCTAAGTAGACATACTCAGGACGATATTGCTAAGACTGATATAAAAGACTGTACTGACTATGTTTTCTTTTTAGAGTTTTATAGTTTCAGATCTTACATTCAAGTCTTTAATCCATTTTAAATTTTTGTGTATGGTATAAAATGAAAACCTTTAATTATCTGAATAAATTCTCCTTTAGCAAGAAAAACACTCAATATTACACATTTTTAGGCACTCCAAATTCTAATGTATATTGATATTCTTAAGTAACATGCTGACTTAAGCCCTATGAGGGGTGTTAAAATAATACCCTGAATACTTAATTTTTCTTAACATTTTTGTAAAAATATACGTTGGAAAAGAGGTTTTCACATTTCTAAACAGTCTCCAATTCCAGTGGTTGTATGGCAGCAATGACCTGTAAAATTCACCTCATGTTTTGGAAGGCTGACCACAACTCCAGGGAAATAATGCAGAAACTAAGGAATGAAGTGAGAGTGTACACACACCTCATACTTGAACTACGTCATGCTGGGAATTTGCACTTGATTATAACAGAGCGCTAGAGCCAGACTTCAGGGTTGGAAAAACAAAGAAAGGCTAGAGTGCTGTCTACAGCAGCGCTTTTCAATCTTTAGCCAAGTGCCTAAGAATCTCCTGCAGAACTTGGAAAAACTCAAGACTGTTGTGCCTCCTCTCAGGGGTTCTCAGAGACTCTGTTTCAGTGGTCTTGAGAGGAGCCAAAGGATCTGCATTTCTTACAAGCTTCCAGGTGATGCTGTTTACTGAGTGCCCTTGTGGTTGTTTAGTTGCTAAGTTGTGACTCTTTGCAATCCCATGCACTGCAGCCTACCAGGCTCCACTGCCCATGAGATTCTCCAGACAAGAATACTGGAGTGGACTGCCATTTCCTTCCCCTGGGTATCTTCCCAACCCAGGGATCGAACCCACATATCCTGTTTGGCAGTGGGGATTCTTTATCACTGAGCCACCTGGGATCACTGTTCTAAAGAGCACTGACATCAGAATGCATGGGGATCAGCATGCTTTAGAGATTTTTTTTACATTGTTCAGGTTTCTGAGGAGAACAAAACCCAGAGAGGTAGACATACTTTTGTTAAAGACAAAATAGAGGAGAAAAGTTTAGGAAGCAAACAATGACATCTTTAATGCAACAAAAGGTGCCAGTTTTATTTAGTAGGTCATGGGCCTAAGGACACAGGTATGCTGGCTTAGAGAAAGCTTTGTGTGGAAATACCACACATGGCTGTGCTAAGATTTATCTAGAAGATGTTAGCCTGCCATTCTCTCACATTCTGTTAACTCAAGCGAACCTGTACAGGTCTTATCATTTGAGCTCTGGCAAGAGCTTAAGCCACAAACGCACTTCAGTGTAGCCTTCTTTGGAAAACTCTTTGCTAAATTAATGCCAAAAGCAATAGGGACATTCCAAGGGTCTTGATCTGTTTTTGAAAAGCAAAGACACAAAGAATCAATGGAACATGAAGACTGAGAGGAGGTGTTCTTCATATAAGACAATTTGAGGTTATTTTTCAGTTGAATCCAAACATATTTCATGGGCTTCTCTGGCTGGTTTTAGATAGTTTGAGGTTGCTTTCAAGTGGTAACTTGCTTTTTTTTTCCCCCTGAAATTATCAGTTAGCATCAAACACTGGGCTCAATTATATATAACAAGGTTTCTTCAAATTGCCCCGTATGTATTCTACATTTGAGGGGCATCTTGGTCAAAAATCACTTCTGTAACATGAATTGAAGTAAAATGATAAGGGTTCTATTTCCAGTTACAGAAAACAAATTTTGCCATTTTCAAGTTGTGTTTGGATAAGTCCAAGAGAAAATACACTTTCAGGTCATTATATATTCAATTCAAATAGGTCCATCACTTTAATAAATCACAAGGAAGAATTATAATAGTAAATGAATGCTATGAACTTAGGGCTTCCTGGATGGCTCAGCGGTAAAGAATGCCTGCAATGCAGGAGATGTGGGTTCAATCCCTGGGTGGGGAAGATCCCCTGGAGTAGGAAATGGCAATCCACTCCAGTATTCCTGCCTGAAAAATCTCAGGGACAGAGGGGCCTGGTGGGCTACAGTCCAAAGGGTGGAAAAGAATGGGACACAACTGAGCAACTAAACAGAGCAGAGCTATAAGCATGCATATTAACATGTCAAATTAAGTAAGTTATGACTTTCTACAAAGAAACCCAATGCCAATGAGATTTTAAAACAATGTTTCTTCTAAATATTATTCTTTTTTATGCAACCAGATCTGTGTCATCAATTTGCTGGATAATATGCTCTATCTGCTGTGGCAGATTAACAAAACTGGATCTAATCGTTTCTTAGCAACTACAGATGCTTTAAAATCCTTTGGCTATAGTTTTTATGATAGGTCATTGGTTTCAAGATTTTAAGAGTACAGATGCTCAAGTCAATGTTTCATGAAGCTTATTTTAAATTCGTTATGATTCACAGCCTCAATTCAGGGTTCTAGAAATTCTGAGTTGCTATAATTCCAAATTCTGAAAGGTTAGCTCATTGCAGGTCGTACTGGAATAATGCTAGATTATAAAATTTGTCATTCAATGAAACACACAAAAGAAAGGTGATTTTTCAGATAGATAACAATTTAAAGAATCAGTTGTAGCCTTATTCAATGCCAAAGTGTCACTTAGTCTCTCTAGACTTCTTCATTGATTCAGACATTTGGTTTCAAATGCTGTCAGTGGTAAACTGTCCATCTTCATTTGTTTCCTTACAAGAACAGTGATGAGCTATAAAACAGGAGGGGGCTTCTGTTTTCATCACTTACCTAGGTTTTGCCACATGCTGAAAATTTCACAACCCATTGTTACCCGCATGTCACCATATCTGAAATGGAATAAAAATCAAACCTGATACAAAGGCTCCAGAAAAAAGAAGTTATCTGTGTCTTTTTAGGACACAATCTGTCCTTCTGAATTAAAAGACAACATGTTCTTAATTGAAAATGTTTAATGTACACATCTTTTACTGAGGTATAACTGACATAATATCATATTGCCTTTAGGTATACAACATAACAATTTGAATATTTGTATATATTGCAAAATTGTCACCACAGTAAGTCCAGTTAATATCCATACCATAACTAGTTACAATGTTTTTTCTTTTGATGAAAGCTTTCAAGATGCACTTTCAATATGCAATGCAGTATTATTAACTAGAATCACAGTGTTGTATGTACATTACATCCATTCATTTTATAACTGGAAATTTTTACAATGTATTAATACATGTCTTGATGCCTCTAATTCAAATTCACATATTAACCCTTGAGTGAAACATATTTGTCTCATAATTTTTGGCTCCTATAGTATTTTTGAATCCTGAAAGACTGAGGACAAAGATTTCTAAATAAGCTCAAAATAGTGAAATTCCCAGAAAAGTTGCTTGGTTGTCCTCTTGGTCATTGCCCCTCCACTTTGATTTCTAGTTATGGAGATCAGATTTATGAATCACTCGAACTGAAATACTTTTTAAAAGGCACAACATTTGATTTGCCTCATATTCTTACCCAATTATACACTGGTACTTACTTTTCTAATACCTTTTTCTTTTTGGAAGGTGTAAACATCTCTAACTGCAGACACAACTGGTTTATAAAAATGACCGCAAGGTAAAAGTAGGAATCCCAGATCTACAATGAGAATGACATATTTAAATACTATGGGGTTACAAAAATATTTACAGGCGAAGTGACAAGATATCTTGGATTTGCTTCAAAAGTGCTAAGTGGATGGGGGGAGAGTTGCAAGAAGATGGGCCATGAGTTGATAGTAGCTGTATCTGGGTATGGGTACATGAGGGATTCATCATACTATTCTCTTTACTTTTATACATCTGTGAAATTTCCTATAACAAAGAAGCAAACTAACTAGATACTATTTTTATATTGCTGTATCCCAAGTTTCATGGGCTCTCTGGTATATGCTAAGTGGTAGATACTTCATTTCTCTCATAACATGTCTGTGTGTCTCCAAGGAGGCTGAGGCATAAGCTGGATAACTTTATTTCAGTGTGATTTCATTTTGGAACCCCTTTTAATGTAGGACTCAAAAAAAAAAAAAAAAAAGAAAGAAAGAAAGAAAGATACATACACTCTTTTGGATATGCTAATTGATTTAAATTCAGAGAGTACATAAAAATTCCCCACCCAGACAAATCTTCTAAGTTCTCTTACACCAAAAATGCATTAGAAAGAGATCAAAATAAAATTTCCAGAAATAAATGTAACCAAAAACATGGAGGACATAGGGAAAGAAACGACTTTTCTATTGACATCGTGTAAAATTAAAGATTAATATGAGAAACATTATAAAGAATTAATATATTTTATAAAGAGTGTTCACAAATTAAAAAGAATATAAAACTCTAAGTATTATGATGAACAAAAGAACAGATACCTCACAAAACATGAATTTTAGTCAATAATTAGTCAATAACTAATATAGTTAATGATTAATAACCAATGAATAATTAATAACATAACTAGTGAGAAATGTGGGCTTCCCCTTGGCTCAGATGGTAAAGAATCTGCCTGCAATACAAGAGACCAGGGTTCTATCCCTGGGTTGGGAAGGTCCCCTGGAGAAGGAAATGGCAACCCACTCCAGTATCCTTCCCTGGAAAATCCCATGGACAGAGGAACCTGGCAGGCTACAGTCCATGGGGTGGCAAAGAGTCAGACATGACTGAGCGACTTTACTTCATCTCAGTGAGAAATGTAAATAAAGCAAAAAATTGCTCCCCTTATCAAATTGCCCCCCAAAATGGTCTCCTCTAGTACTGGTGTATACCTAGGCAATCAAATATAATTGTTACAACCTTTAACTCAACATTTTCATTTATAAATATTTATCCAAAGAAACAATTAGGAATATAAGTCAAATTTTATTTTGTAAGAAATACATAAAAAGAGCAATTTATGAGAATAAAACAGTAGAAACAAACTGAATATTAAAAAGTAATGTGGTGATTATGAAATTTTGATATTTTATTATAAAGTATAAAGACATTTATTATGCAACCATTAAAATTCCACTGGTTTCTACTATGCTTTTTGTATTTTCTAGTTCTCTGATAAGGAAATTTTATTGAATGTTTAGTATAAAAGACGTTATTTTTAAAAGAATGGGAAATTAAGATGTCGAAAACATAAAACACCACTAAGAAGGGAAACCAGGATAGGCACTGCCCATCTTTATTTACCATTTTTCATTCTCTATTTAAAAAATGGTATACTGAGAATTCTTAGAGACCCAGGCATATCATATTACATTACAAACTTACAGAGAGATCTGCCCTAAAGAATCTTACTAATTGTTCATTTTTTTTCCTTTTCACTAGTTCATTCTAAAATATAAGAAGATAGAGATCTAAAGGAACTAACCAGTTTACTTTGTAAATATGCTCTTTACATAAACTCTATTTTAAAAGATGCTTTAAAACATTATGCACTAAGTTCTTTTTGTCTTGCAGGGGATCAAAAAGAAAAAAAATCAAAATTTACAGTAACAGTAAAGCACATTCTTTCCTCTTAAGCACTATGATTTCGACCAGGTTGATGAACATAGTTATAGACCTGACTTATTCACAAATAGAATGAAGAACTCTTAACATTATTCATAATTGAAACTAATATGCTCCAAGATTAATTTGAGGTAGCCAGAATAACTTTATTTTCTTATTACTAAGAGAAAGAAAATTCATGAGGAAATTTCTTGAGGGACAATGTAAAACGTTTTAGCTCAAGCAAGATAGTCATCTAAATGGATACTGACCTTATAATCAAAGTTTTCATTTAAGAAGTTCTTCCGAAGTGCATCTGATAGGTACAGAACTGTTGTAATAATCACGCTAGTGATAAAAAAGAATACATTTTAAGTTGAAAACTTCACATTAGTGAAAACCATTTATTAGGCAAGAATAAAGTAATTAAGACAAAAGAAAACCTCTTCAGTAAGCCTGTGGAACAATATTAGATAATTCATATTAGAAATAAAAAAGAGAACACTTAGAAAAAAAAGTAAAAGAATCTATCACTGAAATGATATGCAGAAAAATCTATAAATTCATATGACTCAGAATTATATTGTCTTGATGTTTTACAATATTTAAATTTGTAAACAAAGCAAAAACTTTTAAATAAATTTACAGTAGTCTATATTTTATTAACACGGAAGAAAGTATAAAAACTTACAAAATACAGCAAAAGAGAGAGAGCCCAAAGACGAAATGGGCAGGCTAAAGCAATGGATTATATTGAGTATTTATTTGACCATCTTCTCTCTGCTCTCCCCTATTTTAGGTGTTAGTGGGCATGTAAGAGCTATGGGAGTCAGATTCCCTCTCCATGGTGACAAGATTGCCACTAAAGAAACCATTACAGACTGTGAAATTGTCTATATCCTAGTACTAAGCTGTGTGAAACTGAGTGTTACAGCACTTTAGAGAAAGGGGCATCTCTGGGCTGGAGAATTAGGGAAAGCCTGTCAGAGAGGCCACATACAGTCATCTGTATCCTGCTAGGGAGATTAAAAAAGGATTTAGTAAGCTTCCTTGGTCAACTCTTGAGTTAAGCAATTTGTTCAAAATCTGCTCCTTTTTACGGCTACAAGAACATATGTTCAAAACTGAATGCAATTCCAATTGGCTCATTTAACATCAGATAACAGCATTTATTGAAACAAGATAGGTCACTCCCCAAACCACCAGAAACGAAGCACCAATTTATAAATGATTGATATTTAAAATCTCTTTGGCCTTTCCTAAGATGCATGCATAAGGAAGTGCTTGTGATGTGATGACGCCCTAGTTCTCATTACAGGACTTGTAATTGAAGGATGTAATTGTATGACCCTAGGTAAAATAACATGAAACAAAACAAAACACCTCATCAACCTCACACCTTGGTTATCCTACTGGTAAAACAGGGATTAAAAGAATATTTACTCATTAGAAGAATATTTATAGTTTTTGAAGAACATAAATGTTCATTATTGCAATCTGTTGGAAAAGTCACTATTATAGTCTCCCTGTGGGGCAGGAGACGAATAATGAGGCTAAGGAACGGATAGTTGAATATGGAAGCTCAAGTTAACAACTTATTGACAGAGATATTAATACATCTTCTGTCACCTGTTATTGACTGGAGATGTTTCAGCATTCACTTACATAACAAATTGCTGGCCACAGGCATTAGTTTCTGCCAAAACCCCCAGTCAATAATGTGTTAAGAAGAAGAGAGAGAAGAAAGCCACCATTTTCTTGGGTACTTGCTCTACCACGAGCCAGCACTGTGTTACATTCACATGCCTTTTAATATGTCATTTACCCCTTCCAATGACCCATCCTATGAAAGTCAAGCATAAGTAAAGCCTATGAGATTGAGAAGTCCTATGGTTTCTTCTATCGCCCAAATGGCAGATATCAACAGTGAATTCCACATCAAAGAGACAAATCACATATATCAGAACAGTATAAAGTGACAACTGTCCATAGACACTGATGGAATCCATGCTGGTAACTGATTAAGTTTCTAAAGTACTTCATTCAAATCTTGCTATATAAAACTAAAGCTTAATTATCAGAAAATGGAACGCTATCAGGCAAGAAACGGGCTCCTTGTCCAGCACCTATTGCATTGTTGGGCTTCTAAGTTGAAAGAAGAAAATTTTGCATCCTTAACAAATGTTTTCCTTCAATAGTCAATGAAGAAACATACACAGAACCACGATACGTTTTGAGTTTCACATCAAAACGACCTTCTGGCCCGCAACTCTAGCTTGGACTGTTGTTCAGAAACAGTAACCTCTAGTGTTAGTAAAACATGACATATCTGAGATTTGGATTATTGGGCCCAATGCTGTGGAAAGGAGCCAACAAACTCAATCTTCCAAGTGTGATGATTCCTTGGCAAAGACTACTCATTTGTAATTTATATGCCAGATCCCAAACACATGAACAAAATCCACAGCTTCTTGAACAGCACTTGCTGGTAAACAAGGAGTCTCTCTGGCTTTATAAAGGACCTGTGAGCCTCAAGCTGACTGCTTACTGGAATCACTGGGGAGCTTTAAAAAACACAGATGTCTGGATCACACCCCAGAGATTTAATAATTGGACTGGGGTGCAATGTGGACCTCAGGATCAGTAAAGCTCCCAGGTGATTCCTATGTACACCAGAGCTGAGAACCACTGCTCTAGACAAACCTTTTTAAGAGTTAGACAAACTTCCATGGGTACCTGGTGATCAGTTAAGATGTATATCATGATTCAGCAGGCTTGGGATAGGGCTAAAGTTCTGTATTTCTTACAAGCTCCTGGAAACGTTCACGCTGTTGATTCACAATCCAACTTTTGAAGAGCAAGGCTCTGGAGAGGTCCACGTCAGAAACACATTCCAAACAACACTGCTTCACATTCTCCTGCCTTCGAGAATTTTAGGCCAATGACTGCCGTGGCTCTTTAACAGGACATGCATCCTTGCTCTACACTGAACATCTCATCCTCTTACCAAGGGTGCTTTATCATCAGGCATAAATACTACAGGGCACAGGCCTTTTCAGGGGTTTTGGAAAGTACTGCATATGTTTGTTAGTCGCTCAGTCATGTTCGACTCTGTGCAACCACATGTATTGTAGCCTGCCAGACTTCTCTGTCCATGAGATTTTCCAGGTAAGAATACTGGAGTGGGTTGCCATTCCTTCTCCAGGGGATCTTCCCAACCCAGGGATCGAACCTGGGTCTCTTGCATTGCAGGAAGATTCTTTACAGTCTCAGTCACCAGGGAAGCCTGGCAATTTATTACATAGGCCAATACTTTAAAAAACAAAATGTAAAAACTGCTTTTCATTTTGGCATGCGGCAGGTGGTATGATGAGGGATAAGACCTTCAAAAATATGACTTCCCAGGGCTAAAAAGATCTTAAAATGACTATTTCAATTGCTTTTCATTTATGCTTATAATATTCAGCCCAAGTCACAGAGGCAGCTCCCAGAGCTTTTTATGCCTCAGCACTAAGACAGTTTCCTGGCATACAGGCCCTCAATCAGCTAAAAAGGCACATATATATTATGGCTCCTTCACTGTGGTGGAAACCTGTAGTGTTTAAGGATTTTTCTTTACTTGTTCTAATTTACCCAAAACCATGTGGCTCCTTTGGTTTTATTCTTTTACTCATGACTCAGTTTCTGAATATGTGGACTTTTCAAATTTCAGGGCTCCAATTCAATAGCCAAGAAAGGTTTGCAATCTGTTACTACAAATGGTCAAAATACTGGTGTCTGCCATAGTGATGCAACCATAAGGATCACTTTTGACAACCCTAATCTATGGCACAGCGTGATAAATGTATACATAAAAGAGAAACTAGCAGACAGGAAAGCAAAGCTCTTTCTTCAAGTTTTCCAGCTGCCACCTCATTTCTGGCATTTAGAAAGTATTTTTATGCAATGTCATTCCCCCTAGAGAAACCTCATCCTATAAACTGTCCTTTTGAAAACTACTTTAACCTGATAATCTGCTCAAGCAAAAGCCCATCTCCATAAATTATAAATGGACTGAATATTTTGGATTCCAATATCCAGTTTTTGGATAAATTGGGCATCAACAAGGTTAATGTTTGTGCACTGAAAAACTAAGGAGATCTAAACTCGGAGGATGACAAATTCCCTATAAGCTGGAGGGTTAAGAGGGCAGATCAAAATCCTGGATGGCCATCAGGGAAACTGACCTAAGCTGCTGCTGCTGCTGCTGCTGCTGCTAAGTCGCTTCAGTCATGTCCGACTCTGTGCGACCCCAGAGATGGCAGCCCACCAGGCTCCTTTGTCCCTGGGATTCTCCAGGCAAGAGTACTGGAGTTGGTTGCCATTGCCTTATCCATGGCCTAAGCTAGTGGTCCTCAAATGTCAGTACATGAGTAGTACCTGAAAGATACATGAGGCTTTAGGGTCTCACCAAAGGCTATGGCTTGGCAAGATCACGCCAGGGCTCAGCCACGTGATTCTGATGCACGTGATCATTCATTTTGAGGTCTGGTGTTAGAGATGGAAAAGAAGATGATGAGAGCTGGAACTCGGTGAGCAATGATATTTGGGAAATTTGTCTATGGTTAACATTGCATCACCAAGGGCCTAGCCCAGTAAGTGTTTGCTGAATGACTGTAGTTTCAAACCAGTATTTAAATCTATGGTTTGTGATAATTATTTGCTGTACTAGGTATTTCTAAAGTGTAAGCCTTGTAGAACTTTTTATACTTTTCTATAGCTTTTTTTTTTTTAAATAAACTTTTTCTAAGAACAGTTTTAGGCTTACAGGATTATTGCAAAGATAATACAGAGAGTTTCTGTATACGTCATACCCAGTTTCCCTTATTATTAACATCTATTATTGGTATGGTACATTTATCACTGTAAAGGAACCAATACTGTTTCTATGCATATTTTGAAGACGAGACTGAGATTAAGACAGGCAAAGCTGATGGAGAAAGCCACTCCAAGTGGAGGTCACAGAATAAGCCAAAACAGGAAGGCAGGAAAAGAAGTGATTCTGCTTTTAGTCAGGGAGGTATGCAGTGCGGGTGAGGTCAAAAGAATCAACAAAGATTCTTGAAATGGAAGGATTTTTAGAAATCCCATGACCTTCTCCTCTGGGCAGTGTTGGTACAAAATCACTCATGTGGCAACAGCCTCAGTTTTTGTTTGTTTGTTTGTTTGTCCTATTAGACTTAAATCCTAATGAATTCTTCCCTTTCCTCATGTATTCATTCTACCAACTCCTCACACCTCACCAGGAGATGCAGGCAATTCTTTTGTAAATATTTGCTTTAACTCTGGAAGTACGGCACATTTCTCTTAGTAATATAGTTTTTGATAAAAATCACTATCTTCCCCACGCCCCGCCACAGTAAAGTTTTTAAAGATAATGACCCTAATAGAAAAACCCCACCGTCAACAAAAAGCAATAGTAATTATTTTTCAATGGGTCTTCAACAGACTTTGGGCTTCCCTGGTGGCTCAGATGATAAAGAATCTGCCTGCAAGGCAGGAGACTCTGGCTCAATCCCTGGGTTGGGAAGAACATCTGGAGAAAGGAATGGTTACCTTCTCCAGTATTCTTGCCTGGAAAATTCCATGGACAGAGGAGCCTGGCAGACCTCAGGCTTCCCTGGTGGCTCAGATGGTAAAGAATTTGCCTGCAATGCAGGAGACCCTGGCTCAATCCCTGGGTTGGGAAGAACATCTGGAGAAGGGAATGGTTACCTTCTCCAGTATTCTTGCTTGGAAAATTCCATGAACAGAGGAGGCTGAAAGGCTGCAGTCCACAGGGTTGAAAAGAGTTGGACATGACTGAGGGACTAACACTTCCAAGTTTTCACTTTCAACAGATCATCTACTCTAACATAAAACCTTTCATAGTCAGTGTCACATACTTTGTCTTCCTTCCTGTTACAACGGATCAATGCTCCTAGCTAAAGCCAAGCTTCTTGGTGGGTACTTTATCAGTGCTATCCTAAGTGTGGTGAGCTTCCTTCATTGAGAACGTCTCACCACAAAAAACAATGTCAACAGAACTAAACTGTATGCTTAGGCAGCTGACCTAATTTCCAGTGCAAGTTGACAGCGGACAGCGCTACCTTCAGGAAAGGTGTTCTCAGACAGGCACGATGAGAAATCCTGTACTTGATCTCACCCCTACTGGCTTACCCAAGGACACTGTTTCTTCACTTAGGCCTGTTTTCTTTAGCACTATCAATATTTCTTTTTTCTGTGCCCTTCGTATCTGTAAACCAACATGCATAATATTCCATATTCAGAAATGAATCTTAGTGTTCATATCTCCTTCCAGATATAGCCACATTTCTCTGCTCCTTCTTACAGCAAAATCTTCTAAAGAGCTGATAATTATTGCTTTCATTTTTTCAATTCCCATCTGCTCTCAAATTCACTCTAATGACTTTCATCTCTACCACTCCACTGAAACAGCACTTGTCAAGGTCACCAGTATCTGCATCCCACTGTCAAAACCCAGGGATAATTGTCAAGTCTTCATCCTCCAACCTCCCAGAAGCTCTTTACCGCCTTGCTTTATGAAATATTTTTCTCATATGGTCGATATTATGCCCTTCTGGTTCTCATCTTACATCATAGGCTACTCCTTTTCCATCTCTGTTGCTGGTGGCTTCCAAATATCTTGACCTTGGAAGGTGGGCATGTCGCAGGGCCCAGTCTTAAGTAGGCTTCTCTTTTCAATCTGTAGTTTCCTCTAGAGTGCTCTGATTCAGTTTGATGACTTCAAATACTACCCAATGCCAAGGACCTCAAACGTACTAGCATGTCGCTAGTCTTAACTTCTCTGAGCTCCATACAAGCATGTCCAGCCTATTCTCTTACATCTCCACTTGGGTATCTAACAGCATCTCAAATTTCTGCTCAATAAAGGATCCTTCACCTCTCCACTCCTCTCTCAGTATTTTCCATTTAAGTGAATGTTACCACCATTTGTCCTTCTGTTGAGGCCACAATTCTAAGAGCCATCTTCAAACTTTTTTCTTTCCTGCTCACATCCAGCCATCTGCAAGTCTTGTCATCTCTGTTTTCAAACAGGAGCTCTGTATCAACCCAGGGAGGTGGGGTGGGGAGGGAGATGGGGGGGAATTTCAAAAGGGAGGGGATATATGTGTAACTATGGCTGATTCATGTTGAGGTTTGACAGAAAACAAAATTCTGTAAAGCAATTATCCTTCAACAAACAAAAAACAAACAAACAAACAAAAAACTGACCTTCTCACTACCTTCATTGCAATCCACCTGTTCAAGTCATCATGGTCTCTTACCCAGATTGCTGTATTAAGCTCCTAACTGGTCTTTCCTGGTTTCTCCCTTGTCTCTTTACCGCCTAATATCTGGACCTTGTCTTCTTCCAACCTCATTTTTACTGGTTCCTTCCCTCCTCGCATTTCCTCCACACAATCTTCCAGATCCTTGAATGTGCCATCTTCACTCTGACCACAGGGCCTGTGTGCATGCTATTCCTGCTGATAAGAAGCCTTCCTTTGCTGTCTACCTATTAACTCCTGCTACAGATTTCAGCTCAAGTTTCACTCCTTCATAAAAACTCCTCCTATTCCAGTCCAGAACAAAGTTCCTTTCACAACCCCCCTCTCAGAACTGTGCTTTTTATCATGATGACACTTATTTTACAGATTAGGCACTAGAAAATATTTACTGAATGAAGGAGTCAATGAAAGAATGGATGACCTTCCCTAAGACTCTGATTCCATAAATCACTTATTTGCTATATATGTCTCATTTGAACATAAACTGGTGAAGGTAAATCAGCTAAACAATTCAGTGTTTGGTGGGAAAACACATACACACACACACACACACACACACACACACACAAAAGTAAATGTTTGAAGCCAACATGCAGAGAAGATAAACAAAACAAGGGTCTGAAATTTTAACTGCAGGGCTAGGGAATTTTTACTTTCCTCACTAAGCAAATCTTGAAAATATGTATAAAGCTGTGACTTTATTTTTGTACTGTATTTTGCAATGTGTATGGAAGAGGGTGGAGAGAAGCCTGTCTCAAAGTGTCCTGTATTTTTGGTACTCAATTTTCATCTTCCTTATGTTCCTTCTTTCTCAGATTGAGCAGTTGTCCTCATGTGAAACATCTACCAAGAACTTACAGTGGCCAGGCACAATTAAGCTTTGCAGGCAAGCAGAAGTCAGCTTTCTTATCCTTGGGAAATTCAGCCTGAACACACAACATGAGACATTCAGGTAGAAAAAAACAGAAGACCATACTAACAGCCAGGTATTTATAAGTCATGGCTTTTGGTAGGACCTCACATAATGCAGAGAAGCTACAGGATTTGGGACAGCACAGTTTAAAGATAGCATTTAACTGCCTTGAAAACACTGGAAGAAAGGACCAACATACAAAAGAACAGATACTTTGTGGGATGAGCTACTCAATTGAGTTCAAGCCTAGGCGATGGTGACTTCTGGGCCAGTTACCAGCAATTTGACATGTATCAAGCATGCAAGTGGGTAGTAAAAGTGGAAGTTTAGGTGAAAATGCCTCTTTGAGGGGCACTTCTCAAATATTTCTCTAAGAAAGTTAGTGTCATGGAAGAAAAGGTGGTCAACTTCAGGGACCTAGATCTAGCTTCTGAAACTTGCTTCTATACAATTTAACAAAGTAAAACCTTTTAATTTCTGACGTGGGCTCTTTTTTAAGATATTTAAAATATCTTTCAGAGATTTATTTCTCTATCAATACTATTGATGTTTATATCTTTTAACAGATAAGACACAAATAGCTGAAGGTTTATTTCTGAACGTTCAGTTCAGTCACTCAGTCATGTCCAACTCTTTGCGAGCCCATGGACTGCAGTACGCCAGGCCTCCCTGTCCATTGCCATCTCCTGGAGTTCACTCAAACTCATGTCCATTGAGTCTGTGATGCCATCCAACCATCTCATCCTCTGTCATTCCTTTCTCCTCCCGCCTTCAATCTTTCCCAGCATCAGGGTCTTTTCAAATGAGTCAGTTCTTCGTATCAGGTAGACAAAGTATTGGAGTTTTAGCATCAGCATCAGTCCTTCCAATGAATATTCAGAACTGACTTCCTTTAGGATGGACTGGTTGGATCTCCTTGCTGTCCAAGGGACTCTCAAGAGTCTCCTCCAACACCACAGTTCAAAAGCATCAATTCTTCAGTGCTCAGCTTTATAGTCCAACTCTCACATCCATACATGACTACTGGAAAAACCATTATCACACAAGAAAGATCCCACATGCTTTCAAGGTTTGAATGGGAAATGACTATGACAGTTAAATGAGGAGAGGAAAGGAAACTGAACAGCAGAAATCAGGGGGTCTATTCCAACTTGGCAGGTGGTTCACAGGCTGTGGAGTCCTGTCTATGAATTAGGTTGGATATACCACAGTCAAATATCACCAGGGGAAAAGTAGTGCCAGATTCCTATCAGCACTGACTTGGGTGTCAATGGAATGATGGTACTGCATTCAGCAAAGTCTTACGACCTTTTTCTTAGGTTTGCTATGGGACTAATCTGTGGTTTAAACACATTACACAGAGCTCACCTCTAACAGAACCATGCTCCTATTTAGCTAACATTAGGGATGGAAATCTTGAACATTATAAGTTTACTCAAAAACAGAATCTGACTTATAAGTCTGCTCCCCACTCACATGACCATAAAGTCTTGCCAAATGTAGTAGATTTTTAGGTGGTGGCAGAGTGAGATGGCATTTCCTATCATAAGCCACATGACTGTCATGGTTTTCAGAAGCTCAACCACCACCTTTATACAAAAGGAACAAAATGTTAAATTCACTTTCAGTTTGAATGTCTGCCACTGGAAATTCTAATTCAAGTCAAAATATCCCTCTGTACACAGGGCAGGCAGGATGACCAAACAATGATGCTGTATGATGATGATGTCAACAGCACAGACCCCTTCCTGTGCTGGCTCCCTGGACCACTCAACACCCTCTCCAGGTACCCAGAATATTTGCTGTTTGGTAATGAGGCCAGAAACATGACCAATGGTTCCCACTTAAACCTGTAGCTGGACATCCAGATGAAGAGATATTTGATTCTACTCACAGATATCAGACTAAATATGTTAAATTCTAAAGAGAGCTATTTCAGGATTCTCAATTAGTCTTCAAAATGGAAAAGCTGTTTCTGTACTTATGTAAAATATAATATGCCATATTATACAATTTGTTACTTCACAAAGTTTTTAACACAGCATTTTAACACCTCCTCATCTCTAAATGTGTACTGCAGCAGAAGTCACATTAGGCATCTCTAATCAACATCAAATCCTATCTTCCTGGGGTTCTTACCTTCATCCTATTTGGGTACCTGGGGAGGACAGATGGTGTTTTTGACCCATGAACAGATACCTGAAGAAGCCAACCTTCACCCTGAGCATGAGGGTTTAGGGGATGGGAGAAGAGGAGGAAGGAGAGACAGGCAAATGTGGACTGGAGGAAAGGATGCTTATGAAATAGGGTAAATTATAAGTGTGGAGATAAAGATCAAGCCACTTTCCTAAAAACAAACAAACAAAAAAAACCGCACTTCATCTTTATTTCAAATTCTGAGATAATAGAGGCCAAAAGTGTGAAAGCAGATAAACCCTTGACGCTGTGCCCTCTAGGAATAGCTCCTGGAATAGAAGGCCATTCTGACCATCCCTTACTCTCCTTTCCTGGTTCCTACTCATTCAACTATTGACCTCAGATCATTTTACTTTTTCCCCCCAATATGCTTAATATAAGCTAATTTTGTCAACATCAGTAACTCCCCAAATGTCTCTATCTCTTCCTGAACTTCCTTCAGAGCACTATTTTCAGCCTTCTGTTGGTCACATCACTCAGGTGTGTAAAAGGAACTTCAATCTTCACCTGCGTAACTCAGGGATCCTATCTTATTCCCAGTGCTCAGCACACGGGAGATGCTGAGTGTATTCTCTGAGTTCAAATGAATTAAGAAAGATCAGAAATGACTCAAGGGTCCAGAAACAAAGCTGGTATTAAATAACCTATGGTACATCTAGTCAATGGAATATCATACAGCTACAAAAGAAAAAGAAACCATAAGTGAATGAGGGACTTTCTACATATTGATTTGGAAAGAGTGCCAGGATTTTTATGTAAAAGAAAGATTTGCAGGACAGTTCATTTATTCTGCTACCTGCTAAGCTCTGCATAAAAGAACAGTGGAAGGACATGCAAGAAACAAACAGAAGTGGTTATTGCAGGCTGGGAGTAGGGGTAAATAAAGTAGGTGGGAGAGGGACTTCTCAAGGCATACTCTGTTATACAGTTTGATTTTTGAGCTATGTTAACATACTACCTATTTAAAACAAATAGTAATGATTAGGAAAAGCAAGCAAGCAAAGAAACAAAACAAGTTCACTCAGAAGCAAAGAAAAAGAACTCCAGGATTTGGAGGTTTCAAATTTGAGATAAAAGTGAATGTATCATTTCATATTCTCCTCTTCCCATAATCAGTGAGTTGCAATTATCATCAATGTAAATGTCTTACTTGTTAGCCACCAAGCGCATGACAGTCCAGTCCTTTGGAAACATCTCTGGGCGTATCAATATTCGGAACACAGTAAATATCTGCAGCAGGAAATCCTTGGGTAAGGAGGAGAGAGACCATTTTACTGAGTTACTGTAATTGTTCACACACACACACAGCTACTGTTACCATTTCTAAAGCACTTACAGAAAGGAGCCATACTCAATACGTTACCCGGGAGAAAAAATCATCTTTCCCATTCTCAGTGCCCACTTGATTTGCTACCCTTCCCAAACGTTCCTCCTTTCTCTTTCTCATGCATAGTGGAAATGACGCTTTGTTTTTCTCCACAAGCTCTAAACATTTAGGTTTGAAAAAGAAAACAGAAAACTACTAACAGATTAGCAGGGAAATGTATTTTCTTTCTTCTATTATAGTGTCCTAAACTTCAGAACTTTTCAGTTCAAGAGAACTGCAAAGGGTCTTAGTTCAATTATGCTTTCCTTTAAGTGGGTGTTAGAATTTAGAAAGCTATACTCATTGAAAAGCATCTTAGGAAAAAACCCATGTTTCTTAAAGGGCATTCTAAAAATGCAGGATTAATGGGACGCATGCAGGTTTATAGAATCTGAAGGTCCTAGGCAGAATAAATAGAGAGGGATGTGTATGAAGCTGAGCCCAGTGACAAGTCCTTAGAAACTAAGAGTATGTCAAGGTATTCTTCACAAAGATGCCATACTAGGGGGCACTGGTATTTATGGAGATGGTATCTTTAAGCCAAGCACCTGGAAACACTCTTGACAAAAAGCTATTGTCAGACATAGAAACATCATTTCTTAAAACGTTGTAAGAAACAGACCCAAAGTGCTGGAGTACATTGTACTTGATAAGAACTCAAGAAGCTAACACACTGCAGGTAATGAATGAAATGGAGCTTGCCCTACTCAAAAAGAGACAGGCTCAATCTAATTATGATTTAGATTTGTTAACTAGAAAACTTAGAGATAGTTTTGGAACTTAATTACTGCTAGGAAAATATATTTCACAATTTCACTGAAGGTAACAGTATGGTGTTGCTCAGAAAAACACCTCAAATATGAGTTTTATTTATCAAACCTAACAACACATTAGGTTAAACATGTAAGCCACTTGAAATTAAGATTATCATTGTCACCCATACCATCAGTAGACAGAAAGATCCTAAAAAGCTAGAAACACGTGGGAGCTGTGTGTGTGTGTTTATATATTCTAACAGCTTTCATCAAACCCATAAATATTTTGACAAGGATTTAATTTAGCTTCTTTGGCATCAGCACACATACAGTGATGTGTAGTCCATGCCATATGGAAACATGCCCACTAGGTCATCTGTCTTTAAATGGTGAGACAGACCCTTCCTGTGTTGGCAGAATTACCACAGTTGCCCAAACATATTCTCCTTCAGGTCAGATAATTTTGGGCAACTTCCATTCTAGCCCTCCGTTGCAATAGGGGGTCATTAGCACACCAAAACTGTGAGAAGCTCTTTTTAATGCATTTCGAAAACTTTTTTCAGTTTTCCTGTTGATTCTTCTGTGTTTTGCAGACACGAACACATATAACCCTTGCAAAAACTGTTTGCATTTACCTTTCGAAGTGTTATACCTCACTTTACTTTTCTGTCTTGATGTATTTGCTTAGATAGATATTTAAGAAAAATCCTGAAGGTGGGGAGTCACTTGTTTTTCATAGTTTACAAGTACTTTTGTTGGGAGAATGAAATGACAGCCCACTCCAGTATTCTTGCCTGGAGAATCCCATGGACTGAGGATTCAGGTGGACTATAGTCCACAGGGTCGCAAGGAGTCAGATACTACTGAAGCAACTTAGCACACATGCACTTGTGTGTGTGTGTGTGTGTGTGTGTGTGCACGCGCCCTCAGTTGCTAAGTCGTGACTGACTGTGACCCCATGAACTGTAGCCCAAAAGGCTCCTCCCTCCATGGACTTTTCCAGGCAAAAAAAACTGGAGTGGATTACCATTTCCTTCTCTAGTGGATCTTCCTGATCCAGGGATCGAATCCACATCTTTTGTTGCATCTCCTGTATTGGCAGGTGAAATCTTTACCACTGTAGGTTCTAAAATGCTGACGTTTCATCTTTTCTACTCTAATCATTAAACAGAACTGGAAATTGGAGGCAGCACCCCTCACAGTAGGGAACAGGAGAGAGGGATGTCTGTTGCACAGAGGGAAAAAAAATGGCTGAAAAATTGGCTACAGGAGGCAAGATATCTATCTTCAGGGCTAGCAACTTTGACTGCTGTTTTGTAGTGCAGGGGACAAAGGCTAAGTTATTCCAGGTGTAGGATTGGCGACATACAACCTGTTTCTGTACCATCTTATTTTCCTATTCCCATTTATCTCGTAAAATAAAAGGCATGGCAGCATGGGGCCTTGGGCCAGAGCCTACAAACTGACATCAACCTTTATTTCCCTGAAGAAAACCTCTCACTGTCTCAAGTAGCTTTCTAAGCTTCATCTACCTTTGTGGAACCAAACACATTCATTTGTAGAAATCTTATAATGAAAAATAAAAGAACATTATACTGAGATCAGAAAATCTAGATTTTAATCCTGCCTCTGCCATTAACAAACTCAATGACCTAGATAATTTATTTAACCTCTCTGGAGCTGAGCTCTGAGGCTTTATAATGCAAGGAGTTGGGCTTTCCTGGTGACTCAGATGGTAAAATGGAGAAGGAAATGGCAACCCACTTCAGTATTCTTGCCTAGGTAATCTGGTGGACAGGGGAGCCTGGTGGGCTGTTGTACATGGGGCTGCACAGGGTTGGAAATGACTGAAGCAACTTAGCATGCATGCATGCATTGGAGAAGGAAATGGCAGCCCACTCCAGTGTTTTTGCTTGGAGAATCCCAGGGACTGCGGAGCCTGGTGGGCTGCTGTCTATGGGGTTGCACAGAGTTGGACACGACTGAAGCAACTTACCAGCAGCAGCAGAGGGTAAAAAAAAATCTGCCTGCAATGCATGACCCAGGTTCAATCCCTGGATTGGGAAGATCCTCTGGAGAAGGGAATGGCTACCCACTCTAGTATTATTGTCTGGAGAATTCCATGGACAGAGGAGCCTAGTAGACGACAGTCCATGGAGTCTCAAAGAGTCAGACATGACTGAGTGACTAACACTTTAAAGTCTCTTGTAGTTAGAAGAGACTAAAAATAATTAACACGGTCACTCATCTATTCATGCAGTATGCAAAACTTTTTATATTTCTAAACTGTAGGTTAATGTTTCAGTAGATGGTAACACAAGCACATTCCACTGTGGTACTTAAAAGGGTTCAGCAAGTATTCTTGTCAATTGCCTTGTGACAGGTTACATTTCAAACTCAGTTCCAATATTTTAAAGCACCAAGACCTGAATATGAGGCTTAACATCCCATCCCTCCCCAAATGCAAGGGTATTTCCTTGTCTGTTCTAAGGACTTTTCACTAAACAAGAATGTCTACACAGATAAGTGAAATTATTTTGCACATATGAACAATAAGTAACAGATTCTTTTTAAAATTTAAAAAAAGAACACTGTTGCAATCATACTCTGGTTTGGATAGCACACAGAAATAAGTGTTTCATATGCCATTATTTTAAAATTGGCAGCCTGGCAGCAGTTTCTTTTTTGTTTGTTAACTTCAAATAGCACAACATAGTTTTTTAATTGCATTGCTGGTTATTATTCAAACAAGGGATCAAAATTTAAAAAAAAAATAGGGAGGTGTTATTTCACAGCAATAGTTTTTTTTTTTTTGCAGTGCAAGAGGTTCAAAGAGGAAGGTTCAGGTGAAAACCTTCACAAACAATAAAAAGTCTCAAATTCAAATAGAAAAGAAAGCAGAAGTAATTGCTATGGTGTTAGATAATCATTAACATTTATTCATTCATAAATATTGGGTGCTTTGATATGTGCTAGGCACTGTAAAAGAGGCTGGGGACACCTAGTGGGATAAAATATATTCTTTCATTTATTCATGCAAGAATATGTACACAGTACCTGCAACAGGCCACACCATAGTGAGTTAGCTGAACATGACCTCTGCCTTCCTCAAACTCAGTTTTGTGGGAGAGATGAGTGCTCATCTATTTAAGGATGTGCTACAAACTAGGATAAATCTGTGGGCCAGCTATTTCACTGCTTCCCTGATAGCTCAGATGGTAGACGACAGTCCATGGAGTCTCAAAGAGTTAGACATGTCTGAGTGACTAACAATTTAAAGTCTCTTGTAGTTAGAAGAGACTAAAAATAATTAATATGGTCATTAATTGCAGTGACCATATTGCAAGTCACTACAATTGACCTGCATTACAGACCTGCAATGAGAAGAACTGGGTTCGATCCCTGGGTCAGGAAGATCCCCTAGAGAAGGAAATGGCAACCCACTCCAGTATTCTTGCCTGGAAAATACCATGGACGGAGGAGCTTGGCAGGCTACAGTCCATGGGGTCCCAAAGAGTCTAACAGGACTTAGGGACTAACACTTTCACAGGTATTTCACGCCAAGGGAAGGGCACCTCCCAGCCCCAGAGGCAAGACAGAACACAAGCTCACCCAGGCTGCAAAAGGGAGTGCTCAGAAATGGGGCGGGTAGGTGAATCAGTTCAGTTCAGTTGCTCAGTCATGTCCGACTCTTTGCGACCCCATGGACTGCAGCACGCCAGGCCTCCCTGTCAATCACCAACTCCCAGAGTTGACTCAAACTCATGTCCATTGAGTTGGTAATGCCATCCAACCATCTCATCCTCTGTCGCTCCCTTCTCCTCCCGCCTTCAATCTTTCCCAGCATCAAGGTCTTTTCTAATGAGTCAGTTCTTCGTATCAGGTGGACAAAGTATTGGAGTTTCAGCTGCAGTATCAGTCCTTCCAATGAATATTCAGGACTGATCTCCTTTAGGATAGATGGGTTGGATCTCACTCCTGTCCAAGGGACTCTCAAGAGTCTTCTCCAACACTACAGTTCAAAAGCATCAGTTCTTCGGTGCTCAGCTTTCTTTATAGTCCAACTATCACATCCATACATGACCACTGGAAAAACCATAGCTTTGGCTAGATGGACCTTTGCTGGCGAAGGAATGCCTTTGCTTTTTAATATGCTGTCTAGGTTGGTCATAACTTTTCTTCCAAGGAGCAAGCATCTTTTATTTCATGGCTGCAGTCACCATCTGCAGTGATTCTGGAGCCCCCCAAAATAAAATCTGTCACTGTTTCCACTGTTTCCCCATCTATTTGCCATGAAGTGATGGGGCCAGGTGCCATGATCTTTGTTTTTTGAATGCTGAGTTTTAAGTCAACTTTTTCACTCTCCTCTTTTACTTTCATCAGGAGGCTCTATAGTTCTCTTTCTGCCATAAGGGTGGTGTCATCTGCATATCTGAGATTATTGACATTTCTCCCAGCAATCTTGATTTCAGCTTGTGCTTCATCCAGTCCAGCATTTCTCATGATGTACTCTGCATATAAGTTAAATAAGCAGGGTGACAATATACAGCCTTGACATACTCCTTTCCCGATTTGGAACCAGTCTGCTGTTCCATGTCCAATTCTAACTGTTGCTTCTTCACCTGCATACAGATTTCTCAGGAGGCAGGTCAGGTGGTCTGATATTCCCATCTTTCGAAGAATTTTCCACAGTTTGATGTGATCCACGCAGTCAAAGACTTCGGCATAGTCAATAAAGCAGAAGTAGATGGTTTTCTGGAACTCTTGTGCTTTTTCAATGATCCAGTGGATGTTGGCAATTTGATCTCTGCTTCCTTTGCCTTTTTTAAATCCAGCTTGAACATCTGGAAGTTCACAGTTCACATACTGTTGAAGCCTGGCCTGGAGAATTTTGAGCCTTACTTTACTAGAGTGTCAGATAAGTGCAACTGTGTGGTAATTTGAACATTCTTTGGCATTACCTTTGGGATTGGAATGAAAACTGACCTTTTCCAGTCCTGTGGCCACTGCTGAGTTTTCCAAATTTGCTGGCATATTGAGTGCAGCACTTTTACAGCATCATCTTTTAGGATTTGAAATGGCTCAACTGGAATAAGAAAAACGTTGTACAGCTTTTTTCGCAGTGATGCTTCCTAAGGCCCACCTGACTTTGCATTCCAGAATGTCTGGCTATAGGTAAGTGATCACACCATCATGATTATCTGGGTCCTGAAGACCTTTTTTGTATAGTTCTTCTGTGTATTCTTGCCACCTCTTAATAGTATCTTCTGCTTCTGTTAGGTCCATACCATTTCCATCCTTTATTGAGTCCATCTTTGCATTAAAAGTTCCCTTGATATCTCTAATTTTCTGAGATCTCTAGTCTTTCCCATTCTATTGTTTTCCTCTATTTCTTTGCATTGATTACTGAGGAAGGCTTTCTTATCTCCTTGCTGTTCTTTGGAACTCTGCAATCAAATGGGTATATCTTTCCTTTTCTCCTTTGCCTTTTGCTTCTCTTCTTTTCATAGCTGTTTGTAAGCCCTCCTCAGATAATCGTTTTGCCTTTTTTGCATTTCTTTTTCTTGGGGATTATCTTGATCCCTACCTCCTGCTGAAGGTTCCAAACCTCCTCCATCCATAGTTATTTAGGCACTCTATCAGATCTAATCCCTCGAATGAATCTACTTGTCACTTCCACTGTATAGTCGTAAGAGATTTGACTTAGATCTCTCATTAGATCTCAATGGTCTGGTGGTTTTCCCTACTTTCTTCAATTTAAGTCTGAATTTGGCAATAAGGAGTTCATGATCTGAGCCACAGTCAGCTCCCAGCCTTGTTTTTGCTGACTATATAGAGCTTCTCCATCTTTGGCTGCAAAGAATATAATTAATCTGATTTCAGTATTGATCATCTGATGATGTCCATGTGTAGAGTCTTCTCTTGTGTTGTTGGAAGAGGGTGTTTGCTATATCCAGTGTATTCTCTTGGCAAAACTCTGTTAGCCTTTGCCCTGCTTCATTCTGTACTCCAAGACCAAATTACTCTGTTACTCCAGATATTTCCTGACTTCCTACTTTTGCATACCAGTCCCCTATAATGAAAAGGACATCTTTTTTGGTGTTAGTTCTAGAAGGTCTTGTAGGTCTTCACAGAAGCCTTCAACTTTAGCTTCTTCAGCATTATTGGTCAGGGCATAGACTTGGATTACTGTGTTACTAAATAGTTTGTCTTGGAAACAAACAGAGATCATTCTGTCATTTCTGAGATTGCATCCAAGTACTGCATTTTGGACTCTCTTGTTGACTATGATGGCTACTCCATTTCTTCTAACGGATTCTTGCCCACAGTTGTAGATATAATGGTAGGTGGGTAGGGATACATAAAAGATGGATAAACAGGATACTAACAATAACTATGGACCAAAGATAAATAAGCAAATAAAAAGACAAATGAATCTCCTACCTTTTCCCTGGTAAGCAGTTTGGAAATTCACCCTGAGGACAATGTAGAGACACTGAGGGACTTTATACATACATGTAAGAAGATCACACTCCTGTTTCACAAAGATTTTCTGACTACAATATACAACACAATGTTTTGTGTTTAAATATACGATGGTATCAGAACAACACAAGATAGAAATCAGTTGTATATGAAACAGAATTGGTGAGGCACAGAAGCAGGCCTTTGGAGATCATGAAACCTCAGTTAAGAAATCTGGGGGAAAAGGCCTCATGAGGTACTGGACAGCCGGGGACACTGTCTCCTCATGTAAATGGGACAGTGCCTTCTATGTACACATTGCTGACAAAGGTCCATATAGTGAAAGCTATGGCTTTTCCAGTAGTCACGTACGGATGTGAGAGCTGGACCATAAAAAAGGCTGAGCACTGAAGAACTGATGCTTTCGAAATGTGGTTCTGGAGAAGACTCTTGAGAGTCCCTTGGACAGCAGGGAGATCAAACCAGTCAATCCTAAAGGAAATCAACCCTGAATATTCATTGGAAGGACTGAGGCTGAAGCTCCACTGCTTTGGCCACCTCTTGCAAAGAGCCCTGATGCTGGAAAAGACTGAAGGCAAAAGGAGAAAAGGGTGGCAGAGGATAAGATGGTTAGATAGCATCACTGACTCAATGGAAATGAATTTGAGTAATTTCTCTCCAGAAGACAGTGAAGGACGTGGGAGCCTGGTGCACTGCTGTCCGTGGGCTAACAGAGTTAGACACAACTCAGTGCCTGAACAATAACAACATGATTCGACTATAGTCAAATGTTATTTTTAAAATATGCCACAGATTTCAAACATGTGACACCGTTGATTCAGGGTCTGAACTCAATTAAAGAGTGTTAATCAAAATTATCACATTGAAATTTATATCCTTAAAATTTACTAAGTAGATTATGCAAAAATAACTTCCAAATGGTCCTCAATCTTCAAGAACTATACAATTTTTTTTGTAATAAAATAAAGACTATAAGTTGAAATAACTTCATGGAAAAAGATGGCTTCTGAAGCAATCAGACATTTATTATGAGGGTTGATTCACTCAATAAAGATTTAATGCTTAGGACACAGAGTCCTTACGCTCAGAGAGCTCACAGTCATCAAGAATACAAGAAAACAAATGTACATGTTCTCACAGAGAGGGACTGTGGTCTGTGAAGCCTTCATTTTTAAAAAGTGACATCGGGGGCTTCCCTGGTGGCTCAGTGGTAAAGAATCACCTGCCAATGCAGGAGACGTGGATTTGATCTCTGATTCGGGAAGATCTCACATGCTACAGAGCAACTAAGCCCATGCACCACAACTGCAACTATTCAGCCTATGCTCTAGAACCCGGGAACTACAACTACTGAGCCCACAATGCCCTAGAGCCCGTGCTCCGCAAGAGACGCCACTGCAGTGAGAAGCCCACACACCGCAGCTGGAGAGGAGGCCCCGCCCACTGCAAGTAGAGAAAAAGCCCACATAACAATGAAGACCCAGCACACTGTAAACTAAATTTTTTTTTAAAATGACTCCTGAGCCAGATTTAAAGCAGGAGGTGAAAGAGGAATTTAAAATTATCTATACAGTTTGTGATGAATACACAAGTAATCACAGTAATCTTAAGTGACAGCAATGAAAGGTGTTTGGGAAGGGATGGAGGACAGTGAGGGTAGAAGGAAGATTGAAAATAAGGAAGATGATCAGGAGACTGGGTTTTGTCCTGCAGATAATGTTAAGGCCTCAGAGTTTTATAGATGGCTTGAGACTTGATCAGATATGACTGTTGGAAGCTGCTGCTGCTGCTAAGTCACTTCAGTCGTGTCCGACTCTGTGCAACCCCATAGACGGCAGCCCACCAGGCTCCCCTGTCCCTGGGATTCTCCAGGCAAGAACACTGGAGTGGGTTGCCATTTCCTTCTCCAATGCAGGAAAGTGAAAAGTGAAAGTGAAGTCGCTCAGTCGTGTCCGACTCTTCGCGACCCCATGGACTGCAGCCCACCAGGCTCCTCCGTCCATGGAACTTTCCAGTCAAGAGTACTGGAGTGGGGTGCCATTGCCTTCTCCAATGTTGGAAGCTATTGGGCTAATATAAGGGAGACAATGAAAGGTAATAATAGTACTGTATCTAACTTTCAGAACATGTATACTCTCAAGCTTAGGGCAAGATCCTCACAGCTCTATATGAAAAGTCATAATCAGCAAAAAACAGGAGTTTTACTGCTCTCTATATACATAAAATGTCAGGGATATGGACAAAACTTTAGCCCCGGTAGAAGGTGGGTGTATTACAAAGGGTGGGTTATAACAAAACATTACTGACTACAGAAGGAAAAAACTCTGATCACTGCTTAGTTTTTGCTTATTGTTCATTTCTAAAATAATGGCAGGTTCCAGAGAAGGAAAGAAACAATACAGAGGCGCAGCACCAAGGGCCACGCTCCTGCACACTGCAGCTGACCATGACTCACACACAAGCGCCCGAAGACCAGGGAGAAGAAACAGCCTACTGTTCATGATGCTAGAAGTGACTCCGATAGTCACTTTGCCAACACCCAAGCTCTCCAAGCAAGAATGGAGTTCAAACACGTGAGGCTTAGCAGATACTTGAGAACTACATACTTTCAACAATCATTTTGATTTACAGACTAACGGGGAATGGCTAGGCCAAATCTCTCTTTGAACTGATAAGAAGAAGAAAAAAATAATAATAAACAACCAAAACAGTAATTTGAAAATCTCAGTATATAATTTTTCAGCACCAAATAAGATTTAGAATGTGTATATCCCATGATCCAACAGTTCAAATTCCAGAAATTCATTCTACAGCAATAAGGGTGCAAGTCAATGGAGATCTATGTATTGACATTAAGATATACATGGCAGGATCCCTTCTTTATACTAATATATACATATGTATATTTTTGATAGAAGGTAGTTATTTCATTTTTTAAATCTTTTTATTGTAATTTACAATGTCGTGTTACTTTCAGGTGTGCATTGTATATACATACCACAACTTTATGTATTCCTCCATTGATAGACATTTAGGTTGCTTCCATAACTTGACTATTATAAATAGTGCGGCTATGAAATTGGAGTGCATGTAGCTTTTCAAATTAGAATTTTGTCTGGATACATGGCCAGGATTAAGATTACAGGACAATATGGTAGCTCTATTTTTAGTTTTGTAAGGAATCTATACTGTTCTCCATAATTGCATTCCAATATACATTCCCATGAAGGATTCTTTCTAATGGAAAAAGTCATAAACATACTGAATGCTCACCAAAAGGGGAATAATTAAGTGTGGAACATTATGTAATGATATTCAGAAAAATGAATGATGCAGTGGGCTATATAATGTCCATGATACATTATTGTGTGAAGAGAAGTGCAACCCATATGAATAATATGATCCATAGGCATGTGGATGCAGCAAAGAAAACAGTCTACGAAGATACACCCTGAGGATGTCGATAAAGGAGAGAAATGGTATGGACCTAACAGAAGCAGAAGATATTAAGAAGATGTGGCAAGAATACACAGAAGAACTGTACAAAAAAGATCTTCACAACTCAGATAATCACGATGGTGTGATCACTGATCTAGAGCCAGACATCCTGGAATGTGAAGTCAAGTGGGCCTTAGAAAGCATCACTACAAACAAAGCTAGTGGAAGTGATGGAATTCCAGTTGAGCTATTCCAAATCCTGAAAGATGATGCTGTGAAAGTGCTGCATGCAATATGCCAGCAAATTTGGAAAACTCAGCAGTGGCCACAGGACTGGAAAAGGTCAGTTTTCATTCCAATCCCAAAGAAAGGCAATGCCAAAGAATGCTCAAACTACTGCACGATTGCACTCATCTCACACGCTAGTAAAGTAATGCTCAAAATTCTCCAAGCCAGGCTTCAGCAATATGTGAACTGTGAACTTCCAGATGTTCAAGCTGGTTTTAGAAAAGGCAAAGGAACCAGAGTTCAAATTGCCAACATCCGTTGGATCATGGAAAAAGCAAGAGAATTCCAGAAAAGCATCTATTTCTGCTTTATTGACTATGCCAAAGCCTTTGACTGTGTGGATCACAATAAACTGTGGAAAATTCTGAAAGAGATGGGAATATCAGACCACCTGATCTGCCTCTTGAGAAATTTGTATGCAGGTCAGGAAGCAACAGTTAGAACTGGACATGAAACAACAGACTGGTTCCAAATAGGAAAAGGAGTTCGTCAAGGCTGTATATTGTCACCCTGTTTATTTAACTTATATGCAGAGTACATCATGAGAAACGCTGGACTGGAAGAAACACAAGCTGGAATCAAGATTGCTGGGAGAAATATCAATAACCTTAGATATGCAGATGACACCACCCTTATGGCAGAAAGTGAAGAGGAACTAAAAAGCCTCTTGATGAAGGTGAAAGTGGAGAGTGAAAAAGTTGGCTTAAAGCTCAACATTCAGAAACCGAAGATCATGGCATCTGGTCCCATCACTTCATGGCAAATAGATGGGGAAACAATGGAAATAGTGTCAGACTTTATTTTTGGGGGCTCCAAAATCACTGCAGATGGTGACTGCAGCCAGGAAATTAAAAGATGCTTACTCCTTGAAAGGAAAGTTATGACCAACCTAGATAGAATATTCAAAAGCAGAGACATTACTTTGCCAACAAAGGTCCATCTAGTCAAGGCTATGGTTTTTCCAGTGGTCATGTATGGATGTGAGAGTTGGACTGTGAAGAAAGCTGAGCACCAAAGAATTGATGCTCTTGAACTGTAGTGTTGGAGAAGACTCTTGAGAGTCCCTTGGACTGCAAGAAGATCCAACCAGTCCATCCTGAAGGAGATCAGTCCTGGGTGTTCTTTGGAAGGACTGATACTAAAGCTGAAACTCCAGTGCTTTGTCCACCTGATATGAAGAACTGACTCATTAGAAAAGACCCTGAAGCTGGGAAAGATTGAAGGTGGGAGGAGAAGGGGATGACAGAGGATGAAATGGCTGGATGGCATCACCAACTCGATGGACATGAGTTTGAGTAAACTCCGGGAGTTGGTGATAGACAGGGAAGCCTGGCGTGCTGCGATTCATGGGGTCTCAAAGAGTCGGACACGACTGAGCGACTGATCTGATCTGATCTGATCTGTGTTAACAGTAGTTACCTCTGGGGATTAGAATACATATGTGTGAAGGAAAAGAGGATATATGCTTTATTACTTTAAACTGGTAGGGTTATTGGGATTTTCAGTGTCTAATTCCAGTATCAGCTATGATTTTTCATTAATCACTCTAGAAAGTTAGCAGAGAGATCACTTTGTTGACAAAGGTCCATATAGTCAAAACTATGGTTTTCCATTAGTCATGTATGGATGTGAGAGTTGGACCATAAAGAAAGCTGAGTGCTAAAGAATTGATGGTTTTGGACTATGGTGTTGGAGAAGACTCTTGAAAGTCCCTTGCACTGAAAGGAGATCAAACCAGGCAATCCTAAAGGAAATCAGTCCTGAAGATTCATTGGAAGGACTGATGCTGAAGCTCTAATACTTTGGCCACCTGATGTAAAAAGCAGACTCACTGGAAAAGACCCTGATGCTGGGAAAAATTGAGGGCAAGAGGAGAAAGGGGCAACAGAGGATAAGATGGTGGGATGGCATCATTGACTCAATAGATATGAGTTTTAGGAAACTCAGGGAGATAGTGATAGAGAAGCCTCGCATGCCACAGTTTATGGGGTCGCAAAGAGTTGGACATGACTTAGAGACTGAACAACAACAATGAGGCTTTATCTTTCCTTACTGATACTCCTTATTTATTCAATTTCTAACCTAACCAAAAAAAAATCTCCCCAAACTCTCCCTCTGCTACTTTGGTGTTTTCAGACACCTGCAATTCACAACTAGAACTAGCTCATTTTTTTTAAAGAGGTGATAAAGGAAAAGGTTATACAATTTTAGATCAAAGATTTTGAGTTATGAAAGTATGGGGGAAAGTTGAGTTTTGCTGACTAAGCCAAGAGCTGGGACATTAATAGAATTCCTAACCCTCCCAGTTACTTGGGAATGAAATAGTATCAATCTTCACTGCAGGGGTTGACGAAATGAGACTCTGTAAGAAAAGAGTTTAGCACTCTATCTGGTTCATGGCGGTGAGGGTGAGGTAAGGAGGGACTCCGTAACTATTAGCCATCATCACTGTTGTTTATATTAATACATATCACACACATTTATAACAGTGATTTAGATGCCCTAATAACAAAAAGGCATTAATAGAGATTGTTTTATTAGCCTTGATATCCCAGACATCTAGTCAAGGTGCTCAACGAACATTTATTGAGTCAAGCGACTGATACAATAAAGTGATAACAGTACCCGCCTCGGAGAAGGCAATGGCACCCCACTCCAGTACTCTTGCCTGGAAAATCCCATGGATGGAGGAGCCTGGTGGGCTGCAGTCCATGGGGTTGCTAAGAGTCGGACACGACTGAGCCACTTCCCTTTCACTTTTCACTTTCATGCACTGGAGAAGGCAATGGCACCCCACTCCAGTACTCTTGCCTGGAAAATCCCATGGATGGAGGAGCCTGGTGGGCTGCAGTCCATGGGGTTGCTAAGAGTCGGACACGACTGAGCCACTTCCCTTTCACTTTTCACTTTCATGCATTGGAGAAGGCAATGGCACCCCACTCCAGTACTCTTGCCTGGAAAACCCCATGGATGGAGGAGTCTGCTGGGCTACAGTCCATGGGGTCGCACAGAGTCGCACACGAGTGAAGCGACTTAGCAGCAGCAGCAGTGCGTACCTCATGGGGTTCTTTTCAGGATTAAATGAGTCAGTGCTAATCAACCTCTTAGAAGAGTGCTGCGTATGTATTGAGTTGGCCAAAAAGTTTGCTCAGGTTTCCATAAGATTCAGTTCCATGAGACTAAATGTTTGCTTTTTGAGGTCCTCAGTTCCTTTATGAGAATACAAAGCCCACCGTCCTCTTAAGACTTTTGGTTTGAGGATCCATTTGGCAGCAAAACCAAACCACTTAGAAGGTCTTTATGTATCCCACCTAAAGTGAACATTTTGTTTAGCTGCAGAAACACTGAGGTGTTTGATTATTCAGTGGACCCTTGACAATATGGGTTTGGGCTGTGCAGATTCACTTATACAGATTTTTTTCAATAGTTCAGTTCAATTCAGTTCTGTTCAGCCACTCAGTCAGGTCCGACTCTTTGCGAGCCCACAGATTCCAGCACGCCAGGCTTCCCTGTCCATCACCAACTCCCAGAACTTGCTCAAACTCATGTCCATTGAGTCGGTGATGCCATCCAACCATCTCATCCTCTGTTGTCCCCTTCTCCTCCCACCTTCAGTCTTTCCCAGCATCAGGGTCTCTTCAAATGAGTCAGTTCTTTGCATCAGGTGGCCAAAGGATTGGAGTTTCAGCTTTTCAATAGTAAATACCCCAATACTGCACAATCGTAGCTGGTTGAATCAGTGTATGTGGAGCTACAGATACAGAGGAAACACAGGTAGGAACCACATACACAGAGGACTGACCATAGGTTCCATGTGGATTTTCAATTGCACATTGTTCAAGGGTCAAACTGTAGTTGCTACTGCTAGTACTCCTGGAGATGCTAGAGGTGATACTCACAGTACACGTGCCACATTAGCTTTATGGAGTAGCAAACATTCTGATTTCTGCAACACATGTGGTATGAGGACTCTAGTTAAGGGACTGTGGACCACTGCAATCATCTTTGGAAAGTCTTGTAACAGGTTTCAGTAGCATGAATATAGATATCTGACTTTGAAGAAAATTGAGAACATGAAAAACTTATATGCTAAAAGGTGGCATCTGAATTTTTAAAATACAGATGAAAACCAGATGACTAATTAGCCTTTCATAAGATAAATGCCTCCAGCCTGCCTTCACTCTAGTTATTTCCCTTCCAGTCTTACAGTGGGCAAGGCGTAAGATTAATTAGGTCCCTCCTGCTGCTTTCTTAGGGACTTTCCCTGGTGAATTAGCACCTTTTTGTTTTTATGTCTCCCTTTCTACCAGCTCTGATTATTAATATTTCAACATGTTTAAGCTTTCTCCATGATAAATATTCCTCTAATAGCCCAAGTTCTCCTTAAGTAGACACCTTATATTCCTCTTGAAATACAGTTTACATCCACTACATCTTTTTTTTTTTTAATCCCTCAGTCTATGACACCTTGGCTTTCCACTCTCACCAGTGCATTGAAAATGCTCATCAAGTTTACCAAATATCCAATAATTCCATAGTGCATCCAGATTGGTCTTTCTGAATACAAATGTGACCACGTCTGTCCCTTCTTAAAACCCTCCATAGTTTTCCAATGTCTTCATAATAAAGTCTACATATATTCAGAGAGGCTTATGTTTTACAACTCTCTTCTAAACTCCACAGTGAGTCCATCAATTCACAGATGCTGCCTGAATACCGACAATGTGTTAGGCAAGCTCTGAGCTTGAGGGTACAGCAAACCAGCAATAGTTTCAGACGTCAAGAAGCTTATATAACCTAGTAGCTAGGAATTGGGATATATATAAACAAAGATATTCCAGATTCTAGTAACTATTATAACGGTAGAATGGCAGATGTGGCATATCAGGATATCTGGGTGACATTACAGCTGAAAGAAGGGGGCGGCAGAGGAGGAGATGCTTAGATAGGCATCACCAACTCAATGGACATGAATCTGAGCAAACTCCAGGAGAGAGTGAAGGACAGAGGAGCCTGGTGTGCTGCAGCCCATTGGGTCACGAAGAGTCAGACATAGCTTCGCCACTGAGCAACAACATAGTTGAGAGAGCTGAATGTCTTAGCCAAACATGGCCAGCACACTGCTACTCAGTTTTCAGCCAAGACTTCCTTTGGCAAGTTTTCCTCTAGCCTTGAGTTTGGGCTGGCTGCAGTTCCTAGATGCTCCGAAGCACTGCGTGTTAACTCCGTGTCTTCACCACTCTCATTTGCCTATGTCACTGCCATTACCTGTTTGATTCCACCCCCAGCAGGAACTGGCCTTTTTGTTGCTGGTTACATAACAACACTGATAGCACTTGGTATGCCTGAACTGCTCAATCTATATTTCCTAAAGGATAGATGAAGTAATATCAGTAATTAATTTTCCTGACCTTAAAGTCCAGTTTTGTTTTGTTTTTAGGGCCCACTATTTTGAAGAGGGACATTTGTCTTCTGAAAAAGTATTTGGCTGACCGAAGGAAAAGTCACATGAAACATTCCACTCATTATTTTCATTTGCTTTGTTATTGTTAACATGAATATTAAAGCAGAAAACTCAATACCTAGATTAAACAATTCATTTTTGGCTTATGCTTTTCCACTTTTTTTTTTTTTTTAATTCCTAGGCTCTGTGAAAATACGTAATCTTTTCCTATGTGAATTTTGAAATACGAAGTTATAAACTTCGTAAAACCTAATGATTCCTCAGCTGTGTTAAATATTCAACTTGTAATGATAGTTCATAACTGCACAATTATTTTCCTTTTTAATCACATGGATTTCTGTATGTAGAGTAGATAAGCTCTAAGATCCATCTATCCATTTTAAATTCTAACCTCAAGATTAAATATTAATACAAGCATGAAAAACATGATATTTTCAGGTTTGGACATATGCTAATCAACTGTCAAATAGATTACACCTGCCCAAATCTATTCTTTGTTTCATATGACTCAGCTTGTAAACTGATTCAAGGTAACTGAAAAATTCATCTGAGATCATACAACTTTTAAAAGTCAAACAGAAGTGATCCTTATGCACTGTCTGTATTGAAACTATAAATATTGCTCTAAGACACCATTGTTCAGTCACTAAGTCATGTCCAACTATCTGTGACCCCATGGACTGCAGCACGTCACGCTTCCCTGTTCTTCACTGAGTTTGCTCAAACTCATGTTCAATGAGTCACTGATACTATCCATTCATCTCATCCTCTATTGCATCCTTCTCCTATTGCCCTCAATCTTTCCTAGCATCAGGGTCTTTTACAATGAGTCGGCTCTTCACATCAGGTGGCCAAAGTTTTGGAGCTTCAACTTCAGCACCAGTCCTTCCAATGAGTATTCAGGACTGATTTCCTTTAGGATTCACTGGTTTGATCTCCCTGCTGTCCAAGGGACTCTCAAGAGTCTTCTCCAGCACCACAGTTCAGAAGCATCAATTCTTCAGTGCTCAGTCTTCTTTATGGTCCAACTTTCACATCTATACATGACTACTGGAAAAACCATACCTTTGACTATATGGACCTTTGTCAGCAGTGATCTCTCTATTCTTTAATACACTGTCTAGGTTTGCCATAGTTTTCCTTCCAAGGAGCAAGCATCTTTTAATTTCATGGCTGCAGTCCCTATCTGCAGTGATTCTGGTGCCCCAAAAAATGAAATCTGACACTGCTTCCACTTTTTCCCTATCCATTGACACCATGAAGGCTTTTAATCATGGAATTCTTACAGTGTAACTATATCCACTGTCTTATAATTTTTCATCCCTCAGTGATAGAGACAGAGGAGGGAAATTAAATAGTTTGGGAATCTCACTAGAGGATTAAAGACAAACAGAATTTTAAGAGGGTTTGTGAGACTGTTATAGGCTAATCACTCAAAAAAAGACAGTAACCTAGCAACAATCTATACCACCTTTAAGGAAGGTCAGGTGCATTCAAGTGAAAGACACACTCGACTTGTGAACAAGTCGTGATAGTTAAAACACAAAACAATAGATACGTTACACGAAGTCAGGAAGTTAATGGTCTTTGAAGAGCAGCATTTCTGTATGTAGTCA
This sequence comes from Bos indicus, assembly GCF_029378745.1. Classification (NCBI taxonomy): domain Eukaryota; kingdom Metazoa; phylum Chordata; class Mammalia; order Artiodactyla; family Bovidae; genus Bos; species Bos indicus. Next base: position 56,825,236 of record NC_091763.1, on the reverse strand, counting down.
AGACAGGAATACAGGTGAAAGGGGAAAGAAACGATTTGAAAGAGGATATTATACCAAAATCTGAGATGAATTACTCTATTTTAGTATATGTTAACACCCTTTTGCCGGAGAAGGCAATGGCAACCCACTCCAGTACTCTTGCCTGGAAAATACCATGGACTGAGGAGCCTGATAGGCTGCAGTCCCTGGGGTCGCTGTGAGTCGGACACGAATGAGTGGCTTCGCTTTCACTTTTCACTTTCCTGCATTGGAGAAGGAAATGGCAACCCACTCCAGTGTTCTTGCCTGGAGAATCCCAGGGACAGTGGAGCCTGGTGGGCTGCCATCTATGGGGTCACAGAGAGTCGGACACGACTGAAGAGACTTAGCAGCAGCAGCAGCAACACCCTTTTGCTAATCTACATGTGACTTAAATAGTGCCATGACAGTCTCAGACCACACGGGGTTCAAAGGCAGAACTGATGATGTAAAACCTTTATATCTACCCCCTAATGAGGAAGAAGGTAGTCTTTTCCCCACTTTTTCTTTGATTACAAAAAATGGAGCCCTCTTTGTTCTCGGGGTTGCACTCTTGCTGGCCCACCTGTATCTTTCACAAGCATCTTATGCTAATGAACTCACTGTTTGCCTATCACTTCGCCTCTTGCTGAATTCTTTCTGTGACAAAACAAAAGAACCTGAGCTTCAGTAAGTTCAGGTGAGAAGGTGAGCAGATTCAATAGGAAAGACAGGTTTTGAGTCCCCTCCTAAGTCAAAGATTGTGGGTTCAAGTCCCATCTGAGAAGGATGGTGGTTTCACCAGCACTAGAGAAACCCTTCCATTTTGATGGTGTATGTATAAAGCTGTCTGGAAACTGAAGCAATGGTAGAGAAATAAACATAATTAATGACATATCATTCCTATGACTGAGGACAATCAACTTCTAAGATTTTAGTGAACAAAGGAAGCATTGTTGTTGTTTAGTTGCCATCTGTATACAACTCTTTGCGACCCCATGGACGGCAGCACACCAGGAAGCCTTAAAGGAAGGAAGCATTAAGGTTCCCTAAATTTTAGCAAAGATCAGACTTTTACAAACCAGACATCAATATTTCCTGTTTAATGTTAGACTGTCAGAGTAGCATAGCATAGTGATTAGACTACAGCCTATAGAGAATATCAAATATAAACTCTGCCTCCCTAGTCAGAATGTTGTAGCCAGAACTTCTCACTGTGGCTTTAGCAGGATGAAATCAGCTAAAATATATTCTCCCTTATTTTCTATTAAGGCATCATTACCACTACTAGACTTAGTCTATTTGATTTTGTCTCATTAGTTTTGTTACTCTATTTCTAGGTTACTTTATTGGACTTTGATGATAGGTGTTTCAAACCTTATATGCTTATCCAAAATAAGAGTTAATTTCTTGGTTTGGGTACAGAAATTTTAAAAAGTCAATTTACAGAAGAGCAAATTTGTGGATAAATCTGATAAACAGAATTTAATGGAATCAGATAAAGCAATGGTCAAAAATTTATCTGAATGATGATAAATAAGAAAAAGAGAAACTAAAAAGACATACTAAAGAACACCGTATAATGTCACTTACCCTTAGTTCTTCTTTTGTGTTGAAACTATCAAGAAGCTGCTGATAATGTCTATCTGTCATTTGCCGTAATAGGGACAGGAGACAAGCAACAAACTCCCCCTAATGAAGAAAAAGATCAAGCATATTTTTTTAGCAAGTACATAAAACAACATCAACAACTTACTTTCAACTCTCAAATAGAACACCTGAAGGAAAAAACCCACTAAGATCCAAATTTACCCCATTATACTGTCTTAATCTAAATTAACCATGATATTACAGTCAAAATTTCTCCCTGTGATGATGATCATTTACTTGGTACACATGCATTTTATAATTTAGAGTGTGTGTGTGTGTGTGTGTGTGTGTGTGTGTTTAACTTAGGTGGAAGCTTGTCAGTAGGGTAGTAACTACATACACTTAAAGAAGGTGAGGCAATGAGGCTTCTGACTATTAAGCATTTACTGTGCCTTGGTTCATTGTATCATTTAAACCTCTTATCAGTGCTATAAGGTAGGGAATATAATGCTAATTTTTCTTTCTTTTTTTTAATTGAAGTATAGTTGATTACAATGTTGTGTTAATTTCTGCTGTACAGCACAGGGAATACTAATTGAAAGAAAGTAAAATATAGGTTTGGTGGGCTAAAAAGAAATTGGCAGAATTGGAGTTATTTCCAGCTTTTTATACTCCAAGCTCTTCCTATAACTTCCTGCTCAATATTTGAATTCCTATGATCTTCTCCAGCTCTTTAGAGGGCCTATCAGCTAACTTGCTGAGTGTAGAGAAAGCCATACACTGCATAATGTTGGTTTCAATCTCCTTTTAAGACCAGTTAATTTTTTAAATTTTTATTGAAATATAGTTGATTTACAATGTATTAATTTCTGTTGTACAGCAAAGTGATTGTTATATATGTCCTTTTTCATATTATTTTCCATTATGGCTTATCACAGGATATTGAAGATAGACCACTGTGCTATACAGGAGGACAATTTGTTTATCCATCCTGTATATACTAGTTTGTACCCACTAACCCCAAATTCCCAATCCATCCCTCCCCTTTTACCCCCCCTTCCCTCAGCAACCACAAGTCTAAGAACAGTTAAAGTTAATTATGATTCTTTTGTGCTTGGGTGCTATGCAACTGACTCCTATAAAATCAAAATCTTAAAAATTAATAATGAAAAGGAAAAAAAATGTATAGCATCCACAGATTTGAGGAGATATAAAATTGTTATCAGGCTTTCCTGGTGACTCAGAGGGAAAAGAATCTGCCCACCAAAGCAGGAGACACAGGAGATGTGGGTGGGTTAGATCCCTTGGTTAGGAAGATCCACTGGTGAAGGAAATGGCAATACACTCCAGCACTCCTGCCTGGAAAATCCAATGGGCAGAGGAGATCAGAGGGCTTCAGTCCATGGGGTCACAAAGAGTCAGACACAACTGAGTGACTGAGCACACATACACACACAAAATCATTATTGCTGCATTTCCTGACGCATTTCTAACTTAAAATATTTGTTTTCAATGAAACTTTTGCTCAGCAAAGAATTTACCTACTTTTAAGTACAATAGGAAAAGGAGTAAGTCAAGGCTGTATATTGTCACCCTGCTTATTGAACTTATATGCAGAGTACATCATGAGAAACACAGGGCTGGAAGAAGCACAAGCTGGAATCAAGACTGCCGGGAGAAATATCAATAACCTCAGATATGCAGATGACACCATCCTTATGGCAGAAAGTGAAGAGGAACTAAAAAGCCTCTTGATGAAAGTGAAAGAGGAGAGTGAAAAAGTTGGCTTAAAGCTCAACATTCAGAAAATGAAGATCATGGCATCCGGTCCCATCACTTCATGGGAAATAGATGGGGGAACAGTGGAAACAGTGTCAGACTTTATTTTTGGGGGCTCCAAAATCACTGCAGATGGTGATTGCAGCCATGAAATTAAAAGACGCTTACTCCTTGGAAGGAAAGTTATGACCAACCTAGATAGAATATTCAAAAGCAGAGACAATACTTTGCCAACAAAGGTCCGTCTAGTCAAGGCCTATCGTTTTTCCAGTGGTCATGTATGGATGTGAGAGTTGGACTGTGAAGAAAGCTGAGCACCGAAGAATTGATGCTTTTGAACTGTAGTGTTGGAGAAGACTCTTGAGAGTCCCTTGGACTGCAAGAAGATACAACCAGTCCATCCTAAAGGAGATCAGTCCTGGGTGTTCTTTGGAAGGACTGACGCTAAAGCTGAAACTCCAATGCTTTGTCCACCTGATACGAAGAACTGACTCATTAGAAAAGACCCTGAAGCTGGGAAAGATTGAAGGTGGGAGGAGAAGGGGATGACAGAGGATGAAATGGCTGGATGGCATCACCGACTCGATGGACATGAGTTTGAGTAAACTCCGGGAGTTGGTGATGGACAGGGAGGCCTGGCATGCTGCGATTCATGGGGTCTCAAAGAGTCGGACACGACTGCGCAACTGAACTGAACTGAAGTACATTTAAAACAGTATAAGCACAATAAGAGAGGTAACCAGTGGTAAGTGAATGTGGATTAAGAGAAATGCAGTTTAATTGGGAATTGGATTCTTCGAGTTTTCATGGGAAAATATTATAGACTCATATGTACAACTTGAGACTAAAAGCTCAGAGAAGTGGCATTTACCAATAGCAGTAGCTAAGTCAAGACAGTCAAAGCCACCAGGCTATGGGAGGCCCAAGGATGCTACTTTATGGCCATGTTAGTGGTAAAGAATCCACCTGCCAATGCAGGTGATGCAAGAGATGCAGTTTAATCCCTGGGTTGGGAAGATCCCCTGGAGGAGGATATGGCAACCCACTCCAGTATTCTTAAATGGAAAATTCCGTGGATGGAGGAGCCTAGTGGACTATAGACCACTGGCTTGCAAGAGTCAGACATGACTGAGAGACTGAGTACATGCACACACACACACACGTGTGTGCACACAAACACACACAGTACCAAGAGATGCAAGTTGACTCCTTGCATGTGTATAATAATTTGCAACACACAGATATGACAAATTAATATTTCTGCACACTTTTTAGGACAAATATTTAAGAGCTCACCAGTATGGGCTAGCAGAAATACCCTCTAAGCTCAATATATTACTTTGTTATATACTCTGCACTTTTTAGCTGCTCTTATGTCTCAACCTGAAAACACAAATCTAGTTAGTTGAAATGCATTCAATTTTTCATCTTCGGTTTTTCTACATCTTAACCACACTATCTCCAATGTATCTCCAATGTAATCTACGAGATTAACATTCTTAGACTATTTATTTCAACATATATTCTGTCTATGAATAGTGATATATCTTAAGTGACATTATTTTTAATGATTTTAGTAAATCATAAAAATTACTCAAAAATGAGAAGATTTTCATTAAATCTTTACAGTCACTGTACTAAGAGAATCTCTCTCTGAATCCATATGATTGACTATTTATCTCTGTCATATCTGGTTTAGGCCCAGTGCAAACAACTTGTCATGCTAATCTCTCATCCTGGCACATTTAAGACATGTTGTCAATTCCAATATCTACCTTACAATGTCATTTTATTTATTCACTTCATCAGTTTAGGAACATTTAACCCTGTTAAAAGGCCGAGATGTCCAATATTTCACTGACATATTTTTCACCTGTAATTTTAAGAGACTTTAAGTGTCTGCATGAAAGCTGTAGACTCATAATTTGTTAAAAATAAAAAATTACTGTCGGCCAAGGTTCAATTCATATTAATGTTGGAATTTAAGTACAAATCACCTTTAGCAAGAACTCCATGCCACAGTGGTTGCATGCATATTACAACTAGATTGAGTATAATGGCCATTTCCACCAATACCTGAGAATAAGGTTAGTAGATGGCTATAAGGTCTTCAAGAAACCTTCCATTATATATACCCAAATTTCCCCCAGAATTCCCCCTTATAGAATTCTGTCTTCTTCTTCCCTCAAACACAGTCCATAGCACACAAAAACTTTAGACAAATGTAGAGCTATGTCTTAGACATGGCTCCTGCTGAGCTGAGTCACCCTCACTATAAATGGTGCTGAACAGAACTATGTACACAGATGCATTTACCAACTGGAAGGAACTCTGGAGTCCAATAGTTGCGGGGGTGAACAAATGGCCATATATGCCTCTTTATAAAGTCTCCTTCCATGTACAACGAGACATTTGAAAGGAACTGATTACAATGGTGCTCTACCCTCCCCCAACTCCCCTCAACTAGTGAGAGTATTTTAAAGCTTAAACAGCAGTTGGTAGAAGAACAAGAAGTACAACCCATTTAGATGGTAAAAATAAGGCTACTGTTATCTGGAATTGTGACAGGAGTGGAAGTCAGTCGCCCTGTTGGTGTTACCAGGAGACAGGGTGACAGATGTGGCACTTACAGAGAGCTGAAACACGTCACCATGACACACGGTGGGCCCGGCTTTTACCCACAGCATGTCCACTTATAGTGGGCACTTTTTCTGTAAAGACAGAAAGGTGCTCAGGGTAGGACTGCCATGGAAAAACTCCCTATTCAGAGAGCCTGTTCTCTAATTCAGAAAGAGGAAGAAATTAGGTCTTCAGCGCCCAGAGAAATAACCTTGCCAATGATCAGGACCTATTTCTCACCTTAGAATTAGTTAAAAAGTAAGTAGCTCTTTTAGGGGCTTTCCTGGTGGCTCAGCAGTAAAAATCTGCCTGCCAGTGCAGTAGATGCAGGTTCAATCCCTGGGCCAGGAAAATCCCCTGGAGAAGAAAACAGCAACCCATTACGGTATTCTTGCCTGGGACATCCCAAGGACAGAGGACCTGGAGGGCTACAGTCCGTTGGGTCAAGAGTTGGACACGACTTAGCAACTAAACAGCAATAATAAACAACAATAAAGCAGCTCTTATAGGAAACTGCCTTCAGCAGGAAGCCCCTTTTCCTTGTCACTTTAGCAGAGATACACTATAACTAACTTTTAAACCAGGCACCCTCATGTTCTACTCATCCCCAGCCCAACACAGCTTTCAAATCTTTTAATCACACAATACTTTGCCTAACTTGTCCATTCTTTCTGTAGATCAAAGAAGTAGAAATGAAGAATAAGTAATGAACAAATGACCAGATCTCTTCTCTAGCTTTCCCTTCAGTAATCTGAACAAAATGTGTGATCGAACTGTATGAACAAGATAACATCTAGAGGACGATCACAAGGGTTGGACAAGTCTGCGCACAGTTGAAGAATGGCGGTGATTCTGACACCCTATCTCCATGATGAACTGAGGTTACTTCCTTGTTTCTTTTAAAAGCTTTTGTTGCTGAGCAGAATCTTTGGAGGTGGTTTTGAGGAATGCTGAGTTCACCATCTCCCCAGATGGCTGGCATTTTGATTAAAGGCATCTTTCTTTTCTACCATTTGTGAATGTGTAATTGATCTTGTAAACGGGAAGCAGCCGAACTTGATTCATTCAATAACAACAACAACATAGGTATTACTTCTACAATAATAATAATATTATGGACTGGTGTTGCTACCACAATTACTAATGGCTAACATGTACTGATAGTGCTTAAACACTTCTATAGATTTGATGAAACCCTCAAACTCACGTTGAGATAAGTACAATTATTTTCTCTATTTTAAAGGCAATTAAACAGAAGTTTGCCCAGAGCATGCACAGCTAATCAAAGGGCAGAGTAGGATTCAGACCAGGTCTGCTTGGGGATTCGAAAAAAAAAAAAAAAAAACTATCTTGAAGCATAAAATCTATAAAATCCAAGATACCAAACTATTTAAGTGCATATTTCTTGCAAACTTCATCCCACATACCCAGAGTTTGGTTTGGTACATGGCAAGGGCCACAAAACAGCTACGTGTGGGAAGGGTTTCACTTTATGTGATTTTCCTAAAATTGTAGCAAACTGGACAAACCCCTTGTCTGCCCAAACCCACCCATGAGCATCACTCATTGCTTTCTCAAGTCTCTTCATGTGCACTGATTATTATACTGTGAGGACTTCCCCAGTGACTCACTGGTAAATAATGCACCCGCCAAGGAGGAGACACAGGTTCGATCCCTGGGTGGGGAAGATCCCCTGGAGGAGGAAGTGGCAACCCACTCCAGTATTCTTGCTGGGGAAATCCTATGCACAGAGGAGCCTAGAGGGCTACAGTCCAAGGGGTTGCAAAGAGTCGGAAACAACTGAGCAACTAAACTACAGCATTACACTGTGAAGACCTACAGGTCATGTATGGCCCAGAAAAATTTGACAGCTTCAACCCTGTTGATAGATACAAAGCAGTTTGACAAAGAGTTTTAGCTTTTGATCTTGGGCAGTCTTTGACCACATGGAGCATTTCCTGTGATTCTGTTTGCTCGGCTATTATAATTTTAGGACTGTGTTGGAGCTGTATTGCCAGGAAGCAGTTGAAATGAAGGAGACTTTCTTCTGCTTTGGGGAAGCTGGAGTATATATGCTTTTCCCAATTGCATCTGCCAAGTACAACAAAAACCCCTCCATTATATATAAAACAAACAAGATGACTCTGGAAAGTGGAAAGAGAACAGGCCTGCTAGAGACCTCAGACCCAAGAAAGGACAGGGTGCTGTGTTCTCTGGGTTTTCTTTTTGCCTCCTATATCCTGCTCCTGGAGTTGAAGAAGCTGGCCTCCTTGAAATAACAGTAATTGTAACAATCTACCTAACTACCCCCGCTACCCTCGCCTCTGCTCGGCATCTCCCAGAAAGCCTGCTCTCTTAAGCCAAAGCACCAGGAAAGGGTAAGTTTAACAAGACAAAACTTTTAGCAGTCACTTCTTCTGTAGCTCAACATCACAAAAATCTGGCTATTTTCAAACCTGCAAGAGCCAAATGGGGAGTCCAGATTTCCCTGTTTTCAAGGCTGTGATGGGATACCCCAACATCTGTCTCCAGAATGGAGAGTCAAACAGGGGGCAGGTATTTTCATGGTGACTCTTCTGTGTCAGTGAAGCCAAGGTAAGGAGCCTGGATTTCTGCCTCCAACTGCCCATCATGAGTTGGCATCCTAACCCTTTCCTTGCTAAGTAGTGTCACATAAAGGCATGTGAAACAGAAGGTTTAAATAAGATCCAGTGTCTTATAATACAAAAATGTCCAGATTTCAACTGAAGATCACTCATCATACAAAAATCCAAGAAGATCTCAAACTGAATGAAAAACGACAAGAGATGTCAACACTGAGATAATAGAGATGTTAAAATTATCTGACACAATGAATATAAAAATCAACTCAAAATGGTTCACAGAGTTTAATGTGACATATAAAACTATAATACTTTTAGCAAAAGAGAAAAAAACCTAGGAGATAACCTTCAGAATACAGGGCTAGACAAAAAGAGTTCTTAAACTTGACATCAAAAGCATGATCCATCAAAGGAAAAACTGATAAACTGGACTTCATCAAAATTAAAAACTTTTGCTCTACAACAAAAAGACCCTGTTAAAACGATGAAAAAACAAGCTACAGAGTGGGATAAAAAATTTTAAATGACATATTCAACCAAGGACAGCAATCCAATTAGAAAAAGGAGAAAAGACATAAAAAGACATTCCACTGAAAGCAATATATAGATGGCAAAAAAGTATGTGAAAAGATGTTTGGCCTCATTAATCATTAGGGAAATGCAAGTCAAAACCATGATAAGATACCACTACCCACCTATCAGAGTGTCCCCATTCTTCCCCATTCCCCAAAGTGACAACACTAAATGCTTATGAGGTTCTGAGAAATTGGGTCATTCATTATACACAGCATATATGAGAATGTAAAGTTATACACCCATTATGGAAATAGGTAAGGCCATTTATTAAAAACCAAAATAGGTTACTACCATACAATCCAGGAACCATACTCCTGGGAGTATTTATCCTAGAGAAATGAAGAAATATGCTTATATAAAAACTTGCATGCAAATGTCTATAGTAGCTTTGTTAGTAACAGCCAAATTCTGGAAACAACCAAGATGGCTTTCGGTATAGCATATCTATAGCACATCCACACCATGAAAACTACTGAGTAAGAAAAAGGAACAGATATATATATATTTATATATATGTATATATACACATACACATTGACCTGGATGAATTTCTAGAGGATTAAGCTGAGTTAAAAGAAAAAAAGCCAATCACAAAAGTTATGTACTGTATGGTTCTACTTGTATAACATTCTTTTTAAAATTTTTTTAAAAATCATAGTCAATTTACAATGTTGTACCAATTCTCTGTTGTACAGCAAAGTGACTCAAGTACAGCATTCTTAAAACGACAAAATAAGAAAAGGAGAACAAATTTTGCGGTTGACAGGCTTAAGAAGGAGGTGAAGATGGGAGAGAATTGAGTTTGGCTATAAAAGGGCAAGATAGGGGATTCTTGGGGTGGTGGAATATTCTGCATCTTGACTGCATTACTGTCGATATCCTAGTTGTGATACTGTGCTATAGTTCTGAAAGACGTTACCATTAGGGAAACTGGATAAAAGGAACATGGAATATCTGTATTATTTTTCACAACTGCATGTGACTCAAATTATCACAAAATAAAAATTTCAGAAAAACATGAGAAGACAGAACAAAAAGATTCAAAACAAACTCCCGCAAACTTTCAAACCCATAATGATCTCCAGTGGTTTTAAGAAAAAACATGCTTTGAGCATTTACTATAGACAAAAGAGTTGCCAAATACACAAAGCTAACCCTATGAGGTAGGTGGCATTTTACACATGAAATTAATAGCTTATTCTTCTTTTCTTTAATAAGGCAGTACAACTATTACATATATTAGGAAGTTTTTTCATATAATCTTTAACCTTTGTTTGTTAAAAGAAGTTGAGTAACTTTACTTCCCAAACCCAGAGCTTGGCAGGAAGAACCAGGTAAATCTCAGCTCTGAAAGCAGAGAAAATAAGATGCAATACAAAATGGCCATCCTTAAGGCATTCAACCCTGGCAGGACAGCCAGCGTGGGCTTTCTTTTTTGTTGTTGTTTGTTGTTTAGTCCCTAAGTCCTGCCCAACTCTTTTGTGACACCATGGTCTGTACCCAACTCTGTCCATGGGACTTCCCAGACAAGAATACTGCAATGGGTTGCCGTTTCCTCCTCCAGGGGATCTTCCTGACCCAGGAATCGAACCTGCACCTCCTGGATTGGCAGGTGGGATTTTTACTACTGAGACACCTGGGAAATCCTTTATTTCTTTAAGTAAAAGAAAAAAAATATTATCTTCATCAGGAGCTAGGCAAACATTCTTATGGTAGTGGTTCTATAGTGCACAATTTGTAAAAATAATAGCAAAAGGCTGACATTTTGGTTAATAACCATGAAAACTATAACATCTACTGCCATTTCTGCAAGTGGTATTTAGAAGAATGTTCTGAATCAGACCTTAAAAAAAAAAAAAGCCCACACTGGTCAACTGAATGTGAGTTTCAAATGTGAAAATTTATGTACCCATCCATCCATCTATATCTCTCTCTCTCTACACACACATATATAAATATATATACAAATAAACTATCACATAAATTATGGCTTAATATTTATAACTCATGCTACATTAAATTCATAAAATAGTGGAGCTTGAAGATATCTCAAAATCACCAAGTCAAACTTCCACAATTTATAGCTGAGGAAACTGACCTCCCCCACCAACCTGCCACCAAATTAAGATCCTTACTGCTACTGCTGCTAAGTCCCTTCAGTCATGTCCGACTCTGTGCGACTCCAGAGACGGCAGCCCACCCGTCCCTGGGGTTCTCCAGGCAAGAACACTGGAGTGGGTTGCCATTTCCTTCTCCAATGCATGAAAGTGAAAAGTGAAAGTGAAGTCGCTTAGTCATGTCCGACTCTTAGCAACCCCATGGACTGCAGCCTACCAGGCTCCTCCGTCCATGTGATTTTACAGGCAGGAGTACTGGAATGGGGTGCCATTGCGTTCTCCAAAGATCCTTACTAGCCATACAGAAAAATTCACAATCAAAACTTAGGACCCTTGACTGCTATTGGCCTGTTTCAATGTTCTAACTTTCTCAAGCAATTTGATGAATGAAAAGAGAATGGATAGTTATCAATGAGACTGAGTATATAGAGCCACAGATTAACTTGAATTTGGCAAAATGGGGGGGGGGGGAACTGGGCCAATTTGGGCTTTCTGCAATTACAAATATCTTAATCCAAGATCTTTTAACAAATATGCATCTTATTCCCATCCCCTGGTAAAACGAAGGTAAACTTACATACATTTGAAATGAACACAGATCATCTCCCAAGTTCAGATTCCCCAGATTCTTACAGCAACCCACCCTCAAAGCAACTGAGGTTTTAACAAGCACAACTCTGCAGTTTTGCGCCATGGCCTCACCGTGACATCCTGGAACTGAAGCCTCATGGTGGAGCCAGATGGCTGCGGACGACTGGTGATCTCCAAGATGGTTCTCAGCAGGATGTCCAGCAGGCTGGCCACTATCACATCTATTTCCTCCAGCACAGATTTTTCCTAAAGGAAAAAGAAATAATGTGCTCAGGAAATTGTGGCCTAAAATAAGAGTCCTAACAAAGGACTGGAGCTCGTCAGTCCTGGACTCTCCTAATTTATCTAAGTGAATGACCTTTCATAGAAAACAAAATGCACGGAGATGTTAACACTTTACCCAAGAGTATGTGACTTCGCAGTGCAGTGGGAACCTGGGATGCAAGTAAAAAGATGGGGTGATGGTCTGGAACATACCCCAAACTAATTCAGAACACAAGCTATGCCACTAACATGGTGTGTGTCTCTCTGTGAGTTAAGTTTGCCTCTCTGGGCCTGACAGTTCACTAAACATCCCTTTTGGTTTTAAGAGTTTGTAATCTTTTGATTTCAGATTGTGTTTACATTTACTCTTCTCATCACCGGAGCTGCATGGGTCATTTTCCAAAACTCCTAAGTGTAAATGACTATTCCTATAAAGTGATTTTTCAGTTCAGTTCAGTCGCTCAGTCGTGTCCGACTCTGCAACCCCATTAATTGCAGCACGCCAGGCCTCCCTGTCCATCACCAACTCCCGGAGTTCACTCAAACTCACGTCCATCAGGTCGGTGATGCCATCCAGCCATCTCATCCTCTGTTGTCCCCTTCTCCTCCTGCCCCCAATCCCTCCCAGCATCAATCTTTTCCAATAAGTCAACTGTTCACATGAGGTGGCCAAAGTACTGGAGTTTCAGCTTTAGCATCATTCCTTCCAAAGAACACCCAGGACTGATCTTTAGAATGGACTGGTTGGATCTCCTTGCAGTCCAAGGGACTCTCAAGAGTCTTCTCCAACACCACAGTTCAAAAGCATCAATTCTTTGGTGCTCAGCTTTCTTCACAGTCCAACTCTCACATCCATACATGACCACTGGAAAAACCATAGCCTTGACTAGATGGACCTTTGTTGGCAAAGTAATGTCTGTGCTTTTGAATATGCTATCTAGGTTGGTCATAACTTTCCTTTCAAGGATTAAGTGTCTTTTAATTTCATGGCTGCAATCACCATCTGCAGTGATTTGGGAGCCCCCAAAAATAAAGTCTGACACTGTTTCCACATCTATTTCCCATGAATGTAAAGATTAGCAAACAGCATTCAGTCTAAATGAATGATGCTAGTTACAGACTGGACTTAATGTCAGGGGCTGTGGTGGGACTGCTCTCCCAAAGCAAAATGAATACTATCTAAGCCCCAGAACTTGAGAGAGAGCAAAATTTTCTGCACTGACTAAAGGTACTGGATTTGAGTTCTTATTACACCTGCACCAGACAAAGGACCATGATGACAAATGCCTTGTGTAGCAAGAAGATTACTTTTGCAAAGAAAACTTTTAGAAAATATGAGTTTGAAGGACCCTTTTGGCTGGGATTTTATGATCAACTTTCTTATACTGGAAAGAAAACTACTAAAGATTTCCCCCCAGAACAGAGTTTCTGCTCTGACTTCCTTATCAGATAAGTGCAAAAATTGACCAAAACTTCAACAATGAAATAGGAGGGGAAAAAAATCATCTCTACTAACACCTGACATTTTTGGTTTTCTGCAGTAACCTTTTAAACTTACTTCTCACTCTCAGCAATGAGAGTTAGCAAAAGCATTCTCACTAGGCACGGTATAGCTGTACTTTAATGAACTGGGTGTGTAAAAACCAATGGTCCCTCCTACGCAGGTATCTCACACCATACTTTCAGACACAGAGTTTCTGGCCTTTTTCTCTCAAGGGCCAACTCTGTTCCCACCAAAGAACCAATGCTTTTGAAATGTGGTGCTGAAGAAGACTCTTGAGAGTCCTTTGGACAGCAAGGAGATCAAACTAGTCAACCTAAAGGAAATCAACCCTGAATACTCATTGGAAGGACTGAAGTTGAAGCTGAAGCTCCAATACTTTGGCCACCTGATGCAAAGAGCTGACTCACTGGAAAAGACCCTGATGCTGGGAAAGATCGAAGGCAGGAGGAGAAGGGGGTGACAGAGGATGAGACTGTTAGATAAGCATCACTGACTCAATAGACATGAGTCTGAGCAAACTCCGGTCGATGGTGAAGGACAGAGGAGCCTGGTGTGCTGCAGTCCATGGGGTCACAAAGACTTGATTTAGCAACTAAATAACAACAACTGTTCCCACAGTACTGGAGTCCTATGTCCAAGACTTCTACTGGGAGCACATGCCAGCTGACTGCAGAGCTCTTCAGAAGGTGATCATAACTCCAAGGGAAGGAAAATGGGGAAACGATAGCATGCTAGTAAGTGGGAGGCAGAGAAACAGGCATCCCAACATTCACTGCCAATCCTGCTTTGTAAACGTTGTTACGGATGAGGCTGCATAGTAAACAGGTGCAAACTGATGGAACTAAACTAGGACATCCTTCGCACATGGACTTCACACCAGACCTCTGAACCATGAGCATGCAGGGGGTTACCCCCATTTATAAGCAAGCATGCAATTTTTCTCTGTTGACACTGCATCGTCTAATACAAACTGCAATTCCTCAAGAGTTAGGAACATTGACAGGAATTCCTAGAGCCATGACAATGGAGTGATTAGTAATGGTTTTGGTGCAAGATACCACCAGGCCCCTGGGCCTCTCTTTAGCTTTCACTATCTGCACAGGGCTTGGCCCAAGGCCTGTGGCCAAGCTCTGACCATCATCATCCAGTCTTTCACTGAATGGGCCGAAACAGACTGTCTTTGCAAGCAATAATTTATTCTTGCCACAGAGGATTTATCAAGATTAAAGACACATGTGGGAGGCTTTGAGATTTCTAATTTTTCTCATTGGGTATTCAGTTCTTTCTTGAAATACAAGTTTAAGACACGCAGGTTATTTGGGGCTACAGCCATCCAACAAGGTTAAAAAAAAATTCCTTTAGAAGAAAAGTAAAAAGTCCAATATAGATGGACATGAAAGTGAGAGTCTCAAAGGATGATTCTTTGGTGTGCTTTCTCAGAAGACTTAACATTTTCTTTCCAGAAGCCATCTGATGGGTACTATATCCTATGACCTGTGTTTACTTACTGAGCTATTTTTCTTGATGAGACAAAATACGTTGCTAAGGATCCGTGCACACATGATCAGGTCCTTCTGCTCTTGCAAGTGCATGTGGAGGTGATGTAACACGACAGGTAAGAGAATGTACCGGGAATCTGGAGGGAGGAGAAGTATTAGTGTCACATTTAACAGGCCCATGCAAACCTCGTGCAAATCCTTATCTACTCTTTAATTTTAATTGCTAAATTATTAACACATATAGTTAGAAAAGTACTCGTTCTACAAAGTTAATACTGAAAAACAGTAGTCGCTTCTCCAACCCATGACTACTGGCCTTTCACTCTTTTATTGAAACAGGTTTTTTTTGTTTGTTTGTTTGTTTTTACTACCAAATACCTAAATAGCATGCTTTTCTTGCTATCTCCAGACTTTTCATTGAGATGGATCATCGACTCACTTCTGTTATGGTAGATGAGAATTTAGTTTTTTGTTTTGTTTTTTAGTTTTTAGTGTTTTGTTTTGTTTCTCTTTTTCTTCTCTTCAGCCTCTTAAAAGAGTTATATCACAATTTCTGGCTAAATTAACACTTTTCATTTCCTGCTATTCTGATTTCCAACCCTTTCTCCATGATCAGATTTTTGTTTTATTTTTGTTTTTCTTTCTGAAAGTTTTCAGGAATTCCTTGAAATTCAAAACTTTATGATCATATACTTTGTCGTGGCTCTTAAAATCTATAAACTTATGCCCTTTAGTTCTGGGAACTTGCCTTGAATTATTTCTAGTATTATTTCCTTCCTGCTACTGCTAGTTCTTCTCTCCTCTGTCTGGAACTTTGACTACATTCATGTCATGAATATCTTAAACTATCTTCTACTTTTCTTGAATATTTTTTCATATTTTTGATCTCTAATTTGTCATAAGTATTTGAAATAGTAAGGTGATAAGTAATCTAAAAATTGACTTATATGCAGTATATATCCCAATATTTTGAAGACGTAACAGTGAATATGCCTATTGTCCTTAAGGTTTATTTTTCAATGTGATGTCATGAACACAAAATTATTGCCTATCTTGGGCCCATAATGGGAATTTTATTTATAGGATGTGCCCACTTGCAAATACCCTAGCCTACCTTGCTTGGTTTTCTAAAAGATGTCATCTGTGAAACAATTCAAATGAATTAATTTTGGTTTATAAAAATCCATGTGTCTTATAGACAGCTTGTATAAGCTATAATCCCACCTCACTCATTCAAGGGAAAATGGATAAGCTAAATAACTCTATACCTATTAAAGAAACTCAACTTGCTATTAGGAGCATACAAGGAAAATTCCAGACCCAGGTGGCTTCTATGAGTTCTATGAAGCAATACGTAGAAGAAAGCATATCAAGTCTACATAAATCCTCCCAGAAAATAGAACAGGGAATACAATTAACTCATTTTATGAGGCCAGCATTATCTATGCCAAAATCAGTCAAAGACATTTTAAGACAAAACTACAGATTTGCTATCTCTCATCAATATAGATGCAAAAATTCTTATAAAATTTTAGCATAACACACATACAGTAATTAAATAGGTTTATCCTGGGAATGAACGATCGTTTTAACATTTGAAAGTCAATCAATCAATGTGATTCACTATATTAGCAGATGTATGAAACATGTGAAAAATTCAGCATCCATTAATGATAAAAGGTGATAATTAAAGAATAATAGATAGTTTTCTCAAATTGATAAAGGGCCTTGATGAAATACCTACTGTTAGCTAACATAATAGTAAAAGATTGAATGCTTTGTCTTTAAGATCAAAAATAAAGCAAGGAAGGCCAATTTCACCAATTCAACACTGCACTGGATTCCTAGCCAGTATAATAAGGTATATCCATAGGGAAAAAATGTATGATCCTGTATCCTAATAAAAATTTTAAGTATTCACAATTCGGAAAGCGCCTTTATTGGTGTTTGCCTGACTTCTCTTGTTGTCTTCTTGATTTCTTTCAGTAGTGAGGTTGGCAGTTATATTTCTTTTAATGCCTGCCACCGGGCTACCAACACAATGAGGTGTGGCCTGAGGTTTACCATCAAAACAAACCACATAAGTCACAGTCATGCTTCACTTTCAGAAAATGAACACAAAGTGTTAAAATTCAGTAGAACTCATTGCAGGCTTCCTTGCAACAGGAAGCCTTACCAGGGAACTTCATTGAAACTGAAAGTGAAAGTCACTCTGTTCTGTCAGACTCTTTGCGATCCCATGGACTGTACTCCAAGCCGAAATACTGGAGTGGGTAGCCCTTCCCTTCTCCAGCTGATCTTCCCAATCCAGGAATGGAACCGGGGTCTCCTGCATTGCAGGTGGATTCTTTACCAGCTGAGTCACCATGGAAGCCCAAGAATACTGGAGTGGGTAGCCTATTCCTTCTCCTGGGGATCTTCTCAACCCAGGAATCAAACCAAGGTCTCCTGCATTGCAGGTGGATTCTTTACCAGCTGAGCTACCAGGGAAGCCCGATACTTATTTATAAAACAATTACTTGACAAAAAGAACCAAGAAAAGGAAACTGAAAGCTTAAATGACAGGAGTCACTGCCTAGTGATGCTTAATTAGAAAGGAAGATAAAGCTTGTCTGATATGTTCCTGCAGCCAGTGGGATTTGATTTCTAAAAATTCAATTTGCAACCAACTGTTAAGGAAATCTCTACTGCCAAAATGTAAGGCAGACAAATAATTGGTGTGTGGTGCGTGTAAAAAGAAATATATGAGTTGCCTGAAGATTTGCTGCTTCTCCATTACTAGGGCAATATTAGCCAATGCACATGATAGAATCGAGGGGTAAATGCCAAACGAGCTGACTGGTTAAAATGCTAATTCTTACCTTTAAAACAAAACACCTGGAGTCATCAAGAAGGCTCAAAAGAAAACAGAGAAAGGCTCAAAGAAAAAACAAAACCCAGACTTGAACATACAGTAAGTTTCTAAACAATAGAATCTGTTATGCAGGTTCTGTCCTTGAAAGGGTCAAATACTCAGATTCAGATTCTCAGATAAAGCTCACTGTATGGTGTGTATGGTGTGTCTTACTTTTTATTTTGTCTGTACACACTTGAAGAGATAAAGCCAGCTCCCATTAGCAATTCCAATAGGTGTGGGGCTAGGAAGAGGAAACAGCAGCTAAGAAATGCTGATAAACTTCCTTCTCGATGTTAATTTCAAGGAAAGTTCTCATCTTTGTTCCTCTAGCAACAAAGTTTTAATCATCTTTGTAGTCTTCTGTCTCCCAGTGAGTGAGGGCTGTGAGTCCTGTAGGGGCATGCAGGGTTACCAGCCACTTTCCACCAACTGTCCCAGTATAGGCTGGACGCCAGCACGACTCCCAAGCAGCTGCTCCATGGCAGCCTCAGGATGCGGAGATGGTACCCCAGGTGGGCGAGGGGTCCGGCTGTGGCACAGCTCTGAATGGAGCAGAGCCGCTGGACAAAAAGCCCTGCAATCAGAGCTGGTTTAGGCCTTTGTGATCCAAGATACCAGGAAATGAACGGTTAATGTCACAGACAGCAACAGAACCTGCAAACAAGCCCTTCAGACACTGTGGACAGAAAACGCTCAAAATGGACAGGACTGATGATGATTTAGGGGCTTCCTGCCATGCACACACAGTCAGTACCACACAGGTAGACAACAGCCCAGGGCTAGGGATCTCTGTGTGGCCCAGGTTTCTTATAGAGTGGTTTCAATCTCCCACCCTTAAAGCAAAATACTAAGGAATGCAGAGGAACCAGAGATCAAACACCAGCATACGCTAGATCATGGAGAAAGCAAGGGAGTTCCAGAAAAACATCTACTTCTGCTTCATGACTATGCTAAAGCCTTTGAGTGTGTGGATCACAACCAACTGTGGAAAATTCTTAAAGAGACGGGAGTACCAGACCACCTTATCTGTCTCCTGAGAAACGGGTATACAAGTCAAGAAGCAAGTTAGAACCTGGCATAGAACAATTGACTGGTTCAAAATTCTGAAAGGTATATGACAAGGCTGCATATTGTCACCCTGCTTATTTAACTCATATGGATGTGTGAGCACCGAAGAATTGATACTTTTGAACTGTGGTGTTGGAGAAGACTCTTGAGAGTCCCTTGGACAGCAAGGAGATTAAACCAGTGAATCCTAAAGGAAATCAGTCCTGAATATTCATTGGAAGGACTGATGCTGAAGCTGAAACTGTAATAATTTGGCCACCTGATGCAAAGAACTGCCTCATTTGAAAAGATCCTGATGCTGGGAAAGATTGAAGGAAGGATGAGAAGGGGATGACAGAGGATGAGACAGTTGGATTGCATCACTGACTCAATGGATATGAGTTTGAATAAGCTCCAGGAGTTGGTAATGGACAGGGAGGCCTGGTGTGCTGCAGTCCATGGGGTCACAAAGAGTCGGACACGACTGAACGACTGAACAACAATTCCTGCTCCATCCTGATCCTGGTCATGACCTAGTACATAGCATTCATGAAGCATCTATCAAGTGTCTATTATGCAGCAGGCACTGTTATGGAAGCTAGAGATAAAACTGTCTTCAGGATAAATACAACCCATGTTATTTTAGGCTCTTATTCTGGGATGAGAGGGGA
The DNA here is from genome assembly GCF_029378745.1 of Bos indicus. Lineage (NCBI taxonomy): Eukaryota > Metazoa > Chordata > Mammalia > Artiodactyla > Bovidae > Bos > Bos indicus. The sequence continues at coordinate 56,805,483 of NC_091763.1, read as the reverse complement.
GAGACAGACTGGAAACAACTAAATCACCAGTTCTTCAGTTATTACAGATGTGTTAGGTTATCCAAGAAGTAAAAAGCCAAAGAATGAGACTGATGATGGGATGGGTGAGGCAGATAAGAGATTTCTTGAGAAAATGAGAGTTCAACTGAATTCTGAAGGGTAAAGATGGGTCAACTTGATTCAGGAAGGAACAGGAGAAAGTCGGTTCCAAGCAGAGTGAAGTAACACTGAGAGGGGACCAGGCAGGTGGGCAGGGCATTATCATTGTACTTTGAGGGGAAAAAGAGCATTCTTCGTTCCTGCAACTCCGTGCATCTTTACAAGGCCTGTCTGCTACAGTGTCAGCTGTGGTTAATAGAAAAGTTGTGAGCAAGTGGCATTTTCTAATGTGAAAGAAATTTAATTACAGTGCAAGAAAAGTCAATACTCAACTAGGCTTTACCTAAAGTTCAAAGAAAAGCTACAGGCACTCATCAACTGTAGTGAGATTTTATTCTTCAAGTCGTCAAATTAATAGATACACCATCACACATCCTTTTTTAATATTGTGGCCTGAAGTGGGGGGTGGGATGGACACGTAGAGGCATTCATTCCCAGAATAAACTTTAAAAACAGTCTTATGGGGACTCTCCTGTGGTGGTCCAGTGGCTAAGACTCCATGGTCTCAGTGCAGGAGGCCCAAGTTTGATCCCTGCTCAGGGAACTAGATCTTGCATGCCACAACTGAGACTCAGTGCAGCCAAATATTAAAAATAACAACAACAAAGATGTCCTTAAAAAACTGTCTTATAGTCCACCTTCCTCCCTTTCTCCTTTACTTTTTCATTGCGGCCATCAAGTCCACAAACGAGCTAATAGGGAACTGGGGAGTTTCTGGCAAAAGGGAAAAAAAATGACTTCTGGGTACTTTCTTACGAAATCCCTGAGATGCCTGGCTTTTCAGTCTGTGGGAATAGGAGGTGGCACCAGCACGTTTCTCATCACTACACACTCCGTGCATTTATGCTCACCTCTATTATCTACACTGTGGTTTGCCTGAGAAACTGCTCAATTACCCCAAAGTAAAAACATGTATGACCTTATCTTAGCAAGCAAATAGCTCGGGAATGACCACAGACCTCTGCTGAACAAGTCAAGCACCAAGCGATGGGGCCCAGTGAAAATGGAGGCAAAACCACAGTCCCCCAGAGCCTGCCCTGTGGTCTGAGAAGACTCAACATCCACCTTCTCACTCCCACAACTTCAACTGCCACTCAGTCCCCATTCTCCATGCTTCTGCCTCCCCCTGCCTCAACCTTCATCCTTCAAATCTGCTCTTTACTCATGGCAAGCTGTCTTCTCCAACATCACTGAGACCTTTTCCTGGCCTTCAAAAAACAGTAAGAATAGAATTGTGGGGAGAAAAGCAAAAGTGAGCAGCTCAACTTTTATACCTTAAATAAGCCTGCCTGGACCCCGGATGATTCAGACGTGGAACAACAAGCTGCTTAAATTTCAAATCTGAGCGAAGTCTTTCAGGTCTGGTCAGCTGCCCCAGACTCTCACTTTGCGGGACTCTGCCTGGCTGTAGAATGCCTCCAGCCCTGAGGCTGCCCCTGCCCCTTAACTCAAGATGGCCTGAACCTTCCTACCACGTTTTTGTTGTTCCCTTCTGTGGTGTTGACCTTGTATGCCCCTCTTTGCCTTCTGTGAGTGTTAATTTCTAAGGTAAGCTCAACTGGAAGTATTCTGCAGCCATATTGCTTCCTTTGCATATCTCCTCCACTTTTTTTCTCTTTGAGGTTTGCACTGGTTAATTTTATATGTCAATTTGTGCCATGGGAGGTATTGGTTAAGTGGTATTTGGTTAAATGCTATCTTTGGTGTTACAGTGTATTTCTGGATGAGAATTATGTGTGATTTGGTAGGCTAAGTAAAGCAGACTGTCCTCCCCAACATGGGTGGGCCTCACCTAATCCGTTGAAGCTCTGAATACAAGAAAAGGTGGAGTAAAGAAGAGTTTACTCTCTCTGCCTGTCATTCAGCTGAGATATCCACCTTCTCCTGCCTTCAGATTTAGACTGCAGTTTATACAAACACCTCTCCTGGTTTTTAGGCCTTGGAACTCAGACTGGAACTATGTCACCAACTTTGAATCTCCAGCTTGCTAACTGCAGATTTTGGGACTTCTCAGCCTCGACAAACACATAAGACAATTCCTTACAATAAAGCTACACACACACACACACACACACATACACTATTGGGTCTACTTCTCTGGAGAAGCCTAATATAGGATTCTAGTACAAAGAAAACTTTCAGAACTTTCTATCTCTCCTAAGGAGCTTGTAACATCTACAGTCTTGTTCTCCAAAATATTTTGAAATCTATTTTCTTAAAGCATGGGCTGACTGTACTCTGTATGCCTTTCTGGCTAAAATGAATGCCCCAGAAAATGAAATCACTTTCTCAGATCCTTCTCACTTCTCTATCACTAACCAGTTCATCTTTGTTGATCAGAATTCAGCTCAGAGTAGCAATTATCTCTGCCATACTCAGTGTTCTGAGAAATGGAACTGTCATTAAGGCCATCAAGAATTAAATACTTTGTCTTCAGCTGAATACATAGCCAGTTGATACCCTGTAATGTACTTATCCCTATTTTATTTTCCCCTGTTCAGATTTATAATTTTAATCAGCAAAGTGTCATTTGTAACTTCCATCTGGCCAAGATGTGTGTACTCATATAACTGTAGGATTTCATGTTCCATTTATTTTACTTCCAACAAGTAAATAAAATTCAGACTCCTGAGTGTTTTTGCCTTTCATATATGGAGCTACCATCACACTGCTTTTAAACTGTTCATTTTACCCCTATGTAGTAGGCAGAATAAATTGTTCCCCTCAAAGACATCTACATCTTAATTCTCAGAACCTGTGAATATGTTATGTGAATAGATTATGTTAAAGAGATTTTTCAGAAATGATTAAAATAAGGATGCTGAGCTGGGGAGATTATCCTGAATTATCTAGGTGGGACCCATGTAAACATAGAGGTCCTTACAAGTGAAAGCAGCAAGACAGAGTCAGAGATGTGAAGATGCTAGACTGCTGGCCTTAAAGATGAAGGAGGCAGGAATGTAGGTAGCCTCTAGAAGCTGTCAGAGGCAAGAAAACAAATTATTCCCCAGACACTACACAAAGGAATGTTGCTCCATCCACACCCTGATTTTAGGCCAGTGAGAAGCCTTTTGGACTTCTGCCCTATAGAAATGTAACATAAGAAATTTGAGTTACATTAATCTACTAAGTTTGTGGTAGTCACTGTGGTACCAGCAGGAAACTAACAGGTCAAAGTTTATCTAAAACATGAATCTGATTTCACCATAGTTTGGTGATGCTATTCATGGTTTTTCCTTATTGTTGTTGTTATGATTCCTGGGTAATTTTTTTTTTTTACCACTAGTGCCACCTGGAAAGCTCAGCGAGTCACTAAACAGCAAGCTAATCCCATCTTCCTGGGGGCACTGATGGAAGTCAGGCCTCTTACTAGCATCTGTGCGTGTGCCTCAATGTGATCCATTGATCAGGAGTCACTTTGTTTCTCAGAAGTTTATACTGCTAAGTCATTTCAGTGTGTCCGACTCTGTGAGACCCCATAGATGGCAGCCCACCAGGCTCCCCCGTCCCTGGGATTCTCCAGGCAAGAACACTGGAGTGGGCTGCCATTTCCTTCTCCAATGCATGCAAGTGAAAAGTGAAAGGGAAGTTGCTCAGTTGTGTCCGACCCTCAGCGACCCCATGGACTGCAGCCCACCAGGTTCCTCCATCCATGGGATTTTCCAGGCAAGAGTACTGGAGTGGGGTGCCATTGCCTTCTCTGATGTTTCCCCATAATTACCCTCCACGAGGAGTGTCCCACAGAATAAGTGAAGCAGGCTTCCCCTCCCCCTCTTCCACATCACTAATCCCCAGCACTGGCTCCGAGTCTCTCCTCTAGGTCACGAGCACAGGCCTTTCAGGGTCCACGTTCCCTGGGTCTCTTTAGTCCTTCTATTCTGGCCCCAGTAAATAATCTCATCACCTCCGACAGAGACCCAGTATGATTTCTCTACCATCTCCTGAGCATCAGTAATCAACAGGGAACTGAGTCCACAGACAGAACACATCTCCCAGGGGCAATAACGAACAACAATAATTTCCTTACATTTAGAAATGGTTTTCATTATCTATGTTGCTCTTTTTGTGTCAGACTTTAACCTAACAAAGAATTATCTAGCCAGTAAGAGAGAAATATGGTAAAAATCACCAATTCCTCTGTTAGGAGAATAAACTCTTCTTAGTTTGGTAATTGATATTGACAGAATTGATATTCTAGTCAAATTTGGATGTCTAGTTGGGACCGTCATCCTTTCTACTTCATATCGCCTATTCTTCACCCTCAAGGAAGCTCTAATCATTGCAGCAGAGCCCTAGGGATCTGAGGGGTACAGTCTGAAAACCACTACAAGAAGCATCTTTCTTTCCAGGATGAGATGTGTTTTCATGGGGAGAAATCAGAAGGCTGAAGCCTCTTTCACATTGAAACATTGTTATCTCAGAAAAAAATCAGAAACATACTAACAGTCTATCGACAGGAGAAAAGATAAATTAACCACAATATACAAAGATTCATTGGACTACTATATAACAGTAAAAAAGAACAAGAGCTATATCTAATAGCATGGAAGAATTAAAAAGTGCAATATTAATCAAAAAGAAGCACTCTACAGAATGACATTAAATATAATATTATATAAAGACTAAAAGATTAAAAAATTTTGAAAAGGTAAAGAATGATATGTTTTTATAGCTACAGAATAAAGACACAGAAAATAGAACCGAATCTGATAGTGGAAACATATATGAAGGAAATGAGTATATACAAGAGGGCCTATTTCTATTTAAGACAGATCTCTTAAAAGATCTAAGGTAAATATCTCCCATTGTTGAGATTTATTATGCTATAGTCTGTTTCTATGTTTAAAGCATTTCACAATAAAATAATGTAAAAAAGGTTTCTTAACTATATTTTAGTCCTATTTCAAAAATACAACACACACATATATGTATTCATGTGAAAAGAGATTTCTCAAAATATAATTTTTTAAAGTTTTTGATTCAGTGATAATGATAGAAACTTTTAAAAATAAAATTTAAAATGAGACTAGCATTTTATTATTAAAAAAAAAAAAAAAAAAACTAGAGGAAAACAAAATGTGCTTCCCTCATAGCTCAGTCGGTAAAGAATCTGCCTGCAATGCAGGAGACCTGGGTTTGATTCCTGGGTTGGGAAGATCCCCTGGAGAAAGAAATGGCAACCCACTCCAGTATTCTTGCCTGGAAAATTCCGTGGACAGAGGAGCCTGGTGGGCTACCATCCATGGGGTTGCAAGAGTCAGACATGACTTAGCGACTAAACCAAAAAAAGATTATGACAAAATCAACTTAGCAAGTAGTCACTTGCTATTAGGATAAAATATATAAAAAAATGACAACACACTGAAACTTTCGCCCACTTTCAGAACAAATTGATGGAAAACTTTTAAGGACAAATGAGATAAACAAACAAGGATTATAGCAGGTTCCTGTAAGCATCTCTGAAAAGAAAAATTTTCAATTTTGTTGAACGTTAAAAGAAAAAAAAATCTACAGCAAGGAAAAAAGCATGCCCTACACTAAAACTTGTTGTGATCTGAATTAACAATTTAATTATTAGGATTTTCATTCTTTCCAGAAATAAAGTTTTAAGAGCCATACTTTTGTGTCTGACTATTTGATAAACTTACTCTCCCATCCAAATACACAATGCTTCTGAGAAAGAAGTCTTTAATTTCTTTTTTAAATTGCTTCTGCTGACCTATGACTAGAAAATGTAAGTAATGGCTTTCTAGAGACACTGTTTCATCTGAGAGACCCAACACCTTACCTGGGTTGGTATAGAGCTGGCTTTCCACAGTCTTGCCAATGCACTGCAGTTTAACGGCCTGCAGGGCATCATCCACATGCACGATGGTCGGCAGACTGCCCAGGGTGTCCTGGACCAAGTTGGCCACCTCCCGGACGTCAAAGAGCTTCAACAGCTCCGAATACACAGCTGGGAAGGAGCTCAGAAACACAGCCTTTAAAAGAAGAAATTTAAGTCAATTCCCAGATATGCCCTGAAAAATCAGCTATAAAAACGTCAGTGAGTTTAAGACTGTGACAAATATTTTTAAATGGTAGGAAATAGAATGTCGAATGCTTCTTCTACCTAAATCTAAAAAGACTAAAAGGGCAAAATTTAGGGGAAAAAGGTATACCAAAACAGAGCAATTTTTCAAAACATGCAAAGGTACAACATAGTAAAAACTGGGAAATCCTGTAAAACAACTGACATTAGCAAAGTGATGGACAAAACCCCCACAGATTCAGCAGAAGGCAGCGTGATCAAATGGAAGGAATACTCAGCCAAGACCTGGATTGTAATTATTTATGTTTCATTCTTTTTGGAGAAGGTTTCTGAAGTGCTCATTTAAATCTCATTTACCTTTAAGAAGCCAAACACATTAATTCCCTAAAACACTCAATTTATGATTAAAGAAAAAACAAAGAACACCAGAAAGCATCAGAAGACCTAGATTATATGTAGGACTAGCTTGACTTCTAATCAATTCTGTGACCTTGGGCAAGTCATTTTAATCCCCTAGGTTTCAGCTTCATCACTTGGAAAATGACAAGATCATTAGAATAATCCCTCGGGTTACTTCAAGATCTAATGAAAATCCAAAACTGTGTGTATTAAGAACAATATTGTTTACATAAATGAAGAAACCTGATCATTATTTTTTTAAAGAAAAAAAAAAAATAGATGCTAACTTCAAACCCTGAAGGGCATACTTTAAAAATTGGGCTAAGACTGTACATCAAAACAAACTCAGCCTTTTGAAATTCCACGAAAGGAGGGCAGTGGAAAGAAAAATTGATCAACCACCTGGTGGAGGAAGAGGCACATGTTTCTAATATGCTGAGATTCAATGGCTGTCGGATTTACCAATGAGATCTGACACCAGCAGAAAGTGGGTCAAGTCTACATATGCTGATGATTCAAGCACAGAATCAAATTCAAATTTGTGGACTTTGGTATCTACATATTTAACAGCAGCAGAAATATGTTGAAGAGCCGAGACCTGTTTCTGATGTCAGAACTGTCAGAATGCTCAAGGTGCTAGGGTCAACAGCTATGTTCTCCCTTTGACTTTTAAAAATTATAGATCTACTTGAATGCTTTTAAAATTAATAACCTGATATTTTTTGGTAAAGACTATATTTATATAACCTTCATTTTACTCTGCAAAGAACTGAGTCATAAGATGAAGTTTAAAAAAATTAAATGAGGCCAGCTTTCTGATCACTAAAAAGTCACCTAACTTGATGTTCCTCATAAATCCCTTAATGTATGCATCAATTCTTTATTTATACCTCTTTATTTCAAAAAGATATTTGTACCTGAAGTGTAAGATGCAATTATTAAAAAGGATAAATAAAAAGGACCTTGTGATGAGGGCAGAAAGATATTTGCACAGGTATCTAAGCTAAAGATTTTTACTGCAAATAAAAACATGATGTTGTTTTGATCTTCCTGGTATCCAAGACAAAAAGAGAAAAGATAATTAATAGGAATTTGGGGCAGGGTCTCAGGGCTCAATGCCTTCCACCATTCTTCTTTTCTTGGGGTTCCCAGGGTAGAGAGCTGTCCTTGGAATGGACTATAGACACCTGAGTTAGCTTTCTGTCCTGCTCCCAAGGACAGAATTATTAGCAGGCTGGGCTTAGGCCAGGATGACCAAATGAACCTCCTAGCAGTGAAGCGACTTAGCAGCAGCAGCAGTATCAGCTCTACAGAGCAGCTGTCTACTGATCCAACTGGAAGGATTGCTGGGATGGCCTATTCTGCCTCCAGGAGACAGAATTTGCTGAGTTGTAACTCACATGGAAAAAATCCAAAATGGAGCAAGGAAACTGGGATTTTTGTGTTTAAAGCAAGAATCCGGACCAATGGCTATCCTTGGCTCTGGACACAGTAGTCAGAGTTCCAAGATGATCTCCAAGAAATTTGTCCCCTGATGCTGTTCCCACGCAGAAGTGTTCTCTGACACGTGGGGGAACTCAGAGATCTGAAGCATGAGAAAGATTTGATAAACTGTGCCTGGCTTTGAGGATCAGAGGGGCCATACACCAAGGAATGTGAGTGGTCTCCAGGAGCTAAGAGCACCCAGCCCCTTCCCCACCTCTGGTCGACAGCCAGCAAGAAAATGGGACTCTCACCCATAAGGAAACTGATTCCTGTCCAAAGTCTGAAAGATCTAGAAGGTGAATTCCTTTCAAGAGCCTCCAGATAAGCTGTCAAAGCCAACCCCCTGCTTTTGGCTACAGGAGACCCTAAGCCAAAAATCTGACCACGTCTTTTGATCTACAGAATCTGACCTGATAAATGGGTGTCATCTAACACCATCATGGTCATTTGTTGTGCAGTGACAGTAACCTAACATATTGGATCAATCAGATTAGTGACACCTTCCATCTTAGAAGAGACAGCTATGAAAGTGTGGGATCAAAGGGGGACTTGGAATGGGAAGATGTGTTTAAAATTCTCCTTCCTCCCAAAATATAGAGGGAGGAAGGAGAATTCCTCTTTGCTTAATGAAGAAAACTAACCACTTCTTTATATAAATTTTCTCTTAGCATCAAACTAAAAAACTATGTACGCATTTTATATATTATCTCCTGAAAAAAAGCTAACAGTCAAAAAAGAAGAATCAAATATGATTCTTTGAAGGTGTGAAAGTTTCACTATTTAAAAAAATATATTTTAATATTTTAATTTTTCTTTGGCCATGCCCCAAGGCTTTGGGATCTTACTTCCCCAACCAGGGATACAGCCCACACCCCCTGCATTGGAAGGTGACGTCTTAACCACTTCACGTCCAGGGAAGTCCCAATTGCTTCACTATTCTGATGGAGGGGTAGAATTTAGAGAATCAAGAGCAGTTGGAGGTTAAATATAGAAAAGGAAGCTGCTCTATATCACGGCTGTACCTCAGAGCCCAAATCTCTCAGAGAGACGGCTAGGATTCAGTGTAACGTAATGAAAGTAAAAGAATGTTTCTCTAACTTTAAAGAAGAAAAAAATCTCAGGAGTCCATTGCAAGACATTCTCATTTGAGAAACCATGACTTAAGGTTACTCTTGAGAGTAGGAGAATACTTGTCAGTTGTGAATTAGGTACGTTGTATCCTTGATAGAGGTTTTTCTTTTTTTTTTTTAAAGAAAAATCTCAAAATGAAAACTGAAATTTTCAACAGTTTTTATAACAGTAGTGAACTTCTGAGAATTTTGATCTAAAGGAAAATATGGTTAGCCTGTTGGAATATCCTTTTCAAATATCACCAGCTGATAAGTAAGGTTTGATTAGTTGGCAACTTAACATTGAGATCTCTGGCAACTCTCCTAAAGTTCAGTGATTATACCATTGACAAGAGAAGCCAAAATAATATTAAAAGAGCCTGTATCCTTATCCAGGGGCTTCCCCGGTGGGTCAGTGGTAAAAGAATCCACCTGTAATTCAGGAGACACAGGTTTGATCCCTGAGTTGAGAAGATCCCCTGGAGAAGGAAATGGTAACCCACTCCAGTATTTTTGCCTGGAAAATCCCATGGACAGAGCAGCCTGGTAGGCTATAGTCTGTGGGGTCGCAGAAGAGTCGGACATGATTTAGTGACTAAACGACAACATCCTTACCCAGATGGAAGGTAAGTCCACCTCTGCAAAGAAGAAAGTAACAAGAACAGCTCCCAAATAGTCAGAAAAACACGGCATTGTTATTGGAGGGGGCTTGTACATTTCTAGTGTTTTGCCTTTATATATAATGCCTTCCAAATGGCAAAAGACACCAAGTTACAACAATACTCCTAGGGATCTAATCTCCCAATATCCCGTTTTGTATCCAAATTCACAGTGATTGTAAGTCTCAAGTCTCCAGGGGAGAGTAATAAGGAAGTTGCTTCTCCATCTGACAGGCTTTTTTTGTTTGTTTGTTTTTTATCTGTTTCTTTTTTTTTTTATTTTATTTTTAAAATTTACATAATTGTATTAGTTTTGCCAAATATCAAAATGAATCCACCACAGGTATACATGTGTTCCCCATCCTGAACCCTCCTCCCTCCTCCCTCCCCATACCATCTCTCTGGGTCGTCCCAGTGCACTAGCCCCAAGCATCCAGGTTTTTTAAATCAAGTTATTAAAATTAAACAGGTACAAGAAGTATTAAGAAAGTGTAGAGAAAGATATTCAGAATGATCTCTCAGCACAATGACCGCTCAGCACACTATTTGAAAAGTAGATAGATCCTGTTCTTAAACAAAACATGAGAGCTACTCCTGGTAATATACTTTGGCAGCAACCGCTGAGCACTGGTGATAGAAAATAACTCCCAGGATGATTAGGGCCAACTGAAAACAAAACAACATGCAGTTTAGCCGAGACCAGTACAATGAGCCTCAAGTGCATGGATTAAAATACAGCACGTGGGGATTCTCTGGCGGTCCAGTGGTTAGGACTCACCAGTCTCATTCCTGGGATTGGGTTCCATCCCTGGTTGGGGAACTGCTCACACAGTGTACCAAAAAAAAAAAAAAAAAAAAGGAAGGCTTGGGGAAAACAACTGCAGCAGACTGTTGTTTTTGTTGCTCAAAACAACACTCTCTGTGACCCCACGGACTGCAGCACATCGGGCTTCTCTGTCCTCCACTATCTTCTGGAGTTTGCTCAAACTCATGTCCATTGAGCCAGTGATGCCATCCAACCATCTCATCCTCTGTCGCCCCCTTCTCCTCCTGCCCTCTGCTGCTGCTAAGTCGCTTCAGTCGTGTCCGACTCTGTGCGACCCCATAGACGGCAGCCAACTAGGCTCCCCCGTCCCTGGGATTCTCCAGGCAAGAGCACTGGAGTGGGTTGCCATTTCCTTCTCCACCTCCTGCCCTCAGTCTTGCCCAAATCAGGGTCTCTTCCAATGAGTCAGCTCTTCACATCAGGTGGCCAAAAGACTGGAGCTTCAGCATCAGTCCTTCCAGTAGCAGACTAGCTAGAGAAAAATTCCTCCCCACAGGTGACATTGACAGGGTGTCTCCAATCATCAGCGTGAGTTCTAGAAACTGGAATGGAGGCCGATGCAAACCAACAGGCTCCCCATTCAGGGTGATAACAGTCCAAAGAAAGACATTACCAACTTTTGCTCTGCTGGTACTAGAAGCTGGAGGACTTTTTAAAAGGCTATTCCAAGTCAGTTAAGCTACAAATATAACCTGGAGCTATGAAATGCTGATGGAGAAAATATTCACTTAGGCGGCTAGGTAAAAATAAATAAATTGGACTCATTTTTTCCTCTATTCAGCAGAGATGAAAAGACAATTACCTGTGATTGAGATAATGCTCCAGATCCTTTGCTTTCTTGTGAAAGAAAAAAACGAACTGACATGAGCAGTTCCTGAATACAGCAGCGAAATTCCTCCTCATTCTGTCCTCCGGTGGCAAGGGAAAACAGCCTTCGAGACTGAACAATATACTTAAAAATATATTCTTGGGCCTTAAAACAAAATTTTTAAAATGTTAGTTTCAAAGAAAATCAAAGGTATTTATTTAACAATGACACAACACAAAACTATAGTACACCATTAGACTTTTAAATTATTGATTGAAGTACTAAGGCCCAGTGTGATTTTTGAATAGTATTTACTCATAGCAAAAGAGCTGTTTTTCTCTAACACCTAATGAGAGGAAAAGTATAGATAATTTTTAAATTATATGTAATTCTTAAAGAGATAATTCTTATAGAGGTTAAATGTTTTTGATCCTCAGATGATTTTTTTTTTTTAATATAATTAACAAAGATATGGTGGTCTGTTTTTCAAAAACAATTCTGCTATGCTGGTAGGTTCTCTTGCCACTTGCATTTTACCTTCAATCAGCCCCAAATGACAAATTTATAATGAGTAAAATGCTTGTTTTTTAGAATGTACACCTATTTACTTTTATCTACTGACATCAAATACTATGTACTCAATTACGAAATCAAAAGGCTGCCAAGGCTGTTACTGCACAATCCTCTTAAGAATCTATTGACAGATGGGAAGGAGGTAGGAGAGGGGCTCAGGATGTGGGGGACACATGCATATCTGTGGCCGATTCATGATGATGTATGGCAAAAACCATCACAATATTGCAAAGTAATTGCCCTCCAATTAAAATTAATTAATTTAAAAAAGAATCTATTGGTAGATTCTTTACAAACATGTTGCAAGAAAGGTATCAACATCTTCATATATAGAGAGCTTGTAGGGCCCAGAGATATGGGCAGTGTTAAACCACGAGACACTGTAAAATCTCAGGTTTCCTCATTATGATTCCTGCTAACCATCCTCCAGGCAAGAATACTGGTTTAGGTTGCCATGCCCTCCTCCAGGGGATCTTCCCAACCAAGGGATTGAAGCCAGGTCTCCCACATTGCAGGTGGATTCTTTGCCGTCTGAGCCACCAGGGAAGACCAAGAATACTGGAGTGGGTAACCTATCCCTTCTTCAGAGGATCTTCCCAACCCAGGAATTGAACTGGGGTCTCCTCCATTGCAGATGGATTCTTTACCAGCAGACCTACCAGGGAAGCCCTTAAAATGTAAGACAAATGGTTCTCAGATGGTCTCTGTCAGTGGTAGAAGCAAGAACAGGGAACTTCTAAGCTTAACTGCTCATCTGCAGTCTTGTCTTCTCCACCCTTCCTTCTAGATTTCAAGTGTTCAGAGCCTGGAGGACTAAAGATTTAATGCTAGGGAGGTTCCAGTGAGTCTGGCAAAGTTATTTTCAAATCTCATCATCTCTGGAGCGGCCACAAACTGATTAAGATCACTGAATTGGAATGTCAGTGATACATCATCAGCGATTACTGCCTGTGTTGAGGAAACCAGTTTGCTTAGGCATCACCACGCAGCAGCACTGCTGGGCTACGATGTGCTATCCACAGCGTGTCATTACCTTCAACACCTCCTGGATGTGCTCTTGTCTCTCCGCTTCTGTGATCCGGTCCACATACCACTTGAGTACTTTGATGAGATCTCTAAAATACAGGGGAAATGTGCAGAAGGTACAGTTGGTCTCATTCTCAATTAGAAGCCAACAAATCAAATGCTTATTTTTATCACAAGGAGGCATCATTTTCCATCAGTTCTCACGTTTCTGTCAAACTATTATGATAATTTTACAAAGTCTGCATATCACCATCATTACCCCTTTTTTGAAGCTGAAGAGAGAAACAACATTTCCTCCCAGCGAGATTCCTTTTAATCTGGACATATTCCACGAGCCCTGCTGCTTCTGGCCGTGCTTCCAACGGGTGAACACAAATATCAGAAGAAAGGCCAGGGGAGTGTCTGAATCTGACTGCCATGGTCAATCTCGGACAACTGCTAATTAGGATTTCCTCCCCAGTGAAATCCTAATTTGGATAAAATATTTAGCTGGAGGCAAAAGGAGGTGTGGGGAAGGATGAAGATACCACCTCCTCATTTCAAATCACACCCCATGGACTTAACAAGCCAATTCTCTGACCTGTGGGAAGAATGAGGCTTACCATCAGAGCATGGCCTAGTAATTTCCAGAAAAGCCAAGTTTTATTTTTTCCAAGTAATTTCTAGAAGTTTTATTGTTTTAAGAAATAAAAATGGAATTAACCTCCACACCTCAAATTATCAAGATTGCAGTCACGTGACCTTTAACACTGGCCAGTTCTTGGTGTCTAGAAAACAGCAATTTTTTAAATTTTTCTCTGTCCGAGGAGAATTCATGGATGTTCCAGTCAGTATATGCTGATGGGAACACTACTTTTGAGGATGAGTGGTCATGATTCTGGCCCAAGAAGATTCCACGGGCCTTATTTGTCTTATTAGAACTGATTAGCTGCATTCCTGGCTAATCTGAAGTTTAGACATTACACCACTGTTTTCTAGTTTCCAGAGACAGTATCATTTGGAACAGTGACCCCTCACACCAGAGCCCAAACTGTTAGGTCAAGGGCAAAACTATCCTTGCTCAAACATTTCACCCTCTGAAAAACTCACGTCGGTAGAAGGTCAAGTCTTGCAAAAATGACTCCATTCACTTAAACATCAGAGGTGTAAATCTTACCAGGCTATGGAAGCAAACAACCAAAGGAACTGGATGAAATGCTTACCTGGTTACCTACTATCTTTTATACAGCACACAGATGGGGGGAAAGGGCAAAGCCCTGATTCCATGCCCCTTTAACGCACTTCTGGGAATAGACGACTGCGTGCACATGCCCATAGGTATTTAGTGTATAAGATAAAAACATTGGCAGCTGCTGTATAACATAGGGAGCTCAGCTCGGTGCTCTGTGATGACCTGGGGTGGGATGGGGGGTGGTGGTGGGAGGCTAGGGAGAGGATTTATGTATACATACAGCTGATTCACTTTGTACAGCAGAAACTAATACAACATTGAAAAGCAATTATCCCCTAATTAAAAAAAAACAATTATAAACTAAAAAAAACTGACAGAATAGCAATGACAGCAGTGGAATGGGGAGATGGAACTTTGGGGTACATTTCAGGGCTGTATTTAAGCAGGCCCATGACCAGGAAGATGTCACCCATAGGACAGAAAGAGAGGAGTTGTTATCTTCTAGGCTACATGTAGGCAGGTACCAGCTACAGCATGTCATTATTCATTCACTTTTAGTCTTGCTTATCTTATCTGAGTGGATAAGAAAGGAGCAGCGGTTAAAATGGCAGCTGGTAACAGAGGATAGAGTCTAATAACTGAACCCCTTGCATCCATGGGCCAGCTCTTCATACAATCAGCACAAAGCTTAGTGTCTGGCATGCAGGAGGCACTCAATAAATATTAACAAATGAATGAACAAAGGACTTTAAAATGGTATGATGGCAAAGGCTGTTTTCCCATTATATTTCTTTCTTAAAGACATCTAGAATTACCAAGGAGTGTGATGATTAAATGGGGCTCTTGACTGTCAAAATGAAATAACCAGGTATTTTAGACTACAGAAGATCAAGTGAAACAGAGGCAAAAAGAAAACATTATATTTTAGGTTTCAGGACTAGAACTCAGAAGTTCTTCCCCCGACCCAACCTTTTAAAATCAAAATAAGTTTCAGCCATCAAAAAGATGTGTGAAAAAGGAAGATACTGTCTCAAGAGACACTTGAGTAGCTGTGCTTCATTTCTTCCTACATTCTCTTTTAAATTTTCCTATATAGCTGGTTCTGCTTTAAAAAGTTCAAAAGGAACTGTTTCTAAACCAATAATAAGATAAAGGACCTTACCTGTATGCAAGTGCCCCAGCAAAATGACTCTCAATGTAAGTGTCCATTACAGGTTTAAAATGATGAAATTTGCTATCTTGCAGCAAATTGATTATGTGAACCTAAAACAAAACAAAACAGAGTTTTACAAAACTGAATGCAAACCAAGACTTTTTTGGCAGGGGGAGTGGGAAGGTTTCTTTTGTTTGTTTGTTTTTGATTTGGGAAGGTTTCCTTTCAAGTGAGCTCATTCTATTAAGTGCACATTCCTAAACCAGTCTTATCAAAGTCAAGATTTAAAGACAAAATTAAGGTATAAAGTTAATTTAAACTCACCAATGAATCAAACACTTTAGACCCATATTTTTGGGAATTTTCATCTAAAATTCCAAATAAGGTATCCAGTGTATCTTGCAGAAACTGTTAGATAAAGAAGTAAAAGCATAAATAAAATATCCTCTGTCTTTCCCCTCTAAGTATTCTTTATCCCACAAATTTCTAAGAGAAGAATAACAGGATGCATTTACCTTTACTATCTCGGAGCCATCAATTTCTTTTAATTTAGAGAGACAGCCTGTGATCTTGTCTGGGTGGGTTCTCCATTTCAAAAGATCAAGCATATCACCTGTCCAAACAGAAAAGGAAGATTAGTTGCCTTGATAGAGAACAGGCTCTCACAGGAAAGTGTTCTAACTGGTAAACAGTGAATTCTTAAATATGTTGCCACCTGGTCACCCAAACTGCATGCTCCCCCAGACTCCAACTAACCCTCTAAGATGGCATTCATTACAGTGTGTTCTCTTTCTCCCTTCCCAGTGCTCTTGACTGACAAACTCTTGCTTATCCTTCAGTTCTCAGGCTACTTGTATTTGCCCAAAGACTGTAAACTCCAAGAGAAAAAAACCTCATTGAGCTCGGCCCCAACTTAGTGCTAGCACTGGAACAGAGCAGGCACACAGCAGGCAGTTGGTAAGTACTGGCTGGAGAATTTTCTGCCTCCTCCAATTAAACTGGGAGATTCTTGAGGGCTGGAAACCCACTTGATTCACTTTTCTGCTCCCAAGACATAGCACTCTGCCAAGTAACCAATTCCATTTGGCAATGAAGGTCTTCTTGACAATGTGACCCAAACCTGGCATGACTAGAAGGTTCCTGCACAATGATGCCATGCCATGCCATGTCAAGTTGCTTCAGTTGGGTCCGACTCTTTGCAACACTATGGACTGTAGCCCACCAGGCTCCTCTGGCCATGGAATTCTCTAGGCAAGAATACTGGATTGGGTTGTCATGCCCTCTTCCAGAAGATCTTCCTGACCGAGGGATCAAACCTGTGTCTCCTGCATTGGCAGATGGGTTTTAACCACTGAGACACCTGGGAAACCATACAATGATGACAAGTCCAGTCAACTGTTAGACCAGCAAATGAGCCCTTGGACCTGACAGGGCCAATTCCTGAACTCTGTGACCATCTTCCACCCTAGACTCTGGGCAAAAGCAGGTCCCAGCTCTTCAATTCCCTTTTCTTTCTGACCTGACATGTGAGCCCTGTGTCCAGCAGAGTCCTCAGGGAACCTCTTCACTGGTGAGGGAATAAATCCTTTCCTCCTCCTTCCTGGGCAGAAGCTCCTGCACATGGTGCCCATCTTCACTGGTCTCCAAAGGGAACAAGGAGTCAGTGGCATCGGACGCCAATGACAGCAGTAACAACTGACAAGGCTCATGGAAGCAGGACGTGCCCAGGGCAGGGGAACCTGGCAGGGCTATTCTCCTGGTGCCAGTGGGACTGAGATACTAGAGAAGCCACGAGAGAAGCCAGGAGGGGTTTTCTGCTTCAAAGCACTTGTTTCAGGAGAAACTTGAATGGGACTTGCCAAGAGGCAAGAAAGACCAAAAAAAAAAAAAAAAAAAAAGCAAACACCAAACACAATAACAAATAATCAAGGAAATAGTTATGATGAGAAAGAAAACATGACGTAGTAAACAAAGATCCCTAGGTCAGGAAGATCCCCTGGAGAAGGAAATGGCTACCCACTCCAGTATCCTTGCCTGTAGAATCCTATGGACAGAGGAGCCTGGTGGGCTACAGTCCATAGAGTCACAAAGAGTTGGAAACAGTGGAGCATCTAACACACACAGTAAATAAAGAGAAAAAACATAAGAATCTGAAGAGGAAATAGAAGCAACTTCCACCAAAGCCAATTTCAAGGGAAAAACCACAAAGGAACCAAAAGTAGGAAACTTAGCACTAAATAGGAACATTTTTCTATAACAAATAGGGGTAAGAGGAGGAGGAGGATTTAGACTTAGAAAAATGAGGGAATTTTTCAAAAACTGACATTGAAAAAGGAATTTATGATTATTTTC
This sequence comes from Bos indicus, assembly GCF_029378745.1. Lineage (NCBI taxonomy): Eukaryota > Metazoa > Chordata > Mammalia > Artiodactyla > Bovidae > Bos > Bos indicus. Next base: position 56,787,732 of record NC_091763.1, on the reverse strand, counting down.
ATAGCAGAAAACCCTGAAAATGTTGAACATTCACGTCTAACTCAGACACCCTGGAGGTATGATTGAAACATTTTAAAATATGATTGGTTATATTTAGATGAGAGATTCTACAGGGTGAGACCAGCTGACCAAAGAAAGTTCTCCAGGATTCTCCTGGTCTGCTTGCTGGCCTGCTCGGACTTCCCACATCTAGCTTCAGGGTGCCTGCCGCCTTCCCTGGCAGCCCCTCTTTTATAATTTGTGCTACCATTTACTTCCCACTCCCCCTCCTATCCAGCTCTGCCCCCTCCTTCTCTCTCCCTGCCCTTTAGAATGAGCCCTTTGCAGGAGCGTTCAACGTGAGGGGTGGACCCTGTGCAGAGGAAGAAGGAGGCTCTACAGGCTGCAAAGTGGCATCAGTAGAGGACAAGGAATAGGACTGTCATCAGCAGAGCTGGATAGCAGATGACAGCGGTCCGGGATGGGGCTATTCATCTTTCCTGCAAGAAGTCTGAGGAATCGTTAGACTGCTCCCAATGAAGCCAAAAGGAGAATAATGTATTATACTTTGTCCATCTGGACACAATTAATCATGTATGCCATGTACTCAGAATCAAGTCAAAATTATCATCTCTTAGGTCTTTATTTTAGCCATTTGAAGATACCTCAGTTGCCAATTTGCAGCTAGGACCTATTACTGAAAATGAGAATTTTATACATTCCATTCAACTATCATTTAAGTGTGTACTGACTGTATGTCTGATCTGCCAAGAGCTATAAAATAGGTGGATGACCTGATCCCTACTTTTTTTTTTTTTAAACCACCATCTCAGGAAGAGACTGAATAAACCACCCATTACTGGAGGGAGAAGGGGATATGGAACAGTCGGTATTGGCACAAATGTTAGACTGAATTTAAGCACTGTTTTCATTTTTTCTTAACGTTTTAAAAAGTTGTTTTTAACAGTCCAAGGAAGCTAACAAACAAGTAAAGTGATTCCTTTTCTGATCCCTACTTTTAAGAAACTTAAAATATTTCCTTGATCTGGCAATCACAGATGTCCAGTCCAGCCAGTGCACTAGCCTCACTATGCTATCTAAGAATGACACTGGAAGACACAGAACGTGTGTAGACAGACACACTTTAGAAATCCTGAAATGCAAATCTGCTCTAGGAAACTGTCCTAGAGGCCACATCACTTACTAAATGCCCAATTGTAATGGAAATGGGATTTGTATATTTTCCAAGTCGAGTAAAATGAATACAAAAAAAATTTAATTCCAATTTGGAAGTGGATTACTTCTACACAGAGACATGTGTCTAGCATGTAAATTTCAGAAAAAAGAACTTCCTTCCTCCGTCCCATGTCTTTAAACACACTATTCATTTCCTGCCTCATTTTGAGCTGTCCAACATTGACAAGGTTAATCAAAGTCACAATGGTAATTAAGCACTTATTAGTCTTCAATAATGTGTCAAGCGTTGCTTTCTATATAGTGAGATGTTTAATGACTTCGTGAATAGTTTATTTACTTGAAAAATGTTCTCTGCTTTTACAGAGCAGCAGCTTCTAGTTATCAGGATTTGTTTTCCTCTGTCTTATGTTCACAGTTCTGTCTAATAGCCTAAACCCTAGAACTAGAAATAATTAAGCAGGCAGGGCCAAATGTTTTCATGGCAGAGAATCTATTGTTAGGTTTATATCTTTGGAAGAATAATGGCCCCCAAAGATGTCCATATTCTAACCCATGGATTTATCTTAACTGACAAAAGAGTTTTACAGGTGTGATTAAGTTAAAGATTTTTTAAATGGGGTATTATCCTGGATGATTTGGTGGGAGCACTCTCATCACAGGGGTCCTTAAAAGATGGAAGATGATCAGAGTCAGAGAGATCGAATATGCTTTGTTGCTGTCTTGGAAGATGGAGAAAGGGGCCTGTAGCCAGGGACTACAGGTGCTTACCTAGGAAAGGTAAATAAAGGGATTCCCTGCTAGAGATTTCAAGAGGGAACGTGGCCCTGCTGACACCTTGATTTTAGCCCAGGGAATAAGATTGCAGACTTTCTACCTCCAAAATTATAAGATAATAAATTATTGTTGTTTTAAGCCAATAAGTTTATAGTAATTACTACAGCAGTAACTGACAACTAATACTGGCTGAAAATAATCTAATGGAGGCAGAGAGTTAAATACGAACCAGATTCTTTAGAGACACACAACTCATCCATATAGGATGAATGAAAATAACACCTAAGGGAGTCAAAAACGTTGATTTTATTATTTTCACAACCTCTCTGGGGTTAGACTCTTCTCACAAAAAAGAAAAAAAGTGCCTAAGATTTGGTAAATGCTGTTTAGTCATAACGGAATTCTGTCAATGAAGGTTTTATTTAAGTAAGATCATTAACCATTGAATACTGATAGTCTGATGTAATAACCTAATTTGGCAATAGCTACCTTCAATCAAACTTACTACAAATAAACTACATAGTTTATTTTTAGAAATATGTCTCCAAAAATACCTCTGGAAGGGGATAAATGAAACCCGATATAAATGTAAAAAAAATAATTTGCCAAGGTCCTATATAAATACAGTAGCACTGTTTGACAAATTGGATGGTATCATTAAAAGTGGTCATTATAATAATGCCAAAATTTGCTTCTTTTCTCATTTCATGTTCTGAGAAAAGATATGTATTGCTTACTATATGACACAGAAGAAAGAACTAATAACACTTTAAAAAGTTTAAGCACAGGAGCATTTTTTTTGCCTAACAATACAGAGCCCTGATTTACTATGATTTGGCTTCAGATTTTTGACTTTACATGGGTGCAAAAGTGATATGAAATCATTTAGAAACTATACTTCAATTTTTGAGTTCAGGTATTTTCCTGGGTTAGCTACATGCAGTACAACAGCCTCCTATAATGTTGAGCATTGAGCCTCAGATGCCAGACAGCCAAGTGATCATAAAGGTAAAGAAGCAATATGGTTATTAATACAACCATTCTGTTTTTCACTCTTAGTACAGTATCCAATAAGTTATGCGAGACATTCAACATTATATTATAAAATAGGCTCTGTGTTAGAGAATTTTGCCCAGGTAGAAGCTACTGTAAGTTTTCTGAGCTTGTTTAGTGTAGGCTGGGCCAAGCTGTATGACACAGAAGAAAGAACTTTTCTTAGATGTTTTGTGGTCGTGGTGGTATGTGCATGCTCAGTCATGTCTGACTCTTTGCAACCCTATGGACTGTAGCCCACCAGGTTCCTCTGTCCATGGAATTCTCCAGGCAAGAATACTGGAGTGAGTTGTCAGTTCCTGCTACAAGGGATCTTCCTGATTCAGGGATCGAACCTGCATCTCCAGCATTGCAGGCAGATTCTTTGCCATCTGAGCCACCTGGGAAGCCCCATGATGCTTTGTAGGTTAGGTATAATAAATGCATATTCTACTTATCTTATTCAAGTTACCACGGGCTTATCAAAAGAATGTAACCCAATCCTAAAGTCAAGGAAGAGACATACCTTATTATAAAGTGATTGTCTTCAATAGAATGAGACTAATTTTATTATATGGCATTCAGGATGCTTTCCAGAAGCCTTACATGGTGACCATGAAGAATTCAAAAATATTTAATTTACTTCCTTCATTACAGACAATGCTTTCAGAACAATTTGCCAAGGAGAAGAGCTTGCTTTCTTAATCATAACTTTCTAAACAATCACTGACATAAAAAGTAATGCTAGAATAGAAAAGTAATATCCATCTAATTAAACAGAAAACAGCATTTACTCTGAAGCCTGCAATTAGCACAGTTTATGAAGCAAGAGAGATTAAGTTGGTGGTAATCTTTGCCTTTTTTTTTTTTTTTAAGCAGCTGGGTTTTGATGGTTTATTTGAGGACTTGAGTATTGGGTTCCAATACCAGGATAATTCTGTAGTCCTTAAACTATACACATTTAGCTGTTTGTTGGGTCACAATTACTTTTATTTTATTAAAAACCACAAACAGAAGGATCAACAACAATTTTTCTAGTGCAAAGTTCTTAAATATAAAACTGATGTTTACAGAATATCCAACTAAAATTCACATGAGTACTTAAATACAGGGGCTTTCAAATAAAACAGTATTATACATTACCGTTTTGTGTGAGTTTTGTGGAACAGAGAAAAGATGTTATCCAAAAAGACTCCTTTGTGGCCTTCATGGCTTGATTATTATTCCCAAGGAGAATGCCCTTGGAAAAAGGAAGTTTGAGGTAGCGGGTAGTATCCTGAAGATTTGTGTTTTCTTCACACTGTAAAAAAATATTTTAAAAAATGGAAGGGGGAGAGTTAAGAGACCTCTTGAGAATTATTAAGCATAATATTCATTTCTAGTTTTTAAGAACTGGGAAATATTCCAAATATCATTACAAACAGAATTTGGCTTTTAAGTAAAATGCAACAAAAATGTCTAAGAGGAATAACTCACTTATTTTGGACGCAGACCCATTTGGGTTTGAATTCTAGCTCTCTTACTTCCCACACAAGTAACTGTATCAAGTTATTCAGCCTCTTATGATTTCCGTTTTCTATCTCTATGACCTCACTATGCTGCCAAACAAATTAGATTACGTGAGGCCTTTACATAGAGCCTGATACATTGGAAGTGCTCAAGAAATCATATTGCAGTGACCATAGCATTTTAAAAAATCTTTTAACTGGAGGATAATTGCTTTACAATGTTGTGTTGGTTTCTGTCATACAACGCGAATCAACCATAACTATATGTATATATACATATATATCTACACACACATATATCCCCTCCATCTTGAGCCTCCCTCCCACCACCACCCCTCATCCCACAACCATAGCATTTTAAAAAAGTGCTTAAATTCTTCCCACATCTCCTCTGAGGTAGATATTAAACAACTCCTTACTTTGAAAACAGGCAATTAAAGGACTCTGTATTTCATGATAATATAATAATCCCACTATGGTGAGAAATCCCTACAGAAAATGTCAGTCAACAAATGTAAAAGAAATTATAGGTTTTAAAAATACAGTTTCATATTCCTAGTGTAATTCTTTCTTTAGTCAAGGGTTGTCACTAAATGCTAAAATCAGTAGGAAAATTGTTGATGAGCAAATGAACATTCTACGCTACCACACAGATTCCCTCCTACCGGCAAGGGGACAAATGTAACTGCACGTCGGGGGATTGGGCTGTCGGCCCTCTGATGCAGGGCAACGAAAACAACACATCATCCTCGCAATGCATTCCTCCCAAAGCTGTGGAGCCTGAATGGGTGACACCAACAGATTCACCTTCCACTTCACAGATAATACAAAGGACAGAGCAACATGCTGAATGCTATGGGGAAGCAACCAGACAAACCCAGAAGGCGGCACTTTCTGTAGGATGCCTGTCTTTGACTCCACAAGTCAAGTTTTGTGGGGGAAAAAAAAAAGGATTACTCTAGATTAAATAATACTTAAGAGATATGTAAGAGCCAGATACAATATAATGGCCCTGGATTTGGACAAACTTGCTGAAAAGGATTTTCTTTTGGAATTGATACATTGACTAAGTTCTAGATGAGATAAAAAAAAATTAATGATTGGAAAAGTCATTAACTGGAAAAAGTAAATAAAAAAATAATAAGGTCCTATTGTATAGCACAGGAAACTATATTCAATATCTTGCAATAAACGATAATGGAAAAGAATATTAAAAAAAGCATGTCTATTACATGTGTATCACTGAGTTACTTTGCTGTATAGCAGAGATTGGCACAACATTGTAAATAAACTATACTTCAATAAAAAAATAAAAAATACATATAATGAAGCAACCGAGATATTCTTCAGTACATGAATAGATAAATGTGGTACATCCAGAAACCAGAATACCATTTCAGTGCTAAAAATAAATGAGCTACCAAGCCATGAAAAGACATGGAGGAAACAATGCATATCACTAAGTGAAAGAAGCCAATCTGAAAAGTCTACAAACTCCATGATTCTAACTATGTAATATTCTAGAAAGTGCAGAACTATGAAGACAGTTAAAAAAAAAAATTAGTGGTTTCCAGAGGTTGGGAGTAGGAGAAAGGATGAACAGACAGACCACGGAAGATTTTTCTAGGGCAGTATGATATTATGATGATAGATACATGTCACTATACATTTGTCCAAATACACAGAATACACAAAAACAAGAGTGAAACCTAGGGTTTCCCTGGTAGCTCAGTGGTATAGAATCCATCTGCCAAAGCAGGAGACATGGGTTTGATCCCTGATCTGGGAAGATCCCACATGTTGTGGAGCAATTAAGCCCGTGTGCCACAACAACTGAGCCTGTGTTCTAGCGCCCGGGAGCCACAACTACTGAGCCCACGTGCCTCAGCTACTGAAGCCTGTGCGCCCTAGAGCCTGTGCTCGGCAACAAGAGAAGCCACCACGATGGGAAGCCTGAGCACAATTAGAGAACGTCCCTCACTCTCTGTGAGTAGAGAAAAGCCGGCATAGCAACAAAGACCCAGCACAGCCAAAAATCAAGAAAAATAAAATTATGCATAAAAAAAGAGTGAACCCTAGTAAACTAAGGGCTTTGGGTAATGATGATGTGTCAATGCAGATTCAACCTTGGTTAAAATAAATATGCACCTTTCTGGTGAATGATGCTGACAGTGGAGGAAGCTACACATATGCCAGGGCAGAGGGTGGAAGGGAAGTCTCTATCCTTTACTCTCAACTTTATATTATACTAAGCTACTCTTTTAAAAGTCTACTAAAATAAATAACATCATCTGGGTAAAAATGTCATACAGAAGAACCTCCAGAAAGATATACCCTAAGGGGTAACATCATCATATACCCTAATAGTTAACATCATCTGAGCAATCAGAATATGGTGTTTTTATTTTTGTTTATCTATATACTGTTTCTGTAATGAAGGTGACTTTAAATTAAAATTTTGAGAAAAATATATTGTAACAGATACAGAATCAGTATAGCTTACCTTATTTTGAACTAAATAAGTTTAGTTATGCTAAACTTAGTATTTAGTTTAACTAAATAACTAAATTTAGGAACTTTATTGTTTTTAATGTATATATTTATTTTTAAGGCTAGTGTCTTGGGAACAGGTAGGAAATTAAGCGCAGAACCCCTTTGGTATTCTAGGCTAATCTGTGTGATTTACAAACATTTTTTAATACTAAATCTTTAAGAAAGACAACTCTAATAAGCTTAGAGACACAAAATCAGAATATTACAAGATGTTCTTCCTGGCACATCTGCCCAGTAACAAGAGGACCAATAAACACAAGAAACTCTCTTCTAAAGTTATGGCTCCAAATGCTTCGGCAAGGTATTTCATTTAGACAGAAGAGTGCATATATAGTTTAGAAATAATTATAACGTGAACACTTCAGATGCTTTCCTGAATAAAAAGTGCTTAGCAATGTAAAGTTATGGAACCTGGGGTCACCATCCCCTCTTCTCAGTCTTGTTCTGGTATCAGGGCTTGGAGCACAGCACCCTACACTGGTCCTATTTTTTTCTGCCTGGATATTGTTTGTAGGGTCAGTAACATGCTCTGGTCCCATCTCCAGCGTGACCTGTATTCGGTATGTTGAACCACTCCTTCCTATTAAAACTGAAGCTTCATACAACCCCAGTCCAGACACCATCCAGTTATTTCCAGGTTTCTTCCCCAGAAGCTGGAGCATGCCTTGGTCTGGTATGCTTCATCTGTGTACAGAAATCCTGAAGCTATAGATTGCTTTCTTATCCCCATCCCCACAAATGACTGCCTGGTTCTTGAATACTTCTGGAAACCTCTTAGAATGTCTGCTTGCTGAACCCCTGTAGCTCAACCTGCAGTCAAGGATCAACCACTTCTGTGATTGAAGATGCGATGGTCGTGTTCTGCCCATAGGGGGCACTGTGAATAGACACCGTGGCTGCCTTTACAGGGGGCAGTCACTGTGGCCAGGTGAGTGCCACCTATTATAGTTCACTGCACTTCTCCCCCAGCCTAGGGGCAAGACCTCAGCATTGGAGTCTCTCTGATTTCGAGCTGTTACATCTTGATACCTTCTTACAGCTGAACTCTATCACCCTTACTCAACACAAAATACAGTCGTTAATACAAACATTACTCTGGACACAGAAGTTAAGACCTTCCTTCCACCAATAATACCACTGTGTTTTTTGTTATGTGTTGTGTGTATGTTGGTGCTGGTGTGGAGAGGAAGTGGAGAGGATGGGCAGGAATTCTACCTATTAATTTAGTAAAGAAAAGTACATAAAAACTCTTTGGTCTCTGTGAACTTTTTGCTTTAATATTTACTGTATTATAATATTTACTAATACTAGGTGTTCAAAATAGTTTTTTTTTTTTTTGGTCCATTAGCAGTCAAAATCATATGTTAGGTATGGGGTTAGAGTTTAAATCTATTTCCAAAGAACTTAAGTGGCCTGCAGAGAAAATCTCACAGCCTGCCTTTTCTTGTCCTCTGAGGTTTTCAGCTTGCATCCTCAACACATCACACAGCACTAGAGATTTTAAAGGCAATCCAAGCAACAATCATTCTGTTGATGTTGTTCAGTTGCTAAGTCATGTGCTAAGTTGTGTCTGACTCTGCAACTCCATGGTCTGCATTTACATTTATTTACATGCATTTGCCATCATTTACAAAGGCTTACTAAATGTCAGGCTAAGCACTCTGCATGTGTTTTTTTACTCTGATAATAATCCTGTGAGGCAGAACATCATAACCTGAAAAGCTTATGTGATTTGCTCAATATTACAATGTTAGTAAGAATCAGAGCCAAGATGTGAACCAAAGTTCATGCTCTCAACTACTATACAAAATAGCAATCGTGACTACAATGACTCTTCCACTGTTGTTTTAACCAGGTTTTGAGTTTTGCTGTAACAAATTTAAAATTAACAGATAACATATTGAATGGTAGGTATGGTTAAGAAAGATCACCCCCAAGATTTCATTTTTCACACACACAAAGTATGTTTGTGGGAAACACCCTGGGAGAGAGCTTAGAGTGGTCTTTGGAGCTAAAATAGTTTCATACCTAACAAGCCTATGAGTCCTACAGTGAAATGGCTGGTCTGTGTTCTGAAACCACCCAGGGAGCAAAAGGGATCATGTGATCTGGATGCAGTGGGGAGGAGAAGCACATAGGAGCAGAGAAGGCATGTCATGGGAGCCTAGGAACACAACAGATGAGTCAGAGATAATTTGTTCATTCACTGGATGAAACAGAAAAAAAAATGAGACTGAAGAGCAGTGAAGACTAGAAACAGGTTCCAGAAGATAGGCCTGTAGTGCACAGCAGATGTTGCAAAGGGTTAAGCCAGAAAGGTTGTCCAGTTCTTCAGAGGAAATGCTCAGCTCACCAGCAGAAGCCAGGGAGTGAGAACGAGTCAGCCATGAATTTCTCGAGCGTTCTTCTGCCAGGTGGGAGAAGAGTCTGGACTGTGAGGAGGAGTCTGAACAAGGGTACGGATGGGAGAGAATAAATGGGTAGGAGCAATCTTCCCCCAGGTGAAGGGCTAAAAATCAAGGAAGTCACAGAAATGAAGCTGGTAAAGTACAGCATGGAAATATCAGTGCAAAAAAGTTGTGGCTGGATGTCTGAATGCCTGTGAATCTGAATATTAAAACATTGCAGCTTTGCACAAAACTACATCACTGTGTTTTTTGATGGATGGTTTTGTCACCACAGTAAAATGCAGTTACATCCCTAAACCAATGAGTAGTTAAATACGGATCACTTGCATTCTAGGGAATACCCATAATGCAACTATTTTTGTTTTAGCACAGGGATGATTTTTTTTTCCATTAAATCCAGTGTGGGCACGGAAAAAGGCAACATGGATATTAGAATAAGAAGAAATATCCTCCCCTCCTCTTGCAGCAGACACAGACAAGCAAAAGTCTTGCTGGTATTATGTCAGATGGGGGAGACAGACAGAGAGATGTGGGAACGATTAACTGAGCCATTCTTCCTAGGAGAGACCAGGCCACATGACTACAACCCCCTGAGGTTGCACCTGGATAATGGGAACAAAACAATGTCACTGTCACAGAAAAGGACAATTCTGTGTTTGCTTCGATAGGGTGGGATCTGTGCAAGTCATTTTAAAATGGCATGAAGTTAATTTATTACAAATTAGAGAAGAGGGAGATGAAAGCCAGCCTGCTGCTTTACTTGAGACTGAAATCAGATCTGACAGGAGGGATGGACTCCCTAGATTATTAAAGAAGAGTTATAACAAAGGCTCTGTGGCAGCAGTAGTAGCCTCTTCTTTGAGATGATATAGCCTGGCTCACAATCTATTTCTTTGCCCAGAATTAAAATCAGTTGGTGGAGCAATGAATGGTACATCACACCCCAGGCCACTTTTTGCCCAGTCTTGAGCACAAGAAAGAGATGCAGTGGTCAGCCACAGACAGTCATCCAGAAAAGTGATAGGTGCAAAAATGCAAGCTATATAATTGAGAGAAATAAACAAGAAATTTCTTCAGATATTAACTGGTACAGAGATTCATAGTATATTAATAAAATTAAGGGGCCCGTAAGTTTCAGGATGTAGAGAATTAAATTAAAAACTATAGTAAGTTAGACAATCCATTTGAAACTACTGCCAGTTAAATGAACCAGATTTATCAACAGCTGTGGCAGAAAAACATCTTCTTCTGGGGATCCTTTCAACATGACTCATCATTCTTAATGTCAGTATTAAACATGTATTAAAATTCTACTATTTGAGTCTTTTAATTCAGTATAAAGAATGTAACAAGGAAATAAAAACTGTACCTGTACGTGAGGGCATTACATGTCTGACCTCTGCACTCATTTGTTAAGACTGATGACAAAGCAGCAGTAAAGACCCCTGGATTTTAGCTCCGCCAGGGAAGTAGAGAAAACTCTGTGGGGGGAAAGGCTATTTGACTTCAGTCATAAAGACTAAGAGGCTTGCCAGGCAAGGGACAGAAAGACAGGTTATACAGAAGAAACAAAACATATAAAGACACTGGGGGAGAAAAACACATATATGAGACGATGACGATACGGCAACTAAATGCAATGTGGGTTCTAGACTAGATCCCAGAAGAGAAAAAGAAAAGTACTGGAAAAATGTGCAACATCCAAATAAGTGTGTGTTAACAGTATTCCACTGAGGTTAATTTAGTTTCAATAAATGTTCTGCGGTTATGTAAGATGCTAACATAAGGAGAAGTTGGGTGAAGGGTATATGGGAATTTTCTGTACTATTTTTGAAACGCTTATCTAACTGAAAAAACAACTGTTTTAAAAAATACAGGTGTAGTCAGACAACTATATGTAGTTGAGTGTGGCTAAATGATGTGATTTTTTTTCTTTTTAGGACCAAAAAAGCCTTGGGACTACTCTGAACTTCTTAAAGGAGGAAAACTCGGGCTGATTCTGATATCTGTCTCTGGTTTAAATTTCTTAAAGAACCACCAAGGAGGAGGCAGTGACTGGTCATGAAACCAAGTGTTTAGATGGTGAGGTAAAGTGTGAGCAGTCAAGAGAAACTGAAGGTTTCAATTCACCACAGGAGAGGATGGAGATGGAATAAAAAAATTCAGTTTTGGACAAGCTGAGTTAAGAGGTATCTCTGGCAGATCCCGCTGAAGATGCTCAGTAGGCTGGTAAAAGCCCTGAACTACAAACCCAGATCTGGACATCATCAGCAGAGATGTAGCAAATTAACCCACAGAAGTGGGTGAGATGGTTCCAGAGTGTAGAAGACACAGATAGAGTCCAAAGATTAAATCCATGATAACACCAACATTTAAGATGCAGATAAGATGCACACTAGTATATACAGGAAGGATAAACAACAAAGTCCTACTGTATAGCACAGGGAACTATATTCAACATACTGTGATAAGCCATAAGGGGAAAGAATATGAAAAAGAAGATATATGTGTATAGCTGAGTCATTTTGCAGTACAGCAGTAATCAACACAATGTTTCTAAGTTAACTATACTTCACTAGGGGATTCCCAGGTGGCACTAGTGGTAAGAATCCATCTACCAATGCAGGAGACAAAAGACACAGGTTCATCCCTGGGATACAAGAGATGCAGGTTCGATCCCTGGGGTGGCAAGATCTTCTGCAGCAGGGAATGGCAACACACTGCATTATTCTTGCATGGGAAATTTCATGCAAAGAGCCTGGCAGGCTACAGTTAATGGGGCCACAAAGAGTTGGACATGACTGAGTGACTGAGCACATGCAACAAAAACATACTTTACTAAATAATTTTTTTTTTTTTTAATACAGATAAGAGAGAAGAGTACTCAAAGGAGTAGAAGGATCAGACTCAGGAGAACACTGTCAGACCACAAAATGTGGGATTTTCAAGAAGGGTAATCAATAGTATTACACGTTATAGGGAAGTCAAGTAAGGGAAGATTTAGGAAGTGTCTAGAAGGTTGGCCAGTGTAGGTGACCTTGAGGGGAAAACTTCATTTGAGCTTTGAGGACAGAAAGTAGTCCAAGGGACAAATGGGATGGAGGGAAGTAGAGACAGTGAGTGAAGACCAGCCTTTCCTGCAGGTGGCTCATGAGGGACAGGAAGAAACAGCGTGGTAGCTATTACAACGTAGTTTGTCTTTAAAGAAAAAGGGCTAGTAGAAGGAAAGAAATTATAAAAATTAGGGTAGAAATAAATGCAAAAGAAACAAAAGAGACCATAGCAAAAATCAATAGAGCTAAAAGCTGGTTCTTTGAAAAGATAAATAAAATTGACAAACCACTAGCCAGACTAATCAAGAAACAAAGGGAAAAGAATAAAATCAACAAAATTAGAAATGAAAATGGAGAAATTACAACAGACAACACAGAAATACAAAGGATAAGAGACTACTATCAGCAACTATATGCCAATAAAATGGACAACTTAGAAGAAACGGACAAATTTTTAGAAAAGTATAACTTTTCAAAACTGAACCAGGAAGAAACAGAATATCTTAACGGATGCATCACAAGCACGGAAATCGAAACTGTAATCAGAAATCTTTCAGCAAGCAAAAGCCCAGGACCAAATGGCTTCACAGCTGAATTCTACCCAAAATTTAGAGAAGTGTAAACACCTATCCTACTCAAGCTCTTCCAGAAAATTGCAGAGGAAGGTAAACTGCCAAACTCATTCTGTGAGGCCACCATCACCCTAATACCTAAACCTGACAAAGATGCCACAAAAAAAGAAAACTGCAGGCCAATATCACTGATGAACAGAGGTGCAAAACTCCTTAACAACATTCTAGCAATCAGAATCCAACAACACATTAAAAAGATCACACACCATGATCAAGTGGGCTTTATCCCAGGGATGCAAAGATTCTTCAATATCTGCAAATCAATCAATATAATACACCACGCACATTAACAAATTGAAAGATAAAAAACATGATTATCTCAATAGATGCAGAAAAGGTCTTTGACAAAATTCAACATCCATTTATGATAAAAACCCTCCAGAAGCAGGAATAGAAAGAACATACCTCAACATAATAAAAGCTATATATGACAAAACCACAGCAAACATTATTCTCAATGGTGAAAAATTGAAAGCATTTCCCCTAAAGTCAGGAACAAGAAAAGGGTGCCCACTCCCACCACTACTATTCAACATAGTTTTGGAAGCTTTAGCCACAGCAATCAGAGAAGAAAAATAAATAAAAGGAATCCAGATTTGAAAAGAAGTAGTAAAACTCTCACTGTTTGCAGATGACATGATCCTTTACATAGAAAACCCTAAAGACTGCACCAGAAAATTACTAGAGCTAATCAATGAATATAGTAAAGTTGCAGGATATAAAATTAACACACAGTAATCCCTTGCATACCTATACACTAACAATGAGAAAACAGAAAGAGAAATTAAGGAAACAATCCCATTCACCATTGCAACGAGAAGAATAAAATACTTAGGAGTAAATCTACCTAAAGAAACACAAGACCTATATATAGAAAACTATAAAACACTGGTGAAAGAAATCAAAGAGGACACAAATAGATGGGGAAATATACCATGTTCATGAATTTGAAGAATCAATATAGTGAAAATGAGTATACTACCTAAAGCAATCTATAGATTCAATGCAATCCCTATCAAGCTACCAACAGTATTTTTCAGAGAACTAGAACAAATAATTTCACAATTTGTAAGGAAATATAAAAAAACCTCGAATAGCCAAAGTAATCTTGAGAAAGAAGAATGGAACTGGAGGAATCAACCTGCCTGACTTCAGGCTCTACTACAAAGCCACAGTCATCAAGACAGCATGGTACTGGCACAAAGACAGAAATATAGATCAATGGAACAAAACAGAAAGCCCAGAGATAAATCACGCACATATGGACACCTTATCTTTGACAAAGGAGGGAAGAATATACACTGGAAAAAAGGCTGGGAAAACTAGTCAACCACTTGTAAAAGAATGAAACTAGAACACTTTCTAACACCATTCACAAAAATAAACTCGAAATGGACTAGAGATCTAAATGTAAGACCAAAAACTATAAAACTCCTAGAGGAAAACATAGGCAAAACACTCTGACATAAATCACAGCAGGATCCTCTATGACCCACCTCCCAGAGTAATGGAAATAAAAGCAAAAATAAACAAATGGGACCTAATTAAACCTAAAAGCTTTTGCACAATGAAAGAAAATATAAGCAAGGTGAAAAGACAGCCTTCAGAATGGGAGAAAATAATAGCAAACAAAGCAACTGAAAAAGAATTAATCTCAAAAATATAGAAGCAACTCCTACAGCTCAATTCCAGAAAAATAAATGACCAAATCAAAAAATGGGACAAAGACCTAAACAGACATTTCTCCAAAGAAGACATACAGATGGAAAAAACTGGAAATAGAACTGCCATATGACCCAGCAATCCCATTGCTGGGCATACACACTGAGGAAACCAGAATTGAAAGAGACATGTGAACCCCAATGTTCATTGCAGCACTGTTGATAATAGCCAGGACATGGAAGCAACCTAGATGTCCATCGGCAGACGAATGGATAAGAAAGCTCTGGTACATATACACAATGGAATATTACTCACACATTAAAAAGAATACATCTGAATCAGTTCTAACGAGGTAGATGAAACTGGAGGCTTTATACAGAGTGAAGTAAGTTAGAATGAAAAACACCAATACAGTATACTAATGCATATATATGGAATTTAGAAGATGGTAACAATGACCTTATATGTGAGACAGCAAAAGAGACACAGATATATAGAACAGTCTTTTGGACTCTGTGGGAGAAGACGAGGGTGGGATGATTTGAGAGAATAGCATTGAAACATGTATGTTATCATATGTGAAACAGATCACCAGTCCAGGTTCGATGCATGAGACAAGGTGCTCAGGGCTGGTGCACTGGGATCACCCTGAGGGATGGGATGGAGAGGGAGGTGGGAGCGGGGTTCAGGATGGGGGACATGTGTACAACCATGGCTGATTCATGTAAAAATATGGCAAAACCCACTACAATATTGTAAAGTTATTAGCCTCCAATTAAAATAAATAAAAGAAAAATGCTTTAGAGTGTTAAAAATCTGATAACACTGCCAGAAGAGAGGAAACAAGAGGGAATGCTAAGAGAAGCAAGCTAAGGGGAGCCAGGAGAAGAGGAAGATCCTGAAAGAAGCAGGTGGAAGCATTAGCCTTGAAGGGAAGGAGTCTTGCCCCACCACTGAGACAGGAAGCAAGAAGGAAAGGAAGGAGGCAGATAAGTGTGCAGGTGGCAAAGGAGAGAACACATGGATTTAAGGAAGTTCCTGTCTGATGGCTTCTGTTTTCTCTGTTAAGGACAGGGGAAGTGGTGAGGCAGGCAGAGTGGTAAAGTCTTGTCAGTAGTTGTTATGAGGATTAAGAAGGGAACTATGGACAGAGGTTTGTAACCCCATACAGGAGTGGGTGACCAAACCATCCCCAAGGAAAAGACATGCAAGAAGACAAAGTGGTTGTCTAAGGAAGCTCTACAAATAGCTAAGGAAAAAAGAGAAACAAAAGTCAAGGGACAGAGGGAAAGATATGCCCAAATAAATGCAGAGTTCCAGAGAATAGCAAGGAGAGATAAGAAAGACTTCTTAAATGAACAATGCAAAGAAATAGAAGAAAAAAATAGAATGGGAAAGACTAGAGATCTCTTCAAGAAAATTGGAGACAATAAGGGAACATGTCATGCAAGGATGAGCATGATAAAGGACAGAAACAGCAAGGACCTAACAGAAGCAGAAGCAATTAAGAAGAGGTGGCAAGAATACACAGAAGAACTATACAAAAAAGTCTTAATGACCCAGATAACTTTGATGGTATGGTCACTCACCTAGAGCCAGACATCCTGGAGTGTGAAGTCAAGTAGGCCTTAGGAAGCATTACTCTGAACAAGTTAGTGGAGGTGATAGATTTCCAGCTGAGCTATTTCACATCGTAAAAGATGATGCCATTAAAGTGTTGCACTCAATATATCAGCAAATTTGGAAAACCCAGCAGTGGCCACAGGACTGGAAAAGGTCAGTTTTCATTCCAGTTCCAAAGAAGGGCAGTGCCGAAGAATGTTCAAACTACTGTACAACTGCACTCATTTCATACACTAGCAAAGTAATGCTCAAAGTCTTTCAAGCTAGGCTTCAACAGTATGTGCACTGAGAACTTCCAGGTATACAAGCTGGATTTAGAAAAGGCAGAGGAAGCAGAGATCAAATTGCCAACATTAGTTGGATCACAGAAAAAGCAACGTAATTCCAGAAAAACATCTACTTCTGCTTCACTGACTATGCTAAAGCCTTTGACTGTGTGGATCACAACAAACTGCAGAAAAATTCTTAAAGAGATGGGAATACCAGACCACCTTACCTGTCTCCTGAGAAATCTGTATGCAGGTCAAGACACAACTGTTAGAACTAGATGTAGAACAACAGACTGGTTCAAAACTGGGAAAGGAGTACATCGAGGCTGTGTATTGTCACCCTGCTTATTTAACTTCCATGCAGAGTACATCATATGAAATGCCAAGTTGGATAAATCATAAGGTGCAATCAAGACTGCTGGGAGAAATATCAATAACCTCAGATATGCAGATGATATCACTTCACTGGCAGAAAGTGAAGAGGAACTAAAGATCCTCTCAATGAAGGTAAAGGAGGAGAGTGAAAAAGCTGACTTGAAACTCAACATTCAAAAAACTAAGATTATGGCATCTGGTGCCATCACTTCATGGCAAACCGAAAGGGAAAAAGTGGAAGCAGTGACAGATTTGGTTTTCCTGGGCTCCAAATCACTTTGGACAGTGACTGCAGCCATGAAATTAAGACACTTGCTCCCTGAAAGGAAAGCTATGACAAACCTAGAGAGCATATTAAAAAAGCACAGACATCTCTTTGCTGACATAAACAGGTGGACCATAAAGAAGGCTCAGTGCTGAAGAATTGATGCCTTCAAAATACGGTATTGGAGCAGACTCTTGAGAGTCCCTTAGACAGCAAGGAGATCAAACCAGTCAATCCTAAAGGAAATCAACCCTGAATAATCACTGGAAGGACTGTTGCTAAAGCTGAAGTTCCATTACTTTGGCCACCTGATGCGAAGAGCCAACTCATTGGAAAACACCCTGAGGCTGGGAAAAGACTGAAGGCAAAAGGAGAAGAGGGCGACAGAGGATGAGATGGTTAGATAGCATCACGGACTCAATGGAATTTGAGCAAACTCTGGGAGATAGTGGAGGACAGAGGAGCCTGGTGTGCTCAATCTATGTGGTCACAAAGATTTGGACATGATTTAGTGACTGAACAACAGAGACAGTAACCAGGACAGGTAGAAAGTTGCCATGTTGTATGGAACAAGCCTTATAGAGAGAGGGCATGGAGACTCTACAAAAGGATGGAGAATGGTATCTTTACATGCACTGGGCCATTTAAAGAGATCTAGAGTCAGGATACTGAACATGAGGCTTCAGAAGAAGAGCTTTCTCTACTCCAGAGGCCACACAGGAAGCTCTCTCAGCAGGAGAGCCAGAGATCAGCAGAGGCAGAGATTTTAAAAGATTGTGTAATAGTATTAATTACTGAGAATGAAAGCACTTTCTGCCCATCACATTAGTAGCCTTCAGGGCTGAGATCAAGTCCACTTATTAAGTTATCTTAGCTTTATTTCCTTTCTTTTTCTTTGCTTGACTTAGTTTGTGCTGGACTGTGTTAGTCGCTCAGTCATGTCCGACTCTTTGCCATTCCACGGACTGTAGCCTGCCAGGCTTCTCTGTCCATGGAATTCTCCAGGCAAGAATACTGGAGTGGATTGCCATTCCCTTCTCCAGAGGAACTTCCCAACCCAGGGATCAAACCCTGGTCTCCTGCCTTGCAGGCAGATTCTTTACCATTTGAGCTACAGGGAAGTCTGGTTTGGCTTACTTTTATGCTAAATTTACCAGGCTATTTACATTTTGATTTAATTTTGCAGGTGTATGCTACCTAATTTCTCTTATAGTCTGTAATAAAACAAGGGTTATGTGACCAATGCTCCTATGCCTAAGCCCAGGGTGGACAGAAATGTTTTGTGCTTGTCTAAGATTTATTTCTCATGATTATAGGGGTGTCCTTGTGGGGTTCCCTTGTGACTCAGCTGGTAAAGAATCTGCCTGCAATGCAGGAGACCTGGGTTCAATCCCTGGGTTGGAACGATCCCATGGAGAAGGGAAAGGCTACTTGCCGGGAGCCAGCACGGGAGTCCCCACCCATAACAGGGTTATGTGGGAGAGTTCTGGTGGGCAAGGTGAGCCAAAACTCGAGGGGTGCCCCTCTGGGCCTGCCTGAGCTCTACCCCAAAACCAGAGTCTGCCTGCCTTACTGCTTTGTGCTCTCACCTACACCTCTGACTTTACGGGGGGCTGTCCCCCACCACCATCTCCCTCTCTGAAAAAGAGTTAACTTACAGCTCCAGTTAATAAAGTTCCTGGGCATGACAAGAGTGTTTTAGTTCACAAACCCCTCAGATGGCTCTCTAACTTGCCTGACAGGTTTACCCGGACTCCTACAGCTATGCATACAATTGTTTACAATTGTAAACATGAGCGGCACAGGAAGCTTAAGATATTCAAATAGTATAGAGCCTCTTGGAGAGTTAGAAATTGTCAGAATAGAACTAGTAGAAGATTTCATTGTTGAGCCTATGCTTGCTGCCAAGTTTCCACATCCCCTATATTGTATCCTTGGAAGTGTATTAATTAATATAGTTGGTATGTAGAAAAAATAAGTAGTGGCCTTGGTGTTAACAACTTTAGACCCTTAAGGTAATAAATTCTTTCCTTTGTTGTAAACCCACTGCACCTCTGCCCTATAGGAATGCAACTTTAACACCTTCGGAGGATGGCGCCAAACTTTAAAATAATTACTCTTAGAGAAAATAAGTATTATGGTTGACAAACCTTTGTTAGAGTCATAAAATGTTAACAGGCCTTCTGGCCAGAAGATGATGTAAATCACCTAAGCCATTTGTATATTGTAAGTTTGCAGAAAAGAAACCCTGATTTCCATAAGGATCAAAGACTGCTGACTCTGCATGATTTCACACCCCCTATTATCCTCTACGTGCCACTTAGGGTATAAAAGCCCCTGTTGAAAATAACAGAGAATAAAGCTATGGGCCTTGCTCACTGAAGCTTGGTCTCCCCATATCGTTCTTTCTCTCACCTCCTGGCTGAATTCCCATCTGGAGCATGGAGGCTTGTCAAGCCTACTAATTTTGCCTGGGCTTCTAAGATCTGACCGGGGAGGCCTTAGTGTCTCCTCTCCTTCGGGAGAACAGGAGGACGCCTGCGGCCTACGTAGGTGACACAAACTCCTTGTCTTGGAGTTTTATTCGTTTTCCACGTAAACCAAGTTATTCAGCCTCTTTTCTCCACTGAATTTTCTCACTGAGCTATCCCTATTTAACCACTCTTTATATCTCTAATTAATACTTAATTAAGCTATCGCTATTCTAATCGCTGACGCCATCATCCTGAGGGAATCCCTGGATCCAAGTGGGGCTGGGCCCCGGCAGCTACTCACTCCAGTATTCTGGCCTGGAGAATTCCTTGGACTGTGATGTCCAGGGGGTTGCAAAGAGTTGGACACGACTGAGCGACTTTCACTTACAGGGGTGTCTCTTTCAGAATTGTTGGAGAAGTATGTAGAGTTTTCTGCACAGCAAGATGGGTGGCAAACCTATCAGTCTATTAAATTCTTCAGCCTCCTGTCATTTTTTCATTTTACTTATAAATACAAACATCATATAGGAAAGGATAAGTGGAAAGTAATTCAATCTGAGAAATTCACCTCAAAGATGGTAACTAGTGCAGAGAGGCTGTGCTGGACTTCTAGGGACCAGGTGGGGAACTGGAGTATAAAACAGGAAACTGAAACATTGCAGGGAAAAAACGAGACACAAAGCATTTATGAACAAATTTCTAGGGAGCAAAAGTGATGAATTCATCAAAGACTCTTGCAATCTAGGCCATACATTAAACTAATCCCTTTCCAACCAGGATACATGATCATGCTCTATTTAGCTGATTTCTTATCTGGCCCTTCTCTTGCTCAGAAGCAATAAATCCCACCCTAAGGAATCAGATTCTCTACTAAGGAAATCCCCAGTCTGGCTGAGTTGGGTCACTTGAGTCATAGTGGTGTTAATCAACATAATGAATTTGCAAAATCCCGATTTCTTTAAAAGTAGACTATATTATTACTTGTTTATCTATACATACAAACTAGACCCAAGAGTATTTCAGCATGTACTTCAAAGAAATAAAAATCCTCACTAGAATAGTTAAGAATGGAAACTTGAGTACACAGTTAATAAACTTCCTATCCTTTTTTGGACCTTCATATTATTATCCGTAACAGACTTGACTCTTGGAAAATGAATTTTCTTAAGCTTATTATTTCAATCTCTTTTCTTAACTTTGCTTTCCAGCAGGTAGCTGGCAATGAGTAGCCAAAAATATCTCTACAAATTTAAGGAAGACAACAAACCTAGCAGAATGCAGCAAAATAACAAAACTTAGCAAGACTAAATGCTGTTACAATCAACTTAGGAATTCCAAAGACAAGTTTTGGACTTAGCCATCAACTACTTGGAGATATGACTGATGTCCTCAGAGGTGAAAAGGGACCCTGGAAGCACAAAATCTTTAATGATGACTAATCAAGTTCTTTCACTTCCCTTTCTAAAGCTATAATATTTGGATTTTTGTAGATTTCAGAGGTTATCTCCATGGAGTACCACTGCAAACATACTATCAATTATGTAAAGGTGAAAATGACTCTGAAAGGGAGCTTTGCCCTCAGAATTCTTTAGCTCCTGCCCTAAAGGATGAGTCCAGGTTCTTGTCAGACCACTGACTGATAACAACCTTGTCACAATGATTTCCTTAAAACACACTTAGAAGTCCAGTCACTGTCACAAGGGGAAATTATTATCTCTTTCATAAATTTTAGGCCCAAATTAGGCTATTAAATAGTTTTCAATATACCACTTTTTTTTTCTTAGTTCACTGCAGAAATGAATCTTCTAAACCAGAACCTTACATGAGGAAGAAAGTAGATTTTATATATCCTACTATGAGGGATTCTCTGGTGGCTCAGATAGTAAAGAGTCTGCCTGCAATGTGGGAGACTGGGTTTGATCCCTGGGTTGGGGAGATCCCCTGGAGAAGGAAATAGCAATCCACTCTGGGAAAATCCCATGGACAGAGAAGCCTAGCAGGCTACAGTCCATATGATCTTATAAATAAATCAGTTTTAAACTTTATGTAGCTAAATTTATACATTTTGGGGGTACCTAATTTCTAACATTGAAGAGGCATCATTAGAAAGGCCCTCCTTCCCTTAACTTTCTAAAAATGTTCATTCATATTATAAAGGCTCTTACAGTTTTATTTTTTACATTTAATTGGAATCTGCTTTGGTATAAGAAGCAGGGTAGGAATCCAGAGCTTAACTTTTCCCTGCAGCACCTATTGTGGCCATCTCAATTATCTCAACATCACTTATTAAATGGGCTATTTTTTTACCCAGTAATTTGAAATCCATTCCTCTTCTTAGCTTCCTTTTTTATTCAAATTTTTAAATTAATAAATTCAAGCCTGTAATTGTCAGCAGGCTTTGAGACTGCCCATCATGGCAGAGGAAGAATAACATTATGCTCATAATATCATTTTATAATCATAACCCGCAAGTGCCCTTAAGTAGAAATTGAACTTCTTGGCTCAGTACTATGAAAAAGAAAACCATGTATCAACTAGATGAAAAACAAAAGATGTTATGCTTGGCAGGTATTCCAGTTCTCTTTAAGCAACACTGAATAATCCTAATCATAAGACTCAGCTACTTAGGGTTGTTCTGCGGAACTAATGCTTCCTCATGGGTCTACGCAACGTAGGCCTGCCCTGCATGAGATGATCTACAGATACCATCCTGAGCCTCCTTTGTGATGAGGAAGATCACTGGGAAGAGCTGCTCTTTACACTGTTGATGCTCAAATAAATTTTCTTACGCTTTCTGGATCAGAATTCTATGTATTCATTGAAAATTTGTTTAAGGGCTTGAGATGATTCAAAGCTCCACTTTTGAGAAAAATGGTGGTTCTATCCAAGGCATCCTGACAGACCCCAGGTAATGGAGTGGAATGAGCCTATGCCTGGGAACCAATACCAGTTGGATGCTAAATGCTCACATGGAGAAGTAAGCCTTGCTACCTGTCCTCCTGGCATTTTAAGCACATTGGTATCTCTAATCAGCAACTAAGAGTTTTAATATTATTTATACTTCTTTAGAGGAAGTCAACCCAGACTTGCCTGGAAAGTTAGTACCTACCATCCAAAAACACCCTCCAATCCACAGGTGAGATAGCCTACATTGTGAAATGTCATGTACACTCAGTCGTGTCTGGCTCTCTTCAATCCCGTGGACTGTAGCTCACCAGGCTCCTCTGTCCATGGGATTTTCCAGGCAAGAATACTAGAGTGGGTTGCCATTTCCTCCTCCAGGGGATTTTCCCGACCTAGGGATCAAACCCACGTTTCTTGCGTCTCCTATATTGGTGGGTGGATCCTTTACCACTGTGCCACTTGGGAAGCCTTGTGAAATGTCATAAAGAAGTGATTTATTCTTCTAAATATTATTAGGAAGTTAATAATTACCTTAGCCCTGCCTTTTCTGTGTGAAGATTTAATGGTACAGAGAGTCAAGATCACAAACATTCACATCAAGTGCCACTTATGTCTTTTGGAAAACTGTAGCTGAAGACACAGCCTGTTACATTACCCATTTCACATAAAGGGGCCGACCTTTATTTATATAAATAGATCATCTCACGTGTCTAGTCCATTTAGCTCCTCTGTGTGCTTCAGTGTTACTCAACTTGAAAATATTTTTTCTCTGTATTTTAACATCACGAATTCCTTTAAGTCACTTTTGAAGTCTACAGAATGTATGTGTCAGAAATGGAGGCACTTTAATGGTCTTATTCACCACTATATTCCCAGTTGCTAGAAGAATGTCTGCCCCATGGTCTGTGGTAGTCAATGTGCTGAACAAACAACCAGAAAATAAATGATTCAAGAAATATGCACATACATACCAAAGCACAAACAAAAATTACCCGGTGTTTTGTGCATGAACACTCATTTTACCAGCAATAATCCAAATGTAAAGAAAGTCTCTGTCATATCCTTCCTTCACTCAGTGTATCTTCACTGCACATCTGCCACATGCCAGAACCCCTCTGACTCAGCTGTTGTTCCTGAAGGGCTCCTAAACCTACCATGGTGAGTTGAGGGGTCATCAGACAACCATCTGACAATGTAATGAGGACAATGGTAAGAGATTTGTGCAGATACCTGGAGAATTCATGGACAGACACATAGTCAGCTGGGAACACAGACAGTAGGAACTAGGGTGTGGGGACTGTTTTCCCAAGGTTCTGGCCCAGGTGAGCCTCTGCAGATGAGGAGGAGCCAACTGTTGGGAGACAGGGGAAGCATGACGGCAGGAATGTCAAGTGGAGCTGGGGGAACCAGCAGGCAGGAAGTGACTGGGGCATTAGGTAGAGGACTGGAAATGGGATGATATGAGGCATAAGGGCGGAGAAGGCAATGGCAATCCACTCCAGTACTCTTGCCTGGAAAATCCCATGGATGGAGGAGCCTGGTAGGCTGCAGTCCATGGGGTCGCTAAGGGGTGGACACAACTGAGAGACTTCACTTTCACGCATTGGAGAAGGAAATGGCAACCCACTCCAGTGTTCTTGCCTGGAGAATCCCAGGGACGGGGGAGCCTGGTGGGCTGCCTTCTCTGGGGTCGCACAGAGTTGGACACAACTGAAGCGACTTAGCAGTAGCAGCAGAGGCATAAGGGAGGAGGCAGCCCGACATACCTGAAAGCCTGCCATTTCCACTGTTGGCAATGGGAAGCTTTTCCATGGGTTGAAGTCAGGCAAGGGTCTGGTAAGATTTGCACCTTAGACAGGTCACCCCAATGGCTGACTAGAAAATGGACTAAAGGGAGAGAAGGCCCAGGTGGGCAGGACTAGTGAGCCCAGATGAGAGCTGACAAGAGCCTGGAAGAGTGTGTGGTTACAGAAATGGAGAAATGCAAAGGAGAAAGATTTTGGAGAAAATCATATACCTTAGTGCTTGATTTCATAGTTGCAACTGCTTCTGTTCTATATTTCATTATTACTAGTATTCTCTGATAATTCCTAAGGATCTCTTGTTAGGTGAATTTTCTTTTTATTGCCTACTACACTATATTTTTTTCCCCAAATGTTTGCATGCCAATTCTTGTGGCAAAAAATAGAGTAACAACCACTGAAGTTGTCATAACAAGGAACAGCTACTTACTTCTCCCTTGCTTCGTGAGAGCAGCAAATGAGACAAACAGAAAGGTGACCTTGCAAAATCTGCTTCTGGGGTCCACAGATAAGAAAGCAAGTACTGGGAATATTTTAAAAATATTAATATATTAAAATATTAAAAACCTTATTTGTAAGGTTTATCTAATCCTATCACAGCCATGGATAGGATTTCAAGGTCACCCTATAGACTTAGCCAAATACCATTATTTCAATTAAGTTCAAAAAAAATCTTTAAAATACGTGTCAGAATATGACAGAATCTAGAGATACTACTCTCAAAAATGCACTCTCTCTGCCAGCAATCAACCAAAAGAGTATCTTTGCAGTCCGTTTTTTCTCTTTTCCAGAGTGAGGATAAGACTGTGAGTTAGTACTTCTGCCCTGTTTTTCACAACTGCCCCCAACCTCTGACTGATGTTACCTTATGCACAATGAGCTCATGCGTGCCATCTGGAAGTGTCCTACCATCTTCCTGCATCAGGGGAACAAAGGAGAAGCCAAACAATTTCTTCTCTCCTTTCTCCTTTGCTGTAGAAGGGGGAAAAAAAAAAGAATCAGTTATTTCAGTGTATGCTTACACACTGTGTTCAGACACACGGATTGGGGACATGAGTGATCATGAAGAAATAGAACACTCCCCACCCCCCACCCCCCACACACATCCGCACCCTTTATACAATAAAAAGCAGCTCTTATGATGGGACTTCTGTCTACAGTGGCCACCCTCTAACCCCATAGTCCTGCCTCATAACCATAAGTTATATTCCTTGACTAATTTTCTTCAAGGGATTCACTATTTGAAATTATGTGTTTTGTTTGTTTGTTTTTTGAAGTTGTAGATTTCCTGTTTCTTCTCCTCACAACCCAACCTCCACCCCTTCTCATAAGCACCACAGAGGGCAAGATACTTGTCTGCTTTATTTTACTCTATGCTTGGTATCTCAAAGAATGCCAAGAACATAGGAGGTTCCCAACAAATGTATGGAACATAAATGAATGAGTGAATGAATGAACTCTCCCTACAGCCACATGTATAAACAGAGACCTCTGAAAGCCACCTCCTTGGAATCAGGCACGCAGACAAACACAAACTGCAATCAATAGTTGATAAGAGCTTACTGCGGTAGTATTTGTATGCCAGAAATGAGGCAATGAGGTTTTCCAATGAAAACCCAACTGAATTACAATGGCTAGAACAAGGGTCATTGGCAACTGTTTACAGATAAGGAAACTGAGAGGTCTATCACAATGTTACCTGCTCCAGACCTCTTGTGTGCCATTCTAGTACTTTCCACCCAGCTTCAGCTTCTCCAAAAATGAAGACCGTAAGAAAGAGAATCTGGGTTGCTCAACTGGACTCTGCCCTTGTATTCAGACGTGCAGAGGAGCTGCAGGCTGGCAGCCGTCATGGGCTGGCCTGTTATTCTTGCCCACACAACTGCGGAAGTGGCGGTTTTACTTGACAGAAAAGTCCAGCTTTGGGATACAGTAAGCCCCATGCTAGAGGAGTCAGATACGGAGATCCTTAGGATCGGAAAAGAGACTCTAATAATAAACACATTATCCCCTTCCAATTGTTTCTGGCATTTAACCACAGGGATGTGGAACCCTGTGCACAGAGTAATTCTAGCTGGCTGGCTTAGGTTCCTAGCATGAGGGCAGCCCTGAATTGTGATTACAGTGAAGGATTTTCTTTTTAAATCATTCATTTCAAGCCTAGAGAGAAAATGGGGAAATACCAACACTCTTCAAACAAAAGTCAGAGCAAAGATCTCTGGAAAGAGATTTATAAGTCAGTGAGTGTGCTGGGTATGGAACTTGTGATTTAGAGGGCAAGTCTTATTTAGAAATAATTTCTTAAGTTGCTTTGACTGTCTTTTTGGTGTGGTTTTCGGTATTCAATTTGGAAAGATAAAAAAAAAATTCCAAGATGCATAAAATTAGCAAAGGTAAGGAACAAAGCAATAGCTTCCCTAAATTTGCCCTTGGTTATAAAATAAAAATAAATACCAAGTAAAGTTTAAAGTACATAGCCTTTTTTCCTAAGCTATTAGATCAGGATTAATGAACTAAATAGACTATTACGTATAATATGTATAGTACAATCCCCTTTTATTAATAAAACCCATGAATCTATGGATTCCACCTCTTGACTTTCCAATATGTTTCTTCTTGTAGCTCAACTTGAACAATTCTGCCCCCTGGGACCTCCAATATATCGACTAACCACTACTTACCCCTTCACTCCCACCTCCCATTTCTATGGCCCATCATTCTAATCACCTCAGTGAAAATACCCTCAACACTCCCCCTTCCACATGTCCACTCATAACACTATACCTTGGCAGAATCCAATTTGTGGCTTATTCTATGCCTAACCTAAGCTTAATTAGCGCACACTAATAGTACTTTGGCCACCTCATGCAAAGAGTTGACTCATTGGAAAAGACTCTGATGCTGGGAGGGATTGGGGGCAGGAGGAAAAGGGGACGGCAGAGGATGAGATGGCTGGATGGCATCACCGACTCGATGGACATGAATTTGAGTGAACTCTGGGAGATGGTGATGGACAGGGAGGCCTGGCGTGCTGCGATTCATGGGGTCGCAAAGAGTCAGACACGACTAAGTGACTGAACTGAACTGAACTGAACTACAAAAGTTATCCTGGGATAGGCAAACTTTCGTTTACCTAATCAGCACACTCCTCTACTTTTCTAGACAATAATTTCATCCATTCTCCTTGTCTCTGAAGCCTCCAATACCTTGATACTTTCACTTTCAGCTCATGGAGAGAGAACTCCCTCACACCCTCGCATCCACCTATCACTCGCCTGCATCTGCCCTCCTAGCCCAGAACTGCCCACGCTCCCACCCAAGGCTAATTTTTATCCTTGAGTCCTAGGTCCTGTGCTCCTTCCCCAACTCAAGGACACTGCTCCTACAGGTGTCCCCACTCTCTACATCATCAGGTTTTCCTCTCTACTGAATGATTTCTCCCAAACAAACATACTTTAAAAGTTCCATTTAAAAAACCAAACAACAGCAAAAACTTCCTATGACCTACTTGTTCTATAGCAACTATCTCACATCTCTGCTTACCAGTATTCCTTATAGCAAAGCTTCTTAAAAGATCTGTCTGTACTCACTGCCTGTCCTTCCTTTTCTCCATCTTACTCTGACTCCAGTCAGCTTTCAACTCCACAAATCCAAGAGAACCACCTGTCAGGTTCAATGACTTCCATGATGCCAAATCAGGAGATCATTTCTTGGTCCTTATTTTATTTATCACTGGCACCTGACACATGATCAATCCCCTTATGAAAAGCTTTCTTCATTTAGTCTCCTAGGTTCCATTTTTCCTTGATTCTCCTTCAACCTCACTGGCTATTCCTTTTTAATCTACTTAATGACTACTTCTCACTCTCCCCAAATCTAAATGTGTCAATGACCCAAGGATCCATCCTTGGACTTCCCTTTGCTATCTAAACTTTTTACGTAGACATCTCGTCCAGTCTCATGGCTTTGAAAACCACAGATATCTGTGATATGCTGGAGCTAACCTGTACTGGTTCATAAGAACTGACAATATGTATCTTCCCTCAACTACAAGATCAGTGATGTCATGTTGGCAGCTTGAAACTGACCATGGTGGGAGTATTTACCCCATGGAAATCAGCAAATGCTATAATTTAGGGCTTCTCCTCCCCTCTCCATCACTCTGAGTGCTGGTTAAATATTTACAGCACACCAATGAACTACATGTTCTCATTATCAAGTTTAAGTCTCCAGCTTGGATCTCATTCAACTGTCTACTTGATGTCTTGAATATCTAATAGACTTCTCAGACTTAGCATATTTTAAATGGAATGTTTGATTTTTTCTCTCCAAACAGATTCTTCCTGTTGTCTTCCCCACTTCATTAAATGACCCCTTCACTCTGAGGCCAAAATCTTGAGATCAACCTTGAATTTTCTCCTCCCTTCACATCCAATCTGTCAATAAATCTGTATAAAAGAATCAAACCACTTAAATCTCGTACTTGGAATTCTGCAAAAGACTCCTGAATGGCTTTTCTGTTCCCATCTGGCCCACCTACAATCTATCATCCATACAGTGGGCAGACTTAACGTCAATCTAAAACCTCTAATGCTTCTTTATCACTCCAAATAAAGTCCGAAGTCCTCCTTCCCATGCCCTAAAACACAACAGAGGATCTGGTTCTGCTGCTCCCTCTCTGGTTCTCACCTCCAACTCTCTCACTTGCTCATTCTGGCCTCCTTGCTATTCCTGTAAAGTGCCAATCATGTTTGAGAATGCACAGTGATATAGATATATACAAATCAAATATGAATCTGAGCCAATCAGAGGCTTTCCTGGTAACTTCACATGCCTAGGAAAGTTCCCGAGGGTTCCCTTGAGCTGTCTAAGGGCTGGATCAGCTCCTGGCTGAAAAGATAGCACATGGGTCAGGGGTGCCTAAGACCACACAAGCCTGTCAGGCCTTTAATAACGCATCTCCTCTTTCTGTATAGTCTTCCTAGGCTGTGAAAGTGATGAACTGATTTTTATGAAAGTGATCACCTTACGAAAAACCTTGTAGATTTCTACAGCTACTTTTTTTCCTCGTTCTTTTTCATCTCTTTCCATAGAGGTTATGGGTTTTTTGAGAATGGCACCATTTACCTCCCAGGATTCCATTCACCTCCATTTCTTTCTCATGGAGGTCTCTGGTTTGTGACACACTTTCTACAGACTATGCCACACTGTTGTTTCAGCTTAGTAAGCAGTACCCAACATAACAAGGCCACGGAGACACTCCATCCACTTACTGGAACAATGCCGAAACTCGAAGCGGATGTGTGCACCCCTGAATTTATCCACAGGGATAGGAAGTTTCAGCAGCTCGGACCACCTGGGGCTGTTGTTATGATAAAGCACAAAGGAGTGGTACTCGCTAGCCGGTGGCTCTCCAGAGCCGAAGGATATAAAATCCTGACAAAGGAAACATGCAGGTTAAAGACAGCTTCATTTCAAGATGATTTTGGAAGGAGCAGAACAATTGCTTTGCTGTGTCTGTGTGCTCCCAAAACAGCACTTAATGTGAAATTACTTCCTCAGTCCTCTTCGGGGCTGTTCTGCACCTGCTTCTGCGGGCAGGCTGTGTTTGGTTCATCCTGAGGCTGGTCTCCCAGGCCTAATTGCTCAAAGGTGGACCTCGGTGACACATGCTAGCTGAGCAACTGCGTGCCCAACTTGGAGTCAACTACAAAGCAAAATTCTCAACCAGCCACAGCCAAAAGCCTTCTGTGCCTTCCTATAAAACTCAGTAAGCCCCGGGGCTCCCATGAAATACTTCTTCCACAAAGGAATCTGATATGATCACCCCGATTAGCAATACTCTAATCTCCACGTCCTATTTTGGTCATAATGAAAATATGTAGGATTAAATATGGGCTCAGACACTAAAGAATGCCTGCAATGTGGGAAACCTGGGTTCAATCCCTGGCTAGGGAAGATCTCCTGGAGAAGGAGATGGCCACCCATTCCAGTATTCTTGCCTGGAGAATCCCATGGACAGAAGAGCCTGGAGAGCTACAGTCCATGGGGTCGCAAAGAGTCAGACATGACTGAGCAACTAAAAAAAAAACCCAACTCCACAAAGAAAAAGTATACCTCTCCAAAACTATAACAGATGAAAGGGAAAAAAATGAAATGGGATAAAAATGCCGCATTTAAGGAGTAACTGCTATGAGGATGTTTTTGACACAATTAATTAAACAAACGAAAGCTTATTTCCCCTCTTTTCATGATTAAAAACAAACAAACAAACAAACTACACAGGGGTGGAGAAGAAAAATAAGATTGAAAATACTGCAAATCATAAGTTAACTGATCGCACTAAAGATGAACCCAAGGCAAGGATGTGAAATTGTTTTACCAAAAAGAATTCAGCATTAACGTACCTTCAGGGTCTGGCCACTACTCTCTACAATGAACATCGTAACTTCCACGTTTCTGGCCACACTCTTTCCTCCTTTCTCAAATTCTCCCCTTTCTATAGTGATATATAAATCATTCCGCATTTCACCTAGCAGGAGAAGAAAATTGAAACAGCATTATATATATAGTAGGAAGTATAATAGAGTGCTCTATCAAGGAAAAGTTTAGTTCATAAAAAATAGTGTTAGAGCATACAACATACAATATTTATACTTCTATAATAAGATCCTCACCCTTACTGCCAACATCCAAGGAAAGCAAAGGCCAGCCTCTGCTAGCTTGAAATTAGCAATACTGAAAACTTACATTTAGGAGGGAAATAAAGGACCTGGGTAGAAAGGTGCTGTTAAGTTTCACCATTTTTCAATATTTCCTTCATTTCATTTATGAGGTGTGATTACAGAATGACAGCTGAGCAGGGGTGGTTCAAAGCAACTAGTCTCAATACTTTATAGTCAAGGCACTTAGAGAAGAAGAAATACTTAAGTGGAAGAAAATGATAGGACTGCAAAGGGTACAGTTACAATTTCAATCTTCTAAATTTCATGGACGAAATGATCTCACCCCTGGAAGAATCCAGATTAGTGCTTTACAAACACAGATGTAGAATAATTCAGTCATACAGAGACATTTGGCTTAATATTTCTTGCCACCAAGCTATAAAACAAATGAGAAAGGCCCTGGATTCAAACTGACCTAGTCTATGTACACACATATCATCTATTGTTTTTTCTCCATTGGCTATTTATGAAACTTGAATGCTTTTCATTTTACCGCTTTCTTACTACTGCAAGAAAAAAAAATAGAAATTGTATGCCAACTAGCAAAGAGAGGCAAACATGCTTGACAACCTGCTTTTATTTCTCCTGTAAGAATTAAATTAAGGGTAGGCAATAAGTGGATATGGACATGAGAAGTAAGTCAACAACGTGTGACTAGAAAGTTTTTGAAGGTAAATACTGGCGAGGTCAGCAAGGTTGAATGTACTTTTACTTAACACCGCTTCCAAACATTTGAACACTCAAAAGCAATACTGCTTTGTTCTAATTAAAAAAAAAAAACAAAAAAAACCTCTCCCTAAGAAAGCAAATCACCAGAAGGAACAATAACCACACAAATGTACCCACATTTGGGAAATTTATCAAACTTCCTGACCAAAATGTATGTAAGAAAGTACCCTCGCTTTCAAAACTATGGGGGAATACCAGTGTGCATGGCCACCTTCCTCCACAAAGGGGGACTTTTAATAGAGCATCATTTGCAAATGACTTTGCCTGACCAGGAAACAGATGGGCCACAAAAGGGAGACACTGAATAAGTTCTAAAAAAGATGAAATCTCACGCCCTCTTTAGAAAATGTATGTAAGGAATACATTAATGGAAACAACTGATATAGTGGTCTCTGTCTTATGAATTTCTTAGTTCTCTCACATAGCTCCTACAACCAACTTGAGAAGGCAATGAACTTGGAACTCCAGGAGAAAAGCAACATATTTCAACACACACATTTGCATGCTCTGAAAGTTTCCTTGTTTAACCATCTCAATTTTTTAAAAAATTAGGAAAATATTACCCCACAAATTTCACAAATTCTCTACAGTTTTATAACCTGATTCATTTAATTACTATATATCATTAAGTTTCTATATATTTATATATATATATTCATACATACACACATACATTCTCAACACTATTTATTTTAACAATTCCAATGCAGAATAAATAAGCTCACAAACTATGTCTTCCAAATTCACCAGTTTCAACTCAAAACAGGCCTGCAGTGCTAATGGTCTGCACATGTGCTATTTCAACAACTGTCTGAGGGGAAATTCTTGACAATACTGTTCCCATGAACAGATTTGCCAGGTAAAAAAACAATACAAAAATCAAGGTACTTTAGAACACACCCCCCCACACACACAACAGTAGGAAAATTCCTTTGCTTCTGGAGTAGGTGACACGTGATGAGTGGTTGAGGTGACACACAGCCTATAAAACACACACTGATTAATGGGAAGTGCAGCTACAGGGGCTTTTACCTTAGAAATTTCTCATAATGAGTGATCAGCCTGTCCAAACCACATGGGGATTAACTGTCCTGGAAATGAAGAGTTAAGTGTTTCTTGGGAGGGGGACTTCCAATATTCATCTATTGGCAGGGCCAGTAATTCTGGCTTAAGCAAAGTGGAGAGAGGAAGGTCTGCAAGACAACCTGTTTCTTGCTGTGTGCAGGCTGGGCCCTGCAGAGGAACAGGGATGGAGGGAGAGTAAAATACCACCAGGGCCACGAAATTCTTTCTCCATGTATTCATTTAGCAAATAGACTGTGAGCACCTACTATGTGTCAGACGTTATCTTAAGTCCAGCAGACTCAGCAAAGGACAAAGCAAAAATGCCTTCGCAGCAGAGCTTAGAGTCTAGTAGGAAAAGATTTTGAACAAAGAAGTAAAACACAGAGCACCCTGAATAATGCTAAGAGCTATGGATCAAAGTGAGACAGAGAAGGGGACAGGGTGCTGACTGAGGCAGAGGGGCTGTCCCATGAGAGAAGCCCTCACTAAGAGGATGAGACATCTGTGGAAGCAAGGCTGTCTTTCCAAAGCCTTTGCTTCCCAAATGGACCCCTGCAGCTGGGTTAGCTTATAACTGAGCTGGATTCTTCTCTCTCTTCTGAGTTCAAATAAGCCTAAAGAATGTAGGGTCTCGGGAAGACTGGAATAAGGAGATCTGGATACCAACTTTCCCTGCCACTGTCTCCTGTCTGTGACATTAGTCTAGACAGGGCAAGATAAACCTTGGGCCTCACGTGTCTGTGTCACTCAAGTGGAAGGTGGTAAAGGCAGGGGTAGGGGTGGGAGAGCCAGTAGCAGGGACAAGGCTGCTTTGTTGTTTCCTTTTCTGTAGAATTTCTAGAATACAACACATTCATAAATAAAAACACCTTATACACACATTGTACTTTTCTGTTCTTTAACTGCAACTGTCCCTGAAACCCTCTTTATCTTCCCCCAAACTTCTTTTAAAATTTTTATTTCGCAAAGTTTTTAGACTGAAGTAAGATTTCTCTGAAAAGAGAAAACATGACAAGAACATTTCTCCTGGATGACATTCTACATGCATCCACCCCCCTCAGGAATCCATAGCTTGCTGTGTTCTAATACTGCAAGGTGCCATGTTTTGCCAAAATATGTCGAAGGATAAAGTTGAAACAAGTGTTAATTAAAGTCAATACACTTGAGGTTGACTCTAGAGAAAGCCAACCTAAAGGAAACTAATAAGCCCAAATGATGTTGAGAAAGCAAATCCTGGGTAATTAAGAGAGAAATCATAAGGTGAGTATGAAATGGAGTCATAGCACCAATCATGAAAAGCTACTTGCCTGACAATGTTTATTAACACCTTGCACCTCTTAAATTTATTACTCTGTAAATTTGACGTGCTTGACACTTTCCTCTGTTTCACAGGCCCTGTTTCGCTGGGAAGCCTTCAAAATATCACTGTAGACAAGATAAAGATAAGGCCACAGCAGTAGGAACAAATTCAAAAAGAGTTCAGTAACTACAATCAATGGGGTTGATTTGTGGCTTATCCTCAATGGGCAACAGGCTTTTATCAGTTCTGTAAACCTTGATTCTGTCCTATGAATGCCTTGGATAAAGTCACAGAGGACGAGCTCATCACACCAAGTAAAACACTGTCCCCAGCCATAGGGACTATCCAGTGCCTCTTCTGTGCTAGACAATTACTGTCACTTTTGAAGCTGGAAAATAAAAGCTTCCATACTTCTTAAAAACAAAAGACTATATGTAAATGACTATAGGATTTTTGTGAACTTAGATTATGATGATGGTGCTTAGTAGTAGATAGTTACACAGTAGTCAGGTACTTTGCCAAGTGCTGTAAGTAGAATATCTCATTAAATCCTCACATAAACCTTATAACAAGGTCCTATTATTTCCATTTTACAGATAAGGAAACTGAAGTACAGAGATTAAGAAACATGTTAAGAAACATGTCCAATGTATTACCAGTATCTCTGTTTACCCATGAAAATGTAATTCAACAGGTAAGAACATTCATCAAATAAACTAGCGCAATTCAGCCTTTGCCTCCAAAAAACCAATGCCCTAAACAAGGGAGATATTAGTCCCACCCTAATTGGCCAGACCTGTTGTTAAGCAATGATTTCATTTCTAGGAACGAGACAGAACATGTATGCTTCAGACCATAAACAATACAGAGAAGGCACTCATCAGTGGAGAGATGAGGGTGACAAGAAGTTAACTGAGCTTTGAAATGTTGAGGTTACAAGCAGAAAAACTCAACCCAGTGGATAGAAGGTAAAAGGAAACGAGTTCAACATGAAGGAAGTCATTTTGAGAGATGACATGAGATGTGATGATGTGATCTTGGCCATTTAAGTACTCAAGTACAGCCAGGAAACCATCCCCCGGGACCCGAGGAAGAAATTCATGCACTGGACATGTAGCTGAGCCGGATAGCCCTTTGTGTGTGTAGCAGGCACTTCCTTACCTCCCCAAAGATGTCCAGGTCCTAATCCCATGAACCTGTGAATAGGTTACCTTACATGACAAAAGGGGTTTTACAGACATGATTAAGTTGAGACTCTTATGATGGGAAAATTTTCTTTGATTATGAGAATGGGCTCAATTTAATTTCAAAGATCCTTATAAGAGGGAGGCAAAAAGTCAGAGTCAGAGAAGGAGATACGATGAGCGAATCAGAGGTTGAATGATGTGGGGCCATGAGCCAAGGAGTACAGGCCACCTCCAGGAGCTAGAAACGGCAAGGAAATGGATTCTCCTTCAGAATCATCAGAAGAAATACAGCCCTGCTAATACTGGGATATTAGCCCAGAAAGACCCGTGCAAATTTCTCACGCCCAGAACTGTAGTCCATTTGCATTGTTTTAAGCCACTCCATTTGTGCTGATCTGTTACAGCAGTCATAGGAAATGAATACAATATGCCATGCACACTTAAACTTCCGTCACCTCAGGACATCTTCAAGGAGGGGACAGAGCAAGGGGCAAGGGCAAGCTTCCCAGGTAATTGAAATCAAAGCAAACCACATACATGGAAAATTTATGCATGAGATGAAAAATTAACTTTGGATTTCTCTCATGCAGTATGCTTGAGTAAAACATAGCTGGTGTTCTTGTTTCTGTTTTATTTTAAAAGAGTACTCTGAGGTGTTGAAATTTTGAGGGGGTAGATTTTTAATTTTTTTAATTTAAATTTATTTATTTTAATTGGAAGCTAATTATTTTACAATATTGGAGGAAATTAATTTTTTTTTATGACTATCAAACAAACACTGGCAAATGAGCAACAGCAGTCATGAGGGGCTTTCCAGGCAGCAGTGCAGAGAAAAAGGAGCAGGAACAGGGTGCCCTTTACACTCTAGGACAACACACGCATCTCTGATAGTAGCAGTTGGGGAAAGTCCTACACCCACGGGCAGTGAGGCATGTCAGCTTCCTAATCTGGGGGCACCAGCCTCTCCCCCAGTGTGAACTTGGGCGGGGATCCACCCTTAGGGTGACACTATAGACTCTTAGCCTCTCTCTCTCCTTGGTCACTGTGGCATTCATTGGTTAAGAGACCACCGTCCCCTTGGTAAGGGCATGATCAGGGGGTTCAGATTTAAACAGGCCAGTTGCAACTGTGTGATGCAGAGGTCCATGACTTTGCCTGGGAGGTGGTGAATTTTAGTTAGATTTAGGATATATTTTTTAGAGAAGACCAAGTCAAGTAGGTTCCCACCTCTTTCTCTAAAAGAATGATTATTTGAGGCAATTCCATCTGGTGATGTACATATCTCTTCCAGTAAGTGGTAAATAATACTAATAATATATATATATATATATATATATATATTTAAAAGAATAAAACTATATATCTTTTTAAATGGGAGGCAAACATACCTACAACATTTTTCATTCCCAAGTCTTATAAATCATTATCTAGTCAACTTTGACCAAATAGAAGTTTGACTTACCTGAACTATTGCCTAAAAACAAAAAGGAGGCTTACTCTTGAAGACACTTGGAAAATAAACGTAAATCTTGAAGTCACTATCACAGCTACTATTGCTGGCAACCATTTGAAACATAGGCTCTATTAATAATTTTTAACAAGGTCTTTTAGTCTCCAAATCTCAACCCTTCATGGCCCCATCATTCTACGACTTCCCCATAATTCCTTGTAGGATTAAGAACTTTAAAGATGTACTAAAATTGAATGCACTGGAAGGTATTAATTAGAGTGGCTCAGTGGTAAAGAATCCACCTAGCAATGCAAGAGACACAGGAGATGTGGGTTTGATCCCTAGGTCAGGAAGATCCCCTGGAGGAGGAAATGGCAACCCACTCCAGTATTCTTGCCTGGAGAATCTCATGGACAGAAGAGCCAGGTGGGCTACAGTCCATGGGGTCGCAAAGAGTTGGATGCAACTGAGCCACTGAGCACACACACACAACAAACAGGGATAGTTTTACTGGTTGATATGTGAGAATCCATGGACAGAGGAGCCTGGTGGGCTACAGTCCATGGGGTTGCAAAGAGTCGGACATGACTAAGTGACTAAAACACACACACACACGTACACACACACACACACACACACACACGAGAATGAGTCTCCAGGAGAGTGCGTACAGGTAGGGAAGATAAAGTATGGAGACCAGGATGACTCCATAAACTCAGAATAAGAGTGGACCCTTACAGTGGGAGGAGGGCATGGCCTGATCGCCCATGACATGCCTGACACATCAGCCGACTTTGTTCCAAAACGTCTGGGGGGTGGAAAATTACTCCTTCCTGATATTCAGCAAAGGTTCAAGCTCTGCTTGTACAGTCTGTTAAGACATTAGAGCTTGGCTATTCAATCCTGTAACCACTGCTACACGTGGCAACTGAGTCCTTGAAATGGGACTTGGCTGAAAAGAGATGTGCTGTAAAGTATAACAGTTACCAGCCTTCAAAGACTTAAGGTGAAATAGTGTAAAACAACTCATTACAAAATTTTTATATGGACTATGTATTAAAAGGATATTTTGGATGCATTGGGTTAAATAAAATATACTGTTAAAATTAATTTCATCTCTTTCTTCCTACCTTTTTTCCAAGTGGTTACTGGAAAAGTTAAAGGTACATTTGTGGCTTGTATTGTATTTCTACTGGAGAGCACTGATTGAAACATTTTCAGCGCCCTCCCTCTCATAAGCTCAGAGACCAGACCATGGAACTTTCTGCAGGGTTATTTGGTTTGTAGGTGGCAGTAATGGAGCTTCACAGAGGGAAAATTTTCTTCTTTGGAAATTCGGTAAGGCTAAGAAATAAAGTGCTGAATGACCGACCCTTAGTAACAGAGGACTTCGTGACAAGGCAGAAACAGAGGGGCAGGTTGCCTCTTTATACCAGATGATATTCCAGAGATCAACCCGTGTAAAAGACAGACCAAGAGATGAATCTCTATTTCCATGTTTTTCCCATTCCAAAAAGAGTTTGGCATTGATGACATTCTGTGACCCTCAAGAAAAGTTGTGTGTATGTTCCCATTAGTGTCCGGACCACAGATAATTCATTCTGCAGAAAGGCAGTGACTAAGTTAATGAAGGTCCTGTAGGTATAAACACATGCCTCACCCATCCTGACCTCTATCAGAACACAAAATTAACCCTGGAGGACAAGTCTAGAGAAAAAAAAAAAAAAACCATCACATTAGCAGACTGTCAGTACAACACTGGGATCAGAAATGCTGTTCATATACGTTTTTCTCATTGAAAACTCAGCTCAAATTTTCATCAAAGCCACGAGTGAGAGAATGAAAATTAATTGGCAAGTCATAATTCTGAAAATAAAGAAAAACAAAACAACGACTGTTATGTTTGCCAATGTAAAACATTCCATTGAGTTGTAAAGTTGCTTTCTTTTCAGCTGTTTAAGTTTATACACACATCTCTCCTTTCTTCATCCAATTTGTAAGACTCAGAAGCCAAAGAAGAAGAAAAAAATGGAAGAAAAAGAAAGTGCTTTAAAAAAAATCTCTTGCAGTCTCAGGCACTACAGACATGTGTCTGGGAAGATTGAGTCCCTGGTCAGCACAACCCTGCCATTATCACGTGGTGCAGGGAAGGGACAGAAGCAAGCCTGATTCCACAGTAAGTTCATTTCCATCATTAAAGCCAGACAAGAGCTGCGTGAGCACAGCACATCCCAGACAATTATTCAGCCAGTGAAGTGTCATGTTGCTTGATATTTTTTCCATTTCTCAATGATACTGCTCGGAGACCAAGCTGAGGAATTCTTCCAGCAGCTGGCTGCATTCTGTTCTAAAATATGTTTTTTATATTAGATTTACCCATCAATTTGCTTCCCAGTGGGATGAAATTTTTTTCTTTTCTGCTGAAGAGGAAATACTAGCTATTTATAGCAACTGAAGGAAATAATGAATGGTTCCAAGAGCCAATGGATAACATGCCATCAAGTAAACAGTGCTATAAACAGTCATTTTTGACAATAGAAACAGGAGATGCTCAGGCAGAGTGGGTCTTTAAGCTGGGTCAGGTCATCTCAGGAAACTTCCCAGGCCGTTCTCTTAGCCCTCCCTGCGTGAGTGACTTCCATCAGGAGATCAAATGTCATAGCGATCAATGCCGGTCAGTTTCTGCAACATGTTAGGTCTTTATGGATAACAAGCCCACCACTAAGTCTTACAGCTGTAACAGGGGCCTCGTCTGAAGCAATATTCATGGTTCGCTTTTTACACATGGGATTTAAACAGCGACTTAAAGGATCTTGTTTCTAAAAATACTGTCAACAATTTGAGACTGTTTGGTTTTTCTATTTTTTTGCTCGGTTGTGTAGGGTAGGATGCAGATCCCTACGAAAGACTATTACTTGGCATTTACTTTGATAGTGTGAATCTCCTTAATCTCTACCATTTTCACTCAGAAACACTTTTTGGGATTTTCCTTTGGAGTCTCCTTTGGTTGCTAATATAGATCTGATGTACATATACAAATAGAACTAAAAATACATATGGTATTTGCATATGGCTGCTTAGTACATACATATATACCTCTGGTGGAAAATCCTCCAAGAAAGGCTAACCATTGCTTAATAAATGTTCTTATCAAAACTTGTAAGGATTTCCCCTAAGTGACTTCAATAATACTTCCCACCAAAGGGTAAAATATTTTCTGAATTCAACTTCAGTTTTCCTTCTTATTATGGTCATAATGAAAAGCAGGCATGGCCCCTACAAGTTATCCATCCTGATGTGAAAAAAATGTAAAGATTAAAAAAAAAAAGAATTAAGTATTTCAATTTATTCTTCAGCACAGCCCATTTGAACTCTTTGAAGCTGACAGTTTGAAAACTTTCTCAAGTGCCAAAAGGAGACAAAACAGCCATATTTCATCATGTGGTTCATTCTGAGTCACTTACCAGGCATAATAATATTAGAAAAACCCAACTTCCTGGTGATGGATACTCCATGAGAAAATACTGATGAGTATTCCCTTCTGATTTGTTCAATGTCTCCATGTAAGAGTTGTAAAGAAACAGCTAAACCTAAATTAAATGAGACCAGAATTAAAAACAGAAGGATAGAAATAGCATGAACAGAAACTGAAATTGTTTCAACAAGTCCAAATCTATGGTATCATTGTTTTAAACTAAAGATTAACATTCAGACAAAATTAACAGAGTCTATAAGACAAATATCTAGAGAACACTTTTCCAACTTGACCACCTTAGTTTATCCACTTATAAAGAAGGTCCCTAGAAGCTGGAAAAAACTTGAACAGAACACTAAGAAGAGGAAGTTTGGTTGCTAGTCCCAACACCCACTTCTCCATTCCCTGCCTGACAGAAACAGCCCTGCACCAAACTCATCCTTGCAAATGGCAGGGGCATTTCAGCCCTGGAAGACACTGAACTTAAAATGGGAGCTCTAATTTCTTAAAAACTCTATAAAGTCTGTAAATAATTACTTATCAAATATCATAAAGATGAGCACAAATCTAAAGACATTAAAATTCAAGGATTTTAAGGATATCCATAGAGCTGTTTCTTTTTTAAGTAAGAAAGGTCATTAAAATGAAACCAACATTGTATTCTTAATATTATATATGGTACAAACTAATAATCACATTATTTTCCACCAAGCATATATAACAAAATGCAGGCCATTTAGATAAACAAAAGGAAATTTAGTCAGTAAAACGGTAAAAATTATTTTTTTTTGTTACCCCAATTATAGTGACATGACCACAGTAGAATATATTCAAGACACTGAATGACACATTTTTCATACCTCATTTTTCCAAACCTCAGGCAAGAGCTAGAGAAAAAAAAATTAATGTCTTATCTTTTTTAATGTTTCCCTATTTTCAACATGCTGCTTCTCTTTTAGTTCCCTATTCCTTCTTCCATCTATTATTTTAAAACAAAGAAAAAAAAGTCCATCACTTACATTAGTGATAGAAAATGAAACCAGTCAAAGGTGACTTATATTTAAAAAAAAACTTTCAAGCATCATTAACCTGAACTCAAAATGAATGTGGATGATGGAATCAAGAGGATGATCAAACCGTACTCTAAAAATCCTCCATCTACATTCTGATCACCTTTTTCACTCAATAACACCCTTACTATTGTGCCACTTGTCATTCCCAGTTCCTAACACACAGCACTACAAAGCTAATTGCCAACATACACCATAAGCCTGGCAACAATCAGGCTGGGATGAAACAAATGTAAGATATTTGCCATGCATCTAGATTAGTATCTTCCTTTCACTCCCCTTCAGCAATAAGAAGCAACAACAAAAGCAGTGCCCTGTTGGAAAAGCATTATGCCCAGAGAGAAGATGAAGCCTTTCCTGGGGTGCAAACCAAACCAGGATGAGGCATACTGAAGGGGCAGTGACGTAAGCAAAGAAGGCCAGGATGTGGCTGCATCACCGTGTCCTCTGGTGTGTGGATCTAATAGAATGTTGGTGTTGGAAAGTTGCTTTGAGAATTAGATTAAATCTGGCAGGCACTCAGGAACTTTAATTAAATCTTCATCTTATTTTTACCTAACTATCTTTTAGCTCACTCCCCACCCTCACCCCACATGAGTTGGGTGACTGAGGCGATAAAATGGAGGCACATCAGCCCTCTGAAAGCCACATGGACTGAAGCAGGGGAGAATGAGCAGTCTGGATGGTTTAATGGTGACAACTTTGATGTGGTACTGTTGGCTCCTTTTAAAACCCAGAGGCAGGCGAACGAAGATAAACTAACACATGTTATAATCCATCTGTCTCAGCAGCTATTTCTTCTTGACTCATGCTCTCCACTACCCCCACCTCATTACTGGTGTCTCTGTTCTCCTCCTACTTCTGTCCTTTTGCCTTCAAAACATTCACCCACACTGTCACCATCATCACGAACATCATCAGGGTCTGGTATTTGTACAATAGCAGTGTGTGCCAGATAGGGTATGTAATAACAGTCCCTCCTGCTGGGTAGAACACTGTTGCAGTCCTGGGGTACTATCAGCAATGCTTTCAAATAGAGAATTACATGCACTAAATCCCTGAGGTCCTGTGATGTTTTGCAAGAGCAGTTCATTTTATTAGAAATTCTCATCAAAGGACTTGATCAGAGATACTAGCAACCTTATATGGTATGTATAAAGTAAGAAGAGAAAAGAACTAAACAATAATGAAAAAAAAAACAAAACAGATCCTGCTATTCAGGATAGAGGTTGGAGGAAGGGAAAGTGACCAGGATTCTTGTTTGGCTCTACTGGAGCCAGAATTCATTTAACCATCAGTGAATTTATACATATATATATAGTTCCCAGGTGGCTCAGTGGTAAAGAATCTGCCTGCAATGCAGGAGCCACAGGAGATGCAGGTTCTATCCCTGGGCTGGGAAGATCCTCTGGAGGAGGACATGGCAACCCACTCCACTATCCCTGCCTGGAGAATCCCATGGACAGAGGAGTCTGGTGGGCTACAGTTCAAGGGTTGCAAAGAGTTGGACATAACTGACGAGACTTAGCACTCCTATGTGTGTGTGAGAGTGTGTGTGTGTGTGTGTGCTGAAACGATAAGACAATGAGAAAATAAAGGCATTCAATCAATGTGAATGTTAAAGACAATTGAACATAGGAAATAGAGAAAAAATATGTTTTCACGGAAGACACAGTTGTAAGCATGAACCAAAAAAATGCCTCAATGTTCTCCAGACAGCCAGAGTCATAGAGATGAGAGCATGCAAGAGGATAGAGAGGATCCACGTAGGAGACAATGAACAGAAAGGAGCCAATGAGGCAACGAGGAAGTGATGAGGGAAAATAAATAGTATGGAGGAAAAATAGTACAAAATAGTATGGAGGAGAAAAGAAAACCAGACATTCTAGAGTTGGATGCATTCTAACATTTGGTTAGAAGATATAGCAGTCTGAAAGTTTACAAAGACAAAGATGAAAGCCCAGGATAATGATTTCATTTGTTTGGCCAATTGATATCAATTTGCAGGGAGGGCAAGGTATTGTTGAAGTGACCCAATTTCTTCAGTATGAAGAACTCACAAAGAATTAAGAACTAGGAAGGTCACGTGGGCCAAGAGCTTGACCACAGTGTACTTGGCTCTTCCCAAATCATCTATTCGATTTCCATAAAAAATCACAATGCATAACAAATAAACTTCAAAGAGTGGGAAGTCAAAGAAACATGATATAATAGTGAATCCACAAGGACCAGCCCCCCAAGAGCCATAGCAATATTATTTATTTTTCAATCAGGGAAACTCCTGATCCTGTTCTTCTAGTGGTTCTTAATTATGCTGACTACAATGAACAGGTTGGACAAATGACTCACTAGATAA
Source organism: Bos indicus (assembly GCF_029378745.1). Lineage (NCBI taxonomy): Eukaryota > Metazoa > Chordata > Mammalia > Artiodactyla > Bovidae > Bos > Bos indicus. The sequence goes on along the minus strand of NC_091763.1, from coordinate 56,743,865 downwards.
TAAGAAATACTGTATTAACATAAAGAAACTATTCTTTACTATAAAGGGGAGACATCAAACATTCACCCATTCTGATGACCTGAAGATTCATCCTCCCCTTTCAGAAGAGTAGCTCAAGATGTAAGACATATTCACAGAGCAGTATTTTCTTCCTATTCTCTTTCTTATTAGATCACTTTACTATTCTCACCTTACCCCTCTCTCTAGGGCTTCAGATCAGATCAGATCAGTCACTCAGTCATGTCCGACTCTTTGCGACCCCGTGAATCGCAGCACGCCAGGCCTCCCTGTCCATCACCAACTCCCGGAGTTCACTTAGACTCACGTCCATTGAGTCAGTGATGCCATCCAGCCATCTCATCCTCTGTCGTCCCCTTCTCCTGCCCCCAATCCCTCCCAGCATCAGAGTCTTTTCCAATGAGTCAACTCTTCACATGAGGTGGCCAAAGTACTGGAGTTTCAGCTTTAGCATCATTCCTTCCAAAGAAATCCCAGGGCTGATCTCCTTCAGAATGGACTGGTTGGATCTCCTTGCAGTCCAAGGGACTCGCAAGAGTCTTCTCCAACACCACAGTTCAAAAGCATCAATTCTTCAGCACTCAGCCTTCTTCACAGTCCAACTCTCACATCCATACATGACCACAGGAAAAACCATAGCCTTGACTAGACGAACCTTTGTTGGCAAAGTAATGTCTCTGCTTTTGAATATGCTATCTAGGTTGGTTTAAGCAACTTCTAAAATTCTATTGCACACTTTAACTTATTGCTATCACAATTTAAACTGTCCACCTTGGGCAAGGCAATAACTTCCAGCTTGAGAGGAAGATGAAAGGCAAGATATAAGGATGTATTAATATATGATAGGGTTCCTGCTCCATAGAAGCTGATTATCCAATAAGGAAAGACACACACATGTAAGTAGAATATGAAGCAGTATGGGTTAAATGCATGATAGGAATATTACAGTAAAGAAAAATTATGACTGATGGAATTTGAAATTTCAGGGAAAATTTTTATGACAACAAATAAAATTAGGTTAAATTTTTAATTTTACAAGTAGATCAATAATGTCCCACAATCAGTTTTCTTCTGGCACTTAACATAAATACCAAAAATGAAATTGCTAAGGAAAAAATGTTACTCTTAATAGAAGAAATAAGCATTAAGCTAAACTTTAAAAAATCACTCTAGATATTTATGACCCAATTATAAAGATTTTTTAACTAATTTTAAACAAAGACTTAGTCATTAATTAATAATTAATCTAGAATCACAAAGCAACATTTTTTCAAGATTAAATAGCTTATGGAACAGAACTACAGAAGAGAAAGGCTTTAGTCAGTTCAGTTCAGTCGCTCAGTTGTGTCCAACTCTTTACGACCCCATGAATCGCAGCACGCCAGGCCTCCCTGTCCATCACCAACTCCCGGAGTTCACTGAGACTCACGTCCATCGAGTCAGTGATGCCATCCAGCCATCTCATCCTCTGTCATCCCCTTCTTCTCCTGCCCCCAATCCCTCTCAGCATCAGTCTTTTCCAATGAGTCAACTCTTTGCATGAGGTATCTGTTAAACCAAATGTGCTTGATTCTTTGGGAACTCTAATTTCTTAGGAATTAAAGCTAACTCACTCTGTGAGACGATTTCTTTTAAATGCATGAAATTCTGCACTTTTACATAAAAAGTGGCAAACACAGCAAGATTTATTAAGTGGCAGGCAAAATTGATTTTAAACTAGATCAGCCATTTTGCCACCAATGAACCAAATAACACATAGCAAATGTATAATAATGCAAACATGGAAATTTGTGGCAAATATATTTGATAAATACACATTGTGATTAAGTGTGCAGTTTAAGAAGCCTGTCACACAGCATCATGACCCTGCCTCAATGTTAACTTCTCTGTGCTTTCTTTGGTTTTCACATTTGTAAAATAACTCCATAAAATACTTTGGGCAATGCCTGCTATAAAGGAAGTGCTTAAAAATGTTAGCAGCTGCGACTACAACTACCACTGCTGTTATAATCACATGATTGTTTCTCTTTCAGTTGTGCTCATTTGGTTTTTAAGCAGTACACTAATTTTTTTTCAATGATGTCTTTAAAATAATTTAAGAAATTCTATTTAGTTCTTTCTCACCAATAAAGCTAAGCACCAAGAAGACAGTTCAATTCAGTTGCTCAGTCATGTCCGACTCTTTGTGACGCCAGGGACTACAGCAGGCCAAGCTTCCCTGTCCATTACCAACTCCCAGAGCTTGCTCAGACTCATGTCCATGGAGTCGGTGATGCCATCCAACCATCTCATCCTCTATCATTCCCTTCTCCTTCTGTCTTCAATCTTTCCCAGTACCAGGGTCTTTTCCAGTGAGTCATTCTTTACATCAGGTGGCCAAAGTATTGGAGCCTCAGCTTCAGCATCAGTTCTTCCAATGAATATTAAGGACTGATTTCCTTTAGGATGGACTGGTTGGATCTCCTTGCAGTCCAAGGGACTCTCAAGAGTCTTCTCCAACACCACAGTTCAAAAGCATCAGTTCTTTGGTGCTCAGCTTTCTTGATAGTCCAACTCTCACATCCATACATGACTAGTGGAAAAACCGTAGCTTTGACTAGACGGACCTTTGTCGGCAAAGTAATGTCTCTGCTTTTTAATATGCTGTCTAGTTTGGTCACAGCTTTTCTTCCAAGGAACAAGTGCCTTTTAATTTCATGGCTGCAGTCACCATCTACAATACAATGATTTTGGAGCCCAAGAAAATAAAATCTGTCACTGTTTCCATTGTTTCTCCATCTATTTGCCATGGAGTGATGGGAAGGGATGCCGTAATCTTAGTTTTTTGCATGTTAGGTTTTAAGCCAGCTTTTTCACTATCTTTTTCACTTTCATCAAGAGGCTCTTTAGTTCCTCTTGATTAGATTAGAGATGCTTAGATTAGATTGCTACTGCTGCTGCTAAGTCGCTTCAGTCGTGTCTACTCTGTGCGACCCCATAGACGGTGGCCCACCAGGCTCCCCCGTCCCTGGGATTCTCCAGGCAAGAACACTGGAGTGGGTTGCCATTTCCTTCTCCAATGCATGAAAGGGGAAAATGAAAGTGAAGTCGCTCAGTCGTGTCCGACTCTTCGAGACCTCATAGTCTGCAGCCTACCAGGCTCCTCCGTCCATGGGATTTTCCAGGCAAGAGTACTGGAGTGGGGTGCCATTGTCTTCTCCATAGATTAGATTAGAGATGCTTAATATTTTTTGATGAATGGATTAAAAAACTCTCCCTGTTCATTGCTTCCTATTTTCTTTTTCATTATGAACCCATTTTTCTACCTTTTATTTAGTCTTTTCCTGATAGTTTATGATCTAAACTTCTAGGAGACATGGTTTAGGGAATACACAAGTGATGCTTAGAAATGAGTCCTCTAATACTGGGCTTGAAAGAACTGTTCTCTGTTTTAAAAAGGTGATGAGAGGAGATGATTCCCCAATGAGACAGAAAAATCTAAGCTTAAGCCACTGAATTTAAATTAACTCAGCAGTTTGGAAAAATCCATAGCAATGAAATCTAGGGTAAGTACCTAGTCCCAGGGGAGGAGCCTGAAAAAAGGAAATGTATAATCGTTCCACACTATCATGTTCACTCCCACGGTTCCTGGGATTCCTGTGAATAAAGCAATACCCACTGAAAATGGGCCACAGTAAAATGACAACAGCAACCATCCATCATAAAATAATCAGCAAAGAGGGAAAGGGAGCAGATATAACAAATCATGTCTTGACTTCCATGGAATATTTAAAACTTAAACTTCCAAATGTCAGGACCTATGTTCCTACCCTTCCTCCCTGTGGGAGCACCGACTGGAGTGTTTACCCCTCCAGTTTGGACCTCCCTGGCACCCCACTCCAGTCCTCTTGCCTGGAGAATCCCATGGACGGAGGAGCCTGGTAGGCTGCAGTCCATGGGGTCGCTAAGGGTCAGACACGACTGAGCGGCTTCACTTTCACTTTTCACTTTCATGCATGGAGGAGGAAATGGCAACCCACTCCAGTGTTCTTGCCTGGAGAATCTGAGGGACGGGGGAGCCTGGTGGGCCGTCGTCTATGGGGTTGCACAGAGTCGGACACGACTGAAGCAACTTAGCAGCAGCAGCAGCATACAAGTCATCAGGGCTTCCCTTATAGCTCAGTTGGTAAAGAATCTGCCTGCAATGCAGGAGACCAGGGTTCGATTCCTGAGTCCAGGAGATCCTCTGGAGAAGGAAATGGCAACCCACTCCAGAACCCTCACCTGGAGAATCCCATGGACAGAGGAGCCTGGCAGGCTACAGTCCATGGGATCGCACGAGTCCGATACAACTTAGCAACTGAACCACCAGTACCACCACACAAGTCAGCAAGATGTCCCTTCCTTTCTTTGAAGCTTTGTTTTATATTTCTTACCACATTTTGGTTACAATTTATTCAGCATTTTTATGTGTTTGTAGTTGAAGAGAAAGTTACAAAAGGCAGTCTACCATGTTTCAAAAGCCAATTTATTTAAAAATCTTTGCAATCCCTATTGTCTCCCAATAACACAAGTAGTCTGTGAAGAACATAGACTAGTGTGCCTTCAATGCACAATTAAATTGTAAATGGGTAAGTTAATTAAATGAGCAAAAATTTACTCTATATAGTATTTAAGAACTATCAATCTCAAAAATATTTAATTCAATGACTGCCCTTTGCTTCAAAAAATTTACAAATCTGCCAAATTAAAGTATGAAATAAAATCATAATAGATTAAGTAACTGACTTAAAAAATGCAACAAGTAAGTGACACCACACAATTACATTTTTCTTTTTAATTCTCCTGAGTTTCTATACAAGTACAGAAGAAAAATGGTAGCATATTAAAGTATATCTTCTGCAAATACATATGCTAAAAACATCTGAGCTAAGAATAGATATGATAATAGTGCAAAAACATCATCACAAGTGGGGTATCCAAAGATCACATTACAAACCCAAACTAATAACAAACAAATTTCTGAAGTGACCTATAGGGGAGGAAACGAAGAACATAGTTGGCATATGTCTACTAATCCTGAGTCATTTAATTTTCTCAATTAGAAATCTCATGAAGTTTTATGACCAAACTGAAACGGTCTTTTCTTTTCATTTTCAGCATTTAAAAACATCCACATGCTAAGAGAAGGCCAAAAAACTTGCTTCATTTACTTTTTCTCAAAATAAAGTGTGGCAAAGACAAAACCATGAATTAGGTTTTTATCTCAATACAGCCAGAATACTGTAAAATTAAAAGAAACTCATTTTGAAAGATAAGACTAATTGAACAAGCTTAAAAGATTTGAGAAAAAAACCATCATATATAACATAGAAAAATCTAAATGAAAAAAGGCAGGGAATAATTTATCAAAGGAGGTGTTTTATTTATTTTTTTTTTTAGAATGGAGTAAAGAGAAGACACATAAAATACAGCAGGGAGTTGTGAGCAAAGACAGAAAAACATAGAATGGGTAAAAGAAATGTCTTTGCCTGGTTTTGTTTTGAAATCACTGAGGTCTTCTGGTTCCTAGTAAAATTATTGAAGGCTATATCACTAGTTCAATTTCTAATACTGTCATAAAGGCATACATTTCTGGGGTATGAACATTTATAGTACCATAACACTATGTGGCTACTAATTCCAAAATCCAAAGAAGGGTATATTGGGTTGAAGGTAGAATGTAGGGGGAGACATGAAAGAGAGGCTGGGCCAGAGACTGAAAGCCTGCCTTACAAACTGCACAGGAAGGAGTCAAGTTGGCATCACAAGTGATGAACTGATAAAACTTGAAATGGGAAATGAGATACAGAACAAGTTTTTATATGACAAAGAGGATTCTGGCAGTACAACAGAAGAAGACTTGGCAGGATACAAATTATGGCTAAATTTAACAGTCTAGGTGAGAACTAAGGAGGGATTAAAATTAATATCATTGGTTATCATAGAGGATAGGCATGAACTTCAATGATTGTTTTGAGCACACAGAGACTGTGAAAGTAAACCTACATCTGAAACCAGTCTCTTCCACTCAGTCTCCAATTTCTTCTTTTTTCCACTCTTATGAATTAATACTGCAATCCTGAATCTACAGGTTTCAAACTTTTCAAAAATCTCTGACATCTGTCTTTAATGTCTTCAATAACCTGTCCCAGGTTTTATTCCAAAATGACCATCCAAGCTGCTGTTTATCTTGTTAATGTGGCAAAATTCATAAAAAAATCTCATATTCTTCCTTAATAATCCCATTTCTAAGGCTTTATTTTAAAGTCATATTCTGAAATACAGGAGATGTTCTTCACATTATTACTTACAAATGTGAAAAAACTTGAAACCATTTGAGTCCAATAAGCAGGGTTGGATACAGAAATTAGGGCCTTAAATCTCAAAGCTAGAGAAGATAATACAACCTCCTTAGAGTTCAGTAAATTATTTTTTATTTTTAATGTTTTCCTATTTGGTACTAGGAAACCAAAGAAACAAACTTAAGGCAAACATCTGATAACTGTGTCTTTGATTCATTCATGAAATAGATGCTGTCTGTTAGTCATTAAAGAATTGGGCATTTTAAAATTTAACTAGATTAAAAAAATTTTACGTAGTACATGCATATGTCAAACTGTACTAAAGGTTCTGTTATGGAAGGAAATGTACTTCCTTACCTCAATTACTGAGTTCTGTTTACCAGAATTAATCCATTTTTAACAACTTCTTGAGTATCCTACCATAATTTTTCTTTTTTAACTGTGATAACTGTCATAAAGAAATCAAACCAGAAGTTGAGATAAAAATAATAAAAGATAAATGGTTTTAGAAGTCATTTCTGAAAGAGTAACATTCAAGCTTGGAAAGAGAAACAAATGGCAATACAAAAAATGGGAAGACAGTGCTTCAGACAGAGGAAAGAGCATGTGTAAAGATCCTGCAACAGAAAAGAGCTTGGGGTGATGGAGAAGATGGAAGAAGGCCCCTGTGTCTGAGCAGAGTCAAATGAGGCTGCAGGGGAGACCAGAAGATAAGCAGCAGTCATGGAAGCCATGATTAATTACTTTTATTCTAAATGCAACAAGGGGATGCCTCCTGGTGGCTGAGATGGCAGTCTACCTGCAATGCAGGAGACTGGGGTTCAGTCCCTGGGTCCAGAAGATCCTCTGGAGAAGGAAATGGCTACTCACTCCAGTCTTTTTGCCTGGGAAATCCCATGAACAGAAGAGCCTGGTGGGCTCAAAGAGTCAGACATGACTGAGTGACTAACACTTAACACAAATGCAACAAGAAGTCATTGGAGAATTTTAAATAAAGGAAACATGATTCAATTTGTGTTTTAAGAAAGTGTTCTTAGTGTTGTCTGGAAAACGGGATCAGAAAGAGGAAGAGTAAAACTGAGGATTCATTGAGCTTCCTGGACGTGAACATCAGCTTTTTATCAAATCTGTAAAGTTTTTTGTCAATATTTATTTTTAATATGTTTTCTGCTCCTTTCTCTCTCTCCTTTCCTTTTGGTACTCTCGTTTTATATGTTGGTGAGCTTGGTGGAATTTTTATGAGGTCCTGTTCCTTTTCTTTCAGTCTTCTCTGAGAAAAAAAAATTTCCACCCAATGTCTACAGTTTTCAAGAGTTCCTATAGGTTTAAATTTCTGCAGTGTTTCAAATAAAAGCCATTTTCTTTCAGGAGAGCTTCTTTGTATAAACTGCCTCTTCCCTGGGCCAAATCTCTGATCCACTGCTCCAGAACTGGAGGTGGGTACAGCAGTCCATTCTTTAGAGTGACACCCTTGCTTTATGTGGCGAAAGCTAGGCTGGAGCAGTAACCTGTGGTCTCTTCGTGTGGAATCTCCAGCCAATGAGTGAGTTGGAGCAAGGGCAATTGATGCCTCACTATTCTCAACTCTCTGTCTGGGACAGAGCCTCTGCCTTAGAGTGGCAGCCAGATGGTAGAAGGGAGACCCCAACCTCTGAGCCACTTCTGCCAGGAATGTAGCCTGTGCAACCCACAATTAATGGAGGTGAGAGACACTGGAGGCCTTCACTTCTTGATAAGATACAGTATCCCTTGACTGAGAGCTGAAAGGAGAAGCAGTCCTACCCTCTTGGCCATAAAGCACCCAGAGCAGAACTTCCATCGTGATGAGTAAGGCCAGGTGGAAGGGAAGAAGTTGACTGTAACACAAGCAGCACAAACTCTCTCTGTTCTCACTAAGATTTAATATTATTCTTTTTTTTTAAGCAATTCTTATTGGAAAATCCCATGGACGGAGGAGCCTGTTAGGCTGCAATCCATGGGGTCGCTAAGAGTCGGACACGACTGAGCGACTTCACTTTCACTTTTCACTTTCCTGCATTGGAGGAGGAAATGGCAGCCCACTCCAGTGTTCTTGCCTGGAGAATCCCAGGGATGGGGGAGCCTGGTGGGCTGCCATCTATGGGGTCGCACAGAGTCAGAGACGACTGAAGTGACTTAGCATAGCATATTGGAGTATAGTTGCTTTACAATGTTGTATTAGTTTTTGCTGTACAGCAAATTGAACCAAGAGATATACATATAGTATATCTATCAGAGTAAAACTGATGAGTCATTGAGCTTCCTGGATGTGAACATCAGCTTTTTATCATAGATAAACTATACGTATATCTACATCTCCGCTTTTCTGGATTTCCTTACCATTTAGGTCACCACAGAGCACTGAGTAGTTCCCTGAGCTCTACAGTAAGTTCCAGTATTTCCAGTATTTTATACATAGTATCAATAGTGTATACATGTCAATTCCAATCTCCTAATTCATCCCACACCCCCTTCTTTCCTTGGTATTCATACATTTGTTCTCTACATCTGTATCTCTATTTTAGCTTTGCAAATAAGTTCATCTGTATCATTTCTGGATTCCACTTTTAAGTGATGTTATAGGATATTAATTTTTCTATTTCTGATTTACTTCACTCTGTATCAGAGTCTCTAGGTTCAGCCATGTCTCTGCAAATGGCACAGTTTTGCTCCTTTTTATGGATGAGTAATATTCTGTTGTGTATATGTACCACATCTTCTTTATCTATTTCTCTGTTGATGGACATTTAGGTTGCTTCCTTGTCCTGGCTATTGTAAATAGTGCTGCAGTGAACACTGGGGTGCATGTATCATTTTGAATGATGGCTTTCTCCCGGTATATGCCCAGGGGTGGGATTGCTGGGTCATATGGTAACTCTATTTTTAGTTTTTTAAGGAAACTCCCAACTGTTCTCCATAGTGGATGTTATCAATTTATATTCCTATCAACAGTGTAACAGGGTTACCTTTCAAAATCCATACCCTCTCCAGCAATTTTTGTTTGTAGATTTTTTTTGTTAATGGCCATTCTTACTGGCATTTTGATTTGCATTTATCTAATAATTAGTGATGTTGAGCATCTTTTCATATGCTTTTTGGCCATCTGCATGTTTCCTTTGGAGAAGTGTCTACTTAGGTCTTCCATTCACTTTTAACTGGGTTTATTTTTTTTGATATTGAGCTGCATGAGTTGTGTATTTTAAAAATTAATTTCTTGTTAGTTGCTTCATTTAAAAGTATTTTCTCATATTCTGAGGGTTTTCATCTTGTTTATAGTTTCCTTTGTTTGTAAAAGCTTTTAAGTTTAATTATGTCCCATTTGTTTACTTTTGTTTTACTTTTTAAAATTAAGTATTAAATTTTATTCTTCAGTAAGTATTTCTTCATTTGCTGTATGTGCTCAAGAAAATTTTCAGACTTTAATGCTTTTTTAAAAATATGATTATTACTAGTTATAGTTTGGAGTGAGTCCATGTAGCGCCTTATGCTGCCATTCTGGGGCAAGACTCTGAAAACATTATTTCTTGACAGTACTTGCATACTTTGTGTTTGGTAGGCAGGGGCCAAAGGGTAAAACCTAATTGTCAGGATTTCTCAACATGAATGATAATTACTAACATCATCTGGTGTCAGAAAAACTTCCTGAAGGTGATTATCATTAGATCCTTCCATAAATTCACCTTCAGTAAAATCTATTAATTTCTGAAATCCTAAGACCTCATTATTATCAGAGCAAGAATTTTCACTTCTATTCCCTTCTTTGTGCTTGATTTACAAAATCCATCATCTGAGTTTTGCTTTGGATCCTACAGTATTCTATGTTGTGTCTATAAGTTAGTAACTTTTAAAATAAAACACCAGCAGCATAACTTTCAGGGATACATCCTGGTTGCATCAAGCAGTAAAACCCTGACAGGATCCGGCGAGGTGTTCACACAGCAAAGTCAGCCACAGAATCTCAGGGCCTCTGGAACATAGGGAAGAAAGGAAGCCAAATGTCTGCTAGGAGTCGTGTCCAGTGAGACAACACTGTTGGAAAGTGAGTCAGCTGAGGAAAACCAAGAAGCATTAGGAGGAGATTAGAGTGTAGAAATGGACCAGGTTCAGCTCAGTTCAGTTCAGTCGCTCAGTCATGTCTGACTTTGTGACCCCGTGGACTGCAGCACGCCAGGCCTCCCTGTCCATCACCAACTCCTGAAGTTAACTCAAACTCATGTCCATTGAGTCGGTGATGCCATCCAACCATCGCGTCCTCTGTTGCCCCCTTCTCCTCCTGCCTTCAATCTTTCCCAGCATCAGGGTCTTTTCAAATGAGTCAGTTCTTCGCATGAGGTGGCCAAAGTATTGGAGTTTCAGCCTCAGCATCAGTCCTTCCAATGAATATTCAGGACTGATTTCCTTTAGGATGGATTGGTTGTATCTCCTTGCAGTCCAAGGGACTCTCAAGAGTCTTCTCCAACACCACAGTTCAAAAGCATCAATTCTTTGGCATTCAGCTTTCTTTATAGTCCAACTCTCACATCCATACAGGACTACTGGATAAACCATAGCTTGGACAAGGTTAGATGAAGAATTAAAATGGGAGCCATGACAGCACTGCAGGCCCTCTGAAATGTGTGTTCACTGCATGATTGAGGATGCTGAGCTGCTAAAAGCCTCCCACCAGCAAGGCCACATTACCCGAAGGACACATATTCTTTAATGTTTCCATACTGAAAACTGGACACTTATGTCTTTAATGCTGCAAAGCTCAAATCTCCTCTTTCAGATGCACTTTCAAAGCCATATAAAGTAAACAATAAAAAAAAAAAAATCACTCCACTTTCTAAAGGGTCATATCTTGATTTCTGACTTTCAGCTTGTATTATTCAATTTGTGAATAAGGGAGCTAACAGCAATAGGTATAAACTGTCTGATGAAATAAAAATTCATATTTCAAGGCAAGACAAGAAAATTTTAAACATAAAATTTTTCTCTGCCTTTTGGGCCTTTCTCCCCTCCTGCGTGCCTTGTGCATCTGCATTATAATGTATTAATCAGACCTCCCCAATGGCAGAAGCACCTGATCAACCATAAATTGGATCAGTTTTTCTTCTTGCGGTGCCAGTCATGTAACTCCTTGGAAGATAACATTCTTAATCCTGTAATCCTTCTTAATCCTGTAAGGTACCAACCACTCACCTTATATGTCAACTTTATGTACAGTGCCAATATACCATTTCTTTTAAAAACAGCAACTGGTGCAGAGCAGACCACTCAGATAATCTGGGCTGAACCTAATTGAAATTCTTAGTGTAAATACTCACTTATGACCTGATTAATGTTACTAGCTATACTATTTGTTGGGCCTCCCAGGTAGCTCAGTGGGTAAAGAATCTGCCTGCAATGCAGGAGACACAGGAGACTAGGGCTCGATCCCTGAGTTGGGAAGAACCCCTGGAGGAGGGCATGGCAACCCACTCCTGTATTCTTGCCTGGAGAATCCCATGGACAGAGGAGCCCGGCGGACTACAGTCCATAGGGTTGCAAAGTCAGACGTGACTGAAGTGACTGAGCACACATACAACTTGTATTTTCCCTATTTTACAAGATTATTATTTCTTGATCACCAAGTGGATGACTGAGCTAATAATTAGGAGACTTGAAACAACTGACCAAATATATAGTCCCATTAAGACCAATGATTTTAAGAGTATAATCTAGATACCAGAACAAGCAACAAGAAGGAACCATTCCCTAGACCATAAGAGAGTAGTAAGGCAGGTGGCTGAGAAGTTTTGGTTACTGTGAACAGGACTTAGTCCAGAGATAGCACACTGAGTGGCCCAATAACAAAGGCCTTGCCTGTCCGGGGAATGAGCATTCCTAGCTCAATAGGACAAATTGGTCATAAAATGCCTCCAAAACCTTGCTCAAAATTAAGACTGAAAGGGAAAAAATAAAGCATGGTGCCCATCATCCAGTTACATAAGAATCAAGTCACTGCAACTCTTGACTTACAGTACAGGGCAAAGATCAGGATGAGGTACTTGTGCTCGGGGAAGACTGGCAGAACTGGTCCTCACAGATTATTTTCAGGAGAAAATTTTATGAACCCAGTTTCCTGCATCTTCCCATACTTAGAAAAGCACCAATAACTAAGGTATCTGTACCTCAAGAGTGGCAGTAACCTTCTACCAAGATGTTTGATTGCATATACCCCTTTGTCTAGATCACATGTACACTGTTCCCTCCATCCCCCAACCTTTACTTCTTCAGACAGGTCTCAGAGTTCTATGAGAGATGGTCTCCTGGGTTACAATTCTCAGGTTGCCCAAAGAAAATTTTCCATTTTTTTGGTAGTATGACATAGTCTGTTTCTTTAATTTATTATTAATTAGAAGATCATTATTTTATAATATTGTGCTTGTTTCTGCCATACAACATCATCATTTCTCTTTTAGATTACTATGAATTAATTTTTTGTTGACATATTTTAAGTCTGGTGTGTGTGTGTTAGTCACTCAGTCGTGTCTGACTCTTTGTGAACCCGTGGACTGTAGCCTACCAGGCTCCTCTGTCCATTGGATTCTCCAGGCAAGAATACTGGAGTGGGTAGCCATTTCCTTCTCCAGGATTTAAGTTGTAAAGGATGCAACTCTAAAGGAGGAGGAACAACAGGCTGACCTTCAGAAAATCATCACCCTGATATATCTGCATAGTAACACTATCCGTTGGGATGCTGACTTCCTAACAGGTAAAAGGTATGAGAAGTAAGGGTACAAAACCTCATGATTTTAACTGCTAGCCCACAGATCTGCTATTTCCAAGTATTGGGCAGGCTTTTATGTTTTTCTTAAAGAAGTGGTTAGCCCATGGCTAACAGTTATTGAGAAAATATGATTGAAGTAACACATAATAAGTCATGGAATGTCAAACTAAGGCATATAAGCAACATCTGGAATTGTTCAGTTTCATCAAGTCTTAACCAGAAAAGAAATTTATTGACCAGAAATGAAAGACAAAGACCATTGGCATATAGTGGAAGCTATAATTGTAGGAGTGGATGAGACTATTCAGGGGGAATTAACATTTAACCAAGAACTTTCACCTTAAAGCTTCCATACTTATTTTTAAAGGCAAACACTCAGGATTAGGTTAATGGATAAAAGGTTGTTTATCTGCTTTCTATTGTAACTATTACTACTTATTTGTAATAATTTTTTCAAAGCACACAGTAAGCCACTGGCTAAAAACAACTTTTTAAAAGTATATATAGAGCATGGCATAAATGAGTGTATGTAATATCTGATGTATTTAATTTATTGAAATACTTGTTATAAACTACATTTTTTTCTATGTTGTGTATTTTTTCCTATGCAGTATAGAAGGTAAGATGGTTGGATGGCATCATTGATTCAATGAACATGAGTTTAAGCAAACTCTAGAAAATAGAGAAGGACAGGGAAGCCTGGCATGCTGCAGTTCATGCGGTTGCAAATTTGGACATGACTGAGTGACTGAACAGAAATATCTAAATTGGCAAAATATAAATAATTTAGAGAATAAAACAAGGCTCTAATCACTACTTCCATTACCTTATAATTTGAGTTTGTGTTTGTGTTTTTTCTAAGTACTACATGAAGTTTTACAAATACCTTCAGTAGGTAGGTTTGGTCACTAAGTCATGTCCTACTCCTGTGACCCCATGGACTGTAGTCCGCCAGGCTCCTCTGTCCATGGGATTCTCCAGGCAAGAATACTGGAGTGGGTTGCCATACCCTTCTCCAGGGGATCTTCCTGACAGGCATCCTGCACTGCAGGCAGACTCTTTACCAACTAAGCCACCAGAGAAGCATATTTTAATATATTTTGAACTCTATCTTTTTTCTTCACTGTCATGAAAAGAAAATGGCTTAAAGGAAACTAAAAAGATATGACAACTGCATGCAATACAGCCTGAGTTCCTTTTGTTATAAAGGACATTGAGAAAATTGTCAAAATCTGAATAAGATCTACAGATTAGGTAAGACTATTGTATCAATGTTCACTTTCTGATTTTGATTACTGTACTGTGGTTATGTTGCCATGTTCTGCGTAAGTAGAGATAAAGAGGAACAATTCCTATAATTTGTTCTGAAACAGTTCAGGTGGGAAAAAACATATGTAAGTGTGATATATATACATGTACATATACATGTATATGTGTGTATGTATAAACATCAGGGGCATTAATTCAATCCTTAAGAATTACACCAATTCAGTAATAGTAAATTACTATCTATAGAGAGAGTCTATATAAGAGACACACAAATATATATATATATATATATAACACACAAATATATATATATATATATATATGAATAAAGTGCCTGTGTGTGTGTGTGCATGTGTGGCGAGAAGTAAAGCGAGAGAAGGATAATGCAAATATCGCGAAATGTTAAACTTTGAGAAGTTACATATTTGTTGCACTATTCTTAAAACTTTTCTGAAAGTAAAATTATTTCAAAGCTAAAAACTCAAAAAGAATAAAAATAAAGCATGATTTAATAATTGTGTGTGTGAGCTCAGTAATGTCTGACTCTCTGTGAACTTAGGGACTGTATCCTGCCAGGCTCCTCTACCCATGGAATATTCCCAGAAAGAATAGTGGAGTGGGTTGCCATTTCCTCCTCCAAGGGATCTTTTAGACCCAGGGATCGAACCTAGGTCTCTCAAATCTCCTGCATTACAGGCAAATTCTTTTACCCCGGAGCCACCAGGGGTGCCTTCGTTTAATAATTAGGAAATTCTAAAAGTGAGCCAAAAGGCCATATACTATATGTCTAGCCAATAGGTGGTGCCAATGAGTACCAGTTTTCTTTAAACAATATTAGAAAGCAAAGTTTCTAAGTGCAGTGTTCAAAAGTCAGGAGTACTGACACAATCTTTAAGAATTACACCAGTTCAATACTATTGAATTAAACAACTACCTGTCTATGTGAGGACAGGATGCTCAACTCCCCCAGATACAGTCTAACTCTCTCAAAAGCCTCCTTTCACCTCAGTTAAATGAAGAACACCATTTACTTCCTGCACAGAATTAAAGTGCCCTCCTTGTACAAGTAAGTGGGCTTCTTATCTAGGTAATTCTGAAGGAGTCTCACCTTCTGTGGGGGTTAAAATGTATAACTGGCAGGAATGCAATCACAGTGCTCATCTGGCTAAGACAAAAAGCAGATTGTAAAACTGACCTGATTAGCAAATATGATTTCTTCTAGTTGTAAGTTACATGTACAAACTACAGGAAATAGGATTTCATAAACACATAGATAATATTAAAGTATTCTGAATTTTCTCTTAGGACATACTGAACAGGAGCCAAGGATTTTTACACAAGTTATTTCAAATAATAGAACTGAATGTGTCTCAGGAAATCATATTGGCTCAGTCTTATTTCACATTCCTAGAATTCAACTGCTAATGTCTATCAGAGGTGACGTTAATAATAACCATTTGCTCAACACACTTCAACCAGGCTAATTCTAATGACTATTTTTAGAAGTTCAAATTCTCACAATGTGATTTTTGGATTTAAAAATTCTCACAGAATACAACTTTGGAAAATTTGAATTGCTGCAATGAACTAAATCTAACCATACAGACAGGTTAATTCAATTATATTTTTACCTTTAAAAGTTAAATGGATCACCTGAAATTTTCTTCCAGTTTCTAAACCCAATAAAGATAGTGGTTAATGTACCTTAGCAACACAGGTCTTAGGTTAGAGGGGGAGAAAAAACCCAGTTATCTAGACAACTCCTTTTACCTATTAAATAGACAAGATTACAACTCCAAAAGATAGAAGCACATCAATGAAGCATAAAAGGCCTGAAAATTAGGTGGTAGAATTTGATTCTAAAACTAATTTCAAAGTTATTCTTTTTTTCTCTTTTTAGTATAATGACCAAGGAACAGCAGGAGGAAAGCAGGGACTAAAACAACATTTTGTTGAGTGAATTTAATTCTCTTGAAAACATTTGACTGCACTGCTTCCATTTAATCAACTACTCCATGGTCCAAGGAGAAAAAGTCAACATTTCACTGTGATAATTTAATCATGAGGCATCCCAATTTCCAACTTTAATTTCCTATACTCTTGTTTCCCCCTTAAGTATGCTATCAGATGCCTCCCTTTCAATAATAAAGCCAAACAGCTCCTAAAACTTTATCCATTATTTTTATAATTGCCTTCCCTCAAGACAAGTGACAATAGACCAATGTTCCACTCTCCAAGAAGAGTGGAATCTTAAATGGAAAGAAAGAGTAAAGAGTTCATTTACTGATTTTTAAAAGTGTCTGTCTGAGCTTTTTCTCTCTGCAGCAGTCTTTTGGCGTGACAAGGCTTAGGGCTGGGTTTGCCTTTGCTGTGAGAGAGCTAGAAGGGACCAGAAGGAGACCAAAGGAATAGAAGGCGAGTTGATGCTGGCTGGTGCAGCTGGCTGGGACTCAGGCTTGAAAGGAGGGGGAAGGAGAGGAGTGGGCTGTAAGGACAGGGGAGCAGGCAGGGCTTTGCAGCAAAAGCCAAGCCTAAAGAGTATATATTCAGCTATCTAGGAATCTCAGCATCAAGACAGGCAGCAAAATGCAGGATTGATTCTGCCAAAGCAGAGAAACCCTGCTAGGCAGGGTTGTATGGTAAAATGGTTTCTTTTACTCTTTCCAAAGATGCAACAAGTAGTTTTACATTTCAGTGCAATGGATGTAAACACACAGGTAACACCCACTGAGCATCACTTCAGTCAGGACAATGATAAATTCAAAGGATCCAACAACAGAAGAATTGTAAGGCACACTGCAAAGAGCAAAGACCTGGGAGTTGACAAGGAGTTTGGAAACAAGTATATTGGAACAGATGAACACACTTTGCTTAGTCAACACTGCATCTGTGATGGTAAGGAGGGAAGGGACTACATGGGAAAAATCAGGTCAGGGTTAGTTTTATATTTATTTATTCACATAGGAGGCAAATGCAAGCAAATTAAAAGTAATGGGACTCTGGGAGAGAAAGAAAAAGATACACAACGGCTACAAACTTCTCCACCCAAAGTTAGTGGGCAGAAGCAAAGGAGTAAGGCATAATGAATGTGAGGCATCAAAAGAGCTCAAAAAGGAAATTCTTTAAATCCAGTCCAGAGCAGCACTGCCTAATAGAACTATGATATGAGCCACCTATGGGGCTAGTAACCACTTAAAAAATAGAAACAAAATTAACTTTTGTAATATATTATGTTTAGACCAATATACCCACAATGTTACCTTGGAACATATAATCAATATAAAAATTATTAAAGGGCTGTTTCATATTCATTATATATGTATCAAGTCTTCAAAATCAAGTTTGTATTTTACAAGCACTATACACTTTAATGACATCCCCAGTGGCTCAGCAGTAAAGAAATCGCCTGCAGTGCAGGAGACCCAGGAGACACGGGTTCAATCCCTGGGTCAGGAAGATCCCCTGGAGAAGGAAACGGCAACCCAATCCAGTATTCTTGCTACAAAAATCTCATGGACACAGGAGCCTGGCGGGCTACAGTCCATAGGGTCGCAAAGAGTCGGACACAACTGATCGACTGAGCATGCATGCTCATACTT
Organism: Bos indicus; assembly: GCF_029378745.1. Lineage (NCBI taxonomy): Eukaryota > Metazoa > Chordata > Mammalia > Artiodactyla > Bovidae > Bos > Bos indicus. The sequence goes on along the minus strand of NC_091763.1, from coordinate 56,725,887 downwards.
CAATCCCAGTGCTATACCAACCTCATGTCTAAGGCTCAATAGCCACAGGTGGCTGGTACCTATCAAGGTGGACAGCACAGGTACAAAATATATTTAATGATAAAAAATAACCCATGGCATCAAGAAATACCAAAAAGTATGTCACAAGTAATGAATTTGGTTAGAAGTTTGTCAATGAATTTGGCAAGAAAAGTTTTAAAAAAACACTAGGCCTACCATCTTACTGAAAGTACATTTAAAATAAATCGCTTGGTCTTTACACAATAAGTGCTATTTCAATTCTTTCACAGAAAAATTGAAGACAAGTGTACACAGCAGTTTCTGAGGTATTCTTCTTATTTCAAGTTATATTCACTACTAAAATCTCCTGGTCCTTCAGAGACTCTACCTTTAATAGCAAGTGCAAGTATTTTCTTTATTCAGTGGTAGATGGAGGATTTTGTGTGGATCAAAGGAAGCCAAGTTCCCTCCTTTGCTCTTGGGAAACTGAAGAGAAAACTGACCTCACCATTCATTACAGCCTGAAGTGCTGCCACATGAATGAGCTGCGAATATTTATGGCTCTCAAGTGACCAAACCACAGAGATTCTGTCTGCAGTTACTTTGTGGGTTGTTTTGGGCTGGTGATGTGGGATCGTCATATGCAAAGGGTCCTCTGTTCATGGGATTCTCCAGGCAAGAATACTGCAGTGGGTAACCATTCCCTTCCCCAAGGGATCTTCCCGACCCAGGGATCAAACCCTGCAGGGTCTCCTGCACTGTAGACAGATTCTTTATTGTCTGAGCAACAGTAGAATCTGCCTGCAATGCGAGAGACCTATGTTCGATCCCGGGATCAGGATGATCCCCTGGAGAAGGGAATGGCAACCCCACTCTAGTAATCTTGCCTGGACAATTTCATGGACATAGGAGCCTGGTGGGCTATAGTCCATGGGATCGCAAAGAATTGGACACAACTGAGTGACTAACGTTTTCACTTGGCCTGGTGAGATGTACACAGGTCTGAAGAAAAGGTGGTCTAAATTTAAATTCAGGTTCTTTTAATTGCCAGGCAAGTTGGACTATAACACAACCATCTATATTCAGGGTACTTTAAAGATCAGCCATAAAAAGCAATGCATTCAGTTCAAATACAGGTTGATTTAGAAGTTTCTTTAATTAAAGCACACAACTTTATAGTTTATTCTGCTTCAACGTGGGTTTGAAGGTGGGACAGGAATAATATTCACCATGTTTTTGTATAACTGATCAAACTTAAAGATGTCATTCAATATATTATACAACCTACATATGCTATAGTGTAAGTCTAGTATATTACTAGTGTAAGAGTATGCACCACCTGATATGTGCTTCTCTGGTAGCTCAGCTGGTAAAGAATCTGCCTGCAATGCAGGAGACCCTGGTTCGATTCCTGGATTGGGAAGATCCCCTGGAGAAAGTAAACGTTACCCACTTCAGTATTCTGGGCTGGAGAATTCCATGAACTGTACAGTCCATGGGGTCTCAAAGAGTCGGACACAGCTGAGTGATTTAAACCACTCAGTGATTTAAACTACTTGTATTATATATACTTTATAATGCTATATTATATTACAGTTCCTGCCAGATGGCATGTATATGCTTTTCTCTATATAATACTACAGCTATAGGCAGAGAAGCATGTTTTTCTTGGACCTTATTGACAAAAATTTCTGTTCATCAAACCCATTCCACACAATTGTCATGAACCGAGGCATATTTGTCATTTGGTTTTCAGCAATCAGCAACAACCTGGAGATCCCAAGACTAGAGAAAAAACTCAGATACTCTACCTTGACTCAAACCAGAAAAGAATATATCTTTTAGAGTTATAGCTATAAACCTATCATAGAATAAGGAGACATACCAGCATGTTGACTGAGCACTTTTAGGGAGTGAGTAGAGAGAAAAACAAAGGGCTGAAAATTTTCTTCTTTACAGACAAATAAAACAAAGCAACCGAAATGAAAAGTGTAGGGAGTCAGACAGACCCATATACTCACCTGCATTGGAGCCAGTCAAATTATAACGTGCATTCAACTTCTTGATGATATTCTCGTGGATTTGGTACCACTCACTCTCTGTATTACACCTGTGAAATCATGGCCACTCTGTTAAGCTTTGATGACGCATGAGATGACTTTCCTACACACCTGCCCCTTTTCATATAACCACTATAATGTACTTCCTTAAACCTCCCTGCAGTTCTCAACACAGAGAACATGGCTTGGCTTAGCTGCCCCAAGATAGGCAGGAATGACCGTATCTGGTAATGCATGACCAACTACTTCATGAAGTGGCTGAGATGAACAATTCAGGTTATGAGAAGCTCAGAGAACAATGCATGCAGTGGAAGGAAGTACAGGCTAAGATCCTGACTCCCTGGATTTGGATCCTCACTATTAACTGAGCTACGTTCTTTGGGTGAGTTACTTATACTGTGCCTTGATCTGTTCGTTTGTGAAATGGGGGTAATATACTAGAACACTGAACAAGCTTGGGTTTAGGATAATCCCTGCATAAAGTAAATGCTCAGTAAATGTTATTTCTCGTTATTGAATCTCCACCTATTATATCATGACCAAGTTGGCTAGCATCAAAATGCAACTGAGGTTAACACAGCTTGCACTGGCAAAAACCTGGTGGGATTTACTGAAGGGTAATTAAGGTAACTCTTCCAGACTTTCTACTTCTAGGCCAAAAGGCGTTTCTCCATCTCTCACTCTGACAGCCGTCTGTACCTTAGTCTTTCAGCTCTTGTCTTTCACCAGCTCATGCTAGAGTTCACCTAGGAGACTCTGAAGATTCTTGAGAACTGGATCTGGGACTGGTAGATACCTGTGTTCCCCTCAGTACTTTGAACACTGTAGGTGCTTAAAGAAAATACTGGCTACATGAATGACTGAATGGATATCCCTCTGACTGTTACTCCTGATGATTTGTTAATATCTGGGTCTGCTCTATTCTTACTGCTGAGACTGCCCCAGTTAGGCTGGGGAGACCCTCCCTCATCTGAATGTGTTCGTAAATTCACTACTATCTTTCACTAGCAACAAAGGCTCCCTCCCAAGGGTCCTGACAATCAAAGATTCTATAACTATCAATCAAAATATTCCACCCTATAGTGACTTCCTCCTTGTGATCTCATCTGTAGCCAATAATTCACAATGCGCTTACATATTTATTTATTTCACCGCCATAAGCTTTTCCAGGATGAACTGGATGGAGGTTATTTTTGAACCAGTTAATGGTAGGATAGCAAATAAGAGCACTGACACTGCTGCTGCTGCTACTGCTGCTAAGTCGCTTCAGTCGTGTCCGACTCTGTGCGACCCCACAGACGGCAGCCCACCTGTCTCTGGGATTCTCCAGGCAAGAACACTGGAGTGGGTTGCCATTTCCTTCTCCAATGCATGAAAGTAAAAAGTGAAAGTGAAGTCGCTCAGTCGTGTCCGACTCTTAGCAACCCCATGGACTGCAGCCTACCAGGCTCCTCCGTCCATGGGATTTTCCAGGCAGGAGTACTGGAGTGGGGTGCCATTGCCTTCTCCACACTGACACTGAGAAGGCTGGAAAATTAAGGTGAAATAAAACCATTCCACTTGTCCAGCTGTAAGATACCAAATTACCACTTAGTAGCCCCTGCTCCTAGTTTTCTTAGTTCAGCTCAGTGGGGAAGGAAGAAAGATAGCTTGCTTCCTATTAAATAGTTAAGGGACTCTAGAATTCATGCTTTTAATCTACAAAACTCCAAATAAAATAAAAGCTCCTAAAGTATGTGACTGAAGTATCTTCCAGGCTCAGACAAGGTATTTCTTGCTATTCTCTGTTTCAGTTCCAGTTTGGTCTAAGGATTTGGTCCCCTTAACAAATAGAAATTTCTTCCAAATTGTTTCTAACAGTCACTCCTCTAAAATGTTTTAATAAACTCTAGCTTCTTTTTCATCTACAATAACTGTTTTGACTGCCTAGCTTTCATCCTGGAATGGATTCATAAATTGCTGATCTGTAATTTTTAAGGGATCTCTCTTGCATCAAGAATAACCCAAACCTTATTTGATATTTATGAAAAAACAGACAATAACTACAAAGAGCAGTACAACTTAATTTCAGGAGAATGAGTATCTCCCACAGAACTGGAATTCGTGGGTCTTCCTTGGCTGGTTGCATAATCAAGAGGGATGCAAGGAACTCCAGGTCCCCCAGTTTTCCCACTGACAAGATAAATCTAACATTTCCTATGCATACCTAGAAAGATCACTCAAAGAAACAAAGAGATTGCATTTGTGAGAAATTTTAGTTTTTCTTAAAAAGCAAGGTCACCTAACAGCATCATTGTCACATCACTAGACGGTGGTGTGAAATAACACCCTGAAACATACGACCTGGTAACATGAGAGCTCACGTTCTGAGTTAGGCAGTCCTGACTTCACAGCTGGTTCCTGTTCTGATTAGTTAGGTGATTTGGGGTGCTATTTAGCCTCTCTGTCCCCTTATGTGGAAAACAAAGCCAACAGCATCTGCTTCATGAGTTTGTCATGAAAATAAAGTGACATGACACATGCAAAGTGCTTATTAACATGGTTCCTTGCACACAGTAAGCACAAAGTAAATGGTGGCTATTATCATTAGTATTGTTGCAATTAAACTATGTTTCACAATCACCAGTAAAATTTAGAAAGGGGATTATACTGGATTTACGCTCTACTATGGGCTGGCAGGCATCCCTGACTCGATGGACATGAGTTTGAGTGAACTCCGGGGGTTGGTAATGGACAGGGAGGCCTGGTGTGCTGCGATTCATGGGGTCGCAAAGAGTCGGACACGGCTGAGCGACTGAACTGATGGGATAAAAGAGTAGCATGCTTTACTACCCAGTAGTATCACCAAAAGTTCTCAAGTTTAATATCAAGGTCATAGATTTTATCACTCTTAAAAGAGACAAAGAGAGTTTCTAGTCCTAAACCACAGGCTATAAGTGAACCTTTGTCATCTGATTAGCAAACATGTGGTGCAGGTCCCAGGGCCTCTGGGTAGAAGATGGATAAATCCAAGAAATCCTGCAGCGGTTGTCAAAAAGCAACCTGAGGTATATATCCCATAGGTAGTGGGCCACGTGGGTTCCCTCCACATTGGTACACGCTGCAACAGCCGGAACAGATAACAAAAGCAAGCTCACTCACAGAGGAGGTCAGCAGTGTGGTCCTCAAATCAGGAATGTGGATCCCAGATCCCCCATTCCCAGTGCATCTGCTCTGAGGATGGCACCGTGTGTCATCTCTCCATTGTCAGACCTGCGGGCAGGTGCTCAGGGAAGGGCAAGCGAAAACCATGTGCCTTTTTAAAAACTTAGGGTGTGGAGTACATTAAGTGGATTTTCTTTGTGGAATGTTCAAACTGAACTGTATCTGCTGCCACTGACCCTCAAAAGATGCATAAACCACGTTCTGAGGATCTTATTTGGAAATAGTGTTTTTACGCAGATAATCAAGTTAAAATTAGGCTGTTTAGGGTGGGTCCTAACCCAGTATAACTAACTAGGCCCATATAAAAAGGGGAAATGTGGTTATAGAAACAGATACACACACCTGGAGAAAGTCATGTATGATGAAGGCATACATCAGGTCATGCATCTACAGGACACCAGAAACCAGGAGAGAGAAGCAGGGAACAGAATCCCCCTCACAGCCCTCAGAAAGAATCAGCATAGCCAACACTGTGATCTGGGAACTGTGGCTTCCATTACAGTGAAACCATAAATGTCTGTGGCTTAAGCCTCCTTGTTTATGGTGCTTTGTTAGGGAAGCCCACAAATGGGCTTCCCCGGTGACTCAGTCAGTAAAGAATCCTCCTGCTATGCAGGAGACCTGGGTTCCATCTTTAAGAAGATCCCCTGCAGGAGGAAATGGCAACCCACTCCAGTATTCTTGCCTGGGAAATCTCATGGACAGAGGACCCTGGCGGAATATAGTCCATGGGGTTGCAAAGCATCAGATACGACTTAGCGACGAAACCACCACATAATAAACTAATAATACATAAAGTAAGAGGGGAATCACCCAATCTGAACTTCCTTTTTCTTAATTATAATCAGTTTATGTTAAAAACTATTTCCATTTTCCAAGAACAAATGAACTTTCTGAGGGTAAAGATATAACAGGTTTTAAATTCTTGGGAGGTATTCTATGCAGGGGATGGTCCACCCAGTGGGTAAGCTATCTATTCTTTTTGGTTCTCAATTTCATAATCCTCTGAAAGGCAAATGACGATTTGTAGGCTCAATTGTAGTAGGCCTAGAGATGATTAAGTTTTTGAGGAATGGCTTAAACTCTGTGCATCCCTGGCTCTTCCATTACCCACAGAAAGCAGGATTCACCACATAAGATCCCTATGTACCCCCATGCCCACCCCAGCCCACATCATGTGCAAGCTCCTTACATGTACACTTTCAGGATGAGGTCATCTTTCGTCTCTCCAGTCAGCAGGTCAGCAATGCTAAGAACTGCACAGCCAAAGGGTCGCCGGTACTGGACACTGCAGGCATTCTTTTTTTCTCCTGCCCCCATTCGACCTGTTCAATTAAAAAGCACACCTAGTTCAAGGAGCCATTTGATTAATCCAGCTTAAGACGAGACACATACAGCTCTAACATAAGCCTATGAAATGTAATGGGTGATGGTAAAGACACAGATTTGGAGCAACTGTTGCCTCCATTCTGAACTCTCCCCTCAGACCACATAGTTGTGTGACCTTGGGCACGCAGTGCAAACTCTGGCCATTGGCTGTTACCTATAAAACATGAAGACTGAAGCTGAGCCCAGGTGTGGGTACCCTTCCCGAAGCATTCATGAAGGCACCCCAGGAGAATCGCATCTAAAAAGGCAGTAGGGGTGCCTATTTCATTTTCTACTTGTAAGATTCTCCATATTTCAAAAAATGATTTCAAACATTTCACCTCTGAAAAGAAGTGATTTGAGATTACCTGACGGTATAGCAAGTAAGCACAGGTGAGCAAATGAGCATGTTCTTTCCCAGCTCAGTAAGCAGGCTGAGATCTCCAGGGATCCTTTTTTAACTCTGACATGGTTTCTACTTGTTTAAATTGTTAGACATTTCAAAATCTGTGGTTGAGATACTGTTTTAATTTATTGTTGCATTTAATTACCAACGGGTTATTTTGAAAACTGAAAGCAAAAAGCACACTGGAGCTGTAACATAACAAGCTAACGTGAGGAGAAATAATGAAAAAAGTCTGCCAGTCTGTTTCCAGATGCTAGGGAACAGATCTGCACGTTGTTTCCATCTGACTGAAGTCCTGCTACAGCATGTCTGCATGGCTCTAGTACTTTCCAAATCCAACGCTAAATAGAAAAAAAGAGAGGAATGGCAGTATTCAATTTGGCTTTCATTCTTCAGTAATAAAGGAAAACTGCCCCTCTGATATATCAATTTCAGAGTAATATTTATAAATAGAAGCTGGAATACCACTTAATGGTGGTAAAAACCACAGAAAAAAAAAAAAAAGAAGAGGACTTCCGACATAATGAAAAGGATTTTTCCCTTTTGAAGTCCCTTTTGAATAATTAATGTGTGACAGCCTTGAAATGTACTTTCTCGGATGATGTTTCATTTTCATTGGTATGTTACTAATATATTGATTAACAGGCCTAAGGATAATAAGAGTGCTGATTTACAATGAAATCATGTACTAGACTCAACACTATAAAAAGAGTTGAGAGGACTCCTCTGAGATCAGGGACCGGTGTTTACTATGTGACATGCATGGGTTTGGAGAGTCATTAGGTATTACCATATAGGTACAGGGTTTTCCAGGTGGTACAGTGGTAAAGAATTCACCTGCTCATGTAGGAGATGCAAGAAGTGTGGGTACGATCCCTGGGTCGGAAAGATCCCCAGGAGGAGGAAATGGCAACCCACTCCGGTATTCTTGCCTGGAGACTCCCATGGGCAGAGGAGCCTGGCGGGCTGCAGTCCATGGGGTTGCAGAGTCAGCTACAACTGAGAGCACATGCAGGCAGCACAGGGGCTCATGTAGGTACAGGCTTATTAGCAGGGTGAATACGTAAACCTGACTACTGGGAATTCAAGAATAGTAAGCAAAACAGGGACAATAAATGTAATGAAGGCTGTGGTAGGACTAACAATTATTAGGGCAAAGGTTGTTCCTCCAATTACATGAATTAGGAGGTGTCCAGCTGTAATATTAGCTGTTAGCTATATAGCTAGGGCTACTGGTTGGGTAATACGCAAATAGTTTCAATAATTACAAATATACTGGTAAGAGGAATGGGTATTCCCTATGGTAGAAAATACATGAGATGCTTTTGTTTCATGGTGAAAGCCTATAATGATTGTTCATGATAAAAAAGGGATAAATATACCTAAAATTATGAAAACTTGTGTAGTGGGTATAAACAAATGTGGTAAAAGACCAACTAAGTTTGTTGGGCTGATAAATAAGCAATATAAGTATTTCTGTTCAGGCCTGCCCTTTATAATTATGAATGGCCATTATCTGTTTTGTTGCAAGTTGAATCAATCACTGCTAAATAGAAATCATGCAGTTATTTATGAATCTAGTGTGGGGAAACTATTTATCTTTATTTCCTCCCCTTTTTTCCGATCAAAGACGAGGCCTCAAATTCCAGGCCAGGTACTGTTACTCCAGCTCTCGGCAGCCAGTGCAGGTCAGTGTGCCCTTTTCTTATTAAGTCTATACAAGGAATAATCTAGAAAAAGTTCTTACTCTTTCTAGAATAATTCTTCTACTTGCCCCTGATAGACAAGGATCTTCCACTCCTTTATTTCACTGAAGCAGATTAAATCTTAACTTTTCTGAGTTTCTTACCTTCATTATTATTGGACTGATCATCAGGCAAGTTTTTGCAGTAATGTCAATATAGAATTAATTCGATCAAAGCTTAGGGAAGGAAGGTAGGTAATTTAGGATTCAACCTTCATTCTGATGACTTAATGATCATAAATAGCTTAGTAAAATATACAGCCACTAATCAAATGCCAGGTATTTGAAAGGCAGCCCTGTGCTGGGTAATACTATGCAGTCGTTTCCTCAGCTGTATCCTGGGAGTGAAGGACAGAGATACCCAGCCCATGGGCAAGCAAGACATGTGATCATTTTCTACCACCAAAAGCCTGTAGATACTTTTCTAAAAGTTCTGAAAGCTAGAGTGGTTTACTTTTTATCTCAAATTTGTAGAAGATTATGTTCAAATTGTATCCATGTTTACATGAAGATATCCAAAATCACATTTTACATTAACAATTGCTGTGACAAATTTGAATAAATTTTTTAAAAACCACAAAGAATTCCATAAACTGCACCCCTGCCATCCTGGGCACAGACAGAGGCTCTATCTCATAAACAAACAGAAACACGCATTACAACTTTGCCAGTTTTAAAAGACTCTTTCCAATTTCTACACCCCATACTCATGTATAAAAAGAAAATTAAAACAAAACCAAAGACAGTTCACTTATTTATTTATTTCTACTGCCCCTCAAATATGAAAAGAAGATAAAATTAAATGGGTTTTTCAAAACAGACTTTTATGAGGAAAAAAATGCTTAGAAAATCTTTGTTGAAACAACGTTTTATAGTCTCTCTCAATGCAAAATGGGGTCATCGTGTGTATAAAATAAAAAACCATTAAAAAAAAAAAAATCACCATGCAGGACTGCATGGTGAGATATCACTATTCTGCAGAAGTTTTCCTCAGCAAGTCATGTAACAGTTAGTGAGGAAGGAGAAGCCAGTTCTCAGTATCAGTTGGTTAGCTTTCCTAGAGAAATGACTTAGGTTCCACCATGTATTTCCTCTGGCATAAAATGCCTGCTTTTAGAGGTCTTACATGCGTAAACCTAGTGACCATATTTTGGTTTTGATGTGCAAGGGCATCATAGAACACTGAAAGCGTGTTCTGCAAGAGGTTAGTAAGTGTAACATTATATAAGTGTTTCCACAGTCAAATCAAATCTGGAGAGAGCTAGGGTCAACAAAGTTAGAGAAGCAATTTTATTCTTCCCAGTAGGATTTCTCAAGACTCTTTAATAAGCTGACAAAATTATACAAGTGAAAAATATATATACAGCATTCAATTTTCCGTAGCCTTTTTCTTATAGCACCTTGTGTAATAATGTTCTGCAGCCTTCCACACTTTGGGAAATGCCAGTTGGTGTACAGTTTTCATAAATGTGTAGAAAATCCAGCTCCTAAAAGTTTAATGTATGCTGTTAACAGAAATTAGAATTTGAGTAGACAAATACCAAGTGTATGAATCCAATATTTTTAGAAAGTCCAATAAAACTAAATGAAATGCAGCAAACTAACTAATGACTTATATGGAGAGAGAACAAACTCTATTTATGGCGGTGTGAGAGTCTGGGGAGACCAGAATCCCAAATTCTGCGAATATGGGATTCAGATCTTGCTTGGACTTCTTTTTGACCCAGACAGCACATAAATCACAAGTACACAGAAGCCTCTGGGCAGTTCTCCCCGTCATGCTCCTATCACGCCAAGTGTCACACCTACCGATTCGGATGATGTGCACAGTGATGTAGATGTCCTTTCTGAGCTCGCTGCTCCCCAAATCCTACCGAAAAACAAAGTCTGGTCATTGTAGAACTCATCCTTTAGGCAGAAACACTTGAAGGGATAGCACATTATTTTAACAAATAACAGAAGAAAGACAAATATGAGCATTCTTGGATTTTTTGGAGCAGAAGCACATAATTCAAATCCTGTTCTAAAAATACCACTGTGATCAACTTTACTGTAAGCCTACAGATGTCAAATAAGACTTAAAAAAGAAAAGCCCATTCTTTTTTCAGTCTCTAGCTCACTCATTCTTTAAATATTTCTTAAATACATACTAAATACCACGTGCCACTCTGAGCCCTGTCACACTGGGCTTCAGCCATAAAGAACAGGCTCTCATACACACTGATGGGACAAAGGTGTGATTGTGAAAGCTGGCATTCAGATTTCAGGGCATCATTGTAATTTACACTCTTCCCTGGTGGCTCAGACAGCAAACAATCTCCTGCAATGCAGGAGATCCGGGTTTGATCCTTGTGTCAGGAGGATCCCCTGGAGGAGCAAATGGCAACCTACTCCAGTATTCTTGCCTAGGAAATCCCATGGAGAGTGGAGCCTGACGGGCAAAGAGTCAGACACCACTGAGCAACTAACACTTTCATACCACTTTCACTGTAATTTATGTGTTATTTACAAAGTTTCAGCAAATCTACTATGTTCTCTCATAATAACTTACGTCTCTTAAATAAGATAAAGTACTTAAGAAAGAATCTGCCTCCTTGATAAAACAAGATCCACTTACCACGAAGAGAGAGCAGTGTCGTTCTGGTTTATCTGGGGCTTTGGGAAGCCCGTTTCTATTTAGCCTCAAGAAAAATCTCTCGCTACAAGAGAAAAGAAGTTGAATATTTTTAGAATTAATTAATATTTAAGGACTCGTCACCTTTCTAGCTGCTCTTTGTCCTAAAGGTTAAACTCAAAATTTTTTAGGCTTTTCACTGATATCAAAACTGTGTATATAAATTAGAAGAGTACCCAAGACAGTAAACATTTGCTTCACTTCTGACAAAGCTGGCAAAGCAGAATGTGCAAAAGCAGAAAACATACATATGCAAACAAACAAAAAAATTAACTTTTAGAAAGCTTCCATATCCATGAAATCATCACTATTACTTTAAAAAGTAGAAACAAGGACACTAAAAGGAAAAAATCTGACTTAACATGTTCTGTGTATTTGTACCTAAGATTATTTTTCATGCTTTGCGTCACAGTACTTACTTCACATCATACATGAACATTATTCCGAATGCTAACAATCCATTAGAAGGCTTAGTATTTTATGCTCTTATAAACCTAATCCAAAACACAAAAAGAGAGACCAGGTAGTGAAACCTAAATATTCTTTGGTCCACAAAGGAATAGAAGACCTCACAATGCCTGCAGAACTTACAATTCAAATTGCAGGAACACCTGGATTTAAATACAAATAATGCTGTTGATCAGCCACTAATTCATTTCAAGGTAATGTGTTACAATATTTATATTAAAAAAAAAATAAAATGAGTATCACCTCTGCCCCCCACATTAATGTACCAGCTACCACAAGCTTCTGAATTTTAATATCCTGGTGCCCAGTATAGAATCAAATGGCTGGCTGCCTCAGGCAGAGAACATACAGCTAAAATCTCCAAAATGTGAAATTAGCAAATGGCTAGCCTTGGTCAGTAGCTTCCTTCAGTCTAGGGATCAAGCAGAGAAAGGGAGAGTAAGGCATTAGGAAGGCTCAGACCTTTCCAAGTCTCCATGCATATTCATCACTTGGTTCTTGCCATAAATAATGGCACTGTCTTCCAAACTCTCCCTTCTCCCCATAGGGGGAGAAATGAGAACCATAATCAGATCTCTAAGGAAGCATATGGTTTTAAATTTATGGCTGTTTTGGAACATTTTTATTCTCTTTTGCCATCTAAATCAAGACAGATATATTTAACAGATTCAACTACCTGGCTCACTCTGTCCTTTTTTAATGCCTATCCCTGATCTTCCACACAACAAAGGGCAAGCAATACACATGTCTATGGGGTCACTTCCTGCACCTATTACCTATGTGTTATCCCACAGAGCAGTGGCTGATGAGATCCGATGAGGAAAATATAACTTGCTGCAAGGATTCTCAAATGAAGCATACAAAGTTCCCATATAATTCTGAGGCAGAAGCTGGAAATGACAGATTCTACCAAGACTGCAGAGTTAAATTAATCTTATTCAATTGTCATTTACTATAATTCATAGCAAAGGTGATGAAGCTCACCTCAGAGTGGAAGAATATTCACTATTATTTCAAATTTAAGATGTACTAAAAGGAAATGTACAAAAATTCATCTTGGGGAAACATGAATTACACTTTAAAATAATCATACCACTAGGTAATACTATTTCTTTAAGAAAATACTAGTTTATTTGAGAATGGGCACTCTGCTAAGGACTTTACATGGATTAACCCCTTTTATCCTCACAATGCCCTTGGGAAGTTGGTACTCTTATTATGTCATTTTATAGTTGGGAAAACTAAGAAATAGTAAATAGTTTTGTCCAAGATCACAGAGCTGATGTGTGACTGAGTAGGAATTCTATGCCACATAATATCTACCGTCATTTGAATGCTATAAAATAAATTCTTTCTCTGCTTCATAGAATAACTGGGCATATTTACAGAACATTGAGATACAGAAGAAATTCATCTGTAAGGGACACCCACTGACTCAGTGAAGCCTGGTCCTAACTCTCTCCATACTCTTTCTGGGCTAAACTTGATTTAGTAGGTTTCAAAGCCATCCCTGGTTTGAAAGTGTTCCTTCGTAATTTTTTTAATGAAGTATTCTTAGAAAAATGATTTTGGAAATACATTTTACTAAACAAATGTGAAGCTTCAGAAAGATTTTAAGTATTTGGTTTTAGTTGGTCAAAACTCTTAAAGTTTAAGACCAATATTTGGTTTTGCTTCTTGGGCAGCATCTACTGACGTATTTATTGATTATATTTTAGCCCAAAATGAAAGCAGTGTGATCATTTTCCCCTTTTCTGATTATAGGCAGCATGCTCTATTCTATATTTTTGAGATGCATTTATGTTTGAGACTCCTCTTTATCCAGACGAAAACATTTGAAACAAATGCCACTTTATCTTCTGAAAGATCAGTCAAAATGATAAATAACAATAATATTAATTACAAAAGTCAATACAGCATTCCAGATATTGAGACCTTAACTTTAATGTTGATATAAAATACTATTTTATATTCACAAATTGTATCAATATTTTGGTGAAACGTTTTCTAAAGCATTCCATTTCAGGGATTCCTTTTGCCCTGTCACTATTTTAATTTCACTAGTCTAGACAGAATCCTGATTATGCAAGTATTATATCATATCCTGTTTCAGAAAGAATATCAATATTTACTAAGCCATATCCCTTAACTTAAGCATGCCTTCAGTCTAAAAATAGACTGAAGATGGGTAATACGGAGAAAAAAGTCATGTGCAATTTTCGTAAAACACAGACTTCTAAGAGGGGGAAAAACTCTCTTCTGGTCAATTAAACAAAATCTTTTTTATTCATCCGGTGACAAGTTGTTGGTATACAAATTCAATTTCTTTCAGCTTTGGTGATAGAGCAACCACTTAATTGGCAAATGGTTTCAGAAGAAAAAAAAAAGAACTATAGCAACACATTTCAGAATCTTTGAATTACAAATAAATACCCACCCACATGCTCACCAGGTGGTATTAGTGTTAAAGAACCTGTCACCCATCTGCAAGAGATGTGGATTCAGTTTTTGGGTCGGGAATATCCCCTGGAGGAGGGCATAGTAACTCTCTCCAGTTTTCTTGCCTGGAGAATCCCATGGACACAGTTCAGTTCAGTTCAGTTGCTCAGTCGTGTCCGACTCTGCGACCCCATGAATCGCAGCACGCCAGGCCTCCCTGTCCATCACCAACTCCCAGAGTTCACTCAGACTCACGTCCATCAAGTCAGTGATGCCATCCAGCCATCTCATCCTCTGTCGTCCCCTTCTCCTCCTGCCCCCAATCCCTCCCAGCATCAGAGTCTTTTCCAATGAGTCAACTCTTCGAATGAGGTGGCCAAAGTACTGGAGTTTCAGCTTTAGCATCATTCCTTCCAAAGAAATCCCAGGGCTGATCTCCTTCAGAATGGACTGGTTGGATCTCCTTGCAGTCTAAGGGACTCTCAAGAGTCTTCTCCAACACCACAGTTCAAAAGCATCAATTCTTCGGCGTTCAGCCTTCTTCACAGTCCAACTCTCACATCCATACATGACCACAGGAAAAACCATAGCCTTGGCTGGATGGACCTTTGTTGGCAAAGTAATGTCTCTGTTTTTGAATATGCTATCTAGGTTGGTCATAACTTTTCTTCCAAGGAGTAAGCGTCTTTTAATTTCATGGCTGCAGTCACCATCTGCAGTGATTTTGGAGCCCAAAAAAATAAAGTCTGACACTGTTTCCGCTGTTTCCCCATTGACACAGGAGGTCGCAAAGAGTCAGACAGGACTGAGCGATAAACACTTTCACACTTTCACACACTCACACACATTTGGAGAATGCCAATATGTTGCCTTTAAGGCCAGGGAAGAAACTAAATAAGTCAATGGCATTCCACCATGGCACATCTTCTAAAATTCTCTCAAAAACTTTTGTGGCCACCTACAAAGATATTTTCAACTTTCTACAGTTGAGTCAAAGAGTGGCAACTCTGATCAGAAAACAAAATTAGTTTTTGTCAATTTAAAAAGTGTCCTATTACCAGCCTGGAAGAGAAGGGGAGGTTGGGAGAGAATGGATACATGTATATGTATGGCTGAGTCCCTTTGCTATCTACCTGCAACTACCACAATATTGTTAATTGGCTATACTCCAAGAAAATAAAAAGTTTAAAAACAAAGCAAAAAAAGTGTTCTATTATAAGATATGCATACTTACTATTTCCATTCCCAGATATCAGCTAATGATTTTGTACCTTCTTGGTATTTAAAGACTGAACAAATACAATCTTTTAGGAAAAAAATACAAATTATTGGGTAGCAACGTTCGCTGTCTTCCATATAACATCTTTTACACTTCATGGCAGCGAAATACATGAAATTCTCCAGGGACATATCAATCAATGGGACCTTACCATCAGATGTGAGAGTCACCTAATTAACTTCAAGACCACTCTAGATTCTAGTCCATGCCATGTAACTCTGTCCACCATGCACATTCTAGGTCTTTATTATAACAACTATATTGTAATGGAAGTATCTATGGTGACATATTTTCAAATGGGAATGCCTCCTTCTTCATCATCAAACAATGAATTAGCACATAGAACACTTTCAGCAACACTGAAGAAATGGGATTTGATATTATTACTAGCAGAGAAAAATCATCATTTGACTTCCCCTTACAATGCTGTGTGCTCCCAGAGGAAATTTCACTGCCAGAGAAATTTAGTGTCCACCTGAATTCCTTGTGTGAGCCATTATGAATCATTGTGTGATAAATCAACAAGACTCAATTGTGTCTTTGGAAATAAAGAATGAAAAATCACAATTATTTATTATTTATAACGTGCCTTCTTCTAAAAAAAGATTTGAGAAAACCAAGATAGTGAAGTAACAGTGGGCACATTCATCCCCAGATATCCTGGGGAAAAATAGTACAACTCAAAATACACCCCATCCTGGTGTACATACACTTTACACAGATTTTTCTCTAAGTTTCATAATCACCCTATAAGGGAAGAGCCCCTCCCATCCCCGTTTTACAAATGAGAAAGCTGGAGTTTGGAGATAATGGGTAAGTTGGCCAAAGTTGCATGGTCAGTCAAGGGTGGAGCCAGGAAATTAATTTCCAGGGTCTGATTCCAAAGTCTCAGGTCTTAACCACAAAGCTATCTTCATAAGAACAGCACATCTCATAACAGACACAAAAAGAGCAAGTCTAACCATACCATGTGAACCCAGGGTTTTTATTGTGAATATGTACAATAAAATAAAAAAATAATTATTAAAAAACGCATGAAGCCAGACAAAAATAAATAAAGCCACAAAATTATCTGTGTTTAGGGAGTTTATGTCTATTTCAACAGCATAGTTGGTAGAAAAGTTCTTACCAATGATGCAAATAATGTGGGTGGCACAGTAGAGATCTGAAGACCCTAATGGCTTCTCTTCTCAGCAGGATAAGATGCTCCTATCTTCCCATGCCTCCTTCTAACACACAGAAGCAGCTGTCCTTCTAATGGCCCTACCTAGTGTCTTGGAGGCCTTCTGGACAGATGTGGGAGGGTCCTCCCAGCTTTCTGAGTCATCATATCAAGTGGCTCTCCAATACAGCATTCCTAGGACAATCATTTGATTTCATAGAGCAATGTACCCATAGTTAGGGATGACCAGCATCAAGGACATTTTTGTATTTCTCTATATGGATTTTTGTTTATAACTCTATAGCTCCCCTCTTATAAGAAGCAATGTACCTATAGTTAGGAATGCCTAGTGGTTTAATGTTTGTGAAAGTTACATAATGTATAGCTACCTAGTGCTTTAATGTTTGTGAAAGTTATACAACATATACTTTATACAATAATTTATGATGATAATATATTGAGGTTGAAGTCTGATTAATCCACAAAAATTGCAAAGAATACTTTCAAAATCATTTTGGACAGTTAAAACACTGAAATAAATTTATGTTCTCCAAAAGCAACAGTAACAAAAGAGAGAAAACACTTGGATGGTCGTGTTCTGGTACACAAACTGGAAAAAGAACTATCTGGTTCTGTTGTGCTTATACTTTATAGAGGGCTTCCCTGGTGGCTCAGCAGTAAAGAATCCACCTGCGATGCAGGAGACACAGGTGTCATCCCTGGGTCGGGAAGAGCCCTGGAGGAGGTCACAGCAGCGTACTCCAGTATTCTTGCCTGGAGAATCCCATGGACAGAGGTGCCTGCCAGGCTACAGTCCATGGGGTTGCACAGAGTCAGATACAACTGAAGCAACTTAGCACACAGGCATGCATATTTTATAAAACAGCTGTACCAAAAAAATACCCCATGTAGCATCTTTGAAAGAACCAAGTTCCTTGTCTTAAATGTAACTATGCTATGTGTGAGGAAAATTACTATTTATTGTACACTGAGTAGTCATGCAGGGAGATGCGCCAAGAACCAAGGAGGAAACATTCGGAGCAAGAAGATGGAAGGAGGAGAGGAAGGGGAAAGGCTCTGCTGAGTTGACTCTAGGGCCTCTCCCCAAAAGGCCATACTATATGATAGATGTTGATCTCCGTGCTTCTATTTCACTGTTTCTCCTGCATTTTCTCAAACGCTTTCTGATTGACTAACATTGTAAGCTGCTTCCAATAACCTGCGCAGGGAACTGTTACTATCTTCTTTCCTAGGACAAGTGGCAAAGGACAACCCAAGGAGCATTCTAAATAGTCACAATACCAGGAGCTGGTCCTGCCACTGACCAGGCAAGATACCCTAGCAAAGTGAGGGGAAAGTGCGCTAGCTGCCCTGGGGTGGCCACTGGACCAAAAGTTTCAGTGTTCACCATGGCACAGAAGAAGGGACTCTTGTCCAGGCCATCTGGTAATGTGGGTGTGCACAACATTCCCCTGGGGAGCTGTAGAAAGCCCAGGTCCCAGCCTGGGGATCTTGACTTACTGTACTATGGATGTAAAAGCTCCTTGAATATTTAAAAGCACAGTCACAGTTAACAGCCACAGTTTTGACCCAAATGCTTAAGCCCTAATGAGTCAGAATTGCTGACTGTCCTTTATGACCATCACATACACCAGGAAACAGGCAACACATGCCTGATATGTTCAGGTCAATGACTTCTCCCCTTTCGTCTCCCAACATATGACGGATGCAAACAAAGTGTTTCCTTGTCAATAAATAAAACCAACTCCTCAAGCAAGTCTTCCTAGAAAAAGCTATTAATATGCTTTCTAATTTTAAAAGTAAAGCAACACAAGGGTCATGAGCTCTTCTGACTGACTAAAGGGAAATGAAACAAGAAGGATCACTGATACCAGGTTTTCCACAGTAGTTTACGTAAAGAGCAGACAGATTCTGAGTTTTCTTTTTTAATATTACTGTCCAAACCCAGATTCACTTGACAAATATTTGAAGTTGAAGGACTAAGCAATCAACTAAAGGGATGCTTTATAAGGACAATAAAGGATTTTGCTTTAGTTGAACAATGAAAGGGAAGGTAATTTTTTAAACTACAGCCAATGCTGAACACCAAGCTGATTCTTTCTTACTACTTAGAATGACTTAAAACCATTTCATGTTTTTGTTTTTGTTTTTGTTTCCAGAGTATAAAGGTAGTTGAATCAGAACTCTTTTTAGGAAGGTAAAACTCAAAAAAGAAATGCAGTTTAAAGTTACAAATAAGTGATGTACAGACCACCTGCAGACCAGTGTACAGACCAATGAATGAAAGAAAAGATTTGGATCAACTGTTGATTGGACAAAACCCATAATGGCAATAAGTTCTAAAACGTTGATGTTCTAAAAATCCCATTGTTGAATTCAAGTTAAATCCTTAGAAACAGCTTAACTGTGCAATTGAGCAACTCAGGAAAATACTTGCTTGTGTCTATCTCTAGAGAACTCATTAAGAATTCCACTAGAAAAAAGTTCCTCAGAGAGGTAACTAAAAGTAGGTGATGAGACGATCTGGTCAACAGAACCAGGGACTGTGAAATAAGAAAGCCTGTTTATAGGCAGAATGTCTTATGCTTATTCTTGGAATTTTCATTAATTTGATTATGGTAAACACTGTGACATTTCGTGAGAGAGGAATCGCTCTGATTTATATACAGTAATTATTTTGACCTTTCTAACAATGGTTCTTTGTTAGGCAAAGTATCTATAATAAGGAATCTTGAAAGTAAAGCAAACCTGAGCTCTTTATAACTACTCTGGGTTGAAGCATGCAGTTCTTTGCAAAGGTAAAGGAAACCTTTATAAAACAGAATAAATAATGAAAATCCAAGTAATTCAAGCCCTGCAAAAACAGTAAGTAAAATGTCTTTCATACATCCATCATCTCAAAAATATGTCCTAAGTTTTAAAATGAAATAAGCCAAAATCAAATGTCCCTTTCAAGAGCTCACTGATACTGACAGATTCTTTATATTCATTACAACTTTAAAAAATGAAAACGTATGGTGGTCACCAAAGGGGAAAGGAATAGGGGAGGGGAGGGATAAATTAGGAGTATAGGATTAACAGATGTATACCACTATATATAAAAATAGATAAATAATAAAGATCTGCTACAAAGCACAGGGAACTATAATAATCTTTAATGGAAAAGAATCTGAGAAAAATATATGTATGTCTATAACGGAATCTATTTGCTGTACATCTGAAACTAATACAATGTTGTACATCAACTACAATCAAAAAAATTATCAACTATACTTCATCATTAAATACTATTTATTAACTAGATGATGCCTGCAATAGGACTTTCTAAAGGTCAAAGGCTTTTTCTTTTTAACCAGGGAGCTACAAGGCCTCTACAATGATGTGCAAATATTCATGTGTATGAGAATAAGCACATTATTTTCTGAAGAGCTCTTCAGTGTTCATAAGTTGGAAAATGCACTGGGAAGTTTAGGAAGCACTGCTCTAGACACCACAAGTATTTTTTGTAAAATGAAAATAGCATATTGATTACCATGCACAGAGAAACTCTAGCGTTTAAAAATAATTCTTGACTTCAAGCTTAATAGTCTTTCAAAGAACAACAGAATGTAAGTTTTGGGAAGGCAAGAATTTTAAAATTTTTTATTCATTGACGTGTCCCCAGTGTCCAGATCAGTGCCTGGCTCTGAGAAGGAGACCAGTAGTTGTTTGCTGAATGAATGAAGATCAGTGATTCAACAATAGCACGTAATCTCTGATGCTCAACAGAAATAAAAAGATGCAGTCTCTGTTTAGCTTTTTTGTCAAAGATCTCCAAATGGAAGTACTTAGGAGAAGATGCTACACAGATTTTCCTCAGTTTATAGGGTTATGTCCTGATAAACCCACTCAGCTTCAACAGAGTACTATAGCTCACATGGCTAGCCCAGGGAAAGATCAAAATCCCAAGTACAGTTTCCAGTGAATGTTCATTGCTTTAATGTTCATCACTGTAAAGTCAAAAAAACCCTATTGAAACACTGTAAGTTGAGGACAGTCTATAAACTATCTGCCAGCTTTTATTTACTTTTTTTTTTTAAGAACAGATTTTGCAAATGATGCTCCCATAGAGACATATCTAAGAGCAAAGCTCTGATTAACACAAGCGAGCATGAAAGAAAACTATCGACTTTTCTGATGCACTCAACCTTGTGTTCTCTCTCTTATCAAGAAGCACATCCTCACTGGAGTGGAAGGAAAACAGCAAAAATTAAGCAATAATGACATGATCTTTTCATACTTTGCCTCAACAATAGTGAGAGATTTGTAAATTACTTTCAATGGCAACCCACTCCAGTATCCTTGCCTGGAAAATCTCATGGACTGAGGACAGAGGAGCCTGGTGGGCTGCAGTCCATTGGGTCACAAAGAGTCGGGCACGACTGAGTGACTAACACATTAACTGCATTAATGCCCAGCCTGTGTAGGGCATTCTGCAAGGTTCCGGGAACAGAAAGATAACAAGAGGGTATCCTTACCCTCAAAAAAGGAACTAACTAGGGCCATATCATGAACAATTCTATTGTTGGTGTTGAATCACTTACGAAACAAATGTCAGTGAAAAGCAAAGAAGTCCTGGCAAGGTGGGTTGCTCTGTGTAAGCATGATGTAGTTGAAATTTAGGGAAACTAAATTAATCTGAATTCCCTCTAGGCAGCAGACACAGGGCAGAGGAGGAAAGACACAGCTGATCAGAATCCTGGTGAAAAGAATACCAATCTGGTCATCCTTTAAAACACAGGAATGTGGGTTAAATCTGATCAATTTCTAAAACATTGCACAAAGTACCATGAGTCAAATAGGCCGCACAGTGTCTGGAGCTAAAGGGGATGAGAAAGTCAGTCTAAACCCACTTAGTCTATGGGTTTTCAGTTTTCTACCCCTTAAAATTCCAGTCACTTTTTCTTATAATAACATAATAATTTACAATTTCAGAAATAACTGGAATTGTGTGGCTCTTAAAATGCTACAGAGAAAAACAGTGCATCACTTCTATGCTGGGTGTTCTTGCAGCATGAACACAGTTATTTGTTTCTTTTAATTTACATCCTCCTCCTGGTCCATTTCTGAAAGTCTCTCCTATTAACATCACTGCACCTCTAGAGCAATATTTTTTTGTATGCAACATAATGTAACCAAAGAATCTGATTAACTTCGAAGTGACAACAATCTCAATTTTTGTGCACCTGCTGGAAGAATCAAATGATGGAAAAGATGTGGGAGAGTGGAAAGCACTCATGCCTTTAAACAGGAGGCCCGAGGGAAGGTCACTGTGGGGTCAGTGATGTACAGACACCCACAGAGAAATCTGTGCCAGCTCGTCTAGACACAGCAGGAAGCACGCTGGGCCGTATGGAATGGTTGATGTTGCCACAATCCAAAGAGGACCTCTGAACGCCTTCTTCTATTTCTGTTCTCAGTCATGCTCCCTGCATGCATGGCCAGTCAGAAAATTTCCCCTCCATTACTGCTTTACTTTGGAGAGGTTACAATTTCCAGTTAATTTTGTAACACAAAACTATAAAAAGAGATCTACACCAACCCTCTTTCTACATTCCAAACAACAAATGCTCCTAATTTATGTAAAAACATAGATGCTGAATTTGTGTGATCACACTATAATAAGTTGTAAATGAGGTATGAAATGAGAAATTCTAGCACAGTGCTCGAAGAATTAAAAAATCACATGTGATCTCTTAACTGTGTTATGTACTATAATACAGACACAAAAATATTAGCATTTTTTCTAAGAGTGGACTAAATAACTCTTCTCTCCAACAGCTGTGAGGCCTTGAAAAAATTTCCCAGTACCTAAGTCTTTTCAAAAGAAGCCTGAGTTCTTTAATTTTCTCTCAAAAATGAAAGACTTTTAGATCATGTCAGCCTCTGAAGAGACCAACTGGAAGTTACAGTTGTAATTTCTTTAATTCTCTCCTCATTATGCTAGATTCCCATTCTGTTTTATCCAAATGTGATGTGTCAGGCTCCAGCTCTACCACCTGATAGCTCTTTCCTGAGCACACCTGGCAAAAAGTAGCTAACTTGGGAGCCAGGAGTCACCACCAATTTCAGACATCTCTCTTGCAGGGGCCTTCCTGAACTCGGCGAGTATTCATCAGTAACTCACTTCCTATCACATTTTTGCTCAAAGGCCACTGACCTTGTTTGTGCAATTCACTTTCAGCCCTGAACTCCCTTTCCTTCTCTTTTCTGCTCTCCAACAGCAGCTCATTTTGTTCCTCCACTTTTCTTATAAAAGGTCAAGGCCACAGACCCATGCCCTCTTTTCCATTTCAACATCTGAAACCCATTCCGCTGCCCTCCTTTCCTCCCACACTAGTAGAAGCAGCAACCTTCCTCTTTCTCAAAATAAACTTCTTCACGTGTGTCCTGCATCCCTTCCTTCTGCCATCTGCTCCAGAAGTCACCCGTGAGTCTCCAGCAGGGTCTCATGCTACTGGCGTCCCACTGCTACTTCTATGACTGTAAGACAAGTGAATGAATGAACAAGGACATGGCGAGAGGTAACCCGCTATTCATGTACCTGTAGAAAGTCCTCACCTTTGGGAGGACAAACCTCTATTATTATTATTTTTTAAATTTATTTTATTGAAATACAATTGATTTATGATGTGTTAATTTCTGCTGTATAAGTAAAGTGACTGCTGCTGCTGCTGCTAAGTCACCTCAGTCATGTCCGACTCTGTGTGACCCCATAGACAGCAGCCCACCAGGCTCCCCTGTCCCTGGGATTCTCCAGGCAAGAACACTGGAGTGGGTTGCCATTTCCTTCTCCAATGCATGAAAGTGAAAAGTGAAAGTGAAGTCACTCAGTTGTGTCCGACTCTTAGCGACCCCATGGACTGCAGCCTACCAGGCTCCCCCATCCATGGGATTTTCCAGGCAAGAGTACTGGAGTGGGGTGCCACTGCCTTCTCCAAGCAAGGTGACTAGGTTATACATATATATATGTATATATATACATACATTCATTTTCATATTCTTTTCCATTATGCTTTATCACAGTATACTGAATTTAGTTCCCTGTGCTATACAGGAGGACCTTGTTTTGGACTAACCTCTATTAATTCAGAGTTTCTGGGAACCTGGTCCTTATATAGACATAGGATTTTGCTTAAGCATATAAGGTATTTCCTCTCACAGAACATTCATCTTCTAAAAGTTGCCTATTTTCTTGTATATATGAGTCAGACTTTACACTTTAAAGACAATATTACTATATTTGTTACTATAATACTGAATGTCCTAGACCTTCAGAAAACATTCCTGTTAAGTTCTGCCAAATACAATATCAAAAATATTATTGTCAGTTCATAGGAACCCAGGAATATTATTCCAAGCAGAATGGAATCCAAACCATGTACAGGGCTAACGACTAGATCAGATTAATAAATCTATCATCTTTCAAAGAAACTGAAAAAAAGGACTGCCTTCAATGCTTTACTGTTTGTATGCATAAAAAATTGATAATTTTAAGGAGGTAATTCACTAATCATACACACTATATGCTAAAAGGTAGACCAAGCACCCACAGATCTTACATCACAGGAAATTTACACCATTCAATTCTGCCACACTGCTCCACCTATTTCTCTCTGTTCTTCTTTCTTTCTTCTCCTTTTTCTTTCTCCCTTTCTTCCTTCTCCCTTTTTTCTTTCTTTCTGTTTTTCTGTTGCTAAAGTATTTAAAAGCAAATCATATCCCTGGATGCCATTCCACATGTTTACTAGTCTCTCTAAATCTTATGCAACTATAATAACATATACCTTAAAAATTAATAATAATTCCTTAAAATATATGACTTCTTTAAGAATTCAAGACCAAACACCACATATCATTTCTGGTTATGTTAAAGTGCATTTCCTAGCTTTTTGTTTTGTTTTAAATCGTCATCATCATAGCTTATAATTACTAACCAATGACCCAGTGTCAAGCATTAGACTAAGAGAAGTATATGCATTATCTCATGTAATCCTAAAACAATTCCATGAGATAAGTACTATTCTTATTTTTTTATGATAAGTACTATTCTTATCCTCACTCAGCAGACAAATAACAGCCATAAGAGACGTGAACTCATTTGCTGAGGCTGATGGAGCTACTGAATGACAGTGGTGGGTCCTCTGACTACAGAGTCTGACCATTTATGTACTATAGAATGGTACCTATAAGACAAGATATACATCTTGAGTATGGAGAGAATTTCAGATATATTTCATGGACCAGAATTGGGTCATGTAAAAAAAAAAAATCTGCGAGCTAGGACATGGAAGCAACCTAGATGTTCATCGATAGATGAATGGATAGAGTTATGGGCTGTGTGTGTGTGTGTGTGTGTGTATGTATGTATATATATGTATAATGGAATATTACTCAGCCATTAAAAGGAAAGCATTTGAGTCAGTTCTAGTGAGGTGGATGAAACTAGAGCCTATTAAGCAGAATGAAATTAGTCAGAAAGAGAAAAACAAATATCATACATTAACACATATATATATATCAGAGAAGGCAATGGCACTCCACTCCAGTACTCTTGCCTGGCAAATCCCATGGATGGAGGACCCTAGTGGGCTGTAGACCATGGGGTCGCTAAGAGTCGGACACGACTGAGGGACTTCACTTTCACTTTCCCCTTTCATGCATTGGAGAAGGAAATGGCAACCCACTCCAGTGTTCTTGCCTGGAGAATCCCAGGGACGGGGGAGCCTGGTGGGCTGCCATCTATGGGGTTGCACAGAGTCAGACACGACTGACTCGACTTAGCAGCAGCAGCAGCAACACATATATATGGAATCTAGAAAGATGGTACTGATGAACCTATTTGCAGGGCAGCAATGCAGACGCAGACATAGAGAAGACCTGTGGACATAGCTGGGGAAGGAGAGGGGTGGGACTAATTGAGAGAGTAGCATGGAAACATATACATTACCATATGTAAAACAGACAGCAAGTGCGGAATTTGCTGTATGACTCAGGGATCTCAAACCAGTGCTCTGTGTCAACCTAGAGGGGTGGGGTGGGAGGTAGGAGGGAGGCTCAAGAAGATGGGGACATATCTACATCTAGGCTGTTGATATATGGCAGAAACCAATACCATAGTGTAAAGCAATTATCCTCCAATTAAAAAATAAAAGAAATCTGTGCCTCACCAATAATATTCACCAGTTTTTCTTAAATGACAGACTTGAGTATACCGAAAAAGAAGGTAGTTTAGGCAATATAAAATTTATACAGAAATGAAGCATTTAATGAAAATGGAGAGTTTAACTGTGTGATGGTAGAAAAAAACATAAAACTTCAGTCAGGTAAGTGAGTAAGGCACCAGCAAGAAAGTCAACTTTATTTGAACTTAATTACTATGAAAAGACTTTTTGTATTTAATCACCAGGATAAGGCTTTTTTAGAAGCACTACTCTGCTGCTATTTTTTCAAAAAAAAGCCCACGCCAGCAGTTTGCACACACAAGCAGACCTATAATAAGCTGAGAACCCATTGGCAGCACTTAGTAGTAGGAATGTTAGTCGCTCAGTTGTGCCCAACTCTCTGCAATCCCATGGACTGTAGCCTGCTAGGCTCCTCTGTCCATGGGATTCTGCAGGCAAGATTAATAGAGTGGATTGCCCTTCTCTAGGGGATCTTCCCAACCCAGGGATCAAACCTGGGTCTCCTACATTGAGGGTGGATTCTTCAACATCTGAGCCACCAGGGAAGCCCTGGTGGCACTTAGGTCATATTAAATATATTCTCTGATAAGAATGAAATACATTAACAGATTAGCCTTAAAACTTAGAATACAGTAGTAACCAAAGTAGCAAAACTTATATGGGTAATAGTCAACAAAAGGACTATGTCATTTTCACTGGCCCATGTAACTTACACTCTCCTGTAGATTAACTGACATATTAATATGTAAATAGGGCTTCCCTGGTGGCTCAGATGGGCAAAGTCAACTGAAAGCCTTCTGAAAGGATTCATCATTCAAGAGGCCATTAAGAACACTTGTGCTTCATGGGAAGATGTCCAAATAACATTAACAGGAGCTTGGAAGAAGTTGATCCATCCTTATGGGTGAGTTTGAGGAATTCAGAACCTCAGTGGAGACAGTAATTGTACATGTGGTAGCAATAGCAAGAGAACTGGAATTAGAAGTGGAGCCTGAAGATGTGACTAAATTGCCACAATCTCACATTTATTTATTTATTTATTTTTACAATCTCACATTTAAACCTTGAATGGATGAGAAGTTGATTCTTAAGGATGAGCAAAAGTGGTTTCTTGAGATGAAATCTACTTCTGGTGAAGATGCTGTGAAGTTGGTTGAAATGATAACAAAGGATCTAGAGTATGATATAAATGTAGCTGGTAAGGAGGAGTTTGAAAGGGTTGACTCCCATTTTGGAAAGAAGCTCTGCTGTGGGTAAAAGGCTATAAAACAGCATTGCATGCTATAGAGAGATCAATCATGTAAAAAAAAGTCAACGAATAGAGCAAATTTCACTGCTGTCTTAGCTGAAGAAACTGCCACAGCCACCTAAGCCTTCACTAACCACCATCCAGATCAATCAGTAGCCATCAATATCAAAGCAAGATAGTTCAGTTCAGTCGGTCAGTCGTGTCCAACTCTTTTGTGACCCCATGAATCGCAGCACGCCAGGCCTCCCTGTCCATCACCAACTCCCGGGGTTCACTCAGACTCACGTCCATCGAGTCAGTGATGACATCCAGTCATCTCATCCTCTGTTGTCCCCTTCTCCTCCTGCTCCCAATCCCTCCCAGCATCAGAGTCTTTTCCAATGAGTCAACTCTTCGCATGAGGTGGTCAAAGTACTGGAGCTTCAGCTTTAGCATCATTCCTTCCAAAGAAATCCCAGGGCTGATCTCTTTCAGAATGGACTGGTTGGATCTCCTTGCAGTCCAAGGGACTCGCAAGAGTCTTCTCCAACACCACAGTTCAAAAGCACCAATTCTTCAGCACTCAGCTTTCTTCACAGTCCAACTCTCACATCCATACATGACCACAGGAAAAACCATAGCCTTGATTAGATGGACCTTTGTTGGCAAAGTAATGTCTTTGCTTCTTAATATGCTAACTAGGTTCGTCATAACTTTCCTTCCAAGGAAAGTTTTTTAATTTCATGGCTGCAATCACCATCTGCAGTGATTTGGGAGCCCCCCAAAATAAAGTCTGACACTCTTTCCACTGTTTCCCCATCTATTTCCCACGAAGTGATGGGACCAGATGCCATGATCTTCGTTTTCTGAATGTTGAGCTTTAAGCCAACTTTTTCACTCTCCTCTTTCACTTTCATCAAGAGGCTTTTGAGTTCCTCTTCACTTTCTGCCATAAGGGTGGTGTCATCTGCATATCTGAGGTTATTGATATTTCTCCCGGCAATCTTGATTCCAGCTTGTGCTTCTTCCAGCCCAGCGTTTCTCATGATGTACTCTGCATAAAGTTAAATAAGCAGGGTGACAATATACAGCCTTGACATACTCCTATTCCTATTTGGAACCAGTGTGTTGTTCCATGTCCAGTTCTACCTGTTGCCTCCTGACCTGCATACAGATTTCTCAAGAGGCAGGTCAGGTGGTCTGCTATTCCCATCTCTTTCAGAATTTTCCACAGTTTATTGTGATCCACATAGTCAAAGGCTTTGGCACAGTCAATAAAGCAGAAATAGATGTTTTTCTGGAACTCTCTTGCTTTTTCCATGATCCAGCAGATGTTGGCAATTTGATCTCTGGTTCCTCTGCCTTTTCTAAAACCAGCTTGAACATCTGGAAGTTCATGGTTCATGTATTGCTGAAGCCTGGCTTGGAGAATTTTAAGCATTACTTTACTAGCGTGTGAGATGAGTGCAATTGTGCAGTACTTTGAGCATTCTTTGGCATTGTCTTTCTTTGGGATTGGAATGAAAACTGACCTTTTCCAGTCCTGTGGCCACTGCTGAGTTTTCCAAATTTGCTGGCATATTGAGTGCAGCACTTTCACGGCATCATCTTTCAGGATCTGAAATAGCTCAACTGGAATTCCATCACGTCCACTAGCTTTGTTCATAGTGATGCTTTCCAAGGCCCACTTGACTTCACATTTCAGGATGTCTCGCTCTAGGTGAGTGATCACACCATCGTGATTATCTTGGTCGTGAAGATCTTTTTTGTACAGTTCTTCTGTGTATTCTTGCCACCTCTTCTTAATATCTTCTGCTTCTGTTGGGTCCATAGCATTTCTGTCCTTTATCAATCCCATCTTTGCATGAAATGTTCCCTTGGTATCTCTAATTTTCTTGAAGAGATCTTTAGTCTTTCCCATTCTGTTGTTTTCCTCTATTTTTTTGCAATATAGTCCACCAGCAAAAAAGATGAGGGCTCAGATAACGGTCAGCATTTTTTAGCAATAAAGTATTTTTGGATTAAGATATGCACATTCTTTTTTTTCCAGACATAACACTTCTGTACACTTAAAAAAACTATAGTATAGTGTAAACATAACTTTAATATGCACTAGGAAGCCAAAAAATCCGGGTGACTTCCTTTATTGTGATACTGACTTTATTTTAGTTGTCTGTGGTATTTTAGTTGTCTGTGATATCAAACCACAGGTTTGATATCTTTACACAAATCCCCTCTCCCTGATATTCCCAGTCCTGTACCCCAGTTTATACACATCCACACTCTGCCCTTTCTCCCCTTCTCTGGTCCTTGACTGGTCTTCCCACCTGCAATTTCAAGCTTGTTTCCTGATACCTCTTAAGGGACCTTGATCCAGACCTCCTTTCTTCTCTGAGTATACCCTTTCCTATGTTACTGGATCCTTCCTGTCAATTCTTAGTAAGCTCAAGCTTCTTCTACTTCAGTTCCTTAAAAAAATAAAAACAAAAAAACTTCAACAGACACCTTGCTACATACCGGTGATTAAAAAATTGGAAACAAACAGAATACTACTAATATTGAAGTTCATGAGAATGGGTATAGAAAAGTGATTAGGGATATGATGCCTGATGAGACAGCATGTTAAAATACGGTCTCACTGTATATACCATCTGTGTGGCTTTTGGCAAGTTATTAATCTCTCTGATTAATAAGTTTCCTCATCTGTAATAATGAGAACATAGTTAGTTTTCTGCATCTGTAGGCAATACATCTGCAGATTCAACCAACTGTAGACAGAAAATATTCAGGAAAAAAAAAACTCCAGAAAGTTTTCCAAAAAAGCAACTATTTAAACAGGATTTATATTTTATTAGGTATTCTAAGTAGTCTAGAGATGATTAAGAGTATATGGGAGGATGTGCATAGGTTATATGTAAATACTATGCCATTATATAAAACGGACTTGAGTATCTGTGGATTTTGGTACCTGAGGGGTGTCCTGGAACCAATTCCCCACAGATACCAAGGAAAGACTATATTAATAGTGCCTGCCTCCTGGGGTTGTTACAAGGGATACGTAAGTTAATATTTCTTAAACAGCTTAGAACAGTGTCTGGCACATGGTAAGCAATATGTAAGTGTTAGTTAAATGAAATGAATAGAACTGAATAAAGTACAATTACAGATGCTATCTAGGGAATTGATTCCTGACTTTTCTAGCTATACCCTTACAGCCTTGAGAAATTACAAACTTTCAACCAGACAGATGTGCTCTAAAAATATTTTACTCATATAAAACTTAATTTAGTAAATATTTTTTAAACTAAAAAATTCTTTTATGGTGAGAAATTATGTCAAAGACTGGGAAAAACGCACTCAAGAAAAGTATGTTATTTCTCCTTATAACTGAGTCCAGAGTATAGCTGTACCCACCATGCAAATGATATAAAACAAATGAGGAGGAAAAACTGGAAAATAAGCGCGGGCTAGGTGTACGTTAGCAAGATGCTGTTAGAATAAGTCTGAATCTTTCCCGTACAGTAAGAGGAGTCTGCAACACGTA
Source organism: Bos indicus (assembly GCF_029378745.1). Lineage (NCBI taxonomy): Eukaryota > Metazoa > Chordata > Mammalia > Artiodactyla > Bovidae > Bos > Bos indicus. The sequence goes on along the minus strand of NC_091763.1, from coordinate 56,695,066 downwards.
TTAGAGGCTTAATGTTAGAGGCCATCTTCACGCAGAAACTGTTTGGAAATACGAATGGGCTTTCTAGATATCATCCAGCATCAATGACAAACTGTTCTAAGTTTCTGTCAGAGAACATACCCCTCCTGGTGCTGTGGAAATACCATGTGCTTCACTGATCCACATGGTGAACTAGAAGGGAGTAATTTTCACGTGCTGACTCCTTTTGCATTTGACATCTCCAAGTACCGACTCAAGGTTTTCATCACGGGCACAGGGCAAGAGTCAGTGCTATTTTGCTATTCTTCAAGTATCTTGAGAAGGACTCAATTTCTAAAACAATTTCTATAGTATAGAATATTTCTGAGGCTTTATATTAGTTTCAGTGTTATCATTACCAATAACTTGTAACAATTTATTATCAAGGCTACCAGTGTCTGGAGCTTTCACTCTGGCTAATGAAATCTTGCTCAGTGATGGAAATGTCCAGAAGCCCTTGATGAGGCTGATGGGGTGGTGTTCAGAGGGCAGACTTTGGGGCCACATGGCTGGCCTGCCACTCTGCTTCACCTCTTACCAGTTTGGTAAACTCAGGCAAGTTTCCTGACCTTTCTGTGCCTGACTTCCTCACCTATACAGTGAGTGCATACAATATATTTCAAGTATTTAAAACAAATTCTGGAAGACATGCTTAATAAAATGCTGGCTGTTTGATTCTTAGAGGAAAGAAGTTAAATGAATAAATTCTAGCCAGTTGTCTGCCTTATGAAAGCAATAAACATATTTCTTTGCTAATCAAACCTCTACGGGCTTTGTACATGTTGGACACAACTGAGCGACTTCACTTTCACTTTTCCCTTTCATGCATTGGAGAAGGAAATGGCAACCCACTCCAATGTTCTTGCCAGGAGAATCCCAGGGATGGGGGAGCCTGGTGGGCTGCCGTCTATGGGGTCGAACAGAGTCGGACACGATTGAAGTGACATAGCAGCAGCAGCAGCATTCCCTGAATTATACCATCTTTTGCCTACTAAATTTCATTGTTTGGATTGGACTTCAAATGCTGAAAAAGAAAGAAAAATCATGATCTCTTCAGCAAATAAATTACAAGGAATTTAAAAGAGAGAGAGGGAAAGGAAACTACATATGAAAGGTGACCCGTGAAACTTAACCATGCAATGGGTGGACTTTATGTGGGTCTCATGAATCACAAATTCCTTATTTAGAATCAGTAAAACAATAATCATCGGTCAATAGCAGAATAAAATACTGACCCAAAACAGATATTTGATGATGTTAAGGGAATATTTATTGGGGGCGCGGCAGGGAAAGACAGTGAAGCCTGGTGCGCTGCAGTCAGTGAGGTTGTGCTGCAGTCAGTGAGGTTGTGCTGCAGTCAGTGAGGTTGCGAAGGGTTGGACATGACTTAGTGACTGAACGACAAGAATTTTTTTAGAGTTTTTTTCTTTTTTTTTTTTCAGATAGGTGTACCCTGAAATATTTACATATGAAAATTTGACCTCAGGGATTTGCCTCTGTATAAGCTGGGAGCAAAGAGGAGGACTGGAAAGGTATGTGCTGAGTCGATCACTGTTGTCACTGGTGGTGGGTCTGTCTGTGAAGCTTTATGACACTATTCTACTTTTTACTACATCTGAAATTTTTGAACGTAAGAAGTTTAAAAAAAAAAGTATGAGTTGACCTTAAAATACTCACACATTCATTGCTTTCTCTAAACCTCATCTGTTATAGGTGATAGTGATGTTATTTACCTCATTGTTTCTAAGATTACATGCCAGAGCACACTGGAGGGTTTATCTTACGGCCTGCCACGTGGTAAACCTGCAAATGTAACTCAAGGAAGTGAGAAGCAGTTATAATCTCTGTATGTATGCAAATCAAGAAATGAAAAAAATATACTGTTATACTTAAAGGAGAAAAACTGCTAACGAGAAAAAAATAACCCACACATCTCACACTGTATTCGCTGTTGGGCGTAAGAAGAAATACAACAATGCCTCAAATACCTTATTTTGGCTTTACACTACCTTTTTCTGAGAAGATGCAACTATTTTGCAATGCTCAGCTCTGCCAGGAGCAATGAAGGAAACAAGACTTGTCACCAGTTTCAAGATGAAGAACAAGACAGCGGTTAAGTTAAAGGGTCAGGGCAGCAGCTTTCAACTGCAGAGACAAGAATCAAGCCTGTCCTCAGATCTGTGCATCCCAAGGTCTCTTCAAAAGGTAAGTATGAATCCAAGCTACTCATAGCAAGGTTTTGAACACTCCCTAAAAGAATAATCACCACCATGTGAAACCTCAGAAAGTTAAGAAAAGAAATCTGAGATCCTTCCAAACACCTAGTAATTATGTATTTTCATTCTTCCTCATTCTTTTGTCAATCAGCTTCATAGAGATGAAGAGTTTGACAGCTGAGAGCCCATGGCCAAATTCATCAAGTGGAAGCAGGAGAGAGAGATTCAGGCTTGATTTCTCCTAGGGACATTCTATATCCTGTGTGTCACAGAGGGAAATGGAGACTAGAGAGAGAGAGGAAGCAGGATGGGAGTGGTAGAGGGAGAAAGGGGTAAGATGGAGAGAGGGGAAGCCTGGAGGGTGGAGGAGGGAGTCAGGCACAGATATAGCCCAATCACATCACAGACCCAGCTGCTGGGTGGAACCTATGAACTACTGAAAGAGTATTTTGGAAATTCTGCATCCAGGTTTTTTTCTTGCTTTCACCAAGTAAACAGGAATAAAAGAGGAGGAACTCTATCAATCAAAGCCTGAAGGAACATTTCAGAAAATCTCAAAATGTTTATAACAAGACAAAACTGAAAGACAAGCTAATATTAATCTTCAGATCAGATCAGTCGCGTCCGACTCTTTGCAACCCCATGAATCACAGCACGCCAGGCCTCCCTGTCCATCACCAACTCCCGGGGTTCACTCAGACTCATGTCCATAGAGTCAGTGACGCCATCCAGCCATCTCATCCTCTGTTGTCCCCTTCTCCTCCTGCCCCCAATCCCTCCCAGCATCAGAGTCTTTTCCAATGAGTCAACTCTTCGCATGAGGTGGCCAAAGGACTGGAGTTTCAGCTTTAGCATCATTCCTTCCAAAGAAATCCCAGGGCTGATCTCCTTCAGAATGGACTCGTTGGATCTCCTTGCAGTCCAAGGGACTCACAAGAGTCTTCTCCAACACCACAGTTCAAAAGCACCAATTCTTCAGAGCTCAGCCTTCTACACAGTCCAACTCTCACATCCATACATGACCACAGGAAAAACCATAGCCTTGACTAGATGAACCTTTGTTGGCAAAGTAATGTCTCTGCTTTTGAATATGCTATCTAGGTTGGTCATAATTTTCCTTCCAAGGAGTAAGCGTCTTTTAATTTCATGGCTGCAATCACCATCTGCAGTGATTTGGGAGCCCCCCAAAATAAAGTCTGACACTGTTTCCACTGTTTCCCCATCTATTTCCCATTAAGTGATGGGACCAGATGCCATGATCTTCGTTTTCTGAATGTTGAGCTTTAAGCCAACTTTTTCACTCTCCACTTTCACCTTCATCAAGAGGCTTTTGAGTTCCTCTTCACTTTCTGCCATAAGGGTGGTGTCATCTGCATATCTGAGGTTATTGATATTTCTCCCGGCAATCTTGATTCTAGCTTGTGCTTCTTCCAGTCCAGAGTTTCTCATGATGTACTCTGCATATAAGTTAAATAAGCAGGGTGACAATATACAGCCTTGACGAACTCCTTTTCCTATTTGGAACCAGTCTGTTGTTCTATGTCCAGTTCTAACTGATGCTTCCTGATCTGCATGCAAATTTCTCAAGAGGTAGATCAGGTGGTCTGGTATTCCCATCTCTTTCAGAATTGTCCACAGGTTATTGTGATCCACACAGTCAAAGGCTTTGGCATAGTCAATAAAGCAGAAATAGATGTTTTTCTGGAATTCTCTTGCTTTTTCCATGATCCAGCAGATGTTGGCAATTTGGTTCCTCTGCCTTTTCTAAAACCAGCTTGAACATCAGGTAGTTCACGGTTCACATATTGCTGAAGCCTGGCTTGGAGAATTTTAAGCATTACTTTACTAGCGTGTGAGAGGAGTGCAATTGTGCGGTAGTTTGAGCATTTTTGGCATTGCCTTTCTTTGGGATTGGAATGAAAACTGACCTTTTCCAGTCCTGTGGCCACTGCTGAGTTTTCCAAATTTGCTGGCATAATGAGTGCAGCACTTTCACAGCATCATCTTTCAGGATTTGAAATAGCTCAACTGGAATTCTGTCACCTCCACTAGCTTTGTTCGTAGTGATGCTTTCTAAGGCCCACTTGACTTCACATGAAAATATTAATCTTAGGTCAATGCCATTTGAAAATTACTGGCAAAGGGGAATGTATATTCCTCAAAAACTTTAGCTCAACGGGAATGAGCAAAAGCATGACCTCCTTTCTCCATTTTACATTCCATACGGTTCATTAAATATTTTTAGAGACCATACATGACACAGACAATGTTACAAAGCCATTGGTTAAATTACACTACCTGGAAACCAAGCTTTCTAATACACTTCAATGTGTAAGCAGGTATTATCTCTAAGGAATCTTTCACACCTCTAAAGTCAGTGCTAACCTGTAACATGGATCCTTTTTTCAGGCCTTTATCTTCCCTTTTTAGTGTTGTTGATTTGGGAAGGGGAAAGGGTCTTTTAACTCACTGACTCATTTCCTGCAACAGTGTATAATGTAGATTTGAAACTGTATTCCCATCATTACTTCCACATCTCATAAATCTTGCACTTGCTGTATAAACCAACACCTTTAAACTCTATGGACACAGTTCACTGTTAGGAAGTAGAAAGTATACTTTCTAGCAGGCAATGAATAACATATAACCTAATTCAAAGATTTTATGGCTATAATTGCATTAAAAATAAACTTCACATAGATTTCCTTAAAAAAAGATTTTCTTTTTACCAGAAAAGAAATACTCCAGGATTAGTTTGTGTTTATAAAATAATATGCAGCTCATTGTTGCCTAAAACTGTCAACACTTATTTTATTAATATTTTTTAAAGTGGGGTACAGTTGGATCATTATGTGTGATTTGTGGTATAATTTTAATTCTAATTTCAAATTAAATTTTTTTCATGTAAAAGATGGTGTGGATTGTGCTCAACTTTAAGATTAAAAAGTTTTTACACATAAAGAAGTCTCAAAAAAGGTTAAGACTTCTGGATAACCACCAAAACATCCATTGTAAGTTTTTCTTAAATACTGAAAACTTGCCATAAGAGAACTACAACAGGTAAGACAGAGAAAGAAAAAAGTGTATGTGAAAACTGTTTATTATTTCCTACCTCTGAAACTCTAATGGAAAGGTTTCCAAGTATTTAGTTTTTCCTCAATATCATTTGATGTGAACAGGGTAAGAATAATTTAACTGTTTACTGAAAATTTGAAAAATACAATGTATTAACCTTGAGATGCAAATGAACTTCAGGGTTTAGAGATATTATGTCTTTTTTGCATTATCAACACAAAACAACTCAAACAAATAACAGACCTGCTATCAATGACATATTTTCATTTAATAATAATTATGGTTCTATGGCCTTTTTGAGTTTTTCAAAACAAACATTTTCATGCCTCATCTCATTTAATTTTCAGGGAAACCTCCAGAAGGTAGGAAGCTTAGAAATTCATAAAGTTCTAGAGATGAGAAAATAGACTGATAGAGTAAAAGTGTACAAGGTCACACATCCCAGAGTTTGCCAGTTGCAGACACCCACCACTCCACCATTAAGAAATTCAAGTCATACCTCCACATGCATTTACCTGATCGGCCGATTCTCTTTACTGTCAAACAGTGAAAAGATGACCTCAAGCTCCTCTCCCAGGTTGGAACACATGAGACTCTTCATCTGCACAAAGAGGTGGTGACTGCTGGCCTGCACCGGGGTATCTTTCTTCCGATGTCGATGCTCCATCTGTATGACACCCACCCAAAAACAAGATCAGTGTAGACCAAGGGAAACAACAGAACCCAACAAACTAGTTAGCTATGGTGTGATCATAACGTCCTGTGCTATTTTTTTGGCTATGGATTTGGTATCCAGTTGGATGTTAAATTCCAAATTTTCTTTCAACTTCTACTGAAGTCTGCAGACCATCAAGAATCCTGCTTTAAGAAGATTTGTTTCTTAATTATTAACATTAAAATGATACCAACTCACAGACAGTGTGAAATGCAAAGGATTCTACTGGTCCCTTGTCAACTCCCAGAGTGAGAACAAATTATTGGTCATCTTTTAAAACATCAGACTAAATTAAAAATCTAACTGATCATTTCACTGATAGGAGTTAATGTAGCTATGATTTCACTTTTCTCATAATTAAAAGTTCTTTTAAATTATACCAAAGTTTTGGTAGTTTTCCAAGACAGGCAGTGGCAAATGATATTCAACCATTAGAACATGAAAATGCTTCTAACCTGATGTGGAGATACAGGGAGGCAGACCTACAAAACTCAGTGAGTGTCTAAAGGCAGGAATAGTCTCTGTGTCCATCTCTAGTTTCTCTTTTAATACAGCTAGCCTGGGCTACACGTGAGAGGTGGGACCAGAAGTAAGAGTTCCCACATGCTAAGGAAGGAAAGGAACCACCCAGGGTTCCAGGGGTGAGAACATGGAAATGATCATTTATTAGCATGTTTGTTATGTGTCTATAACATGCCCAGCACTGGGAATGTGATGATGGGTAAACACAGAAATAGCCTATGCCCTTGTGGAGCTTTTCTACTAGGGGCAACAGCTATCAACAAAACTGTCCCACACGCAGATAGAAAACTGCAACTATGATGAATGGAGGATCTGACTTGTGTCCGAGCAGTCAGAGAAGGCATCTTGGGAAAGCAACACTTTAAGAGCTAAAGGGTGAGAAGGAATTATGAACCATCTAGATAGTGCTTCTCAAATTACCTGCAGTCAAGGACCAGGCTGTTTTCCCCTCTAATCTACTGCAGGTTGATATTTTCATAAAATACAATCAAAATGCCATGGCAATGTCAAAACGTCATAAAGGCTTCTGTACATTTCCTCACCATTTTTCTACTTGGATCAGTTACAAACAGTTCATGATTCAGCCAGCTCTTGGACCACACTGAGCAGAACTGGCCCAGGGTGAGAGCACAGGAAAAACATATAGAAAGGTGGTGTACTAACAGAACAGGTTCTAAGACCTGGAAGATTACTGCTTTCATAACGGACTACTAAAGAGGGCACTTCTTGTGGATCACTTGACAATTGAAAGAAAGGAAGGAAGAGAAAAAGAAAGACGGAAAGAAAAAGCTTGGTGCTTAACTTCAAAGGAGTCATATCTTTGCTTGAAGTTAAGGTACAAAACTCTATGTCTACCTCAGCCACCTTTTAATGTTTCTAAGTATAGTTCAAACACTAATGATTAACTAACCAAGATTTGAATGCAAAAAATGCTATTTACATTTACAGTTATAAATGCAACAACATAAAATCACCAGAATTTTTTTTCATGCTTTTATCATTTAATCTGAACCACTTGAAAAGTAAGTAGCTTAAAAAATGCAATTAATATATCTATAATTGTTGTATACTCAACAGGTACACTGAACACGCCTCTGTAAAAGTGAGGAGTAAGTGCATTTTCTTTTAAAGTGGAAGTCAACATTGTGGTATGTGTTGGCCATAATTACCAGAAAAAGCTTCCTGTAGAGAAAAAGAGCACAATTCTTTTTTCTATGATGGTTGCTCTATTTTTCACTTTAAATATTCTTTATAACAGGGCAAAGGAAGCATCATACATTCATAAAACTCCATCTCTTTAGTTTCTCAAGTAGTTTTTATTTTCTGAAATTGCTAATTTATTTACTGATTTACTTAAAAGTTCAGGGTAACAAAGCACAAACTTCTATGAAGAAATGAGTAACTACTAAAGGTTAGAGCTGGAAAAACAGATATAAGAACTAGGAGATGTATGTTCTTTACTTCAAACAGTGCAAAGTTCCCAGCATCCATCATGACATTCACTAAACACTGAACGGAAGAATTAGCTCCCTTACTCATGCAGAGAATCCAATATATCTAGATCAGTGGTTCTCAACCTTGGCTGCACTTTAGAATCACCAAGAGAGCTTTTAAAAAATACTTATGTCCAGGTCTTATCCCAGAACAATTAAATTAGAATTTCCAGGGGGTGGGGGTCCAGAGAGGAGAAGTTTTAAAAGCTCCCCAGGTGATTCTAATGTGCAGTGAGGGCTGAGAATCACTGATTGAGATCACGCGAAGAGAGATGCAAATCCTAGCAGATTGAAAAATGTATTGTTACATCTTTTGTATAATTACTGCCTTGAAACATTTGGTCTCTGAAATTACCTCTCTTCCCTCACCTATAATGTTTCCAAGCCTAAGATGGATTTGAACTTGAGTAGGTTATGAGGACTTGTTTATCTTTTGGTAATTTACTACTTTGGAGAAGTGCTAAAAATATCTCTGTGAAGATATTATTACAACAGCAAAATGAAAAAGGCAAGTCCATACTTCAAGAGCTATGATTTGATAGTTAAAACACAGAAACAAAGCTCTGTCTCTGAAATAGACAAATCTATCTCTGAAATAATTTACAGTTATAAAGGCACTTAGCAGTTACTCTAAATGTAATTACATTTTAACTAGACCTTTGGGGAAAGAAAGAGATGTATTCCAAAGACTTAATAAAGTGATACAAATTTTTGATGCTCACCAATGCATCAATTACTGGGTGAACTGTCTATATACACCAGGGTTCTCACCTTCAGCACTACTGATAATTGGGGCTGGTATTCTGTGTTGTGAGAGCTTTGTGGGACGTTTACCATCTTCTGGCATGTACCCACCAGATGCCAATAGCACCTCTCCTGACCCCCTGCTCCACACCATCCCCAATTGTGACAATCAAAACTTGTCTACAGACATTGCCAAATGGACTCTATGTTCGATAACCACTGGCCTACCCACTAAGGATCACACAGCAAGCTGCTAACGTGATCTTACAAAAACAAAGAAAGTTTCCTAAAAAGATTCTCCTTATGCACAAATTAACTAGAGAATCCAGCCAATAAGGTCTTCTTTTATTTACCGAAGGATCAAGCTCTGGTCATTGGCAGTAAACCAAGTGGACATATGTTAACACTGTGAGGCTTAGCACATTTCGCTGCTTAGATTAGGTGAGAAAGATCTGCTAACAAGGCTATCAAAAAACCGAAAACAAGACTTTCTTTTTTTTTCTAATGATGCAATATGGAATTAGTAAGATGCAAACACCTGTGTTTCAAATATGACATGGCAAAGACACAGCAAAAGAAGAGAAGTAGCAACAATTAATCCAATGTCCTGTGTTGGCGCATTTTACCTCCATGACAGGATCCTTGATGCATGAGTGACAATAAATCACTACCCCACCCCCAGCCACACGGGATTTGGTGGTGGTGCCTGCCCACTCTCCTAGATGAAGTCAGCACAGTCAGTCATGTTTACATAGAGAAAAGGGCCAGTGCTACAGACAACCTGATTACTGCTGCACCAGGACATAAACAGGAACTTGAAGCTGCCTTAGAGAAAAAACATGTCCTTCTGAAGTTTATAATTATTCGAGGTTTCCTGGAGTACTGTCCCAATTTCATTTAAAATCACAATGTTTCTGACAAATGAAGACTGTGAACTAAGTTCTGAGCTATAAAATACAAAAAAAAAAAAAAAAATCCTTATCATCTGTCAGTCATCACAGCCCAGATGAGACCCCAGAATCCTATCAACATAACACTCCCAGCAGCCACAACTAAGAAATTGGAATGTCCAAAGAGACGAAATAAATTTCTCATCCTATAGATGACATTAAGTAAAAAGCAGATAGATAAAATTACATACATACAAAATCAAACTTGGGAAAATAAAACATATTTTTGTCAGATACTGTTAGTTGGTTATGAAATATCTGACATCCCTAACTAAATATGGGGATGTGATCATGCCCTAGCCAAAGAAATATAACGGCAAGTATTGTGTGGGGTTTCCAAAAGGGCTCATAAAGTAGCTGAGTCAACTGAAAGAAATCATTCTCCTTCCTGCTGTTGGAGAGCAATGTAATGGCTAGAGTTCTTGCAGCCATGTTGTACTATGAAGCATCCTGGATAAAGGATCCTTTTTTTGCTTCTGACATCATGAATCCACAAACAAGCCCAAGACCTGCTGCCTGGGCTTGTATACTGTCAAAGAGAAATAAATTTCTATCATGTCTAAGCTTCTATTATTTATTTCATTGAACGCAGTCAAATCTAATTTTAAGAAGTAGCACAGTAAAATTCACTCAGTCATGTCTGACTCTCTGTGACCCCATGGCCTATACAGTCCATGGAATTCTCTTCTCCAGGAGATCTTCCCAGTCCAGGGATCAATCCCAGCCTCATGCATTGCAGGCTGATTCTTTACTAGCTGAGCCACCAGGGAAGCCCAAGAATACTGGAGTGGGTAGCCTATCCCTTCTCCAGTGGATCTTCCCAACCCAGGAATTGAAGTGGGGTCTCTTGCACTGCAGGTGGGTTCTTTACCAGCTGAGCTACCAGGGAAGCCCCAAAGACACAGCACGTAAGGTAATAATTATTCTTGCCACCATGCCTTTCTAACAAGGATGAAATAAAGATGAGAAAAGAATGAAGACTGACTGAATGCTTAGGTGCTTTGCAAATGTTATCTGTCAAGGAAAGGCAGTTCACATGCATGTCTTATTTAATCTCCCAAACAAACATGATAAGAATGATTTCTTCATTTAATAAATGAAGAAACTGAAGCTCTGAAACATTGAGCAATAAGTCCAAGATCAGAGAGCTGGTAGAAGGAAGAGATGAAATTCAAATCTAGTTTTTTTGATCTACAGCCATGGTCTTCTCATAATATCATAATGACTTCAAAACCATTAAGTGATTGCTTACTGAGTGCAAAGCACTGTACGAGATGATTTCAGACATAACAAAGGGAGGTAAGACATGGTGCTCACTCTGAAGAAACTTCAGATTGATTGAGAAATTAAAACAAAAGTGAGAGACAAAATTTGATGCCCAATAGTTAAATAAACTATAATAAAAATATCCCATTAGAGGATGTGTCTGACAAATTCTAGTGATTTTGTTACACACACACACACACACACACACATATATATACACACACACACACATAAGCTAAGACTTAGTGATGACTTTAAACTTTACTTTTAATCATCTCTGCCCTCCTCCCTCCAACCACTCTTTAACTGTGTTTTGGCTCTGTACTTGACACTCCACTTAGCACTAATATCACAGAGGGGTGCAGCATGGAACACCACTCTCAAGAAGCTCAATGTAAAGGAAATTCTTCACAGAAAAAGAATTTATTCCAGCTGACATAATGAGCGTTAAATAATCTGAACAGATTGATGACAAAGGAAAAAAAACTGAATGTGGTATTAAAAATCACTTTATCAAATGAGACATATGCATATTGGATTTACGAATGATTTTTTTCTCATGTTTTTCAGATAATCTCAGGTCAAGAATAATCTGCGATTCTATGAAGAATGTTATAAATTTGGGAAGCTACCTCCAAAGAGGCAGGATCTTCCAAAAGGAATCCACTATTGACCACAGTCATTCCTCCTTGGAACATTATGGAAAGATACAGCAGTAACTAAAGCAAAGCAAAATTACACCTGGGATGATGACTGAATGTCTTTCCAGCCACAATTTTCTTTGATTTGAGGTTTTAAAAGAGCTTAGTGAATAACAGGGACTTCCCTGGTGGCTCAGTTGGTAAAGAACCCACTGCAATGAATAAGACCCAGGTCTGATCCCTGGGTCAGGAAGACCATAGAGAGGAAATAGCAACCCATTCCAGTATTCTTATCTGGGACATCCCATGGACAGAGGAGCCCTGGCAGACTACAGAGCCTGGGGTTGCAAGAGTGAAAGATGACAGCGACTGAAACATCACCCCACCAGGGAATAACAAGAGATTAGGTAAACTGTATACAAATATTAAGAATAGGAGGCAAAATACAAGACAGATGGATCATTCAGGGAACCTAGATGCCAAGTAAACAACTAGACTGTAACCTATCATGTAACTAGGTAAAAACTCAAGTCATGGGTGGTGTCGTGGTGGGCGATATGACCAAATATCTTATGATTATTAATAAGCTTCAGTACTCAGAAATGGTCTCGGAGAGATGGGGGCTAAGACCAGCATTTGGAGACCAAGGAGGAGACCCTTTCAGGAGTCTGTGCATGTAGTGATAAGATGGGATGGAAGGGAGTTAACACGCTGATGAGCACTAACTGGAAACACAACAATGTCTTGATACATGACAGATAAATATACAACTTGTGAGCATTTCACTAGTCCAGGCAAAGTACAGAGATTTAGGAAAAGAACCTAAAACTTCTTTGGCTTTACTTCCTAGTACCTGGGAGTTGAGGACTCAGTAGGAATGTCAGGTAATTCTGAGACAGGTAAATTATCTCAGTTTTGTACTTGGGGCAGGGTCACCTCAGCTCTCAATTCTCTTTACTTGCTCCAAATTAAACCTGGAACATCCTGTTCTTACAAAATCAAGCAAGTATGAAAAGTGTCATGGAAACCAGAAAATCAGCAGTGAGACTGTGAGCCACAGATTGCTATACCTACCAATCGGTAGAGCTCAGTAATGCTGATGTCCTCTGGATCCACCATCGCATACTCTTTCCTAGGCACCAGGTCCAGTCCCAGTTGTCTAGAGAACAAATTGCAAATGTTTGGAAGAAAAGTCACCTCAACAGAATATATTTAAAATAATTATCTTTACTGTATCACTCTAAAAAACATTCAATACATCACCCTTTGTGCTTCTCTCACCCAAACTCTTTACCTTATATTAACCCTTTGCAGTGCTCGGACTAAGTAAGGAGGCTGAACACTGGGTATAACTTGAGAAACAGAAGATTACAAAGGCGAGGAAACAGGGATGGGGTGGGGATGGGCCGGCCCTCTTGGTGCAGTGCTTTTGCCACTGGGGGCCTTGGTTCTACAGAGTGGGGAGCCTTTAGCACCCTGCAAACTATTACCACAGAAACCCTTCCTCATTGTGCTGGCCTGGAAACTAGACATAGACATCATTTTGTTCTAGAACACAGAGTTGAGGAGAGGGAAGCCTGGCCTTGAGGATTTGACCTGGCACCAGAGGTTGGTTTTATGCTAACACAGTCACTGAACTGCTCTGGGGCATCAGGAAGGAAGAATGAATTGATTCTCCCTCCACCAGCATCATCACAGGAAAGTCAGAGGACAGCACAGGGCTCTATGGAGAATGGAGAATGCCATTGTTGTAACTCTGTTTGAGGCTTTCAGGCAAGAACACTTCTTCTGATGGCCCTGATAGGGAATGAGATGACTATCTCCTCCTTCTCCCAAGCTTCCTCCACTTTTGTTTTCCCTTTCAGTAAGAAAACTATATTTAAAGGAATACAGTAAATGCACAATCTGTAAACTGTAAGACATTTTAAATAAGTTGTCAAACTCAAAGAAAGCAAAATCAGACCTCTGAAAATGCATGAATTTGAGGATGATCTAAATAAATTATATTGCTCATTTTCATACATCCATGTTTTACCAACTTACCATAAATTAGCCATAGAATTGCCCAAAGCATAAGCTGGAACTTACATGAGTCAAAACTGAGCCATGATTCAGTCATAATTAATGTTTTTCCCTCTTTTCCCTTCCTTATGTCATTATCTTCCTTCCTAAAACTGAAAAAGTATCATCTTCTTGCCTGCTCTGTATTTCTAAGCTATTTTTGATAAGCTAACTTCATCCAACTTTCTTCCTATTTACAAACTAGTCTTTTAAAGGAGGACTGGCATGATGACTAAGGCCCAACATGATTCAGACAACCAAGTTTTTTTCAAAACAAAAAGGAAAAACATTCAAAAACATTCAAAACATGAAAGATGGGCAGCCTAAGTCATGGTCAAACAGTCTTCAGATCTACCCCTCAAAGGGCCACACCATTACACACAGTGAGACTGGAGGCTCCCTGCACATGGCTGGCATATCCCATCTCTCAGGAAGCGCTCCGTGCTGTGAATCACATTGGTCTGGAGTGGACGAGGCCTTAGATCTCTTCTGGCTCAACTTATTCCTTTGACAAGCGACAAGCAAAGAAACTGAAGTCAAGGAGGGCTCAGGAATTTGCCTCACATCTTAAAAGAGGAGAATTTCCAGTTCAGTGTCTTGCTGTATTCCACCCCTGCCCTTGATTCCCCACAAGGAATGAATCTCCCCAAGATTAATGAATTAGGGCTGCTCTCTTGACTGTCTATAAAAGGATGAATGGCACAGCTCACTCAGCGAAATAACAGAAGGACTCTGGACAAGATAGAGGTTTAAAATGTGTTATATACTTCACTCCTGTAGTATATATGTTAGCAGGAATCAAAACTGCCTTTTGATAAAGTGACATCCTACACTTAAAGGAAGCATTACTCTTGATTTCAAATTGGTTTTTCCAGATTCAGTAAGAGGCAAAATCATCTGTGGTATCTTTTACTGCCTTCTTCTTTCCTATCTGCTTTTCTTTTTTTCTGTTGCTCTAAGATGCTCTGATCAACACAGGATCACAATAAACTGTGTGGATCACAATAAATTGTGGAAAATTCTGAAACAGATAGGAATACCAGACCACCTGAGCTGCCTCTTGAGAAACCTGTATGCAGGTTAGAAAGCAACAGTTAGAACTGGACATTGAACAACAACTGGTTCCAAATAGGAAAAGGACTATGTCAAGGCTGTATATTGTCACCCTGCTTATTTAACTTCTATGCAGAGTACATCATGAGAAACGCTGGACTGGAAGAAACACAAGCCGGAATCAAGATTGCTGGGAGAAACATCAATAACCTCAGATACGCAGATGACCCCACCCTTATGGCAGAAAGTGAAGAGGAACTAAAGAGCCTGCTGATGAAAGTGAAAGAGGAGAGTGAAAAAGTTGGCTTAAAGCTCAACATTAGGAAAACTGAATCATGGCATCATGATTCTGGTCCCATCACTTCATGGGAAATAGATGGGGAATCAGTGGAAAGAGTGTCAGACTTTATTTTTTGGGGCTCCAAAATCACTACAGATGGTAAATGCAGCCATGAAATGAAAAAACACTTACTCCTTGGAAGGAAAGTTTTGACCAACCTAGACAGCATATTAAAAAGACTAGATGTTACTTTGTCAATAAAGGTCCATCTAGTCAAGGCTATGGTTTTTCCAGTGGTCATGTATGAATGTGAGAGCTGGACTATAAAGAAAGCTGAGCGCTGAAGAATTGGTGCTTTTGAACTCTGGTGTTGGAGAAGACTCTTGAGAGTCTCTTGGGCTGCAGGGAGATCCAACCAGTCCATTCTAAAGGATATCAGTTCATTGGAAGGACTGATGTTGAAGCTGAAACTCCAGTACTTTGGCCAACTCGTGCGAAGAGTTGACTCATTGGAAAAGACTCTGATGCTGGGAGGGATTGGGTGCAGGAGGAGAAGGGGACGACAGAGGATGAGATGGCTGGATGGCATCACCGACTGGATGGATATGGGTTTGTGTAAACTCTAGGAGTTGGTGATGGACAGGGAGGCCTGGCTTGCTGTGGTTCATGGTGTCGCAAAGAGTCAGACACAACTGAGCAACTGAACTGAAGATGCTCTGAAGGTTCAAACAGTGAATGGGGACTTGGGGAGAGAGGGAGGCCATGACCTTATAGGATACCAAGGGACCACTTATCTTCCTACGCTTGAGCCCCCATAAGCCTAACATCATAGTCTAAGTTGGCTTATTCTAATTTCTCACCAATACATTAACATTCATATTTAGCACAATATCAGCCTCAATCACTGCTTTAAATTACTAGATTTAGTATTTAAAGTACTTGGTTAGTATTTTAGATTAGTCAGTTATGTCTTTTTTCTTTTTTTTTTAAGAGCAAATCTTGGTCAAGATCAGTTTTTTATCAAGTTTTCCCAAGCAGCTCCTCAAAAGACACTAACACATATGCACAGGCAGAATCAGGGCAGTAAGGAAAGCCACCCCTCACCCTTTCCCCACCACCACCCAGGATACCTGCCCCTAAGACTTTTAACAGAAGCTATCTCCCTCCACATAACATCAACAATCTATTACTACAACAGAAAAGAGGGATGTATTTAGAAAGAAAAATGCATGTCAAACCTAAAGCCTTTTTGAAACAATGTGGAGAAGGAAATGGCAATCCACTCCAGTATTCTTGCCTGGAAAAGTCCATGGACAGGGAAGCCTGGTGGGCTTCAGTCCATGGGGTTGCAAAGAGTCAGACACGACTGAGCACACAGTAGTAATACTCTCAGTGGAAGTTACATATCTGACTGACCCCAGTGAACATTTTGTATTTCCTGAGCATGTGCCCACTGTCAGACCACACAGGGCAGTTGAGAACTGACAACATCCTGGGACCCATACCAGCCCTAGAAGATGCGGTTGTCAGCTCTATCAGTGACAGTCTGCACTAAGCCCCCCAAAGGAGAAAACTGGAAAAGCTTCCTCTGGTGTTTTCCAGAGATATGAGCACACGGTGGCTCACACCTCTGTTGCAGTCACACCCTCGTGTGCACCCACCAGAGCTCATCCCTGCGGTGGCGGGTACTCACTCGTTGCCCCAGTCCAGGCGGGCGGTGATGTGGCGCTTCACGTCTTTCATCCGGTCATGGGTGAGGTGCCCCACCAACACCTGCCGCCGCAGATCCAGGATTTCATTCATGATATGCCACAGGCGGTGGAAGAGATCACCTTCATTTCTCTAGGAAACACGCAAATGTGGAGATTCAGCAGTCAGACACTGGACACGGGGTAACCACAGAGAGCAGAGGGCGAGTCCCATTTACCCTCTATGTGCTGGGCACTCTGAAGACAGACTTTGCATTAACTCTCTCCTCGGGTCCTAAAACGTACTCACTTCCCTACACCCTTTCATCCTGTTTCACAATGCTGCTCTCCTGCTCAAGAATCCAAATCCAACTTCGCTTCTCAGGCTCCCCAAAACACACATCATATCACAAGATCCTGATGACATCTCCACACCTGAGTTTGGCCTGATCTCTGACTTCACATTCTCTACTTCCCTTTCCACCTCAAATCCTCTCTTTCTTTGCTGCTGCTAAGTCACTTCAGTCATGTCCGACTCTGTGCGACCCCATAGATGGCAGCCCACCAGGCTCCCCTGTCCCTGGGATTCTCCAAGCAAGAACACTGGAGCGGGTTGCCATTTCCTTCTCCAATGCATGAAAGTAAAAAGTGAAAGTGAAGTCGCTCAGTTGTGTCCGACTCCTAGCGACCCCCTGGACTACAGCCTACCAGGCTCCCCCGTCCATGGGATTTTCCAGGCAAGAGTACTGGAGTGGGGTGCCATCGCCTTCTCCGTCTCTTTCTTTAGCTCCCTCCAATTCTACTGTCCTTCAAGGCTACAGCTGACTTCCACCTGCCTCAGGAAATCGTCCCTGACAGCTCTTGCTCACATGCTTTTCTCCCTTCTCTGAAGTATGGCTGCATGTAATGAAAGCCAATTCAAAGGAAAATCTTATTTTTGAATTACTTCTTGTGTGTTGGTCTTGATGCTTTACTGTTTCCCATCAGAAGCTGGGTACATATAGGACTCTAACGCTCATTCATTGATAAATTTTCACTGCTAGCATCTGGCCAGTATTTAGACTTTAAAAAAATGTTTTCTTTCTAACTTATTAAATTTTCGGGTAAATTCAAGCTAACCTCTTGTGAAATTCATCAAGCGAGGACGATTAGTTGGAAAGAAGATTGGTTCAACTCCTGGCTTCAAATCTTGGTTTTGCCACTTAACTAGTTTTATAGGCTTTGAGTATGGCTTTTGTCATCTGTGAAACACGCACATGGAAGGTTATTAGAGATAACATTTGTGAAGAGAGCCAGATAAGACAGTGATTAAGAGCACAGACTTGAAACATGAACTACCTCACTCTGCATTCTAATTTGGCCCTTCACTGGCTAAACACCTGTGGCAATGTATCAACCTCATGGAGCTTGTTTTCCTATCTGCAGAGTGGCTATCATAGGACTTATCTCACAGGCTTGTTATGAAGATTGATGACTTTGTATATTAAAACTCTGAGAACGATGTTTGACCCACAATAAATACCATGTAAGTATCAGGTGTTACTAGTGGTGTTATCATTACACTTTTGATCCAGAATAAACTTATAAACTTAAATCCAGATCCTTTAATAAATACTGAATCTTTATCAAAATCTAGGTGTATGTCTCTTACCCACAGATATTTAGGGTAAGCCTTTGGTAAGTATTTCACCTTTCATTAACTCTTCATCTTTCTTAAGCACAAGCTATGCTTTCACTTTCTATGAAAACTATTAATAGGCTATATGAATAATGGTATGAAAGTATTGAGATTATCATTTACCAGAAGTCCTCTACAGAGATAAGCTGCCAAAAATACCAAATTCTGTCTAGTCATAACATTTTTTTTTTACTTTACAATATTGTATTGGTTTTGCCATACATCAACATGCATCCGCCACAGGTGTACACGTGTTCCCCATCCTGAACCCCCGTCCCACCTCCCTCCCCATATCATCCCTCTGGGTCATAACATTCTTTAGGGAAAAAAAAAAAGTGGAGATGGATCTTCTGCTTCATTGATGCTTGGTGACTAGAAGTGTTCTGGGGAACTGAGTAGGTTAGACAATGTGCCAGTTGAGCAAGAAACATTCTCCATGACACCATCCCTTATTCTCTGAGCTAGACGTAATCTTGCTCTCAACTCCTATAGCACTCTCTTGAGCCTGTTCTTCTACGACCTCTCACTCTTTCCTCATGTTATACACTCCCATACAAGTCATTACAAGAGTGCTGTAATGCAATACTACTGTAAGTCACTGGTCAATGCCTGTGTTCTTCACCTGATGTGAGTTCCAACCACAGTGGCTGAGACTGCCCTGTGTAGTCCCAGCAGCTGGAGAATGAAGGAAGAAACACCTTGATTTCAAGGAGCTTTGGGCTTCCCTGGTGGCTCAGAGGTTAAAGTGTCTGCCTGCAATGCAGGAGACCTAAGTTTGATCCCTGGGTTGGGAAGATCCCCTGGAGAAGGAAATGGCAACCCACTCCAGTATTCTTGCCTGGAGAATCCCATGGACAGAGGAGCCTGGTGGGCTACAGTCCACGGGGTCGCGATGAGTCGGACACGACTGAGCGACTTCACTTTCACTTTCACTTTAGGGAATCTTGAGAGGTGCAGTCTGTTTAGATCATATAAGAGAATAAGCAGGGGAGATCAAGAAAAACTTGAGAACGGACCTAGGGATTATCATATTAAGGGAAGGAAGCCAGATGAAGACAAATATCATATGATATCAATCATACATTGAATCTAAAAAAATGATACAAATGAACTTATTTATAAAACAGAAAGACACAGACATAGAAAACAAACACTGTTATCAAAGGGGAAAGCGTGGGTAAATGAGGAGTTTGGGGATAGCAGACACATACTACTATATATAAAACAGATAAACAATAAGGGAACTGTGCAGCATAGGGAACTATAGCTGTATAGTGCACAAACTATGTTTAGTATCTTATAATAATCTATAGTGAAAAATAATCTGAAAATAATACACACACATACACACAAACTTCCCTGATGGGCTCAAATGGTAAAGAATCTGCCTGCAATGTGGGAGACCTGGGTTCCATTCCTGGGTCAGGAAGATCCCCTGGAGAAGGGGATGGCAACCCATTCCAGTATTCTTGCCTGGAGAATTCCATGGACAGAGGAGCTTGGTGGGCTACAGTCCAAGGGGTTACAAAGAGTTGGACATGACTGAGCAACTAACAGTTTCACTTTCATATATACACATACATATATACAGACACACACAAACACATATATATATATATATATATATGTATATGTATAACTGAACCACTCTGATCTTCACCTAAAACTAACACATTGCAAATCAACTATACTTCAATTAAAATTAATTTAAAAATTGAAACTCAAAAGAAACTAGAGGAACTCCATGGGCAGAAGGAAGAGTCCACTCAAGTAGTCAAAGAAATTACTTACCTAAGGAAGATATAATACAAGCCAAATCTCATGTGGCAGGGAGACAGCCAACTCCTGCTTAACATGACCACCACCATGTGAAGGGCACCTGTCTTGCTTTTGGGGAAGTTGTTCTGATGTTGTCCAGAGGGATGGGCTTGATTTCCTAATAATGTCACCTCTAGCACTTAAGTTCAAGAGCACACTGAGCTGAGAAGAAGTTGGATTCACAAAAAAAAAAACCAGTCGGTCTGCTCTCCCTTTCAGAAAGGGGTGGCCAGAACAGTGACATACTGCAGCACCCTCCCCAGTAATGCATGAAAACAGTACATAACTGTTTTGATAGCTAGTCAGAAAATGACGCCTCTTTAAAAACTAGATGTTAAAAAAATGGATAGTTATGAAGACTCTTCAGGAAACATGAAAAATGCTTTTAATTTAATGTTCAATGAAAGAGGCAGGGTACAATATTAAACACTTAAAATAGAAAAATACATGACCATTTTTACAATATATCAGAAAACTTCTGCAGCATTTATCTACAAAAAATGAACTATAAGTATTTTAGCATTATAGAGAATGAGCAAGTTTTGATTTGCCTCAAGATGGAAATAATATAAATTTTGGAGCAGCAGACAATTTACAGCCAGGTTTTCCTACTTAGCTTGTGACCCTAGATAGATTATCTCTGATGAGATTTGAGAATAAAAACTACCTGGTAAAGATGCAGGGAAGAGAGCTGTGCAATACCCTGCTGAAGGCCTGCACAAAGGTACTTGGGAGAAGATGACCTGTATTTCACCTACAGTTTTAGTTGTTACTGCTATTTTATTAAGTGATACTTTAAAGGACATTATTTAGACCATGACCAATGTACTGAAAAAAGCAAATAGCACTTCTTGAGCATCTACCATGTGTTTTTTTTTTAATTCTAAATGTTCTACATTATATTAAAATAAAGTATATCTCATATACTGGTTACCACTGACAACATATGAGTAGCTCATCAAACACCTTCCAGTGGAGACGCTAGGCACCTTAAAGCTATTAGGGAAGACCATGGACAGCATCCCGATACACTTATGCATGAACTTGAACCAAAACATTTAACAAAAACATTTATATTAAGAAAAGAAAAACCAAAAGGTCCAACAGACCCAAGTCAGCCAAATTCTCAAGGTTAAAAATCTAGTATCTCCAGGTTAAATTTTATATTTGTTCCTAAGAGAACTATTATTCTAGTCTTCAAAGAAACTTTGAAATAATCATTTATCTCCATCACTCAGGATGGTAGGAGGTGAGGAAGTTACTCTAAGAGCTTACAACACGTAGATTTTCAAGCCAATCAAGTAGTCCCCAAAATAGATGCTCGCAGCCTCAAAAGCAGGTAAAAATAGCTAGATAAGGCAGAATCAAGAGGAATTCAACTTTGATTCTCACTAGCAGCTACATAAAAGGGAAAGTGCTCATGCTTTAGCTCAATTAATGGTTCACACTTACATTGTCATTATCTTTATGGTGGGTATTTAGGATGCAGCAATTTGCACATTTCAGTTTTAATTTTCATCTTAATGTCGTGCAATATTAAGTGAAATAATACTTGGATTTTATTCTTTCCAAGACAAATGTTTAAAATCTAAGGAGATCTGCATTTCCTTTGTACTCTCCCAGCCCAGAGCCCAAGTTCAGTTATCCTGACAGCGCATTTACTGCACCCCAGCAAAGTCTAGATGCCGCGTTTCATCTAAGATTATCTTGTGGATTTTAGTAGTGAGCCCTAAAGCCACCAGCTCCGGGAGGGCATGGTCAGAGAAATCCAACATCAAATGGGTTTTTATTAGTGACTTTTAAAGATTTTCTTGCCTCAATGAAATATTCTATTGCATTTTCTATGGAGCGGAAAATAAAAATGGTCATTCTTTGTCCATGTCCCTCACTAATTTGGATTCTTCTCTTTGACAGGCTATTTCAAATCAAGTTGTCAGGATAAGTACACCTTTGTATTTTGAGCACATCCCTTCAAATGACTAAGCTGTTCTCTAAATTCCTTTGAAAATCAAAGAAGAAATAAACTCATCTTTCCCCAAACATCACCCCCAATTCCCCAGACAGTGGTTCAGTGAGGGCGCTAGATTTACATGTGAATCCCAGCTTAGTCATAGTCATTTTTCAACTGCTTGGCCTCCAGTAAGTACTTCACTCTCATTTTCTTCATTTGTAAGCTAGGGATGATCATAGTCTTTATTTCCTTGAGTGGTTGTAAGGCTTAAATAAGATACTACATATAGAGTAGTTCTTACAGGGTTTGCAACACAGAAGGTTCTCAGTAAGTATAATATGTAAATAGGTACGTGTTCGTGTGCGTGCTAAGTTGCTTCAGTCGTGTTCGACTGTTTGTGACCCTGTGAATTGTAGCCTGCCAGGCTCCTCTGTCCATGGCATTCTTCAGGCAAGACTACTGGAGTGGATTGCCACGCCCTCCTCCAGGGGATCTTTCTGACACAGGGATCGAAGCTGCAACTTTCATGTCTCCTGCACTGGCAAGCAGGTTCTTTACCACTAGCACCACCTGGAAAGCCATATATATACGTATATACCCAAAACACTGACTCCTTTTTTTCCCAAGAAACATTCCTTTCTCTTGTAGTTCTAGAATCTTCTCATTGATTCTAAATAGCCTATCATTTTTAGTATACCTGAGCAATGTACAGAGAATTAGAATATAATTGAATGTCACCATTATGAAAATTATATTGAAAAAAAGCTTATTTCTCTGTGACAATTAAAATTATTCAGAAAGCCTAAATCTAGGTTCCATGTAAATGATCCTATTTGATTAGATGCCAGGAAAGTAATTTTTTACTTTCATACAGCTTGAAAAAGAACTTAGAAAATCCATGCTGGATGGACACAGGAATAAAAGTCAGACTATGTTGTATTAAGCTCTCTATCCCTGATTCCCGGAGGAGTGGGAGTGACTTACAGCAGGTTCTCAAATATTAGTTGACACTCACCCCTGTTTAGATATTTCTTGAAACAATTCTCTACTGAAAAAACGATACCATTAAAAAGTTACGTACCACATAGAGTTGTTTCCACATAGTTCCCCAGTCTCTTAATGTTGATGTCATTTCTGTGATCACAGAGTCTTCAGTGGGAATAACCATTTCAAATTGTCTGTGAAATTGAACAACAAGTATATATGCAAATGACATAGACAGTAATCTTTTAAATATTCTAAAAGACCAACTAGGAAAGGAAGCTGCCTAGTTATTTTTGGTTCTGCAAACAGAAACCAGGATCTGAATATGAACTTGTGTGAGGAATGTGATGTGGGTTATGGCAGGACAACACCAGAATGACCAAGCACTTCACCTAGATCAAAGTTTAAGCAGTGTGGTGAAGCAACACTACCAGTGAGGTTGTGCTCCAGGCACAGTCTGATCTCTGAACAGCAACTCACTCAAATTCTCCAAGCCCAAAAGTCCTTGTATGTAACCTGAGGTTACCAGGCCATCTAGACTGTGAGATGGCTCTTGCCTTCCAAGCGCTATGGCCATTGGGCTCAAAGAAAGTGAAAGGCTCATTCAATGATCGTGATATGATGGCCGCAAACAGCCAAACTCACTCAGTATTATAAACAACTAGACACTGAGGTACTGACTGAATACTCACTTGATCTCATTAACACCTCATTTTTATTACTTCCAAACAGGACCATGAAAAACGATTACTGGTATCAGTAATGTTGTCACGCATCTCAGAAGACATCACAGGTATTTGAATATCCATTGCAGAATGCTCCTCTCCATGATTAGGGCAATATATTCCTTCTATTTCTTTTCTGTGTGTCAGAAACTATACTTGGAAAATATTCATACCAATATTAGCAGGGTATCTATGGTGGTCCTGATGTTGAGAATATATATAAGGAGATGGAGAGAAAAAACCAGATTGAATTTGTCTTCTGCATCCTATGTTTGACATATAATAACCTTTATTTTTTCATCTCTCATTTCTTTTTTCTAAATTCTTCATTTCTGTGCAGGTTAAAATGGGTAAGTGCCTTTAATTCTACTTCCCAAAAGAATGCTAATTGACTATACTGAGGGGGATTATCTTCTTCATTTGAGTATCTTTTTCTAAGGACAATATTCAGTGTTCAGCAGATGATCAAGGGAAATTTTTATTTCTTATCATGAGGCTATTAACTGTTATGTGTTCCTTCTTGATGTTAAGTCCAAAGTGTACATAATTGTCTTTTGTAAAGTTTTCTCGGCAAGTATGGGAATTAAAATCTTGCCTTGATTTCTTCACCAACAAAGCCTCATTTCATACTGCTGCTAAAATACCCTGTGAATATTTTACTTCTTTCTAGAGCTTAAACATAGTTGAAGATGTAAAACCAGAAATAAAAGTAAACAGTAATATATGAACTTTGACATATACAGAACCTTTTATCAAGTCTACATAATTGACATTTTCAAATGGTAGTGCATTTATTTTGCTTTTCAAGCAGCTGTTGCAATTTAAATGATGAGTATTTAGAGACAGACATTATAAAATGATAGAACACAAAGTCTGGGCAGGAACAATGAATTCCCAAGAAAACTCAACAACCTACTTAACATTTAAAAACTGACATGCCCACAGCAAGAATTAAACTACAAAGAAGTGACCTCACCATTCACAAACTATAATTAAAGGACCCCCACCTCGCACCCCCATCAGTTTTGCACTGCTCTGAGACCCAGGAAAGAATATAAAGGCAATTTAGTCTGTGGGAAGTTGGTCTGGGGTTTGCTCAACCAAAATGTACATTTTTAAGAAGCACAAAATTGCCATTTTTGGTGAGGCAGCTGTTTCCTCTTAATTATACCAAAATCAACATTCAAACGGTCTGGCATAAGTAGCTGCCCCTGAAATTATATTCTGTTGAGTTATTCTGAGATGTACATTGCAGTTATTTTGTCCTGGTGGGCCATCAGTCTGCTAATCCCCTTAAAATAAGACAGGCAACATCAAAAGCCTAAAGAGATTGCTCTCTGGGAAAGCAATCATCTGGCAATACATGTTCTCGAATGTTTTCAGGTTAAAGTTTTTCTTCCAGTTAACGGTCCTAGAACCTAAAGTCTCCATCAATTCTAACTTTTTTTTATTTAAGAAAATAAACTTTGGTTCTACCCTGAGGTTCTCTTGCTGTATAATGCTCATCATGCCCTGTGTCAGGTGTCGAACCCACACCAAGTCTTAAACTAACAGGACCAAATTTTGAGACAATTTTATCCATCTTTAAACTTCTTCAGAATCAAGGGAGCCAGATATTCATGCCTGCCAGTTACTGACCAGGACAAACAAACAAGGTACTTATTTCAATTAAAACTATGTCCCACCACAACACATTTTCAGAGAGGGAGGACTTAAACTACACGAGGGATGCTTGACATCATCTTTGCTAGCATGCTGTCTATTTTCTCTTCGTCAGTCTACATGTAGGATGGGGGCAGGGTGGCTCTCTGCTCTGGAGGGTTTTTAGGATCAGGGTTGGGTTTGGGGCAAAGGCAGCAAAGAGACTGGCTGCAGGGGTTGGCCCAGGTGGTTCCTTTAAGGGACAGGGTAGAAAGACCCAGATCACTAGGCCAGAAAGGTCAGAACAAAGAGTAAGCATGTGTTTTCTGGACGGTCCCTTGGTTTACTTGAGGAGGGCTGGATAGACACTGGTTGGAGAACTCCAAAAGGACTGATAACTCTGCTTGACTCACTTCTGGTGGGTTATATCTGCACAACATTTCTGAAGGACACACATTCATTAAAAGAGTTAATAGTAGTGGCAATTATTAGTATTAGAAATATATTTTCAATCTAATACTTTAAGTTCATGGGGTCGCAAAGAGTCGGACACGACTGAGCAACTGAACTGACTGACTACTACTACTATCAAAAAAGGTCTTAATGACTAGGATAACCATGATGGTATCGTCACTCACCTAAAGCCAGACATCCTGGAATGTGAAGTTAAGTGGGCCTTAGGAAGTATTACTATAAGCAGAGCTAGTAGAGATGATAGAATTCCAATTGAGCTATTTCAAATCCTAAAAGATGATGCTGTTAGAGTGCTGCACTTATATGTTAGCAAATTTGGAAAACTCAGCAGTGGCCACAGGACTAAAAATGGTCAGTTTTCATTCAAAACCCAAAGAAGGGCAGTGGCAAAGAATGTTTAAACTACCAGACAATTGCACTTATTTTACATGCTAGCAAGGTTATATTCAAAATCCTTCAAGCTAGACTTCAGTAGTATGTGCATTGAGAACTTCCAGATGTACAAGATGGGTTTAGAAAAGGCAGAGAGAGGAACCAGAGATCAAATTGTCAACATTCACTGGATCACAGAGAAAGCAAGAGAATTCCAGAAAAACATTGTCTGCCTCACTGACTACACTAAAGCCTTTGACTGTGTGGATCACAGCGAACTGTGGAAAATTCTTCAAGAGATGGGAATACCCGACCACCGTGCCTGTCTCCTGAGAAACCTATATGCAGGTCAAGAAGCAACAGTTAGAACCTGACATAGAACAATGGACTGGTTCAAAATGGGGAAAAGAGTACCTCAAGGATGTATATTGTCACCCTGCTTGTTTAACTTATATGCAAAGTACATCAAGCAAAATGCCAGGCTGGATGAGTCACAAGCTGGAATCAAGCCTGCCAGGAGAAATATCAACAACCTCAGATATGTAGATGATACCATTCTAATGGAAGAAAGTGAAGAGGAACGAAAGAGTTTCTTGATAAGAGTGAAAGAGGAGAATGAAAATGCTGGCTTAAAACTCAACACTGGTCCCATCACTTCATGGCAAATAGATGGAGAAAAACTGGAAACAGTGACAGATTATATTTTGGGGGGCTCCAAAATCACTGCAGACAGTGACTGGACCCATTAAGAGATGCTTGATCCTTGGAAGGAAAGTTGTGACAAACTTAGACAGTATATTAAAAAGCAGAGATGTCACTTTGCCAACAGAAGTCAAAGCTGTGGTTTTTCCAGTAGTGATGTATGGTTGTGAGAGTTGGGCCATAAAGAAGACTGAGCACTGAAGAACTGATGCTTTGGAATCGTGGTGATGGAGAAGGCTCTTGAGAGTCCCTTGGACTACAAGGAGATCAGACCAGTCCATCTTAAGGGAAATCAACCCTGAATATTCATTGGAAGGACTGATGCTGAAGCTCAGCATCAGCTGAAGCTCCAATACTTTGGCTACCTGATGTCAAGAGACGACTCATGGGAAAAGACCCTGATTCTGGGAGAGACTGAAGACAAAAGGAGAAGGGGTTGGCAGAGGATGAGATGGTTGGATAACATCACCCACTCAATGGACATGAATTTGAGCAAACTCTGGGAGATCATGGGAGACAGAGGAGCCTGGCGCACTGCAGTTCATGGGGTTTCAAAGAGTCAGACAGGACTTAGCGACTGAATAATAACAATAACACACAAGGATATGTTTTTAAGCCCAATTAGGAAAATAATGGCAGACTCAGCTACTTATGATCAGTAGTGAATCTAGGAAATTCCTGGGTTGAGATATGACTCAGCATGTGATGGCTATGACTGCTTGCTTCCCTACACAACAGGAAACCAAGAAGAACCAACTCCTTTTGTTTAAGATTAGGTAGATTCCACAATTTCCAGGCAATGAGAGACCTCCAGTGCCCTAGATTGTACTGCTGTCCAACATACAGATGTGGTTCTTTCATTTTCTCCACAAACTGCCTTAATGTCATCTGTCTTTTATCTAACAACACAAACAATGGCAAGAATCGATTCATTTTTTCAAGACAATAAGTCTTTCAAATTCCAAAATAGGCAATGATTGTGTGAAAACTCTCCATCAATAAAATTTATTTCTTACCCTTTGTTCTTTACACAGGCATTTTTCAAGTGAACGTAGCTGGAAGGAAATATACCCTGGAAGAGAAAATGTGAAGGTTATGTCTATTACAGCAGAATAAATTTTAGAAGTCATATATATAAAATATCACCACACAACTATAACAATACCAGGAAGATGAAATCTCTAACACATTCTCTAGGTGAAATCCACTGTAGCTTAGAACCAGTAATTTTATTTTGAATATTTATCAGTTTACAAATTTAGAGATACTTTAGAGATAATCAAAACATTAAATCCCACTCAAAAATATATTCTATATAACAGAAATTTTTTGTATTTTCAAGAGTTCTATATGGAAAGCATGTTAAATAAATTTTTTTAATATTGCAGTTTTGAAAAAAGGGGTTTTAGTTTGCTTATTTTGGTTGTAGTTCTTTTTCTTCTCTTCAAACTATTCATGTGTCTATTTGAAAATACATACTAAAAAAATACCACTACTATGAATTTAGAAACAGTACGTATATTACATGTTTAAGAATGATCCTTAATGAAAACATAGCAGCAAATCATCACCGGGCTGCCATTCTGATGGAACAAAAATTAAACAAAAGAAGACAAGCCAGCTTAAAGCTCTTTATTGTAGGGAAAGGCTAGGGCAAGGAAATGGTTCCTTTGTTCTAAATGAGAAATTGAAAAAAAAATTTTAAAAAGAGCAATTTTATTATCCATTAAATGACAATATTCTCTGAATGATTTTTTATGTACAATTAAAGGGAAAATTCAATTAAATATTTAGGAAAAACAAATGTCATTTGAATACATTATCACCACTGTGGGTCCAAGGATAACATAAAATTTAACTAGCAAGCTCTGTATATACAACAGTAGTAAATAGGCATAGGTTTTTAAAAAAAAAAAAAACACCATTTTTTTCCTTTGGAATTTAAATTTACCTCAATATGGTAGGAATAGCAAATTAGAGTAATTATTGGAATTAACAAGAAGTCAGAAATTGAGGTTCTTTAGAAGAGAAATAGAAGCAAAAAATCTTAACACTTTTTAAAGTATGTTCTAAATGAAAAATATTGAAGTTACATATGCATGTGCCCGCAGATGTCCAAAAATAACTTTAAATGAGAGCTAAAGTATAGACTATCCTTTAGAATGACCTAAAATAAATGAAATAAAGTAATTAACACAGTTGGATGATCCAGGAAAAAAGGTATACTTAAACAGAAATGCAGGCAAAATAGATTAGATAACATATTTTGGAAATGAGAAGTGACACACTTTCTTATCTACAATCCTTAGAAAACCAGAATTAAACCAAAAAATGAACATGGCATGTAAGAAAATATTAGTGAATGTGGGTAGCATGGGTAAAGATGGGAAGATAGGAACAAAGTTGAAAAATATAGAAGTAAGGATTAGTGTTAACATCATAAACTGCACAAAGGAAAGGTAAAAGAAAACTCATATTACTTCCTACTATAATTCCTCAGGATTTATATAAATATATAACTGATAATGAGTCTTAGTTTTTGTCTGGAATGGTAAGAAAGACGGACTCTTTATAATTTGATTCTCCCACATTTCACCTCCTCACACCTAAAGGGACTCATAACATACCTAAAATAAACCACTCTCCACATCAACTTTCACAAATGATATCACAGAAAACAAAGATTAAATACCTCTATTCATTATTTCTTTTGGAATATATATTTCTGCTGCCTGAATTTTAATTTAGCTCTCTGCAAAACTCACACTTCAAAAAGATTTTGTTTATATATAATGAGCTTATTAAGGTCCTCTCAGTATAAATTTCAAGAGCTACACAGGATTATCATTTGAATAGTGTGTCTTAAGTATAATCCAAGTTCAAAGGAATTTCCAAAATTATGAAAATCTGTATTGCCGTTTAGTATTTCAACTAAGAGTCCCAACTGTAATTTCAATTGTATAATGAAATAAAGTAAATAACTGTCTTTCTTAAAAATCCCATAATTCCAGTTAAAAGCAATTATTTTTACCTTGATATTTGGGTTTTTTAAGGCAAATCCTCTGTACCAGCCTGTGGAGAAATAATCATGGTCATATTTCAATAAATAATTACAAGACTTTGAAGAAATAATTAGAAATCAATGTATCCTTTGCTGACAGAATTTTACCTTACATGAAGATATTCTAGGTATAAACATGTGGGAGTTGGAAGTAGGCTAGACTATAAAAGTTAAGTGACTACAAGTTTAAGTCTTCTATCAATAAAATCATTTAAAAATTGTATTGGAAATATACATAAAAAATACAAACATGCATAATGGAAGTAAAGGTTTGGGAATCAGAGTACTGGGCTTAAATTCTGGTTTTACTATCAATAAGTATTAGCTGTTGAATCTTGGGCAAGTTAAGTGACCTCTCTGAGCTTAGTTTCATTCCATTTTATAAAATGTCACACTATATCTCAAAGAAATTCAAGAATCTACACAAGATTTAATATAGTTTCAAACTGTCTCTGCCTGAATACAAAGCCCTGACTCTACCACCAAAGACCAGTGCTTAGCCAGCAATTCTGTACTGAGCTCACACATTGTCTACCATCTTGGGTAAGGATCAGTCTGATAGCATAAGAAAGAAGCCAGGTCTCATCCACTTAGAGCATTAATGGCATGCTTTCATCCAGACAATGTCCCACCAACTGACTCACCATAATTTTTATTCTGCAGAATGTCTATTACTTAACCTCCAAAGTGACTCAATCAGTTTTACAGCACTGTCCTTAAGGGGGAACATAACTTTTTAGAGTTTAAAACAATTACAGGGTATACATATTTATATGAATTTATATAGCTAATATACGTGTGCTGTGTGTGTGCTCAGTTGGTTAGTTGTGTCTGACTCTTTGTGACCCCATGGACTGTAGCCCTCCAGACTCCTCTGTCCATGGAATTTTCCAAGAAAGAATACTTGAGTGGGTTACCATTTTTCACTCCAGGAAGCTAATATACAGCCTCCTATAAATGTATTCTTTTCAACTTATTGTTTCTTCAACTATAGTAACCATTTTGCTTATTAGAAGAAATTATTTTATCATAAAACCAATGTTCTATTGAATTGAATCTTTTTGATTAATTGAATTTTTAGAAAGAAGTATTTGAGTTTTGTATTTAAATATTTTTGTTCCTCATAAGTTTTCTTAAAAAAAACATTTTATAAAACATCATTTTATAATCAGCCTGGAAAGAGTAGAATGAATTAAGAATTGCAAACTCTATAATGTCAGGATTTATTAGATTCCTCAAAGACATCCACCCAAGAAATATATCTATCCTTAAACAATTATTTTAACAGTAACCAAAACTTCTTGAGAATTGCAGAAATGTCACAGTGAGGTCCCTGTCCAACTACACCATACAGAAAGGTTTTTACATTACAAAACAGCTCCCATAAGCTGAGAAGTATATTTTCATCCATTCATAACAGATTTTATATTTATCTGTAAACGAAGTGGAAACAGACAAAATATATCTGGCAATGACAGAGAAAAACCTTATATTTTTAAATATATCAGTGACACTGGACAAAATAAATGTCCATGTATCACCACCATTTAATGACAGGCTTTAAATAAAAGTAATAGTTCTATTTGGGAAAACACAATTTTATCAATAATGAACCTTAATATGATAGAGTCTTAGCATATTATAAATTCCTAATAAGGACAACGTATTGAGAGGAAAACCATATCTTTGGATATGCTGATGGGACTTTACAATACGGCCATTTTGTTAAGAAAAAAAAGAGTAGTCATTTTATCTGGGATCTTTTTAAGGACTAGCATTTAAGGATGTTTTGTTACAAGGAACAGAAGCATTTGAAAACATACTAGGTTGATTTAATGAGGTACCTCTTATATAAATTAATCATACAAGTTCACTTAACATTTCAAATGGAGTAAATAATTTCAGTCCAAATTTGGGGGAGGTGAGGAGGAAGCGGTTACAGAACTAGAGCAGAGTTGGCCAGGGCAGGAGTCCCACCCCAAGGAATCTGGTTACCCAACCTTGGTTAAAGCATTTCTGCTCTGGCTCTCTGTTTCTTTCTGTCCTGGGGAGCCCACCAGACTCTTGACATTCCAAGAAGGGCCTTCTAGTTTGGCCCTGAGTCATGAACTCTCAGAAATTCAACAGTCTCAATTGCATCTAGCGAATATAAATAAATAATATTAGGAAAAAATATAATCAGCTTAAAAATACCAAACAATGTTTTCCCATAAGCCAAACATTGAACATGCAAGAAAGTAGTTTTGTAAAAAATGGTTCATTGTGACCAAGGGGAAAATCCTAGAGATTAATAGAAGTATGAAAAGAATTTGTAAATTTTATGAGCTGCCTAATGCAGAGGAGATCGTTTACCCAACTGCAAACAATCAATACTAGTCTACTTACCATCACACTTCTCCAGGATCTGAACTGTATCTCCAATTTCCAACGACAGACCATATGGCACAGTTCCTCGAAAACTGGCAATAACTGTAAGAAACGACACAGAATATATAGAGATAATCATGTCAGTTATGGCCAGTTATACTGCTTACTATTGCATGTTATTGACCAGGAAAAACGAACGTGAACAGGAAATACACCCTGATAGTTGGAACTGGCTGTCATATTTTAATGTGACATGTTTCGGAAGAAAACCAAAGCGAAATGTTTGGTCAAACAAGTGTTATTAATACAAATTTCAAAGGTGTGATAGTTACTACGATAGTAGACAAAATATCAACATCACCAATAACATACATAAACAAAGATACTGCCTGAAGAGCTGCACCAGGAGTGTCCCTCTACCTCACTGCTACAATCACTCCCCATTCAGAAGCCCATCCCATGGTAGTGACTCAATAAATATGTGTTCAATAATAAATGAGGACTATATGTCTTACTCATTAATAAGCTTGGTTGACCTTTCTGCTATGCTGTCTTCAGGATATTTCTTTTCCATACACTGTAAGGGCCTCAAGAGAAGGGACTATGTCCTCACTGCTCACTGCTCACTACTGTGCCCTCAGGGTCTAGCCCAGCACACGGTGTTAAAGTAGTCTTCTTCTCTGTAGTAATCAATGGTAATGATTACTTCTCTCCCCTGGGTCTAAACACATGGACAAAATGACAATTCCCACATGCCTTAGCTCTCAGATAATTTGAACTGGGGGAAAAGGGGGCACACAGGGAGGAGTCACCGTTTAGCCTTACCTAATGTTTACAGACTGACTGGTTTCTGAAACACGGTGCGGGGCTGGGCAGGACTAGGATATAATACCAGAGATTAATCATCCCTAGGCTGCAGTCCATGGGGTCGCTGAGGGTCGGACACGACTGAGCGACTTCACTTTCACTTTTCACTTTCATGTACTGGAGAAGGAAATGGGAACCCACTCCAGTGTTCTTGCCTGGAGAATCCCAGGGACGGGGGAGCCTGGTGGGCTGCCTTCTATGGGGTCGCACAGAGTTGGATAGGCAATTTGAGGGGTTAAGAGAGAATGAAGGACAGAGATTCTTCCCAAGAAATTAACACCTGAATCATAAGAGAGACAAGGCTAGAAAATAAAGGACCTCAACACACAGAAAGAGAAGACCCATTTCCTATTAAATATTTCACATGCTGAAATCATCTTGCAAGTCACATCCAAAAAATGATAGTAGATGCTTCGACTGCCTGATTTTTAAAATCCCCCAACTTTGGAAGTGAATTTTATAATTTTCTCTCTTTCAGATTGAATCTTTCAGTAAGATTTAGAAACAACACCAATCCCCCAAATAAATTATTGTTACTGCTATGAATGTATTTTAAAAGCCTGGAGGAACACATGAATCTGTCAAAAATCAAAACATGCCAATAAGTAATGGGCTTTCAGAGAAGTCTAAAGCCATTTTATGATCTTAAAACAAAATTAGCAGTAGCAATCAAAACACAGGACAGAAAACATAGCCCAAAGTACATGAGACAGATAAAAATAACTACACAGTAACCAAGTTAAAACATTTTAGATAAGCACTAATCCATGATGTCATTTTCTAACTATAACCATAAATACCCTATGACCTCATGTTGATAGCCTCAACAGTGTTTGCTTGAAAAATAATCAAAGGTCTGTATCCTGACAGAGCACTTCAAATAACTTTCAGGGACCTCTTAAAAGGAATCAACAACCAAATAGACAGTAGATTGAGTACAATATAAGACTCCAAGGCAAACTTACCCTCAGAATTGCCTTTTTACACTCATGAAGTCACCTTAACCTCTCACAACCCTAGTATTCAACCCTGCACAACTGATGCTTCTCTTAGAGGTCTAAGTGTGTGGGTGCCCTAACTCAGCTCTGGGTATAGCTCTGACCACTCACGAATGCCCATGTTAACTCCCAGGCAGCCAGAAATACCTCCCCTGCTGCTGGTGGCTCTCTCCTACCCCATCACCTTCTTGAACATGGCGGTACCACTCATTAGCTTCATTCTTCACCGCCCCTTCAGGCCTCAGCCCTTCACCTCACTGCTCTGAAACTGCTCTCTCCCCACTGTCACTACCTTCATATCACCTTTCAGGAGGCCATCTTCTCTTCCACTACTTCTCTCATACCTTCCAGCCTTCTACTGTAGGTCAACTTTCTTAGCCCTCTTTTTAAAAATTTACTTATTTTCGATTGGAGGATAATTGCTTTACAATATTGTGTTGGTTTACGCCATACATCAGCATGAATCAGCCATAGGTATATATATGTGCCCTCCCTGTTGAAACTTCCTCCTACCTTCCTCCCCATCCCTTCCCTCTATGCGGTCACACAGCAAATTTTCACTATCTATTTTACCTAAGATAATGTATATTTTCCATGTTACTCTCTCAGTTCGTCCCACGCTGTCCTTCCCCTACAGCATCTACAAGTCTCTTCTCTGTGTCTGCATCTTTACTGCAGCCCTGCTAATAGGTCCATCAATACCATCTTTCTATACTTCGTATATATGCATTAATATCCGAGTTAACTTTCTTCTTAAATGTTGACGTCAAACAGACTGGGTGTAGGGACTTCCCTGGCGGTCCAGTGGTTAAGACTTCAAGATTGAACTGCAGGGAACACGAGTTCCATCCCTGGTTGGAGAACTAAGACCCCACATGCTGAGTGGCCAAAAACAGACAAACAAAAAGGCTGGGTGTAGGAAAAGAATATCAAACTTGGTATCATGAGATGTGGGTTTGATTATTAGCTGTGTGATTCGGTGCAATATACTAATCTCTCAGAGTCTCCATTACCTCATCAGGAAAATGGGGTCAATGATAAAGAAACTGCAAAAGGTAGTAAAGGATTAAATAAGGCTTCTCAGAGCAGACTTTCTTGATATACATCCTCTCACCCCAATTCCAAATGCTCATAGCACCATATACCATTTAACCAGCCTCCCTGATTTGTGCAAGTTTTGGAAGGATGTCTCCTGCAACAGACTGAAAATTCCATGCATATAAGGACTAGGTTGGTTTCAGTTCCCAGTTGTCTATATAACTCACTATAGAGCCTGGCACACAAATTGAGCTCGGTAAATAATCACTGAGGGAATGAATGAGGGCAGAGCCATTACTGTTAAGAGTTCTGGTTTTAGGCAGTCAGGTTCCTTTATTATGGGCAATTCTATTTTAAGAGGGCACACAAAATTCTAAGAACCAAACTATATTACCTGTGAAAACTCATTCTTTCACAGGAAATGTTTAAAATTGGGATGACAGGTTGTCTGGGTCATAACTGTGCATCATCTCATTTCTTACCCAAGGAGCCTATGTGGGTGAATTCTGACTTCACTCTTCACCTATATAATATCTGATAACTATTAAAGGTGAGCTATTATGTTCTTCAGTCTCACTGAGCTTCAGATGCCTCCTCTATAAAAGGAGGAGTTGAACAAGGTGAACTGAAAGGTCCCTGCCAGCCTGCAATTCTGAGAGTCTGGAAGAAGTCTTTCGGCTCAGCACTGACAGGGTATAATATATAACTGAAGCACTCTGTCCCCAAACCAGCCTTGCTTTGGTTTTAGTCACTGTCTGAGTTCTGAAAGAATGGACATTGGTCCCCACCGTCTGATAAAGCAGAAGGGAAGGTCTGCTCTCAGCATCTCCTACAAAGTCCTTTACCCCTGCGCTCCCGTTACTTTCCAGGCTCCCATCCCACCACCTCTCCACACAATGCCCTCCACACTACCATATCCAAATTCTCATCGAGCTCTTTCATGCAGAACTCAGTGCCTTTATACATATTATCCCCCTTGGGGGCCGTTGCCTTCCCCACCTCTTCTACACAGGGAACTACGAAGTAGCCTGAGTTGAAGATCTAGCTCCAAGGTTAACTCTTTCAATTTCCTGATGCTACCATTTCTCTTTCCCCATCCTTGGACCCAAGTGAAATCAATTATTCTTTTATCTATGCTCCAAGGGTACTATGACCATATCTTAAATAGCACAAGGTATCACATACACTCGGAGAAGGCAATGGCACCCCACTCCAGTACTCTTGCCTGGAAAATCCCATGGATGGAGGAGCCTGGTAGGCTGCAGTCCATGGGGTCGCTAAGAGTTGGACATGACTAAGTGACTTCCCTTTCACTTTTCACTTTCATGCATTGGAGAAGGAAATGGCAACCTACTCCAGTGTTCTTGCCTGGAGAATCCCAGGGACGGGAAGCCTAGTGGGCTGCCGTCTATGGAGTCGCACAGAGTCGGACACAACTGAAGCGACTTAGCAGCAGCAGCAGCATCACATACACTTGACTTATCTTTGTCTTTCTACTTGAAAACTTGAATTGTTTCTAATTCATCTTCCGTACAGCAGCATAGGATTATGTTAGTGTATGAACAGAGAATGAATAAACACACAGAATGAATGAATGAAGCCACTGAAAAATGGTACCCAAGTTTTAACAGAGTCAGAGAATGTCAAGGGCACCACTCATAACTTAAAACGTCTAAAATATATTAAACCACAGATCATATTGGAGAGTAACACTTTTTAAAGATATAGTTCAAGGCAGGACTTTGATCTTTACCTTCTAAAATGGCTAGCCATTTCCAGTCTTTGAATTACACAAGTAATTCCACTTTGCAATGTACTAAGCTCATGAATGGATGGATAAATGCTATTCTATTTATGCTTCAGGTTATGCAATTGAAAGGGGAAGGCAGTTCTAGGCCAAAGAGCAAAAGATCTGAAAACATGATTGACTCGTGTTTACTAATGGTAGCATATAGGGTATCATAAAGGAATGAAAACTGGTTTCACAAAGCAAAGATTCAAAGAAAACTCAGGCATTCATGAAATCTCAATCTGCATTTCTATCAAATGCACTTGAAACATATGGAATGCTTAGATTCCACTCTGGATATAACTTTTCAAGTAAGCCCCCAAATCCTCCAAGCATTTTTGCATGAAACAAGTCTATAGTTGAAAATTCATCTTTCCCCCAGTTGTTATAAAGTAGCTCTGTCTTCAAATGAAAGTCTTCTCATCCTGTATTTCCAGGGGCATCCCAATAATATTTGGGTTTACTGAACATGACCAAATACTGTCTTGATTCCCTTGTTTATTTTCTTATAAATTGAAAAAGAGCTACAGAAAAGATCATAGAGAATGAATGCTTCATGGAGCTGGAAATACAAAGGTTCAATGCTATTGTTTCAGTCCTAAGGATCCTGAGAGTACAGTTTTAAACAGACATAAAAACTACTGTATGGTATTGTTTTCATCTCTGCCCATTTGCAACTATGCAGAAATTTATTTGGATTAATAAACATGTATATAAACACAGCTTATGTTCCAGTCTTTTAAAACTATATGTGGGGAATTCCTTGGCAGTCCAATAGCACTCCATGCTTCTAATGCATGGGGCACAGGTTCGATTCTTGGTCAGGGAACTAAGATCCTGCACGCCACGTAGTATGGCCAACCCACGCCCCTCCCCCCAAAAAAACTAGCTAAAATTATGTGTGTAAGCTGAAAGTGTTAATTAAATGTATAGCTTACGCATCTTGAAAATCAGAAACAGTTGCCTCTTACCACATATTATTCCTTTACATAATATCAGTTTAGTATCTTGTGACTTTACTAAAAATTAAATGGTTTTGAAAAGCATCCTATCTATAACTCACCAGTGTTTTCTATGAAGACAGTGAAGAAAAGCAAAATCGTGCTGTGAAGCAGGAACTTATTTCTCAGTTTCAGTGACATTGCTTGCTCTTGTAAAGAACAAATTCATACTTTAAAACTTTTAAACTTAGTATGGAGCAATTCAATCACAGAGTTGTGACTTTTAAAAGCAAAAACAGAAACAAATTATAAAAACTACTAGAAGACAATCATGAAGCTCTACATCACAGATGATACCATATTCATCATCATGATCAAAATAATATTGATGATGATGCTACACACCACAATTCAAGTCAAGCCTAGCAAACGCTGCCCTTGCCCTTTATGGGTTGACAATCTAAGACGAATGGAACATTATGTGGGAAAAAAAAATAATGAAATATTTTGTTCTTTGTGACACAAAGGAAGTAAACTCATCCCTCAAAGTCAAAGTTTTGGCTTCATCTTTCTGATAAAAGGATTTCCAACTCAGAAACAGGTTGTGGTCTGAAAGGTCACTTGGAAGTTATTTACAACACAGAACACGATGGATGCTATTGTTCTCGAGTTCTGAGAGTATCCCATGGAATCCCATTTAACACAAAGTAAATGAAACTCCTGTTTTTCACAACAGAAATGAGCTATGACTGCACCAGAAATTAAATAAACATTTTTATGGGAGTAGCTGTAAAATTCTGAATGCTGGTACTTGAAGCATGTCAGCAACAGAGAGAAGGCAGTGACAAAAGCAGGGCTTTGTAAAGGAACTCGGAGGACATTTACAACCGGTTCTTTCCATGTTCACGTGCATTTCATACTATATTTCACTCTGGTTTGTCACCAATGTATATCTACATTCAGGTTTATCAGCTTTATGAGTATCATTGTGTGTGTTGGGGGCACGCACAAATGGAAAAAAGCGGGGAGGAAAAGGTAGAATTTCTGAAGGGTCAGAAGATTTTTTTTTTGGATAAGAGCTGGAGGACACAGTGAAAAGGGAAAGAGGATTAAGCAGAACTAAATTCTTTTTCAGGGATTTTACTTCATAATATAGGAAACAGAGGAAGAAGAGGACAAGGGGTCATCTCCTCTGCACATGCACAAAATTCTCCTGTAGGGAAAGATAAAATATGATGGGGAAATCCAAGTTAATAGTCTTATCAAAGACACCACCTTATTTTTTAAAGAGCTGTCTGGATAGGCCTTGAGGGAAGATGAAATAGAAGTCATCTGGAGATTTCCATTGGTATGATCACAAGTCCAGGACAGAACTGTCTTTGTCCTGTAGCCCCTTAACATCTTCCCCCTCCATGAGATGAAGTTAAGAGCAAAGGGGTCATTTCTACCTTCAAGGGACTCCCAGCTGGCCATCAGTATGACAGCAGGGCCATGGGAGCAGGCAGTCTAGAAAGACTGGAAAAAAAATTTCAAAGGAAATGTGGGAGGGGGAATTGGGATGCCTGCTCCTGAATATGGCTTTGATGCTGAAAATGAACTCCATAGGAAAATCAAAGGAAGCCTCACTATGCTCCATCTTCTCGTCCTCATAATTGCCATGCATTTGAGATCAGTTTCATTCTGTCTATGCAGGCAGGCCTGTGGGGCAGACATATGCACATCGACCAAAAGGACTTCATTCTTATGCCACAGGTACCATGGTCAGGCCTTCAGACAGGTCACAGGACTCTCTCAGGCCCGACTTTGAAAAATCAGAAGCACATGGAATAAAATGTATTCATTTCTGACATTTGACAAGTGCAACTTGAAAATATACTGCTGTCCTTGACTGTTAAGAGGACATTTCTACCAACTGCAGAACTCCATTCTGTTTGAACCACTGCCCTCTGGACTCCAGGCAAACATAAAGGTCGTGGGTTCGGCCACACCAAGACTCCTCTTCAGAGATGGACGGAATTTTCTCCCAGCTGCAGAGAGCATGCGGGCAGTCAAGGGGCAGCCTTCTAGGGTTGCCTCAGCTGAAGAGAGTGACTTGCCCGAGGACGTGTCCTCTTCCCAGGTGGCCTGAGCCCAGTGACTATGAGGGCCAGG
Organism: Bos indicus; assembly: GCF_029378745.1. Taxonomy (NCBI): domain Eukaryota; kingdom Metazoa; phylum Chordata; class Mammalia; order Artiodactyla; family Bovidae; genus Bos; species Bos indicus. Next base: position 56,654,787 of record NC_091763.1, on the reverse strand, counting down.
CCCTCCTGCTGCAACTCGGAAGGGCCACTCCAGCTGAAGCTGACAAAGGCTGTCCCTGGGCCAGCATCACGGGTCATGTGCTCTCTCTGCCCAGTTCTACTTCTCCCCTGTTCCTTCCACTGGTGTGACACCCAAGAACACTCTCTGATACACACCCTGCAAGCTCATCTCTGCATCTCAGAGTCTGCTTTCTGAGGAGGCCAACCTGCTCCAAGCTTACAGTGTCCTGTGTTCAGAACCGACTTCTTGCCAGATCCATTTTCAAGGGAGAAGGAAAGCAGCCTTGTTGAAATACTATCTGGTGGTTTTGCTAAGTTCTTTGTTTATTATTTCTGATCTTCTATGATAGGGGTGTTTCTATTCCCATTTTAGAGATAGAGAAGAGGAAAGAGGCCAAGAAGGGAACGAATGAACATCAGGAGGCACTGCTCCACACGAAGATTTATTTGAAGACACTGTCACTGTGGCAGGAAAGGAACCCGTTTTTATTCCCCAAAGAGTCATCAACATACTCTTCCCCTTGGTTTTAATGTTGCAAAGGCACTTTCCTAAGTGGCTACAAGAACAACTGAAGGTCAAACAGTAAAATTCTGAACTGATGACTGCATCCGCCCATCAGTACTTCTAAAAACAACTTTCAGATGATAGAAAAGGTTATGGTTTTGGTCAGCTGCCAGTCAAAAGGAGCATCTTGGAAAACACAGAGTTTAAACTATTATCTCAGAAGTATCTTAGCACCAAGGAAAAGGAGACAATATTGAAAGCTCACAGTACTGCTTTTTTTGGGGGGAGGGGGTCAGGGGAGCACAACATGGGTAATCTTAGGAGCTGACCAGGGATTGAATCTGTTCCCCTTGCACTGGAAGTGCAGAGTCATGACCCCTGGATCACCAGGGAGGTCCCCTAAGGGGACAATACTGAATAGGGAGATGAAGGACCTGGGTTTAGCTCCACTACTTACGAACCATGCAGTCTTGAGTCCTACTATTTGCAGGCAGAGTGATATCACCTGCCCGGACTAGCTCCTAGAAATGTCATGAGGATCAAACAAATGTATGAGAACTGGATTTGTAATCCTATAAATGTAAGTAAATACAGGCTATTCTTTTTTTCATAGTCACTGTTAACTGGAAGCTTGGAGACTAGTTCTGAATCTGTAACAGACAAAAATAACGTTTCCATTCACAATCACTAAATCAAAAACCCTTGCTTTATTTTGTGATTACAGATTCTCAGAAACCACTATTAACAAGTTAAACTTAGAAAGATTCAGGTTCAACTGCTCCAGAGGGGAAAGAGGGCTGGTACTATTGCTTTTTCTGATAAAACAGGAAAGCATCTTTGGCAAATGAGACAGATTAAAAAAAAATAATAAGTAACAGAGTTAAGAAAGATTTTCCTAAAGTGCTGAAGCAGAGATAGGAAGGGAAGAAGATTCAGCTTTTAATACACACTCTGCCAAACAGTGCATTATTTGTCCTAGGAATACCAGACAGCATCAGGAGTAAAAATTACAATGCAGACTTCATGCCACAGAAAATAATAACCGCTTTCCCCACACTCCAAGGGAAAAATTTTCACTAAGAAGTAAAATACCATTTCCCAAGCCGACATATTAAATCTATCACCAAATATTTGGTTTAAAATATATATATATATATATAAAATGTATAGACATGTATATAAATAGTTACATAAAATATATTTCCTTTCCCAATGTGAGATAGTTAATGCTAAAATTATATCCTTTAAGAGAATTTTTGAAACATACACTAAAGTTTCAACACTTTTTTTTATACTTAATATTTTGCTATAAGGGAAGAAAAAAAAACCAAAACCCTGTTACATCTTTCTGTGCTCTGTTCTGGTTTCTCTTTCCAAGTGCTACTCAAAGTCACAAAATGGCACATAAGAACTCAAGTGGTACATCTGGGCCTAGCCATCTAGCCATCTCACTCTCTCCCCCTGCACCAGAGGGACTCACAGGTCACCCCCAAATGTGTGTGCTTAGACGCTCAGTTTGTGGCCAACTCTTTGTGACCCCATGGACTGTAGGGCAATTCTCCAGGCAAGAATACTGGAGTAAGTTGCCATGCCCTCCTCCAGGCAATTTTCCCAACCAGGGATTGAACCCAGGTCTCCCGCATTGCAGCTGAATTCTTTACCAGCTGAGCTACCTCCAAATGGGGAGAGGTCAATATGTTCTCACAGCCTCTTCTAATGTTCTCTCCAACTTAACAGTCAGTTCTGTCTCATTTGGTTATTTGTCTGGCTCACACAATAAAGCACTCTAATTTTTTCTTCCACTGCTGCTGCTGCTGCTAAGTCGCTTCAGTCATGTCCGACTCTGTGCAACCCCATAGACGGCAGCCCACCAGGCTCCCCCGTCCCTGGGATTCTCCAGGCAAGAACACTGGAGTGGGCTGTCATTTTCTTCACCAATGCATGAAAGTGAAAAGTGAAAGTGAAGTCGCTCAGTCGTGTCCAACTCTTCGCAACCCCATGGACTGCAGCCCATAAGGCTCCTCCGCCCATGGGATTTTCCAGGAAGGAGTGCTGGAGTGGGGTGCCATTGTTTTCTTCCACAGGGTTTTCTTTTTTCAACTTGAATTTGACTTCCATTCCCAATACTCACCTCTCAAGAGGTCCACTGGGATATTACCTGCAAACCATGTAACTTCCACCAGAAGAGAACCAATCCCATGTTCTTATACTTTATTACTCCCTCTTCTCCTTTGATGAATAATCCAATTTCCAGTTTTGAACAAACACTAGTTCTGACTTGTTTTGACCACTGAAAACAAGTCAAAAGCAATTTCTCTAGAAAATGGGAAGCCAGTGAACAGGTCAATGGAGAAAAGGAACAAAGTTCACAGTTCTCTAAGAATCTGGTGCCTCCATACTTTTATAATCTCAGCCTTTACAAACCAGAGTCAACAGTCACACTGAACCTCCTAGCTGGGTCTTAGCAAGTGCTGTAAATGCTTTTCACTATAGTCAGGATCCCCTTTTGCCTGTTTCCAACAGATTTTCTTCAAATCACCTCCAGCCTCCTTGACTCCATGGTACCCCTCCCATTTACATCTCTCTAACACTTGAGAAACCTCTAAGCAGGTCAGGAAGCAACAGTTAGAACTGGACATGGAACAACACACTGGTTCAAAATAGGAAAAGGAGTACGTCAAGGCTGTATATTGTCACCCTGCTTATTTAACTTCTATGCAGAGTACATCATGAGAAATTCTGGACTGGAAGAAACACAAGCTGGAATCAAGATTGCCGGGAGAAATATCAATAACCTCAGATATGCAGATGACACCACCCTTATGGCAGAAAGTGAAGAGGAACTAAAAAGCCTCTTGATGAAAGTGAAAGAGAAGAGTGAAAAAGCTGGCTTAAAGCTCAACATTCAGAAAATGAAGATCATGGCATCTGGTCCCATCAGTTTATGGGAAATAGATGGGGAAACAGTGGAAACAGTGTCAGACTTTATCTTTTTGGGCTCCAAAATCACTGCAGATGGTGAGTGCAGCCATGAAATTAAAAGACGCTTACTCCTTGGAAGACAAGTTATGACCAACCTAGATAGCATATTAAAAAGCAGAGACATTATTTTGCCAACAAAGGTCCGTCTAGTCAAGGCTATGGTTTTTTCCAGTAGTCATGTATGGATGTGAGAGCTGGACTGTGAAGAAAGCTGAGCGCCGAAGAATTGACGCTTTTGAACTGTGGTGTTGGAGAAGACTCTTGAGAGTCCCTTGGACTGCAAGGAGATCCAACCAGTCCATTCTGAAGGAGATCAGTCCTGGGTGTCCTTTGGAAGGACTGATGCTAAAGCTGAAACTCCAGTACTTTGGCCACCTCATGCGAAGAGTTGAGTCATTGGGAAAGACTCTGATGCTGGGAGGGATTGGGGGCAAGAGGAGAAGGGGACGACAGAGGATGAGATGGCTGGATGGCATCACCGACTCAATGCACATGAGTCTGAGTGAACTCCGGGAGTTGGTGATGGACAGGGAGGCCTGGCGTGCTGCAATTCATGAGGTCGCAAAGAGTCGGACATGACTGAGCGACTGAACTGAACTGACTAAACACTTACTATATCCAGCATCTCCAGGTTTGAGATCCCCTTAAGTTCCCAACACCACCAAATGGCTACTCAATAAATACTGATCAAAGTACCACGTGTACAGTTTACTCCTTCATTCACCATCTATGTGCCAGCACTGTGGCTGGTACTGGAAAGACAATGGTGAAGGAAACACTTTACATCTGCTTCAGGCTTCCCTTGTGGTTCAGATGGTAAAGAATCTGCCTGCAATGAGGGAGAGCTGGCTTCGATCCTTGGGTTGCGAAGATCCACTGGAGAAGGGAAAGGCTACCCACTCCAGTATTCTGGCCTGGGAGAATTCCATGGACTGTATAGCCCATGGGGTCACAAAGAGTCAGACACGACTGAGCGACTTTCACTTCACTTCACCTAGTTCACAAGTTACGAGAAAGAATGTTTTCCACATCTTTTTGTTCCTAAAAAATTCAACACTGAATTTTATATTTCCAGTGATTTTTTAATTGTAAAATTGTTTTTATACAAAACCAGCACATTTATAATTCTATCATTCTTGTGTGGGAGAAAAAATTAAGTCTATTGTCCATTTTCTTAACTTTCAATTTTTAAATTGCAGATTTATATAAAAAAAAAAAACCTATGAAAAGGGACAACCCAGAGGGATGGTATGGGGAGGGAGGAGGGAAGAGGGTTCAGGATGGGGAACACATGTATACCTGTGGCGGATTCATTTCGATATTGGGCAAAACCAATACAATATTGTAAAGTTTAAAAATAAAATAAAATTAAAAAAAAAAACCTATGAAAATAGTATAAAATTGATTCTGGCTTCAGTTAGTTTCAGAAAATGTTAAGATAGTAAATAAAGCACACTTGCCAAAACCAGGGCTTCCCTCATAGCTCAGTTGGTAAAGAATCTGCCTGCAATGCAGGAGACCCCAGTTTGATTCCTGGGTTGGGAAGATCCCCTGGAGAAGGCATAGGCTACCCACTCCAGTATTCTTGGGCTTCCCTTGTGGCTCAGCTGGTAAAAGAATCTGCCTGCAATGTAGGAGACCTGGGTTTGATCCCTGGGTTGGGAAGATCCCCTGGAGAAGGCAAAGGCTACCCACTCCAGTATTCTGGCCTGGAGAATTGCATGGGCTGTATAGTTCGTGGGGTCACAAAGAGCCGAACACAAGTGAGTGACTTTCACTTTCACCTTCTTTCACTTGCCAAAACCAAGAAATTAATGTTGATATAATATTCTTAACTATCCTACAGCTCGTATGCAGATTTTACCAACTGTCCAACCAATGTCCTTTGGTTAAGGGTTCAATCTTGGATTCCACATTACATTCAGTTGCTTTATTTCTTTAGCCTTCTCTCATTTGACAGGTTCTCAGTCTTTGTCTTTTATGACCTTGATGCTTTCCAGAATACTGTCCAATTATTTTGCAGAAAGTCTCTGAATTTAGTTTTGTCTGATGTTTCCTCCTGATTAAGTGTAGGATATGCAATTTTGGCAAGAATACCACAGAAGTGATGCTGTGTACCTGCTCGGTGTACCTTATCAGAAGAATACAATGGCAATGTGCCTCATTGCTGGTGATGTTAACCTCGATCACTTGGTTAAGATGGTTTCTCCACTGTAGAGTTACTACTTTTTTCTTTGCACTTAACTATAGTGTCTTGTGAGGACATACTTGAGACTGTGCAAATACACCATTTTTTTTTTCACTGTATTTTATAGCATCCATTGATGATTCTTGCCTGGAACCCTAGCAAATTTAACTCTGGTGTTTTTTCATAGGGTTATACAGACACAACTGGTTTATTTCAATTGCAAGTAAAACCTATAATGGGTCCTTGTTGAAGCTGGCACAATATCCTGACTTCAGCCACGATGCCTTGATTTCCTAAGCAGAAAGCATAGAATTAACACCACTATCACCACAGGTATTCTTGACATGACCTACTCATCATATCAAAAAAATCTCAACCATAACATTTCATTCATTTCAGAAAATGAACAGAATTAACATTTTTGCTTAATTTTCAGTATACTACTTGGTCTCCTTAAGTACTTCTTTCTTAACCAAAGAATGGATATGTGCATTTGGTAAAAGATAGCTTTTGAACTATTTCAGCCAATATTTTCAAGAAAGATTGAATGGGCTTGTCACTAACTATAATCATTCACAGGTTTGAATTAAGCTTTTCAGTCTTTACTTATAGGTCACTGATAGGGAATTGTGGGAAAATCTTCAATTTCTTTTATTTCAATGAGAGAATCTAGTCTTCTGTGATGGCTAATTTTATGTGTCAACTTGACTGGGACATAGGGTGCCCAGATAAATCATTATTTCTGGGTGTGCCTGTGAGGGTGTTTCTGGAAGAGATGAGCATTTGAATAGGTGGACTGAGTAAAGTAGACTGCCTTTCCCAAGATGGGTAAACATCACCCAACCTGCTAGAGGGCCTGCATACAACAAAAAGGTAGGAGGAAGAATTTGATTTCTCTGCTTGTTTGAGCTGGGACCTCAAACTTCTCTTATCCTGCCTAGGACTTAAGTCATTGGCCCTCCAGTTCTCACAACGACATCACTGGCTTTCCTGGGTCTCTGCTGCTATAATCATGAGATAATTCTTTATAGGAAGTCATATACATACATAAATATATCCATATACATATGCACATGTATATGTATGTATCTGTATATATGTATGTATCTTATAGGGGCTTCCCTGGTGGCTCAAATGGTAAAGAATCTGTCTGCAATGCAGGAGACACAGGTTTGATCCCTGAATCGGGAAGATCCCCTAGAGAAGAGAACGCCTACCCACTCCAGAATTCTTACCTGGAAAATTCCATGGACAGAGGAGCCTGGAAGGGTTCATGGGTTTGCAACAGGGTCAGACACAATTGAGCGACTAAACAATATCACATATGTATTCTCTGGAGAATCCTGACCTAATACACCCTCCTAATGACTGTGTACAATAATACTGATTTTAAACTAAAGTCTTAGGTTCCCAACAGTTCCTTAAGTTATTGATTCCGGCATACTATATTAGAACTGATGATAAAAATCTTACTTAAACTAAGACATTGACTACAAACCAGAATGTCTAACTTATAAGTGATTTGTGTTTCGAAAATTTTATAAAATTGTTTAAAATGAATGGATTCTCAAGCTACCATGTAATAGTCTATTTGACTGATGAAGCAACTGAAACAATCATTCCACATGCAATGAAACTTCAGGGATGCGAGGGGTTTATAATCCGGGAGACACACTATGTGCAGAGGTGGAGAGGTACTGGTTAATGTGGAGAGAGAGGGTATACTCTTAATTCCTTCCCAGTACCATAATTCTCATCCTGGACTCTTATAAAACCCCATGCACGGGGAGCACCACCATACTTCAACTCTGCAGTGACCTGGTGATCCATCTACACCCCTCAGCTCCCTCAATACAGACTATAATTATGAATCCATCTTGGCCTTCCTTCATTATTTCCTTTTCTCCAGGGAAACACAGCTGTATTAGAATATCTCACTCAACCTCTCTCCCACCCCTATCCACAGGGCAGACCCAGTAGCCATCTGACCAGTGAAACAGGAAGGAGTGAACATCCAAGTCCTCTGGAATCTGGCAAGAGCCCAGCCCAATCATTCTTTAGACTCAGAGTATTAGAACTGAAAGGACTTTACAGGAGTAATGACATCATTATATATGTGGTATTTGTAAACCTGGTACTCATGTGGCTTATATTATCCAGGAAATTCACTGAACCCTGCTATTTCTACTTTATAAATTCTCCATGAAATCTTTCTGCTTCCCCTCAATGACTATTTTTAAAATTAAAAGATATTAAGAAAAGAAATGCTGCCCATTTATCATTGAGATTTTAATGATAAGTTAAGCCAAAACTCATGAAACTGTAATAGCCAAATCAGGGAACCAGGATAAAAACTGAACATTACCGACTCAGCACTTATCAATTATAAATGAACTTTTAAATCCTTCCTTGGGGTTTTTAGAGGGTGTCATGTTCTCTGGGGATCATGCCCTCTGATCTTTGACTCTTCCAATTTTATGAACTAATGAAGAGTTGCTTCCCACGTCTTTCTTCTCACTGTAAATTTCAGCTAACTATTGGTCCCAAGTGTTGTCTACAGTAATTGAAAGCTGCACTCTTTGTTAGCAAATTGATGCGCTATTGAAAAGAAACTTTTAAAAACTACCTACCCCCTTAAACAGACTTCTTCTTTTTTTTTTTAATAGAGATTAAAAATCCCTGTGCTTGGTTAAAATCTTTGTAATTATTTGTCCTTTCTCCCCTCTACAATGAAAGTTGCCAAGAAAATCTGATACGTTTTCCAAACTATCTTCAAAAACAGACAACAGGTCTGGTGTTAGGGCCAAACCCAGACATTTGTTTCACAATATGTTAATTAGGAACAATTCATCTATTGCAATTCTTTGGTTTGAAGGATAATTCTGCATTTGTTTTTATTTTTCTGAGCACCCCTGGAGGTGACTCAGTCTGCTCGTGAACTAAATCTGACAATGTGAATGCCCTTGAGGTTATGTACAAAGTGAGTGACTTTAATATTCCAGCCAACACAGACTGAAATAACAAATGCCCAAAGATGATAAGATTAAAAAGAGAAAAACATTTCAAACAACATAGAAATTTCTATTTTTTGAAAGATAACTCTAATTCCCCAAAATAATCTCAATATAAAAAAATTAAATTGAAAATGTGATGGATTCTTCCACAGGTATGTGGGAAATTGAGGATAATTCCATTTAACAAAGAAAAATGAGGAGGTCAAATTCCTAAGCTTACTAGAGAAGTATATCTACATGAAATATACATATTAGAAAGTATGGCTATTTCTTCTTTTATTCATGACTATAATTAAAAGTATCTTATTTTAGAACTTCTGGGAATAGTCATATGTTATGTTTTATAAAGCACTGACAATTTACTGAAAGTTTCACTATTACTAATAAATGTAGGTGAGTGTAATGATTCTTAAAGTTAAAAAGCTACATATTACATTTTCATTTATATAAATGAATAATTTAGCTATTTCTAATATAAATACATTGATCTAAAGCTGATCAGGACCCTCATAGGCTATCAAGACCCCCATAATAATATGCTTAAAAATCTTGAATCTATCAACTTCTTATAAAATTCAAATACAAAAGTATAAATGAATAAATAAATGTTCCTGCCATCTCTCTTAACTCTAGTTCTGACAGCTGAGTGAAATATTAGCAAAAGATACTTTTTCAAAGATTTTTCAGTCATTGAGTTTTAAGGTCTTTGTGTTCCAAATATTTGTGCATTTAAACATTTTCAGTGAATCCAGAGTAGTATGTCTACCTAAAAGAAAACCCAGTTTAAGAAATTCTACATTTTTCTGTGAGTTCTTCCTAAAAACATTCACAACAAGGTCAACTTTTTTTGTTTATTTGTATATATAGGAGAAATTTGTAGTTCTAAATTATTTCATGCCACGAAATTTCAATTTACAATTAGAACTACACAGTTAAAAATAATAAACCTTACAGGGAAAAACTTCCCTACACTGTATTTGAAGCTGTGTGACAGATGTCTTAGGTTTTCTCAATCATCTCCTCCCTGCCACCTGCCCCAATTCTGACAGACACTTATAGTAAGCAAATAGAACATATTAACCAAAATCTCATCAAAATAGGTAAAGTGGATCTTTTCTTACCTCCATCAAGCTAATATTTTCATTCTTTGCCATAAGATTGAAACTTTTTTAGTTCGTGACACGTGCAGAAAAAATAAATCATCCTGTCAGTTTCCCAAAGACTAGTGAGGTCCTGCTAGAAGTAACATATGTCAAGCTACTTAATGTGCATGCATCTCAAAGCCCCAAGGTGAAAAAGTTCAGCTTCATACAATTCCCCAGATACAGCAGGTCCTCCTGTTTGTTAAGAAACAAAAAACCATCTCTGATGCCCTTCATTTAGTCTGCAGCTTGCACCTACTGGCCTTATGAAAAACAAACGTCTGATTTACATTTGTTTCTTGGAAAATGAATACATATCAATCATTTCTGGAAAACGAGTCTGGCTTAAATGATCAAACCTGCAGTATCCCAAATCCGAGGGCCTTATAAGATCATATGGCATAGAAATGGGTTTTGTTTTCTATGCCAAAGAAACACTGGTAGCCCACAAGTAAAAACTTTAAAAATGTAATGAACGGGCAAAAGCTGGGCAGGAGGGTTAGGGAGCTAGAAATAACGACAGGGTGTGGTAGCTTCTAATCACAACAGCCTGGCTCAAGGTGAACATTCTCTCTGGAGATCAGTTCCTAAAGACTTTCAGGATCTACACAATAGTGTAGTTTAAAATTCTTAGGGAATTCGCTGGTTTCCCAGTGGTTAGGACTCCTCCACACTCTAACTATCGAGCATCCAGGTTCAATCCCTGGCTGGGGAATTAAAATTCCACATGTCATGCTGGGCAGCTAAAAGGGAAAACTATGAAAAGAGTTTACATAGTGAAACTACAAAAAAAAAAAAAAATCCTGTGAGGTGCAACTAACACCCAATGCAGCCATATAAATAAATAAATATTTTAAAATAATAAAATTGAAAGTAAAAAAATAAAACTTGCCATCGACTCATATAATCAAAAAGAGAACTTTCCTCACTCTGTATTTCTGCTCTCTCTACTCTCCACTCCTGCTACTCAAACAGAATACTGTCATTGATAAGTTTCAACATCCAGGAATCTGGGAGGGTGGTTCCTGGATTTACCAGCCCACACTGGATTCCCTAGCCGAACAACATGTTTACATATTATCATTTGTATTTTTCTTTCCCAGTAATTTCCTTTTTTTCCTTCCCAGTAATTTCCTGTGCTCCTTAGCCCTCCTCCCACCGAGGCAGCTGAATTGTTTCTTGGGGACAACAAAACAAAGGAGACATGCTCGGTCTTCCACTTCCCAAACAGACATGGCTCATTTCCCAGTCAATAGTTGTGAAAGTCAAGGCTTCCGTTTGCCAAGGCTTTCATTAACAAGGGCCTGGCTTTACTGGGAGAAGTGTACTCTAAATTCCTAAGGCTGTCCTTTAAATATCTAAATTAGAATCTAGAGATCTCAGAGTTCTGCTATAAACCACAGAGCATGAAAGATGCAGGATGGTTTCCCAATATGGAAGGAGAAAATCTCTACCAATCTAGGAAGGCAGAGAAGGGGGAGAGGGAAGAAAAAGGTATTTGGGGTGTTGTACACAAGCATAGCTCCTGCTTGGTATCCAGGACCCAGGAATGGGGAAAAAGGTTGAATAGATTCCCTGATGAAATCTGGAAATTGCAAAGCAAAGTGGTCTGTGTTCCCTGCTGTGTGGTACTTTGCAAAGGTACCACAATAAGAACACTAACCAAAGTATAGCAGAAATGATAGCTGCTATGAGTTGGATCTAAATACGGTAACCTCCCTCCCTCCCCTCAAGACGATCTCTCCCAGTTCAGAGGACAGTAGCAGGCAACTGAGAACACAAAATCACATTCCTGCCAGGAATCCAGAGTCAACAACCCAGAGTCTGCATTGAATGAAGTCTGCAAACTGAGGCCTGAAGGGTCCACAGCATCTGCTAGACCTAAGGTGGAGGCTTAGTGAGGATGGGAAATGGCCCATCACCATGTCCCACCCCTGGCCCAGCCCTGACCCATCACCATGTCCCAAACATGGATAGTACACAGAGGGCAAGGGCCAATACCCAAAGTCACTGTAATTTTTCTCCTCTAAATTATTTTGGCCCAGAAATCAGCCCTTTTGATTTAGCATGAAAGAAAATCAATCAGCTGCTAGAATGAGTATCATGAGCTTCCGAGTATGGACTTCAGCAAACCTATCCTGTTAGTTCAGAATATCACTTGTTAGTTCTTGGCCATGTGGTATAAAGGTGTAGTAAGCCCCAGAAACATGGGATCTTACAGACACCTAAGACAAGACACCTGTCTTCAAAGTGCCTATACCTCAGTAAAGAAAAAGGGCAGATACAAATGAAAAATAGGTTAAAAAGCAATCCTGTCAATCCTTTGACCAGCTTATTAGAAAAAGAAAGAAGGAGTGTGTGAATATCATACATGGTTCTCTGGTATAAACTGAATTTTAAAAAAAACTCCCTAGGCTTCTTGGCAGTTCAGGAGGAAGTGTAACATCTTCCATCAGGCAAGTTACACTGATCCAACTCTGTGAGTCTGAGTGGCAGCTTAAGCATTTTTATCATCTGCAAAGGATCTCATCATCATTTCCATAAATTCACCCACATCTACTCAGTAAGCTACTTCCCCTGCATCTTTTCACAGCTTCTTTAAAATCTGTGTCTTTTCACTGACTTACTGCACAGACTGCTCTGGTCTAAAACTTCCTTGAACAATTCTAGAACTGTTCCTATCTGCCAAACACAGCTATGCAAAAATGGACCATAGCTCTTCACAGGTGTACTGCCAAGCACCTTCTCCCTGATTTCCTAGTTTAAATAAGCCAGTTGGTCCCCACCACCCACAGACTACAGGGCGGGCATCTGGAACAGTCTTCAGAAAGCCTAACATCATGTTCAGGGCATATAAAATGTGGTTTTTATAAAATATTCACTTGATTATTTAAGCTAATTAATATCAAAAAGGTAAACTGAGAAAGACCACATGTTAACAGCAGGAATGCAACTTCCTTGGTGCTAGTCTGTATCATGATGATGTGAGAAACACCTAGAATGGAAAGTTTTACCCTTCCCTCTCCACATGCAATCTCCTTTATCCCCACCTGGGTTTCCCCCAGAGGAAGCTATGGTATGAGCTTAGAATCAGTAAATGTTTATTAAAGATCTACCATAGACTGAGCACTGCTCTCCGTACCAAACCAGGAAAAAGTGAAAGTCACTCAGTTGTGTCTGACTCTTTGCGACCCTATGGACTATACAGTCCAAGGAATTCTCCAGAATACTGGAGTGGGTAGCCTTTCCCTTCTCCATGGGATCTTCCCAACCCAAGTCTTCCACACTGCAAGAAGATTCTTTACCAGCTGAGCCGCAAGGGTAGCCCTTCCCTCTACTGAGCCTGCAGCATCCACAAATGCACTGTAATGACTCGTCTCAGCAATTCTCTGCAATAGCTACTTTTATCTCTTCCTCATAGAGGAGGAAGGCTGGGGTTAGACAAGGGAAGTCATTTGTTTAAGGTCACAAAGCTCGAAAGTGGTATGTAGGAGAGTTCAAACCTCAGTTGGCTGATGGATGTCCCAGCTGCAATTACTGTTGCTTGAGTGGAGAACAGGTATCACAGCCACGGTGAAGAACACCATTGGACTTCTGCATAGATGAGGCTGTATATTGTCACCCTGCTTATTTAACTTATACGCAGAGTACACCATGAGAAACACTGGGCTGGATGAAGCACAAGCTGGAATCAAGATTGCCGGGAGAAATATCAATAACCTCAGATATGCAGATGACACCACCTTTATGGCAGAAAGCAAAGAAGAACTAAAGAGGCTCTTGATGAAAGTGAAAGAGGAGAGTCAAAAAGTTAGCTTAAAACTCAACATTCAGAAAACTAAGATCATGGCATCTGGTCCCATCACTTCATAGCAAATAGATGGGGAAACAATGGAAACAGTGAGAGACTTTATTTGTTTGGGCTCCAAAATCACTGCAGATTGTGACTACAGACATGAAATTAATAGACACTTACTCCTTGGAAGAAAAGCTATGACCAACCTAGACAGCATATTAAAAAGCAGAGACATCACTTTGCCAGCAAAGGTCCATCTAGTCAAAGCTATGGTTTTTCTAGTAGTCATGTATGGATGTGAGAGTTGGACCATAAAGAAAGCTCAGCACTGAAGAATTGCTGCTTTTGAACCATGGTGTTGGAGACGACTTGAGAGTCCCTTGGCCTGGAAGGAAATAGAACCAGTCAGTCGTAAAGGAAATCAGTCCTGAATATATTCATTGGAAGTACTGATGCTAAAGCTGACACTCCAGTACTTTGGCCACCTGATGTGAAGAACCAACTCATTGGAAAAGACCCTGATGCTGGGAAAGATTGAAGGTGGGAGAAGGAGACAACAGAGGATGAGATGGTTGGATGGAACCACCAATGTGATGGACATGAGTTTAAGTAGGCTCCGGGAGCTGGTAATGGACAGGGAAGCCTAGCGTGCTGCAGTCCACGGGGTCGCAAACAGTTGGACACAACTCAGCTATTGAACTGAACTGATAGATGAGCTCAAATCCCATTTCTGCTACTTATTCCCCAAATACCCTCATCAAGCTATCATTCTTATTGTGCCTTGGTTTCCTCAAAAAGTGAGGTGATAACAGTATCTGCCTCACAGGGTCATATGTCCGTGGAGAACAGGGAAGGCACTCAGCACAGTGACCAGTATACATGTGCAGTCAGTACCTGTGAGCTGTGACCACTGCTACCCTTCTACCACCATGACTACCATCACCTGGCTAGCAGTAACACCAAGGAATGTTTCCTTGATAAAATACTTCCAGTACATCCTTCATTTCCCACCTGTGATTTACTGGCTATAATTTTCTATTAAAAATAAGCACACTAAGTTAAAGGTCCATAAATTGTCCCAGAAATAAAGTACAGCTTCTAATCTCAGGGAAGCCTTTTCTAAGGAGCCATCCTAATGGGACTTCCAGAGTTACTGCAAGAAGTAAGGAAGGCATGTGGAAGTAGTAACCCAGAAGCTGACAGGTACTATGACACGGTGTTAAGTTTCTGCAGGGCACATGGCAAAGGCCTCTGTTTCCCACCTAAAGATCTGGCATTGACTCCCATTCAGGTTGTTAACAGCATTGAAGAAAATCAGGCCAGGATACGGGGCAAAGCTGCATTTCGCACTCATCCAGATACATCACCTGCTTCTCATGGGTCAAAAATCTCAGTAGGAAAACTATTTAGATAACATCATGCCTTCTCATTCCAAGAACAGAGATTTTAGGTTATTGTGCTTACTATTTTTAAAATCAGTAATGGCAAAGGCTTTTTTCTCCCCCTAAACTTTGTCCTTCGAATCAAACTAGAATTTTCCTAGAATACTAATGGGAGAGAGATGGGCATTTTGTACTCCGTCCCCTGAAAGATGGTTGTGTGCATTATGTCTGCAACTTGAAAATCTACAAAGAAAATCCTCAACTTGTCAATTTATTACATGCCTTTGAGGAATTAACAAAAATAAGTCTCAAAAACAGGCTTATTCTTTAATTTACATTCTAGTTCTTTTCATGTCATTACAAAATAAAACTTTGATATTTAGTGTTGCTAACTGCTAGCCAGGAGACCAAGTGATACCAACACATAAAAGTTTTGTTAGTTTGGTTTGTTAGCCATGTGCTGGTCAATAGATTTCCCTCTTAAGCTGCTTTGCTTATGCCCTTCAGAGTCAAGAAAATGTTTATCACGTAAATTTTGGTTCATCTTCAAAAAAGATTGCTTATGTGCCTGTCTTTTAGAAGACATGATCAAGGATACAATGCTTTCAATGTTCTAATTTTAAAAAAGCTTCATAAAAATAATCAATTTGCCCTAAAAACTTAATAAGTATATAATTCACATGTTTTCAGAGACCTTTGTCGGCCTCCTGGCTTTATACATCATCTAAAGGTTAATGATTCCCACACTGATCTATCTACATGGGACCTTCTTGAATACCAGATTATTATATTCAACTTTCTGCTTGGTTTCTCCATTAAACTGAACTCTTCATCTCTCCTTCCCACATGACCTGGCTCCACACTCCAAAGCCTGTTCTACTCTCAGCCATCCATCTCAGGAAATAGGACTGCCATCTCCCAGCTGCTCAAGCTCAAACCTAAAAGTCATCCTTGTCTCTCTTCTCTTACACCCTTTAACCAACCCATCAACAAATCCTGTCCTCTACTTGTAAAGCATATAACGAGTATGGTCACTTGTTACCCTCTCTAACAATAACCACCATCATCTCTAACCTGAATTATTACATTCAGTCTCCTAAAACCCTCACAGCTTCCAAAACCTTGACTTTCAAATAGTGAATTCACCACATTGCAGCCAGACTGATTTTTCTAAAACTGAAGACAGATCATGCCATGTCTCTGTGCAAAATAAACACAACCTCTTCCTCGACTGTCCATTGACATTGGTTATTTTCATCTATTTTGCTCTTCTGAACGGTGCTGCCATCAAGACCTGTATTTTTAGCCATGCATAATGTCAAATTAGCAAAGTGATACAAAATCTTTCACAAAATTAGCAAAGTGATACAACTCCTTCCTTAGTATTTTATGCTACTAAACACATTTACAAAATAACCAAATTTCCAAGTTTAGAAACTTGGTTTGCATAACACAGCTGGTCACTGAGAAAGCACTAATCAACAGAAATACAGAAGATCAACCTTAAGTACTCACTGATGATAGTACAGATGTCTTCCAAATGCTGACACAGCCAAATCCTCGACATTCACTCAGCACCACCCATATGTTGGCACTGTGCTGGGGGCAAGGGAGCCAGCCAAGTTTTGTTTTTGTTGTTTTTTGTTTTTTAAAAAGCTGCTGTTTCTACCTTACCCTCACTGAGTTCCCTAAGCTCTCACGGAGCTTCCAATTCAGCTCTATTCTATGCACATGAACTCACCACCAGCTCAGGGACACCCTGGGCGAAGACAAGGATGAAAAACAGATCCAGCTTCTGATCTAAATTGTGGATGGTAGCCACACACTGTTTAGAGCTGTTTTGAATACGTCTTGGCCTTTCTGTCTCAGTTCTAACTGCTGAGTTATCAGACCAGCCAAGGAGAGGACAACCTACTCTCCCAGGACGATCCACTCCTTTTTCGGCCATCTTTATGCTCCCTTCTGCCTCAGTACCTCAGACCCTGCCCCCATTCCAGTGACGGTGTAATCTATCCCCAGCTGAGCTAATCAGGTCTCTCGCTCACAAAACCCTTCGATGATCTCTCTGTAACTGCCAAGATAACATTCTCATCCTCAGTGGCCTGGCCCCACTGCCTACCTTACTTGAGGACCTCCTCTCTCATCATCCTTTATCTTCCATCAGTTCCTTGTAGTTCTGCTCACTCATGGTGCTGTTTCTTAACTCTTACTGGCTCA
Source organism: Bos indicus (assembly GCF_029378745.1). Classification (NCBI taxonomy): domain Eukaryota; kingdom Metazoa; phylum Chordata; class Mammalia; order Artiodactyla; family Bovidae; genus Bos; species Bos indicus. The sequence continues at coordinate 56,637,562 of NC_091763.1, read as the reverse complement.
TGTGGGCCCTGGTGCTGGGAACAGCCTTCAGCTTTTCACTGCCTGTTTCATTCTAAATCATTTCAAATTCAGCAGAGTGTTACCTCCACCCAGGCAGCCTCCCCTGCCCACTCCTGTACACAAGCAGAGCTATCTCCTCATTTGCTTAGGCTTGAAAACCAAATAGGTGACTGCACAGACAAGAAATGGATTCCCATCTTCCTAGAATGCTGTGAAAACATACTACTTTTCCAAGAGCAAAAGCACTTTGTTGGCAGAGTCCAGGCCAGAGGGTGTGTCCAAAGGATCAATCAGTGTATGTCTGAAAACTTCTACCCCACTGTTCCTAACACAGACCAATTTCATCTCACTAGTAGGGGCTCAGCATTTCTTGGCTACATTGCAATTGCCTGATTATACCTTTAAAAGATCTAGTTAACCTCTTCTTTTAGAGAATCAGCACATGGCTGAAATCAAGCGGGAACAATTTTAACCCAGAAGGAAAGCTTTCTGCAAGAACCTGGATCAAGTGAAATGAAAACTTGGAGAAGAATGAACATCTCTAATGACCCTCTGCACAGCGAGTCACAGCAGCACTCTGAGTCTAATTGCCTCCCCAGGCTCCTTTAGTCCATTTCTCTCTCAGCATGGACAACACACATTTCACACTGAATCATACCACAACTCTAATCATTTAAAAATAATAATGCTAGAGCTAGCATTTTCCGACTGACTACCCAAAATGTAAATCAGATACCGAGCCAGGCTGTTCCGGCGATATTATGATACAAAGGTATGGACACATTCTGAGTTTTTCCTCCTTTCTCTAAGCACCCAGCTCCTTTCAGCTGCCCTTGAAGGATCTGTCACTGAGCTCAGAAATGTTTCTTCTCATTCCTTAGTTCTGTGTCCCATCACTGTACCCACAAGATTCAAACCAAATCCGGTAACATAATCGTGAATGCACAACTACAGAAAGGCTAACCAGTTGCTCCTGGGGGCAGAGGCACTTCAACCATAACCTCTCAGCTGAAGGACACCCACCTACTCTCCCATTTGACCACATCTGACTTCCTGGGCACCCACAGGAGCCTTTTGGACCTCTCACATTATGTAGCATAGGACCTCTTCTTTCATAGGGAGTTCTGGATACAAATCTGCTCTGTCAAAATGAAAATCCTAAGCAGCCTCAAGGGTCAAGAATGGGGAAATATAATTCTTAAAATGTCACCATTCATTTTCCTCCCAGGACAAATAGTTAGTGCTGGCAACATCTCCTGCGAAGTCAAACTGACATTGGATGAGGACACTTATTAACCCTTGAACTTCCATGCTAATGTGATGGACAAAACTTGTCACTTGGGTTTGGATAATCTAAAATGTCAGCCAGCAGTCACTCTTGAACTTAGGTGGAAATTCATTAGTTCTAACAGACAGCAGTGTTAATGAAGACGGTAATTGTATTCAATGGGTGGTTTATTTGCCAGTGTCCATGGAAAGAGATATTCTGATGGATGAATTTGATCCCATGGAATCCTTGGAAGTACAAGGGTAAACTACTGAAGCATTACAGAAGAAATTATTTGTGGTATGGTTGAACCTAAACAGGATCACAAGTCATTGTTTCTCTAAACATGTCTGACAATTAAATAGCCATAATATTTCAAAAAAGATCCAAATGTCTAAAGCACCGAAAAATATAACTTCCTGGTTCAAAACAACTATTTGCTTTCTTAATATAAGCAAACCAGTTAAGTGTGCAAACCACTACATCTGTAGGAAAAACTGTACTGACAGCAAAGTCAAGAACTTTGCTACTGGTGTGCTGTGTCTCTCATTTAAATGCTGGTTTCACATTCATAGTGATCAACCCAAAGTACGTGCACCCTGGTTTTATAGAAAGCAAGTATGATGCCCTTTAAACCTAAACTAGCAGTTGGGCATGCAACAGCAAGTTCTACAGTATCTATTTCCTAAGGAAAACACACATCAAGATGGTGAAGAGGCCGGCCTGGAAGCTCAGGTTGGGTGTGAACAGCAAATCTTCTCATCTGCAATACACATATCCCACTGTACAAACACAATCGCCATCCAGAGTCAACAACAGAGAAAACACTTGGCAGTGCTAATGCTGCCTCAACTAATGCAGCTAAGTAATGGATTCACACTTCCAAGTGTATCTAAACCACAATGAAATTACAAAAATCATGAAACAGTAAGATAGGAAAAGGAGTATGTCAAGGCTGTATATTGTCACCCTGCTTATTGAACTTATACGCAGAGTACATCATGAGAAACGCTGGGCTGGAAGAAGAACAAGCTGGAATCAAGATTGCCGGGAGAAATATCAATAATCTCAGATATGCAGATGACACCATCCTTATGGCAGAAAGTGAAGAACTAAAGAACCTCTTGATGAAAGTGAAAGAGGAGAGTAAAAAAGTTGGCTTAAAGCTCAACATTCAGAAAACTAAGATCATGGCATCTGGTCCCATCACTTCATGGGAAATAGATGGGGAAACAGTGGAAACAGTGTCAGACTTTATTTTTCTGGGCTCCAAAATCACTGCAGATGGTGACTGCAGCCATGAAATTAAAAGACGCTTACTCCTTGGAAGGAAAGTTATGACCAACCTAGACAGCATATTCAAAAGCAGAGACATTACTTTGTCAACAAAGGTCCGTCTAGTCAAGGCTATGGTTTTTCCAGTGGTCATGTATGGATGTGAGAGTTGGACTATAAAGAAAGCTGAGTGCTGAAGAATTGATGCTTTTGAACTGTGGTGTTGGAGAAGACTCTTGAGAGTCCCTTGGACTGCAAGGAGATCCAACCAGTCCGTCCTAAAGGAGATCAGTCCTGGGTGTTCACTGGAAGGACTGATGTTGAAGCTGAAACTCCAATACTTTGGCCACCTCATGCAAAGAGCTGACTCATTGGAAAAGACCCTGATGCTGGGAAGACTGAGGGCAGGAGAAGGGGACGACAGAGGATGAGATGGTTGGATGGCATCACTGACTCAATGGACATGAGTTTGGGTAAACTCCGGGAGTTGGTGATGGACAGGGCGGCCTGGAGTGCTGCAGTCCATGGGGTCTGCACGACTGAGAGAGTTGGACATGACTGAGCGACTGAACTGAGCTGAACTGTAGATGCAAGATGGCTGGAGGGAACACACTTGCGCCACGTGCGCCTCATTTTTTCTAATCACTCTACATGGCACCTGCAGTTTAAAGGGGATGACTCCGCCCAGCCCACCAACGAACTGGAATTAACAGATTCTTTGCTCTGACTTTAGCAAGAGCTGATGAGAAAGAATATCTTTCATTCTTTAGGGACTTGGAGCTCTAAGAGTCGTGAAAGGCTAGAGCCACTGGGAAAGAGCTGCTAGAAACAGAAGTGTTGCTAGAGGGATGAAGAGAGCTCTGATGATACAGTGACCTCCTGGAGCTAGTAGTTGCTGTTAGAAAAGTTAGCACTTAAGATTCCTCAGTTTAATGAATGTTTTTTAAGTTCATTTGGGGGTTTGATGCTTTGTAACTAACAGTACTGGGCATACACCATGGCAAATACTCAGAGAGGGATGCAATATAAGGCAGAAGTCACTGATGTGTATTCTCTTATGACTTAAAGTTCATCATGGTAAACCATGATGTGTCGGTGCCCTTCATTTAGTGCCACTAAACCAGAATAGAGTGGAGGGGGAAAGAGCAGGACTATAGAATGAGTAGCAGAGGCACTATACAACCATGGTCATTACTAACAACAACTAGGCTACAAAATCAGAGCTACCAGCAACCATGAAAAAGCACGATACTGGATCCATGGATGCTGAAACAGGAGCTGGTTCAGATCCTGTCTTAGTCAGTTTGGGCTGCTCTACCAAAGTGCCATAGGGACTGGGTGGCTTATAAGCAATAGAAATGTACTTCTCACAGTTCTGGAGGCTGAAAGTCTGAGATCAGAGTGTTAGAATCATCTTCCTGGTTTGCAGATGGCCAACCTGTCACTGAATCCTTACATGGTGAAAAGATAGTCAGCTAGCTCTGGGGATAAGGGCACTAATCTTATTCATGAGGATTCCACTGTCATGACCTAATTACCTCCCAAAGGCCTCAACCTTGAAATACCATCATACTGGGGTTAGATTTCACCAGACAAGTTTGGAGGGAACACAAGATTCAGCAAGTAAGATCCCCAGCAAGTAAGGTTAGCCTTCAACTCAATTCATTGTTGACTCAACTAAGACATCCTCCATTCAGTCAGTCAATGGATTCCCTTTCTCATCTGCTTCTCTTCAATGCAGCTGGAGTATCACTCTCCCGCCTCCTTAAGGTTAGATGCCAGAGATTTTTTTCTTCCTTTAGGAAACCTAATTCCATTCTCTTCTTCAGTTCTCTTCCCTTGTCCTTCTCTTCCTGCCTCCCTCCCTCTCTTCATTCTCTCTCATCTGTCCTTCTTCACATCAGCTTTATTTTGTCAAAGATTAAATCTTCTTACAAACTTCTCAAAAAAGAAAACCAGGCCCAGTTTTTTTACAAGCTTTCAGAGTGTGTCCTGCTTTCTAAGCTTTAATCATGTTGGAACCTCTTACTTCACTCCTCACCCTCCTCCTTTCCCTCTCTTGAGCTGTAACTCATGGACTGACTTTGTTTCAAAGAGAATTTGCTATGTGTGGTTCATCATTTCCAGCCTCTTCAAATTAATCTCATTGCTACAGGGTGATTTCCTGCTTTACTCCAAGAACATTTTTTAAACCATTAGATTAACCCTTGAAAAATACAGACTTCTGAGTAAAAATGCTGACAAACCAAAATTAAAGTGAGGTGAACACATCATTAAAATGTCTCCAGTCAAAATACCAAAAGACACATGCAGGGTACATTAGAAACTCAACTCAACCATATCAAATGATATTGCTTCCCGAGAGTCAAAACACAAAGCATGTCTACCAGAAAAAGAAGGCAGTGGGTTTGCATGACAAGCCTGGCCATTATCTCCATAGGAACAAGGCTGGAAAACACAGAGCACAATTGCTGAATCCACTGCAGTCTGCAGCATGCAACTCACCAGAATTTTTAATCTTGTCAGAAGACCCTTAAGTAGGTCACAGCAAGCTTAAAAAATTTTGACAGCAAACAAAGTGTGATGGGTGACAACGTGTACATCATCTTGGAGGGAAAGTCAGTATTTTGTTATTCAGACCAAACCTCAGCAACATTAAAATTATTAAATATTTAGGAAGAGCATGTACAAAAATATCTACTCCAACAGAAACTGAAAGACTATTACACCTTCTTAAACTAAAATATTTGCTAACTAATTAGGCTTAAAGTGCTGTTTACCTAAAATTGAAATTCTAAGTGAATGGCTAGAAACATCAAATACAATTAAGAAGTGACCTATGCAAGTGAGTTGATTAAATAAAACTAAATCTTTAATGTCCTACTAGGGTGACATCTCATGTACTTACTGTCCTTGGCACTTTCATGTCTGGGACTGCTTGCTTTGTTCTTTTATAAAAATTTTTATTGGAATATAGTTGCTTCAGAATGTTGGGTTAGTTTCCACCATACAGCAAAGCGAAGCAGCTATACATATAATCCCTCTTTTTTGGATTCTTAAAAATGGCTTTTTGCTGTTTTGGTATTCATCGCAAGGCACCAAAGCATTGAGGAAGGACCTGACTTAATCTGAATTCCTCCCTACGTGATCCTGTGTTGCAGCTGAATTCCTCTGAGGTATGTGAATACCGTATAAAATAGTAAATAAGGAAGTGGCTGAAAGGCAGACTAGATTTCATCCCATTGCACTGTGACCCTACCTTAGTTACTTTTGTCTCATTTCACCCTCGTGTAGCACACTCATCTAAAAAGGGAAGAAGGGTAGGGAAGGGAGGAAAAACAATGTCCAGTCATCCCCCAGTACCTGCGGGGGACTGGTCCCAGGACTTCTTGCAAATACCAAAACTTGAGGATGTCAAATCCCTTCTATAAAGTGGGGTAGTCCAGCTGACCATCTGTATCCACGGCAGGTTGAATCCACAGATGTGGAAGCCATGGATATAGAGGGTCTACTGCATCGCCTTTTATTTGTAGCATCAAATTAACATTTAAGTATTAACTAATTTTCTCCAACATACTTTTACTTTCCATAAGAAGAATACATTCCAACTTCTGAGGGGAATTTTTTTTTTATTACAACATCCTTAAAGGGAGGTATTAAAACACTCATTTATTTAGCTAACAAATGTAAATAAAATAAAACTCACTGGAATCACCTCTGACTTCAATCACTAAATGTATCTTTTTTCAGCTATAAGAAATCTGAACGAACAATCCAATGAGACATAAAGGTATATTTTACCTTTTAATTTTAATTTTTAATTAAAATAATTGCAAATGTTTCTGAAAAGTTCAATATAAAGTAAATAACTCCAAAAGAAATACAGTATCCTAACAGACAGATAAAAGAGAATTTAAAAATAGGCCAAACTCCTTTACCTTTCTAGACTAGAAAAAAATTTGCTAACAAAAGCAAATATTAAAAAATGACTATTTCTCTTGTTAGCTATTGTTTGAAACCTGAATGTGCTAAGTCGCTTTAGCCGTATTCGACTCTTCACAATCCTATCTGCTTGTAGCCCACGAGGCTCCTCTGTCCACAGGATTCTCCAGGCAAGAATACAGGAGTGGGCTGCCATTTCCTACTCCAGGGGATCTTCCCAACCCAGGGATCAAACCTGAGTCTTCTGCACTGCAGGGAAGTTCTTTACCATCTGAGCTATCAGCAAAGCCCCAACAGGAAGATGAAAAAGCCTAAAACTTCAAATTTATAAATGGAGTTTCAATGCTCCCAACCCCATCCCTTAAAACAAAAGAAAGCCAGACCAAAAAAACCCTCTTTGGGAGGGTAGAGGTAAATGTCTTTTATTCTGATGGCACATGCTATGTCCTACTAACAAGTTTGGCATTTTCAAGGTGTGCCTTAAAATTCTTCCTGAAATTTGCCCATAATGCTTTCTCACCTTCATTCAAAACTTCAAACCTTCCCCTCTTTCAGGCTGTATCACTGCAGCATTATTCTCCTGACCTTATCAGAAGTCCCCAAGATTGGGCTTCTCTTTCAACTCTACCAGTTACGACTATTGGATCAACTTTAGAGGATACACATTTCTTCAAGCAGTTCTGCAACAACATGGACAGAGACCCAGTGCTAGATTACAAAAGTACACACTCATTGTGCCAAGTAACACAGTCCTTGGAAATATGAACCACTACTTCACTATTGGGAGATAATCTTCTTTATACTTTTAAAGAAATAATCTTAGGAGAACAAGTAAGCTCAACTTAAAACCTGTATCAGCATTAATGTTTCAGTGTTAAATATAGTGCCCAGTCTGGAAAAATCCCTAGAAATAGAAGTCTTAAATGATAGTATCTCAATGGACAAATCCTGCAATAAAGGAGACCATTTTCAATTCATGGGCTAATCTAGTATGCTTTTGATTGGGTTTTGGTTACAAGCCCTCTCTCAAAGCTCTATTTTTCATTTAAGTGCCTAATATTTCCTCCTGCATACATGTATGGGAAAGAGAAAGCAAGAGAGATTCATGTTTGTTTTTTGGTGAGGGAAAAGAGAATGAGCAAAGAGAGAATCTATAATAATGAATCATTTGACCAGCTTTACTATATAATGAACTGGGTAAAATGTTAGTCACTCAGTTGTATCCGACTCTTTGTAGCCCCATGGACTGTAGACCACCAGGCTCCTCTGTCCATGGAATTCTCCAGGCAAGGAACACTCAAGTAGATTGCCATTACCTTCTCCAGGGGATCTTCCTAAACCAGGGATCGAACCCGGGTCTCCTGCAATGCAGGCAGATTCTTTACTGTCTGAACCACCAGAGAAGCCCGAACTGGGTAATAGCAGTAGAATCAAACAGGATTACTGAATCTATTTCCTCAAAGGGCTAAGTGGAAATTTTAAAATATCTTTTTAAAGTAACTAAACAAGGAAAGGAAACGCTGCATGTGCCTGCCATCTTTTGAAAAGTGCAGCTGAGAGATGGAGCAAGATTCTGAGTGCTGCATCCAGCATGGCGCTGAGTCCTGTTTGCATATTCTGCCTCAGAAGTGGTGTTGAGGAAAAGAATAAGCTGATGAAACTCTGAACATTCTTACTCAAATGTTCTCAACTGGTGAGAAGCTGACTTGGAATTAGAAGTCTTAAAGGAAAAAAAAAAAAAAAAATCCATGAAACTAGAGTCCTGTACGTCGTCAAGTGCCCCAGGCTAGCCACATCCCAGGATTCTAAGGAGAACTGGGGTCAAGCTGAACGAGCTGCAGCTACATGGAGTGGACAGGGGCCTAGAATATTTAAAAATTAGTGGAAAAGAAAAGTTGATCCAGATAGGGTGACCAACCTTCCTTGAGACTGAGAGGGTTTCCTGGGACATGTGACTTCCAGTGTGAAATTGGGGAAAGTCCTGGAGACAGCACGATGGTTAGTCATACTAGATCCAGGTCCTCCAGCAAAGACTGTACTCATCTCCAGGGGCATTCTCCTCACTCTTCCACCCTTGGGTTATGAGTACTGCAGTGAAACTGACAGCAAGCCCTCAAACTGGAGGCAGGGATTTAGAAGATAATTTAGTCCCAGGCAAAGTAGAAACAAGATCAAGTAAATTCACTTCTACTTGATCAGAACAAACAGATGATGTGGAGTGGCCTCTATCATGCATGAGTGAGAAGAAATAAGAACGATTATAAAACTCTGCTAAAACAAAAATGCAAAAAACGGATCCAGCATGGGAACAACAGATGTGGAACCCTAGAAACAGACAACACTCGGTGAGTGTTTCGCATTCTATTAAAAACTTCCTAAGACTATGAATTCTATAAAACAAGGACTCAAAGACTAGAAGAATCAAAGACAGAACAAAAGTTCAAAATGAAAGAAAAATTATCGATATACAGAAATGCACACAAAACCACAGTATTATGTACTTAATAAACCAGTTAGAAACATCAAGGAGCAGAAGAGAAGAAAAGCCAACTAATGGCCCAGAGTAAAGGTTAGAGATAATCACACTGAATGAGGCAAAACAAAGGAATAAAGGGACCTAGAGAGGAGGTGATACATGGAGACTCTAGGTAAGAAAATTAAGGACGATTGTTGCTGCTGAAGTAACACACACAGGAAAGAGAATTTAAAAAGTAGAGCCTTACAACACACTCCCCTCAAAGCTCTTCAAATAAAGAACTGAAACTGTAAATCAAAAGGACATTCTTATGCCAGGGAAAATTAATACACAGTAAAAAAAAAAAAAATCAAGCAATGGCTTCAGTTATTGAATATGAGAATTAAACATTTTTCAGATACCAAGTACGAAAAACCAAGTCATCTACTAGAGGGAGAAAGAAAACAAAACTAGGCTGACTACAGACATCATCACAGTAATATTCAATGTCGAAGACAGTGTAGTGTCTAAAGACAGGCCATGTCTTAACCGAGGAAGCTGAAGAATATTAGATCCAGCTAATTGACAGTTCAAGTATAAAAGCAAATGGCAAACATTTGAAAACTCAAGAAACAGGATATCCATGATTCTTCCTTTAGAATAAACAAACCCCAAAAACTGCTTGACCATAAAATCTGGATAAACAAGAGATGAATCCAAATAAAGAATTCAGAAATGGAAAAACTGTGGCAAAAGGACCCATGGTTCTATTTAAATATAGAACTAAGACTAAACAACTAGGGCATTATGATTGCAAATCAGAGTATGAACGTTGTGAAGCCTGAAAAAAGCAAAACTAATATAAGCAACATAAGGGCAGGTGGGAGGAAGAATAAGTTTGTTAATTCCTCTTGTTTCTGAACAGAAAGACAATCCATAACAGCTCAGAGGTTTAAATTGAGTATGTTTTTTTAAACGTTTAAGTTGAGACTTAATTATATACAATAAAGTATACAACTCTTAGGTGTATAGTTTGATGGGTTTTGACAAATATATACATTCATTTAACCAATATCCCAATTATTATAAAGGATACTGACATCATCCTAGAAACTTCCTTTCTAGTCTATACTCCATTCATCTTATAGCAACCCCTCTTCTAATTTCTATCACGAGAAACAGTTGTACATGTTCTAGGACATCATATAAATGGGTTTATAGAATATGTACTCTTTTGCGTCTGTCTTCTTGGCTCAACACAATGTCTATGAGTCATTCATGTTGTTGCATCTTAACTATGAATGAATGTGAAATGACTATTCTTGCATGAATCTTTTTGTGGACATGGGGTTTCATTTGGGGGAGAAAATTACAGTGGAATTACCAGATCCTCAGATAGAGGTATATTTAATTTTATAAGAAATACTTTCCCATAGGGTCTATACCATGTCACATTCCTAAGAATGTAAGAATAAAGAATCCCAGCTGTTCCACATCCCCGTATCTATGAAAGTGAAAGTGTTAGTTGCTCAGTCATGTCCAACTTTTTGCATTCCCATCCATCATGATCTCCATCCATGGAATTCTCCAGGCAAGAATACTGGAGTGGGTTGCCATTCCCTTTTCCAGGGGATCCTCCCAACCCCGGGATCGAACCCAGGTCTCCTGCACTGCAAGGCAAATTCTTTACTGTCTGAGCCACCAGGGAAGTCCATGTCCCCATATAAACTTTGTATTTTCAGTATTTTTTATTTCAGCCACTCTAATGGTGCACAGTGGTAAGACTATGATGGCTCCAATCTCCTAATGGTTCTTCTTAACTCTTTGAATTACCTTGGAGGCATTATTTTAGATATTAATGATTTTTAAATAAAGAAACTTAATCAGAAGTTCAAAAATTCCTCATTTCATTTCATTGAGTATAATGCTTTAACTTTTAAAATAACATGTACACACACTATTATACAATTATTTGTGCCCGTCTACCTATATCCAGTCATTCATCCTTCTATTTATAAATTTTCAGATGCTGACATTCCCCAAATGACAACAGTTTATTTCTGGCAGGTTAAGACTTCGAGGTGATTTGTAACTGTCTTCTTTATATTTTTCTATATTTCTTGAATTTTAGGAAAATGAGCACATCTCCTATTTTAGAAAAATTGTAAAGCTGTTTTCTGTTTTCGTGGGGACTGGACACCATATAAAGTCACACAGAGGAAGATACGGATATGAAATCTAAATATTTCTGAAAAAATAATTAACAAACATATCAACAGGTCATCTCTATTCTGAGGACTTTGATTCTTCAAAAACTTTGTAGAGAGGAGCAAAAGGAGAGGCCTGGTGGTGATGAATACTAATGTCACCCTGCCACAAAAATGAATGAGGACTGAAGATCAACAGGTCAAGCGAGGTCGAGAACAAACAGCTTGGAAGTGGCAGAACTGTCACACCAGTGCCATGGCTGGCTGGGGATCTTCAGCTGCACTCAGGACAGGGTACACCCTACACCGTCATTGAGTATGTGTCCTGAAAATCAACACCAGTAGGACCATGCTTCTCCCCCAGCTGGCAAAGTAACAGAAATATAAAATCCAAGTAGAAGTGGATAATCCTCAATCAGAGGTATAAGTCAAACCCTGTTTGGTTATATGGATAGGACCTAACTTTTGGCTAGAGCTAACCAGCTAGAGCTGATTTCAACCCTTGCTCCTTAATTACCAGCTCTAATGTTTTGTGACTATGAAGAGGATCATGTCTGTTTCACTCAGTAGAAACTTATTAGAAAACCAGCATATTGGACCAAAGTCACTACCTTCTGGACCAAAGAACTGATGCATGAAGTTCACTCACACAGAGGTGTTCACATGACTTTAGATGGGTCCTTGGCTTCTGAGCAATTGTTTAGTCTCTTCACAACAGAGTAAATAACAGGAAAGGGATTTAAACAAGGGAGTCAGAACACAAAAGTAGGAGTGTTTACATTCATATACCATAATATATTGTACGATTTCAGGCTTAGTGAATATCCAGGCTTCCCCAGAATCATCATCCATATTTAAACACAGACTTCAAATGCATTCCACTCTTAAGTATAAGTGATGTTAGAATTATCTCCGGCTCTTACATTATTATTTCACTGGAAATATATTTACTGATTACCCACAGTGTGAGGAACCCTGCCACAATTCCTGCTGATAAGGTTGAATTATCAAGCACTTACTGTGCAATGAAGAAAACTGAGGGTTATAGAGGATTTCATTTGGGAGCCTTAGAAATGCATAAATCTAGTTATAAGCTGTTATCCGTTCCTTTTTTTCTTTATTTCTTCTTCTTAAGTAATTGCCTACTTGAAATCTTCTGGCTTTTATATTATTATACCTATCTTTTTTTTAAAAAAAGGCTTGATTGTCACTGTTGAGTAAAAATCTAGTTAGCCTCGCAAAGAGATGACTGGACTTGCTGGATTTCACATCTGTGGGTGAAAGGAGACTTCAAACCTACGTTTTCTCACTCTCAATCGTGTGCTCTTTCCACTAACCATTCAGTCCTAGTTATCATCAACATCTTACTTTGGCCACATGTCATTCATGTTTTCCAAAAAACTGCACCGGCCTGGGGCAGCAGAGATCTAGACATGAAGGCACTCCAGATAACAGGGTGTTAAGATCACTGGTTTCCACAACCCCTTCTTGTCTGGTGCCTGTGGGCTTCAGGGACATTCCCAACTGCAAAGGTCTCATCTTGGGATAATTGGGAAGCTTCTAGAAAGTGGCACTTGAAGAGGTTTCATCATCTGAATATTTTAATCTATCCTTAAAGTAACTCTGAAAAGATGGATATAGGAAGCAAAGCTTTCTCTTTCTGAAGGATTCCCCAATTTCCAGAGAGCTGAAAACCTGCCCTAGGGCAACCTCTACACAGACCTGTGGACTAGATTAGATGTCTCCTGTTTCACCTGCACTGTGTTTTCAAACAATTATGACTACTATCAAAATTTGAGAATTAGGAGTCTTTCATAAATAAATTATTTTTCAGCTTTTCTTGAAAAATGAGAAAATCCAGTTAATCAGAGTCCTTATTTCCCATGCTAACAATGTAATTTGATTTAAATAAAAGCTGACCTCTTTAGATGAGAAAACAGCCTCCGAATATCCCTAGTACTTACCCCTGGCCATATCTACTCATGCCTGGCACCAATAAACATTTGAATTTTCAGTCTCCACTACAAATCAAGTGTATTCCACTGGTAACTGCCTTCTTCATTCTGCATATATTTTCATTAATAAAATGTGAATGACTCAGGCACAGCCTCAAGCCATCTTATATGTAGCTCACTGGTTGGGAAAATAAAGACTCTCCACATATGCATGCTGACCCAATTTAAAATTGGGTCAAAATATTTTACAGAGAAAATTTAATCAATATGAAAGAACAATAAGTGATTAAGTGGAAATCCTTCAACAGGATTCTCAAATGATCAAGATTAAATCTCTAGCTTCTATATTATCAAATCTTATCTACTGATTAGAATATTAAATAGAAAGGCTTTCATACTGAATGACAAGAATATGGGAAATGATGCCACAGGTAGACTTTGCACTTTTGCTTTAAAATGTCCAATAATAGGGGTTCGATGAAATAATTCATAATGTCCACACAGAAGGATACTAGCATTAAGAATGATGTTATACAGAAGGAAATTTAACTACATGAAAAACTGACCAAGATGTTGATAGCTTATGGTGAACAGTGTTGGATTCATGATCTCCGAAGATTTAGCTTCTTCGGGACCAGGGACCGGGCTTGATCACTCAAGAGCTTTTGTGTAGCAGAGTTTTATTAAAGTGAAAAGGGACAGAGAACGTTTCTGACACAGACATCAGAAGGGGGACAGAGGGTGCCTCCCCTGCTACTTTTGGAGGCTGTTTTAAGTCTGTTAGAAAGTTATTAATCAGTGAGACACCTCAAGGCTTGAAGGAGTTTCACCAGGCCCCCTCCCACAAGATGCATTGTTGAAATAGGATGGCATGAGGTGTGTCATCCCCCAGCCATAAAACAACTGATATGAATACTTGTTTGTTGAGTTATTATTAGCCCAAGGTTTGAGAAAAGGAAAAAAGTTAGCTTAACAATCATTTTGAAGAAAGGCAAATTCCAAAGCACATACAGTTTCACTAACCTAGCTTAAGAAAAACATTTCCATAAGAAAATGCATTGGTTAGCTCAAGGTTTGAGAAAAGTTAAGTTCAGGTGGAACCAGGTGTCATCACAGCAACACAGAATTTTAAGAGACACTTGCAGCCTATTTCCTCCATTTAGAGACCCCTGGCCTTCCTGCCTGTATCATTGTATCATTCAATGAAAGGATCACATTCTAAAATAGTATGTTTAGTGTAACTCCTTTTAAAAAATGTATAAATTATACATACATGCATTAAGAATGTACAGTTATATACATGAGACTCTATAAACATGCAATTAAAAAGACAGAAAGTACATATAATGTCTAAAGTAGTTATCTCTGGGTGATGGACTTTGAAGTAATTATTGTTTTTCTTTTTTTTTTTTTTTTACATTTTTAACAATAAATATTATTCTTTAGTAAGGCAGTGATAAGCATACCAGTTCAGACTGAGATGCAGCCCTAAGTTGAAACCATTAGTTGAGGCATCTTATGAACTATTTTCCTTGGGTTTAACAGGAAAACAGTGATGAACACTGCTGATAAAAATCCTTCCAGAGTTTCTAGTACCCATCTATTGTGACAGGAAGGTCACAGAATGCCCAATTATTATCTCTCAGGAGAGGTAAGACCGTGAGGTGTAGCTGTCAAAGTAGATAAGAATACACAAGTATAGGAGTTAAAAAATATATTTCCCCTGACCTCAAGGTAATGGGGAAGAAAAGAAAACAAGGCCATGGTGTATTTCCATATTAGTCAGCATCCTTCTATCCAATCACAATCTTGAACAAATTTTACGTATCAAAATATGATATAACTCAATGAACAGACAAATTTCAGATGAAAGCAGGGTCACCAACAAATCCACCATTCAATGGATAATGAACAATTTTGAAAATGATTGCAGTTAATTACTTTGAATCATAAAACTACTATATAACAACAGACCTGGGCATAAAACCTCCAGTCTTCAAATTGTAAACCTGATACTGTTTCTACTCTATCACTCTGCCTGTTGGTTCATTTCACCATAAGGGTAACACAGGACTATAGAGACTTTTCAGTTAGCGTTCCTGTGCTGCTATTAACTCTTATTTTGGCAAATACACTCCATTTGTAAGTTTCCTTTAAGGAGAAAACTGACATGATATCCATGATCCCTCCAGCCCTAGAATTCTATGATTTGACAGCAGAGAGAAGATATTTGCTTGGGCCCCAGACTGACCCTTTTTACTTCTGGAGAGTCAAGCGGTACACGCATTGGTTTAACAGCACCAGTCTGTGGGTTTATAGGGGTGCAGCTGTCAAAGTAAATGTTCTCCCATCCATAACAGAATGAAAAGAACCACCAGCTGCAAGGTGATAAAGAGTGATCATCTCCAAGGATGTTAACCTATCATTTTAGTGACTCCCCAACTCTGCTCACTGGAACAGACATCACTGCAGTCCAGAGTAGTCAACGATGGGGAGATATTATTCTCATGCCTTATGTGCCTTGGGACAGGAAGATCAGGCCAATATATGAAGAAGGATACTGGACTACAGACGAGAAAGAATCAGGCAGTTAGCAAACACGACTGGTAAAACTCATATCCAAGACGGCAAAGACTAATAAAATCTATAGTTATATGAGAAAAGACTAGGCCAGTATGTGCTGAGTGATAATTCCTTGAATATCACATGACAAGAATTAGAGCTAATACATCAGGGTTGGGGACGGGAAGGTAGTAGATAATGCACATGCCACACAAAATTACATCTTTGCTGTTCAACTGCTTGCTACAGGAATAACCGATTATCCATGGGCAATAATAACTCTATTCACTCACCTTACCTGACAATCAGCATGTCAGGCAAAAGAGGAAAATAAACAGACATCATTACCTACCCAACGAAACAGAAAGAGACTTTCACATGTCTTGACCAAAATGATGTCATTAAATCTCTTTTATAATCAAAAAGAACCTAATCAATAATCTCATCATTCCCTCTGAAAAACGTAACACTTTCACTAACAATCATAATCAATTCTTCTACATTGAAGAGACTGCTATAAATCAATTCTTAACCACAAAGGATGGGAGCCTTAAAAACAGGAGCTTACTTGTTTTGATCCATATACAATGATGCATTGATAACATAAAAACACACCAGTGAGAAGTTACAGTGTAGATAACCAAGACATTGTTTAAAATGCTAAAGGCTAGATTAAGATCTCTATTAAAAAGAAATCCATAAAAGCCATCAATGGAGAGAATAAGGTATCACAGAATCATGAATGTTTAATGAAGAGGCAGATAAGCCACTCTCACAGAATACAGTCAATTAAAAGAACAAAATGATGCAAAAGAGCAGAGTTTGTTTCCAACTAATTACCAGCACCAGGAGATTCAAATGTCAGCAAGAGAACAAACTTGGATAGAAAGGATATGAGAATATCTGATTGCAATAGGGTTTATATGTAGTATTTGAATATTCCCAGATACCTAGCCAATTCTGGGTCTCCCAGAAGTTGTAGTGAAAGTGCTTAGCTTCCACTCTAAAATTAATTATTATTATTACTGCTGCTGCAGCTTCACTTGAATAGCAGTAACAATCTAAAAGATATTGTTTGAAGCGCTTTATATATATATATATATATATATACACACCCTGTCAATTAATCCTCCCATTTACTCTATGAGGTAAGTACTGTTATCGATCACATTTACAGATATGGAAATTGAAGTGCAGAGAAACTAGGTTATTTATCTAAGGTCACACACAGGGTGAGTGAGAGATCCAGGATTAGAACCCTAGGAAATTTGCTCCAGAATCTGCGCTCTTCAACACCGCCAACACCACTGCTACCATCCTCAGCTTTTATGTTAGTGGAGCTCCACCTATTCTATTACTACCGCAACATGGACGGTGAGCTGTGCACTGAGATGGAAATAGTACTGATGATGGGTTGATTGACATGGGTGCCCCCAACATCCTGTGTGTCCTTGGGCATCGCATTCTACTTTTCCAGCTTTAAAGTCTTCACTTGTAAAAAATATGTTCTGTGTTAGATAATGCTAAATATTATTTCTTTACTGCTCAGAAATATACATGAATTTTGTTTCTTCTCCTTTCATTATAATATGCCATAAGACATTTATACCTCTTAGCTCCAACTCCTCCCTTCACTTTACATCCATATAGTCAAGTACCTACTTGATATCTGCATTTATGTCTAACCTGTGTATTAAACATACCAGGTCCAAAATCACATTCTTTCTTCCTACCCCCTCCTCCAAAACCCCTCATTCCATCCTAGTTTCAAACTCTATACTAAACAGAATTCTATCAGCTGTAAAGACCAAAAACATTAGAACCATCCTTGATTCCTTTCCTTTTCCACACCCTACAACCAACCCTTCGGCAAACCCAAGTATGCGTCCTTCAAAATATATCCTGAATTCTTAAACTGACCACTCTCACAACATAACTAATCCCACCTGAGCCAGAGCTTGCGGTACTCTCACCTGGACTAGTGTTTCAATAGTGTCTCATGGCCCCCCACCACCCGCAAAACTCCTTCCCTTGCTTCACAGGACAGCAATCGGCCAGATTCCTTCTACACCCAAGTTCCTCAGATCTCTCCTATACACTGAATCCTTCCCATCTCACTCACATTCTTCCCACCAGGGTAATAAAAGTCAGGTGATCTGGCTCCTCCCCCTACCCCTTCTCTGGGCGGAGCGAACTTTGCGCCATTCTCCCCTGCTCATTCCACTGGCCACTCCACTCTCTCTGTGATTCTACAATCCACATCAAGCACACGTTCTTTTTCTACTTTTTATACTGCCTCTGTCTAGAACACTTTCCTCACATGACTGCATGATTGTGTTAATTTTTTTAAGGTTTCTGCTCAAATGTCATTTTACAAAAAAGACTTTCCTAACCAGTGGACAATATAGACCTTTCCCTTTGTTAAGAACTATCTCTTTACATTAATTCACTTTCATAGCATTTACTAAATACCCCCATCCCAGCAACCCCTCATTGTTACCTCCATGAGACAGGGAATTGTTTCCTGCTATGAACACACAGACTGTGATAGTATCTGACAAACAGCAGATTCTCAATACATACTTATTAAACAAACAAACAAACCAGTAAGTGATTATTACAATGTGGTATAACAATCATTTGACACTAAACGTCCTTGGCTGAGGACAAGGATCAAGTCTTTTTATCCATATGGACCCAAAACTCAGCACTTACCTGAAAGATAATAATTGCTCAGTAATATTTGTCAAACAAGCAAGGGCATTTTCCTCCTGAAACATATTAACTCCTTTCTATGACATGTTAAGGGGTTTCCGTCATAGCTCAGTCGATAAAGAATCTGCTAGCAATGCAGGAGACCTGGGTTGGATTCCTGGGTGGGGAAGATTCTCTGGGGAAGGAAATGGCAACCCACTCCAGTATTCCTAGAGAATCCCATAGACAGAGGAATCTGGAAGGCTATATAGTCCATGGGATGGCAAGAGTCAGACACGACTTAGTGACTAAACCACCACCACCACATGACGTGTTAATAACTAGTAGATTTAAAAGCCATGCCCCTAAATCTGATAGGCTGGTGAAAGTTTGCCATTTTGTTCAAGAGAGCACTGTTGACTCCCTCCCACACACACAAAAAATCCTAACATATATCAAAGGTACTGCCCTTAAGAAGGATATCATTTAAAAGATAAGAGAATATATGTCAACTGCCATTTGGCACAAAAAATATATATTAAAATTTATGCTTCATGATGTGAAGAAAAATAATAGTACATTTTCATGGAACAAAAAGTAAGCAAATTCCCCTTAGCTATCATTTATCATTCATAAGTTTATATTCCTGGCATATTGAACAACTGCTTAGGGAAATCATTGCTCAGTACCCTGTTTCTTGCATAACAATTGTATTAAAAAAAAAAAACGGACAAACTTGTCAACAGAAAACCTGCATCTGATTTGAGCTTGTTTCTTTGCTGGATATATGTCTAATTTGTTAGATTCTGGGAGCTTTTATTAGTACTAGTGAAAAAGTAATCCTGGCCAATTATACCTTAAAATTGACACAAGACAATATAAAAGACAATAATCAATCAAATCCATGTAAGCAATCATCATCTGTACAACCTTTGAATTAACAAAAAGAGCATCCATCAGGGAGCAATGGATACCAGTCAGCCTTTGTTCAAACCCAGGGCTCGTGCCAAAGAACCAAGTTTCTCGTTTGTCCCAACTAGAGATATTTAAGAAAATTCAGACAGTAGAAAAAATCAATTCAGGGAAATTGTACCATTGTAATAAAGGATGCATGCATGCATGTATGCTAAGTCGCTTCAGTCATGTCTGACTCTTTGCGACCCTATGGACTGTAGCCTGCCAGGCTCCTATTGAACCCGCATCTCTTATGTGTCTTGTATTGGCAGGCAAGTTCTTTACCACTAATGCCACCTGGGAAGCCCCATAATAAAGGATAAGGGCCAGGAATAAAGAAGTAAAAAACAAGGGAAAGGAAAATAGTCTCCCAGAAAGCTGACAAATGGGAAAAGAAAAAAGAAAATTCTTCAGTGAAAATTTACATCTAATACTTCAGTCTCCAACTGAGATGGAGTAATAGGAACTAGATATAATCTTCTACCTGAAACAACCAAAAAACTGAATAAAATATATGTAACAATAGTTTTTAATACAATGGACATGAGACATCAAAGGACAGTGATCCCTGAGAGATAAGACACACATGGGGTTTCCCAGTTTTCTGCCCTGAAAGACAGTCCAGGCCATAGAGCCCTGAGAGGAAGCCCGGATGGAGTCCAGCAGACTCCTTGAGTTGAGGAAATAGAGTTGGGGGTCTGGGAGATCAAGGAAGCTTACAGAAGCAGAGAGGATAGAGTTACAAAAAGAAAGAACTGCACAGGTCTGCAGAAGGTCTGCCTCGAGTACTTAGGAGAAGACTGATCAGTGCAGGCATGTGAGGAAACCACATGAGTGTGGGGCGGGTCAGGAATCACCCTGAGGGATTAGAAGAAATAGTGTCTGGAACTTACACAAGACCTGTTTCCAACAGTCAGACTGGAAATCCTCATAATTCATGGGATATTAAGTACAGAAGGGTTTTGCCTCAGTATTGGGACAAAATATTTACACACCTAACAACTGATCTTCAAAATGAATCTAAGTCAGATGGGCTGGAAAGAGGATTGTGCTTGGAGACTTAGAGACTTAAATCTGAATATCAGTCATACCACTGCTAATTTTATGATCCAGGGCAAGTGATTAAAACCCCTCATGAGCATCATTACTTTATCTACACTAATGACAACCTCAAACCTACCTATTTTAAGGATTTAGGAGGATTTGTCTCAACACTTAGCGTGTCTGATAAAGAGCAGGATCTCAGAATTGGTTGTTCTCCCTTCCTTTTGCAATATCTATTGTAGCATTCCTTCTAAAATAAGAGGTTCTCCATCATAAACAAAATCTGGCATTTTCTCCCAGAATTTAAAGAGGCTTTTCTCCTAAAAGTCTTTAAAGTACTGGTCATCTTTGGATCAGTCTTGTTTTGTTTAAATTTTATAGGCAGCCTCCTGCTGAGATAAGAGGCAAGTGGACTAGTAGGGGGTAGCTGTGTTCCCATAAATGCCAAAGTCACTGGATTTATTCCCTGACTTGAAATGAACTGTTCCCTGGTGGCTCAGACAGTGAAAAATCTGCCCACAATTCAGAAAACCTGGGTTCAATCCCTGGGCCAGGAAGATCCCCCGGAGTAAGAAATGGCTACCCACTCCAATATTCTTGCCTGGAAAATCCCATGGACAGAGGAGCCTGGTGGGCTATAGTCCATGGGGTCACAGAGTCCAACATGACTGAAGTGAGTTAGCACGTCATCTGCATAGGTTATAGAACATTATACTTATGCAGAAAAAAATACTTTTCAGTATTGAATTCAAATTTTTCTTCCACATTGTCAAACAACTATCTATGTAGAAAATGAAAAGTAGCTATTATTATCAATGACTTACAAAAGTAGTCATGATAGTCCTTTCTTAAACAAAAGTCAAATAAATTAACTGGGAAGTTATTAAAAAAAAAAAAAAAAGGAACAACAGAGAGCTCCAGCTTCTAGTGCAAATTTCCTCTTTTACCATTAACTTTCACAATAAGGAAACTGCTGATAAACTCTGATTTTTCACTGATTTAAAGTCTACATAAGATTTCATCTCATCAACACAAATTAAGATTGCCAAATATTACTAAAATGCAAATTCTGAACCAAAAATATCTATGGGCTGTTTTATGTTTAGCTCAGTATTTCACAATTAATAATTTCTGCTTCAGTAATACACAGATGAATCAGTGATTTGTGAAAATTCTTTGTGGCTTTGCAATATGTCCTCAGTTCAGTTCAGTTCAGTCACTCAGTCATGTCCAACTCCTTGCGACCCCATGAATCACAGCACACCAGGCCTCCCTGTCCATCACCAATTCCCGGAGTCTACTCAAACTCATGTCCATTGAGTCGGTGATGCCATCCAGCCATCTCATCCTCTGTCGTCCCCTTCTCCTCCTGCCCCGGGTATTAATTCTAAGAGTAAAATACAGCCATTGCTCAATTTTTTTTTTTTAAAGACAGTATCAGGTACACATATTAGTGCTATATAATACTACATACAATACTAACCTCACACTAATATCAACTGGTAATACGATAAAAAAAAAATAAGGTTTAAGGTTTAGGGAGTTGTGGCAATGGAATAGCAAAATGAGGGCAGGGATTGTAATGAAAAGTTTCAGGAATGTGTTGGGAATTCTTCAAGGCTTTGGGGGTGGAAGGTTAAAAAACTCTCAGAGAGGATGTGGTACAACATTTCAGCAGCAGGATTTATTCATATGATGGAGAGAAAATTTAGTGGCACCAGATTACAAAACACCTTGAAGTTTCTGCATACACATTGATTATACTTTTCAGGTAGGGAAGTATCCAGGACACTAAATTACAGATTCTTTTCAAATGACCTCTTTTATTGAGGAAAAGAGGAGCCAGGAAGAGTGAAGGAGGAATTAGGAGATGAATAAGTAGGCTCAACACCTTCTGCTGTTAATTTCTGAAATAAGAGATCTAAAAATGATCACAATCGTTTTCAGAGAAGCCATTAATAGGTCAGAAAAAGATCAGAGAAAAGAATGATATTTTGCAACAATAAAAAGTTTAATTTGCACCTGGCTGCAAATATTTTTTCAATAAAAATTTTATAATATGAAGGAGAGAACCTCTAGAGTTGTTCAAATGATACTGTATTATTATGTGAGATGATTTGATAGCACTTGAAAAACATTACGGCATTTTTCAAAAAGGCAAAAAAAGAAAATGCTTATATCTTCCCAAGGTTATTCCAATTTATTTTTCAGAAGACTTGCTTTTAATTAAAACCTTAAAAAGGTCAATCTAGATAGCTCCCTATATATTGATATCTGTATTTATGGGTCTATGTTCATATTTATCTTTATGTATATATACAGAAGGAAATGGCACCCCACTCCAGTATCCTAGCCTGAAGAATCCCATGGAAGGAGGAGCCTTGTAGGCTACAGTCCACGGGGGTCACACAGAGTTGGACACGACTGAACTATTTCACTTTCATATATACAGACTTTTAATTTTATTCAAGTATAATTGATCTACAATGTTAATTTCTGCTTTATAACAAAGTGATTCAGTTACACACATATATGAGACAGGTAATTTTTTATAAATAAGTACCTGCTCAGTCACTAAATCATGTCTGATTCTTTGTGACCCCATGGACTGTACCTCTCCTGGCTCCTCTGTTCATGGAATTTTCCAGGTAAGACTATATGTATATATGTATATGCTAAGTCACTTCAGTTGTGTCTGACTCCTTGAGACCCGATGGACCATAGCCCACCAGGCTATTCTGTCCATGGGATTCTCCAGGCAAGAATACTGAAAGGGGTTGCCATCCCTCCTAAAGGGGATCTTCCCAACCCAGGGATTGAACTCACATTTCCTATGTCTCCTGCATTGGTAAGTGGGTTCCTTACCACTAGCACCACCTGG
Source organism: Bos indicus (assembly GCF_029378745.1). NCBI lineage: Eukaryota > Metazoa > Chordata > Mammalia > Artiodactyla > Bovidae > Bos > Bos indicus. The sequence continues at coordinate 56,614,326 of NC_091763.1, read as the reverse complement.
GAAACCTCTTAGATGTGTGTGTGTGTGTACATATATACATAATACACATATTTAAGCTATCTTTTAACATCCAGATTTCAACACTCCTCTTACAGAAAACTCCATAAATATGTGTTGCATTCAGTAGAATTTTAAACTTTCAACATTCTTTCCTATTCCCCCTCTTTTTCCTCCTTTTGGGGCATATATGGTATTACAGATTCCCATGCTAGATTTCTTTGAAACCAATTACAAAGTTACGTTATTTCTGTGCTGGATCATCAGGCCTGTGTTGGGTCAGAGTTGTTTCCAAACATATCAATTTACCATCTGTATCTCCACTTTCTGTCATGATGCCCTACACCCAGCCCCAGACTATTACATAACAAGTTCTGCTGTTTCCCACTCACCTACCAGTAATAATGGCTATAGCATCCTCACAGCAGCCACTAGACTTGAACACCTACTCCCTCCCACCACTCCCGTTTAGTATGTCCATTTAGTGATTCCACACTCCTCTCTGATATTATTAAGCTCTTTGTTCTTCTTCTCACTCTCATGTTACAGTTTTACAAACTAAAGCTCAATGAAAGTTGCATAATTTATACCACATATAAGGCTCGTCTGTTTTAGAATCACTTAATAGAACACACACATATGATTCCAATTCCTTACTCTGCTTTCCATATCACCAAACTGACAGTTTAAAGGCCAAGAGAAAAGCCAGTTAAATCCTATAGTCTCCTCCACCCAGAGTTTATTCATCTCAATTATTATTATTTCCAAGGACTCATATATAAAAGAGATTCAATTCTCTTAACTATTCAAAACCTGGAGCTAATAAAAGCACTCATTCTTACTGGCCAGCCATCATTCTGGAGAGGCAATAGCAGTCCATAAACCTTACTAATTATAGTACAATATTTGGCCACATGCAAGACCCCAGGGTGCTATTTATATTCTACTCCTCAGATCAAGTTCAAGGGTTTGAAGTTCAAGGGAAGGGCAAGCAAGGTGGCACACTCAGACTTCACTGCTACAGACCACATCACAAAGCAAGTAAGCACACCCCTCTTCACCTTATGACTTGACGCATGTGCATATCTTTAAAGGGGTTTTTCTGTAAGGGAAAAAAATTATTCGACTTATTTCCTCCCTACTCCAGTCTCTTGTTTTTCAAAAGTTTAAGAAGTAACTCTGCCCTCTCTCATGAGAAGGCCCCAATAATTAGTACAACCCAAGGGGGCATCCAGCTTAATTGCAAAGTGACACAGACATTGTAACAACAACCAAAAAAGGCTCTTTCCAAACACTTGACAATACTCAATTTATGCTATAAAATAGGGGGATTTGTTTCAATGGCTTATTTAGAATTTCACTTGCTTTCTCTCCCAATGGTATGCATGCAATAACTAGATCTTGCAAAACCAGTTATGTCTGTCAGAACCTGAAGGAGAGAGGTCCCAGGGAAAGGAAATGTAAGCTGTATCATCATCACCACACCATGAGTCAATCCCTCGGGCTGGAATCTGACCCAAACACCTGGGGAAAAGAGGAGTAATGAGAGATGAATCGCAAGTGAAGAGGAGAGCTGGTCAGGTGGTGGCTAGAGGGGCCAACCACAGCTGTGCAGGAGCTCAGCCTGGAAGCTTCTCAGATCCCGCTGTGTGTGAGGTCTCAAGGCCTCTCAGGAAACACTCCTGCAATGGGACCAATGAACAAATTAAAGTATTCAGGAAGGGGACATTCAGAACTACCTCCATTTCGGGGCCGGGCAGCAAAATAATGACTCCTGCATCCTGTTTGGGACTACAAAACCTTTAATTCCTCAGATAAGACTTATTTAATATCGCTTTCCAATTTCAAAATAACGAACTCTATCATTACACACCTTGATAAATCTCCATTTGTCCCTACCACAACTAACCCCAATTTCCAGAGAACACAATCTTCATTCTCCAAGTAATCCCAGCATGAAACCCCTGATCAAAAACCACACAGAAGTCAGGACTGTATTAACTGTTAACTTAGAAAGAGAACCTGGATGTTCTTTTCTAAATAGCCTCTGAACTTGACAACAGATCTACAAAATAAAGAAATAAAAATGATTTATGTACCATTTCTTACAGAGAAAAAAGATTTTTTATGTAACATCAGATTTACCTGTCTCTACTCTCAAAGCAAGTCTAAATCATTCACTGCATTTTGAATTCACTTACATTTACTTACAACTTTCCTTCCAAATATATTAAGGTTGATTTTTGAATAACAATAAAATAGGGCATATTTTTAGAACTCTTGTACTTATTCCAAAAGAGATTAAAGTAATTTAAGCTATAGACACACACACAAATATAATGGGAATTTAAAATTTAACTTGTTTAATGCAAAAATACAATGTAAATTAAATATGAAGCAAAGGAAAATAAAGGCAAGAAAGCAAGATAAAGCCAGGAGTAGGCCTGGTGTCAAGAATGTATCCCATGCATTTCCATACACTGCAAGATACAACAGATGGAACTGAACACCATACCAGGCTCAATACAAAAGATGGAGCTGGTGCTAAGCTCTTCCTAAAGAAAGGCAAAGAGGGAAACGGGATCACTGATAAGAATCTCGGGATCCAGGAGAGAAAAACGAGGAGACAGCAAAGGAGAAGTACAGAGAGATCTGATACTAAGATTAGACAGAAGTCTTTCCTAATTATCATGAGTCAAACTGTGCTCTGCTAGCTCTGCCTGGGAGCGAGGAAGGGGCAGGTGGGAAAGGAACGGGGCAGGTGGGAAAGGAACGAGGCAGGTGAGGGTAGATGAGTTCCCAGTCCTTCAATGGTGCTGCCCCAAGAAGAGCAGCTCTGGGTGTTTTTACATAATTGGCCTTTGTGCAAGACGTTATTGGTGGGAGGAAGAAGTTAGGTGGCTCTACTTTAAATAATAAATTTACAACCGCTGATAGAGTCAGGTCCACAAGATGAGCCACTGGGGAACAGGAGAACAAATGAGGATTTCTGTGTGTATATATGCTATATACGTATATATAATATATAATTTTTTTACCTTAAAAATAAAGGACCTTAAAAAACTAGGAAGAGAATTATAATATGACCCAACAATCCCACTACTGGACATATGCCCTGAGAAAACCATAACTGAAAGAGATACATGTACCCCAATGTTCGTTTCAGCATTTTTTTACAATAGCTAGGACATGAAAGCAACCTTGATGTCCATCAACAGATGAATGGATAACGAAGTCGTGGTACATATATACAACAGAATACTACTCAGCTATTAAAAAAAAAAGAACTCATTTGAGTCAGTCCTAATGAGGTGGATGAACCTAAAGCCTATTATACACAGAGTGAAGGAAGTCAGAGAGACAAATATTGCATACGAACACATGTGTATGGAATCTAGAAAGATGGTGCTGATGAACCTATTTGCAGGGCAGAAATGGAGACACAGGCACAGAAAACAGACTTGTGGACAGAGTGGTAGAAGAAGGTGGGATTAACTGAGAGAATAGTATGGAAATATACACAGTACTATATGTAAAATAGAAACCAAGCGGGAATTTGCTCTGTGGCACAGGAAGCTCAACCCAGTATTCTGTGACAACCTAGAAGGCTGGGATAGGGTGGGAAATGGGAGGGGGGTTCAGGAGAGAGGGGTCATGTGTATACCTTGGCTGATTCATGTCGAAGCATGGCAGAAATCAACGCAATGCTGTAAAGCAATTACCCTCCAATTTAAAAAAAATGTAATCCAAAAATAAAAATAAAGGAAGCTCTCCTAAAGTCTCAGATTTGAGCTTTCCCTGGTGCATTCCCTAAATCACATGCTACTGGAACTGTGAGGTGTGGCATGAAAAAAGGGGATTCGCCCAGAGGAAAGAATCCACACAGTGTTTTGTTCCCAGCATATGGTGAAAACTGCAATGCACCTGGGCCTGGCTAAGTAGATTTATAAATAAGATTATATCAGTTGAACTGAACTCATTTACAAATGTGCAAGTGGCTTAAAAAGATTCCTGCAAAAAACACATGGATTAAGGTTAGCACTAATATAAGCACATGCAAACAGACAGAAAACGGTAAAAATGGACCTTTCTACGGATTTAGCTTAATCAGCCATATGTTATAGGTAGAAATTGAAGATCCAATCAGATCTGAACATAAGAGGGCAAAATCAGATTATGTAACACAGGCTGGAATCAGTATTTATAAACTAACCTTCAAATATCTATATCAAAAGAAGTAAGCTTAGGTTAAAAATAATGAAGCATATTTAACTGCATGGCTATCACTAAAATTATATGAATTTGTTACCTGATTAAAAAGACTTTATAATATTGATAATAAATAACACAGTTTATCTTATGTGTTTTTGGAAGAGCTTTATGCTATGCTTAATAAGAATATATAGTACATAGGTATAATTTGTAAATTAAAACACATATCCTGTGAGTGTAGACACCAATTTTCTATTAGTGGAATTTCACTAATATAGGAGATACTGTATGAATTATATTCAACAGAAATGTTTGAACAGTGTTTGGATAGATCCTTGGAGAGAAATAAGTCCGGTAGCAGTGACAGCACCTTATCTTTGCATTCCCCCTTTTTATTCCTCTATCTTCACCTCTGCCATGGCAAATGTTATTTTACAATATATGGTCTAGGCAATTCCTTTGTTTTTAATAAATCACTAAAACCTCTGTTATAAGGAACAGCAAGCATCACCTCCTCTACTGCTGGAGGTTTCAAAAGCAGTATGAAGTGATAACAATGTTATATGCCTAAATTATTTTCATAGTATGAATTACCCTAGCCTAATTCACATTAAATTTCATTTGTGACCTTTCATCTAAGCCATGCTGCTTGATTAGAATCTCTGGTATGTCTTTCCAACCCTTTCAAATGGTTGCTGTCCTGAATGGGGTTCCATAAACTAAATTTGTCACCTGATCCCTGTTTCATTAACTCAATCATGAACACATTCAATATTGAGTCCCTTGGGCAAAGCCCTCATGTAACCAATTCTCAGAGCCTCAGTCAGGCAAGAGACTTGATTATTGGCTTGTCTGCTGTCTCAGAGGAAACAGGGACAGATAATAAGCACAAAGACAACAGAGTAAAGCAGGAGAGAAGAACGGGAGAGAGGAGAAAAGGAAAAAAGCCAACTCTGGAAGTAGGCTCCACGGGGATACACCGACAAAAGTCAAAGCCTGATTCCTCTTCCTTTTCCCACATCTCTGAGGCTCCCACTATAAAACTGGGAAATGAGAGTGAGGAGCTCTGGTTCAGATAGGAGAGAAAGCTCTTCCTAAGTCATAGGTTAAAACTGAAAGAAAACCTTATTTGGGTTAAAGATGAAAATCTAACCTGAGACCATCAGGGGTTCCTTATCTACTGTGGCCTAAATTTCAGAATCTGAAATTTAGATTCAGAAGTTGGACCTTCTTCAGAACCACTCATGGCATTCTTAGGCAAATCAAATCACAATAATATTCTTATATACATGTGACAATTTCACAGTCACAAAATTATACTACATTTCAGAATTTTTTCACTTCAGTGAAAACCATCCTGACCAAACTTAGGAACCTATTCTCTTTCACATATCAAGTCAAGATGTGATGATAACAAGCATCTTGCATTTACCTTCAATTTCATTTAACAGCAAAAGTTATACAATTATTTTATCAACTCATGATATAATTGATCAAAGAGAATTCTAGACATGCAGCCCTGACTAACCAACCCTGTTTCCTTAAAGAAGTGTCCACACTGGATTTATCAGCAATAGCCCACTAAAGCAAGACTTTTTTGATTAACATAAAAATTAATTTAAGATAAACATGGACATAGCCAAAGAAAAAGGATGAAAGCCATGGGATGCAGACACAGTTACAGAGATGAGGATATGAACACTTTTGCATGGCTGTGTCCAAAACTTTGAGAAATCCTCCTTTTCAGACACTTGGATTTATAATACTAAACTCCCCTGCAGTGCACTGCGGACAACCACTCGCAACTGCTGCTTTCAAGGTCTACGCCAACTCAGAAGAAGAAAGAGAATGTATTTAAGAAGTTAATACATTTTTTTCTTGAAAATGAAAATTAAGAATTTAACTTTTAAGAGAAAACCTTAGAAAAATTCTGGGTTGTAACAGAAAGAATTAAGATCATTTCCAAGGTGGTGACTAAAAGGAGCACCACATTCAACTCAGCAGCTTCACAGGCTTGACATCAAGCCCTCGTAGCAGGTTTCACGGTTAGGCAGAGAGAAAACACACGTGCCGAGCACTGCCAACTCCACCAGAGAGACGACTTCATCTCCAACTCCTTCAAGGAGAATTCCAGAGAAAAAGAATAAAAGAGTTTTCCTCCTTGATTTTTACGCCATTTAAAGGTTAAATATACGACCTAAAAGGAAAAGAATGGCCCGAATTCACAAGGTTATGAGGTCATTGAGATGATAATCTCTTATGTCCCACTTTACCACTGGTTCTCTCTTTTGCGTTCCTTCATTTCACACACAGAGATACTTTCCAATATAAAAGGGAAAGGATGGAGTTAAAAACTGCTCACTGCCCCAACCCATCTGTGCATGACTTTCCTACAAAGATAAGATCACACACACGTAGATCACCATTTCCAATAATCACCACTTTGGGTGGATGTGTACAGCCCCTGGAGAGAAGGAATCGCTGTGTACCCTCTGAAAAGCAGCTGCCTGCTGTCTCAGCTGGCCTCCCCAGCACCCGGAGGACTGCAGACATGGGTCACACCAACAGGCAGTGGCAGAATTAAGCCACAGAGACACTCACAGTCACAGGGACTGAGAGCCACACTAGAAAAGACTGTCCCAAAGTGCCAGGCTTCTGGTTCATGAGGTAGCTCAAGATAGATGCCCAGAAGCCAGGATGCAGACAAGGCTTTTCCTTCAAGGGAGCTTACTTAGCCCTGAGCCTGCTACACACCAGCCTTGATATCACCTGCAATCAATCCCACTATCCCTATTCACTATCCCATCCTTCTGCGTGATACTGAACGGGGCTCAGTACACACAGCAAAGTCTTTCTAAGTTCTCTCTGGCCACTTAAAATGTCTTCAAGATAAACACACCAAAGTTTTGCTTTAAAAAGAATCATCAACGTAACTGTGATTTGTAGTAGCCTTTCCCAAATTTTATTTTGTGGAAATAACTTCTCTGGGAAGATGTTAATAATGTTACACACACACACACACACACACACACACACACACACACACAAGTGTATACGGTTTTTTTAAATGTTAAGAGATTCTTTTGCTGGAGAGCTTCCCAGTGTCTTTGTTATGATAATTTTCACTGGGAATTTCCCAGGGAAGAATAAAGTGGTGACAGTGGAGGTGATGGAAATGTTTACTGAGTGCTTCAACAAAAGCCAGAGCAGCAGCATCTAATTTTTTTTTTAACATAAATTAGCTTATTTAATTCTCAAAACACACCTATGTAAGTAAAATTGTACAGTATAAAGACAAGGAAACAGACTCAGAGAGATCATCATAACACAGCTAGGAAGGAGCAGATCAGAAATCTGAATCCAGATCTGGCTGAAGAGTACCGCTTGCCATCCATCCATCCATCCATCCATTCATTCATTCACACAGTGAGTTAGGAAGTATTTATTATTAGTAAATATTAGTTAGGATACTCCTGATATGTATTTCTCTCCAATAATAACGTTGATAATTATGACATCTATCCTCCTACCAACCTCATATTTTTGTAAATGTCCAACTTGCATGAAAAAGCTTAAAAAAAAGACTCAATGAATATCCACTCCTCCCGTGAAATTTACTTTGTTTAAAGCAAAGTAAGTTTCAAAGAGGAAAAGAACATAAGGGAATCATGGAAGTGGGAAAATGCATTATAAACATTCATAAGACTTTCTGAAGGGGCAGTTCTGTCTCCAATAAAAGCAAGGCTAATTTTTCAAATCCTATATTTTATACCAAAGTAAAGGCAGTTGTCAATACATGAATGAATATTCAGCTCCTTAAACAGCACCTCTTTATGAATATATTGTCAGGATCATTAAGATGTGCTAATATACCTTTATTGCTGCTCTATCCCCAGCACCAAAAACGGTGATAGCTCGAGCTGACATTAAACAATTCTATTTGAAAACGTGTGCATAAACAGAAGTATACATCCTGTGAGTTTTACTGTGTCCTCCCTGATGGGACCACAGCGCTCACCATCTTGACCTCATGCAAATACTCAGGTTCAGCTGGACATTTCCACACAGATGCTCTCCCCTCCTCCCTTCCCACCAAGGACAGAGAAGTTATAAGCAGAAAACTCAGTAATAATGAGAGTCCACCTCAAAGTCACAAAGTATGAAAAATTCCCCAGTTTAAAATAAATCACCATTAAGCAAAAACATCTACAATACCTTCCACTCTGACCAAACTGGAAAAGACTCACTTGAAACTGAAAGCTATGGTTCTAGCAAGGCCTGGAGAATACTTAGCCTACATTTACTACCTGCCAGCCTTTCTCCACAACCTCCTATCCCCCTTCACTCCTGCAGGATACAATCATAAACATGAAAAGCATTTTAACCAATGGGATGCTTCAGATCTCTTCACCTCTTATCTTCTACTTGATGCTCTTTTTATCTCACGTGCACCCTCCCAAAGATGAATAGACAATGAATACAGACTCTGCTTGTGTTCTACAGTTTTGCCAGGGTTGGATTGGAGACTTACATTACAATGTGAGCATATCTTGATTTGTTTGTTTTGGCCACGCCACATGGCTTACGGGATCTTAGTTCCCTGATCAGGGATCAAACCTGGGTCCCAGCAGTGGAAGTGTGGAGTCCTAACCGTTGGACTGCCATGGAATTCCCATTGTAAGCAGAAAAGAGGATTATTGAGAAGGACATTAGTGGGCATCTAAACTCTTGTTCTTTGCTGTTTTTTCCCCAAAGAGGAAGGGGCTATCTTTGACAGTTCCCCATCCTGTGAATCCTCCCTTGTGAACAGAAGGTGTAGCCATGAGAACAGGCTCTGTCACTCACACGTGAGATTTGATTTGGCAGTGAACTATGTGAGAGAAGACCCAGGCCCAGGACACCCTCAGTGCTGGGACAGGTGATGCAGAGGTGTGAGGACAGGAGTCACACGTGTGGCAGCTTCACGGGTCGCGGCAAAGGTGGTGTGGTTCGGACACTGGCGGCAATGGCAGCCCGCTCGTCAGGCTAGTCCCGTGGGGTGGTTCTAGGAAATGTTCATGGAAATGTAGCCTGGAGCGTGTTTCTGCATCTTTTCAGAGAGTCTGTAAGCCAGCTAATATCCCATAACAAATCCCATTTAAACCAGCTGGGGCGGATTCTATTATCTGCATCAGAGAACTCTAGCAGATGCAGAACTCTGTGCAAATGAAAGGTTTTGAAGCTGCAAAATATCCCGGTAAGTGTAGCAAAAATTTCATAAGCCAGTTCCACACCACTTAGCACAGCTCCATCGACATGAGAGGTTGTAAGGACACTAAGCCAGTCTCTCTTTTGCTTATGGTTCTTTCAATCCAAAAAAGTAACACAGCTTTCTCTCTTGGTGAGAAAACAGGTGTTTTGTTTTGTTAGACAGCTCCAATTATGATGGGAGACTGTCAATTACAAGAAGGCAGCTCGTATGGGCTGAACTGTCACAAAATAGAGCTTCTGGCCAAAGATCAAAAAAAAAAAAAAAAAAAACATTAAAAGGTCCATGGCATTCCCACGTGATAAAACTTCAGGTGTCCAGCTTCTGTTCAAGGACAGAACAAACATAAACAGCGGCCATTCACATCTGACACTGAAAGCAAATGGCCCAGAAGGTCACTCTGGTTGTTTCCAGACGGTAAGTTCATGGGTGATTTCATACCCTTTCCTTTTACCTCTCTTTTAAAAAATGCTACACAATGAATACTATTACATTTATAATCAGGAAAACTAATCATATTAGTTAAGAAATAATCCTATTCCTAGAATCGAACTGGAAAGTACCATGACACCAAGTAAACAAAACACACTGGCAGTCCAATGTCAAGGGCCTGCCGAGGAAGGCCATGGAGACAGTGCATCCGACTCGCTAAAGGGCTGGCCAGAGCAATGCCAGGCATCCTAAGAGGGGTAGGGGGCAGGAGCGTGGGTATGAGTTAGCTGGGGAGGTGTTCCCAGAGGAGGTTCAACTTCAGCTAAGTTGTAAAGGGAAGGAAAATATACTGGGCAAAAAAAGTAAGTCTCGTACATGCTCATGGAGTGATAACTGGAGGGCTAAAAAAAAAAAGGAAAGAAAAAAAATGTGTAAATGACATGGTAAAGCACTGGGCCTGCTGCTTGCTGCAGAGAGGCATTCATTTCTTGCAGGAAACAGGCAGGGACCGGTTTCCTGCTGGCCCTCCTAGAGCTGATAGCTGTGACTGGCCTCTAGCACCTACACGGAAGAGGAAACTCCCAAGAGCAGCAGAGAGGTACAAAACATGCCTTCAAAGGCCAGCCTTTGAAATCCCCAGGAACTCTGACATCCTTGTCATGTGACTGCCACGGAGAGCCACAGCAGCACCTATCAGATGAAGTCTGGCTATCTGCTGGCAGGCGCAGCGTCTTTATTTACATTTTTTGTGGAAGATACTGAATGACTTTACAGGGTGACCACATTCCATCTCAGCCTATTACTCACTGTGCTTAGAGTATTCATCTCGAAGCAGGTATGTAATTATATAGAGAGTCAAGAAAATTATGCACGGCCACACAATAGGGAAAGGGAAAATGGATTGAAGGAAAATATAATAAACACCAGATCACTTTGTTCCTGCATAGTAAGTGGTTCCTATTTGTTTCATTGCTACTGGGAATGGTACTAAGAAGACTAGGCTGTTGTGTTCACAACCTAGCATTACCAGTTAGTAACAGACGTGTAACTTCCCTCCAAACAAGCCCTCGAGGTCAGTTTCTTCAGCTATAAACTAGAAAGAATGTCTTATATCCCTCATCCGTTCACTGAAATGATCAAATGATTGATTCTAAAGGATCCTGTAATGGCTTTGAAGGTTCTATTTTTCTAGACTGTTCTGGGTCAGAAGAGGTAAATTAATACAGTGATTTAGAGCACTGGCTTTGGGTGTGAATTCCAGCTCCATCCCTCTGGGTATGTGAATGTGGACAAGTTATTAACCTCTCTCTAAGCCTCAGTTTCCTCATCTGTAAGACAGAGATAATAATATCTGTCCCATAGGTTTATTATGAAATTAAAAAAAATACACACAAAGTGTTTAGCACTGTTTCAGACACATTACAAATACAAATTATTATAAATAATGATAACTTGTGTCTTGAGCAAGGATCAGCCTATTATGTAACCTAAAGAAAAGCATGCCATCCCATATTGAAACTTTCAGTAATCTCCCCACTGGCTGGAGGGAGTCTCACCTTTCTAGAGACAGAGGTGGTATCCTATTCATTTCTATATCCCTGGGCATCTCCCACAGGGCCCTGCACTTGGCGGGTGTCCACACTTGCATTCAATTAATGGTCCCAAATCCTTCTTGTGGATCCAGAGACCCTCTGATAGGAAGTGGGATCTCTGTCTCCCTGGATTACCCCCAAGTGGTTCACCAGGGAATCACTTCTTTAACGAGGTACCATGAAAGTACCCAAGTGAAACAGTTCAAAACAACAAAAAAGAGCAATATTAATGAATGATCTCATTAGGATGATTTCCCAACTTTCATCTCTCATCCTTCCATGTTAACAAAATGAGCCTCCTTCCGAGTAGTAATAAATGTGCCTGCCACTTAAAACGTACTGTGAGAGCCTTGAATTAACACTGACTGGCTATTCTGAGCACCCAAATGATTACCTGTTGCCTGACATGAGTACTGCCAGACAGTGAATAAAACAAACAATAACCTTAGGTCACCGGCTGGATGCAGGCTCAATGCTTTTCTTCTAAGACTCAATGCTTTTCTTCTGAGAAGAATAAGTTAACTTTGGCCCTGTAGGCTAAATATACTTAGAACTCTCACCCCTTTGCTCTTCTCATTTGGCAGTCATATGACTGGTCATTAACGACAGACACAATTCTTGCTTTCAAGGGACTCTCAGCCCAGTGAGGGAAGCAGCATGGGGTCACTGCTAAAAGGTAAGGCTCAATAGTAAGAATAACTTCTTTAAATCTCAATTCCACCTCTTGTTGGAAGATTTCGAGAAAAGGGCTTAAGTTCTCCAATTCTCGGTTTGCTTATTTATTTATGCTGCTGCTGCTAAGTCGCTTCAGTCATGTCCGACTCTGTGCGACCCCATAGAGGGCAGCCCACCAGGCTCTCCCGTCCCTGGGATCCTCCAGGCAAGAACACTGGAGTGGGTTGCCATTTCCTTCTTCAATAATATTGGAGAAGGAAATGGCAACCATATTTATTTATAATAGGGAGAAAATAGGACCTACCATTCTCCTGAGAAGAGAAGAGAGCGCTACCTATCTCTCCTTCCATCTCGTGAAGACACAGCAAGAAAAGCCCCCTCCAAGATCCCTGACCATGCCGGCACCCAGATCTCAGACTACCAGCCTCCAGAACTGATAGAAATAAATGCTTATTGCTTAAGCCATCCAGTCTACGGTCATTTGCTACAGCAGCCCAGACTAAGACATGACTATTGTTGGCAGTTGTGGTGGTGGAGGAGAAGGATGTGCCAAGATAGACATGGTTGGGGTCACAGCACAGATGAAGAGCACCCAATTCACTGGGGGGACACAAAAAAGACTTCCTGGAAAAGGAAGGTATCGCCAATTCAATGGACATGAACTTGGGAAAACTCCGGGAGATGGTGAGGGACAGGGAGGCCTGGTGTGCTGCAGTCCATGGGGCCACAAAGAGTCAGGCACAACTTGGCAACTGAACAATAAAAAAAGAAGTAGTCAAACAGACAGAGAAGAGGGAACATGAAAGATGTCAAACCGAAGATGGCATTTGCCCACAGGTTCATTTTACTCTGAAGGTTGGGAGAGGATGTAGCTGGATGGTCCACACTTGGGTGAATTTTTCTTTGAGCAGCAGCCTCTGCTTATCTTAGGCAGGAAAGTGCTTAGAGTTAAGCACTGAAGCAGAAGATGCTTCATTCTACAGAATTTCTTGCAAACAAATCAGTGTTTGGGGTTACATGACAGACAGAAACACAGTTTGTTCTACAAAGCTATTCTGCTTTCTAAAATAATAGCGTGGGTGATAATATGATTTTACCACAGCCCACAGTAGGACTCTCCTCCCAAAAATCTGACATTTTTATTCATGTCTGACACGGGCATCTTACACCATCTTTTTTTTTTTTTTTTTTTTCCTCCTCTTCTTAACCATATTACTTAGTTCTCCTTCATTTTATCTTCCTCCCAACTAGCAGTTTTAAGTATTTTTGGATGAGGAACTTCTACCTTTTGTATTAATATTTTCCACAACCCCTGCCTGGCAGAGTGTACTACACATGTGAGAAGGATCAATAAGTGCTAACTAAAAGAAGAATTTTTTTAACATCCTTATTAAGGATAGTTTGAAATTTCAATGACTCTACCAGATTTAAGTTATAAATCTTTATGGCTCCACCACCTGAAGGCAAGAACGCTTTTTTTAATTATAGTACTATTACTTCTCTAACTGGAATGAACTCAAGAATGATTCTATTTCAATAGGAATGTTATACAAACTGACAAAGTGTTACATTCTCAGAGCAGTCTTCAATCTTTGCAAAGGAATGCAAGTATAATCCTCTTAAATATTTTCTAACCTTTGAATTTATTATTATTCACAATTACCTGACAAATACTTACCTTCTTACTTGCATGTCCTTGCCCTTAGCATGGAAAATTAAAAGTACACTAGCTTTACAAAAATGTACCAGGAGCAACATTCAACACTGTTAGAAATAAAGCTGGAAGGAAACTGCCATCTGAGCCTTGTCAAAGAAAGAGGAGCCTTATTTGACATTTTCAGTTAAAAAGATTAGACTGATGAAACCCCAAATTACTCCTCTTTTTATATGTTTAAGATTTTAGTGGAATTTTCTTGACTCTCTTAAATTCATATGAAATACATACCCCTTCATCCTGCTGAACTCACTTTTCCAAAAACTGTTGGGAAAATTCATCTCTGAGTCATAACCTGCTAAATGACATAGAGACTGGGAACCCACAATACCTTCAGGTCTTTTTCTCAATGGCTCTAACCAAAGAGCTCCCATTTCCAGTTGGAAAGCTCTAATAAACCTTAACAGTTCTATGAACTCAGAAAGTACAAAGTGCTCACAGATTTACTATCTCTTTAGAAATTATCCTGTGTTACAAAAGAAAGAAAGAAAAAAAGAAAGAAACTATCCATGACCAGATTATCAGCTTGCAAAATAAAATAACAGGCAGGCAGTCAACAATTTGCATTTCACTGAATCTCTACTGAACACCCCGGCAACCAAATACGGATGCTAGGCCCTTCTGATCCAGGTTCACTTATCAGAAACCTTAGCATCAGACATATCACGTGATTCAGTATGTTTCCAGACTTCGCCAACTTGGATTAAATATCAAGTATTACTAACCTTCCCAAACAGATAAGGATCAATGTTAATATCTCTGCACCAACATGTATGAATATCGTATCAACAATTTAGATTAGGTTTTACTGTCAAATAAGTAGATGGAGATTTTACAGGGATTTGGGGATGACAGGTAAATGATACACTAGTAATACTCCTGTATCAAGGAGCTCATGGTCAGGTAAAGATGACAATAGTTATTTATCCCTTGAGTCAGTTAAAAGCCATTACCCATTAGCTCCAAGTTCACCCGTCTATGCTCTGTTATGGGATGCTAGGTTCAGCAAACCCCATTTCTGCTTTGCCAGATGCTGGCTCCTCTGCCTTCCACAGGGACATCCTGGGAGACTAGAAGACCGGGGACGGAGAAGGGACACACTTCTTTTGGTGGGTGGATGTTCCCACGTGACCTCCTGTCTGTTGGCAGTTCCTGTGATTATCATCCAGGCAACACTTCTTTCCCTGGGCAATGGCCAGTCCCTCCAGCAGCACTGGGATCCAGATGGCTGGATTCCACACATCAGCAGAACAAGCCACAGCCAGAGATCTCAGCAGAAGCTAGCTCCACGCTGGATCCCAGCCCACAGGGACTCTCAAGCCAGGGCACCACCTTCACCTCAGGTCGATTTCAGTTCTGTTGTTGTTGCTGTTCAGTCACTCAGACATGTCCGACTCTTTGCGACACCATGGACTGTAGCACGCCAGGCTTCTCTGTCCCTCACCATCTCCCGGAGTTCGCCCAAGTTCATGTCCAGTGAATCGGTGATGCCATCCAACCATCTCATCCTCTGTTGGCCTCTTCTCCTTCTGTTTTCAGTCTTTCCCAGCTTCAAGGTCTCTTCCAATGAATGGGCTATGTGAAGTGAAGTGGCTCAGTCATGCCCGACTCTTAGCAACCCCATGGACTGCAGCCTACCAGGCTCCTCCGTCCATGGGATTTTCCAGGCAAGAGTACTGGAGTGGGGTGCCATTGCCTTAGGGCCCTACAATTCAGTAGGGTCCTCCTTCAAGCTTCTAAGTTTCAGTAACCTAACCTCTTCTTGCCACCAGCCCCCCACCCCACCCAGCAGTTTCTCAGGTAACACGGTTATACAAGTTAACAATCCTTTATATTAAAGTATCTCTGTTCAGGTAAGACTCCTGCTGACATGCAACCCCCAGAGGTGCTATAATAAATCTGGAAATGCAGATTATGAAACAAAATATTGTAACAGTGGGGCCAGGGAAATAGTCTGAAGAGCTAATTGTTGAACTAGAAACTTACAAGACAAGAAGGAATTCACCCAGTAGAAAATGGGGGAAAGGACATTCTGATAGAACAGAAGCAATCACACAGCAAAGGCAGAGCCCTGCTCACAGAATTTTTGCAGGGGAGGGGAAGGAGGCAAAGGTGGAGAGAGACCTTTTGCTTGTGCTCAGAAATGTTTGCTGGAGACAACCGAGAGTTGTTGGAGACTCACATGCAGTTTCCTGCTGTTTGGCACAGCGCTGATGGTAGTGTAGAGGGCAGCTCGCAGGGGAATGCAGCAAGGAAGAGAACTCAGAGATCAGTTAGACAGCTTAATGCTAAGATAGTCTCTCCTCTAAAAATGCATATAATTTAGCAGGAAATTCAGACACAGCTCATTAAATGCTATAATTAAATATAACTAGATCCCAAATATTGAGCCATACTCATTGGCAGCAAACAATGGAATTTTAGTCCACTTCAAAAAGTGGTGTGACAACTTTAATTTCTGAACTAAAGATTTTCATCAAAAAGTACTTCCACATAGATCCAACCCCCCTCCTACATACACACAAAACCATGATGAAACTTGTGATTATGCAAATATTAGTGGGGCTAAACTTTGCCTTAATTAAGGAAGGGAGGGAGGGAAGGAGAATAGTTCCCTAGAAAAACAAACACATGGTATAATGGGAATAAATTCTTCCAGTCCAAAAGAAGCACCCAAATAAATGCAGTGACTACCGATCTCTTAATTTTCTTTGTACTCTTATAGCACTTACAATTTTAATACAATTATCATTGACTTGTTTCCTTGCATTATCTGTTATTTTATATTCTCTCAAATGGTAACCCACTCCAGTACTCTTGCCTGGAAAATCCCATGGACCGAGAAGCCTGGTAGGCTACAGGCCATGGGGTCACAAAGTGTGGGACACGACTGAGCGACTTCACTTTCACTTTCAAGTTAGATAATAAAGTTACTTTGTCAAGAGAAAGAATCACATGTGACATTTTTGCTATATTCTCCTAGAGTCTTTCACAGTGAATAAAAAGTCCTAAAGTACTTTTGTTGATATGTATACTAAAAATATTTTCAGATATAGGTTTAAAGAACTCTTTAACAAGTGGAATGTGAAATTATGTTTTTAGAATAATTCTCAGCGGTTTGAATAGTGTGATTTATTTACTTTTGCATTCCCTGAAAACAAGCATAACTTCTTGCTCATAGTAGGCATGCAATAAATATTTGCTGATTTGAGTTGTCTGAGAGTCAAGGGTCGTTAAAATATTTTGAAATCTAATTCTTCATTAGTTTAGGATCTGGACAACCAGAGTTAACAACGATAAACTGGATTTGGCAAAAATAGTTAAAATTTTTGGAACTCATTTTCATATTAAATAGGTTATTTAAAAGAAAAAAACCAATAAGGAAAGCTTAGGACACATTGGCACACTCCCACAGATTATTTGATGATCAAAGACATCTGGCTTCTTTGATTATTTATGGAATTCCACTCTAAGTATCACTTGATAATTCCAAAATATGTTTTGCAATATTTGGACACTCTCCAGGCGGCTGGTTTAATTCACATTTCCCCAAACACTCATCCTATTAGGAAGCTTGATTATTATTTCTTTATGGTTACAATTAAGTCCTAAATTCTAAGCAAAGTGTGTTCAGAGTTTTATGAAATAAAAATAAATTTTTAAAATTTCATTTTTAATTTAAAATTGAAATTAAGCTTTGAGCCACTCAGTTTGTCATTAAACCTCATTTTTCTGTGTATGATGTAGAGAAGAACTAACCTTTACATAGAATTTCACTTTTTCAGGAAAAAATACTACATTTAATCAAGATATAATTAAATACACTAGTTCTTAAAGATTGACAAGTACAAGTATTATTTCCAATAGCATACAACAAAACAGTATAGGTAGGAGATTCTTTTCTCCAAGAGATCTGTTAAACATAAACGTCAAGGTGATTATGTTAAGTAGACTACTTAGACATGTTTAATTTTATTCAATGTGATGCCAAATGAGAAAAAGGCAGAAAAAAGTCAATAGGACTAGGAAAGAGAAATTGAATGCCAACCAATATTCAACAGATGAGGTTAATGTCTGTCAGTAGTCAGAAGTTAGAAATTCAAAAACAGTATACTTTTCTGACCAAAGTAACCTTTGGAATAAATCTTTTCCTCATCCCCAACATGAATGATTACAGAGTAAATTAAATTATACAAAAAGGAAAATGCTACAAGTTAGCGAAATACCCTACTAGCCAAAAAAAATGCAACATATTTGGGCTCCCTATGAACATTCAGAACAAAAATGCAATAGTATTCACATCTACACAGTGGGAAAAATAAACCACATAAAAGGAAACCAAATTAGAACATGCTTTATTTTTCACTTCTTACAGTATAAAAATATTTTAGAAGTTCCCTGGCAGTCTAGTAGTTAGGACTCCACACTTCAAATACTAGGGACCCAGGTTCAATCCCTGGTTGGGAAACTAAGATCCCACAGGTTGTAGGGTACAGTCAAAAAGAAAAAAAAAATTTTTTTAATGTTTGTAGAAGACAGCAAGTCTTTTTGATAATAATTGTGTACAAAACAGAAAATTATAAATTTTAAAGTACATGGTAGTGCTATGTACTTAAGAATGATGGAATAAGTATTTTGAAAAAGGCTTTCACTAATAAATCATTTATAAGCATTCTATAATGAGTTGCAGTACCATGTATTATGAAATCTTACTTTAAACCATGGTATGCAACAGACGGCCTTGGAAAGAGCACTGATCATTGATATATAGATATAGATATGGATTTCTGTATATGTTGTTGTCGTGTTGTTCAGTCCCTAAGTGATGTCTGACTCTTTGCAATGCTGTGGACTGCAGCACACCAGGCTCCTCTGTTCTCCACTATCTCCTGGAGCTTGCTCAAATTCATGTTCACTGAGTTAGCTGTGCTATCTAAATATTTTTTAACATGCAGTTATTTGTCTAAAATATTATGGCAACATTTTATGCTGAATGTTGATACTAGAAAGCGTGAAGTAATATTTATAATTTTCTGTAAAGTCTTCTCAAATTCTTATAAAACACTATTCATTTTAATACTCTGGGGAAGTAAACACTATAATCAGTAAACTTGAAGGGTAAAGGGTAGCAAAGAAATGTCAAAGCAGTCCCAGAAGAAGAATAAACATCAATTATGCTGTGGTAACCCACTCCAGTGTTCTTGCCTGGAGAATCCCAGGGACGGGGGAGCCTGGTGGGCTGCCATCTGTGGGGTTGCACAGAGTCGGACGTGACTAAAGCGACTTAGCAGCAGCAGGTATTCATGACAAGTACAAGGCAAAGTGAATAAAATTCTGACTACTTTATTTATTGAACATTTTCATAGATGCTACACTTTATTGATAAAGCTGGCAAAAATATAAAATTGTTCTCTACTAAATGGGTGTTGGTAGATGGATTAATTGAAAATATATACATTTATCAAATTCTTTTTAGAATTTTAGGGTTATCAGTGTATGAAAATAATTTTGTCTCCTTTTTAAATTAAGTGACAATTAACTGACACCTAAGTTAGAACTTTCCTTAAACAAAAAGTGCCTTTTATTTCACATTCTACCCTACTTTTCTCAATATATTCTGCCACCAGCTACAACTCACACCACTTGTTCAGTCACTCAGCCAAATCCAACTATTTTACAGCCCCATGAACTATAGCCCATCAGGCTCCTCTATCCATGGAATTTCCCAGCAAGGATACTACAATGGGTTGCCATTTCCTTCTTCAGGGGATATTCCCTACCGAGGAATTGAACCCTTGTCTTCTTCATTGGCAGGCAGGTTCTTCACTGCTGAGCCACTAGGGAAGCCCATCTAATACCACTAGAGATGTCCTATTTCCTTACGTGAAACAGAAATAGCCTATAATCGCCCAGAAAAATACTTTTTCCTATTATTAACTCTCCAACACTTTGATTACTATGAGTAAAGTACTATGACTAACAGTTTCATTATTTTGTGAGAAACTTTACAGCTGCAAATAGAGCACAGAATGACATAGTGATTTCAGGATAGCATATCTGACTAGACCGGATTGATGGCTATTATGAAAGGAAAGTGATTTATTATGAGTTTGTGAGACTATAAGGGAGAAAAATTCTGTAACACAGCTCCAACCTTCTTCCCCAAAGACAATAGAGTCAAACAGAACAGAGACACTGATGTCACTCTATAGGATGTCTACATAAGCTGGCTGGAAAGACAGGCAGAGACTACAGGTGGTCTAGGTGAGGAAGAGCTCAGAGTAGCTCATGCATCTTACACGTCCTTTCCCTTGGAATCTGGGTCTCTGTTCTAAACACGTATCATTACTACCATTATGTATATTACAAAGGATTACACAAGATGGTATCAGGGGCTGCTCTGATGGCTCAGCAGTAAAGAATCTGCCTGCCAATGCAGGAGATACAGGTTCGATCCCCGATGCGGGAGGATCACACATGCTGCAGAACAAAGCCTGTGTGCACAAGCACCACAACTAGAGAGAAACCCCGGCTCGCCGACTAGAGAAAAGCCCACACAGCAATGAAGACCCCGCACAGCCAAAAATAAATAAGTAAATAAAAAATTTAAAGATGATGTCAGGCAGGAAGAATGAGGTACAACAAAGTATTTCCTAACAATTATACAAATAAGTGTACAAACTGAAGGAGACTTGCCTTACTTGCATTTTGTGTAGATAGAGATCCTAGAAGTTTTACCTGACGAAAAGTTCAGTCTGAGGCAATGGTGTCATGTGGAAGTACATTTGCCACAAAAAAACAAACACTCTCCCATAATGCTTGGGCCACTATCTGAACTCCAGCATTCTGTACAGAGGCGATTAAAAACCCCGCTGTACTCTGCCTGTAAGTTATATTACATGCAAACTAGACTTTAAAATTTTGGCCATAACATATTCAAGGGCACTGGCAAACTGCAGCAAGCCTAGAGCTGAGGAAGAACAGAAAGGAGTCTAGAGACATTGTCCTACAAGGTATGACAGAAGTAAATAAAAACTCAAAGACCATAAAAGAGAAAATAATTCAAGAATTGACAGAGAGATGTAGGCTTGATTAACATCTTTGTGCTTTAGTTACCAATCTGTAAGACAGAAATCACAAAAGCACCTATTTCACAAGGCTGTTGTAAAGATTAAATAAACTAAAACAAACACTAAAATAGTACCTTGTACATAATTCATCTCATTAATATAGTGCCATCATTAATAACATCATCTTCATTTTTTTCTATAACCTTCAGAGGGCAGAATTAGTAGCAATGGGGAAACATTAAAGGCAAACAAATATTGACTGGATATTAGCCATAAATCCTGCTTTGCTGTTTTGAGGATTCCATTCCATCTCTTCAATTTAATTTAATCAAGTTGCAGTCACTTCAGCTTTTTTTTTTTATTTTTTTTTTATTTTTAAACTTTACATAATTGTATTAGTTTTGCCAAATATCAAAATGAATCCATCACAGGTATACATGTGCTCCCCATCCTGAACCCTCCTCCCTCCTCCCTCCCCATACCATCCCTCTGGGTCATCCCAGTGCACCAGCCCCAAGCATCCAGTATCGTGCATTGAACCTGGACTGGCATCTCGTTTCATACATGATATTTTACATGTTTCAATGCCATTCTCCCAAATCTTCCCACCCTCTCCCTCTCCCACAGAGTCCATAAGACTGTTCCATACATCAGCGTCACTTTTGCTGTCTCATACACAGGGTTATTGTTATCATCTTTCTAAATTCCATATATATGTGTTAGTATACTGTATTGGTGTTTTTCCTTCTGGCTTACTTCACTCTGTATAATAGGCTCCAGTTTGATCCATCTCATTAGAACTGATTCAAATGAATTCTTTTTAATGGCTGAGTAATATTCCATTGTGTATATGTACCACTGCTTTCTTATCCATTCATCTGCTGATGGACATCTAGGTTGCTTCCATGTCCTGGCTATTATAAACAGTGCTGCGATGAACACTGGGGTACACATGTCTCTTTCCCTTCTGGTTTCCTCAGTGTGTATGCCCAGCAGTGGGATTGCTGGATCATAAGGCAGTTCTATTTCCAGTTTTTTAAGGAATCTCCACACTGTTCTCCATAGTGGCTGTACTAGTTTGCATTCCCACCAACAGTGTAAGAGGGTTCCCTTTCCTCCACACCCTCGCCAACATTTATTATTTGTAGGCTTTTGGATCGCAGCCATTCTGACTGGTGTGAAATGGTACCTCATAGTGGTCTTGATTTGCATTTCTCTGATAATGAGTGATGTTGAGCATCTTTTCATGTGTTTGTTAGCCATCTGTATGTTTTCTTTGGAGAAATGTCTATTTAGTTCTTTGGCCCATTTTTTGATTGGGTCATTTATTTTTCTGGAGTTGAGCTGGAGGAGTTGCTTGTATATTTTTAAGATTAGTTGTTTGTCAGTTGCTTCATTTGCTATTATTTTCTCCCATTCTGAAGGCTGTCTTTTCACCTTGCTGATAGTTTCCTTTGATGTGCAGAAGCTTTTAAGGTTAATTAGGTCCCATTTGTTTATTTTTGCTTTTATTTCCGATATTCTGGGAGGTGGGTCATAGAGGATCCTGCTGTGATGTATGTCAGAGAGTGTTTTGCCTATGTTCTCCTCTAGGAGTTTTATAGTTTCTGGTCTTATGTTTAGATCTTTAATCCATTTTGAGTTTATTTTTGTGTATGGTGTTAGAAAGTGTTCTAGTTTCATTCTTTTACAAGTGGTTGACCAGTTTTCCCAGCACCACTTATTAAAGAGATTGTTTTTAATCCATTGTATATTCTTGCCTCCTTTGTCAAAGATAAGGTGTCCATATGTGCGTGGATTTATCTCTGGGCTTTCTATTTTGTTCCATTGATCTATATTTCTGTCTTTGTGCCAGTACCATACTGTCTTGATAACTGTGGCTTTGTAGTAGAGCCTGAAGTCAGGTAGGTTGATTCCTCCAGTTCCATTCTTCTTTCTCAAGATCGCTTTGGCTATTCGAGGTTTTTTGTATTTCCATACAAATGGTGAAATTATTTGTTCTAGCTCTGTGAAGAATACTGTTGGTAGCTTGATAGGGATTGCATTGAATCTATAAATTGCTTTGGGTAGTATACTCATTTTCACTATATTGATTCTTCCAATCCATGAACATGGTATATTTCTCCATCTATTAGTGTCCTCTTTGATTTCTTTCACCAGTGTTTTATAGTTTTCTATATATAGGTCTTTAGTTTCTTTAGGTAGATATATTCCTAAGTATTTTATTCTTTCTGTTGCAATGGTGAATGGAATTGTTTCCTTAATTTCTCTTTCTGTTTTCTCATTATTAGTGTATAGGAATGCAAGGGATTTCTGTGTGTTGATTTTATATCGTGCAACTTTACTATAGTCATTGATTAGTTCTAGTAATTTTCTGGTGGAGCCTTTACGGTTTTCTATGTAGAGGATCATATCATCTGCAAATAGTGAGAGGTTTACTTCTTCTTTTCCAATTTGGATTCCTTTTATTTCTTTTTCTGCTCTGATTGCTGTGGCCAAAACTTCCAAAACTATGTTGAATAGTAATGGTGAAAGTGGGCACCCTTGTCTTGTTCCTGACTTTAGGGGAAATGCTTTCAATTTTTCACCATTGAGGATAATGTTTGCTGTGGGTTTGTCATATATAGCTTTTATTATGTTGAGGTATGTTCCTTCTATTCCTGCTTTCTGGAGAGTTTTTATCATAAATGGATGTTGAATTTTGTCAAAGGCTTTCTCTGCATCTACTGAGATAATGATATGGTTTTTATTTTTCAATTTGTTAATGTGGTGTATTACATTGATTGATTTGCGGATATTGAAGAATAAATGCCTATGCCTCCTTGGTTACCTAAGTTAAATTTCTATCAGAAGAACTAAATTTAGAGAAATTGCTTCTGTAAAGATTATTTACATTTCAAACAATACTCTAACATCTAGTAATTAAATATAGATCATTAAACATTTTTTAAAAGTTGGATTTGCATATAAAATACAGAGTGAAAGTCATTCAATCATGTCCAACTCTTTATGACCCCAGGGACTATACAGTCCATGGAATTTGTCCAGCCAGAATACTGGAGTGGGTAAATGTTCCCTTCTCCAGGGGATCTTCCCAACCCAGGGATCAAACCCAGGTCTCCCACATTGCAGGCAGATTTTTTACCAGCTGAACCACAAGGGAAGCCCATAAAATACAGAATGCTCAAATAATTATGAATTTCATAAAAATGACAAATATGTTTTTAGTATAAGCTGCTGCTGCTGCTAAGTCGCTTCAGTCGTGTTCGACTCTGTGCGACCCCATAGACGGCAGCCCACCAGGCTCCCCCGTCCCTGGGATTCTCCAGACAAGAATACTGGCGTGGGTTGCCATTTCCTTCTCCAATGCATGAAAGTGAAAAGTGAAAGTGAAATCGCTCAGTCAGCGATCCCATGGATTCAGCCTTGTAGGCTCCTCCATCCATGGGATTTTCCAGGCAAGAGTACTGGAGTGGGGTGCCATTGCCTTCTCCGTTTTAGTATAAGAAGATCCTGCAAATTCCATGAACACACTTTAGCTTAAAAAAAAATTAAATAAAAAATTTCATCATATACCTGAAATTAAAATTTAACTGGGTGATTTGTACATTTATTTGCTAAATCTGGCAAAGGTTTCAAAGGGTCAATGTTAACAAAACTCAGTCACTGAAAAAAAAATGTTTTTACCAAATTTTTTGAAGATCCTTTAACAATTTAGATGTTTTCTAACATGGATAGGGAAACATTATTTATTTACCACTTTGTGTTTAACACTATTTAAGAAAAGTTTCCTTCCTGACACATCCTTTAGTCATATCTCAGATTTCCGGTGCGAGCTGAAATTGCTCAAGAGGAGGGTAGGATCAGCCATCTACTTGTGGCAACTTGCAGGAACATCACTTCCCACTTGGCTATAGGAATACAGACCTTATGGTTAATTTCTGTTTTCACCTCCGTTAGACAAAGATAACACATTTCCTCTGCTACAACCATATTTACATGAACAATGTACCCAAATATTTGAAAATGACCATTGTCAAAGAACACAGCTTCTATCATCTTCCTCAGGCTCTACCAATAGAGCAGTAACAGAAGTGCTGAGATGTGAAAGGGAGTGGGGTACTGTAAAAAGCCTACGAAAGAAGAAGCGAAACAGGAAGAAGGAACCCTAACTCAGAAGAATGCAAGTCCAGTGGATAATTCAAGGAAACAGTGAGGTTTGGAGGAGCCGGGCAGAATGTGGGCAAGCTGTATTTATATGACTCAGTTTCGATTTGACTGCTGCTTCTCAGAGTTGTAGGGAACAAACTAGACAGTCCATACAAATTATTCTGCACACTACAAATCTTTAGGACATGCTGCTCATCATGGTCATGAATCAAGATGACTTGAACCCAGGGCTCAAAGTGAGGGTAGATGTCTAAGAAGTCTGAGAGGGAAAGTGCCCACAGAATTCCTGCAGAACAGACCAGGTAGACAAAGAACATGCAAGAATGACCTGCAGGTGGGACTCTTCCTGGTAGTTCCCTTGAAGGAAGCTATTATATCTTCATACATTCATGGTCTTTGATATTTATTTGTATCTATTTTATCAGCACCTCAAATGTTTTACAAATTGTAATAGGAAGAAAATACAAAAGACAAAATCTTTGTAGCTCCAAATTCCTAACACAGTACTCCACACACAGCTGATGTTTAATACACGTCTATTAAATTAAACGATTAACAGTCGTTCCCTTTAGAGGACTAAGAAAGATGGTAACTAAACTTGAGACTCAAGAATGAAAAGAGGGAAAACTACGTGAAGTACCATAATTCAAAAGGTCAAGACCAAAGGGAGCGGATCACAGGTAATGGGGCACATGGCATGGTGCTCATCGGTGCATCCTCGAAGGGGGCATAGACTTGAGTTAGAGCCCTAGTCTGCTTCTTACCAGCTACATGACAAACTGCTGATCCTTTCTGCACCTCCAAACCCTGGGTGCATCCAATGGATGTTGGAGGAATACTTACCAAAGAGTTGTGGGAATTAATGAGATTCCTACACATGTAGAGTCCTTAGCACAGTGCCCAGCATGGAATAAACCCACAATAAATGTTAAGAGAAATAGTAATAAAATATTTAAAAATGAAAACCTTTTTAAAAACCTTTGTCATGCCTGAGATGAGAGAAAATCTATGTCAAGAGAACCATGCCTTGTGGGATCCTGAATACATGATATTTTACCCTGAAATTCTCATAAATCATGATGTCAACGGTGGTTGTAACAGCCATCACTACATCCTCATCTGTGGATCTGGAAGAACCCTTGAGGTAGGGTTTGGTTAATTCCACAGGAGAGTCATGGACAGAAGAATGGCTAGAAACAGGGGCAGTGGTTTCTGTGGTACAAAATCTACCTTAAAAAAAAATTTTTTTTTTTCTTATCTCTACCGAGGGATGACAAGATTGCAAATCCCTCAGCAGGCTGGGATTTCCCATCAAGTCCAGCATCAAAGTAGTTTATTACAAAATTCTTTTTTCTTCCTATAAGAAACTGAAAGGCCAAAGGAGAATGTATTGTTAAATTAAACCCTTAGCTAACATACACAGGGAGGCATTTGTGGAAGTGGCAACTCCACTTCCCTCTCCCACTTAGAATACTACTACATTTAAGGCTTTACACACACACACACACACACACACACACACACACACACACACACACGAGTCAGAGAGGACTCAAAGGGAGAGAAAAATACTAGCCACCAACTACTGAGACATTTCATATCACACATTACTATGATGTTGGCAGTGCTTTCCTTGTGCCTGAAAAATACACAATCTTGTAAACATGGTAAAATCCTACCCATGTGATTTAGTTAAAAATAAACCTTGAATTAAGAAAATATGATTTATTGTGGAACATATTTAAGTAAAAAATTCTATTACTTTTAATTCATTATGGAGATTGTGAATTTAAAGTACTTTCGGTCTGCTTTGTGAACAGATTAAGCACATTGAAAATTAGCACTAATTATAATTAGCATTGATCATACCTCCAAATAAATGTTCTAATTTTTATAATGTACTTTTTTAAAGTAGGTTCAAAACATTAATTTTTTTAAAAATGCCTTTCTCCACTGATTGCACTAAGGTAAAGTAAATTTCAATGCATCTCAGGCAAAATAATTAGAAATCAGGAGAATTTTATACTAATAGGATTAAAATAGTTGAAAATAACTTTATTTGCTATTTGATTGCTACCACAATTCTTCAAGCTTTCATTTTGATCATCTCCACTGGCTATACTTACAAGCACCCAGAGACTAGGCAATTTGCCCCTGCTGTTCTGTGAGTTGGTTGAAAATATAAGATTAGAACCTGAAAGTCTAGAGTTACTAGTATAGTGCATGACCCAGTTACTATAACAAAATGAATTAACCTCTGTTTCCTAGCAGTTTACTTTTACATATTGAGTTAACCTCTTACTCCCAAAAGTCAAATTTCTGGCAACATCAGGGATTCTTTTTAGGACAAATTGTGTACAGAAAAGTAAAGGAAAAGTTTGTCAAGTACCCAAAACAGCCATGAAAATGCTTCACTTCCCAGGAGAAGGCCTGAAATCCTCATACAGAATTTATTTATCCTTACCTAAAAAGGTTTCTTAAAAGACTTGTTTATCTGTGGTTCAAAATAAGCAGGTTGAAAGTAGTACTGATGTCTGAGCAACTAAAGGGACAAATAATAATTGTACATAAAGTAAAGCCATGTTAGATAATCATATCAATGACTCTGGTCAGTATGATCAAATACATTGGTGTTTAGCAAACTCTTTCCTTTCCCACATTTATGAAAGAGGTATACTTCTCTGTGTTGCTGATGTTAGGTTCAGTATGTGACCTACTATGACCAATGGAATGGAATCAGATGGATACAAGAAGAGACTTGAAATGTGCTTGCACCCTTGGACTAGCTCTATTGTATCTCTTCCATCACTGTAAGAAAAGCTTTCCTTGGTGTGCTGCTGGACCCCATAACCAAGCCCAATCCACAGTGAGAATGCAAGGTCAGATGGGCTTGCAATATAACCTACTAGAAAAATCCCTAGCCAATTCCTCAGTATCTGGGGAAATGAGAATGAATGAAAATTATTTTAAGCCATTGAGTTGTGGGATTATTTGTTACACAGCAATAGCTGTCTGATGCAAACATAAAGAAAAGGTTAAGAGATGTTTCAACTGTCTCTGCTTAAGGCGGTTACATTTTTAGTAAAATTTTTATCAGGAGCTATTAAAGTATTTTTAAAGTTTAGCATTTGAAGAGAGTAACTTTCAACTGAATGGAAAATTCATTTATGTGAAAGCATCCCCAAGCCACTACTTAACAACATAATACATAGTTCTTATGAGTTGTGTGTCCAGAAAAAGAATACGAGCGCTTTCTTTAAATAAAGTCTGCTTAGCTTTGCTGAACTGTTGTCCTGGATCCAGAGTTATTATACTTCTATCTGAGATTTCACACTGATGGTAAGAAATAGTCACATGATGCTGTGGACTGAGTAAACAAATCAACCACACAGGAAACTTCAAGGCCTGCATAGTGAAAACGAAAGAAAACCCTTGCTTTCTCAAAAAATCCTGCTTCACATCTGCACAGCATGAAGTAAAAAATTGAGACGTAATGCCAGAATCCCATGGATATGACTTGCTGCCATTTTGATGTTACCAACCACTTACTGGGCATTTCCTGTGCATGGCAGGCCTTTGTACTGGGTGTTTTACTGTTATTACTTCAAGTAAATCATACAGCCACTCTAAGAGGTCTGTATTATTACCATCAGCACTTTAGAGAACTGGAAAAACAGAAATGTAGAGTATGAATAACGTGACCAAGCTGTAGAGCCAGGAAGTGGTCAGGGGATTTGGAGCCAGTATGTCTTACTGCAGACCAGTGCCCTTACTCATACCCTGTTGTATGAGAAAACAGTTCCAGAACCTTCATTTTAACATCAGAACCTGCCATAGAAATCTTACCACAAAGCTACCTTCCAACCTTTCTCCTCAAAAAGAAGATCTAACACGGTGACATCTAGAGAAGTACTTGATAGCTCCCTCTCAACCCCCGAATGCCTACTTGTCATCAGATACTCAACATGCCCACAGAGTTATTTCTAGCACCCTTTACAAATCAGTAAACAGGATGAGATTTGATCCATTCTTGATCAAAGATTGATAAGATTGTGTCAAAAAGACACAGGGGTCAAAGTGGCCTAAGACAGGGCAATTTGAGGAAAAAGAATAATGACTGCAGTAGATAACCAAGGTCTAAAAATGTATGAGTTCATAACAAAAAAAAAAACAAAAATAAATAAATAAAAATGTATGAGTTCATAATAATACTTACAGGAAAGATTTCATTTCTCTTTACTACAGGTTGCAAGGATACAAATTTATTACCCTCCAAATTTATAAACATGGAAAAAGAATCAAGCATTTATCTTGTCTCTTTTGTGCAAACTGTAGTGTCAAGGTACTCAAACAGTAGATGAGGGGGAAATCCTTTTTATATGAGAATTCAGTCAATAAATGTAGAAGACATGACAGAATTAGAAAAATCAGCATTATCTAATTTCAAAGAGAAAGAATGGATCTAGGCAATGATTATCAATGGATACTACATTCATCCAATACATTGGCCACTTGATGCGAAGAGCTGACTCATTTGAAAAGACCCTGATGCTGGGAAAGATTGGGGGCAGGAGGAGAAGGGGACGACAGAGGATGAGATGGTTGAATGGCATCACCGACTCAATGGACATGAGTTTGGGTAAACTCCAGGAGTTGGTGATGGACAGGGAGGCCTGGTGTGCTGCAGTCCATGGGATCGCAAAGAGTCGGACATGACTGAGCGACTGAACTGAACTGAACATTCATCAGGTGAGAGGATAATGGGGAACTTTATAAAGGAATCAAGCTGACACCTCCTGATTGAGTAACCCTGAGTAAAGCCAATAAAGGAGGGACAGTCAGACAGCAAGTTCTTGTTGAAGGAAGGTAAAGGCACACAGCACCAATTATGAGATATTTTTCCCAAAGTAAACAAACAAGGCTGAATCTAATCACATCTCTAGGCCTAATATCCAATTTACAGCAAATACAGGTTGTAGAGGAACCAGTGAAAGATTAACACACCATGAGAAAGCCACCAGCTAAGTCCACAATATGGACATCTGAATCTATACATGAGCTCATTGTGAAATTATTTACTTCAGATCAGGACTTGAACCCATGTGCTGGGACTTGAACTCAGCCAAATGCTTGCTTGGGACTCTAACCAATGTGGCTGGGACTTGAGCCCAGTCAAAACCCATGGTCTTCCAATTGAGATCAAAGATCTGGTTTCAGAACCTAATGAAGCTCAGGTTCTTGATGTCTCATCGAGGAAATAATTCAGTGAGAGACAAAGTGATAGGTAAGAAGTGGCTTTATTCAGAGAGAAACATTCTCCACGGAGTATGGGCCATCACAGAGGGCTAGAGCAGTGGCCCTGAAATGTGGTGTGGTAAGTTTTTATTTTTATGGGCTGGGTAATTTCATAGGCTAATAAGTGGGAGGATTATTCCAACTATTTTGGGGAAAGAGTGCAGATTTCCAGGAATTGGGCCACTGCCCACTTTCTGGTCTTTTGAAGGTGCCTTGGAACTATCATTGTGTCTCTGGGTGTGTCATTTAGCTTGTTGACTGAGGATCAAAGTCTAGTTCAAGTTGACTTGTCTGCCACCTTGGACCCATTTGATTCTAATTGGCTTATGGTGTGTCCTTGAGTTATGTCACTCTTTCAAAGTGACATATGCCCTGCCCTCTTCCTTCCTGTTTCAATTTTGCCAATAAGTCAAAAGTAGGAGGGGGAAAAACCAGAATAGCTGGGAAAGAAGGACAATAATAAAACAAAAGACTTAAGAGACCAAATAATCACTTCAAAATGTAGACTCTGTTCAGATCCTGATTTGAGAGAGAGGTAAAGGAGGAAACTATAAAAGCATATCCCTTCTCAGGCAGCATTAGTGGTGAAGAACCCACCTGCCAATTCAGAGACATAAGAGACACAAGATCCCTGGGTTGGGAAGAATCCCTGGAGGAGGTATTCTTGCCTGGAGAATCCCATGGACAGAGGAGCCTGGCAGGCTACAGTCCATGGGGTTGCAGAGTCAGACATGCAAAAAAACTGAAAAAACTGAAAAAACTTAGCATGCACGCATAGGCTGACTCTTATATTAATCCTTGGTATTAATATTCATTCTAATAGGTATGATGAAATAATTACTTTTTAAAAAAACAATCCTCAGTTAGAAGTACACACTGAAGACTTTTGAGGTAAAATGACATAATATCTAAGATTTGCCTTAAAGTACTCCAGAAACAGGAAAAATAAAAGGACATGATGTCATGTTATATAAGATGTAAGATTAGCAAACTGTAACTAATTCTTGAAGTTCAGAAAATGCATGAAGATATATTATACTACTACTTCAAATTGTTATGCTAAAATAATGCATAAAAGGAAAAAAAAAAAACAACTAACACATGACAGCTAAAACTCTTTTAGTTCTAGGGACTGTCAGTCATGTTTCACTTAGTGTTTACTTGCCTCTCTGGTCTTATTCTTTATCTTCAAAATTATCAGTTTAGTTCAGTCACTCAGTCATGTCCAACTCTTTGCAACACCATGGACTGTAGCATACCAGGCTACCCATCCGTCACCAACTCCCAGAGCTTACTCAAACTCATGTCCATCAAGTCGGTGACGCCATCCAACCATCTCATCCTCTGTCATCCCCTTCTCCTCCTGCTTTCAATTTTTCCCAGCATCAGGGTCTACTCCAAGGAGTCAGTTCTTTGCATCATCAGCTTGCCAAAGTATTGGAGTTTCAGCTTCAACATCAGTCCTTCCAATGAATATTCAGGACTGATTTCCTTTATGATGGACTGGTTGGATCTCCTTGCAGTCCAAGGGACTCTCAAGAGTCTTCTCCAACACCACAGTTCAAAAGCATTAATTCTTCCGTGCTCAGCTTTCTTTATAGTTCAACTCTCACATCCATACATGACTACTGGAAAAACCACAGTTTCGACTAGACAGGCTTTGTTGGCAAAGGAATGTCTCTGCTTTTTAATATGCTGTCTAGTTTGGTCATAGCTTTTCTTCCAAGGAGCAGGCATCTTTTAATTTCATGGCTGCAGTCACCATCTGCAATGATTTTGGAGCCCCCAAAAATAAAGTCTCCCATTGTTTCCTCATCTATTTGCCATGAAGTGATGGGACTGGATGCCATGATCTAGGTTTTTTGAATGCTGACGTTTAGGCCAGCTTTTACACTCTCCTCTTTCACTTTCATCAAGAGGCTCATCAGTTCCTCTTCACTTTCTGCCATAAGGGTGGTGTCATCTGCATATCTGAGGCTATTGATATTTCTCCCAGCAATCTTGATTCCAGCTTGTGCTTCATCCAGCCTGGCATTTTGCATGATGTACTCTTGCTTGCTTGCTAAGTCACTTCAATAATGTCCGATTCTGTGCAACCCCATGGACTGCAGCCTACCAGGCTCCTCCATCCATGGGATTTTCCAGGCAAGAGAACTAGAGTGGGCTGTCATTGCCTTCTCCACATATAAGTTAAATAAGCAGGGTGACAATGTACAGCCTTGACGTATTCCTTTCCCCATTTGAAACCATCTGTTGTTACATTTCCAGTTCTAACTGCTGCTTCTTGACCTGCATACAGATTTTGCAGGAGAAATTTTCAAAATTTTATATAAATTTTTATAATTATAAAAATTATAATTTTTATAATTTTCAAAAGTATAGTTTTGTATTAAATAACTAAGTTTGAGAGAAGTGTTTCCTAAAACAAGAGTCAGTGAAACAAAAATTAAAAAGAAATAGAACTGAGAGCATCAAAATTCATTCACTTAATAAATATTTGAGTCCCTATTTGACTTCTCATGAGTCCAGGGGGAAATCTGTGGAAGAGACATAGGTTCCTCTCATTAAAATAGTGGTTGCTAAAAATCTGGCAAATATCAGCTTCTCCCTTAGGGTCAGGAATAAGGATGTGGTAACAGATGCAATTTCCTAAATCAACTTTATAAAACTTAACTCCAGAGTCATATCAAACTGATTCTGACAGGGATTTATGCTGAGCCCAGGCCATTCTGCACCAGCTCATTAAATGTTAACTGTGAATTAAGTATGTGCGAGCAACCTAAGAAGCTCAGTCATCTCTGACTCTCTGCGACTACACAGACTGTAGCCCACCAGGCTCTTCTATCCATAGGATTCTCCAGGCAAGAATACTGGAGTGGGTTGCCATTTCTTCCTCAAAGGGATCTTATTGACCTGGGGATCAAACCTGGGTCTCCTGCATTGGTAGGTGGATTCTTTACCACTGCATCACCTGGGAAGTCCTTGAACAAAGCA
The DNA here is from genome assembly GCF_029378745.1 of Bos indicus. Lineage (NCBI taxonomy): Eukaryota > Metazoa > Chordata > Mammalia > Artiodactyla > Bovidae > Bos > Bos indicus. The sequence goes on along the minus strand of NC_091763.1, from coordinate 56,580,927 downwards.
CATGCAGAGCTAAATAGTATCCAAAGACCAGAATGGGGATTTATCACAGTTCACATGGTCAGGAGTACCAGGGAGAGGAAAGCAAAAATGCTCAGGAAGGCTGGAACATTCCACCATTACCACCACCGCCTCCACCCCCAGAGGAAAAAACAATTCAAGACAGACAGGATTTCAATGAGGAACACTGCATGCTAAACCCAGAGCAAGAAGGAAGAAGAGTCAGAAAAACAAAGAGGAAACTCTTCGGATTATCAGTTCTACATTTTGTGGTGCAGACAAGACAGCTGACCACACCAGGGCTGTGGTAAAGGATTCCATGTTTGACATTTCAAGATGCCAGTTTAGACCACTTTAGTCTCCAACATTAATCTCTCTTTTTCGATGGCAGAGTTCATTCGGTGTCCTACACTGAAGGATCATGTTAACTGCGGCAGGATAACCTCCTATTAACAGCACACATTTGGAGCCGGATGGCTTGAGACTGTATCCTAGCTTTGCCACCTAGTTGCTCTCTGACCTTAGAAAACTTCCTTAACCTCGCTAAGCCTATTTCCTCATCTATAAAATGGAAATAACACTAGTACCTAGGGTGTGACATTTAAGGTCTGATTAAATAACATGTTTAAAGAGCTTACAATAAGTGCTTGTTATTATACAGTGTCTATGTAAAAGACACTCTAGATTTTGAAGATTTGATTCTTAAAAAAAAGAATGTAGAGTATCTAAATTTTTATGTGTTTACATATAGAAATAATATTTTGAACATATGGGGTTAAATAAAATAGTATCAGAATTAATTTCACTTTTATTTCTATCACTTTTTAAACTTTTTAGTGTAGCTACTAAGACATTTAAAATAATATGTGTGACTGGCATTCTATTGGACAGGACTGCTCTAGAAGGTTGATCTTTGAAACCAGAGATCCATCATCTCTCCCCCTATCCAGAGCTGCAAATTAGGTTTACCTGAATTTAAGAATATCTGTGTATATACGGTCAATAACATAATCTCCACACATTCCACAGTCCTGTAAAGAACAATGATCTTCCTTAGGTCTTTCTTCACCAAGAGAAGGCTCTGCCCATCTATAAGCCTTCGGCTGACAATGTACATGCTCCGGAGATCTGAAATGAATGGTGGTCCCTAACTGACACCTAGGATCTTTCCTGCACCTTCCGAAGGCATCAAGAGTTGAAAAGCATTAAGCCTATAAAGTCCATTTCATAAGCTTGTTATCTTTTTCTGAGTATCATCAGAGCAACCTAACCAGCCTTATCTCCCTACTCCCCATTTGCTTACATCAGCAAGCCATTCTATCCTAGGTGGGATGCTCACAATGACTTACAGAAAAACCAAATCTGAGCACTCCGCAAACAAACTGCTAAAGCAGGGGTCCCCAACTTCCGGGATCTAATGCCTGATGATCTGAGGTGAAGCTGATGTAATAATAACAGAAATAAAGTGCACAATAAGTGGAAAGTGCTTGAATCATCCTGAACCCATCTCCCCCTCCCCCAGCCCATAGAAAAACTGTCTCCCGCGAAACTTGTCCCTGGTGCCGAAAAGGTTGGGACTGATGTACTAGAGGTTTCTGGGTGTATCCTTATAGAGTCAGGCCCACTTTCAGCTCTGCTCTCTAACCCCCTACATCTTCACCAAGGCTGCTTGTGCAGTAAATTTGTTTAATCAATGAAGATGCCAGGGACTGCCATGAATTATTTTTTGCCTGACTAACATACTGCAAATATTCTTATTCTGCCTCATGCTCACCTACCATGGAAGATGTGGGCTACAGCGGTCTGTCACATGCAAGGAAATAAATGAACATTCACTGAGGGCTTATCACGTATGAAACACTATTCTGAGTTATCACATTTTATTTTTCAGTCCCCTCAACAACTCTGTGAGATATGTTTACTTATACTTTCCCACAGATGAAGATGTTAAAATTCAATTATATGCCCACAAAACAGCTCCCTATAGCTCTGACTTGTGCATGCTTTTGCTGTTAAAGATCAGAGACCTCTAGCCAAGGAAGCGATAGCCTGTCTCCACCTCAACAGGAAGAACCTGGGCTCTGGCTTGTCCTTGGACCTGCACAAGGACTTCAGCCCCAAGCATCCAGTGTCTTCAAAGCAACATATGAAAGCACTTAGGTGAAAAACAGTTTCTCCAAAGGCTACTGCAGTGTGAGACAACTAAAAATGGCCTGGCCTCAAAGAGATGGCGATTTGCGTTAAACTTCCCTTCCTTTTCTTTTTTAACATGCCTGGCAGGCAGCAGTAGATCAGAAAGCCATAATCACGATTCCAGTTTTGAAACCACACTGTCCTCCTTCCCCAAGAAGATGGAATAACACACACAGCCAGCAGGCTCTGGGTACCAGTAAATTATACCCCCACACACCTCTGGATGTCAGAGGGGTGTTGCTCTCAGCAGGCATGTGGGAGAAGTGGGGACAGAATGCTGAAATCTGTACCAGCCCAGAAACTGAAGGTGCCCTAAGGAATCAGACCCCAGTTTAACAACAAAGGATTTACCTTTTCTATCCTTCGCATATCGGTGTCATTATGGAAGATTTCACATACTGGTGTCATTATGAAAGATTTGAACACATATGGAGATAATTATATCAGGAAGCAGAAAAGAAAGTAGCCCAAACGCAGTGGAGGGGTGTCACAGAATTCTTAAAGAGGCAGACAGTTCCCCTGCCGCTTGAAAGAATACAAGTGGGTACATTATTACCCAGAAATCGTCTAATGGTCACCTGATCACAAATAAACATGAAGGCGTTCTTGTCCTGTGTGCTGTCTCTCAATGCCCCCTCTATTTCCTATTACCCCACAAATCGCTATTCTTATTAATGCTATAATTAATTCTCTCTGGGCAACGAACCTGTTAAAAATATCATTTAAGCTGGTCTGCAAACCATCATTAATATTCTCATCACAAAAATACCTATGACTTAATACTACAGCCAGAATTAAAAGTCATCATGTGTTTCAAAAAGGGAAAAAGACAATTATATTAATATTATCTCTTTGAAGTTAGTGATGACTGTGCCCCTGATTGATTCATGTGGGCCAACAATTCTAAGAAGCAGGACCGTTTTCTCTGCTTTAACACATTCCTGCAGTAGAGTGGGCAGTCAGCAAAGATGTGGTTTCTTTTAAATGAGAGATGCTTTATAAGAAAAATTACCTTTCTATAAGGAAACTCTTATTACAATATCATTTCAAAGATTAGTGCAAAAAATCCAGTGATTTTGATCCTTATTTTTAAGAAACAGAATGCCCCAAACCCCATCTAATATGCAATTAACTTTATAAAACTTGCCTTTAAAAAATTCTATTGAAATATGAGATTAAGGAATTGAGCCATCAGGATTATTGATTCTTATAAAAAAAAATAGTAACTGTCTATGATATAGGAAAAATAAAAGGAAAAACCTGTTGAAAATGGTTATTTTTAAAATCTAGAAACTGTAAATTTAGTTTCTATCTTGAAAAAACATACTGAGCCTAGATATAAGACCATTTGATTTACCTGGAGCAGGCAGAAAAATGTAAATTGACAGATGATTAGAAAATATTTATATTATAATGAACATTAATAGGACTTTTCAAAAGCACATTCATGCCATCTTTCTCTCAAAAATATAATTATTTATTTAATTCCACCAAGGTAATAAACTTCTTTCTTCAAAAACATTGGTCTATCATAGGTTAAACTAACAGCCATCACAAGGGGAAAAAATGCAGTTATATCAGGTCAGGGCTCAGGGATCAGCCACAGGGAATTCTCTCTGTGACACGGTGGCAAGCTATACAAATGAAAAGGGAATATGAGAAACAGAGCTGAAATACAGCTTTGTAAATTACACCAGCTTGGTTGTGACTAACTTGAAAGAAAGAAATACGACAACTATCTATAAAAATAAAAAAAACATGTAGGGATTAAAAATATACACTATATATGTTATAATAATAGAAATTATCTTATATACATTATATTTAATAGAAAATGACAAAAACAGCAACCAAAAAAGTTCTAAAATTGAAAACTGATCAACTCTTAAGGCTATATTTCAATGATTATAATAGAGACTATCATTAATTTAAAAAAAATTTTCCCCCTTAACTCCTTTTTTAATTTTAAATTTATTTATTATTTAATTGAAAGATAATTTCTTTACAGAATTGTGTTGGTTTCTGCCAAACATCAACATGAATCAGCCATAGGTATCACTAATTTTTGAACAGCAATAAAATGACTTACAATCCTGAAAACAAATTTTCTCTATTTTACTTACCATTGATCAGCCTTTCAAAGATAGAGTGCTAAATTAGGCTTTTTTATTTTATACAGAACATGGACAAGCTGGAGTCAAAGAAAGGCAATACACTGAGTTGAGAGGATAATGCTGAATCATGGAGACATGGATAAAGACATTCAGTTGCTAAAAGAAAATAAAAGACTTGAAAAGGAAGAAATAGGGAATGGTTGTTCAGTTGTTGTAAGAAATATTTAGATTTACTTGAAAATCAAAGGAGAAATGGTGAACAGGACCCAAAAGGAAGTTAAACCCCAAAGTTTTAATCTATTAAAGAGACAATATGTAATTAAGTGTCCCATGACATTTCTTAAAGTTGTTTAACTCTATGAATCCTATGGACAGAGAATTCAGCAAACATTTCATAGAAGTCTTCTTTCTCCTATTGGTTATAGTGATAACTCTCTCAAAGAATGGTTTCATTCTTTCCAAAACATGTATGCTGATTTGAAATACTTTCATAAAAGTTTACTGAGGTAGAGGGACAAAAATAAAAGCAAAAAAATCTTAAGAAACAATAAAACATTTCAACAAATTCCCTTAAGAACACTGAATAAGCAGGTTTCATGAATTTAGGTGTATCCAGAACTGAAAAGGCATGGGTATAATTAGGCCTTTCTGAAGCAAATTCTACAATTCTATAAAATTGTGTGTGGGCTATATTTTTAGGCCATTCCTTTACTAATCATGTATCATGAACCAATTTTATTTTCTTCTCTCAACTGATTATGTGGCTCAAGAAGTTGAGATCAGGTCTCACTAATCTCTCTGTCAAAATACAAACCATTGCCTGACATCCAGCTGGTGCTCAAAAAACGTTTCTTCAGCCAAAATGAATTCTCATACCTTTGAATTCCACACAGGAGCCACGACAATGTTAAATGTCAGTGAGGTGCTCTACAGTGAGTGAGATATGGTTCTGGCCAAACTCAAAGACCAAGACGTAGCTGACTAGTAAATATCCCAGTGAGAAGAACGGAAAGACACAAGCCAAGCCAGCATGACATGGGCAACTGGATGTTCCAGCTTTGGACCACAAGGCACAGCACTGGGAAATATAGGAACAGAGAGTCAACTGGTGTTGCAACAGAGAAGTAAACAGTCTGTGTAAGAGAGGCATAGTAGCAGGGGTTCAGGGGCAAGATTCAGTCACTAAGGGGGTCTATCTATAAAAAGCAGGGCACCAATACAGAATACATGCAACACATATCTGACAGAACACACCAAGGCAGGGTATAGGAATGAACACAGGACCTCGTAACCACAGCTAAAGCCAACTCTCATTCAAAGGAAAAAAAGGAAGCAGCTTACTCAATAGAACCCAAGTAAGCCAATCAAAAGAAAACAAGTGGTAGAAGAATACTGGTCCTAAGTCATTAAAATGAGGGTTTTTAGATTCTGGGGGCTAGGAAAAGGGTTATTTTCAGATCTCAGGGAAAGTTTAAACATACTAAAATGTTTTAAAAGCTCTAGGGTTAGGGACTTTCCTGATGATCCAGTGGCGAAGACTCCAGGTTCCCAACGCAGAGGGCCTGGGTTCTATCCCTGGTTAGGGAACTAGATCCCAAATGCTGCAACTACGACCCGATGCAGCCAAATGAATAAATAAAGCTCTAGGTTAATGTGCAAAATAGAGAGCAGTGGGAAGCACAGAAGCGCAGCTCAGTGCTCTGTGATGACCTAGATGAGTGGGACGGGGGTTGGTGGGAGAGAGGCACAGGAGGGAGGGGACATATGTCTATTTCAAGCTGAACCATGTTGTTTACAGCAGAAAGTAACACAACATTTTAAGGCAATTATCTTCCAGTTAAAATTTAAATTTTTTTTTAAAATTTAAAAGAAAAATAAGCTCTAGATAAAGGGATGAGGATTCAGGTTGTTTCACAAGCCTTCTGTAGACTAAACTAATGTTTCGAACATTTTTTAAAATATCAACATGGTACACTTAGCCACACATATTTCTGGAGATTTATAGAAGTGAACATATAAACAGAACTCTTAAGAAGTTGTGGGTCTACAAATTCAAGGCCAACTGGTATTCCCTAAATTGAGAACAACGTATTATTAATAATATTCCTGTCATTAGGCCAAGATGCAGAAGGGACTGCTAAATGTCAGAATGCCAGACTAACTCACAGTTCTAGCAGAGTTAGGACACCAGAGGTTTGCCCATAGGAAGCTGAAAAGTTTTGGTGACAAAGGATTCCACAGTGTATTAGAGCATGGAAATTTTGTTATATAATCAGAGCTTTAAATATGCCATACAAATAATACACTCTTTGAGGAAATGCTTTCCTTCTCTTCTGCCTTTATCTCAAATGGTTTCATCCTGCACAATGATCAGAAACTGCTTACACGTAAGTAAATACCAAAATTAAAAGTCATAAGTGCTAAGGACTTCCTTCATGGTCCAATGGCTAAGACTTCACAGTCCCATTGCAGGGGCCCAGGTTCGATCCCTGGTCAGGGACTTAGATCCCACATGCTGCAAATAAGACCCAGCACAGCCAAATAAATAAAAATAAAAGTAAAAAGGAAATACTTTTTATATGTCATAAGTGCTAAAAAATGCAAAGATAATCCACATTCCTCTACTCAAATTCTCTAAAATATAAACTACCACTAAAAGAGATTTTATTTCTTATTCTATAAATTATATAATTTTATAGTTGAATTATATAATTTCCTTTAGCAGTGAATAGTTTAATATATACATGACACAATGTGAAAAAAAATCTAGACCCAAATTAACATATACTGAACTTTAAATAATCCAAGAAATATTTGTACAACACTAAAAAGTGCAGAACAAATTTAAATTTCTAAAACTTACTATCACTATGTACAATCTAGAATGGCAAATGAAAGTCCACATAAATAGCAGACATTAGCCCTGATGACCACGTCTGTAGTAGGATCCTCCACACACAAGCCTCTCTTTAATAATAGCCCCTTATTCTCTTTAACAGGAAGAAAAAGTTTATTGTATTCCTAAACACAATTGATAATTTGTATTTACTTGTTTGTTTACTCATTCAATGCCTGTCTCCAGGACTTCACTGTCTGTTCCATGAGGTCAGGGAAGGTGACAGTTCTGTTTACCACTAAGCAACTATCCTAGCACATGGTAGGTATTCATTAAAATTGATAGATTGATTGGCTGAATCTGTGAGTAAACACTACTTTCTTTTAGGTTGACAGATCTTATATAGACACAGCAATCAGAAAAACGTGCCTTTCAAATCAACCAAGTACAAAGAAACCCCATAAAGTGTATGCACAAGAAAAGTAACAGATACAATTAAATAGACAACTAGCTAGATGTGGACACAACAGCAGATAAAACTACTCCCCCACCCACATTTACAAATATATTTAGAGGAATTGAGTACATTAATATATTCCTAGTGACATAACTGTTGGCAAGACTTAAGAATCAATGAAAAAATAATGAACAGGTTTTGTTTCTGTAGATTTATTGTAAAAATTAAATACTGATAAATATTTGCAAACAAGGACTCCAAATAGTATTTTATCCTTTTAATTCTAGGTTATTATAATTTTACAATCAGATCTTTATTTTTAGACTCCACGGAATAGTATAACAAAAATAAACTCTGGCAGTGAAAATGAGTCGTGTTTCAAACCTACATATGCCAGCTATCATACCTCCTTCCAACTGTGAATAAGGAATATTATATTATGCATGAAGTATTTAATAGAATGTTTTGATATAGTTACAATTCAGGTATTGTTAACTATGTAAAGCACTTGTTAGAAGTATGAGGGTCTCCGGGGAAGTGAACGTGGTGTGTATTATGGAAGGATCGGATGAAGGAACACACAAAGTGAAAAGATTTCACTTTCAGCATCACTTCTAAAGATGAGAACTATTAAGTCAGCAATCCACCAAAAAAAAAAAAAATCTACTAAGAATTAACAAGCAATTTTATCATGAGCAGACAGTGCCTAGGTATAAATTCCGCTCCATTATCCCATCCCAATGTAATATCATGTTGATTTACTATATATTTCACATGCTAGTTAGAAATTCATCTATAAAATATATCTCAAAATGTCTTTTGAATTAAGACAATGATGACCCTACCTATGTCATAGCTCTGGTCTCCAGAGGGGTGAAGTATGTGCTATAAAGTAGGAAGGCTTGATTTTTGCATGCGGTTGCTTAGCATCAAGTACTTTTATGTCAAAAGACAAATGGCACCAATAAAACAGCTTATTTCAAAGGCTACCAATCAGCCCTAGAAAAGTCATGACCCACTGCCAACTTCCTGGAGCAATTCTCAGTTGAATTTGATATTTATTGTTGTTATGATTCTCCACACAATGAATCCCTCAGAACCCCTGTCCCTTGGTATTTTTAACTCCAATACTTCACTTTCCAGCTATAACTTTTTTTCCTTTCACCTACTGGTAAATATACTCATTTTCCTTTTGTCTTCAAATAGAACTGCAGTTCATTCCTGAACCGTCTACACTTTATGCCCACTGACTAATTTCTCCTAATCTTGTGTGTGTATGTGTGCATGTGCACGCACGCGCACGCAGTGGGCTGCTGATGCTCTGAGGTCTTTTCTCAGACTCACATCCTCCACCGCCTCCCCCAACAGAACAGATCTGTCTTTCTCCTCGCAACCTCCCCAACAGTTCTTGTTCTACTTCCCAATTCTGAATGCTCCTCGTTCTGCAACTGATATATCTGTACCCCACTGCCAGTCTGAGTTTCTGAGGACAGGATATATACTCAACCACAACACCTAATTAATAGCAGGTCTCAGTAAGTGCAAGATTGTGAGCAAGTGGCTGAGACACTGAGAAGTAGGTGAGAAAGAAAGAGAAGCTAGAAACATTGCAAGTTCTGAAAGCAGGCACAGCACAGTGGTTAAGAAGAAAAACTCCAGAACAAACTGCCAAGGTTCAAATCCCAGTCCAGCCATCTTCTAGTCCTCAGGAAAAGTACCTAGCCAGTGAATGTCATGAGGAATACCTGAGTTAATATACGTTAAACACTTAGAAAAGTGCCTTTAAGGATTTTAAACATGCTACATGCTGGAAATTAACACAGTGGATTAGCCCTTTAAGAATTCTAGTTTCCCTAAGCTAATAAAATCTTTTAAGTTATTAGTAAAAATCACAAGTTCAAAAATTTTTTACAGGTTTCTTATTGAAGGAAGCAAACCCACAGATGCTTAGACCTCTGCCTCTGGTAATGCCGATCTGTGCACTCCTGAGTTCACAAGTGAAAACCAAGAAGTCACTTAAAATATGAACAAAATTAACTCCAGTTACATGAAACACTCCATTTTTTAAACTTATCAATTATACTCATTTTCTCCACACTACTATAGAACAATAACACATCATTAGCTTTTCTAATTCTCAGATTGGTGGTGGTGGTGGTGGTTTAAGTCGCTAAGTCATGTCCGACTCTTGCGACCCCATGCACTGTAGCCTGCCAGGCTCCTCTGTTCATGGGATTCTCCAGGCAAGAACACTGCAGTATGTTGCCATTTCCTTCTCCAGGGCATCTTCCTGACCCAGGAATCGAACCAGGGTCTCCTGCATTGCAGACAGATTCTTTACCAACTGAGCTACAAGCCCCCCATATTTGGGGAGCAAATGGGAAGTAAAGAACAAGGTGGAATTTTTCTAACAAGACTAAGATGCAAAAGTACTGAAAAATGAATGGGAACTTGAGTCCAGAGAAGTCAAAATCACAAATTCAGATCTTCTCCTTCCCACCTGTTGAATCTCAGCCCCAGACCCCTGAGAGGCAATAAGAAAGCCCAAAGGACCACCTCATAAACTGGGCATGCACGTGTGCTCAGTCACTCAGTCGTGTCTGTTTGCAACCCCATGGATTGTAGCCTGCCAGGCTCCTCTCACCATGGACTGCTCCAAGCAATAATACTGGGGTGGGTCATCATGCCTTTCTCCAGGGGATCTTTCCAACTCGGGGATTAAACCTATGTCTCCTACGTTGCAGGTGTATTCTTTACCCATTGAGCCACCACCTGGGCAGAAGACTTATTTAGTCAAGGGAATCAGAGCTGCAGAATATTTGATTATGGCCCTTAGTCTTGGTGTATGATAAACTGATGAAAAACAGTCTGTCTACAGGATTTTTTTTTAAAAAGGATAAACTCATGAGTGCTCTTGTCCTAAGAACAGCCCTAAACAATCATTCCCTTCTTCTTTTTTCTTTTAGATAGAAGCTTATTTTATTTTTTGGCCACTCTGTGCACATTCAGGATCTTAACTCCTTGACCAGGGATCAAACCTGTGCCCCCTACAATGGAAGCTGAGTCAACCACTGCCACTGACTCAACCACTAAGAAAGTCCCAGTTCCCTTGATCTGAGACCAAGGACGCAGTCCTGCTTATCCCTGTGGGACAGGACACAAGGCTAACTTCTCAGAGGTAGACCCATCTTATTAGCCTGAGCTTTAGGACAAGACAAGGAGAATACACCCAAGTTCCTATTCCCCAACTGCAACTCTATTCTCCTTTCTGAGGCCAGTGCTTCAGGGAAGGCTCTTTAGAAAGTCTAGGTCTGAATCTTTTCCTGGTACTGTGGCCATTAGAGAAAACAGGGTAGCTGGGTTAATGCCCTCTCAGTCTTATAATGGTACTTTCATAACTGATGTGTTATTGCTACTGTGTGTTCTGGGATATGAATCATAACACGCAGCAATTATTACTGAATTACTTTCAAGTACACCACTGAAACAGAATGCCTCATTAACCAGCCCTGCTCTCTCCATCAGCAAACTAATCATTTAAAGAGGGAGGGCACTCTAAGACGAAGAGGGGGAAACGCCCAACTCAGAACCTTTACAGCTTCTTGCACATAATTGTAAGCCAAGACTTGTGAAGCCTGGCTCTCTGATTGCAAGGCAAGCACCAAATCTCAAAATTATCCTTGGCTGCTAACAAATCCAGAGAATCAGTCATCAGAAGGAATCTGCTTTCTCCTTCCTTCCCATATTGGACACCATGATGTAGAATGGACAGGTAGAAAATACCACTTTTTAGGAGAAAAATATCCAAATGACCTCCTGTATTTTAAATTTGTGCTAAAGAATATAGTAAGAATATTAAAAGTATAAGGCAGAAAGGTTCAAAGTGCTTATAATCTGGGACAGGTGAGAGGAAAAATGGAAGAATAGACTAAAAAGTAAATTTGGAAAAAATATAAGATACTATATGATTAACCCAATGTGAAATGGTGTGATATATCAATAATAAGCAGTAAAGGGAATCAATCAAGCATGAGATCAGTAATGTATGGAGGATGATAGTTTCAAGAATAATAATTATGACATAAGAAAAAGGTTAAAGCCTCATTTTAGGTGATTATCTAGAGAGTATTAGTTTAATAATCTACTGGTATCATTAAAGAAATAAGAAAAGACCATCAGAAACATGTCAGAGACCATACTGAGGAATACTGAGGATGTCATTCTGTGTTTGTATCTTGGAAGAAAAACTCCTAATCCCTGTTATCTAGTAAAGTGATCTGAAACATGCTCAAGTTAACACACAGTTGACAGATCCTGTTAATCTTCCTTATTTACCAGTTTTTAGTTATTTCCAACTTTTCTCTAAATAAAAAATGAAAAATTATAACAAAAAACATAGCAATCATTTTAAGGAAACAAATTTAAAAATTAGAGTGAAAATCTAAAACTCTCCTAAAGTAAAAAAGTAGACATAAAGCATGAGGAAAGCTGAGTAATGAGTACATGGGACTTCTCTATATTGTTTTCAAAACTTCTTACAAGTGAATAATTATGCAAATATAATTTTTTTTTTAATCAGGAGAACAAAATCAAAATCCAAACATGATAATTATATGAGTTGACCTGAGTAACCATGATGAAGTTTCAAATTTGGTTCTAAGCTTCTTTGAAGCAAAGGCATAAAACCTGAAAACATTAAGAGAAATTCCTTATAAGAATCTTTATGGCTACATGAAGGATGGGAAGGCACATAATGGGCAACGGACTCCACAGCAGATTCCACTGGGTGGCTCCTCATGGATTATTCACTGGTCTGAATGATTATGCTATCCCTCCCTGTCCCCTGTAAATTTATACCTTGGATCCTAACTCCCAGCATAACTGTATTAAGAGATGACTAGGTCATGAGAGCAAAGCCCTAATGGCTGGGATTGCATGTGTGAGTGCTAAGTCCCTTCAGTCGTGTCCAGCTCTTTGCAACTCCATGGACTGTAGCCTTCCAGATTCCTCTGTCCATGGATTTTCCAGGCAAGAATACTAGAGTGCGTTGCCATGCCCTCCTCCAGGGGAATCTTCCCAACCCAGGGATCGAATCCATGTCTTCTCCAACTCCAGCATTGGCAGGCAGGCTCTTTGCCACTAGCGCCACCTGGGAAGCCCAATGACTAGGATTAGTGCCCTTATAAAAGAAGTCTGAGAAAGCACACCTGCCTCCTTCCACACTGTGAAGACACAGAGAGAAGAGGGTCTTTTATTATCCAGAAAGTGGGCCTTGATCAGACACCCAATCTGCCAGCACCTTAATCATGGATCTCCCAGCCTCCAGAACTGTGAGCAATTAATGTCTATTGTTTATAAACCATCCCATTTGTGGGATTTTTGTAATAGCAGCCTGATCAGACTAAGACATGTATACAGCCTTCAGCAAGAGAAGAGAGCAGCATGACATTCAGGTTCAGCTCAGGGAGGTGGCAATGCAATCTGCAGGGACCTGGTAACTTGGGGCGTGAATGGATACAAGTCTTCAGGCACCCTAAAAGCCCCCTCCTCCAGATAAAAGCTGTCAGAAAGGCTGAGGGCACACTCTAATCTGCACCCAGAGATTGATATTTCAAACCTCTGATGAAGACAACTCTATAAACACACAGAAGATCAGACTAGCAGAAAGCAGAGCAGGACCTTGCAAATCAAATTGAGAAACTGAACCAGACCTTTCCAAACAAAGCATCCCCCCAGGGGTGGAGTGCTGAGGAGGCTGTGGGCAAAACAAGACATTTTCTTGCACAGCAGCAAAGATTCTCCCCTGACACACAGAGACGTATTTGACATCCCCCACACATTGGAGAACGGCAGGAATGCTTTGAACCTTACGGGTTTTTCAAATGGGAATAACCACTTTCTTAACATAACCAATGATAACTTCAGAAATATTCCCAAGGAACATCTAATTCTGAGTAGCTAGGCTTGCTGATGAATCCTTTGATGTCACCAGCCCCAGAGAGCTGAGTGAATTGGCTTGTTACACCCAAGCGTTATTTAACATTTGCCAATCAAACACAGAGAACGACTGCCAAAGGCAATGAAGATTCATGTGTGGATTTAAAAGGTAGATGTGTTAAGTTCTGTCTTGACCTCGATTTTCACCTTGAGTTTATAAGACTGAAAGAAGGTATATAAGTATTACTTAAGTCTGAAGGAAGAAGAGTAACATAGTATTCTGGCAATGTTTAGTTTTTATAAATTACTTGGCAACATTCAGCTAAATCCATCAAGAAACTTTAAGAACCCTGTTTTGGCCATAGATCATTTCCATAAAAGTATAATAATAACACTAAATTTCTGAAGACTTTATTTAATTAAATTTAAATCCAGCAGATCCTTATTGACTATTTATTATGTATGAGGCATTATATTAAAATCCAGTAAGTCCATTTGTACAAGGCCCTACCTTTGACTTCAAATCCCTCACAATTTAACCAGGGAAAGGAAAGAGGAGAAAACATGTAATGTATAAAGAGTCACTGTTTTGGACTGAACTGTGCCCACCCCCCCGCCCCCACCACCAAATTCATATACTGAAGTTCTAAGCCCAGGACTTTAGAATATGGCTGTATTTGGAGACAAGGCCTTCAGGAGGTCAATTAAAGTTAAATGAGGTCATGTGCGGGGTACCCTACCCAACCTGACTGGTGTCCTTCTGAGAGGAGGAAGACATCCCAGGATGCAAGGGAGATGCATTCACAGCAAAAGTGACCAGGTGAGGACACAAAGGGAACTCTGCAAGTCAGGGGAACAGGCTTCAGGAGAAATCAACCCTGCTGACACCCTTGATCTGGGACTTCTGGCCTCCAGAACTGTGAGAAAATAAATTTCTGGAGCTTAAGTCACCCAGTGTGTGGTATTCAGTTATGGTCACTCTAGCAGACTAACAGAGCCACTCTGAAGGGGGAGGTAATGATACATACCGTAAGAGGAAAGTGAACTTTTACCTAACTAAAGGAATCAGGAGAGGCTTCATGGAAGCTCGTGGGATGGATGGGTAAAATTATGAAACATAAAGGGGAGGGAAGCATGGGGGGGAAAGAGTCATTCCAGGAATAAACCATGATTCCAGGGTAGCAAAGAGGCCATTTAGAAAGCCGCCAGTTGCCCAGTTTGGTGACATTCTAATTTCCTGTGGGCAAGGAAGTGAGACCCTATTAAAGGCAGACTTTAGCAAAGGGCTTTGAATGTCAGCATGAGGAATGTATCCTAAATTTGGTAGAGGCAGGGCTACACATATAAGAAATAAACTGTCGATTATATAGCCCTAAGTGCAACAGAAAGGATTATTTCTGAATATGAAGAAGAGTCTTATATACAGCAGTGAAGTTAATCAAGTTTCTCAGTTTTTCTTTTTCAAAACATACACGCACTAAACTTTGAAGTTTAAATTTATTACAAATAGTCTAAAATTAGAGTAATACAAACATTTCTGGGATTACACCCTTAGATAGACATTGATATTATTTCACTGCAAGCTCATCTGAATTCTGAAGAGCTTGCAAAAATAAATGTTACTCTCTAAAAAAGGATACTAACCCAAAGACTAAATACATATTCATTACATAATCTGTTAGGTGTCACACACAACACTGGAGTGATACATATCTTTCTAGGAAACTGAATAGAAAAAAAAAATGACTGAACTAAACAAACCCGTCATGAGAAGCATGCTGAGTTTGATAGTACAAGGAGACGCACTCCTCCTGAATTGAAATTTTCGCCTCAATTAAGAAATGAGAAGGTGTAATACTTTACACCATTAACTGAACTATTTATTATCACACATTGAGGATACTTTTAGATCACTCTCCTGGCAATGAGACATTTATTTATACTCCCTTAATTTGCAGACTCCAGTGAAATTCAGATAATTAAAAGGGTAGTTAAGACTCAGGTCATTAGAAGAACATTGGCCAAACACAAGAAGTTTCCGGTGGTACCAAAACAAACTAAAAACCCACTTCAGGAGCTGACCTTTCCTCATATCCTTTCTATTTATTACAGACAAATATCAAAATACCCATACGGTTGCATTCCAGTGGGAGGAGAAACCCAACAACTGCTAAATTGCATCCATGGATATGGATGCTATAATCCCACTTCATAGGGATTTAAGCTCATAGAATGTAGGGAATTTCAATCTGCAGCAAATAAAACCAGCCACCTTTTCTCTGCATGCTGCCAGGAACCAGGGATGTAAAGTTAACCAACCTCTTCCAGTATCTGGCCCACTTTTATTTATTGGAGGAGGAGAAAAGGAGAAAGAAAAAAAAACAAAAAACCCAATCATTATACCATTTCTAATAACTGATGTGAGAAGAAAGTGCTTTGCTACTCTTCAGGGATCTCTCTCAGAAAGAGAAGTTTCCTTCACTGAGGAGAAAGAAATGACCTCCCTTCCACATGATAACATTGCACTGGCATGGCCAGGAGGCTGTGGCTCCTCACGTGCAGCAAATGGACAGACACCATGCCCAAGAACGCTGTAGCATTGGCTCCCAAATGCCCTCTCGGGGCCATTTCCCCAAGCAAAACACACACACACACACACACACACACACACACACACACACGTGAACAACAGGGGACCCCTTGCCAGCTTCCAAACAGACAAGATGAAAGATCTTTGCTGATCAGGCTTCCTTCCTCCAGGTAGGATTAAGGAGGAGGCAGCATTGAGGTGGCAAGCCACTGGCCAATTCAATTCCTCCATAGTCCCAAATGAGACCCAGAGAAGGAAAAAAAATATATATATGGTAAGCTGAAAATATAAAAAGCAAGACTGTTCTCTTGAAGAAAATGCTATATAAAGTCAGGCAATGCAACTCTCACAGAAATGCAACCAGCTTTCATTACAGAAACTTCTGGGCTACCTGCTCTCTCAAGGTAAAACTACTGAACTAAAAATAAGATTGTATTGATTTTTAGGGATGTTGTATCTCAGAAGAAAAGGAAAGTCCTCAGGTGTTAAGAAACTTTAGAGGGAGGCTGGTTATTGAACAAAAGCTACACGTTTGTGAGCAACCAAGGTGCATTTCTATATATAGCAATATTTTTCTGTTAAGCTGCAGTAAAAATCATCTTTGAATGCAGTATTTGTATCCAAAAGCAAAGTCATTTGCAGATGGGCGCCCAGAAAAGTCAAAGGATGGCAAAATGTGAAAACGAGCCTCCAAATCTCTTGAAGCATTTTTTTTTCATCAAACTGTAATATATTAACTTAACAGATTTCTTTCCAATAAAGGCTTAAAAAAAAATCAAATACCAGAAAACCTTGTCTTAAAACACTATTAACATTTGTAGAAATCCATTAGGATTAAAATAAAATTCTAAGGCAGAGAGTATTTCATAAAATTGTGCAGAGGGATATGCATCTCTCCACCTACATGCCTCACTCTGCGGATTGAATTCATAGTGATACAGGTCTACTACCCACCCATCCAGCTCAGAGCTTGAGGCTTCAAAGACAGGATTAGATAATTGTATTTCAAGAAGCTAAATAAAATAGGATATGAAATATTTATGTGTTATTACCCCTGTATCTCCTACCCCTGTAGGAGAAGACGGCAGCAGAGAATGAGATAGTTGGATGGCATCACCAACTCATTGGATATGAGTTTGAGCAAACTCCAGGAGATAGTGAAAGACAGGGAAACCTGGCGTGCTGCAGGTTGCACAGAGTTGAACACGACTTAGGGGCTGAACAGCAACAACCCCTGTATCAGGTCCCAGACACTGGGCCTTTCTAGGGAAGAGCGACATGGCAGACAGATCTTCAGGCTACCTCCATCAGCAGACGAAGCAGAGCAAAGGCCGAATCTGGCAAGCATCACGCATAGTGGGGTCATCCAGAAATTTCTCAGCTAAGAAGACAGAGGTCCTGTTTGCAGAGGCAACCTGGTCCCTGGTTGGGTGACTTGCTGATTATAGCCTTTTCAAATCAGGCACTCCCCATTCCCATCCTTTAGACACTCTCACAACAGACCCAAAATCCATGCTCAGGGAAATCGGACAGGTATTCAGCTGGAGGGTGCATGCAGTTCACATGCTGCAGGAGGAGCCTGTCCGCTAGAGTCCATGCAACTCACCTTCCACAGTGAAATGCAGCTGTCTGCGTCTTCCCCATTCAGAACGCACCTGAACCTCAGCAAGGAGAAGTCCCACGTATGTCCCATCTATTGCTCTCCTCCAAGCTCTCCTCACCCTTCCAATACCCACCCTCAGGTCTTCACACAGCAGAGCGCTGGATGTGCAGGTGACTCACATGAGAAAAGGGTGCAGCCTTTTCTGAAAAGCACCCACAACAGGTAGCATCACCTGGGCTCAAGAAGAGTTGGCCCTTTCAGCTCCTCACATCTGGACTCTTGGTCCTGCCTCAGCAGCTAGTTCTTGACAGCATTCAGATACGCCAGATGACGCTGAGGAAGGGATGCAAACTTCCTAGGGAAGAATGGACCCACTTCAAGGGTTCCAGATGGTCTAGGAAGGTCTTGAGGTGTGAACAGTGTGAGCAGACATTCCCTTGTGAGGTTCCAGGGAGAATGGATACACATGTATCTATGGCTGAGTCCCTTCACTGTTCACCTGAAACTATCACAATATTGTTAATCAGCTATACGCCAACACAAAACAAAAAGTTTAAAAAAAAAAAAAGACACTCCCTTATGTGGGGAGGGGATAAGGGATTGCTTTAGCTCCAAGTATTTCTGCCTGCCTGTCCTCAGGCCATAAGTGGGACTCCTGGTCTCAAAGCTGTTTACATGAGGCTGAGAAAAACACTGTAATTATACAAACTGGTGAAAATCATTAATTTACATTGACATCAGTTACTATACATAGAACTTCTGCCTGTGTGGGGCATTTTTGCTAGTCATTTGTTATCTTGTTTTAATTCCAACTAGTAATTTCTATTTTACATAGTTAGACATCTTTTGCAACTTTCCACTGAATAGTTTTTTATGTTTATGAAGTTTTTATTCATAAGACTTGTCACTCCATAACACTTCAGTTACCATCCTTGGCTTTTGCTCTCAGAATGCCTGTAACTAGGACCCTGAGCTGCAGAGGCCCTGCTTCTACGTGTAAGGGTTAGGGCTGAAATTTCTGTACTGGATGGGGTATGACCTGCCTGCCTAACCTCGGATCACTAGCTATTTTAATTAGGTATAGACTTCTTCAATGGCACCCCACTCTAGTACACTTGCCTGGAAAAGCCCATGGACAGAGGAGCCTGGTGGGCTGCCGTCCATGGGGTCACTAAGAGTCGGACACGACTGAGCAACTTCACTTTCACTTTTCACTTTCCTGCACTGGAGAAGGAAATGGCAACCCACTCGTGTTCTTGCCTGGAGAATCCCAGGGACGGGGGAGCTTGGTGGGCTGCTGTCTATGGGGTCGCGCAGAGTCGGACACGACTGAAGTGACTTAGCAGCAGCATAGACTTCTTCATTCATTAAGAAAAGATGAGTAGTCTACATGGTTTACATAATCCTCAGAACAGTCTCCAAGGGCCTCTATGTTGCTCCTCAGCCTCAACGTGGAAAAGGATTTTTCCACATTCATCAAGAAGATTCCTCCATGTAAACTGTGAGTGACTGGATTTTGCTAAAGATTTCACAAAGAGAGGTGCCAGAGTGTTTATACCCACACAACCACACCAAGCCTTGTAGGCAGAGCTCTTCTCAAAATTTTCTTTTCAGCCTCTGGCCGCCAGTCTACTGTCTCATCGCCTTTCCATGAGAGGTCTTTGATCCTCATTGGCTTTTGTGCCCCTTTGGGGACATTTTCAGGGACCTTTCCATCTCTCCCATTTTCCTACACAGAAAAACTTGGTTCTATTCCAGTTTCTACCTCTTATCTTGTACCCTTCACCTAGCACTTAACACTGTCTTCGAGGACATAACGGGCTATTGCTGTGAGAGAGCTGATTCTATGCTCAGCAAACCACAGACTTCCCACAACTAGGATCCTTGAAAGGCGGAGATGTTATTACCAAAAGGAAAATTAAAAATTACAACTATTGAATATCCAATAAAAAACCAAGCCTGCAAATTAAAAAACAAAAAGCAAAAAATTATGTCAGAGGCTATGGTGAAAGAAGACATGATTAGGGAATTCCTGAGGCAAAGTGGGGTGCAGGCCACTTTGAGCAATTTATAATTCAGAGAGCTCTCTCCTGAGTTCTCAAATACACCGACTAGTACCTGAGACCAGGAAGACAGGTCCCAAGTGAGCAGAAGCACCAGAAGAACTGGGGCCCTGGTGAAAACAGCTGTACTGAGAAGGCAGCTAGGCAAAATCCAGTGGCTCTCACAATGAGGTCAGGAGCCCCAAGTGCACTAACTTTTGGAACCATACAAGACTTCTTAAAAAAGCAACAAAAAAGAAAATCATGATTATTAAGAAAAGCGGAAAAAAAAAAAAAAAAAACTTGGGAAAATGAATTTCTCTGTATCATAATGCCATCCCCAAACAGAAAAGCTTCATTAAGTTTAGCTTCATGTCAAAAGATCTGATAAAAGATTAAGACAATTTTATATCAGGATCCAGCCAAAAGCAGAATATCATTTTCCTTTAGCCTCCCCGCCTCCCCACCAGCTCCCTTGGTTGACTCTCATTTCTCATTAAAAGGACTAATGCTAAGTCCATCAGGTCAAAACATCTGTGCAGTTTTTTTGGCTTTTTGACTGATCATGCCTCATGCAAGGGCCAAATCCTGCAAATTTGACCTACCTCATAATGCTCTCTGAATGAAGGCATGAATACATGAGCCATCTCAGTTAAGCCCTCCTGACACAGTCACTCCCAATGACTAATACTGGAAAATCTTGGTTCACTTAAGAGAAACAGAGCTTCCAAATGCTGATACATCTCATCATATAATAGCAAGATATCGCAACTCTCATCAGAAAAGTTTTAAAGTATTGGTACACAGGTGTGCACTGGCAGATAAAAATCTTTGAAATTCTCATTTTTGCTCAAGAGGGCAAATTGTCTCATTGGCAGTAACTGCTGTCTTGAAGTGACAGACTCATGTCGTTCACTTCCAAGAAGATGTCTGCCAAATACTCAAGACTGCATGACTACAATATGTTGATTTGTCTTCCATGTAAAAAGGCTGTTTCCTGGGGGGGGAAGCAGCCAGTACAGTCTTCAGCTCAAACATTTGTGTGAATGCTTTTCCTCCTCAAGACAATCAATATTGTCTGCATGCAGCAGAAGTGCTTTAGGAGTGCTTCCTCTATTGCTGCACGGACTATTAAAAAGATGTGAACCTGAGGTTTGAGATTTTTACTGCTCCATCAAGGATATTCTTAAGTGAAACTGAAACCTCTTCTGTAGGTGCACAGAAATGAAAAAGAAAAATGAAGACTACAGCTCGGTGCCATGGCCTTGATTTGTGCTAAGGCACCAAAAGTTTTCCTGGCATGGCTTTTGCATCATCAGTATAAATGTCAAATCCAGTTAAAAAGGCAAATAACATCTTAGTATGATGAAAATAGCTTTGTCTTGGCAGACCCTCCCCCAGAAAAGTCCCCCTGCAGATTTCACCTTTCAAATGTATTCCTTACAGGTCTTCCTGTCTCTAGTGAGTTATACAGCAGATCATTTTTATCTCAAAATGCTGCCACAGTCACCTATCTAAAGCACAGATATCTATTCCTCCCTCCTACATCAAAATCATCTGAGTCCTTCCCACTGACAACAAAACTAACTGCAGATTCCCACATGTACATGAAAGATATCCAATGAGGTTGTTTAAGCTGTTTTTCCTGCCTGACTCCTCCATCTCTTGCATTTATATCCTCTTGTCTAGTCAAACAAAACTTACGTTCTTCCCAGCTGGGCATTTATTTGCTTCTTTAATTTCCTCTGCCCAGAACGCAGCTGTCAATATCCCACTGTTACTTAAACCTTTGGTCCTCACCTCAGCTGCATGTGAGAATCCCACAGGAGATCCAGAGGGTTTGATTTAATTTGAATAGGGCCAGGCCTGAGGATAGGTGCTTTTTAGAGCTTCCTAGGTGACATCCAGTTGAGATCCAATGAGTCCACTTTCTATGCTAGTGCCCGAAAGGAAAGCGTTTCAGATTCCTCCAGAAGAACAGGTGCACTTTTGGGGGATACCTGAAGCCATCTGTTGTCATCTCCTCTGTAGAGCATCTCATTTCTGTCTTGTAATCTAGCTCTTGTCTGTTTATCTCACCTCCCTGCTAAGCTGCACAATCCTTTGAGACAGCACCTCACCGCACTCCTTGCTGTGTCCCCTATAGTGACGAGCACAGAGCTCTGCCCAGGACACAGATTCAAGACATAAAGTTTACCATTTTCACTATTTTAAAGCATGCAATTCAGTAGCACAAAGTATAATCACAATGCTGTTGCACCATCACCACTCTCTAGTTCCAGAATGTTCTCCTCACCCCAAATGGAAACCCCACCTCCATTAGCAATCATTCCCCATAACCCTTTCTCTCCCAGCCCCTGGCAACCACTCATTTGCTGTCTCTATGGATTATATATAGATAGAGTATGGAAGCCAACGTGTGTTTATCTATATACAGTTGACCTTTGAACAACATGGGTTTGAACTGTACTGGTCCACTTACATGTAGATTCTTTTTTCAGTAGTAAATACAACACTACATGACCACTGGCAGTTGAATCCACAGATGAGGAGCCTTGGATACAGAGACACCACAGATACAAAGGATCAACTATAAATTCTATGTGGATTTTCAACTATGTGCAAGGTTGGAGCCCCAACTTCCACGTGATTCAAAGGTAAATTGTGTATTTTATGTATCTCCATATGTGTGTGAGATGTGTGTGTGCATGAGCGCTCAGTCGAGTCTGACTCTGTGTGACCCCATGGACTGTAGCCCACCAGGCTCCTCTGTCCATGGAATTCTCCAGTCAAGAATACTGGAGTGGGTTGCCATTTCCTTCTCTGGGGGATCTTTCCAATACAGGGATCAAACCGTCTCTCTTTGGTCTTCTGCACTGGCAGCCAGGTTCTTTACCAGCTGAGCCACCAGGGAAGCCCATATCTCCATACGATATATGATAAATATATATACAAGCATTGATGTTATATATTAGAGCTCGCACAGCCTTCCTTCCATCACTTCACAGTGACTCCCACACTGTAGCTCTCTGAAGCCCACCTTCACAATCAAACTTCAGGTCTTTGCAGTGCCATATTTTTGCAGTAATTATGTATGTCTTAACCGCTCAACATGTGCAAAACATACTCCCATTTTTATTTGGTTCCTATCTTTATTTAAAAAAAAAAGTGTCATTGATTACATTTTTGCATGTTGGGTCCCGACTTTCCCCATAAGTGCTGTGGGTTTTGTTGTGCAATTTTGTGTAGCATGGTGATTTGTTAAAATTCAAGAGTTGCATTATAGCAGAACTGACTGGATGACTTTTAATTCCAAGTAGAAGCTTGGGTCAAAGACCAAGCTTTCATGACCTGCATCTTCCTTTGAGTCAATCCTGGATATACAAACAAAGATGTCAATGCACTCATTAAAAGCCTCTCTCCATTCAACTCTCTTTGAAACTTATTCTCACACCATTGTAAGTATAATAGCAATGGCCTTCTACTCCAAAGTCAGAAAAATCCATGCAAGATTTCCTGCACAAGATGCGGTGCTGTTGTGTAAGAAAACTCTCTTCGCACTTACCAAATCATCCCCATTTTCCACAAAAATCTCTGCTTGCCAATTTCTTGTTTACAAATAAATGATACCAGAATCATGGACACAAAATTTAAAACATTGTTTCTCTGAAAATCCATGGAGCTTACTTATACTATACTCAATTTTCTCCATCTTAAAGTTTAAAGAATTTATGGGAATTATTGAGTAAGTTATTGTCACAATGAAAAAGACTGAACTGAACTACTTCAAGTGAAAATCAGAGAGATGCAAGATGACAATCAGAGATTTCAGATTAATTTGGGAAGCCCATTTTGGCCTCTTACTGTACCCAAATATTCCACTTAGTTGAAATTAATTAATACTTCACCTAAAAGTAAAGTAGGACTTCCCTGGTAGTCCAGAGATTAAGACTCCTGCTCCCACTGCAGGGGCTGAAAGTTTGATCCCTGGTTGGGGAACCAAGATCCCACATGCTGCACAGCCAACAAAAAAAGGTAGAGTAAAAAATACTCATTGGCTCTATATTATATATATAGCAATAATTGCCCCCAAAGCTGTCCTCCTAGACTTTATAGTCAGGTGGCCACTAGAACTTCACTGCTTACTGTGATTCCCACTCCTACGTCCCCCTTCTCTGTAATACAGCCTTTGGGGCTAAAACTACCTTCTCTCACTCCTCGAAACCCAGTCCAGGGACTGTCTTCAACCTATGAATCAAACAGGCCTATTTGGAAAACACAGAAAGTGGCAAGGAGGGGAGGAAGCTCTGGCAATTGTCACTCCTCTACTCCACCCCTCCTGCTACTTCCCAAACTACATCTGCTGGGTACATGGAGCTGCAGCCCAACTACTTCAATGTCTACCCAGTAAATGCATGGAATCTTCATTTTCCCCTCAATGTAGAGGTGTCTTTCCTCCGAAATCTAAATGTTCAGTGTCCACAGATAGCTCTTATATGTCTTCATCTTTTTCTAATGACCTTGTGCATCTTAAAATGAGATTAATGGACTTCCCTGGTGTTCCAGTGGTTATAACCCTCTGCTTCCAATGCAAGAGGTGCAGTTTGACTCCTGGTCAGGAAACTAAGATTCCACATGCAGAGAAGTGCAGCTAAGGAAATAAAAACAAATTGTAAGAATTAAAAAAAAAAAAAAAAAAAGAGTTCTCATATCTTTTCCTTTGGGAGATTTGGTTGTGTTGTTTCGGAATTCCCCAGTGGTCCACTGGTTAAGACTCCAAGCTCCCAGTGCAGGGGGCATGGGTTTGATCCCTGGTCAGGGAACTAAGATCACACATGCCACTTGGTACAGTCCAAATGAGAGAGACACAGAGACAGGTTGGGGCCAGAGCTAGTCACTCTTATTAGCTGCCTGTTTCCAACCATTCCAATATAGAAACATCCATAGACAACAGACAAGGAGTTAATGTCAGTCCATCAAGGCCCCAGTACAGGAGACAGGAATATCCACTTCAAGACAAGAAGTGGAAACCATTGCAGAAAAGCAGAGGAGAAAAAAAGTCAGAGGAAGACAGGGCACTGAATGAATGGCAGAATCCCAAAGGCTTTGCTAGAAGCCCCCTCCCAACCACCGCCAAGCCCAGGCAGTGGGTGGAGGGGTGCAGGAGAGGTTAGAAATGCCTGCCCTGTGGAGTGAACAGTCCCTAGCCCTCCAAAGTGAAAAAACCAGCACTGTTTCAGGATCTCACTAGGGTTTTAAGATCTATGGTGTTGTTGACACTAGGATGCCTCAGACACATCAAGGTTGGCCCACGAACCTAATACTGATCAGAACACAGATTACTATTATTATCTATAGTAATGTGTGTGCCAACTCCATTCAACTGCATCCTAAATGAATTTTGGAAACACAGCACTTTCATGAAGAAGCAGTCAGGGTGGTGACAAAGCGTGGGCTCTCAAGTCAGACAGCATGGGTGCCGTGTCGAGCTCCACCCTCTGTGGCCTTGGTTTCAGGCAGTCAACCTACAAAGGCTGCATCAGTGAACTAGCAGCACTCACAGATTGAGCCCTACTGTACGCCAGACACCATGCTAGGTATTTTATGTATGTTCTATCCTCATAATAACACTGCAAGATTCAGTAACTTGTCCAACATCACAAATGTAGAAAATGGCAAAGCTGAGATTTGAACCTAGGGCAGCCCGACTGCAAATCTCATGCCTCCTTCCTGTCTCAAATAGCATTTCTACATTATATATGATAGATTATATTTCTACATTATATATGATAAGTATGTATGATAGATATAATGATATCTGACATATGATACTCGTCTGTCAGTGAAGAGTCTCTAACTTTCAAGCAGTCTTCATCCTTCTGGGGGCAGGAGCAGAACTTCCTCCTGTGATTAGATTCGATGAGTTCCCCTCTGGGTTTGGCTGAGCACAGAGTCCTAGCACTGCTTAAAGAGGTCCACTCATACTCTCCACTGATAAAATATTTAGTGTAATTTCCTACAAATCCATGGGGACAGCAGTTCTTTTTGACCGTTTCATGCTCTCACAGTTACAAACCTCTTGGCATTAGGTTCGATTCCCTTGAACTTTCAGAGCCTTCTCACTTCTATTATCTCATCAGCCTTGTCGAGGAACCCCCAACCACCCCGCAACATAAGAGAGAACAACATCACAGTTTGAAGACCTTCACTGTTCACAAATTATATTGCATTTGCACATTTCAGGAGAGAATAACTCCAGGCAGGAAGACTCACAGACCAATATGTAGATACTTTAGTCTGTGAGTCCCCTCTTAATGGCTGCCTTTCATTCCTCTACATGAGGCATGCAGTTTTGATCCCATCCATCCACTGAGACTGTTCTCATCAAAGTCGCTGATGATGTTCTGGTTCAAAATGATAACTGAACTTATTTAATATAGAGAGAGTTACCTTGTATCTGAATATAGAGTATAAAAGTTCCCCAACACAACTATACTTCAATCAGTTTCTCCATCAACTTCTTTTAGTATATGATTTACACTCATTCTTGAGTGCAAAAAATGCAGCAAATAATATTAATTAAATTGTTTTGTCGGGTATTGTCACATTTGACTCTTACTTGCTACTGCTAACAGATCCTATCTTTTTATTTTTAATTTTGATAGGTCATATTTGTCTAATTGTGGCAAAAAACACAATGGAAAATTACCATCTTTAACCATTTTTAAGTGTCAGTTCAATGTGTGAAGTATACTCATATTGTTGTAAAGCAGGCCTCCAGGACTTTTCATCCTGCAAATCTGAAACTCTGTACCCAGTAGAGAGCAAATCTTCCTACCCTCTGCCCCCTGGAAACCACAATTCTACTTTCCAGTTCTATGAATTTCATTACTTAAGAGTTGAGTCATTATGTTTTCAGACTGTATCTTACAAATAGTCTTTACTTGAATATTTTAAAACCCAATCTGAGTCTTCACCTTCTAGTGTTTAGCCCAAATATATTTACTGAAACGACAGATATGTTTGCATTTATTTTTTATATTTTATTGAATTCTTTTTGTGTGTTTCTGTGCTATGTACTTTATCTTCCACTTCATTATAAAGACTAGGTTTTTGCCTGCTTTTATCTATTTTAGTATTTTGGAAGTTGAACTCTATTTTTATTTTACTGGTGGCTATCTTTAAGTTCTCAAATACATCTAAACCCTTTATTCCTCTGATGATGAAATCAAAAGCAAGATCTCTTACCATTCTCTCACAGGCAGGGATAGGAAATTTACCATCATCATCAACAGAGTGGCCTAAAGGGATGGGCTTTGTAAAAAGTACCACAAATAAACTTTTGGCCAAAAGGCAAAATAAAGGTCTAGTTACTATATTTAGTTTCCATTAATCATTTCTATAATTCAAGCATCTGGAGTTTTAGCTATTAAAATAGGAAACCTCTTATCCCTATATAGAAAAGGAAATAATTTAATACATTATTCCACCAACCGTATCAACTATTTAATAAATTGTCCACCATTTACCCGAGAAATATTCATGGTAAACTGTACATTCTTAATCAAGCATGGCCTTGAACTATCTTCTTACTATGTCCTTCTGTTAGAACTCAAGTCACACAAACTCATTTTCATTCTTGCCTAAATCAGCTGTAACAGGAAGGAAGTGAAGTGACAGTCACTCGGTGGTGTCCAATTCATTTCAACTCCATGGACTACATAGTCCATGGAATTCTAAAGGCCAGAATACTGGGGTGGGTAGCTGTTCCCGTCTCCAGGGGATCTTCCCAACACAGGGATCGAACCCAGGTCTCCCAGATTGCAGGCGGATTCTTTACTATCTGAGCCACAACGAAAGCCCAATAGGGAAGAAAAATCTGCTTCAAAAACTAAAGAATATATTCTAAATTCTGATGGAAGGACTCGTATCTATATAGAAGGAATTTGTCTAGAAGTAACAGAAGGGGCATCCACAGTTAAGTGGCATCCCTACTACTCTGTCCTGTACTAATTATAATCAGGACTTTACCATAAGAATAGGGTATTCATTTTCCTGATCATGGAGAAAACATTCTAGATGATATCAAAACACAACATTCCCTGTAATTTAATGTGTAACAATCAGATAAGTGAAAGAAGTGGTTAACCTGGACACATTTTTCATTTTCATTTAAATAAGAAATGAATTAGCTGCTGTAGTCCACCTGTGACCTTTCAGTCACATTAAACGACACTCCACCAGAGTGACCCTTCTTTTGGCCAAGATCCAAACCCCAGCTCTATTTCTCTTTTCTCCAGTTTAACAGAGGGAAGATCATAGTTTGAAAACAAAAGAACAATAAAAGAAGGAAGGTCTAGCCACTCGCTGGCCACATGACTTGGGAAACCTCATTTCTCATTTTAAAAATGAAAATAATATCACCAACTACTTCATAAAATAATTTTAAGGCTAAAATAAAATAATGTATTATCAACCACCTAGCATGGTGTCTGGCCTCTAACAGGTATTCATTAAATATTGTTTCTCAAAAAAATAAACCCTTGGTCAATTTCCTTGTTTATAAAGTAAAGACAAATTCACATTCATTAAGGCAATACATTCATAGATATATTCCATGTATAATTTACATTCTTTTTATTAAAATCACTTCCCTAAATATAACCTTGATGTACTCCTTTCCTGATTTGGAACCAGTCTGTTCTTCCATGTCCAGTTCTAACTGTTGCTTCTTGACCTGCATACAGATTTCTCAGGAGGCAGGTTGGGTGGTCTGGTATTCCCATATCTTGAAGAATTTTCTACAGTTTGTGGTGATCCACACAGTCAAAGGCTTTGAGTAGTCAATAAAGCAGAAGTAGATGTTTTTCTGGAACTCCCGTGCTTTTTAGATGATCCAACAGATGCTGGCAATTTGATCTCTGGTTCCTCTGCATATCCTAAATCCAACTTGAACATCTGGAAGTTCACAGTTCATGTACTGTTGAAGAATAGCTTGGAGAATTTTGAGTGTTACTGGTTAGCGTGTGAGATGAGTGCAACTGTGCAGTAGTTTGAGCATTCCTTGGCATTGCCTTTCTTTGGGATTGAGATGAAAACTGACCTTTCCCAGTCCTGTGGCCACTGCTGAGTTTTCCAAATTTGCTGGCATATCGAGGGCAGCATTTTCACAGCATCATCTTCTAGGATTTAAAACAGCTCAACTGGAATTCCATCACCTCTACTAGCTTTGTTCATAGTGATGCTTCTTAAGGCCCACTTGACTTCACATTCCAGGATATCTGGCTCTAGGTCAATGATCACACCATCGTGGTTATCTGGGTCATGAAGATCTTTTTTGTATAGTTCTTCTGTGTATTCTTGCCACCTTTTCTTAATATCTTCTGTTTCTGTTAGGCCCATACCATTTCTGTCCTTTATTGTGCCCATCTTTGCATGAAATGTTCCCTTGGTATCTCTAATTTTCTTGAAGAGATCTCTAGTCTTTCCCATTCTATTATTTTCCTCTATTTCTTTGCATTGATCACTGAGGAAGGCTTTCTTATCTCTTTGCTATTCTTTGGAACTCTGCATTCAAATGGATTTATCTTTCCTTTTCTCCTTTGCCTTTCGCTTCTCTTTTTTTCTCAGCTATTTGTAAGGCCTCCTCAGAAAATCATTTTGCCTCGTTGCATTTCTTTTTCTTGGGGATGGTCTTGATCACTGCCTCCTGTACAATGTCACGAGCCTCCGTTTATAGTTCTTCAGGCAGTCTGTCTATCAGATGTAATCCCTTGGATGTATTTGTCACTTCCACTGTGTAATCATAAGGGATTTGATAGGTCATACCTGAATGGTCTAGTGGTTTTCCCTACTTTCTTCAATTTAAGTCTGAATTTGGCAATAAGGAGTTCATGATTTGAGCCACAATCAGCTCCCGGTCTTGTTTTTGCTCACTGTATATAGCTTCTCCATCTTTGGCTGCAAAGAATATAATCAATCTAATTTCAGTATTGACCATCTGGTGATGTCCATGTGTAGAGTTTCTCTTGTGTTGTTGGAAGAGGGTGTTTACTACAACCAGTGCATTCTCTTGGCAAAACTCTGTTAGCCTTTGACCTGCTTCATTTTGTACTCCAAGGCCAAATGTGCCTGTTACTTCAGGTATCTCTTGACTTCCAACTTTTGCATTCCCGTCCCCTATATTGAAAAGGACATCTCTTTTGGGTGTTAGTTCTAGAAGGTCTTGTAGGACTTCATAGAACCTTTCAACTTCAGCTTCTTCACCATTACTTGTCAGGGCATAGACTTGGATTACTGTGATACTGAATAGTTTGCCTTGGAAATGAACAGAGATCATTCTGTCATTTTTGAGACTGCATCCAAGTACTGGATTTCAGACTCTTGCTTACTATTATGGCTACTCCATTTCTTCTAAGGGATTCTTGCCCACAGTAGTAGATATAATGGTCACCTGAGTTAAATTCACTCATTCCAGTCCATTTTATTTCACTGATTCCTAAAATGTCAATGTTCACTCTTGCCATTTCCTGTTTGACCACTTCTAATTTGCCTTGGTTAATGGACCTAACTTTCCAGGTTCCTAAGCAATTTTGCTCTTTACAGCATCAGGCTTTATTTCCATCACCAGTCCCATCCACAACTGGGTATTGTCTTTGCTTTGGCTCTGTCTCTTCATTCTTTCTGGAGTTATTTCTCCACTGATCTCCAGTAGCATATTGGGCTCCTACTGACCTGGGGAGTTCATCTTTCAGTGTCTTGTCTTTTTGCCTTTTCATGCTGTTCATAGGGTTCTCGAGGCAAGAATACTGAAGTGGTTTGCCATTCCCTTCTCCAGGGGACCACATTTTGTCAGAATCCACCACCATGACCAGTCTGTCTTGGGTGGCCCTACAAGGCATGGCTCATAGTTTCATTGAGTTAGACAAGGCTGTGGTCCATGTGATCAGTTTGGTTAGTTTTCTGTGACTGTGGTTTTCATTCTGTCTGCCCTCTAATGGATGAGGACTCGATGGATAAGAACCACCTCGATGGACATGAGTTTGAATAAGCTCTGGGAGTTGGTGATAGACAGGGTGGACATGACTGAGCAACTGAACTGAACTGAAATACAACCTGTTGAATCTTTTAAAAGATAGGCTCCACTTCAACCTATTAGTGTACTAACAAGTGATAAGAAATGAACAGACATAGATGAAACATTCGTATAAAAAATGAGTTTCACTTCCCAAGTATAAAAAGCTCTCACTTATGGAAATTTCCTATGTGAACATAGCCCGAAAGCACTGAGTTAAACCAGGTCTCCCTGTAAAAACAATTAACCTAAAAGCCCACAGCTCCACCAAGTTTGAAATTAAAAACAAGCCTGAATTATACATTTTAAAGGTTATGTGCCTGATGAAGAGATGGGTGAGTTCACTCTCAGGTGATTGTAATATCTAGTACTTTCTACAATATCTTTATGATCTAAATTACAGTGTGTGGGGAAAATCATATGCTTTAGAAACAATGCCTCCCTGCCTCCCCCCGCAACAGGATGACCCAAAGCCTTCTCTATCATGTCATTTAGAGCAATTATCCTGCCTCTCAAAAATCCAAACCAGCTATTTAAAAAATACTAAGGTTAGTTGGATTCCTTCTTTCTGAAATGCGAGGTGATCTTGTGTGTGGTTGCTTCCACTGACCTCTGTACAAAGCTTAAGAGTACTTCCTAGTGGAGCTGGCTCCTAATGAATGCAGCGAGTGTACCTGCCACTTCAGCCACACAACATGGTGCAGAAAATTGTATTTGAAAAAGCAGCTGACGCCAAGAAAGAGGTACAGGTTAATGATGAGCGCACTAGAGACAGACTGTCTAGGTTCAAATTCCAGCTTCCCAAGACATGTGCCTGTGACCTTTGTCAAGTTCACTAATTTCTCTATGCCTCAGTTTCCCTTATCTGAAACTAAGTATTATAAGAATACCTAGCCATGGATTTGCTGTAAAGTTTAAATGAGACAGGTAATCCCCACTCATCAAGCATGGCATCATACTCAATATGTTATCAATAAACAGAAGGCTCATCACACTACTCTGATTATAAAGAATTATCAATGAATTTTTGTCTCTTCTGGAAAACTAGAGCTACTGAAAATATTAGCTATTTCTAATCACTGTAAAAACTAATCCAAAAGGCACCAAAATCCTCAAAGACACAGCACCTACCATAATCCAGAAAAACAGCCTATTATCCTGCTAAATCCTCCCAACAGGCCAGTGAATTAGGTACTATCATCTCCAAATTAAAGATGAAGCTAAAACTCAGATAAGTAATCACAGCTAAAATGGAGGAAGAGCTGTGAGTTAAACACCATCTCCTTCACTCCCAAATCTATATCCACACGAGATCAGGTTGTTCTCCTTGGTGTCTGATACTAACATATCTCACTGAATGTGTGCTAATGAAAACACTGAAGAATGGCGACAAAATAAACCAATATTGCATAACCAATAAGTATGTGCACATGTATCTTTGTTAAGAAAGCCTAAACTATGGCTCATTTATTTAAAGCAACATCCAATTAGACAAATAGCACCATAAACACATAATTTAGGTAGTCTCTTAATATGTCTCGGCAAGGGGAGATCCAGTACCATCTTCCTCCAGTCTTACAAGATTCAGAATCTTGTACCCAGATGTTTTCTCAGTGTTACATTACTACCAGCTTGAAAACTGAGGCCTCTCAGACATTGCTAGTGAAAATTTAAAACGGTTGAGTCACTGTGGAAAGCAGTTAGACAGTTTCTTATAAAACTAAATATGCATTTACAATATGACCTAGCGACTATACTCTTGAGCATTTATCCCAAAGAAATAAAATTTGTGTGCACACCAAAACTTGTATATGAACACATATTGCACCTTTATTCATTATAGCCCCTAACTAGAAACAACCCAACTGTTCTTCAAGGGATGAATGCTTAAACAAACTCAGATACAACCATACTACAGATCAGTACTGTTCAATAAATAGGGATGAACTTATTGTAAAATGCACAATTTGTGTGGACCTTGAGGCATTATTCGTAGTTTAAAAAAAAGCCAATCTCAAAAAGTCATATACAGTATAATTTTAATTAGATACCATCTTCAAAATGACTAAATTATAGAGATGGAGAACAGAAAAGTAGTTACCAGAGGCCAGGAACAGTGGAGTGATCGGTGAATGTATAAAGGAATAGCTTAGGGAAGGTCCTTTATGGTGATAAACAGTTCATATCATGATTATGGAGGCGGTGACATGAATCTACGCATAGGATTAAACTGCACAGAAATACATACATACATACACACTACAGCATGTACAGACTGAACAAGGCATGTGCCAATGTCCATGTTCTGGTGTCGATACTGTATGACAGCTATAAAAGATGTCATCATTGAGGGAGATGGATGAACACTGAGGAGGGGAACACAGGCCTCTTCATGTACCAGTAACTTTCAACGAGTCCATAATTATAATTAATTCCAGAATAAAAGTAAAAAAACAAAAAACCAAGCAGTTTTTTAGCTTATCCTTATATGGAACCTTCTAAACAGCCTGAGCAACATTCTTCCCTTCATGAGGCTGCGATTGTCCCAAAACTCTTAATACTAGCAGCAGCCTGGAGACTAGAATCCATGTCAACTAACTCACCATCCAATTCTCCATCACAGCTTTTATAAGGGAAGACAATGAAAACACAAACGTATTAACATAGCCATAACAGTAATACTGTTAGTTACTCAGTTGTGTCTGACTCTTTGCAACCCTATGGACTGTAGCCCTCCAGGCTCCTCTGTGCATGGAATTCTCCAGGCAAGAATACTGGAGTGGGTAGCCATTCCCTTCTCCAGGGGATCTTCCCAACCCAAATATCGAACCTGGGTCTCCTGAATTGCAGGAAGATTCTTTACTGCATGAGCCACCAGGGAAGCCCAACATAGCCATAGGCTCTGGCTTTCAGTAATGCCATTCCCTCAGTGTCCAATGCTTGGGAATCTTCACCCAAATGAACACGGCCATGAATACATCTAGACTTGGAAGCAATCGACTCTGCCTGAAAAGGTCAGGAGAGACTTCTTCCAAGAAGGGAAATTGGAGCTGAGTTTGAAGGTTAAGAAGAACGTCACCTGACAGAACTGGAAAGAAAGAGCATTCCAGGAAGTGACAGGCCTGGGACAACACCTCAGATTTAAAAGGCTGCAAGGAAGGGGGAAGAGGGCGTGACAAACGTGCAACATAGCCGTGGGAAAGAAGGGGCACAAGGTCTTAAAAGCCCATAGTGCCGTGTTATGAGCAGAAAGTTTTCAAGTTCAAGGTTACATATCCACCATAAACCACTGAGGACAGGAGGTCTCTTAACACTTCTCTTTTATTTTGTTTAAGGTACCTACATAATACTTCTTTTCCTCACATGTGTATTTTCTGCTAGTTAATATAAACAAGATATCATGATTCTAACAATTCTCCCAATAATTATGATAATGTGATGCTTTGTCAGTTTGTCTTCTAAGCAAAGCAAGTAGATTCTTTTGGGGAAGTAAAATTAAGCCAAGGAGGAAAGATATCAAAATCACCACCCCAAATTATGCACTAAAGCTAATCTCATTAACATATTCCATGCATGTTTATTTTTAATCCAATCTTACCTTTTCTCAAAGCTTGTTTATTCTCTAAAAATAAATATAAGCTATGTTTTAAGTTAGTAAACTGGAAAAAAATAAAATGTTCAGGGGGTGAGTAAAAATTCAGAGGAATCCTGCCACAAGGAACCCATAATTCTTGATTTAAATTTAACAGCTTTGTTCACTGTGGCAGTAAAGTATTAACGGCATTGCAAAGTTGAATTCACATGGGCAGTAATTCACAATCTCTGGAACAGAGTCTTATTTTATGTCAAGTCATTACATCAGTAAAAGTTACCAAAAATAAACCCATTTGACTTTCAGCATTTTAGACAATAAATAGAGTCTTTTCTCCCAATGTCAAGTTAGCTTTGAAATATGCAGGCTTATTAACAGTGAAAATCTTCATGACATCAAAGAAATGGTACACCCTATCTCATAAATATATCTCATAACTAACAAATATGATTCTGTTTCTTATAGTTTGTGAGGTGTCTTCTGTTCTTTGAATTAACCTAAAACCCCAAGTATGAAATACATGCTTTGTGCTGAATGAGGTCAGCTCTATGTTCAGCACTTTAGATTGTTTTCAAATGTGCTTTGGCCCAGAATGGATCAATCACTCTGCAATGACCATAGCATAGGGTACACAAAGTTGTGGGATCCCCCATCTACCTGGGGAGGGCAGAAGGAGGCAAGCAATTCTAGGGGATACAGGGATGCCACTTAAAGGTCAAACATCAGGATGGGTCATTCACCTACAAGAAGTACTTAACGCACCAGCCCCCACCCCCCAGCTTATAAGAAAGGAAGGAACCAACTATCTTCACATCTAATTAACCATGGACTTAATTAGGAATCAGTCTTATTCCTTTTGTGCTTCCCTCGTGGCTCAAACAGTAAAGAATCTGCATGCAATGCAGGAGACTTGGGTTCAATCCCTGGGTCAGGAAGATTCCGTGGAGAAGGGAATGGCTACCCACTCCAGTTTTTCTGCCTGGAGAATCCCATAGACAGAGGATCCTGTCAAGCTACAGTCCATGGGGTCACATAGTTGGACTCATCTGAACAACTAACAGTTGGAGTCTTATGTCTTTTCATGTTCTCAGTCCCTACAATGCTGCTCAATATGCTTTTGGACTAAATGAGTGACTGACTGAATGGATGCATTGGTGCAATGCAAAAAACAGTTAAAAGATGGTACAATGCATTATTAATTCACTTATTTTTTTGTTATAAACATTTATCAGGTGCTTGTTATGAGCCAAACCGCATGCCAGCTAATAAGAAAGAGACAATAGAAGATAGCAGATAGATGACAGCAGGGAAAAAATAGGACCAAAGAGAGAAGAAAGGGAAAAGGATTAAGGCTGGTCCTAACAAATGTCATGATTTCAAACTGATACACTGGTTCCGGGACAGAAGGAGATACTTTTAAAATTCTGTCCCTGGAAAGAGGCTGATGTCCTGTGGGGAGAATAGGCAATGTCTAAAGGCCGAAGACTAACTCACATACAACAGGCCTTCATCATCACTGTGAGGCTGAAAGCTTTAAAAATCT
The DNA here is from genome assembly GCF_029378745.1 of Bos indicus. Taxonomy (NCBI): domain Eukaryota; kingdom Metazoa; phylum Chordata; class Mammalia; order Artiodactyla; family Bovidae; genus Bos; species Bos indicus. The sequence goes on along the minus strand of NC_091763.1, from coordinate 56,544,949 downwards.
CATTTCAGAAGTATTTATTAATCCTGCACAAGAGCTCAGATGAAAGGGATGTGGGGAGGGGACCTGGCAGTTTCTCAGAATCAGTGGATTCTCGCGGTGTCTGGTTTAAGACTCTCACTTAGATAGGATCCCTTACCCCATGTAAATTGGCCCCCTACTTCAGAGCCAGGGGTCATTTTCTCTGTGGTCAGTTTGTCTTAACCACAGGGATTCTTAAAGAGGCTTAAGCCACACAATTTCAAAGGCACGGTTTTGCTTCAAATTCGGTTTTGCTTCAAATTCGGTTCAACACAGTCAAAGAACAGATTACCATCCCAAAAGGATTTTGAGCTATCATGAACAAAAGAATGGAACTTAACCAGGAAAAACCTGGGGGGAAAACAGGACATTTGGTCATCCCAGCCTGGTGGCAGCTCGCACAAAGGATGCAACGTTAAAAATAGAATCAACAAACATTCACGTGGAGATGGTATCTAGAAACAGGACAAAGACTGATGGCATCCCTCCCCAGAAAGGACCTTGAAGGAGGAAGCTAGAGACCACAGGCATGCATGCACACAGCAAGACATTTGGAGAAATGTTTCAGAGGGAAAAAAAAAAAAAAGCCCTTGGTTTTGCTATTTCACCTACATTCAATATCCCTGGTTACAGAGTAGGAGGGAGCATGGGACAAAGAGAGGTTATTAAAGGATAAACAGACTATTCTCTGGTCTCAGGGACATTTACTCCTGGTTTACACTGCTCTTTGGGCACTTGGTCCCACAGTTTGCAGACCCATTCTCCTGGCAGGGTTCATTAAGCACAGAGGCCCATACAAACCAGTCCTTTTTCTCTATCAGAAGCTCCAAATTTCATTCCCTAGTTTCAACTGACAATGGATGGAAGGGAAATGGATGAATTCAGACATGAATTCAGGTTCCCTAGAATTTAGAATCCCAAATTCCAGAATCACCACATATCCTTAAATCTCAAAAGAATCATCGACATCTCTAATACTGATATACCCCTGAGATTTAATCTTCTTTCTGTTAAATGGTAGGTAGTTAGAATAGGAAAAAGGAGTCCAGAATGGCGGAGGCTAAAAAACAAGGAAGGGAAAAGCCCGTGAAAATAGAACAAAGGAGGGTCCGAGGACCGGAGTGAGGACCTCAGGTAGAACAAACTGCACTCCTGGCTCCTCTTTTTATATGCTTTTTCCTCCCCCTGGGCCTGCCCTATGTAAATTGGGCTAGCCAGGAGTGCTGTTTGTTCCACCCGAGGTCCTCACTCCAGTCCTCGGACCTTCTTTTGTTCTATTTTCATGGGCTTTTCCCTTCCTTGTCTTTTAGCCACCGCCATTCAGGACTCCTTTTCCCTATTCTACCTACCTAACAATTCCAACCTAATTCCCATAATACAGACATAGGTCATACCCCTTTCTATGAAGTGTTGCAGGAGGGTGAGGATGATACAGCCCTGTGTGTACCTGTGGAAGCCAGTGAGCCTCCAACACACAGAAGCATGTCTAGAAAGAAACCAGAATAGAAGCCGGGACTGATGGAGACAGAACATCATCCTGTCATTCCATGAATGTTTATGTCATGAGTCTTCTCAAACTTCCTCAAATAAATAAGCCATGTTTTCTTGTTTAATCTTTTAATTGGGCCTTTATCTTACATCTCTTTGCCTGAATGAAGGATACTCTAAAAAGGCTGCCTGAATATACACTTATAAAGGACAAAAGACTGCTTTTTTTGGAAAAGCACTATATACAAGCAGGTGTTTATTACTCTGAATCAGTGGTTCTTGAACTGTGAGCTGTGTCTCATTTACGGTTCCTAAAATGGCTTGTGAAATTGACTTTTTGAATGGAATAAAATGCAAGGGAATGAAATAGAATGGAAAGGAAAATATTAGAATGTATCACATAATGTCAGGCTATTATTTGGTGAAACTTTTACTATAGTGCTGACCCAAGACTTGGTTTTTAAAATAAAAAACCACTACTTTGGATGATGTCAAACTGCTCTTGCATTTTGAAAAATATAACGTACTACTGATAGGATTCACATTACTCTGAATTTCTCACTCCATTACAATGCTTCAGAATCATTTCAGCTATAATTAGACAAAGTCTCAAATCCTTCACAGTTTAGTCTCAAGATAAAGAAAACTAATAAAATGGGTTGCGGCTTTACAACCACATTCCTGTCCCTGAGGCATGGACCAGCAAATGGAAGAAGGTGTAAATCCACCATCCAAACCATCAAGATCCTGTATCTCTTAAAGCAATCTGTTCCAAAGACATGACATCCTGACCCCATGAACTGTGGGACAGACCCAATGAACCACAGAGGGGTTTTTACTAATATTTTTAAATGACTTAAAAAAATTATAATAAAATATCTAAGACCAGAAAAACAAAGTAAGTGTATTCTAAAATAAGTATATCAAGTATGTTTCAAAAATCTCCATGTGTATTATGTTTTTAGTAAGAAAAATGCCTGACCTATGATTCAATCAGGCATCTCAGAATATCAGTAATATTGCATGATAAAAAAAATTTACTTCCATAATTTTCTTAATCAGTATTTATCCTTGATTGCTGCAAAACTTATTTCATCCTTATAACATACATACACAAATAAACTTTAAATAACAATACAATATTTAATAAATTCCTTTCTGTATAATTCACTCTTTCTACATCTTTAAATCAACTTTGCTTTAATGAAGGCATAATTATTCTAATTGGGGCTCTTTAAATTGATCCTTTTACATTGCTAAATTAAAAGTCAGTGTATTTTTCAAGTAAGTATGATTCAAGCTTATTGATAAAGGTCGTGGACTAAACATTTAAAGTCATTAAAAAATCGCTAAAAGCATGCAAGTAAAAGGCTTATTATTATCTACTTAAGCTTTTCCTTCCTCTCTTTCTTTATGTTTTTGTCAGAACTAGGGCATTAAGATATCCCTATCTATCTATCCATACATCTCTTCATCTAGCAATTAATTGTCTTTCTTTCTTTATACTTCCCTGAAGTGAAATGAAGTCACGCAGTCGTGTCTGACTCTTTGCGACCCCATGGACTATAGCCCACCAGGCTCCTCAGTCCATGGGATTTTCCAGGCATGAATACTGGAATGGGTTGCCATTTCCTTCTCCAGGGGATCTTCCCAACCCAGGGATCAAACCTGGGTCTCTTGCATTGTAGGCAGACGCTTTACCATCTGAGCTACCAGGGAAGCACACATACTTCCCTGACATAGTACCATATATATAGTAGGTACTTGAGAAAAAATATTTCTGAATTGAAAGATTGTAAAAGACATTAAATTTATTCTAACATTAATTACAGCCTAACTTATTTATTAATTTTATCCCCTAAAGCAAGTTCTTTCTACCTCTACAACCTATCCTCTTTAGTCAATAGGAAGCAATCAACCAAGCATTGAGTATTATATCCTCTCAATTGACAGCTTGCTGCCTTGATTAAGCTGCATGAAGACTATTATGCAAGGAATTCAAGAGCATGGAAAAAAGAAATTCAACCATCAGAAATATTACAAACAAAAAAACCTTCTAACACTCTTTTCCAAATGTTCTATAAAATTCCAATCATTCCGCTCATCAAAAAATTAAATCACCCAGATTACCCCCAATACATAATAATGGAAAACTGAATTTTGTTGTTTTCCCAGGAATAGCTGAAAGACCAGTTGAAAAGACCAACAGGTACAGAAAATAATGTAAAACATCAACTATCCCTATAAATTCCCTTCCACATTCATCTTAATTACAGGCAACTTCCCCCAAATAATCATCTAAATCTACAGCCAAAAGGAGAAAACCAAGTGTTAGACAGCAGTCAAAAGTAATCATATTTTTCTCTTGTGTCATACACCATTGCCACAGGTATAAAGCGGAATTATTCTGACCAATTTCCAAAGATGTCACTGTAAATTAAACATACTCACAAAAGTTTTTATCTCATTGTGGTTTCAAATCAATAGTTTGCAAAATTTCAAACTTCTGAAGAAACTGAGAACAGAATAAACAAAACCTGTTTTACATCTAAGTGTTTTCATACGTTAAAAAAAAAAAACATAGAAACTATGAAGAATAGCAGCACAGAAAAAGCCATTATCTGCTTGTAGATTTTTCTTTGTGGTTTATTTCATGTCTCCAATCCCAGGCTGGCTTGTGAATCACTCAGCCTAAAATCACAGCACAATTCCCACTCCCACAGACAAGTACAATGCACTCAGGGAACACAAAATAATTTTTATTAGTTTAATCCAGACACTTATGAAAAGATAAGCCTGCTATGAAATGCCGTAGTAATTCATTCACTTATTCACATATGCATGTAACACCAGCTATGTGTCAAGCCCTCTGCTGGAGGATGATGTTGGGGAGGAGACGTGCCTCCACCCCTCCAAGTTTATAATCAGGTGGTAGACAAAATACCAGATACAAATAACCAGAGGTTAAGGTCAAATGCTGTAAATAACACTACAATGAAATAAACAAGATTCTCTAGGAGGCAAGAAGGGGCTGATTATCCCCCGTTTATGTGATCAGGCAGGTTTTTTTGCAGCAGATCACATTTAGATTGGGTTTTGAAGGATGAAGAGGATTTTGAAAAGCAGAGATGGATGGATAATTTGAAAAATGAGAAGAGAATGCTGACACTCCTCAGAGGTCTGGTACATATGCTAACACCAGGCTATGAGCTTTTATGTATGGTATCTCATAATCCTATTTCAATGGGGAAGGACAACAGGATTCAGCTACAGGATCTGAGAAGAAACAAAAAGGCAGGCAAGGTGAGATGAATACAAGTAAAGAATATCTCCAGTGTTAATAAGCCAAAAAGTCTGAACTTCAGCAGAAAGAAAAATGGAACTCAGTACTTCAGTTCCCTCATCTGTATAATGCGCCTAACAGCTATACCTGCCTTGCAGGCTTTTCATATGATCAGTGCATGGAATAACATACATAAAATCTTTTACACACTGTTTGGCACAAAATAAACACTCAGTTCAGTGTTAGCCACGAGCATCATCTACCCCTAGACTAAATAATTCCCTCCCTACCATCATCCTCCAAATGACATGGTTTCTAAGACACTTGCCTACTTCTTGGTCTACTCCAACCTGCCAACATCCTCCTAAGATATGGTTTATCCAAAAAGGAACCAACATACTCTCAGTGGTTTGGCTGGAATATGATACAGAAGGACAATTACTGCCCGTACTCTCAACAATGAATAGAGAGAACAGGCTACGGTCCCTTTGATAGAGCCAATGTAGAATGACCAGGAGAGAATCTGCAGATGAAATGTCACAATTTAAACATTCAGGTAACACACATAGAGATCAAGATGAATACTACAAGGGCAGAATACCATACAGGAAGAGGCCATGAGTGGTCACTGACTCCAAATAGCTTAGAGAAACTCATTACATGTCCAGGTTCTGAGAGAAGCCACTCGAAGCATTCCTGGCCATACCCAGCTCCACCAAAACTGCCTACCCTACCCTGGCAGCGGCAGCAGTTCCTGTAACCAACTGATACACATTCAAAACCAGGGCCTCAGGGATTCAGAAAACAACCGCAAACGGCAATGGAGTCTAGTTACCTCTAATTAACAAAGAAGCTACCTCTTGCATGTAAAGTAGGAAGCACGAAAATAACCTCCAAAAGGTGTGATTCCTTTGAATAAAACCATTATGAGCCCCCAAAGCAAGGCAGTCTGTCACAAGAAAAAAGAGGTTCTACTTCCAGTGATCCCAATAATCCCAATAGAAGTAACCATTAATCCCAATAGCAGGCACTCCCATCATTTCTTTATGCAGCACTGTCATCAGAAGTATCATTTTTGAAATATTAAGGACAACCTATGGATAAGACCCAGCTTAGGAAAAGGACAGAGCTAAGTTAACCTTAAAATATGGGAGAAGGCAATTTCATTTTATCTAACCTAAAATGAGAGGGAAAGGGAAAACTATCAAATTAAATTCAGCAGCAGGCTGATAATTCTGTAGGCTGGTGTGACAAAACAGTATGTGCTTTACAGGTTAACAGTGATAATTAAAAGTTTTCGGGGGGAGGGTGTGTGGAATCAAAGCTATACAATTAAGAGAACCAATAAAGATATGCTGAAAGGATAGTAAAGTCATTGATGAGGAGGAACAAAGAAATAGCAGAGTCAGGTGGCTTGAAGAGAGAAGAGACACTGCTGAGAGAGCAATTGATGGCTAGACCATGCAGCTCACCACGGAATAAAGAGAGGATGTTAGTTACGGGAAAAGTTAAGGAATCAAGGGACTGGGAGAGTTTCCAACAAGGCTCCAACCAAACTTAAAAGTTTCTCCCAAGGAACAGTTTACAGAGCAAGGAAAATTTTTAGAGTATCTCTAGGTTTTAGTTACTGTCCCATTCAACCTCCTCGGGGTTAAGTAGAGGAAGACACGGCCCAAGTGACCTGCCTAAAGGCTGCCAAGTTACCGTACTACCTGAGCAGACATTGGACATCCAGCTCCCAAATCCAAATTCACTGCTCTTCCTTCCTAATGACCTTGTCCAAGAATAAAAATTAATACAGCTAGAATTCTCTTAAGAAAAAATCAAAGCTAATCTTCATCGTTCTAGTGAAAGATACAAGTGGAAGATTAGTTGGAATAACAACCCAGTCACTTCAAGACTCTATGATCTGCCCTTGAACAGGAAGCTCTAAAAAGGAGAAATATCGGCACCTCTACTGGTCACCTGTAAGATACTGTCCTTCACGCCAAGCAGCCACTGTCCAGACTGCACCCAGAGCCCACGATCTCAGCTCTTATATGCTTGCTCCTCAGCATCTTAGTATGTCCCATACAGAACATACTCTTTGAGATTACAACTCTGAGGGTGAGCTCCTGGGGTTTTTGCATCATTCCTGAAGATTATTTTTGGATCTTCTAGCCAGTCTATTTTTTCTCAGAAATAAAACAAGTATTCAGGATTTTAAGTTGTTGCAAATTAGCACAAAACACAAATAGAGTCTTAAGGCTTTATTCAAACTCCCTATTCACCTATTCTCCACAAATGAAAAACTAAGCTTAGAATCATCCTGACTGATACTTTACAAGAAATAGTAATGCAGAGACAAACATACATGGAAGATTGTTTTTGCCTTGTGTTTCAGCTTCTCCTTAGCAGCTGCGGAAAATCTCTAGGAAACAAAGAAGGTTTTGAGAGGATTGCCTTTGAGTTCTGCTGGCAGCCTTCCAATGCACAAAGCCACAAAGAGGCTAACAATAGAGACAGGTATTCAGAACCTGCATTAATACCTGACCTGAAGCAGGAACAGCACACATCTATATTCCTGGTTTACAGGAGGCTCTACAACTGGTGTAGAAATCTAGTTCTTACACATCCTGTCTTCCTCCAAAACTCCTCTAAGCATCTGCAATAGTCTCTACCCTGAATGGCAGAGCCAGTACTGCCAAACCCAGGATCTCCATTACACCCTGCCTGGAGGAAGTATCCTGCATCATTGATCACAGCATTCAGCCTCTTAGATCCCAACTCAGACACAGCAGCTTTTTGCAAAGCTCAAGGTTCTCAGAGTTTTTTACGTTCAGCTCCTCCAAAAAAATCATAAATGCCACCACTATCCTTTACTATAAAGAACAGAAAAAAGGCTATAGGTGCCGCATAGATATCATAAGATTGCTCCAAAAAAACATAAACTGGGATGGTTTGTTTCATGTGTCCATTTGGTTAAGCTATGGTATCCAGTTATCCAATCAAATACTAATCTAATCAAAACTAACTGCTCTGAAGATATTTTATGGATATGGTGACACCTATAACATGCTGACTTTAAGACAGTTATTCTAGATCATGTGGGTGGGGCCTCATCCAACCATTAGGAAGGCCTTAACAAAAACACTGAGGTCCTGAAGAAATTCTGCCTCGAGACTTGCAGCATCAATTCTCATCCAAGGGTTTCCTTATATATAGAGAGAGATAACATAAATACAAAGACAGATATAAAAATCTCCTACCAGTTCAAGTTCTCTGGAAAGCCCCATTGCTGATATATAATCCAGTTCTGTATCTGTATCACTGCAAACCCATTAAAATCAATTGTAAACTCAAATGTTGATGGGAGGCCGAGGAGGTAACATCACTGGGAAGAAGTGAGTGGTAGACATCAGATAGCAATACACAGGCTGCCTTAGTGCCCGGAAGACATGAGGAAGTTGCTGGGAATTACACTGAACGGTGGATACGTCTACCTACAGGAGATGGCGGTGCTGCCAGGCTGCAATGGGGAATCAGTGACAGTAGACGTTCCATTTGTTAAAGAGAAGCCAGAAATCCATACTTTTAAAAGTTAACCCCCCCACCCCAATCAAATTTAAAGCATCCTATAATCCAATCCTTCGGAGATCAAATAAAACAAGTCTGTGAGCCAGAAGAGAGAGAAGGAAAACTGGCTCTACGGTTTCTACATACATTAATTCATTTAGTCTTGAAAACATTGTCATAAGCAGGTACTCAGTTCAGTTCAGTTCAGTCACTCAGTCGTGTCCGACTCTTTGAGACCCCGTGAATCGCAGCACGCCAGGCCTCCCTGTCCATCACCAACTCCCGGAGTTCACTCAAACTCATGTCCATCGAGTTGGTGATGCCATCCAGCCAGCTCATCCTCTGTCGTCCCCTTCTCCTCCTGCCCCCAATCCCTCCCAGCATCAGAGTCTTTTCCAATGAGTCAACTCTTCTCATGAGGTGGCCAAAGTACTGGAGTTTCAGCTTTAGCATCAGTCCTTCCAATGAACACCCAGGACTGATCTCCTTTAGAATGGACTGGTTGGATCTCCTGTACTACTATTATGCTATTTTTGCAGATAAGGAAAGTGAAGCATGGTCACATGATTAATAAGTGGGGTGGCCAGGATGTCAATTCTGGCAGAAGCCACAGACAATTTTGCTTACCTTTTGTCTACAGTTTTCATCCTGAAGAGCTTGAAACTCTGACTTTTCATTTCTGGATGTTATAATAGGCTCATAAAGACAGCCATAGAAACTTTACAGGTGGAGAAAATGTGACACAGAAAACTAAAGACGTATTGAAGGGTTCACCCAAGTAGTCAAGCCAATAATTCAACAGATGCCTCTCTCCTCTGCCTTTCAACTCAGAAGGTACACCATTCTCAGGGAAGCTAATCACTATTGCATTTCTAATGAATGGCCTGGCTGAGCTTTTGTATTATTATAATTTACCAAGTTTTAAATTAAACATTTTAGTCACCGAGAAACAATCAGTAGTAAATATAGTAACCCCAGAGTGTCCACCACTTAGTTTAAAAAATTAAATGCCACAAGTACACAAGAAAGCTCACCAGTATTTTTTTAACCACTTACAGAAGAAACCAGAATCCGAATTTTGTATCATCTACTTGTATGTGGCAGTGTTGACACTATTACTTCACATGCAAGTAAGGAATGTAATACCACTTTGCATGCTTTCAAGCCTGAAGAAAATGGCACCATAAGGTATATATACTCTTTGGCAACTTGTTTTTATTTTCTCACTGTGATGCATTTGACATTTATTTCTCTCTATACTGTGTAACACTCCATTGTATGACAATAACACAGGTTATATATCCATTTGTTTGTTATTAGATATCTAGTTCACATTATGCACATGGCAACGAAACACGTTCTTACATGTGTCTTCTTGTGGACAAGAGGTGACAATCTACTACGGTCATGAGTCAGATACATTAGGGGATTCTGTATAATTTAGCAATTCTCCTGTAATTCTAAAATTAATTCAAAATAAAGTTTTGCTTTGTTTTTTTAAAGAACATTTTCTTGAGGCCACTCAAAGGAATCCTTCCATATGACTGCAAAGCTTTATGCTAAATATCAAACACAGATGAGGCCTCCATAGTCAGTGGGCACGAAGAGGCTGCCTCCTCAGCACCCAAGCCCAGAAATGTCACAACTCCACCATGGGAACGTGGCTGTTTAGAACGCCTCAAATATCTGAGCTTACATATGGTCAAGTATGTTAAGTAAAATCAAAGCAATTCCTTGCGTATTTATGAACCAAGACAGGAAGAAGCTATTTAAATTGAAAAGATAGCAAAGACTCACTAGAGTCAAAAAGCCTCTTAAGCTATAGCACCTCTCTATATGTTATGACTTGTCTTTTTCATAGGGTAAAACTGAATCTAAGATTTAATTCTATGCATTCGAGGCACATCTAAAAGTTTGAGGCCCCTTAAAGTATGAAAGGGGAAAAAAACTCTCTGAGTTCAAACATTTCTTCCTTCTCTTCTTATTCTTTCCAAGAGGGCAGATTCCTTGTGCTATGAGAAAATCGTGTTTACATAAAGGTTCAGAGTGTGGAACTGACAAGAGCTAATACACCAAATCCAAGCCCAGCCGCCTCCCCTAGGAAGCCTGCCAGGACGAACCTCATCCGAACCACATCACTCAGCTCCCCTTCTCTCCCTTCGGACTTGCACATTTTCTTTGGCCTCAATCACTTAGCACTTGTGGATGTTTTGATTGGGATCATCTGTAAGTTCCTGTTATGTTGTTTTGTCTTCCTACACAGATTGTAAACTTCTTGAGGCATTATGTCAGTCCATCAAGAAGGGCAATTGCCAAAATATAGCAGAAAGAAGCCAAACTGGAAACTAGGAGAATGTTTAGTTTCCAGTAAGATCTCTGCAGCCACAGCCTAAGGATGTTATCATCTTTGGGGAGATTTAGACCCTTCAAACTCTTTCTTCAGTGTCTGAGACTATTGCTTCCCATTCGATTCTATTGATAGATCATCCATTCATTTCACTTTCTTCTACTGACAGTTTATAACATGCAAGATACAGGAACCCTGGGAGATTTAATCTTTGCTAATAAGAAACAAATGATTTTACTTTGCTCCCTCCCCAAATATAAGTAGCTCACTATCAACCAAAGATTACTTAATAAATGTTCATTCAAGCATCCAAGTGATGAAGCCAGTGGCTGAGGAATAAACAAGCTCAGCAGATCCTTTATCTGAAGGGTGTTTTCTCTATCTAGCCTCCTCAGTCGTGGCCCACACTTGGGAACAGTTTGACATTTTAGCACCATATGGCTCAGCGAGGATCCAAAGGCCACACTAAAACCTGCCAGGCCACCTGGCATTTCCCGCACTTGCCCATGCGGGCGGCAGCAGGCACCCAGCTCACAGCTGCAGCCTGAGTCAGGTCTGGGGGTACTGGGGGGCCCTAGCAGATGCCAGGTCAGCAATAGCCAGAGCAGCAGCCACAGAGTTTTGTGGTTCAGCACCACAATGCCAAAACTCATAATCTAATGCCCATTTGCCCAGATTTCTGGCACAGCTGTGAAAATACCCTGGTGGTTTTGGAACCACGTGTCTTTTCATCAGAGGAATCTCATAATCGTACCCTATTCCAGAATGCCATCTCTCTGAAGCACAGCACGGTACACTCACTCTCCGAGAGATGCTTGCCAATATCAAGGAACCTACTGGGACTATCGGGACAGACAAAGAACCAAGATGTGAAAAGAGGGTTCCCACCCCATAACAACCTCCTTTTCCGAAAGCCTGAGCTTCATCATCAGAGATTTGTTTCCTACTAGAATATAAAACACCTTTTGCTTGTTAAAATTTCAAAAAGTGCTATACTTTGTAAGTTATAAATTCAGACCTCTTCTTGTGCCTCTGTAAGAGCAGCTTGCTCTGTGATGAAACAATATTTATGTTGTGAGAAGGAGCCATGTAGGAGCCAAGGCAGGGATGGGGCACCTCGCAGGGATCAAGGTTGTAGGTGTCAGAGGGGAGGGAACGAGCAGCAAGAAAACAGTACAGGAAAGGGCGGGTGTAAACGGAAGACTCTACTCAAGGGTTGTAATGAGGGTATTTTATAAACCTAAGTGTTAAGGATCAGGCTGTGATCAAGGAACCATGTCCCTAGGCAATGCTTTGCTCTAACTGGCCATGTCTCATTATTCCAGGCCTTAAAATCTCTCTTAAACAACACACACAGGCACATATACATGCACTAATAAGCTCCTATCCTAGACCTGAGATTGGTTCAGCTCACATAAAACCGACTACATGCAAGCATATGCTCTTCAGGAAAAGGGCCTCAGGGCTTGCGATACTGCAGTATTATATAGATACAACAGAAGTCTTCTCGGTTTATAGTACCAAAACTGGCTATTCAGAGAATGAGAAATTCCAGAGAGACTTAGCCTTCCTTACTTAATAACAGCTAATCTATATAAAAAACTAACACAGTCATTAAACAAGATTTTTATACTTCTTCAGGCTTACCTAATTTCACCCTTCTCTCTAGTAAGCTCTGCATTCTACTAGACACACATGCACTCCAGGGATGATTTTAGAAACATGATTTGCATGGAAATGCTTATTTTCATCTGACTTAGACTCTAAAGTCAGAAGTCTAGGTCACAGCAGCCAAGTCAAAAAATTAAAACAAAGCAAGGGAGGGGCATGAGAGCAAGTATGCAAAAATAAGACAATCTATTATTTGACATCATTCAAAAGCAGAGACATTACTTTGCCAACAAAGGTCCGTCTAGTCAAGGCTATGGTTTTTCCTGTGGTCATGTATGGATGTGAGAGTTGGACTGTGAAGAAGGCTGAGCGCCGAAGAATTGATGCTTTTGAACTGTGGTGTTGGAGAAGACTCTTGAGAGTCCCTTGGACTGCAAGGAGATCCAACCAGTCCATTCTGAGGGAGATCAGCCCTGGGATTTCTTTGGAGGGAATGATGCTGAAGCTGAAACTCCAGTACTTTGGCCACCTCATGCAAAGAGCTGACTCATTGGAAAAGACTCTGATGCTGGGAGGGATTGGGGGCAGGAGGAGAAGGGGACGCCAGAGGATGAGATGGCTGGATGGCATCACTGACTCGATGGACTTGAGTCTGAGTGAACTCCGGGACTTGGTGATGGACAGGGAGGCCTGGAGTGCTGCGATTCATGGGGTTGCAAAGAGTCGGACATGACTGAGCGACTGAACTGAACTGAACTGAAGTTCTCTTAAACTGCGTACTTCATTAGAACATGCTCAAATGTTTATTTCCAATATAGACAGTGAAATAACAGGAAGATACAATATTCTAACAGGATAAAACATGGTTCCCACAGTGAGTGGCCCATGTAACAAATCTGAAGATCTGACATCTAAAGTCACAATGTGGCAGTATTTATCAAACACTAACAACATCCATCAGTTTTTGCAGCAGGAATCCAAGGTGACATTACAGAGGAACTCAGCTTTGGGAAGCAGTTGGATATTAAATGCTTTGCCAGAAAGATTTTGTAAAATCAGCCTTTTCTACGGCTGGCACGAGGAGGAGTTTTGAAATCTCCAACACAGAGCTACAGAAGACCCCAGAGCTTGGTCATCCTACAAGGGTTTACCAAGCCTTTCCTTAACAAAGAGCCAAAAGTTGATCCCTTCCTTTTTGGCTACCCCAACTTCAGGAGTGCCAAACAAAAGGCAGGAATTTCAAGGAGATCTGAACCTGGACTCTGCTATTACTAGAATAAACATTTTTAATTCCCCAGAATTAATTTTTATGCATAACCATTTATAGATATATCAATCAGTACATGCATGTCACTTTACATCCTGGCCTCATCCACTTGACCTGTAACTTTTATCTTTTGGCTTCACAAAGACTCGACATTCTTATTGTTACTGGAGATTCTGCCTAAAAATACGTTCTTTTGGAATGATTTTCTACCCATTTCCATGCCCAACACTTCCAAACACCCTCAAAAGTAAAAGTTATCAGTTTGCCTATTAGGCTACAGTCATGGGGTCGCTAAGAGTCGGACACGATTGAGCGACTTCACTTTCACTTTTCACTCTCATGCATTGGAGAAAGAAATGGCAACCCACTCCAGTGTTCTTGCCTGGAGAATCCCAGGGACAGGGAAGCCTGATGGGCTGCCATCTGTGGGGTCGCACAGAGTCAGACACGACTGAAGCGACTTAGCAGCAGCAGCAGCAGCAGTATAAAATCTGACAAAAACACGTCAGCAAAACAATGTGAACTAAAATAAGGGAGTTATCTGGGAGGTAAGGGAGACTTCACAGAAAAGCCTTGAGTCACAGAAGCTCTAAACTGAATTTAACTACTTGTAGTTACAGGTGAAGAATCCACCCTTAACTACACAGAACAGTTCCCAGGAGCAAATGTGGATTTGGACAAGGAGAAGCTTCTATCAGGAGTCAACTGGAAGGCCTCAGTTTAATTACCTCTCCATCTTCTCATTCCACCCAGCTTCTTACTTTCACACCTCATCTCACAGCCCCCACCAGCTCTCCTCTCGGGCCTCCTACCATCCCTTTACACAAGCACACTCTCACTCTCCCTCCTCCGCACTCCCAGGGCTAAATGTGCTCTGCTTGCTGTGTCTTGCTTTCAGCATCCAGCTTTCCAATGAACTGTCATGAATCAACATCTTTCACTAGAAATTTCTGTAGACAGTACTGTCCTATAGCAGCAGAAGAGCTAAAGAAAGTCTGCTCTTTTAAGACACGTAAACCGCAGACAAAACCAAAGAAGCTTCGTCGCCAGAGTCAAGAATACAGAACAGATTCTAGCGATGCAGTTGATGCTGAACTTCTCAAAAGTCTGTCTCTCTGCTCTCCAGAATGCAGGCAGAGGGGTGTGGTGCAGAAAAAAACAGAAGCATGGCAAAGAATCAGAACCAACAGAGAGCAGGGTTCTTACCTTTGTTTGCCCTAGAACTCTTTGGCAATCTGGTGAAGTCTAGAGATCACTTCTCAGAATAATCTTTTTAAAAGCATAAAAACATAGGACTTAAAAAGGAACACAACTGCACTGAAAGACAGTGATAAAATTATTCTACAAAAGCAAATTCTGATACAGCTGCCTTCTTGCTTCTCTATTACAACACTGAATATCAGGATGTAGTGGCATATTTCATAAGTACTATAATTCAAAAGCTAAATGCTACTGTGATTTGTTGCCTACATTCACATTTAAAAGGAAATGCTAGATTTCACTTGGGGATTAGAGAAAATGAAGAATTTTTTTCTTTTCCCATCCAGGTTCAGAGAGTCAGAATTCTATCCATGGGCTCCCTGGTTAAGAGCCCCTGCCACAGTTAATTCTTCCCAAATCCTAACTTAAAGAATGACCTCCAAGTTCATGTCAATGCAAATCCAATGCCACATCCAATTCAGCCACAATTTGGCACACAACCACTGAACAAAAAGATGGAACATTAACTCCAGTGTTGTGTGAATACAGTGGAGCCCCTGGAGCCCTAAAGTGCGATTCCTGGGAACTAAGGTAGACGACTCTGGCCACTGAGTATGCTGGTCCTTCCTTCAACAGGTAGGTGCACCATTTCCCTTATTCCTAGACATTAATTTTGAACTTTCCAACTGAAGATACATAAACACATCTATGTGGACTCTTGTATCACTGTTTCCTAGTCAAAGACAATGGCATCTTTTTAACTGCAACATTAAGTAAGAGCTTTATGTGGAGGGGGGCGAGGGGAGTGCAATATTAAGTACATCCATGGATCTTAAGATGCATACAGTTTCCAGACATTACAGTGTAGTGGGAGGGGTAGAATGCCTCAGACTTAGAACTGAATAAAAAAAGACTGTAAGTGATTTTGTTATTCTGAGTATGCCAAATAGTTGTGCTTAGGCTGAAGATATTCGAGAAGTGAAATGTTACATAAAGTCTCAAAGTATTAGGCAATAGATTTTATGAATTCATGGAATCTATTTAACCAATGCTTATTCATATTTTAGTCTTATACAGAAATATGCCAACCAATCAGCTCAGCAAATACCCATTATTATCATTTTCAGTATTTAATATTTAAAAGAAGCTTATATAATGCCAGGTATTATTCTAAACACTTCATAAACATTAACACAATTAATTTTCAAGACAAGCCTATGAGATGGTAGATAACATCCCCATCTTACAGATGAAGAAACTGAGGTACACAGAGGTTGAATGATTGGCTCAGATTCATACAGCTACTAGGGCTTCCCAAGTGGCCCAGTGGTAAAGAATCCGCCTGCCAAAGCAAGGAGACACAAGAGTCGCAGGTTTGATCCCAGAGTCGGGAAGATCCCCTGGAAGAGGAAATGGCAGCCCACTCCAGTATTCCTGGCTGGAAAATCCCACTGGACAGAAGAGCCTGGAGGGCTACGGCCCCCTTGGCTGCAAAGAGTCAGAAACGACTGAGCGCACATGCACACATGCAGCTACTAAGTTGCAGAACTCGGTTTGAACCCAGGCAGTATGGCTGCAGGATCCACATTCTCAACTATGCTCCATGGCTTTGTCTTGCTCAATCCCTGATTACTGGAACAACATTTTCCTATTTCTTTTTCTCACATTTTATGAAGTGCTATTTGCTAACACATCTCTTTCTGGCATGTGGATAGACTCCCCATGGAAATTTTTCATGCCAGTCAACAGGGACTTATGATTCTTTAACATCTGTGGAGTAAAAGATGGTGCAGCTATAGGATCAGTCCCAGGCTCTGCAAGACAGAGTCACTGCCATCCCTTTGTCATTATCAATTCTTAGTTTCCCACTTGAATATATCACTATTTCTATGCTCAAGCATTGAGCCCATAGGCTGATATAAGTCCAGGACTAAGGGAAAAAATGCAAAACAATCATGTTTTCAGTAATTGGGCCTTTCAGAGTACGGATTCAGAGCGCACATGATAACTTTCCTGTTATCACTCACATGCCAACATGGGTCTGATAACTTCTCTATGTATGAAAATACAGGGTCTTAAAAGCTTTCCATGTAGGTCAGCTGGTAAAGAATACACCTGCAATGCAGGAGACCCCAGTTTGATTCCTGGGTCAGAAGGATCCACTGGAGAAGAGATAGGCTACCCACTCCAGCATTCTTGGGCTTCCCTCGTGGCTCAGCTGGTAAAGAATCCACCTGCAATGTGGGAGACCTGGGTTTGATCCCTGGGTTGGGAAGATTCCTTGGAGAAGGTAACAGCTACCTACTCCAGTATTCTGGCCTGGAGAAGTCCATGGACTGTACAGTCCATGGGGTCATAAAGAGTCGGACATGACTGAACAACTTTCACTTTCAAAGGTTCTATAGAAAAGAAAACATCTTACAAAGAAAATTAGAAGAAAAGAACATTATAAAAAGTATACAGAGCTTCCTATTTTGCAGAAAATAAGACTATCAAAGAAAAGAACATCCTTCATCAACAGGAGAACCGAAGTTCACATACACTCAGAACAGAAGGTTCATCTCATATTCGAAGATATCATTTCTGAAGTTCCTGTTTCCTGGATTCAGTGTATCTGGAAGAAGGATGAAAAATATTGGTACAGAAAACAGAAATAGAATAGAATTTGGCCAAGCCACCAGATCTGCTTGGCAAGTACCCAAAGACATAAAACATGCCCTAAGGGCAGCCCCCAGAGATGTCTGGGTCAGGTTCAGTGGCATGTGCTTGGTGCATCTTCCGGGAGAACAGGAAGAGGCAATAGCTGCTGACACTCACTGCACATCGACTGTGGGCCAAGTGCTCCACATGTACTATCTAATTCTCACAAAAGCACTGCTGTCCACCATTTTACAAAACAAACAACCGATTTCTTAATTTGCCTAAAATAACAAAACTAGTTAAGAGCCTACGCCTAGATTTGAACCTAAGTGGGAATCCAAAGCTTTCAAATACTTCCTTGCCCGAGAAATTTCTACTCCTAAGGTTGGAAGACTACCTTTTTAATCAAGCATCTCCCAAAATGACCACAGCATATTGTAATTGCAGTGGTAAGTGCATAAAACCATGCAAATGTTTTATTATAGTTGGCAGAAATATCAAAGAACAAATTACCCAACAATCGGGTAGTTTATAGGTAAATAGTTCCAATGTTCTCAATTATCTTTATTTCAAGAATGAGTCTTTTTTAATAGATACAAAAAACAAACTTTTAGTTACCAGAGGGGATAGTGGGGGTGGGCATGGGGGGTGGGTAGGGAATAAAATACGAGTTTGGGATTAACATACATACACTGCTGCTGCTGCTTCTAAGTCGCTTCAGTTGTGTCCGACTCTGTGCAACCCCATAGATGGCAGACCACCAGGCTCCCCCATCCCTGGGATTAAATAAACAACAAGGACCTACTATATGGTGAACCATATGCAATGTCTTGTAATAACCTATAGTGGAAAAAAATCTGAGTCACTTTGCTGTACACCTGAAAATAACACAACATTATAAATTAATTTCATTTTTTTAATTGTTCAAAACAGAATGAGTCTTTCTGAGAAGTGCAAATCAAACCAATGAGATATCACCTCATACCTGTCAGAATGTCTATTATCAAAAATTCTACAAAAAACAAATGCTGGAGAGGATGTGG
The DNA here is from genome assembly GCF_029378745.1 of Bos indicus. Taxonomy (NCBI): domain Eukaryota; kingdom Metazoa; phylum Chordata; class Mammalia; order Artiodactyla; family Bovidae; genus Bos; species Bos indicus. The sequence goes on along the minus strand of NC_091763.1, from coordinate 56,526,497 downwards.
GGGAAAAAAAGGAAGCTCTCAAGCACTGTTGGTAAGAATGTAAACTGGTGCAGGCATTATGTAAAATAGAATGGACATTCCTCAAACTAAAAACAGAACTATCACAGGACCCAGCAATTCAACTCCTGGGTATATATCTGGAAAAAACAAAAACCCTAATTGAAAAAGATATATGCATCCCAATATTCATAGAAGCACTATTTGCAATATATAGAAGCAACCCAAGTGCCCAACAACAGACAAATAGAGTAAGATGTGGTATAGTAATACAGTGGAATACTACTCAGCCATAAAAAAGAATGAAATACTGTCCTTGAAGCAACATAGATGGACCTAGAGAACATTATACTTAGTGTAACAAATCAGACAAATCTGAGTATCATTTATATGTGGAATATAAAAAAATACAAATGAATGTATGTGTAAAACAGAAACAGACTCAGAGGGATAGAAAACAGACCTGCTGCTACCAAAAGGGAGAGGGAAGCAAGGAGGGGCAAATTAGGGGTACGGGATTAATAGATACACACTATGATGTATAAAACAGATAAGCAGCAAGGGTATTCTGTATATACAGTGCAGAGAATTATAGCAGTTATCTAATAAAAGCCTGTAACAGAGTATAGGAAGAAAGAAAAGGGAGGGAGGGACAAAGAAAAGGAAGAATTTTTCTCCATCAACACTAGTTCCAGGTTTTTGAGTTCCCAACTGTCAGCCTCCACCCCATCCTTAGAGACCAGCCTTCATAGAGTCCTGTATTGAACCATTTCCTTCAAAAAAGAAACAAAGCCCAGTATTTCAATAGCAAGTTGGTCCCCCTCCCACGTGGAAATCTCCTGATGTAGCCTCGTTTTCACTCACAGACCTTCCCCACTTTCCCCATCATCTGTTCAGCTCAGCAACTGCTCATCCCTTGAGTCCAGTTTCTGATACACCTCCAAGTTCTCTGCTCTGGCATGTCTCATGGCCCTCAGCAGCAGCGTGACTTAACAAACCCCATCCCCAACCTCCCCAGGGCCTTCAAAGTCCACCCTGGGACCAACAGTACCTTCTCGGGGCTTCCATATGTTCAGATGCCAATTCCTAGTCACCTCCTTCTAAGACATTAGTAAGACTAACACCATCTTCACGACGTAATTACAGCATGTCGCCTGGCACCAGCCAGACCGAGGATGCTGAAAACCTTAGGAAAGCGTATCTTCAAGATTGGTCTTCCAGAGTTATTAAGTGGAGACTGGGAAACCAGTCCTATATCTAAAGAATAAAGTAAGTGGCACTCAACTACGCAGGGAGTAACTTAATTCTGGGTACTTTTCTTATACCTTGGAGACAGTTCCTAGGAGAGATGATGCAACAGCCATGTCTGAAGCAGTTTTACAACAGTCAATATCTGCACTTACACCCAGGTCAGCTGAGTAGCTGAAGCCTGGGGCTGTGGCATCTGAACCTGAGCAAGTGGCCCATACTCAGCAGCCACGTTAGTTTCTTGCAGGCTCAGTTTCCTCACGGGTACAATGGCAACATTAATAATACCTACCTTATAGGACTCCAGTGAGCAAATAAAATAACGCATGTTAGGTACTTGACACATCATTTACTGTGCTCATCACCAAATTGTGTCCAACTCTTCGGGACGCCATGAAATGAAGACCACCAGGTTCCTCTGTCCATAGGATTCTCTGCAAGAATACTGGAGTGGGTTGTCATTACCTTCTCCAGGGGATCTTCCCAACCCAAGGATCAAACCCCCGTCTCCTGCATTGGCAGGTAGATTCTTTACCACTGAGCCACCAAGGAAGCCCCTATTACTTACTAGCAGTAGTTTTTTTTTTTTTTAAAAAGAGTAACTCAGTAGCATACACACTTCACCACAAACTTCACACAGCCAGGGTAAGAGACGGTTGCAAGACTGATTTAACTTTTAGTTCAATGGGAAAGCAGGCACATTCAAGATGCAGATGGACACCCCTGTGTGTGGAGCTCTTCATCAACACACACCTCTGAGTTAAGCACAGTCGTGGAGCATCTTTTCCCAAATCTCACTTTTATGTTGAGGTTAAATTCAGCAAACATAAGCTTCTGTTATTGTGGGCCTCTAAATGCTTCTCTCACAGAGAGCTCTGCTGTTTTTGCTTTTATCAAATGCATATCTTTTTTCAATAAGAGAAAAGTTCAAAAAACTGCAGACATGTGGTTGAATATAAAGGTTTCTACGACCCAACCACCTACACAAATTTGATCATGAGGAAAAGAACTTGTGTGTGGCTGTAGATTGAGCTTGATAAGAAGAAAGCAGTCACACACAAATGCAGATTGTAGAATACTTTTAACTACAGCAAAAACTGCTGCCGATTTATTACAAAACAAACTCCAACTAATTCCAGCTAATATGCAATAAGCTGATGCCTAGTTGCATTTGAGACAGAGGGAAAAACTAGAATCCATTCAAAGATGTACAAATGAATGCTATTTTTACAAATGCTCTATTTACATAAAGGCACATGTTCAACTTTAAGTTTAGAAGACCTCAAGAAAAAAATAACTCTTCCATTTACTATGTAACTAACAATCTCAGAAAATGGACAATTAGACCATTCCATGACAGAGAATATTAGCATTTAACAAACTCGTCTAAAAATATAAGCAGTAAATACTTTTAGCACAGCTGGCTTCTGAAGACTTCAATATTAACAAACAGACTTAATATTCTTGATTTACTACAGATTTTTCCATCAAGTGAAATAGTCATGAGGATGATAATTGGGCCCACATGCCTCCCAAGGATACAGTTCTGTGGTGTGATGGGGAGAAAGCCACAGAGCCCCACAGGACAGCCGTGCATACTGCAAGTCTTAGCCTGCAGTATTGGAAAGATTCTGTTTCCTCAATTCAACTAAAAATAAACAAATGGGGGTATGCGCAGTCTCAGTGTCCCCATCACAGATTTTAAACCAGAAAAAAAACTCACCAGTTACTCAAAACGTACAGAAGATTGACTCTTAAGAGTATTTTTACAGTTTACATCCATCAAGCTGAAGGACATATCTTGAATAGTAAAAAATGAAACCATTAACATTTATTCAAACTAAGGTGTTATGAGAGTAAATGTATAGTAATGTATAGTCTATGATGTAAAGAGAATGTAAACAAATTTTTATGTTAAGTCATTTCAATAATATGTCACCAATAGGATCAGTGTTCACACAGGATACTGGTGTCAGTTTCAACAGTAATTCAAGGACTACAGTTTGGAATGGAAGATGGGAAATATCTATATAAAGTAATCTTTATACATGAACATTATTTTACAATAAATTGCATTTACCTTTTCAGGTTTGGCACAATAAATTCTCGCATTATGCTTGTGCTACCACCACTATGTGGCTTCCCTGGTGGCTGAGCAGTAAAGAATCCGCCTGCCGATGCAAGAGACGCAGGTTCAATCCCTGGGGGAGGAAGATCCCCTGGACATGGAAATAGCAACCCACTCAGTATTCTTGCCTGGGAAATCCCATGGACAGAGGAGCCTGGCGGGGTACAGTCTTTAGGGTTGCAAAGAGCTGGACACGACTAACCGACTAAATGGCAAGAACAATCACCACTATGTACTGTCTTATTGAGTTTTTAAGGAATTCTCTGTACCACACAGGAAAAATAGTGTAAATCAATAAAATGAGACCATTTCAAAATTACATTTAATCAAAAGGCAGAAAAAAAAAATTTAAACCATAGAGCTAGTTTTTAGCAAAACTTTGGACACATCAACAGGCAACACTAAATTTAGATCAGCATCCACCAGTTGCTGAATTTTTATTTGTTTCAGATTGTAAGTTAAAGCTCCTATGAAGGGAGATGATTCCTACACTGAGAAGTCAGAAATAACCAAAAATATAACAGACATGATAGTCATTTGTAAGTTATACTATAAATATGAATAGGCAATTACCAACTTATCAATGTCAGCTGTGTAAAATTTACCTCTGAGTTTTTCGGAGCATCTCCAGATTCTAGCAAATATTGGGGTGGCCAAAAAATTCTTCCAAGTTTTTCTGGAAACAGTTATAGGAAAACCCAAATGAAATTTTTGGCCAACCCAGTATGTTTCTCCTTCAGCTAAACCATATTATGGGTTAATTTAGTTTGGTGGACCATTCTGGGAACAAATCCATTATTTATAACATTATTTCAACTGGAAAATTAATTGCCAGTTCCAATATAGAATGTGGGATATGTGTGAAGGACACATTGTCCTCGCAAAATAAAGAGATCACCCTCCAATTTCTACCAACTGCAGTTACTGAATCAACAAGTGATGTGTACAAGGCATCATACGAGGTACTTTGGGGGACCAAAAGCAGTAATATTTCAGTAGAATCAGCCTTCAGTTTAAAAGCTAGCAATAATAAAAACAAATCATTGAGACAGAGGTGACAACATTCCTGTCAAAATACTCTAATGATGTAGCAAATTTTTAATATTGTTTTAGGTGGAAAAAAATAAGTAATCTTTAAATGACACCATACCCAGAGAAACTGTAGGTTTGAAAGTTACAAACGTCACTAATCAAGACCGTGCTACCTTTCCAGCTAAGAGCAACATCTCCATTCTGCTTAGATTTTGTTTGAACGACTCCTTTTTCTTTGCCCTGGGTTTCTGAAATACAGAATACTGTGAAATTCTACAATGATGTTCTACATTTGTCACAACATCCTTCTGGGCCTTACCAGTGAAAGTATTAGATAACTTCTCCCTTTCATGAATAAAGATGGCAGCTGATACACAGTGTACTGTCTACTACATATCAAGACAACTGTTCTCTGCTATAGATGTGCTAAGACGGAGACTGGTATTTATTCCTCCGTGAGATAAAGACTCTCTCATTTCCCAGGAAGGCTGGCTCAGAGTGAACAAGTTCATAAAGTGAAGACAGCTCATGGAGTCCATGGCATCAGGACTCCTCCTCCCCAAACAAAGCATTTTTCATCACATCATCATTATCACTATTGACCCTCTCTCAAGAACAAGGTCTGTCATTGAAAGTGCATGCCAGAGACGTGAAACAAGCGTGCCCTTAAGGAGAGCTGGGCCTCGTGCAAAACCTTGATGTTCTTTAGATTCAAAAAGGATTTAGAAAAAAAGGATACAAGACACAATGCCACACTGACATTTGGAAAGAACCGGTAATTCCCAAGGACTACCATCACTTCATTTGAGACTCCAATGATTCTGACAAGCAAGGCAGACATTACTGTCCCAATTTATTGATGAAGAAACAGATAAGGAAACTGATAAACTTCAGAAGGTTAAATGACTTCTCAGAGATCCACAGTAAAGCATTTTTTTTTTTTTTATAGGACACTGTCTCAGTCATTAAAATGATCTTTTTTACTGAACTACTTTAAAAAACCATAATAATAAAATATATACACATAAGGTTAAAAACTCCTTTTATGTATCCCCTTCCCCAAAAAGTCCTTTAAAAAGTCTATTTTCCCTGTACCATAAAAATTTCCTGAGGAGAATGCTAAGGATTTTGGTATTCACCAGAGTATATTCTAAATTTCAATTCTGACTAATTTCTCCCCATTCTGGTTTATCCTTCTCCAAATGAATTAAGACCTTGTGGTAAGGAAATATTAAACAGATGTAAAAGAATATTTTGTAGATGGGAGATACATTCTGGCACTTACCAGGCAAAGAAACAAATCATTACTCTTCTATGCCTGACCTATTCAAGATAACAAATGCTCTTTGGGTAATATTCCACATATACTAGTATCATGATTCTGATGCAGTCACCAACCAATGGGTTATGCAAGCCTTCTCCTCTCTCCAGTCAAGAGGCTCTAGACTGTGGACAGTGTGGACTGTTGTTGCTCTTTAGTCACTCAGTGGCGTCCAACTCTTTTGTGATGCCTTGGACCATAGCCCTCTACGCTCCTCTCTCCATGGGATTTCCCAGGCAAGAAAACTAAAGTGGGTTGCCATTTCCTCCTCCAGGGGATCTTCCTGACCCAGGGATCAGACCTGCATCTCGTGCATTGCAGGCAGATTCTTAACCACAGAGCTACCTGGAAAGCCCAGACTATGGGGATTGCAGAGTTCAAAAAGATAGGAGAGTGCATGAGTGGCTAAGAGTAAGTAGAACTCAAGAGTTCCAATAGTATTTCTAGGTGTATTAGTAATGCTACCAACAAAGATAGTGGATGGGCATTTGAAAGAACTCTTCCAGAAGCAGCTTCCGGGCCAGCCCTGTCCAACAGGACTTCCTGTGACAAGGGACATGCTCTGTATCTGCACTATCCCATGTGGTACTCTCGAGCAACACGTGACTACTAAACACTTGAAATATGACTGCTGCTGCTGCTGCTAAGTCACGTCAGGCGTGTCCGACTCTGTGCGACCCCATAGACGGCAGCCCACCAGGCTCCCCCATCCCTGGGATTCTCCAGGCAAGAACACTGGAGTGGGTTGCCATTTCCTTCTCCAATGCAGGAAAGTGAAAAGTGAAAGTGAAGTCGCTCAGTCGTGTCCGACTTTTAGCGATGCCATGGACTGCAGCCTACCAGGCTCCTCCATCCATGGGATTTTCCAGGCAAGAGTACTGGAGTGGAGTACACTGCCTTCTCCACTAGTGCAGCAGAAAAATACATTTTCAATTTTACATAAATTTACTTAAATCTAAAGACCAACATACAAACAGCCCAAGTCGAGAGCAATGACATTTCTCTGCACAGGAACCTCAGCACAGTTTTTTCACAGAACTCAGACCCCAAGGCACCTGGGTGTAATGAAAACAGCATGGGCTTTGGAAGCTGACAGACTAGGGTCCGTAACAAGCTGTAAGTTTACCTTATTGAGTCTCAGCTCCTATACCTCTATGGTGAGGATCTCAACATCCATTTCTCAGGATGAGTGAGAGGGAAGGGCTTCCCTCCCACTATGTCTAGCACACAAAACAGTCTGTAAAACAACAGTCCCTCTGCCCTACCATTCTACCCTATCTCCTCAATCCAAAAGAACTGTACACTTGTAACCTACCAGGCAATTATGAGATAGAATTTCATGAGCAGTCAGAAAAAAAAAAAAAAAAAACCCTGAGCTTCTTAGAAGTAAGGTAAGGAAGAAAAAAGAAAATCACACCTGGCTAACATTTTTTAACTTGGCAAAAAATTTTACAGCAACAAAGAATTATAAAATGTACTCATTTTTCAATATTTGGTTAATTATAAATGTACTTTATTTATGAGCTGGAAAGCTAAAGCATGTTCCTCTCTTATCTCACAAAGCATAACATTCTATAACAGAAATGATAAAAACCACATAATGTTGTTTCAACATTATTTTATACGATATAGTGTTCACAGGAAGCAGATTGGAAATTCCCTCATATCCGTGTAAAGGGATGAACTATCCAGCATTTCTCTAGTGTTAAATGTTTGAATGATTGTAAAGTGGATAGAGTTCAAGAGGAACTACTGATATCCTTAACTGTATACCTGATCTTAGTGATTATTAAATGGAGAAGGCAATGGCACCCCACTCCAGTACTCTTGCCTGGAAAATCCCATGGACAGAGGAGCCTGGTAGGCTGCAGTCCATGGCATCGCTAAGAGTCAAACATGACTGAGCGACTTCACTTTCACTTTTCACTTTCTTGCATTGGAGAAGGAAATAGCAACCCACTCCAGTGTTCTTGCCTAGAGAATCCCAGGGACGGGGGAGCCTGGTGGGCTGCCATCTCTGGGGTCGCAGAGTTGGACACGACTGAAGCAACATAGCAGCAGCAGCAAGAGCAATTATTAAAAGCCTATTTATACACACAAACATTATTCACAATATTCCATGTGGTTTTATTTACAATGAATAATGTGGACAACAACTTTAGCATTCCTTTCCAGTGGAATTATGTAAGTAAGCAGAGACACATTCATTCAATGGAATTTCATGCAGTCATGAAGAGTTTATAATGAGAGGTATATAATATAATAAATAAGATTATAAAATTCCATACAGCATGTCTTGCCATGCTGTCATTCCAGTCGTGTCTGACTCTTTGTGGCCCCATGGACTGTAGCCCACCAAGCTCCTCTGTCCATGGGATTTTTCAGGCAAGAATAGTGGAGTGGGTTGCCATGCCCTCCTCCAGCGGATCTTCCCAACTCAGGGAACAAACCCACATCTTCTGCATTCCAGGCAGATTTCTTACTACTGAGCCACTGGAGGAGCCCATATACAGCATAATTCTTTAAATTAAAAATATATATGGAAAATTAAATTTAAATTAAATAAAAATATATATGGAAAGTTGAAGAAATTAATATTAATAAAATTAATAATAATAGAAATTAATAATAATAAAAATAACAGTTTCATTAAAAGTTGGAACAACATATAATTTTCCCCTCACACTTCTCTCCTGTCTTCCTAGATTTCAGTAATGAGTATGTACAACTTTGAGGGTGGGTGGTGGAGCACAAACGCTTTTAAAGTTATTCACTGTGTTGGAGCCCGAATCATCTCTGTTTCCCATCATTTGAAAGCAGTTCACCATACAGGGGAAAGACAAGAGCTCAAACCACAATACCTCAAATGTTTTTTGGCCGCCAGCAGCCTGGCAACCAGGCAACGAGAGTGATTACAGAGTGTTCAGCCCACACCCTCCCTGTGGCCACCACTGGCGACAGCATCTTCTCCTCCGTGCCCTGAATGATGGCATAGCAGGTTCTGCACAAGCTGCTGGCTTGCTCCCCAGAGATAGGAACATTTTAAGGGGGAAGAAATAGCCTCCAGTAGCAACGACACACCTAAGTAACCTGCTTGAAAGATCTTCATAGGGTCCCAAACTTTCTTTTTAAATTAGCTCTGTGGTCTAATCATTTTTGGAATAACTATTTGGAGGAAAACCACGGCAACAGCTCAGAGAATGGAGCTGCTAACCCAACCAGGAATACCTGGTTATGGAACTTACATGTAAACAGAAGTTAAATAGGCAAAGAAAGGGTGGGGTGTTCCAGATGGAGGAACAGTTACGAGATGTCACAGGGCTCTCAAAACCAGGGGAGTAGCTTCAGCTAAAGCTAAGGTCCAAGGCATGTGCTGAAAAGCCTAAGAGGGGAACCTGGAAATGCAGACACTGTCTAGGTCATGAAAACGTCCTGCATGTCAGTTTCATGAATTTGGAGATGATCCTATCCAATTAGTGACTGATTTGAAAGGGTGTGATGATTTGCAGCTAAGAACTATCCCATCCCTTTGCTGCAGTCAGGAGGATGAACTGGGTGAGTGGAGAGCCTGCTGAGAGGCAGGACATGTTGGTTGTGACTACAATAGTTTAAGAAAGAGATAAGCCTTAAGCTAAACAAACAAATGTGGGGATAAGAAAAGAAGGGCAGATTTCCGAGATATCTCAATAGTAGAATCCACAGGATTTGATGAACTGATAGAAGTGGAGGAGGGAGAAAGGAAGGAATTCAAGTCCATAGGATTCCTAATTAAGCTCCTCTGTGCCACAAACTGCTTTTCTAGTGTGGTAAGGCCAAGCAATGCTTCTCAGAACGTTTTTAAGTGCATGAAATAAAACACACAGAATTAAAAGAAACTAATAACATCTTAGGAAGCATTATTACAAACAAAGCTAATGAAGGTAATGGAATTCCAGCTGAGCTATTTGAAATTCTAAAAGTTGATGCTGTTAAAGTGCTACACTCAATATGCCAGCAAATTTAGAAAACAGCAATGGCCACAGGACTGGAAAATGTCAGTTTTCATTCCAATCCCAAAGAATGGCACTGCCAAAGAATGTTCAAACTATGGCACAACTGCGCTTATTTCACATGCTAGCAAGGTCATGCTCAAAATCCTTCAAGTTAGGCTTCAACAATATGGGAACTGAGAACTTTCAGATGTACAAGCTGGATTTAGAAAAGGCAGAGTAATCAGAGATTAAATTGCCAACATCTGCTGGATCATAAAAAAACAAGACAATTCCAGAAAAACATCTACTTGTCTTCATTGACTACACTAAAGCCTTTGACTGTGTGGATCACAACAAACTGTGGAAAATTCTTAAAAGAGATGGAAATATCAGACCATCTTACCTGCCTCCTGAGAAACCTGTATGCACATCAGGAAGCAACAGTTAGAACCAGACATGGAACAACAGACTGGTTCCAAATTGGGAAAGGAGTACATCAAGGCTGTCTAGTGTCACCCTGCTTATTTAACTTATATGCAGAGTATATCACATGAAATGCCAGGCTGGATGGATCACAAGCTAGAATTAAGATTGACAGGAGAAATATCAATAACCTCAGATATGCAGATGACACCACCCTTATGGCAGAAAGCAAAGAGACACCAAAGAGCCCTTGATGAAGGTGAAAGAGGAGAATGAAAAAGCTGGCTTAAAACTCAACATTCAGAAAACTAAGATCACAGCATCCAGTTTCATCACTTCATGGCAAACAGATGGGGAAAAAATAGAAACAGTGGCAGATTTTATTTCCTTGGGCTCCAAATCACTGTGGATGGTGACTGCTGCCATGAAATTAAAAGACGCTTGCTCCTAGGAAGAAAAGTTATGACAAACCTAGACAGTGTAATTAAAAAGTAAAGACATTACTTTGCCAACAAAGGTCCGTCTAGTCAAGGCTATGGTTTTTCCAGTAGTCATGTATGGATGTGAGAGTTGGCCCATAAAGAAAACTGAGTGCCGAAGAATTGATGCTTTTGAACTGTGGTGTTGGAGAAGACTCTTGAGAGTCCCTTGGACTGCAAGGAGATCCAACCAGTCCATCCTAAAGGAAATCAGTCCTGAATATTCACTGGAAGGACTGATGCCAAAGCTGAAGCTCCAATACTTTGGTGACCTGATGTGAAGAGCAGACTCATCAGAAAAGACCCTAGAAAGACTCATTAGACCCTAACAGATTCATTAAAAAGATGCTACGAAAGACTGAGGGCAGAAGAGGCAGACAGAGGATGAGATGGACAGATGGCATCACTGACTCATTGGACATCGAGTTTGAGCAATCTCCAGGGGACAAGGAAGGACAAGGAAGCCCGGCATGCTGCAGAGTTGGACACGACTTAGTGACTGAACAACAATAATATCAAAATACGTTTCTCCCCACGGAAGCCCTAAGAGCCTATGGCTTTCAACCTTTAGTTCATCTCAGAATCACTAGAAGGCTTGTTTAAACAGTTGTTGTTGCTCCTCTGTCCGTGGGATTTTCCAGGCAAAAATACTGGAATGGGTTGCCATTTCCTTCTCCAGGGGATCGTCTGGACCCAGGGATCAAACCCACATGTCCTGCATTGGCAGGCAGGTTCTTTACCACTGAGCCACCCGAGAAGCCCAAAACAGACTGCTGACTAAATAAGATACAAGGGTATAGTGTACACCACAGGAAACATAGCCAATATTTTATAACTATAAATGGATATACCTTTTAAAAATTGTGAACTACTAGTCTGTATACTTGTTTGAGTACGCACACACACACAATTGAAAATTATAAAATATCATACATCAACTACATCTCAATTAAGAAATAAAACAGATTTCCAGACCCCCACCTCCAAGTTTCCGTGCTGCTGATGATGCTGGTCTGGGGAACACACTTAGAAACCATTTACCGGGGTGTTACCCAGCTTTCTGGCTAGAAACATAAGGGGACTAGTACCACTGATATGCTTGCCTCCTTCTCCATCCCCACAGCCTACAGCTTGGTGTACGTGCATGCTATGTCGCTAAGGACGTGCGATCATGTCCGACTCTTTGCGACCCCATGGAGGCGTAGCCTGCCTAGCTCCCCTGTCCATGGGATTCTCCAGGCAAGAATCCTGGAGTGGCTGCCACTGAATAATTCAATAAGTACTCTGTGAACAAATGAAGCAGCAATACAGATATAATAGTGAATTTAGTGCTTAATATTTGGCTAGGTTATAGCTTCATTTTTTTTAATGCTTTTTCTGTAATCCTTGGAAGTCCTGAAGACAATGGATTACACTGCTTTGACCCAATTTACAAGTCTTGATTCAAGTCCTTATAAGAATCAGAAAATGACCTTCAAGTTGCCAGTTATATTCCTTTATATATAAGATAAATACTTAAAAGCATGCATTTACATTTTAAAATATTACTTGGGCAATTGGTAAAAATGCTGAATCCTCTTCATTCATATACAAGGAATCTCTCTCTTATTAAGGCATACAGTGTCAAACACTGAAAATTTCAAAGAAACTATCAGTTTTAATAAACTCAGAACAGTTCAAAGAATTGTCCATAGAGAGATTTTAGGGAATCTTTTGTAATAAATAACTAAAAACTATTTTCACTTAGCATTTCAATAGTTTAGTTACAACTGGATGTTTCTCTAGCTTCTGACAGTGCTTTAAAAAATCTTTTCTTTCCATAATATTTTCAGTATTCCTGCTCTATTCTCATTTACTATAACCACAGTGTAAAGTTTACACTAAAGGTAAGATTTAGCACAGATTCCCCTAAGTTACAATAAGCCAACTAAAAGAACCCAACTATTGAAGTCCACACGTATTCAGGAGGCCTGCCCTGCACTGGTTGCTATGGAGATTGCAAAAGCCAAAGAGAAAGCCAATTTTAGCTCCGGGAGCAGCCTTACCAAATCCCTTTGGTATTCTACCTATGGGGATATCTCCACAAACACATCCATCTCAGAAATATGTTATCTTCCCTTGGAAAGAAGCACTGGGACCTTTCCAAATCCACTTGTGTGTTTTAAGTTGCTTCAGTTGTATCCAACTCTATGGACTGTAGCTGCCAGACTCCTCTGGCCATGTGATTCCCTAGGCGAGAATACTGGACTGGAGTACCTTGTCCTCCTTCAGGGGATCTTCTGGACGGAAGGATTGAACCTACTTCTGTTAAGTCTCCTGCACTGGCAGGCAGGTTCTTTATCATTAGCACCACCTGAGCCCTTCCAGGCCCACACCATTATACAAATTACACAGCCCCACCCCCATCACTTGCCTGGAGTTGTGTTATTTTTTTCCTTCACAATCCGGCTCACACCTGAATTTCTTTGCCCCTAGCTCCCATCACCCCTGTTCACGGGTCTGTCAGGCAGGCCTCTATAGCTGTCCCTCATCTTTCTCCCCCTCCCCAGAAGCTGCCTGCTGCACTCCCACCACAAAGCCTTTATCACATTACCCTCTCTTCCTCAGAAACATTCCTGCCCCAAGCAAGATTCTAGATCTGGCAACCAAGGTCCTCCGTCATTTGATCCCAACCTGAGCTCCCGACTAAGTTCCTTCCTGCTTCTCCAAACAAACTCTTCACTCCAGCCAAATTGTTCTGCTTCCTCTGATCAAAACACGCCTTTTGGCACTTCAAGTAAGAAAAAAACAAGAATATTTATGCTGGGAAATTACCGCACAGTCATTACGTCAATGTGGTAAATAAGAATACTGGTTTGCTTATTAATCTAGAATACATGCTCACAGCACACACCTGGAGGGTGGAGACCCTGAAAGGGTGACGCGATCATGACTTGTGAGGGATTCCTGTCTGAGCTTCAGTGCTAGAATCATGTAAGCCAAGGGTGTCTTCTTCAACAGTAATGAGAGCAACAGCTCTTGGTAAGCCAACACCCTGTGCCTGGAATTTAATTCACATGGCAACCCTGAGAAGTAGGGAGAAGGCAAGAAGTATCAACCCCATTTTAAGAGGCAGAAACAGAGGTTTTAAAAATAACAGGTAGCCCATTAAAGATCACACCACTCCAGGGTAGGATGGGCTTCATACTCAGGTCTGTGACTTAAAAGAAAACTTATCAGAGTTACACTGGGTGGGAGAGTTTCTGGTGATTTTTATGTTTTTGATAGTTTCCTGTCAAATTTTCAAATTTTATACAATAAACTTGCATTATCTTTTAGAATCTAAAAAAAAAAAAAATGCCATTCGCTTCCATATTTCTTTTGCTCGGTTTCCTCTCTGACAATGATACCCTGCATCTAGGGAAGTCTTACTCATCTACTGAGATATAGCACATGTATGACCCCTGCTTCCCCAGGAGCCTTATCCCAATAAACAATCCCCTCCCCACTTTCTACAGACTAAACTGTCACTATTTCAGATAACTGTTCATACTCTTCTTGGAGTGACTGTAAGCTTCTACACAACGATTGTGTATCACACTTCCCAACACCTACCCATCTGTCCACAATAGCACACTTGCACTCAGAGCAATGCTCCATAAATGACCTGACTTCAAGGACCATGTCTCTGGATCTCAGTACATCTGCAAACTAGGCTCCAATGGTACCTCTCTCTAAGGGCTTTTGAATACCAAATGAGATAACAAAATGTTTCTTTGGACAACACTCTATAAATTTAATGCAAAGGACAATACCACTGGGGAGGCAAAGGTGCTTTCACAAAATATGAGAGACCCAAACAAGGCAGCAGACTCTCAGGCTCGATGGTATCGGATGCTACAGGAATTCCAAGACAGCAAGGACTGCTCCAAGCACCACAGGATTCCTGGGGAAAGTCTTCCCTAGAGAGGAGGCTCTGAGGCCAGCCCTGAGGGAGGTGGAGGATCTCTATTAACAAACAGAAGAGGAGCAGCTAAGACAGAGGAAGCCTACAAAGCCTGCCCAGTCTCCCTGAAAGATCTTCATCTCCTAGAAAGTCACCAAGAATCTGCACTCGGCAGTCAGAGGTTACCTGGAAATCTTGGGGAAAGTGCTAGGTGGTCTCCTTCAACAGGCACCACTCCTTCCCCAGCGAGAGGTCAGCAGACACCGTAGAAAAGGAAACACAATGTTCCTTCAGCGGGAACAACGATAAATTTGTTAAACCTTAGCATTCTATACACTTATCTTTCTAAATGACTAGTACTTGGCCATGGTCTCTATTAAAGGACCTATCATCCCATTTCTGCGTTTCACAACTTTTTCCTGAGAATGCAGGTTTAGCAAGTATTTTCATGGGCTAACATGGACTCTGGATTCTATGAAGCAGGACCTCAGGCCCACCATCAGAATCACCACTGTGATCCTGTGATTCCTCTGACATAGGCATGTAACTAATATTTGCAGGGCGGGGGGGGGGGGGGGGGGGGGGCAGAAAGAATTTCCAACTAAAGTGAGTCATAGGATTTTAACAATTAAAAAATAGCTTTGAAAGCAGATGTACAGAAAAGGCCAACCAGTGTCAAATTTCCTTTTGTTTTCTTTCCTGTTTTGTCTACCAAGTGATAGCTAGTCTCCAAAAGTACCCCATACAGAAATATTTCTAGAATATTTGTGTAACATGCTTATCACTACTAATAAAAATTTAACATATGAGAAGGCTAAGAAAACACTTCTGTGGACTACTGAATTTGCTGTACTTGTTTAGAAAACTGACATATATGTCTGCTGCAGAATCCTAAACAAAAGAAACCAGTGTCTTGCACTTTACCACGTAACCTGGTGGTGAACAGCACAAAACAGTCCGACTGGGCACACAGTAACAGGAAGGAAAGCTAAATACATCTTTCATACCCAGCATGGAAAATCTAATGGAGGGCTACATTTCCGATAAATTCTAATTAGACAAGAAAGGGAAATAAAAGGATTCTGCTTTGATCCTGGGATCTGTCTTAATCTTAGCATCAACCTGTATAACAAGAAAGCAGCTTATTAATTCTGCATTCCTATTTCACACAGCAAAGCCTTTTAGGGTAAAACAAAATGCAGTCCATGTTGACTGTCTAGAAAGACTGGGTTAATTTATGTGATGTTAGGGATGCCTTATTTATGGAAAGGAGGTAGGTTAAGCTCTCCGGGGGATAACAACTTCAGCTCTGGAAGGGTCTCTCTGGACCACTTAAGCAGTATCAATAGTTCACTTACGACATTTACACATCTTGGTTAATGTGGCATAACAAAACTGGAGGGACTTTGTGCCAAACTAATTTTTTCCTCTGTGACTGTAAGAAACGGATGACAAAAGCCTTCATCCTGAGCATGCTAACTACAGAGTATAGTATACTGAACTCATAGTTGCTACGCCCTCCCAGATTGGTTTCAACTCTCCTCTTAACATTGGGAGAGTGGAAAGAGGGTACATCATTTCTACTTTAGTGGTTAAAAAGTGCATTAAAAAAGGCTTATTTTCCATCATACTATATGTAATAAAGTTTGGCTAAAAATGATGATTAATTTTTTTATTTTTACTTTTTTTTACTGCATCACAATTTTTATTTTGCATGTTCCCAAAGAGAGTAAGTAACTCTAAATAGGGTGAAACCTTATGTATCTGGCATCAAGAGAGTAGAGCTCTAGAGGAGTGGTTTCCTGAATAACAAACACTCTGCCATTCACTTGCCTGGAGTGGAAGTGTCTCTCCTGCCAGCACTCTTCCCCTCGGCCTCCCCTCCTCCACTCGGCCTGGCCTGGCTGGACTGTCACTCATGGTATCCAGGCCTCCTGGTAGCATGAGATCCAAACTGGATCAATCACAGCCAACAACTCCTGGACAGAGTGGCACATCAAGAAGTAGGCATGAGACCGAAACAGTACCTGCACTCCTTCACTTAATTTTGTGTTGAGACATTGAGAGGAAAAGGGTTTGTTTTCTCTTTTATCTAAAAACCCCAACCTTGTAGATCTGGAGCAAAACCAACAGAAAGAACCCTAAGACATTCCACTTAACCTCCTGGGTACTGCTTTGCCCCAAGTCAGCCAGGCCTTTGAATGACTCTTTACATGATCAATATTTTCCAGATGGGTTTTTAGCACTTGCAACTAAAGAATTGCAATTCAATGTCCAGACTTTATCTAATTTAAAGTTTACCTGATATTACAGGAAAACTTCCCAAAATAAGCTGCATGCTTCTTAGTTTAAGGAAGTAAGCCATAGTAAACATAATTTAACCTTTTCTTATTGATCTAGTCAGTTAAATGGTAATGTATGTTCTCAAGCACTACTGAATTATCCAGGTATACCTGACTTCACTAACTAGGTCAATACTGCTTTGTATCAAATTTCTGGGTTTATTACATTTTAAGCAACATAACACTGCCTGAGTGAGTGGGGACCAGATGTGAATCTGTCCTCCCTTGCAGTTGCCTCTACTGCCACATCCCACGACAACAGACCATGCACAGACCAGAAACCATTTACTAAAGGAGTATAAATTAAGACATGCCAAGCTAGTTGTGAATGACTAATCACACCCCATCCTTTGTCACACATGGGACAGAGCTTCACAAGTTACAAGACAGACAAACAATAAGATGGGGAGGTGGGGAGAGGCAGGAAGTACATGCTACACAAATACAGCCACTCTCACAAAGCCCAGCGCCATGCTCCTTATTCTGCCCTGCCCCCCCAACCCCATTTCACTGTTTCTCTATGCACAACACACACCACCACACCACTGCCCAGACTAGGCTTAATTTCTCAACTTCCCAAGGGTAACGTCCCAGAATTGGTCTAGCTCTTCTTTTTGAGCTAGATGGACATCCTGCTAACGTCACCCAAATTCAGCTGATGGATGGTAGTCTCTGACTTGTGTGTCCATTCTGGACACAATTAGTGGTAGCCAAAGAAATTCCTTTTACTTACTTCTTCATTGTTTATTTAATAATTTATTTGACTTTCCTGGTGGCTCAGATGGTAAAGCATCTGCCTACAGGGCGGGAGACCCAGGTTTGGTCCCTGGGTCAGAAGATCCCCTGGAGAAGGAAACAGCAACCTACTCCAGTACTCTTGCCTGGAAAATCCCATGGACAGAGAAGCCTGGTAGGCTACAGTCCATAGGGTTGCAACGAGTCAGACACGACTGAGCGACTTCACTTTCTTTAACAAACATTTACATAGAATTTAGCAGAAACAAGGCATACTTTTCTAAGCACTTTACACATATTCATTAATTTAGTACTCATAATAAACCAGTGAGGGAAGTACAATTATTTTCCCATTATGCAGATGAGAAAACTGAGGCATACAGAATAACTGCCCCAAGTTTCACAATCAGTAAGTGGATCTGAGATGTGACTGTCTTGGGAGAAGAATCTATACTGTTAATCACTATGTCACAGAAATTTTCAAAATGAGGACTGCATGAAGCTGGGCATGCACATATTCCAAATGACTTTAATATACATTCATCCACCCATTCATCATTCATTCAAATGTTCTGAGCATCTATTATGCGCAAGACACATTTTAGTCTCTGAGGAGACAACAGTGAACAAAACACACAAAGACCTTGCCTTGAGGAGTTTATATCTGATCCTAAGATTTCCCTGCTCATCTTTATCGCTTACAAAGCAAACAGTGTTTTTATACATAATTTTATTCTTGCCATCTTAATAGTACCCATCTGATAGACTTTATAAAAACTGAATAACAATAATCAGAGCTATTGCTCTTTAACCTATCTGGATCACTTACTCACTCTGTGTCAAGAACTGTACTAAACATGCATTCTTTCATTTGTACATATACCCCAAGCCTATGTGTTCTATCTAAAGTTCAAAGATGGATATCTCATCTACCCAATCTTGCAATGGTCCTGAGAGCTTATATTATGCTCATTATTTACAACTGAAATTTTCAAAACCCTTCCATAGCATTAACTGTGTTCCACAGTGTGTTAAGGGCATTGCATGTCTTACTTCATTTAATATTCATGGCCATCCTAAGGTGGATACTATTACTCCTTTATACAGATGAGGAAGCGAAGGCTCAAAAACCTAGTAAGTGGCAAAGCCATAATACAAACCAGGTTCTGCTTGAGCTCCACTACAGACTATTGGAAGAATATCACCCATTGTGACAGACACATTATTACAACCTCACAGGGCAAAGAAGTATCTGTAAAGAAGTAAAGAAATCTTTATCTTTCTAAACACTAACATCAATATAAACTGCCTAATTAATAATAATTAATACTAATATTAATTATTAGAGATTAATTCATAGAAACGCAAAAACGCAAAATAGCTGTCTGAGGAGGCCTTACAAATAACTGTGAAAAGAAGAGAAGCGAAAAGCAAAGGAGAAAAGGAAAGATATATCCATTTGAATATAGAAGGAGCTCCAAAGAATAGCAAGGAGGGATAAGAAAACCTTTCTCAGTGATCAATGCAAAGAAATAGAGGAAAACAATAGAATGGGAAAGACTAGAGCTCTCTTCAAGAAAATTAGAGATACCAAGGGAAGAGTTCATGCAAAGATGGGCTCAATAAAGGATGGAAATGGTATGGGCCTAACAGAAGCAGAAGATATTAAGAAGAAGTGGCAAGAATACAAAGAAGAATTATACAAGAAAGATCTTAATGACCCAGATAATCATGAGTGTGATAATCATGAGTGTGAGTGTGATTACTCACCTAGAGCCAGACATCCTGGAATGCAAAGTCAAGTGGGCCTTAGGAAGCATCACTGTGAACAAAGCTAGTGGAGGTGATGGAACTCCAGTTGAGCTATTTAAAATCCTAAAAGATGATGCTGTGAAAGTGCCGACCTCAATATACCAGCAAATTTGGAAAACTCAGCAATGACCACAGGACTGGGAAAGGTCAGTTTTCATTCCAATCCCAAAGAAAGGCAATGCCAAAGAATGCTCAAACTATTGCACAATTGCACTCATCTCACATGCTAGTAAAGTAATGCTCAAAATTCTCCAAGTGAGGCTTCAGCAATATGTGAACCGTGAACTACCAGATGTTCAAGCTGGTTTTAGAAAAAAGCAGAGGAACCAGAGATCAAATTGCCAACATCCACTGGATCATCGAAAAAGCAAGAGAGCTCTAGAGAAACATCTATTTCTGCTTTATTGACTATGCCAAAGCTTTTGACTGTGTGGATCACAATAAACTGTGGAAAATTCTGAAAGAGATGAGAAAGAGATGAGACTAGACCATCTGAGCTGCCTCTCAGAAATCTATAAGCAGGTCAGGAAGCAACAGTTAGAACTGGACATGGAAAAACAGAATGGTTCCAAAAAGGAAAAGGAGTACGTCAAGGCTGTATATTGTCACCCTGCTTATTTAACTTCTATGCAGAGTACATCATGAGAAACGCTGGACTGGAAGAAGCACAAGCTGGAATCAAGACTGCCGGAAGAAATATTAATAACCTCAGATATGCAGATAACACCACCCTTACGGCAGAAAGTGAAGAAGAACTAAAGAGCCTCTTAATGAAAATGAGAGTCAAAAAGTTGGCTTAAAGCTAAACATTCAGAAAACTAAGATCATGGCATCCAGTCCCATCACTTCATGGCAAATCAATGTGGAAAAAGTGGCAGACTTTATTTTTGGGGGCTCCAAAATCACTGCTGGAATCAAGATTGCTGGGAGAGATATCAATAACCTCAGATATGCAGATGGCACCACCCTTATGGCAGAAAGTGAAGAGGAACTAAAAACCTCTTGATGAAAGTGAAAGAGGAGAGTGAAAAAGTTGGCTTAAAGCTCAACATTCAGAAAACGAAGATCATGGCATCTGGTCCCATCATTTCATGGGACATAGATGGGGAAACAGTGGAAACAGTGTCAGACTTTATTTTTCTGGGCTCCAAAATCACTGCAGATGGTGACTGCAGCCATGAAATTAAAAGACACTTACTCCTCGGAAGGAAAGTTATGACCAACCTAGATAGCGTATTCAAAAAAAGAGACATTACTTTGCCAACAAAGGTCTGTCTAGTCAAGGCTGTGATTTTTCCAGTGGTCATGTATGGATGTGAGAGTTGGACTGTGAAGAAAGCTGAGCCCCGAAGAATTGACGCTTTTGAACTGTGGTGCTGGAGAAGACTCTTGAGAGTCCCTTGGACTGCAAGGAGATCCAACCAGTCCATCCTAAAGGAGACCAGTCCTGGGATTTCATTGGAAGGACTGATGCTGAGGCTGAAACTCCAATACTTTGGTGACCTCATGAGAACAGTTGACTCATTGGAAAAGACCCTGATGCTGGGAGGGATTAGGGGCAGGAAGAGAAGGGGACGACAGAGGATGAGATGGCTGGATGGCATCACGGACTTGATGCACAGGAGTTTGGGTGAACTCCGGGAGTTGGTGATGGACAGAGAGGCCTGGCATGCTGCGATTCATGGGGTCGCAAAGAGTGGGACATGACTGAGTGACTGAACTGAACTGAAAACCACTGCAAATGATGACTGCAGCCATGAAATTAAAAGACGCTTGCTCCTTGGAAGAAAAGTTATGACCAACCTAGATAGCATATTAAAAAGCAGAGACATTACTTTGCCAACAAAGGTCCATCTAGTCAAGGCTATGGTTTTTCCAGTAGTCATGTATGGATGTGAGAGTTGGACTATAAAGAAAGCTGAGTGCCAAAGAATTGATGCTTTTGAACTGTGGTGTTGGAGAAGACTCTTGAGAGTCCCTTGGACTGCAAGACGATCCAACCAGTCCATCCTAAAGGAAATCAGTCCTGAATATTCATTGGAAGGACTTATGTTGAAGCTGAAACTCCAATACTTTGGCCACCTGATGCGAAGAGCTGACTCATTTGAAAAAACCCTGATGCTGGGAAAAATTGAAGGCGGGAGGAGAAGGGGACAACAGAGGATGAGATGGTTGGATGGAATCACTGACTCAGTGGACATGAGTTTGAGTAAACTCCAGGAGCTGGTGATGGACATGGAGGCCTGGCGTGCTGCAGTCCATGGGGTGGCCAAGAGTTGGACATGACTGAGTGACTGAACTGAACTGAATATTAATATTTAACAGACCATTAATTTGGACTTCAACCTATGAATAGAAACAAAAATTGTCCACTATATGGTCTATAAAATGGATTGCTTTCTTTGGGTGACAAATTCCAGTATGAGATTATACATAATAATGAGTAATTATTAATGTAACATAATGGAGAGGCTATAGATAAAATGGAACTCTCCCACACTGTTGGTGGGATGTAAATCAGTGCAACGACTGTGCGAAACAGTGTATAGGCTTCTCAAAAAACTAAAAATGGACTGCCATATAATCCGGCAATTCCACTCCTGGCAATATATCTGGAAAAAAGAAATAAAAACACTAATTCAAAACCATAATGTTCCTAATGTTCATAACAGCATTATTTACAATTGCCAAGATATGAAAACAACACAAGTGTCCATCAGTAGATTATTAATAAAGATGTGGTACATATATACAATGGAATACTACTCAGCCATAAAAAGAATGAGATTTTGCCATTTGCAACAACATGGATGAACTTGAAGGACATTATGCTGAGTGAAATAAGTCAGCAAAAGACAAATACTATATATCACTTATATGTGGAATCTATACAACTAGCAAATATAACAAAAAAGAAGCAGACTCACAGAGAAAGAGAGCGAACGAATGGTTACCTGTGAGGAGAGGTAAGGGGAAAGGGCAATACAGGGGTACAGGATTAAGAGGTACAAGCTATTAGGTATAAAATGTGCTACAACAATAAACTGCAACACAGGAAATACAGCCAATACTTTAAGTAGAGTATAACCTTTAAAAATTATAAATCACTGTACAGTATACCTGTTAAGTTGCATAATATTATATAGCAACTATATTCCAATTTTTAAAAATTTGTCTGTTTTCAATAAAGGCAATAGCACTGAAAATCATTAAATATTTAAAGTAATTTGTCTTAGGTCCTCATAGCTGCTTGGAAGAATAAATTCTGATAATTATAAATGTTTCAATTCTCATTAATGAAATCCACTGCATATTTATTGAGGCAGGGGTAAGAGAAAAATATGTGCAAGGATGTATAATTTTCAAGGTTCCCATCAGACACATCTCCAATAGTTCTCAACTACAAAAGAATTCATCAGTGGACAAAATTTCTTTCAGTCAAATGGCCTATAGATGGACCAATGTGCTGGGGTCTCAATTAAGCGTTGTTATTCTTTAGGAAACAAAACCAGGAACAGTGATCAACCTTTTACTTCCCCTTTACAAGTTCTTCCAAGGAATTTTTTTGGAAACCGATGTTGATGCCAGAAGAAGAACAAACAACATACATTTGCAAGTGAAACAGAAAAACAGAAGCAGGTGGTCAAGTAGCTAAACCGGCAACGCATCTAGCCAGTAGCCGGATGGCCTGAATTCAGCCTTGGCCGAGGTCACCAGCGACTGCCCAATGCACAGCTGCACAGCGGCCAGTCCTTCCTTTACAAGAAAATGCTTGTGAAAGACAAGAAAAGAGATGTCCAAGAAAATACACATGAACACAGAATCTGTTAATGCCATTTGCCCATTAGAAAATCAGCCCACTGGTTTACAATGCTCATGGCTAAAAGAGGAACAGAAAAGATACCAAAAACTCTTGGTGGAGATGGGTCATATATACTCAGAGAATGTAAGGTATCAATCATCAAAACTGTCCATCTCTCCATCCCTCACTCTTGGTGATCATCCTTTATAAAGTTCATGGTTCATTTTACATGCTCTAGGACTCTGTACTGTTACCTTAATCACTGGTTCACACGTAAACGTGAGAAATTGCACTACCCACTCTAGGCCTTGATTGTTTTTTCAGGAAAAAAAAAAAAAAGACATACAACTGACCTCTGAACAATGGGAATTCAGACTTTACAGGTTCACTTCTATGCAGATTTTTTTCAACTGTAAATACTACAGTACTATATGATCTGCAGTTGGTTAAATCAGAGAATTTGGAATGGTGGATACAGAGGAACAATTGTAAGTTACCTTTGGATTTTCTATTGCACAGAGGGTTGTCACGCCTACCTCCCGCATGGTCCAAGGGCCAACTGTACTAGACTAAATAATCTCTAAGGCTTGTTCAAGCCTTTTCATTTCATCATTATAAAATTAAAACATCTTGACTTTCTTCTATGCCACTAAATTCTTCACCAGCTCCTGTCCTCTTCAGTCTCCATGACTGTAGATAACAACTGTCCTACATGTTAAAACCTGTTGACTAAGATGCATAATACAGTCATGATCGGGGTTCACTCAAATTAAAATCTGAAGACCATACCACACTTCTTAATCACTGAATTCATCACACATTACATTTTCTGGCAGAAAAACTCTACTCTTCACGGGTATTTGAAAATAATCTCTGTTTGGAAGAAAAGCTATCTGGCATTTGCTAGTAAAAGAAAAAATCAAGTATTAATCAAGTTTTAAATATAACATCTTTGATTCGTCTTAGGAAAAGTCCCCAAAGTAGCTCATCAGTTTTGGACAAACTGCCAGCTCATATACAAAATGTTCCTCTATAAACACAGTTAAGTAATACAAGGAATTAGGCAAGGTAAGCACTGACCATGACTGATGAAAAAAATAATTTTTAATTCTACTTGCAGCTCTATTTGTAAACCACTGAAGAAGAAAATCAGGTACATCTGTGTCCCCGTTTGGGTCAGAAGTCCATGAAAAACTGCAAGTTAAGCATGGTGATCTGAAAAGAACCCAGCAGCCTGGGTGGTCCTTGGTAGGAAGATACCTACACACACATTTATGTTATCACTATCACTCTGAAGCCACAGTTTTCTAAGTAAAATAGTAGTAACACAACTTGAAGGATGAAATTTTATACACTGAAATTAAGATGCCTCTTAGGAAAAGCTCATTTAAATCTCTGAAGGATTAAAGTGAGAATTTTACGACCCAAATAGTTGATCTTTTAGAAGAAGCACTTTCTATGGAGGGAAGATTATCAACTCTTCTGTGGTTGACTCCACGAAGAAATTTGTGAAAAATATGACAATAGCTAAGGGACATAGAATTAGGCAAATAAGTCTAAATGATGCATGTGTGGACCATTCAAGGCCTTTCCCTTATAGCCTTGGATGATAGACTTTTGGCCCCTATTCCAAAGTACCAATCAAGACTGGGAAAAGCAGAAATTTTTATTTCTCAACTGCATAAATGGTCATAGCTGATAAGACAGCAAGCAGATAGAACACCTCTGTGCTTCACCAGCTGAAACGTAAGGAACTGACAGGTGCCTGCACTGGGTGGGCTTACCTGTAACAGGCACTCAGGAGAGGTTATATTAATCTTAACAGGTGAGCAACTCAACTAGATGCCACAAAGTCTATTAGCAGAGGTTCTTAGTTCTCTAAGGCCACTGATTACTATACAATCACTATTAGTTCAATTATTACAGTCTCCATCTCCACACGCAAAGCACACAGCAAACTGCAAGGAAGAAGTGCTGCAAAAAGCAACAAAGAAAATTACAAGTGATAATCCAATAACAAAACAGGAAAGGAGTAAAGTAAAAGAGCAAGGAAAACATTAAAAATCACGTATTAGGGTTATTTATTATAGGAACAAACACTGCAGAACAAGAGTTGCTTTCATAAATAATCATGACTTGATTAGTTACACAAAAGGTCAAGCTACATTCAGAATGTCTAAGAGGGAAAGGATAATTAACATGTTTTACAAAATTTTTCTTAAGAAATATTTTTAATTAGAGTGCTAAAGGGAAAACCTTAGGTATCCAGAAAGCCTGATAAAATGCTTTAACCTAAGAAATGTTAAAGCCCACAGCTCCCTATGAATAATTATCAAGATATTGAGACATGCAGAAATGTTGTCAGCTATTGCCTCAGAGGACAGAATACTCAGAAGCAGTACCATATGTGCTAAAAAGGGTGTTTTTCCAGCACAATGCTCCAGTCAATTCCACCTTTCAACCACTGCCATGCATTTCAAATGTGATTTATCAATGTGAGAAATCTCTATTGTCACAGAACCAAAAAAAAGGCTAAAGTGACATGAACATGGATTGGACCCACTTTCACTAAATACCCACACCCCCAGGGGCTTTCCCGCAGTCTAGTGGTTAAGATTCTGCCTTCCACTGCAGGGGGTGTGGGTTCAATCCCTGGTCAGGGAACTAAGGTCACACACGTGGGACACAGCCAAAAATAAATAAATAAAAATTATTTAAAATTTAAAAAAAATACCCTTATTGCCACACTCTACTTTCTAATTCTAAATGTTAGAAAGCTTTCACCAACAGTCCTGATCCTCCTTCACAGCCACTATTTTAGGATCATGCTTCAATGGCATAAGCTTCCACATTTCATATAACATTGGCAAAGCTGAATGGCTCACTTCTGATATTAATTTTCCCTTTAAAAGGAAAAATAATCTAGTTCCTCTAAGAAATAACTAATGAATACCATTTAAATTTGCTTGAGAGAACAGACTAGCTATTGAAAAGAAAAACTAAGTCAATGATGGCAATGAGAAAGTATTCTGACCATGTCATATTTTATTTCACTAAATATCCATAAAAACAAGTGTTTTTTTTTTCTTTTTATACTTAATAGGTATTTTCTTTATCTTTAATAATAGACTGTTTGATACATGGAAAATCACATAATGTTAACAAGATGTAAGTTATAAAGCACAATAATGTCAAAAAACACAATGAACAGACCACAAGAGCCAAGATCTGGAGCTTTATCAAAACTCTGCATCCATCCAGGTATACCTCTCCCAGATCCCTGCCTCCTAAGGTGATTCATTCACATCCACATAGAAATGTTCCTGTATTACCATATTCGGAAAATACACTACCAAATGGGCTTCCCAGGTGGTGCTAGGGTAAAGAACCCGCCTGCCAAGGCAAGATACCTAAGAGACTTGGGTCCAATCCTTGGGTCGGGAAGAAATCCTGGAGGAGGGCATGGCAACCCACTCCAGTATTCATGTCTGGAGAATCCCATGGACAGAGGAACCTGGTGGGCTAGGGTCCACTGGGCTGCAAAAAGTCAGACATGACTGAAGCAACTTAGCATGCACACCCACATACTACCCTGCTTTATTCATTTGCTTGGCTGTCCTGAAAAAATACCACAGACTGTATGCACGCCTTAAAATACAGAAACTTATTTTCTCACAGTTCTGAATGCTGGAAGTCCAAGGTCAACGCAGTTAGTGGGAAGAGCTGGTTTCCTCTAAGGCCTCTCTCTTTGGCTTGCAGACAGCCACCTTCTTGCTGTATCTTCACATATCGTCCCTCTGTGCACACAAGCTACTGGAGTCACTCTGTATACCCCAATTTCCTTTTCTAATAAGGACACCAAGCAGACCGGATTACTACCCACTCTAAGGCTTCATTTAAATTAACCATCTCTTTCAAGGCCCTATCTCCAAAGACAGTTACATGCTGAGGTACTGGGAATTAGGGCTTCAGCATATAAGCTTGGCGGCGGGGGGTGCGGGGTGGGGACACAATTCATCCCATTGTTGTTGTTGCTTAGTTTGCTAAGTCATGTCTGACTTTTTTTTTTTTTTTTTCATGTCTAACTTTTTGCAATCCCATGGGCTGCAGCATGCCAGGCTTGCCTGTCCTTCACTGTTTCCCAGAGTTTGCTCAAACTCACATTCATTGAGTAGGTGATGCTATATCCAACCATCTCATCCTCTGTCATGCCTTTTTCCTCCTCCTTCATTCCTGTTACCACTGACCAAATGAAATTCAAAGCAAATATTCCAATAAGTTTCTGGTGCTGTGTATCTCAGGATTCTTCATAGCCGTGTAAGGAAATATTCCATCTAGAAAGCCAATATTCATTTAGCCACAAGAAAGGTCCTCAAAAACAAGAGAAATACTTCCAGAATAAGAAAAATGTATCTCTTCTTTGTGGGCTTACTGTAGTGTGCCAGCCTCTCTCTTCTTGTCCTATAGTAGTTCCCTGTAAGAAGAGAATTTTGACAAAATAGCTTGAGATCTATCCTCTATCTCTGACAGAAACAAACCTTTAGAAGCATACAATCTCGAATAAAGGCCAGATAATGCCATTTCCAGCATATGAAGAGAACAAGTGACTTTTAGTTACTGTTAGTGTTAGAGGTAAAAATCAGGACAATTGCTCCTTCCAAAGCCAGACTATACTAATCAACTAAAATTACAGTAATTCACATTTTCAAGTGTTTATTTTCTGCAACAGAGATAAATTCATTAGCTTGCACTCTATTGTTAAGTGGAAGAACCATACTACCAAAAAGTACATATTATACAATCCTGTTACTAGAAAGACTATATCAAATACAAAAATAAAAAATATAAAATACATGAAGGATAGACCTTAAAAAATAACAGTAAGTTAGTCCTGGTAGTGAGAATATATATAAATTTTAATTCCTTTTCTTTACTTTTTGATAGCTCCACATTTTCAACCAGAAAGTATAAAATCTTATTTTTTGCTATGGATGTGCTGGTAAAAGTGACAGCCTATTGTCCTGAAGGACTCTCATGGGCAGACCTTAGCCACAGTCTCAGATCCAAACAAAATCGAGAAAGAAGGAACTAGAAGAAGCTTAATCACCTCCTGTGACTGTTTCATGACAACAAGTCTGATCATATGGATATTTATCATTTCACCATACCAAAGACATCTGGCATGTCAACAGCTCAAAGGCCAACCAATGATTACCCAGAATCCAATGTAATCCCTCTGACATTCTATACATTTGCCTGATTAATTTAGTGTCAGATTTTTATGGGATTTCTGTTCAAAAACCAGGGAGGCAACAAACCGCTAAAAAGCATTATCTCCCTTGTGCACTGGGTAAGAAAGAAACAGTCAAAGGCATGATGTCCCCCCTCCTCAATTTATAATTACTTTTCCATGTTTCCACACAACGGTTTCAAGTCAAGGAAAGGAGGAAAATGTCACTTCTGGACAATAGCCCTTGTTGTACTAGATTATTTTCCATGGTCTCTTTCTAAAGACAGCTGTTTTGTAGGCAGCAGGTCCTCTTATCCTGGTTCCCTAAGGAATCATCTCCTAAAGAGATTAATAACAGAGCCAGCCAGAAGAGGCTATGAAGCCTGCACTGCCCTTTTAAAGACAGGCAGCACTTAGTTCAAAAGGGTTCCACTGGGATCCAGTCTGGCTTTCCAGATAGTTATTAGTTGGGCAATATTTAGGAATCACCGGCTCCCAAAAGCTATCACACACACTGAATACACTACAAAGACCTGCCAGAGACCCAGGTCATGGCTGTATCAGCCAAGAGAAAGCCTGGAAATGCCTGAGGACAGGCGCTGGCCCAGCACAATGCCACAGCAAGACATTTTCACTAGAAATTCCAAGTGGAAAATGGCCTCCAAGAAAGTTACCTAAGCAAATGTTACATCCAATAATACCGTGACCAAAGTAAGTCTAGAAGAGAGCAAGCAGGTATCTGTGCAGGCTGACAGCAGGGGGACTGGGCCTCCAGGAGCAAGAACGGCAGGTAACTCACAGGACATCTCAGAGAGGACGGCTCTGGCCTTCCCAGCACAGGCTATCCCCTCCTCTGTGCCTTTCCCCACCTCCCCTCCTCTACACCAATTCCCTCCCCATTCGTCAACTCTGTTCTGCTCTGCTCTGGCCTGCCAGGTATGGTGTGGAGCATGGCCAGGACCATGTCATCTGCAGACTCTCAATCTTGACCATCAGAAGTCCCTCCACTTTTCAGTTGGCTGGGAGAGACTGTGAGATCCCATCAGACGTTAGTATATGGCCCGAGATGGTCCCTATCGTCTAAGAACAGAAACTGCCACATGTGCACACATTGAATGGAAGAGACTGTGATGGCCCTTGAATCACACTCTGCCTTTCCTAGCTTGATCTGTTCTCCCCCAGTGACCTTAAAGACACAGAAACTCTTCCAAATCACTGCTTAAAGGTCAGCTGTGGGCATTCCATCACAGAAAGGTACATGTGTGCTGCCTTGCACACAATCACAAACTCACCGACTTTTACTTCTAGTATAAGAACCCCCAAAACCTTCTCTTTACCATCACACCATATAATCACACACACAGACACATACAGACATATCCATATATATACGAAAGACAGCTTGATTTTAAGGAATAAAGGTAGGCTCTTAATACAATAATAATAATTATCATTACTAGTTTAATTTAAAGTTCTCACCACCTCTTCAGGATAGTAAACAATGCTTCTCCCAGTACCTTTCTTCATGTGACCTCAGAGGGCTTCAGAGATGTGTAACATCTCCTGATTTTAAGGCTCTGTCACTTTCATATTGTATTAATATTCTAGGATGACAGGCACCTAGTTCTTACTAGATCTCAGTGTTTTCCAGAAAGTTTTTGCTTGCCTGTCTGCTAAAAGAACTACAACAACATTTCCCCTTGCACACATTTAAATTGACACCTAAGTTTTTCCGTCTGAAATTTCAACAGTTTGAAAGAATTAAATTTCCAATGCATCATACAATGCATCTGAAAATTAAGTATGATTCTTTAAAATGTATCCAACTTAAAACACCAGAGCCATTTGATGTCTATTATTATTCATATACAAACTGAAAAGCTCTTGTATAACAAAACTTTTCATTGTTCCTTATTCCCTTTGAATTTATATGTCCATTCCAGTATCCCCAAAGAATTTTATCTTAACATAAAATATTTCTAACATTTGAAGATTTTATTAGTCATTCTATCAAATATCTCTGCAAATTAAGGATGTATAATATGTATATGCATAATTTACAGAAAATGTCATATATATGTAAATCTTATGATCTCAAGAAACTTTAAAAATTTACATATAAATATTTTATGGTCACAGGATCTTTAAATTTCCATACATAAAAATGTAAACATGAGTATCTAAATTTCCTGTAACCATAAGAGGCTCATTTTTCACCTGAATTGATGTGCATTATTTATTAGTTATATACAACTAATACCATAAACATTATAATTTTATAAATGATTATTAAAATACAAATCAGTTATTAGAAATGCATCAGTTAATGAGATGAGTTACTTTTTCCAGTTAAATTAAGCATCTATAGACAAATATCGGAGAAGGCAATGGCACCCCACTCCAGAACTCTTGCTTGGAAAATCCCATGGATGGAGGAGCCTGTTAGGCTGCAATCCATGGGGTCGCTAAGAGTCGGAGCGACTTCACTTTCATGCATTGGAGTGGCAACCCACTCCAGTGTTCTTGCCTGGAGAATCCCAGGGACTGGGGAGCCTGGTGGGCTGCCGTCTCTGGGGTCGCACAGAGTCAGACACGACTGAAGTGACTTAGCATAGCATAGCATAGACGAATATGGCTAACATGAGACAAAATTCAGCATAAATTTTATTCCTATCTGCCTCTTCCTCTTTTTTAATATAAAAGCTGAGAAAACTTGTTTACACAAATAACTTCATGGAAATTCAAATTTGTCATGATAATTTTCCTCAATAGTTTGAATTGCTTCTGGGACATACGCCAAAAATAATCTCAGGGTGATCTATCATCAAAATTTTTTTTAATGATCAACTGACAACTCAATTAAGTCCTTTTTCAATTTATGGAAAATAAAGGATTGGACACCACCTGAATTGCAAAAGTATTTGTTATCCTGTCATTAGAGTCATTAATTTTCATCAACACCAACACCACTGCTTCTTCAATCATCCCTTTGTCTGGAATTCAGGAGTCTAGAACTCAGACTCAGAGGACTGCCTGGTAAGACTAGAGATGAGAGACTGGCCAGAGACAGAAGACTTATTTGAGAAGGGAGTGGGAGGAAAAGGAGACTACAAGTACTACAAGGACATTTATGAAAGGGGAGATCTAAAAACAGATTCCCTGAAGTCCACTCAGACTCAGCACCACATCATACTCACCACAAGTCTATAGGTCCATGAACCCCTGTCTGAAGATCTCCTCTGACCCTGCTATGTTCTGTTTTGTTCTGATTTCATGGATAACACAGGGTTGGGAGTCTTGTCCTTCCCTCCTACAGTAATCCAATTCTGTCTGTCTCACCTCTCATTTTACCCTCCCATTACTAACAATACAAAAATTTCAATTTCCGTTTATTAGGGGAAAAAAACCTCATACAAACAATGCAAAATCAGTCTCTTACAAACAAAGAAAGATTTGGCTTTTTCAGAATCAAAACAGAAAAATCTGTATTGTGCACAAACCTGCCAATTACTGTATTTTAATTATAGCCCTTTTTACCCCCCTGGAGTCTTCTAACCACCAAGTCCTGCTCAGTAGCAATGTTGTAGCTGCCTCATTATAGTAAGCTGTCTCCTGAGTATCTACTTCTTTAACCAAGTGCATTTGCTCTGAAAGCACAGTGCTCACTGCTGATGCTGCACTTAAGACAAAAGCAAGTTTAGTGACTTGTTTGTGTTTAATGAAATTACTGCACAGATGCTGATCATCTAAGTGTGAGAAGCGTGATATACCACTCTGCATCAAGACCATAAGGTCATCCTTTTGGGACCTAGATTATAGAAACAGTGAGGTAGGGTAAGGGTGGAAGGGAAAAGAATTTTCTTGCCAACCAACTTCTAATTCCAGTCAGACGATTCACAGCCAGACAATTAAGCTCCAGGGCACACAATTACAGTCAGACCAAGTAGTTAGGCAGAGAAACTGGGAATCTGTGTTGTCCCTAAAACGTGGTGCCTGTCTTGCAGTTATAGACATCGGCCACAATCAGGACACACTGGGGAATTTGTCACGAGTTTATGCTCAGTTATCACACAACCCAGGGTGCAAATTTCTGTACCTGTGTGTCCTTGGTCAAGCAACCATTCCAAATCTTATACAGCTCTCCTGAAATATGTGTCTGTGTGTTCAGTTATTAAATTAAATCCAACTCTGTGACCCCATGGACTGCAGCCCACCAGGCTCCTCTGTCCATGGGATTCTCCAGGCAATACTGGAGTGGGTTGCCATTTCCTCCTCCAGGGGATCTTCCCCACCCAGGGAATGAACCCACATCTCCTGCACTACAGGCATATTCTTTATCACTGAGCACCGGGGCTCCCTCTCCTGAAATATAGCAATGATATTAACAGCACCTACTTCACAAGGTTATTGTGAGAAGTAGACAAGCTAATAATCCACTTAAAAGCACTTAACCCAGTACATGACAAATGGAATTGTTCCTTATACCAGTAGCTATTGTTATTAATGAAAATACTCCTACACATGTGCAAACCAATTTCTCTTAAAATCAATTCCTAGATGATATGTCAAGTACAATATGGGAATACTGATTTTTTCCCACAGAAATTTGAAATAAGCCTTTTCATAAGGTTAAAAAAAAAAAAAAAGATTGCCCTTTGGGGGAAATCCAAATCAACATGACATGTGAAGTGAAGTGAAGTCACTCAGTCATGTCCGACTCTTTGTGACCCCGTGGACTATAGCCTACCAGGCTCCTCCGTCCATGGAATTTTCCAGGCAAGAATACTGGAGTGGGTTGCCATTTCCTTCTCCAGGGGATCTTCCTGACCCAGGGATTGAACCCAGGTCCCCTGCATTGCAGGCAGACGCTTTACCATCTGAGCCACTAAGGAAGCCCATGACATGAGGTATGCTTAAAATAAAAAACACCTGCTTTGCAGAAATGCTGTTCTTCATGCTGTAGGGGCACCATGGGCAGTCTCTTGGGCATGACTGGCCACCAGCCGTCACCTGCTTAGCACAAGCTGTACACAACACATCCTATGACATGCATCCCCTGGGACTTTCAATCATGGTAAAACAGCTGTGGGACCATGGTCAACCCAACAAACAAACTGTTTTCAATGACCTCTATCAGGATTAGGACAATCTGAAAATCCTTATTGATACCAGAAGCATTCTCTCTTCCTAAGATCTTCCTGAAGGCTGTTTCTGGTCTCCTTCTTCTTTATCATAGCTACAGATGAAATCAACACAGTGTTATAGTGGTGCTAGTACTAAAACTTGCGGTGTTTTTGCTGTAAGCTGTGAGGAGGAGTCTGGCCACACCACTTGCCTATGTACTTACGAAGTGAAGCGTAAGGTGTACCTTTCTGCTTACTTAACTGTGAATGGTCCTAAGTCATTCTAGAATATAAATAAATAAAGAGCTTTCCCAGAAGACAGTTGAGGGGAGAAGACGAGATATTAGCAAGGGAATGAGGGCGCTGTGAGAGAATTCAGCAGCCTCAGTGCCCTGATCTCCCAGCCAAAAGATGCACATAACAAAACTTTTCAATTTCTCTGCTTCTAGCCTCCACAATTTAGCCAGAAACAGAAACATCTACCAGAAGGAAGTGCAGAGAAACACTAGGAAAAGAGCTGAATTGGGAATATACCTTCTCCTCCTATCAGTCTGCAAGCACCAGACACACACACCACACACAAGAGTCCCAGCCTACAAAGCAGCTGCCTGAACTACAAAGACAGAGCCATCATTTTGTTGCTGCTAGCAGCTAGTCATGTGGAAATGACTGGTTTGCATGCTTTGAAAAAAAGTGAGGCAAAGAATAAAAATAATATTTCTATCCATCACACTTCCCTTCAATGGTCCCTTTCATTCTCAGTTCAGAAGCACAGAAGAGTTCAAACACAGAATATATGTGCAAAGGACTGTAGGCTACTAAACTAGGGGTTTGTGTAAGATCTCACTACACATACCAATTCACAAGAAATCAGGACAATATTTATTATAAAGGTTACCTGTAAGATGCAGCAACTTCAGACATAAAATGAACCTATGATGATAAAAAAAAAAAAAAAAATTGAACTGTGTGTGCCTGTAGCCAACTTCTCAAAAGTGAAAAGTACCCAAAAAGTTAGAATGCTTATTTAGGAATAGAAATAGACACAGAGGTGACCACAAGAGAAAAGATTCTATGTGAACTCTCTAAAAACCCTCCCTTATAGATATTGAGCAATACAGTGTTAATGTGCCATTATTCATTACAGAGTTTCAGCAAAACACCCAACACAAAGAGCTTTCTTTTAAACCAAGATACAAACATAAAAAACCTGAAATGAAGATGCTTGGCACTCAAAGAATCCCTTCAAGAACACAACTGCTTCACAAGGAAATTTTTCTAGAATCACTACTTGATTTTTAACTGACACAAACAAGGGAACCTTGAAACCCTTTCTTCCCCATCTTACAGATACCTAGCTTAATTAGAAATATGGAAACAAAACTGGCAGTTCTACTGTCTAGATTTAGGAGATTAGGACAGCTTTATTGAAAAGCCTCAAAATCAGGAATGTGCCAATGAAACAGGTATCTGAAATGTGTGATGAATATTAAACTTACACTGGTATCACTTTAGCTTAAGCATAAACACTTTCAATTTAGACTCTTCCTATTATATGTACTTCTGGTAAGTAGTTAGGAAACTGACAAGCTGTCAATTCAGTTTTAAAGGGAAAGGGGAGGGGCACAGTATCAGTTTCTTGTTCTGTAGCAAGTTCAAAAGTCTAAATTTAAAAGAACATGACTAGCAAACAAAATTTCAAAGTGAAAACTAAAATTTGAGAACTTCAAGGTCAACCTGAGCGGCTGTCAGCATGATAGACCCGGAGTTCATTAGGCAGAAAATGGACCAGACGAGAAACAGCATCCACTGAGCCCAGGGCTGGGCAGCACAGAACACAGCAAGGAAGGACTCAGCTTAGCCAACCCTGAACCCCCTGGTGGCTACCAAGCCTCTTCCTTCTCAAATCAACTCAAAGGATCAGAGACCTAGAGGCACAGCACACTCTGATACACAAAATCCCCTTCTTTCTTCAGCAAACAATCTAGTACCCCATAGAACACAATCTGGGATCCGTCCAGCAGATCAGACAAAAATTCTGCTCTTCCAGGCTTGAGAGGTAAAGTGAGCTGATCCTGTGAAGCCAAAGATTTCCAAAAGGGAATCTGAGGGCATGTAGTTAAAGGCGCTGGTCTTTCCTTAGAAAACGCTCAGAGAAGAAAAGAGACGGAGATAAAAACACAAGCTGGAGAGACACGGAGCTTTCTCAA
The DNA here is from genome assembly GCF_029378745.1 of Bos indicus. Taxonomy (NCBI): domain Eukaryota; kingdom Metazoa; phylum Chordata; class Mammalia; order Artiodactyla; family Bovidae; genus Bos; species Bos indicus. The sequence goes on along the minus strand of NC_091763.1, from coordinate 56,490,719 downwards.
TTCCATGATGACAGCATAAGCTTCCTGCCAGTTTGTGTGAGACACTGCCTCAATGATGACATCCTTCTTTAAAGTAGCTGGGGTCCCCACAGTGCCACCCAGGACTTTGTGGCTTCTCACTGCTTCTCTGCTTTCAAGGGAGGGGCTGGCAAAGGGGGCTGAAGTACAGACTCCCTAATCGATAACTGCCTTGCCCTAGTCTAGGAAGCATTCCCTGGCTGTGAAGCTGCAAAGGTGGTTTTCCTAAAGTAGGTGAAAATGATATGTAATAGCTGCACTTTAAAAGAATGGAAGATATTTCTTAATAACACAGGGAGTTTCTGTATAACTTACACTTAACTCTTCTTGAGCAAGTGAATCCTACATGACAGGATAAGCTAAAAGATCACCAAAGTCAAACATTACTGATTTTGCTCACCTGGTGTACTGACATCACTTTTATAGACTAATATAATACTAGTGATAATATCCAATGTCAGCATGGGAAAAGCAAAGCAGGTTGGTGGAAATATAAATGGTAGAGTTTGGGGGGAATATAATTTGTCAAGATAAATTATAAAAAGTTTTAAATGCGCATCCCTTTTGACAAAACAATTACACTTCCAAGAATATTTTCTACAGAGATATTCATATATGTATAACTACATGAGTGCATATAGTTGCATATTAAGATAAAAGCAGACTCTTTGAGGCAGTAGTATTTAGAAGAACATAGTCCAGGAAACCACAAAAAGAGGTTTAAATTATCACACAATCCGAATGTGGAGTGAAAGTGTTAATTGCTCAGTCATGTCCAGATCTTTGCAACCCCATGGACTGTAGCCTGCCAGGCTGCTTTGTGCAAGGAATTCTCTAGGCAAGAATATTGGAGTGGGTAGCCATTCCCTTTTCCAGGGGATCTTCCCAACCCAGGGATCAAACCCAGGGATCAAACCCAGGTCTCCTGCACTGCAGGCAAATTCTTTACTGTCTGAACCACCAGGGAAGCCCAGTATGGAACAGTATGCAACGATTAAAAAGATTCACAATTAACTATTATTATTATTGTGAATTAATTATTCCCAATAACCAAGGTATGAAAACAACTAAAATGTACATTGAGCGATGAATGGAAAGGAAAAGTAGTATATGCATACAATGAACATTCAGTCTTAAAAAAGGAAGAAATCCCTGCCATTTGTAACTGTAATATGGATAGACCTAGAAGACATTATGCTAAATGAAATGTCAGACACAGAAAGAAATACCTGCATGATTTCATTTATATTTTGGATCTAAAATATTCAAACACATAGAGCAGAGAGTAGAATGGTGGTTTCCAGGGACTAAACAAAAGAAAGAATGGGGTAACAGGAAGCATGATTACCGGGTTGAAATGAATGGGAACCTCTACCTTTGTATCACCAACGTTTGGCACTTTTTGAATTTGATACCATATGTTGTCAAATATATTTAAGAGCATGCATTATGGAGCCATGCCACTTGGCTTCAAATACCAATTTTATACCCTTGTTCTGCATAATCTTAGACAAGTTACCTGATCTCTGTGCCTCAGTTTCTTGAGCTAAAAAATGTTACGAACAGCACACATCCCATAAGGTTGTTCTCACACACAAAAAATGTTTATAAAGCCTCAAATTTAAGGATTATAGTTATGATTATTATAAATTTTAAAATATATTAGTTTATAAAACAGCTAGATTTATAATGTATACTTACATGAACAGAGATGATCTTTTTTAAGCCACAGAAAATAATGTGATCACATTTTTAAAAATATACACACCAACAGAACAGAAAAGGATCTGATGTTCCACCCCAAACCATTAGCAATGATAGCTTCTAAAAAGGAAAGCAGAGAAAAAGGTCAAGGGAGACTTCAGCTTCATAATTTACATTCTTCAGTACTATTAAACTTGTAATCATAAGCAGGTGAGAGAAACAAAATTTAGATCTCACAGAGCATCAAAACCTCATTCCATTAAGGCAACTAAAGGACCAGATAAAGGAGCAGATATATGTATATGTATGTATACATACTCACAGTATCCCTTTCATCCACTGGAGAAACAGAGGAAGCAGGTCAAACCAATGGAGATCAAAATGTCAGCTTTTGACATTTACGACCACAGGGAAGGATACAATTGAGTGTGTAGACCTTTGGCTCACTACCAAGGCAGTGCAAACAAGACCTAGAACAGCAGACACAGACCACAATGAGAACACAACTGTGCCCTCTGGGGTTGTGCAACAGGACCACCACTGGACTACACAATGGCCTCGTTCAAATGAGCAAAAGGAACTGCCTGGGTCCCAGCACAGCCGGCGGGGCCCAGCGGAGCACTGGCTGGCTTCCAAATGCCACTTGCCCCCATTATGCAGTACACAAACCACCTTACTCTACACAGGACCCAGCTGACACTCCCCTAGATTGAGTTTAGGTCAGGAACATGCAGGCCTCCAGCATCATCACTAAGCTCACAAACCAGAAGGCAGATCCCCCAGGGACAGGAAGGATTGAGCCAGGGCATCCTGGTCCCCAGGCTCACACTGGCCGACCAACTGCCAATCAAACCAGGCAGGGAAGGAAGGAGAGAAGGGGCAGAGAAGGAACAGACTGTTACATTAGTGGAGTTCTCCACTTGGGAACAGGAAGAAAATAAGTGCTTGCTCTTAACAAAGATACTGGCAACATAAGGTATTAGAATTTTATAAATCAGAATAGCAATTAAACATGGAAACTAGATACAGCATAAGAAATTTCAAACATAAAAGAGTAATGGAACAAGCATTCCAGACCCTACTAATAACCTACAAGCTGTGGACTTTGACTTTTGTATCTTAAGAAACAGTAGACATATTCACTGACTTGTGACCTCATGAGATGAAGCCTATGAGGGCTTTGTTCTTTCTTCTAAAGGCTTGTACCATCCCTGGCCCTGTCCAGTGAAAGTCACCAGGACTTCTCAAATACTTGTCAAAAACAACACATTTCCAAACACCCTTGGGAGTAGGGGTAGTGGGTGAGTGATTCAGCTGAGGTGAGAGTCACTGATCTAAACTGGAATAAGGCAACATGTCAGCTACATGTTGCAGTTTTAAGATGATGATAATTTATATAGAAGTTGCCTATGTGTAGGCAGTCATTCCACACACACCTTTAGCTTCCTTGCCTTTACTTATACCATTTCCTTATTTAGGGAAGTCTTCCCATATTTCTTCTTCCTCGTTACCTCCTACAATTCCTTCAACTCTATTCAGATACCACCTTCTCCAGGACACTTGCCTGCCCTGACAGAAGCAGCCCTTCCTCTGGACATACCTGCCTCTCCCAGGACCACAATCAGTGATCACTTCTCTGCCTTGTCCATGCAGATTTGAGCCCCTTGGAGTTCGCTGTTCATCTCTGGAATCACAGCACAGTGCACATGCCTAGTGCGTGTACCTAACACATATTGAATGGAGGAGTAAATTTCCTGAGGTCCAAAATCCCTCCCCTCTCCCATGTTAATACAGCACCAGCACAGCACCTGGCAAAAGAAGACCTTGTAAATCAGTGACTATCCCAAGAATATAGTTAATTGGGTAACCATCACTTGCTAATACACTGGGGGCAGGATCAGGCTATTTCAAACCTTCCTTCCCTCCCTCCCTCCCTGCATCATCAGTGGACACTTTCTGTGAGTGCTGCTCGAGGCAATTTCTTCACAGTGCAATGTACTCTCCACCACAGCCTCATACAGGAGCATTATGCAGGAAACACTAGCATCTGGGCTAACGCCAACTGATTCGAGGTTTAATAAAGCATGTGCTCCAGCTTGTCTCTCATTTCTCCCTTTTTCTTCTTTTTTTTTTTCTTTTATTTTGGAGACAAAAGGTGCAAGCTACTATCTTTGTTTTTGCTCATTCCAGGCAATATGTCACTGACCCTTCTTATCAATACCCAGCTGATTCCTGGAGATTAGCTGGTGATTCCTTCCTGATAGTAGATCTCTGTTCCTATGGTCACATGCCTTGGACACTGGCTCCTGGAACTGTGAGCCAGGTCTTTCCCAAGGGACCTTAGAAGTCTTTCTTCTTCAGAAACACCTGGGTGACCCCTGCACCTCCCCCTTGGGCCTTGTGGAGGGTCTTGAGAGAAGCAGATATGGATGGTATCATAAGCAATTGCTTTAACTAGTGCAGACTTCCATCTTGAACACAGGGTCATTCGTCCATAATAATGTTTGTAAAGCCCTTTATGATGTACACAGCTTCACAAGAATGACCTCACCTGATCATGATAATTACCCCATGAATAAGCAAGGATGGTATTACTACCCGTGTTTACAGAGCAAGACACTAAACCTTCCCATTAGTTTCCCTTAAAAGGACCCTTAACATGCTTTAAAAAAAAAAAAAAAAAATGACATGGACCGTAAAAATGATAAAGAATCTATTTGCATACTCAGTCATGTCCAGCACTTTGCAATTCCATGGACTGTAGCCCACCAGGCTCCTCTGTCCATGGGACTTTTCAGGCAAGAATACTGGAGTGGGTTGCCATCTCCTCCTCCAGGGGATCTTCCCAACTCAGGGATCGAATCTGTCTCCTGCATCTTCCACCTGGGCAGGCGGATTCTTTACCACTGAGGCACCTAGCAAGCCCAAAGAATCTATGACTGCTACTGCTAAGTCACTTCAGTCATGTCCAACTCTGTGCGACCCCCTAGACAGCAGCCCACTAGGCTCCTCTGTCCCTGGGATTCTCCAGGCAAGAATACTGGAGTGGGTTGCCATTTCCTTCTCCAGTGCATAAAAGTGAAAGTAAAGTCGCTCAGTCGTGCCCAACTCTTTGCGACCCCATGGACTGCAGCCCACTAGGGTCCTCCGTCCATGGGATTTTCCAGGCAAGAGTACTGGAGTGGGTTGCCATTGCCTTCTCCAAAACAGGTCACCAATAATACTGTACTACAGAGCAGGCAGGATATACATAACTTGCAGCATGGTGCTGAGGTTGGTCTGTGGATGCAGCAGCAAAGTACAGGCTTCACGCTGGTGTTTTCATCTAAAGATGGTGGCCACCCATCAAGATCTGGTTGGATCTACTGTCTGGACACATATATGCACAAAGCATGTGGTAGATGGTCAAAATTACACAGAGGCGGAAAGTAAGTATTCAGAGAAATAAACTGAGATAGTTCTTCAAATGAACAGTAAGTAGATCTGGGCTGTCTTGACCAATGAAATTTGATTTATGCTCCACTGGTCACTTCATCTGCTGTGCCTTCACCATCTCATTCTTAAAAAAGGAGTAGCTCTCTCCTAGCTGCCTTATAGGAGGCTAAAAGGATCTAAAAGGACAAGTGAGAAAGCACTGTAAATAGTTAAAAGCCCCACAAAAATGAAACAGGCTATTACTATTTTATACACAGGGAAGTTAGGATGTAAGCAGTCAAGTCACATTCTATCAGGCCCAAAGAATTCACAAGGGAATCCAAACATGGGTCACCCTCAGACAGCTATCTGGGGTAAAAGTCACTTGAAATGAAAGAGACACTCAGCCTGACCGCAATACTTGCACAATGATTTATAATTAGTTTCCCCTCATACTGCCCAGATCCCCCTGACCCAACCCAAAGGTCCAGCAGGTCTCCACTGTTATGCACTTCTACTTTTCTAATCTGCCTTTCCCGCATTATGACAGCACAGTCCTAAACTGCCTTTCCTAGGTGGTACCTAGTCTTTTACACATCCCCTGGCAAATGGTGACTACCACAAGGTAGGAGATTACCTGCCATCATTGGCAGCAGTTGAGGGAAGGGGTCACTTTGATGCAGGGGCCATCTCACCTGCGCACTTAGGGACGCTCCAACCCCAGGCTCCTGCAAACACTCCCCAAGTGTCTGAGTCTCAGTGCACACTTCTGTTGAGCCCTGTGACACTGATGGGCTGAGTTGGGCTGGAGAACCTCTCTAGGACATCAAGGGAGCTCTCAAGGGGAACTGATGGTCAAGGGCCCAACCCAATGCAAAGATTTCAAAGTCACAAGCTGTCCAACCATTAGCCTTAGCTCTGTGTCAGTAGCTACCTACACCCCTTTATCCCAAGGGACCTGCCTGTTGCAAAAAAAAAAAAAAAGTACAATTAAATGCTGCCGTAATAACTACGCCTTTTGTCAACAGTTTAACTTGAGGGTAATTGACACCCTCCAGTCCCACACTTCCACCACCAACACAAAACAAAACAAATGAGCAAAAAGACCTGACTGGAGAGACACTAACACTATGGGAAAGGCATGACAGCATATTACAGTTCCATCCCTCTTTTGAGATCAGGGGCTGGTTCTGTCACATTTCTGTGCCTCAGTTTCTCATTTATAAAAATACAAACAATAATAACAGCATCCACATCATGCACTTGTCAGGAGCATGAAATGAAATATCATGCAGACAACCTGGGCAGGGTGCCTGACACAATGTTCACTATTATTATAACAGCAAGGTACCGCCTGTAATCAACTATATCATCACAAAATGTTGTTGCATCAACAATTTGACACCAAATTAACATTAGTATTTGAGGAGGAAATATAAATATAAGAAACGTCCCATGGTGCTTAATGAGACACTCAAAAAAAAAAAAAGGAAGTTTGCAGTATTTGAACATGATGTTCACCAAATATGTCATAATAATTTTCCCTCTTGGAGAGATTAAAGACACCAAAATGGTTAGTACCTTCTTTAAAGTGCAGCAAGAATTCTGTGAAGGGGGAGAGAAACTCCAGGGACATATAGAAGAAGCTGCTTACATTAGAGAAACAGAAATCTTCCAGCAAAAATGCTATTACTGTATTAAAAAGGATGGGGGGGGGGGGGGCGGGGAGGAAGGCAGAGGGTCTCTAATCACACTTTTTTTTTAACAGATACTTATGTTTGTTTCTCTTTTTTAAAAAAGCTAATACAAGTTAATATTGATGCCTAAAGAAAAAAGTTATATTTTTAAAAGCTAAACATGAGACAAACTAGCATTTGTCAATTACCCTTTTCTTTCAAATCCTGTTTAAAATGTGCAATGTGCAATTGCCCAAGTAAATTTTAAGTATGCCAAAACATTAAGAAATTACAAAACTCAATACCAAAATAATTCATGTGTTACAACCATAATTACTTCTATACTAAGAAAATTATTATCCTCATAAGAAAATTCTGGCGAATTGCTTCAAACATTGCCCTTCTGAGTGCATCTAGGAGGAATAAAAGGAAAATTCAGAATTCAGTCATTTTGATGTCCCCATGCCTAAGAAGACTTTGTCTATATGTCAATTAGCTACATGCAGTAATTTTAAATGTCTGTGTAACAGTCACATTTCCTTGGTTTGGGAGGTCTTCCCTCCCCTCCCCCATTTTCATTTTCACAGATGTTTCCGTGGAATACAAAACAAAGGAACGCTTTCTGCTTCTGTTTCTGTGCCCTCTGCCTTTTTGTAAGTCTTTGTCTGATCTACTGCAGAGAGCTACGGCCAGAAAGGAAATGGGAAGAGAAAGTGGGGGAAGGAGGGTTTGGTTCTGCCCTCAGAAGCCACCATTTCTCAGGTGGAAAATAAGACTGTCATGCCACAATGACATTTTGCCTTGTGTCACAATGATTAATAGTCCTAATTTTTTCCAATTAGGGAAGTAATCGCAACCAGTCGGTGGAATCTGACCAATTTTATATAGTGTGATCTGTGAGTGCTATAATTTCAATGTGGAATAAGATCTAAGATGATTCTTTTCCTTTTGACAGCTAAGTGTAATATTGTATTTCCATCCCCGAGTTCCTTTTTCATATCTAAAAAAGAAAAGAAGCTTTTCAGCAATAAATTATTTCCAAATCTGACCTCCTTCACCAATCTGCTCTCTATGAATTGGTACACTGCAATTCAAAAAGGGAGTATGGAGTTTAGTATATTCAAATGAGTATGTTAATAAACCTGGCAATGCTTTAGTAGGGACAGAAATACTTAGGGGAATAGAGTGCTTTTATATGATACTTATAAACACTTGCCAAATTCACAGGACCAAATTCCATAGAGAACTGCCCAAGAGCATAAAAAAACCACAAGGCTGCACAGACAGTAAATTGTCTGGCAGAAGAGACCACTACAAAGAGTAAGTATCTCATATACTTCACCTTCAGTTACCTAAACACAAACCAAAACATTTCAGATACAGAATATTCCAGACAGTTCCACTGATATCTCATCAAATGACGGGCCAAGGAAATTAACTTACAATGAATTTCAAGCAAACTTGAAAACCACCTCATCCAATTCTATAATATTAGAGGCCCTAAGAGAGAAATGCTTTCCTACAGCTCAGACAATTATTATGAAGGAACCAAAATTAGAACCCTAAGCTCTTACTTCCATAAGACAAACTTATAAGTACATAATTTATAGTGTGATGGTATCAAATGGTTTTTCAGACACGAAGAGCTTTATTACATCAATATAAATGGTGCAAACTGTGCCACATGGCAAAAGTGCTCTGGAAAATGCAATAATTCGATGACAATTCCTAACCCCAAACCAGATTTCTCTCTACCACCAATCAAAGCAGAAAGAGGTGAGCTCATCAGGAGAATTCTGACAGGAGTTATGAAGCCTGTTGTAACTGAAATTTACCTGTAATACTCCAGTCTCATGTCAAGGCATTCTGCTGTGTCAATGGTTTTCAAATTTTGGTTTTCAGAGTAAAGTTTTCCTGTTTGTTTGTTTTTTTTTTTCTTTAAATGAGCTCTTAAATAGAACCTCAACAGCTAACATCAATAAAATCAGCATTTTATCCTAATAAGTTTATATTTTCAAATATTTATCTGCTCAGCAGGGCTCCCCAGGTGGCGCAGTTGGTAACGAATCCACCTGCCAATGCAGGAGACACAAGAGACACAGATTTGATCCCTGGGTCAGGAAGATACCCTGGAGTAGGAAACAGCAACCCCCTCCAGTGTTCCTGCTTGGAAAATTTCATAGACAGAGGAACCTGGTGGGCTACAGTCGATGGGACCACAAAGGGTTGGACGTGACTGAGCACACATGCACAAACACACATCAAATCAGTCAGTGAGGACACTGATCAGGGTTCCTACGAGCCCATATCACTCCACTATGCAGATCAGAAAGAGGACATCGCTCCTTCCCAGCCGAGACTTTCCCAAACCCAGACACCTTGTACAGAGCACATCCTGCAATACAACACATGGGACACGATAGATGGCTTCTAATAAAAAGTTCTAATGAATAAGGCTGTTCCCATGAAAACAAAAATTTTAAATAGGAAGTTATAAATGATAACTGTAGTCTCTCTCTTCAACATGCCACATATCTCTATATTTTGTTTCTGTTGCACAGTAGAGTGAAAAATGATGTTTCTTGCCAATGGCTAGTTGCATATTTGATAGCAGTTTTGTTTCTGTCTTTTGATAGTAGCTTGCCTTGCACCTTGCATCTCAGGATGCTCTTATTCTGAAAAAGCAGAGGTAGGAAATTTTTGTTGCAAAGTTGAATCACTTAGCAGTTAGAAAAGCACCCCAAACTTGGAAGAAACACTAAGAATGTCTAAGATACACAGTTCACCAGAGAATTGTCTACAATTGACTGGAACATGGTGACCAGAGCATGTAAAAAACAGATATGCCTGAGCATCTTCTGGTATTTAAGTGTAATCCAAGCCATGTTACCGTGACAACTTGACTTATAAACACTCTTAAAAATTTAGACTTGTCCATACTGACTCAAAGGTTTCTCTGATGGCTCAGATGGTAAAGACTCCCCTGCAATGCAGGATCCCTGGGTTAGGAAGATCCCCTGGAGAAGGAAATGGCAACCCACTCCAGTAATCTTGCCTGGGGAATTCCATTGACAAAGGAGCCTGGAAGGCTACAGTCCATGGGGTTGCAAAGAATCAGGCATGACTGAGCAACTATCACTCACATAGTGACTCAAATTAAATTTATTTTTATAATTTATCATAAATTACAATTTATTACACTAAGAACAGAAAATACAACAGGAAGAAAAATCCAGTCCTATCTTCATGGAGTTCAGTGGTTAGCAGTAGGTTTCTTTATGAAATAGCACTCACAACTTTCTGGTTTTTATTCTCCATCTGGATTTTTGGATGGCAATTTTATATGGTCACAGAACAAACAGAACTATGCCGGCCCCATGCTTCAGAATTTCTGTAGGTAATTTTAAATACTTTTGACAAATTCTGTCACTTCTCTGGGAGTTACTTGTCTCCTCTGGATCAGCCCTGTAGGATGCAGGGGGCAGGCCATGATTAGTCTACTTGACCTCTTTTCCTCAGAGCCTTGTTTATACGCTCTGGACAACCTGACAGATAAACTCAACAAGAAACTACAACAAACTGAGCTTAGTTTTCTCCCTCCTCCAAGGAACTCACTGGCTACGGTCTCAAGGACTGTGTCCCCATTACATTCACAGGTTGAAATCCTAATGGCCAATGTGATGGTATTAGAAGGCAAGGCCTTTGGGAGGTGCTTAGGTCATGAAGACCCTGTCCTCGTGAATGGGATTAGTGCTCTTGTAAAAGAGACCCCAGAGAGCTCCCTGATCCCTTCCACCATGTGAGGAGACATTGAGAAGTCCGCAAGCCCAAAGAGGGCCTTCGCCAGAACCCGGCCAGGTGAGCACCCTGACTGTAGATTCCCAGGCTTGAGAACTATGAAAAATCAATTGCTGGTGTTTATAAGCCACCCAGTCAGCAGTATTTTGCTGGAGCAGCCTGAATGGACTAGGAAACCATTTATTCATTGATTCACCACTTACTGAGCCTGCTAAAAGCTGCTGCTGCTGCTGCTGCTAAGTCACTTCAGTTGTGTCCGACTCTGTGCGACCCCATAGACGGCAGCCCACCAGGCCCCGCCATCCCTGGGATTCTCCAGGCAAGAACATTGGAGTGGCTCTGTGCTACCCCCCAGGGAATCAAATGGACAGAACAGCACCGAGGGCTTCCCCAGCCTGTAGCAGGGGTAGGTGGCTTCAAACGATAGTAACAAGAGCCCTGGGAGAGGGCTCACAGATGTGGAATAAAGAACGGTTTTCATTTCTGCCAGAAGGAGTCAGATGTAGGAGCTTTTAGAGAAGAGACACCCCAGTTAGGTTTTCCAGGTAAAGATCCGAAGGAGGATGGACCAGCCAGGCTGAGTGCAAGCCAACTGCAGAGACCAAGAGTCCAGACGCAGCTCGGCACCTCCGAAAATCTCTACCTAGTTCCCTAGCATCGAGCTCAGGGTGCAGGAAAAAGAAATGCCCAGTACAGGACTGGACAGCGGCTGGGGGTCAGTTCAGGAAGGGCCTGACGTGCATTTGACTTTGGACTCTATCCTGACTGCACAGGAAACATTACAGGTATTTGTTTTTGTGTTTCCAAATGAAGTACAACAAATTTGGCCTAGAGAAAAGATCATTAGCAGTTAAAATGCAAGGCATGTGCTAGAGAAAGAAGGGACTACAAGTAGGCGACAAATGAGGAGGCTATGGCAGTAGTCCACACAAGGGGTGCCTACCCAGCACACCCAGCTTACTCATGGCATTTGATCCTCAGCCCAGCAGGACGAGGCTTCTCTGAGCGTGGACGGGGCCCAGGTCCATGCAAGGCAAGAGCTTCCGATATCAGAACCACCAGCCTCAAAGACTAGGGTTTCCATGGCTGTTCCAATCAATGCTGATCAGCCCTCCCTCCCAGCTAGCTCTCTTTCTTCGAGTCCCACCATCACTGAGAACTTGCATTTTACTCCAGGGTTCTTCCTTGGTCCTGGTTACATTTGGCCAAGGTCCATCCTCACTCACAGATGCACACTTTTACTTCCTTCCTATCATGCAGCCTTGTTTGGTGCTTGGCTCTTGGCCCCCATATTTTCCCCAAACCTTCTGGTACCCAGCCATTTCCTGACCCACCACAAGGCCCCTCCAGCACAACTGGGCTCCACATGCCCCACCCACAGGCAGGCAGCACAGCAGTACATGAGGGGCTGACCATGACCACCAGAGGCTAAGGCTGAAGTGAAAAGACAATGCAGATACTAACTTCATATAATAATGGAAGCCAGCATCTTATACAACAAGTAAGGTATAGTGAGCAATTTCTTCATCACTGTCCACAGAACCCAAAGCCAGGGGCTAGGCCTCCAGATTCTGACCACAGGCCTCTCTGCGAGAGGCCACAGGCTTCAGACTTGGACTATGTACCCAAATTTCAGTCAGTTACCTTGAACAAATACTTGCCCCTCTAGGTTTGCCAAGGCTTCAGTGTGCATACATGGCACCAATCACACAGGCCTAACCACTGGAAAACATGCATCTTGAGGCTGGATTTTCCTTTGCCTACCCACTCTTCCTGGTAACGCAGGTGATACAGAATCCACCTGCAATGCAGGAGACCTGGGTTTGATCCCTGGGTTGGGAAGATCCCCTGGAGAAGAACATGGCAACCCACTCCGGTATTCTGGCCTGGAGAATCCCATGGACAGAGGAGCCTGGCAGGCTACAGCCCATGGGGTCACAAAGCGTCGGACAAGACTGAGTGACTAAGCTGGACACAGTACCCACTCTTAGTTAATACTGAATCCATCTCCTTCCTCTGCCCAGTCTTAGGAGGAAATCACAAAAAAAGACAACCCATTGTCCAATATACTTAACATTGTTTAGGTGACAAGAATGAGTCCAAGGTTGGGGGGAGGGGAAAGTGGAAATTACCCAGTAGGAAGAGGAAGAAGGTTTTCCAGCTATTTAAAGTACAGCTCCACTCAGGTGTTTATACTGGACAGTCTCAGCAGCTGGTGACTCACTGTGTAGGGAGTATCTTAAAATGAACCTTCTATTCTTCTAGATAAGTTCTGAGTTATCCAGGATATGAGACACTCCCTCCTTGGGGCTATTTCCTAAGGCTCACAAGTGAATAGCATCACCATTTTGAGTCCTTATCTTCCTTTTAAAGCTTGAGGGAAAATATCTCTTAAGCTTCACACTAATTTCTCTCTGATATATTTATACACTGCCTTACTAAGCCCACCTGGGGCTTCCCAGGTGGTCCTAGTGATAAAGAATCGACCTGCCAGTGCAAAAGATGCAAGAGACGTGGGATCAATCCCTGAGTTGAGAAGATCCCCTGGAATAGGAAATGGCAAGGCACTCAAGTATTCATGCATGGAAAATTCCATGGACAGAGGAGCCTGGAAGGCTACAGTCCATGGGGTCGCAAAGAGTTGGACACGAATGAGTGACTGAGCATGGAGCATTACCAAGTAAATAATAAAAAAAAAAAAAGATAACACCTACCTTGAAAAAAATGTTTTATGAAAACTAAATAGAAAACCAAGAAATATTTCTTGCTTCGTCATTTGTCCAGGGACTCAGTTCTATACCTATTCATATGCCCCATAAAGTTAGCACAATGCCTCATAAACAGCAGGCACACACAATAAATTTGTCCATCAATGTGTCACAGGATATGCCTTTATATTTATCATCACTAAAGAAAAAAAATGTGACAAACTCTTAACAGGATGTAGTATCTGCAATCAGGAAACACATACTTAAGGACAGAAAATGGAAAAAAAAAATTACCTAATATTATTTATTCCCTTTAGGGACTTGGTATGTACTATATCCAGGCAGGCCTTTCAAAAACAAAGTACACTTGAAGTGATGTCTCCAACCAAATTTCAATATAGTAAAACTTCAACAACCTGTTCTAAGTGCTAACCCAGACAGTTAAACTTATTGACCTGAGTTTTTCATAAATAATTATAGCAGGGAGAAATGACTCATTTCAAGACCCTACTTTTACTGGTTTCTTTGAAACAACCCAAGGTGATTTAATGACTTAAGATGCTATGAGCAACTCTACATAAATGCCATTATTCAAATAAACACATTCCTGGAGTTACTGGTAGATAAACATCATCAAACAGTGACTCAATTAACTCTGTGCTTGCAAAGGCAGACTAAGGGAGTTAGATCTCAGACCACAGAAAAGCGCTACGGTGATGACATGTCTTATACAGAGTTCCAGGATTCTGCTTCTATTTTCTTTGTTCCCTCTTCCTACAGTGCCTAAAACTGCTCTAAGCCATTCTATTAGCTCAGGCTGCCATAGTAAGATACCATAACCTGGGTGGCTCAACAGCAGAAATTTATTTTCTCGCAGTTATGGAGGCTGTAAGTCCTAGATCAAGGTCCAGCCTGGTCAATTTCTGGTGAGGGCTCTTTCTCTGGTTTACAGATAGTCTCCTTCTTACTATATCCTCACATGCTTTTTCTTAGGTACATGCATGCTTGAATTCCTGGAGAGAGCTAGCAAGCTCTCTAGGGTCTCTTTTTATAATGACAGTGATCCAATTAGAACAGGGCTCCACCCTCATGATTCATTCAACCTTAATTACATCCTTTCTTCAAATACAACCAGTCTGGGTGTTAGAGTTTCAACATAAGAATTTTGGAGAGACACAAATATTCAAACCTAGACAGCATATTAAAAAGCAGAGACATTACTTTGCCTACAAAGGTCCGTATAGTCAAAGCTATGGTTTTCCAGCAGTCATGTATGGATGTGAGAGCTGGACAATAAAAAAAGGCTGAGGGCCGAAGAACTGATGCCTTCAAACTGCAATGCTGGAGAAGACTATTGAGAGTCCCTTGGACTGCAAGGAGATCAAACCAGTCAATCCTAAAGGAAATCAATCCTGAATATTTATTGGAAGGACTGATGCTGAAGCTGAAGCTCCAATACTTTGGCCACCTGATGCAAAGAGCCAACTCACTGGAAAAGACCCTGATGCTAGGAAAGATTGAGGGTAGGAGAAGAAGGGGACGGCAGAGGACGGGATGGCTGGATGGCATCACCAACTCAATGGACATGAGTTTGAGCAAACTCTAGGAGACGGTGAAGGACAGGAAGCCTGGCATGCTGCAGTCCATGGGGTCACAAAGAGTCGGACATGACTGAGCAATTGAACAACAACAAACATCTAGTCCATAACACCCATAAAGAAGCAATTATCCCCCATAATGGCTAAATAAAACCTCTTCAAGTTCTTGACCCTCTACATTGATCAATTTCTCTTGCATAAATTATCCCAGGACTCACATTCTCACTGGAGAGAGTTTATAGGACAATGGTAAGTGAGCAGTGACATCAACATTCATCTTCTAAACAAACACTTCTTGGAAAGAACAGTATTTTTTATCTTGGACGAATTTGTTTGAAGCTCTTTCTCAAAGAGGAATTGGGGCTCTTTTCCAAAATTTGTATCCCACAGCCATCTGATAACACCGTTCAGTGACTACTGGGAAATGAACAAAGTGGCGACATCACAAGTAATCAAGCAGGTTATAGCAAGGAAAGCCACTTGGAAACTTTTTTTTTCCCACTTTGAAACAGAAAAATTTTCAGACATAAGTGACAAACTAAATTCAGGCCTTCCAGACTCAATTTCCACCAATCTAACCTTTAATCCTGAGAGGAAAACTCTATATAGGAAATAATGCTTAGCTTATAAAAGAGTTTATATAATTATTTCTGATTACAAAAGAAATTCATGTTAACTTTTAAATTATTAAAAAGTAGAAAGTCTAAAAAAAAAATGCCACCCCTCAATGGTAACAATTGGTTGTAACAACACTGCAATATGTAACTTTGTATCCCAATTCTTCACTTCTTGAATTTTCTCATTTTAAAACTAATTAGCATATTTTTACATAATTTATACATAATATTTCCTCTTCTAACTTGGGGCCAAGAACGTAAATGGTTGGTTTTCTGAATCAATTTATATAAACTATGAATGGGAATATTAAATGAAATGTAGGATGCAATTAATACAAATATGATTTTCCTGGGGGGAAAAAATTGAGGAAGGGGCTAAGGGCTAACTTTTACCCTTATGCGAAGTTTTTATAGGAACCCTCATACCTTGTTGTTAGTGTTCATTATCCACATTTCTGGAGAAAACTCTCAGACATTTTTCTTCTTTTGGCTCTTTACAGAACTGCTTATGCATGTTTGGATTTTCTTATTTCATTGAGAGCCTGGCTAAACCCTAAGCTTATTATGGAAGCCCCCCAGATCTTCAACCCATTCCGGACATCCTTCGAGAAAGGCCAAGGCTTCCTCCTCTTCCCAGGATAGTAAGTACTGTTTTCTCCAGGACCTGCGTTAGGGCTATTTTTAGTTGCCTCACACAAATTCAGGCTTCTCAGGTGGCTCAGTGGTAAAGAATCCACCTGCAGTGCAAAAGACACAGGAAGACACAGGTTCCATACCTGGGTGAGGAAGATCCCCTGGAGGAAGAAACGGGAACCCACTCCAGTACTCTTGCCTGGGAAATCCCAAGGACAGAGGAGCCTGGCAGGCTATAGTCTGTGGGTGGCAAAACAGTAGGGCACTACTGAGTGACTAAACAACAACAACATACAAATATATGCCCTCGGCCCCAACACGTTCACCCCTGGTCACCAAGGCAGAGATGATCTTTTTCATTCTGGAGGAAAAAAACACCTAATCTCTGCATTTCTGCTTAAAGATTTCAGGGAGACATGTTTAGAGAAATAACTTTCCTGTAGTCCAGTGGTTAAGATTCCACACTTCCAAAGCAGGGGGAACAAGTTTGAATCCTCGTCAGGAAACTAAGATCTCAAATGTTGTGCAGCACAGCCAAAAAAACAAAACAATAATAGATTACCTTTATTTTAAAAATACCCAGTTAACACTAACATAAAATGGAACAATAAATTGCTTGGTTTAAGAAAACAGTTCACAACTTGGGGGAGGAATGGTTATCAAATTCACCCAAGAAGACATGCAAATTTCATAACCAGAAGGGTTCTCACCAGCCTCAATCCCACTAACTTCCCCTTTCTGGCACACACACAGGGGTCATGAATGGGGGTGGAAAACAAATACAAAAGTGTGACTGGCAATTTCCCAAAGCCTTCTATATCAATGTTATGTTTTCTCTCTTCTTCCCCAGCTGAGAAGCAGCCATGTTTTAGTTCATTACAGAGTGACAGATGCCTATTTCTGGATTTAGTTGCTTTTCTTCTTCGATAGGGACACAAATGTGATCCTGACTGATGCAACCTGAGTCTTGAACCTTCCTGCGATACCAAAGCCAGGGCTAAACATAAAGGAGTATGTTCAGGCCCACTTACAAGTCTTCCTTCCTGGAAGAGGTGCACAGCTCCAATCCAAGTTCTCAGTGATAAGCCATCCTGTACCATGAAAAACTGTTGGTTGCTAAGTCGTGTCCAACTCTTTGCAACTCCACAGACTGTAGCCTGCCAGGCTCCTCTGTCCCTGGAATTCTCCAGGTATTGCAGGCAAATTCTTTACCATCTGAGCCACCAGGGAAGCCCTCCATCCTGTACCATGTGTGAAAGTATGAAAGTACAGTCGTTCAGCCATGGCTGACTCTTTGCAACCCTATGGACTGTAGCCCACCAGGCTCCTCTGTCCATGGAATTCTCCGGGCAAGAGTACTGGAGTGGGTAGCCATTCCCTTCTCCAGAGGATCTTCCTGACCCAGGGATTGAACCCAGGTCTCATGCATTGTAAGTGGATTCTTTATGGTCTGAGCCACCAAGGAAATTGCACCATGGTTTACAGCAATTAAGATGAGATGATCTCTTATCCCATTACTTCTTCCTCTGTACCCAACAGACTGCAAGCAAAACTATCAATATAGTATCCAGCATGCCTTGTTGCTGCAGTACTTCATAGGTGCCCATGAAATCACACTTTGTATGAAGGCCACAGTACACCTGTCAAAGCCAGAACGATGTCCTCAAAGACTCTTTCCACCCACCCACCTTCCTGCCCCAGCTGTTTCTACACATGGTCATCTCTCATACAAAGATGAGATGGAATGAGAGGAACTAGAGATACCTCAGGTGGTGAAGGACACACTCCATGTTGAAGGTATTGACCTGGCCTCAAACTTGGTGATGGTAGAGAGGGGCAATGGGTCTTCCTGCCCAGGTCACTGAGGTCCCTGAAGCTTCTCTGTTAAGGAGGGAAAGCAGAGGGAAGCCACCAACTGGTTTTCACAATGTAGTTGCACCTGCCTTGGAGAAACTGCTCCTGAATTTGGCAGTTGGTTTTCTGTCAGACTTCATTTCTAATATCATTAATGTCTGCCTCTTTGTGTACATCTATCAGTATTTCAGTGGGAGGCTATGACAGGCTACATTAGGAAAAAGGAACATAAAGCTATCTTAAGCTGGAATCCCTCACTTCAAATCACATATTTTTTTCAGGAGTACAGTGGTGTAACTTTAAGAATTCTAAATCTGACCTTGTGGTTCCTAAGATGTATTACACACACATACACACACAGTCTGTAGGCACAAATACAGTGCTTTGGGTATCTGAGCATTTTCCCATTTCCAGATGTGTGTATACACTTAGATGCTGTTTGAGGGATATATAAATCATGTTTGTTGAAATACTGTTTGTGGTTTCTGTTTTTCAACATCCTGCTGGGGAAATCTCACAAACATGCAAAATCCGGCATGAGACATTTGCTTCAGAAAGAATTGTCAGAGAAACAGAAGTAACTTATGCCTTAACCAGGCAATGCACCAATGGGAAGCAAGAAAAAACCATGAAATCTAGCTTCCTACCAACTCGACATGACAGCTAATCGTTCTTATTTTATAGTCCCCAGATATCCGTATTAATAAAGTGCTTCGAGATGACTGCTCTTGGAAAGTTCAGGCTCTATCACTTTAAAACTTAGACAAGCAGACTACTTAATCAAAATCAATACAATTAATAAAGTGGAATGCTTCAGTTATCACACCTAAATCAAATGACTCTCTAATCATGCTCTTTAGTCTATAACCTCTCTCCTATTCCTGTCTATGAAGATATCGCCACCTGCATGTTTGATGGGGACGGCCAACTCTAGGAAGCCAAACAAAATTCTTAATCCTATGCTATAAACCAGCCCCATCTGCAAAAACATCTCTTTTGTTGAATGGCACCTATGTTCACCTGGGGCTTCCCTGGTGGATCAGTGGTAAAGAACTCATCTGCCAATGCAGGAGACTCATTGGGTCGGGAAGATACCCTGGAGAAAGAAATGGTAAGTTGCCTGGCTCGGGAAGATAGCCTGGAGAAAGAAATGGTAAGTTGCCCACTTCAGTATTCTTGCCTGGGAAACTCGATGGACCCAGGAGCCTGGCGGGTTATGGTTCATGGGGTCACAAGAGAGTTGGACACAACTTGGCAACTAAACAACAACAATCTATGTTCCCCAACTTGTCCAAGCCAGAAATCAGGAAGATATCCGAAACTTCTTCCTTCCCCTAACTCCTCACATTCAATGATACGCCCTATTTTTCCATCTTCCAAACATCTTAGATTTATCCACATTCCACCATGCAGGACTGCTCACCTGGTTCAGGAACTTATCTCTTAACCTCATCTACTGCAATAATCTTTCTTAGATCACCTTTATGTCACCTCCATCATCCAGAAGCAACAATGTGCATGCTTTAAAGGTGCATAATGCTCATATTTCCAACCAGGAGGAATTTTTCAAAAAAGAATTTGCTGGTAATCTTTATATTCTAACAATTCTCACCTGTGCTTAATTGTTGACTACATCTTCTCTATATGCTACACATTAACTACCATCTTCTCTATAATGCTATGCATTTTATGGAATTTCAATCACTATCCATGTTTCATTTATTTTGTCACCTGACACTAGGTACATGGAATGTATTTTTTTTTTTTTTACTTTTTTTTTTCCTTAAACATTGACCATTTTGAAAATTGTTACTGAATTTGTTGCAATATTGTTTGTTTTATGTTTTGGCTGCAAGGCATGTGGGATCTTAGCTCCCTGACCAGGGATGGAACCTGTATCCCCAGGATAGGAAGGCTAGGTCTTAACCCCTGCACTGCCTGAGAGGTCTCCTGGAATGTATTTTAGAAATAGCATGATTTATGGAAGTCTTTCATTTTATGACTATAAGTATTCTGCTGTGCTGATAATCAAACGTGATTCAACTATTCCTATACTGGAACTGATGTTGTTTCACAGACCACATGGCAAAGAATAACTGTGCATAAAGTGTTTTGCCACTATTGATTTTTTTTTCATGCAGACTTTGAGGGGTGGAATTACTGATTCAAACTCCTGTTTTTGACCATCATGTTAGGCAACACAGCAGAGTGGCTAAGAAAGCACACTCTAAGACTTTTGAGGTTCCAATCCTAGTTCCACCACTTCCTGCATGATCTTAGACAACTTACTTAACCTCTCTATGACTCAGTTTCCTGTAAAATGAATGAAAACTGAACCTTCCCTTATGGAGCTGTCACGAGGATTAGACAGAAAACACATGACAAGCTCTCAGAACAAAGCTTGGTGAAAAGCAAGTGCTCCACAAAGCCTATTTTACATATTTATACACACACACACACACACACATACATACACCTTCATTTCCAAAAGGATTACGTTAATATTTAACATAACCAGTAGGATACTGCATATCAGTTTTACTGCAACTCTGTCACCAAAAGGCATTAACACTATTTTTGGTAATTCTTACTTAGTAAATATCCAGTGTATCTTAGCACACATTTTTTTTTAAATGCCAAAGAGTGAAACAGTTGTTCCTTAAGTACATTTATAGTGCTTAAATAAAAATAGCTTGGGGGACATTACTTATTTATTCTTTAGTACTCTGACCAAATAAGCTTACCAGTTTATGTTTTTAAGAAAACAAGTTACATGAGTTGCCTTGTTTCTTCTAATAATGATCAGCAATACATAAAAGGATGGAAAAGAATGGTGTGGGTAACCCTTCAATTGGCAAGAAATTAATAGCTCATTAGATTCATTCTTCTGCTATAGTGGCCAGAGATCATTGTCAAAGGAAATTATATATATATAAAAATCCAAAATTGGTCATTATGCAGTTGATCCCAGCCCTTGTCAAAAAGACCCTAGCAGAAAGACACACATAACCTGAAAGAAACAATTTATGCAATGCATGTGATGGTTTTGGATACTTGTTCCATAGTTAATGAGAAATATTATATAAAAAGACAAACTTTGACTTATATTAGAAGAAAAAAGTATGATTAAAGTCTAAGTTTAAATACAAATACATATTTGTCAAAAAACAACAACATAATGAATGAACTTAACTAGAAACCCAACAAGGCCTAAATTCCAGTGCTTCCTGTATCACAAATGAGGTATCTAGGGCAGTGCTATTCAAACTATCGGTGAGGACCCACTGAGTCATTAAGTAAAGTTAGTGACAATCTTTTTAAGTTTATAAATAAATTTATTTTATTGCAGCATACCTGACACACAACATTCTATTAGTTTCAGGTGTACAACATAACGATTTGGCTGCTGTATGTATGTATTTTTAAATGAAAAAGAACAGGAGGTCACAGAAAGTATGAGTAAATACTGTTTCACTTTTATGTGTAGGGTGGTCCTGGGTGGTGCTGGTGTCAGGAAATGAAATGAATTTCCTATTATGGATGACAGTTAAACAATATCAAAATTCAAGAGTACCTCATTTTACTATGCTTCACAGATACTGCATTTGTTACAAATGGAAAGTGTGTAGCAACAACCTTGCATTGTCAGATGATGGCTTGCGATTTCTCTTTTTATTTATTTATTTATTTGCTGTTTTTGTTTTTAAATTAAGGTATATACCTAGTTTTTAAAACGTAACACTATTGCACTCTTAAAAGACTACAATATAGTGTAAACATAACCTATTTGCACTAGGAAACCAAAAAATTTGTGTGATTCACTCTATTGTGATAATTTGCTTCATTGCAATGGTCTAGAACCAAAACTGCAATATCTCGAACGCATGCCTGTAAGTCATTTAATCTCTGTGAAGTTGTTTCCTTATCTCTTAAATGGAAAGTATTGTACTTCAGAGAGTAGATTCAAATAAAATAATTTCACATCTTTTTAACTATAAAACATTGCATTAATATGTTAAGGTTATAGCATTATGGCTGGATTCCTTAGAGTTAGTTTAATGTTTCTCTGCTGTATAAGTTCACAACATAAAATCACTATGCTAGAACTTGGACATACTGTATCAAAGATAATTCTGCAAATGTAGTCTGCTGAAAAAAATGGAGCTAGAGACAGGAAATTCTTAAGTTTTTTGAAATTGTTATAATCTCCATTGTAATTCTGACTATACAGCCTCTGGGGAAAAAAATAAGACTAAAGAAGAAAGGCAGTATCTCAGTGTCACTGTGGGGCCTTATGAAAGAATCATCACTTATGAGACTGACCAAAAGGGGGATATGTTTACAGGCTATTCCCAGAGGAGGTCAGATCATGAATGTAAGCTGCCATCTCACTGTCTGCACAGCCCTTCAGTGATACTTTACTTGCAGGTATAAATCACTGCTCTTTGCTTCCCACTGAAAGTTTAGAATCCTGTGCCAGTCTCTAAATGCCACAAACAATTCCAGGCAGCACATCTTTATCTAGCTACACATGTTATCTGCACACATCATGGTACCACAAGATAAGAAACATCTCTCAAGACTGCCAGCTAACAAAATTGAAAACAGCTAAGACGAAAGGTACACTCCCTCATAACTCTTCCACACAGGCTACCAATAAAGCACGCTTCTGAAGGAAAAGACATTGTAAAGATCCTGAGGAAATAAGAGATGTTACCTCTCCCCATAAAAATAGAAGGACTTTTAAAAGGAACAGAATTCCTACTTTGCTGTTGTTTAGTTACTAAGTCATGGCCAACTCTTTTGTGACCCCATGGACTGTAGCCCACCAGGCTCCTCTGTCCATGGGATTTCCAGGCAAGAATACTGGAGTGGGTTGCCATTTCCTTCTCCAGGGGATCTTCCCAACCCAGGGATCAAACCCACATCTCCTGCTTGGCAGGTAGATTCTTTACCACTGAGCCAACTAGGAAGCCTGAATTCCTACTTAGATGATTTTAAAAACCACTTTAGGATAAGTTGAAGACAGGAATGTTTGTGAAGACTCAGTGATATGGATATGATGACACTTCATTTTTTAAATGATATCTGTGACCTTCAGATCAGTTTGTTCTGAGTTTTGTTTCCTGTAAGCCTTAGGGATTTTTTTGCACTGATCAATCCAGCCCACATTACCCCTCTAAGCCTAACCGGGTTCACAAATGTAAAACATCTGGCCCGGTTGAGAGGCTCAGTTTGTAGCTCACAAAGGCTCACGGGCTCACCTGGGAATGCTGCACGCATGCCTTCTGAGCAAATGAATGTAGAAACAGATCTGCAATGGCCCTAACTTTCTCTGTGACTAATTCCCATCACTTTAAGTGAGGAGGGGACGGGGACTGTGACAGATGAGGATGTATAGAAGGCAGATAGTGTGAGGAAAGTTGTCAGGGGGTGATCAAGAATGTTTTAGTCACTGCCCATGGAGTTCCTCCTAGAGAGAGAGAATCAAACAGCCTGAATCAGCTTGGTTCTGGCAGCGTGCCAGGTAGCTTTTGCTTACCTGTGATCTTAGTTGAAAACCATGTGGGATGTGTCATAGCAAAAGTGCCTTTCTCATTACAATCTCAACACAATGGAAATATCTTCCTAACCAAAGGACACACTCGTTTGGAAGAACTCCACAGAATTAATACTGAGAAGAACCTTGGCTATTCTTCGACTGTGTGTTGAGACCCTGTGTTAAGTGACTTACCTTAGGTCACACAACTGGCAGCAAGCACTGTCTTGACTAAGACCAAGAGCTAAACAGGCTCTCCCAAGATAAAATATGTCTACAGTTGTGCCTATTAACACGCTTTCAAAGAGACAAGGTTCCTTACTACTCAGAACTTTAGTTTAATCATTATACCTGTCCACTACCCTAGAACACTTAGATATATGACTAAGTATGCATTGTTTTAAGACCATTCATCAATTAAATGGATGGGATAGTGCCCACACATCAGTTGAAAAGGAATTCCTATCTCTGATACATCTTACTACAGGTATGAAATTTAAGTAATTTTATCCATGTTTATAGTATGTTGCTTGAGACTGAAACAATAATATATAAAGATACATAATTCTCTCATAAATAATGAGAGATAAGTATGTTAGAAATATACAATGTGCATGGAAACTTCAAGCATTCAAACTTACAAAGACAGATTTATATCAAAGAATAAGGAAATTGATTTACTACTACACCTGATATCAGCAAAACATCTGTGCCCATAAAATAAATTTGAGTTTTTATAAAAAACTAGAAAGAAAAGCACATACAGTAACCAAGTTTATTAAAAAAAAAAAAAAAAAAAACGTAGAGCATGTGTGTTTTAGTTGTTCAGTATAAGCAACTACAAATAGTCCTTTCTGTGGTGAGAAATAAAGTCCACATAAGAATCCCTGCAAAATTTTCACCACACACACACATGTAACAGATGGAGTCTAAAAAACAGCTAAACATTTCATAAGCCAAATGCTCAAAAATTAATAATATAAGATGGTAACAATCCTGTATTATATTGCATACATGAGCACAACAGATCCCCGCCCTCTGCTTTCACCTCTCATCTCATCCCACCTTTCTCCAAATGTGTGCTCACCCATCTACATCCCCTACTCTGCAACCAAATCACAACTACCCAAAGGCGAGGTGTCTGCTGCAGCCCAAAACACTTGACTGATAACATCCGGTTTGCCATTCCAGGAAATCCCAGAGTGTGTTTTAATCCTCTGCCCACAGCTTGCAAAAGAAAAACGAGAGAGGATCTAATCGATACCAGCACCCCAGCTGTGACCTGGCACATAAAGAAATCAAGAAAATAAATCCCATCCATAATCTGTATAATTTAACACTTGGAAGAAAGCAACATCTGGGATCAACTCCAAGCGGGACAGTGCTGCTGGCCATGTCTGTGCTTCCTGCACTGAGTGCTAAGCCGGTGACAAGGGGACACTCCACGTCCTCAACACTTCAGCAAAAACAATGTCTCTTCCTAATAAGTAATCTACACCCAAAAATGAGGCAGGTGAAGAGAAGGAAACATCTTCTCCTTGCCGGTTGAGCACCTGATAAAGGCTCCCCTTACATTTCAAAGAAAGGGAAAACTGGAACTCCTTCCCAAAGGTGGGTTCTGGGCAATCTATTGTCTTGCTGACCAGTCAAAATCCAAAATGAAAGCTCATATAATACAGGGGAATGACTTTGTTTAATCATACAGCCCTTTCAGGACACTCCAAAGTCCTATTCCCAGGTGAAGCTGGGGGGGGGAAATCCCCTGTAATTATGACTCCCTCGAAAGGCTTTCCAGATTTTTTAAATTACAGGAAAATGAACATAAGCAGATACCTACATATCATCTAAATCACTAGATCTACACCCAATTTTTAAAAAAGTAAACCAATAACCAGGACAGGGCATTATAGGAAACTATATATTATGTTTCCTTAATACTATATATTAAGTATTATATCATAATACTTTCTCTGTCAAACCTTCTGAGAGGTTATAATTGCATTTGGCTGCTTCAGGCTTGTCAGAGAGCCTTCCTTTTTAATAGTCGCAACCTAAAAGGAGTAACTGTCAAGGGGCGACCCAGCTGAAATCAAACAACAAAAACGGGAACTGTAATCCGCCTGAAATGGGAGGAGGGAAAGGAAGGGAGACTCCTGTATTCATCCGTCAATATTAATGTCCTTTGTTGTTCACCTTTACACAGAACAGCGAGCGCTACCCTGCTCCTTTTCCTCCTAAAGGAAAAGGATAGTGTCAAGGTAGTCTTTCCTAAAAGCTGTCTCGTTGCCTCGAAGACCCAAGCTTTCGGAGTCTCTCTCCCCATTAACACTCCACAGCTGTCCTCCAGCACCACCCCCACCATGAGCAGAGAGGGTGGTCAGAAGTAAAAACATTGCTGAAATACCCGTTCCCCTCCAAAGACCAAAGAGCAGAGCGGCGCAGATGTTGAAATTTACTAACCCCCGCCCCACCGCCTCTCCGAGCGCGCACACACACCGGGTAACCCGGGATGGGAGGGAGGAGGAAGGCTCGGGCCAGACTGTCAGAGCGGCTCTTCTGAGGACGGTGCCACATTCCGCACTCCGGGAATGTGGAAGGCAGAGGGAAGGTTCTGCGCCTCCCTTCTGTTTTGGGGATGTTCTCTCTCCGCGACTGTTGTCTCCCTCTCCACCCTGGGAAGTCGTTGCAGCCCTTGCCATCTTTAAGGTAAAGGAGAAGGAGGGAGAGGAAAGCCGTCCGTTCTCCTCTTCCAACTTGACACACACGCCCGGTAGCCACTCCAAACTCCGCAGGCAGAGCCCGCAGCAGGCGGGCTGGCCGCGCGCTCCCCGCAGCCGTCCCGGCGCTCCCTCCGGGAGCCCGTGCCGAGAGCTCCCATCCGGCGTTGAGGGGCGAGACCCCGACGCGCAACCCTCTTCCAGGAGGTGGCTGAGCAAAGCCCCTAACTCGCAGCGCGATGCCAGAATTAGGCATTTGCAGCCGGGCTGAGAGAGAGGGGCACGGGGGCAAGGACGCGAAATTCGCACTCGCTCGGACTAGGACAAGAGCAGAATAAAAGTTCGCCCCGCGGAGACTCACCCACGCCGTATTTCTCGTGCTCCGTAGGTATCCACATGGCTAAACAGGGGTCCGGGGTCTTCAGGCTTTGTAATCCCCGCGCCCCTTCTCCGGCTCACAACAATGCACAGCTCCCGAGTAGTGGCTGCAGCGCTGGAGCCCCGCGGCTCCGCGCGGGCTGCGGTCGCTGGGCAGGGTCTGCGCTGGAGGCTCCCGAGCCCAGCGTTGACACTGCGCGGCCGAGGCTGCGCCGCCCGCCGCTCTCCCGGCGGTGGCTGCTCAGAGTCCTCCGACGCGCTCCCGGGAACCCGGAGGCGCAGTCATTGTTCTGATTCACTGAACTAAGCGAACACGCCGGGGCACTCTCCGGCGCACCCCCGCCCGTCAGCGCCTCTTCTAGCCCTCCCTGCCGAGCGCCCTGCAGCACGCTGGGAACTGTAGTTCTGCAACAGCTCCATCCCGGAAGGAGGAGGGGAGTTAGCGGCTAGGGGCGGGACTACGTCCCGCTCGCCACGTTCTATTGGTCCAGATCGTGACGGCGCGGAGTGGGCGTGGAGGAAATGCCGCGTCAGAGAGGGAATTCGTTTCCAATCGCGTTTCCATTGGTCCCGCGCCTGTTCTGCGGCCCTCTTTTTTTTTTTTTTTTTCCTCAGCCGAGTAATGGCTGCTCCCAAGACCCAGGGGGCTGCTACCCAAGGGGAGGACAGTGATGGCAACCGTGGTGGAGCCGGAGGTGTCAGTTATGAGGGTGAGTACGGTGCCTCTGAGGTGCAAATGGTTTTTTGTCTTCGTTTCTTTCCAACCTGGAATACAGCTGACTGCTGGACAGACCTCAGCTCCGTCCAGCCACTTGAGCGCGAAGGGGCCACGGGTGGAGCCCCGCGGGACAGGAGGGGGTGAGAGGAAGCTACTTACTGGAGACTGTCTGGGAGGGAAGAGAAAATGGGATGAAATGGCCTTATCCGCAGCCCCGGAAGTTCCCTGGGTTCTGTCCTACGTTTGGAGCTCCCACCTTTACTCTCGCTGCCGAGTGGGCGTGGGGCAAGGTTTGCGCGTGTGTGATTGTAACTCTGGAATTAGCTGACCTCTTTCCTCGCCAGTAGTCTACCCTCGCCTCGGTTTGCTTGGTTTGGCCTCGAGAGATAGGTTTTATTTGGGTTCAGGCGGATTATCATTTGCAGACTGGTTGGTCACTCGACAGATTTTTCTCAGTTGTTGTCTGGAGCAGCCTCTGAAGGGAAAGTCTGCATGACTCTCACAGCTTCTTCCCCTGTCAACTGCCCCGGGCGTTCTCTAGGATTGAACGTAGAGCCTGGAAGATCTTCCCAAACTCTGGGTCCTTAGAGCAATAGGAAAGGAAATGGTAATTTG
Organism: Bos indicus; assembly: GCF_029378745.1. NCBI lineage: Eukaryota > Metazoa > Chordata > Mammalia > Artiodactyla > Bovidae > Bos > Bos indicus. Next base: position 56,462,732 of record NC_091763.1, on the reverse strand, counting down.
TAGTCATGGCTTCAAAGAAAGTCATCACAGCTACTTTGGCTTTGCTTGACTTTCCGGTTGTCTTCTGACCCAGTATAGAGAGCGAAAATAAAACTTTGAAAGCTGCGGAAGAGGTTATCTTTAGAATCCCTAGCCCCTTTCTTTTGTTGTTCTATCCATCTATCATCTATCCATTTATCAATGAGTCCTATCCGACTCTTTGCATCCCCATGGACTGCAGCACTCGGGGCTTCCCTGTCTTTAACTGTTTCCCTGAGTTTGCTCAAACACATGTCCATTGAGTCATTGATGCCATCCAACCATCTCATACTTTGTCGCCCCCTTCTCCTCATGCCCTCGGTCTTTCCCAGCATTAGGGGCTTTTCCAGTGAGTCAGCTCTTTGCATCAGGTGGCCGAAGTATTGGAACTTCAGCATCAGTCCTTCCAATGAATATTTTGGGTTGATTTCCTTTAGGATTGACTGGTTTGATCTGCTTGCAGTCCAAGGGACTCTCAAGGGTCTTCTCCAGTTCCACAGTTTGAAAGTATCAATTCTTTGACCCTCAGCCTTCTTTATGCTCACATCCATACATGACTACTGGAAAAACCACAGACAGACCTTTGTCAGTAAAGTGATGTCTCTGCTTTTTAATACACTGTCTAGTGTGTCATAGTTGTATCCTTATAGTCTGTGTATCACCAACATTACTCCCTTCTCTTTTGGTCTGATACATAATTTTTAACATAGCTAGTTGTCTTTTTCCTTTTGATTTTTTTTTTTGTTTGGCCACACCGTGCAGCTTGCAGGGGCTTAGTTCCTTGACCAGGGACCCAGTCTAGGTCTGCTGCAGTGGAAACTGCCCTCTGCAGAGTCTTATCCACTGGACTGCCAGGGAAGTCTGTTGATGTTTTTTCAGTTAGGTCAGTTTATTTCTTTTCCTAGTTTCTTGTCTTGTCACACCGAAAACTTAGAGTGATAGACTAAAGGGTACAGTATAACAGACAAGTTACAGTTCAGTTTGGCTCAAGCAGACATCTTTTATTAGACAGACACTCCTAAAACATGGGAGCAGACTGACTCCAAGGGAGCTCTCCTCTTCCTTCCTGTTGATCCTGTTTGATGTCCCACTTTCATACTTCCATGCTCTTCCTTTTGCCTATGGTGTGTGCAAAGTAGAACTTGTACCCACCACCAGTCCATGAAGGGGAATACAAATGGGCATATACTCAAGGCTGATTGACAATTTTAAGTTATGTAATAGCAGGCTATGTTGTTTACGTCTTCTCACAATTCAGTCTGTTATGATTAGATGTAGAATGTTCATGAGCCCTTACTGGGCTCCTAATCCTAAGTGCCTAAGGTTACTTGGAGAAGCCCCTTGTTTATTTTGTATCCACTCTCTGTGTGCCTAGGGCACATGAGCAAGAGTTGAAAAGTCTCTGGTTATTTTGTAGTGTATCTATGAGCTCCAGCTTGCATCCCTTTCAGCCAGGCCTCCCTTGTTGCTCATGTCTAACTTCCTAACATAACAAATGTGGTTTCAGGCTTAAATTTGGTTCTTCATCCTTGTCATTGGTTCTTTTTTTTGTTAATTTCTTGCTTTGTGCTTTCATGGTTAAATTGACATTTAGTCTTAAATTTTTGTCTTAGCACAGAATTAGTGCTACTTCTTCTCACTTCAATGAAACCCCTAGTTCTGAAATTATTTCAGTACCTCTTTGGAGAAATTTTTAGTAAGCTCCATTCTTAAATATTGTGTTATATTCATACCCTAAACAGTTCATTTGGGGATATGCCACATAGTCAACTCTTATTTTTGGAGAAGGCAGTGGCACCCCACTCCAGTACTCTTGCCTGGAGAATCCCATGGACAGAGGAGCCTGGTAGGCTGCGGTCCATGGGGGTCACTGAGGGTCAGACATGACTGAGCGGCTTCACTTTCACTTTCCACTTTCATGCATTGGAGAAGGAAATAGCAACCCACTCCAGTGTTCTTGCCTGGAGAATCCCAGGAATGGGGGAACCTGGTGGGCTGCAGTCTCTGGGGTTGCACAGGGTCGGACACAACTGAAGCAGCAGCAGCCCTTATCTTATAGTAACATACTAAAGATTTTCCAGATTCTCAAAGTTCCAAAAGGCTACCTGTTTAACATTTGAAGGTGGAACCTTTGGTAAATTTATCTCACAAAGTAACTCATAAAAAAGAAAATTGGGTATGCCTTTCAAAAGCATTGTGTGACTTTTAAGTACATTAGTCATTTTAAAATTATAAAACTTTTAATCATCAAGAGTTCAAACCATTCAGAGGTGTGTAACGTAAAAAAATCAAAGTTCCTGCACCATACACAGTCTCAGTCCCAAAGTAACAATTCTTGGGGGTTTGGTAAGTATTCTTTTCAATAAATTTTATGTATGACACGCATCTGTATGGTTTTGATTTCCTTTGAATAAAAAAGGATCATTCAGTGTAAGCTTAAAGATCTGCCACCTTCTTTCTTCCAGTATTCTATTATAGACATTCTTCCATGTCAATACATCTGCTGCTTCATTCTTTTTAAGAACTGTGCCCGTAGTATTCCATGATATGAATGCACCATATGTTAACCATTCCTCTGTTAATGAACATGTAAGTGTAGCTTTAGTTTTTCACTAATGTAGTGAACAGCTCTACATACGTATCCTTGTCCACTGGATGTATATATATTGAGAAATTAGGTCAAAGGTGACACATGTTTATAATTGTGATAGATGTCAGATTTTCCCCTTCAATGGTGAGTAGACATTCCCACCAGTAATAATATGAGTATCCTTTTCTCCCAGGGACGGGGGAGCCTGGTGGGCTGCCGTCTATGGGGTCACACAGAGTCGGACATGACCGAAGTGACTTAGCAGCAGCATCCTTTTCTCCAGATCCTTACAAAACTGTGATGACCATCATTAATTCAGGATCAATGTTTAGATGACTATTAGAGTGAATTGAGTATCTGATGGAAAGCGTAATTTTCAGTTCAGTTCAGTCGCTCAGTCGTGTCTGACTCTTTGCGACCCCATGAATCGAAGCATGCCAGGCCTCCCTGTCCATCACCAACTCCCGGAGTTCACTCAAACTCACGTCCATCGAGTCAGTGATGCCATCTAGCCATCTCATCCTCCATCGACCCCTTCTCCTCCTGCCCCCAATCCCTCCCAGCATCAGAGTCTTTTCCAGTGAGTCAACTCTTCACACGAGGTGGCCAAAGTACTGGAGTTTCAGCTTTAGCATCATTCCTTCCAAAGAAATCCCAGGGCTGATCTCCTTCAGAATGGACTGGTTGGATCTCCTTGCAGTCCAAGGGACTCTCAAGAGTCTTCTCCAACACCACAGTTCAAAAGCATCAATTCTTCAGCACTCAGCCTTCTTCACAGTCCAACTCTCACATCCATACATGACCACAGGAAAAACCATAGCCTTAACTAAATGGACCTTTGTTGGCAAAGTAATGTCTCTGCTTTTGAATATGCTATCTAGGTTGGTCATAACTTTCCTTCCAAGGAGTATGTGTCTTTTAATTTCATGGCTGCAGTCACCATCTGCAGTGATTTTGGAGCCCCCCAAAAATAAAGTCTGACACTGTTTCCACTGTTTCCCCATCTATTTGCCATGAAGTGATGGGACCGGATGCCATAATCTTCATTTTCTGAATGTTGAGCTTTAAGCCAACTTTTTCACTCTCCACTTTCACTTGCATCAAGAGGCTTTTGAGTTCCTCTTCACTTTCTGCCATAAGGGTGGTGTCATCTGCATGTCTGAGGTTATTGATATTTCTCCCAGCAATCTTGATTCCAGCTTCTGTTTCTTCCAGTCCAGCGTTTCTCATGATGTACTCTGCATATAAGTTAAATAAGCAGGGTGACAATATACAGCCTTGATGTACTCCTTTCCCTATTTAGAACCAGTCTGTTGTTCCATGTCCAGTTCTAACTGTTGCTTCCTGACCTGCATACAGATTTTAGATTCCAGTTTATTTTCAACGAAAGTATTGAGCAGTGAATTTGCTATCTGAACCAGAAAAGAATTCTTCACCCTGATTCAGAACTGTCCAGTAGTCTCACTAATGGTTGGTTTTTAGGTCATAAGGTAAAGCTGTCATTAAAAATTCCTTTGATAACCCATGTATCGTGTGACTTTATCCACATTCTTTTCAAAGTCTATGAAGTGTGATACAAATTTTGGGTGAAACTACAGATGTTAAAAGTATGCATATTCATATTTTTTGTTAAGCAGCCAGTTCGGTTATCAATTATGTCTTTCCCTGTAAAAATCTTTAATTTCTTGAAAACTGTCTCTTTTAAGAGGTTTCCCTCTAATTCTAATAAAAATGTCCATCTGTGTGTTTAATATTCTGGGGCAGAAGGGACTGTGGAGTCTTTTTATAGAAACCCTAGCAATTGTGCAAGATTTCTGCTGGAATGAGTCGCTTTGTGGTGTGCAGGCAGGTGTGACACCTTCCACACCTTCTGTGTGCCAGACTCCATCTTCCTTCAGGGAATCCTCTGATTGTGCACACCACCACCTTCCAAACATTCGAACAGTGACTGGGACTTCATGTTTTTCCAGGAAACTGGGAACAGATAATAAATAGACTCAACATTTCTCACATTTGGGGAGGTTACTGGGGAAATTTTTCTGATGGAGGTGATTTCTTCTGACAGTTAATCTGTGCTTTCATACTGTAGCATTCTGATAGAGTCAACTTTTTTCCCTACAAATGCATGCCCAGGAGATGATCATCAGGATAATGCTTCTTTGGACCTACAATGCATATCCCCCAAGCTCCAAACTTTGCTTTTGGGACCAAAACCAGGTCTTTTGTTTTTGTCTGCTTGACCCTGTTCTTGTCATCTTGTCAGTGTTTAGTAAATGTTTGACCAAAACTGAATTCTAGCCTGGATGATTGCAGAACCTTCATATTGATATCACTGATTCTTGATTTTGCTGTTCTTAATCCACCTTCCAAAACTCAAATGTATTCATGGATCTTCACTTCACATCTTCAGTGTAACTCTAACGCATTGCATTTAGGGTTCTTAATCTACGTTTCCAGCCTCATTGTCAGACACCCTTCTTCCCTTCCCAAATCTCCATTATCACACTTAACATATAATTATTTGTTGGCAATTTTGTCTACACCAGTAGACTGTGAACTTCTTGAGGGTAAGAGGTGTCTTATTTTATTTTTATACATCCAGTGCTTATCAGAACTGTGTGTAGTAAACATTCTATAGTAATTTGATGATTAGAATCTGTTTGAAACTCATCCAAAGTGCTTAAAATGACTGCTGTTTTAAGCAGAGGAATTGAAGAAGAATAGAAAACTGTGTAGATGTTGTGTGCTTGTGAAAGTTATACATACTAATGGGAAAATGTAGAATATCATCATGAAGTGTCAACTTGGTCAGAGTAATCACAGTTAGCATTTTAGCATAGTTTTTCAGTCTTTTTTTAAGTGAAGGGTTAGTTTTTAGATAATGATTAAATTTTTGAAAAAATGCTTCGGATCTGTCCTTTATAACCTTGAACTCATAACTGAGTGAACTACTACACAGACCTTGAAATCTGTCTTCCATTATCTGTGTGGCTGTTACCCAGTTTTCCACAGGTTGTCATCTTTCAGAATTACAGCCTAAGTCCAGTCTCATATATTTGACATGACAGTGGAAGGAAGACTAGAGCCTATCTTGGAAAAACTGTATTTAAATTTCAATTCTGACATTTAGTAGCTGTGTGGTAGATTTATTGCACATTTGCTACATTTATGAAAACATAGCTCTAATACCTACCTTGCAGAGTTTGTGATTATTTCATTGAATTTTATATTTATGAAAGACTGATATACTTCCTTTTATAAAGTTGGAAATCAGTAAACATTAGTTGAATTTAAAGATATGCCTAATTGAACTGTAAAACTGCCTATTCTGATTCACTTAGAAGCAATCCACATTATGGTGTAACCAAGGGGAAGCGTAGGAATGTAGTGGTGATAACTGCTTAGGCTGCTCATGCATTCTTAGGGCTTGTCAGAGTGTCTGTTGGTGCTCTGTACTGGTATTGCAACTATGTGCTCTAAAGGCCTTTTGTATTATCTTCTATACCCTTTCTCAGCTCTACCCAGTGCTGCCCCCTCATACCCAGCTCCCAGCTCTTCACACATACACCACCCACATTTAGACTCATGGGCAAGACGCTCAAATAACCTTACATACACAGATGGCCTGGAAAGTACAGGCCAGAGGGTGTGAAGGAAGAAAAAGAATTATAGCTGCTAGGTTTGATGTAAGGTTCTGAAGGGGCCTTCTTTAGAACATCCTTTGTTTTCCTTTAAAATGTACATAGGACCCAACTTGTAGGATATTAAGAGGAGATATTATAATAATGATGATGCTGATGGTAGCTAACATTTGTTGAGCAGTCATTGTGCCAAGTACTGTTTCAAATGCTTTTGGAGATCTTATTTTGTCTCACAGCATCCCTGGGATAGATATTCATATTATCCCCTTTTTATTTACAAAGGAGGAAACTGGTGCAAAGAGCAACTGGCACAAGGTCACACAGTAACTGAAAGAGAACTTTTAGTCCAATTACTATTAGAAAGATGTCTCATAGTAACTAAATTCCACTGGATGAGGTCTGAAACAGACTTTCCTGAAACATAAATTTGTTCTAAAGCTTATGTTACTATAGAAAGGCAACATAGTATGAGGAAAGAGATCAGGCCAGTTCAGTTCAGTTCAGTCCAGTCCTGTCCGACTCTCTGCAACCCCACGAACCGCAGCACGCCAGGCCTTCATGTCCATCACCAACTCCCGGAGTCCACCCAAACCCACATCCATCAAGTCGGTAATGCCATCTAACCATATTATCCTCTGTCGTCCCCTTCCCATCCTGCCCTCAATCTTTCCCAGCATTAGGGTCTTTTCAAATGAGTCAGTTCTTTGCATCAGGTGGCCGAAGTATTGGCATTTCAGCTTCAACATCAGTCCTTCCAATGAACACTCAGGACTGATCTCCTTTAGGATAGACTGGTTGGATCTCCGTGCAATCCAAGGGACTTTTCTCCAACACCACAGTTCAAAAGCATCAATTCTTTGGCACTCAGCTTTCTTTATAGTTCAATTCTCACATCCATACGTGACCACTGGAAAAACCATAGCCTTGACTAGACGGACCTTTGTTGGCAGAGTAATGTCTCTGCTTTTTAATATGCTGTCTAGGTTGGTCATAACAACTTAGGATCAAATTCTGGTTACTTAACCAGCCACAGGCAAGTTAAACAGCCTCTGATCTTCAGTTTCTCATGTATGAACAATGGGTGCTAATCATGTCTGTCTTGCTAGAATAGTAAAACAATTAATGAAATGATGGGTATAATTCCTGGTCTTCAATAAATGGTGACTTTTATTTCAGTCATAGGTTCAGGAACACCTCCAGCATGTGTGCCAGTGGTGGTACCGGTGCTGATTTTGAGTGCTACAATTTTAATGTCTCTTTTTCATTTTATGACCAGGTTTCTATTAAGGAATTTGGTCAGTCCTTGTAGTATCAGACACTGAGTTAATCTACACTTCTTATTATACTGACATAGATACTGCATTCATGCAGAAGAATAGCTCCAGCCTTCACAACACATACACATATAAAACCCAGCTTGAAACACTGAAGATGATATTGACCAGACTGATAATAAAAATCATATTAATACTTTCTTGATGCTCATCACCGTTTGATACCTGAAAACTCTTTCCTCTCAAGTCGGAAAGATGAGCTGAAGGAAAAGTCTTTCCCTAAAGGACTTTCTGCCAGGGTTCAAAGAGTTCATTTAAAAGGGAAGCGAGCAGAGGTAAAGAGAATCAGTTAATGTATGCCAAAAACTATAAAATAAAACTGATTCTGTAAAAAATAAAATAGAAAAATAAAAATCATACTTTGTTCTATACATAAATTCATGAGCATTTAATAAGAAGTGTACCTAAACTGTCCTTCCAGCCACTGAATCTTTAAATACCTCTATTAACTGTTCATGGGGAACTTTGCCACAAACTGGGGTTCAGTTTTGCTGGATTTATTTAATAAACTTATGAGACCTAATGGATTGTCATTTCACTGACAGTGCCTTGAAGAATTGCCATCTCTTGCTGAAACAAGTGTGTTGTATTGACTTCATTGACCCAAGGGTGAGCAGGGCAGCTTTTTCCAGAAGTGATAGATTTGACTGATCAGTCTTCTGCCTTTCTTTACATCTCAGCCAATGGTCTTTGTGACCAGTGTCATTTATTTGTAAAATAGCCAACTGGAATTGGGTGCTATCTTCAGGAACCAAGTAAAGTTTATAGTATTAAACAGGACTTAAACCTTTGCTTCATCAAGAGTACAGAGGGAGATTAGGGGGGTTCAACAATAAATGGTAGAATATTTTAAGTATTAATAATATAATCCAATATGGGATAATTCGGGGCTTTCTTTATATGTAATATATTTAAATTAACACATTGAGTAAAAATATGTGGAAGGAAAACCTGGATTAAGAGTTAGAAATCTGGGCTTTGATCCTGAATTTGCTGCTTTGTCACAATGTGAACTTAGGAAAAAATCATTTAACCTCTCTGAGCCTCAATCTCATAAAAATGCTGCAGGTTAATTACCTTACTGATATTATTGGAAGGTTGAGTGAGACATTATATGTGAATGCACTCTGTAAGCTTTGATAGACTATGAAGATAGAGATGAATGATGTTGATGAAGATATGTCACAAGAGGCAATTGTGAGTCTTTGGAATTGGACAAGCTGGATTCCAAAGTATTTGTGAATTAAAACCTGTGTGACCTTTAACAAGTCATGTGACCTCCCTGTTATCACAACTGCTGCTACTACTGCAGCAGTCTGGAGGTAGAACTTTAAAATGATTACAGGCTAATTAACATTAGAGTTTGAATCAAGATATATCCCTGATTTTATTATAATGCCTTTGAGGACAGGGACTGTCACGTATAGCTTTGAATCACCTCATCTTTTGGGACAGTGCTGTGGTGTGATGGCATTTGCTGTTGAATGGGTTGTGACTGTTGGTCAGCTCCATGTTGGGTGCTGTATGGGGGCACAAATGAAGAAGAACCCCTGGCCTTATCCTTGAGGATGTTTCAGTGCGGTAGGTGGGGCTCCACATTCATATTTTACCAGAGCTAATTGGAAAGTCCTTTCTGTTTCCATATTGTACTCTGGGAAGAATTGGAAACATTTGAATCTGCAATTTGTATTCCTTGACTGAGGAGCTGAGCAGAATAAAGCTTTTGAACGCGGTTATTTTTAAAAGAAAGGAAATGCATGCTCCATCTCCTGGTTTCCCTAACACTGTCCTTATTTCGTGGTTTTTTTTCCTAAACTGAAAGATGAACCCTCCCCCAAGTAATTACTGAGGCCCTGCCTTTAACAATTTTTTTAGTGGTTTTATTCAAAACTTCAATTTGTTTTTTAAGAGAGGGACTTCAGAATTGTAATTGTGATTATTTATTTAACACAGTCTTTCTGTTATGTAACAAGCTGCTATTCACCAGTAATAGCCAATTAGAAAAGAAAATAATCTTGTACCACAAATCGTAATTACCATTATAAAGCAATTAATAGCAGGAACTGTTGCTGAACAGTAACATAACATCAATCAAGCTATCTTTGCTAAAGCACCATACAACTAATTTTCACAAATGGAGGAGGGAAGAGGAAAGTGAAAAAGAGTCTGAAAGCTTATTGGAATTGCTTACATACTAGTTGATGGATGACTTTTGAAAGCTTTATAAATATGTATCCTCATGAAGGAAAGTAATGCTGTAATCTACTGGGACTTTGAGTTATTTTTCCAGCATCAGTGATCATAGACTATATTGTTTGGTGGCGAGTTCACAAGGAGTCAAAAGATCTGGGTTTTAATCCCTCTTCTGCTTCTGACTGGTTCTGTGGTTTTAGAGAAGTTATTTGCACTCATATTTAAAATTTCCTGGTATGTAAAGGGGGGAATTCTTTATGTTAGCATTCTTTGAACTTATCATCCGTACATCCACAAAAGAAAGAGAAGGTAGACTTAACATCTAGGGAGCCTAATTATACATTAATTCTAGAGTCTGTGTAGAAAGAATATATATCTGGATTTTCCCTTAGGAATTAGATACACGTTAGTTGCACATGTTAATGTTACTAATCGAGTGTATCAAGTTAGAAAGTTGGTGCAGAGCCACAGGCAACAGATAACTTCTAGAGTCTCTTAATCCAAGAGATTACGGATAGATCATTATGACATGTCTCATTTTACCCCATCCCTTCTCCTTTCCATATTTTAATAAATGATGCAAATCTGAAAGGGCTTTGATAGAACTGAGAATTAGTTCATTCAAAAAATTGTATTAAGCATCTACTTTGTGCAAGCTTCTGTATTTTAGATGCTGTAGAATACAAAGATAAAAAGAAGTTATAAGTCTTGCAGTCCAGGGTTTTATGGCCTAATAGGGAAGATAATGAGGCATTAGTACCTGTATTACAAAGTAGAAAGTGTTAAGGACCATCAGAGTGATCAGGATAGAGTTGAGCAAGAAAGAGATTGTACCCAGCAGGTGGTGCTGGGCCTTGAAGTTGAGTAGGATTTGAACATGCAGAAATAAGGCAAGGCATCCTAGGCTTAGGCAAAGGGAGGGAACAGTGAAAAACTAAAGGCATCTGCATCAGGTAACAACTCATTTCATTTTGCCCGGAGAAGGTGTTAGGTAAATGGAACAATGAAAAGAGTTTTGAACAGTTTGAAGCAGATGATGTGGTTTAAAATGTTAGATCCTTACTCAGCAGACTTGAGGAAAGGAAATGATAAGATCAAACTTTAATCAGATAACAATGTACTGAAGAGGGAAAGTTGAGTCAGGAGGCATTGGTATGTGCCAGAGAAAGAGATACTGAAGACTCAAGGGTGTGTGTTCAGTCGTGTCTGGCTCTTTGCGACCCCGTGGACTATAACCTGCCAGGTTCCTGTGTCCATGGAATTTTCCAGACAAGAATACTGGAATGGGTTGCCATTACTAGACTTTAATTATATGCTCTCTTTAATAAAGTCAGGTGATCCATCAGTCCTGTAAGGAAATTCCTGAGATTTGAAAAACATTCCAGGACAAAGCAGGCTGTGTATGGAGATTCTTTCTTTGATAGGTTGGGGTTTGCTTGGGCTCTATCATAAGGAAGTTCCAGAGAGGGTAGGCAGAGAACTCCATAATGATGACAAAACAGGCATCAGAGTACAGACAGGTAGAAAGTCTGGTATCTGGTGGTGTTAAAGAAAACCAGAGCTGGACAGTAAAGTAGTAAAAAACAGATTTTATTCAGCAGCTATTGGAATGGAAGGGAAGAGACCACAGTATAGAACTGGACTCAATTCTTAGTTTAAAGACAGGTAGGGATTTTTAGACAAAGAACAGGTTGGGTAGGTTAGGTGATAGAAAATTCCTAATAGGAAACATTAGGGCCATTCTGGTGTAATGGAGCAAAGGGTCCATGCGCCTGTGGTGCAAAAAACCAAACTCTTTAACAGCAGGAGTTTGCAGCAAAGTCAGGATTTATCTCCGGGCTCCAAGCAAGAGAAACAAGCCTCAGAAACGCTCCAACTTGGTCTTGGAGTTAGGGGTTTTTTAAAGGGGAAGAAGAAAGAAGCTAGTTGTGACATTTCTGTGACATTTATTAATCATAGTTTTGGGAGTTAGGATGTCTCTGGTTTACAGTTCTCTGGCCAGGTGATTCATGGCTCAGGGGGTCTATTAGCTCATCTTGCCCTGGAGAAAGAACCTGAGTTTTTATGTTAATGATAATATCAACAACAGCAATTTTAGTCACCTGACTCTGGTTGTTTAGTGTTCAGTTAGCACAGGATTGAGGTCAGAGGGGACACAAAAGGGAATCAATTTTCAGATAGAGAGGTTAATCATAAACTCAGCAGGGCAACTGCATTTTAGGAGGACACAGTTTCACCGGTTATACAGACTCAACAAGACTCTTGGCCACGGGCCTGCCAGGGTAGTAAGGTATCACCTGGAGGATAGTAGAGACAGAGGAACCCCATCAGACATGGAGAATGGGGGATTCTGTCCAGACTGACTTACCAGGATTCTTGCTAAAACCTGTCTATGCAGGTCTGGCGTGGCCTGATCAAGACAAAGATTCAAAGGAACCTGACTATAAAGTTTGGTCAAGAAGAGAGTCTTTGCCAGTAACAGGAACTCACCCACAAGAAAACTGGACTTGAGAGACAGGATTCAAGTCAGTTAAAAAGCCTTAGAGAAACAGGTATAGAGGGACACTTATTCTGGGTGAGGTATCAAATCAACAGTTTACAGAATCAGGACAGCAGGTTGAAGGCTCAGTTACTAAAAAAGATATACAAGTTGAGGCTTCGTTCTAAGAAATTAGTCACATGCCCAGTGACTAGCATTCCAGACCCAGATGGAGATGAAGCCAAGAAGACTGAGTTGGTTTAGAGCCACTGGCTCAAGGTGGTCCCTGCTGGAGCAGAGCCAAACTGTTGGTGTAGGGCCCCTGCCATGCTGACTGGCAGTGCCGGCGGGGCCCTAGCTCCAGGCAGCTCATTACAGTTGCCCATCTGGCCACTGAACTCCTAACCCTGCGCTCATTAATCCTGAATAATCAGCCAGTTGTAATATAATTCTCAAGTATAAGGTGATAATAGCCTTTCTTTTTCATGACCCCTAGAGTACATGGGTATTTGATGCCACAGAGAAAGATTCCTGTTTTGGATCTTTTTCCTTTTGAAACATCTTAAGAGTTTTTTGACAAAACAGATGAAAATTCTATTTCCCACTTGTTAATAAGGTATTTTTAAGTATCAGTTGTTATTGTTGTTTCCATAAATAGAGCACAGTTTGGTTTTACTTTCATTTAATGAAACTCAGAGTACATCTAACCATATAGATTTACATGTTCTTAGAGTCTAAATGAATTTTAAAATGAATTAAACCTGTAAGGGACAGAAAAGAACTTCATTTCTTTGACATCATACTTTGAGATACATTCATAGAAAATTGTGTTCTTGTTTTGGTTCATCTGCGTGATAGAAGTAGGTAGGACTGATGTGAATTTAGTATGCTATCTATGTTTTTAGGGATAATATTTCAGGACTCCATTGATTTCTAAGGTGGAAAAAGTATTTTAACCAAAGAGACTTTCATGTGCAAATACTGAGTTAAATAGAACGTCAACGCATTCTTCAGGACTTTTTAGCCTACAAATTTTTGTGGCTGTTAAAGAGATAAATGTTACATTACAGTTTCCCAAATATTTAACTGCACTATCTTTTTCTCAAATAGCACCTATTAACATTTAATGAGACCCCAGTGTTCCGTGGAATTTGATTTGGCAAATGCTAATCGGGGTCATCTCCTCCATAAACTGATCATATTTATTGAGAGCTTAGACACCCTCAGTAGTTCCATCTGTAAACATCTTCAAGAAGAGATTGTTCACCCTGTTTCTATAATAACAGCTATAACCATTGTTGTTCATTTTATAGCTTTCTTGTTTTACTTCAGGCCCTTAGTGGAGAAGAAAATAAGAGTAGAGTGTTAAACACAGGGTAAAAACAGTAAATACAGCTATTTGTTCTATCTCAGAGAGATGTGACATCCTCTAAGGAGCATTCCTCCCCGCCCTCCCCGCCACCCCACCCCACCCCCATATTCAGAAAGCCAAAATTCTTTTGAAAACGTTCCAGGAAGCATTGAAATAAATATTTGTATAAACAAAACCTACCCACTTTAGCACAATATGAGAACTCTTCAAATTTTCTTTTGTTTATTTTAGTGTCCTGCTCTTAGTATATTTGAATTAAGATTTGAATATTGAGTGATATTAAAGGAAATTGTTCCTAAGTAACCAATCTCTGATCTACTGTTCCAGAGCACTCAAGCCTATGCTTTTTATTAAACCAGGTAACCATAGCTATTTAATGCATTATTTAAGGTTATAAAATTTTAATTTACATTCTCCTATCAAGTTTCATCAACTTCAAGAATGTAGGTTAGTTGCAGTTTTCTTCATTGCCTGTGTTTGGCATCATTGTCAGAAATGTCAGAGTTTCTGAATTACTGTTTATAAATGAAATGATGAATCCAGACATCTCTTTGATGTAAAAATCCACAGCTAGTGTGATGCAGAGGAATTTTTTATTGAAAGTTTTTTTTTTTTAACAGCTTAGAAATGATTCATGGGGCCATTGTTATTCACTTCTAGTTAGCAGTATTCAGAGCCAACTGGCAAGTCTCCATTTCCTCAGGATTCTCACTATTAAATTAAATGTGGTTTCAAAGTAAACTGATTTAGGCAAGCAGTGTGTAAGTGAAACAACTGGATTGCTCTTTTGTCACCTCTTCTAAAAATTATGTGTTTGCTGGCCTTTTTGGTAGTATATTAATCAGATTCTGAATTCACCTTATTTATAGATATCAAAAATTATTAGAATGTTATCAATATTTGCTGATCCTTGGACCCTTCTGTGAAATACACACATACTTGTGGAAACTCAAACACATTTTCATATACTTATGGGCAACATTTTTTATGTTATATCCTTCATAAGTTACACTTCATAAATATTATAATCCTTATTATAAATATATACCTCCTCCGTTTCTCTTTCTGGGCTATTCATACTCATTTTTCAAATCTTAGCTTAAGTGTCACTTTTTATGTGAAGCTTTTCTTGAACCGTAGTGTGAATTAGCTACACGCTTCTTTGTAGCTTTAATCATATTACACTTTATAATTATCTAGGAGAATCCCATTACCTGCTTGTAGAGAGAAAAATTTTAATGCTAATAGTTCCATTGATATATATTATGTTCATTTTCAAGGGCTGCCTGTAACAGATCACACAAACAGGGTGGTTTAAAGCAGCAGAAGTTGATTCTGTCTCAATTCTGAAGGCCAGAAGGCAAAAATCAAAATGTCAGCAGTGTCACACTCCCTCTTCTCTAGAGGAGAAGCCATTCCTTGCCTCTCTCAGCCTCTGATGGCACAGGGCATTCCTCGACTTGTGGCAGCATAGCTGCAGTGCCTGCCTCCGTCTTTAGCCTGTCTGAGAGGTCAGGTAGGCTTCACGAGGAGGTGTGACATAGGCAGGGGTCTTTGCCGGGTGGGGTGGGTCTTCTTAATAGTGGAAGCTGCATGAGAAAAGGCATGGAGAACCCATACACCTGCATATTTATCAAAGCCTGAGATAACACGGTAGAGGAGGAGACAAGGCTAGAAAGGGCACAATGGCTGTATTGAAAAGGAGTTTCTGGGCCATGCAAAAGAACTTGATTTAACTCCTACATGATGAGGAGTACTTTAAGGGTGACAAACATGAATCAGATTTTCTGGAGAGGAATAGCCTTGGAACAGTTCTAATGCAAAGATGAATACAGACTTCAGAGGCTCTTGTGAGACTAGCACATTCCTCGTGTAGTCCATACTGGGTGCCAAGCTAAATGTGCTTGTGCATGCTGCTCAGTTGTGTCCTAGTCGTTGCGACTCCACAGACTGTAGCCCTCCAGGCTCCTCTGTCCTTGGGATTTCTCAAGCAAGAATATTGGAGTGGGTTGCCATTTACTTCTCCAGAAGATCTTCCCTATCCAAGGATTGACCCTGCATTTCCTACGTGGGCAGGCGGATTCTTTACCACTGAGCCACCAAATAAGTCTCTCTAAACCATCAAGATTGCAGGGAGAAATATCAATAACCTCATATATGCAGATGACACCACCCTTATGGCAGAAAGTGAAGAGGAACTAAAAAGCCTCTTGATGAAAGTGAAAGAGGAGAGTGAAAAAGTTGGCTTAAAGCTCAACATTCAGAAAACGAAGATCATGGCATCTGGTCCCATCACTTCATGGGAAATAGATGGAAAAACAGTGGAAACAGTGTCAGACTTTATTTTGGGGGGCTCCAAAATCACTGCAGATGGTGAATGCAGCCATGAAATTAAAAGACGCATACTCCTTGGAAGGAAAGTTATGACCAACCTAGATAGCATATTAAAAAGCAGAGATATTACTTTGCCAACAGAGGTCCGTCTAGTCAAGGCTGTGGTTTTTCCAGTGGTCATGTATGGATGTGAGAGTTGGACTGTGAAGAAAGCTGAGCGCTGAAGAATTGATGCTTTTGAACTGTGGTGTTGGAGAAGACTCTTGAGAGTCCCTTGGACTGCAAGGAGATCCACCCAGTCCATCCTAAAGGAGACCAGTCCTGGGTGTTCATTGGAAGGACTGATGCTGAGGCCGAAACTCCAATACTTTGGCCACCTCATGAAAACACTTGACTCATTGGAAAAGACCCTGATGCTGGGAGGGATTGGGGGCAGGAGGAGAAGAGGACGACAGAGGATGAGATGGCTGGATGGCATCACCAACTCAATGGACATGGGTTTGGGTGGACTCCAGAAGTTAGTGATGGACAGGGAGGCCTGGCGTGCAGTGATTCATGGGGACGCAGAGTCAGACACAACTGAGCGACTGAACTGAAACCATCATATAACCTTCCAGTCACAAACCAGCTATAATTTCTCTCTGCCTATAGGAAAAATCCCAAAATGAAAGAATATTTTTATTCAGGACTCCTCATTGCCTGGCCCCACTAATTTAATATGCTGCTTCTCAACCATGGGGATAGCTGTGAGTTTTCTTTTTCTCCCTTGTTTGTAACCACATTTCATGTGTGAGTCCCACATTAGATGATTAAGAGGCAGAGATGGAAGAGTAAAGCCTGCCCATGAAGCGCTCACTAGACTCTGTCATATGGAAATCTACACTTTTAAATTGCATTTTCTAGATAAAAATATATTTTTGAAGTTGTGTTTTTATTATTTATATGAATTTTTTCTTTTCTCAGAAAAGTAGATATATTTTCCATAATTAAAAATGAGCATATACCCCTGAAATTTTTGCTTTGATCCATGTCAAGTTTTGCCAGATATTCCTAATTAAGCTCCAGAGTTTTATACAGATTGTCTAAGAATTTTCAACCAAGACCTCACATCATTTGAGAGAGAAGATGATTATATATCTTTAAAATTGTGCCTGTGTGTGTGTATGTAAAAAAAATGTTGATTTGTTAATTGGAGTGAAGTTTAGTCTGATTAACCCGAATGGGGAAATGCTACTTTGTTGCTGTAAATTTTCTCTTATTGAAAACTTACATACATATCTAATGCAAATCCTTAGGTCTGATTTAGCACAGCCAATAAGTCCAAAGTCATCCTTTCAGAGGTATTTAGTCTTCTACTGTAATACTTCTTTTTAGTGATAAGCTGCATTTTGTGTGTGTGTGTGTGTGAGAGAGAGAGAGAAATCCAGTTACTTCTGAAGTGTCTAATGAATGCCATCTGTTCCTAAAGATAGACTGCAGTTTTTCATATTGCTTTTTTGTGCTTCCATTTCCACATTCCCCTGTTTTTCCATTTTGATAATTTGAGATTATCAAATTATGAATGAAATATTAATCAAATTAAATGAAGTAGAGATTACTTCACTGCCCATAAATGCTCTTTACTGTTTTTAATGTTTACTCTTTACTGTTTAACATGAATGACATCTTTTTAAATTTCTGAAGTGAGGAAACATCAGCATGGTACTGTTTTATATCGTGTATTAGGATCAAGTCACCTGTAAGACTTTACTAATTAAAAGAATCTTTTGGTTGATCAGTGTATGGCTTATCTTATGTATTCCTTCTTAATATCAGTTGCATTTGCTTGAAATCAGTAATTTGTGGGAGAGGAGTTTAATCTTCTATTTCAGAAAAACAGACAAGATAGTAGTTTCCACTTCATTAAGAGAGAAGATTGGTATCAATTTAAAATATTCTGCTATTTTCTCTAGTTCTCTTAGTGAAAATGGAGTAGTATCCAGGGACTGACACCCCCTTCACCAAAAAAAGGGTTTTTTTCCCCTTAAACTACAGTGTTTTCAAAGCCTTTGTCCCATAAATGTAGTATATTAAAGACTAGATAGATTATTTTAGAAGTGAATAATGAGGTCTGGGGAATCAAGATAGAGATTTCAAGTCAATATAATTGGAATTAAAATCTCAGGGGAAGACAACATGAACTGAAGGGAAAAGGAACAAGGTATCAACTAGACAATAGAAGAAACTTTGTGAAATCAATTAAGATATGTTTCTTTGGAGAATAAGAACAAAGCATCCTGTCTGAAATAGTTTGTAGATTAACACTTAAATTCATGCAGGATGATGTTCTGAATTTTCAAGTGTTCCTCTGCAGTACCTACTTTAAGTTGATTTGCCTTCTTTGAATTAATTTGAAAGCCAGATTACAAATAAAGTATTGAGAATTGAGCGCACTTCTCTAAAGTTACTGTAAGTGTAGACATATGTGTGCACAAATGATCCACAGCTAGTTGATGATAGTCTAGGCATTGTAAGGGATGGGTAAGAGTTGAAACTGCTTGCTGTCTGGCATATCCTCTCCTCAAGATCCCCTTGAGTCCTGAATCTGAGTAATAATTTAATAGCAGTTTTGTTGTTAGAGAGGTTGTGTATCATATGCTTTATGCAGTGTCCAAAGCAAGAGTCTAGTGACGCATTTCTTACCCCATCATCCTCACAACACTGAATTTTTGGCTGTAGCCATTGGAGTACCATATAATCTTGAGAGTGATGGCGGGTGGTTCCAAAACCTAAGGTTACTTTTCCCTTCCGTTATCGCTGCATATTTTGAGAAATTTTGTCATCTTCTTACCAGTCTAACCTTAACTCATAGTCTCTTTGCCTAGAATCTCTTTTCCCTGACATTCTACTTTATGTTGTGTAGTCGATAAGTTGTGTCTGAGTCTTTTGCGACCCTATGGACTATAGCCCACCAAGCTCTTCTGTCCATGGGATTTTCCAGGCAAAAATACTGGAGTAGGTTGACATTTCCTCCTCCAGGGGATCTTCCCAACCCAGGAATCAAACCCAAGTCTCCTACCTTGCAGGTGGATTCTTTACTGCTGAGCCACCTGAGAATCCCTTTCTACTTTATAACCCTACATATTCCTCAAGGCCAGTTTAAATAGCACCTTCACCTTTTCAATGAAATGTTCTGTTGACTGCTTGCCACTGTGCAAAAGGTAACCCAGCATTTTCTCTTCTTAGTGTTTTATTTCCAGCATCAGTTTCCGATTTCAGCTCCCATTTTGGGATTGTGACTTCAATACATTCTGCTCCAGTATTTTATGTTCAGATGCTCAGTCAGTGATATCAGCATTACACCTGACATTACACTGGCCACTTGGATGGGATTAGACATGTGTCTCCTGTATGTCCAGGTCTGAAGCTGAGGCACTGTTGGATTCATCTTCTTTCTCCTGCCTTTTACTATTGGAAGCTACTGTCCTTGCAGAGTCAGGGCACTGAGTGTCCTCCACAGTCCTCCCCATGTTGTTAGCAGGTCATATTTTCTGGAACATCATTCCATGCTTGATTTCGTTGTATCACTTCAGCTACATTTAGAAGATAAGCAAGTTACTGAATAAAAATTGCAAGTCATACTTTTAGCAAGCATTGCTGTCATTGGAACCCCCAAATCTGTTTACTCTTAGTGCATTACCATTCAGTTCAGTTCAGTTCAGTCGCTCAGTCGCGTCCGACTCTTCACAACCCCATGAATTGCAGCTCGCCAGGCCTCCCTGTCCATCACCAACTCCTGGAGTTCACCCATTATACCAAAACATATATTCTTTCATGTTATCATTTTAATATCTCTGTTTGAATGGATAGCATTTTTAGGTAATTTCTGTGTATGGTACAAGAAGTGGCCCAGCTTTTTCCTTTTGCATGTGGACATCCAGGCTTTCCAGCACCATTTGTTGAAAAGACTGTTGTTTCCCCAACTGAATTATCTTGGCATCCTTGTCAAAAATAAGTTGATTATAAATTCTGAGGATAAATTTATGAACTCTCAGTTCTCTTCCATTGACCTGTATTGATCTTTTTTTATGCTAGTACCACCCTGTCTTAATTACTGTGGCCTTTTAGAAAGTTTTGAAATCAGTTAAGTGTGAGACACTCAACTTTGTTTTTCTGTTTCAAGATTTTTTTTTAACTTACCTGTTGATTTTTTAGCATTCGAGATCAAAAGAATGACAGATACCAGCAGTGGTAACCCTTTGTTTTACCATAAAATAATCTCTTGAACCAGTACTCTTGCCTGGAAAATCCCATGGACGGAGGAGCCTGGAAGGCTGCAGTCCATGGGGTCGCCAAGACACGACTGAGTGACTTCCCTTTCACTTTCACTTTCATGCATTGGAGAAGGAAATGGCAACCCACTCCAGTGTTCTTGCCTGGAGAATCCCAGGGACAGAGGAGCCTGGTGAGCTGCCATCTATGGGGTCACACAGAGTCGGACATGACTGAAGCGACTTAGCAGCAGCAGCAGCAGTCTCTTGAAATCTCTTCCTAATGGGCTATTTTCAGGTGCTGTTCTTTAATTACACTAGACCCAGGTAATAATTTGGGGTAGATGATGTCTGAGCCTTTCTGGGCTTTAGTTTCTTCTGATTAGATATTGAGTCCGTTAGACAGTCTTGCATCCCCCTGCTAGTCTTTCAAAATGTAGGGTCAATAATTTCTTATTTCCTTCTGTAGTGAATAGGTAAATAAAATATAGATAAGAAAGAGGATTTCCTGGGAGTCAGTATTATTGGAGCACCCAGGTTGTACAATTGAAGTAAGTAAATATTAGAATGAAAAGCTTAAATGGTTTGAGTGCTTTGGTAAATAGCTTTTTTGATCCTTAAAATTCTACATATCTTTTCACTAACAATCACTCACTTTCCATGTTGAAAATTAAGCACAGTCTAATAGTTTAAACTAGAACCCAAATGACACTTTTAGAAACATTTATACTATAAAACCCTGGTAGCTCAGATGGTAAAGCAGCATCTCCCTATAATGTGGGAGACCCGGGTTCGATCCCTGGGTCAGGAAGATCCCCTGGAGAAGGAAATGGCAACTCACTCCAGTATTCATGCCTGGAAAATCCCATGGACCAAGGAGCCTGGTAGGCTATAATCCATGGGGTCACAAAGAGTCAGACATGACTGAGCGACTTCTGTGTGTGTGTTTATACTATAAAAGGAGGTCTGTCTGTGCAAATAAGATATAGTTCCTATGACAGTGAATGCATTATTAAACCTGATTAAAACATATATTTCTTTGTTACCTATGTTTCTCATAACAGGCATTCTTCTAGGCTCATTGTAACCTATTGAGGTTTGAAGTAGTTTTTTTCTGTTGTGATTTTAGATCACGATATACCTCTCTTCATCAGGTTGGTATATTCTGGTACAGGTGACTTTAACTTCTTTAGAATTAAAACAGAAAACTTATTAGATATGAATTTTTATATATAGAGAGGTACATTTTGTTTAACCAGATGGTTTTTAAAAGTAAATATTAAATATTCTGTAATATATCTTTCTGATAAGATACCTGACAATGTCTTTGTTTATGAAGTCAGTTAGATGCCTAATTGTATTAACTATCTAGATTAAAATTTATGGTCTTGTCATCAGTTGATATGTTTCTTAAAACATTAATTTACATTTTCTCCATGCATTAAATATAATTTTTATAATTTAGTGTGTGATTTTATAATTATTTGTGTGATTAGAAAAAATTTTCAAAAGGCAGTTATGACCAGTTGAACTGTAATGTGTTGTACACACTGCTAATCTAAGAAAAGAAGCACAAATTCTGTTATTTTATTTCACTTTGAATACCTGGTTACTGGCATACAGGAGCTCAGATTATGTCCAATGAACATTTATTTCTGTTGACAATGTTCAAAAAAATTCTTTTTCTCAATCATGTTCTTTTTAACTAACTTTCTGTTCAGGAACTTAACTCCTCTTCTTAGCTTTCTGATGGGTTTGTGGCTACTTTTCTCCCAGTCATTTTTCCTCATAGTTTCTTCAGGTCCTCATTTTCTCTTTTCAGTTGTCCCTTCACCACCCCAAGCCACTAACAGCTGTTAACTCATACATTGCTTTGGGATCCACAGCTCTGAGGGTTAGTGCAGCTGGGTGAAGATGAGAAAGACTGTGAGCTAAAGTTTCAACCACCCTTTTCACACGGGTTGAAAGTGAAAGAAGGAAAAGTAAAGAAGGAAGAACAGGCAGAGGAAAGGAAGTGAAGAACAACTTGGGCTCTTTGTGGTTGTGACCTCTTAGACTTTGTCCTGATGTTCTTTCCACACCATTCCAAGGGAGATGCTCCATTCACAGTTGGTTTGCTATGATTGCCATAATACAGTACCAACTGGATACCTTAAACAGGAGAAATTTGTCATCTCAAAGTTCTGGAAGGTTCTAGGACCCACAACAGATTTCCCAACCTGGTGATCCAGCAGAGGGACTGAGAACCCCCAGGGAATTTGACTTTGGAGGGCAGTGGATTTGATTACAGAACTTCCACAGAACTGGGGAAACAGACTCTTGGAGGGCACAAACAAAACCTTGTGCGCACCAGAAGCCGGGAGAAAGGAGCAGTATCCCCACAAGAGACTGAGCCAGACTTGCCTGTGTCTATCCAAGAGTCTCCAGCGAAGGTGTGGGTCGACAGTGGCCTGCTGCGGGGTCAGGACACTGAATACAACAGTGCAGTCATAAATCCTTTTCAAGGAGATCTCCATTACTGTCATTACACCTACCATAGTTTGGCCCCTGGCCAAACAACAGGAAGGGAACACAGCCACACACATCAACAGAAAATTAGATTAAAGATTTATTGAGCATCCCTGCCCTCTCCCCTCCCCTCCCCCCACCTCAGAAACAAACCCAGATTCCCCCACAGTCACTCTCTCCCATCAGGAAACTTCCATAAGCCTCTTATCCTTCTCCATCAGAGGGCAGACAGAATGAAAACCACAGTCACACAGAAGTAACCAGACTGATCACATGGATCACAACCTTGCCTAATTCAATGAAACTATGAGCCATGCCGTGTAGGGCCACCCAAGACAGACGGGTCATGGTGGAGAGTTCTGACAAAATGTGGTCCACTGGAGAAGGGAATGGCAAACCACTTCAGTACCCTTTCTTTCAGAACCCCATGAACAGTAAGAAAAGGCAAAAAGATATG
The DNA here is from genome assembly GCF_029378745.1 of Bos indicus. Taxonomy (NCBI): domain Eukaryota; kingdom Metazoa; phylum Chordata; class Mammalia; order Artiodactyla; family Bovidae; genus Bos; species Bos indicus. Next base: position 56,439,556 of record NC_091763.1, on the reverse strand, counting down.
ACACTAAAAGATGAACTCCCCAGGTCGGTTAGGTGCATAATATGCTGTGGGAGAAGAGTGGAGAAATAACTCCAGAAAGAATAATGAGATGGAGCCAAAGCAAAAACAACACTCAGTGGTGGATGTGACTGGTGATGGAAGTAAAGTCTAATGCTGTGAAGAACAATAATGCGTAGGTACCTAGAATGTTTAGTCCATGAATCAAGGTAAATTGGAAGTGGTCAAGCAGATGGAAAGAGGGAACATCAACATTTTAGGAAGCAGTGAACTAAACTGGACCAGAATGGGCAAATTTAACTCAGATGACCATTTTATCTACTACTGTGGGCAAGGATCCCTTAGAAGAAATGGAGTAGCCATCATGGTGAACAAGAGTCCAAAATGCAGAACTTGGGCATAATCTCAAAAATGACAGAATGACCTCTGTTCGTTTCCTAGGTAAACTATTCAGTATCACAGTAATCCAAGTCTGTGCCCCAACCACTAGTGCCAAAGAAGCTGAAGTTGAATGGTTCTATGATGACCTACAAGACCTGCTACAACTAACACCAAAAAAGATGTCATTCTTATCATAGTGGACAGGAATGCATAAGTAGGAAGTCAAGAGGTACCTGGAAAAACAGGTAACTTTGGCCTTGGAGTACAAAATGAAGCAGAGCAAAGGTTAACAGAGTTTGCCAAGAGAATGCAGTGGTTATAGCAAACACCCTCTTCTAACAATACAAGAGATGACTCTACACATGGACGCCACCAGATGGTCAATACTGAAATCAGATTGATTCTATTCTTTGCAGCCAAAGATGGAGAAGCTCTACACAGTCAGCAAAAATAAGACCAGGAGCTGACTGTGGCTCAGACCATGAACTCCTTAATGCCAAATTCAGACTAAAATTTAAGAAAGTAGGGAAAACCACTAGACCACTCACGTATGACCTAAATCAAATCCCTTATGATTATACAGTGGAAGTAAGAAATAGATTCAGTGGGTTATATCTGATAGATAGAGTTCCTGAAGAACTATAGATGGAGGTTTCTAACATGGTACAGGAGGCAGTGATCAAGACCATACCCAAGAAAAAGAAATGCAGCAAGGCAAAATGGTTGTCTGAAGAGGACTTACAAATAGCTGAGAAAAGAAGAGAAGCAAAAGGCGAAGGAGAAAAGGAAAGATATATCCATCTGAATTCAGAGTTCCAAAGAATAGCAAAGAGATAAGAAAGCCTTTCTCAGTAATCAGTGCAAAGAAATAGAGGAAAACAATAGAATGGGAAAGACTAGAGATCTCTTCAAGAAAATTAGAGATACCAAGGGAACATTTCATGCAAAGATGGGTACAATAAAGGACAGAAATGGTATGGACCTAAGAGAAGCAGAAGATATTAAGAAGAGGTGGCAAGAATACACAGAAGAACTATACAAAAAAGATCTTCATGACCCAGATAATCACGAAGGTGTGGTCACTCACCTTTAGCCAGACATCCTGGAATGCCAAGTCAAGTAGGCCTTAGGAAGCATCACTATGAACAAAGCTAGTGGAGGTGATGGAATTCCAGTTGAGCTATTTCAAATCCCAAAAGATGATGCTGTGAAAGTGCTACACTCAATATGCCAGCAAATTTGGAAAACTCAGCAGTGGCCACAGGACTGGGAAAGGTCAGTTTTCATTCCAATCCCAAAGGGAGGCAATCCCAAAGAATGCTCAAACTGTTGCACTCGTCTCACACACTAGCAAAGTAATGCTGAAAATTCTCCAGGCGAAGCTTCAGCAGTATGTGAACTGTGAACTTCCAGATGTTCAAGGTGAATTTAGAAAAGGCAGAGGAACCAGAGATCAAATTGCCAACATCCGCTGGATCATAGGAAAAGCAAGAGAGTTCCAGAAAAATATCTACTTTTGCATTATTGACTACGCCAAAACCTTTGACTGTGCAGATCACAACAATTGGGAAATTTTTTCAGGAGAATGGAATACCAGACCACCTTACCTGCCTCCTGAGAAATTTCTGTGCAGGTCAAGAAGCAACATTAGAACCAGACATGGAACAACGGACTGGTTCCAAGTTGGGAAAGGAATATGTCAGGGCTGTATATTGTCACCCTGCTTATTTAACTTATATGCAGAGTACATCATATAAAATGCTGGGCTGGTTGAAGCACAAGCCAGAATCAAGGTTGCAGGTAGAAATATCAATAACCTCAGATATGCATGTGACACCACCCTTATGACAGAAAGCCATAAGAAGAACTAAAGAGTCTCTTGATGATAGTGAAAGGGGGGAGTGGAAAAGGTGGCTTAAAACTAAGGTCATGGCATCCAGTCCCATCACTTCATGGCAAATAGATGGGGAAACAATGGAAACAATGACAGACTATTTTCTTGGGCTCCAAAATCACCGCAGATAGTGATTGCAGCCATCAAATTAAGAGGCTCTGTCCCTTTGAAAGAAAAGCTATGACCAACCTCGACAGCATAGTAAAAAGAAGAGACATTACTTTACTGACAAAGGTTCTTCTAGTCAAAGATATGTTTTTTCCAAAGTCACTTATGGGTGTGAGAGTTGGATCATAAAGAAAGCTGAGCACTGAAGAGTTGATGCTTTTGACCTGTGGTGTTGGAGAAGAGTCTTGAGTGTCCCTTGGACTGCAAGGAGATCCAACCAGTCAATCGTAAAGAAATCAGTCCTGAATATTCATTCATTGAAAGGACTGATTCTGAAGCTCCAATACTTTAGCCAGCTGATGTGAAGAACTGACTCATTGAAAAAGTCCCTGATGCTGGGAAAGATTGAAGGCGGGAGGAGAAAGGGACAACAGAGGATGAGATGGTTGGATGGCATCACCAGCTCGATGGACAAGAGTTTGAGCAAGCTCCAGGAGTTGGTGATGGACAGGGAAGCCTGGCATGCTGCAGCCCATGGGGTCTTACTGGCCATCTTTTCATTCCTTTGCTTGTAGGTACATCATCTGTACCATCACCTTCACATTGTATTCTCTGTTTGTGTGTGGCTTTCTCTGTGTCCAAATATCCCATTTCTATAAGGATACCTGCCATGTTAGGATTATGACCTCTAATGACTCATTTGAACTTAATTCTGAAAAGACTCTTTTCAAATAAGGTCAGATTCTGAACTATACTAGGGACTAGGACTTAAATGTGTCTTTTTGAGAGAACACAATTCAACCCATAACTTTGGACGTCTTATAAATTCCATGCCCAGAACATCCTACATCAAGTCACTCACCTTCTTTGATAAGCAGTTTCCACAATGGAAGGAGGTTCAGGGCAAGTATCATTAGGAAATCAGTGACCCTTGGGATTTCCCTGGTGGTCCAGTGGTTAGGAATCCACCCTCAGGCTGGGGATGTTGGTTTGATCCCTAGTGGGGGAACTAAGATCCCATATGCTGTGGGGCAACTAGACCCATGTGCTACAATTAGAGAAGCCCAAACACCACAGCGAAGACCCAGCACAGCCAAAAAATAAAATTAGTGGCCCCTGATTGTTTATGCATCATAGTTTGTCTGTGGTTTAAAAGGACATTTACAGTAGAATGTTAGGCTTCACTCAGTTTTAGCAAACAAAAATGCCAGTCTCCATGGAAGTTTCTCCCCCGTTTTCTGTTTCAAATTTTAGTTCTTTGATTTTAGAAACGAATTTAGACTACTAAATTCTTAATTATGTTTGTACAACAAAGAACCAAGATTTATCATATCTCAAATTTGATGTTGAATGCCTAGTAATATAGACTTCAAATAAACCTCCTCTTGGAACTTCTCTATTACAGCATCTCATGTGAAGACTTCAAGATATCATATTCACCTCCGTGAACATTCCTTGTCAAAATACCTGCCTGTCACCTCCCTTCACAAGACACCACTCAGTAGACCATCTTGGGCTTTACCTGTTTAGAGTCCTGCTCTCCTCTCTAACTTCCTCAAGGACAAAATCAATGTTCATTCATTGTTCTGTTCCCAGTAACTAGCCCAGTTCCTGAAACATTCTGTGTAGGTGCTTCAGAAGTACTCTTTAGTTGATTTGCTTCTCTGTGCACTCACTCACCAATTCTGCAAACCTGAAATGCTGAATATCTTTAGTGTCTTACTGGATCTCATGGTCAGGATGTTATTCATATTGACACTGTACTTAAATGAAAAGGCCTAAACACTTTTGAGGAGTATGCTTCATCATTACTTTGCAGATAAGAAACAGAGCTGGAAAGTATCAAATGTTTTGTCTGAGGTCATTGGCAGAGAACATTGCAGGTCCCTAGATTCTAGGCTTGCTATCCCACCTGACTTCAGGAAACAGGCAGTTAGAGACACTCTGGGCATATATATACATATGAGAGTGTGTGCGTGCTCAGTCATGTCTGACTCTTTGTGACCCCATGGACTGTAGCCCTCCAGGCTCCTCTGTCCGTGAGATTTCCCAGGCAAGAATACTGGAGTGGATTGCCATTTCCTCCTCCAGGGAATCTTCCTGACCCAGGGATCAAACCTGTTTCTCTTGTGCCTCCTGCACTGGCAGGCGGATTCTTTACCACTGAGCCACTTGGGAAGCCCTTAGGTATGTATAATGTACTCTTTTGCCAAGAAAGAGTTTTTTCTCTTCTCAGTGACTCAAAACCACAGCTCTACTCCTGTACTGGACACAGGAACAGTATTACCATGCTGTCCTGCTCTCTTCATTCCCTTTTAGGAAATGCTTAAAGAACAGCAGGGCCCTATGGTGACAAAGACACTTTATTCTCAGCTCAGTGTTCCACTTGGCAGCCTTGTCTTTCTTCTCCTTAATTGCAATAAGCTAACCTCTTGCATCTCAAATATCGTCGTAATCCAAAGGAAATAACCAAAGTGAATGTTTTGTTGTACATTCCTTAACTAATGAGGTAAGAGAAACATAAGTAACGGGTCTTAGCAGTGCATGTAGTTTAGGAAAATGTAGTAATTTGTATTTTTGTGCATCAGTGTACAAAAATTTTTGTAAACCCAAAAGGCATGAATAGAGTTAGTAAGTATATGTCCCAAAACTGATCCAGTGCCACAAATTGCTAATTTAGGTGGCTTGATTTAATAGACATTGAAAAACCTCCATTCCACAAAAATCTCTCTTCTTTTCTGCTGATATTTAAAACATGTCTTTATCAGTCCTTTGCTTTGCGTTATACCCTACCTTCTGTGAAGCGTTGATTTTAAAAATCTGACATATTCATTGCAGAGAGGCAAAACATCGTGTCACTCACCTCAGTAGAGGTCAGCTCAGTATGAATTTTACCAGTTCATTTACAAAATGAATTTTAAAATGAGTCAGTCAACAAAATGGACTCCTTTTCCTCATTGCTGAGCTGAGCACACTGGGGAAAAAAGCTTATTGTAAGGAGCTTCCAGTATAATTTATGAGACAAAACATATATACATGAAACAAAAATGCCAGTAACAATATTTTATTGAATAACAAATGATTTGGTACATTAGAGAGATGTGTTTCTCAAACTTTATCCTTAAGCAGTAGCACTATTTTCCAAATTATCTTACACAAAATCCCAATATATAAAACCTCTGAAAGTTGGGCTTCTTTAGTTAGAGAGAGAGGGAGGAAGCCAAAAGAGCCATCTGCTCCAGGTGTCTTTCATCCCTGAAGGGATTCCTTGGCATCTAAGGCATTTGGGATCACAATTAAAAGTCATTAAATTTAGGACTTCCCTGGTGGCTCAGTGGTGAAGAATCTGCCTGCCAGTGCAGGAAACATGGGGTCGATCCCTGATTTGGGAAGATCCCACATGCCACAGAGCATCTAAGCCTGTACACCACAACTATTGAGCCTGTGCTCTAGAGCCCAGAGCCACAACTGCTGAGCTCATGCGCCACAACTACTGAAGCCCTTGCGCCCTCGACCCCATGCTCTGCAGCAAGAGAAGCCACTGCTGCAGAAGGCCTCATACTGCAGCTAGAGAGTAGGCCCAGATGCCCAGAACCAAAGAAAAGTACATGCAGCAACAAAGACCCAGCACAGCCAAAAATAAATAAATAATGTTTTTTTTTTTTTAATCATTAAATTTAGCACACAAACATGGGGTGAGTTGACAGAAGGGAAAATACACTCTGGGTCTGACAAGGAGCGGAAAATCCCAAGTAGGAATTCCTCCTCAAGTGGTTGTAAAAAAAAAAAGACATAGTCAGTATGAGGGACAGTGAGAAAAAACTGGGTTAAGGTAAATAGGTAGACATTAGGTCTAAGCTGAAAAGGCAGGCATAAAAGTTGAGATTTGTTGAGAAAGAAAATACAGAGGCACTAGGACTTAATCTCAGAGAAGGCGATGGCACCCCACTTCAGTACTCTCGCCTGGAAAATCCCGTGGATGGAGGAGCCTGGTGGGCTACAGTCCATGGGGTCGCAAAGAGTTGGGCACGACTGAGCGACTTCACTTTCACTTTTCACTTTCGTGCATTGGAGAAGGAAATGGCAACCCACTCCAGTGTTCTTGCCTGGAGAATCCCTGGGACAGAGGAGCTTAGTGGGCTGCCGTCTATGGGGTTGCACAGAGTCGGACACGACTGAAGTGACGCAGCAGCAGCAGCAGGGCTTAATCTTAGGAACTGATGAAATGAAAGCAGACTTGAAAAGGGAAGATTAGTAGCAGGTGCAAGATGGTTTAGAAACCGAATTGATTCTTATTCTCAAGTTATTCCTTCCTCTCTGTCTCAAGTTCTTCTTCCTCTCTTCCTCTTAGTTTCATTAGTTGAGAAACTGCAAGCAGCCCATCCGCCTATCCTCCCCGCTTATCCATCCACAGAGTATGTGTGGTCCCTGTCTGAGCCTTCTGTTTCCCATTCTGTGCAAAGGTGAATCTAACTGAGCAGAATGTGCATCCTTTCCACATAGCGCCTAGCCTTGGGGTCATCATGCCTAACCGATGCCCAGTAAACCCCATAATGCCACTTTCCTTTCCTCTTAAGATTTTATTTCCTTCCCTGAATTCTGCATCTTCTGAAATCGGAAAGATTTGTATGTGAATCTTTATAGATCTCCTTATTAAAGGAGAATTTATACCTTAATTTACATAAGTGCAGGAAAATGGGCGATATGACTTGACTGTTTTCTCAGAAATGTTTTTTTTTTAATTCAACAATTCCCTCTTTTCATTTTCTTGTGTACTGATGATTCCTCGCCAGTTGGTCCCCATAGCAACACTGGATAATGCTAATGAAACTGCAACATCTTAAGCTCTCTCCCACAGAGCATCTCTGTTAAAATAGCCATGAAACACGGTTGCATTTATTATTTTCTTTGCTTAAAAGAAATTGCTATTTTGGAATCTTTCCCATGATCAAGGCTTAACTTGCTAAACTTTCTGGCTTGAATTGGAGCCTCTAATTTAGAGAAGATTTTTCGAAGGTGATAAACCACAATTGGAATACCGCTTCCTCCCTGCCACATTCATGCCCCATGTTGGTGTATGGCGGCGATTCTCAAAATGTGTTTCCCCAGCAGCAGCAGCATCTGGGCATGTGTTAGAAATGCAAATTCACTTGCCACATCCCATACCTTTTGAATCAGCTACTCACGATGGAGCCCAGTGCTCTGTTTTTATATATAATATTTTATTTACTATTTATTTGGCTGTGCTGGACCTTCATTGCTGTGAGGGCTTGTCTCAAGTGAGGGCCTCACTCTACTTGCAGTTTGGGGGCTTTTCATTGCTGCAGCTTCTCTTGTTGCAGAACACAGGTTCTGGGCCTCATGGGCTCAGTAGTTGCAGTTCCTGGGCTCTAGAGCATAGGCTTAATAGTTTGTGGCACATGGGCTTCCATGCTCCTCAGCTTGTGGGATCTTCCTGGAACAGGGATTGATCCCATGTCTCCTGCTTCGGCAGGTAGATTCTTTACCACTGAGCCACCAGGAACCCCTAATACTGTTTTAACCGGTCCTCCAAGTGATTTGCATGCACACTGAAGTTTGAGAACCACTGGTGTAAAGGATAAATAGAACTGTAGTAGGCAACAGCATCACATCCAGTTTGCTGGATTTTGCTAACACAGTTACAAATTATTTTACTTTTCGTTTCTTATAGAACCCAAATTTGTTTATACTATGAAACATTGGCTGAATATCAATTTTTGTTAAGATAAAATATGACAGTGGAGAGTGTAATTGATTTTAGCTCTTGAAAATAAATGTTTTGTGATCCTTATTTATCCATTATTAACAGGCATTTTAAAAAGCTAATTAATTGCCAGTAAGTCTATGACAATAGGTAATGGCTCAGACCATAAAAGCATGTGGTGGTTTTTGTTTTTTGTTTCTGTTCCTTATGCGAAGATGCTGACACATATCTGCCTTTTTGAAAGGAGTGCAATTGACCCTTGAACAACACCATGGTTAGGAACTCTGACCCTCCACACAGCTGTAAATATGAATATAACCAAATTCACAACTCTACATCTGCAAATTCAACCAACTGCAGATTACATAGTGCTGTAGTATTTACTATGGAAAAAATCTACATATAAGTGGACCTGTGCAGGTCAAACTCGTGCTGTTCCAGGGTCAACTGTATCTTAAATAGTGCTTTTTCTGCTTATACTAATTCAAACTTTATGTGCAGAAACACACCAAAAGCAGGCAGTAAAAGCAAGAATCTTTGGGAGGCATGATTTAGAGAACAAAAGGTAGGAATCAGATGGAACAGAGAAGTGCAAAAAGAACAAGTTTATTTTGTTATATAAAGTTTTAAGAGGCAGAAAAACCTCAAAATATAGATATCCAGGCAGAAATTTGAGCTGGAGACAGGCACTCTGAAAGTTAAGGTATTTTAAGCTGATGGTTATCACAGAGCTGAACCATTTGTATACCAGGATGTTGGAATGAGACCTAAGGAAGTTGTACTTGTTGGTGATTAGGTCCAGTCTAAAAGCCAGACTGTCAGGCATTACAAAAATGAGCCAAACAGGGTTCAGAAACCAGGATAAGTAAGATTCCCCTGGTTGGGAATCCAGAGGTTGATCCAACCAAACATTACAAACAGAGTGATTCTTAACAGCACGTGGCACTTGCTCCTTCCTCTTGATCACCACTGTCCTAATTCAGACCCTCTCTGTATCTCACCAAGACTATTGCTATTGCTTCCATATTGGGGTCAGATCCCTGAGTATTAATAATATTCATCAGAATTCATTCATAATATTCATTAGTCAATTCAGTTGCTCAGTCGCATCCAGTACTTTGCAACTGCAGCACGCCAGGCTTCCCTGTCCATCACAAACTCCTGGAGCTTGCTCAGATTCATGGTCATCAAGTTGGTGATGCCATCCAACCATCTCATCCTCTGTCTGCCCCTTCTCCTGCCTTCAATCTTTCCCAGCATCAGGGTCTTCTCCAGTGAGTCAGTTCTTCACATCAGGTAGCCAAAGTATTGGAGCTTCAGCATCAGTCCTTCCAGTGAATGAATATTCAGGACTGATTTCCTTTAGGATTGACTGGTTTGATCTTGCAGTCTAGGGGACTCTCAAGACTCTTCTCCAACACCACAGATCAAAAACATCAATTCTTCAGTGCTCAGCCTTTTTTATGGTCCAGCTCTCACATCCATAAATGACTACTGGAAAAACCATAGCTTTGACTAGACGAACTTTTATAGTAATGTCTCTGCTTGTTAGTATGCTGTCTCAGTTTCTCATAGCTTTTCTTCCAAGGAGCAAGCGTCTTTTAATTTCATGGCTGAAGTCACCATCTGCAATGATTTTAGAGCCCAAGAAAATAAAATCTGTCACTGTTTCCATTGTTTTTCCATCTATTTGCCATGAAGTGATGGGACCGGATGTCATGATCTTCATTTTTTGACTGTTGAGTTTTAAGCCAGGTTTTTCACTCTCTTCTTTCATCAAGAGGCTCTTTAGTTCTTCTTCACTTTCTGCCATAAGGGTGGTGTCATCTGCATTATCTGAGGTTATTTATATTTCCCCCAGCAATCTTGATTCTGGCTTATGCTTCATCCAGCCCAGCATTTTGCATGATGTAATCTGCATATAAGTTAAATAAACAGGGTGACAATATAGAGCCTTGACGTACTCCTTTCCCAACTTTGAACCAGTCCATTGTTCCATGTCTGGTTCTAACTGTTGCTTCTTGACCTCCATAACGTTTCTCAGGAGGCAGGTAAGGTGGTCTGCTACTCCAATCTCTTTAAGAATTTTCCACAGTTGTTGTGATCCACACAATCAAAGGCTTTAGTGTAGTCCATGAAGCAGAAATGGATGTTTTTCTGAAATTCTCTTGCCTTTTCTGTGATCCAACAAATAGTAATATTCATAGTCCCCTGAATATCCTGTCTCTGCCTTTCTTACTCCTCGAAGTGCCTATGGCCACCATATTCTCTCTCAGTTACTCATATGTGCCCTTAAGCTCTTAGTTCAAACAATGAACTTCTTCAACTTTGATTGACAGACTTAGGTGCTCTTTGTACCCTGTATTTTTCTCTGTACTTATACTTACCATTATTTATAACAGATGCACACATTTTGTAATTGTGTCTCTACTTGTACTTTGGTAGCTGGATCCATGCTTTCATCTCTCTAATCCTTTCTCTTGGCTTGGTGCCTAGACTGTAGATTTTCAATAAATATTTTTGAAATGAATAAGAGATTTTTACCTACTATAGGCATGGCAAACAGATTTTGGATTTTCTGAAATAATTCTAATTTGAAGTTTTTTTGTCCTTTTCTCTCAACTAGTCCAACTCCAGCTGTTTCAGTGACCCCAGATTTATCTCCTAAATGCCTTATATGCAGATATCACAAAAATCCTTTAAATAAAATTACATTATACCAGGGATCTGGAAAGATGGGAGAAATGGAAGTATATATTAGGCATTTAAGAAAATCTCCAGGGAAGTCAGTCCGTTAGTGAAATCTGAAAGTGGGAATTTAGAATAGGATGTTTCTTCTGTGCTTTTTTGAGGTGTTTAATTAATATAATTCTTGGACTGAATTGGTCAAGCCTTATAGAAAACCGCTTCTGTTCTTTCCTGTCTTTGCATTTCCATGTTATTCCAAAATTCAAAGTACTAAGGGAATGTGGTTGTAATTGAGAAATAAAAAGAAATTCCAAATTCTTTCCATGGGTAACAGATTGTAGTGCCCTTTAATTTACCAACAGCATCTCAGAAAACAGTATGATGTTTTGTTTAAGAATCTTTGCCAGATTTCTGAAGATTATTATGTTGAGTATTTTTCCAAAGGGCTTGCATATATCACTGACTGCAAACATCATGTCTTGATGGCTATCAACAATAAACACTCATATTTTTACCTACTAATTCCATTCAGATATTTCTAAATAGCTTTCCTTGTTTTGTTTTTTTGTTGCCATAGTTATTCTTGCTTCAGCCTCTTTGATGATCATTCAATTAATCAAATGAATACTCACTTAGCATCTACTGTATGCTGGGCACTGGGCTGGGGGATGGAACCAATTTTAAAGTTTTAAAGTGGGAGAAATAGACTTTAGTGGCATTTCGTCTCTCCATATCATAATTTGTGGCTTCAGATCTTTGGTGAAGAGAACTGGGTATAAAATAAGTATGTATAGCAGAACCCAGGCCACAAATTCAGTGAAATTCAAGGGGCCGCTGGATAACAGAAATGATGGAAGCGGGTAGAAAATATCACTCTAAATTACTGCTGTCTTCAGCATGATTTTGGAATAATAGGGAGTGGTGAAGATCATGGCAGGTGGGAACGTGCCACCCCTACCTGAGGAAGCAACCGTCCAGATCTGAATTACTGATATGTGGAAATGGACTCCCAGTGTTGTCAGAATCTGAAATTATTATATTTAATGTGTAATGTACTCTTTCAGTTTTAATGGTGGTAGCTAACTGATACTAAAATACTGTACATATCAAGTAAAATATATCAGATGGGTAGGTTTGGCATGAGGCTGTTAGTGTATAGACTCTGAGAATCTGAGCTTCCTGTGAATAAACTGCATGAGTTTTAACATCTAATTTGAATACACAGCAGCCTTTTTTTCTCCCCTCCTTGTTAGAATTACCAGATTAAGCAAATGAAGATAAAAGTTGCTGACCAGTTTTATTTTCATTTCAGATAACCAACTGATAACATTTTTATTATGTACCCCAAACATTACTTAGCATATACTTGGCAATATCATGCAGTATTTGAACATACTTATATTAAATCAGTATTCATTGTGTATCTGAAATTTGAATTTAACTGGGCATTCTGTATTTTATCTGACAACCCTATTCTTACTGCTGTCTCCTGTTTTGAATTTAAATTTGCCAGATAAATGACCTATTGGTGAAATATTTAATCATTTTTCCTATTCATTAATAATTAAATAATTAAATTTTTAATTTTTATTAAATGATAACTCAGTGCAAGCTGGGCATACCTTCAAATAGGAATGGGGTTTTTTTGTTTCTTTGTATTGTTTTTAAATCTGGCTGTCTAATGGGGAAGCCTTCTTATTTAGCTGTTATATTTAAACTTCTAAAAATGTTTTTTATAATGTTTTACTGTTTTGGCACAAAAATAGTAATTCTTTCTGTAGTTCCAGTGAATATTTTTATCTGTTTTTATCCCCATGTTACCAGCTTGCCTTTATGACCTTAAAAAAAAAAAAGAAAAACAAGCTATATCTTTGTAAATGTCCTTTCCATGTTAGCACAATGATTTTTATTTTAATGTTTGAAAAGCTAAGTTCTGAGCACTTTGCTTCAGTAGTATTCTCCCTGATGCCCACATCACTTTGCAATGCTTTTGTACTTTTTGAGATTCTCCTATTCTTCCCTTCGTGATATTAACCATCTGTATTAATGAGATAATAAACCAGGCTTGTTGCTAATGAATTGATTCATTCAACTGCTAGATTTAATTAGAAAGACATTTAGCATGCCAGCAGATGTTCTGGTTTTGTTTAATTGTCCCCAAATACAATAAAATAAAATACAATGAATTTTTTTGCTTTTGCCTAAATTAAGCCAAATTAAGATTTGTTATTCTATCATGTATTATAAAGGACTAAATGGTGGAGTTTTGTTTTCATTGTATTCCAAATATCAGAAGGAAAATCAGTTTCCTTCTAAAAAACACTCACCTAACTCTAATTAGCACAAGAGTAAAGTTGAGGAGTAAAGAATATCTGGACCCTCAAATCTGTATAAAAGAAACTAAGCCAGAGATACATCCCAAAGTTATTTTTCCCCCAGTACTTTGATAGGGGGTGTATCTTCTAAATTATTAACCATTAAAAAAGTTACTTAAGGACTATAATTCTGGAGACACTATCTAGTGAAGTTTTTTAATTGCTTGCTTTTCATAGTTTTGTTTGCAATCTCCAGTGAGACTTTTATTTTTAAAAAAGAGAAAAAGGAAAAGACAACATTTTAGGAGAGATTTTGTTGTTCGGGGCTTTTATTAGAGAAATTGGCAGGGAAAGTTTTGAATATGTTAGTGCATGCCCAAAAGTTAGAGCTCAGACAAACCGAGCAGTCCTCACTTTGGGCCTTCAGCCTCTAGCATGCCCTTCCTAGAAAAGAAATTAAAGGATTCTATGCAGTATCCCAGATACCAAGTCAATCAGTCAGTTCAGTCGCTCAGTCGTGTCCGACTCCTTGTGACCCCATGAACTGTAGCACGCCAGGTTTCCCTGTCCATCACCAACTCCCGGAGTTCAGCCAAACCCATGTCCATTGAGTCCGTGATACCATCCAGCCATCGCTTCCTCTGTCGTCCCCTTCTCCTGCCCTCAGTCTTTCCCAGCATCAGGGTCTTTTCAAATGAGCCAGCTCAAATGGCCAGCTCATGGTGGCTCATTTTGGCCACCATGAGGTGGCCAAAGTATTAGAGTTTCAGTTTCAACATCAGTCCTTCCAATGAACACCCAGGACTGATCTTTAGGATGAACTGGTTGGATCTCCTTGTAGTCCAAGGGACTCTCAAGAGTCTTCTCCAACACCACAGTTCAAAAGCATCAATTGTTCAGTGCTCAGCTTTCTTTATAGATGCTTTGAGTTAAGCATTACTCAGACACAGGGTAAATTACAAATATATTAGGGGAAAAAAAAATCTTAAAAAAAATTACCAAATGATAAATTCATTCGTCTTGGGCACATAGGGGCATAAAGGCTTGCATGGTAGTTAAAGAGAAAGAGGAAGAAGACAAGAGTAATTCCTTTCACCCTTCTAGCTTAGCTTTCTTTGCTTCTATTTTTTGTTTGGTAGTCCTTTTTGTTTAAAAATATGTATATTTTTAAAATTAAGAATCATAGTATGAATATGGGTTTGTTCAGTTTTTTTCCTGAGTATTTCCCCATCCCACTAAATCTCTCAAAACACATTTTTTGATGACTTGCTTTGTTTCTGTAATTCATTTAGTCATTCTCTTATTGTTGGATATTAGGTTTTGTTTTTTTTCTCCTATCATTAAAACCAAAAGGTATTCTTTAGTAAACCTTCCAATCCTGCTTTTACACAGCTGTTATTTCTAGGAAGCAGTTAGCCTTAGTTCAGTTCAGTTCAGTTTAGTCGCTCAGTCGTCTCCGACTCTTTGCGACCCTATGAATCGCAGCACGCCAGGCCTCCCTGTCCATCACCAGCTCCCAGAGTTCACTCAGACTCATATCCATCGAGTCGGTGATGCCATCCAGCCATCTCATCCTCTGTTGTCCCCTTCTCCTCCTGCCCCCAATCCCTCCCAGCATCAGGGTCTTTTCCAATGAGTCAACTCTTCACATGAGGTGGCCAAAGTATTAGAGTTTCAGCTTCAGCATCAGTCCTTCCAAAGAACACCCAGGAGTGATCTCCTTTAGGATGGACTGGTTGGATCTCCTTGCAGTCCAAGGGACTCTCAAGAGTCTTCTCCAACACCACAGTTTAAAAGCATCAACTCTTGCGGCACTCAGCTTTCTTCACAGTCCAACTCTCATATCCATACATGATTACTGGAAAAACCATAGCCTTGACTCGACAGACCTTTGTTGGCAAAGTAATGTCTCTGCTTTTGAATATGCTATCTGGGTTGGTCATAACTTTCCTTCTAAGGAGTAAGCATCTTTTAATTTCATGGCTGCAGTCACCATCTGCAGTGATTTTGGAGCCCAAAAAAATAAAGTCTGACACTGTTTCCCCATCTATTTCCCATGAAGTGATGGGACCAGATGCCATAATCTTCATTTTCTGAATGTTGAGCTTTAAGCCAACTTTTTCACTCTCCTCTTTCACTTTAATCAGAGGCTTTTTAGTTCCTCTCCACTTTCTGCCATAAGGGTGGTGTCATCTGCATATCTGAGGTTATTAATATTTCTCCCGGCAATCTTGATTCCAGCTTGTGTTTCTTCCAGCCCAACGTTTCTCATGATGTACTCTGCATGTAAGTTAAATAAGCAGGGTGACAATATACAGCCTTGACGAACTCCTTTTCCAATTTGGAACCAGTCTGTTGTTCCATGTGCAGTTCTAACTGTTGCTTTCTGACCTGCATATAGGTTTCTCAAGAGGAACGTCAGGTGATCTGGTATTCCTGTCTCTTTCAGAATTTTCCACAGTTGATTGTGATCCACACAGTCAAAGGCTTTGGCATAGTCAATAAGCAGAAATAGATGTTTTTCTGGAACTCTCTTGCTTTTTCCATGATCCAGCGGATGTTGGCAATTTGATCTCTGGCTCCTCTGCCTTTTTTAAAACCAGCTTGAACATCAGGAAGTTCACGGTTCACATACTGCTGAAGCCTGGCTTGGAGAATTTTGAGCATTATTTTACTAGCCTGTGACATGAGTGCAATTGTGTGGTAGTTTGAGCATTCTTTGGCATTGCCTTTCTTTGGGATTGGAATGAAAACTGACCTTTTCCAGTCCTGTGGCCACTGCTGAGTTTTCCAAATTTACTGGCATGTTGAGTGCAGCACTTTCACAGCATTGTGTGCTGGTTAAATTTTAATATTCACATTACATTTCAGAGTGTAAGGAATGAAACAGTTTTCAAAAACTAGGGCAAGAAGAGAATGAAATCAGGAGGTTTGGCTAGGCAGAGAGCAAAGGTTATGAAACAGAAAGTTGTGCCTTCTGGTTGCTGTACCATCCCAACCTCTGTGATGAATAGTTAGAGCATAGATGATTGCCTTTTTCTTCATCTGAGGTTTACTTCTTACAGATTTGCGGTATTTTTCTTTTAGTTTTAACTGTTCTTCCAAGGACTTGGTAGGATTGTTAATATCATTCACATACAACCATGGAAGCGTATGTGAGAAATAGATTAGGCCTCATGATGGTAGGCTGCCATAACCCCTAATAACAGTCTCTAAACAGAACTTGCCTCAGTGTTTCTCCTACGTAGAAGGTTGCTCAGGCAGATTGAGATAATTCCAACCAGTATAAAACTTGAGGCATTAAGTAGCTTCATGAATTTTGAGTGTTTCTGGGAACAGTATTAGAGTCTTTGAATTCCATGCTGGGCCTCCCCTATATATATTATGGTGTTGTCTGCTTCAGCCAGGTACTTGGGTGGTTGGAATGAAGGTTCAGCTTTGACATTTTCCTTCAAAAGTAGTCATAATGTACCTGGAGACCAACTGTATCTCATTTCACAATTCATGAAGTGTGTTTTGGGCTTCCCTGGTGGCTCAGTCCTCTTGAGAGAAGATGAGCAGCACTGGGCCCACTCACCTCTGCCTTTTTTGTTCCCCACTTTGGTTATGTGTTGTTACTTTCGGAATTGCACTTTTTTCACCTTGTCATAGTAGCTGCCAAAGTGTGTTTTTATAAACACGGGGTTCTAGAGCACTGGCTTCCTGGGGCAGAGGAAAGAAAGAAATGTGTGTTGTACAAAATAAGTATATTCATATATTTAATAAAATAGTTCTATTATTAAAAAAAAAAAAAAAAAAAGAATCCACCTGCAATCCCAGAGACCAGTATTGGATCCCTGGGTTGCAGAGATCCCCTGGAGAAGTGAACAGTTTCCCTCAAAGCTCAGCCGGTAAAGAATCTGCCTGCAATTCAGGAGACCCTGGTTCGATTCCTGGGCTGGGAATATCCTCTGGAGAAGGAAATGGCAACCCACTCCAGTATTCTAACCTGGAGAATCCCATGAACAGAGGAGCCTGGCAGGCTGCAGTCCATGGGATCACAAGAGTCTGAGATGACTTAGCAACTAAACCACCACCACCCACTCCAGTATTCTGTCCTGGAGAATTCTGTGGACAGAGGAGCCTGGTGGGCTACGGTTCATGGGGTCGCAGAGTCAGACACGACTGAGTGACTTTCACTTTCACTTTACTTTCAAAGTCTGTTTTACCTAAGAGCCAACAGTTAGGTTTTCTGCTTATTAAAAACAAAAAAAAAAATGAGAGGATGCTAAATAAATTTGGTAAATTCCGTAAAGAATTAATGAATGGCATTTTATATGCCTAGCTGTGTCTACTTTTTTATTGTAATTTTGACTTTTCAGATCTAGAATGGTGGTTATATTTAACCCTTGAACAGCAGGGTTTTGAACAAGGAGAATCTATTTACACCTGGAGTTTTTTCCCGTAGATACAGTAGTACTGCATGATCCACAGTGGCTGCTGTTGCTGTGGAACCACAGAGGAGTGCCTGCTGTAAGGTTAATGCGGATTTTCAGCTGCAAGGAGCTTGGTGCTCCCCACCCCTGCCTTGTTCCAGGGTCAACTGTACTTCATTTGGACCCTGATTTCATGCTTTTTCTGAGAGAAAAGAATGATAATTTGTATTGAAGGTGGAAACAAAAATCTCATTTTCTAGTGTTAACCTCTCCCCTAATTTATTTTTGTGCTTCTTGTATGAATTTTACCAGTAACATTTGGTCCCAAATCCTTACATTCTTTAACCTTCATGGTCCCTTTAGAATTGTGTTTTTATGAGTTTCTTCGTAATCTGCTCTCCATTAAAAGACACCAGTGCTCATTTGTTTAATCCTCTTGAATATCAAAGCCTTTAGTCAAAGCTTTTGTGTCATTGTGTTTGCTATTACTTGAATATTCTGTAATAAAAGACTTTCTTAAAGCAAGGTGACCTGAACTACACTTTGTTCCAAATTAAGTTATTTCATTTTTAGGTAACATCCTTTGACTTATACCAAGGCAATAAACATTTTTAAAATCTACTTAGTTTTTTAAGCACTGTGGTAATAGAGTCTTATCCTCTACTAAACATTTATTCTTTTGTTCAGGGTCTTGTAGCATATGAGTACCAAGGGTGTATTCATTTCCTGTAGAATTTGGTGTTCTCTAATCATTATGTTTCTCTACAATGAATCCTGTACACTGCTTTCAGCCTCAGTTGAGTTCAGTTGCTCAGTCGTATCTGACTCTTTGCAACCCTATAGACTGCAGCACACCAGGCTTCCCTGTCCATCACTGACTCCCGGAGCTTGCTTTCAGCCTGCCTGCATTTAATAACTCTCCTCCTTCCTACAATCTGCCCCTTTAGTTTTCTGGCCTTAGTAGATTTTATCTCTCTAAATGTTCTGTCTTCCAAATTACTGAGATCTTTTAAAAAGCAATTGAATTTAAAAAGATTGTTATTGAGCCATGTGTATAGACTGCTTGCCCATGTTTATGGATTGTAAAATGGTCAAGCTACTGGCCAGGAATTTTCAGCTTTATATTAAAGCTCAGAAAGAAAGCCAAGGGGAGAACAGTATAGGGAATATTGTCATTAAAAAGAGTACTTTGGACTTAAAGTTCCCATGGCAGATAATATTTTTAGTTTCAATTTTTTTGGTTTTTTTCCTTTTTGTCTATTTGCCTTAAATATTTTTTATCTATGAAAAAGTTACTTCATGTGATTTATTTTCTGCACTAATATGTTAAAAGCTTAATAAGTTAATTAAAAAGCTTAATAAGTTAATTAAAGCATCATTTAATGACATAAAAAATTTGTTCCATGGAATTATCTCTCAATGTTTTGTAAACAATATAGATTGTCTATTTTTAAAAATATATTTTGTCTTATTACTACAAAAGTATGCCATTATTCATATTTAGAAACTCTTCAAAGCTTGTTATTTTAAGTTTGTTTCAGTTAAAAATATGGATACTGTTGCTTGTAAATGTTGATGACTAGTACTGCCTAACTTCAATAGGGACTTTGCCATTCACGGTGTCCATAAGAAGATAATAAAAATAGAAAGGAGCAATAATAAGTCACTATATGTTGTATTTAAATAACAATATTTCTATGGTCATGAAAGGAAAGAGGTTGTCGAGCTCTCTCCATTATAGTCCAAATATTAGGATATTTGTTCAAGGAAAGTATAATGACTCCAAGGTAAGGTTCTGGAATCGGACTGCCTGGCTTCCAATCCTCTGCGTAACCCTTTGGTCAAGGAGGTCATTACTTAATCTCTGAATCTAAAAGCTGGATTTATTGTTGCTGGTCTTGAAAGGCATAGTCCTTCTGACAAAGCAGAGTGCTGATCATATTTTGGGTTTGGGGAACCATGGTGATCAGAGACTGTTGGACTCTCAGAAGCAGTACTGGAGGTGGGTGTTGGTAGACCTTTAGCTACAGCAGTAGAGACACCAAATGAGGCTGCTGCCTGTTAAGTAATTTTCAGAAGTATGGTAATGGATTGAGTTGTCACTGACCCATTCGGAGGAGTTTAAAACTGTGATTCTCTTACTTCTTAATAATAAGACTGCCTTGCTTATAGAACATTTTCTGATAATTATATCAGAGATTGTGTACGAACTTCCTAGCCTAATGCCTAATAGAAACAACCCATCATCTTCATCAATCTGGCCTTAAAGAGAATAAAGGCCTTAAACTATAAAAGCCCAGCTTTAGACCATTAGATCGTCATATTGGGGCAGTGCAGCACCTCTAATTTGCCTCATTCCCCAGAGTTGCATAGTACATGATGTTCATTTTCATTTTTATGTATGCTTAATACACGACTTTACACTGTCAGCATTTTATGCAGTGTTTATTTCACCTTTAAACAGATATCATTTGCTTTCTACACTAGCAGGCTTTTTGTGGATTTAGTTTTAGATGATTCTAGTCCTAACTACTCTTAGAGAAAAACTGAATTACTTTTCTAATCCAAACATTGTTATGACACAGCAAGCTCTCCCCACCTTCCTCTCTAGTCTAATTTTTTAAACTATATGTCCTGCTTGCACCTTAATGTATCCTCCAAAGCAATGTAAGCATTTCACTAGATTTTGTGGTGTCAGGTCAGTAGGCGTTTGGTTCTTAAATTGCATCACCTATTAAAACAGGTTGCTTGTTAAAACGCAGGTCTCTGGGCCCCATCCCTAGAATTTCTGATTCAGTAGGTCTTGGACGGGAGCCCAGTGATTTGCATTTCTAGCCAAGTTTTCAGGTGATGCTGATGCTCCTGGTCCAGGACCACACTTCAAGAACTAATGCTCTAGGCATTGGTACATAATTGGTCCTTAGACCCCAGTTACCACTGGTCGTAAACACAAGATTGTTTATACCAGCCACTCAAACTCAGTGATTTAACTCGTGTTAAGTAATTATTTATAATAACTCTAGATCAGTTGAAAGGGGTAATTGCTCTTGGTTAGTGGCTAACAATCAATGAAAGTATTGCAGAATTGTCTTCAGGCTTGAGAGAATGGGACAAGGGCAGAAATAATTTTTTTTTAAGCAAATTTTTTAGTAAGATTAAAAAAAAAAACAAAAACCAGCAACCCTGACTTTAGTAAAATGCAGGGTGCTTCCTCTGGGCCCTAGCTGGAGTCCAGTTGAGAGAAACATTTGAGGAAAGGCTGCATCTGTAAACAGGAATAAGTCACCCTTATAATATGGCCCTACCTGTGGGACCATGTTTCCCTAGAGAGGATACAGCTGGAGATTGTTGACTGTCTTTCCTGACTCTCTTCATATCAGAATAAAAGAAAGGAATCAAGTTTATCTTCAGAGTCAAGCAGTATGATGTCTAATTCCCTCTCCTAATGTCACCTTTTATTAGCTAGGGACCATAATACTCTTGCCTGGCAAATCCCATGGACGGAGGAGCCTGGTAGGCTGCAGTCCATGGGGTCACTAGGAGTCGGATGTGACTGAACGACTTCACTTTCATGCATTGGAGAAGGAAATGGCAACCCACTCCAGTGTTCTTGCCTGGAGAATCCCAGGGATGGAGGAGCCTGGTGGGCTGCCATCTCTGGGGTCACACAGAGTCGGACACGACTGAAGCGACTTAACAGCAGCATACTTTCTTTACCAACTCCATAATAAAAGATATAAATGATCCACACTAAAATATTGGTACCCTTTGACCTAGAAATTCTGCTTCTCATTAATAATTTTCATTAATCCTAAGAAAATTATTATTTTAAAAAGGACAGGGATTTAGTTACACTTATATTCACTGCAGTTTTTTTTTTACAATAGCAAGAAATCTGTGAACTGTTATGTTCCAAGGTTTAGAATACTCTTGTTATTCTAAGTAATTTTATACAAGACTATTTAGTGGTATGGAAAAAAAAACATGTATGAGGAAAGTATTTTGGGGATTTTTACAATTAGGGTTAGGGTTAAGGTTATATGCTGAGATATATGCTGAGATATATATTCAGAAAAATCATTATAATGTTAATTGTGCTTATTTCTGAATGGTTTTGCTTAAATGTTCTACAGTGTACTCATTTTGTTGTCTGGAAATTTTGTTTTAGAAATATATATGACAAACTATTTTAGTGAGAGTTTTAATCAAAATATTACACCAGTCAACGAAGAAGTAAATAAAATAACTGAGAGTACTTTCTTTCATTTTGTTTTGAATAAGAAGGAAAGGTAAAAGTTGCAGAACAATTCTGGATGCTTCTCTGTAGAGAAGAAAGCTCAGCTTTGTCAGAGCAGAGTGCAGAATGAAGCTACTGGAAGAAATCATGTTGTTGACTCTTCTCTGTCAGCCTTTAAATGGTAAAAACAAATGGAAACTGTGAGTAGTATTGTCATCTTACTACAGGGAAAGGCAACTCTGCCTATTATCAACATTTCTGCATTTATTTTTTTAATTCTTAAGATGACAATATAGTTACTATCTGGCCAGTGGATCACTAACAATGGTCCAGGGTTATCATTGGCTATAAAAATCACAAACCAAGAAATGATGACTTTTTTGGACAGTGGGTAAGAGTTGCAGTAACTTTTGAAATATCCAGTTAAATATTTGAAGACCTCACCAGCATATTATAACAAACTGACTTTTGAAAATAATTATAAGGCTTAGGTTTGTTGAGCACTAAAAACCCCATTGAAAGCTCTAAAGTTTTACTGTACTCCTAAAACAATTGCTTACCAGAAATAGCAGTGCCAATAATGTGTTTTGTAAAATATACCTTGGCTATTTATAGCTCTAGGTGTTCTCTTCAGAAACTATTGATGTCACACACATGTTCGATTTTGAAGAACTCATTCTTATAATCCCTTAATACACCAGAACAGTATATTTATCTTAATAAATGTAGAACTCGATAATTGTAGAGCTCTTTAATATCACTGAACTTTCTACGCTTTTTTTTTTTAATAAGAATTTCTTCAACCCAATGGCTTTTATCTGGATGAGTGGTTTACAAAGCTTCCCAAATTATTATAAAAATATCCCCTTCCCCCGCTGTAAAGTACACGTTTGGAACACAGCAGAAGTGACAGCTAGTAGTGAAATTCAGAGTGAAGCACCTTTCTGCTCTGTAATAGATTGCTTTGACCACTGCTATATCCTCTTATAGTCGTAAGTATATTGGATGTGTTAAACAGAATTATTATCCCATTAGCTTATTTTATACAACCCAAATAACTTATTTTGCCTTTTCTGTTTTAATCAGTAGGTATCGTGCATGATCAGTATTCAGTATTCAGTGGAGTGCTGGGACTTGGAAAACCTCATGTCTTTTGATGCTGTTCAGTTCAGTTCATTCTCTCAGTCGTGTCTGACTCTTTGTTACCCCATGGACTGCAGCACTCCAGGCCTCCCTATCCATCACCAACTCCCAGAGCTTGCTCAAACTCATGTCCATAGAGTTGGTGATGGCATCCAACCATCTCGTTCTCTGTCGTCCACTTCTCCTGCCTTCAATCTTTCCCAGCATCAGGGTCTTTTCCAAGGAGTCAGTTCTTCGCATCAGGTGGCCAAAGTTTTGGAGATTCAGCTTTAGCATCAGTCCTTCCAATTTGATGCTGATCTTATCTTTATTGATTTTATCAATCAAATATTTCCCTATTGTGTTTTAAGTCTTATTTTATACGTGCTTTAAAGCTTTATAGAGTCAGATCTGAGAATGAAAAGAGGTTGGGGAATGGAGGGAAGAGAGCAAGGGCAATGAACAGCCCTTTTAATAATTGCTAACATGTGACTTGGTTTGCTGGCTGTTTGCAGTGTTTTTGTTTTTGTTTTTTAATCTCTTGCCTGCTTCCAAAAGATCTCTTCATTTTTTTTCCCCCTTTCCTGTTTTTCCATTCTTTTTTGTAGTGAACCTCTCACTGGTAGGGAATATCTGCTGACTGGAAGAGGACTAGGAGGTTGAGTCATCAGATCTGAGAAGGATAGGGGAAAACAGGGTGTTCTCTACTATTGATGTCTCATTCCACGAAGGGATCTGAGGCCACTGCATTTTCAAAATAATAGTGGTGGCAGCTTGTTCCATTGGAGACCTTACCCAAGATTTCCCTGCATGCTCCCTCTGATAATTGAAATTCTCAAGCAAGTGGAGCTCAGCATCTCCTTTCATGGAGAAAGCTGAAGTTTTGTTAACTCTGGCTCAATGTAAGACCCATCCAAATGATTCTGAATGGTTTTGAGTGGATTTCTGAGAAGTCTAAGGTACCTCATGACAATTTGGTATGAAGGTGAGTTTATCTGTATGGTCCTTAAGGATTTACAGTGTGTTTCTTTTCTGTCTTTTTCTGTTGTTTTTGTATAGAGTTTTATCCCACATAGAATCATGTGGTGAAAACTTGAAATTTGAAGTGATTTTATAACACAGGAATTACAAAGAGTAATTTATAGATCATTGCTTCTGAACTTTCTTTTTTTTGTTTTTTTTGCATGTCCAAATTAAAATCCAAAGTGGATTTTGTGGAATTATGTACCTTCAGATCAAAGTAAATCATACCAAAACTAGGGGTGGGCTGCAATTTTGTCAGTATATATAACTCTTTCCATGGGTTGCTTATTTTGAATTGCGGTCAGTTTTTTAAAGGTAATTATTGTGTATCTATTTCAGGTGGTTTAGATAAACATTTAGTGAGGTTTCATTGATTTGCCACTTAATAACTTCAAATGCACGGTCACTTGAGCACTTTGTTTTAATCTAGATTTCTTGAGAGGTTTCTTCACTTTTAAGACTGCACCTCTTTGATGTTCCATGTGTCAGTGTCCTGAATCTTACAGACTGGGACTCTTGAGTGATGCCTGCTGCCTTTCTCTAGTATTTCTCTCTCAGAATGGCAATTTTATATCTAGATTTGGGGGGAATAAATCCATTCCAGTAAAAAATTGGTTATAAAGCTTGTCCTGGTAAGACAAGTACTATTTTGTCACTGTTTTGCAGAATAAAACTGCAACTGCATTGGGGAAGGACAAAGCCTCCTTGTTGACTTGGCTATAACGTGATGCAGAAACTGTTATGACGGCCAGTCACTTGACATAATGAGCATTGGCCTCTACAAGAAAGCTTGTTGTAATACTTTACTAGGGAGACAAGATTTAAAGTAGAAAAAAGCTTTTAGGTCACAGTTTTCTTAACCCTCAAGTGGAGTTTTGAGTCTAAATCCTCACTAGCTATAAGCTGAGATGTGCTATAGCAGAAGCACTTTTTCTCTATGTGGAGTAATGTGATTGCCTAGCCCACGGGTCCTTTTATTAAGGGTTTTTCTAAAAGCTGAGCTATATTGTCACTAGATGTCCTCCTCTGTCCCAGTGTGAAATAGTGAAAGTCGCTCAGTCATCTCCGACTCTTTGCAACCCCATGGACTATACAGTCCATGGAATTCTCCAGACCAGAATACTGGAGTTGGTAGCCTTACCCTTACCTAGGGGATCTTCCCAACCCAGGGATCAAACCCAGGTCTCCCGCATTGCAGGTGGATGCCCTACCAGCTGAGCCAGGAGGGAAGCCCTAAAAATACTTCGTTATGTACAAGCAACAAAGGTGCTTCTGCTGTAGTAACCTTATATGCATTCCTGAAAAACTTTGCATTCTACTGAAGCATGCAGTACAAATAGCCTTTGTTGTGGGTGGAGGCTTGGAGATAAGGGTAAGGATAGATGACTCAAAACCAATAGAACTTTGTAAACCAGAGCAGTCCTAATAAAAAGAGCAGCATGGTTAAGTCTCCACTGGGTTTACATTCAGAATCACAGTCCAGTTAATTCTTTGTCATTGAACACTGGAATTCACGCTGCCTCCTTCGAACTGTAGCTCCTTGGAGACATTTGCTCCTAATGAAGATCAATTTTATCAAATTAAATATGTGACTCAGTGTGTAGACATCTATCAATCAGGTGTTTTAAGACTTTTTTTAAGAACAGTTTGAGATTCACAACAAAATCGAGAGGTACAGAGGTTTCTCATATACTCCTTACCCCAATACGCGAATAGCTTTTCCCGTTATCAACATTATTCACCAGAATGGTACATTTTTTTTTTTAACCAAGTATGAATCTACATTGGGGACTTCCCTGGTGGCTCAGACAGTAAAGCGTCTGCCTACAGTGCAGGAGACCCGAGTTCAATCCCTGGGTCGGGAAGATCTCCTGGAGAAGGAAATGGCAACCCACTCCAGTATTCTTGCCTGGAAAATCCCATGGATGGTGGAACCTGATAGGCTGCAGTCCATGGGGGTCGCTCAAAGCCCATTGTTTATTTTGGACTACATAGTTCACCCTTGGTGTTGTACATTCTAAAGGTTTGGACAAATGTGTAATGGCATATATCCATTATTATTATATCATACAGAGTATTTTCACTGCTCTAAAAATCATCTCAGTTCAGTTCAGTTGCTCAGTCGTGTCCAACTCTTTGCGACCCCATGAATCGCAGCACTCCAGGCCTCCCTGTCCATCACCAACTCTCAGAGTTCACTCAGACTCATGTCCATCGAGTCAGTGATGCCATCCAGCCATCTCATCCTCTGTCGTCCCCTTTTCCTCCTGCCCCCAATCCCTCCCAGCATCAGAGTCTTTTCCTATGTTCTACATAATGGTCTGTTCCCACCCCCATCCCAGCTACCACTGATCTTTTCATGGTCTCCATAGTTTTGCCTTTCCAAAATGTCATGTAGTTAGAACCGTTAGAAACGTTATGCAGCGTTTTTAGATTGGCTCCTTTCACTTAGTCATATGCATTTAAGATTGTTCCATGTATTTTTATGTCTTGACAGCTCATATATTTTTTAGTGCTGAATAATATTCCATTTTCTGGATTGTACGAAGATTGATTTATCCACTTGCCTACTGAAGGAAATCTTGGTTGCTTCCAAGTTTTAGCAGTTGTGCTTAAAGCTGCTGTAAACACTGCAGATTTTGGTGTGGACATCAGTTTTCAACTCCTTTGGATAAACACCCAGCAGTACAATTGCTGGTTTGTGTGGTAAAAGTATGTTTAGTTTTGTAAGAAACTGTCACACAGTCTTCCAAAGTAACCGTAGCATGTGGTGTTCCAGCCAGCAATGAATGAGAGTTTCTGCTGCTCCATATCCTCACCAGCATTTGGTGTGTTCAGTGTCTTGGCCATTCTAATAGCTGTATAGTGGAATCTTGTTTTAATTTGCATTTACCTGGAACCATATGATATAGAGCATCTCTTCACATGCTTATTTGCCTCCGTATATCTTCTTTGATGTCTGTTAATCTCTTCGGCCTCATATAATATTGTGAATTAACTATATGTCAATGAAAAAATTAAATGAAAAAGTAATAAAAATCCTCAGCCCATTTTCTAATCAGGCTGTTATCTTATTGTTCAGTTATAAGAGTTTTTGTATATTTTTGGATAACAGTCCTTCATCAGGTATATCTTTTGCAAATCTTTTCTCCCAGTCTGTGGCTCAGCTTCAGCTTCTTATTTTATTGATACTGTCTTTTTCAGATTGGAAGTTTTTAATTTTAATGAAGTTCAGCTTATCAGTTATCTTTCATGGATCCTTTCTTTAGTGTTGCCTCTAAAAAGGCATTATAAAGGTCATCAAGGTTTTCTCCTCTGTTATTATTGACTTTAAAATGAGCAACATAAAAGCTGTAAGTCTGGTTTATTCAGTTTCTTACTAAGGACTGTTGCCCGGAAGACAGCCTCTCAGCTCTGAGAAACCTTTCCAAAGAGGTAAGCAAGGACATATATTTATGATTTTGGCAAAGGTAGTATATGCAACTAAGCACTCCTCTTGGTAGAAGGTTGCTGCTAATCATGAGGTACAGATATCTTAGTTAATGGTTTTAGTACTTTTCTAAGTATAGGAAGATGCAAGAATCCAGGTTCATTTAAAAAAACTTTCTCCTGAAAATATCTCACTATCTGAAAGCCTGTTCTGCCAGTTTTCCCAGAACAGAGTGCCTTTTTCCTAATCTCCTCCCTGAACTCCTTTCAGGGTGTGTTGAAAGCTAGCAACCATGGTGGCTAATTACTCAGTTCTTATAGAGCTGGATAGCCAGTGGCATCTTTAGTTGGCATTGTTGTCTAAGAGTTTTACAATTTTGTGTTTTGTAATTAGATCTTTGATCCATTTTAAGTTAAATTTTTTCAAGGTTGTAAGGTCTGTGCCTAGATTCTTTCTGGTTTTTTGTTTTTGTTTTTTGCCTGTGAATGTCCATTTGTTCCATACCATTTGTTGAAAATACTCTGTCAGTCAGGTGTTTTTTAATACAGGAAGAAAAGTCATTGCACCTTGCTCATCTGCATTATCAGCTTCCTCGAATAGCTTGGCTTAATGGAAAGAGTAGCAGTCTTGAAGCCCCTGCTTGCTGTAAAGAAGAACTTAACTAGAATTCTCAAGAGTTTTGTTAAAGATTGTTATATATTGCTCAGACTTTCTTTAAATAATGAGAAAGCATGCTGTGAGTGCTTCAAATCATTATTTTGCTGGGAAAAAATACACATGAACTAATACAACTTCTGTGTTATGCTGACATTATTCTTCAGTTTCCCCCATCCCTGTAGCTCAAACGGTAAAGAATCTGACTGCAATGCAGGAAACCAGGGTTCGATCCCTTGGTCAGGAAGACCCTCTGGAGAAGGGAATGGCAAGCCACTCCAGTATTCTTGCCTGGAGAATCCCATGGACAGAGGAGCCTGTTGGGCTACAGTCTTTGGGGTTGCTAAGAGTTGGACACAACTGAGTGACTAACACACACATGATCAGGTTTATATTAAAGAAACATATTGTAATGACTTTAATTTGATTCAGTTCAGTTCAGTTCAGTTCAGTTCAGTTGCTCAGTCGTGTCCGACTCTTTGCGACCCCATGAATCACAGCACGCCAGGCCTCCCTGTCCATCACCAACTCCCGGAGTTCACTCAGACTCAGGTCCATTGAGTCAGTGATGCCATACAGTCATCTCATTCTCTGTCGTCCCCTTCTCCTGCCCCTAATCCCTCCCACCATCAGTCTTTTCCAATGAGTCAACTCTTCGCACGAGGTGGCCAAAGTACTGGAGTTTCAGCTTTAGCATCATTCCTTCCAAAGAAATCCCAGGGCTGATCTCCTTCAGAGTGGACTAGTTGGATCTCCTTGCAGTCCAAGGGACTCTCAAGAGTCTTCTCCAACACCACAGTTCAAAAGCATCAATTCTTCGGTGATAAGCCTTCTTCACAGTCCAAATCTCACATCCATATGTGACCACAGGAAAAATCATAGCCTTGACTAGACAGACCTTTGTTGGCAAAGTAATGTCTCTGCTTTTGAATATGCTATCTAGGTTGGTCATAACTTTCCTTCCAAGGAGTAAGCGTCTTTTAATTTCATGGCTGCAGTCACCATCTGCAGTGATTTTGGAGTCCCCCAAAATAAAGTCTGACACTGTTTCCACTGTTTCCCCATCTATTTCCCATGAAGTGATGGGACCGGATGCCATGATCTTAGCTTTCTGAATGTTGAGCTTTAAGCCAACTTTTTCACTCTCTTCTTTCACTTTCATCAAGAGGCTCTTTAATTCTTCTTCACTTTCTGCTATAAGGGTGGTGTCATCTGCATATCTGAGCTTATTGATATTTCTCCCTGGAATCTTGATTCCAGCTTGTGCTTCTTCCAGTCCAGCATTTCTCATGATGTACTCTGCATATAAGTTAAATAAGCAGGGTGACAATATACAGCCTTGACGTCCTCCTTTTCCTATTTGGAACCAGTCTGTTGTTCCATGTCCAGTTCTAACTGTTGCTTCCTGACCTGCATACAGATTTCTCAAGAGGCAGGTCAGGTGGTCTGGTATTCCCATCTCTTCCAGAATTTTCCACAGTTTATTGTGATCCACACAGTCAAAGGCTTTGGCATAGTCAATAAAGCAGAAATAGATATTTATCTGGAACTCTCTTGCTTTTTCGATGATCCAGCGGATGTTGGCAATTTGATCTCTGGTTCTTCTGCCTTTTCTAAAACCAACTTGAACATTCTTTGTGCTCTTGTGCTTCATTGCTCAGTAGTGTCCGACTCTTTGTGACCCCATGGGCTGTAACCTGCCTGGCTTCTCTGTCCATGGGGATTCTCCAGACAAGAATACTGGAGTGGGTTGCCATGCCCTCCTCCAGGGAATCTTCCCAACACAGGGATCGAACCCCCATCTCCTGCATTGCAGGCGCATTCTTTACCGTCTGAGCCTCCAGGGAAGCCCTTTCTCTCTTTAGTCAGCTTATTATCTACAAAATATAATTTTATCTATCACAAAATAGCCCTTCTAAAACCTATAGAAAAGATGTTGTTTTTCTGAAAACCAGAAATCATTTTTTAATCTTCCTCCATAAAATGTCTGTCATTTTACTCTTATACTAAATTATGAAGTCATAGAATTGATCATAACAGGTTTTCCTTAGAACAGTACCTTGTGGATGTACATAAAACATGTCCCAGTTACCATAGAGTGATTATGTTAGAATGTATATGTGAAAAACAGCATGTTCCCAAAGCTCTCTAGGTGAGTTATAGGTACTGTCAGGTTTGAGAATCACTACCTGAAAATAGAAGTAGCTAAAGGTATTTTTTAAGGTACTATCATTTTTAGTAAAGTTGCATTTGGACATCTCAAGGAAGCCAGCACTAGTCAGATTAACTGCTGGCAAAAGTCTGTATTTGCTGTTGCATGAGTAATTTGCAACATGTACAACCTTATGTTGACTACCTTCCACCTATTTTAGAGATACATAATTTATATCACTTTTTGGATGAATTTTTGTAATTATGATGTAAACCATGGGAAAGTAGTACTATATTGAAATTCTAGGACTAAAATCTGTTGTGTGTTTTATTGTCCAGCAGTTTTTTATTTCCCCTTTTTTTGTATTGGAAGTCAAGTGATTTTTGTGATGTAGTCAGTCACATTTAGAGAAGATTATTTTGTATTGTGGAGGTAGGATTATATTAAACTTCACTGAAGATACAAGGGCGGTTGTCAGTGGACAAGTAAATTAAGAATTATTTCCTTTAATTGTCCTGAAATAAAATGATTGAATCTCAAGTGTTTTGCCGAAGCTTTTTAAGAGACTACTCGTAAGTATGTTGTTCTAAAAGCAGCAGCTCCAAATAAGGTGTAGAAAAAGGATTTGTTAAAGACCTCAGAGTAAGACCAAACAACTACCCAAGCAGGCTGGCATGTGACTGGAGCCAAGAAATGCATACAGGGCTTCGGCATTTCACTTGGTGGATACAGGCTGCCTTGGCATTACGCTTCGTTCTTTTCTCTCCTCTGGTTGTTCGGACATTCTAGGTTGTGTGAGATGTATCTGAACATGATCAGCCTCCCTGGTGGAAAAGATACGAGTTCCTTAAAGGCACAGCCACTCTTCTTCATTTGCTCCCCAGCATCTAGCACGGCCTTTTGCCTGAAAGTGGGCTTGAGGGAAAAATTACTTTCTAGAAAAATATTTTTATAAAACTGAATGATACAGTGACTATCAGCTAAGACTTTGCCTAACTTTTGGAAAGTTTCTATTTCAATATCAGGGCTTTAGAGGCAATCTGTTGTTATTTTTTATCCTCATATTCTTCAGAGCCTCATTATTACAGAGCTGCTTTATTGCTGAGAATGCTGTTATAAAGAGGTCTTTTACTATTTCTACAATTAAAATCCGTCAGACGGAATCTCAGCTGATTTATCCAGTGTCAAATAATGTAGTAAGTACTACCATAGCCAAGGTCCACTGTATTAATAATAGATTTTCTTCTAAAGGAGTTAGAATAAATTAGTAGTTGTTACCTTTAACAGATCACCCAAAGATCAAAAAAGAATTAACAGATTTTCTTAGTTTTACAGTTTGTCATTGTATTTAGTATTAAAAATAGCAAAATTGCTTGTCAAAAGAGCAGAGAACATATTCAGTTAACATGTTCTTTTCTCCACATGAAAAATCCATTCAGCACACATACTGATTTGAAACTACTGCTTGTCTTTATTCTAGATTATTAATATGTTTGGGACATAAGCCAAATAAAGAAATGCATCCGTAGAACTGTTAACAATACATTTCATTAAGTGAAAGAAAAAAACTTAATTTTTTCAGGGAACTAATTGACATCTGATATATACATACATATATATGTATATAAGAGTGAAGAAGTAAAATGTTCTAAAACAAGAATTTGAATCAGTGGTATGTGGTGCTTTTGAGAAGTTCCTATTTCTTAATGTACTTTTCTTTGCCTAAAAATATTTTTAGCTTGTTCTGTAAACAAAACTATTTATTGTACTAACAAATTATTTATATTGATGAATTAAGACACCAGACATTAAAATTAAAAGATGACATAGCTCTTTAATTTTTTAAATAGGAATATATTAGTTCCATAACTCAGAAAAAAGTATAATTCTATCAAAAACACTAATTATACTTGATAAGGAAATATCAGATAGGTATTTACAGTTTTCTAGTTGCCAACCCGTTTCATTAAAATATTGACTAGAATATTAATTCCAAGGTAATTGCCTGTCAAATCAAATCATTTAAACTAGGTTAAACCCAACTTCTGTGGATGCACTGTGAAATCTCCACTGGACACCACTTGTTTAGAAAGCATAAGGTAGGCAGATAACCATCAGGTGTTTATGAGTCAGAATTTACCCTTCCTTCTTTTCCATCTTTTCCCTCCATGTGTGCATGCTACCTGCTAAGTCGCTTCAGTGGTGTGACTCTGCGACCCTATGGACTGTAGCCAGCCAGGCTTCTCTGTCCATGGGATTCTCCAGGCAAGAATACTGGAGTGGACTGCCATGCCCATCTCCAAGGGATCTCCCTGACCCAGGGATTGAACGCATGTCTCCTGAGGCTTCTGCACTGCAGGCAGATTCTTTACCGCTTCAGTAAATAAGAATATTCACCAGTTAGCTTTGTTTCTCCATTCATGCCAAAAAGTCTTGTTTATCAGTGTCTTCTGTTATATTGGTCTACTGTCAGGATCATCAGCATTGTTTGAAATAGGTTATCCTGGTTAACTACGTTTTCCATTAACTGAGGTGAAATTTTTAATACCTTTTTATTTGCAGATTTATAGTCCCAAATCCCTGCCTCTTGCCTACTACTGCCTTCTACTGGGGGGAGGGAGATAAAGTTGAAGACATAATTCCTATTTGTTGCATTACTTAGAATGTAATACACACACACCAGAGCCTTGAATTCTACTTACACACACATGCACACACACAGCCTTGAATTCTACTTGGAATCCCAGCACTTCTATCAGATAAAAACTTATAGTAGTTTTATATTGAAATACTCCAAGGTGTCTTTGATGGTATACAGTCAGAGCAGTAGAGGATGTGAGATATCAGTGATATGAGGCAGCATTTAAAATAATAACACAGAATATGGTTTTTTAATCTTTCATTCCAACTCCTTTTGGATTTGAAATCTCTCCTTGCCAATAAAGTTTAGCATTAGAGAAAATATTTCTGTTGAAATGAATATACTTAACCATATATGTTTTAAAGTACATTTTTAACAGTAGAAATCTTGTCTGGCTTAAAATCTACAAATAATCATTTATCATATTAATAAAGGATTTATTTTTATCCATTTACTTTCTCTTCCTAGGATTTATTTCCCTCTGAAATGTCACGAACTTATATTTCAAACAGCTGTTGCTTTCACATTATTGTTACTACTGCATTATTAAAGTAGACACTACTAATTCCTCTTTATGGAATGGATTAAGATAAGAATGAATCATGTATAAACCAGGCAAGTAATCGATTGCCAAGAAAGCTGCCTGAGAAAGGAAACTTAATCACAGTTCACCATTCAGTAGTTCTGAAAGTACAAATTTGTATCATGGAAATGAGGCCCCAGCCAACATTTTGGATTCTGCACAGCCTTCATATGACATTTGCAAAGGAGCTTAATATCATCTCATGAGTTGTAATCTGAGCAAGAAATCAAGCCATTTCTGCAGCCTCTAATCTACTACATGGTACAAGTCTTTTTGCCCCTTTTGTGTTCTTTTTTGATGCTATTATAAATTGAATTCTTGAATTTCCTTTTCAGAAAATTCATTGCTGGTATATAGAAGAAACACAACTGATTTTTGTATGTTGATTATGTGTCCTGCAACTTTGCTGAATTTGTTTATTAGTTCTAAGCAATGTTTTCTGTGTGAGTAACCTTTACAATATTCTACATTCAAGATTAGGTAATCTGCAAACATCACTTCTTTTCTTATTTGGATGCCATTTTTGTTTCTTGTTTGTTTCTGACCTAGTTTCTAGGACTTCCAGTATTATATTAAATATAAATGCCAAGAGTGGGCATCCTTAATTTGTTCCTCATCTTAGCGTGAAAGCATTCAGTTTTCACAATAATTATATATGATGTTCACTATGAGCTTTTTATATATGGCCTTTATTATGTTAAGGTAATCACCTTTTTTTAAAAAATAAGCTCCTTCTTTTTCTAGTTTATTGAGTGTTTTTATCATGAAAGGATGTTGAATTCTGTCAGTGCTTTTTTTCGTCTATTGAGATGGTCCTGTGATTCAGAGCTTTCGTTCTGTTAATGTGGTATATACCACACTGATTGATTTTCATATGCTTAATCATTCTTGCATCCCAAGGATAAATTCCATTCAGTTATAATGCGTGATCCTTTTAATGTCCTCTTGAATTTGGCTTGCTAGTATTTTGTTGGGAATTTTTGCATCTTTACACATTAAGGATATTAGCCTATAGTTTTCTTATAGTGTCTTTGTCTAGCTTTGGTATCAAAGTAATGCTGACCTCATAAAATGAGTTTGGAATGTTCCTTCCTCTTCAGTATGTGGAGAAGTTTGAAGATTGGCACTAATTCTTTAAGTGTTTTATAGAATTCTTCTGTGAAGCCAAAAGGAACACCTGAGCTTTTCTTTGTTTTTCCTTACCAATTCAATGTCCTTATAGTTATAGATTTTCTGCTTCTTTGTGATTCGGTTTTGGTACATTGTATGTTTCTAGGAATGTATTCATTTCTTCTAGGTTATCCAATTTGTTGGAGTATAATTATTCATGGTACCCTCGAATGATCCTTTGTATTTCTGTGTTATTAGTTATAGTATCTCCCTCTTTCATTCCTAATTTTGAGTTTATCTTTTCAAAACGCCAACTCTTAATTTTGTTGACTTTTTTCTATATTTTTTCCTATTCTCTTAATCTCTATTCTCTATTTCATTTATTTCATTATTTCACTCGTTTATTTCCCTTCTGTCCACTTGAAGCTTGGTTTGTTCTTCTTTGACTAGTTCCTTGAATTACAGTTTGTTAATGTGAGATCTTCCTTTTAACATACACGTTTACCAATATAAACTTCCCTGTAAATACTTGTTTTGCTGCATCCCACAAATATTTGTATCTTTTGTTTTCACTTTGTTAGGACTTGCTTTGTGACCTAGTACATTGTGTTGCTTCCCTAATTAAAGACTTTCAGGATCTACTCACAACTTTCAAATTAAATATAAATCTTTGGCTTGGCATTAAAGTTCATCAGCACGTGATCCACCTACTTTTACAGCCTTTTCTTAATGAGACTCGAGCACTAGTTGAACTATTTGGACTTTTAAACAACCTATGTGTACTTGCTGAAATTCTTTACCTTTGAATCCTCTGTGAAGACACCCCTTTATTTCTCCAGATTTATTTTTTCATCCCTATCCTTAGCCCTTGATGTATATGATCAACTTCACTTATAATTGTTGTATAGTTGTCTCATATTTTCTTCTAGACT
This sequence comes from Bos indicus, assembly GCF_029378745.1. Classification (NCBI taxonomy): domain Eukaryota; kingdom Metazoa; phylum Chordata; class Mammalia; order Artiodactyla; family Bovidae; genus Bos; species Bos indicus. Next base: position 56,404,149 of record NC_091763.1, on the reverse strand, counting down.
AACAACTTCTTCACGGTAGGGGTTTTTACTAAAGATCTTTGTGTTTCTTCGAGTATCTAGAATATGCCTTATGCATAATAGGCATTCAATTTTTAAATGATAAGTTTAATCAAAATTTTTTATCTCAGGTAGCAAGACTTAGTGACTGAGTTAAAGTGAGCTGGCTTTACTTCTTTCTTAATTTTATCTGTCACAGTCACATTTAGGAACTCATCAGATAGCATATTTTTATTTAAGAAATGTTCAGTGTTAAAGATTGGGGTAAATAAATGCATTCGTAATCTCTCATTCTTTTGTATATTTTCTTTCAAACCTTGCAGTTGTGTTTGAATGTATGTACATGTATGCTTGTGTATGTGTGATAAATTGTTTGCAATTCATTGTGGATTAGGCTCTTTTCAGATAATATCAAACATGTTTGTCAGTATCTCTCCATTGTTTTCATAATTGCTAGTTAGCAAATTCATAGTGTTATGCGGCACAGATTTGCCATGTATTATGGAACAATTTCCATTTGCATGACATTTAGGTTGTTTCTATTACTTTACTTTATAGATGATGCTGTAATAAAGTTTTCATAGCTTTTTGCCTGTTAAATTAGCTCCTTAAATTTTCAAGTATGGATTTATTAGGTTTCAGGATTGAATGTGCTCTTAACTTTTTCATACCGGAGGACGGATCAGACCTTCCACCGGTATCGATGTGTATACTAATCCAGCGCAGCCTCATCAGCTGTCCCAGTGTGCTGCTGAGACTATGCGACAGTGCCAGTTTACATCCGTCCCCACACACGCTCCCACTCTTAGTAGGAGTTTAGTAAATTGATCTTTTAAATATTGGGCCTCATTAATTTACAAAATGAATGATTAGCCCCAGGGTAGTTAAATAAATATCTTAATTATACCCTTATTCTGAGCTTTATAGATTAATTATGGTTAAATCCTAGACCCCATCTTTGCAGTTTTCCAAATGGATCTGCAGGGGAGCCACTCGTAGAAATCAAAGAACTGACTTGTTTAGAAGTAGAAGGCCATTTTGTAGTGTAATTTTACTTTCAAGAATCTAGAAATCAATAAACCTTGGAGTTTAACTTTTTCAGAATAAAATCAACACATAACCAATGAATTGATTAGGCATTTAAATCCTCTGGAAAGACATGGTTTCTTCAGATCAAAAGCTTAGAAAACAAGCCTGAAAATATTGTCCAGGCTTGTTAAAATATGTAAGTAAACTATAATCAAAGACTTCCCAGGTGGCTAAGACAGTTCATAAACTGCCTGCAAATGTAGGAGACATGGGTTCAACCCCTGGGTCAGAAAGATTCCCTAGAGGAGGAAATAGCAACTCACCCCAGTATTCTTACCTGGACAGTAGCCTGGCAGGCTACAGTCCATGAGGTTGCAAAAGAGTTGAACACAGCTGAGTGAGTGAGCCCGCATGTAAGCTATAATCAAATAAATTACATTAATATCTATAAAGAAGAAATGTAAAGGAAATGTTTACATAGGAAACTAGGAGTTTATAGCATTTTCAGAATTAAAACAGCAAAAGCAAAAAAAAATACCCTACCTATCTCAATATTCCAGTTTTTATGTCCTTCTGGAACCAACACCCCCAAAAGATGTCCTTTTCATTATAGGGGACAGGAATGCAAAAGTAGGAAGTCAAGAAATACCTGGAGTAACAGGCAAATTTGGCCTTGGAGTACAGAATAAAGCAGGTCAAAGGCTAAAAAAGTTTTGCCAAGAGAAAGTGAAAGTGAAGTTGCTCAGTAGTGTTTAACTCTTTGCAACCCCGTGGACTGTAGCCCGCCAGGCTCCCCGATCCATGGGATTCTCCAGGCAAGAATACTGGAGTGGGTTGCCATTTCCTTCTCCAGGGGATCTTCCCGACCCAGGGATCAAACCCAGGTCTCCGCATTGCAGGCAGACGCTTTAACCTCTGAGCCTAGAGAATGCACTGGTAATAGTAAACACCCTCTTCCAACAACACAAGAGAAGACTCTACACAGGGACATCACCAGATGGTCAATACTGAAATCAGATTGATTATATTCTTTGCAGCCAAAGATGGAGAAGCTCTCTACAGTCAGCAAAAACAAGACCAGGAGCTGACTGTGGCTCAGATCATGAATGCCTTATTGCCAAATTCAGACTTAAATTGAAGAAAGTGGGGAAAACCACTAGACCATGCAGGTATGACCTATCAAATCCGTTCTGATTATACAGTGGAAGTGAGAAATAGATTTAAGGGATTAGATCTGATAGACAGTGCCTGAAGAACTATGGACGGAGGTTCATGACATTGTACAGGAGGCAGCAATCAAGACAGACCATCCCCAAGAAAAAGAACTGCAAAAAGGCAAAATGGTTGTCTGAGGAGGCCTTATAAATAGCTGCGAAAAGAAGAGAAGCGAAAGGCAAAGGTGAAAAGGAAAGATATACCCATTTGCATGCAGAGTTCCAAAGAATAGCAAGGACAGATAAGAAGGCCTTCCTCAGTGATCAATGCAAAGAAATATAGGAAAACAATAGAAAGGGAAAGACTAGAGATCTCTTCAAGAAAATTAGAGATACCAAGGGAACATTTCATGCAAAGATGGGTACAATAAAGGACAGAAATGGTATGGACCTAATAGAAGCAGAAGACATTAAGAAGAGGTGGCTAGAATACACAGAACTATACAAAAAAGATCTTCATGATCCAGATAATCACAATGGTGTGATCACTCACCTAGAACCAGACATCCTGGAATGCGAAATCAAGTGGGCCTTAGGAAGCATCACTATGAACAAAGCTAGTAGAGGTGATGGAATTCCAGTTGAGCTATTTCAAATCCTAAAAGATGATGCTGTGAAAGTGCTGCACTCAATATGCCAGCAAATTTGGAGAACTCACCAGTGGCCACAAGACCGGGAAAGGTCAGTTTTCATTCCAATCCCAAAGAAAGGCAATGCCAAAGAGTGCCCAAACTACCACACAATTGCACTCATCTCACACACTAATAAAGTAATGCTCAAAATTCTCCAAGCCAGGCTTCAACAGTACGTGAACCCTGAACTTCCAGAGGTTCCAGCTGGTTTTAGAAAAAAGCAGAGGAACCAGAGATCAAATTGCCAACATCTGCTGGATCATCGAAAAAACAAGAGAGTTCCAGATAAATATCTATTTCTGCTTTATTGACTATGCCAAAGCCTTTGACTGTGTGGATTACAATAAACTGTGGAAAATTCTGAAAGAGATGGGAATACCAGATCACCTGACGTGCCTCTAGAGAAACCTATATGCAGGTGAGGAAGCAACAGTTAGAACTGGACATGGAACAACAGACTGGTTCCAAATAGGAAAAGGAGGACGTCAAGGCTGTATATTGTCACCCTGCTTATTTAACTTATATACAGAGTACATCATGAGAAACACTGGGCTGGAAGAAGCACAAGCTGGAATCAAGGTTGCCGGGAGAAATATCAATAAGCTCAGATATGCAGATGACACCACCCTTATGGCAGAAAGTGAAGTAGAACTAAAAAGCCTCTTGATGAAAGTGAAAGAGGAGAGTGAAAAAGTTGGCTTAAAGCTCAACATTCAGAAAACTAAGATCATATCATCCGGTCCCATCACTTCATGGCAGATAGATGGGGAAACAATGGAAACAGTGACAGACTTTATTTTGGGGGGGCTCCAAAATCACTGCAGATGGTGACTGCAGCCATAAAATTAAAAGATGCTTACTCCTTGAAAGAAAAGTTACAACCAACCTAGATAGCATATTAAAAAGCAGAGACGTTACTTTGCCAACAAAGGTCCGTCAAAGTGGATGTGAGAGTTGAACTATAAAGAAAGCTGAGCGCCAAAGAATTGATGCTTTTAAACTGTGATGTTAGAGAAGACTATTGAGAGTCCCTTCAACTGCAAGGAGATCCAGCCCATCCATCCTAAATGAAATCAGTCCTGAATATTCATTGGAAGGACTGATGCTGAAGCGCCAATACTTTTACCACCTGATGTGAAGAACTGATTCATTGGAAAGGACCCTGATGCTGGGAAAGATTGAAGGTGGGAGGAGAAGGGGAAGACAGAAGATGAGATGGTTGGATGGCGTCACCGACTCAATGGACATGAGTTTGAGTAAACTCCGGGAGTTTGTGATGGACAGGGATGCCTGGCGTCCACATTCTGTAGGGTTGCAAAGAGTCAGACACAACTGAGCGACTCAACTGAACTGAACTGATCAATTAATTAGATGATCATATGAGAGTAGGAACTAAACTAATTTTATCTGGATTGAGTATATCACCAAATTACTGCTTTTCTTGTTTTGTTTTCAGTTTCACTAATAGTGTGGTGATACTGGAGCTTCCCTGGTGGCTGAGATAGTAAAGAAGCTGCCTGCAATGCAGGAGACCTGGGTTCAATCTCTGGGTCAGGAAAATCCCCTGGCGAAGGGCATGACTACTTAGAGTTTGCAAAAGCAGGTTGCGGGGATTTCTTAAAGGGGAAATGATATGTGGGATATACTGCAGGTCCTTACAAAGGAATGCTGGAAAAGTACTCAATTATTTTTTGACTTGGGCTTTTATTCTCTCATTAGACTTAAGGCCGACAGAAACTTCAGTCATCTTATTTTTTCTTCAAAGTACCAGCAGCCAACTGTTTGTTTGGCAGTAATGATATATTGTAAAGTCTAGGACTACCCCTCCTAGCACTTAGGTATGTTGTAAATTCGTGACTGCTTTATTCCCTGGATAGAACCTTGCCACTCAAAGTGTGGTTTATGGATGGATGAGTGGGCTGACATCATCTGGGAACTGAGACATGCAGGATTTTAAGCCTATCTGCCTCCTGGTTCTACTTTGTTAATTCATGTCCACCAAGAAGCACACACCAAGATGGGATTTGACATCTTAAGAGATGTGTTAGGGAAGACGCCAGAGGGAAAAAGGAGAAGTAGGTCTGACCTGTGTGAAGGAAAGAGCTAAGGGAGGATTGTGTAGGATCTAAGAGTTTAGCACAGTACTAAGCAATTTTCTGGCAAGCCAAGGGAGAGTCCTCCAGCCAGTGTTAGAACTAGTAAGGCAGAAGTTCCATCTCTCACAGGAATGAGTCTGCCTTACTATTTGTGCTGCCTCCAGTCATTTACTGAGAGCACTGTATGGAAAGCTCTGCTTCAGTGGAAGTGGAAGTGGGATTTCAGAGCAGAGCACTGAGGCCTTCTTTCAATTATGGTCATAGCAGCCAGAGATCTCATTGGCACGTTTCCCTGGCCATGACACCTTCTGAATCAGGTGCATCAACAAAATCTCCAGGTGATTATGTACACATTAAATTTTGAGAAGCACTATTCTAGAATAATAATTTGACACTTTGAGGATGTTAACCCAAAGTCAATAAAATTGTTTATGATCGGCATAGCATCTCCTCAAAAATGCAGTTCTTTGGGGATAGTATTTTTCACAGTTCATTTGAACAGAGTTGCTGTTCAAAGTGAGAACTAGAGCAGATAATTTGTTGTTAATTTGTAACAAATGTGTGAAGCCAATTTGGGGCCAAAGCAGAATTTCCAAGATGCTTTGCCTGCTTGCTGAAGGGAGCTAGATACAATTTACTTCCTCTGGCCTTTTAGAGTTTAAGGTTCTTGTAACAAAGAATTATATATTTCTGCTTCTGTTGTCTTTTTACCACTTGGTAAGATATAAATATGATTCTTATGGTGACTGCTGGAAATAAACTGTTTGGAAAATCTTATTGAGTTGCCTCTGCTGATACAGGGCTTAGTATTTCAGGGGCTCGCTTCAATCATACTAATTTACATAAACTACTTTTTTTTAACAATTTGCATTACTAATTTACATGAAAAATTAAGAGTACTTTTTAAATCCCTAATTAAAGATAAAATACTTTTACTACACTCAATAGTATTTTTGGTGATCTTGGTATTCAATGTAATTTTTATATCATTATTTATTAATTAGTAGTGGGCTGTTGCCCCAAGGGCCACAGCACTGAAGATCTAGCTATAAATAAAGTTGGACTACTCTCAATCTTGGGCAGAGAAAGTTCCTCTAAAGACAGACAGCCACAGGTGTTCCCTAAAATAGAATTTACCTAGAAACTGAGTTAAAGGTGTAAGAACCTCTGGTCCACTATCAGCAAACACTTGTCAGATGTAATCTATGTTTCAGGCACCGTATAATTACAACAGAGACCTGGAAATCAGTAAGACTTAGTCATCGACCTTGAAGAATTCACAGAGTACCCTAGTGGCAGAAATATACCTGAAAACAATTAATTACAGCAGAGATATTTGCTGTTGTTGAGCATGGAGAGATGGAGTAGGTCAAGCAGCTGGGGAGCTGGCAGGCACAAAGAATGGTACAAATGCATCACATGAGACACTAGCACTGTCTTTGTGCACCAGGCCTGTCGGGAGTATCTAAAATTCTGAGCAGATCACCTGAGCGATCCAAAACTTAACTTATTACCATCCCTCTCACAAAATAGGGCTTCCCTGGTGGCTCAACTGGTGAAGAATCCACCTGCAATGCGGGAGACCTGGGTTCCATCCCTGGGTTGGGAAGATCCCCTAGAGAAGGAAAAGGCTACCCACTCCAGTATTCTGGCCTGGAGAATTCCATGGACTGTATAGTCCATGGGGTCACAAAGAGTCGGACACGACTGAGCGACTTTCACTTTTCAGTAAATAAAAATCCTGCTTCTTTACATGTATTCATAGAATTGTGACTGGTACCCCTATTCATACAGCCTTTTCAGACAGAAACCTGAGAGGCTTCCTCATGTCCTTCTCCTTTACTCCCTGTGGCCAACATTACTCAGAACTCTCAGTTTAATCTTCAGAGCCTCCTCTCTGTTCCTCCCTTCTGAGCACTGCCAACACTGCTGCCTCAGACAAGCTCTTAAACTTGAACATCTGCAATAGTCTTCCCACTGGTTAGTCTCTCCCATCTTCAGACATGACCTCTTTCCAATCCATTCTCCCCATATCAGTTTAAAACAGGAGTGGCCCTTCTTCCTGCAGGAAAAGGCCTAAACGCCTTAAGGAGTTAGGTGTAGGTTGAGAGATCAAAAAAAGATCTTAATGACCCAGATAACCACAGTGGTGTGATCACTCACCTAGAGCCAGACATCCTGGAGTGTGAAATCAAATGGGCCTTAAGAAGCATCACTATGAACAAAGCTAGTGGAGGTGATGGAATTCCAGCTGGGCTATTTCAAATCCTAAAAGATGATGCTGTGCAAGTGCTGCCCTCAATATGCCAGCAAATTTGGAAAACTCACCAGTGGCCACAGGACTCGGGAAGGTCAGTTTTCATTCCAATCCCAAAGAAGGGCAATGCCAAGGAATGTTCAAACTGTTGCACAATTGCGCTTATTTCACGTGCTAGCAAGGTCATGCTCAAAATTCTTCAAGCTACTCTTCAACAGTATGTGAACCAAGAACTTCCAGATGTTCAAGCTGGATTTAGAAAAGGCAGGGGAACCAGAGATCAAATTGCCAACATCCATTGGATCATAGAAAAAGCCAACACATTAGAAAAGACCCTGATGCTGGGAAAGATAGAAGGCAGGAGCAGAAGGGGATGAGAGAGGATGAGATGATTGGGTGGCATCACCGACTCAATGGACATGAGTTTCAGCAAGCTCCAGGAGATGGTGAAGGACAGGGAAACCTAGACATGCTGCAGTCCATGGGGTCGCAGAGTCAGATGCAACAGAACAACATGGGTTGAGAGTGCTACTAATGCTTGAGAGCCAAACTGCTTGGATTCAAATCCTGGCTCTACCACTTACTAGCTGTCTAGGGCAAGTCACTTAGCCTCTCAGTGACTAAGTTTCCTCAACTGTAGTATAGATGTAGAAACTGACTCTCTGTCATAGGATTATTGAGGGGGTTAATTGACTCAATACTGTACCTGTAAAGTGCTTAACAGTGCCTGGCACAAAGTCAATACACTGCTTGATGGTGGGTACTCATGGTAGGGTAATAGTACACAGAGTATGTGCCAGGTAAATAAAGATGACCAGTACTCCCCTTGTCTTCCAGAGACTAACAATCTGAAGGCAAACAAATTAGGTCTTATGATCAATGCTGTCAGAATTTGAGCACAATGCTAAATGATCAGGGAATAAGAAATTTATTAACTCTTGTAATCTAAAATTGTTCTGTTAAAATTTTTTTGTTTTCTGGATACATAGTAAGTCAACTTCCCAAATACAACTTCAGTTCAGTTCAATTCAGTCGCTCAGTCGTGTCCAACTCTTTGCGACCCTGTGAATCGCAGCCTCCCTATTCATCACCAACTCCCGGAGTTCACTCAAACTCATGTCCATAGAGCCAGTGATGCCATCCAGCCATCTCATCCTCTGTCGTCCCCTTCTCCTCCTGCCCCCAGTCCCTCCCAGGATCAGAGTCTTTTCCAATGAGTCAACTCTTCACATGAGGTGGCCAAAGTACTGGAGTTTCAGCTTTAGCATCATTCCTTCCAAAGAACACCCAGGACTGATCTTCTTTAGAATGGAGTGTCTCTCAAACCACACGTTCCTCATACATAAAATTTGAAGACTCATGATTTTGTTCCTGTATACACTTACAGTGACAATAAGCAATTGGTTCTAGTACGTGTGAACATTTAGGTCCAATAGTTTGAAAAAAAGAGAAACTGGCATTGAACGCATATGCAAAAGGGAAGACACATGATCCACAGACGAATAGTAGAGAGTTTGCAGTAAAGCCTCAGGAAATAATAACAGTGGTAGAGGTAACTACCACTGTAGTTATCTGTAGTTAACTGTAGAGATGACTGGTTGAAAAAGACCCTGATGCTGGGAAAGCCTGAAGGCAGAAGGAGAAGGGAACGACAGAGGATGAGATGGTCGGATAGCATCACCTACTCGAGGGACATGAGTTTGAGCAAGCTCTGGGAGTTGGTGATGGACAGGGAAACCTGGCATGCTGCAGCCATGGGGCCGTGAAGAGTCGGACTGGACTGAGCAACCGAACTGAACTGAGTGATAACTGTACCCACTAGTTTTTGAAGTATGTGGGCTGCTGAGGTTTGAGAGTTGCTGGTGGAGGTGATATGAGGGAGATTGCAGGACACTGGCAGAATATATGTAAATTCAGTATGTCTTATAAATACATATGAATTCAAAACTGAACACAGAGTTTAAAGAAGAAATACAGATTGAGGAATTGCCTTTTGATGTTGGAGGCAGAAGAATATACTGTTTGAATTTGGGTTCAAATTACTAGTTCAGTTCAGTTGCTCAGTCGTGTCTTACTCTTTGCGACCACATGGACTGTGGCACGCCAGGCATCCCTGTCCCTCACAAACTCCTGGAGTTTACTCAAACTCATGTCCATTGAGTCGGTGATGCCATCCAACCATCTAATCCTCTGTCGTCCCCTTCTCCTCCTGCCTTCAATCTTTCCCAGGATCAGGGTCTTTTCCAGTGAGTCAGCTCTTCACATCAGGCGGCCAAAGTATTGGAGTTTCAGCTTCAATATCAGTCCTTCCAGTGAACACTCAGGACTGATCTTTAGGATGTATTGGTGGGATCTCCTTGCAGTCCAACGGACTCTCAAGAGTCTTCTTCAACACCACGGTTCAAAAGCACCAATTCTTCGGCACTCAGCTTTCTTTATAGTCCAACTCTCACATCCATACGTAACTACTGGAAAAACCATAGCTTTGACTAGACGGACCTTTGTTGGCAAAGTAATGTCTCTGCTTTTTAATATGCTGTCTAGGTTGGTCATAGCTTTCCTTCCAAAAAACAAGCGTCTTTTAATTTCATGGCTGCAGTCACCATCTGCAGTGTTTTTGGAGCCCCCAAAAATAAAGTCTGCCACTGTTTCCATTGTTTCCCCATCTATTTGCCATGAAGTGATGGGACTGGATGCCATGATCTTAGTTTTCTGAATTTTGAGCTTTAAGCCAACTTTTTCACTCTCCTCTTTCACTTTCATCAAGAGGTTCTTCAGTTCTTTGCCTTCTCCCATAAGGATGGTGTCATCAGCGTATCTGAGGTTATTGGTATTTCTCCAGCAATCTTGATTCCAGCTTGTGCTTCATCCAGCCCAGTGTTTCTCATGATGTACTCTGCGTATAAGTTAAATAAGCACAGTGACCATATACAGCCTTGACGTACTCCTTTTCCTATTTGGAACCAGTGTGTTGTTCCATGTCCAGTTCTAACTGTGCTTCCTGACCTGCATACAGATTTCTCAAGACGCAGGTCAGATGGTCTGGTATTCCCATCTCTTCAAGAATTTTCCACAGTTTATTGTGATCCACACAGTTAAAGGTTTTGGCACAATCAATAAAACGGAAGTAGATGTTTTTTCTGGAACTCTCTTGCTTTTTTGCTGATGCAGCAGATGATGGCAATTTGATTTCTGGTTCCTCTGCTTTTTTAAAACCAGCTTGAACATCTGAAAGTTCATGGTTCACATTATTGCTGAAGCCTGACTTGGAGAATTTTGAGCATTACTTTACTAGCATCTGAGATGAGTGCAATTGTGAGGTAGTTTGAGCATTCTTTGGCATTGCCTTTCTTTGGAATTGGAATGAAAACTGACCTTTCCCAGTCCTGTGGCCACTGGTGAGTTTTCCAAATTTGCTGGCATATTGAGGGCAGCACTTGCACAGCATCATCTTTTAGGATTTGAAATAGCCCAGCTGGAATTCCATCACCTCCACTAGCTTTGTTCATAGTGATGCTTCTTAAGGCCCATTTGATTTCACACTCCAGGATGTCTGGCTCTAGGTGAGTGATCACACCACTGTGGTTATCTGGGTCATTAAGATCTTTTTTTGATCTCTCAACCTACACCTAACTCCTTAAGGCGTTTAGGCCTTTTCCTGCAGGAAGAAGGGCCACTCCTGTTTTAAACTGATATGGGGAGAATGGATTGGAAAGAGGTCATGTCTGAAGATGGGAGAGACTAACCAGTGGGAAGACTATTGCAGATGTTCAAGTTTAAGAGCTTGTCTGAGGCAGCAGTGTTGGCAGTGCTCAGAAGGGAGGAACAGAGAGGAGGCTCTGAAGATTAAACTGAGAGTTCTGAGTAATGTTGGCCACAGGGAGTAAAGGAGAAGGACATGAGGAAGCCTCTCAGGTTTCTGTCTGAAAAGGCTGTATGAATAGGGGTACCAGTTACAGTTCTATGAATACATGTAAAGAATGCATGTACTGTTCTTCTGTGTATTCTTGCCACCTCTTCTTAATATCTTGTGCTTCTGTTGGGTCCATACTATTTCTGTCCTTGATTGTGCCCATGTTTGCATGAAATGTTCCCTGGTATCTCTAGTTTTCTTGAAGAGATCTCTAGTCTTTCCCATTCTGTTGTTTTTCTCTATTTCTTTGCACTGATCACTGAGGAAGGCTTTCTTATCTCTCCTTGCTATTCTTTGGAACTCTGCATTCAAATGGGTATATCTTTCCTTTTCTCCTTTGCTTTTCACTTGTCTTCTTTTCATAGCTATTTGTAAGGCTTAGGCCATTTACTAACACTGTGATTTGGGGAAATTATTTAATTTTTTAAGTCTCAGTTCTCATCTGAGAGATGGGGGTTGTGATAGTACTAATCCAACAAGGAAGTTAGGATTGTGAAAGTTCTCTAAACACTTTGCTGGTAATTTACAAATAGCAAACATCTAGTAAGGTTAGTTCTTGCTGTTGATGGTGATTATTAATATATTGTTTCTTTGCTTCCGTTAAGATAAGTGAATTTACAGATATTTCAGTCAAATTTAGGAGAAGAGCATCTTCCTAGATGGCAGGTTATTGTCTACTTAGAATATGCTGCCTTTTGTTATCTTATTCTAGGGAACGTAAAATATTGTAGAGTTTCATAAGCATATCCCTGTCTCTTTCCTCACCTATTTTTCACGTGCAGGTTTAAGTTCCTACAGAATTTAACATGTAACTGAAAAATATATCCTACAACTAAAGAGCTATAGAATTCCAGAAATCCTTGATTTCATTACCTAATTTATGAATGTAATAATTGGTAACATGCCAGTTTTACTAATAATGCTTTTAAAGTGCTGAAACATTTTTCATATTCTCCCTATTGTCATATGTACCCTGTTTTCTCTTTCTTGATATTTAATAATTTTATGTAACTAAAATAAACAGTTTGATTTAGCATCCTCTATTATGAGTGATGTGTTAGAGGACATTCCTTACGGGGCACTTTCCTGAAGCTCACTTAAACTCCTCTGTCCCATGCTCCCATAAGCGCTGTACATTCCCTACTTCCCTCCCTCCCTGCCTCCTCTTCTCTCTCCCTCCCTAGCTCCCCATCTCTCTCTTTCCCCCCTTCTCTCTCTATCCCTCTCTCTCTCTATCCTTTTAACTTTTCTGCCCTTTAGCCTTGATGGTAAGAATAGTATCATGCAGCATCAAACAGGAAACGGCCAGCACTCAGTAGATATTCAGCTAGGTTTTGCTGAGTGAGTGAATGAATGCTGCCCTCTTGCATCATTTATCCAGTTCTGAGACCGGGGTCAGCAGTGTACCAGTAACTGATCAGTTAGTTATTCATTTAAAAAGGCATTTAGGAATAAGGTAAAGTAAAATAAAAAATAAATAAAATTTAACATAGAATTAAATAGTAACCTAATTCCAGAGACTGCCATCTGTGAAACAGCTGTCTTTCTAAAGTCTAAAGCTGTCTTTCTAAAGCCCTTCTTCAGATGCCAAATGCCTTCCACTAGTTACCTGGTTGCTAACTACTCAGTAGTGTGCCTACAGTGACAGGTTCAGTCTAGAAGACTGAAGAGAAATCGTGATAAAACTGTCTCTAATTCAAGGCCCTTAATTCAGAGCTGTAGATCTTAAACACCTCAACTCTTAAAGATTCTGTAGGTGATGTTAGGGAAAGGAATAATGTAGACATGAAAAAGGTTCATCATGTATGTCTAGTGACTGACATTCATCTCTTTGTTCACAAGAACTTGAGTTATGATATACAACTGTGTAGTAAGCAAATGATAGACATAAATCAAATCACAAATTGCCACCTGGGCCACCCAGCACATGCTGTGTCAACCCAATGTGAGACTTACCTTCTTCTCACATGACAGATAATCAGAGACAGGAAAAAGTTTGCAGGTGCAACAGGAAGCAGCTGAAGAGATTGTCCTGGCATCACCTGAAGCCTCAGTATATACCATTTACCTTCCAGTGTCATGACTCTCGGCCATAGGTCACATTTGAGACTTAGAACCTTAACCCAACGTGCTGCAGCCTCCCTCTCAAGTCCCCCTAGAGTTGCTGCCATTGGCCAGTGTCCAAGAATGAGGTTGCACAGCTGTCCTGACAAATGAGTTTCCCCCATTCAAGCCAGCAAATGGGGAGTTTGAGCTGCTTTGTAATACTCCTTGCCTCTGGGTTGCAGAAGCTATTTAACATGTAATAAAGTATCTTGCTCTCTGTTTTTGTGTATTTTCTTTTAGATATTATGTAAACATCTTTAGGATCCTTTTAATGCAGGAGGCGAGAAATCATCCATCTAAAGGGAGTTGATTTCAGCTTTTTTCTTCTTTCTTTTTGTCTCTCCCAGACACTAAGGATTATATCCTGGAGCCGCTTTCTCTGCCAGAAAGTCCAGGTGGCACCACCAGCTTAGAAGGTTCTCCATCTGTGCCTTGTATTTTCTGTGAAGAACATTTTCCTGTGGTTGAACAAGACAAACTTCTGAAACACATGATTATTGAACATAAGATTGTCATAGCTGATGTCAAGTTGGTTGCTGATTTCCGAAGGTAAATTTTGTTTTCATCCATAGAAGAATTAGGTTTACTAACTTAATTATTTCTGTAGAAATATGAAAATTCATACTCTTTTTCAGGTTTCAACTTAGCCTTTTTTCAACTTTGAGCTTATTTGCATTCTTGAGCAAGTTGTATTTGAAAATGTTACATACTGTTGTATTTCTACAAATTCTGGAAGCAGATCAACTTTCTAAAGAGTTGATAATACTCCCTTTACCACATCTCATGAAATTTTTTGCATTGTTGGTCTCTATCAGATTGATGTCCTTTTTATATTTCAGGATACACACATTCTCCAGCTAAGTGAGTTCTTCCCGACAGCCCAGAATAAACTTGGTTAAAAAAAAAAAAAAAAAAATTTTTTTTTTTAAGCCACCCAAAGGGAGGTTTGGGGGAAAGGGGATCTTGAATCTTAAGTGTTATGATAAAGTTGAAAATCAGAAAAAGACTGAGTCTTTCAACAACCCAGAGGGGTATAAGGGGTATAAAAGGAGACAGCAGCTAAGATCAGTGACTGAGGTGCTTAGAGGAAGAGGGTGAGGAAGATGAAGAGAAGATAGGTGTGAGTGGTTGAGTAACTGCCAACACTGGACATGGTGAGAAATGTAGGAACCTAACCTGCATAGCTGGATCCTGAAGTGAGCTAGACTCGCTAATTCTAGACCGATTCTCAGAAGTGATTGTCTAAGAGACATGCCTTCTCTGAAGCAGGTATAATGGAGTAGTTATGTGTAGGTCATTATTAGTTGAAAACACCTTGCAAACAATATGGTGGTAGTTAACTAGCTTAGTATAGTTACTGAAAGCACACATTTTGATGTATCTGGTAAAGTCCCATTTTGAGATGTTCTGCATCTCAAACATTAGAATAGCCTAATTCTATTAGAATTAGGCTACAGAGCATTAGAGTAACCCAGATATTGTAATATCCTTGCATCTAAATTCTGTATCTGCCAGACCACATTATTCTTAGCAAGCGACTTCTTTCTTAGGATGGGTTTTGCAAACAGCAAGCTGTATTATTAAGAGTGGACTGTGAAACCCAGCAGGCCTAGGATTGAATGCAGACTCAGTGACTTTCTTACCATATAACTCCCAGCAAGCTTCTTACTTCTCTAAGCATCAGTTTTCTTATCTATAAAATGGGGGTAACACCAGCCCTCATAAGATTGTTGAGCTTTGTATAAAAACAAGATACGTGTAGCACCAACTAGCATCTGATATCCTTCATACCCAATAAATAGTAGCCAACTTTTTAAGTGTATTTTGATTACAAAAGATATATTTGAAGTCTTAGTTTTCTGCAACTAGAGCTTAAGTTTTCAATAGGCATTTGTTGCTGACCTGAAGATCTAATTATGGTTTGTAAAATTTGTTTTGAGAAATTTTCATTTCAGATTCTAAACTTCTAGAGTAGCAGTTTGTTTTTTAAGGACAAATAACCACAGTGCCCACAGGGGTAATATTAGCTATTCTGTAGCCCTTTTGTCCTTCTCAACTGCATAGCACCTATTCAGAATGTCTGCTGTGTGCCTCCTGTGTGGTGGCTGCTTTTATCCGCTTAGCGTTGCCACTCAGCATTTGAGTAGACTTGGGGCTGTATGCTTAGGGGGCATAGAAAGTTATATGAACAATATATGTCACCAACTCCTAGAATGAGCTTTTTTTTTTTTTTTTTTTTGGCCACACCATGAAATACTTGTGGGAATCTTAGTTCCCTGACTAGAGGTCAAACCTGGGCCCCCTGCAGTGGGAGCATACAGTCCTAACCACTAAACCAGCAAGGAATTTCCTAGAATAAGCTGATTTTTACAAGCTTTTACAGTGGAAAAACAGAGCTTCTCATTCTCCTCCATTGTTCTTTGCTTTCAATTAAAATATTTGTATGTGTATGTATGTATGTATATACGTGTGTGTGTGTATGTGTGTGTGTGTGTGTGTTGGGAGTTTTCTCTTACATGATACAAAGTTGCTGCTGCTGCTAAGTCGCTTCAGTCGTGTCCGACTCTGTGCGACCCCAGAGACAGCAGCCCACCAGGCTTCCCCGTCCCTGGGATTCTCCAGGCAGGAACACTGGAGTGGGTTGCCATTTCCTTCTCCAGTGCATAAAAGTGAAAAGTGAAAGTGAAGTTGCTCAGTCGTGTCCGACTCTAGCGACCCCATGGACTACAGCCCACATGTAGTCAGATCTGTTGATTTTGTTTTAGACACTTCTTAAGCTAGAGAGCTTTGAATTGTTTACTTATTCAAATAACCATTGATAGGAGTATCAGCTAAGTAATGCTTTTCTAAATTTTGTATCACTTGGCTTTTCTTTGATGTAAAACTATATTTCTTTACTCTTTTTTGTGATATAAATGCAAATTCTCCCTCAGAAATTGCAGAAAAATGTGATGATCAACCAGTGATAATTGAGTAATGCTGAATTTTTCTTTCTTTTCTAAAATCTGTAAGGAATGTCTGAATCAGAGGTTGTATTTTATCCTTTGTACTTAATGTAAGATAGCTGAGTGGCTATATTTGTTCTAATCAATCTCCCTTTTTAACATTGTTGTCAATCTTATCTGTATGTGGACAGGAAAATCAAATTATTTGCTAGGTCTCAGGGCTTAAGAGTTGATAATCAAATGTTAAGATCAATCACATTCTAAATGCAACTATGTAATAAAATGGATGCTTTAATTAAAAAGAAAAAGATGCTTGTCTGACAGAAGTGCTTTCTAAATAAAATGTGTAGTTAGCGTGTACTTTAAATTTGGAAATCTAGATTTTCCTTGTCAATTGTCCTAATTAAATTAGTTGCATTCTCAGGAAGTAAAAGCATGATTAATTCAAACTGACCAGGAATGTATATGAATAAACTTTAATACCTTTTAAAATATTCAGTCTCCTTTAGGTATTACCTGCCTACTGTTTAAGTAAACTAAAAATTCCTCTCTAAAATGGTACAAGCATTGACTACTATGATCAGAATTAAACTGGAATCTTTTCAGCATTATATGACTTTTTCTTAACAGTTATTGAGGGGAGGAAGGGACAGTGAGAAGTTCAATTGGCATGAATTAATTCACTCAGAACTGCTTTATAGGTTGAATAATTATTATATGTAATAATTATTATATATGCTTCTCAGAGAAGAGTTGTTGCTTCTGAGTACAATAAGTAATAAAGATGATAAATAATAGATAAGAGATGAATTTACCTCATCCTTTGTAAGAAATAAGCTCTAAAGTTTCATGTGGAATATATTTAACATTTTCTTTATTGGAACAAAGTAACAGTAAAACTTTCCAAGAGCAAACAAACAAAATCTCTCCTTTGATCCATTTATTAACATAGCTATTTATATAAGCTATTTGCTAGCTTTATGCAGTAGATAAAATTTTTCCAGAAGAAAAATGTTAACTCCTAATTCTTTGCTCCTTTCTATATTAGATTCCACTCATTCCATGCTACTTAATTAACAGCTATATCTCAAATCTTTATGCTTCTGTCAGTATCACACCAGTTACAATGAGGAGTTGGACGGGGAAGATGATATTACTACAAAGATTTCTGGTTAGACATGATTAAAATTCTTTGAAAGAAAGTATTTGCTGGTGACCAAATAATTACTTTTATGGCTTTTTAATAAAATATGAAATGCTGTGACAACTATCCTCCAAATAAAGGGTTCATACCACATATTATTTCTTGGCTTCCTTTATGTATTGGGTGGCTGCAACTGTAGCTTAACTAAAAAAGTAGGAAAAAAATGAAGTACTAAATGATTTCTTAACATGGAACAATAAGTTTTAGTGGGTAGGAAAAAATGCCACAAATGCATGTGTTGAACATCTGCTATCTTTAAGACATGTCTCGGTTGAATACAATTTATCTGAATGTTTTTACCAACCACAGGAAAATGGATATATTGACACTTCTTAATTCTATGGTAAACTAAAAGTACTATTATGTGATAACTGTGATTCATCTTAAATCTAGACTTAGGTCAAAAATTTGTTGTAGTTCAGAGCTGTTCATTTAGTATACCATAAGGTATGATAATGTATTTAATTTACATGGTAGTTTATGATAATATTTCACTTTTGTAGCATGGCTTTTTTCATTTGATGTTGGTGTCACCCAACCTTTGGTCAGGAGGAGACCACTCAAATGACAACTTTGTGTCTATTGGACTGACCTCTTACCTGCATTATTCTCTTTTCCTCAAAACTGCCTAACAAAACCTCAGAGATGTTTCTAAAGATGGTGTCTAAAAAACATCCTTTCCAGAATTCATAACTACTTGTTCATGGAGCAATAAAATAACTTTTAATGAATGGAAAGGCCTCTAGACTGTGAGCATATAACAACATTTTCTCTCCCTTCACCCCATGGGAAGCCTTAACAATTTGAGGAGCATAACTGAGGTTCTGTCAGACAGGCTCTCTCCATGATTTTAAGTCAGCTGCTGTTAGTTATCATGTCCCTTGTGCCTACCACATTGAGGTAAACAGTGATACAAAACAAATGTGTGACGTGAGCCTTCTCTTAAAAGACTGTGGAGAATAGGAGTGAACATGTAAGTCCTTGGAGACTCAGAGCCATTGACTTTTGGAATCAGGACTTCAGAAGAATTAGTGCCACTGTAGGGTCTCTCTTGAGATCTTCCCTGGTGGCTCAGTGGGTAAAGAATCTGCCTGCAGTGCAGGAGACCAGGGTTCAGTCCCTGGGTTCAGAAGATCCCCTGGAGAAGGAAATGGCAGCTCACTCCAGTATTCTTGCCTGGAGAATCTCTTGGAAAGAAGAGCCTGGCGGGCTACAGTCCATGGGGTCGAAAGGAGTCAGACACAGCTGAGTGACTTTCACTTCATTTCAGAGTCTCTCTTGCCTAGTCAAGCAGTTCCAATTCCACAGCCCCAAACAGCTGGTGTCAGCTTTCAGTACCTACACAAGAGGTTAGGAGCAGTTCAGATCAAGAGCTGCTTTTAGGTAGTACGCTTTTCAGAAAGGGAAGACCTTCCCCCTCCCTTCAGACTTCATTTCTGTACTTTGGTTTTGCCCTGTCAAAAACTTTTTCCATGGGCTCTAAGGAAGTTGAGTCTCTCCATGGTCTCTGAGGAAATTCTTCAACTATCCATTACAACTATTAATATAATCCTAGAGGCTTTCTCCTGCTTCTTTCTTGTTCTGAGGTTGTTATGTAGATTGGCCCTCAAGTGACAAGAGAGTCATGATGTTGTAGAAGACTTAAGATTTGGAGACAACAGATCCCAATTGGAAAGGTCACGGTTGTGTGACCTTGGGCAGGTAGGGTCTCAGTAACAGTAGCTGCTCATAGTTCTCATCCTTTGATCACTCTCCTCTTCCCCCGCCTCAGGCACCTGTGTGTGCCTTCTGACCCTACTAATACAACTGTTGTAACTTGCTCATTACATGTTTGGTGAAACCTTATCATTGTTTTTGTTGTTGTTTTGGATGCCAGGATTTCTTTGGAATAAACAAATTCTTTATTACTCCAGTTTTATCTAAATATGTTATTTTTCCTTACAATAATAGCTGCCATTTATTAAACACCCAGAATGGTGGGTGCTGCTTTACATGTATCATCCTATTTAATTATCAGCAATCCATTTTGCAAATGAGTAAGCCAAGTTTCAGAGGTTTTAAAAAACCTTTCAATTCAGACTCATATCTCTAAAGGCAAAGGCCCTGCTTCTCTATTCACTGCTGCCTGCGGGGCTGGTGTAATCAGTTAATAAAACATCAACTGTGAGGGTTTGACCATAGGTTTAATCTGAAAAGCTAAACTACTTCTAGCTTACGATTTGTGCAGGTAAGAGACTCTTACTGTGTTGACTCTGTTACAGAATTGGTCAATGACAGTTCACGGGACAGTCTCATCACTAGTATTTGCTCTTATCTAGTCATCTGCTTCATGCAGTTATCATTGCCTTTTAACAAACTGTACACTAATGGGCTGGTGACTATTCTGTTTTCCCCAGAGGATATCACCCACTTCAGTGGAATAGTAATCAAGAGTGATGAACCTCTCCTTGATGTATTCTAGTGGTAGCTATGAGGGAGCTCCAGATAAAACATGACTCTTCTATTTTTTTAAGTCAGTTTTCTCAGCACCTGGTCCTGCTGTATGAATTTGATTAATCATGAAAATAGATGACTGTGTATTTCAGTTTGGAAGAACGATCTATCTTCTGTTCCTGACATCTCTAATGGACGTTCTCTTGTGGTCCTTCATCCATGTCACCATTCTGCAATAGAAAATATACTAAGGGAAGAGTAAGAAAAGTGTCTGGGAATGTTCTTTTTATTCTCTTAAGTCTTCTCTTGCCTTTTATTTCTCTTTCCCCTGGAGAGGGAAAAAAAGCAACTAGTGGGAAATGGAAAGGAGGAGAATGAGAGTAACTGTGTAGGATAACTGGGAAGTGGAAGGTTGCTGAAGCTGGCCAGAATGGCAAAGGAAACAACATGTCTGCCTTTTATAGGTGCTTTTCCTCTTTTTGTGTACTTTGATGGATCTGAAAGGCTTTCTGCTCTGATACTTCTATGTGGAAGCCAGTAAGCTAGCCATAGTGTCGTAATTCATTATTTATACTATTTATGGTTTGAGGGTGAGCTGGAGCCTAAGATACATCATTTTCAGATCTCTTAAAATAAGGTCTAGCACTGTTTTATAAGGAAAGGGTTCTCCCCCTTCTTACCCATCCAGGTTGACAGCATGGTTATACATGAGAAGAATGAACTAAAGCATGTGGTTCCGTTGTTACACGTTATTCTTTTACTTCTTTTACTTGTATATTCTATTCATGGTGTTGTCATCCATTTATATTTTATATAAGCTCATGTCATGGTTCTCTTTCTCTCAGACCTCTCTCCCAGCACATGTTTTTTCTAATATATAATGTATGTCCTTTCTATAGGAGACTGTAGGTTTGGGAAATTAAGGAAAGGATAAAAAAGAGCTGAAATACTGGGGGTTGGAGACTACTTAGAGAACTTAGAGGAATCTTTAGATACTCTTCTATCTCTTTAAAACATTTAGTGGGGACCTACTGTATGCAGAACACCACTTGGTGCTGTATCAGGCCATTTAAATGTATTCTTTCTGTGTACTTTATCTGTTTCACTAAGTTCCATCTCTTTCACAGATTTTGGCTCTTTGTTGTAAGGTTCTTTTTTTTATCCATCGACCATGTATTCTGATAAATAGTCAATTATATAGTCAACCTTTCCATCTCCTTTCTCCTCCATGAAGGAGATCACATTCTCTTCTTTGTATAATTCGATAAATGGGATTGCAATTGTCAGTGTAAATCTTTTTAGGTAAATGGAAAGATGAACAGTTTGTTGAATCCTGTTATCTTTCTCCCTCTTTCATCAAATGCTTTTAAATTTAGCCAGTATCCTTCTTCTAACTCAGCTCATTAGATACAGGAATTGTAAGCTTGGCTATTTTTCTAAAAGCTAAATTTCCCTCCTTTCAGATACAGCATGGGCAATATGGAATTGTTCTATCTTGTTATATAGATATTGAATTTAGACAGACCTTTTGTTGCATTGTCATCATGATCTCTTGATGTATAAGATAAACACCTAACTTTCAATTTATTGGAAAATGTGTGATGAAGCCTTTTTAATCATTGTTGCATTTTAAATTCACATAAACATAGATGTGATTTTCAAAAAAAAACTTCATTATTACATAAAAGTAATTCATTTTAGTTTTCCCGTATATCTGTTTATTGAATTTGCGGATGGTAAAATGTAATCCTTTTCATGCCCTTACAGGGTAATGTTATTTCATTAAATATTTCATGGTTCTACAGTGCTCTTCTGCCTTTCTATTTGCACATTTTCTAGCAGTTTTCAGTCAACATTTGATTTGTTGCTTTAAGATAATTAAATGTTCTTATAAAATCCTCTTTCTCCAGTAAGTAGTTCATTGCCTCTTCTCACTGTTCTTTCTTTATGATTGTTCTAAGGTACATTTTATATTGGAGGAAAAGGTTCACTGAACAGCCCATTACAGATTTTTGTAGTGTGATAAGAATCAATTGTACAGCTCCATCTGGTAAGTGTACATCTTGACTACCATCTTTCCCCTGCAATCCAAAAATTCAAATGAATAATCTTTCTTTAGTTGTAATTCTCTAAAATAGTAGCTAAAATTAAATTTTTCTGTTTATATTTTCTAATAACTTCGATGAAGCTAAAACAGAACTATATACCAGAAGAGATTTTTTTTTTTTAAGAAATAAAAAATTTTTTTAAGTAAAAAATAACATTTCTCATTTATTTTTCTCATATCTCAACAGAAGAACAAGACAATTATTTTTTGTTATGTGATGTTTTACCAGAAGATAGAATTCTTAGAGAAGAACTTCAAAAGCAGAGACTGGTAAGTAGTAAGAATTATTTTAAACAATGAACAGTATGTTGGAAATACAGAATCATTTTTGTTATTGTTCTTTTTGTTTTTATTTTGGAAACTTTCAAACATACACAAAAAAGGAGATAATGCATAAAGATCTTAAAACAGAAAAAGTATACACTTGATTGAAGATTAAAGCATTTCATGTTAAAAATGCAGAGAGAATTTTTGGCTTTGTTTTGCTTCCTGGATTATCTCTAAAATAACAACAGAGCTTACACATTTTAGTGTAATTTTAGTTGCCTGACACATGCTAGGGTTCAGCAGTCATGGAAAAATGCCCTCAGCTAAAATTGAGTTGAATTGATTAACTTTTTCTCTCCCACTGGAATGTGCTATGCAAGAGCACTTCTTTTATTCCTCTTTATGAATTAAGCATATAGTTTGATGGTAATACCCTTTCTCATTTTCAGCCTTAACAATAAGTACACTAATTTGAAAATCTCAGTATCTTTTCAAAAGATAACAGCATATACAATTGTGAAAATTTTCATTTTCAGAAGTTAAATAGAAATTGATTAATTTTTTGAAGTTACTAATTTTATTTAAAAGTATCCAATTTTCCATTATTTGTTAGTAAATCTCAACTATTACTTGAAAATGACTGGCTCTTTTTTCTTTTTTTAGTATTTACTGAAGTGTTCCCTGTATCTTTGGACTTGGCTAGATATGTTGTAAGAGAAAGTTATGATTTCAGTATTTCTGCTAAATCCTCAAGAGATCTAAGAGGAAAATAATTTCTGTCTACTAAAGTCATATGATTTGAGAAAGTCCCCTGAAGCACATTATATTTTGTAAACATCCCAGCTGTTTATTTCTCCCATAAGCAGAGATGTTATTGTTGGATATTGATTTATATATAAGAAAAATTATGCTTTTCCTGTAGCAACAAACCCAATGAAGAAAGAGGACTTCTGTTCTTTCTGTATTGTAATATATAAGAAATCTGCAGAATCAGGATAAATTTGCTATCATTTTATGAATTTTGTTTGGTAGTACTTATTCACAATTTTTTATTTCCATGAATTTTTTCACTCTTACAGTGGTCTTAAGAATAATCAGCTGTCATAATCTTAGTACATGTATAGGTTTTTTTATAAGAACTTAAACTACTACTTCGGCACTTACTGTTACTCAGTACACAGTACTGAGTTACTACAGTATGCCTGTAGATAGATTCAAGTTTCCAGAAATCTGTGCATCTATAAAACTGAGATAACCTTTTAAGACTCTGACACCAGCTTCAGCATATGGGCTCTTTCCTCACACCACCAAGCAATTCTCTGACATCAGCTGGATATTCTGTTGATACAATACAACTCAATCCTGACATTGTCTATCCAAAGATAGCATCAGATGCCACAGGTTAAGGGCTCAGACCTGAAAGACTGACACCCACTTCATATGTCGTTCAGTCCCTCAGTTGACGCCTTGCGACCCCGTGGGCCGCAGCATACCAGGCTTCCCTGTCCTTCACCATCTTGCTCAAACTCATATCCATTGAATCAGTGATGCCATCCAACCATCTCCTCTGGTGCCCTCTTCTCCTTCTGCCTTCTGTCTTTCCCAGCATCAGGGTCTTTTCCAAAGAATCAGCTCTTCACATCAGGTGACCAAAGTATTGGAGCTTCAGCTGCAGCATCAGTCCTTCCAATGAATATTTAGGGTTGATTTCCTTCAGGATTGACTGGTTTGATCTCCTTGCTGTCCAAAGGACTCTATAGTCTTCTCCAACACCACAGTTTAAAAGTATCAGTTCTTCAGTGCTCAGCTTTCTTTATGGTCCAACTCTCATATCCATACATGACTGCTGGAAAAACCGTAGCCTTGATTAGATGGATCTTTGTTGGCAAAGGAATGTCTCTGCTTGTTAATATGTTCTCTAGGTTTGTCATAGCTTTTCTTCCAGGAAGCAAGTGTCTTTTAATTTCATGGCTGCAGTCACTATCTGCAGTGATTTTGGAGTCCAAGAAAATAAAATCTGTCACTGTTTCCATTGTTTCCCCATCTATTTGCTGTGAAGTGATGGGACCAGATGCCATGATCTTCATTTTTTGAATGTTGAGTTTTAAGCCAGCTTTTTCACTCTCCTCTTTCACTTTCATCAACAGGCTCTTTAGTTCTTCTTTGCTTTCTGCCATAAGGGTTATGTCATCTGCATAGCTGAGGTTTTCTGATATTTCTCCTGGCAGTCTTGATTCCAGCTTGTGTTTCATCCAGCCCAACATTTCTCATGATGTACTCTGCATTTAAGTTAAATAAGCAAGGTGACAATATACGGCCTTGACGTACTCCTTTTCCTATTTGGGACCAGTCTGTTGTTCCATGTTTGGTTCTAACTGTTGCTCCTTGACCTGCATACAGGTTTCTCAGGAGGCAGGTCAGGTGGTCTGGTATTCCCATCTCTTGAAGAATTTTCCACAGTTTGTTGTGATCCATACAGTCAAAGGCTTTAGCATAGTCAGTGAAGCAGAAGTAGTTGTTTTTCTGGAATTCTCTTGCTTTTTCTATGATACAACAGATGCTGGAAATTTGATCTCTGGTTCCTCTCTCTGCCTTTTCTCAATCCAGCTTGAACATCTGGGAGTTCTTGGTTCACATACTGTTGAAGCCTAGCTTGGAGAATTTTGAGCATTACTTTGCTGGCATGTGAAATGACTGTAATTGTACGGTGGTTTGAACATTCTTTATATATCTACTTCATATACCATTCACAAATCAAGGTTGTTCCCTGTACTTCTGACCAACTGGCTACAAACCTCTATAAAATGGCTCTCACGACCACCCACCTTCCTTGGTTTTGGTTCACAGAACTCAGGAAGCTAGTTTACTCACTAGATTACTGGTAATGATACAAAGCATGCTAATGAATGTGGACTGACATCCAGATGAAAAGATACTTAGGGTGAGATACCAAAGAAGCTCTGTCCCCATGAAATCTGAGGCCCACCAAGGCAGCATGTTGAGGTGGCTCAGTGGTGAAGAATCTGCCTGCAGTTCAGGAGATGTAGGTTCAATCCCTGGGTCAGGAAGATCCCCTGGAGAAAATGGCAACTCATGCCTGCATTCTTGCCAGGAAAATCTCATGGACACAGGAGCCTAATGGGCTAGAGTCCTTGTGGTGGCAAAATGCTGGACATGACTGAGCGACTGAGCGTGCACACGTGCAAGGCAGCATGTAGACATGTTCTGATTCATTAGCCTGGAGGCTCTCTGAACCATGTCCTTTTGGGCCTTTATGGTAGACTTCCCAGGTAGTGCTTGGGTTTTTATAAAAACCTCATTAAATACTAGGCGTATTTAATCAATCATTGGCCATTGAGGGCAATGAAGTTTCAACCTTCAAAATCACATGGTAGACCTTCATCCTTAAATTGCCTATGTGTTCTCCAAAAGTCAGTTCATTAACATAACAAGAAACTCTATGGCTCTCAGCATTTTAGGAGCTAAGTACCAGAAATGGGGACTAAAGCCAAATACACTGGGGGCAGGAGGAGA
This sequence comes from Bos indicus, assembly GCF_029378745.1. Lineage (NCBI taxonomy): Eukaryota > Metazoa > Chordata > Mammalia > Artiodactyla > Bovidae > Bos > Bos indicus. The sequence continues at coordinate 56,378,415 of NC_091763.1, read as the reverse complement.
AGGGGACGACAGAGGATGAAATAGCTGGATGGCATCACTGACTCGATGGACTTGAGTCTTAGTAAATTCTGGGAGTTGGTGATGGACAGGGAGGCCTGTTGTGCTGCGATTCATGGGGCCGCAAAGAGTCAGACACGACTGAGCGACTGATCTGATCTGATCTGATGACAAATCACAATATCCCTTCTTTTTAGCAACTTTATACTCTGACAAAGTAGTAAATTTGATGAAAGTGAACATTATGGCAGCTTAAAAGGAAAAAAATTATGAAGTCAGTTCATACATACTTGCATATTCACTGAATTCCAACTTAACTAGATGTTTATACAAGGTGTAATTCATGTCATTAGAGAGTGTAGAATCTAGAGAAATAAAGGCAAATATCTCAGGAATGGAGATAATGACAGAACATAGGGCTTGTGAAGATTAAGTGAGATAATGCATGTAATATATTTACCACAGTACCTGTTAGGTAGAAAGCACTCGTAAATGTTGCCTATAGTACAAATAACAATAATACTGGAACTTCCCTGGAGCTCCAGTGGTTAAGACTTCATGCTCCCAATGCAGGGGGCACGGGTTTGATCCCTGGTGGGGGAGCTAAGGCCCCACATGCCTCACAGCGTCAGTGTGACCAAAAAAAAAAATACAATAATATTGTGTCTTAACAGTGAGATTGATTTGGGTATTTGAAGAGTTGTAGAAAAAGAAGGAAAATGCATGTGGATCTATACTGTTGTTGTTCAGTCGCTCCATCATGTCTGACTCTTTGCAACCCCGTGGACCGCAACACACCGGGCTTCCCTGTCCTTCACTGTCTCCTGGAGTTTACTCAGACTCATGTCCACTGAGTCAGTGATGCCATCCAACCATCTCATACTGTTGGCCCTTTTTCCTTCTACTGTCAGTCTTTCCCAGCATCAGGGTCTTTTCAGTGAGTTGACTCTTTGCATCAGGTGGCCAAAGTATTGGAACTTCAGTTTCAGCATCAATCCTTCCAATAAATATTCAGTGTTGATTTCCTTTAGGATTGACTGGTTTGATCCCCTTGCTGACCAAGGGATTCTCAAGAGTACTCTCTAGCACCACAGTTTGAAAGCATCAGTTCTTTGGCGTTCAACCTTTTCTGTGGTCTAGCTCTCACATCCATACATGACTACTGGAAAAACCAAAGCTTGACTATATAGACCTTTGTTGGCAAAGTGATGTCTCTGCTTTTTAATACTCTTTCTAGGTTTGTCATAACTTTTCTTCCAAGGAGCAAGTGTCTTTTAATTCTATGGCTGCAGTTACTGTCTGCAGTGATTTTGGAGTCCAAGAAAATAAAGTCTGTCACTTTGGAAATTGGCAGTGACAACAGGATGTCTTTTAGGTATAACAAGCTCTACAAATCAGTAACAGACATTTGCAGAAAGAAACCCAAATGATCAAATGAAAACTTTCAACCAAAGCAATAATACACCTTTTTACTTCTATCAAGTTAACAAGATTTGAGAAGAGTAACAGTAAATGATGGTAAGGATGTTAAAAGACAAGCACTTTTTTAACCACTTTAAATAGTGTGCATTGGTATACTATACCTGAAAGGCACTTAAATGTAGTTTAAACCCATTAACTTGCTTTATGGTAATGGGTATATAGTCCATTCTATATTTGAATGATCTCAACTCAGTGTCAGTAGGGTCTCAAATCTGTGAGAGAGGACCCTCAAACCAGAGCGGCATTTGCCCTCCTGATTTGCATTAGTGATGACTTGCATTGGTATCATTCATCTGTGCTCTCTCATTTGGAACTCTAAAGAAAGGATTTAGTGTAAATACCTTTGTATGATTTGCTCTTAGTTCAAAATGGCTTTGTAATTTCTTTGAGGCAGGAATTATGTCTTGTATTTAAATATCCTTCAGTAATACTCACTATACTGCTAAGTTCATGTTAGTATTTTTTACAAACTTCATTTTTAAAAAAAATTGTTTCTGAACAAGTAACAGAGGTATATAGAGTCTAAATGATCCACCTTTTTCCATTTGCTTCTAGACCTCACTGGTTCCTTGTGACATGTATAAGATTTGTCTGTGTTCCTAGGTTTGTTTGTTTTTTTTTTTAAGAGCTTGACTCCTACTTTACATTTATTTGAACTTTTTCATGTATACTCTGAAGGGAAAATGACAGAACTAGGAAAGATTCTTAAAGGTTTGAATAGCTTGTACCCCTGCTTCCCTTTAGCTTCCTTCTTTAAAAATATTCCCTTGATCTCATCATTCTATCTTAATCTCTTCCAGTAATCCTTTCCCCTCTTTTGTTTTAAATGGGTACATTTTCCAAGGTCCCTGTATGCACACTTATAAATACCACTGCTGTGTTGATGGCTTAAATTTTGGTGCTGCCACAGAAATAGGCAGTCAGAGTCAATATCCATTGATTGAGTTCATCTCCAGCTTTCTTGCTGGCTTACCTCTAGATGCCAATTCTAACTTCCAATTTGTTGAACTTTTCCATATGAATCAGTGGCACTTTAATTTTAATGTGCCTAAAACTGACTTTGTTTTTTTCTGAACCAGAATTTGCAGTTTGCTTGTTTTCCTCTTCTTACATAATGGTACCACCATTTCCCTGGTCACTCAGTTTGGAGACTTCTGAAATTATCTTTAACTCATTTGCACACCTCAGTCATTTGTCAAGTCCTGTCAGTTCCAACTCTGAGTCCTGTATCCATACTTTTCTTTGTGCTCCTGGTACCTTTTATGTTACCTTGTAAATGGAATCACCTCTCTAATCAATTGGCATTGCCTTTAAAAGTTTAATATTAAAACACATAGTAGATCACTTTATCCTCCTAAAACTTGCAGTGGTCTTTTTCACCTACATATTCTTAAGCTTTTCTGGGCTCAAACTACATTTCCAGTATCTTTCTCCAATTTTTTTTTTTGTTTGTTTCATTTACCCAGGGTCCAGTTTATTCATTCATTTATTTAATATTTATCTTGCACCAGACCCTGTTCCAAATGCTGTTGATACAGCAGTGGGTGAGATAAGCCACAGCCCCTACTCTTTTAGAGACTGCACTCTAGTGAAAACACTCGTATCTCACAGTTACTTGTATGTTAGGTGCTTTCAGGAATATGCTTCATCAATCAGGAATGCCAGCCCCACCTGTGTAAATAACATACCCCTCAAGACATTGCTCAAATACCACACTTTCCACAAAAACTTCCTGATGCTGCCAGTCAGAATTAATATCCTTTTCTAAACTCTATTAATAACAGTATTTTACTTGGCTTTTCAATTATAGTTATTTAAAAACCTTTCTTCCCTACTGGATTAGATGCCTCTTTAATGGTTGAGACTGTCAGGTTCAGTTTTGTATTTTCTCTGAGCCTTGTTCATAAAGTATTAACTTAAGTTTGATCCTGAAGTATTGGTGTGGTATTTCTATAGTGCCATATATTCAGATCTCCTAGATTAAAGGAAGAGAGATAAAATAGCTGAGGCAGACATACTTAATCATGGCATACACTTTTCACTTAAGCATAAAAAAAAATAATACTAGTATTTTTACATTTGCCCACAGTAGAAGATAAATGACACTCATAAGTTCTCAGGGCAAGATATAACTTTTAATTAAATTGGGATGAGGGGAAACATGCATTTAGCTGCATCAAAGTGGATTTTTTTTTTTTTTTTTTTGTCGCTATTATAAATGTCAGCCTGAGAGGTCATTCATGACAACTATAAATATTTTATGAAAAATTTAATCTATATAACAATTTGTTCCTCTGGAGAGAAACGGTTTTTTTGTTGTGGTTATTTTTAATGCTACTTCATATATCCCACCTCCCCCACCCCACAGTAAAACAGCAAAATGAAATTATATATCCCCACTAAAATTTTTCTCCCTTGTGCCACTTTTCATTATAGCTTTCAGAGATTTTTAATAAAGGATCAAATTATATCAGTGACTTTAAAGTAAAATATATTTATACCTTTCTTGCATAATTCCTAGCTTTGTAGCATAAATTTTATAATTGCATCTAGAGTAACTTTCCCAAATATAAGATGTTTCCCATTGATTATAACATTATTATTAACAATGCAACAGAGATGAAGTTAGCTTGAGTGCCCTTTGAGTGATATTAACCTTCATTTTAGTTAATGTTTTCATTTAGGAAACAAATATAAGCACAGTCTGAAACAATACTAAACTGAATCCTAAAGTTTACCACTTTGAATTTCAATAAGAACTTAAAATTTACATGGCAATTTGTACATACATTGGCTCTATGAGATCACTAAGGTAATACCATAATCTCTGTTTAGATGGAAAAACAAGTTTGAAGATACGAGGAGATGTGCTCAAGGCCTCAGTTCTGTTCTGTATTAAGTAGGAATGAAAGAGCTCAAGCTCCTGTTTTCCAACCCCAAGCACCATTCTTTACCAGGATCCTTTATCAAATTGGAACTTCCTTCTATAAGCAAATGTAACATTTTAAAAATAGACAGTTTTTAGAATTAATAAAAATGGATGAACAGGGAAATAAATAGTAGTATTCTGTTTCCATTGCTAAGATTTTTTTTCATCTAATTTCTTGTTATCTTAGGTCAGTGGTAAATAGAAATTCTAATTTCTAGCTACTTATGGCCTTCCCCAGTGGCCCAGCATTAAAGAGTGTGCCTGCAATGCAGGAGACTCAAGTTCAGTCCCTGGGTCAGGAAGATCCCTGGAGGAAGGCATGGCAACCCACTCTTGTATTCTTACCTGGAGAATCCCATGGACAGAGGAGCCTGGCGGGCTACAGTCCACAAGGTCGAAGAGTCAGACATGACTGAAGTGACTTAGCACGAGCAAAAAGCTGCTTATATTTTCTTTTAAAACTCGAAGATAATGTGTTTTTTAAATTTCTTCTATCTTAGGGTATACCTGACCCTGAGTTTAGCCAGTAAAATACTTTCTTAGGTAGATAATACTATACTGATTCATGCTGATAGCCTCTCTCTTCTTTAGTGTAAAGGCAAGTACATATTTCACAGTTTCCCATAGCACCTTTCAATTTTTTAAAGTCTGTCTTTTCTTGCCTAGGTAGGGTAGAGTCCCTTATATCTTTAATGCAAATAGAAATTAAGAAACTTCCCTGGCAGTCCAGTGGCTATGACTTCACCTTCCAATGCAGAGGGTCTGGGTTCATTCCCTAGTTAGGCAGCTAAGATCCCATATACCTCATGGCCAAAAATCCAAAACAGAAAACAGAAACAATATTGTAACAAATTAATTAAAAATCTTTTAAACAAAATTTTCATTAAGAAATGTAGTTAATCCAAGTAGTATATACAATAAGAAATAAAGTCTTGAATTTTTAAGCGATTTAATTAATTAAGAAAAAAAAATTGGGCTTTTCTATGTCTCATGTGTTTAACTCTTGCAATTTTTTGTTCTGTAGTTCAACTTCTCTTTTTTTTCATTGTGATGATCTGTTCCATGTAAATGGTTAAAGCTGTATAATTTTTTTTCTCTTCTAGTTAGTGTTTTAAAGATGTTCTCACTATCCTGTCTCTTCCCTACTCTTCAAAAGCCACCTCATGGAGATTCAAAGTAGGAGAAAAATACTGACAGTGTGTCCTGTGTACCAAACAGATGGTTATTGCCTTCATCTTTGCAGTTTCAAAAAGGGTGGGAGGTACTGATATCTTTCAAAAAGGTGAGATATTAGTCAGATCAGATCTCATGGATTTGGAGGAGTGTGTATCATCATCCAGTTAAGAAATTTCTCCCTGGCTTTTTTGTTTTACTGTCTTCATTTAGTCATTGACGTGCATTTTCTTAATCATTTCAGACATCTTGATGTTGCCATAAACTTAACTTTTCACCATCTCAAAATGCAGAGAACACTGGATTTTTACATTTAAGGAACTGTATTGTATCTTTGATAATCCTTGTTTTAATGCAGTTATTCCTGCCTTTACCTGCAGAGATGTGTTTTTAAGTATATTGCATGAGTTACATTGCTAACATAAATTCTAATGCTTATATTATCAGATTCTGGCAGGCAGGTTAGTCTTTCCCAGGGTTATCTAGCAATTTTTGACACTTAAGAGAGCAATTCTTTGGTAAAAAGTAGCTTTTTACTTTACCCCAAGTCAGAGAGTTTCTAAAATATTTAAGTTACAGGCAGATTCTGTCCTGCAAGTGGTTGAAACAGGACATCAATATCATATATAAAATTTTGTCCATGTTTCCATTTTACTTTGTTACGTACTTGTCCCCTAATCCTTATATTATTAATGTTACTGAGCTTTTTATACTTCAATTTTCTCATTTTGAGAGTTAGATAAAATAAAGGGTATGATAGAAAAAAAATATGCTTTTACTATAACTCTTTGAGTACTCACGTGTCCAGTTCACAACTCTAGTATTAAAACTTGCTGATACTTTCAAATTTATTTAAAATAAAAATCCAGCCTCCTTACCAAGATCTCAAAGGGTGGTACCTGTTTCCCTCGCCCACTCTCTTTGCTCACTGTGGCCCATCTCACTGGCCATGTCTCTGTTCCTCAGATACAGGAAGCTCCAGCCAGCACCACTTACTATTTATTCTACTTGGATTGCTCTTCTCTAAAATCTCATGGCTTTTCTGAAGGGAAAGGAAGAGATTTTGGAGATGGTTGTATCCGAGATAAGCTTTTAAAATGGATCTATAGGTTAATGAATGCCTTTGGAATGCTTCTGGAACATAAAGATATTTAGAGTAATTCAAATGGGTGACTGGAGTGATTTAAGAAAAATTGCCTTCTGTGGAGCATTGATTTAGCTACCAGTTACAGTGTGGATACTAAAAACTTATGTTGACTGGTTAATTTACTGAAGTCTTTTTTCAGTGGGTAGGAAAAATTTAAACCTATTCTGAATTTGAAATTATGAACAAGAAGAAGTCATAGGTTGCAATGCCCAGTGTAAAACCAAATGTTTAGTTAACTTTTAAGAAATCTTGGCTGAATAAATGGCGTGTGTTTTAGCCAGTTGAAGTGTCCATGTCACCTGTTTTCACCAAAAAATAGATCTATCCATGTTATTTTCAAATCATTTGCTCTGGTTGGTACGGGGGATGAAGAATAAGAAGTAGGCAGCAGACTTCTTTGATTGCTTTCTTTATTACCAGCAATGGCTGACATACCATTCTTCATACCTTGATGTCTGTTCCCCAAAGGAGTGCCAATCCAGAATCCCCAGTGCGGTGCTTGGAAGTAGCAAATGTTCCCACTCTTTAAGAGCAAAGGCTTCTCAGGGTTCCATATGTGTATCAGGGGCTTTGTCATTTGGTATGCCGTCTGGGTTTTGGTATTGAAAACAAGTTACTTCAGAAGAAAGCTAGTGACTCATTTGTATTAACAGTACAGACCTTTATCTGCATCTGCCTAAAAAGAATTTTTATTAGTTTTCTTTTAAGCCTCCATTTTGTTGACCATCTACTGCTTCGTTTTTTACCCTGAACTTTAATCAGTAGCTGAAAGCATAAACAAATTCTAAACTGTTCCAGGATTTATTCTTCTTCAAGGTATCTCCTCCTCAAAGATTCCCAAACACTCATGTTTTATCCATTTTTATGGATAAACATTTTATCCAAATGTTTTATCCATTTTTCTTGTGAGGATCTTTCATAATCCCAGCATGTAAGCAAAAAGTGAATATACTGTGGACCTTTACTGGGCCCTGGATTTAGCCAGGTGTGCACAATGGGCTGAGGCTGGTGCTGCGGATCTCCTCCATCTGCCTTCTTTCCCTGCTGTTCCATCAGCTTCTGGCTACACCTGCCCCAAGTTTAAAAAGACATACCTTCATCTCTGTAAATTTTAAGCATTGTAAGTTTTTTTTTTATTTTATATTTAAATCCTTTTATACCAAAATACATGCCTATAACTTTCTTGAACGTTCTAAGAAAAATGCACTGTCAGACTTGCTTAAAAACTTCCAAGTTAGGATCTTCCAGGTCTGACTTTATATCCAGCTCTTATACCACAAAACACTCTGGTACACTCAGAAAGAACTCAGTAATACTCTAGTTTTACTTCTTAGTATCCCTGCCCCTATCCATCAGCAGTGCAGACCTCTGCTTTGTATCAGTGTGGTACAGCGGTCCCTCCCCCAGCCAGCAGCTAAAGAACTGACTGAAACTAGCAAGGTCCCAGGAAGCAAGCAGATTTGAAAACAAAGGCCAGAAGCGGAGTTTTAATAAAGTATTCAGACAGTAATTTGAATAGAGCATGTATGTGACAAAAACAGAACTGTTAAGCAACAGGGAACTAAACATTATTTTTCATACAAAGTTAAAAGCACATTGTATTTTCTTCCTGACTACTTGCCCAGTCCTCATCTCTTCAAGAGAGACAAGCTTCATCTAAATTATTTCATCTGATTGATGATTGTCATTTAGAACTTTATCGCTACTTCTGTTTCAGGTATTCCTTTGAAAAAGGTGTATGGATTCATTAAATATTCTAATATATTGTCTGCAGATTATAAGGTAAAATCAAGCATGTTATCTGCAGATACTTTTTAAGTTGACTTGTCTTTATACTTAGAAATGTCTGTTACTAGTAGGCTTCCCTGGTGATTCAGATGGTAAAGAATCTGCCTGCAATGCAGAAGACACATGTTTGATCCCTGGGTTGGGAAGATCCCCTGGAGAAGGAAATGGCAAGCCACTCCAGTATTCTTGCCTGGAGAATTCCATGGAGAGAGGAGCCTGGCAGGCTATAATCCATGGGGGCACAAAGAGTCAAACATGACTGAGTGACTGTCACACCACGGAAGGGCCATTGTTCATGTGTCTTTGCCCTACTGCCAGTGTTTTTCCCGAGATCTTGATGGAAGCCTGTGGAAAAGAGCTGGATCCCCTTATGTCCAGGACTCCCAGGGCTCTTTAAAATTTCAGCTCTTTTCTTCTTTCTTGCCCTTTTCATCTCTTGCTCTGCCAAAGGTGAAATAGTTCCTGTATCCCTGCCTCTCGTCAGAGAGTTTGTCACCTTTTGGAATTCAGTTTGTCTGGTTGCCTTTTGACTTCAGCTTTCTTGGAGTCAAAATAAGTTGTGCAGGGTTTTTGTTTGGGGTTTGTCTTTTTTTTTTTTTTTTTTTTAATCCAACTTTCTTTCATTGTAAGAATGTTCTCTTGTGGCTTTCTTCACCCTAAGCAGAGTGAAATTCTTCCTCCCTCTGCAGTATTCTTGCCTGGAGCATCCCAGGGACGGGGAAGCCTGGTGGGCTGCCGTCTATGGGGTCGCACAGAGTCGGACATGACTGAAGTGACTTAGCAGCAACAGCAGCTGCTGCTTTATTTTAATTAATATCTAAGTGATTCAGTTCAATTCACTTCAGTTGCTCAGTCGTGTCGACTCTTTGCGACCCCATGGACTGCAGTACACCAGCCTTCCCTGTCCATCACTAACTCCCAGAACCTACTCAAACTCATGTCCATCACATCGGTGGTGCCATCCAACCATCTCATCCTCTATCATCCCCTTCTCCTCCCGCCTTCAATCTTTTTCAGCATCATGGTCTTTTCCAGTGAGTCGGTTCTTTGCATCAGGTGGTCAAAGTATTGGAGTTTCAGCTTCAGCATCAGTCCTTCCAATGAATGTTCAGGACTGATTTCCTTTAGGATTGACTGGTTTGATCTTCTTGCAGCAAGGGACTCTCCACAGTCTTCTGCAACACCACAGTGCAAAAGTATCAATTCTAAGTGATTAAATGCCACTTGTGGTTAAAGTAGATGCTTCTCCTCTTTTCATAGAATTCGGAAAGATATGCACACATATGTATTTGTCTACTAAAAGAGACAATTGGCCTTACTAACTAGTTGTCATGAAGAAATTCCAAAACCTATTATTGTTTAATATCTAATCTTGGCCTTTTGACATAGTTATCAGTGAATATTATATTAGTAAATTACTATGTTTAATGTACCTTGGTATACATTTTGCTGGAAGTTTGTCATTGGAGGATGTGCCAACAAATTATGTCACTCCTTGGCAGGTGTTCTTTGGGTACATTCCTGACAAGCCCCCAACTTACCCCCCCACCAAAATCAGGGCTGGGCAACTGGTGACACCTTCTTTAAACTTTAATCTGTGTTAAAAATTGTGACCATGATAAATGAGGTACAACTTTGGAGGCTAGTAGTTGGTGTTGGGGGCTGAGATGAGGAATAAAAATGATTTTTTAGGGGACTCTCTTATCTAGTGTGTGGCTGTCTCCTTGAGTCATTTTTGACAAAGAATTAAATGACTTCCCATGTCAACTCCTGTTCATGTTTAGGACTCTGCAGCTTTTATAAGACAGAGTCAACTCAGATGTCTCCCAGTTGCCTTCTAAGGCCAGTGGCTGCGCATCCAAGTCAGAGCTTAGAAAAACAACAGTCAAGCTACTTGATTGGAAGGACAAAGTTGAGAATATTATCAACCAATATTTATAAAAGCCATGTTCAGGGAAAATTTTTTTGAGGAAGGTCACAGTTTTTCTAGGAAGTCTTAAACTGTCAACCTCCAGTCAGAAGGAAACAGCTATCTATTGTACCCCTCTGCATTGCTGCCCCTCAGCATTGCTCTCACTAAGTTTTGGGATATGCTTTGGCATGAGAGCTGGCTTTGGAGAATCAATATGAGACACAGTCTATCTTGTTTGGTCTATTTGTTCTAAGTATATGGACTTCACTGTAGCTCAAAAGGTAAAAGAACCTGCCTGTGATGTAGGGGACCAGGGTTCAGTCTCTGGGTTGGGAAGTTCTTCTGGAGAAGGGAACGGCAATCCATTCCAGTATTCTTCCCTGGGGATTTCCATGGACAGAGAAGGCTGGTGGGCTACAGTCCATGGGGTCACAAAGAGTCAGACACGACTGAGCGACTAACACACATACACATTCTAAGTATATTGCCCATTCTATCACATAATATACTTATTAATGGCTTCTGACTTCCCAGAGTTAAGCCAGACTTCACAAGACTATCCTCTCTTCAAACAGCAGCCACAATTTCGGGCTCCGTAGGCTGCCTTCACTTCTAACCAGCTGACTGCAAATTTAAGAGGTTCCCACTATGCCCCCTCAGGTTCATTGCTGCTGCTTCTGCTAAGTCGCTTCAGTCGTGTCCGACTCTGTGTGACCCCAGAGACGGCAGCCCACCAGGCTCCCCCGTCCCTGGGATTCTCCAGGCAAGAACACTGGAGTGGGTTGCCATTTCCTTCTCCAATGCATGAAAGTGAAAAGTGAAAGTGAAGTCGCTCAGTCATGTCCAACTCTTAGCGACCCCATGGACTGCAGCCTACCAGGCTCCTCCGTCCATGGGATTTTCCAGGCAAGAATACTGGAGTGGGGTGCCATTGCCTTTAGTTTGCTATAATAACTCACAAGCCTACATTTATGATTACAGATTTTATTGTAGAAATAAGTCCAAATCAGAACCAGCCAGAGAGATATATAGGATGAGCTCTGGGAGAACCCCAAACACAAAGCTTTCATCGTCCCCAGGGATGTATTGCTCTTCTGATACATCAGTGTATAGCAATGCACACAGTATTATATTATAACAATACACACTCAGGAAACCTTACCTGAGCTTTGGTGTCTAGAGTTTTTGCTGAAACTCCATTAAGTTTGATTGATTGACTCACTGACCACATGATTGAACTCAAACTCCCATTCCCCTCCCCTTCCTGAAGTCAGGCTGATGTCCTGTGGTTCAAACCCTAGCCAACTGACAACATGTTGGTCTTTGAACATGGCAGTCCCCATCCTGGAGCTATCTCATTAGCGTAAACTATCAGGTGACGTCAAAAGGCCCACCAGGAGTAACAAAGACACTCCAAACATTCAAGGAATTCCAGGGCTTTATAGGTTGTCTCCTAGGAACAGGGGACAAAGCCAGCAAAATTCTTTGTTACATGAACTCCTGTCCAACTGTTGCCCTTTTCTAAGAAAGCCAATAGCCAAATTTGAAGCCCCTAGAGGTTTGAATGTGTGGATATACATTTATATTTCTTCTTTTTATTTTTTATCTTCGATTTGTGTCCATCCCACCCTAATTTTTTCTTTCTTCCTTTACTAATTTTCTGCTATGTTGCTTTATAACCACTTGAAATACTTAAGAAAACAAGATGGAGGTGTAAATTAAATAATCCCAGACACCCTCAGAGGTAATCCATGGTTCTAGAAATGGAAAGCAGGAGGAATAAGGAGTTCTGCTGCCTTTCTGTGGAGCCTTTGGACCGCTGTTCTAACTTTGGTAGGGAGATTTGTGGTGTTCTGTATGGGAGGAGCGCAGCTAGGCCCCTGGACTGAGAATTGCTAGCAGGTTCTGACATGCTGCTGCCTCTGAGCTGGTTGGGAGGGAACTTTAGAAGTGTGCTCTTTTCTCTCATAGTCACTTGTGTAGCCATTCAGCCAGGAAACTATTACGAATCTAATATATCAGTATCTATGAAATGTTTTTGATATCGTATGAATAACATTAACCTTAGTTTTACTTCCTTATGTTAATACAAGCTGTTTCCATTGGATCTGTCATTTAAGCATCAGTTTTTTCTTTCCTTTATACAAATACTTAACCTAAATGGACATTTTCTAAATTGCTTTTTCCCAAATTGGCTGATTTTTATAATTTCCAAACTAACTCACAAATTTCATTTTCTACCTACATGCCAGTCCCCTATGACTGTGTTGCATGCCATCTGCTATGTCTGCCGTTTCATTAATGTTTCCTCTTATTCAGGTTATGAATAAAGATGCAACACTATGTGCTGACCCCTTTGCTACCATTCTTGACATTTAAAACCAATTACACAATCATACAGCTTGTTATTATGACTCTTTGCTTAATACATCAGTTGATGTTGTATTCTTACAACTATGATTTTTATCCAAGCCTATTATGTAATGAAAATTTTATCTGATTTCATCAGCCACTTTGAGCAGTTCAAACAGATAACATCTGTGACATTCTCTTCATCCCTCTATTCTATAAATCCATGAATAAAATCTAGTATATCTACCTAGTATGGGACTTTTTTAGAAAAAATAAAAGCACAAAAATGGTGGCTTGGATGTGCCATCAAAGATGTCATAGAAAGCATCTTTGTGATGCTTTCTATGGATTGTCTCCAAAAATTATATTTTTGTTTGTAAATGACTTCAAACATAGCTATCATTAATCCTAACCAATACCAATCTTACCAAAGGAAGAAAGGAAAAAAGGAAGGAAGGGCAGGAGAAAAGGGAAAAATAAGAAAAAAAGTTGTTCTTATTTGTCACAAGTATCTTCCACTCAGTTTCTTCCTCACTAGTACTTCATCAGCAGTGCTCAACATGTATGCTACAGAAGAAAGAAATATAGAATCCTTAAAGCTCTGTATTGTTTTATCTCATCACACCAAGTTAGCAGCAATTGAAATAAGGGTGGAGGGGCATAGTGGTGACGTGGCTGTCTTTCACCTAGATTTTTGCTAACCATTCAAGAGGTCTGTGTAAGTAGAGCTCATTGGAAGCAGAGCCCTTCCATTCAACAGTATTGTCCATATACTTTAGAAGACCATTATTGAGTTGGGAAAAACTTCCCTTTTCCAGACAGCAGAGTCGAAGTACCAGGCTGTTTAGTTATTTTGTGGTTTATGATTCATAGGGTGGGGGAACTGGGTGGGGAGAGGGGGATTTGGAGGCAGAGCACCTAACAAACAAGTGAAATGTGTGAACCTAGGAAGGTCTTGGTGGGAGCTGGGGAAGAGATGAACAGTAAGAGACATACTTGAGGCAATTGAAGAAATCTAAGTATTACCCAGGTGTTAGGCACTTTGGAATTACTGATTTTCTTAGATACAATGATAGTGGCACTGTGCTTGTATATAGGAGAATGCCCTTATTTTCACTAGAAGAATGCTGAAGCATTTAGGAGTGAAGTGTTGTGAAGTCTGCAGCTTTCTTGCTTTCAAATGGTTCAGCAAAGCAAGAGGTGTTTAGTGCTAAATATATATGTGTATATGGTGTGTGGGAGGGGAGGAGAGAGAGAGAAGCTGTGGCAAAATGTGAACAGTTATTGAGTATAGATACTGGTGATGGACAGAGGGGCCTGACATGCTGCAGTTCATGGGGTTGCAAAGACTCGGACACAACTGAGCAACTGAACTGAACTGATTTGGTATACAGATGTGCATTGTACTAGTCTTTCAACTTTCCTGCTTATGAAATTTTTCACAATTAAAAAAATAAATAAAAGAGACAGTGACTGAGTTACCTGACTTGAGTAGCTTCCAGGTTTACTATTTGGTGTCAGCAGAGCCAATTTCAACAAATAAATAACTGTCTCCTTAATTTGCTGAATTGATTACAAGATGAGGAAAGCTATTATAGACATAATAGTTATGGAATTAAAATAATTTCTTTTTCATCTTCACATGATTTATGTATAAGTAAAAATTTGATTACAGAGAAGGCAATGGCACCCCACTCCAGTACTCTTGCCTGGAAAATAAGAGTCGGACATGAATGAGCGACTTCACTTTCACTTTTCACTTTCATGCATTGGAGAAGGAAATGGCAACCCACTCCAGTGTTCTTGCCTGGAGAATCCCAGGGACGAGGGAGCCTGGTGGGCTCCCATCTATGGGGTCACACAGAGTCAGACACGATTGAAGCGACTTAGCAGCAGCAGCAGCAGCAAAATTTGATTAAAAGTATATCAGTATATATTTGGTGTTCCTATATTAAGAAATAATAATTTCCTATTTGTTTTATAATGTACAGACAGACAATTCATAGAGTAGGCTTTATTAGAGTGGATAAGAGGGAAAGCATGTTGCCATTATTTTATTTCTTAATATATTTAAAGAATAAAACAAAAGCAATTACATTCTACTTCAGTATACTTAGATTCTGTAATTGTTGGATTTATCATTCTAGTTCATTTCCATATCTTGACTTGCATCTCCTGTTTTTCTCAAAAAGTTATCTTAGTGACAAACATGTAATTATGCTTTTTAGATATATACTTATTAAAGGGCTTCCCTGTGTTTTGCTGAGAGTTTTCACTTTCATCGTAGGTTCAAAGGATTTCTTAACAAAATAAGTCACTCATTATATACAAATAAATAATACCAATATTTATTAGAGAATTATCTAGCTTACTTTCAATATACTAACATTAAAAGAAAAAAGGGAATAGAAACAACAGAGTATATATATCACCGAATTGGGTGTTGACCAACATCCAGACTTAAGTGGATGCAGCACAGAAATCCTGTGCTACAGCACACCTGGAGTCCCAGTTGGGAAAGGGTCCCAAGCAGTGCATCCACTCTGTGGGTGAGACTTCAGAAAGTTTGGGGTTCCCGGTTGTAATCTCAGGATGCAAACTGATAATATCATCAATCTGTGAGCAAATTGCAGCTCTTGTTTCATTATAATGCTATTTGCTCTATCCTGTAAAACTTGAGTGGTAAGCCTAGGGCTTGGTTGGCCAAACCCCCTCCAGGGGCTCAACAGTCCCAAGATTTGTGCCATATCTTATCTATGGTGCCGCAAGGCTTACACTCACATCAGGGCAGTGTCCAGGCAGCTTAGAAGCAAGGTCAGAGGCCTGCTGTGCTTTGTCTCTTAAGACTAAACAAGACTTATTTATTTAATGTCACCAACATCCTGGTGATCACTGTAAAGATCAGTGATCAATGCAAAGAAATAGAGGAAAACAATACAATGGGAAAGACTAGCGATCTCTTCAAGAAAATTAGAGATACCAAGGGAACATTTCATTCAAAGATGGGCAAAATAAAGGACAGAAATATTATGGACCTAACAGAAGCAGAAGATATTAAGAAGAGGTGACAAGAACACACAGAAAAACTATACAAAAAAGATCTTCAAGACCAAAATAACCATGACAGTATGATCACACATCTAGAGCCAGACATGCTGGAATATGAAGTCAAGTGGGCCTTAGGAAGTCTCACTACGAACAAAACTAGTGGAGGTGATGGAATTCCAGTTGAGCCATTCCAATCCTAAAAGATGATGCTATGAAACTACTGCACTCAATATGCCAGCAAATTTGGAAAACTCACCGGTGGCCACAGGACTGGAAAAGGTCAGTTTTCATTCCAGTTCCAAAGAAGGGCAGTGCCAAAGAATGCTCAAACTACTGCACAATTGCACTCATCTCACACAGTAGTAAAGTAATGCTCAAAATTCTCCAAGCCAGGCTTCAACAGCACGTGAACCGTGAACTTCCAGATGTTGAAGCCGGTTTTAGAAAAGGCAGAGGAACCGGAGATCAAATTGCTGGAACCAGAGATCCAACATCCATTGGATCATCAAAAAAGCACGAGAGTTCCAGGAAAAACATCTACTTCTGCTTTATTGACTAAGCCAAAGCCTTTGACTGTGTGGATCACAATTAACTACGGAAAATTCTGAAAGAGATGGAAATACCAGACCACCTAACCTGCCTCCTGAGAAATCTGTATGCAGGTCAGGAAGCAACAATTAGAACTGTACATGGAACAACAGACTGGTTCCAAATAGGAAAAGGAGGACGTCAAGGCTGTATATTGTCACCCTGCTTACTTAATTTATATGCAGAGTACATCATGAGAAATGCTGGGCTGGAGGAAGCACAAGCTGGAATCAAGATTGCCGGGAGAAATATCAATAACCTCAGATATGCAGATGACACCAGCCTTATGGCAGAAAGTAAAGAACTAAAGAGCCTCTTGAAAGTGAAAGAGGAGAGTGAAAAAGTTGGCTTAAAGCTCAACATTCAGAAAACTAAAATCATGGCATCTGGTCTCATCGCTTCATGGCAAATAGATGGAGAAACAGTGGAAACAGTGTCAGACTTTTTTTGGGGGGTGGCTCCAAAATCACTGCAGATGTTGACTGCCACCATGAAATTAAAAGACGCTTACTCCTTGGAAGAAAAGCTATGACCAACCTAGACAGCATATTAAAAAGCAGAAACATTACTTTGCTAACAAAGGTCCATCTGGTCAAAGCTATGATTTTTCTGATAGTCATGTATGGATGTGAGAGTTGGACTATAAAGAAAGCTAAAAATTGATGCTTTTGAACTGGTGTTGGAGCAGATTTGAGAGTCTCTTGGACTGCAAGGAGATCAAACTAGTCCATCCTAAAGGAAATCAGTTCTGAATATTCATTGGAAGGACTGATGTTGAAGCTGAAACTCCAATACTTTGGCCACCTAATGCAAAGAACTGACTCATTGGAAAAGACCCTGATGCTGGCAAAGATTGAAGGCAGGAAGAGAAGAGAACAACAGAGGATGAGACGGTTGGATGGCATCACCAACGTGATGGACAGTGAGTTTGAGCAAGCTCCAGGAGTTGGTGATGGACTGGAAAGGCTGACATGCTGCAGTCCATAGGGTCGCAAAGAGTCAGACACGACTGAGCGACTGAACTGACCTGAACATCCTGGTGGCTCAGTGGTAGAGAATCCGCCTACCAGTGCAAGAGATACCGTTTCGATCCCTGGTCTGGGAAGATCCCACGTGCTGCTGGGCAACAAAGCCTGTGTGCCACAACTATTAGCCTGTGCTCTAGAGCCCCGAAGCAGCACCACTGAGCCCACATGCTGCAACTACTGAAGCCCACATGCCGCAGAGTCCATACTCCTCAACAAGAGAAGCCACCACAATGAGAAGCCCACGCACTGCAACTAAAGAGTAGCGCCCACTCACCACAACTAAAGGAAAGCCCTTGCAGCAGCAAAGACCCAGCATGGCCAAAAATAAATAAATAAATAAATAAATAAAAATTTGAAAATAAGTTTTGAAATATGTACTTATTAAAATATATATGCTGTATCAAGTGAAAGCAATTAATTGAAAAAAAGTAAAACTCATCCTCCAATTTCTTTTCCCACAACAATATAAAATTCTCTATGTAACTCTATTTCTAAAAATTATCAGTTGTGAATTCTTAAAAAAGTACTTCAGAATTTTTTAATTAATAACCAATAATAAATTCCAGTTTTTAGGATAACTTACATATACAGTACGCTGTTATATTTGTTTACATAAATATCTTCAGTTCAGTCGCTCAGTCATCTCCAACTGTTTGCGACCCCATGAATCACAGCACGCCAGGCCTCCCTGTCCATCACCAACTCCCAGAGTTCACTCAAACTCATGTCCATTGAGTCGGTGATGCCATCCAGCCATCTCATCTTCTGTCATCCCCTTCTCCTGCTGCCCCCAACCCTCCCAGCATCAGGGTCTTTTCAAATGAATCAGCTCTTCGCATCAGGTGGCCAAAGTATTGGAGTTTCAGCTTCAACATGAGTCCTTCCAATGAAAACCCAGGACTGATCTCCTTTAGGATGGACTGGGTGGATCTCCTTGGAGTCCAAGGGACTCTCAAGAGTCTTCTCCAACACCACAGTTCAAAAGCATCAATTCTTCAGTGCTCAGCTTTCTTTATAGTCCAACTGTCACATCCATACATGACCACTGGAAAAACCATAGCCTTGACTAGACGGACCTTTGCTGGCAAAGGAATGTCTCTGCTTTTTAATATGCTGTCTAGGTTGGTCATAACTTTCCTTCCAAGGAGTAAGCGTCTTTTATTTCATGGTTGCATTCACCATCTGCAGTGATTTTGGAGCCCCAAAAAATAAAGTCTGACACTGTTTCCACTGTTTCCCCATCTATTTGCCATGAAGTGATGGGACCGAATGCCATGATCTTTGTTTTCTGAATGTTGAGCTTTAAGCCAACTTTTTCACTCTTTTCTTTCACTTTCATCAAGAGGTTCTTTAGTTCTTCTTCACTTTCTGCCATAAGTGTGGTTTCATCTGCGTTTCTGAGGTTATTGATATTTCTCCCAGCAATCTTGATTCCAGCTTGTGTTTCTTCCAGCCCACCGTTTCTCGTGATGTACTCTGCATATAAGTTAAATAAGCTCAGTGACAATATACAGCTTTGACGTACTCCTTTTCCTATTTGGAATCAGTCTGTTGTTCCATGTCCAGTTCTAACTATTGCTTTCTGACCTGCATAGAGATTTCTCAGGAGGCAGGTCAGGGGGGTTGGTATTCCCATCTCTTTCAAAATTTTCCACAGTTTATTGTGATCTACGCAGTCAAAGGCTTTGGCTTAGTCAATAAAGCAGCAGCAGATGTTTTTCTGGAACTCTCTGGCTTTTTCAGTGATCCAGCGGATGTTGGCAATTTGATCTCTGGTTCCTCTGCCTTTTCTAAAACCAGCTTGAACATCTGGAAGTTCACGGTTCATGTATTGCTGAAGCTTGGCTTGGAGAATTTTGAGCATTGCTTTACTAGCGTGTGAGATGAGTGCAATTGTGCAGTAGTTTGAGCATTCTTTGGCATTGCCCTTCTTTGGGATTGGAATGAAAACTGACGTTTTCCAGTCTTGTGGCCACTAGTGAGTTTTCCAAATTTGCTGGCATTTTGAGTGCAGCACTTTCAAAGCATCATCTTTTAGGATTTGAAGTAGCTCAACTGGAATTCCATTACATCCACTAGGTTTGTTCATAGTGATGCTTCCTAAGGCTCACTTGACTTCACATTCCAGAATGTCTGGCTCTGGATGAGTGATCACACCATCATAATTATCTGGGTCGTGAAGATCTTTTTTGTACAGTTTTTCTGTGTTCTTGCCACCTTTTTATAGCCTATATGAAATGCTAATAAGAATTAGCATAAGAAGTTCCAGTCTTTTATGAGTAAGAGATAATCAATGTTTTATAAACTCCTCTCCTTTGAGAATTTTATTTTGATTTTCAAGAGAGTATTCAGATTTGTAGTGTGTTTGTTGTTGCACCAGGGGTATAAACTTAGTTATCTTGTGTTTTTAAGACTCTATTGTAATAAGTTGTGCATAAAGGAGCTCATGTTCTGTTAGTAGAGATGGTTGGAAGCTCAAGGATGCAAATAGAACAGAGCAGTTTTAGCTACTTGCCATTAAAAAGTGGCTTCTTGCTTTACTGCCCTGTCTATTCCATGCTCCTTCTAATTCACCAAAATGCAAATTAGGCTCTCCTAAGAGGAGTCTTGCCTGGAGAATCCCATGGACACAGGAGCCTGGTAGGCTGCAGTCCATGGGGTCGCTAAGAGTCGGACACGACTGAGCAACTTGACTTTCACTCTTCACTTTCATGCATTGGAGAAGGAAATGGCAACCCACTCCAGTGTTCTTGCCTTGAGAATCCCAGGGACGGGGGGAGCCTGGTGGGCTACCGTCTATGGGGTCGCACAGAGTCGAACACGACTGAAGCGACTTAGCAGCAGCAGCAGCAAGAAGAAGTTACACAGCTTCAGGTGTCTACCCTTAGGTTGTATCAATTAGGGTCAACTGATAAAACTTAAATTTGGCCAGAGTAAACTGTAGATGGCTTAGTATCACTGTGGTTTAAACTCAGAAATGTGTTATGTTTGTGCTAATCAAAACCAGGGAAATGTTCAGTAAGACATTTCTTTTCTTTTTTCTTTTTTTTTTTTTTCAGTAAGACATTTCTTTAGCCAACTTTAGGTTATATTATCACCAGCCTGAGAAATATGAGCCAGAATGATGATTTTAATAAATGTTTACTGGTCTTATAGTCCAAAAACACGAGCAGGCCAAGAAAGTATTGCTCAGCCTTACTGCATGGTATTTAAAGTGATCTTTATCAAGAGCATTATCTGTTGGTTTTTTGTTTTGCTGCTAACATAGTTGTAAATATAGGGCTCTGAGATGTGTTTTCTCTCTTTTAGTTAAGCTATACATGTTTATCAAGGTTCGCTTTTCCTTTAATTTGACTTTTACTGTCACTTTCAGTTTTTATGTAAGATTCACTTAAAAAGCAATAATTAAAATTTTCTGATACATCAACCTTACTCCCTTTGTTTCTTTTGCTTTTATCTATCCACCTGCCACCAACAGAAAGCCCTAAGCTTCATGAAGTGAAAAGTGTTCTTTTATATTTGCTGTGTGCCTGTAGTGTTGAGCAAGGTCTCTCCATTCTGTGTGTCAAGAGTTCCAACATACCGAGTCCAATGCTGTGACTTCTAGAATCCCCATTAAGCTTCACAGCCCCTGGAACTCCCCTATCAGGCCTCACAGAGTCCTGTCCTATACATGGGTTGTGGTGGTGGTTTAGTCGCTCACTTGTGTCCAACCCTTTCTATCCCATGGACTGTAGCCCACCAGGTTTCTCTGCTCATGAATTTCCCAGGCAGGATACTGGAGTGGGTTACTGTTTCCTTCTCCAGGGGCTCTTCCCAACCCCAGGATCAAACCCATGTCTCCTGCATTGCAGCAGATCCTTTACCACTGAGCCACCAGGGATTACCCCTATATGTACAGAGCTCAGTATTTGGGCAAAGATACAAAGAATCCCAGTCTAGGTTTCTTGAGCTCCTCCTCTAAAGCTTCTTCTCTCTAGTACCTTGTCCCACAAATTTCTCTTGCTTTTAAAGTATGCTAAATGCCAGTCTTTTTTTTCTTCTTTTCTTTTTTCTTCTCCACCAACTGAGGTAGATACATACCCTTCATTTGGGTTTAACTTCCCTGTGTTGTGATTTGGAAAATACTACCCAACAGAAAACTGGCAATGTATTATTTATTTTTACTCATCCATCACAGTGCTATTATCCATTTTCTGAAAACAGATACAATATATGAAGCAACTTGTTTTATAATAGTTTACAGGGGAAGGGGAAGTCCAGTATCCATTATTTTCATCATGACTGAAAGCAGAAGTTGATTGAATTGGTTTTTTTTTTCTTCAGTGGATTAATATTTCTAAATGTTTGATGATAGATTTCCAGAAGTACCAGTGGAATTTATTAAGCTTCTAGATACTAGCTCCTTTTTAGGCTGTCCTACAAATATTTATAGAATCAGTAATGGACTTTATGAAGTTCCTATTTTGAGCTTCATGTTATAAGAGTAGCTGGAGAGTAGTATGCAGATGTAAAATAAGAACAGCATAAAACACTCTCTTTTAATTTCAGAGTTTTCATATCCATTCAGAAAATAAAGCAAGCAAAAGAGATGATGGTAAAGCAATTTACCAATCATAGGGGAAGTGAGGTCAGATGAGCTCCTTAGTTACCAGGAGACCAGTAAAGGGGCACGCCCCTCACTGCCCCTTTGATAAGAACAATCACTAGCTGGGGCCTGAGGCTTGTGTGTAGGAATGTGTCATGTGTTGTTATTATTCAGTCAGTCATATCCCATACTTTGCGACCCCCATGGACTGCAGCACGCTAGGCTTCCCTGTCCTTCACCACCTCCCAGAGCTTGCTCAAACTCATGTGCATTGAGTCGGTGATACCATCCAACCATCTCATCCTCTGTCACCCACTTCTCCTGCCTTCAATCTTTCCCAACATCAGGGTCTTTTCCAATGAATGGGCTCTTCACATCAGGTGGCCAAAGTGTTGGAGCTTCAGCATCAGTCCTTCCAATGAATATTCAGTGTTGATTTCCTTTAGGATTTGACTTGTTTGATCTCCTTTTAGTCCAAGAGACTCTCAAGAGTCTTCTCCAACACCGCAGTTCAAAAGCATCAATTCTTTGGCACTCAGCCTTCTTTATGGTCAGTCTTGTACGTAAGATAGAGGTGAAGCAGGGACTGGTTAGGCAGGGGATGTACAGAGAGCAGGAGAACAGCCATCTTGAGTGGCCTGACCATACATGTGTGCAATCTGAATTCTTTACACAAATTTCTGATCTTATCCTGTAAACAATGCTGTGAGGTAGTATTTTCATCTTAAATTGAGAAAACTAAGTATTATAGAGGTTAAATAAAATATCAAGTATAAGTGAGTTGTAATTGTTGTTCAGTCGCTAAGTGGTATCCAACTCCTTGCAACAACCCCATGGGGTACAGCACATCAGGCTTCAAATCTAGTTCTATTCAATGTTTCAGAGTCTGAACTCTTTAACTATTGTACTGTAATTCAGAGCTGACTACATGGCAGAAATAGGAATCAGCTTGGATCTTAAAGAACAGTTAATATTTATAAGAATGAAAAAGCAAAGAGAAATAAAATCACCTCAAGGAAAAGCAATGTTTAGAACCACCTTGACTAGAATAGGATGTTACTGGTGCATATTTTAAATTATATGAATTGGAGAGTAACAAGATAATTATACATGAAAATAATTCTAAGAGTTTTTTCTACCTGCCAAAGAGAGGGTGAATATGGTAGAAAAAAGGATTAAAATCAGGCAGACCTTCTAGGAGACTTACTCATAGTAACCGCATAATGACTGACTAAAGACTGGATTCAGGGTGATGGCAATGGGATTGGTGGAGAGAAGTAATATGAAAGACAGATCAAGTAAAAAACATTGATCAGAACTTGATTACAAACTAAACTGAGAATTTCAGAAAGGAGCACATTTTTACTTTTGGAAGAGAATGAGATTGGGAAATTACTGATAAAGATAGGAGAAAGGACAAAGTCGGGAAAGGATGGTAAGACCCTGTTGACTTTGTTTCCTGCATAGCTATCCAAATACTGTGTTGTCCGGCATTTAACTGTATGAACTTGGAATTTAGGTACAAGAACAGGAATGCAGAAATTTGAAATATCATCAGTGTTCATTTACTTCCTTTGTGCCTCTCTCCAGTTTCCTCCCAACCAGACCATGACATTTTTCACTAGCTAGCTATGCATTTATTACAGATAACATAATGTATCTGTTTTTCCTTTACAGAAAGAAATTCTGGAGCAACAGCAACAAGAACGAAATGATAACAGCTTTCGTGGCATTTGTATGTTTTGCAATGAGGAGTTCCTCGGAAACAGGTAGCTGTTGTGTATGTATTTAAATGTTACTGTTTTTCATCTGAAAACTTATCAAAATGCTGACAGTGGGTGTTTTAATCTTATATAGATTAAGTTACATGCATTGGCTCAGTCCCCTTTCATATATCCACAGTAATTTTTTTTTTTTAATATACCAAACATCAAAGATGGAATGTAGTTGCTCTAAGCAAAGTAGGGGAATAAATTTTTTTAAAAGCCAGAAATAGATTTCTGTTTAATGTTGTAGGGCTTTTTAAAATCCGTTGACAGGCCAAGACCATGTGCAACAGATGTGCCCTTCTGTATTAACTTGTAAACTCTAAACCTTCAGCAGCTTTTGGTGTTTTATTTTTAAACATTAAAAATGATAAAGATCTAAGGGGGAAAATAAATGGGGAATTGGTAATTCTGTCACCAGCCCCAACTGGCCTAAAACCAACTGATATACTCTGATTCAGTTCTAAAACTAATCACATAGAGTTAGCATCAGATTCCACTGGAGAAGGGATAGGCTACCCACTGCAGTATTCTTGGGCTTCCCTTGTGGCTCAGCTGGTAAAGAATCTGCCTGCAATGCATGAGACCTGGGTTTGATCCCTGGGTTGGAAAGATCCCCTGGAGAAGGAAAAGGCTACCCACTCCAGTATTCTCGCCTGGAGAATTCCATGGACTATATAGTCCATGGGGTTGCAAAGAGTTGGACACAACTGAGCGACTTTCACTTCACTGTGGGTTTAAGGGCATCATCCCCTACAAGACTGCCCTCTCTTTAGATACCACACAAATTCAGAAATTCCCTTGGACAGCTGCACTTTTGACCAACTGGCTACAAATTCAGAGATTTCCACCAATAATTTGCTTAGGTTCATTAATTCACTAGAATGACTACTCAGAAAAGTGTTAGCCATAAAAGATACAGATCAGGAACAGTCAGATTAAGAGGCATATAGAGCTGGATCTGGATGGGTCCTAAACACAGAACTTCTGTGCCTTCTCAAAGAATCAGAATCTATCACCTCCTGGCACGTCAACCAAGAATCTTCACTGAGTTTTGGTATCCAGAATTTTTACATGCTTCATTATGTGAGCATACTTACTTAATTTAATTACGGAACTTAGTCTCCAGACCCTCTCTCCTCTCTGGAGGTCAGGGTGGCTCTGGGTCCCTAAACTTTGATCACTTAGTTATTTAGTCTTTATGGCAATTAACCCCTGTTCTGAAACATTCTAGAAGCCTACCACAAGTTACTTTATTGGCATAACAAATTCCAAGGGTTTTTGAAGTTCAGTGCCTGGAACCAAAGACAAAGACCAGACAAATTTCTTTTTATACAACAGTAATATTTACAAGTGTACATTAAATACAAGTCATGAGGTTGTAACTCTAGGAAATGGGAATAGTTTTAATGACAACATAGAGTGGACAATCATTCTGCTGCCCACTTGAAGGAAAGCAGTCTTTAGTTTAAAAAAAATGGCTAAGCACAGTATCCAACATTGTTGTCTGAAAAACATTGAAAAGGAGAGGGTAACTATTTGTTTGAATTTAGAAAAGGGTTTGGATGAAGCATCAATGTTGAAAACACCAGTTATGAAGATTTGATACTCATATAGATCAGTTAGCATAGAGGAAAACCTATGCCAAGGCTAGTCATTATGCTTTTAACACTGTCTGTTTCAAAGAGATTTATGGGGATGGCAGTGAGGACCAGCTATCTATCAAAAAGTTTACCAAGCGCTGCTACTTCCTTTTAACATGTTATTTCTGATTTAACATTAAGACTATGATTAACCCAGTAAGGAGCCATGTGACTATTATTAGGAATCTCTAGTATTAAAAATCTACAAATATTTTTATTTTCTATAGCTTAAGTTTTTTTGATAAATGTAGATACTGACATGATTTGAAATATATATCCTTATATTAAACTCAGGGATACATGGGTATCAGGATATAATGAGTGAAAGTTTGATAGAGAAAGGCAGTCAGCCTGTTGCAGAGACAGAAGTTTGCTTTATCTTGCACCATACAACCGAGTGCATGTGCATGCGTGGGTGCTCACTCTTCTCCGACTCTTTGCAAACCCATGGACTGTAGCCTGCCAGGCTCCTCTGTCCATGGAATTTACCAGGCAAAAATACTGGCGTGGGCTGCCATTTCCTACTCCAGGGGATCTTCCCAACCCAGGGATCAAACCTGCGTCTCCTGCGTCTTCTCCATTGGTAGGCAGATTCTTTATCACTGCACCACTTGCCACAGCTTTAACCAATGATAAAGAAAAGCAATGTCTTATTTTTATAAAATGTCCCCTATCCTTCTGCTGCTCTTGTTTATGAAAAGTCTGTTTATAATGAAAGATCAACAATATAACCTGATTCCAGCTATGCATGATATTAGCAATGTTTGGGGATTATATTTGTGTTCTTCCAGCCTGGGCATAAAAACAATAGAAAAACATATGGCGTGGATAATGGTCAAGGATAGAAAAATGAGGACATTCTTGCTATCCTGTGTTAATGTTTATTGTAGTGTCATTACTGATGAGATGGGATTTACTTATACCATTTTTCTGTTTATTAATAAAGTTTTTAAAAATTTCTTTCCTCCATTACTGCCTTCTTTTTTGGTGAGTAGACATTTTCTAGGGCACCATTTCAATTCCCTTGTTACTTTTACCTCATTTTTTGAGTTATTTTCTAGTGGTCTACTCACGATCCACTATAATTCACTGGAGATTACAACTGACATTTTAACTTAAAACAGTTGAACTCAGATTAATACCAGTGTAATTTCAACAAAACACAGAAAAATTTGCTCCAAAATGGCTTGCTCCTCCCCCACTCCTTTGTGCTATTATTGTCACATAAATTACATCTTTATACATAATAAGCTCATTAACATGTCTTTAAAATTTTTGTTTCATGCAGTTATTTTTACATCAGATATGGGAAGAAAAGATTTATAAACAGAAATTCATTTACACTGCCTTTTATATTTGACTATGTGACTACCTTTACCGGTGCATATTTTTTTAATGTATATTTGAATTACTATCTAGCATTATTTTATTTTATCCCAAAGGATTTGTTTTAGTTTCATATTGGGCAAGTCCTTTAACAATGAATTTGCTCAGGTTTTATTATCTGGCAATGTCTTGATTTCATCTTCATTTTTTCTCTTGGTATGGGTCTCTCTAATTTATTCTACATGAAGTTTATCGGGCTTCTTCAATGTTTCAGTTAATGTTTTCCATCAAATTTGGGGAGTTTTTAGCTGTTATTTCTTCAAATATTATTTCTGCCCCTATCCTTTTTGCTTTTGGGGAATCCTATTATACGTAGATTGGTAGATGTAATAATCTCTGAGGCTCAATTTAATTTTCGGCGTTGTTTCTTCTTCTGTTCTGCAGACTGAAAAATCTCAATTGATCTTCAAGTTCATTGATTCTTTGTTCTCCAATTCAAATTTTCTTTTGGGCCCTTCTAGTGAATTTTTCATTTCAGTTACTATACATTTCATCTCCAGAATTTGTATGTTTTGTTGAATTTCTATCTTTTTATTAGTATTCCCATTTTCGTAAGGGTATCCTTCTTATACCTTTTTTTGATTATTTAGTCATGGTTTTCTTTAGTTCTTTGCACATATTTTTATAATCTAATTTATCTTATGATCTTTGTCTGTTATGTCCAACATTTGGGCTTACTCAGAAATAGTGACAGTTTCTACTGACTACTTTCTTTTCATATGGTAGGCCATAGTTTCTTTTCTTTGCATGTCTTGTAATTTGTTTGTTGAAAACTCAACATTTTAAATAATGTGATAACTACAGAAATTAAATTTGTCCCCTACGCAAACAGAGTTTTTGTTGTTGCTATTTGTGTATTTAGTGAGTTTCCTGAACTAATTCTCTAAAGCATGTATTGTTTGTCAAGTATGGCTGCTGAACGTATCTACTCAGCTCAGTGTTCAATAATGATATGTCAGCGAGCCTTGAGAAAACATATCTTCTTTCCTTTGCCAAGGAGTTCTGTGTTTGGCTTGGGACCTATCTTCAGTGCTCCATCAGTTTACAGCTCTGCCTTAACTTTCACTTCCTGCTTGTATAGAGTCTCAGAGTCAGCCACCGGTGAGAGATTAGGGTCTTCTCAGGGATTTCTTTGGGATGCACACAGCCCTGCACATGTGTGTTTCTAGATCCTTAGAAGTCAATCCCCTATAATCATCTCATTCCCCAGATTTTCCATTTAAGTTTTGTGACCAACCTTTCATTTATCCCAATTGATACTGCTTCAGGCAAACTGCATTGTTTAACTATGTAGGGAAACCTTTATTCCTACAGTGAAACAAGGGAGAAATATTTGAGAAAGGAAGAATGCATTGGCTTAGCTCCCGTCTCCTAACTTACGGACCCTAGATATCAAGCCTTTAGGTCCCAGAGAAATTGAGAGCAGTAATCTCCCATAAGTACATTCAGTACAACTCTTAAAAGTGAAAGATCCTAATGCCACATGGACTAGGGTGAAGTAATCCTTAATCCTCCTAATCCATTCATAGGCCTTGAACCAGCTGTTAATGATTGCTGAATCCTTCCAGGTACAATATAGGGTCTGGATCTAGAGGCACTGAACTCTGCCCCAGCACAGGCTTGAGGTTAGGGGAAGCTCTCCAACCATCTGCCTCACAGCCTGCCACTCACCCATCCCAATCCCTGCAAGAGGACCCCAACTCTGCTTCTGCCTGGACCCTTCCACAGCCTGGGCCTCATGCCTGGAACCCCTGGAAAAGTCCAGCTCTGTCTGGGCTGTCCCTGGGGGATCCCCTTACAGGCCCAAAAGGTACTGTGGAGTAGTCCAGCACATGCTAGTTTTATTCAAATTTGTCTATAATACTTAAGTGGTTGGACAAATGGACATATGAACTATGAGATTCATAAATGTGTCTATTATATACTAAAGAAAAAAGTCAAATATTTTCATGAAGGTGGATGCTATATTTCACTTTCTGAAGAGAAAAAAAAAAAAAAGCAATTTGGGGCCAGCTCCAGTACTCTTGCCTGGAAAATCCCATGGACGGAGGAGCCTAGTAGGCTGCAGTCCATGAGGTCACAGAGAGTCAGACACAACTGAGCAACTTCACTTTCACTTTTCACTTTCACGCATTGGAGAAGCAAATGGCAACCCACTCCAGTGTTCTTGCCTGGAGAATCCTGGGGACAGGGGAGCCTGGTGGGCTGCCGTCCATGGGGTCGCACAGAGTCGGACTCGACTGAAGCACCTTAGCAGCAGCAGCAGCATGGGTCTAAACAAGTTAGAAAAAATAAACTGTGTAATGTCACTGTACATAGTCTGTCATTGGTACGTGTACTAATAAGTCCCCCAAAACTGTCACCTTTGTTTTATGAACTAAATTTGTGGCAAACGCCCAAAGTATATATTTTACACATAAGATTTTTTCTGTGTAAAAGTTACATTATATTACATAAATTAAAATTTTCCTTCTATACATGAACTGACCAAAAAGATGGTCATTGTGTATGCAAGTTATCATAACCCTTACATGAAATTAGATATGTGAACTGTGGATTCCAGTTTTGCATCCAATGATAAGCTAACTAAATGTCTGTGATCCTAGGTTATATTTGTTTATATATTTCTCTTGAGCAGTTATCTCTTCCTCATTAATTGGAAGAGTAGGCAAAGCACATTTATTTAATAGTTTAAAGGACAGATACTCAATTCACCAGTAGAGTGTAATCCTGCTCAGTGGCAGATTGTGGAACACATTTGGACTCCCTTTAAAGAACTGATATGCTTACATGCATACTATAACACAGACTTCCCTGGTGGCTCAGTGGTAAAAAATACACCTCCCAATGCAGGAGACACAGGTTCCTTCCCTGAGTTGGGAAGATTCCCTGGAGAAGGAAATGGCAACCCACTCTGGTAGTCTTGTCTGGAAAATCCCATGGACAGAGGATCCTGGTGGGCTACAGTCCATGGGAATAGCAAAGAGTCAGACGTGACTTAGCGACCAAACTTCATAAGGCATTAACTCTTTCATAGCCCAAATGTGTGTCGCATGTTTAACCTTTGCTTGTCTTCTAATTAGTATTGTTATCATTATATAAATGATACTCCTGACCTGATTTGTTCCTAGATGAGTTATAAATAATGCAGATTGCTCAAATTTCTTCCTAGATCTGTTCTTTTGAACCACATGGCCAGAGAACATGCTTTCAACATTGGATTGCCAGACAACATTGTAAACTGCAATGAATTTCTGTGTACATTACAGAAAAAGCTTGACAAGTAAGTACATTTTTATGAAACACAACCTAAAGCTATCTTAATCTTGGACTCCACTGTGAATTTTTAAAAATTAATAGTCACAAGTAATTAAAGAAATAGAATTTTCTCATTTCTCATGTTGGAGGAGTTCACATTTTGTATGACAGTCTTTATTTTGTGTAGATCATATTGCCTTTTAGTCGCCTTTAAATATAAATGTCATATGTAGCAAACAATGTATATACCACTGTAAGGTATGTTATATAGGGTATGAAAAATATACTTACCAGCATAAGAAAGAGAATGTGATTATGTCCCTTGAGTCTCCCTTTGTTCCCTTCCTCATTAGTATCTCCCTGAGTAACTACTATTCTTCACTTTGGATTTCTAATTTCTATGCTTCTCTCTATAATTATTCTACACATTTAGTAAAGTCAAATCCCTAGATATTATTCAACTTTAGGTGAAATATAGCATCCTGCTTGTATTTTTTTAACTTTAGTGTTAATTTACATTTATATTATCATAACACTCCACTTTTCTTGAGGTTATATTCTGGCTGTTTAACTTGTAGAAATAGGGAATAAAATTCTGTACATCACCAAAATGTCTTTCAAAAATCTGTTCACTCTTCTTTCTAAGTAAGGGCTCAAGATTTTACTCTCAAACCCTAGTTTTATTCACTTAAATATAGTACTAATGAATGTGGTGTCTCAGCCCACAACATTTGGAGCAATAACATTGAGCAAGAAATACCCATTATAAAATTCTAAATTCAAATTCTGGTATCAACAGTACATTAAAACAAGTCTCTTCACTCTTTTAATGAATGATCCTTCATTTATAAAATAATACCAGGTGTGTTCTCTAGCAAGACTAGCAGTAATCAATATCCTTATTTCCCATAAATTGTTTACTATAAAGGAATATAGTTACTTCTGTGGCATAAAAAATAATTGAGATGTTGTTTGGTAAAGATGGAAAAGAATTCAAAAATAGCAACAAAAACTTATTTCAGTCATTTTGTTGTCAAACCCAAGTTCATGTGCCCAACACACAGTGAGACCAAGCAAACCAAAACATCAGTTTAACACAGAAAGGTTTATTGCAAGGGCCACACAAGGAAAACAGGTGGCTCATGCTCAGAAGACCAGAACTCCCTAATGGGTTTCAGGGAAGCAATTCTTTTATTTATTTAGTTTTTAATTGAAGGATAATTGCTTTACAGAATTTTGTTGGTTTCTGCCAAACATCAGTCATAGGTATATGTATGTCCCCTCCCTCTTGAACCCCCCTCCTATCTCCTTCCGCAGCCCACCCCTCTAGATAGTCACAGAGCCCCTGTTTGAGTTCCCTGAGTCATACTGAAAATTCCCCCTGGCTCTCTATTTCATATATGATAATATAAGTTTCCATGTGACTCTCTCCATACATTTCACCTTCTCCTTCCTTCTCCCTCCCACCACCCCGTGTCCATAAATCTGTTCTCTATGTTTGATCAGCTTATGTACAATTCTCTGATTGATTGATGTTGAGGTAACAGGGCGGTATCACAAAAGTTAACATTATCAATCCTCAGGTTCCAGTAGATCTGGAGCCCACATGCCCATGGTCATCAGGAACTTCAAGAAGGAACTAAAAATTGCATGACTGCCATATGGCTGATTTACTATTCAAATTTATGCAAGTTCTCCTGACCCAACTGCTGTTTTTGTCACTACATGTTCCTATCTTGTCAGTCATTAATTCTTGAGATGGACTTTTGTGACTCAGGGAAGGCCTGGAAGACTGCAACTTTTCTGCAGGCAAGAGGCAGGCAGAGGACATGGTGGAATGGTTGTGTCCTGGGAATGCCCCATAGTGTCCTGCTCGGTTATAATTTTAGTGTTTTCATGAATTCTTTGTGACTAGAAAGTAGAACTCTTATGACTGTTGGGTAGAAGTTCCAGGCAATATCAACTGTCCAGCTTAGTATGAGAAAAGACATTTTGCTAGTAATCTGTTTGAAATTGGTCATTACTGCCTCATTAGGTAATGATTCCCAGTTAGGGGAAATACTCTAGCAGAAGGAACATGTGAATGATAAGATAGTAAAAGTAGTGCTTACTATGTGCCATGAATATGCTAGGCATTTTATTCATATATATATAATTAAGGTGTGGTTTAAATGTGTTCATATATTGTTCATATTTTGTGTAAATTATTCTCATGGTTATGAATTTATATGTATACATTGTCATAAGTATTCTCTAAAATGTAGGTGTTATCTTCAGGTTAGAGATCAGAATATGAGTGGTAACAGAGATAATAAGTAACTTGACCAAGTCCCACAGCTGGAGTTAGGAGTTAGACCCTGCAAACCAGGTCATAGGATATGCCAAACCACAGACTAATCATTACACTCAGTGGAAGCAACCAGTGCTAGTTATCATTATAATTATTTGAAGAACATATTTTCATTTTTAGAATAGATAATTCAATTAGTAAAGCACCAAAATCAATTTGGGTAATTGATATCTTTATCATAGTTTTAACTAAATAGCCAAGTTGGCCAGTATAGCCAACTACAAAATAAACCACAACATACATCCTCTAAAGCCAAATGAATAAAGTGAGAGGGATTCCAAAAAGGATATTACATCCCATTTGAAAACTCTATGAGACCTAAAAAATGAGTAAATTTTAAGACCCAATAATAATAATAAAGGTCTACTGCAACAGCTATTCAAGGGTCTTATTTAATCTTGGTGTTTTTGTCTTTCTTGTAGCTTGCAGTGCTTGTATTGTGAGAAGACCTTCAGGGACAAAAATACACTTAAAGATCATATGAGGAAAAAACAGCATCGTCGGATCAATCCTAAGAACAGAGAATATGACCGATTTTATGTCATCAATTATTTGGTAAGGCTTTCTTTTCTGTTCATAATTTAAAATTTGATTGCATGTCTACAAACATCAAAATGTGGTTGAGGGATACTTTCAAGCAATGGTTAGTTTACAAAAGGTAACGTGGTTTGATTTGTCTCTGATTTGCCAGGTGTTTATATAGTAAAAAGGTTGTGTCTCTAGAAGTCGTAGGGATCTTGCTCAAATAAATAAATGTAAAACATCTGGATAGCCACACATTGCCCCCCATTTACTGTCTGTTACCTTGAGCACAGGGACTTCTATATTCTATATACTGTTGTATTCTGTATACTATATGTATGTACGTATGTTAGTTGCTTAGTCGTGTCCGACTCTTTGCAACCCCATAGACTGTAGCCCACCAGGCCCCTCCGTCCATGGGATTCTCCAGACAAGAACACTGGAGTGGGTTGCCATTTCCTTCTCCAAAAGGAACTATAGAAAGAAAGAAAGTGAAGTCGCTCAGTCGTGTCCAGCTCTTTGCGACCCCATGGACTATACCCTACCATGCTCCCCCATCCATGGAATTTACCAGGCAAGAGTACTGGAGTGGGTTGGCATTTCCTTCTCCAGTATACTATATACTTCTGTATATATTAATGCAGGGACTTCTATATTCTTTTCTAAAAACATTGTTGTCTGGGTGTGCTGGGTGCTGTGCTAGATAATCGTTTATAGTCTCTTCATTCATGCCCTTTTCCCCCATTAAAATATCTTCGCCTTTCTTTCCCACAAAAAAAAAGAATATATATATATATATATATATATATATATATAAAACTAGTAGGATGGATTGATGGGGTTATCATGTCAAGGATTTTAAATACTTTGTAAACTCTCCTTGCCCAGAAACCTCTGTACCATTTACTGGCCTCTGGAGATTACAGTCCTTTTTGTGTAAGGAGAGGTATTCAGTTGGAGGCGAATTTCCTTCTCTTTAGGTGCATTTGGAAATTTAAAAAGAGATTTTTGATTGACACACTGACTGGAGAGTGCTACCGGTCCTGCCCCCAGTCTGCTGATCTTTATTTTACGTATACATAGCAAAGGAAGGAAACTCTTGTGGGAAGAGAGACCCTTTCCAGGGGCCCAAGAGTGGGCTCTTGTCTAACACTTGGAAATGAACTGTCCAAGGAGATTCTCGTGCTGGCAAAGCAAGAGACTTTATTAAGAAGGGGCACCAGGGGGAGAGCAGCAAAGAGAACCCAGGAGAACTGCTGTGCCACATGGCTCACAGTTTCAGGTTTTATGGTAAGTGGTTTAGTTTCCTGGTTGTCTGTGGCCAATCATTTTGACTCATGGTTACTCCTGGTGGCGCGCATATCTCTCAGCTCAAATGGATTTCAGCAGGAAGGATTCTGGGAAGTTAGTAGGACATATGGACTGGCGTCTCCTCTCTCCTTTTGACCTTTCCTGAATTCTCCCAGTTGGTGGTAACTTGTTAGTTCCACATTACTTCCCAGGACCTCTTGTTGTGTGATAACTCATGCAAAGTGGTTGTTACAGTGCCTGTCTAGGATTGGCAGTTTCAGTCAGTGGTTCTCTAACAAAACTACTCATGACAAGAGAAGGAGTTAAGTAATTCTGCCTTGGAATTGAAAGAAAGATGAGGAGTTCCAGTTCTGACAGCTTTCTAAAGCAAAAGAAAGTGTTTTTTGCTCTTAATTTGAAAGAATTTTAATCCAAGTCCATTGGCCACAAAAGGCATAATTGATAATAATGAGCCATTTTATCTATTGGACAGAAAGCATATTCTGAATTATGTTGGAAGTCTCTGCTTTAGGATAAAATTTTTGCCTGTTCTAACTAATCCTTAGCATATTAAAATTCCCCTTGAGAAATAAGTTTAGCATGTGTTTAAAGATTGTCTCTGAAAGGTTGCCGTGGTTTGCTACAAATGTTTTACAACTAACTAAAGGTAAAGGCACCCTTTGAGTCTTTCAGTCTTCTCGTGAAATCACTCAGTCATTAATTCCTAGAGCAAACGCTACTTCAGGGCCCAGCCCAATCCAATACGGAATGGGCTTCAGTGTTAGCTCTAAGAAATATTCAGCTACTGCAGGAAGCCGTGGAAGCAATTTAATGTACTTTCTTCTGGGGCTCTTTTAAGCTAATAGTCAAGAGCTTAGGATTAGCAGAACATTGTATATAGCTGGAGGTGTTTATCTTTTAGAGGAGACTTCAGAGAAACTGCTCACTCGGATTCTGCTGGCACTTTTAGAAAAGTTCAATACGGGCATCAAATAGTGCAACTGTGAAAACTGGAATTATCCGTGAGGACCAGCTGGCTCTAGATGAGTGTGCCGGATTGTACTGCCCACGGAGAGCCCAGATTTCATGTGGGATGAATCGTGGCTTGAAAGAAGTACTTCAAGAGAATGTAAAGGCTTTAATAACATAAAAAATGAAAATTAAATCACTTCAGGGTAATATTGATAGATTTTTTTTTAAGGCTTTTGGTGGTGGGGGGGGGTTCAACTTTTTATTTTGTATTAGGGAATAACTGGTTAACAATGTTGTCATAGTTTCAGGTGGACAGCAAAGAGACTCAGCCGTACGTCATGTACACATATCCATTCTCCCTGGTTTGGTTTTAATTAGCAGCTTTTTAGTACCTACTATGTGCCAGGTACAGGCTTCCCAGGGGTGCTAGTAAACAGGTAAAGAACTCTCTTGCAAATGCAAGAGATATAAGAGATCCAGGTTCAGTCCTGGGGTCAGGAAAATCCCCTAGAGGAGGGCTTGGCAACCCACTCCAGTATTCTTGCTTGGAGAATTCTACTGACAGAGGAGCCTTGGGGGGCTGAGTCCCATAGGGTCACAAAGAGTAGGATGTGACTGAAGCAACTTAGCACTCATGCATGGATGTGCCAGGTACTGTCTTAGATATTTGTATTAAGTCATTTACTCTTAACCACACCCCTGTGACACAGGTTTTGTCATTATCCTCTTTTATAGATTAGGTAACTAGAGCATAGAGAAGTTGCATGATTTTCCCAGGGTCACATAGCTAAAGCTTTCTGCATCAGTTTCCTTCCATTTTTCCTCAGTTTTTACAATTGAAATAGTACCAGTATCCACCTCTTATACTTTGGGTTGGTTTGGGGATTTGGTCAGTTAATGGTGATAAATTCTTAATGATCTACACACATACACACCCTTTGCCTATTATCTTTTATACCAAAGTATAAGATGACCCATGGTCAAGGTAAAGCTGACTTTAATCAGTTCCTTAAGGGCTCTAACTTACAACCCTAGCCATCTTAGCTCTCTATGCTTTTCCATTGAGGCCAACAACAATAAAGTGTTTTGTTTCTGGAGTTTTTGGTTTTGTTTGTTTTTTTCCTTCTTTGACCACACTACACAGCTTATGGGATCTTAGTTCCCCAACCAAGGATTGAACCCATACCCTCGGCAATGAAAGCTTGGAGTCCTAACCACTGAACTTCCAGGGAAGCCATAGGAAAGATTTGTTTTAAAAAACTTAAAAGGTATTATGATGCCTTGTTGTTGTTGCTCAGTCACTCAGTTGTGTCCGACTCTTTGCGACCCCATGGACTGCAGCATGCCAGGCTTCCCGGTCCTTCACTATCTCCCAGAATTTGCTCAAACTCATGTCCATTTAGTCAGTGATGCCATCCAACCATCTCATCCTTTGTAATCCCCATATCCTCCTTCCCCCAATCTTTCCCAGCATCAGAGTCTTTCCCAGTGAGTCAGCTCTTCGCATCAGGTGGCCAAAGTATTGGAGTTTCAGCTTCAGCATCAGTCCTTCCAATGAATATTCAGGGTTGATTTCCTTTAGGATTGACTGGTTTGATCTCTTTGCTGTCCAAGGGACTCTCAAAAGTCTTCTCCAGCACCACAGTTTGAAATCATTATTAATTCTTCAACACTCAGCCTTCTTTGTGGTCCAACTCTCATGACCACTGGAAAATCCATAGCTTTGACTATATGGACCTTTGTCAGCAAAGTGATGTCTCTGCTTTCTAATACACTGTCTAGGTTTGTCATAGCTTGGAAATGATATAAACTTAGCTTTGGAAAGAATTGAAAAAGCTAATAACATCTCTAAAGATGTACCAGTGCCTTAAGTTAGAGGAGTGCTTATCAGAAGTATCAATCTTAACAGTGTTCTTGGAATATTATAAATCAAGGTATAAAAAATATATAGGCTAAATAGATTTTTTAAAACTGTTCCAAATATTAATAGTGTATAGTTAGAGAAAAATGAGGGCCAATGGTTTTTCATTTTAGTTTTCTTTTAGACTTCATTAATGAAAATACTTATTATCAAGACTAAACTATTCTAAAAGTTTAATTAAACAGTAAATACATTGTTTTTTCTTAAGGACTTTAAAGAGCAGGACAATTTTTTATTGTTATTTTATAAATTTTTGGCTGCACCACCCAGCTTGCAAAATCTTAGTTCCCCAACCAGGGATCAAACCCAGGCCCTCAGCAGTGGAAGCTCATAGTCCTAAACACTAGACCACCAGAGAGTTCCTGCTTTATTTTTTTTTAAGGATTAAAAGGAAGAAAAAAAGAAAAACAGAAATGAGAGACATTCATCGTTTATTTCTCTGAGGGAAAAAGCTGATATGAGTGCGTGGATGTGGGCAAAAGATTGAATTGTTGGTTTAGTAGCTAGTGTCTGCACATCCATTTCTCACATCCTCTTTCTTTCAGAAGGAATTTCATTGACTTCATACATTCTATAAACATTTGAGTGCTTTCTAGGTACCAGATGCTGGTGGAACAGAAAGAAAAATATGGCAGAACAGCTACTACTTTCAAGGAACTTAGAGATTGGTGTGAGAACCAGATGTGTAAGCACATTAATTTCAACACTTTGTAATGGTGTATACAGAATTAATGTTTTGACCTCTCCTGTAGTAGATCTATGCGGTAATTGAGTCATGCACCCACAGTGTCCCACTTCGGAACAGAATTTTCAGACCAGCAGTAATGGAAGCATCCAGGGTGTTCCTGGCAAGATACACTCTGAGAGTCATAAAAGGTGGGAGATCAATAAACGATGTCCTGATCCCTGGTCAGGACAAAGAGTCTGTTAAGGGTCCCTTTTGGGCTCAGCAAATTGATAGATTCCATCTTCTTTCTTGGGAGAAATAATTTGCCTGTTTAATAACTCATATCAGTTTTTTAATACTGATAGACTTGCAAATAAAATATATTAAAGGTCTTTGGCATAATCTAAATTATCTGCTTAGAGTTTGTGCTTTGTTTTCTCACAAACAGAAAGGTTCAATGGATTGGGGGTTGGGGGGGGAACAGCTGAAGGGACAAGGTCCCAGGCAGTTTCACGTTCAAGTACTCTTGCCTCAGAGGGCAGCAGACTGCTTGACATCATCTTCAAGGCTTCAGCTACATGTTCTGTAGGTGCTCATGGCTCAAGGCCTGAGTTTTACTAAAGGGAAGTATTTTTGCAGTGGTATTATCATTTTTTTGATTTAAATTTTTTTAGTTTTAAAATATACAAACCCATCTGTAACAAAACATTGTTGTTGTTTAGTCACTGAGTCATGTCCAACTCTTTGTGACCCCATGGACTGTAGCCCACCAGGCTTCTCTGTCCATGGGATTTCCCAGGCAAGAATACTGGGATGGATTGCCATTTCCTTCTCCAGGGGATCTTCCCAACCCAGGGATCAAACTCACGTCTCCTGCATTGGCAGACAGATTCTTTACTGTTGAGCCATCAGGGAAGCCCCAACAAAAGAACGCTGTTAACCTATTTTTCAGTTTTGTTATGATTCTCTCTACTGTAATTATTTACATTTAAAACACTGTATGTGTTTCTGATGGATTTTTTTGTGTGTAAGCATATGTAAGTCTGTGAGTTTTAGGGATGAAAGGGTGCTGGGTGAAAGGGACCTTTTTCCCCACCCTCTCATTGATCATAAGCCATCTGATGCAGAGGTTTGAGGAGGTGTTCTGAACATCTTTACTGACATGCCTTCCCAACTTTGGTTTGTTTTTTTTTTTTGCGTTCTTCTCTTTCCTGATATGATTCATTAGTAGGCATAGTGTCTTAATCAGAGACTAAATTTTTTTTTCTCTTTGTGTCTTGTTCTTATAATAAATCATACATTTAACTGTACCAAGGCGGAGCACTCTAGGAAAGTCACATTCAAATCACTTGTTTCCTATTATACTAATGAACACAGAGTTCCATTTTGTTCTCAAGCGGTAAATGGTTAGTGCTGTATTGCCTAGATAAATCCCTGTGTTGTGCTTAATACTGAGAAAGCTGTAAAGCAGTGCTTTGACTTTGGAAGTTTGACAGTGAAAGATATTTTTCATCATTTTGGGCTCAAAACATTTATTGATAAGTAACATTTGCTTGTATTGTTGAATGGTAATACCCCAAATGACCCGTCCTTGAGTAATATCTTGCAGCAGTGGCCTTCAGTCTGTGTCCACAGAGACCAACCAATGCATAAAAGATTTAATTCATCACCAAAAATTCCATCTAATAAGAATCCTGTTGGCAATGGTGAGGCCATTCTTATTGTTCATAATGATGCTTAGACACTTCATGACAACTCTGGGAAGTCCATTATGGAGTCCAAATTAACTGTCTCTAATGACGTTATGGTAAATCTCTGTGTGTCTGAGTTTATGCATCATTTAGCTGATAGATAATGACAGCTGCAAAACCTCTCATTAAGTTGATGAATGATAGATGTTCTTTTTCTCTAAATCATAATGGCTCTTGTTGTCCTTTGTGTTTAGTTAAATGATTACCTTCCTTAAGAAAATGTTTCTAACTGAGAGTAAATTCTGGTAATGTTTTTCTAAATAAAGGATATAAAACAGGGATATCTGTATTATATCAGGTGAGGCTGGACTTGACAGTTACCATGGTTTAACTGCTTGGAAAAGTGCCCAGTAATTTCTCTGTATCCCTCTTTAATGCAGTGTCTGCTTTTGCACGGCACAGTGGGAAGATTGAGTAGAGAGAGAAGAAAGGCCAAGAGAAAGAAAGAAATGACTCAAGGGAGAAAAGAGACATGGTTGGGCCAAAAGAAAGCATTCCTGCTCATCACTGCATTAAGTTTTGCTGAAACTATGACTAAATTTGTCTGACATAGCCCTGCAAAGTGGAACTCCTCCATGAACTGTAAGAGATAAAAGGGATTTGAGTATATATTTGAGTACCAACTATTACCTGGTACCATGTGATTTTTATACATTAACTATTTACTCAACATGCACAAAACTTTTGAAGTAAGATCTAAATTGGCATCACATTTTTTAGATGTTTTCAGTTACAGTTCAACTCAAAAAGATAATTTCAGATTATAAGACCGACGCACTGCCTACTGCGGATATTTGGCAAAACTAATACAATTATGTAAAGTTTAAAAATAAAATAAAATTTAAAAAATAAAATAAATAAAATAAAAAGATAATTTCTAGTACCCACTGTGTGCCCGACTCTGGAAATATAACAGTGAACAAAACCCATGTCTTCATAGACATTCTAGTGCAGAAGACAGAAAATAAGAAAACAGATCCACAAAATGATTTCAGGGTATGATCAATGCTTTGAAGAAAAATAAAGCGTCCTAGCAGAATAAAAAGTAACTTGAAAGAGGGGTGTTTTAGACAGTGTTCAGAAAAAGCAGTGGTAACGTTCAGGATGATGGAACCACATCAGGATATGTGAGGTGAACGATGCCAACAAGTGTAGAAGTAACCAGGTGGAAGTCAGCTTGCTGTGTTCAAGCTGGAACCAAAGAGTGGTCTGACCAGAGCCAGCTAAGCATGAGAAAAAGTGCTGGAACACAGTGATAGAGAGGGAGCCTGGCAGACCATAGAGGCCTTATAAGCCATGGGAAGACCTCTGCATTTTGTTTTGAGTATGAGAAGTCCTGGGAGGGGTCAGACAAACAGCGAGGTACCCTGTAGAAAGTTCACTGTGGCTGCTGTCTGGGAAATAGACTTTTGAGAACCTCAAAGAGAAACAGAGTCCAGCTAGGAGAGTCTCTCTCAAAAGATATTAGTGGTTTTTCTAAAAGATCCCTAAGAGATTCCTGTGTACATCCAGGGCTGAGAAATGCTAATTTACATTTAACAGAAAAGAATCTGACTGAAAGGTTATCTCTGCTTCTCTAAAAAAGAAAAGCATATTAAAATGTTATTAAACATTATTACATGCTTTTCAAATGTTTGATTTAGGATATATCTGAAATCCTAACCATTTAGGATATATCCTAAATCCTAAACTTCGAGTTAGAATGTATCATTTCTTACCCTGAAATAACAGCTTTACTGTATTCTGCTTGTATTGTTTTAAAACCATTTGCATTTAGGTACTGTCTTGTTTTGTTTTGAGTTCAGTGTCTACTTTCTCTTTCCTCTCCCCTCTTCCCCCTTCACCTCCCCTCTTTATCTCTAATCCCTCTGTTCTTCCTTCAAAGGAACTTGGAAAATCGTGGGAAGAAGTTCAACTAGAAGATGATCGGGAGTTGCTAGAGCATCAGGAAGAGTAAGACTTATTATTGATGGTACTTAATCACAGTATTTTAAGAGAAGGAAAATAGTTATTTATTTTGATTTTAAGTTACCATTCTGAAAAGATAGAATAAAAAGAAAGAGAACCCTTTCTGTAAGCCATGCGTCCTTTCATGTAATATAGCCAAAACTTGAAATAAAAATAACTTTTGATACTTCGTACCAGTCAGAATGGCCATCATCAAAAAGTCTGCAAATAATAAACTCTGAAGAAAGTGTGGACAAAAGGGTACCCTACTACACTTTTGATGAGAATGTAAATTGGTACAGCTACTATGGAGAACATTATGTAGGTTCCTTAAAAAACTAAAAGTAGAGCTAGCATATGATCCAGCAATCCCCCTCATGCACATATGTCTGGAAAAGATGAAAACTCTAATTTGAAAATATACATGTACCCCAATGTTCATAGCGGCACTATTTACAGTAACCAAAAGATGGAGGCAACCAAAATGTCCGTGGACAGATTAATGGATAGAGAAGATATGGTATACAAACAGTGGAATATTACTCAATCATAAAAAAAGAACGATATAATGATATGCCATTTGCAACAACATAGATGGACTGAGAGATTATTATACTAAATAAAGTAAGTCAGAGAAACACAGATATCACTTGATATCACTTATATGTGGAATCTAAAGCTATGACACAAATGAATTTATTTACAAAATAAAAATAAACTAACAGACATAGAAAACAAATTTATCTTTACTAAAAGGGAAAGGGGGTGATAAATTTAGGAGTTTGCTATTAATAGATATACACTTCCATATACAAAATAGATAAACAACAAGGTTCTACTGTATAACATGGGAGATTGTAGACAATATCTTGTAATAGCCTTTAATGGAAAAGAATCTGATTAAAAAAAACAGATTTTTTATCAAATATTTTATTAAAAACATATATGCTTATAAAATGATTTTATATATATATATACACAAATATATACATATATAACTGAATATATACATATAACTGAATCACTTTGCTACATACCTGAAACTAACACAACATTGTAAATCAACTATGCTGCTGCTGCTGTCACTTCAGTCGTGTCCGACTCTGTGCGACCCCGTAGACGGCAGCCCACCAGGCCCCACCATCCCTGGGATTCTCCAGGCAAGAACACTGGAGTGGGTTGCCATTTCCTTCTCCAATGCAGGAAAGTGAAAAGTGAAAGTGAAGTCACTCAGTCGTGTCCGACCCTCAGCGACCCCATGGACTGCAGCCTACCAGGCTCCTCCATCCAAGGGAT
The DNA here is from genome assembly GCF_029378745.1 of Bos indicus. Classification (NCBI taxonomy): domain Eukaryota; kingdom Metazoa; phylum Chordata; class Mammalia; order Artiodactyla; family Bovidae; genus Bos; species Bos indicus. The sequence continues at coordinate 56,335,614 of NC_091763.1, read as the reverse complement.
TTTCCAGGCAAGAGTACTGGAGTGGGGTGCCATTGACTATACTTCAATAAAATTAATGATAATATCAAAATAAGTTTGACATAATTAAAACAACTGTTATTCCAACTAAATAGTGTTTTGCTACTACAGCTGATCATTGAGCACACAGGTAATATATAATTCAGAGAAAATATACTCCAGAATTCTTTACTCATTAGTCCATTGATCCCTAGACCTTAAACTGATATGATATTTGAACTCTCCATGCTTCTTACTGTTGGAACAGAGAACATAACAACTAAATTGAGGTTAACTTTGTTCTGTGTTCATCCCATTGATGACTAACTTAAAACATTCACAGCTTCTTTGCTTGAAATTATAAGCTCGAGAAGTATTCTTTTCAACCTAAAAGGATTCCCCGTTATTCATCTTCCTCTCACTCAAAGCTGTTCAGCCTTTTGTCTCTCCTGGGATTTTGCTTCTCCTGGTTTAGCAGTGACAAGAAGTTGACAGTATCTCAAAAAATAAATGCAAGGAAGGGAGAAAGTGGTAAAAAGGCCCTGTATTCTTTTTGATATCTGCCATCAAATTTAACACTTGCCCCATTTGAAATGATCTGTATTTCCCACATGAAAGATACAAGGTTGCCTTTTTAAAATACGCCATTTTTCATGCAGAAACACACTCTGGGCACTGACTGCACCTCACAGCATGCACACTTAGTGGCTGTAGTTAACGAGAGAGCATCCCGTCTCCTGATACGTCTTCTCTGCAAATTAAAACTGGCTGTCTCAGAAAGACATGGTGCTGATTTTGTAGTGAAATAGCTGCTCAGAAAGAGAGGCAAATATAAGAAAATAGAGCAGCACCTGTTTGCTATTTATATTAATTTCATGGTGCTACTTTGAATTTCAAAAATTGTATCAAAAAGTCATAATATAATATGACAGTCTTTACAGAAATACCAGATTTGAAAGAGACTGGCAGGGTTTCTTAGGGAGCAGAAAGTAATACCAGGTCATTGTTCTGTATATCCTTGAAGCTCCATGTTTGCCATTTTATTTTTAACACAGTGACTGGTCTGATTGGGAAGAACACCCTGTGTCTGCTGTCTGCCTATTTTGTGAAAAGCAAGCAGAAACAATTGAGAAATTATGTGTCCACATGGAGGTGAGATACTTTGATTCATTTGACATTCGTTTTGTTGTTCTGACAGGGAGAAGTTGATGGTTACTGCAACCTCATCATCTTATACCTTTGTCTCTTGATTATTTTCCCCTTCCTTAAAGTTCTGTAAGCAAAATGGAAGTCAGGGAGGGTCCATCAAACAGAAGCAGAACTAGGGGCAGTTAAGCAGAGTTCACTGAACCTGGGTGAACTGTTAGTTTGGTATTTCACAGACCACTGATGCCATCCCACCTCTGATATGTTTACGAGATAGTTCTGCCTTAACCTGTTGGATCTGCAACCACAATTAACAATACCTGGGATGTGGACAGGTTCTGAGTCTTTTTCCCAGTGCTTTCCGTGCTGGTGAACAAGGAGAGCAGGAAAAGAGAAAGTTGCCTTTTACAGAGCCCTTGGGAGGGATGGAGGTGGAGAGGGCACAGGGTGTGGTTTTACAACTCCCTCAGTTACCAGGATTTGAAGAGAAGAAATTTGAGGACATTACCAGTTTGTGTTTTCTCTTCTGCATGCTATTCTTTTATTATATTGGGAGTTGAGTATAATAGAAAAATATTACTGGATTATTCTGATATGCCCTCTCTCCCATCCCCCCCACTCAGCTCTAAAGCAGTGGAGAAGACTCTCCTGTTTGACCCACCTTCATTCTCATTCATAAAAACTGTTCTTAGTTCAGTAAAACTAGGACCTGGAAGGTGTTCAAAAGGCTATGGGCATTTACTCAAGAGGAAGGAGAATCATTTTGTCTGAAGCAGGTTGTCACTAGTACGTATGTATACTTTCCAGTCTTAAATATCCTAATCTCATAATATCCTAGTCTCTTTGAATTGAAAGGTGCCTTAGTCCCTCTATCCTGTGTAAGAATTCCCTTTGCAGGATCCTTGACTGGTGTCCTCAACCTCTGCTGAGTCACTTTCAGTGATAACATATCATGGAATTCTTAATTATCCTGCCTGTGGTGCTACACAGAATGCCTTCATAGAGAGTTAGATGGTCTTTATTCTCTGTAAGCTTGTAAGTTGAAGCATTTACCCAGATGGGCGATTGTAGAAATGGAACAGAATAAAAATAAGCCTGTGCATCGTAAAAGTCAAAAGACATGTAATTTGTGGGAAGATATAAGTGAGGAGAAACTTGCAGGTTTAAACACCATATTTGACAGTATAAAAGGAAAAGCAGAATATTTAAAATTACCTATCTACTTGTGAAGCAAAGGACCTATAGTCATAATTCTACTCCAGACACAGAGTATAGTAGGGCTACATTTACCTAGAGACTGAGGACTCTTTTGTCAGACTGCAGAGTGCATACAGAGTAAATGATAAAAACTGGAGATACAAGCTGTGAACAACTAAAATGTTTTAACTGATTGACATGACTTGTTTGGACTGTGCTTTATAAGCAATTAGATGTAGATTTTGAAGACTTTGAAAACAGATGATGAACTGAGACTGAATTCTGCAGTGTTCAGACTCCTGTGAATAAGCCGTCTGTTTATACTTCCATCCTGAAAGATTAAATAATTTATATGCTCACAGATACATTCATTCCTTTTTTTAGGATGCACATGAATTTGATCTCCTCAAAATAAAGTCAGAACTTGGTAAGTTTGATTCGGAAATTGTTTTCCATGATGTTGCTTTTTTTCATACACTATCCCGTGAACGATGCCTGTGTTCTGCAGTTGTGATTGGAGAGTGTACAAGCCAAAATGTGTCTCTCCACAGATGGTCTCAATGGGACTGCCTGAAACAGTGATTCACAGTCTTAACTATAATATTCAAATATGGTTTTGATTTATAGGTTTTTTCCCTACATATATGATGTCAAATAAAACAGGGCTTCCCAGGTGGCACTAGTGGTAAGAACCTGCTTATCAGTGCAGGAGACATAAGAGACGTGACTTCGATCCCTGGGTCCGGAAAATCCCCTGGAGGAGGGCTTACAAGTTAATGATTAATTTCTATTGTAAAGTGTAGGGGGCTAGTGGAAAAAAGCATGGATTTTGAAGTCAGACTGGAGTTCACAGTCCAGCTCCAGCACTTACTAGCTGTGTGACATTGGGCCTTGGCTCAGCAGAATGTTATAGAGAATGTATAGTGTATGAAAGACACCTACTGCCTTGCTTGGTAGTGTAGCTCGAGTGTTTATTATAGATGTACCCAAGTAGATCACCATGATAGAAAAATTAGTGTCATGAAGATGTAAAGTACTGACTTGCTAATATATCCAAGACCATAAAAAGCTCAATGCTGCTGCTGCTAAGTCGCTTCAGTCGTGTCTGATTCTGTACAACCCCAGAGATGGCAGCCCACCAGGCTCCCTGGTCCCTGGGATTCTCCAGGCAAGAACACTGGAGTGGGTTGCCATTTCCTTCTCCAATGCAGGAAAGTGAAAAGTGAAAGTGAAGTCGCTCTGTCATGTCTGACCTTCAGTGACCCCATGGACTGCAGCCTACCAGGCTCTTCCATCCATGAGATTTTCCAGGCAAGAGTACTGGAGTGGGGTGCCATTGCCTTCTCCGAAAAAGCTCAATGCCCACCCCTCAACTCACCAGCTACTTTCCTAGACTCTTGAAAGTGTTACTTTACTTTATTGCTCTTATACACATGTATATGTGTATGTAATAGGTTAATAGTCAAGAACATGGGCTATGGAGCGAACAGCCTGGTGTCACATCCTGGTTCTACCACTTACTGGCTATGCAGCCTTGGACAGCTTCCTGATGTATAATGTGGATACGGTAACACCTATGTGGTAGGGTGTTGTGGAGATTAAATGTATTAATGCATGAAAAGTGATTAGAGCAGTGCCTGGTACATAAGCACTATATAAGTACTGGCTGTTATTATTTTCTGTCTATGCTTTAAATCTGCACTGCCTCTTCAGGTTGGTTAATAAAGAGAACTGGTTCTTTAAAAAAAAAAAAATTGCAACAGTGTAAAAATGGGTCTGACCAGTTGTCTGATGATTCTGTATACTATCATTTTCAGGATTAAATTTCTATCAGCAAGTGAAATTGGTCAATTTCATTCGGAGGCAGATTCACCAGTGTAGATGCTATGGCTGCCAGGAGAAGTTCAGGTCCAAAGCAGACTTAAGGACTCATATGGAAGAAGCGAAACATACTGCGCTGCTTCCTGAAAAACAGATATGGGATCAACCACAGTGAGTTCTGCTCAACCAGACATACATTTCTTTGCTCCTTCTCCATTATCTCATCCATTTATTTAATTCCTTTAAACTTAAATAAAAGATAAGTGCAAGTCTATTGTAAAAAGTAAAAATCTTCAAAAACCTTGGTTTTAAAATAATCTCCCTGTTACAGATATAATCAACTACTTCAAATTTTATGGTGTAGTGATATGGATAGCAATAGATAGATATAGAAATATAGATTTTTAAGTTATATTTTGTTAATAAAGTATTTAAAAGCATCTTCTATATCCACTACACATCTATTGCATCATTTTTAATGGTTGCCAAATATTCCATTGTATGGATATTTGCTAGATGTTTAGGATTTTTATGTTTTGCTCTTCTAAATAGATGCATATGCCTACATTTTTGCACACTTACATAATTATTTCATTTAGATAAACTCCTAAACATAAAAGTACTGTGTCATACAGTATACCACTACTAGGGCTTTTGATGCATGTTTTGCATCCTGGTGCTTTTAAAAACATCAAGCATTTGTTCTTCTAGTATGTACCTGTTGAGATGGTCTCAGACTCCCAGGTATCCTTTGCCAGTCTCACCTTCTGAGACAGTTCTCTAATCACTCTGGATAATCTCAGTTAAGGGAACCTCTGGGAGGTTGTAGGGTTCCAGCTCCAGAGAGATTCCTCTATTCTCAGGGAATGTTAAATCAGAGCCCCCCAGGAGTCTAGGCAAAAAGCTCTAGTTTTTCCTCTTTAGAAAATTCCAGATTTATGAGAGGCAGAGTCAGCCCTGGACTAACCTGAGACCCAGTTCCTATAATTCTTCTTATACAAGTCAAAAACCTTTATATTTCAGAACTAACTCCAGAGTGTGTCCAGAGAAGGAACCAGAGTAATAGACTTAAAATTCTATAGATGTTTTTAATTTTTTTAATTTATAATGAAGAAAATAGTGATGATTAGATTGGGGGAAGAGGAGGGACTCCACACATGGAAACAGTTGTTTTTATTGGATATTTGAAGGAGTAGTGTGTGAAAGAGTAACTGTATTTGAACTTTGCTATCCCTAGGGCAGAACTGAAACCTTTGAATAGAAATGAGAGGAATGTCGTTTTTAGCTTTATACAAGGAGGTATTAAATTGATAGCTAGAGCTGCCTGATAGTAGAGTAGGCTGCCTTTTAAGATAGTATCTTGTTATGTTAAATATCAAGCAAAGGCTGAAATGCCAGCTAACAAAGATACTAGTAAGACTGATGTCAGCCAATAAAGGTCAAAGTAAAATTAATTCAGAAGTTCTCTCGTTTACAGCCTTTGCAAAATGTAGTTGAAACTGTTGGCAAAGAAACTTAGCAAAATTATAGTAATGTGTACATTCAACTGCTGAGAAATTTTCTAGATAATCTATAGTTTTGGTTATTCAGTCTATTTGTGGTTGTTTTCAGGTATTACTTTCCAACTTATGAAAATGACACTCTGCTGTGTACACTGTCTGACAGTGAAAGTGACCTGACAGCTCAGGAACAAAATGGAAATATTGCCATCATTAGTGAAGATACATCTAAACTGCATGCATTGAAACAAAGCAGTATTTTGAACCAGTTGCTACTACATGAGTCCTTGAAAAACTAGAAGAAGCTGCCACAGAAGCAATGTTTCATGTTTTCTCCTGTGAGACAGACACGAAAGATACTTTAAAGTTGAATGTCAGCAAAGGATTAGTCCTTGGTAAAATAAAACTTTTAAAACATGATTTTTTTCCACAAGTAAAGTAGAAACTAAATAAAATGAAGGCTTTTTGTATTTGGGCTCTAAAGTTTTATTATGTAATCATTGTAACTCATATTTATCTATAACAAGGAAGACATATAAATCAAAAAGAAATGACATGTTCCAATTATTTATACACCTGATTTCAACCAGTAGTTTCAGTCTCTTCCCCACAGACTTTCTTCATCCAACAAGTCACAAAATTTGACAGATGTGTACTTTCCGTACTACACTGGGTCAGCTGTAAATGTAGTGACCAGCAGAGGAGCCACAGAAGGGAGGAACAGTGGGCAAAGTCCTGGATAATGCACACGCTGGACACTATTTTGGAATAATCAAGATCTGACTATATTATTATTATTGCTTTCCACTTAGAGTTACTAAACTGAAACTCCTTAAAAATGGACTTCAAGACAACTTCACTTTCCCTAACAGATAAGTATCATTTTTTTTATAAACCACATATGTGGTATATGACCACAATACCATTATAACATTTAAATAAAGTTAACAATGACTTCCTAATATCATATGTTTTCCATTGTCCCTAGTTGAAAAGTGTGTTTAGTCTCCTGCATCTAGTGCCGTCAGTCTGATGCACCATTATAAAGTTCACCATCAAACCATTTTAGTGTCCATTGGTATATATTATCTAGAATATTTTTTTAATGCTTGCAAAATGGTGATTTTCTAATTCTATCATTTCTTTACCAGTGGGTTCTTTACAGCGTGGGTGCTCGAGAGCACTGGAGTCTTAAGTTCTAGTTTTCTTTTTTAATTTATTTTTTAATTGGAGGAAAATTGCTTTACAATATTGTGTTGGTTTCTACCATACAGCAACTCAAATCAGCCATAATTATACATATATCCCCTCTCTCATGAGCCTCCTCCCCTTCCCCCACCCCTCTAGTCCATCACAGAGCGCCAAACTGATAGCAGCTTCCTACCAGCTATCCATTTTACACATGATCGTGTATAATATGTCAGTGCTACTTTTTCCGTTTTCCCACCCTCTCCTTCCCCCACTGTGTCTACGAGTCCATTCTCTACATCTGTGTCTCCATGCTGAAGTTCTAGTTTTCAGTTATTAATGCCAACTTATGTAGGCATTCCCCCAAGACTAATCTTGAAGTTGTATGGTATGACCTGTGCAGAATCTCAAGACTAATCTCCCACCATGTGATCCAAAGTTGACTAGAATTGTAAATTATATGAACTCTGGCCAAGGCCCCGTGCAGGCACCCATAACAAGGCTTTTCATTGAAAATCAGCAAACAATAAATAGGAGCCCTTATTGAACGAAAAAACTATCTAAGTTAAAGACACGGGTTGTTTTAAATAAAACAAAAGTCAGGGTTCTCTGGTGGTCCAGTGGTTAAGAATTCTCCATGTAATGCAAGGGACACCAGTTCAATCCCTGGTCCCGGAAGGTCCCACATGCAGTGGAACAACTAAGCCCATGGGCCGCAACTACTGAGCCTGCACTCTAGAGCCTGCAAATTGCATCCACTGAGCCCATGTCCTGCAGCTACTTAAGCAAGAGCGCCTAGAACCTGTGCTCGGAAACAAGAGAAGCCACTGCAGTGAGAAGCCCGTGCACCACGATAAAGAAGAGCCCCGACTCGCCACAACTAGAGAAAGCCCACACGCAGCAGCAAAGACCCAGCACAGCCACAGAATTCATAAATAAATCTTTTAGAAAAGAAAAAAGGTCAAGAAGGTAATTATCCTGTGCCTGGAAACTTGGGTCTCTAGAAACCAGATTTGTTTGGGAAATCAAGGAATGTCTGGAGTGTTCCTAGAATGTGCTTCAGTCTCAGGACAGGAACAATGACAGGATGAGAACAAATAAATGAAGGATAATTTGGCTTTAGAAGGAGAAACCTTTTTTGGAGATAAAGTTGAGATCTTACAGAACAGATTCAATAGATATTAACAGAAAAGTGAAATTGAAGGACAGACCTTCAATGTCTGTCCTGTACTTGAAGGGACACTATACTGTACTTGAAGTTTCATTCATTTAAGAGGTTATTTCTTAAATTGGTAGATATTTGGTGGGACCATCTGGAACATAAGGACAGAAATAATTAACTTAGTTCCAAGGAAATTGAATAAGAATATAAGCAAAGTCTCAGTGAACTGTACCAACTGTCCCAGAGGGAGCATGGAGCAGAGATATAGGCCACTACTGGGCAGAGTGCTCTCTTAGAGCTACGTAGAGCATCCTTGGAAAGAACCCCTAGGGAACTGTGCCTTCAAGACTGGACAGTGGTGCCAAATGTGCCTGAACGTCTGGACCATTTGAGAGGAGAACAGCAGGCCAATGCAAGTAAACTATTCATGGGATTATTAAAGGAGTTTCCAGATGTCACTATAATTATACATGGCGTTAGTGCTGCCTGTGCCCAGAGGGAGCACACCTGAGAAATTTTGAGAATTAAGACTCTAAATGAAGACTCTAAATGAAGGCAACAAGAAAGGTGAAACATAGTAGGAGAGAGTGACCAGGACAATGATAAATGAAATACAACCCTGAATTGGCATTAGCCCAGTCAAAAAATCCATGCTGAATATCTAACTTGGAAAAGTGAGAGTGCCCAAGGTTTTTTTGAACAATGATTGCCTTTGAGCAGACCAGAATCTAGTAACTTATCTCTCAGAACAGAAGACTCCATTAGACAAAATCTAGGTGAGAAAGGTAACACTGTCTGGGCCAGAAAGGAGACTTAAGTTTTCTAAAAAATAAAAGGGAAGCATCAGATCCAACAAATACTATTAGCCTATATGTATTAAGGAAGGAAAGGGATCAATTTAAGAAATAAGTTATACTGTGACAAACTCAGCTGTTCCTCCTAGAAAGCTGTAGTGAGGAAATCAAGCACTAGGACATATCCACTATTGCTGGAAAAGGCAGAGCAGAGAGGAATACTGCTGGAGGCCTGGACCAGTCAAAAGCAGGAGAAGTTCTGGTGTGCTGAGGAGGCTTGCCAGAGGTATGTGTCCTTACCACCGCTCTTAGTCTGGTATTCCAGTTCCCTCTAGTATTTATTTATTTATAGTCATAATACTTCCCTGGTAGCTCAGATGGTAAACAATCTTATCTGCAATGAGGGAGACCTGGGTTTGATCCCGGTTAGATCCAAGTAAGATCTCCTGGAAAAGTGAATGGCAACCCACTCCAGTATGCTTGCTTGCCTGGAGAATTCTGTGCACAGAGGAGCCTGGTGAGCTACAGAATTGGAAAGAGTTGGACACAACTAAGCTACGTGGACAAAGGAGCCTGGCAAGCTGCAGGGACACAGAGTCAGACACAACTAAGTGACTTTCACTTTCCTTTTCACTTCACAATAATAGTAATGTTTGGTTGGGTACATGGCTGCCTGGAATAAAGACTGCATTTCTCAGCCTCTCTTGCAATACAGAGTATAAGCGTCCTTGTTCTATTGTATTTTGCTATATTAGACTTCTCTGATGGCTCAGACAGTAAAGTGTCTGCCTATGATGCAGAAGACCTGGGTTCGATCCCTGGGTTGGGAAGATCCCCTGGAGAAGGAAATGGCAACCCACTCCAGTACTCTTGCCTGGAGAATCCTATGGATGGAGGAGCCTGGTGGGCTACAGTCCATGGGGTTGCAAAGAGTCGGACACGACTGACTGACTTCATTTATTGCATTTATCAAATACTGCATTTTTTACAAATTGATGTTCATGGCAGTCCTGCATCAATCAAGTTTATCAGCTCCATTTGTCCAACAGCATTTGCTCACTTCATGTCTCTCCCATTTTGGTAATGCTCACAGTATTTCAAACTTTTTCATTATTATTGTACTTGTTATGGTGATCTGTGATCATTGATCTTTGATCTTTCTGTTGTCATTGTTTTGGGATGCCATGAGCACACCAAAACAGCCCATCTCTCTCTCTCTTCAGGCCTCCCTATTCCCTTTTACACAGTGTTGAACATAGGCCAATGAGTAGCCCTCTAGTGGCCTCTAAGTGTTCAAGTAAGAGTCACATGTCTCTCACTTTAAATCAAAAACTAGAAATTATTAAGCTTAGTGAGGAAGGCACTTTGGAAGGTGAAATAGAAAAGCTAGGCCTGCCAAACAGCCAAATCGTGACCACAAAGGAAAAGTTCTCGAAGGAGATGAAAAGTGCTACTCCAGTGAACACATGATAAGGCAAAACAGCCTTACTGCTGATACACAGAAAATTTTAATGGTCTGGATAGAAGATCAAACAAGCCACAATATTCCGTGAAGCTAAAGCCTGATCCACATCAAGGCCCTAACTCTCTTCAGTTCTCTGAAAACTTGAGAGAAGAGAGGAACGTGCAGATGAGAAGTTTGAAACTGCCAGAGGGTGGTTGATGAAGTTTAAAGAAAGAAGCCATCTTCATCACATCAAGGTGCAAGGTGCAAGGTGCAAGGTGAAGCAGCGAGTGCTGATGTAGAAGCTGCTGCAAGGTATCCAGAAGATCTAGCTAAGATAATTTACCAAGGTGACTATTCCAAACAACAGATTTGAGTGTAGGCAGAGCAGCCTTCTATTGGAAGAAGATGGCATCCAGGACTTTCATAGCTGGAGGACAGATGTCAATGCCTGGCTTCAAGCCTTCAAAGAACAAACTGACTCTCCTGTTTGGGCTAATGCATCAGGTGACTTTAAGTTGAAGCCGATGCACATTTACCATTCTGAAAATTGTGGGGTTGTTAAGAATTATGCAAAGTCTACTCTACCTGTGCTCTGTAAATGGAACAAAAAGCCTGTGTGACAGCGCAACTGTTTTACAACATGTTTGACTGAGTATTTTGAGCCCACTCTTTAGATCTGCCTAGAAAAAAAGATTCCTTTCAAAATATTAGTGTTTATTGACAATACACCTGGTCACCCGAGAGCTCTGATGGAGATGTGCAGCCGGATCAGTGTTGTTTTGATGTCTGCTAACCTGGTATGCATTCTGCAGCCCATAGATCAGAGTCATTTCAAGTCTAATTATTAATAAATGCATTTTCTAAGACTCTAGCTGCTAAAGATAGTGATTCTTCTAATGGATCTGGGCAAAGCCAGTTGAATCCTTCTGGAAGGGATTCAACATTCTAGATACCACTAAGAGTATTTGTGATTTCTGGAAAGAGGTCAAAATATCAACATTAACAGGAGATTGAGAGAAGATTCCAATCCTCGTGGATGACTAAGGGGTTCAGGACTTCAGTGGAGGAGATAACTGCATATGTGGTAGAAATAGCAAGATAACTAGAATTGGAAGTGGAGCCTGAAGATGTGACTGAACTGCCACAACCTCATATAAAACATGAATGGAAGCGAAGATGCTCCTTAAGGATGAGCAGTGAAAGTTGTGTCTTGAGATGGAGTCTGTTCCTGGTGCAAATGCTGTGAAGATTGTTGAAATGACAACAGAGGATTTAGAATATTACAGAAACTTAGTTCATAAAGCAGCAGCAGGGCTCAAGTGGATTGACTCCAATTTTGAAAGAAATTCTATATAATAGGTTAATTCTGTGGATAAAATGCTATCTATAGAGTCGCACAGAGTCGGACACAAATGAAGCGACTTAGCAGCAGCAAACAGCATTTTATGCTGCAGAGAAAGCATTCGTGAAAGGAGGAGTCAGTCATGAGTCAAACTTCATTGTCCTATTTCAAGCCAGCCCAACTTTAAACAGCCATCACCCTAATCAGTCAGTGCAGTCAATATCAAGGTAAGACCTTCCACCAGCAAAAAGATTATGACTCACAGATGATGGTTAGCATTTTTTAGCAGTATTTTTAAATATCTGAAACTAATCCTAATACACCTAGAAATTCAAGCTGCAGAAATGTCAACAACAGCTTTAGTTCAGGAGCCTGCTGAGGACATTTTCCAGCTGAAACAAACTGCGGGGATGAAGGAAAAGCTCCCCTTACATGGCAGGCTTCACACGCCCAAGTGATTCCACAGCAAAAGGCAATGGTAGGAGCCACTGTGTCATTATTTAAAGCCCAGATTCCATGGATCAGGGAATGTTGGAGACAAAGTGTTGAAAGGGGAAATGGAAGTTAAGGGGTGTTAAGAGTCAAGGTGGGAAAGAAAGATCTCAAAACAGACTCATGAGTGGCCTTCCCATCACTGCTATTTCTAAACTTTGCAAGAATGCAAAAATTATGGGGAATAAAATAAAATCTTCTTCACCCTCTTAGGTTCTCTGGCTGGGTCTGCACAATAGTCTGATAACAGACATATTAAAATGAGAAAAGACCTACAAGTTTCTTTGATGTTACAGGTTTTACATGATGAGGGAGTTTCCCAGAAAGAGAAAACTCACAAAGAAACAGCTTAAACTTGGAGGTTTTATATCATTTGAACAAAAGGTTACATTTAAAAAGTGTCAAGGGTGCATGGCTAGCTCAGTCAGTAGGGCATGATACTCTTAGAAATGCGAAGACAAATGGAAAGGACTTGGGAGCTTCTAGGGGCAGCAAACTGTAGGAAGGCAAATATATGGGAAACCAATGGTAGCTAACTAACCTAGTTAGTAAGGTTTGGCTGTGTAGACTCACGGGGCCAGCCTGTCTCCTGTATTACTGGAAGTTGTCATTCTTTTTCTGGTATGGACAGTGAGGGGCTGGCACTGGGACGGGGAAACCTTCACATAGAAATTTGTGATACCGTTTTTCACAAGATGGGAGACAGCAAAGAGCTCATATTGTGCCTGCTTTTACTCAGTTGCCTTCAGCTCAAAATAATCCTTATGCCAGAGGACATATATTGGGATGGTGTATTCTGACCTCCTACAGTCTCATTTGTCACCCTGAGGGAAATATCTGTTGATTCTTCCCATGGGAATGGCAAAATATGTTGCCAGCTTTAACTTCTTGAGGGAGCTTCCTCCCAGTTCAGTTTGTTTACAGATCAAGGATTTCAGATACTTACACAGATGGACTAGCATCCTGTGAAGCCCAAATCAAGATGACACTGAATCTCATTTATGAAAAGTGCAAAGTTCTGGAAGCATCACTTTGTCTTGACAACTACTTGAAGGTCTTGGTATTGATTTTTTTTCCCTATTGTTTCATTTTGTTGGTGTTGAGTGCTTTGATGATACTCCTTAAAAAGTGAGGTATAATGTAAATGTGGTGTTTAACTTCTGAGACTCTGAAAAAAGCCAGACTAGTGGTTCTAATGAGACCCTGTCCAAACTGCTGAAAGAACCACATATATGAAGAAACCCTCTGATTCACAATGAGCAGAATTAGGGACTTCTCTGGCAGTCCAGTGGTTAAGACTTCAATTCCACTGTGGAGGGCACAGGTTTGAACCCTGATTGGGGAACTAAGATCCTACATGCTGCCTGGCACAACCGGGGGCAGGGAGGAGGGGTGGCAGAGAAGAATTAGAAACTGGGAAGGATGAATTTTAGGCTAATGCCTTTTAGCTTTAACTCAAGCAGAAAAGAGAATCTAATCTTAGAACTCTGATTTCTCCCTGGGAAATTCACAATGATAGAAGGGTTGTATTTAAATTGGGAACATCAGTATTTTACTGGAATGCATGCATGCATGCTAAGTCACTTCAGTTGTATCCGACTCTGTGCGACCCCATAGATGGCAGCCCACCAGGCTCCCCCGTCCCTGGGATTCTCCAGGCAAGAACACTGGAGTGGGTTGCCATTGCCTTCTCCAATGCATGAAAGTGAAAAGTGAAAGTGAAGTCACTCAGTCATGCCTGACTTTTCGAGACCCCATGGAGCGTAGCCTATCAGGCTCCTCCGTCCATGGGATTTTCCAGGCAAGAGTACTGGAGTGTGTTGCCATTGCCTTCTCCATGTTACTGGAGTATTTTCTCCTAAAACATCTTTACAATGTTATATAATCTCCTGGCAGAACCTCTGATAGACTGTCCTAAACAACATCAGTTCAGTTCAGCCACTCAGTCGTGTCCGACTCTTTACGACCCCATGAATCACAGCACACCAGGTCTCCCTGTCCATCACCGACTCCTGAAGTTCACTCAAACTGTTAGATATAATTCAGAATGAGAAGTGAAATGGGGAACTTTCAACTGGGCTCAGCATGGCCTATGATTACTTCAGTCACTAAATTGCCTTTTTGGGGCAATAGCTACACTTTTCACCACCAGGACCAGGAGAACACACAAAGAAAGTGTAGTGGCCATTTGGGTGGAAAGGGTGGGGGGTATGTTTATGGGGGGGCTACACTGTCATCATATTAAAAGATGATCTCCTGCAGGGGAGCCAGTCACATTCTCAGTCGGCCCAGAGTGTAATGGTTAAACCCAGGGAGCTAAGAGGATAAAAACTTGAGGAATGTTGGAAGGAGGGAACTCCTTTCCCCTAGCATCTTGTTTCTATGAGGAAAGGAATCCATTACAATAACATTCTGGGTTTCTTTCTGGCCCCATTCATTCCTATAAGGGAGGAATGAATTTTCTAACGGGAAATTTGGAGAATAGGAGCTCGGCATGTGTGACGCAGCGCCTTCCTCCTCCTTTTCTCTTTGGGATCTGTCTCTGCAGAGAAAACACATCCTGTTCTGCTCCTCCTTTCTGCAAACTTCAGAGTAGCAGGCTCTGCCAGGGCAGTTGGAGTCCTTCAGCTGTCCAACACTATGACCTTGTGCATAAGACTGCCCAGCTTTGGGGTTCAATGTTGAAAAACTCACTTGCCCACAGCTGTAAGCCATGTTTTTGAATATCATCTTTATTAGCAATAATGGTGATATTTCATCTCCACCTGCTTAACTCATGTTTCAGCTGGCTCTTCTGTAAGGTACAGTCTCTCAGCAAATGGTAGGTGTGGCCAGGATTACTAGAAAACTACCTCTCAGAGAATTAGCACTAAATACACTAAGTCCCAGTAATCAGGTGACAAAGTAGACTTAGTTCCATTCAGGACTAAGGCTGAGCGTTAAAGCCCTAGAATGCTGGCTGCATGTATACTTTTTGAAAAGCCTTTGGAACTAAAGTCTTAGGCTAAGTCCCACCAGAAACAGACCTTAAGAATTTGAGGACAGGTGATCAATTTGAGAGGTAAACCCAGGAAATACCAGTTCAGGAAGTGAAAGATAAAATGGAAGGAACACAAAACAGTGCATTAATGAAGTTTCTGCTATGGGAACAGGGCTTAGCCTTACTGAGTACCTCTGAGAGATTGCATGGAACACTTGTTAGAGTTGCCTCCCACCTACCAGCACCACCAAGGGGCAAAAAGCTGGAGATATTTGTCCACCAGCTCCACTGGTCATAGGTTGAGCCTTGCACATAGGTCTGGTGCCCTCAGGAGACTGGAGAAAACCCTCACCCAAAGTCTGAAGAAGCTGTAATACAAAAGGGCCTGAACAGTAACTGCTACAACTACAGATGCTGTATTATCACAAAAGTAAATGTTTTATGTAGACCTTAGCAGTCCTCACAGCTTCTCCATATTGACCTTCAAAACAGTGTTGTGAGGTATCTAGTCAGGAACTTGGATCCTAAACAGGAGTAAAAAGAGGTCAAGATAACTGAAGATCAGAGAGATGGAGCAAAGCACAACAAAGAAATCCATGACAAAATAATATATGGAAATTCAAAATGAGACAAAGCCAAGTCCCGAACTTCTTTAATGAATGAAGGAGTAGGAATTGTTTTGAGAGGATGGAGTCGGACTTGAATGAGAACAAGAGTAAATACTTTGCTGAATTTATATGTAGAATTAACATACCAGTCCACTTCTATCAAGGGCATAAAATTGCAGCTATTGTTTGCTTAGTCTGCAAAAATAGCCACCCTACATCCTTAAAGTTTAATTCAACTATTTCTGTAAGCTTTAGATGATGGATAGCTAAAGGATTAAACCAGGAGCTGTAGTTGAACTTTTATGCCTTATAATTGATACTTTGAAAAGCTAAAGCACATTCAATTCCTGAGGATAGCAATTTGCAAGATTGAATGGCACTGCAAGCCTGTTAATTCAAACTGAAAACATTCAGCTAAATTAATATTAATTTCACAGTGTTCTAATATTCAAGTGAAGCTATGTCCTTTGGGCTTGTAAAATTAGACTACAAAAAAACATTTTTGAGGATATTTTCAGTCACTTGACTTGGATACACAGTGAGCACACAGTTTTACTAAATCAAACTAGTAAAACCATGTAGATTATGATTTTTGAAAACATTAGAAGAACAAAAGAATATGCTGTGGTAAATTGTAAACAGTAAAAAAAAAAAAAAAGGAGAGAAAGTGAAAGACAAATCAAAAAATAAAAATCATTAATTGCTTACTCTCACAAAAGGCAACTCACTTCAATGCCTCTGTTGCTGACTACAAAGATGAAGTCCAAACCAGCAGCCATGCCATCGGGATTGACCCCAGCCCTAGCTTCAAGGGATTCCTGCGTGGGGTAAGAACGTCACTGCAGAGATTGGGTTGTGCAGAGAGGGGCATAGCAAAGGCCTGCCCGCCATGACTGGTGCAGGTTGACACAGAGTGAAGGTGAGGAGTTCTATTATGCTGCTTAGGGAAGCTAGACCATCTCCTTTGGTTGCTGCCAAAACCACCTTTCAACCTTGAGAGAAACTAGCCCAAAGACTCAAGAGAAGGGCGAAGAAGAGAATTCCTGAGAAATGAAACCAGACCCCTCACCTCAAGGTCCCCTGGACTTTTCAGTTCCTTGGGTCAATAAATCCGCTTTGTTATTTAAACCCTCAAAGTGGATTTTCTATTTCATACAGAGAGAGCTTCCCATCAAACATGGAGGCAACTCAACTTCTTACACAATCTCCAAAGCCCTCAAGAGTTTCACCTCCACCCTCCTTTCATGTCACTCTCCTGTGCCCACTACTCTCCAGGCAACCGGGCCTCCTGTTCACTGAACCAACATCATTTTTCCTACTTTGGTGTTGTCAGCTCGTATTCTCTCCATCTGTATGCTGTTGCCCCAGCTCTTTAACATTAGTGTCTCCTCAGCATTCCACCCTCACTTTGACCCGCTGCACCTCCTGGCCCAGCCCACTTTCTATTCCTGCACTAACTTGTCTGAGACCAGTGCAGTTTCAGCGACCCCATAAGAGAAGCAGAGGGGGACAGTCACGCTGTTGAGTTGGAAATAGTCTTGGGTGCAACAGGCAAATATTGTATTTGGTCTCCTTCCACTGTCACCTCTTGGAGGAAATTATACAGTAGATTTGTGGGGATATCAAGTTTTTCTAGACTTCCCTGGTGGCTCAGCAGTAAAGAATCCTCCTGCCAACGCAGGAGACACGGATTCCCTTGGAAAAGAGAATGGAAACCTACTCCAGTATTCTTGCCTGGAGAATCCCATGGACAGAGGAGCCTGATGGGCTACAGTCCATAGGGTAGCAAAGAGTCAGATATGACTGAGTGACTAAACAAGTTTTTCTGGATTTAAAATGGAATACAAGAGGCTGCTCCCCAGGAGACTAAAGCCGGACTGCACTTTGCTGCTGGCTATGTGGGTGGAGAAGGTCTCAGGCTGACAGCTGGTGGAGGTGGGGCACAAAGAGAAGGTGAGAGGAGAGACAGCAGCAAGACAGTAAAGATGAGGGAGGCTGCAGGGGTCAGAGAGGGCAGACCGTCCAGTGCAGAGAGAGTTGAAGAGGACTCTGAAGATATTTTGATGAACAATGCAAGCTGTCTTCCTTAAATACATTCCTTGGGAAACAGAAAATAGCTTAGAGGTCACCAGGGGTTGCAAAGGGGGAATGGGAGTTACTGTTTGATGATTATAGAGTTTCTGTTCAGTGTAAGGGAAAAGTTCTAGAAATAGACTGTGGTGGTGTTGCACAACATGTGAATTTAATTAATACCATTTAAAATGTCAAAATGGTCAATTGCATGTTAGGCATATTTTACCAGTTTTCCAAAAAAATACCAAAAAAGAATAAATTAAAAAAAAAAAAAGAAAAACTAGCTAATTGTGTAAAAGATGAACAGGAGTAGGTCCGGCTTACGAAGGAGCCTAGCAAATTAATCTGATCAGAAGGTGACGAGAACTTCAATTAGGATAGTGAAAGTCAGAGGGAAAGGTTGAAAACCGAATGGTCAGGATCAAATGCGTCTGGTTTTGGACCCTGCTGAGTTTTGGGGGTGTGTGGTGGATACTGCCCAACTCCCTCCTTCAGGACTGAGGGCTGCCCTGAGTGCAGGTTGATAAGAGCCCACAGCTGCAGCTCTTCTGGGCATTGTCATTGGCCAAATGGTGTTGTATTATACAAAGGGTAGTGGAAACTTTGGAGGAAATGGTTTCTACCAGAAGGAGGGAGTGGTGGACAAAGAAGGCAATCTGAGAGTCTCCTTTGGATTTGGCAGCATGGAAGTCCGTGGTGAGTTTGGAAGGAGGAGTTTGTGCGGAAGGACAAGGTCTGGATCACAGCAGGACGGAGGCCACGTGGGAGGCAGCAAGGATGAGCTGGGCCTGCATCTGGAAGGAAGGGTAGGAATTAGGGGCAGGGAAAGACCTGCCAGGCAAGAAAACAGTGTGAGCCAGGGAACCTAGGCCGGGGAATCACTCAGGTGAACTGGAGGAAGTCAGGGGAAGGCAGGCCCCTGGCTAGAGAGGTGGGTAATACCCAGATATGGCTATGGGGTTTTAGCAGAATTAACCAGGCTGTCTCCACACATATGCCTGAGTTCCAGAAACTGTCCTCTGGTGGGCACTGGGCATTCTCTCCCTAGCGTGACCCTGACCATTCATGCCAGATGAATGTTTTGACTACAGTCCCTTGGACTATGTTTATGAATGCAGGCATAATACATTTTCTGAAGTGAAAGAGTTTATTTCTGTTGTGTGTTGTGTGTGTGTGCATCCTCAGTTGCATCTGACTCCTATGACACCATGGACTGTAGCCTGCCAGGCTTCTCTGGAATTTTTCAGGTAAGAATACTGGAGTGGGTTGCCATTTCCTACTCCAGGGGGTCTTCCCAACCCAGGGATCGAACCTCCATCTCTTATGTCTCCTGCATTGGCAGGCAAATTCTTTACCACTGTACCACCTCAGGAAGTATTTAATACATCTATCAAATTGCATCCATTATAGCTTCTGCCACTGTAAATTTTCTTTTGTGACCATTGTTTTTATCAAATCTAATTACCCTTAACAAATATTTGCAGATCTAAATTTTATCAAGGCAATTTGGTCTTTTTGAAAATCTCTAACAAATTGTACAATGTGACATTTTAACCATCATCAGTTCTATTTTGAGATTATTCTCTCTAATAAAATTCATTAAGACTAGGAAAAGAATATTCCTTGATGAAAATTTGTTGTCAAGGCTTCTGGAGTTGATCTGTTTTCTTTTTGAATGTACCAGGCAAAACCTGGACCCAAGAAAGCCTCATGGTAGTCCTGTTACAAAGGGATAAAAGAAATTTCAGCGTGATACTTAATATTTCCTGTTATCAATGAAATTCCAAGGCACTAATTAAAGAGTTCTTTTAACTCTCCATGCCCCTGCCTTACAATCAATGAATGATTTAAGCCCTGGCGAGAATCTGGCTTATTAATTTAAAAGATAGCTTTCATCTTTGTACATTCTTCTTTCCCTCAGAAAGTGACAATATAGTTATTTAAATCTCCCTTGAAACCAATGACAATATTAATCATGTTTTTTAAATGCCTTGGTTAGTGAAATTCTTTCAGTAGCATGTTATTACCCCAGCCATTGAAGTAACCTGGGTTAAATTATAAAAGCAAGCTCTCACCATGGTACATATAATAAGCAGACTTACTTTTAACAAGTGCCCTAGCGGTTTTGAGTCCAAAAGCCTATGAACCAGGCTTTGTAAACAGCATATTATTAGTAGAGGCTCTTGAGTCAGAAGATCCTGGGTTCAAATCTTGCCTCTGACATTGATCAGCCACAGAACTTTTAAAAAGTGAACTTTAACTTCTCACAGCTGCCATTTTCTCCTTTGTGAGATGGGCATCTTACAAATAACAATGGCTATCTTGTAAGTTTGTAAGCTGGTGCTTAGCACCGTGATAATAATGGCTGCCTCATAAGTTTGTAAGATCATGCTTAGCACATAGGAAAGGTTTAATAAATATTAACTTTTGTTATGATGGATTTATTCCTAAATCCTGTGGGAGGCACCAGGAAAGTTCCTAAGGGTGTGGTGACCATCACCCTGGGGCCTGTGTCATCCTTCTTACAAAGAGCCTTTGTCTGAGCACAGCCCCTCCCATTTATCACTCCCTCCTTTGTGTTGTCTTTCTCAAATTCTTTTCCTCTTCAAAGCTGTCCTTGATGTTCTTTCTAACTTGATTTCATCAATATAAAAATACTCACAGACATGGGCACTCATGATACTACTCTCTGTACTTATGAATATGTTAGAACTCTTCCCTAAGAAAAAATGTTTTAAAAATCATTATTCATTTGGGCTGCTCCACACACACCTTCCCTAAGGATGGTTCTGACTAATATCACATGAAATGTACACCTGGGCAATAAATTTCAGGCACCATCTCTGGAACTCCTACCACATGTGAATCACTGGAGAGCTGCTACCACAGCAACATGTACAGGTGTAAGGCTTAGCCATGGCCCTAGCATGGTCCTCTATGAAGAGCATCAACCATCCCAGTACATACAATGCTAATTTGTCAGAGCTGTGGGAGTTGGATTTTCCAGGCACACTGTGATCTCACTGCTGGGATAATCCAGTTGTCAAAGCCCTATCTGGGGACCTGGGGCTCTGGAGCCAAATCTCTAACTCCCATCAAGATTCCCCACAGACAAAACTAGATTATAGGAATAAGGTAAAAGAATGGAGATCGATGATAATGATAATAATATTCATTATTAGTAGTGGGAAAGAAATTTAAAGCACTGCCTGAATTTCCACAGCTCAGTATCAACATTTTATAAAAAGGTATAAGATCACTGCCTCCACTTTCTTATGTGCATTTCAGAAATAATAGAACCTATCTCATAAGGGTATCACAAGAAATAAATAAGGTTGTATTTTTAAAGTGCATCCCCTAATTCCCACAAAATGTCAATGGCATTTTTTGCATAAATGGAAAAACTCTATCATAAAATGTGTATGGAATCTCAAGCAACCCAAATAGCCAAAGTAATCTTGGAAAAGAACAAGATTGGAAATCTCACACTTCCTGATTTCAGACCATATCACAAAATTATGGTAATCAAAGCAGTGTGGTTGTAGCATAAAGACACACAGGTGTTAGCTCATAAATCATAGAGATTCCACCATGTAGGAGGCATTTAATAAATATGCTATCATCATCTCCATCAACATGAATCCTAATTATAATTACCCATTTTTCTCCCAGCCTCCTCCTCCATATTCTGAATATTGATGTCAGTCATTTAATTCAGATTCCTTCCTTTACTTCTTTAGACTGAGTTTGCCAAGTTTTGACTAAGTATAAGGAGAAATGTGACTTAGGTAGGGATTAAATGAGGAAGAACAGGTTCCAGTCTCATTACGCCACAAGGAGTCAATCTGACAGAATCTTCTCTACGTTCCAGGGTTTTGATGGAGGTGAAAGAGGAGTGAAAAAGCTGACTTAAAACTCAACATTCAAAAAGCTAAGATAATTGCATCCAGTCCCACCCCTTCATGGCGAAAGGATGGGGAAAAAAATGGAAGCAGTGACAAACTTTATTTTCTTGGGCTCCAGATTCACTGCAGATGATGACTGTAGCCATGAAATTAAAAGTTGCTTGCTCCTTGGAAGGAAAGCTATGACAAACCTAAAGAATGCATTAAAAAGCAGAGACATCACTTGGCCAACAAAAGTCTGTATAGTCAAAACTATAGTTTTTCCAGTAGTCGTGTATGGATGTGAGAGTTGAACTATAAAGAAGGCTGAGCACCAAACAATTGATGCTTTCAAACTGTGGTGCTGGAGAATATGCTTGAGAGTCTTTTGAACTACAAGGAGATCAAACCAGCCAATCCTAAAGGAAATCAACCCTGAATATTCATTGGAAGCTCTGATGCTGAAGCTGAAGCTCCAATACTTTGGCTACCTGATCCGAAGACCTGCCTTATTGGAAAAGACCTGGATGCTGGGAAAGATTGAGGGCAAGAGAAGAAAAGGGGGCATCAGAGGATAAGATGGTTGGATGGTTGGATGACATCATCAACACAATGGACAGGAGTTTGAGCAAACTCCGGGAGATAGTGAAAGATGGGAAGCCTGGCATACTGCAGTCCATGGGGTCACAAAGAGTCAGACAGCCAGTCAGCCAGTTCAGTCACTCAGTTGTGTCTGACTCTTTGTGGGTCAGACAAGTATTAGAGCTTCAGCTTCAGCATCAGTCCTTCCAATGAATATTCAGGACTGATTTCCTTTAGGATTGAGTGGTTGGATCTCCTTGCAGTCCAAGGGACTCTCAAGAGTTTTCTCCAACACCACAGTTCAAAAACATGAATTCTTCAGCACTCAGCTTTCTTTGTGGTCCAACTCTCACATCCATACCTGACTACTGGAAAAACCAAAGCTTTGACTAAACAGACCTTTGTTGGCAAAGTAAGCGGTCTGCTTTTTAATACAAATAAACAACTGAACAACACAAAAGGGTTCTGAGTAGAAATGAAGGAGCTGTCTTTGTCCCACCACTGGCAGTTACTGGATGCTGGTCAGCAAGTCTAAAGGCAAAGCCATAGATCACACAAAGCCAACTATGGAACCTTGGGCCCTGTTAATAACTTACACAGAATCTTCAGTGTATGTATGGCCAAATGGTATTTGTATTCTTGAATGCCACGCTGCTGGGTACATTCTCAATATCTGACAGCACAGAGTCTAAAACAAACAATCTAAAGGAGAATTTCATTGTGTAGGTAATTTCAGAGCATCCTTGAGGTCAAGAAATAAAATGTTGGCCAGATAGCTCAGAGGTCAAGATCTGGGCATGTGTTTTTCACTGCCTCCAACTACAACTACTCCTGGTGTTCAGAAAGGCTTAACAAGAATCAGGACAATTTCTGAGTGTTTGTCAGCAGCTGCCAGAATTGTGAGTTGACATTCTCTTAGAGCAACATTTTTTTTTAATTTTTTAATTACGGGATAGTTGGTTTACAATATTGTGTCAGTTTCAGGTGTACAGCACAGAGAGCAACATTATTTGGTGTCCTGGGTGGAAGCTGTTTTCTTTTTTCTTCCCTGAAATAATAGCTACAATTTAAATATCATCAACGGTAATGATCAAATTTGAGTTTCATTTTATGTTGCAAAATTTGTTAGTCCCAGCTTACTCTACTCATGCCATTGAAAATCTACTACTGCTGACTTTTATTTAAAGGTCTTTGTGTGGGAGATGGTTTTTCTTCAACCCTATTTTTTACCAGGAGATAATTATATATTCATCAATCTATACACAGGTATGACTCTTACAAACACAGTCAAGGAAGGAATGTCAGGCATTCTTCTCCATCACATGCTGTGCATGCCATCACAGGTGGATTCTATCAGAGTTTCCCTTCTCTTGTGTCTCAAGCACCACCAAAGCAGTTGGTGACTGCTCTCACACTCACACACTACAGCAGGGAGCTGTCACCTCACTGGGTACCTGGATCCTTGGTATTTGCAGCTGTATACTGGAGACCCCAGGGCAACCGGAGCTTTCCAAGGAATTTACATAATAAAGGGAGAGTTTTCTGTTTTCCCAGAAATTGGGTCATAAAGAAAATCAGGACACTAGTGTACCCCCCTCATACCTTCCATGGAATCGTGGGTTGATAAGCATTTAGGCACCAGCCGCAGGCGTGCACACCTCGGGACTTTAGTGCACATGAATTCAGGATGTCTTAGAGAACATGAAACATCAGGGACTGGGTCTGTGCTACAGTCTCAATTGGAGATTAGGAACCTGGGGTCCCTGAACTTTCCCCAATGGCTCTCTGAATATGAATGGGAAAAATGATATCTTTATTGCCATTAACCTTAAAGTCATAAAGTCAAATTTAGTACTTCCTTCCACTGTGAATATAGGCAACAAATCACAGTAGAATTAGCAGTGCTTTTGAGAATAGAAACCACAGGTACATTCATATAACATCCAGCTGTCACAGACATCTCAAAATGCCATTTACATTCATTACTAATTCAATAGTTACTTTACCCACCACTGGATCTTGTTGTTGAATGCATTAATAAAGATGCACATATATTACTGTATCTTAACTTTCATTAGTATTTTTATGACTACATTTAACACATGTGGTTTCCTCTATATTTAATTTTATTTGCAGTGTGTCTCCAGGTGTCCAGAAAACTCTGGAAGAAGACTGGCCCCTGGAAGAAATGATCAGTAGCCCAAGGACTTCTGGTCACAGGGCTGTGCAGAGATCTTCCAGTGTTCTTCAGAAGGCCATCCTGTCTCCATGAGTCATAACCAGGGCTGTTGTTCCCAGTACATCAGTGAGCATCAGGAAAATATTAAATGCTCCTTAACTGGTTAGTGAATAGGCACTGATCTGAGCTCTCTGAGTGCCCTTCCACCTCTCCAGACACCCTGGCTGCAGGAATCCCTGGTGAGCACTAAAGCGGAACAGCCTTTGAACCAGCTAAGTCTTCCGCTGCCTGAGGTCGTCCTGCATTTCCCCCCACCCTATCCGCCTCCCACCATTGCTGCCAGAGCTATCAGACCCCAACCCTCCTGAAAGAGGGACTGTCATCTTGCAGGGAAACAAGCCCAGTACCCACCTGACCACCCCAAGGCTGCAGTGTCCTGCTTGCCTTGCCTTTTGCATGGCCTCTTTGGGCCCATAGTGTTGAAGTATTTTGACTATCCTCCTAGTCACAGTCACACTCTCCTGCCCCTACATCTCTGCCACTTTCACAAGGGAGATATCATGAATTTGTACTTGCTGACATGTTGTGTGAAGGGCCCCAAGGTCCCACTTCTCTATATTTTTCTAAAAATGCTACCACTGGATGAACCCAGTGAAATTCACAAGAATGACAGTGTTGCACTGGAAAAGACCCTGACGCAGGGAAAGATTGAAGGCAAAGGGAGAAGGAGGCAGCCGAGGATGAGATGGTTAGATAGCATCACTGACTCAATGGAAATGAATTTGAGCAAATTCCAGGAGATAGTGAAGGACGGGGAGCCTGGTGTGCTGCAGTCCATGAGGTTGCAAAGAGTCAGACAATAACAATGTTGCACCGAAGGGGAGGCAGCTTGTAGGGGAGGCAGCTCACAGGTGCTCTGCCTCTACCCTGTCAGCTGTCATTCACTGAACTAAACCCTGAACTGGGGCTCAAGCCCTGTGTGGTCCTTGGAGGACTGAGGCCCCCGCCTTCTCCTTGGCTCTGAGCACATATCTACAGCTGACCTTCACTAAGATCTAGACTCAGATTTCTAAGTGAAAATGGCTAAATAGCAGCTCTCCATCACCACCTATGGGGCTTCCCAGGTGGCGCAGTGGTAACGGATTCGTCTGCCAATGCAGGAGAGGCAAGAGACATGGGTTTGATCCCTGGTTGGGAAGATCCCTGAAGTAGGAAATGGCAACCCACTCCAGTATTCTTGGCGCCTGGAGAATTCCATGGACAGAGGAGCCTGGCGGACTGCGGTCCATGGTGTTGCAAAAAGCCAGACACAGTTGAGCACAAGCACCTGACCACCACCTATATGACACCTCACACACCAAAATAAGGGCCTTTTCCTAACTCACAGCTCTCACATAGGTAGGTAGATAGCTTCATTATTGCTTTAAAGTAAGGAAATTAACAAAAAACTTTGGAAATTTCTCTACTGATCCAAGAATGTCCCATTCAAACATTTTGTTCGCAGGCTGGTATATTATTTCAGACTCTAAATGGCGAATGATGCCTTTTGGATGTGGGGATCTCTGTGGTGTGCTGCTGAGCTGTTGCTAAGGCAGCCTGGCTTGGGTGTCAGCTGGGAGTGGCTTTCTGGCTGCTCCAGTGGGCTGGGCACTCAAAGTCAAAATAGCTGAGTGGATTTTCTCTCTGTCGTTTCCAAGCTGCGTGCCCCTGGGGAACCACTCGGGTTTCCAAGCCTCAGCTATGTATCTAACCCAAAGTCGGTGTGGGGTTTAAAGGAATGTAAAAGGCCCAGCCCATGACTAGCATATAATAAGAACTCAGTCATTTGTTATTTTTGTTATCTTGGACTGAACCAAGGGGTTGCATGCAGCCAACAGTCTGTTTGGAAGGGTAGAGGAAGGGCTCAACTTTATTATATCATTGTTGACTGAAATTCTTCATTATAGAGGCATTCTTGAGGTTAATAACTTTTTTAAAATGCAAATAGCTCTAGGGTTTACTTCATTAAGCAATTAGCTGTCACTGTCACTGAAAGGATATGTGTGATTGGGACAAAAATATAACCTGTGATTGTCCACAGCTTCCCCTCCTCTGGAGACTGGCAGTGAATGAGGTGAAATATGCTTTCAAAGAGAGAGAGGATGAGGGGGCGGGGCAGGTCCATAGTCCTGGATCCCCAGGGGTTCCTGCCAGGTAGGCCTGAAGTCTGAGGCCCACTTTCCACTGTGCAGCCTGAGGAGGAAGAAGGTGCTTTGGGGAAGCACTAAAAAGAGAAAACTTGAGGCAGTTAAAGTTTAGAAGCAAGTTGGTGGGAGAAGGGGGACGGGGACTGTGATGTACCACTGCTGTGGTCGACATAATTCGTATTCCAGGTCAGGTGCTCCAGGAGCAGGACTACGATGGAGTCTGCACTGTGAAGATTAACCAGTCGGTACATCTGGGAAAAGCGTAAAAAGGTCTTTCATTTGATGATTATTTTGCACCCTAGAGATTGGGACCCCATCCTGTCAGAGTAATGCCAATGACCATACTTCAGCTATGCCCTCAGCCGACCTTTTCAAGGCTTTCTTGTGTGGGCAGCTTCTGAGAGATGTGGAATGTGCTGCAGCCCGAGGAGCCCATGGTCCTGGGCCCAGTCTTGCTCTTCTGCTGGGACCTGGTCCCACAGTCTGATGTGATGTTGTATGGGATCTCATACCAGTGGATCAAACACTCTGTAAGGTCTTAAGATAGTGGTCGTGGCTGAGGCCTACAGATGGAAAAGGCAAATCTGTATCCAAAATATGTGTATATTCTTGAAGTGCTGGTTTGTCTAGGTTTGAGGGGGCCCAGTATAGTCAATTCCTTGTAAGTTGACCACTTGGTCTCTTCAAGGAATGGTGTCATATTGGGGGCTGGCTCATTGCTGGTCTCTGTTCAACAATGGTAATTATTAGCCTTAGGCCCTTCTCTTTCCACTCAAAAGGGGTGACCAGTACAAAGATTTATCTTGCTAAGTGAGAGTCCATACTTCTGGCCCATGAATCACCGCCATCTTTGCCTCTGTGGCCAGAAGGGCTACTCACATCACAGCCTGAACCTGCTCTAGAACCCTTTCCCATTTTGCAGTCCTCAAAATCCAGCAGCCAATCATCTCACTCGGTACATGGGCCATGAAACTATCACTAGCTGTAGAAAACAACAGCTTCAGAATCCAGACAGGCCTACCAGGCATTGTGTATCCTTCTTCATGGTAGATGGTAAAAGATGTATAATTTGTCTTTCCCCTAGAAGGGGATTTCAGCATACCCCTGACCACTGAGCTATAAATGTAGCAGGCCCCTATATATTCAGAGTTTTATCTCCCATCTCCTGGAACATCTGTGAAGGTATTACCAAGGCCTCTAGCCTGTTGGTCACCTCTTGGTTGTCTGGCCTAATCAACATAATGCCTGTAATGTAATTGGTAATTGTCATGTTCTGAGGAATACCAGGATAGTACAGAGATCTCCTATAATATATCTATGTAATATATACAAAAGAGGGCAGAAGTTTACATAGCTCTAGGGTAAAACTAAAAATGTATATTGTCCATTTGATGTGAATGTGAACTGTTTTTGACACGTCCCGCCCCCCTTTTTTAACAACAACAAAAAATCCCTAACTTTATTTAGCCTGGTATTTCTCAAACCTAGTGGCTCATGGAAACTTCTGCATACTTTGTGGGATAGTCCACAGGACACCACTTTGGGAAGTGCTATGGGGTAAGGCTCTGAAAGTGGAGGAAGGGGTCTCCAGGAGAAGCTATGTGGCAGGATTGAGCCACGGCAAGATTCCAGCGCCAAGAGAGGAGGAAAGGAGGCAGCTGAAATGCCGGGGCTAAGGGCCCCAGAGCATAAGGAAAAGGTAAACGGGAGAGAGCAAGGGCAGGGCGGATAGAGAAGGGCAAGGAGCTGTTCGGATGCAGAGAGGAGAAAGGAGGCAGCGGCAACTCTGAGCATTCACATCTGGGGAGAGAGGAAAGGAGAGAGAAAAAAGGGGGTGAGGAGCGGAGGACATCCCTCACTCTGCACATTAATTTGTGAATGAGGGGGGTCTAAAACCTGTGGCTTTCCCAGGTGGGAGCTGATCACCTTTCTTGGCTGTGATAGAAAAGTCATTCACCATGTCAAGACCACAGGACATATTCCTGAGGCCATGTTACTTTCTCGAGCAAAGATAGTGGCTGTAATTTAGGCTCCTATGTGGTCGTGCTTGTTGTGGTCTAGCAGGAGTCAGCAAACCTGAGCCTGAGAGTCACATCTGCCTGTTTTGTATATTAAATTTATGTTATTTAAAAAATATATTACTGTGTTTTTTGGGAATCCAGCCACATTTACAAATTGTCTATAGTTGCTTTCATTCTGCTGCTGCTGCTGCTGCTAAGTCGCTTCAGTCATGTCCGACTCTGTGTGACCCCATAGATGCCAGCCCACCAGGCTCCCCCCATCCCTGGGATTCTCCAGGCAAGAACACTGGAGTGGGTTGCCATTTCCTTCTCCAATGCATGAAAGTAAAAAGTGAAAGTGAAGTCGCTCAGTCGTGTCCCACTCTTAGCAACCCCATGGACAGCAGCCTACCAGGCTCTTCCATCCATGGGATTTTCCAGGCAAGAGTACTGGAGTGGGGTGCCATTGCCTTCTCCGGCTTTCATGCTACAACAGTAGAATTGAGTAATTCAAACAGGAATTCTATGACCAGCAAAATCTAAATATTTATTATCCTTATCTTTATGGAGAAAGTTCATTGACCCCTGGTCTACAGTATCTTCCAGGCTCCATCTGGTTTCTTCAGTGCCTGGATTAGCAAATTAGATGGAGATATTTTGGGAACCACCACCCCTGCATCTTTTTTATCTTTAAGAGTGACACAAATCTCTACTTTTTCTTCCAGGATGCAGAATCACTGTCTTGAAGGGAGAAGGGGTTCAAGAGCCTTCCACATGGCCTTTCCCATGACAGCTCTTAACCCTGCAGGCCAAGGACTTGATGTGGGAGTTACACCAATTGCCAAGTATGTCAATCTAATTGTACATTTGGTGAGAGGGGAACAGGGCACAGGGTGGGTTCATGGACACAGTAGGCCACCAAGCCAGGACTTGGCTAGGATTTCATCTGTTATCTAGGCTTCATATCATTTCTCTGAACCAGGGGCCTGTGGTGATGCTTCAAGTCTCTGGGTATCAGCATCTCCGCAGATCTTGTTCCAACAGTCCTTTAATTGTCCAGGAATTCCCCTTTGCAGTTATCTGAGCAAATGCCACATGATGCCTTGAAGGGGGAAAGGTTTCTGCATTGTCTTCTGAGGTGGGGAGCTGGAGGGGTAATAGTTACTAATAGTGTAGGTGAACAGCTTCTCTAAGTCTGCAGGCTCAGCAAGTTCAGAGGAGTCTGAAAGTCAAAATCTCAGGGACCTTGATTGGATATTAAAGCCTCTTGAATTTGGCTCTTGGCTTTCTCCACCCTCCTAGAGGAGATGAGAGCTTCTTCATATACACTTCAAGAAGCCCTCTGGCTTCCATTCCTAGCTTTCAGTGGCCTCTTACTGAGTACTTCAATGTTCATTATCTTTCTGTAGTGCATCACTGACTCCTAGCTATCACTAGCAATCACACCAATACTCTTATCCATGTACCTGCTCTTTTCTCCATACATCTAAAATGCCTAATAAATCATTCTAGCTGGTACCTTCCCTTCTACCAGTACATGCTCCCAATTCACCACAGGTGAAAGTTTTAACAGTTGGGCCACCACCTTACCCCAGAGCTGTGTTCCTCCTACCAGTAACTGGTGTCCTCACCACCTGCCCGAGGTAGCTGATAACTGCTCCAGAACCGCATCTTATTGCCTACTTTGTTGGACTACTCCTGGTACAAATTCACATAGCTTGGGTTCTCTGGAACCAGATGCTGAGATGGGTGTAAGGTGTTTATTAGGAATCAACACGTGTGAAGGGAGGATGAAGGAAACAGTATTGGGCAGAGATTGAAGCTGAACTATAATGCAGGCTCAACAGAGCTTTGGCCAATTTGGCAAGGAACTGTGGAGCGAGTGTTCTCTGCCAGACCAGAATGAATGTGCCTTTAAATCTCCAATTTGCTCAGTCAGAGAATGTGGGCTGCCTTGGAAAGGGAGAGAACTCAGGAGAAGCAGCTCCTTGCAGCTGACTGCACCACATGTTCCTCCTTCTACTCCCAGCTGGGAAGAAAGTCCTTCCTTCCTTCAGAGGGGTTTGGACCATGTGTCCGTGTGTCTACCCTAACTCCTTTCTTGGTGTTGAGAAATCAAGGACAGAACTTGAGTTATTGTAAAATGATGTTTGGGGTTGTTAATCTGCACTTCTTGAGTGTGGCACCCCTCAGAGACTTCAAGGATAAAGCATAATGGCTGAGGAATTACGAAGGAATCAGTGCTCTAGAGTTTGGGCAACAGCAGTTTGTAGGAATGAAAAGAGACACTCCCTGGGAAAGGCACTGGGTTCTTGACAGAAGACCCAGTTAGGAAGGAGAGGGAATAAAAGGGAATAGGAAGGTCCAGGAGTCAGAATCTGCCTATCTTACAAGAGTGTCTTGTGTTAAAAAAAAAAAAAAAAGATAAAAACAAGGGTGAATGAGGGTGAGGAGCAATGGGAACCCTCATATATTGCTGATGGGATGTAAAATGGTATAGTTGCTTTGGGAAAGAGTGTGCATTTCTTCAAAAGGTTAAATATAGAAATAATGAATGACCCAAAAATTCCCCTCTGTGTCAAACCCAAGGGAAATGAAAATGTTATGTCCACACAAAAAATTGCACATGACTGTTTATAGCAGCATTGTTAATAATAGTCAAAAAATGGAAACAACCCAGATGTCAATCAGTTGCTGAATGGATAAACAGAATGTGATATGCATTAGAACACTTTTCAGTGATCAAAAGGAGTTAAGTACGGATACATGCTACAGTGTGGATGAACCTTGAAGACCATGCAAAGTGAAAGAAGCCAGCCACAAAAGACCACATATTCCATGATTGTGTTTATATGAAATGTCCAGAAGAGGAAATCTATGGAAACAGAGAGGAGATAAGTCGTTTCCAGGAGATGAGGGAAAGAGAAATAAGAAGAGGCTGCTATCGGGTACAAGGTTTCTTTTGGGGTGATGAAAATGTTCTAAAATTCATTTTGGCAGTTGCACAATTCTGAGAAAATACTAAAAACCATTGAGTTGTGTGCTTTAAATGGGTAAATCATATGGTATGTGAATTATTTCTCAATAAAGCTTTAAAATAAGGAAAGATTTCAGTCAAAAAAAGATAGCTTTGCATTGACTGGCCAGAGCTGTCTCTGGAAGGTGT
Source organism: Bos indicus (assembly GCF_029378745.1). Taxonomy (NCBI): domain Eukaryota; kingdom Metazoa; phylum Chordata; class Mammalia; order Artiodactyla; family Bovidae; genus Bos; species Bos indicus. The sequence continues at coordinate 56,303,871 of NC_091763.1, read as the reverse complement.
TGCTGGTTGTGAGAATGTGGTATATTTTATATCAGTTTTTAGGTTTGGATTTCTAAGATTATTCTTCCAACATTTGACATTTTTTGAAGGTAAGCATCAGGAATTTGAGCAAACGGTTGCAGAGGTTAGTGGTATCTGACAGATGTTTGTGATTGTGGCATTTGCAGCCAAGTTTCCCATGGGCATGAGGAGAAACTTTCCTATTTACTGTAGCCAAGGATTGTGCAGCTCCCTAACACCAGAGACACCTGAGCTAATCCATTCCCCTACCCATCCACCCATCCATTTATACACCCACCTACCCACCTACCCATCCATCTGCCCACCAATCCATCCATTCATCCATTCAGTTACTAGTACCTGCTGTGTGTTAGACCGTGTGTAATTATTGGAAACACAGTGAAGAATACTGTAGTCACCAACTTTATCCTTAAGCTTAGAGTATAGTGGTAAGGAAAGCAGATAAACAGATCATTGCAACACAGTCTACTTCACATGCTGGAAGAGGTGAACATAGGAGTTATGAATAAAAATAGGTCCACCTTGATAATCAGCCCTCTCAGTGCTCACCTTTTACAATCATCTTCCTATATAGATGAACTCCTTTAATTTTCCCTTTTCCACTTACTCCTTAATAACCATTTCCCCTTACTTTAAGATATATCCTGTTAGTGAGTAATCAGAGTATCAAATTTTAACTGTATATATTAATAAAGTACTCTTGGGATGTTATAATTTTGTATCAAATACTTGCTGATATCTTATAAATAGATGACTGTAGTGTCAAGATCACAGTCACATGGATGTTCTGGAAATATTGTAGCAAGAAGTCCAAGTTTATTGAAATAATTGGATTAATTGCCTTCCCTTCTGTGGCTTGGGGTTTTTCTCCCCCTAACAGCTCTCTTTAGAGAAAGTTTTATCACCTAGCATTCTGCATCTGTCTCTATCTGTCTTAGATGGCTGGTATGGGTTTTCCTACATGTTTCTGGTGGTTCTGTGAAATTGTTTGCCATTACATCCTCAGCTCTGTTGTGGTTTGAGATACTTTGAAAGAAGAGTGGTTCATTGCTGACTGCATTTTGTTGACCACATCCTCACTTGTGTCAATTTACTTCAGAGTTCCTTTTTTACCATCTTATCAGTCTTGAGATTTTAAGTTTTATGGACACTTTTCCATAATTTATTTTGATGTATATAGTCTCCCAATTTTAAAAAAAATTATTTATCATTTATTTATTTTTGGCTGCACTGGGTTTTTGTTGCCGCAGGCGGGCTCTCTCTACTCATAGTGAGCAGGCTTCTCATTGCTGCAACATCTCCTGCTGCAGAGCATAGGCTCTAGGGCCCTCAGGCTTGGTAGCTGTGGTACACGGGCTTAGTTGCCCCAAGGCATGTGGAATCTTGCCCAACTAGGGATCAAACCCTGGGTCCCCTGCACTGACAGGTGAATTCTTAACCACTAGACCACCAGGGAAGTCCTTTAGTTTCCCAACTTAGAAGAAACCAGTGGTAGTCATACTTCAGAAAGATCTGGGCAAATTCTGAGATTTTGAGTCCTTTGAAGTAGGGCACCCAAGGAGGTGTGCTATTTCTAGTTTTCTTTGTAATATCTCAGCATTAAAAATCCAAAAATGAAAAGAATTTAAAAAATACTATATAGATATAAATGGGGCTTCCCCAGTGGCTCAGCATTGAAGAATCCACCTGCAATGCAAGAACCACAGGAGATATGGGTTTGATCCCTGGGTCACAAAGATTCCCCTGGAGGAGGGCATGGAAATCCACTCTAGTACTCCTGCCTGGAGAATCCCCGTGGACAGAGGAGCCTGGCAGGCTACAGTCCATAGGGTCACAAAGAGTTGGGCATGACTGAAGTGACTCAGCTCGCATATAGATATAAATATCACTTTGAGAGATGATTAAAAGGGCAACTGAGTGCTATTGATTTATCAGTCTGTCAGTTAGTTCAGTCGCTCAGTCACGTCCGACTCTTTGTGATCCCATGGACTGCAGCACACCAGCCTTCCCTGTCCATCACCTGCCGGGGTCCAGCCCCAGTGGATCCAGGGAATTCGAAGTGGGGACGGCGTCGGCAAGGATCAGGAAATAACTGCTTAATTAAATGTTAATTAAGGATATAAAGAGTAATAGAATAAGGATAGCTCAGTAGGAAAATTCAGTGAAGAAAAGAGGCTGAAATAAGCATAGCTCAGTGAGGAAATTCAGTGGAGAAAAGAGGCTGAATAATTCAGCCAGAAGGTGAGAGAAAGAACGACATGGGGAGACCAAGTTTTGGTGAACAAGGCCCGCACTTTATTTTCCATAGTTTTTATACCTTAAGTTATGCATAGAGGATAATGGGAGAAGGGGTAGAGTCATGCCATAAGCCAGGCTTTCTTCCTGCAAACTTATTATATGCAAAAGTTTAGGTGATATGCATCATCTTCTGGCCCAGAGGCCTGTTAACATTTTAAGACCCTTTCTTCAGAAAACTTATTTTTCTCTAAAGGTGACTAGTCAGGCACCACCCTCCAAAAGCATTAAAGTTGCATTCCTATAGGGCAAAGGTGTGGTGGGCTACAACAAGAAAAAGAATTAACTCAAGGTCCAAGGTTACAAACATTAAAACTACTACTTACACCAATCATATTAATCAATACACTGCCAGGGACACAGCAGGTAAGGGATATGGAAACTTAGCAGCAAACATTGGCCCAACAAGTGAAAAACCCTTCACCAATACAATTTCTAATCAATCTTTTAACTACTCAAAGGAATCTGTGTTTAGACAGTTTAGAACATCTCATGCCTCTCACAGTTGGGAGGCTCTGAGCAATCACATGTGGCTGGAAAAACCTATTCAGGCAGGCTAGAGGACTTCCAAAGGAGTTTGTAGGTTGAAACACTGTCACACCCAGGAATTATTAACTGGAGCTGTAAGTTAACTCTTTTTTTCAGAGAGAGGTAGTGGGGGACAGCCCCCTGTAAAGTCAGAGGTGTAGGTGAGAGCACAAAGCAGAAAGTAGGCAGACTCTGGTTTTGGGAGTAGATGGTCGAGAATTTCCAGGGGGACTCCTGAGGCTCGATCCCGCCTTTGCGTATGCCAAGCCTCCTTTCTCATGACCTTTGCCATGGGCGGAGTTCCTCATGCTGGCTCCCAGCAGTGATAGAATTCTAGTTGAGCTATTCCAGGTCCTGAAAGATGATGCTGTGGAAAGTGCTGCACTCAATATGCAATATGCAATATGCACTCAATATGCAATATGCCGGCTCCCGGCAATCACCAACTCCCGGAGCCTACTCAAACTCATGTCCATTGAGTCAGTGATGCCATGCAACCATCTCATCCTCTGTCATCCTCTTCTCCTCCCACCCTCAATCTTTCCCAGCAACAGGGTCTTTTCCAAATGAGTCAGTTCTTCACGTCAGGTGGCAAAAGTATTGGAGTTTTAGCGTTAACATCAGTCCTTCCAATGAATATTCAGGACTGATTTCCTTTAGGATGGACTGGTTGGATCTCCTTGCAGTCCAAGAGACTCTCAAGAGTCTTCTCCAGCACCACAGTTCAAAAGCATCAATTTTTCAGCACTCAGCTTCCTTTATAGTCCAACACATGACTACTGGAAAAACCATTGCTTTGACTAGATGGACCTTTGTTGGTAAAGTAATGTCTCTGCTTTTTAATATGCTGTCTAGGTTGGTCATAGCTTTTCTTCTAAGGGGCAAACATCTTTTAATTTCACGGCTGCAGTCACCATCTGCAGTGACTTTGGAGCCCCCCAAAATAAAGTCTCTCACTGTTTCCATTGTTTCCCCATCTGTTTGCTGTAAAGTGATGGGACCAGATGCCATGATCTTAGTTTTTTGAATGTTGAGCTTTAAGCCAACTACTCTCCTCTTTCACTTTTATCAAGAGGCTCTTTAGTTCTTCTTTGCTTTCTGCCATAAAGGTGGTGTCATCTGAGTATCTGAGGTTATTGATATTTCTCCCTGCAATCTTGATTCCAGGTTGTGCTTTACCCAGCCTGGCATTTCACATGATGTACTCTGCATTAATAGGACAAATGTAAATATTTCATAATAATTTTTACAATAAAGATGCTGTTATAATGCTTGAATATGATATCCAAATTTCAGTGTGTTTCCAATCTAAGTATTGCTTTAAAAATTATCGATAGTTCCAGTGTTTCAGCCTCAGCAGGGCAGTTTCCTCAAACTGAAACTAATTAAGGAAAAAACTTTAATTACTCAATAATGATTTCCTAATTTAACACACTGTCTATAGAACTAAAAATATGAAAAATCTTGATTACAACTACATTAGTGGTTTTATTGAAATGAAGGCCAAAAAAGTGTGACGTAAATACAAAACACATTGTGTATTATGTACATCATTATCGTATTACTCTTCAAACATCACGAAACCATCAATGGACCACCCTTATTTATCTTTTATTGTCATTAAGAAACTTATTTTTCAAGGTAGGAGAAGAGAACATATTTTATTTAACAGTTTGTTAGTTTGATTTATGGCTTCTATATGGTGTATGGCCCCACCCTGAACAAGCCTGATCTCTTTGTGTAACTTCTACGTGTTTTGACTTAAGAGTCTGTGGGCCTCCATTTCTGCTCTTGGCCGAGATTCCACAAATGCTTGAGGGAAACCTACCCCACCCCCTATTTCTTAGAAAAAAAAAAAAAACACAATGTTCATGACTGTAACTTTTTTTTTTTTTTTTTTTTTTAGTAAAGGGTAGGGACTTCCCTGGCAGTCCAGTGGTTAAGACTTCGCACTTCCAATGCAGGGGTCTTGGTGTTCCATCTCTGGATGGGACACTAAGACCCCACTTACTGTGGGGCACAGCCAAAAAATTTTAAAAGTGGAAAAAAAAAGAAAAGCGCAAACATTGAAAAAATCTACCTCTCCCATCCACCTCATTCCTACCTCTGCCTGCAAACCCTTTCCTGCATAACCATGTTTTTTAATTTCTTGTATTTTGTACACAAATAAAATCATATGTAAATATGGCTTCTTATCTGCTCCCCAAGTGTTCACATGCTATGTACATCACTCTTTTCCTACTTAATATTGAAGACATGTTGGAAATCTTTCCATATTAGCATACAGGGAAGTTTCTCAATCTCTGTAAACAGCTGTATAGCATCCATTAGTTGAATGTACTGCATATTACTATTTAGTCCCATGTTAATAAGGACATTTGATTTATTTCATAACTGTTACTATGATAAACAAAACTACATTGAGTAAACTTCTACACTTATCATTTTTGCTTGTTTGTCTGCAAGTAAATCTGTGGGAAAAGAATGACAGGAAGTGGGATCGCAGCGTTAAGAGGAACGGCAGTGTTTCTCTATAGTAACCTTAGAGGTGAGTGAGTTCTTCATTGTTCAAGAGTGTCCTTCTTCTGGTAGCATGGTCACCATTGCTGTTCTTTCTCTACTAAATGCCAGCAACACCCTCTCATCTCAGAGGTTAGCTGGTGTGTGCCTTCTCACCTGTCTGACTTTCTCTGAGCAGCTGTCTGCCAAATGTGTCCATGGAACATTTATAGGGAATTGAGTTATGATATATCCTTTTAATAAAATATCATTTGTCCTATTAAACCTTCTTGTATGCTAGGCCCTGTTCTGAGTACTTTAAATTTAATATGCCTTTGATCTTCCTAACACTCCTATGAGATAGACAGTGTTGTTACATTTCACAGATGTAACCAAAACTATAGTTACAGTAGTTGATTGAACAGTGCATGAAATATGTAACATCATGATCTCATACTTAGATATTACTGATTATAATCCAGTATAGTGAGCTCTTTTAAATTATCCATTATTACTATTTATTTGGGGAGAAGGAAATAGCAACACACTCCAGTACTCTTGCCTGGAAAATTCCATGGATGGAGGAGCCTGGTAGGCTACAGTCTATGGGGTCGCAGAGAGTTGGACACGACTGAGCAACTTCACTTTCTTTCTTTCTATAGTTCCTTTTGGAGAAGGAAATGGCAACCCACTCTAGTGTTCTTGCCTATAGACTCCCATGGACAGAGGGGCCTGCTGGGGCTGCGGTCTATCGGGTTGCAGAGAGTCGGACATGACTAAGCAACTAACACATACTATTTATTTGGGCCAGAAGAAAGCATCCTCTGAGGTTTTTGGCTCTATGCCTAAACATTTTAGTGTGGATGATAAAATTATGCCAAATTCTATAGTAATATATATATATATATATATATATGTATATATATATGTATGTACAGACACATATATGTGCACACACACATATTTTTAAGGATTTCCTCCTTGTATGAGGCAAATGTTCTACTTTATCAACCTGTTAGTGAAACTGTTCATTTTGGTAGGAAAACATGAAGTACATGAGGTTTAATAAGTAGTTTCTAGAAAGCTGTATGGCTGTTGTTGTGTAACTGTTACTACAAGATTGTTATTGCTCAATTAGCTCACTGCAGAGGAGTCTTCTGCTGAGACTGCCATGGATCGCTGTCTGCATTGGATGGTTTGTCTCCTTAGCTGTAGGAGGAACCCAGCAGTTCCCTCTGGGGGCTCACCTTGGGGATGTTGCTATACTATGCTCTAAGAAAGCATCTCAGGTGTGATTAATGTCTTTTAGACTGGTTGAAAATGAATTTCCATAGCCTAATTTGGAAAAAGAAAACACTTTTTTTCTTGTTGATAACCTCAGAAACAACTCTTAAATATACAGAAGTATAACCACTTTCTTGAGTAGTTTGAAACCTGGTGAAAAAATCCCTTTTGATGGTAGCTCTCTCTCATTCAAGAAACCCCTCTCTTGTCTTTTGCCTCAGACCCAGCCCTTAGTTTTGTGTTTGCTGCTGCTGCTGCTAAGTTGCTTCAGTCGTGTCCAACTCTGTGCGACCCCATGGACTGCAGCCTACCAGGCTTCTCCGTCCATGGGATTCTCCAGGCAAGAACACTGGAGTGGGTTGTTTAGCACAGTTCTATAATAGCTATTTCTTGCTATTTGCCTTGGTATACAGTATTGAGCTTTCTTACCTTTTCCCCAGCACCAATACACTATAATTTATTTAGTTTATGTTTAAGATAATACTTATTTGCTTTGTAAAACCCAATTATAAAAATAAAAGGTACTCAGAATAAAAAACATGGGGACCAAAGACTCAAAGAGGAAAATACAAATCACCTCTACTCCTTCCTCCAAGAGATGCCTGTTGTTCACATAGGAACATGTGCTGTGATTGAATTATACATAGCTGTACTTGACATTTTTTAATTAACATAATGCTCTTTTACTGCTTCTCTTTGGAAAATACATTTAAAAATAGAGAAAAGTTTCAGACACCTTGAAAGTTCTGAAGAATGATAACATGTTTGAGGAGTAAGTACTTTTTCAGTTAGTTTCCTAATTAAACATTTTGCTTTCTTCATTAAGGCCCTTGTTCAAGCAGCAGAAAACTAACTCTTGCTAAATTAAGCAAAAGATGTTCTACCAGAAGAATATAGCAGTCTCATGAGATTGAAGAGAAACTGAAGAACAAGACTTTTTTTTAGCCAGACTGTGTGGCATGCAGGATCTTTGTTCCCTGACCAGATATGGAACCCACACCCCCTGCTGTAGAAGTGCAGTTTTAACCACTGGACGGCCAGGGAAGTCCCCAACAGGGCTTGTAAAAAACAGGGATTTGGCAGTCCTGGCCTGGCCTTCCTTACTTGTTTGCCCATCTTTCCTCAAAAATCAAAGTACCATGAGAAAGGGTTTTTTTCTTTCACTAAATTTAAGTCATATAAAACTAGTTAGGAGAATTCCCGAGGTCCAGTGGTGAGTCTTGTAGCTTTTGCTGCCAGGCCCTGGGTTTATTCCCTGACTGGGGAACTAAGATCCCTCAAGCCCTGTGGTACAGCCAAAAGAAAAGAAAAGGAAAAAATAAAACCTCAAAACTAGCTGGCCTTGGTGATAGACTGACTATGGGTGGAGATGGAAAGGAGTCAGGAATGACCTCCAGGTTTCTGGCTTCCATAAATATATTGCTAATGGAGGATGAAAGAAGACCAGGCTGGCTGTATCTTAAGAGGGGTTAGATGCATGGCTTGGTTGGGGACATGCTGAATTTGAAGTGCCTGGAGACATCAAAAGATGTGAAGTAGGCAACTGGATACCTGGGTTGTGCCACCGCTTTTCTATCTGCATCTCCAGCCTCCTCTCCACGCTGCCTGCAGCCCTGGGAGGCTCACCTGCAGCAAACCAGTCCCTTTGCTTTTGGCTTTAGGTTGGGTTGGTTCAATGGGGAGAAATTGCAGAGGATCAAAGGAGGAAAAGGAGTGAGGCAGGTCTTTATTTTCCTGGTTCTTCCCTGCAGAGTTTCCGGCTGACTGCAACCCTGAACCAAATGTCATTGCTCTTCTCAGACAGCCTCAGCCACCAAGCCCTTTCTCTCTAGGGTCCAGTAGTGCTCTTGCTTGTTTCAGAATACTGTGCTACTTCCAGTAATTTTCCTATATTCTGTCCACCTACTCAAATTGCACCAATCTGAGGGTGCAATTTGAGTGATACTCTCATTTCCAGGGTCCTGGCTGATACATATGTTGTTATTTATTCACTAAGTTGTGTTCAACTCTTTGTGATCCTGTGGACTGCAGCATACCAGGCTTCCCTGTCCTTTATGATCTGCTGGTGTTTGCTCAAATTCATGTCCATTGAGTCAGTGATGCCATCTAACCAACTCATCCTCTTATGCCCCCTCTCCTTTTGCCTTCAATCTTTCCCAGCATCCAGGTCTTTTCCAATGAGTCAGGTCTTCGCATCAGGTGGCCAAAGTATTGGGGCTTCAGCTTTAGCATCAGTCCTTCCAATGAATATTCAGGGTTGATTTCCTTTAGGATTGACTGCTTTGATCTCCTTCTAGTTCAAAGGACTCTGATACATCTTCTCTAGCACCACAGTTCAAAAGCATCTGTTCTTTGGCACTCAGCCTTCTTTATGGTTCAATTCTCATATTCGTACATGACTACTGGAAAAACCATAGCTTTGATTATATGGACTTTTGTTGGCAAAACGATGTCTCTGCTTTTTAATACATTCTCTAGGTTTGTCATAGTTTTCCTTCCAAGGATCAAGCAGTTTTTAATTTCATGGCTTTGGTCACCATCTGCAGCGATTTTGGAGACCAATAAAATAAAATCTGTTACTGGTTCCACTTTTCCCCCATCTGTTTCCCATGAAGTGATGGCACCAGATGCCATGATCTTGGTTTTTTGAATGTTGAGATTTAAGCCAGCTTTTTCATTCTCCTCTTGCACCTTCATCAAGAGGCTCTTTAGTTCCTCTTTACTTTCTGCCATTAGGGTGGTATCATCTGCATATCAGAGGTTGTTGATATTTCTCCCAGCAGTCTTGATTTCAGCTTGTGAATCATCCAGCCTGGCATTTCACATGATGTACTCTGCACATAAGTTAAATAAACAGAGTGACAGTGTACAGCCTTGTTGCACTCCTTTCCCAATTTGGAACCAGTCAGTTGTTCCATGTCTGGTTCTAACTGTTGCTTCTTAACCTGCATACAGGTTTCTTAGGAGACAGGTAAGGTGGTCTGGTACACCCATTTCTTTAAGAACTTTCCACAATTTGTTGTGGTCCACATAGTCAAAGGCTTTAGTGTAGTCAATGAAGCAGAAGTAGATGTTTTTCTGATATTCCCTTGCTTTCTCCATGATACAACTAATGTTAGCAATTTGATCTCTGGTCCCTCTGTCTTTTCTAAACCCAGGTTGTACATCTGGGTTGTACTGCTGAAGCCTAGCTTGAAGACTTTTGAGCATAACCTTGCTAGCATGTGGTGTTTCCCCAGTGGCTCAGCCGTAAAGAATCCACCTGCAATGCAGGAGACACAGGTTCAATCCCTGGGTTGGGAAGATCCCCCAGAGAAGGAAATGGTAACCCACTCCAGTATTCTTGCCTGGAAAATCCTATGGACCGAGGAGCCTGGCAGGCTACAGTTCATATTGCAGGTCTTCACAGAACCAGTCAACTTCAGCTTCTTCGGGATCGGTGGTTGGGGCATAGACTTGGATCACTGTGATGTTGAATGGTTTGCCTTGGAAAAAAACTGAGATCTTCGTCATTTCTGAGGTTGCACCCAAGTACTGCATTTCAGATTCTTTTGTTGACTGTGAGGGCTACTCCATTTCTTCTAAAGGATTATTGCCCACAGTAGTGGATATAATGGCTTTCTGAGTTAAATTTGCCCATTCCCATCCATTTTAGTTCATTGATTCCTAAGATGTCAATATTCAGTCTTGTCATCTCCTGCTTGACTTCGTCCAATTTACCTTGATTCATGGATCTAACATTCCAGGTTCCTATGCAATACTGTTCTTTATAGCATCAGACTTGATTTCACCACCAGACACATCCACAACTGAGTGTTGTTTCTGCTTTTGCCCAGCTGCTTCATTCTTTCTGGAGCTGTTAGTAAATGCCCTCTGATCTTCCCCAGAAGCATCTTGGACACCTTCCAACCTGGGGGGCTCATCTTCTAGTGTCATACCTTTTGGCCTTTTCATACAGTTCATGGGGTTCTCCAGGCAAGAATACTGGAGTGGTTTGCCATTTTCTCCTCCAGTTGACCACGTTTTGTCAGAACTCTTCACTATGACCCGTCTGTCTTGGATGGCCCTGCATGATGGCTCGTAGCTTCATTGAGGTACACACATCCCTTCACCATAACAAACAAGGCTGTGATCCATGAAGGGAAATAGATGTGTACAGAATTCACAGCACAGGTGTAAGGCTGGAGATGTACTTTGTGAATCACCTGTTTTTAAAAATAACAGAAACTGATGTGGATTACATTAAATTCCTTTGTGGGGAAGTGCAGTCAAGAAGTGGAGAGTGTTTAGGACTGAGCTTTAAGAAATTCTGTCTTGCCTCTCACTGAAACAGGGCAGTGGAAAGAAGAACCTGATGAACAGAGACTCCAGGGACCACCCTGGGAGGGAGGCACCAAGTCTTGACCATCCACTGTGGCATCACACAGCAAAAGAGAAGAAATTCACTAAAGGGAAGTCAGAATGACATTAAAATGGTAGAATGAATGCTTGGAGGCTGGATGCAACACACGCATATACACCTATACAACCATTATGCAAACATACCTACATAAGTTTATTGAAATGGAATACACATATTTTTGCTCTGTCAACAAGATTAATTCTCTTGTGTGAGTGGCAGAAAATCCAAAATGGTAATAATATAAACAAGATAATTTATTACTCTATTATGTAAACGAAGTTTGGAGGTAACTCAGGGCTGTTTTAGATAGTACGCATGGTGTAGGGATCAAGGTTCCTTTATCTTGTGATTCCACCATCCTCCTAGTACAAGTTCTACCTCATGGTTCAGGATGGCTACTTGTGGTTCAGTGGTCTTGTCTGCGTTCTAGTCAGCAGGATGGTTTTCAGATATTGCACACAACACATGTCTCATTGGCCAGAACTTGGATATATGACCATATCTACTGGTGAGCTACTGAGAAATAGCTTTGCTTCAAATGACCATGTGCCTAGCTTAAAACCAAGAGTTCTAATATAAATCAAGTAGGCTGGGACTTCCCTGGTAGTACAGTGGATACGAATCTGCCTGCCAACCCTGGGGACACAGGTTCCACCCCTGGTCTGGGAAGATTCCACATGCCAGGGAGCACGCATCACGCCCGCTGAGCCTGCGTGCTGCCGCTACTGAAACCTGTGCACCTAGAGCCTGTGCTCCACAAGAGGGGAAGCCACCGTGGTGAGAAGCCAGCGACTGCAAGGAGAAGTGGCCCCTGCTGGCCACAAGTAGAGAGAGCCCACGCAGAGCAACAAAGACCCAGTGAAACCAAAAATAAAATAATAAATAAATAAATTATTTTTTAAAAAAAGGAAATGGAGACTGGAAATTGGGACACCACTAGTGGTCTCTGCCAAACATGTTATTATACAATGTATTTTCATTTTCATTCAAAAATTGTCCCACTTTTGATGACTCTTGCCAGCCATAGTTATTGTATAATATTCTTCCATGTATGTACTATGTCTTCTAATCCAAAACACCCATGAAAAACATTAGATAACATCAAGGATCCAATACATGGCTAGTGCAGCTTAGGAAGATTTTTTAAACGAATTTGGCTTGTCCACATATCTTACTACATTAGCTATATTAGTGAACATCTTTCAGCTAAGTGCAGCCTGGCTGCAAAAGCATGCCTCCTGAAGCCAGTTCTGACTGTAGAATTTTTAAATTCATGGGCACTTTTTACACCCCGCTTTAGGCAGATGTGAGCATGCACATGTTACCCCTGGCTACACATCAATTTCTAGACAGGAATAAACTACCCATTGCTTCTATTTCTAGGAGGCATATGACGCTGTGGTGAATGGGGCCATAAATTTCTGCAGGAGATGGAAATCCCACAGTAGGCACTCATCACCATGTCTTTGGACTGCCTTTTCCCATAACAAATATGGTCAATTTTGTTTATGGGGACGATAGGGAAGGTAGTCATTGGCTCAAAGAATTTGGCTCTTTAAGTCAGAGTAAAGCAAACAACAATTTTCTTATGCAATGTGGAATAGAAACAGTTTCAAAGTCCAGCCAAGTGTAGATTGGGAAGGTAATAAGGTAGCGAGATTTTTCTCATTACAGTGGATCTATTTACTTCTTATGTAGGCATTTCATGGCTTAAGGGATCAACAACAATCTGTGGCAAATTGTCTTCAAATTCTAAAGTTATCAAACCCTGTCTTGCTGCTGCTGCTGCTGCTAAGTCGCTTCAGTCGTGTCCGACTCTGTGCGACCCCAGAGACGGCAGCCCACCAGGCTCCCCTGTCCTTGGGATTCTCCAGGCAAGAACACTGGAGTGGGTTGCCATTTCCTTCTCCAATGCATGAAAGTGAAAAGTGAAAGTGAAGTCGCTCAGGCGTGTCGGACTCTAGCAACCCCATGGACTACAGCCTACCAGGCTCCTCTATCCATGGGATTTTCCAGGCAAGAGTACTGGAGTGGGGTGCCAACATGGCAAAGAATGTAGCATGGTGAAAGAGGCTTGTAATAAAAACAGTATTTAGTACATAAGAATTTTGGTAAGAAGCAAATGAAACTATGAATGACAAATACCATTATCAACTTTAGACTGCTCCACCAGTATTATTTTAATCATCTTCTTGTGTCATGGCTCCAGCCCCAATGTTATTATTTAGCCAGCAGGAGTTAACATGTATTAGTCTGATATAATTATTAGGTCCCAGAGAGTTCTAGGTTATTAGTCCCAAAGGTGCTATCTTAACCAGATGGCCAAAAGGTTGTGTGCAGCTCTGTTCAGTGGGAGAATTAGTGAGTCATCATGTAATTCTACCCGTTTGTGTGGGTAGAAAGTTGTTTAATTTGAACCTAGCATCAGCAATTACAGATATCTCTGGAACATTTTTAAAAGAACCTAATAATTCTCTAAGATTATAAAACAGTAACAAAAGTTGGATAATACCAGTGTTACTTTGGTTCCTGCTAAGTTCTGTCTTCTTACAACATTGCTCACTGGTGACAATAGTTGAATAGGTTATGATGCCTAATTATTATTGACTTTGTATCTCCATGTAATAGCTTGCCACATGCTGACTTGCTAACCAATCCATGATAATACCATTGTACACAGAGTAACAAGTAGAATGATTTCCCCATATGTTACATAGAAAGGATCTTCAGAATTTTTTTATGAATAAAACAGTGAAACTGCTGATAACTGTCTTAGTTATCTTCTGTTGTATAATAAGTCACCCCAATCCTAAGAGACTTTAAAGTATTCTTGTGGGTCAGGAATCCGAGCATAGCATGGTTGCTTGCCTCCAGGTCTGTCAGGAGTTTACAATCAACTGTCAGCTGGGGTTGTGATCTCATCTAATAGCTCAGCTGGGGGTAGTGCTGGGGCCCACCATAAAGCTCACTCATGTGGTCATCGGCAGGCCTGAGTCACCTGTCATTAGGGCCTTTCCATGGGGCTGCGTCATGACATGGAAGCTGGCTTTTCATGGGGCCAATGAGAGAGAGAGAGAACCAGAAGCTAGTCTTTTATAATTCAATCCCCAGAGTAGCATGTTATCCCTTCTGCCATATTTCGTTCATTAGAAGTGAGCCAATAAATCCAGTCCATAGGACTGGGAGGGAGTAAACAAGGGCATGAATATTAGCTAGTGGGAATCATTAGGGATTATCATAGAGGCTTCTTACAACAATGGCATTGGAGTTTTGTAATTTTGAAATAATTATTTGGCAGATGGTCTTCAGTTTAATAAATTATTTTGTTTTTACATAGTAGCTAATGTTGAATATTTGTTAATAAAGTGAGGTTAGATATCTGCTGATAATTTCCTAGAATGTGCTTAATGTCAGCTCAAGTTTTATGATCTACTTGGAGGCACTGAGCCTGTAAAATCTACATAGTAGTTTTTATAGGTTCATTACAGTTCATCTAGTAAATTCTCTTTCAGTAAATTAATTAGTAAACTAATTTCTATGCCTCCCATTTTTTAATATTTATTTTTTTAATTGAAGGATAATTGCTTTACAGAATCGTGTGGTTTCTGGCAAACATTAACATGAATCAGCCTTAGGTATACATATGTCCCCTCCCTCTTGAACCTCCCTCCCACCTGCCTCCCCATCCTGCCCTCTATGTTGTTACAGAGCCCAGGTTTGAGTTCCCTGAGTCATATAGCAAATTCCTATTGTATGCCTCCCATTTTTTAAAAACTAATGAGCAGAAAGTATATTTTACATGGTGAGAATTTGGGTTATTGTATATTTGGCATGACTGGGCTAAATGTTACTCATGATTTCTAAACGTAAAACGTGTGTGTGTGTGTGTGCGCGCACACATTCATGACTTGAATCTCTAGGTGCTTATATCAATTAGCAGCAGATACATTATGATAAAATCAACCAATATCATTTTCTTTTTGCCTAAAGGACTTTATTTAATATTTCTTTTAATACAGGTCCTCTAGCAATGAATTTTCTCAGTTTTTATTTATCTAATGTTTTCTTTGAGTAAAGCATTCTAGCATGACAATTTTCTTTCAGTATTTTAAAGATATTGTCCCAGACTGTTCTGACCTGCATGGTTTCTGATGAAAAGTTTGCTGTCATTCTTATCTTTGTTTTCTGTACATAGTATTTCAAATTTTTCCGGCATTTTTTTAAATGTATATTATGCTTGGAGTTTGTTGAGATGTTCAGATCTGTGGATTATCAGATCAGATCAGATCAGTCGCTCAGTTGTGTCCAACTCTTTGCAACCCCATGAATTGCAACACGCCAGGCCTCCCTGTCCATCACCAACTCCCGGAGTTCACTCAAACTCACGTCCAACAAGTCAGTGATGCCATCCAGCCATCTCATCCTCTGTTGTCCCCTTCTCCTCTTGCCCCCAGTCCCTCCCAGCATCAGAGTCTTTTCCAATGAGTCAACTCTTCACATGAGGTGGCCAAAGTACTGGAGTTTCAGCTTCAGCATCATTCCTTCCAAAGAAACCCCAGGGCAGATCTCCTTCAGAATGGACTAGTTGGATCTCCTTGCAGTCCAAGGGACTCTCAAGAGTCTTCTCCAACACCACAGTTCAAAAGCATCAATTCTTCAGTACTCAGCCTTCTTCACAGTCCAACTCTCACATCCATACATGACCACAGGAAAAACCATAGCCTTGACTAGACGAACCTTTATTGGCAAAGTAATGTCTCTGCTTTTGAATATGCTATCTAGGTTGGTCATAACTTTCCTTCCAAGGAGTAAGCGTCTTTTAATTTCATGGCTGCAGTCACCATCTGTAGTGATTTTGGAGCCCAGAAAAATAAAGTCTGACACTGTTTCCACTGTTTCCCCATCTATTTCCCATGAAGTGATGGGACCGGATGCCATGATCTTCGTTTTCTGAATGTTGAGCTTTAAGCCAACTTTTTCACTCTCCACTTTCACTTTCATCAAGAGGCTTTTGAGTTCCTCTTCACTTTCTGCCATAAGGGTGGTGTCATCTGCATATCTGAGGTTATTGATATTTCTCCTGGCAATCTTGATTCCAACTTGTGTTTCTTCCAGTCCAGCGTTTCTCATGATGTACTCTGCATGTAAGTTAAATAAGCAGGGTGACAATATACAGCCTTGACGAACTCCTTTTCCTATTTGGAACCAGTCTCTTGTTCCATGTCCAGTTCTAACTGTTGCTTCCTGACCTGCATACAAATTTCTCAAGAGGCAGATCAGGTGTTCTGGTATTCCCATCTCTTTCAGAATTTTCCACAGTTTGTTGTGATCCACACAGTCAAAGGCTTTGGCATAGTCAATAAAGCAGAAATAGATGCTTTTCTGGAACTCTCTTGCTTTTTCTATGATCCAGCGGATGTTGGCAATTTAATCTCTGGTTCCTCTGCCTTTTCTAAAACCAGCTTGAACATCAGGAAGTTCACGGTCCACATATTGCTGAAGCCTGGCTTGGAGAATTTTGAGCATTACTTTACTAGTGTGTGAGATGAATGCAATTGTGCGGTAGTTTGAGCATTCTTTGGCATTGCCTTTCTTTGGGATTGGAATGAAAACTGACCTTTTCCAGTCCTGTGGCCACTGCTGAGTTTTCCAAATTTGCTGGCATATTGAGGGCAGCACTTTCCCAGCATCATCTTTCAGGATTTGGAATAGCTCAACTGGAATTCCATCACCTCCACTAGCTTTGTTCATAGTGATGCTTTCCAAGGCCCACTTGACGTCACATTCCAGGATGTTTGGCTCTAGGTCAGTGATCACACCATCATGATTATCTGGGTCGTGAAGATCTTTTTTGTACAGTTCTTCTGTGTATTCTTGCCATCTCTTCTTAATATCTTCTGCTTCTGTTAGGTCCATACAATTTCTGTTCTTTATCAAGCCCATCTTTGCATGAAATGTTCCTTTGGTATCTCTGATTTTCTTGAAGAGATCCCTAGTCTTTCCCATTCTGTTGTTTTCCTCTATTTCTTTGCATTGATCGCTGAAGAAGGCTTTCTTATCTCTTCTTGCTATTCTTTGGAATTCTACATTCAGATGTTTATATCTTTCCTTTTCTCCTTTGCTTTTCACTTCTCTTCTGTGGATTATAGTTTTCATTGAATTTGGAAAAATTTTGGTCATTATATCTTCAAATATCTCTCCTCCCCCTTCCTTCTGAAACTCCAACTACACGTTCATTGGACTCCTTGATGCTGCTTACAGTCACTGATACTATGTGTGTGCCCAAGTATGTTTATCTTTTTTATCTCCGATTCATGGATAAGTTTTCTATTGCTGTGTAACAAACGACCACCAGCTTTGAGGCCTAAAATAACACTGACTTATTAACTCACGGTTCTGCAGGTCAGAAGTCTGGCATAGTATATGTCTGGATTCTTTGCTCAAGATCTCACATGGTTGAAATCAAGGTGTTAACTGGGGATGAGGTTCTCATCTGAGGCTAGCATCCTCTTCCAAGCTCACCAGTTGTTGACAAAATTCATTTTCTTGGGGCTGTAGAATTGAGGTCCCCATTTCCTTGCTGCTTCTCAGCTCATTGCTGGTCTTTGCAAGTGGAGGCTGCCCACACTCCTTACCACATAGGCTTCTCCACTGTCAAGTCAGCAGTAGTACTTTGGATATTTCTCCTGCTTTTGATCCCTTACTTCCTCTTTGTGACTATCCAGAGAAGCTCTATGCTTTCAAAGGCCTCTCATCCTCAGGTCAGACCCACCTGGATGATCTCTCTTTTTTTTTTAACATAATCTGTATCCTCATGCTTAGTCACTCAGCTGTGTGTAACTCTTTATGACCCCAGGGCCCATAGCTCACCAGGCTGCTCTTTGCATGGGATTCCCCAGGCGAGAATACTGGAGTAGGTTGCCATTTTCTACTCCAGGGGTTCTTCCCAATCCAGGGATTGAACCTGCATCTCCTGCACTGGCAGGCAGATTCTTTACCGCTGAGCCTCCTGGGAAGCCCCATCTGTATCCTAGAATATAACAATCATCAGAGTGGAATCCATTATATTCCTTGTCTTGTGGATTATATTACATGCACATACACAAGACACAAAATCTTTGGGAACATTTTAGAATTCTGCCTAGCACAGATAGTTTTACTGCTGTTTCTTCAACTTTAGTTATCTTTTCTTCTGCAGCATCATTCTTGTTATCAATCTCATTTAGTATATGTTCCAATCAGACATTGTATTTTTTATTTCTAAAAGCATCACTTAGGTCATTTAAAAATCTTCCATTTCTTTCCTTGTAATGGTCATGTTTTCCTCTACCTTCTTGATTGGAGACCACATTTATAAAAACTGTTTCAACATCTTTGCTAATTCCACCATTTTCTTCATTTCTGGCTCTATGGTTTTTTAATACAAATTTCTCTTGGTTATAGATAATATTGCATGCTTCTTTGCAAGCATGGTGATTTATGGTTAGAAATTGGACATTGTGAATTTTACATTTTTGAATGTTTGGTTATACTGTATATTTTAAATTGTGTTGGATTTTGTTTTGGCACACAATTAAGTTACTTGGAGTCAGTTGGATTCTTTCAACTTTTTGCCTTTAAGCTTTGTCAGGGCAAATCCAGATTTGCTTTCAGTCAGGAAATAACTTAGCCTTCCTGCTAAGGAGGTACACTCTTGATGATTCTTCTTAATGCCCTATGTATGAAAAACTTTTCCACTCAGGCTTGTACAGCAAAAACCATTCCTAGCCCTGTGAAAGTACAGGGAATTGTTATGCCTTCTCATTTCCAGTGGGTCTTTTCCTTGCCTTGGGTAATTTCCTTTCACACAAGAGAACAGTAGAACTCACCCAAATACTTGAGGGTATTTGTAGAGTTCCAGAGCTCTCTCTTTCTCAGCAACTCCCTTCTTTCTGGTAATTTGTCTTGAAAATTCTACTTGCCTTGGCCAATATCTGCTTTTCAGCTCAACAAGACTTCTGTGGTCTGTTTGGGTTCCTGTTTTTACTTTTTTCTGTACTGCAGCCTGGAAATTACCTCCAGGTAGTATGGTACAATTGTAGGGCTGACCTTGTTTATTTCCTTTCTTTCAGAGGTCATGGATCTGCTCTGCCTGTTCTCCAATGTGTGAAAATAGTTGTTTTATATATTTTTTCCATTTTTTCTACCTATTTAAGATGAGAGAATAAATATGGTCCCTGTTATTCCATCTTGGCTCATAGTGGAATATTTATGATGAAACCAAAATAAATATAGAATTTTACTTTTAAGAACTTTTAGAGTATAGCATGATCTTCATTTTAGGTCTAATTGAACTGTAATTAGTCTACCTTTCAAATATAAAGCCTGTATTAATTATTAAGATGTAGTTGCTTCTCTGTGTCTTGAATAGTGAGTTCACATAGGAAGAAGGTATTCAGGAGGTTTTTGAAAGAGTAGGAGAATGTTAAGAAGAACATGGAAGAAGATACAGTGTCAAGGAAACTGTTGGATTGGCTGGGTTCTTTGATTCAGCAAGTATTCCCTGAACAAACATTTTTGTGTAGTCCCTCTTATCCTGGCTTTCCCACCGGCTGGAGCAAGCCAAAGATCAAGTGCAGCCCCGTATGGCTAGGACCTTTGGACTCCTGGGTGCTTCCTCTCTATGTGCTCAGGAACAGCTGTGACTGCCTCCCTCTTTTCGTCCTTTGGATGCCATTGTTAAAGGTCAGCACCATCCTTAGATCCAGGCGAGATGGTTTTGTGTCCTGAGCCCTGTGCTTTCAACACCTGTATTTCACAGATACAGAAAAATAAGTTTATTAAAAACACAATATCCTGTCACTGGGATCCAGAGCTCAGCTCTGATGTAGTACTGTGTATAACATCATACATCTACTCTCATGCTGTTCAGGACCCAGGTAAACACTTATCCACAACTCGTGCCCAAAGTGCTTTTAGGCAACAGGTGATGGCATCTGGGTATCCTGAAAGTCTGTGTTTGATTATAGTAGATGTTAGAGATCAGTGCTGCTTTGGCATGAGGATTTGAGTAGCAGAGATGTGTAGTAAAGAGAAGACAGATTAACTGTTGAGAACCTCCTGTCAGATAACTTGAATGTAATAGGTTCTCGCACAGGGAAAGATCATTTTCCAGTTGTGCTGAGTGCTCATGTCCTTGCTTTTCCTCATGTTCCAATCTGTGGTTCCAGAGCATAGGTCACAGCAATTGCATACGGTAGCCGAGAAATAGTTTGCAGTATTTATTCATATTGTTTTAAAATTTGTTTATATGTAGGCCTAAATGTAACATGAGTAAAATGCAATACCAGTTCTTTACACTGTTGACTAAATGGTTACTAAATACTAGAACATTGTGCCCATTTGAGTCTTGCAGGAAGCAAATGCCAATTCAGAGTCGGGAGTGCAAGAGATTTATTTGGGGAGATGCCTGTGAAAGGCACAGGGAAGAGGAAGCAGGAGTGGGCAGGAAAAGCCTTTGGACCACCAAGTAGATCTAACACCTGTGAAAGGAGAGAGGAAAATAAGGAAATTTGGGTAGAAAGAGTCTTAGACTTCAGTACAGCTCAGAGAAAATCTTGACCAGCCCAATAAAAAGTAAATTTTAGTTTTACCTGAGCCCTTGTTCCTAGTGGACTTCCCTGGTGGCTCAGATGGTAAAGCATCTGCCTACAATGTGGGAGACCTGGATTCAATCCCTGGGTCAGGAAGATCCCCTGGAAAAGGAAATGGCAACCCACTCCAGTGTTCTTGCCTGGAAAATCCCATGGACAGAAGAGCCTGGTGGGCTACAGTCCATGGGGTCACTAAGAGTCGGATAGGACTGAGCGACTTTCTTTCTTTTGTTCCTACAAACATTAAGATCTGCGGAGTTTACATTTCTCTCAGAGCTAAACCTCTTTGCCTGGCCTGTTTTTTTATGCCCACTTTGTTGTTTCAGAAATCTGATTCTTAACTTTAACTTGTCCCAATTCATTTAAAATGTGCCAGCGCCCCTTATCCTGGCCCAGGCTGTGTCAGATGGATAGAAGGAGGGGCAAAATGGGAGGAATCAAATCTCATGGCAGTGGGGGCGGGGGTGGCGGGCAGAATGAAAAGACTGGTAGTATTTGGTGTAAATTTTGCCGAGATTGAAACTAGGAAGGAAGAGTGAATGTTATAAGGCAGGAAAAACATATTGTCTTCAGAGAAATTGAACACTGAACTTAATGACAGCCCACAACTGATATAGTGAACTTTTTATCTTAAAGAGAAAAGTAGTGTAACGGAGAAGGAAATGGCAACCCACTCCAGTGTTCTTGCCTGGAGAATCCCAGGAACGGGGGAGCCTGGTGGGCTGACGTCTATGGGGGTCACACAGAGTCAGACACGACTGAAGTGACTTAGCAGCACTTAGCAGCAGTGTAACGGATCCACTCTTAAGACACATTTGCAAGTGTTGTTTTAAGGTGTCAAACAAATCAGTGCATGCTAAAAAATATTAATAAGAAACCTTGAGCTCATTCTCAAGATTTGCATCAAATCAGACCCACCTGGCTCTGTTACTGTTTTCAAAAGGCTAAATGCTTGGCAGACAGTCTAGGTATTTGCGGAAATTTTAGAATTGCATATATTAGAGCAAACTGGTTGTCTCCAGAAAGTGGCTCTTATTGGGAGCACTGAATTACTATGTTACTGTGCGAATGAATATAAAATAATGGGTGCAGCATCCAGATGGCAGCCCTTACAAACTGTTTGCGTTTGGAATAGTCACTTGACCTCTCTGTGCCTTGGATTCCTCATCCATAGCAGAGGGATAATGATAGCTCTTATCTCCTTTAGACTACGGTGATGATGAAATGAAATTATACATGTGAATAAAACACTAGAATGGGCCCTGGCACCTACCAACCTTTCAATAAGTATTGTTTATAATGATTGTTTCTTTATCCATCGTATTTGCTCCCTTCCATGGATTAATTATACTTCTAAGCTAAGCTGGCTGTCTTGCAATATGTGTTCATTAGAAAAGTGTTGAGTGGATCAGTTCAAACTTATCACCTCTACAAATTACTAAAATAAAACAGCTCGAGGATCCTGTGATAATAGCAGTAGATCACCCTTGCAGCAAAAGATGAGGTGAACGAGGGTGCATCATCCATTTAAATCACTGCCATCAATCCACCACAGAAGTTTTGAAATGATTCTTCTAAAGGGCATAAAAAAAAAGAGTTTCTTTTTCATGCCTGTTCTTTACATATGCTACAGATGCTATGAAAAACAAGGACAAGAAGTGGGAGGTAAGAGTTCTTAGATGAGATTTAAGATATTACTTGCCAAAGAGTTTTGGTCTGGATTTCTTGTATTTCAAAATTGTGTTCCACAGGTCTCCATAGCGACATCTTGAAGTCGACTGAGTGGCTGATGAGAAAAACACATGGTTCTCTCTGACACTCTAGGGCCTCTGCTCTGCTACTATCCACCATTCACCCCCCAAAACCAAGGAGCCACAGGACCAGAAATCTATATATTCCTTTGGAATTCCCAATTGGTAATAGCAACAGGGAATATGGGAATTTGCAGGCCTTGAAAGTAGCTTGAAATCATTAAATCGAATTCTATTTGACCCGGTTAGATTTGCTGAGATTTCTTTCTTCCATTCTGGCCGACCTCACTATGGATTAGAAACCATAATCTCTCCCATTTTCCCCCAGGATTCAATTCTGAATATTTTTCCTTCTTGAGATGCAGACCTTGGAGGACTAGACTTAAGATATGCAAGTCCATCCTTGCTAGCTTCTCAGCCCACCTTTGAGTTCCATGTCTGAAGAATTATTCTCTCCTCAACACTGGACATTTCAAGGGAGAGGGAGCTCGCCACCAGGAAATGGCCTCATCCATTATGTCTGAGGATAACCCTCTATCTGAGAAGACAGCTTGGGGGAGCACAAAGGTTCCTAAGACAAATTTCACCGCCTCCAGCCCTCACAGAGGGTAGTGTGCCATTTGGAAGCACTGCCACCATGAGACAGGCCTCAGCTCTGAAAATGCATCTCTTCAGTCTTTTCCAGGCTCAACATCCTGGGTTCCATCCACTTGCTCATTTATCAAGGTTTGGAATTTTCTCCCTCTTCTCTCACAATTCTTAAATTGCTTTGGGGCCACTTGCCTCTAAAAGTGAGGCCTCTGGAATGAAATCCTTGACTCCAGGTGTGTTGTGACAGAGCCAGGTAGATAAATGATAACCAGTGAGGCAGATTATTTCAGCTCAGGAAGCTTGCAGAGAAATCCTATACTATAGACTATATTCAGTAAGTACTTTTGTCTGTTCTTAGGATGGTTAAGGTGTCCAGGCAACCATTTTCATTTTCCTGCTTTGAAGTTCCAGGAAGAACTTGACTCACCTACTATAAGCCTCTCACATTTCTCTTTCTCTATCCTGGCTGCGCTGGGTCATAGCTGTGGTGCTAAGTTACGGGCTCTTAGCTGCCACATGTGGGCTCTTAGTTGCGGCATGCAGGGCCTAGTTCTCCGACCAGAGATTGAGCCCGGGCCCCCTGCATTGGAAACACTAGCCTCTCTTATTAAAAAATTTCCCCATCTCCCCCAAATCCTGCGTAAGAATCCAAACGCTTTGTGCTATAGGAAAACTGACAGAACTGGCCCCCAGGTAATAAGATATTTTCAGGAGAAATTTTTTATGAACTTGGATTCTTGCATCTTCCTATACTTAGAAAAGCACTAAAGCATTCAAAAGAAATCTGTTTCTCATGACTAGTAACAACATTCTGCTGAGATACATGCTTGGTTGCACATACCTTCTTCACCAAAATCACATTTATACCAACCTCCCCCCTTGTTATTGGAGTATAGTTGATTTACGATGCTGTATAAGTTTCAGGTGTATGACAAAGTGATTCATTTATAACATACATATTTATATATCCATTCCTTTTCAGATTCTTTTCCTGTAAAGGTTATTACAGAATACAGAGTAGAGTTCCCTATGCTATACACCAGGTTCTTGTTGTTTATCTATTTTATATATAGTAGTGTGATATCTTAATCCCAAACTCCTACTAATGTATTCCTCCTCCTCATAGTAATCTGTCATCGACCTACACTCTTAATATTTTTCTAATTTTCTGCAAGTATGCCAAACTTCAGTAGACAAGTCTATTTGAACATTTATCTTGCATTGACAGTTACAACTTCAGTGGAGTTGTTGCTCAGCTACAACCTCTGACAAGCTTAGGAATACACACACGCATGTGGGGAGTGTCATTAGCCACACGAGGACATGCCACATGGTTTCTGTAAAGCCGTGGTGAGTGTACTTATGTGACCTAGGGGTTCATTTGCAATCACCATTAACCAAAATAATGAGGCAACGTCTGCATACCCTGGAGGGTCTAACAGAAGAGTTAGAGGTTTTCAAGGGCTGCAAGTGAAAGAATTCCAGCTGCTAAAAGGCTTGTGATTTGAAAATGAGAATGCAAGGTATTTGTAGGGTTTTTGTTTGTTTGTTTTGTAACTTCAGACTCGTTAGGATTTTTAGAGCCAAGATGTATATGAACTCTTTTGCTGAAATCAAAAAGAGTCAGTTGGACTGAAAAGTAAGCTAGGTGACTGAAGGGCACTTCCTCACCTCAAATAGAAATAGGGTACTTTTGTGTATGTATACTCATGTTTGCCTGACAAATAGGTAAGACCATTTATATCTTGCCTCTCATTAATCACTCCCTGGTAGAAAATGTCTTACTCAAACAGAAACAAAAACTTCCCTTTGGGGAGATGATTCTATGTTTCTAGGTATTAGCAATGGTCTCATCAACTGTCCTATAAATCCTTTAGCCCATCTTGACTATTCTGGGTACCAGTGGCAGTACCATGCTTTGATTGAATATCTCTGCCTTAACCTAGAATACTTCTTTATCTCATTTGGATGACCATGAAGGTCATGCCATGTCCTTGCTGTCTTTGGGTGTTTCCTTTTAAAGAAAGATGGTTAGAGAAGGTGACCTTCTGATACACTACTCATGGTTTAACATGAGGCACCCTAGCTGTTTTCTGTGAAATAAGCAACTTTCCCAAACAATGACCCTTACTCATCATTAAGGCTTTCACAGGGAGGTAAAAGCACCCTTTCAAGTTAAAAATAGGTTAACTAAATTTGCCAACTGCTCATTTTAGTGTACTGTATTACTGTGCAATTTGAAAGGTAGACACAGTCTCATGGCTTACAGCAAAGAATTTGCTTGAAGGTTACAGATTTTTTGATGGGTTATAAATGGGATTTCACTCACAGGGGCAAATCTCTCTTGTAATCCTGAATGCATTATTTTTTAAAACTGTACAGTTACTTTATGCACAATAGTTTTGACATTTTATCAGCATGCAATTAAAATCCCTTTGTCTAAGGTTCTGGCTCTAAACTCTTGAATAGATAGGAGCCAGAATGAACTGTGTTATGCGTTTCAGAAAGAGGAAAGAAATTAATCTGACAACTGGTGCGGTTCCATCCCCAGGAGGGAGTAAGCAGCGCAATGCTGCTCTCTGTTGGGCCACTGCGGAAATACACAGGATGCACTTTGTCTGCCAAGAAAGTCTTCCCGAGGAAGTGTCTCCAGTCACTTGCCTGGGAATAGTTTGGCTGATTATTCAACACAGAGACTTTTCTTTCAGCCAAAGGGCAAGAGAAACCCAGTAAGCTAAGTAATAGAGCAGAAAACAAAATATGTTAAAACTCCTCTGCTGGGAACTGAATGCTTCTATCTCCCCAAATTCATATGTTGAAGCCCTAATCCCCAGTGTGATGGTATATGGAATGGAGTCACTGGCAAATAATTAGCTTATGAAGGCACAGCCTTCGTGAATGGGATTAGTGCCTTTATGAAACAACTGTTCTCACCTATATTGTAAATCGGCTGTTTGTTTCATGCGTGTATGCTCAGTCGTGTCTGACTCTTTGCAACTCCCTGGACTGTATAGCCCTCCAGGCCCCTGTCCATGGGATTTTCCTGGCAAGAATACTGGAGTGGGTAGCCATTCTGTTCTCCAGGTGATTTTCCCGATGAAGGGATCAAACCCAGGTCTCTTGCATTGGCCTGCAGGTTCTTTACCACTGAGCCACGCGGGAATCCCCAAATCAACTATATTCCAATATAAAATAAAAATTCTTTTTACATGTTCTTTTTGCATTGATTTAAATGATCACAAGATTTTTCTGCTTTATTCTGTTAATGTGGTGTAGCACATTTATTGATTTGTAATTGTTGATTCATCATTGCATCCTAGTGATAAGCCACACTTGATCATGGTATATGATCCTTTTATAATGCTGTTGAATTAGGTTTGTAAGTATTTTGTTGAGGATTTCTCATTCAGTTGGTACTGTGATCTTAGACTTCCCAGCCTCTAGAACTGTTAGAAATAAACGTGATCTGGTCCTGGCCAATGAAATATAAGAGCAAGTCAAGGGATGGGGGAAGTATTTTTCCTCCATGAGAAGAACAAGAGATGCAGGAGAAGAAAGCTACATTTGCCTTTTCATCCCTCCCTGCTTATAGAGCTGGTTTGTGAGGCTGGGCTGCCTGGGACCTGGCAGACATCTGGAGACAAGCAGGTTTTAATTCTCTGGATGAAACCACTGAGCTGCCAACCACCCTGGAAAAGCAGCTCTAAACTTCTTGTTCCTTATGGTTTAAGCTCCCTTTGGTTGACTCTTCTGTTCATTAGCACTGAGTATGTTTCAGCCAGTACAGATGGTCTAAAGTATGGGCAGGAGATAATGCTTCCTTACTACACAGCCTACAGGAGTATTGGAACTAGCTGACCTACCTTCTGTTAATTGTCTTCGTTGCTACATTGATTGTTCAATGACCTAAGAGCCCCAAGGATCACGGCTCAGTAAGACTCACGGATATGTAAAAGCAGGCTGTATCTCCAAGCTGAAGCTGACTTCTGAAATGTGGTTTGAACAGCACCAAAATCCTCCACTCAGCATATAAAATAAAATAAAATGAATGTCCTTATATCTTGCTTTCAGGTTTGAAAGTCTATTGGTAGAGATTTATTTTCTTAGGATCTTGTCTTCATGCTGCTGCTGCTGCTGCTAAGTCGCTTTAGTCATGTCCAACTCTGTGTGACCCCATAGACAGTAGCCCACCAGGCTCCACCGTCCCTGGGATTCTCCAGGCAAGAACACCAGAGTGGGTTGCCATTTCCTTCTCCAATGCATGAAAGTGAAAAGTGAAAGTGAAGTTGCTCAGTTGTGTCCAACTCTTTGTGACCCCACGGACTGCAGCCTACCAGGCTCCTCCATCCATGGGATTTTCCAGGCAAGAGTACTGGAGTGGGTTGCCATTGCCTACTCCGTTGCCTTCATGAGTCTTTCCTTAAATTACACATTTTCCTGTACAGAGACTAGTATCTTACACTCTTATTAGCTCACATGTTAACTGAGATGGGGAAACAGAAGGCAGGAACAAAATGAACAGTATTTTAGGATCTATGAGTTGGTTAGGATCTTTGAGATCACCTGCTTTCATACTTTCCTTTCATAGATGAAAAATTATGTGGACCAGAGAGGTTCGGTGGTTTACCCAGTTAATCTCCACCTTAGAGCCAGAACCCTGGTTTCTAAGCTTCCAGTCTGGGGGACTTTATACTCTCCTGCCATCCTCAAATTAACTGTGTGAATGGCACACTGGCACATATTAAACACCTGGAGGAACTTTGCTGCAATTTCTATATGTGGGTCTGGAGTCTGTGGGTTTAAAACTTCATTTGAATAGGAAAGATTGTTTTTGCAGCATGAGAAGAGCTGATGGACCCTGGAGGGAGCAGACATATAGCCGGTGGCCTCAAGAGTTTGCTGAGGTCCAAGCCTGCTCTTGCTCTCCATCTACTAGAAAGGGCAGTTCTCACTAGTTCTGCCTCCATTTTTACTTAGCTGGTAGATTAAACAGGTTTGTTTTTAATAAACAACCCATTTAACATTTTGACATTTGTTAGCCCATTTTACCAAACATGTTGTATTGACAATAGCATTAAGTTCTTCTGAGATATCTGTTTCTGAGACTTATCATATTAATCACTGCTATGTATGTTTATTGAAGTTTTAGAGCCTTTATGGGATCTTCAGACAAGAGTGTTTCTCAAAATGTTAGGTCATATTATTCAGACATATTCTTATATTTTTGTCAAGCATTTAAGGATCTATAAAGAAATGCATGTACCATTTAAAGAAAGTGTGACTTTCAATTTTAAAACAGCAAGAATTTGTTGAAACATCAACAGTAATCAATCTCTGCTTTAGACATGCAGTTTTTAAATATATTATTTTTCAAAATGGCTACATTTGTGATTATTTTTGTTGTTTGCTTTTGCAAAGACATACCTATCTACAGTCCTTCAATTCCAAACATTTATAAAACCATAAATTCTGGAACAATTTCTGTGTTCTCTTGCCCTCTGCTGGCTAAATTGAGACCTTTTTTGGAAACACGTCCATCAGATACCTTATGATCACCAATGTACACCCTCTGACCTTCATTTTTAGGTCCTTTTGGTAAAAGTCTCCTTAATTTTTATGCCAGAGGTAAGAATCTACCTTGAGGCTCCATTTCTCATCAAGATACCCATGACCTGATGGTTCCAGCTCAGGACACATGTGCATTCTCAGCCATCTTTCTTATTTACCTCTGCATCCTTTGATTAGCACCTTATTGTATACTGGACTATTCCTGACTCGTCTCTACTGCATAATTTAACAGATATGTCAGTGTGTAAATATAAGCTGTATCATTCTGTCTTGGTTATTAATTGCTTGGTGTTTGTCTTGTTTTCCGAGTGTGACTGTCAATTCTCTAGGCCTTCATCCCCATCAACTGAATTTAGAAGAGGCCTCAGTCATGGAAATCAAGCCTTCACACATACTCTAGACTTGCCTGGAGTGATGCAGGAACCCTCATTCTGGCTGTGACCTGCCTTCCTGGGCATCCCCCAGTCTCCTTGCACTGCTCAAGATGGACCACACACACTTGGATAAGATCAGCCCTTCCCTGGAGAGCTCAGTGGAGGAGCGTGAATCAGCTCACCATCTTAGACCTGATTCCCCCCTCTCTCCTGCTGGTGGTGAACCCCAGCTGATGTTATTTAGGTTCTTAGGTTCTGCTACCCCGCTGCTCTCTCTTCTCTTCTATCCAGTTCTCACAAGTCTGATGTTCCGGGGTAGACTCTGAGTGACTGCTGCTCTGGATTTCTACTTTCCTATTTACATCTAAATTAAAATTTGCATTATTCTGTCTCCTAGTTATTCTGAAGGTACAAGCTTTTCTCTCTCTCTGTATTAATCTGTATCTTTTTTTTCCCCAGCAGGAGGGTATATGAGTAGGTTTGAATTTGGGTGGCTGGCATTATTTTCCTGTGGGAAAGCTGCAGAAGTTCTCTTTTGATTTCTTCTTTATTGTTGTGTGTGGTTTTCTCGGTGAGCTGAGTGAGAATAGGGGAGGAGAGAAAGACAGAGTGTGAATAGCTGTCTAGAGGAGCAGGAGGCTGAAAGGCAGGAGTGTGACTGCCCATGAGCACAAAGGTACTGCTTGAGGTTTGTGGTAATAAATGTAAAGTAAGACCAGTCAGTATGATCATGGGCTTTTCTCCAACGACGTTCAGTTCAGCTGCATCCTGTTGTGGTTTTGCCAAATGAGTACAAAGAAATGCGCAGATAGGAGGAAAACTTCAAAGCTCTCCTGTGAAGGACAAAAGTAGAGTTAAACAAACAGGGAGACACACCACGTTCTTGGATCAAACAGCACAGTGCCAGATGCCAGTTCTCCTCAAGCTAATATGAACATTTATGATGACTGTGTTAAAAGTGACCTTTTCCCCCCAACTGGAATCAGAAAAGCTGATTCCAAATAAGAATACTCAGGAAAATTCTGGAAAAAAAAAAAAGCACACTGAACAAAAAGATATGAACAATTTGTTCAAAAAGGAAAAAAAAAACAAACAAACAAACAAACAGAAAATGTCCCTTATGTATCTAAACAGCTGCTCAATCTTGCTTATATTAACAGAAAATTAAATTATAACTGTTTTAAAATACAAACGCTCACCTATCTGACTGGCAAAACTCAAAACGTTTGATAGTACCCTCTGTGGGTGAGGCTGTGGAGAAACAAGCATTCTCATAATTGCTGGGAGTTCAAAATGGTCCACCCTCTATGGAAAGTAATTTGGAATTAACTGATACAGCTGCACATGCATTTGCCTGTTGACTTAGCAGTTCTATTTTTAAGAGTCTCTATAAATTCATGACTATGTGCAGAGACTTATTCATTCTGCCCTTGTTTATAACTGCAAAAGACTATAAACAATCCAAATATCCATCAATAGAGAACTTGTTACGTAAAAAATAGAAAAGCCGTTAAAAAAAAATGGCTCTCTTTTTAGGAGCTTGCTTTTGCAAGATTCAGAACCAAGATTAGATAAGTAAATAACAGGTATAGAGCCCTACCTTTTGTATAAGGAAATAAAAATGTTTGCTTATTTTTGCCCAAAACAAAGGTCATGGAATAAATACAAAATTAGTAGATAAGAGAGAAATTAAAACAGTAGCTGGCTCTCAAAGAGTTAGTAAATATGATCTCCTAGAAGGAGCAGGAGAAAGGGACCAATAAGACAGAGGAGGAGGTTGCTGCTGCTGCTGCTAAGTCGCTTCAGTCGTGTCCGACTCTGTGCGACCCCATAGACGGCAGCCCACCAGGGTCCCCCGTCCCTGGGATTCTCCAGGCAAGAACACTGGAGTGGGTTGCCATTTCCTTCTCCAATGCATGAAAGTGAAAAGTGAAAGTGAAGTCGCTCAGTCGTGTCCGACTGTTAGCGACCCCATGGACTGCAGCCTACCAGGCTCCTCTGTCCATGGGATTTTCCAGGCAAGAGTACCGGAGTGGGGTGCCATTGCCTTCTCCAGAGGAGGAGGTTACACTTCTCTAAATATAGTGAACAGTGGAAACAGCTTACAAATGTTAAAACTAATAATAAAATAAAATGAAAGAGGAAAATAAAAGCAAACCCTAACATTGAAAATAAATAAATTTCATGTGAATAACTGATTGAAGGACCATGTATGTTTCCTTGTTGAGCGTCCACTTGTGAGCTTTCCTGGTAAGGCTTCCTCTTCATACTATAACCATGGAAAGCTGTGGAATTTGTACAGCTTGCCTCAATTTACTGGTTGCTTTCTGTTTTCTATCTTTTCCAACTGAATAGTCAGCTCCATTGGGTGGGGGTTGGTATTTGTTTTGTTCACTGATGATCCAAACAGCTCACACTGTTTGGCATATGGTAAGAACTCAATAAATATTTGTTGAATGAATTAAGCACTTTGTGGGCAATGAAGCCATTTCTTTCTCTCTCTCTCTTTTTTAAAAAATTTGAAGTTTAATGAAGACCTAGTGTATAGCACAGGGAACTCTAGGAGTACTGTGAAATGGCCTATATGGGAAAAGAATCTAAAAAAGAGTGGATATATTTATATGTATCACTGACTCACTTTGCTTTACACCTGAAACTAAGATAACATTGTAAATCAACTATATTCCAACTTTTTAAAGACAAAGAATTTAAAAAATTTTTCAGTAAAAGCATAGAAAATTGAAGTATAGATAATTTACAGTGTTGTGTTAGTTTCAGGTATACAGCAAAGTGATTCAGTTTGTGTGTGTGTATATATATATGTATCCTTTATATATATGTATTTTTTCGGATTCTTTTCCATTATAGGATAAGATATCGAATATAATTTCTTGTGTTTTAGAGTAGTTCCTTATTTCCCCTCTGTTTTATATATAGTAGTCAGTTCAGTCACTCAGTCGTGTCCAACTCTTTGCAACCCCATGAATCGCAGCACACCAGGCCTCCCTGTCCATCACCAACTCCAGGAGTGCACTCAAACTCATGTCCATCAAGTCGGTGATGCCATCCAGCCATCTCATCCTCTGTCGTCCCCTTCTCCTCCTGCCCCCAATCCCTCCCAGCATCAGAGTCTTTTCCAATGAGTCAACTCTTCCCATGAGGTGGCCAAAGTATTGGAGTTTCAGCTTTAGCATCAGTCCTTCCAATGAACACCCAGGACTGATCTCCTTTAGGATGGACTGGTTGGATCTCCTTGCAGTCCAAGGGACTCTCAAGAGTCTTCTCCAACACCACAGTTCAAAAGCATCAATTCTTTGGCGCTCAGCTTTCTTCACAGTCCAACTCTCACATCCATACATGACCACTGGAAAAACCATAGCCTTGACTAGACGGACCTTTGTTGGCAAAGAAATGTCTCTGCTTTTTAATATGCTGTCTAGGTTGGTCATAACTTTCCTTCCAAGGAGTAAGCGTCTTTTAATTTCATGGCTGCAATCACTATCTGCAGTGATTTTGGAGCCCAGAAAAATAAAGTCTGACACTGTTTCCACTGTTTCCCCATCTATTTGCCATGAAGTGATGGAACCAGATGCCATGATCTTAGTTTTCTGAATGTTGAGCTTTAAGCCAACCTTCTCACTCTTCTCTTTCACTTTCATCAAGAAGCCTTTTAGTTCCTCTTCACTTTCTGCCATAAGGGTGGTGTCATCTGCATATCTGAGGTTATTGATATTTCTCCCAGCAATCTTGATTCCAGCTTGTGCTTCTTCCAGCCCAGCATTTCTCATGATGTACTCTACATATAAGTTAAATAAGCAGGGTGACAATATAC
Organism: Bos indicus; assembly: GCF_029378745.1. NCBI lineage: Eukaryota > Metazoa > Chordata > Mammalia > Artiodactyla > Bovidae > Bos > Bos indicus. The sequence goes on along the minus strand of NC_091763.1, from coordinate 56,271,094 downwards.
AGCCTTGACATACTCCTTTCCCGATTGGGAACCAGTCTGTTGTTCCAGGTCCAACTCTAACTGTTGCTTCTTAACCTGCATACAGGTTTCTCAAGAGGCAGGTCAGGTGGTCTGGTATTCCCATCTGTTTTAGAATTTTCCACAGTTTATTGTGATCCACACAGTCAAAGGCTTTGCATAATCAATAAAGCAGAAATAGATGTTTTTCTGGAACTCTCTTGCTTTTTCAGTGATCCAGTGGATGCTGGCAATTTGATCTCTGCTTCCTCTACCTTTTCTAAAACCAGCTTGAACATCAGGAAGTTCACGGTTCACATATTGCTGAAGCCTGACTTGGAGAATTTTGAGCATTACTTTACTGGCATGTCAGACGACTGCAATTGTGCAATGAGTGCAGTTGGAGCATTCTTTGGCATTGCTTTTCTTTGGGATTGGAATGAAAACTGACCTTTACCAGCCCCGTGGCCACTGCTGAGTATGCCAAATTTGCTGCCATATTGAGTGCAGCACTTTCCCAGCATCATCTTTCAGGATTTGAAATAGCTCAACTGGAATTCCATCACCTCCACTAGCTTTGTTCATAGTGATGCTTTCTAAGGCCCACTTGACGTCACATTCCAGGATGTCTGGCTCTAGGTCAGTGATCACACCATCGTGATTATCTGGGTCGTGAAGATCTTTTTTGTACAGTTCTTCTGTGTATTCTTGCCATCTCTTCTTAATATCTCCTGCTTCTGTTAAGTCCATACCATTTCTGTTCTTTATCGAGCCCATCTTTGCATGAAATGTTCCCTTGGTATCTCTAATTTTCTTGAAGAGATCTCTAGTCTTTCCCATTCTGTTGTTTTCCTCTATTTCTTTGCATTGATCACTAAGGAAGGCTTTCTTATCTCTTCTTGCTATTCTTTGGAACTCTGCATTCAGATGGTTATATCTTTCCTTTTCTACTTTGCTTTTCACTTCTCTTCTTTCACTGCTATATATAAGGCCTTCTCAGACAGCCATTTTGCTTTTTTGCATTTCTTTTCCATGAGGATGGTCTTGCTCCCTGTCTCCTGTACAATGTCACGAGCCTCTGTCCATAGTTCATCAGGTACTGTGTCTATCAGATCTAGTCCCTTAAGTCTATTTCTCACTTCCACTGTATAATCATAAGGGATTTGATTACGTCATACCTGAATGGTCTAGTGGTTTTCCCTACTTTCTTCAATTTAAGTCTGAATTTGGCAATAAGGAGTTCATGATCTGAGCCATAGTCAGCTCCTGGTCTTGGTTTTGCTGACTGTATAGAGCTTCTCCATCTTTGGCTGCAAAGAATATAATCAGTCTGATTTCGGTGTTGACCATCTGGTGATGTCCATGTGTAGAGTCTTCTCTTGTGTTGTTGGAAGAGGGTGTTTGCTATGACCAGTGAATTCTGTTGGCAAAACTCTATTAGCCTTTGCCCTGCTTCATTCTGTACTCCAAGGCCAAATTTGCCTGTTACTCCGGGTGTTTCTTCACTTCCTATTTTTGCATTCCAGTCCCCTATAATGAAAAAGACATCTTTTTTGAGTGTTAGTTCTAATAGGTCTTGTAGGTCTTCACAGAACTGTTCAACTTCAGCTTCTTCAGTGTTACTGGTTGGGGCATAGGCTTGGATTACCATGATATTGAATGATTTGCCTTGGAAATGAACAGAGATCATTCTGTCGTGTTTGAGATTGGATCCGAGTACTGCATTTTGGACTCTTTGGTTGACCATGATGGCTACTCCATTTCTTCTAAGGGATTCCCACGCCGGCTGCGACGGACTGCGCAGAAGCGTGGCCGAGAGGAGCTGCCCCTCACCCAAGGTCAGGGGCGGCGATTGAGAATGCCAGGCTGCGATGGCACAGGAGTGGCCTAGAGGAGCTACCCCACATCTCAGGTCAGGGGCGGCAGCTGAGACTAGCTACCGCATGTCCGAGGTCAGGGGCGGCAGCCAAGAGGAGCAACCCCACGTCCAAGGAGCGGTGGCTGCGGGGGCACAGGAGGGCCAAGAGGAGCTACTCCACGTTCAATGTCAGGAGGGGTGGCTGTGAGGAGATGGCCCTCCTCCAAGGTAAGGAGCAGCAGCTGCGCTTTGCTGGAACAGCCCTGAAGAGATACCCCACGTCCAAGGTAAGAGAAACCCAAGTAAGATGGTAGGTGTTGCAAGAGGGCATCAGAGGGCAGACATACTGAAACCATAATCACAGAAAACTAGCCAATCTGATCACACGGACCACAGCCTTGTCTAACTCAATGAAACTAAAGCCATGCCCGGGGGCAACCCCAGATGAGCGGGTCATGGTGGAGAGGTCTGACAGAATGTGGTCCACAGGAGAAGGGAATGGCAAACCACTTCAGTATTCTTGCCTTGAGAACCCCATGAACAGTATATAGTAGTATGTATATATTAATCCAAAACTCCTAATTTATTCCCCACCCCCCAGCTATCCCCTTTGGTAACCACAAGTTTGTTTTCTATGTCTGTAAGTCTGTTTCTGTTTTGTAAGTAAGTTCATTTAAATCATTTTGTAATATTGCACATATTAGTGATATCATATGATATTCGTCTTTCTCTGTATGACTTCACTTAATAAGATAATCTCTAGGTCCATCCATGCTGCTGCAAATGAAAGAAGCTGTTTCTTGGATGTTCTTTCTTTAATGCTCCAAAGCTAGTAGTAGACTAGTACAGGAATTGCTAAATAAATATTTTTGTCTGGGCCCAGATGATTTTAGCATATTTCTGTCTCCAACTATATTTCTGTCCTCATTGTTGCTATTCATGTCTGGCCAATAGCCCAGGACCCCATCACTGGGGCTTTATCTGCAGTTGGCAGTCCCCAGCAGCCAAGACATTGCCCAGCTTCGTGCTGTGTGACTGTGGCCCAAACTCTAACGATTTACTCTTTCTCCTTTTGTGTACAAGCTTCCAGCTGAGCTGCTTTGCAGATATTTCAGAAGTATGTCTCCAATTCTTTCTAGTCAGCTTATAATGACCAGCAGTGAATGTTTGGGATTTAGAAATGTCTCTCTTTTTCAAATGGCATTATACAAATGAAGACATTTCTTTTAGTAGGTCAAATTCCATAATAAACCCGATAGATCAAACTCTCACTAAGAATAGCATCAACCTTCCTACATTCCTCTCATCATTTCATTCTCTCTGTAAAATTCACTAGCAGGCTTCATTTTGGAGTCCACTTCTTAGAAAATTTTGCTTTGGGAGTGATTTGAACTAACTTGGATTTGAATTAATTTATCTTCTTGGGGCTCAGTTTCCACAATTTCAGCAACACCTATGTTTCCAAGTTGCTGGAAACGCAAGCAAATATTTATGTCAGTCTTCTAGCACAGTGCCTGTTTTGGCTGAAGAGTGTTGTTAATAAAAACAGGCCTCCTATTCCCACTAAAGATTGTAGGAAAAAGGGATTGGAAGGAACTATCAGTATATCAAAATGTGGACAGTTATTACTGTGGGGTGTTGAGATTATTGTGCTTTTTATCTTGGCATTTTAAACTTTCCTGGGCTTGTCATATCTTGTAAAATGATTATGTCATAGTTTTATAATCAGAAAATGTTAATAAAATGATCATTTTTATAACCTTTAACAGTTAAAATTTTTTTCTCTTTCCATGATTCTGTCCCATTTCTCAATAATCCACAACAAAAAATCCAACTAACTAAATGAATTCATGTTGGTTCATTTCATTAACAACCAAAAGAATTGATATGAACACACCGACCAGGACCCGAAGAAAAATCAGCCTGCAAACAAATGTGAATAAGAATGAAAACTGAGGACTTGCTCTTTGGCACAAGTGTTGGAGTAAATCAGAACTTTTAGGACCTAGTGAGCAGATGACAGGTCTTTACTAGGTTGGTGCAAATGTAATTGCAGTTTTGGACTGTGAATTTTAAATCATTATAACTAGGCTCAAACACATCTTTATTAATCAAATTAGGAACCAATGCAGTCAACACATTTTTGCCAACAAGAAATAAGTTTGTTTATTCCTGTAGTGTAAAAATCTATGCTTAGGGATTCGATGAACTCTTGGAAAGCATTTTTTTCCTCCTGCTGATTGTGGAAGCATTTTCCCTGCAAAAAGTTGTCAAGATGTTTGAAGAAGTGGTAGTTGGTTGGCAAGAGCTTGGGTGAATACAGTAGATGAGGCAAAACTTTGTAGCCCAATTCGTCCAACTTTTGAGGCATTGGTTATGTGACGTGTAGTCAGGCACGTCGTGGAGAAGAATTGGGCCCTTTCTGTTGACCAACGCCAGCTGCAGGTCTTGCAGTTTTTGGTGCCTTCTGTTGAGCATGCTTCTCAGATGCAATGGTTTTGCTGGGATTCAGAAAGCTGTAGTGGATCAGACAGGCAGCAGACCACCAAACAGGGACCATGACCTTTTTTTTGGTACAAGTTTGGCCTTGGGAAGTGCTTTGGAGCTTCTTGTTGGTCCAACCACTTAGCTGGTTATTGCTTTTTGCCACAAGTCACAATCTGATTGAGAAATGGTTTGTTGTTGTAAAAGAAGATGACACTTCAAAAAGATGATTTTTTTGATTTTCAGTCAGCTCCTGAGGCACCCACTTATCAAGCTTTTTCACCTTTCCAACTTGCTCCAAATGCCAAATGACCATAGAATGGTCAACATGGAGTTCTTCAGCAACTTTTCATATAGTTTTAACAGAATAATATATTTTTAAACAGAATCAGCTTCAGTGATCCTCTCAATTGTCAACTTCCAATGGCAAGCCACTGCGCTCCTCATTTTCAGGGCTCTTGTCTCCTTCGCAAAACTTCTTGAACCACCACTGCACTACACATTTGTTTACAGTTCCTGGGCCAAATGCGTTGAGGTTGCAAGTTGTCTCTGCTGCTTTATGATTCATTTTGAGCTTGAATAAGAAAATCACTCAAATTTGCTTTTTGTCTAACATCATTTCCTATTCATTGGAAGGACTGATGCTGAAGCTGAAACTCCAATATGCAAAGAACTGACTCACTGGAAAAGACCCTGATGCTGGGAAAGATTGAAGGCGGGAGGAGAAGGGGATGACAAAGGATGAGATGGTTGGATGGCATCACTGACTCGATGGACATGAGCTGGAGTAAGCTCTGGGGGTTGGTGATGGACAGGGAAGCCTGGCATGCTGCAGTCCATGGGGTCGCAAAGAGTCAGACATGACTGAGCGACTGAACTGAACTGATTTCCCTAGTCTAAATAAATATAAAATAAACAGGAAGTAATAAGTCATCAGCAAAAGAAAAACAAAAAACCATAAAGTAAAAAATGTGCTTTAAAATGATGATGTATAACATAACCACATTTATTTAAGAATGTATTCTCATAGCAAATGGCAAAGTTCAACAATGCAAAACCATGATTACTTTTGCACCAAAATAATATTTCTTTATTTATGGCTGTGCTGGGTCTTCATTGCTGTGCAGGCTTTTCTCTAGTTGAGGCAAATGGGGGCAATCCTCTAGTTGCGATGTGCAGGCTTCTCATTGCAGTGGCTTCTCTTGTGGAGCATGGCCTCTAGGGAGCAGGGACTCCAGTAGTGCAGCACGGGCTCAGTAGTTGCAGCTTCTGAGCTTTAGAGCACAGGTTCAGTAGTTGTGGCTCGTGGGTGTACATGACCCATGGCATGTGGGATCTTTCTGGACCAGGGATCAAACCCATGTCCCCTGCATTGGCAGGCAGATTCTTTACCAGTGAGCCACCAGGGAAGCCTGTTTTTTAAAGTGCTGGCTAACAGCATGGCCTCCATGAGCCAGAGAGGAGAGTAGGGGGTGCGTGTCTCTTGTGGAGAGCTGCACCCTCTCTCTTTGCTTGGAAGGGATCCTCTTCAGTGGCCCTTCTGTAGGGTCATGCATGGAGCAGCCAGGCTGGAAGCCCTCCCCCTTGCTACAGCCACCCTTGGTGGTCAGTTTGGAGAAAGATGTCACGGCCAGGTTGTGCATATCCCCACAACCAGATGGCTGTGTTTGCATCACTGGGTGGGGGGAGGTGGCTGAGGCCATTTATCAGAGATTGGAACCCAAGAGGGAAGGAAGTGGCTGAATTGGTGGCTGCTGCTCTTTGGACTGCTGGCCACTCCCACCTCCTGTCACTTGCAGGGGCTGTGGTCAGGGTTGCAAGAGGAGCAGTGTGGACAGAGGAGGCCTTTGTGACCACTCAGACCTTGTTCATGAGACTTCTAACCACTCCACATTTCACAACTGAGGAAATAGGAAGTGAAGGCTTAAAAGGGAGTGTGGGGCTGGCAGCTGTACACTCAGAACTTCAAAGGGCAGGTATTTTTGTCAACACAGGTTCTCCGGTTAGTGAAGATGCTGAAATGCATTTCCTGTGTGGCTCTATTTTCATAGGGTGTTGACCAGCTCACTAACTCTGGACATTTGCAGCCTGATTCAGAGGTTTGCAGCCTGAAAATCAGAACCAACAGTTCATCTCACAGTCCTGCATAAAACAAGGGTCAATTAGTTACCAACACTGATATTTATTATAGGAGAATTTATACAGAGAAGAGATGACAAGCCACCTCCATAACTCTGGCAGCACCCTCAGACTGCACAGATCAGATTAGGAAATTCATCATAGAAACAGATGAGTAGTTGCACTCATCTGTCTTCTGCAAAACACATCTAATTTTTTCCCTTTCCTTCATTTTCATCCATTTCCACTATGAGCAAGTTTTTAAATTTGTTTCCCCCTTTCCCCATTCAGCTCTTTTAAAAAAAAGAACCTGAGCAATGTTCCCAGGAAGAAAGCACCTTTCTCTGCCCAGAGCCTCCCCTGATTAGCAGGTGGAAAATCCCAGGTAAGAGCACCTGCCCATTTGGCTGTGGCTCAAAAACTGAGGTTGGGAAGTTCATGCCCATGGAAGGAAAATAACCAGTTGGATCAGTGGGCAAGAGATGAGAACATAAGTAGGCCTGAGACAAAGAAAAGGTCAGCTGTAAGTGGGTCAGGAGATCAGAGTGGACGAGTAGGCTCTGGAAGGGAGGACTGCCATAGAGAATTTCAGTTCCCGCCTCACCCTGGGGGCTGGATGACTCAGCATTTCCTGTAATTACTATTATTAAGGCCAACCTCAGAGGCCCTAGCAAGGCTGACTGCTGTTAAAACTGGACTATTCTCCTTCTGGCCTCTGGTTCATTCTAGGTAAACGTAATAGAAGGCTGATCCAGAAGGGCTGTGTAATTTATCCTGATGTTTAATGCTCTTTTATTCTTTTTTTTTTTAAACTTCACTCAATAGCCCAAACTGGTCAGGGTTTGCGTGGGCTGACATCAGCTGCTTTATCTGGTCACATTGTCACCTAATAAGTAACCTTTATTTGTGATTGCCAGGTGTTGACATTTCATGAAGACTTGACAGAAACATCGCTTTTTAATTCTCAGAAGCAGGCCACAAGGTAGGTGTTATTATCTGCATTTGCAGACAAGAAAGCTGAGACTTAGAGATGGTCATTGCTCAAGGACTCAGAGTCCAACTTGAGCCTTTTCACTTAAGTCTGTGCTCTTCACCTGTACCCTCTACCGCCTGGCAGAGATTAGAAATGGTTTACTGAGCTTAAACACAAATCAGAGGGTGATCCTGGGCAGGAGAGCGTGGAGAAAATGAAAAGCACACAGCAGACCAGGAATGTGACAAGAAGAGAAGGATAGAGGGAGGGAAGCACTTGCTACTGGTGGAAAATCAGGGTGGGAAAACCACTGCCCCTTTGTGGGCACATAAAGTCCCCCCTAGAGGTTTGTTTAGCTTGCTAACATGTCTTCAAGATGGACAGGTTCTGTTATCTTCGCTTTTCATGTATGCGTTCCATGGACTTATTACCTAGACGATCACTATTCTTCCAGCCACCAAGGGACCAATGTGTATTCAGTGTGACTGGAGAGGCATCTCTCATACTGTCACTCCATCTCCTACCCTCCCTGGAAATTTCACTCTTCAAGTAACTGGGTCAGCTGAAGAGGCTGGGCATTGTCTTCAGAAGGTTATTGTTGAAATGTGCATTTTTCCTTCAAAGTCAAGCTCCGTGAAGGCAAGGATTTTGTCTTGCTTGCCTTACATCCCTAGGAACGTAGAAAATGATCTTTATAAATGGAATTAAGAATGTATAAATAAATGAATGAAAGACATGTACAGGAGGCAGAGTGTCCCCGAAAGCCTTTGCTGATCCATTTACTTCGCAAAGTAGAAAATGGGGAGGAATGGATTGCAGGGAACATGTTAAGGGGAGGTGTGGTGGGGTAGGATTAGGGATGGGAAACTGGATCTTGGGGCCCTAGGGCAGGAGACATTGGAGAGCTGGTGGGAAGTGTCACGTCCCCAACCCACCTCCTCTCCACTTCAATATCAAGGCCTCTGTACTGTCCTCTCCCCTTTCCTTCATTTTCAGGAACAGAGTCTTGATTTACCAAAGCTTAAATCATTAGTTTTAATTCTTCTCCAGCATTTTTATGAGCATAGATATTCCTCCTTCAAGAAAAACAAAACAAAGATGAAACCTGGTTTCACTCTGTAGTTCTTTCTAAGTCATCACCCTAAGAAAACCATTGACATCATATCATTTTTCTCCTCAAAAGCTTTTGTCATCTTGTCAACAGCCTTTTGCCAAATTAACATTTTTACCTTGAGGGTACCTTTTACCTCCTCTCTCGGAAATGCTCTCCAAATGTTTATAGTTTCAAACATCCCTGTCTGCCAAAGGGGGCTTAGGCCCCTTATGACCTACCTACTGTAGAGCTGCTTTCGTTGCAATTACAGTTGGCCCTTGAACAACATGGGGGTTAATCCGTATATAACTTATGGTCAGTTCTCCGTATCCTCAACTTCTCAGCATCTGCATATTCAACCAACCACTGACAGGGTGGTACTGCAGTGTTTACTACTGAAAAATATCCTGTATAAGTGGACCCACACAGTTCAGTCCCAGTGTTCAAGGGCCAACTGTATTCTGTTGAACTTTGTTTACTAGCAATCTCCTTGCTTTATTTTTATACCAGTTGTGGCTTTTCTATCTTAAATATGTGTGTGATCTCTGACTTGGCGCTTCAGTGGTGACTGGTGTTGGGACTATCTCATACCCACAGAAAGCCTCTGGTATAAGCAGACATCACTGTATATTATGGCTGGTGTACAGCCAACATGTGATGACACTTTAAAATTCTGATTTTTGATAATATTAAGTCAAAGACAGTTTGTATTTTAGAATGCTTATTCTGGGCTATAAAGGCTTGCACGTTAGTTATTCAGTCATCCCAATATCTGGAATATGACATTCTGTCAACTGCAGTCACAGAGCTGTCCCGGACCATCCTCTCATCTAAGAGAAGAGTTGTCTTTTTTTGCTGCATTGCTGCCTGATGAATGGCTTTGCAGGATTGTTCTGCTATCTGAGCAGCTCCTACTCCAGGTATGAAAAATCTAATTTCACTCCCTAAGCCTTTTCCCCATAATGTCCCTTCTGCTTCAACAGATTCCACTCAAACACATTAAAATGGGACTCATAATATCGATTTATTATCTTAGCAATCTCAGTAAACAGGGCAGTCTCCTTGTTTTTTTTTCTTCAGAGATAAGGCAGGCCTAGCATCTTCCTTAAAAGAACATACTGTATGGCCTCATGTTACAAAAATTGTAGCTTGGTTCAAATTCCCACTGATAGTCCTTCAGTTTTTCTTGTAAGGAGATAACTTATTATGGAGAAATGATGTTACATAAATAAAATAAAGCTAGAATGTTAATATTAGGAGACAGTTCTGAACTTGGAAGCACAGTGCTGATGTTACATACTGAATTTTTCTCATCTCCTCCTTCTCAGCATCTTCATACTACTTCTCTCTGTCTCTCTGTCTCATCTTGGCAGATACAAATAGAAGGTGTGATGCAGCTGACAGCACCTGCAGAGGTCGAGGGCCTTCTCTTAGATAAAGAGATTTGGGTCTGCCCATCGTAATTCCACAATAGAAATTTTGAACCAAAGGAAACAAAAAATTCTGATTCTATGTGACATAGAATGGATGCAACCTAGGGCTGCAGGACTTGGGAGCTGAATTCTTTTTTGGGAAAATACTGTTTGTTATATTGTGATTCTCTTCTGTAGCCCTAGCCTTCTTATCTTTGAGGCTTTGTGTATGGATGGTTGGAGTAAATTAAGCAGGAAGTGAAGTCTGGTAGCAGCCTAGGAAGGTAGTTATGAGACGGGAGAGGTGACCTGCTGAGAGCTGAGCCTGGCTTCCCGCTGCTCCCTGAGAACAGACAGTGGCCAGTGCAGAGGTGGGAGCAGGCAAGTAGTCCTCAAGGATTCTCAGAGGTACCTGGAAGAAGAACCTGGTAAAAGATAAACTTCCTTTTTGTTAAACGTGGCATGAGCTCTGACCTTATTGGCCTTGGAAGACTAGCAAGGTCTGTGAGCTCTGGCTTGCCCAGAATAAACCCTGCTGAACCCATGTCCAGGAATGGGGCCATTTCCCACCTCCCTTCCACACACCCACTCACTCCTAGCTGCCTTTCATGCCACTTATGTCTCTTCCGATGGGGACTGCCCAAGTGAGAGGAGAAAATTAGAAGGTATTTTATATAAAGGGAGCAAGGAGAGTGTCAAAGACTCATGTCGAAGACTCATCTGTTTGCAGCTTGGTACCCCCAGAAGTGGCCCTGGGCACTGGAAGCCTGATGTCTGAAATCGAGTGTTCTCGCAGCATCCTGTTTCATACAGGTCAGCACCATGTTTCTCAGCTAATTGATACAGACACCACTGCCCCGCCCACCCCCGCCCCCTACCCCCGCCATCACCCAGAGGCCAGTATGAGTGGAAGGGCTATTTCTCAGAGCTCCTTCAACTCAGTGTTTTACATCATTACTCCCTGAGATGGATGGAACTTGTTAGGTTCATTTCTTTCTTTCGTCGTTCTTTCTTCTCCTCTTCCTCCCACCTTCTCTCTGCCCTCCCTTCTTTCCTTCCTGCATCCTTGGTCCTAGGAAGTTTTCTGCTCAGTATCTTTCAAGCAGTGTTGCTGCTCCTCCCAGTGCCCTGTGTACCCTGCAGTGGCCAGAAACCTGCTCCCACCATTAAAGACTTAAGAAGCATACAAGGAGTCAAGGAAGCTCAAGTCTAGGCCTCAAGGTTACTGCTTAGATCTTTTTGCCTAGAAACGATTATATGAAGACATAAAACGTTTTAACTCTATGTCCTACTATTTATTTTGAATTAAAAATCTCAATATATAGATATGTGAAATTCATGTTGATAACAGCATAACAGCCTTGGACTTTCCCCTCCTCTTTGATCAGTAGTACTCTGATATGGTTTATGGAGTCTGCTTTCCTACCTTGGAGAACAAGGATGATGTTTGTTGATTTGGAATGCTTAGGTGAGATCACCCGGGAGCCAAGTTACAGATGACGTGTAATAATTTATCTTTAGACTCCAGGCTTTGATTTATCTGTCCTCCACCCATTCCTCATCTTGCACTAATGGGACTGTAGTATCCAGGGCAGTAGGAAATGCCCTTGTCCTGACATCCACATTTTGTGTTTCTATACTATCTGTATTTTTGACAAAAGTCATTGAGGCTACCTCTTTTTGCCTAAATATTAATAGGTAGGAGCAGAAAGGTCACAGTTATGAAAGCAATATTTGGGAAAAAAGACTGATTCTGTTCATTATGCTCTTTTTGGAATCTCTCTTTTTTAGCAGAGGTGGCGGGTGGGGCGGGGGTGGTGGTGGTGGTAGGGAACCTGCGTGGCACAGCATGTGGAATCTTATTTCACCAACCAGTGATGGAACCTGTTCCCTCTGCAGTGGAAGTGCGGAGTCTCAACCACTGGACTGCCAGGGAATTCCCTGGAACCTCTTTTTGACATGGAAATGCCCATCATCTGTGATCTCAGATTCTCGGAAAGCAAGCATGGCCATGTTCTGTCGCTGACATAGATGCATTTGTTCCTAAATATTGTATCCAGTTTGGTGTTTTCCACATCCTTAGTGCTCCATAAATGGTTATTAAACACATGATTCTTGCTGCCAGTATCAGTGTTGCTTTGGAGATATTAGTTTAACAGTAGAAGGTATTAGTCATTGGCCGGTCATACAACCTCCTCTTACAATGTCCTCTTATTGCCTCTTCCTGTAATTACATGATAAATACATGGGTGTGGATGTTCATAGCATTGTTTTTTGCTCATAGCATTTTAAAAAATGATTTTATTTATTTATCTTGGGCTGTTCTGGGTCTTTGTTGGTGTGCGGGCTTTTCTCTAGTAGTGATAAGTGGGGCTACTCGTTGCTGTGGCTTCTGGTGTGTGGAGCATGCGCTTTAGAGCATGAGGGCTTTCGTACTTGCGGTTCCTGGGCTCTGGAGGACAGGCTCAACAGTTGTGGCACACAGGCTTAGCTGCTCTGAGGCATGTGGGATCTTCCTGGATCAGGGATCAAACTGGTGTCTCCTGCATTGGCAGGCAGATTCTTTACCACTGAGATACCTGGAAAGCCTGCTCATAGCATTTTTAATCCAATTTTTTCATATCCATTTGAGAATCAAAAGTCAGTTATTGTGGCCTACTTTTTACCAGGCACTGTAACCATGACTAGCACTTTATATATACATTCTTTGTAACTTTTACAGTAGTGTTGTAAGGAATGACCTTCATTTTTTCATTCATTCGTTGGTCCATTCAGCAAATGCTAGGTTCTGTGTTAGAAGGTAAAGACATCAGTCAATGAGACAGAAAAAAAAAAAAAAAAAATCTAACATTCACAATGCTTAGAAACTGAAACTTAGAGAAGTGGCTTGTAGTTAGGGGACACACCGAATGACAAGCTGGGATTTGAATCTGTGCAGTCCCAAAACTCATGCTGCCTCCAAAAAATAGTGTTAGTCGGTTACAAAGAACCCAAGAGCCAGTCATTCACAGCTTCATTTGTTTTCAAGCCTTCAGACCAATCTCATATGTTCAGTGTCATTATCTCCACTTCACAGGTGAGGAAATAGAACTTGGAGATGCTGAATAACTTACTCATGATCTTGCAGACCGACGGTTCCTGGGCCATGCTGCTTCTATCTATCCTCTCTGCTGCCTGTGTAGCAGAGAAGGTTCACAGGCCCTGCCCAGCAGGAGTTTGCAGGACAGAAGAGCATTACAACACTAAGCAGAATGGAATAAGGCCACAAGAAGAGTATAAACTAAGGGCTGTGAGATTGAGCAGGGGTTATTTTAGTCTAAGGAGTACTTGAAAACAGAGGACAAGGAAAAGCGCTCTGTTTATAATTTACAAGGTATCATATTTCAAGCAGGAAATAACATAGTATTCTAAGTAAAAACATAGTAAATAGGAGTTAGACTTATTTTACTTCTCTTTTTTGCCTAGTAAGTGTATTCATTATATAAAATTTATTGAGTGGCTGACTGGGTATAGTACTGTAAGAACAATTCATTTTCAGAGATGTTAAATTGCTAAAATAATGTGGATCTTAAAATCAATTCATTTTATTTATTTTTTTTAGTAAGAGTATGTCTTGGTCTGTGTTCAGATGTTTTAAGTAGAGAAAGTAGAGAAGGGTCATAACATATTTTCACTTTCACTGGGGTCCCAGAAGGGCTGTGTACAGTTGTATGATTTGTGTACTACACAAAGGTACCCAGCTGGGTAAAGAGGGTACTGAAATCTAGTCTGCATTTCCCATGCCCAGCAATGATCCCCAACACAAGACTGCCTCTCTCCCAAAAGGAAGGACATCTTGGTGCCTTTTAAAATTTTGTACGAGTAAGAAAAGATTGTTTATGGGTTTGCAGTGACCCTGGGTCCCACAGCAAGAGCAATAATAATGGTAAAGTAGCACCCAGGGTTGAAGGTGCTTAATATGATGGTTTTTTATCTTTCTACTGTAGACTTTAAAATACCATAGGAGTTTATTACATTCTAAATTAAATTTAAGATTAACTTAGTAATTAAGTAATAACCAAAAACATTGTAAAATCTGTTAATGAAAAATTTTATTGATTCCATGTTATTACATAAAACCAAATTGTAATGTGGGATAAAATGAAACAACTTTAATTCTCAACTACATAATATTTTTGCATGTAATTTCAGAGATTTCACAGACCATCTAAAGCCCATTTTGGACCACGGGCTTTTGGACCAGATTAGCATACCTATATTATGGTACTGAATGATTAAAAAAGAATTGACAATATAATGTGTTTATGGTATTTGATTATAGCAAATATAAACATGTAGTTGAAACCTAATACTTTCCCTATGGCTAAACACTCAAGAAGTCACCACAGTATGTATATTTACTGGTTACTGAGTCATCCATTTTGGAAGTGTTTAATTCTTTTTGAATCACTCTTCTCATTTAACAACTTTCTCTGAGAAAGTGCCTAGATTTGGGTGCTATTGTGCCATGAATACATACTTATTGTGGCTCACTTTGCAAGGTGCCTTTTATAGGCTGGATTAATGGTGAACAGGGTAATTTGAATTTATTGGATGACAATAATTTTACTTTAGATTTCAATAAGTGATGGTGGTATTACCTCCCCACTCCAGCACTCCCTAAAAATCAGATCCACAGATCCAGAGTGTCTCTGAAAGGTTCAGAGTTGTCATAGTGACCATGAAATTACGAGCAACTCCAGGGCTCATTCTCATAGAAAGGGAAGTTTCCCAGGACAATGAGTCATTATTGAAGCCGAGAATGCCTCTAAATGGCTCCCTTATTAGACCAGTCAGTGTGAGACTGTAGAACATCCATCTGGCAGTGTGGTTATCATCACTAGCCAGAGGCTGGCTTCCACATCACAGACTATGTCATGAAACTGTCATGTTAAGTGTTTATTTTCCTGGCCAAACATCATTTTTAAGAACTATTTCATTAAAGAGTTTGCTGAAAGGAGACTGACTTGGGATTTTTATCATAAGCCAGATGAAATCTGCTGTGGGTGGATGGGGTACATGTGTGTTAAGTCACTTCAGTCGCATCCAACTCTTTAAGACCCTATGGACCATAGCCTGCCAGGCTCCTCTGTCCATGGGATTCTTCAGGCAAGAAAACTGAAGTGGGTTGCATGCCTTCCTTTAGGGGATCTTCCCAACCCAGGGATCAAACCTGCGCCTCCTGCATTGGCAGGCAGATACTTTACCACTGAGCTAGCAAAGAAGCCCAGTTTAGAAACTAGCTTTTTATAAAGTTTCAATTGGTTTTATTAATATGAACATTCATATTTAAATGTGCCACTGATTTTGAAATGTTTATATATTTTGTGCGTGCGTGGTCTGTTGTGTCCAACTCTTTGCGACCCCACGGACTGTAGCCCACCAGGTTCCTTGGTCCATGTGATTTCCCAGGCAAGAATACTGGAGTGGGTTGCCATCCCCTTCTCCAGGGGATCTTCCCAAGCCAGGGCTCAATCTCCTGCATTGGCAGGTGATTTCTTTAATACCGAGCCTTCTGGGAATCCCTTTATTTATTTTACTCTCTATCAATATTTTTCTTTCTGAAGGTATCAAATAACGATGACTGATTAGACCCATTTTCTTAAATTTTTCCTTTGTCAAAAATGGGAATATTTATTCAAAGAAGACATGACTGCTAGGTGCAGGAAATGCAGTATGAGATGAGCAGGGCACATGGCAAGCATTTTGCTTCCCTGCCTGGAACAGCAGGGATAACGTGACTGCAGGAGGGGATTTTTATGTTGGAGATATTCACTATCGATGAATCAGCGGGTGGCTATTTTCCTTACCTTATACATTGAGGATCCAAATATGTTTGTTGAAATTTTACTCATTCAAAAAGTATTCAGTGAGTGTGTCGTCTGTGTCAGTCATAGAATTGGGTGGTTGGGATACGAAGATAAATAGGAGCCTCTGTGTGCTGAGTCCTAGGTCATCCATGCTTCCAGTACAGGCAAAGGTTGATGTGAGAACACGAAGAAGGGAAGAATCAGTTTTAGCTACAGGGTGGCTGTGAAGTCTGAAAATGAAAATATATTATTAAAAAAAAAAAAAAGATATATTATTTCATCCTGAATGGTAATATAAGTTCAATTCAGTTCAGTTGCTCAGTCGGGTCTGACTCTTTGCAACCCCCTGGACTGCAGCATGCCAGGCCTCCCTGTCCATCACCAACTCCTGGAGTTTACTTAACTCATGACCATTGAGTCAGTGATGCCATCCAACCATCTCATCCAATTTTTTCATTCTTCTTTCACTTTCGTAAAGAGGCTCTTTAGTTCTTCACTTTCTGCCATAAGGGTGGTATCATCTGCATTTCTGAGATTATTGATATTTCTCCTGGCAATCTTGATTCCAGCTTGTGCTTCTTCCAGTCCAGCATTTCTCATGATGTACTCTGCATAAAAGTTAAATAAGCAGGGTGACAATATACAACCTTGACGTACTCCTTTTCCTATTTGGAACCTGGCTGT
Organism: Bos indicus; assembly: GCF_029378745.1. NCBI lineage: Eukaryota > Metazoa > Chordata > Mammalia > Artiodactyla > Bovidae > Bos > Bos indicus. The sequence continues at coordinate 56,254,626 of NC_091763.1, read as the reverse complement.
TGTTCCATGTCCAGTTCTAACTGTTGCTTCCTGACCTGAATGCGGATTTCTCAAGAGGCAGATCAGGTGGTCTGGTATTCCCATCTCTTTCAGAATTTTCCAGTTTATTGTGATCCACACAGTTAAAGGCTTTGGCATAGTCAATACAGCAGAAATAGATGTTTTTTTCTGCAACTCTCTTGCTTTTTTGATGATTCAGAGGATGTTGGCAATTTGATCTCTGGTTCCTCTGCCTTTTCTAAAGCCAGCTTGAACATCTGAAAGTTCATGGTTCATGTACTGTTGAAGCCTGACTTGGAGAATTTTGAGCATTACTTTACTAGCACGTGAGATGAGTGCAATTGTGTGGTAGTTTGAGCATTCTTTGGCATTGCCCTTCTTTGGGATTGGAATGAAAACTGACCTTTTCCAGTCCTGTGGCCACTGCTGAGTTTTCCAAATTTGCTGGCATATTGAGGGCAGCATTTTCACAGCATCATCTTTCAGGATTTGAAATAGCTCAACTGGAATTCCATCACCTCCACTAGCTTTGTTCGTAGTGACGCTTTCTAAGGCCCACTTGACTTCACATTCCAGGATGTCTGGCTCTAGGTGAGTGATCACACCATCATGATTATCTGGGTTATGAAGATCTTTTTTGTACAGTACTTCTGTGTATTCTTGCCACCTCTTCTTAATATCTTCTGCATCTGTTAGGTCCATACCATTTCTGTCCTTTATCGAGCCCACCTCTGCATGCAATGTTCCGCTGGTATCTCTAATTTTCTTGAAGAGATCTCTAGTGTTTCCCATTCCATTGTTTTCCTCTATTTCTTTGCACTGATCGCTGAGGATGGCTTTCTTATCTCTCCTTGCTATTCTTTGGAACTCTGCATTCAGATGGGTATATCTTTCCTTTTCTCCTTTGCTTTTTGCTACTTTTCTTTTCAAAGCTATTTGTAAGGCCTCCCCAGACAACCATTTTTCTTTTTTTGTATTTCTTTTTCTTGGGATGGTCTTGCTCCCTGACTCCTGTACAATGTCACGAACCTCCATCCATAGTTCATCAGGCACTCTGTCTATCGGATCTAGTCTCTTAAATCTCTTTCTCACTTCCACTCTATAATCGTAGGGGATTTGATTACGTCATACCTGAATGGTCTAGTGGTTTTTCCTGCTGCTGCTGCTGCTGCTGCTAAGTCACTTCAGTCGTGTCTCTCTCTGTGTGACCCCATAGACGGCAGCCCACCAGGCTCCCCCGTCCCTGGGATTCTCCAGGCAAGAACACTGAAGTGGGTTGCCATTTCCTTCTCTAATTCATGAAAGTGAAAAGTGAAAAGTGAAAGTGAAGTCGCTCAGTCATGTCTGACTCTTCGAGACCCCATGGACTGCAGTCTACTAGGTTCCTCTGTCCATGGGATTTTCCAGGCAAGAGTACTGGAGTGGGTTGCTATTGCCTTCTCCTATGGTTTTCCCTACTTTCTTCAATTTAAGTCTGAATTTGGCAATAAGGAGTTCATGATATGAGCCACAGTCGGCTCCCAGTCTTATTTTTGCTGACTGTATAGAGCTTCTCCATCTTTGGCTGCAAAGAATATAATCAATCTGAAATCAGTGTTGACCATCTGGTGATGTCCATGTGTAGAGTCTTCTCTTGTGTTGTTGGAAGAGGGTGTTTGCTATGACCAATGCATTCTCTTGGCAAAACTCTATTAGCCTTTGCCCTGCTTCATTCTGTACTCCAAGGCCAAATTTGCCCGTTACTCCAGGTGTTTCTTGACTTCCTGCTTTTGCATTCCAGTCCCCTATAATGAAAAGGACATCTTTTTTTTATGTGTTAGTTCTAGAAGGTCTTGTAGGACTTCATAGAACTGTTCAACTTCAGCTTCTTCAGCATTACTGGTCGGGGCATAGACTTGGATTACTGTGATATTGAATGGTTTGCCTTGGAAATGAACAGAGATCATTCTGTCGTGTTTGAGATTGCATCCAAGTACTGCATTTTGAACTCTTTTGTTGACTATGATGGCTACTCCATTTCTTCTAAGGGAATTTTGCCCACAGTAGTAGATATAATGGTCATCTGAGTTAAATTCACCCATTCCAGTCCATTTTAGTTCTCTGATTCCTAAAATGTTGATGTTCACTCTTGCCATCTCCTGTTTGACCACTTCCAATTTGCCTTGATTCATGGACCTAACAATCCAGGTTCCTATGCAATATTACTCTTTATATCTTTGGAACTTGGCTTCCATCACCAGTCACATCCACAACTGGGTGTTGTTTTTGCTTTGGCTCTGTCTCTTCATTCTTTCTGGAGTTGTTTCCCCACTGATCTCCAGTAGCATATTGGGCACCTACCAACCTGGGGAGTTCATCTTTCAGTGTCCTATCTTTTTGCCTTTTCATACTGTTCATGGGGTTCTCAAAGCAAGAATACTGAAGTGGTTTTCCATTCCCTTCTCCAGTGGACCACATTTTGTCAGAACTCTCCACCATGACCCATCTGTCTTGGGTGGCCCTACACGGCATGGCTCATAGTTTCATTGAGTTAGACAAGGCTGTGGTCCATGTGATTAGATTGGTTAGTTTCCTGTGATTGTGGTTTTCAGTCTGTCTGCCCTCTGATGGAGAAAGATAAGAGGCTTATGGAAGCTTCCTGATGGGAGAGACTGACTGAGGGGGAAACTGGGTCTTGTTCTGACAAGACCCAGGGGCCTGCTCATTAAATCTTTAATCCAATTTTCTGTTGATGGGTGGAGCTGTTTTCCCTCCCTGCTATCTACCTGGGGCCAAACTATGGTGGATGAAGATAATGAAGATAATGGTGACCTCCCTGAAAAGATCCCATGCATGTACTGCCACACTCAGTGCCCCCAACCCTGCAGCAGGCCACCACTGACCCATGCCTCTGCCAGAGACTCCTGGACACCCACAGGCAAGTCTGGGACAGTCTCTTGTGGAGTCACTGCTCCTTTCTCCTGGGTCCTGGTGCACAAGGTTCTATGATATAAACAGACCATTTATTATGTATTTGCCTGTGTTTTCAGACATGCCGGCTATCTGTAAGAAGGTCAGGAAAGACTTTAAAGAAAAGATAGTTGACTAGGGTCTTGAATATCAAAAGTTCACTGGGTTTGGGGAAAGGGATTGGGAAGACATTCATGGTTGAAGGAAAAGTGTATTGGGGGAACTGTGAGTGATCTTGTTTTGCTGGAGTGTAGAAGATGAGACAGAATACATGGGTAGGAGGCAGATTTCAGAGGTTTTGGAAACCATTCTAAAGAGTATGGATTTTATACTACAGGCAGCCAGGAGCCAGTGAAGGGTGACAAGCCAGGCAGTAACATGGTTGTTCAATCAAAAAGTATTTATGGCATGTCCACTACTTTTTAGACCAGTGCCAGGTGCTGTGCTACAAGGATGAATTAGATGCAAGAAACTCAAAATATATTAAAGAAAACTATAAGCAAGTTAGTGCAAGGGAAGTCATGGATTTACTGAAATGATATCATTATTATTATATTTATTGGGGTTTCCCTTGTGGCTCAGCTGGTAAAGAATCTGCCTGCAATGCGGGAGACCTGGGTTCGATCCCTGGGTTGTGAAGATACCCTGGTGAAGGGAGAGACTACCCACTCCAGTATTCTGGCCTGGACTTTCACTTTCACTTTCACTTACTATGTTCCAGGCTTGTACTGAGTGCTAAAATGTATTGTCTGATTTAATTTTCCCAATAACCCCCAAAACACTAAGGCTTAGTGCTATTTTATAGAAACTGAAGCACAGAAATTTGGTAACTTGCCTCAGATAAGTGGTGGAGCCAGGGTTCAAATCCTAATGGTCTGACTCCAGAAGATACCCTTTTTACCACTAAGGGCTACGCTGCCTCCCCATGACAGAAACCTCTCTGCTTTCTAAGAGTACTAGGGGCCACATGAGCCATTCTGCAGAAACAGAAGTAGGATCTGGAAAATCTTCATGAAGATAGTGATGGGATTTCTCTTATGGAAGATCACTCTGTCCACTTGGAGCTGAGCAAGACCAGAAGCAAGAAGGTGATTTAGGAGGTGGGTTAACAGTTGGCAGTTATCAGTGAGAATGAGGGTAGGCTTCTCACTTGGATATCAAGGTGGATAGTGGAGCCCTTAACCATGATTCATAATGCCAAAGGAGAAACAGGTGTCAGGTAGGGGCAGAGTAGGTGTGTACATTTTTAATTTGTTGAATATGTGGAGTTTGTGGGGGCGGTAAATGTCAGTAAAAATCAGTGACTGGATACACAGTATTAGAATTTAGAAGAAATATCAAAGCTAGATATTACATTGGGTGTCATCTTTGAAGATTTAAAAACTAACAAATTTGTTAATTGATGGTATCTAATGAATCCCAGGGATGGGGGAGCCTGGTAGGCTGCCATCTATGGGGTCGCACAGAGTCGGACACGACTGAAGCGACTTAGCAGCAGCAGCAGCAGTGTCAAATCAGAGCTATTGATTCTATCTAAAAAATTGGGGCAAATATAACAAATGGGTAATATCACTAAAAAGTAAACAGTAAAGCTGGCAAAATGTGCCACCCCATTTTAAAGAAAACATGTAGGCAGGTCTTCTAGCTTCTGATGCAAAAAAAAATGGTATTGTAGCACTGTGCACACTTTTGGGTGAGGAAGACCAGGGATGGGGAGAAGGTGGATTAAGATATAAGAGGTAGAACTTCAGAGAACAAGAGTAGGGAAAGAACATTACTGAATGTTGCCTTAAGCAGATGGAGAGCACAAAAGTATAAAAGATGTTGGTTTGCTTCCTATTTTGAGAGTTCATTGATCAGCCTGAGGCTTCTTAAAATGCATGCTGAAAACCAGAACTAGGAGACAAAAGGCAAATTTGCATGGATGCATGAATGGAAATAATTTGAGACTAGAAGATACCCCCTATATAAAAAATCTGGGCTATTGAAATCAGGCCAAAAAAAAAAAAATCTTGAAAGAAATTACAGTTATAACCTATATGTTTAGAATTAAATTAACCCTATTATCATGTGGGTAGAGTACATTTTAGTCCTTTGCTCTTTAGAATATAGAGAGGGCATCATTGCCCACCCATCATGGCAGTCCTTGTTTAGAAGGAAGACTACGATTCAGGAATCATCAACCTAAGCATAATGAAAGTTAGCTACCTGAGATACCAGTGACAGAAAAATTGATTCCTCCCATTGAAAGATGTTTCAGTTACAAAAATTCTGATGCCAATTAGCAATAGCAACAAATGACCCTATTAAGAACATTAAGGGAAATACAAACTCTTAATGAGGAATGCCAAAGATGGAGAAAGAAAAGGATACTGGGGGGAAAAGCCCATAAAACACTTGTACATAATAATGGTGGGAGTGGAGGAAAGGAAATTCTCCAAAGAAAGAGTTTTAACAGGGTGTTCTTGGACAGAATTCTGTGGAGGCGGCATGAAGTGGGCAGTGGCACTGTGTTGGTACATTCTCTGAACAAAACAGCAGATGACAGGAGTGAGGATTTCAAAGACATTTTCTCTCTTAAAGCATATGGGAGTTTTAAGGGTTGTAGGGGAAGAGTTGGGGGGTTATTTTTATTCAACTCACTTTTAAACACATATAAGAATGTTAGAAATTGCCAAATGCTACCATCTTTTTAAGGGGATGATTAGATATAACATATCAGTTGGGATACTTTCAGCCCCAAGTCACAGAAATCTCCTGTTAAAATTGACTGAAATATTGAGGGACTTTATTATCTCGCATAATGGGTGGTCTAGGGGTGGTAGGTGGTGCCAGTTGCTGAGTGATTTGGTGAGTGATTCAAAAATCTCATACAGGTTCTCTCAGGGAACTCAGATGGGGGCTTTGTAACTAGAGTGGTGGGATAGTGATGGAGACAGGAGGGAAGTTTAAGAGGGAGGGGACACAGGTATACCTATGGCTGATTCATGTTGGTGTTTGGCAGAAACCAACACAATACTGTGAAGCAGTCATCCTTCAGTTAAAAATAAACTTATTTTTAAAAAGTCTCACAGGTTCTTTAATCCTTTCCTTTGGCCATTCCTTGGGGCTTCCCTGGTAGCTCAGTTGGTAAAGAATCTGCCTGCAATGCAGGAGACCCTGGTTTGATTCCTGGGTCAGGAAGATCCGCTGGAGAAGGGATAGGCTACCCACTCCAGTATTTTTGGGCTTCTCTGGTGGCTCAGCTGGTAAAGAATCTGCCTGCAGTGGGGGAGACCTGGGTTCGATCCCTGGGTTGGGAAGATCCCCTGGAGAAGGGAAAGGCTACCCACTCCAGTACTGTGGCCTGTAGAACTCCATGGACTGTACAGTCACAAAGAGTCCGACACAACTGAGCAACTTTCACTTTCACTTTTGCCATTCCTGGAATGTTAACTTTCTATGCCCTCATGGTCACAAATGACAGCATTCAAAGAAAGAGAAAACCATCTTTGCATTTGCATTTCTCTTGGAAAATCCTTCTGTAAAACCCCTCACCACTTAGACCTCACTGACTAGAATTATGTCTAAGTGTCTAAGACTAAACCAACCATTTGTAAGAGGAATCAATCACGGGATCAACGATGACCCAACTCCTGGGGCTGAGGCCGGGTTCAGCCTTTCCTGAAGCACCTGGCTACTCACAGCAGTCTGGACAAAACTGGACTTTTGTGAATTCGGGAGGGTCACCTAGTTTTGGGATAGGCAATCAATGATGTCTCGTACAAAGTAATTGCAAAAGCCTTTCTTGAATGGAATGAAAAAATATTAAGTGTTTCTTATTAATAAAGTTTGGTCTTTCAGTTTGTGTTCAGTGGCCAGTTTTCTCTTATTTTTGGTAAAATAATTAAAATGATAATTTTAGAACTATTTAATATTATTTCAGTGTGATAAACCTAGTATGGTCAGTTTAGTTTCGCTTAAGTTTTTTAAAATAGCTTTTCAGAATTCTTTTGGCTGGATTGGTTCACAGTAAATATCACTGATGATGAATGAAATTTGGCAGTTCACTCATTCTCCATAATTTAGAAAAATGCTAAGATGCCTCCAAAGTGTTGGAGAATCTGTTCCTACTTCCTACTGCTTTTCATCTGAGACTAAAAGATAGGCTTTGCAAATCCCACTTGCCACTACCTGGACAGTTTCCTGGGTTTCCCAGAGACACTAGACTCAAGAAAACAGGAGGAGTGCCAAGAAGAATTTTCAGTTACTCTGGCTTGTAACTGACTAGACCTAACTTAAGCAAAAAGAAAGAGTTTATATTTTAACAGTTCAGGGTTGTATCTTGGAACCCAGAGCAAGAATTCAGTTGAGTCTTTGGAAGTTCTGCTGTCTAGAGGTGGAGGACCACTGGGAGCTGGGCTGCTCGATCTCTTGTCTCTACTTCTCGTTATCATCCTACTTCATTCTTTTCTTTCTGCAAATGCTTTAATGTTTTTTCATGTCTGTAGTGCACAGATGAGAGTCACTTTTTACTGCTTGATATGACTTCACCTCTGCTTAAAAGACTAGTTCAGACCTTCAGTGTCTCTCAGTTCTGATTCAACTGTGGCTTAGATGAAGCATCTCATTCAAGGTCACCCAACTAGGAAGCAGTAGAAAAGGCATTTTGACTGTAGGTCTGTTTGGATCTAAAACTTGGTGACCTTACAATAAAATATGTGAGCACTAGTGAGATTTTGGGGAACAGTGCTTGATAGCTTGTTGACTCCGTCCATTTGTGTTTAGAGATGAACCTGATTTGGGGGCTTGGTACAGTTGCTCTTCTCACTGCCTCTGTCAACTCCAAGCCAAAAGAGCTTCCCTTCCCATCATTAGAGGAGTCACTTCTTTCTTTGACTTAACACAAAAGAGTATCTCATCATTACAGAGTAGCTGACAGTTTCCAAAGACCACATAATAATCTCCTTTTATTTTACAACAGTCCAGTGATGTAGTATTCTGGAATTATTTACTCCCACTTACAGATAAGGAAATGGAGGCTCACAGAGGCAAGATGATTTGCTCTAGTAGAGAGACTGAATTCCCTGGGGAGTTGGACTAGTTGCTTAGAAGACGGAGCTCCTTGATCATGTCTCTGGGGGACCCAAGTGGGCAGAGAGGGCAGGACAGCCACCGGTCACCTGGTGCTGAGCTCTCTTGCTAGATTGGGGACCCATGAGGCCAGATACTTTGTTCTCACTCACCTCTTAGTTCTCAGGTTCTAGCACAGTATTTGGTACATAGCAGATTCTTGATGTGGAGAAGGCAATGGCACCCCACTCCAGTACTCTTGCCTGGAAAATCCCATGGATGGAGGAGCCTGGTAGGCTGCAGTCCATGGGGTTGCTAAGGGTCGGACACGACTGAGCGACTTCACGTTCACTTTTCACTTTCACGCATTGGAGAAGGAAATGGCAACCCACTCCAGTGTTCTTGCCTGGAGAATCCCAGGGACCGGGGAGCCTGGTGGGCTGCCGTCTATGGGGTGGCACAGAGTCAGACACGACTGAAGTGACTTAGCAGTAGCAGTAGCAGCAGATTCTTGATGAGTGTTTGTTGAAGGAATATGAGACTTTTCTAAAAATGATAACTATTCAATATTTGAATGAACTGCCTTGAAAAGTTCGGTGATTCCTAGCACTGGCAGAGTTTAAGATGGATAAATATTTGCTTGCTAAGTTTTAAAAACTTTTTTGTGTTGGGGTATAGCTGATTAACAGTGTTATGATAGTTTAAGGTGAACAGCAAAGGGATTCAGCCATACATATCCATGTATCCAGTCTCCCCCAAATGCCCCTCCCACTCAGGCTGCCACATAACACTGAGCAGAGTTCCATGTGCTGTACAGTAGGTCCCTGTTGGTTATCCACTTTAAATATCGCATTGTGTACACGTTCATCCCAACTCCCTAACTATCCCTTCCCCTCTGTCCTTCCTCCTGGCAGCCGTAAGTTCATTTTCTAAGTCTGTGAGTCTGTTTCTCTTTTGCAAATAAGTTTATTTGTATCATTTCTTTTTAGATTCCACATGGAAGGGATGTAATGCACTATTTCTCTTTCTCTGTGTGACTTACTTCACTCAGTATGACAATTACTAGGTCCATTAATTTTGCTACAGATGTCATTAATTCATTCTTTTCAATGTCTAAGCAATATGCTGCTGCTGCTGCTAAGTCTCTTTAGTCGTGTCCGACTCTGTGCAACCCCATAGACGGCAGCCCACCAGTCTCCCCCATCCCTGGGATTCTCTAAGCAATATTCCATTGTATAAATGTACCACATCTTCTTCATCCATTCTCTGTCAGTAGATATTTAGATTGCTTCCATGTCTTGGCTGTTGTAAACAGTGTTGCAATGAATACTGGGGTGCATGTATCTTTTTGGATCATGTTTTTCTCCAGATATATGTCCTGGAGTGGGATCATAGGATCATACAGTGGCTCTATTTTTAGTTTTCTAAGGAACTTCTATACTGTTCTCATAGTGGTCTGTTTGCTAATTTTCATTTCAGTTCAGTTCAGTCGCTCAGTCGTGTCCGACTCTTTGCAACCCCATGAATCACAGCACTCCAAGACTCCCTGTCCATCAACAACTCCCGGAGTTTACCCAAACTCATGTGCGTCGAGTTGGTGATGCCATCCAGCCATCTCATCCTCCATCGTCCCCTTCTCCTCCTGCCCCCAATCCCTCCCAGCATCAGGGTCTTTTCCAATGAGTCAACTCTTCGCATGAGGTGGCCAAAGTATTGGAGTTTCAGCTTCAGCATCAGTCCTTCCAATGAACACTCAGGACTAATCTCCTTTAGGATGGACTGGTTGGATCTCCTTGCAGTCCAAGGGACTCTCAAGAGTCTTATCCGACACCACAGTTCAAAAGCATCAATTCTTCAGCACTCAGCTTTCTTCACAGTCCAACTCTCATATCCATACATGACTACTGGAAAAACCATAGCCTTGACTAGACGGACCTTTGTTGGCAAAGTAATATCTCTGCTTTTCAGTATGCCATCTAGGTTGATCATAACTTTCCTTCCAAGGAGTAAGCATCTTTTAATTTCATGGCTGCAATCACCATCTGCAGTGATTCTGGAGCCCCAAAAAATAAAGTCTGACACTATTTCCCCATCTATTTCCCATAAAGTGATGGGACCAGATGCCATGATCTTCATTTTCTGAATGTTGAGCTTTAAGCCAACTTTTTCAGTCTCCTCTTTCACTTTTATCAAGAGGCTTTTGAGTTCCTCTTCACTTTCTGCCATAAGGGTGGTGTCATCTGCATATCTGAGGTTATTGATATTTCTCCCGGCAAACTTGATTCCAGCTTGTGCTTCTTCCAGCCCAGCATTTCTCATGTTGTACTCTGCATATAAGTTAAATAAGCAGGAGAAAAGGAAACATATAAGTATCTGAATGCAGAGTTCCAAAGAATAGCAAGGAGAGATAAGAAAGCCTTCCTTAGCGATCAGTGCAAAGAAATAGAGGAAAACAACAGAATGGGAAAGACTAGAGATCTCTTCAAGAAAATTAGAGATACCAAGGGAACATTTCATGCAAAGATGGGCTCGATAAAGGATAGAAATGGTATGGACCTAATAGAAGCAGAAGACATTAAGAAGAGGTGGCAAGAATACACAGAACTGTACAAAAAAAGATCTTCATGACCCAGATAATCACGATGGTGTGATCCTGACCTAGAGCCAGACATCCTGGAATGTGAAGTCAAGTGGGCCTTAGAAGGCATCACTATGAACAAAGATAGTGGATGTGATGGAATTCCAGTTGAGCTATTTCAAATCCTAAAAGATGATGCTGTGAAAGTGCTGCACTCAATATGCCAGCAAATTTGGAAAACTCAGCAGTGGCCACAGGACTGGAAAAGGTCAGTTTTCATTCCAATCCCAAAGAAAGGCAATGCCAAAGAATGCTCCAACTACCGCACAACTGCACTCATCTCACACGCTAGTAAAGTAATGCTCAAAATTCTCCAAGCCAGGCTTCAGCAGTACATGAAGCATGAACTTCCAGATGTTCAAGCTGGTTTTAGAAAAGGCAGAGGAACCAGAGATCAAATTGCCAACATCCGCTGGATCATCAAAAAAGCAAAAGAGTTCCAGAAAAACATCTATTTCTGCTTTATTGATTATGCCAAAGCCTTTGACTGTGTGGATCACAATAAACTGTGGAAAATTCTGAAAAAGATGGGAATACCAGACCACCTGAACTGCCTCTTGAGAAACCTATATCCAGCTCAGGAAGCAACAGTTAGAACTGGACATGGAACAACAGCCGGGTTCCAAATAGGAAAAGGAGTATGTCAAGGCTGTATACTGCTAATTTTAAAGGCTAACATTTATTGAGCATTTATTATGTGCTGGGCACTGGGTTAAGTGTTCTACATGTATCATTTCATGTATTCCTCACTCCATTCCCCTGAAAGTTTCTATTATTAAACGAAGGCATAGTGAAGTGAAATGATTTGCTCAGGAATCCATTGCAAGTTGTGTGGCCAGGGTTTGAAACCCTGGAAGACTGAGTTAGAGATCTGATTCTTAGTCATGTTGTCCAAGTGTTTCTAGATGAGACAGGACTTTAAAGTAGATCACCTCTCAAGTCTTTTTCAACCTGGAGATTCTCTGATATTTTGGCCAGGAGGTTGGTGCTACCACATACAGGGAAAGCAGAGAAGGAGAACTGGTTGTATAAGGATAGAGGGATTGGTAGAGGGCAAGCTGATTTTGATTTTTTTGGTATGAATTTCAGAGGATATCCAAATGAAAAAGTCCAACAGAATCTTTATCTTGAAAGAAAAGATAATTCATACGTGTGCTGTTGCCATGAAAAGTTCTTCCAGTACAAGATATCTTAAAAATTACTGCCTTGTTGTACATATGATGTTACTTATAGCTCACAGTACTCCTCTAACACAGCCTTACACTGTATTATGGATAATACCATAGCTTTGAGAGATAAGCAACATTATCTTTTTAGAAAAAGACAACTGAACTTACTCTTACTGTCCTTTATTTGCCAGACATTTCATTAAATTGAAATGCAATTTCAGAACTGAAAGCCACAAAGAAATGTCTCCAGAATAAGAAAAAAGGCAAATAAAATATATTTTAAGGCTTCAGAGTCCTAGCTAAATTTGCCACGGTATCCTTTCTTTCTTTCTTAAAACAAACAGGGACTTCAAATTTAGCATGTTGCATTATCACCATTCCTAGCAACAAAACAAAACTTACAAACATTTAAGAAAGTAATGTAACCTGAAACATAACAATGAAAATTCAACCTAGAGGGGTGGGATGGGAAGGGAGAGGGGAGGGAGGTTCAAAAGGGAAGGGATATATATATATACCTATGGCTGACTCATGTTGAGGTTTGACAGAAAACAACAAAATTCTGTAAAGCAATTATCCTTCAATTAAAAAATAAATAAAAATTTAAAAATTACTTGATTGAAAAATATTGCTCTTTGACAATATAATTCTGCCACAGCCTTAGAAATATCAGAAAAATCTAAATCTACTGAATAATCATCAGGCAGTCAGAAACTCTAGAGACTGAGAGACACTATAAAAAAGTAAGAAGGCAAGCTTTTGTCCAGATGGACTTGTGCTAGCAGGACTGCACACACAGCCCGAGACTCCTAGGAATGTGCAGTCAGGTTCCTGTGTAACCAAGGCCAGCCAGGGGAAGCCTTGGAGTCACGTGGGCCTGGGTTTCAATCACAGACTCACTGTTTATTAATAGTACGCCCTTGGGGAAGTTTCAAAACTTGTCTAAGCCCATTTCTTCATCCACAAAATAGAAAGACTCATCTTTCCTTCCAGGGGGTGTTGTAAGAAGTACATGACATGACATGTGTGAAAAGAACCTAGAATGAAGTGTTCTTAACACACACACACAAGGGTGAGAGGAAACTTTTGGAGGTGATATGATAGATATGTTTTATGGCATTGATTAGCTGATGGTTTCACAGGTACATACTTATATCCAAATTCATAAAATTGTATACATTAAACATGTACAGCTTAAAAAAAAAAAAAAGACTTTTTATTTGTATTGGAGTATAAGCAGTTACGGAGAAGACAATGGCACCCCACTCCAGTACTCGTGCCTGGAAAATCCCATGGACGGAGGAGCCTGGTAGGCTGCAGTCCATGGGGTTGCTAAGAGTCGGACACGACTGAGCGACTTGACTTTTACTTTTCACTTTCATGCATTGGAGAAGGAAATGGCAACCCACTCCAGTGTTCTTGCCTGGAGAATCCCAGGGACGGGGGAGCCTGGTGGGCTACTGTCCACAGGGTCACAAAGCGTCAGACACGACTGAAGTGACTTAGCATAGGCAGTTAACAATGTTGTGATCGTTTCAGGTGAACAGGGAAGGAACTCAGCCATACATACACATGTATCTATTTTCCCCCGAACCCCCCTCCCATCCAGGCTGCTACATAACATTGAGCAGAGTTCCATGTGCTATACAATAGGTCCTTGTTGGTTATCCATTTTTAATATAGCAATGTGTAACATATACAGCTTTTTATATGTCAATTATACCTCAATAGTGGTTTAAAGAAAAAATAATAACCCTAAATAGTACTAGCGACAGAACCGACTTTTGGTAATTGTTCGGTCTCATCCTTTCCCCCACCTTAATTTCTTTGCCTTTAAGAAACTAAGATGTAGAGGAAATTGACTCTCTCATTGAATTAAACAATTAGTGTCTACCAGGCATACTGTGTACAGGTATACAGGTTGTTCCCTGCTAAGGTGAGGAGGGTGAATTCCAGTCCATTAGCACTCATCAAGCTGGGTGCCGGGGCCTCTCTTTCTAATTTGCAAAAAGGTGCTACATGTGTTTGTAAAGCCCCAGCATCCGATTCAGAGAGAATGAATTTGAACTATGCCGACTTTGTGACTGATGGGAAATGGACAAGTAATCAAGGGTTACGATACCTATAATTATAATGCTACTATAGGGAAGGTACTATAGAACACAGAAGAGAGACATTTAAATAAGATGGCATGAAGTGTGGGGTATTCAGAATCTGTGACTTAAAGGATGGTGGCAGGGAGCACAGATTGTGGAGAATGTTCCAGGCAGAGCAGTGACATTGAATTATTTATCCATTTATTAATTCAGTAAATACAAATTGTATAGCTACCAAGTTCCAGTACTGAACTTGAAGAAAAAAACAGTAAATAAAAGAAAAACTCCTTCCTCAAAATCCTAACATTCTGGTAGAGCAGAAGGATGATGGTAATTGAACTAGAAAAATAATAGGTAGTGGAGACGTGCTTTAGGAGAAGAATGCAGGCCAGGCAGGGGGTGGTGTTGGTGGTGGTGGGTTGGGTTGGTTTGGGTCCCTCTCCATTCTCATGTGGAGAGAGGCAGGCATAGTCAGGGAGGCATCAATTTAAGCTGAGGTTTAAATGGCAACTGTAGGAAGCTATGAGATTATATATGAGATAATCATATCAGGCAGAGGGAGAAGCTGCTACAAGTCTTAAAGTTAGTTGCTCAGTTGTGTCTGACTCTTTGCGACCCCATGGACTATAGCTCACCAGGCTCCTCTGTCCATGGAATTCTCTAGGCAGGAATACTGGAGCAGGTAGCCATTCCCTTCTCTAGGGGATCTTCCCAGCCCAGGGATCAAACTGGGTCTCCTGCATTGCAGGCAGATTCTTTACTGTCTGAGCCACCAGGGAAGCCTGTTACAAGTCTTAAGGGGTGGGGGGCGGTGAACTCTGTTTTCAGTTGGCAAAGAAGACACTTGAGGTGTGTCCGAAGTGGCATGGGAGAGAAGAGGCTCAGGAGACGAGACAGAGAGGTAGGCCAGTACCAGACCTGTGTTAGCATGGTGACCTCACAGACCTATGAGGCGTTCCATATGGCAGGAGGGAAAGGTCTGTGTTATTAGGGGAGGACAGGTGGGTTGGGAGAAACAGGCAGGAACCAGATGATGACAAGTCTTAGCTGGAGAATCTGGGAGGCATTTTTTTCTGCTTAAAGCTATGCAAAGAATTCCAAGAAAGCCAGGACTAGTCAGTCAAAGAAATCCTTCCATGTTTGTCTTTCCTACCAAGACTTGAATACCAAGTCTTATTTATGTTCCTTCCAAATCCTCAATGTATAGACCCCATGAGAAGTTAGTAAGTAAAGTAAAGTCGCTCAGTCGTCTCCAACTCTTTGTGACCCCATGGACTGTAGCCTATCAGGCTCCTCCGTCCATGGGATTTTCCAGGCAAGAGTGCTGGAGTGGATTGCCATTGCCTTCTCGAACCCGGGTCTCCCGCATTGCGGACAGATGCTTTACCCTCTGAGCCACCAGGGAAGCCCAATATGAGAAGTTAGAAGCCATCTCAAGTGTGACCACACTTTCAGATTAATGTAAAATTTATTTTTGCAATATGATGGTGACAACTGTTAGGAGAAATGTTAAACTGGGTAGGTTGTGTTTTTTAGGAAGATTCATCTTCCTCTGATTTCAAGAAGAAATACATAAGGTCAAGTTGGTAACAAATAGGTAATATTTATTTATTAGGATATTTCCTCTTATATCCGTGATCTTCATTCTCATCAACAAAACCTCAGATTTGATTATCAACGAGCTTAACTAAAAATCTTGTCTTCTAGACTCCCGTGTGACTTGGAGTCATATTTTACTAAAGTGTAATTGTCAAGATACAGGCTGAAGTCCCAGCAGAGGCAGAGTCTGGCTGGGAGAAAGCCTTTTTGTTCTGTTCCCCTTTCTTCCTGGTATTTGTATTTATTTTGCGACTTACTTGATATGGTTTGGAGTCTTATAATTTCTTCAAATATGTTGCAAAACCAATACATTGAGTTAAGGACCACAGTTCTATAAGGTCTATGGGTACATTTTTCAGGTACTTGTACTGATTTGGAACTAACTGTGGATGTAAAAAGATAGTAAGATCATTTTATCAAAAATACCTCATAGGGTTCATTATACTGAAAGTGACGTTCCATGTATGTAATGTTTCTGCCGTTTCTTGACCCAGAAAAATCTAGTCAACAGGTATTTCTCAAACATTCATTTAACACATACTATCTGTAATTACAAAGATGGCATGAGAGACAGAGATGATGAAAAAAAGGTTCTCATTTTTAGGGAGTTAATTTCATGAGATGACAGATGTGTTTACAAATAAATGTAAAACAAGTATGTATATGATGTGGTAGGCCATGACTAGGCTTGCCCAAGAAAAGCCTCTAAGTGGATGTGAATGGATGCAGATGAAAGGGGTGTGCCCCAAATGCAGGCAAAGCGCAAGCTTCAAGGCTTGGAACTGGGACATGAAACCTGGGTGATCTGGCTCAAAGAGTAGCAAAATCATTGCTTTATGAATAGAATGAGTTGTTTCTGAAGGATGAAGAGCCTGGGGTTATGGAAGGTATAGTTCTATGATCCTCCAGTCTGGGGTCATCTCACTCAATGTGGGCCAGCGCCACTGGGCTTCAGATGCACAGTCATCAGTAGGAGCTGTGTCCGACAACTTGCATCCTTATCAGGTTTACTTGCTGCTTTAGGATTAAACAAGGTAAAAGCAACCCTGAAATGTTGCCCTTTGAATAGGATGTGTGGCCTGTGGGGATGTAATAAGTGCCATAGGTGCATTACAGTTTTAAAGAGTTTTAAGAGTTGTGAGGAAAAAGAAACATTTCTGGTTGGAGGCTTCATGAAGGAAGTAGAATTTTTTTCTTTTTAAAATATTATTGAAGTATAGTTGATTTATAATATTGCATTAATGTCTGCTGTAGAGCAAAGTGATTCAGTTTTACATATATATACTTTTTCATATTCTTTTCCATTATGATTTATCACAGGATATGGAATATAGTTCCCTGTGCTATACAGACAGATCTTGTTATCCATTCTTTAAAAAAAAAAAAAATTATTTTTTATTTATTTTTTTAGGTTCTTTTTAAATTTTTTTAACTTTACAATATTGTATTGGTTTTGCCATATATCAAAATGAATCCGCCACAGGTATACATGTGTTCCCCATCCTGAACCCTCCTCCCTTCTCCCTCCCCATACCATCCCTCTGGGTCATCCCAGTGCACCAGCCCCAAGCATCCAGTATCGTGCATCGAACCTGGACTGGCGACTCGTTTCATATATGATATTATACATGTTTCAATGCCATTCTTCCAAATCATCCCACCCTCTCCCTCTCCCATAGAGTCCAAAAGACTGTTCTACACACCAGTGTCTCTTTTGCTATCTTGTATACAGGGTTATTTTTACCATCTTTCTTTCTTTTTTGTTTTTAATTTTATTTTATTTTTAAACATTACAATATTGTATTAGTTTTGCCAAATATCGAAATGAATCCACCACAGGTATACCTGTGTTCCCCATCCTGAACCCTCCTCCCTCCTCCCTCCCCATACCCTCCCTCTGGGTCATCCTAGTGCACCAGCCCCAAGCATCCAGTATCATGCATCAAACCTGGACTGGCGACTCGTTTCATACATGATATTATACATGTTTCAGTGCCATTCTTCCAAATCTCCCCACCCTCTCCCTCTCCCACAGAGTCCATAAGACTGATCTATACATCAGTGTCTCTTTTGCTGTCTCGTACACAGGGTTATTGTTACCATTTTTCTAAATTCCATATATATGCATTGCTGCTGCTGCTGCTAAGTCGCTTCAGTCGTGTCCGACTCTGTGCGACCCCATAGATGGCAGCCCACTAGGCTCCTCTGTCCCTGGGATTCTCCAGGCAAGAATACTGGAGTGGGTTGTCATTTCCTTCTCCAATGCATGAAAGTGAAAGGTGAAAATGAAGTCACTTAGTCGTGCCTGACTCTTAGCGACCCCATGGACTTCAGCCTACCAGTCTTCTCTGTCCATGGGATTTTCCAGGCAAGAGTACTGGAGTGGGTTGCCATTGCCTTAGTATACTGTATTGGTGTTTTTATTTCTGGCTTACTTCACTCTGTATAATAGGCTCCAGTTTCATCCACCTCATTAGAACTGATTCAAATGTATTCTTTTTAATGGCTGAGTAATACTCCATTGTGTATATGTACCACAGCTTTCTTATCCATTCATCTGCTGATGGACATCTAGGTTGCTTCCATGTCCTGGCTATTATAAACAGTGCTGCGATGAACATTGTGGTACACGTGTCTCTTTCAATTCTGGTTTCCTCAGTGTGTATGCCCAGCAGTGGGATTGCTGGGTCATATGGCAGTTCTATTTCCAGTTTTTTAAGGAATCTCCACACTCTTCTCCATAGTGGCTGTACTAGTTTGCATTCCCACCAACAGTGTAAGAGGGTTCCCTTTTCTCCACACCCTCTCCAGCATTTATTGCTTGTAGACTTTTGGATCGCAGCCATTCTGACTGGCGTGAAATGGTACCTCATAGTGGTTTTGATCTGCATTTCTCTGATAATGAGTGATGTTGAGCATCTTTTCATGTGTTTGTTAGCCATCTGTATGTCTTCTTTGGAGAAATGTCTATTTAGTTCTTTGGCCCATTTTTTGATTGGGTCATTTATTTTTCTGGAGTTGAGCTGTAGGAGTTGCTTGTATATTTTTGAGATTAGTTGTTTGTCAGTTGCTTCATTTGCTATTATTTTCTCCCATTCTGAAGGCTGTCTTTTCACCTTGCTTATAATCAGAAATCTTCCAGCAAACAAAAGCTCAGGTCCAGACGGCTTCACAGCTGAATTCTACCAAAAATTTAGAGAAGAGCTAACACCTATCCTGCTCAAACTCTTCCAGAAAATTGCAGAGGAAGGTAAACTTCCAAACTCATTCTATGAGGCCACCATCACCCTAATACCAAAACCTGACAAAGATCCCACAAAAAAAGAAAACTACAGGCCAATATCACTGATGAACATAGATGCAAAAATCCTTAACAAAATTCTAGCAATCAGAATCCAACAACACATTAAAAAGATCATACAGCATGACCAAGTGGGCTTTATCCCAGGGATGCAAGGATTCTTCAATATCTGCAAATCAATCAATGTAATACACATTAATAAATTGAAAAATAAAAACCATACGATTATCTCAAAAGATACAGAGAAATCCTTTGACAAAATTCAACACCCATTTATGATAAAAACTCTCCAGAAAGCAGGAATAGAAGGAACATACCTCAACATAATAAAAGCTATATATGACAAACCCACAGCAAACATTACCCTCAATGGTGAAAAATTGAAAGCATTTCCCCTAAAGTCAGGAACAAGACAAGGGTGCCCACTTTCACCATTACTATTCAACATAGTTTTGGAAGTTTTGGCCACAGCAATCAGAGCAGAAAAAGAAATAAAAGGAATCCAAATTGGAAAAGAAGAAGTAAAACTCTCACTGTTTGCAGATGACATGATCCTCTACATAGAAAACCCTCAAGACTCCACCAGAAAATTACTAGAACTAATCAATGAATATAGTAAAGTTGCAGGATATAAAATCAACACAGAAATCCCTTGCATTCCTATACACTAATAATGAGAAAATAGAAAGAGAAATTAAGGAAACAATTCCATTCACCATTGCAATGAAAAGAATAAAATACTTAGGAATGTATCTACCTAAAGAAACTAAAGACCTATATATAGAAAACTATAAAACACTGGTGAAAGAAATTAAAGAGGATACTAATAGATGGAGAAATATACCATGTTCATGGATTGGAAGAATCAATATAGTGAAAATGAGTATACTACCCAAAGCAATTTATAGATTCAATGCAATCCCTATCAAGCTACCAACGGTATTCTTCACAGAGCTAGAACAAATAATTTCACAATTTGTATGGAAATACAAAAAACCTCGAAGAGCCAAAGCTATCTTGAGAAAGAATGGAACTGGAGGAATCAACCTGCCTGACTTCAGGCTCTACTACAAAGCCACAGTTATCAAGACAGTATGGTACTGGCACAAAGACAGAAATATAGATAAATGGAACAAAATAGAAAGCCCAGAGATAAATCCATGCACCTATGGACACCTTATCTTTGACAAAGGAGGCAAGAAGATACAATGGATTAAAGAGAATCTCTTTAACAAGTGGTGCTGGGAAAACTGGTCAACCACTTGTAAAAGAATGAAACTAGAACACTTTCTAACACCATACACAAAAATAAACTCAAAATGGATTAAAGATTTCAATGTAAGACCAGAAACTATAAAACTCCTAGAGGAGAACATAGGCAAAACACTCTCCGACATACATCACAGCAGGATCCTCTATGACCCACCTCCCAGAATACTGGAAATAAAAGCAAAAATAAACAAATGGGACCTAATTAAACTTAAAAGCTTCTGCACAACAAGGAAATTATAAGCAAGGTGAAAAATTTTATTTTGTATTGGAGTATAGTTGATTTACAATGTTGTTAGTTTAAGGTGTATAGTGAAGTGATTCAGTTATATATATGCATATATCTATTCTTTTTCAGAGTACTGAATAGAGTTATTATAGAATATTGAGTAGAGTTCCCTGTGCTATACAATCAGTCCTTGTTGACTATTTTATATCTAATAGTGTCTATATGTTAATCCCAAACTCCTAATTTATCCGTCTTCCTTTCCCCTTTGCTAACCGTAAATTTGTTTTCTAAGTCTGTGAGTCTGTTTCTGGTTTGTAAATAGGTTCATTTGTATTGTATTTTAGATTTCACATAGAAGTGGTATCATGTATTTGTCTTTCTCTAACAGAAGGAAATAGAATTTGAACTAAATCTTGAAAGATGAATAACATTCTAAGGTGAAGGTGGGAGGAAGAGCATTACAAGAACACTGGACAATGAATGATCAAATGGCGGTAGGAGAATAGAGCTGTGTACTGGAAATGAGGAGCAGGGCAGTGTGGTTGAAGTACAGGGCATGTACCAGGAAGCAGTGAAATATGGGCTGCAGAGGGAGTCCAGACCAGGGGAAGAGGACTGGCATTTAATATATTGGTTATGGGAACCAAAAACGTTTTTGAGCAACTACTAAATCATGTGAATTAGTAAAATAGGGGAGATATCAATAAATTTGGCAACATTATCATGCATGAGATAGCATAATGCCATGCTGCTGCTGCTGCTAAGTCGCTTCAGTCGTGTCCGACTCTGTGCGACCCCACAGACAGCTGCCCACCAGGCTCCCCCTAATGCCATCAGATCCTTTAAAATACCCAGGCACCAACTGAGGTCATGTGTGATTGGAGAAGAGCTTACGAATTCAGGAGTTTTATGGAAAAACTGATTGTTTTAGGGAAACCAGGTTTCAATTTGGGCATATTGGAGGAGAGCATTAACTGTGAACACATGAAAGGAAGACAGGGAGAGGGAAATGCAGTATTCAAGAAACTGGATTGAGTGCATATGGAACATTCAGGTGCAAATGCGCTACATGCCATTGAAAAGAAAATAAGAGAAGCAGCTCAGGAGAGAGGTGGAGTGGGGGATGAATCACCTACATTGAAGTGAGTCAGTGAGTTCAGTCTGTCATAAGTATATTATATGAACTCAATAACAGGTTCTAAATATGTAACAAATGTAACAAGGAAGACAGATCTTAGACTCACCTTGGAAAATAAAACAAAAAAACGCTGAGATTATTGGTATTTATAGCTCATGTTTGTTTTACCAGCTGTTAAATTCCCCAAACCCAATACTTATCCCAGACTGACCTCCTAACTGGCAGGAAGAATTGTCAAAGGACACACTCTTTCATAGAAATCTGAGTCGCCAGATCTTTCTAGTCTAGAATAGGAGAAATACAAGAACTACACGACTAAGATTGTCAATGTGCCTTGTGCTCGGTGGTGTCGACTCTTTGTGATCCCATGGCCTGTAACCTGCCAGGGTCCTCTCTCGATCGGATTTTCCAGGCAAGAATACTGGAGTTGGTCACCATTTCTTTCTCCAGGGGATCTTCCCCACCTAGGGATCAAACCCAAGTCTCTGTCTTCTGCGTTGCAGGCGGATTCCTTACCCGCTGAGCCATCTGGGAAGCCCCAGCAGATTAAAGCACATCTTTTTGAAGGTGAGGAGAGGCACATAGCCCTGAACCACAATTCAGTTATAGATACTGATGATCGCTAAACTAATTCAACTACTAAAACCACGGAAATGTTCCCAAAGAGGGGATTCTGTGCCAGGGCAGAGGCCGCAAGCAAGGGAAATGTTAGAGAAGAATGCGAGTCTCGAGTCAGACCAGTGACGCGGATTGCGTAGCTCCCACTTGGAAGCTGGCTGTCGTCATGTGGCATACCCGCAGCATTGCTCACCGCCGGCGGCCACCTCCGTCAATTCCAACGCTGGGCCGCCAGCAGGCAGAGGAAGGGTCACGAGAAAGGAAGCATGTGCGCAGAAAAGCCAGTTGGGAGGAGCTGGGAGGCGGCTCCACAGGGCCGACTACATATCCCATAATTCAGCACACAACGAAGACCGGCTCCTCGGGCGCCGCTGGAAGACTTGCGGCATGGGATCTGTGGTGAGCATCGTTCGCCCGCCCGAAGTCGGCCTTTGGTGGGGAGACATATGGGGATTGGCTAGTGAGAGTTCGAGTCCCGCCCACTGATGGTGACGACAGGCGGCGGTCCTACTACTTAAGGCGTCGTGGCCTCACCCGCCCCGCCTTAGCTCCCGCGCTAGAGAGAAACATGTATCGTTTCCGATCACAGCTCTTCACGGGGATTTCTGCTGCCGCCATCGCCCACTCTTACCCGCGCCGCTTCTCGCCTCTGTTGTTAGCCGAGGACTCGCCTCTCAGCCGCCCGTCGCACAGACGCACGAGTAAAAAGTGCAGCTCCATCGGCTGATCCTCGCTAAGCTAGAGTTTAGGCGGCACCGGGCGTCCCACGATGCCGAAGAATAAGAAGCGGAACACTTCCCACCGCGGTGGCAGTGGTGGCGGCGGCTCAGGGGCAGCTGCAGCGACGGCGGCGACAGCAGGTAAGAAAGTATCCCCGCCGCCGGCATCCCAGATACCGGCCGGGTTGGCGAGTCGCTTTGCCTTGGGCACCTGGGAGTTGTAGTTCTATGCCTCTAGACGTATGCGTTGGCGGGGCGCCTGGCGTGGCCGGCGGACTACGCTTCCCAGCGTGCCCTGGGAGCGGAACCTCGCGCGATTTGGATCTGGCGTGCGAACCGAACTCTTGGGCACCGGCCGCGGGGCAGGGAGAGGGGCAGATGGGTTCTTGCGCCTGAGAATGGGTCGGGGTTGGGGGTGACTGGGAGCTGGGCGGGAGAGGAAGTGTTTTCAGAGACTGGTACTGGCTCTCTAGAGCTCTCTTTGACAGAGGGTGGTGCCGAGCTTGGAGTTGTGTCCATGCTGTCACTGGTCACCTTTGACCACTCGGCTCCAACATGGAGTTCTCGGGAATGCCAAACGTCCGGCGGGTTTGGACCGGCTCTTGCGTCACGCGGCCTGGGCCTTGCGCGGTGGAGCCGGGGTGACGCAGAGGAGCCCATGTGGCATCCCATTCGGCTGCCTTTCTGTGCATCCCACGTGTGCACCTGGCCCGGCCGAGGCGCCAGAGGCTGGGATCCACTGTCCCAGCGTAGACTCTGCTCCTACCTCTATCTGGCACCCGCACAAATCCCGAGCCCCCAGCTCTCGGGCGACCCGTCGAAGCCAGCTCCTACTCCCGGGGGCAGAAACTGCGTGCTCCTTTGTGCAGTATTTTGTAGGTTCTCCGCTGGGAGCCCGGAATAGGCGGGAGTGGTGAGGAGCTCAGATTGCAGTTAGCCAAAAGTTTAGTTAGTTTTTTTTTTTTTGATTCCTCTTTGCAAAGTCGAAACTTTTCCTGGATGGGTAGGTGCTTAACTGAATTAATGATTTTTTAGTCCTAACTATACGGCTAAGAAAAAATGACTTCAAGCAAAAACTCCAACGAGACACACCATACTGAAAGCTAGTGTTAAACCCGGTAAAATCATCTCACTTAATAATTGCTTTATTGAAACTTTGAAATTAAAATTACCTCAGATGTTATCACATCGAATCTATTAGCCATATATATTTGTGAATACTGTTGCTACTTTAACCCTCAGAATGATATGCCTTTGTTCTTTAGCAAATAAATAGGCCAGTCTTTTTTTAAAGAATTGGCAACTGATAATTTAAAAAGCAAGACGAAAGCTTGCTATCATGTATTAAATATTTAATCATTGACAGTAGAAATGAATTATTATAGATGCAGCCCCCCCTTTTTATATCTTTATTTTGATTGAATGCTTGCTTTCGGTGCTCATGAAGTTCATTCTTGATCAAAATATAAAATACATCTAGTTGCTGTGTGAATTGATACCTCTTTACCTTTCTGCTTCGTTTTCTCGTCAGAAGTAAACATTTAAATTCTGTCTAGAAAGTCCGTATTAATTTTAATTCTTCAAGTTTACCTTTTGTTGAAACAAACACAGAGATGGAGCAAGCTAAAGTCATTTTGAAAATGGTAATGGCCTCCTTGATTCGCTAAGGAACATGTATTGCCTTCTGAAGCTTCCTGTCCAGCCTCCTTCCTTCCTGGTACTTAGAGAATAATCTCAGAAGGCAGTGGGGGCTTGCCTTTCAAATTTTACTTCGAAATTCTCATTTGTGACTTTTCAGCAGCAGGAAAACAATTCTTTGATAGTTTATAAAACTATACATGCTTTGACTATCTTTGGACATTTACACTAGAACTTGTTAGCTGTGCTTGCCTCTGATTGGGGCTTGGGGGTGAGATTTACTTTTTGAAAAGGTTAAGTTGGTTCCACCTGAATATTACTTACTCAAATAAATAATAGTTGAGTAGAAGAGATGGAAAATTTTCACAAACTTGTACTTAAAAGTCTCTTACCTTACTGGTATTTTTAAATATCATCTGTAGAAGAAATGGGATTCATGTGAAATCTTCACAGGTACAACCAAGAAATAACCAACTTCTGTCTATCGTCTTGGGTTTCCCATTTAAATACTTTTTAAGTTAGTGGAGGGGGTCCAGGAAGCTAATAAAATTGACCTGTTGTTCAAGTGTGTGTGTTTTTCATAGCACTTATTTTGAAGAGAGCATTTTTAGGAAAGAACAAAACCTTGTTAGTAAGAAAGCCCTTTAAGAAGTAAGGACTTAATGTGTCTAAAAGGCCACCTCATTAATGGTAATTAGGAACACAAGGTGGGTGAGTGTGACCTATATATTAGATACTCATACAGGGTTTTTTCCCCTTGGTTTTTTTTTTTTTTTTTAATAATCTCTTTCCCCTTGAACTTTGGGAAATCATTGAAACTTAGAGAAGGGAGCTGAATAACACCTGGATAGGAAACTCTTTTTGACAGTTTAAAAATAGACTGAATGTGAAAAATAAAAGATGATTTGTGGATAAATATTAGTGGAAGTTAAGCAGATGACTCAACTATTGCCATGACTTCAGATCATGAAAACACATGAAGACAGATCCAAAAATAGAATATGATGTCATAGGTCTTTGTTTATTTGTTTATTTTTTCCTAAGCACTATGATTAGGAAGTTTTGGTGTCTTGGGTTCATTGCTTATTCTTTATACTTCACTTCTTTGATTGGCACACTTTATTCTCTTTTGGAAAGCAAGCAGATTTGAAGGCTACTTGCTTCCTGTGTTGATTTAAAAATCTGCTAAAGCCTCATCTCTGTTTTGATTTTTTAAAGCTATAAAAAAGACAGCAACAGGCTTAATTATACTCAGAATTTTTGAGAAGCCTTTCTTGCTGCTGCTGCTGCTGCTGCCAAGTCGCTTCAGTCATGTCCGACTCTGTGCGACCCCATAGACAGCGGCCCACCAGGCTCCCCCGTCCCTGGGATTCTCTAGGCAAGAACACTGGAGTGGGTTGCCATTTCCTTCTCCAATGCATGAAAGTAAAAAGTGAAAGTGAAGTAGCTCAGTCCTATCCTACTCTTAGCGACCCCATGGACTGCAGCCTACTAGGCTCCTCCGTCCATGGATTTTTCAGGCAAGAGTACTGGAGTGGGGTGCCATTGCCTTCTCCGAAGCCTTTCTTAAGGTGTATTAAATGATACAGATTTCTTGAACATAGAGACCTAAGAGATATTTAATGCAATCTTTGATTGGAACTCAGAGTTAAATCAGGTGACTCATGGTCACTTTTAGGGTGGAATTGGGGACTTCTTTTAACTGAGTGCTCAGTGTAATTGATGACTGAATAATCTTTCTATTAATATGAAATTCCCACAAAACAAAAATAATTAGAAATGACAGTGACTAAGAATATAGATTTATTCCTTAGATTAATGAAATTGAGAGGAAGATTCTGGTTTAAAAAAAGATTTTAATTTTTTAATAATAGCACTGATATTTTAAAACTTTTGGGTATATTAGAACATTTCTTTTGAACGTGATTTGTCTAACAGGCTTTTTATGCTATATCAAATACCGAAACGTCTTTTTAAGGTCTTAAAATTCAACTCTTAATTGACCAAAAATACACAAACTTTGAAAGAGCACTATCAATCTTCCCAAGGGAGTGACTAGGAACAAATGTTAACGTGGGCATCCATCATAGTAGGAAAGTCATCATCCAGCTTAGTCACTAGTCACTACAGTAAAGTAGGTTTTTAAAATACTGTAGTCATTTCTGAAATTGGCATGTGAAAAAAGTCAAGTCTTGAACATTGCTCAAAGTCTTCAAAGCAGATTCCCAATTTTAAGCACACCATGCTTACAATTTATCAGCTTGCATCTTGCCTATAATTCTTTACTTGCAAACATGAGACAACTCTGTTAAGAGGACTCTTGAACAGATGCTTTCTCCAGTGGACTTGGCCCTGTGAAGTCCACCATAGAGTGCTGGTATGGAGGGCCTCTGTGCAGTGCTTGAGGACCATTTCATAGTCCTGCCTCTTAAGTTATTTGTATGCTAGTTCGCAAGACTTCTCAGCTCTTCTGTCTTCCATGACTTGGGAACAAAAATCCTGTAGTTCACTGCACTGGATATCATGTAGATAGTCCATCAGAGCTCTTAGTATTTTCTTACACATCTTACCAACACTGTAGTTCTTTATCTATCAGTCACTTCATCCAGTTGCTGTCATTATTTTCTGTGCCATGTTGGATCCACTTGTCAGCATCTAAAACTTCTATCTTAAACTTTTTTGATCCTCTCAATTCAAATTGTCTTACTTAAAACTACCATCCCACAACTCA
The DNA here is from genome assembly GCF_029378745.1 of Bos indicus. Classification (NCBI taxonomy): domain Eukaryota; kingdom Metazoa; phylum Chordata; class Mammalia; order Artiodactyla; family Bovidae; genus Bos; species Bos indicus. The sequence continues at coordinate 56,227,480 of NC_091763.1, read as the reverse complement.
AATTTCACTTTGTATTAAGACATGTGTAACCTAAAAACTAACCCGTTCACCAGTTAATGTTATTCTCATTGGAAAATACATTTGTCTTATTTTTATGTTGATCTATTTTTATCGTCTTCATGATTTGAAGTAATTGGGAAGTAGTTTTTTTATCCGTAATACTGTTTTTTGTTTTCTTTTTTTACCAAAAATGGTCACATACTAGATGATTGATATATTTCTGCAGTTGATGTATATTGTAAATAGTTGGTGCTCTGAAATAATACATAGTAGGTGAATTGACTTATATTAGGAATATTTAAGTGTGTTCTTTTGTTAAAAAAAAATTATCTCTTAGTAAGTTTGGGTTTTTATTGCTGGCTTGTTTTTAAGTAAGTTTTAAAATTCCCAAGTTAAGTATTTGCATATATGACAACAAAATCATTTACCTCCACTCTCTTTTACCTACTAGGTGGCCAGCATCGAAATGTTCAACCTTTTAGTGATGAGGATGCATCGATTGAAACAATGAGCCATTGCAGTGGTTACAGCGATCCTTCCAGTTTTGCTGAAGATGGTATGAGTTTTCAGTTTAGATTTGCGACGTTAGATAAAAGGATGTTTTAGGTCGAGGAATTCTTGTAGCTAAATGTTCTATTACTTTTCCCTATCTGCTTTTTTCTGTTTAAAGTACAGTGGTTGGTTTTATTATTCCTTAGGGCCAGAAGTCCTTGATGAGGAAGGAACTCAAGAAGACTTAGAGTATAAGTTGAAGGGATTCATTGACCTGACCCTGGATAAGAGGTGGGAATTACTGGAAGCTGTTTTCATTCTGGGTGATTTTGATCAGCCACCTTTTATATAAAATATGTGCAGTTATTTCTTTGAGCATTATGTTTTCCTAAAACTTGATTTGTTTACTTTGGGTATTTTGTTTTTTGGGCTTTTGGGCTTTTAATGTAGATAGGAACATGCCACTAGAATTTAGATTAATAGATTAGTTGTTGTTCTAGAATAAGAGCACATATCTGTGTTTGATAATTGAAGTGTATTTGTTGAATTAAAAGTTAATCTTCAACTAGAAGGGATAGCTATTGAGAAATACTAAAGCCAGATTGTTTTCTTACTTAACAGTAACTCTGGAAGGAAATTGAAACAAATGGAATTAAAAACCCCAGAAGATGCAAACAGGATCTCTGGACTTTTGTACTGTTAAAAAAAAAAAATACGTGTTTACTTGAATATGTAATGTAGAAGAACATGCCTTATACACTGAAACTATGAAGTTCTATGTGGCCATTTAATGTTGTGGTTATTAAATGAATAAGCAGAAAAATGCTATGATATGTAGTAGGGTGAGTTGTAGATGAAAATTAAATTATTATTTGAAAAGTGGTGTGAACATGAAAATTATATGTTAAAAAGTCTATAAATAGAAAAAATTTAGAGGAAATTAGGCTTTTACAAGTCTCATTGACTGATGGTACACTCCAGCTGTATCTTCTTTCTCTTATATTTTCTTTTAAATAGTGCGAAAACAAGGCAGGCAGCCCTTGAAGGTATTAAAAATGCACTGGCTTCAAAGATGCTCTATGAATTTATTCTGGAAAGAAGAATGACTTTAACTGATAGCATTGAGCGCTGCCTGAAAAAAGGTAATGTCCTTACTTTACACAGTCACAGAACCTAAAAGGAATTTGCTGCCTTCTGTGCAGTAACATTTGTTAATAGCACTAAAAGTCTGGCTCCCTCTTGTAACCTTGTACCTGACAGGGAATATATCAGTCTTGTTAGTAATCAAAATCAAACTTGTTAGCTTTTGAAACTAGTTTCAAAATGTAAAAATGTAGTAAGCATTTGAAATTAGGAAAGATTGGGGTGGGTTGTCAACTTCAGTTGTATTAAAAGAGGTGTTTGCCATTCTCTTGTACATAACAAAGGCTTGAAAACTGTGTCAAATGTCAACAAAAAGTATTATTTAAAAAGCCATCCTACTTCATTTTTCTAAAATTAAAACAGTATCATAATTATCTACCTCATTTTCTTATTTAAAACATTGATCATACTTTCAGTTACATCATTTCAGAATATCCCTTGGAATATTTGAATTCTTGAACTTTGTCATAGAGATTCTAGAATTCATATTAGGATCTCTATGATGAAAGAACTTTTGAGAATAAAGAGAGACCTTAAAGATTAAGTCTAGTATTATCAGAGACTTTCAATTTTAGAAAATGCCAGAATTCAAAAAGTTTGGGGATACCAGCTTAATTATTTTGCCAAGTAAGAACATTTGTCTTTATTCTCATTTTCCCTCAGGTGAAAGCTTTGTCAAGAATGGGTGTTTGGAAACCTTTGGTCTAATCTACCACTCACTGTGCAGAGAAATGAAAGGCCTAGGAAAAGCGAGACTGGTCTAAAGTTATATAACTTGTTATTGGTATAGTCGATAGCAGAGCCAACTTCTTCGAGATACTACAATGGCTTTGTTAAAAGTATTTATATTGAAACTGTATCCTATAAGGTAGTTGGACTAGACCTATTAAAATTTCTTTACAACCTGCATAGACATTTATCAAATAATTTAAATTCAAAATTTATGCAAACCCTTTGGTGTATACAGTTCTCAAGAGAGTTAATTTACACTTACCTTTATATTAACATGCTTCCCTGGTGGCTCAGACAGTAAAGAATCTGCCTGCCGTGCAGGAGACCCAGGTTTGATCCCTGGTCAGGAAGATCCCCTGGAGAAGGAAATGGCAACCCACTTCAGTGTTCTTGCCTAGGAAATCCTATGGATGGAGGAGCCTGGCAGGTACACTCTTTTGGGTTGCAAAGAGTCAGACACAAATGAGTGACTTCATTCACTCACTCAATCACTTATATTAATGTATTTGTATAGTTTTAAAGACTCTGTTATTTATAGTTGGCTGTGCCATGCACCTTGTGGGACTTTAGTTCCCTGACGAAAGATCGAACGAAAAAAGCCCTCTACACTGAGAATGTGGAGTCCTAACCACTGTACCACCAGGGAATTCCCAAGAATACCTGTTTTTAAGCCCTTGCTTATTTAAAACAATATTGGTGGAGGAAAGTCCTGAAGATTTAGTTTACCTCATGGGCTGTGTACATCTGAAATGCTTGACAAGTTATTTCAAGGGCTATTTGTGCACTATTCTGTGAGTTCATGAAGGACTTAGAAAGTCAGATTAGCTTGAAATGCATTATGTTGCTGACCTGTTACAGTACTCTTCTTTAAAATAGGTGTTAATTTCCATTTTACAGATGAGGAACTGTTTTGAGAATAAGAGTAATGGTTGAAGGTCATTTGGCTAGTATGTGATAGATCTAGGATTCAAGTGTGGCCTGCTTCCAGAGCTTGAGCTCTTTAACCTCACTAGATTTATAGGTCATGCCAAAGCCTTGAGCGTACTTTGAGTTTCATAATTGGTAGATGCTATTTTGAAATAGAACAAATTTGGGAAATTGCTGCCTTAAGAAGTCTACTGAAAATGTCATAATTGCTGATGACTTCTTTTATAGGTAAAGGTGATGAGCAGCGTGCAGCTGCAGCATTAGCATCTGTTCTTTGTATTCAGTTGGGCCCTGGAATTGAAAGTGAAGAGGTTTTAAAGACTCTTGGACCAATCCTGAAGAAAATAATTTGTGATGGAACAGCTAGTATCCAGGCCAGGCAAACTGTAAGTACAGAATTTTTAAACTATAGATCTATCTAGGCATGATACTCAGACCTTGTGATAATCTAGGAAAATAGCATCTTCAAAAATATAGAAGGTTTTTATTATCATTTTATTCTCATTTGTTTTTTAGTGAGCAGACTCAATATGACAGTTCTTTTCTTAAATTTTCTGTTGCTCAATAGAACATCCCTTATAGAGCAGTCCTTATGAAAGAGCTGAGTGCTGTAGTTACATGGTTGGATATGGTTGATGTAGGGAAAGCTGACTTTTGAAATATTCATCTGATTTGGGGGGTTTGGAAAAGCTTTCATTTTCTAATTGATATTTACCACTTACATACGTAAGATTGTGAATTTTGGTGGAGGAGTTGGTTGTTCGTTTCTGTTATGCTAAATAAGCAATTTAAATGATCACACAAAACATCTTTTGCTTTATTACAAAAATATGAGGCAGTCTTAGTGGATTTAGGAAGTGGATTTGAATCTTAATGGATGTTAAGAATCTTACGGGCCTTAATAGGTCATAAGAATTTATTGTTAGTGAATTTGAGTCTTAAGCTGTTTTTCTAGCAAGAGAACCAGTTTGTTTAAAACTTTTTAATACTAATTATTAGCCTCCTCTTTAATGTTACTTAAGGTAAATGATGGGCTCTCCTGGTGGCTCAGTGGTAAAGAATGCACCTGCAATGCAGGAGCTGCAGGAGACTTGGGTACTTTCCTGGGTTGGGAAGAACCCCTGGAGGAGGGCATGGCAACCCACTCCAGTATCCTTGCCTAGAGACTCCCATGGACAGAGGAGCCTGGTGGGCTACACCCCACAGGATCGCAAAGAGTCAGACACAACTGAAGCAACTTAGCACCCATGCACGCAAGGTAAATGACATTACTGTTTCTATCAGGTAAACCCTGACGTCTTAGTGGCTTAATAAAAGTTTATTTTTTGTACATATCAGTGCCCAGTCAGGTCAGCAAGGTCCCTCGGCATGTCCATCTTGCAGCTCTGCCCTGCATTTAGGTTCTTCTCAAGTGGCAGCCGTGGTAGTGAGACAAGGAAAGCTGGAGGACAGAGGCAGGTCACTTCTGCTGAGAGTTCCTTGCTTTACCAACTGTATGTATAGATGCTGGGAGGAGTCTAGAGGAAAAGGAGTCGGAGTTTGGTAACTTTATAGGAATCTCTGCCCCCCAGTAGTTAGTAATCTCTTTACCTTTCTGTTGTTCCTTTTCGGCTAGTTTCTTGCAGCTTTAAAACTGCTCAGGAGTATTAGGGGCATTTGAAATGTTTGACAGAAAACACTGTTGATTAGGTATTTGGGGCGATCACTTAGTTTTGGTTGTGTGTGAATTGTTGTGGTCATCCAAGGCACTGTCTTCATCCTTCTCACTCTTGCTGTGAATATAAAAAAAGCAAAATTCTGGCATTCTTCTGCATATTAGTAGAAGGAATCTTTATTAAATGAAGGCAGTCCTACTTTTTTTCTCTTAGGAGATGTGTCCTGGCTTCTGCTGCTTACTTAGGAGAGGATTACGTATTGAAATTTTCTTTTACTGAAAATAATGCTTCAGCTACTTTCGAATTTTAACAGTGTCTAATTTTTACAATAACTTAATGAGAATAAAAGAGTGGCAACAAACAGATTAATATTACAAGTGTCCTCGTAGTACTGAAACAGAACTCGCTGAAATTGGAGGCATATGAATGATGCCTTTAAAGACTTACACCTTAGTGGTACTTGGAACAACATGAGGGCATTTTAGTGATAACGTATGGAGAAAAGGGAATTGAAGAGTAATAAAGCCTTATAAATTTCAAATTCTGCTTTTAAATAATTAGCACAAGTGTTCTGAGAATTAATGGCTCCTATAATGTTAGAAGTAGATTATATATAAATATACTGAGTCTGTTTTATTAGGTAGATTTTACCTTGGAAATCTTGGATGTCTTGTTGTGAACAAGACATCACTCGCTCAGTTGTTTCCAGCTCTTTGTGACCCCATGGACCGCAGCACGCCAGGTTTCCCTTCACCATCTCCCAGAGTTTGCTTAGATTGATGTCCATTGAGTCAGTGATCTTATCTAACCATTTCATCCTCTACCACCCTCTTCTCCTTTTGCCTTCAATCCTTCCTAGTATCAGGGTCTTTTCCAATGAGTTGGCTCTTTGCATCAGGTGGCCAAAGTATTGGAGCTTCAACTTCAGCGTCAGTCCTTCCAATGAATACTCAGGGTTGATTTCCTTTAGGATTCACTGATTTGATCTCCTTGCAGTCCAAGGGACTCTCAAGAGTCTTCTCCAGTTTGAAGGCATCAGTTCTTCTGTGCTCTCAAATCTGTGTATAACTGCTGGAAAAACCATAGCTTTGACAATACGGACTTTTGTCGGCAAAGTGATGCCTCTGCTTTTTAATATGCTGTCTAGGTTTATCTTAACTTTTCTTCTAAAGAGTAAGCATCTTTGGAGTTGGCTTGAAATGATCTGCTGGATTAATGAAGGAAGACCCAAGAGAAATGGAGTAACTTTGCTAAAGTTGAACTCTTAAGTTTACTAGCAGACCTTACTGGGTTTTAGCTGAAGCCCACTTCCCTTAACTCTTAACCCTGTTTTTTCCTTCTTTTTATACTATACTTGGGACCTAACATAGTCATGTAGCTGATAAGTTTTTCACGTTGAATTTATAAAAGCAGGAATATGTAAAATTAATAAGAAAATGGCAAAAATTAATGTCTGATTTATTTTTTGCTTTTTTTAGTGTGCAACTTGCTTTGGTGTTTGCTGTTTTATTGCCACAGATGACATTACTGTAAGTAGAGAGCCTTTTGAATCCAGTTATTTGCACATTTCTCATTTAAGATGGTACTCTTATTTCCTGCTCTTATGCATTAGGAGCTGTATTCAACTCTGCAGTGTTTGGAAAATATCTTCACCAAGTCCTATCTCAAAGAGAAAGACACTAATGTTATCTGTAGCACCCCTAATACAGCACTTCATATCAGCTCGCTTCTCGCGTGGACATTGTTACTGACCATATGCCCAATCAATGAAGTGAAGAAAAAGCTTGAGGTGTATGTATTTTTTGTTCTTATTTTATAAAAACAAGAGTTATTGATATAATTGGTTGTGTTCACATAGTAATGACTGGCTGTTCTCCAGGCATTTCCATAAACTTCCAAGTCTCCTTTCTTCTGATGATGTAAACATGAGAATAGCTGCTGGTGAATCTTTGGCACTTCTGTTTGAATTGGCCAGAGGAATGGAGAGTGTAAGTATCTGATGGGTGAAAATGCCACAAGAACCATTATTCTGTCATTACCCTCACAATTAAGAATTGGATGGTAACTCAAGAGCATGGCCCACTTGAGAACCTAATGATTGGTTGTCCCGCTTCTTGGCAGTGATGATGTAATACTTAATAAGAGCATAAACCAATAGTGGTTGGTTGGTAGAGCAGTATTTGAGTGTAGTTCATTATACTTAATCATTGCTGCCTACAGAACTGAAGTTTAAGTACACTCTTATTACTCATGGAGAGTCGTCCTGTTTAATCTTTTGGATCTGCTTGGATTTCTCAGACCTGAGACACATTAAGGTAATTCAGGCACTTATAATAAATGTCAGACAAATGGATGAAATACAATGTCAATGTAGATTTGGGATTAAGTCAGATGAGTTTAGTTACCATCATGTTTAACTTTTCTAAGCCAAGTGTGTTATTTGTTCAGTCCTATTCGACTCTTTGTGATCCTATGGAATGTAGCTTGCCAGGCTCCTCTGTCCATGGGATTCTCCAGGCAAGGGTTGCCATTTCCTTCTCCAGGGGACCTTCCTTACTCAGGGATGGAATCTTGGTCTCCCACATTGCAGGCAGATTCTTTACTGTCTGAGCCACCAGGGAGGTCCTTTCTAAGCCAAAGATGAAAATAAACATGTCCCTTTAGCCTTGTGTGCTTTGTAGTTCTCTACCGCTGGCCACTCATGGTTGCTTTTTTTCTTTTCTTTTTTTTTAAATACCATAATTTTGCTTTTGGAGGTATTTGAGTTTGTGGTAGGTGACCGAGAGATGATCCACCATCCTGGTGGTATTCCAAGTTTAGCACTGAAAAGTCCTATGTCCTGAAGCCCTTTATCTTAGGCTAGCTATATGGAACAGTTGGTCACCCTGGTTTGTGACCTCTATTGTGAATCTTGGGTTACTTCCTAGCTGCTTTTCAATTTAAGGAGAAAGATAATTTTCTGGAATGATGCTTTTCTGCAATTAAAGAAGTTAGTTAACAGTGGATAATTCTAAATAAGATTAATACATGTTTTGAGTTGCCTTGGTTTTTCACATTCCATTCTTGGCCTGTGTTTGGCTGCCCCCCACCCACTCTCCTTATTTTGAAAGATAGCTGGTATGAATGAAAAGTAAGTTATTCACACTGTCAGTAGCGAATGAGTCTCCATATGTGAGAAATTGGACTCAAGTTTAGCAATCAATTTAATTTTATTGAACTAGTTAATAACTTCTTAATCTCAAGGCACAGAAGCCAGATGTCCTAGTTTTTAACCTTGTATTCCTCTACTGACTAGAAATGGTCATTTCTTTTCTTTTTCCTTTGAAATGCATCCTAAAAGTGAACTAATGATGCAGTTTAAATTATATATGTTGAATTTGTTTAAATTTGCATAAATGTAAATAGTATTGCCACCTGCATATCTTACCTTCTCTGACTTAATAAATTATATGTGATAGTCAAGAGCAGTCACTCAAACATGTTTAATTTGACCAAATCCTTGTCAAAGACAAAAATGAACTGTGTTATAAAACAGAACTTAAGTGTTTTGTTTGCTATTTTTGTTAAGTAAGTTTTGTGTTTGTTTCTTTTAAAAAATATTCATTTATTTATTTGGCTGTCTTGGGTCTTAGTTTTGGTTGGTAGGCTCGTCGTTGCAGTGGGCAGGCTTCTCTAGTTGTGGCAGGTGGGCTGCAGGGGGCGCAGGCTCAGTTGTGGTGCACCAGCTAGTTGCCCTGCAGCATGTGGGCTCTTCACTGACAAGAGATTGAAGCCACCCCCCTACATTGGCAGGCGAATTCTTACCCACGGGACCACCTTGGAAGTCCTATTCTTACCTTTAAAGTGGAGGTGGTAATAGTTAATACCTCACAAGTTGTTGGAACAGGTGCCAAGTACAGTGTGCATGGAAGTGTCACTCAGTCACGTCCCACAGCTTGGACTGTATGCATGGGACTGCATGGAGCCCGCCAGGCTCCTCTGTTCTTGGGATTTTCCTGGCAAGAATCCTGGAGTGGGTAGCCATTCCATGAGTTGTTGGAACATGTGCCAAGTACAGTGTAAGTGGTAGCTATTCCTGCACTGTTAGCTGAATTGCATATCACCTCCCCCTTGCTAGTAGTCTGCTGCTGCTGCTGCTGCTGCTAAGTCGCTTCAGTCGTGTCCGACTCTAGTAGTAGCCTTTTTGGCGCTCTCTAGTGCAACTTAAACTAAGAGAAGGACTATTTAGTGGGTTAAATTATAGGTCTTAGGGCCACGTGATAAACTAATTCAGGAAATTGTACCAAAATACAGTATTCTCAGACCGTCCCTAATTCTCCCTATTCCATCTTCCACCTAAGCTGACAGGGGCAGTGCTTCAGGACAGAGACACAGTGGAAATAAAATCTGGGGACTCAAAACACATTTCCCAGACCTTAAATCACATGCTTTTCACTTCTTGATTTTTATAGGATAACCGGCTCATGTAAAAATGTCTCCATACCCTGACAAAGACATTCTGCCTCAATTAGCGGGAGTGAAAGAATAAAAGTCTTTGTAGTTGAGTAGTCAGATAAAACCATTCTGGAAATAGTAATCAGCGCTTTGCAGTGAAGTGGGGCGGGATCAAACTCTGTTTTAATGTTAGGCTTCCCTATGTTTATTTCTTAACACTTAGTACAGCTTATTTCATTTGGTTTACAATCAGTGCTCCGGGGACTACTATATAGAAAATACTAGTGTAGGGCATGATTTTTGTGACCATCAGCATCTCATCTTGTGTACTTGAACTCAAAGTTTTCTGTGGTTTCATTTCATTTTAATTCCACTCAACTTTTGAAACCATTTAACTTATCACAGCTGTTATTTTGGAATGAAATAATTATCTTTAGACCTGTTTGAAGCATTTAAATTGTTATACTGAAACAGGCTGTATCATAAAAGAACTATAGCATAATGGATATTTATGTACTGTGTTTTATGTATTTTTAGAATATATAAATATATGTTACTTAGGCCTTTCCATAAACTTATGAGATGTGGATGGTATTAACTATCCCCTTTTTATATCAGATTCCTCTGATTAAAAAAATGTCTGCTGGGAGATAAGATTCTTGAGAACCACTGGCAGTGATTCCCAGTTCTTAGAACAAATTACAGTAATGCATAGTCTGGTTAATTTTTGGTGTATTCTCCCATATATATGTTTAAATCTTCCATACTTTTTTTTTTTTTTTTTTTTTGAGAATAGTACAAAAGAACTAATAGCCAGTGAAATAAGTAGGAAACTGTTAGTCCCTAAAATGTACTTATTTCTACAAGTAAAACAATTCTTATTTTGTTATGATGGAATCAAATTTAGTGAAATATAAATACAGACATCAACATAACATTGAACTGTTTTAATAATAACTTTTCAGTTTTGGTAACCATTTTTCTAGATGAAAGTTTTGTTAACAGGTGTCATTTCCAGCTAATTCAGCCATAGGAAGTTGAATTAGAAGATGAAAGAAAACATTCATTAGAACAGTTAAGAATATACAATCTCTAAAATACTGATAATAAGAAAATACTTGTGTACTTAAAAGAATATCTGTGTTGATTTCAAGCTTATTTTCCATGAGTGTAATAATATTTTTCATTTTAGGCATTAACAGAAATTACATCTGTACCTTTTGACATGGAACAATTAATAAATATATACAGTACTATGTGAAGAATGCCCGAAATAAGAGTTTTCTTGTTTTAATAGAATAAGTTAAATGATTGTTACCACTAATGCAAAGAAGGTTACTAACTAGAGCTGGAGATGTCTCACCTTCTGTCTGCTTTAGTTTTGGTCAACTAAATAATTCTGAATCATTGCTTAGTTTTTAATGTGGTTGTAAAATTTAATTAGAGATGAAAAACACCCAAAATAGACTTCTTAAAAGTATAGCCATTTAAACTGTAATAAAGAAGCCTATAGTCAACTTAAGATCATAGCAAATAGTAATATATTTTGTGGCTTCCCTCCAAAAGGGATTAAAATATTTTTCTTTCTGAAATAATTTAATCACTTGAGTTGTGCACCTGATATAAATACTTGGTTGCTTATTTGAAATGTGGCCAGTAAATTAGAAATTAGGAGCTTTAAAAAGCATTACTAATAGCTTTGCTCTTTTGGTATAAAGAAATTTGGAGTTCTGGGAATACATGCCTTGGGGTCTGGGGAACCAGAGGGTAGAAACTATATTGATTTATGTGTATCTGACTGTCACTGAACTTGGAAGTCCCAGTAACGTCTTGAATACAGTTGGAACACAGTAAGTGTTGGTTGAGTGTATCTGGATATACTTAGAAGAGGAATGTTCATTATTTGGTAGTAGTGTATCATCTTGTAGACAGTATTTCTGGATTAAATTTTTGCCTGTTAATAAAGTATTTTTCTGACCAGGACTTTTTTTATGAAGACATGGAGTCTTTAACTCAGATGCTTAGGACTTTGGCTACAGATGGAAATAAGCACCGGGCTAAGGTAGACAAGAGAAAGCAGCGGTCAGTGTTCAGAGACATCCTGAGGGCGGTGGAGGTAGGCTTCTTAATGCTTTAATAATTAATTCTTTTGAAATTAGATTGTTTTAAGCCAGACTTGTCAGTTGGGTGATTTTGCTGATTGAACTTCACCTTTGAGCTAAATCATTTACTCATTTTAAGACTGAGCAGGTTTTTAACAACAAAAATGAAAAAATTTTCTTTTTAAACAAAAGAAAAATTAATTCTGATGTTATAAAGGGTTTTTTTTTCCTTTTGTTGATGTTGAAAAAGATAAAAAAGATTCATAGTGATAGAAATGTACTTCACTTTGGCGTACTTGCCATCATTCAAGACCTGGTGCTTATCATTAGCACATAGATACTTAGTATTGTATGAATAATGAATTATTTTTGTAAATAGTAAATTATTGCCTATCCTTTAGTACCTTTAAGCAGAGACCTTTGTGAGCTTCTTGGGAAAGCTAGGTGCTGAAAGCCGAAATAACAAAACCCAGCATATCATTTTCTGATGCTTGAATCCTTTCTGTAGACCTCTAACCTGCTTTAGCCTACCTGGCAAATAAATTGATTTAGAAACCTTTAGGGCTTATAGTGCATGGTTAAGGATAAGTTTCTTCGATAAATGTTAATAGGGAATTTCTTTCAAGAATATTAGTAAAGAGTCATTCAGTGTAACGTGTATGAAATTTTAGAATGGGAACTTAAAATACTAAAGCCCCACTCAGATCCAATTTTCAAGTGTTCCAGTGATTCTTATGTAGTCTGCTTAAGAACTACTCTCTTCATTTTAATTTACATTAAAAAAAGTAAAACCTAGGGTATAAATTAGTATACAGGTCCTCTGTGATCTAAATTTTTGGTTAATGTTAATACTAATTGCTTTATAATAATAATTTATGTTAACTCAGATAATACTTTATGTTTACTCAGGATGTTATTTAAAAAACAAAATGAGGGGGAAAAAAAAAAACCCTGACTCGAACAGACATACATACATACTAAGCATCTTGTTGGTCTTACAATCAGTGTGGTAAAAATCCCCAAATAAGTGATTTTCTTGAGTGGAATTTAGAAATAAACTATTCCTGTATTTAGATCCTGTAGCCTCCAAAAGATAAAATAGTGGCATGTCGTAGATTTTCTGGATTATAACTGATTTCAGATTTTCTGTCTTTTTGGGTCCTCTCTGGGTAACAGATTTTAAGGCCGGTAGGATCCCACAGACCCTGTTGACAGGTCCCTCATCCCAGGCTGGTCATGGTAGAAAGTACTGACTCTCCTGAGAAAGATACATGTGAAATCTCAATGTGAACCAGTTTTAACAGGCCTCTTGTCTCCTCCCTCTGCCCCCCAACCCCCTCTTCTATCAATGGAAAGGAAAGCCCTGCATTTGACTCATATTCTGTCCTCTGGTGATCTCCCTCCCAGGCCTTTCCCACCCTCTCTTCTTCATCTCAGAATTTCTGTTCCTTCTTTGCCCTTTGATTGGTTCCCTATTCCTGCAGCTCAGCTTCAGTCTACCTGCATATCTCAGAGCCTTGCTCAGTGATCTTGTCTCTTTTCTTATATTGAAACCCAGCTTTCTTTGAGGGACTCTGCTTCCTTGTTGGATCTTGTTCAGTTGCTATAGAGAATGGTCCATTTGGGGTGTGGTTGTTTTGCCACGCCATTTCTTTTCATCCAAAACCCATTTTGAAGTTCGTGTATTAAATTGGTAAACATTTGATATGTTGGTACTTTGACATACAGTTTTGTTGTTTTGGTCCCAGTATAGGTCTTAAACAGTACAATTATCTTTTTAAGGAAAAATGGGGACCAGAGGAATAGTTAAAAAACAGGAAGTAGCAAAGCTGGAGTCTGGACGCACTGCACTGTGCTGTCTTTGAGGGCCAAACACTGCGGGTAGGTCCAGAGAGGGAATGGAAAGTGTCAATGAGATTTATCACTTAGGAGGTCATTCAGTTCAGTTCAGTCACTCAGTCGTGTCTGACTCTTTGCGACCCCATGAACCGCAGCACACAAGGCCTCCCTGTCCATCACCATCTCCTGAAGTTCACTCAAACTCATGTCCATTGAGTCGGTGATGCCATCCAACCATCTCATCCTCTGTTGTCCCCTTCTTCTGTCCTCAATATTTCCCAGCATCAGGGTCTTTTCCAATGAGTCAGCTCTTTGCATCAGATGGCCAAAGTATTGGAGTCTCAGCTTCAGCATCAGTCCTTCCAATGAACACCCAGGACTGATCTCCTTTAGGATGGACTGGTTGGATCTCCTTGCAGTCCAAGGGACTCTCAAGAGTCTTCTCCCAACACCACAGTGACCTTTATAAGACCAGCTTCAGTAGAATGATGGGAGAAAAACCAGACTGAAGTGGATTGAAAAGTGAATGGGAGGTGAAAAAGTGGAGATAGTGTGTCTTGACTTAAAAAACATGGCTGTGATGGGAAGAAGAGAGCTGATTACTGGATTGTAGGAGGGTTTGCTGTTTTAAATGCTAGAGACAGTTTATGGGAAAAGGAATCAATGGAGAAAGGAGCCTTTGAAAATAAAATGAAAGATTTGTGGTATGAGGCGTTGAAAGAATAATGATTAGTCTTGAACTGGGGAGGAGGGCCTGTCTGATTTAAGAGAGACGAATAGGTAAGGATACACATGAGTTTATAGGGAGTTCTTTCCTGGTGTCTCTGTTTTCTGAAATAAGAAATGCTGAAATAATAGAATCATACTGTTTTGTTGTTGTTGTTTTGAGCTGTTGTAACAGCCCAAGCACTGTATATGCTTCACAAAACATGCTTATACCTCTAATAATTCTATGTGGTAGATGTATAGATAGCTTTTACAGGCAAGGGAACAGACCCAAACAGGTTAAATTACTTGCCAAAGTCACAAGCCAGGGAGTGGCATATCCATGTGAATCTAGCATTCACATTTTTTTTTATTACATAAGATCCTGTGTCTGCTGAGAGAGGTGGGGACTAAATAGACGTGGGGAAGGCAATTGGATAGGTCCTGCCCAGTCAGATCCCATCGCTTTGTTTCTCCTGTCTCTGTGGAAATCACTTCCTCCCTTCCTGGGTGTGTTGTGTACTCAAGTCACTCAGTCATGTCTGACCCATGGACTGTAGCCCTCTAGATTCTGTCCGTAGAATTTCCCAGGCAAGGATACTGGAGTGGGTTGCCATTTCTTCCAGGGGCTCTTCGCAGCAGGGGTGGAAACCATGTCTCTTGAGTCTCCTGCATTGGCAGGTGGGTTCTCTACCACTGCACCACGTGGGTTACTCTTCCTTACTCATGATTTATTAAAATATAGAGCAGCTAGTTTGTTTTTGTCTCAAGTTCTGTCAGTATTCTGGATTTCTTCTCTGCTCATTTGGAAAACCCTATTCTGTATTTGTTCCTGTTTCCATTTCACTTCCACCACTACCTCTTCTTGCCCCATGGTTATACTTTAGAAATTGTCTTCTGGCAAAATTATTCCATTTCTTCCATTTCTGAAATCATAAATGTTATCTCATTTTCTAAATAAGAATCTTCAAAGGCCCTCTGAACCCTCTAGTTGCTTCTCCTCCTTTTTGGTTGGTCTGTTAGTTAACACCATTTGTCTTTACTTCCTTTCCTAGATTTCTGCTTCCCTAATTTCAGCACTGTCTTATGGGGGCATCTTGTCTTTCTGACTTGTCCTATAACCCTCCCTACCCCAATCCTAAACCAGTACACGCATCTGACTTTTCCAGCAAGTTTGTTGAGTGCTTTTGAAATGAAAAAACATTCACAACAAGGTAGTTTTGCCATGTCTACGGCAGCTAGACAAGTTCTGCACTCTTTATGTAGGATAGTACTTCCACTTTCTAGTCTATTCATATTTCAAGGATGGAGGTATTGGTTTAAACCATACTATTCATTCCAACATGTATATGTGTATTTAGAAATTGTGTTTATGTAGGATCTCTTTAGATCATTTTGGTTCCTCTTAAAATTTTTATTCTTCTATTGACCAGGAACGGGATTTTCCAACAGAAACTGTTAAATTTGGTCCTGAAAGGATGTATATTGATTGCTGGGTCAAAAAACATACATATGACACCTTTAAGGAGATTCTTGGATCAGGAATGCAGTACCACTTACAGGTGAGTGGGTGACATCCTTTCTGTGTGTTTGCTTTTAAATTAGAGAGTAGTTTTGAATCTACCTCACTTCACTGCTTTTGAAATTAGTTTGAATATACAGACTGTTTTCAGTATATGTTATGCACAATAGCAAATTTATTTTTGAAAGTTGAGGTGAATACATATGAAACTGTCCTTTTTGTTTTTGTATAGTGTAAGCTTGGTGGGGCATCTCCTTGACTGTTGGAGCACTATTGACATCTTTGTAGGAAAGCAACTAGTTTGACATAGCTTTCTTGAATTCAGGGCATTGGAAAACAGTTTGGTCTTATGAGAAACAGAAAGAAAATAAGTGATGTACATTCATATTTATAAACTCCACATAACTTCTGTTAACCAGAATTCAGTTTATGTAGTAAAAAAAAGAAAACTGATGTTTAATACTGAGCCTTATTGCCTCTTTTATTTCAGTCAAATGAATTCCTTCGCAATGTATTTGAACTTGGACCCCCAGTGATGCTTGATGCTGCTGCATTGAAGACAATGAAGATTTCTCGATTTGAAAGGGTAGGTTTGGTTTTTGTTTTCAAGAGAACTGAATGCACAGAAGTGGAGACAAAGCTTTGATTCTGCCCGGTGATAGGCATTTAGCTATGTTTGTAAACTATTTAGTTCTCCATGGTGTTTCAGACAAAGCTGGACTAGTAAGTATAGAAGAAACTTTAGTCCATTTAGAGTATGGAGGGTTAAGAAGAGAAATTTTTATCCATAATCCTGTTAACATAGAAACTATTTTCATTTTTTATTTCCCTTTGTTCTGTGAAGTTTATATATTTAAGGATAAATATTGACAAAAGTATTTTTGTCTTTCATATCTGATGTCTTTCACTTCTTTCATATCTGATGACTGAGCCTAAACTTAGTACCAGATTCATTTTACAGATGAGGAGAACAAATGTGCTTAGAGAGTTTATAACATTAAATAGTGATTAATATTATTTGGCTTCCCCAATGGCTCAGCAATAAAGAATCTCTCTGCAATGCAGGAGACTTGCATTCAGTCCTTGGGAGGGGAAGATCCCTTGGAGAAGGGAATGGCTACCCACTCCAGTATTCTTGCCTGGAGAATTTCATAACATTTCAAAAATCCTTATTATTATTTTTACTAAGGTAAAATTCACATAACATAAAATATAGTGTACAGTTCAGTGGTATTGAATACACTTACAGTGTTGCACAACCATCACCACTATCGAGGTTCCAAACATTTTCGTCACCTCAAAAAGGAAACTGAGGTTTATTAAATATTCACTGTCTGTTCACCTCTTCTTTCCCCTCAGCTGCTGATAAGCAATCACTAATGTGCATTCTTTCTCTATGGATTTACCTGTTGTGGGTATTTCACAGACAGAGAGCCATATAACGTGACCTTTTGTGACTTTTTTTTCCACTTAGCATGTTGTTGCCAAGGTTCATCCATGTTGTAGGGTGGTCAGTACTTCAGTCCTTTTTGTGGCCGAATAATCCTCCATTGTATGGATACCCCACATGTTTATCTCTTTGTTAGTTTGTGGACATTTGGCTTGTTTCCACTTTTGATCCTTTTAAATCGTGCTTTTTTTGAACATAAACTTAGAAGTTTTTATTAGTGCACCTGTTTTCAGTTCTTCTAGGAGCAGAGTTGCTCAGTCATGTGTAATTCTGTTAACTTTTTAAGGAACCACCAAACTGTTTTCTACAATGACTGCAGTGCATTTTACCTTCCCACTAGCAATATGAGAGTTCAAATTTTGACATCCTTACTGTTACCTTTTTTTGTTTTTAATTTTCCTTTTAAGTTATAGCCATCCTAGTGGATATGAATTGTTTTATTGTATGTTTATAAAATCTTTATATTTAATCACTTTGATGGACATATAATTGATTGTTGGGCATTTTAAAACTTTCTAATAAATACTAATATTTTTACATTTATTTCTCTTTTGGATTATTTCTTGGATAAAGTCCTTGCATGGAACGATAGAGCTTGATTATGATTTTTGAGATGTATTGCCAAATTACCTTCCAAAATTATTCTATTATTTTTAATTATTTTCAGTGTTGAATGAATGCCTGTAGCTATTAAACACATATTTGACAACATTGGTTTTATTATCTAAAAAATTTTCTTGACATTTTACGTTTGGTTATTTTTTTCATATAGAACCGTCATGTGTTAATCGTCTCCCTCATTCTTTGTGTCTTTTAAACATATAAAGTATATCTAAAGTCAAATTAGTTCATTTCTTTCCTTTCAGTCCGTGGCAACCCCACGGACTGTAGCCTGCCAGGCTCCTCTGTCCATGGGATTTCCCGGGCAAGAATACTGGAGTGAGATGCCATTCATTTCCTTCTCAGGAGATCATCCCAACCCAGGAAATGAACCCTGGTCTCCTGCATTGCAGGCAGATTCTTGATAGCACTGAGGCACCAGGGATGTATATATATAGTTTTAGTAGTACTTCAGTGCTTATAAGCAAGTTAGTTCCCTGCTCCTTCCTTTCTCATTTCTCAGGATTTCATTTCAGCCTTTAGTTTTTTCCTAGCACTTTGGTTTCAAATTTCTAAGTAAAATGCTTATACAGCTATTTCTTTATTTGATAGGTAAGGATTTCTGCCTTTTTACTTCTCCCCCCACCTTTTTTTTTTTTTTTGCTAAATCAGCATCATTGTTTACATTAGAGTCACATTATAATCTTTTTTCTTACTTTATAAGAATATCTAAAACTTTATTGGCTCACACATATTTTCCTCTTTTCCATTTCAGCATTTATATAATTCTGCAGCCTTCAAAGCTCGAACAAAAGCTCGAAGCAAATGTCGTGATAAGAGAGCAGATGTTGGAGAATTCTTCTAGATTTTTAGCATTTGAAGACCACTTTCTAATTTCCCTTTTTTTTTTTTTTGTAATTTCTAATGTATTTAATCTCTAGAGACAGTTTTTATCTTGGTCAACAGATAGCTTTTGTAGTAGGGGTTATATTATAATTTAATGTATATAGTATTGCAGATGGTAAGTCCTGTTTATTAAATATTCTTTGTATATATAATCACTAAACATAAAGTGTTTGTAATGTTTGGTCATTTTCTATTTATGAAAAAAGCAAACATAAGGTATTTCACTTGATTTCATGATGAGAAAAACTGTTAGCCAAAGTTAAATTTCTTAGGCTGTGATTGTCAGAAATACTGATTATAATGATATAGATACACAAAGTTTTTAACTTAAGATCTTACACAGATGAGTTCAGGATACAATTTTGGGAGCTAGATCTGGAAAAGCTGCTGTTATTTTCAATTTTAAGTGGAACCTAATAATTTTGTCACTAGGATCAACAAAAGGAATTATACCATGCGACCATACAGCTGCACTTACAGGCCAGTCAGTCCATCCGTTGTTTATGATGAATTAATATAAGCCAGAAAAGTTGCTAACCTTGACCACTGAGGGCAGTAGCACTAATTTTATCTGCTGTGTAAGACCTTGTGCTCTTTATTTTGAAATAAAGATCTTTTCACACTAAAAGTGCTTCTTTTCTAATAGAAGAAACATTTATGAGTTAATGTGTAGAGTTCAAAATGATAAAGTGGGGTAGGGAGAGTAAAACAGAACTTCCTCTTGTATATTTGGAAACATGAAAGTAAATGAAAAAAATGTAGCCGTATATCGTTGACATTCCAGCTACTTTTAAGACCATTGTTTCTTGGTTGCCCCATGAGGTGCTTTTTTTTTGACTTTATGGGAAAGTGGTAGGCATTTTGACAATGCACTAGGATTTTTTATTATGAAACTTTATGTTAAAATGACATTGCACATGGGGTACACAGTAATAAGAGGGGTGGAAGAAGCATGAAAATAAGGATCAAAATCCACAGGTATTTTTTCTAAACTAGTCTTCCTCTGCCACATCTTCAACCCCTCCTGGAAGGTCTGATACGTCCCCTATTCGCTGCCTCATGGAGCTGTTACTGCTGCTGGGAGGGTGAGTTCCAGCCCTCAGATATAATGCAATGGAAAACAAACTTGAAATCTCAAACCTGGGGTTGCATGTTGTCTCCTCTTTATATTCCAAGTAGTTTAGGACCATAGAGAAGAGATTGTAAGTAGTATTTTTTCTAAATTTTCAATTTACTATATACATATTTTAGAATATTAATGAATTTTTATTAAAGCAATGTATGGGGGTGGTGTAGTCACTAGTTGTGTCTGACTCTTGGCGACCCAGTGGACTGTAGCCTGCCAGGCTCCTCTGTCCATGGGATTTCCCGGGCAAGAATACTGGAGTGAGATGCCATTCATTTCCTTCTCAGGAGATCATCCCAACCCAGGAAATGAACCCTGGTCTTCTGCATTGCAGGCAGATTCTTGATAGCACTGAGGCACCAGGGATGTATATATATAGTTTTAGCAGTACTTCAGTGCTTATAAGCAAGTTAGTTCCCTGCTCCTTCCTTTCTCATTTCTCAGGATTTCATTTCAGCCTTTAGTTTTTTCCTAGCACTTTGGTTTCAAATTTCTAAGTAAAATGCTTATACAGCTATTTCTTTATTTGATAGGTAAGGATTTCTGCCTTTTTACTTCTCCCCCCCAACCCCTTTTTTCTTTTTTGCTAAATCATCATCATTGTTTACATTATAGTCACCTTATTTTCTATTCATTTCTGAACTGGATGGTTTCCTGTGCTTACGTTACCGTTCTCATAGGACATCTTGTCTTGGTTTTATACACACATCATTTAACTCTCCAGAACAGTTCCAATAAGTTTGTAAAACTCTTTAATCGCTTTGTCACATGGTCAAAGCCCAAAAGGATATTGAATTCTTTGTTGTTTCAGTCTAGACTACTTTCTCTCATCTGAGTGTACAGCTGTTGCTTGAGACTCCATCCTGGGATCTGTTTTCCAATCAAGTTGGATTCCACATCTCCTGGACCCCATGTCTTCGCTATTAGATTACTTCCCTGTTAAAGTGGAATGAGTGAAACTTCTGGGAATGAGTGTATGGGAAGTTGATTATGTTGAAACTTTGTGTGTCTAACAGGTACTTTGGCTTGGTATATAAAATTCTAGGTAGAAAACCAAACTTGGGATTTTGAAGGCATTGCTCTACTCTAATTAAAAGTGTTGCCACAATGTCTGATGCAGTTTCACTTTCTGATTTATTTTGTTTTGTTTTGTTCTTTGAATCTCTGTCTCTGCTGTAAAAATGTTTGGTACTGTGTTTTGGTAGACTGGCGATCTGGGAAATACTAAGTTTTGACACTACCCTCCCATCCTCCACATAGACGCATGTACATTGTCCATGATCTGGAACTCCCATGAAATGTTAGAGTTGCTGGATGGAGCCTCTGGCCTTACTTCCTTTTCTTTCTGGGAGAGATTGTAACAGTTTTCAAATCTTGCTGTTGCATTATATTTTTAGCTAACATGAAACTACCTGCCTGTATTTAGCTGTGTGCTTCACTGTTGCCTTCAGTTCCTGAGCCTGCTTGAATTCTGTAGGATCCATCACTTACTCATCAGTGATGGTCCTGTGACTGTCTGCTAAGGTACGTACCAATTACTCTCTCCTTCCTATATTCAATACATTTGCTGAAATCTTGCTCAGTATTGTTACCTCCTATGTTTATTATTATGGCTCTATAACTTTTATTCTGCCTTTTTTACTGGAGTTTTGGGAGGAAGAAGAGGTAAGCAGGTATTAAATTTATAGATGGGTGCCTTTTCATGAAATTGATGGGTAGTTGCTAGGCAGGATAACAGGGGATTCAATGTGAAAGTGCTTGAGTTTTCTTCAGAGCAGTAAGAATGGTGTATGATAGACCAATTTATTCCTTGATACTGGTTAACCTTGCTGGCTTTCAGGAATTTAAAATGGTCCCTGCCTAGTAAGTTCTTTGAGGTTTAGTCATTCATTTTGAATTAGTTGGCATCTTTGACAAGTCTTTGATAGCATATGCTTTAATTTCCTGGGAATGAGATATAATATTTGAAAGAAAAACCCAGAAATAGTTGAAAATACCCCCCAATTGATCAGTTCTTGTGAAAATACCTGTTTTCTTCTTGTGACTCAAAACTCTTCAGGATGTGACCTTTTAGATACGTAGCCGATAAAATGAAGTAGATTGTCTTGCTTTGCTCTTAAGTGGTTCTCCAGAAGTCTACCTGGTCACACAGCATAAAAAAACCTCATCCCCCTCTCTGGTGTAAAATATGGTTGAATCCAGACTTTGGTGTGAGGAACTATTAATTTCCATTTTCCTCATCCTTGAGGGCAAAAGGGGGTGGCTCATACTTCAAGGGTTAGGTTTACAGGAGAGAGAAAAACACATAGTCAGTGTTCATATGGAGAAGGCAATGGCACCCCACTCCAGTACTCTTGCCTGGAAAATGCCATGGACAGAGGAGCCTGGTAGGCTGCAGTCCATGGGGTCACTAAGAGTCCGGCACGACTGAGCAACTTCCCCTTCACTTTTCACTTTCGTGCATTGGAGAAGGAAATGACAACCCACTCCAGTGTGCTTGCCTGGAGAATCCCAGGGACAGAGGAGCCTAGTGGGCTGCCGTCTATGGCTCGCATAGAGTCAGACACAACTGAAGTGACTTAGCAGCAGCAGCAGTGTTCAAAATGAGGCTTTTTTTTTTTTTCTTTAAAGAATAGATAGTTTAAAACAGATCGCGTAGTTGGGAGATTAAAGCTGAACATGATGATTAAAATAGCAAACATTCTTATTTTTTGAAGAAATTTTGCATAAGTTTTAATGCATTATGTGCTTTGGAGAAAAAAGTTACTAGTTATAGTCTTTCTTTATGAATTGGTCCTCAGTTATAGACGAAACTTTAAAAGGTGACATTCCTTTTAAAAGGAGAGTGAGGTCTATAATTTTGTAGAGCAAACATTTTCTAATTGATGTGCTCAAGGCTGAATTAATGTCTGTCTCAGTTCAGTTAGTTCAGTTGCTCAGTTGTGTCCAGCTCTTTGTGACCCCGTGAACTGCAGCACGGGAGGCTTCCCTGTCCATTGCCAACTCCTGGAGCTTGCTCAAACTAATGTACATTGAGTCAGTGATGCCATTCAACCATCTCATCCTCTGTTGTCCCCTTCTCCTCCTGCCTTCAAACTTTCCCAGCATCATGGTCTTTTCCAGTGAGTCAGTTCTTCACATCAAGTGGCCAAAGTATTGGAGCTTCGGCTTCAGCATCAGTCCTTCCAATGAATATTCAGGACTGATTTCCTTTAGGATTGAGTGGCTTGATCTTGCAGTCCAAGGGACTCTCAAGAGTCTCCTCCAACACCACAGTTCAAAAGCATCAATTCCTTGGTGCTCAGTGTTCTTTATGGTTCATCTCTTGCATCCATACAGGACTGCCGGAAAAACCATAGCTTTGATTAGACAGACCTTTGTTGGCAAAGTAATGTCTGCCTAGTCATGGCAATAGAGAGTAGGATTATAAAGGGTTACATATCTGTTTACCACTTAATCATTAATATCCTGCCAGGCTAGTCAGTCTGGGGTGGTGGGCCTGTGGGATTGTCTCACCACAGCTGCTTTTCTGTACCAGAGGGCACATGCTTCTTGACATGTGAGAGGGAACCACATCAGAGGCTGACATTCCTGAGAAAGGAGGATGTGTTAAAAATTCACAGAATAAAGCCTTTGAAAACAGAAAAGTTGATGAGATGAAGTGCTTCTACCACCGGCAGTGGGGACAGTGGGTCAGTAGCCATGTAATCTCCCATGCACCATCCCCTTTTGTAGCTGCTGGAAGCCCTGGAATCCTCTGACCTGCTCTCATCCTGGTTAGACTTGTCACAACCTTATTCTCTTCCTGTTGACTGTCGTCCTCTGATTGGTCTGGAGTCTTGTGTGGTTAGCTGTCAGTGGCAGCTCCAGCCTGCTTCCCCATATTTATACATCGGAACTCCCCATGACAGAATGCAGGAGCTGTGTCAGGTTCCATATCAGCCAAATAAGGACATAAATCTCGGTCCAGTAAGAACCTCATCAGTTACCAATTAAATCAAGGCATGGTAGGGTTTTTTTTTTTCTTTTTAAAGGATAGTTTCAGTAATATATTTATTTAAACCTTAGACATTATCGGAAAAAATCAATGTTTGGAATCTTAACTGCTTGGCTAAATTAACACTGGATATAGACCAACAGTTTCACGCTGGGGTTTATGGGCCTTCTAGAAGCACCCCTGTGCTGAAGAAGGCAAAGAACTACAGAATTTCTAGAAAGTCGTATAGTTGCTTCTGAATATTTTTCCCCCCTGGCAACCCAGCAGTCAAAGCTCAAGGTTTTTGTAAGTAATTTGCATGCTGTTACTCTCAAGAGACTGAATTCTGATTCTTGAGGTTGAGATGTCTTTTGTTGCATGTGCTGTGTGCTTTTTTAACTTGTGATAGAAATGAGTTAGACTTGATTTTAAAAATTACTTGCTGAATGTGAAGAGGCACTGACTCTGAAATGGAATTAAAGAACAAATTACCATGACTCACTCAATAAAGCTTCTATTAGCTTTGAATTAAGCTCTATTCTAACAATTCTGATTTTGTAGCAAGCAATACCCATGTGAGTTATTTCTGTGGTATGATACCAAGCACCTTTGGAAAAAAGTAAAGAGCAAAGCAGACTTTCATAAACAATTACATTGGTCAGAATGTTTATTAGTAGGCAGTTAAAGAATTCTTAAAAGACAAAAAGAACCAGCTGTTAGCATTGATCTAAATTGGAGAAAAATGAAATTACTTACATGTTTGTGCTCAAGGTATTAATAAGGTTCTGGGAAACGGGTACAGCTTTGCAGATTTGCACAGCACAGTCAAGAAGGAGGGTTAAGTTAGAGAAGGGCAGAATTTAGTAACACTCTGGCTTTTCCAGCCCTGCTGGTTGTTCTCAGATGACCCTCATCGGGAATGCCAAAGATAGCAACAACTGGGTGTCAAACAGCTGTGGGTCCTGGTCTGAGGGCCATGTGATCTTGTATCCATTTACTCATAGGGTCATTTGCTGACTCTTACCGGCCACGAACCACCCCCCAACTTGGTTTTCTCACTGGCTCTTTATTTGCCATTTGAATGTTGCACTTAATTTAAAAATGCACTGAAATAGCATCTATAGTATTTACATTGTGACTTGACCCAAATGATTATTCCTTTCAGAGCACTTTTCATTCTAAGTTGTTTGTTATCTTAGTGATTTTGGATTTGATGTTGCATTGAATTACTTAAGTTGACAGCAAGGCTAGTAATTTGAAGATTTTATTAGCTGCATGGCTCTTAAGTCAGTTTTTGTGGCTATGATTTTCTAGCTAGTCTTCTACTTTGTAAATGCTGATTAAGCCTCAGTATGAGATTTAAGCATGGCAGTTACATTCCTAAAGGGGAAGCTAAGGCTCAAGGATGGCAAGTCAGATCCAAAAATGAAGCACGTGTCAGCTACCAAGCCTAAAATAGAAGCCGTGTTTAAATGATGATCCTGTGATGTGACACAACCTTTATGCTTCATTCAATATTAGTGTTTGGGATAGCAAAGTGTAAAGTGATGATAAAATATAAAACCTTTTTAAAAGAGTAGTTTAGAAATTTGTAACCATGCATCAGTCAACACTTTTGGTTTTATCTATGAAAGAATAAGATTTGATTGATCTCTTAGGCCCTTCTGCTCTATATGCTGTCTTGCTGTCTTTTTTAAAATTTCTGGTCACTCAGAGTCATTCCCTTCAGAATGCTCCATAAAGTATATTTGGAATTCAGTATATCTAAAGTGCTTCAGTAGTATCTTATCTAAAATATTCAGGGAGTTAGTTGTTCTTATTAATTAAAATTTCAGAGTAACTGAAATGCCCTTTTAGTTTTAGACTGTAAAAATTAACTAGTCCATAACTTTACAAGCTCACTGCTTTTCTTAGCTAGGGTTCTGGTGGCATGTTTTTTTACAAGTACTAATAGGTTTTTAGGTATTGCTAGGAAATTGATGAGTTTTAATATTTTTAGAATCTGTTTATTAAATGACTGATTACCATTTACCATTTCTGAGTTTTGTTTCTCCTAACTCTAATCATATTTCTCTTTATTCGGTAGCTGGGTATTAAACGAAATTTTTAAAATGTTAAGAGGAAGTCAATAGTGTGTTGCCATATATAGGCAGACAT
Source organism: Bos indicus (assembly GCF_029378745.1). NCBI lineage: Eukaryota > Metazoa > Chordata > Mammalia > Artiodactyla > Bovidae > Bos > Bos indicus. Next base: position 56,201,714 of record NC_091763.1, on the reverse strand, counting down.
GAAGCTTATTGCATTGCTTTTACTAAAGTTCGGATGGATATGAGGATTTTAACCTCAGTTTTATGTTAGTGTTCTTATTATTAACAGCTTCAAATTCTTTTGGAAATAGTGAGATTTAAATCCTAGATAAAATATTTTAGGTATTGGCTTCTAAACTTGGCACTGGACATTTGAAGAATAGAATGGGTACTTAGCCTACAGAGTGCTCAGTTGAGGAAATCAAAGAAGTAAGCAAATAAATGTGATGAAGTAGTACAGATGTTATGATGGAAGAATGTACAGCATCCAGCAAGGGGACAAAGGAAAGACAGGTTGGAGGTGATGTTTGAGCTGAGTCTTCGCAAAGGATTAGGGAAGGTGGTGGAGAAGAAAGGTCACACAGGGAAGGGGCAGTGATCTCAGAAGCCAGAGGCCTGCTTCCAGCTCGGCACCTAGCTAACGTGTGATCTTGGGCATTTACCTTCTGAACTTCAGTTTCCTCATTTGTGGAAAGACAGGGAGCTAAATGAGAGCATGTCTAAAATCCTCTCTCAATCAAAAAATCACACATCGTTATTAGACTCATTTTATGAAAAGAGATAACTGTGAAAGAGAAAGCTTTGATAGCAATTGGAATTTGTCTTCCTAAAACCTTCTTTTCATGTAATTAAAATGCCACAAGTTCTGTGTTGTGCTAGAGAGACAACTTAAAATGAGAACTTTTCGATCTGTTCAGATTTTTTCAGTGTAGCTCTAACTTATGCTGTCATTAGAGAATATTACCTTAAATGTAAACCACAATTTCAGAATTACTATGTAAGTGGCCAAAATCTAAGAGAGCTCGGGGGAGGAGACCTCAGAGGTCCTGAAGTTTAGCCTCCAACAGCTTCAGGATTTCTCTCTGTATCATCTCAGTTTGCTAAGATTTTGTCTTGAGGTCTCAGAGCCAGTGTATAATGACTAAAGAATACATTTAAGATATGAACTTCTAGCATATTGAGGGAGAATATAAAAAGTATAGTTTTGTATTAAAAGCCTATTCTATTAGAATAGCTCACAATATTTTCTTCTTTTAGAATCTTTATGGCCACAGGCTTGCTTGGCATAATTTTGTCTTTTTATGTGTTTAAACATAGTCTTCTTGCACAAAGGATTTGAGAAGTCTCACCAGAATATGAAATATTTAAAAATAAATTACAAAATTAAAAAAAAAAAAAACCAGGTAAAATATAGACAAAATTGAGAAATCTGAGCAGGAGGAAGGAGCATGTTCTGATAAGCAGGGTATTATAGCGTTAAAATTGTGGCACACACTTGACTCTGAGCTCCCTGGTAAGCAAAGCAAAAAGAAGAGTTACAGTGTCATCCCCCAAAGGAAAAGCTAACTTTTCTAGCCCTTCTTCATCTGGCAGTCATATATATGGGTGAGTCTTCATGTGCTGACCCAGCTTCCTGTGAGCTGTGATATGAAGGCCAGCTCCCCGCCCAGCCTCTCTGGTTTAACGGCAGTGTTTTCTTCCAGGGACAATGAAACGTTCTTCCCAGGACAGTGGCTCTCGCAGCATTCCTGAAGATAGAAAGCTTTATGTTGTGGATTCCATAAATGATCTGAACAAACTAAACCTCTGTCCTGCCGGATCACAGCAGCTATTCCGTATGTGTGCCCTCCCAGGCTTGGCGGCCAGTCCTGGCTTCTAGGTCACCTAAAAATAGCCAGCGCTGAGCGGGGCCTGTGGGTGTGGTGGGGGTGGGGTGGGCATTAGACTTGCTATTTAGTATTAGGCAATGTTTGCTTTTGCTCTCTGAATACTTGCCAGGCTTATGGGCTTTCCTGGCTCTTAAGCAGGATTCGAACTCTAATCTTCAAAAGTTCTGAGAAGTTTCCTCTGGAGTTTCTCTCCCTGGGAAGGAGTGGAGGCTGTGAGATGGCCTCCCAGAGGCTAATTCATGCCACTTGGCTGCTTCTGTGCCCTCTGGTGACCACAGCCAGGTCACTGAGTGTGCCCACTCTCCGGACAGGTCTGACTTCATAGCAGATTGCTGAGAAAATGTTCCACACTTTTATCTAGTATAACAAAGATCATTCATGTTCTGTTGGGCAGAAAAGTCATCTTCATCTTTTTAAATTTACAGATCTCCTCAATGAACACATTAGAAAGAAGAGGGGGAAAATGAAATAAAAATATGCTAAATACTAAATGCTACATGTGTATCTTGTCCCCTAAATATTATAAATGAGTTCTATCAAGTTATTTGAGCCCCATCTTTTCTAGTTTAAATGCTGACCTTCCAACTCAGGGGATAAACATCTACTTGTTGATGTTTCACATGTACTCGAAACTCGTACTGTCCCAATTTTGTCTATTATTTCTCTTCTGTATCCTTTTTGAATGCTTGTTTCTCTCATTCATTCAGAATTTCACCGATTTTTTACTACAGTTGGTCTTAATAAAGGTTGGTGTTTGAGTGCCAGCTTATGCCTTGGCTGTGATTAGGAAGGAAAAGCTGTGGAGGGTGTGAGGCAGGATGTCTTTATAAAAAAGTATGGGACCTCTGCCCCCATCTCCTCCGTAATCAAGTAGCAGAGGGTGTGGGGCTGATACATAGTAGGAGAAAATACAGAAGGTAGTTCAAGGGTCTTCAAGATCCCGAGTTTCTATATTTATTTTTCAATTTAATTTGGGTGTTATTAAGCAAATAGGCCTTACAAAGCAGTGACCAAATGCAGGCAGTTCATGGTTTGGGTGAGCCAAGCTTAGTTGCATTCTCAGTTCAACCGCAAAGCATTGAAGAGAATCTTGCTTTCAGAGCATGTCCATCCTGAAAACAACTTTAAGAAACCAAGTACATCAGGCTCATTTTGATGTTGTTGTGTAATAGATGTAGGAATAGCTGGTTATTTTTATAGGAAATAAAGTTTTCTGGGAGATACCTCAGAATGCTTAGACTCACTCAGAGTTAGTGACCCGCTGCCAGCTGTGTTGTATTCTTGGGTCGCTTTAGGGAAAAGGGCAATAGAGCCTCTGTCACTCCGAATCCTTCTTTACACCACCCCGCCCCCACCCCATGCAAAAGGAAAATCCATGTCCGGCTACATCAGTGTTAACATGATCGTCAAAGAATTTTCCAAACCAGGGTTATAGAGACAGCTTGACCAGGCTTGTTCTTTGAATATACTAATATAAAAGAAGGTGAAAAATTCTCAAAGAGCACTCGTTCAAAGACATTTCTAAAGCATAAGTCTCTTTTCAGAGTGATCAGAGTGAAAATGGGTGTATCCCTTACTCACACCTTTTTTTTTTTCTCTTTAATTTTATTGGAATATAGTTGATTTACAATGTTGTATCATCTTACATCTCTAACACTGGGGGACTGTGAAGTTCACTGATAGCCTGTATGCTGAGGAGTCCTGTTTTTGTTGTTGTTGTTATTTGTTTCACATCAGCTCTAGAGGAGAAACTCCAGGACATCAGCACTGATTCAGGAAATGGAAGCCACAGTCTGTTTTTGGTGGGGCTGATCATCGTGCTGATTATCAGCCTGGCACTGGTTTCCTTTGTGATATTTCTGATAGGTAGGTACCATTGACACTCTTTTCACCACTGCTTTGCCCTTACTTGACAGCTGGTTGTTTAGCTTTGCCTCCATAAGCAGGCAGTGCTTCCTGGCACCCAGTACTGCTGCTGGAGGATGAGAGGGCATGGATGCCCAGGGCACCCTGCTGCTCTGAGTGGGTCACTGGGGCACACAGAAACCCTCCATGGCAGAAGTTCACAGACTTGGATATTGTTTCTGTACCACTTTAATTTCTCACACAGAGTCCCTAGCTGCTAATGGTAGGCAGCTTATCCTAGTTAATTCTGGGTTTTCTTATTCCAAGACACAGTTTCTGCATGAATTTGGCCTGTAACTTTGAGTCACCCTCCCAGTTTTCCTCACTTCTCTGAAATCGGTGAGAAGCATCAGCTGGGCTTGTGCAAGGGCCCAGAGGCAGGGCTGGGCTGTGAGGTGATTGCTTGTCTACTGCATGACACTGTCTGGGCTGGTGTCTCGCCTGCCCTTGTCCTGGGCCCTGCACATCCACCTTCGAGTGGTGGCACACGCTTCCCCACACGGCTCCTCAGCCAAGAGATCCCCCGAAGTCTCAGTGCCACTCTCTTCTCTGCCTCGGGTTGGGGAGGGGTGCTGTCCACTCAGTGCTGCCCTCTTCTTATGCGTGTTGCCCCGTCAGGGGAGCCCCCAGTGTTCTCTCTGAGCAGTCCCCTGTAGACCACCATCTGGAGTTACTTCAGTTCTCTCCCACACCCACTAAGAGTGGAAGAGCCTGAGAGGAGGGAGTCATCCTTGATACCCTTTTGCCTGCATCCACCACACTCGTTTCTTCTGCCCTGCAGGCCTTGTAGCCTTCACAAAGCCTAAATGAGAAGTGGATTCCATGTGTTTGAAATGCCTCTAATTCAAGTTCACTCAGGATTAGTGGAGGTAGCAGTGGTGGTGATGGGAGGTGGGCAGAGGGCATGACTCTCACAGCTTCTAACCCCTTTTCCTCCCCAAAACTTCATCTCCCATCCAGCTTAAAGCTCTATCTCTGTTCTAGGTTTCAGAGCTGGCATGAAGTGGTGATGTAATTTAATTGCTTCTCTGTCACCTTGCTAATGCCCTTTTGCACTTAGAAGCTACAGTGTGAACTATCCTGACAATAATGCTGCCCTTGGATCTGATTATTCTATGGAGGAGGGTTGGCCCTGAACCTGCTGGGCTGGAAAGAGGGTGTGGATTACTCTTCAGAAATGTTATACCTCAAAAGTGGATGCTGCAAATATCATCCCGCCTCACTGTCTGGGGAAATGACTGAGTTAAACTAGTGGGAAATTTTAGGTATGTCTGCTATACAGGGCTCCAGTACTCTTGCCTGGAAAATCCCGTGGATGGAGGAGCCTGGAAGGCTGCAGTCCATGGGGTCACTGAGGGTTGGACACGACTGAGCGACTTAACTTTCACTTTCTACTTTCATGCGTTGGAGAAGGAAATGGCAACCCACTCCAGTGTTGTTGCCTGGAGAATCCCAGGGACGGGGGAGCCTGGTGGGCTGCCGTCTATGGGGTCACACAGAGTCGGACACGACTGAAGTGACTTAGCAGCAGCAGCTATACAGGGAAGCAGCCCAGAGGGACTGCTCTCTTTTGTGGGAAAAGACTAAGGGTAATAATAATTTAAAATGTGATGTATTGGGTTCTCACTGTCTCCCAGGCACGGTGGTAAACATTCATGTCTGCTCACTACCTCATAACACTTCTATTGTGTGGGACCTGTTGTTTTTCTGGTTTTATCAATGCTGAAACTAAAGCTTAGAGAGATTAATTACTGTGCTGAAGGTCCACAGACAAGGGTGCCTAATCAGGGCTCAGAGACACCCCTGCCTGACATCAACTACCATGTTCTTTATTACCATCTTATACCCTCTTCTATGAATAGGATTTATTTTATGTTTGCTTCTAGGGTTTTATATTGAGGGCAAAGTCATATCAAGAAACAGAAAGAAGATGTGAATAAAGAATGCCTTTTTATTGGACAATTACTCTGTGCCAGATGCATTAAATTCATTATCTTAAATCTTTACCCTTCAAGGTAGTGTCTAATATTTCTATTTTGCTGGTGAAAGGTGAAAGCCCAGAGTTTAACCCTCCCTGTTTATTCAGCTAATCCGAGGCAGGACTGGGATTCATACTCTGGCCCATCTGCCTCCAGAACTCCTGGTGCTCCACTGCCTTTTGTAGTAATAATAAGAGGCTTCTGGTGGTTTGCAGATAAACTTTAGCCCAACCTAAGACGAGAGTTGGCACGTGCTTGCATGCTTAGTTACTCAGTTGTGTCTGATTCTTTGCGACCCCATGAACTATAGCCTGCCAGGCTCCTCTGTCCATGGGGATTCTCTAGGCAAGAACATTGGAGTGGGTTGCCATGCCCTCCTCCAGGGGATCTTCCCAACCCAGAGATCAAACCCAGGTCTCCCGCATTGCAGGTGGATTCTTTACCATCTGAAGCAACAGGGAAGTCCTGTTGGCACTGCTGCTGCTGCTAAGTCGCTTCAGTCGTGTCCGACTCTGTGCGACCCCATAGACGGCAGCCCACCAGGCTCCCCCGTCCCTGGGATTCTCCAGGCAAGAACACTGGAGTGGGTTGCCATTTCCTTCTCCAATCCTGTTGGCACAGGCCCCTGTAAATGAACTTGGCCTGTGGTCATCTTTGAAGAGGAAACCTTTCTGCTCTCACTGGGATTTGGTACAGATTTGTATCATTTTAACTGAAGTGTGAGAACTTATATCTGGCATTTTTATGCAAGAGAAATAGGCTATTTTACACTGATTACATTGATTAAACTATTGGACCTTGTGTTTTTGTCACAATCTCTGTTCTAAAGAGGAATACTGGACAGCAAGGGTAGATTACTCAGGATGCCTACCTGCCTCTGTAGGTTTACAGGGGCCAAGCAATGTTAGATACTAGGTCTGTGGGATGTGATTAAGTATTGCCTTCATTTAAAAAAGGGTTCTATGGTCTAGTAAGTTTGAGAATTGCTAGGTTAGTAATACTCAAGGTATTTTATTTTACTTTTTGTTAATTTCCAAAATGCAAGTCAGTATATGATTTTTCTCTAATATTTTTGCATATAGAATCCTTTTTCTCTTTTGGAATTTAATTTGGAGCTAATATATTGTGGAACAGACTTAATCCAACATGCCTGCTACTCCCTTTTGCGTTTGACTCATGTAGAAGATTCCAGAGAGGGGAAAGGATGTCACGTGCTGTGGATTTACTTGTTTCACACTTTTCTCCAGGAGCGAGTGGTATTGCTTCTGTCTGGCTCTGCACCAACACACCCATGTTCTAGAGCACAGTTCATCCAAACGTAATTTTCAGACACAGAGGGGAGGCAGCTTCTGGGCAGCAGCTTGTCCCAAGGCCGGAGGCTGAAGCTCAGATGCCTCCCTGAAGTAGTTGCTGGGTAAACTCAGTGCTGTGTCACCACCTGCATTAGTTCCTGAAAGCTATCCTGGAAAACACTTGCCTGAAATGGAAATGATACGGAGTCCACGTATTAAATACTGATTTTGTGCTGCCTTTCTTGGAAATTTTAACTGCCAGGTAGGCCTCAGGTGCTCCACTCCCCAGCTTACTCAATACCCAGGGGTTCTATTTATTTTGGAAATATGGTCTCTCTGCTCTCAGAGTAGCTGGGGAGAATTATTATTATAATTCATTATGGACTGGTAATTTAGAACCAGGAGACCTATGGGTTGGAACCCAAAATATCTCACCTCCCAAATGATGAGGGAAAAACCTTTGCTGAGAACGGGTCTCAGAATGAGACAACATAACAATCTCTTCTCTGGGGATAATCAGACACTGGCAGTTTTCCTGTGGTTGTTCATGCAATGTCTTTCTCAGCCAAAATCTGAGCAGAGCTGCCAAAGGTAGTCGAGTCTGGCACAAAAGGGTTATAAAAATAATTCACTTCATAGAAGACTTCAGCAGTTTCTCTCCCGGGCCTCTGGGCTGCATGGGCTATTGGAGCAGAGGATTTGCCAAGACGGCATCTCAGCTCCCAGCTGAACACCCCCATGGGCTCTGATGAGTCACGATGGAACACACTGGAAACCAGCATAACACTGTCTATTTTTCACTTTTAAGTTCAAACCGAAAACAAGATGGAAGATGTGTCAAGACGACTAGCAGCTGAAGGAAAGGACATCGATGATCTTAAGAAAATCAACAGCATCATCGTAAAGCGACTCAACCAGCTGGACTCAGAACAGAGCTAAAGAAATGAATCGTCCAAGAGCAACTGCTAACACCTGAGCTTCTCACGGTCCAGGGAGGGTGTAGGGATTAAGAACCACCAAGGGTATTTGTGGGTCTTGAAAGGCTGAGTTTCAATTACAGGGATGGGAGCAACCCCAAGGCAAGGGGGGCTAGGGGCAGCTGCCAGAAAGGGGCTCGTTTTGTGGGAGTGTCCTTCAGCTTTCATGGGCTCAAGGGTGGCAGGCATGGGGCAGAAACAACAGTAAGCGAGAAAGGGCATTTGGCTCTGCATGTGCAGCTTCTTTTACCAAAGGAGATTTGTCACCAAAATAAGGTCACAGTGGCCAGTAAAGTTCATGGCCCCTCGTGTATCTTTATGAACTCCGGGGAAAGCCTAAGGGATTCATTGAATTGTTTGTATTCAAGGGGATCAGGTGATGATTCTTTTCAATAAAAGAGATTCTGCTCAGGTGATTATACTTGACTCTTACTTCTTCAGGGATGGGGGATGGATCGACTCAGAGCTATCTGCCTACAGGTATTTGTTGATAGTAGTTAAGTGCATATGGTAGGGTGGGGACCACAAGAGAGAGCCTGAGTTGTTCAAATAATGTTTATTGAGCTGTTGCTTTTTGCAAACCACTGTATTCTACAGAAGTTTACATTCAAGTGGGGAACAAAGGAGATACGTAGTTATATAGAGATATATAAGCTTTTTGACTTTCCGACAGGAAAAAAAATCCTTCAGTAACCCGCTGATTAATTGTGCAGAAATCTGCTGGGTTTATAGGTTATAGGTTTATTAAATTGCAGTGAGAAATTGTATATTTGGAATATTTGGAACCTGACTTGTTTCAGCACAAAAGGTAAGGCACAGAGTTTGTGAAATTAGACATGGCTTCAATATGAGTTTGAAAGCACAAATCTTAGAAAATGTTTACTATATATTGTGTGAGTCTGTTGTGTGAAATGTATTATTGTTCTATCATTTTGGGTTCATTAAAAACATTTGAGTTTACTCTAAAGTTATATACATACATAAAAACACATTTTATGACAGTAAATAATTAATGAAAAAAACACAAGATGTTTCACCTATTCATTTTTACACTCAACTTTTTTTAAAGTTAACTTTTTAATGTATTTATTTAATTAATTATTTTTTGAAGGATAATTACTTTACAATATTGTATTGGTTTCTCCCATACATCAACATGAATTAGCCATAGGTATATGTACGTCCCCTCCCTCTTGAATCTGTCTCCCACTCAAAAACATTTGTACTGCATAGTTATTTTTTTAAAATGGATGTCATGCAGGATATTTTAAAACTGAAATTTGTGTTTATTGGAAAATTATTACTGGCCTGTTGATGTGTGGCAGAATTATTTGTCAAGATTTGCTGTAACTTTGTGTCAGGGACGACAGATGAGCTGATGCAACAACTCTAAAAATAGCCATTTTTCTTTGAACTCATTTGTTCTTGTAATGCTTTTTTCCTCCCTTTCTACCTACACAGTGGATATTTTGTGCTCGGTAATAAATGATCTTTATGGTAAGAAATTTATGATTTTTATAATGTGAAGTAGTATAGTGTCTGATGAATCATTTCATCCATCTTTTTGGATCCACCCTGTTGGATCTGCACTGTCCTGCCTGTATGGTGTCTATGGAGCCATAGTCATCCACACAGCCTGGGGCACTCCAGGCACCCCGCTCCAGGTATTTGGATTCACAGACTCACAGCTTCTATCGATGGTGTTTTATGTTTTAAAATACTGCTGGCTACATGTAGTCTTCTTTTTTGCAACACAAGGATTTAAATTTGCTATTAAAGCTATTATTGGAGCAACTGGAATAATCTGAATAGGGTCTATAGGCTAGATAATGGTATTATATCAGTGTTAATTCCTTGATTTAATAATCATATCATAGTTATATGAGAGTCTTTGTTTTTAGAAAACACACATGGATGCATTTTAGGATAAAGTGACATTATGTCTTCAATTCCAAAATGGTTCAGAAAATAAAAGTGTGAAAAAAAAAAAGAAAATAAAAGTGTGTGTGTGTGTATGTATAAAGGCACTATTGTAAATGTCAACATTTGGAAAATTTTTATTTAATAAAATCATGCAGCAACCTAGATGTCCATTGACAGATGAACAGATAAAGAGGTCACATATATAATGGAATATTACTTAGCCATAAAAAGGAATTAATTTTCATCAGTTCCAGTGAAGTGGATAAAACTAGAGCTTGTTATACAGAGTGAAGTAAGTCAGAAGGAGAAAAACAGATATCATATAATAATGCATATATATGGAATATAGAAAAAATAGTATGATTAACCTATTTGTAGGTCAGCAATAGAGACACAAGGGCTTCCTGGTGGCTCAGATGGTAAAGAATCTGCCTGCAATGCAGGACATCGAGGTTCAATCTCTGGGTCGGGAAGACCCCCTGGAGAAGGGGATGGCAACCCACTCCAGTATTCTTTCCTAGAGAATTCCATGGACAGAGGAGCCTTGCAGGTTGTAGTCCAAGGGGTTGCAGAGTCAGATGTGACTGAGTGACTAACACTTCCAATAGAGACACAAACATAGAGAACAGACTTGTGGGCACAGTGGGGGAAGGAGCAGGTGGGATAAATTGAGAGCGTAGCACCAAAACATATACCTTACCATATGTAAAATAGGTAGCCAGCGAGAATTTGCTGTATGACACAGGGAGCTCAACCCGGTGCTCTGTGACAACCTAGAGGGGTAGGATGGGATGGGGGGTGGGAGGTGGGAGGGAGAGTCAAGAGGGAGGGAACATACGTATACTACTACTAAATCACGTCAGTTGTGTTCAACTCTGTTCGACCCCATAGACGGTAGCCCACTGGCTCCCCCATCCCTGGGATTCTCCAGGCAAGAACACTGCAGTGGGTTGCCATTTCCTTCTCCAATGTGTGAAAGTGAAAAGTGAACGTGAAGTCACTCAGTTGTGTCCGACTCTTAGCGACCCCATGGACTGCAGCCTACCAGGCTCCTCTGTCCATGGGATTTTCCAGGCAAGAGTACTGGAGTGGGGTGCCATTGCCTTGTCCGGAACATATGTATACCTATGGCCAATTCATGTTCATGTATGGCAGAAACCAACACAACATTGTAAAGCAATTATCCTCCAACTGAAGATTTTAAAAAATCATACATTTTTTCCTTTAAAAAAATAGCTTTGATGTATAATTGACATAAATTTGTATATATCTAAGGTCTATAGTGATGTTTTGAGCTATGTATACATTGTTAAATGGTCACATAATTAAGTTAATTGACATATTCATCACCTCTACATAGTTGCTATTTGTATGAATGTGTGCTGTGTATGGAAAGATCTAAGATCTATACTCCTAGAAAATTTCAAGTATACAACACAGTACTGCTAAGTTGTTGTCACTATAACGGACATTAGGTCTTGAGAACTTGTTCATCTTGCAAAACAACCTTCATACCTTCTGGTTACTAGTAGTATCTTGGCAGTCAGATTTGGTGGTTGAGACACGGGCTGGGGAAGCCAACTGTCTGATTTGTCCTGGTGCTACCATTTACTGTGGCTTTGGGGAAACTAACCTCTTTCCTCTTTTATCAATAAAGTTGGATAATTATAAAATCTGTTACTATTGTGAGTCTGAAATGATAAATGGCTTACAACAGTGTCAAAAACAAAGTACTCAATAAATGCTAGTTTTTATTGTCATTATTATTGTTAATGTTAAAAGTAGTAGATGTATAAGAGAAATAACTAAATTTAACATCTCCTGATGGGGACTTAGGGCTAAATGTTTTTCTGCTGCGCATCCTGATCTAATCTGACCAGGGGTAGTGGAGTAAGAGCTTTTTGGCAAAACAACTTAAGCTAATTTACAAGTTCTTGTTCAGTGTTAAGTCGTGTCCAGCTTTTTGTGATCCAGTGGACTGCAGCATGCCAGCCTCCCCTATCCTTCACTGTGTCCAGGAGTTTACTCAGATTCGTGTCTGTTCAGTCAGTGATGCCAGCCAACCATCTCATCCCCTTCTCCTCCTGCCCTCAATCTCGCCCAGCATCAGGGTCTTTGCCAATGAGTAGGCTCTTTGCATCAGGTCGTCATAGTATTGGAGCTTCAGCATCAGTCCTTCCAATGAATATTCAGGGTTGATTTCCTTTAGGATTGACTGGTTTCATCTCCTTGCAGTCACAGGGACACTCTAAAGTCTTCTGCAGCTCCACAGTTCCAAATCCTCAATTCTTTGGCACTCAGCCTTCTTTTTCCAAGCCTTCAGTTTATAAGAGGGGGTCAATATAAGACAGAGGATTGGTTGTTTCCTAAATGATCTAGTCTGAAGAACAAAAGGATCTGCATTTGCCTCCCTGAGTGGAGCCAGGAGTTGTCTGTCTGTCCTGGATTAATGCCTTGCCCATGAGGTGCAGTGGCAGGAGGGAGCCAGGACAGGAAAGCAGGGCAAAGGAGTAGACAAAGAAACAGAAGGGACTGTTTAACTGACTCATGTCCTGATAGGGAAAGAGAAGGAAAGTTTTGTATGTTTTTTTGGACTTTGTATATGTTCACAAGAGGCTCAGAAAGAGACTTTTTTTTTTTTTCTGGCAGTGGGCTCTGTCTGCATGCCCTTCCTGGTGTTGCTGTGATGGAAGGATTACCATGTCTTTTGACTCCAGGGCCAATGCACTGCCTCATCCATCGTGAGGCCCCTGGGAGAGCCTTGCTGTAGCTCCTCAGATGGTTCTGATTGGCAACCACCTGTGGGTGAGCCGGGCCCAGCCCCACACACCACACCTTGCTGTGACACCTGGAGACCATTGCGGTGTAGAACAGCCTGGAAGGAGGAGGTTCCAGCTTCACAGTGTGGATGCCGGCCGCAATTTAGGGAACATAGGCCCTTCTCTCTCCTGGAAAGACCAGGGTCATCTGGCCAGAACTCCACCAGTGAACTCCAGTCTCCAAAGCAAGGCTCTTGGGTAAGAACAAGAAAACCAGGAGGGTTAGAATAACACAAAATAATAGCTTTTCTTTTTTTTTTTCTAACAGCAGTCTGTGATGGAAAAGAACAATTTTGGTGTGTGTGACATTTGGACTGAGGTGTCTTGGGGAATTATACTGCACAAACCATTGTATTATAACCCATTTTTATGTCTTAGAATGAGAATTTTAATGGAAACAAGATCTCTCTGAGTTATGGTGTATAAAATAATTTTATTCCCGCTTAAAATAATGACCCCATTTAAATTCAGTAGAGGATGAGCAAAAGAAACAGATCATCAGAAAAGATTGGTAATCTATCCCCTCTGTAAATGAATTTGCCCGGAAGAAGCTGTGAAAAGGAGAAAGAATTCTAGGACTATGAACTATCTTTCAACAGAGTCAGGAAATATATTTTCTTTTAAAGAGGAAATTTAAAATATTCTTATTGGAATCCATATGTCTACTTACTCTCATTTGGTGAAGATAAAAACTTCTCAGTAAATTTTTTTTATAGGGGAAACCTTACTGAAATATAATTTTGCTTTGCAGGATGATGAAAGGATTTAAAAAAAAAACAGTGAAAAGCAACTCAGAACAAACTTAATTCCCTCTAATGAGCAAGCATTGGGCGTATACATGGTGCCCACCTGTGTGGGCTGACACTGCAGAGGATTTAAAGGTCTAGGGTGTCATCCTGCCTCCAAATGGGTTTCTGATCTGGTTGTGCAAATAAAATGTGTAAGAAACCAGTCATGATCTGTTACCATGACAGGAAAAAGCAGGTCCGTGGCTGTCCAACAATCACCTGGGAGACTTAGACCCAGGTGCTTGGATCCTACTCTCCATGATTCTGACTTAGCAGGCAGGGGTTGGGGATTCATGGTTTTACAAAGCTGCTGTGATGAGTCTGATGAGCAGTTTGGTAGAGTGGCTGGACAAATGATGGATTCAGTATAAGCTTGTGTTTGGATTCTGTATCTATGCATGAGTTACAGTGAGGTCCTCACCTCTCTTGACTCTATTCCTGACTTTAGAGAATTTTGTCTGTAAAGTGGGAGTGTTTTGCTGCTGGTGAGAACCAGGAAGTTGATAAAGTCTTTCAGGCTCTGTTGTTTATAAGTCACTAATAAATTGTATATAAATAGGGGGACGTCTGATCATCTGTGGTTATTAGTTTTAATCCCCAGGGAACACTATTAGTCTCTTGTCAAGGACCCGTAAAAGTCTTCAGAAGAACCCTCCATTTCTTTCTGCACATAGCTTTTCTCTTTCCTCTCCCTTCCTCCTTTCTCAACGTGCTTGGCTGAGGCTCCACTTTAAGGGGCTGTTCACTTGTCTAGGGGGCCAATGGATGGCTATTCTAATAGCAGAAGATGTGAATGAGAACCTGGGAATGCTGAAGGGCGAGGAGTCTGTCGGAGGAAGCCAGACAAGGGGTCTGCTCCACTTTCTGTTCCAGGAGAGCAGATAATAATTATTTTTGCAGTAGAAGCTTTGCAGTAAGTATCATGACCTGGGGGCTTCCTTGGAACATGAGACACACAGGTCTGGCCAGGCTGGTCAACTTTCCCGCAGTTTGTCTTTTTCACAGGTTGAAAAAATTGTGATCAATCTTGATCTCAAGACACAGATTTCAGTTTTGTTTTTAGGAAACGTGATGCTGCTCAGGGTCCTTAGAATCCCCCTGCCCTGAACCCCAGTTACATCAGAATATGCCTCGTGGCCGTTTGGAATGGGACCTTCCTATCTTGTGTATTTTCATCTGAAGATGTTTTATGGGTTCTTGGACAGAATATTGACATTTCCTGGGTACTGAGAATCACATCTAGAAATGGTCACCCTCCTGTTTGGTATAACAGCTTTAAGTGACTCGGAGTTGGTGGGATTAAAAACAATCAATACCAAATAGTCAGTAGTCACCTGGAACCAATGAGTGATGGGCCGTGAAGTGAGTCCAGTGATTAGTTCAGTCTTCAGCACCCAAGGAGCAAAATTGTTGCAATACACAGGGGCTCGATCAGCTATTAGGTGGTGAGGTGCAACTCTTTAAACTGCAAGGATTAAAAACCTATCCAATTTAGTTGCATTTTCTGTTTTTTTAAGAGTTCATTTGGATACAACTGGTGTTACCTCTGAATTTCTCACCATCCAAGAGAAATTAAACTGCACGTAGAGGAAGGTGACATTAGTGATCAAAAACAGAGAAATTTTAAATTTTGTTCTTTCTCTTCTTTACTTCAAGGTTGGTCTTGCCAATAAAGTATGTAGGGATTTTTCTGTAGACAATTGCTTTTAGGCCAGGAATGTGGGGCTTCCCAAGTGGCACAGTGGTAAAGAATCTGCCTGCTAATACAGGAGACACAAAGATGCACATTCAATCCCTGGGTCAAGAAGATTCCCTGGAGTAGGAAATGGCAACCTACTCCAGTATTCTTGCGTGGAAAATTCCATGGATAGAGGGGGGCTGAGGGACTACAGTCCATGGGGTCGCAAAGAGTTGGATATGACTGAGCATGCACTTGCCTCATGAGGAGTAGGATGTAAATGTTAATAAGGGTAGAAAAGGCCCCTTTGGAGTGATGTACATATCCCACCTGTCAGGCTGTGACATCTTTTCCCAGATGGAAGCTGGCAAATGCTGCCTGTGTCTTCTCCACACATAAAGAATAAATGGACTGTGGAAACAGAAGTCATGATCCTAATTTCTCTTTGTTTCTTGGCCTCCTCTGACTCTCACATCCTCTTTTGAGTTGTGAAACATGATTCATTCTTCATGCATGAATCCTCAAAGAAATGGATTGTAACAAGCTTATTCCATGAGGAATATCCTTCCTGAATGTGGAATACTGCTGCTACAGAACATTTATTGTTTGATGAACGAACAGGGCAGGTCAAACAATCAAAACACAAGTTAATAATTGAATTATGGTTTCTTGAATGCTAAAAATGTCTAATGTTCCATGCCCCAAAGTGGTTTCAAATATTGCCACCAAAAGGCTAAGTTAGAATTCTATTCCACATCCTCCTCACTGATTCCACCCAACTTAGCAAACTTCTTTAATATCGATGAGATGGGGTCAACTTCTGAATTACTGTAAATCCATTTAGGGACTCAAAAACAGTTTCTTACAGACTCAAAAAATAATGATGGAAAAGACATTAGCTAGCCTTTGAGGTACATTCCAGGACCTATTTTTAAACTTCATTTAGAACAGATGACAGAAAACCCAGGTTCTTTCCAGAATACTTGTGGTAGTCACAAAGGAATCATTCATAATTGTTTCCTCATGCCCTCAGTGAAAGCTGTACCTCCTCTGAGCCTAGAACTTCATGTGACCCTCTCAGATTTTGCCTTGTCATTGTGTATTTGTGCTTTACCCTTTGCATGATGTTCGCATCTGGGCATCCCCAGGCTATAACTGATGGCTCAATAATGGGAATTTGTGTAACTGGATTAAGCTAGGATGGGTTTCCAGGCTGCCTGCATTGCCTCGACTTGCAACAGAACCAAGTGGTGCGGACTAATAGGAGAGGAGGGACATCTGGTGGCAGTTGGTTATTTCGGAGGAAGGAGGACAATTTGAAGGAAGAAAGAAGGCAAGAGTTAAAATACAGTGTGTGATGCTGAAGGGAGAGTGAATGGTTGCATCAGACATAGGACAGCTGGGGGCCACACCTGGGAGAAACAGCCACCCAGCTAGGGGGCCACCTTCATGGTGGGAAGATAGTAGGCTTTGGAATGGAAGGACTTGCCTTTGAATCTGGACCTGTTGCTCACGAGCTGTGTGACACTGGCTGAGTTACTTACCTTTTCTGAGCCTTGGCCTCATCATCTATAAAATGAGAAAAATACCCACCTCACAGTGTTGCCGTGAAGATTGGACAGAGTGACACCTAGCACTTGTTAAGAACGTGGTTAATGAGAGTGGCCATTCCTTTTCTTATTCACATAAAGAAGGTGAGTAGGGTTTGAGGTGAGGGAGAAATTTTCTGCTGACTCTAGTGAGGGGCTTGTAGTTCTTTTGGATTTGGAGAAATTCCCTGGAAGGAGCCTCTCTGACCCCGCTTTTAGGAAGGTCCACACAAGGTAAGTGATTGTCAGGCCTCTGTTGGGAAGTATTTTCTATGAAACAACAAGAATTTATTAAGTTCCAGTGTCTTTTCACCATGCAGACATGCTGCCCTCCTGGAAATTATCCCTAAGAGGGGAGACAAGATTACCACACAGAGGCAAAACAAGAGAGAAGGCATGGTTAAGTTTCCAATTTTGTGGCCCAGAGACTAAGAGCTGGAAAAATTCAGAGGAAGGAAGGCATCCTCCTGAGCAGACAATAGGCTGGCCATCATTCCTGGGAAAGTCTCCATTCCCTGGAAGGCTGGGATGGTTGGTCATTCTACCTTCAGAGAGAAGGTTGATACCATTTGGAAGATTGCTCCAGATGGCCACCTTTTCTCTCTATAGACCTACATACGACCTCACCCCAACTATGGCTTCTTCTCAAGACTCAGTTCAAGGTGAACTGAACTTCTATCTTTGATCCCAATCTCTTTTCCTAACCTGGGACCATGCTCTGATTAGTCAATCTGTCCCCTTCCACTAGCTCATTCTTTTCCTGTAGATACCTGTTTGAGACCCATTCACAGAGATCTTTCTCCCTTTACCCCTCCTGGCCACTATCTTTTGTTCTTACTCTCCTTGTCTAGACTTCTCAATACACAGCCTACACTCACTGTCTCTTAACCTCCCATCCATTCCTCAAATCATGATGCAATCTGACACTTGCACCTGTCTACTGAAACTGTCCTTGTTAAGGTTATAACGGATGGCCTCATTGCTAGATCCCATGACCATTTCTCAAACTTGTTCTTTTTTCCCCAATAAATTTATTTATTTTTGGCTGCACTGGATCTTTGTTGCTGCACATGGACTTTTTCTAGTTGCAGCAAACAGGAGTTACTCTCTAGTTGTGGTTCATGGGCTTCTCATTGTGGGGGGTTCTCTTGTCATGCAGCATAGGCTCCAGGGTGCGCAGGCTCAGTAGTTGTAGTACTGGGCTTAGCTGCCCTGCAGCATGTGGAATCTTCTCAGACCACTGATCAAACCCATGTCTCCTGCATCAGCAGGTGGATTCTTAACCAGTGGACCACCAGGGAAGTCCTTAGACTTCTTCACAAATCTTTTTGTTGCGTTTGACATTGTTCATCATTCACTTCGCGAAACTCCTCACCCCCTTGACCTCTGAGTCAGCACTGTCCTGGGTTCATTCTGTACTTCTAGGATTTCTCTTCTATTTCTTCCTAGTGCCCCTCTTGCTCTACCTGCCTCTTCACTGTTGCTGTTCCTGCTCTTCTGGATTACTTCATTTTATGTTATCGAATGCCTTTTTTAAAATTTATAGATGAACGTATTCATCTATTTCTTCAATCTAGATCTTTCTACTGTGCTTCAGGTATAGAGCTAATTACCTGTTCAGTATCCAGACTTAGATAACATGTCCCATATAAAACTAATCGTCTTTCCCCATGAAATTTACTCTTCTTGTATCCCCTGGCTTAGCTGGGAGCATCACCATCTGCAAACCAGAACTTGAGGGCCACCTCTGCTCCCTTTTCCTTACTTACCATACACAATTTAGTCATCAAGGTTTTTTATTTTACCTTCTATTAATAAATCATTTCTCACATCCATTCTTTCCTCCCCCTACCCCCGCCCCCTGCTGTGCCCTACTTAGGCTCATTACTGTTTGTCTGAATGATCACCTTCCTAACTGGTTTCTCAGACTCAAGGTTGGTTTGTTTCAAGTTCTCATTCTGCAAAGTCATTAGAATAATCTTTCTAAAAATGTAAGTCTATATTCTCCCTGGTAAAAAATCTATAGTAGTTCCCAAATCCTGCAGTGGGTCCTTACTCATAGCATGTCATTTCCACTGCAATGTCTTCATTCATGGTGTCCCTTCTGTTTGGGGGGACATTTTCTAGTCCTTCCCTCTCAACACCTCTTCTTCAGATATTCAGACTCTTCTCAGACAGAGTCTCTAAAACATTTTTGGATTTATTACCTCAGGGAGACTTACCCTAAAATTTTCAGGCACCAGAAAGACTTGGAGTTGGGCACACTAGATTATTATCTTAGGTCTGCTTCCTGATAGCTGTGTGGCTTTGGGAAGGGAGCTTAACCTCTCTCCACCTTAGTTCTCTTTATAAAAGTGAGAATGAAAAAAAAAAAGAATGATAATCATCAACCTAATGGTATGTTTGAAGAGAAATAACATGCTTGTGAAGCACTTAGCATAACCCTTGGCTCATAGTCAGTTTTACCAGGATTCTAATCACCATGGCAATAGAAACCATGTCTTAAAAAAAAAAAAAAACAGTTAAGGCAAAAAGGAAATTTATTGACTCACAGAACCTGGGTCTCAGGGACAATTGCACCTAGGAATTCATAAACCATCAGGGCCATCCTACTCCTCTCTCGATCCTCTGTCTTCTGTGTGTTGGCTTTATTCTTTTTAATTTTTTTTATTTGCCTACAGATTTATCCTTCCAGATACAAGAACCATGGCACCAGCAACTTCCGGTTTAATGTGAATGTCTTTCTTATTCATCCATGAATCTTTAGTGCCTGACAGTGTCTGGCAACAGAAGGAGACTTTCTGAATAAATGAATAAAGAAACCTCAGCTATTAGGGATGTATTTATGTACATGTGTCTTTCCTACAATTTTCTGCTTGTTCATAATATTTTGGGATAATAAGTCTATCGTTCTCCTAGGCCTTGAAAGCCCACTCTCCTGTTTAATAGTGGTAGCTCTTTACTCATCAAAGGCAGATTGTGAATTCTGCAAGAAGAAAGGTGGTGTAATATGGAAAGATTTGAGTTGTCAGTTGAGCAAAGAAAGACTTTATTAACATGGAGTGTTAACGTCAGCCTCTAATCCACTGCTTGGTGGACTCTGACCAGGCTGAGTCAGAGGCTGTCAAGTCATGTTGTCTTTAAACATGTGCCTGCTGTCCTGAGGCGGGATAACTATGGGAAGCTCAGTTGTCAGGGAAGACAGGAAGGGAATCTTGCAGAGAAAGGAGGTGAGTGGATTGCCTTTGTTATTACTTTAGTCTCTCTGCAGATTTGTCTGTTATTTCAGATGTGAGGGAAAAAAGACACTTTGCCAATAGTGGTGAAGTTCTTTACACTCTGAATTTGTTGCAGGATCAACAAATTTGTGGGTGTCTGGTGCAAAATGGAAAGGCAGGCCCCTTGTCTGTAAATTACTAAGAATTTCAAGAAGGCAACAGTAGGGCATTAAACCAAGCCCAGGGTTCTGTGCAAATGCATAGGGTGCCTTGCATTTGCTCCAGTAT
The DNA here is from genome assembly GCF_029378745.1 of Bos indicus. Lineage (NCBI taxonomy): Eukaryota > Metazoa > Chordata > Mammalia > Artiodactyla > Bovidae > Bos > Bos indicus. The sequence goes on along the minus strand of NC_091763.1, from coordinate 56,181,571 downwards.
TCTTGCCTGTAAAATTCTATGGACAGAGGAGCCTGGTGGGCCACAGTCCATTGGGCTGCAAAGAGTGAGACACCACTGGACATTTAGAGTGGTTCTCCAAAGCTCATCTGAGAGATTAGAAATGAGACTTTATGGATCTATAGCCTATGGTATTACTTATGTTATTCTCTTTAGTTACTGGTTTATATATTCTATTTTATTTTTATTTTGGACTTCCTGACATCCCCTGCAAAGCTATGACCTATATCAGAGATATAATCTGTCCCCTGCAATTTGCTCTCTTTTGCCTCCTTTTTAGGAAGTTAGGTATACATGAAAAGATGCTAAAGTTGAGTACTCCCATCGAACTGTCTGCCTTGCATTTCCCCCGCAAGATAAGGAGAAGAATTTTGCTTTTCCATGAAGGGATTTAAAGGTACAGAAGACAAAAATATAGTTGTGTGTATTTTTATTTAAAATATTCATTTAAAAAGCACATGAATTTTACTAGTTCAATGTGTCAGATGCTTCTGCTTAGGCAAAAGGGAATTTCTTTGAAAGACATTGGTTAATGTGAAGAAATCCGAGAAAAAATTGGCAACAAGCCTTCAGAAATGAGAGATGGAACTTCTGCTTCTGATCAAGACTGAGTAACTGAGAATGGATTCTAGAGTGTGAAATATAAAACTACAAGATGAATGAGGAAACAGGACACTCTATTTCATGGTGCAGGAATCCCAAGGTGAACCAATCAAATGCTGGGTGATATGCAAGCACTAGAATATTCTAGCAGATAAGCAGACAAAGCATAATACATACCAGGCAGGATGCTGGAATACCAGCAGTATTATTCTTGTGTCCCTATTGACAGAAGTGTTTTTTCTTCTACCCTGTCTGTAGTCATCTTGGGCTGGGGCCAGTGATGGCATGAACTAAAACTAAGATAACATCTGGAAGATGAAAGCAATTGTGGAAAAGTGTAAAGATCTTATTTTTCTTTCAAGGTCAATTCATGTTGATCTCGTGTTGGAATAGACTGAGGTCTCCCAGGAAAATTTCATTTTTTTCCTTCCTCTTCTCTCTCTCTCTGCTCCATTGCCTTAGCCAGATCTTCGGTCTATAATTTCTGTGGCAAATTTTCTGCCTTCAACACGATTTCCTGTGATAGAGTAGTCAAGCTAAATGAAGCATCAGGAAATTCATACCTATGAATAAGCAGAACTGCTGTGTGTTCATTGTAAACGGGCAACCTCAAAATCTATTGAAAGAAGGGGATCCTGCTTCACAGACTTCAAGGTGAAGGTTACATTTTTTTCTGAGTTTGATTGACTCCCAGAGACAGATGTGGATGAGAGTTTATCTTGTTCAACATGTGCAGGAGATTAAACTTGTGCCTCCTGTCACCTGCTTGTGCCTTATCGTGATGTCATCAATGCTAAACACAAAAATGGAAAAAAGCCCTCACAGTGGATGGAGATCTCCGCATTTCCCAGTGACTGCTTCCCATCTAAGAGGTGGTAACACGGCTGAAATCTCTGAGGCCAAAATTTACACAATCTTTCAGTGCTTAAAGGTGGTGTTTTAGCAGCTCATTCCCTTAAAACCTACATATGTAACCAAAGGCAAACAGCTCATGCATTCTGAATTCTAAAAAGGATCTAGAGTGAAGGATGGAGAATTTTTCCACTAGGTGGTAGGATTTTGCCATGGTCCTAAGTCTCAATGTGGAGAGGAGGGAAAGTAACTTGAAATTAAGAAGAGTTGAGTCAAGATAGAAAGTGACAGTAATAATGACACTACACACAGATTGAATAGATTTTTTTTTTCTTGGCACAAACAGAGAAAATTACTCCTAATGCTATTCTTGAATTAAGCAAAAATAACACAATTAAATGATTCTAAAATTTCAGAATAAAACTGGGACTTTAAAGTTCACTCTTAGGGTGTCTTAGTTTGTAGTTTATACTCTTTAATACCCATTGAATTGTTTTCCTTTTTTTTTTTTAAATTGAAGTATAGTTGATTCATAATGTTGTGCTGGCCTCTGGTATACAGCAAAGTGATTCAGTTATATATATAAGATTATGTATGCGTTTATATACATATATAAATATACTGGGCTTCCTCAACGGCTCAGTGGGTAAAGAATCTGCCTTCAGTGCATTAGACGAAGGAGATGAGGGTTTGATCCCTTGGTTGGGAAGATCCCCTGGAGGGCATGGCAACCCACTCTAGTACTCTTGCCTGGAAAATCCCATGGACAGAGGATCCTTGCCATAAGATCACAGAGTTGGACATGACTGAAACTACTGAGCACATATAAATATATGTAATATATGAAGCATTATATATATAAAACTATATATATATTTCATAATATATATACATAAAAATATATATACATAAAAATATATGTAATATATAAAGGGTTATATATATAACTATATTATATAAATATATTTTTCATATTCTTTTCCATTATGGTTTATTACACTTGTTGAACTTTATATCATGTGTATGTTTTACATATTAAAAAAATCAGTAAAAATTTGAGTCTTTTAATTTTTTAACCATCTTTAATGTTTTCAGGACTTCAGTCCTCTCCAGTGGTTGAGTGTCTTTTAGCAAGTATGTCCCTCCAGCATTTGCCAGAATTGGTTGTTTTATTAACAATGTCTTTTTTATATTAGTGCTTCTGAGAATGAAAACTCAGAAGACTGGAGAGAGAAAAATCTCAAAAGATAAAATTACTTACATCAAAACAGTTTTCATTGATTATCTAGTTTCTTTCTAAGGAAATCATTTGTCTGATTATTTAAATGCTATTATATTGATAACAATAATTATTGTGCATCCCACAAAATATGCTTCTAAACTATCACTCCTAGTACTAATTAGGAAGTAAGATTAGATAATATTCCATGTTTTTAAAGTTTTTGCTTGGCCAAGGACTTTAAGGGTTTATATTTCCATCCGGTTTCTCTGAATAAAATCTTGTCTCCTTCAGTTAAGTTCAGTCGCTCAGTCATGTCCAACTCTTTGCAACCCCATGAATCGCAGCATGCCAGGCCTCCCTGTCCATCACCAACTCCCAGAGTTCACTCAGACTCACGTCCATCGAGTCAGTGATGCCATCCAGCCATCTCACCCTCTGTCGTCCCCTTCTCCTCCTGCCCCCAATCCCTCCCAGCATCAGAGTCTTTTCCAATGAGTCAACTCTTCACATGAGGTGGCCAAAGTACTGGAGTTTCAGCTTTACCATCATTCCTTCCAAAGAACACCCAGGAATGATCTCCTTTAGAATGGACTGGTTGGATCTCCTTGCAGTCCAAGGGACTCGCAAGAGTCTTCTCCAACACCACAGTTCAAAAGCATCAATTCTTCAGCGCTCAGCTTTCTTCACAGTCCAACTCTCACATCCATACATGACCACAGGAAAAACCATAGCCTTGACTAGATGGACCTTTGTTGGCAAAGTAATGTCTCTGCTTTTGAATATGCTATCTAGGTTGGTCATAACTTTCCTTCCAAGGAGTAAGCGTCTTTTAATTTTATGGCTGCAGTCACCATCTGTCTCCTTAAGAAAACTCTCTTAATTTTCTATATCCAGTAAATGAGGCTTTCCCTAGTGGCTCAGGTGGTAAAGAATCTGCCTGCAATGTGGGAGACCTGGGTTCGATCCTTGGGTTGGGAAGATCCTCTGAAGAAGGGAAGGGCTACCCACTCCAATATTTTGGCCTGGAGAATTTCATGGACTGCATGCTGCTGCTGCTGCTAAGTTGCTTCAGTCATGTCCAACTCTGTGCGACCCCATAGACGGCAGCCCACCAGACTCCCCTGTCCCTGGGATTTTCCAGGCAAGAACACTGGAGTGGGTTGCCATGTCCTTCTCCAATGCATGCAAGTGAAAAGTGAAAGTGAAGTTGCTCAGTCATGTCCAACTCTTAGTGACCCCATGGACTGTAGCCTACCAGGCTCCTCCGTTCATGGGATTTTCCAGGCAAGAGTACTGGAGTGGGGTGCCATTGCCTTCTCCATGGACTGCATAGATTAGATTAAATAAGGTTAGATAATATTCCATGTTTTTAAAGTTTTTATTTGGCCAAGGAGTTAAAGTGTTTATATTTCCGTAATTAATAATTAATCTTTAATTTTCCATATCCAGTAAGTGAATCTTCCTGATCCTATCATCATTGCCCTGTGTGACACCCTGGCCCTTCTCCTTGGATCTTTTGAGAAGCATAGAAGACTCTCTTGAAAACAGGATTCAGTTCTCACCTCAGTAGTTTTGGTCAGGCTCTATGATTAATAATTAATTTTAGGCCTTAGATAAAGTTTGGCTAGATATTGTTTCTTTGAATCCTTTTGTGGTCTAAACTCATAGTGTAATTTACCATCCAGAACATACTCCTGAACTTTTGGCCTTTCTGCTATCTGGATCTTTCTTCCAGGGCAGAACTTGCTTTCCTTTCATGAAAAATTCACAAATTGAAAGTTATTTTTGTAGTGAAATTGGGCTTGGTCTCTTGTTAACCCTCTCATTGATTTGAGGTACTTCGCTTCATACAGTAAAATGATACATCTGACTCACTGAGGGCGTGTTCTGGGGTTTTTGTCCTGTTGTATGCTGTTTTCGGAAGATCTTCTTGTGCTCTTGTGGCACTCTTTCATGGGTTATTTGTGGAAAAATTATCGATTGCCTTTTTTTTTTGTTGTTAGACACTGCATAGAGTGCTGAGGAGATATAGATACCTAATGTAGTCTCTGACTTCACAGATAACATCTAGCATGGGGTACAGAGGAGTGAGTTGACAATGATAACAGAGTACAAAAAGTTAGAATGGGAAAGGTGCAAGATGTCACAGGAGTCCAGAGAATGGGAGTTTAATCCGTACTTGGATGGCCAGGAAAGTGTATCAGCTACTTGCTGGGTAACAAACTGGATGAAAACTTAGAGGCACAATGCCACCATTTTGTTACACTCATAGAATTCGGTATTCAGGAATTTGGGAAGAGCACAGTGGAATCAATTCTCTGTTTTACAATATCTGAGACCTCAGCCAAGAAGACTCAAATGGCTGGGGGTAACTTGATGGCTGAGGGCTGGAATCATTGGTGTTTTCACTCACATGTTGGCACCTGAGCAGAGGGTATCAACTGGAACACCTTCATATGGCACATTATATTATCTGAGGGCCCCAGATCAACAAATCAGGAAGGACATTTCAAGGGCCTAGAGATCAGCTCCCAGGAGCCGGTGACAAAGGCCAGACCTCTATTTTGGGTGAGGTTAATTCTTCACTATGCATTGGGTTTATGCATAGGGTTCATGGAGGGAAAGTATGTCTCGTGATTGAGAAAACAGAGGTGCTCTTGTAAGAAACAGAACTAGGAAGTGGATAAGGTTGGGAGATGAGAACAGGAACAGAGGAGCATGTTCCTGAATTGCGCTTTTGTGTCTGGCACAGTCCCACATTCAAGAACATTAATTGACTTCAGAATGGCTGTGGTGGTGGAGCTGGCAACCCTGTCCCGGCAGCAAGGGAGGTGGTCAGTGGCTAAGGTGGGAAGTGCAGATGGTTTCAAGGCCCCAAAGACAGACAGTGATGGAGTTTCTGGGGCACCTGTATCCACATCTTACCCTGCCCAGCAAGTCTCAGATTAGGAAAATGACCTCTGAATAGTCCTCCTACCAGGCACTTTGGGGGCAATTGCTCTTCATAAATGTCTCCAGTAACAAACCTAATCTTTATGCAGAACACAGGGTATACAGATCTCAAACTGGCTTCTCTCAATAACTTCCAAATAAATGTTCATTTTCCTAGCAGACCCATAACACTTCCTGTTCACAACAACCCTTACTTTATGTGAGTCCAAATTTGCCTTTGATTTTTCTTTGTAAAGATGTTTTGGGGATGAACAGAGCCAAAAAGCTTTGCCTGGGTATGCTTCTGCTTTCAACCAAGAGAAAAATTCCCAAGACCCCTGGGCCCTCTCGACTACAGAGTCTTTGAATTGCCATTGCTTTTGCCTGGAGCCTTCCTGATGATGGCAGCAAAGCTGTAAATTAAGGAAGAGCCAAAGCCAGGAATTTTAGTGGGCTTTGCAAAGCTCTGTGCAGATGTTCCTGGAGCTTGGAAAACACATACAAGTTCTCAGAGAGGTAACAGGCTGGGCTGCTGCAGGAGCCCAGGGACTTCTCCTCTCCTTCCCTTGTGGGGGTGGGGAGGTGGGTGTTGGGTAAGGGGGTAGGGAGATGGAGAGAACAAAGCATCGAGTCCCTCATTCTCCTGAAAGATCGCAAAGCTCCCTGCTGTTGACTGTCTTCCATCCTTGCAGGGCTGGGCTGTCTATGTGTCTCTCCGATTGTGGAAAGGAGATGAGCCCCCGGTATGTGCTGTTTCTCAGAATTTCCCACACTCTTAACAGAGTCTAAAGTTGGGAGGAAGGGACCTATTTGGGTCCCTTCCAGAGGCCAGTCTCTCTGACACACTATCCAGCTGACCAGCCACTATTAATATCCTCACAGTTCTCTGCCAAGGGTACCACCTTCCCATGTCCCCTCAACTCTTCTCCCAGAATTACCTGTATGCAAATCTAATCAATAGGTCTCAGTGAGGCAGAGACCAGATTGGTAACTGTATCTGTATCACAAAGCCTAGAAGAGAGGTGCAGCCTTATCTGGCATATGGGGTGACAACCTTCCCTTCATGCATCTATTTGCCTCCACTTGTGCAACAAGAAGCCCCATAGGATGCTGTCCTTGTTTGTTTGAGAGAAACTGACAGCTGTGTTCTTAGTGAGTGGCATCACCTGGGGCTAGATCTTTCACTGAAGAGTCAGTGGAGTGGCTTCACTGCCTGATTGTCATGAGATTCATACAGAACAGAAAGGGACTGCTTCCTCCAAATAGAGAGTTGCTGGCAGGCAAAAATGGGAACCATCTACTGCTGTTGATTGATAGCAAGATGCTGGGTAGAGTGGAAGAGCTTCTCTCACTATAATTCTGTGCACTGTGGCGCTTGATCCAACCCGTATCTTGGATGCTGCTTCTGAAATGGGTTTGGGGAGACCCCCAAAGGCTGAACTGGCGATGAAATGGTGAAGGGAGGGTGACTTGGCTTCCTTCTGTGGGTTGGCAGATGAATTATTGGGTCCTCTGTTCTGCCTTTCCCTGCGAGTGTCTAGAAACACTGGTGTAGGGCAGGGCAGTAGCGGAGCCCAGCAACTTTCTCCTGTGAACTGTCACCCACGTAGACCTCCCTTGTCTTGCACATGCTGCTTCCATCCAGGGTGTGGAGAAGGAGTTCCTCCTTGGGGCAATGAGGAGACACTGGATTAATCTGACCCATTCCGTTTTTAAAGGCTTATTTTTGTCAGTTGTGGTGAGATGGAGTCAGAAGGTAGTTGATGTGGTTTAGGTTTGAGTGGTAACCAGCCTCCTGTTTCCATTCGTGATGATCGAATGTGGATGGGTTTTTGGGGAGAAGGTAGGATGAGAGCAGGCTCACAGAAAGGAGGGGAGGGCCCACAATGGGAGGTGGCTCCAGGCAGAACACCTAGAGAGCAGGGAAGATTTATAGTCGTAGGTGCACGAAGTCAACAGACAGGGCAAGGAGGAAAAGACATCTTCCCAGAAGGAAAGGCCGTGGGTGGAGATGCGTAAAGGAAAGAAGGTTCAATGGAGGATTTGCAAGTCAAGAGTGATTTAATAAAACAGCCATATAGAAAAAGGGATTTGAAGAGAATTGTGATATTTGTGAATCAGCCATTCAGATAAATAATTTTAGCTGTCATGGTAGAAAATATGCATTAGTTTATGGGGTGTACAAAGTAAAATCTAGGATGCAAAGATTAGAGATGGATGTCCCTTGTCACCTGTACTTTGATAATCTGATTCTGTAACCCCTTAACAGAAGCTAACTTACATTTATTCTATGTTTACTATGGGCCAGGCATGAGGCTAACCATGTGACTAGGATTATCTCATTTAATCCTCATAACAAACCTATGGACAGGCGCTATCTAAGCAAAGTTTAAAAAATAATTTTATTTATTTGTTTATTTTGGACTGTGCTGGATCGTCATTGCTGCTTGAGCTTTTCTCTTGAGTGGGGGCGACTCTCTAGGTGTTATGCACAGGCTTCTCACTGTTGCGGCTTCTCTTGTTGCAGAACGTGGGCTCTAGGGCGTGCGGGCCCCCGTAGTTGCAGCATGTGGGCTCCAGAGCACAGGCTCAGTAGTTAGTGCACAGGCTTAGGTGCTCCATGGCACGTGGGATCTTCCTGAACCGGGGATCGAACCTGTGTCTCCTGCATTGGTAGGCGGATTCTTTACCACTGAGCCACCAGGGAACCCTTAAACAGTTTATAGTTGGAGGAACAGGCTTAAGGAGCTGGCCAATTGTGTGAAATCACAGGACTGGGTTTTGGAGCGCAGTGGCAGGATTCCAGGGCCAGGGGATGGAACCCTTTCACCCACTCCCACTTGCCTCCTTGGCCCAGTGTATGTTTCCTCAGGCTGCCATCATAAAGGACACATCCTGGGTGACTTAGAAGAGCAGAAGCTTACTGTTTCACAGTTTAGAGAACAGAACTCCGGGGTGAAGTTGTCAGCAGGCCTGCGCTCTCTCTGAAGGTGCTCAGGAAGGATCAGTTCGGGCCTCTCTCCTCGTTTCTAGTAGTGTAACTCACATCTTCACAAGGCATCCTTCCAGAGCCTGTTTCTTCACACGGTGTACTTTTATGAGGACATCAGTCCTACGGGATCAGGGACCCACCCTCCACCAGGATGACTTCATCTGGACTAGTTGCACTTGTAACAATCCTAGTTCCAAATCAGATCATATCCTGAGGCACTGGGGGGTTAGGATGTCAACATATGGATTTGGGGGAGGAAGGGGACACAATTCAACCCTTAGCAACACCCAGGGAGCCATGGACAGGGGTCCTGCCTCCAGGCAGTCCTCTCGGCCTATTCCTGCTTCTGCCTGGGCCTCTGGCAAGGTCGCCTGTGCTGAAGGGGCGTCCCTCTGGCTCTGCTGCTGGCTCTGGGGCTCAGCTGTGGCACGTACGCTGTAGCCATGGGCTTGGCTGGATAGGCTGGAGTCATTGCCAGGGGCACATTTGTTCTTCCCCTGCCAGCTGCATCTTTGTCATCACCACTGTGTCTTGCTGACCTGCTGGCAAACCTCCTGCTCATCTTTGTTCTCTGTTTCTGTCCATTGTCTGCAAAATAGACTCCAAGCCTCCAAATGTATGCTTGTGTGTCTGCAATGTCCATGTAATTGTTTAATAGGTGCTTTTCAAAAATGACTTCATCCCAGTTGCAGGTGCCCTGTGATCCATCTCCCCCTTTCTGCCTGTGGCCTTAAAAATTGGTCTCCCCCCTACCTGCTACAACTCCATGGAGGGACACGTAAACAGCATACCTGCTTTGGGGGGTCCCACAGTCTTTGAGAATGAAATTATCAGCATTCTTTCTCTGTCTTTGACTGACTTTAAGAGTGGAGGCCTGTTGATCTAATTTCCTGGCTGGTTTCTATGCAGTAGCATATTGGATAGAAAACTGTGATTTGAATGACTCTATTAACTCCCCAGAAAAGCCAGCCTCATTGTTTTCCCTCATCTTTTCGATTTGGAAGTCTGCAGAGGACACATACAGTCACATTCCCCTTTCCTGTAGAATGTTCTAATCAGCAGTCAGCATAATGAAATCCAATTAATGTGTTAGGCTGTTGTGATTCTAAAAATATTTCACATCCCCAGGAGGAGCTGTGGAAATTGGAGGAATCAAGGTATTATAGCAAACTCATAATTTGCAGAGAGGTTCTTCAATCATTCTGAAGGTGGTAAATTTGTTCTTGAGAAAAAAAAAATAGATCACCTCTCCAAAATGAGGCTGTCTCTGAGACCCTGTTGATGATCCTTTCTTCAGACGCCGGCCCTTGCATGCAATGTAGTGATCCCTTGGTTTGGATATGTATGAATTATTAAGGTCAGTTAATTAACACATTTTTCTTCTGCTGAAGTAATTAGACGAATAGAGCTCTTGCCCTCTTTTCTGGCTTCACTGGCAATTGCTCAGGGCTGAACAGAGGCAGTAAACATATTGCCACATGGATGTTAACCAGAGAAGTAATTTTTTGGTTTTCATGTGATTTCTGAAGCATCTTCCCTGCAATCTAAGGCAGCTTCCACCTGGGGAGTGAAGCAGGAGGGCTGTGGGGAGCTGGAGGAGAGAGAGGGGGTGAGGAACAGGCAGCAAGTCTTCACACAAGGCTGCTGGAGAGCATCTTCTAGATGCCCACTATTCACATGTCGTTCTGCCCAATTTTAGGCTTTGCATCTTATAAATTTGTGCTTCCCTCACGAAGGCTCTGTATCATTTCTCCAAAGGTTATTCTCTAGTGTGAAGAGTTATTACAACTGCATGTATTAATATTCCAAGGTCATTTTCTTTCTGTTCCCAGTGTAGCCACAGAGTTCATAGTTGCCAGAAATTAGAATTTGGTATGTGCAAAGTGATTTTTTTCCTGTCATTTGTGTTTTCTGATTTTCTAGGTCATTGGTTCCCAAGACTGGCTCTGCATGAGAATCATCTGGGGAGCATAATAAAGGGCAGTTTCCCAGCCTTTGACTCATGTTCATTGTCTCACAGTCTCTGTGGACAGGGCCTGGAAATCTGGATTTAAAAAAGTCTCTCAGAGTGGGACTTGCTTGGCAGTCCAGTGGTTAAGAATCTGAGCTTCTACCACAAAGAGCCCGAGTTCAATACCTAGTCAGGGGGCTAAGATCCCACCTGCCACATGGCATGGCCAAAAATAAATGAATAAAGTGTATACAGTTCAAGGGCTTAAAAAAAAATATCTCACAGGGTGAGGCTGATTCTCAGTCAAAGTTTAGGAACCACTGTTCTTTGTAATAATCATGTAAATGACAAAACAGCATCTCTCCTATTCTCTGCTGACATTCTTCTGGTCAGGGCTGATCTCCAGTCTAGGAAGGCCCCTTGATCCCCGGGCAAACATGCAAAGTGGCTTGGTCTGTGGGTGTTATAGGTCTTCGTTGCATCACTTGACCTTTTTTTTTTCCTTCTATGGCTTCTGCCCACCAAAACAACCAGAATTTTATGGAAATTATCTGCTGTGAGAAGGCTGATTGACTGAGATCATGACCATAGAGAAGAAGGATAAGACATAGTTTCCAACCACCAGCCTTCCCACAGTGTCAGTTTCCTCACCTGTGAAATAGATTTAATAATAGCAACCCCATGTGACTGTGAGGGAGAAACTAGTTGATGTATATGAGAGTCCTAAGTAGATTTTAAAAACTGGAAGCTGGTGATGATGATTTAGCCAAACTCTGATTGAGGCAAGGGAGCAGAATGGAGGCTGGACAAGAGAGGAGGCAGACACTGTGCTGTCTTAGGGTACATCAAGGGGACCAGCGGCATCATGCCTGGGCCATGGTATACAGTCCGTAAGTAAGTGTTTCCTTGCAATCATCGTCTTGCTGAGGATTTATGTGGTTTTTTGATAATTTCCCCCATCTTTTATACTTCATGGTCATTTTTGCTGAGTTTAACAATATTTTGCCTTCAAAAATATTGTGCATGCAGGGGAAGGTCCCCCGTGGTGTGATTCACCCTAGCTTCACACCTCCCAGAATGGCCCCAAAGACAGGTCTATGCATGGGGGTGATGAGGGTGGGCTGGTCACTAAGACCCACCTTAGGATCTTGGAGATTGTTTGCACAGACTTGCTAGGGCTCCCAAGAAAAATGTGAAGTGAGAATTATGACTGGTGGTAGGGCTCAGAGACTATAAAGGTTAGAATTCACGATAAAAGCTGTGATTGAAGATGCACCCAGCTTTGGGAGCTCTTGAAGACAGCAGAGTTGAAGCTAGGGCTCTGTAAGTGGGATACTGGGTCACGCTTGTTGTCAGGCAGGAGAATATCAGATTCCAAGGGCTTTGTATGCATTACCCCATTTAAGTCTTAAAACAGCTCTGAAGCAAATAAGAGGAGCATATTATAAGGGGAGCATAATCTTTTATCTATAATTCTGAAACCCCAAAATCTTTGAAAGTTTTTTTAGTAACACATTTGAATGTGAAACTGACCTGAAATCTTTTGATAGGAAAACCTGACTTGAACTTATGTGAAGCTATTTATAGTTTTGACTTATCCCAAGCAGTGTGAATATTCATATGTTTTGCTGCAGAAATATTCATGGATTTGATTACAGGGGCCTGCATCAGACCTTGCTGTTTGTGTTGGATAAAATATGATAAAGGCAATGTGTTACTGTCCTGTAATCCAGAAAATCTAACTTCTGGAAACACATCTGACTCCACTCTGAGTTTGGAAGAAGGGATTTACATTCCATTCTCCACTTCTATAGAAAAACTAAAGCTCAGAGAGGTGAAGTAATTTGTCTGGGGTCCCAGAGCGCCTCCATTGAGAGCTATGGTTCCAACATAAGTCTGTTTCGAGCTGTTCTGCTAAAAACTGCTGTTTCTGCTTGGTTTTGAATCATGTCCCCTGAATCTCTCCTTTTTGTTACCCTGGTTTTGTGGGTAGGCCCCAGGAAGAGGGGTGTGTGTGTGTGTGTCTGTATGTCTGTGAGTATGGTGGGGACTGGAGTCAAGTCGTCTCCCTTCATTACTCACATTGGTTCACTCTCCACTCCAGAAACGCTTTATGTTTATCCTAAAATGGAAGTCTGATAATATTACTCATCTGCCTAAAATCTTTCAGTGCTGCTGGAGAACCCAGTTCAAACACCTTAGAGTGGGATGTAAAATCCTCTCTGAACTGGCACTCGCCTGACGGTAGCAGTGGTGCTTAAGAGTGCGGACTTGAGCTGGATTGGAAGGTGAAAGCCTCCTTTGCTGCTGCCTAGGTGTGAGTGACTTTGGGCACGTCGCTTATCCTTTGCCTCAATTTTTTTTGTCCATAAAATAATGGTAATGGAGTCATCTACCACCTGAGGCTGTGTGAGGAGTGAATGAAAAGCAATGTAAACTATTTAGTATACACAATAAGCACCCAGGTGATCTTAGCTGTTATTATTACTGTTTCCCCAGCCTTTAAAAAATATTACCTGGCTTTATAGAGATATGACTGACACATAACAATGTGAAAGTTTAAGATGCACGATGTGTTGATTTGATCTCTTGACCCTTTTCTCTTGCTGCCTTCTTCCTCTCCCACCAACTCCATGTCTTGATTCTTCCCCCAGAACATGGAAGACCACGGCTACCTCCTTGTTTTCACTAATGTTTTTTTCCTTTGTCCTATTGCTCATTGGCACGTCAACCATCTGTTTATATTTTACGACTCAGCTCAAGGGACATCCCCTTGGAGATTTTCTGAACTCACCCTCCTCCTCCCTATCCTTTGGGCCTCCCTGTGGCTACATTTGTATTTCATGGCCACCTACAATGTTTTAAAGTTCTTGGTGTGCTGATTTGTCTTTTTCTGAATTTTAAGGACCTTGAGAACAAGTTCTATAAATACATCCCCAGTCCCTGGCAGAGTCTAACACAAGTCACGTAATCAATGTGTGTGGGTAAATGCTATGGAGATAATTCTTTTCCACTTGGTAGGGATTTCTGCTTTGGATGCTATTTACAGGTAGTGAAACGCACTCTTACTAATTTGAACTGAAAAGGAATTTATTAAAAGATACAAGGTAGCTCACAGGATTTCCAAGAAGCCAGAGACTGGGACTGGGATTTTTTAAGCCAGGAACAAGATGTAAGCTATGTCAGTTCATTGTTCTGGGGTACGTCTTCTTGCCATGCTGGTCCTGACACTGAGCATGCACACTGCTTCTAGCTCGTCCCCACTGCTGCCTCTGTAAGTTGATGGCCTCTCCTGCCCCCCTCCCTGATCCTCACCAGCAGGTAGTCATGGAGAACCCAGGTGTTGACTTCTAATTGTGTTGCTTTCTTCCAAGTTGAAATCTCCATGGATGCACTTGACGGGTGGAGTGTAGGTCACACGCCTATCCATAGCCTGCAAGGGAGGCTGGCAAGGGGAAGACATCTAATTTGAGAAAGCCTGGGTTCATTTCCTGGGTATGACCACCACAGAAAGGGGTTTGGAAGATGCTGAGGGGCCAGAATGTCTCATGTAGAAAGAATGGCATTGACAGCCAGAATTTACACCAGTGGTGGAGGAGTGGTGGGTGAACTAGGTCGTGAGTAAGGAGGTTTCCTGGGCAGTAGAAGGAGAATTTTCATAGACTTCGAGTGGGAAACTCCCAAGACTCTGTGGGGAAAATGAGGAAGACATTTGAGCTGAAAGTTCTAGATCCTGGCTTTTCTCACCTGTGTTCATCACTGTCTGCTTGCCATCAAGACTGATGTCTGGAGGAGTGAGGATCATGTTCATGCATCACAGATGCTCTTCTCTCTGAATTGTTAACTGTGAGTCATTCATTGGTAGCAAAAGAAAAAAAAAGAAGGAATTATTTCTTGTCTAAGTCACTGCTGTTCAACAAATGTTCTGTATCTGCGTTGTCCACCAGCCACACATGGATGGCACTTGAAAGGTGGCTAATGTGACATAGGAACTGAGTTTTTATGTTAATCAATTTCTTTAAACGTAAATAGACACAGGTGGCTAATGGTGACCTTGTCAGATAATGCGCATCTAGATAATTTGACCTGTTTAGGAAGACAAGAGGTTTCACTTTTTTTAATATGGAAAAAGTATTTTCATAACAATTGCTACTTCTTGGCAAGTAAAACCTTTATTGATAAAAGTGTTCCATAGCATGTTGATTTAGCAACAAACAAATAATAAAATTCTAGATTTAATCCTCAGTAGTGATTCCTTACTTGAAGCTTTGTTAAACTAAGAATCTAAAAGCTAGAGTTGGCAATAACAGTATTTTCCTAGTAAATCACTTTGGAAAATGCTATTATTTGCCAAAACTAGAAAAAGGGTTGATATTTAGGACTCAGGCCATATATAAGAGCCACTTTGGTGGACTTGTGATAACACAGACTGCAGGGTTGTACCCCAAAGCCTGAGATTCTGTGGGTCTCAGGTGGGACAAGAATTGATGCTTCTAGCAAGTTCTCAGGTGATGCTTCTGCTGCTGGGCTGGGGCAACACTTCAAGGACCTCTGACTTAGGAAACTCTCTGTTCAATAAAATTAAACCAAGTTTTGCATTGTAGGGCATTTCTGAATCTTTCATCTACACATGTTACTCTGCTACTCTGAAGCTCCTAGGGGAACTATGTATGCAGCACATCACACGCTGATTTGTTCATAAAACCCTTTTCTCAGTATCCCATGGGCTGGAGTTGGAAAAACACAATTCTGTGAAATTCTGTTGAGTTAAACAAAAAGCTTAGTTTCCCATTCTTCTGCTTTGTCTATGCAGTCACAGAAACGTTATTCCCTGGGGCTCAAATCTGAGATGGCTTTTCTTTTCTATCTGTCCTCTCCTCACAGGAGGGCTCATCTAGGGCTATGGCTTTAATGGCAGAGGGACACCCAATTTGACATCTCCACCCAGTCTCTCCTCTGAACTCTACAGACTGTATCTGCTGCCTACCTGGCATTTTCATCTGAAAATGAGCTGAGCTCATGTTTATAGCTCCCCACTGATCCAATCTGACTCTTCTCCTGGTTTCCCCTTCTCAGTAAATGGCATCACCATCACCACATGTACTATCATCAAATTCATCAGCAAGATCTATCATTTCTGCAAAAAAAAAAAAGGTGTATGTAAGAGTGTATGCATATGCACTTGCATATACATGAACACTGCCATAATACATATGTGTATATAAATGTACACACTTGTATATATATATATTTGTATCTCCTTTTATCTGTCGATAATGCTACATGCTAGTTCAAGATGGGAGCCATCTTCAATTACATCATCACATTCTTTTTTAAAAAAAATATGATTTTCTGGGCCATGCCATCCTGGAGGTTAAAGTGGGGTTAAAATATAAGAGAGGATAGAAAAGTATTTCTTTAACTTTGCTCCCGTCTGTAATTGTGGAAACTCAAATTGTTCTTAGATCTTTCCAGCTGGTTCAGGAAGATAATGAAATGTTTTGCGTGTGCTCGGGAGCTTGTCCTCTCTGTCAGCCTGCCCACTCTTCCTCCTGCTGGTGTGGCGGGGTCGCCCATCAACCAGAGAGGAGCCCAGATGCAGGTCATTCTCCTACTTCTCCATCCCAGGGAGAGGGGAGTCCCACACTGTGCCCAGCCTGCTCTCCTTCTCTGCTCTATCAAGCTCCATCTACATTCCTCTGAAGTGGGATAGGAAAGAATACTGAACTCCTCCATATTCTCCATCTAATTGGAAATTCAGTGAAATAGGTCAGATTCAGTAGGTCTGGGTTAAGTGTAAGGATCTATGCTGTCTTCATGGTAGGTAGAAGCCATTTGAATTTCCTTCCCTCTGAGATTTTTGCCTAGGAGAAAACACAACCCAAGACCAGCTCTTTCTTTCCATTTTTGTTAAAACCTAAACTCACTGAAGAGCTGGTCTGGTAGCTGACTCTGGTCCCAGCATGACTTCTTGTGAAATATTTGAAACAGCTTTCTATTTCTTCTCAATTTTCTTGCAACTCTCTCTTTAAATTAGATTCTTTGTTCAAAAATTTCTTGCTTGCTTGGCATATAATTGGTGGGACACCATGTACCTCCCTAATACCCTCATTATCATTAGTGACTGTTATTAATTAATTGTTTCCAAAAAGAATCCTTCAGAAAGCTTTGCTTCTTGGCAAGTACTGTACATTGCTTTCAGAATTATATCAGTTATTTTAAGAACCATTTATAGTCCATTTGGCTATGATTTATTATATAATGTTATTTATTCAATTTAAATTTCAGCACAGAGTGTAATAATCATGGTATTTCAAAAATATGGATATATGGATGTTTGCTTCTCTTTATATAAGTAGGTAAAAGCATAATCAGTCTTTTCTTCTCTAGAAGTGACATAGAGGAAAAATGTAATCTCTCTCCTCATGTTAGTATTTTGGGAAATGGTTTGGAAATCAGAGTTATTTAAATATTAGATGCAAATGTGCATTTTTATGAACATTTCTCCATTTAAATGTTTAAAACATTTCTCTCCACTTAAATGTTCAAAAATTCTCATCAAATCTCTTCAAAAATAATGATTAGAGGAAAAAGAATCCACTGTTTAGGACAAAAACAACTTAGAAACTTATCAATTTTTCCTGTTATCATGAAGCTAATTTGAATAATTTTTTTAAACAGTTTATTAACTGATCTAAATCTCCCATTCAACTGAGGGACTGACATCACCCGTGTACTCATTAAAGTTGAAATGGTTGTGATTATGTCAGCTTCTTTTTTCTCTCCTGGACCATTTTCTTCCTTAGGAGATAGCTCTTCCTCCCCTGTGGGGCACAGATCTGTGCCTGATATTCAATTGCATGAGTGGTCAGGAGCAATGATGCTTCTGAATTGACAGAAAACTGAGCGCTGAAATTGCCTTCTGTCCCTTCTCTTCCACACTTGATTTCCCTGTGAACTGTTGATCACATTCTACCCCAATCCTGTGATTCACAGCATTTAAACAAGTCTTCTTGCTGTCTAGCTTCCCCCTTTAAAGAACATGGCTGTTTTCTTCTTTTCTTTCTCCTAAGTTAAGTTGCCTCTGAAATTCAGAGCTTTCTTACAGGAGACAGTTTTTCTCACAGGAAACAATTTTCACCTGCAGGGAGCACTTTGTACATCAAATAGAAGTAGACTCCTTTGGGGTACCTGCTCACAATAACCACCCACCTCACCTTCATGTGGGAACTGTCTCCCAGTCCACAGGGGTGGCCCCCAGGAGCCAGGCTGATACCAAGTCTTGACTACCTCCTCTAGCATAGGGGTTAACACTTGACCCAACCTGAGTCTACTGTGGTCGCTCTCCTCAGAAAGTGAGAGTGGGATTCATCTCTGTGAATGAGAATTTCATCTCTGTGAGTGACTTTCCAGCCTCTAGAACTGTGAGAAATAAATCTGTGGCCACCTAGTTTTATGGTGTTTTGTTAGAGCAGCCCGAATGGACCAGGACACAGGGCAACAGCAGAGCTCAGAGGTGCCTGAGGAAATGAGGAAGGCCTTTAGAGCCTGGGTTTGGAACTGGCACACTTTAACATCAGCTTCATTTTGCTTTCCTAGTAAGTCAAGGGTTGAATCCAACATTTAGATGTAGATGAATATACTCTGCCCCTTGGTAGAACTATAAGTCATAAGGCGCGTTGCATGGACATGAGGCCTGAGGGATAAGTGGTGGGTAAGGAGAAGGATCAAAGCCAATGATGTTATCTATTGCATACATGAACTTCGGGTTTATCTGTTGGGTGACCCACGCACCCTTATGTGGGCTAGAAAATAGATAGAATGCATTTGCCCTGGGAGGAAGGACAAAGCAGATACAAAGAATCAGAAAGAAGGGATAGAGAGCTCTGATGACTTCCCTGTTACCTATTCCAGGTCATTTTTTTTTTTTTTTTAATTGAAGAACAGTTGCTGTATAATATACTATTGTTACAGGTTTGCAATACAGTGACTTGCAATTTTGAAAGTTATACTCTATTTATAGTTATTATTAAAATATTTGCTGTATTCCCCCATGTTGTATAGTATTTATATCCTTATAGCTTATTTTATGGAGAAGGCAATGGCACCCCACTCCAGTACTCTTGCCTGGAAAATCCCATGGATGGAGGAGCCTGGTAGGCTGCAGTCCCTGGGGTCGCTAAGAGTCGGACACCACTGAATCGACTTAGCAGTAGCTGCAGCAGCTTATTTTATACATGATTAATTGTACCTTTTGATCCTCCAGCCCTATATTGTCCCTCCCCGACTCCTTCCCACTAGTAGCTTCTAGTTTGTTCTCTATATCTGTGAACCTGCTTCTTTTTTGTTATATTCACTAGTTTGTTGTATCCTTTAGATCCCAAATATAAGTGATATCATACAGTATTTGTCTTTGTCTGACTTACTTCACTTAATATAATGCCCTCCAAGACCATTCATGTTACTGCATATGGCAAAATTTTGTTCTTTTTTATGCCTGAGTAGTATTCCATTGGAGAGGGCAATGGCACCCCACTCCAGTACTCTTGCCTGGAGAATCCCATGGACAGAGGAGCCTGGTAGGCTGTAGTCCATGGGGTTGTGAAGAGTCGGACACAACTGAGCGACTTCACTTTCACTTTTCACTTTCATGCATTGGAGAAGGAAATGGCAACCCACTCCAGTGTTCTTGCCTTGAGAATCCCAGGGACAGTGGAGCCTGGTGGACTGCCATCTGTGGGGTTGCACAGAGTTGGACACGACTGAAGTGAATTAGCAGCAGTAGCAGTATTCCATTATACATATGTATTATACATTATATATATGTATAGTATATATGTATAATACAGATATATATCTAAAAATATATCACATCTTTATCTGTTCGTCTGTTGATGGACACTTAGGTTGCTTCCCTAACTTGGCAATTGTAAATAATGCTGCAGTGAACATATGGGTGCATATACCTTATTGAATTAGTGTTTTTGTATTCTTAGGATAAATACTAAGAAGTGGAATAGCTGCATCATATGGGAGTTCTATTTTTAACTTTTTGAGGAATCTCTGTGTGATTTTCCATAGTGGTTGCACCAATTTACAGTTCCACCAACAGTGTATGAAGGTTTTCTTTTCTCCACAGCCACTCCAACATTTGTTATTTCTTGTCTTTTTGATAATAGCCATTCTAACAGGTATGAGGTGATATCTCATTGTGGTTTTGATTTGCATTTCCTTAATAATTAGTGATGTTGGGCGTTTTTTTGTGTTGGCCATCTGTATGTCTTTTAAAAAATGTCTATTTAGATCCTCTGCTTATTTTAAAATCAAGTTGTTTGGTTTTTTGTTGTTGTTGAAGAAATTTTTTTTTAAGATTAATCATAAGTGGCAACAGCCTCTGTTTGAGAGGTCTTAAGCAAAATTTCAGCCTCAAATGTTCACCTAGAATCAATACCGATTGAAGCAAAAAAAATTTTTTCTTTTAGAACTACTACACTTTTTCTTTTATATCATTTTTTCTTTTCTGCTCTCTTTTGAATGTACCCTAGCAACTCATATGTGGATGGGTATCTTCACAAGGGAGTGTCTACTCTCTTTCATGTCTGAAGAGAAACTAAATTTTTATTGAATACAGTATTAAACATTATAGAATTAATGAATTGTCAAATACTCAAGCTTTACCATAAAACAGACTTTGGGAGGTGTATCAAAGAACTATGGATTCATTAAAATATAGTGAAGTGATTTTTTTTTTTTTTTTTGAGATTACAATCTGTGGTACCGGATCCAAGACTGAATTTTGTTTTATACCAGTTTTCAAGCCTTATGGGACTGGGTTCTAGTGGTAACCCTCTAGCACCCTCATTGTGATTTTGGGGAAGTCACTTAAATTGATGGTGGGCTAGTATGTGTAAAGAGAGAAAAATGACTTTTTTATAGTCTTCTTGAAAGACCAGAGATGAACTAGTGATTATAATGTTTTATTTTAGAAGTTTATATTTTATTGAAGAGATATAACACTGGCTTTTTCAGACAAGATGTCATTTTTAGAAGCATTTTTCTTTGTAATTTTACTACATTTCCCCATAGGACTATTTACATGGCTAGATGTATTCTCTTGTGAGGTTTTGCTATTTCTTCTTCTTTAGGTTGGCTGCCTAGCCCATCCCAAATTCAGGAGGTAATTGAGTTTTCCAATATTTTCCTCTACATATAGGTCTTCATAAAATGAGTATAGGGAAGACAGAAGGTATATGGCATTTTGAGGTGGCCTAAGAAGCAGATCCTAAGCATTTGTCCTAAAATCAAGCAATACGTGTCATAAACACTCTCACTCCATCCTATCCTCTTAGGCCCAAGGGTGGGGTGAGGCTTTGAGAAGCCTATTGCACATTTTAGTTTTGAAACCACTTCAGTTGAGAAATGTACATTTAAAAAGTGTGCCACACGCAACTGTGAATACAGAACACAATATACATAGTTCAGTTCAGTCACTCAAATGGGTCTGATTCCTTGCAACCCCATGGATTGTAGCACGCCAGGCTTTCCTGTCCATCACCAACTCCCAGAGCTTTCTCAGACTCGTGTCCATTGAATCGGTGATGCCATCCAACCATCTGTTGTCCCCTTCTCCTCCTGCCTTCAGTCTTTCCCAGCATCTGGGTCTTTTCTAATGTCAGCCTTTCACATCAGGTGGCCAAAGTATTGGAGCTTCAGCTTCATCATCAGTCCTTCCAATGAATATTCAGGGTTGATTTCCTTTAGGATTGACTTTGAAAATGGAAAAGCAACGAGGGAACTGTCTATAGATGGAAGAGAGAAGGGCAGAGCTTCTTACAACCAGTCATTTTACCACATAGGGAGATAAAAGATCAGCGTGGAGTGGATGAGGATTACACTCAAGTCCACCCAGGACTGACTGACTGCACTCAGGCTTGCTCCAGAGTGTTCTTTTTTTTTTAAACTTGACTGCACTGTGGGATTTTAGTTCGCCTACCAGGGTCGAACCCATGCCCTGTGTATTGGTAGAGTAGAGTCTTAACCACTGGACTGCCAGGGAAGTCCCCCAGAATGTTTTTATATCCATCTCATTCAGTTCCCTCAGGGCCCATTTGCTCTCCAAAGTTTCAGCTCTAATCTAAAGTAACTGGTTTGAATGATAGTGGTGGCTAAACTCTTAATGGGAAAGAAATAGATCCTGAGGCCTCTCTCCAATCACCCAAGGGAATGTTTGGCTAGCTGTATTTCAAAGAGCTGTCTATACTTTGCTTCTTGAAACTCTGTCTTCCTGGCCCTCTGTGGCCACACAGCTGCTTTCCTTTATGCCTCTCAGGCTTCTCCTCCTCAGTCTCCTCTGCTAGTGGGTGTCTCAGGCCTTGGTCTGAGGCCATTCTCTCTTTAATCCATAGCCTGTCATCCATGCCTATAGCACTGAACACTGGAATAAGATGTCTATGTCCATGTTCTGTATTTCATTGCCTACTTTCAGATCACCATTCAGCACCTCAACTTTAACATATCCCTAATTGGACTCTTCATCTTTATCCTCAAACTTGCTCCTTTGAGTGAGTAAATGATTGAATTATGGCTTTCTGTGCACAGTGCTGTAATCAGAACTGGATCTAATGGTGAAAGTGTTAGGTAAAATTCAGGCTGTTAGGTGATGTAGGGTAGTCTGTATCTTATAAACGAAACTGTGATTTATTTAAAAATATCTCTCTCTGCCTCATATTGTAGACTCAGCAGAGAGGAAAATTCCCCTGTTGCCCCATTTTCTATTTTCCCAATAAGGAGAGCTCCTCAGAGGTTGAGGTGGTAAGGGAGAGGGCGACTGAACTATCTTTGTGTGTGTGTGTGTATGTGTGTCTTAAAAGGGGCTTCCTTGGTGGCTTAGATGGTAAGGAACTTGCCTGCCAATGCAGGAGATCTGGGTTCAATCCCTGGGTCCAGAAGATCCCCTGGGGAAAGGAATGGCAACCCACTCCTGTATTCCTGCCTGGAGAATCCCCAAGGAACAGAGCGCCTTAGAAAGAGGAGACTTTTCAAAGGGTGGTGAAGCAGGAGAACTTACCTTGGAGACAAATCAAGACAGATTTTTGTGTGGGAAGGTCGAGATCCTAGAGGTTGAAGAGTTGAAGTGGGCAGTGGTCTACCATCTACCTGCCTTCCTGATGGAGAAGGGAAATGGAGGCATTTCTAGTTCTGTTGGAGGAAAACATCTGGGACTGTGGGAGGACTATTGTCACCTGGTGAGGCTGCAAGGCCTTAAAAAGGTCCTGGAGAGGGCTTACCAGGAAGTACTTGGCCATGGACTGTAGAGAAAGTTTCCTTGGCGGAACTTGGGATGGTGGGAGTGGAGTTGCCATGGAAACCAGTGGCTGCAGGCACTACCCACAAGGACTGAGAATCAGACCTCCCTCCTCATTTTTCTAGATTTTGTAAGGTCTGGGATTCCTGTATGATCTAGGAGATGGTATCCTTCAAAATCCACAAATACCTAATTTGTTTTCAGTCTTGTTGAGTAAGGAGGAGGAGGGGTGGGCTTGAATCAGATCTATTTTGAAATATTGCTTTTGGAGGGTTGGGAGGCATTTCATTTCTATTGCATTTGTGATGACATCAGATCACCCCACATGACTGTCTTCTCTGTGTTTCCGGTTGGACCCAGGCAACACATCCCTCATCACTGAAAGAAGCAAGGACTCAAGCATGCAGAATGCAAACTGGCCATGAAAAAAAAAAAGCACTTAAAAATACTTCAGTGTCATTCTAAAGGAGAGTCTTAAATCATGTTCATTAAACGCTAATATTATTTTCTAAGTATTTGTCATTTAGTAAATTTGTGGTTTCTGTCTGGGAAACAAGCAAGGTGAAAAAGAAGAAAATTGTTCTTTTGTTCCCCCTTTTTTGGTCTGAAATCAGGACTATTTATTGGAAACACATTTGAAGCATTATCTATAATATATTTAGAGTCTCCTTTGCCAAGGCACTGTGGCATCTGTCTGAAAACCATGATAAACAATGTGGGGTAGGGGTTGGGAAATGCAGAGACAGAGAGAAAGAAGTCTTGCAGATCCATGCACTGAAATTACTGAACTAAGATAACAGGAGATCTGTTCACAAGAGGCATTTCAAACACTGTGGAAGGGTTATCATACCCATATTGTGGCGACAAGGAATCTAGCAAAGCAATCTAGCTCTTGGTCTTAGAGCTGCCAGGCCAGGATATTTTACATGCTGGTTGCCATGCTTCTGTGGCTCAGCACCAGCCCAGAGGAGGGCCTGCAGACTGAGCCTGTAGCCCAGGTCATTTGTGGAGGAAAAGTGTCAGATTCTAGACTGAATGAAAATGAGATCATATGCAAAATCCCTCCATTAGTCAGACACTTGCTAGATTATATTTCATCTATTTTTGGTCAGAGCTCTTTAGTAAAATAGGGTAGAAAGCAAAGAGTTTTGAAGAGACTATGATGATCAAGAGATAGAAAGTACAGAGAGTCCTCATTAACCCTCAACCCAGATCCTTATTTCTGTTCAAAATTTACCAAGTAGAGGTATATATATATCTTACGGGCTTCCCAGGAGGTGCTAGTGGTAAAGAACCTGCCTGTCAGTGCAGGAGACATAAGAGACATGGGTTCGATACCTGGGTCAGGAAGATCCCCTGGAGAAGGGCATGGCAACTCACTCCAGTATTCTTGCCTGGAGAATCCCATGGACAGAGGAGCCTGGTGGGCTATAGTGCGTGGGGTCGCAAAAAGTCGGACATGAAAAAGCAGCTAAGCACACATGCACGCAGAGGTATCTTACAGATTTTATTTTTCTATTAAGATGGATTTTGGCAATATCGACTTAGCAATTAGAATAATTGCTGCTTGTGTCAATTTGGCCTTTACTAGAGTCAACAAGAAAGAGTTATTGAAATATTTTAAAGAAAACCACCATGCTTTTACATAATTATTCTGCTTTTGGCTTAATGTAATATTACAGATGTATTTGAAGCCCTCTTTGCACCCTTTGCAATTTTACTCCTTTTTCTTTCCCAAAGCTAAGCCATTATCTTGAAATGTGTGTGTTTTTCTGCCCGAACTACTGTAAAAACATATACTGTATTTGTATCTATAAACATTACAATTATTTTGTTTGTAAACTTGAAATAAATGATATAGTGTAAAATCATGTCCTACACTTTATTTAACTCAATAGCAGATTTTTGTTAGTAGCTCACTCCAGTACTCTTGCCTGGAAAATCCCATGGACGGAGGAGCCTGGTAGGCTGCAATCCATGGGGTCGCTGAGGGTCGGACACGACTGAATGACTTTCACTTTCACTTTTCACTTTCATGCATTGGAGAAGGAAATAGCAACCCACTCCAGTGTTCTTGCCTGGAGAATCCCAGGGACGGGGGAGCCTGGTGGGCTGCCGTCTATGGGGTCGCACAGAGTCGGACACGACTGAAGTGACTTAGCAGCAGCAGCAGCAGCAGTTATTGAGATACAATTCACATGCCATGCAATATTCACCCAATGGCATAATCAATGTAATGGTTTCTAGTATATTCAAAGATATATGGACCCATCGCCATGATTTTTAGGACATGAATATTTTCATCATCTGAAAAAAAGAAAACTTGTGCCCATTAGCTATTGCCACCCCGTTTTCCTCTCTTCTGTCCTTCTCGGAATCCTAAGCAATCACTCACATGTTTTATGTCTCTTAGATTTCCCCATTATGGACATTTTATGGGAATGAATTCATATAATATTTGGTCTTTTGTGATTGGTTTCTTTCACTTAGCATAATGTTTCCAAGATACATCATATTGTAGCATATATCAGTACTTAGATCCTTTTTTATAGACAACTAATAGGTCAGGAAGCAACAGTTAGAACTGGACATGGAACAACAGACTGATTCCAAATAGGAAAAGGAGTACGTCAAGGCTGTGTTTTGTCACCCTGCTTATTTAACTTATTGCAGAGTACATCATGAGAAATGCTGGACTGGAAGAAGCACAAGCTGGAATCAAGATTGCCGGGAGAAATCTCAATAACCTCAGATATGCAGATGACACCACCCTTATGGCAGAAAGTGAAGAGGAACTCAAAAGCCTCTTGATGAAAGTGAAAGTGGAGAGTGAAAAGTTGGCTTAAAGCTCAACATTCAGAAAATGAAGATCATGGCATTCAGTCCCATCACTTCATGGGAAATAGATGGGGAAACAGTGGAAACAGTGTCAGACTTTATTTTTCTGGCCTCCAAAATCATTGCAGATGGTGACTGCAGCCATGAAATTAAAAGACGCTTACTCCTTGGAAGGAAAGCTATGACCAACCTAGATAGCATATTGAAAAGCAGAGACATTACTTTGCCAACAAAGGTCTGTCTAGTGAAGGCTATGATTTTTCCTGTGGTCATGTATGGATGTGAGAGTTGGACTGTGAAGAAGGCTGAGTGCCAAAGAATTGATGTTTTTGAACTGTGGTGTTGGAGAAGACTCTTGAGAGTCCCTTGGACTGCAAGGAGATCCAACCAGTCCATTCTGAAGGAGATCAGCCCTGGGATTTCTTTTGGAAGGAATGATGCTGAAGCTGAAACTCCAGTACTCTGGCCACCTCATGCGAAGAGTTGACTCATTGGAAAAGACTCTGATGCTGGGAGGGACTGGGGGCAAGAGGAGAAGGGGACGACAGAGGATGAGATGGCTGGATGGCATCACTGACTCGATGGACGTGAGTCTGAGTGAACTCCGGGAGTTGGTGATGGACAGGGAGGCCTGGCGTGTTGCGATTCATGGGGTCGCAAAGAGTCAGACACAACTGAGCAACTGAACTGAACTGAACTGAATATTAGTTTCTGTGGATAAATCACATTTTGTTTGTCCCTTCATCCTTGATAGACGTTTGAATTGTTTCTGCCTTTAGGCTGTTGTAAATAATGCTGCTATAAACATTTATGAACAGTTTTTGGTGTGGACATATGTTTTCTTTCTCTTGGGTATATACCTAGGAGTGGAATTTCTGGGTCTTCTCACTTTCTTCATGGTATCCTTTGAAGAACATTCTTGATGAGTGAAGTTGCTCAGTCATGTCCAACTCTTTGCGACCCCATGGACTGTAGCCCCCCAGGCTCCTCCATCCATGGGATTCTCCAGGCAAGAATACTGGAGTGGGTTGCCATTTCTTTTTCTTATGCTTTTGGTGTCATATCTAAGAATCTACTGCATAATTCAAGGTTGCGAAGATTTACCTCTGCATTTTCTTCTAAGAGTTTATGGTCTCATATTTTTGGTTTTGATCCACTTTGAATTAATTTTTGTATTTTGTGTGAGGTAAGGGTCCAACTTCATTCTTGTGTATGTGGTTATCCAGTTGTCTCAGCATCCTTTGCTGAGAAGACTATTATTTTCCTATTGAATGATCTTGGCACCCTTGTCAAAAATCAGTTGGCCCAATATTTTTTTTAATTTATATTTCTGAACTTTGAATTCTATTCCACCAATCTATAAGTATATCCTAGTACTAGAACCATACAAAGATTCATTCTTTGCTGTTGGTTTCTGATAGACTACTTTAGAATTAAAGCTGTTTCAGAGCAGTGATTCTTATCCAGGCTGCACCCTGGATACCCTAGGGGAAGTTTTATAAAAATACTGATGCCTGGTTCCAACCCCTGGAAATTCTGGTTTAATTGGTCTGGGATGTAGCCTGGGCACTGGGACTCTTAAAAGCTCCCCTGATGCTTCTAATGTACAGTCAAAATTGAGAACTACTATTCGTGATTAATGCCTATATTTATTGGCCAAAAGTCTCTATTAGTGATGGGTGACAGAATACAAGTTTAAGTAGCTTAGGAAAAATAAAGAGGAAGACCTCCCTGTGGTCCAGTGCTTAAGACTCTGAGCTTCCACTGCAGGGTATGTGGGTTTGATACTCGATTGGGAAACTAAGGTCCCTGCATGACACATCCACCACCCCCAGAAAAAAGAGGAGAAAGATTTACAAGTTTATAAGATCATGGCAGTTGCAGAGCTAGGAATAATTGCAGTCATTCTCTACCACAGCAGTGAGCTCTCTCCAGAGACTCGTGGGAAGCTCTGAGCTCATCTTGTAATAGCTTCCAGTGATGAGAGTGTCTTTTTCCTGATAGCTCCAGCAGGGGAAATCTCCAAGAAAGGCCCTGTTTGCTTGACTTGGGTACCTGCCCTTCTCTGGACCAATCTTTGTGGCCCACATATGGGCAGGTGATTGGGAGGAGGGCTTGTTGGACAGAGAGTAATTTAGACTTTGGTTAACTTTAACTTTCTTGGATATATTCATAAATCTGATAGTAAGAACAAGTCTCTAAGAGTCACAAGAGAGATGTGAAGGCATTCTTAAATATTGTGTTAAATTATGTTACTCATTTAATAAAATTGATAATTTGGTTTTCCCTGGTAAGTTGCCTAAGCTTCAGTAAAAAGATACTAGGAGGAGAGAAGGATTATTGCTGAAGCTAATATGCTGAAAGTGATACCAAGGGAGGAGAAAGGTAAGTTATCTTGTAAAAGTTCAGCAACTTTTCCTGTTTAGCTAAGGGGTAAACAGTCCTTGAGGAAAGCCCCAGAAAGAAATAGCTATAAAAAGCAACTTTCAAAACTTGGAGGGGAAAGCATGGGAAGGATAATAGGAAAGCTTTGGAATCAGACAGTAGATGTCAATTCTTACTAAAGATATATGCTTGATGTTAAATAAATTAATCTTTCCGAATCTCAAGTTTCTCTTTATGTAGAATGGAGATGGTGCCTAGTGTATAGGATCATTGAGGAAGTTCAGTATTACGCATCAGGCATACAGTAAGTGCACAATATTTGTTACCACTCACTGTTTCCATCTTTTCCCATAATAAATAATGATCATAATGATGATGATATGTTTATAAGCAAGGTTGTATTACATCTAGTGTACCATGTATTGAGAAGGTAGGCAAATTTTCATGAGGTTGACAAAAAGATGGCTCAGATTAAAGGTTTAGTTCCTAAAGTAGTAAACTTTATCTAGAAATTTCCCTTATACAAATAAGACATTGCTCTACTACTATAACATAAAGGAATTTGGGGGTGTCAAATTTATACTTCCAACAAAATGTAGTCTCTAACTTATTTGTTAACAGGCAGACTGTTTGTCAACCTTCCATGCTTTCTAAAAGTTTGCCCACTGACCTGAAGCTGCTTTGGGCCAGCTGCTGAATAGTGGGATCAACTCTTCTCTGCTTCAGGGAATCCATGAGCCTTCTGGCTGACCCAAGATATGAGTGCAGAGAAGGACATCTGTATCCTGAGCCATTGCTATGATGGAGGCTTCCATGAAGCTGCACACCAGGGGCTGCTCTTGGATACTTGTTCATTTCTAGACAAAACCTCACTTGGGTTGATCTGATCAGGTCTTTCTCAAACTCTCCCTTTTCTCCTGTCCATTGTCTCCTTCTGGTTTCCTTGCAAGCTCTCTGGACTTCCTTCTCACCACCCCACCTCCTTTCCTGCATGCTGTATGTTTCTCTTGGTTCTCTCCTACTCATTTACACTGATGGCGTCAACTACCAATTATGTGTGACCACTCACAAATCTATGTTTCTAGACCTCAACCCCTCTCTTGACTAGTTTTCACATATGCAACATTTGTATGCTTCCCACTGGCTGTCTCCCAAGCACCTCTAACTCAGCATCTTTTTCATCTTTGCTTCCTCTCACCCAAACCTGTATTTCCAGTACAGTGAAAGGCATGTCTATTTACTGGTCATGTAACCCAGAAACCTGGAAAGTCATTCCTCTCCCTGTTTCCATCCAATGTAATGAATAATACTAGTAGCTGATATTTCTGCTAGTATTACTAAACCAGAATTATTAATAATACAGAGCCATAATTTCCTGGATCCAGAGTCCTGCTTTTCTTTTCTTTTCTTTAACTGCCAGCCAGTTCTCAGGTCTTACTGACTTTACCTGGATAACTATATTTTAGATCCTTCTTCTTAATGTCTGACACATTTGGCCTGTCCTTTCTATCCCACTCTTAATGCCTTAATCCAGTCCTCTAAATGGTCTCTTTGCTCTGTCTTGTCTTCTTTCAACCCTCTCCACATTGTAGCAAGATCTGAACCCCTTTCTGAGACTGACTGCAAACCAAGTAAGCCTTTGGCATTTACCCTCCTGAATTAGACTACTCCTTTATACACTCTCAAATCAGTGTCTCATGCAATACTTTACTCGTCTTCTCTTTCATTCTACAATCCCAGTATGATGAACATTTTAATTCATTGTTTTATATGGTTCAGATGGTAAAGAATCTGCCTGTAATGCAGGAAACTAGGGTTCTGATCCCTGTGTTGGAAAGATCCCCTAGAGAAGGAAATGGCAACCCACTCCAGTATTCTGGTCTGGAAAATCCCATCGACAGAGGAGCCTGGCAAGCTTCAGTCTGTGGGGTCATAAAGAGCTGGAGATGGCTGTCAATTTTAAGCAATTGACACAGTAGTTCATCAGCTGTTCTTCCAGAGCTCAGTCTCACCATATTTAGTATTCACAGAGGGTTCATTTCAGCTTTCCTCAGTATCTTGCTGAGTTCCTCCCGGCTGCAGCTCTCATTGACAGAGATAAGTGCTGTGGTGTCAGAGAATAGGTGAAAAATAGTCTCATAATCTCTATCGACACAGGGATTGACATGCTACATTACCATGGGAAGGAGGACTCAGTTGAGAGCTTTGGAAGAGCTGGTGCTAAGTACAGATAGGCTGATTTTCAAGTAGAAATGTGTGCTGTATATGTGAATCTTCCCCACGGAGCTATCATGGTTAATTAAGAGCAGGGTCATAAGATCCTCGATAACCAATAATAAGCTATGCTGTTTGGCAAACTGAGGTAAGCAGACTCCTTTCTTTAGAAAAAAATTGAGATGAACAAAAGTTTGTCAGAATTTGTTAATTTGCTACAATGTGGAGTGACTTTTAATGAGCTATAAAAACCCATTGCTGCTGCTGCTGCTGCTAAGACGCTTCAGTCGTGTCCGACTCTGTGCGACCCCATAGACGGCAGCCCACCAGGCTCTGCCGTCCCTGGGATTCTCCAGGCAAGAACACTGACGTGGGTCGCCATTTCCTTCTCCAATGCATGAAAGTGAAAAGTGAAAGTGAAGTCGCTCAGTCGTGTCTGACTCTTAGTGACCCCATGGACTGCCCACCAGGCTTCTCCGTCCATGGGATTTTCCAGGCAAGAGTACGGAGTGGGGTGCCATAACCTTCTTCGATAATAAACCCATTACATGTTACCAATTATTTTCTAGAGGATTTATGGAATGTTTAGGATCTTAGAAACCGGACTATTTGAGTAATTAACAGATATAGACTACAAAATTCAAAAAGTAAAAAAAAAAAAGTATATTATAAAAATTATCTCTTCCCCAGAGGTAAACCTGTTAACAGTTTCTTGTGTTTTCAGAGATAGTCTATCATAGGATAAATTTGAAAGATTTTTTTAATTAAAGCAAGCATATCCATTTCTCTAATACCTAATGGGTTGCCTGGTTTTTAAAAGGTATTCTATAAATGCTGATTAAAGGAAATTGTTTCTGAGTAATGGTTTAGTAAATTTTATGAAAGTATTTTTTTTTCAAGTTAAAATTTCCCTTTGGTCATCACATAACAAAAACAACACAAAATTAAGCAATGATATGACAAAGTGAAAAAGAGATGTGTACAATCTGAATTGCTTTATTACAAACCAAAAGCTAACATCATATTCAACAATGAAAGGTTTGAGATTTCTCACTAATAGCAGGAACAAGACAAAGAGGCCCACCCTCACCACTCTAATTCAACACAGTAATGGAACTCCTAGCCAGAACAATGAGGTTAAAAAATAAAAAAGGTTTCAAAGTCATCCAAATCAAAAAGGAAAAAGTAAAATTGTCTCTCTTTGCAGATGATATAATCCTTTTTGTTATTGTTATTTTTGATTGCACTGAGTCTTTGTTGCTATGTGGAGTTTCTCTAGTTGCGGTGCATGGGCTGGCTTCTTTAGCGGAGCACAGGCTCTAGGCACGCGGGCTTCAGTAGCTGCAGCACACATTTTTCCAAATGGCCAGCAGGCACACAAAAAGATGTTCAACATCACTGATTATCAGGGAAATGCAAACAAAACCACAATGAGGTATTACTTCACACCTGTTAGAATGGCTGTCATAAACAAGACAAGAGATAACAGGTGTTGGTGAGGATGTGGAGAAAAGAGAACCCTTGTACACTGTTGGTGGGAATGTAAGTTGATGTGGCTACTGTGGAAAACAATATGGAGGTTCCTCAAAAAATTAAAAATAGAGCTGCTGTTATGATTCAGCAATCCCACTTCTGGGTATATATTTGAAGGAAGTGAAACTACTCTCTTGAATAGATATCTCCACTCCTATGTTCATTGCAGCATTACTTAAAATAGGCAAGACATAAAAGCAACCTAAGTGTCTAATGATGAATGAATGGGTAAAGAAAATGCAATCTGTGCATGCACCCACACACACCCATACACTATGGAATAATAGCCACAAAAAAGAAGAAAACCCTCCTTTTTTGTGACTATGGGTAGTTTTTATGGACATTTTATTAAGTGAAATAAATCAGAGAAAGACAAATACTAATTGATATTACTTATAGTGGACTCTAAAAAGACAAACTTATAGAAATAAAAAGTAGAATGGTGGTTGCCAGAGTTGGGTTCAGACGAGTGGGAAATGGCAACCCACTCCAGTACTCTTGCCTGGAAAATCCCATGGACTGAGGGGCCTGGTGGGCTGCAGTCCATGTGGTCTCTAAGAGTCGGACACGACTGAGTGACTTCACTTTCACTTTTCACTGTCATGAATTGGAGAAGGAAATGGCAACCCACTCCAGTGTTCTTGCCTGGAGAATCCCAGGGACGGGGGGGCCTGGTGGGCTGCCGTCTATGGGGTCACACAGAGTCGGACACGACTGATGCGACTTAGCAGCAGCATCATAGTGGACTCTAAAAAGACAAACTTATAGAAATAAAAAGTAGAATGGTGGTTGCCAGGGTTGGGTTCAGACGAGTGGGAGAAAGGGGAATCTTGGCCAAAAGGTACAAACTTCCAGCTATAAAATGAGTAGATTTGGGGGAGCTAATGAATAGCATGGTGACTATAATTAGCGATACTCTGTCATATACTTGGAAGTTGTTAAGACTTAGACATTAAATATTATCACCACACACACACAATTATTTGAGGTGATAGGTGTGTTAACTGATCTTATTTGGGGATCATTTAACAACATGTGTCTGTATCCAGTCATCACATTGTACACCTTAAATTTATGTGTGTTATATGTCAATAATATCTCAGTAAGGCTGAAACAAATACCTTTCAGAGGAGTCAAAGACTTTAATGTAAAAAATAAAACAATGGAAGTCACAGAAGAAAACATGAGAGAGAACTTCCTGGGGACTAGGGAGTGAAGGAGGCTTTTTACACCATAGATTTTTTTGCACTTTATGGATGTTGTACTACATGTATATGTATTACCTAGTCAAATGTTTTCTAATAAAATGAAATAATTAAGAGAGTTCAGAAATAGAACTCTCTTAGTTCTGTTAGTATACTCTTAGATTTCTCTGGGATTGCTTGATCATACGGTAGTTTTATTCCTAGCTTTTTACAGAAATCTCCACATAGTTCTCCAT
The DNA here is from genome assembly GCF_029378745.1 of Bos indicus. Taxonomy (NCBI): domain Eukaryota; kingdom Metazoa; phylum Chordata; class Mammalia; order Artiodactyla; family Bovidae; genus Bos; species Bos indicus. The sequence continues at coordinate 56,148,287 of NC_091763.1, read as the reverse complement.
AGTGGATGTATTAATATACATTCCCACCAACTGCGTGAGAGGGCTCCCTTTTTTTCATATCCCCTCTGGCATTTATTGTTTGTAGATTTTTTGATGATGGCCATTCTGACCAGTGTAAGGTGATACCTCATTGTAGTAACTGTCTTAATTCTAATAGTATATAAATAGAAATACATGTATACATTCAAGTGACTTTTGACAAGCATGCTAATGTAATTCAGTGTTGGAAAGAAAAGATGTCTTTCAACAAATGCTACAGCTATTGAATATCCATGTGGAAAAATAGTAGAGTCCATCCTAATCTCAAACCACATAACATTTTATTAAATTTTCATTTACAATTGGAAGATAATTGCTTTACAATGTTGTGTTGGTTTACGCTATACACCAGTGTGAATCAGCCATAGGATACATATGTCCCCTCCCTCTTGAAGCTCCTTCCCACCCACGACCCCATCCCACCCCTCTAGGTTGTTGCAGAGCACTGAGCTGAGCTCCTTGGTTATATGGCAACTTCCCACCAGCTATCTATCTCACATGTGCTAATGTGTATGTTTCAGTGCTATCCTCTCAGTTTGTCTCATCCTCTCCTTCCCCCACTGTGGCCAGTCTGTTCTCCGTGTCTGAGTCTCTATTCCTCCCCTGCAAATGGGTTCATCAGTACCATTTTCTGGATTCCCTATCCATGTGTTATTATTATACAATACTTGTTTCTCTCTTTCTGACTGACTTCACTCTGTATGATAGGCTCTAGGCTCATCCACCTCACTAGAACTGACTCAAATTCATTCCTTTTTATGGCTGAGTAATATTCCATTGTATGTATGTACCACGACTTCTTTATCCACTCATCTGTTGATGGGCATCTAGGTTGCTTCCATGTGCTAGCTATTGGAAATAGTGTTTCAATAACATTGGGGTACATGTGTCTTTTTCAGTTATGGTTTTCTCAGGGTATACACCCAGTAGTGGGATTGCTGAATCATATGGTAGTCTTATTCCTAGCTTTTTAAAGAAATCTCCACATAGTTCTCCATAGTGGATGTATCAATTTACCTTCCCACCAACTGTGTGAGAGGGTTCCATTTTCTCTACATCCTCTCCAGCATTTACTGTTTGTAGATTTTTTGATGGTGGCCATTCTGACCAGTGTGAGGTGATTCCTTTTTGTGGTTTTGATTTGCATTTCTCCAATAATGAGCGCTGTTGAACATTTTTTTCATGTTTGTTGGCCTTCTGTATGCCTTTTTTGGAGAAATATCCATTTAGGTCTTCTGTCCATTAAAAAAATATTTATTTGGTTGCACCAGGACTTAGTCGTGGCACGCGGGATTTAGTTCCCTGACCAGGGATCAACCTGGGCCTGCTGCATTGGGAGTGCAGAGTCTTAGCCACTGGACCACCAGGCAAGTCCCCTTCTGACCAGTTTTTTTTATTGGGTTGCTTGTTTTGCTGATATTGAACTGCATGAGCTGCTTGTATACATATAAAATTTCTGACACAGGTTGATGATAGTCCTAAACGTAAGAGCTAAAACTATAAGCTTCCAAAGGAAAACATAGAAGGAAATATTTATGACCATACATTAGTCAAAGATTTGTAAAAGTGAAGGTTGCTCAGTCGTGTCTGAGTCTTTGCAACCCCATGGAATATACAGTCCATGGAATTCTCCAGGCCAGAATACTGGAGTGGATAGCCTTTCCCTTCTCCAGGGAATCTTTCCAACCCAGGGATCGAACCCAGGTCTCTCACATTGCAGGTGGATTCTTTACCAGCTGAGCCACAAGGGAAGTCCAAAGATTTCTAAGGCAGGACACAAAAAAACATGAAGAAAAAATCGACAAATTGAAATCCATTACATTTAAACATGCATGTATTGAACAAGTCATCTCTTCTCTCAGCTCCCAACCTGCTCCTCCAGTCCCGGTTTTGTAATAATGAAGCTGCAAACTAAACATTTTTTTGCCAGTTAGTGTAATGCCAGACTTTGTCAGTAGAGGGCACTAAAGTAACATTGCAAGATGATAGCAACATGAACTTTTTGGGGTGATGGAAATGGTGGGCGCTAATATGGTTGTCCAGCATCCCATGCAGCTGTTTAAGATTTAAACTAATTAAAATGAAAGTTACTAATTCACTTCCTCAGTCCCAAAGCCATTTCAAGTGCCCAAGAGCCAGTGTGGTCAATGACTGCCATATTGAACAGGTACAGAACATTTTCATCATCACAAAAAATTGTTTGATAGCGCTGCTCTATATCTTCATTGTGTTGAATGGTACACCACTGTATTAATCACATTAATCAAAATGCATCAAACTGTACACTCAGAGTTAGTTTTATGTAAATGACACTTCAACAAAAATTACTGTTTGAATAAAAAGGTGTTAATGTGTTAGTCTAGGGTTTTAGTCATTTTTATCAGTGAAATTGTACTATTAAATAAAAGTCTTACAAACATCAATGTTGCCACCCACCCCTCTTTTTTTGTTTTTGTTTTGCTTTTTTTTGAGCCAGGAGCAAGCAATGCTACAGTCTTCAGTTAACATTTATTCTGCATTTCCATTTTTAAACCAGATTTTCAATTCTTATCTTACTTTAGAAAATTAAAAGCATATCCTTTGGAGAGTCAAACAATTTCATAACCATTTTTTCAATGCTATTCATAAAGTTTGATGTCCGATGAGAACTGCCAACAATTTAAATCTTTTTCTAAGATGGTTTAAGCAATTATTAAAAAATTATTTGATGCATGAAATAAAATATTCTTATCTAGCTCGATTCCCAGATGTTAGATGATTGCCTTTTCCAGAAAAATGAATAGCTTTTGAGTGACAAAAACCGTGGAAATAACTCGATGGAGGGGCTGAGATATGTTTTGTTCAACAAATTGTATCTTGAGCACCTGAACAGAACCTGGCACTCAGTAAGTTTCTGGTGAATGATTGATTTGGGTGGATGAATGAATTCAGGTACTGGGGGAAATCTGTAATTAGTTATAGACTTTAAGACATGGTATACATCACAATCAAAGAACAGAAGAGAACTGGAGAAATGCATAGCTATTATTTTTTAACTGAACACCTCCCCCAAATTTCTTTTGACTGAGTACCTGGGCAAATTTCCTGATTTCAAATCCATTTCCTAAAGCAAAGGGCAAGCTGGATGGCACATTTTAGGCATTTAAAATAGCAAATACCAGCTTCTGTGTGTCTATATACTTTAAACATTTAAAACAGGCAATTGAACTCCTACCTCAGGGACTTCTATCCAGCTATCTGCCTAGGCCTTCCTTTGCTATCCCCCAGAGATGAAGTCAATGTACTTCAATCCACTCTCTCCTGGTCTTATTTTTGTATCTGAGTGATAATAACTGCTCCTTTCCTCAGACACCACTGATAGAAACCAGGGAGTCTCTAGAGGAAGATCTCTCTTCCCCACCTTCTAGAGCCAATCAGTTGCCAGCACTTGCTAATCCATTGTAAACTGGAATGTCTCTAGTTGTGTCCAGAAGCATCACTGGGGGTGGATAAAGACTGGAAGAACAGACTGGAAAGTTGGAATTTATGGTAACTGAGAAGTGGAGGCTCTCATAGGGTGCATTCTCAGAAAGTGGCCCCCATTTTCCTGCAGTAGTTGTTAAAATTATAATGAAAATTGCTTAGAAGAAACAATGTGAATGGAAGACTCTAATATGGAGAAAGTAGTTGGAGCAATGGTTAACATTTTCACTTGTTATCTTTTCTAAGCAGCCAATGACAGAGACAGATTCATTCTTTGTTAATCCTTTGTCTCTAGTCCCACTTCTATTTTAGTTCTTTTCACATCTTGATATCAGTGTCATCCTCATAATATCAAAAATTTTAATTCTTCCCTACTTACAAACCTTTAATGGTACTCTTTGATAACCAGTAGGATGGCTAGAATCAAAAAGACCAATAATAGCAAGTGTTGACAAGGGTGTGGGAAATAATACACCACTGGTAGGATTATAAAATGGTACATCACTTTGGGACTAATCTGGCTCCCTTGAATCATTAAATGTGAGTTACCATATAACCCAGCAATCCCACACTAGGGTATATACTCAAGAGAAATGAAAACCTATGTCCACAAAGAAACTTGTACACAAATGCCTATAGTTGAATTACTCGTAATAGCCAAAAGGTAGGAACAACCCAAATATCCATCAAAGGATGAATGGATGATAAAAATATAGTATATCCATATAACAAATATTATTTAGTTATAAAAAGTATGAACTACATGATACATGTTACAACAAGGATGAACCCTGAAAATATTATGCTAAGTGAAAAAAGCCAATTACAAAAGACCACATATTACATGATTCCATTCTTATTAGATGTCCAGAATAGGCAAATCTATAGAGACAAAAAGAAGATTAGTGGCTGCTTAGGACTAGTGGATGGAGAAGGAAATGGCAACCCACTCCACTATTCTTGCCTGGAGAATCCCATGGACGGAGGAGCTTGGCAGGCTACAGTCCATGGGGTTGCAAAAGTCGGACACGATGGAGAGACTAAACCACCACAGGACTAGTGGAGAGCATAGAGTATGATGATTGACAGCTATAAGTTGTGGGTGGGTTTTTTTTTTTTTTTTTGAGATAATGAAAATATTCTAAAATTTTGAGTTGCATGCATTTGTGAGTATGCTAAAAATCAATGAGCTGTACATTTTAAATAGACGAATCATATGGTATATGAATTGTATCTCAATAAAGCTACTAGAATAAACACATTTAAAAATCTTTTGTGTTCTACATAGTAAAGCACAAACTGATCAATTCTGCATTCTGTGCAGGGCTGGCTTTATGCTCAGAAATCCTCAGAAATATTCCATCACTGGGCTCCACCACCATGTGATCAGTCCTGACTGACTCTGCTTCATCCACATACAGTCCCTGGATGTTCCAGACCTCTCCCAGGGTTCAATTAACTCATTTATGCTGTGTCCTTTGCTCGGAATGTCTTTCCTAATTGCCCTTTATTTCTGAGTCCTGCCAAACAAACGCCTATTTTTCTTCCAAGTCTATTCACTGGTCACCTCCGTTTCAATACCTCTACCCAACCTTCCTAGGCTGAATTGATGTCTCTGTCTTTTGTGCTCCACTCTGCACCTTGTACAGAAGTGTCTCCCAGCATCTCTGGAGCTTGTTTCTCATGTGTTTCTTTCTCCCTGTTTAGACTGTGAGCTTTTCATTGGCAAAGATATTGCCATTTTGTTTTCCCTCCACAACTTCTTGCTGCTTGACTCTATTTGACATCTGCTGGCTCATCTCTGCCACATACTAAGACTGAAGCTTAAGAGGAAAGATCAGAGTTCTATCTTGGTTTATTTCACACCCTTCCCCTGCTGCTCTGTGGTTCTGTGTATTCTGGAAGCTGCAGATAGCCTCCTTCCAGATTATCTGTCCAAATGATGAATCTGACTCTGAGCTCTGGCCCCTACCAACAAGCTTTTGGCTATGCTGTGCATGCACCCTGTCTGGTCCCTTTGGACTTGCACCTCTGGAAGTTGACTGCAGAACTGTGTACTGGACTGTGAACCTTGCTGGGTTTCTGCAGTTCAACTAGATAGCCGGCACTACCGACTGTGTTTTGATTTTAAACTGATGGGACCAAGACCTGTGGGCACTGCCGAAGCTATCCCAACCCAGCTCCTGGTTCTGCGTTCCTAATCAGCCTTATCTTATGTTAGTTATGTCTTGGCACATTTTCCTCTAATCCTAACTGCAACTTCTACTGGCACAGTTTTCTCTGATCCTTTCTCTTTCTTTTTTAAAAAATAATATTCTAAGTATTTTTTAGAAAATTGAAGTATAGTTGATTTAGAATATTGTACTGATTCCTGTTACATAGCAAAGTGATTTAGCAATACAAGGGTTTACTCGTAGCTCAGTTGGTCAAGAATCTGCCTGCAATGCAGGAGACCTGGGTTCGATTCCTGGGTCAGGAAGATCCCCTGGAGAAGGAAATGGCAACCCATTCCATACTATTGGCTGGAGAACCCATGGACAGAGGAGCCTGGCAGGCTACAATCTATGGGGTTGCAAGAGTTGAACACGACTGTGCAACTAAGCACAGCACATACATCAGTTCAGTTCAGTTCATTCACTCAGTCATGTCCAACTCTTTGCTACCCCATGAATTGCAGCACACCAGGCCTCCCTGTCCATCACCAACTCCCGGAGTTCACTCAAACTCGTGTCCATCGAGTTGGTGATGCCATCCAGCCATCTCATCCTCTGTCGTCCCCTCTTCCTCCTGCTCCCAATCCCTCCCAGCATCAGAGTCTTTTCCAATGAGTCAACTCTTTGCATGAGGTGGCCAAGGTACTGGAGTTTCAGCTTTAGCATCATTCCTTCCAAAGAAATCCCAGGGCTGATCTTTAGAATGGACTGGTTGGATCTCCTTGCAGTCCAAGGGACTCTCAAGAGTCTTCTCCAACAGCACAGTTCAAAAGCATCAATTCTTCGGCACTCAGCTTTCTTCACAGTTCAACGCTCACATCCATACACGACCACTGGGAAAACCATAGCCTTGACCAGACTGACCTTTGTTGGCATACATATGTATGTTTTTTATGTTCTTCTCCATTGTGGTTTATCACATAGTTCCCTGTGCTATACAGTAGGACCTTGTTATTTATCCATTCTGTAGAAACAAACCCAACCCTCCAACTAAGCCCAAATTCCAGCTTCATCCCTCTCCCAGCCCTTTCCCCCTTGGTAACCGCAGTCTATTTTTTATGTCTGTGAGTCTGTTTCATAGATAGGTTCATTTGTGCCATATTTTAGATTCTACATATAAGTGATATCATATGGGATTTGTCTCTTTATGACTTACTTCACTTAGAATGATGATCTCTAATTCCATCCATGTTGCTGTAAATAACATTATTTTGTTCTTTTTTGTGACTGAGTAGTATTCCTTTGTCTATATGTACTTCATCTTCTTTATTCATTCATCTATCAATGGACAGTTAGGTTGTTTCTGTGTCTCGGCTATTGTGAATGGTGCTGCTATGAAGGTAGGGGTGCGTGTATCTTTTTGAATTATAGTTTTGTCCAGATATATGCCCAGGAGTGGGATTGTTGGATCGAGTGGCAACTCTATTTTTATTTTTTGGGGGAACCTCCATAATGTTTTCCATATTGGCTGTATCAACTTACATTCCCACCAACAGTGTAGGAGGATTCCTTTTTATCCACACCTTCTTCAGCATTTGTTATTTGTGAACTTTTAAATGATGGCCATTCTGACCCGTGTGAGGTAATACCTCATTGTAGTTTTGATTTGCATTTCTCTAATTTAGTAATGCTGAGCATCTTTTCATGCGCCTTTTGGCCATCTGTATGTCTTCTTTGGAGAAATTTCTATTTAGTTCTGCCCATTTCTTGGTTGAATTGTTTGTTTGTTTGTTTTCGTTATTGAGTTATATGAGCTGTTTGTATGTTTTGGAGATTAAGCCCTTGTCTGTTGCATCATTTGCAGATATTTTCTCCTAGTCTGTAGGTTGTCTTTTCATTTTGTTATAGTTAACCTTACTGTGCAAAAGTTTGTAAGTTTGATTAGGTCCCATTTGTTTATTTTTGATTTTATTTCTATTGCCTTGGGACATGGACCTAAGAAAACATTAGTATGATTTATGTCAGAGAGTTTTCCCTATGTTCTTATTTAGAAGTCTTATGTGTCATGTCTTATATTTAAGTCTTTAAGCTATTTTGAGTTTATTTTTGTGTACAGTGTGAGGGTGTGTTCTAACTTCATTGATTTACATGCAGCTGTCCAACTTTCCCAACCATCCTTGCTGAAGAGACTTTTTCCTCACTGTATATTTTTGCTTCTTTTGTAAAAGATTAATTAGCTGTAGATGTGTGGGTTTATTTCTGGGCTCTTCATTCTGTTCCATTGATTCATATGTCTGTTTTTGCATCAATATCACACTCTTTTGATTACTGTAGCTTTGTAGTGTTGTCTGAAGTCTGGGAAAGTTGTGCCTCCTGCTTTGTTCTTTTTCCTCAGGATAGATTTGACAATTCTGTGACACTTCCTCTTTCTCTGCCTTACCAAAGTGTCCTGTATTTACACCAGGTGCATATGATTGCACCAAATAGACTGTACTGTGATCATTGTCTGTCGCCTGTCTCCCTCTCCCACTAAATATAGTCTAGAGCTTGTCAACAATTTTTTCTATTTTGACACATTTCGTTTACTGGCATACCCACCATGGATTTATTCAGATAAATTGTAACTCCACCCCTTCTATTATGATATACAGGAATGTATATCATGATGCCAGTAAATGAATACAAAATTATTATAGGGATAACTGAATCCCTTCTCATCTTTTAAAGTAAATATTTCACAAACGTTAGTACTTTGTTATTAATAGAAAATCATTTGTTAGCCTTCTGAGATGGCTGCACTATTCCAGTGTGCCATGGGTGCCTCTGGGTAGGACCATGGGTAACTGAGAGCTGAAGCTACATCACAGGTGTCTCTGAAAACACAGCCCCTAGCACACTTTGGGACAACAGCAGATGTCCAGTGCATAGCTGTTTAATTTGTCATTGGTTGATGAATTATAAAGTAAAATTAATTTTTAAATAATTCCATAGGTTTTCTTAAAAACAAAAAGGAGACTAAGGGTATAGCTGTCTTTATGTCCAGCTGTTTAAAGGCAGCTTCTAAGGCCAAAGTTCTTTAGAATTGGATTTTCTTTCACAATAAGGCCCTGAAAGAGATTGCTATTCAGGAGAAGTAGTAAACAACATAGTTAATGAGTTGGTTCACTCCAGGCATGTTATTACTTTTACATACTGGTGAGTGATTTCCAGACTATAATTATGGGTATCTTTTGGGTGTCCATATAGAATCCATTATGTGAATTCGTAAATCTACTTCATATTCTTTTGGTCAGATGCTCATGTAATAATACTTCTAGGGTATGATTACTTCAAGGAGCTCACAATCACAAATAGCACAGTAGAAATAGCTTCTAAGAGAACGTGACGCTAATACTGTGTTCTTTACTATTTAATGTGTGGTTTTATCCTAGTCACTTTGCTTTGCTGAGGCTTTAAAATGGGAGTTAAGTGAATAGTCTCTAATCTCTTCACTCACTCTAAAATTCTTGAGTGTAACAAGTGTTGATAAGACTTTAGAAAGTACATGGACAGATTGCTTCCCTACAAAATGAGAATAAACAATTGTAAAGTTTAGTCAAAATCTTTACATATCCTTCCAAGGTGAAAAGACTGGTGCCTTAGCCCATGAGTCACAGGAGACACTGGGCTCCCTGTCCATTTCTAAAAAAAATGGATACCTAGCCTGGGGTTGGGAAAACAAGGTAATCACTGGAAGGATCCCTGATTTGCCACATGACTGGTACTCATGGATTGTGTCTTGGAGTGGCTCCATAATTAGAGCCAGAGAAGATCCTTCAGGGAGTATAGTAGTGTTTGGATTGGAGTTTAGGATTTGTGCATCTGCAGGCATCCTCACCAGGCTGTGAGGTGTGTGAGAGGGCAGTCTGTCTAACTTGAAAGATTGATGTGATGGGAACTGGAGTCCAAGTGAAAGATGCATCTTTGAGGGCAGAGAGACATACCTTCTATTGTAACATGAAGAAGAATGGAGAAACAGGTTTTGAAACAGGCAGGTTTCACATATGGAGGTGAAGATATGAGGGCATTCCCATCTAATAATGTAGGTTTTCTCATGAAGTGTAAGTCAAGGTCATCAAGCAAGAATGAAAAGGGAAGGTGGGGTAGGAGGTGAGAGGGAAGGGCATATGAAATAATTGTGTTAGAGAGTGGAAAAGTGAGCTTACTAAGGAAACACTGTAGACATTCCAGTATGTGTTGCCTGCCCAAGTGAGATGAGTGTTCATGAATTTAAATGATGTGCTTTTGCATCATCAAGATACAGGAAAAGTGGATATTCAGGTTCAACCATGGTTTTGTTAGGGCAGTACAGTCAAAGGCAAGAGCATACAGGGACTGATAGTCTTGATGATTACCAAAAGAGATAGTTGAAGATAGAAGATGGGTAGGTTAGTAACAGACAGAAGGTCAAGACTGAAAATTGTAGCAGTGGAGGAGATTGTTAATAGAATTAGTGAGCTCAGAGAAATAGGAGGTGGGAGCTAGAAGTGGGATGTTGAAACATTATGGAAGGACTCACGATATGGTCATAAGAATGGCTGACTGAGATGCTGTGGAAGAAAACAGCATCCCTGGAATTGAGGTGGTTGAGAAACTGAGACACTGAGATGTATGATGGGTGATCTGTGTGGATGATGTCATCACTTTAAGAATGATGACGGAAGTTGTGATGATAAGGAAGATCCCAGTCTAAGATCTCTGTTGTAATCCTGTCAAAAAAGGAGAGAAGTAACTGGAGATAAGACGATGGTAGCACTGAGAAGGTAGAACAGTTATTATTGCTGGCTGGGATGAGCTTCAAAGCCAAAAAGAAAGGGGGAATGATTTGAGGTTATATTGGAAAGCATGGAGTATGATCTACCTTTCAACCCTTTTGTATGTGCAATGTGAAAGGGGAAAAAATAGCCTCTACTTGAGAAGAGAAAGCAATGATGTTAGGAGGTGACATGGTTTCATTTAAGGCAAAGAGAAGGAATGTTCAGAAAAGACATTGAAGATACAGTGTTTACCGATGAGGAATTTTGAAGAATTCAAGAGCAGCATTTGGAAGGGAAGATGGGGTGGTGTGGTGGATCATATTCAGGGATGTATTGAGAGAGGGAAAAGTTGATGATGGTGTAAGAGTACAGAAAGGGCAGTACTAAAAGGAGTACTAAAAGAGTTCTAAAAGAGCAGAGATAGAATCATAGATGAGAAGTCTCTACCCTGAGAGGGCCCAAGGGTCTTAATACTTATCATCTCAGTGACAAGATATCTTGGGAACCTTACCTTTATGTACTTTCTATATTGAATTTCCCAAAGAAAGACAATGCCAAAGAATGCTCAAACTACCGCACAATTGCACTCATCTCACACGCCAGTAAAGTAATGCTCAAAATTTTCCAAGCCAGGCTTCAGCAATATGTGAACCGTAAACTTCCTGATGTTCAAGCTGGTTTTAGAAAAGGCAGAGGAGCCAGAGATCAAATTGCCAACATCCGCTGGATCGTGGAAAAAGCAAGAGAGTTCCAGAAAAACATCTATTTCTGCTTTATTGACTATGCCAAAGCCTTTGACTGTGTGGATCACAATAAACTGTGGAAAATTCTGAAAGAGATGGAAATACCAGACCACCTGATCTGCCTCTTGAGAAATCTGTATGCAGGTCAGGAAGCAACAGTTAGAACTGGACATGGAACAACAGACTGGTTCCAAATAGGAAAAGGAGTACGTCAAGTCTGTATATTGTCACCCTGTTTATTTAACTTATATGCAGAGTACATCATGAGAAACGCTGGACTGGAAGAAGCACAAGCTGGAATCAAGATTGCTGGGAGAAATATCAATAACCTCAGATATGCAGATGACACCACCCTTATGGCAGAAAGTGAAGAGGAACTCAAAAGCCTCTTGATGAAAGTGAAAGTGGAGAGTGAAAAAGTTGGCTTAAAGCTCAACATTCAGAAAACGAAGATCATGGCATCTGGTCCCATCACTCCATGGGAAATAGATGGGAAAACAGTGGAAACAGTGTCAGACTTTATTTTTCTGGGCTCCAAAATCACTGCAGATGGTGACCTCAGCCGTGAAATTAAAAGACGCTTACTCCTTGGAAGGAAAGTTATGACCAACCTAGATAGCTTATTCAAAAGCAGAGACATTCCTTTGCCAACAAAGGTTCATCTAGTCAAGGCTATGGTTTTTCCAGTGGTCATGTTTGGATGTAAGAGTTAGACTGTGAAGAAGGCTGAGCGCCGAAGAATTGATGCTTTTGAACTGTGGTGTTGGAGAAGACTCTTGAGAGTCCCTTGGACTGCAAGGAGATCCAACCAATCAATTCTGAAGGAGATCAGCCCTGGGATTTCTTTGGAAGGAATGATGCTGAAGCTGAAACTCCAGTACTTTGGCCACCTCATGCGAAGAGTTGACTCATTGGAAAAGACTCTGATGCTGGGAGGGATTGGGGGCAGGAGGAGAAGGGGACGACAGAGGATGAGATGGCTGGATGGCATCACTGACTCGATGGACGTGAGTCTGGGGGAACTCCGGGAGTTGGTGATGGACAGGGAGGCCTGGAGTGCTGCGATTCATGGGGTCGGGAAGAGTCGGACACGACTGAGTGACTGAACTGAACTGAACTGATATTGAATTGTGGGGACTTTTAGGTAAAAGTAGGAGTAAAGCAACCCTTTTTGGCAATAACTTATTTTCAAGTTATAATTATGAACTTGTGGTTCAGGTGGAACTTGTTTCAGAAATGTACTGGTAGAAACCCTTGGAGCTCAGAAAGTGATAAGGCATTGGCTACTGTAGGATACTATCTAATAACATACAATAATTGATTGATTGATAAATGAAAAAAATCACTTTTTTTCCTCCCCACTGTAAGTTCTTTACCTGGTTTAGATTTTTGAGAGGGAGAATTCTCTCTTTAAATTCTCAAAGTGGTCTTTGAACCTCCAAAAGATTACCAACCACTGATCTACATGATCAATCAAACATCAAACATTAAGTGAGTTTCTTTTTCTCTGAATTAATTGAAATTCACACTGGATTTACTAAGTTTTTGTTATCACTTGGACACAAACAATTAATCTTTGGTTTACATATTTGAGTTCTCTGTGAAATCTTGTTACAGCATAACGAAAAATACTCTATAGAGAAACCTTAGTAATTTCCCATAATGACTAAGAGAGCGTTTTTGGTGTGCTGCACTTCATAAATCAATGAGCAAATAAACACAGGGACAGAGTAAAATAGACAAGGGCATGTTATCCCTGTGAGTACACTTGATTGCATAACAAAAAAGTCACCATGAACTATTGGAATGTACATTAATGGTTTGAATAGTACTCTGCACAAAAACAAACACTTCATTAACAGATTTCATTGGAATTGATGATAATTCTGACCTGTAGTCAGAATTTTTATCTTTGCATTAAGAAAAATGTGTTGAATATGAACATTAACCATGAAAGCAAAGGAAATGAACAGCTTACTTCAATGAAGTCTCTTAGTCCAGTAAGCTATTTTGAAAAGCATTTGGAAAATCATACTTGGGGTATCTGAATAGTAGGAATGAATATGTTAACGACAACTGGTTATTTATTTACTAAAGAACTCATAAACATTGTCTAAGAACCATAGCCCTACTTCACTCCCCTGCCAGTCCACAATGTATGCTATAAGCCCAGTGCGCCCTCCACTTAGAGTAAATTTTTTACAGTTAATCAATTCTAGGTTTTTCTTCTCTCTCTAATCCATAAATATAAAAATAGATGATAATTCTATTGTAAGAGAATCTTTTGACATAGATATTGAGTCTTGTGAGTTACTGAAACTAATAGTTTCCTTTGTCTTATATTTTCAAATGACTTGATATGATTCAAAATAGGTTAGATAAATGGAAGCTTTAAGTTAAGGTTTTATTTTACTGCTCCTAGGACAATAGAAGGTAAATCAAATTATATAATATTATAAGCTAAAATAATAAAATTTGGAATACAAGAATAAAACTATCTCTATAATATGAACTGGATCATCTTTAATTCCCAATATGTAACAGAGGGCCTGGCTTATTGTGAATGCTCACAGAATATTTTCAATAATGAGTGAACAAAATATAAACAGTTTTTCATACATTTTTGATGGCTAGAAACATTGGCAGTTTGGAGAGACATTGTATTACAAGTCTTTTTGTGGCTCAAACTATATATAATTAAAAATTCACATTTAAATTAACTTGGTATATATAATTAAGGACTTTCTGACTAGTGTGTATTTTCTAAGCCAACTGTACATGATCAGCAAGTACTAAAACAATTATTTACTTATTTACATATGGATGCAGGAATACCTAATAGTCAAGTAAATCATGGTGAACCAACCAGATTCTTTTCAAAAATAATTTTATTTATTTGTTTTCGGCTGTGCTGGGTCTTTGTTACTGTGTGGGCTTTTCTCTAACTGTGGCAAGCAGGGGCTACTCTCTAGGTGTGGTGCACTGCCTTCTCATTAGGAGAAGGCAATGGCACCCCACTCCAGTACTCTTGCCTGGAGAATCCCATGGACGGAGGGGCCTGGTGGGCTGCAGTCCATGGGGTCGCTAGGAGTCGGACACGACTGAGGGACTTCACTTGCACTTTTCACTTTCATGCATTGGAGAAGGAAATGGCAATTCACTCCAGTGTTCTTGCCTGGAGAATCCCAGGGACGGCAGAGCCTGGTGGGCTGCCGTCTATGGGGTCACACAGAGTCGGACACGACTGAAGCGACGCAGCAGCAGCAGCCTTCTCATTGCAGTGGCTTCTTTTATTGCTGAGCACAGGCTCTGGGGCATCTGGGCTTCAATAGCCGTGGCACGTGGCCTCAGTAGTTGTGGCTCCTAGTGCCTAAAGCACAGGTTCAGTAATTGTGGTGCACAGGCTTAGCTGCTCTGTGGCATGTGGGATCTACCCGGACCAGGGACTGAACCTGCATCTGCTGCTTTGGCAGGTAGATTCTTTACCACTGAACCACCAGGGAAGCCCCCAGCTAGATTTTATGTCTAAAAAATCTTGTGATATGATTCAACAGCAAAAAGACAAATAACTAAATTTAAAAATGGACAAAGGACATGAATAGACATTTCTTTAAATAAGATGTACAACTGATACATGAAAAGATGCTCAAAAGTTGCTAGTCATTAGGGAAATGCAAATTAAAACCACAATAAGATATAATTTTGTATCTATTAGAATGTCTATTATCAAAAAGATAAGACATAGCAAATGCCGGCATGGATATGGAGAAAAGGGAACCCTTGTGTGCTGTTGGTGGGATTGCAAGTTAGCACAGACACTAGGGAAAATAATATGAAGGTTCTTCAAAAAATTAAAAACAAAACTATTGTGTGATCCAGCAGTTCCACTTAGGTGAGTATATCCAAAGGAATGAAAAACACTAACTCATAAAAGACATCTGTGACTCTGTGTTCATAGCAGCGTTATTTACAATAGCCAAGTCATGGAAACAACTTCAGTGTCCATCAACAGATAAATGTTTAAAGAAGTTATGGTGTGTGTGTATGTATGTATATAGACATATGTACACATGGATTATACAATGGAATATTACTAAGCCATAAAAAATGAGGAAACACTGAAGCCTTAACAGGCTTCTCTGGCTCTAAAGTTCCAGAGTGCTCACAGGAAAACACTGTTGCTGAAGTAAGAAGCTTGGTGCTCTGTTTCATACTCACTCAACAGGCCTGAACACCAGCTGGCTTATTCCTCCAATTCTAAACCCTTGGGAGTAAGCTGCAGGAGCAAGAGGGTTCAGTGACTTGCCTGAGCCCAGACCAAACTGTATTTTTCTGCTAGTGTTTGAAATAGAATTCAAAGTCTTTAAGATTTTACATTATTTAGCCTTCAGTAGATTTTCAGATACCTGACCTTTAAAGTATCTGTCCTTCCCTTTGCTTTTCCATGATTGGCCTTAACTGAAACTTTAAATCTCCTACTTTCGTTGTCAGTAAAAGAAGCAAAAATGAGGGCAATAAAAAGTCTTAGCTTCTATTACTGAATCAATGACCAATCCTTTCCTATCTAAGAAAGCCCATGTGACAGTAAGCAGTCGTCTGTAGCAAGCACCATTATTACCTAAAGGCTAGCCAGCAATTTTGTTACAAAATCTTCTGAGGTAGTTTGTAATTTGGTTGTTTTAATTAAACTTTACCAGCCTAGACTACAGAGGGAAAGTACTGGGAATTTTCCACTGAACTGTCACTCTAAGTGTTTTACTGTGGATTTGATATCAGAAATAATAACAATATTTAATGCCAGATGATTGGCATAACAATGATCTTGACTAACAGCTTGTGAGTTGGGAAGTTAAATTAAAATTGATGTGCTTATCTGTCTCTTGAACTGTCGAATCAACACATGCACCTTTTACTTTCAAAATTGCTGCATCTTGGGGCAGTTGGCTGCAATCAGTAGTTAATTCTGTGTATTTTAGCAAGAGACTAGGTTGATTTTGTTTTCCTTTTCTTTTCTTTGTGATCTTAGATAAGGATAATGAGAATGATGGTATTGGTAAATTCACCAGTGCAAACTGGGGCCATAAAGAGATGAATGTCTAGAAGAATATTTCCTTGGCTTAATTAATCTGTTCAGAGAGATTAGGAAATGTAAAGCAGCTAATAATGTCAATGGCTACCATTATTATCTACTCTGTGCTGGGTACTCGGCTAAAACCATTCCTGCATTTACAACTTGGAGCCACTCTTATAGAGGAAGATAATAGCACCACTTCACAGGTGACGAAATTTGCTCAGATCCCACAGTTAGCAAGTGGTAGATGTATGTTTTCAACTTCGGTTTGCTTAACCCTGGGTACCATGTTTTAAACTATATCATAATGCTTCCTGTCACAAACCACCCACTCTCTACCAAAAATCAAGTTCTTTTTCCAAGAGTCTAGGTTATGGTGAGGCTCTTTTAAATGTTGTCTTTTATCTATAGAAAAACTATTTGTTCTAGAGCTACATACAAAAAAAAAAAAAAAGAGAGATAAATATTAAACATTCTATTCACCTACTTTTAGCTTAAGAACAATAATAACACAATGTAATTTTATAAAACTGAATATTATTATTTTTATTTTACTTCTATATTTCAGCTAGATGGGAGAGAGAGAGAAGTGAGGTGAAGCAAAGAGAAGATGAAAAGAAGAAACGAAATGGAAGGACTAGGAAGTTGAGGGGAAAGGAAGACTGAAGGGAGTATGGAAGGGAAGCATGGAAACAATTCCTAGTAACAGTGAGGAAGGCTCATGTACCCTCTTTGACCATCACTACTGAGAATTTGTACCCTCTTTGACCATCACTACTGAGAATTTTTTTTTCCATGCCTCTCTTTAATCAAGGTCTTTCTTTAACATCATCAATTTCTTCCCTCCTTTGGCTTCATCTACTTTGCCTTAAAAAAATACACAGTTCCCTTCAAACATGAAGACACCTTCCCTTGGTCTTGAGCCCTTTCTAACCCTGGTTGAATTAGTGAATGACTTGAGATACAAGCTCTGGGTATCCGTGTACCAGGCATTAACTGCTAGGTTCTAGGAGTACAGAGTAGTACAAGAATAGATACTTTCCTTTTCATAAGCAAAATTTCCAAGTCATTGGAATTTAATCATGGGCAGGTACGTGTCTCTAAGACCATACTTTATAATGATAAATCCATTAAGAAAAAATCTGCTGAAACAGATTGTAGTGTTAGGTAGATAGATCAACCACCATAGAAATTTCTTTCCCTTTTTAAAACTTATTTCTTCTTTTTGTTGACTGTGATTACTATCTTCGTTTTCTTTCTGTCTGCTCATTGTGACAGTATGATACATAACCCCCTACTAAGTTGTGCCTTGAATGTCACCAATTACTTCCTTATTAAAAAATCAAATATTTCTTTTACTCTCATACTTTCTCTTCCATCGTACATATTATGTGTATTTATTATATGATACTCCACCTCTTCTCCACACCCTCAAATTATTTCTTTCTAGAACTATTAGCTCAAATCATCCTTGTTTAGGAAAGCTTTATCTCAAACTGGAGGAGCTTGGTTAGAAAAGCTTTATCTTGGGCAAAGTTTAATAAGTGCAGCTTGCTAAATTTGGGAAAAGCTATTCAAATTGAGGTTCTGAGTATTATAAGTCATATATTCAAGTCCTAGATTACATTCTTTTACATCTGGAATATACCCTCTAATGATGATGGTTTCTTTCCTGAAAGGAGATGGGGTCTTATGTGCAATTTTTCAGGGGGATTATTTTATATTTGACACACATATATCAGAAGTAAGCATGGATTTTAGAAATCTCATTTAAAAGTTATTTTACTGAAGTATGGTTGACTCACAATATTTATTTCTAGTGTATAGTGAGGTGATTAATTATACATGTGCATACATTCTTTTTCATATTCTTTTCCATTATGTTTTTTCACAGGATATTGATTATAGTTCCTTGTGTTATATAGTAGGACCTTGTTATTTATCCATTCTATATATAATAATTTGCATGTACTAATCCCAAACTCCCACTCCATCCCTTATCCACCCCCTTATTCCCCATTGGAACAGGTCTGTTCTCTATGTCTGTGAGTCTGTTTCTGTTTTATAAATAAATTCATTTATGTCATATTTTAGATTCCACGTATATATGATATCGTATGTTATTTGTCTTTCTCTTTCTGACTTACTTCACTTAGTGTGATAATCTCCAGGTCCATCCACATTGCTGCAGATGCCATTATTTCATTCCTTTTTATGGCTGAGTAGTATTTTACTATATATATGTGTGTGTATGTGTACAATATATATATATGTGCTTAGTTGCTCAGTTGTGTCCAACTCTTTGTGACCCCATGGACTGCCAGGCTCCTCTGTCCGTAGGGATTCTCCAGACAAGAATACTATGGTGGGTTGTCATGCCCTCTTCTAGAGGGTCTTCCCAACCCAGGGATCGGAGCCAGGTCTCCTGTATTGCTGGTGGATTCTTTACCATCTGAGCCACCAGGGAAGCCCATACATATACCACATATTTTTTATCCATTCATCTATCAATGGACATTTAGATTGTTGTGATTATTATATGTCTTGATTATTATAAATTAGAAATCTCATTTTTTGACATTCAACGATTTAGGCTTTTTGGGTATAGGGGTTGGGGGTCTGGGGAAAGTCCAACTTTTCTAAAAGTAATCTAAGTTCTAACTTTGTCCCATCCACTTTCTCTTATCTTAGAAAGAAGACTAGCAAACTCCCTCGATTTACCATAAGAGCTTCAACAACAGTATCCTCACTAGGAAGGCACAGACTGTCTGCTCAAATATAAGGTTACAGTTTGCATATCTCTTAACTCCATTTTGTGTACAATCATTGTGGAGTTACTTATTTTGGGAATTGAGTATCCCATGAAGTTGGTTATCAGATTTATTATATCAGTAGATATAGTCCCTCTTTGCATTTCTCTCTTTAGAATTTTAAATTTTTTAAATGATTCTGTAGATTTTGCTTACTGATACAGTAAGGAGATTTGGGTTGTGTCCATATACAGAAGAAATAAGTGGTTGAAAAGAGGGAAAACAGTTAATATGGTCATTAATCTATTATAGGGGCTTCCCTGGTGGTTCAGATGGTAAAGAATCTGCCTGCAGTGCAGAAGGTCCAGGTTAGATCCTGGGTTGGGAAGATCCCCAGAGAAGGAAATGGCAACTCACTCCAATACTTCTTACAAGAATTCCATGGACAGAGGAGCCTGGCAGGCTACAGTCCATGGGGCAGCAAAGAGTCGGACACAACTGAACAACTAGCACTTTCAATGTATCTATGTGGCAACAGTGGAACAAGTTTATATGGCAACAAGTCTAACAGTCTCAGACTTTCCATTCCAAGTATGACAAACAACTGGTTTGTAAGACTTCTATTCTTAATTGATTCAATTATCATTGTAAAATATGGTTTAGATATCTACCAGCTCATGATTAAATGCTGATTCACCATGCTGCCTCTTCTGACAATTTGCCCTTAGAAATTTTCCAGTAGAAATGAAATCTTGAATAATGAGTATTAGCTAATTTGAGAAACTTGGAACCCAAATGAAGGATACAGAGCCAATTTATATAATGAAGTTCCAATTTATTCAGCTTTAAAAGACTATACAACATTTGGGCTATGAAATTCTTAAGAATATAGTTTAGACTTGGACTCAGTAGTAAATATCCACATTTACATTCATTATGTATAATTACCACTCCAGAGCAGGTAAAGTCTGAGTTTTATTAGTCATGAATAAAGAATAAAAAAAGAGATAATATATGTAAACACACTTAGTAATTTCTATGTAACTGTTAACAATAACAGTTACTGTTTTAACAGTCAGGCTAACTCTGCATTGTCAATGTAAGAAGCATGCAGTCCATGGTAGCTTATCGGTCAGGATGCAGACAAAAAATAAATGGTTCACTTAAACCAAGTAATGGAGGAGAACTTAGTAAAAGGACTGCTTACAAAGGTGTATGGAAAGAGGGCAAGGTCAAAGTAAACTAGCAGGAAATGGTGAAGCACAATAGAACTAAAAATAGTAGAGAAATGTCATCTCTCTAGGCCTGCAGGAGCAAGAAAAGGAGAAGTTACTGGAGCCCAGGGAGAGAAAGCAGCTGTAGGAGTCTGTCTGAGAGGTGTTGTCTTTGGTAGAGGGACAGAGTCTCACCATGGTCAAGGGGACATGTAGCTAGTCTCACTCTTCTCTCTCTCACTTTGATCTGCTAGTGTCTCCCATTGGTTGGACCCAATCGGAGGCCAGGAAGCAACACAGCCCATAGATACATTTCATACACATCAGCCTCTGGAACACAAAGCAGGGAAGAGAAGCATCAAGAGTGAAATTGCTCTGGAAGAGCAAGTCAAATACATCCAGCTCACAGGCTAGACTTAGCTATGGCCTACCTTAACTTATTTGGATCATTTAACTTTTATTGGCCCAGATAGCATTGTTCCTTCCTTTGAATGCTACAATTACTTCCTTCTTGACAAATGCTTCTTTTACTCTCACATTTTCTCTTCTTTCTGTTGTGTATACTGGATGATATCTGCTACCTTTTTTCCCACCCCAAGTCATTTGTTTCTAGAACTATAGCTCAAATTTCCATTCCAATCTAGAAAAGCTATATTTTGAACTATTTGAGTTTGGCTTCCTAAATTTGCAACAATCCACTCAAAGGGAATTGAGGTTTTATATTATGCTTCCCTCCCAAAAGAATGTGTAAAACTTGGAAGAGATTTTTGCCTTAGGTGAACAGCTGGACTATAATCTCCAGAGTCTATGAATATTGTGAGTTACAAGAATGACAATATTGGTAGTATGTCGAAGTGTACAGTACTTGTCTTTATAGATCACTTTCTGCTGTACCAACCTTTCTTGAAAACCATCAGGCAAATGGGAAATAGAAAAAAGTCACATCTTCCTGAATTTATACAGGAACTGCTGAATCAGGAAATGTTAAGCTGTTAGACGATTTTGACTCTTAAAAACACACCTTATAAAAGTATCTAACCTTATTAGCTTTGTCTTCATGTGAATAGAGTTCATGGATTATGGCTTTTGTTGAGTTTATCAATATACTTTGCCAAGATGAGATTACCTTTAAGGAGGAGTAAACTGGCCCCCACTTTCTCTTTGATCTCATCTGTCATTATTCCTTTTAATACCTGCAGTGCACACGCACACACTAGACACAATCTCTCAAACATACTCCACCCCACCATATTAAGCCTCCTTCTTAGCTCTTAAGTTTTACACACACTGTTCCTACTACCAGGGATACTCTTTCTACTCCTTGTATTTTTCCTCTTCTGCCATTCACCATAATATATTATGTTGCTTACTAATGATATTATGCTGTGAACACCCTGAGAATAGAGGCTATTTCTTACTTGAAAGTGAAAGGGTTAATCACTGAGTTGTGTCCAGCTCTATGCAACCCTGTGGCCTATAGCCCGCCAAGCTCCTCTGTCTATGGAATTCTCCAGCCAAGAATACTGAGTGGGTTGCCATTCCCTTCTCCAGCGGCTCTTCCCAACTCAGGGATCAAACTCAGGTCTCCTGAATTATAGGCAGACTCTTTACTGCCTGTGTCACCAATTTCTTACTTATTCATCATTAAATCTCCAGGACCTTTTCCAGTGCTTGGCATAAAATAGTTTCTCATTATCTGTTGAATTAATAAGTGGATGAAAGAAATAGCAATGGAAAAAGTTTTATTCACTGATGTTTATTCTCAAGTTAGTTCTGCTTAGGATGATCTCCTTTGTAACTGTGAAAGAAAATTGCCAAGTGCCTGAATAATTCACAAATACAGTGTAGGTCTTGCATAAGCTGCAGAACAATGGCCAGCATGTTGCACTGTGAGGGCTCCAGATCTGTGAAACAACTGTGAATAAACAGGCTCTACCAGGGCTGCCTAGATTAGATGCCCACCAGAATCCCTTCAGGTTACTTATTACATTTACCGAAGCCAGGTCTCCGACCTCCCAGACCTTCTGAGTCAGCATCTTAGCGGGGCGGGGGGTGGTTCTGAGAGTCTATGTTTTATCATCTGTCCCTACCAACCCCCACGTGGTGGTTCCGGTGCACATTCAAGCAGGACAAGGTTTGCTTGATCCCTGAAAGGTCTAGAAGCTCCCCAAGGACTTGTGAGCTTGCCATGGGCGTGAGCCATCAACAACCCTAAGTTTGTAAATAATATTTGTAAATATTTAGTTTTATGTTTTAATTTTTTATGACTTGTAGACTTTCCCATGGGGAAATGTTTAATTTCTTTTTCTGCTTTGTATTGCAGGGTCTTATTCACTTCATTAATATTTAATCGAAGAATCATACTGAGCTATTTCCAGACTCTGAGTGGAGGGAACATGGTACTGCCTTCCCAGTGGAGTTCTGATTAATGCACCATCTCTGTGGTCCCTGGGGATCACCAACTTCCTCATCCCCCAACTATACATATTTATTCTGTGGAGAGGGAGGCAGAAAGTTGGAGAAAGGTAAGCACTGCTGAGCACTGTTGAGATATGCTGGGTAGTGGAATGTTAAAACCTGCTTTTGCATGTCTGTAAGTATGAGTCTACTTGTGTGTTTCCATCAAATCACCCAATATAGTTCTGCCTCTTTGTTTTCACAATCACTTACTTTTATTGGAAAATTGGTTGTTGTAAAATTAAGCATTTAACTTCGGTGGAGATCTCTGCTAAAACTTCCTAATATGCACTCAAATATTAAAAACAATTGCTCGAATCATTTTGGTTAGATGGTTCTGGTGATTCTTCTATTTAGGCTTGTTATTAAAGCCAAGTGAGTCATTTTCTTGTTATAGCCCTTTTTAGCTCAACACATGATCTTCAGAAAAGTCAACAGACCTTTCCTGATGGTCACCTAGTGGCCTTGCTGTTTCTCCACGTGAATGTGATATTGAATATTGTACAAAGCCACTTGAAAAAGATATAAAAGAAGCCTGACATGTAAGTTTACAGAATAGTGGATTAGCTATCTATTTCTATCGAACAATTTACCATGAAGTGAGTGGCCTACCACTCATTTATTAGGTAAACCAAAAGTCTGGCAGGAACTTGGCTGAGTTCTCTGCTTAGGGTCTCGCAAGGTGAAAATCAAGACATTGGTTTAGTAACAGAGGAACAGTTCTTGTCTGGAGGCTCAGGGAGGAATACACTCAGTCAGGTTGTTGGCAGAATTCACTTCCTCCCAGCTGTGAGACTGAGGTTGCCACTACTCTGCTGGCTGTTGGCTGGGGGGTTCTCAGCTCTTGCAGGCTGCTCTCTGGTCCTTGCACCATGCCTCTCCATTTTCAAGGCTAGCAATTGTGTATCAGAAAGTTTTTCTTGCCTCAATGCTACCATCCAGAAAAAACTCTGCCTTTAAAACAGCTGATATGATTAGGTCAGGTCTACTCATATAGCCTCTATACGTTAAGGTCAATTGATTTGAGGATTTACAACTTAAAAATTCTATTACAGCAGTACCGAGATTATTGTTCAATTGAATAACTAGAGGATAGAAAATCCATCTTGAAATTCTGGCTAAAACAGACAAGAACAGTATTTGAATAAGACAATCATTATCATTTATAAATATATATAATCTATATTATACCTGCAATCTATATTATTCAGTTTTTATTAGCTGATAATATGGCTGGTACCTTTGGGAAAAACATCAGTTGTGACAGTATACGATATCATTTGTACCTTATATGTAAGCCAGAAATTAGGGTACAGGATATAAAATCTTTTACCAAATTTAAAGATATACTTCCTCTTGAATTTTGAATGAAATAGCTCATCTCTAGAGACCGGATTTTCAGGTCATCTTAAGGTTCACTTTAATGCCAAAATCGCCTAGAAATTTCCTGATAGTTACCTGCCAGGCCTGAGGACTCATTCTTTCCTAAGTCTGTTGCCCAGTATCAAGAATTCATTTATAGACAGCTACACAGATGGCTAATACAAAACCCCTGTTTTGATTGGCTTATATTTAAAACCACAGATGCTTAGTGAAAAGTCCTTTTCCTGAATAACTCCATAGGTCAGCTAGCACACTGTATCATTAAGTTCTTGTTAAATGTGTGTGTGCATATATATATATATATATCTCTTCAATAGCGTAGAAGAGCAAGTAAAGGGGGTCTGTTAGGATAATGTACTTAAAATCAGTGAGAGAAAATAGTTTTTACATTGAGTAGGCTCCTAAGAACTGGGTCAAAGATTATCATGTATAGTGGAACTATGAATTTGCATACTGAACTTTGAACTAAGATAAAAAACTATAGCAAGATGTGCAGAGAAGAGGGGGAGACTCAGGAGAAGGATGGGACCAGGAAAGTGCCCAGGGGAAGATGGCTAAAGAGAGCTTAGGGCTGGGATGAGAAAAGTAGTCCACATTGGCCAGAGGAGGGTTGTGTTTCATAGCTGGGCATATTCTGAGCTTGAGTTTGCAGCAAGCAATGAGTCAAACTAGAAAGAATGCAGAAACGAGGAGAAAACAGACAATGGAGGTCAGTGGTTCTTCAATTTTAATTAAACTTGTTGGCCTCCTTCTTACAAAACCCCACACATATAGCTTATGTCTAATTCTGAGCTCCATAGCAATCAGGAATCTCTACAAATGTTTAGATCAACAGCCACCCAACACAGACTCTGGATTGGATGCAGACCCAACAAGCCCTGAGACCACCTACAGAACTATAATGGGACAGCAATCAGCAGCAGGCACCAAGATCTTTGATTCTGAAGTTACCCTCTTCTCTCACCAGGAATCTCCTTATACATTCTGGTCACTTACAAGTCAGTCTTACAGTTTAACCCTTGCAAGGTTCAGAAGGATTGAGGTTACAGAGGGTGGACTTGGGCATGTAAGACAGAAAAAAGGATGAGTCCTAACGTTTAGGTTATAGTCTCAAGCAGATCTGACGGATACCTCAACTGGAACTACCTCTCATTTTTTCCTTTACAAAGTGATATCCTCCTTAAATGTTTCTGGCTCTTTTATGGTCAAATTCTTAAACCTGCCCATCTGAGAAAATTGTGGAAAGTCTTTTTAAGCTGGACGTTCACACAAGCTTATTTAGTTTATATTCTTGAGTATTTAAATAATTAAGAAGGAGCCTCAAGAAATCATCAAATGAAATAGGTACCTAATAATTGATGAAATACAAATGACTTTGAACTAGAGAGACAGAGAAACAGCAGACAGCCTCCAAGGCAAGGTATTCAAGAGAAACTATTAAAAATATCATGTAGGTTTGTCTAGGGCCAATTGTCAAGAAATCACTAGAATTTTAAGTGGCACTTTCTCCTCTCCCTTTTATCAAATCTGTAGCTGGAAAATGTATACCAGTAGAGAAAGTCGTTGATTATGATTATCTACTCTGTGTCCAGAGAGGCCTAGGAATTATCCACATAGACTCTTCCATCAGAGTGGATGATCCTGGCCTGTCTGCCTGTTACTCTCACACTTGGGGTTCAGTACGTCGGTTATTCTCAACTGGTATCATCGGTGGCTAAAATTTAGCTTCAGGAAGAAATGGTTTGGGGAGTTTTAGTTTACTAAGCATGTCATTGCAGTCATTACAGGTTGGTCTGTGTTCTGAGCTGTTTCTTTTTAGGAAGGAGACATTACTACTGATGATGACCATACTGAATGCTTCGGATTCCTTCTTAGGTAGCAGACTCAAGTACAAGGACAGGTCAAGGAAGAGACTTCAGAAATGAGGCTGTGTTGGGGAAATCTATTACAAACAAATGTGTTTGGAAAGATTCAGCTACTCTCCTAGTGAAGAGTCATTTGCATTGAATGTGAGCTAATTGATGATGTGGCAACTATAATTCATAAATCATTTAATACTTGATTGTTATCCTTTTTGTGTAGGTGAGCAGGTGCATGTCTATAATCCTAAGCCACAAATGTATTCAGGATGCAAAGTGTTCTTAGCTGCAATATTTCACTGATGTTTATAAGTCTTTGAAGTAGGTAGGGAAGTTATTAAGGCTGTCATCTTTAAAAATTGTATATCTGGGCTTCAGAGGGATAAAGTAACTCGTCCAAAGTTACATATGTTGTAAATAGCAGACCTAGGACTTGCACCCTGTCTCCTTATTCTTGCATACTTGCAAAGGCACTTTTCCTCCACCATCCTCAGGAAAGGTGTTCTATGATTCATTTTTCCAGAAGTGATAGCAAGACCATGCATTTTAGTGATGCATGGTAGCAACACCCATGTCACGAGTGAGTGGTACAGCCTATGCACTCAGGTGGGGCTTTTCTGGTTTTTAATTTTTATTGTAGTATAGTTGATTTACAATGGTGTGTTAGTTTCAGGTATACAGCAAAGTGAATTAGTTATACATATACATACACGCACTCTTTTTTTTTATGATTATTTTCCCATATAGGCCATAACAGAGTATTGAGTAGAGTTCTCTGTGCTGTGCAGTAGATCCTTTTAGTTATCTAATTTATATACAGTGGTGTGAATATGTCAATCCTAATCTTCCAACTGGGGCTTTTCTTTAAAGGGATGTTAACCAGCATATTGTTACAGTCAAAATCATGTTCTATTCAACTTTAGTAGATGAATGCAAGTCATCTCCAATGAAATGCCTAGAACAGTGCATGACACTTCATAGACACATAAATATATTTGCTGAATTCATTGTTCTTAGTGTTACATATAAACTTGAAACCTTTATAGAGTGGGTTTCATCTGAAGAGTCTATTCATTAATTCAACAAATATCAAGGCTTGTTCTGTGCTTGGCACTGCTCTGGGCTCTAGGAATTCCATGGTGAAACAAAGATTCCTGTTTTCATGGAGTTTATGGTCTAGTGCAGAGGGACAGATATTTAGGAAGTAGGAACATGTCATACATGTCAGTGATCCAAAGAAAATATATACAAATCAGGTGATAAAATGGCTGGGTCAGGGGCTGGGTGAGCATTTCAGAAAATTCTCTTCTGAGGTGGTAACATATGTGCTGAGACTTGAATGATGAGATGGTGCCTGCTGTGCAAAGATCTGGGTGATGGGCTTTCCAGGAAAGATTCTTAGAAGTTAAGAAGCTGAGTGTGTTTCAGGAACCAAGAAACCCAGAGGATCAGTGACGTTGAAGTGTCCTAACTGAGAAGACAAAGAGAACACAGGAAGGATAAAGAGCTAGTCAGGGTTTTATAGATCATGATAGGAATTTGAAATCAAATTATACTCAGAAGTTACAGGGGAGTTTGAAGTAAGGTAGTCATAAATCTGCTTTGTATTTTAGATGATTCAAACTCTTCTGTAATGAGTGGACTGTCATAAATCTGATTTGTATTTTTAGATGATTCAAACTCTTATGTAATGAGTGGACTGTGGGGGGCAAGGGAAGTGGATTCAAGTGAGGGATGCTGGTGGCAAGGCAGAGAGTGTCAGTGGAGATGGTGAGAAATGGTTGGGTCAATGTGTGTAAATTGGAAGTAGGACTTGGTTGGTTTCATAGACTAGGAGTGGAGCACAGGGAGAGATGAATCTGGGATGTTTCCTAGGGTTTAGTTTTGAGCACAAGGAGGGTGCTAGTGTCTTATTTTGAGGCTCAGGATTTTTGGGTGTGGAAGTGGGGATGGAGAATCAAGAATTATTGCCCAAGAGTATCTTTGCCATTAAGAAAATTTTGTGGTAAAGGGAAAAGCTGAAGAACAGACCGAACTAGGATGTCACAGTGAAAAAGTGAAAGTGTTAGTCATTCTGTCGTGTCTGACTCTTTGTGACTCTGTGGACTGTAGCCCTCCAGGCTCCTCTGTCTATGGAATTCTCCAGGCAAGAATCCTGGAGTAGGTTGCCGTTCCCTTCTGCAGGGATTGAACCTGGGTATCTGCATTGCAGGAAGATTCTTTACTGTCAAGATTAGGGCTTTCTTTGGTTTCTCCCTGCTGGGGAATGTAGATCCAGGAAATATATTTTTAACTCTTTGTGTCTGTTTCCTTTCTTAAGGGGTGGCAAAATTAAATATATAAGATGCATATGCACAACTTTCCCCAAGAGTTCTGAGCTCCTTGGGTTTCAGTGTTATACAAGTGTGAATGATTCCCACAAAGGTCACACAGTGTATCTCCTCGAGAATGATTTATGTTAGCGGCTCTAGCTGTTTATCTCTTCAGCACCTCTGCTGCCAGGAATGGAAAGAAAATCCTGAGACATCTTATTCTTCATTAGGCATCAGGGGAAGTGGTTTATAGTCCCTGTCTAAGTTATTAATTAACCACTTAGATTGGTTGTATACTAAAATATAGGGAATCCTTTCTCCTCATCTTGTAGGAATATTGAAGAAAGCAAAATATATGAAATAAGCAGTATAAGTGAGTACCTTAATGAAAAACAGTACTTGTCTTCCCACTGCAGTTTCGTCTTCACAAAAGTTAAGTCAAGGCTTTGAGCATCTGTTAATGTTTGGTTATAATTTAATCAACCTTTCATTCACTGGGGTGAAACAAGCTGTTACCAGGAAATAGTATTTGGGCGCCAGATAAATGACTTCCCTAGTTTCATCAAGGACTCTAGATGGTCTTAGATTGACACTAATAATAGGAGTAATGAGTGAAGTTAGCCAGAATGATTCTCTCTCATACACTGTTGTGGATTTTTTTTTTCCTCTTCAACACATTTAATGCTCAAAGACCATCAAACATTTTTAAAAATTATTTTCTATTTTTATTATTATAAAGCTATAAAATATTACCAGTTATTAAGGGTAGTTTCTCCATGAAGAATTTTTCTCTCTAGCCCAAACTTGCATACTGCATTTTATTTATTTATTTTTAATTTAAATTTATTTATTTTAATTGGAGGCTAATTACTTTACAATATTGTATTGGTTTTGACATACATCAACATGAATCTGCCATGGGTGTACACATGTTCCCCATCCTGAACCCCCCTCCCACCTCCCTCCCCGTACCATCCCTCTGGGTCATCCCAGTGTACCAGCCCCAAGCATCCTGTATCCTGCATCGAACCTGGACTGGTGATCAGTTTCTTATATGATATTATAAATGCTTCAATGCCTTTCTCCCAAATCATCCCACCCTCTCCCTATATATAGAAAACTATAAAACACTGGTGAAAGAAATCAAAGAGGACACTATTAGATGGACAAATATACCATGTTCATGGATCGGAAGAATCAATATAGTGAAAACGAGTATACTACTCAAAGCAATCTATAGATTCAATGCAATCCCTATCAAGCTACCAACAGTATTCTTCACAGAGCTAGAACAAATAATTTCACAATTTGTATGGAAATACAAAAAACCTCGAATAGCCAAAGCAATCTTGAGAAAGAAGAATGGACCTGGAGGAATCAACCTGCCTGACTTCAGGCTCTACTACGAAGCCACAGTCATCAAGACAGTATGGTACTGGCACAAAGACAGAAATATAGATTAATGGAACAAAATAGAAAGCCCAGAGATAAATCCATGCACCTATGGACACCTTATCTTTGACAGAGGAGGCAAGAATATACAATGGATTAAAGACAATCTCTTTAACAGGTGGTGCTGGGAAAACTGGTCAACCACTTGTAAAAGACTGAAACTAGAACACTTTCTAACACCATTCACAAAAATAAACTCAAAATGGATTAAAGATCTAAATGTAAGACCAGAAACTATAAAACTCCTAGAGGAGAACATAGGCAAAACACTCTCCGACATACATCACAGCAGGATCCTCTATGACCCACCTCTCAGAATACTGGAAATAAAAGCAAAAATAAACAAATGGGACCTAATTAAACTTAAAAGCTTATGCACAACAAAGGAAACTATAAGCAAGGTGAAAAGATGCCTTCGGATTCCCAGCCTTCGGAATGGGAGAAAATAATAGCAAATGAAGCAACTGATAAACAACTAATCTCAAAAATATACAAGCAACTCCTGAAGCTCAATTCCAAACATTTTTAAAACCCTAAACCTGTTAGACTTTTGACAGCTGAGAATTTAAGGCATTGAAGGGGTGGAGGGCTTATCTAAATTTAGGCTGGAATTACACTCTGAAGAATCTACATCTATTGTGGGTAAAAAAGTAGAAATTTATTTCCAATGACTAGTGCCCCTCTTCCCTTATCAGAATCATAACCCTCCCCAGCGGGCCAGGACTTTACTGTGTACACTTCCTGAACCTCTCATTTTAAAAGAAAATGTTGTCATTAGTGAATTCATGATTGAATCAGACTGGTCAGAGTTTGAAATATTATTGCTCCAGATGGGATTTGAATTTTGAGTAGATACTCAGGGAAATGCTTAGATTAAGGGGGAAAAATGAGTCTTAGACAGTAGACTTTTAGTCACATGGCCTCTGGTTGGACATGTGTTTGAGGCAAGGATCATCTTCCTGGCTTCCCCAAGTCATAACAAATCAAAGATCATCTGCTTTGTCATTGTAAAGACTCATCCTGGGAGGATGAGCCTCCATTGATCCTCTGAAGTCCAAGAGCAACAGAGACTGAAAGACCCATTCTGCCACTTGAAGGGCTTTCTGTAAAAAAAAAGAATATTTTTAGTCAAACACACTCTGTTAAATATTATGTTTATACATGTATTTGAGAAAAATGGCAAAATATCTCTCTCAAATCCTCCTTCCTGCCACACTTCCTCCTCACCAGTGGTCCATAAATAAAGATAGCTGGTTAAATTAAATCTAATACCTGGTTGTACACTAATGACTGAGAGCTTACCTTAGCATAGTGGATCTCAAAATTGAGTGTGCAGTATGCATCAGAATCACCTAGAGACCCTGTTAACACACAGGTTGCTGGACTCCATCTCTGGAGTTTCTGATTCAGTAAGTCTGGAGTGGGGATTGAGAATTTCCCTTTCTTACCATATCTGGAGGTGATGCTGATGCTTCTCATCTGAGGACCATATTGTGAGATCTACTGACTTAACCTTCATGCTCATCTGACTCCCTCTCACTTGAGTCTCTGTTGGGATAACAGAGAGTGGATGTTGCAGGAACCAGAACTTCCACTTTGAGCCAAAGGACCTAAAGACTCAAAACTTAATCCCTAAATTATTTCCTACTTTAATATCGTCCAGAACATTTATATCACATGACTCACTTTTTAAGAGTTAAGAATTGTATCCACCTAGACAACTCCCCCAACTTGTAATAATACCAGTTCTAGAGACCCCGCTCAGCTCAGTCAAACGGACCTCTGTCTTATTGTTGTTGTTCAGTCACTAAGTCATGTCTGACTCTTTGCAACCCCATGGACTGCAGTGCACCAGGCTTTCCTGTCCCTCACTTTCTCCTGGAGTTTGCTCAAATTCATGTCCATTGAGTCAGTGATGCTATCTGTTTCATCCTCTGCTGCTCTCTTCTCCTTTTGCCTTCCATCTTTCCTAGCATCAGAATCTTTCCCAATGTCATCTTTCTGCATCAGGTGGCCAAAGTATTGGAGCTTCAGCTTCAGCATCAGTCCTTACCATGAATATTCAGGGTTGATTTCCTTTAGGATTGACTGGTTTGATCTCCTTGCAGTCCAAGGGACTCTTAAGAGTACCTCTGTCATGGACTAAGCATCTCTGATATGTTAGAAATTTGTGTTTTTGTTTGGTTCAAAAATCAAATTGCAAATTGATCTTGTGCTGAGTCTTAATACTCTTTAGTGGATTGATAAAGATCTAATGACCTGGTGTTGCAATTACCTTCAGCAGCATTGTGCTATTTCTTCAGGAGCTATTTCAAATATCACCTTTCCATGAACCCTTTCCCATATCTCTCAGGCAGGAGGGAAGCTCCCTTGCAAGGTCCATACCACATTTAATTCACACATTGTTGTTTATCACAGGAAACCACAATATATTCTACCACAGATCTATTACCCATAGATTGTGAGCTGTTCAAGGAAGGACGAGCTGTAATTTTTCATAGCATCAGGGCCAGTTAAAATGCCAAGTATGTAATAGATATGTAATAAACATTGTTAAACAAATGTGATTTTTAAAAAGTTACCGTGAGACAAACATCCATAAACAGCTGAAGAGAAGAACCACATTCTATCAATAATAGTACACCATTTCCCTTTTGGACTAACTCGATAACATTCAATTTATTAATCTTGTGGCTTTTTTGAAGTTTAAAGATGAATGAACTGGTGATGAATAAACAACTGCTTTTGACTGTTAAAAAGATGTCATTTATTATAAAACTAATATATGGCTATTGTAGGAAATCTGGAAAATATAGAAGAGAAGATACTTTAAAAATCACCCCTGATTCTACACTCAAATTCAACAACAAATAAATATGGTTAGGGCTAAAGTCCCTTTTTTGTCTTCTTTCCCCCCAAATATACCATGTTAATGATTTGATTTACCAATTTCACATAGATGCTGCTGCTGCTGCTGCTGCTGCTAAGTTGCTTCAGTCGTGTCCGACTCTGTGCAACCCCATAGACAGCAGCCCACCAGGCTCCCCCACCCCTGGGATTCTCCAGGCAAGAACATGGAGATCCTACTTAATACATTGTCCTTGTACTTGACTTTTCATTTAATATTCTATATTTTGATTACTCTGGGTACAAATATCATTAGTTTACATTTTATTAATCTGTTTATTATCAGGATAAGAATATTTTTATGTTTCTGTGTCGTTTGACCTCCTAGTTCAGTTCAGTTGCTCAATGAAGTCCAACTCTTTGCAACCCCGTGGACTGCAACATGCCAGGCTTCCCTGTCCATCAACAATTCCTGGAGCTTACTCAGACTCATGTCCATTGAGTCAGTTATGCCATCCAACCATCACATTCTCTGTCGTTCCCTTCTCCTTCCACCTTCAATCTTTGCTAGCATCAGGGTCTTTACCAATGACTCGGTTCTTCACATCAGGTGGCCAAAGTATTTGAGTTTCAGCTTCAACATAAGTCCTTCCAATGAACACTCAGGACTGATCTCCTTTAGGATGGACTGGTTGGATCTCCTTGCAGTCCAAGGGACTCTCAAGAATACTCTCCAACACCACAGTGCAAAAGCATCAATTCTTCAGCAATCAGCTTTCCTTGTAGTCCAACTCTCACATCTATACATGGCTACTGGAAAAACCATAGGTTTGACAAGACGGACCTTTGTTGGCAAAGGAATGTCTCTGCTTTTTAATATGCTGTCTAGTTTGGTCATAGCTTTTCTTCCAAGGAAAAAATGTTTTTTAATTTCATGGCTGCAGTCACCACCTGCAGTGATTTTGGAGCCCCCCCAAATAAAGTCTGTTACTGTTTCCATTGCTTCCCCATCTATTTGCCATGAAGTGATGGGACCGGATGCCATGATCTTAGTTTTCTGAATGTTGAGTTTTAAGCCAACTTTTTCCCTCTTCCCTTTCACTTTCATCAAGAGGCTCTTTAGTTTTTCTTTGCTTTCTGCCATAAGGGTGGTGTCATCTGCATATTTGAGGATTGATATTTCTCCCAGCAGTCTTGATTCTAGCTTGTGCTTCATCCAGCACAGCATTTTGCACGATGAATTCTGCATATAAGTTAAATAAGCAGGGTGACAATATACAGCCTTGACATACTCCTCTCCTGATTTGGAACCAGTCCATTGTTCCATGTCCAGTTCTAACTGTTGCTTCTTGACCTGCATACAGATTTCTCAGGAGGCAGGTCAGGTGGTCTGGTATTCCCATTTCTTTCAGCATTTTCCACAGTTTGTTTGATCCACACAGTCAAAGACTTTGGTGTAGTCAGTAAAGCAGAGATGGACACAATAAAGGACAGAAATAGTATGGACCTAACAGAAGCAGAAGATATTAAGAAGAGGTGGCAAGAATACACAGAAGAACTATACAAAAAAGATCTTCATGACCCAGATAACCATGATGGTGTGATCACTCGCCTAGAGCCAGACATCCTGGAATGTGAAGTCAAGTGGGCCTTAGGAAGTATCACTATGAACAAAGCTAGTTGAGGTGATGGAATTCCAGTGGAGCTATTTCAAATCCTAGAAGATGATGCTGTGAAAGTGCTGCACTCAATATGCCAGCAAATTTGGAAAACTCAACAGTGGCCACAGGACTAGAAAAGGTCAGTTTTCATTCCAATCCCAAAAAAAGGCAATGCCAAAGAATGCTCAAACTACCACACAGCTGCACTCATCTCACATGCTAGCAAAATATTGCTCAAAATTCTCCAAGCCAGGCTTCAACAGTATGTGAACCGTGAACTTCCAGATGTTCAAGCTGGATTTAGAAAAGGCAGAAGAACCAGAGATCAAATTGCCAACATCCGATGGATCATCAAAAAAGCAAGAGAATTCCAGAAAAACATCTATTTCTGCTTTATTGCCTTGACTTCCTTAGCAAAGGAAATTGACAAGCTACAGAATGTCTTCATTTCCCGATCCATTTATTTCTCACATTCCACAATTTTAGACCTAGAGCCATCTGCTCCCATCCAAAGAGTAATAAACTTATCTTCTCCAAACTATGGAAATACTCTAAGTTTGTAAACTTAGAGATATTTGTCCTGTCTTCCTCCTGGAGACATTTATTGTATTTATATTCCAAAGGAAAAGAGCCCATCACCCCTTTCCTTTTGTTCCCAAGGAGAGTTTGCTTATTTCAGGGAAGAAAATTTCTTTCCTTCTCAAGAGAGAAGTAGGGGAAGCAGGTGTCCCCATATTTATGGGGCTTCTCGCCTACAGTACAGTCCCTTGTATATGTTGGATGACAATTGTCAGGCTCTCATTCTATCATCCCAAGAAGAGGAGGAATTTGGACAAAGAGGAACAGTGTGGTTATTGTAATTAGCAGTCCATGCTCCAGAAATCCTGTGCCTATTTTCAGGATACTATGAATAAATAAAGATATTAAAAACCAATCACTTGTTATTTCATATAATGGCCAGACTTAAGTCATTTAAGATGTTTTCTTAAATGCTTTTGAAAGCATTTAAGTTATCTACATTTTTCACAAACACAAATGATGCTTCATTAAACAGATTTCTGTAAATCTGATTCTTAGAAGTGAAAATGTTCAGTTAAATGGCATGTACATTTAAATTTTTGCAGATATTATTTAAAAAAAATAGCCCTCCAAAAAGGCAATTTATACTTCTATCAACTGTGTATATTACCAATTAATTTTTTTCTAATCTAATTGATAAAAATCACATTACTTTGTTCCAATATGCATTCTACTCTTTCCTAGTTGGGTTAAGAATATTTTCTTTGTCTATTTTTCTTGTATATTTCCTTCTCTGTTCATTGCTTGTTCTGATGCTTTGTTCATTTTCTACTGCATTGTTTTCTTAGTGATGCAGAGATCATTATACATTATGAACATTTATATTCATCTGCTTTCTATACTGCAAGTATTCTCCCCTGTATTTTGCTTTTTGTTGTTTATTGTACTTTGTTCATGGCTTCTACTGCTATATAAAAATTTTATGTAGTTTGTCTCTCAACCTTTTCCTTTATGGTTTCTGACTTTTCTGTCTATCTTATTGGGAAATGTAAATAAACCCCCTTGGTGAGATTCCAGCCCTTTTGTAGCATGCCTTCCCTGATAGCTTGGTACGTAAAGAACCCGCCTACAATACAGGAGACATGGATTCAATCCCTGGGTCAGGAGGATCCCCTGGAGAAGGAAATGGCAAACCACTCTAGTATCCTTGCCTGGAAAATCCCATGGACAGAGGAGCCTGGCAGGCTGTCATCTGTGGGGTGGCAAAGAGTCGGGCACAACTGAGTGACTAACACTTTTCATGCTAAAGACCAGAAAGTAGAAGGGTAGAATGTAAAAGACTACATTTTATAAAATCCATCAAAACTTGGGTTCTACATGTGAACTAGTAAATATTCAGCATTAAATACCTAATATTAATGCTTGTTTGTTGACCTATCTAATATAAACATGTCTTAGAGTACTTGGAGAAGGCAATGGCACCTCACTCCAGTACTCTTGCCTGGAAAATCCCATGGATGGAGGAGCCTGGTAGATTATAGTTCATGGGGTCAGGAAGAGTCAGATAGGACTGAGCAACTTCACCTTCCCTTTTCACTTTCATGCATTGGAGAAGGAAATGGCAACCCACTCCAGTGTTCTTGCCTGGAGAATCCCAGGGACAGGGGAGCCTGGTGGGCTGCCATCTATGGGGTCACACAGAGTTGGATACGACTGAAGTGACTTAGCATAGCATAGCATAGCATAGTTGATTAACAATGTTGTGTTAGTTTCAGGTATACAGCAAAGTGATTCAGTTATACATATACATGTATCTATTCTTTTTTCTAATTCTTTCCCATTTAGGTTGTTACATAATATTGAACCAAGTTCCCTGTGCTGTATAATAGGTCCTTGTTGGTTACCCATTTAAAATACAGCAGTGTGTATGTGTTGGAGAAGGCAATGGCAACCCACTCCAGTACTCTTGCCTGGGAAATCCCATGGACAGAGGAGCCTGGTGGGCTACAGTCCATGGGGTCGCAAAGAGTTGGACACGACTGAGCAACTTCACTTTCACACATTGGAGAAGGAAATGGCAACCCACTCCAGTGTTCTTGCCTGGAGAATCTCAGGGATGGGGGAGCCTGGTAGGCTGCCGTCTATGGGGTCGCACAGAGTCGGACACAACTGAAGTGACTTAGCAGCAGCAGCAGCAGCAGTGTGTATGTGTCAGTCCAAAACTCTGTAACTTTCCCTTCTCCCTTACCTTTCCCCCAGGTAACTATTAGTTTGTTCTCTAAGTGTATGAGTCTATTACTCTTTTGTAAATAAGTTCATTTTTATCACTTTAAAAATTCTGCATTTAATACAATATTTCACTTTCTCTGGACTTCCTTCCCTTAGTAGGACAATCTCTAGGTCCATCCATGTTGCTGCAAATGGCATCATTTTATTCTTTTTAATGGCTGAGTACTTTTCCATTATATACATGTACTATATTTTCTTTATCCATGGAGTGTTCTAAAAGTTAGCTGATTCCCCCACTTCTGATCATGAGTTTTCTGACCACAGCAGAGTTTGTTTTTGATTATTTTGTGGTGGGCCACATCTGCAGTAAAGTTCTGGAAATCTTTTTGAAAATTCTGATCAGATCTTGTTCCACAAATCCTTTCTGATAAATTTCAAAGCTTTGTGCATGCCTAGTCATTCAGTTGTGTCTGACTCTTTGTGACCCCATGGACTGTAGTCCACCAGTCTCCTTTACCCATTTAAAATACAGCAGTGTGTATTGGGTTGTAAGGGTTGCCACTCCCTTCTCCAGGGTATCTTCTCAACCTGGGGATCAACCAGGGTCTCCTGCATTGCAGGCAGGTTATCTACCATTGGAGCCACCAGGGAAGCCCATTTCAAAGTCTCAGGTTCTCTATATTTAATTGTTTCTGCTTAAGCCAGATAGAAGAATTTCTGTTATGTTGAACTGAATCCTGATTAACATTTTTGGCAATACCTCCTTGAAGCTGGATACTCATTCTCTTATATTTTCTTTTAAAACTTTTGTAGTTGTGGTTTTTCATTCAAATTGGGACTATGTCTGGAATTATTTTTGTGTTTGATGTTGGATAAAAGTATAATGGATAGTTATTAGTTCCAACAAAATTCTTTGAATAATCAATTATTTTCCATAGATCTCAAATGTTACATTTATCTTATATCATATCCCACATACATAGATACAGGAGTATATTTAGGTCCTTTATTTTATTCTACTATTTATTCTCAAAAGAGTTCTCTATTAAGAAATACTACAGGGTTTTGATTACTGAAGTTCTTCAAAGTGTGCTTTGAAATCCATCATGGCAAGTTGCCTATCATAATCATAAGTTTTCTTAATGTCCATAGATGATTTTAACATTTATATACATGGAGAGGAATAAGGGTTATCTTTTCATGCTTCATGAAAGTCTCTTTGGGATTTTATTTAGAAGTGCCTTGAACTTTTAGATGAATATGAGAATGGACATATTTATATTAATAATAATGATTATTTTATACTTTACATAAATTAATTCATTTAATTCTGATAACAACCCAATGAAGTAAATATTATTTTCATTTCCATCTTACCAATAGCAGAGAAAGGTTAAATAATTTATACTTCTTATACAACTAGAAAAACAGTATATCCAGAAACATAGTATGTCATTTCATTTAATCAAGCATTTAAATATTTCCTTCAATAAAGTTTTGCAATTTTTTTCTCATAGTGTTGACACATGTCTTGTAATGTTTATTCCCAGTTGTTTTATGGGATTTGTCATTAGTGTGAGTGAATATTTTCCCCATTACTCTTCAATTTGTTAATGCTGGCATGCAGAAAAACAAGCCACATTCACATGTTGATCTTACATTTGGTCATCTGACAAAATTTTCCTGTTTGTTCTCATAGTTTTAAAATGGGTTGTAAGTATTGCATATTCACTGTGATAACTGATAAGCCAAATCCAGAGCACCACATACAGATGTGTACACACACACAAATGTGTGTACACACACATGCATACACAAGCACACATGAGCATGCACGGTACGCTGCAGAGCGCACAGGATCTCAACAGGCACTTGGAATCTCAGCCCTGCAGGCTCAGTGTCTCCAAGGCCTTGATATTTGTCTCTCCAGCAACAGGATCCCAGCCAACTCAGAGCCACAGCAACATACCAGTTGGCTCAGGTCATCCTGCACCCTTCAAGTCACCACCTCTGTGAAAACTAGTGTATTCCTCATTTGAGTTCTCAGTCAAGCTGTTATTTCAAATTCCACCAAATCAAAGCTCCCTTTTCTCTGCCATCTCTTAGATAGTCTAGTTTCAATACCGCGGGGTGCGAGGGTGGGACCAGATCTTCTAATCACACAGCCTTAATACCTCCAGGGCAGCCAGTGCTTGAGTTTAGCTAATGTCTCCTTTACTAGCCTGGAAACATAAAAGCTCCATCCTTGCTACAGGTAGGGAGAACCTAGACTGTAGCTCGGTTGTCCTCTTGAGAAGGGGTAACACGTTCTTTTATTCCTAATTAACCAGACTAAAAGAGTGGGAGCAAAATTCTTATTAATTTCTTACAGAGTATCCTATTCTCATCCTATTCCTGAATTAGTACATTTGTTTCAGGAGTAGGTTTGGGATTTTTAAAACTCCTTTGTCAGCATCTATTGCAAGATCATAAAAAATTGCTCTGTATTTCTATTGATATTTATACCAGAAGTTAATACACATACCATTCATTGTTTAACAGTTTAACCACACTTTTATTCTCTGAAACATCCTGCTTGGTCATGACATATTCTTGTTATATGCTGCTAATTTTGCTTTGTAATTAAAAAAAATTTTTTTTTACTTTTATGTAAGATTTAGAAAAGGCTATTTTTGGCATTTTTTCTCAATTTGGTGTTATGCTAACCCTATAGAACAAGGAAGGAAGTTTTATATTTTTTCTATGCTCTGAAACAATTCAAATAAAACAAAAAAGCAATCTGCTCTTTCAAGGCTTTGCAGAAATCATCCATAAAATATGGTCTGGGACCTCTGCCTTTTTAAAAGGCAGATTTTTAAAAATTACATTTTCAATTTTTTCCATGGCTCTTTCTTCAGTTTTATATCTTCTCTGACACGGTCTTGATAATCTTTATGTCCCAAACAGTTCTTTCCTCTTGAATTTTTAATTTGTTAATTCTGCATGTATTATCTTTGGCTATGTTTTCATTCATAACGGAAGCAGAAGATATTAAGAAGAGATGGCAAGAATACACAGATGAACTGTACAAAAAAGATCTTTACCACCCAGATAATCACAATGGTGTGATCACTGACCTAGAGCCAGACATCCTGGAATGTGAAGTCAAGTGGGCCTTAGAAAGCATCACTACGAACAAAGCTAGTGGAGGTGATGGAATTCTAGTTGAGCTCTTTCAAATCCTGAAAGATGATGTTGTGGAAGTGCTGCACTCAATATGCCAGCAAATTTGGAAAACTCAGCAGTGGCCACAGGACTGGAGAAGATCAGTTTTCATTCCAATCCCAAAGAAAGGCAATGCCAAAGAATGCTCAAACTACTGCACAATTGCACTCATCTCACACGCTAGTAAAGTAATGCTCAAAATTCTCCAAGCCAGGCTTCAGCAATATGTGAACCGTGAACTTCCTGATGTTCAAGCTGGTTTTAGAAAAGGCAGAGGAACCAGAGATCAAATTGCCAACATCTGCTGGATCGTGGAAAAAGCAAGAGAGTTCCAGAAAAACATCTATTTCTGCTTTATTGACTATGCCAAAGCCTTTGACTGTGTGGATCACAATAATACGCTTTTGAACTGTGGTGTTGGAGAAGACTCTTGAGAGTCCCTTGGACTGCAAGGAGATCCAACCAGTCCATTCTGAAGGAGATCAGCCCTGGGATTTCTTTGGAAGGAATGATGGTAAAGCTGAAACTCCAGTACTTTGGCCACCTCGTGCGAAGACTTGACTCATTGGAAAAGACTCTGATGCTGGGAGGGACTGGGGGCAAGAGGAGAAGGGGACGACAGAGGATGAGATGGCTGGATGGCATTACTGACTCCATAGACGTGAGTCTCAGTGAACTCCAGGAGTTGGTGATGGACAGGGAGGCCTGGAGTGCTGCGATTCACGGGGTCGCAAAGAGTCGGACACGACTGAGCGACTGATATAATCTGATCTGATGTTTCCATTCTTATTTCTGGTGTTATTTCTCTATCATCAGAATTATCAGAGGCTTATGAATTTTATTGGGCTTTTCAAGGGACTAACTTTAATTAATCTAAGCTTACCTTTGTGGGTTATTTTCTATTTATTTCTGCTTATATCTTTTTAAATTCCCTCATAAATTTTTTGTTTTGTTTGGTTCTCTTTCTTTCAGCTAGAGTTGAAACCTTACTGCATTTATTTTCTGTCTTTCTTGCTAATAAATGTACTTAAGAACGTATATTTCTGCTGATTTCTGCTTTGGCTACCGGCCATACAGGAAAAGTACCATACCCTCACTGATGTTGACTTTACCAGTATTTTTAGTGACTTCTCCTTTAATGTAAGAATTACTTAGAAATGATTTTAAATATCTCAAATGCCTTTATTTTATTCTCATACCTGTTTTTCATCAGATGATTTCAATTGTGCTCTTTAAACATCACAAATAGGTAGTGAATGTCCTTGGACATTTCATAGTTTCTATAGTTGGGCAGCTCCCGCATGTTTTTCATCTGCCCACTTAACTATTCCCTTATCAGAGACAGATACCATCCACAATCTTTCCAATACCCTTGTTTTTAACTAGCTTGCCTTTTTAAAACTGAAGCAGTGGAATTCGATACAAGTTTACAGTTGTTTCATTCAAGAATTAACTCACCTTCCTCAGCTTGAGATATTGAACAAGTAATGACATGGCCTTATCCCATCCTTGTGGATATATTTTTCATTCAAGCAATTTCAGATTCCAAGAAGAGATCCATTTTTCTGAAGAAGGATCTTGATGAGAAAGTAAACATACAGGGACCTCACCTTGCAGTAACAGGCCAAAGCGGCAGCTTTGATGATGTTTTGTATATAATGACAGAGAGTGGTGAGTTCCTTTCTACTCCCTCACTTTTCGTCAACCAGACCTTGTCCTTTTCTTTTCAAAGAGACTGAGTTCTATGCTGATGCGATTGAAGTCCTTCTGTGGTGTTGCTGTGTGGCCTTTTGTAATAAATACACATCCCTTCAAGTTAACTAAACTCTGTTTCCAGAGTTCAAAAAAAAATAAAATAAAATACAATCTCCCTAAAAGAAGCAAAATGCTAGCAAAGGGTGTCTTTCTCCCATATTTGAGGATGAGGAAGATTCATACACCTGCCTGGCTCCTCTGTAGTTCCTCAGGGGACAGAAAGAGCAGTAGCCTTCACCCAGGGGATCAAGGATCTCCACAAGCCAAGCTTTGTCTAGAATCCTCAGTCTGGTCTCCCCTTCCTTCTAAGCACTTTTGCTGTTGGTCCCCAGCTGTTCTGTGGTTCATCTCTCCCCATCAGGACTGGCCAGAGTTGCAGCCTGCCCCCACTCTCTAAGCCCAGGAGCCACTGGCTGGAAAGTGGTGTGACAGACTGAATATAAGAGAACAGAGACCAGTTCACCTTCCTCTCTCAGACTGCCAAATTTTTGTCAGTCTCAACAAGCACAGAATGGCATTTCCTTATGTTAATTTGACTTTCTTCAATGACTATTAGGATTGGGCATCTTTTAAATAGCCCTTCTCTTTCTCTTTTTAAATTGTTACTTTCTGTTCCCATTTTCCTGTTGTTTATTTTTTTCAAAGTATTTGTAGTTGTTCTATAGCATATATATTCTGGAGTAGCCCTTTTATCTGTTTTATTGATATAATTGATATATTCATATATGAGTTTAAGGTGTATAGCATAAAGACTTACACACATTGTGAAATGATTGCCATATAAATTTAGTTAACATCCATCACCTCGTAAAGACACAAAAAAAGAAAGAAAAAAATTATTTTTCCTGTGTTGAGAACTTTTGGATTTATTCTCTTGGTAACTTTCATATATACCTTATAGTATTATTAACTACAGTCATGGTGTACATTACATCCAGTACTTATTTATTTCATAACTGGAATTTTCCATTTCCCAACCACCTTTCATCCAGTTCCCTCATCTCCCTTCCCCTGCCTCTGGTAAGCGCAATTCTGATTTTAAAAATATATATAAATTATGTACTTATATATAACCTATGGAGAAGGAAATGGCAACCCACTCCAGTGTTCTTGCCTGGAGAATCCCAGGGACAGGGGAGCCAGGTGGGCTGCTGTCTCTGGGGTCGCACAGAGTCGGACATGACTGAAGCGACTTAGCAGCAGCAGCAGCATATAACCCATAAATATGTACATGTGTACCCTTCCAACAAGGATATTTTTATTGTTATATTTTATTGTTTTTTAAGACATTTCATTTTGTGTTTGGGTATAGCTGCTTCACAACATTGTGATAATTACAGGGGAACAATGAAGGAACTCAGCCACACATATACACCTGCCCATTCTCCCTCAAACTTCCCTCCTACCCAGGTTGCCACATGACATAGAGCAGAGTTCCATGTGCTATACAGTTGATCCTTTTTGGCTATCCATTTAAATATACCAGTGATCTTTTTTTTTTCTTTTTTTTTGAGTTTTTTTGTTAATTTTTTAGATTCCACTATAAATATGGTCATACAGTTTTTGTCTTTCTCTGTTTGACTTATCTCATTTAGTTAATGGCCTCAAGGTCCACTCGTGTTGTCACAGGTGACAAGAGCTCCTTCTTTTATATGGCTGAATAGTATTCTGTTGTGTATATATGTGTAAATATCACATATATATCATATTTTCTTTACCCATTCATCCATCAATGAACACTTAATGTTGTTGTCATGTTTTAGCTATTGTAAACAATGCTGTTATGAACACAAGGTAAAAATATCTTTTTGAATTAGTATTTTGATTCCTTCAGGTAAATCCCCAGAGCGGGATTGCTAGAT
Organism: Bos indicus; assembly: GCF_029378745.1. Taxonomy (NCBI): domain Eukaryota; kingdom Metazoa; phylum Chordata; class Mammalia; order Artiodactyla; family Bovidae; genus Bos; species Bos indicus. The sequence continues at coordinate 56,104,519 of NC_091763.1, read as the reverse complement.
CATATGAGTTATTTAAAAAAATTTTTGAGCATACTGTTTTCCACAGTGGCTGTACCAATTTATGTTCTCACCAACAGTGCACAAGATTCCTTTTCTCCCCATCCTTGTCAACATTTATTATTGATTGTCTTTTTAATGGTAGTGGCACCCCACTCCAGTACTCTTGCCTGGAAAATCCCATGGACGGAGGAGCCTGGTAGGCTGCAGTCCATGGGGTCGCTAAGAGTCGGGCACAACTGAGCGACTTCACTTTCACTTTTCACTTTCATGCCTTGGAGAAGGAAATGGCAACCCACTCCAGTGTTCTTGCCTGGAGAATCCCAGGGATGGGGGAGCCTGGTGGGCTGCTGTCTCCGGGGTCGCACAGAGTCAGACAGGACTGAAGCGACATAGCAGCAGCAGCAGCAGCAGCAGCAGCAGGCCTTTATGGTCAATGCCCTGTAACTCTCAGTTGGTGGTTTGTCTTCACTTTGTAGTGTCTGTTGTACAGTTTTTAATGTTAATCTAGGTGGTTTATTTTTCCTCTTTGAAGAAGGAAATAAAACTGACTGAGGGTGTTCTGTCTTCTCTACTGCCTCCAAGTCCTAGGAAAATGTTGAAAGGGGAAAATTGATGATTCACTTCTCTGACTACAATAATAAATAATAGGCGATGTTAATAGGAAAAAAAAAAAACTCAGGCTGTTGTAACATTTTGATACCAGAGCTTTAAAAAGCTGCTTAAATGTCAATTTGTGCTAAATGACAGGCTCTAAAAGAGGCCTGCAAAATTAACTGTCAAGGTTATAAATCCCAAGAAAAAACCTAAACCTTGGGTCACATGAACGTCTGCCAGGACTGGGTAATTTTCACTTTAACCACTTTTTAGTTGACAGGAGTAATCTGTAAATGTCGGAACCTTATTATTTACAGGACAGGGTGGCTGAGTCATCTTGATAGTCAGAGTGAAGAGTTTAAGTGTATTGTGGATCATTTTAATGCTGTAATATTAATGGGGAAGACACACACAGAAGGAACAGAGTTGAAAATAACGAGTCTAAAATATTAATACTAATGTTTCATCTAGAGAGAAGGAGGTTTCTGGCCACAATGGTAACTACTTTTACGTGAAAGCTCATTATCACATAAGGATGCAGATTAGACTAGAAATAATAAAGATGTCAGTTTTTACATTTCAAAAACAAAAGTGAATCCTTTCATACAAAGATGTTTCTGTGATTGTGTATCTTATGGCCCCACATTCTCACCCCAAACTGCATACTTAACTCTTGATAAAAATATGCATGTGTTTCTAGTTCACTTATTAATTTTGAGAACTTATATCATTTTTATTAACCAATTCAAAGTAGTGACTTTGGCTATAATTAGCATTATTTTTTATTCATTTCAGTTCAGGCACTCAGTCATGTCCAACTCTCGGCAACCCCATGGACTGCAGCACACCAGGCTTCCCTGCCCATCACCAACACCCGGAGCTAGCTCAAACTCATGTCCATTGAGTTGGTGATGCCATACAACAATCTCATTCTCTGTCGTCCCCTTCTGCCTTCAATCTTTTCCAGCATCAGGGTCTTTTCTAATGAGTCAGTTTTTCGCATCAGGTGGCCAAAGTATTGGAGTTTCAGCTTCAGCATCAGTCCTTCCAATGGATATTCAGGACTGATTTCTTTTAGGATTGACTGGTTGGATCTCCTTACAGTCCAAGGGACTCTCAAGAGTCTTCTCCAATACCACAGTTCAAAAGCATCAATTCTTCAGCACTCAGCTTTCTTTATAGTCCGACTCTCACATCCATATATGACTCCTGGGAAAACCATAGCTTTGACTAGACAGACCTTTGTCAGCAAAGTGATGTCTCTGCTCTCTAGGTTTGTCATAGCTTTCCTTCTAAGGAGCAAGTGTCTTTTAATTTCATGGCTGCAGTCACCATCTGCATGATTTTGGAGCCCCAAAATATAAAGTCTCTCACTGTTTCCATTATATCAGTGCATAATATTGGAAAAGACTCTAATCAACCTCTAAACTAATAATTGAAGAAACTTATTTCTCTAATCTTTTAAAAGTGACCTCCTACAAGCTCCATTCCTCTTCTAAACTTTTTAGGGCAAGATTCCCAGATGGCTCTAGTGGCAAAGAACTCTCCTGTCATTGCAGGGGATGCTAGAGATGCAGGTTTCACCCCCGGGTCGGTAAGATCCCCTGGAGGAGGGCATGGCAGCCCATTCCAGTATTCTTGCCTAGAGAATCCCATGGACAGAGGAGCCTTGCAGACTATAGTCCATAGAGTCGCACAGAGTCGGACACAACTGGAGTGACATAGTACGGACGCACACATACAAGCCCTATGTCATGAGATGGACCCTTCTCATAGGACTGGTCTTTTATTGGCTCCACTGTTGGGGGAACCAGCAGGCCAGGTGCACCTAGAGTTGATCAAGTACCTCCTGTTGTTTCTGGATGATGATCTGTTACCCAGTTCTACATGACCTTGATCCTAGTGTCATCTTCCAATTTATAGACTTAATCCACCCCAACTTGAACTTGGACTCTAGGCAGCCTTGGTTCTGCAGATGGTTCTTGTTTCTTCATCCTTGGCATCAACCCCAATCCAGTTCTTCAACCTGTTCTAAATGGTGATAGGTAGCAGTTTTAAATCATTATAGAAATGTTCTCTCCCAATAGTTTGTTCTTTTTAATTGTAAGCATTGACACGTTGATGGGAATGGGGACAAGTGTCACCTTCGGCTCCCTCAGTGCTTTTGTCTCCCTTGGGTAGGTTGTTTCCACCTGTTTTAATGCTAGGAGCTCTTCTCCCTCAGACGGTCCAGCTCTCAGGGGTGGGGGGCAGTGGAGATGGGTCTCAGATTTCAAGTCAAAGGCTTTACATTCTTCTCCACAGTGGGGGAAGCCCCAAATTGTCCAACCCAAAGCCCAAGCTACTCTCTTGGGAAGGAAAAAGAAAAATGCTTTCCTTCAAGGACAGACAGGAGTGGATGGAGTAGAGGTGGGGCACCCCGAGAAGTTCCCTAAATGATATAAAATCTAGGGAGGCTGTTTTCATAGTTGTTGCTGTTATTGTTGTTATCATTGTTAGGCTTTTCAGATTGCACTCAGAAAACTCAGGTCTGCTCATCCAAACATACCTGAGCTTCCAGGATAACAACGCTTCAGTTCACTTCCCTTCAGTTCAGTTGCTCTTTGCAACCCCATGGACTGCAGCACACCAGGCCTCCCTATCCATCACTAACTCCTGGAGTTTACTCAAACCCATGTCCTTTGAGTTGGCAATGCCATCCAACCATCTCATCGTCTGTAATCCCCTTCTCCTCCTGTCTTCAATCTTTCCCAGCATCAGGGTCTTTTCCAATGAGTCAGTTCTTTTCATCAGGTGGCCAAAGTATTGGAGTTTCAGCTTCAACATCAGTCCTTCCAATGAACACTCAGGACTGATCTCCTTTAGGATGGACTAGTTGGATCTCCTTGCAGTCCAAGTGACTCTCAAGAGTCTTCTCCAACATCATAGTGCAAAAGCATCAATTCTTCAGCAATCAGCCTTCTTTATAGTTCAACTCTCACACCCATACAAAGTGAAAGTGAAGTCGCTCAGTCGTGTCCAGTGCTTTGCGACCCCATAGACTGTAGCCTATCAGGCGCCTCCATCCATGGAGTTTTCCAGGCAAGAGTGCTGGAGTGGATTGCTATTTCCTTCTCCAGGGGATCTTCCTGACCCAGGAATTGAACCCAGGTCTCCTGCATGCCGGCAGACGCTTTACCATCTGAGCCACCAGGGAAGCCCAACATGACTACTGGAAAAAACATAGCCTCGACAAAAAAGACCTTAGTTGGCAAAGGAATGTCTCTACTTTTTAATAGGCTGTCTAGGTTGGCTATAACTTTCCTTCCAAGGAGTAAGCGTCTTTTAATTTCATGGCTGCAGTCACCATCTGCAGTGACTTTGGAGCCCCCCAAAATAAAGTCAGTTACTGTTTCCACTGTTTCCCCATCTATGAAGTGATGGGACCAGATGCCATGATCTTCGTTTTCTGAATGTTGAGCTTTAAGCCAACTTTTTTATGTTCTTCTTCACTTTAAGGATGGTGTCATCTGCATATCTGAGGTTATTGATATTTCTCCCGGCAATCTTGATTCCAGTTTGTGCTTCTTCCTGCCCAGCATTTCTCATGATGTACTCTGCATATAAGTTAAATAAGTAGGGTGACAATATACAGCCTTGATGTACTCCTTTCCTGATTGGGAACCAGTCTGTTGTTCCATGTCCAATTCTAACTGGTGCTTCTTAACCTTCATACAGATTTCTCAAGAGGCAGGTCAGGTGGTCTGGTATTCCCATCTATTTCAGAATTTTCCACAGTTTATTGTGATCCACACAGTCAAAGGCTTTGGCAGAAATAGATGTTTTTCTGGAACTCTCTTGCTTTTTCCACGATCCAGCAGATGTTGGCAATTTGATCTCTGGTTCCTCTGCCTTTTCTAAAACCAACTTGAACATCTGGAAGTTCACAGTTCACGTATTGCTGAAGCCTGGCTTGGAGAATTTTGAGCATTACTTTACTAGCATGTGAGATGAGTGCAATTGTGTGGTAGTTTGAGCATTCTTTGGCATTGCCTTTCTTTGGGATTGGAATGAAAACTGACCTTTTCCAGTCCTGTGGCCACTGCTGAGTTTTCCAAATTTGCTGGCATATTGAGTGCAGCACTTCCACAGCATCTTCATTTAGGATTTGAAATATCTCAACTAGAATTCCATCACCTCCACTAGCTTTGTTCTTAGTGGTGCTTCCTAAGGCCCACTTGACTTCACATTCCAGAATGTCTCACTCTTAGGTGAGTGATCACACCATTGTGATTATCTGGGTCGTGAAGATCTTTTTTGTACAGTTCTTCTGTGTGTTCTTGCCACCTCTTCTTAATATCTTCTGCTTCTGTTAGGTCCATACCATTTCTGTCCTTTATTGAGCCCATCTTTGCATGAAATGTTCCCTTGGTATCTCTAATTTTCTTGAAGAGATCTCTAGTCTTCCCCATTCTACTGTTTTCTTCTATTTCTTTGCATTGATCACTGAGGAAGGCTTTCTTATCTCTCCTTGATATTCTTTAGAACTCTGCATTCAGATGCTTATATCTTTCCTTTTCTCCTTTGCCTGTTGCTTCTCTTCTTTTCACAGCTATTTGTAGGGCCTCCTCAGATAGCCATTTTGCCTTTTTGCATTTCTTTTTCTTGGGGATGGTCTTCATCCCTGTCTCCTGTACAGTGTCACGAACCTCCGTCCATAGTTCATCAGGCACTCTGTCTATCAGATCTAGTCCCTGCAACAACACTTAATAGGTGTTAAAAGTTCTCTCCAAGGGCTTTATGTGCAATTCATCCTCAGAAAAGGAGCTGACCCAGAGGCACACAAACAGAAGAGAGACATAGAGGAAAAGGTCGTATGAGGAAGAAGGCAGATACTGGACAGTAGTCACGAGTCAAGACAAAAAATACTAAGGATTGCCAACAGCCACTAGAACTAGAGGAGAGTCATGGACCAGATTCTCCCTCAGAAACTCCGGAACGAACCCATCCTCCCATCCCCTTTATTTCAGACTCTGGCCTCCAGAACTGTAAGAGAATAAATTTCTGTCATTTTGAGCCACCAAGTTTATGGGACTTTGTTACCAAGATTGTCACTGTGGTAGTTAAACTGTCATATTAAGAAGGGATAAGGCCGCTAATTTATTTCTGGTGTCCTTAATTATTTTGATGATATAGCACTACTATTTGCAAATCATTTATCAAGCATTTTAAAATTCTAGTTTAAGAATATTAAAGCAGCCAAGTTGCAAATTCATCTTGACTGACGTTATGGCAATGTTATTTGTCTTTGTTAATGCTGCAACAGGGAACAGACATATAATGCATGATTTCCCCCTTTTAAGTAATATTATTTTAAACTTAAACGACTGAGTAGATGGAGCAGTATTTTTCATAGACTTTGAAGTCTTGAACCTGAGATATTTTTAGGTAGAAAAGCTGAAATAGACAATCTTGATAGATAGTGATGCTATTTTCTATGTTAAAATTTCTTTTTAGCTTTTTAATCTTAAAAAACATGTGTGAGAAAATTCTTGTTAAACAGTCAAACAATATAAAAGTATATGGAGAAACAAGTGAAAAACTGGAATTTTCTTTTTATGAGTATGTTCTCTTTATGTGTTATGAGCACAGATCCTTCTCTGTTATTGAATATTTTCTGATACTCTGTCTTCACTCTCCCCTTTTAAAAACTTTGTACATTATACCATATAGAGGTTTGTTTTGGTGTTGTCCAACTTATTAGATTTTTTTTCTTGATAGTTTCTGCATTTTGTGTCTGTCTTAGAAAGATTTAGACACATTTGTGTCTGTCTTACCAAGATTTTGAAATTTTCTCATTAAAAAAAAAATCCTTTTGTGCTTAGATATTTAATTTTATGTTTGATAGGGAGAAGAGATTGAAATTCTCCCCACTCATATAGCCAGATGTCATATTATGTTCAGAAAAGTTCTTCATTTCCACACAGATATTAAACATCAGCTTCATCAAGTATTCCACTGTGGAAATGGAGTACCAAGGAGCATCCAAAGGGCAATTTCTGGACTCTTTAGTTTGTTTCACTGATCTGTGTTTGTATATCTCAGTGCCAATTCAATATTCTTTATTATTAAGGCTCTGAAGTATATTTAAATAAATGTTAGGGCAGTTCCTCTCTTATTCTTTTTATTTTCAAACATTTCTGGATATGATTGAGTATTTTTTTCCTTCCAAGTGAACTTTAGAATAAGCTTTTTAAGTTACATACACAGCAAAAATCCTGTTGGGATTTTGAATAAAATTATATTAATTAAGTTAATAATAACTCCCTGGGAGAAAACCATTCAAGAACAAGGTGGGCCACCGTATTTATTCAAATATAATTTTATGTCCTTCAGTTGAGTTTTGTATACTTCATATACTTTTTAAACAGTCTTATAGGTGTCTTTCTATATATTTTATATTTCTTTTGCTATTATAAATAAATGGTAGCTTTTCTACTATATTCAAATAATTGATTATTACTAGTATATCACAAGTTTATAGATGTTTTTACATCTGCCTGTGTTACTACAACAACATGTTACTAACCCCTCTAAAAAACTCACAGTTTTTCATTTGGTTTCTCTTGATCTTCTAGGTAAGCAAACATATTTCCTTATAACTAATGATAGTTTGATCACTTTTCTATTATTTATCTCATTTATTTAATTACCTAATTGCATTGGGCAGGATCTCTGGTACATGGTTGAATAGTTCTAGTAAGAGTTGACATCTTTGTCCTGTTCATGACATCAAGTGGAATTACTTCCAGTGTGTTCACATTGGGTATGATATTTGTTCTTTGTTTCTGGTAGATATCCTTTATGAATTAGGAAAAGTTCTTACTATTTCTGGCTTGATAACATTTTATTTTGTGTTATTTTTAGTAAGAGATGTTGAATGTCATCAAACAGTCTTGGGCCGTGAAATTGATCGTTCTTTTTTAGTCTATTTGTCTTTGAATCACATAGATAGATTTATTAATGCTAAATTATCTTTGCATTACTGGTATAAACTCTACTTTGTCAGCAAATTAGTCCATGTTTTTAGTTACAAGCAACAAAACCAACTCATGCTAAGTTAAGCAGGAGAGCAGTTTGTAGAAAGCAATCAGAGAAGGAATATCTGGGAAGTCAGAAGAATTGGGCTGCATGATCCAGAAGAAAGCCTTACATTATTTCAAAGAACTGGTCCAGTGAAGATACACTGCAGAGCACAATGCTGCAATTTTTATCACTTACGCTGGTCAGCTGATACTTCCTTTGGCTCCATCATCTTTGTGCTTGGATGTAGCCTCTATTGCCCAACAAATGGATTCTGAACAGTCCCTGCTTCTTCATACCAGTTGCTTCCAACTCAAAGTCTGGAGTTGTGGTACCAGATGAGCAAAGCCTGGGTCATGTACCTCTTGCTCTAGCTTTGGGAGAATTTGGGAAATATCATATGTAGCATGGGGAGCCTTTTTGATAGGAGATTGGGAATTCCCTAAATAAAGGACTAGTTGTCAGACACCAAGCAACTCAGAGGAATGACTAATGTCTCTGATAGTTCTGATGTGTTACTTTAAAAACAAACTGCTGGGTTCTGTTAGATAACATTTTATTTAGGATTGTTACATCAGTGTTTTTAAATGAGATAATTTATTGCATTCTATTTTTGAGCCATCCTTATTTTTGATATAAAGTTAGGCTGTTGTTATAGAATGATACGGGAAGATTTTCATGCTTTCTATGCTCTGGAAGGGTTTATATAACATAGTAATTACCTGCCTTTTATAGGTTTAGTAAAGCTTGTAAAACCATCTGGGATTGGAGCCTATTTTTAGGACAGAACTTTGAAAATTGTTGCAATTATTTTTGCAGTTATTGCTATAGTCACACTTTTCTCTTCTCTCTGTTTCAATTTTATAATCTATATTTTTAGAAAATAATGTCATCTATATTTTTAAATTAGTTGATATTAGAAAATTTAGTATTTTTTTGTAATATAGACAATCTCCTCTGTATTTATATTAGATTGGTACAAAAGTAATTACAGTTTTGGACTGTGAATTTTAAATCATTATAACTGGGCTCAAATACATCTTTATTAATCAAAATAGGAACCATTACAATCAACACATTTTTGCCAACAAGAAGTAAGTTTCTTTATTCCTGTGGCATAAAGATCCATGCTTCAGGATTCAACCAACTCTTGGAAAGCATTTTCTGCCTCTTGCTAGCTGTGGCAGTGTCTTCCCTGCAAAAAGCTGTCGAGATGCTTGAAGAAGTGGCGGTTGGTGAGAGGTCAGGTGAATATGGCAGATGAGGTAAAACTAAATAGCTCAATTTGTTCAGCTTTTGAAGCAGTTGTGTGACATGCGGTTGGGCGTTGTTGTGAAGGAGAATTGGGCCCTTTCTGTTGACCAATGCCAGCTGCAACTGTTGATGTTTTCTGTGTATCTCATTGATTTGCTGAGCATGCTTCTCAGATATAATGATTTTGCCAGGATTCAGAAAGTTATAACGGGTCCGATGGGCAGTAGACCACCAAAGAGTGACCATGACCTTTTTTGGGTGCAAATTTGGCTTTGGAAAGTGCTTTGGAGCTTCTTCTTGGTCCAACCACTGAGCTGGTCATCAATGGTTGTTGTATAAAATCCACTTTTCTTTGCATGTCACAGTCTGATAGAGAAATGATTCATTGTTATTGCATAGAATGAGAAAAGACAATAGGCACTTCAAAATGGTGATTTTTTAAAATTTTCAGTCAGCTCATGAGGCACTCCCTTACCGAACTTTTTCACCTTCTCCAATTTGCCCCAAATGCTGAATGACCTTGAATGGTCAATATTGAGTTCTTTGGCACCTTCTTGTGTAGTTGTAAGAGGATCAGCTTTGATGATTGCTCTCCTCTCAATTCGTCATTGCTGGCCGCTGTGCTCTTTTTCAAGGCTCTCATTTCCTTTGCAAAACTTCTTGAACCACCACTGCACTGTACGTTCATTAGCAGTTTCTGGGTCAAATGTGTTGTTGATGTTGTGAGTTGTCTGCTCTGCTTTATGACCCATTTTGAACTTGAATAAAAGAATCACTCGAATTTGCTTTTTGTCTACTGTGGTTTCTATAGTCTAAAATAAATATAAAATAAATAGCAAGTAGTAAGTCCTTAGCAAAAAAGCAAAGTGAGAAATGTGCATTAAAATGATGTATAATATAACCACATTTATTTAAGAATGTATTCCAATATCAAACAGTAAATTTCAATAATGTAAAACCACAATTAGTTTTGTACCAGCCTAAGAAATATCTCTTTTCTCATTACTAATGGTATTTATTTGTTTTTTTTCATTTATTCTAAACAAAAGATTCAAAGCTATTATCTATTTTATGGAGCTTTTCAAAGTGCTATGTTTGATTTTATTGATCAGTTTAACTCCTTTATGTTTTCTATTGCATTCTTTTAAATTTAATTTTTATGAATTCCTTTTTCCTCTGAAGATATTTTATTATTGTTTTTCTAGTTATTTGAGAAATTAACTTATTTACTTTGTTTTTTCCTTAAAATTACAAATTACATCAAGCAAATGAGACTTTAGAGAAGGATATGTCTATATTCCCTCATACAACTTAGATAAATCTTAATATTTTGCAATATTTGCTTCAGAGACCTTTTTAAGAAACAAAATATTTCAACTAGTAAATCCCATATATCTTTCACAAGAGAAAACTACTACCCTAAGCTACGCATTCATCATGCTTTGCTATTTGCTACATTTACACGTGCCCACAAGCAACCTAGAGTTTACATAAAGTTTTTAAGCTTTATATAATTGGATAATACTGTATGTATCCTTTTGCAAATTGCTTTTTCTAAACACATAATGTTTAATTTTACCTATCAAAATAAATGTAGCTCCAATTTATAAATTTGAGCTACTCCATGGTTTCCTTTGATGAATGGGTCACAATTTATTTACAGTATCATGTTGATAAATCTGAGGGAAGAAATGCTTTATCTATAATAACACTAAAATAAGCAGAAGAATGACTGTAGAAAGAGATATTAGAGTTCAGACATTGCTATAAGAGTACAGTGAAAGTGTAATAGTGAATGTGTTAGTTGTTCAGTCATGTCCGACTCTTCGCAACCCCATGGACTGTAACCCTATGGACTGCCAGGCTCCTCTATCCATGGGATTCTCCAGGCAAGAATACTGGAGAGGGTTGCCATTTCCTACTCCAGGGGATCTTCCTGACCCAGGGATTGAACCTCCAACTCCTGCATTGGCAGGCAGATTCTTTACTGCTAAGCCACCTGGGAAGCAGGCAGAACTTCAATTGACATCATTCTTGAAAATTGACTACTTCTTTTGCTGTTTCTTTGTCAAAAGATTCAGAAATTTTTTTTTGTGGGACCCAAATGAAAACCACCTAGATAATGTAATTGATGTTTTAATTAAAGTTTATTTTTCACTTAGTGGTTATAAATTTTGTAAAGCCTGTTTGTTTTCAGTCTAAATTTAGAAAAATAAAAATAATTTTTAAAAAGTTGGATTTTTCTGAGGTTAGGTAGGGATGACTTCAAGTAGTTCTTGTGAATGCCCTCAACTTTTGTTCTTTTATAGAATGTAAGGAATACTGATTTTTTGTCTACCTACTTTCTTATATTTTCCTTGTATTTTTTTTTTCCTTTTTCTCTCATCTGTTACATTCTACCTTAACTGAATATAGTACAGACCTAAAATATAGAATGACTTGATGTTCCCTGTTCTAAATTTTAATACGGAATATTTCTATTTCCTCTTCAGTATAGAAATTGGTTTTTGATGGATTTTTACTTAGGTCAGAAACCTCAATTTTAAAATATATGTATGTGGGTCTTCCTTAACTGATTTAAGGATTTGAAAGTAAAATAAATCCCCTGAAAATGGTAGCTTTATGTATTGTTTCACAGAAGCCCTGTTCTATAGGGCTGACTAAGCTGCTTGGTTCATCTGCATCATGGCATCAAATCTTTCATTCAAAGCGTTATTCAGTGTCTCCACATCAAAATTACACATATATATCTCTATATATAGATATGTATATGTATACACACATATGTATCTATATATACTTTAAGATTTCAAAACAACTCTTTGGTTCTAAACCTTTTGAACTCAAGAAATATATATGGATTATTAAAAATAGATTTCTTTAACTTTAGGCATGTTATTGTAGAGCTAGGAAAAAAAAGTGCAAATGATGTTGCTAAAGCTGGAAGACTAAGAAAAAATGGTTGACATGCAGAGAATAAGAATGAACTATAGCATTTTGAAATGTATTATCAAAATGTATTTTAAATTTGAAAGCAAAACTTAAAAGGCAGAGTTAGTTTCCAAAAGATAGGGTCAAAGAGTTTGAAGCGAATCTTGCCATTCATAAATGTTCCTCAGAGGAGATGTCAGTGGGTGAGGAGAGCAGAGAGATGGATTTCTCTTTACTGTCTTTTCTTGTCAGCTGACTTGGGAAAGTGAGGAAGACAGCCTGGAGTTCCCACTCACTTCTCTGTGATGTAAATCGTAGCATTGAAGTAAACTGCTGAGACTTAGGTTGCTCCTGCGTTGAGTGTTTCCTCTGTGTCCGGCAGCCCCTGTGCAACATTCTATACATTGGTGAACTGAATAGACATAGATCCTGCCCGTAAAGGGACTTCCTGTCTGAGCCATTCATTTGTTTGAGTACAGAGGGAATTTTTTTTTTTTAACCTATTCTTTCTAGACTAGAGAGTTTTTTACTGCTTTGTCCCTCTATTAAAAATCTGGAAATGATCTCAGGTGGCCTCAGCCTGCAATGGCTTGGAGCAGGGCTTGGATTGGACCGAGAGATTGGGCTGGGTCACAGTGGTGAAAGCACCAGATTCTAGCCTCTAGACCAGTGGTCAGTGACAAGGGCCTCAGTCCTCTGGCTTTACAGAAAAGAATTCCCACAAAGACAAAAAGTAGTGAAACAAGTGAAGTATTTATTAGGAGGACAAAGAGTACAGTATGTGTGGATAGACACATGGGCAGATTCAAGGAGAGAGTCCCTGAGTCACACCCTTGTAGCAGTTTAGATTACTTTTATGGAGTATTTCTTCCAGGTTTCGTTTGGTCAAGTATTTTGATTTGCCTGGTTCACAGTCCATATTTGGTATACCTCAGGATCCTCCCATGTGTGTGCGTGCATCTCTTAGCCAAGATGGATCCTACTGAAAGAGCAGCTGAGTAGACTATCCCTTGACATGACTCTCCTTTCACTTCCAAGGAGCCTTTTCTGCACATGTGTGATCAGGGAGGTCTCCAGACTTCAGAATGAGAAATATGTGGTCTGTGCAGTCTCCAACCTCCTCCCTTAATTGCCCTGCTATTCTTGTCTTTGGAGTTTCAGTCAATAGAGAATGACTCTCCAATTGCTTAACCCTGGGGGTCCCATCTGCCTTCTGCCTCAGAAGCTGTCATTTGTCTTCTGCTTAAAGGATGAATGTGTTTTTTGTCTTATTTAGTGGCCTTTCAGAGACGGACTCAGTGAGCATGACCCAATTAATAACAGTAAGACAGAGGCAGCTGGGAAGGTGCATGGTGTAGGCTCTTCCTGCACCCGGGCACTGGACAGACACTGGAGGACAGATATGTGCCGGCTGAGATCTCATCCAGTAGGTAAAACATAGTGCCTAAGAATAACAAACACTTGCATAGCATTTAGTATGTCCCAAGCATAAATGATGTTTACTCCACATCATAGCCCCACGAGGTAGATGCTAGAGTCTGCCTTTCTGTCTTAATTCAGGAATCAAACAGATTCAAATAACATGGGGTAACCTCTTAATTGGGCTTGCCTGGTGACTCAGATGGTAAAGAATCCAGATGCAATGTGGGAGACCTGGGTCGGGAACATTCGATCTCTGGATTGGGACAATCCCTTGGAGGAGGGCACAGCAGCCATTCTTGCCTGGAGAATCTCCATGGACAGATGAGCCTGGCAGGGTACAGTCCATGGGGTCGAAAAGAATTGGACACGACTGAGCAACTAAGCACACACCCTCTTAATGAATTCCATTTTAGGGATGAAGAAACTGAAGCATGCAGAAGTTAGTGACTTGCCCAAGGTCACATGGTTGGAGAATTCATGGTTCAAATCCAGGTAGTACCGCTTTAGAATCTGTGTTCTTAACCACTGCACTACTCCCTCCCCAACCCCGGTAACTGCTTGCTATTAAATTTCCAATACTCGTTTCATCCCACTTGACTTGTCCTGCCTTAAGACCTCAGAATTGTCCTGCCTTGGAATTCGCCATACCTTTGAATGAAAAGTGAAAGAAAAGTGAAAGTGAAGTCACTCAGTCGTGTCTGACTCTTTGCGACCCTGTGGACTGTTGCCTACCAGGCTTTTCCGTCCATGGGATTCTCCAGGCAAGAATACTGGAGTGGGTTACCATTTCCTTCCCCAGGGGTCTTCCTGACCCAGGGATCAAACCCAGGTCTCCCGCATTGCAGGCAGACACTTTAACCTCTGAGCCACCAGGGAATCCCTTTGACTCTACAAGGGGATTTTAAATAGAACAGTATGTATCTCTAGCTAGAAGGTTTGTGATTGTTGCCCTGGGCTACTGTACACTTTATTTGGAGAAGCGGGGGCAGAGTGGTGAGGAGGAGAGAGAACTTTGCTGCTCCTTTGCCTTTAGGGTTACTTTTCTACTTTGACAATGGGTTATGTGAACTGATATCCCGAGGGCAAAATAATGGGCATTCCTTGACCTTCAGTCTTTTTCAGTGTTGCGGTTCACGATTCCTGGCTGTTTAGCTTGTTGGCCTGGGTTCGGACTCCCCAGCATTGTCCCAAATTTTGGTCTCTTAGACTTTTTATTTCTTTCTTTATATGGTTTCTTCTACAGCAGAGATCCTCAACCTGGGATCGTGTATCCTTAACGCATTGGCTAGAGATGGGGAAGCCTGTGAAATTCTTAAATTGTATACAGACTTTTATGGATATGTGTCTGGAGGTATTTCTTTTTTTTCAAGATGGAGAGAGCCTGTATTTTATTAAATTCTCAGAGGAATTTCTAGCTATGAAACCAACCTAATTTTAAAATCTGCTCATTTTTAATCTATTATGTGTATATTAAGTAAACTGCCTTAAATTATTTTTAGAAAGGTATATGATAAAAATATAAAATCATAACTTATTTGAAGGATTCATCATTAATTCTTTTTGTCAAACATACTCTAATGTGGTGCTATGGTTTACATTAACCATCTATGCCCAAATATAACTTCTCCATTCATTTTTGGGAATGTTTAAAGTGATTGTGATCCAAGATGATATCAATCTATTAGCAACTGTGTTCTACCTGAGGAAAATGGTAGAAAAAGATGGGAGAGAAAGAGCCTAGGAAGATGACATAGATTTTGAAGGAAGGGCTTCCCTGATAGCTCAGTTGGTAAAGAATCCGCCTGCAATGCAGGAGACCCTGGTTCCATTCCTGGGTCGGGAAGATACACTGGAGAAGGGATAGGCTACCCACTCCAGTATTCTGGCCAGGAGAATTTCAAGGACTCTATAGTCCATGGAGTCACAGAGAGTCAGACACGACTGAGCCACTTACACACACACAGGTTACAGTTGAAGGAAGGAGTGATACCACTTCTGAAAAGAAGGGATGGAGATAAAGAGAGATTCTAACATGGACAGAAGGTGAGATGAAGGAATACACAAGTGATGGCTCAATATTTTCAGGAAAAAAAGAAGGGGAAGATTTTAAGTATGTGTAAAAAATTAAAAAAGGAACTGGGTTTAGTTCTGATATATATATATATATATATATATACCCTATTGAGATGAGAAGACTCAATAAAAGAGTAACAAAAGAAAAAAGTTAGGCTGTCAGTTCAACAGTTCAGCAAACTTCTGTGAACATTACCGTGATAAGATGCTCTGTAGGCACAGGGTCAGAGAAGATACAGTCCCTTTTCTGTGGGTGTCATGCTTAACACAAAGGCTACCACCAGGGCCTAGCTGGAAGCAAGTGAAAGTGAAACATTAGCATAAGCCCATGGCAGTCTTCAACAATGTTTGTTGGATTTAGGAGGAGAGGAAGTTGAGTTAAAGTCTTGAAGTTTCAGGTTTACTTACTGACCTTATGATATGAGTGTTCCAGGCAATAACGATCTTTGTGAACAGGCCATTAGACTAGGAAAGATGTATAGACTAAGGGAAAACACTGTTCCTGTGTGGAGGGAGTGGAATAGGTGTCCAGAAAGATGGTGCTGCCTTGCTGGGGACCATCAAATTAGAGATCTGCTAAGTGATAAGAGGCCCCACAGTTAGGTCCTAATGGTGGGTCACTGAGACAGTGTGGAGGGATGCTGATGACCAAGAAGTGTTCTAAAGATGTAATAAGGGCTTGCGCATGTCATAATATAATCTAAAGAAATAGGAAGTACACAGGGGTTGCCCCCATAAATCTGAGACCTAGACATGTAAGGTCCTGCTCTTGTGTAAAGATCTCTCAGTACAGGAATACTGATTCTAGAATCATCTCCATTATATTGGTTTATCTTTCTAAGGCAGTTGTTTCCAAGCTGCCATGAAGATTCATTACCTTTTCTTGGCTCTTCTTTTCTCTGGCCTCTTATCTGCTGCAGGTAAGGCTTTAGCCATAATAAGGGAAGAGCTTCACACATAATACGGGAGGAGCCAACAGAGATGAAAAGTCTGTGAAATGACACAAAAACCATCCATCGCCAATGGTAGTCAGTAGATGCTCAGTGAATGTTTTGAATGATTGAATCATTGTTTCTTTACAGATAACCCCTTGAGAATAGAATAGAATTTGGAGAATTCTAAGATTCCCTTTCTTTTTGATACCAAATTACTTATTTCAGCTATGAGGTAGAATCTTATTTTCAAGGGGAAATCTTAAAAAGAATGACTTTGAGACCTTCAGTCCAGGGTCTTCTGACTCCCAGTACACCATACACATTTCACTAACACTGCTGCATTTTTCTGCCTATCTTAAGGAAGGTACAAACGGCGTCCATTTCACAGACTTCTATTGTGTGTCTAAAATGTGTTAATCCATGTAAAGGACCTTTAAGAAGTACTTGACAGCACTTAAGAAATGTTAACTATTATCATTACTACAGTTTTTACCTCTTCTTTAGTTGATTCCCTTTAGTAATTTTTCCTTTCAGTTCAGAATATCCTCAGTCAGGATGAGCTCAGAAAAATATGTGACTTTATTGTTCATCTTTAGAACTTCAAGTGCCCACAAGATGATAAGGGGTTGATAGGATTAAGAATGGAAAGCAAGGGGTGGAGGAGAGAAATAGTATCAGGAAAATGGAAACATAGATGGTACAAAGGTAAGAAGTGGGAGGAACATCAGTGTTGGCACTGGGGATTGGACTGAGTGATTTAGAAAGTTTTGGTGCCATTAATAGCAATGAAAATGCAGGGACAGGGAGCTGGTTAGGAAGGAGGCCAGTTAAAATGATTTCAGAAATGGTTACTTTGAAGTGACAATAAGACATCCAAGTGGAAATAATCTACTAGACAGACAAGTGGAGATACGAAACAAGGAGAAAGCTTGTGGCTGAAGATAAACATTGTGGGACCTACCAGAGGGTATGACAGTCGCGGTTACATGAATAGGCCACTACTTCAAGAGTACTTCTCCTCTCTCCTCTTTCTGGCAGGCATGTTGTATTCTGGGCATGGTGAGATGACAAGCACTGTGTATTAGCGGAGGACAAAGGCAATGCCAGAAACCAGCATTCTCTTTTTCTTTATCCTCCTCTCCCTCTCCTTCTCCTGTCTACTTTTCTTGCGTTCACTTTGCTTTTCTCTATTTTTCCTGGTCTTGTACTATAAGGAAGTTTGTAAGTTGCATACAGTAAGTGTTCTAAAGCTAAGTATTTAGGAAGAAGATTCTGGCAGAGGAAAACAAGCTTAGTAAAAAGTGATTTGGAGCAGTGATGATATTGTGTTCCAAAATGATCCCTGGGGGAGGCAGCTGAAAGTGGAGGAGAGAGGAAGTTGATGTGCATTTCAATTAGGAATGGAGTGGTTCCTCCTGAGACCCCTCACCTCTTCTCTTCCTGTTGTTCTCACTTGCCTGGAATGGCAGGACATCCAGCATGGCATGTCTTCTATTGGCCATTCTCCTGGGATCATCCTGTTGCTGAGCTTATTCAGTCCAAAGGGAGGGTGATCAGTCTTCTATACCTAGTCAGGAGACATGTAGTGTCAGTCTGTTCCTTCTGAACTGTATTTTTAAAATCTAATTAAAAATTATTTTGTTCCCATGGGCCACTGTAACTGGTAATTCCACAAGTCTTTATATTTGCAGTCTCTGCTAGAACTTTGTGAAGTATCTGCAAATCAGTGTGGTCTCCTGTTTTAGCTTATATGTTTATAAATCTGCTTAATTTCAGGAACTGAAGATGATCATGTCCTCTCTAGTTTTCTGGAGTGTAAAAATCAGACACTGTGTGATTCTTCAGATGAAAAAGAAAACTGCTCTTACGCTAACAAGGAAGTTGGAATATGTGTCTTGCGCCTTAGAAAGCATGGAAAGCAAATAGTCATGAAGAAATAGAAAATTAGGAAGACAAATCAATCAACTCCCTTGTCTCATTAAAAAATAAAGTCAGTCTTCCTTTCTCTTTTTGTGACACATTTACTGAAAGTTTAGACAAAAGTTTATCAAGGAATAATGAGAGAGGACATTTTCTCTTTAGTTCCAACAGATCAAAGAATATACATTATGAAAACAAAAGAAGTCTGGTTCTGTCTGAGTTGGGGTGAAAAGCTTAAAGGACCTGAAGAGGCATTTATACTGTGTGTATGAGATACAGAAAGGGTACGTGGGGACAGGTCATTAAATTTTACTGTAGATTGTGAAGTCTTCCCTACCTGCTTTGCAGATTTCGGTCAAGTCTTAAGTTGCTTTAAAAAAAAATTATTTATTTATATTTGGCTGCATTGGGTCTTTGTTGCTTTGTGCGGGCTTATTCTTGCAGTGGCTTCTCTTGTTGCCGAGCAGTCGCTAAGCCCACAGGCTTCCTGTAGGTGCAGCGAGTGGGCTCAGTGGTTGTGGCTCCCTAGCTCTAGAGTGTAGGCTCAGTAGTTGTAGTGCTTGGGCTTAGTTGGTCGGTGGCAAGTGGAATCTTCCCAGACCAGGGATGGAAGCTGTGTCCCCTGCACTGGCAAGCCAATTCTTATCCACTGTGCCACCATGGAAGTCCTTAACTTGCTTAATGATTATTTTTGGCTGAAACTCTTTAACTGTAATTAACATGTTAATGTTTATATCATAACCTGTGATTCCTTTCCCTGGCTTTTTATGCCAATTACCCAAACACCACCAGGGCCTGGTAAAGTAGGAAAGTGATTCTTTGAACCCTGTTCCTTCAGGCCTATGGTGCCTATGTTGCCCATTGTATCTGTAGCAAATATAATTCCTGCTTGGTGTGTTAGACAGAGCTGTCCTCCCCAAGTCCCTTATCCACCCAAGTTCTCTGATTCCAGTACACCAGCTTCTCTCTGAACTGGCTGTCTTAGCCTTTAAGAAAAAAATGTGACTGAACACATCCAATTTGGGTAAAAAAGACCAACTGCATCTTAAATAGAAAGCTTGGCACTTGTAGGTGAATTTTAAGACTGTATAACTACAGTGAAGAATTTCAGGCAAACACGAGTCTATCAGTCACAGTTCTGGCTGGAAACAAACTCACCATTCAAGTTCGGTTCAGTTCAGTTGCTCAGTCGTGTCCGACTCTTTGTGACCCCATGAATTGCAGCACACCAGGCCTCCCTGTCCATCACCACCTCCCGGAGTTCACTCAGACTCACGTCCATCGAGTCAGTGATGCCATCCAGCCATCTCATCCTCTGTCGTCCCTTCTCCTCCTGCCCCCAATCCCTCCCAGCGTCAGAGTCTTTTCCAATGAGTCAACTCTTCACATGAGGTGGCCAAAGTACTGGAGTTTCAGCTTCAGCATCATTCCTTCCAAAGAAATCCCAGGGCTGATCTCCTTCAGAATGGACTGGCTGGATCTCCTTGCAGTCCAAGGGACTCTCAAGAGTCTTCTCCAACACCACAGTTCAAAAGCATGAATTCTTTGGCGCTCAGCCTTCTTCACAGTCCAACTCTCACATCCATACATGACCACAGGAAAAACCATAGCCTTGACTAGACGAAACTTTGTTGGCAAAGTAATATCTCTGCTTTTTAATATGCTATCTAGGTTGGTCATAACTTTCCTTCCAAGGAGTAAGTGTCTTTTAATTTTATGGCTGCAGTCACCATCTCTAGTGATTTTGGAGCCCAGAAAAATAAAGTCTGGCACTGTTTCCACTGTTTCCCCATCTATTTCCCATGAAGTGATGGGACCGGATGCCATGATCTTTGTTTTCTGAATGTTGAGCTTTAAACCAACTTTTTCACTCTCCACTTTCACTTTCATCAGGAGGCTTTTGAGTTCCACTTCCCTTTTTTTTTTCTATGAAACATTTATTTCCTTTGAAACCTCCAGAAACATGCCAGAAAATCTCAAGACTGGAATGGGGAGGGGAGGTGGGGAGGGAAAGACAATAAAGAATTAAAAAAAAAAAAAATCCAGATGAAACAAATCAACATATTGAGGGGAAAAAAGAGGGGAAAAAAAAACACACAAAAACCCCTGCTGCTATCTTCACCAAACTTGAATTAAATAGATGTGCTTTGCAGAGATCCTTAAAAAACAACAGGAAACAAAACCAAAAATCCTAATTTACATGTGTCAATGTACATGATTAGGTCCTCAAGATGATTCAAATGGTCTGAAGATAGGAGATGACTTAAAAAAAGAGGGTGGGGCGGGACAGGCTCCAGGTTAGGGGCTGAGGAGGAAAGGGGTGGGGGTGGGGTGGGTGATCCTGGAGAACCCTTCCAAGAGGGATCCATCCGGGAAGAGGGGCAGAGAGGTTATTGATATTTCTCCCAGCAATCTTGATTCCGGCTTGTGTTTCTTCCAGTCCATCGTTTCTCATGATGTACTCTGCATATAAGTTAAATAAACAGGGTGACAATATACAGCCTTGATGAACTCCTTTTCCTATTTGGAACCAGTCTGTTGTTCCATGTCCAGTTCTAACTGTTGCTTCCTGACCTGCATACAAATTTCTCAAGAGGCAGATCAGGTGGTCTGGTATTCCCATCTCTTTCAGAATTTTCCACAGTTGATTGTGATCCACACAGTCAAAGGCTTTGGCATAGTCAATAAAGCAGAAATAGATGCTTTTCTGGAACTCTTTTGCTTTTTCCATGATCCAGCGGATGTTGGCAATTTGATCCCTGGTTCCTCTGCCTTTTCTAAAGCCAGCTTGAACATCAGGAAGTTCACAGTTCACGTATTGCTGAAGCCTGGCTTGGAGAATTTTGAGCATTACTTTACTAGCGTGTCAGATGAGTTTGATTGTGCAGTAGTTTGAGCATTCTTTGGCATTGCCTTTCTTTGGGATTAGAATGAAAACTGACCTTTTCCAGTCCTGTGGCCACTGCTGAGTTTTCCAAATTTGCTGGCATATTGAGTGCAACACTTTCACAGCATCATCTTTCTGGATTTGGAATAGCTCAACTGGAATTCCATCACCTCCACTAGCTTTGTTCATAGTGATACTTTCTAAGGCCCACTTGACTTCACATTCCAGGATGTCTGGCTCTAGGTCAGTGATCACACCATCGTGATTATCTGGGTCGTGAAGATCTTTTTTGTACAGTTCTTCTGTGTATTCTTGCCATCTCTTCTTAATATCTTCTGCTTCTGTTAGGTCCATACCATTTCTGTCCTTTATGGAGCCCATCTTTGCATGAAATGTTCCCTTGGTATTTCTGATTTTCTTGAAGAGATCCCTAGTCTTTCCCATTCTGTTGTTTTCCTCTCTTTCTTTGCATTGATCGCTGAGAAAGGCTTTCTTATCTCTTCTTGCTATTCTTTGGACCTCTGCATTCAGATGCTTATATCTTTCCTTTTCTCCTTTGCTTTTCGCTTCTCTTCTTTCACAGCTATTTGTAAGGCCTCCCCAGACAGCCATTTTGTTTTTTTGCATTTCTTTTACATGGGAATGGTCTTGATCCCTGTCTCCTGTACAATGTCACAAACCTCATTCCATAGTTCATCAGGCACTCTATCTATCAGATGTAGGCCCTTAAATCTATTTCTCACTTCCACTGTATAATCATAAGGGATTTGACTTAGGTCATACCTGAATGGTCTAGTGGTTTTCCCCACTTTCTTCAATTTAAGTCTGAATTTGGCAATAAGGAGTTCATGATCTGAGCCACAGTCAGCTCCTGGTCTTGTTTTTGCTGACTGTATAGAGCTTCTCCATCTTTGGCTGCAAAGAATATAATCAATCTGATTTCGGTGTTGACCATCTGGTGATGTCCATGTGTAGAGTCTTCTCTTGTGTTGTTGGAAGAGGGTGTTTGTTATGACCAGTGCATTTTCTTGGCAAAACTCTATTAGTCTTTGCCCTGCTTCATTCCGTATTCCAAGGCCAAATTTGCCTGTTACTCCAGGTGTTTCTTGACTTCCTACTTTTGCATTCCTGTCCCCTATAATGAAAAGGACATCTTTTTTGGGTGTTAGTTCTAAAAGGTCTTGTAGGTCTTCATAGAACTGTTCAACTTCAGCTTCTTCAGTGTTACTGGTTGGGGCATAGACTTGGATTACTGTGATATTGAATGGGTTGCCTTGGAAACGAACAAAGATCATTCTGTCGTTTTTGAGATTGCATCCAAGTACTGCATTTCGGACTCTTCTGTTGACCATGATGGCCACTCCATTTCTTCTGAGGGATTCCTGCCCACAGTAGTAGATATAATGGTCATCTGAGTTAAATTCACCCATTCCAGTCCATTTCAGTTCGCTGATTCCTAGAATGTCGACATTCACTCTTGCCATCTCTTGTTTGACCACTTCCAATTTGCCTTGATTCATGGACCTGACATTCCAGGTTCCTATGCAATATTGCTCTTTACAGCATCGGACCTTGCTTCTATCACCAGTCACATCCACAGCTGGGTATTGTTTTTGCTTTGGCTCCATCCCTTCATTCTTTCTGGAGTTATTTCTCCACTGATCTCCAGTAGCATATTGGGCACCTACTGACCTGGGTAGTTTCTCTTTCAGTATCCTATCATTTTGCCTTTTCATACTGTTCATGGGGTTCTCAAGGCAAGAATACTGAAGTGGTTTGCCATTCCCTTCTCCAGTGGACCACATTCTGTCAGATCTCTCCACCATGACCCGCCC
The DNA here is from genome assembly GCF_029378745.1 of Bos indicus. Taxonomy (NCBI): domain Eukaryota; kingdom Metazoa; phylum Chordata; class Mammalia; order Artiodactyla; family Bovidae; genus Bos; species Bos indicus. Next base: position 56,081,606 of record NC_091763.1, on the reverse strand, counting down.
ATCTTGGGTTGCCCCACGGGCATGGCTTAGTTTCATTGAATTAGACAAGGTTGTGATCCTAGTGTGATTAAAGAGGTTCCCAAAGGTCTGGGCGGGGCTACCGTCCTCCACCAGCGCCCTGTGGTGTTGGGGGTGGGGAAGGGGAGTGGCTTAGCAACGTGGGCAGAAGCCTTTCCCTGGTGCTCTGCATCTAGAGGCTCACAGGGAGAAAGGGAGAAGCCGTTCTTGGACCCAAGCACAGGAATATAAGTGAGAAGCACAGGTAAAAATTAACAAGGAAACAACAGTAATTTGTCTCATTATTAATAGAAAGGGGGGCAGCAGTAGGCCAATAATTGGAAATATTAGTCCGGATGTGCTTCAAGGAAAGAGTTTTTGTTCAAAGAATTTAGGGTAGCCCCCGCAGGCTCTGCCTTTTGGGTCTAGGTGGCCTCCTAGAGGGGTACCGTCCTTTCTCAGGGTCTGCCCCTCCCCTTCTCCCCAAGTGAGTTGTCCTCAGAGTCCCTCTGTGATGCTGATAAAGGTGCCCAGGAGGGAGATGTGACAATGACTCCCTTCCATTCGCATTCTCAGTCTTCTCTGCTCTGGCTGCCCTCAGGCTCAGCCCCAGGGGGTCAGAAGTCCTGGTCTAGCTGGTCCTCAGCACGGAGCAGTGGGCGAGGCCTTCCCAGCTGTAGAACACGGCCCTCCCGGCTCTATAGGGCTCTGATCAGTGACTGCAAGTGCTCCTGGATGAAGGTAACTGCACTGGGCTAGTGGGGCTGCGGTGGGAAGGCCAGGTCCCAGATGCTGTCAGGGGCCAAGGCTGAGCCGGGCTCTTCTGTCCCAGTTCCCACAAAGCCCTCCTTGCCCTGTGGATCATTGAGATTATAGCCCAGTTCCCAGTATCCTGAGAAACATGGATGTATCAAAAACATGTAAAATGTACTGTTCAGATTTTGGCTGCTATAAGTGCATCATTTTCTGGTTTCTAGACTAGTCTCTGGAGAAGGCAATGGCACCCCACTCCAGTACTCTTGCCTGGAGAATCCCATGGGCAGAGGAGCCTGGTAGGCTGCAGTCCATGGGGTCGCTAAGAGTCAGACACAACTGAGTGAGTTCACTCACTTTTCACTTTCTTGCATTGGAGAAGGAAATGGCACCCCATCCAGTATTCTTGCCTGGAGAATCCCAGGGACGGGGGAGCCTGGTCGGCTGCCGTCTGTGGGGTTGCACAGAGTCAGACACGACTGAAGTGACTTAGCAGCAGCATACTAGTCTCTGCAGCTGCATCCCCACCTCCCTAAATGTAAAGAGATGGTTGCTCTAGTTTTCCAGGTGGCCTCCCAGCCTCAGGCTTGCTTTTACATTTATTCCTCATTGTCCACCAAAAAGGGGTGTGCATGTGTGCATGTGAGTTTGTGTGCATGTGCGTTTGTGTGACTTATAGTCTCTGGGAAATGAGTGCCAGAAATTCCCCTGCGCCTTACTTTTGCTTTGGCAAACCAGGCCACACCAAAATTACAGTCCTTGAGTCAGAGGGGCCAACAAATTAGAAAGGATGGACTGCTACTCCTATGTGGCCATGTTGTAAGCTGGATGGAGTTGCAAATGGTAGGGTTCCTCACCTCCACTCCCTCTAAACAAGCAATCAAACAAGTAAAAATGAAAAGCAATGGCAGAGACAGCCAGGCACAATGATGATAATTAGCACTGATAGTACTTCTTCAATTACCTATGTGAGGTAGGTAGTATTTGTCACTAGTGTACAGATGAAGAAACTGAGGCAGCTGAGAGCTTAAAGAACCTGCAGTTTCCAAGGTGGGAGGCCAGGATTCAAATCCAAGCAAGAACTTTAACTCATTCTCCAGACAAAGCAACTGGAAGCAATGTATCATGATAACTCCTGGAAGAAGTTCATTGGAGGCAAAGCTGACTAGCTTGAGTGAGTTAAAAGTTGTGGGTCCTTTAATTTCTGTACTAGGGGATGTGTTAACCTTTTAAATGCAGCAGTACGGAGCTGGAGACAGCAAAAGAATCTGCAGGTATTAAACAGGGAAGAAACCAATTTTAAACCAGAAAAATTACTTTATAATATCTTGAAATGTAATACGAGGGCTGCAATCTCTTTTAAGAAAAGTAATTATGTATATTAATATCAGAAAGATATCATTTGGAATAAACCCTGATCTAGTCACATTAAGACTAGACAGTGAAGCCAAAAGTTCTTATTGCTCTTAAAATAAGGCTCTGCCATGGTCATTATAAGGGTGACGATCAAATGCTAGAATTTAATATGACTAAGCTAGATAATGTATTAAATTTTTTCCTTCAAGTTTTAGGTTTTTGAATATTACAGTGAACTGCTGGACATTCTAAACCAAGTAGAAATATACCAGATACCCAACTCTGATATTCCTTTGGCCCAACTGGTAATTTTTAACTTTCTTACCAAAGAGTCTTATTTTGGGTGGTGATAAGATGATTCTTGAAAATAGAGTTGAATTTCTGCAATGAAAAGTGTAAACTGTGTATTATGATTTTCATCACTGAGTTTTGTTTATTATTATTATTATTCTAAGAAGTACTTGGCTGTGAATACAAAGTAGGGTTTGTTTGTGATTCAGAACAACTAGTGAGACTGGATCAGTGTCATCATTAGGCCTTTGTTAAATAAATATTTATGCAGCCTCATTCTGTTGGATTTGCCTTTGCAAAGAATATAAAAAGCAAAAACTAAAGTAGTAGATAGAAAAGCCTAATCTATCCACTCTGCTCAAAGAGTGTACAACCTAATGAGGCTGATAAATATACAAACTTTGTAGTGTTGAGATCACCGATTTTCCAGAGCAGTGCTTATCAACAGGGTCTGCACATTAGACCCATCTGGGGAACTTATTAAAAAAGCTTATAAAAAGTTCAGATGCCCTGGCGTACATTAGAATCTCTGGAGATGTTACCCAGGTTGTGCAATTTCAATGGGCAGTGAAGTTGGAGCAGTTAGCATATCTATGAAAGTGTTAGCCACTCAGTTGTGTCCAACTCTTTGCAATCCCATGGAAGGGGAAGCCCATAGGCTGCTCTGTCCATGCAATTCTCAATACTGGAATGGGCAGCCATTCCCTTCACCAGGAGATCTTCACGACCCAGAGATCGAACCTGGGTCTCCCACATTGCAGGCAGAGTCTTTACTGCCTGAGCTGCCAACTGTAGCACCTTGTTATTGAATTTCATTCTTTTAAAACTTGAGAAAAGCCTTTTAAACATGAGCCTGAATTTAAAACACAGGTAAATTTTAATATGGGGATCACAGAAGCAGGTGTGGGGTTTTTTTAATACTGTTTTTCTGACTACAAGAGGGAATAACTAGGAACTAAGATGGTGTGACTTGCAGGCAAGAAAGCAATGTGTAAAAAGATTCTTAATTCATTGTGATACTTTGAAACCCAATGCCTTAGATCAGGGGAAGGAAAACTTCTGAGAAAAACTTGATTCATGGCAGTGTCTGAACATGGCATGCTCATCACTATGACTTGAAACCTGAATGTGAAAAGAAGTCTCATCAAACCCTGTTGTCTTTCTTGCGGAGACACTAAGATGGCTGATTTTACAAGCACTCACTGGTTTTGGTTTTTGTGTGTGTGTGGTTTGTTTTTTTTTTTGGCTCTAGATGATTTTCATTTATTCACATATTCAAACTTAAATAACTCTTCTGATTAACTTATTTTCTTTTTCTTAAAGATATTGAAGAGGTAGAACTAAAGCTCTGCCAAGTGCTTGAATGTGTACTTTGAGAGCTTTATCGGGGGATCTTCTGTGATGATGCCCTTAATTTTGCCAACCCACACTTCTCTTAGCATCTGAGTGGTACTCCTCCTCCTTAGAAAGCCACCCACTTATTCTGAGCTCAATAGCAGAGATGGAGTTTTTGTACTTAAGAGCCAAGATTGGTTTTCAAAAGCTCTGTGAAACAAGCTATAACAAAGCAGAAATTAGCCCCAAGGCATTTTCCCCAATAAGTCTCTTCCAGTCCTCCTACCACCAAATTGGGTTTAGAAAACTTTAACAAATCATTGTCTAAGCCATTAGTTAACTAAAAATTATTAGTTGGAGATTTTGAATGCCTCACTTTTATTAAATACCATAAATTTTGTTGGTCTTGTGTTTTAAGAAAGAATAACAAGCCCATCTAAATTTATCAGGTAGCACATATTTAGAGGAATTTTTTTTATCTGTACTAAAGCTGTAGTTTCAGACAGTGAAATTCAACCTGTTTGCAAATAATTGGTTTCCACAAATGTTATTCTAAGTATATATTGGCAGTGATATCTGAAGGAAATATTTTAAAACAATAAAAATGGAAATTGTCATGCTTAAATAAAAAGTTATTAGCCAAAATTATTTTAAAACATATTACCCAAACCATCTTGGGCCTGACCACCATTTGAATACATATTCATACTTGAAAAAACCCTGCTTGTTGAATTGTTGGATTGTTGGTCAGATTTAGAATTCCTTGCAACCTGGCTTTCTATTCCTCACAGTGATAAGGGACATTATTCAGAGATCATGGTTGCCTTTCATGATACCTCAAAAAGTTAAGCTGTCACTTAGACATCTCTACCTTTTTTATGCATTGGGTGTAAGGCATGTGCTAAATATGTTAGCATGTTTAGAATTTACTTCTTGCACTTCTCATTTGTTGTCCATTCCCATTTTACAAATGAGGAAACTAAGGCACAGAAATGTTCAATAGCTTTCTGAGGTCATAAAGCCAGCAAGTGGCCACGCTGAGATTTAAACATAGGTAGTTTGACTCCCCCTTAACCACAACAGAATACAAAAAAAAAAAAAAAAGCCAAAGCTTTTGAGTCTAATAACTTGAGAGAAGAGCAGTATTATTAATGAAAATGAAAGAACTAGAGAGATGATCTAGCCTGGATTTTTCTTGGCAAAGGGAGGAGGAAACAATTGATTTAATTTTGATCATGTTAGAATGACATGATGTCAGAATATATAAATATCTGTCCTAGAGACAGATGCATGTGATTAGGGCAGAACCTGCACAGGGATGTGGATTGGAAAAATCTTTACAACAGAAAATTTAGGTTAATAGATGAGAAAGTGTGAATTTTTTTCCCCGAAAAGTGAATATACAGAAAGAAGAGCAGAGGAGAAGGAGTTGAATTTTATGGTAAATGCAGAGTTAAAACGGGGCAAGTTGAAGAGAAGTCAGAAGCAATCATAAAAGGGGATGGAGAATGAGGATAGGACTAAGACCCCACCCACGAGAGACTTTCCCAAAAGATGAGCATGGGATATAAGTCTTTCAGAGAAAGGGAGGAGAATGAAGAAATACAGATTTGGTGACTTCCACAAACTATTATAAATACTAAGTATCAGTGGCAGTGGATATTGCTACAGTTTATTTTGTCTTGTTTTTAAATTTTATTTTGTTTCATTGCTGGTATCTGATTTAAAAAGATATCTTATTAAGGTAATAAGATATTTAAAATCTTATTGTTCGTTTTTGACAGGAAGAGTGAAGGATTGCTTCTCTAAGTGTTTCTGAGTCAAGCCTTACAAATCTTGCCCAGAACTTAAGCGTCAGCAAAGTCAGAGAACCGTATGAAGTTAGCTGTGAGAAGGCCCTGAGCAGTGCATCCTGGTTCATTTCATCTAATTGGTGGGAAAGTCGAGGTACAGGGTGGTTGAGTGTCTCCCACCTGAGATGCTTTCTGAAATGGACCTGGAGGTCTGAGCCAGATCCAGGTCCCTCCTCTTTCTAATGTGTCTCCAAGTGGCTTTGGAACAATAGGGAGAGTCAGTTTAAAGCCTTAGGCTCTCTGCTGACTAACTTATTCAGCCCTTCCTTGATTTCCACAGGGGACTGGTCCCCCACCCAATACCAATATGCTCGACTGCTCAAATCCCTTATATAAAATGACATAGTGTTTGCTTATAATCTATGAACAACCTCCCATATATTTCAGATCTGCATAAATGCAGATTATTTATATTACATAATACAATGTAAATGCTGTGTACATAGTTGTAAACACAGTGTAGCTCTGTGGGCATGGAAACTGCAGTTTCAGAGAGCGGACTGTACCTTGACTTGTGCCAGTGTCACAGAACAGAGGGAGACCCTAGACCAAAGGAAGAGATTTTTAAAGAACATCTTTCATTATTTTGAGCTGGGACCAAACCCACGTCTCCTGATTGGCAGGTGGAGGTAACTGACTGACAAAATCTTCCACAGTATCCAGGAACGTAGAGGAAATGTGTGTCTTAATTTCAAAGAAAAGCGATGCCAAAGAACGCTCAAACTACCACACAACTGCACTCATCTCACACACTAGCAAAGTAATGCTCAAAATCCTCCAAGCCAGGCTTCAACAGTATATGAACTGTGAACTTCCAGATGTTCAAGCTAGATTTAGAAAAGCCAGAGGAACCAGAAATCTAATTGCCATCATCCGTTGGATCATCGAAAAAGTAAGAGAATACCAGAAAATCATCTACTTCTGCTTTATTGACTACGCCAAAGCTTTTGACTGTGTGGATCACAACACACTGAGGAAAATTCTGAAAGAGATGGGAATACCAGACCACCTTACCTGCCTCCTAAGAAATCTGTATGCAAGTCAAGAAGCAGCAGTTAGAACTGGACATGGAACAGCAGTCTGGTTCCAAATCAGGAGAGGAGTATGTCAAGGCTGTATATTGTCACCCTGCTTATTTAACTTCTATGCAGAGTACATCATGAGAAATGCTGGGCTGGATGAAGCACAAGCTGGAATCAAGATTGCCGGGAGAAATAGCAATAACCTCAGAAATGCAGATGACACCACCCTTATGGCAGAAAGTGAAGAACTAAAGAGCCTCTTGATGAAAGTGAAAGATGAGAGTGAAAAAGCTGGCTTAAAACTCAACATTCAGAAAACTAAGATCATGGCATCCAGTCTCATCACTTCATGGCAAATGATGGGGAAGCAATGGAAACAGTGAGAGACTTTATTTTTTTGGGCTCCAAAATCACTGCAGATGGTGACTGCAGCCATGAAATTAAAAAACATTTAAAAGACACTTGTTCCTTGGAAGAAAAGCTATGACCAACCTAGACAGCATATTAAATAGCAAAGATATTACTTTGCTAACAAAGGTCCATCTAGTCAAAGCTATAGTTTTTCCAGTGGTCATGTATGGATGTGAGAATTGGACTATAAAGAAAGCTGAGTGCCGAAGAATTGATGCTTTTGTACTGTGATGTTGGAGAAGACTCTTGAGAGTCCCTTGGACTGCAAGGAGATCCAACCAGTTCATCCTAAAGGAAATCAGTCCTGAATATTCATTGGAAGGACTGATGTTGAAGTTGAAACTCCAATACTTTGGCCACCTGATGTGAAGAACTGACTCATTGGAAAAGACTCTGATGCTGGGAAAGACTGAAGGCAGAAGAAGGGGACAACAGAGGATGAGATGGCTGGATGGCATCACCGATGTGATGTACATGAGTTTGAGTAAACTCCGGGAGTTGGTGACGGACAGGGAGGCCTGGTGTGCTGCAGTCCATGGGATTGCAAAGAGTTGGACACGACTGAGCAACTGAACAGTACTTTAAGCTGCTGCTGCTGCTGCTAAATCACTTTAGTCGCGTCCGACTCTGCGACCCCGTAGACGGCAGCTCACCAGGCTCCCATGTCCCTGGGGTTCTCTAGGCAAGAACACTGGAGTGGATTGCCATTTCCTTCTCCAGTGCGTGAAAGTGAAGCTGCTCAGTTGTGCCAACTCTTCGTGACCCCATGGACTGCAGCCCACCAAGCTCCTCCATCCATGGGATTTTCCAGGCAAGAGTACTGGAGTGGGTTGCCATTGCCTTCTCCCGAACTGTAAGCTAGTGCATACTATAAAAGGATGTGTCTGCCATTTCAAACCACTAAACTCCTAGACTAGTGAGAGTTTGGAGCTATACTGTGTAGGGATCTATATATAAAATGTGTCATCATAGATTCATGAGCTTGCTTTGAGTTATGTGTCTTTGGACTGGTGTCAGTGGCATGGCGCTTCCCTGGTGGCTCAGATGGTAAAGAACCTCCCTGCCAATGCAGGAGACCTAAGAGATGTGAGTTTGATCCCTGGGTCAGGAAGATTCCCTGGAGAAGGGAATGGCTACCCACTCTAGTATTCTTGATTTCTTGCCTGGGGAAATCCCATGGACAGAGGAGCCTGGCGGGCTACAGTCCATAGGATCACAAAGAGTCAGACATGACTGAGTGACTAACACACACGCATACTCACTCTGTCTCTCTCTCTCAGTGGCACTAGGGAGCCTAAGGCTGCTTCCCTGACATGGATGATACCAGTAAAAGGGCAGAAAGAACTTCTCTTTTATATTTTAAACTTAGCCAAAATCTTACTACTTAAAACAACAACAAAAAAGCAAAAACAAAACCACAAAAACCTTAAGTATTTTGACACCATTTTTTTCTTCCAGTTCTATGAGGGCCATTTTGATTTAGCAGTTGCTCTCCAGAACCTGAATCTCCACAAGAAAGTCATCTAGCAATTAACAAATGCCTCAAGGATAGCCTCCATACCAAAGGTGAACCTGGGGGCTATTGCTTAGAATTTTCAATAAGGTGAAAGTTGTAGGAGTATCATGCACCTTTTTATGACAGTCATGAACTTCCAGCAGCAGTTTCCATGGCATCATGTAAAATCCATGAACTACTCCAGCCTAGAAAACATAACACATTGCTCATTGCTTGGTTCCTATCAGGCATCACCATAAACCATTTTTCTGAATATTTTATGCTACTTCTTGCTTTGTTGCTGCTGTATGTTCTTTGTAGAGGTCATGTATATTCTATGGTCATATATATTCTATGTTGAGAATTTGAAACATATATTCCTAAAACAGAGATATCACTCTCAAATAATTAAATGAGAGACTTGTTAAGAACCGAATTTTTCTTTTCCATTAAATTTGTGTCTAATAAAGTAAGTTTGGGCTTCCCAGTTGGGCTAGAGGTAAAGAACCCTCTGCCAATGCAGGAGACATAAGAGATGTGGGTTTGATCCCTGGGTAAGGAAGATCCCCTGGAGGAGGACATAGCAACCCACTCCAGTATTCTTGACTGGAAAATCCCATGGACAGAGGAGCCTGGTGGGCTCCAGTGCATGGGGTCACAAAGAGTCAGACACTACTGAAGTAACTTAGCATGCATGGACACACGAAGTAAGTTTAGGGGAAAATTATAAGCTTAGGGAGAAATTAGCCCTTCTGACTGTTCTTCAACATCATTTTATTATACTTGCATTTTATTTGTATTATTATTACTTCTAAAACTAAACTTTTTCCCTGAGCACTAGGCATGTTTGGGGCCAAATGCTAAGCACTGCATGTAAATAATCTCACTCAGTTCTCACAAGAAACCTAGGAGACTGGCAGGAACCCCAGTAACTTAATACAGGTGGGTCAGTGGAAGCCCAGAGTGATTGTATTGAATGTAATGAGCCTAAAGTCAAGAAGCTGGTAATGAGGGAAAGTTCCCTGCAGTCATCCCACTGCTTGTGTCTGAAAGGAACAGAGGGAAGGGCGTGGTTTTTGGAGCTTCTCCTCTGTGTAGGGCCCTGTGCTAGTTACTTCCTTGCTGATTCTTTTGCATCCTCACAGCCTCACTAGGTAAAGCTTGTCATTTACATTTGCTGTTTTACGAACGAGGAAACTGACTTCCGGTTCAAGATGGTGGAGTAGAAGGACATGTGCTCATCTCCTCTTGTGAGAGCAACAAAATTCCGACTAGCTATGGGACAACCATCGACAGGAGGACGCTGGAACCCACCACAAAAAGATACCCCATGTCCAAAGATGAAGAAGCCGCAATGAGAAGGTAGGAGGGGCACAATCATGATAAAATCAAACCCCATACCCACCGGGTGGGCAACCAACAAACTTACCAAAAAAAATTCTCCCACATTGTGAAGGTTCTGAATGACATGTCAGGCATTCCAGCCTGGGGATCTGGCAAAGGAACTGGGAATCCCCAGGGAATCTGACTTTGAAGGTCAGCAGAATTTGATTACAGGCCTAGGGGTTTCCATTCTTGGAGGTTCCATTCTTGGAGGGCACATACAAATGTGGAAAGTGAGGCTTTGGGGGAATTAAATACTTTATTAAATAAAGTCACACAGCTAATAACGTCGCAGAGCTAGGAGACAGATTTAGCTATTTTCAAAGAGGTCATTCCTAGTCAACCACATGAGAAAACTTCTTGCATCTCTTTTTCCACATAGAATTATAAGACCAAAACGTGTTGCCTTTTTTTAGAACTTTGTACAGGATAATATGTACAATTGGATGTGAAGACTCTCAGTTCTGTAGATTCAAGCTGAGTTAGACTTTGAGGTCCAGCTTGGAGAATTCCACCAAGGGCTCAACATGATGCCCAGAGATTTTATTGAACGCACAATCTAATGTCTTGATAATTTCATGTTGAATCTCAATTTAAAATAAATTGGAAAAAATAGATTTGACACTCTAGTTTAAAAGAAATAGCACTTTAAATATGTGTAGGAGGGATTCAAGCACAATGCTAAAGTTTTCCCAGTCAAAAATGTTCTCTCATTACTGATTAGATAACAAGTGAAAAATAGATTTATCATAATTTAGAATATGTTTTTCCTATAAAATAATTTTTTGAAGAAATTATAAAAGAGAAAAATGCTATAAGAAACCTGGCTCAAGAGTGGTATCATAGTATATTTATTCAACAAATATCTATGAGTATACTTTTCTAGGGCTGAAGATACAGAAGTTAAAAAAACAAAATCCTGGCTCTCCAGATTACTTTCTAGTGGCAGAGTGCAGATCATAAACATAAATGGTGTATCAGAGGGTGAGCTGTGCTATGGAGAACAATGGATAACGGGAGAAAGGAAATCTGGAATGTAAGAGGAGGTCCTTGTTTAAATAGAAAAGTCAGAGATCTCCATGTAAAGTGGAACCTAAAATTTCTGCCTGAAAGCAATCTTGTAAAAATGTGGGATAAAAAAGGTATACAAAGCTCCCTGTGCTGAGTGGAGAGGAATATTATTCTATTTTGTAGATGAGAAACAGATGTGGATTGACAAGGTTGCATTCCCTCAGGTCCTGCTAACTGGCAGAGCTGAATTTGAACTCAGTTTTTCATCTTCCTACCTTGCCGTGATGCTATTTCCTATGGGTATTGATCACCCTTGGGCAGACAATGAAGATAATACTTGCTTGCAAATGAACCTAACATAAATGCTTATTTTTCATTTTCATAAATTTTTCTATGTGATGCATTTGTGTTTGAAAGTATGGAAAAAAAAAAAAAGGTACTAGTCGCTCAATCATGTCCAACTCTTTGCAACCCCATGGACTGTAGCCTGCTAGGCTCCTCTGTCCATAGGGTTCTCCAGGCAAGAATACTAGAGGGGGTTGCCATTCCCTTCTCCAGGGAATCTTCCTGACCCAGGGATCAAACCCAGAGCTCCTGCATTGCAGGCAGATTCTTTACTGTCTGAGCCATATTTACTGTTAACTGTAATTTTTATGTTTGTTAAATGTATTTTTAAAAATTATAATCTCTAAGGATGTGAACTGATTTATATTAATGTGTCACTGATGTTGAAGTTTTTTTAATAACCTCTTAGGTTTTCACATTGTTTTTAAAAAACTGAGTGTTATTATAAGAAACATTTATGGAATAATGGCATAAGTTAGCCCTGAAGGAATAACAGGAATTCTGGAGGAGTCCTGTAGAGTCTGTTAAGATTAATAAAGGTGGTGATTTAAAATAAAGAACTGATTGTGCTCATCTATTACAGTTTAAAAATATTGTTAGATATGTTGTGAGGGATTTTTATATTTGGCAGTTCTAGCTGATGATTCAATTGCTCTTAAAAACTGTACCACCAAAGAAATGATAGAGAAAAGTATTTTATTGTCTGTAATCAGAGCTAATGATGACATATGAAAAGAACATTCAGTTATAAGCAAAAAAGTTTTACCCCAGGATAATTGGCAAATACAAATAAAATTTCTTTCCAAAATGAAGTAGAAATATTAAGGAAACTGTAAAAATGGGTTTGTGGTTGCTAGTAATCATAGAATGAAATTAAAAGGCAGAACAAGTTATTTTTCTACTCAAAGGAAATGATTGAGAACAAACAATGAAAATGATATTTTTTATACCTTGCAAGTGGGAAGATAAGTGATACAGCCCTCAGGGAAGGCAGCGTGGTAACGGAAATCAAGAGCCATGAACAGATTTGTAATGCTTTAACAAGCAAGTCAATTTATTGAATGTATTCTACCAAATTAAGCTAAAGGAAAAACTTGTTGAGGAAGATGTTCCTTATAGTATTATTGATAACAGGAAGACAAAATGGAAGAAAAAATAACCCACAATAATATCTTAATAGGTAAATTGAATGGACCTACTTGTTAGACTATGCAATTAGAAGAAATGATCATGAACATAGCAACATAGAAACGCCTTAATAAGTGAAAAATAAGTACATGAAATAGAATGCAGGCCATTGTTATAGCTATATACAATTATGTAGAGAAGACTGAAAGGAAACATATTAAATAATTTGTGATTTTTTTAAGATGGTAGGCTTACCTATTTCCCTATCTATTTTTGAATATTCTGTACTATTGTTCAGTTCAGTTCGGTTCAGTCGCTCAATCGTGTCCAACTCTTTGTGAACTTGTTAACTGCAGCATGCCAGGCCTCCCTGTCCATTACTAACTCCTGGAGTCCACCCAAACCCATGTCCATTGAGTCAGTGATGCCATCCAACCATCTCATCCTCTGTCATCCCCTTTTCCTCCTGCCCTCAATCTTTCCCAGCATCAGGGTCTTTTCAAATGAGTTAGCTCTTCACATCAGGTGGCCAAAGTATTGGAGTTTCAGCTTCAACACCAGTCCTTCCAATGAACACCCAGGACTGATCTCCTTTAGGATGGACTTGTTGGATCTCCTTGCAGTCCAAGGGACTCTCAAGAGTCTTCTCCAACACCACAGTTCAAAAGCATCAATTCTTTGGCACTCAGCTTTCTTCACAGTCCAACTCTCACATCCATACATGACCACTGGAAAAACCATAGCCTTGACTAGACATCTCTAGATGTCTCTGCTTTTTAATATGTGGTCTAGGTTGGTCATAACTTTCCTTCCAAGGAGTATGCATCTTTTAATTTCATGGCTGCAGTCACCATCTGCAGTGATTTTGGAGCCCAGAAAAATAAAGTCAGCCACTGTTTCCACTGTTTCCCCATCTATTTCCCATGAAGTGATGGGACCAGATGCTATGATCTTAGTTTAAAGAATATAGAGCCAACTTTTTAACTCTCCTCTTTCACTTTGATCGAGGCTCTTTAGTTCTTCTTCACTTTTTGCCATAAGGGTGGTGTTATCTGCATATCTGAGGTTATTGATATTTCTCCTCCCAATCTTGATGCCAGCTTGTGCTTCTTCCAGCCCATCGTTTCTCATGATGTACTCTGCATATAAGTTAAATACTATTGTTATAATGTTTTAATAATAAAAATGTTAATTCATAATATATTAATATTTTTCACTTATTTTACAGTAATGTTGGCTGTAAATATGAAATTTCTTCCACACACCAAGATTTTCAAGAATGGCATATTCTCAATGCAATATGTGGTAAGATGCATTGTTTCTGTCTGAATTGGGCTGATACTAATTTTCAAGCTAGTAAACCTGTTTCCTCTATGATACTAAGTTTCCACTGGAGACCTTACACTCGTTCTATAGAAGCAGTAATTAACAAAAAGCCATTATTTTGAAATGTCAAGTGTTTCCTATACTAAAATGTTTTTATACTTTCATAATTTACAATCAGCTTGATTAAAGCACTGCATCTTCAAAGTGCATTGAGACAACATCTTCATATTCTCAGGAAAAACCCAGATGTTCAAATACAGAACTTAATCCCAGAGATTCAAATATAGAACTCCTATTTTTGAGGAAGGTACCACTTAGAAAAATCATGCTTAGTGTGTCAGGAGAGATGTACTTTGAAATCCAAGGTTTTCATCCCTTGGAAGATGAATGAAGATGCCTTTGTTTTTATCCTTCACCTCCTAGATTTCCCAAAACCTAATTTGGAGAGAAATCCACTTCTGTGGGTTGAGGAGAGAAGGTTGCAACAGAAGTTACATTAGTTGAGTGAATAAATGATTTAATAAATCCTACAGTGTAGGATGCAGCTGTTTTTCATAGGTTGGACTCTTTAGGAGGGGAAAAACCTGGGAGGGGGGAGTGTTCATAGACCTGGCCCAGACTAGAGCTGGAAGCAGATCTCTGACAAGGATTCTAAAGCTGTTGTTATTCAGTCACTAAGTTGTGTCTGACTCTTTGTGACCCCATCAACTGTAGCACGCCAGGCCCCTCTGTCCTCTACTATCTCCTGGAGTTTGCTCAAATTCATGTCCATTGAGTTGGTGATGCTATCTAACCATCTGATCCTCTGCCACTCCCTTCTCTTTTTGCCTTCAATCTTTCCCAGCATCCAGGTCTTTTCCAATGAGTCGGCTCTTTGCATCAGGTGGCTAAAGTATTGAAGCTTCAGCCTGTTTAGCAACAGTCCTTCCAAAGAATATTCAGGGTTGATTTCCTCTAGGATTGACTGGATGAGGAAACCCAATTGGGAATGTGGTGGGTGCTGCACTTGAGGTCAGGAACCAAAGAGATGGATTTAGTCAAGAATAAAGTTGAATATAGTTAGAGGTCCATAGATCCTGCATTATTGGGCTGGCCAAAAATTTGGTTTGGATTTTTCTGTAACATCTTACAGAAGAACTTGGATGAAGGTTTTGGCTGACCTAGTATCTTTCCTATAGTCTCCCATGGATACTGTCTTCTAATAAATGGGACCCAGCTATTTCTTCTGCTAAGAAATTGAGGTAGAAAGAACCTGTGTAGGTAGAGTAAAATCCAGTATTTTGACAGACAACTTTGACAGAGGTCACTTTCATGCCTGAATATTAAGGAACTTAACCAACACATGTATGCACTGCTGGCTGGAAATGGACCAAATATTCCAGTTAGAATAAATACTGATAGAATATACAAAGGACCAAGTCTGAATATGGAGAGTAATTGTTTCATAGGAGCTATACTTAACAGATTACACCGAAGAGCCTAATCTGCACCTGGACCTAATTCTTAATATAGATGATGAGATTTTAGACTTTGAGCTGATGCTATAATGCAATGAGACTCTTGAGAATCTTGAGAAGAGACAAATGCATTTTGCATGTGGAAAAGATGTGAATTTTTAAAATTTATTTTTTAATTGAAACAATATATTGGTTTGATTTCTTCCATACATCAACATGAAGTAGCCATAGATATACATATCTCCCCTCCTACTTGAACCTCCCTCTCATTTCTCACCCTTTCCTACCCCTCTAGGTTGTTACAGAGCCCCAGTTTGAGTTCATACAGCAAATTTCCATTTGTCTCTTTTACATATGTTAGTGTATATGCTTCCATGCTGCTCTTCCCATTCGTCTCACCCTCTCCTTCCTCCCCTTTGCCCTTGTCTGTAAGTCTGTTCTCTGTGTCTCCAATGCTGCTCTGCAAAGAGGTTCATCAGTACCGTCTTTCTAGATTCCATATATATGTTAAGATACAGTATTTGTTTTTCTCTTTCTGACTTACATCAATCTGTGTAATAGGCTCTAGGTTCATCTACCTCATTAGAACTGACTCAAATGCATTCCTGTTTATGGCTGAGTAGTATTCCTTTGTATAAATATGTACCACGGCTTCTTTATCCATTCATCTGTTGATGGACATCTAAATTGCTTCCATGTCCTAGCTATTGTAAATAGTGCTGCAATGAACACTGGGGTATATGTGTCTTTTTCAGTTTTGGTTTTCTCAAGGTATCTGCCTAGAAGTGGTATTGCTGGGTCATATGATGGTTTTGTTCCTAGTTTTTTAAGGAAAGAGATGTGAATTATTGATTCCAGAGGGTGGACTGTGGCAAGAAGACTCTAAGGTGGCCCCCATGACCTCTGTTTCCAGGTGTAATTACCTCCTTTTCCTGGACCCGTGACTTACTTGGTTCTAACCAATAGAGTATAGCAAATGTGTGTAGGAATGTCAGTCTAATGATTATGTTACGTTATGTTATGTTAGAATCTGTCTGGCTAGCTGACTTTTTCTCTCTTCACCTGTGGTTTTTAAACAAGTCAGCTTCCATAAATCCTATAACTTGCAAGGAAGTGAATACTTCCAACAACCACATGAGTGATGGATCCTTCCCCAGTTGAATCACCAGGCCAGAACCCAGCCTTGGCCAGTGTCTTTGTATTGTAATTTTTTTTACTCAGCAATAGATAACTAATGCATTAGCAAAGGAGGCAGAAGCCCCTAATAATCTCCATTTTCATCCCCAGTCTATAAAAATAGTTAAAATATTAGGTTTTAAGCAGGAAACAATTACATTTCATCTTGTCAAGATTTGTCAAATCTTTCTAAAGTGTTTTAATAGGCTTCTATTCAAAGAAGTAAAGAATTATTAAAGCCAGTTTTATTTTCAGATTGATCTTCTATTTTCTTCTCTAACTCTTTTACATCTGCTTATCTTCACTTCCAATTCAAGCCATGTCCAAAGCCAACCCTCCTAATCTGATTTGAGGGTAGTAGGTCCTTCAATAGCATTTAGATTTCACTGGCTCATTTTTATTTAAAAAACCCTTTTTCTTACTTTATAAATCTGTAAGAATTTCAGCATGTCCTGTACTACCTTTTCAGTAAATTGAAACCACCTATAAACATCATATAAATGAATATTTATCAGAATATTAAAAGCATTTAATTTCAAGTTTATCCTTGGCAATAAAATGTGAAGAGACAGACTATGGAAAAATACACTTGCTTTCCACCTTCTTTACATTGACTTAGGATATAAGAGAGAAGCAATAAAAGATGCTAATAAAGCTATTTCTTTGAACATTCTTAACCTGATCAATTTTAAAGTAAATAAATGACTAGTAATAGTGTGCTATTCCTAAAATTCTTTCCTTTATCATCTCTGCTTGCTATTATTTAGATATTGTAATTACTTCTCCCGATTTTTATGTATGGGCTTCCCTTGTGGCTCAGCTGGTAAAGCATCTGCCCCAATGAACAATGCAGGAGATCTGGGTTCAATCCCTAGGTTGGGAAGATCCCCTGGAGAAAGGAAAGGCTACCCACTCCAGTATTCTGGCCTGGAGAATTCCATGGACTGTATAGTCCATGGGGTCACAAAGACTTAGACATGACTGACTTTCACTTTTACTTTCATTTTTATGTATGTACCACTATATATTTCCTTGACTAGTTTTTAAGTTAGTAAAAATTGTGCACCTTGGGATAGAAGAATGAAATATAGGAATCCTTAAGTTAAAAACTATTATATCAATAACAGTAAACTATAACTTATTTGTTACCATATACTGTCTTCATAAAATGTGCCTTTACAAGCTTCACTTTCTGTGAAATAGATTGATGAAATGTTGTGTTGACATTATTAATAATTTATCACCAAATCGTATATGCATTTTTCTGAAAATATGGGCAGAGCTAATATATGTAATCAATGAAAATGCATGGAGAAGATGGTTGCAAATCTATAACTTCAGAAGCCTAAAAGATACCTGTTGCAGTTGTCTTGCTTTGCAGGTGAGAAAACTAAGGGGCACGGTTCACATGATCAAGTTTGGACCACATGAATGGTGCTCCTGAGTTTCCAGAACACAGTCTACTTGGCTGCACAATTAGTACAACCCTGTCAGTTAATGGAACTCATGGAACAAAAATCCAGATGTCTGAACTCCTGGGCTGGGGCTCTTAAAACTGTGCGACTTTAGCCTGACTTGTGTCTTTTTTACTTGTTTTGATTCTGGATTTCTTTTAAGCCTAAAGATTAACCACATTAAAAAAAATTGAGTTTTATGTTTTCCAGGAAGTGTATTGTGTTAGAGCTCTTCTGTGCAATTCATGCAAAGAAACTAAGAGCTATTTATGATTTAAACTATGGCCTCCAGCTAAATCTTCTCACACTTGTACCTTAATATTAAGAGGGGCTATCACTAAGTCCATTGGAGATGAAAATTATTAGTTTAAGTGTAAAGATCATGAAAAGGTAAACATAATTTTCAAAAGCTTCTGACCTCACAAATTTGAAATGAATACATATTCCTTCTGATGCCTGACGTTTTAACTCAAATGAGAAATGTGATGTGAAAAGCACTGTATTAGTGGTTATAATTTGGTGGGAGAAATTTAGAAATTATTGCATCATGATAGCACTGCCCAAGCCACATTATAAAACAAAATAAGGCCCTGTATACAGAAGTGATGTAAAGGTATATTATATCAACTCTCAAAGTAGAATATACTAACATACACTTTTAATATATTAATTCTCTGTGAAAGAAGATATTTAAATCTTTACACTTTAAAGTGTCTTGGAAAGAAATGCATGAAAGAAATGTTTATTTTTACACTTGTTATTTCATTGTCATATTTCTGGCATCTATCCATTAATTAAGCATGAGATAAGTTGCAAATAGTCCTTTTACTTTTGCCTCAAGCCTGCTTTGCAGAATCTGAAGCTACCTTTTGGTGCTATAGGAGAGGCGCTCTTGGGATGACCTGAAGTAATCTTGTGGAATACTTGGAGTTCAGCTGAAAAAAAGAATTATAAGATTTAGTCCTTTTGTTTAAGTAGGTTTCATATTTATGTGAGATCACATAGTATCATATAGTATTTATCTTTTTCTGTGTGGTTTACTTCACTTAGCATAAAAAACTTCAAGTTTTATTTATGTTGTTTCAAATGGCAAAATTTTCTTCTTTATGGCTGAGTAATATTCCATTATATAATGTGTGTGTATATAGCATTTTATTTATCCATTCATCCATCCGTGAACACTTAGATTATTTCCATGTCTTGTGTGTGTGCTAAGTTGCTTCAGTTGTGTCGACTCTTTGTGACACTATGGACTGTAGCCTGCCAGGCTCCTCTGTCCATGGGATTCTCCCAGCAAGAATCCTGGAGTGAATTGCTGTGCCTTCCTTCAGGGGATCTTTCTGACCCAGGGATCAAATCCACATCTCTTACGTCTCCTGCATTGGCAGGCGGGTTCTTTACCACTCGTAAATAATGCTGCAGTGAACAAGGGGGTGTGGTTACCTTTTTGAGTTAGTGATCTGTTTTCTTCAGATAAATACCCAGATGCAAGACTGCTGAATCATACGGTAGTTCTGTTTTTAATTAATGCGGACCCTCCATACTGGTTTCCATTCTGGCTGTGCCAATCTACATTCCCACCAGCAGGGCACAACTTTTCCCTTTTTTCCACAGCCTCATCAACACTTGTCGCTTCTTATCTTTTTGATAATAGCCATTCTGACAGGTGTGAGGTGACACCTCATTGTAGTTTTGATTCACATTTCCCTGAAGATTAGTGATACTGAGTACCTTTTCATAGACCTGTTAGTTATTTAAATGTCTTCTTTGGAAAAATGTCTATTCAGATCCTTTGCTCATTTTTCAAATTAAATTGTTTTTTTTTTTTTTCTGTTTTGTTGTTTTTTCTGCTGTTGGGTTATATGAGTTCTTTATATATTTTGGATAGTAAGCCCTTATCAGATATGTGGTTTGCAAATATTTTACCCCACTCTGAGATAACCTCATTTTGTTGTTTCTTTTGCTGTGCAGAAACTTTTTAGTTTGATGTGGTCCCATTTATTTATTTTAGCTTTGTCACTTGTGTTTTAGGTATTGTATTTATAAAATCATTGACAAAACCAATGTCAAAGACTTCGCTTCCTGTGATTTCTTCCAGGAGGCTTATGGAAGCCTTAGTAAAGTCTTTATTGTGTAGGGCTGTCCTGTGGTTTCAAAGATGTTAGCAGCATCCCTGGTCTCTATCTAGGAGATGCCAGTATCACTGTCTCAGTTGTCCTAGCCAAAAGTGTCACTAGACATTGCTAAGTGTTCCCTGGGGAAGCAAAATGTCCCCGGGTGAGCATCACTGCTTTATTCCTCTGTTTGGATTTATGTAAGGTTTTTGAAAAAGAATATGAGTGAAAACAGTCTTAGCTCCTGATATTTGAGAGTGCATACGTAAGTTAAGTTTTTCCAACCTTGTCAAGCTCCAGACCTCTTATAAACTGGACAGTTCTTGCCTGATATCATTTCTCTTTTGTAATAACTTGTCAGAAAGTGGCAAGGAGCTGCAGCTACATGGTGATATTCTGGCTTTCTGTTTAGCCTCTTTTCCTGGAATGTAGACGTGTAGGCATATGATTTGCCTTCCGAATTATTGCAGGAGATATGTGTGAGTGTGTGAGTGTGTGTGTGTGTGCATGTGTGTGCATGCAGATGCACATGTTCAGTCACTCAGTCATGTCTGACTCTTTGGGACCCCATGGACTGTAGCCCACCAGGCTCCTCTATCCATGGGATTTTCCAGGCAAGAGCACTGGAGTGGGGTGCCATTTCCTTCTCTAGAGGATCTTCCCAACCCAGGGGTCAAACCTGCATGCATCCCCTGTGTCTCCTGCATTGGCAGGTGGATTCTTTACCACTGAGTTACCTGGGAGGCCCTATCCTGGTAGATACTGCAACCAAAAGTTTTGCAGCAGCAGAACAAGAGTCACCAGATTTTTTCGCTTGCAGTGTCTGTGTCCTTTATTCCTGCTATCACACTGCTAAGCCAGTACCATATTTTAGGCTTTTATAATGGCAGCACTCCACTTCTGAGTATCAGTCTCTGTTACAGGAAAAAATAAGCCATTTGAGAATTCAGGGGAAGAAGATTTGGACAGAAGGAACAGTTAGTGAAAAAGTGCGAAAGTGGGTGCACACTGGGTCTCGTTGAGGAACCAAAGGAAAGCCGTGTAATGAACTTAGTGGGAAAGGGGTGGAGCAACCTGAGATGAGGTCACAGAGGTAGGCAAAGCCCAAACAGTAGATCTTTCTACCCAGTGTAACTTGTTCTAGGAGCAATGGAAAGCCATTGGCATATATTAAGTAGAGAAGGGGAAAACGAAAACAACTTGGGTCATTCTGGCTACCACGGGGGAAATGGATTATAGGGAAACTAGAAAAGAAGCAGTAGTCCTATAAGAAGTTCATGTGGGATGTGAGAGTTGCTTATATGTGGACTGTAGTCAAAGAGATAGAAGGAAATGGATGGATCAGGGATATTTCAGACAGAACACTAGAAGACTCCTTGATAAACTGAATATTCAGTGTAAAGGAAAAAGAGGAATGAAGGATAGAGGAATAGGAAGGGTAGGAAAAAGAGGAATTCCTGGATTGTGACTTAATCACCTGGAGGAATAATGTTTTACTTTATTTAACTGAAAAAGATTCAGAGATAAAAACAAGAATTTTTTTTTGTCAAATTAAATTTGAGATGCCATTCATCAACTCTGTGCCTATATTAAGGGACCAATGTGCTGTATGGTTCAAGATTTCCAGAAAGAGGTAAGGCATAGGAATTTTGACTGGAGATTCATCAGTTTTTGATGATATTGAAAGCCATCATCCTAAATGAGGTCGTTATTGGAGAATGGAGAAGAGAAGGGAATGTAGGAGAGGTTCTGCGGGTTGCCAGCATTTCGGCTGTGAGTACTGTAGGAGGGACAAGTCAAGGGAACTGGCAATGCGTAGACTGAGGGGCAGGAAGAAACAGAGACTGGGAGTCTGGGATGTACAGTGAGAGGTGAACCTTCTTTCTATTCCTGATTTCCAGTTCTCTTGTCAGTAGCACTTTGCAGGGTATCCTTCCAGAAAATGTAAGCAGGTGGTTTTTTCCTAGAGGAGTCATAGTCTTTAATGATACTCAAATCCAAATAGAAGATACCATAATATTATTCTGCAATTTGCTTTCTTAACAGTACATCTTTCCACATTAATATGTAAATGTTGACCTCTTCTATGACTTCACAATACTTGAAACTTATCTTCAGAGTCTAAGCAACCCTCCAATTATCAGATGAGTCTTTTTTAAAAATACTCTATTTACACACACATACATCCAAACACACTCATGATAATAATATACTGAATAAGAAGCTACCCAAACATGAAGCATTCCAGTTTGAATTAATGAGTACTTGGAGCATTAGCTCTGACCTTAGCTTAAAGATTTAATAACTGAGGGCTATAGAAAGCCAGCAACAGTTTTTCTCAATCTCCAGAAGAGAAAATGTGGAAAAACAAGGGACAGTGTTCTCTTGTACAGGTTTCATGTACTCAAAAGTAACAGAATTAAATGAATACCCTCTGACAGTGCAGTGGAATGGAGAGTTATTTTAATCATCTAATCATAAACCCTGGCTTCGGGGATCTTTGTTCCAATTAAGTAAACAAAGCAGCTTATTTTGGTTTTATTGAGTTATAAGTAGAGTCAACCTGCTGTTTTCTGAAAAAATTAATAATCCTGGGTCTAAAAAACTTCTTCTACAAGTATTTCTGAACAGTGGTGTTTATTACTGCAGTGAAGCAATAAGTTGCATAAAAAATGAATCACTGGTTGCTTACTTTATTATCAAACTATTCAGATTCATTTATTAGATTGCTTATAATTGGAAAACAGCTTTTTGCACCACAGAAATAGACTTTTATATAATAATAAGTATACAGTTAGTCACCATAAACAAACAAATGACTTAAAACAATAATGACTGTTGAGATTAAAAATTCCCCACAGCTTTGTTCACCCAGTGATCATTGCATTTGAGCATCATTAATGAAGCATTAGCAATTCACATGAATGCAGTTGAGATGTCATTTTTTTCTTTAATAGGTTTGTAAAATATGCCTGACTAAGAAGCATTTCTTAGATTTTACAGACTTCAACAGTCCTAAAATGGTTAATTTTTATGACAAGTAAATGCAGTAATGAGAAGAATTTTAGTTACTTTTTAAAAATTCATTGTTATCATTAAATCAGTTTAATTTGGGGGCTCTGTTGGTATAAATATACATCAACACCAAAGCCTGAGAGCCTGGGGAAGGAAGGGGACTCAGTCCTGAACAGCTAAATCAGGTCCGCCGTGTCCCTTTATCCTGAAATTATGTTCCACATCCACACAATGCCCCCCACCCCCATGACTTGAGTCCCATGTCTTCCCCGAAGGGCTCTCATTCTGATCTGATGCACAAGCTTCCGATGGCTTCAGGCTTTGCCTTCCTCTCACTATTCTCGCCTCCCTCTGGTCAAGCTTGTGTGTGCTATCAAGAACATTATCCTTAAAATGTTTTTGCTTATACAATCTTTGCTTTTCTTCTCCTGGTAGAAATTTGTAAAGAACAGGATCTGTATGATTCTCTCAGCCCAGGTCAAGTCTCTGTCCGCTGACTGTACCGAAGAAGAATTCCTCCTGGGGTATACTTTGTTTTTATCACAGATTGCCATGTACCCAGTCTTGTCCCTCAAAGTAGCATTAATGTTTTGGGGTTTTTTTTCCTTCAAAATGTTGTCTTCCTTCTTTAGCCCACTGTACTGTTTTCCCAAGAGGCATGTTGATTTCTGGCATTTTTTTCCGCCTTAGTTCCAAATTGATCTGGTTTTAGATAACATTTCTCCAAGGGTAAGTTTTGAGTTTTGGATTCTTTCCAATCGTCAGTACTGATTGTTATTTGCTATTTTTTGTTTTGTTTTGTTTTTGTTTGTTTGTTTTTTTCATCAGGTTTGGGGATAGGCCTCTTCAATTCTGCACCAAACTACCAATGATCAGAATACAAGTTCCCCAAGAGTGAGGATCTTGCTTTATATGCCACTCTCTGCCCAGTACCAGACTAATTTTGAATAATGAATGGGTCTTACACAATAGTTTTAGGGGTGTATTGAATGTGATGGGATGTGTCAGTTATCCTTTAAGTCTCTAGAAGCTATATTCAGTGAGTGGTGTGGACCTACTAGACTAAAAGCATCAGGGTAGGGATGTGTCTATTACAACTCGCAGCTTCTCATCCCTGTGAACAGTCCTCTTTCCAATCCATGGTCTCTCCTGCCCACCCAGCTTCTCACCAAAGGCTGCCTCTGGACCCCCTCAAATCTTACCCAAGTGCTGAGAATTACAAGGGATAAATCCAGTTTAGGTACTTGGCCTGACTCAAATGAACCCTGTATGCTAAATGTTAAATACTTATGTATAGTTCCTCTCCACGAGATATCAGTTCAGTTGCTCAGTCGTGTCCAACTCTGCACCCCATGGACTGCAGAATGCCAGGCCTCCCTGTCCATCACCAACTCCTGGAGCCTACCCAAACCCATGTCCATTGAGTCGGTGATGCCATCCAACCATCTCATCCTCTGTCGTCCCCTTCTCCCACTTTGAATCTTTCTCAGCATCAGGATCTTTTCAAATGAGTCAGCTTTTTGCATCAGGTGGTCAAAGTATTGGAGTTTCAGCTTCAACATCAGTCCCTCTAATGAACACTCAGGACTGATCTCCTTTAGAATGGACTGGTTGGATCTCCTTGCAGTCCAAGAGTCTTCTCCAACACCACAATTCAAAAGCATCAATTCTTCAGCGCTCAGCTTTCTTCACAGTCCAACTCTCACATCCATACATGACCACTGGAAAAACCATAGCTTTGACTAGATGGATCTTTGTCGGCAAAGTAATGTCTCTGCTTTTTAATATGCTGTCTGCTAAGTCACTTCAGTTGTGTCCGACTCTGCGAGATCCCATAGACAGCAGCCCACCAGGTTCCCCCGTCCCTGGGATTCTCCAGGCAAGAACACTGGAGTGGGTTGCCATTTCCTTCTCCAATGCATGAAAGTGAAAAGTGAAAGTGAAGTCGTTCAGTCGTGTCTGACTCTCAGTGACCCCATGGACTGCAGCCTACCAGGCTCCTCCGCCCATGGGATTTTCCAGGCAAGAGTACTGGAGTGGGGTGCCATTGCCTTCTCCGTGGTTTTCTGAATGTTATGCTTTAAGCCAACTTTTTCACTCCCCTCTTTCACTTTCATCAAGAGGCTTTTTAGTTCTTTGCTTTTTGCCATAAGGGTGGTATCATCTGCATATCTGAGATTATTGATATTTCTCCTGGCAATCTTGATTCCAACTTGTGCTTCCTCCAGCCCAGCGTTCCTCATAATGTACTCTGCATAAAAGTTAAATATGCAGGGTGACAATATACAGCCTTGATGTACTCCTTTCCCTATTTGGAACCAGTCTGTTGTTTCATGTCCAGTTCTATTTGTTGCTTCTTGACCTGCATACAGATTTCTCAAGAGGCAGGTCAGGTGGTCTGGTATGCCTATCTCTTTCAGAATTTTCCACAGTTTATTGTGATCCACACAGTCAAAGGCTTTGGCATAGTCAATAAAGCAGAAATAGATGTTTTTCTGGAACTCTCTTGCTTTTTCAATGATTCAGCAGATGTTGGCAATTTGATCTCTGGTTCCTCTGCTTTTTCTAAAACCAGCTTGAACATCTGGAAGTTCACAGTTCATGTATTGTTGAAGCCTGGCTTGGAGAATTTTGAGTATTACTTTGCTAACGTGTGAGATGAGTTCGATTGTGTGGTACTTTGAGCATTCTTTGGCATTGACTTTATTTGGGACTGAAATAAAAACTGACCTTTTCCAGTCCTGTGGCCACTGCTGGGTTTTCCAAATTTGCTGGCATATTTTGTAATGTACAGTTCGGGCCGAGGCAGAAAAGGAGAGACGACCTCAACGGAGGTAGGTTATCTTTATTCAGGCAAGGAGGGGCGACAGTCAGCCTAACGACCAGGCTGAGTGCAACAGTGGTCAGGGAGGCTTCATATTTAAAGGGAGGTTTGTGGAAACGTTAAGGGAAACATTAGTCAGGTGGGACATTTTGGGTAATCTTTAGATGGCATTTGTAGTTGAACAGGGGGTGATAAGTCCCTGGCTGATGTAGGAGGTGGAAGGTTTCTGGGCAGGGGAAACAAGTCCCAGGTAGATACAACTGGCCTGGAGCATCAGGGCGGGACCTAAAGTTCGGTTTTGTTTTCTCTGCAGTTAGATGATTCAGCAAGGGCCTTTGAGACCATTGTTTTCTTTTCTAGGCCCAAAGACTCCTTCATTCCAGACCCTGAAATCATAAAAAATGGGGAAAAGGGCACCATATCTCTCTGGCTGCTTCCTGTTGGATGAGATGATGGTTCTGGGTCTGGAACGGAGGATCGTCCTAGGGCCCAGGGTCTCTTTTTCCTGAGGTTGGGCTGAAACTTTCGAGAAGAACAAGGGTCTTGACCTGGTCTCGAGAGATGGCCCGAATCCGTTCTTGGAGAAACCTTTGAAAGAGATTGAAGAGACAGGGTCCAAATAAGAGGAATAAAATGATAAATACCAATGGTCCCAAGAAAGAAAGCAACCAAGGGAGGGCCAGTTGGAACAGGTTTTGGGAAGTGTAAAGGTTTTGTAACTCTTTTCTGCAGTGTTTAATTCTGTCTCTAAGTTCTTTGACTCTGCCTGTTTCATTTACAAAATAGCAGCAGTCCTCTCCTAGAAAAAGGCAGGTCCCTCCCTTTTCCGTGGTGAGAAGATCCAGGGCTCATCTATTTTTTAGGGCCACAGAAGCTAATTAGTTAATTTGTCTTTGGACCAAAATGAAGGACTCCACTACCTGCTCCATATCCTCTTTAAGTTCTTGGGACAGCTTGTAAAAATGGGCCAAGGTTGAGATCCCCCCAATCCCGGTGCCTAGGGCTGCTGCTATGCCAGTCCCAATCAGGAACGGGGCTATGACAGCTCGTTTTTTCCTGTGGGAAAGTTCCTCTTGGGGGTAGACTATTTGTTCTATCTCTTCTTCTTTGAGGAATGTTAGGCCCGGGGTCAGGAAGACCAAGATGCAAGGTCTAGGGGGTCAAGGGGGAGACATGAATATGCATAGGTCTCGCAGAGAATGAAGATTCCTGGATTGGTGCAATTATTTGTGCTGTTCCAGAGAACCCAAGTGGAACAGAAGGAGGGAGCGGAGTTTATAAGACCAGTGTAGTTGGGACTAGAGTAGTTGATACAGGTTAGGTTTGAAGAGGCTGAGAGTAGGACATTGTCAGAGACTGGTGCAATGAGTTGTGTGGTTTTTTGTTGGGAAGGGGAGGTATAGTTGTCCTGTAACAGTCAGGTTGAAGATAAAGGAATTGCTATGTGTGGTGAGGGAGACAGTGACATGCTTATCCAACACTGGGATGTGTGTTGTGTGTACTGGAAGAACTGGAAAAAAGAGTTGAGAAGGCGGGTAAGGTGTTGGTTGCCAGAGGCAGGTTTTAGGAGAGGCCGTAATTGGGAAAGGAGGTCTAGGTGTTTATAAGACTCAGGGGTTGCCTGTTACCAGGAAATTATGTTCTTTATGACTTATTCTTATTTCTTTTCCTGATTTTTGCCTAGTACCCTGCCCCCGTCTGAGTACCCCCAGTGGGTAATGGGATAGAAACATGTTTCTTCCATTTGGCTTAGGGCTGGTGCTCATGAAACTCACACTCTTTTGTACTTTAACAGTGAGTAGGGATTTGGACTGCCCCCCACCCCACCCTGAGGTTCATGGTGCATGGTCTTGGAGCCATATTATAACATGAGGAATGAACATAGGAATAAATGTCTGAGCAGGGGCAGGGACTAGCTAGAAGGCTGGGGAGTGCAGCAAGGATAAGGAACAGGGGAGTCATGAGTCTACTAGTTAGGTAATGCGCAGGAAATAGCACCCTAGGAATAGAACACAGCTAACAACGTAGGTGATACCGATGAAGAGACGAAGGATAGGTAACCAGTCCTGAGGGGAGACAGTTACTAGGCCTATAGCAAGGACTGAGATTAAGAGTGCAGTTATGGTTAGAGAGATGGGGAGAAGCCAGTCAGGATGAGGGGCAGAAGGCCCCAAGTTGGTGGTTGCTTGAATCTGAGGAGGAACAGCGTTCATTAGGATGTAGAATGAAAGTAAAGAAATCAATTTAGTCTGGAGTCAGGTTGTAGAAGGTTCCCTGAAGCACAGTTGAGACACCAGTGTGGTCAGGTCTTCAAAGGAGTTTCCTGTTGGGGCACTGGTCCAGAGGTCTTGTAGTAGTTGGGTCAGGAACAGCTGTAGGTTGAAGAGGGTCCAGGTCATTCATGTCTTCTTGAATGGTCGACGGAGGTTGTCGCCAGGTGATTTTTAAGGAGGTGGGTCCTGTGAGTGAGACCTGATGGGGTCAGTTAAGGAGGGCAGCACAGGATCGGAGGTGACCCATTTTAGGCGAGAGAGGTGTACCCAGGAGGTGACCTTCTCGAGTTTAGCTGCAGTTGGGGTAAGGAGGATGATTTTGAACGGTCCCTGCCACTTTGGGGTTAGGTCACCCTGGGGATTATCAGACAGATAGACCATGTCCCTAGTTTGTAAAGGGGGCAGGGAGGCTTTGGGGTCAGGGGCGGGCAAGTTGTGGTTGATGTATTTCCAGAGGGCATTGCAGAGTTCTGCCAGCAGACGGGAGTGTAAGAAGCTTGGTATGGGAGGAGGTTCAGGGGGGAGTCCAGGAGGAAGCATGAGCCTTCGTACATCACCTCAAAGGGGCTCAGCCTTTGAGCCCAGGGGCTTTCTGGTCAAAGCCTGCACTTTGAGGAGAACAATCAGCAAAAGTTTAATTCAATCCAGATGTACCTTGAGGGTTAGTTTGGTAAGAGTTTCTTTGATTATTCCATTCATCCTTTCTACCTTTCCTGAGGACTGGGGATGATATGGAATGTGAAATTTCCAGGGTATCTGTAAGAATTGGACAAGTTGTTGGGTGACCTAGGATGTAAATTATGGGCCATTATCAGATTGTAGGGATGAAGTCAGGCCAAACCTGGGGATAATTTCTGTGAGGAGGATTTGGGCCTCTTTTGTTTGTAGTGGGAAATGCTTCTACCCATCCCGGAAAATTGTCCACAAGGACCAGGAGGTATCTGACTCTCTGAACCGGGGACGTATGAGTAAAGTCCATCTACCAAGCCTGTGCTGGGAGGCTGCCTCGCATTTGATGGGTTGGAAAGGATGTAGGTTTAAGGTTGGAATTGGGATTAGTACGTTGACATGTCTGACAGGAGCGGGTAAGGTTATCTAAATATTATTGGTCAGCAGTGGATATGGGGAAGTGGTTACAGAGGAACTGCTGGAGTGTCTTGGATGAGGGATGAAAAAATGAGTGTAGATAGAGGATTTCTCTGGTAGTTGGAGGGTCAAATGGAGTCAGGGCTAAGATGACAGGGGACTGGACAGAGGGATGGGACACGGCTATCTCCTTTGCCTTCTGGTCTGCAGCATTGTTGTAGGCTGAAATGAGACTTCCCTTTTGATGTCCCCTACAGTGGAGGATGGCGGCTTTGTTTGGTAAGAGTGCTGCCTCTAGAAGCTTGTGGATCAGGTTTGAATTAATAATGGGGGATCCCTTTTGGGTTAGGAAACCTCTTTCTCTCCATATTAGGATGTTTGAGTGAAGTATGTTATAGGCATATTTGGAGTCTGTGTGGATGTTGACCCTTAGATTTTTAGCCAGAGTCAATGCTATGGCAAGAGCTATCAGTTCTGCCTGTTGGGAGGTGGTGTGATGTGGCAGAGGTGAAGCTTCAATTGTCTGGGTTTCATGACTATGACAAAGGACCCCCTGGATTATGGCATATCCTGCCGCAGAGGGTGGGGATTTTTGAGAGCTGCCATCAATGAACCAGTGTGGGGTGTCTGGGTCTAGGATGGGCTGATCTGTTAAATGTTGGAAGGGGTTTTGGGTAAGATCTACTGTTAGGTTGCAGCTATGTAGGAGAGGGTCTGTTGTAGAGGACATGGGTAATAAGCTGGCAGGGTTAAGGGGAGAACAGGGGGAGAATGAGAGCTGAGGGTTGAGGAGAAAGTCATGTAGGACCTGTACCCTGGAAGGGGGAAAGGAGAGGAAAGCCCGATGTGATAGTAAGTCTCGGAAGGTGTGTGGAGAACAGACTGTTAAAGGGGCATGCCTAGAGAGTTTATTTGCTTTGGGTACGAAGGCTACAATAGCAGCCATGGCCTGTATACAGGGAGACCACCCCTTGGTTACCATGTCAAGCTGCTTGACAGATAGGCTATGGGAGCCCAGATGTCTCTGGCCCGCTGACATAGAAGTCCCAGGGCCTGTCCTTGGTTGGAATGGGCAAAAAGAAAGAATGGTCTGGTGTGATCTGGCAGGTGGAGAGTTGGCACTTGGAGGAGGCTCTGGGTGAGCTAGCGAAGAGGACTGGCCAGCAAGGAGAGGTTAAAGAGAGGCTTATCCAGACATCCTTTAGTTGCCTTATAGAGCGGCTTTGCAATGAGGGAGAAGTTAGGGATCCAGATACGGAAAAAGTTTAGGAGGCTGAGGATAGACAGGAGTTTCCTTTTTGTTTTTGGAAGTGGACAATTAATCAAGGCCTGGATTCTATCTGGGGGAATAGTTATATGTTGGTGGGATGTGGAGAGCCCCAGGTAGGTATCATTTGTCTGTACTACTTGGGCCTTGGATCGGGACACCCAATAACCCCAGGATCCCAGGGCCCCAAGGAGTTTGGCAGTATGTTGGAAGCAGAGTTTTCAGGTTGGGCTACAAAGGAGGAGGTCATCTACATATTGGAGGAGATGACTTGGGGCTAGGTCAAGTGTCTGTAGGTCCTTTTGTAAAGCCTGTCCAAAAAAGTAGGGGCTGTCTCTGAACCCCTGGTGGAGAACTGTCCATGTTAGTTGTTGGGAAACTTGAGTCTCGGGGTCTTGCCAGGTGAAGGTGAAAAGGAGTTGGGAGAGGGGGTGGAGGGGGATGGTGAAAATGGCATCTTTGAGATCTAATACCATGAAGTGGGTTGCAGTTGGAGGTATGGCATACAGGAGGGTGTAAGGATTAGGGACTACTGGGAATCTTGGTGTGATGGCCTCATTGATTTTTTGAAGATCCTGGACCAGTCTCCAAGAGTTTGGTCCCTTCCTTACTGCCAGAATAGGGGTGTTGTGTGGTGAATGTGTAGGAATTAAGATAGAGGCTTGAAGAAGACGGTCTATGATAGGCTTAAGTCCCTTGTGGGCCTCCAGGGTGAGATAGTACTGTTGTTGGGTGATTATAGTCCAGGGGTCCTTTAGGGTAATGTGGACTGGGGGATGATGTTTGGCTATGGATGGGTGGTCAGTATCCCAGACTTGGGGGTCTCAGGCGGGTAGATCCAAGGGAGGGTCAGGGGTGAGGGATAGGGACAGTCCAGGTGTTATCTGCATGCAGAATATAGAGACTGCATTGAGAGGGGTATGGTAATAAAGACCCCCAATTTGGATAACAAATTTCTCCCTAGGAGTGCCATTGGGGCATTATGAGGCATTATGAGGAATGAGTGTATGAGGGTCGATTTTCCAAATTAACAGAGTAATGGAGGGCTGATTTTTGGCCTTATGGGAACTCCAGAGACCCCCGTGATTGTGAGTTCTGAGTTTTAAGTTGGGCCAGAGTAGGAAGTTAAGAGAGAGAAAGCAGCTCCAGTGTCTGCTATAAAGGAGGTCTTTTTCCCAGCCACTACCCCGTCTACCCTAAGTTCTGAGCTCATGTCCGGGACACAGGCTGGGGGGCTGGAACCCAGGCCCCGTTATTGGAACAACTTTTGTAGGGTTGGGCTGGGGTTCTGGGGAGAAGTGGTGATTTCCCCAGAGGCACTAGGGCATCCCTGTGGACATTCCACTCTCCAGGTCTGGGAGATGGGGACCTTCCCAGGGGTGCCAGGGCATCCCTGGGGACAGTCCATCTTCCAGTCTCCCCATTGACCACAGGTTGGGCACGCTTTTGTGGGGGGCCATGGGTTCAGGCATCCTTTGCCCAGTGTCCTGACTGGCTGCATCAGAAGCAGGGTTCAGAGCAGTGGGGGGTGGTCTTAAGTCCTGGTCTGGGATGACTTGGGCCAGGCTGATCTCTTCCTTTAATTGCTGCCACCAAAAAGGCATATTTAGCTTTTCTCTCATGGTCTTTTTCTCTCTTAGCCTCCTCTTCTCTATTATTGAACACCTTTAAGGCTACTTCTAGAAGGTCTCTTTGGAGGGTCTCAGGGCCCTTTTCTAGTTGTCAAAGCTCACGTCTAATATCAGGGGCAGACTGGCTGATGAACTGAACATGAAGGTAGAGTAACCCAGCAGGAGTAGTGATATCTAGGTTGGTATACTTCTGGACTGCTTCTGTGAGGTGTGCCAAGAATAAGGCTGGATTTTTGTCTGCCCCTTGGGTGATTTCCCTGACTTTATCATAATTGACATGGATATGAGTATTTTTCTGCATTCCTTCTAGAAGGCAGGTAATCATATGATTGAATCTCCTGATACCTGTGTCACTGGGCTGGTAAGTCCAGTGGGGATCTAATTGAGGCACCGCCTCATCAGCAACTGGGCTATCCCAGTCTTGGTTATGTAAGTGATTGGCATGGGCTTTCGCTGCTTGCCAGATACGGTCCATTTCATCTGGGGTGAGAGTGGCATTTAGGATATAATATACGTCACTCCTGGAGAAGGCAATGGCACCCCACTCCAGTACTCTTGCCAGGAAAATCCCATGGATGGAGGAGCCTGGTAGGCTGCAATCCATGGGGTTGCAAAGAGTCGGGCACGACTGAGCAACTTCACTTTCACTTTTCACTTTCTCGCATTGGAGAAGGAAATGGCAACCCACTCCAGTGTTCTTGCCTGGAGAATCCCAGGGATGGCGGAGCCTGGTGGGCTGCCGTCTATGGGGTCACACAGAGTTGGACACGACTGAAGTGACTTAGCAGCAGCAGCAGCATATGTCACTCCACGTGAGGTTATAGGCCTGCGAGAGTCTCAGGAATTCTTTTCTGTATCTGGTAGGATTTTCAGAAAATGATCCTAATTTTTCTTCTATCTGGCTCATGTCTGACAATGAAAATGGCACATGGACTCGGGTGGGGCCCTCTGGTCCTGCCACCTCTCTGTGGCAGGGAGGGGAGGGAAGGGGGGAGGGGGAGTCGGAGAGATGGGGTAGCGGGGTTGAGGGAGAGTCAGGAGAGGTTTAGAGTCAATAGGTGAGTTGGATGAGGGGGAAGGAGAGGGTTGGCAGGGTGGCAGTAGCGAGGCGGCTCCTCCATAGGGTTGAACTCTGGGGGTGCAGAAGGTTGCTATTGGCGGTTAGTTGAAGAGGAGCCCCTTTGCTTGGGAGGCAAGGTGCATAGAAGGACCTCCTGGGTGGAGCAGCCCTTGCATAGGGAGGGCCTGCTCCGAAGGGCCCAAAAGGCTTGGGCATATGGGACCTCCGACCACTTGCCATTCCGTTTAAGGAAGTCAGTGAGATTTTGAAGAATGTTAAAGTCAAATGTGCCGAATTCAGGCCAGCAGTCTTGATTGTCTAATTGGTATTGAGGCCAGATCTGTATACAGAGTGGTTTTAAGCGGTTAGCTTTGAGTTCAGTAAGAGTGGTTTGAGATTTTTGAGAACACAGGCCAGAAGGAATTCTTTTGGGACAGACTGGCTAGACCCCATAATTGAAAGGCAAGCAGAGGTTCCTACTGGGAGTTCAAGTCATCACCCGTGGTCTCAATAGGAGTTATAAGAAGAGAGCTCTGTGTCGAGGTGGAGCATCCCCACCATCGCCTACATATTGGCCTTAGGCCGGGGGTCCCCGGGGCCCAGAGAGGACTGAGTTCTAGGGTGTCTCTAAAACACCGTCTGGATCTTACCTTAATCTAGGGGCCGGCTTGAGTGGAGTGTTGCATGTAGAGTGGTCGAATGGCAAGAGTTCCTTGTTCCTGAGGTCGTCAGAGAGAGAGAGAGAGAAAGGGGATAGAGCTGGAGGCCTGGGGGTAGGCAAAGCACCAAGAAAACCTTAGGACGAGGTTTGTACCGCTTACAAAGGCACTTATGAGCCCTGGCAGAAAGTGAGCTTGGCAGGTGTTCACGCTCCCAGACTCTGGGAAAAGGGAAAACAATGAGAGGGAGGGAGAGTGAGAGAGAGACACACACACAAGTGCCTTGCCATCTCCGGGGTTTTGGCACCGAAAATGTAAGGTATAGTTCCAGCCGAGGCTGAAAAGGAGAGACGACCTCAATGTAGGTAGGTTACCTTTAGTCAGGCAAGGAGGGGTGACAGTCAGCCTAATGACCAGGCTGAGAGGGATCAAGGAGGCTTCATATTTAAAGGGAGGTTTGTGGAGATGTTAAGGGAAATGTTAGGTGGGACGTTTTGGGTATTCTTTAGTTGAGATGGCATTTGTAGTTGAACAGGGGGTGGGAGGTTTTGGGCAAGGAGTGATAAGTCCCCTGGGCAGGGGGTGATAAGTCCCTGGCTGATGTAGGGGATGGAAGGTTTCTGGTCAGGGGAAATATGTCCAGGTAGATACAACTGGCCTGGAGCATCAGGGCGGGACCTAAAGTTGGGTTTTGTTTTCTCTGCAGTTAGATGATTCAGCAAGGGCCTCTGAGACCACTGTTTTCTTTTCTAGGCCCAAAGACTCCTTCATATTGAGTGCAGCACTTTCACAGCATCATCTTTTAGGATTTGAAATAGCTCAATTGGAATTCCATCACTTCCAATAGCTTTGTTTGTAGTGGTGCTTCCTGAGGCCTGCAAAAAAGGCTTTTCCTCCATCATGTAATTTTTTTTCTCAATGTGAACAGTTATGTGTGTATTGACTAAAGAGGTGTACTATGCCTGCCTGCTGTGTCTGGCCTTGAGTACAATCATGACAAATAATCTCTGCCCTCATAGGGTTTATGCTCAGGTGTGAGAAAAAAAGTAAATATAAATTATTATCTGCAACCTGTTTTGATGGATTGGGTAGAAAATTTTTGAATTCAGTATATCCTGCAGGATTCAGGGATTATTGACAACACAGATCAAAGTTCAGACAAGTTTTTGTGTTTTTTTCCCTTACAGATTGTAGGAACAGATTGGTGATTGTTTTTTAAAAACAAAATGCTTTTAAAATTTTGCCTGAAATTCAAATAAAAGTTTTGCATAAAATTTTGGGGCTTTGGTGAGGGAAAAAAAACATAAATATTTGACACCCTGAGTATCCTTGTGTGTTAGGAATCTTTTAATGCCTCTTTTGTATGCACTTAAAGATTCACACCAGCTATTTAGTTCATTGAATTTAGCAGCTGTGTCTTCTGCTTAGCTACTAGTTTATTTTTCCCTAATTCTTTGAAAATGAATGCTGTATGCAAATGTCTAGGTATGCTTGGTGTAGGCACACATGGTACAGTCTGGAACTGTTAAGGATTTCACCTATACAGCTGTTCCATGGAAGAAAGTTAACAATGACATTCTATTTACTACACCAGGAAAACTTGCTGTGTTCATTTTAAATCATCTTTTCAAGTTGGTATTTCCAATGCCTTATCAAGATTTTTGCAATAGGAAATTTAAATTCTACATTACTGTTTTTAAAATAAGTATTTTTCCATTCCATTTCCATTTCACTCCATTTTCTGGCAAGCTACTAATCTCACTTTCTTTGAGAAACAAAGTACTGCTTCGCTTTTACACTGGTGGTCTTTATTGTCCTCAGGAGCCTGCTGGGAACCATGCTCTGCGCAGGTTTTTAGATATTTGATCTGGGATCTAATGGAATTAGAAAACAGAAACATGTGGAAGCATGACTTTCTCATCATCTTTCTTCTTCTGGTAACACTAGAGAGAGATTCACAGCTTGTCTTGTTTGCATGTGGCAGCCCTCAGTGCTTTCCTTGAGAGAGGAAGAAGAGTGTGATCCAAGGTCATCCACACGTTACCAGGACAGGCATTCTGGGCTGACCTACAGTCCTGTGAGCAGAGGGAGTGCGTGAAATACTGCCTCTACCTTTATCAGGCCCTGTTAATCTTTGCAGAAATGCAAGCCGGTAGAAGGCTGCCCCGCACAGGTTTCTTCCAGTCCCCTATCTGGGTATCAGGAAAAATGTGCAAGTAGAACAAGAAAAGTAGAATCCCATAGCCAAATACTTACTTGCTCCCCCTTCTCCATCTGGGTCTTACCTTACTTCACCTTTATTTCTTTGTGGCTTCAGGTCCAGATAGAAAGGCACGTACACTACCTGGAAGTGAAGTGTTCTACATGTGGGGTGGTATATCAGTTAGTGGTTGTTGGTTGCAAGCAACAGACGGATAAAAAATGAAGTAGACCATTTGGCTTCATGTATTTGAGAGATGAATACATTAATGTATTATGGCAATGGCCTCATCTTAACATTATAAATATACTGTAAAATGCTCTTCCATAAAAATATCCAAGTAAAACAGAATCTAGCACACAGAAAAGAACCCAATACTCTTGCTTTGGGAAGAAACCTGGCAATGTGTATCAATAGCTAGGAAAATGATCAAGCCCTCTGACATAATCTTAACAATCTTATAACAATCAAAAAGGTTTGTTCTTGTATTAGGTTTATATTTTTGGTAAATTTTCAAAATGCATATAATATAGACTTTCATTTGGAGAACAACTTCATAAATTATGATTCTGCGAAATTCAAAATTTAATCAGTATTTCCAAATATTTCTTGAATAGCTTTGCGACCATGGAATTTAACACTGTCCAGTTTGTGACTTCAAAAAAAAAGTCAAAAGTAAAGTCACTCAGTCGTGCCTGACTCTTTGCAACCCCATGGATTGTAGCCCACCAGGCTCCTCCACCCATGGAATTTTCTAGGCAAGAGTACTGGAGTGGGTTGACATTTCCTTCTCCAGGGGATCTTCCAGACCTGGGGATTGAACCTGGGTCTCCCGCATTGCGGGCAGATGCTGTATTAGTGTTGCAGTAATCACTCCCAGAGGGTACCATTCCCTAAGATGTGTGGACTCAGGCAGAGAAACTTTTTGCACAGAGTGCTGGTTTAGAGCCAGCTCGCTGATTTTCTGAAACTCACAAACATACCACTGCCTTCAGCTGAGGGTGCTTTTCACTTGGAATTTGGATCAAATTTAGCACCAAAAGTCTTCTGAAGTGAAAGGTCAGCTATTTAATAGAATAGTTTTAATTAAATGATAATGGCTTTTGTGTTGTATAAAAAGAAAGTAAGCAAGTTCCAAAATGGAAGCCTGAATAGCTAATTCTAGTGAGGAAATCAGACTTATGAACACAGCAAAGTTCTTATTAATTGCTTTCTTTAATGAAAATTTGTTTTGTTCCATTTACCTCGGCATTAACTTTTATAAGTGAGTGTATTTTTATCCTCTATTTATATTATGGTTTTAGTTACAATAGGTGTTGCTGAGTCATCTCACTCAGAATGTGAAAAATAGAATAGGAATACTGAAGATAGATTGTTGTTGCAACTTGAGATGAACTTTAAGTACATTGATTAAAACTCAATATTCTATTTCAATATTCTTTTTCAAAACCAAATTTTTAAGCCAGATATATTATTTGAAGTTAAAATTATTTTTCCTTCAAAATTACCCATTTATATTGTCAAAACTGAAATTGTTTATTTCTGTGAATAGAATTATGGATGTTCATTATTGAGTTTATGGTTACTATGGTTAAACAATAAGAACCAGAATGATGTTGTGAAAATTTGTACTCAAGTGAAATTAACAATGGAATAATCAGCATATTTAACATGCACATAAACAGATATGGTTACCATTGTTTACATTCAGTTTAGTTCAGTTCAGTTCAGTCACTCAGTCGTGTCGGACTCTCTGCATGAATCGAAGCACGCCAGGCCTCCCTGTCCATCACCAACTCCCGGAGTTCACTCAAACTCATGTGAGTTGAGTCGGTGATGCCATCCGGCCATCTCATCCTCTGTCGTCCCCTTCTCCTCCTGCCCCCAATCCCTCCCAGCATCAGAGTCTTTTCCAATGAGTCAACTCTTCGCATGAGGTGGCCAAAGTATTGGCGTTTCAGCTTCAGCATCAGTCCTTTCAAAGAACACCCAGGACTGATCTCCTTTAGAATGGACTGGTTGGATCTCCTTGCAGTCCAAGGGACTCTCAAGAGTCTTCTCCAACACCACAGTTCAAAAGCATCAATTCTTTGGCACTCAGCTTTCTTCACAGTCCAACTCTCACATCCATACATTGGAATCACTTATTAGTGAATGGATTACTGACTCAGGTCCTTGGACTCTAATCAATAGCAATCAGTAAGAGGTATCAATTGCTATAGGTACTTAAAAACAAGTGACAGGTATCCTTGCAGGCTTCCCAAGGAGGGCAGGCTGGAGGTTCTTAAATGGGCTATGAGGGTAGGGATAGACAGTTGGCCCAAGCTGGAAGGGAGACTTTGGTGGTTTGCCCACCTCATTGGTGGTGCTGTGTGTAAGCGTCATGTGTCCTGCTTTTGTGCCTGGCATCTCACAAGTGGGAGTGGGTTTTGGCCCTTTTGTGACTAATTGCACGTGCATGTAGTTATTTTTAGTCCCTTATAGTTTCCTGTGTTCTGTTGCTCCAGGAGACCTTTGTCCAGGTACAGGCACTCCAGAAAAGGGTTCGGTCCCAGCCTATCTAAGTAGCTTCCATCTTTTGAACCTTTACCTACCAACTGCCTCTGCTTCTTTCTCACTTTCACCTTTTATAAAAACTTAAAATCTTTCTTTTAACCAAATTACTCTATTGAAAATGTTCTGAGAAATCCAGTGATTTCCTAATTGCCATTGTTAATAATTCTTAACATATTTTTAAATGTTTAACATTATACTTTGAAAAATGCAATTATAACTGTACATCTCAGTGAATTCTCTCTTCTAAAGGTAACCACTATCCTTAACTTTATGTTTTAGTTTTGCTTGATTTTTTAACTTTATATAAATATAACCACACAACTCCCTCCCCCATTGCTTTTGCTTCACATGGCATTTTTGAAATTCTTCTATGTTACTAAGTATATCTATTTATTTATCTTTCTATGGAGTATTTCATTATAGAATATAATTTATCCATCTTACTGCTGATGGACATTTGGCCTTTGACCAGGTTTTGGCTGTTGTGAATAATGCTTCCATGAATTTTCATGCTCGTATTTCTATTGAGTTATATATTTAGGAGTGGATCACTGTGTCATAGAGTGAATAGTCTCAACTGTTGTTGATAATGCCAGAAAGTTTCTTAAAATGGTGGTTACAGTTTATGCCTCTACCAGAGCTGTGTGTGAGTTCTAGTCCTATAAACATGTTATTTTGAGTCTTAAATTTTAACTATTTTGGTAGGTAACTAGTTATATCTCATTGCATTTTAACTTGCATTTCCTTAATTACTAGTGAAATGTGTCACTTTCCCCAAGTATG
The DNA here is from genome assembly GCF_029378745.1 of Bos indicus. Classification (NCBI taxonomy): domain Eukaryota; kingdom Metazoa; phylum Chordata; class Mammalia; order Artiodactyla; family Bovidae; genus Bos; species Bos indicus. The sequence goes on along the minus strand of NC_091763.1, from coordinate 56,042,345 downwards.
TTGTTTACTGGGATTTCCTCTTATCTGCAGAGATGGTTCAGGGCTCATGCTCATTTTTAAAAAATGGGTTGCTTGTTTCTTATTGATCTGTGATTATATGTGTACCCATATCTCCTTCTAGTCTGTGGGTTGCCTTTTTTTTTGTCTTAACTATGTCTTTTGGTGAATATATATTTTTACTTTCAATAAAGTCATATTTGTCAATTTTCTTTTATTATTAGCACTTTGTGTGTTCTATTAAAGAAATCAGCCTCTTATCCTGAAGGTATAAGAATATTTCCTATACTGTCTAAATATTTTATTGATTTACCTTTAAAAATCATTTCTGAATGTTGTGGGACTACAAGTAGAAACCAAACAAGGCTTGTAGGGACATTATTTAGTAAAAGTGGAATATCTTAAGTTTGATGAGTCAAGGGCTCAAGCAGTTTTTACTTAAACAGAAAGTTATATACTCTAAGGTTCAGAAGAAGGAAGATATAAATAACATTTTTAGAAACAATGGTAGTTCATCCTGGCAGCTGTGAGCTTTGTGATTTTCCACTTAATTGGATTGAAATATTCCTGAGTGTAGTCAAGAATGAGTTGCTTGGACATGTCAGAAATGTCAGTCCAGCTTCACCAAAACCATCAGTGGGGGGCCAAACACCTCACACAGAAGAAGAAGGGCTTTGAACTTGCAAAAAAGACAATCATCTCAACTAAGAAATATATGGTTGGAGAAAATCATAGTCCTTGTTCTTTTCCATTCAGTTGGAGTTTTATCTGAATCCTGGCGTGTTTGACACTTAACAGAAAATAAAACTTGAGTCATTTACTTGAGAGATAAAAGTATTAAAGGAAATCATTTTTACTATTATTTAAAGTGGAATCAGTTCTACAATTTGGTTTCTTTTCTTTTTTTACAACTCCTGTTTTACACTTTCAGTTAGTAATACTTTCATGTAATAGCTAACAGATGAAATAAAAGTATATATGTTATGAAGATGGATATAATGGTCCCACTTGCCTCGTTAAACTAACTTTCTGTCAGACAAAATAGTCCAGTGCTCTCAGTTAAAGAAATTAATAATGGTTCAGTTCAGTTCAGTCGCTCAGTCGTGTCTGACTCTTTGTGACCCCATGAATCGCAGCACACCAGGCCTCCCTGTCCATCACCAACTCCCAGAGTTCACTCAAACTCATGTCCATCAAGTAGGTGATGCCATCCAGCCATCTCATCCTCTGTTGTCCCCTTCTCCTCCTGTCCCCAATCCCTCCCAGCATCAAAGTCTTTTCCAATGAGTCAACTCTTCGCATGAGGTGGCCAAAGTATTGGAGTTTCAGCTTTAGCATCAGTCCTTCCAATGAACACCCAGGACTGATCTCCTTTAGAATGGACTGGTTGGATCTCCTTGCAGTCCAAGGGACTCTCCAGAGTCTTCTCCAACACCACAGTTCAAAAGCATCAATTCTTTGGCACTCAGCTTTCTTCACAGTCCAACTCTCACATCCATACATGACCACTGGAAAAACCATAGCCTTGACTAGACGGAACTTTGTTGGCAAAGTAATGTCTCTACTTTTTAATATGTTATCTAGGCTGGTCATAACTTTCCTTCCAAGGAGTAAGCGTCTTTTAATTTCATGGCTGCAATCACCATCTGCAGTGATTTTCAAGCCCCCCAAAATAAAGTCTGACACTGTTTTCACTGTTTCCCCATCTATTTCCCATGAAGTGATGGGAGCGGTTGCCATGATCTTCGTTTTCTGAATGTTGAGCTTTAAGCCAACTTTTTCATCTCCTCTTTCACTTTCATCAAGAGCCCTTTTAGTTCCTCTTCATTTCTGCTGTAAGGCTGGTGTCATCTGCGTATCTGAGGTTATTGATAATGGTTAGAATGGTCACGATTCCTGGAAAAGGGCAAGACTTGAACTGAATCTTGAGTAGGTTTAATTTTAGTCATTTGAAAGGACTTGAGTAAAGAAATGATAGCAGTGTGAATTACTAGGCTGGGTTCTTGATGGATGGGGGATGGTGGGAACATTCAAATTTAAGTGAGGCCTGATTTGGAGGGCATCAGAAACTAGGGAGAGGGGTATGGACTAGACACATCAGGAAATGGGGAAAACTGTTAGAGAAATTGAAGAGTGATGAAAGCATTGTTTAAGAAAGGCTTACTGTGCAGTTGTGAGTGGAAGGAACAGCCATGGTGAGATTCTGTGAAGGGCAGACCAGCTGAGGATTGATCATGCGGACTGCACAGGGGCTTTCAAATCAGAAAAGCCTGGCTGTGTTCCCAACTCTGCCATCTAGCCTCTCTAAGCCTCCTTTTCCTGGTGTTAACCAGTAATCTTTTGCTGGCAAGTGATTGAATCTCACTTCAATCTGTATTAAAACAAAAGGTATTGTATAGTAAGCTGGATTAACTCCCAAAGCTGAAGGAAAGCTGAACAGTCAAGCTAAGGCAACTGTGGGAACTCAAGAAATAAAACTAGAGATTTAAAATCACCAGGATTCTCTCTTCCTCTTTGGGGAAGAAGTGTAAGCAGATTTCACTCTGAAGTAGGGGATGTGATAACTGGTAATCGTTGCTCTTCCTGGTTTCTTCACCAAGAGAAGAGGACTCTTTCTAGAGCCACAGTTCTAAGTTTTGAGAAAAAAAACCGAGCTTATGACTTTAGGCAGGTTCCTTAACCTTTGTGTGCTTCTGTCTCCTTATTTGATAAAGCGTGAAAATACTAGGCCCTGGGATTTCTTTGGAAGGAATGATGCTAAAGCTGAAACTCCAGTACTTTGGCCACCTCATGCGAAGTGTTGACTCATTGGAAAAGACTCTGATGCTGGGAGGGATTGGGGGCAGGAGGAGAAGGGGACGACAGAGGATGAGATGGCTGGATGGCATCACTGGCTCGATGGACGTGAGTCTCAGTGAACTCTGGGAGTTGGTGATGGACAGGGAGGCCTGGCGTGCTGCGATTCATGGGGTCGCAAAGAGTCGGACATGACTGAGCGATTGATCTGATCTGATCTGATGGCATAGTGCTGTTATGAGGATTAAATACCTTAAAATATTGAAACCATTTGGAATATTGGAATATTATAGCCAGCACAAAGCTATCTTAGTTGTTGTGTCGTTGTCATTGGCTCATCCCCAGCCCATCATTACAGTTCCAAGGTTGACCTAGACTTGCCTGGGGGGAGGGTTAATCAATGTTCTATTGTTGGGAGTGGGGTGGAGTAGGAATAATGCCCCAAAGGACTATAAGAGGAAGGAAAGGGGTGCCAGGCAGGCAGAAACAATAGCTCTCCTCCACCCCTCATTTGTAAAAGCTTTACTGTATAATGTAACTTTTAGAATTAACAGTTGTGCATGTAAAGTGCCTGTCCCATCTCAGGCCTTTAAGAAACGTCGGCTATGCAATCTGCACATGAAAAAACCAAGGAAGGCCTGGACTGGACACCAGTTATGGGAATTAATGAAATATTTTGAAGGAAAATCAGATAGACTTGGATTGGTTTGTGGATTGTATTCGTGGTGGATGTAGATTGACACATGTTTTATCTTTTGTCTGTGCTTTACAGCAAAGAGCAGTCATATCCACGTACGTTGCATTAAAAATACAGGTTTCCATATTTTCTCCTATGGGTGGGAGGGTTTCCCAGTAAGAGGTGCATCCTGCAGTCTCTCCAGCTGGGTAGTATTCAGTCTATTTTAATAGAATCAGGCTTTAGCCTCCTGCCGGTCCCCTGGGACCTGGGTTATAGTTCCTTCTGTTGTCAGGTCCCAGCAGACAAGGTAGTATCTATGGTTGGCCAAAGAAAGAATGCAAATCCAAGCAAGTTGATGGGAAAGGAATCTTGTTTTTATGAGGCTCATGGGGGTGTCGTGGCTCTCGCCAGTTGCTACCAGACCTCCCAGACATTTGCTCTTTGCTCCACATCAACATTCACATTATTCAAAATGCAAACCAACATTTATATCATTATATTACATGATTCACAAATTTGGGTCTATGGGCTTCTACTAATTAAATCAGCACTCTTGAGGTTGTGTTTTTAAAAATCCATTATATGGTGCATTGAGAAGGGAAATTAGGCCCAAGAGTGATAATCCCAGTCCATCTCCAGGCTCAGAAATGAGAGAGAGGCCTAAGTCAAAGAAGTGGCTTCAGGTCAGAAGTGGGCTTCGGGTGAGAAGTAGGAAGCTGTCTTCATTTCAAACCCTTCGAAATGTGCAAATAAGCATGTGAAGATCTTTGTGTATATGATGTGCTCAAAATGAGCACAAAAAACTAGACTTCAGCAAAACTTACCATTGTGACACTACTCTGAAAAAAAAAATGTATGTGAAAGAAGTTGTGTAAGGCCCTGATTGACATATATTATCCTTACCAAAAAGAAAAAGCCTAGCATCGAAACATGTACAATATCATATAAGAAACGAATGGCCAGTCCAGGTTTGATGCAGGATACAGGATGCTCAGGGCTGGTGCACTGTGGGATGACCCAGAGGGATGGTACAGGGAGGGAGATGGGAGTGGGGTTCAGGATGGGGAACATGTGTACACCCGTGGCAGATTCATGTTGATGTATGGCAAAAACAATACAATATTGTAAAGTAATTAGCCTCCAATTGAAAATAAGTAAATTTATATTAAAAAAAAAAGTCTAGGAAGAGAATGAGGCAGAGAAACTGAACTTGTGCTTTGTCTTATAAGGGCCTGGCAGACCAGAGGGAATTAAAGAAAGGAGGTTGGGAACGAAACAGGGAAAGTCAAATGTAGGGGGCAGAAAAAGAAGCTGCAAACACTTATAAAATGGGAGATTGTGAGGTATCTTTGCTTTAAGTCGATATTCTCTAACATGCAGAGAAGTAAAAGAGGAGTTACTATTTGAGATGTTTATTTCAAACAGTTAACAGATGCCCTCATGTTAACTCTTTATGACACTCATTGACTAGAGTATTATTTGACACACAAAATGCCTAGCTTGTACTTAATCTTCCTCATTTCTTTACAGTCTTAATAATCCCCAGGGCTGCCACATACACACAGTTCACCCCGGCCCTCTCCACACACTGTGTATATATGTATAAATATAATACCTCTTTTAGAGAAGACGAAAACAGTGCTGATCACACTCATTTTGGGGGTGTGCCTGTGGAACACTTAGCTCATTTACTAAGTTACCAGTTTCATGTGAACTTTGTGATTAATGCATCAGTTCACTTTGGAATTTAAGGCTTCTATATAAATTAGCTAATTGTATTGACCAAATGAATTAATAATCACAGTCACCATCCTAATTAATCAACAGCAGCAGAAGCAGTAGCAGAAACTATTTCCAGCTCTCTACTATTTTATAATTGACAAAGCACTCTCACAGATTTATCTTGTTTGATAAATGAGCCTGCAGTGAGTGCAGCATGCCTTCAACTGGCTCTTTATGTAAAGAAAATGATACACCCATGCTTTTTTCACAACCACAGAGCTCAACTCTGTTCCAAAGCCTATTTGAATAAAAAGCTTCAGTTCAGTTCAGTCGCCCAATCATGTCTAACTCTCTGCAACCCGATGGACTGGGAAGCACGCCAGGCTTCCCTGTCCATCACCAACTCCTGGAGTTTACTCAAACTCATGTCCACTGAGTCAGTGATGCCATCCAACCATCTCATCCTCTGTTGACCCTTCTCCTGCCTTCAATCTTTCCCAGCATCAGGGTCTTCTCCAATGAATCAGTTCTTTGCATCAGGTGGCCAAAGTATTGGAGTTTCAGCTTCAACATCAGTCCTTCCAACGAATATTCAGGACTGATTTCCTTTAAGATTAATTGGTTGGATCTACTTGCAGTCCAAGGGACTCTCAAGAGTCTTCTCCAACACCACAGTTCAAAAGCATCACTTCTTTAGCACACAGCCTTTGTTATGGTCCAACTTTCACATTCATCTATGACTACTGGAAAAACCATAGCCTTGACTAGACGGAATTTTGTTGACAAAGTAATGTCCTGCTTTTTAATATGCTGTCTAGGTTGGTCATAGCTTTTCTTCCAAGGAACAAGCGCCTTTTAATTTCATGGCTGCAGTCACCATCTGCAGTAATATTGGAGCCTAAAAAAATAAAGTCTGCCACTGTTTCCACTGTTACCCCATCTATTTGCCATGAAGTGATGGGACCAGATGCCATGATCTTAGTTTTCTGAATGTTGAGTTTTTGCCAACTTTTTATTACATGGACCAAATCACAATCACAAGTACCATGATTTAATTAATAATAGAGACACGATGAGAGCAGTTTAACATCCAGAACTACAGTAGCCTGCCTGCTGAGCCCTGGACTGTTCACAGAGAAGTACACCCGGCTTCAGTGCTGCTGAAGAAGAAATGGAATGATTCCAGTGATGCTTGAAAAATGTTAAGTGTGTTTAGCACTCTTTCCTTTTGTGATTAATTTATGGCTGATTATCATTTAAAAACAGTTTTTGGCGTGATGTTTTCTCACAAGTTTGCTGTTGTTCAGTCACTAAGTCATGTTGGACTCTTGGTGACCCCATGGACTACAGCACACCAGGCTCCTTCGTCCTCCGCTCTCTCCCAGAATTTGCTCAAATTCACGTTTATTGAGTCGGTGATATCTGTCTAACCATTTCCTCCTCTGTCACCCCCTTCTCCTTTTACCTTCAGTCTTTCCCAGCATCAGGATCTTTTCCTCTGAGTTGGCTCTTCACATCAGGTGACTAAAGTATTGGAGCTTCAGCTTTAGCATCAGTCCTTCCAATGAATATTCAGGGTTTATTTCCTTTAGGATTGACTGGTCTGACCTCCTTGCAGTCCCAAGGGTCTCTTGAGTCTTCTCCAGCACCACAGTTCAAGAACATCAATTCTTTGGTACTCAGCCTTCTTTATGGTCAAACTCTCACCACTCTAGTGAGGGTTAATTGACATAATGGCACCCCACTCCAGCGCTCTTGCCTGGGAAATCCCATGGACGGAGGAGCCTGGTAGGCTACAGTCCGTGGGGTCACTAAGAGTCGGACACGACTGAATGACTTCACTTTCACTTTTCACTTTCATGCATCGGAGAAGGAAATGGCAATCCACTTAAGTGTTCTTGCCTGGAGAATCCCAGGGACAGAGGAGCCTGGTGGGCTGCCATCTATGGGGTCACACAGAGTCGGACACGACTGAAGCAACTTAGCAGCAGCAGTAGCAGCAGCAGCATATATTTACAATGTACACTTTGATGAGTTTTGACATACATGTGTTCTTGTGAAACCATTAGCACAACCAAGATAATGAACATATCCATCACTCTGAAAATTTCCTCAGTGCCCCTTTGTAATTCCCTTCCCACGGCCTCCTCCCTAGAAAACCACAGGTCTGCTTTCTGTCACCACATAGGAGTTTGTATTTTCTAGAGTTTTATATGACTAGAATAATACAACAAGCACACTTTTGGTCGTGTTCTTTCACTTAGCATAAATAATTTGTCCATGTTGTTAGAGTGTATAGAGTTCTTTTCTTCTTTATTGCTGAATCGTATTACATTAGGTAGATAATCTATAATTTGGTTATCATTCTCCAGTTGATGGACTTCTGGTTTTTTCTAATTTGAGTTCTTACAAATAAAGCTGCTATGAACATTTACGTACAAGTCTTGGTATGGCTGTAGTCTTTCAGTTATCTTAGGAGTAGGATAGCTGGATCATATAGTAAGTGTATGTTTAACTTTTTAAGAAACTACCAAACTGTTTTCTAAAATGGAAATCAAGCAGATTATTTCAAAACATACATTTCTTCAACATAAATTTTAACTTGCGACTGTTTGAAACAGTTGATTCCTGGTATGTTGGTGTGTATTGTTCAAACTAATTAATACAATTAGTCTTAATTGAGTTGATGTTTTAAAATTTTTGATTGACATACTAACGTTTGCTCCAATAGATTTGTTTTGATCTATTGAGAGCTAATATGCTGAATATGGTCTCATTATCCATTTGCAGCATCCATTTCATTGCATGGGATGTCGCACAAATTTGTCAGTCATTTGCTCTACTACTTCTTCCCTTGCTTATTTTGAGGTTAACAGAATTTTTTAGGATTTTCATTCTATGGAAATTTTAGTTATAAATACAGATTAAATGAAACTGGGGGGGTCTCAGAGATTCATTTCTGGAAATACACATCTCCTTAGAAACAAGAAGTGACCAATTTTGACACAAAAGCCATAGAACATATAGAGAGTTTGCAAATTTACAGATGCTTGTCCCCAGCCCTGCTTTCCTACTCTTTGGGGCTTACTTCCCTTAACATGAAAATGGATATTATCCCCATTCCGTACATGAAACCAACTTCCCAAGTGGCTCAGTGGGAAAGAATCTGCCTGCAATGCAGGAGATGCAGGACACACTGGTTGGATCCCTGGGTGTGGAAGACCCCCTGAAGTAGGAAATATCACCCCAGTATTCTTGCCTGGGAAATCCCATGGACAGAGGAGCCTGGTGGGCTACAGTCTATGGGTCACAAAGAGTTGGACACAACTGAGTATGAGTGTGATGCCTGGAACCAGCAACCCCGCCCCTTTACACGTTGCTGGAGATTTGGGGGCCTCTGTTCCTCTTGTTTTAAACTTCTGCTTCCTCTGAGCTCTTGCTCTGTCTCCTGTGTCTTGCCTTCTGCAACTGGTTTCTTCCATCTTCCCCACATCAACATAGACATGAAGCTGCTGGCTTTTCTTCAATACAGACACAGGGCTCCTGTCTATTGCAGAGTAGTATTGCAGCTTTGGGGACACAGAGGACATAGGAGGAAATGTTAGTCGCTCAGTCATGTCCAACTCTGTGCAACCCCATGGACTGTACCCTGCCAGGCTCCTCTGTCCATGGAATTTTCCAAGCAAGAATACTGGAGTGGGTTGCCATTCCCTTCTCCAGGGGATCTTCCTGACACAGGATTGAACCTTGCTCTCCTGCACTGTAGGCAGATTCTTTACTGTCTGAGCCACCAGATATTGTTTCACAGCACAGCAAACAATTGAACAAAAAATGGAACATTATTTTTTTTGGAGGTTTTTAATGATCTGCCTTAGGCAATTTTTGCCTGACACCATGTTGTTCTTCTCCTCACTGTTTCTCCAGACCTTCATCAGTCTTCCTTTCTCTCAGCTATCTAGAACTTCTTAGTACCTAAAGGTTTTCAGAAGTGCCTACATTTCCTTGCATAGACTAGAGCAGTGCCTTTCAGTATGCCCATGGATCACCTGGAGATGGTGTTAAAGTACAGATTCTGATTCAAGTGTCTGGAGAAGGAATGTTGCATTTCTAACAAGCTCCCAGGTGATGTTGGTTCTGCAAGTCTAAGGGCCATGCATTTAAGAACCACTGGCTGGGAACATTCAACTCTGGTCTCTATCCATTTCTGAGCATTTGTCTATTTCAATGGTTTTCAGCTTGGGTCACTTCCCCGCCCACCCACCCCCACCCCCATTTTTGGTTATCAGAACTGAGGGGGGAGTGTAACTTTAAAAATTATTTTGTGTCTCTTTTTCCTTCTTTGTAAATGAAGTGTTTAGAACAAAGGCTGTCTTATGGTCAACATCCAATAAATGCCATGTTGTCATTAATTTTCTTTACTACTGAGGCAAAGAGGTGGTAGGGATATTTTGGTGAATTTGGGAAGAGCTACAGAGAAGGAAGTAGAGGGGAGAATAATTCTTTTCTCTTTTGAAGAGAAAAGAATAATTTGCTATATATCCTTATTGTTACAACAACTCTACTAAAAATAATAGGACAAAATTCTATGCGGTTAATAATTATGACTACCAATACACAGCTTCAGGCCTCTTGAGTCAGCATGAGAGACAGTCCCTTTGCTTTAGGAAGAACTTGAGTCAGGATCAAGAATAGTCCAAATAGCTAAAGGAGAAAAATGTGGGAAGGCTTTCATTCGACATTACTCAACATAGTATGTACTGAACACAGTGATAGGTGCCGGCAATGCCGTGATGAGTAAGATGACCATGTCTTGTCCTCTGAAACTTATTTATTGTTCAGTGAAAAAAACAGAAAAGAGAGCAAGCAATTACAGTGTGTTAAGGACAGGGTGATTAGAGAGCATGCATTTTGTGTTCAGCCTAGGATTTATTGTTTTTCTGAAAATGTTGAAGGAAAATGTTCTGAAATTTTTGACGGTAACAACTGTAAGGGAGAAAGTTGTTGCTATTAAATACCCTATTCTTTTAAAATTCTTTATTTATTTATTCTTGGTTGCATTGGGTCTTCCGGCTGTGTGTTGGCATTCTCTAGTTGAAGCAAGTGGGGGCTGTTTTCCTTGGTATGTGGGCTTCCCATTGTGGTGGCTTCTCTTGTTGCAGAGAACAGGCTCCAGGCATTCGGGCTTCAGTAATTGTGGGTACAGGCTTAGTTGCTCAGTGGCATGTGGAATCTGCTCACACCAGGGATTGAACCCACGTCCCCTGTGTTGGCAGGCAGATTCGTATCCCTTATTGCATCACCAGGAAAGTCCAAATATCTCTTTCTTAAGATTTCACATGGGCCATGCTCCTTTCCTGCAGACTCCAGGTGGAGCATGTGACTTCCCCAGGAGTCCCCACCAAGCTTGCCCCCTCAGCATTCCTTCACTTCCCACCCTATGCCAAGGGACAGGTTGGGAAGGAGGCATCTGTGACAATTTCCTGTGGCCATGAAAGGTGGTTTTGGTTAACTTTGTGAGGATCCTGTGAAAGTAATGGACTAGTTGTTCTCTGTTAATGAGATTCCAGAGAAGATGGAGAAATGGCCTGAGGTTCTTGAAGAATTGTGGCCAACTAGTTTCACTGTTGACCTTGTCCTCTCGTTCCTTCACTCCTGAGTCAAGTCTTAGCGTCTCCTTTTTGCTCCAGAGTGCAGGTTGTGTATCTCTAGTACAAGAAAGACTTGCATCTGCACTCTAGCTCAGCTCCGTGCCCTAGTCCTGAACAGGCTCACGTATCACCTTACTTGATCCATGCATGCCTCATTTCATTTAGAAAAGCCTTCACAGAACTGACTCAGCACCATGCCCTCCCTTGGTGATTTTCTCCCTTTGGTGATCAATGCTTTGGCCATATGAAGAGCTTTGTGTATGTGTGTGTGTGTGTGTCTTTTTAAGGAACCACTACTAATACTGTATCTATTGCATTACTCAGGAAAGATCAGTGTGATTATTTTCCCAGAATTTACTGCCAGACAAGTAATGGTTTCTGGAGAAAATAGTATAGATAGTTACAGCTGCAAAGCCACCTGCCTCAGCTGCAAGGAAGTTCAGAGCTAAATTTAGTACTTAGGCAGAGGATGACATCATCCTCAATTTCCTTTATTTCTATTAATTTAGACTCTGTCTTAATTTTATTTCCCTGTGTATATGTGTACATGCCTTTTCTATAAGAAGACTGGATTCTTTTTATGAAAGTAGGAAAGATATAAATTCTGTATTTATTTTTAAAGTGATAATATATTTGATAATGTCTTCCATTTTTAAAGTCATCCAGGCTCAAATTTTATCCTCCTCTCTTCCCCTAAAGATATGTCATATCAATTTCTTTTTTCTCTAGAAAATCTTTATAGTCATTTTCCCCCTCTCCATCCCCATTGCTCCTGCTGAAGTCCAGGTTCTTACCATATTCCACTGGGTTATTACAACATCCTTCTATCTGACTGCTTGGTCTTAAGTGTACCTGTCACCTGAATCTAGCCTCAATATCCATGTTCAGTAAGTGCTAATTTCATCATGCTACTCATACGTTTAAAAACTTACAATGATTCTGCATTTGTTTGCTAAGTTTTACCTTTGCCAAGACCCTTGGCCATATCTTGCTTGCTTGTCTCTTATTTCCTTTTAACTTCTGTTATCCAAACTCTCTTCTTGTTTAACTTGTTCCCTACCACCCTGTACCTATCTCCAAACCTTTCTCACCAAGGATGCTTTCCTCCCCACCCTCCCCTTGTCAGCTGTAATGCCTTTTTTTTTGTTTTTAAGTAGTATTATTTTAACAAGTGGCTTCAGAGTTTCTCTTAGGAAAAGAATCATCTTTGTTTAGGAAACATAAAAGCTAAACTTTAATAAGTTGCTTGGAGTGAAAGATAGAACATTGAAGGCTTAGGTGAGAAGCAGGTAAGGCAGAAAAGGAGTACCTGATGGCTCTGCACTAGAGATGAGCAGAACTAAGAACGGGAAGGAACAGAAGAGGGTAAAGGGGCAGGCTAAGCAGAAGGTGAAGGTCTTAAGAACAGCAGAGTTCAGTATTGAATTTGAAATTCTTTGCTGTGATGGAAATACCCTCCTGGTTTTCTCCAGACTTGCTCTCTAAGCACAGGCCTAGTAGGAGGGTTTCCTGATAAAAATCACAGAAATGAGCTGTTTCTCACTTGACTCAGAGTAGAACAGAAGACTGTTTTCTTTTGAACTAGATTTAAAGCTCCTCGATGGCAGAAATGACACATTAATTTCTTTGAGGTTCTTGACAAGGTGAAGCAGAGAGCTGAGAAATTACCTACCCAATTTACTAGTTACAAAACTTGCCCTCAGGTAGATGTGATGAACAATTCCCAGGGATATTTACAACTGGCAGAGTAGATAACATACCCACATGTTAAGAGGAAAGTAAACTATAAATCATGTTTTTAGGAAGTGAGCTACATTGTTCTCATTTACAGAAGAGGTGAGCAAACATTTTCTGTTAAGGGCCAGATGGTAAATATTTTTGTCTTTGTGAGTGATAATAATGTCTTTGTCACAAGAACTCAAATCTGTGTTGTAATGTGAAAGCAGCCATACACAGTAAGTAAACAAATAAGCATGTCTGTATTTCAATAAAACCCTATTTACGGACACTGTAATCTGAATCTCATATATTTTCATGTCTCATAAAAGATTATTCTTCTTCTGATACTTTTCAACAGCTTAAAAAGGGCTTCCCTAGTGGCTGAGATAGTAAAGAATCTGCCTGCAATGCAGGAGACCTGGGTTCAATCCTTGGGTTGGGAAGATCCCCTGGAGAAGGGAATAGCTACCTACTCCAGTATTCTGGCCTGGAGAATTCCATGGACAGAGGAGCGTGGCAGGCTACAGTCCACAGGATTACAAAAAGTCAGACACAACTGAGTCACTTTCCCTTTCACCAGCTTAAAAATGCAAAAACCATTCTTGTGGGCTGTATAAAAATAGGTGACAAGCCAGATTTGTCCCTGAGACCTTGGTGGGTAACCCCCAATTTAGAGAATCTATCTTGTTTGCTCATGTGTTTTATAAAGTAAGATCTTATTTTAAAAAATCTACACTCAAAGCTCTTATTTTTTAAAAATCAACACTCCACTCTGGGGATTCCATGCATAATTTTGTTTGAAAAGTTTTCCTGCTTAAGAAAAAAAAAGATATGAGAACTCTTAGTAATAACTTAGACCATTATCAAATGGTTTTATTTCCCATGAGTCACTATTAGAACTGTGAACTGTGTGCATCAGAGCAAGAAAATATAAATGACTCAGAACGTGGGATGAGAGAGAACACATGTGGGGCATGATTACCTAGGCATTTGTATATTAGATGGTCACATTTCATACACTGGGTTTTTCCCCCAAATCTCTAGAGCAGTTGGAGACAGTTTCAATTAACCGTATGTCCATTTGTGTCTTTGCCAGTCTTGGAGAACTTAAAATATGTCTACATTAAATTTGTGCAACATCCCTGAGCTTGATATTTGGTGACTTTAGAAATATTATGTAAGTTTTTAAGCCAAAATTCAAAAGAATATTTTGGCTTCAGACTGGAAATAATGCAAGATTGTAGTTTTCTTACAGAAATTCCTAAAGTTAGAGTTTGACTTGCCTCAGGAAGAAATTCATAATTCAGAAATTCCTGTTAGCTTTTTGGAAACCTAGAGAAGCTTGAGTCTAACTCATATACTATCAAACTATTTTTTTTTTTTTTTTGCATTTTCTCCCCCAGGAGTCATTTAACTATAAAATCTCATTAATCATTTTCATAAAAGGATCACAATATACAGAAGAGATTAAACATTTTTAAAAAATCATTCTAACTCATGTTACATTGATTATACCCTTGACTCACTGTGCTTACAGTACATTCTGTTCTGAATTTGTGCCAAAGAGCTAGAGGAAAAAAAGAAAAAAGATAGAAAATGATCATGGTACCAGAAAAGCGAATACACTTCCATAAACCCATGGAAAAGAGGCATAGATAAGCTCATGCCAAATAAATGTGCATGTCTTAGGACCAAATATAACATGAATCATAACCCGATTCCCGCCCCACCCCAGTGTATATCAATGTGATTTGCCTTCTTATTGCTATAATGGATTATGTTTAGAGAAGGTAACAATTTCTTCCAGTTTAAATATTTTTCTTTTTTTCCTATTATGAGTAGCATTTACTCTTTTTGTGTTAAAAATGTGTGGAGTTCATATCACGTTTAAAATAGCCAAACAGTAAAGAAAATGGGAAGAGTTGACTCATTGCAAAAGACCCTGATGCTGGGAGGGATTGGGGGCAGGAGGAGAAGGGGATGACAGAGGATGAGATGGCTGGATGGAATCACCGACTCAATGGACATGAGTTTGGGTGAACTCCAGGAGATGGTGATGGACAGGGAGGCCTGGCGTGCTGCGATTCATGGGGTCGCACAGAGTCGGACATGCCTGAGCGACTGAACTGAACTGAAAGAAAATTGAGGCAAGGAAAGAAAATCGTTACATTTGGCTTATTAGAATTGTCTTTCTTCTAGATTTTTGTGGTCTCTGTATGTCCCTCACACTATCACTGTGGCAAAACTATCAGAAAGACATACTTCCTCTTCTAACAAGATGTATTCAGATCTAGGTATGTACACTTAAAGTGGGGGGGGGGGGGGGCGTGTAAATGTTAACTGGATAAATGTTGATTCTCAAGCAATTAAAGCCAATGATTATTGAATAAAGATGGGAATGTGTAAGGTTTCCAACTAGAAGCAAAGCTGCCAGAAGTCTCCACAGAAACAAAAGATAGGTTTGGCTCCTAGCTGTGATGACATTTAGTGTCAGTTCAGTTTTGAAAATCCAATCAAATTAACTTGTAATTAAGTAAAATTATGATTTGGTAGGTTGACTTTTTTATCTTTTTTTAAACCAGTTTTCTATTCCTTAGTTATAATCTGTGTATTAGAAAATAATACAGTGATGAGAAGTGAAAGGTTATGAATGATAATAAATCAAAGAAAGGAAGAGGGAGACAGACAGGGAGAGAAAAAAAGACAGACCTTGAGAAAAGGAAGAAAATCCCTTAGCTGGGCTTCTGAGAATGACTGGATGATCTTTCCTTCCCCTACTGTCTAGGTTTCAAGATTACAGTTACTATAAAATTCACTCAGTTGAAGAGTGAATTCAATTTTCAGTTTACAAGCTTGCCAAGCAGATTACTAAACAGCTTGGGGGATTGTTTGTTTGTTGTTTATGTTTTCAGACAATGCTAGAATTAATTTTAATTGTACATAGTTAGATTTGAGGGGTGTTAAGTGTTAAAACCACAAGTGCAATGCTTTTGATAGTTTCTGCCTACTCCCACCGTGATCCCTAAGTAGGATATTTGGGGAAAATAAATATGTTTCTAAAGTTTAATAATTATTTCAGAAAATTTCCCTAGTTAAATCTTAGTCAATCATAGTAAAAGATAGACATCACCAAATTATAGGTCAAACCTAGCCAACTATCTGCTTTTATAAGGTCAATGAGTTAAGATAGCTTTTTATATTTTTAGATGGTTGAACAAAATTGAAAGAATATTACCACAAATAGTTTTTACATGAAAATAATATGAAATTCCAATTTCAGTGTTCACCCTAAAATATACTGGAACTTTGGTTTGAAAATCTGTGTTCCAATGTCTATTCATCATTTGTTAATAGGCTGTCTATGGCTGCTTTCACACTGCAACAGCAGTTGACTAGTTGAGACAGAGACCTTATGATCACAGAGCCTAAAATATTATTTACTTCTGACTCTTTATAGGAAAACTTTGCCAATCTTTACTCTAGACTAATCATGTCCACAAACCATGCATGTAAGTTAAGGAAAAGATGAAGAGGGAAAAAAAGCCCAGTTATTGAATGATACAACAAATGTAAATTGATCTTAGGCAAGTCGGTATCTCTGGTCTATAGTTGCCTGGCCAAGAGATTGGATATTAATGGAGGGAATTAGAGTGGAAGACGATAAGTATCATAGTGTTTAGACTAGATCTAGAGTTCATTTGTATAAAATGCAAAAGACTAGAGATCTCTTCAAGAACATTAGCGATACCAAGGGAACATTTCATGCAAAGATGGGCTCAATAAAGGACAGAAATGGTATGGACCTAACAGAAGCAGAAAATATTAAGAAGAGGTAGCAAGAATACACAGAACTATACAAAAAAGATCTTCATGACCCAGATAATCATGATGGTGTGATCACTCACCTAGAGCCAGATATCCTGGAATGCAAAGTCAAGTGGGCCTTAGGAAGCATCACTATGAACAAAGCTAGTGGAGGTGATGGAATTCTAGTTGAGCTATTTCAAATCCTGAAAGCTGATGCTGTGAAAGTGCTGCAGTCAATATGCCAGCACATTTGGAAAACTCAGTAGTAGCCACAGGACTGGAAAAGGTCAGTTTTCATTCCAATCCCAAAGAAAGGCAATGCCAAAGAATGCTCAAACTACTGCACGATTGCACTCATCTCACATGCTAGCAAAGTAATGCTCAAAATTCTCCAAGCCAGACTTCAACAGTATGTGAACCTTGAACTTCTAGATGTTCAAGATGGTTTTAGAAAAGGCAGAGGAACCAGAGATCAAATTGCCAACATCTACTGGATCATCAAAAAAGCAAGAGAGTTGCAGAAAAACATCTACTTCTGCTTTACTGACTATGCCAAAGCCTTTGACTGTGTGGATCACAATAAACTGTGGAAAATTCTGAAAGAGATGGGAATACCAGACCTGCCTCTTGAGAAATCTATATGCAGGTCAGGAAGCAACAGTTAGAACTGGACATGGAACAACAGACTGGTTCCATGTAGGGAAAGGAGTATATCCAGGCTGTATATTGTCATCCTGCTTTTTTAACTTATATGCAGAGTACATCATGAGAAATGCTGGGCTGGATGAAGCACAAGCTGGAATCAAGATTGCCGGGACAAATAGCAATAACCTCAGATTTGCAGATGACACCACATTTATGGCAGAAAGCGAAGAACTAAAGAGCCTCTTGATGAAAGTGAAAGAGGAAAGTGAAAAAGTTGGCTTAAAGCTCAACATTCAGAAAACTAAGATCATGGCATCTGGTCCCATCACTTCATGGCAAATGATGGGGAAACAGTGGAAACAGTGAGAGACTTTATTTTTGGGGGCTCCAAAATCATGCAGATGGTGACTGCAGCCATGAAATTAAAAGACGCTTGCTCCTTGGAAGAAAAGCTATGACCAACTTAGACAGCATATTAAAAAGCAGAGACATTCCTTTGCCATCAAATGTCTGTCTAGTCAAAGCTATGGTTTTTCCAGTGGTCATGCATGGATGTGAGAGTTGGACTATAAAGAAACCTGAACACTGAAAAATTGATGCTCTTGAACTGTGGTGCTGGAAAAGACTCTTGAGAGTCCCTTGGACTACAGGGAGATCCAACCAGTCCATCCTAAAGGAAATTAGTCCTGAAGATTGATTGGAAGGACTGATGCTAAAGTTGAAACTCCAATACTTTGGCCACCTGATGTGAAAAACTGACTCATTGGAAAAGACCCTGATGCTGGGAAAGACTGAAGGCAGGAGGAGAAGAGGTCGACAGAGGATGAGATGGTTGGAGGCATCACCGACTCAGTGGACATGAGTTTGAGCAATCTCCAGGAGTTGGTGATGGACAGGGAGGCCTGGCGTGCTGCAGTTCCTGGGGTCGCAAAGAGTCAGACACAACTGAGCAACCGAACTGAACTGAACTGAAAGTTTATTTTGTATATATAATGGGATTGGCACTGGTTTCAGTTCCATCTGTGGGATTTCACCCTTCTTCACTAGAACTTGTGCTGGTTCATAAACAGCCACAGTTACGTAGGTGAGGCTGCCTTATAGACAGTGATATAAATGTCAAGAATTAGGATATAGTTTAAATATATCCATCCACCAAAAACAGCTAATAAGTAAATGTGAACACTCCCTGGAGAGATTGGGAGGATAGGAAGGCGAAAGGGCATATGTGTTTGGTGGGACAAGAGAAAGAAATGGAGCTAAATTTGCATTTTTTTTTAATAATGGGAAATCAATCAGATCAGATCAGATCAGTCGCTCAGTCGTGTCCGACTCTTTGCGACCCCATGAATCACAGCACGCCAGGCCTCCCTGTCCATCATCAACTCCCGGAGTTCACTCAGACTCACGTCCATCGAGTCAGTGATGCCATCCAGCCATCTCATCCTCTGTCATCCCCTTCTCCTCCTGCCCCCAATCCCTCCCAGCATCAGAGTCTTTTCCAATGAGTCAACTCTTTGCATGAGGTGGCCAAAGTACTGGAGTTTCAGCTTTAGCATCATTCCTTCCAAAGAAATCCCAGAGCTGATCTCCTTCAGAACGGACTGGTTGGATCTCCTTGCAGTCCAAAGGACTTTCAAGAGTCTTCTCCAACACCACAGTTCAAAAGCATCAATTCTTCTGCGCTCAGCCTTCTTCACAGTCCAACTCTCACATCCATACACGACCACAGGAAAAACCATAGCCTTGACTAGACGAACCTTTGTTGGCAAAGGAATGTCTCTGCTTTTGAATATGCTATCTAGGTTGGTCATAACTTTCCTTCCAAGGAGTAAGCGTCTTTTAATTTCATGGCTGAGGTCACCATCTGTAGTGATTTTGGAACCCAGAAAAATAGATGATGCCTAAAACAAACCCTTCCCCCAAATCAAGAAATAACAATACTAATATATTGTTGGATATAAGTTGATAATGACCAAAAGACATCTAGAAAAGATTAACATGGCTGCCTATCTGGAGGGGAAAATGGAGTGACTAGGGGCTGTATTTTGATCTTGTAACACTAGTTGAGTCTTAAACTGTGTGCAAGTATAGTCCTGACAAAAATTAAAACTTAAAAAAAATTAAGTTTTCCCTGGCTTTGGAATGGAAAAAAAAAAGCTAATAAGTGATCTCTAACTTCTTTTGATTGTGTGCCATTGGCAACAAATTTATGGAACATGGTTCTCATTCTTTTTTAAAAATAACTTTCAAAAGTTATTGGAAGTAGAGCCACTGTAAACATTTGTAATCAAGGTTTTATATGGACGTTTGCTATCATTTCTCTTGGGTGTACACTAAGTGAGCCAGGACTTAAACTGGAAGTGGGGACAAGTTTGCTTTTCCCTCTGAGTGATACTTCATTCTATGAGCTGAGTGCTTAGTGGAGGGAATGGAAGTAGCCTCAGGTCTTCAGCCTGCCTGTCCTGGCTTGGAACCTCTGATATATAAGCTACCACGAATCATGGCAAAGGGGATGTGGGCCTCAGCATTCTTAACATGCTATAACTAAGGCAGAGCCTGCATCCCACTGGTGGGTGATGGATGGAAGAGAGGCCCTATTTCTCAGCTGCATTCACTCAGAACTTAGCCTTGGTAACAGGTATGGGGGCAGGATGAGAAATGTTGACATTGGGCGTCCCTTGGCTGATGGCCTCTAGCTGGGCCCTGAGGGGAGAGGGAGCCCTGTGTGTCTACACCAGTCTGCAGAGGAGTTTTTGTGTCACTGAGCTGGGAGAGAATAGTAGAGAAGTAAACATTGGTTGAAATATCACAGTCTCTGTTGTTACTAGGAGAAGGCAATGGCACCCCACTCCAGTACTCTTGTCTGGAAAATCCCATGGATGGAGGGGCCTGGTAGGCTGCAGTCCATGGGGTCACTAAGAGTCGGGCATGACTGAGCGACTTCACTTTCACTTTTCACTTTCATGCATTGGAGAAGGAAATGGCAACCCACTCCAGTACTCTTGCCTGGAGAATCCCAGGGACGGGGGAGCCTGGTGGGCTGCCGTCTATGGGGATGCACAGAGTCCGACAGGACTGAAGCGACTTAGAAGTAGCAGCAGCAGCTGTTGTTACTAAGTTTCAGTGGACTTTGAATTCTCTATTTGCTATGTATCCTTCAGACCATCTCCCATGACTTTAAATGGTTGTTTGTTTGTTTTAAATAATTTTTACCAGTTTCACTAGTGAAATAGAAGTTGGTCTATGAAACTCCTTACAATACCTTGCTGGAAATAGATTTTAATTTTAGTTAATTGGAAATCACACTCATGCACACATGTGTATACATACACAGATGCTTTACTAGTATATTATGCATGTTATAAATAGGTTACTATATACGTTTTTGAATGATAAAATTATTTCAAATGAACTTTTTAAAAGGTACTTTGTATTTATTTGTGGTACAAAGTATCTCACTGTTCTTTTCAGAAGTATTATAAGTGATTATAATGATACTAATATTTTTAGTGAGAGTAGTTTGATTGAAATGCTTCTTTGTTTTTAAGAAGCATTTCTGGTTCTGATTTAGTTTGTTTTGATACTTGTTTTAATGGTGAATTAGCTGGGAAAATAGCTAAAATGAGCTCTAGATCTGAATGGAAGAAGTACTTCATTGGATATACTTACTAAATCACTGTTAATCCTATTTAGCAATGAAGTAGACTTACTGGAATGTGTCTAGTAAATTTCCATGTTCCCTATCACTATGCCACCTTCCCTATGCCTATCACTTGTTTTTGCAAATGAAGTTGGATGTTTTGCATTTTAATATTTTTTTTTGAAAAGGGGTTCAAACCCAATGAAACTCTTCACTTGAAAGATTTTAAAACAAATGATAATGTTTCAAAGCTTTTAAAGTGTTCAGACATAAAAATGTATCTCCGTGATATATTTCATTGGTTTTGCCCCAGAGATTGCATAGTAATGGAAATATTTTCAAATATGTGTTTTCAAAGTACTCTTTATATAGTACAATTTATTTTTGAAAGACTTTCCTTCAAAAATCTGGTGCTTTCTCTCTCTTTTTTACCTTTAAAGGACAGATTAGGTGTGTTCATTTAACACTTTTGATGGATAGCATATTACTTACTGCCACCAGTCATCACATTTTTCTCAGGGAAAGAGAAATATTCAGCATCTTTAAATCTGGTAGTTCTCTTAAGGATGAGATAACCAGTGAATCTCTGCTTGAAATTTAAAAATTTACTATCAGCTGCTCATCTTTTTATAATATTAGGAATGTACTATATTTCAACATTCTGTCTTTATATAATTAATTGCATTGCTATATGCTTCAGCATTTTGTTCACACCCAACTTTAATACTTTGTCTGTAACCAGATCAGATCAGATCAGTCACTCAGTCGTCTCCGACTCTTTGTGACCCCATGAATCACAGCACGCCAGACCTCCCTGTCCATCACCAACTCCTGGAGTTCACTGAGACTCACGTCCATCGAGTCAGTGATGCCATCCAGCCATCTCATCCTCTGTTGTCCCCTTCTCCTCTTGCCCCCAATCCCTCCCAGCATCAGAGTCTTTTCCAATGAGTCAACTCTTCGCATGAGGTGGCCAAAGTACTGGAGTTTCAGCTTTAGCATCATTCCTTCCAAAGAAATCCGTATAATATCATATATGGAATGAGTTGCCAGTCCAGGTTCGATGCAAGATACTGGATGCTTGGGGCTGGTGTAGTGGGATGACCCAGAGGGATGGTATGGGAAGGGAAGAGGGAGGAGGGTTCAGGATGGGGAACACATGCATACCTGTGGCAGATTCATTTCTATATTTGGCAAAACCAATACAATATTGTAAAGTTTAAAAATAAAATAAAATTAAAAAATAAATAAAAAAAAAAAGAAAGAAATCCCAGGGCTGATCTCCTTCAGAATGGACTGGTTGGATCTCCTTGCAGTCCAAGGGACTCTCAAGAGTGTTCTCCAACACCACAGTTCAAAAGCATCAATTCTTTGGCGCTCAGCCTTCTTCACAGTCCAACTCTCACATCCATACATGACCACAGGAAAAACCATAGCCTTGACTAGACGGACCTTTGTTGGCAAAGTAATGTCTCTGCTTTTGAATATGCTGGTTGGTCATAACTTTCCTTCTAAGGAGTAAGCGTCTTTTAATTTCATGGCTGCAGTCACCATCTGCAGTGACTTTGGAGCCCAGAAAAATAAAGTCTGACACTGTTTCCCTATCTATTTCCCATGAAGTGGTGGGACCAGATGCCATGATCTTCGTTTTCTGAATGTTGAGCTTTAAGCCAACTTTTTCACTCTCCACTTTCACTTTCATCAATAGGCTTTTGAGTTCCTCTTCACTTTCTGCCATAAGGGTGGTGTCATCTGCATATCTGAGATTATTGAGATTTCTCCCGGCAATCTTGATTCCAGCTTCTGCTTCTTCCAGTCCAGCGTTTCTCATGATGTACTCTTCATATAAGTTAAATAAACAGGGTGACAATATACAGCCTTGACGAACTCCTTTTCCTATTTGGAACCAGTCTGTTGTTCCATGTCCAGTTCTAACTGTTGCTCCCTGACCTGCATACAAATTTCTCAAGAGGCAGATCAGGTGGTCTGGTATTCCCATCTCTTGAAGAATTTTCCACAGTTGATTGTGATCCACACAGTCAAAGGCTTTGGCATGGTCAATAAAGCAGAAATAGATGTTTTTCTGGAACTCTCTTGCTTTTTCCATGATCCAGCAGATGTTGGCAATTTGATCTCTGGTTCCTCTGCCTTTTCTAAAACCAGCTTGAACATCAGGAAGTTCATGGTTCACGTATTGCTGAAGCCTAGCTTGGAGAATTTTGAGCATTACTTTACTAGCACGTGAGATGAGTGCAATTGTGCGGTAGTTTGAGCATTCTTTGGCATTGCCTTTCTTTGGGATTGGAATGAAAACTGACCTTCTCCAGTCCTGTGGCCACTGCTGAGTTTTCCAAATTTGCTGGCATATTGAGTGCAGCACTTTCACAGCATCGTTTTTCAGGATTTGGAATAGCTCAACTGGAATTCCATCACCTCCACCAGCTTTGTTCTTAGTGATGCTTTCTAAGGCCCACTTGACTTCACATTCCAGGATGTCTGGCTCTAGGTCAGTGATCACACCATCGTGATTATCTGGGTCGTGAAGATATTTTTTGTACAGTTCTGTGTATTCTTGCCATCTCTTCTTAATATCTTCTGCTTCTATTAGGTCCATACCATTTCTATCGTTTATAGTGACCTAGAATAATCTATTGAAAATTGTTCCAGTTAAAGTTTCACCTCCAACTAACATAGTTTTCCCACAAAACATTTTTCAGCCTAAGACACTGTTTACTGTTGAGACTATCTTCTCTGATGCATCTTCCATTTGTTGACTCACAAAACAGCAGCTCTGTGTTTCAGATTGTAGAGGCTCATTCATAACAATTATGGATGTATATACTCATATTTCATATTTCAAATAGTATTCTTGGTTGTTTTTTGCTTCTTTTTATTTTTGGCTGACTTCCTGTCAGATTTAATTTCATCATTGTTGCTTCTTCATTGCAGCATGGCTACAAAGGGCTTATATTAGGAATAGAAGAATCAGGTCTGCATTTTCTTACTGTTTACCTGTATTTATATTATTAGGGATATCTTTTTTTTTTAATTTTATTTTATTTTTAAACTTTGGATATCTTTATTCCTTGTTTCCTTTGCAGACAGATATTTAAAGGTCTTTATTCATTTTGTGAAGGTTAGTTTCATCAAAATTAGAGAATATAATCTGGAAACTACAAGGTGTGGCAGTTTCTAATCACAGAAGGATTTGCTAACTCACCAAAGGAATTGTATCTTACCAACTTTAAAATACCACTTACTATGTGCCAGGTACTATTTTAAGCATTTTATACATATTATCTCATTTAATCCTCATAATTATCCTATGGCATAAGCACAATTATTTTTTTAGTAGGGACTGAAGTCCTGGAGCTGGGGTACTCTTAACTAGTACACTCAGCTATCTCTGCTTATTGAACAATTATTAGGAAAGTGTAACTTCAGTTACGAAGACCAATGGAAAATCAAGTCCCAAACCTCCTTCTTGATCTCACTTCTACCAAATCCAAGGTCAGAATTCCTTTTGTACTTTATTCTAGGTAGCAAGCCCTCTCAGAGATCACTCTATTTGCTCAAAATAAGTCTGCCCTAGGGGATGTTCTGGGAATACAAGTGGAATTAGAATATTGTTTTATTCTGATTAAAATAATATTTATTCTGGTTAGGATAAACTCTGCTCTTAGGAAAATCAGGGATAGGGAGACAGGAAGTTATTAGAAATTAAAGAAAAAAGAGAACCTGTGCTCCCAGGTTATTAGAACCTGGTGATTAGAAGAAAGAGGACAGTTCAGTTCATTCACTCAGTCGTGTCTGACTCTTTGTGACCCCATGAATCGCAGCACGCCAGGCCTCCCTGTCCATCACCAACTCCCAGAGTTCACTCAGACTCACATCCATCGAGTCAGTGATGCCATCCAGCCATCTCATCCTCTGTCGTCCCCTTCTCCTTCTGCTCCCAATTCCTCCCAGCATCAGAGTCTTTTCCAATGAGTCAATTCTTTGCATGAGGTGGCCAAAGTACTGGAGTTTCAGCTTTAACATCATTCCTTCCAAAGAAATCCCAGGGCTGATCTCCTTCAGAATGGACTGGTTGGATCTCCTCGAAGTCCAAGGGATTCTCAAGAGTCTTCTCCAACACCACAGTTCAAAAACATCAATTCTTTGGTGCTCAGCCTTCTTCACAGTCCAACTCTCACATCCATACATGACCACAGGAAAAACCATAGCCTTGACTAGATGGACCTTTGTTGGCAAAGTAATGTCTCTGCTTTTGAATATGCTGGTTGGTCATAACTTTCCTTCCAAGGAGTAAGCGTCTTTTAATTTCATGGCTGCAGTCATCATCTGCAGTGATTTTGGAGCCCAGAAAAATAAAGTCTGACACTGTTTCCACTGTTTCCGCATCTATTTCCCATGAAGTGATGGGACAGGATGCCATGATCTTCGTTTTCTGAATGTTGAGCTTTAAGCCAACTTTTTCACTCTCCACTTGCACTTTCATCAAGAGGCTTTTGAGTTCCTCTTCACTTTCTGCCATAAGGGTGGTGTCATCTGCTGGTGATTAGAAAAAAGAGGACAAGAAGGAAACAAAGTATGCTTTGGAGGGAAAGCAAATGGACTCAATACAGGTCCTATATGTTTGAGGTCATGGGAAGGAGAAGGATGGCAAAATGATAAAGATGAAGGACAGAGGATTTGTTAGCAAAACTAGGGATGTGAGGAGGAGATGTATATTTTTAAAACTCAATTTCATTTTTTAACCTTTACTTGATTTTTTAAAAACCTTTTTATGATGAGAAATTTTAAATGGATGCCAAAGTAAAGATAATTATGTGCATGACTCCTTGCATAAACATCACCAGCTTCAACTCATGCCTCATTTTGTTTCATCTATAACCCCCAGTACCTTTCCTGTCAGAGGATTTAAAGGAAAAATCTTACATGTCACATAATTTCATACATAAATATTTTAGTGTGCATCTCAAAATGATGTTTTGAGATGTCTTCAATACTGTTAATTGCACATAAAATTTAGCATCAAGTTCATAATATTATCACTCAGCATTCAAGTTTCCCTGATTATACTATAATGTTTCCCAGCTTTTTTGAATAAGATTCAACATATTTTCCACACAGTTGATATATCTCTTAAGTCTCTTAAACTATAAATGTCCCATACATTTCTCTCTTTAAAAAAAAAAAAGCAGTTTATCTATTTTAAAAAGTGAGTGAGTATTAGGGTAAAATGATGATTTGGTATTGCTTATACTGTGTCAGGGAGAAGGCAATGGCAACCCACTCCAGTACTCTTGCCTGGAGAATCCCATGGATAGAGGATTAGGCTGGTAGGCTGCAGTCCATGGGGTCACTAAGAGTCGGGCACGACTGAGCGACTTCATTTTCACTTTTCACTTTCATGCATTGGAGAAGGAAACGGCAACCTACTCCAGTATTTTGCCTGGAGAATCCCAGGGACAGAGGAGCCTGGTGGGCTGCTGTCTATGGGGTCGCACAGAGTCGGACACGACAGAAGCGACTTAGCAGCAGCAGCAGCATACTGTGTCAAGGAGAAGGCAATGGCACCCCACTCCAGTATTCCTGCCTGGAAAATCCCATGGATGGAGGAGCCTGGTGGGCTTCAGTCCATGGGGTCACTAAGAGTTGGATATGACTGAGTGACTTCATTTTCACTTTTCACTTTCATGCATTGGGGAAGGAAATGGCTACCCACTCCAGTGTTCTTGCCTGGAGAATCCCAGGGATGGGGGAGCCTGGTGGGTTGCCGTCTATGGGGTCGCACAGAGTTGGACACGACTGAAGCGACTTAGCAGCAGCAGCAGATACTGTGTCAGAGGTGCCCGTTGACCATCCAGGTAGAACTACTGTGAAAAAAGTTGACATGGTGGGTCAGGAGCTGGGGTCAAGATGAATTATATTGATTTGGTACATATTTGAGCATTGGTTTATAGTAGAGTCATAGGAACAGATGAGTCACCTCCTGAGAGGCCACAGGGCAAGAAGAGGACCGGATCAAGAGCTGGGCATGGGAAGAACAAGGACAGCAGGGCCAGAACAAACCAACAGAGGAAACTTCTCCAAGAGATGTTGTCAACAGTGCCCGTCCATGAGCCAGGACTAAGGGAGATGAGTGACCAGTGAATTCAAGTGAGTGCTTACCCTGAGACCTCCAGCAGTCAGGAGGAGGGATAGCACACAACTGGAGGGAACTTAGATTTGTTTTGCTTTTAGAATAGTGGAAGAAATAGCCAGTTGAGAAGGAGAGACTTATGGCCTCTCCCTGGAGTGGGAGAAACAGTGGAGATGGGAAAGAGTCATCAAAGGAAAAAGGCTTTGGAGGTTCTGCTTGCCATGGAAGCAAAGACACATGTAGTGAAGTTGACCTTGGGAAGGTGGAAGGGTCTGTGCTCTCTGAGTGTGGAGGGAAGTGAGACAGGCTGGATGAAGAAACAAAATGCCTGGGAATAGAGAGGAAGGGAAGCTGAAGGAGCCCATATGGAGTGGCCTTCATGTCCCAAGAGATGAGAAAAGTTGGGGGGCAAAGAACAATAAATAGTGCGTTTTCTTGCTAACCTGTTCTCTATTGCTAACCTTATAATTAATACCAACACAAAGGACAAAGAAGTATGGAGTTAGTATGTGTCCAAATATTTAACTTAAAAAACTACCTCATAGCTGTGTATTCAACCTATCTCACTTTGGTGCTCATGTTGAAGGGAATTCAGCTTGTGCAAACTCCATTGCTCTTCTAAAACTTTCCACTCTTTGATACATGATCTGCTTGACTCTGGTAAATTTTGAAACATGAAGCGTATCTCACTATCTGAACACTCACTAAAGAGGAGAAGACTATTGTTATGAGCTGAATTGTGTCTCTTATCCCCTGAAATTTGTGACCCCAGTAACTCAGAATGTGACTGTATTTGGAGATAGAATCTTGTTTTATCCATCTATTTATTTATGGCCGCACTGAGTCTGTTGCTGTGCAGTCTTTCTCCAGTTGCTGTACCCGGGCTCCCCATTGTAGTAGCTTCTCTTGTGGAGCGCCAGCTCTAGGGCGCACGGGCTTCAGTAGTTGTTGCATTCAGGCTTAGTTGCCTTGTGGCAATGTGGAATCTTCCTGGAACAGGGATTGAACCCTTTTCCCCTACATTGGCAGGCAGATACTTAACCAGTGGACCAGCAGGAAAGTCCTGGAGTTAGAATCTTTAAGAGGTGATTCAAGTAAAATGAGATCATATAGGTAGGTCCTAATCCAATATGACTGGTGTCCTTATAAGAAGAGAAGACTGGGGATGCAGAAACACAGAGGGAAGAGCATGTGAGGGCACATGGAGAAGACAGTCATTTACAAGCCAAGGAGCGAAGCCCTTGGAGGAAACCAGCCCTGAGATACCTTGACTTTGGACTTCTAGTCAGCAGAATTTTGAGGAATAAATTTCTATTGTTCAAGCCATCCAGTCTGTGGTACTTTGTTATGGCAGCCCTGGCAAACTAATGCAAGTACCCTCCTGTGAAAGTCATTTGCACCCTGCAGACATTGGAATATGGCTCCCTATAGTAACAGCCACAGCTGCAGAGCATAAACAATCATGGCCTCAGGTAGCACTCCAGTGGAGAGCACAGAATCGTCCCTACAGGCTGAATAAATGCCCTTTCTGAAGTCAGCACAGTTTTCTCTGGAGAACTCATCAGAGCAAAGAGGGTGTATTTAATAAAGGCTGATTCGATGTGAAAAAGAACTAAAAGGAAATTGATGTATTTTGAGAAATGAACTTGGATTTTGGACAGCCAATAAGTAAAAAGCTATTTAATGCAGCATTTTGGGTTTTTTTTAACTTAACAAATAATCATTAAAATCTTTCAAATTTACCAGATGATTATCAAGCCTGCAGAGCATTGCTTTTCTTTAACATGTGCAAAATCTAGTCATAAGACCTTGTTTTCCTCCTTTGTACTGCTAATTCCTAAGGTTTATCAGTTCGGTTCAGTTCAGTCGATCAGTCGTGTCCGACTCTTTGCGACCCCATGAATAGCAGCACGCCAGGCCTCCCTGTCCATCACCAACTCCTGGAGTTCACTCAAACTCACATCCATCGAGTCAGTGATGCCATCCCAGCCATCTTATCCTCTGTCGTCTCCTTCTCCTGCCCCAATCCCTCCCAGCATCAGAGTCTTTTCCAATGAGTCAACTCTTCGCATGAGGTGGCCAAAGTACTGGAGTTTCAGCTTTAGCATCATTCCCTCCAAAGAAATCCCAGGGCTGATCTCCTTCAGAATGGACTGGTTGGATCTCCTTGCACTCCAAGGGACTCTCTAGAGTCTTCTCCAACACCACAGTTCAAAAGCATCAGTTCTTCGGCACTCGGCTTTCTTCACAGTCCAACTCTCACATCCATACATGACCACTGGAAAAACCATAGCCTTGACTAGATGGACCTTTGTTGGCAAAGTAATGTCTCTGCTTTTCAATATGCTATCTAGGTTGGTCATAACTTTCCTTCCAAGGAGTAAGCATCTTTTAACTTCATGGCTGCAGTCACCATCTGCAGTGATTTTGGAGCCCCCAAAAATAAAGTCTGGCACTGTTTCCACTGTTTCCCCATCTATTTCCCATGAAGTGATGGGACCAGATGCCATGATCTTCATTTTCTGAATGTTGAGTTTTATAGTTTCCCCCAATTAGTCTCCTTATTCTCTTCAGACTACATTTTTTCCCACAAGAGATAATTGATAAGGAATGGAAACAAGATAGGGAAAGCATGTGGAGAATTGCAGTGGACCAAATTGGGAAACTCAGCAGTGGCCACAGGACTAGAAAAGGTCAGTTTTCATTCCAATCCCAAAGAAAGACAATTCCAAAGAATGCTCAAACTACCGCACAATTGCACTCATCTCACATGCTAGTAGAGTAATGTTCAAAATTCTCCAAGCCAGGCTTCAGCAATATGTGAACCGTGAACTTCCAGATGTTCAAGCTGGTTTTAGAAAAGGCAGAGGAACCAGAGATCAAATTGCCAACATCCGCTGGATCATTGGAAAAAGGAAGAGAGTTCCAGAAAAACATCTATTTCTGCTCTATTGACTATGCCAAAGCCTTTGACTGTGTGGATCACAAGAAACTGTGGAAAATTCTGAAAGAGATGGGAATATCAGACCACCTGACCTGCCTCTTGAGAAACCTATATGCAGGTCAGGAAGCAACAGTTAGAACTGGATATGGAACAACAGACTGGTTCCAAATAGGAAAAGGGGTACATCAAGGCTGTATATTATCACCCTGCTTGTTTAACTTATATGCAGAGACATCATGAGAAATGCTGGACTGGAAGAAGCACAAGCTGAAATCAAGATTGCCGGGAGAAATCTCAATAACCTCAGATATGCAGATGACAGCACCCTTATGGCAGAAAGTGAAGAGGAACTCAAAAGCCTCTTGGTGAAAGTGAAAGTGGAGAGTGAAAAAGTTGGCTTAAAGCTCAACATTCAGAAAATGAAGATCATGGCATCTGGTCCCATCACTTCATGGGAAATAGATGGATAAAAATAGTGGAAACAGTGTCAGACTTTATTTTTGGGGGCTCCAAAATCACTGCAAATGGTGATTGCAGCCATGAAATTAAAAGATGCTTACTCCTTGGAAGGAAAGTTATGACCAACCTAGATAGTATATTGAAAAACAGAGATATTACTTTCCCACAAAGTCCATCTAGTCAAGGCTATGGTTTTTCCAGTAGTCATGTATGGATGTGAGAGTTGGACTGTGAAGAAAGCTAAACACCAAAGAATTGATGCTTTTGAACTGTGGTGTTGGAGAAGACTCTCCAACCAGTCCATCGTAAAGGAGATCAGTCCTGGGTGTTCATTGGAAGGACTGATGCTGAAGCTGACACTCCAATACTTTGGCCACCTCATGTGAAGAGTTGACTCATTGGAAAAGACTCTGATGCTGGGAGGGATTGGGGGCAGGAGGAGAAGGGGACAACAGAGTATGAGATGGCTGGATGGCATCACTGACTCGATGGACATGAGTTTGAATGAACACCGGGAGTTGGTGATGGACAGGGAGGCCTGGTGTGCTGTGATTCATGGGGTCGCAAAGAGTCAGACACGACTCCTCGACTGAACTGAACTGAACTGAACTGAACTGAATACATTGCTGTGGTGGAGGAGGTGGGAGATTATGTGATTATCTTAATAGGGGCTCTTGAATCAGAAAAAGGAATTTGCCAAATGGCAAGGGCAAGAATTAGGATTAATTAAACTGAAAAGAAATGAATCTTGGTCTGGTATCTTCTGTTGTTTGCCTTAAATAGACTTTGTCCTCTGATCAGTGGACTCATTCTACTTGAGATTGATAAGATTGCAGTAGGATCTTTAGGGTATGATAGCACTGGGTATGCTATCAATTGTCTGACATGCATGACTAATTCACTTTGGTGGTTGCCAAGTATCCTAGATGAGAGTAGAAGGTCACACAAGGCTCTAGTGAAGCCCTGTGCCCCCAGGGATGTTTAAGCATTTTCTTGACTGGTGAGTCCTAAACCTAGTGAAATGCCTCACTCGGATTAGTTTTCTTCTGTAGAGAAACATAACACTGTCCTTCATGTATATAGAGAAGGTAATAGAGCTGATAGGCCCCTTGGGATTCAGTTATAGAGACTGGGGACAGTCTAGATCGGTATGTCCTCTGAGCAAGCTTGTTTAAAAGGAGACAAAAACCAACTATTGTTAACTCTCTATTATTTAAAGCAGCACTATTCTTAACATCTTTTTGCTGCACTGTCTTCAGTTTATGCTGATATTGATCTCCTTTGGTGCTGTTTTAAAAGCTTCGTAGGGATAGTATTAACAAGAAACAAATTGATGCTTATGAACTGTGGTGTTGGAGAAGACTCTTGAGAGTCCCTTGGACAACAAAGAGATCCAGTGAGTCCATCCTAAAGGAAATCAATCCTGAATGTTCATTGGAAGGACTGATGTTGAAGCTGAAATTCCAATACTTTGGCCACCTGATGCAAAGAGCTGACTCATTAGAAAAGACCCTGATGCTGGGAAAGATTGAAAGTGGGAGGAGAAGGGGACGATAGAGGATGAGATAGTTGGATGGCATCACCATCTCAATGGACATGAGTTTGAGTAAACTCCGGGAGTTGGCGATGGACAGGGAAGCCTGGCGTGGTGCAGTCCATGGGGTTGCAAAGAATTGGACACGTCTGAGCAGCTGAACTAAACTGAACTGAATTCTTGGACAGATGTGACATCAACAGACTTAAGTCATGGGAAAAGTGTGTGGGTGATTTGGCATTGAGGAGGCCAGACATATTAGTTTAGCCAAAGCAACTTCACATAGAATCATGAGAAATGTGAAGAAGTGCTCCGTCCTCGCATCTTTTAGTCTGGTGTTCTGTTAGCCAGCTTCTGTAAATTGTAGGAGAAAGGCAAGACCTAATGCTTTATAAAGGGTGTGCCATAGTTTATCTTCTGGGTGTCTATTTCCCAGAGGGATGGTAAGCCATAAAGCTAGTAGTAAAACAGTAAAACTGGGGCACTGCCCTGCCTTGCTGAGACCAGAGGGGATAGTTCCCATTTTAGCCTGTAGCAAGCTATTACTCATCAGCTAGTTCCCATGCAAGCCTCCATCCAAAAAATAAAATAAAAACACAAAGCAAAAAGCTCAAAATAGAGTCTCATAGCCAGAAGACACACTCTACTCAGCAAGTGCAAGTGAGGGAGGGGGCAGGGTTCCAACTCGAGCTTACCACTTGGCCACCCTAAAATGTGCCCAGTGACCTCCTTTTACTTCCTAGGTCCTTTGAACTTGCAGCTTCCTTGAAAGTAATCCCTTGCAATAGCAGCCTTCTCTTTGAGTCTTGTTTTGGGCTCTTGTTTCTGATTTTCCCCAGAGATCTGATCTTGTCTACTTTTTGTTTTTCAAGTATTCTTCAGAATTTTTGATCCCTTTATTATTGTCTAGTGCTGTTAATAATTTATTCTTTTCAGAAATACATTTTTTTTCCTCTTTCCTGGAGGTTGGAAGGCATAGGGAAGTTTGCCATCTTGATCCAACGAAAGATGCAAATTTATTTTTGAGAGGAAATTAGAGTTTACAGGAAAAATCCAGCTATTTACACTAGGTGATAAGTATCATCTTACCCATGAGTGCTGGATATTTAAATGACTTAAACAAATATTTTAGAAAATGATTTTCTAGGAAAGCATTTATACCAAGGTTGTAAAGATCACAGTTACTAAAATTATGAGATTATTTTCATATTGTATTATTATAAAGAGGCTTCCCTGTTTATATGGAATTAAAATTCTTTCATGTTAAGGCAGAGGGAAAGTTTATTTATAAAACAGAGGGACTAGCATTGTATTAAGTTTACCAAACAGGTGCTTACATAAATATTCTTACATTTTCCCGTCTACTCTAGTTAGATGTTCCATATTACTTTGCAGCTGGTTTTTCTATACTTGCTCCATGCTGAAAGTTTTAGCTGGTAACCACTCTAGAATGTAAGAAGTAGCAAGCTCTTTATTGTTAAATATACACATACACATGTCCATTTGACTCTTTATTATACTTCAAAATTTAGAATTAAAGCAGTTTAAATACTGTGGGTACAATAATAATTGACTGTTCTAGTGGGCAGAATATCAGTAAAGATGTTTTAGTTAAACTGAACATTTCTGTCAATCAACTGTCAATCAGATTTAACAACAGCAGGATATGCATTCTTCTCAAGCTCACATGGAACATTCTCAAAGATAGACTACATTCTAGTAATTAATACAGATAAAACATAACTCAACAAATATGAATGTATAGAAATCATGCAAAGTATGTTTTTAGACCACAATGAAATTAAACTAAAAATTAATTACAGAAAGAAAGCTGGGAAATCCCCACTATTTGGAGATTAAACAACAGACTTCTGAAAAATACTGTGGGTTATAGAAGGCTCTAGAGAAATATAAATGTTCTTTTAGCAGAATAAAAAATGAAAATACAAGTTGTCAAAATTGTGAAATGCAGCAAAAGCAGTGCTTAAAGGGAATTTCATAGCTTTGAATGCATATATTAGATAAGAAAGATCTATAATCAGTAATCTAAGCTTCCACCTTGAGAAACTAGACAAAGAATAGTAATATAAACCTAAAGCAAGAAGAAGAAAATAAATGATAAAAAATTAGAGCATAAATCAATGAAATTGAAAATAGGAACTTAACATAGAAAATTAACAAAATCAAAGCTGGTTCTTTGAAAAGATAACACTGATAAACCTCTAGCCAGATAGCCAAGAAAAAAAGAAACAAGACACAAATTATTACTATCCAAAATGAAAGAGAGGCCATGACTATTACTATTAATCCCATGGACATTAAAAAGTTCTGTTTATCTGATGGAAACCTGAATAAAACACATACATTAAGTTCATACATGTAGGTAAAATATAAGGTATGAAAGAATTTTCACCAAAATCTATAAAATGGTTGGGGTGGGAAGGACCGGGGATAGAGCTTGAACTTAGATTTTAGTCATCATTTTTTTTTTTCTTCTACCAAAAGAAGATTTCTTGTGCAATTAAAAAACATTTTCCAAAAAAAAGTTGAAACCCTGGAGAACCATCTAATCAACAATACACAAGGCAAAAATAAATGTCAACCAGGTTTTAAACCAGTCCTTCATCCAATATTCTTCTTCATGACATTGTCGAAATAACTAACTGTAGTCCTGTGTCACAGAGGCTTGGAAAGCAAACACCAACTGGAGGACTATGCAACTTCTTGCCACAATATTTCTCCTGTGTGTTAGTCTGTTCCCGCAGTCCTTCCCTTGGCTCCTTTTCCTGCAGTTTCTCTGCATGGATTTTTTTTTCCGCCTCATCCTCCTGGTAGCTACTTTATGTCAGTCTTTCTCCCTCCCCCCTCTGGCTGCCTGCCTCTCTTAATTCCTCCTTTCTGAATACTTATAACCACATTCCTGAGTTAAAAAGCAAAACTCTTCATCGTTCTTTGTTGAGGGAGGGTCAGGAGAGGAAGTATTTTCATTCTTGGTTAAATTCAGGTCTTTGACTGTTGATGAGTTCTTTCCTGAAAAGGTAACAGTGTTTTCTTCTTCCTGTTCCCATGCACAATCATTGTGCTTGCGGTGGTTTTGTATCTCCTTCTACATGACATACACAAGTGTTGATGGAAAACTGCCTTTATCAGTAAAGAACTGCCAGCTGGTGCCTGAGTGCTTAGACTGACTATTGCTCTTGAATTGAGTGCTGAAAACTTGATAATAAAACCCAAATCACAGAAGCATAAACACAGCTGCTTATGCCTATAAAGTAAGTGGCTTACAAGGGAAAGCATAATCAGTAGAATCCAGTGTTTAGTCAATTACATTAACAGCAGACAAATAGAAATCATATGTATTTGACAGGAGGCCATTTTAAGAAACTGTATTTGTATGCTGCAAATGTAATGTGACATCTTACAAGAAATGTGATCCATTATTCATGAACTTGAAGAAAATACAAAGAACTATCCTGAAAAAACAGAAAATTTAAATTCTGTTAAAAATATATGAGGGTTTTTCTTATTGAAATATAGTTTATATACAATATTATTTTTTACATGTATGAAATATGATCCACTATTTTCAAAGGTTATACTCCATTTATAGTTATTATACTGGCTCTATTTTCTGTGTTTACAATACATCCTTATAATTTATCTATTTTATACATAGTAGTTTATATATTTATACAAACTTAGTCCCCTACTCTTATATTGCCCCTCTCCACTTCCTTCTCCCCATTGGTAACCACTAGTTTGCTGTCTGTGAGTCTGCTTCTTTTTTGTTGTAGTCAAAAATGTGAGGATTTTATTTCTTAAATTGATTCAGAGGTTTATTGTTTAAGTGATTATAACCAGAAATTTAATGTCTCTTAGGTATGCCAGCAGTATTATTCCAGAAAACACTGTATTTGGGGGAGCACCAAGGCTTTAAGAAACACAATCAAAATCAGAACTTGAACTGTGTTGGAGAAGGGCCATAGCAAATAGACCCAGCAGAAGGTGGGAGATGATGAAGGAAGTTCCCTCAAAGGATAATGGAAGGTAATCCATGAAGGCAGCTGGACCAGCAGGGGAAATCTCATGTGAGTACATGGTCAGAGGTCAAGTCAGAAAGCTAAAAAAAGGCCCATTGCTGGCTTATTGGTGGGGTTTTGGCCCTTGGGGTCAGAACACACACACACAAATCACTGATGAAATTGAAAAAGAATCTGGAAAGACCCCTATACTGGGACTTGGGTACAAAGATGCTGTTACTGGAGTTGGAGATCAGGCTGGAACATGGTACCAGGACCATTTTTAGGATGTCCAGACCTAAGGTACAGTGGCGGTCATTTGTTTCTTAAATTCTACTGATTAAGGACTGTTGGGAGAGCCTGGAGTGGGGCTGAGTCTTCAGGTTCCAGGTACATTGTCATAATTATAACTTCTGTGGGGTGTGGGACTGCCAGTTGCAAATGAAATTTCACTAATCTGGTATAACTGCAGTCGTGATAAATCGTTGAAGGATAAAGGTCCAGTTTCTGAAAAACTAGTAATGGCAAATTTCACAAGGCATTTTTGAAAGGCTTCCTAGATTTCAATTATTATAGGACTGGAAGTCCTTCAGGTATCTGTTAATAAATGATAGATAATAATAAGTAAATGGATAATAATAGATAATAATAAGTGGGTAAGGTGCATGGTTGTATAATTAGCAGAGATTCCCTAAAACTGTGCTTGAGTCAATTGCATTTGAAACACCTACTGGTGCTTTGAGAAACTCCCAGGCTTGCAGACAGCCTAAGGAATCAGTATCTGAAAGAAAGCCTAGAAATCTGAAGGTTCTCCAAAGTCCCCAGAGAACTAAAGACATCTCTCCTTAGAGCCCTGTCAAGTTTATTACTCATAACATTTCATCTGCTCCAAACAATTTGGAAGTTTGAAGAATTTATTCTCACAAATAGTTTAGGCATTCCTTTCCCAATAGTATCCTATAAAAACATAAATACATCTTATTATATCACAATGTGTATATCCCGATATATCATCTTTAGCTCAGTGCTTCCCAGAATTATCATGAATTCCAATTTAGTAAGTCTAAATTAGTGAACTCTTAATTCCAGAAAATCATCCCCTTAAAATCCTCCTATTCCTCTGCAGTTGCACTATCCACCCCTGGGATACATCTTTCCATGGCAACAATGTCCTTGAACAATCCCAACTGTGTCTTTTTTTGGTGTGTACTTTATTCTTCACTATCTTTCTGGTCATGTGGAAGTAGTTTTGGTCTGGTATTGATGGGAAGTGAGGAGAAGCCTTAATCCACTTTATCAGAAGGCAAGGATTCTACGTGCAGTCAGATTATTGTTCCAGCTACAGGTGAAGACATAGGTACTTGACTTTGCCGTCTGAGTACACTTCCTACCCCTAGCCCTCTGAGCAAGTCTCTCTGTCCAGCTGACAGCTACAAATGTTTTCTAAGTCTGTTCACAACCCCTGGTGATCCCAGACTCCTGCATGGGGAGTCAGAAGACTGAAGTCTTGGTTTTGCCTCCAGGACTAGCCAACTGCATGGTTTTACACAAATAGCATCATTTCTCTGGGCTTTGTTTTCTTCTAGTGGTAGGATCAAGGGTTTGAATCATGATTTCATTTTCTATTTGTGTAATCTGGGGCAAGTTATTGAATACCTAGGGCCTCAATCTCCTCACTTATAAAGCAGAGATAATAAAAGAGCCCACCTTAGAGTAGTTGTGGCAGTTTGCTCAGATGGTGCCTGAAAGTGAAAAGTGCAAGTGTTATTCACTCAGTCTTGTCTGACTGACTGCAACCCCATGGACTGTAGCCCGCCAGGTTCCTCTGTCCTCCACTTTCTCCTGGAGTTTGCTCAAACTCATGTCCACTGAGTCAGTGATGCTTATCTAACCATCTCCTCCTACACACACACACACACACACACACTCTTCTTCAGATTCTTTTCCCTTATAGTTATTACAAAGTATTAACTGAGCTCCCTGTGCTATACAGTACATCCTTGTTGGTTATCTATATGTAGTAGTGTGTGTATATGTTAATCCAGGCTTCCCAGGTGACACAATGGGAATTGTAAGGAATCTGCCTACCAGTGCAGGAGATACTGGAGGTATGAGTTTGATCCTTGGTCAGGAGGAGCCCTTGGAGAAGGAAATGACAACCCACTCCAGTATTTCTGCCTGGAAAAATCCATGGACAGACGAGTCTGGCAGGCTACAGTCCATGGGTTTGAAAAGAGTCAGACACGACTGAGCATGCACGCACACATATTAACCCCACCTACTAATTCTTCCCTCACCCCACCTCCTACATTTCCCTTTTAGCAACCATAAGTTTTATATGTCTACAAGTCTCTTTCTGTTCTATAAATAAGTTCACTTTTATCATTTTTCTAGATTCCACATATAAGCCGTATCATATGATATTTGTCTTCATCCATGTTGTTGTAAATGGCATTATTTTGTTCTTTTTAATGGCTGAGTAATATTTCATTGGGCTTCCCAGGTGGCTCAGTGGTAATGAATGTGCCTGAAATGCAGGAGACATAGGTTTGATCCCAGGAAGATCCTCTGGAGAAGGAAATGGCAACAAACTCCTGTATTCTTGCCTGGGAAATCCCATAGACAGAGGAGCCTGGTAGGCTACAGTCCATGGGGTCACAAAGGAGTTGGACATGATTTAATGACTAAACAATATTTCATTGTATATATACACCACATCTTCTTTATCCATTTATCTGTTGATGGACATTTAGGTTGCTTTCATGTCTTGACTATTATAAATAGTGCTGCAATGAACATTGGTGTACATGTATCTTCAAATATTGGTTTTCTCTGGATATATGCTCAGGATTCACTTACTAGTTTTTAAGTGAAATCAGGACTTTTTAAAACAAAATGTTTTTAGGAAGTTCCCCTGTGATCTTGTTGCAGACAACAATTTGAGACCCACTAGCTGAAGAGGTGAGGAAGGAGTGAGATAGTGTGCCAGAAACAACCAGAGAGACTGGGCGATGGCAGGGCCTTTGAGCACCAACTCAGGACTGACTGAGCGCCATGCCCACTCTGTAGTTTTAATCCCTTCTTTTTCAGGTGGGAATTTTCCATCTTTGGTGAGATCTAGCCTGAAAACAACAGTCAGAGAAAGTAATAATGTGGGAATTTCCACTTGATTCCCATAAAATGTAAACTGAGAATGGCTAAAAAAAAAATTAGGACAGGTATGGCTCTTAATATTGGTACCTAGTAACAGCCCAATATCCCAAGCACCAGGGCTGGTCTTCGCCCTCTTTCTGGTGTGGGTTGTCCACCACAGGTGGGAAATGCAAACTT
This sequence comes from Bos indicus, assembly GCF_029378745.1. Classification (NCBI taxonomy): domain Eukaryota; kingdom Metazoa; phylum Chordata; class Mammalia; order Artiodactyla; family Bovidae; genus Bos; species Bos indicus. The sequence goes on along the minus strand of NC_091763.1, from coordinate 56,003,258 downwards.
TGATTGATGTGTGAATCCTTTAGGTTGCTTCTCACACCTGATCTGCAATCATTGTGACACGTTGACTTGGTTCATGTGGTTCAACTTCATAGGAATATTCCACATTTCCTTGAGCTCATACCGATGCTAAAGAAAAGGTTATGTTGTATTGTGAGAAAGCCAGCCAGACTGCGTGGTCTTCTGAGATGGTTCTTTGTTTCTGTGCTGTAATGATTGCGGTCACTGGTTGTGATACAGTGAGTGTGTGATTAATAAAACATGCAAAGCCTAATGATCTCTGGCTGTCTAAGCTAAGAGAAGAGAATCATAGAACTGAGAAATTCACAACTCTCATTCTTGATAACATGCTATAGAGCACCATCAGATCAGATCAGTTGCTCAGTTGTGTCCGACTCTTTGCGACTCCATGAATCACAGCACGCCAGGCCTCCCTGTCCATCACCAACTCCCGGAGTTTACCCAAACTCACGTCCATCGAGTCAGCGATGCCATCCAGCCATCTCATCCTCTGTCATCCCCTTCTCTTCCTGCCCCCAATCCCTCCCAGCATCAGAGTATTTTCCAATGAGTCAACTCTTTGCATGAGGTGGCCAAAGTACTGGAGTTTCAGCTTTAGCATCATTCCTTCCAAAGACATCTCAGGGCTGATCTCCTTCAGAATGGACTGGTTGGATCTCCTTGCAGTCCAAGGGACTCTCAAGAGTCTTCTCCAACACCACAGTTCAAAAGCATCAATTCTTCGGCGCTCAGCCTTCTTCACAGTCCAGCTCTCAGCATTTGTTATTTGTGTCTCCTGTCCCCAGTGGCCACAATCGACAGTTTAGAAAACTGTGGAAAGATTACCCACAAAACCCTAAAGTTAAAAAGTCCAAAGGCATAGCCTACGAAAGGTGAATGAAACTTCTACTCACATACTGATTGCTTTCTGACCAAATTCTATGTAACACAGAGCTCCAATTTAATAAAAAAAGAGAGTCTCATAGTGGGGGTCCATTTTTGGCAGTATTATGGGTCAGATATTCTGAAAAGCTACCCTGCTGAAATGCACATAGATCCCGAACAATGAATATATAGTTTAAAAATGACTGAGTTTGCAAGGAAGTAAATTCTGAAGAGCAAAAGAAAAAACTGTGAGCTGAAATCAAGGCTGTAAGTAAATAAAAGCCAGCCCGTCCTGGAGCAGTGTGTGGGCTCAGTAGCTGCCGCTCGTGGGCTCCAGAGCATATGGGCTTCAGTGGTTGTGGCACTTGGGCTTAGTTGCTCCTTGGCATGTGGGATCTTCCTGGTCCTCGGACGTAACCCATGTCCCCTGCATTGGCAGCCAGGTTCTTAACCACTGGACCTCAAGGGAAGTCCAAGAAAGCAAATTCATGTTTGTTTGAGTGCAAGTCTGCAAACACAACAAACAGTAGTTTAGAGCACATGAAATTCAGATAATGGGACTTTCCAATATTGACAATAAAATAGCTACCTAAAGAAATAAAAGATATAATAAAAAGAGGGAGAATGCAAAAAAGAATATTGGCAAACAGAATGCAATACTACATTATGAAACTCATGTGTCATAACCACATGAGATTTATTTCCATGAATGCAGAGTTGATTTAGCTTTTTATATTTAGTAATAGATTTACCATATTAATAGTTGGAGGTGGAGGCACACTTTTTAAAGTTTTATCAAGATATAATTAACCTGCAATAAGTAGTACATATTTTAAGTTTACAATTTAGTAAGTTTTGACATGTGTATACACTCATGAAATCAGTACCAAAGTCAGGATAATGAAGATATCCATCACCCACGAAAGTTTCCTTCTGCCATGTTGTTATCCTTTTCTCCCTTCCTGCTTGTGGGTTCCCTCCCTCAAGTAACCTCAAGTAGTCCTTGTGTAACCACTGATGTATTTCCTGTCACTGTAGCTTAGTTTACATTGTGTAGAACTTGATGTAAGTAGAAACACAGTGAGTGCTCTTAAGTTTCCTGGCTTCCACTCAGCATGATTATCAGCATGATTATCAGCATGATTATCACACATTCATGTGTGTGTCAGTGATTCATTCCTATTTATTTCTGAATGTTGTTCCAGGGGTTGGTTCACTTTAGAAAATTAGTGGTAGGTCCTCTCTAGTGGAGTGGGTTTTACCTGCTGCAGGCTCACAGGCAATGGAAGAGCAAGAAAGCCCTCCACTTGCTTCTTGAGACGTGGCTCAACAGTCTGTGTGAATTCAGAAGCACCAATAACCCTTAAGTTTGGATCATCTCCTTGGAGTGAGTAGAGCTCGTATGGGAAGTGGTCTGTGGCTCTAACTTGTCCTGGTCTGTGTTTGCAGTAAGCCAGGAAGAGCTGTGCTTCTCGGTGTTTCCACTGGTGGGCATGTTGGGGGATTTCGCCACATCAGCTGGATTTTCTTCTTGATTCCTTCTGAAGAGCCAAAATGAAAAAGCTTGGTCAGTCAACTCTGGACAGATCCCCTCCCAACTTCATCATGGGAACTCAGAAGGAAAGTAACCCAGCTTTTTTGCTGCAGATTGTGTTATAGGGTAGGAGGAAGGAGAGAAAAGAGTTTTGAAATGGGTCACAATGATTGGTACCCATCTACCCACTAGCATGCTTATCCTTCCTTCTATTTCTTATAAAATGTTCATTCGGGGGAGGAGGATACAGAACAGAAAGCAAGAAAAGAGTTCAGGAGAACTCACAACTCTTCAAAGATAAAGGAGCCTGTAGGTATGCAGCAATTTCCTCAATCATCTTTTATATTGAGTCAGCCAAAAAGTTCATTTGAACTTTGCAAACATGAAAAAAACTTGATGGAACTTTTTGGTCAACCCAATACTAAGGTGCAGACAGTCCCAAACAGGCCTACAGGAAGGCAGGACCAGAGAAACTGCCACAGGGCCTCCGTAAAGACTGTAGATTTGAGAGAGGGAGTCAGAACCATGCAGAGGTGAATCCAGTGATCGGCCTGTTCTGATATTCCAGGAAGCATTGAGAAGAGCCAAGACAAACTGAGGGTCAGGACAGACTCTGAGTAGGTGTAGGGAATTACAAAGTGTAGAACAGGAGACAGGGAACTAGCATCTGACTGTTAGGAAAAGTAAGAATGACTGATAATGGAAAAAGTAAATCAACGATTTTCAGAATTGAGATGTGTATTAGCCAAGGTCATCGGCCTTGTCAGCTCTTGCAACGAACTCCCTTCCAGCACTGGTTCCTGGAAATAGTTCTCAGTTAGGCTGTCTCAGGCAAACTGGCACGGCTGCTAGGGGAATGTGGTAGTGGAAGGAAAATTTACTTTCTTAGTGATCTTCCCCAAAAAGCAATTACGTGCTTAAAGAAGTTTTTTTAAAGAAGTTTTTTGAATGGTGGCTCTTCTAGTGTCTTAAAAATTATTTTATTTATATATAGAATTCCTGCTTAGGAACCAATGTAACCTATTTTTGAAAGTACAGTAGTCCTTGTTTAGCCACAGTTTTGCTTTGTATGATTTCAGTTACCCATGGTCAATCATGGTCCAAAAGTATTCAGTTCAGTTCAGTCACTCAATCATGCAGACGCCACGGACTGCAGCATGCCAGGCTTCCCTGTCCATCACCAAGTCCCAGAGCTTGCTCAAATTCATGTTCATTCAGTTGGTGATGCCATCCAACCATCTCATCCTCTGTCAACCCCTTCTCTTCCCACCTTCAATCTTTCCCAGCATCAGGGTCTTCTCCAGTCAGTCAGTTCTTCACATCAGGTGGCCAAAGTATTGAAGTTTCAGCATCAGTCTTTCCGATGGATATTCAGGACTGATTTCCTTCAGAATGGACTGGTTGGATCTCCTTGCAGTCCAAGGGACTCTCAAGAGTCTTCTCCAACACCACAGTTCAAAAGCATCAATTCTTTAGTGCTCAGCTTTCTTTTTAGTCCAACTCTCACATCCATACATGACTACTGGAAAAACCATAGCTTTGACTAGACAGACCTTTGTAGGCAAAAGGAATGTCTCTGCTTTTTAATATGCTGTCTAGGTTGGTCATACTTTCCTTCCAAGGAGCAAGCGTCTTTTAATTTCATGGCTGCAGTCAACATCTGCGGTGATTTTGGAGCCCCCCAAAATCAAGTCTCTCACTATTTCCATTGTTTCCCCATCTATTTGCCATGAAGTGGTGGGACCAGATGCCATGATCTTCGTTTTCTGAATGTTGAGCTTTAAGCCAACTTTTTTACTCTCCTCTTTGATTTTCACCAAGAGGCTCTTTAGTTCCTCTTCACTTTCTGCCATAAGGTGGTGTCATCAGCGTATCTGAGGTTATTGATATTTCTCCTGGCAATCTTGATTCCAGCTTGTGCTTTATCCAGCCTGGCATTTTGCATGATGTACTCTGCATATAAGTTAAATAATCAGGGTGACAATATATAGCCTTGACATACTCCTTTCCCAATTTGGAACCAGTCTGTTGTTGCATGTCTGGTTCTGACTATTGCTTCTTAACCTGCATAAAGATTTCTCAGAAGGAATGTCAGGTGGTCTGATATTCCCATCTCCTTTCCATAGTTTTTTGTGATCCACACAGTTTTCAAAGGTTTTGGAACAGTCAATAAAGCAGAAATAGATGTTTTTCTGGAACTCTCTTGCTTTTCGATGATCCAGAGGATGTTAGCATTTTGATCTCTGGCTCCTCTGCTTTTTCTAAATGCAGCTTGAACATCTGAAAGTTCAAGTTTCACATACTGTTGAAGCCTGGCTTGGAGAATTTTGAGCATTACTTTGCTAATTTGTGAGATGAGTGCTATAGCGTGTGAGATCAGTGAAAAAATATTACATGGGAAATTCCAGAAATAAACAATTCATAAATTTTAAGATGCATGCAATTCTCTCTCATCAACCTGCCCCATCCCACATGGGACGTGAATAACCCTTTTGTCTAGCATATCCTGCCCAGTAGTCATTTAGCACAATCTTGGTTATCAGATTGAGTCACGGTATTTCAGTGCTTGTGTTCAAGTAACCTTTATTTTACTTAATAATGGCCCCAGTGTCCAAGAGTAGTGATGCTGGCAACTTGAATGTGCCAAAGAGAAGCCAAAAAGTTCTTCCTTTAATTGAAAAGATACAAGTCTTCAACTAAAGAAAAAAAAATGTATACCAAGGTTTCAAAGACCTTTTATCTGTGATTTTGTGAAAAAGGAAAAAGGAATTCATGCTAGTTTGTTGGTGTACCTCAAACCACGTATTACAGTCATAATGCATGTTACATGCTTTGTTAAGATGGAACAGGTATTAAATGTGTACAAGATGTTTTGAAAGAAAGAGTGATCACATTCATGTAACTTTTATTACAGTGTATAATAGTTGTTCTATTAACCATTATTACAGTGTAGTAATTATTCTATTAGCTATTATTATTAATCTCTTACTGTGCCTGATTTATAAGTTAAACTTTATCATAGATATATGTGTATAGGAAAAAATATAGAGAGAGTTCAGTACTGTCTGCAGTTTCAGATATCTTCTGGGGGTCTTAGAATTTACCCCCAAGGATTAGGGGGCCTGCTGTAATAATCACTGTAATTTCAACATTACTATAGCCCCCACCCTGAGGATCTTTTTAATGCAGATAAACAGGAGCTATATCTGTAAGTAGTCACAGCAGCAATAGCAGCCAAAAATAATTTGGCTTCTGTGTATCACAGAGGCTGTTCTGAATGCTTTCCAAATGTTAATTTATTTCTCACAGCAGTCTTTTGAGGCAGGCATCATTATTCCCATTTTATAGAATGACCTGTTTGCGCGTCACTGGACTAACCACACTTTCATTAGACTAACAGGTTTTTTTTTTAAATTTTTTACTTATTTGTTTTTTAATTTTGGCTGTGGTGGGTCTCCAGTGCTTTCTCTAGTTATGGGGAATGTGGACTCTTCATTGCAGTGCACAGGCCTCTCATTGTGTGGATTCTCTTACTGTGGAGCACGGGCTTTAGGTGTGTACAGGCTTCAGTAGGTGTGGCACACGGGCTCAATAGTTGTGGTGCACAGGGGCTTAGCTGCTCCATGGCTTTGATCTTCCTGGACCAGGGATTTAAAAATTTGAACTCTTTTCATCTAATGATATAAAATCAGTTATGATGATAGCCCTATTTTTTCAATGAACTTCATTAACTAGAGATGTTTGGAGGGTCATGCATTGAGAAAAGTATCTTAAGCAGAATGTACATTTAATCTCCTCTTTTGAAAAGAAGTCATTTCAACTTGCTTATGAAAGAAGTAATGTTTAATTATTCTGGACACAGAGCAGAGTGTTCAGGTGTTGTTTTTGTTTTTTAACATAACTCTCAGTGACTTCTGGCTTCTCCATTTTGGTGACAATTTGCGCTGGTTACCTAATGCAATTTACATTCTGTTAAGCACAGAAGATAGAATAAACAAATTACACTTTTGAATTAATTGTTCTATAAGTCGAGTAATTCTAAAAATGAAACTGGTTCTAACCAGTTTGGTATTTATAAAATTTGCCGCTTTAGCAACTGTCATACTATGAAAAGATCTCATTTTATTAACTATTATTTTATTAAGGACAAATTAAGTATGAAATGTATGCTGAGTTATAAAGAGCATAGAAATGACTTCTTGGCTAAAAAATGTACCCTACCAGTCTGACTTGGGCCCAGCTGATAGCTGGAAAGGGTCAAGCATTAAATCTGTATCTTCCATCAATAATTCGGCATCATGTTCCATTTTATACTATAACCCATTTTCCTACATTTCCTTCCATCCACTGCTCTTGAAAGGAGGAGTGAAGAGAGGGAGATGAAGGGCTTAGTGTTCCTGTGGGGCTGGTCCAAACTGAAGACAGTAATGGGAGATACTAGGGGACTGGGCCTCACAGAGAATATGATGAGAAAGATTAAATGCTTTGGCAAGTGAGCTGGGCACAGTCCTTCATCTTGACTTTCCCACCCTTCAGCCTTCCTCTAGAGGAGCTCCATATTGTCCTGGCTTCTGATAGGATCCATGCTACATCCTGCTGATTGTCACATTTTTAATACCAACCCAAATCTCTCTTCTGAACTGCAATTGGATCTCACTGCCTGTTCAACACCTCCAACATGAATATCTCTGGAGGCATGGGTTGCAGCAGTGAACAAAAAAGCAAAAAAGAATCTATCATACTAGAACTTTTATTTATCCCCCCAAACAGAGGGGATATGGGTGTACCTATGGCTGATTCTTATTGACGTATGACAGAAAAACACAAAATTCTGTAAAGCAATTATCCTTCAATTAAAAAAGTAAATTAAAAAAATAAGAAAAAACTTTCTAGACAGAAATCATATACTTTAAACATGTCTAAGTCATTCAGTTGCACTGGCTAAAAATCACATCTCATTAGTTCTACATTTAAGGTGTTTTTCCTCTTCAGTGCCAACGCAATTATCCAAGAAAGCCATCATTTCTCTTCTAGGCACCTATAAAAGATTCCTAATAGTCCTCCTCCATCCACTTTTGTTCTCCCCATCACTAAGCCAAATGGTTACTTTATTTTCCAAGAGTGGTCCTTTAAAAGTGCAGGCTGATCATAGCAGTCCCTTACTTAAAAATATTTCAAATACAATTTGAATAAAATTCAGAGCCTACCAGACTCAGCATGACCTGGCCCCAGCTTCCTCTGTAGCTTTCTCCCCTTTATGCTCTAAGTTCCAGACACAGTGACATTCTATGAGTTCCTAATTATGCCAAAATCCTTTGTACTCTAGTGACACACTTCTTCCCTTTGTCTCTGTTAACTCCAAATTATTATCAGATCTCAGGTTAAGCATCATTTTTTGCTAGTCTACAATTCCTGCCAACTACTTGTCCCTTTATATGTACATTTGTAGCATTTTTTTTCATATGCTTGCCAGCATTGTAATTACTTATGCGATGATCTGTTTAATGTCTATCTTTACCATTAGGCTGTAGCTCCATTAAGGTAGGAACTTTATCCATCTTTTCCGCCACAGATTTTCCAGTGACAGTCACAGTGGGATAGTAGGCACTCATTGAATATGTGTTATATTTATTCAATGTAAGGAAAGGCTTCTATAAGCCAGTATTACAACACTAATAAGAGGTTATTATGGGAAAGGAAGGAATTGTACTAGAGTAATTATAAAAACTAATTTAAATAAAAATTTTATTTTCCAGATAAGAATAGTGAATAAATACAAAATGCTGCAGGGGAAAATGAGTGTTGATAGTGCATAACCGATAGGAACACGACATACATTGTAGCAGCCCCAGCCTGGATAGAATGAGAAGGGAAATGTCATGAAGGATGAGAAGTGACTTTTGTATTTATGAAAGGAACTGCAGACCGCATAGTGATTATAAATAGGACTTATAGGGACCTTCCTGCACCAGGTATTTTGGAAACTATGATCTGCATTCAGATATTCAGATGTGGTGGAATACAGTTGTTTAGGAGAATCCCAGGGATGGCGGAGCCTGGTGGGCTGCCATCTATGGGGTTGCACAGAGTTGGACACGACTGAAGCGACTTAGCAGCAGCAGCAGCAGCAGAGAGTAATATAAAATACTTGACTGGGGAGGGTAGGACTTTAGGCAGCTGGTATGTGGAAAAGGCAGAAAACACTGAATAGTTTGCCCACGGGTAGATGCCCGTGAAGATTTTTCAATCCAGTTTAGAGTGCATAAATATTTCATAAACTGAAAAGCTTTAAGTTTGAGAGTGGTCCTATACTGTAGAACGTGATTGACTCTTGCACAGATCTCCTGTTGACTTCAGATTTCAAGAGAATCATTACTTGCTGTGCAGTAATGATTTCATGATCAGAATATTATGTCTCAAGGCTCAGAATCTTTTAAATTATTCAAAAATCTTCTGAAAGTTTTCTTTTTCAGCCTCAAAGACGTGGTTTATTTTGTTTTGGGGATGAGAACATGTGTCTATAATTCTGAGAGCTTGTTCTTTTATGAAAATAAATCAAAATAAATAGGTTATACATTTGGGAACATGGTAAGAATGTTTCCTGTGTTTTAATCCCAAAATGTTGAGTAAAACATTCAGAGTCTGCTCGTTGCCAAAAATTACATCAGTAGACCATGAAAGCTCTACTAACATGGAGCTCCTAGGTCAACATTAAAAACAGTTGTGAAGTTTTAAGTTGCTTTTGTTAATCAGTTGCTTTTTTTTTTTCCCCCAAAGACAACCTTGATCATAATGCACCTTCTTTCATTAATTAAGCTATGATAAGATCTGAATAGACTTCTGGTTTCCTATTTCCTGTAAAAGACCTAAGCTTGAACAAAGATATATTTTGTCTTTCTCTTGTCTGGTATTAACAATAAACAGAACGACTTTTTCTTTCCTGCTTTTTTTTAAAAAATGTGTAACCAGGCCTGACTGGCTGGTTCTGTTGGTAAAGGGGTCATAGAGTTTATAGTGTGAAGACAGTTGGGACCTGAGGTTGGAAAGAACAGCCTCCCCCTTTGCCTGGTGGGTGGCTTTGATGGTAAAAGAATCTGCCTGCAATGCAGGAGACCCAGGTTTGATCCCTGGGTTGGGAAGATCCCTTAGAGAAGGGAATGGCTACCCACTCCAGTATTCTTGCCTGAAGAACTCCTTGGACAGAGGAGCCTGGTGGGCTATAGTCCATGGGGTCACAAAGAGTCAAGGACACAAGTAAGCGGCTAACGCTTTCACTCCCTGCCCACCGCCACACCCCAACCCCATCAATCACCAACTATGGCAGAGCAGCTTGGACAGTGACTGAGGAGCATGGGTGGGAGACATGAAATCTGGGGGCAGCAAGAGAGACAGTGTTAGTGCAAGAAGGGCTGAGAGGCTACATGAATAACTGGAGTACAAATCTCTGTCTTCCACATTGGTCTCTATAAACATAGAGAGATAAGTTGTTCTCCTTTCCCTGTCTGTCCCTTCTGTCCCTTCTGCTCCATGCTGCTTGCCACAGTTCTGGCTCCTTTTTCTATGTGAGGGTGAAGGGAAGGAGATGAGTGAGTCATCACCCGATTGCAATCAGACCCACCTCCATCAGCTTCTGGAGCTTCCACATTATTGCAGGATTCTTTAAGTGTCTGCTGAGTGCCAGGGTTCTTCAGCATCTGTTCCAAGTTAAGCCACATGGCCAGGTCACTCATCTACTGCACCTTGGCCATGGCCTATCTCTTCACGTCTTCAAGGCTGTTGTGTTGGTGGTTCTGTAACACCGTGTAGCCATGGTGACTGTCAGCTACCTGCTTACAGTTGGAGTCCAGGCCTAGTGCCTTATAGTGGACATCCATGGCTTTTGTATAGTCCTTTGTTGATTCTTAGGGCAGCTGCTTTCCATGGATAACCCTTGGTGAGAGTCATTTCTAACTGGATATATTTCTCACAGTCCTTGTGTGCAGCTGAAACTCCAGGAGTTCGATGGAGCAGGCAGTTCACTTGCTGTACAATTTGGTGTCTCTCAGATTCCTATTTGATGGTTTCTGGCCTGGGGATAGTCCCCTTTCTGCATATATTCATTACCTTTGTTCTGGGTTTATGCAGTCCGGGGTTTGGTGCTCTGCCAGAGACTTGTAGAAATGGATGGCATCCGTGTACTTTCCTTCCTTGGAGTAGGCTCTTCCAATTTGAGTGTAAGGTTTGGCGATCTGTTGGTGATACTTTTCTCGCTTGTTTAGCTGCTCTTCAAAGGCCTTCTCACAAATCTCCTGACTTTCACTCTGGTCATCCTTTGTGGAGTACCTTGCTCCTTGATTGGTCGTGTGAGTCATGTTGGTGGGGTCTTGGTGTTGGCTCTGTCCTACTATTTAAGGCTGAGTCAAAGTTGTTGTTTTTTTTTTTTTTTCTTTCTCTTACAGGCATGCTTCCCCAACTCTTTTTCCTCCAGTGCCTGCTTCTTATTCTCTGGAAGATTTTCTTCCATTGGCTCTGGCTTGGTCTCCTTTTTGGGAGAAGATGGTGGTGGTGGAGGTGTCTCAGGTTCTTTCTCCTCATCCATACTGCCCAGATCACCTTGGAGGAGACACTAAGGATAGTCATGACCTACGGATCTTGCAGTTTTAGCCCGGGTCAGATGGCCTGTTGTGTGTTGCCCTATCAGTTCCTGGTAGGTAGGATCCATGAGCAGTGTCCTTGTCCTGGAATCACTATCCAACTTCTGGTATAGATCAGACATGATGAAAGGATTCTTGACTTTCCTCTCTGCTGACCAGGGCTCCATATTCTGTAAACCATCTTTGAGCTGAGGATTGAGGATTACTTGCTTCATGTTTAAACTCTTGTCATAGGTTTGAGTGGTGGTTTTTGAATGAGTTTAAAAACTCAAGAGCTACGGCTTTTGGGGAATAGAGCCCTTGCCCCAGTCAGGTTTTAAGTCAACAGTTTTGTCACCATCCTTGTAGCCTTTTGATGATCACCTTTCTTGGTGAAGGACACAGAGCGATTGCTGGAGAGCACACGGTCTGGGGACCTAACTCACTGTTTGAGGGCAGCACTGTGGCGCATCATCCTTGTTGCCAGCACTCAGGGCCTCATCACCTTTGGCTTTAACTCATTTATCTTCTCCATAGCCTGGCCTCGCCAAACCCATTCAGTAGGTTTGATCTGCTCTCGTTCTCAGCCTAGAACTTTGAAAAAGATAGTTCCTAGATACTCGGGAAAACAGTTTGGCAGTTTCTTAAACTAAACATGCAACTGCTATAACACCCAGCTGTTATACTCTTGGGTGTTCATCCCAGAAAAAATAAAGACTTGTCCTCATGTAAAAACATGTAAATGAATGTCTATGACAGCTTTATTTGAAATAGCCAACAACTAAAAACAGATCAGACTTTCCTCAATGGGTGAATGACTAAAGAAACTGGAATTCATATCCTTGACTACTACTCAGTAATAAGAAAGAAATGGATTATTGATACATGCAACAATTGGAATGAATCTCCAGGGTATTGTGATGAGTGAAAAGAGTCAATCCAAAAAGGTTAGCTACCATCTGTATGATTTCATTATATAACGTTCTTGAAATGACAGAATTATACAAATTGAGGAGAACTTAGTAGTTGTCAGGGATCATGGGCAGGACAGGGAGTAGAGTGGGAGGTACAGTGAGGAAGGGAATTGAGTGTTATTAAAGAAGGGCAACCTAGTAATCCTTGTCATGTTGAAAATATTCTGTGTCTTTGTTTATCCCTCCACTTGCCAGTGGACATTTGGATTATTTCCAGTCCTTGGCTATGATGACTAATGCTGCTGTGAATATTCATGTACAAGTCTTTATATGGACATACATTTTCATTTTCTTGGGTAGTTGTCAAAGTGTGAAATTGCTAGATAGTTGTGGTGGTGGTGGTGGTGGTGGATTAGTCACTAAATTGTGTCCAACTCTTGCAACGTCATAGACTGTAGCCTGCCCACCTCCTCTGTCCATGGGATTTTGCAGGCAAAAATATTGGAGTGGGTCGCCATTCCCTTCTCCAGGGGATCTTCCTGATCCAGGGATTAAACCCAAGTTTCCTGCATTGCAGGCAGATTCTTTACTGACTGAGCCACCAGGAAAGCCCCAGAGAGTTGTAAGTTAACTATAATCATAGTAAGCTAATATTTAACTTTTGAAGTGACTGCCAAAATGTTTACCATTTTACATTCTTACCAGCAATGTATGAGGGTTCCAGATTCTTCTCATACTTGCTAACATTTCATATTGACAGTCTTTTACATTACACCACTCTGATGAGTTTGAAATGGTATTTCGCTATGATTTTAATTTGCATTTCTCTAATGATTAGTGAGGTCTTCCCTGTAGCTCAAATGGTAAAGAGTTCTCCTGCAGTGCAGGAGACCAAGGTTCGATCCCTGGGTCAAGAAGATCCTCTGGAGAAAGGAATGGCAATCCACTCCAGTATTCTTGCCTGGAAAATCCCATGGACAGAGGAGACTGGCGGGCTACAGTCCGTGGGGTCGCAAAGAGTTGGATACGACTGAACAACTTACACTACTAATGATTAATGATATCAAGCACCCTTTCATGGGCTTATTAGCCATTCATATATTTTTCTTAGTGAAATGCTTTTCAAATCTGTTGCTCATTTTTAAATTGGGTTACTTGAATTCTTATGATGGAGTTTTAAGTGTTTTTTTTTTTTAATCTATTATGGATATCAGGCATATAACTTGAAAATGTATTCTACTAGTTTGTGACTTTTTATTAATGGTGCTTTTTGAAGAGCAAAAGTTTTTAATTTTATGAGGTCTTTCCAATTTATTAATTTTCTATTTTATTGATCATGATTTTGGAACAAAAAGGATTCCTAAGAAATCTAGCCCAGTATCACGAAGATTTTCTCCTGTTTTCTTCTAGAAGTTTCATGTTTTTAGCTCATATATCTAGATCTGTGATCCATTTTGAGTTTATTTTTCTGAATGTTATAATGTTAAGATCTGAGGTTTTTATTTTCATATGGATATTCAGTTATTTTAGTACCATTTTCTGAAAAGACTTTCTTCTTCCTATTGAATTCCTTGGCATTCTGTTGAAAACTGATTGACCATAAGTATAAAGGTTTCTTTCTAGACTCTCCTGTTACATTTATCTACATGTCTATTCTTAAGTCAACACTGCAATGTCTTGATTATAGCTTTAGTTGGGAGTTTTGAAAAAAAAAGTGTAAGGTCTCTAACTTTTGTTCTTTAAAAATTTTGACTGTTCTGGGTTCTTTGTATTTCCATATAAAGTTCAGTATTGACTCACCCATTTCTACCAAAAAACTTGCTGAGTTTTTGATAAGGCTGACCTTGCTTCTATAGATCAATTTGGGGAGAATTGCCATCCTAACAATATTGAGTCTTCCAATCCATGAATGTGTTATATCTCTCCTTTCAGTTAGGTCTTTACTTTCAGCAAAGTTCATGAGATAAAGTGTGTGTCTCTTCTGCTGTTTGTTCATAACTATTTTATTCTTTTTGAAGCTATTGTGAATGAAATTGTTAATTTCATTTTCAGATTGTTCATTGTTTTCATAGATATATAATGTAATTTTGTGTATTTTATATCCTGAAAACTTGCTAAACTGATTTATTAGTTTAAGTAGTTTTTTTTGATTCTATAGGGTTTTGTGCACATAACATCATGCCATGTTCAAATATTAAAGTTTTATATCTTTCTTTCTAATCTACATTACCTTGATTTCTCTTATTATTAAGTTGGCTAAACCACCAGTACAACACTGAAGTAGAAGTAATGAGAGTATAGATATCCTTAACTTCCTGAATCAGGGAGAAAGCACTAGTTTTCACCAGAAAGAATTATATTAGCTATATGGTTTTTTGAGTTTTGTGTGGGTTTGTTGTATGGAGAAACTCAAATGAACTTTTTGGCTAACCCAATATATTCTCTTTTGGATAGAATGTGGGTGGCTATATGCATCTTAACTTACCACAATCTACACATTAGATTAAATGAATTGTGTTCAATTTATCTATGTCCATTTTGATTTTATGTCTGGTTCTATCCAATATTGAAAGTGGGGCATTAAAATCTCTAGTTATAGTTATTTAATTGTCTATCCTTTGTTCGCTAAGTGTAGACTAAAACTGATTTATTTTCATGATATTTGATTCATCATTATGAAATGTCCCTCTGTCTTTAGTAATATTTCTTGACTTAAAGTCCATTAATCTTAATGTAGCCACTCCAAGTATATTAATATCCTTTTATTTTTGACCAGTTGTGCCTTGGACTCTGTATTGTGTCTCCATAGACAGCATATAATTGGATAATTGCTTTTTTAATCCAGTCTGACCATATCCACCTTTCAATTAGAGTATAATCACATTAATGCAAGTATTTATTTCACTGAAAATGTCTGCATTTTGCTATTATCTTCTAGATGTCTTATATTGTTAGAAAGTTGAGATGTAATTGACTTAACACTTTATTAATTTCAGGTGTACAGTGCAATGATTTGATAATTATATTGCAAAATGATCACAGTAAGTTAATAGTTAACATTTGTCACCATTGTTACAAATTTTTTGTGTATGTGTAATGAGAAATTTAAAGATCTACTCTCTTAGCAACTTTGAGATATGCAAGAGTATTATTAATTCTAGTCACCTTGTTGTACACTACATCAGCATGACTTATTTATTTTATAACTGGAAGTTTTTATCTTTTGACCCCCTTCGCCTATTTTGTCTACCTCTAATCCCACCTCTGGCAACATCAACCTATTCTCTCTAGCTGTGAGCTTCGTGTTTGGTTTTGTTTCTAGTGTTCCACATGTAAGTAAAACCATATAGTAGTTGTCTTTGACCTACTGCACTTAGTAAAAGGCTCTTAAGGTTCATCCCGGTTGTTATGAATAGCAAGATTTCCTTCTTTTTATGGTCAAATAATATTCCATATGTGTGTGTAGCACATCGCCTGTGTTCATTCATCTGTGATGGATACGTAGGTTGCTTCCGTATCTTGGCTGTTGTAAGTAATACTGCAGTGAACATAGTGCTGCGTGTATCTTTTCAAGTTAGTGTTTTTGTTTCCTTTAGATAAATATCCAGAAGTGAAATTGCTGGATCATATATGGTAGTTCTATTTTTAACATTTTGAGAATCTTCCTGACTGTTTTCCATAAGGCTGCACCAATATATGTCACACCAACAGTGCACGAGTATTCCCTTTTTTTCACCAACACTTGTTGTTTCTTGTCATTCTGATGATAGCCATTCTAACAGGTATGAGGTACTATCTCATTGTGGGTTTCAATTTGAATTTCCCTGATTAGTGATGTTGAGCATCTTTTCATGTACATGTTGGCCATTTGTATGTCTTTGGAAAAATTTAAATTCAGATTCTCTGCCCATTTTTAAATCAGATGGTTTAATTTTCTTTCTATTAAGTTGTATGAGTCACATTTTGTGTTTATCTGTTCCTTCTCTACAGCCTTCTTTTGTGTCAAACTGTATTATTTTAATTCCTCTGCCAAATTTTTAAGTATATTTTTTTAGTTATTTTGTTAGTGATTATGCTAGGTATTATTTTTACATCAAAATTTATCACAATGTACATCAGGTTAAAACAGACCTAATTCTGGTAAAATAGCAGCTTTACTCTAAGGTAGCCTCCCTCTTTTTTGTGCTATATATTATCCATTTATATAGTAAACCCAACAATATAATTATTGTTTTATACAATGTTTTATCTCTTAGAGTAATTATAAGAAAAATAAGAATATTTATACTGTTTATAATTATTCACATATTTATCATTTCTGGTGCTCTTTATTTCTTCCTGTGGATTCAAGTTACCATCCTGAGTCATTTCTTATTAGTCTGAAGGACTTTATTTAGTATTTCTTGTTAGGCGGATCTAAGTTCTTTCAAAGTTTGCTGCGTTTAGATTTCTTGGTTGATAGTTTTTTCTTCCTGTACTTTAAATATGCTATTCCTCTGTCTTCTGTGCTTCACTGTTAAGGTAATCCTAAGTAAATTTGACTCCTACTTTCTTATTAAACTCAAAATTCAGGTCCTTCCTGCTTCGTGATCTTGGTTTTTATATTGTCTGTTTTTTTTTTAACTGTCTTGGCCATATGTTTCCTTATAGTCCTGAAAACCCCTGAGCCTTGGTTATTGTGCATTATGAATGGACTAATCTGTGAAAGAAAAAGTGAACTTTACTTTCCCATGACAACGGTGATGTTGAGAAGGCAATGGTGGATTGTCAGAAAGTTGAAAATTAAACTTTGTGCAGAAAATAATTGCTGACTTTCAATATAATATCTTTCTGTATAGAACTAGCAGTCTTTCTACCAACTTTAATTTTTTTTTAAATATTCTGATAGCATTAAATAAACCAGACTTCTAACTGGGTTTAGTTTTTAACCTTCTAGGACCACCATCCTCACTTTATTTACCATTTTCAAATAGAAAAATTAGCCCTTGGGAGGAGCTAATGGAGCTTTTCTACTCATGTGTAATTCATGCAGTCATGGGTCTGACTAACATAGTCCATTTACACATCCAAAGGAAGCAAATGACAATCTGAATGATAAGAATTTTACCAAAAATTAAAAATGGAATAAAACAATGCTTTACATGCTTCTTTGTTAAAAGAAACATTATATTTAACAAAGCTTGATCTCATGGGAAGACTTGAATTAAGAGCTCAGGAGGAGTGTGTGACTATCTTAGGAGGCATGCTGCTCCATGTAAGTAAACATATTAGGAGACATGAGATATGACCTGGTGTCCATCATTGTATCCATTAAGATCTAGTCATGAGACTAAGTCAGACTATTTATTTAACAGAAAATAGAGTGTAAGTAATTATCAATTAGGTGTAAAGTTAATTTGGTGACTGAAAAGGCAAAAAAAGAGAAAAATGAGGTAGCAGCTGCCTCCCTTAGAACTGGAAAAACAAGGAAAAGATGTTAGATGTACTTAAAACCTCTCTCTCTCTCTCACACACACACACACACCCATAATTGGCAGAGCTTAATAGGGAGCCAGTTGGCAAAGAGGTTTGCAAAGTCCCCACTCCAGCATCACATAACACAGTTAGAAGGGGAGACAAAAACCTACTAACTGGCACATTTTCTTAATCCTAAACAAAACCTTTTCCCTACCTATCCAGTTTCCCCTTTGCCTAAGGTTATCAGAATATTCTGATAGGAAATAATCAAATATTATTTTGGCTTATTGTTTTTCCTATAATTTTAACAAATGTTGAATTCAAAGTTGACTTTCACTTTTTTATTGTTGGGAAGGATAAGTAGGAAAGAGGGGAAGAATTACTTTTTATTTCCATAATGGATATAGTTTTACTGTTGATCATCTCAAATATGTTGAAGATTTGTGGAGTATAAATTGTACATAAGCAAAATGTATTAAATTTATTTAATAAAATCAGTAGTGCCAACTAATGAAAGAGATTCTCAACAATTCCAAATTGTCTAACCTGGGTATGGGGCTGTGCAGTTTTAACAGTGAATATTTCAAGCTAGACAGCTGGACATGATGGAAGGAAGAGGAGATAGTTTGAGCAGATTCATCATTTCTTCAATCTCAATTGCATTTCTCATTCACCTGAGGGCCACCAACCTAAAGGGATGCCTTCTGATTTCAGGACAGAAAAGTCTCTTGGGAGATACAGAAAATGACAAAGTACATACATATTTAAAGTAAAAGACCAAGATTTCTTTAAATTAAAAGCCAGATAGAAATAATTTTACTCTGAAATCTTCAGAGAATTAGGAGGAGTTTTTAGTGTTTTTCCCTTTAACTGATATTTCTAAAACTAACAGAATCTTTATCAGTCTAGATATGAAAGAATCATTAAAATTGCTGCAAAAAATATATACTGATACATCTTACATGATAGTACTTAACATAAAACAGAACGCTTTTACCCTTTGGAAAGCTTGTTACATAAGTACATTTAAACATAGAACTGTCCTCCCTGCCATCAAAAAAAAAGTCTATAAATTCCTAAGGATCCTGAAACTCTTGAGTTTAAAAGTTTTGAGGCATTAGGGAAATGTAGGTTATACCTCATCCCCTCCACTCCCCTGTTAAGAATGGTAGTTTTCAACATAACAGTCTTGAAAAAGGGAAGGGTAGAAAGATACGGGTTATATAAAATTTTTCCTTGGTGACTTTGATATTCTCCCCCTCTCACACAGCAGGTTTAGAACCTGGTGGGAAAATGCAAACATGAAGGTAAAGAATTGTAATATCTGAAAATATTTTTAAAATATTTTCATCTGATTGTTTATGATTATTGTTTTGCATTATAATGCATAATGATAACCAGAGCACTAACAGCCACCACCGCCACCCCCCGCCTCCCCGCTCCTCACATATCCTCATTCATAGCTGGGGATTAAAATGGCCCATCAAGGCAAGCAGCTCAGAGTAGCTGGTGCCTGCTCAGTCGCTTCGGTCGTGTTTGAGTCTTTGCAACCCCATGGACTGTAACCCGCCAGACTCCTCTGTCCATGGGCTTCTCCAGGCAATAATACTGGAGTGG
The DNA here is from genome assembly GCF_029378745.1 of Bos indicus. Taxonomy (NCBI): domain Eukaryota; kingdom Metazoa; phylum Chordata; class Mammalia; order Artiodactyla; family Bovidae; genus Bos; species Bos indicus. The sequence goes on along the minus strand of NC_091763.1, from coordinate 55,984,242 downwards.
GTTGCCATTTCCTTCTCCACAGAGTAGCTGGAATATGTGACAAAGAATATTAGATTGCCCAAAACAATAGAATAGGAATGAGGACAAAATTTTATCAGGTGAGGGCTAATGTTAGCTGAGATAGAGCCAAAGGACATGGAAATCAGAGCTTATGGGGCTGCACTCTTAGTACTCACAGGAGGTAGTGGGCCTACCAAGCAGCCAAGAACTGCCCCAGGCTGGGGCGCCTCTCTGGGGAGAGAGAGCCCTGTGAACAGGCTTTCATTGTTGGTTTTTCTAAAATACAGCCCAAAGGCTCATGTTGCCAGGTCACCAGCCCATCTGAGGGCTTTTCCTTTTCTTTTCCTGTTTCTGCAGTTTTGAATCCCTTGGACTTAGAAAAACAGTCTATGAAACAGCCAATATTATTTCCACATTATTTTAACATCATTGCCTCATACGTCTCCAGTATTAACTTATTTATGTTAGAAAAACTAGAGATTATCATACTGAAGAAAGCCAGACAGAGAAAGACAAATATTGCATGATATCACTTATGTGTGGAATCTAAAAAATAATACACGTGATATCACAAAGCAGAAATAGTCTCATAGGCATAAGGACACAAACTTACCAAAGGGTAAAGGGATGGAGAAGGGACAAATTAGGAGTATGGGATTAACAGATACATACCACTATATATGAAATAGATAAACAAGGATTTATTGTATAAAATAGGGAACTATATTTGATATTTGATATAATATCCTATACTGGAAAAGAATCTAAATACACACACACACACACACCCCTATTCACTTTGCGGTACATCTGAGACTAACTCAATATTGTAAATCCACTATACATTAGTTAGGAAAACTCATTATAGAACAGACTATCAGAATAACTTTGATATTTTTGGTCTCAAATTTTTATAGCAAAACTTTTTACAAATATATAAAAGGGGTGTAGAACTATATTAAACCCTTGGCATTTTCAGAATATTTGTGGTATTCTCTGCATTCATTTTCACAAAATCCACATCATATGGGTTTAAATTAAGATAATAAATGCACTGCAGTCTATAAAGTTGTGAGGATTAAATGACATATAGTAGAGCACTGAGCAAGACTTTAAATGTCAGAGGCTGAAAGTCTGCAGTTCAGTCTTCTATTAGGGAAGAACCCACTGACGGGATCCACTAATTGAATTAATGATTGGTTCCATTGTAAAGATTCTTCAAGACTTCCTGCATATACTAGAATTCCTCCAAATGTGCTTCTGTGCCTTTGATGATAGAAAACTTTTTGCCCTCAATTTGAACAATTGAAGAGAGACAGCACATTGGTTAGAAATTAGATTTCTCAGCCAGACCACCTAGATGGGATCCTTCTGTTTCCTACTGAAGGATCCTAGTGATTTATCATAGCCCTCTGCCTCATTTTCTCTTTCCTGAAATATTGGTAACAACAGTACCTCCTTCACATGATTGTTGAAAGAAATCAATGAGTTAACATATACCAAGGCTTACAACAGAGGTTGGCTATGTTAGCTATCCTCTAGGGGTAAAGTAAAAAATATCTCCCAAATCAATCTGGTTTCTGGACATTTATTTTTAACTCAGTTGCAGTAATGGCAAAGCTAGCCTTAACAGTTTTGTCACACTTCCAACTATAAACAAACTATCAAAAGCATGTTTGAAACCTAGTTTTCTACTTTTAAAAAATATGGCTCTCTATTAAAAGCAAAAAAGAGCTATTCCAAACAACTCTAAAAAGCTCAATGGATTATTTACTGAGACTATGGAATTGACATTTTAAAACCATTTGGAAAACTAATGTTTTTGGCTCATTCTAATCTGCTTTGTTTTGATGTGCAACAATTTCCAAATCTGTTATCTTTCGGTCCGTGACAAATACGTTGGTGATGCAGATGGCCTCACTGCAGTATTGTCAGAAATGTTGGCTGAAAGATGCTGTGGAAATATGAAAAAAAAGAAAGCAATGTTACCTTGATTTTCCAAAAGTATCTTCATGATATGTTGGTGATTTTTAAGGTCAATTCAAATACAGTGGCAATTATAGCTTCCACATTCGGCATTTAATCATTAGTAATTTGCATCACAAAATAGTACTGGCCCAGCAGCTCTGTTTCCTCTTTGTGAATTATTCTTTAATTATTCTCACTGATGATGCAGTGAGCATCACCATGTGACTAGTTCACCTTATAAAGCTTAATTGTAAGTGTGTATAAACACTGGCAAGAGCTCATAAATGATGAACATAGGCATTAAAAATCAATTGCTGATAGAACTAGGACGTAAAGTTAATGAGGCAGTTCATGTTTCCTGGTAACTTTTCATCTGCTGCGTGAGAATTTCCATTAGAAACAGAGCTAAGGTCCAGTGTGTCATCCATTTATCTTTTCTAGTGACAATTTTTCTTTCTCCAACTTGTTCTCTTGTAATGGTCTTGGGACAAGCTATAGTCACTTCAGCATTATATTGAATAATATGTCAGTTCAGTTCAGTCGCTCAATCATGTCCGACTCTTCACAACCCCATGGACTGCAGCACGCCAGGCTTCCCTATACATCATCAACTCCCGGAGCTTGCTCAAACTCATGTCCATCGAGTCGGTGATGCCATCCAACCATCTCATCCTCTGTCTTCCCTTTCTCCTCCTGCCTTCAATCTTTCCCAGCATCAGGGTCTTTTCCAGTGAGTCAGTTCTTCACATCAGGTGGCCAAAGTATTAGAGTTTCATCTTTAGCATAGTCCTTCCAATGAATATTCAGGACTGATTTCCTTTAGGATTGACTGGTTTGATCTCCCTGGAGTCCAAGGGACTCTCAGGAATCTTCTCCAACACTAAGTTCAAAAGCATCAATTCTTCCATGAACAGTATGAATAATATAAAATTAACAGATTAGTATAGAAGGCACTAGGGATTAAGCAGTAGGAAAAAAAAAAAGTGACAGAAATAAAAGTGAATGTACCTGGAAACAAGTGACTTGAAAGAAAACAATCAAAATCTTCCTTTTTTTATCATTTGAGCAACAAAGTTCTCATTTTGTGGTAAATAGATAACACAATCCTCATTACTGAAAGAGCATAAAAATAAATTGAATACTTTTAAAAAGCAATATGGTTGGAAGATAACAGTGCTGTGTAAAAAATCATAACCAACACCAGTTTCTTCTTGGGAAGTCATTAAAAAAATTGATTAGCATGTTTGATATTCTTTGGCATAAATTAGATTTTATTTTGCACAAATCTTGGCTGGAAATGAATTTGCAAATTAAAATGTCTTCTAATGTAATTACATTGTCCTCCCGTATAAATCATTTCAGAAATGAAAACTCTACTTTTAACAAGAAATGAATGCATATTCTTGGCAGAATTAAATGGATATCCAAGTAGAAACTGAAATGCATATGCAGTGTGGGCCACAAAATGGAAAAATATAGGATGCATAGCATCTCTGTAAATGCTTGCTTTGAATATGAGTAGCTGTGCACATGACTATAGGCTAAGTTTGGTATGTTTGTCTTAAAAATCTGTTTATTTAACTTAGAGGAATCTTAGGAATTTTAATTTTTAAAAGTTGGGTTTGTTGCAAAACGTTTGTCCATCTGTTTCTTCTGAGCAGTTAAAAGCTTAAGATATATTTAAACAACATGACCAAACTAGACTTATAAAATGGTAGGAATTGTGTCATGGTGGGATGTATGCTCAGGTTGGGATGAGTTTGAGCTGTTTTGAATCCTGTTTGGTCGCTTTCTGACTGAGCACCCTCTGGCAATCCTCACCTCCAAGTAGGGAGTTCATTGTGAGGATAAAAAGATAGAATGGATGCAGAGTGCCTTGTTGCTGCTCTGATACCTAAAGTGTTCATGAAGTAGCATTTTTAAACTGCCATTTTTGGGAACTTACTAAAGAGGACTTCTTAGCTTCCCTAGTAGCTCAGTTGGTAAAGAATCCACCTGCAATGCCAGAGACCCCCGTTTAATTCCTGGGTCAGGAAGATCCACTGGAGGAGGGATAGGCTACCCACTCTAGTATTCTTGGGCTTCCCTGGTGACTCAGCTGGTAAAGAATCCGTCTGCGAGGTGGGGTACCTGGGTTCAATCCCTGGGTTGGGAAGATCCCCTGAAGAAGGAAAAGGCTACCAACTCCCAGTATTCTGGCCTGGAGAATTCCAAAGAGTTCGACATGGCTGAATGACTTTCATTTTCACTAGGACAAAGTGATTAAGTCAGTTACTCTTTTCTGTCAGACTCCCATGTACTGTGCTCTAAGTCTTAAAACAGTAAATGTGGATTTAAATCTATCATCTTACATGACTTCTATTTATCCTGCCCTTTCTGTGTTCTTTTTTCACCTCTTTTTTCCTTTTTTTATGAAAGTCACAAGTTTTAATTCTAGTTTTTACTCTGTTAGTCTGAAAGTTAGGTATTTTTTAATCCTAGAAATTATAAGTTAATTAGTACTTTTAACACTCCAACAGGAAAATACAATCATTATGCTGTTATTTACCTATGCTTTTAATACTCTCTATACTTTAAACCCTTGGAGAGGGAATGGCAACCCACTCCAGTATTCTTGCCTGGAGAATCCCATGGACAGAGGAGCCTGGCAGGCTACGGTCCACGGGGTCGCAAAGAGTCGAACATGACTGAGCGACTGTCATGATACTTTAAACCACAGGTTATTATTACTTTACATAGTCAATATTCATTTAGATTTACCATGTATTTATGGTTCTCTTGGGAATTCTTTGCTTCCTGCATAGCTAACCTTCTAACCAGTATCATTTGCTTCTGCCCAAAGAATATACTTAATTCCTAACTGAAGGTCTACTGGTAGCAAATTCTCTAAATTTTTACCTTGTTCAGTGTCCAACTCTTTGCGACCCCATGGACTACAGCACACCAGGCTTCTCTGTCCTCCTCTATCTCCTGGAGTCTGCTCAAATTCATGTCCATTGGGTTGCTGCCTAACAATGTCTTTATTTCATGTTCGTTTCTGAAGGATATTTGTGCTGGGTGTAGACTTTAAAAAAAAAATTCTATTTAGTTTTGGTTCTGCTGGGTTTTCATTGCAGTGCACAGGTTTCTCACCATAGTGGCTTCTTCTGTTGAGGAGGACAGGCTGTAGGTGAACATGCTTCAATAGTTGCAGCATTCAGGCTCAGTAACAGTGGTTCCTCAACTCTGCAGCACAGGCTCATTAATTATGATACATAGGCTTAGTAGCTCCAGGTGGACTCTTCCTGGACCAGGGATCAAACCCATGTTCCCTGCATTGCTGCGTGGATTCTTATCCACTCTGTCATAGGAAGTCCTGGGTGTAGACTTCCTATGTTGGTCATTATTTTCTTTCTGCATATTGATTGTGTAATTCTATTGCCCGTTGATTATTCTTGTTGCTGTTGCTTAAATAATGTTATTGCTGCTGCTACTGCTAAGTCACATCAGTTGTGTCCGATTCTGTGCAACCCCATAGATGGCAGCCCACCAGGCTCCTCCGTCCTTGGGATTCTCCAGGCAAGAATACTGGAGTAGGCTGCCATTTCCTTCTCCAATGCATGAAAGTGAAAAGTGAAAGTGAAGTCATTCAGTCGTGTCTGACTCTTGGAGACCCCATGGACTGTAGCCCACCAGGCTCCTCCGTCCATGGGATTTCCCAGGCAAGAGTACCGGAGTGGGTTGCCATTGCCTTCTCCAATAATGTTATTAGTATACATTTTGCTTCTTTGAAGATAACCTATCCTTTAAAAAATACTGGTTGCTTTAGATTTTTCTTTTTTTCTCCTGCAATTTCACTCACATGTCTAGATATTTTTTTTAAATTTTAGCTTGATCAAAATCTAACACTAAAATAATTCCTTTTCACAACATAGTTAACATTATTACATCATTCCTAGTTGCAAAAACATGACTTGCAAAAAGCTAATTATAACCATAATTTTATGCAACCCTAATATCCTCTACACTAAAAATGATTTCTGGGCTTATAAAATAAGGGAAGATGGAAATCTGTATTTATTTTACACCTATCTCTGAATAATAAACTGTGAGTTTAACATTTACTACTTTTTTTTAGGTTTTCCATTCCTACAGGTGTGAGATTAAAAACAAAGGGTGACTGCCCAAGGATTCAAAAGCAATTGAATGATTGTAATGAAGCTTTTTTGGGGGGGACTATCTAAAACCAGTTGGTCCTGAGAAAGAGGGGTATGAAAACAAACTGTTTTGAAGAACTTTGAAGTTTAATTTTAAATACTTTAAAATTATCCTGTGATTTGGTTTTGACCCAGCAGTTACTTAGAAATATGGTATTTTTCTAAAACTTTGAAGACTTCTGTAGATGCCTTTTCATTATTTATTTATGTTGTCATAGAAAATATTTTGTTTGATTGCAATCATTTGTAATTTAATGAGACCTACATTTTGGCCCAGCATATGGTCTATCTTGGTAAACATTCCAAGTACACTTGAAAAGAATGTATACTCTGCAGTTATTGAATATACTCTAGAATACTAAGAACAGTTCTAGAATACTAGAAGTATCATTTAGGTCAAGTTAGTTAAATGCATTGTTCAAATCTTATATAACCTTCCTGATCTTCATCTAGTTACGCTACCAATTAATTAAAGAGCAGTGTTTCAGTCTCCAAATATGACTATAGATTTTCTTATAGTCTGTCCATCTATACTTCATGTATTTTGAGGCTCTGTTATTAGGTGCATGAACATTTATGTCCTTTTAATAGGTAGATTCTCTTTATCATTATGAACTATTTCTACTTCTGCAAATGCCCTTCATCTTCAAATCTGCATTATCTGGTATTAATATAATCATACCAGTTTTCTTATAATTAGTATTTGCATCCTTTCCCTTTAAGAATGTGCAGCATATTGTTGGATCTTGGTTTTCATCTAGTCAGGTAGTTCTCAATCAGGGGTGATTTTTTTTAATTAATGAATTAATTTTAATTGGAGGCTAATTACTTTACAATATTGTGGTAGTTTTTGCCATATATTGACATGAATCAGCCACAGGTGTACATGTCCCCCGGTCCCAAACCCCCCTCCCACATCCCTCTGGGACATCCCATTGGGTTGTCCCAGTGCACCAGCTTTGAGTGCCCTGTTTTATGCATCGAACTTGGACTGGTCATGTATTTCACATATGGTAATATACATGTTTCAATGCTGTTCTCTCAAATCATCCCACTTTCACCTTCTCCCACAGAGTCCAAAAGTCTTTTCTTTATATCTGTGTCTCTTTGCTGTCTCATATATAGGGTTGTTGTTACCATCTTTCTAAATTCCATATATATGTGTTAATATACTGTATTGGTGTTTTTCATTCTGACTTACTGTACTCTGTATAAAGGCTCCATTTTCATCCACCTCATTAGAACTGACTCAAATGCATTCTTTTTGATAGCTGAGTAATATTCCATTGTATTTTTGTACCACATCTTTCTTATCCATTCATCTGCTGATGGACATTTAGGTTGCTTCCATGTCCTAGCTATTGTAAACAGTGCTGTGATGAACATTGGGGTACATGTATCTCTTTCAGTTCTGGTTTCCTTGGTGTGTATGCCTAGCAGTGGGCTTGCTGGGTCATATGGCAGTTCTGTTTTCAGTTTTTTAAGGAATCTCCACACTGTTCTCCATAGTGACTGTACTAGTTTGCATTCCTACTAACAATGTAAGAGGGTTCCCTTTTCTCCGCACACTCTCCAGCATTTATTGTGTGTAGACTTTTGATAGCAGCCATTCTGAACGGTGTGAGATGGTACCTCATTGTAGTTTTGATTTGCATTTCTTTGATAATGAGTGATATTGAGCATCTTTTCATGTGTTTGTTAGCCATTTGTATGTCTTCTTTGGAGAAATGTCTGTTTAGTTCTTTGGCCCATTTTTTGATTGGGTTGTTTATTTTTCTGGTATTGAGCTGCAGGAGTTGCTTGCATATTTTTGAGATTCTTTTTCAGTTGCTTCATTTGCTATTATTTTCTCCCATTCTGAATGCTGTATTTTTTCCTTGCTTATAGTTTCCTTCATTGTGCAAAAGCTTTTAAGTTTAATTAGGTCCCATTTGTTTATTTTTGCTTTTACTTCCATTAATTTCTGGGAGGTGGGGTCATAGAGGATGTTGCTGTGATTTATGTCAGATAGTGTTTTGCATAGGTCTTCCTCTAGGAGTTTTTTAGTTTCTGGTCTTACATTTAGATCTTTAATCCATTTTTAGTTTATTTTTGTGTATGGTGTTAGAAAGTGTGTTCTAGTTTCATTCTTGGTGGTGGTTGACCAGTTTTCCCAGCACGCTTGTTAAAGAGATTGTCTTTTCTCCATTGTGTATTTTTGCCTCCTTTGTCAAAAATAAGGTGTCCATAGATGTGTGGATTTATCTCTGGGCTTTTTATTTTGTTCCATTGATCTATATGTCTGTCTTTGTGCCAGTACCATACTGTCTTGATGACTGTAGTTTTGTAGTATAGTCTGAAGTCAGGCAGGTTGATTCCTCCAATTCCATTCTTCTTTCTCAAGATTGCTTTGACTATTTGAGGTTTTTTATGTTTCCATACAAATTGTGAAATTATTTGTTCTAGTTCTGTGAAAAATACCATTGGTAGCAGGATAGAGATTGCATTGAATTTATAGAAGGCAATGGCACCCCACTCCAGTACTCTTGCCTGGAAAATCCCATGGATGGAGGAGCCTGGTGGGCTGCAGTCCATGGGGTCACGAAGAGTCGGACATGACCGAGCGACTTCACTTTCACTTTTCACTTTCATGCATTGGAGAAGGAAATGGCAACCCACTCCAGTGTTCTTGCCTGGAGAATCCCAGGGATGGAGGAGCCTGGTGGGCTGCCATCTATGGGGTCGCACAGAGTCGGACATGACTGAAGCGACTTGGTAGTAGTAGTAGTAGTTGAGTAGTATACTCATTTTCACTATATTGATTCTTCCAATCCATGAGCATGGTATATTTCTCCATCTGTTTGTGTCCTCTTTGATTTCTTTCATCAGTGTTTTATAGTTTTCTATATATAGGTCTTTTGTTTCTTTAGGTAAATTTATTCCTAAGTATTTTATTATTTTTATTGCAATGGTGAATCGGTGAATGGAATTGTTTCCTTAATTTTTCTTTCTGTTTTCTCATTGTTAGTGCATAGGAATGCAAGGAATTTCTGTGTATTAATTTTATATCCTGCAACTTTACTGTATTCATTGATGAGCTCTAGTAATTTTCTGGTGGTGTCTTCAAGGTTTTCTGTGTAGAGGATCATGTCATCTGCAAACAGTGAGAGTTTTACTTCTTCTTTTCCAATCTGGATTCCTTTTATTTCTTTTTTTTCTCTGACTGCTGTGGCTAAAACTTCCAAAACTATGTTGAATAGTAATGGTGAGAGTGGGCACCCTTGTTTTGTTCCTGACTTTAGGGGAAATGCTTTCAGTTTTTTGCCATTGAGGATAATGTTTGCTGTGGATTTAACATAGATGGCTTTGATTATGTTGAGGTATGTTCCTTCTATGCCTGCTTTCTGGAACTTTTTATCATAAATGGGTGTTGAATTTTGTCAAAGGCTTTCTCTGCATCCATTGAGATAATCATACAGTTTTTATTTTTCAATTTGTTAGTGTGTATTGCATTGATTGATTTGCAAAGATTGAAGATTTCCATCCCTGGGATAAAGCCCACTTGGTCATGATGTATGATCTTTTTAATATGTTGTTGGATTCTGTTTGCTAGAATTTTGTTGAGGATTTTTGCATCTATGTTCATCAGTGACATTGGCCTGTAGTTTTCTTTTTTGTGGTATCTTTGTCTGGTTTTGGTATTAGGGTGATGGTGGCCTCATAGAATGAGTTTGGCAGTTTACCTTCCTCTGAAATTTTCTGGAAGAGTATGAGTAGGATAGGTGTTAGCTCTTCTCTATATTTTTGGTAGCATTCACCTATGAAGCCATCTGGTCCTGGGCTTTTGTTTCTTGGGAGATTTTTTTTATTACAGTTTAATTTCTGTGCTTGTGATGGGTCAGTTAAGATTTTCTATTTCTTTCTGGTTCAGTTTTGGAAGGTTATACTTTTCTAAGAATTCATCCAGTTATTCCAAGTTGTCCATTTTATTGGCATATAGTTGCTGATAGTAGTCTCTTATGATCCTTAGTATTTCTGTGTCTGTATTTCTGTGTTGTGATTTCTTCATTTTCATTTCTAATTTTATTGATTTGATTCTTCTCCCTTTTTTTCTTGATGAGTCTGGCTAATGGTTTATCTATTTTATCTATCTTCTTAAAGAACCAGCTTTTAGTTTTGTTGATTTTTGCTATAGTCTTCTTTGTTTCTTTTTCATTTATTTCTGCCCTAATTTTTATGATTTCTTTCCTTTTACTAACCCTGAAAGTGAAAGTGAAGTCGCTCAGTCATGTCCAACTCTTTGTGACCCCATGGACTATAGCCCACCAGGCTCCTCCATCCATGGAATTTTCCAGGTAAGAATACTGGAGTGGGTTGCCATTTCCTTCTCCAGGGTATCTTCCTGACTGAGGGATTGAACCTGGGTCTCCTGCATTGCAGACAGATACTTTACTGTCTGAGCCACCAGGGAACTAACCCTGGGGTTCATTTCTTCTTTTCCTAGTTGCTTTAGGTGTAAAGTTAGGTTATTTATTTGATTTTTCTCTTGTTTCTTTAGGTAAGCTTGTATTTCTATGAACCTTCCTCAGCACTGCTTTTACTATATCCCATAGGTTTTGGGTTGTATTTTCATTTTCATTTGTTTCTATGCATATTTTGATTTCCTTTGTGGTTTCTTACACAATTTGTTGGTTATTCAAAAGTGTGTTGTTTAGCCTCCATATGTTTGTATTTTTAATAGCTTTTTTCCTGTAGTTGACATCTAATCTTACCACACTGTGATCAGAAAAGATGCTTGAAATGATTTCAATTTTTTTGAATTTACCAAAGCTAGATTTATGACCCAGGATGTGATCTATCCTGGAGAATGTTACATGTGCACTTGAGAAAAAGATGAAATTCATTGTTCTGTGGTGAAATGTCCTATAGATATCAATTAGGTCTAACTGGTCCATTGTATCATTTATCTCTTGTGTTTCCTTGCTAATTTTCTGTTTGGTTGATCTATCCATAGGCGTGAGTGGGGTATTAAAGTCTCCTGCTATTATTGAAGATACTGTTTATTTCTCCTTTCATACTTGTTAGCATTTGCCTTATGCATTGAGGTGCTCCTATATATTTGGGTACATATATATTTAGAATTGTTATATCTTCTTCTTGGATTGATCCTTTGATCATTATGTAGTGTCCTTCTTTGTCTCTTTTCATGGTCTTTATTTCAAAGTCTATTTTATCTGATATGAGTATTGCTACTCCTGCTTTCCTTTGGTCTCCATTTGCATGAAATATCTTTTTCTAGCCCTTCACTTTGGAGAAGCAATGGCACCCCACTCCAGTACTCTTGCCTGGAAAACCCCATGGATGGAGGAGCCTGGTAGGCTGTAGTCCATGGGGTCGCTAGGACACAACTGAGCAACTTCACTTTCACTTTTCACTTTCATGCATTGGAGAAGGAAATGGAAACCCACTCCAGTGTTCTTGCCTGGAGAATCCCAGGGACGGGGGAGCCTGGTGGGCTGCCGTCTATGGGGTCACACAGAGTCGGACACGACTGAAGTGACTTAGCAGTAGCAGCCCTTCACTTTCAGTCTGTATGTGTCCCTCGGTTTGAGATGGGTCTGTTGTAAACAGCATATACGGGGGTCGTGTTTTTGTATCCATTCAGCCAGTCTTTGTCTTTTGGTTGAGGCATTCAACGCATTTACATTTAAGGTAAATATTGATAAGTATGATCCAATTGCCATTTACTTTGGTGTTTTGGGTTCGATTTTGTAAACCTTTCTGTGTTTTGTGTCTAGAGACAATCCTTCAGTGTTTGTTGAAAAACTGGTTTGGTGGTGCTGTATTCTCTCAGCTTTTGCTTGTCTGTAAAGGTTTGGATTTCTCCTTCATATCTGAATGAGATCCTTGCTGGGTACAGTAATCTGGGTTGTAGGTTTTTCCCTTTAAGTATGTCCTGCCATTCCCTTCTGGCCTGAAGAGTTTCTATTGAAAGATCAGCTGTTATCCTTATGGGGAGCCCCTTGTGTGTTATTTGTTGCATTTCCCTTGCTGCTTTTAATATTTGCTCTTTGTGTTTGATCTTCATTAGTTTTATTAATATGTGTTTTGGGGCGTTTTGCCTTGGGTTTATCCTGCTTTGGGGCTCTCTGGGTTTCTTGAACTTGGGTGGCTATTTCCTTCCCCATTTTAGGGAAGTTTTCAGCTATTATCTCCTCAAGTATTTTCTCATGCCCTTTCTTCTTCTGGGACACCTATGATTCGAGTGTTGGGGTGGTTAACATTGTCAATCAGGGGTGATTTTGTCCCTCAGGGCACATTTGGAAATACCTGGAGAAAATTTTTGTTGTCACAACTGAAGGGAAAGGAATGGTGTTTCTGGTATCTAGTGAGTAGAGGTCACAGATGCTGTTAAATATCCTGCAGTGAGCCTACTGCAACAAAAACTTAAGTTTTTGTTATGTTAAGCCAAAATGTTAACTGTGCTGAGCTTTCTCTAGTTGCAGTGAGCTGGGGCTACTCTTTATCATGGCTTCTCATTGCAGTGGCTTCTCTTGTTGCAGAGCACTGACTCTTGCCCAGAGGGTTTTAGTAGTTGTGGCATGTGAGCTCTAGAACACAGGCTCAGTAGTTGTGGCACAGGAATTGAACAGTGTCCCCTGCATTGCAAGATGGACTCAAGCACTGGACCACAGGGAAACCCAAATCTCTTTTAATTGAAGCCATTAGTTTATTTACATTCAATATACTTATCAATGGGAAAGCCCTGGTGGCTTAGGGATAAAGAATCCACCTATCAATGCAGGTTCCATCCCTGGGTTGGGAAGATCCCCTAGAGAAGGAAATGGCATCCCACTCCAGTATTGTTGCCTGGAAAATCCCACAGACAGAGGAGCCTGGTGGGCTAGGGCTCTAGTCCATGGAGTCCCAGAGTCAGATAAAATTTAGCAGCTAAACAACAATACTTATCAATAAGGTTCATTTTAAATTTGCTATCTATTTGTTTTCTATTTTTCCTAATGGTTCTCTGTTCTTTCTTTCCTACTTTCTTTAGAATCAAATATGTGTGTGTGTGTGTGTGTGTGCATGCGTGCACATACATATATTTAGTATTCTATTTTATCTCCTCTATTGGCTTTTTAATATATACCTTATTTTAATACAATATCCTCATCGGTTCGGTTCAGTTCAGTTCAGTTCAGTCGCTCAGTCATGTCCGACTCTTTGCGACCCCATGAACCGCAGCACGCCAGGCCTCCCTGTACATCACCAACTCCTGGAGTCTACCCAACCCATGTCCATCGAGTCGATGATGCCATCCAACAATCTCATCCTCTGTCATCCCCTTCTCTTCCTGCCCTCAATCTTTCCCAGCATCAGGTTCTTTTCCAATGAGTCAGCTCTTCACATCAAGTGGCCAAAGTATTGGAAATCAGCTTTAGCACCATTCCTTCCAATGAACACCCAGGACTGATCTCCTTTAGAATGGACTAGTTGGATCTCCTTGCAGTCCAAGGGACTCTCAAGAGTCTTCTCCAACACCACAGTTCAAAAGCATCAATTCTTTGGTGCTCAGCTTTCTTCACAGTCCAACTCTCACATCTATACATGACCACTGGCAAAACCATAGCCTTGACTAGACGGACCTTTGTTGGCAAAGTACTGTCTCTGCTTTTTAATATGCTACCTAGGTTGGTCATAACTTTCCTTCCAAGGGGTAAGCGTCTTTTAATTTCATTGCTGCAATCACCATCTGCAGTGATTTTGGATCCCAGAAAAATAAAGTCAGCCACTGTTTCCACTGTTTCCCCACTTATCTGCCATGAAGTGATAGGATGGATGCCATGATCTTAGTTTTCTGAATGTTGAGCTTTAAGCCAACTTTTTCATTCTCCTCTTTCACTTTTATCAAGAGGCTCTTTAGTTCTTATTCACTTTCTGCCATAAGGGTGGTGTCATCTGCATATCTGAGGTTATTGATATTTCTCCCAGCAATCTTGATGCCAGCCTGTGCTTCTTCCAGCCCAGCATTTCTCATGATGTACTCTGCATATAAGTTAAATAAGCAGGGTGACAATATACAGCCTTGACGTACTCCTTTTCCTATTTGGAACCAGTCTGTTATTCCATCTCCAGTTCTAACTGTTGCTTTCTGACCTGCATATGGGTTTCTCAAGAGGCAGGTCAGGTGTTCTGGTATTCCCATCTCTTTCAGAATTTTCCACAGTTTATTGTGATCCACACAGTCAAAGGCTTTGGCATAGTCAATACAGAAGAAATAGATGTTTTTCTGGAACTCTCTTGCTTTTTCAATGATCCAGCGGATGTTGGCAATTTGATCTCTGGTTCCTCTGCCTTTTCTAAAACCAGCTTGAACATTAGGAAGTTCACAGTTCATGTATTGCTGAAGCCTGGCTTGGAGAATTTTCAGCATTACTTTACTAGCGTGTGAGATGAGTGCAATTGTGTGGTAGTTTGAGCATTCTTTGGCATTGCCTTTCTTTGGGATTAGAATGAAAACTGACCTTTTCCAGTCCTGTGGCCACTGCTGAGTTTTCCAAATTTGCTGGCATATTGAGTGCAGCACTTTCACAGCGTCATCTTTCAGGATTTGAAACAGCTCAACTGGAATTTCATCACCTCCATTAGCTTTGTTCGTAGGGATGCTTCCTAAGGCCCACTTGACTTCATATTCCAGGATGTCTGGCTCTAGGTAAGTGATCACACCATCATGATTATCTGGGTCGTGAAGATCTTTTTTGTACAGTTCTTCTGTGTATTCTTGCCACTTCTTCTTAATATCTTCTGCTTCTGTTAGGTCCATACCATTTCTGTCCTTTATCGAGCCTATCTTTGCATGAAATGTTCCCTTGGTATCTCTGATTTTCTTGAAGAGATCTCTAGTCTTTCCTATTCTGTTGTTTTCCTCTATTTCTTTGCATTGATGGCTGAAGAAGACTTTCTTATCTCTCCTTGCTATTCTTTGGAACTCTGCATTCAAATGGCTATATCTTTCCTTTTCTCTTTTGCTTCCCGTCTTTTCACAGCTATTTGTAAGACCTCCTCAGACAGCCATTTTGCTTTTTTGCATTTCTTTTTCTTGGGGATGGTCTTGATTCCTGTCTCCTGTACAATGTCACGAACCTCCATCTATAGTTCATCAGGCACTCTGTCTATCAGATCTAGTCCCTTAAATCTATTTCTCACTTCCACTGTATAGTCATAAAGTATTTGATTTAGGTCATACCTGAATGGTCTAGTGGTTTTCCCTACTTTCTTCAATTTAAGTCTGAATTTGGCAATAAGGAGCTCATGATCTGAGCCACAGTCAACTCCTGGTCTTGTTTTTGCTGACTGTATAGAGCTTCTCCATCTTTGGCTGCAAAGAATATAATCAGTCTGATTTCGGTGTTGACCATCTGGTGATGTCCATGTGTAGAGTCTTCTCTTGTGTTGTTGGAAGAGGGTGTTTGCTATGACCATTGTGTTGTTGGAAGAGGGTGTTTGCTATGACCATTCTCTTGGCAGAACTCTTTTAGCCATTGCCCTGCTTCATTCTGTACTCCAAGGTCAAATTTGCCTGTTACTCCAGGTGTTTCGATTTCCTACTTTTGCATTCCAGTCCCCTATAATGAAAAGGACATCTTTTTTGGGTGTTAGTTCTAGAAGGTTTTGTAGGTCTTTCATAGAACTGTATTATCCTCTTCACTAGTCATGAAATACATATGTATGTGTGTGTGTATATATATATACACACACACATAGATATTCATATATGCTATGCTATGCTAAGTCACTTCAGTCGTGTCCGACTCTGTGTGACCCCATAGACGGCAGCCTACCAGGCTCCCCTGTCCCTGGGATTCTCCAGGCAAGAACACTGGAGTGGGTTGCCATTTCCTTCTCCCATGCATGAAAGTGAAAAGTGAAAGTGAAGTCATTCAGTCGTGTCTGACTCTTAGCGACCCCATGGACTGCAGCCTACCAGGCTCCTCTGTCCATGGGATTTTCCAGGCAAGAGTACTGGAGTGGGGTGCCATTGCCTTCTCCGATATTCATATATATGTATATGTAAATCCCATGGACGGACGGAGGAGCCTGGTAGACTACAGTCCATGGGGTCGCAAAGAGTCGGATGCAACTGAGTGACTTCATATACTATGTTATATATATATATATATATCAGTATGAGCACTTAAATCCCTAATGCTCAAGTCGTCCAAGCCCTCTGGAACTAATATATTCCAGGCTCATCATGTTCTTTTTCTGCTCCAGCAGAAGTAATTAGTTATTTCTCCAGAGAGCCTTGGATCCTTTTCAGTGGAGAATAATACTCAGAATAACATTCAGATTTGGGATCTATGTGTGTGCATTGCTATGCGGGCACTAGTAATTGCACACCTTCATAGTAAACAAAGCTAGGGCCTATACATATAAAAACACAAATTTCCTTACACATATTACCTCTACATTAATTTCTATATCTAATACTTCCTCTCTCCAACAACTTTGACAATTCTAGTTCTCTCCATGTTTGCAATTTCCTTTAACAGGAGAATCTCCTCCCATCATCTTAAAAATATTTTCATATTTGATAAATCCTTATGTAACCAATCTCCCATCATCTCTCTCAGTCCCTGGTGTGGATGCCCTCCTTAGCCTATGCCACATTGGTCCTCTTTGTGGTTCCTGCTATACATTCTGACACCTCCTGCTAGGGACTGACCCCCACCCCCCCCAAGTACCATCCAGTGATTTAAAATTTTCTGGTATATTTATTAGTAGTCCTAGTATCATCTATTTGGCTTGAAAATTCATGTGTGTGAGTAATCTACAAGTCTGTCTTGACTGCTTACTCTTGATAAAGGATTCAGTTCCTTCCCTTTTTTGGTCTGTATTATGTATATAAGAACAGTGTAAAGTGTAATTGGTGTCTGTGCAGACATAGCATGCCTTTCATTCTAGGTTCCGCCTGCAATGCAGGAGACCCTGGTTCGATTCCTAGGTCAGGAAGATATTCGCTGAAGAGAAGGGATAGGCTACCCACTCCAGTATTCTTGGGCTTCCCTTATGGCTCAGCTGGTAAAGAATCTGCCTGCAATGTGGGAGACCTGGGTTGGGAAGATCCCCTGGAGAAGAGAACAGCTACCTACTCCAGTATTCTGGCCTGGAGAATTCCATGGACTGTATAGTCTATAGGGTCACAAAGATTCTAGGTGGTTAGTGTGAAGGACTTACCCTTCAGAATCTCCCACAAGTTGAACTGAGTCAGAGCTGAGCCAAAGGTTTAATTAGATTGAGTTCACCTTCAGTTAGCTCAGTTCGTAAACTCCCAAGCCTCATCTGCTGAGATAGCCAGTGATTTCATCTTTTTAGTGTTTGAACTAAAAAGTGTTTGAAAATGTCTATTTTACATAGTTTGCATTCAAATTCGATTCCAACCATGGCAATTAAGTGTGATGGGCAAAGCTGCATGAATTCTCTTCGCTTACAAGGCCCTCCTCCACTGCCACTTCCTTGACAAAATTCCAGGGAAAGGGGGAAGGATTATGCAAGCAGTTACTGCCCTTGCAAACCCATCTCACAAGCCCATAGTGTTGTCAAAAGTTTGGCTGGTTTCCTCTTTCCTGCAAAATCTCCAACGGCAAAATCTCCCAGTCCATGGCAGCTCCAATTCTAACACATACCATCAAGATGTGGGGAATAGGGGGGATCTAAAGATGAGCGCCGCCAAAGAATCGATGCTTTTGAACTGTGGTGTTGGAGAAGACTCTTGAGAGTCCCTTGGACTGCAAGGAGATCCAACCAGTCCATCCTAAAGGAGATCAGTCCTGGGTGTTCATTGGAAGGACTGATGCTAAAGCTCAAACTCCAATACTTTGGCCACCTCATGTGAAGAGTTGACTCACTGGAAAAAAAACCCTGATGCTGGGAGGGATTGGGGGCAGGAGGAAAAGGGGACGACAGAGGATGAGATGGCTGGATGGCATCACTGACTCGATGGACGTGAGTCTGGGTGAACTCCGGGAGTTGGTGATGGACAGGGAGGCCTGGCGTGCTGCGATTCATGGGGTTGGACACGCAAA
The DNA here is from genome assembly GCF_029378745.1 of Bos indicus. Lineage (NCBI taxonomy): Eukaryota > Metazoa > Chordata > Mammalia > Artiodactyla > Bovidae > Bos > Bos indicus. The sequence continues at coordinate 55,966,013 of NC_091763.1, read as the reverse complement.
GAGTTGGACACGACTGAGCAACTGAACTGAACTGATTGCCAGACCAGAGATTTCAGCACACCTCCAGAAGACAGAATGGATATAAGAGTATGAACTGGGTGGCAGAGAAAAGCAAGTAGTAGCTTAGCAGCCTGGCAGAAGATGCCCCTGGGGAGGTGTGTCTGAGCAGCCCAGTACAACTCCAAAAAGGCTTCAGCATCAGAGACTGCTGGAAAATTAAGAAGCCGAGAAATGGAGTTGGTATTAATTAGCATAGTTAATAACTGAAGGTCTTTGTATCGACTAATTGCCTATCTTCCCTATACTTACATTCTTACAGTGGTGATGGTGTAGTCGCTAAGTTGTGTCCAATTCCTGTGATCCCATGGACTGGAGCCTGCCAGCCTCCTCTGTCCATGGGATTTCCTAGGCAAGAATACTGGATTTGAGTTACCATTTCCTTCTTCAGGGGATCTTCTTGACCCAGGGATCGAATCCATGTCTCCTGCTTTGCAGGCAGGTTCTTTACTGCTGAACCACCAGGAAAGCCCTATGTGCTTATAGTCAGGTGTTTACCCCCTTGACAAAATATGCAAATAGTTCTCCAAGGGCATGTAGGTATTTATACCTGCGTAAAACCTTGTTTTGGTATGTGGGAGTCCCACAGTATAAAATCTGGCTTAAAGCTCAGTTTGAGACGCAGTTTCTTAGCCAGCCATAGCTGTGTCATTTGGGGAGAGTTACTTAAGTTCATTTCCTCAGCTTCCTTTTATTCATAAAAGTATACCCATCATAAAAAGTGGTTGTGAGAATTTGATAAAATCATGTATATGGAAGTGCTTAGCACAGTGACCAGAACATAATAAACATTCAATAGATGATAGGCATTGACATTTTTATTGTTACTGATGAATTAGTTTTATTGTTACTGATGAATTTTACGTGGAAAGGGGGAAAAGAAGCCAGAGGTTAGGTTTTGGAAAAAAACATAGCAGTGTCTCTTCTGATTAGGAAGGAGAGAAATATGTGAGAATGGGCATGAATGCATGTGGATGTATAATAGACTATAAATCAAAATCCCCACCCCACAATACCTAATTGTGTAGAACAAGAAATCAATATGCATTAGGATTCCAAAGAACCTAGAAATACCTATTTTAAAGTTGCATTAAGATGGTACCCACCTGAAATTCCATCAGTATTCAAACAAAATTATTTATTTAAAGAAAATCCACTGTGTTGTTTGCGTTTCCAAGATATGACAAAGGATTTTTTTTTTTAATATTCTGTATGGAATACCATTAACATTGAAAGTTGCGCCCAAAGAACCTAGTGCAAGATTAAAACTGCTTTCAAGTCTTGTGATTTACACTAAGAATTAACCAAATATTGCTCAGTATGTTGGTATGTTTTAATATAAAAATATTTTTAATTCACATGGAGTAAACATTGCATAAGGAGATATGCCATGTTCCTCACTTACCCTGCCACACCGATTTAAAATTGATCAAGAGTTCTAGGTCCAGACCAAACAGCAACAACAAAAGTTTACTAAACTTGTCCACTTGCTCTAAATTAAGCTCATAGTTAAAAAAAAAAATATTGTGAGGTCATCACACAAGATGACTGGCCAATTCAATTTTTAAATCAATCAAAAGGGTTTTTACATATTATTAAAAAAGCTTTGCAATCAGCCTACAGTGTTCAGTTTTGAATCAGCTTTGGTCTAAGTAATAGTTCCTAAAAAACATAAATGTAAATGTTTATCAACAAAAATAGCTGCTCAAAATAATTGCTGGTTAAATTTCATTCTTTCATACTTTATAACTATGTGTTCCAACTATTGCGGATATGCCAAAGATGAGATGATTTTAGTTTTCTTAGCTTGTCATGAAACTGCTTATGTTCAGAGGCCCCTTTTTTTTTTTTTTTCCTGATTTTACAATCTAGTAGTTACTGATAGGCACAGGCAAATGCTTTCTTTGTTCATCAGACTTCTAATAATTTCCATTTGTGATAAATCTCCAATCTATCTATGTTTCTAATGGGATATCAATGGAAGATTCAATCGTACTGGAGGACATAATGAAAAGGGACTCAACCTTGAAAGAGCTACTTTTTGGTGATAATCAGGTATGTTTTCAATCAAACCTATCTTAAAGTTTTTCCTTCGCTAATCTTGATCCTTATTGCTCTTTAACTACAAATGTGACATTTGTTTTCCTTTCACCGATGCTGTAATTGTCTTTGGTAATTGTTAACAATGAGGATCTTGAAATAATACCCACTTAAAGTAAAACTGTTAAGGAAATGTAATAATTTACAATCAGATTATTCCAATTTCTCCTTAGGAATCTAAATTCATTCACTCAGTTAAACATATTTTTAAAATACCTCCTATAATAAGCAAGGCACTCTTCTGGGTAAACTGTATGAGAAATATCAAGATGTGTAAGCCTTTGCTTGAAAAGAGATGACAGTCTAGTATCTTCCAATATAGATGTTAAAAAGTGCTCACAGATTTAACTCCTTTGAGCATTTGCTATCAAATATACTTATTCACATGCTTAAAATTAAGTCATTTTCTTATGACATATATAATATTAACACATCACCTGTGGAAAGGTAATGTAGAACATTGCCTTGAAAGAGATTAGGCTCTAAATGTGAAAGAATACCTATAAAAAATTCAGTACCCCAAACAGTAAACATATTTAAGCCAAAAGTTACAAACAAAATGTACAGCTACAAATAGGCTTTAATGAAGATTCTAATTCAAAAAAATTCTACCCACCAATGCCTTAAATATAAATGCATTTTAATTAGCAACATAGCTTTTAAAAAGTGTATAACTTATGAAAACACTTCATAAAAATTGTTTCCTGAAAAAGGTCTTCTCTCTAGAATTTCATATTAAGAAGAGGGAGATAGAAAGCTATACAAAAAAAGATAAATCCAAATGTCCCAGAAGAGTTTAGTCACAGCAAATTAAACAAAATTTTGAATGAAATAATAGCTTTTTTTTTAAAGATGTTTTTAGACCTTTTTTTTGTGGTTTTTAACAAGGTACCACACAAGGAAACAAGTCAACAGTATGCTGAAAAACATCTCCACGTTATCTATTTCTTTTAGTGGCATGGTAAAATTTTGCCCTTTCATAATTTCTATCACTTTAAATAACTCCTTCCTAAACAGAGGCCACAAGAAAATTAGTCTCACTGTCACATCTGTTTTTGAATCCTTAGGTAAAAGTAAGCAATTATCTTTCCTGTAATATTCCTTCTCCAAACTGTTACTTTGTTTCATCAAAGTGAGTAAGTAGGCTCAAATCCCATTTTTAGCCCAGACCTTTTTCAGTTGTACTTTATAGAAAATATATATCAAAGCATTAGCTTTGTGACGTAAAAATGTCTGCTACCTTTTGAATGTGATTTTTAGTAAAATCTTAGTTTCACTTTATAAACAACACAGGATATACTTTTATATTTGGCTTTCTCAGAGTAAAGGGATACGCTTTAGTTAAAGCTCATTTGCTCAACACTGGCTTGGAATTTAAAAGATGTTTTTACTTGATGTTGATTAAACTTTTGTAGCTGTAAGCTCATAGTTTTAACAGTTGGCTTGTCTGCTACGCTATTTCTGAGTAGGAGTGAAACACTACACTATTTCATTTGGATGATGTTGATATATATATGTAACCAAATATTAGAAAATTTCAAACTGACCTACTAACCATAAACTCTAATAATACTTGCATATTTTTGACTATCCCTTTTAATATAGTAAAATATTCAATAACTATTGTTTGCAAATTATGTGAAAAATTAATTTTTGACAAAATTTTATTCATAGCATTAGGAAAATCATACTCAAAACACAGAAATAATCAGACTATATAACAACGCTGCATAGATAGTGGTATACAAGTTCCCTGACGCTAAGTGACTTCTTCCTAACTAGAATTGCTACTTTCAAGTCACAGGTAGAAAATGGTAGAGGCATTATTTCTTCTCTCTGAGGCTGGAAAAAATGGCTTTTATGGTGAGAGATTACACCGTTTAAACAGCAAAGATTAGAGTATCCTCCAATTTAAATCTATTCCTTTCATGTTATTTCTCAGAGATGAAAACTTAGAATGTTAGGATTATTAGAAAGGAATAGGAGGTAAATTACCTTTTAGGAGATAGCCTGATCTATGCCTGCTTTAATTAGATAAAACACTGAAGTTTTAAAAATTATAACCACACCATTATGCTTAACTGAAATTACCAGTATGAATACTTTTTTACATAATACATTACAGGTATACAAGAAAAAAAAAAATGACCGTTTCCAATCCTTTGACCTCAAATAGAAAAAAGTGTTACCACTAATGGAGATCTGAAAAATTGTTTTCATGACAGAGCATTAACTCTACAGAGATCAAAATTATTTCTCAATACTGAAAATAGCCTAAATCAATGACAAATGGCTACATTTCTTTCATAAAATTACATTTTGAAAGGGAAGACAATTTATTTGGGAGGAATTTGTAGCTGAAAACATTTTTATTAAGAAAACATTGTTACCCTGAGAAAGACTCTTAAAATTGCCAGTGCTTTCAGAGGCTCCCAGCAAGGCATGGAGGAGCAAGTTGTAGGCTCTAGCTTCTTACAGTTACCTATATGAAGAATGTTTGTACCTAAACAGTGCTTTGGGCTTCTCTGCGATACTGGTAACAGGTCACAGCCAAGTGTCTAAATGTGATGTACGATAAGCAAATTTTACATACTCATTTTAAGCAGACTTCTTCCTTTTCCCTTTTCTGAGTGTGAGTCTGAAATTCTTCAAATGGTTTTGAACTCAAACCTATTATTCACAAAAATAATCTTCTGTAAGCAAACTGGTAGTTTTCTTATAACAGTAAACAAATTGTCTGGTTTACATTCTCTATGCCTAGAAAATAAGGCATTGATAATTCTTCATTGGCCACTGCAGGGCTGGGACAAGTCTTCTTTCTAATCAGAGGCATACGCAAACATTCCTCAAAGTGCATTGTTATTATTTTTTAACATCTCTTATGCATTGACAAAGTCAACATTTTGACTACTTTTAGTATAAAATGCTTACTCCCAACTCCTTACACATACCATAATTACTTGAGAAAAGACAAAATAAGATCAGCTACAGAAGTAGCAAGATATTTTTTACAAATAAAAATACAATATACAAAAAATGGCAAGTTAGTGATAAGTGGTAGAATAAACTCTCAATAATATTCCACTTTGGGTTCCAAATTAAGATTTGACGAGTTTGAAGCCTTGTCCTGTATCCAGCACAGCAGGAAGAAACCAACTCATTTTTAATCTTTTCAAGCATCTAAAACAAGTCTTGCAGATCCAAAAAAGGTTCAGACCACACAACCAGTTTGCCAGATGCACTAGTGGGTATGTAATACGAGGAAAGTAGAGCATCCAGTGCTTGGCCACATCGCTTCCTGTTGGCAGGTGTAGTGTGTAGTCACTCCACCGTTTTGACACGCCATATATTGCTTTCACTGTGCGTCCCTTTTCAGTCCAGCAGATGTTATTAGTGGTGTTGCAGTTATACTCTACCCAGTCTTTTGTGAAGTCACCCAGCTGAGGTGGGTCAGCTTCTTCGATATCTATCGTCTTTGTCATCTCTGCTCCTTGCACTGCAATATACTGGTCGTTGATTTTTCTTACTTCTTTCACCCAAGGAGTGGAATTCTCACTGTCTAATATGATAATAAGTCGGGAACAGAAGGAACCATTCTTTTCTCGCCACCATTCTAAAAGTGTGTCAAGGCGTAGTATGTCGCCACCTGTGAACAAAAGAAAGTTCAGTAGAGCAAGAATTTAAGTGTCTTACTAACAATACTCTCTTGTCTTGAGTGTACTGTCTTTAAGTTTTTAAAGTTAAATATGTAAGAAAAAAAGAGGGTGCCTTCTTTTCAAAGTATCTTTTCAGAAGAATTTTCAGAAACAGAAAATAGACTTTCAACTTCAAGTAAAAACCAAACCAAAAAAACTAAAAAATCCAATCATCCTGTTTTTTACATTAAAGAGATATGCTATGATAAAATAAGAAAATTATTTAATAAAGGTAAATTTGGTAAAAAGAAATTATACAGCAAAGCTAATATTCTACATTGGGCAGCAAATTATGACTTGTCATATCTAGCCTGCCACAAGTTTTGCATGGCCTGAGAGATAAGAACTGATTTTACATTTTTAAATGGTGTAAAAAAATTTTTTGAGAAGTTTGTAATGTAAAAATTACAGGAAATTTAAATTTCATGTTTCTATAAATGTCTATGACTGCGTTTATTCTACAAAAAGCTAAGTATAGTTGCAAGAGGGATTTTATGGCCTACCAAGTCAAAAATACCTGATCCTTACAGAAAAAGTTTGCTTACCCCTGTTTTACATCTCTGATAAACTGTTAACTTATCCTCATATATGGTACCTACTACATAAAAAAGACTCTCCCTCCTAGTAACAAGAGTTTGGAACTGGTTTATTTTTAAATCCGTTTTATACCCCAAAACAACAAAGGATTAAAAAAAACATATACCAGAAATGTCTAAGGTAAAAATATTTCTGACCAAGAAAGCTGTCTTACAGCTACTCATTATACATTTTGTTCATATTGTATGGTTTTTTTTTTTTTTTTGCATTAAAATTTTAAATAACACTGTATTAAAATTTGATCATTTAATTTTTAGTACTCCATTAAATTTTGTGCCCTAGGCATCTGCCATTCTCACCTCACTCTAGTTCTGCCTCTGTCTCAAATGGTACACTAATCCAATCCTTCCAATTCCAGGAATTTATCCTAAGAAAGGGCAGGGATGTGGACAAAAATTACATATAAAGATCATCTTCCCACTGCTACCTCAGATAGTGTACAATATGAAACTGAGGGAATGGAAATAATTATAACCTTATGAGAGAGTTTTATCATAAATCATATTTATAAAGAAATTTTAATGACAAAATATCTATGATATTAGGAGAAAAAGCATGACATACAAGTGTATCTACAAAAATAAGAGCAATAGTTATCTTCTGGGTATTGGTATTTCAGGTGGGTTTTGTTATACTTTTTTGTATCTTCCAAAATTTTTACAGTTATTTTTATAATTAGAAGAAAGTTGTAATATGTTACAATTTACTAATACAAGCTCCAACAACCTAGCCCCAGAATAGGTATTCTACCAAGAGCAACCATCTTCTTTGCTAAACTATCAAAATGACAATACTAGAGAGACAGAAAATCTTTTAGAATTTGGATTCTATCAGTGATATGATCCATAAAAACAGAGTATATATCACATCCTTTATGAATGATAAATATTCTTTTATTCACCAGACTGTGACAATGTAAAATCTGTTTTTCACGTATTACTAATGTATTGCTTCACAGAGACCTCTCTAAGGTACCTTTTTAAAAGGATCAAGCTCACTTTTCATTATTTCCACTTTTATTAAACTTCTCTGGAGAGGACAACATAGATATAAGGGTTATTATACAAATTCCATCTGCCATAAAACATTGTCTAACTTGCCTTCTACAACTATTTCAATAAAGATTCTGTAGCACATGCTACACTAATTCTTATACACATGCTCTTTAGATATTGGCAAGAAATTTAAAGCAGCATTAAAGCCCTTTATACTAATTCTCTTGTCTTGTTTTGCTCTGCTTTCTCCTATGAAAAGGTTCTATGTCAAATTTGGCTTTTGGCCCAGATGTAAAGTACTTACATTTATCTCAGTAACATTTATCTGATGCTGTTTAAGTAATTGAGACTGTTTTTAAAGACTTTATCTGTGATAAACTGCTTTATAGGTTAAATAGATTGTTTAATTTGTCTCTCTTGTCATTACCAAGTTGTTTTTTACCCTCAAGCAAAGAGGCAAAGATACTAGGTTCCACATTATGAAGTCCTGTAAGTGTAAAAAGACTACATATTCTAAGAAGTACTGTGAGTAAAGATATGGGTTAAGGAGCACACACAGATTTTTTCTCACAGTGAGTTCTGGACCTACTCTTAACCTCAAGTAAAATCTAATCCTGATGCTTCCTATCTAAAGGTTTTAAGAAAAAAATTTTTTTAAAGAAAACTATTTATTAATAAATTCTCAGACTTAGCATGCACGCAGAGCTTAGAGTTCTTTGTCACTTAGACTGGAATAGAAAGCATTTTCTTCAGAGCAGGGGTGTTCAATAACATTTCTGAGAAAGAATCAACATCTGGGGCCGTTTCAGGCAGGCCAAGGGAAGGAACTGGTTGGAAACAGGATCCATTCTCTGGGCCCGGTTTAACCTGCAAATGGGCCAGGCGCCTCAGGCCAGTGGGGAGGACATGGTTGCTGAGTTATGGGGCAAAGCCTGCCCCTCTTGGGGAAGGTAAGTCCTGTAAACATATGCTTTCTCCACTGTTTTACTTTTACAATACAGTGTCTCACAGAGAAAATTACACATACAGGAACAAATCTTCTTGGCTGATAGCAGAATTCTGTAATGGTCTACTTATGCCATCTTTATAATATTTTTTAATGCATAATATTGTAGAAGGTAACTACTAGACATTTATTTACCTAAACTATAACCCTACTTTAAAGTATCTTCATAAATTATTCTCAATTCACAGTGAAGGAAAACATAAGAACACTGACATTTATGCTACTGCTATTCATCTTGGTGTCTATTACATTTTCTAAGAAAAAATGACTATAAATATCAGTAAACTGAACATCTAGAGTTTATTTCCAAAGCCATCTTTTAAAAAATATTTGAGATAAATTTTTAAGAGTTAAGAAAAATACAAACTTTGGGGAAAATGTTTATATTAAGTAATAAATACTTCATGTAAACATAAGCTTGCATTTAAAGTTATCAGACCTAGAGACTGTCATACAAAGTGAATTAAGTCAGAAAAACAAAACTATGTATTAATGCATGTATGTGGAATCCAGGAAAATGGTAAGGATAAATTTATTTGCAAAGCAGAAATAGAGACACAAACAAAGAGGAAAAAAATGTATGGATACCAAGGGGGGACATAGGGGTGAGTGGGATGGACTGGGAGACTGGGATTGACATATCAAAACTACTGTGCATAAAGCAGATAACTAATGAGAACCAACTGTATGCTGAGGAAACTCTACTCAGTGCTCTGTGGTGACCTAAATGGGAAGTGAAGTGAAAGTCACACAGTCGTGTCTGACTCTTTGTGACCCCATAGACTATACAGTCCATGGAATTCTCCAGGTCAGAATACTGGAAAGGGTATCCCTTCTCCAGATCTTCCCAACCCAGGGATCAAATCCGGGTCTCCTACATTGCAGGCGGATTCTTTACCAGCTGAGCCACTAGGGAAGCCCAACCTAAATGGAAAGGAAATCCAAAAGAGAAGGGATAGAGGTATACTTAGAACTGATCTGCTTTGCTGTACAGTAGAAACTAACAACACGGTAAGGCAATTATACTCCAATAAAAAGAGAAAAGAAAATATACACACAGATAATCAAATGAAAGCACAGTGTCAGAGAAGAGTATGGATTAGATTCTTTTTCTTCAGTGGAATTCTTTAAGTATTAACCAATTTAACCTTTGGAAATGAAGTATTTGTCTTGTAATGGAAAAGCTGCATTTCACTGTGAAGCTATAATTTGTCCCTGGCTGCTTTATTCTTCACTAAAGCATTCTCTAAGCTTTGTATGTTTAATATTTAGCATATAAAAAGAAACAGTATTTTAAAAAGTCTAGATATAGCAATGATCTCAAAGCCCATACCCAGATATGGTTTGTTTGGACTTGTTTGGGATAAGCTTGTCAGTTAGCATGTTCTCCCCACTGCCTCTCAGCCTTCTTATTTCAACCTGACACTCCAACCCACACATCTAGTATCACCAATAATGAAAAATTTTCCAGGTTAAGTCTAAGATAATAGCCACCACTGCTGATCTAATATCAATCATTTTTCTTATTGTTCCAATGAAACATGTTTGTTATTTATGTAGAGACAGTATGCTTTACTAACTATTCAAAAGTCAAGTCACTGGGTAGAATTCATTATTTCTCTTTACTACAATCATATGCTTAGGAAAAAACTATAATTCATGCAGTAATTGAATGAAATAGAAATTTTAAAAAATGAAGTTACTTTCTTATAAAAAATAATGAAGGATATATGCATGGCCACCAAAATTATGCCCATCCCCTTGCATTTGAGGTATTATAAGCATTTCAGTAGCAGTTTTCAAATAATCAATCCCTGCTTTTAGGTTTGAAATATATTTCTGTAAAAATGTTTGAATTGATTAAAACTTTTTCTCTTGGGCTCTGAAGTACACAGAATGCTATCCTTTACCTGAATTTGAAATAGCATGCTGTAAATGTTTAAAAGTTATTTTATATGTTGTGTTATCAAAAAGTCACAAGTTGAGTAAATGATTTTATAACCTTATGCTGAAGTAGTTTTAAGTTGACTAGTTTCTTTCATATTACAGTATTTCAAAAATGGGTGAACCATGCTAACAAAAGTTACCTTCTGAACTAGAACATGCCATTTCTGTGCCTTTGTGGTTTTTACCTTTGGCAACAACATAGTACAGTGGCGGGGTGGGGTGATTTTAGGTGTCAGACAAATTCGGACTTGAATCGTGGTTCCAGCACTTAGGAATAGTATGACCATAGGTAAGTTATGTAACCACTTTTAGCTTTCATTTCATCCTTTGAAAAATACAGGTGACAGTATCTCAAAGAATTTCAAGTGAAGATTAAATTTAATAATATGTATAAAGTACCAAGCACAGTAGCTATGCTTCAAACATGCTCAGTATTGGGGCTTCCCTAGTGGTTCAGATGGTAAACAATCTACCTGCAATGCAGGAGACCTGGGTTCAATCCCTTATTAGTTTGACTTTACTCCTTCTAGATAGCCATTGACTTATTCAGTATTTGTTAGACCACAAAATTACAAAAGTCTATTTATAATAAAACCCTGTAAACCAATCTGGCACTAAATTAGTGAGACCATGATGGTTTGAAATCATGTGTACTTTAACCTTGAGTTTATTTGCTTTCTTCTGGAATTCTTATATTGGCACTCTATCTCTGTCCTTCCATAATACTTCTCTTTATATTTTTCTGTGAATACCTTTTTCTACTTATATTTTATGACTATTTTATTGGGCTCATGGTATAAAACATCTAAAAAATTTTTAGAAAAAAAAGGGTATCATTAAGTCTAAATGAATTATTCCTAATCTAAAATAAGAAAATTACCCATTTTGTCATGATTCATTCAATGATTTTATCCATCTACTACTTAAGGATCTCCTACTATTTGCCAGACTCTCTTCCAGCAGTAAGCAAGTTATCTCATAAAACAAAGCCTTCAATTTACAGAGTCTCCTCTCTAGTTGGGAAGACCAACAAACAAATTTACATCTAAATCTCATTTCTCCCTTGGCAAGGAGGTTAAACATTACCCCTTCTATTTTCAGATGAGAGAACTGAAATGGAGAGCGTTATCTGCCTCAAACAGCAGCATTGCTGGGGCAAATTAGGACAGAGCTAAGGTCTCCTGACCTAAACACTACTCCAACCACATCACATCACCTGCTGCTTAAAATTATGGTATGCTTTCTAACAAATACAATTGAACATGTGCAGAACTATTGAAATCAGCATCTATAATCTTAAAGACTTAGAAGTAGTAGTCAAATAAGTTAATCGGCTTCTGAAAAATGTAACTATTTAATAATTCTGAAAATAGTTTAAAGAGAAACTATAAGTCTCACATCAAGCAGTCAGATTTTTTTTTTCTTCCAATCAACACAAAACGTAATTTTCGAAACCTTTAGAGGTCACTAAAATTATGCTAAAGAAGTATGCCAGAGAAAAGGTAAACAAAACAGTCATATGTATACTTGGTAAACTATAAAGTGGAAAATTGAGAATTTGGAAACATTGTTTCAGTGTAAAGGACAGATTTCCACAAATAGGTGTATCTTCACAATAGTGAAATTGCCAGAGGTGGACTTACCTGCAAGAGCCCACTCTCCTGTACCATGGGTGTGCCCACTGTAATATAAAACATATGTATCATGCCTAGGCCCATCCACAGTCCGAAGTTCAAGGAAAGCTTTCAGTTTGGAATGTAGAGTATCAAAAGACAGTCCACTTGTAGAATAGTCACACCCATAGGTCTCAATCATATGATATGCAAAAAATCTTTGGATAGCATTGAGCATGCCAGTAGACCTCAAATTTAACTCCTGTACATGTTCTGGTGGAAGAAGTGTTGGCTGACCATCAGGACTGAAAAAGGAGGAAAAAACCCATCATTTTGGTGTTCATGAAGTGTTCATTCTATGTCACATTCCTATTTTTCATTTATAATAATTTATCTAAGACTCCTAAGTTATTAATAACTAAATGGCATAATCTTTTTTTAAAAAACCCACCTTTTCTAAATTTTCCACAGTGCTAAGAATTATGCTTGGAAAATTAAAGCCTAGTTTCTAAAAATTATACCTCTTATCATTAAGATCTGGTGCTCTGTGACAACCTAGAGGGGTGGGATGGGAGGCTGTCACAGAGGGAGGTTCTAGAGGAAAGAAATATATGTATACTGATGATTGACTCACGGTGTTGTACAGCAGATACCAACACAACATTGTAAACCAATTATCCTCCATGTAAAAAATAAATAAAACTGAAAGCTGGGAGGATATCTCCAAATGTGGATTGTACTACTCTTCATTTTTTTACCAAGAATTTGGCATCTTCTTACCAAATGAGATATTAAACAAGACTTTAAAAAGCAAGACTGTACTAACTAACTTTATCCCCAAAATGTTTCAAGAACACTGGATTGGGGACAATAATGAAAGCACTTTTTTTCTTGAGAAAAAACACAGTATGGAAACAGTATTTTAAATTAATTTCCATATTGAAAAATAGTCATTATAAAGTGTTCAAGTTTTACTAACTTGAGGTACACAAATGACAGAACAACTTACCTTTTAATAAATGACATTTTAAAACAATGATTATAATTTAGGTCATTGCCTTATACTACTGAACACTAACTGAAGACAGGCTTGATCCTGGAATACATGTAAAATGGTACGTTGGTAAAGATGATAAACCAGTTCTTAAAACTAGCAGGATCAAATGAATATTCAGGGAGAAAAAAAATCATCACTCCTACCCAGAAACTGGATTTCTAAATAGGAATTTTGAAAACTACATTTGCTCCGTGTATTTATCCATACTATTCTAATAATTCTACAAAAGCTTCATTAAAAAACAAAACATTTTGTCCCATATTTTATCATTTAACAGCCACAAAACGGTAAAAGAGTAAACAATGCATAATCAAAAATTACAATAAAAATCTATGCAAATTACTACTTTCACATATTCTTCCTAGAGAGTTGTCACATCTTACTTTATGGTATCTTTTGAAATATATTTCTTTTACTTCTCATAAGAATCTTCACCTTATTTATCAAATCTTTAATATGGAGGAAAATATTTACTACAAATAGTCAACTTTGTGGTTTTATGTCAAATATTTAAAATCCAATAAAAACTTTATGTTCAGTTTTCTCCTACCTCTGCCAAGGAAAATATGATGCCTACTTTGTCAGCATAATTCATTACTGGCAAGGAAGTATTTTTTTTTTCCTACTTCAAAGGTACTTAAACTATAAAAGAAAAACTAAAATTTAGTAATGATTATAAATTGAAACAGATTAGCCACATATTGGAGTCAAAATTATTTTAATAAAACTGCCATGAGATATTTGATTTTATTGCGAATGTCTCTGAATTCCTGGTATTTTTACTACATTTTCAAATAGATAGTATTTTTACATTCATATTCTCACTACCTCTTCATGACATTCCTCTCTCTGCAATTTAAATTAAGACACTGAGGTTCAGAGACGTTATGATTTGCCTAAAGGAACACAGAACTAGAATTTAGGATGCTCAGGTCCCGTGTACATTCTATTACACTTCACCATGTGGTTTCACATTTCCTTAAACAAGATATTCCTAAGAAAATGGAATAACTTTACAAAGAAAATCTACTTATATTTTTATGATTTTTAGCTAGAACATACTCTAATCACGTTTACCAAAAACAAAACTTTAATGAACCCTTAAGATTACTACTCAAAGTAAAGGTTTTTAAACATTTGGGATAAATGAAAAAAATGCAAGAGTATTATATTTTGAGACTGTTATAGCTTTGAAAAAATGAGCTATCATCTTATATTCATACAAATACTAGAAGAATGTTAAGAGTCAAGGTGCTATGACTAATTACACTAGGTTACTGTACCTGCAAAAGTTGGTGGGAATCACAATAGCATATCCAACAGATGTTCCTCCTAAACAGCTACCCAGTTCATGGAAGAGGCCATGAGCCATAGATTCCAAAGGCAAAACAATCAGAAACATGCTCAAGAAGATCCCATTTGTTGGCTAAAAAAAATTTAAAACAGTATGTTTACCATACCATGTGGGATTAAACTTATGTATATGTGTATTCATATATATTTATAAATCCATATTTATTCATTTTTTGCCCCTACTTCCAAAAAGAATTAAAAGGATAATTAAAGATCTAAAATCCATTATAAGCTGAAAGACACAAGTAAGAACACATGGATAAACAATAGAGCCTAAATTTATCTATAAGCTCCTGGACACCATGGTAAAACAAACATAATATGCATATTGTATTTTTAAAGTTTGTCAAATAATATCCCAAACTAAAAACATATATAATATACATATATGTAACATCTTTAATATGACAGAGAAAAAAGCCAGAAAACAAATCCTTTCCTGTTACTACCACATGCTTTAAATCATTTTTCAAATAACACACTCATTTATCAGAGTGTAGAAAGGGTCTTTTAGAAAAATTTAAAATGTAAACTCCTTAAAACTATAAAAATGAATTCCATTCTTAAACTTATAATACAGCTTTCCTTTGAAAATATCTAGACTCTTTGTAACTAAATCAAAACTAAAATATATTTATCTGTACATTAAGGACATTTAAGCAGCCTAAAAACAATGGAAAAAGGGAGGCAGGCAAAGTATTAAGAGAAGGCAGATTTAGGTAGTATTTGCAATTAAAATAAAAAAGGACACATTTAAATGAAAAGAAAATGAAAGGATGAGTCACTCAATACCAACCTGCATTCTTACAATAAGGATGGTATTTCACATTCTCTGTGCTGCTACTGCACGTATTGCACAGTTAGGCGTGTATGTGCATGAATGAATACACATTTTCCAACACTAACAAGTGGTTCATTTGGTCAGAATTTTAGTAAAAAAAAAAGTTGAATCCCATAATGGAAAAATGGATATAATGCCCTATTTTTGGTACACTGGTGGTGGTGGTGTCGCTAAGTCATGTCTGACTCTCAAGACCCCATGGACTGGAGCTCGCCCAGGCTCCTCTGTCCATGGGATTTCCCAGGTAAGAATACTGGAGTGGGTTGCCATTTCCTTCTGCAGGGGATCTTCCCCACCCAAGGATTGAACCCATGTCTCCTGCATTGCAGGCAGTCTCCTGCATTGCAAGTGGATTCTTTACTGCTACCAGGGAAGCCCACTTTTGGTATATTCTGTGTTATCAATTACATAAATAATACAGTACATGCTCAATTTAGAAACAATAGAAAAAGATATGATTAGATTCATTCTGAGTACCATTACCATACACAGCTAACTATTTAAAATATGTTCAAACTTCATGCAATATATGTAATCACAAATATTTAGTCTTTTACCAAAGTGGGATGATATATAATGTTCTGCAAACTGTCCAATATACTATAAGCTTATTAATGTAATTCTAAATCATTTGTAAATACCAAATGGCATTACTATTATATTTATGAAATTTTAATTAGATGATTTCCTATTTGTGTATTTAGATTCCTTATATTTTTCCTCTGTGATAAACAAAACCAGAGTAAGTACTGAGTTCTCTGATGATTATATTAAATATCTTTGATCATTTGAGTTCAACTTTGGTGAAATATTTTGCCATGGGGCTGTCTATTAATGATTCACAGTTTTGTTTTGCTATCAATATAAGTGTAATGTACTAATGTTGTGTCTTGCTAAATCTTCTCCATCTACCTAAAGGTCAAGAAGGTATTTTACATTATCCTCTAAAGGTTTTGTTTTTTTTGCACTTTGCTTTTAGGTCCATAATCCAAATATAGTTGATTGTTATAAGAACAGTTCAAGTTTTTTATATGAGCACTCAACTATTTACCAATTACTGAAAATCTCAACCATTCCACATTTCTGTACTATTTTTGTCATAAATCAGGCATTCTGATACCTGCTTTTTCACTCTTATGTTCCATTGGCCTATCTACTTTTGCCCACATTTCCTCCTTTCTTTCTGGGACTCCAGTAAAACACAAATGAGATTTCTCTGTATCTTCTATGAGTCTTATCCTTCTGTACAGTATTTCCTCTTTTTCCTCTTCAAGCTTCTACTTTCATAGCCTTCTCTGAACTATATTTTCCAGCTCACTAATCTCACTTCTCATTTGTCTAATCTGTTAAACTTGTACACTGAGTGAATTTCAGGTATTTTATTTTCTGATTCAAAAACATGTCTAAAAAGAAAAAAAAAAAAGCCTGTCCAGTTATTTTTCAAATCTGCCTTGTCGCTTTTTTATATTAATAGCTTCTAGCTTCCCACTATTATTTACTATCTTTGCTTTTGTTTTTCAACTTGCTAAATATGTATGATGGCTTTCTGTGTTTGATAATTCCAATAAACCAAGACATTTTGGTCTGCTTATTGTCTGCTGGTTCTGTTGCTCCTTGCTCTTGATGCCATGTGAGTGAGTGAGAGAGAGAGGGGGAGAGAGAGAGAATCTGGTTATATTTATGAGTTGAACACTGTATGCAAAAAAAAATACTATATGACTAATTTCAGACCTAGGATAATTATACCTTCTCCAAGAGGATTTCTGTTTCTTCTAGGGAGCTGTGGGCATTAACAGTTTATATATCTTAATCCAGGTTGTATCACTAACAGGATACAGTATCAGGATGCAAATTCATTAGAGGATGTAATGTATTTATTAAAAAATACATTTCTACTATAAACACCAACTTCTTCTTATACAACTTACGTCCAAGAGAATTTACATACTTTTTATACTTAGGTTACTAACTATATCAGTGAGAAAATCACTCTTTTATGACATAGCTTACAATTTGGATGCAACAATTCTCACAACTATTACTATAGCAATTTCAATGGCTGTTTTTAAACATTACTTGTTTAACTCTTAGGTTTAATAGGTATCTACAAATATTGATGATTTCATCATTTTCTTTTCAATTTCTATACCTTCTATTGCATATATTGTTCCATTATAATGGGAAATACTTTGATCAATTAAACCCTTATCCACATAAAAGTGGATGGGGAACTTTTAGATACAGACGGCTAACTGTACTACACCATAAATGTAAGGGACTCCAGCAACTGCAAATTTTGGTATTCAGAGGAGGTACTGGAATCAATCCATTGTAGATACCTAAGGATCACTGTACGTTCAAATTATGTCAGCCATTTACTTAAAATAATTACCGGTTGGCGGGGGGGTAAAAATGGTGGAGGAGTAGGACAGGAAGCTCACCTTCCCCAACAAAAACACTAAAAACACATCTATGAGTGGAATGACCGACACAGAACATCTACCGAAAGCCAGCAGAAGACCTCATTCTCAAAGGGCAAAAAAACCTCCATGTAACTGGGTAGGACAAAAGGAAAAAAGAAACAGACGAAGCCTGCACCCAGGGAGGAGCCATGGAGGCAAGTTTCCCACACCCTGGGCAGTCCCCCACTGGCAGGGAGATCAGCCTATATGGAGCGGAGCTTCAGAGGCTAGGCATAGAGCACAGCGTTTGAGTAGGGCAAAACAGAGTAACGTGAACAGAAGGTTGGCACTGCCACCCTGCACTCCCCCGCCTAAGATGCTCATATGTTAGTGAACCTGGGGGCTACGCACTAAAGTACAGGCTTCAGAGGTCAGACCCAGGGAGAGGACCAGGGTTGGCTGCATGGAGACAGCCTGAAGAGGCTGCACGGTAGCAACAGAGCAGGTACTCAGAAGAAGCTGGGGCTGATGAGAGATACCAAGTGCCATTGTTGAGGGGGTGCATGGGAAGAGGGCTGAGAGCACCGTAAGAGCTCCTTTCCCTGTGACCATTCAGCAACAGGACAATGCCCACAGGAGTTCTGGGGGCAGGCGCAAGTCATTGCGGCCATCCTAGGCCCCAGAAGTGGCTATGAACTGCCACTCCAAGACCTAACAGCAGGTGCCAAGGACTGCCACCACTCTTCTGGGAGTGTGGACAGCATCTGCCCACAGGAGACCCAGAGCAGTGCCAAGCCCTGCCCCTGCTGTCCCAGGAGTGTGCAGACAGCTGCCACCCCCAAGAGACCCAAGAGCAGGTGTCGAAGACTGCCCCCTCATGTGTGCACAAGGACCTCTGAACCCCCACACCACATATCAAGGGATAACTGCCAGCATGCACTGAGGAAAGAGACAGACAGCATCCAAACTAAAGCAGCCCCTTGACTCTGGAAAAGATGGCAGAGTAGAAAGACATGAGCTCACCTCTTCTCATGAAGGGGCTTCCTTGGTGTCTCAGATGATAAAGATCCTGCCTGCAATGTACAAGGCCAGGGCCTGATTCCTGGGTTGGAAAGATCCCCTGGAGAAGGGAATGGCTATCCACTCCAGTATTCATGCCTGGAGAACATCACGGACAGAGAAGTCTAGCAAGCAACAGACCACAGGGTTGCAAAGAGTTGGGCACGACTGAGCGACTAACACTTTCACTTTCACGTCTCATGAAAACACCAAAATCACAACTGCTGAACAATCATCTACAAAAACACTGCTAAGTTGCTTCAGTCATGTCTGACTCTGTGCGACCCCATAGATGGCAGCCCACCAGGCTCCCCCATCTCCGGGATTCTCCAGGCAAGAACACTGGAGTGGGTTGTCATTTCCTTCTCCAATGCATGAAAGTGAAAAGGGAAAGTGAAGTCACTCAGTCGTGTCCGACTCTTAGCGACCCCATAGATGGCAGCCCACCAGGCTCCTCCATCCATGGGATTTTCCAGGCAAGAGTACTAGAGTGGGGTGCCATTGCCTTCTCCGACAAAAACACTGGAACCTACCATAAAAGGTATTTTAAAATCAAGTCAAAAAGATGGTGGAGTAGAAGGACGTGCACTCATCTTCTCCTCCAAGAACACCAAAATCACAACTAGCTGCTGAACAATCATCGACAGGAGAATGTTAGAACCCACCAAAAAAAGATACTCCACATCCAAGGGCAAAGGAGAAGTTGCAGCAAGACAGCAGGAGGGGTGCAATCATGTTTAAAATCAACCTTCATACCCGTCAGAGAGGCCTGGAGGGCAAAAAGCAAACCTTGTGTGCATCAAGGTGCAGGGAAAGGAACAGCAATCCCCACAAGAGACTGAGCCAGACCTGCCTGTGACTGAGGGTCTCCTGTGGAGGCATGGGTCAGCAGTGGCCTGCTGTGGGGTCAGGGACACTGACAGCAGCAGTCCTAGGAGGTGTGGTGTGTGGCATAAATCCTTTGGAGGAGGCTGCCACTGCATGCTAAGTCACTTCTGTCATATCCAACTCTTTGTTACCCTATGGACTGTAGCCCTCCAGACTTCTCTGTTCATGGGATTCTTCAGGCAAGAATACTGGAGTGGGTTGCCATTTCCTCCTCCAGGGAAAATTCCCAACCCAGGGACTGAATCCACATCTCTTAAGTCTCTTGCATTGGCAGGCAGATCCTTAACCACTTAACCTTAATCCCCCACCTGGGAAGAGCTGCCAGGTAGGCAATACACAAACTAGAGAACAATTATACCAAAGAAGTTCTCGTGCTGCTATAAAAGTTCTAGGTTCCACAACAGACTTCCCAACCTGGGGTTCAGCAAAGGGACTGAGAATCCTCAAGGAATTTGACTTTGAAGGCCAGTGGGATTTGATTACAGAACTTCCACAGGACTGGGGAAACACAGACTCTTGGAGGGCACAAACAAAACCTTGTGTGCACCAGGACCCAGGAGAAAGGAGCAGTAACCCCACAAGAGACCAATCCAGACTTGCCTGTGCGTGTCCAGGAGTCTCTGCTGGAGATGTGGGTTGACTGAGGCCTGCCGCGGGGTCAGGGACACTGATGGCAGCAGTCCTGGGAGGCGCACCGTGTGGCCTAAGCCTTCTAAAGGAGGTCGCCATTACCACCATTACCCCTACCACAGATTAAGGCCAAACTACAGGCAGGGAAAAGTGCCTGGATATCTGTAGGTGGCAGGAGACGTCTATAAGGCCACCCCTTTCACCCCCGCTCTCCCGCCTCCTCCCCCTTCTTTCAACCTGGCTTCCTTTCCTCCTTTGAAATCTTTGATGTTAGTACTTGGATCTGAAGTTCTCTGTCTCTATAGGAGGTTTTCTGAGAGACTGTATTCTTGTATTTAAGGGCTTCTCTGGTGGTGCAGAGGTTAAAGCGTCTGCCTACAATGTGGGAGACCTGGGTTCGATCCCTGGGTCGGGAAGATCCCCTGGAGAAGGAAATGGCAATCCACTCCAGTATTCTTGCCTGAAGAATCCCATGGACGGAGGAGCTTGGTGGGCTACAGTCCACGGGTCGCAAAGAATCGGACACAACTGAGCGACTTCACTTTCACTTACAGGCAGGGAGCACAGCCCCACCTATGAGCAGAAAACTGGATTAAAGACTTACTGAGCAGGGCCTTGCCCACCAGAGGAAGATCCAGTTTTCTCCACAGCAAGTCCCTCCCATCAGGAAGTTTGCACAGGCCTTTTACCCACATCTATCAGAGGGCAGACAGAATGAAAACCAAAATCCCAGAAAACCAAACAAAATGATCACATGGATCACAGCTTTGTTAACTTAATCAAACTATGAGCCATACAGTGTAGGACCACCCAAGACTGATGGAGAGGTCTGACAAAACGTGGTCCACTGGAGGAGGGAATGGCAAATCACTTCAGCATTCTTATCTTGAGAACCCCAAGAACAGTATGAAAAGGCAAAAAGATATGGCACTGAAAGATAAACCCCCCAGGTCAGTAGGTGTCCAATATGCTACCAGAGAAGAGTAGAAGAATAGCTCCAGAAGGAATGAAGAGGCTGAGCCAAACCAGAAACGAAGCCCAGTGGTGGATATGTCTGGTGGTGAAAGTAAAGAACAATAGTGCATAGGAACCTGGAATGTTAGGTCCATGAATCAAGGTGAATTGGAAGTAGTCAACTTGCCAACAGGAGATGGCAAGAGTGAACATCGACAATTTAGCAATCATTGTACTAAAATGGATGGAAATGGGTGAATTTCATTCAGATGACTATTATATCTACTACTGTGGGCAAAAATCCATTAGAAGAAATGGAGTAGCCTGCACAGTCAACAAATGAGTTCATAATGCAGTACTGCGTGCACTCTCAAAAATGACAGGAAAATCTCAGTTCGTTTCCAAGGCAAACCAATCAATATTACAGTAATCCAAGTTTATGCCCCAACCACTAATGCTGAAGAAGCTGAAGTTGAACGGTTCTATGATGACCTACAAGACTTGCTAGAACACACATACACACACACAAAAGATGTCCTTTTCATCATAGAAGACTGGAATGCAAAAGCCGGAAGTCAAGAGATACGTGGAATAACAGGCAAGTTTAGTCTTGGAGTACAAAATGAAGCAGGGCACAGGCTAACAGAGCTCTGCCAAGAGAATGCATGGGTCATAGCAAACACCCTCTTCCAACAACACAACAGAAGACTCTACACATGGACATCACCAGATGGTCAATACTGAAATTAGACTGATTATATTCTTTGCAGCCTAGGTGGAGGAGCTCTATACAGTTAGCAAAAACAAGATCAGGAGCTTACTGTGGCTCAGATCATGGCTCAGATCCATATTGCAAAATTCAGGCTTAAACTGAAGAAAATAGGGAAAACCACTAGGCCATTCAGTTATAAGCTAAATCAGATCCCTTATGATTATATAGTAGAAGTGACAAATAGATGCAAGGGATTAGATCTGATATATGAGTGCCAGAAGACCTATGGATAGAGGTTTGCAACAGCATAAATGAGGCAGTGACTGAAATCACCCCCAAGAAAAAATGCAACAAGGCAAAACCATTGTCTGACGAGGCCTTACAAATAGCTAAGAAAAGAAGAGAAACAAAGGCAAAGGAGAAAAGGAAAGATAAACCCATCTGAATGCAGAGTTACAAAGAATAGCAAGGAAAGCTAAGAAAACCATCTTAAGTGAAGAATGCAAAGAAACAGGAAAACAATAGAATGGGAAGGACTAGAAATCGATTCAAGAAAATTAGAGATACCAAGAGAATATTTAATGCAAAGATGGGCACAATAAAGGACAGAAAGAGTATGGGACCTAACAGAAGCAGAAGATATTAACAATAAGTGGCAAGAATACACAGGCTGCTACTGCTAAGTCGCTTCAGTTGTGTCCGACTCTTAGCGACCCCATGGACTGCGGCCTACCAGGCTCCTCCGTCCATGGGATTTTCCAGGCAAGAGTGCTGGAGTGGGGTGCCATTGCCTTCTCCGAGAATACACAGGACAACTATACAAAAAAAGATCTTAATGACTCAGATAAACACAAAGGTGTGATCACACATCTAGAGCCAAATATTCTGGAGTGTGAACTCAAGTGGGTCTTAGGAAGCATTACTATGAACAAAGCTAGTGGAGGTGACGGAATTCCAGCTGAGCTATTTCAAATCCTAAAAGATGATGCTGTGAAAGTGCTGCACTCAATATGC
This sequence comes from Bos indicus, assembly GCF_029378745.1. Classification (NCBI taxonomy): domain Eukaryota; kingdom Metazoa; phylum Chordata; class Mammalia; order Artiodactyla; family Bovidae; genus Bos; species Bos indicus. The sequence goes on along the minus strand of NC_091763.1, from coordinate 55,943,093 downwards.
CAGCAAATTTGGAAAACTCAGCAGTGGCCACAGGAGTACAAAAGGTTTTCATTCCAATCCCAAAGAAGGAAAATCCCAAAGAATATTCAAACTACTGCATAACCATACTCATTTCACATGCTAGCAAGGTAATGTTCAAAATCCTCCAAGCTAGGCTTCAACAGTATGTTAACGGAGAACGTCCAGATGTACAAGCTGGGTTTAGAAAAGGCAGAGGAATCAGGGTCAAAATGCCAACATCTGTTGGATCAAAGAAAAAGCAAGAGAATTCCAGAAAAATATCTACTTCTGCTTCATTGACTATGCTAAAGCCTTTGTTTGGATCACAACAAACTGTGGGAAATTCTTAAAGAGATGGGAATACCAGACCACTGTACCTGTCTCCTGAGAAACCTGCATGTAGGTCAAGAAGCAACAGAAATGGACACGGAGCAACAGACTGGTTCAAAATTGGGAAAGGAGTACAAGAAGGCTGTATATTGTCACCCTGCTTATCTAACTTCTATGTAGAGTTCATCATGCAAAATACTGGGCTGGATGAATCACAAGCTGGAATCAAGACTGCTGGGAAAAATATCAATAACCTCAGATATGCAGATGACACCATCCTAATGGCAGAAAGCAAAGAGGAACTAAAGAGCCTCTTGATGAAGGTGAAAGAGGAGAGCAAAAAAACTAACTTAAAACTCAACATTCAAAAAACTCAGATCATGGCATCTGGTCCCATCACTTCATGGCAAATAGATGGGGAAACAGTGACAAACTTTATTTTCTAGGTCTCCAAAACCACTGCAGATGGTGACTGCAGCCAGATTCTTGCTCCTTGGAAGAAAAGCTCTGACAAACCTAGACAGCATATTAAAAAGCAGAGACAACTCAGAGATTGTGAAGGACAAGAAAGCCTGGCATGCTGTAGTCCATGTTGTGATCCACACAGTCAAAGGCTTTAGCTTAGTCAATGCAGCAGAAGTAGATGTATTTCTGGAATTCTCTTGCTTTTTCTACGACCCAGTGGACTTTGGCAATTTGATCTCTGGATCATCTGCCTTTTCTAAATCCAACTTGAACATCTGGCAGTTTTCAGTACATATACTTCAGTACTGTTGAAGCCTAGTTTGGAGAATTTTGAGCATTATTTTGCTAGCATGTGAAATGAGTGCAATTGTTTAGTAGTCTGAATATTCTTTGGCACTGCCTTTCTTTGGGATTGGAATGAAAATTGACCTTTTCCTGCTGCTGCTGCTAAGTCACTTCAGTCATGTCTGACTCTGTGCGACCCCACAGATGGCAGCCCACCAGGCCTCCCTGTCCCTGGGATTCTCCAGGCAAGAACACTGGAGTGGGTTGGCATTTCCTTCTCCAATGCATTAAAGTGAAAAGTGAAAGTGAAAAGTGAAAGTGAAGTCGCTCAGTCGTATCCAACTCTTAGCGACCCCATGGACTGCAGCCTACCAGGCTCCTCCGTCCATGGGATTTTCCAGGCAAGAGTACTGGAGTGGGGTGCCATTGCCTTCTCCTAGACGGCATATTAAAAAGCAGAGACATCACTTTGCGAACAAAGGTCTGTATAGTCAAAGCTATGGTTTTTCCAGTAGTCATGTAAAGATGTGAGACTTGGACCATAAGGAAGGCTGAGCACCAAAGAATTGATTCTTGTGAACTGTGGTGCTGGAGAAGACTCTTGAGAGTTCCTTGGACTGCAAGGAGATCAAATCAGTTAATTCTAAAGGAAATCAACCCTGAATATTCACTGGAAGGACTGATGCTGAAGCTCCAATACTTTGGCACCTGATGTAAAGAGCTGACTCACTGCAAAACACCCTGATGTGGGGATGTTGGGAAAGACCGAAGGCAGGAGGAGAAGGGAATGACAGAAGATGAGGTGGTTGGATGGTATTATCGACTCAACGGACAAGAATTTGAGCAAACTCAGGGAAACAGTGAAGGACAGGGAAGCCTGGCGTGCTGTAGTCCATGGGGTAGCAAAGAGTCAGATATAACTGAATGACTGAACAACAACAACAATCACAGTCAAAGAAAAACCCACAAATAAGATATGAGGGGTGCTTTTGTGACATAATTAAATCCCATACCCAGTGAGTAGACAATCCACAAACTGGAATAATTATATTGCAGAAGTTCTCCCACAAGACTGAAAATCCTGAGCCCCATGTCAGGCTCCCCAGTCTAAGGGTCTGACACTGGGATGAGGAACACCCAGAGCATTTGGCCTTGAAGGCCAGTGGGGCTTCAATGCAGGAGCTCCACAGGAGTGGGGAAACAGAGATTCCATTCTTAGAAGGTTCAATAAGAATCCATGTATACTGGGACCGAGTACAAAGCAGTAACTCCACAGGAGCATGGGCTGGACCTACGTGCAAGTCTTGGAGGATCTACTAGGGATGTGGGGGCCAGCTGTTGTTCAAAGAGGCAGGGGGCAAGAACACTGGTGGCAGAGGCCCCATAGAATACTGATCAGCATAGGCTCTCCCAGAGGCTGCCAGTTTAGCATCAAAACCTGGTCTGAACCCAACAGTCTACAGGCTCCAGTGCTGGAATGCCTCCAGCCAAACAACCAGCAGGATAGTAACACAGCCCCATGGATTGACAGACAGGCTGCCAAGAGCTGTACTAAGCTCACAGTCACCTCTAAACACACCCCTTGACACAATCCCACTAATGGATACAAAACAAGACCCAAATATATGCTACAAGAGTCATGGAACACAAGATACATGCTACATACAAGAGACATGCTACATACAAGAGACATGCTACAAGGAACACATACAGACTGAAATTCATGAGATGGACAAAGGTATTCCACGTAAATGGAAATCAAAGTTGGAGTAGTAACATCGTTATAGACTTTAAAATAAAGACTGTTACAAGAGACAAAGAAGGACATTACATAATGATCCAAGGACCAATTCAAGAAGATACAACAATTGCAAATATAAGTGTACCCAACAAACGAGCAGCTCAACATATAAAGCAAATGCTAATGGTCATTAAAAGAGAAATTGACAGTAACACAGTAATAGTGGAGGACTTAAACATCCCACTTTCATCAGTGGGCAGATCATCCACAAAGGGAATACAGGCTTTAAATGACACATCACACCAAATGATTTAATTGATATTTACAGATCATTTCATCCAAAAATAACAGAGCACACATTCTTCTCAAATGCACATGGAACTTTCTCTCCAGAATTGATCACATGCTGAGCCTGTCACAAAGCAAGCATAGGTAAATTTAAGAACACTGAAATCATACCAAGCATCTTTTCCAAACACAATGCTATGAGATTAGACAAGATGAAGAGGTAAAAAAACACAAACATGTGGAGGCTAAACAATATGCTACTAAACAACCAACAGATCACTGAAGAAAGAAGACAATATCAAAAAATGCCCAGGGACAAATGACAATGAAAGCATGACCACCCAGAACCTAGGGAATATAGCAAAAGCAATTCTCAGAATGAAGTTTACAGTGATACAATCTGACCACAGGAATCAAGAAAATTCTCAAATAAACAAGCTAATTTTACATCTAAGGCAACTAAAGCAAGAACAGACAAAACCCGAAGTTAGTTGAAGAAAACCTAAATATCAGAGCAGAAATAAATGAAACAATGACTAAAACCTGGTTCTCTGAAACAGAAGGAAAAAAATGATAAACTTTTAGCCAGGCTCATGACAAAAAAAGGGGAAAAGGCTCAAATCAGTAAAATTAGAAATGGGAAAGTAACAACTGACACTAAAGAAATACAAACGATCATAAGAGATTACTAAAAACAATGCAAACAACACATGCCAATAAAATGGACAATCTGGAAGTAGACAAATTCATAGAAAGGTACAATTGCCAAGGACTGAATCAAAGACGACTCTACACATGGACATCAACAGAAGGTCAATACAGAAATCAGACTGATTACATTCTTTGCAGCTGAAGATGGAGAAGCTCTAGTCACCAAAAACAAGACCAGCAACTGACTGCAGCTCACATCATGAAATCCTTACTAAAAAATTCAGACTAAATTGAAGAAAATAGGGAAAACCACTAGGCTATTCAGGTATGACCTGAATCAAATCCCTTACAATTATACAGTGGAAGTGACAAATAGATTCAAGGGATTAGATCTGAAAGATAAGAGTGCCTGAAGAACTGTTGTACAGGAGGCAGTGGCCAAAAGCATTCCCAAGAAAAAGAAATGCAAGGAAACCACTGTAGATGGTGACTGAGGCCATGAAATTAAGAAGCTTGCTCCTTGGATGAAAAGCTATGACAAACCTAGACAGCATATTAAAAAGCAGAGACATTTGCCAACAAAGGTCCATCTAGTCAAAGCTATATTTTTCCAGTAGTCATGTGTGGGTGTGAGAGTTGGGCCATAAAAAAGCTGAATGCCAAAGAACTTATGTTTTTGAACTGTGGTGTTGGAGAAAACTCTTGAGAGTCCCTTAGACTGCAAGGAGATCAAACCAGTCAGTCCTAAAGGAAATTAGTCCTGAATATTCACTGGAAGGATTGATGCTTAAGCTCCAATACTTTGGCCACCTGATGCAAAGAGCTGACTCACTGGAAAAGACCCTAATGCTAGGAAAGATTGAAGGCAGGAAGAGAAGGGGATGACAGAGGATGAGATGGTTGGATGGCATCACCCACTGGATGGACATGAGTTTGAGCAAGCTCTGGGAGTTGGGTGATGGACAGGGAAGCCTGGTGTGCTGCAGTCCACGGGGTCACAGAGTTGGACACAACTGAGCGACTGAACTGAGGCGGCCTTACAAATAGCTGAGAAAAGAAGAGAAGCTAAAGGCAAAGGAGAAAAGGAAAGACATATCCATCTGAATTTAGAGTTCCAAAGAATAGCAAGGAGAGATAAGGAAGCCTTCCTAAGTAAACAACACAAAGAAATAGAGGAAAACAATAGAATGCAAAGGACTAGAGATCACTTCAAGAAAATCCGAGATATCAAGAGAACATTTCATGCAAAGATGGGTACAATAAAGGAGAGAACAATAAGGACCTAACAGAAGCAGAAGAGATTAAGAAGAGGTGGCAAGAATACACAGGAGAACTATACAAAAAAGATCTTAAGAACCTAGATAAGTAAGACAGTGCCATCCCTCACCTAGAGCCAGACATCCTGGACTGTGAAGTCAAGCGGGCCTCAGGAACCATTACTACAAACAAAGCTAGTGGAGGTGAAGGAATTCCAGCTGAGCTAAAATCCTAAAAGACGATGCTGTTAAAAGTGCTGCACTCAATATGCCAGCAAATTTGGAGAACTCAGCAGTGGCCACAGGAGTCGAAGAGGCCACTTTTCAGTTTTCATTCCAATCCCAAAGAAGGGCAGTGCAAAAGGATGTTTAAACTACTGCACAACTGTACTCATTTCACATGCTAGAAAGGTAATGCTCAAAATCCTTCAGGTTCAGCTTCACCAGTATGTGAATGGAGAGCTTCCAGATATACAAGCTGGGTTTGCAAAAGGCACAGGAACCAGAGATCAAATTGCAAACATCCGTTGGATCATAGAAAAAGAAAGGGAATTCTAGAAAAACATCTACTTCTGCTTCATTGAGTATGCTAAAGCCTTTGACTGTTTGTGGAAAACTCTTAAAGAGATGGGAATACCAGACCATTTCACCTGCCTCCTGAGAAACCAGTATACAGGTCAAGAAGCAACAGTTAGAAATGAACATGGAACAACGGACTGGTTCAAAATTGGGAAAGGAGTACGTCAAGGCTGTGTACTGTCCCCCTGCTTATTTAACTTATATGTGATCTGCCTCTTGAGAAATTTGTATGCAGGTCAGGAAGCAACAGTTAGAACTGGACATGGAGCAACAGACTAGTTCCAAATAGGAAAAGGAGTACATCAAGGCTGTGTATTGTCACCCTGCTTATTTAACTTCTATGAGAAATGCTGGACTGGAAGAAACACAAGCTGGAATCAAGATTGCAGGGAGAAATATCAATCACCTCAGATATGCAGATGACACCACCCTTATGGCAGAAAGTGAAGAGGAACTCAAAAGCCTCTTGATGAAAGTGAAAGAGGAGAGTGAAAAAGTTGGCTTAAAGCTCAACATTCAGAAAATGAAGATCATGGCATCCAGTCCCATCACTTCATGGGAAATAGATGGGGAAACAGTGGAAACAGTGTCAGACTTTATTTTTCTGGACTCCAATATCACTGCAGATGGTGACTGCAGCCATGAAATTAAAAGACGCTTACTCCTTGGAAGGAAAGTTATGACCAACCTAGATAGCATATTCAAAAGCAGAGACATTACTTTGCCAACAAAGGATCGTCTAGTCAAGGCTATGGTTTTTCCTGTGGTCATGTATGGATGTGAGACTTGGATTGAGGATGTGAGAAGGCTGAGTGCTGAAGAATTGATGCTTTTGAACTGTGGTGTTGGAGAAGACTCTTGAGAGTCCCTTGGACTGCAAGGAGATCCAGCCGGTCTATTCTGAAGGAGATCAGCCCTGGGATTTCTTTGGAAGGAATGATGCTAAAGCTGAAACTCCAGTCCTTTGGCCACCTCATGCGAAGAGTTGACTCATTGGAAAAGACTCTGGTGCTGGGAGGGATTAGGGGCAAGAGGAGAAGGGGACGACAGAGGATGAGATGGCTGGATGGCATCACTGACTCGATGGACGTGAGTCTCAGTGAACTCCGGGAGTTGGTGATGGACAGAGAGGCCTAGCATGCTGCGATTCATGGGGTCACAGAGAGTTGGACACGACTGAGCAACTGATCTGATCTGATCTGATCTGATATTATATCAGGCAAAATGCAGGGCTAGATGAAGCACAAGCTGGAATCAAGATTGCTGGGAGAAATATCAATAACCTCACATGTGCAGATGACACCATCCTAATGCCAGAAAGCAAAGAAGAACTAAAGAGTCTCTTGATGAGGGTGAAATAAGGGAGTGAAAAAGCTGGCTTAAAACTCAACATTAAAAAAATGAAGAGCAAGGCACCTGCCACTTCATGACAAATAGATAGGGAAACAATGGAAACAATGACAAGACTTTATTTTCTTGGGCCCCAAAACCACTGCAGATGGTGACTGCAGCCATGAAATTAAAGGAGGCTTGCTCCTTGGAAGAAAAGCTATGACAAAACTAGACAATGTTAAAAAGCAGAGATGTCACTTTGCCAACAAAAGGTCTGTATAGTCAAAGGTACTTTTTTTTCCAGTAGTCATATATGGATGTGAGAGCTGGACCATAAAGAAGGCTGAGCGCTGAAGAATTGATGCTCAAGCTGTGGTGTTGGAGAATACTGCTGAGAGTCCCTTGGATTGCAAGGAGATCAAACCAGTCGATCCTAAAGGAAATCAACCCTAACTATTCATTGGAAAGACTGATACTAAAGCTGGACCTCCAATACTCTGGTCACGTGATGCAAAGAGCCAACTCACTGGAAAAGACCCTGATGCTGGTAAAGACTGGGGGCAAGAGGAAAAGGGGCAACAATGGATTAGATGGTTGGATGACATCATTGACTCATTGTACATGAATTTGAGCAAACTTTGGGAGACAGAGCAGGACAGGAGAGCCTGGCATGCTGCAGCCCATGGGGTTGCAAAGAGTCCGACATGACTAAATGATTGAACTACAACAATAACAACAGAAAAATCATTAGTACTGAAACTGAAACAATGATTAAAAAACTTCAAACTAACAAAAGTACAGGATCAGATGGCTTCACAAATGAAAACTATCAAACAATTAGAGAAGAGTTAACACCTATTCTTCTGAAAGACTTCTCAAAAAACTGCAGAGGAAGGAACATTCCCAAGCTCATTCTACAAGGTGACCATCACCGTGACAGAAAAACCAGACAAAGATACCACAAAAAAAGAAAATTACAGTCGGCATCACTGATGAACACAGAGGCAAATTCTAGCAAACCAAATGCAACAGTACATTAACAGGGCTATACATCATGATCAAGTGGGATTTATCCCAGGAATGCAAGGATTCAGTGATACACCACATCAACAAACTGACAAATAAAAACCATATGATCTTCACAACAGATGCAGAAAAAGCATTTGACAATATTCAACACCGATTTATGATAAAAACTCTCCAGAAAGTGGGTATAGAGGGATTTACCTCAACATAATGCTATATACTCACTAGCATTATAAAGCAAGAAAATATAGGAAAGCGTTAACATACTTGAAAATGAGGGCAACCACAAATCAAAAACATAACAACAGTTTCACAAAAACCTAAAAGAAGAGGAACACAATCATAAGATGAAAGCAAATCATCAAACCACAAGAAGAAAAACAAAAAGGAAAAGAAACAAAAAGAATCACCTGGGAAACAAGGTTTGAGATGGCAATAAATACATATGTATCAATGAAAGAAAGTCACTATGAAAGTGTAAGTCGCTCAGTTGTGTCCACCTCTTTGCGACCCCATGGACTATCCAGTCCATGGAATTCTCCAGGCCAGAATACTGGAGTGGGCAGCTGTTCCCTTCTCCAAGGGATCATCCCAACCCAGGGATCAAACCCAGGTCTCCTGCAAGGCAGGCAGATTCTTTACCAGCTGAGCCACCAGGGAAGCATATGTATCAATAATTACCTTAAATGTCAATGGACTGAATGCTGCAATGAAAAGACACAAAGTGGCAGACTGGGTAAAAAAAATAAAACAAAAGCCAACAATATTGCTGCCTACAAGAGACCCTCTTTAGTGTAAAGGACACACAAAGATTGAAAGTGAGGGGATGGAAAAAAATATTTCATGCAAACAGAAATGACAAGAAAATGGGAATTACAAAACTCATATCAGACAAAATAGATTTTAAAGCAAAGACGATAAAGGAAGATAAAGGAGGACACTATATAATGATAAAAGGATCAATACAAGAGCAGATATTACACTCACCAATTGTTATGCACTAATACAGGAGCACCCAAAGACATAAAACAAATACATTTTTTTAAGGCTTCCCAGGTGGCTCAGTGGTAAAGAATCTGCCTGCCAAGCAGGAGACACAGGTTGGGTGGAGAAGATCCCCTGGAGAAGGAAATAGGAACCCACTATAGTATTATTGCCTGGGACATCCCATGGACAGAGACGCTTGGCAGGATACGCCCTGGCAGGGGTCTCAGAAGAGCTGGACACAGCTTAGCGACTAAACAACAACAACAATACTGGACATAAAGGGAGAAATTGAGGGGAACACAATGATAGCAGAAGACTTAACACCCCACTCACATCTTCTAGTCAAAGAATTAATAAGGCAACAGAGATCCTAAATGATAAAATAGAACCGTTAGACTGACATTCATCCAAAGGAAATAGAATATATGTTCTTTTTAAGCGCACATGGAACTTTCTCTAGGACTGACCACATACTAGGGCACAAAACTAACCTTGATAAATTTAAGAGCAAAGAAACTACTTCAAGCATTTTCTCTGACCACAATGATACAAAACTAGAAATCAATCATAGGGGAAAAAATGAGGAAAAAGCAATTACATGGAGACTAAATAAAAAGTTACTAAAAAAACAATAAGTCAACAAGGAAATCAAAATGGAAATTAAAAAATACCTTGAGACAAAACAATGAAAACACAACCATTAAAAAAAAAAAAAAAAAAAAAAAACTATGGGACACAGCAAGAGCAGTTCTTAGAGGGAAGTTCATAGGAATACAAACCTTCATCAAAAAACAAGAAAAACCTCAAATGAACAACCTAACCTATGACCAAAAAGAATTAGAAAAACAAGAAGAAACAAAACCTAAAGTCAGCAAGGAGGAGGAAATAATGTAAAAGATTTTTTTAAATAGAAAAAAATCAAGGCTTCTTGCTAAAATCTGGAACAAGGGTGCCCCAAATGGATTAAAGATTTAAATGTTAGTCTGGAAACTATAAAACTCCTATAGGAAAATGTAGGCAGAACTCTCTTTGATATAAATCACAGCAATATTTTTTAGATACACTTCTTAAGAGTAATGAAAAGAAAAACATAGATAAACAAATGGTATCCAATTAGACTTAAAAGTTTTGCACAGCGAGGGAAACCATAAACAAAACAAAATGACAACCTAGGAGAAAATATCTGCAAACTACGTGACCAACGTAGTTTTTCCAGTAGTCATGTACAGATGTGAAAGTTGGACCATAAAGAAGGCTGAGTGCTGAAGAACTGATGCTTTCAACTGTGGTGCTAGAGAAAACTCTTGAGAGAGTCCCTTGGACTACAAAGAGATCAACTAGTCAATCCTAAAGGAAATCAACCCTGAATATTCACTGGAAGGACTGATGCTGAAGCTGAAGCTCCAATATCTTGGTCACCTGATGTGACAAGCTGACTCACTGGAAAAGACCCTGATGCTGGGAAAGACTGAGGGCAGAGAAAGAAGGGGACAATAGAAGATGAGGTGGTTAGACAGCATCACTGACTCAATGGACATGAATTTGAGCAAACTCTTGGAGACAGTGCAAGACAGGGGAGCCTGGCATGCTGCGGTCCATGGGGTTGCAAAGAGTCAGACATGACTTAGTGATTGAACAACAACGTGACCAACAGGGAATTAATTTCCAAAATAAACATGCTCTTGGATTGGAAGAATTAATATTGTTAAAATGACAATACTACCCAAAGCAATCTATAGATTTAAGGCAATCCTCATCAAATTACCCATGACATTTTTTTCATACAACGAGAACAAAGAATCTGAAAATTTACATGGAAACACGGAAGACCCAGAAATACTAGAGCAATCTTTGGTGGGGCAGAGGTGGGGAAGCAGGAGGTATAACTCTCCCAGATTTCAGACAATACTACAAAAGCACAGTAATTAAAACAGTGTAGTATTGGTACAAAACCAGTCATGCGGATCAATGGAACAGATCAGAGAGTCCAGAAATAACTCGTACACCTATGGTCAATTATTCTTTGACAAAGGATGCAAGAATATAAAACAGGAAAAAGTCTCTTCAGCAAATGGCACTGGGAAAGTTGGACAGCTGCATGTAAATCAATGCAATTAGAACACATCATCATACCATGCACAAAAGTAATCTCAAAATGGCTTAAAGACTTAAACGTAACACATGACACCATAAAATTCCTTAGAAAAAAAGCATAGGCAAAACATTCCCTGACATAAAATGTGCCAGTATTTTCTTAGGTCAGCCTCCCAAGGCAATAGAAATAAAAACAAAAATAAACACATGGGACCTAACCCCCAAGCTTTTGCACAGCAAAGGAAACCATAAAAAAAAAAAAAAGACAACCTATAGAACGGGAGAAAATATTTGCAAATGATGCGCCAGACAAGGGCTTAATCTCTAAAATATACAACTCAACAATAAAAATCGCAAACCAATCAAAAAATGGGCAGAACTCAACAGACATTTCTCCAGAGAAGACATACAGATGACCAGTAGGCACATTAAAAGATGCTCAACATCACTAATTATTAGAGAAATAAAAAATTAAAACTAGAATGAGGTCCTGGTACCACCTCATACCAGTCAGAGTGACTAGCATTAGAAAGTCTACCAATAACAAATGTGAGAGGATGTGGAAAAAGGGAACCCTCCTACTCTGTGAGTGAGAATGTAAACTAGTGCACCTACTATGGAAAATAGTGTAGAGGTTCCTCACAAAAGTAATATTACCATATGATCCAGCCATCTCACACCTGGGCATATACCCAGACAAAAATATAATTCAAAAAGATACATGCACCCCTTATGTTCATAGCAGCACTATTCATAATAGCCAAAACATGGAAACAATCTAAATGTCACTGACGGATGAACTGACAAAGATGTAGTACATACTTACACATAATGAGGTACTACTCAGCTATAAAAAAGAATGAAATAATGCCATTTGCAGTAACATTGGTGCAAGTAGAGATATCACAATGAGTGACACAAGTCAGAAAGAGAAAGACAAATACCATATGATATCACTTACATGTGGAATCTAAAATATGGCACAAACGAACCTATCTACAAAACAGAAAGAGACTCACAGACATACAGAACAGATTTGTAGTTGCCAAGGGAGAGGTGGGTGGGAGAGGAGAGAAGGACAGGAAGTTTGGGATTAGCAGATGTAAACTCTTATACATAGGAAAAGTATAAACAACAACATCCTACTGTATAGCACAGGAACTGTATTCAATATCCTGTGATAAACGATAATGGAAAAGAATATTTTAAAAAGAATGTCTGTACATGTATAACTGAGTCACTCTGCTAAAAATCATGACACTATAAATCAACTATACTTCAATTAAACAAAATTAATTTTTTAAAAAGATAACATTTACAGATAAAAGTTAGCAACAGATTTCAAATACGTCTGAAGGGCCAAAATAAATTTAGGATGTTTTATCCACTTGCCACATTCAGAAAGTTTCAATTTCACTGGCTTGCAACCCTTTATACTATAGCCTCAACCTGAGAGTCATTTGTGACTTTGGAGTACACCTTATATTTTAAACAACTCCCTGTAACAAATTACTTGACCAAAACTAGTAAGTATGGCTATTCATCTTCCTTTGCTTCCACAAACCACCCTAAGCTCACTATCAAATATGAAGACATGGTCCAAATTTCAAAGCAGATACAAGCTGAGAAAAACAGCAAACCAGTAAACAACTTTAAGTAATATCCTTTCAGTACAAGTAGTTACTAATTATTCTCTATTCATCTGGGCTTTCAAGTCATGGTCAAAAGATACAATATCTTTATATCCTAAAAATTTCTCAGCTAATAGGAACAAAATCTATTTATTCAATGTTGGAATTTCATTTTTAAAAACATGGCATTTACATAAGACATATGACTGTTGTTTGGTATAAATATTTGTTTACAAGTCACATCAAGTAAGCCAGGTTTGGGAAATGTTATATATACAAGTCTAATTAAGAAACAAAATATATAAATGTATGCTACAAAACAGTATGTAAACAGAGATAATGTTCTTCAATTTAAGATAGCCATATTTAAGAAATAATAGGCAACTTTCAGTATTCCTGCCAGGAAAATCCCATGGACAGAGGAGCCTGGCAGGCTGCAGTCCATGGGGTCATAAAGGGGTCACATGACTGAAGCAACTGAGCATGGCAGCACAGCAGGCAACCTCCAAACTCTGCTTAGTTTAGAAACCTCAGCAACATTAGAAAGCTACTTAACAGTTTTAAAGCAGGGATTTCTTTACGTAGAGGCAATAGGGTATACTGGAAAGGACTCAAGGTTTGGAGTTAAGACTTTGGTTCATTCCTAACTTACTCACCATCTGTGTGTACATGAACAAATTAATTAAGGTTTTCAGTCTGAATATATAAAAGAGGGATATTTTATGAGCTTATTCCACAGATCAGAAATAGGTGAAATACATCTAGCACAGTAAAATGGTACCTGTAATTAAAAATTTTTTTAATTGCAATGAGATCTTTATGAGCAAAACAGAAATTTAAATGACAATAACCTTTTCAACTAAATTTACTATTTAGCAGACTGAGTTAAGGCCCTAGTAGATACATTAGCAAAAAAATTTTTTTTTGAGTAGCCGCAAGAGATGTCAAAAACAGAAATTTTTGTAGACCACAATCTTGAGAAAGGCAAAACACTGGTATGGGAATCAAACTTGGACAGTGTGCTGAATCTTACTTCTCCCAATGGGTAAAACAGAAGTTACATTAAATTATCTGCTCATTTTTAATTCTAAAGATACATGGAACTAAGTAAAGTGGTTGACACTGAAAGCTGTGAAGGCAGATTGCCTGGATATCCTAATCTCTAAGCATGTTTCTTTTCTACAAAATGGGAATAATAATGATATCTATCTCAGATGTTCTCTCTTGCCATCTTCTGCTTGACCATGTCCAACTTACCCTGATTCACGGACCTAAACATTCCAGATTCCTGTCTTAGGAATCAGTGAACTAAAGTGGATGGGAATGGGGGAATTTAATTCAGATGAGAAGAAATGGAATTGCCCTCATAGTCAACAGAAGAGTCGAAAATGCAGTATTTGAGTGCGATCTCAAAAATGATAGAATAATCTCAGTTTGTTTTCAAGGCAAACCATTCAACATTACAGAAATCCAAATCTATCCCCAACCACTAATGCCAAAGAAGCCCAAGTTGAACAGTTCTATGAAGACTTCAAGACCTTCTAGAACTAACACCAAAGAAAGATATTCTTTTCATCACTGGGGATTGTAATGCAAAAGTGGAATGTCAAGAGAACCTGGAGTAACAGGAAAGTTTGTTTGAATACAAAATGAAGCAGGGGAAAGGTTAAGAGTATTGCCAAGAGAACCCACTGGTCATAGCAAACTTCCAACAACGCAAGAGATGACTCTACACATGGACATCACCAGATGGTCAATATAGGAATCAGACTGATTACATTCTTTGCAATTGAATATTGAAAAGTTCTATACAGCCAACAAAATCAAGACCCGGAGCTGACTGTGGCTCAGATCATGAGCTGCTTATTCCAAAATTCAGACTTAAATTGAAGAAAGTAGGGAAAACCATTAGGCCATTCAGGTATGACCTAAATCAAATCCCTTATGATTATACAGTGGAAGTAACAGATTCAAGGGATTAGATCTGATAGAGTGCCTGAAGAACTATGTATGGACAGAGGTTAGTAAAGTTGCACAGGAGGTGGTGACCAAAACCACTCCCAAGAAAAAGACTGGTAACAAGGTAAAATGGTTGTCTGAGGCCTTACAAATAGCTGAGAAGAAAGAGAAAGAGAAGAGAAAGAAAAAGGAGAAAAGGAAAGATATACCAAACTGAATACACAGTTCCAAAGAATAGCAAGGAGAGATAAGAAAGCCTTCTTAAGTGAACAATGCAAAGAAATAAAGGAAAACAATAGAGTGGGAAAGACTAGAGATTGCTTCAAGAAAATTAAGAGATACCAAGAGGGAACATTTCATGCAAAGACCGGCACAATAAAGGACAGAAATGGTATGGACCTAACAGAAGCAGAAGAGATTAAGAAGGTGCACAATTTCACAAAAGAACTATACAAAAAAGGTCTTAATGACCCATATAACCATGATGGTTTGGTCACTCACCTAGAGACACACATCCTGGAGTGTAAAGAGGGCCTTAAGAAGCATTACTACTAACAAAAGCTAGTGGAACACTGTACACAGAAAACCCTAAAGACACTATCAGAAAATTACTTGAACTAATCTGTGAATCTAGTAAAGTGGCAGGATACAAAATCAACTCACAGAAATCACTTGCATTCCTATATACTAACAATGAAGAATCAGAAAGAGAAATTAAGGAATCAATCCCATTTACCACTGCAACTAAAAGAATAAAATACCTGAGCATAAACCCTACCTAAGGAGACAAAACAGCTGTATATAGAAAACTACAGGACACTGATGAAAGAAGTCAAAGATGACATAAACAGATGGAGAGATATACCACGCTCCTGGGTTGGAAGAACCAATATTGTGAAAATGACTGCAATCCCTACCAAATTACCAATGGCATTTTTCACAGAACTAGAACAAAAAATTTCACAATTTGTATGGAAATGCAAAAGACTCCAAGTAGCCAAAGCAATCTGGAGAAAGAACAGAGCTGAAGGAATCAACTTACCTGATTTCAAACTATACTACAAAGCTAGAGTCATCAAGACAGTATGGTACTGGAACAAAAACAGAAGTATAGACCAATGGAATGAGATAAAAGCCCAGAGATAAACCCATGCACATATGGGCACCTGATCTTTGAGAAAGGAGGGAAGAATACACACTGGGAAAAAATCTCTTCAATAAGTGGTGCTGGAAGAACAGGACAACTATGTGCAAAAGAATGAAATCAGAATACTGCCTAATACAATACACAAAGATAAGCTCGAAATAGACTAAAGACCTAAAATGTAAGACCAGAAACTACAAAACTCTTAGAAGAAAACACAGGCAGAATACTGTATGACATAAATCATAGTAAGATACTTTATGATTCACCTCCTAGAATGGAAATAAAAACAAAAATAAATACATGGGGCTTAATTAAACTTAAATGCTTTTGCATAGGAAAGGAAACTATAAATGAGGTGAAAAGACAACCCTCAGAATGGGAGAAAATAATAGCAAATGAAACAACTGACAAAGGATTAATTTCCAAAATACACAAGCAGCTCATACAACTCAATACTAGAAAAACAAACAACCCAACCCAAAAGTATGCAAAAGACCTAGACAGACATTTCTCCAAGGAAGACATACAGATGGCTAATAAGCACATGAAGAGATGCTCAACATCACTGCTTATTAGAGAAATGCAAATCAAAACTACAATAAGGTATCACCTCACACCAGACAGAATGGCTGTAATCAAAAAATCCACAAACAACAGTCTGGAGAGGGTTTGGAGAAAAGGGATCCTCCTACACCGCTGGTGGGAATACAAAATGATACATCCACTATGGAAGACAGTATGGAGATTCCTTTAAAAAAAAAAACAACTAGGAATAAAACCACCATATGACCCAGCAATACCATTTCTAGGCATATACCCTGAAGAAACCAAAACTGAAAAAGACACATGTACCCCAGTGTTCACTGTAGAACTATTTACAATAGCCATGGCATGGAGGCAACCTAGATGTTCATCAACAGATGAATGGATAAAGAAGCTATGGTATACACACACACACACACACACACACACACACACAATGGAATACTACTCAGCCATAAAAATGAACACATTTGAGTCAGTTCTAATGAAGTGGATTAACCTAGAGCCTATTATACAGAGTGAAGTCAGAAAGAAAATATCGTGTATTAAGACATATATATGGAATCTAGAATAATGGTACTGACCAATGTTTGCAGAGCAGCAATCGGAGAAGGCAATGGCACCTCACTCCAGTACTCTTGCCTGGAAAATCCCATGGATGGAGGAGCCTGGAAGGCTGCAGTCCATGGGGTCGCTGAGGGTCGAACATGACTGAGCAACTTCACTTTCACTTTTCACTTTCATGCATTGGAGAAGGAAACGGCAACCCACTCCAGTGTTCTTGCCTGGAGAATCCCAGGGATGGGGAAGCCTGGTGGGCTGCCGTCTATGGGGTCGCACAGAGTTGGACACGACTGAAGTGACTTAGCAATAGCAATAGCAATGGAGACACAGACATAGAGAACATACTTATGCACAAGCATGGGGGAGAAGAGGGAGAGGGTGAAATAGATGGAGAGAGTAGCATGGATGCATATACACTAACTTATGTAAATACAGAGCTAATGGGAATTTGCTGTATGACTCAGAGAACTCAAACTGGAGCTCTCTAATAACCCAGATGGGTCGGAATGGGCGGGAGGTGGGAGGGATATTCAAAAGGGAGGGGATATATGTACACCTATGGTTTACTCATGTTGATGTATGACAGAAATCAAACCAATATTGTAAAACAATCATCAATTAAAAATAAATATTTTTTAAAAAGTTAGTGGAGGTGATGGAATTGCAGCTGAGCTATTTCAAATCCTGTTAAAGTGGTGCACTCAATATGCCAGCAAATTTAGAAAACTCAGCAGTGGCCACAGGACTGGAAAAGGTCAGTTTTCATTCCAATCCCAAATAAGGGCAATGCCAATGAATGTTCAAACTACTGCACAATTGTGCGCATCTCCACGCCAGTAAGGTTATGCTCAATATTCTGTAAGCTAGACTTTAGCAGGACATGAACCAAGAACTTTCAGATGTACAAGCTGGATTTAGTAAAGGCAGAGGAATCTGAGATCAAACTGCCAACATCCATTGGAACACAGAAAAAGCAAGAGAATTCCAGAAAAACATCTACTTCTGCTTCACAGACTACGCTAAAGCTTTTGACTGTGTGGATCAAAACAAACTGGAATATTCTTAAAGAGATGGGAATACCAGAGCACTTTACTTGCCTCCTGAGAAACCTGTATGCAGGTCAGGAAGAACAGTTAGAACCAGACATAGAACAACAGACTGGTTCAAAATTGGGAAAGGAGTACAAGGGTGTGAATTGTCACCCTGCTTATTTAACTTCTATGCAGAATACATCATGCACAATGCAGGGCTGGGTGAATCACAAGCTGGAATCAAGACTGCTGCTGATGCTAAATCGCTTCAGTCATGTCCAGCTCTGTGCGACCCCATAGATGGCAGCCCACCAGGCTCTGCGGTCCCTGGGATTCTCCAGGCAAGAACACTGGAGTGGGTTGCCATTTCCTTCTCCAATGCATGAAAGTGAAAAGTGAAAGTGAAGTCGCTCAGTTGTGTCCGACTCTTCGTGACCCCATGGACTGCAGCCTATCAGGCTCCTCCATCCATGGGATTTTCCAGGTAAGAGTACTAGAGTGGGTTGCCATTGCCTTCTCTGGGAATCAAGACTGCTGGGAGAGAAATCAACAACCTCACATATGTAGATGATACCACTTTAATGGCAGAAAGTGAAGAGAAACTAAAGAGCTTATTGATAAAAGTTAAAGAGGAGAGTGAAAAAGTTGGCTTAAAACTCAACATACAAAAAACTAAGATTGTGACATTCAATCCTATCACTGCATGGCAAATATTAACAGACAGGGAAAAAGTGGAAGCAGTAACAGACTATATTTTCTTGGGCTCCAAAATCACTGTGGATGGTGACTGCAGCCATGAAATTTTTGATGCTTGCTCCTTGGATGGTACGCTATGACAAACATAGGCAATAATAAAAAGCAGAAATATCACTTTGCCATCAAAATCCATACATTCAAAGCTATAGTTTTTCCAGCAGTCATGTACAGATTGAGAGTTGGACACATCTATACATGAGAAGGCAATGGCATCCCACTCCAGTACGCTTGCCTGGAAAATCCCATGGATGGAGGACCCTGGTGGGCTGCCGTCCATGGGGTCACGAAGAGTCGGACACAACTGAGCGACTTCACTTTCACTTTTCACTTTCATGCATTGGAGAAGGAAATGGCAACCCACTCCAGTGTTCTTGCCTGGAGAATCCCAGGGACAGGGGAGCCTGGTGGGCTGCCGTCTATGGGGTCGCACAGAATCAGACACGACTGAAGCGACTTAGCAGCAGGATACATGAAAAAAGGCTGAGTGCTGAAGAACTGATGCTTTTTCAGTGAAGAATTGATGCTTGTGGTGCTGCACAAGACTCTTGAGAGTCCCTTGTACTGCCAAGGATATCAAACCAGTCAATTCTAAAAGAAACCAACCCTGAAAATTCAATGGAAGGACTAATGCTGAAGCTGAAGCTTCAATACTTTGGCCACTTGATGTGAAGATCCAAATTATCGGAAAAAACTGATGCTGGGAAAGACTGAAGGCCAAAGGAAAAAGTATTTAGATAGCATTACTGACTCAATGAACAGGAATTTGAGCCAACTCTGATAGATAGTGCAGAACAGGGGAGCCTGGCATGCTGAAGTTCATGGGGTCCCAAAGTGTCACAACCGACTTAGCAACTGAACAACAACTATCTTAAAGCAACATGAGGATTAAATATATTCAAAGTACAGAGAACAGTGGATAGCACATGAGAAAAAATAAACAGCTAATAAATAAGTCTTATTATTAAAATGAAAATATCTCTAGTCATTATTTTAATTTTTAAAAGCTGGAAAAATCACAGTAAAGGACAAATTCATGTTCTTATTCCATGAATAAAATTATACTCAGATTATTGCTATTGTTTTAGGATACAAAAGCATCTATTCCTCTTTCATAGTGTTCTGCAGAAAAGATAAAACATCAAAATAAAAGTATAAGTTTAAGCTAAAAAAAAGAGTTAGTGAGCCTCTAATTGAGACCTAAATATCTCAAAACTTTAGGAAGAGAAATGAGACAAACAAAAAATTGTGAAATGTAAACTTCTAGTTTTGGCAACAAATTTGAAAACTCTCTGCTCCCGGTGCCAAGTGAAATGATACGGCTGTCTAGCCATCTTGCTAGAATTGAAACTGTGCTGCATCCGTGGAATCCCTCCCTTTCTAGAGTGTGAAACTGATCTTGTTACATCTGTCAAACCCAGTGATTGCTAGAGCTTCCCCTGCAGAGAAATTAACTGTGATTATGGTTTTTCTGGTTTGGGTCAAAGGGCTCCCCCAAAAAGTTGCCTCAAAACCCATGGACTCTGCAAATGACAGTGGGTGGCAAGGAAAGGCATATAAAATCTCATGTGAAAGATTTCAGAGAAAATCGCTCAACAAAACAGTAGGCTGTGGGGAATATGCTTCCTTGGGAATCTGGACACTTTCCTCCCTTTTTTCCTTATGTGAACTGTCAAGTATTGATTTTAGAAAAGCTATGGCTGAGCAATAAAACTATCATCAAAAGGCTATGGTATTGTGTTAAATATCAGATCAGATCAGATCAGATCAGTCGCTCAGTTGTGTCCAACTCTGCGACCCCATGAATCGCAGCGTGCCAGGCCTCCCTGTCCATCACCAACTCCTGGAGTTCACTCAGACTCACGTCCATCGAGTCAGTGATGCCATCCAGCCATCTCATCCTCTGTCGTCCCCTTCTCCTCCTGCCCCCAATCCCTCCCAGCATCAGAGTCTTTTCCAATGAGTCAACTATTCACATGAGGTGGCCAAAGTACTGGAGTTTCGGCTTTAGCATCATTCCTTCCAAAGAAATCCCAGGGCTGATCTTCAGAATGGACTAGTTGGATCTCCTTGCAGTCCAAGGGACTCTCAAGAGTCTTCTCCAACACCACAGTTCAAAAGCATCAATTCTTTGGCGCTCAGCCTTCTTCACAGTCCAATTCTCACATCCATACATGACCACAGGAAAAACCACAGCCTTGACTAGACTAACCTCTGTTGGCAAAGTAATGTCTCTGCTTTTGAACATGCTATCTAGGTTGGTTATGACTTTCCTTCCAAAGAGTAAGCGTCTTTTAATTTCATGGCTGCAGTCACCATCTGTAGTGATTTTGGAGCCCAGAAAAATAAAGTTTTTTTATTTCCACTGTTTCCACTGTTTCCCCATCTATTTCCCATGAAGTGGTGGGACCGGATGCCATGATCTTCGTTTTCTGAATGTTGAGCTTTAAGCCAACTTTTTCACTCTCCACTTTCACTTTCATCAAGAGGCTTTTGAGTTCCTCTTCACTTTCTGCCATAAGGGTGGTGTCATCTGCATATCTGAGTTTATTGAGATTTCTCCCAGAAATCTTGATTCCAGCTTGTGCTTCTTCCAGTCCAGCGTTTCTCATGATGTACTCTGCATATAAGTTAAATAAACAGGATGACAATATACAGCCTTGATGAACTCCTTTTCCTATTTGGAACCAGTCTGTTGTTCCATGTCCAGTTCTAACTGTTGCTTCCTGACCTGCATACAAATTTCTCAAGAGGCAGATCAGGTGTTCTGGTATTCCCATCTCTTTCAGAATTTTCCACAGTTTCTTGTGATCCACATAGTCAAAGGCTTTGGCATAGTCAATACAGAAGAAATAGATGTTTTTCTGGAACTCTCTTGCTTTTTCCATGATCCAGAGGATGTTGGCAATTTGATCTGTGGTTCCTCTGCCTTTTCTAAGACCAGCTTGAACATCTGGAATTTCACAGTTCACATATTGCTGAAGCCTGGCTTGGAGAATTTTGAGCATTACTTTACTAGCGTGTGAGATGAGTGCAATTGTGTGGTAGTTTGAGCATTCTTTGGCATTGCCTTTCTTTGGGACTGGAATGAAAACTGACCTTTTCCAGTCCTGTGGCCACTGCTGAGTTTTCCAAATTTGCTGGCATATTGAGTGCAGCACGTTCACAGCATCATCTTTCAGGATTTGGAATAGCTCAACTGGAATTCCATCACCTCCACTAGCTTTGTTCGTAGTGATGCTTTCTAAGGCCTACTTGACTTCACATTCCAGGATGTCTGGCTCTAGGTCAGTGATCACACCATTGTGATTATCTGGGTCGTAAAGATCTTTTTTGTACAGTTCTTCTGTGTATTCTTGCCACCTCTTCTTAATAACTTCTGCTTCTGTTAGGTCCATACCATTTCTGTCCTTTATCGAGCTCATCTTTGCATGAAATGTTCCTTTGGTATCTCTGATTTTCTTGAAGAGATCCCTAGTCTTTCCCATTTGTTGTTTTCCTCTATTTCTTTGCATTGATGGCTGAAGAAGGCTTTCTTATCTCTTCTTGCTATTCTTTGGAACTCTGCATTCAGATGCTTATGTCTTTCCTTTTCTCCTTTGCTTTTCGCTTCTCTTCTTTTCACAGCTATTTGTAAGGCCTCCCCAGACAGCCATTTTGCTTTTGTTAAGTATGAATACTTCTTAATGACTTATTTAAGGAAAAAAGTACAAAAGTGGAATGCAAATAGCACATTCAATGAACATAAGATGAACTGCAGGAAACAACAGCTGTAATGTTGCATTTTAAAAGTGCAATGAGATTATGAAAAAACACAACAGAGGTTAATGGTAAAATTCCAGCTTTTAAATGTAAATGACTTGGAATGATATTACTGTCTTCATTCTGAAAATGTTTCATTAAATTCAGTAAAGCTAACAAAAAATAAAGCTATCCACGTGGGATCAGTCAGAGATTCTACTCAAACGAGGTCAAAGATTTCTCACATATGACATCAAAAGATAATCCATAAAAGAAAAAAATGATAAATTAAGACTGTAGCAAAATTAAGAACTTCTGCTCTTCAAAAAACAAGAAAAAAGGTCAAACACTGGGAGCAAATATTTGCAAGTCAAATATCTAATAAGGGACTTAGATCTCAACACATTAAGAAAACAAATAACCCAATTTTAAAAGTAGCCAAGAGATCTGAAATTTTCATGACAAGCAATAGCATGAAAAGATACTCAACATCATTAACTACTAGGGAAATAGAAAAGAAAACCACAATGAGTTACCATTACATACCTATCACAATGGTTCAAAAACAAAAGCAAAGAGAGAAATCCCATATACTGCAAGTGAGAACACAAAATGGTACAGCAACTTTGGAAAACAGTTTGACATTTTCTTATAAAGTTAAACATGACTCATATGTTTATCATACAACCCACACAGGTAAAATAAAAACCCATGTTAACACAAAACCCTGTCTGAATGTTTACAGCAGCTCTACTTGAAAATACCAAAAACTAATTTCAGTGTCCCTCAATTGAGTGTGAGACTTCCACATAATGGAATACTGCTCAGCCATAATAAGGGATGAACTGATATAAAACAATATAGCTAAATCTCATATGAATTATGTTAAGTGAAAGAAGCCAGACTCAAACAGATATGCACTATATGATTTCGTGTATATGGCACTCTAGACATAAAACAGTTCCGTTGCCAAGCACTGATGGGTGGAGAGGGACTAACTAGAGAGGGGCAGGAGGGAATTTTGGGGTGATGGAACTGCTCCATATTTGATTGTACTGGTCATAAAACTATGTGCACTTGTCAAAATCACAGAATTGTACACGAAAAAGGGTAAATATTACTCTATGCAAATTTTCCTTATTAAAAAATTTTTGCTATTAAGTTGGATAAAAATAAAATAACCCCAAACTACTAACATGCAAAAAACCTTAAAATGAGAAAAAAATGGCTAAGTCCATTTGGGGAATTAAGTCACAATTGTGTTCCACGAGATTAGTCTCATGTTTATGTCTGTTTGGTTTTACTATTCTGGTAGTAAAATGAGATAGATTTGACTGTCTAAAAATACACTTAAAAAAAAACCACCTACTCTAAAATGTTTTGTTAATAACAAATGCCCACTAGGGCATCAACTCAATAAAACTGATTACTCTACATTCCAATCTGCTCCCTTCATTCTGTCAACATTTTTTAAACATTGACTACCCACCGTCAGAACACTCATCTCTACATTTCATCAGCTTATTTCAAATTCTCTTTAAGTTTCACTTTTAAACAAGATCTGTTTTTCCCTTGATACTTCTATCAGTCATATCCTTACCACAGCAATTTTTCTCTGTCACCTTAGTCCAGGTCCTTATCTCTTGATCCTAGGTAGTCTTCCAGATTTTAGTGTTATCTCTGCTTTCATTCATCCTACCTGTGGCTGGCTGACTGATCTAAAGACTTTAGTTTCTCATTTTTACCTGGACTGCCGCCACTCAATCAGTGGAACTGTTTTTCAGTGGAAATCTATCCACTGAAGGATATTTTAATGGGACAGAGGGGAAAATTAGACACTTTAGTATTACTCTCACAGAAATATGAAAAAAATGGGTTTAGATTATATTATTAAAAAGCTTCCCTGGTGGCTCAGATGGTAAAGAATTTGCCTGTAATGCGGGAGACCTGGGTTAGATCCCTGCGTTGGGAAGATACCCTGGAGAAGCGAAAGACATACCCACTCCAGGATTCTAGCCTGGAGAATTCCATGGACAGAGGAGCCTGGCATACTACAGTTTATGGGGTCACAGAGTCGGACATGACGGAGTAACTTTTAAGTTAATTTGTATCTATATCATTTAGGAATGTTAAGCAAAAGCAGTTTGAGAAAAATCTAATTGAAAGAAGAGCAGCGAGCAGCTGAGAGGAGATACCCCACGTCCAAGGTCAGGAGAGGAAGCTGTGAGGAGATACCCCACCGCCAAAGTAAGGAGCAGCGGCTACCCTTTGCTGGAGCAGCCGTGAAGAGATACCCCACGTCCAAGGTAAGAGAAACCCCAGTAAGACAGTAGGCGCTGAGAGAGGGCATCAGAGGGCAGACAGACTGAAACCAGGATCACAGAAAACTAGCCAATCCAATCACACGGACCACAGCCTTGTCTAACTCAATGAAACTAAGCCGTGCCGTGTGGGGCCACCCAAGATGGCCGGTCATGGTGGAGAGGTCTGACAGAACGTGGTCCACTGGAGAAGGGAATGGCAAACCACTTTAGTATTCTTGCCTTGAGAACCCCATGAACAGTATGAAAAGGCAAAAAGATAGGACACTGAAAGATGAACTCCCCAGGTCAGTAGGGGCCCAATATGCTACTGGAGATCAGTGGAGAAATAACTCCAGAAAGAATGAAGAGACAGAGCCAAAGCAAAAACAACACCTAGTTGTGGACGTGACTGGTGATGGAAGCAAGGTCCCATGATGTAAAGAGCAATATTGCATAGGAACTTGGAATGTTAGGTCCATGAATCAAGGCAAATTGAAAGTGGTCAACAGGAGTAGACAACAGTGAACATTGACATTTTAGGAATCAGCAAACTAAAATGGACTGGAATGGGTGAATTTAACTCAGACGATCACTGTACCTACTACTGTGGGCAAGAATCCTTTAGAAGAAATGGAGTAGCCATCATAGTCTACAAAAGAGTCCAAAATGCAGTACTTGGATGCAATCTCAAAAATGACAGAATGATCTCGGTTTGTTTCCAAGGCAAACCATTCAATATCACAGTAATCCAAGTCTATGCCCCGACCAGTAATGCTGAAGAAGCTGAAGTTGAATGGTTCTATGAAGACCTACAAGACCTTTTAGAACTAACACCCAAAAAGATGCCCTTTTCATTATAGGGGACTGGAATGCAAAAGTAGGAAGTCAAGAAATACCTGGAGTAACAGGCAAATTTGGCCTTGGAATACGGAATGAAGCAGGGCAAAGACTAATAGAGTTTTGCCAAGAAAATGCACTGGTCATAACAAACACCCTCTTTCAACAACACAAGAGAAGACTCTATACATGGACATCACCAGACGGTCAACACCAAAATCAGATTGATTATATTCTTTGCAGCCAAAGATGGAGAAGCTCTATACAGTCAACAAAAACAAGACCAGGAGCTGACTGTGGCTCAGATCATGAACTCCTTATTGCCAAATTCAGACTTAAATTGAACAAAGTGGGGAAAACCACTAGACCATTCAGGTATGACCTAAATCAAATCCCGTATGAATATACAGTGGAAGTGAGAAATAGATTTAAGGGACTAGACCTGATAGACAGAGTGCCTGATGAACTATGGATGGAGGTTTGTGACACTGTACAGGAGACAGGGAGAAAGACCATCCCCAAGAAAAAGAAATACAAAAAAGCAAAATGGCTGTCTGGGGAGGCCTTACAAATAGCTGAGAAAAGAAGAGAAGTGAAAAGCAAAGGAGAAAAGGAAAGATATACTCATTTGAACGAAGAGTTCCAAAGAATAGCAAGGAGAGATAAGAAAGCCTTCCTCAGTGATCAGTGCAAAGAAATAGAGGAAACAATAGAATGGGAAAGTCTAGAGATCTCTTGAAGAAAATTAGAGATACCATGGGAACATTTCATGCAAAGACAGACACCATAAAGGACGAAATGGTATGGGCCTAAGAGAAGCAGAAGATATTAAGATGAGGTGTCAAGAATACACAGAACTCTACAAAAAAGATCTTTATGATCCAGATAACCAGGATGATGTGATCACTCACCTAGAGCCAAACATCCTGGAATGTGAAGTCAAGTAGGCCTTAAGAAGCATCACTAGGACCAAAGCTAGTGGAGGTGATGGAATTCCAGTTGAGCTATTTCAAATCCTGAAAGATGATGCTGTGAACGTGCTGCACTCAATATGCCAGCAAATTTGGAAAACTCAGCAGTGGCCACAGGACTGGAAAAGGTCAGTTTTCATTCCAATCCCAAAGAAAGGCAATGCCAAAAAATGCTCAAACTACCGCACAATTGCACTCATCTCACACACTAGCACAGTAATGCTCAAAATACTCCACACCAAGCTTCAGCAGTATGTGAACTGTGAACTTCTAGATGTTCAAGCTGGTTTTAGAAAAGGCAGAGGAACCAGAGATCAAATTGCCAACATCCGCTGGATCATGGAAAAAGCAAGAGAGTTCCAGAAAAACATCTATTTCTGCTTTATTGACTATGCCAAAGCCTTTGACTGTGTGGATCACAATAGACTGTTAAAAGTCCTTCAAGAGATGGGAATACCAGACCACCTGACCTGCCTCTTGAGAAATCTATACGCAGGTCAGGAAGCAACAGTCAGAACTGGACATGGAACAACAGACTGGTTCCAAATAGGAAAAGGAGTACGTCAAGGCTGTATATTGTCACTCTGCTTATTTAACTTATATGCAGAGTATATCATGAAGAATGCTGGGCTGGATGAAGCACAAGCTGGAATCAAGATTGCTAGAAGAAATATCAATAACCTCAGATAGGCAGATGACACCACTTTTATGGCAGAAAGTAAAGAAGAACTAAAGAGACTCTTGATGAAAGTGAGAGAGGAGAGTGAAAAAGTTGGCTTAAAGCTCAACATTCAGAAAACTAAGATCATGGCATCTGGCCCCATCACTTCATGGCAAATAGAAGGGGAAACAGTGGCTGACTTTTTTGGGGGGGACTCCAGAATCACTGCAGATGGTGATTGCAGCCATGAAATTAAAAGATGCTTACTTCTTGGAAGCAAAGTTATGACCAACCTAGACAGCATATTTTTTTAATATGCAGAGACATGACTTTGCCAACAAAGGTCTGTCTAGTCAAGTCTATGGTTTTTCCAGTAGTCATGTATGGATGTGAGAGCTGGACTATAAAGAAATCTGAGAGCCGAAGAACTGATGTTTTTGAAGTGTGGTGTTGGACATGACTCTTAAGAGTCCCTTGGACAGCAAGGAGATCCAGCCAGTACATCCTAAAGGAGATCAGTCCTGGGTGTTCATTGGAAGGACTGATGTTGAAGCTGAAACTCCAATACATTGGCCACCTGATGCGAAGAGCTGACTCATTGGAAAAGACCCCGATGCTGGGAAAGATTGAAGGCAGGAAGAGAAGGGGATGACAGAGGATGAGATGGCTGGATGGCATCACCGACTCAATGGACCTGAGTTTGTGTAAACTCCAGGAGTTGGTGATGTACAGGGAGGCCTGGTGTGTTGCAGTCCACGGGGTCACAAAGAGTCGGACATTACTGAGCAACTGAACTGAACTGAATTCAAAGAACTTAAGATAATCTCATAGACCACTGGGTAGAGCACAAAAGATTAAATTAAAATTAAATTTAAAACATTAATTGTATCATACTGTTCTCCATAGTGGCTGTACAATTTACCCAATAGTGTAAGAGGGTTCACTTTTCCCACACCCTCTCCAGTATTTATTATTGTAGACTTACTGATGATGGTCTAAAAAAACCGAAAAGAGAACTACCATATGATTCAGAAACTCCACTCCTGGAGATAAATCCAGAGAAAATTATAACTTGATAAGATATATGTACCCCAACGTTCACTGCAGCACTATTTACAGTAACCATGACATGGAACCAACCTAAATGTCCATCGACAGATGAATGGATAAAGAAAATATGGCACATATATACACAATGGAATACTACTCAGCCATAAAAAGAAACTGAATAATGCCGCTTGCAGCAACATGGATGGACACAGAGATTATCACATTAAGGGAAGTAAATCCGAGAAAGACAAATATGGTATCACTTATATGTGGAATATTAAAAAATTATGGAATGAACTTATTTACAATACAGAAACAGACTCACAGACCTAGGAAACAAACTTATGGTTACCAAAGGGGAAAGGTAGGGAGGGAGGGATAAATTATATATGGG
The DNA here is from genome assembly GCF_029378745.1 of Bos indicus. Taxonomy (NCBI): domain Eukaryota; kingdom Metazoa; phylum Chordata; class Mammalia; order Artiodactyla; family Bovidae; genus Bos; species Bos indicus. The sequence continues at coordinate 55,914,474 of NC_091763.1, read as the reverse complement.
AGTAACATACATAAACCACTACAGAAAAAATAGTTAAACAACAAGGATCTACTATATAGCATAGAGAACTCTAGTCAGCATTCTGTAATAACCTTTACGGGAAACGAATCTGAAAAAGATTGTGTGTGTGTGTATAAACTGAATATCTTTGCTGTACACCTGAAACTAACAACACTGTAAATCAACTATACTTCAATTTTTAAAAAATTAACTGCATCAAAAACACAATGCCTGCATCACGGCCAGAAGTTTTCAAATAGCAACTAATGCATACCAAACTCTGATGGAGGCCTTCCCTGGTGGTCCAGTAGTGGACAGTCCGCCCATCAATGCAGGGGACACACTTCGATCCCTCGTCTGGGAGGATTCCACATGCCAGAGGGCAACTAAGCCAGCGTACCATAACTACTGAAACCCACATGCCCTAGAACCCATTCTCTGCAACAAGAGAAGCCACCACAATGAGAAGCCAGTGCATGGCACTAGAGAGCAGCCCCCGCTTGCAGCAACTAGAGAAAGGCCATGCTTAGCAAGTAAGACCCAGCGCAGCCAAAAGGAATAAATACCAATTTTGATAGAGACACATTAGTCTTGAATAGCTAAATTAATACCTTGCTACTCAATGGGTTTACTTCTATCTGCATCATTTTTAAGATTTTTAGAAGGTCTACAGAGTTTTAGGCTCTCCTCCCAAATTACTTAATTCTAGTCTTTAGAACTTTAACAAGATCTCCATATGATTCCTATGTGTATCAAAGTTTGAGAAGCACTGGCCTAAAACAAGAGTTGGCAAATTCTGTAAAAAGTTAGATAATGTTACATTTTGCAAGCTATTAGCTCTCTTTTTTAACTATTCAACTATGCTGCTTACCATGAAGATAAAAAGGTCAATACATAAGAAAGTATAATTAAAGATGTATATACACCTAGAAAAAACAGAGCCCCAAAATACTTAAGGCAAGAAAATGACAAAATTGAGAAATACACAATCTAGTAATTTAACAGAGATTTTCAGTATCACTCTCTCAGAATTTTCAGTGTTTTCAGTATCACTCTCTCAGAATTAAAGAGAAAATCAGCAAAGTCAGAAATACATGAACACCACCACCAACCAACTTAACCTAGCTGATATTTATAGAATGCTTCAATCAACAACAGCAGCCACTTATTCTTTTTAATTAAACATGATGTACTCTCCAGAAGGGAGCTTCCCTGATGGCTTAGCGGGTAAAGAATCTGCCTGCAATGCAGGAGACAAAGGACATGCGGGTTTGATCTCTGGGCTGGGAAGATCCCCTGGAGAAGGAAATGGCAACCCCACTCAAGTATTCTTGCCTGGGAAATTCCCATGGACACAGGAGCAGGGCGGGCTACAGTCCATGGGGTTGCAAGAGTCAGACCCAACCTAGCGACTAAGCACACACACACATTCTTCAGAATATAACACATGACAGACTACAAAACAAGTTTTAGCAAAACACTAAAATCATAGAAACTGTGTTCTCCAGTCACCTGGACTTATGTGAAAAATCAATAATAGAAAAAAATCAGTCCTGGTGTTCATTGGAAGGACTGATGTTGAAGCTGAAACTCCAATACTTTGGCCACCTGATGTGAAGAACTGACTCATCTAAACAGACCCTGATGCTGGGAAAAATTGGGGGCAGGAGGAGAAGGGGACCACAGAAGATGAGATGGTTGGATGGCATCTCTGACTCAATGGACGTGGGTTTGGGTGGACTTCGGGAGTTGGTGATGGACAGGGAGGCCTGGAGTGCTGCGGTTCGTGGGGTTGCAAAGAGTCGGACACGACTGAGTGACTGAACTGAACTGAATAGAAAAAATGTGGGAAATCCCCCAAAGATTACAATATCACACAACAAACTTTTAACTTTAACATAGATCAAAGAAGAAATTTCAAGGAAAATTAGAAAATGTCTTGTGAAACAGCATAGTACTGCTTTAAGGATAAGATACATAGAACAATGGAACAAAAAAGAGAGCTGAGAAACTGTTTTTGGACAAAGATGCCACGGCAATTCAACAAGAGAAAGCCTAGTCTTTTCAGCAAATGGTGCTGGAACAATTAGAAAGCCATGTTAAGAAAAAAAAATTCCTCACCTCATACAATAACAAAACTTAACTCAAAATGGATCACACAACCTAAACCTAAAAGCTAAAATGATAAAACTAAAGAAAACAATAGGAGAAAAATCTTTGTGACCCAGGCCTGAGCAACACTTCCTTGGCTATGATCCTAAAAACTGCAGTACATAAAAGAAAAAGTTGACAAATTGGATTCGTAAAGTTAAAAGTTTGCATTCTTCAAAAGATATCATTTAAAAAAAGAAAAAAAGACTTCCCTGGTGGCACACTGGATAAGAATCCACCTGAGAATCACTCAGAGGACACAGGCTCAATCACTGATCAGGAAGGTCCCACATGGCATGGAGCAGCTAAGCCCACGCACCACAGTTGCTGAGCCTGTGCTCTGGAGCCCACGAGCCCCAACTACTGAGCCTGTGTGCCTAGGGCCTGTGCTCTGCAGTAAGAGAGGCCACCGCAATGAAAGGCCCAAGCACTGCAACAAAGGGTGGCCCCCACTCACCACAACTGAGAAAGTCCATGCAAAGCAATAAATGCAAAGTAACAAAGACCCACTGCAGCCAAATAGAAAAGAAATAAATTAATAAAAAATTTTTTTAAAAGAGAGAAGCCACACAGCAGGAGAAAAGTGAAAGTGAAGTCACTCAGTCATGTCCGACTCTTTGCGACCCCATGGACTGTAGCCTACCATGCTCCTCTGTCCATGAGATTTTCCAGGCAAGAGTACTGAAGTGGGGTGCCATCGCCTTCTCCAGGGATCTTCCTGACCCACTTCCAAATCATATACCTGATAAAAGGCTTCTAGTAAGAATATAAAACAAACCCTTAAAATTCAGTCATAAGACACAAAACCCAATTTAGATCAAAAAAAGATTCAAACAGATACATCAGCAAAGGTAAATGAATGACTAACACACACATTAAAAGATACTCACATCATCAGTCATTAGAGATGGTTTAAATGCATTTAAATTTGATTAAATGCAAATTAAAACCACAATACATCACCACTCCACATCTACATTTAGGGGCATTCTCAAGTAGATCAACTTTAAGAAAGGAGAATGGAAGGTAAGAATCTGGAAACTGACTGTCTTAAAATTATCTTTGCTGACATACTCAATGGAAAGCTTCTATATGCCTCCTGCAGTACACAAACCATGCTTAAGACAACTTGTATAAGAAAAGAAAAATTTAGTGACTTACAAAATATTTGGTTAACATGATTTGATGATCTGGAAAGGTGTCAAAAACGAATGAGGCTGATTTGGAAATGAAAAAAAAGTAGGGGTGGGAAAGGAGCAAGCAGGAAGGACAGAGAAGGGGAAGCGGAAGGAGAACTCTTGGTGAGTTCTCACCCATCAGCATCATTCTGATAGTCCTGAGCACTGGCAAATAGTTTGTTTGTTTGTTTTTAAAATCCTCTGATTGACTCCCACACGGGTTCTGTGCCCTAGCCCACAATGACTAATATAATGCACCTGCCCAGCCAGGCAAGTCTCCACATCTTTTCTTCAAACGCTCGTATCTAGAAATCACTCTGTTGCAACTAACTAGTGCAAAGCAGAGAACTGCACCAAGCAAAATTCACCTTCATTTTTGCCCTACATCCCAACCTGATATACTCAAATTATAGTACTTTTCAAAGTGTAATAATAATTACTGGTTTACATGCCTGCCTCTTCTGCCTCCCATTAGAGACTGTGCCTTCTTTAATGACAGAGGAATTTTTCAATCATCTTGAGATCTTCAGCCTCAGTATGCTATGGGATTTTCCAGGCAAGAATACTGGAGTGGGTTGCCATTTCCTCCTCCAATGACCCGTTATATAGTACAGTCAATAAATGTTCAGGGAACGGAAGGCTGATATAAACTACAGATATAAACTCCAAACATTTAGTTTGAATGTCTTTGTCTACAAAATATATTTTAAAAACATATTGTAGGCAAATGTATTGTAAAACTAATTTTTCCTTTCTTAGGAGGCTCTAATCTGAAATTAAGAATTTGATATGAGGACTTCCCTGGAGGTTCAGGGGCTAAGGCTCTGTGTTCCCTCCCAAAGCAGGTGGCCTGGGTTCGATCCCTGGTCAGAAAACTAGATCCCACATGCCGCAACTAAGAGTTCAAATGCCACAACTAAAGATTCTGCATGTCTCAACGAAGACGGAAGTTCCAACATGCCACAACTAAGACCTGGCGCAGCCAGATAAATAAATAAATCCTTTTAAAAAAACAATGTTATTACATATCTAATCAACTTCTATATAAAACCTTTAGGAAAATGAGGAGACCGAAGGACTAGACAGAAGCTAGGCAACCTCGTTCTGGCTAGTACCAGTGGCTCTGGATATGTTTTCTGACTTTTGGTTTCCTCATGTGTAAAGTGAAAAAATTAAAGAACAATCTCTAAACACCCTTCAAATGTTAATATTCTAAGAATCTTTAACCCATGAAGTGTTTCATTAATCAACAGTCAGAAGATAGGAGGCATGTCACGTGCTGAGTATTCCTAATATTTTCGTACCTCTTGCTAGAAAGCAAATGAAATTATCCTGTCAATATTCATTCAGTACTCAATTCCAGAAACAAAACGAAATAAGTGCCCCGCCCTCGACATCTACTTCTGAAATTATGAGATTGACCTTTCAGTTCTAATAATTCAACTCCTGAAGCAAACATTTACTCACATATCACAGGCAGTGACATAATAAACAAACTGAAAACTTACCTGCCAGGAAACTGCTCCCAAAATTGCTGTTGCAAGAAGGCTGAAAAAAACTAACTGCTCTGAAATTAAGCAAAAATGACGCATTCCTTTGGATGCCATGATTCTGTCAAGGCTATTGTTATCTACTCTGTGGGTAAAACATACTTTATGGCAGTCATTTAATTTGGTATGGAATCCCCAAAGAGTTAAAAGAAAAATAATATGGCAAATCATCCAGAAAATTCCAAAAATGGAAAAGCCTGGTATTACAAAATACCAGAGATGAGTGTCTCTAAGTTTAAATGCTGAAAGAATGAAAAATGTCAGCTCAATCATCCCAGTGAAAACAACTGAAAGTCTTCTGCAAATTCTTCCGCGGTACAAAAAGGGTTTCCATCTTTCAGTCACTGAAAGTCCACTAAAATAAATGTCAAGGAAAGGATCAGTTATCAGGCAAATAAAAAAACATGCAAAGGCAACTGGATTTTTGGGAGTTTCCAATGAGGAGAAAAACAGCAAGACTGCAAAAATAACTAAGTTTGGAAGAGCTAGAAAAGACTTCATTCTCAGGTCGATAATCAGCATGGCCAAAGCTACAACAAGTAAAATGACACTCAGAGACTTTTCCACCAACATAGTTGTGCTGGCGATGGCAAATCCAACAAGTTCCAGAAATTCAACTGTGGTTAGTAAGGTGGGCCGATGGCGGACATAACCAGACATTCTCTCCACCAAAGAGCATAATATCCTTAACACTATGGAAGTTAGAAGCAAATATTTGGTTGATTCTTCTTTGACATCATTTTTAAAGGATGAATTATCAAGAAAACACAGGAAGCCAAGCAAGAATCCAAACCAAAGATTGGAGAGACTTAAACTTGCTGTTTCCATTGAAAAATAATAATAGAGTATGCTGGCAATTCCGAGAACAAAAAGACCAAGAATAAAAATGACCAAAATTAAGGAATTTGCTGTTTTTTCCCACCTTACATAAAGACCTAAGCATATAGCAACCAACAAATTGATTCTGGCTAAATAGCCAAGGTAACGGACTGAAGAATGCATGTTCACTTCTCTGTTTACTTCTTCCAGTCTTGTCATTGCTAAATAGAGACAATGACTAAAGCAGTAACGCAGTGATTTACACATTAATCTGTCAGTCTGGGCTTTCTCCCCACGTTATGAAAATTAACTGCTTGTATTTCATCCAGTAAATCCAATGTATCTGTAACTCCTATTTCAGCACTTTCTCTGGTGGACTCTGTTTACAGTGATCTAAAACAGAAGAAAAAATATTTCACTGTTAGTTTTATGTAATTTACCCTTCACATATATCTTTCTTATTAAAAAATAAAGACTAAGTGAGCAATAAACTGTTTGGATACCCAGTTTAAAATCTGACTTGCGTGTATCTAAATGGTAACTGTCTCTGGCTTAAAAACTCTTCAGTTTATCCAAACAAAAATGGAGATTTGTTCTACTTATCCTATTCTAGGATTGTATGACTAGGTTGCCATCAACAAAAATTTTTCCAGAGATGGTAAGGAATTCACCTAACCCATTTTTATTCCAATATCCAGTTTTTCAACAATGTGCAATGATGAGATATTCAATTCGGCTTAAATGTAGCAGATGGGTCTGGAATAGTGGAAAGCTAGTCAACTCAAATAAAATGAGGGACGTCATTATTACCTCTAACTTGAAAAGCACCAGTATCCAATAATAGCAACCATTACCACCTGCCTAAAATCCTCTACATCTTTTTACCAGTTACTTCTAAAATGCTATAAAACCTTAGTCTCAACACTGTTTCACTAATAAACTTATTAGAAGTTTAACTGTATTAAAGTTACTCAGTCACTAAAGTTGATCCATCATTCTCCCTGTACTTTTACCTCTATTAAGTTACTTTGATGATCAAACATACAATCTCTGTAGTAAACCAACTCTGGACCTTTCTAGTCAAAACTGTAAAACTGAAATGTTGACCTATATTTATTGTAAATTTTAAAAACTATGATTTTATTTTTGGAAACTTACCACAACAATTATTTGTTAAAGGACTCAGATAATTATTTCAATCTTAAGGATCCCTTCAGGTTGCACTTCAAACATGACACCATCAAACAAAATGATTTAACTATCTACTAGGTAATTTTCTAGTATGCTATTTCAGAAGATATGATACATGCAAAGGTTTATGGTCACACTGAATATCCACTGAGAACTCAACAAGATTAAAAACTCAAAAAGCAACTACTTTGCAATCAGCTTATTTCTGCTTTCGCAGGACACTAAAAGAGCCAAGAGAAATATGAGATAACCTGAATTAACCCTGAATTACCCATATGGCTGCAGAAGAATGACACTGGATGACAACTTTAGGGTCTCTGGGAGGTTCAAAGTACTATTACCAACTTACAAGTTCAACAAGTATATTTTTTACAGCTAAGTTTATTTAATTAACTAAGAATTATGATTTTCCTCAATTATATTTTCAATCATTCCTTAAGATGCCACATACCACTAAAGAAAATATCTTCCTTTGGTATATTTAGGTTTTATCTTTTTATTTAAGTATGAGAAACTGACACTATCTAGAATGCACTGCATTTTAAAAAACATCACTTATACGTGCTATATAATCATTCAACAAATATGCTGGAATACATGTCCTCTAAGGGTTGATGGTACAGTCTGGGTTCAAATGACTGAACAGTGTTGGAGATAAAAAAAAAATCACACACTAGACTAAATGGTTGCAACTCAACTCATGAGACAGACATGTGTTTCTTTAGTCAACACTCTCATTCTCTGGGGCTAGGCAAGCCTCTCTTCCTGATTCTCAAATCTCTGACATCCACTTCTGACCAAATTCTTACCAGATGACTTTGTCTCCAATGAAGTCATCAAAAGGGAGCTTACCTGAGTTTCCAGCACCACAAACTCACCTATATCTACCATCTCCTGATTTAAGAAAAGAAGGCCCTCTGCCCGATCGAAGGCTACATCTTTTAGCCATGCATGTGACTCTTTCTCACGGTCTCTTCCAGAACTTCACACCCTCTCCTCTCTTCCAACTCCTACTACTCTTCTCTTATCCACTGGTGCTTAAACATTTGCAAAGCTCTTTTAAAAAATGATACCAAAAAATATATATATATATATACACATACAGAAACGAAACTAAAACTCAGTAATCCCCATCTCCTCCTACAAGTTCAGTCATCTGTCCCCTTGACACCCAATATTTGATTGCTTTACTTCTCACACGAACTAAGCCACGGTTTCCACCACACAACAACAAACTGCTCTGCCAAGTTCTTAAAATAACCTAAATTCCTAAATCCCATAAGTACTTTACACTCATTATCTTGCACATTCATCAAAGCTTTGACATTTTTGACTCCCAGGGCTTCCCTGGTGGCTCAGAGGGTAAAGTGTCTTCCTACAATGTGGGAGATCTGGGTTCGATCCCTTGGTCGGGAAGATCCCCTGGAGAAGGAAATGGCAACCCACTCCAGTACTGCTGCCTGGAAAATCCCATGGACTGAAAAGCCTGGTAGGCTACAGTCCATGGGGTCGCAAAGAGTAGGACAGGACTGAGCGACTTCACTTTCACTTTCACCTTCTGAAACCTGCCCTTCCTTTAGCTTCCAAAGACCAGTCTTCAGAATTTCTTCCTAATTCACTGATCTCTCCTGTCACCTTGCAGGTTCTTCATTCTGAATCTATCCTTTGGATGTTCAAACCCAAGCCTAGGCCCTTCTCTCACTATACACGTAAATGTGTATTAATATGTATTAACCTACCTGACAGAAATGAAAGCACTAGCTCTGTCCTGCACTGAGGTGAAAGCTTAGAAAAAAAAGTAAAGGAAAACATGTAATTAATAAAGTATAGTACATTCATAGCATGGAATATATGCAGTTACCCTGTTATGGGCCAAAATCAACATGGCCGAATATTATTTTTTTTAATGGCTAATTCACGAAAGTCTTTCCCCATTTTGACCTTCTTCAAAAGACAAACATCGTCAATCAAGTGAGTAAAACAACAGAGCAGTGCAATCCTTTTCATTGGGTCTGCCAGCACACATGATTCAGTGGGAATTACTTGAGAGGCAGATAAAAAAGGAGCACAGAAGAGTCCACTGAATACAGGAAAAGTTAATAATTGTCAGGTCTGTTTTATAGCATCCTATATACTATTCTAACCCTCCTTTCACCACATATATTTAATGGTCACCAAGTCCTGCCCACTCTTCTTCTTAGACACTTCTTAAATGTTTCTACTTCTTTCCATCCTCAAGATCACAACCCCAATTTTGGCCACCATCATCTCATGGTTGAATGTCTCCTTGTATCCACTCCTGCCCTTCTCCAAGAAGTATCCTTTTTAAAGCCAAAACTTGTCACATCATTCTGTTATGTAAAAGCCTCCAAAGGCTTCCCATCACTCTAAGCAATAAAGTCTGAACTTCTTAAAATGCCTTAGGAGGCTTTCCTCGTTGGATGTGAATAACTCTCCCGCCACATCTCTGACCATTCTTTGTATTCTAGCCACAGGGATCTTTCAATTCGGAACTACACTGATGCTATTCCCAACCCAGGTGTACTCCTTTCTCTCCTCCAGACCCCACCACAGGTCCTCACACCTGGCTTATTCCTACTCTTCAGGTCTCAGCTTAAATCATTTCTTTGGGCAATCACCTTGACTCATTTGTATGATCCACGTACTTTCTGTATAATAGGAAAAATATTGATCATCAACTGTTTAGTATCTGCATTCCCCACTAGATCACAAGGTCTCTCAAAGTTTGTCTTCAAAACTGTACACCCAGGGTTTAACAGAAAGTTTGACTCCAAACAGATATTCAACAAATACCTGAAGAAATGAAGACTGATACAGAAGTAACTGCATTTAATAACAATGTCAATCAGTTATAGGAAGCATATTAATATACAAAGAGAATAAACAAGTTGTCTAATAACCCACAACTACGAAGTCATAGAGCTAAGGGAGATACCATGAATGTTTGGCTTGTTTCTCGCTCAGCCTTACTCCAGCCTTCACTCAACTCATCCAAATTCCTCCAAACCGGCAAGTTCTCTTTTACGTTCTGCTAGGGAATGGTTCACCGACCTTAAGAAACACTATCACGTGCATCATCTTCTGACTCAGACACTACTTACGTCCAGTCTAGGGGAAGTGTCAAAAGCTGAAAGAATCTACAGAGCAGCCAGGGTCGGGGAATTCCAGTGCTTCGGTTCTATGAATTCATGAGAACTCTTCTTCGGACCCATCCCACATGAGGAGAAAGGTACCTCGAATATTAAACCCTTCAGCAATACGGCAGCAATAGCAATTCTTGTTCCATTCTGCCTTCTCCTAGGAGGAGGCCTAAGCAGCAGCCCGGCTGTTGGGAACCACAAGTGGGCACCCAGCTGAGTGGGGGAACCGCTGGGGGATACGGAGAGGCGCCCTGCCTTCCATCCTCCACCCCACACCATCAACTTCTCCCCAGGCAGGTATTCCTACCTCCTTCCCGTGAGGCCGGCTGAGCGGAGCTCGGGGCCCGCAACACGCCGAGCTCTGCACGCTGTACTCAGGTCTCGCCACCCCGCCGGTGACCCCTTGTCCCGGACTCGGCCGCTACTACCAATGCTCTCTCAGCCCTCGGAGTCGGCCGTTGGGCCAGCAGGGGAAAGGAAGGGCCCTTGCGGCTGAGCTTGCGATTCGGAGAGGGGACACGGCACTCCGGGGGAGTCGAGGGCCCCACGCCACACGCACTAACACAGGCCAGTCTCGTCGGAAACTTTCTCCGTTACTGGCCCGGCTGCGGCCGCCATATTCCCGCCGCCGGATTCGCGACGGTACGGAACGCCGCCGGGGTCAAGCCGCGCTACGCGCTTCCTCCGCGAGACCCGGCAGCCGGCCCCTGGCCCCGCCCAAAGCCGCCGCACCGCCGCGGACCCAGGTGCTCTCCGCACTGCGCGAACGCAAACGGCTTCACCTGGGGCACAAGCCGTTGCCTTCTCAGACATAGAATGGGCGGGGAACTGGTACCTGGAAGAGCACGAAGGATCGGCCGTGTCCATCAAGCATCTAGGCCGCCGCCTCGGGTTAGACCGAAACTGGGGCAGGACCGGCAGACTGGCTACCCAAGGACAGTAACTACTGTAGGAGGCGTTGCTGCTCTTTAGTATATATCGCATAATATATGAATTTGTGTCCACTGACCAGCTAAAAGCCCAGGCTCCTTAGTCTCGCCTTCAAAGCCCTTGTGGCTTCATTTTCTAATTAAAGCCTCCCTTTAGTCCACCGCCTAGGTCTTTATTCCGCCAGCAACGCTGAGCTCCCCAGTCCTAGCCTGCTCCATTCCCTTTCTCCCCCAGTCTCTTACACGTTCACCCGCCCCACAGCCCGAGGGTCCTGAGTGCACGGCTGATTCTCTTTTGTAACTGAACTCGCTAAATAAACGTAAGGGGATAGTACTCAGAGGGAGCGTTTCACAACAGTTGTGGAGCTGATGATTTGCACTCTGGTTTCTCCTATTCGTATGTGCGACCTCGGTTTCTCATCTAAAAAATATTGTGAATATTCAGGGAAACTTTTTTTCCCCCCCTTGGAATCATAAGGTACTCAAAAAGTAGGAATTCCAGCCTCCCTCTCCAAGAAGCACTTCCTGTTTGCCAGTCTTCTGTCTCTACCATTATTTTCTACTGTTTTATAGCTCTTGGTGGTGGCGGTTTAGTCGCTAAATTCGTGTCCGACTCTTGCGACACCACGGACTGTAGCCTGCCAGGCTCCTCTGTTCAAAGGCTTCTCCAGGGAGTGGGTACCTATTTAACTTTAATCAGCACACTCCAGGGTGGGTAATTAGCATTTGAAAGATTAATCAGAACTTCAAAGTTGGATGCACAAGTGCCTACAATGCTGCTGCTGCTGCTGCTGCTAAGTCGCGTCAGTCGTGTCTGACACTGTGCGACCCCCTGGCAGCCCACCAGGCTCCGCCGTCCCTGGGATTCTCCAGGAAAGAACGCTGGAGTGGGTTGCCATTTCCTTCTCCAATGCATGCAAGTGAAAAGTGAAAGTGAAGTCGCTCAGTCGTGTCCGACTCTTAGCGACCCCATGGACTGCAGCCTACCAGGCTCGTCCGTCCATGGGATTTTCCAGGCAAGAGTACTGGATTGGGTTGCCACTGCCTTCCCCGAGTGCCTACAATATCAGTAAGTAGATCTTCACTCAGATCAGATCAGATCAGTCACTCAGTCGTGTCCGACTCTTTGCGACCCCATGAATCGAAGCACGCCAGGCCTCCCTGTCCACCACCAACTCCGAGAGTTCACTGAGACTCACATCCATCGAGTCAGTGATGCCATCCAGCCATCTCATCCTCTGTCGTCCCCTTCTCCTCCTGCCCCCAATCCCTCCCAGCATCAGAGTCTTTTCCAATGAGTTACCTCTTCGCATGAGGTGGCCAAAGTACTGGAATTTCAGCTTTAGCATCATTCCTTCCAAAGAAACCCCAGGGCTGATCTCCTTCAGAATGGACTGGTTGGATCTCCTTGCAGTCCAAGGGATTCTCAAGAGTCTTCTCCAACACCACAGTTCAAAAACATCAATTCTTCAGCGCTCAGCCTTCTTCACAGTCCAACTCTCACATCCATACATGACCACTGGAAAAACCATAGCCTTGACTAGACGGACCTTTGTTGGCAAAGTAATGTCTCTGCTTTTGAATATGCTATCTAGGTTGGTCATAACTTTCCTTCCAAGGAGTGAGAGTCTTTTAATTTCATGGCTGCAGTCACCATCTGCAGTGATTTTGGAGCCCCAAAAAATAAAGTCTGACACTGTTTCCCCATCTATTTCCCATGAAGTGATGGGACCGGATGCCATGATCTTCATTTTCTGAATGTTGAGCTTTAAGCCAACTTTTTCACTCTCCCCTTTCACTTTGATCAAGAGGTTTTTGAGTTCCTCTTCACTTTCTGCCATAAGGGTGGTGTCATCTGCATATCTGAGGTGATTGATATTTCTCCCGGCAGTCTTGATTCCAGCTTGTGTTTCTTCCAGTCCAGCGTTTCTCATGCATATAAGTTAAATAAACAGAGTGACAATACACAGCCTTGATGAACTCCTTTTCCTGTTTGGAACCAGAGATCTTCACTAGAGGTATGTTAATTAGAATAAAAGATTAGAATTTTTCATTGTGGAAATAACTGGTAGTCAGGATATGTGACTTTTATACAGGCACTTCTGTCTTTGCATAAATGTGGTATGTCTGTTGAGTCTAGCAGAGGGACATCCATCAGAGTGGCTCCTTTGGAGTCTAGACTTCTGTTTTGTACTTTGTCACAAAATATTGTCTGTGTGCTGTTATTTTGTGTGGCTGCTTGTTGCTAAATATTTGTGTAGTACTATTCTGTCTGAGCAGAGAAGGCAATGGCACACCACTCCAGAACTCTTACCTGGAAAATCCCATGGACGGAGGAGCCTGGTAGGCTGCAGTCCATGGGGTAGCGAAGAATCGGACACGACTGAGCAACTTCACTCTCACTTTTCACTTTCTTGCATTGGAGAAGGAAATGGCAACCCACTTCAGTGTTCTTGCCTGGAGAATCCCAGGGACGGGGGAGCCTGGCGGGCTGCTGTCTATGGGGTCGCACAGAGTCAGATGCGACTGAAGTGACTTAGCAGCAGTAGCAGCAGCAGCATTCTGTCTGAGACTTGCTTTCATTGTAGAACCCTATGTAGGGCTGAGGGAGGAGATAAGTACGTCTCACTCATCTTCAGTTTTTGAAATCTGCCAGCATTTACTAAAAGGACCTGATCATTGTGAAGGCCAAGTGCTGCTTATATTCATTCACCATATTTCTTGCATTTATCATTTCCTATCCCACGTTGAAGGTCAGGAAGGGCGGTGGTGAGGAGATACCCCTCATCCAAGGTAAGGAGCAATGGCTGTGCTTTGCTGGAGCAGCCGTGAAGAGATACCCCACGCCCAAGGTAAGAGAAACCCAAGTAAGATGGTAGGTGTTGCAAGAGGGCATCCAAGGGCAAACACAATGAAACCATACTCACAGAAAACTAGTCAATCTAATCACACTAGGACCACAGCCTTGTCTAACTCAATGAAACTAAGCCATGCCCATGGGGCAACCCAAGATGGGCGGGTCATGGTGGAGAGATCTGACAGAATGTGGTCCACTGGAGAAGGGAATGGCAAACCACTTCAGTATTCTTGCCTTGAGAACCCCATGAACAGTATGAAAAGGCAAAACAATAGGATACTGAAAGAGAAACTACCCAGGTCAGTAGGTGCCCAATATGCTACTGGAGATCAGTGGAGAAATAACTCCAGAAAGAATGAAGGGATGGAGCCAAAGCAAAAACAATACCCAGCTGTGAATGTGACTGGTGATAGAAGCAAGGTCCGATGCTGTAAAGAGCAATATTGCATAGGAACCTGGAATGTCAGGTCCATGAATCAAGGCAAATTGGAAGTGGTCAAACAAGAGATGGCAAGAGTGAATGTCGACATTCTAGGAATCAGAGAACTGAAATGGACTGGAATGGGTGAATTTAACTCAGATGACCATTATATCTACTACTGTGGGCAGGAATCCCTCAGAAGAAATGGAGTAGCCATCATGGTCAACAAAAGAGTCCGAATGCAGTACTTGGATGCAATCTCAAAAACGACAGAATGATCTCTGTTCGTTTCCAAGGCAAACCATTCAATATCACAGTAATCCAAGTCTATGCCCCAACCAGTAACACTGAAGTTGAAAGGTTCTATGAAGACCTACAAGACCTTTTAGAACTAACACCCAAAAAAGATGTCCTTTTCATTATAGGGGACTGGAATGCAAAAGTGGAAAGTCAAGAAACACCTGGAGTAACAGGCAAATTTGGCCTTGGAATACAGAATGAAGCAGGGCAAAGACTAATAGAGTTTTGCCAAGAAAATGCACTGGTCATAACAAACACCCTCTTCCAACAACACAAGAGAAGACTCTATACATGGACATTACCAGATGGTCAACACCGAAATCAGATTGATTATATTCTTTGCAGCCAAAGATGGAGAAGCTCTATACAGTCAGCAAAAACAAGACCGTAAGCTGACTATGGCTCAGATCATGAACTCCTTATTGCCAAATTCAGACTTAAACTGAAGAAAGTAGGGAAAACCACTAGACCATTCAGGTATGACCTAAATCAAATCCCTTATGATTATACAGTGGAAGTGAGAAATAGATTTAAGGGCCTAGATCTGATAGATAGAGTGCCTGATGAACTATGGAATGAGGTTCGTGACATTGTACAGGAGACACGGATCAAGACCATTCCCATAGAAAAGAAATGCAAAAAAGCAAAATGGCTGTCTGGGGAGGCCTTACAAATAGCTGTGAAAAGAAGAGAAGTGAAAAGCAAAGGAGAAAAGGAAAGACATAAGCATCTGAAGGCAGAGTTCCAAAGAATAGCAAGAAGAGATAAGAAAGCCTTCTTCAGCCATCAATGCAAAGAAATAGAGGAAAACAACAAATGGGAAAGACTAGGGATCTCTTCAAGAAAATCAGAGATAACAAAGGAACATTTCATGCAAAGATGGGCTCAATAAAGGACAGAAATGGATGAACCTAAGAGAAGCAGAAGATATTAAGAACAGATGGCAAGAATACACAGAAGAACTGTACAAAAAAGATCTTCACGACCCAGATAATCACGATGGTATGATCACTGACCTAGAGCCAGACATCCTGGAATGTGAAGTCAAGTAGGCCTTAGAAAGCATCACTACGAACAAAGCTAGTGGAGGTGATGGAATTCCAGTTGAGCTCTTTCGAATCCCGAAAGATGATGCTGTGAAAGTGCTGCACTCAATATGCCAGCAAATTTGGAAAACTCAGCAGTGGCCACAGGACTGGAAAAGGTCAGTTTTCATTCCAATCCCAAAGAAAGGCAATGCCAAAGAATGCTCAAACTACCACACAATTGCACTCATCTCACACGCTAGTAAAGTAATGCTGAAAATTCTCCAAGCCAGGCTTCAGCAATATGTGAACCGTGAACTTCCTGATGTTCAAGCTGGTTTTAGAAAAGGCAGAGGAACCACAGATCAAATTGCCAACATGTGCTGGATCATGGAAAAAGCAAGAGAGTTCCAGAAAAACACCTATTTCTGCTTTATTGACTATGCCAAAGCCTTTGACTATGTGGATCACAAAAAACTGTGGAAAATTCTGAAAGAGATGGGAATACCAGAACACCTGATCTGCCTCTTGAGAAATTTGTATGCAGGTCAGGAAGCAACAGTTAGAACTGGACATGGAACAACAGACTGGTTCCAAATAGGAAAAGGAATTCATCAAGGCTGTATATTGTCACCCTGCTTATTTAACTTATATGCAGAGTACATCATGAGAAACTGGACTGGAAGAAACACAAGCTGGAATCAAGATTGCCGGGAGAAATATCAATAACCTCAGATATGCAGATACAGCACCCTTGTGGCAGAAAGTGAAGAGGAACTCAAAAGCCTCTTGATGAAAGTGAAAGTGGAGAGTGAAAAAGTTGGCTTAAAGCTCAACATTCAGAAAATGAAGATCATGGCATCCGGTCCCATCACTTCATGGGAAATAGATGGGGAAACAGTGGAAACAGTGTCAGACTTTATTTTTCTGGGCTCCAAAATCACTACAGATGGTGACTGCAGCCATGAAATTAAAAGACGCTTACTCCTTGGAAGGAAAGTTATGACCAACCTAGATCGCATATTCAAAAGCAGAGACATTACTTTGCCAACAAAGGTCCGTCTAGTCAAGGCTATGGTTTTTCCAGTGGTCATGTATGGATGTGAGAGTTGGACTGTGAAGAAGGCTGAGCGCCGAAGAATTGATGCTTTTGAACTGTGGTGTTGGAGAAGACTCTTGAGAATCCCTTGGACTGCAAGGAGATCCAACCAGTCCATTCTGAAGGAGATCAGCCCTGGGATTTCTTTGGAAGGAATGATGCTAAAGCTGAAACTCCAGTACTTTGGCCACCTCATGGGAAAAGTTGACTCATTGGAAAAGACTCTGATGCTGGGAGGGATTGGGGGCAGGAGGAGAAGGGGACGACAGAGGATGAGATGGCTGGATGGCATCACTGACTCGATGGATGTGAGTCTGAGTGAACTCTGGGAGTTGGTGATGGACAGGCAGGCCTGGCGTGCTGCGATTCATGGGGTTGCAAAGAGTTGGACACGACTAAGTGACTGATCTGATCTGAGCAACTTGCACTGCCACTATCTGAGGTGAGGCATTGACCCTGAATTACTTTAGTAACTTCTATGCTGGTCACTTCCTTGTCAGCCTTACCATAGCCTAACCCACCACACGAGGCCCCTGACAGATATACTCTGCAGACACTCTGTGTCACTTCTTGTATTAAAATCAGTGAGTTATACAAACTAGAAAAATTAAGTCCAAACTTCCTAATATGGCACTGGAGGCCTTGAGGGGTATGTTCTAAGCCCCAACCCCTTGCCTGGTGCCATTTATCTGAGAACTAGAAGTATTAGGGTGAGTTCTTGGCCATCAGCCACATGGATAGCCAAACACCTGGATATGAAACAGCCACCTGGGAACTATTTCAGTGACAGAATTCAAGCTGCAGTTGCTGATGACAGTGTAATGATCCTAACTGGGACATCCATTCTTCCAACACTTGCTTCTCTGCAGGCAAGATCTGTGTGCTCCAGGCCAGGAATTTCACCAGAGGAGTTACTTCAGATTAAGAACACCTGTTGAAAATAGAAGCATAATTTAAAAAAAAAAGAGGAGGGGGCAGCACCCATGGCAGGGGGAATGGATGATCTTACCATTTCAGTCCTGTGTAGAAAGGGGGTCACAGATGGCTCCTATTATTTAGGATAATAATTATCCTATTATATGTAAGTTTTCTCTCATTTTTCTCCTACTTTCAATTCTTCAATCCTGTTCTAGGGCTAAATCAACTTAGGTTCTCCATAAGCAATCTTCTCAGCCTGATTCCTTTTTATTTCTATGTAATACTTTGAGATCACAATTATTTCACCTCAAACATATAATCAAATCTTTACAAAAACACAATGATGTAAAGATTTTCATCACCATTTTATAGATAAAGTATCCAAGGTCCAGAGAAACTACACTGTCCCAGGGCAGGGACTTAAACCTCAGTCTTTGGGCTTCAAGTCCTAGGCCATCAAGTACAACTTTCTACCATTCTTCTCTACAGGAAACACAGTCTCATTGTTGCTGTTCAGAGTAAGCAGGGAAAGGATTACAGTGTTTAGTCCTAGTACACTTACTATAATCATCTGGAAGATCTTTAGCCTACACACCCATACAGTCCAGATCAATTAGAGTCTCCTCTGCACTGAGTCCCAGGTAGACTGTGTGTGTTTTAAAAAACCCTCCCTTTCACCTCCCCAGTGATTCTAACATGAAGCAAGGGTTGAGCACCACTGAGTTATTAGTTCCGTTAGTGTAGTGATTCTCCAAGTGTTAGAAATGCAGATTATCAGGACCTACCCCCCCAGGTCAACTGAATCAGAAACCCAAAGCATAGACCCCAGATTTTCAGATTATGTTCAGATGTATGTATCAGAAAGCTCATAAATGACTTCATGGAAGTTTATTTCTAGAAGTAGGTGTTCCAGAGCAGATGTGGTGCTCCTCAGTGTTAAAGTTCCTGATCCCTTCCCCCTTGTTGCCCTTCTGTTCAGGGCAGATGGCTGCTTAATTTCCATCTGTCACTTCTGAATTCTCATCAACAGGAAGAAGGAAGTACAAGAGGCAAGAGTATTCCCCCTCACCCCTACTTTAATGACACTTCTTAGAAGCTGTATAAGACACTTCCGCTTACGTCACACTGACCAGTATTTAGCATTTATAGAGTCTGGGAAATGTGCCATGTTTTTGAGTGGCCACAACCCCATCCAAAAACCAGAGTTGTCTTTCTGAGAAATAAGGGAGGAAAAATAATAGATGACAAGAAGCAGTCTTTTCCAGAGCTTAGCTAACTTAACTAACTTTGCATCTCCTGCCTCTCCTGCATTGCAGGCAAATTTTTTACCACTGAGCCACCAGGGAAGCCCTGTCTACTGTATCAATGATGATAGATTTTTGATCATGTGCTGAACCATGATTTAGTGAAAATTTTCCTTAATTTAAAAGTTGAGGATGCATTTGCTTTTTACTATTGAAAATACTATAGTGGTGAGCACTTAAGCTCATTGCATTTGTGATATTATTACATTTCTGATTATTATTTTGATAGATTCCTAGATGGGTTAAAGAATATGAATGTTTTTAGGACTCTTAACTAATACTGCTGATTTTCTTGCCAGAAAGGAATCATTCTGTGCTACCGCTGCCAATGAACTACATTTTCAGCTGCAGAATGTATTGTCTTTGAAATATTTTTTTTGTTTGTTTGTTTTGCTAATTTTCCTTTGACATTTAAGAAAAGTTATTTTATTTTTGGCTGTGCTGGGTCATCATTGCTGCATGGTCTTTCTCTCTAGTTTCGACAAGCGGGGGCTACTCTCTAGTTCCCGCGTGTGAGCTTCTCCTCGGTGGCTTCTCGTTGCAGAGCACAGGCTGTAGGGATTGCGGGCTTCAGTAGTTGTGGCGCACAGTCTTAGTTGCTCTGCGACATGTGGGATCTTCCCGGATCGGGGATCAAAACTTTGTCTCTTGCATTGGCAGATAAATTCTTTACCATTGAGCCACAAAGGAAGCCGCTTCTTTGATATTTTGGAAATAATGCAGGGACGGGCATCACTTACATTTGGTACTTCCATGATGAGAGATACCCATATTTAGATAAATTGCATCTAAACTGGTTATGAACCGTGTGCCACAATTTCATGAACAGATTTCATTGCTATGTACCACTAGATGCAACAGGGCCAGGATATGCTATTCTTCAATTGTAAAATTTTTCTTTAAAGTTTTTCTTGCTTTATATTAGTGCTAATGAATTTCTTTTCTTCAGTTATATTTTCAGTCCTAAAGAGCACAGATATTTATTCCTTACAGTACCTAGTCTAGTGTAATAGTGTAGTAATGAAGCTTCAATTGATGAATCAAGCAAGGCTAAGGAGATGGTTTGACAGTCTAGCTCCTATTCTGTAGCTCATTCCAGTTGGCATCATTCTCCAGGTCACTGGGGTCCCTCCTACCTTGATATTTCTGCTTACACAAGCTCCTGATCTTTTGCGATCAAGGTTTTATCTTCTTAACTTTCAAATTCCTGACTTCCTACTTTCCAAGTAACCTGCACTCTGGTACTTTGATCTATACTCATATTTCAATGAAACTAAAAAAACATGTAAGTTCCTTTTTACAGTCAAGCCATTAGACCCTCTGGCTCAAGTCTGTTTCCTAAGCAGGCTTATACTTATAGGCAGGCTCCAGGGATTTAGCCTGCTTACTTCTCTTCTTTCCAGCAATCATGAATTTTTACTTCTAGGCCTGCTTTGGGAAACATGTTATCTCCTAGATTCCTAGTGAAAAGGCCTGGGGTGATTTAAAAACTATTATTATTTCTGAATTACTTCATCTTTCCTACATGTTTTAGCATGTGTGGGCAAACTCACATCCAAACAGGGGACAGGAGTTTGAAGGAGAACTAAATTAATAATGGCCATGGCCATGTTTGTATTCTTTTTCCTTGGAAGAAGAGAATGGGAATAGCTAAAGTGGCATTAGTTAACTGTAAGAAAGATTTGTAGGTCTAGGGTATAAATGTAAATAACTTATGGAGATCTATAATAGCCTCAAGTGGAATATATCTCTGTGACAAGTCATTCGCCTCAATATCTGATTCTCCCCACACCAGCTCAAAGGTATATGGAAAAAATGTCGTAAGTAGACTATACTGATTTACTTGGTTGTGACTGCCCCTTCAACAGGTTAGATATACATGCAATTCAAAGATGTATGTGTATTATCCTGGCTCTTTGTGAAGAGTTGTAAATAGGCCCAGAGCCAAGAAACACATTCAGGCATTGTTTTGTCTTTTGAGTAATGTTTCCTACTACTATTATGGTTTACATGGGCATTAGAATCCAACAATAAAAACAAATTTATGTTTTACAGTCTTCTAATTATTAACGACAAATTCAAGAGATGGTTCTGCAAGTCACCTGTTACTGTTCAGTGGCTCAGTCGTGTCCGACTCTTTGCGATCCCGTGGACTGTAGCACACCAGGCTTCCCTGTCTTTCGCCATTTCCCAGCGTTTGCTCAAACTTAAGTCCCTTGAGTCAGGGATGCTATCCAACCATCTCATCTTTTGTCATCTCCTTCTCTTCCTGCCTTCAATCTTTCCCAGCATCAGGGTCTTTCCAATAAGTTGGCTCTTTGCATCAGGTGGCCAAAGTACTGGAGCATCAGTCTTTCCAATGAATATTCAGGGTAGATTTCCTTTAGGATTGACTGGTTTGTTCTGCATGCAGTCCAAGGGAATTTTAAGAGTCTTCTCCAGCACTGCAGTTTGAAGGCATCAATTCTTTGGTTCTCAGCCTTTTTTATTGTCCATCTCTCACATTCGTACATGACTACTGGAAAAACCATACCTTTGACTATGGACCTTTGTAGGCAGAGTAACATCTCTGCTTTTTAATATGCTGTCTAGGTTTGTCATTGCTTTTCTTCCAAGGAGCAAGCATCTTTTAATTTCATGGCTTCAGTCACAATCTGCAGTGATTTTGGAGCCCAAGAAAATAAAGTATCACTGTTTCCATTGTTTCTCCATCTATTTGCCATGATCTTAAGTTTTTTTGAATGTTGGGTTTTAAGCCAGCTTTTTCACTCTTCTCTTTCACCTTTATCCAGAGGCTCTTATATTCCACTTCACTTTCTGCTATAAGGGTGGTGTCATCTGCATATCTGAGGTAATTGATATTTCTCCCTGCAATCCTGATTCTAGCTTGTGCTTCATCCAGCCCGGCTCGCATGATGTACTCTGCATATAAGCTTATAGCCTAATTCTTCATATTTTATTTTAATATCAAAAACAGGTTTCATTTTTGGTACTGCTGATAGGCCCAATCTTAGAAATTGTTAAAATATAATGCTTCCCTGGTAGTTCAGATAGTAAAGAGTCTGCCTGCAATGCAGGAGACCCAGGTTCAGTCCCTGGGTTGGGAAAATTTCCTGGAGAATGGAATGGCAACCCACTCCAGTATTCTTGTCTGGAGAATTCCATGGACAGAGGAGCCTGGTGGGCTACAGACCCTAGGGTTACATATAGTCAGACACTGCTGAGTGATTCTCTTTCACACACACACACACACACACACACACACACACACACACTATGGAAAACAGTTACCAATATATTCAATTATTAAAGACAATTAGTGACATTAATAATAAATGTTTTATATTATTGCAAAAAGTGGAATAGCTTTCTATTAATTGACCAAAGGTGTTATGTTTAAAAATAAAATTCACAGTTGAACACTGCTTATATAGACTCAAAATTACTACTCAGTAGTTCCACCTGTAACAAAATTCTTATTTGAAAAATACATACTAAACTACCAAGCTCATTCTGAAACAAATCTGGGATGAAACACACATTTAAATCTGACTTTAAAATAAATTGAATCCAAGTGTTAATGGTTTGAATTTCTCTAAGACAAAATAATTCAAGGAATTAGATCTGGTAGACAGAGTGCCTGAAGAACTATGGACAGAGGTTTGTGACGTTGTACAGAAGGCAGGGATCAAGACCATCCCCAAGAAAAAGAAATGCAGAAAGGCAAAATGGTTGTCTGAGGAGGCCTTACGAATAGCTGTGAAAAGAAGAGGAGTGAAAGGCAAAGGAGAAAAGGCAAGATATACCCATCTGAATGCAGAGTTCCAAAGAATAGCAAGGAGAGATAAGAAAGCCTTCCTCCATGATCAATGCAAAGAAACAGAGGAAAACAATAGAATGGGAAAGACTACAGATCTCTTCAAGAAAATTAGAGATACAAAGGGAACACTTCATGAAAAGATGGGCACAATAAAGGACAGAAATAGTATGGACCTAACAGAAGCAGAAGATATTAAGAACAGATGGCAAGAATACACAGAACTATGCAAAAAAGATCTTCATGACCCAGATAATCAGAATGTTGTGATCCCTCATCTAGAGCCAGACATCCTAGAATGCGAAGTCAAGTGGGCCTTAGGAAACATCACTACGAACAAAGCTAGTGGAGGTGATGGAATTCCAGTTGAGCTATTGTAAATCCTAAGATGATGCTGTGAAAGTGCTGCACTCAATATGCCAGCAAATTTGGAAAACTCAGCAGTGGCCACAGGACTGGAAAAGGTCAGTTTTCATCCCAATCCCAAAGAAAGGCAATACCAAAGAATGCTCAAACTATTGCACAATTGCACTCATCTCACACACTAGTAATGCTCAAAATTGTCTAAGCCAGGCTTCAACAGTATGTGAATCGTGAACTTGAACAAGGTTCAGTTCATTGGGTTTAGAAATTGGGTTTAGAAAATTGGGTTTAGAATTGGCAGAGGAACCAGAGATCAGATTGCCAACATCCGCTGGATCATGTAAAAAGCAAGAGAGTTCCAGAAAAACATCTGCTTTATTGACTGTGTCAAAGCCTTTTACTGTGTAGATCACAACAAACTGGAAAGTCCATCAAGAGATGGGAATACTAGACCACCTGACCTGCCTCTTGAGAAATTTGTATGCAGGTCAGGAAGCAACAGTTAGAACTGGACATGGAACAACAGACTGGTTCCCAATTGGTAAAGGAGTACTTCAAGGCTGTATATTGTCACCCTGCTTATTTAACTTTCATGCAGATTACATCATGAGAAACGCTGGGCTGGATGAAGCACAAACTGGAATCAAGATTGCTGGGAGAAATATCAGTAACCTCAGATATGCAGATGACACCACCCTTATGGCAGAAAGTGAAGAACTAAAGAGCCTCTTGATGAAAGAGGAGAGTGAAAAAAGTTGGCTTAAAACTCAACATTCAGAAAACTAAGATCATGACATCTGGTCCTATCACCTCATGGCATATAGATGGGGAAACAGTCCATCCTAAAGGAAATCAGTCCTGAATATTCATTGGAAGGACTGATGCTGAAGCTGAAACTCCAATACTGTGGCCACCTGATGCAAATAACTGACTCATTTGAAAAGACCCTGATAAGATTGAAGGAGGGAGGAGAAGGGGACAACAGAGGATGAGATTGCTCACTGGCATCACCGACTTAATGGACATGAGTTTGAGTAAACTCCAGGAGTTGGTGATAGACAGGGAGGCCTGGCGTGCTGCAGTCCATAGGGCTGCGAAGAGTCGGACATGACTTGAGTGACTGAACTGAAGACAAAATAGGGTTTAGAAAACCTAATTACTTTTCTCCTTTGGTAACATCTAGAGGTCCTTAACTAAAATATTAGCTATTGTAGCATGGTAGTTTGTTGGGTATTATGTAATTTGTGTTATGTGTGTGAGTGCTCAGTCTCATCTGACTCTTTGCAACCACATGGGCCACCACTAACAATCTTGGGAGCTTTGTGTTTAGTGGATCATGGATTTGAATTTTTAAACTGTTATGGACATTCTGGTTTTGAGGAAGAATAAAATTATCATGATACCAACATTCTTTGTAATAAACGTTTGTACTATGCTTTTTTGGACCAGTAATTTAGAAGAATGTTTTTCACCTTTAAGTAAAGTTATTTGCTCAGTCGTGTCCAACTCTTTGCGACCCTTGGACTGTAGCCACCAGGCTCCTTTGTCCATAGCATTCTCCAGGCAAGAATACTAGAATGTGTTGCCATTCCCCTCTCCAGGGGGTCTTCCCAACCCAGGGATCAAACCAGATCTGCTGCACTGCAGGCAGAGTCTTTACCATCTGAGTCATTTGCTAATAATTTCCAACACTAAGAAGGACCCAAATCTTGTCTACATTTCTCTTACCTAGTATGTAAACTCTTGAAGAGGAACACCATTGCAGCCCTGTGCTCAGAAAAGTGTGGGAAAATGGAGCAAAAGCTCAGTTCTATTTTTTTCTTGCCTTTTACAATCAGAATTTTAGTTTGCACTCTTCTAGAGGGATGAACAATATATCCCTTTTATCTACAATATGTTTGTGATTTGCTAAACAGTTTTTGTCTTACAACTTTTTTTTTTAAACTTTTCAATTTTTATGAAACAAATTAATGGAGTTAAGCAGGGGCAAAGGTATAGGAGCAGTAGGCAATCATTCCTAGATACTGATATTAACTCCATGTAGAATGCTTGTCATCTTCATTAGATCACGTTCCATGAAAGCAGGGGGCTGTGAACATACCACACCCTGCTATTTCCCCAGCATATTGTACATGGTAGAATTCAAATGTTTCTTCCGAGAATAAAGAATTCCTTCACATCGTGAGAAACCCATCTGCTGCCCTAAAATAACTCATACTTAGGTAATTTATCTTGGATGTAATTTTCAAGGAAAGTAGGATATGATATAGTTGACAAATAATGAACAAGAATTTATGTTGGTGGTTGTCCTCGCTCGTTGGTAAATAGTATGACAATAGGGAGGTCACTTGAGCTCTCTGAATCTCAGTGAATGAATTTATGAAATTAAGGGACTGGACTAGATGAAACCAGCTAGAAAATTCGAAGTCATTTAAGTTTTAAATTGCTCCCTAATTCTAAAATCACTTAGTGAGATTAGGTCAAGACCACAAAACTTTCAATTTGTAAATAATAGACAATGAATATTAGAAAATTTAAAATTTTTAATAAATGTGCTTTGTTCACAAAATGTGAAAAAATACAACAAACACAAACATACATTTTCAGGTAAGCCACCTCCCACCACTTGGCAACTACCGTATAAACCACTTGATCTAGTCATAATCCTGAAGAAACCAAGCAAATGATCATTTGTTTTTGAAACATCAAATTGTTTTGGAGAATACTGTTGTGAATGTGACAGGAGGCCCCTTAACTTTATATCCAAATGAAATCATTTTCAAGAGTACCCATACGGTATTAGAAGGCTCTATGGACTTCTCTTGTCCTTATGTAGAGAATCTGGCTCCGAGCCACAGGAATGCTTACATTTTAACATTTATATGTTAAATTGGCTTTGGTGGATATTAATACATATTAGTTTAAATCCTGCGCCAACCTAATTTTGAAGATGAATTTACAATAACAAATGAGATTTATATATCCAAACAAACTTATACTAAATCAGAGTATAGGTTTTTATAAAGAGATATTTCTTTAAAGTACTATTTAAAATACACCATGCACACTTTGGAGCATAAGCAGAATCAACATCTGTAAACAATCAGAAGATTTTATAGCACCAACATTTTAGCTGTAACACAAAGGCTAAATCCAAGGTCAAATACTTATACCAGCCTCTCAAAAGTACGGTTTTCATTTACTTTCAAAGGACTTTTGTTTTGTATGTTGTTTCCTTTGCCCTTAGGATGGCATTTAGCCCAATCACAGAAAATGACTGTATGCTAAAGGGGGTACTACCAACACACATTTCTATGTTACCCTGAACACAGTAATTTTTTTTTTTCCCCCTCCTTCTTTTGGGTGAGCTACAAGATTTGACCTGTAGTGCTTAACTGGAAAGAAAGTCTTAATTTTTCTTTATAATTAAGTAATCTTAGTTATTGAAAGTAAATGCAAAACTTCAAGTTACTTCTGGCACATTTGAGCAACCAATATTTATTGCATTTACTCAACTGACTTTTAGGTTAATTACAATCTTGTTACTTTCATTAATTTAGAATTTGAAATTTAATTTGTAATATTGGGTACACACACTCAGCCATTTATATCTTACAGGGTAAATTTTGTATTTCTAAATAAAGTTTGACATTCAAAGTTAACTACAGCAATTCACAATAAGCACAAAAACACTTTTACCAGAGTAAAGAAGTGCAGTTTATGAATTTAGGATCAACTATTGAAAATGCAAGTTTCCTTTAAAAACACACACACACAACATTAACCATGAAATCTGAAACTGTGATATTTCAGTGCAAAAACCTCAGTATGAGGTAATTTTAATGTAATAACCACTTGAAAAAAAAAATCCACACAGTGGCACTCTTAAAAATGATAGTTTACATGACAATTGCTGGCTGACAAGACAATGTGGACTAAATGTTCTTAGCCATTTAAACATTTAAACTGATCTTGTCTTGTTGGACATATATTTCTCCTTAATCATTTGCTTCTGATTCAGAAACACAGAAAGGCATTTATCAATGTGGAAAGGGAAAATTCCCACAGCCAACTAATGTTTATATATTCAAAGACAAATTTCTGCTAGGGCTTTAGATAGAAACTAGAATACCGAAAGGTCAAAACCATTTTATGAGATTACCAGCAGAGGGTTAATTTAAAAATTTTCTATATAGTTTCCAGACTTGTAGTGCAGCACCTCCTTAATGGAAAGGTGAAGACCCTATTAAGGTTGGTCTAGGTAGAACATAAGCTCTCTTACAAGTGCAAACCCTTTCACAAAGGTGTGTTAGGTCAGTATCGAGTATTATATTGTTCCTTGCTTAAATAGAAAATTTTGTAATGAAACCTAAATTTAAAAAAAGTAAAAGTGAATTCTCACAGTTAAATATACTCACCACCAATGCCCAAATCAACAAGAAGGACATGGAAACTCTATTTTGGCAATGGTGTTTACTGTACTGTGCTAATCAAATTAGAATATGTACGTTGGGGGAAATAGATCCCCAATGTCTGATGTTGCCAAATGAGCAAGAAAGAAAAAGAATCATCATCAATTCCAAAAGGTCTAGGGAATGTTGAATCATCAGACAAAGCCAAAATGGCTTTCTATAACAGGTAACAATTTAGTTAGAAAAAAAAGAATAAGATAAGTGCATCACAAAACTACTAAACCAATCTATCTCTGTCACATTTAACTTGTGAGTCATCAAAGTGCAATCTACAGCTTTCTACATACAGATTTTAGTTTCTCATTGCAATGGTTTAAGTCAACACTGAGAAGATGAAAATAAAAATACATAGCAAATTATGCTTCATTTTTCACAATAGCACTAAAGAGAAAAAGGTACCTTTCTATAATATCTTAGTGCTAAATGCTAAGTAACAGTGGTTTCTGCTAGGACAGGAGTCACTCTGCATGAAACATTAAGCTTTCTCTATAAGAATAAATTTTAAAATCCAGAAGTAGAAAAAAATAGCAAACTCTGTAAACCTTTGCATTTCTTCTATGCAAACCAGGTTTTAAGTACTGAGTTCATGTTAGTATTTCTGATTAGTGTAAGCAATTAAGTTTAGGAATCTGGATTGAAAGGGTCTTTTGCTTTTATATTAACTTAAAAGTAATATAGGGTCTTCTAGCTCATAGAAAGGAATAGAGCTGGCTTGACTTTCTCCAGAATCTGAGTCATATGGAGCATCAGGGAGCTCTGTGAAACCATATGCTAGTTGTTCATCTTCTATATCTGATCGAACGTAGCAGGAAGGGTTAGAATATTCCTCATCTTCTATACTGTTGAAATCTTGAGGAATATATAACATCCCTGGGTAGTTCCTACTAACCAAGTCACTTGTGGTTTTTAGGGAGGTTTTTCTAAATGCCATCAGATGCATATGTGAAAATTTTGAATACTTGAAACGTTTAAAGCCCAGGGACTCTATAGCAATCTTCCAGCTTTTCATCATCATAGCATGACGGTTCTGATGGGAGGAATCAGGTGTGATGATAAGCAATAAACCATTTAACACTAACAGTTCATGGGCTTTCTTGCAGCAAATCCATCGCTGGTAAGGTGATGGAAAATAAGAAAGAAGAAGAGAGAAAACAACCACGTGGAAAAGTTCTCCAGGAAGAGAATCAATAGGGTTTTTCAGCTGCTTCAAAAAGGCATCTATAGCATCTTGTGCAAGCTGGAGTGGTTGCTGAAGCTGCAAGTTCAAGAAGTCACATTTATATACACTCTGCAAAAGGGAAAACAAGGCAGACTGAGAATTTTAAGATTACTTGCATCGAACTACACAAATTTTAAACCAAACTGTTTCACAGCATTTCTATTTAATTCAAGCTTTAAGTATGTACCTTTCACTTCTAAATTATTCCACTTACACAGAGTTATTCAACCAAAATTTTACTCAGAAAAATCTCAGAGTAATAAAGCCTAGAGAATTTCTAGTCATCATTTAAAAAAATGTATTTCTGAGAAACAATTAAAAAATACTTTTTAAATACATATTTTTTAAAATATTAAGGCTTTGTTTGAAATTTAACTTGGGTAAGAACTTACAGGGACGATTTATTTCTACAGTTAGTCATACTTATATTTATAGTTACCTACTTATACATACTTATACATACATACTATACATACTTATACATACCTACTTATACATATTTATATTTATAGTTACCTAAAACAGGCTAGTATAAAAATAATTTTAAACAAGAAATACTATGAAATGAAGATGAACCAAAGAAGTCAGAGGACAATGAAAGTGGATTTATAAATTTGTACAAAAGCAAAATACCAAATCTTTTTAAAGTCATGTAAAGCATCTTTTCAATCCTTAACTTTAACCATCTCAAAAGTAGTTTTAATAATATATCTATTGAAATAAACTACAAATTAAATTTAATTAACTGAGTCAAGTGACCGTGAAGTACACTACAAGAAACAGCACTGCATCATTTGCTGAATATTAAAATTGTATGAAAATAATCAAGAATAAGAATGCAGTTTTAAAATTAGATAAAAGTAGCTATCCTTATATAAAACAATAGTTAGTTAATTATCAAATACATGAGCTAATACCTTAGTCCCTCGTTAGTGTATAGACAAGCTGGTCACATTAGTATCTGGACTATGTATCAAGAAAAGCAATACATAAAGTTCTATTATATGGAAAACTATTGTTTTTCTTCTTTTGTTCCTTTGGAGGGGAGACAGGGATAGCTTTATTGAAGTATAATTGACGTACAACCTAAAGTAATATCCAACACATTTAAAGTGTACGTTTTTAATAAGTTTTAATGTTTATACACTTACGAAACCACTACTGTAATCAAATTAAGAACAGATCCAACACTCCCTAAAGTTTTCTTGTGCCCCTTACATAGCCCTTCCTTTTATACTCCCTGTTCTTTCCCATCGCTAGGCAATCACTGATGTGATTTCTATCACTATAGATCAAGTGTGTATTTTCTAGAATTTAACATAAGTGGAATAGTATAGAATAATGTACTCTTATTTTGCCTGGCTTCCTTCATACAGCACAATTATTTTGGGATTCATTCTTTTTTTTTTTTTTTTTTTGCATGTATTGACAGTTTACTGCTTTTAAATAGCTGAGGTATGATACTATATAAAAGATATACCATGGTTTGTTTTTCAATATACCTTTCATAGATAACTTGGTTGTTTCTAATTTTTGGAAGTAACAACTAGACCTGCTATGAGCATGCCTGTCTTTGAACAGACATGTTTTGTCTTTGAATGGACATGTTTCAATTGTCCTGGCAAATATCGAAGAAAGTAGTGGCTGGATCATATAGCATGTGCATGTTTAACTTTTAAAGAAACTCCAGAACTATTTTCAAAAGTGCTTACACTGAATTTTACATTTCTACCAGGAGTTTATGGGAGTTCCAGTTTCTCCACCTACTCCTCAACACTCCTCATACACTTTTAAATTTTATCATAGTCATAGGTGTGTAGTAGTATACTGAGGTTTGAATTTGGCTCTTCCCAATAAGTAGTGAAGAGCTGACAGATCATGAACTCCTTATTACCAAATTCCGACTTAAATTGAAGAAAGTAGGGAAAACCACTAGACCATTCAGGTATGACCTAAATCAAATCCCTTATGATTATACAGTGGAAGTGAGAAATAGATTTAAGGAACTAGATCTGATAGATAAGAGTGCCTGATGAACTATGGAATGAGGTTTGTGACATTGTACAGGAAGACAGGGATCAAGACCGTCCCCATGGAAAAGAAATGCAAAAAAGCAAAATGGCTGTCTGGGGAGGCCTTACAAAAGAAAAAAGAGAAGCGAAAAGCAAAGGAGAAAAGGAAAGACATAAGGATCTGAATGCAGAGTTCCAAAGAATAGCAAGAAGAGATAAGAAAGGCTTTCTCAGCCATCAATGCAAAGAAATAGAGGAAAACAACAGAATGGGAAAGACTAGAGATCTCTTCAAGAAAATTAGAGATACCAAAGGAACATTTCATGCAAAGATGGGCTCAATAAAGGACGGAAATGGTATGGACCTAACAGAAGCAGAAGTGATTAAGAACAGGTGGCAAGAAAACACAGAAGAACTGTACAAAAAAGATCTTCACAACTCAGATAATCACAATGGTGTGATCACTGACCTAGAGCTAGACATCCTGAAATGTGAAGTCAAGTGGGCCTTAGAAAGCATCACTATGAACAACGCTAGTGGAGGTGATGGAATTCCAGTTGAGCTCTTTCAAATCCCGAAAGATGATGCTGTGAAAAGTGCTGCACTCAATATGCCAGCGAATTTGGAAAACTCAGCAGTGGCCACAGGACTGGAAAAGGTCAGTTTTCATTCCAATCCCAAAGAAAGGCAATGCCAAAGAATGCTCAAACTACCACACAATTGCACTCATCTCACACGCTAGTAAAATAATGCTCAAAATTCTCCAAGCCAGGCTTCAGCAATATGTGAACCGTGAACTTCCAGATGTTCAAGCTGGTTTTAGAAAAGGCAGAGGAACTACAGATCAAATTGCCAACATCCGCTGGATCATGTAAAAAGCAAGAGAGTTCCAGAAAAACATCTATTTCTGCTTTATTGACTATGCCAAAGCCTTTGACTGTGTGGATCACAATAAACTGTGGAAAATTCTTCAAGAGATGGGAATGCCAGACCACCTGACCTGCCTCTTGAGAAATCTGTATGCAGGTCAGGAAGCAACAGTTAGAACTGGACATGGAACGACAGACTGGTTCCAAATAGGAAAAGGAGTACGTCAAGGCTGTATATTGTCACCCTGCTTATTTAACTTATATGCAGAATACATCATGAGAAACTCTGGACTGGAAGAAACACAAGCTGGAATCAAGATTGCCGGGAGAAATATCAATAACCTCAGATATGCAGATGACACCACCCTTATGGCAGAAAGTGAAGAGGAACTCAAAAGCCTCTTGATGAAAGTGAAAGTGGAGAGTGGAAAAGTTGGCTTAAAGCTCAACATTCAGAAAATGAAGATCATGGCATCCGGACCCATCACTTCATGGGAAATAGATGGGGAAACAGTGGAAACAGTGTCAGACTTTATTTTTTGGGGCTCCAAAACCACTGCCGATGGTGATTGCAGCCATGAAATTAAAAGACGCTTACTCCTTGGAAGGAAAGTTATGACCAATCTAGATAGCATATTGAAAAGCAGAGACATTACTTTGCCAACAAAGGTCCGTCTAGTCAAGACTATGGTTTTTCCAGTGGTCATGTATGGATGTGAGAGTTGGACTGTGAAGAAGGCTGAGCGCCAAAGAATTGATGCTTTTGAACTGTGGTGTTGGAGAAGACTCTTGAGAGTTCCTTGGACTGCAAGGAGATCCAACCAGTCCATTCTGAAGGAGATCAGCCCTGGGATTTCTTTGGAAGGAATGATGCTAAAGCTGAAACTCCAATACTTTGGCCACCTCATGCGAAGAGTTGACTCATTGGAAAAGACTCTGATGCTGGGAGGGATTGGGGGCAGGAGGAGAAAGGGACGACAGAGGATGAGATGGCTGGATGGCATCACTGACTCGATGGATGTGAGTCTGAGTGAACTCCGGGAGTTGGTGATGGACAGGGAAGCCTGGCGTGCTGTGATTCACGGGGTCACAAAGAGTCGGACACGAGTGAGCGACTGAACTGAACTGAACTGAATAAGTAGTGATGTTTACCTGGGTATTTTCTTTTGGTGAAGTATCTGTTCAACTTTTTGTATGCTGAAAAATAACTGGGTTGTTAAAAACCTATTTTCTTATTGAAATTTGAGAGTTCTTTAATATAGATCCAAGGTCTTAATCAGATATATTGCTTGAAAATTTTTCTCTCAGGTTATGTCTTTTCATTCTCTTAATGATGTCTTTTTTTTTATTGTAGTATTGTTGATTTACAATATTTTATTATTAATAGTTTCAGGTGTTTAGCATAGTGATTCAGTATTTTTATAGACTATATCCCATTAAAAGTTATTACAAAATAATAGTTATATTCCAGAGTGTTGTACAATATAGTCTTGTTGCTTATCAATTTTATATATAGTAGTTTATATTTCTTCATCATATACTCCTATCTTGCCCTTGTTCCTTTCCCTCTTCCCCACTGGTAACCACAAGTTTGTTTTCTGTATCTGTGAGTTTGTCTGTGTTTTACTATATACATTCATTTATCTTTTAGATTCTATATAGAAGTGATAACATATAATATTTGTCTTTCTCTGTCTCACTGCTTCACTTAATCTGATATCTCTAGGTCCATCCATGTTGCTACAAATGGCATTATTTCATTCTTTGTTATGGCTAAGAAATATTCCCATTGTGCATATATATCACATCTTCTTTATGCATTCATCTTGTTGATGGACACTTAGGTTGCTTCTATATCTTTGCAATTGTAAATAATACTGTTATGAACATTGGGGTGCATGTATGTTTTCTAATTGGAGTTTTTTCCAAATACATGCCCATGAGTGGGACTGCAGGATCATATAGTAACTCTAGTCTTAGTTTCTTAAGGAACCTCCAACAGAGTAGGTGGGTTCCCTTTTTTTCACACCCTCTCCAGCATTTATTCCTTGTAGACTTTTTAATAATGGCCATTCTGACTGGTGGGAGGTGATACCTCATTGTAGTTTTGATTTGCATTTCTCTAATAATTAGTGGTACTGAGCATCTTCTCATGTGCTTGTTGGCCATCAGTATGTCTT
Source organism: Bos indicus (assembly GCF_029378745.1). NCBI lineage: Eukaryota > Metazoa > Chordata > Mammalia > Artiodactyla > Bovidae > Bos > Bos indicus. The sequence continues at coordinate 55,880,639 of NC_091763.1, read as the reverse complement.
CTTTGGAACAATGTCTATTTAGGTCTTCCGCTCATTTTCTGATTGGGTTTTTAAAAATATATATAAAGTTGCATGAACTATTTGTGTATTTTGGAAATTAATCCCTTATCAGTAGAATTGTTTCCATTTTCTCCAAGTCAGTAGGTTCTCTTTTGTTTCACTTATGGTTTCCTTTGCTGTGCAGAAGCTTTTAAGCTTAATTAGCTCCCTTTTGTTTACTTTTGTTTCTATTTCCATTATTCTAGGAGATGGATTAAAAAATATTGTTGTGATATATGTCAGAGAGTGTTCTGCCTATGTTTTTCTCTAGGAGTTTTATAATATCTGGTCTTATATTTAGGTCTGGATGTGAGAGTTGGACTGTGAAGAAAGCTGAGCGCCGAAGAATTGATGCTTTTGAACTGTGGTGTTGGAGAAGACTCTTGAGAGTCCCTTTGACTGCAAGGAGATCCAACCAGTCAATTCATTCTAAAGGAGATCAGCCCTGGGTGTTCTTTGGAAGGAATGATGCTAAAGCTGAAACTCCAGTACTTTGGCCACCTCATGCGAAGAGTTGACTCACTGGAAAAGACTCTGATGCTGGGAGGGATTGGGGCAAGAGGAAAAGGGGACGACAGAGGATGAGATGGCTGGATGGCATCACTGACTCAATGGATGTAAGTTTGAGTGAACTCCGGGAGTTGGTGATAGACAAGGAGGCCTGGCATGCTGTGATTAATGGGGCAAAGAGTCAGACACAACTGAGCGACTAAACTGAACTGAACTGAATCCATTTTGAGTAGATTTTGTATAGATGTTAGAGATTGAGCATTTTTTTTGAACATTAAACCAATCTTACCCTCCTGGAATATATCAAACTTTGCCATAATGTATTATCTTTTTTGAAATATCGTTGGCTTCAATATGCTAAAATTTTGTGGAGAACTTTTGTGTTTATGTTCATGATGGATATGAACTATAGGTTTTTGTTGTTCTGTAATGTCTCTGGTTTTGGTACTGGGGTAATGGCCTCTTGGAATACGTTGAGAAGTGAAGTCATTTGAGCCTGGAATCTTCTTTATGTGGAAGTTTTTAACTGCCAATTAAAATTTATTTAATACATTTTGAGCTATTAAGGTTATCTATTTCTTTATGAGTGAGCTCTGGTAGTATGTATCTTCCAATGAATTTGTCCATTTAACTTGTGGAATTTATTGGCACAAATGTTTTTGCAATATTTATTATCCTTTCTTTTAATACCAGTAAAATATGTAAGATGTCACGTTTCTCTTTATTTCCTAATTGGTATGCTTAGTGACTTAATCAGTTTTATTGTTCTTCTCAAGTAGCATTTGCTTTCAATTTTTTCCCTACTATATTTCTGAAAGTTTTTTATTTCATTGATTTCTGGTATAATCTTACTATTTTCTTTCTTGTATTTTGGATTTAGTATGGGCTTTTTTGGTTTTTGCTAGTTGAAAATTGATGTCATTGTTTTGAGACCTTTCTTATTTTATAATAAAGGTGTTTAGTATTGTATAATTTCCTTTAAGTACAGTATTACTTTATTTTTAAATTATTGTTTTGGCTGCACCACATGGCATGTGGGGTCAGTTGTCTGACCAGGGATTGAACCCATGCTCCCTGGATTGGAATCATGGAGTCTTAACTGCTGGACTGCCAGGGGAGTCTCTCTAAGCACACTTTAGTGATTTTAGAGGCATCCTATGCATACCTATGTTTTTGATAGCTTATGTTTTCATTTATCTTCATTCCAAATATCTAATTTTCTTGGTGAGTTCTTCTTTCACTGATGTTCTAATTATTCCATCAGTTATTGAGAGAAAGTTGATTAAATCTTCAACTATAATTTTATAAATGTCTGTAATTGCTACTTTATCAGCTTTTGGCTTATGTATTTTGAAGCTTTTATTAGATGCATAAATGTTGAAGACTGTTTTGTACTCCTGATGAACTGATCTTTTTATGATGATGAAATAAGCATCTTTATTACTAGTGATATATTTTACTCTAACGTCTACTTTGTCTGATTTTAATAGTGCCATTCTAAGTCTTTTGGCCATCCTACTTGTGTGTAATTGAAGTGCATTTCCTACAGGCAACATGTATTTGAGTCCTGTTTTTTTTTATCTAGTCTGACAATTTCTACCTTTTAATTGGGTATTTAAACCATGTCTATTTAATGTGATTATTGGGAAACTTAAGTTTAAAGGTATAATCTTGCTATTTATTTTCTATGTTCCCCATCTGTTCATTGTTTCCTTTCTTCTCTATATGCCATCTTTTGGATTAAATAAATTTCTTTATGATCCTATTTTATCTCCTTTGCTAATTTATTAGCTGTAACTCTTTATTTTATTAGTTGCTTTAGAATTTATAGTCTACATCTTTTACCTATCATAATATCTTACATCTTTACCTTCACATAATATCTTATCACTTAATATGTAGAAGAAAAACCTATTACTATACATATAGTATATTTCCCTTTTTCCCCTCTTGTGCTAGTGTTATCACACATTTTTATACAGATTATAAACTCCTACAGTTGACTCTTGAACACACACCATGAGTTTTCATTGCACAGGTCCAATTAGACATGGGTTGATTTTTAAGAAATATACAGTCAGTTCTCTGTATCTGTGGACATAGAACCCAGGGAAGACCTGAGTCTAAGGGCTTGAGCACCCAGATTTTGACATCTGTGGTGGTGGTGGGGTGTCCTAGAACTATTCCCCTGGGATGCGCAAGGCCAGCTCTACTATTAGCTTCTATCAAATTTGGAAGAATTCTGACCATTATTTTATTTCTTTTATTCTCTTCTCCCCCTTTTTGAAGGAACTCCAATTGTGCTTATATTTGGCCACTTGAAATTGACTCACTGTTTGCTGATGCTCTTCCATTAAAAAAAAAAAAGTCTGTTTAATTTTGGGTAGTTTCAATTGTTATGTCCTCAGTTTAACTTCTGTAATATCTAATGTACTATTAATCCCATTAGTACACGTTTCATATCATACACCATAGTATCCATCTTTGGAAGTTATATTTGGCTATTTTTAATTATCTTTCATGGCTCTACTTTTTATACATATAGAATATAGTTATAACATTCCCATCTTAATGTCCTTATTTCCTAATTTTAACACCTGTGGCAGTTCACAGTTGCTTTCTGTTGGAAGACTGATCTCATTGTGGGTCCTATTTTCTTGCTTCTTTACTTGGCTGATTACTTTTTTATTGGATGTCAGGTATGGTGAATTTTACTTTGCTGTGTACTGGATTACTCTGTACTGCTATAAATATTCTAACTTTGTTCTGGGATGTATTAATAGTTAAATTATCTGGAAACAGTTTGATTTTTTTGGCTCTTGTTTCCAGATTTGTTTCATGGGACTAGAGCAGCCTTCAGTCGAAGGTTAATTATTCTTCACTACAGAGGCAATTATTAATTATTTTCCACTACTGGGCTTCCCTTGTAGCTCAGTTGGTAAAGAATCTGCCTGCAATGCAGGAGACCTGGGTTCGATTCCTGGGTCAGGAAGACCCCCTGGAGAAGGAAATGGCAACCCACTCCAGTATTCTTGCCTTGAGAATCCAATGGACAGGCTACAGTCCATGGGGTCGCAAGAGTCGGACACAACCTAACGACTAAACCACCACCACCACTCAGGTAAGGCAGTTTTGTGTACTCTACCCAAGGCACTCTGATTCTTGAGGTTTTCAGTGTGGCTAGGGGGAACAGGTACTACTTTCCAGCCTGTGTGAGTGCACCAGACAATATAACCCTTAGACCTTTGAAGTGGTACTCCCACCAGGTTCATATAGTTTTCTCACAGAAATGTACTGGTAAGTACTCAGTTGAGTACACAAGAAGAAATCTTTGCAGACCTCTGGAATTTTCTCTTTGTGCAGCTCTCACATCTTTGGTACTTTGTCCATGAACCCTAGCTGTCTTGCTATCCCAGGCCTTTCACCTCTGCCTCCATAATTCAGGGTTATCAGCTGTGCTCTGCTTGGGATCCCATTTGTGCCACATACTGGAAACTCTCTGAAGGCTACGTGCTGGTAAAACTGTATGCCTCATTTGTTTTTCCATCTCTTGGGGATCACTGTCCTTCATTACCTGATATATGTCTCTTGTATATTTTTCTGAATATTTTGTCAACATTTTAGTTGCTGCAGGTAGGAGGAAAGAGGATCAGACTGGTCCCTGTCACTGCATCTTGCTTGGAAGTATAAGTCTCTTCCTTTTGTTTTAAAATTAGTTATAGGGTTCTGGGAACTATAAAAGTCTGATTCTACTACTAAACTTATGTTCTTCTGCCTTCCTTAATGGCTTTACAGTTGAAAATTTATAGCCCTATCTATAAACAATTTAATATTTTAAGAATAAAATTTAAGCTTGAAGTTTAAATTAAATGGTCATCATGTCTTAGCAGTCGCTGACGGATATCTCTAATGTGTATCTTAAGGAAAGAAGGGGAGAGAATCCATGTGCAAATCCACCTGCACTTTAAACTATAGCTCTGAGACTTCCTCTGTGGTCCAGTGGCCAAGATTCTGTGCTTCCAATACAGGGGGCCCAGGGAACTAGATCCTGTGTGCCACAACTAAGACCTGGCATAGCCAAATATATAAGTAAATATTTAAAAGAAAATAAAATAAGACTATAGCTTCTGATGGCACAGGAATTCTCTGCAAAGTATTTGTCTACCTTTATAAAGCAGAGACAATAGTAAAGGTTTTTAGCATTTTCTTGTCAGTGTTAGTCATAAAGATTGTCAAGCTCATTAAAATTAAAGAATAAATTTATTTAAAAGTTGACACTTCAGGCAGGAATTTTTCAATTATAACAGCAAACGTTTCTGTAGCACTTACTATATAAACAGGCCCTTTCTTAGGTGCTTTAAGTACTTTTTCTCAAGTAAACATGACAATCTTATAGGTATGGTCCATTACAAACCTCACTGAACGGATGAGAAAACTGAGGCTCAGACAGTCAAAGTGAGGTTGAAAGTAAGATTTCTTTCTCTTATTAAAGTACTTATTGAGTACTTAATAAGCCAGGCACTCTTCTAGATCCTGGGAGCATAACAGTGGGGATAAAAAAAATCTCTGACCCTAAGAGTTTATACTGTTTACACATAATCTCTTCATAGCAATAAAAATTAGTAAATTTTTTGTGCCTGGTGCCATATCAAAAGTTAAAACTGCAAAAGTGATGAATTTATGTCACTGAGGGAAATAAATATAATTTTAAAAGCAGAGGAAACATTCTTTGTAAAGTTAAAGTAGTTTTATCTACTAAGTACAAATTTGGCAGTCTCCAAGACCCTGCTCTTTACTATTCCATATTAGCTCTACATCACAGTACATTTCAGAAAGAGATGCATTAAAAAAATCAAAGTAAATAAAAAGCTGAAACATTACAACTATCTGGGAACTTTGCAACCTACTACAATTTCTTGACTCCAATGACAGATGATAAACAAGAAACAAAATGACAAATATGGTATTGGTCAAATTAATATTAAAGAAATGCTCAAATTTTCATAGACTATACATTTATTTTTGACTAGAAAGAGCCTCTTATCAACTTGTACACAGGAAATATATTTTCTATTTCAGGAATGTAAAGATAGTGCTTCCTTTGTATATATACATGTAAAATGTTCAAGTCTCAGAACAAAACAAACAGAACTATGCATACCTCTACAGCAGGTACAATGTCTATGCCAACAGTTAGAAATTCTTCAAACTTCAGAAATGGGTTAAAGCAGCTGCCAACGTCAAGTAATCTGATCTTTCCTGAGGTTTGTAGCAACCTAAAAATAGATTATTTTCAGTATGCTTTTTATAATATGAAATAAAATATAAGAAAAATTCAAACGTTTGAGAATAAAAAAGATATATAGACTATTGGCTTTTTGGTCTCAGGATCCCTTTACATGTTTAAAAGTTACTGACAGCCTTGAAGAACTCTTTCGTTTATGCAAGTTATATCTACCAATAATACCATGTTTGAAACTAAAACTCAGTGGTTTAAAAACATTAATTCATAATGAAAATTTAAATTAGAAAGGTAGTAAAAGTGAGTTATTGTTTTACATTTTTTCAAGTCTCTTTAATGTCTGGCTTAATAGAAGACGAATGGATTCTCTTTATCTGCTTTTCATTCAAGCTGTTGTAATATCACATGCCATGAAATTTCTAAAAACTCAACACTAGATTCAAGAGAGACTGAAAGTAGAAAAGGCAAATGACATTTTAGTATTATGAAAATAATTTCCTCCCCAAAGAGACCCTGGAAGGCTCTCAGATTCCTAGATGGCATTTTGAAAACTATAGATGAAAGAATCCATTCACGAATTAATTCTCAGTTGCCAATATAGTGATGTCAATGACTTAAGGACCAAAGAGAAAAGCTGTTATAGAATAGTATTTTTTAAGTAATGAAAAAATTTTATTTTGTGTAGGAGCATGTCTTATTTACAAAAGTAGTAGGAAAAAAGAAGGTAACCAAACTATACATGATCATTAAAGTTAGTAAAATGCAGCTAATATGGATCTGAAGAAGTGAAGTGAAGTTAAAGTCGCTCAGTTGTGTCCAACTCTTTGTGACCCCATGGGCAGTCCATGGAATTCTCTAGGCCAGAATACTGGAGTGGATAGCCTTTCCCTTCTCCAGGGAATCTTCCCAACCCAGGGATCAAACCCAGGTCTCCCACATTGCAGGTGCTTCTTTACCAGCTGAGCCACAAGGGAAGCCCAATATGGATCTCAGTTCAGTTCAGTCGCTCAGTAGTGTCTGACTCTTTGAGACCCCATAAGTTGCAGCACGCCAAGCCTCCCTGTCCATCACCAACTCCCGGAGTTCATTCAAACTCACATCCATCGAGTCAGTGATGCCATCCAGCCATCTCATCCTCTGTCGTCCCCTTCTCCTCCTGCCCCCAATCCCTCCTAGCATCAGAGTCTTTTCCAATGAGTCAACTCTTCCCATGAGGTGGCCAAAGTACTGGAGTTTCAGCTTTAGCATCATTCCTTCCAAAGAACACCCAGGGCTGATCTCCTTCAGAATGGACTGGTTGGATCCCCTTGCAGTCCAAGGGACTCTCAAGGGTCTTCTCCAACACCACAGTTCAAAAGCATCAATTCTTCGGCGCTCAGCCTTCTTCACAGTCCAATTCTCACATCCATACATGACCACAGGAAAAACCATAGCCTTGACTAGATGGACCTTTGTTGGCAAAGGTAATGTCTCTGCTTTTGAATATGCTATCTAGGTTGGTCATAACTCTCCTTCCAAGGAGTAAGTGTCTTTTAATTTCATGGCTGCAGTCACCATCTGCAGTGATTTTGGAGCCCAGAAAAATAAAGTCTGACACTGTTTTCACTGTTTCCCCATCTATTTCCCACCCAACAAGCAGGGTGACAGTATACAGCCTTCTACAAGCAGCAAATAAGGATGAAGGAAAACAGTGGAATTTTGTTGGTCTAGTTTTCAGATGGTAAAGCAATAATAAAAATCAACTTCAGACAGGCATTTTCACTGATATTTAGAAATTTTTTCTGAATAAATTATGAGTAGATACTGGAAACATAAAGGAAAGAAATATAGTGAAATAACTGAGTAAATAAATGGAATCCTGGGTTCTTTAAAGTCTATAGGGCACAAAAAAATCTGCCCAGCTTCTGTTCCTTATACCTTGGCTAGTATTCTGCCATACGATCCATTAGAGAAGTGTTAAACTATACTAAGTTAAGCTCCTAGAAAAGGCACTGTAAGTCAAAATAATATACAGATTTTTTTTCATAAAGGAATGCAATAAATAGGGGTATGTTTTTAACCAATAGCCTGATGTCCTAACATTTTATAGAAATGACCAGAATCACCACCTGATCATAAATGAACTATACATAGAATCAGTCCTGTACAGGACACGGCAGGTTATAGTACTGTAAAAACAATATGAACAAATTAAAATATTTTTGTCAATAAAATTTTATTTAAAAATTCATCTAAAGAGGGGGTTATGAGGGTATAAAGAAATAAAAGAATTAGCACTCTCAGCAAAAAGAGTTGCTCCTTGGGCTCAAGCGGTAATTTTCTGTACTGCAGCAAAATCAAGAAGTCGATTATTGTGTAGTCCAAGTGACACATATACCAATCATCTGTAAAGCTGAATTAAATTTAGTGTAACTTTAAATATCACAATACCCTAGCTCCAAGGAAGAAGGCGACAAGCGAACTTCTGTGGTATAGGTTGCAAGCTTTCAAATGGGGCAAAAGACTGAGTAGATTGAAACCATGGAAATGCTTTGCATATAGTTGACATTTACTAAATTAACAAATATGAATACTCAAATCATAACCAGTTATACTAAATGAGAACCTGTAACAATATGTAATGTTAAATACATCACTAGATTGCCATTCTAATCCTTACATGGGGCTATGGTTAAGAACAGGAGTTCTGGAATCAGAGAGACTTAAAATGTGATTCATGTCTCCATATCACACAGTCCTTTACCTGTGTGATATGGAGACAACAATGATAGCCGCACTTAAGAGTTGTTTCCAGGATTAAATGAGATAATGCATTTATAATGTTTGACCTAGTATGTGGTACTTGGTAAATGCTCAAAAAAGTGGTAGATATTGTTAGCTATTAACATCCTGTTATATTATAAAATCCTATGTGGTTTGTCCACTAATGACCTTCCTAAATGTAGTAAAAGCAGAATTTGCCTCACACTATTCCGATAGATCTAGTAAACTGGGTAGAACAAAATTTGTAATAGTCTTTTAAAAGGTGCTTCTTATAAACTTTCTACCTGAATAGAGTATTCTGAATCATTTAAGTTGATTCAACATTCAATATGAAAATGAAAGTCACTCAGTTGTATCCTACTCTTTGTGACCCCATGGACTATACAGTCCATGGAATTCTCCAGGCCAGAATACTGGAGTGGGTAGACTTTCCCTTCTCCAGGGGATCTTCCCAACCAGGGATTGAATCCAGGTCTCATGCATTGCAGGCAGTTTCTTTACCAGCTGAGCCACAAGAAGGGTTTCCCTGGTGGCTCCCAGTTGTGGTCAGTGCCCCTGACACTGCAATAGGCCATGGTCAACCCACGTCTCTGCCAGAGACTCCTGGACACGCACAGGCAAGTCTGGATCGGTCTCTTGTGGGGTTACTGCTCCTTTCTCCTGGGTCCTGGTGCACACAAGGTTTTGTTTGTGCCCTCCAAGAGTCTCTGTTTCCCCAGTCCTGTAGAAGTTCTGTAATCAAATCCCACTGGCCTTCAAAGTCAAATTCCTTGGGGATTCTCAGTCTTTTTTGCCAAATCCCCAGGTTGGGAAGTCTGCTGTGGAGCCTAGAACTTTTGAAGCAATGTGAGAACTTCTTTGGTATAATTGTTCTCCAGTTTGTCTCTTGCCCACCCAGCGGCTCTTCCCAGATAGTGGATGGTGCTAGTGGTAAAGGACCTGCCTGCCGACACAGGAGATGTGGGTTCAATCCCTAGATCCCCAGGAGAAGGAAATGGCAATCCAATCCAGAATTCTTGTTTGAAAAATTCCATAGACAGAGTAGCCTGGTAGGCTACAGTTCATGTAGCTGCAAAGAGACACTTTTTAATATAATTTAATATAATGGAATCGGAGAAGGCAATGGCATCCCACTCCAGTACTCTTGCCTGGAAAATCCCATGGCTGGAGGAGCCTGGTGGGCTACAGCCCATGGGGTTGCTAGGAGTCCGACATGACTAAGCCACTTCACTTTCATTTTTTACTTTCATGCACTGGAGAAGGAAATGGCAACCCACTCCAGTGTTCTTGCCTGGAGAATCCCAGGGACAGGGGAGCCTGGTGGGCTACCATCTCTGGGGTCGCACAGAGTCGGACACGACTGAAGTGACTTAGCAGCAGCAATATAATGGAATAACTTAATAACATTGTTGTTCAGTCGTTAAGTCATGTCTGACTCTTTGCAACCCCATGGACTGCAGCACGCCAGGCTTCCCTGTCCTTCACTATCTCCTAGAGTTTGCTCCAATTCATGTCCATTGAGTTGGTGATGCTATATAACCATCTCATCCTTTGCTGCCCTTTTCTCCTTTCGCTTTCAATCTTTCCCAGCATCAGGGTCTTTTCCAATGAGTTGTCTCTTCGCATTAGGTGGCCCAAGAATTGGAGCTTCAGCTTTAGCTTCAGTCCTTCCAATGAATATTCAGGGATGATTTCCTTTAGCACTGACTAGTTTGATCTCCTTGCTGTCCAAGGGACTCTCAAGAGTCTTCTCCAACACCACAATTTGAAAACATCAATTCTTCAGTGCTCAGCCTTCTTTATGGTCCAACTCTCAAATCTGTACCTGACTACTGGAAAAACCATAGCTTTGATTGTACAGATCTTTGCTGGCAAAATGATGTCTTTGCTTTTTAATATGCTGTCTAGGTTTGTCAAAGCTTTCCTTCCATACAGCAAGTGTGTTTTAATTTCATGGCTACAGTCATCTTTTGCAGTGATTTTGGAACCCAAGGGAAAAAAAAACCGTCACTGCTTCTATTTTTTCCCCTTCTATTTGCCATGAAGTGATGGGAGTAGATGTCATGTTCTTAAGTTTTTTGAATGTTGAGTTTTAAGCCAGCTTTTTCACTCTCCTCTTTCACCGTCATCTAGAGGCTCTTTAGTTGCTCTTCACTTCCTGACATTAGCATGGTATCAACTGCATATCTAAGGTTGTTGCTCTCAGTAATACACTTAATCCATTTCAAATTTCTTTGGTTTAGCTCTGCAATTTTTTTTTTTGTTACATCAAACATATATTTACAGTTTAAATACTAATCACACAGTGAACAGAACATCCAAATAAATACTACCCAGGTCAAGAAATAACACTCTGCATCCTAGAAACACAATCCTCCCTGACAACATCCCCTACCCATTCTGTAAAGGCAGCCACTGTCCTGATTTTAGTGATAAACATTCCCTTGGTTTCCTTTTATAGTTTTCCCACCATGAATGTTTTCTGAGTAATAAAGTTTCACACTACACATTTGCTTTTGTGACTTTATTCTTTCACTTAATATAAATTTGTGAAGGTCATCTGTGTTTCTATAATTTAATTCAGATTCATTGCTGTGTGGTAGTACCTTTTACACAACACATCCCATTGTGATTTTGATGAGAATGGCACTGAGTCTAAAGATCATTTGGGAAGAATTAACATCTTTACAATATCAAGTCTTCCAATGCATGGACATGCTATTATTCTCCATCTACTTAGGTTTCTTTCATTGTCTCCAAATAGCTTTAACGATTTCTCTTAAAGGTTCCATGTGTATTTTATTGGATTTATATTTCTTGTTAGCTTAAGAAATTTCTTGTTAGCATCACTTTTTTCCCTATGGATAAACCCTCTTTATTTTTTAAAAAAATTTAGTTTTTCATTGTTGGTTACAGAAATGCAACTCATTTTGTATAATGATTTGTATCCAGCAGCTTGACTAAGTTTCTGTTATTTCAATTGCTAATCTGTATATTATTTTGAGTATTCTAGTCTAAGTACATAGTTATATGAAATCTGTGAAAAACAACATTTCTTATTTCTTTTCTTGTCTATCCATCCACCCACCCACCCATCCGTCTATTTTTTGCCTCACTGCTTTTCCCAGGACTTCTGCTGTTCAGCTGCTAAGTCGTGTCTGACTCTTTGTGACCCCACGGACTAGAGCACACCAGGCTTCCCTGTCCTTCACTATCTCCCAGTGTTTGCTCAAACTTCAGGCCTCTTAATACAGTACTAAACAGGACTAATACAAGCAGTTACTATTTTGTTTTCAGTCTCAGGAGAGACATTAAGTGTAAGTTCACAATTAATATATAATTCACTATTAAACACAATGACTGTGGCAGGTTTTATATAGAAACCTTGATAAAGCTGAAGAAGCTCTTCTTATACTTTGCTACTTCCTTTTGTAAAAAAAAATTTCACAGAATTCTGTTGGATTTTATGAAATGCACTCTACTCAGCTACTGAGATATGACTTTAATTTGTTTACGTGATACAGTACACTCAATTCTGTAGTGTTAAATCAAGCCTGCATTATTGGGAATAATCTGATTTGGTTTTGATAAACTATCCTTTTTATACATTATTTGTTTTATATATGTATATATAACTGGTTCTATCTGTGGTGGTTCTGGTCTATAAAGTCATCACAATCACTGAACCATGCTCCTAAGGGAAACAGAAAATTATGCCTCTGATTACAATACTTTAATTATCAGATCAACATATAACTTGGATTTATGTGTATTTCTGTTTAAAAGTAACTTATTTAATATATATTACAATGCATCAACACTGAACTCACAACCAACACCATTATAACTCATGCCTAAGGGAGGCATGGAGAAGGCAATGGCACCCCACTCCAGTACTCTTGCCTGGAAAATCCCATGGATGGAGGACCCTGGTAGGCTGCAGTCCACGGGGTCACTAAGAGTCGGACATGACTGAGCGATTTCACTTTAACTTTTCACTTTTCTGCATTGGAGAAGGAAATGGCAACCCACTCCAGTGTTCTTGCCTGGAGAATCCCAGGGACGGGGGAGCCTGGTGGGCTGCCGTCTATGGGGTCGCACAGAGTCGGACACAACTGAAGCGACTTAGCAGCAGTAGCAGGAAGGGAGGCATATCTAATACAGTACTTTCTCTGTAAGGTGTAATACAGCCTTCTTGTTTTTAGATACACTTTGTTTATGCTTAGGGGTCACTTAAAAAGTAAAATCAATAAAAAGTGCAAAAAATGTACTCTAAATAGACTGAAAATGGGACATTTTTATACTTGAGAATTGAACAATAAGGAAGAGCTTGCCTTGCTCAACTTCAGCTAGGAGGTGTATGTCAGATGACTTAAATTTTTCGCCACACTGAGCATGTCCACAAATGAGACTGAAAATACCAAGGGTGTACTGATTTTGGAATTAAATTTTATTGATTAGGTGAATTTGAAGATACGGAATTTTTGAGTAATGAAGATAAACAGCGTGTACACCCACCCCCACACACATACATATTTGCAGCTATGTTCACTCATTATGCCAGCAAATTTGGAAAACTCAGCAGTGGCCACAGGACTGGAAAAGGTCAGTTTTCATTCCGATCCCAAAGAAAGGCAATGCCAAAAAATGCTCAAACTACCACACAATTGCACTCATCTCACATGCTAGTAAAGTAATGCTCAAAATTCTCCAAGCCAGGCTTCAGCAATACGTGAACCGTGAACTTCCTGATGTTCAAGCTGGTTTTAGAAAAGGCAGAGGAACCACAGATCAAATTGCCAACATCTGCTGGATCATGGAAAAAGCAAGAGAGTTCCAGAAAAACATCTATTTCTGCTTTATTGATAATGCCAAAGCCTTTGACTGTGTGGATCACAATAAACTGTGGAAAATTCTGAAAGAGATGGGAATACCAGACCACCTGATCTGCCTCTTGAGAAATCTGTATGCAGGTCAGGAAGCAACAGTTAGAACTGGACATGGAACAACAGACTGGTTCCAAATAGGAAAAGGAGTATGTCAAGTCTGTATATTGTCACCCTGCTTATTTAACTTATATGCAGAGTACATCATGAGAAACGCTGGGCTGGAAGAAACACAAGCTGGAATCAAGATTGCCGGGAGAAATATCAATAACCTCAGATATGCAGATGACAGCACCCTTATGGCAGAAAGTGAAGAGGAACTCAAAAGCCTCTTGATGAAAGTGAAAGTGGAGAGTGAAAAAGTTGGCTTAAAGCTCAACATTCAGAAAACGAAGATCATGGCATCCGATCCCATCACTTCATTGGAAATAGATGGGGAAACAGTGGAAACAGTGCCAGACTTTATTTTTCTGGGCTCCAAAATCACTACAGATGGTGACTGCAGCCATGAAATTAAAAGACGCTTACTCCTTGGAAGGAAAGTTATGACCAACCTAGATAGCATATTCAAAAGCAGAGACATTACTTTGCCAACAAAGGTTCGTCTAGTCAAGGCTATGGTTTTTCCTGTGGTCATGTATGGATGTGAGAGTTGGACTGTGAAGAAGGCTGAGTGCAGAAGAATTGATGCTTTTGAACTGTGGTGTTGGAGAAGACTCTTGAGAGTCCCTTGGACTGCAAGGAGATCCAACCAGTCCATTCTGAAGGAGATCAGCCCTGGGATTTCTTTGGAAGGAATGCTAAAGCTGAAACTCCAATACTCTGGCCACCTCATGCGAAGAGTTGACTCATTGGAAAAGACTCTGATGCTGGGAGGGATTGGGGGCAGGAGGAGAAGGGGACGACAGAGGATGAGATGGCTGGATGGCATCACTGACTCGATGGACGTGAGTCTGGGTGAACTCCAGGAGTTGGTGATGGACAGGGAGGCCTGGTGTGCTTCGATTCATGGGGTCACAAAGAGTCAGACATGACTGAGCGACTGATCTGATCTGATCTAATCTGATTTTTAATTTCAGTTTTGAGTACTCAGTATTTATATACACAGTCAGGATATGGGTTAGATTAATAAATAGCATCTGTGAACGCCTCTCTGAGTTTAGCATTCTTTGTTAGGATGTGCTCTTTAAATTCCCTCCCAAGACACCTATGACTTTCAGATAGCCTTTCTCAGATTATACTTTTCATGCTTTCTCTCTTTCCATTGAAACCTAGGACTTATTAAAGCTATATCACTTTCTACTGAAACATCCCTCTGAAAATAAACATCAAATTCAACCACAATATACAATTTGCCACCATTAAGAATGTTGAAAAGAAATGTGATATAGGCTCTGTAACTTCATTAAACAGTTGTAATCAATTTTGTGGTCTACGGCAATACTGCTGGAACGTGTTAGTGTTCTCTGGAGACTACTCTGAGGCATTTGAACACATTTTTCTAAATGTGCACTAGGCTGTAAGAAAGCAAGCCTTTTTTAGACATGCCAAATGTGATTCCAAAGAGACTGAGGAAAAACAAAGTCATTATGCCTTATGAGAAACAATGGGGAGGGAGGAGGGAGGAGGGTTCAGGATGGGGAACACAGGTATACCTGTGGCGGATTCATTTCGATATTTGGCAAAACTAATACAATATTGTAAAGTTTAAAAATAAAATAAAATTAAAAAAAAAAAAGAAATGGCTGAATTTATTAATGTTGGTAAGGTAAATATTTAGAAGATATTAGATTTTCTTACCAGGAAAATCTATAGAACAGATTAACAGTCTGATCAGTCAGGAAACAACTGGTTTTCTACAGGACAGCTAATTGAAATACAGTTAGACTGGTTCCTAATTTCAATATATCGGAATCCTCTACATTTACATTCTGTAAAGTGATAAAACATACTTATTAAAAGACAAAGTTTGGTTAGAAAGCTTGTTATGGTTTCTCTACATTTTATCGCCTCTTTCAAATGTTCATTTACATTCCTCAGTGAATTTTCACTTTGCTTTAGATAGATTTATGCAGAGAACCTTAAAACTGTATTATTTAGAAACATTTTAAAATTTAAGAATTCAGTCTTCAAGTTCACTTACAGTTTCTCAAAAATGTTAAGTAAAAATCTTGCATGTAAAAATGTATAGGCTATTCATACAATAACTTTCTATTTAAATTTCTTTCCTATGTTGATTTTTACTCAATACTGCCTTTGTTCTCTTTTCTAAACCAGTTATAGTAAAAGATCATATTTCTTTATTCCCTCCCCCTCAATTCCCATCTGTATTTCTTTACTCCTGTCTGCCTAGGTGTTCAAATGATAACTTTCTATTTAAATTTTCTATGTTGGGTTTTACTTAATATTGCCTTTGTTCTCTTTTTCAAAACAATTATAGTAAAAGATCATATTTCTTTATTCCCTCCCCCTCAATTCCCATCTTGTTGGTTAAGGAGCTTAATAAGGAAAATACTGGATTTTATTTCCGACAAAATTTTCTGTCTGGCATGTTGCCAGTGTCAACAACAGAATCTTGAACACCTCAAGACATTTTAAGAGGGAGCTATAAACTCTAAGTAAAATGTTTTGCTTGTTACATAAGAAAACCTGGCAATATTTACCCAAGTATACAGTTTTAAGCAGGTTTTCAAAGTGCTGTCTTCAAAGCCATCGGTATTTTCCAGAGTCCATTCAAGGGCCAACAAAGGCAGACGTGGGAGATATTGGGTGGTGACAACTTCTATACCTTTTGCCTGTACCACAAAATGTTTCCTCTGAAGAAAATATTCTATGGCTAAAATGTTGAAATCAATAATCCAGGCCTTACTTATTACCCTACTGGTTTGATATAGAGGAATGGGAAATTGGATTTCCATATAGTATCTTCTTCAGGAGAAAGAAAAGAAGAAAATGCACTATTGAGAGTTAGTATATAAAATACCACTGTCACTCTGAATTCATGACAGTCATATATATGAGAAATTTTTTTACAATCCAACTTTTAGGGGTGATAGATAACAAATAAGTGTGTAAAATTTATTACTAGATACCCTGGATCACATTAAAAATCATTTAGTTCCACCCATCTTCCTGTCTTAATCATTTCTTCAAGGAAAAGCAGAAAAAATTGTTAAAACAGAAAACTTCTGATTCTGATTGATGGTGTGGTTTATTATCATTTATTAACATTTAGAGAATACCCAAAGCCAGGATTGAACCTGGGTCTCCCACATTGCAGGCAGATTCTTTACAATCTAAGCTACCAGGGAAGTCCAGCATTTAGCAACTTGTTCTTAGCATTTCATATAGTCTGTTTCATTTCTATATATATCATAAATCCTTGAAATGATTCTCAACCATTACTGATTTTGATGGCAATATGTAAAACCAGACAATAGCTTCTCCTTCACATTTAGATAGTAACAAAAAAAATATACTAGAAGGAGATTAAGTGTGTGAGTAAAGGTTGTTTATAGGCTAAACAATCTGAACTATGTAGATGAAGTCAGGCTTTAATAAAGAAAAGTGTTAGCTCAGGGAGTTAATGATTTATATCTGAAGGGATAGTTTTTCCCAAAGTGCATTTCACAAAATAGTCTTAGAAGATGCTTCTTTGTCGATAGGGCAAATGAAAATATAGTCTCTTTTTTTTTGAAGAGCTACAGGCATGTAACCATATAATAGCTCTCTAATTAAAAAAACTCAACTTTAATGTCCAAATCTGTTTTGTTGACAAACCCGTTTTAAAATTATATCTTACTCATTTTTGACTTCCCTGGTGGCTCAGATTGGTAAAGCGTCTGCCTACAATGCGGGAGACCCGGGTTCAAGCCCTAGGTTGGGAAGATCTCCTGGAGAAGGAAATGGCAACCCACTCCAGTATTCTTGCCTGGAAAATCCCATGGATGGAAGAGCCTGGTAGGCCACAGTCCACGGGGTCGCAAAGAGTCCAGACATGACTGAGCGACTTCACTTTCACTTTACTCATTTTACAGAATTTCCTGGGAAAAACAAAATTTTGAGACTGGAGATAAAGAATTCATGAGAAAGGCATGGATATCTAGTTTTTAAGCAAAACATATGGAAAAAACTGAAAGGATAACCCAGAAAATCCATATACAGAGATCACAGCAGGCTTATGAAGAAATAAGTGAAAAGATCTCAGCCATGGCTTCACATGAATGCCCAGATTGCTGCCCTTATTGACAACATTTTTTGTGTTGCCATCATGGTGATCACTGTCATCATATAACAATGGCCACTATATCAGCAACGTAAAATTTTTATGAGTAGGTACTATTACTCTCATTTTACAGATGAGGGGAATGAGGCTTAGAGAAGTTAAATACATATTGAAGGTCATTTGCTAGTTAAGTGATTTCAGATGGAAGTAAAATCTGACTCGTAGTCTGAGCTTTTAACAATTATGCTGTCTCCCACAGAAGGAAGTACCAGTGTGGATACAACTTAATAGTTGTCCATGCATAAAATAAACATGCTATGGAATATTTACTATAAATGTAGGTCCGCATTCTAAAAACAAGCTAATCACATGTATTAGTTTTCTATTATTATGTAATAAACTACCACAAAGTTAATTTAAAATACAACCTAATTTTGTAGAAGTTCAGGCATGCTTGGCTGGTACTCTGCTCTGGGTGTGATAAAGCTGAAATCAAGGTTTCAGCAGAACTAGGCTCTTATTTAAGAGTTTTGTGAGGGGAGAATCCACTTCTAGGCTTATTCAGGTTGTTGGCAGAAACCAGTTCCATGTGGATGCAGGACTGTTTTTTTGCTGACTGCTCAACTTCTAGAGGCTACCTGTATACCATGGCTCATGGCCAACCCCATTTTCAATGCCAACAGTAGCACGTTTATTCTTCTTATGCTTCAAATCCTCCTGAGACCCTCCGTCCCCCTTATCTTCTGTTGCATTTGGAAAAAGTTATTTGTTTTTAAGGGCTCATGTAATTAGATTAAACCCACCCAGATAATCCTCCTGTCTTGGTCAACTGATCAGTAACATTACCAGAAAAAGACTGAGATCGCTGGAGGGAGAGGGATTTTTGCCTCCTTCAGACTACTTTTAGACTCAAGATGCAACATCTTGCAGATTTTAGACCTGCCAACCCCTACAATCATGTGAGCCAATTCCTTAAAATACATCTGTCTGTCTCTCTGTATACATTCCCACACACTATATTAGTTCTATTCCTCTGGAGAACACTAATACACACTTCCCAACAGAATCCCATGCATCTGGTGGTCAAGATTCCTATTTTCATGTAGGGCTACCCAAGAGATGAGAAGGAGTTTCAAAACACAGAGGAACACCAGTGGCATATCCCTACTAACTGTTCCCTAGCAGCATACCACAACATATTGAGTTTCCTTGCTCCCACGTAAGTCAATAGATAGACTGAATTATTGGTCTTAATCAAACTAAACCTCATGAAAGAGAAGCCTATCAAGATTCCTGGCAAAGAAACTTAAAGGTTTAAGATACTCTAAAAATGCGAATACAAGGGAGTTAGAAACAACACAACATAACAGATCTGACGCTTCTATTTCTAGTAAAAACATTTTCAGCTAGATTGAAGCAAAAAAAATTACTAAATCAGATTGGGCAAGATTAGAAAAATTCAAAATTATAAATAAAGTTAACTGAAATGCAGATTTATATTCACTCATGACCTTGTCCTAAGTGATTAACCTACATTTCAGCATTTTTTAACAACTCAAAATTTTATGACAGGTAATGATTCTTTAAAGGCAAGGGTCTAGTGCTTGAGTAAGAATACATTTTATATGTAATGGGAATTTTTTAAGAGTTACTATACTCTTACCTGTCTTCTTAAAAATAACTTAATACCTTTTCTTGACATGAGAGATATTCATCATGACTGTTCATCATTTTTATAGATATATAGGACTCTATTCCTACAAAAAAAATTGCCTGTTTCTAGAATTATTTGTTTTTCTCTAAGATAGTTGTCTTTTCTCTGTGTCACATTTTGTTATTATGTAACAGACTCTTCTGTTTTCTTAATGTTTCTTATCTACTATGCTTTGAAAAATTCTCCCCTTTATTTCCTCTTTTTCATTTTTGTGTATGAAGGCCTCCTTCCATGGCAATTACTTGAACTGATCTCATCTTTGTTCAGAGTGGTTAAACTCAAGTGGGTTAAAACTAGATACATTGTCTTTTATTAACCAGGGTAAGAAGCCAAAGAGTAGATAGAGATATCAGATTCTCACTGTTTTCTCAAGATAAAAGTATCACACACAACCCCTCCACCACCTGAGCCCCACCCTTTTAAAGCCTTTTCTTAGTCTGCTTCTAACATTTTAATCCTTTTTCTCATCGGGATCACCCATAATGTTGTATTTATCCTACTCTAGATACTGTGGGCCAACATCAAAGTACTCAATAGTACACAGAACTGAAAAGATATTGTAGGGATAAAAAGAAAATAAAGGAAACAAAGTACTACTAATTTCCCATTTCTAAGCTCAATTAAGTTTTCTTTGTTCTAAAGTCACAGTTAACTTAATCAGGAGATTGGCATTATCTGGGGCTTTGGTTAAAATTCATTTTATAGTCTCTTTTAAGAGAATTCATTCATTCATTGATTTACTGTGTTTGCAACTCATTGCAGTACTCTTGCCTGGAAAATCCCATGGACAGAGGAGCCTGGTAGGCTGTAGTCCATGGGGTTGCAAAGAGTCAGACATGGCTGAGCAACTTCACTTTTCACTTTCACTTTATGTGAGTTGGGAAGATGCCCTGGAAAAAGAAATGGCAACTCACTCCAGTATTCTTGCCTGGGAAATCCTGTGGACAAAGCAGCCTGGCAGATGACAGTCCCTGGGATTGCAAACAGTCGGACATGACTGAGTGACTAGCACTTTCTTTTCAATTTATGTGCAAGGTTACTGTGTTAAGCCCCTGAGTTAAAGCAGAGAATAACAGAATTTGAACATCTGTCCTCCTGAAGTACTCACTAGTACACGGTTTAGAAAATTGTAATGGTTAGGAAGATTGTTATAATGACCCTCGGGCAAGTTACTAAAGTGATTAACTTAATTCTTTTGCAATTCTCTAATCCTTTCTTAAAGTTCTCAACTATTATTAAAGCCTAAAGAAAACCTGGTTTTTAGACACAGACACAAGTTCTCTTCTGATTTTACGATAGAGTAGATTAATTTACTGTGAATTCTGTAAAATATACAGACTTTCTTGGGTTTTCAAAACTATTTCTACCTTTGGGAATATGTATTCAATCTAGAGCTAATGCATAAAAATACCCAGATTCTGGGAAGAACAGGTTTCCCCTCTTAGCAGTCCTTAATGCAAATAAACATTGCCTAAAGGCTTAGAGATTGTGTGAGGAAGACAATGTCATTCTGAAATACCTTACTACTCTACACTCACATTTATAGTTTAAAAGCTCTATGCTATGACCTCTACTGCTACTGGTTTAGATTAAAGTTAACATAGGTAACAATGTTTCTTTGAAGGCTAAAAACCACTGCATTGGCAAACTGAGGTAGAAAAGAATCCAGCTGGCTAAGGTTCTTCAACAACTTATATATTTCAAAGAAGGCTTCCATCGGAGGTTCATATTACATCTATGGTCATGTTAAGACCACACTCTTAATTTTAAAATATTCTCCAGATGTAAAGCAATTACTCTCATACTTTCTATATCATATTACTCAATTGTTTCCATATTTTTCTTTCACTTATTCAAATATATACTAATTACTGTATGCCAGGTATTTCAAAATTCTCCAAGCCAGGCTTCAGCACTACGTGAACCATGAACTTCCAGATGTTCAAGCTGGTTTTAGAAAAGGCAGAGGAACCACAGATCAAATTGCCAACATCTGCTGGATCATCGAAAAAGCAAGAGTTCCAGAAAAACATCTATTTCTGCTTTATTGACTATGCCAAAGCCTTTGACTGTGTGGATCACAATCAACTGAGGAAAATTCTGAAAGAGATGGGAATACCAGACCACCTGACCTGCCTCTTGAGAAACCTATATGTAGGTCAGGAAGCAACAGTTAGAACTGGACATGGAACAACAGACTGGTTCCAAATAGGAAAAGGGGTACATCAAGGCTGTATATTGTCACCCTGCTTATTTAACTTATATGCAGAGTACATCATGAGAAACGCTGGGCTGGAAGAAGCACAAGCTGGAATTAAGATTGCCGGGAGAAATATCAATAACCTCAGATATGCAGATGACACCACCCTTATGGCAGAAAGTGAAGAGGAACTCAAAAGCCTCTTGATGAAAGTGAAAGTGGAGAGTGGAAAAGGTGGCTTTAAGCTCAACATTCAGAAAATTAAGATCATGGCATCTGGCCCCATCACTTCATGGGAAATAGATGGAGAAACAGTGGAAACAGTGCCAGACTTTATTTTTCTGGGCTCCAAAATCACTACAGATGGTGACTGCAGCCATGAAATTAAAAGACGCTTACTCCTTGGAAGGAAAGTTATGACCAACCTAGATAGCATATTCAAAAGCAGAGACATTACTTGGCAACAAAGGTTCGTCTAGTCAAGGCTATGGTTTTTCCTGTGGTCATGTATGGATGTGAGAGTTGGACTGTGAAGAAGGCTGAGTGCCGAAGAATTGATGCTTTTGAACTGTGGTGTTGGAGAAGACTCTTGAGAGTCCCTTGGACTGCAAGGAGATCCAACCAGTCCATTCTGAAGGAGATCAGCCCTGGGATTTCTTTGGAGGGAATGATGCTGAGGCTGAAACTCCAGTACTTTGGCCACCTCATGCGAAGAGTTGACTCATTGGAAAAGATTCTGATGCTGGGAGAGATCGGGGGCAGGAGGAGAAGGGGACGACAGAGGATGAGATGGCTGGATGGCATCACTGACTCGATGGATGTGAGTCTGAGTGAACCCCGGGAGTGGGTGATGGACAGGGAGGCCTGGCGTGCTGCGATTCACGGGGTCGCAAAGAGTCAGACACAACTGAGCGACTGATCTGATCTGATCTGATGATATAGTTATAAGGCAAAGTTACTAACCTTAAATTTACACAGAAGGAATATAATTTAGGTAACTGCTCTATTAATAAAATATCATGAATTATTTTTACATGCCTTTCTATAAGTACAGCTGAACTGAGAATGGGAAATACACACAATATAATAAATATATAGTACTACATGAGAATTCAATTCAGTTCAGTTGCTCAGTCGTGTCCAACTCTTGACTACCACTTCAAAAAACATCATAAATAATATATGATTTGGGAACTGAGGTTATCTGTTCACTCCTCCATATACTGTTCTCAATATGACTAATTTGGCTATTATCAGTATAGTAAGAATAAGCATAGTAACAATGTGTTATTAAATTTGGTGCAAGAAAATATTCAGAACTCCGTGTAATACTGGGACTAATCTAAAGATTCCAGCTCTGTCTATGGCAGATCCATGGGTAGGCAGTTTCCATGGGCCAAGTGAAGCAAGGAAATGGGTGAGAATCAGGGAAAAGCCATGCCCTCCAGTGACCAGCAGCCTGTGACTACAATATCTATTGCCTGGTGAAACAGAAGTGGTCAGGCAGGAGTGGGCTGAAACTCAAGGCAGTTGTTTATTGATTACAGGGTTTCAGCTATTTTATCTCTTTTAAACAGCAGCTTCCCCATAAGCTTCATGGTAGAAGGTTTAGAAAGTCAAAGACACTAACCCTCTTCTTCACCATAAATCCTATCTAGGCCTAAGTACTAGATCTCAGAAAAATTTTATATTTCCTTTGTTTCACTTAATTAACAGCAGTCTTCCAATTTACCCATACTTTTGTTTCCCCCTCTTAAATATGCTTTCAAACAATATTACAGCTATACTTTCTCAAAAGAATGAGAGTATAAACAAAGTAGGGAAACTGTTAAATAACACATACGAAGGTATTTAAAAACTGGGATTCATGTTTTCCCCTGCACATGCCATTATCAGTTATACCACTTATTGCACTATTGTCTTCATGAAAATAACTGAAAAATTAAAATAATACTGTGATAAGGAGCTTAGTTATCCATCTTAGTACAATGGGGACAAAGATAAAATTCATTAAACCTGCTTAAAGCCATGAATTTTCAACCTCCCAGTTTCATACTTACTGGGTATGCAAAAAACAGAAAAGCTAAATTTAAACTGTGTACTCAATTTTAAATTATTAAAGAACATGTAAAACATACTGGAAATATATTATCACCAATGCTGATTAAAACATGAGGTATAATAATATTATTTTTTAAGGGAATGGGAATGAAAGATCTCTTACAACTTTCCAACTTTCTCATATGAATTCACTCGACTCTTTTGAAAAGCAATTACCTGCCCTCAAAGAGTTTATAAGTGTCTACAGGTCCAATGCCATTGAGCACACTGACAATCTAAGTGAAATTAAATCTGTCCCACCTCTTTTCCCTTGCTCTTGTGTATTTTGATGTACCAAAACTTTGAAAAAAAAAATTAACACTCCTCCTCGGATAAATCATAAAACAGGGTATACTGATTCTGAAAAGCACAATATCTGTTTTTCTTATACTCAGCAAAAAAGAACTGAATTTAAATTAAAATGCAAATAAGCCAACTACTTTGGTGACTTAATACTGTTAATATTTAAAAATAAGACATGAAAAACAATGGCTTTGCTCTGGGAACACCCTATACTTTTTAACTACCAAGTAAACAACCAAGAGTAATAAATATAGAAATATGAAGCTGAAGAAGTAAACTAAGCCACCTACTACTTTTACATACATTTACCTCCCTTGGTATTATGCTATGTTTTTTAAAACCTTACTTTTCCATGTATCTAGCATAGAGTTAGAAATACAGTAGCATTTAGTAAATATTACTTTTTTGAATGACTGAAAATATACCTGCTTAAATGTTCTGGTTGCTGGGGCTACTTTATACTTCACCCTAGTGGTCACTAGTTTTGCCTTTCAAATACAGACTTTGGGACTGTGTGTAACAAAATAAAAATTACAGTGCAAATTGAAGGTTAAACATTCCACCAGTTAAAATTTGTCTCAACCGACTTTCCCTCTTGATAACTGGCTATGATGCTTCTAAATACGACAATGAAGACTCCAACTATGTTCAATATACCGTATCATGAAATGTACTTTACTTTATCCGAAATCTCTGAAAATCACTATTATATGTTTAAAAGTTAAAATCTGCAGAGTACTATCCTTAACCATGACTTACCACAGCAATATTTTGACACTTTCATATCAAAATGCTACGACAAAGAATGAGTTACACTTATCAAAATGCAAGTGATTTAAAAATGTCAAAGAAAACATAAGTACCATCACCCTCCAACACTCCATATAAAATTATTAAATGAAAAAAAAGTTGGTAAATGTTTTCTAAGATTCAATACCAAAAGAGCAAGTTATTCTAGTTAACTAGAAAAAATGGCATTAACTAACGAAAAATCCATTCTCTGAGTGTAATGAGTGATTTTTAAAATTTTGGACCAGAAAGACTTATCTACAAAAGGAAGAGGGATAAGAACAAAGCTTTCAAGTAAAGCATGTCTTCTGGAGAAGTACTATAGAGGGGATTTTTATTAAGAAAGTGATTTTCCTGGAGATAAGAAGGGGGTGATGATTTAAAACTGCAGCAAAAACAACACAATTTACTCTTCAACCCACTCAATTCTATATATATACATATGCCTTCTGTTCCTTAACTTTAGCCAATTGCCAGCATCTCTCCATTCTCTAATTTAGTGAATGCTGTTGTATTAGCATTAAAAATAAATTCAGTTATATTCTACTTAGGTGATTCAAGATAATAAAAAAAATTATAGACTTAACAAATACAAAATAATACATGTGTTGTAGTCATTTGGGGAAACTCCTGAATTTCCCAAAAGACATTATCCTATCTTAATCTTTTCACTTGCTACCATGGTTCTCTTAAGAACATCTTCTCAATCTGTGTCCAATTAATGATTATCTTTAATTGGATAATCCATACTGAACTATTATGTTCATTATAGTTTCCTTTTCATTCCTATTATACATAAGCACTACCTAAAGTTCCATAACTGAGGTTTCTCTCTTTCCTTCTCTCCTTCTACTATACAGTTTTTCTCCAGACTAATTCAGGTGATATTCTGTATATCCAGATGCTATCACATACTTCCAACAATCAAAATAATCCCAGATGCAGATTATATTTCTATATATATTTTTTGATTTTTAAAATTTTTTCTTAGCCTGAGACTCACATTTTCAATGATATGCAAGATAATAATAATAAATATATCCTGTTGAACTTATTTAACTTAACAAGTATCTATTGAGGACCTTGTATGTGTTGGCACTATGCTAGGAGCTGAGGTGCAAGGCAGATGTGGACCTTACCTTCACAGGGTTTACAAAGTGGTCTAAGAGGAAAGATAAACCATAAACAGAATAAGAAAAATACAACGTGTTGGAGCAGGGGTTTTCTAACTTTTTGGTCTCAGAATCCCTTTCCACTCTTAAAAAAAAGATCTCAAAGAACTTTTGTTCATACAGGTTATATAAATTGATGTTTACTGCATAAAACAAGCTGAGAAAAAAATTTTTTATTTAAAAAACAGCAAAATAAAAATCATCATAGGTTAACATACATAGTATTTTTGAAAAAAAATTCTACTTTCCAAAATAAAAATGTTAATGAGAAAAGTGACATTGTTTAACATTTTTTGTTGTTGTTGTTGCAAATCTGGCTAAACAGATAATAGCTAATCATGCCATGATGTTTCGGTTTGCCTTTTGTGTACTTCCCATATGACATAATAGATAATTACTCAAGAGTTACGTTGAATATGATTTATAATTTTTATTGTCTCATCACCAACAATCTTAAATTGAAACTGGCCTTTTTAAAAAAAAAAAAAGTGGGTTCATGATGAAGAATACAATGACTATTAATATAACTTGGTTTCACTGCCTTGATCGTGCTTAGATGCCAGTAATTTTATCTACCACTTCTTCTGAACTATCAGTACAAACAGCAACATAGTAAAAAAGGCAAATACTATTTTAATATTAACATGAAATACTTTGAACTCACAGACCTCCCCAAAAGGGCTTCAGAGACTCCTAGAGATCCATGGATCATACTTTGAGATCTGCTGTTAGTTAGAGAAGTATGTAGCTTTGTTGATGATACCGAACCTAGGAGTAAAGGAAGTTCTTCCTCAGAGTGTTGAATGTTTAAGACTATATAAGGATTAAAAGGAAATTATGCAGGTTGAAGGGGTTAAATGCTGGCTTGTGAGAGGGATATTCTAGGCAGAAGGAAAAACACCAGGCAGAAGCTAGAATTTATTATGAATAAAAGGAAGATCAGTATTATTGAGTCATATAGTTAAAAAGAAAAGGTACCAAGGAAATGAGGGATGCAAAGGTCAATAATGAAGGATAATGAAGGATTTTTTATGTTATGCCAAGGAACCTGCATTCTATCTCAGAGCAAAAGAAAATCCCTGAATGGTTAGGAGAGTTTGCCAAGTGAGCATCAGGTTTATGTTTCAGATAAAATTCTCAGGTTGAACTGTGGATAATGAACTTCAGTAAAACTGGAAATAGGAGTCTATTGTAATTGCCCTGGTGGGAGAAGAGGACACAGAGGGCTAGACAGACTGAAATGATATTGATAACTTGGAAACAATAATAGGACTTGGTGATAAACTAGATGTGCGAAGTGAGATAGGGAAGGAGTCAAGAATAAATCTTTAAGTTTCGAGCTTTGGCATACAGACGCATTTAATGAAAAAGGGAACACTGGAAGAGGAACAAATTCAGTAGTAAAGGGGAAAATATTAGCTTGCTCATGATACAAAGGTATCTCACAGGCTTTGTCAACAATAGGTAAATAACTGCATTGAAGTAACTCATTGATACAGAGAACTGTTAAACTTGCACTGTGCTGTGCTTAGTCACTCAGTCATGTACAACTCTTTGGGACCCCATGGAATGCAGCCCACCAGGCTCCTCTGTCCATGCAGATTCTCCAGGCAAGAATGCCAGAGTGGCTTGCCCTGCCCTCCTCCAGGGGATTTTCCCTACCCAGGAATCGAACCAGGGTCTTCTGCATTGCAGGCAGAATCTTTACCAGCTGAGCTATGAGGGAAGTCTTGAGATAGAGAAGGAGTCAAGTAAAAAATCTTCAAGTTTCTAGTTTAGGCATACAAACACATTTAATGAACCAGGGAATACTGGAAGAGGAACAAATTTGGGTGATTCAGTAGAAAAGGGGAGAATGTTAGCTTGCTCACGATATAAAGGTATCTCACAGGCAAAAATACAACCAGAGAAGTTTAGCAGGCACCTAGATATGTGAAGATCAGATCAGAGCTCTGAACTGGAAATACAGATTTGGTATCATCAGCATATACATGGGTAACCAAAATCATGGAAGTAAATTAAGCTGCCAGGGGATGATATGAAAATGAAGAGTAGAGAACACAGGAACCACATTTAAAAGGGAAAAAAGGCTATGCGCTGCTATTAGGTTGTGAAAAAGTAACTGTGCTTTTGGATGAAAAAGTAATTGTGCTTTTGGACTGTGAATTTTAGATCATTATAACTAGACTCAAACACATCTTTACTAATCAAAATAGGAACAATTACAGTCAACTAATTTTTGCCAATGAGAAATAAGTTTATTCCTACAACATAAAAATCTGTACTCTGGGATTCAATGAACTCTTGGAAAGCATTCTGCTGGTTCTGGAAGCATGTTCCCTGCAAAAAGTTGTTGAGATGTTTGAAGAAGTGATAGTCAGCTGACGAGAAGTCAGGTGAATATGGAGGATGAGGCAAAACTTCATAGCCCGATTTGTTCAACTTTTGAAGCGCTGGTTGTTGTCAGGTGGTTGGGCATGGTCATGGAGAAGAATGGGGCCCTTTTTGTTGACCAAAGTTGGCTGCAAGCTTTGCAGTTTTTGATGCATCTCATTCATTTGCTGAACACACTTCTCAGATGTAATTGCTTCACTGGGATTCAGAAAACTGTAGTGAGTCACATGGGCAGGAGACCACTACACAGTGACGCTGATTTTTTTTTTGGTGCAAGTTTAGCTTTAGGAAGGGATTTGGAGCAGCTTCTCGGTCTGACGACTGAGCTGGTTGTTGCCGGGTTGTTGTATAAAATCCACTTTTCATTGCATGTCACAATCCAATCATTGTTGCTGCACAAAATAAGAGAAGATGACACTTCAAAATGACAACTTTTTTGGATTGCAGTCACTTATCAAGCTTTTTCACATTTCCAATTTGCTTCAAATGAGGAATGACTGTAGAAAGGTTGACGCTGAGTTCTTCGGCAACTTCTCATGTAGTTGCTTCGATGATTCTCTCAATTGGTTGTTGTCAATTTCCAGTAGATGACCACTTCGCGTCTCATCTTCAAGGCTGTCATCTCCTTTGCAAAACTTCTTGAACCACCACTGCACTGTACGTTTGTTCGTTAGCAGTTCCTGGGCCAAATGTGCTGTTGATGTTGTGAGTTGTCTCCACTGCTTTACAACCCATTTTGAACTCTAATAAGAAAATCACTGGAATTTGCTTTTTGTCTAACATCATTTCCCTAGTCTAAAATAAATGTAAAATAAACAGCAAGTAATAAATCATTAGCAAAAAAACATAAAGTGAGAAATGTGAATTAAAATGACATATAACCACATTTATTTAAGAATGTATTCCAGTATCACACAGCAAAGTTCAACAATGCAAAACCACAATTACTTTTACACCAATCTAATATTAAGAATGGACAAGAAATGGACTGATACAAGGACATGTCCTTATATAGTACATGTATTAAGATGAAGACTTTTTTTTTAAAAAGATGAAAAGGAGAAATGGAAGAGGTTGTTAATAACCACTAAATTATCATTAAGAACCATAAAACAGGTTAATAGGACATGTCTCTGTCACCCCCATAAAGTGAATAACATTCACTGATATTTTAGGATGAGTTTTACTAGGCTTTAGGTAACTCATTCAGAGAAGGCAATGGCACCCCACTCCAGTGGAAAATCCCATGGATGGAGGAGCCTGGAAGGCTGCAGTCCATGGGATCGCTGAGGGTCAGACACGAATGAGCAACTTCCCTTTCACTTTTCACTTTCATGCACTGGAGAAGGACATGGCAATCCACTCCGGTGTTCTTGCCTGGAGAATCCCAGGGACGGGGGAGCCTGGTGGGCTGCTGTCTATGGGGTCGCACAGAGTTGGACACGACTGAAGCAACTTAGCAGCAGCTGCAGCAATAACTCATTAGAGAATGGTAAATTGTTAGTTAAAACACCAAAGACCCTATTTTCTAAATTACTTTTCTGTAATTCTACATAAGTCTAACTAGCTTTATATTTTTATTAGATCAAATTAGATTCAATTCTAATTACTAAGATAATAAACTGTTTTAGATAGTAAATCTTTAATTTACTTTCTATTGAGGGCATAATATACAAACTATAATAAAAATCTTATAAACTGAGTTTAACAGAATCTGGGGGGAATGCTTTATATCTTACCAAGGAAGCACATTTAGTTTAAGAAGCCCTCCAAAAAGAATTTTGGTCATCATTTTTATACACACAGTCATATCCATTTCATCTAAGTTATCAAATTTGTGGGCATAGTTATTTATAATATTCCTATATTATCCTTTTACTGTCCATGGTATCAATAGTCATTGTTTTCTTTCATTTTTAATATTAGTAATTTATCTTTTTTTTCTTGGTAGTTTGACCAGAGGTTTATCAGTTTTACTGCCCTTCAAAGAACCAGCTTTTGGTTCCACTGATTTTCTCTGTGGTTTCCCTGTTTTCAGATTTCATTAATTTCTATTCTAATTTTCAATATTTCTTTTCCTTTTACTTTAGATCTAATTTGGTTTTGTTTTCCTAGTTTCCTACGGTAGAAGCTTATATTACTGATTTTACATCGTTCTTCTTTTCTAATATATGCATTCAATGTTAAAAATTTCCCTCTAAGCTTGCTTTCACTATAGCTCTTCAATTGTGATAAGATGCATTTTCATTTAGTCCAAAGTATCAATATTTAAAAATTTCTACTGTGACTTTTTATGTGACACATATGCTAATTAGAGAGTCTACAAACATTTTGGGCCCTTTAGCTCTCATTGTCTGGAATACCAGACCATCTGACCTGCCTCTTGAGAAATTTGTATGCAGGTCAGGAAGCAACAGTTAGAACTAGACATGGAAAAACAGATTGGTTTCAAATAGGAAAAGGAGTTCATCAAGGCTGTATATTGTCACCCTGCTTATTTAACTTATATGCAGAGTACATCATGAGGAACGCTGGACTGGAAGAAGCACAAGCTGGAATCAAGATTGCCAGGAGAAATATCAATAACTTCAGGTATGCAGATGACACCACCCTTATGGCAGAAAGTGAAGAGGAACTAAAAAGCCTCTTGATGAAGGTGAAAGAGGAGAGTGAAAAAGTTGGCTTAAAACTCAGCATTCAGAAAACGAAGATCATGGCATCTGGTCCCATCACTTTATGGCAAATAGATGGGGAAACAGTGGAAACAGTGTCAGACTTTATTGTTTTGGGCTCCAAAATCACTGCAGATGGTGACTGCAGCCATGAAATTAAAAGACACTCCTTGGAAGAACAGTTATGACCAACCTAGATAGCATACTGAAAAGTAGAGACATTACTTTGCCAACAAAGGTCCATCTAGTCAAGGCTATGGTTTTTCCCGTGGTCATGTATGGATGTGAGAGTTGGACTGGGAAGAAAGCTGAGCGCAGAAGAATTGATGCTTTTGAACTGTGGTGTTGGAGAAGACTCTTGAGAGTCCCTTGGACTGCAAGGAGATCCAACCAGTCCATTCTAAAGGAGATCAGCCCTGGGATTTCTTTGGAAGGAATGATGCTAAAGCTGAAACTCCAGTACTTTGGCCACCTCATGCGCAAGAGTTGACTCATTGGAAAAGACTCTGATGCTGGGAGGGATTGGGGGCAGGAGGAGAAGGGGACAACAGAGGATGAGATGGCTGGATGGCATCACTGACTCGATGGACTTGAGTCTGAGTGAACTCCGGGAGTTGGTGACAGACAGGGAGGCCTGGAGTGCTGTGATTTATGGGGTCGCAAAGAGTCAGACACGACTGAGTGACTGAACTGAACTGAGCTCTCATTGTTATTGATTTATAGTTTAATTCTATTGTGGTTTGAGAGAATATCTTCTATAACTCAAATCTTTCTAAATTTGTTAAGGTGTGTTTTACAGCCCAGAATATGGTTTATTTGGTAAATGTTTTGAAAAAAAAAATCAAACTTTTTAAAAGGCATCAAAGTACTTATTTCATATCATTTACAAGTATATATGTACAAGATGAAGGAGGGTTGGGACACAGCTATTTTACTATTAGAAAGAATGGCAGTAATTGGGGCTTGGGATAAAACTCAAAAAGTAACATCTCAATTCTGAGCTATAGATGCTATTTTAAAAGTGACTCCTCATTTTCACTTTTCACTTTCATGCACTGGAGAAGGAAATGGCAACCCACTCCAGTATTCTTGCCTGGATAATCCCAGGGACAGAGGAGCCTGTTGGGCTGCCGTCTACAGGGTGGCACAGAGTAGGACACAACTGACGCAACTTAGCAGCAGCAGCAATAAAAAATTTTTGGTCTTCATAAAATGTAAGTGAAAAAAGACCAAAGGTATTTTTGCTGTGAGAACTTATCTGAACCCAGAAATCAAAATGACTTTATTTTGGGATAAGACCAGGAAAAAGATAATCTTTGCTATCTACATTTGCAAGTAGCACAGTGATAAAGAATCCACCTACTAATGCAGGAGATTCAAGGGATTCGGGTTCAATCCCTAGGTGGGGAAATTTCCTCCTTGGAGGAGGAAATCCCAACCCATTCCAGTATTCTTGCCATGAAAATTCCATGGACAGAGGAGCCTGGCTATAATCCATGGAGTCACAAAGAATTAGACATGACTGAGCACATCTACGCTTGCTATGCAAAATCACAAGTTAAACAGATTCAGATAGCAATAAACACATATCACCTATATAATATCTATAAATAGAGTAAACATCTGACCTTTGACTATTTCATTTACCTCTCTGCAAGTGTTATGTACAAGAGAGCAGAGATTCTCTTTGGGAAAACTGAGCATTATTTTGTACTGGGGATCACTTTATATTTAGATGCATACAGTGGTAGATTATTTATGATAAAGTATAATGCAGAATGATTGTTTCAATAGCATAGCAAGAGCAGTTTACATAAAAATTTTTATATTATATGGTCTCTATTGTGTAAGAAATGAGGCCTATTAAAAGGACTGGAAAGAAATATACCTAAATGTAACCAGAATTAGGTAATAATTTTTCCACATTTTCACACTGTTATCTTATTTAATTTGTAGTCAGAAAAATATACAATAATTACTTTAATACAACTTGAGAAGTACTGTAATAGAGCTATAAAAAGGTTTGCTATTGGTACCAGAGTATCAATTCTTTTGAGATGTTCAAGTTAAATTCTGAAAGGGAAGATATTTCAAATATATCCTAATGTAATATACCAATAGTTGATCAGAAAAAGGATATACTGCACTTGCAACTGCCAGTGAGACCAAGCATATACCACTAAGGAAATTTACATAGTTCCATAGTACTAGAATACAAGCTGCAGTAAGAGTAAGAGGAATAGGAAGAATAAGTATACTTGAACATACTGGGGCCAGATGCTGTATGAAATAGTTTCTAGAATGAAGAAAATCTAAACCTAGCCATCTTAGGCTAAGATGTTTCAATGCTTAACTTCAATATTTAAACCACTGATAGTTAAACAATGACATTAATAGTTAAACAATAACATATAAACAATCATATTTCTTTTAAGTACTTAAAACTACTCTTTTTCCTTTAAAATTAAACCAGAGACTGAAATTTGACTATAGCAAGGGAGAGGCTGGCAAATACACTCTTCAAGAAACAACTATAACAAAGAACACAATCTTAAAAAACAACCATTTGAGGGCTCGAACATACACAAGCATGTTGCTAAGTGTTAATTCATGAAAACTAGCTGAATCTTGGTTAACAACAGTGGGGATTTGTGGTGCCTTTGCCTGAAGCCACCCTCATTACCTTCACCCTTTTCTCAGCTGGTATGGAAATTCTTTGAGGATAGGGCTGGCTGTGAAAAAAAGCAACTTCACTTCTGGAAAGGGTTAAAGGGATTTTGAGTAAACAGTGAAAAACACACACAAAATTAAGTAGCAAACTCGGTAAGGAACAAACAGGGAATGTAAGCAGCTATGCTAGCTTCAGGTTGCAGTTTTGGTTGGCCTGAACTGTAGACTGGAAGGCTGGTCAGAAATTTAGAAATTCCGCAAAGATTCCGGAAATGAGAGAGACACAGAAGGGCTACAGAAACTCTTCACATAGCCTTGGCTGATTGGGAGGCTAAATGAACATGTACTGGAGACCCATGAGGGCCTGACAGAAAGCAGAAGGTGAGGCAGACTTGAACACTGCCTTAATTTTAAATGTACTCCCAAATCAACACACATCCACTGGCAAAGGCTGGAGGCCTCACAGGTTTAGAGAGGTATTTGAGCACAACTTCTGACTTATCATTGACCCCTAATCTGTCTAGACACAGTTGCAACCCTAGCAAACCAGCCTAAAAAATTAAAAATAATAATGTACAAACTACCAGGGAAACAGATCCCACAAACTAAGTACAGGCAGACTACTAAAAAAACCATCACTACCCATCTTCCTTGAGGGAAAAATCCAAACAAGAGTTCCAAAACAAATGACCAAAAATACACTGGACAGTTTTCAACAAAAAGTGATGAGACATGCAGGAAAAACAGGAAAGTGTAATCCAAATTCTAGAATAACGGCAGTAAATAGAAAGATTCTGAGTGAGTCCAAATGTTGTATTTAGCCAAGACCTCAAATCAGCTATTATAGAAATGCTCAAAAAATTCAAAGAAACCATGTTTAAAGAATTAAAGGAAAATATGACAATGATGTAACAAACAGGGTTATCTCAACAATGAAACAGAGCCTGTAATAAAGAACCATATAAAAATGCTAAGATTCATATTTTCCATATGTACCTGGTTTTTTGGTAGTTGTGTAACTATATCATTTCTCTTTTTTTTTCGCCACATCATGTGGAATGTGGGATCTTAGTTCCCCAACCAGGGATTGAACCCATGTCCCTTGTGTTGGAAGCGCAAAGACTTAACCACTGGACCATGAATGAAGTCCCTATAATTTCTTACACTGGTCAATATTTTTAAAATACTTAAGAATGAATACTTGAGGTATAAGCTGTTTAGCAACTCATTATGCTTTATAAGCTTTGTAGTAACCTTTGAATAAAGGTAAAGATCTTTTCCTACAGAATTAATCAAACATATTTTAATTTTTTAGTGAAATTGTTTATACCTAACTGGGCTTTCCTGGTGGCTCAGATAGTAAAGAATCCACCTGCAGTGTGGGAGACCTGGGTCCAATCCCTGAGTTGAGAAGATCCCCTGGAGGAGGGCATGGCAACCCACTCCAGTATTCTTGTCTGGAGAATCCCCACGGACAGAGGAGCCTGGTGGGCTACAGTCCATGGGATCACAAATAATCAGACAAGACAGAGTGACTAAGCAAAAAAAAAAAATACCCAACTAGATATTTCAACATGGTACAAAATCAAAATAACCAAAGGAAATGTTATGTTGATAATCACAGGTGTGTAACTGTTTTAAGAGTTTAGTTTAATTTCCATGGTTAGCCTTCACTGTCTGTCAGGAATGTTTCTAGAATTATTTTAAGGGAGTAATAAAATATTACTTGATTCCACCAACTTATTCTGATACTACAATATAAAAATAATTTTAATACTATTAGTAATTAATTGCACTGAACACACAGTGAAATACTATTTAGTCATAAGAAAGGGGGAAATCTTGCCATTTTCGAGAATACAGATGGACCTTGGTCATTACACTAACTGAAGTCAGACATGAAAAGACAAATACTATATGATCTTCTATGTAGAATCAAAGAAAATCAAACTGATAGGAACAGAAATCGGATTTGTGATTGTCAGAGCTAAGGATTTGAAGATAGGAGATTGGGTGAAAGGTATTTTCAATTAAGTTCTGGAGATATAATGTCCAGTGTGGTGACTATAGTTAACAATACTATATTGAATATTTGATAACTGATATTAATAAAAGTTCTCATAAGGAAAAAAGGGTAATTAGGTGAGGTATGGTTAACTAAACTCACTGTGGTAATCTTTTTACATTATATACATATTAAATCATTTTGTTGTATGTCTTAAACAATGTTGTATGTCGACTGGTGGTGGTGGTTTAGTCGCTAAGTCATGTCTGACTCTTGCAACATCATGGACTATAGCCTGCCAGGCTCCTTTGTCTGTGAGATTTCCCAGGCAAAAATACTGGAGTTGGTTGCTTTTTCCTTTTCCATGGGATCTCCCAGACCCAGGGGTTGAACCCACATTTCTCCTGCGTTGCAGGTGGATTCTTTACCATTGAGCCACCACGGAAGCCCCTATATGTCGATTATATCTCAATAAAACTGGGAAAATACTCATGTATTTATTAAATAAAATTTGTGCCTATATGCATATGTATTACCAGCAGGCAGGTTTTTATATTGACAATAAAATAATGGCAATTAATTCTATTAGTAATCTACGTGTTAGTCACTCAATCATGTCCAACTCTTTGTAACTCCATGGACTGCCAAGCTCTTCTGTCCATGGACTTCTCCAGGCAAGAATACTGGAGTGGGTAGACATTCCCTTCTCCAGGGCATCTTCCCAACCCAGGAATCGAACCTGGGTCTCCTGCATTGCAGGCAGATTCTTTACCAGCTGAACCACCACAGAAGCCTGATCATCATCATCATCATCATCATCATCTTCTATCAATTCTTTATTTGTGCTTTCTTTGTTAGTGGACAGCCACTTTAAATTTAATTTAATTGGATTTTGCTGTTTTCATATTTTGTATTACCATAAATATAATTATTATAACATTTAATGAATGATTCTTTCTCATTTTTAGTAAGACCAATCTATGCTATGGAACTATTAGTTTCCCAGATGTCCCTTAAAAGTTTATGCTACTTTCCTATGTAATAGTATTACAAATTTACATTTCTCAAACTAACACTACCAGAGAAGCAAACTGCCCACTACCTGTTGTAAACCATTATTTTACATTATTAACACAGATATACTTACTCAGTTATAAATTCAGGGTTTGTAAAGCTGAGGTTGGTTAAATGACCTTCAAGTTTAGAAGATTCATGCGTATTTAAGGCTGGAGTGGTCTTAGTGCCGAGTATAGCTCTTTTCTCATCTTTTTCAAGTGCTTTTCTCTTCCCACCATTTTGGAAATATTCTCTGCACACACTACAATGCAAAATAAAGTTATATTTTAAACAACAGTATGGATATAAAATAAAAATGGACAAATATTACCCTTTATTAATAAAAATGGGAAATTTTCAAATTATAGTTTCATATTTTTTAAATGTCACATAGAGGGTAAGTTTGAGTACCTGTAGCACTTTCAAATTTTTTACCATACAACAAAGCAAGATCATGGATTATGTTTAATAAATTAGAAGTTTTTTTTCAGAAGCACAATACCTATATGTTTTGCTGAACTTTATTCTTAGCTAAAACATAAGTTCCTCCAGAAAAGCTTAGATAACTCTGCTATTCAGTGACACATTCAAGAAGAACAGTAGTCACTGTTTAATTCTGAGCCAGCTCTGCTGGTAGCACAGCTGTTTTTCAGATCCCTCCTAGTTTATAAAAACAAAGGCACAAAATCAGGTTGCCAACATAGAAAGAAGAGCATAAAAATCTAGTTCAGGTAAAAACAGTATCATATTATAAAGGTATACATTCAGAAAGAACAAAGGTTTGAATATAATAGTGATTTTTATAATACCTGGAAATTATTCCTACCCATCAAGAGACCATTACTGTTTGTCCCAATTTTTATAATATAAATGAATATTAAAATGCAGATTTTTCAAGATATGTTGGAAAATATAAAACCACATCAGGTTGTCATCTAGAATCAGACACTAATGACTGGTATTAACATTAAATATTAAACGATTTTCTTCATACCTATTACAATTTTATAGAAGGAAATGGCAACCCACTCCAGTATTCTTGCTTGGAGAATCCCATGGACAGAGGAGCAGGGTGGGCTACTATCCAAGGGGTTGTAAAGAGTTGGACACAACTGAGTGACTAATACACAATACAATTTTAGGATGAATATAGTAGGGTACCATGCCTGGGTATGTAACAGGGCAATAAATATGAAGCACAGAATCAACTCAAGATATTCACTAGCTTAACTTATAAGAAAAAAGACTGCTGTGATCTACCTCTGGCCCTTGAGCTTATTATATGACAGGAGACACACAAGTAAACAATTAACTGATATACTTATCAAAGTTTAAAGTGAATGTGAATGGAAGCTAAACAAATCTTTCTTTACAGATCTTAAAGGTGGCTCAGACGGTAAAGCGTCTGCCTACAATGCTGGAGACCCAGGATCAATCCCTGGGTTGGGAAGATCTCCTGGAGAAGGAAATGGCAACCCACTCCAGTATTCTTGCCTGGAAAATCCTATGGACGGAGAAGCCTGGTAGGCTACAGTCCATGGGGTTGCAAAGAGTTGGACATGACTGAGAGACTTCATTTCACTTCACTTCAAATCATTATTATTCCATATAGCTCATTCTTTGAACAAAGATGGACTATTTTTCTCCACAGACACTGACTGATACAGTTCCATAAACACATGGCTAGAGAAGAACTGAAAAAGTACTTTAAAACTAATTTTTGCAAGTACAACTATGGTGTGTAAGCAAACAATGCCCATTTCTCCTCACACTTAAAAAATACTATTAGCTCAATTTCAGTTTGCCTAAATATCTATTAAAGATGTCTTTAACTGATCCTATGGAGATTTAATTTTAACTCAAATTATATACAAGAGTTGAAACTCATTTATCATTAATCAAACATTTATTAACTACCTATCATGTGCCAGGTACACAGGTGATGGGAAAGCAAATTGAAGAGGACATTGCTGCTTTCAAGGTGCTCAAACTAGTGAAGGAGACATTTATATAATAAAGAAAATACAATTTATAAATATCATCCAGTCTAAAATCAGTAGTATAAAATCTGATTTTAGAAAGATGAGTAGGAATAAATCAGGCTAGGGAGAACATTAGTTAAGGAGGAAAGTCCTTTCCTGGTAGAGAACAGCATGAGCAAAGTCAAGGAAGAGAAAAGCATCATGGATCCTGCAGAGACAGACATAACTTCAAGGCATGTGAAATTTAAAGTCCCAGGCAGAAAACACATTGATGGACTCATAAATGAAAAGGCCCTGAGGCCAAAGAGAGGAATGATAGCCAGGTGACACTTGGAGAGAAGCAAACCTGAGATCATGAAAGACTGACAGGCCAATGTAGGAATGTGGCCTTTAGAAATCTAACCTAATGACAGAAGTGGTTTACTGGTTTCTTGGAGTGGGGGGTAAGGCTGACTACAACGGTATACATTAGAGCTTTTTAGAGTGATGGAAAGTTTTATGTCTTGACATGGTGGTGGTACATAAGTGTAAACAACTATCAGTACTCACTGAACTGTACACTAAAATGGATGTATTTTATTGTATGTTAATTAAACCTCTGTAGGGTTAATTAAATACAGCCTTAAAACCTTGGAATTAATACTAAAAATAATACCTTTATCATATACACAAGAGTAAAAAGATCGCTTACCCTTCTATTAGGTGGAACCATACAGAATTGCTGGTATTCAATAGTGCAAAACTGAACCAAATTTATATGGCTCAATCTCATAATTACCTAGAAGCTGGACTGCAGAATACTTAAAGGGCTAGGATTCCAGATACTCACAGCAATCCTATGTGAGTACACATCTCCAGGCACAAGTTCCAAAAAATACACAAATCATTAGGATAAGAGCACACACAGCTCATACCTATGGCATAACTAGGAAACAGGAATAGTACCTAATTATACATGTAATTTGGAGACAAAAATCTGAGGCCAACTGAGTTGGCTTTGAAATTATCCAAGTACAGAGTCAGATGAGGACCTTGTAAAAGAGGAAGGTATGGTGGGGTCTCTAAGGTGGCAAAAAAAAAAAAAAAAAACAGATAAAACCAGCTAAGGTTTACTACCAAGACAGTCCAACTCTGAGTGGAGAAACCTTAAGAATGCAGAATGCAGTGAAATAAAGCATTAGCCACAGGAAGGCCAAAAAGAAACAGTTTGAAAGGTATATGAGAAGGGCTGTCGCCAAAGGTGAAAGCCTTGAGAAGGTATTATTTCTGAGGGAGAAAGGAAGCACCATGAAAAAAGGGGGTATCTGGAGGTGTGCTGATAAATGGAAGGAATGAAGCAATGAAGAATAAAGAGCATACCGACATAAGTTATACCCATTAAAAAATTCATGTATCAGCCAAAAGCAATCAAACAAGGTTCTATGGAATTAAGAAACCAAGTAAGTCACCCAAACCCCTACCTATATGTCTAGAGACACTCCAACATAATAGTCAAAACACATAAAAAAATGTCCAATAAACCCAGCAACCATACAAGTTTCTATTAGAAGGAAAGACAAATCGAAACTTTTCAGTAGATGAAAATTCTTAAAAACATAAAAAATAAAAACAGCTATAAAAGAGAAGAAAATTGTAACATAATACTTCAATATTAATTATATATAATCAAACAATTGCAGATATGAAAAACATTTCAAATTGGAGATTAACTAAAAAGCTGAGGATAAAGAAGAACTAAATAAATAGCCAGACATTCCATGAATATGAATAGGAAGACTCAATACTATCACTATGTTAGTTCTTCTCAAATTTATACATTCAACACAATCCCAATCAGAAACAGAGCAAAATACCGTATTGACAAAAGAAATGGTTTCTAGAGTTTACACAGATGGGCAGAAGATCCAGGACAGCCAACACGGTGATGAGGGAGAGTAAAGCTGGAGGACTGACACATTCTGATTTCAAGACATAATATAAAGCTATTACCATACTATTAGTAGTGATCAGGGACAGTATACTGTTGGCAAAACAATAGACAATAGATCAATGTGGACAGAATAGAGAGCCCAGATATAGGTATATGTAAATGCATTTAACTGATCTCTGACAGAGGAGCAAAGGCAATACAGTGAAGTAAAGATAGTCTTTTAAACAAATAATGCTGAAACTCGATCAGTTCAGTTCAGTCGCTCAGTCATGTCCGACTCTTTGCAACCCGATGAATCGAAGCACGCCAGGCCTCCCTGTCCATCACCAACTCCCGGAGTTCACTCAGACTCACATCCATCGAGTCAGTGATGCCATCCAGCCATCTCATCCTCTGTCATCCCCTTCTTCTCCTGCCCCCAATCCCTCCCAGCATCAGAGTCTTTTCCAGTGAGTCAACTCTTCCCATGAGGTGGCCAAAGTACTGAAGTTTCAGCTTTAGCATCATTCCTTCTAAAGAAATCCCAGGGCTGATCTCCTTCAGAATGGACTGGTTGGATCTCCTTGCAGTCCAAGGGACTCTCAAGAGTCTTCTCCAACACCACAGTTCAAAAACATCAATTCTTCGGCACTCAGCTTTCTTCACAGTCCAACTCTCACATCCATACGTGACCACTGGAAAAACCATAGCCTTGACTAGACGGACCTTTGTTGGCAAAGTAATGTCTCTACTTTTCAGTATGCTATCTAGGTTGGTCATAACTTTTCTTTCAAGGAGTGTCTTTTAATTTCATGGCTGCAGTCACCATCTGTAGTGATTTTGGAGCCCCCAAAAATAAAGTCTGACACTGTTTCCCCATCTATTTCCCATGAAGTGATGGGACCAGATGCCATGATCTTCGTTTTCTGAATGCTGAGTTTTAAGCCAACTTTTTCACTCTCCTCTTTCACCTTCATCGAGAGGCTTTAACTGGATACTGAATACCAAAAATGAACCTAGACACAGACAATACAACCTTCACAAAATCAACTCTATATGGATTACATACTTTAATGTAAAACACAAAACCATAAAACTCTTCAGAGTTTCAAAAGTTTCCAGAAGAAAATCTAGATGACTTTGGATGTTGTATCTAAAAAGTCAAATGCAAGTCACAATCTATAAAAGGAAAAACTGAGAAGCTAGACTTAACTAAAATAAAAAAAACTTCTGCTCTGCAGAAGACAATGTCAAGAGACTGAGAAGACAAGTCATAGATTAGAAGAAAATATCTACAAAAGATATATCTAATAAAGGACTATTATCCAAAATATATAAAGAATTCTTGAAACTCAACATTAAGAACATAAACAACCTGATTAAAAAATGGGCAAAACACCTAAATGGACACCACAGTAAAGAAGGTATATAAATTTCAAATAAGCTTAAGATGCTCAATGTCATATATCATTGGAGAAATAAATGCAAATTAAAATAGCAATGAGATACTACAATACATTATTATAATGACCAAAATCCAGAACACTAACAACACTGAACACTGGTGAAGATGTGGAACAAAACTCTCATTCATTGCTAGTGGGAATGCAAAATGGTACAGTTACTTTGGAAGATAGTTGGTAGCTTCTTACAAAACTAAATATATTCTTCCTATATAATCAAACAATCAAGTTTTGTGGTATTTACCAAAAAAGGAACACTTATTTCCACACATCACCCTGCACATGGGTGTTTATAGCATTTATTCATAACTGCCAACATAGGCAAGCAAACAAGATACCCTTCAGTTGTTGAGGTTCAGTTCCTAAGTCTTGTATGACCGCAACCCCATGGACTATGGCATGCCAGGCTCCTCTGTCCTCCACTATCTCGCAGAGTTTGTTCAAATTCACGTCCATTAAGTCAGTGATGCTACCATCTCATCTTCTATCAGCCCCTTCTCCCTTTGCCTTCAATTTTTCCCAGTATCAGGGTCTTTTTCAATGAGTTGGCTCCTTGCATCAGGTGGTCAAAGTATTGGAGCTTTGGCAACAGTCCTTCCAATGAATATTAAGGATTGATTTTCTTTAGGATTCCCTGGTTTGATTGCCCTGAAATACAAGGTATTCAAGAATCTTCTCCAACACCACAATTTGAAAGCAACAATTCTTTAGTGCTCAGCCTTCTTTATGGACCAACTCTCGTATCCATGTATGACTACCAGAAAAACCACAGCTTTTTCTATCCCAACCTGTGTCAGCAAAGTGATGTCTCTGCTTTTTAATACACTGTCTAGGTTTGTCATAGCTTTTCTTCCAAGGAATAAGCATCTTTTAATTTCATGGCTGCAGTCCCTGTCTATAGTGATCTTAGTTTTTTGAATACGGAGTTTCAAGCCAGCTTTTTCACTCTCCTTCTTTACTCTCATTAAGAGATTCTTTAGTTCCTCTTCACTTTCTGCCATTAACGTGGTACCATCTGTATATCTGAGGTTGCTGATACTTCTCCTAGCAATCTTGATTTCAGCTTGTTGATTCAGCCCACACATCAGTACATCACATGACGTACTCTGCACAGGAGTTAAATAAGCAGAATGGCAACTACAGCCTTGTGGTGCTCCTTTTCCAATTTTGAACCAGTCTGTTGTTTCATGTCCGGTTCTCACTGTTGCTCCTTGACCTGCAAACAGGTTTCTCAGGAGACAGGTAAGGTGGCCTGGTATTCCCACCGCTTTAAGAATTTTCCATAGTTTGCTGTGATCCATACAAGGG
This sequence comes from Bos indicus, assembly GCF_029378745.1. Classification (NCBI taxonomy): domain Eukaryota; kingdom Metazoa; phylum Chordata; class Mammalia; order Artiodactyla; family Bovidae; genus Bos; species Bos indicus. The sequence goes on along the minus strand of NC_091763.1, from coordinate 55,837,237 downwards.
CTTTTAGTGTAGTCAATGAAGTAGAAGTAGATGTTTTTCTGGAACTCCCTTGCTTTCTCCATGATCACCGAATGTTGGCAATTGTCCTCTAGTTCCTCTGTCTCTTCAATATCCTTCAGTAGCTGAATGGATAAATAAGCTGTGGTTCACCTAGACAATGGAAATACTATTCACCACTAAAAAAAAATAAGCTATCAAGCCAACAAAGACACAGTGGAACCGTAAATGCATATTATTAAATGAAAGATGTCAATATGAAAAGGTTAAATACTGTAATTCCAAATATATACATTGTAGAGAAGGCAGAACTATGGAGACGGTAAAAAAAAAAAAAACAAAAAACTAAGTAGTTGTTTGGGGAGGAGGAGAATGGGAGTAGAATGAATTAAGAGCTGAAGCACAGAGGATTTTTAGGGCAATGAAATTATTCTGTATGATACTGTAATGGTAGATACTGATCACATTTTTGTCAAAACCCATAAATATATAACACCAAAAGTGAACCCTAATATAAACTATGAACTTTGGATTATAATGATGTGTCAGTGTGGGCTCATCAACTGTAACAAAGGTAGCACTACATGTGGACTGTTGATAGCGGTGTGCCTGCCCATATGTGGGGCAGGGTATACATGGGAACTACCTGAACTTTCTGTTCAATTTTGCTGTGAACCTAAACTGCTAGAAAACAAAATCAAGACTATTTGAAAGGGAAAAAAAAAATGAACACAGAAAAGATATCATTTGCCTGACAGTACCTTGAGAAGGATACAATGTCACCTATGTGATATTCTTACTACTAATAAGCTTAATTTGAACCTAATTACAAAGAAACAACCATACAAATCCAAACTGAGGGCCAGTCTATAATGACTTTACAAGATGTCATAAAACACCAAAAAAGAAAAAATCCCGAACAACCCAAACCCTAGAGTATTTTTCCTAAAGAAGACCACATGGGTAACAAGTAAGTGCAATAATATCCACTGAAGTATTCAGGAACGAAAGTATTGTGATTTCTGCAACTGACTTGCAAATGGTTCAATACAGTGAAGGGGAAAGGACGGGGGATAGTGGAGGTGGGGAGAAAGAGAGAAAAAAGATACAAAAGGAGACTAAATAGCCCAACATTTTCTTCAAAACAGAAGGAAACAAAGTGAATCAAAGGTTTTATATTTAGCCAAACTATGCATCTTGTAACAAAACTACAAAAAAAAAAGCTTTTGGAATGTAATAACTCATATAATATCATAATTATAAGATATTTTGAAAGCATGAGCTTCATCTATGACTTCCAAGATGTTGGTGAAAAGGCTGGAGGCAAAAAAGCATTAAATGAATTTTAAAAGATAGTTTATAATGCTGAAGGTCACAATTCCCAATGAAGCAATGTGCTATGTATCATAGCAGCCATCTTTACAAAGCAGAAACTCCATGAAATGCATGGAGAAACAGACACAACTAAAACAGGGAACTTTAAACACATCACTGAGGTATTCTCATCTTTGCTGGTGGAATTAAATGATATAACTTCTGTGGAGGGTGATGTGGCAATATCCAACAAAATCACATATGTATTTACTCTTTTACTCTGCAATTCCACATCTACAAAGATACAATGTCAAAAATGCAAAATGAATATACACAAGGTTATTCATTATAGCTGTTACTATTTGTAACAGAAAAAGCTTGTAACATAAGATGAGTAAGATATCTATATACTGGTGATAGTCAATTTATGTGTCAACTTGACTGGACTACCAGGTGCCTAAATATCTGTCAAACATTCTGGGTGTTTCTGCAAGGATGTTTCTAGATAAGACTAAGATTAAATGGGTAGACTGAGTAAAGCAGATTTGTTCTTCTTAATGAGGTTAGCTGTATCCAATCACTAAAAGGTCTATATAAAGAAAAAGCATTGACCCTCCCCAGAGTATGAGATTCTTCTTGCCAAACTGCCTTTGGGCTGGAACACTGAATTTTTCTTGCCTTCAGACTCAAACTGAAACAGCAGCTCTTCCTGGATCTTGAGCCTGGTGGCCTTAGAATTGGAATTATATCATTGGTTTGGTTCTCCTAGGTCTCTGGCATGTCAACTCATCCTGCAGATCTTGGGACTTGTCAGCCTTCACAAACACGAGCCGATTCTCTGGAGAATCCTGAATACAATATCAAATAGAGTGATCTCCATGACATGCTATTAAGTAAAAATGAAAGGTACAAAAGAGAGTGCATGACATGTACCATTTGCAGAAATAAGATAGGGTGGATCCATGTATACACATTGTATGAATTTGCTAATTTCTGCAAAACGGAGAAAAAAGAAACAAAGAAAATGGAAGGGAGCTTCTTCTGAGTATACCTTTTTTTGTTAAGTTTTGACTTTTGGACCATGTACATGTCTTATATTTCCCCAAGTTAAAAGAAAATAAGAAAAAACCCCATAAAACAAAGGGAAACTAACTGCATAGTAAATTGGTAATATAACCATAAACAAAAGAACTCTTTAAAGTAACTTTCAAACACAGTATTCTTTTAGTGAGCTATGTTCTAAAGACAAAAGAACTAACTGCAAAGAAATCTTAAACTTCACTCAGCTTATTGTTAGAAGTAAAACTGGTACTGTAATTTTGATACCATTTTATGTGAACTATAGAACAAAGCAAACATATTAATATTATTCAGAACTAAGTCCTTCAGTGTAACAGAAGAAATAAGATAAAACATAAAACAAAGAAGTTAGGCAAAAAACCTATAATGTTACATTTGAATAGAAAATATCAGTTATGAATTTAAGACTATATATATTTTAACTATGTTCACTGAAAAATTCTAGAAGAAAGGACACACCAGTAGTACATCGCGTGCCCAGATCTTAATTTCTAATTACTGTTTTCCCCTACAAGAAATTAAGGCTCCTTGATTCTAGGTCTTGACTGGGAAAGTAAAGATTTATCTTGTCATAGCTACCAAGATACTGCTCAAAGGTAATGTCAATACACAGAAGCCAGCTTTGAAGAGGCTCCCAGTAGCTAAATATGGAATAATTTAAACATACACATTCACAGACAAATCAAAGACTGATGGAAAAAGCAAATAAATAACAATCCAAGAGGCTACAATAATATTCCAAAAACAAACAAAATCTACCAAAAACCAAACCAAACAAAGTCACAAAAAACTCACTTGTTACAATTGCAATCAACTATTATTGAAAACTGGTAATTAAACAGAAAGAATTACAAGTATATGTTTATTTTTACCTAGCCTTTCTATAATCATTCCCTCTTCATAAAGGAAGGTTTTTTTATTTACAGAAGAATGACCGGTAATAAATGCAAGGAATGATATGATTAAAAAAAAATCATTTTGCAACCCAAATGGAGTAATTTATTTAATAAACAAAATAAACCGGTTACTTGAAAGACTGTTGAGAGACAGGATTGATCCACAGGCCAAAAATGCCAATCTACACATTACTTGCTAATTACAACAGGAAAACATAAGTTTACAATGGAAGGATCTAGTAGTTACCACCTTAACCCAATGGCAAAATTTAGCATCTCTAACTGTGGAATAACCTGAATAAGAACTTGCTATCATGATGCAATATGAAGTATGCAGTCCACCTAATAAATATTTTGACAATAATCTGAGACCTGAATCAACATTTTAGACTCAACTTTCACTTTAAAAGAAATAAAGGAGATTGAGGAAATATTTTAATGGAACCATGAGAAAATAATCAAATAAATTCATAACAAAGACACAAAGCTAGTTTTGGATTAGGATACAGACAGTCGCAAGAGGCCCCTGGTTGTACTATAACTAAGCAGGGGTGGGGGGAACCTATACAATCTAAAAAATAATGTATTAAAAAGAAACCAAGAGAACTGAGGATGCAAAGAGATCTAATGGAACTAAATGTCAAAAGGTGACAAGCCCTCCTAGGTGAAGGGATCAGAGGCACTTAGAGCATCTGCAGAAAGGGTGGGTGAGTGGTAAAGGATCAAGCCTTCCAAAGTAGAGGAATTTTGTTTGCTTAAAGGAAAAGCAGCCAAGCTTTCAATGGCAGCTTAGAATGATGTGACAGACTGGAAACTTTAAGAAACTCAAATGCAGAGATTGTTCTCCCCATTCTCCTGCTTTCCCCCTTAGGTCTTTTTGCAAGTAAGAAAAAGGTGGGGGAGAGAGGGGACTCACTGGAGATTTGGAGTGGGACTAAAAAGGCACAATTCTCTGCACTCTTCCATGGGCGTCTTCCCTGATAGCTCAGTTGGTAAAGAATCCATCTGCAATATAGGAGACCCTGGTTCGATTCCTGGGTCAGGAAGATCCCCTGGAGAAGAGAGAGGCTACCCACTCCAGTATTCTTGGGCTTCCCTTGTGGCTCAGCTGGTAAAGAATAATATGAAACGAGTCGCCAGTCCAGGTTTGATGCACGATACTGGATGCTTGGGGCTGGTGCAATGGGATGACCCAGAGGGATGGTATGGGGAGGGAGGAGGGAGGAGGGTTCAGGATGGGGAACACATGTATAACTGTGGCGGATTCAATATATGGCAAAACCAATACCATATTGTAAAGTTAAAAAATAAAATATAAAAAAAAAAAAAAAAAAAAAGAATCCGCCTGTAATGAGGGAGACCTGGGTTCGATCCCTGGGTTGGGAAGATCACCTGGAGAAGGCAAAGGCTACCCACTCCAGTATTCTGGCCTGGAGAATTCCATGGACTATATAGTCTATGGGGTTGCAAAGAGTCAGACATGACTGAGCAACTTTCACTTCACTCCACTTCCATGGGTGTGCGTCCCAGAGTCCTGCTAGACGATGGCACCTGGAATATACACATGACAGGACTCACTCTCGTGGCATTTAAAGCCAGAAGTGAACGGAAACTATCTAATGAGGTAATCCAGTTTCAACTCAGCTTAACTCCTGATGAGTTCAAAGTGTTCAATCTCTCATCTCAGCTGCCTATCAGAAAAAAGCATGCCTTCTCTGGGTAAATAATATTTAAATATTTACCCTAGTCTCTTCTAAATACTAGGCTAGTGTATATATTTTTATATACAAGACATACAACGAAGCAAGAAAAAATGATTCCTGACCGAAAGAAAAAATGGCCAAAAGAAACAGACCCACAAATTAACTTTATGTTGGAATAAGCAGACAAGGACTTAAAATAACTATTATAAATTAAATTATATGGAGGAAAATATTAACTGATGAGATGAAAACATGGAGAACTTTAACAGAAAAATGAGATCTTTAAAGAATAGCCAAATTATTATAGAAGAATCAAAAGAAGTCTTGAAAATATCTCTCTTGGTAATAATAAAATAGAATAAAAAGCCAAAAAGAAAAATTGGTAAGGATATGTAGAATATTTGAAAAATGCCAGTAATCATTTTGAACCAACAATAAAAAAATACAGAATGTGGTATATTTTACAAATCAACTGACATTTCTTTAAAAATTCAATGCTAGGGAAAACAAAAACAAGAACCTAAAAAAAATCTAACCACCAATACATGAGCCTTGATTTAGGGAAAATATTATAAAGAATGTTTTGGGGATAATACAAAAAATCTGTATTTATGAACTAGATATTTTAGGAAATTAGGAAATCACTGATGATTGTCTTAATGTATTTACAGTATTATGGTTATGTAGAAAATGGAGATGAAATAGCATGTTATCTGCAATTTACTTTCAAATGGTTCAGGAAATGGTGTGTTTATAGTTTCCTCTGTATGGAGAGTTAGAAAAGGGAAATTCTTTTATTAAACATACAATTATAGCTTTATATCATACTTTGTTTCCAACTTAAATACTTCATATTACAAATAAAATTTTACTCATTTTTAGAAGGAAATCTTATGTATAAATTTCTTCAAGCTAAACAGTCAACAAAAATCTCAGCAGGGTAATGTTAGTAAGTCTTATTTCACATATCAAATTCCTCTTAAGTTTTAAGTATAAATACTGGAAGCAAACTTTTATCAAATCCCTCTTAAAGTTCATCTTAGCTTTCAGACTGACACTCCCCTCTTAGAATCGTCAATAGGGAAAGAAAATACATATAACCCTAGTTAGAATTATGGATAACTCATTTCAAAATTCTTTATTGTTTGAAGTCTTTTTTCACTCCCAAGTTTTAAGTTTAAGGTAAAGCCACTATAACCTCTCTTGTGTTTACTTCCCATAGTAAAATCTTTTTAGTATATTTTGCCACTGTTCTTTTTTTGGCAGTTTGATCTAAATTCTTATTAATGTTTGCTTTTAGCAGTTTGACCTAAAAATGACCTCTTTCAGAACACATGGAGATACAGTAACTATTGATAAAAACAGAAATCTGAGGAAAAAGAAGGAAGAGTGAAGTGTGAGGCAGATTCATTATTCAAGTGGAAGGTACAAGTAAATGCTCCTGTGAGAATACCACATATCAAAGTGGTATTTGAAATAAAGTCTAAAAGCTGGCCTGAAGTACTGGAATACTAATTTAAAAACAGTGCTGCTAAGAGCAAAGAGTTGATGGTCTTCAGTAGCAATAGTACTGATTTCCTGATTGGATTACATTATTACTTTGTGTCACAAGGGAAATGACATGTCTCAAATTGCGCTTCTTAGCTTGAAGGAGAAAATGTATAGTCCGTAGAACAGTCAGATTTATAACCAATTTCTGCTCTAGAAGAGGCAAAAAAAAAAAAAAAAAAAAAAAAACCCCAAACATTCTAATTCCAAGCATCTCATTTCTTATGATTCTGGCTCCTTCCTTTAGTTCCCCAACTCCATAATTCTTTGGCTCCACAATCTATTGATAATACCAATCTTTTCACTGTTCCTCACCTACCTCATATTTCCAGCTCCTTTCTTACACATCATCATGATCACCACAATGTATATATCAGCATCGCCCCTGCTCCTCTCTGAAGTCATTACACTTGTGTGAACATTGATCCTACTACACCATCTGTCCTCACTCTCCCTCTCCAAGAAAACTGTTTCACTGTGACTTTGTGCCTTGATTATTGTAGTAGCTTCCTAACTGGTTTCCTTACCATCATCCTTGCCTTTTCTATAGTCTGTCTTAACACTACAATTAATTCTTAAAAAATTCTTGACACATTTCTAAATGTTAATAAGAATCTGTTCAGTTCAGTTACTTCTTCTTAAAACATTTAATGACTTTTGATCTCATGCAGCATAAAGGTCACTGACTTTATAATGGTCCACAAGATCCTACAAAATCTAGCTATTTGTTATCTTATGTTCTACCACTCTCCCCTTTTCATTTTGCTGTAGCCACCCTGGTCTCCTTGCTATTTCTGAAACATGCCAGCGAGCTCCTGTCTCAAGGCCTCTGGACTTGTTCAGGCTTGCTCTCTCACTTCCTTCATGTCTTTTACACATCACTTCAGTGAGGCCTTCTTTTCTATTTACTTTATTTTATTTACTTTTTTTTTTTTTGCTTTACTTTTCTCATAGCACTTACCACTCTCTGACCTGTATATATTTAGTTTATGAATTGTTTCTTGCTTCTAACTCCCACTAGCATTTAAGTTCCATGACAGCAAGCATGTTATCTGTTTAGTTGATGTACTTACAGTGCCTCTGATGTGACTGATACACATGGACAAACATTTAAATTATTTATTAAATGAATAAATAAAAGAACTAAGTAAAATACATATTTTTATCTGGGCTATCTGTTGAATGGATGAAATAGGAATTATGTAATTTTTAAATGATATTAAAACAAAAACTTTGAATAAAAAATAATTGGATTGAAATATAAACCTAAAGTTACCATAAACTTATTGTCCAAGCAGACAGATAATGTTTTGCTTTTGAGAATTCATAATTCAGTCAACATACAAATATGTTCTCATAATTTTACCCCTTGAGAGAAATGATCAGCAGTGTTCCATTTTCTGATGTTTGTAACATTAGAAGCTTTGCTATGAGAAAATAAACATTATCCAAAGTCAATATAAAAGTTGGAATATCCTGAATCACATATAAAAATTCAGAAATTGGAAACTTTTACAGATGTTTTCAGCTTTAAAGAATGGAAAATATTAATTTTTACTTGAATTCAAATATAATTATCTAAAGAAATTTCTATGCTATAACTTATGAATGACCCAAGTGCTAATTAAATCTCATATTTTAAATCTACCAATGCTTAAATATATTAAATGTACTTAAAGGTATACTTCTAAAAAGTTGAAACAAAAAATTTTAAGTTTTATCAAAGAAAAACAATTTGATTAAAAAAGATGAATGAAATAAACCTAGATAAAGTAAGGCAAGGGGGAGAAACTAAGACATCATCTGTTCTAAAAATTTCTATTTTGGTACAATGAATCATATACAGCATTACTTAGACTTAAGAATTTAAATGAGACATCAGAAACCAAAAATGTTAGTTCATAGAAACACTCACCTACAACACCATTCAATACGACCTTCGCCCTCACAAGTTTTTGCCCAATGATTATCTGCCAAATTTTTCATTGCAACAGCATATTCACAAAGAGTTTCCTCATCCTCACAATGTTCTCTCCAGATCTTATCAAAATCTCCCACTAAAAACAAGGAAAAAAAAAAGTTTACTTAAAATATGTCAAGCTCTTAAGTTTCAGCATAATGTAAAATTATTAAAGATGTGTAAACAAAGTTATGAAGCAAAATTTCATGAAGTTTAAACTTTATAAATTTTGAAGCTCTTTTATGCAAATAGATTCAACATTTTAACCATGATGGTTTGATAAGCAAATAAAATTTACCATTTTAAACAGATTTGTGACGCTAGATCTCTACATATTTATCAGTGTCCTGTATTAAAAAAGGTTGATAGGTGAGATGGCAACATATATTAGCATGCAAGTTAAATGTTTGCATTGATATACTTAGATTTGCTCTAGGAATACTACACTTTAAAAAATTATAATCCTAGGGCAAAATGTTGCTAGAGAAATTACCCTGGAAACCTCTCCAAAGTTTTGAGTCTATATAAGATGAATAAAAATTGTAAGGTGACTACATTATCTGGCCACAGCATTACTTCCATCTACTACCTTTTTTCTTTTTAATTAAATTAGTGATCACATTTAACATGAAATTTGAAAAATCAATGTGAGTTCTAACAAAGGTATGAAAATGCCACAGCCAAATAAATAACATTAAAACAATGACAATGGTAAAAAAGTAAACAAAAATTATCAATGTGGCTTCAATCAATGCTCTTAGACATAATTTAGGTTCTCTCGCCATGTGCTCAAGTACAGGCAATTGTTTAGTGACACAATAAACTTAGAAACATAAATATGACAACCAAATTTGGGGGGTGATAATTATATTACGTTCTTTTCCCAGGTGAGACAATCAGTTTCAGTAAGACTTGGGGTTTTTTTAAATAGAAAAGGAATTATAACAACTCAAATTTAACAGTACTTATCTATTAAAAATTTGCAAACCTTTATTGGTTACTTTAAGCACCCAGCTCAGCATGTACAGAGTTGAAAACCAAACTATTATCCTTCTAGTTTGACCAATACAAGAAAAAGCAATTAAGGGTACAAACATACCCTCACACACACACTGCTCAGTTAAGATGAATGTGTATCAGTCTCAAACTTGGTCTGAATACTCCTTTTAAACCCACAAAGGATGAAAAGCTGTCTCTTTTCTGTGTGTGATTATGTTCTTATACAGTAATATTTTCATTAATCACTAATACTTGTATAGTAATAGGGCTCTCATTTGTTATATAGCAGACTGGCAATAAATGGCTATTAGAAACAATACTTGTGTAGTAACAGGGCCCTCAATTTGTTATATAGCAAACTGGCAAAAACTGGCCATTAGAAACAAGCAGGCAAACAAATTTTTCTAGATTCTCCAAGAAAAACTCTCCAGTTTTAGTAACATCTTTCAGATGTACTTATTTATTAAGTCTCTAAGTAGGACTACAGGAAGTAAAGTCTTTGAAACAAATACACTGATTAATGATTCTTCAATTTATCTATTATGTTCATAAAACTATTCCTGACTTTACTCATCAGATTTAATGCCAAATGGTTCATTAAGGTACAGAATCATTTTCAAGATGCTTCATCGTTACTTGAAATGGATATTGTCAATTCTTTTTCAATAATACAAGAGACGACTCGACATGTGGACATCACCAAATGGACAATACTGAAACCAGACTGATTACATTCTTTGCAGCCGAAGCTGGAGAAGCTCTGTATAGTCAGCAAAAAAAGACCTGGAGCTGACTGTGGCTCAGATAATTAGCTCCTTATAGTAGAATTCAGGCTTAAACTAAAGAAAGTGGGGAAAACCATTAGGCCATTCAGATATGGCCTAAATCAAATCCCTTATGATTATACAGTGGAGGTGACAAATAGATTCAAGGGATTAGATCTGATAGACAGAGTGCCTGAAGAACTATGGACAGAGGTTCATAACACTGTATAGGAGACAGTGACCAAAACCATACCAAAGAAAAAGAAATGCTAAAGGGCAAAGTGGTTGTCTGAGGCAGCCTTACAAATAGCTGAAGAGAAAGAGAAGCAAAAAGCAAGGGAGAAGAGAAAGATATATCCAACTGAATGCAGAGTTCCACAGAACAGCAAGAAGAGATAATAAAGCCCTCTTCAATGAAAAATGCAAAGAAACAGAGGAAAACAACAGAATGGGAAAGACTAGAGATCTTTTCAAGAAAACTGGAGGTATCAAAGGAACAGTTCATGCAAGGATGGGCACGATAAAGGACAGAAACAGTAAGGACTTAACAGATCCAGGAGAGATTAAGAAGAGGTGGCAAGAATACACAGAACTGTACAAAAAAGGTCTTAGTGACCTGAATAATCAAGATGGTGTGGTCAACTCACCTAGAGCCAGACATCCTGGAGTGTAGAGTCAAGCAGACCTTACGAAACATTACTATGAACAAAGCTAGTGGAGGTGATGAAATTCCAGCTGAGCTATTTCAAATCCTAAAAGATGATGCTGTTAAGAGTATTGCACTCAATGTCAGCAAATTTGGAAAACCCAGCAGTGGCCACAGGACTGGAAAAGGTCAGTTTTCACCCCAATCCCAAAGAAGGGTAGTGCTAAAGAATGTACAACCCACTGGACAATTATGTTCACTTCCCATGCTAGTAAGGTTATGTTCAAAATCCTTCAAGTTAGGCTCTCACAGTACTTGAACTGAGAACTTTCAGATGTAAAAGCCAGATTTAGAAAAGGCAGAGGTACCAGAGGTCAAATTGCCAACATTCACTGGATCATAAAGCAAGGGAATTCCAGAAAAACATCTACTTTTGCTTCATGGACTGCATGAAAGCCTTTGATTGTGTGGATTACAACAAACTGTGGAAAATTCTTCAAGAGATGGGAATACCAGACCATTTTACCTGTCTCCTGAGAAATCTGTATGTGGATCAAGAAGCAACACTTAGAACTGGACATGGAACAACTGACTGTTTCAAAACTGGGAAAGGAGTACAGCAAGGCTGTATATTCTCACCGTTTATTTAACTCACAGGCAGAGTACATCATGCGAAATGCTGGGCTGGACAAGTTATAAGCTGGAATCAAGATTCCTGGGAGAAATGTCAACCACCTCAGATATGCAGATGATACCACTCTAATGGCAGAAAATGAAGAGGAACTAAAGAGCCTCTTGATGAGGGTGAAAGAAGAGAGTAAAAAAGAACTTAAAACTCAACATTCAAAAAGTAAGATCATGGCATCTGGTCCCATCACTTCACAGCAAATAGAAGGGGAAAAAGTGGAAGCAGTGACAGAAATTCTCTTCTTGGGCTCCAAAATCACTGCAGGTAGTGACTGTAGCCATGAAATTAGAAAATGCTTGTTTCTTGGAAGGAAAGCTATGACAACGCCAGATAGCATATTTAAAAGTAAAGATGTCGCTTTGCCGACAAAGGTCCATATAGTCAAAGCTATGGTTTTTCCAGTAGTTATGTATGGATGTGAGAGCTGGACCATAAAGAAGGCTGAGCACTGAAGAATTGATGGTTTTGAACTGTGGTGTTGGAGAAGACTCTTGAGAGTCCCTTGGACTGCAAGGAGATCCAACCAGTCAGTCCTAAAGGAAATCAACCCTGAATACTCATTGAAAAGACTGATGCTAAAGCTGAAGCTCCAATACTTTGGCCACCTGATACGATGAGCCAATTCGTTGGAAAAGCCTCTGATGCTGGGAAAGATTGAAGGCAAAAGGAGAAGGGAGCAGCAGAGGATGAGATGGTTAGATAGCATCACTGACTCAATGGACATAAGTTTGAGCAAACTCGGGAGATGGTGAAGAATAGGGAAGCCTGGCATGCTGCCATGGGTTCCAAAGAGTCAGACTTGACTTATCAACTAAACAACAATTATCAATTCTAAAAGACCCTTTGTTTGAACATGTAAGCTTCACTGTCCTATGTAATGTACATATTACAAGTAAATACGTAAACTTACTATATTTTCTGGTAACAGAAGTCCATTCGAACAAAGGTTCTATGATCATATATGTTTGGGAAAACCTGTTTAACCTAGATAGCATATTTAAAAGCTGAGACATTACTTTGCCAACAAAGGTCCGTCTAGTCAAGGCTATGGTTTTTCCTGTGGTCATGTATGGATGTGAGAGTTGGACTGTGAAGAAGGCTGAGTGCAGAAGAATTGATGCTTTTGAACTGTGGTGTTGGAGAAGACTCTTGAGAGTCCCTTGGACTGCAAGGAGATCCAACCAGTCCATTCTGAAGGAGATCAGCCCTGGGATTTCTTTAGAAGGAATGATGCTAAAGCTGAAACTCCAGTACTTTGGCCACCTCATGGGAAGAGTTGACTCATTGGAAAAGACTCTGATGCTGGGAGGGATTGGGGGCAGGAGGAGAAGGGGACGACAGAGGATGAGATGGCTGGATGCCATCACTGACTGGATGCACGTGAGTCTGAGTGAACTCCAGGAGTTGGTGATGGTCAGGGAGGCCTGGCGTGCTGCGATTCATGCGGTCGCAAAGAGTCGGACACGACTGAGCGACTGGACTGAACTGAACTGATTTTTAACTTAAAAAGATTTCCTTTTTTCAAGACTTAGTTTAGATTTTACAAAAGGTACAACTAAGGGAGCCCTAGGAGACAGGAGTGAGGGAGTTGCGGAAAACAAGTTGAGAGAGGAGAAAATGCTAATACAAGGATGCACTGTTGAGGCTGCTGCTGTGGACAACACAGAAGCATAGAGTGTGCCTCAGGAATTGTGCACCCAAAGGATGGGAGGCTAGAGCATTTATTTTACAGTTACTATCCCCCATTAATTAAGAGTTGCTAACAATCTGTACTTCTACTCTACACTAAGGCACTGAAAAAGGGCATGCCCTCAGTGGGCTCCAGCAGTTTTGGAAAAAGCCGAAAAGCAGAAAAGAAAGCAGCATTTAAATAGGGATTCTGTCGCGGCTAGTCCCTCTGAGCTCACAGTATCTGACCATCACACCCGAGACCAATGTTATGTTACACGCATGAGCCACCAAAGGCATCTACTATAAATTCTCTGAGTCCTTACTATGTCATTGTATACTGTGAAACTATATTCAAAATTCTCTTTAAATGCTGACAATTTTTTATGAAGTTTTAAGGCTTACAATTAACATTTGCTCTACTAAAATTTTGAGGAAGGATTCAAATTTGTCTGTTAAGCCTATAAACTCAAACTGTTTGCAAACTTCAATTTAATGTTTTCACTAACATTTAAGAGTCTCCAGATTCTCCAAGTATGCTGATACTGAGAATAACATGATTAATAGTTAGTACATTTAATATATAACCAAGACTAAATGCAATTATACATACTTTTCATTTTCTTTAACAGATTTGCTGAAAAAGTACTCTATGTTAAATACTACAGAGAATAATAAAGTTAATGAGCAAGCACTGGCATCAAACAAAAGGGAGAAGACATGTAATAAAATGTGGTATCTGTTCTCATAGAGATATAAACCTGACATATTCCCTATGGTTCACATAAGCCATTCCGGACCCAGAAGTTTTAAATCATGTATTTATTCAAGTTACCAAACCCAAACTACCAGTTATAACACTATGTTGCATGTCTGGAGGCTACAAAGTTGAACAAAAAACATAGTTAGCCTTCAGTTACTAGAAAATTCCACTTTCCAGAATACCCATGAAAACTTATTTTTATTTATTTATTTATTATTATTATTTTACTTTACAATATTGTATCAGTTTTACCATACAAAAACATGCATCTGCCACGGGTGTACACGTGTTCCCCATCCTGAACCTCCCTCCCACCTCCCTCCCCATACCATCCCTCCGGGTCATCCCAGTGCACCAGCCCCAAACTTCCTGTATCCTGCATCGAACCTGGACTGGCGATTCGTTTCTTATATGATGTTGTACATGTTTTAATGCCATTCTCCCAAATCATCCCCCCTCCCCCCACAGAGTCCAAAAGGCTATTCTATACATCTATGTCTCTTTTGCTGTCTTGCATACAGGGTTGTTGTTACCATCTTTCTAAATTCCATATATATGCGTTAGTATACTGTATTGGTGTTTTTCTCTCTGGCTTACTTCACTCTGTATAATAGGCTCCAGTTTCATCCACCTCATTAGAACTGATTCAAATGTATTCTTTTTAATGGCTGAGTAATACTCCATTGTGTATATGTACCACAGCTTTCTTATCCATTCATCTGCTGATGGACATCTAGGTTGCTTCCATGTCCTGGCTATTATAAACAGTGCTGTGATAAACATTGGGGTATACGTGTCTCTTTCAATTCTGGTTTCCTCAGTGTGTATGCCCAGCAGTGGGATTGCTGGGTCATATGACAGTTCTATTTCCAGTTTTTTAAGGACTCTCCACACTGTTCTCCATAGTGGCTGTCCTGGTTTGCATTCCCACCAACAGTGTAAGAAGGTTCCCTTTTCTCCACATCCTCTCCAGCATTTATTGCTTGTAGACTTTTGGATAGCAGCCATTCTGACTGGCATGAAATGGTACCTCATTGTGGTTTTGATTTGCATTTCTCTGATAATGAGTGATGTTGAGCATCTTTTCATGTGTTTGTTAGCCATCTGTATGTCTTCTTTGGAGAAATGTCTATTTAGTTCTTTGGCCCATTTATTGATTGGGTCGTTTATTTATCTGGAATTGAGCTGCAGGAGTTGCTTGTATATTTTTGAGATTAGTTGTTTGAAACTTATTTTTAAAATAAATTAATTTATTAAAAACAGAATGGGACAATCCCATGTTTTTCACAACAGCCCATTGTTTGTTTTTACACCATTCAAAATGATGCTATTTACCTTTTAAGCACTATATTTTCAAAATAATTTATGATTTGTGTTCTAAAAGTCAAAAAAAGTTAAGGTTGACCAGTGAGCTACATATGCAGAAAAGTATGCTGAAACTCAGTTCTGAGGATTTTTTGTTATTATTGCTACCTTTTAGTTAATATGTCAACTGGACTTAAAAGATGATCTTATTTAAAATGATAATATTTCTTTATCAAAAGGTAAATGAAGAATGAAGAACTTCCTGAGTTCTGCATCAAAGATCTACTCAACAAGAAATGCTTAAGTATTTAAGTTCAATCAATCAGTGCTTTCGATTAATTAATAATTAGCCTAATAATGATTTTTATATACTGGCACTTGTGACAACTCAAAATCATTGTGATTAATAACCTATTTTCTTACTTATTTCTTACAGGCATCTATAAAAATCTTAGTTAAAAAGAGAGAGAGAGAGAGAAGGTGGGAGGGAAGGGAAGGGAAGAAAAGGGAAGAATTGCACAGAGAAATCTGGGCAATTCAAAAATTATATTTAGATGTTCTGCAGCCTAACCTGACATTAATTGTTAATAAACATTTTCTAGTCAGACTAAAATAATAAATGTAGAGAAGACATCAGTATTCATTTGTTCAAATACATCATTTTAAGATCAAGTTAAAGCTCTGCCAAATCTTTAAAGTCCCGTGATTGTCATAAAATTCTAAAATAAAGTTTGCATTAACAGGACTATTTATTATATTCTTTCTTTACATTTAGACTTTTAAAAACCCTAGTTAAAAAACTGATAATTCAAAACACAAGTGATGGCAACTTAAAGTTGTGAAACCAAATTCAGCATGAAAATCAATGAATCAAATTATTCTGAAACTTGGTCCTACTCTCAGGATTAAACTGTAATTATTGACTAAATTCACCTTCATAAGCCTATGCCACAACTAAAGAATATTCAATATAAGTTACTTCCAATGAAAAGATAGTAACTAGGAAAAAACAGTACATTCATTAATGGATTAAAAGACAGAGTTCCATGGAATATAAGAAGGGAAAAAAAAAAAAAATCAAGCTCATAGATGCAGAGAACTGACTGGTAGTTCCTAAGGGCAGGGGGTTGGGGAGTAGGCAAAATAGGTGAAAAAGGTCAAAAGGTGCAACCTTTCAGTTATTAAATATGTCATCAGTTCAGTTAGTTCAGTCGCTCAGTCGTGTCCGACTCTTTGCAACCCCATGAATCGCAGCACGCCAGGCCTCCCTGTCCATCAACAACTCCCGGAGTTCACTCTGACTCACGTCCATCAAGTCAGTGATGCCATCCAGCCATCTCATCCTCTGTCGTCTCCTTCTCCTCTTGTCCCCAATCCCTCCAAGCATCAGAGTCTTTTCCAACGAGTCAACTCTTCCCATGAGGTGGCCAAAGTACTGGAGTTTCAGCTTTAGCATCATTCCTTCCAAAGTAATCCCAGGGCTGATCTCCTTCAGAATGGACTGGTTGGATCTCCTTGCAGTCCAAGGGATTCTCAAGAGTCTTCTCCAACACCACAGTTCAAAAGCATCAATTCTTCGGCGCTCAACCTTCTTCACAGTCCAACTCTCACATCCATACATGACCACAGGAAAAACCATAGCCTTGACTAGATGAACCTTTGTTGGCAAAGTAATGTCTGCTTTTGAATATGCTATCTAGGTTGGTCATAACTTTCCTTCCAAGGAGTAAGCGTCTTTTAATTTCATGGCTGTAGTCACCATCTGTAGTGATTTTGGAGCCCAGAAAAATAAAGTCTGACACTGTTTCCACTGTTTCCCCATCTATTTCCCATGAAGTGGTGGGACCAGATGCCAGGATCTTCGTTTTCTGAATGTTGAGCTTTAAGCCAACTTTTCCACTCTCCACTTTCACTTTCATCAAGAGGCTTCTGAGTTCCTCTTCACTTTCTGCCATAAGGGTGGTGTCATCTGCATATCTGAGGTTATTGATATTTCTCCCAGAAATCTTGATTCCAGTTTGTGTTTCTTCCAGTCCAGCGTTTCTCATGATGTACTCTGCATATAAGTTAAATAAACAGGGTGACAATATACAGCCTTGACGAACTCCTTTTCCTATTTGGAACCAGTCTGTTGTTCCATGTCCAGTTCTAACTGTTGCTTCCTGACCTGCATACAAATTTCTCAAGAGGCACATCAGGTGGTCTGGTATTCCCATCTCTTGAAGAATTTTCCACAGTTTATTGTGATCCACACAGTCAAAGGCTTTGGCATAGTCAATAAAGCAGAAATAGATGTTTTTCTGGAACTCTCTTGCTTTTTCTATGATCCAGCGGATGTTGGATCAAACCTAAAGATGGCACAAAAACATCTAAGATGTTTGATGTTGACGCGTTCCTGAGAATCAAACAAAGGAACCACCTGAAAAACTTGCATATTACACTTAACGTGCTGCTACTAGTCATTTCTCTGATGAGGGAAAAAATCCAATATTCTAATGTGCTCAAAAGGTTGGATCTTTCATATACAATGTTATTAACAGAAATATAGGAAGCAAAGGGGGCAAAAATAAAAAAAAAGATAAAGAACAAAAGCTTCAGCAATCCTATTACTGAAGAAGAAAGACACTATAGAACAGTCTAGATAGAAATTCCAGGAACCATTCAATCTTCAGTACCCTTAAATGCATCCAGGTGGTAGTTACAATTATACCTTTTATCTTTAAAAGTATGTATTTAACACAAATAATGCTTTCTATATGCCAGATACTGTTTAAGTACCTTACAAATATTAGCTCATTTAATTCTAATACCAACCCATTTTGACAGGTATTTTACTTTACAGACAAGGAAACTGAAGTACAGAAAGATTAAGTAACCCTCTCAAAGGTACACATCAAACCTGGCAGTCAAGTGCCAAAGTCCATGCTCCTCACCACTGTACCACCTTGCTTCTCATAATGAGTTTCTAATTTATGAACTTTCATGGATATGAACAAAGCTTTGCACTAAAGCAAAGTACACTGACTCTACTAGCCACAAACAAATGGTCTTTTGTCAGTCAAATGCAATTACTTAGTCTCTGGGTGGTAGTGATTTAGCCTCTGCAACTGCATTATTTGTTAGATTCCTGGCAGCGATTTCAACTCTGGCTACACAATGGTTTCACCTAGACGTTTCATTTAATTGGTCTGAAGTGGGAACTGGTCATTTATTTTACTGCTCCCCAGATGAATCCACTGTGCAGTCATGGCTTAAAACCAAGGGTTTATGGAAAGACTGTAAACTCAAAAGCCTGGTGAAATAATATATAGAGCAACTGAGGCTTGGGGCAAACTGAAGAGCCAAATCTAATTCAAAAACAAAAAACTGCATGGATAAAAATTCACATTTATAAATATAATTTGACCCATGGTGCATTTTCTGTTTCTTATTACAAACATATTTATGATGAAAAGTTAATTCAAACTGTAAACACTGAATACACCCTATACAAGAGATGGAAAGAATCAAGAAAAGTTAGAATCAGTACCTGTTATTCCCTTGTGAAACAACTTTACCTAAATGCATATCACCACACAGATCCCGTTTAGTGTAAACAAAGGACTTATGGAGAATCTTCTGGGACTTAATTTTTATGTAACTGGGAATAGGAACTTCCATATAAATAGAGAAATCTCTGTATAAATGAGAATAAGTAATACTCAGATGTCCCTGTAAAGGCATGGGGTTCTAAAATAACCTGTGCAATGAGCATCAGTGATTCTACACATAAAGCACAATAAATTAGTACAGTTGACATCAGTGGTTCTCAGATGTTTAGATTTTAAAACCAGCACAAACTTCACCTCAAAAATTTAGGAAATGAGTATTGGGGTTGAAAAATTTTGTGTGTAAAGTTAGAGTATATAAATAAATACAAAGACATATACAAAATTATTATCATACCAACACACACACAGACACTTACACCACACACAATGTCCTTATTAGTTCACATTTTTTGAGAAAAAAATTTTTTTACCTATACTCCCTACTGACAATTTTAATTTAAAAAGTGGACTGATGTTAATAATGATAATATGGACCATTTCAAAAGGCTAAATTAATCTAATATACTCACTTAAGATATGACCATAAATTCATTACAAAAAATTTGTACTGAAAATTAAAATTTAAAAATTATGAATATAAAAAGATTAGATTCAAACCACATGGACATATTCTATATCAGCTTCCTTCTTTTGTGTGTGTGCCTTATCTACAAGGCAAGGTGCTAGATACTAGGGACATAAAGATAAAAAGGCAGACTCCTACTCAAGGAACTAAATTTAGTGGGAAAGACAGATAACTGACCTGGTAAGTGATAACTACCGGCTTCCCAAGTGGTTCAGTGGTAAACAATCCACCTGCCAATGCAAGGAGATGCAGGAGACGTGGGTTTGATCCCTGGGTCGGGAAGATTCCCCTGGAGGAGGAAATGGCAACCTGCTCCAGTATTCTTGCCCAGGAAATCCCATGGACAGAGGAGCCTGGTAGGCTACAGTCCATGGGGTCGCAAAAGAGTTGGACACAACTGAGCACGCACACAAGTGGTAACTACAATAAAGGAAAGGTAATGGTATCTTGGGAGCATAAAGGAGCATACTTACTTACTTATGTAAAACCAGTAAGATACTACTGGTATCTTCCAAGAGTCTATCCTCCGTTATACATTATCATCACTCCATTGGGCTGTTCATCTGCCCTCAAAACTTTAAAAGAGGGCTTCCAATCCTTTACTACCAAGAGATACATCTGAATTAAATCATTACCATTACCATATGACAAGCCAACGTGCCTAACTACTCTTTCCTCCATGCCCCCATCTCAACAAACTGGCTGGAAATGGCTACTTATATCTTTCCAGGCAAGAAATCTTGGCATCATCGACTCTTTACTTTCACTAAAACTGTTCACTCTGACTTTCAAAAAGTATTTGACTTATCCTTCTCTATTCTCATGAACACTACTTTTACTTATACTATTATTAACCTTTAAAAAATAGATTGGTGTAAGTCTCCTAGCTGATTTACTTTCATCTAGATTCCTTCCTACTTCAATCTATTGTACTTTAGCTAGGTGTTCAACTCCTTTGCCCACTGTATAATCTACAGAGTTTTAGAATAATACAGATGCCTGTGCTCCATAAAGTTCCACAGGCAATACTAATGTGGAATCAAGGTTGATACCCATATGCTTTTGAATATGCTATCTAGGTTGGTCATAACTTTCCTTCCAAGGAGTAAGCGTCTTTTAATTTCATGGCTGCAATCACCATCTGCAGTGATTTGTTGTTACATTTTTTTCCCCCAAAATCAAAGGATCTATACCAATACTGTTGGTTTTTACATTTTAAAATGTAAAAATTTCCTAAAAAGATACCTTACTACAAGGTGACTAAAAATAACAAAATCAATAGTTACTATGTGTCCCTCACTGAGTTTATCTAAGTTCCCTTTATCTTCCAGTGTTCAGTTCAATTCAGTTCAGTCGCTCAGTCGTGTCCGAATCTTTTCGACCTCATGAAGCGCAGCACTCCAGGCCTCACTGTCCATCACCACTCCCGGAGTTTACTGAGACTAACATTCATCGAGTCAGTGATGCCATCCAGCCATCTCATCCTCTGTCGTCCCCTTCTCCTCCTGCCCCCAATCCCTCCCAGCATCAGAGTCTTTTCCAATGAGTCAACTCTTCACATGAGGTGGCCAAAGTACTGGAGTTTCAGCTTTAGCATCATTCCTTCCAAAGAAATCCCAGGGCTGATCTCCTTTAGGATGGACTGGTTGGATCTCCTTGCAGTCCAAGGGACTCTCAAGAGTCTTCTCCAACACCACAGTTCAAAAGCATCAATTCTTCTGCACTCAGCTTTCTTCCCAGTCCAACTCTCACATCCATACATGACCACGGGAAAAACCATAGCCTTGACTAGACGGACCTTTGTTGGCAAAGTAATGTCTCTGCTTTTGAATATGCTATCTAGGTTGGTCATAACTTTCCTTCCAAGGAGTAAGCGTCTTTTAATTTCATGGCTGCAATCACCATCTGCAGTGATTTTGGAGCCCCAAAAATAAAGTCTGACACTGTTTTCACTGTCTCCCCATCTATTTCCCATGAAGTGACTGATTATTATATTTTTTTCATTTTTCTTTCCCTGCTAGAAATGCAGTTCAAACTCTCCTAACGCAACTAGGAGACTCTCCTTTCTGTGGACAGTTTTCAACTTACTCATTTGGTGATTGAGCAAAGATTCCATCGATAAAAAACAGTGCTTTCAGATTCTGTATCAGAATCAGAAAAGAACATGTAAAGAAAAAAAGAGTTAAACATCACTTGATTAAAAAAAAAAAAAAGTAAAACAAAGGGAATCTGTTAAAGTGTCTTGGGGTCAAAGAGTTGGTCAGTAACTTAAAGCAGTATTGAAAGCCCCCAAAGGAGAAAAAAATTAGGAAAGTGCAACTAAAAACACAGTCTGTTATTCTAATTTTAAAAGTAATTTCAAAACTTTGTTTCATGAAAAAATGCTAATAATACATTTATTCTTTCACTTTTAGACCTTTTGATTTTAGTTTAAAATTATTTCTAAATCAAAGGTTTTTCCCTTCCCCCTACAATTCTCTTGTTTTAGCTGTATGCTAAGGAAAAATCAATCACAAATGAGCAGCTTATCCTAAACTGCTGTTGCAGTATCCTTTGTCTTAAACAAGGAGAATAATTTGAATAATCAATAAGAATTGAACATCTATACTAGGCTATTTAGTAGCTGACTCTTAAAATGCTGCTCACAGCTGTTAACCTTTGTAACACATTTTCCTGACTTAGTCTACAAAATCAACCTATTCTGTGTTCTTCTTTTCTGTTTCAGTATCAGTAACCTATCCAATTTATTCTAACTACTTTTAAAATATTATCACTGCTACTAGTAACACTGATTTTTTTAAATGTAGAAAAGTATAATAAAGATCACCCATTATCCTATGTCTTGAGAAGATCATTGTTAACAGGTTAACATGCATTTTAATATTTTTCTGACTGATAACCTGCCCGGATCTATGTGACAAACTGTTTTAACCCGCTTTGGCATGCAGAAAAAGTAAATTCAGAGACAATTAAATTGATGAAAACTGCTAAAGACATTCACAAAATAGGTTAAAAAAATAAAGGTTTCCATTTATATAAACTCAATCCTTTATCTATAAATGACTGACACTAGAAACACTCCTTCTCATCTCCATTGCTAAACATTTCCTCACCATTTCCTTTCGGTAACTACTTCAGATATCAGCACTGCCTGCAACACTGACCTTTATCTCCAATTCTCACTTTACTCTTATACAAATAGGCAAAGGATCTCTAAGTGCTGACAGAGGACAGGCAGTAAAATGGAGCAGAGAGAGGAAAAGTGTTAAAAGAAAAGAGTGCGTTAAACTTAAGTGCTAGTCTTCACAATCTTATCCAGGACCCCCGACCACAAGCCTGCTCATTGCCACAACAAGCATCAGTTTGCAGAAATGCACTAGGAAAGGTGGAGAGAAACTTTTTTCTACCAACCTTATTTTCAGTATTATTCCTGCTTGATTTTCAATTCCACTATCAAAGATAAGGAAAGGGAAAACTGTATTATCCAACACTACACTCATTATCCAGGTCCCACTCCTGTCTTTTACTATCTAGTGAATGTTTTGCCTCTTCTTTCATTCTACCCCAATTTATTTTCTTCTCTGATGTCGTCACTCCAGAAGAAACCCACGCTTCACATAGCTCTAACTCAGCAAATCATACCTATTACTCCAGGGACTGCCCCATTCTCATCAATTTACATCCTTTTACCCAACACAAATTTTAGGGCTACTTCACGCTTCTCATTTTCCCTCCCACTTTAAGAACATTTGGAGACACCATTAGGCTTTGAACTGGGCGGGGGACGGGGGGGAACATTAATCTCATAAAATCTGTTAAAATCTCATAAAATATGTTTGGTGCTAATGATGAACTATCCAAATTTCAAGCAAGTTATTTTACTATTTTTTAGGACTCAGCTCACTCATGTGTAAAAACAAAGGAAGTCATTTAGATTATCACTTGAAAATCTGGCTGACAAATTTCCAAGCACCATTGACAGGGGTTCTGAAATTGTACATCTGAGGTGGAATGGAGTAATTTTCTAAAAGGTACCCATATGAGTTTACTGTTTATTCATGTTTGGGAATCACTAAAGTTCCTTCTAGTTTAACATTCAAAGATTCTATGCTGGAATTTTCACTGTATTTTCTGATAGGAATATTGTTATAAAAGGAGTACAGTTTCCATAATTATTGGTATTACAGTACAGGCATGTTACTGATTAAATAGGCCTTTGTAACCTGACACAGCACCATTTGTATTATTATTTTATAACCAGAGAAGACCTGCAAATGACACTATAATGACAGTAAGACCTCAAAGTAAAGCACTAAATTAATAAAGCACTACTTCTTTGGTATTATTATGTGAAAAATCAGACTTTTTCAGGTGGCATTTTCACAGATTTTTGTCAAATCACAAGTCTTGACCTACATGTCAGAAATAAAGATAGAAAGGGCATGCTTTTTAGGACCTTTTACTTTGCTAGTTCACTGATGGGGCTTTGTATATCATTAAAACCCAGAAAAGTCTAGATCATTGGTGGAATTCAACGAGATGCCAGTCCAGGTCCAGGTTCGATGCAGGATACTGGATGCTTGGGGCTAGTGCACTGGGACGACCCAGAGGGATGGTATGGGGAGGGAGGAGGGAGGAGGGTTCAGGATGGGGAACACATGTATACCTGTGGCGGATTCATTTTGATATTTGGCAAAACTAATACAATTATGTAAAGTTTAAAAATAAAATAAAATTTAAAAAAAAAACACCTAAAAAACAGTCTCAGTCATATGCTTACAGACTGCCAGGACTTTACCTGCCCTAAAGCAAACTGTATCATTCACTTATGAACTACATGTATCTATCCTAGCTCTGGTAACTTCCAAATACTAATTCTCATTATAAACAAGTGTTCTCTTGGTTAATATTCAGGCTTAAACACATGCTTCAACATGCGGGAACTAAGAGAGAACAAACAGCACTTGAAGACACGATGACACCTAATTTTTGAATGAATTAATAACGAATAATCAAATTATTTTAAAAAGGTAAAAATGGAAATGGAATTATATGCTATCCATTTTTTTCTTTAAAAAGAGGTACTTAAGTTTGCACAAAATACACAATAAAGTGTGTCCATTTATTTCCTCATTTTTCCAAACAACACAAGAACCTATTGAATGCCATTATGTAAGTGCATTCTCTGAATATCAAGAATGATGCAATCGTTGCTATAGTAACTACTTATTATTGAATAAATTGTGGGTTGGGGTTAAAGCATTCTTTAAAAAAACAAATTTCAATGTCTCAATATGCCTGATAAGTCTCTATTGCTAACTATTAAACAATAACTATAGGCTATTTTTTAGGATTACTATTTAAGCAGCTATTAAAAAATCGAGCCTTGAGTTGTCAAGGGGAAAAAAACTTTAAAGTTTGAAAAATGAAACACATCACCTACATTCAAAAGAACAAAAGATACTTAGTTTTACTCTTCCAGAGTAATTGAAAAGTGTTTGTAACTCAAAAGTAACATTATCTTAGCTATCTGTTCCTTCCCACTGTCATAAGTTTGCTTCTAATCCAAGCTTAACCAAGTATAAGACAACCACTAGAAGACTGCTGACTTCTCAATGTGCAATTAAGCTAAAGCCAGAAGAAACCAAGAAAATTATCCCTCGTTTTGATCTTTAGAAGAAATGTCTCCTGAGCATATGAAAAAACTGGGAATTTTCACTGTCAGTTTCTTATAAAATAGTTCTGTAAAAAAGCTTGTATTTTAAAACACCAAATATAACTGTAGATCCCAACTATAAACACTTCTCAGGCCCAAGCAAAAGCTACTATGGCTTCTCCTTTGCTCAAGATCTTCCGTAAGAGGGGTTCCCAGCGATGGCCTGTTTCGCGGGGTACCCTTTGGAGGCTTAGTCGTTACATACTATTCATATCTAAAGAATATTTTAAGAATCTGCCCCAGATCTCTTTCTCTCCCGCCTAAATAAACACTAAGATCCAGCATTTAAAGAACGGGATGGGGGGGCGGGGGGTGGCAAGGATGGAGCCCCTCCCCCTTAGGTGAAATCCAGTCAGCTAAAAGGCCTGCTGACTTCGCAGCCCTGGAAGCCAATGCGAGGAAGCTCCGGCCCGGGCTAAACCCGCAGGAATGAGGTAGTAAGGGGGTCAAACGCGGCAACAAATCAAACAGGCTGATCAAAGCGCAGGGTGGTCAACTTGCGCTTCTTCCAGTCCATCTTTCTCGAATGGATTTCTACCTGACTTCGTGTTTTAGCTTCTAGTCTCTCGTAACGATCGACCTCCACCTCCTGTGTTGAGGGTCTGGGTGCTTGTGTGTGGTGACAACAATCTCAGCACCCAGGCTGGGGACAGGGAATGGGGGAGGTGGGGACTCGGCTCCTTCACAGGCCTGGAACTCTCCTGAAGGGCCCTCGAAGAAAAGGGGGCGGGAGGAGGGCGCCTGAAGCCGAACCGAGGACTCGACCGAGAAGGGGGCGTCCTGGCCTGGGAGAGCGGCCCTGGCAGGGGCTGACGTGCAGCTCCTTCAGGTTGTAATGGTGGCCCCTTGGGGGAGGGGAGAGGTTGACAAGGGGCCGGGGGCGACGAGGCCTCCCCTTCCCCCCGCTCCGTTCGCTGTTTACCTTCCCGGTACTTCTTGCGGAGCCGCCGGTGGACGCTTTTTACCACCCCGGAGAGCTTCTCCTGCTCCAGCTTCCGCTCCTGCTCCCTAGGCGGCGGAGTGCTCGCGGGTCCGGCCCCGTGCCCGCGAGCAGCGCTTCGGCCGCCGGGCCCCGGCTCCATATCGCTGCTGCCGCCGCCGCCGCCGCCGCCCCTCGGGCCCCCGCAGACGCCCGCCTGACGGAGGAGGTGGGGAAGGAGGAGGCAGCAGCGGAGGCAGCAGCGGGAGGAGGCAGAGGAATCAGAGCGGCTGCCTAGGAGGTGGCCACTTACTCAAATGCACAAGCTGATTGGTGGACTCTGGAGGGCTGGGCGGAAACGGAAAAGGCCAAAGGCCAATAGACGGAGAGCGCTAGGCCACACCCGCTTGTTTGGGAAGGCGAGCAGCTGAAGGAGGCGGGGTTTGCAGGCTGAGGTTGCTGAGGCAGTGGGAGCTCTAGGCCCGACAGCTTCTCTCCCTTCCCCGCCGCTCCAGGGATCCTGTGCGCAGGCGCTGTGATGAGGCCACGGGAGACGCGCTGCAAGCCATGCGCTTGCGCGACTGAGTTTGCTTAGGTTGGGCATCTTTCTACCGCCCAGCTTTCTCATGTCTTCTAGCCATTTCCCCTCTTGAGAGTTACATTCTGGTGTGATGCAGTCAGGGTCCTGTATCTGAGCCTCAGCCTCACCTTGTCAGTTGTAGGTTCCCTTTATCTGCGTGGCCCTGAGAAGCGCTTAGGAGATGACTTGGGAGCACGAGAATTTTACATTTTAAGGAACCCAGGCATGGATGCTTTGGTAGGCACAGAAAGAGGTCTGGCTACCAAGTGTGTGCGTCCTGAGTTGTGCCCGGCTCCTTGCAACGCTATGGGCTGTAGCCCGTCAGGCTCCTCTGTCCATGGAATTTTCCAGGCAAGAATGCTGAAGTGGGTTGCATTTCCTACCTCAGGGGATCTTCCCGACCCAGGGATCGAACCTAAGTCTTTGGTATTGGCAGGCGTATTTTTTACCACTGTGCCACCTGGGAAGCCCAAGCACTGTTTAATTCAAGAGCCAGCAGTGAGTGATGCCTCTAGTGCTAGGGTTGGGCAGAAAAACATGGGAACTGGGGAAAGGAGAGGGGCAATAAAAAGCAATATAAGATGAAAGAGGGGAAAGGAAAGCTAGAGAATCCATAACAGATGCCCTTGAGAACGTCTGTGGTGGCCTGGGTGTCAGAGAAAGCCTGCTTTGGTCTAATTCGCATCAGAATTCGCATCAGAACTCTGAGCACTTTTAATGTTGGCATGGGTAACTTGCTGCCTTTTAAATGGTTGGGTTAATCTAGGCAGAGTGCCAAAGTGGATTTGGCAACCTGTTCTACCTCCTTCCTCTTCTCTCTTCTCATGAGAAGCTTATGGGGAATATGGTTATTGAGTTCTGTCCTAGAAAGGAGGAACACATTAGCTTTCAAGTGGTACTGAGGCTGCTGGAGTTTCAGAGATTCAACCAGCTGAGGTCCCTTAATGAATTGTGTTAGGCTATAGTGTTCCCACCCCACCCACCGCACTGCAGTTGGTTACATGATGTTTGGAAATTGTTGCAATAACAATCTGATCAGTAATTTTATAAATATAAATGAGGCCTGCATTGTGTAACCATTTTGTATGCCACCTTCTGAATAATGAGATCTTGAAAAAGGTAGCATTATACAGTCTCCAGAACATAGGAGGAGGGAGAGTGTGGAAGTGAAGGCAGAAGATTGGTGAAATTTAAGATGAAAGATATGTCCCTACCCTCAGTGAAGAAGCACATCAAACACAGATAAACTTCATAAGAACTAATTGTAGTTATGAGGAGAAATTACACAGACATGCCTAATAAAATGAGAATGCGTGCGTACTAAGTTGATTCAGTTGTGTCAGAGTCTTTGATTTGAGAACCTGGGGACCATAGCCCACCAGGCTTCTCTGTCCATGGGATTCTCCAGGCAAGAATAGTGAAGTGGGTTGTCATGCCCTTCTCCAAATAAAATGAGAATATAGGATCTTATGGAGAAGGCAGTGGCAACCCACTCCAGTACTCTTGCCTGGAAAATCCCATGGACAGAGGAGCCTGGTAGGCTGCAGTCCATGGGATCGCTAAGAGTCAGACACGACTGAAGCGACTTAGCAGCAGCAGCATGGGATCTTATTTGGAGTGGGAGGAGATTTCATTTGGGAAAAAGAGGAACTTGAGAAGACAGCATCGTTTCGCTCTTTCCATATTTTAATATTTATTGAAGGCAGAAAGAGGTGCAAATATTGGAAAGTTATAATCATAGTAAAGACAGCATCAAATTTCATTTGTACTGAATTGGCTTCCCTGGTGGATCAGACCACAAAGAATCTTCCTGCAATGCAGGAGACCCAGGTTCAATCCCTGGGTTGGTTCAATCCCTTCTCCCCTGGAGAAGGGAATGGCAACCCACTCCAATATTCTTGCCTGGAAAATTCCATGGACAGAGGAGCTTGGCGGGCTACAATTCATGGGGTTGTCAAGAGTCGGACATGAGTGAGTGACTAACACACACACAGTCATAAAGAGAGTATTAAATTTCATTTGTACTGAATTGTAGTTAAAAGAATTTTTCCCTCCATGCTACTACTAGCACATGAATTTTTGTGTGTGTATGTGCACTCAGTTGTGTCTGACTCTTTTCGACCTCACGGACTGTAGAGAGTCAGACACGACTGAGTGACTGAATTGAACTGAGTATAGGAAAATATCCTTGGCAAGAAAAATAACTTGTTTTCTTTGTTCAGTTCAGTTCAGTTGCTCAGTCATGTCGGACTCTTTGTGACCCCATGGACTGTGGCATGCCAGGCCTCCCTGTCCATCACTAATTCCTGGAGTTTACTCAAACTCATGTACATTGAATTGGTGATGCCATTCAACCATCTCATCCTCTGTCATCCCCTTCTCCTCCTGCCTTCAATCTTTCCCAGCATCAGGGTCTTTTCCAATGAGTCAGTTCTTCACATTAGGTGGCTAAAGTATTGGAGGTTCAGCTTAAACGTCAGCCCTTCCAATGAACACCCAGGACTGATCTCCTTTAGGATGGACTGGTTGGATCTCCTTGCAGTCCAAGGGACTCTCAAGAGTCTTCTCCAACGTCACAGTTCAAAAGCATGAATTCTTCGGCACTCAGCTTTCTTTACAATCCAACTGTCACATCCATACATGACTACTGGAAAAACCATAGCCTTGACTAGACGGACCTTTGTTGGCAAAGTAATGTCTCTGCTTTTGAATATGCTATCTAGGTTGGTCATAACTTTCCTTCCAAGGAGTAAGCGTCTTTAATTTCATGGCTGCAGTCACCATCTGCAGTGATTTTGGAGCCCCCCAAAATAAAGGGGGTTCTCTTGCCTTGAGAACCCAATGAACAGTATGTCTTCTTTGTAAGGAAACTAAATTCCCATAGACAATGAGAAGAGTCAACATGTAAAAATAAAGTGCATTCTATTTTCAGAATGAATTCAAAACGTATTAATGATGATGAAAAGTAAACTTGAAAAAACCACATCAAAATCTGGGTGGTGGCACTGAGCTAGCAAATATAAAGATTCTGGGCATACTTTGCAAAAGTGTACTTTTCATTGCTGCATTTATTGAGTTTTCCTGTAGGAGGGAGAAGGTTGCACAATAGAAATTAGGGTTCTTTATCGAAAGCATTAATCATTGGTATTTTTTATTCCTCTTTGACCCTCTTTATCATTAAAATCTTAAAAGCATTTAGGTTTTAATGTATAATAGAAGTATTAGTATTAAATTTATAGTTACAAAATACACAATGGTGTACAATAGTGCAAAAGACTTGTTATTATTGAAGAAAGAGATATTCCAAGCTGGGCAAATATTCAGCTCATGGCTATTTAGAAATAGAATTTTTAGCAATTCAGTTAAAATAAAGACAAGAAAAATAAAAAGCTATATTATTAAAAATATTTACATATTATTTTTATAGCTTTTACCTATTAATATAAAAATATCCATGAAGTTTAAGTACTTTTCTTCTAGTAATTCAAGCTTTCAAAATGTAGATGTATCATTAATTTGGCACATTTAGAGAAACCGTTGAAAAGCTTTTGCTTTTCATATTTCATTTCAAATTATAGAAACTTTTTTTTTGGAAAATGTATTTAATGTTTTTGATAGAAACAAACATAGCTGAGAACTGAACTGGCAAGAAAAAAATTTCAGTGGTGTATTTCCCTTCAGCATGACAGATCATTACTTTAGATTTCTTTCTATTTATTGAAAATAAAATTATTTTCTTTAAATATTTGTTTATAGTTACTGGTACAATGTCTTCCCTATAATTAACATATCTGCCAACATAAAAATCTTTAAAATAACACAGATTAACTGTCTTTCCATAGTTAATATGTAGAATGTGTTGACTAGAATTAATTACAGCAAGTGCATGCATGCTAAGTCACTTCAGTCGTGTCCGACTCTCTGCGACCCCATAGACGGCAGCCCAACAGGCTCCCACGTCTCTGGGATTCTCCAGGCAAGAACACTGGAGTGAGTTGCCATTTCCTTCTCCAACGCATGAAAGTGAAAATGAAAGTGAAGTCGCTCAGTCATGTCCGACTCTTAGCGACCCCATGAACTGCAGCCTACCGGGCTCCTCCATCCATGGGATTTTCCAGGCAAGAGTACCGGAGTGGGGTGCCATTGCCTTCTCCGAATTACAGCAAGTGGTAACCATTAACTATTGCCTCACAAATGCAACTATGAAGTTTACAATATTTTTGTGAGATACTAATTATAAAGTTCATTTCATTACCACAGCAAGGCTAATGTAGGAGGAGATTCACCTAGGAAATGGGAAGTATTCTTCCAGGTGATGGATGTTGTCCTTATAATAAGAGTAGGACTGAGAGATTTTCTGAATCTTGATTCCGCCTTTACGTTAACTACCAGAGCAAGGTGCTTGATTTTCTGAGCCTTATTTTTTCTCCTTTTAATGTAAATGAAGAGGTTGGATTAGACTAGTGTTTTTCAAGTTTTTGTGTTCACCATGACTCATAGTAAAAAATGCATCTTACATCGGGGCTTGGGATATATGTATATGTATGTACATATATCCCATATATATATATACACACACACACACACACACACATCCCAAGTCCTGATGTAAAATGTGCATATATAAATATATATTGTATATACAAATATATATTACACATATGTATATCTATATTGTACATATACATATATAGAGACACACATATATAATTAGGACAAATGTTTTATCACCAGACAATACTTACCTTCCCTAAGTGCAATCCATGGTGATATTTACAATTCTATTTTTTTTTCTTTTTTTAATTTTATTTTATTTTTAAACTTTACAATATTGTATTAGTTTTGCCAAACATCAAAATGAATCCACCACAGGTATACCCGTGCTCCCCATCCTGAACCCTCCTCCCTCCTCCCTCCTCCCTCCCCATACCCTCCCTCTGGGTTGTCCCAGTGCACCAGCCCCAAGCATCCAGTACCGTGCATCGAACCTGGACTGGCGACTCGTTTCATACATGATATTATACATGTTTCAATGCCATTCTCCCAAATCTCCCCACCCTCTCCCTCTCCCTCTCCCACAGAGTCCATAAGACTGATCTATACATCAGTGACTCTTTTGCTGTCTCGTACACAGGGTTATTGTTACCATCTTTCTAAATTCCATATATATGTGTTAGTATACTGTATTGGTGTTTTTCTTTCTGGCTTACTTCACTCTGTATAATAGGTTCCAATTGCATCCACCTCATTAGAACTGATTCAAATGTATTCTTTTTAATGGCTGAGTAATACTCCATTGTGTATATGTACCACAGCTTTCTTATCCATTCATCTGCTGATGGGCATCTAGGTTGCTTCCATGTCCTGGCTATTATAAACAGTGCTGTGATGAACATTGGGGTACACGTGTCTCTTTCAATTCTGGTTTCCTCAGTGTGTATGTCCAGCAGTGGGATTGCTGGATCATAAGGCAGTTCTACTTCCAGTTTTTTAAGGAATCTCCACACTGTTCTCCATAGTGGCTGTACTAGTTTGCATTCCCACCAACAGTGTAAGAGGGTTCCCTTTTCTCTACACCCTCTCCAGCATTTATTGCTTGTAGACTTTTGGATCGCAGCCATTCTGACTGGCATGAAATGGTACCTCATAGTGGTTTTGATTTGCATTTCTCTGATAATGAGTGATGTTGAGCATCTTTTCATGTGTTTGTTAGCCATCTGTATGTCTTCTTTGGAGAAATGTCTATTTAGTTGCTCCAAAGTTTAAAAAAAAAAAAACTTTGGAGCACACTCCATTGATTTTTATGGTGTTTTAATGAGTCATGGCTTAAAATTTAGAAAACACTGGCAATTTAAAAGATCTCTTTCAACCCCAAACCACTGTAATTCTATGACTCACATTGATTTTAAGAATGCTTTGTGAGATGTACCTTGCCATGTTGAGGCTACTCAGTGCCTTTTAAACATCATTTTTATGTCTGGGGAATTTCCACTATTATGAATGCAGGCCTAAAGCAATGACCAGACTCTGCTAATCATATTCTCTGGAATGAGCTGTCTGTTCAGAAAAGAGCAGAACAATGAAGCAGAAGCTACAGGGAAACTTTTGATTTCTTTAGGGAGACTGTGCTGGTGTGGGTCTTTTAGGATAATAGCAACTGAAGTCCTATCTTCTACTGTCCAACATTTGCTCTTTAAGCCAAAAAACAGTGAGGTGAGAGCTAACACATTAGTAGCTGACAGTGAGATCTGACCTAGGACATTAGTTGCTGGGTCTGACTTAGGTGTAGATCCAGGCTGGGTGGTCTGTAAGTCTTCCTCACTGGTCCTTCTGGAGATTGAGGGGACAACTGACATCCTTAAAGAAGTGCCTTGTCTATTTGAACAGCTGGAGTGAGCCCTGTTTTTTGTATAGAAATGTCTAGTGAGGAAACATCTCAGAAGAGAATTAGTTGACCTGAAGGCAGTTTTCACTAGCCGTCACTGTGACTTTTGGTGATCTGTTCTCTATTGGGT
This sequence comes from Bos indicus, assembly GCF_029378745.1. NCBI lineage: Eukaryota > Metazoa > Chordata > Mammalia > Artiodactyla > Bovidae > Bos > Bos indicus. Next base: position 55,804,000 of record NC_091763.1, on the reverse strand, counting down.
TCCTTACCTTCCTCTACTGCCAATGACGGTGACTTGTTCTTACTTCACAGTTGTCTGAATAAAAGAAAATCATAAACTGAAAATGTTTTGAATGGTTAAAGAATTACAAAAGCAAATAAATGTGATAGGTATCATTTGTTTTTAAGGGACTTGATAAAATTTTCCTGGATGCTGGAAACTAGATTTAGACTTTCCTTTATTGAATGTGCATCAGTCTCCCTCTAGATTTTAATAGCTTGTCACTGAATCATCTTTCATTTTTCTTGTCCTAAAGGAAAGGTCTTTAGAAAACACAGATCTCATACATAGATCTCATACACAGATCTCATACTAGATTTGAAATTACAAGATGTTATATGTCAAAGAAGGAAGCAACCACAATACATTTCCCAAAGTCAACTGTATTTCCCCATAATTTTAAAAATACAATTAGAATTTTTTTTGAAAGCCAAATCAAAAGTTCCAGCCATAAAATTTTAATAAAAATGATATTTCTAATTTACCTAGAGTTCTGAAAATTCTTTATTCTAAAACTGAACTTCAAAAATTCTTCTTTTATTCAGTAAAGATGTATTCAGCCATAGGTCAAAAGTCTCAGTATTGTTAGGATGTCAATTTTCCCTAAATTGATGTAAAGATTCAAGGAAACCCCAATCAAAATCCAAGTCATTCTTTTGGTAGAAACTGACAAGTGATTCTAAAGTTCATATGGGGGGAAAAACCCCAGCAAAAACCAGAAGGTTCAAAACAACTTTGAAAATGGAGAACAAAGTTGGAGATCTCAAGACTTAGTATATGGCCAAAATAATCAAGAGTCTGTATTGGCTTAAAGAGAAACAAACAGATCAATGAAACAGGAAAGAACATTCAGAAATAGACACATACATGTACAGATAACTGATTTTTCCACAAAGTTGCAAAGCTCACTTGGTGGAGAAAGGATAGTGTTTTTGACAAATGTTACTAGAAAAATTGGACATCCATGTGCAAAACAATGTCCTTCAATCCCTACCTCATACCATTTATAAAAATTAACTCAAAATAGAAAACAGACCTAAATATAAAACCTAACACCAAAACTTTTAGATAAAAATCTTTATGACCTTGAATTGGGCTAATAATTGGCAAAAAGTTCATGGAAAAGTACTCAATATCATTGGTCATTCAGTTCAGTTTAGTCGCTCAGTCGTGTCCAGCTCTTTGCGACCCTGTGGACTGCTGCACGCCAGGCCTCCCTGTCCATCACCAACTCCCAGAGTCTACCCAAACTCATGTCCATTGAGTCGGTGACGCCATCCAACCATCTCATCCTCTGTCGTCCCCTTCTCCACCTGCCTTCAATCTTTCTCAGTGTCAGCATCTTTTCAAATGAGTCAGCTCTTTGAATGAGGTGGCCAAAATATTGGAGTTCAGCTTTAACATCAGTCCTTCCAATGAACACCCAGGACTGATCTCCTCTAGAATGGACTGGTTGGACCTCCTTGCAGTCCAGGGGAGTCTCAAGAGTCTTCTCCAACACCACAGTTCAAAAGCATCAATTCTTTGGCACTCAGCTTCTTTATAGTCCAACTCTCACATCTATACATGACCACTGGAAAAACCATAGCCTTGACTAGACGGACCTTTGTTGGCAAAGTAATGTCTCTGCTTTTTAATATGCTATCTAGGTTGGTTATAATTTTCCTTCTAAAGAGTAAGTGTCTTTTAATTTCATGGCTGCAGTCACCATCTGCAGTGATTATGCAGCCCCCCAAAATAAAGTCAGCCCCTGTTTCCACTGTTTCCCCATCTATTTGCCATGAAGTGATGGGACCAGATGCCGTGATCTTAGTTTTCTGAATGTTGAGCTTTAAGCCAACTTTTTCACTCTCCTCTTTCTTTTTCCTCAAGATGATGTTTAGTTCTTCTTCACTTTCTGCCATAAGGGTGGTGTCATCTGCATATCTGAGGTTATTGATATTTCTCCCAGCAATCTTGATTGGTCATCAGGGGAAAGCAAATTAAAATCAGAGAGCTACCACTACACATCAATGCTAATGACTAAATTTTATAAGTTTGCCCATGCCAATTTTTGGCTTGAACATAGAGGAAGGAGAATTCTCACACAATGCAGGTGCAAATGTTAAATGATGTGATTACTTTTGGAAATGGTTTGACACTCTCTGTGACTCAGACAGTAAAACGTCTGCTTACAGTACAGGAAACCCGGGTTCGATTCCTGAGTCGGGAGGATCCCCTGGAGAAGGAAATAGTAACCCCCTCCAGTACACTTGCTTGGAAAATCCTGTAGACGGAGGATCCTGGTAGGCTACAGTCCACGGGGTTGCAAAGAGTAGGGCACAACTGAGCGATATAACTTGGGGCTTCCCTAGTGGCTCAGACAGTAAAGCATCTGTCTGCAATTCAGGAGACCCAGGTTTGATCCCTGGGTTGGGAAGATCCCCTGGAGAAGGAAATGGCATCCCACTCTAGTAATCTTGCCTGGAAAATCTGATGGACCGTGGAGCCTGGTAGGCTACCGTCCATGGGGTCGCAAAGAGTCGGACATGACTGAGCAACTTCACTTTAAAAAACTATACATACACCTACCATATGATCCAGCCATACCACTCCTAAGTATTTACCCAAGAGAAATGAAAGCATATATCTTTATAAAGACATACATGAATGTTCACAGAAGGTTAATGTGCAAGAGTCCCAAATGAAACAAATGTCTCTCAACAGATGAATGGATAAACAAGCTATGATTTAGCCATACAATAGAATACTAGTCAGCAGTAACAAGAAATAACTATTGATTCACACAGCACAAATTAATCTCAAAATAATTAAGCTGAGTGAAAGAAGCTAGAGAGAAAACAAAACATACTTTATGGTTTCACTTACATAGGAATCTAGAAAATGCAAACTAATCCATAGTGACAGAAAGTGGATCAGTAGTCATGATAGGAGGGATTAAAAGGGAGCATAAAGAAACTTTTGAGGATAATGGATATGTTTATTATCCTGATTTTGGTGATAGTTTTATGAGTCTATACAGATGTAAACATTTATCACACTATACACTTTAAATGTATGTTCTCTATTGTATATTCTGTTAAAAATAATATGAAAGTGAAAGTGAAGTCGCTCAGTCGTGTCCGACTCTTTGCGACCCCATGGACACCAGGCTCCTCCGTCCATGGGATTTTCTGGGCAAGAGCACTGGAGTGGGTTGCCATTTCCTTCTCCGGAGAATCTTCCCGACCCAGGGATCGAACCCACGTCTCCCGCATTGTAGACAGATGCTTTATCGTCTGAGCCACCTATACGTGGCACCTATTATATGCCAGACATTCTGCTAGATATTGTGTCTTCAGTTGCAAAAAAAGAGAGATTGTATTTTCATAAAGTTTGCAGTTACTAGTTAGAGGATGCAAACCAGTGGAATTCTTATTTATGTGCTATTTATAAAATAAAGCAAGTGTAAATTTGATACAAACTAGTTATGTTGCTGCCTAGATAAATTTAGTGTAAAAATAGAAAGGGCTTGGCATATCCATTAAATGAGAAGATATATAAAATTGAAAGAGATATCAAATAATTCTTGAATATGTCTCTTAACAGTGCCCATGACTTTAAGATAGAAAATGACAGGCAGCATTTTAAATTCATGATTTGGATTAATTCCTAGAAGTCAATGGTGATAGAGACTGGATTTTTCTGTTGAATTAAAATATGCGCTAGTTAATTTTAGAATATGTTTTCCTAAATGGAAAAAAAAAAAATTCCCATTAAAGTATCAGTCTAGTTAAAGATAACTAGTGGCAGACTAGTTGAAGAGAAGTATGATACATTTTTGTTTTACCCTTTCGTTCACTTTACATGTTTTAGGAAAAGCATTGATGGGGTAAATCTTTTGTTTGTTAATTATTTTAAAATATTTATCTAAGTTGATTTTAGCCTATAAAAAATTGTCATTTGAGGTTTATAAAACAGTCATAGTAATTAACTTCGCTCAATTGAAAAAAAAACCTATAGTCAGTGACATAGCACTTTGAAGTAGAGAAATTAAGCAAAGAAAAATTGTGACCTAGATAATCTAAAGCAATATAGTTTAAATTGGACGCTTGGGGCTTTTATATGGTGATTTTATACTTCTCCTTTTCTTTCTTATTACGTTTCCACTCTACATCCTTTCCAGCCTTTGCATCTTAAAGATATTCCTAATTCCTATCTTCCTTTATTAAAAGATAAATACCATTAGAAGGAACATTTTGACCTTTTTAAAAAACAAATTAACCAGTCATCATATGATATGGATTTTGAGGATAAAGACTAAATGCTATGTGATGGAGAAGACAAAGATGGGAAAGTGAATAATAGTAAAGCCATTTTGCTTGTTATAATTTTAACTCATAACAAGAAAAGAGGTGGTGGTTCATTCTAAAATTTAATGATTGAGTATTGAGTATTAATAAATTTTTGCTCAAAATTCCAAAATTTAGGCAGGGCTGAGGGATGGTATCAAGCAGATAGCTCAACTACTGGGAGAAAACCTACTTCCAAGATGACCTCACACATGTTCCTGGCAAATTGGTGCTGTTTCACCTGGGGCTTCTCACAGCATCATAGGTTCAGGGTGCAAACGTGTGTGCTAAGTCACTTCAGTCATGTTTGTGATCCTATGGACTATAGCTTGCCAGGCTCCTCTGTCTATGGGATTTTCCAGGCAAGAATACTGGAGTGGGTTGCCATTCCCTCCTCCAAGGGATCTTTCTAACTTAGGGATAGACCCACGACTCTTATGTCTCCTGCATTGGCAGGCGGGTTCTTTACCACTAGCCCCACTGGGAAGCCCCAGACTCAGGGTAGTTAGACTTATTTCTTGGTTGCTACTTCCTCTAGAGCATAAAAGACACTTCCAGGCCTTCTTCAGGGTTGATTGGTCTAACATAATCTTGAGTAGTTCTACATCTCCTCTGGATCATTGTTTAAGCTAACTTCTCTGCCTATAAGGCCTTCCCCATGCCTTTTTGCTAACCTATGTCTTATACTGCCTCCCATATCTTACACAAGAAGCACTCTCCTTTATGAAACCTTTTCTAATTATTTCATATTGGTATGGTAAACCTTTCCTTTTGAAACCTGGTAGCTCTTATAATCTGTAATATTCATTTGTCATTGAAAATATACTGTCTTATATTATTATTTTCTTTCCTATGGATAACATATTCTTTCTCCTCAACACACTGGATAGTTCTTGAAAACAAACCAAGGTCTGTATCTCTATATCACAGTGCCCACCATATAATATATACTAAATAATGATTTGATAGCAAGGGCAGCTGAATCCTGGGGCATCTTAGTTCTTAGTTCTTTCTAGGAGAGATTATACTGCTCAAAGTGATGTAGTATACATAGATGAACTTACATAGATGCTGTGTAAAAAATTCTATTTGATGAGATGTTTACTTGTACTACTAAAGAATATTTTTAATTATTAGATATAATGGGCTTGGATCATTTATTTTATTACATTTTTTTTCTATCTTTCTTTTTTCACTTCATGTCTCTTGGTCTTTCTCACTGATCCAAAGAACCAACGGTTATTAGGATGTTCAGCATCAGTGAAATAAGCCTAGAAAATGCAAATATAAAACTAGTTAGCCTGCAAATAATGAGGAGAAATGTTTACTAACCCAATTGTCTTCAACTAGACAGAGGAATATTAATAGGATACCTTTTCTGAACCACAGGCAAAGGTACCATCAGGCAGAGCTGTACTGGTTTTGTCCTCTAGTAGGAGAAGGCAATGGCACCCCACTCCAGTACTCTTGCCTGGAGAATCCCATGGACGGAGGAGCCTGGTAGGCTGTAGTCCATGGGGTCACTAAGAGTCGGACACGACTGAGCGACTTCAGTTTCACTTTTCACTTTCATGCACTGGAGAAGGAAATGGCAACCCACAGTATTCTTGCCTGGAGAATCCCAGGGACAGAGGAGCCTGTTGGGCTGCTGTCTATGGGGTCGCACAGAGTCGGACACAACTGACGCGACTTAGCCGCAGCAGCAGCAGCAGCAGTAGTAGTGAAGTCGCTCAGTCGTGTCCAACTCTGCGACCCCATGGACTGTAGCCTGTAGACTGTAATCAGGCTTCTCCATCGATGGGATTTTCCAGGCAAGAATACTGGAGTGGCAAAAATACTTCCTTCTCCAGGAAATCTTCCCGACCCAGGGAGCGAACCCCGGTCTCCCTCATTGTAGGCAGACACTTAACCGTCTGTCCTCTACTACTCCATATGTTTGTAACTGTTATGACTTGGAGAGTAAAAAATGTACTGTTACGATAAGGAAGGAAAACCAGTGAATATAAGAACTTGACAAAGAATAAGTTGGATCTATAAAACAATGAATTCAATCCAAAAAATGTCTTGGCTTATAGATGTGTCAGCATCTTCAAAAGTAGTTTCTTTACAGGACACTGCAGTGATTTCAGTTTGAAGAAGTTTCTGAACCTTTAACTCAAAGTAATGAGCCAGTTAATAGGAGACTGGGTTTTGTGTAGGAAGCAATTACCCCGATTGATAGGAAACTTGAGAAAATGAGCACAAGCTTTAATGAGATCGACAAAAAGGTCATGTGTCTGAGAGCTGAGATGGAGTAAAAAAGAATGATGATGGGAGAAATCATTAAAGAGGATGGCATGAAAACCAGTAAAAATAAAGATGAGATATAATATCATTGGATCTACCTCTCTAAAAGGCCACAGAATTAATTTATTTAAAGATAAAGTGATCTCTAGAAATTTGGGAGAAAGGAGTTCATGGTTCAATTGTACCTTTGTCAATTATTTAGTTTTCATTCAACCCAGTATAGTGATAAAATAAGTATTAATAGAATAAATCATTCTATACTGATATATATTCTAGTTTATAGATGACTTTTGGAAAGAGCAGGTCATAAGCACTGCTTCCACTTCCTCTTCTCTCAGTCACTTCTCAACCCACTGCAATCTGGATTCCACCCCCACCAGTCTACTGAAATTGCTCTGAGAGAGGTTAGCAGTCATGTGATCGCCAAATACATTAGCCTCTTTTCAGCTCACAGCCTATTTCTCCTTCCAGCAGAATTTGACGTTGTTGATCATTTTTCTTTCCTGTAAAGCTCTTTCTTGACGTCTCAGACACAGTTATGTCTTATTTTTTTCCGTTATGTTTCTGCCTCCTCTTTCTTTTTCTCCTAGTTTCATCTCTTCTGCTGGAGTTTTCCAAAGGAACCGCTATCTTTTCTCACTTTACATGATCTTCCTGAGTGATATCATGCAGTTCTGGTGTTTCAAATATTGTCTTTGTATCTCTCAAATACTGATTTTTCAACACTTTCTTGAATTTTGGATGTATCATTGGATTAACTATAACTCTTCAGGTTTCATATCACCCTTTCAAAACCTGTTTTTTGTTGTTGTTATTGTTTGACTTTTGTTTGTTTGTTTGTTTTTTTGTCTCAGTTATCAGCAATCATATTTACCCTATTGTTCAAGCTAGAAATCTTGGAGTAATCTTTTATTTTTCACCTTTCCTCACTACTTATATTAAAGTTTGATCCATTCTGCCTCTTAAGGTTCCATACATGCCTTTCCATTGCTACTATTGCTATCCCAAGTCAGATTCATTTTATTTTTTTGCTTGGCATTTTTCTTGGTATTTTCTTAACTGGACTTACCTCTGAATCTAACTTGTCTCTGTTTCTATATATTCTTTATATTGCTGCCAGAGTTATCTTTTTAAATGATGGGTTTGATCATATTACTTCAATATTAAAAAAATCTTCACATATCTTGATGACTTGAGGGCTGCCTACTTAACTTCTAAAAACATTATCTTATATGAGCTCAGCTATTGATCCACAAGAATGGGCTGTGAGAAACTATATTTATTGAATGACACCCCATACTTTAGCCATAGTTGACTGAAACAGGAGGAGTAGATACCTGCACTGGCTCAATCTCTCTCCCTCCTGTAAAAAGGTTGTACTTATGAGCAATGGAGTCACCATGCTCTAATATGTAAAATGGAGAAGAAAGAAACTAGGAAAGAAAAGGAGAAATGAGTGATGATATACATGCTAAATTTCAGCCCTTCCCGGGCTGTTACTGCTTTTCCACTCTTGAATTCTGTAAGATATTTGTATCTTTATTTTTACAACCCCTTTCATTATAGACATCACCCAAGTGTATATCTGTTATTTGCAACTCAAAGAGTCTTAATAATTATGATTGTCAACAAATTAAGTTCTAATTCTTTGGCAGGCATGCAGTACTCTCCAAAAACTAGCTTTCAAGTTTCATCTCTTTTCACTGCCTCCACTCTCCATTATAGCCTCAGAAGATAATACAACATTGGTTCAATCTTATGTCTCCATGGGATTGTCCTCTTCCTTTTCCAAGTATACTTCCTTCTCAGAGGGACAGATATTCATTGCTCTTTCTAGTTTTCTTTTTTGTTGTTGATTTGTTTCGCTTTACCATACTGCAATCTCTACTCTCCTCACTCCCTTCCTTGTCCAACTTAGATTCCACAGGCCATAATTCTCTCAAGGATTTCCTCAATTACCATGTTCCCTTCTCAGACTTCCCCTTTAATACTCCCTCTTTCTCTGAACCATCAATCTCTTTGTCTGAACTAGGACATCCCCATCACCATACAAATATGCTCTCATATCTCCTCTTGATTCAATATTTTCTTCCAACTTTCATTCCATTTTTATGCTTCCCTTCAAAACTAAACTTCTTGAAAATGTTATCTACTCCTGTTTCTTTTATTGCCTTAGCTAGTTAGTGTTAGTCACTTAGTCATATCTAACTCCTTGGGACCCTGTGGACTGTAGCCCACTGGGCTCCCCTCTCCATGGGATTTCCCAGGCAAGAATACCAGAATGCGCAGCCATTCCCTTCTCCTGGGGATCTTCCCAACGCAGATATTGAACCCGGGTCTCCTGCATTGCAGGCAGATTCTTTACCATCTGAGCCAGGGGAAGCCCCTTCCCTAGCTAGGCTACCAGGGAAGCCCCTTCATTACCTCACTTCCTATTTACTCTTCAGGGCTTCCCTGGTGGCACAGTGATAAGGAATCCACCTGCCAAGGCAGGAGACACAGAGATGCAGGTTTGATCCCTGGGTTGGGAAGATCCCCTGGAGTAGGAAATGGCAACCCATTCCAGTATTCTTGCCTGGAAAATTCAGTGGACAGAGAGGAGCCTAGTGGGCAACAGTCCATGTGGTCACACACAACTGAGCACAACACCTCTTTCATCTGAATTTTGTTTCAAAAGTTCTACTGAAATTGCTTTAGTCAAGATCACCAACAACTTTTGTTTTATAATATCCAGTGGATAGTTCTCTGCCCTTAGCCCCATTGAACATTTTTAATCACTTCTTCCTTCTTGAAATACTCCCCTCTTTTAGGTAGAATTTTAGATTCTGAGATCCCTCATGCTGTAGAACTCTCTGTTCCCTCTCTAGTTATTCCTTATTCCCCCTGGGTTCCTTTTCTACCTAAGCTTTAAATGTTGGAGTTGATCTATTCTTCCCTATCTATATAGTTATTTCCTCAATCCTCCCATTCTTGTAAATCTGAAACCTTTGGTCATTACTGATTCTTCCTTTTGCTTGCTCACTTTTTAATTTATCACCAACTCCTGTCAAACCTCTCTTCAGATATATTCATAGCAGCTCACTTTTATCCATCTGCCCTGAAACCTCTCTAATTCACTGCCCTTATAATTTCTCACCTGGACTTATGTAAAAACTTCCTAACTAATCTTCAAGAAGCCTCTATTTTTGTCCACCTTCCAATCTATTTTACATTTGGAAAAAGAAATTCTTTTCATCTTTTAAACATATAAGTTATATCATGCCATTTATTGTTTAAAACCATTTTATAGATTCATATTGCCCTTAGAATAAAATTCAAACTTTCTACCATGACCTACCAGGCTGTGAATTTAATAACAACATCTATTATTTCACTTTTAACTTGTTCTACTTTCCATTTATGCTCTAGCCATTGGATTCTTTCAGGCCCTCGAACATGTCAAACTCTTTCCAACCTCAAGTATTTTGAACATATTTCCTCTGCTAGAAATTCTCTATGCATTTTGAATTTTTGGCTTCTTCTCATCATTAAAGCTTCTCCCTAGAAAAGTATTTCCTGACCATCAAGTATAAAACAGTGCCTTTTACCTGACCAAATTCCCTATTGCAGCATCATTATCATTTTCTTCATGATATTTATCACCAAGTATATATTTCCCCCTGTTTATTATCTTTCTCTTCCAGTAAATGGGAAGAGAATTATCATATTTGCTTGTTTGCCACAGCATATCCTGGCACATATATTCATGGCACATAGTAAGTGCTTAACCAGTATATTGAATTAATGAATAAATGGATGAACATTATTGTGCTAGACTTTCTCTTTACCACTAATCCCAAAAGGCTGGGAATTTCTCAAATGCAGGACCGTGCCTTATTCACATTTGTATACTGTACTCTGAGCATAATTCCTGACACATAGGAAATGCTCAGTAAATGCTTAGTAATTTTTAGCTAAAATGAGTACAAATCACCAGATAATTTTTAATAAAATAACTGCTTTCCATTTCTGTGCTCTATATCATCTAGAAGAATCCTGCCATTAAGAAAAATACCGATTGTCCTTGGTTTATAATAACTAGTGTATCCTTCATCCGTACATCAAATATTGAGAGCATAATAGTGCCAGGCACTGTTCTAAGATCTGGGGATATAAGAATAAAAAAAAAAAAGAAAGAAAAAAACAAAAAACAACTTTTCCCTCATGAAGTTTTTATTTCAATGAGAATAATAACTCAAGGATTCTGCTTCAATTAGTGAGTCTTAAGCCTTGGTATTTAGTATTTTAAATTAGTATTCTAATGTACAGCAGGAGTTAAGAACCATTGCTTTAGGATGAATACTCCTTATCGCTTTTTTCCCCCCACTGACCATATACCTCTAGTGGCATTTTTTTCTATCAGAAAAAATTGACACATTACTTTCAATGTGTCAATATTTGCTTTTTTTTTTTTACTACTTGCTTTTTAACTTAAAGTATTTCAGGATAAAACAAATATGCAAGATAAAGCACCATATTTTAATGAATTATTCTCCTTAGCTAGACACAGAATCCACTCTAGAGGAGTGGAATGATTTGAATCTCTCCCACTTAGAATGTAAATTTGAATCATGAAGGCAAAAAGAATCTGAACAAGGAACAGAAAATATCTGGAGTTTCCTTTTCCTAAGTAAGCATCGTTTTGTAAGACTGGAAAATTTCTTGTTCCTTTTTTTCCCCTCATTGCTTTCTATATTTACTATTTCTATTTATTGCATGGAAAACTATATTCAGTGATAATTATTCATAGACGATAATTAGATGCAACAGGTCCATGTTCTCTATTGGTGTTGAGGACTTTAAATTTTGCAAGTGAACATGTAGTCTCCAGATACTTTCTGACACCCATTTTTATTGAGAAAAATATACATACACTTTGGTGAGTTACAGTAGATGGATGCAGCCATGTAAACATCAATTCAAATAAAGTACAGAATGTTTTCATCATTCTAAGAAATTACATTGTGCCCCTTCCAGTCAGTCTTCACTTCCCATATACAACTGATGTCTGAATGTACTCACATTCCTTTGATGTGTCATTTTAGGAATATTTTTCCTGTTCCTTCAGCTTCTTATAAAAGGAATCATACTGTAAATGTACCTTTGTGTCTGGCTTCTTTCAAATCAAGCCTCTACAAATTCATGCATATAAGCCAGTTACTTAACTGTCTAGTTACACAAAAATTAACAGTTCTCAGAGAAATACAGTGAAATCTAGAGTCTTTACAATGTATCACCCACAATATCCAGTGTGCAATCAAAAAGGAATAGACACACCAAGAAACAAAGGGTATAATCCCTAGTCAAATGAAAAAAGAATCAATAGAAAGAGATCCCAAGTTGATCTGGACATTAAAATTAGCTTTCAAGTACTTTAAAGAAATAATTATGAAGATGCTCGTGGTTTAGGAAACAGATAATCAAAATGAGTGAATGGATAAGCAAATCTCAGCAGAGAAGTGAAATGATATAAAAGAACCAAATGGAAATTCTATAACTAAAAAGTACCAGAAGCATATGAAAAGTGATCAATTTCATTAGTCATCAGGAAAATGCAAATTAAAAACACAATGAAATAACATTCATATCCCCAAATTGCTAAAATTTAAAAGATGACAACCAAATGTCAACAAGAATATAGACCATCCTTTTGGAATATTACTGGTGGGAGTGTTAAATGATAGAGCCACTTTGAAAAAAGTTTTGGCAGCTTCTTATAAAGTAAAATATACACATCCTGTGACTTAGTATTTCTATTTCTAAGTAATTAATCAAGAGAATGGAAATATAATTAACCAAGTGAATGGAAACATATCCATACAAATGCTTACAAACACATATATTAATAGCAGAAACAATTCAAATGGCCAACAAGAGTTTAATAAACTAATTATGATCTGTTTATACAACGGAATACTACTAAGCAATAGGAAAAATGTATCAAAGTGTATTTCCTCTAGATTGTGTTGTAATGCCTCTGTATTATTCTTCTGGGGGTAAAGGATAAAAGTCACAATATGAGAATACTGAGAGGTTTCTTCCAGCTGAGAATAAACTTCCTGTGATTGTCACAATTAATAGGTGTCTCATGCCAATTATTGCTAGCTTGACCTTAAGTAGAGAGATCAATATTTTGAGGGATTTCCAATGGATACCAGATATTAAAAACTAAATCATGTTCCTACAAAATTCTTAGGTTAAAAGCTTAACCCTCGGGGCCTTTCCTGGTGGTCCAGTGGTTAAGACTCTGAGCTCCCACTGCAGAGGGCACAGGTTCAGGGACATAAGATCCCACAAACCACACGGTGTGGCCCAAAAGAAAAAAAAGCCTAACCCTCCGTGTGATTGTACTTAGAGATACGGCCTTTAAAGAGTAGTTATGAGTAAGAGGTCACAAGGGTGAGACTCTAGTCCAGCAGGACTGTGTCTTTACAGGAAGAGACACCACAGCTCGTTCACTCTCCCTGTAGACACATGCCCAGAGGAAAGGCCATGTGAGGATACGTGGAGAAGGTGAGTTTCAGCAAGTCAAACAAAGAGGTCTAACCAGAAATCAAAAGTTGCCAGTGCCTTCCTCCTGGACTTCTGTGAGAAAATGAATTGTTTAAGGCACCAGTGTGGTACTTTGTTATGGTAGCCCAGGAGGCCTGATACATCAAGACTGAAAACTTCTTGACTATTCATTATTAAACTCATGATGTTAACTACTAGGGTTTCTAACTAAAAGCTATTTAGATTTCTCTGACCAGGTAATACTATCATTTTTCTTAAGTTTTCTTGTCCTCTCCCTGTTCTTTTTATTCTTAAATAATTCATATTCACAAATAAGAAGATAGGATCTGATTCTTTAGAACTCTTGAATGATTCTGAAATTCTCTAGAAACACGAACTGACAGTGAAATGCGATATCTCACTGTATTTCAAAATGTGGCATCAAACCTACTTTAGATTCATATAGTGTCTGTGTGCCACTCAAGATTATCTTCAGAGGTAGGTATCACTGAAATCCAAACATTACAGAATAAAGAATCTTTTAACCATCATTTCTGTGTGTACTCTTGACAAAGGGAGGGGGATTTTTAGTTTTTCCTGTTTAGTTCACTTTCCTATACTGCTAGTATCGTTTAGCAAAATAAATATTTTATCATAAGAATCTATAACCCAATACTATAATTGATTTTATATAATTTTATAATAGTAATATATGATGTTTTGCTTACTGTTTGCGTCTGCTCTGGGCTCAGTTGCTCAGTTGTGTCTGACTCTTTGCAATCCCACTGACTATAGCCTGCCAGTTCCTCTGTCCATGGGATTATCCAGGCAAAAATACTGGAGGGAGTTGCCATTTCCTCCTTGAGGGGATCTTCTTGACCCAGGGATCAAACCCACATCCCTGTAGTTTCCATGTTGACAGGTGGATTCTTTACTGCTGAGCCACCTGGGAACCCCTGAGTGTTCCAGTATTTGGGATAATGCTGACTTATTGTCAGTTTTTTTTCCCAGTTCTAACTACACAAAGGAAATAGTTCAAAAATCTAAGGGAAATGAGAAATTATGTGTATTAGTTGCAACTTCATAGAATGTCCACCTTATTTCATCTTTAAAATTCTGAATACTTTACAGCAACCATTAGGTTGTTAGGCTTACCATAATGTCTCTCATCTCACATGTGTTATAATCTTATAATTAGAGAATATCACTTCATTCCTCTGTAGACCTGCCACCATAATGGGAAAATCTCATAATTACATCTTTATGGAGCTTTTGCAAATGAATGTTTATTAAAAACCTGACTTTAGTAAAGCAGCACATAAGGAGAGATGCATTTGCTGCGTAACAAATTGTTGGACCATATTATTATCTGATTATATTAACATGATATATCATGGTATAGACATTGAAGTGGCTATTTTAATTTCCTAATTACATCTTAGGGTATATAGTTTAGCATCCCTGTTATACAGATGAGGAAAGTTCACAGAAGCTGTTCACAGAAAGTTCTTAAAGAAGTGAAAGAAATTATTTTAAAATTGACATCTTTCATTTCCCCACATATGAATTCAGTTGATAGTCATTTCTCCAAGTGTATCATGTCTCATGCATGTAGAAACACAGAGTTTTCTGTTTGCAAATGTTAAATGTTTATTTCTGGTACTTGAAGATGATAAAGACTACACTATGAGAATGGGAGATGGGATTGCATTGACAGTGCAGATTACATAGCAAAAATAGCAGAGTTTTTTTTAGAGAGGGGTACTGAAAAGCTAAACAGAAAGCATGATACAATAAAACAAGAAAATTTGTTGTTTTAATTTTTTAACTTTTTAAAATTTAGTATTTTTTTTAATTTTACAATTTAAAATTTTTTAAAAAATTAATCAGCTAAATTTTTAAAAAATTAAAAAGCAATAAATTAAAAAAAATTAATCAGCAATACATTAAAAAATTAATCAGCAATACTTAACAATATATAGACATTTCTAAGTTATTGTATATGTTAACACATTAAGTTATTTTGCACCTTGAAAGGCTCTAGAAGATGTTAGATTTTGTACATAATTTGGTAGATGTAAAACCCTTGTTTTTTCTGGGTGGTGGTTTAGTCGCTAAGTCGTGTCAAACTCTTGTGGTCTCATGGACTGTAGCCCGCCAGGCTCCTCTGTCCATGGGATTCTTCTGGACAGCATACCCTATATTGGGCTTCCTAGGTGGCGCTAGCGGTAAAGAACCCGCCTGCCAATGCAGGAGACAAATGTGGGTTCGATCTCTGGGTGGGGAGGATCCCCTGGAGAAGGGTATGGCAATCCACTCCAGTATTCTTGCCTGAATAACCCTGGGAACAGAGGAGCCTAGTGAGCCACAGTCCATAGGGTCGCAGAGTTGGACGGACTGAAGTGATTTAGCACGCATCCATAACCTATATTATCACCATCATTTCTGATGCTATGGAGTCAGTCATATGGATACCATTCAGGTTCTTTGCCGGTTATCAGAAGGCATGAATATAACTGAAAAATTACCTTCAGAATGGAAGAACCTATATTGCAGTCTCATTTGTTTATTAACCTATTTGTTCATCCTTTTTCAATTAATGTAAAGCTGAAAAAAAGGACAGGGAAAGAAATAGACAGTTTTAGGGTTAGAAGCAAAATTATTATACGATGAACAGAACATGAAAAGGATGCTTCGGGAGTGGCTCAATCAGAGCAAGATCTTTCGGGTTCCTAACTTTATGTGATAACTCCAAAGAAAGCAAAGAAAATAAGACTATGGCTCTCTCCACCTCCTATAATCCCACATGCCTTAGCGCAACTGCACCAGAACCATTGAGGCTGTTCTCTAGAAGTGGGGAGCCGCTACTAATGAGCCAACGTGCCAACTACTGGAAGCCAGCGTGGCATAGAGCCTGTGCTCTGCGACTGGAGAATCAGCAGTGAGAAGCCTGTGCACCACAACTAGAGAGGAGCCTCTGCTTGCTGCAACTAGAGGAAGTCCATGCAGCAGTGAAGACCCGGCACAGCCAAAAGTAAATGAATAAAGTTATTTTTTAAAAAACAGAACAGAGTATAAAAGAGATAGTATTTTTGTTGCTGTTGTTAAAAATGTCAGAAAATTAATGTTGCTATTCCTTAGGGTATATTTCTAGATGTAAACAATAAAGCTTGAAATTTTGATATAGATTTTATTTCAATTTCACCATATTTCCGTTCCTGAAATGTTGGCTCTTAGTGATTCAAACAATTGAAAAAGGAACGGCTGTGTTATCCTTGGGGAGATGGCCTAAGGGAGTAAGGAAATTTGGGTTCTGAATAATTCAACTTTGATACTAACTTGCTGAATAACTGAGAAACTTGCTAAACCTCTCTGGGAACACAGTTTACCTCTAAATAAGGGTATTGAACTAGATATCTCTGCAGTCTTTTGCAGATTTTATTTCTAATGGTTGTTAGACCTCTGTTTTCATGGCAAGGTATGGAATCAATTATTTCTAGATGAAAACATTAAATTTATTTTGTGAAGAGACCTAGAGAAGGATGATATGAGGCAGAAGCAAGTCTGATTATAATTTTGAATTAATAATGCTGGAGTGATTAAGTACTATCAAGTACACAGAAGATTTAGATTTGCAAAGGCAAGGTATTCAAATTTTTGTGAACTAGTCTACAGACTACATTAGATTAAAAAAAATAATTTTTTAACAGACCTAAAAGAAATTCCAAGAGTTAATTAATAAATGTACAATGGATAAGATAATTTATTAATAGATGGTTGTATGGGGATTAAGAAGTGACACATACCTATAAAGTTAGCAAGAAAATAAACTGCCCAAATGTTCAGCTATTATTTCAGATAGTTCAGGTTGCTTGGCAATGCTGCTGCTGCTGCTGCTGCTAAGTCACTTCAGTCGTGTCCGACTCTGTGTGACCCCATAGACAGCAGCCCACCAGGCTCCCCCGGTCACCCTGCTTATTTAACTTATATGGAGAGTACATCATGAGAAATGCTGGGCTGGAAGAAGCACAAGCTGGAATCAAGATTGCCCGGAGAAATATCAATAACCTCAGATATGCAGATGACACCACCCTTATGGCAGAAAGTGAAGAGGAACTCAAAAGCCTCTTGATGAAAGTAAAAGTGGAGACTGAAAAAGTTGGCTTAAAGCTCAACATTCAGAAAACGAAGATCATGGCATCTGGTCCCATCACTTCATAGGAAATAGATGGGGAAACAGTGGAAACAGTGTCAGACTTTATTGTTTTGGGCTCCAAAATCACTGCAGATGGTGACTGCAGCCATGAAATTAAAAGACACTTACTCCTTGGAAGAAAAGTTATGACCAACCTAGATAGCATATTGAAAAGTAGAGACATTACTTTGCCAACAAAGGTTCGTCTAGTCAAGGTTATGGTTTTTCCTGTGGTCATGTATGGATGTGAGAGTTGGACTGTGAAGAAAGCTGAGCACCAAAGAATTGATGCTTTTGAACTGTGGTGTTGGAGAAGGCTCTTGAGAGTCCCTTGAACTGCGAGGAGATCCAACCAGTCCATTCTGAAGGAGATCAGCCCTCGGATTTCTTTAGAAGGAATGATGCTAAAGCTGAAACTCCAGTACTTTGGCCACCTCATGGGAAGAGCTGACTCATTGGAAAAGACTCAGATGCTGGGAGGGATTGGGGGCAGGAGGAGAAGGGGACGACAGAGGATGAGACGACTGGATGGCATCACTGACTCGATGGATGTGAGTCTGAGTGAACTCCGGGAGTTGGTGATGGACAGGGAAGCCTGGTGTGATGGGATTCGTGGGGTCACAAAGAGTTGGACACGACTGAGCGACTGAACTGAACTGAACTGACCTAAGGAAATTTGGCCATACATAATAATTAAGTTTTGGTATAGATAAGTAAGGTGAGACTATAGGTCTTTTCCCTCATAGCTTCACTGTGTAGTGAAATGTCACAGTGAAGGCAAGTCCAAATTTGTCACAAATACAAACATTACATAGCAATGTTTATTGGAAAAAGTTATGATGCTTTATAAACTGCATCATTTTAGGCACTCTGACGGAATCTTGCACATAAACTTCAATATAGATGAATATGGCTGTATTGTAATGCCAAATATAGCTAAAATTTACTTAGAGTCAGGTGAGAAAATCTGCCATTAGGCAGCCAAACAATGTACTCATAAACCATAAATCAGGGCTTTCTTCTAAAAGGCATAGGATATTGGGTTGCTTAGATATTAGGTTGTTCACCTGAAGGTATGAAAATCTGTATATTTGTAGCCAATGCATATACCATGAACACCATTCATTTCACAGTGAAAAACTACTTCTAACAAAGCCTCATGTGCTGATTGGAGATAAAGATATTTGAAAGGCTAGTGTAGATGCTTCTGGATTGTTTTGATTAGAGCCATTAAAATCCAGCTGACCACCCATTATGTGTATGTTCCTTATTAAGACACTTCAATGATAATTACCTGTTTGATGGCTCAGATAGTAAACAATCTGCCTACAATGCAGAAGACCCTGGTTTGATTCCTGGGTCAGGATGATCCCCTAGAGTAGAAAATGGCAACCCACTCCAGTATTCTTGCCTGGAGAATCCCATGGACAGAGGAGCCTGGTGAGCTACAGTCTATGGGGTCACAAAGAATTGGACACGACTGAGTGACTAACACCTCTATTTACTTCTAGGGTAAAATTAAACTGAGATTCATATATCTCTCCATCCACATCGGATTATTTTAGGGTAAATTACAGACAATATAGAGCAGCTTCCTTAAAATGTTAAAAATAGCAGTAATATGTGTGCTTAGTTGCTCAGTCGTGCCGGACTCTGTGACCCCATTGACTCTAGCCCTACATGCTCCTCTGTTCATGGGGATTCTCCAGGCAAGATTACTGGTGTGGGTTGCCATGCCCTCCTCCAGAAACAATAATATGGGTTTATCTTTGAAGGGGGTGCCATTTGTCAGCACTCACCTTTCTCTTTCTTTCCCACAGTTTCTCTTGCACCCCATTGAACCTTCTAATTTTTAATTTGTAATCCTTCTGTCCTGTCTCCTTCAAGCCCAGTTGAGAAGAAATAAAAATAAATGGAACAAACTCCCTTTCTTGATAAGTCTCTCCAGCTGTATGGCTGTCCTTTTGTAATCAGTGTTTCTCTGACAACATGAGCACCTCAATAAATGGAGGGAAGAGGTGACTAATAAAAAAAGTGTTTATTTATAAATAAAGAAAATAAAGACTGACCTAAAATTCCATTACCCAGGTAATATGTTGACAGGTTAAATGAATAAATACTTGAATATGATTGGAAAAATACATACCTTAGAAGAGTGTGCTCGTGACTCAGTCATGTCTGACTCTTTGTGACTCCATGGACTATAGTCCTCCAGGCTCCTCTATCAGTAGGATTCTCCAGGCAGGAATACTGGAGTGGGTTGCCGTTTTCTTCTCCAGGGGACCAGGGGAGAGACTCCCTTCCCTATCTCTCTCCAAGCATCTTTATTTATAGCCACAGTCTTTTTTTGTGTAAAATAATGATAGGTACCATTTTACTGCTTTTTCCAGAGGAAAAATGAAATCATTCCTCTTATCTCTCACAAAATGATCATTTTTCCTTATTAATTTATGAGTTCTTTGTAAATATGTTACAAATATTTTTTCTTACATAGTCTTTGATTTTGTTTATGGTTATGATTCTGGTTTTTACCATTCAGAAGTTACTCCACATTGATTTGAAAGACAACTTTAACATAATGGAAAATCTCTATGCATGCTGTGCACCACTTGACTCTTTTTGGTTTCATTGATCTATTTCTTCTCATGTTCCAATCTGTTTAATTATGGAAGCTACATGACATCTTAAGAGCTAATAGGGCTAGCTCCATTCACTCTTCCCTTTTAGAATTTTCTTCGTCATCTTTGTGTGTTTATTTTCCCAAATGATCTTTAGTATAATTTTGTCCAGCTTAAAAAAAATCCATTTGGTGTTTTGTGACAGCATTTAACCTACAGAGTAATTTAGAGAGGAAATGACAATATCATCTCCTTTTTATACAAGTGAATAGTGTGTATAACAATTTATTTAAACTCTTCCATATACTCTCCTGTGTAGTTTTAGATTTAGGCATATAGATTCTATAAATTTCCTGCAAGTTTATAGTTAAATATTTAAGCTTGTTACTGTTCTTGTAAATGGGATAATTTCTTCCAGTACAGTTTCTATCTGATTGTTTCTGAAATATTGCAAAGCTAACATTATTTTTTAATATTTACTGTGTAACCCTTGGGCTTACGAATTTTCATGTTATTTCTAACAGTTTTCAGTTACTCTTAAATATATACGCATGCCCTGACATGGAAATGGTCAGTAGATATATGGACATATGTACCACATTTTGAATCTCCACAAAATTAGTGCTAAAAGGATAAGGTAGTCTGTAAAAGTTTTTTCTCCACCTTAAGCAGAATGGACAAACTAGATATGTATATTTTATTTACGTAATGGCTATAGGGCTTCCCTTGTAGGTCAGTTGGTAAAGAATCTGCCCACAATGCAGAAGATTGTAGGGTTCGATTCCTGGGTTAGGAAGATCCCCTTGAAAAGGAAATGGCAACCCACTCCAGTATTCTTGCCTGGAGAATCCCGTCGACAGAGGAGCCTGGCAGGCTACAGTCCACAGGGTCAAAAGAGTCGGACATGACTTAGCAACCAAACCGCCACCTCCATATTGGACAAAAGAGAAAGAGAATTGTGACAGTTTACAGCATTTTACTGTGGTTGAACTCTTTGTCTTGAAAAGCTTGGCATTTGTAACTATGAAACACTGAAATTTTGTGAACAGTTTGAGGAAGAAGTAATAAGTTAACCAATTATTCAGACTTTCTGACATATTATTTCAAGACTTAAGTCTGAGAACATAACCTAACTGATCCATTAGCCTTACTCTAGGTTTTTAATTGGACCTTTTGAAGACAAAATTTCTTTGCTTTTACCATGGGCGAAGGGAAAAAATGACCACAAAATGCAAGCACCCAGGTTACAACTGAACTGAGAGAAGAGACAGCTCCTTCCATCTCCCACCAAATAGATCTATAATGTGCATTTGCTCAGTCATGTCAGACTCTTTACAACCCTATGGACTGTAGCCCTCCAGGCTCCTTTGTCCATGGGATTTTCCCAGCAAGAATACTGGAGTGGGTTGCCATGTCCTCCTCCAGGGGATCTTCCCAATCCAGGAATCAAACCCACATCTCATGTGTCTCTTGCATTGCAGGCGGATTCTTTACTTCTGAGCCACAGGGAAAGCCCAGATCTATAATGGGGAGCAGCAATTTTCAGCCTGTAGTGACTGAAATCAAGGTGGGGTCTGTTATGTAAGGAGTGTCACCCAGGAAGCCTGGGTAGAAGTGGGGACCAAAAAGTGAGTCCCAGTCCCTGAAAGTCAGGCAATGGACCTTTGTAAGACCACTTCTCACCAGAACATAGGAACATGGGTTTTTTTTTTTTTTTTTATACAGTTTTTAAAGGTTACACTTCATTTACAGTTATTATAGATTTTTGGCTGTATTCTCCATGTTGTACAATACATCTGGAGGATTTCTGGATCTTACTTCCCTGTCTATGTATTGAACCTGGGCCCTGTGCATTGGAAATGTGGAGTCCTAACTACTTGACTGCCAGGGAATTTCCTGACTATTTAACTGAGCTTTCTGTGTATTAAGTTTTTTATAGCACTATCTGTGATCTCCTAGGTCTTTGTCCATATTTCTTTCCAAAAACCTGTTATCTTTTATTGTAGTTCATCTCACGTTATATCTCCTTCTAGACTCTAAGAGCCTTAAAAGCAAGCCTCATATCCTGTTTACCTTTATATTTTCAGGATTTGGCAAAGTAGCTGATATAAAATAATGTCACATAAACATTTAATGAAAAAATAAGTTATTTTGATTAGAAAGAGGCAGACTGGTAAAACCTAGAAGGGAAGCAAAATTCATCTTCCTCTGAAATAAGAGGCAATAAAGTTGTACATATATAGTATTGGCCCTTCATGAATGTGCTCTCACCACTTCAAAGGTAAGGTAAAAATTCTTGGGGAAAAAACTGGTTCAGCTAATTATGAATTTGTGTCCTAAGTATTCACACTTTTATTTTGGCCTACAAATATTGATAGTTGTAAATAAAAGTTTACAAGATATTCTCCATGAACCAGGGATAAATGAAGAATATGATTCCGTAAATTAGAGAACGGTTCAATGAGGTGATTATCATCCCATCCATTATCAGATCAGGCTGTCCTAAGGATGAAGATACTCAGCTTAATCTTATTTTAGGACTAGAATTGAGAAACAAGAGTCTATGAAGTCTTGAATGCCTGTAATATGTAAATGTGCAGGTATCTTTTTCTTCTTCAACGGCACTGAATATTTATTTTGGCTGAAACTTGTAAGCTATGTGATATTGTGATTAATAATAAGAAATATACGTATAGTTTTCATTTGCATTAAAGGATTAGAGCTCCTAAAACCCTTGGAATTTCCTAAGTGATGGAAGCAGTAAAGGTGTCTTTTGTTATGTCCTGATGTGATTTTTGGAAAGCTGTTGGGTAACCTAGCTTCCCAATGGCACTAGTGGTAAAGAAACCTGCCTGCAAATGCAGGAGATGCAAGAGACTCGGGTTCGATCCCTGGGTTGGGAAGATCCCCTTGGAGGAGAAAATGGCAACCCACTCCAGTATTCTTGCCTGGAGAATCTCATGGACAGGGGAGCCTGGTGGGTTACAGTCCGTGGGGTCACAAAGAGTCAGACACGGATGAATCAACTTAGCTGGGTAACCTAAGGTGGGGGCGGGTTGCTAAGCGAACCAACCAGGTGATTAGAGGGATGAAACTTTCAGTTCCACCTCCTGATCTGCGGGGAGGAGAGAGGATCTGGAGTTAAATGGCCAATGATTTAATCAATCATGTCTATGTAATGTTGCTTTTAGTCACTCAGTCATGTCTGACTCTGGACTACAGTATGTCAGGCTTCTCTGTCCTTCACCATTTCCCAGTAATGAAGCCTTCCTAAAACTCAAAAGGATGGGGTTTGGAGAGCTTCTGTGTTGGTAAATGAGGAGATTCAGGGAAAGTGGCACTTCCAGAGAGCATGGAAATTCTGAGCCCTTTTCCCATACCTTACCACGTGGCATCACTTTCATCAGGTTGTTCCTGAATTGTATCCTTTTTAATAAACCAATGATCTAGTGAGTAAATAGGTTTTCTGAGTACTTTGAGCCACTGTTGTGAATTATTCAAACTCAGGGAGAGGCTTGTTGGAGCCTCTGGTCTGTAGCCCTTGGTCAGACATACAGACAGTAACCAGGGCTTGTGATTGGCATTCTTGAGTTGGAGGAGGTTGTTAGAACCTCCTGTTTGTAGCCAATTTGTCAAAAGCACAGGTAAAAACTTGAACTTGGGACTGACCAGTATCTCAGATGAGGGGAGGGGCAGTCTTGTAGGGCTGGGCCCTTAACTGTGGACTCTGAGCCTATCTCTCAAT
Source organism: Bos indicus (assembly GCF_029378745.1). Lineage (NCBI taxonomy): Eukaryota > Metazoa > Chordata > Mammalia > Artiodactyla > Bovidae > Bos > Bos indicus. The sequence continues at coordinate 55,780,276 of NC_091763.1, read as the reverse complement.
GGATAGAATCAGAATTGTAGAATACCCACCTAGTAACCTGAATCTTTAACTTTACTATTAAATGCTATATAAATAGGAATTTGGGGGCTTCCCAGGTAGTGCTAGTGGTAAAGAATTTGCCTGTCAATGTGGGAAATTTAAGACATGCAGTTCTATCCCTGGGTTGGAAAGATCTCCTGGAGAAGGAAATGGCAACTCACTCCAGTATTCTTGCCTGGAGAATCTCATGGACAGAGGAGCCTGGTGGACTACAGTCCATAGGGTCACACAGAGTCGGACACAACTGAAGTGACTTAGTATGCATGCACGCAAATAAGGATTTTAAAAAATAATTTAGCTACTGAAAATACAGAGCTTATTTTCAATCCCTAAAAGTATCTGGTAAGCTAGTGTGGGTTCAAAAATATTTTATCTGTTTCCAAGTAAGCAATATTATTTTATCAATATCAAAAGTTAATATAGCCATGTCATTAAGAAATATGATGAAATTTCTGAATTTGTAATTTGTGTTCTAGTAGCACAGAGAAGGCAATGGCACCCCACTCCAGTACTCTTGCCTGGAAAATCCCAAGGATGGAGAAGCCTGGTGGGCTGCCGTCCATGGGGTCGCTAGGAGTCAGACACGACTGAGCGACTTCACTTTCACTTTTCACTTTCATGCATTGGAGAAGGAAATGGCAACCCACTCCAATGTTCTTGCCTGGAGAATCCCAGGGACGGGGGAGCCTGTTGGGCTGCCATCTATGGGGTCACACAGAGTCGGACAGGACTGAAGTGACTTAGCAGCAGCAGCAGCAGCACTGATTTGGGCTTCCATTGTAGCTCAGCTGGTAAAGAATCCACCTGCAATGCAGGAGACCTGGGTTCGATCCCTGGGTTGGAAGATCCCTTGCAGAAGGGAAAGACTACCCACTCCAGGTTGAATCTGTGCTTTTGAGTAACTGTGAGGACAGTTTATTTAATTGCTATAGAGAAAGAAACCATGTTATATATGTTTAAATGTATGTTATAGTCTGTTTTGAAATGAGAAGGGCATGCCCTTTTAATGACAACAAAAACAAGGGAATTTATTAGTAGTCTAAAGCCTGCTATACCTATTACTGAGAGAAAATGCAATATGAGCCAAAGTATTGTGCAAATTTGTATTTGTATTTGCACTAACTTTGCACTTCAAATTTGTATCGAAGCCCTGGCTTTAAAAAGGGAAAAGAATGGGCATGAAAAAGAAACATGGTCAGAAAAGGAAATTTTTCTGCTGATTTGAAAAATGCTGTCACATGAAAGTTATAATGGGAAATATAGGACATATTCAACCTTGGGCTCTTTCTGTCAAATCATGAAAGGAAGGAAAAGTTAGAACTCTGAAGCAAAGAGAGTTAAGCCTCTGGGGAATTCACTAAGTCAAAGGTAAGCTGAGATCATAGATAACTATTAAAATGAGAAAAGGTGCAGTAAAATTTCAACTCCAACAATTGAGGAAATTTGGACTTTTAAAATTTGAGAATATGAATACTCTGATTAAATCTGTAGGGGGTGGAGCAGGGGAGAGAGGCTCAAAAAAAAGGTGCTGCTGCTGCTAAGTCACTTCAGTCGTGTCCGACTCTGTGCGACCCCAGAGATGGTAGCCCACCAGGCTCCCCTGTCCCTGGGATTCTCCAGGCAAGAACACTGGAGTGGGTTGCCATTTCCTTCTCCAATGCATGAAAGTGAAAAAGTGAATGTGAAGTCGCTCAGCCGTGTCCGACTCTTATCGACCCCATGGACTGCAGCCTACCAGGCTCCTCCATCCATGGGATTTTCCAGACAAGAGTACTGGAGTGGGGTGCCATTGCCCTCTCCAAAAAAAAAAAAAAAAAAAGGTGATATATGTATAATTATGGCTGATTTGTGTTATCGTACAGCAGAGACCAACACAACAGTGTCACGTTCCTCCAATTAAGAAATAAATTAAAAAAGAAAAATTGTTTAAAAATCTGTAGGGAATAAAATTGGATTAAGGTTCATAATTGCTACACTTAATAAAGATACTCTCACATTTTACCCAAGTATTTGTACTTCTTCAGACTTTGATCTAAATAATCTAACCTTTAAAAACATTTTATCATAGGTTATAAATTTGTACGCTCTAAGATACACTATTTGGAAATTTGGAAAACTCAGCGTGGCCACAAGACTGGAAAAGGTCAGTTTTCATTCCAATCCCAAAGAAAGGCAATGCCAAAGAATGCTCAAACTACCACACAATTGCACTCATCTCCCACGCTAGGAAAGTAATGCTCAAAATTCTCCAAGCCAGGATTCAGCAATATGTGAACTGTGAACTTCCAGATGTTCAAGCTGGTTTTAGAAAAGGCAGAGGAACCAGAGATCAAATTGCCAACATCTACTGGATCATCAAAAAAGCAAGAGAGTTCCAGAAAAACATCTATTTCTGCTTTATTGACTATGCCAAAGCCTTTGACCGTGTGGATCACAATAAACTATGGAAAATTCTGAAAGAGATGGGAATACCAGACCACCTTACCTGCCTCTTGAGAAACGTATATGCAGGTCAGGAAGCAACAATTAGAACTGGACATGGAACAGCAGACTGGTTCCAAATAGGAAAAGGAGTACGTCAAGGCTGTGTATTGTCACCCCGCTTATTTAACTTATATGCAGAGTACATCATGAGAAACGCTGGGCTGGAAGAAGCACAAGCTGGAATCAAGATTGCCCAGAGAAATATCAATAACCTCAGATAGGCAGATGACACCACCCTTATGGCAGAAAGTGAAGAAGAACTAAACATCCTCTTGAGGAAAGTGAAAGAGAAGAGTGAAAAAGATGGCTCAAAGCTCAACATTCAGAAAACTAAGATCATGGCATCTGGTCCCATCACTTCATGGCAAATAAATGGGGAAACAGGGGAAACAGTGGCTGACTTTATTTTTCTGGGCTCCAAAATCACTGCAAATGGTGATTGCATCCATGAAATTAAAAGTGGCTTACTCCTTGGAAGGAAAGTTATGACCAACCTGCTGCTCCTGCTGCTAAGTCACTTCAATCGTGTCCGACTCTGTGCGACCCCATAGGTGGCAGCCCACCAGGATTGCCCATCCCTGGGATTCTCCAGGCAAGAACACTGGAGTGGGTTGCCATTTCCTTCTCCAATGCATGAAAGTGAAAAGTGAAGTCGCTCAGTCATGTCCGACTCTTCACCGCCCCATGGACTGCAGCCCACCAGGCTCCTCTGTCCATGGGATTTTCCAGGCAAGAGTACTGGAGTGGGATGCCACTGCCTTCTCCAATGACCAACCTAGACAGCATATTAAAAAGCAGAGACATTACTTTGTCAAAAAAGGTCTGTCTAGTCAAGGCTATAATTTTTCCAGTAGTCATGTATGGATGTGAGAGTTGGACTATAAAGAAAGCTGAGTGCCAAAGAATTGATGCTTTTGAACTGTTGTGTTGGAGAAGACTCTTGAGAGTTCCTGGACTGCAAGGAGATCCAACCAGTCCATCCTAAAGGAGATCAGTCCTGGGTGTTCATTGGAGGGACTGGTGTTGAAGCTGAAACTCCAACACTTTGGCTACCTGATTCGAAGAGCTGACTCATTTGAAAGACCCTGATTCTGGGAAAGATCAAGGGCAGGAGGAGAAGGGGACGATGGAGGATGAGATGGTTGGATGGTATCACCAAGTCAATAGACATGAGTTTGGGTGAACTCCAGGAGTTGCTGCGGAGAAGGCAATGGCACCCCACTCCAGTACTCTTGCCTGGAAAATCCCATGGACGGAGGAGCCTGGAAGGCTGCAGTCCATGGGGTCGCTGAGGGTCGGACACGACTGAGCAACTTCAGTTTCACTTTTCACTTTCATGCATTGGAGAAGGAAATGGCAACCCACTCCAGTGTTCTTGCCTAGAGCATCCCAGGGTTGGGGGAGTCTGGTGGGCTGCTGTCTATGGGGTCACACAGAGTGGGACACGACTGAAGTGACTTAGCAGCAGCAGCAGTAGCAGGAGTTGCTGATGGACAGGGAGGCCTGGTGTGCTGCGGTTCGTGAGGTTGCAAAGAGTCGGACACAACTGAGTGACTGAACTGAACTGAAGATACACCATTATTTATTTTGGACAATTTAACTATAATATGCTACAATATTATTTCATTTTGCATATTTAAATTTTAGTGAGGTTGAACAGTTTTTACAGTCATCATGTTATGTGAAGTGTTGATTCATTCGTGCCCTTTCTTATCTGTTACTGTGATTTCTGTGACTTTTCTTACTGATTTGACGAACATATTTGTAGGAATATTGACACTTTGCTATGTTTACACGTGAAAGATAACATCATAATGTGAGTAAATGTTTTATAGAAGTAACATAATTGTTATAAATAAGTGTTTTATTTTCATTATACAGTAATGGAAAGTCAGAGTTTTTGGATCTGGAGGCCATAGCCTGCTGCTGCTGCTGCTGCTAAGTCGCTTCAGTCGTGTCCAACTCTGTGCAACCCCATAGGTGGCAGCCCACTAGGCTCGCCTGTCCCTGGGATTCTCCAGGCAAGAACGCTGGAGTGGGTTGCCATTTCCTTCTCCAATGCATGAAAGTGAAAAGTGAAAGTGAAGTTGCTCAGTCGTGTCCGACCCTAGCGACCCCACGGACTGCAGCCCACCAGGCTCCTCTGTCCATGGGATCTTCCAGGCAAAAGTACTGCAGTGGGGTGCCATTGCCTTCTCCAGGCCATAGCCTAGGTGCTCCCATTTATTGGCTGTTTAATTACAAAAATTTCAAGCATGTAACTTAGAAATAATCGCTAGAGGGTTTTTCTTTGTTTTTTCAACTGAAAATGTCTATAGTGGAAACTAGAGAATGGAAAGTCAATTAACTTAGAAAATATCAATGATCTTTGTGCAAAATAACCTAAAATAAGAGTGTTAGACCCCCAACAGGAAAGTTAAACAATTCTCTAAAAGTTTTTTTTACAGCTTTATGATAGCATGAAATAAGTTGTTATTATTGTTATTTATATAATAAGTCCTTGAAAATAAAGATTACTCTGCAAATGAAATTTCTGAGGATAGTGTGTAGAATCAAAAGAATGTGATAATATGCTTCACAATCCATTCTTCAACTTGCTAAAAGTTTGGGTCAAATCCTAGTATAAAAGGACCTATATAAACAATAATACTTAATATTTACACTGAACCAGATATCCTCCTCTGATTAAAAATACCATACCAGACATGTTTAAAGGTTGAGTCAAAGGTTTTAGGCATCAAATAAATAAAGTTAGGTACTGCGGAATATTTCAGAGCCCATGTAGGCACACTTCTCAGTCTTAATCCTCTTAATAGTTCTGGTGCTTCCTAATCTGTTCCACTGTTGTGTAGGCAGCTTGTAGCAGATGTATTCGACAAATGCTAAGGTACCCTGGGATCACGGTTGCTTCTAACCCCAAGTACATGAATAGAGCTTTATCATTTCCAAATACAGGCTGATCCCTAGTCAAGAAAATTTGTAATTTGGGGGGCATCCTGACTTACAGTGAGGACTCAGCTACATTGTCATCAACTATCTCGTTTGGCTATGCCTTTGGATGACAGAAGTGTTTGTTTTAAATGTTTGGTTGCATAGAGTTGGTGGACAAGTTTACCCTTATTTTTGCCTTCTCTCTCTAGTGCTCTCTTTCTCAGGCAGAAGACATAACCCTTCCACCTAGCTAGAGGGGAACATTCCACAGGAATTTATACCTCTATTAATATTCTTACTTTTGCAATAGAAACATGTGCCTCCCTTGGTTGTAGAATTTCTATTTTAAAATTGCCAGGGGTAAGTTAGGGAGTTTTGCTACCTGTGACTCTCTTTCGCCTCTCTCTCAAGTTCCATTCCATGGTTAGAATAGTCCTTGTAAAGAGTAATAAACCACACCCGTGTGTCCTACCTCCAAGTCACTTCAAATGTACGTATCGTAACCCTGTTTCAGACGTCTAAAGAATTCAGCCCCTGGGCAATTCTACCTAATAAGAAATGTCAAGAAAATTCAAACCCATGCACTTTCCTCAATTTATTACTTAACAGTGTTATGTCACAAAGGGAAGGAAAAATCCTTTAATTATTTCACATAAGATATTCCACTTTTTAATTTCTGAGTACTTTTTTTAGTCAATAAGTAGTGCTGATTAGGGCTTCCATGGTAGCTCAGTGGTAAAGAATCCGCCTGCAATGCAGGAGACCCCAGTTTGATTCCTGAGTTGGGAAGACCCCCTGGAGGAGGGTATGGCAACCCACTCCAGTATTCTTGCCTGGAGAATCCCCATGGACAGAGGAGCCTGGTGGGCTACAGTCCATGGGGTCATAAAGAGCTGGGCATGACTGATGACTGAGCACAGCAGAGCACAGTGGTGATTAATTTCCATATTTTCAAAAGGCATCATTTTTGTATTTTCCCCTGCAATATGTATATTTCTTATACTAAGTTGTATGTGTCTATGTATTTTGTGGGACCAGGATAAACTTAAGCTTAGGCAGCTTAACATAACGAGATTAAGCAAATGAAAAACGGGAAAGAATTCAAGAGATGATGTCTATACTGGTAATTGAGTAAGGGCAAACTACTATCATTCAAAAGAAAAGCAGAAGAGGATAATTTAGGAAACAACGATTTCCTTTATGCCTCTTGAGCAGCTGGTTAAAGCTCAACCGATTTTTTTTTTTTTTTTTACATAACAGGATACCAAGTACCAGGGAGCCTTGTTGGTAATGCATCACTGAAAAACATTTACCAAATGCATACAGAGCTTATAAAACTTGAAATATATCTACTGGCCAAACATCAAGGTTTCAAGGTCTCTTAAGTACTTTCTGTGCAGCACAGAGTTGTATTCATTACTTGAAAGAATGACGTGTTAATGGGATTCAGTGGTATTGGTATTTGACGTATAAGCTAGAGATAAAATTGAGTGAAATGAGTAACTTTTAAGAATGAATACCGGGGCAGGAAGAAAAGATTCTCTCCATCATTATTGAATAATGTCAATGTTTTCTGTCTAGGGGGATTTTCCTTGCTGTACATTAGTGATTGTTCCTGAAAACAGCTTATGAAATTGACCTTAAATATATTTCATGATGATACTCACCACTATGAAGTGTGTGTGCGTGTTTAAACCAGAATCAAATTTCCATTTCCTATGGGCTTTGAAAGGCTGTCTCCATAGTGATGGCCAATGAGCAGAGAGGATTTCACAGGTTTCTTTCTCAGTACATGCAGCACAGTCATCTCTTTTTATGTCCTTCTGTTTGTTCCCTGTACACCATTACTGGCTGCCTCCATGGCAACATCCAATGAGCTCTTGCACATACATCAGTGCACCCTCTGTGTATGCTCCTCTGTGTGTGCCCTCATGCACTCAGTGTTATCATAAAGCATCTGAGTGCCATACATGTCCAGTCAGTTGGTTTTATGTCCCTGGCAACCGCCTTTTCCTTCCATAGCCTCAGGATAGTACCAATTCTAATTGTCTTAAGAATTGTACCTATTGAGTTGTCTACCTGCACCTGATACACATTAATCTTCTACGACTTTGGTTTCATGGATATAAACTGTTAATATATTTAAATATGGAGATTATTGGCTCCATACCTACAGAAGGGCCCTAACTTGTAAAATATCAAGTCTCAATATGATAGCTGTCTTAGCCTGCAGTATTTTCACATAAAAGACATTCTATTTATACATTTTTCATTTCATGCTATTTCTTCCTAGAATTTAAAACACTCTAGCTTCAAATTTGTATTGTTTTGTTGTTTGAATGACTTCTCTCTGTGTGGTATTTTATTTTATAAGGAAACATTAAATCTGCCCTCAAGACACTTAATTGTTTTGACAATCATCTGACATACCCACCTTGATGAGATATGTGCCTAATAAGAAGAAGTTGATGGTGATATCAAGTAATATATGGATCCACTACTTAACTGACTTATTAAAAAATCTGGCCATGAATGCAGGTAACTGAAAGTGTATATTATTCTATTTTTTAACAGGCGAGGAAAAGAATAAAAATGAAAAACAATTTGATATAAAGTTGATTTTTGTGAAAATAAAGTAAAATTACTGGTAGCATATTGTACAATTACTGCTATTTCTTACCATACATATTTGGGAAATGAATGGATGAAAGGTATGATTCTTTTGAACTGATCTAAATTATTCATTGATAAATGATTTGATAACTGCAATAAACTAAAGATTGATTACTAAATTTTCTTATATTGATATCTTAATTTAGAATGACAAATTTGATTTAGGTCAGATGAAGTTAATCATAAAACCTTCCAAAGTAAAAGTTTTGGCTCATAAAAAAGTCATGAATCATAGGATAAAATAACCCATATAATTATTAATTATTCAATTTATTTTAATTATCTTCCTAGAGAAAATTTTTATTTGTTTTCCCTAAGATCTATGATAAAGTGTAGAAAATGCATGTTTATTCATTTGGTACTCTGGGTTTTGGATTCTTATAAATATAATTCTGGTATCAATTATCTCAGAGTAAAGACCCTTTGTAAATAAGAGGAATGCTACTCATTCAAGGTATGAAAACGTTTTTGAAGGTTCCTTAACTTCAAGCACAAATTAAAAGAGTTGTAAAAATGTGAAAGTGGAAAATTTTTAAATCAAAGTATTACATTTAAAATTTATTTTAAGTCAAAGAGGCAAAAATGAAACAAAACAGAAATATTAATAGATCAGAAGCATAAAGATGGTACACTTAAGACATCAGTATGAGATCAAACTAAAGAGAAGACTACTCTGGTTTTAGACATTTTTGTTATTTTGCTTATTTTTAACTTTTATATTTCTTATTAAGATATTTTAATTAAAATCTGTTCTATTGTAGTACTACACTTATAATTCCTACTTCAACTACTAAAATCATCATTTAATATGAATCAATTCAAAGTTTGGGAGCACAGTTTAGACTATTTGAACTTGATTACATCCAGTTATTTTCATCATTCTGTGTTTTTTTAAAAGTTAACACATATTGCAATTGCAATAATGCCTTTCAAATGGGTGATTTTCCCATGCGTTTTGGTTTTGTTATCCCCTTAAACCAGAAGTCCCATGTGTTTGTCTTTGGGAACAGCAAGAAACCTTGAAGTTGCAGAGACGATTATAGTATTATTCCATCCAGAGTACTTATTAAGCAATACTTGGGAATCCATGTTATTTTGAAATTTTCTGATTTTTCTTTTTAATTTTATTTTATTTTTAAACTTTACAATATTGTATTAGTTTTGCCAAATATCGAAATGAATCCGCCACAGGTATACCTGTGTTCCGCATCCGAACCCTCCTCCATCTTCCCTCCCCATACCCTCCCTCTGGGCCGTCCCAGTGCACCAGCCCCAAGCAACCTCGTATTTCTAACTTACAACTCTGCTTCAGCATTTCCTTAAGAGCCTCCCAATTTCCTCTCTTATTTTATTCACCTATTTCAGGAGCATCAAATTACCGGCAATGGAACATTTGCAGTCATTCTTTGGTTTTTCTTTGTTTGCCAAGAGTCATTTTATGTAATTGTTCAATATCAGCTTTTCTCACCCAACCAGTCTTACTGGCATGTGTTAGGTTCTATCTCACTTTTATGTAGGATATTAAACTGTCAGGTAAAACGAACAATTCTAGTGTTAAAAATTATTCTTTGCTTATTGCAAAGTTTTTAATATGTTTCCTTTTTGTTTCCTTTAACTATGGTGGAACCTAAAATTATACAAGACTATTGCTCCTGCTAAGTTGCTTCAGTCGTGTCCAACTCTGTGTGACCCCATAGATGGCAGCCCACCAGGCTCCCCCATCCCTGGGATTCTCCAGGCAAGAACACTGGAGTGGGTTTGCCAGTTCCTTCTCCAATGCATGAAAGTGAAAAGTGAAAGTAGAGTGGCTCAGTCATGTCTGACTCTTAGCGACCCCATGGACTGGAGCCCACCAGGCTCCTCTGTCCATGGGATTCTCCAGGCAAGAACACTGGAGTGGGTTGCCATTGCCTTCTCCAATACAAGACTAGAAATTGCTTAATATTTATGCCCTTGATATTGTTATGCAAGCAAGTGGAAAGTCATTTCCAACACTACAATTCACTTCATTAACAGCAAATAAAATTTCTATTTCTTTTTTCCTTCAATTTTCACACTGATAATTTAATCTCAGTGACTCAAGTAAATTATAAATTTTGTGCATGGTTATTTTTATAGGATCATTATATTATCAAGAAACGTTTATATTTCTCCATTTACAAGCTGAACAACCCTCAAAATGATTGTGAAAGTAAAGATAGCCCTTTTCTGCAGTCTTATTTCCTACCTTCCAGTGACAACTCCAAGTAAATCACACCATGAGTTTCTAAAGTGCCACAAAAGTCAATCTGATGCTTCTAATATTAATGGTCATGTTTATTGAGGTCTTACTACATGATAGACTATGTATTAAGCACTTGATATGAATTTATTCAATTTATTCAAACTTAGAAAGTAGGTACTTACTATCCCAACAAACTAGCTCACAATAAACTGTAGAAAATTCTTCAAGAGATGGGAATACCAAACCACCTTACCTGCCTCCTGAGAAATCCGTATACAGGTCAAGAACAACAGTTAAGAACTGTCCACGGAACAGCAGACTGGTTCCAAATCGGGAAAGAAGTACGTCAAGGTTGTATATTGTCACCCTGCTTATTTAACTTATATGCAGAGTACATCATGAGAAACCCTGGACTGGAAGAAACACAAGCTGGAATCAAGATTGCCGGGAGAAATATCAATAACCTCAGATATGCAGATATGCCACCCTTATGGCAGAAAGTGAAGAGGAACTAAAAAGCCTCTTGATGAAAGTGAAAGTGGAGAGTGAAAAAGCTGGCTTAAAGCTCAACATTCAGAAAATGAAGATCATGGCATCTGGTCCCATCACTTCATGGCAAATAGATGGGGAAACAGTGGAAACAGTGACAGACTTTATTTTTCTGGGCTCCAAAATCACTGCAGATGGTGACTGAAGCCATGAAATTAAAAGACGCTTGCTCCTTGGAAGAAAAGCTATGACTAACCTAGACAGCATTTTAAAAAGCATAGACATTACTTTGCCAACAAAGGTCTATCTAGTCAAAGCCATGGTTTTTCCAGTAGTCATGTAAGGATGTGAGAGTTGGACTATAAAAAAAGCTGAGCACCAAAGAATTGGTGCTTTTGAACTGTGGTGTTGGAGAAGACTCTTGACAGTCCCTTGGACTGTGAGGAGATCAAACCAGGCAATCCTAAGGGAAATCAATCCTGAATATTCACCGGAAGTACTGATGCTGAAGCTGAAACTCCAATACTTGGCCACCTGACGTGAAGAGCTGACTCATTGGAAAAGACCCTGATGTTGGGCAGGAGAAGGGGATGACAGAGGATGAGATGGTTGGATGGCGTTACCCACTTGATGGACATGAGTTTGAGCAAGCTCTAGGAGTTTTTGATGGACCAGGAAGCGTGGCATGCTGCAGTCCATGGGGTCACAAAGAGTCGGACATGACTGAGCGATTGAAATGAACTGAATTGAACTTACCTGAACTTACCATCCCAACTTTATAAATGAAGAAACTGAGGCACAGAGAGGTTTAGCAACTTGTCCACGGCCATGCAGTTAGTGAGGGGAAGAGCTGAGATTTTGAATCTAGACCATCTGGCTCTATTATTCTACAATTCCATGATATTCACACATTTTAATGTTCCTTTTAGGGGATCCTTGGTGGCACTAGTGGTAAAGAACTCACCTACCAATGCAGGAGACATACAAGATGTGGGTTCGATACTTGGGTCAGGAAGAACCCCTGAAGGAGAGCATGGGAACCCACTCCAGTATTCTTGTCTGGAGAATCCCATGGACAGAGGAGCCTGGGGGGTTAAGGTTCATAGAATTGCAAGGAATCAGGCAAGACTGAGGTGACTTAGCATGCATGCATTATGAAACTCTAGTTATAATCCTTCCATTACCTTAATATGCTAAATGAATTACAAAAATTGAAATTGGAATCACAAAGGCTACAAGGGAAACCAATATGTTCCCTGAAGCTGTCTAAGCCCCATTTTCCCCCAAGTCCTCCGGATTTTGTCTTCATAAAGGTCATTGTCTATGATACTGCTTTTAATACTACTTTTGCTTTAAAAGAATGCTGGTGTTCTTCTAGTGCACTCCTACTGAGAGGAAGAAAGATGAAATAGCTGGGAAAGCATAAGTTTGAGGGAAGTTAATATAAACTGGTGGTCAAAAATTATTCAAAGATTTTTGAAATTTATTTTTAAAAACTATTTATATCAGCTCCATGGCCTATATATTATAGGTAAATATTTCCTAGCTACTCCTGGGATACCTGGATTTGAATTGAGAGTTCTAGTTTGTATGCCATCCCACTTTTCTTCCCAATCCTCTTTAAAAGTATCAGGCATCCTCAATTGAGAAACAACTCAGGGAAACCAAGAAAACTAGTGAATGTCACTCTTTCATTCAGCTCACTTTATCAACCATTTTTGATGGTATGTATAGTGAGTTCTCTATCCCTGACTGTCCTGATTGAATTTCATGACCTGTTTTACAAGGCACAGCCATCTCTGCTTCTGGATGACTTACTTTCTCTCTGGGATGCGCAGAAGGCTCATCTCAGAGTCTTGTTTCATGTCTCTGTTCTGAAGAGCTCTAAAACCTGCAGGCAAATGTAATATGAAACTTTGGCGGAGGCATTGTGACTCAGCCAGGCTGGAGAGAAGACCTTGCTGGAAACTTCCCATGCCTTGGACAATATATATGTGAACTTGAATTCAAAATTCTTCCCTATTTACAAAATATTTTTGTATTGTAAAACAGTGTAACAATAATACTAGAAAAGAAAAAGTTACTTAGATTGTCATCACCCTATAAAAACAATTCTTTTTATCTTGTCACAAACATAAATATTAACACTCCTCTATCTTTAAGTGGAGTATTACAGGCCTCCAAGAGAAAGCCTTTGTTTTACCTTATGCTTACCTCCCTCATCTTTTTTTTTTTCTAATTTTATTTTATTTTTAAACTTTACATAATTGTATTAGTTTTGCCAAATATCAAAATGAATCCACCACAGGTATACATGTGTTCCCCATCCCGAACCCTCCTCCCTCCTCCCTCCCCATACCATCCCTCTGGGCCGTCCCAGTGCACCAGCCCCAAGCATCCAGCATCGTGCATCGAACCTGGACTGGCAACTCGTTTCCTACATGATATTTTACATGTTTCCTTGCCATTCTCCCAAATCTTCCCACCCTCTCCCTCTCCCACAGAGTCCATAAGACTGTTCTTAAAAAAAAATAGAGCTAATTCCAATAGTGAGAAGTGAACAGTTTCCTAAGGATGTAGTAGGGAATTGAGGAAGAGGACTCAGATTGCATAATAGCATTTTCAATATTCCCGCTCAAGGTTTCTTCTCTCTTCTGGTCCCTTCATCCCATCCCTTTATAGTCCCCCCCAACTAGCCTTAGCTTTTCGGCTCTTCTCCTTGGTTTTCACTTCCACCATGGCAAAATGATCAGCCATCTATTATTTTTCAGATGTGTCCCTCTGGGGTGTAATTTCATCCTCTCATTGTAAATTTCATGCCTATCTTACTGCGTTCAGGCTACCATGAAAAAATACCATCAATTGGGACCTGGTAGGCTGCAGTCCATGGGGTCATGAAAAGTTGGACACGACTGAGCGACTTCACTTTCACTTTTCACTTTCATGCATTGGAGATGGAAATGGCAACCCACTCCAGTGTTCTTGCCTGGAGAATCCCAGGGATGGGAGAGCCTGGTGGGCTGCCACCTATGGGGTCGCACAGAGTTGGACACGACTGAAGAGACTTAGCAGCAGCAGCAGCTGGATGACTTCTAACAACAGAAATTTATTTCTTAACAGTTCTGGAGGGCAGGAAGTCCAAGACCAAAGCACTGGCATATTTGGTGTCTGGTGAAGCCTTTTTTCCTGGTTCATTGATGGCAGCTTCTCTCTGTAACCTCACACTGGGGGAGGGAGCTAGGAAGCTGTCTGTGGTCTCATTTTTATAAGGGTACTTATTCCTTTCATGAGGGCTCCATCCTCATGACCTAATCATTTCCCAAAAGCCCTATCACCAAATACCATTACACTGGGGATTAACCAGAAGGGAAAGAGACACGTGTACCCCAATGTTCATCACAGCACTGTTTATAATAGCCAAGACATGGAAGCAACCTAGATGTCCATCAGCAGATGAATGGATAAGAAAGCTGTGGTACATATACACAATGGAGTATTACTCAGCCATTAAAAAGATTACATTTGAATCAGTTCTAATTAGGTGGATGAAACTGGAGCCTATTATACAGAGTGAAGTAAGCCAGAAGGAAAAACATAAATACAGTATACTAACGCATATATATGGAATTTAGAAAGATGGTAACAATAACCCGGTGTACGAGACAGCAAAAGAGACACTGATGTATAGAACAGTCTTATGGACTCTGTGGGAGAGGGAGAGGGTGGGAAGATTTGGGAGAATGGCAATGAAACATGTAAAATATCATGTAGGAAACGAGTTGCCAGTCCAGGTTCGATGCATGATGCTGGATGCTGGGGGCTGGTGCACTGGGACGGCCCAGAGGGATGTTATGGGGAGGGAGGAGGGAGGAGGGTTCGGGATGGGGAGCACATGTATACCTGTGGTGGATTCATTTTGATATTTGGCAAAACTAATACAATTATGTAAAGTTTAAAAATAAAATAAAATTAGAGAAAAAAAAAAACAAAAAAACAAAACAAAAAAAATAAATAAATAAATATACATATAAAAAAAAAAAAAAAAAAAAAAGAATTTTGGGAGGGAGACATAAACATCCAGTCCACAGATACATCGTTGACAAAATCTGTTTCTGTCTGGCAGGCTTCAATGGGCTATTTCTCAAACCCTTTCCTGGAAGTGGGCAAACGATTGTGTGTTTAGGCTGTGGGAGGTGATGGTGAGTATTTGAGATCTAGAGATGGAAAAGGGACCTTCAACTGAAGTTTATTTAGGCCATTGTATCTAACTCATATATGGTACAATACTCACTTTAGTATTTGAAATAAAAGAGAAGGAAGGAGAGGAAAGAAAGGAAGAACGGGAAGGAAACAGAAAGAGCATTTTTTTCCCACTGGGTGCTTTTTTCAGCAGTCCACAGCTTTTTTGGTATCCACTTCCTTCATTTATGATATATCTATTTTTAAAAATAACTTTCTGAGGTCCTTTTTATAATTCCCAGGCATATATGCTTTCAGTCATACCAAGTCCTCTTCAGTTCAACATCCAGATCTCCCGTTGTCAATTACCTTCTCTCACATGCTTTTTGTCTCATCAGGAAGTCTGGTTTCATCTGGATGTCATGAGCACATGTGTTTAAGCTAACATGTACTAATGTGCGGAGAGTGGAGAGACATTTACCCTTTCAAGAAGAATTGTGTTTTAAGGAAAGATATAAGCCAGAGGAAGATCTTTTGGGGAGGATTCTATAGTTTAATTCTATGGTGTAATAACTGAAGTGTAAAAAACCCAAACAAACGAGGAAGTATTTTGGGCATGCAGGACAATATTTAAGCAAGAAGTTCTGTTTGGGAATCTGGATTCAGGATCAATTCACTGTTTTCACAACTGCTTCTCTTACTCACTCTTCTGAATGTAAGGATTGTCTAAAAGAATTTCTCCTACCTATACTCCTCCTTTTTTACATGTTATGATAGCTCACCTGGCAACAGTTCTGGGACTTTTCTATGGGGACACTGGTATGTCCAGCTAGAGGGAGAAAAGGTTGAGATAGGATTCAGGGAATGAAATTTGTGGATCATCAGTAAGTGCTATTTCTCTAAGTCAAAACTGCTTCAACTGAGGAGCAACATTATTTGACACCTGGTCAGAAATTTCAGTAATGTATGTTTTAAATTATAAAAGTAATATGTGACTATTATAATCAATTTAAACAAAAAATTTAAATGGAAAATACATGAATTTAAAAGTGATGATTCTCTTTCCTCAACTCTATTTCCATCGTGAAGGGGCAACTACTGTTAGTAATTTGGGGTATAACTCTCCATACTTTTATCCATGCTCAGCTAATTTTGGCTCTGCATAATCCTGACATTTAGCTTTTATAGCATTCTCATAGGCTATCTTGTATCAAAAGTTAGGTCAGATTTACATCTGGGCTATGGCAGATAGTATTTAATAAAGGACACAGGGCTGTCAAAATGAGCATTTTTTGTAACATTATTTTAGAGAATCAGTATTGAACATTTAGTTCTTTATACGCATATGATAGTTCATTATCTTCCACAAAATTTTTACTTGCAAACATGACTATGCCTAAACTACTTATTTATATGTTCCTGTTTTGTTTTTATGTGATTTTTAGCTTGGGGTCTTTCTTCATGTTCCTTTTCTTTCCATTCTGATTATTTGGCAATGCATTTTAAATGGAGAAGTGGAATACTGGCTGGAGTACAAAACAAACTAAAAAGACTCTTAAATTCAGAAACTTCTATTCTTCTACCTATATTGATCAATGATTATTTTACACTTCTGTTTCTTCATCTATAAATGAACATACATTTTGGACAAGTTTGCTATTTGATATACATTTAAAAATAATCCTTTAAGCCTTAAATCTGTGATTGTTTTTCTTGCATTTTCTTTTCTACAGGTGGAATAATTCAAGTAATTTTTATGCCAGTTAACTCTCCTCTTTGGGGGTTGTTAATTTGTTTCAAATGCATCAGGATAATTTTTTAAACATAAAATTTGCTTGAGAACAGAGCAAATTTGTTTTTTACTTACATTTTTGATGTGTTCTCTCTTTTTAAAAAAACTGAATTTATTTGAATTGTATTGACTGTGCAACTGTTCTGCACTTCAGATACTATTTTTAAAGCCTAGGACTGGCAAAATCAGTGAAAATCAGTTATAGAAGAAGAATATTTAATGGCAATATTGGAAAGAAACTGAGCCCTGGGAGTGTTAGCATACTTTAGTATATGTGCTGCCGAAGCGAGCACAAGTGTTAGCATACTTTAAACTGGATGTGAGTCAGCCATGAAATGCTGTTATCAAAAAAAGGAATGCATAAATGAGGCAATTATCTATGCAAATTTGGCTTCAATATGTTGAATTTATTATCATTTTATTATACAGGATTAGGTAAGCAGTATAATACAAAAATTGAGAAAGTAAAGCCCGTTCAATTGTATATTTTAAACCCAGAGTTAAATGAACTCTACAGAAGAAGCAAGCCTATTTGGAGATAACGGTAACATTGAACAGGAAAACACTTTTTATCATGAATCGTAATTACTTGTGCAAAAATTTTACTGTATTCTATGTTTAAAACCACCAGGCTCTTCTGTACTTGGAATTCTCCAGGCAAAAATACTGGAGTGGGTAGCCATTCCCTTCTCCAGGGAATCTTCCTGACCTAGGGATCAAACCCAGGTCACCTGACAGCAAAGAGATCAAAGCAGTCAGTCCTAAAGGAAATCAACCCTGAATATTCATTGGAAGGACTGATGCTGAAGCTGAAGCTCCAATACCTTGGCCACCTGATGCTACGAGCCGACTCATTGGAAAAGACCCTGATGCTGGGAAAGACTAAAGGCAAGAGAAGGGGGCCACCAAGGATGAGATGGTTGGATGGCATCACTGACTCAACGGACATAAATTTGAGCAAACTCCAGAAAGCAGTGAAGGACAGGGAAGCCTGGTGTGCTTCAGTTCATTGGGTTACAAAGAGTCAGACACTACTTAGCAGCTGAATAACAGCTAAATTCTATGTTAGGATCCAAGCCTTAAAAACAATGCACTATTCATTGCTTTCCCCCCACCTTTCTCTAAGAACATCTTTTTCACATAATGAAGGTGGTAAATGTTATGTGCTTTTCTCTGAGAAGATGCCTCTATCAAGTTCTCCTTGTTTTGAAATTAGCATTACTCTTTCCCACATACCAGAGTTAGGCCATCTACTGTCTTGATTACCAGTGTGGTAGTTGCTTTCTTCTTTCTGTGTCTTTTTTGGCATTTTGGTGAGCAGTGGGGAAAGGCTCTGTGTAGGGTTGCTGAGGAAATGCTCAAAGTACAGTATCCTGTACACAGCAGAGCTTAATAAGTAATAATTGAAAAGGTTACCAACCCTCTCGAGTCACTCCCCAACAAGGGTCCTCCTGCTTGGTGTTATTTGAGCTAAGAGAATGAGACAGAGTTCCGTTTGGTGGCAAAAGAAAACTTTATTCTTTTTTTCTGTTTTTACACACTAATTTATTTTTTATTGGAACATAATTACTTTACAATGTTGTGTTAGTTTCTGCTGTACAGAAAAGTGGATCAGCTATATGTATACGTGTGTGTTCAATTGTTTCCAACTCTTTGTGACCTCGTGGACTATAGCCTGCTAGGCTTCTCTGTTTATGGGATTTTTCCAGGCAGGAATACTGGAAGAGGTTGCCATTTCCTCTTCCAGGGTATCTTTTTAACGGAAGGATTGAACCACGTCTCTTGAGTCTCCTGCATTGGGGTAGATTCCTTACCACCGAGCCACCTGGGAAGCCCCTGTGTATACATATGAGAAAGCTTTATTCTTCAATGAAAGAATAGGGAGATACAAGCTTGCATAATAGAGCACAGCTCTTCCCAATAGCCTGTGGGCGAGGCTGCCTTATAGGATTCTCCTGGGTTTTGCGGAGAAGGGGCGAGTTCTCGTGGCTCAAGTGTGGCTCTGCTGCTCACGCCACACTTCAGACTGAGGTGCTCCGAGTGGCCGCTGTACGCAGAATATGCGGCTGCCATCTTGAATGAGGCGTCTACACAGAAGTCAGCTGTGGAAATTTACCTCTGAGGCAACATGCACAACGCTTCTGCACATGCCAGCTACAGGCAGATGACACTGGACTAAGAAGAGGTTAGACTTTATCTTATCACTAAATACCATCTTATTTTTTTTCAGGAACCCCAGTTGGTTTTTCTGGTGATGAGCAAACAACTGCATGAGCAAAATTAAGAGAGTAAAATCAGCTCATGCATAGCAAAGCAGGCTGCTAATTACTTGATGTGATTTGAAAGGCAGTATGTTGCTACTGCTGCTAAGTCGCTTCAGTCGTGTCCGACTATGTGCGACCCCATAGACGGAAGCCCACCAGGCTCCCCCGTCCCTGGGATTCTCCAGGCAAGAACACTGGAGTGGGTTGCCATTTCCTTCTCCAATGCAGGAAAGTGAAAAGTGAAAGTGAAGTCGCTCAGTCGTGTCTGACTCCTAGCGACCCCATGGACTGCAGCCCACCAGGCCCCTCTCTTCATGGGATTTTCCAGGCAAGAGTACTGGAGTGGGTTGCCATTGCCTTCTCCGGAAAGGCACTATAAAGACTGCTTGGTCCCTTAATTTGGCAGATGTAACATAGTGCCTGGAATTCTCACCTTCGGTTTATAATTTTTCACTTTATGTTTGGGCACTGAATACTGGGAGTAACTAAAATGGGAGTTATTCTGGAGATAAAACCTAGCGTCAACCAGTATGGCATGTTAGCTAGTTTGTTATCAGTGTGAGAGCTTTAGAAAGAAAAATTTTTGATTTCTGAAGAAGAGGGATGAGAAATGGAGGGGGAAAACGTTTAGAATCTGGAATGTTTGTTTCTCGAATCTTAGGAGCAGTGAGGAGAGGGCTGGTCAGGGGAGAGGCACTCTCTGATAAGGGGGGCCAGCATAGAGAAGGTGGTTTTGGCTGTGGTGGTGGCAGGTAGAGGTGTAGGGTCAACTGAGGAGAAGTTGGACCTCCTTTACAGTTTAGTCCACATGTGAAAGAAAGAGAACTAGTCCAACTTACTCCCTTAGTTTTCTGTTTATGGCCAAGAGGGCTGAAAGGGGGCGGGGCGGGGGGGGGGGGACGTTTCTTCCAACTGGTTGTCTATTGAACTCTTCAGAGAATAGCTTGACTGTCACCCTGCTTGCCTTTGGAGCCTTGAGAAAGTTTCCTTCCTTATGCTGGTTTTTCCATTCATGAGACCTTCATTCTGGGGGAAAGGAAGGGATTGTGAGAAGCAAAAGAAGAGCAGATGAGTGTTAGATTTTGGTCATTCTAACAGGTGTGTGGGTGGGTGGGTTGTGTGTGTGTTGCTCAGTCATGTCTGACTCATTTCAACCCCATGGACTGTAGCCTGCTAGGCTCCTCTGTCCATTGGATTCTCCAGGCAAGAATATCGGAGTGGATTGCCATTCCCTTTTCCAAATAGGTGTGTAATGATATCTTATTGTTGTTCTAATTCCTTAACTACGTTAAGGGTGCAGTTCAGTAATAAATATGTTCACATTGTTGTGCAACCAATCTCTAGAACTTTTTGATCTTCAAAACTGAAACTCTATACCCATCAAACAACTACTTTCCATTTCCTCTTCCCCCTACCAACTGACAACAACCATTCTACTTCTTTTTTAAAGTGTACAATTAAATGGTTTTTAGTATAGAATTGTGCAGCCATTACCACTATTAATTTTAGAAAATTTTCATCACCTAAAAAAAATATGACCTTTAACGATGATGCTTCGATCATACCATCTGACTCCCCCATCCCAGTTGTTGCCAACCACTAATGTCTTGTGTCTTTATAGATTTACTTTTTCTGAACATTTTATACCAGGATGTGAACTCTTGTTACTGGCTTCTTTTGCTTAGCACAGTGTTTTCCAGTTTCATTCATTTTGTAGCAAGTATGAAATAATATGCATTTTGTTTCTGAGTTTGATTGCTTTTGATACTTCGTATAACATACAGTGTTTTGTTTTGTTTGGGTTTTTTGAGTGTATGCCTGGCTTATTTCACTTAGCATAATGTCCCCAAGATTTATTTATTTGTGTCAGAATTTTCTTTGTTTTTAAGTCTGAATAATATTCCATTATATGTGTATATCACATTTTGTTTATCCATTCATCTGTCAATGGACACTTGGGTTGTTTCCATCTCTTGACTATTATGAATCAGATCAGATCAGATCAGTCGCTCAGTCGTGTCCGACTCTTTGCGACCCCTTGAGATGCTGCTCTTAGTTCTTTTAGGTATATACCTCAAAGTGGAATTGTTAGATTATTTTTTAATTATTTATATTTTTTTGAGGAACTATCATAGTGTTTTTGCATAGTAGCTGCACTGTTTTACATTCTAACCAAGAGAGAAAAGGGGCTTCAATTTTTCTCCAGCCTTGCCAACATTTATATTCTGATTATTTTGAAGTTTGGTTTTGTTTTGATAGCAGCTCTAGGAATGACTTTAAAGGTCCCTATCATCAAACTATCATCTTTTCTTTATCGATGTGGAGATTGTAGTTCAAAGGAGCAGTGATTCCCGTTAACAGTAGCTAAATGATTGAACTCAGGTTTTTAGAACCCAAGTACAAGGGTTTATATACTATCGAAGGATTCTCACAATACATCAGACAAAGCTATTAGAAATGGCAATCAAGAGGATCTTAAAATAAGAGAGATGAGACATTAGAAGCATGATGGAGGTTTCTATTCTTTAGTGTTATGTTTGTGTTTGCAAGGATGAGAATCTGTTGATAGTAATAGTGCCAAGGGGAGGAAATTTTTTTTTTAAATTAGCTACAGGAACAGTAACGCTTGACCCTCATCAATATGCTCAAATTAGCATTATCTGATTTACATTGGTATTAGCCCAGGTGTGTGGAAGAGCAGCAGGAGACTATCTCAGATCATTACAAAACTGGAGACATGTCTTCTGTCTTTCTCTGAGGATTTTCAAATAAACAGTAATTATAATGGTAGCAATTTAGGAATTGCTGATTACATAATTTCCCTAAACCTGTCATTATCTGTAAATATTTCATGAAAAATAGAAATACAGTGTTTTTGATAGCTTCATGAAGGTATTTTTTTTCTTTGAAGAAAAAAACCCATTAACTATGTTCCTTGCATACTTTCCAGGTCAGGCAAATACTACTTCTGGAGCAGAGAATTATATCTACAGTTTCACATATCATTGTTATTCTTTATGGCTATATATTTTGGGTACAATGTTGCAGAAACTGCTAAATGTTTATTTGATGACAGACTTTCTCTCTTGCACTGTGCAGAGAAATAAGATGTGATAATATAAGTGGAATGTAGTGCTCTGCACAGTACAAAATCCTGCAGTTTCTTTGTTTTCTTCCTGCTTGGTATGCAAGATACTTCTAAGCATTCTGAAAAAATACAGATCATGGAGAATTTAAAACACTGGACACTGTGAGAATATCATGTGGGGGGAACAGTGACAGCCTGGTGAGAGTCATGTTCGGTTCACACTTAACATTTCTTTATTCTATCACCCCAATTTTATGGATGATAAGTGTGAAGAAGAGAGAAGTCAGGAGAAGACAGTGTCAAACAAATCACAGAAATGATCACACATTAAATTTATTCACATAGGAAATATTTACTAAATATCTGTTATGTGCCAGGATATAGTATTAGACACACATGGGAATGATATAGATGAAAAAGACACCATTCTTAATTTCAAGGACCTTATAAATACTCTCTGTGATGTGCTATCGAACATCAGAATCACATGGAAGTCTTATTCAGAGGTTGCCGGATACTACCCTTTACTTTCTGATTCAGTAGATATGGGCAGTGGTTGGGGAACAAACATTTGCATTTCTAAAATGTTCTTAGAGGATGTTGATGCTTCTGGTCCTGGGACCACCCTTTGCAAACCACGATTATAATGGAACTTTTGTGTCCACAAAAGGAAATTCTAAATTTAGAAATTTTTACTTGTAAAAGCCTTGTTTGATTGTATGTAATAAAAATATTGAGGTTTAGGACTTCTCTGGTGGTCCAGTGGTTAAGACTCTGTGCTCCTAATGCAGGGGGATCCAGGTTCAACCCCTGGTCAAGGAACTGATCCCACAGCCACAGCTAAGAGTTTTCATGCTGCAGTGAAGATCCTGTGTGCCGCAGCTAAGACCCAGTGCAGCCAAATAAATCAATAATTTTTAAAGATATTGAGGCTTTACATAGTCAACTGAGGCTGTGCAATTAACATTGGCTGTAAAAGTGAACTTAAAATAATTATGCTTCTGACATAGCTATATTCATATCTATACATCTCTATTTTTCTGTATTCATGTGTATTTCTTTAAGAAAAGATATGAAGAAAAGGTACCCAGTGAAACAGTTTTGGAGATCTTGAAACATATTTAGTATATTATCAACAAAAAGATACCTACTAAGGTACATGAGATATAAGTAAAAATATTTAGGAAAAAAAGCTTCAAATCAGTGAAATGTACAACCCCCTACCCCTACTGCTGCTGCTAAGTCGCTTCAGTCGTGTCTGACTCTTCTCGACCCCAGAGATGGCAGCCCACTAGGCACCCCCGTCCCTGGGATTCTCCAAGCAAGAACATGGAGTGGGTTGCCAGTTCCTTCTCCAATGCATGAAAGTGAAAAGTGAAAGTGAAGTCGCTCAGTTGTGTCTGACTCCTAGTGACCCCATGGACAGCAGCCTACCAGGCTCCTCCATCCATGGGGTTTTCCAGGCAAGAGTACTGGAGTGGGGTGCCATTGCCTTCTCCACTACCCCTACTAAAAGCTCATAACCCAAAGAAGCCTCACGAATGTTATAGAAATAATAAAGAAGAAAAAAACCCTTAATGGTTGTCCTGTTACATTAAAAACAAAATAACAGAATAAAATAATTGGTATGTACTTTGATATAATACAAAAGTGGTTGTGTTTTACTTTAAGGAAACGACCCAATTTTCCATGGATTGGCTCCTTGAAGGAATCTTCTTGGTTGTTTAATGATGAAAATAATATAATGATAAGTTAGTAATGGTGGATCCACTTCTTTATGTAACTGTACATACACATGGTACAAAGTATAAGCAATGACTTGAGGTTATCAGACAAGAAAGAGTTGAATGTGGTACAAACAAGTATATAAATAGCAGAAGTGGCTAAAAGTGAGCTAAATATGGGTTACGTATTATGTGACATCCTTTTTCTGATGTTCTCAAAGAATATTGACATTTAAAACATTAATTTGCACTCACAGTGCTATTGAGAGGAAGTAGGAAAGCATCATTGCCTATTTTGCTGCATATTTAAGATGGATATAGAGAGGCATGAAGTTTTCCTGATGCTCCCAAAGCTTGATACTTAAGACTTAGGATAAGTACATAGGATCATTACTTTTGCTGGTTTGTTCATTTTGCTGTTTTAATTTTAGTCTAGCTTTAAACACCAGACCGCATTTTTTTTTTTTAAATGTAAGATTTGTAACAGCCTTTGTTTTGGAAGGAATTTCCAGGGATTTAAACTTGTTAATTTCTTCATAGCTGAGTTCATCTTCCGTGTAGGCGTAGCAGGCAGTTGCTGTTAGTGTGATTCAAGTTTCACCACTAGAGTGTCATCTTTATTAAATCTCTCTCTCGTGGCATGCTAGTGAACTAGTTCCTATTTTTGCCTGATGCTCTTGCCAGTGTCGTCAGTATTACAGAATGGTGACATGGGAAGGGTCTGGAATCAAGTTGTTGTGGTTCACATTTCAGCTCCACTAATACATTAGGTCTGTGATCTTGCAACAGTTTCTTAATCCTTCTAAACCTGAGGTTCCCAGTCTGTAAATGGACTTTAGCAGGAGCTGGGCCTGAATTGCTATGAGGGTCAAGGAACAGTAATAAAGTCATTCTGGAACCAGGTCAATCTCTAAAGTTCAAAAAGGAAGAATCTCTCCTGGAACACAGCTGGAATTTTGTTTGACTGTATAATTGGAGAGTTGACCAATTATAGACCAAGCTAGAATCATCTAAAGCTTGGACATATCTGTTTAGAGTGTTCAACTTTAAGCTCTTCTGCCACTTTGGCAAGTTTTTCTGGATAGAGGGCATTCTGGCATTCTGTGAGGATAGTCCATTTGTTTAGATCGAAAGTTTCTCAAACAGGAAATGATCTTAACCTAATAGGACATTACAATGGGTTCTGGAGTTTCTTGAGGTACTTTGAGGTATTCCTATAGTTCTTTGTAGTTGTGTACAACTAATGGCAATGACTAGGAGTATATAACCACTGAACAGAAAAGGAAGTTGTACTAGTCTTGAGGCAGAGGATACATTTCAGATTGTAATGAGAAGACAGAAGCCAACTGTAGCTTTAAGTTTAATTGAGTTTATAATATGAGCGGTAGGAATGACAGGGAAATAAGGAATTTAGAGGAAAATTCCTGTGAATTTTTATATTGAAGAATAAAGCTTTTAGTCTATATAAAAGTAGACTCCTAATTAACAACATCTAGGTTAGAGTTTGCATATTATTATGCTAATTCTTAGGATGCACAAAAAATAAATCAAAGGCTTTTTGAGGATTTAATTTTTCTAACCAAGTTATAGAAGAGCACAGTAGGACATTCTTCACTTCTCACTTGACTTTTGCAGCATGCTCATAAAGGGAGTTATTTTTACAAAATATTCAAGGGCTTCTTCAAAGCTTCTTTTGAAGGATTTACTTTGTCATCAGATCTTTATTTCTCAATGACTTATCTGTTTTCTAAT
Source organism: Bos indicus (assembly GCF_029378745.1). NCBI lineage: Eukaryota > Metazoa > Chordata > Mammalia > Artiodactyla > Bovidae > Bos > Bos indicus. Next base: position 55,754,637 of record NC_091763.1, on the reverse strand, counting down.
TTCACTTTTATGGACTTCAAGAAATCCTGCACCTTTTGTAAGATTTTCAATTTCACTGATAATTATATCATAATTTTTATAAGAAAATGACAAAGATATGAAAATGGTGCATAGGATAAAAGCTAGTGTGAAGCAGAAAAAGATTTTTGAGTATGAATTAATTTTATGTGTGGGAGTTCCTTAGCAAATATTCTTCTGTCATAATAGTTTTGCTTGCCTATGAAACCTTGTAAGTCTGAGAGCTGGAAGAATACCTACATGGATAAAAAGAATGGCCTGTGTAATTTTGTTATCTACTCAGGGCAGGAATCTTATGGCTTTGTCTGTCCGAATGTGTTACTGATAATAGAAGCACCCACATTACTTTAATATTGGTTCCAACATATTAGCTCTACCTTCTAGAATTGGGATTTACAGATTTGATGATTCTCTTCTCAAACCAAAGATTTCTAAAAGTAAGAGGATAACTACATTCATAGAGTAGTGCTCCAAATTCCAAGTTGTAATTTTTGGACATCTATCATGAAGGTGATATGTCTTCAGAAAGTGAGGACATCCATCTAGAGTAATTCTTAAAATGGCAAATCTGTCCAGTGGCCACCTTGCTCTGGTCAACAGTTCCCTCCTCTAAAATAATGAGCTTGAGGCATTTGGTCAGGGCACACTCCACTTGGGCTCATGAAGTAAGCCTTTGTCCCTGTTTGTTCCTCTTTCTCTGCCAGGAAACTAAGAAAGAACTCTCATAAATGTAGACTTCAATGGTTCTTGTAGAGGCTGGATGCTGGGGGTCTAAGCAGAAGTCCTGACTATGGTTACCCTCTTATCTGGATGTGGTGAATAAAAGCCACCTCAAAACAGGCTTACTCATTATTCCTAAAATGAGCTCATTGCAGAGGTTTCTTTCTCATTTAGTCTGGGTCCACTGGCAGAATGGATTTTGCTAGAGTCTGTCCTCTTCCATAGGCATTTGAACAATAGTTTTAGCTTAGTGCCAACATTCTTACAGAGGGCTCTCCTAAAGCATATAGTAGGGAAACACAGGATGATTCTCAAAGTGCATGTGAGAGCATAATTGACATTTTGGACTAGATAATTCTTTGTTGTGTTAATTGTCCTGTGCAGTGCAGAATGTTTAGCATCAGTCCTAACTTCTGTTCACTAAATGCCTACAGCATGCTTTTAGTCATGACAATCAGAGATGTCTGTGCTGTTGTTCAGTTGCTCAGTCGCATCTGACTCTTGGCGAGCCATGGACTGGAGCACGCCAGGCTTCCCTGTCCTTTACTGCCTCCCAGAGCTTGCTCAAAGTCATGTCCATTGAGTGGGTGATGCCATCCAACCATCTCACCCTCTTCTCCTCCCACCTTCAATCTTTCCCAGCATCAGGGTCTTTTCTAATGAATTACCTCTTTGAATCAGGTGGCCAAAGTATTGGAGCTTCAGCTTCAGCATCAGTCCTTCCAATGAATATTCAGGGTTGACATCCTTTAGGATTGACTGGTTTGATCTTCTTGCAGTCCAAGGGACTCTCAAGAGTCTTCTCCAACACCACAGTTTAAAAGCATCAGTTCTTCGACATTCAGCCTTCTTTATGGTCCAACTCTCACATCCATACATGACTACTGGAAAAGCCATAGTTTTGACTAGATGGACACCTTTGTCAGCAAATTATGTCTCTGCTTTTTAATATGCTGTCTAGGTTGGTCATAGCTTTTCTTCCAAGGAGCAAGGGTCTTTTAATTTCATGGCTGCAGTCATCTCATATGCAGTGATTTTGGAGCCCAAGAAAATAAAGTCTCTCACTGTTTCCATTGTTTCCCCATCTATTTGCCATGAAACTATGACACCAGATGCCATGAGCTTAGTTTTTTGAATGTTGGGTTTTAAGCCAGCTTTTTTCACTCTCCTCTTCTGTCTCTAGACATTGCCAAATGCCTCTTCGGTTGAAAATGGCCCCTGGCTGGGACCCAATCCAGACCAATATTGGGAAATCCTATTGACTGTATCTTCAAAATGTATTCAAAATTCAACCACCTCTCATCACTTCCGTTTTCTATCTTTGTTCAAGCCACCATCATCCTTTGTCTGGATTACTGCAATAACTTCCTAATTAGACTTCTAACATCTGTCTCACCTTCTACCCTTAACATTTCAGTGTCTTCTCAATGCATCATCCAGAGTGTTCTTTTAGAAACATGCCTATTTATATCAGCACTTACCTCCTCATAACCCTCCAGTGACTCCCCATTTCCTTTAGAGTAAAATGGTCAACCGAGTGAGCCAAAAAAAGGTCTGTCTAGTCAAGGCTATGGTTTTTCTACTAGTCATGTATGGATGTGAGAGTTGGACCGTGAAGAAAGCTGAGTGCCAAAGAATTGATGCTTTTGAACTGTGGTGTTAGAGAAGACTCTTGAGAGTCCCTTGGACTACAAGGAGATCCAATCAGTCCATTCTAAAGGAGATCAGTCCTGGGTGTTCTTTGGAAGGAATGATGCTAAAGCTGAAGCTCCAATACTTTGGCCACCTCATGCGAAGAGTTGACTCATTGGAAAAGACTCTGATGCTGGGAGGGACTGGGGGCAGGAGGAGAAGGGGAGGACAGAGGATGAGATGTCTTGATGGCATCACTGACTCGATGGATGTGAGTTTGAGTGAACTCCAGGAGTTGGTGATGGACAGGGAGGCCTGGAGTGCTGCAATCCATGAGGTCGCAAAGAGTCAGACACGACTGAGCGACTGAACTGAACTGAGTGAGCTTAGGACCTGTTGATACATTGCTACCACTGGCTGAACCAAGGGTCTACACAGGAGCTGACCATATGACAGCCAATTGCTCTTGGCAAAACTCGAGAGCTTTCTAAAAGTTTTTCATGAAGTTGTCTTCAAAGCCAGCTTAATCAGACAAGAACACTACCCTCATTCCTTATAGTCAGATACTTTTTATCCCAGGTTTTTTCCCAGTCTGATCATCAACCCATATACTAGACTAGGATAACAATTATCTCTATCCAAAAATTAAAGTCCACATGTGAAGGATGAAGTTTTACTACCACTAAGTTCATTTAAAATAAAGCAGTAGATTCTAAAGGCAAATCCACAAGAGGATTCCCCCAAATTGTTTTAAACAATGTCAAGATTGATGGAATAAAAGCAAAAATTCCTAAGGTAGCTATATAGAAGGAGATACTATTCATTTGTATTTTTAATTTTGAGGTGTAATTAATATGACCTTTCCTGTTTTATCCAAAATTGCCTCCTAGAATAGTTTAGCAATGTGACATCTTAAAATAATATTTTGTAAAATTTAAAGAATATGCCCTAGAAATGTGAAAAGTAAGATAAAAATTAAACATAATGTAAATCAAGAGGTAGAACACCTTAATTACAAGTGACCCAAAAAACTTTTACCCCCAGATCAACATGAAGTAAGATCCTATGAAAAGAGCAAAAATAAAGAATGGTTAAAGGTAAAAAATTTACCCCCCCCCCCAATTCTTACTTTGATTTTAAAAGATGTCATCAGTCTTTTAGAGCACAGAAATAGTGAATGCACCTCTCACTACAGCTTGGGAAGATCACATTTGGCGTTGCTAGTCTGCTTTCAGTCTAATGTCTTCATACAGGAAAAATAGAACTAATTGGATTATTTTCAACCAGAAATAAAGGAACATAAATTTAAAAAAAATAAGAATTGATACAAAATGATAATGTTTGACAAGTTCTAAATGGGAATGCAGATAAGAAAAGATCCTATTGCTCTGTGCAATGGGGGTGAAGTCAAGCAAAGTAAACTTGAAAGTCAAATATCACAGAGAATATTTTGATGACAAGTGGTAATGTTCTATTGCATAGCAAGAGCCCTTCAAAATATGAGAATTTGAATGTAAATTGGAAATACTCAGGGAGGTTCTCAGAGGTACAATCCTTGTCCGGTGAGAGAGTTATAATTCCTTGTTTATTTTTTCTCTTTGACATATTATAAGCTATTCACTTTTTCAAGGATTTTGTGAATTATCATTAAAATATTTATTGCTTTTACCGCCTACTTTTTGGCCATCATACTTCTCTAGGGAGAGAATACAATAATTTGACAGCATGTTGGCTCTTACACTTAACTTTAATCTCCTGTTTCTCCAGGCTTTTGGCTTGGGATAACTTTTTTGCTGCCACAGAAAATAGTGCCATCTTTCAGACATTAGCAAAAGTGAATTTAATAACATGCTAAAAACTTGATTTTTAAATACAGAGATACAATATAATAAGAGGCATGGCTGATAAAATCATTTAAGTGTGTTCATTAATAAAGACACATTTTCCCATACTAGAGATGGCATAAGTGGTGCTTATGGTCTCCAGCTAGCCAGCCATGCTTATTTAATTTAAAATGCAGTTGAAACTGAATGTTCTATAAATCAGATACATTACGGGTTAATAGGGCCTTTGGGGAGGTTGAGATTGGAGGCAGTGAGAGGAATAGTCAGGGAATTTGACGCTGTAAATTATTTCTAAGGTAATTGATTTCCAAGTCAGACTTCAGGATGCCAAGACTGCAACTAAAATATGTTCTGGGAAACTGAGAGATTGAGAGAGGGCAAAAAGGAAGAATAGGAGTTAGAATTTTCTTCTTGTCAGGCCACATGTGGCAGTAGAAGTGCACCCCAAACTAAACTCTCTCATCAGATTACCCAGGATGAAGAGGGTTCCTCTAACCTCAGCCCCAGAAAAGTCACCAGGAGAGGATTCTCTCTCTTCTTTCAACCTCTTTCCCCAGAAATCACTGCTTAGATTTGTTGAGAGACAATTATTCATGAGTCTTGCATTTCTGCACCTCTTATAAAGCAAGGCAGTGACTACTTTTTGTTCTCAACTATATTTTCAAGGATGTTTGTTAGGAAAATGGAGATATTGTCTCCTCCAAAGGAAAGGGTAGGATTGTTTATAGTAGGAAGATAGAGATAGTATCTTTCTCTGGAGCAATGGGCAGGAACTCTCACAAACACAAGATTTGTGTTCCCTAAGGTCAGGGTACCTCTGTTTTTATTAAATGCTATGGGAATGGTGGGTCTGGGTATCAGTGCAAATGCTAACAGTCTAGTTATTGCCATTGCTTTGAGTAATAACTTGTCCTTTATCTCTGATCCAGGGTTTCATGTCTTCTACCAATACCCATAAACCTGGCAGGCTAACTTGTTAACTTGAAAGTAGCTTGTATGTTAGTTTGTGGCAGGCTAATTTATTAGCTTGCTGCTTTTTAATAAAAGCAGCATATTTTGATTAGATTCTGATATATATATATATATATATTATCAGATCAGATCAGATCAGTCGCTCAGTCGTGTCCGACTCTTTGTGACCCCATGAATCGCAGCACGCCAGGCCTCCCAGTCCATCACCAACTCCCGGAGTTCACTCAGACTCACGTCCATCGAGTCAGTGATGCCATCCAGCCATATTATATATGTATATAAATCTATAAAACTAAATATACCACCTATTTTTTACAGATAAAACTCTGCTTGTTTATATATACTAATTTAGCATAACGAACAAGATGTTTTGTGAAAAGAGAGACATGATTGATTAAAAAAGTCATTAACCATGACTGTTACTATTTATGCTATTCAAAATTTTATTTTCATTATAATCCATAAAGTTTAAAAATTTTTTTCTTTACTTTTAATCGAAGGATAATTGTTTTACAATATTGGCATTATACTACATAAAGTTTAATACATACATTTCTATAGTTGTAAAGCTGTTTGTTGTGTTTTTTTCCTAAGTATTTGTACAAAAGAAAAATAGGTTCTGTTATTCTAAATTTGCTCAGTGGTCCAAAGGACAAACTCAACTAAAGTTTACTTTTCTACCATAAAAACTTTTGAATTTACTGTTGCTAGGGAGCATATTGTTCTGAATTTCCTATTGTTTGTGGCAGAGTATGGCTCAATCCTGGTTAGGTGTGGCTGAATGTAGAGCCTAAGACAATTTCAAGGGTCAAGAAAAAAAGTAAGAGCTACATTTTATAGCTTTAAATATATTTTATTATTAGATTTAAATGTAGATTTAGATTTTTGGGGAGTGGTGTGTTCTCAATACATATTCACTCATTCACTAAACTACTTTATATTAGAGACTGAGAAAGCTCTCTTAATTATTGAAACAGCCTTTTTCTCAGGATCTACCAGTTTCTGGTATAGACAAGCTATACAGTAGATGCAGCTGCTTCTCTTACTTTTTAGTGACCTAATTATTTTTTTTCAGTGCCTTACACATGGCAGGATAGAGAAGGATACTGAATTGAATATAAGTATACTGTTCTTCTTTAAGACTATCATAGAAAGTAAAATTAGGAATTGACCCAGGTTATTTCAACAAATAAAACAGAACAGTAGCATGTGCCCTTTCGCTCTGTAAATATGGACAAAAACCAATTTTTGTCAAACAGGCCATTCCCTAACTAACAAGCTGAAGCTTTCAAAGATTTCTGTGAAAATGTGTATGTGCATTAAGACCTTTGGGTTCCCTGGTGGCTCAGCAGTAAAGAATCTGCCTGCCAATGTAGGAAACACTGGTTCGATTCCTGGAGATCCAGAAAGATTTCCTGGAGAAGGTATTGGCAACCCTTCCCTGGTGGCTCAGACAGTAAAGCATCTGTCTGCAATGCAGGAGACCCGGGTTCAATCCCTGGGGTGGGAAGATCCGCTGGAGAAGGAAATGGCAGCCCACTCCAGTGTTCTTGCCTGGAAAATCCCATGGACGGCAGAGCCTGGTAGGCTACGGTCCATGGGGTCGCAGAGTCGGACACGACTGAGCGACTTCACTTTCACTTTCACTTTATAGTATTCTTGCCTAGGAAATTCCATGAACAGAGCCTCGTAGGAGGTTACAGTCCATGGCGTCACAAAATAGCTGGACATGACTTAGCCACTAAACAACACCAACATTAGGATCTTTAAAAGATAATTAGAATTGTCAGGATAGTAATCACTTTATTTTAGCTGGTGTTCTGCCAGATAAACTAGACAGATTTGACACAAAGTTATAACAGCAAATAAATTGAAACATCATTTAAAATACTTGTCTTCACTCATGTTTTGGAGCTCAAGTTTGGTCCTTCAAATTAAATATCCACATTTAATTATTTAGTAGGAGGATAAAACCAATTCTCAAAACATTTAATAATAAAAATAAACTGACAGAAAATATCTGACAAATAAGTGTTAACTCATTTCTGCATTATCTCATTTAATAGTCACAATTATTGTTATTTCTGTATTATAGATTAGGAAATTAAGACTTAAATAGAAATTAAGTAACTTGCCTGAGTTTACATAGATACAAGGTGGTAGAATTTTAATTCAGTATAGTTAATTCTTATAGCCAGAAAATGATAGTGTTTTTCAATGAAAATGAAAATGCCATTGTTTTTAAACAATAAGTCTGGCACTTGATATTGTCTCAGAAACCAAATTCTGAAGAAGAAATTTGTATTTCTTTTGTTTTATCCAATTCAACCTTAAGGTGGGACTACCATGAAAAAGAAAACAAAACAAATTATGCACATGTTGGGAATAGCTTGTTAGAAACCCGTTAACTTTCAACTATCAAGATTTTAACCACTAAAAGTATTAGGTTAAAGCTATCACTTGAGAAAATTGCACATGTCTCCCTTGGGAGAAAAATAACTCAATCCTAAAACTACAAAGCTAAGACTACAAACTCTACAACAAGATAGTACACACTTTAGCAGCACTAATCAATTAAACCTCATAATCCTGCTGAAATTGAGTTCTAACTTTCCTGAGAGGACACACCAGTGGACATCTATAATCTTCAACTGCAGATGCCCCAGAAGGTTTCTATCCTGGGCAGCTGTGCGGCTGCCGCTGTTCCTATTAGCTGCCTGGTCAGTGTCAGCCAGCAGGGTTCTAGATTACCCAGGTCTGAGCAACCTGAAGTTCCAGTGCTGATCAGGAGATAAAGTATTTGCTTTTGGTTCTGCTCTAACTTCTCTGCCAGCATTTCTGCAAGGTGGATAATCTCTCCAAACACAATAACTTTTTTCAATCAATCAGACCCATGGGTGGCCTTGAGTATAGTTAAAGCACAGGGAACTCTGCTCAATATTCTGCAATAACCTAAATGGGGAAAGAATTTGAAAAAGGATTAAAAAAACACACACAAACAAAAGCTACATGGAGAAATAAAGATCTCAATAAAATACATGAGAAATTTAAAAAATAAAAAGAAGGTAACTGCTTCTATGGTATGATTTACAGGACCCTCAATAAAGGACTTTGCTATACCTTGCAAAGTCTCTCATTCCCCATTTAATTTCTAGGGATTAATTTCCTACAAAACTGGCATGCCTAGAAGGTCTCAAATTACTTTATTAAAAAGGATTTAAATAATTTGGGGGACACAGTCATCTTCCCTAGATGAAATTAAAACTTCTGTTCACTCTTTGATTTTTTAGTTTTTATAATTCCTTGTTAATCAACATCAATCTGTACCGTATTTGACTAAGCCATTTTTCTCACAATTGAGAACTTCTTCACAACCAAACTGCCCTTGCTTCATAGGGTATAATCTTCAAACCTGTTAAGGACTACCCATTACCCTCATTATACCAGAAGCCAGCTCTGAATGCATGTACCCATTGTTACTCTGTCTGAGGCATCGTTAAAGGAAATTGTAATAGAAGAGCCATTGCCTCCAATTCAGCCAAATGATATTAAAGCTAGTGTGTACAACTCTAATCTCTCTAATTGCAGTAGTTTCCAACCTCTGTTTTCATCAGAACTGTTTTTGGTTCAAACAAAATTTCACGTAGAACCTCAGTATTGATTGATATGTTCAATAACTATTAAGCACTTATTATGTGACAAGCACTGAATATTTGCCTTAGTGAGTGGAAATACCATCCATCCACCAAATAAGTTTGGACCAAAGTGTAGGAGTCATCCCTGATTCCTTTTTCCTTCACTGCATATATTCTGTCCATCAGCATTTTGTTACCTCTGCTATCTCCAGCTCTACTATCTTCATTTTTCCACTTCTCCCTAGCTACACATGGTCCAAGTCATTGTTATCTCCCGTAACAATGCCAGGATACACCTCCCTGCTGATTCTGTTCTTGCTCACCTATCATCTATTCTACGTATATGTGGCAAGATAATCTAATGCTTCAACATGATCTACAATGCTCTGTATGAACTGCCCTCTGCCTGCCATTCCCATTTCGTCTTGTCATTCATGAAGCTCTAGACACAGTGAAATTTATGCTTCTTTTTGTCAAAGATATTCCTGATCTGAGTTCTTTGCACTTTCTGTTTCTGGAGTGCTCACCAGGACCACTCATGGTTATCTCTTTCATATGTCAATAATTTTCATCTCAAATCATGTTACATCCTTAGATCTTCCCCACCAGACACTTAAATTAACCCTCCAACCCTTAGGCAGAAAGTGAAGAACTAAACAGCCTTTCAATGAAAGTGAAAGAGGAGAGTGAGAAAGATGGCTTAAAACTCAACATTTGGAAAACTAAGATAATGGAATCTGGTTCCATCACATTATGGCAAATAGATGGGGAAACAATGGAAACAGTGACAGACTTTGTTTCCTGGGCTCCAAAATCACTGCAAATGAGATGACTGCAGCCATGAAATTAAAAGACACTTGCTCCTTGGAAGAAAAGCTATGACCAACCTAGACAGCATATTAAAAAGCAGAGACATTACTTTGCCAACAAAGGTCCATCTGGTCAAAGCTATGGTTTTTCCAGTAGTCATGTATGGATGTGAGAGTTAGACTACAAAGAAAGCTGAGCTCCGAAGAATTGATGCTTTTGAACTGTGGTGTTGGAGAAGACTCTTGAGAGTCCCTTGGACTTCAAGGAGATCAAACAGGTCAACCCTAAAGGAAATCAATCCTGATTATTCATTGGAAGGACCAATGCTGAAGCTGAAGTTCCAATACTTTGGCCACCTGATGTGAGGAACTGACTCATTGGAAAAGACCCTGATGCTGGGAAAGATTGAAGGCAGGGGGAGAAGGGGATGACAGAGGATAAGATGGTTGGATGGCATCATCGACTCAGTGGACATGAGTATGAGCAGTCTCCAGGAGTTGGTGATGCACTGGGAAGCCTGGCGTGTTGCAGACCATGGGGTCACAAAGAGTCAGACATGACTGAGCAACTGAACTGACTGAAAAAAACCCTTAGTCACTCTTTATCACATTCCCTTGTTTTATTTCCTTCAAATCATTGGGTACTGTCTGAACTATTATGCTGTTTTACTTGTGTACTTTTATTGTCTACCTCTCACTCTTCTATAATATAAACTCCTTTCATAACCATGTCCTTTAAAATTGTTTTTGACATATAGCTGGTCCTGAATGGCTATCTTTTACAGACAGTGGGGGATAAAACAAAGTCCTTGTCTTGACAGAAATTTCAGTTAGACAAAAGAAGTAAATAATGAATAGATACAAAGTGGCATCAGTTCAGTTCAGTCGCTCAGTCATGTCTGATTCTTTATGACCCCATGAAACGAAGCACGCCAGGCCTCCCTGTCTATCACCAACTCCCAGAGTTCACTCAAACCCATGTCCATCGAGTCAGTGATGCCATCCAACCCTCTCATCCTCTGTCATCTACTTCTCCTGCCCTCAATCTTTCCCAGCATCAGGGTCTTTTCAAATGAGTCAGCTCTACACATCAGGTGGCCAAAGTATTGGAATTTCAGCTTCAACATCAGTCCCTCCAATGAACACCCAGGACTGATCTCCTTTAGGATGGACTGGTTGGATCTCCTTGCATTCCAAGGGACTCTCAAGAGTCTTCTCCAACACCACAGTTCAAAAGCGTCAATTCTTTGGTGCACAGCTTTCTTCACAGTCCAACTCTCACATCCATACCTGACTACTGAAAAAACCATAGCCTTGCCTAGATGGACCTTTGTTGGCAAAGTAATGTCTCTGCTTTTTAATATGCTGTCTAGGTTGGTTATAACTTTCCTTCCCAGGAGTAAGCGTCTTTTAATTTCATGGCTGCAATCACCATCTGCAGTGATTTTGGAGCCCCCCAAAATAAAGTCTGACACTGTGTCCACTGTTTCCCCATCTATTTGCCATGAAGTGATGGGACCAGATGCCATGATCTTAGTTTTCTGAATGTTGAAAACTAAGCGTTTCTCATGATGTACTCTGCATATAAGTTAAATAAGCAGGGTGACAATATACAGCCTTGACGTACTCCTTTTCCTATTTGGAACCAGTCTGTTGTTCTATGTCCAGTTCTAACTGTTGCTTCCTGACCTGCCTATAGGTTTATCGAAAGGCAGGTCAGGTGGTCTGGTATTCCCATCTCTTTCAGAATTTTCCACAGTTTACTGTGATCTACACAGTCAAAGGCTTTGGCATAGTTAATAAAGCAGAAATAGATGTTTTTCTGGAACTCTCTTGCTTTTTCCATGATCCAGTGGATGTTGACAACTTGATCTCTGGTTCCTCTGCCTTTTCTAAAACTAGCTTGAACATCTGGAAGTTCACAGTTCACATATTGCTGAAGCCTGGCTTGGAGAATTTTGAGCATTACTTTATTAGCGTGTGAGATGAGTGCAATTGTGTGGTAGTTTAAGCATTCTTTGGCATTGCTTTTCTTTGGGATTGGAATGAAAACTGACCTTTTCCAGTCCTGTGGCCACTGCTGAGTTTTCCAAATTTGCTGGCATATTGAGTGCAACACTTTCACAGCATCATCTTTCAGAATTTGAAATAGCTCAACTGGAATTCCATCACCTCCACTAGCTTTGTTCGTAGTGATGCTAAGGCCCACTTGACTTCACATTCCAGGATGTCTGGCTCTAGGTGAGTGATAATACCATCATGATTATCTGGGTCGTGAAGATCCTTTTTGTATAGTTCTTCTGTGTATTCTTGCCACTTCTTAGTATCTTCTGCTTGTGTTAGGTCCCTAACATTTCTGTCCTTTATTGAGCCTATCTTTGCATGAAATGTTCCCTTGCTATCTAATTTTCTTGAAGAGATCTCTAGTCTTTCCCATTCTATTGTTTTTCTCTTTCTTTGCATTGATCCCTGAGGAAGCATAGGTACCATAAAATCATAGATTTCTCTGTGGTCAGAGAAGGTGGCTCCACACAGGGACCATTGAGGAAGTGAGCTGGAGGGAGTCAGCCATGTAGCTATCTGAGGCAAGAATACACAAGGAGAGGGAAAAGGGAAGGTTTTAATGTTTTTGAGGCAAGCCTGGCCTCTTTGAAGCTAGAGTGAAATCGGCAGAGAGGAGAGTAATGGGTTACAGTGGAAGGGCTGTTTCTTTGAGCATTATAAAGTGAAAGTGATAATAAAAAGTGTTAGTTATTTTATTTCTCTCCTAGTTGAGTGAGAAGGCAATGGCAAGCCATTCCAGTACTCTTGCCTAGAAAATCCCATGGATGGAGGAGCCTGGTAGGCTGCAGTCAGACACGACTGAGCGACTTTGCTTTCACTTTTCACTTTCATATTGGAGAGGGAAATGGCAACCCACTCCAGTGTTCTTGCCTGGAGAATCCCAGGGATAGGGGAGCCTGGTGGGCTGCCATCTATGGGGTCGCACAGAGTCGGACACAACTGAAGCAACTTAGCAGCAGCAGCAGGAAAGTGAAAGTGAAAGTGTTAGTCATTTAACTATGTCTGATTCTTTGCCACTCCAAGGACTGTAGCCCATCAGGCTCTTCTGTTCATGGAATTCTCTGGGCAAGAATACTAGAGTGGGTTGCCATTCCCTTCTCCAGTGGATCTTCCTGACCTAGGGGTTGAATCCAGGTCCCTGACTTGCAGGTGGATTCTTTACCATCTGAGCCACTAGGGAAGCCCTCAACTCCTAATAATTTAGACATTAAAACTCACATTTTCCTGAGCAGCACACTTGGCAGGTATTTCAGGCTTCATGGAAGGTTTTTCATAAGTAGCCTAATGGGTTCCATTGAGGTTGATGTCACTCTGGATGATATTAAATTGTTCTGGTGTATAAAAACCCCTGAAAAGAATGCAAAATTGTGAAGAACAATCAGATCTTAATCATACTGGACCTCTCAGAAATGATTATCTTTTACTCTAAACAGTCAGTTAATCATATTGCTGACATTTTGATTCAAGGTCAAAATGGGGGAGTTTAGTTTGATTATGACATTTGTGTCAAAGAGAGATCAGCCCTGGGATTTCTTTGGAGGGAATGATGCTGAAGCTGAAACTCCAGTACATTGGCCACCTCATGCGAAGAGTTGACTCATTGGAAAAGACTCTGATGCTGGGAGGGATTGGGGGCAAGAGGAGAAGGGGACAACAGAGGATGAAATGGCTGGATGGCATCACTGACTCGATGGACGTGAGTCTGAGTGAACTCGGGGAGTTGGTGATGGACAGGGAGGCCTGGCATGCTGTGATTCATGGGGTCACAAAGAATCAGACACGACTGAGCGACTGAACTGAACTGCATCTGGTTGCTTCTAGCTACTTGCAGGCAAAGGGTGTGTATACCAGAAAAATAGCTTCATTCTAATTTTCAGAAACACTTGTAATTTTGGGGGGAAGTGGCTCAGATGGTAAAAGAATCTGCCTGAAATGCAGGAGATCTGAGTTTGATCCATGGGTGGGGAAGATCCCTTGGAAAAGGGAGTGGCACCCCACTCCAGTGTTCTTGCCTGGAGAAGTCCATGGAATCGAAAAAGGTTATACATGACTGAGTAACAAAGGTCCGTCTAGTCAAGGCTATGGTTTTTCCTGTGGTCATGTATGGATGTTGAGAGTTCGGTTGTGAAGAAGGCTGAGCGCCGAAAAATTGATGCTTTTGAACTGTGGTGTTGGAGAAGACTCTTGAGAGTCCCTTGGACTGCAAGGAGATCCAACCAGTCCATTCTGAAGGAGATCAGCCCTGGGATTTCTTTGGAAGGAATGATGCTAAAGCTGAAACTCCAGTACTTTGGCCACCTCATGCGAAGAGTTGACTCATTGGAAAAGACTCTGATGCTGGGAGGGATTGGGGGCAGGAGGAGAAGGGGACGACAGAGGATGAGATGGCTGGATGGCAGCACTGACTCGATGGACATGAGTCTGAGTGAACTCGGGGAGTTGGTGATGGACAGGGAGGCCTGGCATGCTGGGATTCATGGGGTCACAAAGAGTCGGACACAACTGAGTGACTGAACTGAACTGAGTGACTAGCACATTCTACTTCAGACAGTAAACTTTTTGATAGACAAAATTATAATTCGAGTAGTGGGTACACAGAAATTAGGTAAAATGTTGTTTATTACAGAGAACAAATATAGGGAAAACCTTGGTACTTAGCTTCAAGGTGTTCATGGTTTAAGTGATAGACAAGACAAATTGTATACCAGTGTAACAATGGTTGTTTCCATACTGCTGTGCTTGCCTTCCTTCTGCCATGATTTTCTAGCCTCTGAAAGTTACTTCATCTTCCTGACCTGGGGAGATGTGAGGAGTAGTTGGCTGGTCATGGTGGGATCCATCATCATTCGTCATCTGTGTGACTAATCTAACTTTGGCCTCATACCCATATTCTAATAATTGGATCTGCCTTTTGCTTTGGCATTGACCAAGCTCTCCTTGCATCCTGGTTATCTCTGTGCTGTCAGCCTCATAACGTTTCCAGGGTTAAAAAGATTAAAGTTCTCCCCCAAGTCAAACCTGGGCTTGTGATCATTTGTCTGAGGCCACCTGCCTGTTTTCCCACCTGTTGTCTGCCACCAGAATACTCAATCAATTCTGAGATTGATATGATAGTGGTAAAATATAATTAGCAGACACTTCTAATTCCCAGGTGACAGAATGTGGGAAGAAAAGACACTTACCTCACTATACAGTTTTGAATTTTTTACCATGTACTTAAAGAAAAAAAGAAAAAAAAAATTGAAACAGCAACAACTTCAAAAACTGAGAAGATGGTATTTTTCTAGTTCACAGAAAAATAGTCTTACCTCAAATGAAGTACCTGATGCTTGAGATCCCAAGAAAGCAATTCATACAATGGAAACCAGGTAAGCTAACCTGGTTAGCTCGATTATAATCTGAGGACTTAGCATTAAACCTCAGTGGTATGCCCTGGAAGGTTGGACTCTAAGATTACCTACAACTCCAGTGTGTTTTGTGAGCCCGTATGATAGCAAGACACAGAAGAGTGTGAAGAGTGTGTAAGAGACAGAGGATTTGCCTCAGTGCCTATGTGTGATGTGGGGGAAGGGAAGGACTTGCAGGCTTGTCTTCTTCACTGCACGAAAACAGAGGGGCAGGTTGGACACCCGCCTTACCTTTCAGTCTCTTGAAAGGAAGAAAAAAAGCCCCAAGGAACCATCTTTATATTTGAGTAGTCTTTCAGTCTTTTTAATACTCTACCTTCTTGTACTGTGTTGTAATCAAGGATCACATTCCTTCTCCTTGGAGATAGAATGGGAGGCCTACATTCTAATCCATTATTTAGGAGATGGAGTAGGGAAGGAAAAGGGATCTTTAATTTCCTCCCTAGAGAAGAAAGATTGTTGGACAGATGAGTTCATGATGGGAGTGGGAATGGGGGAAATAGATATTGGAGATAGGATAAATATAAGGTGAGGGTGGCTAGGTAATGTCAGGTAGGTTTCAGAAAGTCTGAAAGTTTTGATTAAGAGATTGGACTTTTTTCCTCTTAGTTTATTTAATCATTCAGTAAATGTTCCCCAGGTGCCCACATGATGCCAAGCCTGGGTTGGAGGCAGGGTGACAATGATGAACAATATAATCTTTTGTGCTTAAGTAGCCTAGATTCTCTAGGGGGGAATAGATAAGTAAAGAGGCAATTAAAATAATGTATTAGTGCCATGTCTGGAGCAGATGGAGCTGTTCCAGGAAGACATATGACCTAATTCTGGGAGGATGGAGAAAACTCCCTAGAGGAGGAGACATTTGGGAGGTAGTCTTGAGCTAAACCTGCAGAGATGGTGGCAAAAAGCATTCAGGCAAAAGGACAATCATGCAGATAGATCAGAAAGTGAGCTTGACTTATTAGAGGACTTAAATTCCCTTCAGTTTATGTGGAAAGTAACCAGGAAAACAGTGAGTAATGAGACTGGAGAAATCTTCAAGGCTGGATAGTCAAAGCCCTCATAAAACACATGGTAAGTGGTTTGGAATTTATCCCAGGAACAATGGGAGAGCCACTGGATAACTTTATTAGGGAAATGACATAAGCAGGTTTATACTTTTAGAAAGATCACTCTGTCTTGTGTGAACAATAGATAAGAAGGAGGCAAGACTGGAGGCAGAGACCAGTTAGCAGGACATTGAAATAATCCAGGCAGGAGATAATGGCCACTGTAGTAAAATGAAAACTTTGGGTTTGCAGGAAGTGCTTGAATTCTTTTGTTGCATCGCCATTTCCCCCCTCTACCTTTCTTGCTGCTACACTGGGCTTTGGGAAGCTGCCCCTTACAGGCTAATCAGCTTTGCCCTTTGGCTTCCAGGTAAATGTGGCCAATGGGAGATACCTGTAAGTGATCAGAGGAAAGAAGAGTGAGGGTGAGATATCAGTTCCCACGGATCCCTCGCAGTTTGGTCATTACAGGCTGGCATCCAGCAAAGCCTGTACCGAGTGTCCGGCAACCCTATCCATATAGCTCTCCTCTCCAGGTTGGGTAACTGCTCCCTACTCTTGCCTGTTATGGCCTAGGGGAGGTAACTTCCAAGGTACTGCATCACCCTTATGGTTTCCTTTAGATCCAATCATTTCTTTGTAAATATTCTCATTATTAAGCTCTTCTCAAATTATGTAGCTTTCTGTAACATCTTTTTTGCTACTGGGGCCCTGACTGATGAACAAGAGGACAGTGAGAGTACATAAATGTAGGCATCATAAAATGGTATAATTGAAATGATCCTATATGAGACAGAGTGCAGGCAAAGGGGCAGTTGATAATAATTCCTGTAAATAATACATTTGAGAGGTGTTTGGTTTGTTAATTCAAAGGAATAACTATAATAATAGCTAGTATCTTATTAAATGTTAGACACAGGGACAGGTCTTTAAATGCATTGTCTTATAAATTTCATGAAGTAGGTATTATTCCATTTTATGGATATGAAAATCACGTCTTTTAGCAGTTGCATAACCTGATGTAGGTTACTCTTCCGTCAGTGTCAGAGGGAGAATTCAGATTCATCTCTGCATGACTCTACATCATATTTGTATGGAGCTCTGAGGTATTTCCTGAATGCAAATACTTAAGTTTCTTAGACTAAGTTTATACATGACTGTTAATGGACTATGTCTAGAAGAATTGAGGTTGAGTTTGGGGAGTTATTTTCTAATCAGTTGCTTTAGTATTTTACTATTCTGGTGTGATTATTAAAAAGCTACAAAAATAATTTGACACTATTTTCCAGGGTGATTGACAAAGAGGTGCAGTCTTTGTATTGATTGAACTAATAATTTTTGATGGTTTCCAATGGTCACATTTGGAGAAGGAAATGGCAACCCACTCCAGTGTTCTTGCCTGGAGAATCCCAGGGACGGGGGAGCCTGGTGGGCTGTTGTCTCTGGGGTCGCACAGAGTTGGACACGACTGAAGCGACTTAGCAGTAGCAGCAGCAGTGTTCACATTAGATTGTGGGTAGCGTTAAGATAGAGAACACTTCAGGAAGAGGGGAGAAATTATTGACTTTATAGAAAGAGAAATGTATACATGTACATTTCTTGAAAAAGATTAACATTCCATATTGCATTTGCCACCAGAGGGAGTCATGTGAATGCCATAACATATTGACAAAGGAAAAGGAAAAATCATTAAATATTTTCTCCCAATTCCGCTGATATTTCAACAAGAATTCAGAATTTGGTAGAGCTTGTGTAACTATGAGAAAGGACTTAAACATCTCACTGTAGGGTTGGAAACAAAAGAAATGTCTTGCTTAAATTAATCATGCAGGGTAAGAGATAGATATCAAAACAAATAGACACAGTGCAGATTTTAGCAACACAAGCTTAATGTTATACTAAAACTAAAAAATCAAGCTGTGATTTATTTCGTTCCAAAAATCATTCTCTACTATTACCAAAATACTGTTCTAAAAAAAGTTTTGAAATCAACAATCTAATCAACAATTTAACTAATATTTCATTGTATTTTATTTTACCTTTATATTCCCTGTGCCAGGATGACTGTGATTGTTATTTTCAGTAAATAAAATAAAAGTGCATTGAAAAGAAACTTAATAGGTAGAAAGATTCTGCATCCAAAGAGTATTTGATGTATCTATGCTCTCTGAAAACTTGGCCAAGATTTTCTCAACTGGCAAATTATGGAGGGGGAATGGGCTATTTAATAACTGATAGATTTATAACTCAATTTATTTTATATTTAATTTTAGAATTGATCAGTTAACAGCATTTACTGAAAGCTACTATATACACAGTACTGAATTGTCCATTAAAATCAAGACCAAGTGATAATAAATCTTAGAAAGACGAGCTCTGAACTGATGTTTAATGCCTTATATAGATCACTAGTTCTCAAAATATGGTCTTTGCCAGCCCCAATACTATTGCCTGGGAACTTGTTCAAAATACAAATTCTCTTATTTCAGTCCCAGATCTGTGAATTCAGAAAGACTAGACATGGGGGCCTAGCAATCTGTGTTTTGACGAGCTCTGTAGATAATTCTAATGCTGCTGCTAAGTCATATCAGTCGTGTCCGACTCTGTGCAACCCCATAGACAGCAGCCCACCAGGCTCCTCTGTCCCTGGGATACTCCAGGCAAGAATACTGGAGTGCGTTGCCATTTCCTTCTCCAATGCATGAAAGTGAAAAGTGAAAGTGAAGTCGCTCAGTCATCTCTGACTCTTTGAGACCCCATGGACTGTAGCCCACCAGGCTCCTCCGTCCATGGGATTTCCCAGGCAAGATTACTGGAGTGGGTTGCCATTGCCTTCTCCCTTAGATAATTCTAATATGCACTTAAAGTGTGAATCAATGATAGAGATCTAAAATCTGATCTCTTCAAAGTATTGTAAGTCCAGCAATTTATACAAATCGCAACATGAGCTTTCTGTTTTGTTGTAATAGCTATTTTCTTATGGGTAAATTAAATTTAAAAATAAAAATTAAATGAGTGATTATGGCAAAGAATTGCAACTTCTAGTAACACCAAATAGTCATAGATTAAAGTAATTGAGTTTAGAAATAATAAACAGATGGATTAGAGAAGCAAGAGTAAACAATACATACTTTCTGTTCAATGGCAGTGGAATTTATTTTTCCTCTGTCTCTACAAGCATTGCTTTGTCTAAAGATCACAATTTATTCATTTTTCCATTTATAATTTTGAGATTCTATGATTACTTAGGAACTTAGAAGATGCTCTAAAAACACATACTTTACAAGGGCAAAGTAAGATTTACCTAGAAAACTAGAAACAAGATTAATATTACAAGATGACTTTTATATCATATTGTCTGAATTTTTCACAGAATACATGAATTACTTTATAATAGAAAATACATTTCCATTAAGTAAAAAGTGTTTCAAATTATTTTTTAAAGTCTAGCTGCAAGCAAGTAACTTTAATGTGACAAAAGATCTAGTTTTTAGTTTTCTTTACCTAATAAGTACTGAATTGTCAATATGACTAGCTGTGTCTTATATTGGCTCTTTCATATATGGTCAAGTACAGTGCAGTCTATTAGATTACAGGCATACCTTGGAGATACTGTGGGCTTGGTTTTAACCCAAAGCAAATAAAGCAAATATTGCAGCAAAACAAGTCACAAATGTTTTGGTTTCCCAGTGCATATAAAAGTGTTTACACTATACTGTGGACTATTAAGTGGGCAATAGGATGCTGTCTAAAACACTGATGTACATACCTTAATTAAAAACATTGTGTAGTTGCTAAGTCATGTCTGACTCTTTTGCAGCCCCATGGACTGCCAGGCTCCTCTGTCCATGGGATTTCCCAGGCAAGAATAATGGGGTGGACTGCCATTTCCTTCTCTAGGGAATCTTCCCGACCCAGGGATTGAAGCCATGTCTCCAGCATTGGCAGATGGATTCTTTACCACTGAGCTACCAGGAAGACTCTAATTAAAAAATACTTTATTGCTAAAAAACGCTAACCATTATCTGAGCCTTTAGAAAGTCATAATTTTTGCTGGTAGAAGATCTTGTCTTCATATTGATAGCTCCTGACTTATCAGGGTATGGTGGTTGAACAATGGGGTGGCTGTGGCAATGCTTAAGGCAATGAAGTTTGCTGCATCAGCTGACTCTCTTTCATGAATGATTTCTCTGTAGCATGAGAAGAAGTTTGCTACCTTTTTACCCACAGTAGAACTTCTTTCAAAACTGGAGCCAATCCTCTCAAGCCCTGCCGTTGTGTTTCAACTAATTTTATGTAATATTCTAAATCATTTATTGTCATTTCAACAGTCTTCACCAGGAGAGGATTTCATCTCAAGAAATAACATTATTTGGTCTTTCATAGGGAGCACCTTCTCATCCATTAAAGTTTTATAGCAAGATTGTAGCAATTCACTCACATCCAGATCCACTTCTAGTTCTCTTGCTATTTCCACCACATCTTCAGTGGTGGAATTTGAAACAATTTAACTACTCGTCTAAAGTCTTGAACCTCTCAAAGTCATTCATGAGAGTTGGAATCAACTTCTTCCAACTCCTGTTAATGTTGATATTTTGACCTCTTCCCATGAATCATGAATGTTCTTAGTAATGTCTAGAATGGTGAATCCTTTCCAGAAGGTTTTCTATAAATTTTGCCCAGATTCATCAGAGGAATTAATATCTATGCCAGTTATAACCTTATAACCTGTATTTCTTAAATCATAAGACTTGAGAGTCAAAATGACTCCGTGATCCATGGGCTACAGATGAATGTTGTGATAGCAGGGAAGAAAACAACATTAATTTTGTACATCTCCACCAACATTCTTGGATGACCAGGTGTATTGTCAATGAGCAGTAATATTTTTTTTTTTCTGGGCAGCAGGTCTCAACAGTGGCCTTAAAACTTTCAGTAAACCAAATTGTAAACAGATGTACTGTCAGCCAAGCTTTGTTGTTCAATTTATAGAGCAGACACAGAGTAGGTGTAGCATAATTCTTGACAGTCCTAGGATTTGGGGGATGGTAAATGAGCACTGGCTTCAACTTAAAGTCATTTATATCCTATCCCCATTGCTTCATCCATAAAATGGAAATAGTAATAGTTCATTCTTCATGTGGGGATTGTATGTGACAATGAAGGAAAAATACAGCCATTTAAAAATTAAATGTGGTGAGATTTCTTTTATTAGCTCCCAAAATACAAAGAAATAGATGAAGCTAAGTTTATGACTTATGAATATATAATTACTCTTGAGAACATGCCTCTTGCAACTTAAACATAGGTTTTTTTATTAAGATTTGATCTTATTTACTGCTATTACTTAGTGGCAGGTGTGTCCTAATCCTGTGATAAGAAAACCATTTCAAGTGAAGACGTTAATATCAATTGATGACAATTATGCAGCCTTTTGAAAATCCCAGGAATGTATCATATTTGTCATCGTAATTTTCAACTTTAAAAATTCATGAATCAAAAGCAGGGAGATCCAAAAATGGAGAGGACATCTTGTTTTTCTTCAGTGTTTACAATGATTGAAATTTGGAACATTTTTCATATTTTAATTAAAATTTTTTTCTAGGTGCTAAATGAATATTGTTGATGTTAATATTGACATAAACCTTATTTTGTCTGAGTGTAATAAATGTTCAAGGAAGATACAGATAGTTGATAAAACCATGGGCACTCAGCAATCACTGGGAGTGATTAAAAGGCTACAGGTGTCAGGGAATCAACTGACACAGCTCATTTAAGACTACTGAGTAGCTTATGGTCTTCCCAAGTGGTTCAGTGGTAAAGTATCTGCCACCAGTGCAGGAGACACAAGACACGTGGATTGCATCACTTGTAAGAAAGATCTCCTGGAGAAGGAAACAGCAACCCACTCCAGTATTCTTGCCTGGAAAATCCCATGGACAGAGGAGCCTGGCGGGCACAGTCTATGGGGTCACAAACAGTCAGACACAACTGAGCACACACGAACATCTGTGCACACACATTCAGTGGCTTATGAGCAGCACTCTGATGGAGATTTTTCTTCCCTGAACGAGAAAAGAAAGCAAGAAACTGAGACTAGAGAGATCACCTGTCATACAACTTAAAAGGAAGTGGACTTTTGATTCCTAGTCATTTAAAAAATATTTTTCAATGTAAGCAAATCCTTACAAAGTGGAAAGGGTGGATATACTATGATAAGAATATCTTCTTAATTCTCCATTTCATTATTTTAAGTAGTACTTATCTATCCATAATATCCTGTTTCTGCTGTGCTGTGAAAAATAACTCAGATTCAAATTAAATAAAAAAGAACTCTTCAAGGGAAAATATATCAATCCTTAAGATGATTTCTTTTGAACATATAATGTTGGAAGGTGCAGATGAGGCTAATGTGTTAAACATTTTTTTAAATTTTATTTTATTTTTAAACTTTACGTAATTGTATTAGTTTTGCCAAATATCAAAATGAATCCACCACAGGTATACATGTGTTCCCATCCTGAACCCTCCTCCTTCCTCCCTCCCCATACCATCCCTCTGGGTTGTCCCAGTGCACTAGCCCCAAGCATCCAGTATCGTGCATCGAACCTGGACTGGCAACTCGTTTCATACATGATATTTTACATGTTTCAATGCCATTCTCCCAAATCTTCCCACCCTCTCCCTCTCCCACAGAGTCCATAAGACTGTTCTATACATCAGTGTCTCTTTTGCTGTCTCGTACACAGGGTTATTGTTACCATCTTTCTAAATTCCATATATATGCGTTAGTATACTGTATTGGTGTTTTTCTTTCTGGCTTACTTCACTCTGTATAATAGGCTCCAGTTTCATCCACCTCAGTAGAACTGATTCAAACGTATTCTTTTTAATGGCTGAGTAATACTCCATTGTGTATATGTACCACAGCTTTCTTATCCATTCATCTGCTGATGGACATCTAGGTTGCTTCCATGTCCTGGCTATTATAAACAGTGCTGCGATGAACATTGGGGTACACGTGTCTCTTTCCTTTCTGGTTTCCTCAGTGTGTATGCCCAGCAGTGGGATTGCTGGATCATAAGGCAGTTCTATTTCCAGTTTTTTAAGGAATCTCCACACTGTTCTCCATAGTGGCTGTACTAGTTTGCATTCCCACCAACAGTATAAGAGGGTTCCCTTTTCTCCACACCCTCTCCAGCATTTATTATTTGTAGACTTTTGGATTGCAGCCATTCTGACTGGCGTGAAATGGTACCTCATAGTGGTTTTGATTTGCATTTCTTTGATAATGAGTGATGTTGAGCATCTTTTCATGTGTTTGTTAGCCATCTGTATGTCTTCTTTGGAGAAATGTCTATTTAGTTCTTTGGCCCATTTTTTGATTGGGTCGTTTATTTTTCTGGAGTTGAGCTGTAGGAGTTGCTTGTATATTTTTGAGATTAGTTGTTTGTCAGTTGCTTCATTTGCTATTATTTTCTCCCATTCTGAAGGCTGTCTTTTCACCTTGCTAATAGTTTCCTTTGTTGTGCAGAAGCTTTTAAGGTTAATTAGGTCCCATTTGTTTATTTTTGCTTTTATTTCCAATATTCTGGGAGGTGGGTCATAGAGGATCCTGCTGTGATGTATGTCGGAGAGTGTTTTGCCTATGTTCTCCTCTAGGAGTTTTATAGTTTCTGGTCTTACATTTAGATCTTTAATCCATTTTGAGTTTGTTTTTGTGTATGGTGTTAGAAAGTGTTCTAGTTTCATTCTTTTACAAGTGGTTGACCAGATTTCCCAGCACCACTTGTTAAAGAGATTGTCTTTAATCCATTGTATATTCTTGCCTCCTTTGTCAAAGATAAGGTGTCCATATGTGCATGGATTTATCTCTGGGCTTTCTATTTTGTTCCATTGATCTATATTTCTGTCTTTGTGCCAGTACCATACTGTCTTGATGACTGTGGCTTTGTAGTAGAGCCTGAAGTCAGGTAGGTTGATTCCTCCAGTTCCATTCTTCTTTCTCAAGATCGCTTTGGTTATTCGAGGTTTTTTGTATTTCCATACAAATTGTGAAATTATTTGTTCTATCTCTGTGAAGAATACTGTTGGTAGCTTGATAGGGATTGCATTGAATCTATAAATTGCTTTGGGTAGTATACTCATTTTCACTATATTGATTCTTCCAATCCATGAACATGGTATATTTCTCCATCTATTAGTGTCTTCTTTGATTTCTTTCACCAGTGTTTTATAGTTTTCTATGTATAGGTCTTTAGTTTCTTTAGGTAGATATATTCCTAAGTATTTTATTCTTTCCGTTGCAATGGTGAATGGAATTGTTTCCTTAATTTCTCTTTCTGTTTTCTCATTATTAGTGTATAGGAATGCAAGGGATTTCTGTGTGTTGATTTTATATCCTGCAACTTTACTATAGTCATTGATTAGTTCTAGTAATTTTCTGGTGGAGTCTTTAGGGTTTTCTATGTAGAGGATCATATCATCTGCAAACAGTGAGAGTTTTACTTCTTCTTTTCCAATTTGGATTCCTTTTATTTCTTTTTCTGCTCTGATTGCTGTGGCCAAAACTTCCAAAACTATGTTGAATAGTAATGGTGAAAGTGGGCACCCTTGTCTTGTTCCTGACTTTAGAAGAAATGCTTTCAATTTTTCACCATTGAGGATAATGTTTGCTGTGGGTTTGTCATATATAGCTTTTATTATGTTGAGGTATGTTCCTTCTATTCCTGCTTTCTGGAGAGTTTTTATCATAAATGGGTGTTGAATTTTGTCAAAGGCTTTCTCTGCATCTATTGAGATAATCATATGGTTTTTATTTTTCAATTTGTTAATGTGGTGTATTACATTGATTGATTTGCGGATATTGAAGAATCCTTGCATCCCTGGGATAAAGCCCACTTGGTCATGGTGTATGATCTTTTTAATGTGTTGTTGGATTCTGATTGCTAGAATTTTGTTAAGGATTTTTGCATCTATGTTCATCAGTGATATTGGCCTGTAGTTTTCTTTTTTTGTGGGATCTTTGTCAGGTTTTGGTATTAGGGTGATGGTGACCTCATAGAATGAGTTTGGAAGTTTACCTTCCTCTGCAATTTTCTGGAAGAGTTTGAGCAGGATAGGTGTTAGCTCTTCTCTAAATTTTTGGTAGAATTCAGCTGTGAAGCCGTCTGGACCTGGGCTTTTGTTTGCTGGAAGATTTTTGATTACAGTTTCAATCTCCGTGCTTGTGATGGGTCTGTTAAGATTTTCTATTTCTTCCTTGTCGAGTTTTGGAAAGTTGTACTTTTCTAAGAATTTGTCCATTTCTTCCACATTGTCCATTTTATTGGCATGTAATTGTTGATAGTAGTCTCTTATGATCCTTTGTATTTCTGTGTTGTCTGTTGTGATCTCTCCATTTTCATTTCTAATTTTATTGATTTGATTTTTCTCCCTTTGTTTCTTGATGAGTCTGGCTAATGGTTTGTCAATTTTATATATGCTTTCAAAGAACCAGCTTTTGGTTTTGTTGATTTTTGCTATGGTCTCTTTTGTTTCTTTTGCATTTATTTCTGCTCTAATTTTTAAGATTTCTTCTACTAACCCTGGGGTTCTTCATTTCTTCCTTTTCTAGTTGCTTTAGGTGTAGAGTTAGGTTATTTATTTGACTTTTTTCTTGTTTCTTGAGGTGTGCCTGTATGCTATGAACTTTCCCCTTAGGACTGCTTTTACCGTGTCCCACAGGTTTTGGGTTGTTTTTTCATTTTCATTCGTTTCTATGCAAATTTTGATTTCTTTTTTGATTTCTTCTGTGATTTGTTGGTTATTCAGCAGCGTGTTGTTCAGCCTCCATATGTTGGAATTTTTAATAGTTTTTCTCCTGTAATTGAGGTCTAATCTTACTGCATTGTGGTCAGAAAAGATGCTCGGAATGATTTCTATTTTTTTGAATTTACCAAAGCTAGATTTATGGCCCAGGATGTGATCTATCCTGGAGAAGGTTCCATGTGCGCTTGAGAAAAAGGTGAAATTCATTGTTTTGGGATGAAATGTCCTATAGATATCAATTAGGTCTAACTGGTCTATTGTATCATTTAAAGTTTGTGTTTCCTTGTTAATTTTCTGTTTAGTTGATCTATCCATAGGTGTGAGTGGGGTATTAAAGTCTCCCACTATTATTGTGTTATTGTTAATTTCTCCTTTCATACTTTTTAGCATTTGTCTTACATACTGTGGTGCTCCCGTGTTGGGTGCATATATATTTATAATTGTTATATATTCTTCTTGGATTGATCCTTTGATCATTATGTAGTGACCATCTTTGTCTCTTTTCACAGCCTTTGTTTTAAAGTCTATTTTATCTGATATGAGTATTGCTACTCCTGCTTTCTTTTGGTCCCTATTTGCATGGAAAATCTTTTTCCAGCCCTTCACTTTCAGTCTGTATGTGTCCCCTGTTTTGAGGTGGGTCTCTTGTAGACAACATATGTAGGGGTCTTGTTTTTGTATCCATTCAGCCAGTCTTTGTCTTTTGGTTGGGGCATTCAACCCATTTACATTTAAGGTAATTACTGATAAGTATGATCCCTTTGCCATTTACTTTATTGTTTTGGGTTCGAATTTATACCCCGTTTTTGTGTTTCCTGTCTAGAGAATATCCTTTAGTATTTGTTGGAGGGCTGGTTTGGTGGTGCAGAATTCTCTCAGCTTTTGCTTGTCTGAAAAGCTTTTGATTTCTCCTTCATACTTGAATGAGATCCTTGCTGGGTAC
Source organism: Bos indicus (assembly GCF_029378745.1). Taxonomy (NCBI): domain Eukaryota; kingdom Metazoa; phylum Chordata; class Mammalia; order Artiodactyla; family Bovidae; genus Bos; species Bos indicus. Next base: position 55,727,734 of record NC_091763.1, on the reverse strand, counting down.
AATAATCTGGGCTGTAGGTTATTTTCTTTCATCATTTTAAGTATGTCTTGCCATTCCCTCCTGGCTTGAAGAGTTTCTATTGAAAGATCAGCTGTTATCCTTATGGGAATTCCCTTGTGTGTTATTTGTTGTTTTTCCCTTGCTGCTTTTAATATTTGTTCTTTGTGTTTGATCTTTGATATTTGATTAATATGTGTCTTGGGGTGTTTTGCCTTGGGTTTATCCTGTTTGGGACTCTCTGGATTTCTTGGACTTGGGTGATTATTTCCTTCCCCATTTTAGGGAAGTTTTCAACTATTATCTCCTCAAGTATTTTCTCATGGTCTTTCTTTTTGTCTTCTTCTTCTGGGACCCCTATGATTCGAATGTTGTAGCGTTTAATATTGTCTTGGAAGTCTCTGAGATTGTCCTCATTTCTTTTAATTCATTTTTCTTTTATCCTCTCTGATTCATTTATTTCTACCATTCTAACTCACTAATCCTATCTTCTGCCTCTGTTATTCTACTATTTGTTGCCTCCAGAGTGTTTTTAATTTCATTTATTGCATTATTCATTATATATTGACTCTTTTTTATTTCTTCTAGGTCCTTGTTAAACCTTTCTTGTATCTTTTCAATCCTTATCTCCAGGCTATTTATCTGTGATTCCATTTTAATTTCAAGATTTTGGATCAATTTCACTATCATTATTCGAAATTCTTTATCAGGTAGATTCCCTATCTCTTCCTCTTTGGTTTGGTGGGCATTTATCCTGTTCCTTTATCTGCTGGGTATTCCTCTGTCTCTTCATCTTGTTTAAATTGCTGAGTTTGGGGTGTCCTTTCTGTATTCTGGCAGTTTGTGGCATTTCCTCACTGTGTGTGGGTTTGTACAGGTGGCTTGTCAAGGTTTCCTGGTTAGGGAAGCTTGTGTTGGTGTTCTGGTGGGTGGAGCTGTATTTCTTCTCTCTGGAGTGTAATGAAATGTCCAGTAATGAGTTATGAGATGTCTATGGTTCTGGGGTGACTTTGGGCAGCCTGTATCTTGAAGCTCAGGGCTGTGTTCCTTTGTTGCTGGAGAATTTGCTTGGTGTGTCTTGCCCTGGAACTTTTTGGCCCTTGTGTGGTGCTTGGTTTCCGTGTTGGTATGGAGGCGTTTGATAAGCTCCTGTCAATTAATGTTCCTTGGAGTCAGGAGTTCCCTGGAGTCAGGGTTTGGACTTAAGCCTCCTGCTTCCAGTTATCGGTCTTATTTTTACAGTAGTTTCAAAACTTCTCCTTCTATACAGCACCATTGATAAAACATCTACATTAAAGATGAAAAGTTTCTCTATTGTGAGGGTCACTCAGAGAGGTTCACAGCGTTACATGGAGAAGAGAAGAGGGAGGAGGGAGTTAGAGGTGACCCGAATGAGATGAGGTGGAATCAATAGTGGAGAGAGTGGGCTAGCCAGTAGTCACTTCCTTATGTGCACTCCACAACTGGACCACTCAGAGATGTTCACGGAGTTATACAGAGAAGAGAAGGAGGAGCAAGGAGACAGAGGTGGCCAGAACAATAAAAGGGGGGAATGAAAAGGGGGGATCCAGCCAGTAATCAGTTCCCTAAGTGTTCTCCACCGTCTGGAACATACAGAAATTCACAGAGTTGGGTAGAGTAGAGAGGGGTTAGGGAGGAGACACAGGTGACCTGGTGGAGAAAAAGGAGAGTCCAAAGGGAGAGAGAGCAGTCAAGCCAGTAATCTCGCTCCCTAGTGAAAAATGGGTCCTGAAGATTGGGTTCTTAAAGGTACAAAATTGGTAACAAATACATAAAAGCAAAAATTAAAAATTTAGAGTAGAGTTTGGAATTTCAAAAATATGATGTTAAAGAAAAGAAGAAGGAAAAGAAAGAGAGAAAAAACGAACAAAGAAAAACAAACAAGGTTGCGAAAATTATAAAGAAAATACAGGTACAAAATTGATAACTAATACCAAAAAGCAAAAATTAAAAATCTAGAGTAGAGTTTGGAATTTCAAAAATACAATGTTAAAAAAAAAGGAAGAAGAAAAATGAAGAGAAAACAAACAAACAAAAACAAACAATGTCGCAAAAATTATAAAGAAAATACAGGTACAAAATTGATATCAAATACCAAAAAGCATAAATTAAAAATCTAGAGTAGAGTTTGGAATTTCAGGTATACAATGTGTTATATAAAAGAAGAAGAGAAAGAAACAGAGGAAAAAAAAAAAGTCACAGAAATTATAAAAAAACTATAGGTACAAAATTGACAACATATACCAAAAAGCTAAAATTAAAAATCTGGAGTAGAGTTTGGAATTTCAAAAATACAATGTTAAAGAAAAGAAGAAAAAAAACAACAAACAAACAAAAAAAACAAAACAAGGTCAAAAAATTATAAAATATATATATATGAAGTTTGCTGAAGAAGAAAAATATAGGGTTTTTTGTTTTTGTTTTTGTTTTGCAAAGTAATAGGTTATAAAAGTGAAAATTGAAGGAACAATAGAGGACTTAAAATTTTTTTTTTTAATTAAAAAAAAAAAGAAAAGAAAGAAGAATGATCGTAAAAATAGTAAAAATATATCTAGGACTTTCTCTGGTTTTGTTGTGAGTATTGTGGGTTCAGTTCATTTTTGGCTAGTTCCTTGGTCCGACATATATTTCTCAAGATCTGTAGGCCCTTTCCTATGTAGTCCGTAGTAACCACGGGGTTTTAATCTATTGCCTGTAGCTTCCAAGGCGTTTCCCTCTGTTATAGCTTCTTCTGTTTGCTGGTCTCTTCAGTGTCTGGTTTCTGTCCTGACACAAAGGGGATGGTGGAGGACACTTTTTTTTTTTTTTTAGGCTCACTTGTTCAGTCGCGCTGTGGGGAGGGAGGGAGGGATGCTGCAAACAAATAACACTGGCGTGCGCCCGCAATGCCTCAGCCACACTGGGTCTGCCCCCGCTCACGGCGCGTGTAGCCTCCCTGCCCACGCTGCTCGGGCTCTAGGTTGTTCCGCCGGGAACAATCCGAGGCTGGCCCTGGGCTGCATGCACCTCCCAGGTCCAAGCTGCTCAGGTTCAGGCACTCGGGTAGTCCTCAGAGGCGCAGACTCAGTTGGGCCTGCGTTTTGTGCTCTTCCCAGGTCCAAGCAGCTCAGGTGATGAGGTGTTTGGCGAGCGCCAATGCTGCGACTTATCGCCTCCCCGCCACTCGGTTATCTGGGTGTAAAACCGGCACACCTTCTCAGGCAGATGTTGACCGTCCAGACCCCCAAGAAGTTTTAGTTAGCAAAGAAGCCTGCTTACAGTTTTATAGATAATGTCTCTCTGGGGCTGCGATTGCCCTCTTCCGGCTCTGGCTGCCTGTCACCGGAGGGGGAAGGTCTGCAGCTGGCTATCTCTGTTCAGTCCTTTGTTCCGTGCACGGGCCTGGCGGTGTCTTAGGTTAGGGCTAGCTTTTCGCGAGGTAGATATCCCGCAGTCTGGTTTGCTAGCCCAAATTATTTCCCTCAGATAGCGCTCAGGGTATTCAGGCCAGATTCTTACTCTCAGCGATGCAGCCCGCGCCGCGCCTCCCTGCCCAGCCCCCGCTTGCTAATGGTGTGTGCAGGCCTCTGCGCTGCTTCTCCGCTGGGGGAGTTACCATAGGGCTCACAATCTGCGAGTTTTAATTGTTTGTTTATTTTTTCTCCCTGTTATGTTGCCCTCTGTGCTTCCAAAGCTTGGCACAGATTCGGCAGTGAGAAGGTTTCCTGGTGTTTGTGAAACTTCTCTCTTTTTAAGACTGCCTTCCCAGGACAGAACTCCGTCCCTCCCTCTTTTGTCTCTTTTTTTGTCTTTTATATTTTTTCCTACCTCCTTTTGAAGAGTTGGATTGCTTTTCTGGGTGCCTGATGTCCTCTGCCGGCATTCAGAAGTTGTTTTGTGGAATGTACTCGATGTTTAAATGCTCTTTTGATGAATTTGTGGGGGAGAAAGTGTTCTCCCCGTCCTGCTCCTCCACCATCTTGGCTCCTCCAACCAAATATTTTTGTTGTAAACATCTTTCATGATATTTGAAAAACAGTTTATTCTAAAGTTCGAAATTGTTCTTTCCAGCTTGGTTTTCACTGTGCTTTTGCTTGATTAGGAGAAGAGATGACTACAAATAAGATAGAGGTTAATGATTTATGAAACCCCTTGTATCAAAAGCTGGGCTACTGTCCCACTGCCCCCAGGAATCATGAATGATAAATTAGTATGTTACCAGTAGGTTATTCATTGTAGTGGTGAATCATCAAATTTGCTGGCTTTCTCCTGTGGCTCTAGGCTTTCATTTTTCAGTCAGACTAAATGTTCTATCTAGGATCACAGTTTAGAGTGACCTAACCTGTCCTGCTTTATTGACTATGCCAAAGCCTTTGATTATGTGGATCACAATAAACTGTGGAAAATTCTGAAAGAGATGGGAATACCAGACCACCTTACCTGCCTCTTGAGAAACCTGTATGCAGGTCAGGAAGCAACAGTTAGAACTGGACATGGAACAATAGACTGGTTCCAAATAGGAAAAGGAGTTCGTCAAGGCTGTATATTGTCACCCTGCTTATTTAACTTCTATGCAGAGTACATCATGAGAAACGCTGGGCTGGAAGAAGCACAAGCTGGAATCAAGATTGCCGGGAGAAATATCAATAACCTCAGATATGCAGATGACACCACCCTTATGGCAGAAAGTGAAGAGGAACTAAAAAGCCTTTTGATGAAAGTGAAAGAGGAGAGTGAAAAAGTTGGCTTAAAGCTCAACATTCAGAAAACTAAGATCATGGCATCTGGTCCCATCACTTCATGGGAAATAGATGGGGAAACAGTGTCAGACTTTATTTTTGGGGGCTCCAAAATCACTGCAGATGGTGACTGCAGCCATGAAATTAAAAGAGGCTTACTCCTTGGAAGGAAAGTTATGACCAACCTGCTGCTGCTGCTGCTAAGTTGCTTCAGTCGTGTCTGACTCTGTGCGACCCCATAGATGGCAGCCCACCAGGTTCTGCCATCTCTGGGATTCTCCAGGCAAGAACACTGGAGTGGGTTGCCATTTCCTTCTCCAATGCATAAAAGTGAAAAGTGAAAGGGAAGTCGCTCAGTCATGTCCGACTCTTCAAGACCCCATGGACTGCAGCCTACCAGGCTCCTCCGTCCATGGGATTTTCCAGGCAAGAGTACTAGAGTGGGGAGCCATCGCCTTCTGCCGATGACCAACCTAGATAGCATATTAAAAAGCAGAGACATGACTTTGCCAACAAAGGTCTGTCTAGTCAAGGCTATGGTTTTACCAGTGGTCATGTATGGATGTGAGAGTTGGACTGTGAAGAAAGCTGAGCGCTGAAGAATTGATGCTTTTGAACTGTGGTGTTGGAGAAGACTCTTGAGAGTCCCTTGGACTACAAGGAGATCCAACCAGTCTTTCCTAAAGGAGATCAGATGTATTCTTTTTAATGGCTGAGTAATACTCCATTGTGTATATGTACCACAGCTTTCTTATCCATTCATCTGCTGATGGACATCTAGGTTGCTTCCATGTCCTGGCTATTATAAACAGTGCTGCGATGAACATTGGGGTACACGTGTCTCTTTCCCTTCTGGTTTCCTCAGTGTGTATGCCCAGCAGTGGGATTGCTGGATCATAAGGCAGTTCTATTTCCAGTTTTTTAAGGAATCTCCACACTTTTCTCCATAGTGGCTGTACTAGTTTGCATTCCCACCAACAGTGTAAGAGGGTTCCCTTTTCTCCACACCCTCTCCAGCATTTATTATTTGTAGACTTTTGGATCGCAGCCATTCTGACTGGTGTGAAATGGTACCTCATAGTGGTTTTGATTTGCATTTCTCTGATAATGAGTGATGTTGAGCATCTTTTCATGTGTTTGTTAGCCATCTGTATGTCTTCTTTGGAGAAATGTCTATTTAGTTCTTTGGCCCATTTTTTGATTGGGTCATTTATTTTTCTGGAGTTGAGCTGTAGGAGTTGCTTGTATATTTTTGAGATTAGTTGTTTGTCAGTTGCTTCATTTGCTATTATTTTCTCCCATTCTGCAGATGAATGGATAAGAAAGCTATGGTACATATACACAATGGAGTATTACTCAGCCATTAAAAAGAATACATTTGAATCAGTTCTAATGAGGTGGATGAAACTGGAGCCTATTATACAGAGTGAAGTAAGCCAGAAGGAAAAACATAAATTCAGTATACTAACGCATATATATGGAATTTAGAAAGATGGTAACAATAACCTGGTGTATGAGACCGCAAAAGAGACACTGATGTATAGAACAGTCTTATGGACTCTGTGGGAGAGGGAGAGGGTGGGAAGATTTGGGAGAGCGACATTGAAACATGTAGAATATCATGTAAGAAACGAGTTGCCAGTCCAGGTTCGATGCACGATACTGGATGCTTGGGGCTAGTGCACTGGGACGACCCAGAAGGATGGTGTGGGGAGGGAGGAGGGAGGCGGGTTCAGGATGGGGAACACATGTATGCCTGTGGCGGATTCATTTTGATATTTGGCAAAACTAATACAATTATGTAAAGTTTAAAAATAAAAAAAAAATAAAAATAATAAAGGAGATCAGTCCTGGGTGTTCATTGGAGGGATTGATGCTGAAGCTGCAACTCCAATACTTTGGCCACCTCATGCAAACAGTTGACTCATTGGAAAAGACTCTGATGCTGGGAGGAATTGGGGGCAGGAGGAGAAGGGGACGACAGAGGATGAGATGGCTGGATGGCATCACCGACTCGATGCAGACGAATTTTAGTGAACTCTGGGAGTTGGTGATGACAGGGAGGCCTGGCATGCTGCGATTCATGGGGTTGCAAAGAGTCGGACACGACTGAGCGACTGAACTGAACTGAACTGAACATTTATCCACTCTTTCACCATTTTTTAGATCCTTATATCTATCATTTTCTGACTTCTTTTAAAAAATGATTCTGTTTTAAAATTTATATCATTTTCCAGTAATGGATTTAAGTTGTTTTAGTGTAGCCTGCTATTTGTTTATAGAAATAAACATGAGTTCTATCTTTAATACTATTATTTACTATTATTGGAAATAAGAATGTTGTTATTAATATTTTCAGTAATACAGCCTTCACCTGTATGCTGCTGCTGCTACTGCTGCTAAGTCGCTTCAGTCATGTCCGACTCCCACCAGGCTCCCCTCTCCCTGGGATTCTCCAGGCAAGAACACTGGAGTGGGTTACCATTTCCTTCTCCAATGCATGAAAGTGAAAAGTGAAAGTGAAATCGCTCAGTCGTGTCTGACTCTTAGTGACCCCATGGACTGCAGCCTACCGGGCTCCTCTGTCCATGGGATTTTCCAGGCAAGAGTACTAGAGTGGGGTACCATTGTCTTCTCTGCTTCACCTGTATAGTGATATGTGAATTCTCTTCTCCTCTTGCTTCAAAAAGCTTTTCATCAGCTCTCGATTTTTCTCTATCTAGAATAAATTACTGAATTTTTCTAGTATATTATGGAGAAGGCAATGGCACCCCACTCCAGTACTCTTGCCTGGAAAATCCCATGGACGGAGGGGCCTGGTAGGCTGCAGTCCATGGGGTCACTAAGAGTCGGACACGACTGAGCGACTTCCCTTTCACTTTTTACTTTCATGCATTGGAGAGGGAAATGGCAACCCACTCCAGTGTTCTTGGCTGGAGAATCCCAGGGATAGGGGAGCCTGGTGGGCTGCCCTCTGTGGGGTCGCACAGAGTCGGACACGATTGAAGCGACTTAGCAGCAGCAGCAGTATATTATGGCCAACATAAAGATAATTATTTGAAAACAATTTTACAGGCATAAACACACATATACTCTTCTTCTTCTTGTATACCTATTTCTAATTTTATTTGTGATTTGGCATTTGTATGTATAAATTTATCCTGAATGACAGATTTTTTATGTAATCCAGGAAGACTTTTGTTTTCTTTTGTTGTTCAGTTGCTAAGTTTTGTCTGACTCTTTGTGACCCCACTTACTGCAGCATGCCAGCCTCCCCTGTCTTTCACTGTCTCCTGGAGTTTGCTCAGATTCATGTCCACTGAGTTGGTGATGCTATCTAACCATCTCATCCTCTGTTGCCCACTTCTCCTTTTGCCCTCAATCTTTCCCAGCATCAGGGTCTTTTCAAATGAGTCAGTTCTTCACATCAGGTGGCCAAATAATTGGAGTTTCAGCTTCAGCATCAGTGCTTCCAATGAATATTCAGGACTGTTTTCCTTTAGGATGGACTGGTAGGATCTCTTTGCAGTCCAAGGGACTCTCAAGAGTCTTCTCCAACACCACAGTTCAAAAGCATCAATTCTTCAGTGCTCAACTTTCTTATAATCCAACTCTCACATTCATACATGACTACTGCAAAACCTATAGCTTTGACTAGATAGGCCTTTGTTGGCAAAGTAATGTCTCTGCTTTTTAATATGCTGTCTAGGTTGGTCATAGCTTTTCTTCCAAGGAGCAAGCATCTTTTAATTTCATGGCTGCAGTCACCATCTGCAGTGATTTTTCTTACTCTAAAGAAATTTGAAGTTAATATTAATTACAACCAGTTATTACTAGTAAATGTTTAATAACCAGCTCTCTAGGAAAAAAAAAAAAGCTTAACTAGTGGTGTTTGCTAATCTCCATGGTGTAAATAATTTCACCATGGCTGATTTCAACTACCAACCTGTTGTCATTGAAATGCTGAGTGGGAAGATAATGCATGTAATTGGTTCTCTCAAACTAGTATGAGCCAACTGTAGCCAACCAGCGATTTTAGTTCCATTTTTATAAATACTCAGTTGACCTAATAAAAATTGAAATTACAAGGTTTTAATGAAGTTTTTAAAAGTCCTAATATATTTTGTTATATGCTAAATTAATATATATGTATGTTTTGTGTTTTTCTTTTTTTTACTTGCTTGTTTTTGAGAGGAGTGAAGCAAGAAAATTATCTGAGTACTTCTAAATAGATGATCATTGCAGGAAACTCTTTGTTACAACAAATCCCAGACATCAGAAATAGAGCCAGGTTGTCAGAGACATGGTTTTTCCTGTGGTCATGTATGGATGTGAGAGTTGGACTGTGAAGAAGGCTGAGCGCCGAAGAATTGATGCTTTTGAACTGTGGTGTTGGAGAAGACTCTTGAGAGTCCCTTGGACTGCAAGGAGATCCAGCCAGTCCATTCTGAAGGAGATCAGCCCTGGGATTTCTTTGGAAGGAATGATGTTAAAGCTGAAACTCCAGTACTTTGGCCACCTCATGTGAAGAGTTGACTCATTGGAAAAGACTCTGATGCTGGGAGGGATTGGGGGCAGGAGGAGAAGGGGACGACAGAGGATGAGATGGCTGGATGGCATCACTGACTCGATGGACGTGAGTCTGAGTGAACTCCAGGAGTTGGTGATGGACAGGGAGGCCTGGCGTGCTGCGATTCATGGGGTTGCAAAGAGTCGGACACAACTGAGCGACTGATCTGATCTAATCTGTCAGAGACATGAATTACCCCAAATCTTTTTTTATTTGGAGAGAAATCCCTCTAACACTGGCTTTATTGCTGCTATTTTTATTATTTGCAATCTGTAACACTGATGCGGAGAAGGCAATGGCACCCCACTCCAGTACTCTTGCCTGGAAAATCCCATGGATGGAGGAGCCTGGTGGGCTGCAGTCCATGGGGTCGCTAAGAGTCGGACACGACTGAGCGACTTCACTTTCGTTTTTCACTTTAATGCATTGGAGAAGGAAATGGCAACCCACTCCATGTTCTTGCCTGGATAATCCCAGGGACAGGGGAGCCTGGTGGGCTGCCGTCTACGGGGTTGCACAGAGTCAGACACAACTGAAGTAACTTAGCAGCAGCAGCAACACTGGTGAGTAGAAAGCATCCCTCTACAGTGAGTTTAATGATTTTGAAAACATAAAGGTTTTTCTGTTGTTGTTTATAAAAAGGGTAATTTAGAATAGTGCTCTCTAAACTGAAGTTCATAAGTGGGTATGGGTCTAAGAACTGTGAGCAGAAACAGGCAAAAGTTGAAGTAAGGATTTGGAAACTTCTACAGTAATTTTTCGACATTGCTGCAACATTCTAGTTCACGATCAGTGGACTCATAAGCTACGACTGTAGTCATTGAATGGGAATAGACAGTTTAGGCTTTAGTTATACTTTTAGAGAGTCATTTGGTATATCTATGATGAGGGATTGAGGATTAATTTTGAAAATATAACACTTGCCTCATTTTGTGTAGAAGTTAAGAGTATCTTGAGCTTGCCAGAATTGCTTTAAAAATCTTTTGCATTCCTATTGATAGTCTTCTGCAAGACTGGTTTCTCTACTTTTGAGTGTTATTAAAAACAAGAAGCAGCTGTTTAGAAATACATTGTTGTCAGTCCTATCTCGATTAGATAATATGACAAGCAAGAAGCAAGCTCATTTATTGCACTAAAACATTAAGTATTGATATCTTGGTGTTTCTTTGAAGTGTATGAATAGGCATTTAATATGGGAAATCGCTATTTCCTCACATAGTCTTCAGTTACTATTGTGGAATGACAAAAAAGTACAAGTGTGTTAGAAATCACTTAGTTTTGCAGTTCTTTGTAATTCTTTTTCTCTGCTTTGGTTATGTTTCGAGTACATCTATTGAAATTTTATGTAATTTTATATGTTTATTGCACCTGATGATAATAAATTAAGCTTGTCTTTATTTTTATTGCATTTTATAAAAATATTGGTCAACATGGAAACACTGGGCCTTCTCCACAGATAGTTTGAAAAGCACTAGGCTAGAACAATAACTGGGTAGGGAAGTTGTTCAATAATTACTTATTAGACAAATGGAAAGTTAGAGCTTTCAATAAGGTATAGATAGAACCTGAGGTTTTTTATATCTCACATTATTATAAATTAACAGTTAATAGCAAATCTAAAAAAGCATATGTTGTTAGTCATAAGATAACTTACTTACAGACTGTAACTTGCTTTACTTGGTATTAGTAATAGAAATGGAGAAGGCAATGGCAACCCACTCCAGTACTCTTGCCTGGAAAATCCCATGGATGGAGGAGCCTGGTAGGCTGCAGTCCATGGGGTCACTAAGAGTCGGACACAACTGAGTTTTACTTTTCACTTTCATGCATTGGAGAAGGAAATGGCAACCCACTCCAGTGTTCTTGCCTGGAGAATCCCAGGGACAGAGGAGCCTGGTAGGAGGCCGTCTATGCGGTCGCACAGAGTTGGACACGACTGAAGTGACTTAGCAGCAGTAGCAGCAGCAGTAGTAGAAATTTTCATTTATCTTCCCCGAATGGAATTTGCTGCATTCTCTAGTGTGGCTACAATAGAGTCTAGGGTCATATTAGGCAAAATCATCTTTGAAAAAAATACAAATCTAGTTATGCTAGTCACTTCTCTGCTTGAAATCCTTTAATGGCTTCTCATCACATTTAGAATAAAATCTAAAATCTTTTTAATAATATGCAAGGTCCTACAGGGTCTGTACCCCACTACCCACCTGACTTTATCTTACCTTTAGAATACTCTAGTCATACTGTTCATAAATGTTTCTTGAATAAGCCAAGCATGCTCTCATCTCAGGGCCCTTTTCTTGATGGTCCCTCTACTGCATACTCTCTGCCTAAATCTGTCCACAGTTGACTCTTCCTCATCCTTTGAGATTTCAGATCAATATCACATTCTAGAGTCTTTCCTTTCACTTCTGTGGCTTATCTATCCTATGACCTTCATTTATCATCATCATGAACCTATCATTATTCGAAATTATCTTTGTTCTTTGTTTGATTTTTTCCTCTGGGGCTTCCCTGGTGGCTCAGATGGTAAATAATCTGTCTGCAATGTGGGAGACCAGGGTTCAATCCCTGGATCGGGAAGATCCCCTGGAGGAGGAAATGGCAACCCAGCCTGGTATTCTTGCTTGAAAAATTCCACGGACAGAAGAGCTTGGTGGGCTACAGTCCATGGGATCGCAAAGAGTTGGACATGATTGAGCATGCAGGCCATTGTTCTCTTCCTTTCCACTAGAAAGCAAGCTGCATGAGAGTGGGAACCTTGTATTTTTTTGTTTGTGCCTGTATCCTCAAAGCCTAGTATTCTAGGAAGATTCTAGCATGTAACAGGTATTCAATAAATGTTTTTTAAATTAATTTACTTTTTTGAATGAAGGATAATTGCTTTACAGACTTTTGTTGTTTTCTGTCAAATATCAACAAGAATCAACCATAGGTATACATATGCCCCCTCACTCCTATCTCCCTCCCCATCCCTCCGCTAGATTGTTACAGAGCCCCTAAATATCTGTTTAATAAATGGATGGATGGGGGAGAAAAAGCATTTGAAATGTGCTGACAACACTAAACCACTTGAATTGACAGTGATGAGAGACTTGGAAAAGCCATTTCACCAAAGAGAAGAATAAGCCAGTGGAGGCCACATTGTCAATGTAAAAGCATTCATCTATGGAAGTGAGATATGTTTCTCAATAGGTGGATAAACTCCACTTCCCATGGTATACATAATGATGTAATCACATCCCCCCCCCCCCCCAAAATCTAAGATTCCTTATCTTCAATAAGCTCACTGATCCATTTTTTCTTTAAGAAGTCCAACACATTTCATACACCCCTCTGGAAAAATCAAGTATTTGTTACAGAACACAAGTTTTTAAGCTGTACCCATAGATTATCTGAAATTGGATGCCATCTGTGAATATGTACATTTTTTAAAAGGAAAATATCATAGCTTTCATCAGATTCTAAATAGGTCCGTGATTCCTAAAAGATTAAGAACTTCTTTTACATGAACTCCAGAGAACATAAGCAGGAAAGACTCAGAAATAACATACAATCTGTGATATTTTGGCATCAGTTTATAGCATATACAAAGATGAAGGTAGAAATTTATAAAAATACTTATTTCTATATAACTGTTTTTGAATACATCTGTGATTAAATTCCCCACCATGCATGTCATAAGAATGATAAAGTTAAGTGGCAGGCTCTCTGAAGATGAGACACATTTTGCAATTAATTATTTTGGCAGAATGACATAATTGATGAAGCTCACTTCATTGATTTGAGATTAATCAAAAGATACCAATAATCTTATGGAATTTTTTTTTGGTATGTGAAAATTTTCCTCTGTTAAATATCATAAAAGCACTAATCATGACTAACAGCTGAAATCCATCACACTTGATTTTCAGTCTGACTCTGATCAAAGGATCTACTTGAACTTTGTTTTTTAAAAAGCTAAGGCCTAGAAAATACTGACATAATTTATCACTGCATGTCTACTGTTTCATTTATAGCCTAGGATGCATTAAATAGATTTAGATGTAGATTTCATCCTAATTTAGTTTAGAAACAGAGATGCTTTATCTCATGTCATTTAGATGCATTCAATCAATTCTAATCTATTTTAGATCATTGAAAATATTACATATGCCAATTTCTGTTATTTCATTTAACCTTTGTAATAAAGAATAATGAAAGTGTCATTTTTGGAAAAACATACTTATAGTTTGTAATATTTATTTTGTACCAACCACTTGCTAAATGTTAATAGGCTGGATGTTATTGCCTTCAACATTATATTGTTAGATGGATGAATATATATCTATATCAGTATTTTAAAATATAATATACACATATATCTGCTATAATTATTTTCACAAGATAGTTACCTAAGTTGTTGTGGTCACTGTAACACATAGTTGATATTATTATGTAAATTACATAGTGAATATGAAGTAGTCTAAAAAATTAAAGTTTTGCTCTCTTAATTTTCTAGTGCTTCATGGAGGCCTTTTAGCATTCCAGGGTAGATCCATATTTCATATAAGATCACCATATTAAGAACTCATAGGAAAAGTTTAGAAATTTCTATGTGATTTTGATATATAATATATCCAAGTAAGAAAAGATAAAGATATAATTAGATCAATTCTAATATCCTTTCCTAGTCTTAACTTTGTGCTTAGTTGCTTAGTCATGTCTGACTCTTCATGACCCAATGGACTGTAGCCTGCCAAGCTCCTCTGTCCATGAGAATTCTCCAGGCAAGAAAAATGGAGTGGATTGCCATGCCCTCGTCCAGGGGATCTTCCCAACCCAGGGATCAAACCCAGGTCTCCTGCGTTGTAGGCAAATTCTTTACCATCTGAGCCACCAGGGAAGCCCAAGAATATTGGAGTGGGTAGCCTATCCCTTCAGGGGAAGCTATCTCCAGGGGAACTTCCTGACCCAGGATGGAACCAGAGTCTTAGCATTAGCAACCTTTATATTCATTGTTATCCAAGTTATATAAAATAAAAAAATCATCATGAGTTTACTCTAATATTCTTCTATGTTTTCTTAATGAAATTAAGCAATTGAGGAACCTATCAGAAAAAGTTATTACATGCTTTGCTGGCACAAAAATGCCTTGCATGTTAAGCTTTTATACTCTTGTGAATCATAGCAAAGAATAATAACTATAGAGAGATGTTTCTGACCACTGGTACCCTACTTTTTGGTGTTACAGCTACACTTATCCATAAAATATCACATAATACTGAGGTAGTGGCTGCTTTATTATCAAGAAGAGTATCATCTATAGAATGGAGCATGATTTACAAATTGATAATGAGGTCTACTGCTCTCTTTCTGTGGGTCCTAAAATTCCACAATTAATTCTATTACCACACTGGTACAATTTGTAGTATTTCAACCTCTTTGGGTTATTTTCTTTTAAAATATAATTTTATTATATTTTTTTGATTACAAAAATGTTCTTGAATGAACAGGATTCATTTTTATTTTCAGGAAAAATCACCAATAAAAGTTATATTTTTTTTAATAAATTGCTCTTGTATAGAAGTTAATGTAGTCCAGTGTTGAAGAATGGGGTGATGTGATTACAAGTGTGGGTTCTGGATTTGTTAATGTAGCTCTGACCCTAACTAGTCAAGTGATATGAAAAATAATGTAATCTCTGTTTCAGTCTCCTCAAGTGAAAAACTGAAATCATAATTCCTACCTAGAAGATAGTTATTATTGAGTTATTACATGACAATGGATGGCCTAGATTCAGTGAGACAGTTCTAGACAGTAGCATCCAGTCCAACATTTTCTACTAGTGTCTTTGGTCTCCAGCTTTCCATATTGTTGCTCCTGTAAACCAGCTAGCAGTTTACTTGGACCTCTACTTCATTTTTCTTTTTTTGTGCTTCAGCCTGTGCATTTGCTTCTTCCTCCACTTGTCTCTTATGATTCAGAGGTTTCCAAGAAGATGATGTTAAGGCTGGGAGCTGCAGAAGCTTTTTAGTTAGATGCAATCCCTTTTGTCTACTTCTGTCCAGTCCCATTTGTTCATTTGTTTTTGTTGCCTGTACTTTTGGTGTCATATCCAAAATATCATTGCCAAAACTAACATCAGATTTTTTCCCTATGTTTTCTTCTAGTAGTTTTACAAGTTTAGGTCTTAGGTTTAGGTCTTTAGTAAATTTTGCATTTATTTTTTGTTATATTGTGAGATAAAACTCCAATTTCATTCTTCTGCTTTGGGATATTGAGTCTGCTGAACACCACTGATTGGAGAGACAGTCCTTTCCCGGTTTTGGCACCCTCGAAGATTAGTTGACTGTGGATGCACTGATTTACTTCTCGGCTCTCTAAAAGTCTATTTTAATTTTGCAGAGCCATTTCAGGACAATAACTTTTTTGCTTATAAGAGACTCTTCCCAAAATAGTTTGAAGCTGGCTCCTACTATTGCAATAATTAACAGTTTATATAAATAAATTGCAGTACACCAGATTAATAGTTATTTTTTTCTTAATGACCGGCCAGACTTTACTTAACTTTACTGACTTTGCAGAGAGATCCTTTTCTGTTATATTTTAACTTCATTAAACACGCAAATGGTGAGGCTGAAAGGAGCTTACAAGTGACAGAGGATGTCCAGGAGCAGATTTTTTTGGTGGTAAAATTGACCTTTCAAATTTCCAAATTTCTCATTACCAAGCAAGCTCTGTTAATTTGTTTCATCCACTGGTAACAAACCAATGTGTTTATGAATAAATTTCTATTGATAACTATTCTTTGCTTTTTAAAAAAATACAAGGTGAAGAATGTGCTAATTTTTCTTTGACTGATAATAAACCTTTTCACCCCTATACTTCTTATGAGGATACTTGTTATATCCTTGGGGTATTTTTGTAATTTTTAGATAACTGTGTTAATATAGGCAGCAACTGAGATAGTTCATAGTTATTTTTCATTGCCTCAATCTATCTATAGTTCCATATAAAGCAAATACTTATAGAATACTCACTGTGTACCAGGTATGGTACTAGGCACTGGCAACACAAAGATAAGTAAGACACAGTCTCTTCCCCACAAAAAGAAATGGTTTAGTAAGACAGATTTTAACAGAGAAGTTACAATAGAATATAATAAAGGCTTTTATGGATACATGTGTATGTATGACTGGGTCCCTTCATTGTTCACCTGAAACTATCACAACATTGTTAATTAGACATCAGTTTAATTCAGTCGCTCAGTCGTGTCCGACTCTTTGCAACCCCATGAATCGCAGCACACCAGGCCTCCCTGTCCATCACCAACTCCCCGAGTTCACCCAATCTCATGTGCATCAAGTCGGTGATGCCATCAAGCCATCTCATCCTCCGTCATCCCCTTCTCCTTCTGCCCCCAATCCCTCCCAGCATCAGAGTCTTTTCCAATGAGTCTACTCTTCACACGAGGTGGCCAAAGTATTGGAGTTTCAGCTTCAACATCAGTCCCTCCAATGAACACCCAGGACTGGTCTCCTTTAGGATGGACTGGTTGGATCTCCTTGCAGTCCAAGGAACTCTCAAGAGTCTTCTCCAACACCACAGTTCAAAAGCATCAATCCTTTGGTGCACAGCTTTCTTTATAGTCCAACTCTCACATCCATACATGACCATGGGAAAAACCATAGCCTTGCCTAGATGGACCTTTGTTGGCAAAGTAATGTCTCTGCTTTTTAATATGCTTCACGGTTCAGGGTTCATGTATTTGCTGAAGCCTGGCTTGGAGAATTTTGAGCATTATTTTACTAGAGTGTGAGATGACCGCAATTGTGCGGTAGTTTGAACATTCTTTGGCATTACCTTTCTTTGGGATTGGAATGAAAACGGACCTTTTCCAGTCCTGTGGCCACTGCTGAGTTTTCCAAATTTGCTGGCATATTGAGTGCAGCACTTTCATAGCATCATCTTCCAGGATTTGAAATAGCTCCACTGGAATTCATCACCCCCACTAGCTTTGTTCGTAGTGATGCTTTCTAAGGCCCACTTGACTTCACATTCCAGGATGTCTGGCTCCAGGTGAGTGATCACACCATCGTGATTATCTGGATCGTGAAAATCTTTTTTGTACAGTTCTTCTGTGTATTCTTGCCATCTCTTCTTAATATCTTCTATTTCTGTTAGGTCCATACCATTTCTGTCCTTTATCGAGCCCATCTTTGCATGAAATATTCCCTTGGTATCTCTAATTTTCTTGAAGAGATCTCTAATCTTTCCCATTCTGTTGTTTTCCTCTATTTCTTTGCATTGATCGCTGAGGAAGGCTTTCTTATCTCTCCTTGCTTTTCTTTGGAACTCTGCATTCAGATGCTTATATCTTTCCTTTTCTCATTTGCTTTTTGCTTCTCTTCTTTTCACAGCTATTTGTAAGGCCTCCTCAGACAGTCATTTTGCTTTTTTGCATTTCTTTTCCATGGGGATGGTCTTGATCCCTGTCTCCTGTACAGTGTCACGAAGCTCCATCCATAGTTCATCAGGCACTCTGTCTATCAGATCTAGTTCCTTAAATCTACTTCTCACTTCCACTGTATAATCATAAGGGATTTGATTTAGGTCATACCTGAATGGTCTAGTGGTTTTCCCCACTTTCTTAAATTTGTCTGAATTTGGCAATAGGAGTTCATGATCTGAGCCACAGTCAGATCCCGGTCTTGTTTTTGCTGGACGTGGGGTATCTGTTCACAGTTGCTCCAGCAAAGCGCAGCCACTGCTCCTTACCTTGGACGAGGTCACCCCTCCTGACCTTGAATGTGGAATAGCTCCTCTCTACCCTCCTGTGCCCATGCAGCTGCCACCCCTGACCTCCAACGTGGGGTAGTTCCTCTCGTCCCCTCCTGCACCATTGCAGCCTGGTGCTCTTGGTCATTGCCCCTGACGTTGGGCATAATTATACATATCCCAATACAAAACAAAAAGTTAAAAAAAGAAATATCTTTTTTTAAGGACCATCCCTATAGGTGGGCGTTTGCCAAGGGGCAAAGGAATAAAGACATTAAAGGTAGAGGAACTTTAGGTACAGATGTGTAGAATGTTTTAGGATGTTGTCTGCTGAGATATATGAAAAGAAGGAAAGGCAAGGCAGGGAAAGGGGCAGCAGTAGTTCAGTGGACTAAATGATTGTTGTCTCTGGTGCTAAGTGTAAAGATGTCCAAATTGGCCATTGACAAGCAGAGAAGAAGAGCTATGACATCATCAGATTTTATAAAGAAAAAACTTTGATAAAAATTCTGAAAGCAGGAAGTGGACAACAGTGTCAGATCTCCATCTACCAATCTCTCCATCTCAATAGGTCTCTTCTGTACCTTTAGAGAAATGCGACTGCTGCAATGTTCAAAGAAACAAACTATCTCACTCTTTATCCTTTTAGATATATTTGTTTTAAGGAAGAAAATATAGAAACTTATAGCTAGAAGAGACCTTAAAAGTCCTGCGGTTTATTTCTTACATGTCCCACATGGGGAAATAGAATCAAGCCATATAGATGGCTGAGGAGCCAGGGCTGTAACCAGACCTACGGTACTTTCTGCTGCACCATTCTGGTAGTTTGTTCTGGTTGCGTTGTTGTTGTTCAGTTGCTGAGTTGTGTCCAACTCCTTGTAACCCCATTGGACTGGAATATGCAGGCTCCCCTGTCCTTCACTATCTCCCAGAATGTGCTCAGATTCATGTCCATTGAGTTGGTAGTGCTATCTAACTATCCCTTTCTCTGCCGCTCCCTTCTTTTGTCTTCAGTCTTTGCCAGCATCAGGGTCTTTTCCAATGAGTTCAGCTCTTCGAATCGGGTGGCCAAAGTATTGGAGCTCCAGCTTTAGCAACAGTCCTTCCAATAAATATTCAGGGTTGATTTCTTTTAGGACTGACTGGTTTGATCTCCTTGGTGTCCAAGGGATTCTCAAACGTCTTCTCCAGCACCACATTGTGAAAGTATCAGTTCTGGTTTTTGAGAATAGATCAAATTGAGGATGCTGCTCAGCTCATCTGTATTATGAGTACAACAGAATATTTCATTAGGACAAATGGATAGTTAAATGAATTCTGATATTCCTGGAGGGAAATAATGAAATAGAGTTTTATCTGATTTGGACTTGATTTATTTTCTCTACATCATCTTCAGCATGAAAGTGATTTGTTTGACAATGGCTTCATATTGTAGAAGCCAGCTTTACATACACACAAAGTGGTTTGGAAGCATACTGTATATAATAATATAGTATAGAGTTTCAAGTAGTAGTCATCTTCTCTATTTTATGTAAATGTGAAAATCATTTTTCATTTCTATGTTTTCTTTACAGACTAAGCCTATTATAAAAATACCCAATTCTAAGCTACTAAATCTTGTGATATATTACAAAAACTTTGAATATAGGCATATCTTGGGGATACTGTGGTTCCAGGCCACTGCAATAAACTGAATATCACAATAAAGAAACTCACACGAATTTTTTGGTTTCCTGGTGCATGTAAAAGTTATGTTTACACTACTGTAGTCTATTACATGTGAAATAGCATTATATCTGAAAAATGTACATCCCTTAATTAAAAAATATTTTATTGCTAAAAATTGCCAACCATCATTTGAGCCTTCAGTGAATAGTAATTTTTTTGCTGGTGAAGAGTCTTTCCTCAGTATTAATAACTCCTGACTGATCAGGGTGCTGGCAGCTGAAGGTTGGTGTGGCTATGGTGATTTTTTAAATAAAACAAAGTGAAGTCTGTCACATTGTTTGACTCTTTCACTTGACTACTTAGAAGCCATTGTAGGGTTATTAGGGGGCCTAATTTCAATATTGTAGTGTCTCAGGGAACAGGGAGGCCTGAGGGGAAGAAAAGAGATGGGATCAGTCTGTCAGTGGCAGGCAGAACACACAGAACATTTTTTCAAATAAGTTCACTGTCTTATATGGGTGTGATTTGTGGTGCCCCCAAACAATTATATTAGTAACATCAAAAATCGCTGATCACAGATCTCCAAAACAAATATATTAATCATGAAAATATTTTAAATATCCTGAGAGCTACCCAAATGTGACAAAGAGACATTAAATGAGCAAATGCTGTTGGAAAAATGGTGCCAATAGATTGCTTCAGGCAAGGTTACCACAAACAAAGCTTTAATTTGTGAAAACAATACACTCTCTGTTAAATGCAATAAAATGAAGTATACCCATAGTTACGGTGAATAGAAAAAATAACGTGACAGAAATTTAAAGTGCAGTAGTTCATAGATTTAGTTAATATAATTTTTTTTTTATCATTTTACCAGAAAATTTATTTTTGAGGTTTTCCATTTTAATAATGAAGATGATCTTTTTTACACTATTTAATTTGAACTTTATGTATTTGCTGTTTGAGAAAGCAGCTAGGAATTCGTGTTGTTTTAGCCAAGGAATGGCTTCCGGAGAAAAAATGGTCTTAAAAAAGGATATATTTCCAATATAAAATAGAATCCTCAACTTAAAAATTTGCATGTAGTTTTGGAGATGATTAAATTCCTTTGGCTCTTTGATGCAGACATGTGTTGTAGGGTCGTTTTAAATATGGAAAAGAGTTCATTAAAATGAGCCTGTTACTTAAAGATATGTAATCTCTTGGTACTTCTTCATGCAAAACAATGAGTAGACCTGCTGACAAGAAATTAAACTGGTCTTAGCATGGGAACTATGATCATTTTCGTTCTTGAGAGCCAATAAATGCAGATCCCTGCACACATGCTTGGCTTTTATAATAATATCAGATATCCTTCAGTTTGGATTTAATGCCCCAAACTATGCAAACACACAGATGGATTAGAGGTTTCAAAAGGTTGTTAAATAATTTCATTATAGCTGATGAAAATGTATGTTTCTGAACCACTCTGTAATTACTCTGAGGGCTAGCATTGTCTAGATTGGTATTTATTTTGGTAGGTTCCTAGTTTATCTAGATTGCAAGGAGAAATATTGATAACCTCAGATATGCAGATGACACCACCCTTATAGTAGAAATCGAAGAGGAACTAAAGAGCCTCTTGATGAAGGTGAAAAAGGAGAGTGAAAAAGCTGGCTTAAAACTTAACATTCAAAAAGTGAAGATCATGGCATCCAGTCCCATCACTTCATGGCAAATAAATGGAAAAACAATGGAAACTGTGACAGACTTTATTTTCTTGGGCTCCAAAATCACTGCAGATACTGACTGCTGCTATGAAATTAAAAGACACTTACTCCTTGGAAGAAAAGCTGTGACAAACCTAGATAGCATATTTAAAAGAAGAGACATTAATTTGCTGACAAAGATGCATATAGTTAAAGCAATGGCTTTTCCAGTAGTCATGTATGGATGTGAAACTTGGACCATAAAGAAGGCTGAGCACTGAAGAACTGATGCTTTTGAACTGTGGTGTGGAGAAGACTCTTTAGGGTCCCTTGGACTGCAAGGAGATCAAACCAGTCAATCCTGAAGGAAACCAATCCTGAATATTCATTGGAAGGACTGATGCTGAAGCTGAAGCTCCAGTAGTTTGATCACCTGATGAGAAGAGCTGACTCATTAGAAAAAACCCTGATGCTGGGAAGGATTGAGGGCAGGAGGAGAAGGGAATAACAGAGGATGAGATGGTTGGATGGCATCACCAACTCAATGGACATGAATTTGAGCGAACTCCAGGAGATGGTGATGGACAGGGAAGCCTGGCGTGCTGCAGTCCATAGGGTCCACAAGAATTGGACACAACTGAGTGACTGAACAACAACTAGTTTATCTTGTGAGCATACACAGTGTGAATCATGCTGAAGTAAAGGCTACCATTCTTTAGATATATACTGTGTAATACAGGAGAAACTTAGTTCATAATGAAAGTTATGTAGTATTTCAGAAATAATTTCTCTGATTAATTTCACAATTAATTCACCCTGACTGAAATTCATGTTCATTTATTCATTTTTTTAAAAAAAGATTATGTATTTAGTTGTGTCAGGTCCTACTTACAGTGCATGGGCTTAGCTGCCCTGCAGTTTGTGTGGTCTTAGTTCCCTGACCAGCGACTGAACTAGTGTCCCCTGCACTGCAAGGCAGATTCTCAACCACCTGGCCACCAGGGATGTCCCTAATTCATTCTTTAACTTATTAAACAAATATGTATTTGTTAAGGTCTGAGTATTTTCCAGGCATAATTCTAGATGCTGGGTTACAGCAATGTACAAAACAGATGAACTTGTCAAAAAGGGTCTTTTTGTTTTAGTGAGGGGAGACAGGCCATAAGCAAATGAGTAAAGAGACAATACTGGAGGTGGTTAAAAAGGGCTCAGAAGAGAAATAAAACAGAGTAAAGGGAGATAGAAGATAAAGGGGGTGATGTGTATGCTGTTTTATATGTGATGACCAAAGATTTCTGATAAAGAAAAAATATAAGCAGAGTCCTAAAGGAAAGGTGGTAGACCTAAGCAGAAATCTGGGTGTAGTGGTTACTGAGAAAAGAGAACCATAAGAGCAAAGGCATAGATATGTGTTGTTATTTCATATCTACAAAAAAAGAGACTGGGATAGGAAAAAGGATAGGTAACTGTGGTAGAGTCACAGCAATGCTGGTGGGCGGTGCTGGGATTTGAACCTTAGTTTTCAGAAAGACATAGGAAGTATAGAGAAGATTAAGCTGTATCTGGGGAAAGAGCATTCTACGCAGAGCTGAGGCCCTTAGGAGAGCATATCCTTAGTCTGTTATGAGAATGACAGACACGTGTACCCCAATGTTCATTGCAGCACTGTTTATAATAGCCAGGACATGGAAGCAACCTAGATGTCCATCAGCAGATGAATGGATAAGAAAGCTGTGGTACATATACACAATGGAGTATTACTCAGCCATTAAAAAGAATACATTTGAATCAGTTCTAGTGAGGTGGATGAAACTGGAGCCTATTATACAGAGTGAAGTAAGCCAGAAAGAAAAACACCAATACAGTATACTAATGCATATATATGGAATTTAGAAAGATGCTAACAATAACCCTGTGTATGAGACAGCAAAACAGACACTGATGTATAGAACAGGCTTATGGACTCTGTTGCAGAGGGAGAGGGTGGGAAGATTTGGGAGAATGGCATTGAAACATGTATAATATCATGTATGAAATGAGTTGCCAGTCCAGGTTCGATGCACGATACTGGATGCTTGGGGCTGGTGCACTGGGACGACCCAGAGGGATGGTATGGGGAGGGAGGAGGGAGGAGGGTTCAGGATGGGGAACACATGTATACCTGTGGCGGATTCATTTTGATATTTGGCAAAACCAATACAATTTGTAAAGTTTAAAAATAAAAAAAAAAAAAAGATCAATTAGACTGAAAGATGGATTTAGGGAAAGAATGGTAGGAGATGAGACTGGCATGGCAGGGTATAAGAAAAAGAGTTATACAGATTGTGTAGAGCCTTGTAGACTGTTACAAGGGCCTTGGATTCTATTCTCAGTGAGCGTTTTGAGCAGAAGAATGATATAATTTTATTTGTGTTTTCTAAAGATACTCCAGGTGCTACGTGGTGAATGCCCTGTAGGGGCAGTAAAGGTGCCAGTAGGGAGATTATGTAGTAAGCTCAATAGCCTTGATCAGAGAAAGATTATTATGGTTTGTTCTAAGGTGGTAGTGGAGGAAAGGGTGAGAAGTAATTGAATTCTGTATATATTAATATTTTGAAGGAAGGGCCATCGAGATTTACTGAAATGTGAGAGCAGATATTATAGTAAGTCTCTAGTAGACAAATCATAATAATTATATAGTCAAAACAAGCATGTTTAAATGCATTCGCTGATGATAATGTCCACTTTCAAAATTTGCATTTCTTTAACCTGAAGGCTTTCAACATATTCCTGCTAGCACCATTTTCTGTTTGATCTACATGATGCTGCCTAGAAATTACTCACTCAGCCTTCATTTATACAAAGAAGGTGTGATCAACATCTAAGACTCCTGCACAATATATTTATGGAGAACTGTGTATCAGTTTTTATTACAGCAAACTCTACTGTGTTTGGTTATTTTTAGATAATGAAGTCATCTCAAGCCCTATTATCTACAAGACAGAATCTGGTCTTTTGGTGACATCTTAACTAATTCAAACATTTATACTCACATACATTAAAGATGTATTATTAACAAGTGTAATGTAGGTGACCCTATCAATTTAAGAAAGTTGAAAATAGCAATTGGGAAAATATGCAAACGAGAGTTCCTACCTAATACATTTGGAAGAAAATTGTCTTGAATTATTAAATTTTATGTATTATCTCACATCACCATTTATTCTTATGTTCTGTTTCTTTTAAGTCAAAGTAATTATATGATCTTTGGCAGAGTAAAAAGAAACTCTCGTCTTTGGAGTAAGGGAAACTTTTTTTTTTTTTCAGTAATAGTGAGATACACATTAGCATTATGAATTTAATGACATGATGACATGTCTATATTTTGCATAACCTTATGGAGTTAAAACTGAAGAGTTTGTATCATCTTTATGTAGACTCAAAAAGGCAGCTAATCACTCTATTGTGGAGCTACTTCATAGTTGTCTAAGGTTTAGGAAATAGATTTGGATTGGATATAGAGATTTGGGATCCTTGAGTGTACAGCTGCTTGAAATCACAGTCTAGATGGCACCTCCCAGGAATGTATGTAGGAAGAAATGCAAGAACCTGGTATAAGAACCTCAGTGACACTACAGAATGAAGATCAGGTGAAGAAAAGGAATCATCCAAGGCTGCTGAGCAGTGAGTGAAGCCAAAGAACTAGGGATGGGAATCATTATAGAGAGGTTGGAGAAGATGTTAGGAAACATGTAGTTACCAGTGTTAAATGTAACAAAGACAACAGATAATACAAGGGCTGAAAATAATATATTGGACTCCGTAATTAGATCTTTAGCAAGAACAGTCTCAGTGGCATGCTAAAGAGAGAAGACACATTTTAGCAAATTGAAGAAAAAATAGGTGAGAAAATGAGTCAGAATACAGAAGCTTGAAGGAAAGAAAGAATATGTGATCAACTAGAAGTGAGGGCATGAGTATTATAGGCCAAAAGCAGGAAACTCCTGGAGAGAGAAGGGTCAGGAGGAAGAGAGAATAATTACTGGAGCAAGTCTCTTGCTGAGGCATCATGGAGAGCAGACAGGAAGGATAGATTTTTTTGTGTGTTGTGGGAGTAAATTCTGGGGTCCTCTGAGGGCGGGAAATGGAAAGAGAAAATGCCTGAGTTCATTGCAGATGTTTCATCTTGTGTCTTTACCAGCACTACACTTCTATGTATGATGCAAATAAAGACATTTCAGTTTATTTGAAAGTAATCGATCAAGTTTTCTCTTCTTTATTCCTGCGCTCCCCCACTGAATAACCACAGTATCGTTTGTGGAGATATTGCCATATAATTTTAGTTATGTATTCTTAGCACGATATATGTAGACAGGAGCTGGTATAATATACATGGAAATATGGACATGATTATCCCGCACATTTTCACAGAAGTAAAAGTATTAGGCAGGCATATCTGAAGCATCTTTTAAATTTCATTTTAAGAATTTATTACATTGGGAGTTAAGTTTTA
Source organism: Bos indicus (assembly GCF_029378745.1). Lineage (NCBI taxonomy): Eukaryota > Metazoa > Chordata > Mammalia > Artiodactyla > Bovidae > Bos > Bos indicus. Next base: position 55,701,823 of record NC_091763.1, on the reverse strand, counting down.
TTTGGGCAAAGAGCACTAATATAGAACTAACTGTAGGGTTACTATTTTAATAGAGTGGTCCAGAACAATTTTCATTTCACTGAGCAACTATGAGACATGTGAGAGACTGGTGACACCTCTGACTCCTCCAGGTGGCACAAGGCCTGAGGTCAGAGTTCTTCCCCCACAGCTGAAGCATTCCAGTGTGTGAGACTGAGTATCGTTATTCTGAGAAAAGACAGAGAGGGAGTGTCTTCATGGGATAGAGTTTCAGTAGCTAAATTGTTTGATTAAATGATGTCTTGCTTCTGTTTTATTATCTAATTTATTGTGTACAGATGGGCTGAAATGAAAACCACACTTCTGAATGCTTGATGAAAGGCATAGAGAGTGATAGAGAGTATTTTCTAAAGATTAGCCCCTTTATCTTCCTGTTTCTTTCTTTTTCAGTGAAAATAAACACACAGCTAAATTGCATTGTTTAAAAAAAACTGGAAGAAATGAACTGTATGTAGGCCTGTAACTGTAAGGATCATCTTTTTAATGATGCTAATGTGAATTACTTTTAATAGGATTTAATCTCATGGGTTGGAGTAATAGAGAAAGAATCATCTCAGCTATTTAAACAAAATGTGCCTAAGTGGTGTATAAGGATTCTAAATAATATTAGCGTTCTATAGGTAAAGCAGTTGTTGGACCTAATTAAAAATCATTATTCAAAATATAAAATTATATTTCTATTAATATTTAATTTCTTTATATCAAATTGTTCTTTCTTGAGAAGTGGTAGGAAACTTTGCCTAAAATGTTTATATAGAGCACCATTGTATGTAGTTGACACTTTGGAGAGCGTTTTTTCAGGAATCATTTTCCAGTGATTAAAAATCCTTTGGATATTAGTATAATAAGAATTTGTTGTTGTTGTTCATTGTTCAGTCACTAGGTCATGTCTGACTCTTTGTGACCCCATGGACTGCAGGAGGCCAGGCTCCTCTGTCCACCACTATCTCCTGTTTGCTCAAATTCATGTGCACTGAGTCAGCGATGCTGCTATGAAGAAAAAGATAGACAACTGGATAAATGATGCTGGGACAGATGACTATTTGGGAAAAGATAATTTCCTACCACATATATGTATATGTGTGTGTGTGTATGTATGTGTGTATATATATATATCACCAAGAATTTCTAGATAAATTAAACATTATATATTTATCTACTATATTATATATTTATAGCATTATATATTTATCTATATATACATGTATGTGTGCATAGTTGCTCAGTTGTGTCTGACTCTTTGTGACCCCATGGACTGTATGTAGCCTGCCAGGCTCTTCTGTCCATGGAATTCTCCAAGCAAGAATACCGGAGTGGGTAGCCATTACCTTCTCCAGAGGATCTTTTTGATGCAGGGATAGAACCCGGGTCTCCTGTATTGCAGGCAGATTCTTTATCATCTGAGCCACCAAACAAGACACTGTTATTCACCTTTCAAACAACAAAGATGAAAGTGACATCAAAGTGAGGGAAACCGGGCTCTCTCATAAAGTACTGGCGATATCAGTGTAGGGGACATTACGCAAGGTGCAGGTCCTTCTTCACTGAAGCATAATTGATTCAGCTGCTGGGGCTGTCATCTGCAGGGATTTGGAGATTGCCTTAGCAGAATAAAAGTGAAAGAAAGTGAAAGTGAAGTTGCTCAGTCAGGTCTGACTCTTTGCGACCCATGGACTGTAGCCTACCAGGCTCCTCCCTCCATGGGATTCTCCAGGCAAGAATACTCAGCCAAAGTCACATTCCTTCTTTAGGTTGATCACTGTGGTTGCATAAATCCCTAGTTAGCTAAAGTCAATACAATTCTGAACAGCTGTCCTAGCTTCAGAGGACAAGTACAGCTTTGTTTTGTTTGAGGGTAAACTGGTTATGGGCATCAAAAGACTTAAATGCAGTTTATTGTTTGACTCAGTGATTGTATTTCTAAAAAAGTAGTCTTGAAGATAGGAAAAGATGTATTTCTAAGGATATCACTGCAGCACAATTGATAGTATAGAAACTGGGTAGACAATTTACATGGCCAGCTGTTGGATAGTCGCAAAATTGTTTTGATCGTGCAGTTATCACAAGGCCATGAAAAATGAAACTATGGAAAAACATTTGACAGAGTACAAAAGTACTTATGTATGTAAAAATAACAGATTTCTAAGAAGCATATTCAGCATAATCTTTTCAAAGTACATATCAATGCATACAAAAATATAGAACAGAAATATAATAAAATGTTATCATTGGTTTCCTCTAGAAAAATAAGGTTATGGAACACTATTTTCTTTGAGCTCTCTGACTTTTCTGAATTTTCAGCAATAATAAGAAATGTCTTATAAATTTAGGGGAAAATGCATATTTTACTTTTTAGCAGATTTTTTTTTAACTCCTTCACAAACACATGAGAACTGTCATGGAATCTGCTTTGATTCTGATTTATTTCGTTTCAGGAAGGGATGGGGGAGGAACTCCCTACAAACACTTCCTATTTGTAAATGTTTGCAATGGGACACCTGCTCCCCTATTGTATATGTGTATCTTGCATGTGAGGTTTTTTTTTTTTGAGGAGGGGAGCAACACAGTAGGTCTATACTCTTGACTCTCATCTTGGAGCCTAAGATTGAACTGACGACTACTCAGAACCTGTCAAACAGTAGTTAATAGAAGGACCAGTTAGCCAACCATTTTTTTCTAGGGCAATGGTTTTGGAGCTGACTAGAGATGGGGTAGGGAAGTAAAGTAAAGAGGGGTTACTGAAAGATAGGGTCTCAGGCCTCCTCTGTTCTTTCTTCAAGTAGAGTGGCTGTACTTTGATCTGTTTTCCATGTCTGACTTCTGAGTAAGGTATACTTGGAATTGAGTTTTCTTTGGTTTAAAGTAGTCTTTGAATGACAGTTTTCTATGGTCTTTCAGTTCTATCCCTTAGATCGCTCAGAAGTATTTGGACTCTATTGGTTTAGCTACCATTAGAAATGTCCCCAGTGAATTGTGAATCAACATCCACTTTATATAAGGGGTAAAATAAAAATTAATGAAAACTTTTTTTGGCCACTTTATTTTTTTAATTGAAGGATAATTACAATGGAAAACATTTTAATGTTTTCCAGAAGCACTTTGGAAGATTCCATTGTGTTAATATTCAACACCCTTTTTATACAAAAAGCATGTAGAAGATTTCTCCTTGAACTTAGGATGAGAAAGACTTTTTTCCTGTAGTGAAATTGACAGGAGATTCAAAAAAATTTATTTAAATTTATAAAAATTTTATTTATTTATTCCTTTATTTTTTGCTGTGCTCTGTCTTCTTTGCTGTGTGGGCTTTTCTCTAGTTGCAGTGAGCAGGGGCTACTCTTTGTTGCAGCGTGCCGGCTTCTCGTTTGCGTTGGCTTGTCTTGTGGAGCACAGGCTCTAGGGCACACGGGCTTCAGTAGTTGTGGCACATAGGCTCAGTAGTTGCAGCTTCCGGACTCTAGAGCATAGGCTCAATAGTTGTGGCTTAGTTGCTCCGAGGCATGTGGGATCTTCCTGTACCAGGAATCAAACTCATGTCTCCTGTGTTGTCAGGCAGATCCTTTACTACTAAGCCACCAGGGAGGTCCCCATCATGAGATTTTTAATCAAGAATTTAAAAAACCAACTAAATTTTCATTTTTGTTTTGTCTACAAGTATGCTTGGAGTCAATTTGTAATAATTATCTTATTTTTCAACTATTATTATGCAAATATCTTTCATTTTAATGATTTATGATATTTCTTATTTTCATATGACCTGTATACTTATGATGTATTTTTATTATATGTTCTAAAACTTTTTGACAAGTAAATGGAATATGCATTATAAATGATACTTTAAAATCTCATAGAGACTAAGTGCTAGATAAAATATGACATTTATAATTACAACTAACTTGTTTATTATATGAATGCAAATATTATGATAGGCCTTTGGTTAATAATGTTTCATTTTACATACTAAATCAGTACTTCCTCTCCCATCCCACCCTTCCATCACTATAGACTAGTGTACTTGTATTACCAAGGTCCTATCTACCTGCACAGCTCATGAACTGCTCACTCTAGACCATGTATTTTCCTTAAACATTTGCTTTTCTCTTTTTTTTTCAGCTTTTAAAATGTTATTTATTTATTTATTATTATTATTATTTTACTTTACAATATTTTATCAGTTTTGCCATACATCAACATGCATCCACCATGGGTCTACACGTGTTCCCCATCCTGAACCCCCCTCCCACCTCCCTCCCCATACCATCCCTCTGGGTCATCCCAGTGCACCAGCCCCAAGCTTCCTGTATCCTGCATCGAACCTGGACTGGCAATTCATTTCTTATATGATATTATACATGTTTTAATGCCATTCTCCCAAATCATCCCCTCCTCCCTCTCCCATAGAGTCCAAAAGACTGTTCTATACATCTGTGTCTCTTTTGCTGTCTCGCATTCAGGGTTGTCATTACCATTTTTCTAAATTCCATATATATGTGTTAGTATACTGTATTGGTGTTTTCTTTCTGGCTTACTTCACTCTGTATAATAGGCTCCAGTTTCATCCATCTCATTAGAACGGATTCAAATGTATTCTTTTTAATGGCTGAGTAATACTCCATTGTGTATATGTACCACAGCTTTCTTATCCATTCATCTGCTGATGGACATCTAGGTTGCTTCCATGTCCTGGCTATTATAAACTGTGCTGCGATGAACATTGGGGTACATGTGTCTCTTTCAATTCTGATTTCCTCAGTGTGTATGCCCAGCAGTGGGATTGCTGGGTCATAAGGCAGTTCTATTTCCAGTTTTTTAAGGAATCTCCACACTGTTCTCCATAGTGGCTGTACTAGTTTGCATTCCCACCAACAGTATAAGAGGGTTCCCTTTTCTCCACATCCTCTCCAGCATTTATTGCTTGTAGACTTTTGGATCGCACCATTCTGACTGGCGTGAAATGGTACTTCATTGTGGTTTTGATTTGCATTTCTCTGATAATGAGTGATGTTGAGCATTTTTTCATGTGTTTGTTAGCCATCTGTATATCTTCTTTGGAGAAATGTCTATTTAGTTCTTTGGCCTATTTATTGATTGGGTCATTTATTTTTCTGGAATTGAGCTGCAGGAGTTGCTTGTATATTTTTGAGATAAGTTGTTTGTCAGTTGCTTCATTTGCTATTATTTTCTCCCATTCTGAAGGCTGTTTTTTCACCTTGCTTATAGTTTCTTTTGTTGTGTAGAAGCTTTTAATTTTAATTAGATCCCATTTGTTTATTTTTGCTTTTATTTCCAATATTCTGGGAGGTGGGTCATAGAGGATCCTGCTGTGATGTATGTCGGAGAGTGTTTTGCCTATGTTCTCCTCTAAGAGTTTTATAGTTTCTGGTCTTATGTTTAGATCTTTAATCCATTTTGAGTTTATTTTTTGTATGTGTTAGAAAGTGTTCTAGTTTCATTCTTTTACAAGTGGTTGACCAGTTTTCCCAGCACCACTTGTTAAAGAGATTGTCTTTTCTCCATTGTATATTCTTGCCTCCTTTGTCAAAGATAAGGTGTCCATAGGTGTGTGGGTTTATCTCTGGGCTTTCTATTTTGTTCCACTGATCTATATTTCTTTCTTTGTGCCAGTACCATACTGTCTTGATGACTGTGGCTTTGTAGTAGAGCCTGAAGTCAGGCAGGTTGATTCCTCCAGGTCCATTCTTCTTTCTCAAGATTGCTTTGGCTATTCGAGGTTTTTTGTATTTCCATACAAATGCATATGGAATGATTAAGGCAGAACCATGATATATAAAAATGTTTTCATAAGTTTCTGAACTGTACTGTATAGAAAAAAAAAACTGTGTGTGTGTGTGTGGGGCAGTAAATATTAAATCACTCTTTTCAGGGGAAATGAATTTTTGAAATTCACTGTGTATGCAATTTGAAGTGTAGGATGTTTCCATAGGAAATGAATGATTCATTTCAGTTACAGAAGAAGGCATTTCATTAGTCAAAAATCCTATCCAGATGAGAATTATATGAATCTGGTAAGAGATTATTTTTCTATTTTATATCTCTATGTAGTAGAACAAATCTTGTTTTCCCTCCATAATTAGTAGGTATTCTATCTGTTTTTAAACACTCTGCTACTAAGATCTGGAAAAAGAGGTTCACTCTTCCTTTTTGTTCCTCCAATGGGGGATTGCAGCATTTTAGAGTTGTGTGAAAAATCTGCACTTGTCTGTCTGAGTGAGATCCTTGGTTCCTAGTGAGGGAGTGGTGATGGTGCCAAAGTTTTTCCTGAGTAGCCCTGGTATGGACTCCTCCATTCCCTAGGGCAACTGAAGGCCAGAAAATGAAGAGAGATGTAGGAAAAAGTAGATCTATATAAATATTATAAAATAGGTATGCTATTATACTCCCTCTGTTAATAGAACTAAACACCTTAGACTACATATTGTTTACTGTTTAGTTTTTCTACCTTACAGTTTTTTTTTATTCATTTATTCAACAAATATTTGTGGAATACCTATATGTAGGGATACAGTGGAAGCAAGAAGGTGAATGATATCATCCCTGGTCTTGTGAAGTTTAGAATCCAGTGTATAGAGAGGCAGGAATTAAATAATTTTCACAAGTATGTATATATACAAGTCAAAACTCTTGACTTAAAAATATTTTAAAGGAAAAGCTCAAGAAGCCTTACTTAAAATAGGGCAAGGGTGGTAGTGGGTAGTTAGCTTAGACCTAAAAATGAATAGGTAGATATTATCTAGGTGAGAAGTGTAAGTGTAGAGTATTTAGGCCTAAAAGTTAAGTTGCAAATGTAATAAGCAGCTTTAAAGTTATAACATAGACCACAAAATGAGGAATAATTTATAAAATGGAAATAAAAAATCAAAGAAAAAAATCTTTCACATCATCTTCTGTGTGTTGCATCCGACTCTGCAAACCCATGAACTGTAGCCTTCTAGGCTCCTCAGTCCATGGGATTCTCCAGGCAAGAATACTGGAGTGGGTAGCTATTCTTTTCTCCAGGGGATCTTGCCAACCCAAGGATTGAACCTGGGTCTCCCGCACTGTAGGGATATTCCATAGTTTCATAAGTCATGACATTTTATATAAAATTTTTATTCCAGCCTTTTTTATCATTGTTTTTTAACACTAAAGGGCAAGTTTTCTTATCATTAAATTCTTAGATCTTACTTTTGAGGAATTCCTTGGAAAGACAAAGATATAAAAGGTTAGTATTTTTCTAGATTGCTGACAATCTTGGAATTTTGAATGTTGTCAGCTTTTCCTGAAGGATTAGTAGGCTAAGACCTTTCCAGAACTGATTTCTGGTCTCCCTGAACTATCATTTATTCTGTCTCTGAGAAACATCTTCCATGAAGAACGATTTGTCTTCAATAACTTTTAGATCTTGACATGTTTTAATTGTGGTTCATTGACCTTATATTGATTGTTGTGTGGCCTGAGGCTGAATGAACTCTTCTTTCAGCTTTACAGAGAGAGCACCATGGGAAATCAGGATCATATGGTAATTCTTGTCTTGTGGATTATCATATTAAAAATTTTCCATCCTTTACATTATTCCCACTTCCAAACTCTGTACTTGAATGACTTGTGTACAGTCATTCTGGCAGGCATTTAAATGCACACAGGTTGTGTTTGCTCCTTGGAAGAAAAGCTATGACCAACCTAGACAGCATATTGAAAAGCAGAGACATTACTCTGCCAACAAAGGTCTATCTAGTCAAAGCTATGGTTTTTCCAGTAGTCATGTATGGATGTGAGAGTTGAACTATAAAGAAAGCTGAGCACCAAAGAATTGATGTTCTTGAACTGTGGTGTTGGAGAAGACTCTTGAGAGTCCCTTGGACTGCAAGGAGATCCAACCAGTCCATCCTAAGGGAGATCAGTCCTGGGTGTTCACTGGAAGGACTGATGCTGAAGCTCCAATATTTTGGCCACCTGATGTGAAGAACTGACTCATTGGAACAGATCCTGATGCTGGGAAAGATTGAAGGTGGGAGGAGAAGGGGATGACAGAGGATATGATGGTTGGATGGCATCACTGACTCTATGAACATGAGTTTGAGTAAGCTCGGGGAGCTGGTGATGCACAGGGAAGCCTGGCATGTGGCAGTCCATGGGGTCGCAAAGAGTCAGACACGACTGAACAACTAAACTGAACTGAACTGTGTTTATGAATATATAAAGGTCTAAACATCTAGACAAAAAGCAAATACTGCAGTCAATTATCCAAAGGCTTTATCTGCATGAGGTTCAGCATGCAGAAATTTACCTTTACCTGTTTCCTCTCCATCACTGGAAACTCTGAGAAGACATTCAGGCCTATCATAGCCCCCAGGGAGACTGGATCTCACAGCTCCAAGTTCACAAATATTTTGCCAACTCCATTATCATGGGTTGAATTGTACTGCCCCAAAATTCATATTTTGAAGCTTTAAAAAGCCCCCAGTACCTCAGAATGTGACCTTATTTGGAAATAGGGTGATTGTCACTGTAACTAAGAAGAGATCAAGCTGGAGTAGGGCAGGCCCCTAACCAAATGGGACTTGGTGTCTTTACAAAATGGAGAAATTTGGACATGGGCTTACATAAACAGGGAGAATGCTATAAGAAGAAGAAGTCAGAGATATCAGGGTAATGTTTCTGCAGGCCAAGGAATGCCAAAGATTGCCAACAAGCCAAAAGAGGCTATGCAAGAAGCATGAAGCAGATCCTCCCTGACAGCCCTCAGAAAGGACCAACTCTGCTCATACCTCGATCTCAACCTTCTATCCTCCAGAACCATGAGAGTAAGTTTCTGATGTTTAAGTCGCCCGGTTTGTGGTGCTCTGTTACAGCAGCCCTAGAAAGCAAATACACCCACATTTCAGTTGGTCTACTAGAACCCAAGTAAAGTTGGTCAAGTATTCAAACCCAAGTAAAAAATTTTTACCTTTGTTGAAGCTCTCTTCTTGGATCGTACAGCTTCTTTCATCTCTGTGATAATCAGAGATGATTCTCCCTCATCTGGCTCTTATGGAATATATATATTTTTCCATTTCATCTCTTTCCATACCTGATCTACCTTACTGCCTCCCCTCCTCATTCTCTACTAGTTTCTTCTATTGTGCCTTGAGGAAACCTGTCCATCTTCTCTGTATGATTTCTCTGTAAGTATTTCTTCTGCTTTTTTCACTTTAAATAAAGACCTGCATTTTAATCCTGCCTATTAGCATATGATTTGAAATCTATCATAAGGACTGATGTTGAAGCTGAAACTCCGATACTTTGGCCATCTGATGTGAAGAGCTGACTCATTTGAAAAGACCCTGATGCTGGGAAAGATTGAGGGCAGGAGGAGAAGGGGACAACAGAGGATGAGATGGTTGGATGGCCTCACCGACTCAATGGACGTGGGTTTGGGTGGACTCTGGGAGTTGGTGATGGACAGGGAGGCTTGGCATGCTGCAGTTCATGGGGTTGCAAAGAGTCAGACACGACTGAACTGAACTGAACAAAATCTTGTCGCTGATTCTTCCTCTGTCTACAACCGTTTTTACCTCCTCTCTCATGCCTGCTCTTTTTTTTTTTTTAATTTTAAATAGTTTTATATTTTTATATTCAATTTGAATCATGAGAAATTTTACATATCAGAATAAGAAAATATGTTAATCCTTCATACAATTAAAATACTAAAATGTGACTTTATTATTTTTTTTATTTTATTTTCTTTCCGTCACTTTTGTGATCTCCTCATTGTAGACTTGTCACCCTTCTGCCAGGCCGTTGACCCATTGATTCATTTGCCTCCATAACGAAGATGGCCCTCTTGTATTCCTTTATTATTTCCTGTGGCATCCTAAAATTGTTTGCAGTCTTGGCTTTCTGACATATCCATTGTCAATGATAAGTTATTCACATCACCCATTTCTCTGTTCCAACCTTGTTGGATAAAATGACAAAATAATGCCATTGGGTCCAATATTCATTTATGCTATGTAATTTCAGCTGGCCTTTGCTATTGCATAGCCATTATGATGTTTTCATAGCAATTCTTGTGTCCTATTCTCCCCTTCTGTCAAATTCTCCTCTGGTCCTGGTAAATCATCTTGCCTTCAACTATGATGAGGTTTAGTCCATATGACTTGGTGACCTCAGCATCTAAAAATGGAATTAATTGCATTCCTTCTACAAATAATTCTACTCTTTGGATTCTCTGTGATTGTCTATGTAGTCAGCCAATGGAAGCCTCCAAATGCAAGCCCAGGTTTACTTTCCTGGAAATATTTCCTGTTTATATCTTGGATATAGTTCAAGTAGAATATATGGCATTCCCCAAATAGGCTTTAAAATTTCCCAACTTTATGCCTCTGCTAATATTTCATACTTCCGAATGCTGCTATTTTTCACTCCTCATTTTGTTCATATCAAATAATTTTCACCTTTCAAAAGCCAACTCAAATGTAGCCTCTCCATCAAGCCATTCCTCATCACCCAGCTGGTACTGATCCTTTCCCCTCTTATGGCATTTAGTCCACCAGTTATAGGTAATTATTTTACCATTATAACATAGGCATTCCCCTTTTTTTAATTTTAATAGATTCTAAGCTTCTTTAGGTCAGACATGCAGTTTTATTACTCTATCTCTTGTGTTGCTTGCACATGATAGATAAAAACAAGTATTGTTGAAGAAATAATTTAACTGTTTAATTATTATAGCTAAATAGTTACATGTTTATTCATCCAGATACCTGAAAATTTTTAAACGTGGAAATCTTAGTATAGAAACATCATTTTCTGAGATGATACAATAATCTTCCAAAGCCAAATCAAGAGGAACCAAACCAAACCAAACAAACACACAAAAAAACAACCAAAAAATAAAAAACTCAGAGTTTAATACATGAGGTTTAATTTTTTTATAACCAGTGTGCTTTAGTTTTTCTTACTCTAAGGTATTATTTCCTAATTCAAAATGAAGTTGTGAGGATAATTTTTTCTCTGTATGTAGGTGAGTAAAGCTGTACAAAGCAGCCAAAAGCACCCTTTTTGTGTGTATGTCTATGCTACACTTTGTAGATTTACTCTGAATACTATTATTTCCCACAGGATTTTCAGTGTGGGTGTTCTTTGCCTCTGTCTTCTCTGCCACAACACACACTAACATAATGCTGAGAAATGCAAATACAAAACCAGGCAGATTAATTCTGGACTTCTTAGTTCTGTAACCTCAAGAAAGCAACAATGCATAAAATGCTGTCATTTGGGAACACAAAAAGAGATTCATGCCAAATTTATTTTTCTTTTCTTTCTTTCTTCCTTTAATACAGAATGTCTACTGTATCTTTTGGTTCATTAATTAAACCTGTCTTTTCTGAGGTATGCCTAGGAATTACTAGTATGGCCTTTCTAAATTTAATCTTAACTCCTCTTCTGTCTTCTGATCCTTCTGCTATCACTTTTTTATTCTTGCTGCCTAATTGAGTTGAGAGATGGTACTAGAGGACCTACAAATGAGTAACACTTACCGTTTTGTTTTCTGAAAGTTCTGAGCCATATATTGATTTGATAGGACATTTTGTTGTTGGTTGGACTTCCCCAGAGTCTCAGCAGTAAAGAATCTTCCTGCATTGCAGGAGACTTGTAGGAGACGTGGGTTCGATCCCTGGGTCAGAAATATCCCCTGGAGAAGGAAATGGCAACCCACTCTAGTATTCTTGCCTGGGAAATCCCATGGACAGAGTGGCCTGGCAGGCTATAGTCCATGGGGTTGCAAAGAGTTGGACACGACTGAGCGACGAAACAACACAAACTGGTAAATAGAGCATGTGCTTTTGAATTAGCTAAGCCTAAATTTAAATTCCAGTTCTACTATATATCCCCAGTAACTGAGCAAATCATTTAACTTCTCTAAGCCTCAATTTCCTTATCTTTTATTTTTTTATTTTTTATTTTTCTGGGGCTGGCCCCCGGCGCCCGAAAGAGGGAGCGGCCGGCAGCCCCGCAGCCCGGGGTTGGGCATGGCGCGGCCCTTGCTCGGAAGGGCCCAAGAAGGGGAGCTGGGGCCTCTGGGCTGTGGGCGGCGCCCCTTATCTTTTAAAAGGAGATAATAACATTGACTTTTCAGGGTTTTTTGGAGTTTTAAATGAAATAGCATATATAAAGCACATAACACAGAGCCTGGCACAGAATGCATATAATAAATGGTGGGTATTATTCTGTTTCTACTTAAGGAGATATGTGATAATTTCATTTAATTACTACACATTCCATTGGCCCTAGGTTCTCTTTTTAGAATGTTAACAATTTGTAGCTGTGAGTCAAGTTTACCCCATACCTCCTCTACCACTTTGCCCTCCAAATCCAGCTTATTTTTGGAAGGTACTTTCCTTGGGAAGATAGAGATGAGCTTCTGAGTTTGATGAAACACGGCAAAGTGAGGAGGGGACTATGTACTGTCTCTTCCGTGAAGTTCATGTATAACTTGCCCATATTCCATGTACTTTCAGTGTTTTATTTCACCAGGATATTGCTGCTGAGAAAAACTATCTTTAGTGCTATACACAGGAACAATGTCTGCTGTGAAGCTCTGGGCAAAGAATAATGTAGCTTCTCTCATCACAGTGTTGGTTTTACTCAGGATTGGACATCAACATGGAAGTTAGAGAGTTTGGGATTGACATGTGTATACTGTTTTATTTAAAATGGATTACCAACAAGGACCTACTGTATAGCACAGGGAACGCTGCTCAATATTCTGTTGTACTGATTATACATACTCATGGTGCTATATTTATTGGAATGAATATGTAGTTTTCCTGTTTCCTTATTACTTCAATTATGAAGATTCATGAGAGTGTATCTATAGCCACAGTTATAATTTTATTAAAATAGTTATTTGGCTATTATTTTATAGATTTGATAGTGTGTGTGTATATATATATATATATATATTCATGTGCACCCAATTTTTTGAAGGTTTATTTATCTATTTTCAAATCTGTCATTTATTAGATTTCATATCAGTAGTCATTTAAAAATAAATGGATGGCAGGATATATTTTTAAAATAAAATAAGCATTGGTAGGATTGTTTTATTTTTTCCCCCAAATTTAAATTGCTATTTCTGTATCCTGTTTTGAAGAGCACAGGATAAAATTAGTTATATGGAGTTTGTGGTTTGTTTATTGGAAATAAATGTCACTAATTAGTTAACTGCAAAATCTGCTGATTCCATTCATGCTAAGCCTATGAACAGAAAGTATAAAATTTGTTTTAGATAAGAATCAGTGAATTTCATATCCATGATTGGTGCCAGGTTGGCAACCTTTTAATAATACCAGATGGACATGGAGATTTTATTTTATTTTTTATAATGAACAAAATAGAGAAGCAGGTGCTACAGAACTATTCTCAGGGTTCCATGGGGGGAAATTTGGCTTCTATTTTCATTCTAGTATTATTTCTTGTTTTGAAACAGCTAAAGATTAGATATTGAAGGAAGGGAGTGAACGGTCACCAGTTGGGAATTCCTAGGAAATGAATTAGTACCACAACTACTACTGTGGGGTAGGTACGCTCACAAGCAGGATCTTAATACTCAAACACTTAACACATTAGAGCTGTTAGAATCAATCAGTTTAGTATCACTGTATCTCATAATTGAAAAGGATTAGGATATTTTTACCGGAGAAGGCAGTGGCACCCCACTCCAGTACTCTTGCCTGGAAAATCCCATGGATGGCGGAGCCTGCTAGGCTGCAGTCCACGGGGTCGCACAGAGTTGGACACAAGTGAGCAACTTAGCAGCAGCAGCAGCAGCAGGATATTTTTACAGATGTGACAAAAGAGGCCTACAGAAAGGAGATTTGCCCTAAGTTACATAGCTAGTTAGTGGTATACCCACAATTGAATTCCAGGTATCTAACTTTGAATCTGTTACTCTTACCATCACACGATATTGCTAAACTCTTAACAAGGAGAAGAGTAAAAATATCATCTGTTGGGTTTTTCCTTCCTATAGGATGAACTTAATGAAACAAACAATCAAACAAAGGAATGAGCTGTCTGTTGGAACATTTGCCTTGAGACAGCTCTTCCTTATTTGGTGGATTCTCTCAAGTTTCCACATAGAACTTCTTCCTTGGCAATTAGCACATTAGAAAGGAAAAATATTTGCAGCCTAATTTAAATCTTCTAATTAATAGTCATTATTATTTTTAATGTAATCCAATCGCACTGCAAACATTGGAGAAAACAATTAAGGCAAGCTGAGAGGGAGAGAGAGAAACTCTTTCACAATTATCACATTGCTGATCTCTTCTAGACCATTTCATATTGGGGATATTTTCTTGGAATTAATCAAAAGATCATTCCCCAGTTGCTTCATCTGGGATGTATGGTATGTGACTATGTCCAAACAAACCAAAAGAAATAGTCTATTTTAAATGGTTTTAGCGGTGAAAATTCTATCTCATCACAACATTGCAGAATGACCAAGTTATAGGATATAAGTGCACAGAAATATGTAAAATATAGTTAGAAGTTTTGCTAACCAAACTTTAAATGGTTAAGATGGTTTTATATTGCTTATTCCACATTTTTGCTTTTCCATTTATTATTTCTATCAGCTGCCATTCATTCTTGACTGGGTATCTAGTCCACTTAGCTCTCACCTCTGCATCCCTGGAACCACTGGTCCTCTGGGCAAACTGTCCAGATTGCTTGGCACCCCTTCCTTAATCTCTTCCTGAACCTCTCTTTCCAATTCACCCCCCGACCCAGTCCTAACCAGACTGGCTGCTACTAAGATCAGTCATGGCCAGGGCTGGCAGTAGGAAGGATTCGATCTCTTCTTTTCCACCTTGGTGCTGAAACTCTATCCCAACACACCCTTGTTCATTGTGTGGCCCTAACCCAGGACTCTTCTGGTAAAGATTAATTTTTAAGCATGGAGATAACAATGCAAAGGGTGGACATTTAAGCTTTTGAGACAGGTAGACCTAGGTTTAAACCCAGCTCCAACTCTTGTTACCCATTTGACATTAGACAAAATACTTTTCCTTTCTAAGTCTCAGTTTCAAACTATGAGAGTTGTGAAAGTGTAAGTGTTAGTCACTCAGTCCTATCTGACTCTTTGTGACCCTGTGGACTGCAGACTGCTAGGCTCCTCTGTCCATGGAATTCTCCAGGCAAGAATACTGGAGTGGGTTGCCATTTCCTGCTCCAAGGGATCTTCCCAACCCAGGGATCAAACCCAGGTTTCCTGCATTGCAGGCAGATTCTTCATTGTCTGAGTTGTGTTAGTCATTCAGCTGTGTCCAACTCTTTGCAACCCATTGGACTGTAGCTTGCCAGGCTCCATTGTCCATGGAGTTCTCCAGGCAAGAATACTGGAGAGGGTAGCCATTCCTTTCTCCAGGGGATCTTCCTGACCCAGGGATTGAACCTGCGAAGAACTGACTCATTGGGAAAGACCCTGATGCTGGGGAAGATTGAAGGTGGGAAGAGAAGGGGATGACAGAGGATGAGATGGTTGGATGGCATCACCGACTCAATGGACATGAGTTTGAGTAAACTCCAGGAGTTGGTGATGGACAAGGAGGCCTGGCATGCTGCAGTCCATGGGGTCACAAAGAGTCAGACATGACTGAGTGACTGAACTGAACTGAACTGATGATGTTTATTATGATATAAGGCAGAAGAGCATGGAAAGTTAAAGAGTTTGGGCTTGGGAGGCAAAAGGCATATATTTAAATATTGTTGCACTCATCACTAGCAAGTTATTTTTTCCTCAGAGTCTCAATTTTCTCATTTGCAAAATAAAATGAATAATAATGCCTACCTTGCAGAAGATTTAGTGAGATAATAGCTCTAAGCTACTTGACACTCTAAGGTATATCTGTAAAGTGAATGCGAGAAGTCAAGTTCATTATGTATTACACTGCCTCCCTCTGACCTCTTCACTGTCATGGTTAGCTTTTCTATCAGAAGACTGGGTTACTCTCTTGCTAGCCTCTTAGAACCTAAGCACATTACCCAGAAAATCAGAGGAAATCTGCATTCATCTAACCATCCATTTATTTATTCATTTAACAAGTATCTATTATTGGCTATTGCTGTCCTTTATTTAACCTCTGTGTTGAACTTCCTTCCATAGCTGACAGATAGGTCTTCCATCTAGACTGGAAAAGCTTAATTTTAAGTCCCCAGCAACTTTCAGTCTTCCCTGTACTGCTGTGGGTACTGGAGCCATATCCTGTGGCTGTTGACTGGCCCCACCCACCCACCCCCAGCTCTGTCCTGAGCTTGTCCATTACAACTTGTGCCTAATTGACTCTTAATCCAGAATACTTTACCTTTAAACTAAATACTTAACCTTTCCTCCCCTTGATTTATGTCTCCCTTATTTTCTTCTTTCAGGTCCAGGTTTTCATGCTATCTAATATAACAATGATAAACTATTAATAAACTATTCTGGGCTTATGGAAAAGAGTTAGGTCCAATATATTCTAAGGATGCCAGATGCCAGGCAGTGTAGTAGCTATTGTGGAAGTCAGTGGTGAATTAGATGGGTGCAATACTTGTATCCACAGATCTTACAGTCAAGATGGTGAAATAGATAATTAAAATATGATGTGCTGAGGATTTCCATGGCAGGGAAACCACTTAGGATATGCACCTAATCCAGATTTGAGCGATCAGGGATAGCTTCCTAGAAGGAGAAATGTCTTTTTTCTTGGATTTAATATTTCTTTATTTTAATTTTTAACACCGAAAACATGTTGTATTGGGGTATAGCTGATTAACAGTGTGATAGATTCAGGTGAATATTGAAGTGACTCAGTCATACTTATACATGTGTCCATTCTCCCCCAACCCCCCTTCCCGTCCAGATTGGCACGTAACATTGAGTGGAGTTCCATGTGCTATATAATAGGTCCTTGATGGTTATCTGTTTTAAATATTACAGTGTGTACATGACTTTCCCAAAGTCCTTAACTATCCCTTGCCCCTGGCAACCATGAGTTCGTTTTCTAGAAAACAAACTCAAGGAGAAATTTCTTAACCAAGAGAAATGGGTGGTTGGAAGCCAGTGGTCCAGGCTAAAGCAAGTATAAAAGTTCTGAGTAGAGAGAGGGAATGACGTATTCATGGTAACAGGAAACATTCAGTACAGCTGGAGAATGGTGTGTAAACAGGGATTGAGAATAGATTAGGTGATCAAGGTATACATGGTCCAGATTAAAAGTGGCTTTGTAAAACACATCAAAGAGTTTAGACTATCCATGCAAAGAAATAGAGGAAAACAACAGAATGGGAAAAACTAGAGATCTCTTCAAGAAAATTACAGATACCAAGGGAACATTTCATGCAAAGATGGGCTTGATAAAGGACAGAAATGGTATGGACCTAACAGAAGCAGAAGATATTAAGAATGGGTGTCAAGAATACACAAAAGAACTGTACAAAAAAGATCTTCAAGACCAAGATAATCACTATGGTGTGATCACTCACCTAGAGCCAGACATCCTGGAATGTGAAGTCAAGTCGGCCTTAGAAAGTATCACTATGAACAAAGCTAGCAGAGGTGATAGAATTCCAGTTGAGCTATTTCAAATCCTGAAAGATGATGCTGTGAAAGTGCTGCACTCAATATGCCAGCAAATTTGGAAAACTCAGCAGTGGCCACAGGACTGGAAAAGGTCAGTTTTCATTCCAGTCCCAAAGAAAGGCAATGCCAAAGAATGCTCAAACTACCACACAATTGCACTCATCTCACACTCTAGTAAAATAATGCTCAAAATTCTCCAAGCCAGGCTTCAGCAATATGTGAACTGTGAACTTCCAGATGTTCAAGCTGGTTTTAGAAGAGGCAGAGGAACCAGAGATCAAATTGCCAACATCTGCTGGATCATGAAAAAAGCAAGAGAGTTCCAGAAAAACATCTATTTCTGCTTTATTGACTATGCCAAAGCCTTTGACTGTGTGGATCACAATAAACTGTGGAAAATTCTGAAAGAGATGGGAATACCAGACCACCTGACCTGCCCCTTGAGAAATCTGTATGCAGGTCAGGAAGCAACAGTTAAAACTGGACATGGAACAATAGACTGATTCCAAATAGGAAAAGGAGTACGTCAAGGCTGTATGTTGTCACCCTGCTTATTTAACTTATATGCAGAGTACATCATGAGAAACGCTGGGCAGGAAGAAGCACAAGCTGGAATCAAGATTGCCGGGAGAAATATCAATAACCTCAGATATGCAGATGACACCACCCTTATGGCAGAAAGTGAAGAGAAACTAAACATCCTCTTGAGGAAAGTGAAAGAGAAGAGTGAAAAAGATGGCTTAAAGCTCAACATTCAGAAAACGAAGATCATGGCATCCGGTCCCATCACTTCATGGGAAATAGATGGGGAAACAGTGGAAACAGTGTCAGACTTTATTTTGGGGGGCTCCAAAATCACTGCAGATGGTGACTGCAGCCATGAAATTAAAAGATGCTTACTCCTTGGAAGGAAAGTTATGACCAACCTAGACAGCATATTCAAAAGCAGAGACATTACTTTGCCAACAAAGGTCCGTCTAGTCAAGGCTATGGTTTTTCCAGTGGTCATGTATGGATGTGAGAGTTGGACTGTGAAGAAAGCTGAGCGCTGAGGAATTGATGCTTTTGAACTGTGGTGTTGGAGAACACTCTTGAGAGTTGCTTGGACTGCAAGGAGATACAACAAGTCCATTCTGAAGGAGATCAGCCCTGGGATTTCTTTGGAAGGAATGATGCTAAAGCTGAAACTCCAGTACTTTGGCCACCTCATGCAAAGAGTTGACTCATTGGAAAAGACTCTGATGCTGGGAGGGATTGGGGGCAGGAGGAGAAGGGGACGACAGAGGATGAGATGGCTGGATGGCATCACTGACTCGATGGACGTGAGTCTGGGTGAACTCCGGGAGTTGGTGATGGACAAGGAGGCCTGGTGTACTGCGATTCATGGGGTCGCAAAGAGTCGGACACGACTGAGCGACTGAACTGAACTGAACTGAAGAGCATTAGGGAACCACTGAGGGGTTTTATATAGGACAGAGACATTATCAAGTTTGGTTTTAGAAAACTCATTTTGGTTAGTGTACAGAGAATGGTCAGGAAGGGTAGCTGAGCCATTGAAAATAGTCCATCTAGTTAGAAAGCTGCAGTGATTCAGGTGAGCAACGAGATTGTTAGAGGTTGAGACATAGAGGAAATCTGCAGTCATTCATGCATCCATTTATTTATTCATTCAACAAATAAATATTGTGCTGGGTTCTTTGCTGGGTTTTAGGGATTAAATTGTGAATGAAAGAGACTAGAGAATCCTAGCATTTATTGGGGGATTCTGAATGGTTGTGATAAGTGCCAGGACTGTGCTGAGTATGATAGGAGAGTGTCTAGCTGATACTTTGAGGGGTCAGCTGAAAGACAAGTAAAAGAAGTAAAAAGCAAGTTCAGATTCACAAGTACCTTGTACAGCTGCAATTATTTTTAAGCTGCCTAAATTTTCCTGGGGCTTCCCCCTTGGCTCAGTGGTAAAGAACCTGTCTGCAATGCAGGAGATGCAGGAGACATGGGTTTGATCCCTGGGTTGGGAAGATCCCCTAGAAGAGGGCATGGCAACCCACTTCAGTATTCTTGCCTGGAGAATCCCATGGACAGAGGAGCTTGTCAGGCCACAGTCCACAGGGTCTCAGTCTCAGAGTTGGACACGACTGAAGTGACTGAGCATGTACCCACGGAAGTTCTCTTGAGTTTTCATGGTGCACTGCTGGTTTCTAACTCTATTTGGTTCCTGGAATTGTAAATAAAATAATACCTAGTTTCTACTTCCCAAGTACCCATAGGGTTTGAATCTGGATGTGTCTCATGTCCCCTCCATCTAATGTGTTATTTCAGTCATTCTCACAGCTGTCTCCTTTAAAGTGTCAAAATGATATATGATATATTTTTTTCTAATATCAAAGATATTTTCTCAATTGTTTTATAGCTAATATAACTTTCAGGGTATAGAATTGTTTTAAGTTTATTTATGTGTGTAGAGCAGATATTTTCCACACATTTAGAATTTCCTTAATTTCTTTTGGGTGCTTATGGAAGTAGGATATTTTGTTATTATATGAATCCATTATTCTTTAATCTGTTTGAGAGATATAATGCAGTGTATATGAATTAAAATTTTGTCCCATGAGAGTCTTAGAATAAAAATGCATAGTTTAAACAGTGGAAGAATCTAAGTGTCAGAGTGGAAAGAGTTTGTCTCAGAGGTTCTTTTAAAAATGATGAGACAAAAATCAAGAAAGATTGATGACATTAGCTGGTTCACTCAGTAGTTTATTAGCAGCACTGAAATAGAATTGAATTCAGGTCTTCTGACTCTTAGTTAGAGGTACACTTTTTGTCATATTAAAATAGTTAGAAAGACATAAATTCTTGTTATTTCTAAAATATACCAGTATAATCAATTTTTACTAAAAATAAAAAATATAAATAATGCAAAGATATTTCTGTCTAGGTAATATGTATGAATAAGCTAACTAAACATTTTTCCATTGAATTTTTTTGTTCTATGCTAATAAACAAACCAGTGACTTGCTGTTGATAACATAGAAACTAAAAGATGTAAATTTCTTTTGAGAAGGCTTTTAAGATAGCCAACGAAATACTTACTGCTCCCCTGAAATTTCATTCTATCCAAAGATTTATAAGTCCTTTTATTTCATTGAAACAGTGTAATATGCTATATATAATAAGAATTCAATCTGTTGTGATATTATTGCCTAGGAATATTCATCAGCCTTATAAACTTAGACACAATTAGGTCCATCCTCCTCAGAGCCTTTCAGACTCCATTTTCCATTAACTCATCCTTGTTGTGACATTTATGCCTTAGAAATGCTTTTTTTATTTTTACAGACCTAAAACAGCTGTTTGTATTATTCATCCAACGATGCCATTTATTTCATCAGCAGGAATCACAACCTTTGTTTTGTGTTTTCTCTGTTACTTTGGTTGGTTCATGAAATTGAGTCATTGGGATCCTGAGGGCGATGTGGAGTGGGCAGCCTTGGTTTTGTGGCCTTTGATTTGCCCTTCAGTGTCCATTGACACGTGAATTTGTTTAAATCCCTTATATCACAATAACCCTGAAAATCTTAATTTTATGGTATATCCCTTAGAAAGAGGAAACATCTAGCAATTTCAAGTCTGTGCATTGATGATGAGGGAAGAGAAATAGGAAATTGTATTTTTCATTTGCATTCTTTTAAAGTGAATGCACTGTAATTATATCTGAATTTCTCAAAAATAATGCTTACTAAAAGTTTTGAAATAGTGTAGAAATTCAAAGTGAAAGCAATACTAATTTGTACAAAACAGAAGCATACATTTTTAAAAAAGCAAATTCAATAGAGAAATTTCTGTATCAGTTGTGATCACTCAAAACAATTATTTGAATCTCTTGACCCCAAAAAGCATTTCCTATTATTGCTGATGTGTTTGACATTGACATGATGGAGTTAGGCTGGTATTAGCCTTTAGCCATTTTATGAAGGATGGCAGGTGAATTGTGGAGTGGGAGAGGTAGAGCTGGCCCTAGAGAAATATTGTGAATATGTGTTCAGTCACTCAGTCATGTCTGACTCTTTGTGACCCCATGGACTGTAGCCCACCAGGCTCTTCTGCCATGGAATTTTCCAGGCAAGAATACTCAAGTGGGTTGTTATTTCCTACTCCAGGGTATCTTCCTGAGCCAGAGGTTGAACTTGTGTCTCCTGTATTGGCAGGTGGACTCATTATCACTGTACCACCTGGGAAGCCCAGAGAAGTAATGCTGCTGTGGCTGCTGCTAAGTCGCTTCAGTCATGTCCGACTCTGTGCGACCCCATAGATGGCAGCCCACCAGGCTCCGCTGTCCCTGGGATTCTCCAGGCAAGGACACTGGAGTGGGTTGCCATTTCCTTCTCCAATGCATGAAAGTGAAAAGTGAAAGAGAGGTCGCTCAGTCGTGTCTGACTCTTCGCAACCCCATGGACTGCAGCCTCCCAGGCTCTTCCATCCATGGGATTT
This sequence comes from Bos indicus, assembly GCF_029378745.1. NCBI lineage: Eukaryota > Metazoa > Chordata > Mammalia > Artiodactyla > Bovidae > Bos > Bos indicus. The sequence continues at coordinate 55,679,691 of NC_091763.1, read as the reverse complement.
TCCAGGCGAGTACTGGAGTGGGGTGCCATTGCCTTCTCCAAGAGAAGTAATAGGGGATGTAAATTTCTCTTTCCAAAGAATCCAGTTTCTCCCTCATGTTACACTTACTTTAGTGCTGGCTTTTTCAAGTTTCAAAAAGTAAAACTTACTTGACTACCAAATAGGACTGAAGTTACCAATGTGTGGCTCTCAGTTCTCCCAGGTACATACTTTTTATCATAATACTATTTTCTGTGAATTCATTCTAGCCTGTTCTGCTAAGCTTGTCCGGCACTGCCTGAATTTATTAAAAAGGTAGTTTCAGGTAGATATTTCTAAGTAAAAAAAGAAATCTGGGCTGTCCTTCATATTTGACACTTTCCCTTGCAATTTAAAAGCAAACGTTAATCAAATCAATAATAATTCATTTCCTTCCTACTAAGTGTAGAAAATACCAAATCATACAGCCCTGGTTGATGAATACTGTTGTTGTGTTGGTGAAACATGACTTTATCAGGAGGCCTGGGGAGCTGGCCACTGATTTACTGAATCACTGCACAAAACCATATACCCACCTATTGGCAACTACTATAAGCTTAGAAGCTAATAATCTCATTCCTTCAGCAATGTCTGACACCTGTGAAGTGCAGTTTTATGATATAATTGATCTTTTCCTGAACTTGTTACCCAGAATTCAATCCTTTTTGATGGGATGAAACATTTGCTTTGCTAATTTGTTCCATGTATAAAAGGGAACATAATAGGTGGTGCATAAATGTTTGTTGAATGAATAACTGAATTCTCTTGAACATTAATTTACAATCGTTAAACAATCTTTTCTATGATCTCTCCTTCAGAAATAAACCACAAGCCCAGTTTAGTTAGATGAATAGAGAAAATTATTACTTATAGTTTTTCTGGGTTAATAAAATAAAGGCTTATAATTATTTGTCCCTGATCCTTACAATTATTTAACTCTCAGGAGAGCCTTTGAACTGAAAGTTTAAGTTTTTTGTTTTTTAAAAAAGTATTAGCTATAGGAATGGGTTTACAGGAATATGCCCACTTCCCCTTTTCTTTTAAATAGTTGTAAAATCAAGAAATCCAACCATCCAGTTTTATTTATCACCGATTAATATCCAGAGTGCTCATTTCTCTAACAAATTAATGAAGTTTCAAGACTCACTTACTCTTACGTCCAACTGACACCCAAATTGTTCCCATTTATTTTGACTTAAAATAACTATGATCATGATAAAAATAATTTAATAAAATAATGAGTACAACACATATACAAAACCCAACATCATTTATGTTGTTTTTAACAGTTTATATCTGAAATGAAACAAATTATTCTAAAGTGTACTTGAATATACATTAAAAATTCAGTTGCTATTAGAAGGTTAATATCCTAAGCCAATAAAAAATGGAATATAAAATTACAGGGTTATATTCTTAATGGCATTTTAAGGGGGTTTTTCAAACATGGATTTGAAACATCTGTTAAAAACTGGGTTACTCTAGAATATATTTTATAATTTATTTTAATTACTGGGGAAATATGCTGATATTTAAAATTAAATGAAATTAAAAGATGCTTGCTCCTTGGAAGAAAAGTTATGACCAAGCTAGACAGCATATTAAAAAGCAAAGACATTACTTTGCCAACAAAGGTCCATCTAGTCAAAGCTATGGTTTTTTCAGTAGTCAGGTATGGATGTGAGTGTTGGATTATAAAGAAAGCTGAGCACCAAAGAATTAATGCTTTTGAACTGTGGTGTTGGAGAAGACTCTTGAGAGTCCCTTGGACTGCAAGGAGATCCAACCAGTCCATCCTAAAGGAAATCAGACCTGAATATTCATTGGAAGTACTGATGCTGAAGCTGAAACTCCAATACTTTGGCCATCTGATGCTAAGAACTGACTCCTTGGAAAAGACTCTGATGCTGGGAAAGATTGAAGGCAGGAGGAGAAGGGGACGACAGAGGATGAGATGGTTGGATGGCATCAGCGACTCAATGGACATGAGTTTGAGTAAACTCCGGGAGTTGGTGATGGACAGGGAAGCCTGGTGTGCTGCAGTCCATGGGGTCACAAAGAGTTAGACATGACTAAGGAACTGAACTGAACTGATGCTGATATTAAAACAATATTTATTTATGCTTGATAAGCCCTCTTAGTCTTGAAATTGTTCTTAGTGATATAAAAATGCATCTGTATACTTTATTACACTATAGCCTAACTGATTTCTAGAAAGAAAGAAAGTGAAGTCGTTCAGTTGTGTCCAACTCTTTGAAACCCCATGGACCATAGCTACCAGGCTCCTCTGTCCATGGTTTTTTCCAGGCAAGAGTACTGGAGTGGGTTGCCATTTCCTTCTCCAAATCGATTTCTAAATGATGCTATTTTTGAAGTCATGATGTGATGTATTGAAGTCTAAGTCCTTACTGAAGAATGGATTGAGATATCCTTGATTAACACAATGTGCCTACCTCTAAACTATTGTCCAATGTGAAGAATGTTCCAATATAAAAATGTCTTTAAAAATTTAAACATATAGCTTCAATATTGCTTAGTATATTAATGTTAAACTTACAGAGCTATTATAAATAAAACTCACATAGTCTTTCTGATTATGTAGGACATTTGTTTGAAACTCATCACAAGGAAGTCAAATGAGAAAACATGATAGTTCAAAATTTGTCACCACTAAAGAAAACTTTAAAGTTCCTTTGCCATTAAAAAGTAGCATTAGTAGCATATTTATTAATAAAGGAGAGGGCAGGATTATCTAGATTACAGATTCTCTTTCTCTCTCCCTGTTTTAGGAATAATATTTAGGTTAATATCTCAACTGGGACAAGGCAAAAATATATTTTTAATTTAAACATTTCTAAAATTACTATTTTTGCTCTTCTGTCCTTGTATGCAAATAATATTTCTACTTTTGGGGCTTCCCTTGTGGCTCAGCTGGTAAAGAATCCACCTGCAACATGGGAGATCTGGGTTCAATCCCTGGGTTGAGAAGATCCCCTGGAAAAGGAAACAGCTACCCACTCCAGTATTCAGGCCTGGAGAATTCCATGGACTGTATAGTCCATGGGGTAGCAAAGAGTCAGACATGAATGAGTGACTTTCACTTCACTTTTTAAGCATCCATTTATCCCTTAATAGTAGGGCTTCCCTCATAGCTCAGTCAGTAAAGAATCTGCCTACAATGCAGGAGACCCGGGTTCGATTCCTGGGTTGGGAAAATCCCCTGGAGAAGGTAATGGCAACCCACTCCAGTATTCTTGCCATGGACAGAGGGGCCTCCTAGGGTACTTAGTGGGGGTGGTAAATAGGCAGATGGCAAGACCCATGGGCTTAGAATCTTGCTAGAGAAATCTGAAGCAATTAAAGAACAGCATCCTATCATATAAAATCACACACAGATCACATATAACCTAGGCATGTGGAGAACTTAACTTGGGTTAAACTGATCAAGGATGGGACTGGAGTGGGGCTATGGACTGGATTGCATAGCCTGGGGAAGAAAGAGAAGTGTGTGTCTGTATGTTGGGGGACGTGTGTGTGCGTGTGTGTGTGTGTGCATGTGGTATGTGTGTGTTTATATGATATGGAAAACAAGAAAATAATGAGAGAACAATATGGATAAATGAGCACAGTGCTACATCTTAAAATGTCTTATAATGGGTTTGGAACTTGATCTTATGAACACTATTTAGAGAGATATTGAACGTTCTTTAAAATAAAGTCAAATTCTAAACTGCTTAAAATATTAGTGCTATCCTTCTTTCCTATTACTTTCAAGTTTTCTCACTCCTACAGATGATGTTTTCCCCCAGTGTCACTGGTACATGTCACTGGAACAACTTTACCATTCTCTCTCATTTTTGATGTGGCTTCTTTCTGGTGATTAGGTACACGTGTCCTGCTACCTCTTGGCTTCTGCTACTAACAGTGAAACTGTATTTAACTGTCAATATAAATACAGATTTAGTTGACTGAAAATAGAGTAGTTCTTGGTTGAATATGTATGAGGATTTATTTTGTTACGTATATACAATTTAAGCTGGTCTTAAAAAAATAACAGAGAACAAATATTCCTCAGCAAAGCTCAATATAATAAGAAATGTCTTTCTCTCTTGCTATTTTTCTCCTAAAAATGATAGTTTTTTATGCCCAGGATGGAAATACAGAGCACTGGAGCTCTGGCACTGCAGAAAATGCTCAAGACCTTCCAGGCATAACAAATAATGGCACCAGAGAAGAACACAGGTTCTTTCTGCATCAGGGAACAGAGTGGCATCATATCTAAAAGCACTGATGCAATAAGTGTACAGAATCCCAGTGCAAGTTGTGTGTTTCAGGAGCATGTAAAAATAGGAACATTTGTTTCTCTGAGTTATGAATTCTAGCACTCATGAATATTTTCTCATGCTACTACCAAATTCTTTATTAGTAGCTAAAAATTTTCTACAAAGGTAAGAATAATATCTCTTTCTAGTTTATTCTCTTACAAGTCAACAACCCTATAGACTCACAAGATATAAAACTGGATGTATAACTAAGTAATTTTGTTGCTAAAAATCAGAAATTGTAAATTTAAAATGCATTGTTGATTATAGCCATTTAAACTTAAGCCTAGGATGTGATTAAAATAATAGCAAAACACTTCTGTAGTGGGTTGAAATTAAAAGCCAGTGTTTTCATGCATGTAAAACATAGCAAAAACAACTACAAAAAAAAAAAAAAACACACCAGATTTGTGTTCATTTCACAAGTCTTTAAGACTACAACCTCAGCCATATTAGATTCAATTATAAGATTTTTAAAGCACACAGTACAACTAGTTGTTCACAATAGGTGCTTATTAAGTAACTGTTCAATGATAGATCATTCTGTAATCACAAACTGTGGAGGAAAACTAAGTTATCTTCCTAAATTTTGTTTCATATATTTGAAACAGGAACTTGAAACAAAATGCAGTGCCCTCTAAAAGAAATTTATGAATTATTTATAGTTGAGAATAGAACTTAAAAAGGAATAACAGGGCACAAATATCCATAATTTGGTCATTTGAAATGGAAGCAGGACATCAAGCCTGTCTGATTAAAATTAAAAGTGCTGTTATGAAGTTAGCACATGAATAAAGCAGAAGCCTGGTAAAAGAGAATTTTAATATGCTATAGATATTCTCCAGCATTGATATCGACAAGCTGGGATCAGTTTGGGCCTATAACTGCTTAGATAGGAATCTAGTTAGTTGAAATACTGTATGTAAGGAATGACTGTCAGTGGACCAGTGTCAGCAGTGGGAAGCTATATTTGAAATAACCATGCCGTTAATCTCCTGGGGACACAGGTGACCCAAATGGATAAACCATAGATTTGTTCAAGCTGGAAGAATTTTAGAGATCAATGACTTTGCTATACAATTGAGGGAACTAAGAGGTCAAGTGAATAGACCATGGTCTACAGCTACTCAGCAACTCAGTTCTTGACACCCAGGCCGGCACCCTTTTCTACATGGTACAGGATAATTAAATAGAAACTGTGTTTACTGAGACCACACACATGAACAAACAGGAGTGGCGGTATGGCAGTGGCTGTCACTTTAGAAGATGAAATCACCTAAGTAAGAGATCAAATATAAAGAATGAAGTTGAATTGGGATGGATGTCAGGGGGCTCAAATGAACAAAACAAGAGCTTTAGAAAATTCAGTGAAGGATGGCCAGGTATGTAAATACAGAACTATGAGTCAATAGTTTATAACAGTGTGAGGACCATGTGGATGCACGAATGCCAAGTGGGCAGGACTCTTAATTCTGCCATTATATTCTCCATTAATCATTCCTTTACTATGTATAGTTATGAATGCTAGTTACAGAAGGCTTTGGAGAGATTTCAGGAAAGTAAGTGTAAATAGTTGAGACATGGGAATGGTGATCCTGAAAGTTGGCCTTTAAAGGGAGACTAGATAATGGACTTCACAAAAAGATTTTACCCAGCCAGAATAACCATCCTTTTAAAATCTCAACTTTATATAAAATGTGACATAACTGATTTAAGACTGAAGAATATGAGCTAGATGTAGGTAAAACTCTGCATATGGTAAGAGTTGTGTAGCCCACTTTCAAAATTTGAGTGATATAATATGAGCTGCTGCTGCTAAGTCACTTCAGTTGTGTCCGACTCTGTGCGACCCCAGAGACGGCAGCCCACCAGGCTCCCCTGTCCCTGGGATTCTCCAGGCAAGAACACTGGAGTGGGTTGCCATATGAGCAGTGTTATTCTAAACAGTCATGACAGATTAGATGGATTCTCTTGTTTCTTTGGTAATACGATCCTATGTGAGAGTAGAGAGGGCTTAGTTACTGTCTACTCTTCTTTGCTTCCCTTAGTGGAATAAGAAGGTGAATAGCAAAGTGGAGGTGACGTCTGAGGGCTGGAACTCTGTTTCTGCTCAGTTACTTCAGCTCCCATTAGTCTTTAACCTTTTACAGTTATTTTGTTAAAATGAACAATAGCAATAGCAATAACAGAAGCAACAACAATAATAATAGCCAGTATTTACTGAATGGTCAATCCTGGCTGCATGCTGTTCTCAGTACTTTACATCCATTTTTTTCCTATTACTACTTTATGCAAGTTACTTAAGCTCTCTGTGCTTCAGTTTCTTCATTTGTAAAGTACAGATTATAACGGCATCTGCTTATTGTGATAATCAAGTGAATTCATATATGAAAAGTGTTTAAAACTGTCTTCAGCACAAAGTACTTAATTATTATTATCATCTCATTTTTGATCTTCAAAGCACAATCTTCAAAAATATTGTGATTGCTGCTACTTATTCCATTTACAGGTGAGCAAATTGAGACTCAAAGAGTTTAATAAACTGTTTTTAAGATCATAAAGATAGTAAGGGATATAGAATAAGGACTTGAACTTCCAAATCTTATGCTTTTTAATCTCCTTCCTATTGTGGTCCTCCTCTTCCAGGCACCAAAGGCTCAGCCACACCACATTAAACTTTTCTGATTAATAGTGGATCCTTATGTTGATCTACAGTTTGCTCATTTTATTATTTCCTGTCTCTGAAATGGCTTTCCTAACTTTGTCAAGTAGATAAATTTAAAATTATCCTTCAAGACTGAGTTCAGCTGCTACCTCTTCTATCTCACCTTCCTTCTCCCATCTTCACAGAGTTAATTGCTTGTCTGTGTTTCTCTTACACTTATCTCACATATCTCTCTTACAGCACTTATCACATTGTCTCATAATTTGTTCTCTGCTGGTAGATGGTGAACTATGAATCAGTAAAAATTAAAATTTATTTAAGATGCCAGACTTCCTTCTAAGGGCTTCATAAGGATGCCCTCGTTGAATCCTTTCCATAACCCCAGGATGTATGTTCTGTTATCCCTTTTCCCTTGAGGAGACATAGAAAGATTAAATAAGTTGCCCAAGATCATAAATGCAATAGGCACACAATAAATGATTGCTGAATTGAATTATGTCTAAGTAAAAATGCTTACTAAAAATGATCAAAAATTTCCTTTTTTCTCCTGAAGAAAATGAAATCTCTCAATTCAACATCATTTTGGATAGAGGAGAAAAAATAAACTTCTCTTTCATCTAGTTCAATTTTTCCTTTCTTAAAGCTATGAAAAGAAACAACCAATTACCTTTAGCTAGTTGAAACTCAATTATCAGTTCAGCTTTAAAGTTTTTAAAATAATATAATAACTTTCCCCCATGATATAGTAAATGATTTACTTCCCAATGATCATTATTAACATGATCTTGAACATCCATATAAGTTAAATGATATTTTATTGTCTATTCAAAACCCAGTAATTCAGGACATGCATTACAATGTCAATTTTAATACTTGTATCAAGAATCTATAAGTTTCCAAACACACAGATTAAAAAAAGAACTGTTTTCTGCCTCTAAGCCAAGACCCTGTGTCTTTCTGAGGATGATGAGGTACCAGAAAGAATGCCGGGTGTGAATAATTTCAAGCCCCAAACTACCTGTGACTCCTTTAAGGCCTTTTTTTTCCACAGTCACTCAGAGGGAAACACACTCTTTACTTTCTTCTGGGGCCTTAAGCGCTCCAGCCCCTGTATTAACTGCCTAATTTGGCGGGAGGAAAACTGGCTTTAATAGCTTTTTGAGCAGTAATGGACATCATCCCCTTAGCAAAAGGGGATGATAGAAAAATTTGTTTCTCTATTTTTAAAAACAAGATCTTGTTTATATAATCCTTTTATAAATTTAAAGCCTCTTGGTTTAAATATATTTTTTAGAGCTTGTTACAGTGCAGTAAATGGCAAAATGAGTTAGCCAAACAATCTTTTCTTCATCACTTCAGTTCTCAATAGCCCTTTAGCTTTTATGACTGCTTCGACTGATGATAAAAAATAATCCAGCCATTTCCAAATGCTACCTTAGTTTGAACCACTGTATAGACTAATTTTGAACTTGTGCCTCAAAATTGAGCAATTCCATCACTTTAGTATTAAAAAAAGCTTGTGAGAAAATTAGGAAAGTCATAGAACACTAGCATGCTTAGAATCAAGAACAACAGCAAAAAAAGTCAGCAACAGACAATTGTTTTAGTAGACCCTGCAATTTCCATTAAAAGCATTTAAAAGAGAATATTAACAAACATGAAAGTGATTCATTTTTGCATAGAAAAATAAACTCACATGATTTTAGAATCTTAAATAACCCATAATTCTGGGAACCATTCACCTTGTGTTTAGCCAGTATTTGAAACACTGCCATTTGTCATCTTTTAAATTTTCTTTTTCATATAGTTAATATAAGCTAGAGTTTTTGTTCTGCTTTAGTAACAATATAGTTTATGCTATATGTGGAATAAAGAATAGAACAAAGTAAATATATTTAATGTGAATACGCAGAAAGGAAGGGTTTTGGTTCTGTTTGCAGCTCTCCTACAGTAATTCCCATTGCAACACAACTCACTATTGTATGACTTAGCTGAAAAGGATATATCTCTAATTGTACATTTCATTGTATTTGCAATAGAAGTAAATTTTGGAGGCCAAATAAACTTTTCAGCTGATGAGGGTGAGGTAGGGAGTTTTGTTGTATCTACAGTAAGGAATAAGAAAAACATTGAAGGAGTAGCATGCCTTCATAATGAAAGACATGTAACCTGTTTCATGGGTTATTCCTATTTTTGCTTGAGCACCATGGGAGTTGGCATTTTAGTGCTTTCTTTTGATTGCACTTTACCCAGGCATTCTCATGCTAAGTTGCAGGAAGGTGCAAGTATGGAAGAATACCACCTCCCTCTCTCTTGAAGGAATTGAAATATCTCTTAAGTGGAAGTGGAGAGTCAGGACATGGGAGAACTTTTAACACTCAGGGTTTGCTGTTACTTTGTATATAGCACTAATAACTGCAATCTCAGGGTTCCAAAACACAGCACAGTGATTCATATACATGAAACAGTGAGCAGAATAGGGAGGCTTCCCTCTGAGTTGAGGGAGTTGATGTATAAAAGACCCCAGGGAATACTGGGAAAAGACAAGTGATAAGGCACTGAAGGAAAAATGGAAAACAGTCCATTTACAGTTATTATTACCGAGTCTATCTTAGAAACATTTACTATTGTAACACTTGTAACTTGTTGCTATGACATATTACTGTGATTAATTTTGTATTATTTAAATGGAGCCAATATGAGAAACTGAACAAGTTACTCACCTCCTTCTGCCTCAGTTAATATCTACATAGGATTTCACAGTTATAAACTGAAAGCCTAGCTCCAGCCAGGTATCTCACAATTAAACCCACTGTGTACAAAAGGAACCAGATGAGATAGTGTAGACACATCCATGCAAACACATTACCACTATTAAGGAAAACAATTTAAAGCCTGTTCAACTCAGATATAATTAGTCCTAGAGGGACACATTATTATTGATAATAGGTTTTTCTCACAAGGAAGTTGAACTCCAGTGGGAATGTATTTTTATGGGTTGCAGATTAGTAACATTTCCAAATTGAATTAGTTACAACTGTTTCAAAATATTGAATATTAGAATGAGTACCAAAATAGATAATGTGATTTGGTCATTAAGACACTGAAGCAGACTTTTATTTTATATGATTGCTACCATTACTCATTGACTTATAAATAGTATGATTAACTGGGGATGTATCTCACCCACTGCTTGCCCCTTGACTTGAAATACCAAGCTAGTCAAGAGTAAGCTTAAATGAGAGTCACTACAGTTCAGTATTATTCACTGATCACTGGGGCTGATCACTTACCTAAGCTGTTGGAATGTGTTATTCCAGATAGCTAGGTAGAATCAGGCAACCCCACTTGCTTGTTGCTGTTGACTCCTCAGTTCCCTATTCTTAATCCATGCCTCAGATTTTTTTCTCATATAACAGAGGCCAGTGTTCAGAAAACCGGGTCTCTCTGGCCTCAAAATCATTGCTGAATTTTCTCCTGATTGCTGGTGATATTTGAACCTCTCAGCAAAGTTCTTTATAAATACACTTGTGGTAGTTATATCTCCACTGTAAACTTTTTGAATTGGAAACATAATGTTATCAGAATATCTTTCAATAACATTTCCTTTATTGTATTTTAGATAATAATTTAGTACTAAAAAGGGGTCTTTATTGCTAGATTCAATTCACTGTTGTATATTAAATTTTGTCTCAGGTCCAGTATAAAGTAAAAATGAGTTCAAACAAAGTGCTTATTAAATCATGGCTTGAGTGGCCCTTATATGAGCTAAACTGCATATATCATTGAGTATTTCAATTATTTCTTTTTCCTTACTTATATTTATATTGATGTTCTTTACAGAAACACTGTAGCAATAAATAATTCTGTTTCACTAGATTCCTAATCTTATTTTTCAGGTACCAATAAAAAAAATAAAATAAAAACCCCAAACAAACAAAAGCAATAACAACTTTTCTGTTTTTGTCATAATGTAATTATAAACCATTTTTTTTACAAGTTATGTATTTAGAATCCAAGATTTCCACCATGGCCCAAATTAAAATGTGATGTCTATATTAAAATTCTGAACCAACCAGCTAAGCAGGTTTACATCTTTAAATATTCTGGCTTGTAAGAATAAATAAGTATGATAAGCTACCAAATAATGCTTTTGCAGACATTATTATTTGTCAGCTTTATACTCCCTTTCATTCATGCATTTCCAGTTCCACAATATAAAGTAGCTACAAAAATAAAAAACAAAACAAAACTATAATAGAGCTAGTCTTGCTATTTTGTGCTTGCCTCCCTGGTAAGAAAAATTAAGTGCCAAAAATGTAAAATTTATTTCAAGAAAAGTAACAGGCTACACAAGTAAATTTTGGCAAATGCAACTTTATATTGAAATTCACACATCTGAATCTTAAAGAATGAGACTCACAGACTCTAATGTATTTCTAAAATACCAGAAATTATATTATAAGCTTTCACAAGTTAAAACTGAAATAATTTAAACGACCAATACACTGAATGTGCAGAAAGTATAAACAAGACTGTGCCTTCGGTAGAATAAACGCTTCACAAATTGTGCAAGATGTCATACTAAGGCTGTGGTCTCCCCTTAACAGCCGACTTAAAATATAAACACACATCAACTGCCTGCTTCTTAGAACACACTAGAATGGGTAGCACACCTCAGAAGAAAATTTCATTATTCCAGTGATGTGCACCTTAATTTTGAAATCATGTGAGGAAAAAGGAAAAAGAGTGTTAAATGATCGTCCATGCACTTCCAGATGCATGACCATGACCAGTTACTGATTCAGTTTCCCCTGACTCCAATTTGCTCCAATACTAAATAAGATGAAAGATACTAGATAACCCTTTAAGGCAACATGTGTTTATTCTGCATTATTAGAACTGTTCAATTGTGACTGGTTGGTACCATTAATGTTGCCTCCCAGACCAATATCTAGTATTCATAAAATATAGATGAATTAGAAAAAACTTTATACCAAATCAACAAAAACCACATAGTTCGATGCTAGCAATTTCACTAGTAGATAAGGAAAGCGGTATTTAGAAATAGTAATGTATTAATACAAAAAAGTAAACTATAATTGGAACCAATATACTGCTTTGGAATGCTCCCCAAAACTTACAAGGTGATTTTTTAAAAGTGATAATCCAATTAATTCATGGCATGTCTTTAGTGAATTACAGTACTTTAAGTCCCCAAATATTTTAGTCCTTGCAAAACAATAATAGTATGAAATGTTTTAAAGTCTTCAAACTTCTAAAATTAGTTTTTTATCAACACATTTACCTCATGTCAACTTAATTTATTAAGATGTCCAATGCTAATTGGTTTTTTTTTTGATGTTTTTTCATAAGTAGTCATATACACAGCATTTAGCACTGATACTTAGCACCTGCTACTTTCATTATCTAGTTTTCAACCACATAAAGAAACTCAGGGCAGTGGTTCAGTCCTTTCTTAATTACAAACCTTCGCTGGCAGTCAGCAGGATCACTCTGAGATTTAAAATAGGATTATAGGTGAACTATTGCAAAGACTGCAGAATGTTGCCCAAATCCTTATAACTGCTGATCCCATTCTTGATTTTCTTCTCAAGAAATGGCTACAGGCCACAATTGCTTAGCAGAGAAGGTTAGTGTTTCACAAGGCTAAAGATTTACAGATGCTCCTTCATATAACACAGTAAGGTTCCCTTGGTAACCTGGATTTTCTGCAGTAAAGAAGGGTTGTGCTGAAACAGCGCCTCAGCTCCCTGTTGGAGAAAATGCAGACAAAAGGATTGATTCCTGCTTGGGCAAAACTCATCCAGACAGCAGCTGTTAGAAATCCCCCTGGTACTACAGGCCCTCTTGCAAAAACTCTCCAATAACAGGCCACCAGGTAGGGGCCCCACAAGGTTAAGAAGAGAAAAGTCATTATATAGAACATTCTGCTGATTCTTTTCTCCATTTTGAATTCATCTAAGACCAATAGCCTTCTTCTGCTCGTGGTGTTTGCATTTTGCCTGATGCCCAGCAAGGTGGGTGGTGTGGGACCCCTTCCAAATCCTGCTAGCCAATTGGCAGCTGCCTGGCCACTGGCTCCAGGACCATGAAAAGTCCAGTTCTGGCTGACTGCTGCTACAAACTGGACTGGCTTCATTTTCCTTCGGTCGTGGACAAAAAATATCAGCTTGAGGTAGACAAGCTGTGTAGCTAGGAGGATGAGGGCAAGGAGCAGCATAAATCCTAAGGAATCATTAGCCCTGAAGGAGCGGTGTTGGAAGGTACATTGATCTTCTTCCCTAATGAATGAGTAAGTGCCCACATCTAAAACTGGGGGAAATGCCATGGCCACAGACAGAGTCCACACCATGCAGATCACAGCCAGACACGTCCAAAAGGTCAGCCTCTTTGTATAGAAGCGATGATGGGCGATAGCTAAGTATCTGGTGACACTGATACAGAAGAGCATGAAAGCAGTGTGAAAACAGGACAAAACCCCCAGAAAGGCAATCACTTTGCAAGTCAGAGTCCCATAAGTCCAAGTAGAGCCATTTTTGACAGAGTTGAATACAAATGGGAAACAAATTGCAGATCTGAGGATATCTGAACAGCAAAGATCCAACAGGAAGTAGTAAGGTGCTCTATGCAAGGTCTTATCTTTCACGAGCAAAATGGAGATCAGAAGGTTGCCCACCACGCTGACTCCTATTATGAAACCCAAGGAAGTCAGTTTCAGAAAGGCTGTTAGAGGAGAGAGATTTTGCAAAATGTTGTCAGCTGCATGGCTATAGTTCGCCATAGATGGATGGAGGATAAAGATACAGCCTCAGTCAAGTCTCATGATCTAGATATAAGAACAAGGAAAAGATAGATCCATACATTTTACTGAAAATGTAATCCACAAAGAGAACGGATCTGATCTGCAGTCATGCTTCCTCTTTTCTTTCACTTGATTTGCCATCAGAATATCTGAAAACAAACAAAAAAAGCTATCAGTTTTTAAGTTAACAAGCAATGATGTCAGGCAGTGCTAATATAGAGCTGTTCATTTATGGGGAAGCAAATAAAGTTTTAATTTTGAATAATATTATTTGCTTTAGTATTTGTGCTTTAGATTTCAGAGAATTGACTTGTTTAGTTTTCTGAGCTAGATGAATTTTAAAATGTCCCTATTTAAAAGAACATACATTTGATTGGGCACCTTTAGGAGAGAAGGAATATAATGTTCCCCAAGCATAAAATATGCCAGTCTAGGAATTAATCACTGGTGTTGCAATGGAATCTACAAGATCGCTACCAGGAGACAGGAGACTGCCCACATTTATTTGAGGTCTGTTAGTATCTGTCAGTGTTTTCCCGGCAGCTTCTCTGCTGATATGGATCCAGTGAACCCTTGCAGAATACATCTTTTAACTCTAGAGCCACTTTTCATGCTGCATGTTATAAGAAGAATATTTGTTGATTCATCTTAAAGCATAATTTCAACATTAGACTTCTAAATTCATAGGAACTTGTCCCAGGATTTGATTTGATTTAATCTTTTGTCTTTCCCTTCCCTTCCCATCCCCCATTTCTGGCAAATCTTTTCTCTTTTAAACCCACATGATTATTAGAAATGGTTAATGTAAATACTCGTCAGGGAAACACCCAGAGGAATAATGCACTTTCATTTGTAAACCTTGGCTGCCTGGTTTCAAATGAATTTAACATGAACCTGTATTTCTCGGGGAATTAAGCTTTTACCATTTATACTGACAATCTTCGTTGCAAATCACAAGTAGCTTCATTTTAAAACAAAATGCACATTGTCTCCTAGGTGTTTGGGAACCCCACCAGGGAAATCGGTTTCCTCTGTTATTCCCACGAAGCATGTTTCCTTTGCCACTTCTCACTTGCCTGGAATATGCTGATAGAAGCCCAGGCAAAACTGCGTTGGATGATTTTAATTTCCTCACCGGTACATCCCCGGGTAAATACCGATCGCATCATGCAACATTATGAAACCTGAAATCCGCCACCCCTGGATTTATAATGGGGGGGTGGAGGAGGGGGAGGGGGAGAGAGACATGCATTACATACGCGAAGATGGGGAGAGAGATTGCTTCTGTGCTGCAAGGGAACTGTTCCCGGTGATTCGCAGTCCGATATTCCTCAGTCTTGCAACGCTTTCCAGAAATGGAGCTCTCAATAAGCCCTACTGAAGATGCATTGTCTGAATGTACTTCCATTATGCAGTTTATTGTAAAACACACACACACAAAACCCACACACAAAAAAACTCAAGGAGGGCTCTTTCCCTGTGAACCTGCAGTTTCATCAGCACTGTGCGCCCCCTCCCCCCAAACTTAACCGAGAGTATATCCTCCTACCTGTTGGTGTTGGATATCCCGACAGACTATAGCTTCTTCTTTCTATAAATTGCTGATTTTTTTTTTGCCTTAGTGCCTTGACTGAGCATCCAGGCAGGGCTCGGCGGCGCCTGCGCGATGGAGCCTCCTTGAGCTCCAGCCGCGTCCTCCCCTGTCGCAGCGGCACCGTCTCCCCCAGTAACGCAGGGGCCGCGGCGGCGGCGGCTGCCGTGGCGAGGGCGGCGGCAGGGGCTACTTCTGCCTCTGTGGAGCCAACTGGAGCCCCGACCCGTTTCCAGAGCGGGCTGGGTTTATTGAATGTCCTGTCCTGTTGAACTGGTAAAAATGGGCTTTTGTCCCCTGTAGCTGCTTCTGAACTTTTCCCTCCCTGCATTGGACGTGGGGATTTGGAAAGGCTAGTTCAGAACCTCAGTCCCACCCTCTTCCCTTAGGGCAGCGCATCCCGGTGCTGGGGGGTGCCTGCCCAGCCCTCAGCTTCCTGAAACCCTGCTCTCCCCAAACATTTTTTTCCCATGCTCTTTTAGGGTGGTCCAAAGCATTGGCAGCTTCTTTTAGCTTTCTTCTTTAATGATCTCTCCAGCTGACTGCATTTGCAGGTTAGCTGGGGGGGTGGGGGGGTGGGGGTGGGGCTGGTGGTGGGGTAGGGAGGGAAGGGGTGAAGGAGGAGAGAAAGAAGAAAGAAAAGAAATTTTTTTTAAAGAAAAAAAGCTCAGTCAGGAAAATTCTTGTCAATGGGGAAGAAGGGAAACCAGGTTAGGGTAGCCCTTTCTTTGTTAGTCATCTGTTCTCCAGTGCACGCAGATGCGCGGTAAGTAGGGAGAAGCTAAGTTCAGAGGAAAACTGCAAAATGATTTATGTCCATTCTACCTTGACGAAAATGACTGTAGAATCAGGCATACACAAATTTTAAATGACCATTCCTCGCATTCCACCCCACCAAGCAACAGCCTTTCTTTTATTTTCTTGCAAGTACGACTGACCAATAGATTGGTAATGTTAAAGCAGTTGTGTGTGAGTTTCCTTCTCCCCTTTGTTTTACTGAAGAAAAATACTAGGAATATAACGATTCATAAAACTTACACCCGTTCAAAAGGTCCGATGATATCACGAGACAGCACATAGCCTGACACCTGGTAGTTAAGCGTGTCTCTGGAATCATGCATTTCCTTATTTTACCATTTCAGAAGAATTTGTGGGGGTGGTATAAGATTTTAAACAATTCCCCACCTCCAAAAAAATGATCAGAAATGCTTTCATTAATTCCCAAGGTAAAAGGTCTGCTTCTCCTCCTGCATGCTTATTGCTTTATAATAATCTGTTAATGAAACAGAAAAAATAAAGATCTTCTGTACAGCAATAATTTGATCTCCAGACAGCAGTAAAATACCTCATTGCTGGGTGGTGAGATTGTGACATTCGGGGGAACTCAAGCCAATCAGCATACAGATAATATGGGTTAATTTGCATATTGTATTTCTATTGGACATACCAAGGTAAAGCTTTCTCTGGTTTAAAGCTTAAAATTGAATACTTCACTGTCATGATGTCACAGTCATTACACAAAGCCCTATGTTGGTAATATTGAAACAAAGTTATAGTTTCCTGATTTGTTTTGCCATGTCCTAAACCCAGTTAAGAAAAATAGATAATGATTAATATATATGTATGTATATATATGTGTGTGTGTGTGTATATATATGTGTGTGTATATATATATATATATGTCCTAACTTTGGCATTCCCTTAAACTAGAAAAATCAATTCTACAGCAGTACTGGAAATAACTTGAGGGCATTTCCATTCTAGTGAAACATTCTACTTTTTCGCAAAACAAGGAAATTCAGAAGTGTTTAAAACTATACATTGGTTTGCAACTTGTAAGTGAAATGTCAAATTCATTTCTGCAGAACTACAAATCAATTCAATTTGTTGTTACTTCCCAATTACTGTCCCAATGTACATTGCAAAAGAGTTATTATTTCCTGAATTTTTACAGTTTTAAAAAAGCTATAGGATAAGTGACAAATAAGTTTGCTGAAAATCTATGATATGTACAATCTTAGGTTGTATGGATTAGGGAAAAACTTTTTAAAAGTAAATTTAAAGGGTAACTGCACAGCCTGGCTTTGAAACAATAATTTACTTTGCAAAAAGGTATACGGCCAAGTTCCAAGAGTTTAACTTTCCTTAAATTGTAAGAAGCAGGTATTGATTCCTTAAAAATAAGGGAGGGAATACTGCATGTATGCAGTATTCTTTCATATCCACAACTCAGGGTATATTAAAGCTACTATTTTCCTTTGCAGTTGAGTGCAGTTCCATCTACTAGTTCGGTTTTTCCAGCTGTTAGACGAGAATGTCATTTTCTTGCCTCACAAGGGGGGTTTAAGAAATTAATGAGATATTTTCCATTTAGTTCATTAACCCCACTGGAGAAAACATTGAAGTCTGAATCTTCCACCAACAGGGTTTTTTTTAAAGTATGTTTAATACAGTAATAGTCAAAAGCTTTATATCATCTACAAATTCTCAGATATAAAATTATCACTTCAGTTGTTCAGATCAAAACATTATTTGTTCATAGCTAATTTCTTTTTGATTCCTTATATCACCAAACTTAGAAAAATTGGTTGTCAGGTTAAGAGTAAAGAGACAAAGCAAACAGCAAAATACTATGTACATTGCACTTGAAGGACTCTAAAAGTTTGAAGAAATGTAGAAATTTTCAAGCTCTGGCATATTATATTTACTATATTGATCAGTGGATTAGGAAGACTGATGCAATCTGTTTAATTTGGTTCTTATAATAAATATATATAATTTTATTTCAAGTAGCAATTATCTTCTTTTAAAAATTAATCAGACATTTCAGATTTTTGCCAAATGCACAATCTCATGATAGACAAATGCAGAATTTTCATTCTATGCATTATGTGAAAATGTGTGTCAGGAAGTAAACAATCCTTCCCAAATGCAGAGAATAATAGGCTAGGATAAATTTCTAAAGATTTTGCAGTCATTCATTTAAAGCACTCTCTCTCCATTCTAAAGCTGTCACTAAACATTTAAAAATGTGTATATAACAGCCCCAACTGTTACTAAAATCTAAAGCTATATATGAAAAAGAAGCTTCCATAAAATTTCTGGAAGTTATCTTGATAAGAATGACTCTCACTATGGATTTTTGTACAGAAGGATTTTTTAATAGATTATTTTAAAAAAGTCACTAACCTAGAACAAGTGACCAACAGAAAGGGAGAGTATGCATTTCTATTTTAAAAATGGTTTTCACCTCCTAATCTGTGGCAAAAAAAATGACCTTTTTCATACTGACATCTAAGTTACTGAAAGTTAGGGCTTTGGGAATTCTGCTTGAGGAACAAAATTATGAAAGAATATACTATACCGAAAAGATTGCCACTAGATTTTAAAAATCATACCTCTGGAATTTTGAATAATCATAATTGTGAATACCTCAGTGAAATTTCTTTATAATTTAAAGGAATTTTAAAGGATTAAGACTATGTCATGTTTCTTTTCAAAATGATAAAAGAAATTCATTTGTCAGATTTTTCTCTTTACTCTGTCACAAAACAGGCTACAAAGTGTTAATATATTTAAAAATTTAAAGTTATCATCTCTAAGACCTTTCTTCCCAATTTAATATCCAGGCTTTAAAACTTAGCAGTTTACCTTTTCTGATCTTTATTGTTCACAGTTTCATGCTCTCTGAAAACTTTTTCCTTTATTTAATTCATTTAACAAACATTTGTTGAGGTTACTCTGTAGAAATCACTATGCTAGATCTTGCAAGAAATGAAACATTAAGAGATAGGATTGATGTACAGCAGTTGCATCAATGTAGGGGAAGCCTGAACTGGTTAGAAGTAGAGGAGGTAGAATGAACAGAGACAAAGGGATAGATCCGGGGTAAGAGGAGGTAGAAGCTGTATTTTTCTTTTTTAAAATCAAATGATTAGGTAGGTAAGCAAAGGAAATTGAGGAATAAGAATTGACTCTAAGGTTTGGAGCTTGGATAACTGAGAGGTTCAGTTCAGTTCAGTTCAGTTCAGTCACTCAGTCGTGTTCGACTCTTTGAGACCCCATGAATCGCAGCACACCAGGCCTCCCTGTCATCACCAACTCCCGGAGTTCACTCAAACTCACGTCCATCGAGTCGGTGATGCCATCCAGCCATCTCATCCTCTGTTGTCCCCATCTCCTCCTGCCCCCAATCCCTCCCAGCATGAGAGTCTTTTCCAATGAATCAACTCTTCGCATGAGGTGGCCAAAGTACTGGAGTTTCAGCTTCAGGAGATGCCATTAACTAGGGGGAAAGTGAAAGTGTTAGTGGCTCAGTCCTGCTGACTCAGCAACCCATGGACTACTGTAGCCCCCCGCAGGCTCCTCTGTCCATGGGATTCTCCAGGCAAGGATACTGGAGTGGGTTGCCATTCCCTTCTCCAGGGGATCTTTCCAACTCAGGGATCGAACCCAGGTCTCCTGACTTTCAGGTGGTTTCTTTACCCACTGAAACATCAGGGAAGCCCTAACGTGGGGGAGCTGAAGTTAAAAAAGAGGGGCCTGGTTTGGTAAGGAAGATAATGAGTTAATTTTAGACAGATTGAATGTGAAATGCTGGTGGAACATTTAAATGCTGATGTCATATATGCAATTGGAAATGAAGACTGCAGATTCAGGAAGCACTTACAGGTAGGTGATGGTGGAAGTAGGTTAACTGTTGAATAACATTGCCAAGCGAGACTCTTGAGAGATAAAGTGTTGATCAGTTGTGTCCAGCTCTTTGTGACCCTGTGTGCCAGGTTCCTCTGTCCATGGAATTCTCCAGGTAAGAATACTGGAGTGGGTAGCCATTTCCTTCTCCAGGGGATCTTCCCAAACCAGGGATCAAACCTGGGTCTCTGCATTGCAGGCAGATTCTTTACTGTCTGAGCCCCCAGGGAAGCCCATTGATAGATAAAGTTGAGGTTAAATAAGTAAACAAACATGCCCATTCTTCTCTTTGTGAACAAACTAAAAAGCAAAAAGAATGCCTACGTTTAGGAAACAAGAAGGAACATGGAAGAACCAGAGCTAGAAGAAAATGAAAGGAAGAAGCACCAGTGCCACAGACCCCGAGGGAGAAAAGAATTTCAAGGAGGGAGTGGTCATCAGTATAAATTATATCTAGGAGGTTTTAAAAGGATGAGGGGCTAGAAGATATTATTGGATCTGGTGGTAAGGAAATCATTAGCAACCTTGGAGAGAGCAGTTTCAGAAAAGCAAGTCAGATTGAAAGGGATTAACAAGTGAGGGGCACAGGTTTAGTGGTTTATAGGATCAGACTCAGAAATTATTTTGCTATTAATGACAGTACTGTTAGTGATAAAGGTTTTAATGAATTCTCTTGATGTTTTGTGAACAGAATGTTATTTAAATAAGCATAGCATGCCTTTTTCTTCTGGAAGTCTTTAAAACTCTTCTTCTACTACACATTATTTAAATGTAATCCTGTGAATGAAAGAAAATGCAAGTTTCCCTACCATGTCTGGTAAAACTTTAGAGATTTGATCAAAGGTCCATGGTCTATTAAAATATTTTAAATTGTCTCTTTGTCTTTTTTTTTTTTTTTAATGGAGTTAGTTTCAACCATGTAAAAGAGAAAAGTGACCTATGTGGGTATAGCATGAGAATAAGTGTGGTGTGTGTGTGTGTGTGTGTGTGTGTGTGTGTGTGTGTTGGAGGAAGGTAGGAAAGCAAAGTGAGTGCTCATAAAATAATTAAGAATTGGGAAGTGTAATTTAATATTCAGGTTAATGAAGAGTCATACATATCTTACATGGATTATAAATTTTCACAGAATAAAAATGCAATATAATTTAAAAAACTCAAGAAGTCTAAGGCATTCTTTTCTTTGATTACTCAGAGGTTACCTCAATGATACAGTGCATTAAGGCCATTATTATAAGCACCAGTTATATGATAGGTATGAGCAGATTATCGTTATTTAAGCTTTTGTGGTGTTTAGCTTTTTGATAAATGGGCATCATTAAAGCATGGCTGAAAATAATGTTACCTTAGACTCTAATTTAAGAGCTTCTGATATTAACCCTCCAGTCCTGCATTATGATTTTCTGGCTAGCCCTTTCACTTTCATTTCTCCTAATTTTTTACACCTTGTAATTTTCTCTATACAGAGTAATAATTTTATAAAACAAAGACAAAACCAAAATTCCCATACTTCATAAACATGTTTACTACTTTAACTTGGTTAACATTTGGTAAAAGTGTGTGATATCTACCTAATTTTACATTAAAAAGGACATAAGAATAAGTCCTGGCACAACACTGCTTCATTCCTTCTGTAAACGTCAGTCTCCATTAGTATATGAGAGTTCAGACATTATCTTGTTTTGCCCTGTTTTTCTCTGGTGACCACATCTGGCACATAGAGGGCATTCCATACTTTTGGTTGAATGGGTGATTATGAATTGTGGATGTTGAATTGTGGTGCTGGAGAAGACTCTTGAGAGTCACTTGGATGGCAAGATCAAACCAGTCAATCCTAAAGGAAATCAACCCTGAATATTGGAAGGATTGATGCTGAAGCTGAATCTCAAACACTTTGGTCACTTGATGAGAAGAGCTGATTCACTGGAAAAGACCCTGACTGCTGGGAAAGGTTAAGGGTGGAAGAGAAGGGGGCTACAGAGGATTGAGATAGTTGGATGGCATCACAATCTCATTGGACATCTGTTTGAGTAGACTCGGAGATAGTGAAGGACAGGGAAGCCTGGCGTGCTGCAGTCCATGGAGTTGCAGAGCGTCAGACATGACTTAGCAACTGAAGAACAATAACGAGAAGGGTGCTCTGCTAGGCACTGTGGGGAGGACATAAAAGAAAAGAAGAGAAAAAGAAAACAAAAACAAAACCCAGTGACACAGGCGCAGCTGAACTCTATGTTTCCTTAATTTAATAAGGCTGGGATAATTATTTGTATTATGGGCAGAAAGTTTTCTTGGCCAAGGATTTACTCTGGGTTTGGGGAAATTTTGTTTGCTTCTTAGCTGTATTACATTAGCATTTACATGATTCTTATTTGTCTTACTTCTTAGTAATTTCAAACTGGTTTTTAATAACAATGTCTCTCATGCAGTATAAGCCAAGAGCAAAAATTTATGCTTTATCTGGTACTCTTAATCTGGTACTCAAATATATGACAAAATATCTTAGCTGTTATCTGACTTCAGACTTACAATCACTAATTTTTTAACAGCCATAATGGTGGTGTATCATGAGAACAAATTTAAATCTGGTTTATCAATTCAGAAGTGAAAACTTGATAATATAAAAAGAAAATTTTAATCGTGAGTACTCTTTACTTAGTTTTGCAAATGGGTTTTCATAATTATGTGTAGAATAGACAGGAAAAGAGTCAAAACAGAAACTGGCCATTTAGATACTTAGAAAAGACTTCACATGGATAATATTACTCTTAGTTAAAAATCAGGGTTATCTTTTCTTGCACTTTGTCTTTTTTTTTTTTTTAGAAGATATTCATTTCCCTCCTTTACCAGGCATAAATTAGAATTGAATATGAGAGTTTTTTCTATACAGTAGTGCTGATTCATCTTACTAATTGAATACAATAAAAAGCTAAATCACCCTGTAAGTCCTCTTAGCTTGAACTAAGGCCAGAACTGATGATAGGGTTTGCAACATCTGGAACAAGGAGTGGATAGAATATTGCTTCCAGCAACTTGAAACAGGATGGTAGCTCACTTTCAGTAGGTGGTAATGACCTGGGAGTCGGTGTATACAATTTCACTGTATATAATATGGTTGAGATTACCTTTCTCCTTTATCTGATCTAGAATCATGGCATCCTGTATTAGCAGTTGGTATGTGATTCTTAGCAGTTTTTTCAGGGACAGCTATTGTTAATGGGTCATTAATCATTTCCATGGGGTATGAGGAATAATATTTCTTGCATTAAATTATGAAACTGTGAGTCTTGTTTATAGAGATTCAAAATACCAAATGTCTTAAACCTAAAAACTCTGTAATCATTATGACTAGCTGTTACTCACAATCTTCTTGAATGTCACTGTGATGTATAGAAGTGGGCTGGTAAACAGGCTTACAATGTGGAGATGGAAATGGTTCCATGCCAAGAGTTCTAATATTTGAAATATTTTTTGACTATGGATTTCACGTCACTATTCTAAAGGAGATCAGTCCTGGGTGTTCTTTGGAAGGAATGATGCTAAAGCTGAAACTCCAGTACTTTGGCCACCTCATGTGAAGAGTTGACTCATTGGAAAAGACTCTGATGCTGGGAGGGATTGGGGGCAGGAGGAGAAGGGGACGACAGAGGATGAGATGGCTGGATGGCATCACCGACTCGATGGATGTGAGTTTGAGTGAACTCCAGGAGCTGGTGATGGACAGGAAGGCCTGGCATGCTGCAATTCGTGGGGTTGCAAAGAGTCAGACATGACTGAGCGACTGAACTGAACTGAATCCCAATTAAAACTGTAGAGTAGAGCAATGATTGTACTTGCTGGTTGTTTGACCAAGGAATTTAAGTAAGAGATACAGATCAATGTTAGGTCCAGGTAAAAAATTTGTCCTTCTTGAGAATTCTTTTTTTTTTAATTTATTTATTTTAATTGGAGGCTAATTACAATATTGTAGTGGTTTTTGCCATACATTGATATGAATCAGCCATGGTTGTATACGTGTTCCCCATCCTGAACCCCCCTCCTACATTCCTCCCCACCCATCCCTCGGGGTCATCCCAGTGCACCAGCCCTGAGCACCCTGTCTCATGCATCAAACCTGGACTGGCAATCTATTTCACATATGATAATATACCTGTTTCAATGCTATTCTCTCAAATCATCCCACCCTTACCTTCTCCCATAGAGTCCAAAGACTGTTCTTTACATCAGTGTCTCTTTTGCTGTCTTGCATATAGGGTCATCATTACCATCTTTCTAAATTCCATACATACACGTTAGTATACTGTATTGGTGTTTTTCTTTCTGATTTACTTCACTCTGTATAATAGGCTCCAGTTTCATCCACCTCATTAGAACTGATTCAAATGCATTCTTTTTAATGGTCGAGTAATATTCCATTTTGTACATGCACCACAGCTTTCTTATCCATTCATCTGCCGATGGACATCTAGGTTGCTTCCATGTCCTGGCTATTGTAAACAGTGTTGCGATGAACATTGGGGTACACTTTCAATTCTGGGTGTCTCTTTCAATTCTGGTTTCCTCAGTGTGTATGCCCAGCAGTGGGATTGCTGGGTCATATGGCAGCTCTATTTCCAGTTTTTTAAGGAATTCGAGAATTCTGAATGTAGAAATTTCTGACAGTTTTAGTTGGTGTAGTGTCTCCTCTGGTCACTATGGGATTGTGGCACATAGCTCCAGGGCTGCTGTCATTTTATTCTACTTGTATTAAATCCTTTAACAATGAGAAGTATTTTAAAGCTTCCAGGTCTTTACTATCAGGTTTCTTCCAATGGAACTATGTATCCCTTGCATTTCTTTTTATAACAAATCTTGTTGGTTAATTAAAAACAACAAACCCATCATTTAAAATCTAAAATTTTCTATTCATTAGTTATTCACTGGTTCAGGTATATATACTGTGTGCAAGGGGGTTCCCAGATGGCACTAGTGGTAAAGAACCAGCCTGCCAATGCAGGAGACATAAGAGATGCAAGTTTGATCCCTGGGTAAGGAAGATCCCCCTGAGGAGGGTATGGTAACCCACTCCAGTTTCTTGCCTGGAGAATCCCATGGACAGAGGAGCCTGACCGGCTACAGTCCATAGTGTAGCAATGAGTCAGACATTACTGAAGGGACTTAGCACACAGCACACACACTGTATGCAGGTCTAGCTGTATTTATTGATTAGCATTATATAAAACCGGAGAAGGCAATGGCACCCCACTCCAGTACTCTTGCTTGGAAAATCCCATGGACGGAGGAGCCTGTTAGGCTGCAGTCCATGGGGTCTCTAAGAGTCGGACACGACTGAGCGACTTCCCTTTCACTTTTCACTTTCATGCATTGGAGAAGGAAATGGCAACCCACTCCAGTGTTCTTGCCTGGAGAATCCCAGGGACAGGGGAGCCTGATGGGCTGTCGTCTATGGGGTCGCACAGAGTCGGACACGACTGAAGTGACTTAGCATAGCATAGCATATAAAACATTTTCACATTCATTGGTCCTTCTACACCCAAACAAAGCTTGTAAGTTCTTGAGTCCAGAAAAAAAACAACAACAAAATTTGTCTGTAAATATCCAGCCCAGGAAATGTTTTCCACTGCATCATGCATTCAGCCTCTGTTAAGTCAAGTCAGCACATGCTTAATCTGCTCCCCCACTTACAACATAAACAGTTCTAAAATTTAACTTTAAAAGGCCCTTATCAACAACATATGTAAAATGTGCACTTTTATCTTGGGGCTCTTCAAGATTTCACCTTCCAGTTAAAGATTCTTTCTCTCCATCCATGCACTGTTAATTCTCATAAATTCTAATGGGAATTAAGCACATAAATCCTTGGCACTTAGTTGAAAAACTAGGACTCATGCAGAGACAGCACTTTTGTATATAGCCTACTTGTAATCCTTTCTATAAATGGTTTGTTTTTTGTGCCATCTGGCATTGAATTGGTGAGATTTCTGCTGGGGTTTCAAGAAGACCATACATACATTGACATTTGGTGAAGAGAAGGGCTAAAGGTTTAATTCCACTTACAGACTATGTTCAGAAGGATGTTTTACTAAAAAGTAAAAAAAACCACAGTATTGATGCCGTCCCCCTTTATCTTGGGCATATACAATATGCTTGATATTTAAATTTCTCTCTCAATATTTTTAATACTGCATAGCTCCATGAAGGCAGAATTCTGTTGATTATCTTTGTGTCCCTGGTGGCTAGAATAGTACCTGGCATATAGTGTGTGTTAGTTGCTCAGCTGTGTCTGACTCTTTGTGACCCCATAGACTGTAGCCCACAAGACTCCACTGTCCATGGGGTTTCCTAGGCAAGAATACTGGAGTGGGTAGCCATTCTCTTCTTCAGGGGATCTTTTCAACCCAAGGAGCAAACCCTGCATGTCTCCTGCATTGCAGGCAGATTCTTTACTGTTTGAGTCACCAGGGAAGCCTAAAATAATTGCATTAATTTTCAAGTAATAGAAATACAGGTTTTAGCCAAAGGGTTCCTTTTAGGTAAAATATAATTCAGGACTGTGTGTGTGCTGTGCTCTGTAGTGTCCGACTTTGCGACCCCATGGATGTAGCCCACCAGGCACCTCTGTCCATGGAATTTCCCAGGCAAGAATACTGCAGTCGGTTGCCATATAATAGGCATTAGTAATTATTAGTGGAGTAAATAGTTCCATTAAAAGCATCATCATAACTAAGAATTAAATGCTTTTTCTTTTATATCTATTTCTCCTACTAAATCTCCAAGTGGTAGTTTCGAAAATCAATTAAAGAATAGTCTCGTCCTTCCCCTCAGGAGTCATACTATATATTGTGGCCAAACACTTTTGCATATAATATGTTCAAATAATTTTAAAGTATAACATGTTCTAGAAAGCCCAAAGTCAACTTAAAAACTAGGCAGTATTAAAATTAGCAAGAGAACAACTTCAATGTCCAGTATATGTGTAAATACACAACTTTGAGAATCCTGAGTTTTGTTGACTGTTTATTAAACTCATTCTGAACATAGCCTTCAATAGAATACAAAAAATATGTACAGTAGGCCAATATTCTGATACCCTGGGGTGAAGGACTATAAGAGCTGAACTCATGTTTATCCTGGAAGACTGAAACTTTGAAATGACCACCAGGATTGCACAGATTTATTAGCTTTTGGAGATGAACAGTCACCAATATTTACCTAGTTTTTATAATTTATAAATTAATCTATGATACATTATTCTATTGAATTCCAACCTCATCCTATGAAGTATTATTCTCCTTTTAATATAAAAAAGTTTGGAGATAGGACTAATGAATAGTTACATGGTGCTTATAATGTGGCAGGTGTAATTCTTTGCATTATTCACTTACTTGATTTCCACAAAACCTAATAAAGTAGATTGCATGATTCACTTTACTGGTGAGGAAACTTGAAGCACAGAATTATATAAGAACCTAGGTCAATGGAAAAGGTGAGATTAAAAAGTGGTAAAAACCAGAAACTTGATTGAAGTTTTTCTTATACTAAGTCTGACTCTAGCATCTAAACCAGTCGAGAGAGATTTAATGTGAGCCATATACAAAATTTTAAATTTCCTAGTAGCCAAAATTAAAATGTAAAATGGAGCAAGAAAAACTAATTTTAGCAATACATATTGTTTAAACCAATATATCCAGAATATTAAGTCAATATATAATAATCCAAAAGTATTAAAGAGATATTTCATGTATTTTTTTCTAGTCAAGGCTATGGTTTTTCCAGTAGTCTTGTATGGATGTGAGAGATGGACTGTGAAGAAAGCTGAGTGCTGAAGAATTGATGCTTTTGAACTGTGGTGTTGGAGAAGACTCTTGAGGGTCCCTTGGACTGCAAGGAGATCCAACCAGTCCATTCTAAAGGAAATCAGTCCTGGGTGTTCTTTGGAAGGAATGATACTAAAGCTGAAACTCCAGTACTTTGGCCACCTCATGCAAAGAGTTGACTCATTGGAAAAGTCTCTGATGCTGGGAGGGATTGGGGGCAGGAGGAGAAGGGGACAACAGAGGATGAGATGGCTGGATGGCATCACCGACTCGATGGACGTGGGTTTAGGTGAACTCTGGGAGTTGGTGATGGACAGGGAGGCCTAGTGTGCTGCAATTCATGGGGTCGCAAAGAGTCGCACACGACTGAGTGACTGAACTGAAGTCTCCAAAGTCCAATATGTATTTTAGGGCATCTTTTAGGGCAGCACTTTTAGGGCAGCATTTTTAGGGCATCTTAGTTCAGACCTGCCACATTTCCAGTGTGAAACCAGCTCTGAGTCATCAAGCCTAAAGTCTTTACATATTGTTGTTGTTGATCAGTCTCTGTGTCCGACTCTTTGTGTCTCCATGAGCTCTAGCCCACAAGGCTCCTCTGTCCAAGGGGTTTTTCCAGGCAAGAAAATTGGAGTGGGTTGCCATTTCTTTCTCCAGGGAATCTTCCTCGACCAGGGATCAAACCTGAGTTTCCTACATTGGCAGGTGGATTCTTTAACACTGAGCCACCTGGGAAGCCCCATTTTTACATATACAGTACATATATTAATAGAATAAAAAGCTTGGAGAAGTGAATTCCCATACTGAGAGTTAATCAAGTACATAAACATTATGTTGGTAACCAGACTTGAAGAGAAAAATCAGTTGCCAAGACTTGAAGCCCCATAAAGCCTCTGTGGCCCTACTGTGAGGTATGGCTTCGAGGTTCCCCTCCTGCCTGGCTTCTCTCAGCATCTAATCTTCGGACCTAAATACCAAGAACTCACTGTACTACATTCCATCTTCCACACCTTGAAGGCCATACAAGCTGGTTTCACTCTCCAGAGGGACACTTGTTATTTATTTGCTATTGCAAAGTTGCATGAAGCAGAAAGAAAAAGTCCCCAAAAGTTCAAATTGCCATGGAATATAGGAGGCTGGAAACTCTCTTTTCATAGATTCAGTCATTGTTTCAATACAGATGGGCTATGGAAAGCATATTATCACAATGTGCTTCCATTTGGGAACAAGGCTAAAATCCTATGCACTTCAGGATATGTGCTGTCTTAGAGATATTTCCCTACTTCTTCATGGATGCTATGGACTCTTGGAGGATTATTACACTCTCCCCCTGTTGACTGTTAGTAAATCCAGAATAACTTCTGTATTTTTACCTTAAATTTATTCAAACCTTTTAAATTACAAGAGCCAGAATTGATCTAAAGATGTACATTAATAAGTAGAAGTTTAACTAGGAATTTTAAAAATTCTGTCTTAATAATTGTATTACTGTATTTCACAGGACTTGAATTTTAGAGGTAAGAAGGGCCTTAAAAAGTCACAAAACAGTGGTTTTGGAACTTTTCTTCCTTAAGGTAATAGCACAGGTTTTTTTCAGATAAGATCATACTTGGAATTTGCACATAAAACAGATAATGGTGGAGCTCAGAGTAAAGTGGGATTGGGGCTGGACTCATATTCTGTTGGTCTTTTACTGTTTGATTGGGCAGCTGCCGAGTCAGCTCTGTGGGCCTAGATGTCTAATTAGCACAGTGAAAAACACTGCTTTAGTCCATACAACCCCCTCATATTTGATTTTGTGAAAAATGGTCCAGGTGTGAGTTCTAGAGTGATAGAGCAGTCAACAGAAAGAATTGTAATGAGAAAGAACCAAGATAGGTCAGAATTATTGCCTGGATATGAGAGGAGAACAAGTTTAAACTTGGCTGGTAGTAGATTGATGGGTACAGACACATACACAGACACACAGACACACATAGGGAGAGACAGAGATCAGACAAAGCATCCAGTTTTGACAGGCAGATAAGTTTAATTTTAGCAAAGGAGCATGAAGTAACAGCCAGCCATTCACATAACATCATTTATAAATGCTACTCTGTCTTGAACTGGAGTGTGGAGTCAGGGTCAGCCATCTGGAGTTGCCTGCCCAAAATGCAAGCCCCGGGGCCATCCTCTGAGGGGAGTAAAATGGAGAAAGGAATTTTCTAAGAAAGACAGACAAGAAGGCCAAAGTCTGAGACTTCAAGAATAAATGAACATTAAGGCATCAGAAGAGCAAGAAAAAAATTAAGAAGATAGAAAATGAGTAGCAGAGACGTATGAGGAAAACAGTCTAACGGTTATCAGTTCCTCCTTGAGGCTCCCTTGACAAAACCACCAGCCTCTCCCTAAAGCCACTGTAACAGCCTTGTAATTGGATCAAGTATCTTATCTTTTTTTTTTTTCGCTTTCATAGCAAATAAAAACATAAGTGAAAATTTATTTTATCCATACAATTACTCATTATAGTAAAAGATTTTTAAAAAGACAATGCATTCTCTTAAATAGAATAGCTGCCTTTCTTCTTTTCTCTTTTTTTTCCTTCCTGCCTTCTTTTATTTTTGAATTCTGTCATTTGAGTACAATGAGATGTAGGCAACCTTTATCAGGCCCAAGGATAGGAGGGGAACTTAGAGTGCTTTCATTCACATAAAAAACCACTATAGAAACTATTTTATGCCAATTTATTTAGAAAGATAAAACACATATACAGATTAGCAACTGCGAACATAATATAAAATCATGAAGTGCTCCTTCCTTATTTTGATTCTGTATTTTTATGGTAATGCTACTAATTTGAATTTTATTTTGATTCTACTTGAATTTTTTCCAGGCTACCAAATACAATAGATCATATTTCTTATTTACTATGAAATCCTTTATTTTGTCATTTAAGCCAGTGGTTCCCCCAACCTTTTTGGCACCAGGGACTGGTTTCATGGAAGACAATTTTTCCATGGACCAAGGACAGGTGGGATGGTTTCAGGATGATTATATTTTCCTTTTACACATTAACAAAATGAGACCCACCTTAACTTGTAAGTGACCTGCCCAGTGACCTCTAGTCTGTTTGCATTACAGCCAGAACTGGGATCCTTATCTCCTTGACTCCTCACTTAGTGCTCTTTTCATTATATCACATGGCCTTTCTTAGCCATAAATTTCTATCACATAGCAATGACACTGAGGAAAGAAACACTTCACTGTATGGTTTGCTGTTTATTATTTTAATAATGATCAAATTGGGCTTCCTAAGTGGCACAGTGGTAAAGAATCTGCCTACCAATACGTGAGATGAGGATTTGATCCCTGGGCTGGGAAGATCCTCTGGAGAAGGAAATGGCAACCCATTCCAGTATTCTTGCCTGGAAAATTCCATGGACAGAGAAGACTGGCAGGCTACAGTCTATGTGGTCACAAAGAGTTGGACACGACTGAGCACACACAGATAGTGATCAAATTAATATGCTTTCTTGTTAGCTATCATTACTATTGACCACTAACAATTAATAAATGTAGGGATCACTGGACAAGTAATGCTTAATTTCAATTATGAAAACAAAAAAATCATCTTGAAAATGAATATTCAAGAACATATAATTATTTTTCTTTTCACTTCATGTGCTCCCAATTATAGATTGCTTATTATAAAAGTACACAATGACTCTGGGCCTCTTCTCTAATAAGAGATTTGCTATCTTCTCTTCCTGGGTAGAAACCTTTCCTTCTACATTTAGATCTCAAGTGAAGTGAAGTGAAGTGAAGTCGCTCGGTCGTGCCTGACTCTTTGCGACCCCATGGACAGTAGCCTGCATCAAGCTTCTCCGTCCATGGGACTTTCTAGGCAAGAGTACTAGAGTGGGTTGCTGTTTCCTTCTCCAGGGAATCTTCCCAACCCAGGGATTGAACCCAGGTTTCCCGCATTGTAGACAGACGCTTTACCATCTGAGCCACCAGGGAAGTCTCAAACAATCTTTTATAAAACTAGACCTTGAGCACTTCTGGAACTATACAGTAACTATATACAGTAATTTCAACCATCCTCCTTTGTTTTTGGCCACACTGTGCACCATGCAGGATCTTTGTTCCCCAACCAGGGATTGAATCTGTGCCCCCTGCATTGGAAGCACAGAGTTCTAACCACTGGACCACAGGGAATTCTCCAATCCTCCATTTTTGAAAATATGGCTTCTTTAGAGACTCAAGATAACAGATTTATTATAAATATATTTGTGTACACATTTCTATTGAATTATCTAAAAATTAATATTTAAAAATCAACTTCTACTTCACACCTCTTAGCATGATTATCATCAAAAAGACCACAAATAACAAATGGTGGTGCTGATGTGCAGGAAAGGGAACCTTTGTACACTGTTGGTGGGAATGTAAACTGGTGTACCCACTATGGACAACAGTATGGACATTCCTCAAACAATTAAAAATAGAATTCCCATATGGTCCAGCAATTCCACTCCTGGGTATATATCTGAAGAAAATGAAGACATTAATTTGAAGATACCTGTACCCCAATGTTAATAGCTGCATCATTTATAATTGCCAAGATACAGAAGCAACTGAAATGTCCATCAACAGATGAATGGATAGAGAAGATACAGTGTATATATTTACTCATACATACACATATAGTTTTTCCAGGAGTCATGTACAGATGTGAGAGTTGGACCATAAAGAAGGCTGAACACTGAAGAATTGATACTTTGGAACTGTGATGCTGAAGAAGACTCTTGAGAATCCTTTGTACAGCAAGGAGATCAAACCAGTCAGTACTAAAGGAAATCAACCCTGAATGTTCATTGGAAGGATGGATGCTAAAGTTGAAGCTCCAACACTTTGGCTGCCTGATGTGAATCGCCGACTCATTGGAAAAGACCCTGATGCTGGGAAAGATTGAGGGCAGGAGGAGAAGGAGGCAGCAGAGGATGAGATGGTTAGATAGCATCACCAACTCAATGGACATGAATTTGAGCAAACTCCAGGAGATAGTAAAGGACAGGGAAGCCTGGTGTGTTGCAGTCTATGGAGTAGCAAAGAACTGGACACAACTTAGTCACTGAACAACACAATGGAATACTGCTCAGTCATAAAAAAATAATGTTAAAAATTCCAAAAGGCATTATTTGCAGTGGTAACAGTGTTAGAGTTAGTATTTTTCAGATATGCTGATCAACCGTTAATTGTAATGATGTTCATGAATTCATTTCTTGTTTAAAAACAGTTAAATTTTGGGAGAGGGAAATAAAAGCAAGTACTTTTCCTACCTGGGAAAGTGTCTTAGTATAGTGTCATGTCAACTTATTCATTAATCCCTTTTACAATTTTTGCCGAATCTATGTAACAACTACAGTGTTATTTAGTATTTTTCACCAAATTTGATTATTTTTTTTGTCTTTCATAAAAGCCAGATGTGTGTTAATACAGTTTCTATAGTCATAAAGTAAAAATCTAATATTAAAATATAACTTTAAAAGTTTCAGTTGGTGAATTAGCTGCGTGGTCACCCTTTGGGAAATATTGGTATAGGGAAAAGAGAATTGCTGTGGAATCAAGCCTGGTTTGGAATCCTGACACCATCACATATTTGCGTGAGCACTTACCTGATTCTGTTTCTGGATTATAAAACTGGAGCAATTAATACTGAAAGAGTTGATGTGTGCTTTAATTAAATGATTAAGTTTGTAAATTCCGCTCTCTCACCATCCGCAACCCGTCACAGGTCATCTCTGCAAGAAGTTACTTTCATTTTAGTGTCATAGTTCTTGGACAGTTCAGCTAGCTGCTTGGGGACCAAAATTGTCCCTTATGTTAATTGTATATTTATTAGAAATTAATCCAGTTTTGGTCCTTGTTGATAAACTCTTGTGCTTGGTTTTCTCATTTGGATTAAAAAAATTTGAAAAGACAAAAAAAAAAAAAGAAAATTTGCCATTTGCAAAAACATGGATAGATCTGAAGGGTATTTTGCTTAGTGAAATAAGTCAGAGAAAAACAGATATTGTATGTTATCACTTAAACATAAAATCTAAAAACTAAAACGAATGAATATAAGAAAACAGAAAAAGACAGATACAAAGCGCAAACTAATGGTTACCAGTGGAGAGAGGGAAGGGCAGAGGGACAAGATAGTGGTAGGGGATTTTAAGAGGTACAAACTACTATATATGAAATAAATAAGCTACAAGGATATACAGCTAATATAACTTTAAATGGAGTATAATATATAAAAATGCTGAATCACTGTATTATATACCTGAAACTAATATACTATTGTAAATCAACTATGTGTGTGTGTGAAAGTCACTCAGTCGTGTCTGACTCTTTGTGACTGCATGGACTATAGCCTGCCAGCTCCTTTGTCCAAGCACCTCTGTCCATGGAATTCTCCAGGCTAGAATACTGGAGTGGGTAGCCATTCCCTTCTCCAGGGGATCTTCCCAACCCAGGAATCAAACCCAGGTCTCCACATTGCAGGTGGATTCTTTACCAACTGAGCCACCAGGAAGGTTAATTCCAGGCTGGTTCAAAGGATATGAATATCTATTTGGCAACTGATAAGAACTGCCTTTTTTCTTATTGCAGTATAGTGTTATCAAAAAATGGCAAGATGTTGGATAGCACTGACATGCCCAGCATTATTTAAACATTTGTTTTTGAATAAATGATAGCAAATGTATGGGATGGAATATTATTTGGTTGTTAAAATATCCATTAAGCACTTAAATGTTAAACAAATGCTGGAAAACAAAATGGTAGGTATGCTCTATCACAGTTTTGTTAAACTTGTGAAAAGTGGCATGGAAAAGTGAGAATGGTTTTACCAAGGACAGCTGGTATGGATCATTTTGTTACTATACCATATCATTATTTCATGCTGTTTTGTAATTTTTTTAGTTAAAAAAGTAAAACATGACAAAGTGTAACAACCAGTTAATTTGGCTTAGAAGTTATAGGAAAAAATTATTTGTTACTTTGAAGTCACTTGTCATTCATTATATCAAACTGTGTAACTTTACTTCTCCAAGTAACTTCTCTCTCCAAGCATTAGTGTCTTCATCTATAAAATATGAGAGTACAGAGCTCTCAGACAATTAAAAAGTTAGCTCCCCAAGTGGTTGTTGTTTCTATTTCTGGAATGGCAACCTACTGTAGTATTCTTGCCTGGATAATCCTATGGACAGAGGAGCCTGGCAGGCTATAGCCCATGGGGTTGCAAAAAGTCAGACACAACTGAGCAACTGAGCACTCACGACCTTATTCACAGTGCTCAGCTGCCAATGATATTGTTGATATTTTTTAAAATGACTTTCATTGCTTCTTTGTACCTTTAGTGATACCTGAGCACTGAATTGATTTACTCTTTAGAAGTGGAAAGTCACAGGGCTCAAGTCAAAGTTCCAACACAACAGCAAGGTGAAAAATAGAGGAGTTACCTGATCCACTTGCCATGACTAAGGGTGAAAAGTAGAACCCTATTTGGGACTTTATTTGAGAGTTATCTTTGGAAACATAGAAAGATTTTGAGCTTCAGGTATTTTTTCTCTTTTTAAATTTTTGTCGATAAAGGCTTCTCATCCAAATGAAAATGAAATGTAGGCTTTGATATCACCTATGGTAGCCTAACCTAAGAACTAATGTGTTTACAACTGTCTTGTGATTACTTCACAGTGGATGTTTTTCAATGGATGACATTTAGAGTAAACATGAACTGCTTTCAGATAGAGTTCACACATTTGTGTGTAAAAACTCCCAACCTGCAATATTATTAAAAAGCAGTAACATTAGTTTCAATATCATACATTTATTAGCATATAGGCTTGTTTATTCAGTGCTACCATTTAATTTCTTCTTCAGGATTACTTAGGAAATAAATTCAATGCACAAATAATAAGTACTTACTGAAACTTCTAATAGCATAGACAAGATATGTTAGTATTTACAATGATAAAAGACACAATCTTGATTTCAAGAAATTTAAGATAAAGGTGACAAGGGCAGGGATGGATGTGAATGGGAGGGGTTGGTGGGGCTGGTGGTAGGTACAAAAGGGACAATAAGTATCTAAATAATCATAAAACAAGACTACAAGAAGTGCAGTAGTACAGGTATGAGCACTGAACTATGGACTCTGGAAGACAGATATTAACTCCTTTTGGGAAAGACTTCATGGAGAAGAGGACACTTATAAAGCAAATGAAATGTAAGCATGGAGGCATGGCAAGGCATTTGACTATGGTAATTCCAGCAGTATGAATAAAGAAATTGAGAAGGAAACAGAGGAGATCACCTTGTGTTTCAAAATAGTGGATTCTTTCTAAACTAAATTAGACATGTCATTAAACATGTACACACATGCAAGATTTTATAATGTTTCCAGTCATTCAGGTCAACTAACTACACTACATATTAAAACTTATTAAAATTATGTTCTGTAATTATAATTTAGATGTTCAAGAAAATGTTAAGACCTTGCAATGACTCCCAGAGCCGTCCTGGGCAAAATCTGAAAGGCTGGTAGCACTGTACTGAGGACAGTAAGGGCACACGCAAGTGAGAGGATGCCATGGTCCACTGTGTATTCTTGGCTGGGGCATCCCTTTAATATATTAGCTCAGTATCATGAATACATTGATTAAGTGAGCAGCAATTAATATTTGACAGGCATTGTACTTGAAAATAGGAATACAACAGTAAATTAATGATATAGTCCCTGTCCTGATGGGGTTGAGTTTGGTTGAGATAAGTAGAGATTCAAATACAGAGTGCCTGATGGATATGTAAAGAATGCTGTGTGAGCATACAGTGGGCTGCATAGTTTGGAGAGGATGGATCAGGGAAGACATCCTAAAGAAGTGCTGCTTAAGTCTAAGACATTAGGAATAAAGCAGATGAACCGGGAAAACTAGGCCAGGCAGAGTAAGGAATATGCAGACAAAGAGAATAGTGGTAAAGGTGGGTAGAAAGAGAGAGAGGAGAGGAACATACATGGTGCTTTCTGGGAAGGGAAAAGCTTTAATGTGGCTGAAAGCTAGAATGTAAAATAGACTGAGGGTCATGGTCCTAGAGGAGACTGGGAAAATAGGGGAGAAAATAGGGTACATTAATAGTGCTGAGGTTTAAGTAAGTGTTAAGTGCTGGTCGCTCAGTCGTGCCCGACTCTTTGTGACCCCATGGACTGCAGCCCATCAGGCTCCTGTGTCCATGAGATTTTCCAAGCAAGGATACTGGAGTGGGTTGCCATTTCCTTCTCCAGGGGATCTTCCCAACCCAGGGATTGAACCCGGGACTCCTGCACTGCAGGCAGATTCTTTACTGACTGAGCTACAAGGGAAGCCAAGATTCATTAAGGATTTCATAAAACTAAGAAATCTGCTAATGAGCTTTGAGTTGGTATGTAACAGGATCAGATCTGTGTTTTAAGAAGTTTACCATGGTTGTTGTGTTTAGAAAAGATTGCAGAGGGTTAAAATGGGAGGTCAGAAGACAAGAGGTTGCTGTGGATCTCATCCATATCATGATGGTGGTCTGAACTTGGGTAGGAGCCTTGAGGATGGAGAGAAGTGGGTGATTCTAGGCAGAGTTTGGAGGTGGGCTCCGTAAGACTTAAGAGATGGACTGGATGTGGGGTGTGAGGGAGAGGAAGGGGCCACACACCCTCTTGGATGTGTCTTGGCCACTGGGAAGATGTGTCTAATAGCTGAGTCTCCCCAGCAGTGCCATAGGGACTGAGAACATGAAATTTCAAGGTTGCTTGTTCCTGGATCCTGCCTAGTTGACTTCAGTTAGTGTGTGTGCTGTTTGCTGTGAGTGGGAGTGGCAGGGCTACCGTTTGTTTTTATTCTTCCTTCTTGAGACAATCCCTAATCATACTCGTTCAGTTCAGAAAATGAACTGCCCCCGCTTCACTAAATTGAAATCCAAAAATGTACCAAATGACTAGACTAGTTTTCACTGAGGAATTTGAAGAGGAACTCCTCCTCATGCTGCCATATGAAAATGGGTAATTACAGTATTTTTAACTCATTAGACCTTGTTGTTTTTGAAATTAGGAAAACTCTTTATATGGAGCAACACATTTCTATCATTAGGACGCCTTTTAGAGATTACTGATGGCTAATTTTATAGATGAAAAAATTGTGATTAAGTTATTGGCTCAAGGTCAATTGCCTGGTAGTTGATTAATTTCTTTCTACATTGTACTGATGATGTCTTAAAAAAATGTTGACTAAACAAGTGAAAGTGGGCACATGTCATCATAGGACCCATAAAATTGTTTTATGTAGGTTATCACAATGCCCTGGTAATTTCTGTGGCAAAATGAAAGAGCTGTTCTGACAAATCATCTGAAATGGAATGTTACAGTTTCTGGTCTTGGCCATCATGTTTGCTTCTAAATTATTTTGTTAAGTGATCTACATACATTTATCCAGAGCATAATTATCTTGATTAACATTGAGAAATATGGTATTTATAATTCCCATGTTTAACAAAGTACTTCATGATTAGCCCTTTAAAAATAAATTCTCTTGTATATAAAATTTCATAATTTTATTTCACATTATCAGGTGCCAATATTTCCAAAATTTTACTCACCCATATACAGTAGATTCAGTGCAAATATTTGTGAAAGGGGTATTGTGGCTTTCATACTACAAATCACATTTTAGCATTTTATAGCAGTCATATTTTTCTGGTCTGCCTTTTGTTTTTAGATGTTAAATGTATACTAGTTAATCACAGAAGCAATTCAGAAAAATGATGTTACTAAAAATTAGGAAAAATAAAATCTTAAATGTGCTATTCTGTACACATATTTATTGATTTGGGCGTATTCTCACCTAGGAATAAAAATTCTCTTTGGGGTTCATAAGTTAAAATAAGAGCTTCCTCCACACTCCCCATGTAGGAAACAAACATTAAACACATTTTATGGTGCTTATATATTTATGACTTCCAATGAGATATGTTAAGAATATTTTTCTTGATGGAATATGGACTAGATTTTCTATTTTCCTGAAAGACAGAGGCAAATTTCTTGCATCTCCTTAAATGATCTGGGCAGTTGCTAAGCTTTCATTATATCACTTAGAAAAGACCCATGGTTGAGCATGTTAGGAATTACTAAAGTGGATTCAATTTTCTTTTTTTCCTTTTTCTTTTTCTCAAGAGACTCAGGTACAGATAAGATGGCCCGAGGAAACTTTAGAGAAGCCAAATTTTCTTTTCTTTATAGATATCTTTGAGTTTTAGCAATTTGTAAGCTTATAATGATGAGAGAAACTATAATAAAGAAAACGGACTCAAAGAAAATGTCAAAATTAAAATATAAATGAACTGTTTAATAAGGGTTGTTTCTATAACTTCCTAAAGATACCCTCTTTATATATAAGCACAAAATTGAGGCTAGTAGTTTCCCACCCTCACCTTGTGTCTAGAAACTGTCCCCAAATATCAATTATAACAACATCCAGCATGCCAGGTCTTTAATAGTCCTTATTTCATGTATTCCTCACCTATCTATGAGGGAAGTAATATTTTTCCTCATTTAACCAGATAGGGAGGCAGAAATTTAAAAGAAATTGACTTGTCCAAGATCACATTTTAAGTGATGGAATCTGGCTATCTATTGAGATCGACTGGATTCCAGAGCTTGGGCTCTTAATCCCTATTGTGATACCACCAAAGAGGCTGATATGTGTTTCTGGGGAGAGATTGGTTTGGAGATTTGCTCCTATTCAGAGAATTCTCCCTTCATTATGTGCCACAGGCTAATATAGCTACACTTTTCTTACACTCAAAGTTGGACATGGCATTTGACAAACTTCTGCAGAGCTTAGAAAGACTAAGAGGGTGAAGGTGCATGTGACATGTAGCTACCGAGATTTCCTAGGCCTAGTTGGTTCCTTCACAGTTGGTATATTTGGTACAGTTTTTTTAAAAAGTTGCCATTTGCACTGGCAATGCTGAGACAAAGCATGGATACAGATCATTTTGTAAACTTCATCTGTACTCCTGCATTCTTGACTGAGCTTATCGGGTAAAAGTAATAATATACTATTTGATGGGTGAAAAGGGGAGGGTAAATGTGAGCGATCACAGGACCAAGGTCTCTGAGTAAAAATTCCTTGAATCGATGGTTTACCTGGTGCTTTTATCCCTCACTCTTTAAATATGCACCGAGGAGACTTGGACTTCCAGGAAGATGCACTAGGCCTCTTTTTTCCTATTTCTACTGCTGCTGCTGCTGCTAAGTCGCTTCATTCGTGTCCGACTCTATGCGACCTCATAGACGGCAGCCCACCAGGCTCCCCCGTCCCTGGGATTCTCCAGGCAAGAACACTGGAGTGGGTTGCCATTTCCTTCTCCAATGCATGAAAGTGAAAAGTGAAAGGGAAGTCACTCAGTCGTGTCCAACTCTTAGTGACCCCATGGACTGCAGCCTACCAGGCTCCTCCATCCATAGGAGTTTCCAGGCAAGAGTACTGGAGTGGGGTGCCATTGCCTTCTCCATTTCTACTGCTAAATATAGCTAAAAATCTCAGATATTATTTATAAAATGTATATACAATTTGGAAGAAGGCAGACTAACTAGCGACCTCAGGAACAGAAAATATGGTATGAATTCTCTAGATTTTCTTTTTGTCTCATAGATCTCTGAGTAGGACTGGAAAAGCTGGTGACCCAGAAATGTCACGTGCTTAGACATGGCCATGGGCCACTGGAGACTATGCAGGGAGCCTGAACTTCTTCTCCCTCCTAGTAAGCACAAGGTACCCTATCTGCAGGGTCAGTGGATGGCAAGCAAGGAACAGTAAAGAGGTTCCCCTAGGACTTTTACCTCTGTCTGGCAGTTATAAGGCAGAATCCCAGAAGGAAAGAAGTAGATATGGTTGACAGAGCATTTGAAAAAATAATGGCTAAAAATCACCTAAATTTGGGTAAAAGACACAAATCTGTAGGTTCAAGTTGAGTGAATCTCAAACAGGATAAACCCAAAGATATTTATGCCAAGACATATACATCACCTTTTAAAAACTACGAAAGGAGAAAAAAACAATTTGAAAGCACCAGAGAGAAATGATACAGGAGAGGCACTGATTTTTGGCATTGGATGAATGGGTCGGCAACCAGCATTTCTTGCTGATTTTAGCTATTAGTCTTTTTAACTTGACTCAAACAAGCTAATATGTACAGAGCATTTACTAGATGTCTACAAATTATGCTGGGCACCCAGGGGACATCTGCTAATCCCATTCTTCCTGTAATTGCTCCACAGCAGGTATTACCCTCAGAGCAAGTGAAAGAATCTCAGAATTATAAGGAAACTAGAAAAAAAAAAAAAAAGGAAACAGCAAATTTTGTAATTTGGGATTTCTAGATGAGCTTCAGCTCTGTGAACTCCCTGAAATTAATCAAAAGATGCCAGCATGTATATGCATTTTTCTAGGGAAACGACCATGGCTTTCATCAGATTCTTAAGACAGCTGGTGGCTCACAAAACCTTTAGAGACCATAAGAGTTTCTGCTCTTTTCAAGAAAAATCATATACTCCAACCTAGATAGAAAGAACTAGAGAAGGTATTTCTCATCATATACATCAGAATTACTGAAAGTCGCCTCACAATTCTCTATTATTAAGGAGAAAATAGAAAAATGGCAGTTTCTAATTCCTTTTAGGCACTTGTAGAAACACAGGCTCATTAAAGAATGTTTGCCTATAACCTTATTTTGAACATTAAAAAAATACTATCTGTTGGTGACTAAATAACCAATGCACTGTGATTTAAAATGTATTTTAAGACTTTCCAGGTGGCTCAGTGGTAAAGAATACACTTGCCAAAGCAGGAGACATGGATTCGATTCCTGGGTTGGGAAGATCCTCCTGGAAGAGAAAATGACAACCTACTCCAGTATTCTTGTCTGGAGAATCCCATGGACAGAGGAGCCTGGAGGGCAACAGTGCATGGGGTCAGAGTAGGGCATGACTGATGGTCTCTGTCCAATGCTAAGTCATGTCTGATTCTTTGCCACCCCAGGGACTATAGCCCCTGAGGCTCCTCTGTTCATGGGATTTCCCAGGCAAGAATACTAGGGTGGGTTGTCATTTCTTTCTCCAGGGGATCTTTCTGACCCAGGGATCAAACCTGAGTCTCCTGCACTAGCAGATGGATTCTTTACCGCTGAGCCACCAGGGAAACCCAGCCTGGCGGGCTATAGTCCATGGGGTCCCAGACTCAGATATGACTGAGCATGCACACAAGCAAGCATTAGGTTTCCTCTACCTTTAAAGCTGTTTTATGAACTGTCTTATGCCACTTGAGCCTCTAGTAAAGATAAAAACAGGCTTTCCTGTACTTTAGGTAGGATTTCTTCCAATGACAATGGAAAAGTTCAGACATACAAGGATACAGCAACAGCCTCTTTACCTCAGTACCAGTAGGCTGGTATAGGTATACCAGTAGGCTGGTATGTAAGAGCTAGGACAAACTGTCCCACAAGCTGCATTTCTTTTTCCATCTTAAAAAAAAAAAAGACATGCAAAAAAGTTCTGTTGTAAATCAACTGAACTCCAATAAAAATTAAAAAAAATTTCTATTACTCAATGTATAACAGCCAATTTATCAGATAAAAGACTGTTTTCTTTGGTGGGAAAAACAAAACAGCTATGACAAAAACAGATCCATGTGGTTTCTGTCTTCAGTGTGTGGCTGTCCCTCATTCTTTGTATCCCCCACCAAATCCTTCATGCAAGCCAGGTCAGCTCATACCTGGAGAAATGCATACAAAGGATTTTAGATTGTTATTGCCTGTTTTCTGATCAAAATTAAGGCTCCCAATGTTACCTGGAGAGCTAGAGATTGGATAATGCATTAGTTTAGGAAAAAAATG
Source organism: Bos indicus (assembly GCF_029378745.1). Classification (NCBI taxonomy): domain Eukaryota; kingdom Metazoa; phylum Chordata; class Mammalia; order Artiodactyla; family Bovidae; genus Bos; species Bos indicus. The sequence continues at coordinate 55,636,823 of NC_091763.1, read as the reverse complement.
TGACCACCTTTCATTAAGACCCCAGAGCAGTTTGATTTACTCATACAATTCTATGTTGGCTGTATCTACAGTCAAAGGAATCACTGTGGTCCCTTGTTAAACAAAGAATTCCATACCGCAACCTACAATGCAACCAGGAGAGGAACCTGGGAATCTAACGGTTTTTATCAACTTGTTTGATCCTTGCATTCAAACAAGTTAAAGCAATCTTCTTAAACTTGAATGTGTATAAAGTTATGCTGGGTTCTTGAAACAAAAGCAGATTCTGATTCAATTGGTTGGGGGTGGGGTGGAGGGGGCCTAAGACTGCAGTTTTAACAAGTCCTAAGGTGATACTGCTGCTGCCGAGGACACTTTAAGTAGCAAGGAAGAGTGTGCCTCATGTGGCTTGTGTGTAAATCAGTACATGCCATAATAACATTTGCCTTCTGCATCTGTGGATTCTCTACCAGGGGCCTCTTCCCTACCTTGATGCTGCCCATTTCTCATTTTTCACTGATTATATCTCTAAAAGCTGGAGTCATCAGTTAAGATAAGGCATCTACTCGTCTCCACTTAGTTCATAAAAACTTCACAGAGATAAAAACAGTCTGAAATAAACAGAAATGGACACCACAAATTAACTTACATAATAGGTTTATACTTAACATAGTATTTCTCACCATGGAGATGTTACTTAATTAATATAAACATTTTTTGTTTTTGTTAAACAATAAATCTCTTCTCCATTTCAATGTCAATATAAAGTATTTTTTTTACATTAAATCTTCTCTCCATTTCAATGTTAGATACATTGAATACATTTTCTGAACTTTTTCCCACACAGAGATAAGTTTTAATTTCTGACCAACTGTATTTAATGTCTAGGTACAGTACTAACTTGGAGATAACAAAACAAAAATCCAATAAAAATATGGAGAAAAATTCCTCAATGATGCAGGAGGCAGTGATTATAACTGAACAGTGGCAATTTCCTAGGATTCTGGGCAAGAGTTTCTTTCTTCCTACTGAGAATTCTGAAACTATGAAATATTACTTATGCAAATTTCAGCAAATGCAAATTACAGATGGCATTTTCCAGTGCATTATCTGTTGTGACAAAAACATGTTGTTTTACCTTTAACACAGTATATCAATTTGTTCCTTTTTATAGGAAAATACCCAATAAATTGAAACTTCTCTATTAACTGTTTCTTGGGAACTTTCAGACACCAAAGCTCAGTTCTGAAACTCAATAGCACAAAGGTTTTCAGAGGAAGGTTTGATTCAGGAGGCCCTTCAAAGTCATATCTGTCCATTTCTTTTTCGTGCATACACCCCCAAACAAGCACAAATGCCTGTAATACTGAGAATCACACCTAACAAGAGAGCAATTGCATCTCCGGCTTCTACTGCTTCAACAACAGGCAGCACCAAAAGCAATGAAAAGAGGACTAGGAACAACTGTGTTGAAACTGAGATCATGATGTGGCTGGTTCTTGAAGGATGATCTCTATAAATTAAAACATGGAAAAAAAAGGAATCATTAAAAATTCCAACCTTTTCACATGACAATATGAATACATGATAAGTAACAGTTCATGCAACCTTTTCAATTAGGGCCTATAAATTATATTCAGACTCATCTCATTTTATGGTGAAAGAACCTTTGGGAAGTAAATGGTAATTAAAGATAGTCATTTGAGGCTCATCTCCCTTTCTCATGATAATTTCCTGACTCCAGCGATTTTTCCACACTGTATAAGGCCAACACTATGGGTATCAACAAAACAGAAATTGAACAGTAGAACATAAGAAAGATAGATGATGATGCACAAGACAGTAACTTGGAAATTGTCCTAGAGAGTGAAAATTATATTTTCTTAGGACCTCTCCCATCCAGGAAATGCAGACAAATCTAGCAAAGTCAAACAACATATAGCTGTGAAGTCGTGGGGAAATAGTTAAGACTTACCAAAGAAAGCGGTACTGAATTCTATCTGACTCCCTTCCAGCAGCTCCGGATGCAGAGGCTAAGAGATTCCACGTGACAGCGCCTACTATCAGAGGGGCGTAGCAGGATTTAAAAATTACACATTATTAATTATTATTATTTTAAAGAGGCATCTAGAGTCAGCGCAGAGCGGGGAGGTTGTATGGAAGGGAGAAGAATGGGTAAAAACTAAAGACAAACAGTTTGTTCAAACGGGAACTAGATTTAAAAGTTCGTTTGTTCGCCTATAAAGAAAAAGCTAAAAAAAAAAAAAAAAGAAAAAGTCAACCGAAAACCAAGTTCGTCCCAGGACTTGAAAGTAAGACTTTAAAAAGAATCCCTGCTTTGGCCCGGCAAGGTGCAAATTTGCCCCGTTTGACAAATACACTGGGCAAGCTAAGGAGCCTTCGGAGACAAGCTCGTACATTACCTTCAAGGAAGCAGCCATTACAGAAATGGTGAGCAGGGCGATGTCTCCAAACTACATTTCCCACAATCCCCGGTGCCCACAACTCCCAGGGTTCTCCGGCGCGCTTCCATGTAACTGGCTGTGGGATGACGGTCCGGCTGTACCGGTGACGCGAAGAGGCGAGCTCCAGGGTTTCCTCACGTGGCCAAGCCTGTTACTGGTAAAGTGGTGTTGTGTATTTGTACGGAAGCTCACTGAAAAAAAAGGTCAAAAAATGACAGCAAGTGTTTTTCTTTTATTTTTTAATGCTGTTAAAGGTTTCAAGACACACAAGAATTTTTGTCCTTTGACTGAAATGCATGCACCTCAGTCTGAAGAGATCATTGGAACAAAGCGGAAAATCTCTCAGATACATTTAAACTAGCAGCTTCTAACATTTTTGAAGGAGGGAATCCTTTGACACCATCTTTTAAATGTCTTATGACATTTGTTAATTCTTTTTAAGCAGTGGGGGAAAATATGATTAATAAGACGTTTTGGAAAGTGTTTAATACGTTTGTAGGGAAAAACAGGAAGTTTAAGGAAAAACAAGTTAACATTCTTTAGATCTCGGATTCAGGTTCTAGAGTTCTGAGTTTCCTCATTCCGGAGTGCAGTGTATGGTACACTTTAGAGACTTCTTACTCATGTGTTTGTGATACCCACCCTAAATATCCCCAAATATGGAAAGTTGTAAATTATTACTTTTAAGTCATAAGGATAAATTATTTGCATAAGAACCCTTCCTGAACGGCTTTCTTGCAATCTAATCTATGAAATCCTTACTGAACCTTTCTAGTCATCCAGTCTTCTGAACTCTCATTTACTGACTGCTGCTAAGTCACTTCAGTCGTGTCTGACTCTCTGTTACCCCATAGACGGCAGCCCACCAGGCTCCCCCGTCCCTGGGATTCTCCAGGCAAGAACACTGGAGTGGGTTGCATTTCCTTCTCCAATGCATGAAAGTGAAAAGTGAAAGTGAAGTCACTCAGTCGTGTCCGACTCCTAGCGACCCTATGGACTGCAGCCTACCAGGCGCCTCTGTCCATGGGATTTGCCAGGCAAGAGTACTGGAGTGGGTTGCCATTGCCTTCTCCCCTCATTTACTGACTAGAAAATTTATTTGGCACCCAGGAAATTATCAGTTATTAATGATGTGGCTTAGTCCCTCTGATTCAGTCTCTCAGACACAGAAGGTATATTTCAGTTCGGTGCCTGTAATTGGCATGCATTTTTTTTTTTTTTTTTACTATTGGTCATCTTTTTTCTTACACTTTACTAATCTGTGGACTGACAGCAATGCTTTATATTGCTAGCTTCTAACACACACACAGCAGGTGCTCAGAAATGTTGGTTGATAACAATTATTTGAATAAATAAATGTGCCATCTGGATTCCATGAGAGACAAAGCAGTGTCAAATAAACCAAAGCAAGGTGTCTTGCGAATTGGAAGTCTGTGAATAATTACGCAATAAAGTCAGCATTGCTTCTCTAAACTTGATTATTTTTTTAAAAACTTGACTATTTTAACAAATTCTGTCTTTGACTTATTTTCCTTGAGCCCCTAGTTTTGTACTTTTCTAATTAGTTATATTTGAAATAGGAGCTATTTTAAAATATTCTCTAGTATTCTAGTGTGAACAATTTGGGGATTTAATTTTTCCATATATGTTTATTCAGTTAGCTGAAGTCAGCAGAGACCACAACAAATTTAGTATTATTGCAGACTTGTTTCTAGGTGTGTCAGCATTGAAAATAATGGACTAATTTTAACTTTGAAGAGTCTGTAGGTGGTAAAATGCTTTTTCTTTAAATTATGTTAAGAGATCACTTGGCCTATCTGAAAAAGAGTGGCAGAAGTTTGTGCAGGGATGTTTTGGACCCGTGTAGTTTCAAAATAAAATTGGTTAACTTTTTTAACCAGCATCTCCCCTAATCAGGCAATTTAACAAAGGTGTTGCTATATATGCTTTTGTCTACCTTATCACAACCCTAATTTCCAAGTAGAATGGTATCCTAGTTCTCAGTTTTCTTTTCTTACTCCCCTAACTAGAGGTTTAAAAATAAATCAGATTATTTATTCCTTGCTTAAAGTTCTCCAGTTCCATCACAACAAGCATAAGTCCACACTCCTTATTAAGACTCCACAATATGCCCTACACATTTTGGCCTCTGCCTGCCTTTCTAACATCAGCCTACCAGTCACTCATTCTTTCATGCTTATTCCGATCGAATCACACTCATCTTTTTGCTGTTTCTTAAACATGCCAATTTTGTGGTTTTATTGATTCAAATTTTTATTGAATCAAATTTTGTTCATTAATGTTTAGCCACTTTTATACTATTCATAGTAGAAACTACCTTATAAGTAAGAAGTCTACTTTTGGGCTAAACTGTGAAGGTGTTTAGAGATTATTTTGAGTCTTCACTCAAAATTTAGGTATTACATATTTTCTCTATCATATTAATAGCAAAACTTTATGTCTACATGTATATAAGACACAGGATGGTAAAATGCTTTTTCTAAAGCATTTCTAAAACAGAAGCATACTTTGTTAGGAACCTGTCTATAATGGTCCCTATTTATTCCTCTGTCCATTTGGTGCACAATTGGTAAGTCCACCTGGATGCTGTATTTTTTTTTTTCCTTAGTGATACCTGAATGGTTTCTTTTAAGTACTTTTTATTGCTAGATGAGCAGTATTGGCATTTTTGGTGATTTAGTGCTTTGTTGTGCTGACATTATATTGCAGGATGTTTAGCATCTCTAGCCTGTGCCTGCTCAATGAAAATAAAATTGCCCAATCATGAAGAGAATCAATTCTCCTCACTATTGCCAGACAGTCTTTGATGAGATACTGTTCCTAGTTGAGAACTACTCAAGTTTTCATCAAGAAAATAAAAGTAGTTGAAAACAGAATGAAACAGTTTACACACACACACACACATACACCACACCCCCCAACACTGCAGTGCTCTAAGGTTTTAGATCCTTTCTCCCTTGGTTATGCTGATTTTGTTGTTATCTATTGATTTCCTTTGGGTCCTACCAGCATCTTTTCCAGATAGGTTTCCTTGATCACTGTCTTATAAAAGCACTGATAAGCAAATTGAGGTGAGATTTCTGCTTCTGTTTCTGTCACTTAGTCTTTAAGCTGTGGAGAGGTGCTGTGATGTAGTATATGGAATATTAGCTTTTCCTCTGGCTGATGTCATGGATTTGAGTAGTTACTTAATCTCTCTGAAACTTACTTTACTTTTATAAAATATGCTTTGTGAGAATTAAGTGAAATGTTTCTAATGTGACCAAAAAGATGCCAGAGCTCAGTACGTACCAATTCTCTCTTATTTGTATTTCTGTTCCCCTAGTTGCTGGTTGAGAGTTAGGGTCTCTGGGATTAGGCCACTTGGTTAGAATTCTGGTTCTGCTGCTTGTTAAATGTATGTAAGCATTTGTAAAACTCAGCTTGTCCTTCTATACAACGGGATACAGTAGTACCTACTTCATATGTATATTATGAGGATTAAATGAGTTAATTTCTGGAATTAGTGGCTGGTATATAGTGGGCCCTCATTAAATATTAACTATTGTTACTTTATGCTGCTAATATTCTTGCCTGGAGACTTCCGTGGACAGAGGAGCCTGGTGGGCTGCTGTCCATGGGGTCACACAGAGTTGGACACGACTGAAGCGACTTAGCATTCATGCATGCATTGGAGAAGGAAATGGCAACCCACTTCAGTGTTCTTGCCTGGAGAATCCCAGGGACAGAGAAGCCTGGTGGGCTGCCGTCTATGGGGTCGCACAGAGTCAGACACAACTGAAGCGACTTAGCATGCAGCAACAGCAGCTGTTAATAAAATCCATGAAATTTGGGGTCTTCAAGATGTGCCTTCTCTCCATTGTGAATATGCTCTTCTGCAGACAAACATGGTAAATAAAAAATGTCTGTGGAACTCCCCTGATACAGAGGCATTTTAGGTATGGCAACCCACTCCAGTATTCTTCCTTAGAGAATCCCGTGAACAGAGGAGCCTGGGGGGCTGTAGTCCCCCAGGGTTGCAAAGAGTCAGATATGAATGAAGCAACTTAACACGCATACACTCAGGCTTTGGCTTCAGAGCTGACTGGAAAACATTCCCCTATTAGGCAAAGGCTGTCTGTTTGTTCCTTTGATGGGATTTTAATATTTATTTCATAGCCACTGGTGGTTACATTTATCTTTAAAATATATTCTCTATTCAGTGATTGTCACATCATTGATTCATCATACTGGATCAAAAGGGTTTTGAAAATATAGGTAATAGGGTCTAGATATGGGTGAATAGCTCCAAGAAATCATTCAGCTGGAATGAACTCTATGGCTACCTGAAGAAAACCCAACAAACACTTTTGAATTCTATTTCTAATTACAGCAGCTAATCTATAACTCTGCATTGCTTTTTCTATAAATTTCAGCAAAGAAAATGGCAGTGTTAGAAGCTTTGCTAAAAGGGAATATAATAATTGAGACTGTGGGCTCAGAGAAATGTATTATTCTTTCTTTTTTTAAAATTTATTTTTTAATCAAAGGATAATTGTTTTACAGAATTTTGTTGTTTTCTGTCAAACCTCAACATGAATCAGTCATAGGTATACATATATCCCCTCCCTCTAAAAAATTTTTATGTATTTATTTATTTTTGACTGTGCTAGGTCTTTGTTGTTGTGAAAGGGTTTTCTCTGGTTCTGGGGAGCGGAGGCTACACTTCTTTGTGGAACACAGGCTCTAGAGTGTGGGTTCACTAGTTATTGTGCATGGGCATAGTTGCTCCATGGCCTGTGGGTTCTTCCTGGACTGGGGATGGAACCTTGTATCCACCTGCATGGGCAGGCAGATTCTTTACCCCTGAGACACCAGGGAAGCCCAGAAACATATTACTCTTGATGGATTGTTAATGATATAATTAATTGCAGAGCTTGCAGGACAGAAGGAAATATTTCTGTCTTACTCCTGAGAGATGGCACTCAACACAGTGTTGAACATGGTACCAAGATTTTTATCTTACCTCCTTTGCTTCTGTGAGGTCCACTGTTTGAATAGGATAAGCATTATTCTTACAACGCCTACTTACAACTAATTTGCTTATCTTCATGGATGAGGGAACTCTATTTTGCCAAATAGCTTTAAAAATCATGTTTGTTTCTCTTTAAAGTTTGACTTGTTAAGTCAAAGGTCATACATGTGGTTTTTATTAGTTTATAATGTATACTGTAATTGGAAATGTCAACTCAGGATTTGCTAGTATTAAGTGATGTAGTGAAAGTGAAGTCGCTCAGTCATGTCCGACTCTCTGCGACCCCATGGATTGAAGTCTACCAGGCTTCTCCGTCCATGGGATTTTCCAGGCAAGAATACTAGAGTGGGGTTGCCATTTCCTTCTTCAAGGGATCTTCCCGACCCAGGGATCGAACCCAGGTCTCCTTCAATGCAAGCAGATGCTTTTACCCTCTGAGCCACCAGGGAAGCCCCCAAGTGATGTAGAGGCAGGGATTAATTTCTGAGATACAGTCAGTATAATGATCCCCTCTATTCCTTTGACCTGAAGTTGTTTTTTTTAAATTTCTGATGTGCCTGTAAACTATCTTAACAAACTATTATTTCCTAACTGTAACTCAGATTTAGATGTTTTGTCTAGATCACTGACAAGGACAATGAGTGCTATGTTGTACATATGTAGTTCCCTCTTCTAAAACAGATGAGCATTTCCTTAGCAGTGCTACAGAGATGAGCAGCTTCTCCTGTGCCAAGCATCTGCTAGCTACAGGTTCTGCTTGTGAACATCTCTGGTAGCAACATGAACCACAGCTCTTCTGAAGCAGTGCCATATTCCATACCCCCACCTCCTGCCCAAGTTGTCTGAATGCTCCTGCAGGCTTCTATATAGTTCCTCTTTTGGCATTAAATATCTAGTGTTATCAGATCCAGAATTTAGTCTTTCAGTTTAGGAGAACCTAAGCTTATACCATCCTTCACTGAAACAGAGGAGGTCACTGCTAGGTAATGATACTCAGAGACCAAGAACATTACTTTAGACGCACATCTGAGTGGTAGAGGGCAAAATGTCACGTCAGTTGTTACTGAGAAGTGGTTTCAGTGATGATTGAAGAAGTTGCTTCTGCTTATTTTAACTGTTCGAAGTGGGTCATTGGTAGTCCCTGAAGGAAGGGGCTTCTGGGATCCATCAGGGAAGGCAGGATAGGCTGACATCAAGATATTGCAGTGACTGGTGTGTATCAGGAAGTTCATAAAACCCAGACTTCCTCATTAGTGATTGAGCCCAGCCAAGTGAGTGGAGACATTTTATTGGAGCTTCAGAATTAAAAAAGGCCATCCCAGAGTTAGTCAGTATTTCCCATCAGTAATAGGACATTCATCACTGAGACTGCTGCATTAGAACTGACTAATCATTAGGCTAACAGGATGAGATAAACTGCACTTTTCAAAGCTGTTCAGTGGCTTCAGAAAAAACTCCTGCTGCGTCTGAACGCTCCAGTGCCAGAATTTTACAGACATGTATGGGCAAGCTGCAAAAGATCATTTTTCATATGGTTCCAGGCACCATCTAGAGCCTGCTGCCAATGTAGGCTTGATTTCCACCAAAGAACCTTAGTAATCTGTGAGAATCAATCACATACACAAGTCTGTGGTGTTCAGGAAGCAGAGGAACCACGCCCGCAGGCACTGACAAATTCAAATTTTACATTGCTGGGGTTCCAGGAGCAGGCTAAGAGTACCTGGATGGAACAAATTTATAGTTTTGAAGAGTTGTGACATTCTCTCTTTTAAAAAAAATTTTGTTTGGCTGTGCTGGATCTTAGTTGCAGCATACAGGATCTTTGGTCTTTGTTGCACCATGCTCTTAGCTGTGACATGTGGGATCTAAGTCCCTGACCAGAGATTGAACTGGGGCCCCCAGCATTGAGAGTGTGAAATCTTAGCCACTGTACCACCAGGCAAGTCCTGTGAAATTATCTTTTAATGTAGTATTTTGTTGATGGTAATGGACTGATTAAAAACATTGACTTTGGAGATGTCATCTGCTGACCCATCTCTGCCACTTACCAACTCAGTGAATTTGTGCAAATTAATCTAACTTCATTAAACCTGAGTTTTCTCATTTGTAATAGGGAAATCACCAGTCTTTTGTAGGATTTCCATTGTTGATTAAATGAAGTGATATATAAAATGCTCCATATGGTCAGTGTCTAGAACTCTCAAAGATATGGGATTAGCTGATCAGATAACATTTAAGTTGCATAAGAAAATTTAAAGTCAGGACTATCTTGCCTTATGGGAGGGTAAAAAAAATATTTCTCATGGAAAAAAAAAGATTTTCTTAGAAAGCATGTTTTCATGATACATGGGGTAAGACTTTGATTGATTTATATTTAATAAATGCTTATATAGTAACTAATGTGTGTCAGGAGCTATTCTACACATTAATCAATGTAGATCCCTTTAGTCCCTAAAATAATCCTGTGAGGCAGATACTATTATTATCCCCTGATACAGATGCGGAAACTGAGGCATGGTTAAATAATTTGTCTAAGGTCACATGAGTGAGTTAGGATATGAACCTAGGAAGTTTGACAAAGTCTGCCTCTTAATCATTGCCCACATGCTTTCATGTGGAAAATGTCCACAACATCAAACTGCATTTTAATTTTCTTAGAAATAAAGTGTTCCAGTGTTGCTTAGGAAACATAACTGTGGTGAGTCACTGAGGAGTTGTTGGTGTTTATATACTTCCCTCTAGGCTCTTGTCTGGTGAATGAATGAATACCGGTATTCACCTAATTTGTTAATTGATTTTGACTTTTATAAGTATATACAAAATATAGTTTTTAAAAATTAAGGTATGTCTGACTTAATCTCAGAAGAGTACCTACTGATGGGTATAGACATCATATGTAAAATAACAGATTGTGATGTGTTGGCAAATCTTAACTATCATGAAATTACTGAATTCCATATAATGTGCAAAATTTAAAAAGGAAAAAAAGAAAATAAAAAGAACCTTTTGAAAATCTTTGCTTAGAAGTGAAAAACTTAGTCATTGAGAAAGTGTAGAGAGGTTTTGAGCAAGTTAGTATGTGCAGTTCATAGGGAAATATTAATACCTGTGTATAGACCAGGTGCTTGTTATGATTAAGCACTGGTAACCATGGAGACAGCATGAAATTTATAAAATTAAAAACATACCAGGTAGAAAATGCAAGTAGCATAGGAGAGTGAATCATGCCCTAACTGGTCTTAGCTTGATTTCTCTCAAATATAAAGACTTAAAGAATTTCTATCTGGTCATTTTCTGAGTAAAATCACTCATTTTTCAGACTCTGAGTTTGTGCTTTGGATATCTCAACTTGTTCTTTGAAAATGTTTTTTATCTAAAGTTAATTTAGTCATGATAGAATGTGTGTAGGGTTAGAGTTTTTATAAGTAAGAAATAGCTTGAAAGCAGTAACTTTTAGATTGATCTTGGTAACTTAAATGAGTACCTGAACCTTTTATGTAGACATTTACTGTGAATTTTCAGTTGGCATACTGTAAGCGATTGGTCATGTTTAGTTTTTCAAATGTTTCTTTTGATAAATCATATAGATGGTCCAGGTAGAGAACTTTATGGTATAACATCAGTTTCTGTCATGGAATGATTTGTTCATCCATGAAATGGTGAGCTGGAGAGCAACAATAAAGTTTCTTTACTCTTGCCTGTAATGTTTTGATTGTTTATAAATCTATTCCCTGAGTCCTTTATGACAACAGGTTACTTGCCTGTAGATATTCTGAAAGTGGTATTGTTTGAATTTAAAATCATCATAAATAATTAAAAAATTATAACAAAAAGGTCTTACTTTCAGGAAGAATAATTTTACTCAAGGAGGTTGCCAGATTTTCTGTTCAAAGCAAAATTCTTAATTTTAAAAGTAGAATAGATTATATTTTGAAAAAAGATTGCAACTGGTTTAATTGAGAAAAAGGTCCGATACAATGCTCTTCACAGTTTCATTTGATTGTGATTTGGACCTACTTTAATTCATTTTTAGCTCCCATTTCTCAAGAGAGTCAAAATAAGTGACCTCTATCAGACAGTCAAAGTGAAGCATTGCCTTTGTGAACATGCCTATCAACACTAGGATGTATTAAAGCGAATGTGGTTGTGGTGCATAGGAGTAGGGACGTAATCCTTTTATATTCTCTGCTTTAGTAGGACCCTTCATAAGAATACTCATTATACCATTGGTCACCAGGTTTTTAGAGGGACCAAGAGAGACAACAGAGAGCCCAGAGATGAGGGACAAGAGTTGATTCAAGTGATCCGAAAGTTAGTCCTGGAAGAGGGTTCTCAAAATGTATTATGTGGCTCACTTGCTTCCCAAATGACGTGGGGAGTTTATTTAAAAATGTAAATTTCTTAAAGAAATTCTCTAGATAGTTCTTAGGTTCATGAGATCTTAGAACCTTTGTCATTGGGGAAAGTAAGTTATTGGGCCTGATTATTTGGAAAGAGGAAATATAGAGGAAACTGAATAATGATCTTTCACTTAATTAATAATAAATTTAATAAGACCCAATTTGAATTATCCATCCTGCTCTCATGTACCCTTTTCCGGTTGCTGATGAAGCAGGAAATACAAATATTTCTTGATATTTGTTCATGTATTAAATGGCATTTTTTTCTCATTATTTCTTATAAACTTACTTTTATCTCTCTAAAACTTATTTAAAAAAAATGTATAAAACATGCTGATGATTTTCATTGTTAGAACTGTAGAAACATCTCATTCCTCAGAGAAACAAAACCTTTTCTATCAGTAAAAGGAACTCATTAGCAAAATGGATAGTATTAGCAGCTTTAAAACATAATGCAGTTGTGACTTTCACATAGTACTTCTTACAATAATCTGTTAAAGGTTAGGACAAAGTATTAAATGCAACTCACTGAAGATGATCAGAACGGTATGTGGTTGGTTCCTAACATGTAGCTTTCTGGTAATTCAACATTAACCAAGGATTGACTTTTTAAAGCCTTGGACCTATCTTCTTTAAACGTTTCTTCTCTCAGTAGGTATTTGGAAGGGAACTGGATAACCTGGAGTGCTGGTATTCTAAATTTCTGGCTGAAGGCCTAGTCATATGTTTTGGAACTCTTACCAGGATGTAGCAAGATAGTTATCCTGTTATGAAAATTGAGTAGCTCTAACAAAGACTGTGAAGAAAGCTGAGTGCTGAAGAATTGATGCTTTTGGACTATGGTGTTGGAGAAGAGTCTTGAGAGTCCCTTGGACTGCAAGGAGATCCAACCAGTCAATTCTAAAGGAGATCAGTCCTGGGTGTTCATTGGACTGATGCTAAAGGACTAATGCTAAAGGACTGATGCTAAAGCTGAAACTCCAGTACTTTGGCCACCTTATACAAAGAGTTGACTCATTGGAAAAGACTCTGATGCTTGGAGGGATTGGGGGCAGGAGGAGAAGGGGACGACAGAGGATGAGATGGCTGGATGGCATCACTGACTCGATGGACATGGGTTTGGGTGAACTCCGGGAGTTGGTGATAGACAGGGAGGCCTGGCGTGCTGCAATTCATGGGGTCACAAAGAGTCGGACACGACTGAGCAACTGAAGTGAACTGAACAAGTGTTCTCTCCCAGGTATAGCTGGATAAAGTGGGGCTTGGGCCCAGGTCTTAACCTCTTTCAGTTATAGCTCACTGATTTTTCATACTGTTCCTAGTATTGTAATATACTTTTAGTAACAGTTTTTTTATTATTTAGTTGCTAAGTGGAGTCTGACTCTTGTGACCCCATGGACTGAAGTCTGCCAGGCAACTCTGTCCATGGGATTTTCCAGGCAAGAACACTGGAGTGGGTTGCCATCTCCTTCTCCAGGGGATCTTCCCCACCCAGCAATCAAACCCAGGTCTCCTGCATTGCAGGCAGATTCTTTACCTCTGAGCATTACATAAATATTTGTTGAGTAAATGAATAATTTGTCGACTTAAAAAAATGCACTATGTGAGAATTGTGAGTTAAGAGTTATTTGGAGCAAAATTATGACTATAGCCTGGGATGTGGCCTTTCAGAACTGCTCCATAGAAGTGGAGGAGGGGACATCAATATATATGTGATTCTGGTGAAGAGGGATAGAAGTAACCAATCACACATTTGGAAGAAGGTGGTTGCTAGTTATGAAGATCAGGTGTCTCTTTTAATGATTTTAGTGCTTTTCTGGATATGAGAAGATGCAAGAAATTGGGCTCATAAAATCTTTTATCTGAAGGCCTGTTCTGCCAGTTTTCCCAGATCACAGAATGCCTCATACCTGATTTCCACCCTAAACTCCTTTCGGGGCATGTTGGAGGTCAGCAACTGCAGTGGCTAGTGACTTCATCCTTGTAGAGGCAGATGATGAGTGACAATTTTTAGTTGACAAAATAAGGCTAAAGTTTTAGTCAGCATAAAGCTCAGTTTGAATCAATATATGTGACATAGCCATGGAAACAGTGAATATAATCTTGGGCTTCAAGAATAGATGTGTAGTATCTAGAATGGAGAGGGTAAGTATTACTTTGCTCTTTCCAATTTGGGGCATGTCTAGCAATATAGTATTCTTTTATAGGTCCCACAGGTGGCTCAATGGTAAATAATCTGACTGCCAATGCAGCTGATGCAGCAGATTCAATCCCTGGGTTGGAAAGATTCCCCTGGAGTAGAACATGGCAATCCACTCCATTATTCTTACCTGGAAAATTCCATGGACAGAGGAACCTGGTGGGCTACAGTCCAGGTGTCACAAAGAGTTGGACACGACTGAGAAACTGAGCATTTTCACACTTTCAGAGAAACATTAATAAACTGGATATTAACTAATAGTGTGATATGATAAGACTACAATTTTTAATTGAAAAATGTAGTTGAAAAATAATGGAATGTAAATAAAAAGATTCATTGAGACTAACTAGTATTTTTGATAGCTATCCCTTAGGAGAGGTCCTAGAGGGAAGGAGTTGGAGTTGTTCTGGATGCCTGTGGGTGACAGGGAGAGAGAGGCATGTATTAGCTCATTAGCTTTTCATGTATGGAAAGCTTTCTCATGTTTTAAGAGAGAAGTGGCTGCGTTGGTGAGCAGTGAACGCTTGATCAGTCAGTAGGTTGGCTTAATGAACACTTTGCATGGTGTTACAGAAAGAATCCATGCTTCAAAAGGATGATCAGCTTCGATGTCCTTGAAGGTTCCATATGAACCTGACATTCTCTTGTTCTCTTATCTCCTCCTACCACCCCCAAGTCTTATGCTAGTTGTCTAGTGCTCAATACAAGAGTTTGTTTAAGAAATCTCCAAGACCCTGCTATTTATCTTTTCAAAGGCTTTATTTTTAGTATTTCTTTATTTAAAGTTGGGAGCAAACTGGACTTCTATTTCTGAAGAGAAAACTTTGTTAATGATTTCTCAATATTTGTAAATACATAAGAATATGATATATTATTTATTACTTATATTTTATCACCAGTAAGTGTTAGTTCAGTCAGTTCAGTCGCTCAGTCGTGTCCGACTCTTTGCGACCCCATGAATTGCAGCATGCCAGGCCTCCCTGTCCATCACCAACTCCCGGAGTTCACCCAGACTCACGTCCATCGAGTCAGTGATGCCATCCAGCCATCTCATCCTCTGTCGTCCCCTTCTCCTCCTGCCTCCAATCCCTCCCAGCATCAGAGTCTTTTCCAATGAGTCAACTCTTTGTATAAGGTGGCCAAAGTACTGGAGTTTCAGCTTTAGCATCATTCCTTCCAAAGAAATCCCAGGGCTGATCTCCTTCAGAATGGACTGGCTGGATCTCCTTGCAGTCCAAGGGACTCTCAAGAGTCTTCTCCAACACCACAGTTCAAAAGCATCAATTCTTGGGCACTCAGCCTTCTTCACAGTCCAATTCTCACATCCATACATGACCACAGGAAAAACCATAGCCTTGACGAGATGGACCTTTGTTGGCAAAGTAATGTCTCTGCTTTTGAATATGCTACCTAGGTTGGTCATAACTTTCCTTCCAAGGAGTAAGCGTCTTTTAATTTCATGGCTGCAGTCACCATCTGCAGTGATTTTGGAGCCCCCCAAAATAAAGTCTGACACTGTTTCCACTGTTACCCCATCTATTTCCCATGAAGTGATGGGACTGGATGCCATGATCTTAGTTTTCTGAATGTTGAGCTTTAAGCCAACTTTTTCACTCTCCTCTTTCACTTTCATCAAGAGGCTTTTGAGTTCCTCTTCACTTTCTGCCATAAGGGTGGTGTCATCTGCATATCTGAGGTTATTGATATTTCTCCCAGAAATCTTGATTCCAGCTTGTGTTTCTTCCAGTCTAGCGTTTCTCATGATGTCCTCTGCATAGAAGTTAAATAAGCAGGGTGACAATATACAGCCTTGACGTACTCCTTTTCCTATTTGGAACCAATCTGTTGTTCCATGTCCAGTTCTAACTGTTGCTTCCTGACCTGCATACAGGTTTCTCAAGAGGCAGGTCAGGTGGTCTGGTATTCCCATCTCTTTCAGAATTTTCCACAGTTGATTGTGATCCACACAGTCAAAGGCTTTGGCATAGTCAATAAAGCAGAAATAGATGTTTTTCTGGAACTCTTTTGCTTTTTTGATGATCCAGCAGATGTTGGCAATTTGATCTCTGGTTCCTCTGCCTTTTCTAAAACCAGCTTGAACATCTGGAAGTTCATGGTTCACATATTGCTGAAGCCTGGCTTGGAGAATTTTGAGCATTACTTTACTAGCCTGTGAGATGAGTGCAATTGTGCGGTAGTTTGAGCATTCTTTGGCATTGCCTTTCTTTGGGATTGGAATGAAAACTGACCTTTTCCAGTCCTGTGGCCACTGCTGTGTTTTCCAAATTTGCTAGCATATTGAGGGCAGCACTTTCACAGCATCATCTTTCAGGATTTGAAATAGCTCAACTGGAATTCCATCACCTCCACTAGCTTTGTTCGACTGATACTATTTCATACGTAATGCTAAAGTGAACAGATGAATGGAAGATTCTGTATATTTTATGTAGACCAGCAAAAGTTTATAATCTGAAGATTAGGATAAAAGCTTAATCAAGCTTTTTTGAATGTGATATGTCTTAAAAATAGATTTACTGTGGAATACCTACAAACTGCTTCCTGCCATTAGTCAGATGTTCTCAACAGATTTGTGACTAACAAGTCATTTTACTGTACATTTGTATTTTGCTGGATGATTAAATCTTGGACCAAAGTAAGTTTTCATATTTCTTTTTATTCTAAATTTCAAATTGTGCTTTCCTGGGAAATTAACTGTTTTGATTTAGTTTCTGAGTGAGTAAATCCCTTAAACACTGGATATCAAAGTACAGTTAACCCTTGAGCAATATGGGTTTGAACTGTGGGGGTCCACTTGAATTCGTCTCGATAAATATATTGGAAAATTTTGTGGAGATTTTCAACAATCTGATGAAACTCAGAGGAACTGTATGGCCCAGAAATATAGAAAAAATTAAGAGAAAAATGTAATGAATGCATAGAATACATGTAGATACAAGTCTCTTTTATCATTTAATACCATAAAATATACACAAATCTATTATAAAGATTTAAAATTTATAAAAAATTACACATACACTTACAGACCATATATGGCACCATTTGCAGTGGAGAGAAATGTAAACAAATGTAAAGATGCAGTTTTCTAGGCTTTAGCAGTACATGAACTGAGAACTTCCAGATGTACAAAACAGGGTTTAGAAAAGGCAAAGGAGCCAGAGGTGAAATTACCAACATTTGTTGGATCATGGAGAAAGCAAAGGAATTCCAGAAAAACATCTATTTCTGTTTCATTGACTATTCAAAAGCCTTTGACTCTGTGGATCACAACTAACTGTGGAAAATTCTTATAAAGATACGGGAGTACCAGACCGCCTTACCTGTCTCTCCAAACCTATATATGAGTTAGGAAGCAACAATTAGTACCATATATGGAACAACTGACTAGTTCAAAACTGGGAAAGGAGTACAACAAGGCTGTATATTGGCACCCTGCTTATTTAAGTTCTGTGCAGAGTACATCCTGTGAAATACAGGGCTGGATGAATCACAAGCTGGAATCAAGATTGCTGGGAGAAATATCAACAACTGGATGTGGATATGAGGATGATACCACTCTAATGGTGAAAGCAAAGAGGAACTAGAAAGCCTCTTGATGAGGGTGAAAGAGTGAAAAAGTTGTCCTGAAACTCAACATTCAGAAAACTAGGATTATGGCATCCAGTCCCACCACTTCATGGCAAATAGAAGGGGAAAAAGTGGGAGCAGTGACAGATTTTCTTTTCTTGGGCTGCAAAATCACTGTGGATGGTGATTGCAGCCACGAAATTAAAAGATGCTTGCTCCTTGGAAAGAAATTCATAACAAACTTGACAGCATATTAAAAAGCAGACACATCACTATGCTGACAAAGGCCCCTACAGCCAAAGCTATGATTTTTCCAGTAGTCATGTACAGATGTGAGAGTTGGATCATAAAGAAGGCTGATAGCCGAAGAACTGATGCTTTCCAATTGTGGTGGTAGAGAAGACTCTTGAGAGTCCCTTGGACTGAAAGGAGATCAAACCAGTCAATCCTAAAGGAAATCAATCCTGAATATTCATTGGAAGGACTGATGCTGAAGCTTCAACACTTTGGCCGCCTGATGTGAAGAGCCAACTCTTTGGAAAAGATCCTGATGCTGGGAAAGATTGAGGGCAGGAAGAGAAGGGGGCGACAGAGAATGAGATGGTTAGAGAGCATCACCAACTCAATGAACGTAAATGTGAGCAAATTCCAGGAGATAGTGAAGGACAGGGAAGCCTGGCATGCTGCAGTCCGTGAGGCTACAAAGAGTCAGATTCGTCTAACAACTGAGCAACAACAAAGTGGAGTGAAAGTCGCTCAGCTGTGTCTGACTCTTGCGATGCCATGGACTAAACAGTCCATGCAGTTTTCCAGGTCAGAATACTGGAGTGGGTAGCCTTACCCTTCTCGGGATCTTCCCAACTCAGGGGTCAAACCCAGGCCTCCCACATTGCAAGTGAATTCTTTACCAGCTGAGCCACAGGGGAAGCCCAAGCAACAAAAGGGACTTCCTTGATAATCCAGTGATTAAGAATCTGTGCTTCTACTGCAGGGGCATGAGTTTGATCCCTGGGTGGGGAACTAAGATCCCACATGCCACATGGTATGTAGTACACTATTCCTAATGTAATAATTTCATAGCTACCTCCTGTTGCTATTGTGGTGAACTTGTTTTGCAGTAAGAACTCTGTGAGATATTTTTGTGTTTTTTTAAAGTTATAATGTTTCTGGTAATATATTATGAATATGACTGTAATACTGTATGCCATGAAAATTTTATAACAATTCATTCATTACCATATAGACTAGCTACTCTGGCTACTATAAAGTAATCGTATTGCTGCTGCTTCATTATGAATGCTTGAATCACTATACCTGTAAATAGGAATTTCTTTTTCATATTATCTTTTTGTTTTTGATTTGTAGTGTTAGTATTCTGTAAACAGCTACAGTATCTTGTATCATATAATGCAGTATTAATGTAGATTGTTGTTCAGTCACTATGTTGTGTCCAACTCTGTGACCTATCACTGCAGCACACCAGGCTTCCTTGTCCTTCACCGTCTCCTGGAGTTTGCTCAAACTCATGTTGATTGAGTCAGTGATGCCACTGAACCATCTCATCCTCTGTCGCCCTCTTCTCCTCCTGCCCTCAATCTGGTACTGACAGACAATTCATTTTATAGACAGATGATGTAGACTTATGACATCTATAAATACAGTATTGTAAATCTATTTTCCTTTTGGTTTTCTTACTATTTTCTTTTCTCTTTTTATTTTAAGAATACAGTGTATAAAACATATACAAAATATGTGTTAATTGACTGTTCATGTTGTTGGTAGGGCTTCTATTCAACAATAGGCTGTTTTAGTTAAGATATTGGAGAGTCAGAAAGTTTTGACTGCATGGGAGTTGGTGCCCTTACCCCCATGTCATTTAAGGGTCAACTGTGTATTTGACTTTTGAGCATGTGAGTACCAAAATATGTGTAATGTGCTGATCTGGAAACATGCTGACCCTGCTTGTTAAACTATCTAGGTGCTTGAAGCAAAGCCTGAAAGAAAACCTAGGTTAAAATTTTGATGTCTTCTCGAAGCAATTCCTTAGTATCAGTTTTCTTAGGTCATATATTTTCTCCCTGGATTGCCAGAGAGTTTGGGAAAAAAATGTTCAAATTCTTTTTATAATTAACTTCCTCTGGAAAGTAAGAAATACAAATGTTATAACATTTATCACATGGTTTAACACTAGTGCCTTACACCGCCCACTTGTCAAATAGTCATGGGTTCTAATGAGTCTCCCAGCTATTCTAGAAAGAGTGGGAGTCAAACATCCTGCCCATATTTATTAGTTCACTTTCAACATATAATAGTTTTTTTGTGGTGCCTGTCTTTCTTGTTTAGTAGACAAGCATATTGTGCTATCTAGTTTTGGTTCACATAACTTTCAAAGATTCTTGCAAAAAAACACCATGGGTTAAATATAATACTAACCACTCAAATGATTACAAAATGAATTTCATGATTTAATAAGCACAGCCAATAATGTGCCTCATCTATTTGGATCTTTTTATCTTTGTGTAGCATTTTCTTTCTAGATTATGTCAACCAGAATTGAATTAAGAGCCAGACTTTTGAATCATAGCATCAGTAAATGTTAAGCTAAGTTTGAAGGAGATGGTGTATATTTGATTGCATTGATCTTTATTTTGAAGTTATTAATAATATTTTAGTGTGAGGAAAGATTTTTGGATCACTAATTAATAAACTGGTATTACATAAAATTTTAATTCCATTTTATTTATTTTTAATAATATTTCTGTTATTGTATGTTTTGTACCTACTAGCACAGTAAATGATATAATTTATGTTATATATGTGAAGATTTAAAACATTTTTATTCGTAGAAGTACATAGTTCCGTTGACTCTTGAACAACACGGGTTTGAATTGTTCAAGTCCACTTATAAGCAGATTTCTTTCAACAAATATACAGTTGACTTTCCACATATGCTGGTTCTGAATCTGCTGGTTCAGCACCCTTGGATACAGAGGGTCCACTATGAGAGTTAAGCATACTCAGATATTTGTGTCTATGGTGGGTCCTTGAACCAATTCCCTGTGAATGCTGAGGGATAACTGTAGAAAAATCTGGAGATACTAGTCTAGGTTTAATTCACTAGGAGTAAAAGAAAAAGGCATATCATTTTATTTTCCCCCTAAAACATAAAAGAATGAATCTTTGTCCACATGTGCATCTTCCTATCCCCAACAGGAACAGATTTTTGTCATTCAGTTATTGGAAACCATTGTCAAATTATTTTATTTGTCCTTGTCAGAAATTTCTACTTAAGGAAACAGAAGATGCGTTTTCTGTAGGCAAGCTTTCTTTTCTGTGTGACAACTTATATCTATACATAATAGTTACATCTTTTAAAAAGAATGGCACATCAGCATTTGCTGTTGTACTCTTATCTATTTAATTTTCTGTGTGTCCATATGGTTTAGAAGAGAAACTTAGTTTGTATTAACTAAGACAAATGAGACTACAGTTAAGCAGACCAACTGATTTTATTTCTATTCTTCAAAATAGTGGTACTAAAACAACAACAAAACTAAAAAAAAAATGAACAAACTGAAAAACAAAGAAGTCAAAACTTAGGATCTTTTCATATTCTTTGGATTGAAAAGTGAATAGAATAAAAGAATCAGTTGATTCCATGGCAACCTTTCATTCCTTTCCAAAGAAGATTTTAAGAGATTGAAAACATAAAAAATAGATGCTGTTCTAATAATTCTTTTGTATTTTGATCAGAAAAGGCCTGAATCTTTGTAAATCCAACAAAAGTACATTTGTCCCATCTTTGGGAACATAGAGATCTATTGTGGACAAATCATTTTTATTCTCCTTTTCTTCTTATGCTTTCAATTAGAATTTCATCTAGAGTATTTCTTCTCTTATAATTGAGTAACAAAATTATCCAATAATTTTTGCCAAACATTCAGGATTGTTCAGGAGAAAGGGTAGAAATAAGGTAACCTATAATACTAATAATTTGGTTCCTGAATTTTTTTGCAATTAAATGGGAACTGGAGTCAGTCAGTGATGAATTAAAGTTTAGATCTTTTCTCTGCCTCAATTAATAGGTTGACATCTATAACAGAAGATCAAGACTGACACCAAGATCTATGAAGTCAGCAAAATTACTGTATACTAGTGTATTTGCCTTTCATAATTATTGACTTGAGTCTTAGATTAGGCTGGATGGAAATAGATTCTGAGATGAAGAGGCTATTTGACAAGTGGTCTCCAGAGTGCATATGTAAGGAAGTGAGAAAAGGATCAGCAAGAGGGAGACACTGACCCTCAATGCAACTGAGCATCAGTAGAGACTCTAGGGAGCTCTGGAGCTGGGATGTCCTTTCAGAGATACTCTGTATTGAAGCAAGGGGTTCTTTGTTTCACAGTCAAGCTCATTGACTATGGGCTCTCCCCTGAGAGGGAGCTTAACTTTAAGTGAGGTAGTTCTTTGTGGCCAAGGGCATTTCTCTGTGAGGGACCCAAATGTGAACTGTCAAGAGATTGTATTCCCAACAGCTGAGAGAAGAATGCTTTACCCTTGAGGAAGGAATCTGGGTGAAGCATCCAGTACCAGCTATACTCCATAAGGTAGCACAGAATTCTGCACTCAGCTGTACAGGATACAGAATAGCAGCTTGGCTGAGAAGGTAAGTTCTTGTGGATCATGGCTTTTGTTACTGGCAAGATTAATTAGAACTGTGCTTGCTATGGATCATTGAGGCAAGCAGAGAGTATTCACATTTTACCCCCTTCATCATCCATCACACTCAAAAACCAAAGCTTAGATACTGTGTGTGAGAGTTGAACCTTAGATTTCTTAATCAAGAGATTCTCTAAATTGGACAGAGTTTATATTGATGCCAGCTGACAGAACAGAATTAAGCCTTAACATTAGGAACTCCTAAGTTTTGAGTCACTTTTGAATGGGCTCTAATTTTTTTTTGTTAGATCACTGGTTTTACTTTAATCATTGAGAAAGTGGTAATGTTTCTTTTGATTGAATTTGATTTCACTTATCATATTTGTTTAGATTCAGATAACATTAAGCGTGTTAGAGCCATGTAATTCTCTACCTTCTGTTAACCAGGCAGTTTTTAGTGACTGTGAAAAGGAAGCAGATGATCAATTTTCAGACAGTTATCTGTCACTGAGATAACCCTGAAACAATAAAGATTGATTTTTATGTTAATAAAACTAGAGAGATCTCTTGACAAACTCAAACCTGGGTTTTCTGGAAAATATAAACTCATATATTTTTATATTTATAGGACTTGGCTTTAATGATACCAGGGTCCCTGTCAGACCTTAATAGTATAAAATTAAAATTGCCTAGTTTATGTATTTCCAAGCACTTAAGTTGGGATGTAGAGCTAAGCAGCTTAGTTCATTGTTAGTTAATTTAGATCTTTATATACACATGCTACAGTCAAACCAGTTGTGCAACAAAATGATTTGAATTTTTAAGTGTTTTTCAACATAGACTTACTGATGTATTGTTGTTGTTCAGTTGCACAGTCCTGCCATACTCTTTGTGACCCCATGGACTGCAGCACGCCAGGCTTCCCTGACCTTCATCTCCCAGAGCTTGCTCAAATTCATGTCCATTGAGTTGGTGATGTCATCCAACCATCTTGTTCTCTGTCGTCCCCTTCTTCTCCTGCCTTCAGTCTTTCTCAACATCAGGGTCTTTTCCAGTGAGTCAACTCTTCACATCAGGTGGCCAAAGATTTGGAGCTTCAGCTTCAGCATCAGTCCTTCCAGTGATTATTCAGAACTGATTTCCCTCAGCATAGACTGGTTTGATCTCCTTGCAGTCCAAGAGACTCTCAAGAGTCTTCTCTGACACCACAATTCAAAAGCATCAATTCTTCCATGCTCAACCTTCTTAATGGCCCATCTCACATCTATATGTGACTACTGGAAAAACCATAGTTTGATTATACTGACCTTTGTTGGCAACGTGATATCTCTGTTTTTTAATATACTATCTAGGTTTATCATAGCTTTTCTTTTAAGTAGCAGGTGTCTTTTAATTTTATGGCTGCAGTCACTGTACAGTGATTTTGGAGTCCAAGAAAATAAAGTTTTCCTACGCTTTTGATGTAGACACCTAGATAAATATGAAATAGAATTTTTTCTCTGGAGGTAGGTTATGTGAAAAATTGACAGATTTACTTTGGGCGATGATCCATTGGTCTTCAAATGTAGCCTGTGATAGGGATTGTGGTACATGTAGACCTACTGGCACCCATTTTTTCCACTGTTGGACAAAAGAAAAGACAAGATGAAATGATGGAGAAATGGATAGAGTGAGAGGAAGGAAGGAAGGAGGAAAGGAGACCTAACTAGAATTTTTTTTAAAGCCTCATCTTATTAGACATCAGTCGG
Source organism: Bos indicus (assembly GCF_029378745.1). Classification (NCBI taxonomy): domain Eukaryota; kingdom Metazoa; phylum Chordata; class Mammalia; order Artiodactyla; family Bovidae; genus Bos; species Bos indicus. The sequence continues at coordinate 55,612,751 of NC_091763.1, read as the reverse complement.
AGGTACTTAAATAACATCAAATGAGTGCAGGTAATATATTAGTATTTTCATTGCTACTGGTAGGAATTAGCCTCATGACACAGATATGGGGAGTTCCTTTGTTTATCACACTTTGAGAAACTGCAAAAGCCATCATGACTTCTGTTTCCTTTGAATCCTACTTGTGAAAACACCTCACTTTGTTGAGAGAGCCTTGTAGGGAACAGTTCTCTTGTATTAGAATGTTGGTACACATTTCGAATACTTTTAGTAGTAGAAATAGCATTGCTTGCTTTGGAGCTATTCTGTGGTAAGTGGAGTCTCTTAATTTGTTTTTCTTCGGAGAAGGTATAATTGACTTAAAATATTTATATTAGTTTCAAGTCTACAACATAGTGATTCAGTATTTTTTTTGTATTATAAAATGATCACCATGATAAAATAGTTACCATCTGTCACCATACAAAGTTGTTACAGTATTATTGACTATATTCCCCATACTGTACATTACATCCCTGTGACTTGATAACTGGAAGTTTGTACCTTTCTTAATCTCCCTCACCTATTTCACTCATCCCATCATTTCTCTCCCCTGTGGCAATGACTAATTTTTTCTATGTCTGTTTCTGTTTTGTTTGTTTTAGACTCTGAAATCATATAGTATTTGTCTTTCTCTGTCTGAGTTATTTCACTTAGCATAATACCCTCTAGGTACATCTGTATTGTTGCAAGTGGTTTCATTATTTTTTATAGCTGAAAAATACTCAGTTGCATACCACATCTTCTTTATCCATTCATCTGTCAATGGACACTTAGGTCTCAGCATGGCTGTCTCCATTGTCTGGTGGGTCTTGAGGTTGGTACTGGCCCACTGGTGGGCAGATAAGCCCTTAGCACTAATAAGCTAGGAGGAGGACTCCAAAATGGTACATGCCATAGCCGTGTCCTTCCGGTAGATCAAGCTCCCCAAATTGGCTGCTACCAGTGTCTGTGTCCTCAGGAGGAGTCCCAGTTGCTTCCACCCCTTTAGGAGGTTTTCCAAGACTAGCAAGTGGTCTAACCTAGGCTCCTTTCAAATTATAGTCTCTGTGCTAGAACTTGAAGCATGTGAGATTTTTGAGTGCCTGAAAGCTCTCATTTCCAACAGCCCTCTATGGCTGTCCTGTGTAAGCTCTGCTAACCTTCAAAGCTTGATGTTTTGGGAGTTCTTCATTCTGGAGCAGGATCCCCATGCTGAGGAGCCTGATCTGGAGCTTGGGTCTTGCTTCTTAGGGAGAACTTTCACAATTGTGGTTATCTTCCCATTTGTGGGTTGCCTACCTGGGACTGTGGGTCTTGATTACATCATATCTCTGCCCCTCCTACCCACCTGGTTGTGGTTTGTTTTTATCTTTAGTTGTGGAAAATCTTCTCTGGTAGTCATCAGCTGGTTCTCATAGATAGTTGTTCTGTAAATAGTTGTAATTTTGGTGTGCCTGTGGGAGAAGGTGCACTCAGGCCTTCCTTCTCTGTCATCTTGGCTATTCCCCAGGACTCGGATTTTTTTTTTTTTTTTGTATGCTCAAGGAAATATGTAGGACAATTAAAAATATGTTTTTAAAAGCAATAGAAATAACACTATCACTAAAATATCTGGTAGAATTTATTACCAGAATTTGTTTCTTTCCTATGTTGTGGAGACAGCAGTATTTTCACCCTTGAGACATTTATGAGATCTGTTATTTTCCTTTGGATTTCTTTTTTGTTAATTATTATTTTGTCCAGTGTTGAAGCTGGTCAACATTTATATTACTTGAATATATATGCACCATATGCTAAAATGTGTAAAGATTTATGATACACACATTGTCATTTTTATATATGACCGCCTTAGATTTTTATTTTCCATTTTATTTGACTCTTTGGCCTCATTTCATCCTGACCATTGCCCAGCATACAAGACGTAAGCAACAATTCACATGCATTGTAAACCCTCATAAACTACTCAGTAAGTTTCAGGGTGAGTCATCTTTATCAGTTGAAACTTCAGGCACTTTATTCTCCCTCTGGGCAACTGTAGAAGTACAGTGGGATGAATAAACATGCTATTTTGTGTGAAAAAGCAGGAATCACTAGGTCTTAGCCTCCTGTCTTCTGATGTCATAACTCTAGTTTATATTTTTGCACGTACTGAATATGTGAAAATTCTATCACCATCTATCTTCATTTTGGAGTGTGATCAGAGATTTTGATACTCCTGGATGTGGGGATTGGACTTGGGATGGCTGGTCATGAGAAATAGTTTTGGTTCCCAATTCCAAGTAAGTCACCCTTATATAATGAGAATCTGTTGTTCTATCCGGGGAGACATGGATAGTTTATCCTGGGAGACATATCATTTACCAAATAATGATAAAATTACTTCAGATAACACTGACTTTCATAGTCTCTCTGATCTGTTTATATTCTAACCATTTTCACTAGATTTCATTATAATAAATGGAGAAATGTCACTATAACTATTTTGTACAATTTTATGATTAATGTGTGTATCTAATTAAAATGACTTTATTAGACATTTTTCCACTTGATAAATTATTTTATTTTTCTTAAAGAAAAATACCTTTAAGCCTCCCTATAAAGAATATTGAGATTATTCAGAATCAAAGAACTAGATTTATAGCTTATGCTGCTGTGTTGAAGAGAATATGTTTAATGAGCTAGAAAGTCTGTGATCAATTTCAGTAACTGAATTTCCTTTTTTCTTATTTAATTCTTAGGGGCAGCAGTAGAAACTTGACTTTAGAAGGGAATAAAGAGCCATTTCCAGAAAGATGCTTGAGATTTAGAAATTGTTTGTATAGGTATTGTATATTAAACAGGTTAAACAAATATGTTCTTATTCAAATCTGAGAGTTTATATTCATAAATAATATTGCTTTTTTTACATTGGGCCTTGCATTTGGAAAAATAATGCTTATATAAACACATTTGTCAAAAAAGGCACTTCTCTTCACAAAGATCAATATTTGTAACTGAGGCAGTGAGGCTTTTAAAGTCCTTTAGAAGAGCAGTAGAAACTGCCTGATGCACATACCCTTAACTGTGACTCTCAAGATAACATCCTACAGTTATGGGAAATGCAAGGTTTTCGGGTAGAACTAACAGACTTATACACTTCTCCAAGCATACTGAGCTCTGACTGTGCCTCAAGGTGGGGCTAGATGGAGTGTGATGACAGGGCCCCTGAAAAAGTGAAAAAAGTGAAAGCAGAGTCGCTCTGTCTTGTCTGACTCTGCGACCCCATGGACTGTAGCCTATGAAGTTCCTCGCTCCATGGGATTTTCCTGGCAAGAGTACTGGAGTGGGTTGCCGTTTCCTTCTCCAGGGCATCTTTCTGACCCAGGGGTTGAATCCGGGTCTCCAGCATTGCAAGCAGACGATTTTACCATCTGAGCCACCAGAGAAGCTCCCTCACGCGGCCCCAGATGGCACTATAAAACGGCTCTACAAAACCAAAACACTTCTTGTAATTTTATTGCAGATCACTATATTGTCCTCCACCTTCATCTTTTTGTGACCTCACTTTCCCTCTTGTACTTTGAGGAACTAGCAGCTAGCAGATTGCTGTTCTACTTCTGATACCTTCAGGGGTCCACTATTCATCTTGCCTCCCATCACCTCCTGTGCATAATTCATGGAAACTATTTGTTCTGCTGTGTTCCGGCCACACTACACTGGAGAAACACTCACTGTAAGTAATACATGATCCACTGAATGTGCCTGCTTGTTTCTTCAGATTCGTTTGAGGCATCTTGTCTGTCAACCCTTCTTTGATCTCTCTGGGTTGGGGCTGATTAGTCCTGCCTTGAATCCCTGGGGCATATTGTACCTGTTTCTTTCATACCCAAAACCCTGTATTATTGCTTATCTTGTTCTTAACCCCTGCTCCAGACTGCAGGTTCTTCTAGGATGGAAAGTATGTCTTAATCATTTTTAATACTGTCATGCCTAGTGCTATGTGAGACCAGTTCAGAAAGGATAAATGCATACATTTATGCTTTCTCTTATCCTGAATAAATTATTTAAAAAAGGAAAGTGATGCTCAGGAAGCTAGGTACATTCAGTTCATCACCAAGTTCTGCCTATTATTCCATTCAGACATGTCTTATTTCCTAGTTTTCCATCTTGTTCTCTCTACCCAATTTCAGGTTTTTATCCTCTCTCTGTTGCATATTAAAAAGATTTCCTTACTGTACTGTATACTTAAAATTGTTAGTAAATTTATGTTATTTGTTTTTTATAGTAATAATAATAATGACTGTCTCCTAATGGACTCTCTTCCCTCCAGTCTTAACTGACATTCATCCTTCAAATAGCTGGCATAATTGTTTATTAATGTATGAATCTGAAAATATTCCTCCATAATTTATAGGATAAATTCTAAGAGCCTAGGATGTTACACAAGACCTTTTGTGGTCTGGCCCATAATTCTCTAATTTCATCTCTTGTTATTTTCTGCTTCAGTTATACTGTACCCATACTGTGCAGTTTATCAGCCTGAACCTTGCTCTCAGTTTTCCTTTGCAAAAAAATGCTCCTCTTCAGTCCACTTTTCTAGTAAACTCCTACTCATATGCAGTATACTGTAGAGGTTAAGAGAAAATAGGTTCATACCCTGGTTCTGCCACATATTTATAAATGATGTAAGTTGCTCACTTCAATTTTTCTCAACTGTAAATCAGGGCTAATAATAGTATATGCCTATGGTAAAGAATCTGCCTGCAATGTTGGAGACCTGGGTTCGGTGCTTGGGTCGGGAAGATCCCCTGGAGAAGGGAATGGCAACCCACTCTAGTACTCTTGCCTGGGAAATCCCATGGACAGAGGAGCCTGGAGGGCTACAGTCCATGGGATCACAGAGTTGGACATGACTGAGCAACTCACACCTTGACAGTAAATACACAAATGTAAGCTATTATTGCTTTTTTTTAATTTTAATTTTTTAAGACTTAATAAAGAATTCTATTCCTCCAGGAAATCTTCCAGGATTTCCCAGGATGGATTAGGTTTCTTTCCTGTGTGCTCCATAACTTACTCAGCAATTCTCTATTTTTGGACTCATCACATTTTGTTGAAGTGGTTTCTTTATATAACTGCCTCCTCATCAGACCAGAACTACTTGAAGGAAGAAATCATGTTTTATTTAGTTTTCTATCTTCAGCACAACACTTGCTCAATAAATGTTTGATGAAAGAATGAGTTGTATCATGGGAAGAATTCATGCTTTGGAGTGAGATGTGTTCAAATCTAATACTTACTATCTCTACATCTGTAGAGAAGTACTTAGTTTCTTTAACTGTTTCTATCTATACAAGGATTATACCACCCCCTCCTTTTTTTTCTTTTCTTTTTTTTTAGAATTAGTGACAGTATGTAGAGTCTACTGCATTGCCTGAAATAACGTTGTTATCATTAATATTACCTTGAAAATATATAATAATTTTATCTCAGAGTTAGTAAGCTGATGCATTTTTCCCCTGCAGAATCATCTAATTCTAAAGAACATATACATTAGTGCTTGCGTTTTTCTAAAGATCATCTCTTATTTAATTTCCCAGAGGTATCCATGGCTGTGCTTAACACTCTGTGGACACTTAGCATTTTTTCCTTGCAGTTTTACCAACCTCTTTATGTTTGCTTTGTCTGTGCAAATAGATTGTAAGCCTTTTGAGGACAATCATATATATTATTTAGTTTTATTCCTATCTTTCCCATCCATTGTTCTTATTCCCTCTTCCTAATAGAGATCTCTATATAAATAACAAGTCAATAAATGTTGATCTGTAGTGAAGAATGGAGGACTAAGAGTAGTCAGTGGCAACTGGAATATTTTGACTCTGGGAAGGTCCATGTCATTTGAAGTAGAATCTCAGCCAACAGTTAATGGAAAGATTGCACTCGATGTGAAGTGGAACATAAAAAAAGTATAAGATATGAGGCCTTCTCTGCAGGAGTTGGCAGTCTATTTGGCAAGATAAAGCATGCCCAAACTGAACTGTGAGGGAGTAGCACTGGACAGAATATGATTAGGTCTACACAGTGTTCAGAGGAAGGAAAATTAGGAATTCATGCAGGTGAGGCTGAAGTCAAGAGATTGCTGGGAGATTCAAAGGAGGGAAAAGAAGCCCATAGATATTTGAATGCTTATGATGTGCCAGGTATTGTTATGAACCTGTGTTGTATGTGAGCACACTTGTGCACATGATAGGAACTTTTCTTTCATTCATTCAGCAAACATTTTTTAAAAATTGTGTTAAAAACACAGAACATAAAATTTGCCTTTGTAACCATTTAAATGTATAGTTCAGCAGTGTTAAATGTATTCACATTGCTGTGCAACATATTTCCCAGAGGTCTTTCATCTTGTAAAACTAAAACTCTATACTGAATAAACAACTCCCCATTTCTTTATTCTCCTTGAACTTGTGTGGCTTTATCTAATTCCTGCAACACAATTATGAGATGATGTTAGGGATCCCATTTCACAAGGAATTAAATGAGGCTTAGAGGTTTAAGAAAATTTCCCAAGATCTTACAGTCAATAAAGATAGAAACATGAACCATGGTCAGGGAGGGAATGAACTATTAGGAAGCCACAGTTTTAGGTGAGATCCTGGAGAACTATATTTTGATTTCTGTAGTTGTTTTTTATGGGTCATTCATGGCCATGGTGGCTCTTGCCTCAAAAATGTGCCATAAAACATCTAATACTGCTCAATTTTCAGTAATTCTCCTTCCTAGGTCTTAGATCTCTGATATCTGCAATGTCACTGAGGAAAATGGCTGCTAGATAGAGAACATCAGGAAAAAGATAGTGAGTCTTTATGTCTGCTTTATAGGCATGTGATCCTCCAAGGCCATAAGATATTGAAGACAATTCTTTAGGGTGAAAGATGTTGGGTCAAGTTCGAAATATTGCTAGAGCTGTACATGAGGTGGGAGGATGGAACTTGAATGTGTCTTAATGGAAAGCCACCCTATTGGACTGACGGTGGCAGGGGCAAGGATGTGTGGGGGTGATGTTTTTGGCAGGTTATCAGAATGATAGGGAGGAATGGAAGTGAAAATACAAGAGCCAAAATACGGTCCCCAACTTAGGAGAGCTCCCTGTTTATTGAGGTCTTATAAATAGAATTTTCTTGTTGAGATACATTCTGGTAATAGATTAGGCCACACGTGGGGGTCTACAAAGTAATTGTTTAAGGAAGACACAAGTGGCAGATGTACTTGAAAGGATGAATTAGGAGTGGAAACCATTAATTGTTGCAAAAAACCCCACAACATTTTATTTATCAGGCAGTATGTAAAGTACTTTGTGTATATTTTTTGTCTTAATTCTTGTGGTAGGCATTATGTCCTTATTTGAAAAGCCAGTGTCTCAAAAAGGTAAAGAATTTGCTCTAGATTGCTGGGATGGTTATTAAACTATCATCTCAGCTTTAAAACCACTCTTCTGTATTTTGCTTTTTGATACTGAGGATGGGTGTCTGCAAATAACATTTCTGCTTTGTCAATTGGTTTGATTTGTCAGTGGCAGGTACTAGAGGGAGACTGCAAGCAGGAGGAAGTACATGGAACGTGCTTCTTCCTCTCTACTCTTGTTTTGTCTTTTTCTTCCTATCTGTTTGCTGCTACTGCTGCTAAGTCACTTCAGTCGTGTCCGACTCTGTGTGACCCCATAGATGGCAGCCCATCAGGCTCCGCCATCCCTGGGATTCTCCAGGCAAGAACACTGGAGTGGGTTGCCATTTCCTTCTCCAATGCAGGTAAGTGAAAAGTGAAAGTGAAGTCGCTCAGTCGTGTCCGACCCTCAGCGACCCCATGGACTGCAGCCTTCCAGGCTCCTCCATCCATGGGATTTTCCAGGCAAGAGTACTGGAGTGGGGGCCCATTGCCTTCTCCGTCCTGTTTACTGTTGTTTATTTTCCCTGTGAGCATCACCCCAGAAACGCTTCTTTCCCTCTGTGGTTTGTTCCAATAGCAGCAGTTGAGTCCAGTTTTCAGTTTTGTCTCAAAATCCCTAGAGCCAACCCTTAGAAACCCCAGAAACAGTTGGCCAGTCCCCTATCTTCAGATATCTGGGGCATTTCCCTCCTAGGTCTAGAATGCCTCCTACTTCTGAACTTAGGGACCTAGCATTATCTGGGTGTCCACCCTTCTAAGAAGTGTGAGTTTTAGCACCGTGGGGTCTGTCCTTCAGGTTTCTGTTAATAATTCCCACTTATTTCCTTACTCCTTCAAACTCAGGAGTGGCAGTTGCATCTTACAGTTACTATTTCTGTGATACCTCAGAATTCTTTTTTTCACTAGCTAATTAACAACTTTTATTGAATTAACATTTTTTTGTTGCTGTATAGTTGCTGTTCAATATTATGTAAGATACAGGTATATAATATAATGATCCACAATTTTTAAAGGTTATATTCTATTTATAGTTCTTATAAAATATTGTCCATATACCCCATGTTGTATGCTATATCTTGGTAGCTTATTTCATATATAATACTCCATATTTCTTCATTTCCCTACCCCTTTATTGCTTCTCTCCCTTCCCTCTTTCCATTGGTAACCACTAGTTTGTTTTCTGTATTTGTGAGTCTGCTTCTTTTTGTTATATTCACTACCTTGTTGAAAGACAAATACTATATGATATCAGTTATATGTGGAATCTAAAAAATACAACAAAGTAGTGAATATAACAATACTTTATACTAATTTCTGTTTAAATAGCTGGTATAATTTCAGTCTCTTGGTTGAATCATGAAACAGTTATATACTACTCATTATCATCATCATCACGGCCTCTATTTATTATTTAATATATGTTTATAAGATGGCAGGACTACATTTCTTTTCTTGCTACTGATCTGGCTGCCTGTGGACTGGATCAAAATTTTTCATGGACACAGGCAGTTCAATCTTGCTAGCACTAGTAGTGTCCAACAGCCCTGTCTTGATGATGTTTTTTAACCTAAATATTCACCAGTACTCAAACACCAAAACGATACTAGCAAAGCTCTTTACAAGAGCAGGGACAAGCTTATTTTCCCCTGTTGAATCTGTAGGGACAGGAATAGTGTTTAGCAGTGTTTGGTATGTGTTTAGTGTGAATTTGCTGAACAAAGGATTAGATGAACGAATGAATGAGCAAGACTTGGCTAGAACTTCATCCTTTCTAATGGATGGATTATGGAAACTAACTTTCTGGATTTCTGACTTTATTTCTGATTTACACTTCTATTTCCATCTGGGACTAAATTGTTAATCTGGAACCCAGGATGTTTTACTGAGGCATAATAGCCATTCTAGAATTTTGTCAGTCTTACACTTCTTATTCTTTCACCAATCTTGGAGCTAGTGGCTGGGTATTTACTTCCAACCAGATGGACCTTCCTTCAATTGTAATATTACTGTGATCTCTCTCTGCTGCTAGGCTCAACTCTAGGTGTATCTGTGGAAGTAACCTCACCCTGAGCAGTTGGACAGTTCTCTGTGTCATTAGGATTTGCACAGTAGGCAGCTTCTCACTGCCAGCCTTTGGAGATTCTATATGTCATATGGTTAAGGCTGCACAGTATAGGATGTGTATATTTCAGATATTTTTTCCACTGGTGCTTATCATGTGCAGTACAAGCTAATAAAAGGACGACAGACTTTCTCCTTAATCTCACCTCAGAGGTGAAATGAAAATCACTTTAGTGATTAAATTTTTCTTGGTTACTTTTATGCTTGAATAAACTTTCTGGGGTATATGACCATTAAAGCAAGGGTACATTAATATACATTGATATATTTATATTTAAACATGACTTAATATATATTAAAAGTTAAAAAAATAATAAAGTTAAAAAAGAATAATGTATATAGGAATAAAGTAAATAATGGAAATTAAATACTTGTATGCTGAAAAATGTATAATATTAATAAAAGAAATTAAAGAAACAAAACATGACTTAATTATCTCAAATTGGGGCTAAAATAACTTTGTAAAAGATATAAAAATGAATATCTCATGTTTTGTTTCCACTTGTTATTATCTCTACCGTTTTACTTTTCCAGGCGGAGGAGAACCATTCATGGATCATATCACCTTACTGACTTCTTTCTGGTTCTGCCTTCTCTACCTGTAATACCAGAGAGCAGTAGAAATTTCTGCATGACTAAATGTTGGAAAGCCTCATTTCATAGTAATATGATATAACAGCATATCCTGAGCAGATAGGAGGCCTAGGTCCTAGAACAGAGTTTGACATCAGGGACTTAGGAGCTCAAATTCATACAGACCGACTCAGTTCTGTGTCATTGAGCTATGACTTAAGGCTCTGTAACTATTTTTTACCAGTAACTGAATCAGGCATTTATGAATGATAATTTAGGAGTTAAGTAGGATACATAGACAGTTGGGTCTTACTTCCCTGTGTGTAAAATTTAGAAATGGTAACATTGCCACTGGACAAGGGTTAGATACTGTTTAGGATTAGGACAAGGGACTAACACAGTGGTGTGTGTGTGTGTGTGTGTGTGTGTGTGTGTTCAGTTGCTCAGTCCTATCCACCTCTTTGCGACCCTGTGGACTGTAGCCCTCTAGGCTCCTCTGTCCATGGAGTTTCCCAGGCAAGAATACTGGAGTTGATTGCTATTTCCTCTTTCAGGGGATCTTCCTGACCCATAAATTGAACCCACATCTGTGGTACTCTTTCTCTAAATATTGTTGCTTGCACTTTTGCTCTCATTGTCGTCTGGGTGATTGTCTGATGTATTGGGAGCAGGGAATAATTAGTCAGAAGAGAACTTAGAGGTCATTGTAATAAAATATTGTGAATATCAAGTTGAGTCTGGAATAACACTTGACTCCTGAAGTGATGATGATTTATGGCTAATTTGATATCAAGTTTCTATAATCCATGGGTTCTCAACAAATTGTGATTTTGCCCCTTCTTCCCACTACCCAGAACATCTGTCAAAACCTGGAGACCTTTTGTTTGTCATGACTGAAGGAGGAGAAAAGGGAACTGCTGTTACTCCATCTAGTGGATATAGGCCAGGGATGCTGTGAATTCTACAATGCACAGGAGCTCCCCAAATGTCAATAGTGCTGAGGTTGAGAAACTATCTGTTTCTCAACCAAATGGACTCTGTTATTATTTTTATTATCCTAGGATTTTTTTTTGTCACTGTGTACCTGTTTCTTGGGAAGCAGTAATATCCTCAAATTAAAAAAAAAATTATTTTGAATGTTACAGAATGTTCAGCACACAAGTTATCTACTTGTTCTCCACAGATGAGCATTCTCAAGCTATGGTCCCTCTGTGTTTGTATTTGTGTGTTCTTAATTCATAGTGATGGAACAGTATGAAATTGGAGACCTTTGTAGACAGCCATTCACAAGAAATTAACACATGGCTTTGACTTTTGAGGCTTTCACCATTTGAGCTACTCAGTGAAATAGATAACTATATAGAGATTCAAAATGGTTCTTTGTGAATTTGAAGCTGCAATGTGACCTAATATTTGTTTTAATGCCGATGAGTTCTTTCAGTGCCGTCAAAAGCAAAAAATACCTGGAGTGAAATCCTTTTTCTTGTAAACTCATGTGGATATTCTCCCCTCATCTAGAAACAACTTATTTTGACCTAAATTTTTTAGTATCTGTACGTATCTTGGGCTACCAGTAGAATGTATACTGACTGACGACAGTAGTGGGACCTTTGTTAATCTTTTAATCAGCTGGGCTTACTTTGGTCTACTTGATTTGTATCAGAGGAATTTTTTGGCAACGGGGAATTTCTGTGCTCCTTTAATTCTGGGTCACTGAGGGACTAGATGAGTTCATTCCCCCTTGTGCTACTCAGGAGCCTTATATGTATCTAACATATAGAATCATCGATTTGAAAGAGATCTGACAGTGGTTGGCAAGCTATTGGACAGAGCTAAATCTGTCCTTCTACTTGCTTATTTTTGTAAATAACATTTTATTGGAACACAGAAATGCTTATACATTTACTTATTACATATGGCTGCTTTTGTGTTAAAACTGTAGAGTTGATTATTTGCTGTAGAGCCTACATGTCCCTCAAAGCATAAAACACTTTTTATCTGTCTCTTTATAGAGCAAATTTGTTCACCCCAACCCAATCTAACTTTCTCATTTTACAGATGAAGAAACTGAATACTAGGCATATTGACTAGCCTAAGGTCAGAATTAAGGTTAAAGCCTGATTAATAAATTTTGAGGAATGAGGATGATGAATATCAGACCAGTGACAAACTATGTTCTAACAGCAAAATGAAGGAAAAAATAAATATGCTGTAAGTCGATTACCTGAAGACAAAAAAACCTGGCTTGATTGATTCATTTCCTTCACAGAATTGATCATTCATCTTTATGTCATGCAGATACCACTGAAGTAAGACTTGAGTCAAGTGATATCACAATTTTATGCAGTTAGGTCCCTGTTTCCCAAATAATAGCAGAGTATTTATTGGTCAGCCTCCTGTATCTCAGTATAATATTCCTCAAAAGTTGAATTATTGATGGTAAGTCAGGGAAGACATTTTGGTAATTGCTGAAATCCTGAATGTATTAAGACTGACTAACTGTCCCTGTGTTCTGCTGTGGTACCAGCTGACAGTGATGAAATCTATAGAAGTAGGACACATTTCCATAACATGAATATTCAGGGTTGGTGATGCAAGAATTATTATTAAACTACTGGGAAGGAACACGTTCCCCTTATTATTTGATTGAATACTAACTGCTGTCTTTTTAAAATAATTCAGTATGAATACTTCAATAATGAGGAAAGAGAGATACATGGGCAAAAAAACTCATACATTTTTCTCCAGGTACATAAGGAGGAAATTAAGTTTAAAATACATAGTATGTCTACAGGGACTGTTTTGGAATAATTAACTATATTTTATCTAAATCTGTCTGTCTGACATATATTGAATTGTAATAGAAATCGAGATAGTTTAATTTAAATGATTTATATAAAATAGAATATGTAAAGAAGCATGTTTAACCATAAACAAAGACCCCTAAAATAAGTAAAATACCCACTACAAATAATAAAAATTATTACCAAAACAGTATATGTTAGATGTTAGACCTTACCACATTTCTGAGAAAAGATATTTACTTTTATGCAAATGAAATAGTTTATACTTTTCAAAAGGCCCTAGCACCTCTAAGAATCCTGAGTATACAGCTGAAGTGTCACCATATATGAAGTATATCTGATTCTTCATAGTGATGATTTTATGTGTGAGTAATAGAAAATAAAGGAAATTGATTTCATTCATTTGTCCTTCAGGTGTGAATTGAGTCTCTATAATGTGCCAGGCAGTGCACCAGGCTCTGGTTCCATGCAGATTCCCTGTCTTCTAAAAACCTATGACCCAGAGAAAGGTACAAACAAATAGTTTCATCAAAGAGTGATATGTGATGTATATTCTATAATAGAAATAAGCTCCGGAGTCTGTTGTGCCAATTTATCTTCTCTTTTACTAGTTTCTCATTATTTGTTCCAGTTCTTTCCTCTAAATAGCTTGGGTGGGGTTGTTCTTAAGCCAATATTGGGTTTCAGTCAGTTCAATCTCTCAGTCATGTCTGACTCTTTGTGACCCCATGGACAACACACCAGGCTTCCCTGTCCATCGCAACTCCCCAAACTTGCTCAAACTCATGTCCATCTAGTCGGTGATGCCATCCAATCATCTAATCCTCTATCGTCTCCTTCTCCTCCTGCCTTCAATCTTTCCCAGCATCATCGTCTTTCAAATGAGTCAGTTCTTCTCATCAGGTGGCCAAAGTATTGGAGCTTCACCTTTAGTATCAGTCCTTCCTTCCGGTGAATATTCAGGACTGCTTTCCTTTAGGATTGACTGATTCGATCTCCTTGTAGTCTAAGAGACTCTCAAGAGTCTTCTCCAACACCACAGTTCAAAAGCATCAATTCTTCAGCACTCAGCATTTTTTGTGGTCCAACTCCCACATCTTTACATGGCTATTGGAAAAACCATAGCTTTGACTGTGCAGACCTTTGTTGGTAAAGTAATGTCTCTACTTTTTAATATGCTGTCTAGGTTTGTCATAGCTTTTCTTCCAAGGGACAAGCATCTTTTAATTTCATGACTGCAGTCACCATCTGCAGTGATTTTGGAGCCCAAGAAAATAAAGTCTGTCACCATTTCCATTGTTTCCCCATCTATTTGCCACGAAGTGATGGGACTGGATGCCATGACTTTAGTTTTTTGAATGTTGAGCTTTAAGCCAGCTTTTTCACTCTCCTCTTTCACTTTCATCAAGAGGCTCTTTAGTTCCTCTTTGCTTTCTGCCATAAGGGTGTTGTGTCATCTGCATATCTGAGGTTATTGATATTTCTTCTGGCAATCTTGATTCCAGCTTGTGCTTCATCCAGTCTGACATTTCATATGATGTACTCTGCGTATAAGTGAAATAAGCAAGGTGACAATATGATACTTTTCTGTTTTTCTCTTTCTACCACCTTCTTCTGCCTTGAGGGTTTCAACTCTTCCCTGACTTATAAAATGGCTTCTGTTTCCACTTGACTGCCTTCCCCAAGCTGTTCTTACTTCAGTGCTTTGGACTTTAGATTTTTCACTTCCTCCATGTTCTTGTCCTCATTTTCCTCACCAAATCTAAGCTATCCAATGCCCTATTACTGAGGTTCACTCTGTTAGCTATTAAATCAAGCAGATATTCTGTTTATTTGTATATTAGGTGTTCATATTGGGTATCAGCAAATATAGTTCAGAATCTATGTAGCATTTTTAAATAGGAGTTCTTGATGATTACACATCCTTTATCCAAAATGAATGGAGGGGAGTGAAGCTGAAGTTTAAGGCTTTGTCTTCAAAAGGTGGAAGGACATGTTTTTTTGTATCTCATATCACACTGTGTAGGTGAAAGGTAAATGAATAAGAGACTTGATGAGTCAAGGTTAATGAGAGACTAGAACAGCCATAGATGTGTTATAAGCAATTCTTTTTAGCACAATGGTCACTTATCCCATATATTCCCCACTCCCCAGCCTATTTATTAAAAATATATGGGGCTCTATATGGGTCATGGCAGTGGGATATAATGTGAAGAAATGTGGATTTGGTATTCAAATTAGACTCAGTTTCTGCAAAAATTAAAATGCACGTGCAAACATTTAACATACAGGGAGGCTTTTGATGTCAGTATATGTGTTCTGCTCAATATATGTGTTACTTTTTAAAATTTTTTCCCCTTTCCTTCCTTTTACTAAGAGCAACAATGAGCCGTAGCTATTTGCACAAGTCTGAGTAAAGAAGCTTTGTAGAGAGAGCAAAAGGTTTTTCTGAAAGTGATCTCCACTTTCAGGGCAAATTCAGAAACTGGCAGATCTACATTGTTTGTTCAAAGATAAAACTGCATCGTAATCATACTCGTGGATGCATGGGGTGAATGAGTGACAAATGAACACCTCAGTGACTGTGAGATGGCAACCTGAAATGGGTGCCTCTGAGGGTAGGGGTAGGGACCTTCTCCAACGTTGCACAGAAGCAAGACAGCAGGAAAGGCAGCTGCTAAGAGGAGCTATCACGGATGCCTGTCTCTGAGATAGAATGACACTGTATATATGTTTCAAGATGCCGATCATCCTCAGTGTGCTACTCTGGGAACAATGGTTTTGATTTTTTTTTTTTTTTAGGCTTTAAAAAAACAACACCCTGAAGCTATTTTGTTTGTTTTGTTTTGCTTTAACTACTTACAACATTACAACCTGGGTTTAAATGCAAGAGAGTTTAGAAAATATTTAAAGAAATGGAAAATCACACTGATGTAAGCAAAGTTGAAAAGGAAACACGAGAATTATGTTAATGTTTGCAACAGGACTCAGGGCGGAAGTGGCTGAATTTTTGGTAGAAGAAGTAGGGCACTGCTGGAAGGTATTTTGTGATCCTAACTGAGATAGTGAGGGTAAGGTATGAGCCAGGAACTGTTGTCTTGACTGGGAAGTGGGAAGAATGTCTGAAACCACTTCAATAAAGAAGTGTCAGAAATGGAAACAAAAAGAATCAAACTAAACCCATTCATAACAAAGCAACTTCTTTCACTCTGCTGCTCTACAGAAGAGCTGGGATGGGAGTGGTACAGGGGATTAATGGCTGTTGTCCAAGGTACTGTGGTGGGGAGGTTATGGGAAGATGATATCAGCAGTGATTTCAGGACTAAATAGATTCATTGTGAATTGTTGAACACTACCTGGGTCACTTATGAAACCAAGAGAGAACACTGGATAACCTCCAGGAATCAGAAAGTTAAAAAAAGGACTAGGAAGTGGGCTGCAGAGTGGTACAACTGATGATGTAGTCATGAGCCCAAAATGGGCAGACAAATAGGAAGCAAAATATGTGGGGGAGGAGCAGGCGCTGGGATGAGAGGCAGTTCTAGGATAACTTCCAAACAGTAGAGATATACCAACAATAGCTTGATGATAAAGTATTTTGTCAGGGCCACTTATTTTGGTCCTTCAAATGTGAGCAAAATCTTCTAGGTTGAAACTACTAGAGCCAGTGGGTGATTTGTCACACTGTCCTTTTCCCTTTGCCAATGTGATTCCAAACAGTTGCTGGTCAATTAACGAGCATTCTGAGTGAAGACAACACAGAGCAGACTCAGGTGATCTACAGATGAATAGCATGAGTAAAGAATACATCTTGATTTTTTTTTTTTTTGAGCCACTGAAATGTTAGGATTGCTTGTTAAGGCAACATAACGTAGTATATTAGAACTGTAATTGTAGCTTGTGTTTTCTTTGAGAAGCAAGAAGGGAAATCCTAAGATGAGCCCTGAAGTGAAACTATCTTTTAAAGTCAATCTAGGTTATCAATCATACTTATCAATTTTACACATTTAGTTGAAAGCAAAAGAAATGATTACTTGTTCACTTATTTAGGATTTTAATTTTTATTCACATAGCAGCAGTAATGACTCATTTATAATATTATAGAACCACTTTTTAAAAATATACAGAGTAGATGTCTTGTGTGGTTTGCTGTGTTTGTGCTGTGCTTAGTTGCTCAGTTGTGGTCAGCTCTTTGTGCCTATAGACTGTAGCTTGGCAGGCTCCTTTTTCCATGGAGATTCTCCAAGCAAGAATACTGGAATGGGTTGCCATGACCTCCTCCAGGGGATGTTACCAACCCAGAGATCGAACCCAGGTCTCCCACATTGCAGGTGGATTCTTTACCTTGTGCAGAGTAATTTTAAAAAAGTAAAGGACAAGTGGGCCATTGATGAAGGGAAGTTTTATTGCTAAAAACCTACTTTAGAATATCCCCTTTCTAAATTATCATAGACTAAAAAGATGAAAGCATAATATGGAGAGAGAAAACTGAGAGACTTACAGGTTCCTAAAGATATCAAGAAGACTTGCTATTCTACCAAAATATCAAGGCACAGTTAGGAATTTAAGGACAGAAAAAGATGCTAGAAGAGACTAGAACTTGATTCATGATAAAAATTTGTGAAAGCTAGTGGTTTTATAAAATATTTTCAACAGTATCTTTTTAACTAGTGTCCAGTTAAAAACAATTTCAATACATAATGAATAGCAAGGAGAGATAAGAAAGCCTTCCTCAGTGATCAATGCAAAGAAATAGAGGAAAACAATAGAACAGGAAAGACTAGAGATCTCTTCAAGAAAATTAGAGATACCCAGGGAGCATTTCATGCAAAGATGGACTCAATAAAGGACAGAAATGGTATGGACCTAACAGCAGCAGAAGATACTAAGAAGAGATGTCAAGAATACACAGAAGAACTATACAAAAAAGATCTTCACAACCCAGATAATCATGATGATGTGATCACTCACCTGGAGCCAGACATCCTGGAATGTGAAGTCAAGTGGGCCTTAGGAAGTTATTATTATGAACAAAGCTAGTGGAGGTGATGGATTTCCAGTCGAGCTATTTCAAATCCTGAAAGCTGATGCTGTGAAAGTGCTGCAGTCAATATGCCAGCAAATTTGGAAAACTCAGAAGTGGCCACAGAACTGGAAAAGGTCAGTTTTCATTCCAGTCCCAAAGAAAGGCAATGCCAAAGAATGCTCAAACTACCGCACAATTGCACTCAACTCACATGCTAGTAAAGTAATGCTCAAAATTCCCCAAGCCAGGCTTCAGCAATATATGATGTTCAAGCTGGTTTTAGAAAAGTCAGAGGAACCAGAGATCAAATTGCCAACATCTGCTGGATCATCGAAAAAGCAAGAGAGTTCCAGAAAAAACATCTATTTCTGCTTTATTGACTATGCCAAAGCCTTTGACTGTGTGGATCACAACAAACTGGAAAATTCTGAAAGAGCTGGGAATACCAGATCACCTGACCTGCCTCTTGAGAAACATGTATGCAGGTCAGGAAGCAACAGTTAGAACTGGACATGGAACAACAGACTAGTTCCAAATGTGAAAAGGAGTACGTCAAGGCTGTATATTGTCATCCTGCTTATTTAACTTCTATGCAGAGTACATCATGAGAAACGCTGGACTGGAAGAAACACAAGCTGGAATCAAGATTTCTGGGAGAAATATCAATAACCTCAGATATGCAGATGACACCACTCTTATGGCAGAAAGTGAAGAGGAACTCAAAAGCCTCTTGATGAAAGTGAAAGAGGAGAGTGAAAAAGTTGGCTTAAAACTCAACATTCAGAAAACTAAGATCATGGCATCTGGTCCCGTCACTTCATGGGAAATAGATGGGGAAACAGTGGAAACAATGTCAGACTTTATTTTCTGGGTCTCCAAAATCACTGCAGGTAGTGATTGCAGCCATGAAATTAAAAGACGCTTACTCCTTGGAAGGAAAGTTATGACCAACCTAGACAGCATATTTAAAAGCAGAGACATTACTTTGCCAACAAAGGTCCGTCTAGGCAAGGCTATGGTTTTTCCTGTGGTCATGTATGGATGTGAGAGTTGGACTGTGAAGAAGGCTGAGCGCCGAAGAATTGATGCTTTTGAACTGTGGTGTTGGAGAAGACTCTTGAGAGTCCCTTGGACTGCAAGGAGATCCAACCAGTCCATCCTAAAGGAGATCAGTCCTGAGTGTTCATTGGAAGGACTGATGTTGAAGCTGAAACTCCAATATTTTGGCCACCTGATGTGAAGAGCTGACTCATTGGAAAAGACCCTGATTTTGGGAAAGATTGAAGGCAGGAGGAGAAGGAGATGACAGAGGATGAGATGATTAGATGGCATCACCGACTCAATGGACATGGATTTGGGTGGACTCCAGGAGTTGGTATTGGACATGGCAGCCTGGCGTGCTGTGGTTCATCGGGTTGCAAAGAGTCAGACATGACTGAGTGACTGAACTGAACTGAAAGTGAATATGGCTTCATATACAAATTTTAATATACAAATAGAAATACACATTTATACAAAAAAAGCTGGATAGTTCTGAATGCAAACTTCATAAAAACAATTTGATAATAAGAGGTTTTATTGTCTTTGTTCCACTTAAGTTAACAGCATTCCTAAATGAATAGTTTTGTAAGAGGAAGAAGGGCAAAAAGTTCTCTCTTACTTTAAACTCAGTCATCACTCAGAATCATGCTTGTATATACTTAATTGCTAGATTGTTTAAAAACAAATGAAAAATAAGAATAATGCATCATCTTTTAGTCTTCTAATTTCTTAGATGATGTTCTAGGCCAGAATACTGATATAGCTTAGACCCTCAGAGATGTTTTGAGATGAATTTGGGTAGGTTCAGAGGTTCACTGAAGCTAGACTACGTAACAATATTCTAAAAATATAGGAACAGATAAACAAGTCAATTTATCTGAAAAGAATGTATATTTTATTCCAGATAACTTGCAAATATCCCATATAGCTACAAAAATGGAAAATTATGGTGAACTTCAGTAGAAAATGGAAATGCCAGGGTTTCCTGCTTGTGTTTCAGTGGGGCAGTTGGTATTTGGCTTGCTGCTGCTGCTGCTAAATTGCTTTAGCTGTGTCTGACTCTGTGCGACCCCATAGACGGCAGCCCACCAGGCTCCGCCTTCCCTGGGATTCTCCAGGCAAGAACACTGGAGTGGGTTGTCATTTCCTTCTCCAGTGCAGGTAAGTGAAAAGTGAAAGGGAAGTCGCTCAGTCGTGTCCGACTCTTCGAGACCCCATGGACTGCAGCCCACTAGGCTCCTCCATCCATGAGATTTTACAGGCAAGTGTATGGAGTGGGTTGCCATTGCCTTCTCTGAATTTTATTTGGTGAAGATTCAAAGTTATGAAAAATAGAGACACAACAAATAAAAATTACTGAATCAGCAGCATCAGAAAATCCAGCTCAAATTGTCTTAAACAACATAGAAAGTGTTGGTCCCATATTTATAAGTCAAAAGATGTTGTGAGCTTGAGTTGCCTCAAGCAGTTTTTTTTTTTCTACTTTCCTCCATGTGTATGGTTCTTTAGTGAAAGTAAAAATGAAGTCGCTTAGTCGTGTCCAACTCTTTGCGACCCGTGGACTATAGCCCACCAAACTCCTCTATCCATGGGATTCTCCAGGCAAGAATACTGGAGTGGGTTGCCATTTCCTTCTCCAGGGGATCTTCCCGGCTGTAAATAAGATGGCGACTATAGTTCCTGGCTTTACAAATCACCCAGGAGAGAATTCCAAGGAAAAAGAGGAAATGCTTGTGTGCCATGGTCATATGACACTGAATCAGTAATAAAGACTGGGAAGAGACAATGTTCTGTTTGGTTTAAGCCATATATAGTCATACTGGTACTGAGTCATATCTGCTGTTTGTGGAAGGGCTACCTGACAGAAAGGAGGAAGGAGAGAGTGGAGGATGGTTCTAGTCAGGGATCGATAGTATCTATAACATTGCTTTTATGATGGATACAGACTCTGTTACTTTCTCTGCCTGTGGTAAGATTTGGTAGAGCAAATTTAAGGTGTTATCCTTGCAGCTGAATCCTCCTCGAGAGTCAGGTCAATGACGTAACTGGAGTCCATTAGAGAGACTAGTTTATATAAGTGTACTTAATTTTATTGCTAAAGAAGGCATTTCTCAGACCTTCCCTTCTCTAAAGAAGGTTCCAAAATGCTCAGAGTTACTTGCCTCAAAGGGAACTTTCATAAGTTGTTAATGAGTTTCAGTGCTTGCACTGAAGGGTATTTGATTACTGGAAAATCTTCAATTTAACCCCTAATTGTCTCTCAGCTCTCTATCATTAAAGACATCTTCTCATTGGTCAGGTTATCTCCACTAATACTGATCTTGTTCCAATCTACCATGTCTCGCAGTGAAAACGGAAAACTGGAGAAGGCGGTACAACCCCTTCCATTCTTCTACTTTCCACACACACATAATGCTTTTCTTATGGAGATCAATGGGTTTAGAACATCACAGGACCAAGTAGGATATATATTATTTGGAGCATAACTTTATTGTGTTGTCATTTTTTTCATTGTTTTTACTAAGGTCATCCTTCATTAAGGGTGTACCCATATTGTACCCTTCCACAAATAAGATAAAGTGTGTTAGTCACTCAGTCGTGTCCGACTGTTTGTGACCCCCATGGACTACAGCCCACAAGGCTTCGCTGTCCGTGGAATTCTCCAGGGAAGAAAACTGGAGTTTAAGATAGTCTACAAATAACACCTCGAAGATCCTGGCAGAATTAAACATTTATTGCCTATAGTGTTGGTCAACTCAATAAAGTTTTTTTAAAAGATTTTTAAAAAACAGGCAAAATTTATATGAAACTCCACACATCTTATATGTATAGATTTATGGATTTTTACATATGTGTACATGCATGTAGCTACCACAAAGTTCAATATAAAGAATATTTAGAGTATCTTGGAATACTAGCTTGTGCCCCCTCTGTTTTAAAATTTTATATAAATAGATTCATACTTTATATCCTATTTTGGGTCTCACTTCTGACACTCAGTATTATGCTGGTGGGGTTCACCTATGTTACTGTAGGTGTTAGTGGCTGGTTCTTTTTCACTGCTGTGTAGTATCCTATATCAAACAATTCACTAAGCATTGTTGTATTGGCTTTCTTCCTTTCCTGTTTTACTCTCCATGCTTCTTCAGTTATGTTCCCTGAGATCACATCTCATACTACCTGTACCCATTTTTCCTTCTCTCCCTACACCCCTTTTATAGGCTCCCAGTGCTATTCCTATGAGTTAGGAGATAGGGATTTGATTTAGCTCTGTTCTTTACTTGATATTATTCCAGGGAAGCCACTTCATCACTTAGGGGCTCAATTTTCCTCATCTCTTATGGTGATTTATTCACAAAGTTGTGTCTGACTCTTGCAACCCCATGGGCTGTAACCTGCCAGGCTCCTCTGTCTGTGGGATTTTCCAGGTAAGACTAATGGAGTGGGTTGCCATTTCCTTCTCCAGGGGAATCTTCCTGACCCAGGGATTGAACCCACATCTCCTGTACTGCAGGCTGATTCATCTCTTATAGATAGATCCTCATGAGGATCTTTGAGATATATTCTTGTCTTAAATTTCTGCAGTTTAAAAGATGTCTTCTAGAGAAGACAATACTCAAAAAGTGGAAATAAATGGTGGAATTTCATGGACAAGAGGCGATGGGGTGAGGGGTAATATTTATAAAGAGATTTTCCTGTTGCCCTAAAATATCACCACCTGATTGTTTGCTTACCTTTTGGCTTTTCTTGAGCTGAGTCAGTCATCTATAAAGAAATCACTGATAGAGAAATCAGTACTTCAGTGTAAGGCACAGCCAGAGGAGGCAAAGATCCTTTGAAAGGGCAGTGCATAGGCTATGAATTGCCTTGTTTCATTTCCCATCTTTTCTGAGGATGACTAAAATCTATGGACCATTTCTGAGATGTTTTATTTGGCAAAGTTTTCCAAAAGAAGCATACATTTTAAGAGGGTGGCTGATAATGAACTTACCTGAGATTGTAGAAGTGAAAAACTCTGATGGTGACTACATGCCCTCCCCCCCAACTTCTATGATGTTTATTTTACACTAGATCACCTAACCCTTTCTAAGTAACTGTTATAAATTGCACAGCCATCATATTAATTGATTTCATATTTCATCGATTGTGGATGTCACTGAGGTTTGCCCTTAGTTGATGACATTGTTTCCATGGTAACATTTTAAATGATTGGGAATATGATGAGTAGAAAAGATCATTATAAATACATAACCTCAATTAATATATAAATGTTTGAGATTAAAGATGCATAATGCAATTTCTCAAAAGTGACCGAAACAGTTCAACTGTGGTTGGACACTGGTGGATGGTGCCTACACTGGTGATAAAGAAATCTGTATGCTGTTGCACAAATTGTTTGACCATACCACTTTTTAGGCTTTTGTGTAATTGAGAAATTGTGAAAGAAATAATTATATAATCAGTCATTAATTAGTTGTGTACAATTTTGATGCCTCCTGCTTCTCTCCTCTTATTTTTCTGTTATTTCATTCTTTGCATTTCTACCATAAAAGAAGGAAGAGAAGGTAAATTTTATGTGATTTTCATTTTACTTCTCAATAGCTCTGTGAGGGCACATTAATTAATTAATTAATTAATCAAAGTTTTATTGAGCACTTACTGGAACTAGTCCATGCTTAGATATCACAAATACAAAGACACGTGGTTCCTAACTGTAAGAAGCTCATTGTCTGTTGTAAATATAGACAAATTAGCAAATAATTGCCGTTGGGTAAAATAAGCCATTTCAAGTTGTTTTTATCTGTATTTTTGCCTATTTTGCTATAATTGCATAACCAAGGAAGTGCTAGAACTTCCCCAAAATGTAGGGAAGTACTTATAGTTACTAATTTAGATGAAAACATATAACTTACTGGAATTAAAGTGCCACTTAAAAATAATACAATTCAAAAGAGGAAGAAAGTTGAATTGGATTATGGGGTTTCATTTAAGGTCTTCATCTGAAAGTTCCCTCAGTGTTACTAACTATAGTACCACTTAACTCAAAATTGCCAGAATAGGCCTCCATGTAGAAAATATTATTTTCCTAAGTAGGCTCATCAGAGAAAAGCTTGCTTTTGACCAAGGTATTCTGTACTGCTGAGGCTGACCATAAAATAGCTGACAACTGGACTTTCCTTAAACTGGGAAGCAAGTCCTTTCTTGAAGGAGGAATTTGAGTGGTGCATCTCCATGGTACTATCCTCATTATGACCCTGTTTCATCTGCTCATTTCTCTTCATCTCCCAGATATCTAAACCTTGGCAAGCTCTGAGTCTCTGGACTTCTTCTCCTTCTATAATAACGTCCTTGGTAATTTCATCCCATCTGTCTTTCTAAATATTACCTATGCCCTGGACAATCCTAGGTTTATGTCTTCAGTCTGCATGTCTTCCCTAAAGTTCAGTCATAAACATCCAGTTGTTTTTGTGACGTTCCCACTTGGATGCCTAGTAGACATCACAGGTTTTGTCTAGCATTGAACTCCTGATTCTTCCCGTTCCCTCACCCCAGACCAATTTCTCCTGTAGTCTTTTCCATCTTAGTAAATGCATAACTTCTTCTGTTTAGTACTTAGGCCAAAATTTTGACTCCTCTCTTTTTCTCATACCCTACATCCAATCTATCAGCAAGTCTTGTTGGCTCCACCTTCAAAATATATACAGAATCCGATAGCCTTTTATCATCCTATCTGCTACCAGTCTGGTCCACTCCACTGTCATTTATTGCATTTCATTATGGAAGTTCCCTCCTAACTGGTCACCTTTGTCAGGTTTTACTCTCCTTCCATCTATTCTTAACTTTGTAGCCACAGTGATATTATTAAAACATAAGCCAGATAATATTCCTCCTTCAGTGGCTTCCCATCTCATTCAGAGTAGAAGCCAAAGTCATCACGACAGTGTGCCAGACCCTGCATGAATAGCACCCTCTTCTCTTACTTTCTGCGCAGTATCCTATCCCTGCCCTTGCTTCCTCCCGTTTAGCCACACTGGGTTCTTTGCTGTTCTTCAGTCAGGCAAAGCACTGCCTACTCAAAGACATAGGTGCTTAATGTTCCTTTTGACGTTAAGCACATGACAAAAGGGAAGCTCTTCCTTAGGTATCTATGTGGATCACTCTCCATTTCTTTTATGTCTTCACTCAAATGTCACCTTCTTGGAGAGATCTCTGTTATCATTTATAAAATATCAACCCTCACTCCCACCCCACAGCCCTCTGTCCTAAAGGAATACTTTATATTCCTTATTTATTGCCATGTAACATAGTCTAATTTTTCTTATTTATTTACTCATTTATTTTGTATTTCCTCTTAAGATCAAAAAGGCATGAGTACAGAGAATTCACTTGTTTTGTTCACTGTTATATACACCAGTTTCTAGAATATTTAGTAGGAGCTCAAAAATATTTTTTTGAATGACAATGAATATAAGGGTGAAAGAGCTAGACTCTGTCCCTTCAGGGAGCTTGTACTGGGAGACTGAGACCTAATAAACAAGTGATAATAGCAAAGAGTGTGTCATAACCTATGTGCTGGCCAGGTTGGTCAGCTCAAGAAACATATTGTGTGATTCCATTTAGAGCATAATGTATTATTAGCCATATTTTATGTACTTGACACAATATTTTAAAGTTGAATTTGAGTGTTTTTATATAGGTTGTGCCTTCTCTAGTTAACTCTAGGTTCTCCTCCTGCAGATTATATTGTATTCCATAGGATTTATGTATTAAAGTTACCTGCCTGGGCCCTCTAGGACTGTGAGTCCGCAACCTCTGTTTCAGAGGTTTCCAAGGATTTGGAGGTTCCCTGGCATGTTGAGAAGGATGTATTCTGAGCCTGTTACTACTGCTACTGCTAAGTCACTTCAGTCATGTCTGACTATGTGCCACCCCATAGACGGCAGCCCACCAGGCTCCCCCGTCCCTGGGATTCTCAAGGCAAGAACACTGGAGTGGGTTGCCATTTCCTTCTTCAATACATGAAAGTGAAAAGTGAAAGTGAAGTCACTCAGTCGTGTCCAACCCTCAGTGACCCCATGGACTGCAGCCCACCAGGCTCCTCCATCCATGGGATTTTCCAGGCAAGAGTACTGGAGTGGGTTGCCATGGCCTTCTCCGAGGTCTTGTTAAAGTTTTAGTGTGAATCATAATAATTGATCTTACACACTAATGCTATTTTATGGTTTCAAAATACACTGGGTAAAGTGTCACATCCTGAACTTTTATAAAATTCAGAGTAAATTTTTAAAATGAATGCATGTCTGACTTTTATATTTTTAGAAGGTGGAAATATGAATCAAAATGGCAAAGCCATATACTATTCAGAAAAATGTAAGATTTTTAAAAATATGCATATTTGAAATGGGTTTTTATTTCCTTCACTGTACTTTTTGGGAGTTAGGCTTCTTGGGGGTAGCGGATAGCATAGCTTGTGATATAGCAAAAGCCAGCACTGTAGTGTTCACCTTTTCAGACCCTAGTCTCATCACAAGTGCATCTTGTCTGTGAACAGCTGGGCAGCATGGCCTAGAATTTCAGCAGACTCTGGAGTAAGACTCCTTGGGTTTGAATTCAGGTTTCCCCAGCTACCAGCTGTGTAACTTGGGAAATTACTAAACCTCTTTGTGCCTTAATTCCTTCCTCTGTAAAATGGGAATAATAATAGTGCCTACTTGGTAGGGTTGTTATTGAAGATTGTATACATTTATTTATATAAAGCAGTTTGATGAAGTTTGAAATTCAATCTCATGATAAATGTTAGCCACTGTTAAAACTATTATAATAATTTTTATAGAATATGCAAGAAAATTCTGAAAGCTGCTAAACTTTTATGGAAAAAAGATATTTTTTACTGATCTTTCATGTTGCTGTCAGGAAGAAAGTAAAATGTAGAACAATAATCTTATGACTGATGAATATGAACATTATTAAGGCTGATGTCATCTAATTTAACAATATGGCTCAGTTTATGGAATTTGAAAAAAGAGACGTGGTGTTTTTTAAGATGCTAGAAAGGAAGAATTTTCTTAGAATTTGCCTATCTTAAAATCTTATAAGTAGCTATTTTAGGAAAAAATATCTAGCTGTCTAAAAAATACTTCACAAAAGCAATCTTGCTATAATCTTACAAAGGGTAAGATTGTACAAATTCAGTAATGCTTTTGTGTACAAATACTTCAAGTATGCCTCATAAGGATAAAGTTGGGAGGGTCTTTTGTGTCCCACTTTTTAGTCTTTAGTAACATAGAATTGGGTAATGCAACTTTTGGCTGTGGCCCCTCCTTCTTAGATTGTATAACATTTCACCCCATACCTCAAGAAGGATGATACAGCAGTTCTTGGGGAGTGCATCTGGGCCAACTGCTGGAAGACAACACCAATTTCTCTCCCATTCTTTTTTTTTTTTTCTTTTTAAAAATTTTTAAAAAATTATTATTTTTTTACTTTACAATATTGTATTGGTTTTGCCATACATCAACATGCATCCACCATGGGTGTACATGTGTTCCCCATCCTGAACCCCCCTCCCACCTCCCTCCCTATACCATCCCTCTGGGTTATCTCAGTGCACCAGCCCCAAGCTTGAGCACAAAGTTGCTCATGGAGGAGAATGTGAAAAAGGCAGTGGACTATTTCCAGGCTTGGGAAATGGAAGTTAACTCTGTCATTTAATTTTGCCTACATTTGCCTGTCTTATTTGTTCTCTGTAATCAAGATCCACTGAGAACATGAGTGAGGGCCTGCTAGGGAGGACTGGTGATATCAGAAGCTTGACTCATAGTAAATCAGTTGGAATGGAAAGGAATGTACTAAGGCTTCTTCAGAGACTGCCATTCATCTGTGTAACTCCTGCCAACATTTAAAATTTTAGAAGAAATTATTTCCAGATATTTTTAAGATATTTTAAAGAATTCAGGCAATTAGATTGCTTTAAAAAAAAAAAAAAGCTCTCACTTAGTATAATATGTTTTATATTTTTTAAGATAAAACTAACCATTATGATATCCTATGTGAGCTAATGCACAATTACATTATCTAGGAGGGGAGTGGTTAAAATAGTACTTTAGTAGACATTTACTGTGTGAGATGTCTTTTGCTTGCATTCTTTAAGGGAATTTACATGACAACTATAAAGTTGTTTTGTTGTTGTTTTAGTCGCTAGGTCCTATCTGACTCTTTTGTGACACTGGGGACTCTAGCCTACCAGGCTACAAACTCCGGAAGATAGTGGAGGACAGAGGAGCCAGGCATGTTGCAGTCCATGGGGTTGCAAGGAGTCGGACAAAACTTAGCAACTGAACAACAGCAGTTCTTCTACAAGGGATTGACCAGTACCCTCATCAGTGAAAGCACAGAGTTCTAACCATTGGACAACCAGGGAATTCCTCAACTCATGAACTTAAAATTGCATGAGTAGAACCCATTTCCGTATAGGAACAAATACAATTTGTCCACTACATACAAACTGTGAAGTTGTGAACTTTCAAAGATACGAGTGTGCATTCACATGTCCAATCACATAAGTTAGTGCGCTACTATATAGGTGATCGTGTTAGTTGGGCTAACATTGTTGGACTTCTGAACAAATTGGACTTATGAATGTGCTCTTGTAATGGAACTCATTCATATGTAGGGGACTTACTGTATGCACAAAAAATAGTAAAATTGGCTTTAAATCTCAGGTTTTTTTTCCTTTATTATTTTAAGCTTTCCTATAAAATTGAGGTATAGACTTTCACTCCAAACAATTCTCTGTTGTACAGATCTAATAAGATATGTAGCTGTCTTTTGAACCCTAAAAATTTTTGCCTTAACCTAATTAAAAATTCTTTTTCTTTATTTCATTGTATATATCTTTTTTTAGTCTTAACCAAGTTGTGATTGGTGTCCATTTCTTGACCTACATTTCTCTCAGTGTTTTTAATGAGAAACAATATTAAAGAAGAAAACTCTAGGAATCAAAAAGATTGGATTCAAACCCTGACTCAGTAAGTTCTAGTTGTGTGTTTTGGACAAGGTACTAAAGAATCAATTTTCTCATCTGTTATATATTTAATAATTGTGCTTACTTTATAGTTGGATTTCCCAGGTAACTTAGTGCTAAAGAATCCGCCAATGCAGGAGACAGGGGGTTTGATTGCGGGGTCAGGAACATCCCCTGGAGAAGGAAATGGTAACCATTCCAGTATTCTTGCCTGGGAAATCCCATGGACAGAAGAGCCTGGTGGGCTACAGTGCATGGGGTTGCAGAAGGATTGGACACAACTTAGTGACCAAACAACAAGACTTATTCTAAACAAAAGCAAGCTCATGCATACATAAACTTGTTTCTTTTTTTCTTTTTAAAAATGAAAACATACAGAACATCATTTGCAAATTGTTTTCCATTTATTTAATGCTGTATAAGGAATATCACAAAAAAGATCTTCTCAACCAAGATAATCACGATGGTGAGATCACTCACCCAGAGCCACACATCCTGGAATGTGAAGTCAAGTGGGCCTTAGAAAGCATCACTACAATCAAAGCTAGTGGAGGTGATGGCATTCCAGTTGAGCTATTTCAAATCCTGAAGGATGAGGCTGTGAAAGTGCTGCACTCAACATGCCAGCAAATTTGGAAACTCAGCAGTGGCCACAGGACTGGAAAAGGTTTCATTCCAATCCCAAAGAAAGGCAATGCCAAAGAATGCTCAAACTACCGCACAATTGCACTCATCTCGCACGCTAGTAAAGTAATGCTCAAAATTCTCCAAGCCAGACTTCAGCAATACGTGAACCGTGAACTTCCAGATGTTCAAGCTGGTTTTAGAAAAGGCAGAGGAACCAGAGATCAAATTGCCAACATCCGCTGGATCATGGAAAAAGCAAGAGAGTTCCAGAAAAACATTTATTTCTGCTTTATTGACTATGCCAAAGCCTTTGACTATGTGGATCACAATAAACTGTGGAAAATTATGAAAGAGATGGGAATACCAGACCACCTGACCTGCCTCTTGAGAAACCTGTATGCAGGTTAAGAAGCAACAGTTAGAATGGGACATGGAACAACAGACTGGTTCCAAATAGGAAAAGGAGTTTGTCAAGGCTGTATATTGTCACCCTGTTTATTTAACTTATATGAAGAGTACATCATGAAAAATGCTGGGCTGGAAGAAGCACAAGCTGGAATCAAGATTGCCGGGAGAAATATCAATAACCTCAGATATGCAGATGACACCACTCTTATGGCAGAAAGTGAAGAGGAACTAAAAAGCCTCTTGATAAAAGTGAAAGTGGAGAGTGAAAAAGTTGGCTTAAAGCTCAACATTCAGAAAACAAAGATCATGGCATCTGGTCCCATCACTTCATGGGAAATAGATGGGGAAACAGTGGAAACAGTGTCAGACTTTATTTTCTGGGGCTCCAAAATCACTGCAGATGGTGACTGCAGCCATGAAATTAAAAGACGCTTACTCTTTGGAAGAAAAGTTATGATCAACCTAGATAGCATATTCAAAACCAGAAACATTACTTTGCCAACACAAGTCCTTCTTGTCAAGGCTATGATTTTTCCATTGGTCATGTATGGATGTGAGAGTTGGACTGTGAAGAAAGCTGAATGCTGAAGAATTGATGCTTTTGAACTGTGGTGTTGGAGAAGACTCTTGAGAGTCCCTTGGACTGCAAGGAGATCCAACCAGTCCATTCTGAAGGAGATAGCCCTGGGTGTTCTTTGGAAGGAATGATGCTAAAGCTGAAACTCCAGTACTTCGGCCACCTCATGCGAAGAGTTGACGATTTGGAAAAGACTCTGATGCTGGGAGGGATTGGGGGCAGGAGGAGAGGGGGAGGACAGAGGATGAGATGGCTGGATGGCATCACTGACTCAATGGGCGTGAGTCTGAGTGAACTCCGGGAGTTGGTGATGGACAGGGAGGCCTGGCGATTCATGGGGTCTCAAAGAGTTGGACATGACTGAGCGACTGAACTGAACTGAAGGAATATCATTCTGTGTCAACACACAGGCTCAATCTCATTCCTTTAAATCACTATATAGTATTATATGGTATGTGAAATGTTTTATTTAGCCATTCCCATTTAAAAAAATCACAATTTAGATCATTTCAGTTTTGCTGTTAGAAACAAAGCCTAAATGAACAGCCTCTTGTTCTGAGAGCTGGTGTAAGTCGGATGGATTTCTAAAAGTAGAATTACTTAGTGAAAGATATATGCATTTATATTTTTGTTAAATATTGCCAAATTCTCTTCCTAAAACATTATCTAAATCGTTTGTTCCTACAGTAATACATAAGCATGCATCATGAAAATCACTTAGTTGTGTCTGACTCTCTGAGACTTCATGGACTCTAGCCTATTAGGCTCCTCTGTCCATTAACTTCTCCAGGCCAGAATACTGGAGTGGGTAATGGTTCCCTTCTCCAGGGGATATTCCCAACCCAGGGATTGAACCCAGGTTTCCTGCATTGCAGGTAGATTCTTTACTGTCTGAGCCACCAGGGAAGCCCAGAAGTAGAATTACAGTAATACACAAGAGGCTTTGATTTTGCTGTATTTTTACCACCTAGACATCAATCTTTTTTTTTTTTTCAGATTTAAAGTAAAAAGTTTCTTTTTGGTTTATTTTAGGAAATCCTCAATTTTTCGAGCCCTTCCCCCACCTCCCCTCATAAAGGCATCCCACTTTAAGAGAGAGCTTGGATGTCCTCCTGGTGGTGGAGGAGAGCAACCAGACCTTGTGGTGTTCTCTGGGTTCTTGATAGCCTCTTCAAATAGACATTATCAATCTTGAAAATTGTTATCAGTGTAACAGGTGAAACATGACATCCTACTGTTTAAAGTTACATTTCTTTACTATAATAAGGCTAAACATCTTTTCTTCCATGAATTATTGGTTTATCTCTTATTTAAATTTCTTTTGAGTTATTTTTAGTCTTATTGATATTCAAAAACATTTTACACATATATATTTATTAAACATGAAAATATTTCTTTGTAATCTATCAGATGAATGATTTAGTTAACCTCTTTAATTTTCTAAACCTATTTGCTCATGAGCATATTATTGAGTAGCAAAAAATGAAATACTAAGCAGCAGGACTAAAAAGGAGGAGAAATAACAACATTTAGAGATAATCCATGTGTTGTACCAAAAATTCTTGAATAAGCAAGTGATTGGATCCCTGTCTCCAAAATAGCTGATCATTTTTGTTAATTTAATAAAATATGAGATAACAATTAGAGTGTCTCATAATTTCTTTTACTTAACTGGAATGAGAATTGTTGAGGTTAGAGGCATTGTCCTATTATAGTGCTCACCTGAGTGCCTGTTACATAGCTGGTTCTTGGTAGTGATTTGATGAATAAGAGGAGTAAAAAGGAAACCAGGCAAAACAGAGGTCTTTTGTTAAAAAACATAGTAATTCATTTTAAAATGACATTTAAACATCAGTAGCTGATTTCATAATCATATGCTTCCCTGATGACTCAGCAGTTAAGAACCTGCCTGCAATGTAGGAGCCTCAGGAGATGCAGGTTTCTTCCTGGGTTGGGAAGATACCCTGGAGGAGGGCATGGCAACCCACTCTAGTATTCTTGTCTGGAGAATCTCATGGACAGAGGAGCCTGGCAGGCTACAGTCCATAGGGTCACAAAGAGTCAGACACAAATTAAATGACTTAGCATGCATGCACGTCATAATCATACAGCCAATATGATGCTTTAAGCTTGCAATAATTCCTAGGAACATTCATTTTTGCCATATTTTTGCCAGTTACAAGTAAAATTATTTTTCCCCCATGACTTGTGATATAAATTTGTAAATTATTTAAACAAATCTGACTACCTTTCTGCCTGCTAGGAACTCATATCAATCCTTATAATTGCCATTTAAACCACTACCTTTTTAAATGCAAACATGCATATCGAATGAAAGGCAATTTATTGTCAAGTGAACAGACCCTTTTATGGACCTTTTTTCCCCCCTCTTGAGGAAACCTTTGGCAAGAGAAATGATCATTCAAGCACTTGGAAAATGTCACAAAGGCATTACCACACTCGAAAAAACCTTTATTTTCCTTAGAAAGAAGGTAATTTTGTTATCTCATGGTCCACATTTAGTTCCTTCCACCTCATGACACCTGACATACCCTCAAAAGATGTTAGTGACAATCCTTGAACCTCTAAATTATAGGTTGATCACTCGTACCTTTCTTTTAGAAAGGGCAGTACTAAGTCAGCTTGACTGATGAAAATTTCAAAAAATTCTTGGCCTAATGTTAACCACTTGAAAAATAAAGTCAGTTAGGCAAGACTGTGCTACCATCCCGAAAGCATTTAGCTTACTTCAAAAATGCCTGAAAGTGCCATTCATTTATTCTGTTTGTCCAAAAGCATTTACTGAGCATCTACTCTATGCCAGAGGTGGGCTAGGTCCTGGGGAATAAAGGCAATTAAGACATAATATTGTTCTCCAAGAACACATAGTTTGAAGTCATACTTGCTTTACTCTTTTCAATAGTGGTAAATAATTTTGTTAAATTAATTCTAAGAATAGATATAGGTAGGGACAGTTATTGCCCATCTGCTGCAATAGGATAGTGCTATATAGGAAAAACAGAAACCGGAAATTAGATTGAACCACTGGAATGGAGCAGGTGTTTGGAATACATAAGCATACATAAACTAGGAGAAATTCCAGTTTAGGAGATAAAAATGGTATCCAGAATCTCTGTTAGTGAATAGGCAGAGTCCTTACTGGAGGGTCTAATCAGTGATCAGTGAGAATGTACAATGAGAGTTCAACATCAGTAGTCTTAGATGTCCAGACAGGCAGGCAGTTCATGTGCAAGTAGTTTGTCAGCAGATATTGAAGTGAACAAGACATGGTTTCAGAGCTGCTTCATATGGGAGAGTTTAACCTGGGGCATCAATTCTTCGACTCAGCTTTCTTTATAGTCCAACTCTCACATCCATACATGACTACTGGAAAAACCATAGCTTTGACTAGACAGAACTTGGTTGGCAAAGTAATGTCTCTGCTTTTTAATAAGCTGTCTAAGTTGGTCATAACTTTTCTTCCAAGGAGCAAGTGTCTTTTAATTTCATGGCTGCATTCACCATCTGCAGTTATTTTGGAGCCCTCCCCCCCCCTCCCCGAATAAAATCTGTCACTGTTTCCACTGTTTCCCCATCTATTTGCCATGAAGTGATGGGACCAGATGCCATGATCTTAGTTTTCTGAATGTTGAGTTTTAAGCCAACATTTTCACTCTCTTCTTTCACTTTCATCAAGAGGCTCTTTAGTTCTTCTTCACTTTCTGCCATCAGGGTGGTATCATCTGCATATCTGAGGTTACTGCTATTTCTCCTGGCAATCTTGATTCCAGCTTGTGCTTCATCCAGCCCAGCGTTTCTCATGATGTATTGTGCATATAAGTTAAATAAGCAGAGTGACAATATACAGCCTTGACATACTCCTTTCCCAATCTGGAACCAGTCTGTTGTTCCAGCTGAGCACTGAAGAATTGATGCTTTTGAACTGTGGTGTTGGAGAAGACTTTTGAGAGTCCCTTGGACTGCAAGGGGATCCAACCAGTCCAGACTAAAGGAAATCTGCCCTGAATATTCATTGGAAGGACTGATGCTGAAGCTGAAACTCCAATACTTTGGCCACCTGATAAGAACTGACTCATTTGAAAAGACCCTGATGCTGGGAGAGGTTAAAGGCAGGAGGAGAAGGGGACAACAGAGGATGAGATGGTTGGATGGCATCACTGACTCAATGGACATGAGTTAGAATAAACTTGGCAGTTGGTGATGGACAGGAAGGCCTGGCGTGCTGCATCCATGGGGTCGCTGAGAGTCGGACACGACTGAGCAACTGAAGTGAACTGGAACTCAACTGAACCTGGGGCAGGTAGAAAGGGAAAAGAATGGAAAGAGTATGGCATGTTTCTGGTTCTAATAATATTTTTTTATTTTATTTTATTTTTTAACTTTACAATATTGTTTTGGTTTTGCCATATATCAAAATGAATCTGCCACAGGTATACATGTGTTCCCCATCCTGAACCCTCCTCCCTCCTCCCTCCCCGTACCATCCCTCTAGGTCGTCCCAGTGCACCAGCCCCAAGCATCCAGTATCGTGCATCGAACCTGGACTGGCGACTCGTTTCATATATGATATTATACATATTTCAATGCCATTCTCCCAAATCATCCCACCCTCTCCCTCTCCCATAGAGTCCAAAAGACTGTTCTATACATCAGTGTCTCTTCTGTGGTCTCGTATACAGGGTTGTTGTTACCATAACATAGACAGTCGTAATAGAACAAGGCAGAAAACTAGTTAAGCAAACTGGGGCATATGGACCTCTAAGGGGGAACCCAGGGTTCTGCTCTTGGCTATTTCCCCCATCCCTATACCCCCTACCCCATTCCTACAACTTCCTGCTCTCATATCCATGTACATATTTCACCTTTAAGGAGGAATGCTGCCAGGATAGGTCAAGTTCAAAGGCCCTCTCTTTAGATCCTAGTACTAGAAGGTAGAACATGGTAAGTGTACTTCTTCTGCCCCAGGGCCTTTGTAGTTACTGTGATACTTTCATCTATCAGATACACGTACAGCTTACACCTTTATCGTTTTGCTCAGATGACACCCTCTTAGAGAGGGAATATTGGCTTTGCTGTGTAAAATAATATTCCAACTCTAGACACTTCTACTGTCCTTACACATTTTTAGCCTTCTTCATAATGCTTATAACCTTCTGATATATTGTGAATTTCCTGAGGGCCAGACTCTTACCGTTGTATTCATTAGAGCAGAACTTGGCACATAGCAAGTGCTCAGTTAATACATCTTGAATGTAAAAGTTGATAACAAATTTATAAACTCATAAATAAATCATAAAGTTTATTAATAAACTCATAAATTTTGTATTTGTTTATAAGTGAGACTGCTTTCCTGGGCCCCAGAGTCTTGTGAACAATGAAAGGTAGAAGTTAGACGATAGACCCTGAGGCCTGACTATCTGGGTTTGTTTCCAGCTCCATACAATTGTATGACCCACTCACTTAATCTTGCTGTGCCTTTATAAAATAAGGATGGTATTATATTTACTTCATATGTTGTTTTAAGGCATGAATTATAATGTAAATCATAGATGCAAAACACTCAGAATGATGCTTCTTAAGTAATAAAAGTACTCAATAATTCTTAGCTATTATTGTTGTTTTATTATTATTAAACTATATAGCTACCTACTTATCTACTGGGTTGTCAAACAGGCATCTCAAACTTACAATGTGTAAAACAGATTTCTTGTTTTTTTCCTCTCTAGTGTTCACTGTCTCAGTCAGTGTTACTATCCGTTGCTCACAAAATTGGGGGATTATGTCTTTGATTCTTCTCCTTTCTTATCTATCATATTCAGTACATCAAATACAGCAAATTCATGAAGATTCTGTCTTCAAAATATATCCATGTCTCTCTAACTCCATTGCTAACACCATAATCCCAGATACCATGCTTTCCCCTTTACTTGCTATCTCTAGACTGGTTTCTTTTTCCTCCCCTTGCTCCCTTATAGTCCATTATCACATAGAAGCCACAGTAATTTTTCATGAAGTCTCCTCTGCTTATTTCCATTGGTGACTTATCATTGCTTGTAGAATAAAATACAAACTGTACTGTGACCTGCAGAGCTGTGCCTATCTAAAACCCACCAATTGATTCTGTGTCATCTTGTTCCACTTTCCCCTTCATCTATAATCATTCAGCCACACTTGCTGTCTTTTTTCTTCCTTGAAACTGTTTACTGACTCAGAGCCTCTGCATGATTATTCCTGTGGCCTGGAATGCTATTCCCTGAATTCTTTGAATAAGTATTTCTTTTCATTTCTCAGATTTTAGATCAAATGTCATTTGTGCAGAATGATCTTCCCATAATACCTGTGGTAAAATTTAAAGATTATATGTGCATTAATTTTATGATATTTTAACCTGAGTAGTTTGCTTTACTGAAATAATTATTCTTATCATTGACTTTTAAGCTTTATTTATTTTCCCTGGACAACAGTATATTATGTTGAACCTGTCAATACGTTATTATAATGAACCTCATTGTAGAAAAATGATAAAATCAGAATTGCTTTGCTTACATTGGGATGAGGTGAGGTGTGAGGAACCAGATTCCCAACTGCTCATCCTTTATGTGGTCCTCCTAAGTGATTCTGAGCTTCAGGAGCCAAGTCTTTATAACCTGCACATAAATTTAGTCATTTTTGAATTAGAAAGTTGATCACAAAAGATCAGTGTATCTGGTCAGTGTAACGAAGTCTCTAAGAGTTTCTTACTGCATTTTAAAATAATTTCATTCTCATGCATTTATTCCTACAACTATATTTTCTACCTCTGAGGTCAGTAAATAGATATCTTTGAATTCCGAGCACCTAGTCTTCCGTGAAATGCTAGCCACTCAGCAAATGATTATTGACTAAATGAAATATGTAGATGAAGACAGACAGAGGTGAGATGTATAACTTTGGCTTTTTACTCTTTGTGGCCTTTACAAAAAGTTCCATGTCATAACCTCATTTCACAGGTTGTGCCAGTAATCTATTCTAACATGATATATTTTTGGCATGTCTGCTGAGTACCTGTAAATGCTAGGTACTTACCAGTATCATGAAGTTTTTTTTCCTCACAAAAATTCTTGAAAGCATTACCCTCACTTTTACATATGAAGAAATTGAGGTTCATAAAGATTAATTTATTAGCACCTTGTTAAACAAAAAGGACAGGATTAAAACATTTTCTTTCTGACCTCAAAGTCCATTATTTTTCCTTTATATTATGAAAAATCCAAAACATAATTCCTTGGTCCATACAGAAGAATCTTGAAAGAGTCATGTTAGTGGACATAAAATTTTAAAAGCTCTAAAAAGGGCATGCTGCTGCTGCTAAGTCACTTCGGTCGTGTCCGACTCTGTGCAACCCCAGAGATGGCAGCCCATAAGGCTCCCCCGTCCCTGGGATTCTCAAGGCAAAAAGGGCATAGACAATGGTAAAGGGCAAGTGTGATGACACCTGGCTTCCTTAAAAGATTATATCTCTTTATATTAGAATTTTACATTATGCATTAGGTATAATTAACAAAGGGGCATTAAATTTTATTTCACTTAATTTTGTTTTGTTAGAGCTTGACAGAATGTTGTTAGCATTAAAATGTGCCCTCATTTTATAAGTCAAGAAGCCTAGGCCCTCTGAAGTTGGCTATTATATAATTTTGAATCTTTGGTTAATGATAAAGTTGAGGAGAGACCTTTTTTAGCCATAATAAGAATGAGGGACATTGTAGAAGATTTATAACACCAAATGGACTATTCTCCTTTCTGATGGTATGTCTAGTATCCATTCACCAAGTAAGTAGTAAGTTTGAGTGCTTCTGGTATGGTTATGGAAATCCTCTTGTCTCTCCTTTTGGAGATGTGAGCCTTGTAACTGATGCCAGTCTTGCTACCACCCTGAGGATGAAGCTGAGACAGGGAGATGGGTGGACATGAAAACACTGTAAGATAACAGAATGGATTCATTTGTATTTTCTGTGACCCTTGTTACTCTTTGTTCTTTCAGTATGTGAACCAATACATTTTCTTATTAAGTCAGTTTATTGTTGTTTTTAGGTTTCCTATAACTTTCAGGCATGCTATTCTAACATTTAGAAAACTATAATGTGAAAATCCACAGATCTATATGGAAGGAATTAATTTTCCAAGTTTGCTTTTGATGACATTAAAATCTGTTTCAGAGGCTTGCGGAATGTTTGCCCTCACAGAATAAATGGCGAATACAAAGCTTTTAGTTGTATTTGCATTCAATAGATGACTGAGTTTGCTGACCTAAGTGTTATATCTTTTTTTTTGAAAGTTATTCTGAAAACTCTAATCACTACTGGATAGGAGAAAGCCATGTAGCCTTCCTATAATAATCTCCCATTTTCAGTATTTCATACTAAGGTAGTAGAGATTCATATGGAGATGAAAAATAACTACAGGTTTTTAGTGTAGGAAACCTACTATTTTCTTATGAAGGGGTGGTTACCTGGGGACAATCTGAATCAAATCCATTCATTTGGTTTATACTGTGTATATGGTGGAAATGGTGCTCCTGTCTCCTAAGATGCAACAATTATGTGATGTGCTCAGATGCTCAGTTATGTTCAACTATTTGTGACTCCACGGACTGTAGCTTGCCAGACTCTTCTGTCTATGGGATTCTCCTGGCAAGAATATTGGAGTGCGGTGCCATTTCTTCCTCCAGAAGATTTTCCCAGCCCAGAGACTGAACCAGTGCAGGTGGATCCTTTACCACTAGCGCCCCTGGGAAGCCCCAATTATGCTAGTATCCTTATTAACACATGTAAGTAGCACACCTAGAAGTGTATGTGTGTGTGTGTGTGTGAATTTGTATGTGTGCATACATGTAAACACTTTATTATTAGAACTGTATTTCTTATGCTAAATAGGACTCTAGTTTAATAAATATGAGAGGTTTAACTTCATAACATGAAATTTATAAAAGCTTTTTTAAAATTAATGCATGCACACGACTTTAAAACTGTAATTTCACAGTCTTCAGACCAAAAACCACAATCACAGAAAGCTAACCAAAATTGTCACATGGATCACAGCCTTGTCATGGTGAAAGGCCCTCCATAACTCAATGAAGCTATGAGCTATGACATGTAGGGCTACGCACGATTGGACAGAACTCTCATGGTGGAGAGTTCTGAAAAAATGTGGCCCACTGGAGAAAAGAATGGCAAACCACTCAGTATTCTTGCCTTGAGAACTCCATGAATAGTATGAAAAGGCAAAAAGATATGACACTGGAAGATGACCTCCTCAGGTCCATAGGTGTGCCATATGCTACTGGGAAATTATGAAGAAATAGCTCCAGAAAGAATGAAGAGGCTGGGCCAAAGTGGAAATGATGCTCAGTTGTGCATGTGTCTGGTGGTGAAAGTAAAGTCTGATGCTGTAAGAACAATATTGCATAGGAACCTGGAATGTTAGGTCCATGAGTCAAGGTATATTGGACATGTTCAAGCAGGAGATGGCAAGAGTGAACATCGACATTTTAAGAATCAGTGAACTAAAATGGATGGGAATGGGGGAATTTAATTCAGATGAGCATTTATATCTACTACTGTGGGTAAGAATCTCCTTGAAGAAGGGGACTAGCCCTCATAGTCAATTAAAAAGTCCAAAATGCAGCACTTGAGTGCAATCTCAAAAATGACCCGATGATCTCAGTTTGTTTCCAAGGCAAACCATTCAACATTACAGTAATCCAAGTCTATGCCTCAACCACTAATGCCAAAGAAACTGAAATTGAATGATTCTATGAAGACCTATAAGACCTTCTAGAACCAACACCAAAGAGAAGATGTCCTTTTCATCATAGAGGATTGGGATGAGAAAGTAGAAAGTCAAGAGATACCTGAAGCAACACACAAGTTTGGCCTTGGAGTACAAAATGAAGCAGGGAAAAAGCTAGCAGAGTTTTGTCAGAACACTGGTCATAGCAAACACACTTTTCTGACAACACAAGAGACGACTATACATGGACATCACCAGGTGGTCAATACCAAAATCAGATTGATTATATTCTTTTTTTTTTAAATTTTATTTTATTTTTAAACTTTACATAATTGTATTAGTTTTGCCAAATATGATTATATTCTTTGTAGCCAAAGATGGAGAAGCTCTACACAGACAGCAAAAATAAGACTTAGAGCTGACTCTGGCTCTATCATGAGCTCCTTATTGACAAATTCAGGCTTTAGTTTAAGAAAGATGAGAAAACCACTAGGCCATTTGGTGTACCTAAATCAAATCTTTATGATTATACAGTGGAGGTGATAAATGCATTAAAGGGATTAGATCTGGTGGACAGTGCCTGAAAAAACTGTAGATGGAGGTTTGTAAATATACAGGAGGTTTGTAATATTGTACCATCGCAAAGAAAAAGAAATGTAACAAGGCAAAATGATTATTTGAGGAGTCCTTACAAACAGCTGAGAAAGGAAGAGAAGGGAAAGGTAAAGGAGAAAGGGTAAGACATATTCAGTTGAATGCAGAGTTCCAGAGAATAGCAAGAAGAGATAAGAAAGCATTCCTAAGTGAACAATGTAAAGAAATAGAGGAAAACAATAGAATGGGAAAAACTAGGGATCTCTTCAAGAAAATTAGAGATACCAAGGAAACATTTCATGCAAAGATGGACACAATCAAGGACAGAAATGGTATGGACTTGACAGAAGCAGAAGAGGTGACGAGAATACACAGAAGAATTATACAAAAAGGTTTTAATGACCTGGATAACCACGATGGTGTGATCCCTCACCTAGAACTGGAAATCCTGGAGTGTGAAGTGGAGTGGATCTTAGGAAGCATTACTAAGAGCAAAGCTAGTGGAGGTGATAGAATTCCAGCTGAGCTATTTAAAAATCCTAAAAGATGATGCTGTTAAATTGCTGCCCTTAATACGTCAGCAAATTTGGAAAACTCAGCAGTCGCCACAAGACTGGAAAAGGTCAGTTTTCCAATTTCAACCCAAAAGGGGCAATGCCAAAAAATATTTAAACTGCTGCACAGTTGTGCTCATTTCTCATGCTAGCAAAATAATACTCAAAATTCTTCAGGCTAGGCTTTAGCAGTACATTAACCAAGAACTCCCAGATGTATAAGCTGGATTTTGAAAAGGCAGAGGAACCAGAGATCAAATTGCCAGTATCTGTTGGATCATAGAGAAAGCAAGGGTATTCCAGAAAAACATCTACTTCTGCTTCATTGACTACACTAAAGCATTTAATGGTGTGAATCACAACAAACTGTGGAAAATTCTTAAAAAAACGGGACTACCAGACCATCTTACCTGTTTCCTGAGAATCCTATATGGAAATCAAGAAGCAACAAATAGAAATGCACATGAAGCAATGGACTGGTTTCAAATTGGGAAAGGAGTATATCAAGGCTGTATATTGTCACTCTGCTTATTTAACTGATTTGCAGAATATATCATGGAAAATGCTGGACTGGATGAATCACAAGCTGGAATCAAGATTGCTGTGAGAAATATCAATCAACCTCAGATACACAGGTGATACCACTCTAGTGGCAGAAAGTGAAAGGGAACTAAAGAGACTCTTGATGAAGGTGGAAGAGGAGAATGAAAAAGCTTTCTTGAAACTCAACATTCAAAAAAGTAAGATCATGGCATCCTGTCCCATCACTTCATGGCAAATAGGCAAAAGTGGTTACAGTGACAGATTTTATTTTCTTGGGCTCCAAAATCACTGTGGACATGACTGTAGCCATGAAATTAAGGAAGACTGCTCCTTGGAAAACAAACTATAACAAAGGTGGACAGCATATTAAAAGGCAAAGACATCACTCTGTTGACAACAGTCCATATAGTCAAAGTTATGGTTTTTCCAGTAATTATGTATGGATGTTAGAGTTGGACTGTAAAGCTGAGTGTTGAAGATTTGATGCTTTTGAACTGTAATGCTGGAGAAGACTTTTGAGAATTCCTTGGACTGCAAGGTGATCAAACCAGTCAATCCTAAAGGAAATCAGTCCTGAATGTTCATTGGAAGGACTGATGCTAAAGCAGGAGCTCCAGTAGTTTGGCCACCTGATGCGAAGAGCTGATTCATTGGAAAAGACCCTGATGCTGGGAAAGATTGACGGAGGGAGGAGAAGGAGGTGACAGTGGATAAGATGGTTGGATGGCATCACCAGCTCAATGGACATGACTTTGAGCAAACTCCAGGAGATAGGGAAGGACAAGAAAGCCTGGCATGGTGCAGTCACTGCAAAGAGTGAGACATGCGTTAGCAACTGAACAACAATGGCTTTTAAAAAATCAAATAATACCAAAAGTGATTATGATGAAAAATAGTATCTTTCTTTATTGCCCATCCAGTTTCAATCCCTATGGTCAACAGTTTTAGCTTTCTTCTGTGATTTCCATGTATTTCTATATGACGTTTTTACTGTTGTATATTTACTGATTAGTTTTGGTTTTTATATATTGGCTACTTTTTGTGATTTGTGTGTTTGACTCCCTTGTACTTCTACCTTCCTTTCCCCATCCTCTTAATGTAGTTTTATTACTGTTCTTAGTTAAATAAATAATCTATGTATATATCATTATGACAATATCAATACAGTTTAAGTGAAGAAATACACTATAGTATACCTCTATATACTATAAAAGTGTATCGAAGTGTAAAAAGTAGGCAAATATTTTATTTGCCTATTTTTAATTTTTATTTAATCAGTCAGCCCTAAAGGAAATTAGTCCTAAATATTCATTGGAAGGACTGATGCTAAAGCTGAAATTCTAATACTTTGGCCACCTGATGAGAAGAACTGACTCATTGGAAAAGACCCTGATGCTGGGAAAGATTGAAGGCATGAGAAGAAGGAGACGACAGAGGATGAGATGGTTGGATGGCATCATTGACTCGATGGACATGAGTATGAACAAGCTTTGGGAGTTGGTGATGGACAGGGAAACCTGGCATGCTGTGGTCCATAGGGTCAGAAAGAGTCAGACACAACTGAGCAACAGAACTGACTGAATTTTTATTTGCTTACTTTTTTACATATATATCCTTGTTTTTCCATATACTCCATTATATAATTTATCATATAAATTTGTCATCTGTTAATTTCTGTGAGTGTAACCTTGGAGAGCTCCTTCCTTATGCTTGATTTGGACTTGTTGCTTTCTGGGACTGCTGTGATGCACTGCTGTCAAGCTCTAGGTGTTCTTTCTTACTCTCTTGGTTTGAGCCATCATTTCCTAAATTCCCTGTCTTCTGCTTTCTTGGTTTGTTCTTTATTTTGCTGAAGCACATTCTCCTGTTGTCCCTAAGAGAGACTGTGTGGTGGTTCTACCATATTAAAGATATCTTTTATTCTGCTTTTGGATTGGGTTTAGTTTGAAGAAAGCTCCTCTAGAATTTTGAACACATTCCTCTATTTTTCTTCTGGCATATAGTGTTGTAAAGAAATCTAAAGCCATTCTAGTTTTCTGATATTTTCCCTTCCCTCTAAGCATTACCCATCCTTAAATTTGTCATGGATCTTCATTACTTATTTTGTATTTTATCCAACTTTCTTCTTGATTATATCATTCTGTGATCCAAGCCTCTCTTGATTTGCAGCTGTCCTCTAACTCTTCTCTCTCCTTCAGCTTCTGCTTGTTTTCACATAGTAGTCAGACCTATTCTTTAAAAACTCAAGTCTTATTGTGTTGCTTCTCTATTCATAACCCCTCATTGACTTCCCATCTCAGAGTAGAAGGCTTCATGTGATTTGGTCTTTCTTTTTTTTCAATTGTGTATTTTTAATTAGATGATAATTGCTTTACAATGTTATGTTGATTTCTGCCATGAATCAGTCATAGGTATACATATGTCCCCTCCCTCTTGAACCTTCTCCCATCTCTTACTCCATTTGGCCTCTCTGGGTCATCACAGAGCACCAGGTTGAGCTCCGTCTGTCATACAGCTAATTTCCGCTGGCCATCTATTTTATATATGGTAATGTATGCCACCCTTATGGCAGAAAGTGAAGAGG
The DNA here is from genome assembly GCF_029378745.1 of Bos indicus. Classification (NCBI taxonomy): domain Eukaryota; kingdom Metazoa; phylum Chordata; class Mammalia; order Artiodactyla; family Bovidae; genus Bos; species Bos indicus. The sequence continues at coordinate 55,568,061 of NC_091763.1, read as the reverse complement.
AACTAAAAAGCTTCTTGATGAAAGTGAAAGTGGAGAGTGAAAAAGTTGGCTTAAAGCTCAACATTCAGAAAGCTAAGATCATGGCATCCAGTCCCATCACTTCATGGGAAATAGATGGGGAAAGAGTGGAAACAGTGTCAGACTTTATTTTTTGGGGCTCCAAAAGCACTGCAGATGGTGACTGAAGCCATGAAATTAAAAGACGCTTACTCCTTGGAAGGAAAGTTATGACCAATCTAGATAGCATATTAAAAAGTATAGACATAACTTTGCCAACAAAGGTCTGGCTAGTCAAGGCTGTGGTTTTTCCAGTAGTTATGTATGGATGTGAGAGTTGGACTGTGAAGAAAGCTTAGCGCCAAAGAATTGATGCTTTTGAACTGTGGTGTTGGAGAAGACTCTTGAGAGTCCCTTGGACTGCAAGGAGATCCAACCAGTTCATTCTAAAGGAGATCAGTCCTGGGTGTTCTTTGGAAGGACTGATGCTAAAGCTGAAACTCCAGTACTTTGGCCACCTCATGTGAAGAGTTGACTCATTGGAAAAGACTCTGATGCTGGGAGGGATTGGGGGCAGGGGGAGAAGGGGACGACAGAGGATGAGATGGCTGGATGGCATCACTGACTCGCTGGACGTGGGTTTGAGTGAACTCCGGGAGTTGGTGATGGACAGGGAGGCCTGGTGTGCTGCAGTTCATGGGGTCTCAAAGAGTTGGACACGACTGAGCGACTGAACTGAACTGAACTGAATGTATATGTTTCAGTGCTGCTTTTTCAATTTGTTCCACCCTCTCCTTCCCCTGCTGTGTCTGCAAGTCTGGACAAAGCCTCTTGATGAAGGTGAAAGAGGAGAGTGAAAAAACTGGCTTAAAACTCAACATTAAAAAAGCTATGATCATGGCACCTAGTCCCATCACTTCATGGCAAATAGATGGGGAAACAATGGAAACAGTGACAGACTTTATTTTCTTGGGCTCCAAAATCACTGCAAACGATGACTTCAGTCATGAAATGAAAAGATGCTTGCTCCTTGGAACAAAAGCTATGATGAACATATTAAAAAGCTATGATGAGCAAAAGCTATGACAGTATATTAAAAAGCAGAGATATCACTTTGCTGACAAAGGTCCATATGGTCAAAGCTATGAGTTTTTCCAGTAGTCATGTATGGATGTGAGAGTTGGACCATAAATAAGGCTGAACACTGAAGAACTGCTACCTTTGAATTGTGGTGCTGGAGAAGACTCGGGGAGTCTTTGGACAGCAAGGAGGTCAAACCAGTCAGTCCTAAAGGAAATCAACCTTGAATATTCATTGGAAAGAGTGATGCTGAGGCTTAGCTTTGATCAAAGTTAATACTTTGGCTATCTAATAAGAAGAGCCAGCTCATTGGAAAAGACCCTGATGCTGGGAAAGATTGAGGGCAGGAGGAGAAGGGGGCAACAGAGCATGAAATAGTTGGATGACATCAGTGTATCAGTGGACAAGGATTTGAGCAAACTCTGCTAGATAGTGAAGGACAGGGAAGCCCGGCATGCTGCAGTTCATGGGGTCTCAAAGAGCCAGACACAACAACTGAACAACAGCAAGGAGAAATATGGGATATTTGATTGATTTTTGGTTGCTTGGCTTCTGAAACCTTTTCCTGTGTTTGGTATAATCTCTATATTAAGGGGAAGGATCCAGGACCACTGGTGAGTTGGCATTAGAAGAGGTAGCTACATCAGGCCACAGAGGCAGCAGTGACCCTTTTTCTGTGAACAGTGTTCAGAAATCTTAGCTTTTAGTGGTGGCATTGTGGGTTCTGTTGTCTCTATGCAGGGCCAGTTATAGAGGTGTCATCAGAGGAATAGGTTTTCAGCATGCTTTTAGATTTTTTTTCTCCTTCATTGCCCACAAATACATTTATAAACAATTTGCCAAAATAATTTTACCAATTAGCATTTCTATCAACTCTACAAGGAGAGTTGCTCTACACTTTCAACAATACTTGATATTATCTCTGATAATATGTTTTTAGTAAATTGTTTCTCTTTAAATCAGCCAAACTTTGTTTATTTGTTGATTGGTTGGTTGGTGGAAACTTAGAACCATATTTGATGCCAAAGGGGAGGCATAAAGTTGAAGGATCAAGGAAATGTGAGCAGGAAGTATGAAGAGGAAAGGGAAGACCAAAAATATGAGAGAAGTTATTTTGTGTAAATAAAGTCTCAGAAAATGTAGGTATAGAGTCTCAGAGGGCTAATACAGGAGGAAAGACACAAGAGAAGCCATTGGAGAAGATATGAAAATGTAGAGGGAAAGTAAAAATGGAACATTTTCGTATAGAATGATTAAAACTTTAAAACATTCAGAGTAACAATTAGATTTAAAGTACCTAAAAATTTTACTCAAAATTTATTTGTTCTGTGTAAGTGTAACTTTATGTGAAATTTTTTTGTTTTTTTTTTTTTGATCAGTTGCTAAGTCGTGTCCAACACTTCGTGACCCCATGGACTGCAGCATGGTAGGGTTCCCTATCCACTATCTCCCGGAGTCCACCCAAACCCATGTCCATTGAGTCGGTGATGCCATCCAACCATCTCATCCTCTGTCATCCCCTTCTCCTCCTGCCCTCAATCTTTCCCAGCATCAGTATCTTTTCCAATGAGTTGGCTCTTTACATGAGGTGACCAAAGTATTGGAGCTTCAGCTTCAGCATCAGTCCTTCCAATGAATATTCAGGGTTTATTTTCTTTAGGACAAACTGGTTTGATCTCCTGTGAAGTTTAATCTTATTTAAATAAGCATTTGCTATATACATGAACTATAATTAAAGTGTAATTTTCCTTTTTAAAATATGTTTGTATATTACTTGCTGTTCTCACATAAAATTATAAATTTATTTAATTTTCCTAAATAGTCATAATGTCAAGAAACACCCTTCTTTTCTCATGGTTTCTATTTGAAGAGAAGACAAACTTCTGGAGTTATTTTCCCTAGGATTTTTATTAGTATCCTCCTTTAATGTGAGAAGTGCTTTGCTTCCTATTGTTGTTGTAACAAATTACTATGAACAGTGGCTTAAACAACACAAATTTATTATCTCACAGTTCTGTGAAGTTCAGAAGTCTGACATAGGTCTCACTGGATTAAAATCAAATTGGTGTGGCTGAATTCCTCCTGAAGGTTTTCAGAGTGAATCTGCTTCCTTGCCTTATGTGCTGCCTGCATTCCTTGGCTCATGGTTGCCAGCCCATTTTTTTTTTTTAAATTAATTTATTTTTTTGACATCTCAGTGCTTTTATTTCATTTTTTTAAATTTTATTTTTAAACTTTACAATATTGTATTAGTTTTGCCAAATATCAAAATGAATCCGCCACAGGTATACCTGTGTTCCCCATCCTGAACCCTCCTCCCTCCTCCCTCCCCATACCCTCCCTCTGGGTCCTCCCAGTGCACCAGCCGCAAGCATCCAGTATCGTGCATCGAACCTGGACTGGCAACTCATTTCTTACATGATATTATACATGTTTCAATGCTATTCTCCCAAATCTCCCCACCCTCTCCCTCTCCCACAGAGTCCATAAGACTGATCTATACATCAGTGTCTCTTTTGCTGTCTCGTACACAGGGTTATTGTTACCATCTTTCTAAGTTCCATATATATGCGTTAGTATACTGTATTGGTGTTTTTCTTTCTGGCTTACTTCACTCTGTATAATAGGTTCCACTTTCATCCATCTCATTAGAACTGATTCAAATGTATTCTTTTTAATGGCTGAGTAATACTCCATTGTGTATATGTACCACAGCTTCCTTATCCATTCATCTGCTGATGGGCATCTAGGTTGCTTCCATGTCCTGGCTATTATAAACGGTGCTGCGATGAACATTGGGGTACACGTGTCTCTTTCCCTTCTGGTTTCCTCAGTGTGTATGCCCAGCAGTGGGATTGCTGGATCATAAGGCAGTTCTATTTCCAGTTTTTTAAGGAATCTCCACACTGTTCTCCATAATGGCTGTACTAGTTTGCATTCCCAGCAACAGTGTAAGAAGGTTCCCTTTTCTCCACACCCTCTCCAGCATTTATTGCTTGTAGACTTTTGGATTGCAGCCATTCTGACTGGTGTGAAATGGTACCTCATAGTGGTTTTGATTTGCATTTCTCTGATAATGAGTGATGTTGAGCATCTTTTCATGTGTTTGTTAGCCACCTGTATGTCTTCTTTGGAGAAATGTCTTTTTAGTTCTTTGGCCCATTTTTTGATTGGGTCATTTATTTTTCTGGAGTTGAGCTGTAGGAGTTGCTTGTATATTTTTGAGATTAGTTGTTTGTCAGTTGCTTCATTTGCTATTATTTTCTCCCATTCTGAAGGCTGCCTTTTCACCTTGCTAATAGTTTCCTTTGATGTGCAGAAGCTTTTAAGTTTAATTAGGTCCCATTTGTTTATTTTTGCTTTTATTTCCAATATTCTGGGAGGTGGGTCATAGAGGATCCTGCTGTGATGTATGTCGGAGAGTGTTTTGCCTATGTTCTCCTCTAGGAGTTTTATAGTTTCTGGTCTTACGTTGAGATCTTTAATCCATTTTGAGTTTATTTTTGTGTATGGTGTTAGAAAGTGTTCTAGTTTCATTCTTTAACAAGTGGTTGACCAGATTTCCCAGCACCACTTGTTAAAGAGATTGTCTTTAATCCATTGTATATTCTTGCCTCCTTTGTCAAAGATAAGGTGTCCATATGTGCGTGGATTTATCTCTGGGCTTTCTGTTTTGTTCCATTGATCTATATTTCTGTCTTTGTGCCAGTACCATATTGTCTTGATAACTGTGGCTTTGTAGTAGAGCCTGAAGTCAGGTAGGTTGATTCCTCCAGTTCCATTCTTCTTTCTCAAGATTGCTTTGGCTATTTGAGGTTTTTTGTATTTCCATACAAATGGTGAAATTATTTGTTCTAGCTCTGTGAAGAATACCGTTGGTAGCTTGATAGGGATTGCATTGAATCTATAAATTGCTTTGGGTAGTATACTCATTTTCACTATATTGATTCTTTCAATCCATGAACATGGTATATTTCTCCATCTATTAGTGTCCTCTTTGATTTTTTTTCAGCAGTGTTTTATAGTTTTCTATATATAGGTCTTTAGTTTCTTTAGGTAGATATATTCCTAAGTATTTTATTCTTTCCGTTGCAATGGTGAATGGAATTGTTTCCTTAATTTCTCTTTCAGTTTTCTCATTATTAGTGTATAGGAATGCAAGGGATTTCTGTGTGTTGATTTTATATCCTGCAACTTTACTATAGTCATTGATTAGTTCTAGTAATTTTCTGGTGGAGTCTTTAGGGTTTTCTATGTAGAGGATCATGTCATCTGCAAACAGTGAGAGTTTTACTTCTTCTTTTCCAATTTGGATTCCTTTTATTTCTTTTTCTGCTCTGGTTGCCAGCCTATTTTTAAAGCCAGCAGTGTAGCATCTTCAGATCTCTCTCTAACTGATTGTCATGCCTCCCTATTTCACTTATAAGGACCTCTGTGACTACAGATAATCCCATTCAGATAGTCCAGGATAATCTCCCATCTTGTTAGCAAGTTTGTTAGCAAGCTGATTAGGAAGTTTGATTGCATCTGCTGCATTTTCCTTTGCTGAGCAACTTATACTCACCGTTAGACATGCATTCTTTATGTGGCTATCTTTCTGTCAACTATTTCAGAAGGTAGAGGAAACCAGTATTATTGAATTTTATCTGCTTACTCTGAAGGTGTGATGGTCTTTTCCTTTTTAGCTGTTTTAAGGATATTTCCTTTAATTATTGGAAATGGAGAGATAATGCCAGTGAATTAAAAAAAATGCATGTTTTGAGGCTTTTCTTTACAGGCTGGTTTTTTGTGATGTTTCATGTAAATAGTCCAGAAGTAATATTTATCTACTATAATTACTAAAATCTACATTATACTCTTAAAAGGATTGCAGATTATGACCTTTCAGAATACTCTGTAATCACCTGTTTCATGTATGATTTTTTTGGTATAAATTTTAAAAGCTAGAATTATTGTGAATTCTGGATTCTTTGTGAAACAGCACTTATTTCCATGTCAAATTTGTTGGCTATCAAAGACTTTCTACCAGGTTGAAGTGAAATAGGTGAATTGCCGTAAGTGATATGAACTGCAGAATTCTATTTCATTAGAAAAGTCCAATTTCTCTTTTTTACTAACTTTTACTTTCATCTTATAGGTCTTTTTTCTTTTTTAGAAATACTTACTAGATTAGTTAATAGTTTTGACCTAATATGGCCTATCCATTTTCAGTTCTTGTTCTTAAAACTTATCTTTAGAGTGTGCAGTGACATCTGTACCCATGGAAATCAAATCAATTGTCTTTGTTATAACTCCCATAGAGACTAGCTGTATGATTTTCTTGAGGTTGGTCACAGTCATAATAGATTAATTTTAGCATATTGAAAAGAAAATAATAACAGTTTGAGTACTAAAATTTTTATATGCTTATTTAGAAGATTATATTGAGGGTTTCATGTTTGAAACATACATCAGTCATATCTGAACTATTTTTTAAAATGATTTTGCATATAGAAAGTATGTTTGGTCATAAAATTTGCTTTTCTCACATATATTTATGCCATTATATCTCTATTCCTTTACTTTCTATTTCTCTCTGAATTATCAGAGAAGTTATTATTGCCTATCATCTCTCATTTAACCACATATGATAATATACTTAATTTTGGATACTACATTTTACACATATTATAGTGTGAACTTTTTCTATGCCATTGAAAAAGATTTAAAAGTATGTTTTAATGTTTGAATTGTTGTTGTTATTCAGTCACCAAGTCATGTCTGACCCTTTGCAATCCCAGGGACTGCAGCACACCAGGCCTCCCTGTCCCTCATCATCTCTTGGGATTTGCCCAAGTTCATGTTCATTAAATCGGTGATGCTATTCAGTCATCTCATCCTCTGTCACCCTCTTCTCTGCCCTCTGTTATTATTGTTATTGCCCTCTGCCTTTTTGTTATTATTCTGTTTCAATTTTTAATATTATAAATAATGCTGAAAAAGCATTGAAAGCTTTGAATTTATATCTGAAATCCAACCTTGAAACCAATCACAGGTTTTGATATGATGGCCCCATTTTTGTTTTTTTTTCAAATAGTCTCTCATTATAGTTTTGCTTTGAATCAGTGGTTATTCTGGAGAGTGTTAGAGTATTTTCAGTCACCATGATTTAATTTGTCTCCATTAAACATTTTCAAAAAAGGATTCAAGCCTTCGTGGATTGCGATTGAAAACGTGAACTGTACAGTTTCTGCTTTTAGGAATTGATTGGGGAGTGGGGAGTTCTTTGAAGCTATATTTACCTAGTTATCAAAGTCAAGAATCAAATAGGGTCTTTGAAGTCCCGAGATAAAGAATTTTATTAAATTTTTTGAAATTGCATCTGAAACCCGCTCCTGTTCTCCCTGCGACATATCTAGCTGATAAAAAACTAGAGGTTTGGATACAATATGTTCTTTATGTATTATTCATTATGTTTATTTTATATCTTTTACATTTCTATTTAAAGGAAATTTTCTGGATTATCAAAGGATTTTTATATATATTTGTAATGGTTTTCAAATATTTACATCTATTCTGTGTGCTTTATTCTTGAAACCTTGGAATCCCTTGACAGCACTCTATCATGTCTCTCCCCATTTGTGATGAGTTTTATGTTTCCTTTTCTCACTTATTCATTCATTATTGAGTACCTATCATGTGCTGACATCATGCTAAGTGCTTGAAATACAGTGGTTAGCAAAAGCTAACCCCTAAGCCCAGGTTGCTTGTCTCATTGAGTATAAGACATTTCTCAAATAAGTTGTCAATAATTGTGAATTTGCACCAATGATAATATTATAAAGAAAAAGTATATAGATAGTGATAACTCATAACTATTATTCTAGTTTTGTCTAAATAATGGTATTTCTGAGATCCCAATTGTTATCCCTCTTGTCATGCTATATATTCTTCTTGAAAATGTGGTTTTAGCTGCTTTTTTCTTTCACATGTATGTGTGGGTGAGACACATCTAGGACTTAGAGAGTAAACCCCATGCCAGAGCTCAGTGTGTCTCCTAAACTCTAACCTGTTTATTCTCTGCATCCTAGACACTGCCCTTGGATATCTCACAGACACTAAAATCCAATATGGTCAAAACCTGGCACATCATCTTTCTTTTCTTCACTACAAAAATTGTTTCTGTTTTCATACTGTTTTCTGTTAGCGGTACTACCATGTATCCAGAGAAATTATTGTGTTTAATTTCTTTCTCTGTCTTTAGGTCTCTTTCCCTAAGCTTCCTTCCCCTACAACTTGTGTGTCATTGGAAATATCACTGACTCTGTGATACTTAAGAATGTGAGCTCTGGAGTTAGAAAACCCTGGGTTCAGGTCTCAGCTCCATTGTTTACTAGCTATAGGTTAATGTTAATTAACTGTACTGTTCCTCAGTTTCTAATTTGTAAAATTGGGATAATTGTACTTATCATATAAGGTGTTAAAGAGATTAAGTGAGATAGGCATAATACATTTCACCTACCTTGCTGGTGTTATTATTGCTATTATTATTTAGAACTTGATTAAAGTGTTTCGGACTCTATACATCCTTTTCTGATATTTTCTGGCAGAATTGATACTTTTTCCCTTTGTATATTTCTGATACCATGTGGATACTTATATGTATAATACTTTATTTCATTTGTTTATATACATGCCTTTCTGTCTTTCTAACTACATTGAGATAACTTTGAAGATAGGGCATATGTTTTTAGAATTTACATATATTCTAAGTGATAACAGTACTTAGTACACAGTAAGAATATAATACATATTCGTTCACAGGAAAAGGAACAGCATATAAAACATTCTGAAATGAGTGTGTACTGGGCCCTGTTCCTGATAATCTCTGGTTTAGTGGGGATATTGCCCTGAGAAGTCTGATATTTTGAGAACTCAGACTCTGCAGGTCTGGAAATCCTCAACTGCAGGCCTGCAGGCAGTTTTCAAAATTTCTATGGACTGTTTTTGAAGGAAGTATCAGGTATATATTTTATTGAAGCTGTGGAGAAGGCGATTGCACCCCACTCCTGTACTCTTGCCTGGAAAATCCCATGGACGGAGGAGCCTGGTAGGCTGCAGTCCATGGGGTCGTGAAGAGTTGGACATGACTGAGCGACTTCACTTTCACTTTTCACTTTCATGCATTGGAGAAGGAAATGGCAACCCACTCCAGTGATCTTGCCTGGAGAATCCCAGGGACAGGGGAGCCTGGTGGGCTATACAGTGACTTAGCAGCAGTGATTAAAAATAATATTGAATGCATTTAATAGTGTAAAATTGTAGTACAGCATGTAGATTGAGAATTTTTAGTTAACCTTCATTTAATAAATGTATTATTTATAGAAAATCAGAAGTTTTTTCATTTTTTGAAAAATCACTATCTTCTTTGATCAGTGACATAGATAAATTCTACCTACTACCTTTAGTGACCTGCACCTATCCTTGCAAGTTTTTGGAACATAAACTAATTTTTCTTTTTCTATTCAACATTTTCATCAGTTACTTTGATGCAGACATTTGTGACATGCCCATCAAATTTGCAGATAACATAAACCTGGGAAGAATGGTGAATTTGTTAAAATCCAAAAGGACCAACAGCTTAACAGGATTTAATATAACATTCTATCATAATATTGCTCAGATAACATGTGAACTTTTAACTATATACATAAAACAAATTGTATAAATAGCTCTAACTTGAAATTTATCTACAATATCTATCTAACTATGAATTTTGTTTTGTTTTGTTTTTTAAGCTGAATTTTCACCCGGGGAATAATGATCCAGAAAACTTCTCAGGTTATTTTGTTCTGGATAAAAATGAAAATAACTCCCTCATTAGGCGAGTGGTGGTGGTGGAGGGGACAAGGGTTCACACTAGAGTTGTGAGAGTTGAGTGCTGAAGAGCAGAGTGAAGTAGGATTATCTGGAAGATTCATTTGTTTTTAGGAAGAACAGGTTTCTGAATAAGTTGTTTTCACCTTTCCTCTGTGATAAGAAGGCTTGTCTGTGCCTGGTTTGGTGGGGGATGGGTGGATTGATTGATGGAGTTCTTTCATTTTCTTATTATCAAAGAATTTATTATGAGCCTACACAGCTAGAGACTAGGGGACAAAGTAGGATATTTTTCCTTCCACAGAGGATTTGTATTGGTATAAACCTATTATAACAGAAACATGAAGGAAGTAGTGGATTTGTCAATAATGATTGACGAGAAAGACTGAATCAGTATAACAACTAATGTTAACTATTGATTTGATATTGATGTAGAAAGAAAATTGAATCTAAGATCATAAGTCTGACTTTGCCACTACTCTATTATGTGACTTAGTCATTCTGAGTCTGTTAGATGAGGATTAACTTTCATGTCCCTTATTTCTAGAACATTCAGTTACTTTATTAAAGTATTAATTCTGTCAAAGGAATTGCCAAACAATCCTTTTTCCAAATGGCTGATCTAATTTAGAACTGACCATCAAAATAACTCTATGGTATTGATTTTCTGTCTTATAAGCCTGATTCAGGTAGACTATTTTAGGCACAGACAATAGGAGGTGAAATGCTACTCACAATCCAGATGATTGTTCCATCTACCTGAATGTCATCAAGTTATTCATCAATATTATCACAGTTTTACCTGGCTTCCTAATATTCAAATTCTAGTTTTAAAAAGGACAGTGTATTTTGACAGAACATATCAAGAAAAGTAAAACAATTCAATGAAATAATAAGCAATAAATTATCTAGCTTAGTTACATAAAAGAATAAAGGGGAAAGAAGGTTGCAAACTAAGTGCACAGTAGAAAGTCTGTATTTTGAGGGTTTCAAAGAGACATTCTGAAATATGAAATATTTTTTGTTTATTAATTCAACAAATAATTGTTAAATGCCTAGTATGGTGAATAAGGCATAGAATTTACAGTCTCATGGAATGGAAATATGCACAAATACATAGTTAGTTGATAAAGGGAAATATAAAGTACAAGTAGAGAGAAAGGCGACTGAATCCAGAATGGACATGTGGACAGGTGTCCAGAGGACATAGTGTCTAAAATGAGAAGGTATTAACAACAGAGAGTGTTGGGGGATATGGAAAAGGAGAATGTTATGAAAAATGTTTTGTGTTTAGAACTTAAATACATTTTAAAAAGTTTTAATTGGAAGATAATTGTTTTAAAATGCTGTGTTAGTTTCTGCTATACAACCACGTGAATCAGTCTTATGTATACATATATCCCCTCCCTCTTGAGCTTCCCTCCCTCTCCCCACCACCCCCCATCCCACCCCTTTAGGTCATCACAGAGCACTAGACAGAGCTCCTTGTGCTATATAGCAGGTTCCCACTAGTTATATATTTTACAAATGAGAGTATATATATGTCAGTGCTACTATCTTAATTTGTCCCACCCTCTTCTTCCCCTGCTGTGTCCACAAGTCCTTCCTCTACGTCTGAGTCTTTATTTCTGCCCTGCAGTAGATTCATCAGTACCATTTTTCTAGATTCCATATGTATGTGTTAATATATGATATTTTTCTCTTTCTGACTTACTTCACACTGTATAACAGGCTCTAGGTTTATCCACTTCACTTCAACTGACTCAGATGTGTTCCTTTTATGCCCGAGTAATATTCCATTGTGTATATGTACCACAACTTCTTTATCTATTCATTGGTTGATGGACATCTAGGTTGCTTCCAGGTCCTGGCTATTGTAAATAGTGTTGCAGTGAACATTAAGGTATGTGTGTCTTTTTGAATTATCATTAAACAAATAGGAATTTAATGGATTAATTTTAAATGTAGTTAGTTTATTTTTCCAGCTTTATTGAGGTATGATTGACAAAAACTGATAAAATGTGGTGTTTCGATATATGTATACATTGTGAAATGATACTGCACTCAAGTTGATAAACATATGCATCACCTCACGTAGTTAAACTTTGTGTATGTGTATATATACACATATTTTAAGTACAAAATACATTAACTATGGTCACTATGCTGTACATTAGTTTCCAGAATTTATTCATCTTGTAACTCAAAGTTTGCACCCTTCCACCATTAGCTCCACTTTTCCCCTATCTACTTGTCCCTGTCCCAATCCCCAGCCTCTGGTAGCCTCTATTCTACTGTCTGTCACTGTGAGTTGAAACTTTTTTAAAAAGATTCTATATGTAAGTGAGATCATGCATCATTTGTCTTTCTGTGTCTGGCTTGTTTTGGTTAGCATAACATTCTCCATTTTTATCCATGTAGCCACATATGAAAGGATTTCCTCTTTTTAAATTGAGATCTAACTGGTATATGCTGCTGCTGCTGCTAAGTCACTTCAGTCATGTCTGACTTTGTGCGACCCCATAGACAGAAGCCCACCAGGCTCCCCTGTCCCTGGGATTCTCCAGGCAAGAACACTGGAGTGGGTTGCCATTTCCTTCTCCAATGTATGAAAGTGAAAAGTGAAAGTGAAGTCACTCAGTCGTGTCCGACCCTCAGAGACCCCATGGACTGCAGCCTACCAGACTCTGCTGTCCATGGGATTTTCCAGGTAAGAGTACTGGAGTGGGGTGCCATTGCCTTCTCTGAATTAACATATAATACTATATTAATTTTCAAATGTACAACATAGTGATTAAATATTCGTATGAACTGTGAAATGATCACCACAATAAGGAGACCAGGGTTCAATCCCTGGTTCAGGAAGATACCCTGGAGAAGGAAATGGCAGCCCACTCCGGTATTCTTGTCTGGAAAATCCAAGCCCCATGGACAGAAGAGCCTGACGGGCTGCAGTCCATGGGGTCACAAAGAGTTGGACACGACCGAGCAACTAACACTTTCCACTGTATAATTAACATATAATATTACATTAGTTTTCAGGTGTATAACATAGTAATTAAATGTATATGAACTTGAAATGATCACAATAAGTCTAGTTTACATCCATCAGCATACATATTTGTAATTTTTTTCTTGTCATGAGAAGTTTTAAGATTTACTCTCTTAGCAGCTTTCAAATATGTGTTGTTAACAATAGTTACTATATTGTGTATAATGTCTCATGACTTATTTTATAGCTTTAAGTTTGTACCTTTTGAACCCCCTTCACCCATTTTACCCACCTCCTACCCTCTGCCTATGTATTCTCTGTATCTATGAGCTCTTCCTTTTTTTGTTTTTGTTTTAGATTCTACATGTAAGTGAGATCATATGGTATTTGTCCTTCTTTGACTTATTTCACTTAGTATAATGCCCTCAAGGTCATCCATGTTATTGCAAATGACAAGATTTTCTCCTTTTTTAGGGCTGAATAATATTTCTGTGCATGCACACATGTGTATGTGTGTGTAGTGCATTTTCTTTATCCATTCATCTGTCAATGGATTTCTAGGTTGTTTCCACATCTTGCTTACTGTGAATAATACTGTAATGAATATGGAAGTGTAGATACCTCTTCTAAGTAGTCATTTTATATCCTTTTGAAGTGTACCCAGAAGTGGGATTGCTAGATTGTATAGTAGTTATTATTCCATTTTTTGAGGACCCACCATATTGTTTTTCTTACTGGCTTGTACCAATTTACATTTCTACCAACAGTGCTCAAATGTTCCCTTTTCTCTATACCAGCATATGTGTCATTTGTCTTTTTTATAATAACTATTCTTACAGATAGGAGGTCATACCTCATTATGGTTTTGACTTCAGTTTTTCTGATGATTTGTGATATTGAGCACCTTTTCATATATCTGTTGACTATTTGTATGTTTTCTCTGGAAAAATCTTTTCAGGTTGTTTGCCCATTTAAAAAATCTGGGCTTTCCAACTCTTGCAGCTCAATTCCAGAAAAACGATCCAATCAAAAAAATGGGCCAAAGAACTAAACAGACATTTCTCCAAAGAAGACATATAGATGGCTAACAAACACATGAAAAAATGCTCAACATCACTCATTATCAGAGAAATGCAAATCAAAACACAGTGAGGTACCATTGCATGCCAGTCAGAATGGCTGCGATCCAAAAGTCTACAAGCAATAAATGCTGGAGAGGGTGTGGAGAAAAGGGAACCCTCTTACACTGTTGGCGGGAATGCAAACTAGTACAGCCACTATGGAGAACAGTGTGGAGATTCCTTAAAAAACTGGAAGTAGAACTGCCTTATGATCCAGCAGTCCCACTGCTGGGCATACACACTGAGGAAACTAGAATTGAAAGAGACACGTGTACCCCAATGTTCATCGCAGCACTGTTTATAATAGCCAGGACATGGAAGCAACCTAGATGTCCATCAGCAGATGAATGGATAAGAAAGCTGTGGTACATATACACAATGGAATATTACTCAGACATTAAAAAGAATACATTTGACTCAGTTCTAATGAGGTGGATGAAACTGGAGCCTATTATACAGAGTGAAGTAAGCCAGAAGGAAAAACACCATTACAGTATACTAACGCATATATATGGAATTTAGAAAGATGATAACGATAACCCTGTATGTGAAACAGCAAAAGAGACACAGATGTAGAGAACAATCTTTTGGACTCTGTGGGAGAGGGAGAGGGTGGGAAGATTTGGGAGAATGGCATTGAAACATGTATAATATCATATATGAAATGAATCGCCAGTTCAGGTTCGATGCATGATACAGGATGCTTGGGGCTGGTGCACTGGGATGACCCGGAGGGATGGTATAGGGAGGGAGGAGGGAGGAGGGTTCAGGATGGGGAATACGTGCACTCGTGGTGGATTCATGTTGATGTATGGCAAAACCAATACAATATTGTAAAGTAATTAGCCTCCAATTAAAATAAATAAATTATATTAAAAAATAAAAAATCTGGGCTTTCTATTGCTATTGACTTGATGAGTTCTTCATATGTTTTGGATAGTTATCAGATATATGACTTGCCAGTATTTTCTCCCATTCTGTAGGTTACCTTTTCATTTTGTTGATTGTTTACTGTGCAGAAGGTTTTAAGTTTGATGTAGTGTTACTTGTTTATTTGTACTTCTTTTGCCTAGGCTTTGGTGTCATATCCAAGAATTATAAAGAATAATATCAAGGAACTTTTCCTCTGTGTTTTTCTTCTAGGACTTTCACAAGCTCACGTCTTATATTAAGTCTTTAATCTATTGGATTGGCCAGAATATGCAAATATTCTGCCAGAATAAGAAAGATTCCACATTTGCTCAAGGACTCAAATATAGTAAATGGTTAGTAATGGTTGAGGTAAAATTCATATCTAGCTCTATATGACTCTATATTATCTTTTCAATTGATTCACTGCCTCTCTTACTATTATGACAAGGCTCTTCAAAGTGTGCCTTGATGAGCAAGCACATTCTGCTTAGATATAAAGTGACCTATACATAGAAATTTACTATGCGTGAGTGATAATGTAGCTTTTATTCATTTGGTAACCAGAAAATGTTTTGCTAGGCAAAGAAAAGTGAAGAGGCAAGTTGGTGACTTGAACTCTCCAGATCATTAACCAAAAACAGAGTCCTTAGCTACCATTGATTTTTTCCTTTCTTGTTTAGACTGCTTTTGTTTGCCATCTGATTGTACTTGGGCCTGATGGTAGATAAGTAAATTATACTTGGGCAGGGATTTTTACCTGGATAAACCTTAAACCTGTTGACTAATTACTCCAATGTGACTATTTTTCTTCCCTTGTCTTTTTCTTTCTTCATATTGTCATCATGTATGGTTGTATTTATAAAATTTTTTATTTTCATTTATACTCAAGTAGATGTTCAAAATGAAGTCCTTTAATAAAACATTTGAGTTCTTAACTTTTGTATATCAACAGATTTGTTTGAATAGTAAGAAGAACATCTACTAAACACTATGACTCTATTGGGATATGGTAGATAAATACATAGGATTCTTTTTTTTTAATTTTTAAATATTGTACTTACTTATATACTCAGATTAAAGCACCCCTTTAAATCTCTCTTTAAATAGAGACTGAGCATATAATAATTTTTATGATCTGAATGTTTGTGTCCTTCTCAAATTCTTGTGTTGAAACCCCAAGGCCAGTGTGATGGTAAAGATGAGGACTTTGAGAGGTAATTAGGATTGTTAGGTCATGAAAGTGAGTTCTCATGTTGAAATAAGTGTCCTTATAAGAAGGGACACTAGAGAATGTGTTTTCTCTGTCCTTAAAGGAGGTCATGAGAGCACACAGGGAGATTGTAGCCCCCTGGAAGTCAAGAGAAGGGACTTCAGAATTAAACCTGTCTTGCAGGCATCTTGATCTTGGATTTCCAGTCTTCAGAACTGTGGGAAATAAATTTCTGTTGTTTAAAGCACCCAGTCTATGGTATTTTGTTACGGCAGCCCAAACTGATGAATAGAATGTTGTCACACAGATCTTATGAGAGCTAAACTTAATATTTAAGACTTTGAGGTAGTTATTTATTTTAAATACCTACATTTAGATAAAAACTTATTATTTCTCACAATCTAAGAAAGATTATAACAGATCCATTGTCACTATATAGATTAGATATTACCAAATTCATTACTTATCTGAATAATAATTGCCAGCCTTCCTCTCCATTATCTGTCTTATTTCCTTATCAGCCCTTTTTCCTTTTCTGACTTTGTGTTCATAATGAAAAATGTTAGCAATAATAGCTTTAATAATGGCAACATGTCTTGAATTTTTATAGCACATTTCCTCTGAGAGGTTTAAAGTGATTCAGATAAATTTCCTAGGTTTCACTGGCAATCTTCCAGTGAATTAGCACATCAGAATGAATGCAACCTCAGCTTCACAGCTATCTGTGTCGTCCTCTGTCCTCTTCTTTGCTGCTTGTATCTTATGCGACCCTACTCTTTTTCTCATCCTCTCTCCAGTCACAGGAGCCTATTATTATTCTCTTTATGTTTGAGTGGAATTTGTGTATGTTGCTTTTCACTCCTGCTGCCCCATGCGCATCTTGGGGGTTAGCAGTGCTTTGGACTAAAGAATATACACTGGAAATGAAAAGCAAGGACCTTGCTGGAAGCACCACTTAACAGAAGTGCCAGTTCTGTTTATAAGAAATGTAACCACTTTCGCCTTCAGTTCAGTTCAGTTCAGTCGCTCAGTCGTATCTGACTCTTTGCGACCCCATGAATCGCAGCACACCAGGCCTCCCTGTCCATCACCAACTCCCAGAGTTCACTCAAACTCATGTCCATTGAGTTGGTGATGCCATCCAGCCATCTCATCCTCTGTTGTCCCCTTCTCCTCCTGCCCCCAATCCCTCCCAGCATCAGAGTCTTTTCCAATGAGTCAACCCTTCGCATGAGGTGGCCAAAGCATTGGAGTTTCAGCTTTAGCATCATTCCTTCCAAAGAACACCCAGGACTGATCTCCTTTACAATGGACTTTAACTCGTAACAAATGGCAATTTTCACATCTAGGCAAGAATAGGAAAGAATCAGATTAACTAAAACCTAACATAAAATATTCAATTTTGAATGAGTAGGATAAGAACACTGAAGTGGACAGTAAAGACTGAGAGAGCAGGATAACACTTCTTGAATGCTAAGGGTATTTAATTAAATAACATCTCAGTGTTTTATTTGCTAATAGCTAGTCACTGGTGTCAGTGCTGAACAGAAGTTTATGAGCCTTGGGGAGGACATTGGAGCAATATAGACTGAGAGAAGGAAGAGGAATTCTTGGATACAGACATTGTTTTTCTTCTCATTATCTTTATTCTAATAATTTTTAATTCTTATATTTAAAGACATATAAAAGTGAAAGAATCTCAATTCAACTATACTTTTATGTCTCAAAATCTTAAATGCATGCTGGAAAAACAAAATATGCAAAATATAAAATCATGAGAAAAGACATATTTCAGTTTTATGAAAAATTTGTAATATTAAGAAATGATAAAGTAATTTATTGTTATGAAAGAATAAATATAAAACATCTATATTTAATTCACTTGTAAAATGCTCAGTAGTTTTGAATGCTCTTCTACAATGGAAGTTGGATATAATTTTCCTATGATGCTTTAGTAACTACTCATTCTTAATTTTTATAACAAGGTTTTTATGTAAATATACTGTAGTTTTCTGTAGTTAAGGTATATATTAGAACATAATAAAATGCTGAACATTTAGGTTACTCTAAAGATTTGTGTAAATAAACATTTTAAAAATTACATATAAAAATTTCTTCCTATTGGCTCCTGACCTCCCTTTTCTTAGAACTCTTACTCTAGA
This sequence comes from Bos indicus, assembly GCF_029378745.1. NCBI lineage: Eukaryota > Metazoa > Chordata > Mammalia > Artiodactyla > Bovidae > Bos > Bos indicus. The sequence goes on along the minus strand of NC_091763.1, from coordinate 55,549,731 downwards.
AAGCTTGCACTTATAAATTATTCCTTTGTTCCTTTGAGGTGTAAATCTCCCAGCCTCTTTCCAGTTTTGGAACTCAGGAGTATCTTTCTCAAGGAGCCATCCCTCTGAAAAGTAATCATCAATGTTAGATGATGATCTAAGACTGTGTGGGAGGGTAAGAGCTTAAGTTCTACAGTCAGTCAGCACATGATAAGTATAGGTAAATTCCACTGTGGTGGAGTCAGGATGTTGAGAACAAGGGAAGAAGAACTAGAAATGGGACCTATGACAAGGCAGGAGATGGATCCAAAGCACTTTTTTTTTTTTTTGGTCTATTTTCTTGCATAAAGATACAGGCACCATGAACAGCCCATTGTCTCTTTTCCTTCCAGAACATTCCCAGTGAGTCCTACCTCTTGGAGTCTATCTGGAGAAAGACTGATGCTACAATTAATTGTTTGGTGCTGAGTTGATAGGGTCCTAAATTTGTTGGAAAGAAATAGCCAAATTATTTCCTTTTGTATGTGTATGTAATGGATCTCTTATGAAAATAAAGCCTCAGATATGTAGCATTTTACTTAATGTTATGGAATATTTGCCACATAGTAAGAACAAATTTATAAGTCACAGAAAATTAAAGAATATTTTCACTAATAGGAAGAATCTCTAAAGTATTTGGGCAGTTGTCTTCCTGTAGTACCTAAGCTTGATGAACAATATCATCAGCAAGTTTACATATAATCTCCTGAGTATGCTGTTGCTCTGCATTTATTAGTCTCTTCAAAGACGCTTTCAAAACTTTTCCATAGTTGCTTAATTTCAAAATGTTAAAAAGCAAATCCCTGACATGCTGACAACAGTGTCGATACTAATGAAATATTTTTGTTGGTTTTTGCCAAAATGCTTAGGTAACCTTTACTGTCTGCCTCAAGCTTGCTGGAAAATGCAGTGTTTTTTCAGAGTCTTATTGGGCTTCCAGCAAGGCAAACCATTTCTTTCTAGAGTGCTGAGAGAACTGTATTACCAGTGGGAGGAGTATGTGGCTTAGTAGGTATTGTAGGACTGGTTCCTATAACAAACTCAGAGATCAGGAAGTTTTGGGGAATGGGCCCTGGAAATAACACCTTTTGTGAAGGGAGGGAAGCAAGAAAGAGTGACCACGATTTCAGTGCAGTGGTGACAAGTGGTCTCAGCCTTTTCTGCAGGGAGCTCTGAACTGGAACACCCTTCTGAGCTCCCCATCGGGAGCTAGCCCCATAAAGGCAGCCCTGCCTGGCATGTGGAGGCATTGCAATCAGCATTACCACTTTCAGTTACAAGGATACCCCAAAGGACAGTTTTCTCAATAATTGTTTAAATAAATTTTACCAGGTCCTATTTGCTTCCTCCTTAAAAAGATAAATATTATGCCAATACAGTCTAAGTACTAGAAATCTGTTAATGGCATTTCAAATTCTGTTCTGATCTAATTCAATTCTGGTTAAACAGATTTGACCTGGAGAGCACTGATTCCTCTATCTAGTAATCTCTTTAAAAATTACTTTAAACTGGGTTGATTTATCAACAGGAAGATTCTATTTCTTCCATATTCCTTGACATCGTTGTCAGTGCACATTGAGAGAGTAGAGAGACTATCTTTGGATTATCTATGCCATTCTATCTAATCTTGAGATACTGTATTCATGAAAAAAAATGAGAGGAAAAGTGTGAAAAATGAAAATTTCTTAAGATACTTCAAAGATTTATAGCTCTTTTCTGTTTAAATATATTCTCCAGTAAATACTTTTTCCTATTTTTATGTGTACATATACATAATGTAAGCAATGAAAATATAAGAGAAATAACTTGATTTCATGCCAATTCAGGAGTTTTATAATTAGTTTCAAGTTTGAAAATACATAAATAATGTTTTATAGTTTATGACATGGTGCTAGAAAGACCAAGAGCTTTGATATTTTATAATTTTGGAACAATTTTTACTCTTACGGTATTTTCAATTTTTAACTTGTTAGTTTAGTAATGAGTAGGTGTCAAGTATGATACTAGACCCAGGAACAAAAACTGCCATCTTCAAAGACCCCACAGGGTAGTGGGACAATGGATTAGAAAGAGAGATTTACAAAATGGTGTGATAAGTGCTTAAGGACATTTATTTCCCAATTTTTCCCATATTATAAATGATGTGGAAAGAAAATAAGTGTGGCTTAGGAAAAAGACTGATATTTTTCTCTTGTTCTAATCCTGATTCTCTTACTAGTTAATAAAATAACCTTGCAACACTTAAGAAATCTTGTTCATGAATAAGGTGAGGATAACCACAATAAAATTAGATGATCTATTTACAATTTTTCAAGTGTAAACATTATAGGTAAGTTGACATTAATGTCATAGGTGAAACCTTGAAAACTGTAGTGAAATTTTAAGAATGTACACACCATAGAAAACATAATGCAACTTAGATATCTGTTTATACAAATTAATTTTTAAAATAGTGTTGTACAACAATTTTTGAACATTTACTTATAATTAATTACAGTTTAAAGTACTCAACAAAACCTTAAAATACATCAACAATCTTCAGGCCTGCTGAGTGCTTCTGAAGTCTCCAGCAGTTTTGCTTAAATGTAATAGAAAGTTAAAAATGAAAGAGTGTTTATCTCTAAGAATCAAGGTTAGCTAAGAATTCAACCTTGGCCTAGTCCATTCTAGGTCCCACAAATAGAAGGTTGCCTACTTCCTCCTTGGCTGAGCAAAATGTTTTTTCCTAAGGTATGGACTCACCTGTGTCCTGGAGTTTCCAGCAGAGGCATGGCTCAGCGGTGGACTACTGCAGGGTTGGAGGCACTGAGAAAGGCACACCTGCACAGGACCTTTTGAAGGAAAAAGCAAGAGAGTTCCAGAAAAAACATCTATTTCTGCTTTATTGACTATGCCAAAGCCTTTGACTGTGTGGATCACAATCAACTGTGGAAAGTCCTTCAAGAGATGGGAATACCAGACCACCTGATCTGCCTCTTGAGAAACCTGTATGCAGGTCAGGAAGCAACAGTTAGAACTGGACATGGAACAACAGACTGGTTCCAAATAGGAAAAGGAGTACATCAAGGCTGTATATTGTCACCCTGCTTATTTAACTTATATGCAGAGTACATCATGAGAAACGCTGGACTGGAAGAAACACAAGCTGGAATCAAGATTTCTGGGAGAAATATCAATAACCTCAGATATGCAGATGACACCACCCTTAAGGCAGAAAGCGAAGAGGAACTCAAAAGCCTCTTGATGAAAGTGAAAGTGGAGAGTGAAAAAGTTGGCTTAAAGCTCAACATTCAGAAAACGAAGATCCATGGCATCTGGTCCCATCACTTCATGGGAAATAGATGGGGAAACAGTGGAAGCAGTGTCAGACTTTATTTTTCTGGGCTCCAAAATCACTGCAGATGGTGACTGCAGCCATGAAATTAAAAGAGGCTTACTCCTTGGAAGGAAAGTTATGACCAACCTAGATAGCATATTCAAAAGCAGAGACATTACTCTGCCAACAAAGGTTTGTCTAGTCAAGGCTATGGTTTTTCCTGTGGTCATGTATGATGTGAGAGTTGGACTGTGCAGAAGGCTGAGTGCCGAAGAATTGATGCTTTTGAACTGTGGTGTTGGAAAAGACTCTTGTGAGTCCCTTGGACTACAAGGAGATCCAACCAGTCCATTCTGAAGGAGATCAGCCCTGGGATTTCTTTGGAAGGAATGATGCTAAAGCTGAAACTCCAGTACTTTGGCCACCTCATGCAAAGAGTTGACTCATTGGAAAAGACTCTGATGCTGGGAGGGATTGGGGGCAAGAGGAGAAGGGGACGCCAGAGGATGAGATGGCTGGATGGCATCACTGACTCGATGGATGTGAGTCTGGGTGAACTCCGGGAGTTGGTGATGGACAGGGAGGCCTGGCGTGCTGTGATTCATGGGGTCACAAAGAGTCAGACAGGACTGAGCCACTGATATGATCTGTTTTTTTGCTTACTGATATTTTGTTTCAGAGTATTGTAGAAATAAAACTCTTTGATGATCTCAGAAGGGAAATTGCGAAATAGTTTTCTTTCTCCTTCTTCTTTAACTCAGTGTTTGATTGGTCATTAGAACATGCTGAACTTTTTTTATATCCATCTGCTCTCCTCAATTTCCAACTCTGCCTTCAGTTTGGAGCTTATGAACTTTACTAGGTAATGGAATAGCTTACTCCTAACTAGGTCTCTTGTCTCTTGTGTGTTCTTCTTCCACTTGATCTTTCATATTGCCCATGAGTTCTTTGGAAAAGAAAGGTCTGATCCAATTATTAAAACAGATAACTTAGATGACTCCCCATGGCTGACAGTTATAAATTCCTCTAAGAAGCAGTCTTTGACTATGTTTGTTATAAGTGTTACATGCTCTTCAGAGAAGGCAATGGCACCCCACTCCAGTACTCTTGCCTGGAAAATCCCATGGACAGAGGAGCCTGGTAGGCTGCAGTCCATGGGGTCACGAAGAGTTGGACACGACTGAGTGACTTCACTTTCACTTTTCACTTCCATGCACTGGAGAAGGAAATGGCAACCCACTCCAGTGTTCTTGCCTGGAGAATCCCAGAGACGGCGGAGCCTGGTGGGCTGCCATCTCTGGGGTCGCACAGAGTCAGACACGACTGAAGCAACTTGGTAGCAGCAGAAGCACATGCTCTTAAAAAATTTTTTTCCCTTCTAATATTCTTTTGTTTTTTTAATTTATTTTTTGTTAATTTATTTTTTATTGAAGCATAATTGCTTTGCAGAATTTTGCTGTTTTCTGTTAAACCTAACATGAATCAGCCATAGGTATACATATATTCCCTCTCTTTTGAAACTCCCTTCATCTCCCTCCCCATTCCACCCCTCTAGGTTGATACAGAGCCCCTGTTTGAGTTTTCTGAGCCATATAGCAAATTCTTGCACTGTTGGTAGGTAAATTGATATAGCCACTATGGAAAGATGGTTTGGAGCTTCCTTAAAAATTTTTGTATTTTACTTGTCATAAGATCTTAACCAAAATGTGTTGAAAGTCTTGATTTCATTATTGACCTACTGTGCTTACGTGGTCAGACTCATTTCCAGTTGTATCAGTCTTTCTGGTGGTCACTGCTATATAGTAGGTGCTCATTAAATATGAAAGTTAAGTGCTGGAACATTTGGGCCTTAATTAGGCTTAGTTTTATACTTCTTGCCCTTCTTATGCATACTTCAGTATATCTGTTCTCAACACTTGCCCAGAACTCTTGGTTTTTCACCTTGGTACTCTCTCTATGTACTGTTGCCTTCTCATACATAGCGAAATCTTACCTGTTTTTTTAAGACAGGCTTTTAATTAATTCCACATTATCTTTGAAGACTTCTCTCATCTTGTTGGGGTATTTATTTCCTTTTTTGGTAATCCAATTGCATGCTCTTTTGGACCTCTGTGGCACTAAACTCTTCCTGCTTGGGAATGCAGTTAGTTTCTAATCTCTCATTTCTTCTACTTTGAAAGTATCTTGAGGGCACAGGTAATTTTAACTCATCTTAATTGCCTCCAAAGCATAGATGAAAAAAACACTAACTTCATGAGGAAGATACTAAGTTTTTATTAAATGGAGGTTTGATAAATTAGTATTTTTCTATAAATATTCTTCTGAACTCTTATTTCTGTAAGGTGTCAGAGATACTATATTAAATGAGTTCTTTGGCCAAATAGGCTTGAAAATACTGAGTTAAACAGAATTAAACACACTTTCAAAAAATCTGAGATGCTCTTTGGAGCTTTGAATGCTGTTTTTTTTTTTTTTAAAGAAATATTGTACCTAGCATTTCTGAACTTACCTGGCCACAGACTCTTCATCCACAGATTGAGGTGCTACTGGCTGGTTCCTGTCTTAGAGGTGAGAACAGTTCCAAATTCCAAACTAGATAGCCTAGGAGTTAACTAGATTAGAGATTAAATCTATAACAGAATTTGGAGGGGGCTCTGATCTTCCCACAGCTGCAGCCATGAGTTTTGAGCTGCAGGAGACATCTTAAGGATACTCAGCAGGTCAAGCACTGTTACAAGATTTTTTTTTTTTTTTTTTTTTACATTCTGAATGTTTAAATTGCAGTTATGTATTATAGAATGTCTCAATATTATATAATTTTTCTTTGTATAGGATATTATATGAACATTCTCTCAATTGTTATGTGATTTTGCTTAACATATATATATATATATATATATATATATATAAAAAACATATATCTATAGCATGTGAAAATCCTGAAGAACAATTTTATAGGTGCACAGTTACTTGGGCTTTAGATAAAAAGGATTGAAACTCGTTGTTCAGAGTCAAAATGGAAGGTGATTTGATAAATAGTTTTTTTTTTTTTTTCAGGGATTAGTTCTCCAGTTTTAATAACCCCATCAGTAACATGCATTAGGACCTCCCCTGATAGGTCACATATGATCTCGTTAGTTTTTTATCATTAACATATGCTCAATTTTCACTTGAAATCTGTACTTGGACACAATGGAAACGGTTGCCCTGGAAAAATATGCTTCAGTTTCTGTCATTCTCTTCATGTCAAGTACAACCTTTAAAAGAACTGAGCTGTATCATTTGTTTCCTTTGTATTTTCCTTTAACTTGAATACTGTGCTATGTACCCAGCAGGTACTTCAAAGGTATTGTTAGGCTGACTCTCTCACAGTCAGCACCTTCATTAAGTTTTACATGAAAGAACATCTTGGTGATAAGGTAGGGTGGAGTGTAGGGGTGGTGGTGGGCAGAAGCACCAGGCCCCTGGAGACTAGGAACAGTATTCAGAAGATCTTGATGAGCAAGAAACAAATATAAGGACGTTTACTAGTACACTCAAAGGACAAAAACCACTTTAAAGTGAGTAATGAGCTATATCCAAATATCTCAGAAAAACATCTAAAAGTCATAATGAATTACAAGAGTCTCCATGAGTCAACAACATGGTGCTTTTCAAAAATAGAGCATTTTCCCTAGGCTTTGTTAAAAAGGAGTATAGTAGGCAACATTTAGGCTTGACGTCTATCTCATAAAATGGCATAATTCCATGAGGTAGCTTGGAAGATACGTTGTAAGCTAAAGAAGTAAAAACCCAATTGATATTTTAATTTTGAGAGTCTTCCGTGAAAGATTCTTGAAAATACTGTGCCCATTAAGTCTCTTTATAAATAATGGCAGCATTCATCCACAAGCCAAGCTCTCAGATTCCCAAGTGCATTGGTTATAGTGCAGATGATGTATCCATTGCATTTTTAACCATAAAAAGTGACAATCACTACAGAGAGGAAACATTGCTTTGTGAAGAAGAGTGACTTTTCCCTGTCTTTGTAATACCTCTGGTAGTGTTAAGAACAGTAATATATTCCCATACTATCAACCTGTATGCAGCTATGATGCTAAATATTCATTAACTTCAGTTATACATGCTATGGGATTTCAAAGATGTGTAACAATTTAAAAAATTAATATACCTCTTGTGGAAAATTTATGTTGAATATTAAATACAATATGAAATGAAATAAAATATTTTTTCTCTGCCATTAACTCATTAAAACTATTATTTAGTTAATAATTTTAAATAAATTATGGAACTGGTAAAAATTAAAACAAGCACAGAGTTTTATCATAGTTTATAATAGTCTGTAAAAGGGCTCACTTTGTCATCAGATAGGTTTCATTAGTGGGGAATGTACATATCAAATAAACTCTGAAGCTAAAGAGTAGAAATTCCTTGTTTTATACAAGCCAGCCAAAAAATATAGAGAGGTTTTGGATAGTATACTTGATACACAAATAAGAAATATCAACCCAGCTTTGCAATTCATAAAAAAATAATACACATTTTCAAATTGTACCTTTATAAAAATAAGACATTATGCTAGGAGAAGCCCAAAAGCCCAAAAAGAAACCCACATCAGGCCAGCCACCCTAATTTACCAGTTATAAAAGTAAACCATCTTGAAAAGGGATCTTCCAACAGTCAGTTGAGCTGCCTACTGCATGTTAGTTTCTCTGGAAGCAAGCACTGAGATGGAATTGTTGATATAAATAGTTAGTAGACTTCAGCATCTGTATAAGGAGGGGCAACAGCAGGATTGGCAGAGAATCTTAACTTCAATAAAAGTCTTTACTAACCCTGTGTGAAGGTCTACAGTGAATTTTGCCCATCAGATTTGGTCCTGGTCAATCTGAGATGGCTGTTCCTTCATATTCCTGCCTTGCTCAGTCATCAAATGTGAGCTGTTCTGTAAATAATGTGACCTCGGATGAAGCAACTCTCTGTATCTGAGGCAGACCCTGAAGGAGCTGATAGCATACCTTATAGCTGGATAGCCAGTCCTTTGAAAAGAGGATCTTGGTCATGTTTCTCCCTGCTGACCCACTACCCTACTTGGAACAGAGATAAGTTTCCCTGGTATGGTTTATTATACAGTAATATTAATGGTAATACATCAAAATTTTGGGAAATTAAGTTATAAAATAAAAAAACAAAGCAAAATTTATTACTTGATTTAGGTGTTTATTTATTTGATCTCCATATGGGTAAGATTGTTGAGGTATTTACTTATTTGATCTCTGTATACAATGGGAGGAATCAAAAGGAGAAAACATCAAGGGATTAAAAAACTCTTTAGTGTCAAACTGTCATAAGATGAAAGTTTGAACAATAAAAGGGATAATATTTGTAAAAAAAATAGGTGAAGGATTTCTATCCCTTAATACACGATACTTTCAAATGAATACATATAAGATTTTTTTTTAGTACAGAAACAAGTCATGTGAGAAAGGATATGGGTACAGATAACACAAGAAAAATGTTTAATCTCATGAATAAAGAAATGTAAATTAAGACTAAAAATGCCATTTTAACTTATCAAATAAATATTAAAAGAAAGTGGTACTTATTGCTTATGCTGGTGGATGAGAAGGTCATTCACATAAATCGTGGTGGGAAAATAATTCCTTAAGACTTGTCTAGAAAACGTTTTGGCAATCTGCAGTAAAAGTCATAAAAATAAACATTCTCATCCAGCAATTACATTTCCAAAGTCCTACCTTGGAGAAGTGTTTCAGTATTTATGTATTAAAATATTCATCGCAGCCTTTTATGTTCATTAATAATCAAGTACAGGGATAGTGATAGTAAATGATGGGATGGAATGGTATATGACCATTAAGAATGCTATTTAGTAAAAAAATTTAACAGTGAGAAGAAGTGTTTATTATATTAAAAAAATTAATAAAATCTATATACAATATATACAATAAAGGGCTTCTCTCATAGCTCAGTCGGTAAAGAATCTGCCTGCAATGCAGGAGACCCGGGTTTGATTCCTGGGTTGGGGAGATCCTCTGGAGAAGGAAATGCCAACCCATTCCAGTATTCTTGCCTGGAGAATCCCATGGACAGAAGAGCCTGGCGGGCTACAGTCTACAGGGTCGCAAGAGTCAGACACGACTTAGCGACTTTACTACTACTACTACTATTACTACTACTACTACTACTATATGCAATAAAAATTCAGCTCTGAAGAATACATATTTGAGAGTATGGAGGAAGACTGCCAAATGGTATTGATTTCCACCTACTTTGACCGGGAAAAGTTTTTCACGTCAAACTGCCTGCCATCTTAATAAAGGCATTCATATCATCATTGTCTAGCACTTAAAAGTATCCAGATCTCCAAGACATTGAGGGGTTCCCAGGCAAAGATTAGGAAGCAGTTCACCCTCAAGTTCATCCAAGTACTGAACTTCTTCCTCTCACACTTTGAATCTTGTAGCTGAAGGTCTCTTTCTTCTATTAGACTTCCTTTCTCTCTTGAGTTTCTCTGGGTCTAGTTACCTCTGCTTCGTCTTACTCATATTTTCCAATCACAGTGTTTTCCCCACAAATTGAATTCAGCCAAGATTAGAAAGATGTTTAAATCTCTGTTTCTGCTCTGGTGAGAGCTTCAGTTGCTACTGAGTCATGAAAGAGCAGAGGATATGGGAAATATACATATATAAAGTTTCAGCAATACATGAACCGTGAAATTCCAGATATTCAAGCTAGTTTTAGAAAAGGCAGAGGAACCAGAGATAAAATGGCCAACATCTGCTGGATCATGGAAAAAGCAAGAGAGTTCCAGAAAAATATCTATTTCTGCTTTATTGACTATGCCAAAGCCTTTGACTGTGTGGATCACATTAAACTGTGGAAAATTCTGAAAGAGATGGAAATACCAGACCACCTGACCTGCCTCTTGAGAAACCTATATGCAGGTCAGGAAGCAACAGTTAGAACTGGACATGAAACAACAGACTGGTTCCAAATAGGAAAAGGAGTACATCAAGGCTGTATATTGTCACCCTGCTTATTTAACTTCTATGCAGAGTACATCATGAGAAACACTAGACTGGAAGAAGCACAAGCTGGAATCAAGATTGCTGGGAGAAATATCAATAACCTCAGATATGCAGATGACACCACCCTTATGGCAGAAAGTGAAGAGGAACTCAAAAGCCTCTTGATGAAAGTGAAAGCGGAGAGTGAAAAAGTTGGCTTAAAGCTCAACATTCAGAAAACGAAGATCATGGCATCCGGTCCCATCACTTCATGGGAAATAGATGGGGAAACAGTGGAAACAGTGTCAAACTTTATTTTTTTGGGCTCCAAAATCACTGCAGATGGTGATTGCAGCCATGAAATTAAAAGACGCTTACTTCTGGGAAGGAAAGTTATGACCAACCTAGACAGCATATTCAAAAGCAGAGACATAACTGCCAACAAAGGTCCGTCTAGTCAAGGCTATGGTTTTTCCTGTGGTCATGTATGGATGTGATAGTTGGACTCTGAAGAAAGCTGAGCACTGAAGAATTGATACTTTTGAACTGTGGTGTTGGAGAAGATTCTTGTGAGTCCCTTGGACTGCAAGGAGATCCAACCAGTCCATTCTGAAGGAGATCAGCCCTGGGATTTCTTTGGAAGGAATGATGCTAAAGCTGAAACTCCAGTACTTTGGCCACCTCATGCAAAGAGTTGACTCATTGGAAAAGACTCTGATGCTGGGAGGGATTGGGGGCAGGAGGAGAGGGGACGCCAGAGGATGAGATGGCTGGATGGCATCACCGACTTGATGGACGTGAGTCTGAGTGAACTCTGGGAGTTGGTGATGGACAGGGAGGCCTGGCGTGCTGCAATTCATGGGGTCGCAAAGAGTCAGATACAACTGAGCGACTGAACTGATCTGAACTGAAATGATTTAGGTTAATAAATATTTTGGCTTGATATATCTATATTATTGTAAGACTTGTGCTGGCTAAGGGAGATTAGATGAATTGAAAATCTGCTTGAAATTTTATAATTGCTGCTTGAAATCTTAGTCTGAGAACATTCAGAAAGTGTATTACTTTAATATTTAGGTTTTAACATAGTTCTTAGGGAATTTACAAGACTTTTAGAGAATCATTGAAGTGACACTGAAGACTTTTCATCTGAAGTGTGGAGGAATTTCTCAGTTACCTTATGAGGTCTCTGTGCTCCTTAATCAGTTTCATGGCAGAAGAAGGCAGTGCATGTTCTCTTATACAACTGAAAAGTAGTATTCTTCTCTTATTCAGAAATCTGTCTGTGCTTGGCTCAGACTTTCTTTGTGAGGAAAAGAAAGTATGTATGTGTGGGTTTTAAAGGCTATTTTAGGGGAATTTAGTGACTGTAGCAGCCTTTAAAGCAGCCTGTCTATTCTTGCTTCTTTTCTAAGTAGAGGAGAAAAATCAGCAGAAGCTAAGTTGACATCAAAAAAATCATTTCTGCCTATGACAATGTGTCTGGGACACAAAGCATTGACCTTGAAGCACTGGTCTATTCATTTATGGATGGTTTAATCAATGAGGCCTTTTAACAGCTGGACCATTTCTTCCTTGTAACCCAGTGGCTCACCCTTGCTTTTACTTTCTAGGTCTATCTTTATTACTCATGACAAAAAAGGAAGCTTAGGCTTCCACTTCTCTGAAGGTATTTCCTCAGTCTTACAAAAATGGAAGAAATGAATAGAAATTTGAGAATAAAAGAAGCTATCAAACTATGCAAAGCATTTGTGAAAATATATTCATATACCCAAAGAACTACAGCCTTGTATATATAATATGGTGAAGATAGTTCTCAGTTTCTATTGTAATCCCTGCCACTTTTGGTAAATAATCTGTGCTCATCAATCAATTTCTTCCTGGCAGCTGGGATAAGTTTATGAAATTGTCTAATATGGGCCCTTAAGAAAATAGTTATGTAAACATCCCTACAGCAATGTATATTCTTTAATCATTAAACTTTAAATATACAATCATCACGCTTTTATTGAGAAAAAACCCAAATGACCATCATAGGAGCCTAAGTAAAAAAAGTTGGGATTTCTTCTCTGCATCAATTAAAGCTAAAATGGAATAATAACTTTAAAACCTTTAAGGGAAGAAAGTGTATTCTAACGTAGCTCTTCAGCTGTGCTATTATTCATAGGTAAAGTCTACGAAAACATATTCTCTGACTTACAACCATTCAGAATACTTATGATATAAATATCTTTTTTGTTGATATTACTAAAGGAAATTTATCTGGAACTACAGAAAAAAATTAAATTGAAGTAGGTAGATGAGTCAAATGAAGAAGGAGAAAGAAAACTTTTGATTAAGGAGGTTGATTGAAAATGGATGTATGATTACAATATTAAAGAACCATCCTTTTTTATAAAAGGTGCATCTGTGTGTATGATGAGATAATGTTGCTGAAATGACCATGATATGAAGGAAGTATATTATTTCTAATTCACTTACCTGTGAAAACAAAAGCAGAACATAAAAGATAAAAAAACTTAATATGGAAATACAAACCTTTGTACAAAGTAGTAAATTTGAAGTAGGAGAATGAGTTTCAGAAAAGGAAAAAGGCTCTAATTAAAAAAATTCAAATAAAGGATATTTTTTAAAATGTGTGCTTGATTATATAGTTATGAATTAATATTTATAGAATGACTAACATTCTATAAATTTGTCATATTAATCTCAATGATAAGATTTATCATATTAATCTCAGTGATAAAAACTTTCATTTCACTCTAAAACATAAAAAGAGAGTACATGATCCATATTTCAAAACCATATCAGAAAAGAGACAACATTTTCAAAAAGAGAAGCTTGAAGGAAAATAGCATATCATGAAGCTATTATTATAATTATGAATACTACTGAAAAGTACTGAAAATGAGTAATATTGAGTGAAATATAACAATACTGAAATGTGTGAATTATTAATATATAAATTATGTAAATTACCATCATGTGGAAAATAATATGGTCATATTAGGATAGTGGCACTAACACTATTATTACTATTATTTTGTTATTATTATTTTAAATATTTAATTATTTATTTGACTGCTTCGGGTCTTAGTTGTGGCACCCGGCATCTTTGTTGCATCATGCTGGATTTTTCACTGTGGTGCATGGATTCTCTAGTTGTGGCACAGGGCCTCAGTAGTTAGAGCACTCGGGCTCAGTTACTCTGAGGCGTCTGATATCTTAGTTTCCTGACCAGGGATCAAACCCACATCCTCTGCATTGCAAGGCAGATTCTTAACTGCATCACATCAGGTCTAACTGTTCTGCTGGTTCAAATATATGATATTTATGCTTATCTGATACCAAAATACCTGAGTGTCTAAGAGAATCATGCTGTACCAGTTCCTGCAAGGGCTGAGGCCTCTGTGGATGTTCTGGAACATGCCAAGGGTCAGACAATTCAGTTGATTTACACTCTCAGTTAGCTCAGGGTCCTCTAGTGACCCTACAGAACACCAAGCTTTCAACCAGCCAAGATACCACAGCAGGGCACCTTTCAGAAGCCACGCATCAGGGGCTCTATCATGAAAACTCATATTTGCTGCTTGGTGAAAACAAAGGTCTTCTAAAAAGAAAGGGCTGAGCCCAGGGTGATATAAGCCTCTGTACTCTGATCCCAGTATTTCCCAATCTTCAAAGAACTGGTGAGAAGTAATTTGTAGCCTGTATACAAGCACACCTTCTGTGGGGGAGTCTGGTATATTCCCTAATGGTAAGCCTCTCCTTATTATGGTGCACTTCTGACTCCAGGACTCCTTCAGTGTTTTGACTTACTGGGGCTGTGGTAGAAATAGCATGAATAACCTTAAATAGGAATGTTCTCTGTCCTCAGGGAGACCTGTAAAAATAAGACTTGTGAGCTCTGTTTAATGGCACTTTCCGTTTCTGCCCTAGTATATGTATACTAGGACTATTCATCCTGTTAAATACAACACATACTGACACAACTTGAAGATGAATCACATTTTTTCCAGTGATGTGATATGTCCATACAATTCAGCACCATTGACAAGTATGGTCCTAGTATCTATTGAGAAAGATCTGTTGAGAAATTGTGCATTGCTTGGACTCAGTTTTTGATAGAATACATTTTTTTTAAAGGAGTCATTTTTCCCCCCAAGTGATATAATTGTTTTCAAATGATTAAGTTCTAAATTAGGAAGAAAATGTGAGCAGTGAATAGCACTCATATTGTTCAGTCATGATCAATTACCCCATATCCTTGGCATAGTCAATGATGCTTTTAACATAGAATAATCTTTGAGGTCACTGAAACTCTGCTGGTGACATGCAGAAGTCAGAGTGATCCATGTTGGACTCTCAGTGAACCTTCAAATCCAAAAATGATGTGGAAATAGAATGTATATAAAGTCGATAAAATACCATTAATTTGTTTAACAATCTTTTGATAACCCTGTGAGATATATAAAGAAGTTTGGCTTGGTAATTAGAACCTGCAGATCCTTTCCTCTGTCTCCTAAAATGGACTCCATCAAGGCTGGCTGAATACTTAGCTTCCCTGCAAAAAGTAATCTTATTTGAAATATACTTGCCACTCCTGCTAGAAAAAGTCACCTTGCTTTCTAATCATACAACAAAATATTTTAAGCATGAGTGGTGTGGGTACACCAGCTCCCTTCTCCCCAGGTCTCCAAAATACAACTTTTATTAATCTACAAATTTGGGGGATAAATTTGAGATGCACCTTACCCTTAGATGCTATGGGTTAGAAATTTATTCCTAGATTAATATTTATCTCTAGCAAATTCTCTTTTATTAAAAGTATTTATAGTTCTTACAGAGTTCAGTATGTCAGATCAGATCAGTCGCTCAGTCATGTCCGACTCTTTGTGACCCCATGAATCGCAGCACTCCAGGCCTCCCTGTCCATCACCAACTCCCGGAGTTCACCCAGACTCATGTCCATCAAGTCAGTGATGCCATCCAGCCATCTCATCCTCTGTCGTCCCCTTCTCCTCCTGCCCCCAGTCCCTTCCAGCATCAGAGTCTTTTCCAATGAGTCAACTCTTTGCATGAGGTGGCCAAAGTACTGGAGTTTCAGCTTTAGCATCATTCCTTCCAAAGAAATCCCAGGGTTGATCTCCTTCAGAATGGACTGGTTGGATCTCCTTGCAGTCCAAGGGACTCTCAAGAGTCTTTTCCAACACCACAGTTCAAAAGCATCAATTCTTGGGCACTCAGCCTTCTTCACAGTCCAATTCTCACATCCATACATGACCACAGGAAAAACCATAACCTTGACTAGACGAACCTTTGTTGGCAAAGTAATGTCTCTGCTTTTCAATATGCTATGTAGGTTGGTCATAACTTTCCTTCCAAGGAGTAAGCGTCTTTTAACTTCAATATGTAGTGAGTCTATTAACAGTTTAAATTTTAACTTCACCAGATATAAGCTTTATTTAAATTTGGACTAATCTTGTACAACTCAATGAGTTATTCAGGTCACTGTTTGGCTTTTAGTGGAAATCTCGCAGACAGGCCTGGAGATCAGTGGGTGGTATCAGTGGAGAATACATTGTGCCACAGGTTTATATTACAGCAATTAATACAGCTTCTGGGAGAAACTCAGACATAGGCCTTAACATCATCTCTCCATCATAATCATTCCTCATTTAGTTTGTTTGGGAAGTCTTGCTATTGCCTGCAAAAAAATGATCACAGATGAAAGTTGTCACATCCTGTTGAGAATGGACAATTATCCTTTATTTGGTTTCCACTTTCCTTGTAACAATACTGACAGATAAAAGTATTGGTTAGAGTGTAGCGCTGTTAGAATTACTTTTTTCTCACCACATGAGTGAGGCATGTCCTCAGGCCTCATTACCTGGAGATGGCTGTGTTCTACCAAGCATTACTTTGCAGTGGCTATGTCTCTATGACAATAAGTAATCATTATAAAAGGGAATAAAATGGTCAAGTCAGTGAACCATTCTTTGTGATCATGCCATATGGGACACTTGTTTTCAGTGTTAAAAGAAAGATTCTTGTGATGTTTTCCCTTGGAAACTGGGTTCAAATATGGCCAGATAGAAACTGGTTCTTCAGGCTTTATCCTTCCAGGGTTGATGCTTATTCCTGATTGTCATCCCCCAAAGGAATGCTGATGCATGATTGCAATGGGCTTGTGATCATGATAATGTTTAATTACCTATTATTTAGGGAATAGTTCTTACAGGGGAATTCAGAGTAAAAGAATGTGAGATTTTGAATCACAACCTAACTCTTGACTCTGCCAGTTACTAATCACTTTTATATATTTTTTGAAATTACATTTACTTTTTATTGTGGTAAATAATACATAATGTGAAATTTATCACTTTAAATATTTTCTTTTTTTTAAAATTTTATTTTATTTTTAAACTTTACAATATTGTATTAGTTTTGCCCAACATCAAAATGAATCCACCACAGGTATTCCCATGCTCCCCATCCTGAACCCACCTCCCTCCTCCCTCCCCATACCCTCCCTCTGGGCCGTCCCTAAGTACATCACATTGTTGTGATGTAACTCCATCAGAACATCAGAAAAGTTCCTCCAGAACTTTTTCAAATCTGAAGTTCTATATCCATTAAATAGCAACTTTCCATTTCTTTGTCTTTTCAGCCATTAGTAATCACCGTTCTATTGATACTTCCTGTTTCCATAAACTTGACTATTAAAATATGCTTCGTCCCTTAAGTACTCATAAATGTTAGTTCTTCCTATTAAGACATAGTTATTAACATTTCAGGCAGGATGCAGACACATTATCATAATTACTACATTGATTATTTTATAGTCTTTGGTATTTTCTCTTAATTATTTTTATCAGTTTTCTAAGCTTGGGAGTATACTTTAATTTAGGGGAAGGGGGATATCTGTTGCCCATCATTGAATAAAACACCAAATTTTAAGAAAAACATTGCATCATTAAACTAGCATTATGGGAGAGTCTGGAGAAGGAAGGGAAAAAGAATGGAGGCCTACAATAAATGATAATGTACTTGCATTTTTTCCCATTGACTCCATTTTTATCTAATCGTTTACTTTTAAAAGCTAAAGCTTCTCCAGAGATAGGTCTTTGCTCCCAGTTTTTTCAGGTAGAGTTCTGCTTGTTATACTGCATTGGCTAAATGCAGGAGTGGAGAGAGTCACAAGGTAATTTAATAGGAGTCAGCCCTGAAACCATCCTCCCAACTCTCCTCTTCTTGCTCCTCAGGTGACTGCCCGTCTTCAGTTGTTTATGTTGCATTTCCTGAAATGAGGGTGTAGGAGGAAGAGATTTCCAGGAAAAATACCATTAAAATATGACTTTATAATTATTAGGCTGGCCCCATATTCCCTGGGCTCCTCTAAATTTCTTCTCTTTTTTCCCCTTCACTATGGCACCCCATTCCAGTACTCTTGCCTGGAAAATCCCATGGATGGAGGAGCCTGGTGTGCTGCAGTCCATGGGGTTGCTAAGAGTCGGACATGACTGAGTGACTTCACTTTCACTTTTCACTTTCATGCATTGGAGAAGGAAATGGCAACCTGCTCCAGTGTTCTTGCCTGGAGAATCCCAGGGACAATGGAGCCTGGTGGGCTGCCGTCTATGGGGTCGCACAGAGTCGGACACGACTGAAGTGACTTAACAGCAGCAGCAGTATTCCAGCTCCCTAAGCCTCTAGATCTGGTGCAAAAAAACCTGAAAGTTCCTCTGATGACAGAAATTCATCCTTGAAGTTTTCTTAATGAAACCTTTGATAGGGTTTATTAAACTATGATTCACAAATGTAACTTGGTATACATGACATCTTGTGATATGTTAAGAATAAGCGAGTGCATCACAGCTCAGGTGAGGCTTCCAGATACTACATTCCATGATTCTGATTAAGCAAAATCATGGCTTATGATTCTTCAGGCATGGTAGAAAGGCTAATTACATTGACTATGTCATCAGCATGTAGCTGCATGTTTCTAGAGTCAGAGCTTATATATTATATATGACTTATAATAAGAAAAAATGAAAACTGATTTAGAAAGGCTGAATTTATCATTTTGATCAGCTATACTTCAGTTAAATTCAGCTCGTCTCCTCAAAATAATCTCAATTTATCCTAGCTTGATAGATCATAATAATATAATAAGTATATTATCTCTTGTGCTTTCTGAGCATTGTCCCATTCTGGAGGAAAACAAATACATTAGGGCAGTGATTGTTAACTTTTGTACAAACTTAACTAGATTAAAAAAAATCCCATTGTTCAGGTCATACTCTATACATTATATCAAAATTCCTGAAACTGGAGCCACAGAATAAAGCGTTTTAAAAGGTCCCCCAGGTGGTTCAGAAGTGCAGCCATGGTTGAGAGTTTGAGCCCTTGCCTCTTTTACCATTCTCGTTAATGTTCACATGCATACTTGATATTGATCAGAAACTAGTCAGTCACTCAATTGACCGAAAGGGTCATGAACACATACTTTTAAGATATTAAAATATTTTGTTAAGAGTTTGCTCAAGAAGTGTTTGTTCAAATCTGATCTAAGTGATTTGAAGAAGTAATTAAATATGTGTATGCAGCTTCCCTGGTGACTCAGACGGTAAGGAATCTGCCTGCAATGCTGGAGACCTGGTTTCAAACCCTGGGTTAGAAAGATGCCCTGCTCCCCACTGCAGTATTTTTGCCTGGAAAATTCACTGGACAGGGGTGCCTGGTAGGTTACAGTCCATGAAGTCGCAGAGTCAGACATGACTGAGTGACTAACACATTGCACATTCAGTTCAGTTCAGTTGCTCAGTTGTGTTCAACTCTTCACAACCCCATGGACTGCAGCATGCCAGACAGCTTCCCTGTCCATCACCAACTCTCAGAGCTTACTCAAACTCATGTCCATTGAGTCAGTGATGCCATCCAACCATCTCATCCTCTGTTTTCCCCTTCTCCTCCTGCCTTCAATCTTTCCCAGCATCAGGGTCTTTTCCAATGAGTCAGTTCTTCTCATCAGGTGGCCAAAGTAATGGAGTTTCAGCTTTAGCATCAGACCTTCCAATGAATATTCAGCATGGATTTCCTTTAGGAAGGACTGGTTGGATCTCCTTGCAGTCCAAGGGACTCTCAGGAGTCTTCTCCAACTCCACAGCTCAAAAGCATCAATTCTTCAGCAGTCAGCTTTCTTTATAGTCCAACTCTCACATCCATACATGATTACTGGAAAAACCATAGCTTTGAATAGATGGACTTTTGTTGGTAAAGTAATGTCTCTGCTTTTTAATATGCCGTCTATGTTGATCATAGCTTTCCTTCCAAGGAGCAAGCATCTTTTAATTTCAAGGCTGTAGTCACCATCTGCAGTGATCTTGGCGCCCCCAAAAATAGTCTCTCACTGTTTCCATTATTTCCCTGTCTATTTGCCATGAAGTGATTGGACCTGCCACCATGATCTTAGTTTTCTGAATGTTGAGTTTTAAGCCAACTTTTTCACTCTCCTCTTTCACTTTCATCAAGAGGCTCTTTAGTTCTTCTTTGCTTTTTGCCATAAGACTGGTGTCATCTGCGTATCTGAGGTTATTGATATTTCTCTTGGCAAACTTGATTCCAGCTTGTGCTTCATCCAGCCTGGCATTTTGCATGATGTACTCTGCATATAAGTTAAATAAGCAAGGTGACAATATGCAGCCTTGACATACTCCTTTCCTGATTTAGAACCAGTCTGTTGTTCCATGTACAGTTCTAACTGTTGCTTCTTGACCTGCATACAGATTTCTCAGGACGCAGATCAGGTGGTCTGTATTCCCATCTCTAGGAATTTTCCACATTTTTTTGTGAAACACACCGTCAGAATCTTTGGTGTAGTCACTAAAGCAGAAAGAGATGTTTTTTCTGGAACTCTCTTGCTTTTTTGATGATCCAACAGATGTTGGCAATTTGATTGCACATTATATTGCATATATATATAATTAAATTCAAATATATAACTATTATTTAACAATTCAATTCAATTCTGTAACATGATAAGAAACCATAATGTGTTAAGATAGCTTCTAGGAAAATAGAAGTGAACTCTTGAGTATTTCATTTAAATTTCTTTTTTACCATGTAGACCAAATCACTTATATGCATATTTAAATATTTTTAAATAAAGATATGTGCCTTGGATAAAGAATTTGAAAATAAAACATATATAGCACTATAACCAAAATGTACATAGTAAAGCTCCTATAAAACCAGCCTTGGAGGACAGGATCAGCATCTATAAGGGAGACATTTCTTTTTTTTTTTTTAATTTAATTTTATTTTTAAACTTTACATAATTGTATTAGTTTTGCCAAATATCAAAATGAATCCGCCACAGGTATACCTGTGTTCCCCATCCTGAACCCTCCTCCCTCCTCTCTCCCCATACCATCCCTCTGGGTCGTCCCAGTGCACTAGCCCCAAGCATCCAGTATCGCACATCGAACCTGGACTGGCATCTTGTTTCATACATGATATTTTACATGTTTCAATGCCATTCTCCCAAATCTTCCCACCCTCTCCCTCTCCCACAGAGTCCATAAGACTGTTCTATACATCAATGTCTCTTTTGCTGTCTCGTACACAGGGTTATTTTTACCATCTTTCTAAATTCCATATATATGCGTTATTATACTGTATTGGTGTTTTTCCTTCTGGCTTACTTCACTCTGTATAATAGGCTCCAGTTTCATCCACCTCATTAGAACTGATTCAAATGTTTTCTTTTTAATGGCTGAGTAATACTCCATTGTGTATATGTACCACAGCTTTCTTATCCATTCATCTGCTGATGGGCATCTAGGTTGCTTCCATGTCCTGGCTATTATAAACAGTGCTGCGATGAACATTGGGGTACACGTGTCTCTTTCCCTTCTGGTTTCCTCAGTGTGTATGCCCAGCAGTGGGATTGCTGGATCATAAGGCAGTTCTATTTCCAGTTTTTTAAGGAATCTCCACACTGTTCTCCATAGTGGCTGTACTAGTTTGCATTCCCAGCAACAGTGTAAGAGGGTTCCCTTTTCTCCACACCCTCTCCAGCATTTATTATTTGTAGACTTTTGGATTGCAGCCATTCTGACTGGTGTGAAATGGTACCTCATAGTGGTTTTGATTTGCATTTCTCTGATAATGAGTGATGTTGAGCATCTTTTCATGTGTTTGTTAGCCATCTGTATGTCTTCTTTGGAGAAATGTCTTTTTAGTTCTTTGGCCCATTTTTTGATTGGGTCATTTATTTTTCTGGAGTTGAGCTGTAGGAGTTGCTTGTATATTTTTGAGATTAGTTGTTTGTCAGTTGCTTCATTTGCTATTATTTTCTCCCATTCTGAAGGCTGCCTTTTCACCTTGCTAATAGTTTCCTTTGATGTGCAGAAGCTTTTAAGTTTAATTAGGTCCCATTTGTTTATTTTTGCTTTTATTTCCAATATTCTGGGAGGTGGGTCATAGAGGATCCTGCTGTGATGTATGTCAGAGAGTGTTTTGCCTATGTTCTCCTCTAGGAGTTTTATAGTTTCTGGTCTTACGTTGAGATCTTTAATCCATTTTGAGTTTATTTTTGTGTATGGTGTTAGAAAGTGTTCTAGTTTCATTCTTTTACAAGTGGTTGACCAGATTTCCCAGCACCACTTGTTAAAGAGATTGTCTTTAATCCATTGTATATTCTTGCCTCCTTTGTCAAAGACAAGGTGTCCATATGTGCGTGGATTTATCTCTGGGTTTTCTATTTTGTTCCATTGATCTATATTTCTGTCTTTGTGCCAGTACCATACTGTCTTGATAACTGTGGCTTTGTAATAGAGCCTGAAGTCAGGTAGGTTGATTCCTCCAGTTCCATTCTTCTTTCTCAAGATTGCTTTGGCTATTCGAGTAAGGGAGACATTTCTCTAGACTTGGCTTTGTGGTTCAGAGCATCCTTAAAACTCTTTTAACTACTTGCAAAATGATGTGACGTGTGTGTGCGTGTGTGTGTGCATGTGTGTGTCTGCACATGTGGCTGACAACTAATATGGGTTTTTCTGGGAAGAGGAATCATGATTTTGATGAGGTTCCTATGAAGGAAATCTACTGTCACTTAAGGATGGGATGACATTCTGTGATTACAGTCTGGATACATTAGAGGATCGCATTTAACATGTAGCATGTCTCCATCTTTGTGGAGACAGTTGACCATAATACACTGGATCTGAACTCAGACAACTTGGATTTGAGTTTCAGCTCTGTAATTTACTGGCTTGAGTAAATTCAGCTTTCTAAGTTTCAGGTTTCTGGTCTAATAGTGATAATAATATCTATCCTACCTACCTAATAATATTTTAAGTTTAAAATCAACTAATTATTTGTAAACTCTAAACTTCAATGAAAATAAAAGATTTAGCATAAAAAGCAATTCCTGTGTTGACTGATAGCTAGCTTCCAGGCCAGTTCTCATGAACTCATATTTAAGAAGAGATAATCAGGCTGATACTGAAATAATGGTTTATGTATAATTAAGTAAGTTTCAGGGAATACAATTGACATATACTTGAAACCTTCTTTGTAGGTTTTGGCACATAGATGTGTTTGGGGGATATCATCTCCTCTTTAAAAGAACTACTTAAGCCCAGTAGATTTTGGCACAGAGGCAATTAACAGGAGGTATCTCTATTTTATAAACATGGAAGTTAAGGCCGATAACAGGAGAGTAATCTGTCTAAGGTCAAGGCCAGACACTTAGATTCCAAAGTCTACAATGTTAACTTCTGCACAGTATTGCTTATATACAAAATGATTTGAACCCATTTAGGAAAAAGCTGCAAGAAGCTGCATTTCTGAGAAAAGTGACTCAATATGGTGGCAAACTAAATGGGGGAACCTCTGGAAAATTTCATTTAAATCACATTTAAATCTCATTGAAATCATGAAGTGTCAATCATTTCAGTTGCTCAGTCATGTCTGACTCTTTGCGACCCCATGGACTGCAGTACGCCAGGCTTCCCTGTCCATCAAAAATTCCCAGAGATTGCTCAAACTCATGTCCATCGAGTCGGTGATTCCATCCAACCATCTCATCCTCTGTCATCCCCTTCTCCTGCCTTCAATCTTTCCCAACATTAGAGGCTTTTCCAATGAGTTAGTTCTTTGCATCAGGTGGCTAAAATATTGGAGCTTCAGCTTTAGCATTAGTCCTTCCAATGATATTCAAGGCTGATTTCCTTTAGGATTGACTGATTTGATCTCCTTGCAGTCCAAGGGACTCTCAAGAGTGTTCTCCAACACCACAGTTCAAAAGCATCAATTCTTCAGCGCTGAGCTTTCTTTATAGTCCAACTCTCACATCCATGCGTGACTACTGGAAAAACCATAGCTTTGACTAGATGGACCTTTGTTGGCAAAGTAATGTCTTTGCTTTTTAGTATGCTCTCTAGGTTGGTCATAGCTTGTCTTCCAAGGAGCAAGTGTCTTTTAATTTCATGGCTGCAGTAACCATCTGCAGTGATTTTGGAGCCCAAGAAAATAGTCTGTCACTGTTTCTGTTGTTTCCTCATCTATTCACCATAAAGTGGTGGGACCAGATGCCATGATCTTCTTTTTTGAATGTTGAGCTTCAAGCCAGCTTTTTCATTCTCCTCTTTCACCCTCATCAAGAGGCTCTTAAGTTCCTCTTCACTTTCTGCCATAAATGTGGTGTCATCTGCATATCTGAGGTTATTGATATTTCTCCCAGCAATCTTGATTACAGCTTGTGCTTCATCCAGCCCAGCATTTCACATGATATACTCTGCATATAAGTTAAATAATCAGGGTGACCATATACAGTCTTGTCGTACTCCTTTTCCCAATTTTAAACCAGTCAATTGTTCCATGTCCGATTCTAACTGTTGCTTCTTGACCTGCAAACAGATTTTTCAGGAGGCAGGTAAGGTTAGTCTGATATTCCCATCTCCTGAAGAATTTTCCACAGTTTGTTGTGATCCACACATTTAAAGGCTTTAGCGTAGTCAATGAAACAGAAGGAGATGTTCTTCTGGAATTCTTTTGCTTTTTCTATGATCCAATGGAGGTTGGCAATTTGATCTCTTTTTCCTCTGCCTTTTCTAAATTCAACTTGAACATCTGAAGTTCTCGGTTCACATACTGTTGAAGCCTGGCTTGGCAAATTTTGAACATTACTTTTCTAGTGTGTGAGATGAGTACAGTTGTGCGGTAGTTTAAATATTCTTTGGCATTACCTTTCCTTGGGATTGGAATGAAAACTGACGTTTTTCCAGTCTTGTGGCCACTGCTGAGTTTTCCAAATTTGTTGGCATATTGAGTGCAGCACTTTCACAGCATCTTCTTTTAGGATTTGAAATAGCTCAGCTGGAATTCCATCACCTCCACTAGCTTTGTTTGTACTGACGCTTCCTAAGGCCCAGATGACTTCACACTACAGGATGTCTGACTGTTGTTGCTTAGGTGAGTGATCACACCATCATGATTATCTGGGGCTTAGCAGAGTTAAATGACCTGACTTGCCAGGAAAAATATGAAAAATATTCTTTACTTCCTTAGATAAGCAGGACTGAAGTTCTGGGACTAGAACACTATCTAAGGTAGATAAACAAGAAGACATAAGAAATAATCTCCTAGAAATAATTACCTTAGCCAGGATCAGCAGTAGTAAATGGAGGAGTGTGAGCAGAGGAAAATAATCACCATGTCAAAAAGAAGTGATGACCAGGAAACTGATCCTTAATGTAGAGGCTTAAGCAAAATAAGGTAGAAAGAGAATAGAGACAAATTTCCCCAAGACTGACTCCCACAGCCTTCGACTCTTTCTCAGTCTTGCTGCAGTAAAATGAATAATCCATCAGTTCATATTTTAGGACTACTTGAATGGTATTAAAGAATATTTGTGTCCATTATTTTAAAAATGCTTTTTTTTGGTTATTATTTTGGTCTATAAAATTTCTCCTGAAGTATAACAAATGTATAGAAAATTACAGAAATCAAAAGAACAAAACAATAAATGATCACAAGTAAAAATTCACATGTGATGACTACATAGGTCAAGGAATAAAACATCAATAGCACCACAGATATATTTGTTGGACTCTTTCATGTATTTGTTTTGCAGATTTTTGCATTTTATATAAATGTAACAAGTTATATATATTTGTGACTTGCATCATTTGCTCAACATTGTGAAGTTCATCCCTGTTGTTGCTTACAGCAGTAATTGATTCATTTTCATTGCTGTATATTGGTTGTGGTAGATTGCTGTAACGATGGCTCCCAATAAATCAGGCCTCTCTGTGTTCATGCCCCTCTGCAATGTGTTATTGCTGCTTCTCCTTTACAAAAAGGAGACTATTCCTTCAGTGTCTTAAATCTGAGCTCGTCTTATAAATGCTTTGGCATAGTTTGTGGTGGAAATTATGTTATGTAAGTTCTAGGGCTTAGCCCTAAGAACACTTGCAGATTTCTCTCTTGCCTTCTTAGGTCCTTTTATTACCATGCTGTGAAGAAGCCTAAAGTAGCCTACTGTAGATGAAAGTCTATCCATGATGGGAGAGTAGAGGTTACCCACTGACAACCAGAACCATGTTCCAGAGGCCATCTGGGACCTACAGATTCAGGTGAGACATCAGATGACTGTAACCACATGAGTGAATCTAGATGAGACTAGTAGAAGAACCTCCTGGCCAACCTACAAAATTTTCAAAAATAATAAATCGTGGTTGAAGCCACTAAGTTCTAGGGTAGTTTGCTAAACAACAGTGAATAACTGAAATAGCACATATAAAAATATGACTTTATTTATTTATCCATTGTATTATGATGGATATTTTTTTTCAGTTTGGGGCTATTATAGATAGTTACACTATGATATGTTTTAGGAAAAATATGTATCATTTCTGTTGAATATATACCTGAAAGTAGACTTAAAAGATCAGTATTAATAGATACTGCTAGAAAGTTTCCCATAGTGGCTGTACCAATTTATACTTCCATCAGCAGTGTAGGAGTGTTCCAGTTGCTCCACAGTGCCATTAATCCTTGGCAATGTCTGTTATTTTCATTTTAGTCTTATTGGTATGTGGGGAGTGGTATCTCATAGTACACTTAATTTTAATTCTTCTAATGACTAAAGAGTTGATTACTTTTTCATATATTTATTGGCCTTTGGAACAACAAATACATGTTTATTGTACCTGGAACAACAGACTGGTTCCAAATTGGGAAAAGAGTAGGTCAAGGCTGTTTATTGTCACCCTGCTTATTTAACTTATGTGCAGAGTACATCATGCAGAATACCAGGCTGGATAAATCACAAGCTGGAATCAAGTTTGCCGGGAGATATATCAATAACCTCGGATATTCAGATGACACCACCTTTATGGCAGAAAGTGAAGAAGAACTAAAGAGCCTCTTGATGAAAGTGAAAGAGGAGAGTGAAAAAGTTGGCTTAAAACTCAACATTCAGAAACTAAGTTCATGGCATCCGGTCCCATCACTTCATTGCAAATAGACGGGGAAATAATGGAAACTGTGAGAGACTTTGTTTTTGGGGGCTCCAAAGTCACTGCAGATGGTGATTGCAGTTATGAAATTAAAGGATGCTTGCTCCTTGGAAGAAAAGCAATAACCAACCTAGACAGCATATTAAAAAGCAGAGACATTACTTTGCCAACAAAAGTCCATCTAGTTAAAGTTATGGTTTTTCCAGTAGTCATGTATGGATGTGAGAGTTGAACCATGAAGAAATCTGAGCGCCGAAGAATTGGTGCTTTTGAACTGCGGTGTTGGAGAGGACTCCTGAGAGTCCCTTGGACTGCAAGGAGATTCAACCAGTCCATCCTAAAGGAAATAAGTCCTGAATATTCATTGGGAGGACTGATGCCAAAGCTGAAGCTCCAAATTTTTGGCCACCTGATGAAAACAACTGACTCATTGGAAAAGACCGTGATGCTGGGAAAGATTGAAGGCAGGAGGAGAAGGGGACAACAGAGAATGAGATGACTGGATAGTATCACTGACTCAATGGACATGAGTTTGAGTAAGCTCTGGGAGTTGGTGATGGACAGGGAAGCCTGGCATGCTGCAATCCATGGGGTTGTGAAGAATTGGACATGACTGAGTGACTGAGCTGAACTGACTGATTGGCCTTTGGGGTGTATGCCTTTTTTTAAAAAAAGTATTTGATTGAAGTATGTTACTTTATTATTGAGTTATCTGTCTTTTTCTTATTAGTTTGTAGAATTTCTTTATATATTCTTAATATAAGCCTTGTCAGTTTCATGTATTGAGAATATTGCCTCCCATTCTGTTGGATTGTCATTTCTTTCCATTAATGACCTTTTTTGAAAGTTTGCATCACCCCATCACTTAGGCCAACAGAAGTGATAGCTACAGGTGAGGTAATTTAGAATGAATACCATATAAAGAAGAGCATGCATGGCAATATGGCCCTGAGTTTATTGGTTTTACAGGGATGTGGTTCATACCATTAACTTTCTTTTTTTGTATTTCTCCTCAGGAAGAATTGCCTGTGGAAGTGACATAAGTGGTGAACTGTGGCAGCCATTAGATGTGCCTCATAGACCTCTAGCTGCAGCAACTGTGAGTAATGATGCTTTCTTGTTTATTGGCCACTTATATATCATGTTTTGTATAGTTAGTTCTTAAAAATTTGGTGTCTTTTTTTGTCTTATTTTGATGTATACAGTTTTTTACACATTCTAAATATGAAGTCTTTTTCAGATAAATGTAGGAGACTATTTTTCCCCATAGATATCCCAGGAAATAGCACTCAGGGAATGACATCACAAAACATAATAATATATAATAGGAAGAAATGATAGCATATGTGCAAAATGATAACATATGTACAAAATGGCTTGGTTTAAATGCCAAGAAAAATCTGTATGAAATAACCAAAGGGTTATTTTCCATGTGTTAAAAATAATAAAAAAAATCAATTATTAGACAAAATCAGAACATTATGGAAAAAGTATAGGGAAAATTTAAAATACCAAAATATAAATTTCAGAAATTAAACATGCGTGATTTTTGAAATTAAAATAATAATATATATGACAAAGAAAAGACTAGCTATAGTTGAAGAGAGGAAGATATTTAGAATACAACACAGAAAAGTGTTGGAAAATAGGAAGAAGAAATAAAAAGACATGGGAATATGGAGTGAGAAGACCTATATATGAGTTATAAATTAATAGAGAGTTGGAGAGAAAAAAATGTTTGAAAACAGGTTTGATAAAATGAAATTTCAGATTTATGAAACAGACTGAAAGAATTGTTTCAGTTCAGTCCAGTTCAGTCGCTCAGTCTGAGATGGACAAATAAAAACAAATATATTACTAAATCTATTTCTAATCAATAAAAATGAAGGGGAACAATAAAGAAGAAACATGTAATTCAGTACAAGTGCAGAAAAAGAATGAAGCAAATAAAAATCATTATTAAAATAAAACACAAAAGAAGATAGTGGAGATAGGATAAGACATACCATAAATCATTATAAAAATAGATTAAATTCACATATGTAAAAGGGAGACTCAAATTTTTCAGACCTTTTTTAGATATATTCCATTTGTATTAGACACAAAATATTATATAGTGACCCAGATATGTAAGATACATTTTGGGGAAAAAAAACATACCAGGAAGTAACAGCCAAATAAATATTTTGATTAATAAAAAAGTTTTAACATGTGAATTATTAATAGGGACAAAAAGGGGTGTCACATACAAAGTAAAAAGACTCTTCTATCAATAAAGAATAAAATTAAACTTTATATATCATGGCTTCAAAATATTTGAAGCATATTTAAATATTTTAGTATTAAATATTGAAAAGGTGAAGGTGTTCAAAAGGTACAAACTTCCAGTTTAAAATAAATAAGACCTGGGGATGTAATATACAGCATGGTGATGATAGTTAACAATACTGTATTGTATATTTGAAAGTTGCTAAGAGAGTAAGTCTTAAAAGTTTTCTTCACAAGGGAAAAAATTGTTTAAAAGTGTATATTTAAAGAAAAAATTGACAGAATTATAAAAAGAATTTGACTAATCCATAGTTATGGCAGGAGATTTGCGCATGCCTTTTTAGTAACTAGTAAATCAAGGAGACAAAAAAATTTTCAAGGTACAGAAAGTCTGAAGAATTCAATTAACAAGCTTGATCTAATAGATATAAAAGACCTAATACATATGGCTCTTGACTACAGCAAATAGAGAACCCATGTTTTTCTCAGGTACTCAGAGATTAATGAACTTGCCTTTTTTTTTTTTCTCTCTTTTTCTCTTTTATTTTTTTAAAATTTTATTTTATTTTTAAACTTTACAATATTGTATTAGTTTTGCCAAATATCAAAATGAATCCATCTCAGGTATACATGTGTTCCCCATCCTGAACCCTCCTCCCTCCTCCCTCCCCATACCATCCCTCTGGGTCGTCCCAGTGCACCAGCCCCAAGCATCCAGTATCGTGCATCGAACCTGGACTGGCGACTCGTTTCATACATGATAGTGTACATGTTTCAGTGCCATTCTCCCAAATCTTCTCACCCTCTCCCTCTCCCACAGAGTCCATAAGACTGTTCTATACATCAGTGTCTCTTTTACTGTCTCGTATACAGGGTTATTGTTACCATCTTTCTAAATTCCATATATATGTGTTAGTATACTGTATTGGTGTTTTTCTTTCTGGCTTACTTCACTCTGTATAATAGGCTCCAGTTTCATCCATCTCATTAGAACTGATTCAAATGAATTCTTTTTAATGGCTGAGTAATACTCCATTGTGTATACGTACCATAGCTTTCTTATCCATTCATCTGCTGATGGACATCTAGGTCTCAATAGATGCAGAGAAAGCCTGAACTTGCTTTTTAAGTGTGTTAAAATATTTCAAATCTGATAGATTTAAAAAAAATAAAGTGTTGTCTTTACAAAGTACAGCATGACTATTATATATATATATATAAATCAATCTTCTGCAATGCAAATTTAATATGGTAATGAATATAAGAAAGTATAGAAACCTAGATGAGTTGGATAGTTTTCTCTGAGATGAAAGGAAGCAGAATGACTCAAAGAAAGACTCAAAGTCTGGAATGAGTGGTTTTTTTTTTTTTAACAATAGTTAAAGAGAAATATTGGAGAAGGCAATGGCACCCCACTCCAGTACTCTTGCCTGGAAAATCCCATGGACGGAGGAGCCTGGTGGGCTGCAGTCCATGGGGTTGCTAAGAGCCCGACTCGACTCAGCGATTTCACTTTCACTTTTCACTTTCATGCATTGGAGAAGGCAATGGCAACGCACTCCAGTGTTCTTGCCTGGAGAATCCCAGGGACAGGGGAGCCTGGTGGGCTGCCGTCTATGGGGTCACAAACAGTTGGATACAACTGAATCGACTTAGCAGTAGCAGCAAAGAGAAATATAAAGCAAAGATAGTAAACAGTTATTAGCGTATTATTAATTCTGGGTTGTGATTATGTGAGTATTGATTATCTTATACTAAAATTTTCTGTGTGTTTAAGTATATAAAAGTATTTTAAAGTGTGAAAAAAATCTGTGGAAGAATTAACTTGTAGGTGAAAACTTGTTTTTGAGATAGTATGTCCTAAGTCTTATCATGATATATTGATATATGCTTGATATTAGTATTATGGGCTCTGATAAAATGCAGTGTCAGGAAGATCTTTATATCAGCAACAGGGTGTTAGCAAATTCCTTGGAATTTGTCTCAGAAAGTACTGTATAAGTGGAACAGTTTGGGGGCAGTTTATTCAAAGTATCATAGTGTCTGCCTTCTTCATCATCACTAAGACCAGCTGATAACTTTGAGTGTGTTTCAGTGAATCTCAAATATCACAGAGTTGCTACAAGAATTAAAGGCAGCAATGTATGCCAGGTATATATTATGCTGTTAATATTAAATATCCAATCAGAAGAAACACTTCATTCAAAAGTGTTATATAAAAAATCAAGCTAGCTTCAGTATTCTCCTGGGGACTTTAGATACCAGTAGTCAACTGAGCAATACATAAAGAGTTGATAAGGGTAAATTAATGTACCCCTAGTATTTCATATTAGCCATGTTTTCATTCATGTATGGAATTAACCTAAAAATAAATTTAAATATTCAAGGAACCTTAAAATATATCATCTATATATTCTCGCTAAGAAACTTACCTAAGCAAAAAATCCTTCATCAAAAAAGAGCAACTCTGTTTTTGTTTAATGTTCTATATATTGTGTTCACTTTTGGCAAACATTGGTTTGTCAAACAAAACAAACACTTTTTGTTTTTATACTTCTGGTTTTCCTTTGCCCACTCTTTTATATTCATGCTATGAATTATAGTGTCTTAGATATCATCTTGTGTACAGCATATTTTTGGGACTTATTGTTTCTTTTATCTCTTCTCAATGTATGAGTCAATTTCTTTTAAAAAGTGGTTTTTATCTCACTTACCTTTATTACTATGATAGATATTTGAACTTAATTCTCTTATATTCATGTTTATTTAGGTATCTTATTTTTGGCTTTCTTGCTGTGTTCTGTTTCCTTTCTGTTGATACGTAATATCTGTCTCCTTTGTACCCACTCCCACCTCCTTTGTCACATACCAGTAACTTGAAAGTATATACTGAAGCATATTTTTATGTCTACTAGTAATCATCCCCATTAATACAAATATTCTCATCTTACAGCTTGAGGAATAAAATGATACATATTGATTTCTTCTTATAATAGATGAGGAATTAGCAAATGTGTAGTTTTGTTTTCTTTTTTTTAATTCTCTTATTAGTGCATCATTAATCTTTTTGCCCTTATCTTATTATATAGCTTTTATTTAAATAGTGATAACAATTGTGTTCTCATTTGTAGAGAGCTACGTATTACATTGGTTATTTGGGCCAGACAGAACAGGAATATTGGAAAATAGACAAAATGAATTTGAAGAGTTTTTATAAATATATTCATTAGTAGAATGTATCATACTTAATGCCTTTCTAAAGGAAGCCAAATAGTTTAAATGCTATAAAACATTTACAAAAATAACCATACATTAATCCACAAAGAAACCTTAATAGATGCTTTGGATTGGGAAGAGTGCAGCTATACTTTCTGATCACAATGCAGTAACAATTAGAAGTTCATGACAAAAAAAGAAATAAATAAGGAAATTTATTTTTAAGCAATTAAGAAACTAAATAACAATTAAAAAATTAACACTTCAAACCTTGAGAAGAATAAATATAAAATTTAAAAAATTTTCCAAAATAACTCTTAGGTGAAATAGAAGAAGTATTGACTAGCTGTGTGACTCTGGGTGATTTATATCTCATTACTGTGCCTGTGTTTCTTCATATGTTATTATGGTTCTTGTGAGGATTTAGTGAGATAATATATATAAGATCATTCCTGGCACATGATTAAACACTCAGATAGTAAGGCTGAGGTATAAAATCAAGCAGCTGACTGCCCAGGCTGCTGCTCTGAGCCACTCTACTGTGTTGCTTAGGTCTTCAGAAGGCAGTTGTTCTATGTCTGGCTTTTCAACCTTCCAACAAAATTGATTTTTAAAAATTAGAGCAACCTATATACAAGGTATCATAAAACTCTGTAGCTGATAAACACATGAATATGACATATTTCTTGCCCTCAGGAAACTAATTCTCTAGCAAAAGAGACAACACAGGTTATATACTTCAAGGCTGGATGTAGAGTGCTCAACTGTGGTCATGGGTAGGTCACAGCTCCTCAAATTATGCTTTGGGGATGTAGAGGCAGAAGACCTTCTTCAGAATATCCATACTTTTGGAATTCCTTTTTTTTCCCTTTATGAGTCACAAACCTATAGTGATGTTCTCTGAAGTATATGGTGAGTTCTATGCCTTCAGTGTTTTGAATGCATGTCCTAAAAAGGCAGAGACTACCTCTCCAGGCATTTTATTACTCATATGGCCATGGAAAAGACTTTGGGAGAAACTTAGTAAGTAAATTTATTAATAAATATGACTAAGTAGCATGCAACTTCTGACCCTCTCCCCTTTCAGAAAGTGAAATGAATGGTATCATAAAAAGAAAGACAGTAATTTATTCTCTATTTTGGGTAACCCACTGGGAAAAAAACTTTGAGAGTTGTAGATAGGAGGGTGAGAGAAATTGGTCCTGCTAGAATTGCTCTTTGAGTTGACAGCACATTTTAATGCAATGCCAGTCTTTTCATGCCAAAAACTAAAGGAAACCTCTGGGTACTGATTGATGAAATTATTTCACTCCCAAATGGAGTCTAAACTAAAAGTTTTTCCCATTTTGCAAAGCATAGCACTCTACAAGTTGGAAAGGTAAGGCATACTTTCAGCATGTATAAACTGTGGAGTACATTTCAAAATAAAAATTTTAATTGTGTTTGACATCTCAGGCGCGGTGCTATCATCCTATGAGAAAGTAACATCTGTTTTGACATTTCTAGTGGTAGAGACTTTAAATCAATTTCCACATTGCTTATCTGCTGGCTAATCAGAATGGATATGGCATTCTTCTTACCAACACATCCACAGGGAAGAAAGAAAAAGTACACAGGAAGTAAGGCTGGGCTCAATCTGGTTGATGAATTTAAATAAAAAATTTAAACTCCTTTGAATGTTATATCTAAGTTTTAATTCAGTGCAAAATTTGAAAATGTTCTTTTAGTTCCTAAACATTTAGAATTTTTTCTTATTTCTGACATATACCTTCTATTTGACTTAAAATTAATAGAACATTAAAGCATATTTTACCTCTAAAGCCATTTGGTTTGATCTCAAGTTAAGCTTGGATAAGGTTAATTTGCTATTATCAATAACAAGTGCTATAAAAATGGCTGAAGTAGATTTTTTTCGTATTTTGTGTTTCAAATTACAGGTATTGAAAAGGCAATTTGTAATCTTATTGCCTTGATTGTTGTGTCATCTTAACATCTCTTGACTCATCATATACATTATATTTAAAAGCATATTCAAAACAGATCCTTATAGGAATCATTGCTTCCATATCTTCCTTGTTTATACGGCTTTCTTAAAGCTGCTGCTGCTAAGTTGCTTCAGTCATGTCCAACTCTGTTCGACTCCCATAGACGGCAGCCCACCAGGCTCCCCCGTCCCTGGGATTCTCCAGTCAAGAACACTGGACTGGGTTCCCATTTCCTTCTCCAATGCATGAAAGTGAAAAGTGAGAGTGAAGTCGCTCAGTCGTGTCTGACTCTTAGCGACCCCATGACTGTAGCCCACCAGGCTCCTCCATCCATGGGATTTTCCAGGCAAGAGTACTGGAGTGGGCTATACCAACTTCATTTTAGGTATATCTTTTGAAGAAAAAAAAAAGATTTCTACTTAACAACTCTGGATTTTCCTCAAAATTTTATCTGTATTATTTGGGTTGTAATCATATTACTTCTATTCTTTTCTTCTTTCTAATATGTAGGCATAGACTTCCTATTTTTACTTAAAATAGACATTGATTATAAACTTTTTGTTGGGTTACAAAGCACACACACCAATCAGCCCAACTGGCCAACTCACTTGTCATTTTGTTAGTATAGATGCAGCTTTAGTTAAGAGAGAAGCTTACAGAGGACTTTATTGGTAAATATGTGGGAGGATAATATTTTAACTTAATTAATACTCAAAGAAACTTCTGTGTTCTTTAAAGAAAAAGGCAACATTTAAGAACCTAAAAATAATTGAAATAATTTTCACTCTAGAATGTATTTGAATGGGTAAAGATGTGTCATAAATTTAAGATTTAATTTACCAAACAAGAAAACAGACATGATTGCTTGGATGCATAATGATTAAAAATAATTACTAATCATAGTTAATAATAAAGTAAGGTTTAATGGCTTTTCCTTTCCTTTTGACTCTGTTTATTGCATACAGTGGTGAACACAGTGCAGACCTCCTCTATATAAGTGTTGATAATGCTTAGATGAGCCAGCATTTTTATAATGCTACATGCATGTGTGTTAAGTCACATTAGTCATGTCTGACTTTTTGTGACCCTCTGGACTGTACCCCACAGGACTGGAAAAGGTCAGTTTTCATTCCAATCCCAAAGAAAGGTAATGCCAAAGAATGCTCAAACTGCCACACTGGTGCAGTAATCTCACATGCTAGTAAAGTAATGCTCAAAATTCTCCAAGCCAGGCTTAAACAGTTGTGAACCATGAACTATCAGATGTTCAAGCTGGATTTAGAACAGGCAGAGGAACTAGAGATCAAATTGCCAACATCCGCTGGATCATCGAAAAAGCAAGAGAGTTTCAGAAAAATATCTATTTCTGCTTTATTGACTATGCCAAAGCCTTTGACTGTGTGGATCACAATAAACTGTGGAAAATTCTGAAAGAGATGGGAATACCAGACCACCTGACCTGCCTCTTGAGACACCTATATGCAGGTCAGGAAGCAACAGTTAGAACTGGACATGGAACAACAGACTGGTTCCAAATAGGAAAAGGAGTACATCAAGGCTGTATATTGTCATCCTACTTATTTAACTTCTGTGCAGAGTACATCATGAGAAACGCTGGGCTGGGAGAAGCACAAGCTGGAATCAAGATTGCTGGGAGAAATATCAATAAATTCAGATATGTAGGTGACACTACCCTTATAGCAGAAAGTGAAGAACCAAAGAGCCTCTTGATGAAAGTGAAAGAGGAGAGTGAAAAAATTGGCTTAAAGCTCAACATTCAGAAAACTAAGATCTTGGCATCCGGTCCCATCCCTTCATGGCAAATAGATGGGGAAACAGTGGAAACAGCCTCTGACTTTATTTTTGGGGCCTACAAAATCACTGCAGATGGTGATTGCATCCATGAAATTAAAAGACACTTGCTCTTGGAAGGAAAGTTATGACCAACCTAGACAGAATATTCAAAAGCAGAGACATTCCTTTGCCAACAAAGGTCTATCTAGTCAAGGCTATGGTTTTTCAGTAGTCATGTATGGATGTGAGAGTTGGACTATAAAGAAAGCTGAGTGCTGAAGAATTGATGCTTTTGAACTGTGGTGTTGGAGAAGACTCTTGAGAGTCCCTTGGACTGCAAGGAGATCCAACCAGTCCATCCTAAAGGAGATCAGTCCTGGGTGTTCATTGGAGGGACTGATGTTGAATCTGAAACTCCAAAACTTTGGCCACCTGATGTGGAGAGCTGACTCATTGGAAAAGACTCTGATGCTGGGAAAGATTGAGGGAAGGAGGAGAAGGGGACGACAAAGGATGAGATGGTTGGATGGCATCACCGACACAATGGACATGGGTTTGGGTGGACTCTGGGAGTTGGTGATGGACAGGGAGGCCTGGCTACTGCAGTTCACGAGGTTGCAAAGAGTCGGACACGACTGAGGGACTAAACTGAACTGTACCCCACCAGATTCCTCTGTTCATGGGATTCTCCAGGCAAGAATACTGGAGTGGGTTGTCATGCCCTCCAGGGGATCTTCCCGACTCAGGGAAAACCCATGTTTCTTGTGTCTCTGCATTGGCAGGAAGGTTCTTTACCACTAGCGCCGGTTGAGAAGCCCTTTTAATACTACAATTAAGGTCATTGACAATAGTATTTGGGGAAATCAGATATTAGTTTCTAATGGATTAAAATAGGGAAATGGTCAAGACTTTTTTTTTTAATCTATAGTTATGATGCCATTTTTGGATGAGTTGTAAAGATAATTAATTCTCTCATCACCACATCATAGAATTTTATATTGTCTCTTCAAAATGCAGAATATATATATTCATCATAATTACATAAGTTATTATAAATGCTTTAATTCTTGGTAGACCAGTAGTGCATGCACATAGCCATAAGAAAGTGTCCAATCCAAAATTATTTGGAATTTGAAGCTATGCTGAAAGAATCTTAGCTTTAAATTATTGGTTGTTTTTTCTTGTTGAATATAAAATTTTTATTAGCTTAAGGAAAAGTAACTAGCAATATTCTGTGTACAAGTCATTTCATTTATCCTCATAAAGTAATGGCAGCTTTAATTCTAACTATATTGTGGAGAGGAGTACCATAGATAAATCTTGAACCAAAAAATCATTTTTGGTAGATGTCATACAAACATCATACAAACATTTAATAACTCTATTCTGTCAGGTATTTGATTTAATTTTATTTATTTAATTTTATTTGCAATAATTTTATTTTGGAGGATACAGGAGAGAGTTACACAGGTGAAGGCTAGACATTTTGGGTTATTTTTTTGTAGTTGGGGTGAATGTTAGATATAATTTCTTAAATATTACCACCACTACAATTATAGAAACAATAATAAATAACTGGGTTTTGTCTGAGAATTGTCAGGAGCTGGTCTTAACCCAATTTCCGTATCTACATAACCTGTGTAAGCATTGAGTCAGGAGTGTTGCTGATCTTCTAGGCCACATATTCTATAGATCAAGATTTGCAATCCTCTTTCTCTGATATTGTTCTGATATTATTCAAAGACAAAATTAATTTGTCAATAACTCAGAAATTAGTAATTTTATTGGGGGATTTGGTTTTATTGGAAATATTCAAGAAATGATTAATGAACTGTGACAATATCAGATTTAGCTATTTATTTATTTATTTTTATCCACTTATGATTTTGGTAGTGTGAATGAGGATATACAGGTTCTTCCCATTTCAGAAAATTCTATCTTGTAGATCAAGTGGGACAAAAGTGAGAACCAAGAAGAAAGAAACATCCAGTGTGAGACTTAGGGTATTTTAGGAAGGAGGGAAGATTCTTACAGATTTCCTCTTTTCTACCCTTGCCATTTGAGTGATAAGTTTTGCACAGTCACACTTTTGGAGAGTCACAGCTAAGATGATGTCCAACAGAATGGACAAAACTAATGATGTTTAGGCCAGATTGTTGTTTAGACCTTGTGAGAAAAGAGCCAATGGGTGGTGTTGTTTAAGATCTTGAGTGAGGTAAAAATTCAGCTTTTAGGTTGTTGTTGTTAAGTCACTAAGTTATATCTGACTCTTTGCAACTCTATGGACTGTGGCACACCAGACTCCCATGTCCTTCACTGTCTCTTAGAATTTGCTCAAAATCATGTCCATCGAATCCGTGATGCTATCTAACCATCTCATCCTCTGCTGCCCTCTTCTCCCTTTCCCTTCAATTTTCCCCAGCATCAGTGTCTTTTCCAATGAGTAACTTCTTTGCATCAGGTGGCCAAAGTATTGGAAGTTCAGCTTCAACAACAGTCCTTCCAATGAATATTCAGAGTTGATTTCCTTTAGGATGGACTGCTTTGATCTCCTTGCAGTCAAGGGACTCTTATGTGTCTTCTGATGTTTGTATATAAAATCCTAATCATTATCATGGACTAAGGCTGATGGTGGCTTTGAAGATCTGGAGAAGCTGTCCATTTCGCACTATGGCCTTGATGAACAAATACTTTAATGTCAAAAAGTGTAGTAGGAATATTTAGCATCTAGAGTTCATGGAGAAGGCAATGGCATCCCACTCCAATACTCTTGCCTGGAAAATTCCATGGATGGAGGAGCCTGGTAGGCTGCAGTCCATGGGGTCGCTAAGAGTCGGCGACGACTGAGTGACTTCATTTTCACTTTTCACTTTCATGCATTGGAAAAGTAAATGGCAACCCATTCCATTGTTTTTGCCTGGAGAATCCCAGGGATGGGGGAGCCTGGTGGGCTGCCGTCTATGGAGTTGCACAGAGTCGGACACGACTGAAGTGACTTAGCAGCAGCAGAGTTTACAAAGCCTCAGAATTGCTTTTGAGGGTTACTCCGTCATATTTTTCCTCAAGTAATTCTGATTATAGAGTAGTCTATGAATGTGTTAGTCACTTAGTCATGTCTGACCCTTTGTGACCCCATGGACTATAGCCCACCAGGCTCCTCTGTCCATGGAATTCTCCAGGAAAGAATACTGGAGTAGGTTGCCATTGCCTTTTCCAGGGGATCTTCCTGACCCAGGGATCAAACCTGGGTCTCCTGCATTGCAGGCAGATTCTTTACCATCTGAGCCACCAGGGAAGCCCCAGTCTATGAATAGTTGATTTAAATTAGTTAAGATAGAAGTAAACAACCTAAAGCTCTTCATGTGTGGTATAGTGAAGTATGAATATAAGTTTGGGACACATTTTAGCTGTTCATGTGTCTCTTCATTAAAGCAAAGAGATTTCCCATCTAGAGATTAATTTGGTTTTCACATAACAATTTTATGTAGTATAAAAATATAAATTATATCTTTCTTTTCAAATTTTTGGCATTTTAACTATAAAGGAGAGCCAAACTACCATTAGTAGCTTAAAAAAGGTCAACAATATAATTATTCCTTTAATGTAATTTCTAATTCTGAGTGAAGCAATTGATTTTTTGACTTTTAAGACATTTCCCTTTAGGACACATGACTATGTACTTCGAAACAAGTGACATTAATTAATGTGATTTTGCATTAATTTCTCTCACTTTACACTGTAATATGCATTTGTACTTAATTTATATAGGCTATATTTGAAATAAGTAAAACACAATGCTTTGAAGTTTTCTATGATTTTTTCATGTATGTGTTCTGTTTGGTATATTATTATTTTTTGAATCATTGAAATTTTGTTGTATTGAATGTGATTAAATAGAATTAATAGGAAGAAAAACAAAGTGAAGTTAATCATCTCCGACTCTTTGTGACCCCGTGGACTGTAGTCTTGACAGGCTCCTCCGTCCATGGGATTTTCCAGGCAAGAATACTGGAGTGGGTTGCCATTTCCTTTGCCAGGGGATCTTCCTAAACCAGCAATTGAACCTGGCTCTCCCACACTGCAAGCAGACTCTTTACCATCTGAGTTATAGTTTGGCTCAGATGGTAAAGATCTGGCTGCAGTGCAGGAGACCCAGGTTGGGAAGATTCGTTGGAGAAGAAAATGGCAACCCAATCCAGTATTCTTTCCTAGAAAATCCCATGGACAAAGGAGCCTGGTGGGCTTTAGTCCATGGTTTTGCAAAGAGTTGAACATGACTGAGTGACTAAGACATACACACACACAGACAAAGAGAATTTTGGATAATTGCACTCTTTTAAAATAATTGCTTTAACAGTTAAAATTACTAAATGAACTTTATCAATAAATAAGCAAAAGCAGGCTCAAACCTGCATTCTGAACCTTGAATCATGTGTTTTTCTTCCTGATTGGATTTGTCAGAGAATTTTTAAATCTCCATTTTGGAGATGTATCTTGCATCTCTTGGCTTTCTTATTATATCTTATGAATATTAAAAAGTTGCAAAAGTAATTTTTTCTGAGTTAATTGAGATTAGTTTTTCCTCAGACTTTTCTCTCAGCATTTTAAAAGGTGGATTCCTTAGTGGTGTCATTTTATGTTTCTTTTTTTCTTTTTTTGGTTTTTGCCTTGCATTGACATGAATCCACCATGGGTGTACATGTGTTCCCCATCCTGAACCCCTCTCCTATGTCCCTCCCCATCGCATCCCTCATGGTCATCCCAGTGCACCAGCACTGAGCACCGTCTCATGCATCGAACCTAGACTGGTGATCTGTTTCACATATGATAATATACATGTTTCAATGCTATTCTCTCAAATCATCCCACCCTCGCCTTCTCCCACAGAGTCCAAAAGACCGTGTTATACATTTGTGTCTCTTTTGCTGTCTTGCATATAGAGTCATCATTACCATCTTTCTAAATTCCATATATATGTGTTAGTATACTGTATTGGTGTTTTTCTTTCTGACTTACTTCACTCTGTATAATAGGCTCCAGTTTCATCCACCTCATTAGAACTGATTCAAATGTATTCTTTTTAATGGCTGAGTAATATTCCATTGTGTATATGTACCACAGCTTTCTTATCCATTTGTCTGCCGATGGACATCTAGGTTGCTTCTGTGTCCAGGCTATTATAAACAGTGTTGCAGTGAACATTGGGGTACATGTGTCTCTTTCAATTCTGGTTTCCTCTAATTATGTTTATTTTTTTAAGGATAATTTTTACTTTTGAAAACTCAAATTCCTCTTTTCTATGAGAATTATGATATAAAAATTGCATCTCCATCCCTAAGTCTGTACTGATATTAATGAATAAATCTTTTAAAAAGTTGAAAATAGAGAAGTCTGTGTAGAAGAATTCCAAGTAAGTATGCAGCTACTCCATATAATAAACATTATCTCAGCCAGGTGGTCAAAGTTAAAAATCATGATAAGTCATATTGAATAGTATATGCTCTTGATATGATGTACTGAGAATGGCGCTTTCAGTCTGTAATCTTCCTGTCTACAATCTATAACCTAAGACTTATGTTTCTTTCTAACATAAGAAAAACATTAGAAAAATCTCAATTGCGGTAAATTCTAAAAAATTACCTGACCAGTACTCCTCAAAACTGACAAGGTTATTAAAAACAAAAAATGCCTGAGAAGATGTCACAGCCAAGAGGAACCTAAGGAGGAATGACAACTAAATGTAGTGTGGTGTCCTGGAACAGAAAAAGAACATTAGGTAAAAACTAAGCGCCGAAGAATTGATGCTTTTGAACTGTGGTGTTGGAGAAGACTCTTGAGA
Organism: Bos indicus; assembly: GCF_029378745.1. Classification (NCBI taxonomy): domain Eukaryota; kingdom Metazoa; phylum Chordata; class Mammalia; order Artiodactyla; family Bovidae; genus Bos; species Bos indicus. The sequence continues at coordinate 55,507,741 of NC_091763.1, read as the reverse complement.
GTCCCTTGGACTGCAAGGAGATCCAACTAGTCCATTCTGAAGGAGATCAGCCCTGGGATTTCTTTGGAAGGAATGATGCTAAAGCTGAAACTCCAATACTTTGGCCACCCTCATGCGAAGAGCTGACTCATTGGAAAAGACTCTGATGCTGGGAGGGATTGGGGACAGGAGGAGAAGGGGGCGACAGAGGATGAGATGGCTGGATGGCATCACTGACTCGATGGACGTGAGTCTGAGTGAACCCCAGGAGTTGGTGATGGACAGGGAGGCCTGGCGTGCTGCGATTCATGGGGTCGCAAAGAGTCGGACATGACTGAGCGACTGAACTGAACTGAACTGAAGGAAATATGAATTAAAACATAGATTTAGTTAATTAAAAATGCATTTGCTAGGCAATCCCTCTTGTAGGTGTTGAAAATTTATTTCTAGACTATTATTAATGCTTTCTCAGGCATTCAATGTAATTTAGCAATATGCTGGAACAAAGAAACTGACACCATGCCCATATAAAGACGAGCTGTAACCAATGCCAATACATTTCTCTTTTTATTAATTTCACGTACCAAGAAAAATTAATCAAAATATCATATGGTATACTGGAATAAGAAAAGGACCAACCATCTGAAAACTTTGTAATGGGAAAAAGCTAATGTGGAAGCATCTCTAACTTAAAGAGGGAAATACGTGCATTTATAAATATCAGACATAACTACTTAGAATATAAATTGCTTGGGATTCTGTATGCAGCATATACCTTGGAGACAATCTCTGTTTAAAGTTGTAAAAAGGACATGTAATTATAGAATCATGTGTAGTTTCAGAAATTATATCTGCTATGATTGAAAACAGACTATTAGGTGATACCTCCCATACAGAAAATTTTTACCAAATATGTAAGTTACAATTCTAATTTTTCTTTAATTTTCCAAGCTTTATAAGAATGTTGATTAAGTTTACTCATGACCCTGAGATAAATGAAAATATACATATCTTCGATTTTGCATCACTAGTGGTATCATCTTAAGAAGAATAGCACCTTTTGGAGGAACCTTATGACTGACACATAATTATTTTTATACTCTGTGGTCTGTAGTGCATGCATTAGCAGGCATATTCTTTGGTGAATGACAGCATAATGTAGAGAAAAAGGATTCTGGAGAACCATATGGAGCTTCTGTGTTTCCATAGCAACTTGAGCATACATTGAAAGGATTTGTTGTTATGTATTCTTTATCTGTTGTATAATGAACTTAGTACAGAGACTCTTATCTTGTTTTTCTTTCCTTGTTGCCTACGTGGTAATTAAGGTGAAGCATTCTAATCTTAACTGATTTTCGAGTCAGATGATGGACTACAACACAATATATAAATATAATCTCAACTCTGCTACTTAGGATCAATATGGTAGAAAAATTGCATTTCCTAATTTTTAGAAGTGAGGTCATCAATTTGTGATAGTTTAATATAGAATAGATGCTGAATAAATATTTGCCTTCCTCCAACCTAGGTGAGGTTGTGTACATTCTTCAATATCATTTCAAGCATGTTTTTATTTCCATGACATAAAAATTATTTTGCTTCTATTACCATTGTTAGACTCAAACCTTATTTTGAAAGAAATGCCTCTATGGTGGAAAACTGATGGACTAGATGGCAGAGAATATTTTTGATGGTTGATGATTCAGCTTTGAGCATAAAGAGAGAAGGGTTTTAAATCTTTGCTTGGTTTCTTTCAAGAAATGTAACTGAGGTCAGTCATTGGTTTTATTTTCCTAAATGTATAGAAATTCCCTTTCTTTTTGATTTTCCATTTATAACTGTTTGTGATAAATACAAATGAGAAATATACAGGAAATAAAAGTAAAATATGAAAATTATATATATAATGACAGCCATCATTTAAATAAATATGGGCAAAGTTGATAGACAAAATTTGTAGTGTTAAGATAATAGACTTACATTTTTCAATATCTTGTTTTATTTTGCATTTTAAGTTAAAACACTTAAACTTTTTCATTTTAAATTTATTTCTAAGAAAGAATTAACATAGAGAATATCAGTTGTATGTGCAATCAATAATTTTCTGAACTGCTGCTCAGCCTTCTACTCTTAAGATCAACATGTATATATTTAGTCACTTTTGTTAAGTTGTGCCCCCCGCTATTACCAGACAGTATTACCCCAGGTTTCCCCGTCATTCTTCCAGAGTAGTAATCTCACACTCAAATATGTTGGGGGGCTTCTTAAGAAAAGGCATTGTATATAATAGAGAGTGATAGGTCTATTAGTAGAGTATGAAGAACCTGCATAGAGATATTAAACATGTATTCCGTTTCAGCATCTAGTAAATTCTGATATACAAAGAAGACAAATCTCTGGGCTAGATTCTTTTATCAACTGGGATTTTGCTAGTTCTGCTCTATTTAGAGCACATTTTCTTAACCTGACATCTGGAGACAGAATTTATCTTTAAATGGAAAAATATTTTTTTATTCTAACTGAAATTAAATATTTAATTATGAATGAAAATAATCGATCACAGTGGTATTAGCAGTAATTATGAGTTTGTCACCATTTTAAACCAGAGATGTTTTCATATCACATTACAACTTATGTAAATATCTCAATATGTTTTCATTTGCTACTACTTCGAAATGCAGTGCTTATTAGATACAGCACTAGGTCTTAATAGGAGAAGGCAATGGCACCCCACTCCAGTGCTCTTGCCTGGAAAATCCCATGGATGGAGGAGCCTGGTGGGCTGCAGTCCATGGGGTCAGGAAGAGTCAGACAGGACTGAGCGACTTCACTTTCACTTTTCACTTTCATGCTTTGGAGAAGGAAATGGCAACCCACTCCAGTGTTCTTGCCTGGAGAATCCCAGGGACGGGGGAGCCTGGTGGGCTTCCGTCTATGGGGTCACACAGAGTCAGCCACGACTGATGACTTAGCAGTTAGCAGTAGGTCTTATTAAGGAAGATAGATATCTAACAATGAGGATGGATCAATTGAGACACAATTTGGGATAAGGAGGCTGGAAAATGAGATCAAGGAGCACTTTCTATTGTGTTTATAATATTCCATTTCTTAAGTTAGATGGTGACTTTATGAATGTTCATTTTATTGCTATCTTTTATAACCTACTTATTATTCTCTAAGGGTTCTTTTGTATGCAAAATTTTTATAACTTGTGAATCTTTTTATAGTATTTCTTCAGAAACCAATATTACCTGCTCTACTGTACCCCTTACTGAAAATTTCTTACCCAGTGTCCCTGTTGAACTGGTAGAGCACCATGTGACACTATCTTGAGAGAAGGAAACTAAAACTTGAAATGTTTAAAATTTACCATGTGAAGAATTTGTTGGCTCTGTATCCTCCAACCAGTATTTCTGAAGTCCCTTTTGATTTGTAAACTTCTGTAATCATTCAGGGGCTTCTCAGGTGGCTCAGTGGTAAAGAATCTACCTGCCAATGCAGAAGACTCAGGAGATATGGGTTTGATTCCTGGATTGGGAAAATCTCCTGGAGGAGGACATGGTAACCTACTCCAATATTCTTGCCTGGATAATCCCATGAACAGAAGAGCCTGGCAGACCACAGTCCATGGGATTGCAAGAGTCAAACACGATTGAGTGACTTCACACACATGCACAATAATCATTCAGAGGAATTATTTTACTTGTAAAAGATATTTTGTTTTATGATGTTAGGAGGCTTTGTCATTCAACACTTGAGGAGGGAGTAATTTTTTTTCCAACTGGCAAAAGCTGCAAGAAAAACACATGGGACAATTTAGCACCCTCTTGTAACACAACACAATGTCAGTCAGTGGCCCTGAACTATAGGTCTCTCCTTAATCTATTAGAAAGCAAACTATATCAGAAGTTAATTTTTTTTCCTGCCTTTTCCTATAACTTAGGCACTTCACTGTCATATGGTTTGAAGTTAAACAGATGTGATTTTTTAAGTTTCATGCAAAGAATTATTATTGATGTGAACTTGGGTACTCTCACCTGCCATATAGTAAAGCCAATCCACTGACACCAGGCTGTGGTAAAGTACAGTGTTTATTACAGAGTGCCAAGCAAGGAAAACAGGCAGCTGTGTTCAGAAAACCTGAACTTCTCAATGGCTTTCAGGGAAGGTTTTTATTTATTTATTTATTTATTTTTGCTGTGCTGTGCAGCATGCAGTATCTTTGTTCCTCAATCAGGAATTGAACCTGGGCTATGGCTCAGAGGTAAAGAATCTGTCTGTAATGCAGGAGACCCGGTTTCAATCCTTGGGTAGGGAAGATACCCTGGAGAAGGAAATGGCAACCCACCCCAGTATTCTTGCCTGGAGTGTCCCCATGGTCAGAGGAGCCTGGTGGGTTACAGTCCGTGGGGTTGCAAAGAGTCAGACACAACTGAACAGCTGACACACATATGATACTGAAAGTGCTGAGTCCTAACCACTGAACCACCAGGGAACTCCCCAAGAAAGAGTTTTTAAAGGCAACATTTGAGGTGAGGATTATTACAGAATTATGACTTTCCTCTGATTAGTTTTGTCCCTGGTGGCTCAGACGGTAAAAGATCTGCCTGCAATGCGGGAGACCTGGGTTCTATTCCTGGTTTGGGAAGATCCCCTGGAGAAGGAAACGGCAATCCACTCCAGCACTCTTGCCTGGAAAATCGCATGGACGGAGGAGCCTGGTAGGCTACAGTCCATGGGGTTGCAAAGAGTCGGACACAACTGAGCGACTTCACTTTTACTTTCTGATTAGTTGGTAGTGAGGTAACAAGGTGATGTTTTGGGAATCTTAATTGTTAGTCTTCTGGCACCAACCAGTCTGGGGTTTATGTACTTGTGGTTGGTACATAGTCCCTATTATACACCTGGGTTGCAGAGAGTCATTGTGTCTGCATATCTCACAGATATGAGTCAGATTGTTATGAGCAGTTGTCCAGGACTTCGTTGTTTTTTTTTTTTTCCCTGAATTTTTGTTTAAAATATCAGTACTTTTCTTGTTTGGCTACTTTTCTTTTGTTTCTACATTCCCTCATTTTTCTATTTAGTTAACTGCTTGTTGGATCTCTGGGAAGACCTCAGAGACTAAAGCCTTTTTCTACAAAAAAGAAAGGGGGAACTAAAGGAGCTTTTGTATTTAGGGCTCCGCAGGGTCCTGCTCAGTTTCAGAAGAATAAAAAATAGTATCTTTTAAGTAGATGTAAGTACTATTAAGCATTATATATCATACATGAGCAACCCACTGTAAATGACATACAAAGGCCAGTTTTTGGCTGTTTTGAGTCCAATTCAGTTCAAAGGTATAGGCATTTTCAGCTATGCATAATTTAATCTGACTTTTCCTATCAGTGAAAATTGTCTTATTTTGATATAGTAACTTAATATTGTACCTGTGATCCTCACTTCATTTAGATAATGTAATTTTAATATATAACCTATGAATTTTATGAGACTCAGTAGAAAAAACAGCTCAAACTGGAAAGGCCAGATGAGTAAGGTGACCAAATAATTATAATCTGAAAAATTGTCACTAAAAATATCACATATGGGAAGCACAGTGGCAAGGAATATTGTCTGCATATCATTGGAAAGACTTCATTATTACAGGTTAGAGATAAAGGCATTCTGAAATATATTAAAGGAATGCTCAGCATAGATTGCTGTTGAATTTTTAAGAAAATAAAGGAGAAGTCATAATGTTTGACTATTAGAGAAGATTTCAGGATTTGGGAATACTTCTCTAATGGAAATTAGCAAAACAGGCAAACTGAACACGAAGAAGAGACAGCTTTCACTAAAATCAAAAACTTGATGAAAAGTGTGCTTACGTAATGTTGCAGTTTGACTCTAGGGTACATACAGCTGCTGCTGCTGCTGCTAAGTTGCTTCAGTCGTGTCCAACTCTGTGCGACCCCATAGACGGCAGCCCACCAAGCTCCCCCATCCCTGGGATTTTCCAGGCAAGGGTTCATACAGAGTTATACTTAAAAAATTACAGAATGCTTTTACAAACGGAGTCTTTGAAAAAGTAGTTCATTATATGCAAAAGTTGTTCAAGTAATATTTTGGAAAAGCAGTACAACATTTATTATTGCGTATATCTCTATTTATGGGCTGAATTGTGTTCCCTCAAAATTCATATATTAAAGTCCTAATTTCCAGCATCTCAGAATGTGACTTTGTTTGGAAAGAATATCTTTAAAGAAGTAATTAAATTAAAACGAGGCCATAAGTGTGAGCCCTAATTGAATCTGACTAATGTCCTTATAAAAAATTAGTACAAACAAAGAGACACCAGGGATGGATGTGTATAGAGAAAAGATTATTTGAGGACATAGCAAGAAGGCATCGTGCTAGAAAAGGAGAGAGCCCCTCACAATAAACCAAAGCTGCCAGCACCTTGATCTTGGACTTTCAGCTTTCATAGCTGTGAAAAATAAATTTCTGTTGTTTAAGCTACCCAGTCTGATACTTTAATTTTTTTTAATCTTAATTTTAGATGAGTATTTCATACAGTTAATTTATTAGTTAGTTTTGATATTAGAGACATTTAAATGACTGCAGACCACTATTTCTAATTGAAATGCCTTTTTTTCTTTCATTCCAACAGTGATGTTTGATGTAGCTTTGATAACATAGGTTATGCCTATTTCTTCAGTCAAGGCATCCATTTAAATGGTTTATAGACTCAGTAAACCTCCCTACCCTAGCTCCGCTTTTTTGATGTGTGATTCAGTTAATTGTAAATGTCAAACTGTCTCTATTTATAAGAAATATCTTCTTTAACATGATAATACATTTCTTAAGGACTATTTATAAGTTATACAAAAATGTACTGTTCTTATATGAATAAAAATGATGATCTTTGAGGAGAATGTGATACTCAGAAAGAGGTTATTCTAATAATAAATATGAATTTTCAATTAGTATATTTCTGTATGATAGTAACTTTTTAATTAGGGCTGATTAACTCTGTGTGTGAAGTATTTTGCTTCATTATTTCTCTTGCATGCATTTGTCTGATCAGATATAACCTGTAAGAAATGGTGGGGAAGGGTTATTAAAAGAAAGAAAATTTTAATCAGCCTAATAGTTGTGGTAAAGGATGATGACTGGAGGTTTTAACTATTGATTAACATTAACCTTATAGGTTATTTATTAAAAATTATCTCTTATATAAATGAGAATACAGTAAATTTATAACTAAATTCAAGTAATACAGAAAGCAAATTATTATAGTACATTTTATTATTTTATAGAGGGAAATATAACTGAAACATAGAAATATAAAGCAACAATAATAATAAACTAGGGTTAAAGTGGGCTTCCCTGGTGGCTCAACTGGTAAAGAATCCATCTGCAATGTGGGAAACCTGGGTTGAATCCCTGGGTTGGAAAGATCCCCTAGAGAAGGAAAAGGCCACCCACTCCAGTATTCTGGCCTGGAGAATTTCATGGATTGTATAGTCCATGGGGTCACAGAGAGTCAGATGCAACTGAGCAACTTTCACTTTCAGGGTTAAGCTAGACTCATAAAAGTGATCAAAAGGTCTAGGATTTTGTGTCACTTATAGTTTGTCTTCTTTTCCCTGGAAAAATATAATTATAGATCATACTAACAACTATGAAAATGCTTCATTATTTTAAAAGCAGCTAGTGTTGTCCTTAGAAAAAAAATCATTCAAAAGAACACAGTTCCCTGTTACTTTTGTATCAGTTGTAAATATATTATATATGAAATGCATGTGTATTTCACTGATGATTAAGATGATAACAGAATTTACATGGCATGCTTTAGTCATCTTACAATATACCATTAAAAGAAAACAAAAACCAAAGTAATGATATAATCTCCCTACCTCAAATCTGATTGTCAGGTTCCAAATGTACAGGGGTTAATGTGTCCATTTCTTCCTTCTCAACCTTCCTATTTATAGGCTTAAGGAAAAAAAAAAAAACTGACATGACTGGTATAAGAAGAAAATGTCAAAAGGTTATAAAACACTGCAGAGAAGACATTTTTAATGAGTCTTCGAAAACCCTGAAATAAGAAAGATCAGAAATAAGGTTATTATAATGAAACCAGTGTTCAAGACATGTTTTCTAGTATTATTTCTGCCTATCTGTACTGCATAATTAGTGGTAGGCAAGATAGGTTTTAAACTGTGAGAAAAACAACATATTTTCAAACTCTGACTCCTAGCTCTGCTGCAGGCAGCTGGGAATGTTTTCCAGAAATAGAAGATGGCTGTAACAAACAATAAAATACAGGCAGTGAAAACCATGATGATCTCTTTATCACATCTGTCATCACTGCACATACTGATGGATTTATCACAATGCCATGTGAATCTGAAGGCAAAGTGTCACATTCTGTGGATATGCCTTTCCTGAAGGATTTATTGCTTCATTAGGAAACAAGGGAAGAACTTTTTTTTTTAATAAAAAATTTAAGAATGGATTCATATTCTCTGATAACCTGAAATAAGATTTTGAATGCTATAAAAACATATGCTTCATTTACACAGATTTACTTCTGCATTTACTCATTGCACTTCTTTTGAGAAAAAATTATGTCTTAGTTTCTCATAAATCAGGAACACAAAAGCTTGGCTCCTTTTACTTAATAGTTTGGTGATGTTGAAGACTCCAAAACCCAAATAATAAAACTGGTTAGAGGCTTTATTATTTTTTTTTTTAACTGTCCTGTTTTATCAAGTCAGCCAGGAAATTAAACCACTTGTCCACATTGCTCAAGCCTGAGGTCTTATCCTGTCATACAGATTAATTATATGACTTTAGGTCTAAATAGGAATGTGTCAAAAAGGGTGCGGATAAGGGTCAGAAAACCTGGGTTCCAGTTCAAGTCTTCCGAACTTAATGACCTTAGAGAATCATTACGTTTCACCTGAGCATGGTGTAAGTAAAATAAGAGCACTGCAATCTTTTGTGAATTAGAAAATTATATTCATTCTTTTATTTGTCATATATCTACATATTATTAAGGCAACAAAATCTAGAATATTACTGGATGATAGTGAGTGTTGGGGCTCTACATCCAATAATATATGTTCATTGAATTCTTCCAGTTGTATGGGATTTACCTAAATTCATCTTTGGCAATTTAAGACTGTTTTGTAAAAGATCTGCTAGTATCTTATTTTTTTTATTTCTAAAAATTGTACCTGTATGTCATGTATGGATGTGAGAGTTGGACTGTGAAGAAAGCTGAGCACCAAAAAATTGATGCTTAGGAACTGTGGTGTTGGATAAGACCCTTGAGAGTCCCTTGACTGCAAGGAGATCCAACCAGTCCATTCTGAAGGAGATCAGCCCTGGGTGTTCTTTGGAAGGAATGATGCTGAAGCTGAAACTCCAGTACTACTTTGGCCACCTCATGCGAAGAGTTGACTCATTGGAAAAGTCTCTGATGCTGGGAGGGATTGGGGGCAGGAGGAGAAGGGGACGACAGAGGATGAGATGGCTGGATGGCATCACTGACTCGATGGACGTGAGTCTGAGTGAACCCCGGGAGTGGGTGATGGACAGGGAGGCCTGGCGTGCTGCGATTCATGGGGTTGCAAAGAGTCAGACACGACTGAGTGACTGAACTGAACTGAACTGATGACTTTGGCTATAGTCACTTAGTATCTTGGGAAAACTAACTTACTTTATAGGAGCACAAAGTATTTGGAGTAGATGGTTATTAACATCCATTCGAGTCTTACAGTGTTCTGCCACATTTGTGCCACTCGTTCTTTGTTTTGAAATCTAGGACACCAGGCAGTAAAAGGACTTCAGACTCAGCAGTTCCTATGTGCTTGTGGCTGAATGGAACTGAAGTTGCCTCCGTCACTGGCTTCACTGTCCAGTTTACTTCACGTTACAAATTCTGTTACAAAGTCCTCACTATTTTGGTCATAGAGATTCTTGCTTGTTTTTGCCTAAGGCTTACAGAGTTATGAGTAAATATTTCATCAGTCAAACTAACACCTAAATTTACCCTTTCTTTTACTTTATTTTCTATTTTCATGAAAGATCTGTCACAGAAACCCCTATATACTAATGTTGCCACAGGCATAGATCATCAGTAATTCAAAATCCACAACCATAGATTCTGGATTGATTGTCATTTGTTTGAATTTTACTTTCTGCCTCTTTTGTGATTTGGAATCATGTTAAATCAGTTATCCCTTTTACTCTTTTCAAAATCACCTGTATTAATTAGTGCTCTCCAGAGAAGCAGAACCAATTAGAATGTTTATATATCTCTCTATATATATCTGTCTGCCTGTCTGTCCATCCATCCATCCATCCATCCATCCTTCTATCTAGAAAGAGAAAGAGTTTTTTTTTTTTTTTTTTTTTTTAAACAAGGAATAGGCTTGTTGTGGAGACTGGCAAATCCCAAATCTTTGGGTTAGCTGGCATGCTGGAGAATGGAATTGTTGCAGTTTGAGTGTGAAAGCAGTCTGCTGGCAGAATTCCTTATTTTGGGGAGTACGAGGGGTTTTGTTCCTATTAAGGCCTGATTGAATGAGGCCCACCCACATAATAGGAGACACTCTGATTTAAATGTTATTCTCATCTAAAAAGACAAGACACTTTCACAGAAATATCTAGACTGTTGTTTGGCTAAGTAGCTGAGTATCATGACCTAGCCAAGTTGACCCATCAAATTAACCATTATACAACCCTTGACATGTGCTTCATTGTTTTCTTCAACATACTGCTTTTAGCCTTCCTTCACAATCTCCCACACTAATCTACCACATAAAACCTTCAGTTCTCATCTGTTATCATATTTTCAGCTGTCTCCTTAGTATCTGCCCCCCGCCCCTGACCATGTTCTCTTCAGGCCCTTTTGTTCCAGCAGGTTTAAAACAAAAAAGCTCATGATCTTTTCCCCCTTATCTCTTATTTTCTTTTATTAATGACAACATTGTTCAATCTAGAAAGCTTGAAATCATCTTTGAATTAGTCCCCTTCATCCTTTTCTCTAATGAAATTCCAGCTCATTCACTTACTCAAGATAATGTCCTAACCAAAGTAAATAAAATAATGAGGAGGCAAACAATAAGTAAATAATTCCTCAAATAATTATAATTGTGATAAATGGTATGATGAAAAAGCACAGGGTAGTAGAATATTTTATAACTTGGGGACCTCATGTAGTATGAGAGGAGCAGGGAAGACTGATATCAGAAGGATTCATATAAGTTAGTTAGGTAAAATTGGGGCATAAGGAGATGAAGAGTATTCAAGGCAGAGTAAACAGCTTGTGTAAAGACCCTGATATAGGAAAAAATGAGAATTGATATGATGCCTGAGTACTAACTCTGAGTCAGGAATTTTTATTCTCAGACTATGATATGGATATTATGATTTAGATACTAATTTTGGTAAATTGTAGGGGTTCAACAAATGTCTGTTGTATAAATAAATAAATCTTTATTTTAAATGAGAAAAACGAGACTCAAAAGATTAAGTAAGGAGTTCAGATTTACACAAGATGAAGTGGCAGAATGAGGAATCTGCTGATTACAGGAGACACAGGGAAGAAAGCCACTGCCTCCAGTCACCCCATTATTGCCCCATCAGCAAGACTAAGAAACACTGTCAAACTTCTAAATTATTAGTAAATCCTGGTAAAGAAGTGTATGATATTCTAATTTTGCTAGACTGATTTTTTTTTTTTTTTTTTGGTGTTTGGTTTGCATGATCTTGATAACTTTGGAATATATTCACATAATTAACCCTAGAGATTTATTGGATGATTCATTTCTTTTCTGTTCTTAATTAATCTCAGCATTAGTTTATTTCTTTCTTTCCTAAAAGTAATAATGACTTTTTAAAACCTACCAAAATATTTGCTTTAATTGCATACAAATGAAGTGATTATGAATTTCAGATTGGCTAGATTTCAGAATAATTTACTCCATCTTTTTTTCTTACAGTAAGAAATAACATTTCTATTAATAATTTAGAATACACTGTCTTGTAAAAATGAAATCAAATTTAAGTGGACTCCATTGACATCTCTTTTAATTTGCAGTTATAAGTTTCAGTTTTCTTGCTTGGAGAATTCTATGGACAGGAGCCTGGCAGGCTACAGTCCACAGGGTTGCAAATAGTTGGACGTGACTGAAGTAACTTAGCACACAAGCACTGCCAAAGGAAGAATTAGACTTCTTACAGAAAGAATCACTTCGAAATTAAGAAGCTTTCCATAGATTCCCAGTTTTAATATCATGGTGGTGGTACCAGAAATTTTGAAAGAGATATGGAGCATTGTCTAAACGTGAAGATTCACTGCCAATAGATATCAGAGGTGTTACTCTTTTCCTGTGGCTGGCTACTTTTTAAATAATTTCACTACAGCTTCTGGCCTCACCACTCCACTCCTGATTATGTTCAGGGTCTCAGTGATATCCAGTTTGTTGGAATTCAATAGAAACTTCTCAGTACCATCAGATACAAAAGGATTCTCTTCATTCTTTTCTTAGTTTTAAGGACATCACCACTTGTGGTTTTCCTTTTGCATCTTGTAGTGACTCACCATGTTCTTTGCTGGTGCTCCTCAGTACTTGACCTTCAGATGCTGGCAGGCAGGCATATTGGTTCGTCTTATGTACCATGTCCTTTCTGGGTGATCACATTAATCACCATTACTTTAAATATTGTCTTTGTGCCAAGAGTTCTGAAGTATCTTTATAATCCACGTATTTCTTTAGAGCTTCAGGATCATTTATTCAGCAACATCTTTAATATTTCCATTTGGACTTCTCCTCTGCATCTCAAACTTAACATGTCTAAAAACTGAGCTGCTAATCATCTCTCACACCCAAACCTGCTCCTTTCATTGTTTTCCCAATTCAATTACAATCTATCCCCCAAACTGTTTCATCTTTGATTTAGATCTTTCTCTTTCAGAAAATCACATTAATCTTATCTTAAAAATATATGACATGTCTTCACTTTTCTTCTTTTCACTGCTGCTATTCTCATAAAAGCAACCATTGTCTTTTGCCTGAACTGCTTTAGTAGCCTTGTAACTGGTCTCTTTGCTTTTACTCTTGTCTTTAATTTGTTCTCAGTACAAGGATCATTTAAAATATAGGTCATCATCTAATGTCCCTGCTCAAAACTCTTTTCATTATACTTAGAATGGAATCAAATGTTGCCATGAGTTCCAACACTCCATGCCATCTGGCCCTGTCTACCTCTCCTTACCGTATTGTGACTTTCTTTTGCTCGCTATACTCCAAAGTTATGGATTAGCCTTGTTAATGTAATTTCTTCCTTGTTTCTGTTTCTCAGACATGTAAAGTCTTTCCAGCTTTTGAGTTTTGTTGTTGTAGCCTTGCAAAAAAACTCTTTCCTCAATTATTGTTTTTGAATTTTGTTTTTATTTTTTATAATGGCTGATCCTTTTTTTGTCCTTTAGGACATTTCATGAAAGTTTCCTTCTCAGAAAGTTATTTCCAGACTTCCCTATCTAAGTGCTTATTCTAGTCCCAATCATATTCTCATGTTGTTCTGTTTAGTTCCTGCCATCACTTGGCTCAATTTGAAATTATCTTGTTTGTTTGTTGCCTTATTCCTAAAGCTAGCTTGTAAGTAATTTTTCTGAAAATTTAAAATTAGTGTTAAATGTAAATTTTAAATGTGGTTGAACAGACATGAAATACTTTAAAATGAGTTGATGATCTGACAAAAAGCTTAGGAATTTGCAGAGGTAATAAAAATGAAATCAGGAATTCCTAAATTCATTATGACTGCTACATTGGAGGAATAGTGTCTTTTCTTTTTTTCTAGTAAATTATTTTTATGTTGGGATGAGATGTTGAGGATCTGTCTGCTTTGAACCTCTTGTGCATCTCCATGTCTTGCTAAGTCTTGTTAGGCCAAAACGAAAGTTCTTGATTGAGCGCTTCTCAGAATTTTTTTTTAAATTGCATCAGTATACATATATCTCCTCCCTCTTGGACCTCTCACTCACTCTCAACCCCTACCCGCTCATCTAGTGACCACAGAGCACTGAACCAAGCTCCCTTAGCTGTACAGCAAGTTCCCACTAGTTATCTATTTTACACATGGTGGTGTATATATGTCAATCCCAATCTCCCAAGTCATTCCATCCTCCCTCTGCATCTCATGTCCAATCTCCATTCTCTATGTCTGCATCTCTATTCCTGCCCTGCAGATAGGTTCATCAATACCATATTTCTAGATTCCACATATATATATTAATGTATGCTGAAGACAGTCTTGAAAAGTGAGGTTCTTTCTCTACATGAGGTAGGCCTCTGGACAAATAAGTTGTGCTTACTTCTTGTCATAAAAGCAATGGATTCTCAAGTTCAGGCTTCCCCTCCTATAGTGAAAGTGAAGTGAAAGTGCAAGTTGCTCAGCCATGTCTGACTCTTTGAGACCCCATGGATTATACAGTTCATGGAATTCTCCAGGCCAGAATACTTGAGTGAGTAGCCTTTCTCTTCTCCAGGGGCTCTTCCCAACCCAGGGATCAAACTGAGGTCTCTTGCACTGCAGGCAGATTCTTTACCAGCTGAGCCACAAGGGAAGCCCAAGAATACTGGAGTGGGTAGTCTATCCCTTCTCTAGTGGATCTTCCCGCCCAAGAATCAAACTGGGGTCTCCTGCATTGCAGGTGGATTCTTTACCAACTGAGCTATCAGGGAAGCCCTCTCCTGTAGTACATCCTCATATATGTGTGGGTTTACTCTCTCTCTCCTTGCTGCTCTGTAGAATTGAATCTTTGCAACTAGACTGATAATCCTTGTATTATTTTGCTGCAGTCAAGTCCTTTTCTGTGGTCTGGAAGTCTTGTGTCTTCTATCAGCTTTCTGTGGAATGGTAGAAGGCTTGTACAGATATTTTGGTGGGCATTCTCTAGGTTTTAGGCTTCCCTGGTGTCTTAGATAGTAAAGAATCTGTCTGCAATGAAGGAGACCTGGATTCAATCCCTGAGCCAGGAAGATCCCCTGGAAAGTGAAATGACTACCCATTCCAGTATTCTTGCTTGGAGAATTCCAGGGACAGAGGAGCCTGGCAGGCTATAGTCTATGGGGTCACAAAGAGTTGGAAATGACTGAGTGACTAACACTTTCCCTGGGTTCTAGCTCTTCTCAAAATAATTATATTTATTTAAGCAGAATAAAATCCCAATAGAATGATGATTTCCAATTTTTTCTTCTACTCTGAAACTATGATTACACATATATTGGCAAACCGCGCCCACCCCCCCCATATATTGGCCTTCTTTTTATATTCTTCAATTTTATTTAAATGCCTATTTCTTCCACCTTTTTAATTTCCTGTTCAAGCTGGCTTTAGAAAAGGCAGAGGAACCTTTTTCCTCTGAGATCAAATTGCCAATATCCACTGGATCATGGAAAAAGCAAGAGAGTTCCAGAAAAACATCTATTTCTGCTTTATTGACTATGTCAAAGCCTTTGACTGTGTGGATCACAATCAACTGTGGAAAATTCTGAAAGAGACGGGAATACCAGACCACCTGATCTGCCTCTTGAGAAATTGGTATGCAGGTCAGGAAGCAACAGTTAGAACTGGACATGGAACAACACACTGGTTCCAAATAGGAAAAGGCGTACATCAAGGCTGTATATTGTCACCCTGCTTATTTAACTTCTATGCAGAGTACATCATGAGAAATGCTGGACTGGAAGAAACACAAGCTGGAATCAAGATTTCTGGGAGAAATATCAGTAACCTCAGATATGCAGATGACACCACCCTTATGGCAGAAAGTGAAGAGGAACTCAAAAGCCTCTTGATGAAAGTGAAAGAGGAGAGTGAAAAAGTTGGCTTAAAGCTCAACATTCAGAAAACGAAGATCGTGGCATCTGGTCCCACCACTTCATGGGAAATAGATGGGGAAACAGTGTCAGACTTTATTTTTGGGGGCTCCAAAATCACTGCAGATGGTGACTGCAGCCATGAAATTAAAAGACGCTTACTCCTTGGAAGGAAAGTTATGACCAACCTAGATAGCATATTCAAAAGCAGAGACATTACTTTGCCAACAAAGGTTCGTCTAGTCAAGGCTATGGTTTTTCCTGTGGTCATGTATGGATGTGAGAGTTGGACTGTGAAGAAGGCTGAGCGCCGAAGAATTGATGCTTTGAACTGTAGTGTTGGAGAAGACTCTTGAGAGTCCCTTGGACTGCAAGGAGATCCAACCAGTCCATTCTGAAGGAGATCAGCCCTGGGATTTCTTTGGAAGGAATGATGCTAAAGCTGAAACTCCAGTACTTCGGCTACCTCATGCGAAGAGTTGACTCATTGGAAAAGACTCTGATGCTGCGAGGGATTGGGGGCAGGAGGAGAAGGGGACGACAGAGGATGAGATGGCAGGATGTCATCACTGACTCGATGGATGTGAGTCTGGGTGAACTCCGGGAGTTGGTGATGGACAGGGAGGCCTGGCGTGCTGCAATTCATGGGGTTGCAAAGAGTTAGACACGACTGAGCGATTGAACTGAACTGAACTGTCTTATTATCTCATTTGCTAATTCTCTTTTCAGTTGTTTTTATTATTCTGTTTAAATTGTCCATTGAGTGTTTGATATTGACAATTATGGTTTTTCCAGAAATTCCATCTATTTTTTAAAAAGACCTGCCAGACCAGAAAAAGTCTCTTGTCTCTTACTCATGTTTTCAAATTCATTTTTAACTTATTTTAATCATTTTTAAGTACACTTAAAAATTTTGTTTCTTATAATTCCAATATCTGAATTTTTTGAAATTTCATATGTGTTTTCTTTGCTGTCTCTTCCTCATGGTGCCTTATTTTTTCATGCTTTGGCCATTTTGGAGTGTAAGTGCATGTTCTGCTGCTGCTGCTGCTAAGTCGCTTCAGACGTGTCCGACTCTGTGCGACCCCATAGACGGCAGCCCTTCAGACTCCCCCATCCCTGGGATTCTCCAGGCAAGAACACTGGAGTGGCTTTCCATTTCCTTCTCCAATGAATGTAACTGAAAAGTGAAATTGAAGTCGCTCAGTCATGCCCGGCTCTTAGCAACCCCATGGACTGCAGCCTATCAGCCTCCTCCATCCATGGGATTTTCCAGGCAAGAGTACTGGAGTGGGGAGTACATGTTCAGTTAGGCCCATTTCAGTGACCTAGCTTGAGATCATACCTATAGAAAGGATTTGAATTTGTTTCAGGTGGGTTATCTGGAAGACCCCAATATCTGATCCTTTAAATTAATTACCACTAACTAAAGGTAAAACTGGGGCTTTCCAGGTGGCTCAGTGGGTAAAAAATCTTCCTGCAATACAGAAGATGTGGGTTCATTTCTTGGGTCTGGAAGATACCATGGAAGAAGGCATGGTAATCCACTTCAGTGTTCTTGCTCTGAGAATCCCATGGACAAGAGGAGCCTGGAGGGGTGTAGTCCATAGTGTTGCAAAGTGTCCGACATGACTGAAGTGACTGAGCGCACACACAAAGGTGAAGCTATTGCCAAAATTATCAAAGGTGACTTCCTTGCCTGCTGCATTAGCATCCCAGAATCCAAAGCCCCGGAGGAGACTGAAAAGTTTTCCTGCTACTTTTACTTGTAGGTAGATATTTTTCTAAGTTCATCATTTCATTGAGATTGTAGCTTTGAGGGCCTCTATCTTGCCTGGGCTCTATCTTGCCTGGAGTAAACTCTGGGAGTTGGTGATGGACAGGGAGGCCTGGTGTGCTGCAATTCTTGGGGTTGGAAAGAGTCGGACACGACTGAGTGACTGAACTGAACTGATCTTGCCCAAGCTCTTGTTGCTTTTTCACTTATAGTTGTTGTACTATTATCTTCTTTTATTGTACACATAGAATTTTCCTTCTTTTCCTATTTTTATAGTCTTACCTTGGAAGTTTTACATTCCATTTGTATTCTTTTGTTGTCACTATTACCCTTAAATTTTATTATGCATACTTAACGCTTTAGTCTTTCTGTCCTCATTTGGACTAACACAAGCACATTGTATCAGTATAACTGTAAGTCTTCTGTTACTATCTTCCATGTATTTTTATTTAGCATTTTTGGTGCTATAATTTTTCTTCAACTTTTAATTGAAATATACATAGAGAAAAATAAACTTGTCTTAAGGTACTTGCTCAGTGAAATTTTATAAAGATTTTACAGGGTGAACACAGCTGTGTATTCACTATTCAGATCATAAATAGAGTATTTATGAATATAAATAATATTTATAGCACTCCAGAGACCCTTGTATACTCTCCCAGTCACTACCTCTCTAAAATGTAACTAGTTTTTTTTTTTCCATTGATTAATTTTGACTAAGTTATGGTTTTGAATTTTGTAAAAATAGAGTAAATAAAATATTTTTTTTATTTGGCATCTTTTACTCAATATTATTTGTATGGCTTATCAATATTTTTGTGTGTGGCAGTAGACTGTTTATTTTCATTGTTGTAAAGTTTTGCAATGTATGGATATGTATTTTTATTTATCTACTTTAATATTGAGGAAGTATTTGTGATGTTTCCAGTTTTTAGCTGAAGCTAATAGCTATGTCAGCATGATACCAATGATACTGTGAAAATGCTATAAAAATTTTATATATGTTTTTGGTCACATATATGTGTGCATTTCTGTTGGAGTAGAATTACTATAACATAAGGAAGCACATGTTCCGTTTGCTAGACATTGCCAAGCAGTCTACCAAAAGTGATTATTTCAATTTATACTCTTACATAAAAAGTGTTCAATAGTATCAGTTATTTCACATCCTTTCCAATATTTGGTGTTGCCAGTCTTTTTCATTTTAGCATGGTGTGTTGGTAGTTGTTGGAGAAGGCCATGGAACCCCACTCTAGTACTCTTGCCTGGAAAATCCCATGGACGGAGGAGCCTGGTAGGCTGCAGTTCATGGGGTCGCTAAGAGTTGGACACGACTGAACGACTTCACTTTCACTTTTCACTTTCATGCATTGGAGAAGGAAATGGCAACCCATTCCAGTGTTCTTGCCTGGAGAATCCCAGGGACGGGGTGGGAGGCCGTCTATGGGGTCACACAGAGTCGGACACGACTGAAGAGTCTTAGCAGCAGCAGCAGCAGTAGCAATATTGAACACCTTTTCAAATTGGCCATTTGTTTACCCTTTTTAGTCTGAAAGTGTTAGTCAGTCAGTTGTGTCCAACTCTTTGCAACCCCATGGACTGTAGCTCGCCAGGCTCCTCTGTCCATGGAATTCTTCAGGCAAGAATACTGGAATGGGTAGCCATTCCCTTCTCCTGGGGAATCTTCCTGATCCAGAGATTGAACCTGGGCCTCCTGTACCACAGGAAGATTCTTTACGATCTGAGCTACCAGGAAAGTCCCTTTTAAAGTGCTTTGACTCTTTTAAACTGTGGGGTCTTTAAAAAAAGTTATTGATTTGTTGAAGTTCTGTTAATATATATGATCTGGATACAAGTCCATTTTCAGATAAAATTTGAATATATTGCAAATATATTCTCCTTGACTTTTCATTCTCTTTATGGTGACTTTTCATAACAGAAGTTCTTAATTTAATGTAGTCCAGTTTATCATTTTGTCTTGTTTACAAAATCTTTCCCTACACTAAAATTTTTATTTTCTAGAGACTGCATTAACTTTCACATTTAGATCTATGGTCCACCTGAAAGTGATTTTTTTTTTTTATAAGTGGTGTATAATATGGGTCATTTTACTTTTCTGGTTTGGATATATAATTAATCTAGTACCATTTTCTGAAAAGACGATCCTATTCTTCACTGTACTGGAGTGCTATATTTTACATAAATCAAGAGCCTGTATAAATGTAGGCCTGTTTCAGGACTGTTTCTTCTGTTCTGCTGGCCTTTTTGCATATCCTTGAACCAATACGACAGTACTTTAATTACTATAGGTTTAAAGCAAGTTTGATAACTAAGTTAGTCCAGATTTGTTCTATGTATTATTTAAGATTGTCTGGTTATTTTTACCCATTTGCTTTTCCATCAAATTTTGAATTGTTATGATGATTTAAAAAAAGTCAGGCTAGTATTTCGAATGGAATCTCATTAAATTTATACAGCATTTTGGGATGGCTTAAAATATTTACAAAATTGAGTTTAACAATTTATGAACATGACATAATCCTCAATTTATTTAAGCCTTTATTTTTTCTCAATAATGTTTCATGTTTCTTTGCATTATACTACTCTTACCTTTTGTGCTATTGTCATACCACCTTTTAAAAAAAATTAATTAATTTGTTTTAATTGGAGGCTAATTACTTTACAATATTGTAGTGGTTTTTGCCATACATGGACATGAATCAGCCATGGGTGTACATGTGTCCCCCATTCTAAACCCCCTTTCCACATCCGCCCGCCTGCCCCATCCCTCAGGGTCATCCCAGTGCACCGGCCCTGAGCGCCCTGTCTCATGCGTCAAACCTGGACTGGCGATCTATTTCACATATGGTAATATACATGTTTCAATGCTATTCTCTCAAATCATCCCACCCTCGCCTTCTCCCACAGAGTTCAAAAGTCTGTCCTTTATATCTGTGTCTCTTTTGCTGTCTTGCATATAGGGTCATTGTTACCATCTTTCTAAATTCCATATATATGCGTTAATATACTGTATTGGTGTTTTTCTTTTTGACTTACTTCACTCTGTATCATAGGCTCCAGTTTCATCCACCTCATTAGAACTGATTCAAATGCATTCTTTTTAATAGCTAAGTAGTATTCCATTGTGTATATGTACCACAGCTTTCTCGTCCATTCATTTGCTGATGGACATCTAGGTTGCTTCCATGTCCTAGCTATTGTAAACAGTGCTGTGATGAACATTGGGATACACGTGTCTCTTTCAATTCTGGTTTCCTCAGTGTGTACGCCCAGCAGTGGGATTGCTGGGTCATAAGGCAGTTCTATTTCCAGTTTTTTTAGGACTCTCCATACAGTTCTCCATAGTGGCTGTCCTAGTTTGCATTCCCAGCAACAGTGTAAGAGGGTTCCTTTTTCTCCGCAGCCTCTCCAGCATTTATTGTTTGTAGACATTTGATAGCAGCCATTCTGACCAGTGTGAGATGGTACCTCATTGTGGTTTTGATTTGCATTTCTCTGATAAGAGTAAATGAGTGATGTTGAGCATCTTTTCATGAGTTTGTTAGCCATCTGTATGTCTTCTTTGGAAAAATGTCTGTTTGGTACTTTGGCCCATTTTTTGATTGGGTCATTTATTTTTCAGAAATTGAGATGCATGGGCTGCTTGAATATTTTTGAGATTAATTCTTTATAAGTTGGTTTGTTTGCTATTATTTTCTTCCATTTTGAAGGCTGTCTTTTCACCTTGTTTATAGTTTCCTTCATTGTGCTAAAGCTTTTAATTTGGTCCCATTTGTTTATTTTTGCTTTTATTTCCATTAGTCTGGGAGGTGGGTCATAGAGGATCCTGCTGTGATGTATGTCAGAGAGTATTTTGCCTATGTTTTCCTCTAGGAGTTTTATAGTTTCTGGTCTCACATTTAGATCTTTAATACATTTTGAGTTTATTTTTGTGTATGGTGTTAGAAAGTGTTCTAGTTTCATTCTTTAACAGGTGGTTGACCAGTTTTCCACCTTGTTTTTAACCTCTCCCCAGTTAATAGTTTTTATACTGTTTTTATATTTAGATTTACTGTTCTACCTTGTAATGTATTTACTTATCACTGATTTTTATATTCAGTTCTTTCCATCTAGAATTAATTTTCTTCCTTTAGTGTGTCTTTCAGTGTTATGTTTTGTGATGTGTAAAGTTTCTCAGTCCATGTTTGTCAGAAATAGTTTTTATTTTGACCGTTTTATGAATTTCTTTTTTAACTGGATTTATAATTCTAGGTTTGACAGTTATTTTTCTTCTGTATTTTCAAGACCTATTTCTACTGTCTTCTAATTTCTTTTGATATTAATAAAATATCTTCTGTCTGTTATATAGTTCTGTTGGAAGGAATCTATTGTTTTCCTGCAGATACGCTATTTTAACAATAACCCCTTGTAATTGGTAGTCTTCGTATACTTTATATTCTTAAAGTTCCATCAAATACTCTTTGCATTTTTGCTTTCATCAGTCCTGCTAAGTATGTGGTGGTTTTCTTCAATCTGAGAATGTTTAAAAATTTTTAAAATTTAATTCTGGAAAACTTTAGCCTAGTATCATTGCTTTCTCATAATCCTTATTTGAATCAATTGTCTCCTCGTATTTCATCCTCCTTGAATTTTATCTTGCTGCTGCTGCTGCTGCTGCTAAGTCACTTCAGTCATGTCCAACTCTGTGCAACCCCATAGACGGCAGCCCACCAGGCTCCCCCGACCCTGGGATTCTCCAGGCAAGAACACTGGAGTGGGTTGCCATTTCCTTCTCCAATGCACGAAAGGGAAAAGTGAAAGTGAAGTCTCTCAATCATGTCTGACTCTTAGTGACCCCATGGACTGCAGCCTACCAGGCTCCTCTGTCCATGGGATTTTCCAGGCAAGAGTACTGGAGTGGGTTGCTATTGCCTTCTCCATGAATTTTATCCTATCATCCCTATTTTCAATCTCTTTAAATTATTGCATGGCATTCCATATAATTTTCTCAGCTATAACTTCAACTACCTTATTTCCACTTTAGCTGTCTATTCTAGTCATTAACTTACCCGTTGAATTCATCTAGTAGGATTTTTTTTTAATTTAAATAATTATATATTATGGGCAATTTTTGCAATCTCTATTTGGCTCTGTTTTCAAATCAGTCTGCTATTTTCATATAACTGTACTTGCTTTACAAGTATAGTTTTTGTTCTTTCACCTCTTTGAAATTTATATGTAGTAATTAAAATTAACCTTTCAGATTATATTATTTGTTTATATTATATATAATATTATATAATTATATTCTATATATATTTGTTTCATTCATTTTTTGAATTTAGAATTTTTCATCTGTATTGTTATCTCTCTCTTCTTCTGGGTACTACTCATATACTTTGTGACTCTGAGCTCATTTTTAGTGGTGGTTAATTTTTGTAGAGGACTGGTTATGTCCTGGACTTCAGAAGTAAACACCAAGGTGTTTGATTCAACTTTATGTTAAAAATTTTAATAAATGTTTACTCCTTTTCTTTGGTTTTCAGCAGCAGACAACCATCAATGTTTTGACCTTTTTAGCTTAGAATTTCAATTTTTTTGAAAAGCTGTATTTTCATCCATGCTGGGAATAGATAGTAAATAGATAGAAAATAGGAGACAGAATTTCTCTAGTTTCTGTTCATTGGTAGGGTTGCCTTTATAGATCTCGGCTTTATATATGGGTTTAAAGTACAACTCTCTACTTTTTATTGCCCAGAGATGTCTGCTACATGCATGTACAAGAATTAAATTTTCAGTCCCTGGCATTAAGATCAGTATTCTATGATCTTAATGAACCATTTGGCTTTTACTCCAAATTATTGCTTTAAATACATTTTGTTTCTGGAACATGGAATTTTCTCTTCCTTCCTTTTTTCTTTCATTTATTCAAATTATACCATAATTAAAAACATTTTCACTACAATTTATTTAACATTTTTATATATTTAGAACATGGCAAATCAAACATATTGATCAGATGTCTTTTCCAAGACTCTTCATATATAGGAAACTTTGTGTTGCAGTAGATAACATCCTATCCCTATAATGTATCTTATAAAGAATTGCATATTTTTTGTTCTTAAACTGTATAATTTTATTACTATTTTATATACTTAATTTATTGAGAGGTCATTTGTGTGAGACACTGTGGTGTGTATCCATTTCATATGAATTATGCTCACTCTCATAGAGCTTACTGTCTAGTTAGGGAGAAAAGCATAAATAAATATTCCTACACATAAATGACAATTACAGAATGTTTTGAAGGAGTTATTTAATACTGGAGAGATTTGTTAGAAAGCCCTTTCTCAAAAAGTGATATTTAAGCCAACAAGAAGGAACTCATCAGCTTAAGGGGTCAAAAAGAACATCTTAGGCAGAAAGAACAGTATACATAAAGATAGGAGAAAATATGATACCACTGAAGAACTGAAATAAGACCAGTGTAATTGGAGTGTCCTGGGAAAGGGAAAG
Organism: Bos indicus; assembly: GCF_029378745.1. Lineage (NCBI taxonomy): Eukaryota > Metazoa > Chordata > Mammalia > Artiodactyla > Bovidae > Bos > Bos indicus. Next base: position 55,483,594 of record NC_091763.1, on the reverse strand, counting down.
CTACTAAAAGGTGAACCTGTAGAAAAATTGGGAATCAGGACATTCAGGGCCTTGTCAATTTTGTAAGGAATTCATTTTGTTATGAATGCGATGGAAAACATTTAAAGGATTTTACATTGAGTGGTGATGTAACCTTATAAAATATCACTTTGATTGCTGTTTGTAATAGATTTGAAGGAAGAAAAAATAGAATGAAGAAAAGGTTTATCATAAGAGCCTAGAAATAAGATACAACAGGGACTTGAGCTAGAAATGGTGGTAGAAATGAGCACAAGTGGAAAGTAAAGAATAGCATGATATTAAACAATAAAAGAAATTCTACAAGTGGTAAGAATAATGACATCTAAGTATACAACTCTTTGAGTACTGCTCTAAGGGTCAATTTTAGTGTATACGTCCAGAAGTTCTTAGCCTGGGAACTATATGAACGTCAAAGGACCTTCAAAATTTTTGAAATTTCATTTGAACGTTCATAGATCTACATGTAAATTTTAATAGATCTACATGTGAGGTTTTCTCTAAGGAGATGGTCCAAATGTCTTACTACATTCTCAAAGGATCTGTGTCCCCAAATCCTGAGAGCTCTAGATTTAGGAGAGCTATTTATAAATATTGTTTCTCTAATGCAGGCTTTTAATTAGGATTTTCTGGTAAGACAATTAAAAATTGTACCTCTTGTCAAGAACCTGGAAAGAATACTTTCCATGTAGGCATGATATTAAAAATAATTAACAACCATTGGCATATACCAGTCTAAAGATGGTACCATCTGAATGGATGCTGGCCATAAATGACTATTTCATCATTTGCATTCCAGATTCTATATTGTTAATTAAGGGAAAGATTTGTTTGTAATCAAACATGGTAGAGTATAGCAATAAAATCCATTTATGAAAACAGAGAGGATGACTGCATACAGAGTAAACCCATTACCCTTTATGGTAGTGGGTCATGGTTCCATATTAAATAGTTTATTTTCTAGAACAATTTTGATTTATAGAACATGAAAACTGTTTAAAAATAGTGTAGATATTAAGAAAGCATGCCATTATTTTTTCTTTGATCTTCAGAGTTTGTAAGATTCATCCAACAGAATAGACTGAACTAATATTCAGGTAACCTAAATAATTTTAATATAATGGAAAATAATTTAAAGAACTTATTTACAGCAGTAGCTGTTTCCAAGTTTTGTTCCATGGAGACACGACATAAATGGCAATTAAAGCACATGAAAAAAAAGTATTGTTATGCTGGGTATAAGTTTTCTTCATCAGTTCTAGACTCTTACTTACATCACCTTGAGTAGTGTTAAGGTCTTAATTTATGAAAGTAGTGTAAGGAGTTTTATTTTACAACACAAGCAAATTGCAAAAAAATACAAAACAGAGAAGCTAAAACTAAATGTTTTAAGACTCAAGATTTTGGGTTAATGGAAGGAAGGACTACCTTGTATTCATAAAGAGCCTGAATGATTAGACTTCTCTTGAAGACATACAGCTGGGTTTTTCTATAGAATGCACAGTTATTTAAACACATTGTTTTCAAACCATTCCAAGGAGAACACCTATGGGTCTTTATTTAAAGAATTAATGAGAATGACTTGTAATTAAGAGTATCCATTTATGTAAACATTTGTTAAAAATCTATAAAAATGATTATCATGTTATTTAGAAACCCAATATCATCTCCTTTAACTTTGTCTACATTATTAATTTGATTAACAGTGGTATTTGTTATTGTTGTATTCCAGGTTTAATTGTCATAAATCTTAAATTAGTGTAATCTGAATTAATAAGATTTGACTGTATTTAAAAATGAATGCTTTTTAAATGAAAACAAACTACATCTACAAGAATTGTTGAAACATAGGTCTGTAATAATTCTAAACATATTTTTGGCATATTACTTATTGTTTTAAGCTGTCTTGGTTAAGATAGAGTTAAGAATTAGACATACCAATCAAATGGACTGAAGCACACCTTCCTTCCAAGTTTATCTTTATATTATTTAATTAATTTAATACATACGAATGATGTCCCTTGGGTGTTGGGCATTATTCTGAGTACAGGAGATACAGGAGTGGACAAACTCTTATTAGCACCTTTTGCCCCATCTTTTTCAGTGGGGGTGCTTCATACATTTGTAGTACAGTTAGATCTTTTGTCACATTCTGTACTTCATCCTAAGATCCTCAGAACTCCTAAATGTTTGATTATCTTTAATTAGCATATATTAAGATATTGCAAAGTTTTATGGGTTTTGAAAAATACACAGTGTCCTATATCCATCACAATAGTATACCAAATAGCAATCCCCTGAGCTTCATTTATTCAACCCTTCTCTCCACATACTTAGTAACTATTTGGTACAAATTTATGATTTTTGAACTGCAGAGTACAGACGTCAAATAATCATCTTACTCATTTGTGTTTAAAAGTTACTTTAAAAAAAATAGCTAGCATTTAGTGAGCGCTTACTACATGACAGGTACCATTTGCAAGAATTGTCTTTTTTTTTTTTTTTTTTGCCATACATGTCGTAAGGGTTCTTAGTTCCCTGACCAGAAATTGAATCCATGCCCCCTGCAGGCCTGCAGTGGAAGCTTGGAGTCCCAATTACCAGTCTGGCATGGAATTTCCAAAAGTTACTTTAATAAGAATATAAAGATGATGAGTATAATTACGATTGTTCTGGTTATATAGTGCTGCTTAACAAATCACCTAAAACTTGGTCATGTGAAAGAGCAGTGATTTTTCTTCCCTTCCCTTCCTTTTCTTTCCTCTCCTCCCATCCTCTCCTCTTCTCTTTCCCTCCTTTCCTTTCCTTTCCCCCTGCCCCTCCCCACTTTCTTATAACAAGCTTTCAATTTGTGCAAGGCTTACAGGAGAAGGCTTATCTTTATTTCTCTACCGTGTGATCCAGTTTTATTCCTTTGGTGACTGGTCTGCTTATATATAAAAGATGTTATCTAGTGAACATTTGGGGAAGTATGTTCAATGCAACAAATATTTATTGAATACTCATTATGGATAAATCATTCTGCTAAGAAAGATAATGAATAAAAAAGATTTAAAAAGAAGATATGATTCCTGCCTCCAAGGAATTTGTAGGATATGTTTATTTTAATGGAAATTTATTTAAGTGCTTTAACAAAGCAAAATAGCAGTGGCTTCAATGAAAAGTAGTACTTATTCTTCAGATTATAATCTAAGTGATTTATGGTTGATATGGTAGATCCATGATATCAAGGACCCAGTTGTCTATCTAGTTGCCTTATCATCTCTAGGAATAAAGTATTTCACAAACAGTACCACATTCTGGTAATAGAATGCTGGAAGAAGGGGTGGAAGGACTAACATATCACTGTTTTTAAAATCATGATATAGAAATTGTTCACTTCTGTTTTCCTCCCTTTTATGAGATTTTTCTCATATGGGCACACCTACATTAAAAGGTAGATGGAAAATAGTTTATGAAGCCGATTCAGATTGTAGTACTGAATGTAGATGGGGAGAATTTTCCACGAAGTAAAAATCATTTTGAAAAATGACTATGATACAAGGAAGAATGATATAGACGTTGTTAAGGCTGATATGAACAATAGAGTTTGGAAATTCAAAGTAGAGTTTAATTCTATATTAATAAACGGAATTATAAATACACTAATGTGAGCATTTAATTAGGCATAAGAATTTGAAAGACTAAATTCTTATCAGAATCTGAAAAATATAAAGTTGAATTTTGGGTGAACAGAAACTCCAGTCTTAGTTTAAGCCATGCTTCAAGACTGAAGGGCTTCTCGATGACTCAGAGGTAAAGAATCCACATGCAGTGCAAGAGGCACAGGAGACTCAGGTTTGATCCCTAGGTCTGGAAGATCCCCTGGAGGAGGGCATGGCAACTCACTCCAGTATTTTTAAAAATCCCATAGACAGAGAAGCTGGGCCGGCTACAGTCCAAAGGGTCACAAAGAGTTAGACATGACTGAGCACACACAGCATTCAATAATGAAAGTAGCTGAAGATAAAGGTAGATGGAGATAGTTATTTGAAGAGGACCATAAATTAGGATATATATACTGGAATGAGGTTTGTGGATGGACATTGCTAAATGTATAGCATATTCTAGATTACTAATAAATATATTTTAATAAATATCAGATTACCTCCCCAAAGATTTAGATGTACTTCTCCATTATTGAATGTGTTATTTGGGAAGTGACATATAACCTTATTTTGGAGAAGTTGCTTCATAGTGAGTATCATTCCTCCATGGTCACTTGGTATTTCCCAGCACCAAATGAAAGGCAATTGGCCTATGTGTCCCCCTCTCATACCTTATGAGGAAGGACCATGAGCACTCTCCACAGAGGACATATATAGCAGTGGGTTTGCCAAGTGCTTACAGAGAAAAAAAGAGCAGGTATTGGGCTTATGGGGGTACCCAGGTGGCACTAGTGGTAAAGAATCTTCATGTCAGTGCAGGAGCTATAAGAGAAGAGGGTTCTATCCCCTGGAGAAGGGCATGGCAACCCATTCCAGTATTTTTTGCCTGGAGAATCCCATGGATAGAGGAGCCTGGCAAGCTATAGTCCACAGTGTCTCAAAGAATCGGATACAGCTGAAGTGACTTAGCACACATGCATGTGTTCAGTTCAGTTCAGTTGCTCAGTCAGGTCCGACTCTTTGTGACCCCATGAACTGTAGCACGCCAAGCCTCCTGAAGTCCACCCAAACCCATGTCCATTGAGTCAGTGATGCCACCCAACCGTCTCATCCTCTATCGTCCCCTTCTCCTCCTGCCCTCAGTCTTTCCCAGCATCAGGGTCTTTTCAAATGAGTCAGCTCTTTGTATCAGGTGGCCAAAGTATTGGAGTTTTAGCTTCAAAATCAGTCCTTCCAATGAACACCGAGGACTGATCTCCTTTAGGATGGACTGGTTGGATCTCCTTGCAGTCCAAGGGACTCTCAAGAGTCTTTTCCAATACCACAGTTCAAAAGCATCAATTCTTCAACACTCAGGTTTCTTTATAGTCCAACTCTCACGTCCATACATGACCACTGGAAAAACCATAGCCTTGACTAGACAGAACTTTGTTGACAAAGTGATGTCTCTGACAGTAATATGTTGTCTAGGTTGGTCATAACTTTCCTTCCAAGGAGTATGTGTCTTTTAATTTCATGGCTGTAATCACCATCTGCAGTGATTTTGGAGCCCAGAAAAATAAAGTCAGCCATTATTTCCACTATTTCCACATCTATTTGCCATGAAGTGAGGCTTGTAATATGGAAAGATATTCTCACACAAGGTGATAAGCCCAGCATAGACTGTGAGGACTTTTTATCTCTTGGTAAGGAAGTGTTTGCGGAGAAGGCAATGGCACCCCACTCCAGTACTTTTGCCTGGAAAATCCCATGGACGGAGGAGCCTGGTAGGCTGCAGTCCATGGGGTCGCTAAGAGTCGGACACGACTGAGCGACTTCACTTTCATGCATTGGAGAAGGAAATGGCAACCCACTCCAGTGTTCTTGCCTTGAGGATCCCAGGGACGGGATGGGCTGCTGTCTATGGGGTCGCACAGAGTCGGACACTACTGAAGTGACTTAGCAGCAAGGAAGTGTCTGAGGCCCAAGGCCCATTTTTATGTGACTGTGGTTGGGGGTTACGGAGGGGTGGTGGGATGTCAAAAGACTGCATGCATGAAACTACCTTTCCCAACACTAATTCCTACCACAATTTTAGAAAAGGTATAAAGAAGCTGATAAAAGATAAATTACCTGGATATATATACTCTTTCTTTAAAATAATTGCTTGGAAAAAATGTCAGTAGATAATACTGCACATAAATGTAGAAATGGCATATTCTATTATATGTGGAAATTATAATTAATAAGCACTGTCATTTAATCTTTTTGCTCTTAATAGTAATGCACGAGCTTGATTTAAGTCCTGTGGCATTGAAAAATTACTTTTATGACACAATATGGTTCACTAAATTTTTCTTCTTGGTATTGCATTATTTCTGCCTTTATCTTTATTTCCTTCTTTGTACTTATTTTGAATTTGTTTTGCCCTTCTTTCTCAAGATGAAAACTTATATTAATTATTTGGTCTATTTCCTGTTTTTCTAATGTAAGAATATACTACTATAAACTTACTGCTTTTATGGCAGCTCACAAATTTTGTTGTATCAGGCTTCTATTTTCATTATATTCAGAATATTTTTATCATTTCTCTCATGATTACCTGTGATATACGAATTATTTACGATGTGTTATTTAATTTCTGAATTTTTTCACATTTCTTTTTCTTTTTAATTTTAAGTTTCATTCCATTGTGGTCTGAAAACATACTTTGTATGATTTTAATTCTTTTCAATTTGTTAAGGTTTGTTTCCTAGCCCAAAATATCGTCTGTCTTGGTGAACATTCCATTGTATTTGAAAATAATGTGCATTCTTGAGTGCCCTATAAATATCAACTAGGTTAACTTGGTTGATGGTGCTCTTCAGGTCTACTATATCTTTGTGAATTTCTTCTTACTTTTTCTGCTTTTTACTAAGAGAAGAATGTTGAAGTTGCCAGCTATAAAAATGGATTTGCCTATTTTTCCACAGTTCAGTCAGTTATTCTTTGATGCATTGTTAAGTTTTGTTTTTAGGTGCATAAACATTTAAGATTGTTATGATCTATACAATGGTAATGAGTCTATATAATTCATCAGTTCTTGATGAATTAATTTCCTTCTAACTAAGTTATGGTGCTATTCCTTGTTTTGAAGTCTATTTTTATCTGACAGTATATTCACTTCAGTTTTGTTTTACATAGTGTTTGCATGACGTATCTTTTCCATCCTTTTACTTTTTACCCCTTTGTTATTTTATATTTAAAGTGCTTCATAATTTCTTTATTTCGTCCTTATTGCATTGTCCAATCTAACAATTTCTGCCTTTTAATTATGGTTTTCACATCATTTTCATGTAGTGTAGTTATTGTTACTTATGTTGTTTTTAAAAAATTTATACTCACCTTCTAGTTTTCTATTTTCTCCTCTGTTCTTTGCTTTTTAAAAATTGAATATTTTTATGATTCTATTTTGTTTCTACTATTGGATTATTAGTTGATACACTTGAAAACATATATAGTGAATGCTCTAGGGTTTACAGTATACATGTGTGACATATCACAACCTCCAAATATTACTATATCATTTCATGTAAAGTTTAAGCAGCTTGTACCACTACCATTATATTTGCTCTTTTATTTTTTGTTCTGTGATTGTCATGCATTTTACTTCTGCATATGTTATAACCCACAGTCTTGTTACTATTTTTGCTTTAGACTGTCAATTTATCTTTAAAGTGATAAAAAATAAGAAAAAGTCTTGAATGATTACCTTTATTTGATCATTTCTGGCACTCCTCATTTCTTTGTGTACATCAAGGTTTGCTTCTGGTATCACATTTCTTTTGCTTGAAGAATTTCCTTTAACATTTCTTGCTGTGGGTGTGTATTGCTAATGAATTAATCTTTATTATATCCAAAAAAAGACTATTTTGCTATCGGTTTTAAAGAATATGTTGGGAATGGAATTCAGAATCAATAGATTTTCTTCTTTCAGTGCTTTAAAGATATGCTATTGTATTCTAATCTGCTTCAGTTCAGTTGAGTTCAGTTCAGTCTCTCAGTCATGTCTGACTCTTTTCGACCCCATGAATTACAGCACACCAGGCCTCCCTGTCCATCACCCACTCCCGGGGTTCACTCAGAAAGGATAGCCAGGGCAACTTATAGTCTTGTGGGAAAGATGTACAAAACTCAAGCAAATATATACCTTTTAGAAATTACAAACTGGTTAAAGGAAAGGGCTTTATCAGAACAGTCAGAAAAGGAGACTTGAGAGCTTTCATTACTGTAAACAACATATGCATGCATGTGTGTTAAGTTGTCTCAGTTATGTCTGACTCTGTGACACTATGGATTCTAGCCCACCAAGCTTCTCTGTCCATGGGATTCTCCAAGCTAAAATACTGGAGTGGGTTGCCATGCCTTCCTCTGGGGTATCTTCTCGACCCAGGATTGAACCTGCTTCTCTTATGTCTCCTGCATTGGCAGGCTGGTTCTTTACCACTAGTGCCACCTGGGAAGCCCCATAAACAACATATTTTTAATACTGTTAATGAGAAACCTTACAACTGATTACAGCAACCAGGTTGTCATGGCACTTGAGCTGAAAGCACTAAGGAACAACCCTCATGTAACATTCAATCTGGAATTTGTTCTCTTACTTTCCAAATCCAGAAAGATTTATAAAATCTTTTTCTTTGCAGTTGTACAAAGAAAAAAAAAACTATATTTTAAATATGTAACTCTTAAGATTTGAGTTGGAAAATAGCTGCACCTCTGGAAGTTGATGCATTATATGAATCTTTGTATAGGAATAGAAATACTTGAAGTCTGAATTTTAAAGATTTAATTTTGAGCAATTACAAAGCTGTAAAAAGATGCTACACTGGTTAGCAAATGAGGCCTGATATAACACAATATACATCAGGTATAACAGGCCTGATATATCAGATATAACCTGATCTGAGTGAACTTGCAGAGGTAATGACAAGCCATGAACTGGTGTGATATACTCAGGTGGGTCTGGGCATAACATAGAAAAAGCTATCATAAAGTGATTCCCTTAGGGAGTAGGAAAGACATTTCACAAGCTCCTCTGGCAAGTGATGGGGATTCATGATTCAGAACAGAACCACAGTCTATTGTTTTTTATATTATTATATGTAGGTTTTAAAAATTTTATTATACATGTGAGTATATATGTGTATCTATTAAAGTTATATAAAACATGGATTTTATAATGTAGGTTCTGTTCTCAATTAGAAAATTTTAAATAATATTCCAAGTGATCTTTTACCAATATATCTGAGTTGGTTAGATTTTTCCAGCAATTGCATACATGAAGTAAGCAACACCTCTTACCTAAGCAACACCTCTTATCTTACCAAGGTCTGCTCCTGTATGGTATATTGTCCAGTTGTTGAAACTTTATTAGTTTATCAGATTAAAGGGATGTTTATTTTTGAGGGGAACTGTCATGTTTAAGTGACTAAGAGTGATGACTCAGGTCTCAGAAGGAATGGGTTCCAGTCTTCCATGTGCTATTTGTTAGCTTGAACTTTAGGCAAGTTACCTAATCTTGTTAAGTCTAATTTATTCACATTTAGATTAGGGAGAGAAATGCTACAAATTCATAGGCTGTTTGTAAGAGTTCAATAAGATAAACTACAGTCTCCGCCATATGTTAATTGCTCAGTGTTTTAATTTATGATTATTTAGCAAAAACTATGCACACAGTCTCCCTAAAGAAAAATAATTTACTGGCAAAAATCAAAAGTAAAGTTGGAAAATTTGGACTTATTTTGTTCTGAATAAAGTCAAAAATTTGCATACAATTACAAGGTCACTGATGATGAAAAGGACGGGGAAAATTAAACTAATCTTTATCAATTTTAAGAAGTTTCATTAAAAAGCTTTCAATGACCCAGGTTTCACAATGTGGATATATGGATAACGTAGTATTCATATGGTATTCATTATTAAAAGATTTATCTAGTTGGCACATTGTTAGTTTTTATTAGTATTACTGTTTGACTGGTCACAAATATCTTGTTTGAAGACCAAAATGTCTTAGCATGGTTGGACATAAGTAGTTCAAGAAATGTTTCAAAATCAAAGCTTATGTTTATAAACTAAAGTGCTAATAAAAGAGTAGAAGCTTAAAAAAAAAGAGTAGAAGCAATAATATAATAAGTGAACTGCTGTTTAGTGAAATGCTCCCATTAAAATTAATGTCTTATTTGAGAAGAGAGGTGGTGAAGAGAACAGAATAAAGTTGAATGAAAATTCTCCTTGGTTTTTCCAATATGAAAATGATGTCAAAATGAAAAAATGATGACAGCTATTTTATTCCACTCCTAGGAATGTTTGGAAATGTATCTGAATATTCATAGGAACACAGAAATCTTGCTATTGTCATGTCTAAAATGGACATTATAGTTGAAAATATTCTATAATGAAATTAACATTGTTATTTTTTAAATTATTTGTACTTCTCATATCTTTAGATCAAGATATGTTTTAAACATCTTGAGAGCAGTGACTATATTTTTCTCATTTTTTATTTCTTTCAGGATAAGGCACATACAAGTTTGTTTAACCATGATAATGTTCATAATGTATTTCACTTATACTAGGTTTTATTTCTCTACCTAGGATGTGTTCTAATTAGAGGCTAATGTAGTCATCAATATTTCCATTTTGAATTTCACTATTAAGTAGATTTTCTGTCACAATTAGGGCTTAGTGGGAAGATGAAAGGACAGAATATTTTTAGCCTGTACTGACAAGGCTTCTAAACTATTTATTGACTTTTTGCAGATATACTAGTTATTCAGATCAGATCAGATCAGTTGGTCAGTCGTGTCCGACTCTTCGCAACCCCGTGAATCACAGCACGCCAGGCCTCCCTGTCCATCACCTACTCCCGGAGTTCACTCAGACTTACGTCCATCGAGTCAGTGATGCCATCCAGGCATCTCATCCTCTGTCGTCCCCTTCTCCTCCTGCCCCCAATCCCTCCCAGCATCAGAGTCTTTTCCAATGAGTCAACTCTTCGCATGAGGTGGCCAAAGCATTGGAGTTTCAGCTTTAGCATCAGTCCTTCCAATGAACACTCAGGACTGATCTCCTTTTAGAATGGACTGGTTGGATCTTGCAGTCCAAGGGACTCTCAAGAGTCTTCTCCAACACTACAATTCAAAAGCATCAATTCTTCGGCGCTCAGCCTTCTTCACAGTCCAACTCTCACATACATACATCACCCCTGGAAAAACCATAGCCTGGAGTAGATGGACCTTTGTTGGCAAAGTAATGTCTGTGCTTTTTAATATGCTATCTAGGTTGGCCATAACTTTCCTTCCGAGGAGTAAGCATCTTTTAATTTCATGGCTGCAGTCACTATCTGCAGTGATTTTACTTGTGTACAATAGAGAAAAATATATAGAATGTAATTATTTTGGCCATTATTTCAAACAGAAAAGCTGAACTTTTTATTTTTCTTTTTTAAATATAATAATCCATTTATTTTACAGTGAGAACAACACCAGTAATGTTGGACCAGCCTTCCTAACAATGTTAGCACCATTAAGTTCAGTCTCTTTTTCTGAGCTGCCTTTAAAAATAAACAAAAAAACTGTCTTCTAGAAGCTAGTGGCTTATTAAAACATGACTTATACACTCATTTTATCCTCAACATTTTTCTCTTGGCAATGGAGAATAGAATTTTAACCAGATTTTTGATTAAGTGGGTATAGAAATGAGTCTGTCTAATACCTTGCCATTTTTGTTTTATTTAGAACCTGTAAAGAGTTTGAAGTTTCATAATACATTCTAAGTGACTTTATATCTGAAAATTAAAGTCTTTTAAGGGTGTTCCTAACATTCTACTTCCACTTTAACTACAAAGTGCTTGACTCTGTATGCAACTTAAAACAATATTGGGTCAAGTGGTGAACTTAAACTAATAGTGTTTATCATGACAGATATTTCAATACTGTCTTTGCTGTGAAAAATGCTGGTGTCATGTAAAAGGACAATTACATCTTTCAGCCTTACTGGACTCAGTCCTTGTTTTTCTTCTGGGTGTTTTTGTTTTTGTTTTTTTTTTTTTCTCTTCTATTTCCCTTAATTCACTTGTAAAATTGGATACTGCAACAGAGACTATGGTATAATTGTACATTCTGCTGCCATAAGATAATTTTATTTTTAAGGAGACACTGCTTTCTGCTTCAGGGTAGAAGTAGATATTTTTTAGTGACATATTTGTCCTAAATCCAGCTGTGCTACCTAGCTATCTGGTTTTAATTATTTTTGGTGAGGAAAGTACTGTCCTAAACTCAAATAAGGATATGTGAATACATTTAGTTGATATTACAACTCACACACTTTGTGTTTATTATTAGCTATAACTATATACAGCCTGGAGTTCACATAATTTAATATCTCTCAAATGTGAACTCAGACACACAGAACAATTCTTTAAACAGACACAGAAAACCTCTATTCTAAAATCATTATTTTAACCAAATACAACAGGAACTCTGCAGTTTTGAAATGTGTCATTTCCCCCAAAGGAACTTCTGGGAACAATGCCCAAATCAGACTGTTATCTTCTGAAACAAAACTTGAGATTTAGCAAAGATGAATTTCTTACCACACATACATATCATTATATGCAAACTCTAAGGGCCTCACATCATTCCTATAGTGCTTGGATTGGTTGACTTACTGTTTAATTTTAAATGAAAAAAGGAAATTTTCTTAAAATTGAGAGTTTTCTCCCAAAGACTAGTTATAAAATCTTCCAAAGCTAAGGGGAAAATGTCGTTAGATGACAAATATAATTTTTTTTCAGAGAAAGAGATATTCATGATCATTATTTCTTAACCTTACCAAAAAGTCTCTTGATTTTTGTCCAAATTTAGATAAGCAAAGATAAAAAACAAATTAATAGATAGTTGACTTCTTTCTTTTATAGGAATAATTCTATATAAGCATCTGAATTTGTATCTGTTTATTTGTCTTTATCCTTATTAATCTTTGTGTTAGTCAATACACCCTTGAATATTTTGTAATAATCTCATAAAAGCAATGTTAATAATTTCTATAGCTTTAAGCACAGTATCTTTGGTCATATGTAATCTGGGAACTCATAGTTGATAATATCATTAAATGGATTATTTGGAAACTTAACATTTGTAGACAAATTTCAGGGATGGCTCAGTTTATACTAATTCTGCTATATGGAAACTTGAAAAGTATTATATATAAATTTTACCATTTATGATTCCTTTTGGTTATTTCTGATTCATTGGGGACAAAGATTGATGTATACAAAAGTCCTAATGGAAACAGGTTATATTCTTATGGATTCTGTGAATTGAAAAGAATCTCCACAATTTGTACTATATATTACTTTTATCATATTATACCTCTGGTCAGAAACACAATTGCTAACCCCCAAGATTCTGCAGCAAAATTATTGCCCTGTATTGAAGGAATTTATTTTACCATATGTTTCAACCCGTCTTTTCATTTAAACTTTGACCATGTTCCTACATAAATTATCACAAGTAGTCATATTTGTTATTAACTTCCAAACATTCAGTCTCTTCATTCCTTGTTCTCCAATTCATCATCCTTAGTGCAATCAAGTGTAGAGACTGGAACTTCAACATCATGGATAGTTTTGTACTACTGAAATCATTGGCCTCCTTTGATGAAAAGTCAGTCTTAATAACTTTACCTTTACAGCCTTTCAAAAGCTGACCCTTTCAAAATCTGAGCATAAGAGATGCTCATGGTTGTTTTCATTGAATGTAGATAATGTTAACTTTCTTGAGAAGGATATGAGTCTATTCTATGGTATCTTGAGTTCCCATTCATTGAAGTATTCTTCTCTGAGCTTTTGGACTTTATTGTACCCCAAGAAATAGGTGTTGACATACATTAGAATTCAAGTCCCTTAATTTTTAGAAGTGACTTTCTTCATCATGCTAATTTAATAGTTTTTCATCATTCTTATGCCTAAACTAGAGGCTCAAAATGAGGTGAGGGTGGAAGTGAATACAACTTCTTTAAGAACTTGGAACTCTAATCACTTACCACTTCTATTTGCTTTTTCCATAGTAAACAGTTGTAAATATCATCATAACCAGCATTACAGAGAAAGCAGAATCATAAGTCACAAACTAAAAATCCATGGAAGGGTCTGTAAAGTTGCATATTTACCTAATTCAACTTTGTATAATTCTGAAGTAAGTTTTAGATTTTAAAAAATTTCTGGATGATTCTGTTCAGCTATCCAAGGCTAAGAAATATCAGTTCAGAATTTTCGTGAATGCCAAAAGTCCAATTTATTTTCTTCTCTTTACCTAGAGTTTGATCCATGAATGTCACAGAAGTCCAATTTTGCTTGCTGTTTGCATTCTAAGTAGTCCTGTTAGTAATGTGTCCCTTTTACACATATAATTTCCTTATCTCCATTATAATCTCTGTTATTTTTAACAGAGATCTATAGTTTATAAAACTTTATTAATTTATTGGGGAAGTCCAATTACATATGGTATGTTGCACATAACTGTATCCATTTTTTCCTGTTATAAGATGAAGAATTTACCTACAGAGTATATCTTAGTTCCATTTGTATTTATATCTAACCTGGCTGCGTTCATTTTTATAGTCAGTTTTGGTTGGCTAACAGCTCTTTTTTTTTTATTTGATTTTTAAAATTTGATTCCTCCCATCTGTTCTTTTTTGTCTTTTGCTGCCTTATCTTTTTCACTGGAACTTGGATTCAACCTGCTGCTGCTCCTGCTGCTAAGTCGCTTCAGTCACGTCCGACTCTGTGCAACCCCATAGACGGCAGCCCACCAGGCTTCCCTGTCCCTGGGATTCTCCAGGCAAGAACACTGGAGTGGGTTGCCATTTCTTTCTCCAAATGCATGAAAGTGAAAAGTGAAAGTGAAGTCGCTCAGTCGTGTCTGACTCTAGCGACCTCATGGACTGCAGCCTACCAGGCTTCTCCATCCATGGGATCTTCCAGGCAAAAGTACTGGAGTGGGGTGCCATTGCCTTCTCCGGATTCAACCTGGTATCCACTTATTTTCTCTTTTCCCCAATCACCCTCTTATTTATAAAAGTTAACAATTAGAAACAGGTTTTTGACATTAAATATTATCAAGCCTTCCTACAGCCAAAATTGTATGGAGAAAATAAAGATTTTAAAAAATTCATGTATTTTAAACTAATTTTAAAATAGCTATATTAGTGTTTTGAAGAAATATAAAGTACATGATTTATCATAAGTAATTTGCAAAGTAAGCAGAAATATGGGGCTTCCCGGGAGTTCAGTTGGTAAAGAATCCGCCTGCAATGCAGGAGACCCTGGTTTGATTCCTGGGTTGGGAAGATCCTCTGGAAAAGGGATAGGCTACCCACTCCAGTATTCTTGGGCTTCCCTTGTGGCTCAGCAGATAAAGAAACCACCTGCAATGTGGGAGACCTGGGTTCGATCCCTGGGTTGGGAAGATCCCCTGGAGAAAAGCTACCCACTCCAGTATTCTGGCCTGAAGAATTCCTGTATAGTCCATGGGATTGCAAAGACCAGAAATATAAGGAATTATGCACACTGATAGACAAACAGTAACATAAAGCAGAATAAAGAATTAATATTATTAATAAGTGGCTATTGAATAGGTCTTTTTTGATAATAGAAATTTTAGTTCTCTTCATTTGCTGAAATTTCTAATATATGTCTTCCCCTACATGGAACTGATTAAATTAAGCAGTCTTAACATTTAGGCCTTAAAAATAGAGCTTATATGTAACAGGATTTCTGTAGTGAAAAAGGAAGAGAGCAGTTTTGCTCTTCTCATCTTCCCCTGTCCTGTGTAGTCTCTAATCCTTGGCCATTAGGACTCCTCAAGATCATGGCTTTTAAGCGTGTGAATCCAACTTGTGGGGAAACTTGTATAGAGAAATTTAGATTTGAGCCAGAATGGGTCTCCCTTGGCAAGTGAGAGGCTTGTGTATAGAATCCTTCTAATTGGGATCCTTCTACATGGGATCCTCCTATCATCTTGCATAGGGTCTTTCTGTTAGAATGCTCATTTCTGTATGTCAGAAGAATTGTGTAGTATAGATAAGGTTGTAACTGACCATTTTCTACCCTCTCAGAGTTTTTCTATGGACTGTTACATATCTACCCATTATTAGGCAACCAGATTATGTTGTATCTGGACAGAACAGGGCCTCTGAACATGCTGCACAGGCAAGACTTAACAGATGTTTCATTTTTATTATCACTGATGAGTTTATGCTTGCAAATAAAACATCTTTTGGTTTTCATTCTTACAAAAAGCCTTCTACCAGGAAAATACTTACAAAAAAACAATATTGAGGTATACCTTTAAATGTGAACTTTTTGAAAGATCTTAGTGCTGAGTGTGTGAGGAGATGCAAAATATTAGAGTCAGCAGATATAAAATTAGTTCTGCACAGTAGCTCATCTTCATCTGAATGTCATATGAGTGACATAATGTGTAAATGATTTTAAACTATAGAGTGCCATAAAATATAAAACACTGAAATTACTATTGGTCATTTATAGTAATATGTTTTTATTCAGACAAAGCTTTTTAGAGCAAAGTGTATTGGTAAGATTTAGGAAAATCTCATTATGGAAATAGGTCTTGATACAGGCTTCAGAGGAAAATAACAGATAAGCCATGGAGAATGGAATGATATTAAAGGCAGAGTAAAGAGGATGATCACAGTCTCATAAACTAAACTGAGTGGATTGGGGAGCAGTGAGATGTTGAATGTAACATTTACTATTTTCCTAGATTTACATATAGACTGAAGCTTAAAAATGTTAGTTAAATGGTTAGATATAGAGATTAACACAGGCTTCCCAGGTGGTGCTAGTGGTAAAGAACCTGCCTGTTAAGGCAGGAGATGTAAGACATATGGGTTTGATTCCTGAGTTGGGAAGATCCCCTGGAAGAGGGCATGGCAACCCGTTCCAGTATTCTTACCTGGGAAATCCCATGGACAGAGGAGCCTGGTGGGCTACAGTCCATGGGGTCACAAAAGAGTCAGATATGTCTTAGTAACTAAGCACCAACAACATACTTCAGTCAACACGTCCTGTTTTGAGACTTTAATTTTTTAACCCAATGTAACTGGGCTTCCCAGAGGGTTCAGTGGTAAAGAATCCACCTGATCTGTCAATCAGGAGATGCAGGTTTGATCCTTGGGTTGGGAAGACACCCAAAGAAGGAAGTGGCAACTCATTCCAGTATTCTTGCTTGGGAAATCCTATGGACAGAGAAGCCTGGAAGGCGACTGTCTATTGGGTTGCAAAAGAGTCAAGACACAACTTAGCCTCTAAACAACAAACAACAATGGGTTTATATCATACAGTTCACTAATGATATTGATAATCTTTTTACATATTTGTTGGAAAACAATTATCCATGGGTCCTTTATGTTTCTGAACATCCTTCATGAGGCACTGACTGCTGTTTATTTAGGACATAAACGGATGCTTATCATGTTCATTATTGGATATTAGAGACACCATTTCCCTTTGGTGCAAAGGACAGGTTTTCTTACTTTCCAGTATAATATGTCTTCCTATAGAGTGAAGAGCAGGCGTGTTTACTACATATTATAACAATTTGGGTTCCCTAAACTTAGAGTTCCTCTTCTGTAATGCAATACACTGGATGTGCATGTGTCATCTGCTTCTCTTTAGTTGCCTGTGGTTATTTGAGCTCAGGGAATTATCACAAAAATGCTGGCATTCTGTACTTAAATCATTTTCTAAACTTTCTTCCTATCCCTTGATGATAGTCCAAAAGAAATGATATGGAATCCCATGAAAACAAAGGGAAACCATTATTTAATTAACATCTCTCTTAATTAAGAACTTAAAGGCAAAGCAACATTAAGAAATGTTTATCTTAATATGGCCGCTTAAACAAGCTAACAGAAGCTAGAGGCTTACAGTGGATTATTGCCAACAGAATTCAACTGTATCTCCCAGGGCCCTGAGTGTTTTAGACATTGTGACTGTAACTTTATCTATTGTGCAGACTGATGACACTTGTTACACAGTCTTAGATATGGCCAAAGCAGCTTTTTCCCCCTTTTGCACCTGTTCATGTGGCAAGGCATCAGATATATGTTTTCAGTACTCTTTGGGAACACTGAAATTCCCCTATTTGTTGCCAGTGGATAGTGGAGGGTTTAGTCTCTGTCTTCATGAGTGTTGATCTGTACCAGTTATAGGAATAGAACTTTGGGCAAACTGCTTGTTTTTGAATTCTAAAACTCTCCAGCTTTCAGATCCTGTCTCACACAGTGTTTCTGTTGTATGTCTTGACCACAGAGCTGCTTATATTTTACCTGATTTCAATTATGTCTCTTATTTTACTGCTTTTCTACTTTGCCCATCATTGTGTAATTAAAGCAGAGGGTAATATCAAAGCATAAACTTGTTATATTATCTTGATCAGAAGCTAACCCAAATATACTTTTTATGCAAGGGATATGTGGTTGAAGTAACTCTAGTCAATTCTGAAGACAAAGGAAAATAAACTACAAAAGGGAAGTCTGAGGTCCTTTGTGACTATTAAATGAACTTAAAGCCCATAGACATGTCAAAACACAGCATCTGAAATATGGAAGGTATTTGGTAACTTTTAATAATTTCTCTTATTCTTTTATCCCTCATTCCCTCCTTTCTACCTTTCTTCCAATATGTTGTAATGGCAAGGGGAGGAGGAAGTGGAAGGTATGCTTAATTAGAGTTATCTTAACTGCAAGACTATGAACATTAGGGTTCTTTGTTCAGTGGCTGTCTTTCTGAGTCAATCCCTGTTTGTCCATGTTTGCATCTCAGTTGTGAATCCATAACAGACTTGGGAGAGGGGTAATTTTATAAAGAAGGGCTTCAAGGCTGAAAGGAACAGTATGTTGCAAGAATGCCTGCTCACAAACACATTAGTCAGGACTATAACACAGATAATGAATGACTTGGAGGATTGGATAAATGCACAGACCTAAGAAATAAATTGATAGTCCAACTGTAGATTGAGATGCTGAAACAGTATAGAGGGCTGTTTATGTTGGGGAACTTTCATAGGACTTTTAACTCCTGGGCTCAGGTTACATATCCTGGACCACATGAATGTCCCATATTTTTCTGACTACTTTTTATATTTCCTAAGGAATGAGCCTGTTTTTTTTACCCTGTTAATTTTGACCATCATTTACTTTTCACCTTGGAAGAACTTTCTATAAACATGGTTCTTGAGTAGTATCTAAACTTCAAAACAAATATGTCTTATTGTAACCGGTTTCTAATGTCCTTTGCTGCTAATTATTACAGAGAAACAGACAGGATAAGGAAAATAACAAGCTGAGAAATTTACTAAAAAATCTTACCATAGTAATTCTTTTTATTTAGTTCCTTATTCACTCTTTTGAAAACTTTAGCCACTCTTTTGAAAACTTTGGCCACAGTATTACAGAGTGGTAAAGAGCCCCATTTTTGCTGCTGTGCTTATTATCTCTGTGATCTTGCTCAAACTATTAAGCCTCAGTTTCCTCATCTATTAAATGGAGATAAAACACCTATTTCATCAGATTATTGTAAGGATTAAATAAAATAATATAGGTATATAATATTGTATATGTTATTATTATTTCATTTCTGATGCTATCCTTTCTCCTTCCCTTTCCAATTCCATCTGATTCTATATTGGCAAAGGCCAGGTGGATTTTTTTCCCCTAAAAGGCAATTCATACCTGAAGAATAAATCTATGTCAAGTTATAGGTTTTCCCTTTGTCTCTAAAAGACCTCTAAATTAGTTTGCTCCACTGGTTTCCTATTCTGCTTATAAGAAGCTTGAAGTCACCACTTCATCCTAACAAAAAGTAAAAAATCGAGGAGACAAAAATCAGCAACTCTTCTTGGATCTGTAAGACAGGGAATGACAAAGAGTAAATCCTGTGCCCAAGACCCAAGAGACATATAGGCAGATACAAAGGGTTACAGCTTCCTGGAGCATAGACTTATGAGTGGAAACTATGTGGGAACCAGTGTCGGGGTAGGAAAGCCTGAATTGTAATTGCTGGGTACTCCGTGTGGACAACGCCAAGATTTAAAGACTCTAGAGGACCCGGTCATAGGAGGCCTCTTTTCTATAAGGAGAATTATCTCCAGGAGCTTGATCAGGTTTTCCATAAATGCAGAAAATTCTCCTTATGCTTCCAGGAGGGAAAGACAGAAAGGAACCGTTATGAAACATATCATAGCACTCTGTTCTTAAGAAGGCCTGCCCTCAGGAGAGACTAAATACCTGGAGCCTACTTTGCTGGGGTTTTTATCAGAGCCTAACTTTGCAGGAGGGATTTGATTCAATTCCAGGCAGCCCTAGATTCCATATGAGAGAAGAGAAATATCTAATTTTAGCGCACTTCAGCAATCCTGGTCCCACCGTAGGGGTAGATGGAGGGGGAATTGAGACGCATTTGTGAAGTTCACAGTCTAGGGGTACAAGCTCTAAAGACTTGTACCTCTAAAAGACTGAGACCTAATTATGGGACTATTGAATGATTGCCCTCCTGCCACTGCTTACTACCACATTTCTAAAGGCCTGTTTATCACAGTTCCTTTTACCCAGTACATCATGTCCAGCTGCAAGAAAAAAAAAAACAAAAAAAACTGCAAGGCATACTCAAAGGCAAAGCAACATAATTTGAAACAGCAAGCATCAAAACCAGACATGGCAGGGATGTTGGAATTATCAGATTGGGAATATAAAATAAAGCAAGATTATGCTCAAAATCCTTCAAGCTAGGCTTCAGCAGTACATGAACTGAGAAATTCCAGATGTACAAATTGGAATTAGAAAGGAAGAGGAACCAGAGATGAAATTGCCAACATCCTCTGGATAATAGAAAAAGTAAGGGAATTCCAAAAAAACATCTACTCCTGCATCATTGACTATGCTAAAACCTTTGACTGTGTGCGGATTACAACAAACTGGTAAATTCTTAAAGAGATGGGAATACCAGACCACCTTACCTGTCCTCTGGGACACCTATATGCAGGACAAAGAGCAACAGTTAGAACTGGACATGGAACAAAGGACTGGTTCCGCATTGGGAAAGGAGTATGTCAAGGCCATATATTGTCACCTAGCTTGTTTAACTTCTGTTCATAGTATATCATGCAAAATGCCAGGCTGGGTGAATTGCAAGCTGGAATCAAGATTTCCAGGAGAAATATCAACAATCTTGAATACACAGGTGATACCGCTTTAACAGCAGAAATCACAGAAGAACTAAAGAGCCTCTTTTTCTTTTAATAATTTATTTTTTCATTGAAGGATAATTACTTTACAGAATTTTGTTGTTTTCTGTCAAACCTCAACATGAATCATATATATATCTGTTCCCTTTTGAATCTCCCTCCCATCTCCCTCCCTACCCCACCATGCTAGGTTGATACAGAGCCCCTGTTTGAGTTTCCTGAACCATGCAGCAAATTCCCATTGGCTATCTATTTTACATATGGTAATGTAAGTTTCCATGTTACTTTTTCCATACATCTCCCCCTCTCCTCCCTTCCCCACATGTCCATAAGTCTGTTCTCTATGTCTGTTTCTCCACTGCTGCCTTATAAATAAATTCTTCAGTACTCTTTTTCTAGATTCCATATATATGCATTAGAATACGATATTTATCTTTCTTTTTCTGACTCACTTCACTCTGTATAATAGGTTCTAGGTTCATCCACCTCATAAGAACTGATTCAAATGCATTCCTTTTTTTGGCTGAGTAATATTCCATTGTGTGTATGTACCACTACTTATTTATCCATTCATCTGTTGATGAACATCTAGATTGCTTCCATGTTCTAGCAATTGTAAACAGTGCTGCAGTGAACAAACTGATATTTTTGTCTTTGTCAATTTTGGTATTCTCAGGGTATATGCCTAGAAGTGGGATTGCTGGCTCATATGGTGGTTTTATTTCTAGTTTTTTAAGGAATCGTCATATCATCTTCCATAGTGGCTGTATCAATTTACATTCCCACCAACAGTGCAAGAGTGTTTCCTTTTCTCCAGCCCCTCTCCAGCATTTTTTGTTTGTAGACTTTTTGATGATGGCCATTCTGACTGGTGTGAGATGATATCTCATGTAGTTTTAATTTACATTTCTCTAATACTGAGCAATGTTGAGCATCTTTTCATGTGTTTGCTAGCCATCTGTCTGTCTTCTTTGGAGAAATGTTTAGATCTTTTTCCCACTTTTTGATTGGGTTGTTTGCTTTTCTGGCATTGAGTTGTATGAGCTTCTTGTATATTTTGGAAATTAATCCTTTGTCAGTTGTTTCATTTGCTATTATTTTCTCCCATTCTGAGCATTGTCTTTTCACCTTGATTAGTGTTTCCTTTACTCTGCAAAAGCTTTTACATTTAATCAGGTCTCATTTGTTTACTTTTGTTTTTATTTCCATTACTCTATCCTGCTTTGATTTATATCATCCAGTATTCTGCCTACCTTTTCCTCTAAGAGTTTTATAGTTTGTGGTCTTACAGGTATGTCTTTAATCCATTTTGAGCTTATCTTTGTGTAAGGTATTAGGAAATGTTCTAATTTCATTCTTTTATGGGTAACTGTCCAGTTTTACCAGTGTCATTTATTGAAGAGGCTGTCTTTGCCCCATTGTAATATTCTTGCCTCCTTTGTCAAAAATAAGATAACTCTAGGTGCATGGGTTTATTTCTTGGTTTTCTTTTTTTTTTTAATTAAATTTATTTATTTTAATTAGAGGCTAATTACTTTACAATATTGTATTGGTTTTGCCATACATCAACATGAATCCACAACAGGTATACACGTGTTCCCCATCCTGAACCCCCCTCCCACCGCCCTCCCCGTACCATCCCTCTGGGTCATCCCAGTGCACCAGGCCCAAGCTTCCTGTATCCTGCATCAAACCTGGACTGGCGATTTGTTTCTTATATGATATTATACATGTTTCAATGCCATTCTTCCAAATCATTCCCCCCTCCCTCTCCCACAGAGTCGAAAAGACTGTTCTATACATCTGTGTCTCTTTTGCTGTCTCCCGTATTTCTTGGTTTTCTATATTGTTCCATTGGTCTATATTTCTATTTTTGTGCCAATACCATAGTCTCTTGATGACTGTAGCTTTGTAGTGTGATCTGAAGTCAGGAACGTTGATTATTCCAGCTCCATTCTTCTTTCTCAAAACTGCTTTGGCTATTTGGGGTCTTTTGTGTTTCCATATGAATTGTGAAATTTTTTGTTCCAATTCTTTGAAAAATGCCATTGGTAATTTGATAGGGATCACATTGAATCTGGAAATTGTGTTTGGTAGTATAGTCGTTTTCACAATATTGATTCTTCCTACCCAGGAACATGGAATATCTCTCTATTTGTTTATGTCATCTTTGACTTGTTTCATTAGTGTCTTATAATTTTATGTGTACAGTTCTTTTATCTTCTTAGGTAAGTTTATTCCTAGATATTTAATTCTTTTTGTTGCAATGGTGAATGCGATTGATTCCTTAATTTCTCTTTCTGATTTTTCATTGTTAGTATATAGAGATGCAAGTGATTTCTGTGTATTGATTTTGTATCCTGCAACTTTGCTAAATTCACTGATTAGCTCTAGTCTTTTTCTGGTACTATCATTAGGGTTTCCTACGTACAGTATCATGTCATCTACAAACAGTGAGACCTTTAATTCTTCTTTTCTGATCTGGATTCCTTTTCTTTCTTTTTCTTCTCTGATTGCTGTAGCTAACTACATTGTCCAAAACTACATTGAATAATAGTGGTAAAAGTGGACACCCTTGTTTTGTTCCTGATCTTATGGGGAATGCTTTTTTTCACCATTGAGAATAATGTATGCTGTAGGGTTATCATCTATGGCCTTTAATATGTTGAGGTAGGTTTTTTCTATGCCCATTATTTGAAGAGTTTTAATCATAAATGGGTGCTGAATTTTGTCAAAGGCTTTTTCTGCATCTATTGAGATTATCATATGGTTTTTATGTTTCAATTTGTTAATATGTTATATCACATTGATTGATTTGCATATATTGAAGAATTCTTGCATTCCTGGAATAAATCCAACTTGATCATGGTGTGATCATGCTTCTTGATGTGTTGCTGAATTCTGTTTGCTAAAATTTTGTTGATGGTTTTTGCATCTATGTTCATCAGTGGTATTGCTTGTAGTTTTCTTTTTGTGTGTTGTCTTTGTCTGGTTTTGGTATCAGGGTAATGGTGGTCTCATAGAATGAGTTTGAAAGTGTTCCTTCCTCTGCAATTTTTTTTGAAAGTGTTTTGGAAGGATAGGCATTAGCTCCTCTCTGATAGAATTTTCCTGTGAAGCTGTCTCGTCCTGGGCTTTTGTTTTCTGAGAGATTTTTGATCACAGCTTCAATTTCAGTGCTTGTAATTGGGTTGGTTATAATTTCTATTTCTTCCTGATTCAGTCTTAGAAGATTGAGCTTTTCTAAGAATCTGTGCATTTCTTCCAGGTTATCATTTTATTGCCATATAATTGTTCATAATAGTCTCTTATAATCCTTTGTATTTCTTCATTGTCTGTTGTAACCTCTCCTTTTTCATTTCTAGTTTTGTTGATTTGATTCTTCTCTCTTTTTGTCTTGATGAATCTAGCTTAAGATTTGTCAATTTTCTTTATCTTTTTAAAGAACCAGCTTTTAGTTTTATTAGTCTTTATTATTGTTACTTTCATTTCTTTTTCATTTATTTCTGCTCAGATCTTTATGATTTCTTTCCTTCTACTAATTTTTGGGTTTTTTTTTTGTTCTTCTTTTTTCCAGTTGTTTTAGGTGTAACGTTAGGTTGTCTATTCGATGTTTTCCTTGTTTCTTGAGGTAGGATTGTATTGCTATAAAACTTCCCTCTTAGAACTGCTTTTGCTGCATCCCATAGGTTTTGAGTTGTCATGTTTTCATTATCATTTGTTTCTATAAATTTTTTGATTTCCCTTTTGATTTCTTCAGTAACCTGTTGGTTATTTAGAAACATGTTTTTAAATCTCTATGTGTTTGTGTTTATTACAGTTTTTTGTTTTCTTGTAATTTATATCTAGTCTCATAGCATTGAAGTTGGAGAAGATGCTTGATATGATTTCAGTTTTCTTAAATTAACTGTGGTTTGATTTGTGACCCAAGATGTGATCTATCCTGGAGAATGTTCCATGTACACTTGAGAATGAGGTGTATTATTCTGCATTTGGATGGAATGTCCTGAAGATATTGAGATTCATCTCATCTAATGTATCATTTAAGACTTGTGTTTCCTTGTTAATCTTCTATTTTGATGATCTGTCCATTGGTGTGAGTGGGGTGTTAAAGTCTCCTACTATTATTGTGTTACTGTCTATTTCTCCTTTTGTGTCTGTTAGTGTTTGTCTCATGTATTGAGGTGCTCCTATGTTGGGTGCTTAGATATTTACAATTGTTATGTCTTCCTCTTGGACTGATCCCTTGATCATTATGTAATGTCCTTCCTTATCTCTTGTAACCTTCTTTATTTTAAGGTCTATTTTGTCTGATACGAGGATTGCTAGTCCAGCTTTCTTTTGCTTCCCATTTGCATGGAATATATTTTTCCATCCTCTCACTTTCAGCCCATAGATGTCTTGAGGTCTGAAGTGGGTTTCTTGTAGACAGCATATATATGGGTCTTGTTTTTGTATCCATTCAGTCAGTCTGTGTCTTTTGCTTGGAGCATTTAATCCACTTACATTTAAGGTAATTATTTTTATATATGTTCCTATTGCCATTTTCTTAATTGTTTGGGGTTGATTTTATAGATCTGTTTTCTTCTGTTGTATTTCTTGACCATATCAGTCCCTTTAACATTTGTTGTAAAGCTTGTTTGGTGATACTGAATTCTCTTAACTTTTGCTTGTCTGAAAAGTTTTTTATTTCTCCATCAATTTTGAATGAGATCCTTGCTAGGTACAGTAATCTTGTTTGTAGATTTTTCACTTTCAGTACTTTAAATATATCTGCCATTCCCTCTGGCCTGTAGTTTCTACTGAAAGGTCAGCTGTTAAGCATATGGTGTTTCCCGTGTATGTTACTTTTTGCTTTTCCTTTTTTGATTTTTAATATTCTTTCATTGTGTTTAGTCTTTGTTAGTTTGGTTTGTATGTCTTGGCATGTTTCTCCTTGGGTTTAACCTGTATGGGACTCTGTGCCTCTTGGACTTGATTGACTATTTCCTTTTCCATGTTGGGGAATTTTCAACTATAACCTCTTCAAACTTTTCTCACACCCTTTCTTTTTCTCTTCTTCTTCTGGGAACCCTATAATTCGAATGTTGGTGCATTTGATATTGTCCCAGAAGCCTCTGAGACTATCCTGAGTTCTTTTCATTGTTTTTACTTTGTTCTGCTCTTCAGAAGTTATTTCCACCATTTTATCTTCCAGCTCACTGATTCGTTCTTCTGCTTAAGATATTCTGCTATTGATTCCTTCTAGAGTATTTTTGATTTCAGTAATTGTGTTGTTTTTTTCTGTATGTTTATTCTTTAATTCTTCTAGGTCTTTATTAATTCATCTTGAATTTTCTCCATTTTGTTTTCAGAGTTTTTGATCATCTTTATTATCTTTATTCTGAATTCTTTTTCAGGTAGTGTGCCTATTTCCTCTTCATTTATTTGGACTTCTGTGTTTCTAGTTTGTTCCTTCATTTGTGCAGTATTTCTCTGCCTTTTCATTATTTTTTTTAAACTTATTTTTTGGAGGTCTCCTTTTCCCAGGCTTCAAGGTTGAATTCTTTCTTCCTTTTGGTTTCTGCCCTGCTAGGATTGGCCCAGTGGTTTGTGTAAGCATCCTATAGGGTGAGATTTGTGCAGAGTTTTTGTATGTTTGTTTTTCCTCTGATGGGCAAGGCTGATTGAGATGGTAATCCTGTCTGCTAATGATTAGATTTATATTTTTGTATTGTTTGTTGTTTAGATGAAGTGTCCTGCACAGGGTGCTACTGGTGGTTGGGTGATGCCAGGTCTTATATTCAACTGGTTTCCTTTGTGTGAGTTCTCACTATTTGATACTCCCTAGGGTTAGTTCTCCAACCAGTCCATCCTAAAGGAGATCAGTCCTGGGTGTTCATTGGAAGGACTGATGCTGAAGCTGAAACTCCCAATACTTTGGCCACCTCATGCGAAGAGTTGACTCATTGGAAAAGATCCTGATGCTGGGAGGGATTGTGGGCAGGAGGAGAAGGGGACGACAGAGGATGACATGGCTGGATGGTTTCACTAACTTGATTGACATGAGTCTGAGTAAACTCCGGGAGTTGGTGATGGACAGGGAGGCCTGGCATGCTGTGATTCATGGGGTTGCAAAGAGTCGGACATGACTGAGCGACTGAACTGAACTGAACCAAACTGAGGGTTAGTTCTCCAGTAGTCTAGGGTCTTGGAGTCAGTGTTCCCACTTCAAAGGTTCAGAACTTGATCTAGTTCTGGAGGCCAGAGTCACGATCAAGGTGCCAGTGGGATTGGTTTTGTGAGAGGTCTCTTCTCAGCTTGTCAATGGTAGACTCCTAGCTGTGTCTTCACATGGCCTTTCCTCTGAGAACCCTAGGATCTTAGAGATACAGTAAGAGCATCTTCCCTTGTCTAGGAGGAGAATGGAGGAGGTTTAATGGATCTGAAACACTCTTGTAGCATTCCCTGTAACACTGGTAACATTCCCATTAATAATCCAGAGGATACAATAAGTGTCCTGCCTAGCCTAGTTCTGTTGAGCCGCAGGAACTAAAGAGCCTATTGATGAAGGTTAAAGAGAAGAGATAAAAAGCTGGTTTAAGACTCAACATTCAAAAAACTAATGACATCTGGTCCCATCACTTCATGGCAAATAGATGGGGAAAAGTGGAAATAGTGACAGATTTTATTTTGCTGGGCTTCAAAATCACTGGGGCTTCCCGGATGGTTCTAGTGGTAAAGAACTCACCTGCTAAGGCAGGGGATATAAAAGATGTGGGTTCAATCCCTGGGTTGGGAAGATCACCTGGAGTAGGGCCTGGCAACCCACTCCAGTATTGCCTGGTAAATCTCATGGACAGAGGAGACTGGCAGGCTACAGTCTATAGCATCACACAGAGTCAGACATGACTGAAGCAACTTAGCACACATGCATGCATGCACAAAATCACAGCAGACAGTGACTGAAGCCATGAAATTTAAAGAAAATCTAGCTCCTTGGAAGAAAATCTATGACAAACCTAGAGAGTATATTTAAAAGCAAAGACGTTATTTTGCAGACAAAGGTCCATATAGTCAAAGCTATAATTTTTCCAGTAGTTATGTGTGGAAGTGAGACTTGGACTGTGAAGAAGGATGAGAACCAAAGAATTGATGCTTTTGAACTGTGGTGCTGGAGAAGACTCTTGAGAGTCTCTTGGACAGCAAGGAGATCAAACCAATCAATATTAAGGAAAATCAACTCTGAATAGTCATTGGAAGGAGTGATGCTGAAGCTGAAGCTATGATACTTTGGCCACCTGATGTGAAGAGTTGACTCATTGGAAAAGACCCTGATTCTAAGAAAGATTGAGGGTAAGAGGATAAGGTGGAGGCAGAGAATGAGATGGTTGAATGGCATCACTGCTTCAGTGGACATGAGTTTGAGCAAGCTACGGGAGTTGGTGAAGGACAGGGAAGCCTGGCATGCTGCAATTCATGGAGTTGCAAAGAGTCGGACACAACTTAGTGGCTGAACAACAACAACTGACTAATATGCTAAGGACTTTAGTGGATAAAGTAGACAGCATACAAGAAGAGATGGGTGATTTGAGCAGAAAATGAAATCCTAAGAAAAGTCTAAAAAGAAATGTTAGAGGTCAAAAGCACTGTGACAATAATAAAGGATACCTTTAACGGGTTTATTAGTAGACTGGGTTGCTGCTGCTGCTGCTAAGTCACTTCAGTCGTGTTTAACTCTGTGCGACCCCATAGACGGCAACCCACCAGGCTCCGCCATCCCTGGGATTCTCCAGGCAAGAACACTGGAGTGGGTTGCCATTTCCTTCTCCAATGTATGAAAATGAAAAGTGAAAGTGAAGTCGCTCAGTTGTGTCCAACTCTTCGCGACCTCATGGACTGCAGCCTACCAGCCTTCTCCATTCATGGGATTTTCCAGGCAAGAGTACTGGAGTGGGTTGCCATTGCCTTCTCTGGTAGACTGGGTTACTCCTACGTGTATGTGGTTTTTATAAAGACCTGGACATTTCCTTGTTGACCAGATGTACCAGCGGAATGAGGTAGTGCATGCCAACATGTCTCAAAGGGATTTATCCTTCAATGCTAGGGTTTGTTAAGGTGACCTTTCCATACAGTATCAGGACTGCATTGTAGGGTGGCTATTTAAATATATTATGCTTTTAAAAGTTGTTCTTTAAAGTCCTTCATGTAGGAAAAGAACTTTTGAAATCATGATCAGCAAGACACTTAATTTTTTTTTATGTACTCTAGGGGTAATCCATTTTCCAGAGAATTTCTAAAGTTGATAATTCTCAGAATTGGTGCACTTCTGTTGGGTTGAATCTTGCTTACTTTATTTCAATACTGTGCTCTGAGTTTATGAAGAATGAATGCAAGTAAAACAGTGAAATTTTAAGTTTTTTTAATCATCCATTTGTTGCATTTCTATCTGACCTGAGCCCAAGTGAGCTGCATAGCTGGCTTTCTATGCTTTGGGTTACAGCATATTAAATAATGTATAACTCAATGGCAGTAGCCTTATCTTCTCACCTGACCTTAAAACTTAGAGAAAAACTTTTACATGTCATTTCAAGACTGTTGCTTAAGAATTACTAACTGCTTTACCAAGAGTTGGCTTGATTTTCCTTATTCACTAAGATCTAAAAACCTGCCAAGTTTGAATTTTATAGCTTTAGAAGATTTTTATATATATATATATATATATATTTTTTTTCCCTCTTAATTTTAGCAGAAAAGGTCAATGTTCTTTCCCAGGTTGATATACTTGACAGATAGTTGAGTGGCCTAAATAAAAATTATAGATAAACATACGTTGAAACCACAAAATTCTGGAGTAATCACATTAGATAATTTCTGAAAAGGCAAATCTGGAAATAAAGCTTTTTAATATTGTCATTTGCATTGCATATTGGATAGCAGTTGGGGTGAGGGGAGCCTTAGACAATAAGAATATAATTTAATTCAATCTTATAAAGTGACCTTGGGAAGGTACTGAGAATGCTTTTTTTTTTAAGCTGCATTTCATTAGCATATGTGATTTATAAACAGTTGTATAATACGGATTGCGATTGGCTTTCTATTATGCTTCCCAATGCATGTAACCAGTCATGTTTTGGTAAATGTTTACTATCTGGTTCTTGGGGGAGAGGCAACTTTGATTTGTAAAATTTGTGAATTTATATGGTATAAATACTTAATCCATGGCTGCTGTTGACATGTTTCCAAAAGTTCTGAAATTTTATCAGTCAGCTCTCAGAAGCTAAGCACAACACTAAGTGTAACTTGTCTACTTCCATGAGGTGATATAAATCTATGAAGACAACTTATTTAGTAATTTAGTTTTAATGACTATATGTTTATATATCAAAACTAAATTTGAAGTATTGTGAGATCTTTAAAATGAGATCTGGAACTCTAAGTAAAGACTAAATTGTGTCTCAGTCTATCATTGTTTTTTTGTTAAATGAAGATAATGATATACATTTGTTTATTCCCTTACAATGGAATTTTATTTAAAAATGATTTTAATATAGAGATCAATTGTTTAAGAACATATATTTAATCTTTTAAAGTAACTTGGCAGATTATATATAATTTGGGGGTTCAAAATATAATATTAGAGAAGAAAAGAGAGGTCATTCTATTTTGATAGATAAAAAGGTTTGGGACAAGCCTTAGACTAATCTAGTTGTTTGGTGGTAGGCTGGATCAGTGATTCTCTAAGGGGTCCAGAATTTTAAAGAAACGAATTAGTCCATTATCTTTAGACTTGTTCATATTTAGTCTGTACCTTCAAATATCTGTATCAAGATTGAACAAATGTCCATAGGACTTGATTCTTTGGTCAGTGGGTAATTGCAGATTTGGCTCTATTGTCTTCTTTTAGTACTTGTCCACACTTTAGTTGGGCTTCGCTTGTAGCTCAGCTGGTAAACCATCTGCCTGCAATGAAGGAGACCCTGGTTCAATTCCTGGGTCAGGAAAATCCCATGCAGAAGGGATGGGTTACCCACTCCAGTATTCTTGGGTTTCCCTGGTGGCTCAGATGGTAAAGAATCCATCTGCAGTGCAGGATATCTGGGTTTGATACCTAGGTTGGGAAGATCCCCTCGAGGAGGGTATCACAACCCACTCCAGTATTCTTGCCTGGAGAATCCCCATGGATACAGGAACCTGATGGGCTGCAGTCCATGGTGTCACAAAGTGTCAGACATGACTGAACGACTAAGCATAGCACAGAAAGCTTTAGCCTCTCCCTAAATAATTATAAGAAATTAATTTCATTCTTGAACCAATGAAGAATAATTTTAGCAGTAAAAAGCCCTAGCTGTTATAGCCAGTAGAATATGAAAGAATTGAATGATATCTACTTCCCTCTACACTCCTGGTATGGTTGGCTAGTTCTTCTTTAAAATTTTTTTTTCCTTTTTAATACAGTAGGACATAACCTACTGAATATAATAAAAGCCTGGCTGATCCCCTTTTGTAAGTTCTCTTAGGTTCTAGAAATTTCCTGATTATACCACACTCTCTAGCTTCTAGGACTTTGCATATTCTGTTCCTTATTTCTGATATTTATCCCTTTTCTTTGATTGGCTAACTGTAATCATTGTTTATTTCTCAGCTTTGACATTTAAAAAAATTTCTAGGATAACCTTGTTTAATTCTATAATCCCAGTTTAGTTACCTGTACTGTGTGTTCCTGCTGTTTCATGTAACTGCGTATTGTTATCGCCTATTTGTTTCTCCAACTAGTGTCACCTGTGTTGGAGCAGAAACAATAATCAGTTTTAGTTTTGTTGTTCACCTCATATCTTGCATCATGCCTGGCACATAGTGAACTTTCAAAAGCAATTTGTTTTGTAAATGAATGGAGGACTGGACAAATTATCTTGGACATTACTTTGAAAGTAATGTACCTTTCTTGACCAGTTATGAAAATTTGTTTCCTTGTAGTTCTAATTTTCCCCTCAATAAGCTTTACCAAATGGAGATCCTTTTGTTGAGGATTGTTTATAATTCAACTGCTGTTAATTGAAACTTATACATATATCCTAATTTCTCGGAAGAGCATATTTGGGGAATTAATTAACTGAATTATTTTCCAGGTGGTCACTTTTTGAGCAGTGATTTGGTAGGAAGAAACAATATTAAATGGTAAAATGAGAGAAAAGTAGCTTCAGTTTTGTCATTTCCATGTGATGTATATGGAGAAGGAAATGGCAACCCAATTCAGTATTTTTGCCTGGAGACTTCCATGGTCATGAATAAATTAAAAAAAGAAACTCAGATAGACTCAACTTGATAACAGTTTCTGAGACAATATTATCTAGAATGTAGTTTACAATTTATTATGCTGAGTAATTTTAGTAGCCAACTTGTTTTGCAATTTTAGTAGCCAACTTGTTTTAGAAAAACAACAAAAATAAACTATAAGGTGGTCGTATCTATATGGAAGTCATTGACCTAGAGAGTTCCAGGTTTCCTTGAGTGGAAGATTTTAAATAAAATAACATTCAGTATCTCTGCTATGTTGTTGTTCAGTAGCTAATTCGTATCTGATTCTTTGTGACCCCATGGACTGCAGTATGCCAGGCTTCCCTGTCCTTCACGGTCTCCTGGAGTTTGTTCAAATTCATGTCCATTGAGTCAGTGTTGCTATCCAACTGTCTCATCCTCCAACACTCCCTTCTCTTGCCCTCATTTTTTCTCAGCATCAGGGCCTTTTCCAATGATTCAGCTCTAAGCACCAGGTGGCTGCAATGTTGTTTGGCTAAAACAATATACATGGGATGGCCTATGTGAATATGTTGTCAAATATTCTTTGAAAATATTGTAAAAATAAAAATATGTTGTGTGTGTAGTTTCTGTGTAATTTTAAAATTTAATTCAATCTTGGTAGGAAAGTGTAATTGCAGCAAAAACTACAAGCCTCAGTTAATCATTAATGCATCATCTTGCGAGAATAGGAGTCTGTGTTCATAGTTACTTTGAAGAGATATCATGTGATTAAGGCATTGATTCTTATCATCTAAGGTTAGACTATTCTTCAAAGTTCTGTGTTTCACACTTCTCTTTGCTTGAACTATTTCTTCCACTAGAGTGCTTTATTCCTCAATCATGCAAGCCAAGGTATCGTCACACTAATCCTTTCAAGGTCTTTTTCTGATTCCTTTCCAGAACAATACATCTCTCATATGTACTTTTGTTTTTCTAAACTACAAAATAATTATTTATTTCAGCAGTTGTGAATTAAATTCAATGCTTGATAAGCCAACAGAGTCATAAAATCCAAAACATATGTAAGACTTTGGCCTCCAGAATTGTTCATAGTATTTTTGTGACATCATTCTATTGACCTCTATTGTTACTTTTCATTGTTACAATACATTGAGAGTGTATTGATCACTCTCATAAAACTTGTTTCCTCCCCTTTGAGTCTCTGCCTTTGGTTGGTATCTATGAGGTACAGGTGATACTAGCTTCAAGTCAAGTCTCAGTGATTGACAATGATTGATATTTGCAGGTTGATATAATCTTAAAAATTGGTTCAGGGATTGGCAGTAACTAACGCTTAAGCAGATCAGCACAGGATATATTCATAGCCATGGTGATTATTTGGTTTGGTCAAATCATATCCAAGTAGGACTTTGATGGTTAAATGTGTAGAAGAGCTCCTTTTTGTGACATGTAGATATAAACCTGGAATACTATAGCCATTTGACCACTACAAGAAAATATAGCATAAGAGTTAAGCCAGCCTAGATTCTTGATCAAAATTGAAATCTGTTCATTGATATTGATAATAAAAATCTTAATTTTTAAACTACTTGAATTTTCTGATTCTTGCGAATGAAAATAGCCTAACTGATGCAACTACCAAATGGACAGTAATAGAAAGAGTCTGTGTCTCATAGTTCTTTATGTCTCCAGTACCTAGGAAATGTCTACTTATAAAAGTTTTACAGTAAATTTTTCAGTACATTGAGAAAACTGGTGATGAGTTTCAGGTGTACAGTTTCTAAGCTGATTATCATTTGGGAAGTTGTCAATTTCCAACTGCTGCTGCTGCTGAGTCGCTTCAGTCATGTCCGACTCTGTGCGACCCCATAGATGGCAGCCCACCAGGCTCCCCCGTCCCTGGGATTCTCCAGGCAAGAACATTGGAGTGGGTTGCCATTTCCTTCTCCAATCAATTTCCAGCAACTAATTTCAAAAATTTTTCATCTTAAAAGTTTGCCATCTTGCCTGGGACATGTGTGATACCATCTGAGATCTGAGAGAACCTATACCTGAATAAATTCTAGGAATATTTATATTATTCATCATAGGATTGACAAAAAGAAAAAAAATTGTCATATTCAACCTCAATATATAACTTTCTTGTTATAAAATTATAAGATACATTTAGTAAAAAGTTATTAATAATGTGGCCTTTAAGAAGGAACGAACCTTGCTACTTCTAATGAATATTTCTGGCTTACCAGGTGGATTTTGACATGCTCTTCTTGAAATCCTTAAGGTATTTTACATACTTCAGTTTAGGAGTGGTAGGCTAGAACTAGCTTATCTTTTTGAAAGAATGGTTTAAAAAGAATAAAACTATATCCAATGACATATTTTTAAGACTAATTTTTAGAAACAGCATTTTCAATGTTTCAAAAAATATTGTTAGAGACATAAAATTTTCATTTTAAATGTAATATAGTCATGTTAAAAAATAGAATATAAAGAAAACAGGAACCATAATGTAAC
Organism: Bos indicus; assembly: GCF_029378745.1. NCBI lineage: Eukaryota > Metazoa > Chordata > Mammalia > Artiodactyla > Bovidae > Bos > Bos indicus. The sequence continues at coordinate 55,448,886 of NC_091763.1, read as the reverse complement.
TAGCATTAGTTGTGTATTTTCTTCTGGTTTTTGTTATTGAATATGCTTTTATTGCTTTCTTGTCATCAGAGGCAAGATAGAAATTTTTAGGTTATACTTTTGATGTAATCATTCTTGTAAATGAACTGTGGTACTGGCAAATTCTTTTGGTCTTCAGATTGCAGATTTTAAGTATGATAGCCTTAGGGGTAAAATCTGAGAGTGAGATTTGTTTGGATGTATAAAGATCTTGTTTCCCTTGAGCAACTTTATGGAGGTATGGAGGCTGAAAAAATGAAATGGATGACTGGAAAATAAAACAGAGCAACTCCATATATAGATTGCAACAGAGGGAGAAAGAGAAGGCTTTAAATCCCAATATTCTCATTTATTTTTAAATAAAACACCATTTTTATTCCTCTTTCCAAATTTAAATAAAATAAGCATGAAAATGTATTTTTATTAACTGTATTTTGGTATGAAAATAATTCTATATTTGAAAAACTACCCTCAGGTGGCTATTATATTCCTCCAATTCAGATTGTATAATTTTATAAGGCATATTAATGCTTACTGATAGTTTCTTATTCCTAAGAATTCTAAATCTTTATTTAGAATTAGATTAAGCTACTTTGTGCTTTGTGTGCCTTGTGATGATCTGAAACTTTGAAAAAGAAAACATACACACAAACAAATGGGAATAAAAATTTAGTAATGCTAGTATTGTTGATGAAGTAGTAACCTTTAGAACTAAACTTTTTTTAATATAAATTTATCTGTTTTAATTGGAGGCTAATTACTTTACAATATTGTATTGGTTTTGCCATACATCAACATGATTGTTATTTCTATTGGATTAAAATTAACTGTCATTCTTCCCTAATATTTCTAAGAGAAAATTAAGGCTGTATATCTCTAGTTTTTTTTTTAATGTTAAATCAACATCTCAAAAATTCCATGATTAGTTTCTCAGTGTTTTAGTGACCTGTCTTATCTTTGCTGGATAGTTATCAATGTTATTTCATGAACTGAGTGATAGGTTCAGCTGACTAAAACAATATAAAAATAAAATCAGTATGATTAGTTGATTTGGGGGGTCAGTAAGAATGATAAATAAGTTGTGTTGTGCATTTACTATTACTTTTCCCTTCTGAGATCCTGGCAGACAATGATTATCAGTTATGGAATATTTTTTTACCTGGGCTTCAATACTGAGACATGTCAGTTGGCACTTGAGTCAAGACATATTTGTTGGCTTGATGTGAACCACAAATTACATTTCCAACCCTGGTCAGCTGTCTTGCTTGGGGGAGAAAGTACAGTTGAGGTTAATATAAATGTATTGCCTCTACTATAAAAAATAAGTTTAGAGAGCATGTTCCACTGATATAGAATCAGAACTTCAGCTGTGTATATAGAAGACACAATATTATTAATGACCTAAACTGAGGGGGCTCTATTGGAGCCAACATATATGCATTATCTAAGTGGGAGGACTCTCAGCTAGCCTTACTCCTAGTTCTGGCAAAACAGGGGGTGAATTACAGGGAGCAGGGATTTCCCCATTTATTAAACAATTATATTGAGATTTTGGGCTTCCCTGGTGGCTCAGATGGTAGAGAAACTGGCCGCAATGCAGGAGACCTGGGTTCAATCCCTGGGTCAGGAAGATCCCCTGGAGGAGGGCATGGCAACCCACTCCAGTATTCTTGCCTGGAGAATCCCATGAACAGAGGAGCCTGGTGGGCTATAGTCTATAGGGTCGCAGAGTCAGACATCACTGAAGCAATTTAGCATGCAGTCACACTGAGATTTGAGGCGAGTTATTGAAGTAGAAGGATAGAGAATCTTCATGATGACTATGGTCAGTGTCTGAATTCTTTTTTTAACAAGAAAAATGTAAGCTTAAATAGATCCCCTTTTTAATTAGTAATATTTTATACTCTCATGCTAATGGTAAGTATGTCCTTATGCTAATAGTGACCATACACAATTGATATTTTAAAATACTTTTAGAAATGAAATCTCAGGACCAAGAGCTACCTATGACTTAAGTACTTTATGACTGTTATTCAGTGTCCTTACTGGTGAATTTTGCATGTTCTGACCAGAAGATAATGTACTTTGGGTACTTAATTTGTATACCTGAAAGAAAAAATGATAGTATTGTACTCATGTTCACTGTCTTTTTAAAGTCTTCATGCATTCCTATTCATACCAATTTAGCACATTCTCCTAGATCACCTAACCAGGACAATTGCATTATCTATAATCATTAGTTTCTCCCTGATTCACTGCTTTTAATTGATATCACTACATTTTATTAAATTAAATTTGAAAAAAGTGTTGTGATTAAAAATAACCAGTTAAATGATCCAGTCAGAATGAACAGTGATTAGAAATAAAAAAGATAATAATATGCATTGTTATAATTATTGCAATGCTTTCTTATCAAATGATCCTTTTAATTTCTCTCCTTCCTCTTTAAATACTAATTGTCAGTCTTTCTGTATTTTTAGAATCTAGTGTTTATTTTAAAACTGGTTGAGTCAAACTGGTTGTGACATTCATTTTTATTGTTTCTGACAATGAATGGAGACAAATGGATTAAGGAACTGTATTTCTAAAAAATCTAGTCTTCTCCTTAACCCCGGTCACAGTTTCTATTCCTTCTGTGAAGGTCCCTGACCCCTAAACATCACCTGGAAGATTTGTCACTGGCCCACAACAAAATTTTCCACAACTGATCCATCCATCTTTGGATGAAATATTAATAACAGAGCATAAAGCCAACTCTGGAAAGTATGTCGTTCCATAAAATAAACTTTTTTGTTGTTTATCACTTTTCAATGTCATTATCAATGTCATCGATGGGGCTTATGGCTACACAGCAGAACTATTTGTGATATCAGAATGAAGCATTCATCTCAGGTCACCTCTGAAAAGGCAACCTGTCTTTATTGTTCAATCTAATTTTCTGGTCTTAAGCTTGAGTCCATCTAACAGTTGGGCTATTATATTAGGGAGTGCTATTTTCAAAGCATTTTCACCTTTTTTCTTTAATTTCTCACAATATTTCTCTAAGAGTTAACAACCTTGTGTGGTTATTGGTTATTGTGTGGTTATTCTTGGCATTTGAATTGGCAGCATTAGCTATATCCCACAAGATCAAAACAACCTACTAGTAAATGAATAATAACTGAAATTTGAAATCTAGTTCTAAAGTCCAGGTATGAGTTTCCCTCTGGATACTTATAATTATTGTATATGTGACTTTGGATTAGGTTCTTTGGGCATCAGTTTATTTAGGTTTAGTAATATAAATTTAAGAAGGTGGTTTTGAGAATCAGTTAAAATAATGTGAAAGTGCTTTGTAAAGAATTATCTTTAACAGCTTGGTTAACTCTCTTCATTTCACCTGCATATGCTCATCCAAGGTAAATTGAGAGAATTCTCAATAACTGATTTATACTTTTGTGATAGTTGCCAACAGTTGTTCTAATGGTGACATACTGATTTAGATTTTGGATTTTTCCCCCTTTCTCTGAAAATTGGTTTCCATGTGACTTCCACATTTGTTCTAAATGTCCTCATCAAGACATTTAGATCTCTATGTTTACTTCTGGTAAGGATTAGGAACAAAAGCAGGGGTCATTTTCTAGGATAAATAAAACAGAGTACACATAGCTAATCCTATATTAAACTTCCACTCCCAAATAATATATATTTTTAATTTATTTATTATTTGATTGAAGGATAATTGCTTTACAGAATTTTGTTGTTTTCTGTCAAACCTCAACATGAATCAGCCATAGGAGTACATATGTCCCCTCTCTTTTGAACCTCCTTCCCATTTCCCTCCCCATCCCACCCCTCTAGGTTGATACAGAGCCCCTGTTTGAGTTCTCTGAGACATACAGCAAATTCCCACTGGCTATCTATTTTACATATGGTAATGTTAGTTTCCATCTTACTCTATCCATACATCTCACCCTCTCCTCCCCTCTCCCCGTGTTCATAAGTCTGTTCTCTATGTTTCTCCATTGCTGCCTTGCAAATAGATTCATCAGTACCATCTTTCTAGATTACATATATATGCTTTAGTATATGATATTTTGTTGGGGGCCAGAGTGAGGTACTCCGCCCATGGCAAAGGTCATGAGGAAGGAGGCTCGACATACGCAAAGGCGGGATCGAGCCTCAGGAGTCCCCCTGGAACTCCTCGAGCATCTACCCCCATAACCAGAGCCTGCCTACTTTACTACTTTGTGCTCACCTACACCTCTGACTTTACGGGGGGCTGTCCCCCACCACCTCTTTCGGAGAAGGAGTTAACCTAGAGCTCCAGTCAATAAAAACTCTTGGGTGTGACAAGAGTGTTTTAACCTACAAACTCCTCTGAAGGTTCTCTAGCCTGCCTGACAGGCTCGTCCAGCCACATGTGATTGCTCACAGCCTCCTAACCGTGAGAGGCACAAGATGCTTTAAACCCTCTAAAAACAGGTTCTTTAGAAAAGTTAGAAAACTATTAGTATAAGTATAATGGTCTGATTAGAAATTGTATTGGTGAAGGGTTTTTCATTTGTTGAGCCAATGTTTGTTGCTAAGTCTCCACATCCCCTGCCCTTACACACATTAATGAATATATAGAAGAAATAAATATTAACCTTTGATATTAATCACGTTAGACCTTAGGCTAAGTAAATTCTTTCCTTAACTAAAACCCACTACACCCTCACCCTGTAGGAATGTAACTTTATTTGGGTGGCGTCTGTTTTGAGAATAATCAGCCCTGGAGAAATAAGTGTCCTGATTGACTGACCGCTGTCACAAGGAGAGGGTCGTAAATTGTCAGCAGGCCCCCCTGGCCAGAAGATGATGTAACACCCCTAAGACCTCTGTATACATTTGTGTGAAGCACCTGACTTTAATAAAAGTCAGGACTGCTGTCCCCACGTGACTTTTGTATAACATCTCAGTGTATAAAAACAGACTCTGGAAAATAAAGAATTGGGATCAGTTTCTCGAAATACTGGTCTCCCCATGTCGCTCTCTCTCTCACTCTGGCTGAGTCTCCATCTGGAGCGCGGAACCCACCATGCTTACTAATTATGCCTGGGCTTCTAAGATCCGACCGGGGAGGCCTCAGTGTCTCCTCTCCTTCGGGAGAACGGAAGGACGCCTGCGGCCTACGTAAGTGGTGCAAGCTTCTTGTCTTGAAGTTTTATTGGTCCCCCGCGTAAACCAAGCTACTCAGCCTCTTTTCTCCACTGAATTTTCCTACTGAGCTATCCTCATCCTATTACTCTTTTTATCTTTGATAAAATATTTAAATAAATAGGTCGCCGACGCCGTCCCCGCTTCGAATACCCTGGATCAGCCGGGGCTGGACCCCGGCAATATTTATCTTTTTCTTTTTGACTTACTTCTGTCTGTATAATAGCTCTAGGTTCATCCACCTCATTAGAACTTACTCAAATGCATTCCTTTTTATGGCGGAGTAATATTCCATTGTGTGTATGTACCACTACTTATTTATCCACTCATCTGTCGATGGACATCTACGTTGCTTCCATGTTAAAGCTATTGTAAATAGTGCTGCAATAAACACTGGGGTATATGTGTCTTTTCAGTTTTGGTTTCCTCTAGGTATATGCCTAGGAGTGGGATTGCTGATCATATGGTGGTTTTATTCCTAGTTTTTTAAGGAATCTCCGCACCGTCTTCCATAGTAGCTATATCAATTTGCATTCCCACCAACAGTGCAAGAGGGTTCCTTTTTCTCCATACTCACTCCAGCATTTATTGTTTGTAGACTTTTTGTTGATGGTCATTCTGACTGGTGTTAGGTGATATCTCATTGTTGTTTTGATTTTCATTTCTCTAATACTGAGCAATGTTGAGCATCTTCTCATGTGTTTGCTAGCCATCTGTCTGTCTTCTTTGGAGAAATGTTTAGATCTTTTTCCCGCTCTTTGATTGGGTTGTTTGCTTTTCTGGCATTGAGTTGTATGAGCTGCTTGTATACTTTGGAAATTAATCCTTTGTCAGTTGTTTCATTTGCTATTATTTTCTCCCTTTATGAGTGTTGTCTCTTCACCTTGTTTATAGGTTCCTTTGGAATGGGTGAATTTAACTCAGATGACCATTATATCTACTACTGCGGGCAGGAATCCCACAGAAGAAATGGAGTAGCCTTCATGGTCAACAAAAGAGTCCGAAATGCAGTACTTGGATGCAATCTCAAAAATGACAGAATGATCTCTGTTCGTTTCCAAGGCAAACCATTCAATATCACAAAAAATCCAAGTCTATGCCCCAACCAGTAATGCTGAAGAAGCTGAAGTTGAACGGTTCTATGAAGACCTACAAAACCTTTTAGAACTAACATCCAAAAAAGATGTTCTTTTCATTATAGGGGACTGGAATGCAAAAGTAGGAAGTCAAGAAACACCTGAAGTAATAGGCAAATTTGGCCTTGGAATACGGAATGAAGCAGGGCAAAGACTAATAGAGTTTTGCCAAGAAAATGCACTGGTCATAGCAAACACCCTCTTCCAACAACACAAGAGAAGACTCTATACATGGACATCACCAGATGGTCAACACCGAAACCAGATTGATTATATTCTTTGCAGCCAAAGATGGAGAAGCTCTATACAGTCAGCAAAAACAAGACCAGGAGCTGACTGTGGCTCAGACCATGAACTCCTTATTGCCAAATTCAGACTTAAATTGAAGAAAGTAGGGAAAACCACTAGACCATTCAGGTATGACCTAAATCAAATCCCGTATGATTATACAGTGGAAGTGAGAAATAGATTTAAGGGCCTAGATCAGATAGATAGAGTACCTGATGAACTATGGAATGAGGTTCATGACATTGTACAGGAGACAGGGATCAAGACCATCCCCATGGAAAAGAAATGCAAAAAAGCAAAATGGCTGTCTGGGGAGGCCTTACAAATAGCTGTGAAAAGAAGAGAAGTAAAAAGCAAAGGAGAAAAGGAAAGATATAAACATCTGAATGCAGTGTTCCAAAGAATAGCAAGAAGAGATAAGAAAGTCTTCTTCAGCAATCAATGCAAAGAAATAGAGGAAAACAACAGAGTGGGAAAGACTAGAGATCTCTTCCAGAAAATCAAAGATACCAAAGGAACATTTCATGCAAAGATGGGCTCGATAAAGGACAGAAATGGTTTGGACCTAACAGAAGCAGAAGATATTAAGAAGAGGTGGCAAGAATACACAGAAGAACTGTACAAAAAAGATCTTCACAACCCAGATAATCACCATGGTGTAATCAGTGACCTACAGCCAGACATCCTGGAATGTGAAGTCAAGTGGGCCTTGGAAAGCATCACTACAAACAAAGGTAGTGGAGGTGATGGAATTCCAGTTGAGCTATTTCAAATCCTGAAAGATGATGCTTTGAAAGTGCTGCACTCAACATGCCAGCAAATTTGGAAAACTCAGCAATGGCCACAGGACTGGAGAAGGTCAGTTTTCATTCCAATCCCAAAGAAAGGCAATGCCAAAGAATGCTCAAACTACCGCACAATTGTACTCTGCTGACACGCTAGTAAAGTAATGCTGAAAATTCTCCAAGCCAGACTTCAGCAATATGTGAACCGTGAACTTCCTGATGTTCAAGCTGGTTTTAGAAAAGGCAGAGGAACCAGAGATCAAATTGCCAACATCTGCTGGATCATGGAAAAAGCAAGAGAGTTCCAGAAAAACATCTATTTCTGCTTTATTGACTATGCCAAAGCCTTTGACTGTGTGGATCACAATAAACTGTGGAAAATTCTGAAAGAGATGCGAATACCAGACCACCTGATCTGCCTCTTGAGAAACCTATATGCAGGTCAGAAAGCAACAGTTAGAACTGGACATGGAACAACAGACTGGTTCCAAATAGGAAAAAGAGTTTGTCAAGGCTGTATATTGTCACCCTGCTTATTTAACTTATATGCAGAGTACATCATGAGAAACGCTGGACTGGAAGAAACACAAGCTGGAATCAGATTGCTGGGAGAAATATCAATAACCTCAGATATGCAGATGACACCACCCTTATGGCAGAAAGTGAAGAGGAACTCAAAAGCCTCTTGATGAAAGTGAAAGTGGAGAGTGAAAAAGTTGGCTTAAACCTCAAGATTCAGAAAACGAAGATCATGGCATCCAGTCCCATCACTTCATGGGAAATAGATGGGGAAACAGTGGAAACAGTGTCAGACTTTATTTTTCTGGGCTCCAAAATCACTGCAGATGGTGACTGCAGCCATGAAATTAAGAGATGCTTACTCCTTGGAAGGAAAGTTATGACCAATCTAGATAGCATATTCAAAAGCAGAGACATTACTTTGCCAACAAAGGTCCATCTAGTCAAGGCTATGGTTTTTCCAGTAGTCATGTATGGATGTGAGAGTTGGACTGTGAAGAAGGCTAAGTGCTGAAGAATTGATGCTTTTGCACTGTGGTGTTGGAGAAGACTCTTGAGAGTCCCTTGGACTGCAAGGAGATCCAACCAGTCCATTCTGAAGGAGATCAGCCCTGGGATTTCTTTGGACAGAATGATGCTAAAGCGGAAACTCCAGTACTTTGGCCACCTCATGTGAAGAGTTGACTCATTGGAAAAGACTCTGATGCTGGGAGGGATTGGGGGCAAGAGGAGAAGGGGACAACAGAGGATGAGATGGCTGGATGGCATCACTGATTCGATGGACGTGAGTCTGAGTGAACTCCGGGAGTTGGTGATGGACAGGGAGGCCTGGTGTGCTGCAATTCATGGGGTCACAAAGAGCCGGACATGACTGAGTGACTGATATGATCTGATCTGATCTTGCTGTGCAAAAGTTTTAAGTTTAATCAGGCCCCACTTGTTTACTTTGTTTTTATTTCCATTACTCTAGGAGGTGGGTCATAGAGGATCCTGCTTTGATTTATGTCATTGAGTGTTCAGCTCATGTTTTCCTCTAAGATTTTTATAGTTTCTGGTCTTACATTTAGGTCTTTAATCCAATTTTCATTTATCTTTGTTTATAGTATTAGAAAATACTCTGTTTTCATTCTTTTACATGCTGCTGTCCAGTTTTCCCAAGACCACTTACTTAAGAGGCTGTCTTTGCCCCATTGTATATTCTTGCCTCCTTTGTCCACATATAAGCTACCCATAGGTGTGTGGGTTCATTTCTGGGCTTTCTATCTTGTTGTGTTGGTCTATATTTCTGTTTTTGTGCCAGTACCATACTGTCTTAATGATTTTTGCTTTGTAGTATAATCTGAAGTCAGGAAGATTGATTCCTCCAGCTCCATTCTTCTTTCTGAAGACTGCGTTGGCTATTTGGGGGTCTTTTGTATTTCCATATGAGTTGTTAAATTTTTTGTTCTAGTTCCTTGAAAAATGCCATTGGTAATTTGATAGGGATAGCTTTGAATCTGTAGATTGCATTTGGTGATAGTCTTTTTCACAATACTGATTCTTCCTACCCAGGAACATAGATATCTCTCCATCTGTTTATGTTGTTTTGATATGTTTCATCAGTGTCTTATAGTTTTCTGTATGCAGTTCTTTTATCTCCTTAGGTAGGTTTACTCCTAAATATTTTATTCTTTTTTTGCAATGGTGAATGGGATTGATTCCTTAGTTTCTCTTTCTGATTTTTCTTTGTTAGTATATAGGGATGGAATTGTATTGATTTTGTATCCTGCAACTTTGCTAAATTCAGTGATTAGCTCTAGTAATTTTCTGATATTATCTTTATGGTTTTCTATGTATAGTATCATATAGTATCTGCAAATAGTGAGAGCTTTACTTTTTCTTCTCTGATGTGGATTCCTTTTATGTCTTTTTCTTCTCTGCTTGATGTAGTTAGGACTTCCAAAACTATGTTGAATAATAGTGGTGAAAGTGGACACCCTTGTCTTGTTCCTGATTTTAGGAGGAATGCTTTCATTTTTCTCCATTAAGAATAACGTTTGCTGTGGGCTTATCTGCAAAAGGCTACTATATGGCCTTTACTGTGTTGAGGTCCAAATTGTATTTTTTGACCAAGATAAAGTAGTTGAATTGAGGTGCTCTTTGCATAACTGGTACCTAAGAAATTGATCCCAGAAAGAACCTTAAATATCAAAGAGTATCTTCCAAAAACATAAGGACATTCCTCTGTGGGGCAACAATAAATCTACTACAAAATAAAAACCTGTACAAAAGTTCAGTACACTTTATTTTAAAATAGTTAGAGGAAAAAGCAACAAGAAAAACTCAGTAGCCCTTCAAAATATTACTGATTTTCTATTTAGTCCTTGTAATTAATTCTGGTCATGAATACCAATTCACCATTGAATTCAGAATTGTTACTCATTTTGAGAAATGCATTTGCTTCTCTTCATAGAGTATCATTTTTTCCTTCTTACCATTGGCAATAAATTATCTCATCTTTGTTCTCTTCAATATTCTAACATTTCCCAACTCTTCCCTAAAAAATACCCCCAGTCATTCAAGATTTTAAATCTCTTCTCTTTTTCATTGACTAATTTCAGAGCACTTAAGCACTGAATACTTTATGCTCTTGTAACTGTGATCCCTTTTATGTTATGCATGTTCAAAGGGTTTTAACATATATTTAAAACATTGTTATCTTAGCTTTAAGAGAGTATACAATATTTTAATGTCACTGCAAAGAATGCAAGCTTCTTTGAAGGACTACCAATGTCAGTTACTTTTGTTGAGACATATTTATGCATTTACTCTGCTTATGAGAGGCTATTATGGTCATTCTAAAAAAAAAGTGGTCATATACAAATGCCTTTTTTTTTCCCCTCCAGTGAATCAAGAAAATTTACCCCCTATTTTAAAGGAAAACCTTTCATTACTATTAGAAATGGAGAAATGGTTTATTGGAGTATATCCCTAGTGAAAGCTGGACAACATCTTTGCTATTATTTCATCTTTAAAATGGAGGAAAATGGTACATACAGGTTGAGTTTTTAATTATATGACTGATACAGATGGTATGAGTATTTATTAAGTTAAGCTAGGTAAAAGTAATCATGATATCTGTAGTTATTTTGCCACAAATTTTAAACACTATAATATTTTCCTAGAAATATAATGTCAGAGTTCATTCTATTATAAAATGTTGGTGGACTCTGCGGAATGTGATCTGAATAAAAATAAAAAGATATTCAGATTTTAAAATGCTGATATGGTTGTATAAATTTCCCATGGCTGCTGTAACAAATTAGTATAAATTTAGTGGCTTAAAGGAACACACATTTATTCTCTTACATTTCTGGAGGTCAGAAGTCTAAAAAGAATTGACAGGACTGTGTTTCTCTGGAAGCTTTAAGAGAAAATCTATCCTTGCCTTTTACAACTTATAGAGGCTGCCTGCATTCCTTACTGTGTATTGACTCCAACCTCTGCTGCTATTTTTTTCACATCTTTCTCTGACTTATTCTTATGTTTCCCTCTTATAAGAACCTTCAGGGTAATTCAGGATAATCTCCCTACATCCAGGTCTTTAATTACATTTGCAAAATTGCTTTTGCCATGTAAAGTAACAAATTCATAGTTTCTGGGTTTAGGATGCGGACATCTTTGGATGTCATATTTTGTTTACCACAATGGTAACATAAACATATGTGCTTATATTAAAAACACTAAATCTAAGAAGGAAAATTCTCTTTGGTCCTTTTTGTGAGACCACTGTAGTAATCAATTTAGACTGAGACAATTTTACTTAAATCAGTCTTGACTCAAAACTAGGGAAGAAGAGATATAATCATGGCTTATTCCAGGTGTGGAACATCAGAAAGAGAGTTACTTGTCACTTCTTTTAACAAGAACTAGTAGCAAAGGGTATTTTTACAGGATATCTAATTTCCAGGTGAAATGTAAATTGTATGAATTTGGGATTTTGTGAAAGATTACTTTTTGTCTGACTTGAAGACATATGAATATGAACCATCGCCTTCACGTAGAAGGACTGTGTTTACTTCACTGACCACTAAGGAAACATTTGCTTCAGGTAATTATATGAATAAGAACACAATTCAGTTCTCCAAAATATCTCAAATAATATTTTGAAGATGATTCAACTATATCTTGTAGTTGATATTTTTAAAAAACAGTATCTCTGCCATTACAGCAACTCATTTTGGCATCTCTTATAACAGCATCTGGAAGAATATGATGAGTTTTACTTTTTTTCCTTTGTTTGAAGGAGTATGGTCGAAAGTTTTAAATGGCTCTTTCATATAAACATATAAAGTGATTCTTGTCACTGTTCAGTTTTGAAGTAATATTGGAAAATAATGAACTAAAATAAGCCAGTGATTTTTGGAACCCAGATTTTGAGCATTTGATCATATCCCTGTCATCATTCTAAAAGACTAAATATAAATGTACCAGTCATATATTCACTATAATTTTTGATCAGAGGAGGGAGAAAAGAATTTTAGAAACTTGAACTACTCTTTTGAGAGAGATTTTTGTAGAAACTTAGGACAATATAAGCGTAGTGAAAAAACCATGAGACTGATGTGTATTGTGTGTAAGTTTCATGTAGTTGGAGGCAGAGAGAGTTAGCCTTCCCTTGATGATCTCCAGAGACACCTTACCCTGAATCTACTTGCCACTGCATATAATATTCCTGACACATGAGATACAATTAATAAACATTTCTGAAAATAAAAGGAGGAAAGAATATAAAATTAAGGGAAAGGATTATTAGTGCTTCAGTCACTCTAGATTTTATTTTTCACAAATACAAGTATATTGAGCTGAAGAATGAAAATGAACATGTTTAATTTGACTAAAAATAATTAAATCTCTAAAGTATGTAATTTAGGACAAATATTTTGTTTCTAATTTCTAACTCTGTATTAATGAAAGATAATATTAGGCTAGGTGGATGATGGACTTAAAATTAAATTTCGTATGACTTTTATTTTTCATTTTCAAATAATATTAGATATTCTTCTAAAACAAAATCAATCAGAACTGGTGAATATAAATGAATTATATCTGCTTGTCATCCTGATATTAGGTATGCAGTTGTTTGTATAATTCAGATTTGTAGTAGATGACACAATAATGCTATAGATAGTGGGCTTTATAGAGTCACTCAGTTGACTGTCAAGAGGCTCTTGTCCTTAAAATCCAAATGAAATGTGCCTGAATCCCAAGGGGGCTGTATACCTTTCTCCTAGATGTCTTTGGTTACAAATGCTTTTTCCTAGGTTTTGGATCACTTTGCTTTCCTTTTTCTGCCCCATAATATGCTCAGAAAGATCTCTATTCCTTCCCTTAAAGCTCACACACACACACACACAGACACACATACATACACACTCATGTCCATAGTCTCATTAGGTCAAGTTTTCAAGTATAGAGAGTGAGCCTTGATTTTTTTGTACCTATCGAAAGGGTTTTAAACTGTAGGATGAAGAACTTGTAATTGAATATTAGATGTGCCTGTACTTAAAAAAGTGTTTTAGTTATTTTTTGCTAACTTTAGTCACTTTAAGAATTTTCCATAGTTTGTTGTGGTCAACACAGTCAAGGGTTTATCATAGTGAGTAAAGCAGAAGTAGATATTTTTCTGGAACTGTCTTCCCTTTTTGATGACCCAACAGATGTTGGCAATTTGGTCTCTGGTTCCTCCGCCTTTTCTAAATCCAGCTGGAACATCTGGAAGTTCATGGTTCACGTACTAATGAAGTCTGGCTTGGAGAATTTTGAGGATGACTTTACTAGCATGTGAGTGCAATTGTGCAGTAGTTTGAACATTCTTTGGCATTGCCTTTCTTTGGGATTGGAATGAAAACTGACCTTTTTCAGTCTTGTGACCACTGCTGAGTTTTCCAGATTTGCTGGCATATTGAGTGCAGCACTTTCACAGCATCATCTTTTAGGATTTGAAGTACCTCAACTGGAATTCCATCACCTCCACTAGCTTTGTTTGTCGTGATGCTTCCTAAGGGCAAGTTGACTTCTTATTCCAGGATATCAGGCTCCAGGTTGGTGATCACACCATTGTGATTATCTGGGTTGTGAAGATCTTTTTTGTATAGCTCTTCTGTGTATTGTTGCTACCGCTTCTTAATATCTTCTGCTTCTGTTTGGTCCATACCATTTCTGTCTTTTATTGTGCCCATCTTTGCATGAAATGTTCCCTTGGTATTTCTAATTTTCTGGAAGAGACCTCTAGTCTTTCCCATTCTATTGTTTTCCTCTATTTCTTTGCACTGATCACAGACAAAGGCTTTCTTATCTCTCCTTGCTATTCTTTGGAACTCTGCATTCAAATAGGTATATCTTTCCTATTCTCCTTTGCCTTTCACTTGTCTTCTATTCACAACTATTTGTAAGGCCTCCTCAGACAACCATTTTGCCTTTTTCCATTTCTTTTCCTTGGGCATGGTCTTGATCCCAGGCTCCTGTACAATGTCATGAACTTCCATCCACAGTTCTTCAGGCACTCTTAAAGAGATAGGAATACCAGACCTGCTGACCTGCCTCTTGAGAAATATGTATGCAGGTCAGGAAACAACAGTTAGAACTAGAAATGGAACAACAGACTGGTCCCAAATAGGGAAAGGAGTACGTCAAGGCTGTATATTGTCACCCTGCTTATTTAACTTATATGCAGAGTACATCATGAGAAACATTGGGCTGGATGAAGAACAAGCTGAAATCAAGATTGCCGGGAGAGATATCAATAACCTCAGATATGCAGATGACACCACCCTTATGGCAGAAAGTGAAGAAGAACTAAAGAGCTTCTTGATGAAAGTGAAAGAGGAGAGTAAAAAAGTTGGCTTAAAGCTCAATATTCAGAAACCTAAGATCATGACATCTGGTCCCATCACTTCATGGGAAATAGATGGGGAAATAGTGGAAACAGTGGCTGACTTTATTTTGGGGGGCTCCAAAATCACTGCAGATGATGATTGCAGCCATGAAATTAAAAGATGCTTACTCCTTGGAAGGAAAGTTATGGCCAATCTAGATAGCATATTAAAAAGCAGACATTACTTTGCCAACAAAGGTCCATCTAGTCAAGGCTATGGATTTTCCAGTAGTCATGTATGGATATGAGAGTTGGACTATAAAGAAAGTTGAGCACTGAAGAATTGATGCTTTTGCACTGTGGTGTTGGAGAAGACTCTTGAGAGTCCCTTGGACTGCAAGGAGATCCAACTAGTCCATCCTAAAGGATATCAGTCCTCAATATTCATTGGAAGGACTGATGCTGAAGCTGAAACTCCAATACCTTGATCACCTGATGCAAAGAACTGACTCATTTGAAAAGACCATGATGCTAGGAAAGATTGAGGTCAGGAGGAGAAGGGGATGACAGAGGATGAGATAGTTGGATGGCTTCACTGACTAAATGGACATGAGTTTCAGTAAACTCTGGGAGTTGGTGATGGACAGGGAGGCCTGGCGTGCTGAGTCATACGGTCACAGAGTCAGACATGACTGAGCGACTGAACTGAACTGAACTTTAGTTTCTAGCTTAAAGATCATTTCAGAACCCTTTAGTCCCATCTCCAAGCTCAGTCTTGGGCTTCTATTTTATACCCAAAAGTTTGGTGAAATGCTTTATTCAACAGTGGCTTGGCTCAAAATCTCACTTTTTCTTTTTTCCCCACTCATCAGTACAAAGAAAAATGAGCCTGTTTTCCCATTGATATGAAATTTGTTTTCCCCCACAGAATGAATCATTATCAGCAGTTTATGGATTGAAATAACATTTTTGTCTGTATTTTGTCTACTATTTTAAATATTAGTTTAAGGTATGATACTGCTGTCAATGTTAGATTATAACTAGTAGATATAAGGAAAATGTCGGGAAATTCAAATGGTTCAGAGCTTGTGACACATGACAGCTCTTTCAATGTTCCTTAAGTAGACTAAAGAAAATGAAAATGGCTTTTTTCAGAACTCTTGAGAAATTAAATAGTAGAATATGTGTGCAAGACTAATAAAGATCGTTAGATTTGCTGACTAGGAACTATTAGAAACCTTGGTTGCTCATATTTCTCCAACTTCAGTGTACAGGATGATCAACTTGTACAGAGAGTTCAGCTGTCTTGTGGCTGGTAGAGGAGATACCACAGAGACTCAATTTTATGCTCACAAAACATTGCTTTGGGGTTCATTGTTACCAAGGCAGAAATGAGCTGGGACCTTATTTGGGTACATGAAAACATCTACCATTGAAAGTTGGTATTTGAGAGTTTCACAAGCTTTTTTACGGAAAGGGATTAACATGGTATAGATACACAATGAATCAAGTATTAGATTATCTGTTCAAATACTTCCAAGGATGGGTAAGGTAAATTACTTCTTCAGTATATTTACATTTTAAATAATAGTCCTTAGGTCTTGAAGGTTTTAATACAATCTTCATAGGAACATGAATTCAAATCCAAATATCTGCTTATTGAAATCAGAAGTTTTTTTTTTTTTTCAAGTTATTGTCCATTTGTGGCCTAGATAAGGCCTTGCCTAAGGTTTCAGATGATGCAAAATTTGACTCATTTCAACAACCTGTTTGAAATTAGGTAAAACAGATTTATTATTTTAATTTTTTTTTTGGGGGGGGGATCACTTGGGATTAACCTGAGCCAGAAATTTAACCCATAGTCAAAGACAATGAAGACAGAATAGCACAGTGGACATAGTACTAGACTTGGCAGTCAAACAGATTGTGTTTGAACTCTTCTGTCATCCATTTGGTATTTGACTTTGGGAAAATTAACCTCTTTTTCTGATGTTTTCATCTGTAAAATGGGAGATGTTACCAAACCAAACTTGGATATGCTTGCCTGTGTACCCTAAGGCCAATCTCTGACACCATGTTATGATTAAGGAAAGTGCAGTTCATCGTAAGGCCAAGCAAGGAATATGGATGGATAATGTTCAAAACACCCAAATTCCCCAGTAGCTTTGAGGGAAAGGTTTTTAAGACAGGATGAGGGAGAGGGCTGCGGGGTATGTGGTCAGCTTATGGACATTCTTCTGACTGATTGGTAGTGATGTGATTGAGAGTCAGCATCATCAATCTTGTTCCTAACAATCTGGAGTCTATGTGCTTGTGGTCAACATACACTTAACTTCTTCCACCTGGTAGCAATTTCAGTATCTGCAAAATAGTTCCAAGATATGGCTATAATTATCTATAACCCTTGAAGAGGAACTAAAGGTCCTTAACTTTGTTTAATGGCTCTACTATTATTATTTTGTCTTGTTTGTTTTCCTTTCTTTCTGCATTTTCTCACTTATCTTATTAAATTTTTTCTTTGGCACTTGGGGATGACCCAGAAGGCTAGTTTTTCTATTCACAGGATGCAGGCAAAGGACATGATGCAGGAGGCATGTCCTAGGAAGGCCCCATAGGGTCCTGCTTAGTTACAGTCCCCTCTTTGATATTTCTCAGTCTTCAGAGGGAACAGGTGCAGGCAAGAATGAGAGTAAATTTTTAGACAGAGTAGTTAATCATAAACTTGTTGGGGCACTCAGTTTCAGAGACAATAACAAATTCCCCTTTAGATAGTTATTGTGAGCAATAAATGAGTTAATAAATGAGTACTGGCAATAGAAGCTCTAAAACATTTTCTATAATTTATATAGTACTTTATCTATGAAACACATGTGCAAAAACTTGTATGGAGAACATGTATATCTTAAGCTATTTAGATTTTGAAATGCTTATTTCTTATAAATATAAGAAAACGAGTGTTAATATGGAATTTTAATTAGACTATCAATTGAGTGAATTTTTACCTTTTGGTTATATATCTATTTGGAATAACATATAAAATACTTATTCATTTTAGCAAGCATTATAGTATAATAAATACTGATTATAGAAAATCCATCTGTTAATTAGCCAGGGCTAAATAAATTCACATAGCAGTGAGTAAAGTTCAGCCTTACATTGTGTTCCTGGATTTATACTGTGTAATAAAGTGTTGCTCATAATCTATATTTTTATTGGGAAAATATTAATTTAAAAAATAGAATGAATTTTAATGGCAATAAATAATGAGAAAATTGATTTTCCAGTCTTCATGGAAGTGAAGCTGTGGTTTTCTCTTAATTTTTTTTACATTAACAGAAAAATTCAGCTATATATAAGGGATAGTTGGTAAAATCTTATAATAAGCCTTGAACTATTGAGATAAAAATGACTATAAAGGTTCCATGAAGGTTATCTATCTTATAAGATTAACCTTATGATAAGCATTATAAAATTCAAATCTATTAATATTTTTGCTGTTTAAAATTAAATGAAATATAGTATATCTTGAATAACATTTCAGTTCAGTTCAGTTCAGTCGCTTAGTCGTGTCCAACTCTTTGCGACCCCAAGAATCGCAGCACGCCAGGCCACCCTGTCCATCACCAACTCCCAGAGTTCACTCAGACTCACATCCATCGAGTAGTGATGCCATCCAGCCATCTCATCCTCTGTCGTCCCCTTTTCCTCCTGCCCTCAACCCCTCCCAGCATCAGAGTCTTTTCCAATGAGTCAACTGTTCGCATGAGGTGGCCAAAGTACTGGAGTTTCAGCTTTAGCATCATTCCTTCCAAAGAAATCCCAGGACTGATCTCCTTCAGAATGGACTGGTTGGATCTCCTTGCAGTCCAAGAGACTCTCAAGAGTCTTCTCCAACACCACAGTTCAAAAGCATCAATTTTTCGGCGCTCAGCTTTCTTCACAGTCCAACTCTCACATCCATACGTGACTACAGGAAAAACCATAGCCTTGACTAGACAGACCTTTGTTGGCAAAGTAATGTCTCTGCTTTTGAATATGCTATCTAGGTTGGTCATAACTTTTCTTCCAAGGAGTAAGCATCTTTTAATTTCATGGCTGCAGTCACCATCTGCAGTGATTTTGGAGCCCAAAAAAGTAAAGTCTGACACTGTTTCCACTGTTTCCCCATCTGTTTCCCATTAAGTGATGGGACCAGATGCCATGATCTTCGTTTTCTGAATGTTGAGTTTTAAGCCAACTTTTTCACTCTGCTCTTTCACCTTCATCAAGAGCCTTTTTAGTTCCTCTTCACTTTCTGCCATAAGGGTGGTGTCATCTGCATATCTGAGGTTATTGATATTTCTCCCAGCAATCTTGATTCCAGCTTGTGCTTCTTCCAGCCCAGCGTTTCTTATGAAGTACTCTGCATATAAGTTAAATAAGCAGGGTGACAATATACAGCCTTGACGAACTCCTTTCCTATTTGGAACCAGTCTGTTGTTCCATGTCCAGTTCTAACTGTTGCTTCCTGACCTGCATACAAATTTCTCAAGAGGCACCTCAGCATTAAGTTAATAGAAATTCAAATGAAAGAGTTAAGTCTGTTAAACATCTGTAGGTAGTTTTCATTATTGTTGAATCATCCTAAAGAAAAGAGACGCTGATCCTACAAACTTAAGTATATTTTTGTATCTTGTCTTTGAGAGCAGGAACTCAGCTATTTCTATTCTTTTGACCTCACTGGATTCTTGCCTCCAATCTCTGTATTGCTCTGAGATCATCTCATCATATTCTTGCACCTTAAATTTCTCTTGTTTCTCCCTTTCCTTTTTTATTTTTCAGCTTCAAAAGCTGCTCAATACTTTTTGGTAATCTTCAGAAATATATTTATAATTTTGTTTATGCCTCAAGCTACCAAGGCAACTCCTTCCTTTTCTCTCCTGCCAGCCTTCTACACCCATTACCTTTATTGCTTGCTTCTCATTTGCTCCCTACCATGGTTTGATTGATTGCCCCCCAGTCACTCTCCTGTCACTGCTTTTATGACAAATTAGATGTTTTTTAAAAAAATTTTAAATTTATTTATTTTTAATTGAAAGATAATTGCTTTATAGAATTGTGTTGGTTTTTGCCAAACATCATCTCTTACACTGAAAACTGCCAATTCTCTCTGCTGCATTGAAGAAACTTTGTTTTTTAAGTGAGATATGGTTCACACACATACACACACATATATAAAACAGTGTGTGTTAAGGTATACAGTGTGTTGATTTGAAACATATATGTATTGCAATATTATTACCACCATAGTGTTAGCAAACATCTTTGTTATATCATGGAATTATCATTTCTTTTTTGTGGTAAGATCATTTAACATCTAGTCCCTCAGTAACTTTGAAGCATGTAATGCAGTATTGTTAACTATAATCACTCTGCTGTGCATTAGATTTCCAGGAATTACTCATCTCTGGTTGCAGATTTATATCCTTTAATAACATCTGTCCAATTCCCCTACCTTCCAGTCCCTCTGTATTTCTATGAGTTTAGCTTTTTAAAGATTCTACATATTAGTGAAAAGCTTTTTACATGGTTTCTCTGCTGAGATCTAGTATACTTGTTTTACTTCTCTCAACTCTTTCAGTATTTATTACTCCTGTTCCCAAAGTGTTACTGTCCCCTAGTAATTACTTGCATGTTTTGGAGGACTCATGCTGCTGCTGCTGCTGCTAAGTCGCTTCAGTTGTGTCCGACTCTGTGCGACCCCATAGATGGCAGCCCACCAGGCTCCCCGTCCCTGGGATTCTCTAGGCAAGAACACTGGAGTGGGTTGCCATTTCCTTCTCCAATGCATGAAAGTGAAAAGTGAAAGTGAAGTCGCTCAGTTTTGTCCGACTCCCAGCGACCTCATAGACTGCAGCCTCCCAGGCTCCTCCGTCCATGGGATTTTCCAGGCAAGAGTACTGGAGTAGTGCCATTGGAGGACTCATAGAGAGACTTTTTTAAACTCAAAAAAAACTTATGTCTTTCCCTTGCCCCGTTTGTTTCTCTTCATTGTGACCCTATAACCTATGTTGTTTATTTAAGCCAGCAACCTAAGCTAAACCATTGTATGTTTACTTCTAGTGGGTCATGAACTTTTGGCAACAGCTTTTCTCTTCATCCTCTGCACCCTTCACCCTTAATAATCACCTTGTACAATGTGCTCTATGGCTATGTTGACATAGACGAAGTTTAGAAGTTTTTCTATGACCCTTCCTAGGAATCTTCCAACATTTTGGCTGGTTCTCTGATTCATTCACTTTTATCTGATTGTTGAATTTGCCCTCTAAAGGTCTTTTAGAGTCAGTAGTCAGACTTTCTCTTGCTTCTGTAGCCGTCAATACCAGAAAAAATAAATACCAAGATCCTTTTGCCAGGAACCTTTAGGCCTACTGTCTTCCAGGTCAGACTTAACATGTCTGTCTGCAGAGCTAGTTAGAGGGTAATGGGCCATGATTAAAGCACAGAGTTGTCTAACTCCTCCAAAGATACTGCCTCTCTGAAAGCAAAATTCATTAGTTTCACTGAACAAAAATTGAGCCTAGTGAAAAATTCTCTACATCTTTGTAAAGATTGCTTGTGTATGCTAAGTCGCTTTAGTCATTTCTGACTCTTTGCAACTTTATGGGCTGTAGCCTACCAGGCTTATCTGTCCATGGGATTCTCTAGGCAAGGATACTGGAGTGGGTTGCCATTTCCTACTCCAGGGAATCTTCCTGACCCAGGGATAAAACCTACAGCTTCTGCATCTCCTGGATTGGTAGGTAGATTATTTATCCATTGAGTCATCTGGGAAACTATAGGATATTAAAATGTTTAGGACCAATAGAAAGTGGATATAGAAGTTGGGCTGGTGGTTCAGACGGTAAACAATCCATCTACAATGCTGGAGACCCAGGTTCAATCCCTGGGTCAGGTAGATACCCTGGAGAAGGAAATGGCTACCCATTCCAGTATTTTTCCTGAAGATTCCATGGACAGAGGAGCCTGACCGGTTACAGTCCATGGAGTTGCAAAGAGTCAGACATGACTGAGCAACTAACACTTTAACTTTTCATAGGTGTCAGGAACTCATGGAAATTTTGTTGACAGTAGCTGTGGATTGACAATATCAACATGTAGACAATAATTTAAACATACAGGAATTACTGGATATTTTCAGGGAGAATAAATAGTGTGAGAAAAGTTGAGTAGCAGGAGTAACACTCTTTTAATTATTCCCATTTTACAGATAAAATTGGAGCAAACTAGTCCATGTCACTAGTCCAGAGCTTCCCTGATAGGTCAGTTGGTAAAGAATCCACCTGCAATGCAGGAGCCCCCCGTTCGATTCCTGGGTCGGGAAGATCCGCTGAAGATGGGAGAGGCTACCCACTCTGGTATTCTTGGGCTTCCCTTGTGGCTCAACTGGTAAAGAATCTGCCTGCAATGTGGGAGACCTGGGTTCAATCCCTGGGTTGGGAAGATCCCCTGGAGAAAGGAAAGGGTACCCACTTCAGTATTCTGGCCTGGAGAATTGCTTGGACTGTGTAGTTGATGGGGTCACAAAGAATTGGACAAGACTGAGAAACTTTCACTTTCACTTTCAGTCCATGTTACAGTGGAGGTAGAAATACCTGCCCCTAAGATCCACGTTCTTTCTTATGAAGGCTCTAAGAAAATAGATTAGTGGCATCAAGCCTCTTCTCTTAATATTTAAAATAATTGGGTCAACTACAGTACTGGTTTTGAATATCTGTACTTGCACATAAAAATTACTAACACTTGATTTTTGCTTTGCTCTGCAGAACATGGCCTATTCTAGAATAAGTGTCCTTTTTAAAGTTTGTACTGTAGACATTGAATTATAAGAGATGTGGAACAAAAAGATACTCTATGACCTAGATTCTATCAAGCTACCTTAAAGAGTTTAAAATTTTTTATTTAGGCCTCACCATGGCATATGAGGTGGAGAAGGCAATGGCACCCCACTCCAGTACTCTTGCCTGGGAAATCCCATGGACACAGGAGCCTGGTAGGCTGCAGTCCATGGGGTCACTAAGAGTCGGACACGACTGAGCGAATTCACTTTCACTTTTCACTTTCATGCATTGGAGAAGGAAATGGCAACGCACTCCAGTGTTCTTGCCTGGAGAATCCCAGGGACGGGGGAGCCTGGTGGGCGGCATGCCATCTCTGGGGTTGCACAGAGTCGGACATGACTGATGCGACTTAACAGCAGCAGCAGCAGCATGGCATATGAGGGGTTCTCTATAGGGTAGATATTAAAAATTAACTCATAAAATAATTTTTTTACTTCTATTAAACTCAAGGCAAAATGTGTCAAGATAGGTCATTGTTTTAAACATACGGTATAGCAAAGCAAATGTTAAACCTTTGGCAAATTACTCTATTTTTTGAAGGACGGATTTGAAGTTAGATAAAAAGAATAGGTTTTTGTGTGGGTCAAACTGTGCTGAATTTTTGGTTTTATTGAAGATTTAAAGCTAATGGTATTGAGGAGACTAACCAATTGAACTCTTGATTTACCTTTAGTGTTACTTTATAGTAAAGGGGACAAATACATCTGACACAGGTAGAAACAGGAAATACACGTCATGATCTATTTGAAGTATGAAACTTCTCTTTTTTGAAATGCTTCAGTTCAGTTCAGTTCAGTTTAGTTGCTCAGTTGTTTCCGACTCTGAAATGCTAGTCAGAAGCAATTAGATTTAAGAAAATCAGCGTTTGGGTATTTCTCTAATATCACTCCATAGTTTTGTCAAAACTTTGTACCTAGAAAACTCCTCTCTGAAGCTGAGGGGGATACATGATTACCCTTATTGATGATGTTGCCCAAAGCAAACTATTTGTTCCCTTTAATCTTTGTATATATCTTCCTTACTGCTTCCTTACCATAGCTTCCTTTTATTTCCTTCTGCCAAGGTTCAGTTCAGTTCAGTTCAGTCCCTCAGTTGTGTCTGGCTCTTTGCGACTCCATGAATCACAGCACGCTGAGCCTCCCTGTCAATCACCAACTCCCAGAGTTCACCCAAACTCATGTCTGTCAAGTCGGTGATGCCATCCAGCCATCTCATCCTCTGTCGTCCCCTTCTCCTCCTGCCATCAATCCCTCCCAGCATCAGAGTCTTTTCCAATGAGTCAGCTCTTCGCATGAAGTGGCCAAAGTATTGGAGTTTCAACTTTAGCATCAGTCCTTCCAAAGAAATTCCAGGGCTGATGTCCTTCAGAATGGACTGGTTGGATCTCCTTGCAGTCCAAGGGACTCTCAAGAGTCTTCTCCAACACCACAGTTCAAAAGCATCAATTCTTTGGTGCTCAGCTTTCTTCACAGTCCAACTCTCATATCCATACATGACTACTGAAAAACCATAGCCTTGACTAGACGAACCTTTGTTGGCAAAGTAATGTCTCTGCTTTTGAATATGCTATCTAGGTTGGTCATAACTTTCCTTCCAAAGAGTAAGTGGCTTTTAATTTCATGGCTGCAGTCACCATCTGCAGTGATTTTGGAGCCCAGAAAAATAAAGTCTGACACTGTTTCCACTGTTTCCCCATCTATTTCCCATGAAGTGATGGGACAGGATGCCATGATCTTTGTTTTCTGAAGGTTGATCTTTAAGCCAACTTTTTCACTCTCCGCTTTCACTTTCATCAAGAGGCTTTTGAGTTCCTCTTCACTTTCTGCCATAAGGGTGGTGTCATCTGCATATCTGAGGTTATTGATATTTCTCCTGGCAATCTTGATTCCAGCTTGTGCTTCTTCTAGCCCAGTGTTTCTCATAATGTACTCTGCATATAAGTTAAATAAACAGGGTGACAATATACAGCCTTAACGTACTCCTTTTCCTATTTGGAACCAGTCTGTTGTTCCATGTCCAGTTCTAACTGTTGCTTCCTGACCTGCGTATAGGTTTCTCAAGAGGCAGATCAGGTGGTCTGGTATTCGCATCTCTTTCAGAATTTTCCACAGTTTATTGTGATCCACACAGTCAAAGGCTTTGGCATAGTCAATAAAGCAGAAATAGATGTTTTTCTGGAACTCTCTTGCTTTTTCCATGATCCAGCGGATGTTGGCAATTTGATCTCTGGTTTCTCTGACTTTTCTAAAACCAGCTTGAACATCTGAAAGTTCACAGTTCACATATTGCTGAAGCCTGGCTTGGAGAATTTTGAGCATTACTTTACTAGCATGTGAGATGAGTGCAATTGTGTGGTAGTTTGAGCATTCTTTGGCATTACCTTTCTTTGGGATTTGTATTTTTCCTAACACTGATAAGAACTTATTAGTTCTTATCCAAATCTGTTTATTAAAAATGTATTTATTTATTTACTAAGCACATATTCAAGCTGGTGACAGAAAGAGGAAATACACAGATTCTTTTAAAAGCTAGTGTATAAGGAAAGACAGAAAATAATGTTGGCTATATTCTCTCAAAAAGTTAACACTTGTTTTCAATTCATGTGATTACCACTGATAACTTAGGAATTTGGTAGATGAATTTGTCATAGTATTTAATATATTTGTTAAAACTTTGTATATCTAGGCCCAAGAATGCTAATCACTTTAGTCCATTTGTGTACTTCAGTGCACCTATCTCCTTGATTATTTGTGCTTGTCTCTTAAATTTCATTTTACCTGAGGAGCAGTGATTAGACCTGAATAGGAATGCATGTGATAGACAAATCAGCATTTTGTACAAAGGCAGTATACATGTGTCTGTGCTAAGTTGCTTTAGTCGTGTCCGACTCTTTGCTACCCTATGGACTGTAGCTCACCAGGCTCCTCTGTCCATGGGATTCTCCAGGCATGAATACTCGAGTGGATTACCATGCCCTCGTCCAGGGGATCTTCTTGACCCAGGGACTGAACCCATGTCTCCTGCAGCTCCTGCATTACAGGTGGATATTTTACTGCCGAGGCACCGGGGAAGCCCACAAAGGCAGGATAGTTTTTCTGAATTAAAGAAAGAAATGGGGCTTTAGGAGAATACATAAAAGGTAAATGGCATACCACTTCCTTTAACAAACACATACATGTGTTTTACATGTACATATATTTTTTATAGTTACTATTGTGCTTTTGGTGGGAAATGGTCTATATATGTAGGTTTTTTTCATCGGACCGTGAAATGATTATTTCAAATACAAAGACTAGTATTAATAACAGATTCTAAAAGCCAGCAAGGAAACCTGAAAGATACCTCCTCATTCTACATCTTAAGAAAAATAAAAAGGCCTAATCTGTGTCAAGAGCCACCCACTTGTTCACTTTAGAAAACTGTAAAGAAGTTACAGTGGAGCTGGCTCTGGAGCCTGGGCTGCTCTTGGTTCCCAGGGATTCTTCTCTTCCACACAGTTTACTTCTTCACCATTTCTATCACGTGACTGGTGCTGTGAAGTGCTTCCTGATAAGAGGGTGCCTCTGGAGAAGGATCCATGGAGTAGGCTAGTTCAGTATGACAAAACCTTAAAGGAGAGAAGCAAAATAAATAAAACCCACAAGCTCTTTTATTGTCTAGCTCAGCTCACTAGGGTTGAGCTCATAGTAGGCAGGCAGTAAGAATTCAGTGAATGACCAGATAAGGAGCCTCCAGCACCCTTCCCAAGGATTAGAAACGTTACAAAATCCCAAGTTTATGAGTCTTGTGCATTAGGATTTTGTGGTAGGCAGAATTCTAATATAACCCCTAAGAGTGTACTCTGATGTACACAAAGAATTCTCTCCCAGGTGTATACACACCTTTTGGATGACTTTCTGGGAGAACTCACAAAACTCTGCATATAGTCATACCTATGGCTATTATTTGTTTTACAGTGAGAGAATACAAAGCAAAATTACCAAATGGAAATGGTTCATGGAGGGGTGTATAGAGAAAACTAGGCAAAATCCAGAATTCTTCCCCTCAAGGATCATACATGACAAGCTTAATTGCCCCAGGGATGAGTTGTGAAGTGTTGTCTACCAAGGAAGCTCATTAGACATTCAGTTTCCAGGGTTTTTCTTAAGAGATTGGTCACTTAGCTTTTTCTTGGCATTCCAAACTTCCAGAAGGAAAGCAGGTGTTTTACATAAACCATATTGTTTGCACAGCCAATTTAGGCATAGCGCACCATTCTTATCAGTTAGGGCAGTGAGAAATCTCCCAAAATCTAACTTCCCATAATACCAGTTGAGTGTCAAATTTGCAAGCAGGCCTTTCTAAAAATAGCAGTCTTAGGTCAGCTGTGGTTAACTGTTTTCTGCACAGTGCCAAAGTAGAGATTTGGAGCCAAGACCTATCCAATGTATGCTTGGTCTGTACCCTTAGGAACAGAGCATATGGATTGGTAGCCAGGAAAATATTTGAATGTTTTTATGTTTTAGACACCTGCAGCTAATTAAAAGACCAATAAATATAAATCAAAGGAAAATATGGACTATGGGAAATTAAAATAGGATGGATTCATGATACAGAGTGTCCCTCAAAGCTCTGGATAAGCCCATTCAGCTATTTTTTCTTACAGAGTATGTACTATGTCTTAGGCATGTTCCTGGTACAAAATTATGGCTTGAGCAAGAGAAAAAAATATGTGCCTTCTGGAACTCATATCATAGTGAGGGAAGTCAGATAAATACAAATGAATAAATGATAATACCAAAAATAAAAATAAAGCATAGATGAAGGACAGAGGACTGTAGGATGGTAGGGGTAAATTTTTAAATATTTTGGAAAGACCTCATGATTAAGTTTCAGAGAGGGCAATGGCACCCCACTCCAGTACTCTTGCCTGGAAAATCCCATGGACGGAGGAGCCTGGTAGGCTGCAGTCCATGGGGTCGCGAAGAGTCAGGCACGGCTGAGCGACTTCACTTTCACTTTTCATTTTCATGCACTGGAGAAGGAAATGGCAACCCACTCTAGTGTTCTTGCCTGGAGAATCCCAGGGACAGCGGAGCCTGGTGGGCTACCGTCTATGGGGTTGCACAGAGTCGGACACAACTGAAGTGACGTAGCAGCAGCAGCAGCATGACTTAAGCTGAAGCAAAGACTTAAAGAGTGTGAAGGAGTAAGCCATGTTGATATATCGGGGGAAAGCATTCCATGTAGAAGAAACCATAAATGCCAATAAAAAGGTTTTGAGGTATGAGTATAAAATAGTGTGTTCAAGGAACAGCAAAGAGGCAATCTAGCTTTAGTAGAGTAAGCCAGAGATGGAAGGGCCAGGGGGCATAGAACCTTGAAGGTAATTGTAAGGCTTTGACTTTACCTTGAATAAGATAGGAAGTCTTTAGAGAGTTTTGAGTAGAGAAGTAACATGGCCAAACTTTGTTTTAAAGAATATTCTGGCTGCTGTGTTGATGATATATTGTTGGGAGCAGGGGTGGAAACATAGAGACTGGTTCAGAAGCTAATGCTGAGATGCTGACGACTTGGATCAAAGTGATCACTTGGGTGTAGTGAGATGTGGTCATATTTTGAAGGTAAAGTCAAAATTCTGTCTTTATTCTATTTGACTTATCAGCAGTCAGTAGGGCTGAGCACGCCTTCCTCCCTCAAGTATTGCCTTCATTTGTCTTCCAGCCACACTCTGTTGGCTGTACCCCTCTCACACAGGTGATTCCTTCTCAGTCTCCACTGTCAATGCCTCTTACTTTTAAACAAAGAATACCTAATGTTGGCTCCTTGGTCCTTTTCTGTATTTACACTTATTTACACTTGGCAATCACATCTGTTATGGATTCAAATACCACCTATTGGGTCACAATTCCCACAATTATACCTTCTACCCTGACCTTTTCCCTGACTCCCAGGTTTTTATTTCTAGCTACCTACTTGGTACTTCGCATGTGTATATCTAAAAAGTATTTCATATTCTTCAAAATTAAACTCCTAA
Organism: Bos indicus; assembly: GCF_029378745.1. Lineage (NCBI taxonomy): Eukaryota > Metazoa > Chordata > Mammalia > Artiodactyla > Bovidae > Bos > Bos indicus. The sequence goes on along the minus strand of NC_091763.1, from coordinate 55,420,210 downwards.
GTGTCGACCTGAAATGTGCTACACTGGCACTCTTCCCTGTCTAGTAAGTGGCAGTTCCATCCTTCCAGTTGTTCACACCAAAAACTATGATATCATTATTGGCTCCTCTTTTTCTTGTATCTCATATTTAGCTCCTCCCCAACAAATGTTAGAATGTTTCTTTAGTTTTACTTATGTTGTACCAAACTCACCAAATTACTTTTTAGTCATTTTTATAGCACTTATCTTCTAAATTTAAGGACTATGTAAAAAGAAGAAAAAAAAAATACAGTTTTTACAGAGAGTAATATTGGATACTCATTTCCTTATTTCTGGATGAAGCACAGAGATAGGCATAGGCGATTGACTGAAATCTCTTTTAAATAATTGTGTAATTCAGTTAATGATTCAAATATACTTAAAGGCTTTATATCTAATTTTAAATCATGATAAAAATTTTATGCTTTAATACATTTTTTAGAAATAATTGTTTTATTAGTTATGCTTGTAAGTGTTAGCTTTGATTATAGATCACTTCTTACATCTTCATAATTAGCCTTTAAGTGGCTATGTTGTGAGTCTTCTTCTAAACTGTAACCTTTAATTATCACTAGAAGGTTGATTTCTTAAAGCCTTTGGACTATAATTAATCTTTGCATTTAAAAGAGAAATGTCTTTACCTTCTAAGAAGAAGATAGTAGAAAAAGATATTAAACTGCAAAAGAGAAACTTTAATTTCAAGTTCCTATATTGAAACACATGTAGAAAGTATGAAGTTAGTTGTGGGGATGCATCATATATCTCATTCTTATTTTTTACAATTAGCAGGTATTTATTTTGATGACTAAAGTTTAAAGAAAAGGAAGGCCTTAAATATGTATTTTGTTAACACTGATTTTGTTTTTGCTTTCTCTTCTAGAAGATTCTTTAGTTTTAAGGAAAAGATCCAGTTATTTTAACCATTAACATTGATATATTGGTTAAAGTAGCTCTTTCTGTGCTGTCTAAACTAAGGAGTAGGAGGGATCATTATTCAGTAAATTAGAAAAGATACACAGAGTATGTGACTAGTCAAGTGAATGTGAAAAGAAAGTGAAAGTGAAAGTGGCTCAATTGTGTCCAACTCTTTGTGACCCCATGACATGCAGTCCATGGAATTCTCCAGGCCAGAATACTGGAGTGGATAGCATTTCCCTTCTCCAGGGGATCTTCCCAACCCAGGGATCAAACCCAGGTCTCCCACATTGCGGGTAGATTCTTTACCAGCTGAGCCCTAAGGGAAGCCCCAAATGAATGTGACTCCCTCCATTTAAAGATTGATGACACATTTTTCACTCTTCACTAGACTAAATCCTAGACTTGAGAAGGATATCACATGTTTAAATATTTATAAAGGGTTCAGACAGGGCACTCTTACAGAATCATAAAACCCAAGAATTTTGCTCTTTGAGAGCATCTACTTACTCACCTGCTTGTTTCATGAGGTGAAGAAATATGTCCTAGAGGGATCCTTTGTTTTCCTAATCTCATATATTAAGTGGCAGAGAAAACCCCAAAACTGGTCTCTTGATTCTCAGTCCAGCATTCTGTTTACTACAGAGAAAGGCTGTTGTTGAGGCTGGAAAAAAGAGCTTTAGGTCAAATTTTACAGAACTTTATTTTCTACCATAGAGAGTAATCATTTGTTTCTCTGTAAATGCATGCATATATAGAATAATGAAAAAATGTATATATTAATGTAAATAAAATAGAAAAGTATAAATTTAAAATATTTATGATACTGAAAATCAAACACTGCATATTCATCGATATTATGGAATTAATCTGAATTTAAGTATAGTAGTGGTACTGTTACTCTTGCCTGGAAAATCCCATGGACGGAGGAACCTGGTGGGCTGCAGTCCATGGGGTCGCTGAGTCGGACACGACTGGGCGACTTCACTTTCGCTTTTCATTTTCATGCATTGGAGGAGGAAATGGCAACCCACTCCAGTGTTCTTGCCTGGAGAATCCCAGGGATGGAGGAGCCTGGTGAGCTGTCGTCAATGGGGTCGCACAGAGTCGGACATGACTGACGTGACTTAGCAGCAGCAGCAGCAGTGGTATTGTGGTGTGGTGGTAAAGAATCCACCTGCCAATGCAGGAGACACAAGAGACATAGCTTTAATGTAGGAAATGGCAATCTGCTCTAGTATTCTTGTCAGGAAAATTTAATGGACAGAGAAGCCTGGCAGGCTACAGTCCACAGGGTCACAAAGAGTTGGACACAACTGAACACATTCATGTATGCAATGGTATTGTGGTTATGATTATAAAGAGCTCTTATAGAGATACATATTGAAATATTCTCAGAACAAATGAAAAATAAATATAAGAAGTGTTTAAAAGAAAATGTTGCAGGAAAGAAACATAATGCTTGACTGACAACTTGGCAGTTAAAAACTATGTCCCTGCTATGTAGGCAGAGCCTCAAGGGAAACCACTACCTTTGTGGGCTCAACGAGGAGTTAGGATCTGGTTCTTAGTATTCCATGTTCAGGAAGTTATTTTTACATAGAAAACTCTGGGGACTTGATTGAAACTATCCAAGCTTACCAGTTTATTAATTCATACTGAGGAAGTTCATTTCCAGTGGTAGAAATAATTATATCCTCTACTGAGCATATTACCTTTGTAATATCAGAATACCTGGGAAACTGAGTTGGAAATCAGAAGTTTCTTAGTGATGCTAGAATCAAAGGAGGTTAACAGATGTAGGGATATTTCAGTCATAAGTCAGACTGAAAACTTGCTTTTGCTTCATTCTATATCATTTCTTCCTAAAGAGAGAATTCCTTTATAAAAGTGTTTCCCCCTTACCAGGCTTTTAAATATGTTAAAACTCTAGAGTAAGGGAGTTAGAGAAGGGGAGGTTCAGAAAAAGAATGAGACCGGCATTTTACAGGAACAGATCACCTTTAATAATGTGAAAAGGGGCAGCAGTCAGATTAGTGAGCTGCTGCACTAACCCAAGAAAAGAGTATATATAGGATATATAGGCATATATGTGGAAATCTACTGTCTTAAGGGGGCCTGTTCTCTAAGATTGTTCGGAGTAGTTATCTCTTAAACGGCTGGGGCAAGGAATTCTGGAGATCAGCCAGAGGCTGGACTGGCTGGGAGCTGGCTGTAATCAATCTTAATGTCCATTTTTTTTTCCCTTTGGGTGAGAGAGTTCTTTGTTTTGCATAGAATGGTGGGGAGGCCCCGGAGAGGAGTTTTAACTCCAGGCTATTTTGAGCTGTGTAACTTTCCTTCAGAAATTATTCTTTACTTCTTGTTGCTTATCAAGACTGTCACAACTTCATGCTAGACTTGAATGAACCTAACGCAAAATTTTCAGGATTACATTTTACTGGTCTAACTGAAGTTAATCCTTGATCAAATAAATAGGATTTGGTGGATACCTTAGTCCCATCAGAACTTCCTTGGTGGCTCAGACAGTAAAGCGTCTGCCTACAATGCGGGAGACCTGGGTTCAACCCCTGGGTCAGGAAGATCTCCTGGAGAAGGAAATGGCAACCCACTCCAGTATTCTTGCCTGGAAAATCCCATGGACGGAGGAACCTGGTAGGCTACAGCTCATGGGGTTGCAAAGAGTTGGACACGACTGAGCGACTTCACTTTCACTTTCTTTCTTAGTCCCATCATCACCACCTTTACAAAACTATCTTCCTTGCCATGGTCTCTCCAGTACCTGACATTAGGGAGATCAGGAGGTCAGAAAATTGGTTACATGACTGCTTTGTAAAGCCTGTGGGCCAGAAATGGCTTTTATACTTTTAAATGATTGAAGAAATGCAAAAGAAGAATATTTCAGAACACATGGATATTACATGAAGTTTAAATTTATATGTCCATAAATAAAGTTTAATTGAAATACAATCATTTATGGCAGAGTTGAATAGTAGCAACTTTGTAGACTTTGATTGGCAAAGTCCAAATGTCTCCTGTCTAGCCCTTTAGGGAGAAAGCTTGCTGAACCAGCAGTAGATAAGTAAAATTTATTTAACAAATCAAGGCATCTTTTGAAATGGGCTACTCTTGTGAATGGCTAAACTCATTTAGATGTTGGTTCACAATTTTCTGATTATAGAAGATGGATGTTCTTATTTATAATATCTTGAGGGTATTATTTATTTTACTCATTCATTCATTTAATCATCATTCCACATTCATTATACACTTACTACATGAAATTACATCTTATTTTCCCAGCTAGAGAAATTTGAATGGTCAAATTAACTCTTAAACTTTAGAGGTCAGTGTCATAAAAGAAAATGTTCTCTTTGCACTTTGTTCTAAGTGGGAATGTGAAAAGCAGCATTAGGCAGAATAAACCGTAGGTTGGATTTAGTTTGTCTATAGTTCCCAAATTCATGAAACAGTTATGTAGGCCTATTGTGCTAACAATGCCTGCTCCTTCATTTTTCATTAACTGGATTAGTGGTAGGGGAAGGGGGAAACTAGAAACAAAGAAGGATATGTGACTCTCTTAGAGCACAATTGTGAGTCAGTCAGGTCCACACATCTTCTGAGAGAACTCCATCAACATAGAAATCAGTTAACACATGTTTAGTGCTCTTTGGTATAACTGGAATAGTTTACCATTGCATTTGGTTTAATATATTAAATAAACATTTAATTTTAATTAAATTCTCTTTACTTTTATCTTAGAAGACCAAATGCCAAGTAAATTTTCTTTAGGAAAAAATCAATCTTACATTTATTCCCAGTTCTCTAAACTCCCAAGTCGCCTGACCTATATTTCTTAGATCTGAACTCTTTGAAAGTACTTATATTTTCCAAAATGAAGATTGAAAGATTGACTCCACGACTGGGAACCACTCTTAACTGCATCCAATTTATCTTCCTTGGAGCTGCTGGACTTTTTTTTTTTGACCCAAACTAGGTCATATTTTTCCTTTTCTTAAAACTTTTCAATGGTTTCCCAATACTCTTGCAATAAAATCTAACCTTTCAACCTTGACCTATAAGATATAGTGTGACCTGGTCGCTGCTTGCCATCAGTCTTACACCACTGTCTCTCACTCCTGTGTCATTGTCACCCTGGTCTTCTGAGAATATAGCAAGCTCTTTTGAGCCTCTGAGCTTTAATGCTTCTGGCTTCATCTGCTCTGAAGTACTTGCTCTTCCTTGATTCCACCCATTGCTGCTGCTTTCATTATTTAGGTCAGAGCTTAAAGGCCTTCCCTTCATGGATGCCTTTTCTTCACTCTACTTAAAGTAGATGGCAGAATTTCCTTCTCCCTATTTTCAGAGAAAAATTGTGCTGCGAAATTAAACAGACAAAGAAGACTTGTTCAAGACTATTGCAATAAAGGAGAGAGATTGAACTCCATTGAAACAAAAAGCAGGGAAGTGTTTAAGTTCGGAGGTGAGCTAATGGATAGCTTTTGGAGGAAATTTGGTGAGAAGGGTTGTCAGGCCAGCTGTGTTCACTGGTGAAGTTAGGCTCCTACCCTCCAACAGAGCCTGGAAGATAGGGTATCTATTTTTCTTGATCATTGCAGTTCAAAGGGATACCCCCGGTCCTTGATGAAGACATCCTTGGGTTGTAAAGCTGGTCAGAGGCTGCGAGAAGATTTTCATCTCAAAGGGACTGAGAAAGAATTGCAATTACAAGTTTTCTAAAGTAAATCTTCTAAGGAAAGGGAATTCAGCTAACTATAGTCAGAAGGAAACTGGTCTAAAGCTTGGTTAAGAAGAGGGGAATGTTCAGTGTTGGTCACCAATATGCCTTATCACAGCATTCCAGTTATTTTCTTCATAGCATTTTAAAAGTAGTTAATTATTGAATTATTTTCTGTCTATTCCACTAAAAATACATGAAAGGAGGGACTTTGTTATATCCTCAATTCCTTGGACAGTGCCTAGAACACAGTAAGTACTCAAGAAATTTTATTTAATGTATAAGTGAATGAGTGTAGGCATAGAGGCAAGTGGGGTCTTATAGAGATATTCTGTACATATTAATGTTATTAACAACTGGGTCAGCAGCTAGACTTCTTTGTGTGCTTATGTATGTCCATGGTACAAGAATACTGAAAATCTGAATTAATGACTACTAATTTGAAATTTGCTTAAATGAAAACCGATGAATAAGTATTAAAGCACATTGAGTGGGAACAATAATACAACAGTACATTTAATTACTTCATGTCATTCCTTTATGTGCTGCTCCATATTCTTCCATGGCAGATTTGCTGCTAAAGTGAGACCTTATACTTTTTATATCCATGGTAAACATGTCCATTCCAGGACTCAGAGAATGTTAACATAATCAAATACAATTAAGAAAGATTCACTCTATAAGAATTCTTAATATTAGAGCTAAGACCCTTAAAGAACTTGGGTTCATTCCGGATTCGTGAAATCATCAAGGCATCAGTGTGACTGTCATAATTAACTAAATCACAACATCCAAGTTGTAATATATTCATTTTATGCAAATGCATCAGTAAAGAGCAAAATGCTACAGTACTGGAAAATCATGTTTTTCATGAAAAACAAGGATGACTCATTAGGCATGCATCCCACAAAGTCTGTTTTGTATTCAGAAAGCCAAGAAAATATAGATCAAATCTAATTTCTGAAAATGTTATTAGAAACACTGGTTCTGGATGACTGACTTTTGAAAGCTGAGATAATCAATCAGAAAATGATGACATCCTTTTCTTCAGGTTAATTGTACTCTCAATTGCCTTCAAAAGATCATGATTCTATGGTAATGAGGTAAAGCTAATGTTCAAAAATTTAGACCACTTAAGTGAAGTTTTTAACAAAAAATGCCAGTAAAGAGTAATATGTACTTTTACACCAGACAACTTTTATGCATCGTTTTTTCCTTAAACATACACTATGTTTGATTGAGAAGTGAAGCACAGCCTTTAAGATCTTAAAAGCTTCAATTAAAAGAAGTTAAAGTCACATAATTGCTTAAGAATATACAAAGTGATTTACTTCTAATGGAAGGCACAGAATTTTATGAGGTATATTCAATTATGTTTTAAACCTGAAAAAAAATTTACAGGTTTAAATTTACATATTTTCCTTTAAATATCCAAACACATACTAGTACCCTGGTTATTCTAGACTCTATTCTTTTTATCTTTTTTCTTTATACAGTTTTGCTAGTAGATCTCACCCCTCCCTTAGTTTGGGAGCCATCTGGGCACATATTTTTTGTTTTTGCTCTTATCAGAATATAAATCACACCATTTGCAAGGCACAACAAATCAGATCAAAATATGACTAACAGGAATTCTGGCATCAGGAAGTAAATCTACTTGTTCTGCAGGGTCTCCTTAGATATGAGGGAGTTGAAGGAATGGATGGGATATCTGGGAAGTTAGACAGCAGACACCATGTGAAAATCAAAGTAGGCAATTGGCATACAAAAAGGAAAAGTGGTAGGTACAGGGTGCAGCAAATCAGGGATCTGTTTATGGGCACTGGCAACGAGGTCAGGATTCTCATTCTTATTCAACAAATGTGTATGAAGTACTCTAAATGATATTGAATTCTCTCCATATGTTCTACCCCTCAATTACCTATGAATAATTCTCATAGGTTCAATTATGTCTAATGCTGGTAGTCCCAGGTGTCTGACTTAACTCAGATCTCCTCCACTCTAGACTAGCATATAACTGTTTACTTGATATCTGCTCTTGGATATCTGAGTCGCTTGTCAAATCATGGTAATGGAACTCTTGACTTCTTCCTACTCCACCCTCCCCAACCTGTATCCATCTGTTCCTCCCACTACAATAACACATCTTCCCCATCTCCTCATTATAAGTAGCTTCTCAAGCCTGAGATTATCCTGGATTCCTTACACTGTCAGTGTTTATGTTCAGGTCCTCAGTACATTCTGTGAAATAAATGGCTAAAATTCATCTTGGATCTGCCTTCTTCTCTCCATCTTTGTTGCCTTCATCTTGGTCTAAGTCTTCAACATCTCTCATTTGGGATCAGTTAAATAACCTGCTAAATCTTTCCGACATACCAATCCATTACCCACATACAAGTGCTCTTCTCAAAATTCAAATTAGGTAATATCAGGTGGTTTAGTCGCTAAGTTGTGTCTGACTCTTGTGACCCCATGGACTGTAGCCCGCCAGGATCTTCTGTCCATGGGACTTTCCAGGCAAGAATACTGGAGTGGGTTCCCATTTCCTTCTCCAGGGGATCTTCCTGACCCAGGGATCAAACCTGGTCTTCTGCATTGCTGGCAGATTCTTTACTGACTGAGCCACCAGGGCAACATTGGGCTTCCCAGGTGGCACTAGGGTATAACACTGCAATGGTCTTCTATTGTACTTAAAATAAAATCCAAATTTCTTACTATAGTTTCTAAAACTATCTACCTCCTTACCTCATTCTAGACCATGCTCTCTTCATTTATTGCATTCACACTCACTGGCCTTTTAAAATTATGCAAATACCCCAAGCATTTCCTGATTCAGAGCCCCAGCACATACTCTTTCTTCTGTTAGCTGTTTCCCACCACAAAATGCACACACGCTTTTTACATAGATAGCTATTTCTCTTCCTTCAGATCCATCTTTTAATTTCTTCTCTCAGAAGGACATACTTTGATTACCCTACCTAAAGAAGCCTCTCTTCTACTATTCCCTATTTCTGCTCTTTTTTTAATCATAGAAATTATTTTATCTTGAAATAATTAAATGTTTTAAATCCCCTGTTGAATGTAATACACAAAAGGTTAGAGACTTTGTGGTCTTGTTCACCTATCTTCTGTACCTAGCATAGGGTCTGGCACATAGTAGATGTTCCATGAATATTTTATGAATAAATGACTCTTGGGGATACAGAGAAGAGTAAGACAAAGCCCCTATATTCAAGCCATCACTGCTGAGTGAGAGAATAATCCTACAGAAATAGCCAACCCATACCTCTTTAGTGCTGAATACAGGCTTACACAAATTTCTGTGCATGTAAAAGAAACTGAAAGTGTACAGAGGGAGGGAGCATATGGAGAAATATAGAGAAATTAAGTACATGTCATTATTAACTGATATTTTAACAGAGAGGGAACTTCTCTGTGACTAAGATTCAGCCCTTAAGAAGAATATGAGTGATTCTCTGACCGTCCCTTCTGCCCACTCCTACCATGACTCTGGAACTATATATGTGTAGGAAATGAAATCTATAGCAATGGATACCCAGGCAAGTCACTGTGGGTTACATATCCCTTCTATAATTTTTTCTAATCCTCTGTTTAGAATCTTTCCTAATGAGTGGGCAGCCATTATTTCTAATTTAATTAATTTACTCCCTTTGAAAACTTCATGTTTGGTTATTTTTCCTGTCTCAGAAAGAACATTATTTCAAGCTCTTTGCAGGTCTAGTAATTGTGGACTTGTATTTTTCTTCTGCTCAGAATATCAGGCATAAAAACTCAAACAATCTCTGCCAAGAGAGTTTGTTTTCTATTTGTTGTGTCTTCCTTACTCTGACACCTTTGTAGGACATAATTATCAAAGATGCTGACTTCTTTTCACGTATCTTCATCTGTACCTGACTATGTAAAATAGGGTAATGCTAGTTGCTGTAACAGCTAAACCTTAGAGTTTTAATGTGATGTGATGAAACTCACGTTTTAGTTCTCACAACTTAGTGGTTTATGTTTCACAAACTTAATGGCTCTCTATGAATATTCCTGGGCTTCTCTGGTGGCTCAGTGGTAAAGAATCTGCCTCCAATACAGGAGTCATAGGAGATGCAAGTTTGACCCTTGGGTTGGGAAGATCCCCTAGAGGTGAGCATGGCAACCCACTCCAGTATTCTTGCTTGGAGAATCCCATAGACAGAGGAGCCTTGTGGGCTACAATCCATAAGGTCTCAAATAATTGAACATGACTGAAGCGATTTAGCATGCACACATGCATAAATATTCCTGGTGGGCTGGAGTTTCCTCCATGTGGTAATTCTGGGATCCACACTCCTTCCATCTTGTGGTTTTTACATCCCATGGGGATCTTAGGTGAAAAGACAAAGAGTTAGTGGATAATTAACATTTGTGTTTTTAAAACTATACCATGAAGGTGACAAACATATCTGCCCACATCCACGAGTAAGAGCTAAACCAGTGGTTCTTGGATGCAAGAGGAATCTGGGAAATGTAGTTTATGGGTGAGTTAATAGCTCACAGCATTGAATCTTCCATATACAAGGGAAATACAGCATTTTGTTGGAGATTAGCCATCTATAACTTCTGGAGTGGTGCAGTGGTAAAGAATCTGCCTACCAGTGCAGGAAATGGGAGGAGATATGGATTCAATCCCTGAATCGGAAAGATACCTTGGAGTGGGAAATGACAACCCACTCCATATTCTTACCTGGAATTTCCATGGACAGAGGAATCTGGCAGGTGGACTACAGTCCATGGGGTTGCAAAGAGTCGGATATGACTGAGCACACACACATGCACAGCCATTTATGCCACAATGACCAAAAGTGTAATAGAAATATTTACTTCCTTATTCCAGTTTGATCTCTGCATAACATAATTATCCATAGTAAATTTATTTTATTTAATGTTAGTAATCTATTTTATTACCAGTTCCCCAATAACTTTATGTCTTATTTATTTCTTGGAATCCCTGGTGGCTTGGTGGTGGAGAATCTGCTCGCAGTGCAGGAGACATGGGTTCAATCCCTGGGTCAGGAAGATCCCCTGGAGAAGGAAAAGGCAACCCATTCCAATATTATTGCATAGAGAATTCCATGGGCAGAGGAGCCTGGTGGGCTATAGTCCATGGGATAGCAAAGAGTTGAACACTACTTGGCTACTAAATCACCATTTACTTCTCATATTATTTACTTATAGGACTGTAAGTCCCTTTTAAAGGCAACATGGTAAGGAATATTAGGCAGATTGGTTGGTTCTGCTTTTGGCACAGAGATGAAGTGCTCACTATTAATGAATAAGGCATAGGATACATGAGACCCATTTTAGTTTACTTCCCCCAGGTAAAATAGGCCAACAAGGTAATAAGACCACACACTATTAGGACGTTCTTTTCTGGAAGAATGTCCCTGCAGTGTTTCTTTGCACTGTATTCCAGTTATATGGGCATATACTCTAAGTATATAAATCTGCTCCCATGGAATAATTATGTCTTTCTGCGTTTTCCCAGAAAGTTATTGAATCAATTCAAGAATCACATGCTTATTTTGATGAAATATATAGTATTGATTCTTTTTATTGTATTTGTATTACACCAAATAGCTCAGAGATACCAAAGGAACATTTCATGCAAAGATGAGCTCAATAAAGGACAGAAATGGTATGGACCTAACAGAATCAGAAGATATTAAGAAGAGATGGCAAGAATACACAGAAGAACTGTACAAAAAAGATCTTCACGACCCAGATAATCACGATGGTGTGATCAGTGACCTACAGCCAGACATCCTGGAATGTGAAGTCAAGTGGGCCTTAGAAAGCATCACTACGAACAAAGCTGGTGGAGGTGATGGAATTCCAGTTGAACTATTCCAAATCCTGAAAGATGACGCTGTGAAAGTGCTGCACTCAACATGCCAGCAAATTTGGAAAACTCAGCAGTGGCCACAGGACTGGAAAAGGTCAGTTTTCATTCCAATCCCAAAGAAAGGCAATGCCAAAGAATGCTCAAACTACCGCACAATTGCACACATCTGACACGCTAGTAAAGTAATGCTCAAAATTCTCCAAGCCAGGCTTCAGCAATATGTGAACCGTGAACTTCCTGATGTTCAAGCTGGTTTTAGAAAAGGCAGAGAAACCAGAGATCAAATTGCCAACATCTGCTGGATCATGGAAAAAGCAAGAGAGTTCCAGAAAATCATCTATTTCTGCTTTATTGACTATGCCAAAGCCTTTGACTGTGTGGATCACAATCAACTGTGGAAAATTCTGAAAGAGATGGGAATACCAGACCACCTGATCTGCCTCTTGAGAAATCTGTATGCAGGTCAGGAAGCAACAGTTAGAACTGGACTTGGAACAACAGACTGGTTCCAAATAGGAAAAGGAGTTCATCAAGGCTGTATATTGTCACCCTGTTTATTTAACTTATATGCAGAGTACATCATGAGAAACGCTGGACTGGAAGAAACACAAGCTGGAATCAAGATTGCTGGGAGAAATATCAATAACCTCAGATATGCAGATGACACCACCCTTATGGCAGAAAGTGAAGAGGAACTCAAAAGCCTCTTGATGAAAGTGAAAATGGAGAGTGAAAAAGTTGGCTTAAAACTCAACATTCAGAAAACGAAGATCATGGCATCCGGTCCCATCACTTCATGGGAAATAGATGGGGAAACAGTGGAAACAGTGTCAGACTTTATTTTTCTGGGCTCCAAAATCACTACAGATGGTGACTGCAGCCATGAAATTAAAAGACGCTTACTCCTGGGAAGGAAAGTTATGACCAACCTAGATAGCATATTCAAAAGCAGAGACATTACTTTGCCAACAAAGGTCCATCTAGTCAAGGCTATGGTTTTTCCTGTGGTCATGTATGGATGGGAGAGTTGGACTGTGAAGAAGGCTGAGCGCTGAAGAATTGATGCTTTTGCACTGTGGTGTTGGAGAAGACTTTTGAGAGTCCCCTGGACTGCAAGGAGATCCAACCAGTCCATTCTGAAGGACATCAGCTCTGGGATTTCTTTGAAAGGAATGATGCTAAAGCTGAAACTCCAGTACTTTGGCTACCTCATGCGAAGAGTTGACTCATTGGAAAAGACCCTGATGCTGGGAGGGATTGGGGGCAGGAGGAGAAGGGGACGACAGAAGATGAGATGGCTGGATGGCATCACTGACTCGATGGACGTGAGTCTGGGTGAACTCTGGGAGTTGGTGATGGACAGGGAGGCCTGGCGTGCTGCGATTCATGGGGTCGCAAAGAGTTGGACACGACTGAGCGACTGATCTGATCTGATCTGATTACACCAAAATCTAATGAAATTTTAAGTATAAAATCTTGTGATTTTATATGAGAATTTAAGCATAAAATGCAAGACAAAATGGAAACAAATGACATTCGCAGCATCATTATTTTCTTATGTGATATAGGCAGAGGGAAAGAGTAGTATTTCATAGATGACAACACTATATTTTTCTAGTCTCAGACTTCTTATCTCATCTTGTTAAAATAAAAAAAAAATGCAGAGTTTCTTTTCCAGCCTTAGAGAAGAGAATGAGATTGTTCCACTCTTCTTTTAAATGTAATTAGTATAATAGAATATCCTTACATCAGTGTGTTCTTTCAGAGCTGCCAGTCATTTGCTGAATTCCTAAAATATTTTATTCCCAAATTCTTTGCATGCATACATACAACCAGATCATTTTGAAAGCTGTAAAGTGTGATGTAAAAAGTGAGCAGTCACTTCCATCCTCTTCCTGCCATTGCCCCCTAAAATGGACACAAATTAATCTTAATCTTTGAGCTATAAAGAGATTTCTGTGGCTTTATGAAAAACATTACAATTTTATAGTCCCTGTGCATGGCTAGTATATGGCACTTATGGCTAAAATCTCCTTCCTAATAACATTTTAAATTCCACTGAATAAATATCATAGAAGATGAGATAATACCTCCAGTTTTTCTGAATTGGTCTTTCAATCCTGGAAGGTAAACAGGTAGAAACATGTATCCTGAGGATTTGCTTCTTTGTGTTCTGACACTTTATAAAGTGTCAACACTTTAAAGATTCTTGGCTAAATATCCTCCTCTGCTATTACCATTGAGCTTGATGAGCTTGGATTTAGCGGGGTGGTTACTGCCAGGGGAGTAGTTCAGCTGTGTCAAATTACATAAAATAAAACCTGTTTTAGAAATAGTAAGGAATGCGATTGCTCAACAATAAGCTTGCTTAAGCCTGAACAGACGGAAGAAAAGTAGAGCAGACTGCTAAACAGATGATAATAAGCAACAGTTAGACTCAAAGATGGTGGCCTGATCTGAAGAGAATTAAAGAACCATTTGCATCAGATGTTGGAACAGTTAAGCCACGCTTAAAGTCAGTGAATGTCATTGGAAGCTGCTTTAAATAATGTGATGCAACACAGATTATTTTATGTATTTGCAAAGCCAGATTGGATAAGGAGTAAGAATTTCAGAGGGAACAAACTGACCGGAGATGTCAGTTTGTTTATAGTTTGTTTACTACCTTTATAGATGGCACTAATATAGATGAACTAGTACATTATGGAGAAGTGAGCTAATGGGCTCAGGAAGAGAAATATGAATATTAAACTGACTTCTCAGATTTCATCAGAAGTTTTTAGTTTATATGTGTGCATCTTAATGTCTACACTAAAGCAGAACACACCTCTCATCCCTGCCATCTCATGCTTAATGAGGAAGATAATGTGTGTGTGTGTATGTGTATTTGTGACTGTTTATGTGCATATATCTTGTCTCCATATCTAGCTGCGGATAGATAGATGCCAAAACTGACCTCCTTTAATCACTATAGATATTTTGTTTAAATATCTTGAATTAACAAACTTATATAAGCTCTCAAAGTTATAGTTTATTTTTAATCCTTTTCATTTCAAAATAATTTTAGTCTTATAGAAGAGTCGAACATGTAGAATGGAATGTTTCTGTATATCATTCACTAGCTTCCTTTAAAGTCAATTTCTTATATACTCTATATTACATTTATCAACTAAGCAATGAATGTTGGTATAATACCATTATACCAAAATCAGATTGATTATATTCTTTGTAGCCGAAGACAGAGAAGCTCTGTACAGTCAGCAAAAACAAGACTGTGGCTCAGATCATGAACTCCTTATTGGAAAATCCAGACAAATTGAAGAAAGTACAGAAAACCACTAAACCATTCAGGTATGACCTAAATCAAATCCCTTACAATTATACAGTGGAAATAACAAATAGATTCAAGGGATTAGATCTGATAGAGTACCTGAAGAACTATGCATGAAGGTTTGTAACATTGTATAAGATGCAGTGATCAAGACCATCCCCAAGAAAAAGAAATGCAAAAAAGGCAAAATGGTTGTCTGAGGAGGCCTTACAAATAGCTGAGAAAAGAAGAGAAGCTAAAAGCAAAGGAGAAAAGGGAAGATATACCCATCTGAATGCAGAGTTCCAAAGAATAGCAAGGAGAGATAAAAAAGCCTTCCTCATTGATCAGTGCAAAGAAATAGAGGAAAACAATAGAATGGGAAACTACAGATCTCTTCAAGAAAATTAGAGATATCAAGGGAACATTTCATGCAAAGATAGGCACAATAAAGGACAGAAACGGTATGGACTTAACAAAAGCAAAAGATGTTAGGAAGAGGTGGTAAGAATACACAGAAAGTGAAAATTGCTCAGTCCTGTCCAAGTCTTTGCCACCCCATGGACTATATAGTCCATGGAATTTTCCAGGCCAGAATACTGGGGTAGGTAGACGTTTCCTTCTCTAAGGGATCTTCCCAACCCAGGGATCGAACCCAGGTTTCCCACATAGTACACAGTTTCTTTACCAGATAAGCCACCAAGGAAGCCTAGAATACACAGAAGAACTATACAAAAGAGACTTGACCCAGATAACTATGATCATGTGATCACTCACCTTGAGCCAGACATCCTGGAATGCGAAGTCAAGTGGGCCTTAGGAAGCATCACTATGAGCAAAGCTAGTGGAGATGATGGAATTCCAGCTGAACGATTTCAAATACTAAAAGATGATGCTGTGAAAGTGCTATCCTCAATATGCCAGCAAATTTGGAAAACTCAGCAGTGGCCACAGGACTGGAAAAGGTCAGTTTTCATTCCAATCCCAAAAAAAGGCAATGCCAAAGAATGCTCAAACTACCGCACAGTTTTACTCATCATATGCTAGCAAAGTAATGCCCCAAATTCTCCAAGCCAGGCTTCAACTGTACATGAACCGAGAACTTTCAGATGTTCAAGCTAGATTTAGAAAAGGCAGAGGAACCAGAGATCAAATTGCCAACATCTGTTGGATCATAGAAAAAGCAAGAGAGTTCCAGAAAAACATCTACTTCTGCTTTATTGACTATGTCAAA
This sequence comes from Bos indicus, assembly GCF_029378745.1. Classification (NCBI taxonomy): domain Eukaryota; kingdom Metazoa; phylum Chordata; class Mammalia; order Artiodactyla; family Bovidae; genus Bos; species Bos indicus. The sequence goes on along the minus strand of NC_091763.1, from coordinate 55,404,105 downwards.
GCCTTTGACTGTGTGGATCACAATAAACTGAAAATTCTTAAAGAGATGGGAATAACAGACCTGAGATCTCTGGTCTTACCTACCTCCTGAGATCTCTGTATGCAGTCAAGAAGCAACAGTTAGAACCGGACATGGAACAAAGGACTGGTTTGAAATTGGGAAAGGAATACGTCAAAGCTGTATATTGTCATCCTGCTTATTTAACTTATGTGCAGAGTACATCATGCAAAATGCCTGGTTGGATGAAGAACAAGCTGGAATCAAGATTGCTGGGAGAAATATCAATAAGCTCAGATATGCAGATTATACTACCCTTATGGCAGAGAGTGAAAAGGAACTAGAGAGCCTCTTGATGAAAGTGAAAGAGGAGAGTGAAAAAGCTGGCTTTAAAATCAACATTTAAAAAACTAAGATCGTGGCATCTGGTCCCATCACTTCATGGCAAATAGTAGGGGAAACAATGGAAACAGTGACAGACTTTATTTTCTTGGGCTCCAAAGTTACTGCAGATGGTGACTGCAGCCATGAAATTAAGAGACACTTGCTCCTTGGAAGAAAAGCTATGACCAACCTAGACAGCATATTAAAGAGCATTACTTTGCCAACAAAGGTCTGTCTAATGAAAGCTATGGTTTTTCCAGTACTCATGTATGGATGTGAAAGTTGGACCATAAAGAAAGAAGAATGTTGAAGAATGGATGCTTTTGAACTGTGGTGTTGGAGAAGACTCTTGAGATCCCTTAGACTGTAAGGAGATCCAACCAATTAATCCTAAAAGAAATCAGTCGTTAATATTCATTGGAAGGACTGATGCTGAAGCTGAGGCTCTGGCCATTGATGTGAAGAACTGTCTCATTGGAAAAGATGCTGATGCTGGGAAAGATTGAAGGCAGGAGGAGAAGCGGACAACAGAGGATGAGATGATTGGAAGGCATCACCAATGATGATGGCATCATGTCCATAGGGACATGAATTTGAGCAAGCTCTGGGAGTTGGTGACAGACAGGGAAGCCTGTCATGCAGCAGTCCATGGGGTTGCAAAGAGTTGGACACAACTGAGCAACTGAGCTGAACTGACAATACTATTAACTAGACTAGTCTTCATTCAAATTTCCATTGTTGTTCTAACATTTTTGGGGGAGATACCCAAAATACCACATTACATTTAGGCATTGTGTCTCCTTATTCTCTTCTGACCTGTGGTTATTTCTTGGTCTTTCCCTTATCATTCATGGTTTTGATAGCTTTGAAGAGTACTGGTCAAGTATTTTGACCCTCAGTTTTGGTTTGCCTGATGTTTTCTCATGGATAGATTGTAGAGTTTGGAGAATACCACAGAGGTGATGTGCTCTTGTCACACCATACTGGGGATGTGTGCTGTCAAAGTGACTTATTAGTTTGTTAAGTGGATATATGCCAGGTTTCTCCACTTGAAATTACTATTGAAAGTGAAAGTCATTAAGTCATGTCTGACTCTTTGGGACACCATGAACTGTAGCCTGCCAGGCTTCTCTGTCCATGAAATTCTCCACGCCAGAATACTAGAGTGGGTAACCATTTTCTTCTCCAGGGGATCCAACCAACCTAGGGATCAATCCCAGGTCTCTTACATTGCAGGTGAATTCTTTACTGTCTGAGCCATCAGGGAAGCCCAAGAGTACTGGAGTGGGTAGCCTATACCTTCTCCAGTGGATATTCCCAACCCAGGAACTGAACCTGGGTTTCCTGCATTGCAGGTGAATTCTCTACCAGATGAGCTACCAGGGAAGCCTGAAATTACTATTACATCTACTTTAAAATCTCTGTATCTTTTATGAAAGTGTTGCATGTAAGATACAATAGTTGTTATTGTTTAGCTGCTAAGTCATGTCTGACTCTTTTGCAACCTCAGGTACTGTAACCCACTAGGCTTCTTTGTCCACAGGATTATCCCAGGCAAGTGTACTGGAGTGGGTTGCCATTTTCTCCTCCAGGGGTTCTTCGCAACCCAAAGATCTAACCCCAGTCTCCTGCATTGGCAGGCGGATTCTTTACCACTGAGCCACCAGGTAAGCCTGGTGAAAGTAGTCATTGCATGCATGTGTGCTAAGTTGTTTCAATCATGTCAGACTCTTTGCAACCCTATGTACTGTGGGTCCCAATGCTTCTCTGTCCATGGGATTCTCCAGGCAAGAATACTGGAGTGCCTTGTTATGCCCTCCTCCAGTGATTCTTCCTGACCCAGGGATTGAACCTGCATCTCCTGTGGCTGCAGGCAGATTATTTACCACTGAACCACCAGGGAAGGCCCAGGTAGTATTGAGCTAACTTTAACTGTTAGTCATGTTAGGTGAATAGGAAGAGATTAGTTTCAGTGACATTCACAAAAGCACAAAGTGTGGAGAATATATCCTTTGCATTTTGAACATACAAACAGTAGAATATGCATAATCCCTAGATTAGCATTTTGAAGTTGTTTCATAGAAATAATAATTTCGACACATTCAATATTGCCTACTTATTTACAACAATATTCAGTTCACTTCAGTCACTCAGTCGTGTCCAACTCTTTGCGACCCCATGAATCGCAGCACGCCAGGCCTCCCTGTCCATCACCAACTCCTGGAGTTCACCCAAACTCATGCCCATCGAGTCAGTGACGCCATCCAGCCATCTCATGCTTTGTTGTCCCCTTCTCCTCCTGCCCAGAATCCCTCCCAGCATCAGAGTTTTTCTAATGAGTCAACTCTTCATACGAGGTGGCCAAAGTATTGGAGTTTCAGCTTTAGCATCAGTCCTTCAAAAGAACATGCGGAACTGATCTCCTTTAGAATGGACTGGTTGGATCTCCCTGCAGTCCAAGGGACTCCCAAGAGTCTTTTCCAACACCACAGTTCAAAAGCATCAATTCTTAGGCACTCAGGTTTCTTCACAGTCCAACACTCACATCCATACATGACCACTGGAAAAACCATAGCTTTGACTAGATGGACCTTTGTTGGCAAAGTAATGTCTCTGCTTTTCAATATGCTATTTAGGTTGGTCATAACGTTCCTTCCAAGGAGTAAGCGTCTTTTATTTTCATGGCTGCAGTCACCATCTGCAGTGATTTTGGAGCCCCCCAAAATAAACTCTGACACTATTTCTACTGTTTCTCCATCTATTTCCCATGAAGTGATGGGACCAGATGCCATGATCATCGTTCTCTGAATGTTGAGCTCTAAGCCAACTTTTTCACTCTCCTCTTTCACTTTCATCAAGAGGCCTTTTAGTTCTTCTTCACTTTCTGCCATAAGGGTGGTGTCATGTGAACATCTGAGGTTATTGATATTTCTCTCAGCAATCTTGATTTCAGCTTGTGCTTCTTCCAGCCCAGCGTTTCTCATGATGTACTCTGCATAGAAGTTAAATAAGCAGAGTGACAGTATACAGCCTTGATGTACTCCTTTCCCAGTTCTGAACCATTCCATTGTTCCATGTCCAGTTCTAACTGTTGCTTCCTGACCTGCATACAGGTTGCTCAAGAGGAAGGTCAGGTGGTCTGGTATTCCCATCTCTTTCAGAATTTTCCACGGTTTATTGTGATCCACACAGTCAAAGGTTTTGGCATAGTCAATAAACAGGAATAGATGTTTTTCTGGAACTCTCTTCTTTTTTCCATGATCCAACATATTAGGAAATAGAAAATGAGTCCTTTATCATTCTTAACCTTTTAAACTTTGGCTCTATTTTTTCTGTTTTTAAACACAGCTGTTTAATCAGTTCATTTTGTCATAGGTAAAATGCTGTCCAAAAAACTGATAACATTAGTCTTTTAATTTATCACTTGTTTTGGTGTATATACACAGGCTCTTATTACAGTTTCTTGAGACTACAAAGAAAAAAGCAAAAATATTGTAAACATGCAAAGGCATACCAGTCAGACTGCCAAGATAAAAATAGAACTGAAGGGAAAATGTATAAACACTTCTGTAATTCTAACATTTAGTTATTAATCAGCACAGAGAAATCCCTTGCATTCCTATACACTAACAATGAGAAAACAGAAAGAGAAATTAAAGAAAAAATTCCATTTACCATTGCAATGAAAAGAACAAAATACTTAGGAATAAATCTACATAAAGAAACAGAAGACCTATATATCAGATCAGAGATCAGTCGCTCAGTCGTGTCCGACTGCATGCGACTCCATGAATCGCAGCACGCCAGGCCTCCCTGTCCATCACCAACTGCTGGAGTTCACTCAGACTCACGTCCATTGAGTCAGTGATGCCATCCAGCCATCTCATCCTCTGTAGTCCCCTTCTCCTCCTGCCCCCAATCCCTCCCAGCATCAGGGTCTTTTCCAATGAGTCAACTCTTCGCATGAGGTGGCCAAAGTACTGGAGTTTCAGCTTTAGCATCATTCCTTTCAAAGAAATCCCAGGGCTGATGTCCTTCAGAATGGACTGGTTGGATCTCCTTGCAGTCCAAGAGACTCTTAAGAGTCTTCTCCAACACCACAGTTCAAAAGCATCAATTCTTCGGCGCTCAGCCTTCTTCACAGTCCAACTCTCCCATCCATACATGACCACAGGAAAAACCACAGCCTTGACTAGACGAACCTTTGTTGGCAAAGTAATGTCTCTGCTTTTGAATATGCTATCTAGGTTGGTCATAACTTTCCTTCCAAGGAGTAAGCGTCTTTTAATTTCATGGCTGCAGTCACCATCTGCAGTGATTTTGGAGCCCAGAAAAATAAAGTCTGACACTGTTTCCACTGTTTCCCCATCTATTTCCCATGAAGTGGTGGGAAACTATATAGAAAACTATAAAACACTGATGAAAGAAATCAAAGATGACACAAATAGATGGAGAAATATACCGTGTTTGTGGATCAGAAGAATCAATATAGTGAAAATGAGTATACAACCCAAAGCAATCTATAGATTCAATGCAATCCCTATCAAGCTACCAACGGTATTTTTCAGAGAACTAGAACAAATAATTTCACAATTTGTGTGGAGATACAAAAAACCTCGAATAGCCAAAACAATCTTGAGAAAGAAGAATGGAATTGGAGGAATCAACCTGCCTGACTTCAGACTGTACTACAGAGCAACAGTCATCAAGACAGTATGTTACTGGCGCAAAGACAGAAATGTAGGTCAATGGAACAAAATAGAAAGCCCAGAGATAAGCCCATGCACCTATGGACACCTTATCTTTGACAAAGGAGGCAAGAATATACAATGGAGAAAAGACAATCTCTTTACCAAGTGGTGCTGGGAAAACTGGTCAACCACTTGTAAAAGAATGAAACTAGAACACTTTCTAATACCATACACAAAAATAAACTCAAAATGGATTAAAGATCTAAATGTAAGGCCAGAAACTATAAAACTCCTAGAGGAAAACATAGGCAAAACATTCTCTGACATACATCACAGCAGGATCCTCTATGACCCACCTCCCAGAGTAATGGAAATAAAAGCAAAATAAATAAGTGGGACCTAATTAAACTTAAAAGCTTTTGCACAATGAAGGATACTCTAAGCAAGGTGAAAAGACAGCCTTCAGAATGGGAGAAAATAATAGCAAAAAAAGCAACTGACAAAGAATTAATCTCAAAAATATTCAAGCAGCCCATGCAGCTCAATTCCAGAAAAATAAATGACCCAGTCAAAAAATGGGCCAAAGAACTAAATAGACATTTCTCCAAAGAAGACATACACATGTGTAACAAACACATGAAAAGATGCTCAACATCTCTCATTATCAGAGAAATGCAAATCAAACCACAATGAGGTACCATTTCATGTCAGTCAGAATGGCTGCTATCCAAAAGTCTAAAAACAATAAATGCTGGAGAGGGTGTGGTGAAAAGGCAACCTTCTTACACTATTGGTGGGAATGCAAACTAGGCCAGCTACTATGGAGAACAGTGTGGAGATTGCTTAAAAAACTGGAAATAGAACTGTCATATGACCCAGCAATCCCACTGCTGGGCATACACACTGAGGAAACCAGAATTGAAAGAGACACGTGTACCCCAGTGTTCATCACGGTACTGTTTACAATAGCTAGGACATGGAAGCAATGTAGATCCCCATTGGCAGACGAATGGACAAGAAAGCTGTGGTACATATACACAATGGAATATTACTCAGCTATTAAAAAGAATGCATTTGAATCATTTTTACTGAGGTGGATGAAACTGGAGCCTATTATACAGAGTGAAGTAAGTCAGAAAGAAAAACACCAATACAGTATAATAATGCATATATATGGAATTTAGAAAGATGGTAATGATGACCCTATATGCGAGACAGCAAAAGAGACACAGCGATAAAGAACAGACTTTTGGACTCTGGGAGAAGGTGAGGGTGGGATTATTTGAGAGAATAGCATTGAAACATGTATATTACCATATGTGAAGTAGATAGCCAGTCCAGATTTGATGCATGAGACAGGGCGCTCATGGCCGGTGCACTGGTATAACCCTGAGGGATGGGATGGGGAGGGAGGTTGGAGGGGGTTTCAGCATGGGGACATATGTACCCCAATGGCTCATTCATGTAAATGTATGGCAAAACCACTACAATATTTTAAGGTAATTAGCCTCCAATTAAAATAAATAAATCATTTAAAAAATAAAAACACTTTTGGTGTGTTTGACATTAAAGAAGAAATATAGATATATTACAGTGACACAGAGATAACTTTCTTTATAACTTCTACTGTTTAAACAGTTTCACAGTGATGCCAGGGTAATGTGAAGCATTTTGAAAGCTTTGATTTTAGGCTACTTCCTTTTCCCACCACTTTTTTCTAAGCTTACAATGCTAAAGATAATCAAGGCTTAATCTCTGGGCTCATTTGAGGGGGACTTGTTGACAGTTAAGCAACATTAGGAAGATAAACTTTCCTCAAAGTAGATCAAAGGAAACATATGACTGGGGAAAAATGAAAAAGAATAAAAGAAAGTAATTTAAAAACTATGAGAAAAGTGTGCATCAGCAAATTACCTTTTCATGTGTCCAAAGATCTCACCTAGCTTTAAAGCCTACCAGTCAGCAACTGACAGTTGAGGATGCACTTTATTCTTGAGAAGGGCAGCATGCCAAATGCTCACTGTTCTCAGAAGGTAGTCCCACTGTGAGAGGCAAAAGAGTGAGGGCAATGAGCCCCTCTAGCTTATTATCTATGTTCCCAGCAATAGTGTAAGTCAGATGCCATCTTATGTTTCTGGAGTAATTTTAAGGGGATAAAAATATTCTGTACAGATATTTTATTTTATTTATTCTCTTACCATCACCTACTTTCTTAATAGATACTGATACTAATGAGAAAATTACAAAAATAGTCATTAGTTATTAGTCACTAGCAGATGGTTTTAAGCACACAGATTTCTTATTGGAAGGCTCTCTTTAAACTGTGCAGCTGTTAACCATGAACTGAAACTAAAGTTGTTTTTGAAGATCCTCTGTTACTCAGGTTTAGAGTGTTAATCCTGACTTAGTACCCATTCCTCCTGATCAAGTTTATTTTTGGACCTATCTCTACCTTTTGTAGGAAAAATTTAAAAGCCAGTACTCTTTAGCATAGACAATCAGAAAGAAAGACAAAAATGAGAAGGGAGGAAGAGAGGGGAAGCATTAAAAATATCATCTTTCTTTCCAAGAACTGGAAATTTAGGGTCTTAGAACAAGTGAACGACTTGATCTCCAGCTTTTATTTCTGCCCTATCCTGTGTTTACCCGTTGACAAATCTATGGCAGGTAGGCTCACAGCTTGAGTCTTTGTTTTACTAATTTAAGGTCTGCATATTTTCAGAGTTCCACGGAGAGGAAGGATGTCTAGGGACCTCTGAAAGGTATAGGCCTTACCTTACCTAAATAAAGAGAAAGATAAGCAGTGAGCCAGTTGGAGGTGGGAGTAGCATCTATGCTTGGATTCCAGCCTAACACACTATATGTCTTACAGAGAGGAGATTATATTTGAGAATTTAAAAAGAAGAGATACTTTACTAAAATCACAGCAAGATAGATAAAGTATAAGGCAATAAACCTTACTTGCTTATGTCACAAATGTTTACTTCAACATGAGAGAAGGGGTACTGTTTGAGCACACGATAGATGTCTGAACAGGAAGCCATGCTCATCTACATTTGGAATCAAGGGACAGTAGAACAGCAGGGAGCCCAGGCACAAATCATGATACCTTTGGCTTTGGCTTCAGAATCTTCAGTAGCAGACATTGCTCCATGAAGTAGGGCCTGAGGAAAAGGGATGAGAATTCCTGTCTGGTTGCTCTTGAGAACAGAGTGAGAGGTGGCTTCTAGAATTACTTAGAAGGGATTTGAGAAGCCTACTTTTTTTTCTTAATTAGGCAAAGAGGAGCAGGACTAGAGAAATATTATTTTTGCCAGTGTTATTCTGGGTCTGTTTTATATTTCATGGCCTGGACACACAAAGAGCATAAGACATTTAACTGATGTGCAGTTTTAAATATTTGCATTCATAAACAATGCAAATTTTATTTTACCTCTTTGGAGTCAGAGATTTAAATTCAATTCACAAAGATATATAACACAGTACCTGAATCTAGGCTTTATGCATTTAGAGAAAAAAATATTAACAGTAGTATTCTGGAAGGGACCTGCAAGTTTCATGATTATGAGTATAAATTTATTGACCCAGATTTCCTTCATTCTCACAAATGAGCATGAGTTTCTGGTAAAACTTTGGTTTTAGCTGTTCTGGCAAGAAGGAAAGAAAAGGAGGGAGGGAGAGAAAGGAAGGAGGACCAAGTTAGTTGTTTACTTAGTTGTTTGTTTGAGGTGCTCAATTAGTTTTGGACCACCTCAAATATTTTCAACAGACGTGACAGGTTAAGTCAAAGGAGTAAAACCACTTTGTTGGTCCTAATGGTCCCAGATGGACTTAATATCCCTCATGTGAATGGTAGAGTTTGCATATATATAATGTATATATAATATATATATATATAGGAGCGGGGAATTTCCATATATATATACTGCTGCTACTGCTGCTAAATCGCTTCAGTCGTGTCCGACTCTGTGCGACCCCAGAGACCGCAGCCCACCAGGCTCCGCCTTCCCTGGGATTCTCCAGGCAAGAACACTGGCGTGGGTTGCCATTTCCTTCTCCAATGCATGAAAGTGAGAAGCGAAAGTGAAGTCGCTCAGTCGTGTCCGACTCTTAGCGACCCCATGGACTGCAGCCTACCAGGCTCCTCTGTCCATGGGATTTTCCAGGCAAGAGTACTGGAGTGGGGTGCCATTGCCTTCTCCTATATATATATATATATATATATATATATATATATATATAGGAGCAGGGAATGGTTAGGAAAGTATGCGTAGAGACTGGTATGCGAGAATGAAAATTCTAAACCCTCAAACCATCAACTAGTTCTTAGGTGCTACTGAAGAATGGAAAGAATGGGACCCTTACTTTCAGGATCTGAAGACATTTAGTGTCAAGTTTTGGACTGAATAGGCAGTGATGAGCTAAATTGATGTACATAATAAATGGAGGGGATCTGAAAGGAGAAAAAGCCTTCTAGAAGAGAGAAGGCTGGTCAGTGCCTAGTCTGTATTAAAATGTTCAAATTTGGTAAAACTTAAAGTCCTGGTCCTCCAAACCTTTAGTACGCAACATGATAACCTTGAGTGAGTGGGTTGGGAAAAATTGGAGAAAGGGATAAATTCCAGATCTGGGCTTTCACAGAGCAGAAGGAAGAGAATGACTACAAGATAGAAGTCTTTGAATCCACTGGAAACTGAAAAAATTCAAAGCCAAAAGTGGCCAGGAAATTTTAGGTCCTAGAAATTATCAGGAGCAGAGGAAAGACATTAAAATTAACATTGAATTTTACTTAGACCTCAAAGGCAGGATGACCTCAGCTGCTTTTTTGGTCTTTCAAGCAGCACATCATTGGCAGTAGTGGAACCAACTAGGCAGCCAACAGCCTAAAGAGATGGTAGTCATTTGGCCCTGCTGCTAATAATTTAACTGCATAGAGATGATAACAGGAATTTAGCAGGGATCACAGTTTAAGTCATTTCCCTATTTTATGTCACTCAGAATATTTTTCTAAAAGTGTTTCAGTCCCTGAGAAGAGAAAGAGCAGTAATAATGTGCACCCTATGACTTCTGAGAGAAATCTAGTATCTCATATGACATTTACTTTTTCCTTGCCTGTAAAGAGGAATGAGATACCTTGGTGATGAAGATAAATGAGATCAACTACCGTGTATCATTTATATCTCAAGTTGCATTTTTTTTTAAACAAGCCACATGGACCTGTTAAAATTGGAATTTAAACAAAACTGCAGGGAAATAATTATCTTAAGGTGAATTGCTTAAGAGGGAAATTGCAGTTTGACACTGGGGGCTGGGTAGTTTATGAGTGTAGAATCATAGAAATAGTCTGCTCTGAACAAAAGTAGCATTTAGCTGCAGGTTCTATTATGTATTTGATATTACTGATCCTAGCAAAGTGAGGAATAAAAATTGAGCATTTATACACACCAAGCTGAAGAAAGAGGCCTTTAAATTACCTTTCAGACTGTGAGTTTAATTGAATTTCTCACATTTATTTCAGTATAATGACAGCAGGTTTGTTGTGTGGATGTCACCATTCTTTGAAAGCTGCTTTATTCTTCCCAATAGCACAGAACCTGCATTCTTCATTTTTAGAGAGCATTCCCAGCAATAAGTAATGCTTGCTTATAAATTGGAGTGCACCAGAGTCCTATTTAAAGGCCAGCCTCACTGACAGCCTTGCAGGATAGAAGGGGAGAATATATGTTTTATGCTCATACAGCTTCTTGAGGAAATGGAGTATATATAGTCAAGTTATGATTACAGTTATGGTTAGGTTCATTTATTTGTCAAGTGCCAAGGAATACACTTGAAAAAGCAAAAAAAAAAAAAAAAAAAAAAAGAAGAAGAAGATCAAGACAATATGCTTGTTTCATAGATGATGTTACTATAGAATAAAAGTTTGTATGAATCCCCAAGACAGATACATGCCATTATTTTTTATCAGTTGAGTATTATGTGAAGTTGTTTTATATTTTTTGGCACATAAAGCTTTTCCCCATTGAAATAGTTGATTGTCTTTATCAGTTCAATGTAAAATATAGTGGATGTTTGCTCTTCAGAGAGGATGATCCTTATAAAAACTCCCCAAATTAAAAATATATATATTGTTTATATACTCCTGGATTTCCTAAAAGTCATATTTCCATTATGCTACACATGCCTGCTATGCAAGTTGACTTTTCACATGTTGCTAAGACTTTCTCTCTCATTTAATGAGCTATCTCTGTCCTAGCTGGAATAGTCATGCTAATTCTATCTGAATTTATTTAAACAAATACTTATATAGTACTACTGTAAACGCTTTATAAATATTAACTAACTTCAATCCTCATTATAACACTTTGAGAGATCATTATTTTCACTTTAGAGATGAGAAAAATAAGCAGGTACTGCTGAGAATTTGCCAGAAATCAGTTTGATTAAAACTCAAGAAGTCTGGTTCCAAGGTCTATATGTTTAATAATTATGCTATGCCCAGGAGTTTATAGCACATACACATTTCTTCTTATCAATGATATGCTATTCTTTAAAAATTCTTTCCTGCAAAGATCTATCTGTTTCTTTGACTTTTTATTTACTTCTATCACCAATTTTAAAAACTAACTTTGATGTGGTAGTGGGGGATGGTGCATAAGTATTATTCCACATGTATAATTATGGTCATGTTTTCATTGCTCAGCTGCTGCCCAGGTGCCTTGATGGACTGCAAGACTCGCTCTGATATTCTGCCCTTTCAATACATGTAATCAAATTGTTTCTCATCAAAATTACAGATTACTGCATGCAAGGGACCCAGGTCAGTCTACAGTAGTCAAACCTATGAATGTTAAACCCATAAGTGCCAAGATTTTATTACAGTCAGTGCTTAGGGCGAGTGAAGTGTTTCATTTTCTTAAATGCTTTCTGGCCATACCCACCCCAAATGCAAACATATACTATTTTTCTTTGCATAATTCTACTACAGAAAAATATTTCAGGATGACTTTATTCCTTGGAAGATAGTACTCTGAAATCTCTTATGGGTAGATGTGAAGTATTTAATACATATTTCCAAGTAAATTTAGCCATTTATTTCTCTATCCCCTGTCTCTTCCCCCCTCACATTGCCTTGTTTGTTTTTGTTTATACACTGTATTTCTATTTATCTTAACTCAGGCCAAGAATTCATGTTATCTAACTCAATATATAACCTGATGAATTTTCCCAATTAAAAGCTAATTATTTTCACATCTAGGATTTAGATTAGAAAGTCAGGAAGCAAACTTTTAAAATATACAGTTTTTAAGTGATATTCCTGTGGACTTTTGATTTACATTGAGCAAAAGTTAACAAAAGGGGAAGTGGTCTGTTATATGTGGTCAATGATCAATTGCTTTTTAAAATTTCCTTGCCAACTTTTCCATTCTCAATTTCTGTTTATTTCTCACAAAGATATTTTTGTACCAGGAGACATATGTCTTTAAGAGTATTTATGGAAAGGGTTACCTTACTTTATATTTGTACTATAGTTAGATTGTTCTTGGCTTTGCTGCATTGGACACTGTTTACCCACTGCTTCTGCAAATAGCTTCAGTGAATTCCTGTACTTTAATCTTTTCCTTTTTTAAACTCTCTTAAAAGGCAGTGAGCAGAATGAGAGTTATAAATTACCCTCCAGCAAGTCAGTAGTTCTCTAGCATGTGACTCATTCAGGAACTTATTTAAAATGCAGGTTACTGGGTTCCAGCCTTGGAAAATCTGGTTCAAGTTGTTTCATTCTGGTTGTTTAGTCTTTGATAACCAGTGATTCTAATGCTTTTGCTCTGTGGAGGACACTTGGCAAAATGTGTTTCACAGTGTCCAGTGCTAAGTCTCCTTCCCTTTATTTCCTAAAGAGGTTCCAATGTATGATATGACGGGTGACATCTACACTAAATGCCATGGGAGTAAGAAAAGAACAAATTGGTTTAATTTGAAATTATCTTCTGCCAATAGTCAAGAAATGACTATATCCAAAGTGCTACAGCCACTTTGGAAAACACTATGGGGTTTCTTCAAAAAATAAAAATAGAACTACTATGTGATCCAGAAATTCCACTTCTGAGTATATATACATTAAAAAAAAAAAAAACAAAACTGAAGCATGGGTTTGAAAAGATACATGGATCCCAAAGTTCATAGCAGCATTATTTACAATTGCAAAGATATGGAAGGAACTTAAGTGTCCATCAATAGATGGACAAAGAAGATGTGGTATACCTCCACCACATATAATGGACTATCACTCAGCCATAAAAAAGAATGAGATCATGCCATTTGTAACAACATGGATAGACCTAGAGATTATCAAACTAAGTGAAGTAAGCCAGAGAAAGACAAATACAAGATGATATTGCTTATATGTAGAATCTAAATTAAAAAAAAGCATAAATATGAACTTATTTACAAAACAGAAATAGATTCACAGACATAGAAAACAAATTTATGGTTACCAAAGGGAAGGGTGGAGAGGAATAAATTAGGAGTTTGAGGTTAAAATATATACACTATTATATATAAAATAGACAACCAACAAGGACCTACAGTATAACACAGGAAACTATACTGAATTTCTTATAATAACCTATAATGAAAGAGAATGTAAAAAAGAATATATATATATTTATATATGTATAACTAGATCGCTTTACTGTATAACTGAAACTAATATTGTAAATAAACTATGTTTCAATAATAAAAAGAATAATGAAATTTTTCCATTTGCAGCCACATGGATGTACTTGGAGGGTCTTATGCTAAGTTTAATAAACCAGACAAAAAATGACAAATACTAGATAATATCACTTACATGTGGATTCTAAAAAATAGAGCAAATGAGTGACTATAACAAAAAAGAAGCAGACTCACAGATATAGAGAATAGAATTAGTGGTTCCCAGGGTGGAGTGGGCAATATAGGAGGGTGGAAGTAGAAGGAACAAACTATTGGATGTAAGATAGGCTACAAGAATGTATTGTACAACATGGAGAATTTAGTCAGTCTCTTCTAATAACTATAAATGGAAAGTAACCTTTAAAATTGCATAAAAATTTTTGAAAAAGAAAAGACTATATCTGTAGGCTTTTATCTTCCCCTGATCTCTGAATATAAGGGGACAGGGTAGAGTTTATGTAGCAGTGAAAGGATCTCTTTCTTTTGGAGTATTAGTATTAATATTGGAGGAGGAAATGGCAACCCACTCCAGTATTCTTGCCTGGAGAATCCCAGGGGCAGAGGAGCCTGGTGGGCTACAATCCATAGGGTGTCACAGAATCAGACAAAACTGAAGTGACTTAGCATGCACGCATGCAAGAAAAAGATAACATTAAGTAAATATGTGTTGGTTATCAAGTATTTATTGAAAACACAACATATCCTATCTGCAGATCACTGCCTGAAATAAAGACACATTTGGGACCATTTTGATCCCTACCTTCCCGAATTACATGGCAACACATCTAAGCACAACCCCAGAGAAATGAAGACAAGGCCCAAATCTCCAAATGAAGGTTTCATAGGAATTTAGTTCAACCTGCTGATAGCATTCATAATACATAGTAGTTAATGTGACAGCAGTGACCCATGCTAACAAATGGCAAGTGTAAAGGGAGGATTAGGAAAGGACAAAGTTGCTTTGTCACAGGCTTGTTCAGTTATTCAATCTGGAGTCTCAATACTGATTTAGCTTTTCTGCCTCAGTTCCTCTGCTTACTTTTTGTGTGTGCATGCCCAGTCATGTCTGACTCTTTGTGAACCCATGGACTGTAGTGCATCATGCTCCTCTGTCCATGGGATTATCCAGGCAAGAATCCTGGAGTAGGTTGCCAATCCCTCCTCCAGGAGATCTTCCCTACTCAGGGATCGAACCCAAGTTTCCTGCATTGGCAGGTGGATTCTTTACCACCGAACCACCTGGGAAGCCCTCTGTATTTCCTTTACAGTTAACTATTTTCCTAGAGTCCTTACTGGATTAGGAGTCAAAAATAATGAAGTAAAATGTTGGTTTTAAAAACATGATGCATAAGTGCAATTTTGACTTGATCACCTCAGTCATCATAAAATATTTATAAAACAATTTCGTAATTTATTAATTGCTTTAAAAAATCCATGCCCTTCACCAAGAAACCTTTGTGTGATAAAAAATACATTAAAATATTTTAATATTTTAGCAACAACAAACTGCATTACAAAAACAAAGACTAAACACCTGTTAGGACTGTAAGCCCAGGCATGTCTAATTGGATAGGTATTCCTGGAACTCATTACTTGGTGCTCTGCTGATTGCTGCTCAGAATGCCAGGTCTCAATTTAAATCAGTTGGTTAGAAAATCCTATTGTAGGGTTTCAAAACACTTGGCCACTTCTGGATCTTCTGTAATTATTAGACTTTCATAATTAACTGAATATTTTTAAAAAAAAAGCATATACTGTGGGTCATGAATAAAGCTAGGAATTTGTGAGTGGATCAAAGCAAATCCATCAATATTATTGGAACTGCAACTCAAAGTGCGAGTCCTGACAATCATAGGCCAGTAATGTCATCCTGTATATGAGGATGATACAGCACCAAGAGCCCTCCCTCACATAGATGGGTATTCTACGTGAATCAAAAGATGATTCATCCATCTTTTGTCACTAGCCAGTTCAGTGACCTTGGATGACTCACTCAACTTCCCTATATGAGGGCCCATTTGGTAGTTATATGTAAGTACTTTCAAAAGTTCTATAAAAATGTTCCCATTGCCTATGGAAAAAATGTCAGTTTATTATGGCCTACATACTTAGAAGTTTGCTAGGAATTCTGGACCAGGAGAAGACATGGAAAGTATAGGAAAAATAACAAGGAAGCTGTAAAACAATAAAACTCAGTAAAATCATAATTGTAGAGACCCAGAGACCTTGTGAAATTCTCCTTTAAGTTAAGACACAAAGTCTTTAATTGAAGAAATAACACATGTCTTCATGGTGTCCACTATATGCTTGATATTTAGCAAAAGCTAGAGTTCAACTCTTGAGATGGCTAATTAGTTTTCTGTTTTACCTAGTACGTTGCACTGCAGAGATGACCTCCTAGAAGTGTAATTTAGGGGTTAACAAGACTAACATAAAATTTTTTAGCTCCTGCTCATTCTTGCTGGTGTTTCATAATCTACGGTAGAACTTTAGTGTTCTATTTTAAGACTTTAATCTCTGGCAAAATTCAAATCCTCTCAAGATTTAGCATGCATGAGTTTCTGATGCTTCCTGAGAAGTCTCTAAAGTAGGAAGAAAGATAGAAGCTCTTTCTTGAGAGTGTCTAATATAGAAGAAAGTGACCAGTGATCAGAATGGGGGAGTGGTGTGAAATCACTGAGAATTCCAAACTGGGGAGAAAAAATACAAAGTAATGACTACCTGATGAGAAAGGAAAATAGTATGATGGGGAAGGTGATGTATGTAGGAATAAAAAATAGACTCAAAGACTCATTCCCTACTATATAAAGTTTCCCAAAGCCCTCTGCCTTCATACTATAAAAAGAATAACATTCTAAATGTGGCTCTTTAACTTACATTTCTCAGTTTTGTCCCATTCCATGTTTTTTCTGTTAAGAAAAGAAAGGAAAAGAAATGGAGGTGGCAGAAGTTCAACCAAAACTATTAATTAGCCAGAAAGAAGAGAATATTATTCTATATTGAACATAACGTTAAAAATACTAACTTACTGAATGCACACTTATCAATTGCTTATATACAAATGGGAAAGACAAGCAATAAACACATGCAAAAGTATATTAAATACAAATAAGATAGAGATGAGTGCTAGGAAGAAAAATGCAGAAGAGGGATAAGAAAGTTGGGGGAATTGGGGCATGATTGTTGTTGTTGGGGTTATTTTATATGGATTGACAGAGAGGGCTCTAAAATAAACTGATATTGGGGCCTAGGGTCAAACAAAGTGAGGGAAGGAGCTGTGTTGGTAGGTGAGTAAAGAGATTTCCAGTTAGAGAGAGCTGTAAAGTGCAAAGGCTCTGAGGCAAGTGTATGCTTAGTATGTTCAAGAAATGAAAAGGAGGCCAGTATGAGTGGAGTGATGTGGTGGAGAATGGAAGTGAGAGTAAATGAGGTTCATGAAGCAATAGCGTCCTGGTCACTCATACCTTGAGGTAATTGTAATTACTTAGGCTTTACTTCAGAGAAAGTGATGGCACCCCACTCCAGTACTCTTGCCTGGAAAATCCCATGGACAGAGGAGCCTGGTAGGCTGCAGTCCATGGAATTGCGAAGAGTTGGACACGACTGAGCGACTTCACTTTCTCTTTTCACTTTCATGCATTGGAGAAGGAAACGGCAACCCACTCCAGTGTTCTTGCCTGGAGAATCCCAGGGACGGGGGAGCCTAGTGGGCTGCCATCTATGGGGTCGCACAGAGTTGGACATGACTAAAGTGACTTAGCAGCAGCAGCAGGCTTTACTTTAAATGGGATGGGAAATCATTGGAGGGTACTGAGTAGCAATCTGATGGCTTTGCTGGGCAAAGACTATGGAAAGATAGATGTGTGCCAGGAAACTTAGTGATTGATTTGGATTGGGATCAGGGTGGATCAATGGAGGTGGTAAGAATTGGTAAAAAAAAAAAAAAAAAATGTTCGTATGTTTGGTCACAAATTCATTTATTAAAGGAAATATTAGTGACAGAAGTCACAGATCATGTTCCATGCTGGAGAGATAACAAACAGAACAAAGTCCATGCCTGCCATCAGTAAACTCATGGCTTAATAGGGGCAAACAGGTGAACACCTGCCTTTAATGCCTGGTAAGACAAATGAATCTAATAGAAAGGAAAGCGTTATTACTCTTGCTTAGAAAGTGGGAAGCATCAGCAAAGACTATCCAGAAGGAAAGATTCATGAGTTGGGTAATGAAGGAGGAGCACATTTGGCAGGAGATTAAAGGAAGGAAAAGAGAAGGCCTTCCACATAAGGGCCACAGTATAGAAAGAGGTGCAGAGACACAGATAGCATGGAATATTCAGGGACTGTGAATATGATAGTTGCATTTATTCAAGTCAGAGAGAGAGTAGGTAAAGCCAGGGAGTAGTGGGGCAAGAAGGGAGATGATGAGAGAATTTGTATAGCATGACAAAGCATTTGCATATGGTCAGCCAGATTATGGGGAATCACTGAAGGATCTTATGCAAGGAAGTAGAATCAGCTTTATATTCTGGAAATGTAAAATTTTCATTAATAGGAGCATTTCCTTTCAACTTTAATTATACAGTTACATTTCTGTAATAGAGCAGTATATAGTAAAACTATTGTATGACTTCTTCTTCAAACATGATAATAAGCAATCATTTATTGAGCACTTACTCTGTCAGGTATGGGGCAGAGGGCATTGCTCACATTAATTCATTAGATCTTGACTAATGCCTGTTGAAGTAACTATTGTTATGACTCTCTTTAAGAGGTAGGAAAGCTAGTGCTTTGAGAGGTTCAGGAACTCATCCAAATTAATAGGTGTGAGTTGGGCTGGGCTTTCAGTCCAGTGTCACAGGCTCTCCTCTAACCCACTTCAGATACTGGTTGATGCTCTCGAAAGGACAACAGAAGGTACTAGGAATAGGTCTCTTCTAAAGACTGTTTCATTAAATTGAGTCTCTTTATAATAGGCTAACCTAAATTATAATTTATTAATTTAATTATGTATGCTGCAAAGAATAGAAGGACATGAATAATGTTCTAGGAGCTGGGAATGAATGAATTCAGTGTTAGAATGAATTTATAGATAGAGTTGTTGCTTTGTAGGTTTAATTTCAGTTTTAATGATTCACTAAGGTAGAGAAAAGAAAGAAAAACTAATTTCAAAATATTATTTAGACCTTAAGAACAAGTTATCATTTACAGTACCGTATCTGAGACAAAATGCATCCTTCATAATATAGACAAGTTTTCACAATGTACCAGTCTCTTAAAATTTACTAGTGTATGTTGCTGTCTGATCTTTACTATAGTATATACTACAATTAAATTATTTGTAAACTCATTCTGCTGTTGTACGTTATTCTTGAGGTGGTTAGCTTAGTCCTTTCAAGGTTTCAGCTGGTTCAGCAGATCTGTCCAAGGATCAAAATCTTCAGTAAAGGGAAAGTTTTTATCTGGCTCAATGCCCTGTGCTAGTCAGACATCAGCAGTAGTTTGCTATGTCACTCCTCATTGGTCTGAGGTTAAAACTGCTTTTGTGGAGGTGGTTGGTCAGGATCTCTTCTCATTGTTCTCTAGTATTATAGAGATGGAGCACACACATTTTCTTCCTTGCTTACTTTATCATGCTTCATATCCAACAGCACAGCAAACAACTGATTAGATGACCTACTTAAGTGTGCTAGCATGAATTCACACACTTCTAGTATTTAAGATGTGTGATTCTTTGACTCTTCTCCTGAGGTCCAGCTTTTTATGTATTTTTTCCCTTACATTTTCAGTATTTCCTTTTTGAGTGGATTTATTCACTCTAAATACTTTGTTCAATAGCTTTAAGGAAGAAGTAATAAAGTGGGTACCTAGGCTGTGAAAGTGAATTTTAGGTGATCACTAAAGGAGAAAAAGAAAGATACACCCATATGAATGCAGAGTTCCAAAGAATAGCAATGAGAGATAAGAAAGGCTACCCAAGTGAACAATGCAAAGAAATAGAGGAAAACAATAGAATGGGAAAGACTAGAGATCTCTTCAAGAAAATTAGAGATACCAAGGGAACATTTCATGCAAATGTGGGCACAATCAAGGACAGAAATGGTATGGACCTAAAAGAAGCAGAAGATATTAAAAAGAGGTGGCAAGAATACACAGAAGAACTATACCAAAAAATCTTAATAACCTAGGTAACCACAATGGTGTGATCACTCACCTAGAGCAAGACATCTTGGAGTGTGAAATTAAGTGGGCCTTAAGAAATGTCATTATGAACAAAGCTAGTGGAGGTGATGGAATTCCAGTTGAGCTATTTCAAATCTGAAAAGATGATGCTGTGAAAGTGTTGCACTCAACATGCCAGCAAATTTGGAAAAGTCAGCAGTGGCCACGGGACTGCAAAAGCTCAGCTTACATTCCAATCCCAAGGAAAGGCAGTGCTAAAGAATGGTTCAGTTCAGTTCAGTTCAGTTGCTCAGTTGTGTCCAACTCTTTGTGACCCCATGGACTGCAGCACACCAGGCCTCCCTGTCCATCACTAACTCCCAGAGTTTACCCAAACTCATGTCCATTGAGTCGGTGATGCCATCCAACCATCTCATCCTCTGTCATCCCCTTCTCCTCCTGCCCTCATTCTTTCCCAGCATCAGGGTCTTTTCAAATGAATCAGCTCTTCACATCAGGTGGCCAAAGTATTGGAGTTTCAGCTTCAACATCAGTCCTTCCAATGAACACCGAGGACTGATCTCATTTAGGATGGACGGGTTAGATCTCCTTGCAGTCCAAGGGACTCTCAAGAGTCTTCTCCAATACCACAGTTCAAAAGCATCAATTCTTCAGAACTCAAACTTCTTTATAGTCCAACTCTCACATCCATATATAACTACTGGAAAAACCAT
Organism: Bos indicus; assembly: GCF_029378745.1. NCBI lineage: Eukaryota > Metazoa > Chordata > Mammalia > Artiodactyla > Bovidae > Bos > Bos indicus. The sequence continues at coordinate 55,383,426 of NC_091763.1, read as the reverse complement.
AGCTTTGAATAGACCTTTGTAGGCAAAGTAATGTCTCTGCTTTTTAATAAGCTGTCTAGGTTGGTCATACCTTTTCTTCCAAGGAGTAAGGGTCTTTTAATTTCATGGCGGCAGTCACCATCTGCTGTAATTTTGGAGCCCCCCAATTAAAGTCAGCCACTGTTTCCACTGTTTCGCCATCTATTTGCCATGAAGTGATGGGACCAGATGCCATGATCTTTGTTTTCTGAATGTTGAGCTTAAAGCCAACTTTTTCACTCTCCACTTTCACTTTCATCAAGAGGCTCTTTACTTCTTCTTCACTTTCTGCCATAAGTATGGTGTCATCTGCATATCTGAGGTTATTGATATTTCTTCCAGCAAATGATTCCAGCTTGTGCTTCATGCATTTCTCATGATGTACTCTGCATATAAGTTAAATAAGCAGGGTGACAGTATACAGCCTTGATGTACTGTTTTCCCAATTCTGAACCAGTCCATTGTTCCATGTCCAGTTCTAGCTGCTGCTTCCTGACCTGCATACAGGTTTCTCAAGAGGCAGGTCAGGTGATCTGGTATTCCCATCTCTTTCAGAATTTTCCACAGTTTATGGTGATCCACACAGTCAAAGGCTTTGGCATAGTCATTAAAGCAGAAATAGATGTTTTCTGGAACTCTCTTGCTTTTTCCATGATCCAACGGATGTTGGCAATTTGCTCTCTGGTTCCTCTGCCTTTTCTAAAACCAGCTTGAACATCTGGAAGTTTACAGTTCACATATTGCTGAAGCCTGGCTTGGAGCATAGCATTACTTTGCTAGCATGTGAGATGAGTACAATTGTGTGGTAGTTGGAACATTCTTTGGCATTGCCTTTTTTTGGGATTTGAATGAAAACTGACCTTTTCCAGTCCTATGGCCACTGCTGAGTTTTCCAAATTTGCTGGCATATTGAGTGCAGCACTTTCAGAACATCATCTTTTAGGATTTGAAATAGTTCAACTAGAATCCTATCATAGAAGGCAATGGCAACCCACTCCAGTACTCTTGCCTGGGAAGTTCCATGGATGGAGGAGTCTGGTAGGCTGCAGTCCATGGGGTCTCGAAGAGTCAGACATGACTGAGAGACTTCACTTTCACTTTTCACTTTGATGCATTGGAGAAGGAGATGGCAACCCACTCCAGTGTTCTTGCCTGGAGAATCCCAGGGACAGGGTAGCCTCATGGGTTGCTGTCTATGGGGTCGCACAGAGTCGGACACGACTGAAGTGACTTAGCAGCAGCAGAATCCTTTCACCTCCACTAGCTTTGTTTGTAGTGATGCTTCCTAAGGCCCACTTGACTTCACATTCCAGGTTGTCTGGCTCTAAGTGAGTAATCACACCATTGTGATTATCTGGGTCATGAAGATCTTTTTTGTATAGTTCTTCTGTGTATTCTTGCCACCTATTCTTAATATCTTCTGCTTCTGTTAGATCCATACCATTTCTGTCCTTTATCGAGCCCATCTTTGCATGAAATGTTCCCTTGGTATCTCTAATATTCTAGAAGAGATCTCTAGTCTTCCCCATTCTATTGTTTTCCTCTATTTCTTTGCAGTGATCACTGAAGAAGGGTTTCTTATCTCTCCTTGTTATTCTTTGGGACTCTGCATTCAAATAGGTATATCTTTCCTTTTCTCCTTTGTTTTTTTGCTTGTCTTCTTTTCATAGCTTTTTGTAAGGCCTTGTCAGACAGCCATTTTGCTTTTTGGCATTTGTTTTTCTTGGGGATGGTCTTACTCCCTGTCTCCTATACAATGTCACAAACCTCCATCCATAATTCATCAGGCACTCTATCAGATTTAGTCCCTTAAGTCTATTTCTCACTTCCACTGTATAATCATAAGGGATTTGATTTAGATCATACCTGAATGGTCAAGTGGTTTTCCCCACTTTCTTCCATTTAAGTCTGAATTTGGCAAGAATGTTCAAACTACTGCACAAATGTACTCATTTCACAATCTAGCAAGGTAATGGTAAAAATTCTCCAAGCTAAGCTTCAACAGTACATGAACTGAGAACTTCCAGATGTTCAAGCTGGATTTAGAAAAGGCAGAGAAACCAGAGAACAAATTGCCAACATCCACTGGATCATAGAATAAGCAAGAGAGTTCCAGATAAACATCTATTTCTACTTCATTGACTACAGTAAAGCCTTTTACTGTGTGTATCACAACAAACTATGAAAATTCTTAAAGAGATGGGAATAACAGACCACCTTACCTGCCTTCTGAGAAACCTGTATGCAGGTCAAGAAGCAACAGTTATGACTGGACATGAAAGAACGGACTGGTTCTAAATAGGGAATGGAGTACATCAAGGCTGTATATTGTCACCCTGCTTATTTAACTTATATGCAGAGTACGTCATTTGAAATACCTGGCTGGATGAAGCACAACCTGGAATCAGGATTGCTAGGAGAAATATTAATAACCTCAGATATGCAGAGACACCACCCTTATGGCAGAGAGTGAAGAGGAACTAAAGAACCTCTTGATGACAGTGAAAGTGAAAAAGCTGGCTTAAAACTTCATCTCTAAAAAAACAAAGATTATGACATCTGGGTCCATCTCTTCATGGTAAATAGAGGGGGAAACAATGGAAACAGTGAGAGTTTATTTTCTTTGTCTCCAAAATCACTGAAGATAGTGACTGCAGCCATGAAATTAAAAAACACTTGCTCCTTCAAAGAAAAGCTATGACCAACCTAGACAGGATATTAAAAATAAAAGACATTACTTTGCTGATAGTGGTCTGTATAATCAAAGCTAAGGTTTTTCTGGTAGTCATGTGTGTATGTGAGACCATTCCTCATCAATTGAAGAACTGATGCTTTAGAACTGTGGTATGAGAGAAGACTCTTGAGAATCCCTTAAACTGCAAGATCAAACCAGTCAATCCTAAAGGAAATCAGTCATGAATACTCATTGGAAGGACTGATGCTGAAGCTCCAATACTTTGGCTACCTGATGCAAAGAGCTGACTCATTAGAAAAGGCCCTGATGCTGGGAAAGATTGAAGGCAGGAGAAGGGGACAACAGAGGATGAGATGGTTGGATAGCATCACTGACTCAATAGACACAAGTTTGAGCAAGCTCCGGGAGATGGTAAAGGACAGGGAAGCCTGGCATGCCGCAGTCCATGGGGTCGCAAGGAACCAGACACAACTGGGTGGCTGAACAACAAATTAACACAATATAAAAACCCATACTAATTCAAGGACACAACATAGTGCAGTATGCCAAAACAGTATCAGGGACATTGAGCACATCAGTTCTTGCAACTCGGAGCAGCTGTGGGAAGAAAAGGGCAGGAGGAAATAAATTTAGTGATTTTTTGACTTATCTTGATGTCCCATCACTTCATGGGAAATAGATGGGGAAATAGTGGAAACAGTGTCAGACTTTATTTTTCTGGGCTCCAAAATCACTGCAGATGGTGACTGCAGCCATGAAATTAAAAGACGCTTACTCCTTGGAAGGGAAGTTATGACCAACCTAGATAGCATATTCAAAAGCAGAGACATTACTTTGCCAACAAAGGTTCGTCTAGTCAAGGCTATGGTTTTTCCTGTGGTCATGTATGGATGGGAGAGTTGGACTGTGAAGAAGGCTGAGCACTGAAGAATTGATGCTTTTGAATTGTGGTGTTGGAGAAGACTCTTGAGAGTCCCTTGGACTGCAAGGAGATCCAACCAGTCCATTCTGAAGATCAGCCCTGGGATTTCTTTGGAAGGAATGAAGCTAAAGTTGAAACTCCAGTACTTTGGCCACCTCATGCGAAGAATTGACTCATTGGAAAAGACTCTGATGCTGGGAGGGATTGGAGGCACGAGGAGAAAGGGATGACAGAGGATGAGATGGCTGGATGGCATCATTGACTGGATGGACATGAGTCTCAGTGAACTCCGGGAGTTGGTGATGGACAGGGAGGCCTGGCGTGCTGCGATTCATGGGGTTGCAAAGAGTCGGACACAACTGAGCGACTGATCTGATCTGATCTGATTAGAATGAGAGTAAAGAAAGCATAAGAGATTGAATTAAGGTATACTGCTTAGAAAAAAAATAAGCTATGAACAACATCATATATATGCTGAACAGAAGGTATGTAGCAGTCTGGATACTTGAATTAGGATTTTGGTTCTGTAGAAGATGCTGTTGATGCCCTGCTCAATACTCTGTTACTGGACTGGTGCACTACCTGTCAGTTTCAGAGTTGGATACACATGGCTCACAGCAGGCCTCCAAGAGATGGCCCACCTGGGAAGTTATTCCTATTTCCTACCTCCAGGTAGCCCACATCCAGTGACTAATGGATGCAAAACTCCAGCTGCTTTGCCTGAGTTGGGATCAGTTCTGCAAAGTGCTTACTGCTCCAGCACCATCATGGATCAGGAGAAGGTTAGGCTTACCTGTGATTTATCCTTGCTGGGCTCTTTCCCTTTCCTGCATCCCTCATTCAGTTTCAAATATCTTCTGAGATCACTCCCTCAGTAAACTTCTTTCATCCTGACTCTTTGTCTAAGGCTTTGCTCCTCGGAAGGCCACCTGAATGTGGCTAGCTTACCAATTAGCTTTAGAGTATATAGCAGGTGCCTGATCTCTACTAGCCTTGGTGTTCTCACTAGTGAAGTGAGAGGATTCATGATAACTTTGTTTCCTTCCAGCTCCAAAATTTTCTTTTCAGGGGAAGGAGAAGTATTGGGTCTTTTCTCTCAGCAATTTTTTTTCTGATCCAGATTTTCTGTGTATTCTGAGCATTTTTGATCTTTGAAGCAGATTGATAATAACTAAGTTGTCATTTAATTCTAATTTTCTTCCTTAATTGTTTTCTTCTGCCTTTAAATGTACACCCTCTGGAGTGGAGAGGACCATATCTTAAAGCACTGCGATCATGAATGTATTGATAATTCCTTTCTCCTGGAGTTTGTCAATAACATTGGCCCTAAGGGAGGAGGCAAGGGATCTCATCTCAGCTGTTCTTTAACTCTGGAAAGTTATTGAAAAAACAATTCATGTTTTTTTATCCTATACAATCATTAAATAACACACAAATGGAAACACTCATGGAAAGCAGTATAGCTGTTGATCTGAATTAGCATCCACATAAAGGATCATAAAATATTAGAAGAATATTCTTATAACAGAAAACCCTCTGTATGATTTCCTGCTAAGTTCTATACTGTCTGGTTAAAATCACACCACAAGAGAAAGGGGTTCAAGATGGTAGCATAGGAAGATGTTGAACTCTCCTCTTCCCACATACACAGTGAATCTACAACTACATATGGAGTAATTTTCTCTGAAGGGGACCTGAAAACAGGATGAACAGCTTCTTTAAAGGGTAAAAGGAGAATATTGAGATGAATAGGAAAAACAGTGAGATGGCCATGCCAAGGGAAAAAAATAACACATCCCAGCTGTGGTAATCCACAATGGGAAGGATCACAAAGGTACAGTTATTATCCCCAGTGAGTGAGAGATTTGACCTTCACATCAGATACCCCAACCCTTACATCCAGCATAGGAGAGAAGGGTCCAGAAAGCACCTAGGTTTGAAAACCAATGGGGGATATGTATAAGAAACTATAGAAATATAGCAAATGTAAAACTTGCTCTTAAGGGGCTTATATGCAAACTCACTTGACTCAAAAGCTTGCTCAAAAACACCAGATTGAGCACACATGGACCCTCAGTGAAGAGGACCCACTTCCTAATGTTGAAGCATCTGGCAGAGAGGCAGGAACAAGGTGACATGACATTCTCCTTGGGGTCTAAGACACTGGCAGAAACAGTTTTTGTGATATCAGTCTACCTTGCTAGGGGTAGAGATATTATGTTAAGTGAAATAATTCAGATGAAGAAAGACAAATGCTTTATGATTTTACTCCTACTCTTTTTAGATTCCACAATGAAATCTAAAAAGAGCAACAAAACAAAGTCAATCAACAAAGAAAATAGCACAGAAACAATTTCATAGATGCAGAAAAAATATTATTGATTACCACAGGGGCAGGAGGTGAGAGAGGGTATGCAAAATTGGTGAAGGAGAGTCAACTGTATGGTGATAGATGTAACTAGATTGGTGGTGGTGACCACACTAGTGTATACAGATGTTAAACTACAAGCTGTATGCCTGAAACTTATATAATAAAAGAGTAATAATGAATGAAATATAATCATGACTTAAGATAGAATAAGTTTAGTTCAAATCCTTGTCAACCAGAGCCCATTCTAATGAAAAGTATGAACATGTGTCAATGTATGACATCACGTCTGATTTTAATAGCCTCCAAAAAAGAGTTTTGAGAGTAAAATTGTGATAGCTCCAAACACTGTGGCAATACAACTACTTTGATACCTAGTGGGAAATTTGCAGAGATCTCTGGCATAGGGTATTCAGAATATATAGTTTCTTTTTAGATAACAAGAATGAGACACAATTGTATGCATCTGGCCCTCCAAAGTACTAGGGAATCATCCTTATAGGTAGCTAATAATGGATACTGGAGTGGGTAGCCTTTCTCTTCTCCAGTGGATCTTCCCAACCCATTGATAGAACCCATGTCCCAGGGATTGAACCCAGGTCTCCTGCATTGCAGGTGGATTTTTTACCAGTTGGGTCACAAGGGAAGCCCAAACAAACAGGACCATCATATGATGCATGGGAATCGAAACTGGGTCTCCTGCATGGGAGGCAAGAATTCTACCACTGAACCACTAATGCCCCTATGGATGGGTCCTCCAAAACACACTTGAGGTCTTGAATAACAAGTGATGTCCGAGATGACTCAGTTGAATGGAATAGCAATTTCATTGATCCTTAGGGGCTTCCCTGGTAGCTCAGATGGTAAAGTGTCTGCCTACACTTTACCATCTGTGGTAAAGTCTGTGGGAGACCCAGGTTCGATCCCCGGGTCGGGAAGATCCCCTGGAGAAGGAAATGGCAACCCACTCCAGTATTCTTGCCTGGAAAATCCCATGGACTAAGGATCCTGGTAGGCTACAGTCCATGGGGTCGCAAAGAGTCAGACACGACTGAGTGACTTCAATTTCACTTAAGGCAATATAATAGACATAATACATACATGCTTAAAAATAATACATGGTTTGTATATGCATACAAACTCCTCTTTGGGGTGGTAAATTAAAAATGTGTAAATTCCTTTGAAGCTTCATAGGCTTTAATGAGTAGAATATCTTATTGCCTCCTTACAAGTCATGCATATTTACATATTTGATTCTTGTTAACTATTACTGCTGTAACTGCTTCTGAACTAAAAGCTTGATAAAGTATGAATGTGCATATAGCATGTGATGATTTCTCTCTATTGGCCTTTCTTCAGTTCAGTTCAGTTCAGTCGCTCAGTCGTGTCCGACTCTTTGAGATCCCATGAATCACAGCACGCCAGGCCTCCCTGTCCATCACCAACTCCCGGAGTTCACTCAGACTCACGTCCATGGAGTCAGTGATGCTATCCAGCCATCTCATCTTCTGTCATCCCTTTCTCCTCCTGCCTCCAATCCCTCCCAGCATCAGAGTCTTTTCCAATGAGTCAACTCTTCCCATGAGGTGGCCAAAGTACTGGAGTTTCAGCTTTAGCATCATTCCTTCCAAAGAAATCCCAGGGCTGATCTCCTTCAGAATGGACTGGTTGGATCTCCTTGCAGTCCAAGGGACTCTCAAGAGTCTTCTCCAACACCACAGTTCAAAAGCATCAATTCTTCAGCGCTCAGCTTTCTTCACAGTCCAACTCTCACATCCATACATGACCACTGGAAAAACCATAGCCTTGACTAGGCTTTGTTGACTTGACTTTGCCTTTGTTGGCAAAGTACTGTCTCTGCTTTTGAATATGCTATCTAGGTTGGTCATAACTTTCCTTCCAAGGAGTAAGCATCTTTTAATTTCATGGCTTCAGTCACCATCTGCAATGATTTTGGAGCCCAAAAATATAAAGTCTGACACTGTTTCCACTGTTTCCCCATCTATTTGCCATGAAGTGATGGGACCAGATGCCATGATCTTCATTTTCTGAATGTTGAGTTTTAAGCCAACTTTTTCACTCTCCTCTTTCACTTTCATCAAGAGGCTTTTTAGTTCCTCTTCACTTTCTACCGTAAGGGTGGTGTCATCTGCATATATGAGGTTATTGATATTTCTCCTGGCAATCTTGATTCCAGCTTGTGCTTCTTCCAGCCCAGCGTTTCTCATGATGTACTTTTCTTACCTATCCCTAATTCTTTTTCTACTTTATGCCTGAGACTGCAGAACTCTGTAGCAAAGTTACCAAGGCTCCTTGCCCTTAGAATTCCAGGTGAAGTGGGTCAATAGAAGGCACTGATGGGTGTGAGAAGAGAGTGTGTGAGAAGAAAGAGACTGGGCCTTAACTTCCCCTGGTTCCTTTCCTTTGGGTCTCTAATCTGCAGAGGGTGCCTAACCTATAACTTGTGGTGAGCAATCCCTCTTGCATGGCTACAGCTCCCGTTTTTAGACTTGTAACATCATTACTCCCCTTACACTGCAGGTGGTGGTTTCTTACTGTTGTTAGCTTCTGGAAACCCACTCCTCTATAAATACTCCTTTACATATGTACTCTTAGCAATCCTACTTGAATGTGCCTTGTTTCTTGTTAATGTGTGAATTATCCTTCTTTTTTATATTATTAATATATCAAACTAAAATCAGGAACTCTTAAGCTTTTTTCAAATGCCCATTTATAGAGTCAGGGATCAAGATGAATATCACAGAAAAAGAGAGGAATAGTTTATCACAAGTAAATATGTTTGAGTAGAGAATCATTCTGTCCTTTTTCTGTACACTCCCTTGCCTGTCCAACCTTCCCACATCCTCACTCTTTCTCCAATACACAGAGCAATCCTCTGCCTCAAGTCTTTGTATTTGCTGTTTTCTGTAGATACTCCTCTGAAATATCTGACAGAAGTGTTTGATTTGCCTCTTCACTTCTTCAGGACAATGCCCCAAAGCCTTATTTTTATAGAGGCCATCTTTGTTCATCTCCGTTAAAATCACAACTCTTGACTCCATTGTTGTACCCTAGTTAATTTTAATTATTGTGCTTATTTCCAAGTTGCATTATTTATTTATGTGTTTATAGTCTGTCTCTTCTCACTAGAATATTTTTTCTATGGTACTTTTTTTAGCATCAGGAACTTCCCCAGTGGCTTAGCGGTAAAGAATCTGCCTGCAGTGCAGGAGCTGCAGGAGACATGAGTTCAATCCCTGGATGGGGAAGATCCCCTGCAGCAGGAAATGGCAACCCACTTCAGTATTCTTGCCTGGAGAATTCCATGGACAGAGGAACCTGACAGGCTACAGTCTGTGAGGCTGCAAAGAGTTAGACATGGCTGAGCACACGCACACACTTTTAGCGTCTAGCACAGTTTCTGGCACATATTAGTAGCTCCATTTTTTTTTTTTTTGCATGAGTGGATAATGAGAAGAAAGCCAGTGAAAGATCAAGTGAACATCTATGTGTGTGTGTTAGTGGCTCAGTTGTGTCCAACTCTTTGCGACCCCACAAACTGTAGCCCTCCAGACTTCTCTGCCCATGGAATTCTCCAGGCAAGAATACTGGAGTGGATTGCCATTCCCTTCTCCGGGAGATCTTCCTGACCCAGGGATTGAACCCTGGTCTCCTGCACCACAGGAAGATTCTTTACCTATGCTCTTTTCAATATGGATACATCATAAGGACTAATTCATCTGCAAGTTACTTAGAATTCTTTAAAAAGAGGAGACACAAAACAAACTCAATTGCAATTAAAATTTCACCAGCATACATCATGGAAGCTCTTTTAACTTGTAGATGAAGTAAACTGTAGGTTAAGTTTTTCAAGTAATTTAAAAATTATTATTTCATTATATTTCTATACATTCTTCCAAGTAAATATGAAGAACAACAACCAAAATAACTCACTATCTCTGGTTCAGGACTAATTTATACTGAGGGTAATGATATGAAGTGTAGAGAGAAAGATATAACCTAGAATTCTGATTTTGACTAACAAGTAGAATTTCCTCTTTTCTCAAGAATGTAAATAACTGGTGGATTTGGAGAAATTTGGAGGACCTCAGAAAGAGAAACCAGATGAAAATCATAGGGTGCTAAAACTATAACACATGATGACTCCATCAGACAGATGTGAGTCTACTTGAGTTTTAAACAATCTATGCAAGAGAGTCACAGTTTTTAGTATTTTTTTTCATTGAAGTGTTGAAGATTCTTGCTTCCAAAATGTTTTCCCTAACATTTGCCTACATTTCCTACAACACTCACTTTGCTCACTTCATCCTTTGTTCAGGAAGTGTTTGTAAAAACGTCGGTCACTATCCATGGTAAAGTAACACTATCTAGTGAGATCTTTTATTTACCTTATTTACCTACGTTTATCATTTAACCAAAATAGAACCTGTTGTACTTAGTGAGTGTTCAAACAATCATTTGCTGAAAATCAAGTTCACAGTTGTTTTCTCCTACAGTTCCTTTACTTTTGGTTTTAATGTCTCACTTTTAAACACATATATTTTTATTTCAATCTCTGATCCGCTTAAAATGCCCTGTCATTTTTTTCAAATTTGGTTGAAATTTGACAAGATTTGAGTACACTTACTATTCTCAAAGGCTTTAAACAGTGTTTCTTAAATCTAGTTGCACTTTTAGAATTACTTGCAAAGCTTTTACAAAAAGGATACTGATGTCCAGACCCCAAACCTCGAGAGACTGATTAAATTTATATTTAAAAGTACATATATAGAACAGTCTTTTGGACTCTGTGGGAGAGGGCGAGGGTGGGATGATTTGGGAGAATGGCATTGAAACATGTATAATATCATATATGAAACGAGTCGCCAGTCCAGGTTCGATGCCTGATACTGGATGCTTGGGGCTGGTGCACTGAGACGACCCAGAGGGATGGTATGGGGAGGGAGGAGGGAGGGGTGTTCAGGATGGGGAACACGTGTATACCCGTGGCAGATTCATGTTGATGTATGGCAAAACCAATACAATATTGTAAAGTAAAATAAATAAATAAATCAAAATAAATCAAAATCTATTAAAAAAAAAAAAAAAGTACATGGATATCAGCATTTTAAAAAATGTTCCCATGTAGTTTTTTTGTGCAAGAAAGGACTGGTACCACTGCCTTAGAGGATTCAGATTTGTGGATTTATTTTTGCATTAACTTGCAGCAAATTTATTTAATCTGAAAGGACCCTGATAACGAGATGACCTAGTGAGCAGACAGTATTACAGATGGCCAGATGCTTGTCTACCTATCTTGAATCTCTGTATGTCATATGAATGCCATCTTATGTTATCACCCAACAAGGAGGATTAGCTGGGAAAAATATGAACATATTTATCTCTAGCAGAGTGGGAGGAATCACACAATTGCTGAAGTTTATCTTTGACATCTGAAGAATAGGTCACACAGTTTTAAGCCAGCCTTCCAGCAGAGATGGAAACATCCGACAAACTGCTTATGTGATGTACCCATAATAATTTAACATACTGTGCTTTTATCCACTTTTTTGTTCATTTGCTCTGCTAAGCATGAAGAGTGACAAAGAAAGACAAACTGTTAGCATTTAAATATTATGATGCATCCCTGTCTTTATCATCTATTTTATTTCTATTTATCTCAGTTCCTTTCTTTTCTCCATTCTACCTCATATTATATCTTTCCCTCCTCCACCTTAAGGAGCCAATATGATAATAAGGGTCATTTTTAAATAATAATTTTTAATAAGCAAGTGACACTGTGATAAATTCCTCCATATGATGTATGTAGTGGCTCACTGCCTTACTCAAATGATTAATTAAAATTGATCATAAAAGAATGCTAATTTACTGAGACCTCTTTAATACCTCTGAATCCTCTATTATAAGTGCAAAATCACAATGATGTGCAGCAGCAGAGACATTAATCTTTGAATGAGGAATCCTTTGAGTTATGGACAGCTACAGGCTTCTCTGAAGTTTGGTGCTTTTAAAGCAAGTAATGAATGTCCTTTGGGAACCCCCTGACAGATTTCATAGGATTTGTTTCCTTTTCTTTTGGGAATATGGCAAATATATCTAAGGGAAATGGGGAAACATAAAAATGTATCATTCTAATTATGTCTATATGGATAGAAGATTTATTCTAGTTCTTTGAAAATTTGAGTGTATATTCCTGGTGTTATTTAACAATTACGTGACACTATATAAAATGAGACTGTCTTAAAATGGATCCCAGGAGACAAAGGAAAAATTTCTGAGGACAGGATTTCAGGCTCTGTAGATCTCATCCTTTGGAGAAGGTGATGGCACCCCACACCAGTACTCTTGCCTGGAAAATCCCATGGACGGAGAAGCCTGGTGGGCTGCAGTCCATGGGGTCGCAAAGAGTTGGAGACGACTGAGCAACTTCACTTTCCCTTTTCACTTTCATGCACTGGAGAAGGCAATGGCAACCCACTCCAGTGTTCTTGCCTGGAGAATCCCAGGGACGGGGGAGCCCGATGGGCTGCCATCTATGGGGTTGCACAGAGTCAGACACGACTGAAGCCACGTAGCAGCAGCAGCAGCAGATCTCATCCTTACCTGTCATCAACCCCATTGTTCTAAACAGGTGATTAGAATTCAGCCATTAACAATGTCCAGGAATAAAAACCACAAAGTGATTGCTGTAAAAATAGAAAAAGAAGGGAAAAGAAAAGTAAATATAAAGAAATGTAAACTGTTGAGTGTAAGAATTAAATCTGGCTGAATTTTCTTAGCTCTCATGTTAGGTAAAAGAAAATATACTTTGGCCAAAATATTTTGGCCACCTGATATGAAGAGCTGACTCATTGGAAAAGACCCTGATGCTGGGAAAGATTGAGGGCAAGAGGATAAGGGGACAACAGACGTTGAGGTGGTTCAATGGGATAACCAACTCAATGGCCCTGAGTTTGAACAAGTTCCAGGAATAGGTGATGGACAGGGAAGCCTGGCATGCTGCAGTCCATGGGGTCACAAAGAGTCAGACATGACTTAGTGACTGAAAACAACAATATCAGGTATTTTAAATATAAATAAATAGAAGGGAGTAATGCTAGTGTTATTAATTTATATGGAGGAGAGAAGGCTAGAACTTTATAACCTTTAGGCTGTGCTTCCTAGGTGAGACAAAAAGTTACAGTAAATTCAGGGTAGAAAATCAATTTTACTGATTATTAGGCAAGTCAGTCTGAAGGGATCATCTAGTGTTCTGTTTATATATGCCCTGAAGATATGACACAGAGACAGAGAATAATCAAGGACTTTTCTGTTTTGGCTACATAACATCATAATCATCATCAAGCATTAATTGATGTTTGGGTTCAGTAGTAATCACTAGTGTTCTGAACAATAATGAAGAGGTATTAGACATATCAGAAGAACAATGTGAATAGAAGGTTGAAATCTTATCTTCTAGTTGAAAGAAACAAATACTCAAAAAAAAAAAAAAATAGTGCTGTAAGGTTCCCAGAATTATGTGTAGTGTCACTGGATTTATAGACAAATCTAGGCCATATTTGAATCAGAATTAAACAAAATGACTAAGCCTTTAAGTAAAAACTACCTTTGCCTTCTATGCCCAAAGCACCTCTTGGTTCACATTTTACAAGAAGGAAGGCATAATATACACTTTAAAGTACATGAGGTCATTGGAAATTACACATGAAGTAATTGAAAATTACATTTTTACATAATTGTGATTTTGAGAAAAAAGGGACTCATGCTTTTGCTGAAGTACAGATCAATTGAAAGATGAACATAGGAGCATTTTCACTTGAAAAATCTGGGAAAGTAAGTGTCTTTGAAAGTATAAATGAATATTCCTAGATACAGAAACACAATCCTAGGGATAATTTGTTGTTTTTGTTCAGTCACTAAGTCATGTCCAACTCTTTGTGACTGCATGGACTGCAGCATGCCAGGCTCCCTCATGTATCACTATCTCCTGGAGTTTGCTTAATTTCATGTCCTTTGGGTCTGCGATGCTATCTAACCATTTCATTCTTTGTCACTCTCTTCTCCTTTTGCTTTCAGTCTTTACCACCATGAGTGACTCTTTTCCAATGAGTTGGCTGTTCACATCATGTGGTCAAAGTACTGGAGCTTCAGCTTCAGCAGCTGTCCTTCCAATGAATATTCAGGGTTGATTTCCTTTAGGATTGACTTGTTTGATCTCATAGTCCAAGGGACTCTTAAGAGTCTTCTCTGCACCACAGTTTAAAAGCATCAGTTCTTTAGCACTCCACCTTCTTTATAAGCCAACTCACATCTGTACATGACTACTGGAAAAACCATAGCTTTGATGATATGGACCTTTGTCAGGAAAGTGATGTCTCTGCTTTTTTAATATGCTCGATGGGTTTGTCATAGCTTTTCTTCCAAGGAACAAGCACCTTTTTATTTCATGGCTGCAGTCACTATCCACAGTGATTTTGGAGCCCCCCAAAATAAAATCTGTCACTGTTTCCACTTCTTCCCCCTCTTTTTGCTGCTAAGTCACTTCAGTTGTGTCCGACTCTGTGCGACCCACAGACGGCAGCCCACCAGGCTCCCCTGTCCCTGGGATTCTGCAGGCAAGAACACTGGAGTGGGTTGCCGTTTCCTTCTCCAATGCATGAAAGTGGAAAGTGAAAGTGAAGTCGCTCAGTCGTATCCGACTCCTAGCGACCCCATGGACTGCAGCCTTCCAGGCTCCTCCATCCATGGGATTTTCCAGGCAAGAGTACTGGAGTGGGGTGCCATTGCCTTCTCCTCCCCTTCTTTTTGCCATGCAGTAATGGAACCAGATGCCACGATCTTAGTCTTCTGGAATATTGAGTTTCATGCCAGCTTTTTCGCTCTCCTCCTTCACCCTCATCAAGAGGCTCTTTGGTTTTTCTTTGCTTTCTGCCACTAGAGTGGTATCATCTGTATATCTGAGGTTGTTGATATTTCTCCCAGCAGTCTTGATCCCAGCTTGTGATTCATGCATCCCAGCACGTCACATGATGTATCAGTGCTCTCCATAGAAGTTAAATAAGCATGTTGACAATATATAGTCTTGGTGTGCTCCTTTTCTGATTTTGAACCAGTCAGTTTTTCCATGTCCAGTTCTAATTGTTGCTTCTTGACTTGGCGTACAGGTTTTTCAGGAGACGGGTAAGTTGGCCTGGTATTTCCTTTCTTTAAGAATTTTCCAGTTTCTTGTGATCCACACAGTCAAAGGCTTTTGTGTAATCATTGAAACAGAATTAGATGTTTTTGTGGAATTCCTTTGCTTTTTCTATGATCCAGCAGATGTTGGCCCTTTGATCTCTGGTTCCTCTGCCTTTCCTAAACCCAGTTTGTACATCTGAAAGTTCTTTGTTCACATACTGTTGAAGCCTAGCTGGAAGGATTTTGAGCATTACCTTGCTAGTATGTGAAATGAATGCAATTTTACTGTAGTGTGAACATTCTTAGGCATCGCCCTTCTTTGGGACTGTAATGAAAACTGACCTTTTCCAGTCCTGTGACCATGAAGAGTTTTACAAATTTGCTGACATACTGAGTGCAGCACTTTAACAGTATCATGTTTTAGGATTCTAAGTAGCTCAGCTGAAATTCCATCACCTCCACTAGCTTTGTGAGATAATAATTAATATTTATTGAATAATTATTATGTGCAAGGTGCTGTTGTTTTAAGAACTTTATGTAAATTGACTGGTTTAATCCACTTTGCAATCCTGTGTGATAGATATATACTGTTATAATCACCATTGTACAGGAGAACTAAACCAGAGATTAAGTACCTAAACCAAGGTCACAAAGCTGGTAAATGGCACAGCTATCATTGGAACCTGAGAATTTGGGGTTCAGATTCTGTATACAAAAACCATCACACTAGAGTACCTAGATATATTAGGATGATTTTTAAAAATGCTTCCTTGCCTTTGGCCAGGATTTTATCATAACCTTATAAAGTTACTTTTCATTATGTGAATTTCATATAATTAAAAGTTCAGTGACTACAGTGAAAAGCTGAACCTATGTCAAAAGCAATAAGAGATGACCATCATACATCAGTGGGCAAACTTGTATATGGTTCTGGAAGCCTTTGGAGGAAGGGGAACAGGTGAAGGAGAGGAGAACTAAGGGCACACAGCCAACTGAATTTTCCTGGACTCTTAATACCAGGTTGAGTCATAGTGGGAGTGTCAAGCAGAATGAGAAAAGAAGTTTGATATATTGATATATCTGTGGGAAAAGGCTTCTTTGTTTAAGCTGTCTGAGGCAGCAGGGCCCTCAAACCACTTAGGTGATAGATACAATTCAAGGACCAACACATGGCTGAACAAACTGAAGCCAGTATTCTGCTTTTGATATGTTAACTCATTATATTAGAATGAGATTTCTTCCAGGCTATGACCTGATCTAAGAGATCAGGGTAGGGTTTCTCATGCTCAGGACTATCATGAAACAAACCATTGTATCATATATAGAGAGATACTAAAGTGTAAATTCCTGGTGTACATCTCTTAATATACCTAGTCAGTGCTCTCAAATAGTTGGTGGGGAATCTGCTGTAATTTGTCCTAAATAAGAGCCTCTAAAACCCTCTAGCGAGGAGATGATACAGTTCCCCTTATCATGTAAGTTTCAGAAGTCAAAGGTTCTCTGTATCATTCAACTAGTAACCCTTTTATAACAAATGTTTTGTAATGCTCCTTTTTAATTTCAAGATTAAATTGTAGATACTATATTCTATGTATAGGGGCTTCCCTTGTGGCTTAGTGGTAATGAATCTGCCTGCCAATACAGGAGACACAGATTCAATCCCTGGATCTGGAAGATCACCTGGAGAAGGGAATGACAACCCACTTCAGTATTCTTGCCTGGAGAATCCCATGGACAGAGGAGCCTGATGGTCCATGGGGTCACAAAGAGTCAGATATGACTGAATGACTAAATGACAATGACCATATCCTGTATATAATATTAAAAATCAATATAATGATCTGTTTTATTATAAAAGAAAAATAAATGAAATAAGGTATACTTTAATATGAAAATAGTCATGACCACACAAGAAAATCAAAGTGGTGGGATGCTTGCATCTCTACATGGGATTCCAGAAATGTGACTGTTTCAAATGCAGATTGAGGCAGGTATATTGAATTGGTTATATTGGTGACTCAAACGTCACAAGTAACATTGCTGTCAGAGATATGGTTTTATGAAATTATAAACAATTCTTGGCTAAAATTCAGATAAAGCAAAATAAAATTTTCCACAATTTTTTTAGTACTGGCATTCCTGGAAAAATCCCTATAGGGAAAACCATGTAAAATACACTATGCTTATTGTAAAATTTACTTAGAATCCAAAGACTCAGGTTATAAACAGACTTTTTCTGTTTACTGTGTAAGTGACCAGTGGGATATTTTTGGAAGTCATGTGGAATGTCGAACAATGTTTGGTCAGTATACCACATTATGTACTATAGAACACACATTTTTGGCTCTCTCTCATGAAAAACAAGTGGTGCCCAGCATTGTTATGACAACTCAAAATATCCCACTCTTAGTACCACCATCCTGAGAACCGTTGGTCTGGCTCACACTTGCTTCAGTGGAATTTAAGTCTTTTATTTATTTTATTTTAAAGTGGAAATAGCATAGTTATTTATCTGCTCTCATGTACCAGTGACTGCAGACTGTATGTACTGCACATGAAGGTTATTGTTTAAGTCTTCTTTAACCCTATGAAATGCCAGGGAAGACATTAAACAAGACATCTCTCTGTAAAACTGAAGTTGCTTTATGAATGATTCCATTATGGCAACAGTGAAATTCAGTTCTTAGAAAGAAAGTGTTCTTTAGCCAATGTAAATTCCAGAAGGGAAAAAAAGAAAAAAAGCCGCAGAAACCATTATGGTCATTTTGAAGGGCAAATAAATCTAAACTATGGATTTTATCCAATACACAAGCACAAATGCAAAGCAGTTTTTCAGAGGGTCCGAAGCTCTTACACAAGATTATACAGTCAAGTTCAGTTAGCATGAATCCAGCCACAAAAATCAATGTTACATATGTCCTGTCATAATGACCCACACATAAATCTCATTGTCCTGTCATAATGACCCACCCATAAATCTCATTAAGTGCCAGACATATTGATAAATCCACCAAGTGCTAATGCTATCTGACTCAAAGATAAGATGCCACATGTTTTGTGTCATTCATAGATTATTTTAGACAGGAATAAATTCTTAAAGGAAAAGAGGATAAGAGAATGAAGAGAAAGTTTATGCTGTTAAATACATTGAGATTTCTTTTTTTCTGTATTGTTTGAGAAAAGCACCAACTTAGTAACCTTGAATTTTGTCAAAGGATTTGACATCCATGAAAACAGAGAATGAGTGGAGCCTGATGAACTATAATCCATGGGGTCACAAAAGACTTGGACACGACTTAGCTGCTAAACCACCACTACCACCATGGGAGATCAGGGAGCCTGTACGTTCCAGTGACTACATTGATAGATTATCAGGACAGTGCCCAAATGGTTAGACAGAAACAAGACAGCCTTTCATGCTTTTTAACTTGGCAAGCATTGCTGTTATTAAGAACTCTCTGAGCATACGTAAGATTCTTGAAAGATTTAAAATGCAAATAGATCTCCCTCAATATGTCATAAATCAACACAGAGTGGCCATATATATTAGTTTACTAAATGTAGTATGTCTTCAGATTCATAAATCTTGTATTATTTTTGTATTAACCACAGTGATAACCATTCAAAAAAGTGAACCTCTTGTACAACAATGTGTGTATGCTTAACTCTTCTGAACTGTTAATAAAATGTATTAGAATTTTAAAAAGTGAATATCTGAAGTCAAAACTCTGCACATCTGAATAATTAGCCCTGTGTGGTACACTTTAATTATTGCAAAGGATATTATCCCTGTGAGTGCAGGGAAGTGATTTCTTTTGTTCACAGATATATCCACAGAATCTAGAACTTGCCTCTCACAACAGGAGTCCACAAAACTTATTGAATAAATATTGAATGTATTATTAAATATTAGTTGCTTGCAAGAACCCTGGTGTCTTTAAGTGTATAATACAATCAGTAATAAAATATACTTGTTGTTGGAATCAAGTCAGATAAAGTATGTGAAAGTAGTTTACCAACTCTATCTGAATTATTATTACTGTTACATTATTTGGTAACAGTATTTACCTTTTACAATAAACTTCCAGGTATTAATCAATAAATGAATAAAAACCAAAAGAGTACCTGACTTCTCAGTAATGCAACACATTTCTTGAAACACTGTCTTGTTTTATTTGCATGATGTCTACTGTCCCATATTTCATTGGCTACTCAATCTCTTGTTTAGTTTTACTTTTTGCCCTGGAACTTGTGAGATCCTCTTTTCTTCTTTCTTTGCACTTTCTCTTTTGGTAATACTGCTCATTACTATCACTCTATATATCATCTATGAACTGAGAACTCTTCAGTTATGCTCATTTCAAATGTATCCTCATGTACATATTTAACTGCCCACTTGACATTTTGAAAAGACTATTTCATAAGCATCTCAAAATCTCTGTGACTATGACTGAATTTCACTCTCAAACACCCCTTCTTGCTTTAAATTTCATTCTGCTTTCATACTTCCCCAACTCAGTAGATGTGAAGAATACTTAAGCCAGAAATCTGGGCAGCATCCTTAATTTACTTTTCTTAATCCTTTGCATTACCCAAGCCAATTCATCAACAGATTTTTAAAGTCTATCTTCAAAATCTACCTCAGATCTCTATCTTCCTTGTTTCTATCTTCCTTGCAAGCACTCTGGTACAATATACCCTCTCTTCTTCCTTGGAGGACAGTAATAGTGTCCAATTGGACTTCCTTATTTCTTTTTTTTTTTTATTTTATTTTTAAACTTTACAAATTGTATTAGTTTTGCCAAATATCAAAATGAATCTGCCACAGGTATACATGTGTTCCCCATCCTGAACCCTCCTGCCTCCTCCCTCCCCATACCATCCCTCTGGGTCGTCTTATGGACTCTGTTGCAGAGGGAGAGGGTGGGAAGATTTGGGAGAATGGCATTGAAACATGTATAATATCATGTATGAAACGAGTTGCCAGTCCAGGTTTGATGCACGATACTGGACTTCCTTATTTCATAGTCTATTTAGTTGCCAAGAAGAATGATTTAAAGTTAAAATTATTTTAGTACCCCTGTATGTTCTCTTGTTGTAGTTAGGATGTAATTTAAACTCCATGATACATCTTATATGGTTATGATGATCTGACCACAATCTATATTTTTTCTAAATAAATTATTTTAATTGGAGGTTAATTATTTTACAGTACTGTAGTGGTTTTTGCCATACATTCACATGAATCAGCCAGGGGTGTACATGTGTTCCCCATCCGAACCCCGCTCCAACCTCTCCCCCATCCCATCCCTCAGGGTCATCCCAGTGCTCCAGCCCTGAGCGCCCTGTCTCATGCATCAAACCTGGACTGGTGATCTATTTCACATATGGTAATATACATGTTTCAATGCTATTCTTTCAAATCATCCCACCCTTGCCTTCTCCCACAGAGTCCAAAAGTTTGTACTTTACATCTGTGTCTCTTTTGCTGTCTTGCATATAGGGTCATCATTACCATCTTTATAAATTCCATCTATATGCATTAATATACTGTATTGGTGTTTTTCTTTCTGACTTACTTCACTCTGTATAATAGGTTCCAGTTTCATCCACCTTATTAGAACTGATTCAAATGCATTCTTTTAAATAGCTGAGTCTATTCCATTGTGTATATGTACCACAGCTTTCTTGTCCATTCATCTGCTGATGGGCATCTAGGTTGCTTCCATGTCCTGGCTATTATAAACAGTACTGTGATGAACACTGGGGTACATGTGTCTCTTTCAATTTTGGTTTCCTCTGTGTGTATGCCCAGCAGTGGGATTGCTGGATCATAAGGCAGTTCTATTTCCAGTTTTTTTTAAGGACTCTCCACACTGTTCTCCATAGTGGCTGTCCTAGTTTGCATTCCCACCAACAGTGTAAGAGGGTTCCCTTTTCTCCACACCCTCTCCAGCATTTATTATTTGTAGACTTTTGGATAGCAGCCATTCTGACTGGCGTGAAATGGTACCTCATAGTGGTTTTGATTTGCATTTCTCTGATAATGAGTGATGTTGAGCATCTTTTCATGTGTTTGTTAGCCATCTATATGTCTTCTTTGGAGAAATGTCTTTTTAGTTCTTTGTCCCATTTTTTGATTGGGTCGTTTGTTTTTCCGGAATGAGATGCATGGGCTGCTTGAATATTTTTGAGATTAATTCTTTGTCAGTTGCTTTGTTTGCTATTATTTTCTCCCATTCTGAAGGCTGTCTTTTCACCTTGATTACAGTATCCTTCGTTGTGCAAAAGCTTTTAAGTTTAATTAGGTCCCACCTGTTTATTTTTGCTTTTATTTCCATTACCCTGGGAGGTGGGTCATAGAGGATCCTGCTGTGATGTATGTCAGAGAATGTTTTGCCTATGTTTTCCTCTAGGAGTTTTATAGTTTCTGGTCTTACATTTAGATCTTTAATCCATTTTGAGTTTATTTTTGTGTATGGTGTTAGAAAGTGTTCTAGTTTCATTCTTTTACAAATGGTTGACCAGTTTTCCCAGCACCACTTGGTAAAGAGATAGTCTTTTCTCCATTGTATATTCTTGCCTCCTTTGTTAAAGATAAGGTGTCCATAGGTGCATGGGCTTATCTCTGGGCTTTCTATTTTGTTCCATTGACCTACATTTCTGTCTTTGTGCCAGTACCATACTGTCTTGATGACTGTTGCTTTGTAGTATAGTCTGAAGTCAAGCAGGTTGATTCCTCCAATTCCATTCTTATTTCTCAAGATCGTTTTGGCTATTCGAGGTTTTTTGTTTTTCCATACAAATCGTGAAGTTCTTTGTTCTAGTTCTCTGAAAAATACAGTTGGTAGCTTGATAGGGATTGCATTGAATCTATAGATTGCTTTGGGTTGTATACTCATTTTCACTATATTGATTCTTCCAATCCACAAACATGGTATATTTCTCCATCTATTTGTGTCATCTTTGATTTCTTTCATCAGTATTTTATAGTTTTCTATATATAGGTCTTCTGTTTCTTTATGTAGATTTATTCCTAAGTATTTTGTTCTTTGGAGAAGGCAATGGCACCCCACTCCAGTACTCTTACCTGGAAAATCCCATGGACGGAGGAGCCTGGTATGCTCCAGTCGATGGGGTCGCTAAGAGTCGGGCAGGACTGAGTGACTTCACTTTCACTTTTCACTTCATGCATTGGAGAAGGAAATGGCAACCCACTCCAGTATTCTTGCCTGGAGAATCCCAGGGACAGGGGAGCCTTGTGGGCTGCCATCTATGGGGTCGCACAGAGTTGGACACGACTGAAGCGACGCAGCAGCGGCAGCAGCAGCAGCAGCAGCATTTTGTTCTTTTCATTGCAATGGTGAATGGAATTTTTTCTTTAATTTCTCTTTCTGTTTTCTCATTGTTAGTGTATAGGAATGCAAGGGATTTCTGTGTGTTAATTTTATATCCTGCAACTTTGCTATATTTATTGATTAGCTCTAGTAATTTTCTGATGGAGTCTTTAGGGTTTTCTATATAGAGGATCATGTCATCTGCAAACAGAGAAAGTTTTACTTCCTCTTTTCCAATCTGGATTCCTTTTGTTTATTTTTCTTCTCTGATTGCTGTGACTAAAACTTTGAAAACTCTGTTTAATAGTAGTGGTGAGAGTGAGCACCCTTGTCTTGTTCCTGGCTTTAGGGGAAATGCTTTCAATATTTCACCATTGAGTATAATGTTTGCCGTGGGTTTATTATATATGGCTTTTATTATGTCGAAGTATGTTCCTTCTATGCTTGCTTTCTGGAGGGTTTTTTTAAACAAATGGATGTTGAATTTTTGTCAAAGGCTTTCTCTGCATCTGTTGAGATAATCATATGGTATTTTCCTTCAATTTGTTATATATATAATATATCACATTGATTGATTTGTGAATATTGAAGAATCCTTGCATCCCTGGAATAAAGCCCATTTGGTCTTTTGTATGATCTTTTTAATATGTTGTTGGATTCTGTTTGCTAGAATTTTGTTGAGGATTTTTGAATCTATTTTCATTAGTGATATTGACCTGTAGTTTTCTCTTTTTGTGGCATCTTTGTCTAGTTTTGGGATTAGGGTGATAGTGGCTTCATATAATGAGTTTGGCAGTTTACCTTCCTCTGCAATTTTCTAAAAGAGTTTGAGTAGGATAGGTGTTAGTTCTTCTCTAAATTTTTGGTAAAATTCAGCTGTGAAGCCATTTGGTCCTGGGCTTTTGTTAGTTGGAAGATTTTTGATTAAAGTTTCGATTTCCATGCTTGTGTTGGATCTGTTAAGATTTTCTATTTCCTCCTGGTTCAGTTTTGGAAGGTTATATTTTTCTAAGAATTCATCCATTTCTTCCAAGTTGTCCACTTTATTAGCATATAGTTGGTGAGAGTAGTCTCATGATCCTTTGTATTTCTATGTTGTCTGTTGCGATTTCTCCATTTTCATTTCTATTTCTGTTGATTTGATTCTTCTCCCTTTTTTTCTTGATGAGTCTGGCTAATGATTTGTCTATTTTATTTATCTTATCAAAGAACCAGCTTTTAGTTTTGTTGATTTTTGCTATAGTCTCCTTTCTTTCTCTTTCATTTATTTCTCCCCTAATTTTTATGATTTCTTTCCTTCTACTTACCCTGGGGTTCTTCATTTCTTCTTTTTGTATTGCTTTAGGAGTAAAGTTTGGAGAAGGCAATGGCACCCCACTCCAATACTCTTGCCTGGAAAATCCCATGGACAGAGGAGCCTGGAGGCTGCAGTCCATGGGGTCGCTAAGAGTCAGACACGACTGAGCGACTTCACTTTCACTTTTCACTTTCATGCATTGGAGAAGGAAATGGCAACCCACTCCAGTGTTCTTGCCTGGAGAATCCCAGGGATGGGGCATCCTGGTGGGCTGCCATCTATGGGGTCGCACTGAGTCGGACACAACTGAAGTGACTCAGCAGCAGCAGGAGTAAAGTTAGGTTATTTATTTGATTTTTCTCTTGTTTCTTGAGGGAAGCTTGTACTGCTATGAACCTTCCCCTTAGCACTGCTTTTACTGAATTCCATAGGTTTTGGGTTGTCGTGTTTTAATTTTCATTCATTTATATGCATATTTTTATTTCTTTTCAGTTTTTTTATGAGATTTTTTGGTTATTCAGAAGTGTGTTTTTTAGCCTCCATATGTTTGTATTTTTAATAGGTTTTTTTTCTCCTGTAGTTGACATCTAATCTTACTGCATTGTGATAAGATGCTTGAAATGAATTCAGTATTTTGAATTTACCAAGGGTAGATTTATGGCCCAGGATGTGATCTATCCTAGAGAATGTTCCATGTGCACTTGAGAAAAAGGTGAAATTCATTGTTTTGGGGAGAAATGTCCTATAGATATCAATTAAGTCTAACTGGTCCATTGCATCATTTAAAGTTTGTGTTTCCTTGCTAATTTTCTTTTTAGTTAATCTATCCATTGTGTGAGTGGGGTATTAAAGTCCCCCACTATTATTGTGTTACTGTTAATTTCCCCTTTCATACTTGTTAGCATTTGCCTTACATATTGTGGTGCTCCTATGTTGGGTGCTTATATATTTATAATTGTTATATATTCTTCTTGGATTGATCCTTTGATCATTATATAGTGTCCTTCTTTGTCTCTTTTCACGGCCTTTATTTCAAAGTCTATTTCATCTGATATGAGTATTGCTACTCCTGCTTTGTTTTGGTCTCCATTTGCATGAAATACCTTTTTCCAGCCCTTTACTTTCAGTACGTTTGTGTCCCTTGTTTTGAGGTGGGTCTCTTGTAAACAACATATATAGGGGTCTTGTTTTTGTATCCATTCAGCCAGTCTTTGTCTTTTGGTTGGGGCATTCAACCCGTTTACATTTAAAGTAATTATTGATAAGTATGATCCCGTTGCCATTTACTTTGTTGTTTTGGGTTTGAGTTTATAAACCTTTTCTGTGTTTCCTGTCTAAAGAAGATCCTTTAGCATTTGTTGAAGAACTGGTTTGGTGGTGCTGAATTCTCTCAGCTTTTTCTTTCTTTTTTTTTTTCTTTTTTCTTTTTTTTAATTTTATTTTATTTTTAAACTTTACATAATTGTATTAGTTTTGCCAAATATCAAAATGAATCCGCCACAGGTATACATGTGTTCCCCATCCTGAACCCTCCTCCCTCCTCCCTCCCCATACCATCCCTCTGGGTCGTCCCAGTGCACTAGCCCCAAGCACCCAGTATCGTGCATCGAACCTGGACTGGCAACTCGTTTCTTACATGATATTTTACATGTTTCAATGTCATTCTCCCAAATCTTCCCACCCTCTCCCTCTCCCACAGAGTCCATAAGACTGTTCTATACATCAGTGTCTCTTTTGCTGTCTCGTACACTGGGTTATTGTTACCATCTTTCTAAATTCCATATATATGTGTTAGTGTACTGTATTTATGTTTTTCCTTCTGGCTTACTTCACTCTGTATAATAGGCTCCAGTTTCATCCACCTCATTAGAACTGATTCAAATGTATTCTTTTTAATGGCTGAGTAATACTCCATTGTGTATATGTACCACTGCTTTCTTATCCATTCATCTGCTGATGGACATCCAGGTTGCTTCCATGTCCTGGCTATTATAAACAGTGCTGCGATGAACATTGGGGTACATGTGTCTCTTTCCCTTCTGGTTTCCTCAGTGTGTATGCCCAGCAGTGGGATTGCTGGATCATAAGGCAGTTCTGTTTCCAGTTTTTTAAGGAATCTCCACATTGTTCTCCATAGTGGCTGTACTAGTTTGCATCCCCACCAACAGTGTAAGAGGGTTCCCTTTTCTCCACACCCTCTCCAGCATTTATTATTTGTAGACTTTTGGATCGCAGCCATTCTGACTGGTGTGAAATGGTACCTCATAGTGGTTTTGATTTGCATTTCTCTGATAATGAGTGATGTTGAGCATCTTTTCATGTGTTTGTTAGCCATCAGTATGTCTTCTTTGGAGAAATGTCTATTTAGTTCTTTGGCCAATTTTTTGATTGGGTCATTTATTTTTCTGGAGTTGAGCTGTAGGAATTGCTTGTATATTTTTGAGATTAGTTGTTTGTCAGTTGCTTCATTTGCTATTATTTTCTCCCATTCTGAAGACTGTCTTTTCACCTTGCTAATAGTTTCCTTTGATGTGCAGAAGCTTTTAAGGTTAATTAGGTCCCATTTGTTTATTTTTGCTTTTATTTCCAATATTCTGGGAGGTGGGTCATAGAGGATCCTGCTGTGATGTATGTCAGAGAGTGTTTTGCCTATGTTCTCCTCTAGGAGTTTTATAGTTTCTGGTCTTACGTTTAGATCTTTAATCCATTTTGAGTTTATTTTTGTGTATGGTGTTACAAAGTGTTCTAGTTTCATTCTTTTACAAGTGGTTGACCAGATTTCCCAGCACCACTTGTTAAAGAGATTGTCTTTAATCCATTGCATATTCTTGCCTCCTTTGTCAAAGATAAGGTGTCCATATGTGCGTGGATTTATCTCTGGGCTTTCTATTTTATTCCATTGATCTATAGTTCTGTCTTTGTGCCAGTACCATACTGTCTTGATAACTGTGGCTTTGTAGTAGAGCCTAAAGTCAGGTAGGTTGATTCCTCCAGTTCCATTCTTCTTTCTCAAGATCGCTTTGGCTATTCGAGGTTTTTTGTATTTCCATACAAATTGTGAAATTATTTGTTCTAGCTCTGTGAAGAATACTGTTGGTAGCTTGATAGGGATTGCGTTGAATCTATAAATTGCTTTGGGTAGTATACTCATTTTCACTATATTGATTCTTCCAATCCATGAACATGGTATATTTCTCCATCTATTAGTGTCCTCTTTGATTTCTTTCACCAGTGTTTTATAGTTTTCTATATATAGGTCTTTAGTTTCTTTAGGTAGATATATTCCTAAGTATTTTATTCTTTCCGTTGCAATGGTGAATGGAATTGTTTCCTGAATTTCTCTTTCTGTTTTCTCATTATTAGTGTATAGGAATGCAAGGGATTTCTGTGTGTTGATTTTATATCCTGCAACTTTACTATAGTCATTGATTATTTCTAGTAATTTTCTGGTGGAATCTTTAGGGTTTTCTATGTAGAAGATCATGTCATCTGCAAATAGTGAGAGTTTTACTTCTTCTTTTCCAATTTGGATTCCTTTTATTTCTTTTTCTGCTCTGATTGCTGTGGCCAAAACTTCCAAAACTATGTTGAATAGTAATGGTGAAAGTGGGCACCCTTGTCTTGTTCCTGACTTTAGAGGAAATGCTTTCAATTTTTCACCATTGAGGATAATGTTTGCTGTGGGTTTGTCATATATAGCTTTTATTATGTTGAGGTATGTTCCTTCTATTCCTGCTTTCTGGAGAGATTTTATCATAAATGGATGTTGAATTTTGTCAAAGGCTTTCTCTGCATCTATTGAGATAATCATATGGTTTTTATTTTTCAATTTGTTAATGTGGTGTATTACATTGATTGATTTGCGGATATTGAAGAATCCTTGCATCCCTGGGATAAAGCCCACTTGATCATGGTGTATGATCTTTTTAATGTGTTGTTGGATTCTGATTGCTAGAATTTTGTTAAGGATTTTTGCATCTATGTTCATCAGTGATATTGGCCTGTAGTTTTCTTTTTTTGTGGGATCTTTGTCAGGTTTTGGTATTAGGGTGATGGTGGCCTCATAGAATGAGTTTGGAAGTTTACCTTCCTCTGCAATTTTTTGGAAGAGTTTGAGCAGGATAGGTGTCAGCTCTTCTCTAAATTTTTGGTAGAATTCAGCTGTGAAGCCGTCTGGACCGGGGTTTTTGTTTGCTGGAAGATTTTTGATTACAGTTTCAATTTCCATGCTTGTGATGGGTCTGTTAAGATTTTCTATTTCTTCCTGGTCGAGTTTTGGAAAGTTGTACTTTTCTAAGAATTTGTCCATTTCTTCCACGTTGTCCATTTTATTGGCATATAATTGTTGATAGTAGTCTCTTATGATCCTTTGTATTTCTGTGTTGTCTGTTGTGATCTCTCCATTTTCGTTTCTAATGTTGTTGATTTGATTTTTCTCCCTTTGTTTCTTGATGAGTCTGGCTAATGGTTTGTCAATTTTATTTATCCTTTCAAAGAACCAGCTTTTGATTTTGTTGATTTTTGCTATGGTCTCTTTTGTTTCTTTTGCATTTATTTCTGCCCTAATTTTTAAGATTTCTTTCCTGCTACTAACCCTGGGGTTCTTCATTTCTTCCTTTTCTAGTTGCTTTAGGTGTAGAGTTAGGTTATTTATTTGACTTTTTTCTTGTTTCTTGAGGTGTGCCTGTATTGCTATGAACTTTCCCCTTAGGACTGCTTTTACCGTGTCCCACAGGTCCTGTTTGGGACTCTCTGGGTTTCTTGGACTTGGGTGATTATTTCCTTCCCCATTTTAGGGAAGTTTTCAACTATTATCTCCTCAAGTATTTTCTCATGGTCTTTCTTTTTGTCTTCTTCTTCTGGAACCCCTATGATTCGAATGTTGTAGCGTTTAATATTGTCCTGGAGGTCTCTGAGATTGTCCTCATTTCTTTTAATTCGTTTTTCTTTTATCCTCTCTGATTCATTTTTTTCTACCATTCTATCTTCTAATTCACTAATCCTATCTTCTGCCTCTGTTCTTCTACTATTTTTTGCCTCCAGAGTGTTTTTAATTTCATTTATTGCATTATTCATTATATATTGACTCTTTTTTATTTCTTCTAGGTCCTTGTTAAACCTTTCTTGCATCTTCTCAGTCCTTGTCTCCAGGCTATTTATCTGTGATTCCATTTTAGTTTCAAGATTTTGGATCAATTACACTATCATTATTCGGAATTCTTTATCAGGTAGATTCCCTATCTCTTCCTCTTTTGTTTGGTTTGGTGGGCATTTATCCTGTTCCTTTATCTGCTGAGTATTCCTCTGTCTCTTCATCTTGTTTAAATTCTGAGTTTTGGGTGTCCTTTCTGTATCCTGGCAGTTTGTGGAGTTCTCTTTATTGTGGCTTTTCCTCGCTGTGTGTGGGTTTGTACAGGTGACTTGTCAAGGTTTCCTGGTTAGGGAAGCTTGTGTCGGTGTTCTGGTGGGTGGAGCTGTATTTCGTCTCTCTCCTTTCGAAGAGTTGGGTTGCTTTTCTGGGTGTCTGATGTCCTCTGCCGGCATTCAGAAGTTGTTTTATGGATTTTACTCGATGTTTAAATGCTCTTTGGATGAATTTGTGGGGGAGAAAGTGTTCTCCCCGTCCTACTCCTCCGCCATCTTGGCTCCTCCCCCTCTCAACTTTTTCTTATCTGTAAAGCTTTTGATTTCTCCTTCATATCTGAACGAGATAATATATGCAGATATATTGCTGGATATAGTAATCTGGGTTTTAGGTTTTTCTCTTTCATCCTTTAAGTATGTCCTGCCATTGCCTTCTGGCTTGCAGAGTTTCTATTGAAAAATCACCTGGTATCCTTATGGGGAAGTTTTCAACTATTATCTCCTCAAGTATTTTGTCATGCTCTTTATTTTTGTCTTCTCCTTCTGGGAGTCCTATGATTTCAAATTGGGGCATTTAACATTGTCCCAGATGTCTCTGTGGCTGTCCTCATTTATTTTCATTCTTTTTTTCCTCTCTGCTTTATTTCCACCATTCTATCTTCCACCTCACTTATCCTATCTTCTGCCTCTGTTATTCTACTGTTGGTCCCCTCCAGATTGCTTTTGATCTCAGTTATTGCATTATTATTCATTATTGATTGACTTTTTAAAAAATTTCTTCTAGGTCCTTGTTAAACATTTCTTGCATCTTCTCAATCCTTGTCTCTAGTCTGTTTATCTGTAACTCCATTTTGTTTTCACGATTTTGGATCATCTTTACTAGCATTATTCTGAATTCTTTTTCAGGTAGGCTCCCTATCTCCTCTTCTTTTGTTTGGTTTGGTGAGCATTGATCATGTTCCTTTACTTGCTGAATATTTCTCTGCCGTTTCATTTTGTTTAGATTGCTCTCTTTGGGGTGGCCTTTCTGTATACTAGAAGTTTGTGGTTCCTCTTTATTGTGAGGTTCCTCCCTGTGGGTGGGGTTGGACTAGTGGCTTGTCAAGGTTTCCTGGTTAGGGAAGCTTGTATCAGTGTTCTGGTGGGTGGAGCTGGATCTCTTTTCTCTGGAGCACAATAAAGTGTCCAGTAGTGAATTTTGAGGTGTCTATGAGTTTGGTGTGACTTTGGGCAGCCTGTATTTTAATGCTCAGGGCTATGTTCCTGTGTTCTTGAAGAATTAGCATGGTATGTCTCGCTCTGGAATTTGTTGGCTCTTGGGTGGAGCTTGGTTTCAGTGTAGGTATGAAGGCTTTTGGTTGAGCTCTTGTCGATTAATGTTCCCTGGAGTCAGGAGTTTTCAGGTGTTCTAAAGTTTTGGATTTAAGCCTCCTGCTTCTGGCTTTCAGTCTTATTCTTACAGTAGCCTTGAGACTTCTTCATCCATATAGCACAGATGATAAAACTTCTAGGTTAATGGTGAAAATATTCTCCACAGTGAGGGACATTCAGAAAGGTTCACAGAGTTATGTGGAGAAGAGAAGAGGGAGGAGGGAGATAGAGGTGACCAGGAGGAGAAGAGGGGGAGTCAAAAGAGGAGAGAGCAATCTAGCCAGTAATCAGTTCCCTTAGAGTTCTCCACAGCCTGGAACACCCAGAGAGACTCACAGAATTATGTAGAGAAGAGAAGGGGGAGGGAGGAGATAGAGGTGACCTGGGGGAGAAAAGGGAGAGTCTAAAGGGGCGAGACCAATCAAGCCTGTAATCACACTCCTGAGTAAAAATGGGTACTGAAGATTAGATTCTTAAAGATACAAAATTGATAACAAATGCCAAAAAGCAAAGATTAAAAATCTAGAGTAGAGGTTAGACTCTGAAAAATACAATATTAAAAATACAAAACAAAATCAATCACAAAAATTATAAAATATATATGTATGAAATTTGCTCTAAAATGGGGTTTTTCTGGGTGAACTCCTGGAGTTGGTGATGGACAGGGAGGCCTGGTGTGCTGTGATTCGTGAGGTCACAAAGAGTCGGACACGACTGAGCAACTGAACTGAACTGAACTGAATAGTAGTTTATAAAAATGAAAATTAAAGGAGTAATAAAGAACTTTAAAATAAAAAAATAAATGATAATAGTAAAAATATATCTAGGAATTTCTCTGGAGATGTTGAGGGCAGTGTGGGGTCAGTTCAGTTTCAGATAGTTCTTTGTTCCAGCTTATGTTTCTTCTGGCATCCGGTCCCACCACTTCATGGGAAATAGATGGGGAAACAGTGGAAACAGTGTCAGACTTTATTTTTCTGGGCTCCAAAATCACTACAGATGGTGACTGCAGCCATGAAATTAAAAGACGCTTACTCCTTGGAAGGAAAGTTATGACCAACCTAGATAGCATATTCAAAAGCAAAGACATTACTTTGCCAACAAAGGTTCGTCTAGTCAAGGCTATGGTTTTTCCTGTGGTCATGTATGGATGTGAGAGTTGGACTGTGAAGAAGGCTGAGCGCTGAAGAATTGATTTTGAACTGTGGTGTTGGAGAAGGCTCTTGAGAGTGGTGTTGGAGAATACTCTTGAGAGTCCCTTGGACTGCAAGGAGATCCAACCAGTCCATTCTGAGAGAGATCAGCCCTGGGATTTCTTTGGAAGGAATGATGCTAAAGCTGAAACTCCAGTACTTTGGCCACCTCATGTGAAGAATTGACTCATTGGAAAAGACTCTGATGCTGGGAGGGATTAGGGGCAGGAGGAGAAGGGGACAACAGAGGATGAGATGGCTGGATGGCATCACTGACTTGATGGACATGAGTCTGAGTGAACTCCGGGAGTTGGTGATGGACAGGGAGGCCTGGCATGCTGCGATTCATGGGGTCACAAAGAGTTGGACATGACTGAGTGACTGATCTGATCTGATGCTTCTTCTTAAGGTCTGTAGGCCCCTTCCAATGCTTAGACAATGCTAACTACAGGGTTTTAATCTGTTGCAC
Organism: Bos indicus; assembly: GCF_029378745.1. Classification (NCBI taxonomy): domain Eukaryota; kingdom Metazoa; phylum Chordata; class Mammalia; order Artiodactyla; family Bovidae; genus Bos; species Bos indicus. The sequence continues at coordinate 55,351,194 of NC_091763.1, read as the reverse complement.
CCATCACTTTCAGAGCGGTTCCCTCTTCTTTGTTTATTTTGGCTTCCTCTGTTTGCGGATGTCTTTAGTGTCTAATTTCTGCCGTGACACAAGTGGGTGAAGGTGGTCACTTATTTAGGCTCACTTGTTCAGTTGTGCTCTGGGGAGGGGGGAACACTGCAAACAAATATCACTGGTGTGTGTGGGGAGTGCTCACAGTATGTCTGGACCACACTGGGTTTGCCCCCACTCATGACGTGTGTCCTTTCCCTGTCTACACAGCTCAGGCTCCAGGTTGCTCTACAGGGGAACTGTCCAAAGCAGGCCCTGGGTTTCATGCACTTCCTGGGTCTAAGCTGCTCAGGTTCAGGTTCTCGGGTACTCCACAAAGGCACAGACTCGGTTGGGCGCACGTTTTGTGCCATTCCCAGGTCCAAGCAGTTCAGGTGACCAGGTGCTTGGCGAGCACACTGTCCCAGGTGGGCTGTGCATCTTATTACCTACCCAGTCCTAGCCGCTCAGTTTCCCGGGTGCACAGTGAGAGCGCCTACTCAAGTGTGCTGTGTGTCTCCTCTGGGGAGTTGATCTCTGGCTGCAACCCTCCTGGCAGATGTCACCTGTCCAGGATCCCAGGAAGACTTGGTTAGGAACTGGAAGCCTGCTTACAGTTTGGTGAGGGATGTTGTCTCTGGGGCCAAGATTGCCTCTTGCCTTCTGGCTCTGGCTGTCGCCCGCCTGCCTCTATGCCTCCGGCTGGGGAATGGGCAGGTCCACAGCTGTCCTACAGTTTGGATGGCTATCTCACCTTAGCTCCCTCAGATTGTCCTTAGGGCATTCAGGCCTGGTCCTCACCCTAATCATGCAACCCGTGGCTCCCTGTTCAGCCCCCACTCAATGGTGGCAGACGCAAGCATCTGGGCTACTTCTCCACTGGAAGTTGTGGTTAGGCGCATATTCTGTGGGTTTTTTCTTTTTTTATTCCTCCCAGTTATGTTGCCCTCTGAGATTCCAAAACTCCCCACAGACCTGCCGGTGAGAGGGTTTCCTGATGTTTGGAAACTTTTCTTCCTTCACGACTCTGTCTTTGGGACGGGTCTCTGTCTCTAACTCTTTTGTCTCTCTTTTTGTCTTTTATATTTTGTCCTACCTCCTTTCAAAGAGAATGGGCTGCCTTTCTGGGTTCCTGGTGTCCTCCGCCAGTGTTCAGAAGTTGTTTAAGTTGCTCAGCAGTCAAATGATCTTTTGATGAATTAGTGGGGGAGAAAGTGATCTCCCTCTTCTATTCCTTTGCCATCTTTGGACCTCCCCCTGCAATCTATTTTTTTACAAATTTATTTCATATCTCTCTTCTTTTCCATACTCTGGTTCTAGTTAGCATACACTCTGATCTTTGAACAAATATACCTTTTTGTTTGTTTGTTTTAGGACCTTTATACATGGTTTTGTCTTTCTCTAACACTGCTTAACCTGAAGAAGGAAATGGCAACCCACTCCAGTATTCTTGCCTGGAGAATCCCCATGGGTAGAGGAGCCTGGTAGGCTACAGTCCATGGGGTCACAAAGAGTTGGGCACAAATGAGCAACTCACTCACACACACACAACACTGCTTAAATGGCTGAATTCTTCTCACACTGTAGCCCTCAGCTTATGTATCTCTCAAAGCATCTCTTAGCTCTTTCTCAGAATTAGCCCCCTCCTTGTTCTTCAGCACTATACACTGTGGTTTCTCCATAAGATAAACTGTGATCTGGGATAATGTATTCATTTGTTTACTTACATAATACTGTCCCTCCCTAACAGTAGCCTAATTCCTTGAGGGCATAAACATGTCTATTTTTGCTGTTACTTTCCTGCTGCATCATTTCTGTCTTCTCCACAAACCTGAAAGATCTAGGACAGGAACTGTGTCTGACTTTGACCACTTGGTACCTAGCACAGAGCCTGTGTTACCTTGTTGGATTTTTTTTTTAAACTAAAAAGCAACTTTTGATTATGTAGAAGGAAATTATTATCCAATCAACAACGTTAGATGAAAAGTAGCAGATTCTAACCAGATCATCTTGCATAACTGCATGTATGTTTCTATGTATCTAAGAATGGGCCATTACACTATCTTCAATCTTCCAAAACTGATAGTTTTAAAAATTGTGCTTAAAAATTCTTAAATATAAGAAACTTGCCATAAATAATTCTTACCACTTGATTTCGTTAAACCATAGTGTGGGAAACATCTACTAAACAATGAATGTCATTCGAACTAAAAAGTTGTATGACTTTGATGGCTACAATTACTTGTAATGCCTATGTTGAAAAATACCAACTATCCTGCTTAGTATCTATGAGTTTTATTCTGAATTATGAAGCCATTTTAGAGAACAGTTTCCCTTCATGAAAAGAAAAACAAGATGGATATTTTATTTATCTTCAAGTTTTATTTATTATGAATGTGGAAGCATCACAGATACAAGTATTGTGACTGCATGCATGTGTGCTCAGTTGCATCTGACTCTTTTCGACTCCATGGACTGTATGTAGCCCACCAGGTTCCTTTGCCCGTGGAATTTTCCAGGCAAGAATACTAGAGTGGGTTGCCATTTCCTCCTCCAGGGGATGTTCTTGACCTAGGGATTGAGCCCACATCACCTGAATCTCCTGCATTGACAGGCAGATTCTTTACCCCTGCATCACCTGGGAAACCCTCAAATACTGTGGATTGTTTTTCAGAACTTGACAACTTTAAGAGTGGAGTTTGTTAAGCTTATATTCAAGTAGTTCAGTGGAGCCACATTGTTGACCTAAAGTCTTATGAAAAATGTGACCCCTTATATTCTAAGGAGCATAGTGTTGGAATTTGCAGTCTAGCTTCAGCTATGCATTTTGCTTTATTCTAAAGAGAAAAAGCCTCAGAGCTTCCTTTGCCATAAATGTCCCCTGATTTCCTTATAATATCATTGTTTTAAATCCATGCTTTGTGAATACTATAAGTAAGATTATGTTATAAGATGACAACAACAATAGTCTTTGTAGCATTTCTGCTCACTGAACTCTGCTAAATGATGAACTATGGAGGGATCCTTGGAGAACTGGTGACATTTGCCTAGGGGACAGAAGAGGAAATAACAAAGCTTGGGGTGACATTGAGTATAATATATTTATAGGACAGTGCAAATACTGATCCACATTGCTCAGAGGGACTATGTGGAAAAGAAGAAGAAATAAGACAGACTGGGTAGTAAGACCAGTGAGGACCTTGAAAAGCAGGCAGAATTATTCAAACTTTATCCAGTGGGGGACAGGGAGTCACTGAATATCATTAAGCAAGTAAGAGAGTGCTCCCAAATCATCCAGACTTATGTTATTCATGGTAACAGATTTTGCTTTGAAAATGGTCAGTTATGGACAAACACAATTGTGATGCAATGCTTATAAAAGATGTATCTATCTATACCTATGTCTAAATCTATATCTGTTTCTATAGAGTGAGAAGGAGAGAGATAGAAACCGTATGTGTTAACACATAGTATATCTTCAGTGCATGTTAGTTTCTAGCCCTCCTCTCTAAGGCTTAGCACCTTTGGGCTAGATAATTTTGCTCCAGGAACATAGTTATTTTTTATAAAGTATGACAGTTATAATACAATACTTGTCATTTGTGTGTCTCACAAAAACCTTTAGTAAGAGAGTGTCCAAACATGGATACAATTATCAAATTTCTGGAGACATATTGCTGAGAGATGTATTTTGTACAGATCTGCACTTCATACCAACAGATGACTGGTAATTCTATACTCAACACATTTTAAGAAAAATTTTTAATAACTTACTAAATAAAACCATAATTCAGAGTTAGATACCCAATAAAAGTTCAGGTATACTTGGAAATTACTAAGGCAAATTAAATTTTCAGTTGTAACTAACTGCCTACTAAGACTCTGTTCCAAGTCTAGTGTCCAGGATCCTTACCCTGGAACAATACTGAAAGAACAGTCTGAGGTCAAAATACCAAATTTCTTTAGGAAACTTATTCAATCAGATATGCTTTAAACTCTCAAATCTGTTTTCAGCCTGCCTAGTGATGACAGTGCAGTCTTGCAGTATTGCTTCCTGGGCAGATACTGACCCAGTTGAGACCTATAGGTCCAGTGTGGACAAGTAAAGGATCTTTAAAAAGTAACAGAATTGCCACCAGGGTGATGGTGACTAAGCAAACATGGGCCATCTCAACGTAGGATCGATCAAACTGCTCCCTTGGATGTCTCTCAACTATTTAAAGGTGTTTGCTTTCTGTCACAGTACGTCTGAGGAATAAGATGGTCCCTTGTGCTCAGGAGAATTTGTTCTTTGCAGTCTTTCACACACGGTTTGGAGAGCAGGGTTTGTCAAGGCAGGCATCCTTAGAGAAGATGTGATCAGAGAAATGTTTGAGTCCACTTGCCAGCTGTTTCTCGCTTAATGAGTATCAGCCACAAGGTCTGGCTCTAATATTGCTAATACATGTGAGGCCCAATTTCTCTCTCCAAAATTTGAGGGTGTTGGACTTCTATTCATCTTCTTTCACATTGGTTTCCCCCTGCTGACATCTATGGGATAACTTCCGCCTCTGGCCTGGAAATGTTTCTTTCTCGATTTGCCAACATTATGACCAACACGGCCAGCAACTGCTGTGTATAAATGGCTTAGTGATGATAGCACTAAATAAAATTGTACCATAAATTGTGCTATGGCTTTTGCTAATATGCAGTGGTATGTGTATATTCTCAAATTACCAATCTAACCCCAAAACACTAATTGGCTTCCTACTATGTCTTCTGCTTAGGTCTTCTGGCTCTTCAAAGGTCATCAACAGTATAAAAGAACTGAAAAAAATCTTTGATTGCAAAATATAAAAAAGGAAACAATCCAGAAGAATTAAAAATAGTAAATGTCTAAATAACTACCAAAATTAATATTGTTACAACCTCATTAATAGTTAAGTTTCCTGCCCATTAAAATTTCATGACTATTGAAAAAATTGTTATTTAGATTATTTCACATTGGAAGAATTCCTGGGTATGCATTATGAGACTGAAGAATTTAGCACCATTCACAGGTGTTTGGCTTATAGCCAAATTAAAAAATAAAATTATACATATCTATAAGATTTTATACTAAAAATAATCTTTTAAATGAGCCATAATGTGGCTCTTAAAATTTAACATGTTTCAAATGATGTGGAGTGACACTTCTAAAAAACATCTAAGTCCTACAGTGGCCCTAAGGCAGCTATGCTTGTTGTACATGGTATCAGGAAACACAGGGTGAGCAAAACTACCTATTTTCAGGGAAAAGTGAAAATGAAAGTTGCTCAGTTGTGTCTGACTATTTGTGAACCCCTGCACTGCAGTCCATGGAATTCTCCAGGCCAGAATACGAACGTGGGTAGCCTTTCCCTTCTCCAGGAAATCTTCCCAATGCAGGGATCAAACCCAGGTCTCCTGCATTGCACGTGGATTCTTTACAAGCTGAGCCACAAGGGAAGCCCAAGAATACTGGAATGGGAGGTCTATCCCTTCTTTTCAGGGAACTCACAGTCAAGTAAGTCATAGGCACTGAAACAAACATCAAAAAGACCAGGTGACATACGATAAGATGCATAATTCAGCGAGACAAAAATGAGTGTTAAAACATGATTCTTAAAGAGGTACTGCTTACTCATTCTACTCATGCTGGACTCCAGAATTTCTGGGGTATCTTTTGAGGCTATGTCTGTATATGGTTATCTAACATAGAGTTTCATGGAGATCAAAAGAAGATTCCTTGAGAATTGTGGATCCCAACTTCAAATTGACAGTGCATATATTATTATACCTTAACATGAACATAAATGCAAATACCTGTAAAACTTACATCGTGTTAAGTTCAGTTCAGTAGCTCACTCGTGTCTGACTCTTTGTGACCCCATGGACTGCAGCATGCAAAGCCTCCCTATCCATCACCAACTCCCAGAGTTTACTCAAACTCATGTGATTGAGTCAGTGATGCCATCCAACCATCTAATCCTCTGTTGTCCCCTTCTCCTCTCACCTTCAATCTTTCCCAGCATCAGAGTCTTTTCAAATGAGACAGTTCTTCACATCAGGTGGCCAAAGTATTGGAGTTTTAGTTTCAGGATCAGTCCTTCCAATGAATATTCAGGACTGCTTTCCTTTAGGATAGACTGGTTGGATCTCCTTGCAGTCCAAAAGACTCTTAAGAGTCTTCTCCAATACCACAGTTCAAAAGCATCAATTCTTTGGCCCTCAGCTTTCTTCATAATACAACTCTCACATTCCATACATGACTACTGGAAAAACCATAGCCTTGACTAGAAGAATCTTTGTTGGCAAAGTAATGTCTCTGCTTTTCAATATGCTGTCTAGATTGGTCATAACTCTTCTTTGATGGAGTAAATGTCTTCTAATTTCATGGCTGCAATCACCATCTGCAGTAATTTTGGAGCCCCCCAAAATAAAGTCTGTAATTGTTTCCACTGTTTCCACATCTATTTACCATGAAGTGATGGGGCCAGATGCCATGATCTTAGTTTTCTGAATGTTTAGCTTTAAGCCAACTTTTTTATTCTCCTCTTTCACTTTCATCAAGAGGATCTTTAGTTCCTCTTCAATGTCTGCCATAAGGGTGGTGTCATCTGCATATCTGAGGTTATTGATATTTCTCCCGGCAATCTTGAGTCCAGCTTGTGTTTCCTCCAGCCCAGCGTTTCTCATAATGTACTCTGCATAGAAGTTAAATAAGCAGGGTGACAATATACAGCCTGGATGTACTCTTCCCTATATGGAACCAGTCTGTTCTTCTGTGTCCAGTTCTAACTGTTGCTTCCTGACCTGCATGCATATATCTCAAGAGGCAAGTCAGGTGAACTGATATTCCCACCTCTTTCAGAATTTTCCACAGTTTGTTGTGATCCACACAGTCAAAAGGACTGATGCTGAGGCTGAAACTCCAACACCTTGGCCACCTCATGCGAAGAGTTGACTCATTGGAAAAGACTCTAATGCTGGGAGGGATTGGGGGCAGGAGGAGAAGGGGATGACAGAGAATGAGATGGCTGGATGGCATCACCGACTTGATGCACATGAGTTTGGGTGAACTCCAGGAGTTGGTGATGGACAGGGAGGACTGGCGTGCTGTGATTCATGGGGTCACAAAGAGTTGGACACGACTGAGCAACTGAACTGAACTGAACTGAACTGAACACAGTCAAAGGCTTTGGCATAGTCAATAAAGCAGAAATAGATGTTTTTCTGGAACTGTCTTGCTTTTTTGATGATCCAACGGATGTTGGCAATTTGACCTCTGGTTCCTTGCCTTTTCTAAAACCAGCTTGAACATCTGGAAGTTCACGGTTCATGTACTGGTGAAGCCTGGCTTGGAAAATTTTGAACATTACTTTGCTAGCTTGTGAGATGAGCACAATTGTGTGGTAGCTTGAGCATTCTTTGGCATTGCCTTTCTTTGGGATTGGAATGAAAACTGACCTTTTCCAGCCCGTGGCCACTGCTGAATTTTCCAAATTTTCTGGCGTATTGAGTGCAGCACATTCACAGCATCATCTTTTAGGATTTGAAATAGTTCAACTAGAATTCCATCACCTCCCCTAGCTTTGTTCATAGTGATGCTTTCTAAGGCCCACTTGACTTCCCATTCAAGGATGTCTGGCTCTAAGAGAGTGATCATACCATCATGCTTATCTGGGAAGTGAAGATCATTTCTGTATAGTTCTTCTGTGTATTCTTGCCACCTCTTCTTAATATCTTCTGCTTCTGTTAGGTCCATACCATTTCTGTCCTTTATTGTGCACATCTTTGCATGAAATGTTCCCTTGGTATCTCTAATTTTCTTGAAGAGATCTCTAGTCTTTCCCATTGTATTGTTTTCCTCTATTTCTTTGCACTAACCACTGAGGCAGGCTTTCTTATCTCTCCTTGCTGTTCATTGGAACTCTTCATTCAAATGGGTATATGTTTCCTTTTCTTCTTTGCTTTCATTTCTCTTTTCACAGCTATTGGTAAGGCCTCCTCAGACAGCCATTTTGAGTTTTTGCATTTTTTTTCCCTTGGGTGTGGTCTTGATCCCTGTCTTCTGTACAATGTCTCGAACCTCCATCCATAATTCTTCAGGCACTCTATCAGATTTAATCCCTTGAATGTATTTCTCACTTCCACTGTATAATCATAAGGAATTTGATTTGGGTCATACCTGAATAGTCGAGTGGTTTTCCCTACTTTATTCAATTTAAGACTGAATTTGGCAATAAGGGGTTCATGATCTAAGCCACAATCATTTCCTGGTCTTGATTTTGCTGACAGTATTGCCCTTCTCCCTCTTTAGCCACAAAGAATATAATCAATCTGATTTCGGTGTTGACCATCTGGTGATGTCCGTGTGTAGTCTTCTCTTGTGTTGTTGGAGGAGGATGTTTGCTATGGCCAGTGCGTTCTCTTGGCAAAATTCTATTAGCATTTGCCCTGCTTCATTTTGTACTTCAAGGCCAAAATTGCCTGTTACTCTAGGTGTTTCTTGACTTCCTACTTTTGCATTCCAGTCCCCTGTAATGAAAAGGACTTCTTTTTTGGGTGTTAGTTCTAGTAGGTCTTGTAGGTCTTCATAGAACCACTCAACTTCAGCTTCTGCAGTATTATTGATTGGGGCATAGACTTGGATTACTGTGATATTGAATGGTTTGCCTTTGAAATGAACAGAGGTCATTCTGTCATTTTTGAGATTGCATCTAAGTACTGCATTTCGGACTCTCTTGTTGACTATGATGACTACTCCATTTCTTCGAAGGGATTCTTGCCCACAGTAATAGATATAAGGGTCAGCTGAGTTAAATTCACCCATTCCAGTCCTGTTTAGCTCACTGATTCCTAAAATGTTGACATTTACTCTTGCAATCTCCTGTTTGACCACTTCCAATTTGCCTTGATTCAAGGACCTAACATTCCAGGTTCCTATGCAATATTGCTCTTTATAGTATTGGACATTGCTTCTATCACCAGTCACATCCACAACTGGGTGTTGTTTTTGCTTTGGCTCTGTCTCTTCATTCTTTCTGGAGTTATTTCTCCACTGGTCTCCAGTAGCATACTGGGCACCTACCGGCCTGGGAAATTCATCTTTCAATGTCCTATCTTTTTGCCTTTTCATACTGTTCATGGGGTTCTCAAGGCAAGAATACTGAAGTAGTTTGCCATTCCCTTCTCCAGTGGACCACATTTTGTCAGAACTCTCCACCATGACCTGTCCATCTTCGGTGGCTCTACATGGCCTGGCTCATAGTTTCATATTAGATAAGGCTGTGGGCTATGTGATCAGATTGGTTAGTTTTCTGTGATTGTGGTTTTCAGTATGTCTGCCTTCTGTTTGAGAAGGATAAGAGGCTTATGGAAGCTTCCTGATGGGAGGGACTGACTGATGGGGAAATTGTCTTGAGTACGTTGTGTACTCAGATGTAATTGTCCCATTTTCCTACCTGAGGGGCTAAGTTTGACTAAGAGCTAATAGAGCTTAGGGGAGAGCCTTCCATCTCCATCCTCATGCATACTGAGGTCCTCTTTTCCCAAGTTTTATTCATATTTTTCTGTGTTCCGCATTCTTGTTCCACAGTGAATGAAAATATCACTTCTTTGTGTTAGGTCTCATTTCTATTTAAATATATTTCAAAGTATCTGTTATATTTCTCTAGGTTTGCTTCAATAATAATAAAGTAAAAACCATTTCTTATTGAATGTGCTTAGTTGCTCAGTCGTGTCCGACTCTTTGTGACTCCATGAACTGTAGCGCGCTAGGCTCCTCTGTCCTTGGGGGTCCTCCAGGCAAGAATACTGAAGTGGGTATTAATAATGATATTTTATTATTAATAATACTTTATTATTATTCATTCAATCTCAGAATGATGATGAGATACCCATGGAAACAGACCATGACAATCATGTGCAGGGAAGACGAAAATGAGACTGAATAGTGGTGGGCCCACTTGAACGACAAGGAAGGATACATTTCACACAATTTGCTGGGACTATACCCATGAATTAAACCAAGACAAAGGAGCTTTATTAATAATAAAACCATGTCCTCCTCCAGGGGATCTTCCCAACACAGGTACTGAACCCAGGTCTCCTGCATTGCAGGCATATTCTTTACCATCTGAGGCACCAGGGAAGCCCCAGTAGTCCAATAAGTGGTCCCAGTTCTTGCACAGAACAGGATTGTCACTGTGTATCTTTCTGAATGTGACATGGGGCACCTGTGCCCATGCAGTGCATCAGCTTCCTGCCAAGCTCTGCTCCACCAAGCTGAGCATCCTCTGCCAACAGTGACTGCTCCAAGTTACATCTACTTCCAGAGCACCTTCTTCATGACTTTCAAGTTACTCTGTCATTAAAGTGAGTCTTGAGAAATTTCTGCCACAAATGTCGTATTATTTCTTTTTAGTGGTAACAGAGATTAATTCTTCATGAACTAAAAAGTCTGCAAAGTTTCAGGCCAAGCTCCTTTGTCTTGGTTTAATTTTTGGGTATAGTCCCAGCAAATTGTGTGGAATGTATTCTTTGTTTCGTTCAAGCATACCCATTAAGATGGGTCTTAAGACCATTCAATCTCATCTTAATCTTCCCTGCGCATGATTGTCATGCAGTCTCCTTCTTTCATGGGCAGTTTATCATCATTCGGAGATTGAATGAATAATAATAAAGTAAAAACCATTTCTTATTGAATCCTTAGCATATATTGTTGTTTTTGAAGTTGCTAAGTTGTGTCTGATTCTTTTGTGACCCCATGGACTGTAACCTGCTTGGCTCCTCTGTTCATGGAATTTCCGAGGCAAGTATGTTGCCATGTCTTCCTCCAAGGGATCTTCCCATGGCTCTGAGCTACAGATATACATTTCAACTAGTTCCAGTATCTTCTCAACGTAGATATTTTTATCTCTATTTTACAGGTGAAGAAAAATAGTCTCAGATTTTATGTAGTTGCTTATGGACTTGCAGAAATATCTCAGTCAAGATTCAGCTCCCTGATGGTTAACTCCCACCATCTTTTCACTACAGGATACTCGCTTCCAAATCTTTATCACGTATTTCTTAGGGGATAGATTGACTTTTCAATATATTATATATGATGCCAGCTCTGTATGGGAACTTCCAATAACTATGATGTATGATAAGTTACTTTCCACTTAATGTCTCTGCCTGCTGCATTTGGCCATGATAAGAGTTCTTTCTGTTCATGCCTTTCTCTGTTGCGCTTATAATATGGGGAGAGTTAAATAGATCTCCTCTGGACAAGAATCAATATTTAGTTGCAGGAATCTCAGCTGGAGACAGATTTTCTCCCACTGTGTAGTGTCAGGCTACTTCTTATTTAATGCCATTGAGTTGTTTCTCATAACTGCAATCATAAGTCGTATTGTTCAGTAGAATCTTTTCCAATACTAGATATACTACTGAATAATAGAGATAAGCCCAGAATGCTGTGGGCACAAAAGAAAGGGACATAGGTCCATGTGGTTCCTTTGTTGCAGGGTCTTTACTACTGTTTACAAATTATTCTAATTATTTGCTAATGTAATTGCTCAAAGTTTGCTTTCAGTTGATAAGTCTTTACCAGTTGATTTGTACTGCAATGTTTCCTTTAATGTACTTTACAAAATGCCTCCTTCTATTTACTTAGTATTAAGCAGAGAATGGCTCCTTTCTGATTTGCATGTGCTGTCCTATGCCTGTTTTTCTTCTTTACGTATAAAGAAGTCTTTATGTGTAAAGAAGTCTTTCAGCAGGCTGTTTGCTATTTACTGCCACAATTGAAAGGGTTATAATTTATTCCCTTTAGTGGGAAGAAAAACTTGCTGATTGGGATCACAGTTGAATATGAATCTTTTATAGGACACAAATATGTTCAACATGTTTAGTGATTAAACATTCCTTAGAGGGTGGTCTGGTTTATCCATTTTGTATTCAAAATCATAATTGTTATACAAAATTAGTTCAGTATTAAGAAAACAATTAGTGTACTACTTCCTACAACAGAACAGAAAAGAAAAAAAGCAATTTGGTAATTTCAATAATATCAGAAAAAAACCTGGAAAAACTTTACACTCATATCTTATTTTTAAAATATCTTTCTGGACTCACATATAAAATTTCATCAACATATATTGTTTTTGTAGCAATATTCATCTCAAATCAGTGGTGGACTTCATTCTTAATAGAATCCAGTTAAAATCAGGTGGAAAACAAAAATGCCTGTTATTATCATTGTTATCTAATTGTTCCGAAAGCACTAATCAAAGCCATAAGTTATGAAACTGAAATAAGAGGTATAATTATTAGAAAGGAAATGTAAAATTATCCTCATTTGCAGATGGTATAATTATATACTAAGAAAAAAAGAATGAACTGAAAACTATAAGAATTAGTAAGAAACTGAAATAAATGTACTGATGTAAGAAGAATACACAGCCCCCTCATCCCATAAATGACCCACCAAGACAGACTTTTTACTACTATTACTACTATTTCTATTATTAAAAGTGACCTCTCAGGACTTTCTTTGAAGTGATGTCCCTGCTTTTGATGAATATGATGAAGATGAAGCATGTCCTAAGCTTCAAGGCACAGGCACAAGTTCAAATTCTGAGGGCCCTTCATCAAGGTCATCCCTATCATCCTAAAACTTGGCAATCTTAATATATGTTTTAAAGACAGTCTTAATATATGTTAAAAGATTCTGGCACCACACTGGTTCAGAGAGGGTTTGATGCATCTGTGACATTACGTGTTTCCAATTAGGAGTCCAATGAGAAAAGTAAACAATATTTAGGGTCCAATCTTTGTCTACTCCCACTGACACTTCTGACAATAATAGGAGCAATATGTCCAGAGGCAAAACCAGAAGACATGGATCCAACACTCAGCTGTGTTTGAATGGTTAGCAGAAAATAATGTCACATGTTGCAGAATTAGAAAAAAATCCACAACTGCATTAGGGACAAAAACACTGACAGTATCTAAATCTCTAATTTCTCTAACTTGGGAGAATGCTGAAGTTAAGAAATGAATGAAGGTAGGAAGTTACAGGTGAAATTTGGAGGCCACAAAGAGGAGAGCAAATGATTAAAAGATGACCTTCTGTATTAGTCAGCTCAGACTGCCGTAAGGAAATACAATAGAGTGGGCTGCTTAAACAACAGACATTTATTTTCTAAAAGTTGTGGAAGCTAAAAGTCCATGATCATGCTGCTAGCAAATTTGGTTTCTGGTGAAGGCTTTCTTTCTGGCTTGTGAATGGCTACTTTTTTGGTATATGCTCACATGGCCTTTCCTTTGTGCTTGTGTATAGAGAGAATAAGAGCAATCTCTGGTGTCTCTTTTTTACTTATGAGGAGACCAATCCTGTAGGGACCCTATCCATATAACATCATTTAATCTTAATTATATTTCTAAAGGCCCTATTTCCAAATACAGTTGCATTGGAGATTCCAAATACATTGCATAGGTCTTCAATTTAAGAATTTGCTGTAAGCAGACACAGTACAGTACATAACAGCTTCATGTGAGGAAGACAGTGCAGAGCAATAGCTCAGCTTCTGCCTTAGTTACAGCTCCTTGCTCTGGGGGTTTCTTTCTTTACTATGGTAGTATAAAGAAAATCACCTTGGAGAGGTAGCATGCATAGAATGGAACACTGGATTAAGGAATCTATAATACCTTGAGGTCTAAATTTATCTTCAGTTCAGTTCAGTTCAGTCGCTCAGTTGTGTCCGACTCTTTGCGACCCCATGAATTGCAGCACACCAGGCCTCCCTGTCCATCACCATCTCCCGGAGTTCACTCAAACTCACATCCATCGAGTTAGTGATGCCATCCAGCCATCTCATCCTCTGTTGTCCCCTTCTCCTCCTGCCCCTAATCCCTCCCAGCATCAGAGTCTTTTCCATTGAGTCAAATCTTTGCATGAGGTGGCCAAAGTATTGGAGTTTCAGCCTCACCATCAGTCCTTCCAAAGAACACCCAGGGCTGATCTCCTTTAGAATGGACTGGTTGAATCTCCTTGCAGTCCAAGGGACTCTCAAGAGTCTTCTCCAACACCATAGTTCAAAAGCATCAGTTCTTCAGCGCTCAGCTTTCTTCACAGTCCAACTCTCTCATCCATACATGACCACTGGAAAAATCATAGCCTTAACTAGAGGAACCTTTGTTGGCAAAGTAATGTCTCTGCTTTTGAATATGCTATCTAGGTTGGTCATAACTTTTCTTCCAAGGAGTAAGCATCTTTTAATTTCATGGCTGCAGTCACCATCTGCAGTGATTTTGGAGGCCCAAAGCATAAAGTCTGACACTGTTTCCACTGTTTCCCCATCTATTTGCCATGAAGTGATGGGACCAGATGCCATGATCTTCATTTTCTGAATGTTGAGCTTTAAGCCAACTTTTTCACTCTCCACTTTCACCTTCATCAAGAGGCTTTTTAGTTCCTCTTCACTTTCTACCATAATTTATCTTATCTGTATTTAAAAAGACATTAATGACTGATGATATCTCACAGGTCTTATCTTAAAATTACCCCTCCCTGTGCCATATAGACACACATACGTACGTATATGCACGTGCACACAACACCATAACCCTTTAGACAATTAAAAATGTGCAGTAAGTTATTTGGTTAGGGGAAGGTGAATATTCTTTATTAAATAACAAAGGGAACTGTAAATAATACCACAATGGGCTATTGTTAAGATAATTTTAACCAATGCAGGATTACCAAGGCATTTTTACTTTTATTGCTGGTGCTGGCCCCTGGGAACTGAGTTCATCATGATATTCCCATCACAATGTGATCATGTCTGTAGAGAAATCCATCCCACCACACTATTCAAACTTCAGGGGTTTCTTTCCCATGTCTTCAATTTTGTGCAAGTTATCAGTTTCATGGGAACCAATGAACAGACTTTAAAGTCAAAAAATATTGTATAGTGGCACTGTGAGGTCTGAGATGTGCAATTCATGAATGAAATGCATATAGTGATTAATTTACCTTGTACACTGAAATCAGTTACTGTTTTGTTCTCTTAAAGGGGAATAAGCTAATTTAGTGTTTGTTCACTTAGTGAAATTGAACTGTGATTCAGATATGTAAATTGTATTTTTAACTTATTTAATGTATTTCATCTCATGTTTTCTTATTGTCACAGGTTATAATAAATGCTGTGGCCTAAACCCATGTGGTCTAATAAATGCCACCAGGTTAAGCTGAGCATTGCCGACTGAGAGCTGTGCTGGCCCCTTTTCTCTACCATATGGTGGGAGGTGTGATTTATTTAAATGTTGGAAAACAGCTGTAAGGAAATATTTTTCTGTGTAAATATGTAACATCAATCACAGGCAGGGACATTCTTAGTAGCAGCAGTCAACTCTAGGTTATCCTTTTAATGAAAAGAGAAACAGTGTGATGCTGATCCTAACAAATAGTACATATTATTTTTCCACAAATCCTGACTACCATACTTACTTATTCTCCAGCTCTGGCCTTTCTTGGGTGGATTTTAGTTTTGAATCAGGAAGCATGAATCAGGCTGCAGAATGGTTAGAAGAGAGGGTAACCAGCTTTACGTGGTAGAAGAAAGGAGGAGGAATCTGAGAAGCAATAATTAAGAATTTAACTATGAGTTTTGATTATAAGAATTTGACTACTAAGACCAAAGCACTTCTGTTTAACTTTATAGCATCTTAAGGTAGAAAAAATTAAAATAAAACTCCAAAATTGAATTCTTCCATTTTGAAACATTTACTGAATGGGGGTGGTTTTTATTGTTGTTATTATCATTATTATTTTGTCATCAGAAACTTGATTTTAGAATGAGTCTTATCTGTGAGAAACAGATATATTACTTAATGAATTAACTGTGTTTTCTTTGATTGACTTCTGCTGAGCATATGAAAACAGCACTACTGAAAAATCTTTTTTTTACTTTTATTTTACCATTTCTTTATTGAAGTACAGTTGATTTACATTATATTAGTTTCAGGTTTGCAACATAATGATTATATGTTTTTATAGATTATGCTTTATTTAAGCAGTTTCCCAGGTGACTCAGTAGTAAATAATCCACTTGCCAATGAAGGAGACACGGGTTCAATCCCTGGGTTGGGAAGATCCCTGGAGGAGCAAATAGCAACCCACTCCAGTATTCTTGCCTGGAAAATCTCATGGACAGGAGAGCCTGGTGGACTATAGTCCATGGGATTGCCAAGAGTTGGACATGACTAGAGTGTATGACTGAGTATACACACACTCTATTTAAAGTTATTATAAAGTGTTGACTATATTCCCTGTGCTGTACAATATATCCTTGCACCTTTTTTATTTTATAGATAGTAGTTTGCACTGTTAATTCATTACCCTTATCTTTCCCCTCCCCCATCCCCTCTGGTAATCATTAGTTTGTTATTTATACATGTGAGTCTGTTTCTGATTTGTTATATACATTATTCTAATTTTTTAAGATTTCACAAGTAGGTGATAACATGCACTATTTCTTTCCCTGTTGACTTATTTCATTAAGAATAATACCCTCCAGGTCCATCCATGTTATCGTAGATGCAAAATTTCACTATTTTTATGAATGAATAGTATTCCATTGTATATATATCACATCTTCTTTATCCATTCATTTGCTGAGGGACACTTTGGTTGCTTCCATATCTTGGCTATTATAAATAATACTGGTATGAATATTGGGGTACGTGTACCATTTTGAATTAGCATTTTCAATTTCTTCAGATATATACCAGCAGTGGAATTTCTAGATCATATGATAGATCTATTTTCAGCTTTTTAAGAAACCTCCGTATTGCTTCCCTTAGTGGCTGTACCAATTTATTTTCCTAGCAACAGTGTACTAGGGTTCCCTTTTCTCCACATCATCACCAGCATTTGTTATCTGTAGACTTTTAGATGATAGCCATTCTGACAGGTGTGTGGTGATATCTCATTGTGATTTTGATTTGCATTTCTCTGATGATTATCAATGTTGAGCATCTTTTTGAATATCTATATGCCATCTGTATATTAGAAAAAATGTCTATTCAGATCTGCCCATTTTTTAATTGGGTTGTTTGGGTTTTTGATGTTGAGTTACCTGAGTGGTTTATGTATTTTTGGTATTAACTCCTTATCACTCATATTTGCAAATATTTTCTCCCATTCAGTAGGTTGTCTTTTCATTTTGCCAGTGGTTTCCTTTTCTGTGTAAAAGCTCTTCGGTTTAATTAGATTCTATTTCCTTTCCCTCAAGAGATAGATCAAAAGAAGTATTGCTACCATTTATGTCAAATTGTGTTCTGTCTATTTTTTTTTAGGAATTTTGTGGTTTCCAGGTTTGTATTTAGATCTTTAATCCATTTTGAGTTTATTTTTGTATAAGATATGAGAAAATGTAATCTCATTTTTTTATGTGTAGCTGTTCAGTTTTCCCAGCACCACTCATTGAAGAGACTATCTTTTCTCCATTGTATATTCCTGCCTCCTT
Organism: Bos indicus; assembly: GCF_029378745.1. Classification (NCBI taxonomy): domain Eukaryota; kingdom Metazoa; phylum Chordata; class Mammalia; order Artiodactyla; family Bovidae; genus Bos; species Bos indicus. The sequence goes on along the minus strand of NC_091763.1, from coordinate 55,333,645 downwards.
TGTCATATATTAATTGATCATGGATGCATAGGTTTATTTTTGGGCTCACTGTTCTGTCCCATTGATCTATATGTCTGCTTTTGTGTATACTGTTTGGGTGACTCTAGCTTTGCAATACAATATGAAGTCAGGGAGCATGACACCTCTAGCTTTGTTCTTATTTTCTCAAGATTGCTCTGGCTATTTGGGGTATAAATTTTAGAACCATTTGTTCTCGTTCTGTGAAAAATGTCATGTGTGTTTTGATAGGGATTACATTAAACCTGTATATTGCTTTGGGTAGTATTGAAAATTTAGCAGATTGGAAGAATTAGAAGTACTAATTCTTCCAATCAGTGAATTTAGGATTGTGAAAGTGTACAGAGTGAAGTAATCCAGAAAGAAAAACACCAATACAGTATACTAATGCATATATATAGAATTTAGAAAGATGGTAATGATAACCCCTATGCTAGACAGCAAAAGAGACACAGATGTATAGAACAGTCTTTTGGACTCTGTGGGAGAAGGCAAGGGTGAGATGATTTGAGAGAATTAAAACATGTATATTATCATATGTGAAACAGATCGCCAGTACAGGTTTGATGCATGAGACAGGGGGCTCAGGGCTGGTGCACTGGCATGACCCTGAGGGATGGGATGGGGAGGGATGTGGGAGGGGGTTCAGAATGGGGAACACATGTACACCCATGGCTGATTCATGTCAATGTTTGGCAAAGCCAGTACAATATTGTAAAGTAATTAGCCTCCAATTAAAATAAATAAATAAAAAATAAAAACTTAAAAGAAAAAAGTGTTAGTTGCTCAGCTGTGTCTGACTCTGTGACCCCATGGACTGCAGCCCACATGGACTGCAGCTCGCCAGGCTCTTCTGTCCATTGAATTCTCTAAGCAAGAATCCTGGAGTGGGTTCCTATGGCCTTCTCCAAGGGAGCGTCCTAACCCAAGGATTGAACCTGGTCTCTTGCATTGCAGGCAGATTCTTTACCATCTGAGCTACCTGGGAAGCCTGAACATGGGATATTTCCCCATTTATTTATATCATCTTTATTTTCCTTCAATAATAGAGTTTTCAGAATTCAGTTTTCAGGTTCAATAGAATTTCAGTTTTCAGAATTCAGTTTTTTAAGCCTTTCACCTCCAAAGTTAAATAAATCTCGTTACTTTTTTATTTTAATGCAATTTTAAGTGGAATTGTTCAATTGAAATAAGAATAAATGAAAATGTATAATTCAGAAATCTCATTTTCAATCCCTGTAAGCAGATACATGACAAAAGAATGACCTTAATATTAGAAAATATGTGATATTCACATGAGGAAAACTATAACACTCTACCTAAGTGCTTTTTAGTAAGAGATGCTTATAATAGGAAGAATAATTATTTTAAAGTATCAATCATTCACCCATCAATTATAGTTTCAATAAAAATTCCAGTGACATTTTACCATGTAACAAAGTATTCTAAATGTATTTTGAAAGAATACAAAGTTATTATAATGGAGAACTTTCTATAAATCAAAGTAAGAGGGAGGGATTATTATTATAAAATATAAAAGTGTATCATAGAACTAATTTTAAAAGTCCTACTGGCAGAGTAACCAATCTAATATATTAAAGAACCCCCAAAAATAACTTACAAAATAATTTAGTATGTGAGAGAGGATTTTTAATAAATCACTATAAAATGAAAAAGCATACAGTAAACTGATTTTATAAAGTTAGTTCACTATATTAGAACAACAGTATTCAAGTTGTTATACCATATACTAAAATAAATACCTATTAGACTAATGAGTTAAATATTTAATATTTCTTTCATTCAGCATATATTTATGGAGTACTTACTACGTCATAGGTTGTATTCTTGGCACTTGGCTAAAGGATTAAACAAAGTAGAAAAAACTTGTCTCTTAAGGTCAGTGGAGGAGAAAGAAAGTAAACAAGCAAATATATCTAAAGTATAATACCACATAGTTGTAAGTATAAAGAAGAAAAATAAAGTGGGAGAAGACAATAAAAACTAGTGGAGATTCCATATCAGATATAGGGGTAGGGAGTAGTGACACTTTCTAAGGGAAGAGGACGTTTGAACAGAGATCTGAATTCAGTAAAGGAGCAATCCACCAAGATGTCTGAGAGAAGACCATTCTTGGTAGACAGAATAGCAAGCACTTAGAGCTAGAATTAGGAATATGCAGGTGATGATATAGGAGCAACAAGAAGACCACCATGGCTGTCACAAAGAGAAAGAGAGAGAGTGAGTTGAAAATGAGAACTTGTCAGGGGTCAGATCATGTAGAGTTTTGTATGTCATACTGCAGGATTTGGGTGTTATTCTAAGTATGATAAAAAGCTATTGAATAAAGAGAATAAGCAGCTCATTTGAAAATAATTACTGCAGTTTTTGTGTGGATGATAAACCATGGCAGGGCATGGAATGGGGTTGGGGGAGGTGGTAGTAGCTTAAAAAGAGGAAAATCAGTTGGGAGGCTATGGCATAACTCTTGAAGACAAATGCTGGTGCCTTAGATAATGTTGAGAGTGGTGAAGATTATGCTAAATGGTCAGATTATGAATGTTGAAAGGCCAGATGGATTTACTGGTGGAATGGATGTATACTTTGAGAGAGAAGTATTTAAGGGCAATAGTAAGGTCTTGGTTTTGAGCAAATGGTGGTGTTATTTGCAAGAGTGAAAGAGTACATCAGAAGATAGTTGAAGATGGCTAAGGAGGTATCAATAGCTCTTTTTTGGTTATCTTTGTGATGGCTACTAGACATGTAAGGAAGATATTCTGGTTGTTGTATATAAATTCTGGAGAACAGGGAATGACTCACCTGTTTATAGAATACATTTACAATAGACAATGATATCGAGGAAGTGAGTGTAAATACAAAAGAATCTGAAAGATGGAGCCTCCAGGTGATCCACAGTTTTTGCAGAATAAGAAAGTGGATCTAGCAAAAGATTGAGAAGGAGTAAAGAGGAAGGTCAGAGAAGACAATGGGGCCCCACTCCAGTACTCTTGCCTGGAAAATTCCATGGACAGAGGAGGCTGGTAGGCTGCAGTCCATGGGGTCGCTAAGGGTCGGACATGACTGAGCAACTTCACTTTCACTTTTCACTTTCATGCATTGGAGAAGGAAATGGCAACCCACTCCAGTGTTCTAGCCTGGAGAATCCCAGGGACAGGGGAGCCTGGTGGGCTGCCGTCTATGGGGTCGCACAGAGTCGGACACGACTGAAGTGACTTAGCAGCAGCAGCAGCAGCAAAAAGAAAGATACAAAGAGAATCAGGGGACTATAAAGACTTAGAATTTAAGTAAAGAAAATATTTTTTAAAAAGAGAGATTGATTCTCAAGTAAATGAATATAGAGAATTATGTTTAATAATCTAAAAGTGATGGGTGGCTTTGACCAGAGTAGATTTAATGCAGTGTGAATGAGTATCTTATTGTACAGTTTCAAGAGAGAATGGGAGATGAAACTGGAAAATGAGTACAGACAACTGTTTTGAGTAGATTTACAATAAAAAGGTGTAACACATGGGTGGTGGAGAGATTTTTATTTTATTTTCAAGAAAGTAATTATTATAGCATGTTTTCTGAACTGATGTGAATGATCCAGTAGAGAAGGAAAAATTAATAGTAAAAAAGAGAAAAGGGATAATTACAGATGCAAAGTCTGAACATGCTGAGAGTGGATGGGATGTTAGGTAAAAGTAGAACTATCTTAAACTCATGAGGGAGAGTTATGGTTATATGCTAAAATTAAAATAAGATAAAAATAGAATAAAACAATGAAAAGACTATAATTTAATGTAGGTGGCTCAGCAGTGAAGAATCCATGTACCAATGCAGGAGATGCGGTTCAATCCCTGGCTCAGTAAGATCCCCTGGAGAAGAAAATGGTGCCCCACTTTAGTATTCTTGCCTGGAAAACTCCATGGACAGAGGAGCCTGGCAGGCTGTAGTCCCTGGGGTTTCAGAGAGTTAGACACAAATGAGCAACTGAGTGTAGCAACTAAACAACAACAAAAAAGGAAAGGGTAATACTTTTTTTCAGTAATATATACATTATTGAGAGAAAAATATACACCTGTTAAATGTCTGATGGACAACCAGAAAGAAAAATTATGGGAAATCTATGATAATAATATTATTTTAAATAATGCACACAAATATGTTAATTTGACAGTAATACACCATTCATAAATATACATAACCAAGATTAAGGAACAAAAAGGAAATCTCAGAACACTATATTCATAGTACTATCTTAATTAAAAGAAGAAAGGAATGCATATGACTTTTTTGTATGTATTCACAGAAAATATTTGAAAAAATATGCATTAACTTAAAAATGGTCCATGGGAAAGTGTGAGAGAATGTCTGTATTTCACTTTGGATCCTTCAGTGCTATTTGAAATTTTTTATAGAAACATCTGTTGAATTTAAAATTAAAATACGTCAAATCAAAAAGGAATATACTGATAGATGCTACCCATATAAATAAAATTAATACTTAAAAAAATAAAGTAGAAGGAAAAATGAACCAGAAACTATCATATACCACACACACACACACACAGACAACTCTAATAGTTAAAATGAACACATTCTGATAGTAGTAGTAATTCATTCATTCAACATTAAAAAATGTATGTATTTATTATGTGGTTCAGTTCAGTTCAGTTCAGTTCAGTCGCTCAGTCATGTCCAACTCTGCGAACCCATGAATCTCAGCACGCCAGGCCTCCCTGTCCATCACCAACTCCCGGAGTTCACTCAGACTCATGTCCATCGAGTCAGTGATGCCATCCAGCCATCTCATCCTCTGTCGTCCCCTTCTCCTCCTGTCCCCAATCCGTCCCAGCATCAGAGTCTTTTCCAATGAGTCAACTCTTCCCATGAGGTGGCCAAAGTACTGGAATTTCAGCTTTAGCATCATTCCTTCCAAAGAAATCCCAGGGCTGATCTCCTTCAGAATGGACTGGTTGGATCTCCTTGCAGTCCAAGGCACTCTCAAGAGTCTTCTCCAACACCACAATTCAAAAGCATCAATTCTTCAGCGCTCAGCCTTCTTCACAGTCCAACTCTCACATCCATAGATGACCACAGGAAAAACCATAGCCTTGACTAGATGAACCTTTGTTGGCAAAGTAATGTCTCTGCTTTTGAATATGCTATCTAGGTTGGTCATAAGTTTCCTTCCAAGGAGTAAGCGTCTTTTAATTTCATGGCTGCAGTCACCATCTGCAGTGATTTAGGTACCAAACATTTTTAGATAGTGTATATGCAAATGTGACTGTGGAACCCTGTCCTCAAGGAGCTTCCAATCCATGGAAGAGACAGAGAAGTAAACATGAAATTATAACTCAAAGCGATAATGCCTATGACAGGGAAAGGATGGATTCCATAAAGAACACACGTACGATGAGTTTCTAATAGTAACAAAATCTAAGCAGAAGCAATCAACAGTTATCCAGAGAAGGAGGAGCATTTCAGGTAGCAACAACAGCATGTGCAAAGGCCTAGAACAAATAAAAGCAGTACACACTGAGGGAACTGCAAATCAGTTTCGTTAATGTGTTCCCATTACTCACCACAGTGCCTAACATCCAATACTTGCCCAGTAAATAGTAAACTGCGGTTTTGTGCATTTCCAGTGGAAGCGGAGTTGAACACTTGAGATGAGAGTTTTGCAAAATAAATAAAGAGCTTTAAAAATGTACATGTTCTAATCTAGTAAGTTGGGTTACTCTCCTGAACAGTTTTAGTTTCAGAAAAAAAAAAGTCCCAAATTTGTATACAAAAAACCAGTTTCCACACTTTCAATAAGTCAAAAGTAGAGGTAGCATGTCATAACAGTGAAAAATATTCCAGTAGATTATCCATTTTGTATTATCATAAAAGATACTTGAGGAAAGTTTAAAGTTCTCAGGAAAGACCTTGCTGATATAAAAATGTAAAGTACAAAAATAAGAAACATTTTTTTAAGGATGTGCTATGGACTGAAGGAAATGCAGTAAGATGTTGACCACTGATATTAGATGGGAGAACTACAAACGACACTTTTTCTTCCTTCTACCTCTCTATAATTTATACATTTACTATACTTAAGAAAACTACTAAAAAATTGTTTTTAAAATATTTACCAATTACCTTAAGTTTAAAATATCTGTAGTCTTCTGTGATGCCATTTAGAAATAATACCCTAAAGCCTGGCATACACAGTAGTGACTTTGGGAGCTATGTTCTCTCCATATTAGTTTTATCTGCTTCCCAAAAGTAATTCAAAGGTAATTCCTAAAGATTAAAATTGGACTGGCCAAAACTGTTTATTTACAGGAAGGAAAAAAAGAGGGAGAACTATGTAGAAAGGGTTTGGCTTTGTAGTCAGCCTTACTAGAGAGGAGAACCTGAAACCAAGGAGTTCCTGGTAACATGTAGAATGAGAAAAGACAGTCAATAGTGGATTCTGTGATGATGATAGTACAATATAATGAGGAATGATTTACTATCTAGGTTTTAAACAATTTATTGTAGATTCAGGTCTTCCAGTAAACCAGTTTTTTAGTAATAAATGTGTCAATGAGGTAAAAGTTTTCTTGATATGAGGTTGAATATTTGACTGCTTTTATTTTATTTTATTTTTTTAGTCCATTATAGAATTCTAATAACAGGACACATTCCAGACAAAGGAATTGTACAGTTACTATTGTAGATTTCTCTTTGTATAATAAAAAATAATCTTTTCCTTGGTGCTAAGAGTTCTTAGCATACATACATATATATATGTATGTACATACATACATATATGTATGTACATACATATACACACACATATACACACATATATGGATACATACATATATACATACATACATATATACACATACATACATATATACATACATACATATATATATACACACATATATGGATATATGTTTGTGTGTGTGAAAGAAATTTGCCTTTTGTTTGGCAAATATGTTGTTTAAATATTTTGCTCTCACTTGATAATTTATCTTTTGACTTTGTTTATAAATTTTTGCCAGAAATTTTTAACGTATAATTTCCTTAAGCTATAGTCATGTGTGTAAAAAATAAAATATAGTAGCATTTAGTAGCATTTTCCTTCATTATTGAATACCTCAATTTCACTTCTGTTTTCAGCACTCTTTCAACCCCACCTCCTGTTCCACCTGATAACAGCTGATTTTAATTCACTTCAGTGTAACTCCAATCATTTCAGGTTTAAACTATGGCAACTCAGGATTCCCTCCATTCCTTTACCCTCTGTATCTCCCAAGAGTCATGTAAGTTCTGGAGGCCTTTTAGAGGGTCGTGGCATTGGGGGAGTGTGATTGTCCTTCAGCTGCGTTTTGTCCTGTTTGGTGCTGCTGAGATGACTATAACACCCACTGATGTGGGCCTCACTACAATGGTTGAGGTCCCTAACTGTACAGTAGTCCATGCTGCCATCTGGTGTTTCCTCTTGTTACTACTGTGAGACCTTAGATGTTCAAGATGGCTCCTGAAATTTATATCATAGTTGTATACTTTTCAGGGTAATTTCATCTTCTCTCTTATTATTCTTGGAGGCTACAGAAGGTTGGTGGGATTTCTTTGGGTTCTTCATTCAGACATTCCAGTTGCTCTCATTCCTTTATGAGGATGCAAATGGAGACCCCTGTGAAGAGGCCTTTTCCTTAGTGTTCCAAGAAGGAACACTGGAAGGTACACAGGAAGCAGTATACCAGTCTTCTCTGCTCTTAGATCCAAACCTTCTTCTACCCTTGAGAGAATTTTAATTTCCTTTTAGACAGACAAAAACTGTCTCAGCATTGTTCTCCCATATTTTTCTGCCATGAAACTGGGCCACAGAAATGCTGAGAAACTGACAGAATTCTCTTTGCCTATGAGGAGATTATCTTCCCTCTTTGTGTTAGTGAAGACCTTGTGCTCAGTTCTGATGTTTAGATTAACACTGCAGTGAAGGCAAAGGTAGCACAGGAAATAATCCACCTGCTCAAAGTTAAAGGTGTCATCCTGTGTTCATTTTTATGCAGTGAAATACATCCATCCCTCTGCTTTTGCTTCTGGGCTTATGTCACAGTAATTCTAATGTCTTTTTTATATCACAATTTTGCAAAATTTCATCCACATATACTTCTAGGACTTTAATAGAACAACATTTTAAACATATAAATCTTGGACTTATCTTGCATCTATTTTAGTATACACAAGATATGAATTCAGTTTACTAATTTCTCAAAATGATACTATAGCAACTTAGTGGTTTGGAGTTCTTGGAGGGATATTTTGCCTCAAGTATCCAACTTGCCAGGAATATTCACTGATTTCATGATGGGACCTGTGAACCAGTCTTTGGAGTTAAGAGTAGTGATTGTCAACTTTGACTGCCTATCAGAACATTTGGAGAGAGTTAAAAATACTGATAACTGGATCCCAGCTTCTCATGTAATTGTTTTGGAGTACAGTCTGTGCGTCATGATTTTAAAAATCTTTCTGGATGATTATAATGCATTCAAAATTGAATACTATTAAATTATAAACCTGTCTTTAGGGCAAAAAAGAGCATGAGTGAAAGCCATGTGATGCTTTTTAATAGAGCAGTATGGAGCATGTATCCCAGTCACCTTGGATATGTGGGCTTGTTGAAACCCAGATTTCTGTGCCCTTCTCTCAGAGTTTCTGAGTCAGAAGCTGCAGAGTGATGCCAAAGAATTTGCATTTCTAACAAGTTCTTGATTCCTACTAATGTTACTGGTCCAGGGACCACACTTGGAGAGGAAATGTAATAGAGTATTAAAAGAACTTCTGGAGGAAAATAACTCTAGACCTTTTATTTGGTCAGAAGGCAGCATCCATATTTATACTGGTACTTTTCATTCTCCCATTTGAGTTTCAAAAAGATTATAAATGAAATTTATGCAGAATTTATTATTTAGCTACACTCATTCTTAAGATGTGATTTAAGGTGCAATAAAATAAAACATAAATGGAAAGAAGGGGAGAAAATTTAGAACATGAGTAAAATGATGTCTGGAAAGACAAAATTAAGAGGGTGGTATACATATGTACATTTGCTGATGTTGGACCATAAATTTGGTAAACTTTCAACAGTGAACATTAAACAGGGAAACAAAATCATAGCAAAATTTATAGTGCTCCTGAGATGAAAACAAGCCAGTACTTCAGAGAAAAAAACACATCACTGTCTTTACATCAGAGGAAACTTTCTTCTATATTTGCTTTCAAGATAAGTCTATATGACATTGTGAATAACATCTTTTCTCTTCATGATTATTACAATAAATGTAGATATTCTGTTGATCAAAGCTTAATTATAACATTAGAATACTAGGTAATTTGATCACTAGGTTATTTGGAGTTTTTTTTTTTTTTCTTAAATGAGTTTCAGAGTACTTTTATTTAAATGACTCCTCAGTCCTCAATATAAATTATTGATTCCCATCAAAATATAGCAGAAGCAGTTATACTGAGGACACATGAGAGTGTTCAGATTTAACATTCTCAGTTTGTTGGTCTGGAGCACAGATGAACTTTCCTTCATTTTGGATCTTGGTTCTTACCTTAGAGAGTGAGAGCTCATAGAACTTTTTGAGAATCTGGTGATAACAAAGCACCTGCTTTCTAGAAAATAATATACAGATCATAATTATTCATAAATTCCAAATTTATGGACTTGGTTCCTTGCTAAAATGTACTTGTAACCCTAAAGTCAATACTCCAGTTGTGGTAGAACCAGGCAGTATTTCATCTCTCACTGTAAACAAGTGTTATTTTTAACAGCACGTTTAGTGGCATGTTTTTCACATTTTTGTGCTTTTTCTTTTTATTTCACTGGTTAAAATAACCCCGAAGCACAGGAAGGCCATGATGTGCCTCATGGAAAAAATGTGTGTTGGATACTCTTTATTAGCTTCATTCAAGCATGAGTTAGAGTGTGGTTAGCCATTAGTTCAATGTTAATGAATTAACAGTAAATATTAAATGAAAGTAAAACAAAAAAAAAGAAAGTGAAGGTTGCTCAGTAATGTCTGACTCTTTGTGACCCCATGGACTGCAGCCTGCCAGTCTCCTCTGTCCATGGGATTCTCTAGGCAAGAATACAGGAGTGGGTTGCCATGCCCTTCTCCAGGGGAATTTTCCCAATCCAGGGATTGAACCCAGGTCTCCCACACTGCAGGCAGATTCTTAGCATCTGAATCACCAGAGAAGCCCAATATTAAATGTTCAGTCAGTTCAGTTCAGTCGCTCAGCTGTGTCCAACTCTTTGCAACCTATGGACCATACCATGCCAAACCTCCCTGTCCATCACCAACTCCTGGAGTTTATTCAAACTCATGACCATTGAGTCAGTGATGCCATCCAACCACCTCATCCTCTGTCTTCCCCTTCTCCTCCCACCTTCAATCTTTCCCAGCATCAGGATCTTTTCAAATGAGTCAGCTCTTCCCATCAAGTGGCCAAAGTATTGGAGTTTCAGCTTCAGCATCAGTCCTTCCACCAAATATTCAGGACTGATTTCCTTTAGGACGGACTGGTTGGTTCTTCTTGCAGTCCAAGGGGCTCTCAAGAGTTTTCTCCAACACCACAGTTCAAAAGCATCAATTATTCAGCAGTCAGCTTTCTTTATAGTCCAACTCTTACATCCATACATGACTACTGGAAAAACCATAGCCTTGACTAGATGGACCTTTGTATTAAATGAGGTGTCTTTATTAAATGAGGTGTCTTTAAATAGAAACACACATAAAACAAGATTATGTATTAATAAGTTGAAAACCAATATTGTGACCACAGGTGTGCAAAATCCTTTCTCTGTATTTTCCCAAGGAAAGTAACCCTTCATTTCCCCTAAGAGCAATGATTCAGTAGTCACTAATTCTGTGTTTTGAGATGACATTATAAAACATAACTACTCCAGATATCAAGAACTGACTGTATATACCCCAAATTTGCCTTCAGATTCAGGGATTTTATAAGATACTGAGTATGTGTTAGATAAGAGCCCTCAATGAAGAATGGATGTACTGAGTTTTTTGGGGGAATTATCTTGAAGGAGTAATATTTCTCTTAATGAGGTTTTTTTTAGGGTTATTGGCTCAAAACCAGACTGCTGAGTTTCAAACTACATTACTCATTAGCTGTATGATCTTGGGCAAGTTTCTTAGCCCAAGCTTCCTCATTTATAAAATAAATAAGGGAATTAAGAAAAGGACTGGAACATCAAACAGTTCATATGATATTGTTAATAATATTGTTAATATTATTAATAATAATCAATAAATTAATTGATTAACAGCAGAGAAATATGGGAATAATTAGAGTTCTCATTACCCAGCAAAAAGGGTGTTAGACAGTAGGATGCAAATATTCAAAAATAAACTGCTTAATTTTTATACCTCAATGAGTATGACTTCTCAAACTGTTTACCATTCAGCTTCTCATGGCTCTGTTCACAAATGAGTTTGTTGGAATTAATAACTGAAGGGATAGCTCACAACAAAACAAACTTCTCATTCCCCAACTTTGGGTTGAAAATAATCATGGGAAAAATAGCTAAGCTTCAAAATGAAGAAAAAAGAGATAGCAATGAGATTAAAAATATTAAAGTTAAGATAAAAGGCTAAAGTAAAGGCAAGAAGCTTAGCGATTATAAGAGAAAAAAAATCAAAAGGAAAACTTACAAAATGAAATAAGGTATTTATGCCCAAGACAAAGTTCAAGGTATATCTGGTTTCCTGAAGGGTTGGGTCCCCTACTGTAACTATGGTATTAACTACTCTGCTACACAGTTCTTCAGAGATCTTTAGTAACATAGTACAGGACCAATGAGTTCAAACAACTGGAGGGCTTTAGGCAAAGCATCAGTTTGTCTCAGCTAAGTAGAGCACACTGATAGAATAAATATGATAGTGAAATAATTCTGTGGACTAAAAAGTTGACGTTTAAAGACTTCCAAGTTTGTTCTTTACATTGCTTTGGTTATTTTTGACCCTTTGCATTCTAATATAAGACTTAAAGAATTTATGTATAAATTTCCACTGAGTGTATTTGCAATTTAATCCATGATGCAATCAGTTGGCAGTCTTACATATCTCTTGTTAGATATGTGTGTGTTTGTGTGTGTGTGTGTGTGTGTGTATGCACTCAGTCATGTCCGACTCTTTACAACCCCACAAACTGTAGCTTACCAGGCTCTTCTATCCATGGGATTTCCCAGGCAAGAATACTGAAGTGAGTTGCTGATTCTTCCTCCAGGGGATCTTCCCAACCTGAGGATCAAACCCACATCTCTTGCGTCTCCTGCCTTGGGAGGTGGACTTTTTTTTTTAATTAATTAATTAATTTTAATTGGAGGATAATTACTTTACAGTCTTGTGGGGGGTTTTGTCATATGAATTTGCCATAGGTATGCAGGTGTCCTGTCCATTCTGAAACCCTCTCCCACCACCCTCCCCACCCTGCCCCTCCAGGTTGTCACGTAGCACCAGTTTTGGGTGCCTGCAGGCAGATTCTTTACTACTGCACCACCTAGGAAGCCCTTTGTTAGATTTATTTCTAGCTATTTGATTTTTTTTTGCTTTTATAAAAATAGAATTGTTTTAAATTTTCATTTTATATTTGCTCATTTCTTGTATATAGAAAAAACAATTGACTTTTAAAATATTAACCTTGTGTTCAGTGATCTGGTCAATCGCCCCATTGTCTAATAGTTTTCATGTTCTTTTGGACCTTCTAACCTTCTAAAGTACTATTTTTGTCTATGAATTATAAAAACTTTAATAATTTCTTTCCAGTCCTTACAATTCTTTTAATTTTTTTTTCTCTCTCCTCCTCTGCATCTCCGTTCCTCTCCCTTTTCTCTTTTTCCTAGTCCTCCTCCTCCTTTTTTGCCTAACGGCACTTGTTACAAACTTCGTTTCAGTGTTGAATAGAAACGGTATTAGTAGGCATCTTTGTCATATTTCAATTCCAGAGGAAAGCTTCAACATTTCTCCATTAATTACATTTGGTATGTTAAAATTATGAATATATGCACATTAAAAGACACTATTAACATTTGGAGAGGGCAGCCCCAGAATGGAAAATATATTTTCAATACATAACTTTGGGTGGGAGGGAGGCTCAAGAGGGAAGGGGTAATGAATACTTATAGTTGATTCAATTTGTTGTACAGCAGAAACAAACACAACATTGTAAAGCAATTATCCTCCAAATAAAAATAAATAAATGAATGCCTATCCTTAACAAAACACTTCTGTTAAAAATATATAAACTAACAATTCATAAATGAGTTGAAAAAATGGGCAAACACCTGAATAAATACTTTATAAAGAGGATACCTAAGAAGCCAGAGAGACATAAAAAGATGCATACATTGATGAGTCATTAAGGAAACAGAAATTAAGACCACAGTGTAATATCACTATATATCCACTAGAAGGGCTAAAATGAAAATGACTGACAACTTCAAGTATTGGTGAGTATATAGAGAGCTAGAAATCTCATAAACAGCTGGTAGGAGTAGAAAAATGGTAAAACCAATTCCTGTTTAACAGCATATATTAAAGCTTACTGGCTTCCCAGGTGGCACAGTGGTAAAGAATCCACCTGCCAGTGCAGGAGAGGCAAGAGATGCAGATTTGATCCCTGAGTTGGAAAGATTCCCTGGAGGAAATGGCAACCCACTCCAGTATTCTGGCCTGGAAAATTCCATACACAGAGGAGCCTGGTGGGGTGCAGTCCATGGGTTGCAAAGAGTCGGACATGACTGAGTGACTAAGCATGCGTTCATGTGTGCACATGGTCATACACACACACACTTGAAAGCTTACTGAAATCAAAGAAAGAAAAGCCACAGATTAGGGGGAACCAGTATACAAGTCTACAGTATATATTCCTCTGAATCCAGAGTTGTGTGGCACTAGTGTCTTCTCATTATTTTATAGAATTATATATATATATATATATATTTATATTTATATGTGTATATATATAATTTATGGAGAAGGCAATGGCACCCTACTCCAGTACTCTTGCCTGGAAAATCCCATGGATGGAGGAGCCTGGTGGGCTGCAGTCCATGGGGTCGCTAGGAGTCAGACACGACTGAGCGACTTCACTTTTACTTTTCATGTTCCTGCATTGGAGAAGGAAATGGCAACCCACTCCAGTGTTCTTGCCTGGAGAATCCCAGGGACGGGGGAGCCTGGTGGGCTGCAGTCTATGGGGTCGCACAGAGTCAGACACGACTGAAGCGACTTAGCAGCAGCAGCATATATAATTTATATATTTATTCTTCCTACTATTAATAGACAATTGAGTCATTTCCCAGTTTTCAGTTAAAATGTAATGCTCCTATGAGCAGTCTTGTACATGTACTATAATAATCATAGTTTGGCATATCTGTTGAATATATAATTGTTTGGACTAGAGAACACATGGATATTAAGATTTAGCTGGTTGAGGTTGTGCTGTGCTCAGCCATGTCCAATTTTTTGCATCCCCATGGACTGTAGCCCACCAGGCTCCTCTGTCCATAGGATTCTCTGGCAAACATACTGGGGTATATTTTTGGATCTCTAGGAGATCTTCCAGACCTAGGGATTGAACTGGTATCCCTTATGTTTCCTGCATTGGCAGGTGGCTTCTTTATCACTAATGCCACCTGGGAAGTCCTAAATGTTATCGAGTGTGCAGTATAAACTGGAATATCAGTTACTTCAGGTTGGAATTTAAAAAATTATTTCTTAAATTTTTATTTTTCAAGACTAGTAAAATCTAAAAGCCTATATTTTCTATCATCCCTTTGTTCAGCATATCCTGCTATTAATCACTTAGTAGCCATCTTGGTTATCAGATTGACTGTTGCATATTCCAAAGAGAAACTGTAAAGTGCTTCCTTTAAGTGAAAAGTTGGAAGTTTTTGGCCTAAATAAGGCCAAAAAAAAAAAATTGTATGCTGAAGTTGCCAAGATCTATAGTTAGAATAAATCCTCTGTTCCTGAAATTGTGGAAAAGGAAAGAGAAATTCATGCTAGTTTTGCTGTCACATCTCAGACTGCAAAAGTTAATGACTGTAGTGTACGATAAACCCTAAGTTAAGATGGAAAAGGCATTATTTTGTACAAGATATTCTGAGAGACCACATTCATATGACTTTTATCACAATATATTGTTATAATTATTCTATTTTCTTATTAATTTATTACTGTGCCTAATTTAAGTTAAACTTTATCATGGTATATATTTATAGGAAGAAGCAATACATATATGGTTTGGTATAATCTGAGGTTTCCAGAATTCACTGGTGATCTTGGAAAAACATATGCTCCACAAATAAGGGAGAGCTACTTAATTGACATAAAATTTAAAAACAAAACTAACCTACAATCAGTTCAGTTCAGTTCAGTCGCTCAGTTGTGTCCGACTCTTTGCGACCCCATGAATCGCAGCACGCCAGGCCTCCCTGTCCATCACCAACTCCCGGAGTTCACTCAAACTCACGTCCATCGAGTCAGTGATGCCATCCAGCCATCTCATCCTCTGTCGTCCCCTTCTCCTCCTGCCCCTAATCTCTCCCAGCATCAGAGTCTTTTCCAATGAGTCAACTCTTCACATGAGGTGGCCAAAGTACTGGAGTTTCAGCTTTAGCATCATTCCTTCCAAAGAAATCCCAGGGCTGATCTCCTTCAAAATGGACTGGCTGGATCTCCTTGCAGTCCAAGGAACTCTCAAGAGTCTTCTCCAACACCACAGTTCAAAAGCATCAATTCTTCAGCTAGAAGTCAAATTGGAAAAGTACCCAGGAGAAGGCACTAGGGCATTTCTAGAGTAATACTGGTAATATTAATTACTTGATCTGGAGATTTGTTATATAAGGGTGTGTGAAATTTCAGTGAGCTGTATTTGTGATTTGTACACTTTCCTGAATGTATGTTGTACTTCAGTAAAAGCAATGAAAACAAACAGAAAGCCTAAGGGATCAAATAAAGCTATTTGATTTTAAATGACTAAAGGGGTGCCATAAATGCCTACTGTACTTCAGAAGAAAAAGTAATCCATACTTAAAGGTATTTGAAATTTATGAGCTGAAAGCCTAGACCTCTGTCAAAAATCCTGATGGGAAAATTTTGAAAGGGGTATTCTGCTTGTACCTCAGAATAGGCAACCTGTACTTCTCCACTGGGAGAAGCAACTATTAGTAGACAGGAAATTCTGCATTCTCACACCATCAACCATCTCCAGAGTCCATGTTAACCCCTTCACCAAGAATATTTTAGCAGGAGTTTCTCCATTGAATTCCCCAATTCCATTTGCCCCATAGTGTTGTCTCACAGGGCTTCCCAGGTGGCGCTAGTGGTAAAGAACCCTCCTGACAATGCAGGAGACCTGAGACTGGGGTTCCATCCCTAGGTCCCGAAGATGCCCTGGAGGAGGACATGGCAACTCACGCCAGTATTCTTGCCTGGAGATTCCCATGGACAGTGGAGCCTTGGCAGACTATAGTCCATGAGGTCGCAAAGAGTCAGACTCGACTGAAGTGACTTAGCAGGCACTCACGTTCTCCTGGTAATACATGATCATTATTTGGTCCTCATTTGTAGCTGAATCTATTTGTCAGCCACAAATATATGGCCAAATGAATGCATCCACTGGCTAATGAACCTGATTGCTTTATTATGTTTTCTTCTTTTCAAATAAGGAAGAAGAAGCATCCCCAGATAAAATATATCAAGATTTCTGAGTTCTGTGACTAATGACAGAATTTTCACTGTCTCTTTCTTAGATTGCTAATTCAATTACTAACAAACTATGAAAATAAGGGCAAACATATAGCATGTCTGAAAACTGAGAAAGGTCCATAAGGATGTCAGAAACTCCCAGGAATTTCTGATATAAAATAATGGATGAGTCCAGACTAGAGTCCTTAGTTGAAAGTTGACTCACCGCCTTACAAGGAAAAAATGAGTCAGTATTCCCAAGATGAAAATGGAGAACACCCTGGAGAACATAAATTGCCTAATTTGAGGAGAGTTTTAGAGGCAAAGATAAATAGAGAGACAATAAAGACACAGTACTTTTAAAAAAAACTTTTGATTTGATCAACCACAGTTGAGAGCAGGGCACCTGAAATGTGGCAAGGATCCTGCAGTAACCAGAGAGATCATGCAGTGTTGAATAAAGCTGTCCTCTCTCTCTGTTAGAATTTATAACTGCTCTGGATTTTCCGATAGTTTCCATTAGATAATCAATCATCAATATAAAATGCATTTTCAGAAAGAAAATAAATGTATTATTATTTTTAGATATGATTATTTGCCTAGAACACAAAACAAATAAAAACTGATAGCAATCTTGATATTAGAGTCTGATTATACAGTAAATATGTTGCACTCCATCAGAGAAACAATGACACATTAGAAAAGAAAACATTATATCAGCAACAATAGATGCAAAATGGGTAGGAAAACTTTTCAGTAAGAGTGGAGAACCCTCAAATTGTGCAGTTATTATAAACGTGGTAATTCTCCTTAAGAAAATAGAGCAACTCAAAGCAATCCCAATGAGATGCTTTTCTTTTTGAAATTTGATATAATGAATCTAAATGTCAACTGAAAGAATAATTTGATGTTTTCTTCTCCCCAATTTACCACATTATATTCAATGAAATACACAGACCTTATATTTATGATCAATCATGTTTGACATAATCATTAAGATTATTAAAAAATACCCCAATTTGTTTTATTCCCAGAAAGTTATTTATTTTATACCTCCTTTAAATCAATTTTCATCTCCAAACTTCCCCACACCCACAATTCCCACCATAGGCAAATATCATGCTGTTTTGTTTATTTTTTTTCTCAACACGTTATTTAGGTTAGTTTTTGAACTTTCAGTTCAGTTCAGTCACTCAGTCGTATGCGACTCTTTGCGACCCCATGAATTGCAGCATGCCAGGCCTCCCTGTCCATCACCAACTCCCGGAATTTACCCAAACTCATGTCCATTGAGTTGGTGATGCATCCAGCCATCTCATCCTCTGTTGTCCCCTTCTCCTCCTGCCCCTAATCCCTCCCAGCATCAGAGTCTTTTCCAATGAGTCAATTCTTCCCATGCGGTGGCCAAAGTATTGGAGTTTCAACTTTAGCATCAGTCCTTCCAGTGAACACCCAGGACTGGTCTCCTTTAGGATGGACTGGTTGGATCTCCTTGCAGTCCAAGGAACTTCTTGGACTGCAATCCATTCTTCGGCACTCAGCTTTCTTCACAGTCCAACTCTCACATCCATACATGACCACAGGAAAAACCATAGCCTTGACTAGACAGACTAGACTTTGCTTTGTTGGCAAAGTAATGTCTCTGCTTTTTAACATGCTATCTGTGTTGCTCATAACTTCCCTTCCAAGGAGTAAGCGTCTTTTAATTTCATGGCTGCAATCACCATCTGCAGTGATTTTGGAGCCCCCCAAAAATAAAGTCTGACACTGTTTCCACTGTATCCCCATCTATTTCCCATGAAGTGATGGGACCAGATGCCATGATCTTCATATTCTGAATGTTGAGCTTTAAGCCAACTTTTTCACTCTCCTCTTTCACTTTCATCAAGAGGCTTTTTACTTTCTCTTCACTTTCTGCGATAAAGGTGGTATCATCTGCATATCTGAGGTTATTGATATTTCTCCCAGCAATCTTGATTCCAGCTTGTGCGTCTTCCAGCCCAGTGTTTCTCATGATATCCTCTGCATATAAGTTAAATAGCAGGGTGACAATATGCAGCCTTGACATACTCCTTTTCCTATTTGGAACCAGTCTGTTGTTCCATATCCAGTTCTAACTGTTGCTTCCTCACCTGCATATAGGTTTCTCAAGAGGCAGGTCAGATGGTCTGGTATTCCCATCTCCTTCAGAATTTTCCACAGTTTCTTGTGATCCACACAGTCAAAGGCTTTGGCATAGTCAATAAAGCAGAAATAGATGTTTTTCTGGAACCCTCTTGCTTTTTCGATGATCCAATGGATGTTGCCAATTTGATCTCTGTTTCCTCTGCCTTTTCTTAAACCAGCTTCAACATCTGGAAGTTCATGGTTCACGTACTGCTGAAGCCTGGCTTGAAGAGTTTTGAGCATTACTAGCGTATGAGATGAGTGCAATTGTGCGGTAGTTTGAGCATGATTTTGGCATTGCCTTTCTTTGGGATTGAAATGAAAACTGACCTTTTCCAGCTCTGTGGACATTGCTGAGTTTTCCAAATTTGCTGGCATATTGAGTGCAGCACTTTCACAGCATCATCTTTCAGGATTTGAAATAGCTCAACTGGAATTCCATCACCTCCACTAGCTTTGTTCGTAGTGATGCTTCCTAAGGCCTACTTGACATCCCATTCCAAGATGTCTGGCTCTAGGTGAGTGGTCACACCATCCTGATTATCTGGGTTGTGAAGATCTTTTATGTACAATTCTTTTGTGTATTCTTGCCACCTCTTCTTAATATCTTCTGCTTCTGTTAGGTCCATACCATTTCTGTCCTTTATCAAGCCCATCTTTGCATGAAATGTTCCCTTGGTATCTCTGATTTTCTTGAAGAGATCTCTGGTCTTTCCCCTTCTGTTGTTTTCCTCTATTTCCTTGCATTGATTGCTGAGGAAGACTTTCTTATCTCTCCTTGCTATTCCTTGGAACTCTGCATTCAGATGCTTATATCTTTCCTTTTCTCCTTTGCTTTTTGCTTCTCTTCTTTTCACAGCTTTTGTAAGGTCTCCCCAGACAGCCATTTTGCTTTTTTGCATTTCTTTTCCATGGGGATGGTCTTGATCCCTGTCTCCTGTACAATGTCCTGAACCTCTGTCCATAGTTCATCAGGCACTCTATCTATCAGATTAGTCCCTTAAATCTACTTCTCACTTCCACTGTATAATCATAAGGGATTTGATTTAGGTCATACCTGAATGGTCTAGTGGTTTTCCCTACTTTCTTCAATTTAAGTCTGAATTTGGCAATAGGGACTTTATGATCTGAGCTACAGTCAGCTCCCGGTCTTGTTTTTGTTGACTGTATAGAGCTTCTCCATCTCTGGCTGCAAAGAATATAATCAATCTGATTTCAGTTTTGACCATCTGGTGATCTCCATGTGTAGAATCTTCTGTTGTGTTGTTGCAAGAGGATGTTGTTATGTTGTTGTTTGAACTTTAGATGATCATATAATTGTTAATCTTTTCTTCTGAACTGCTTTTATTAGAAATATCATTTATGTTGTTGATCAATTGTTTATTCTTTTCATTGCTGAGAGTTTTATATTTTGTTATTAATATAACATTCTACTTTTATTCAGTCTTCTGTTTTTTTCTCAATTCTCCTATTGTTGGCTAACTGGATTGTTTCCAGTTTTCAAGGGTATTTGTAAGCATATAGCCTTGGAAAATAAAAATAGGGTCTCTTCATGGAACAAAGGGTGTGAGTTCAGCTGTTAAATCATGTCTGACTTTGCAACATCATAGACTGTAGCCCACCAAGCTTCTCTGTCCTTGGGATTTCCCAGGCAAGAATATTGGAATGGGTTGCTATTTCCTTCCCCAAGGTATCTTCCAGACCCAGGGATCAAGGATACATCTTTTGCACTGGCAGGCAGATTCTTACCGCTGAGCCACATCAGGGAAGCCCAGAACAAAGGGTTGGCATATTTTAACGCCCATAGCAAAAGACTTGGATTCCCTAAGCTTAGGATTTTTCTTCTGCAATATAATCCACTGTCTGTGCATGCTTTCATATGAGTCCATTAGCATAACTGTGAAGGACTTGGCAACAAAAGAAACTGACCCAAATGTATTGAATATAGAAGAGTCTCTTCTGTTCTAGAATCCAATAAATTGTGGCAGGCCAACTTGGTAGCTTTTACAGTTCTTGACAGTACCTATGGTTAGAGGGATATTGGTGTGTAATTTTCTTTTTTATGATGTCCTTATCAGATTATGGTATCAGTATTATGTTTCACTCAAAGCACAGGTTAGTAATTATTCCCTCCTTTATTTTCTGAAAGTATTTATGTAGTATTGGGGTTATTTCTTCCTTAAATGTTTGATGAATTTTATTTGACAAATAACCTTGGCCTAGAGCTATCTTCATGCTGAGATTATTTCAAATTCAGTTTTTGTAATATATAAAAAGGTAATCAGATTTTCTTATTTTTAATTTTTTTTTAAATTTTATGAAAATTTTATTTTTCTATTTTTTCAAGTGTCTTATTTGGTCATTTGTGTTTTATAAGAAATATATTCATTTAACCTAAATTGTCATATTTATTATGAAAGTCTTTTATAATATTCTAAATTATTTTTAAAATATCTGTATTGTCTGTAATGTAATACTCTCAATACTTCTTTTGATTTTTCTTTTTTTTTTTTTTTAATTTGATCTTGCCATAGGTTTGTTAGTTTATTAACCTTTCAAAAAACTAGCTTTGGCTTCATTAATGTTTCCTCTTTATTTTCTGTTTCATAGGTTTGTGCATTTATATTTATTATGTCTTCTTATTTTGAGGTTTAATTTGTTCTTTAAAATCTTATATAATTGAGTTCAAATCTTCTCTTTCATTTTGCATTTAAGTTATAAATTCTTAGCTATTGAGTGGTCTAGCTATATCTTTCTATTTTTGATATGTTCTATTTTATTATTATTTGATTTTATGTTCTTTCTTTTTCCCCTTTATGTTCAAGTTTCTATATGACATGATTTGCCTTCAGCCTGAACAATGTTTTTTTTAACATTTCTTCTAGTACAGTCATCTGGTGGTTAATTTTCTCAGCTTTTTTAAAATCTGAAATATCACTACTTCAATCTCATTTTTGAAGGATGCTTTCAGTGGATGTAGTACATTTAGTACTTCAGAGTTAGTTTTGCCATTATCTCTGGCTGCCATTGTTCATGATGAGAGGTCTCATGTATCCTTATTTTTGTTCTTTTATATATATCTTTCTTCCATCCAGCAATTAACATATAACATTTATAAGTTTAAAGTGTGTGTGTGCTCAGTCACTGTGTCTGACTCTTTGTGACCTATGGACTGTAGCCTGCCAGACTCCTATGTCCATGGGATTAAGAATACTGGAGTGCTCTCCTCTAGGGGATCTTCCTGACCCTGGACTCAAACCCATATCTGGCATCTCCTGCATTGCTGGCAGGTTCTTTGCCCACTAAAGCCACCTGGAAAGCTGCAATATATGCCTATATTACCACAGTAAGGTCAGTTAATTTAATATGGCTTGAATTCTGGTTGCTTTTTACATTTTTTCCCTTTATCTTTTGCTTTCAGCAGTCTGACTAAGATGTGTTGGGGAATGACTTTACTTTACTTGTATTTATCAAATTTGGAGTCTGCTGAGCTTCTTGGATATCTTTACCAAATTTTAGAAATTTTCAGCTACTATTTTTAAGTGCCTTCCTTTTTGCTTTTTCATTTTGTTTTATTCTTTATCTGTAGCTTGAATCACATTTCTTAGACTAATTGATGTCACTTCTTTGTTCACGTGGCTCTGTTTTTTTTTTTTTTTGGCTTGTTTTGTCTTTTCTCTCTGTTCTTCAGCTTGAATATTTTTATTTGTCCTAAATTCTATTGACCTTTTCTTCTTCTATATCCTAACTTCTGTTAAGCTTATTCAGTGGATCTTTCATTTCACTTATTATATTTTTCAACACTAGAACATTATATGGCTATTGTTGAATATTTACAATTTTTCTTCTGAAAGACTCCACACATTCATTTACTCTATTCTTGTATATACTTAAGCATATCAATAAAAGTAGTTTTAACATCCTTGTTTGATAATTTCAATATTGAGATCATCTCAAAGTTTCTTTCTACGGACTCCTTTTTATTTAGTAATATTTCATATTTCTCTACTTCTTTGCAGATACAATGATTTTAGATTATTTGCTGGGCTTTATAGATGGAATGAGGTTCGTGACATTGTACAGGAGACAGGGAACAAGACCATTCCCGTAGAAAAGAAATGCAAAAAAGCAAAATGGCTGTCTGGGGAGGCCTTACAAAAGCTGTGAAAAGAAGAGAAGCGAAAAGGAAAGGAGAAAAGCAAAGAGATAAACATCTGAATGCAGAGTTCCAAAGAATAGCAAGAAGAGATAAGAAAGCCTTCTTCAGCGATCAATGCAAAGAAATAGAGGAAAACAACAGAACGGGAAAGACTAGGGATCTCTTCAAGAAAATCAGAGATACCAAAGGAACATTTCATGCAAAGATGAGCTCGCTAAAGGACAGAAATGGTATGGACCTAACAGAAGCAGAAGATATTAATTAAGAAGAGATGGCAAGAATACACAGAAGAACTATACAAAAAAGATCTCACAACCCAGATAATCACGGTGTGATCACTGACCTAGAGCCAGACATCCTGGAATGTGAAGTCAAGTGGGCCTTAGAAAGCATCACTATGAACAAAGCTAGTGGAGGTGATGGAATTCCAGTTGAGCTATTCCAAATCCTGAAAGATGATGCTGTGAAAGTGCTGCACTCAATATGCCAGCAAATTTGGAAAACTCAGCAGTGGCCACAGGACTGGAAAAGGTCAGTTTTCATTCCAATCCCAAAGAAAGGCAATGCCTAAGAATGCTCAAACTACCACACAATTGCACTCATCTCACACGCTAGTAAAATAATGCTCAAAATTCTCCAAGCCAGGCTTCAGCAATATGTGAACCGTGAACTTCCTGATGTTCAAGCTGGTTTTAGAAAAGGCAGAGGAACCAGAGATCAAATTGCCAACATCTGCTGGATCATAGAAAAAGCAAGAGAGTTCCAGAAAAACATCTATTTCTGCTTTATTGACTATGCCAAAGCCTTTGACTGTGTGGATCACAATCAACTGTGGAAAATTCTGAAAGAGATGGGAATACCAGACCACCTGATCTGCCTCTTGAGAAATTTGTATGCAGGTCAGGAAGCAACAGTTAGAACTGGACCTGGAACTACAGACTGGTTCCAAATAGGAAAAGGAGTACGTCAAGGCTGTATATTGTCACCCTGTTTATTTAACTTATATGCAGAGTACATCATGAGAAACGCTGGACTGGAAGAAACACAAGCTGGAATCAAGATTGCCAGGAGAAATATCAATAACCTCAGACATGCAGATGACACCACCCTTATGGCAGAAAGTGAAGAGGAACTCAAAAGCCTCTTGATGAAAGTGAAAGTGGAGAGTGAGAAAGTTGGCTTAAAGCTCAACATTCAGAAAATGAAGATCATGGCATCCGGTCCCACCACTTCTTGGGAAATAGATGGGGAAACAGTGGAAACAGTGTCAGACTTTATTTTTCTGGGCTCCAAAATCACTACAGATGGTGACTGCAGCCATGAAATTAAAAGACGCTTACTCCTTGGAAGAAAAGTTATGACCAACCTAGATAGCTTATTCAAAAGCAGAGACATTACTTTGCCAACAAAGGTTCGTCTAGTCAAGGCTATGGTTTTTCCTGTGATCATGTATGGATGTGAGAGTTGGACTGTGAAGAAGGCTGAGTGCCGAAGAATTGATGCTTTTGAACTGTGGTGTTGGAGAAGACTCTTGAGAGTCCCTTGGACTGCAAGGAGATCCAACCAGTCCATTCTGAGAGAGATCAGCCCTGGGATTTCTTTGGAAGGAATGATGCTAAAGCTGAAACTCCAGTACTTTGGCCACCTCATGTGAAGAATTGACTCATTGGAAAAGACTCTGATGCTGGGAGGGATTGGGGGGCAGGAGGAGAAGGGGACGACAGAGGATGAGATGGCTGGATGACATCACTGACTCGATGGACGTGAGTCTGAGTGAACTCTGGGAGTTGGTGATGGACAGGGGGGCCTGGCGTGCTGCAATTCATGGGGTCGCAAAGAGTCGGACATGACTGAGTGACTAATCTGATCTGATCTGATGGATGATAGATTGTAGGGATTCTTGATGATGTTGCTTTTATTTTGTCAAATTTTGTCTTGACAGACAGTTAAATTTACTAGATCTTCTTAAATCTGTCACTCAGCTTTCGTTTTGTTTAAGCAAATGTATTACTGTTTTATCATTAATCTACTTTTAGTACATGTACCTTAGTCCTGTATTTTATCATTTATGGGGTCTCAGATGAATGTGGAAAGGGTTCAGTAGAATCTCTTTACTCTGACTCAGACAATACTCCCCTACGTTGCAGTCTTTCAAAACTTCAAGTGGCTTGTTTTTTTATCTCTTAGCTCTGAAGCAGCCTCTATATTGAAGTCTTTCTCTAGGTGTACAGCTTAGATGTTTGTCAAGCACTCCAGAGTAATCCCCTTGACTCCTGGGACTCACATCTAGGTGACTCCATCCGTTCTGATATGCTGTTCTGAAAATTCCACCTTTTTAAGATCCTTTAGCCCATACATGTGCCTTATCAGCTCAGCATGTATGTTGGCTGTTATTTCTTAACCATAGTAGTCAGTGTGTTTCCAAGAAGAGAGCATAACTAATTATGTTGCTTATCCTACTGTGTTCTTTCCCTTCTCTCAAGTTCTGTTCTGCTTGTTGAGCAATGCCTGGTAATTTCTGCCTTATATGTTTTCATAGTCATATGAATGTGTACATATAAGAGGTAAATCCAATATCAGTTTTTCTGTCATTATTTGAAACAAATTAAGCAGCAGATTTTTAAAAAATTTTTATTTTATTTTTTAACTTTACAATATTGTATTGGTTTTGCCATATATCAACATGAATCCACCACAGGTATACACATGTTCCCCATCCTGAACCCTCCTCCATCCTCCCTGCCCTATGTTTCAGGATACTAGATTATATTATTACAATATTTAAATAGGGCTGTAATTTCTCCGAGATTAATAGATCATATTACTGTAAAGTAATTTATGTATAAAAACTTTCACTACCTTGTGTGTGTTTGTGTATATGTGTGTGCTCAGTCATGTCTGACTCTTTGTGACCCAATGAACTATTCCCTGGTGGCTCAGTCGGTAAAGAATCCACTTGCAATGCAGGAGACCGCCTGCAGTGTAGGAGACCCAGGTTTGATCCCTGAATTGGGAAGATCCCCAGAAAAGGAAAGGGCAACCCACTCCAGTATTTAGGCCTGGAGAATCCCATGGACAGAGGAGCCTGGTGGGCTATAGTCCATGTGGTCGCAAGAGTCGGACATGATTGGGCGACTGAACAATAACAACAAACTGTAGCCTGCCAGGGTCCTCTTGTCCATGGAATTTTCCAGGTAAGAATACTGGAGTGAGTTGCCATTTCCTATTGCAGAGGATCTTCCAGATCCAGGGATCGAACTTGCCTCTCTTGCCTCTCCTGCATTGGCAAGCAGATTTTCTACCAGGACACCACCTGGAAAACCCCTTATTCAACAACTATTATGAAGTATCTAGTATATACATGTTATACTAGTTCTCTCTTGGAGAACCATCTATCTTGGTTTGTATCATTTTTATTTTATTGTGTCTTCCAGGAATATTCTCATTGTGACTTTATATGTAGCAATGTATCTAAAATCTTGTATGCCTGAGGATATAAAGTTCTTAAATATTTTAAATGTACTATTTCACTGTTTTTTTTGTTTCTAGTGGTGGAGACATCATATAGAAATAACATCTAGAAATCTGATGTTATTCTAACTTTTGTTTGTAGGTGATCTACTCTTTCCCTTTTTTTGCTTTTATACTTCTAATATTGTGTTTGTTATTTTTCCCCACATTAAGTCCAGTTACCTTCTGTCAGCATACAGTTATTACAATATTATTGACTATATTCCCCACACTGTACATTTCATACCCAGAACTGATTTATTTTATAACTAAACATTTGTATATCTTAATTTCCCTGATCTATTTCTCTCATCCTCTTAAAACCTTTCCCTTTTGGCAACCCTGTTTGTTCTCTTATGTCCACAATTCTGTTTTATTATGTTTGTTCATTTGGTTTAGTTTTTAGATTCCACATATAAGTGAAATCATATGATATGTATCTTTCTTTGTCTGATTTACTTCACATAATATAGTGCACTTTAGATCGATCCATGTTGTGCAAATGGCAATATTTCATTATCTTATGGCTGTGTAATACCCCACCTTCTTTATCCATTTGTCTGTTGATGAACATTTAGATTGCTTCCGTATCTTGGCTATTGTAAATAATGCTTCAGTGAACATGGGGGTGCATATATGTCTTCAAATTACTATTTTTGTTTTCTTTGGATAAATAAATACCCAGGGTTGGAATTGCTGGGTCATATGGAGATGATGATGGACAGGGAGGCGTGGCATGCTGAGATTCATGGGGTTGCAAAGAGTCGGACACGACGGAGCCACTGAACTGAACTGAACTGAACTGATGGTAATTTTATTTTTCAGTTTTTGAGGAAACTTTGCACTGTTTTCCATAGTAGCTGTATGACTTTTTTCAATCCACAGTAATGAGCATTCTCTTTTTTCTGCATTCTCTCTAATACTTGTTATTTGTTGTCTTTTTGATAGTAACTACTCTGAAAGATCTGAGGTGATGTGGTGGTTCTGATTTACACTTCCTTGATGATTAGTGATGCTGAACATCTTTTCATGTGCTTGTTGGCCATCCGTATACACGCTTTGGCAGAAATGCTCCATTTAGATCCTCTGCCCATTTTTGAGTTGTTTGGCTTTCTTGATGTTGAATTTTATGAGTTCTCTAGGTACTTTTGATATATTATTATTTTATAAGATTACAATTTGCAAATATCTTCTCCCATTCAATAGGTGACCTTTTTGTTTTCTCAACAGCTTCCTTTGCTATGCAAAATATTTTTAGTTTGATATAGTCCCATTTCTTTATTTTTACTTTTATTTATTTTGCTTAACAGGACATAGCCCCAAGACAATGCTAAGACTGATGTTAAACAGCATACTGCCTATGTTTTCTTCTAGGAGTTTTATGGTTTCAGATTTTATATTTAGGTATTGAATCAATTTTGACTTTATTTTTGTATGATGTGAAAAAGCAGTCCAGTTAAATTCTTTCACATGTAGCTGTACAGTTTTCTGAACACCATTTCTTGAAGAAGCTGTCTTTCCCACCGTTTAATGTTTTTGCCTCTTTTGTCATAGATTAATTGACTGTGTAAGTATGGGTTCAATTCTGGACCCTCTGTTCTGTTCTCTTGTTCTGTTTTGACATCAGTACCAGACTGTTTTGATTACTGTAGCTTTGTAGTAAAGTTTGAAATCAGGGAGTGTGATATCTCCAGCTGTTTTTTTTTTTTTTTTCAAGATGGTTTTGACTATTTGGGCTCTTTTGTGTTTCCATTCAAATTTAGAATTATTTTTTCTAGCTCTGTGAAAAAATGCCATTGGTATTTTGATACGGATTGCATTGTATATGTAGATTGTCTTGAAGAGTAATTGCTTTAGTCATTTCAACAATATTAATGCTTCAAATTCATGAGAACAATCTTTCCATTTGCTTGTGTTGTCTTTATTTT
The DNA here is from genome assembly GCF_029378745.1 of Bos indicus. Classification (NCBI taxonomy): domain Eukaryota; kingdom Metazoa; phylum Chordata; class Mammalia; order Artiodactyla; family Bovidae; genus Bos; species Bos indicus. Next base: position 55,305,098 of record NC_091763.1, on the reverse strand, counting down.
CTTTCATCAGTGTCTTATGGTTTTCCAAGTGTAGGTATTTTACCTCCTTTGTTACATGTATTCCTAGATATTTATTCTTCTTCATAAAATTATAAATTGTATTTGTTTTTAATTTCTCTTTCTGATAGTTTGTTGTTATTTTGTGGGAATGTAACAGATTTCTGCTTTTGTTAGGTCCATACCATTTCTGTCCTTTATCGAGCCCATCTTTTCATGAAATGTTCCCTTGGTGTCTCTAATTTTCTTCAAGAGATCTCTAGTCTTTTGCATTTTGTTGTTTTCCTCTATTTCTTTGCATTGATTGCTGAGGAGGGCTTTGTTATCTCTTTTTGCTATTCTTTGGAACTCCGCATTCAGATGCTTTTATCTTTCCTTTTCTCCTTTGCTTTTCACTTCTCTTCTTTTCACAGCTATTTGTAAGGTCTCCCCAGACAGCCATTTTGCTTTTTTGCATTTCCTTTCCATGGGGATGGTCTTGATCCCTGTCTCCTGTACAATGTCCTGAACCTCTGTCCATAGTTCATCAGGCACTCTATCTATCAGATCTAGTCCCTTCAATCTATTTCTCACTTCCATTGTATAATCATAAGGGATTTGCTTTAGGTCATACCTGAATGATCTAGTGGTTTTCCCTACTTTCTTCAATTTCAGTCTGAATTTGGCAATAAGGAGCTCATGATCTGAGCCACAGTCAGCTCCCAGTGTTGTTTTTGCTGACAGTATAGAGCTTCTCCATCTTTGGCTGAAAAGAATGTAATCAATCTGATTTTGGTGTTGACCATTTGGTGATGTCCATTTGTAGTCTTCTCTTGTGTTCTTGGAAGAAGGTGTTTGCTATGACCAGTGCGTTCTCTTGGCAAAACTCTATTATCCTTTGCCCTGCTTCATTCCGTGTTCCAAGGCCAAATTTGCCTGTTACTCCAGTTACTCCTGTTTCTTGACATCCTACTTTTGTATTCTAGTCCTCTATAATGAAAAGGACATCTTTTTTGGATGTTAGTTCTAAAAGGTCTTGTAGGACTTCATAGAACCGTTCAACTTCAAATCACTGCAGATGGTGACTGCAGCCATGAAATTAGAAGATGCTTGCTCCTTGGAAGGAAAGTTGTGACCAACCTAGATAGCATATTGAAAAGCAGATACATTACTTTGCCAACAAAGGTCTGTTTAGTCAAGGCTATGGTTTTTCCAGTGGTCATGTATGGATGTGAGAGTTGGACTGTGAAGAAAGCTGAGCACTGAAGAATTGATGCTTTTGAACTGTGGTGTTGGAGAAGACTCTTGAGAGTCCCTTGGACTGTAAGGAGATCCAACTAGTCCATTCTAAAGGAGATCAGCCCTGGGTGTTCTTTGGAAGGAATGATGCTAAAGCTGAAACTCCAGTACTTTGGCCACTTCAAGCGAAGAGTTGACTTATTGGAAAAGATTCTGATGCTGGGAGGGATTGGGGGCAGGAGGAGAAGGGGACGACAGAGGATGGGATGGCTGGATGGCATCACCGACCCGATGGATGTAAGTTTGAGTCAACTCCGGGAGTTGGTGATGGACAGGGAGGCCTGGCGTGCTGTGATTCATGGGGTCACAAAGAGTCGGACACGACTGAGGGACTGAACTGAACAGATTTATGCATATTAATTTTGAATCCTGCTACTTTCCTGAATTCATTGGTGAATTCTAACAGTTTTTTGGTGGATCTTTAGGATTACTATGTATAGTATCATATGCCAGTTTTACCTTTTCCTTTCCAATCTGGATTCCTTTTATTGATTTTTCTTGTCTGATTGCTGTCACTAGGACTTCCCATACTATCAGTATTAAGGATTAGTATGATGGAAAAAGTAAAGGACGGAAAAGATGATCAAGTTCCTTCCTGTGGACTAAATTATTATGTAAGTCTGGTTAGTTTACACACCTCTGAGGTAAGACACTGAAGGTATATTGCTGGTCTTGCCAACTGAAAAAAACCTTCAGATGGTCTATACAAGCCATCAGAACAAGTACAGATTGAAAAGCGTTGGTCAGATCAGTAGTTGCAAACAAGGTGTTAGGGGATGTATTGATTTGTTCAAGCAATAAAACATCTGGAATTGCAACTGCAAATTTGTGTCACCATCACCTGATTGAATTTAGGATAATTCAATGTCATTCCCTAAAATTACTCTATCTTCTGCACAGACTAGTAGACAGGCTGAATTAGAATGTGGTAGGAAGGAATTTAATACTAAATGTTGGTGAAGATGTAGGAAATGAGGAACTTTGTGAATGTTCAAGCATAAACACTTGCATAGAAATTCTGGAGACCAATCTTGTTAAACAGTAAAACTGCCCTGCCCTCTAATCCAACAGTGTAATCACATATACATTATTTTATATATGTTTATAAGATTATATGTATAAAAGTACATGGTATATGTGTCCAAGAGATATTCTTTCATAAGTTTATGAAAGACAAGGAAAATCTGCATTCTGAAAATATAGTTCCTATAGACTTTAGTACATAGATGCTATTTAAAATTAACGCATAAGATTACATAGAGATAGAAGAAAAAGTTCTTGAATGTAATAGTATAACAGTTTAATATTTTGATAAACCTGTTTAAATAGAAAAAAGGAAAAGTTAAGAAAATATACATTAGAAATGTAGACATGGAAATATACATTAGAAATATAGAATTCTAGATTTTTAATCTAGAATTAAAAAATTTTTAATCTAGATTTTTAAATGTGAATTCTAGATTTTTAATATTTTTGTGAATTCTAGATTTTTCTCCTTTTTTCACCTTGATCACATGGTTTAGGTAGTAGTTACTAGTCACTCAGTTATAAGTTGAATAATATATATGGCTATAAGAAAACTGTTCTAATATAATATATAATCAAGAAAGCTGTTTTTTATAAACTATATGTGTAAGATACATTAAAAAAAGGTCTAAAGGAAATATGACAAATGTTAATAGCTTTTATCTTTGAATAGTATCATCAAACATTTTTTCCTTATAATACACATATTTTCTTTATAATTAATACATTAGCCAATATCTTCTTAAAATGTTTATGCATTTGATGAAGTTTAGAACAGTTTATAGATATATTATCTGAATAGCTTAAGAGATTCTTATAAAGATTGCAGAAAGAATTTGGATCATTCTATTAGAAATGAGATAATTATAATATATATAGCAGAATTACTTACACTATCAAAATTAGTTTTTCAAATTATTACTGGTAAAATATATGATATATTTTAAGCTTAAAAAAGCAGATTAAAGTACATTACTATGATTTTATAAGACATTGCATACATTTATACACTATAAAAATGATAAGATACATCAAATATAGTCACTGGTTGTATCTTAATGGCTATGCATTGGGAGAATGGTTGGCTTTTCTTTTCTTCCTTATGCTTTTCTGAATTTTCCAATGTGATTTACAAGTACAAAAACTACATTAAAAAAAGATTGTATACTTTAAAAGTGGTGTTTCTCCCTCCATACCTTCTTTTTAAAAACTTAGCAGAAAAAGAGCACTAGACAAGAAAAAATAACGGAAAGAAATATGGAAAAAAGATTGAATATATAACTAGAAAATGACAGAAAATAAGAATATAGAAAAAGTAGAAACAAATGAGATGTGATAGATTCTAAGTATATATAAAGACAATGTTTTACCACTTATTTTAATGACAAGTATTTGAACTATGGTGTTGGAGAAGACTCTTGAGAGTCCCTTAGACTGCAAGGAGATCCAACCAGTCCATCCTAAAGGAGATCAGTCTTGGGTGTTCACTGGAAGGACTGATGCCGAAGCTGAAACTCCAAAACTTTGGCCACCTCATGTGAAGAGTTGACTCATTGGAAAAGACTCTGATGCTGGGAGGGATTGGGGGCAGGAGGAGAAGGGGACAACAGAGGATGAGATAGCTGGATGGCATCACCGACTCGATGCCGATGAATTTGAGTAAACTCCGGGAGTTGGTGATGGACAGGGAGGCCTGGCGTGCTGCGATTCATGGGGTCACAATGAGTCAGACACGACTGAACGACTGAACTAACTAGTCTATTATATTCAAATGAAGTCTTTCAGAATACTTTACTGTATCTGACATTTGTATAGAAACTTGAAGCTTTCAATAGTTCTTTTCTAAAAGTTGCTTAAGAAGTTTTTTCTTTTTCTTTTTTTTTTAAGAAAAGCAATCAGCTATTGAGATTTAAATTAAATCTCTACCAAATGTAAGTAACTTAAAAGTATGTCATATTGTTATTTTGATGTGTACTTAGTGAAGAAAAAGGGATGTACAACTTAATTAAAAAGTTTATTAGTGATGATATTAATCTAGTTATTTTCAGCGCAGATTGACACTAAATAACACATCAGTTCAGTTCAGTCGCTCAGTCGTGTCTGACTCTTTGTGACCCCATGAATAAATAACTCATAGTAATGACATATTTCATCTTCAAATATCTGAGCAAGCACTATCTATAGTAAGTGTATGTTCCAGGCTGTTGTAGATGTTCTTATGTCAAAAATGTTTATGTGAAAAACTGCAAAATTTTTGAAAAATGTTGGGTATTTATCTGTGCTCCTTTTTAAAAAGTTGTTTAATGTGATGTATGTCCACTCTTCAGAATATAATCCTTTCCTTGGACCCTTATAGGAAGTTATTTAAAATATGTGTAAATATTTTGTTCTTTTAAATATATCTTTGTTCCAGAAAACTCGCCAACTGGTTATCAATTGAATACAGCGCAAACACCTTATCCTGGGGTTCAAAACTCTTTAGAATCAGTCAGGTCTCAATATACTTTTTAAATCTTATATATATATATACTTTTCCTCTTCCTTCACCCTAAATGCCTTACATTCCTTCCATAACAGTATACTCCTCATTTTCTGAATATACTCCATTTTCTCATGTCAGTTTCTTAGCCCAAAATATCTTTCCACTGTATCTCCACCTGTCACGGTTCTACCCATCTTCCAAGAACTATATCATGTCATCTGCTCCACAAAGCTGTCTCTAATTTTAGATTATGCTCATTATTCATGTATTTTAAGATATTTAAAAAATATTTTTGACTGAGAGAGTGGATTTTTTAAAAATAAAAAGTAGATGGCAGTGACCTCAATGTTTATAGAATCTCTTTAGGTAAGTGATTCTGTTCAGCAACAAAAGCAAGAACAGTGACTAACATGACATTCATTTTTCTTCCCTTTAGTAAAAACTTGCTGCATTGTCACACTGGTGATTTTTATGAGCCTGTAGGAAACATTTTTAATTTATTATGGTGAATATCTTATAATAAGGCAAAAAGAAATTAATCCAGATAGATGGATATCTAACGTAAGACATTGACTTCTTCTGAGGTAAAATTGGAATTAAGGCTGCAGAACAGAAACTTTATCATGTATACGATGTACCATTCTTCTAAAAGTATTTAGATGGAAGATTTGGCATGAAATCTAGCTATCAAAATTACTCATTCTACTCTCACTATGTTGGGAGGATAGCAACCTCACAGTTTTTTGGGTAAAGTACAACCCCATTCCTCATGTCAGAGATAAAAATAATTTTTTCATTCTGTCCTGGAAATGAGTAACTGTAGTTAGCAGATCTCTGCAACTGGAGATAGCCTGAAATGACAACCAGCTCTTGGGTGTACTCAGGTTGGAATATCAGTTCTACCTCTTTCTAACATGACTTATAAGGGTTGTGTGATTGTGAGGTTTTAAGGACTTTCTTCAGTAAGTAGAAGTCAGAGGGCTCTGTGATTTTCAGTTTTTCCAGAACTGAATTAGGCCAGTTTCACCTACAGCTCATTCCTGGTAGTTAGCTATATAATGAAAAAGCTCTGAGGTATGATTATTTTATACTATGTATTTTATTGTCCAGTCACTTCATAAACTAATGATTCAGTTTTAATGTTGTTGTTTAGCTAAGTCATGTCCGACTCATTTGCGACCCCATGGACTATAACTGGGGCTTTGCCAGTGGCTCAGCAGTAAAGAATCTGTCTGCAATGTAGGAGACACTGGATACTCAGGTTTGGAAAGATGAGTGGGGGTCAGGGTCGAGACTCTGGGTCGGGCAGATACCCTTGAGGAGGACATGGCAACTCACTCCAGTATTCTTGCCTGGAAAATCCCATGGACAAAGGACCCTGGCAGGTTGCAGTCCATAGAGTGGAAGAGTTGGACAGGACTGAAGTGACAATATGCATGCTTGCAGGCCTTTTTTAATGCAAGGCAATAAAGCAGATGAACATTTAGGGTTACTAATGACATTATCCACTACAGTATGAATGAATACTTAAATTTACAGTGTTAACGCTTGTGCATGCATGCACAGTCGTGTCTGACTCTTTGTGACCCCATGGACTGTAGCCCTCCAGACTTCTCTGTCCATGGAATTTTTCAGGCAAGAATACTGGAGTGGGTTGCCATTTCCTTCTCCAGGAGATCTTCCTGAAAGAGGGATGGAACCCATGTCTCTTGAGTCTCCTGTACTGGTAGGCAGATTCTTTACCACTGCACCACCTGGGAAGCCCACTATTAACATATTACTTATAAATAATATAGTGCATTTTCCCAGTGAGCACAAAGGCATTTATCCTGTTGAAATGACTAATTTTAGCCATATGTTTACTGATTAAAATTTTGAATCATAATTCTGTATATTCATTGAAAAAATTTTAAAGCAAAGCATGCCCTTTAATAACTTTGTTTTAAAAAACAAATGGAAAACAAAAAAAATATTAGGAGGCATTTGATTAAAGAAACTAGAGTTATAAATGTTTAGAAAATTGCTATTTTCATAACAGCTTAATATTAAATCAGAATAAACACACACTTGGTAGAATACTAGTTCATGGTAATATTTTAAATTCTACATTAGGTATTGTTTTGAGTTCATTGTTTTATTCATTTTCTAGGATACATGAACAATGCTTAGCAATTTAAGGAGAGAACCACACCAATTTACTAGTATAAAACTTGCAAATGCTATATACCCAGAAACAATACATGATTATGTTATTTAATTTTCTTTGGGCATTGTTAGTTGAGGGTTAAAGGAAACTCTAAAACAATTCATATACTTTGGTTTGTGATTAAAATAATCTTTCTTTGAAAAATAAGAATTCTTTAAATGATGAGCCTTATTGATATTATTAGGGATATAAAAAGGAGGATATATATGAAATTCCATTCTATTGTGGGACATTACGTTCTAGTGAGGAAGATTCTTTGATCTTCTTCATAACCTTCATTGACATACATTTTCTGAATACAATGGTGTGCAAGTCTAAAATTAGAAAATAAGAATTCCAGTTCCCATTTCCACAAGCCCCTCATCTGTGTCCCTTCATGAAGTCACTGTTTTAGTGAAAAGATTGGTGACAGTAGGTTCACTTGAAAATTAAAATTGCTATAGTTTAATGTTTTGGTATATCAACATTTATGCTAAAAGATAATCTTAAAATCTTCCAAATTTGTGACAGATTTGCTTGCCAAAATTTATTAAAAACAACTTTGTTTTGGTATAATTTACTTACAGATCTTCAACAGCCAAATAAATTGAATGATGTTTAGCTATATATTCCTCAACTGCTCAAACATTTTCATTATTAAATAATAAATTAAGAGATATTATTAACTATGTCAAATTCAACTTATTTGAACATCAAAGATATTCTGTTTAAAAGTTCCTGGGAACTCATACAACTCAGCATCAAAAAAAGAAAAAAAAAATTCTGGTAAAAATTGGGCAGAGGACCTGAATAGACATTTTTCTGAAAAAAGCATACAGATGGCCAATAGGCCCATGAAAAGATGCTCAGCATCTCTAATCATCAGGGAAATGCAAATAAAAACCACAATGAGATGTCACCTCACACCTGTCACAATGGCTGTTATCCAAAATGCAACCAATAATAAGTGCTGGCGAGGGTGTTGGAAAGAGAATGCTCCTGCACTGTTGGTGGGACTGTAAATTGGTGCGGCCACTATGGGAATCAGTGTGGAGGTTCCTCAAAAAATTAAAAAAAGAAACTACCGTATGGCACAGCACTTCAAATCCTGGGTATTTATTCAAAGAAAATAAAAACAGTGTTTGAAAAAATATATGTAACCCCTGCGTTCATTGCAGCATTATTTATAATAGCCGAGATATGGAAGTAACCATAGATGAATGGATAAAGAAGATGTGGAATACAAATACAATGAAATATTAGTCATAAGAAAGAATGAAGTATTGCCATTTTTGACAACATGTATGGTCCTAGAAGGCATTATGCTAAGTGAAATAAGTCAGACAAAGATACATATCATATGATTTCACTTATATGTGGAATCTAAAAACCAAAGCATAGGAACAAACATAACAAAACAGAAACAGAGTCATGGATACAGAGAACAAACAGGTATTGCCAGAGGGGAGGCAGTTTGAGAGGACAAGAGAAATAGGTCAGGGAAATTCAGAGGTGAAAACTTTCTGTTACAAAGTAAATGAGCCACAGGTAAGAATTATATAACTTGGGAAATACAGTCAGTAATAATTTAATAACACTGTATGGTAAGAAATGGTAATGGGACTTACTGTGGTGATCATTTTATAATGTACAAAAATGGTGAATCACTGAGCACCTGGAACTAACAGTTTTATAGGTCAGTAAAATTTTTTCTAATTAAAAAAAAACTTCAAGTGCCTGGGGAAACCTTAAAAATTTGAAGCATGCATGAAATGAAAATCCTTGGTTTAATTCCTTGATCTGTGTTGGACAAGTATTTTCAGGCAGATGGTATAGTAAGTATATATTCTACCTCAGAAATAAATTTAGTCAAGTCTTCACTTTCTCTGACACTTGGTTTACATTTTATTAAACTCTTAATACTCAGATTTGAAAAGATCTAATGTTTGACATGACTGCATAAAGATCATTCTGTCAACCGTATTGATTTTTTTAGTGGTCTAGGAAAAATTTCAAATGATTTAAATCTGGAAGCTTAAATCATTTGTCTGGATATGATCTGCTTTCAATTGACTAGTCTCTTTAAGCTAGGCCTGCTATTCTAAGATCAAAACTCTATAAGAAAAGATCCTCTACAATATCAAGTGGTATTTGATAATTAAATATGTCATGTTCTTTATGACTCAGTGCTCAGTACCACAGGGAACAGCTGTTCTGCATTTGGTTATTCATTCATTCAATGCATGTTTATTAAGCAGTTTTTATGCCACGCAAAGTGCAAGGCTTTGGGATGTTGAATGAGTAAGAGTGTTCTTTACCCTTGAACTGCTTGCAATTAGATCCAGACACGAAGAAATTTCAGTTCTATGTAACTGCTACAGTAGATATGTGAAAAAGTGCTATGAGGTCATTGACTAGGAGTAGAAAGGGGTACCTTTCAGTAAATGAGATGAAGCAAAAGTTCAAGTGCTTGGTCACTAAAATAGGCTTATTTTCATCAGAGAAAGTCTTACTTAGAAATAGTAATTAAATAGCTGTCCCTTGGTATGGAGAGCAGAGGGAGATTGGTCTTAGGTCCCTGACATAAAAATCCATGGATGCTCAAGTTCTTTATATAAAATGGCATAGTCCAGTCAGTCTTCTGTATCTGCAGGTGAGGAACCCACAGATACAGAGAGCTGACTATAATAGGTAATGATTACCAGGTACTTGCTGAGTGCCAAACATTGTTCTAAAGATGTTATAAGTAATATTCATCTAGCTTTTCTTATCCAATTTAAATCAGTGGGCTAAAGGAACATAGCTTCTGTACTCCAAGGTGCCCAGGAGCAGCAACATGGAGGCATATTGGCTTTTTCAGGGAAACACAGTGATGCCCAATAGGTGTCAGACATTGTATGAAATACTAGGTTGAGGTATGTCACAATATCTTCATGAAATCACACTAAACTTTTAAAAATTAAAGTCATATCTCCGGGTCTTCACTGGTGGCACAGTGGTAAAGAATCTGCCTGCCAATGCAGGGGACATGGGTTTGATCCTTGATCAAGCAGATCCTACAGGCCGTGGAGCAATTAAACCCATGCACCAAAACTATTGAACCTGTGCTCTGGAGCCCAGGAGCCACAACTACTGAGCCCACATGCCACAACCACTGAAGCCCGTGAACCCCAGAGCCCATGCTCCCCAACAAAAGAAGCCACTGCAGTGAGAAGCCCACACACTGCAACTAGAGAGTAACCCCAACTTGCCATAATTAGAGAAAGTCCTCACAGCAATGAAGACCCATCACAACCAAAAATAAATAAATAAAAATAAAAAGTTTTTAAAATAGTATCTTCGCAAAGTTGGGTTTTCAGCAATTTCTCTGATAAAAAGTAGTTACTATTTAAAAATCAATATGGAACAGAAAAAGAGGGTGATTGACCTTATTTAGTCTGAATGCACAGCTTGAGAAACTGTGCAGTACTCAACAGACACACACATCTCGTCAGTAAGTAACTGCAGTTATTTAAAGGTAAAATTAAAATTTTTGTCTTTCAAATTTTTTGCATTATTTTTCCAAATAGCAGTGGTTTTGTTCAGGTATAAAAATGTATTATTAACTTGCTGGCCCTAATTACTTAATAAAAGGAACTGTTATTTATTTTTAATTATCATTTTGTTTGATTTTGATCACTTGTTAGAAAAGTCACTAAAACTGTGAAGGTGCTTTGAACTAAGAAAGTTTAGGAATCTCTGATCTTTGTTGTTGTTGCTTAGTCACTAAATCGTGTCCGATTTTTGAGAGCCCGTGGACTGTAGCCCATCAGGCCTATCTATCCATGGAATTTTCCCAGCAAGAATACTGGAGCAGGTTGCTATTCCTTCTCAAGGGATCTTCCTGACCCAGTGATAGAACCCGTCTCTTGCACTGGCAGGCAAATTCTTTACCACTGAGCCACCAGGGAAGCCCAATCTCTGATCTACAACATTTTTATTTAGAATATAATCCCGAATGCCTATTTTAAAGTTTATGTAAATAAAAACAGTTTAAATAGAATTAATTGAATATGCTTTACATCTGTTCCTTATCTTCTATAAGGAACACAATTATTCCAGGGTTGTATTGAGGGGCTATAAGATATAAATTAATGCAATATCTATTTTCCTTCACTAAGTAATAGGAATATAATCTGGTTCAATGAATTCATGGTCAGTTTGACTGTGCATGAATGCATGGTAGATTTACAAAATTACTCATACCCCACTCATGTAAATGATCTGGATAGCAAAAAACAAAGAAAAAATACATGTAATCTAATTCAGTTTACAATTTAGTCCAAGGCAGTCATTTAAGTGGTCCCTTTAGTTTTCACTCTGTTTCATTTGTATACTTGCTTCGTCTTCCACAAACCTCTGTTTCTTTCCCCTTATTCATTTCTAGGAAATGAGAAGTGACTGGTGCCTTTGCTGTGGGGGGAGGGGGGGCAGGTCATCTCCATGTAATCCCCTTGTCTTTCTCCACCATGTTATTGTTCCTCATCTGCCTGTGCTCTGGTCAGCCTGCCAACACTCGGACTGAACTTGGGTATCAATATGCATATCTGGTCTGGCCTCTTCTAGAATGGTAGGAGCTTGGCACCCTTTCCTCATCTTGCTTGGCTCCTACCATTTCCTGTACCCACTGAAACTCTGCCACATTTTATAACCTACCCATGGTCTAGTAAACACCATGCCAGGCCTGCTGGCTCACAGAACAGCTACTTTCATCTGCTCCTTCTAAGATCAGAGACCTTCTGGGTGCTGTCCTCAACACAAGCAAATGAAGAGCAGACCAAGAAAGCAAAACCCTGTCCTTCTTCATAAGAACATGTACATATTATTTCCTGTCTCTCTTTCCTCATTATTCCCTTTTCTTCCCTTAATATCTTTGGATCAGAAGAGGAGGACCTTCTTTTACCTTATCCATGTCCTGGTGTCTTGTTATAGTCTCTGGCCTCTTAGTGAAGTATTAATGGAATTCAGGCATCAGGGAGAGAGAGAGGCTTACAGATAAGGGGTCTTGAAATAGGAGTAGATTACAGTCTAGTCTGATTCAGTGAAACTATGAGCCATGCATGTAGGGGCACCCAAGACAGACAGGTCATGGTGGAGAATTCTGACAAAACGTGTTCCACTGGAAAAGGGGATGGCAAACCACTTCAGTATTCTTGCCTTGAGAACCCCATGAACAGTATGAAAAGGCAAAAAGGTAGGACACTGAAAGATGAATTCCCCAGGTCGGTAGGTGCCCAATATGCTACTGGAAAAGAGTGGAGATATAACTACAGAAAGAATGAAGAGATGGAACCAAAGCAGAAACAGCACCCAGTTGTGGATGTGACTGGTGATGGAAGTAAAGTCTGATTCTGTAAAGAACAATATCGCATAGTAACGTGGAATGTTAGGTCCATGAATCAAGGTAAATTGGAAGTGGTCAAACAGGAGGTGGCAAGAGTAAATATCTAAATTTTAGGATTCAGTGAACTAAAATGGACTGGAATGGGCAAATTTAATTCAGATGACCATTATATCTACTACTGTGGGCAAGAATCCCTTAGAAGAATGGAGTAACCATTATAGTCAACAAAAGAGTCCAACAAACAGTACTTGGGTGCAATCTGAAAAACAACAGAAGGATCTCTGTTCGTTTCCAAGACAAACCATTCAATATCACAGTAATCCAAGTCTATGCCCAACCAGTAATGCTGCAGAAACTGAAGTTGAGCGGTTCTATGAAGACCTACAAGACCTTCTAGAACTAACACCCCCCAAAAGATGTCCTTTTCATTATAGGGGACTGGAATGCAAAAGTAGGAAGTCAAGAGATACCTGAAGTAACAGGCAAATTTGGTCTTGGAGTACAAAATGAAGCAGTGCAAAGACTAACAGAGTTTTGCCAAGAGAACACACTGGCCCTAGTAAACACCCTCTTCCAACAACATAAGAGACGACTCTACACATGGACATCACCAGATGGTCAATACCGAAATCAGATTGATTATATTCTTTGCAGCCAAAGATAGAGAAGATCTATACAATTAGCAAAAATAAGACAAGGAGCACTGACTGTGGCTCAGATCATGAACTCCTTATTGCCAAATACAGGCTTAAGTTGAATAAAGTATGGAAAACCTCTAGACCATTCAGGTATGACCTAAATCAAATCCCTTATGATTATACAGTGGAAGTGAGAAATAGATTTTTAGGGACTAGATCTGGTAGAGTGCCTGAAGAACTATGGACAGAGGTTTGTGACATTGTGTAGGAGGCAGTGATCAAGATCATTCCCAAGATAAATAAATCCATGAAGACAAAATGGTTATCTGAGGAGGCCTTATAAATAGCTGTGGAAAGAAGACAAGCTAAAGGCGAAGGAGAAGTGGAAAGATACATCCATCTGAATGCAGAGTTCCAAAGAATAGCAAGGAGAGATAAGAAAGCCTTCCTCAGTGATCAGTGCAAAGAAATAGAGGAAAGCAATAGAATGGGAAAGACTAGAGATCTCTTCAAGAAAACTAGAGATACCAAGGGAACATTTTTATGCAGAGATGGGCACAATAAAGGACAGAAATGGTATGGACCTAACAGAAGTTAGAAGAGGTGGCAAGAATACACAGAAGAACTATACAAAAATGATCTTCATGATCCAGATAATCATGATGGTATCATCACTCTCCTAGAGTCAGATGTCCTGGAATGGGATGTCAAATGGGCCTTAGGAAGCATCACTATGAACAAAGCTAGTGGAGGTGATGGAACTCCAGTTGAGCTATTTCAAATCCTAAAAGATGATGCTGTGAAAGTGCTGCACTCAATATGCCAGCAAATTTGGAAAACTCAGCAGTGGCCATGGGCTGGAAAAGGTCAGTTTTCATTCCAATCCCAAAGAAAGGCAATGCCAAAGAATGCTCAAACTACTGCACAGTTGTCCTCATCTCATACCCTAGCAATGTAATGCTCAAAATTCTCCAAGCCAGGCTTCAATGGTACATGAACCGTGAACTTCCTGATGTTCAAGCTGGTTTTAGAAAAGGCAGAGGAACCAGAGATCAAATTGCCAACATTCGCTGGATCATCAAAAAAGCAAGAGAATTCCAGAAAAACATTACTTCCGCTTTTTGACTACACCAAAGCTTTTGTGTGGATCACAACAAACTGGAAAATTCTTCAAGAGATGGGAATGGCACACCACCTGATTTGCCTCCTGAGAAATTTGTATGCAGGTCAAGAAGCAACAGTTAGAACTAGACATGAAACAACAGACAGGTTCCAAATCAGAAAAGGAGTACGTCAAGACTATATATTGTCACCCTGTTTATTTGACTTATAGCAGATTACATCATGAGAAATGCCAGGTTGGATGAAGCACAAACTGGAATCAAGATTGCCGGGAGAAATATCAATAACCTCAGATATGCAGATGACACCACCCTTATAGCAGAAAGTGAAGAACTAAAGAGCCTCTTGATGAAAGTGAAAGAGGAGAGTGAAAAAGTTGGCTTAAAACTCAACATTCAAAAAACTAAGGTCATGGCATCTGATCCCATCACTTCATGGCAGATAGATGGGGAAACAATGGAAACAGTGAGAGACTTTATTTTCTTGGGCTCCAAAATCACTGCAGATGGTGACTGCAGCCATGAAATTAAAAGATGCTTGCTCCTTGTAAGAAAAGTTATGACCAACCTAGACAGCATATTTAAAAGCAGAGACATTACTTGGCTGACAAAGATCTGTCTAGTCAAAGCTATGTTCTTCACTTTCTGCTATAAGGGTGGTGTCATCTGCATATCTGAGGTTATTGATATTTCTCCCGGCAATCTTGATTCCAGTTTGTGCTTCATCCAACCTGGCATTTCTCATGATGTAATCTGCTATAAGTCAAATAAACAGGGTGACAATATATAGTCTTGACGTACTCCTTTTCTGATTTGGAACCTGTCTGTTGTTTCATGTCTAGTTCTAACTGTTGCTTCTTGACCTGCATACAAATTTCTCAGGAGGCAAATCAGGTGGTGTGCCATTCCCATCTCTTGAAGAATTTTCCAGTTTGTTGTGATCCACACAAAAGCTTTGGTGTAGTCAAAAAGCGGAAGTAATTTTTTCCAGTAGTCATGCATGGGTGTGAGAGTTGGGACTACAAAGAAAGCTGAGTGCCAAAGAATTGATGCTTTTGAACTGTGGTGTTGGAGAAGACTCTTGAGAGTCCCTTTGACTGAAAGAAGATCAAACCGGTCAATCCTAAAGGAAATCAGTCCTGAATATTCATTGGAAGGACTGACATTAAAGCTGAAACTCCAATACTTCGGCCACCTGATGCAATGAATTGACTCATTGGAAAAGACCCTGATGTTGGAAAAGATTGAAGGCAGGAGGAAAAGTGACCAACAGAGTAATAGCTGGTTGGATGGCATCACTGACTCAATGGACATGAGTTTGAGCAAACCCTGTGAGTTGGGAAGCCTGTTGTGCTGCAGTCCATGGGGTGCAAAGAGTGGGACACAACTGAGCGACTGCACTGAACTAACTGAAACATAGTTGACATATATGTAATAAGGAATTAGAAACTAAAGTCAAATATATGGATCTCAGATCTTTGTATTTTAGATTTTTGCAAAATGATCAAGTTAGGGATAGTTAAATATCAATAGGTTTTTAAATTCCTGTTCTTTTCATTTATTTTTTTTTTAATTTGAGGGTAATTACTTTACAATGTTGTGTTGGTTTCTGCCATACAAGAATGTGCATCAGTTACATATATATATATATATATCCTTTCTCTCATCAGCCTCTTTCCCCAATATAAAAAATGTTTGATTAAAAATTATCTCTCCATATAGTAGGGCCCAGAGGACTGAAACACATGTTTTCAAAGAAGCTTGCAAATATGTGTCTAGCACTGATGATTCTGTGTAGTAAGGTAGGAAGTTTTATTCAGCACTCCTGGATTCTTGTTTTATGACAACTAACACTGAATACCCAGTGCGTTATTCTGTTGACTGAATCACCCCCTTCCTCTCAGTCATCTACCACAGTTCCTGACTGTAATTACCAACATGTGTTTAAGCTCTGTGGTCACCATGTTCCACAATCAGAATTTTTCTGTGTTCACTGCTCTCTGCAGTGGGTCCTATGTAGGTATCAATCCCTAGGTATGTTCTGTAATGGGGTATAAACAAGTTTGCATGTTAACTAGAGTTTTCCCAATAATACCTTAATATTTAACAGCAAATATAATGATCATATATTTATATAAAGCAATAGACTTGGAGAATCAATTTTGGACTGTGAACTCATTCAGTTACTCAAAATGCACCATATGGAAAACTGCACATTTAAGTTGACCCTATTTACTAGTTCATTTTTTCAGGAAGTATCAGTTTACATGAAAATGTGGCTTCAGGATAGAAATGAAAGATCCGGGAAAGCAAATATTGCATTTCATTGTCAACTAACTTGTATAAGAGAGGCAATGAAGTATGATAGAAAGAATGCCAGCCACAGAATTAGATGGTTTTATACAACTACTTGCAGGCACTTGGATAAATCCATTCCTCTTTTGGAGTGGCATTTTCCTTATTTGCATAAAACAAAGTTCAACCAGATGATGCTTCTAGTTGAAACAGCTGTTATTCTAATGATGCATATTTTTACCATATTTTAACATTTTCTTCAAGAATATAATCTTTGTAAAATCATTTCAAGAAACTCGCTGTTATTGAATAGTCTATCTAAGTTTTGTCGTATACTGGATACTTCTATTAAATAGATAAAGAGAAGGCATCACCTGAATTCTTTCCTTCATGGTCACTAAACATGATAAAGACCATTGAGCAATACAGCTCTTAATATTTGATCAATCAAATTAAACATTTGAGACTGAGAGGCCTTGTCTTTTTTGTTCTGAAGCCAGGCTATAAAATGAATCTATCCTTTTGGTATCTTGCTCTGATTGCACTGTGGTTTCCTACATATGGGGCATTGGTGCATGTAAACAGAATAGTTCCACTTAGCAGAGCACATAGCTCAGAGCCTTCTGTCCTGTTTGCAGTGACCTGGAAAGTACAAAGAGAGCAGTATCACAAAAATGGCTTTACTAGTATATTTGTGGATGGATGGAACCTTCATCATCATCACAAATTTAAGATCTGTCAACTTCCTCCAAGAACACTATTACAGGAGAAATAGTAATACTGAATTCTGTTTCATAACCATTTCATTTGGGAAATTGTGAAAAATAAGAGGGGAAATGGGAACATCTTTACTCCCGATGTGAAATAATAAATTAATAACCTAAAAGAGGAAGAAAATTCTACCAGCAGCTTATTAAAATGAATTCTATTCATAATCATACTACTTTTGTAAACAATATTTTACTTAATATACCTACAAATTACTTTTCTGTACTAAGTTCATTTAATTACTGGCACTGTTTCCTTTGGTCTTCCTAAATAGGAAAATATATAAACCCAAATGCATCAGATGGTTTTATTGCTTACTAAACAGGTGATGGAGAAAGAACTTATTGCAACATATTTAGATGTTAAAAACTTACTTATGGTCGTCACTTTCAGTGAAGTCATTTATTTTATTTTATGTACACATTAAAGATATAATCCGCCTGCATAAATATCCATTTTTTTTAGAAATTCATGAAGAATATTTAATATTTCTTAATGGAAGAAAGTTAAACTGATTTGAAACTGTGCTTTTATAGAATTGCACTTCAGATTTTGTTTTGTTTAATTTTTAAATTGCAGGTCTATTATATTTTCCCCTGCAGCATCAGATATGGTGGAATATATTTATATGAAACAAAATATCTATTCTCTGCTGAGGTAGTTAATAAATGAGGTTCCATTATAAGTAACTATTTTAAAAATATCTAGATGTCAATGGGATTGAGAACCCAGGTGCATCTTTCTGGCTTGGCAATGTAAAAGAAGAAATATCAATCAAAGCCGATCAGTTCCTCTGACTTTGATATTTTAAGACTTTATCAGTTCAGTTCAGTTCAGTCGCTCAGTTGTGTCTGAGTCTTTGCAACCCCATGAATTGCAGTACACCAGGCCTCCCTGTCCATCACCAACTCCTGGAGTTCACCCAAACTCATGTGCATCAAGTCGGTAATGCCATCCAGCCATCTCATCCTCTGTCATCCCCTTCTCCTCCTGCCACCAATCCCTCCCAGCATCAGGGCCTTTTCCAATGAGTCAACTCTTTGCATGAGGTGGTCAAAGTATTGGAGTTTCAACTTTAGTATCAGTCCCTCCAAAGAACACCCAGGGCTGATCTCCTTTAGAATGGACTGGTTGGATCTTCTTGCAGTCCAAGGGACTCTCAAGAGTCTTCTCCAACACCACAGTTCAAAAGTATCAATTCTCCAGCACTCAGCTTTCTTCACAGTCCCACTCTCACATCCATACATCACCACTGGAAAAACCATAGCCTTGACTAGACGGACCTTTGTTGGCAAAATAATGTCTCTGCTTTTGAATATGCTATCTAGGTTGGTCATAACTTTCCTTCCAAGGAGTAAGCATCTTTTAATTTTGTGGCTGCAATCACCATCTGCAGTGATTTTGGGGCCCCAAAAAATAAAGTCTGACACTGTTTCCACTGTTTCCCCATCTATTTTCCATGAAGTGATGGGACCAGATGCCATGATCTTCATTTTCTGAATGTTGAGCTTTAAGCCAACTTTTTCACTCTTCTCTTTCGCTTTCATCAAGAGGCTTTTTAGTTCCTCTTCACTTTCTGCCACACCTAACACTGTAGTTTGTAAACTTGAAGATCTTAGATAAATACCCAAGACATTTATCTTTAATGTTCCCATTTGTGCAAAGGAAGGTGGCTTTACATGTTTTTTCTTTATACACAGATTTCTGACACTGAAATAGACTTGAATTGTTATATGTTGCCCTTTATCACCTTAAGAAGCTAGAATTCATTTATTAAAATTTTGTTTTTATTTTTTCTATTAACAAGTAGGGCTTTATTATTGTGGTCAATAGACAATATTTTCTATATTAAAGCAGGCATTTTTATAATGCTTTATTTCAGTTACTATTAGGTGATTGAATTCTCTCATGTTGTTAAGGATTTTTATTCTGTATTACTATTTTCATAAATTTTGTTTGCCTGTATTAAATTAAGCTATAGCTATATTCTCAAATGGATGTCTACTAGTATTTAGAAGCCTAGTGAAGACCCTCACCCTTACCACTTATCGATTCATTTAATTTTTCCCTTTAATGTTGAACCTGTATAAATATTTATCTATATTTTTAAAATACTTATATGTTTTAAATATCAAGGTTAGCCTATTTAGCAAGTCAGTCCATGTAAGCACATCTCTCATTTTAATTGTATTAATTCGCCTCTTCAGAGAAAGAAGGCGAAGCTTCCATCTGTCCCTGTCAATTTTGTTTCTTCCCAAAGAGATGACAAAGACATTTTTGCTGTATAGGTGTGAAATGCACAAGTATGGTAACCCAAGTTCACTCCCACGCCTACTTATTTTCCCATAAAACATTCTATCGACAAGTGGAGCGCTTAAAGATGAGTGACACTAGTGGGCTCAGCATCCTTACTTTCATCTCAGTCTCCAATTAGAAAGCAACAATTCCAAGCCAGAAATCTTCAGTGAGTCTCTCTTTTTTAAAAAATTAATTAATTTATTTTAATTGGAAGCTAATTACTTTACCAATACTGTAGTGGTTTTTTGCCATACATCAACATGAATCAGCCATGGGCGCACATGTGTTCCCCATCCAGAACCCCCCTCCTCACTCCCTCCCCATCCCATCCCCCAGGGTCATCCCAGTGCACCGGCCCTGAGCACCCTGTCGCATGAATCGAACCTGGACCGGCACCACTTCTACGGGATTTAGAGATGCACTATTAATGATGACTTGTCCTCCAGGAATATTTCATAGCCTCTTCATGCATGAATTTAATTCCTCAGTAAAGGCAAAATAACGTCACATGAAGTCCCATCACTGTAATTTCCAAAGAACCAAGACAGGAAATATTTGAGGAAGAAAATGTTTTACGTGAAATACAAAACATAGGTTTTTAGATTTGACTAGTCTTGAGAAAATAAAGATTTTAAGAAATGTTTTATATGGGTTTTGCTAAAGTAGTTAACATGTTAAACTAGTAAAATTGTCCAACAGTAACATACTTTTATACTTAAAAGGTAGTAGGATCCTTAGGCTACACACTTTCTGGCTGGGGCTGCAGGACACAATGATACTGCTTCTCCTTATGGCAGGCAGAAAAACTCTCCTCCCTGTGACTGTTTTCCCACTGTGTCCACACTTACTCTGAACTTTTTTCCTATGTAAAACCATGACCTTCAGCTTTCCCTTTTCTTGAGATTCTCTTGATTACCACAACTACACTTTTAGCAATCTGACAACCCAAAATATACTTTCTTGATCACCATGTCTTCACAGACAGTCTGGTAGTCTGAGAATTCACAGAGTAGGGATGCATGGAGAAAATTAGTCTATCTACTTTTGCTCTGGCCTCGTCTTTCATTAACTTTAATGTATTTGGAACAGGGCAGCAGGATCATCCCCAGTCAAGTTTCTGGCTCTTCAGCTTATTTGTAAAGCATTAGATGACAGCAGGTTCCTAAAAAGCAATCCTTTTTTCATTCAAGGGAAGAATTTTGTATAGAAAAATATTTTTAAAAAAGAGAGAGAGAGAGAAACGGAAGGTTTAGTTTAGCAGTAACCTTAGTAATAAAGTATTTGTTTTTATCCCAGTGATTCTAATTAAGAAAGATATTGAGCCCCAACATGCCTGTGTATTAGCAGAGGTCTCATTCTTAATGCCTAAGCAGAATCCCATTTACTCCTTTTCTAATCGCTGAATTGCTGAGAAACACTCAATTTTTACATGTAATTGTAATTACCTACTTGTACTTATTATCATAACTAATAGTTGTTGTGTAAAGATAAACATTGAATTTACAGTAAGAAGAAAGAGTATCAAAACTACCTACTATAGGTCAACTAGTGGGCAATTACAGTTGGATCAAACATTTAGGGAGAGAGTGGTTGGAAATTTAAATAAGGAAAAAATATTTCTGTGATGTTTTACATGCAACTCTTTCCCTTAATTTTAAAATGTTAACAGTAACTTGTATCACAACTTGGTTTAAAAAAAAAATCAATAAACTTTGTTTTTTAAGCATTTTAGTTTATCAGCAAAACTGACCAGGAAGTACAGTTTCTGTGTGTTCCCCACACATACACAACTTCCTCCACTATGGACACCCCACATTACAGTGGTACATTTATCACAATTGTTAGACCTACACTGTCAACTTACTGTCACCCAAAGTCTGTTGTTTACTTTAGGATTCACTATTGGTGTTATATGTTTCATGGATTTGGCCTGAATGGCACCCCACTCCAGTACTCTTGCTTGGAAAATCCCATGGACAGAGGAGCCTGTTAGGCTGCAATCCATGGGGTCACTAAGAGTCGGACACGACTGAGCGACTTCACTTTCACTTTTCACTTTCATGCATTGGAGAAGGAAATGGCAGCCCACTCCAGTGTTCTTGCCTGGAGAATCCCAGGGATGGGGGAGCCTGGTGGGCTGCCATCTATGGGGTCGCACAGAGTCGGATACGACTGAAGTGACTTAGCATAGCATAGCATAATGACATTATCCCCTAGTGTAGTATCGTATCTATGTACATAGATTCACTCCCCTAAAAATCCTCTATGTTCTCCCTATTCATACCTCCCTCTCCTCCACCAGCCCCTGGACACCACTGATTTTTTTACTGTCTCCATTTTTCCCTCTTCCAGAATGTCATATCAGTTCAGTTCAGTTGCTCAGTCATGTCCGACTCTTTGCGACCCCATGAATTGCAGCATGCCAGGCCTCCCTGTCCATCACCAACTCCCAGAGTTCACCCAAACTCATGTCCATCGAGTCGGTGATGCCATCCAGCCATCTCATCCTCTGTCGTCCCCTTCTCCTCCTGTCCCCAATCCCTCCCAGCATCAGGGCCTTTTCCAATGAGTCAACTCTTCGCATGAGGTGGCCAAAGTATTGGAGTTTCAGCTTCAGCATCAGTCCTTCCAATGAACACCCAGGACTGGTCTCCTTTAGGATGGACTGGTTGGATCTCCTTGCAGTCCAAGGGACTCTCAAGAGTCTTCTCCAACACCACAGTTCAAAAGCATCAATTCTTCGGTGCTCAGCTTTCTTCACAGTCCAATTCTCACATCCATACATGACCACCGGAAAAACCATAGCCTTGACTAGATGGACCTTTGTTGGCAAAGTAATGGCTCTGCTTTTGAATATGCTATCTAGGTTGGTCATAACTTTTCTTCCAAGGAGTAAGCATCTTTTAACTTCATGGCTGCAATCACCATCTGCAGTGATTTTGGAGCCAAAAAAAAAAAAAAAACAAAGTCTTATACTGTTTCCACGGTTTCCCTATCTATTTCCTATGAAGTGTGATGGGACCAAATGACATGATTTAGATTTCTGACTGTTGAGCTTTAAGCCAATAGATGGAGTCATAACATATGTAGCCTTTTCAGATTGGCTTCTTTCACTTAGCATGCATTTAATGTTCTTCCTGGTTTTCTTCTTCTTTTTTCCCCCTAAGTTCTGGTAATATTATTTCCCCCAACTCTCTTTTTCTATTGTCACTGAAGTATAAAATCATTCAAAGATGAAAGAGTAAGATTAGTAGGGTACAATTAAGCATATGCCTGAATCACTTGTTTCTGATGCTGTAAGTTACCTTTGAGTTTTAAGAGAGTTCATAGGAACAGTCTGGTCTATTCACAGAAAAACTGAGCACATCTGGAAAAATGTAATTAAATATCTTGGATTTTAAAAATCCTTTGAGTATGGCTTTATAACATCTTTTCACAAAACCTCATTTAAAGGAATTCCAACAGGTACTAAAGCATCATCCAAAATAATGTGCTGCAGTATCAAGGGGGCATGCACAGGAGTGCAAACTGAGGGACTGAAGGAAAGAATATTCAACAGCCTAAAACTTGAGAGGCATCAAAAATACTATTTAAGACATTCAAAAATCAAATCAAATAATTTCTTCCTCAGTAGGGACATGGCTTTCCATCTAGACCATTCATTTTTGCTCTTGTCTAAATGACTGTGCTTGTATGGGAGGATCATCACAAATCGTAGCTTTGCCTTTCTGTTATTCTGAAAATGAGCTTCAGTAATCAAAAGAAAATTCTAGTAATTTAGGAAGAAATGTGGAAAGTAAAATTTTAAGAAGCCATATTGGAGCCTATTAAGCTGAAAGAATTATAAACATTATATTCTCAAAAATGAACAAAAAATCCAAGATTGAAACTGCAGCTTGAGTGCGAGATTTTAGGACTCAGTTTCCTGAAATTTACAAGAAAGATCATTGAAACCTGATTTTGAATTAATATCTGTGAGGTTTAATTTTGTCAGCTATATAAACCAGAGTCATCTTTAAAATATATAGAGTTCAATTATCTTTCTTATTCCTCTTCTAATATTTTTTTCACAGTAGTGCTTGCATAAGGGTTAAAAGGATCAAGTAGTGCAGAAGAGATTATTAAGAGTAACTGTCTACCATCCCATTCAGTTCACAAACTCATACTATTCCTTGTTCTTCCTATCATAAAAAATATCTCTTTTCAACTTTTATGCAAGTTATTACAAAACAACTAAATATTAGACATAATTTATTAATGTTAGTATGATATTTGGTTTATCTATTGACCAAATTGATCACATGGACCACAGCCTTGTCTAAGTCAATAAAACCTTGAGACATGCTGTATAGGGACACGCAAGATGGACAGGTCATGGTGGAGAGTTCTGACAAAACATGGCCCACTGGAGAAGGGAATGGCAAACCACTTCAGTATTCTTGCCTTGAGAACCCCATGAACAGTATGAAAAGGCAAAAAGGTAGGACACTGAAAGATGAACTCCCCAGGTAGGTAGGTGCCCAATATGCTACTGGAGAAGAGTGGAGAAATAACTCCAGAAAGAATGAAGAGACAGAACCAAAGCAAAAACAGTACACAGTTGTGGATGTGACTGGTGATGGAAGTAAAGTCTGATTCTGTAAAGAACAATGTTGCATAGGAATGGGGAATGTTAGGTCCATGAATCAAGGTAAATTGGAAGTGGTCAAACAGGAGGTGGCAAGAGTAAATATCTAAATTTTAGGATTCAGTGAACTAAAATGGACTGGAATGGGCAAATTTAATTCAGATGACCATTATATCTACTACTGTGGGCAAGAATCCCTTAGAAGAAATGGAGTAGCCATCATAGTCAACAAAAGAGTCCAAAATACAGTACTTGGATGCAATCTGAAAAACAACAGAAGAATCTCTGTTCATTTCCAAGACAAACCATTCAGTATCATACTAATCCATGTCTATTCCCCGACCAGTAATGCTGCAGAAGCTGAAGTTGAGTGGTTCTATGAAGACCTACAAGACCTTCTAGAACTAACACCCCCCAAAAGATGTCCTTTTCATTATAGGGGACTGGAATGCAAAAGTAGGAAGTCAAGAGATACCTGAAGTAACAGGCAAATTTGGTCTTGGAGTACAAAATGAAGCAGTGCAAAGGCTAACAGAGTTTCCCAAGAGAACGCACTGGTCATAGCAAACACCTTCTTCCAACAACGTAAGAGACGACTCTACACATAGACATTACCAGGTGGTCAATACTGGAATCAGACTGATTATATTCTTTACAGCCAAAGATGGAAAAGCTGTATACAGTTAGCAAAAACAAGACCAGGAGCTCTGACTGCGGCTCAGATTATGAACTCCTTATAGCCGAATTCAGACTTAAATTGAAGAAAGCAAGGAAAGGAAAACCACTAGACCATTCAGGTATGACCTAAAGCAAATCCCTTGCAATTATACAGTGCAAGTGACAAATAGTTCCAAGGGATTAGATCTGGTGCAGTGCCTGAAAACTTATGGATGGAGGTTTGTGACATTGTACAGGAGGCAGAGATCAAGACCATCCCCAAGAAAAAGAAATGCAAAAGGAAAAATGGTTGTCTGAGGAGGCCTTAAAAGAAGACAAGCTAAAGGCAAAGGAAAAATGGAAAGATATACCCATTTGACTGCAGAGTTCCAAAGAATAGCAAGGAGAGATAAGAAAGGCTTCCTCAGTGATCAGTGCAAAGAAATAGAGGAAAATAATAGAATGGGAAAGACTAGAGATCTCTTCAAGAAAATTAGAGGTGCCAAGGGAATATTTCATGCAAAGATGGGCACAATAAAAGACAGAAATGGTATGAACCTAACAGAAGCAGAATATTAAGAAGAGGTGGCAAGAATACACAGAAAAACTATGCAAAACAGATCTTGATGTACCAGATAACCATGATGGTGTGATCACTCACCTAGAGCCAGACATCCTGGAACGGGATGTCAAGTGGGCCTTAGGAAGCATCACTATGAACAAGGTAGTGGAGGTGATGGAATTCAAGTTGAGCTATTAAAATCCTAAAAGATGATGTTGTGAATGTGCTGCACTCAATATGCCAGCAAATTTGGAAAACTCAGCAGTGGCCACAGGACTGGAAAAGGTCAGTTTTCATTCCAATTCCCAAAAAAGACAATGCCAAAGAATGCTTAAACTATCACACAATTGTACTCATCTCACACACTAGCAAAGTAATGCTCAAAATTCTCCAAGCCAGGCTTTAACAGTATGTGAACTATGAACTTCCAGATGTTCAAGCTGGATTTAGAAAAGGCAGAGGAACCAGAGATCAAATTGCCTGTATCCTATGAATCATCAAACAAGAAAGAGAGTTCCAGAAAAACATCTACTTCTGCTTTATTGACTATATCAAAGCCTTTGACTGTGTGGATCACAACAAACTGTGGAAAATTCTGAAAGAGATGGGAATACCAGACCACCTGACCTGCCTCCTGAGAAATCTGTAAGCAGGTCAAGAGGTAACAGGTAGAACTAGACATTGGAACAACAGACAGTTTCCAAATCGGGAAAGGAGTACATCAAGGCTGCATATTGTCACCCTGCTTATTTAACTTTTATGCAGACTACATCATGCAAAATGCTGGGCTGGATGAAGCACAAGCTGGAATCAAGTTTGATGGGAGAAATATCTACAACTTCAGATATGCAGATGACACCATCCTTATGGCAGAAAGCAAAGAAGAACTAAATAGTTTCTTGATGAATTGGCGGATTCATTTTGATATTTGGCAAAACTAATACAATTATGTAAAGTTTAAAAATAAAATAAAATTAGGAAAAAAAGTTAAAAAAAAAAAAAAGAAAGAGGAGAGTAAAAAAGTTGGCTTAAAGCTCAACATTCAGAAAACTAAGATCTTGGCATCCGATCCCATCACTTCATGGCAAATAGATGGGGAAACAATGGAAACAGTGAGAGACTTTATTTTCTTGGGCTCCAAAATCTCTGCAGATGGTGACTGCAGCTATGAAATTAAAACACACTTGCTCCTTGGAAGGAAAGCTATTATCAACCTAGACAGCATAGTAAAAAGCAGAGATATTACTTTGCCATCAAAGATCCAACTAGTCAAAGCTATGGTTTCTCCAGTAGTCATGTATGGATTTGAGAGTTGGACTATAAAGAAAGCTGAGCGCTGAAGAATTGATGCTTTTGAATTGTGTTGTTGGAGAAGATTTTTGAGAGTATTTTGGACTTCAAGGAGTTCCAACCAGTCCATCCTAAAAGAAATCAGTCCTGAATATTCATTGGAAGGACTGATGTTGAAGCTGAAACTCCAATACTCTGGCCACCTGATTCAAAGAACTGACACTAGAAAAGACCCTGATCATGGAAAGATTGAAGGCGGGAGGAAAAGGGGATAACAGAGGATGAGATGGTTGGATGGCATCACTGACTCAATGGACATGAGTTTAAGTAAGCTCCAGGAGTTGGTGATGGACAAGGAAGCCTTGGATACTTCAGTCCATGGAGTCTCAAAGAGTCGCACACGACTGAGTGAACTGAATTGAACTGAATTGAATTGACTTAGCATTGTGAAATTTGAAGATTCATTTCAATAAAATCTTATCCATTTTAATAGTTATTAGAGTTTTTTATTTGTTAACTACTTTTGTAATATAAAACTGTATTTCTGTATTTTCAGTTTCTGGTTTCACATGTAAGGTTCATGGAAGTTTCCACTCCATCCTGACAATTAGTAAAAAGCTGAATACTTTGAAAAAAACATAAATTCTTCTTGGAATCAGAAGAGAGGGGAGGACACTGGGCAAACCACTGCCCCCCCGCCCAGGTTGGAGAGATAAACAGGTCAACACAAGGAGTCATGGCTTCCTGTAGCAGAGAGTCACAATTGGAAACTACCAGGGGAACCAGTGACAAGACAGGAAAACTCTAACTGTAATTGATGAATTGCTGGAAGGTGAGTGTGGACAACTGTGACTGTTAAAAATTCCCAAAGGACCCAGTGAAATTGGAGGTCACTATACTTTTGTTAGTTTCACCTCTGGAGCTCAATCAGATCTTTCAGTAAATATTGGATAAAAATACTTATATGTAAAAAAATAAATGACAGTAATGATACAAGGTCAGGAAGGATAAATTAGGATTATTTTATTATAAGATACTCCCATACTTATGAAGCAATATGGTTTTATTCAAAAGTGGCCTTCAGTTAATTGCGAATGTATATTGCAAACTCTAAAGCAACCACTAAAAACAGTTTTTTTTTTTTTTAAAAGCATAAATGATACTCCTAGAAATGAAAGAAAATGGAATTATATAGAATATTTGGGTAAAAACACAAAAGATAGAAAAACAGGGGAGACAAAAATAGAAACAATGAACAAGGGTAGCAAATAGAAAACAATAACAAATATGGTAGATATTAATCAAATGATATCAATAATTACTTTGAACGTATGTGGTTTAAATTCACGTTAGAAGACAGTGATTATTAAAGTGGACTTCCCAGGTGACTCAGTGGTAAAGAATCTGCTTGCCAATGCATGAGAGGCAGGTTCAATCCCTGTGTCAGGAAGATCCCCTGGAGTAGGAAATGGCAACCCACTTCAGTATTCTTGCCTAGAAAATTCTATGGACAGAGGACCCTGGTGAGTTTACAGTCCATGGAGTTATAAATAGTCAGACATGACTAAGCATGCACGCACATATTGTCTATAATAAAACCACTTTAAATATAAAAATGCATATAGACTAAAAGTAAATGGATGGAGAAATGTACACCATGCTATCACTAATCAAAATAAAGTAAGAGTAGGTATATTAATTTCAGACCATAAATTTCAATGCAAGGAAAGTTATCAGGGATAAAGAAAAGCATTTCATAGTGATGAATTCAGTTCATCAGGGATCAGTTCACCAAAAACATAACAACCCTGAACATGTTTGCACCTCAGAACAGAGCATCAGATTATGTGAGGCAAAAACTAATGGAACTGCATGGAGAAATAGATGACTCCATTATCATAGCTGTATATTTCACCACCTCAGAAATGGACAGATACAGTAGATAGAAAATTAGTAAGGACACAGTTAAACTCAACAGCACCGTCATAAATACATGACTGTATTTATGGGGGTCTATTTCTGTGTTCTCTGTTCCATTCCACTAATCTTTGTGTTTATTCTTTTGCCAGTGCTACACTTTCTTGATTACTTTAGCTTTATAGTAAGTCTTAAAGTTAGTTTGTGACAGTCCTCCATCTTTGTTCTCCTTTAATATTGTATCATCTATTCTGGGTTTGTTGCCTCTCCAAGTAAATTTTAGAATTAGTTTGACAAAAGAACAAAGGCAAATCAGTGAAACAAAGATAGTCTTTTCAACAAATGGTGCTGGAACATCTAACATCTACATGCAGGAAAATGAATCTGTATACAGACCATACACCCTTCACAAAAGTGATCTCAAAATGAATCATAGAGCTAAATGTAAAATGCAAAAGTATAAATTTATACTTCTATAAAATTCCTAAAATTCATATCAAAACAACTGTGAGATACCAATACAAATCTACTAGTATGCCCAAATCTGGAACACTGTAACAACAAATGCTGGTAAGGATGTAGAACAAGAAATCTTCCTTTCTGGTGGTAATGAAAAATGGTACAGCTCCTTTGGAAGACTGTTTGGCAGTTTCTTAAAATAGTAAACATATTCTCACCATATGTTCCAGCAATTGCACACCTTAGTGCCTACCCAAAGGAGTTGATAGCTTATATGTACTCAAAAACCTGCACACAGATGATTATAGCATCTTTAATCATAAATGCCCAAAGCTAGAGGCAACCGAGCATCCTTTTCAGTAGGTGAGTGGATAAATAAACTGTAGTACATCCAGGCAATGTAATATTATTCAGGACTAAAAAGAATGAATTATCAAACTGTGAAAAGATACGGAAGAATCTTAAATTATTTCTAAGTGAAAGAAGGCAAGCTGAAAAGGCTACATACTGTATGACTCCAACATTCTGGAAAAGGCAAAACTATGGAGACAGTGAAGTGATGAGTAGTTGCCATGGATTCTGGAACAATGGGGAAAGGGATGAATATGCAGAGGATGGAGGATATTTAGGGCATTGAAAATGCTTTGTATGACAGCATAATGATAGATGCATGTCACTATGCATTTGTCCAAACCCATAGGATACAACACCAAAAGTGAATGTTAATGTAAACTATGGACTTTGGGTGATAATGAAATGCCAATGTAGGGTCATCAGTTATAACAAATGTACCACTCTGCTGCGAGGATCTTGATAATGGAGGAGACTGTAGTTGTAAGGGGAAAATGGGTTTATGGGATATCCCTACACCTTCCTCTCAATCTGCTTTGAACCTAAAACTTCTCTGAAAAGTAAAATCTTAAGTGAAAACTCTATTTCTTGCTCCATCGAACTTGAGAGAGCATCTGTTGATCACTCATCCCCCAACTGTTTCATGAGATTATTAATGTCCCTCTGCTCTCTCCACTTTGCCTTTCCATTATAACTCTCAGTCTCTCAGCTACACCATTAATTCCACAGACCTATGACTAAAAACATTAATATTCTGTTTTGTAAGCATATTTAAGTCCTACATCAATTTATTAACCACTATTGACTCTCTTTGGGGCTTCCTCTTAATATAGACAGTTCCATCATAATAAACAAAAACAATGGACAACTTTCAGTATCTGCAAATTTTAGTTTTTTTAAGCTTTGCAAGACCTTGCTGCTGCTGCTAAGTTGCTTCAGTCATGTCCAACTCTGTACGACCCCATAGATGGCAGCCCACCAGGCTCCCCAATCCCTGGGATTCTCCAGGCAAGAACACTGGAGTGGGTTGCCATTTCCTTCTCCAATGCATGAAAGAGAAAAGTGAAAGTTAAGTCTCTCAGTCGTGCCTGACTCTTAGCGACCCCATGGACTGCAGCCCACCAGGCTCCTCCGTCCATGGGATTTTCCAGGCAAGAGTATTGAAGTGGGGTGCCATCGCCTTCTCTGTTGCAAGACTTTACTTCTTGATAAATTATTAAACTGAACTTATTGAGATCGACCTTTTATGCCAGGGATAAATTATGATTTAGGCTCTGTTACTGTTTTTGTCATCACTGGTACAAATTTATCAGGAACAACACATGATTATATATAACTTTTATGGATCATTTTATGGTCTTTGACTCTAATTACACAGTTAAAGGTATAACGAAATGAATTTAGTACAGGCCAGAAGCTTTTGATATAACCTGCACTTAGAAACAGTCTCCTGATGAGTCATGTAATAATTTCCAGTGAATAAAACATGGCTGTGTTCTGGCTTCCCTCCTCTTCAACTAGTTATTTAATAACTCCATACTTTTTTTGAGTGAGTTTGGAATAAACACCTGCTGGCTCTCCAACTAGAGAGAACAAGAAAATAATCTCTTTTGTGTGTTTTGGGAACATTATATTACTGTCACAAATTAGGAGTGGTGTTAGCAGTGCTATCTAATTAATGTCAGATAGAATGACTAATCATCAACTATTGCAAGAAGAGAGTTATCATTTTAGGTAATGAGCATCCAGCTTTCATCTAGTTTATCGTGAGCAGGCTTGCCGTGTTCCCTAAATCCGGATGCATCAGAATTACTTAGGAAGCATTTTAGGCATACAGTCTCTGGGGACCCACCCACAGAGATTCTCAGTTAGTGGATGTGTTGGAATGATTTAGAAAATCTTCTAAGTGATGCTAAGACAAAGCCAGGTTTTGTAACTACTGTATTCAGCAAGCCAGATTGCTCATTATTTAAAGACATGTTATGTAATATGAGAGGGCCATCAAAAAGTCACATGATTTCTATAGAAATAAACTTTAAAAGAATTTTTGAAAAAAAAGTTGATGTCTACAGTAGGTGTTTAGTAGCACTTGCTTAAATGTTTTTTTGTTTTTTATTTAAATGTATCATGGGCATTCTGTTGATGTTTCCTTTGGACACTAGATTATCCATTTTTATATAAGTTGGAATGAATGCAAAGTTGTTTTCTAAGGGTATTTTGTCTCCCATGGTTACCCATAGAATCATTTACACAAAAGTGAGATTTCTCTTATGTTTCAACTCATTCGCTCGAAGAGCTAATGTATGCTTCTTTTTAGGAACATATGCTTTATGTCTTTGGTTCTGTTAACCTGAATTTCTCCCTAAATGTTTGATCATTAATGTATATAAATCAGTATATACTAAGTGGTAACATAAAATATACTCTAGATACTTATTAAATGCTATAAACTTGAACTCTCTGCTGTCCAATATTTATAAAACTTTTGTTGAAATATTACTCTTGAAGGAATAAATTAAATATATGCATTACAACTCAAATAAAATTGAGTCTTGAATCAAGACAAGCCAACAGAGGATTGAGTAGTATTCTGCATTGTTTTAGTCCCTAGCACATGGCTATTATTATTAGCATTAGACAACCAGTTTCCATTGAGAGAACAAAAATCTATATAAAACCATAATGCTAGTTAATTTAGGATTGTATATTAATATATCCAGTGTTTAAATTAATAGAAAATTTTCAAAAGCAGAATATATAAAACCTTCAAGAGATAGGGGAGAATGTATCAGTATCTTTCAGTTTATGGGATCTAACCATACATGTAATGTACATGTACATTAATTGTAGACTCACATTTT
Organism: Bos indicus; assembly: GCF_029378745.1. Classification (NCBI taxonomy): domain Eukaryota; kingdom Metazoa; phylum Chordata; class Mammalia; order Artiodactyla; family Bovidae; genus Bos; species Bos indicus. The sequence continues at coordinate 55,272,903 of NC_091763.1, read as the reverse complement.
TTCCTGCTACTACATACATCAGATCAGATCAGTCGCTCAGTCATGTCCGACTCTTTGCGACCCCACGAATTGCCTCCCTGTCCATCACCACCTCCCGGAGTTCACTCAGACTCATGTCCATTGAGTCAGTGATGCCATCCAGCCATCTCATCCTCTGTCGTCCCCTTCTCCTCTTGCCCCCAATCCCTCCCAGCATCAGAGTCTTTTCCAATGAGTCAACTCTTAACATGAGGTGGCCAAAGTACTGGAGTTTCAGCTTTAGCATCATTCCTTCCAAAGAAATCCCAGGGCTGATCTCTTTCAGAATGGACTGGTTGGATCTCCTTGCAGTCCAAGGGACTCTCAAGAATCTTCTCCAATACCATAGTTCAAAAGCATCAATTCTTCGGCACTCAGCCTTCTTCACAGTCGAAATCTCACATCCATACATGACCACTGGAAAAACCATAGCCTTGACTAGACGGACCTTTGTTGGCAAAATAATGTCTCTGCTTTTGAATATGCTATCTAGGTTGGTCATAACTTTCCTTCCAAGGAGTAAATGTCTTTTAATTTCACGGCTTCAGTCACCATCTGCAGTGATTTTGGAGCTCAGAAAAATAAAGTCTGACACTGTTTCCACTGTTTCTCCATCTATTTCCCATGAAGTGATGGGACTGGATGCCATGATCTTCGTTTTCTGAATGTTGAGCTTTAAGCCAACTTTTTCACTCTCCACTTTCACTTTCATCAAGAGGCTTTTGAGTTCCTCTTCACTTTCTGCCATAAGGGTGGTGTCATCTGCATATCTGAGGTTATTGATATTTCTCCTGGCAATCTTGATTCCAGCTTGTGCTTCTTCCAGTCCAGTGTTTCTCATGATGTACTCTGCATATAAGTTAAATAAACAGGGTGACAATATACAGCCTTGACGTACTGCTTTTCCTATTTGGAACCAGTCTGTTGTTCCATGTCCAGTTCTAACTGTTGCTTCCTGACTTGCATACAAATTTCTCAAGAGGCAGGTCAGGTGGTCTGGTATTCCCATCTCTTTCAGAATTTTCCACAGTTGATTGTGATCCACACAGTCAAAGGCTTTGGCATAGTCAATAAAGCAGAAATAGATGTTTTTGTGGAGCTCTCTTGCTTTTTCCCTCATCCAGCAGATGTTGATTTTACAAATAATGATTTTTTCAGTTCAGTTCAGTCTCTCAGTCGTGTCTGACTCTTTACGACCCCATGAACTGCCACACACCAGGCCTCCCTGTCCATCACCAACTCCCAGAGTACACCTAAACCCATGTCCATTGAGTCGATGATGCCATCCAACCATCTCATCCTCTGTCACCCCATTCTCCTCCTGCCCTCAATCTTTCCCAGCATCAGGGTCTTTTCAAATGAGTCAGCTTTTCGCATGAGGTGGCCAAAGTATTGGAGTTTCAGCTTCAACAGTCCTTCCAATGAACACCCAGGACTAATGTCCTTTAGGATGGACTGGTTGGATCTCCTTGCAGTCCAAGGGACTCTGAAGAGTCTTCTCAAACACCACAGTTCAAAAGCATCACTTCTTCAGCACTCAACATTCTTTATAGTCCAACTCTCACATCCATACAAGACTACTGGAAAAACCACAGCTTTGAGTATATGGACCTTTGTTGGCAAAGTAATGTCTCTGCTTTTTAATAAGCTGTCTAGGTTTATCATGGCTTTTCCTCAAAGGAGCAAGTATCTTTTAATTTCATGGATGCAGTCACCATCTTCAATGGTTTTGGAGCCCAAGAAAATAAATTCTGTCATTCTTTCCATTGTTTCCCCATCTATTTGCCATGAAGTGATGGAATCAGATGCCATGATCTTAGTTTTTTGAATGTTGAATTTTAAGCCAGCTTTTTTACTCTCCTCTTTCACCTTCATCAAGATGCTCTTTAGTTCCTCTTTGCTTTTTGCCAAAAGGGTGGTGTCATCTGCATATCTGAGGTTATTTATATTTCTTCCTGCAGTATTAATTCCAGCTTGTGCTTCATCCAGCCTGGCATTTTGCATGATGTATTCTGCATATAAGTTAAACAAGCAAGGTGATGATATATAGCCTTGATTTACTCAGTCTGTTCCATGTCCAATTTTAACTGTTGCTTCTTGACCTACATACAGATTTCTCAGAAGGAAGGTCAGGTGGTCTGGTATTCCCATCTCTTTATGAATTTTCCACGGTTTGTTGTGATCCACACAAAGGTTTTGGCATAGTCAATGTAGCAGAAGTGGATATTTTTCTGGAATTGTTTTGCTTTTTCGATGATCCAGTGGATGTTGGCAATTTGATGTCTGGTTCCTTTGCCTTTTCTAAATCCAGCTTGAACATCTGGAAGTTTTCAGTTCACGTGCTGTTGAAGCCTAGGTTGGAGAATTTTGAGCATTGCTTTGCTAGAGTGTTAAATGAGTGCAATTTTGCCGTAGTTTGAACATTCTTTGGCATTGCCTTTCTTTGGGATTAGAATGAAAACTGACCTTTTCCAGCCCTGTGGCCACTGCTGAGTTTTCCAAATTTGCTGGCATATTGAGTGTAGCACTTTCACAGCATCATCTTTCAGGATTTGAAATAGTTCAACTGGAGTTCTATCACTTCCACTAGCTTTGTTTATAGTGATGCTTCCTTAGGCCCACTTGACTTCACATTCCAGGATGTCTGGCTCTAGGTGAGTGATCACACCATCGTGATTATCATGGTCGTGAAGATCTTTTTTGTACATTTCTTCTGTGTATTCTTGCCACCTCTTTGTTTTTTTTTTTTTTTCACCCACCTTACAACTTTGCTCAAGGATACTATTTTATTTTATTTTTTTTTAATTTTATTTTATTTTTAAACTTTACATAATTGTATTAGTTTTGCCAAATATCGAAATGAATCCGCCACAAGTATACCCGCGTTCCCCATCCTGAACCCTCCACCCTCCTCCCTCCCCTCCCCTCCCTCTGGGTCATCCCAGTGCACCAGCCCCAAGCATCCAGTACCGTGCATCGAACCTGGACTGGTGACTCGTTTCATACCTGATATTATACATGTTTCAATGCTATTTTCCCAAATCTCCCCACCCTTTCCCTCTCCCACAGAGTCCATAAGACTGATCTATACATCGGTGTCTCTTTTGCTGTCTCGTACACAGGGTTATTGTTTCCATCTTTCTAAATTCCATATATATGCGTTAGTATACTGTATTGGTGTTTTTCTTTCTGGCTTACTTCACTCTGTATAATAGGTTCCAGTTTCATCCATCTCATTAGAACTGATTCAAATGTATTCTTTTTAATGGCTGAGTAATACTCCATTGTGTATATGTACCACAGCTTTCTTATCCATTCATCTGCTGATGGGCATCTAGGTTGCTTCCATGTCCTGGCTATTATAAACAGTGCTGCGATGAACACTGGGGTACACGTATCTCTTTCCCTTCTGGTTTCCTCAGTGTGTATGCCCAGCAGTGGGATTGCTGGATCATAAGGCAGTTCTATTTCCAGTTTTTTAAGGAATCTCCACACTGTTCTCCATAGTGGCTGTACTAGTTTGCATTCCCACCAACAGTGCAAGAGAATTCCCTTCTCTCCACACCCTCTCCAGCATTTATTGCTTGTAGACTTATGGATTGCAGCCATTCTGACTGGCATGAAATGGTACCTCATAGTGGTTTTGATTTGCATTTCTCTGATAATGAGTGATGTTGAGCATCTTTTCATGTGTTTGTTAGCCATCTGCACGTCTTCTTTGGAGAAATGTCTATTTAGTTCTTTGGCCCATTTTTTGATTGGGTCATTTATTTTTCTGGAGTTGAGCTGTAGTAGTTGCTTGTTTATTTTTGAGATTAGTTGTTTGTCAGTTGCTTCATTTGCTATTATTTTCTCCCATTATGAAGGCTGCCTTTTCACCTTGCTTATAGTTTCCTTTGTTGTGCAGAAGCTTTTAAGTTTAATTAGGTCCCATTTGTTTATTTTTGCTTTTATTTCCAATATTCTGGGAGGTGGGTCTTAGAGGATCCTGCTGTGCTCAATAGATGCAGAGAAAGCCTTTGACAAAATTCAACATCCATTTATGATAAGAACTCTCCAGAAAGCAGGAATAGAAGGAACATACCTCAACATAATAAAAGCTATATATGACAAACCCACAGCAAACATTATCCTCAATGGTGAAAAATTGAAAGCATTTCCTCTAAAGTCAGGAACAAGACAAGGGTGCCCACTTTCACCACTACTATTCAACATAGTTTTGGAAGTTTTGGCCACAGCAATCAGAGCAGAAAAAGAAATAACAGGAATCCAAATTGGAAAAGAAGAAGTAAAACTCTCACTGTTTGCAGATGACATGATCCTTTACATAGAATACCCTAAAGACTCCACCAGAAAATTACTAGAACTAATCAATGATTATAGTAAAGTTGCAGGATATAAAATCAACACACAGAAATCCCTTGCATTCCTATACACTAATAATGAGAAAACTGAAAGAGAAATTAAGGAAACAATTCCATTCACCATTGCAACGGAAAAAATAAAATACTTAGGAATATATCTACCTAAAGAAACCAAAGACCTATATATAGAAAACTATAAAACACTGGTGAAAGAAATCAAAGAGGACACTAATAGATGGAGAAATATACCATGTTCATGGATTGGAAGAATCAATATAGTGAAAATGAGTATACTACCCAAAGCAATTTATAGATTCAATGCAATCCCTATCAAACTACCACCTCTTCTTAATATCTTCTGCTTCTGTTACGTCCATACCATTTCTGTCCTTTATCGAGCCCATCTTTGCATGAAATGTTCCCTTGGTATCGCTGATTTTCTTGAAGAGATCTCTTCCATTCTATTATTTTCCTCTATTTCTTTGCATTGATCACTTAGGAAGGCTTTCTTATCTCTCCTTGCTGTTCTTTGGAACTCTCCATTCAGACAGGTATATCTTTCCTTTTCTCCTTTGCCTTTCACTTCTCTTCATTTCTCGGTTACTTGTAAGCCCTCCTCAGACAAGCATTTTGCCTTTTTTGCATTTCTTTTTCTTGGGGATTGTTTGGGTCACCACCTCCTATACAGTGTTATGATCCCCCATCCATAGTTCTTCAGGCACTCTGTCTCTCAGATCTAATCCCTTGAATCTATTGGTCACTTCCACTGTAATTGTAAGGGATTTGATTTAGGTCATATCTGAATGGTCTAGTGGTTTTCCCTACTTTCTTCAATTAAATTCTGAATTTTGCAATAAGGAATTAATGATCTGAGCCACAGTCAACTTCTGGTCTTTTCTTTTCTTTTTTTTTTTGCTGACTTTATAGAGCTTCTCCATCTTCAGCTGCAAAGAGTATAATCAATCTGATTTTGGTGTTGACTGTCTTTGATGTCCATGTGTCTAGTCATCTCTTGTGTTGTTGGAAGAAGCCATCTTGAGTGGGACAATGACAGAACTAACATATGATACAACAATCCATTCCTGTGTATTTATCCAAAGAAATGAAAGCACTTTTCAAAAATATATGTGCATCCAAGTGTTCACAGCAGCGTTATTTATAATAGCCAAGATGTAGAAGCAATATAAGTGTTCGTCACCAGATGAATGATAAAAATGTGCTCTCTCTCTCTCTCTCTCTCTCTCTATATATATATATATATATATGAGTATGTGTGTATATACACACATACTCACAATGGAACTTGCAAATTCATAAAAAGAATGAAATTTTGCCATTTGAAACAATATTCATGGACCTGTAAGGCATTAAGCTTAGTGAAATAAGTCAGACAGTGAAAAGAAATACCATATGTTTTCACTTATATGTGGAGTGAAAAGATAAAACAAGTGAACAAATATAACAAAACAGAAACATAAAAAAAAAAAAAAAATACAGAGAACAAACCAGTGGTTGCCAGAAGGGAAAGGGGTGGGGGAAAGGGCAAAATAGATGAAAGAAATTAATTAAAAGATATAAACTACTAGGTATAAAATAAATAAGTTACAACGATGTAATACACAACACAGGGAATATTGTCAATATTTTATAATAACTTTGTTATGGAATATAATCTATAAAAAGGTCAGAATTATTACATTGTACATCTGAAATACTGTATTTCTGTACATCTGATACAATACTGATAACTATACTTCAGTTAAAAAATATATTAATGAAAATGACAAACAAAAGTATCTTGTGGTGGGACACTTTGAGGCTATATAAAAATCTTATTCCTCATTAAACTTTCACCCTCTGGTTTTAGCTCATCCATTGATGAGTTTTCCTTGACTCAGTTATTTTGCTGGTAGTTGCCAAATGATGATTATCTAATTCTGTCATTCCTTCTATATTTAATGGCTATTAAATGTTCTTCTGTAAGAAAGAACATTTCTTTCTTATTGGTTAATTGATTTTTTGATTGGCAGATAACAATATGTATTCATGTATTCTTATTTTAGTTATGGGCTATAACTTGTTATGGTCATTATTCAGATGTTCAGATTGTTGCAGATTTAACTGGTGGGAACATGTTCAGGTTGACTTTTGTGATCTTTTGCCATTTTCATTATTATTTCAGTACTTCCTTATTGTCTTGCAATGCAAGATATTCCACTAATGGGCTTTATAGTTTGTTGCATAGAACTCCTTGCTTGGCCTTGGGTGTTGCCTGTTTATGATGCCACTTGTCTGACATTTTGTCTATCTGTGAACCTAAAAATGCTTATTTAGCTTTATCTCTACCGGCTTCTTGAACCTTCTCTATGCTTCCAGAACCTTCTCTATGCTTCCAGAATGCTGCTTGTATGTGTTCTATCTTGTCTATTTTGAAACCTGTCAGATATTATCTGTAGTTTTTTTTAACATACCACTCTGGCACTCTGTATAATGCTACATTCTGTGGGCATTCAGTAGGTATTGGTTGATAGATGGTCATACTCAGAAATGCTTGCTATATTATAAACCTCAGGAAGAAGAGCAAGCTAAAAACATGACTTAATCTTTGCAATAGTTAGGACCACAGTAACCTAAATGGCACATGATTTTGAATGAAGGCCTTAGGATTATTAATTTTCAGAAGAGTCTAAATGTTACTAGAACACCTGTAGTGAAGAAAATGTGTTTGCACGTGCTGAACAGAAGACTAGTGGAACAAAAATGTGTCTAACATTGAAATATATCTTAATGAGATATTTTGTGTTTTCTATTCTATTTATATTAGATTCAGTACTGTTTCTCTCTTTTCATCTCCATTTTGGTAAAGGATCTTCTTATTATCCCAATTGTTGAATCATCTTGGCTTAAAGTAGACCAGAATTCAGTGGATATTTGTTTCTAGCTTTTGTCAAGAGAACAAAGAGGAAATAGATGAGGAGGAAAAGAGGAAAGTAGTGGAGAAAATAAAAGGTGTGAAGCTCAGCACTTGAGAGTAAAGTTGCTGCTTAGCAGAGCAATGGGAAAAAAGATACATTTGGGAACTTCAACATCAAAGATAATTTTATTGACACTTTTTCATTTTTCTCTATAATTTTCTCTGTAATATAATAGGTAATTTACTAAGAAAATACATTTTAAGTGTCATGCTAGGCATCCTTCAACACAATGTAGGGCAAGATATATTTTAAAGTAAAGAGTGCAGAAACTGGAATCAGTAGGAGATGCTATTTCCACTCATTAGTTTTGAGACCTTGAACAAGACCATGAATGTTAGTTTCATCATGTTGGAATTGGGGATAAGATATCTATTTTATTATGTTGTTGTAAGATATAGAAACTGTATGAGCATAAAGCTTAGAGTTCCTAACACATAATAAATGCTTAACAAATGTTGCTATTAGACCAGCAGATTCCACAATTCCATGCTGATAAGAATTGTCTAAAAGTATTTTTTTTTTTAAAACAAAATAAGACAAACAGGTCTCTAGGCCTTTCTTTGAAGATTCTGATCCACTCAGTGTGGGAAAAGACTTGGGAATATCATTTCTTTTAAAAATTTCCTTAATGAATATATCAAAAGACCCATATGATCACCAAAGGTGGGCAAACCTATAACAGAGAATCCAGTGCAGCATTGTCCTCTTAAGGGGGAGGTTATAAGGACCAAGGAAACTTATACCCATAGCATCATGATGCCCAAAATCTATTTCTGCTGCTACTGCTGCTGCTAAGTCACTTCAGTCGTGTCCGACTCTGTGCGATCCCACAGACGGCAGCCCACCAGGCTCCCCCGTCCCTGGGATTCTCCAGGCAAGAACACTGGAGTGGGTTGCCATTTCCTTCTCCAAATCTATTTCTAATTGATATTTTTTCTGAGCTCCTGTTCCCTATTTCTGTGTTGTACATGACTTTGAAACTAGAACATCCAAATTGAACTTGGCCTTTCCTTCACTATTCACCTTTCAAAGGAAGAAAATTCTTTGTGTTTCATTTCCAGGCAGAAGCACAGCTATCTTTCCAGTTTTCTAACAGAGATGAAAGGGCATCTTTCCTTCCTTCTCTTTCTCTTGCTAACTGGTTTTCTGCCTGCAATCTTGCTCCACTCTTAATGCCAGAGTATTAAGTATCTTTCCAAAATATAAATCTAGCTGTGTTTGAACATTTTTAGTGTCCCCTTACAGATCTTTAGAATAGAATTCAAATTTCTCCTGGAAACATTTGAGGACTTTTATGGCCCTAGCAACCCTCTCTCTAGCTTTGCCTTAGACAATAGTCCTTGTTTCTTACCCTTCTCTCCAGGTAAACTACTCTACAGGCCACATCCCACCGGTGTTTGAGTTTGCTGTTTCTGATCTTTCCTGGAATTATGTCCATATCAGCGGCCATACTTTGCTGTAGTTTCAGGAGACTCCTTTACACTTAGTCTCCTAGATAGCTCAAGGTTCAGATCAAGCATGACATTCTCCTGAAAGCTTTTCTTAGCCCTCTTTGCTCACATTTGCTAACCTTTTCCTATGATCTTCTTTTCGCTTTCATAGCCTAATAGTGGTATATGTTAAGCATCAATTTTCAAATTCATCTTTATCTAGAGTGGGATTACTTTGAGGAGAATGATTATATTTTAATCATTTTTATTTTCTCAATTACTTGAACAACTTCTGATTTATGGAAGGTCCTCACTAAATATGTGTTAAATGAATGAATTGGGTGCAAAATAGCTCTTTCCTTTTTATCCACTAACAATTCCCATTTTACAGTTAGACATAGTAACATTTACCAGTTACTAAGATCTTACCCTAATTACAATTACATAGATTTATCCTTATCTCAGGCACATCCTAAAAGTATAGTAGGCTGTTCCCCAGGGGATGTTATTAGGGGTAAAAAAATGTCTCTTAAATATCCTGCAAAATATGAGTTATGGGTTATTATCATTTTCATCCACATAAATTTGAGAAATGAGAAGTGGTAATATTTCGGAGATTATTTCTTAATTCTATTCCAGCAGACATGGGGAGGATAGCCTGGGTTTCATCTGCCTCACTTAGTGTCCTTTATTTCATGGATCATCCAATCACTAGTGACAACTTAATCATTTCTTCCTGTCATTAATGTGAGTAGATAGATTCTATCAATAGAAACTGGCTCAGGGGAAATGATTCAGAAAGAAAAAAAAAAAAAAAAAAACTTTTAACAAATATCCAAGATGTGTTTTATTGAGTTTTTACTGATGAACAAAATTGCTAATTTGTATAGTAATGGGAGCTATACATAGACGCTGATGATTTGCTGCATGTCAATTTCTGAGGAAAATCTCTCAGAAGGATGCAGAAGTCATGGTGAATTTACAATGTCTTACTTGAAGTCATTTTCAAGAAAGCCTTTTTCTTCAACTTAAATGTAATTCATTTTCTGGAAGTAAACAGGGGTTTCTTTGTAACAGTATTCAGCATAGTAGTGGTACTGTGCAGTAGTGGTACTGATCTATTCGAGAAGACTTACTACTGAGTACCTCATAGTAGCACGCTATCGTACTTATTGCATGAGTCCATTCTATAGAAAAGTATTTTACAAGAAGTCTTTCATTAAAGCCTTTTCTCTACGGGGGTAGAGACAGAGAATACAACAATACAAGTTACAGTGTCAAGGATAAGGAAGAATAATTAGGGAATTACTGTGTGCTCAGTAGCTCAGTCATGTCTGACTCTCTGCAGCCCTGTGGACTGTATCCTGCCAGACTCCTTGGTCCACTGGTCCAGAATACTGGAGTTCATTTCCATCCCTTCTCCAAGGGATCTTCTTGACCCAGGGATTGAACCCACATCTCTTGTGTCTCCTGAATTAGCAGGCAGATTCTTTACTCCTGAGCCACCTGGGAAGCCCATTTATTCCATATCCTCTATATAATTTTCCAGTTATGAGTAATGGCTTAAGTATTAATGAAATATAAATTAATACTACCCAGCATGAACATCAGTAACTAACCTATGTTTACATTGCACAAAAATGTATACACTTAAGTTTTACATCAAGTTGCTAATATCAAACATAGCACATCCTTCAGGAACCTCTTACTAAGACAAAAAGCTTGATTTAGGCACACTCAGTTTTGCTTTTTGATGAAAAGAAGAATTAATTTATTTGTTCCTTCCTGCTGCGTTTAGTCAACACAGCTTGCAGCCTAAAAAAAATGAAAAATACACTTACATAATAGAGCTATCAAGTGATAAGAACATTTCTTTACTAATTCACAAAGACATTTTTAATGAATAGAATTAATGTCTTAAGACATTTTCTCCTCCACACAAGTAGATTAGCTTTAACATTCTACAGGCGACTTGGGCTTCCGATTTTTCCAAGCTCATTAGACTGTAATGGTCCCTTATCATTGTTGGCATTGTCAGGGATTGGACAGAAGTCCAGTAAAGCTGTGCATTAATTAGACAAAAGCGTGAATATCCTCCCCACAGTTTCTGTATGTATAGTTGTGTGCCAGATCCTATAAGAAAGCAGAATAACAGGAGTTAGACATTTTGCAAGCTTTGCATTTTAAGTAAGGACATGAGAAATGTTAACACTTTCAGCAGCTTTCAACATTGTGGAGGCAAGGTAGTCCTCCCAGCCCCAACCCCTGATTTGTTTCCTCTATAATCATTCTCTTCAGCAGTAGACAGAGGTAAGCTGGCATATTCTGAATTCACAAAATCAAGGGCATTCTTGTTCATTTCTGAATTAATATTTTTGCATTTATCGATTGAATTATTCCTGAGAATAAAACAAAAATTTTTAATTTTATTATTATAATTAAAATTTGAATAGCACTTGTTAGTGCTATCTCAACTGCAAGGAGTGGAAACCAAATTCAAAGCAGTTTCATATGGAAGGGAGTTCAAGTGAAATATTCATTCAAGTTATAAAACTATAAAGAAGGCTAGAGTGAAATAGCCACTGGGAATGACTGGAACCATGGATTTGCATGTTTCAGGATCTGTGTGCCTATCCTCTTTTTCCTACCCTCTCTCTCTCCTCCTCTACACCCTATTACACCTTTCTCTCTTTTGTTTTCAGTCTTAAATCAGTGCTTGCCACAAAGTAAAGAACTTGCCCTCCAGGAGCTCCCGACTTACCTTATATAATTTTGCAACTGGAGAAGAAAGATGCTTCTCTTTCAACTGTAGTTGGGTAATATTTAAAGGAAGAAACAAAGAACAAGAGAATAGAAATGGTCTCTGACTAGACACTTGAAATGCCTTCAGTTCAGTTCAGTTCAGCTCAGTCGCTCAGTCATGTCTGACTCCTTGCGACCCCATGAATCACAGCACCCCAGGTGCCCTGTCAATCACCAACTCCCAGAGTTCACTCAAACTCATGTCCTTCGAGTCAGTGATGCCATCCAGCCATCTCATCCTCTGTTGTCCCCTTCTCCTCCTGCCTCCAATCCCTCCCAGCATCAGAGTCTTTTCCAATTAGTCAACTCTTTGCATGAGGTGGCCAAAGTATTGGAGTTTCAGCTTCAACATCAGTCCTTCCAATGAACACCCAGGACTGATCTCCTTCAGAATGGACTGGTTGGATCTCCTTGCAGTCCAAGGGACTCTCAAGAGTCTTCTCCGACTCCACAGTTCAAAAGCATCAATTCTTCGGTCTCAGCTTTCTTCACGGTCCAATTCTCACATCCATACATGACCACTGGAAAAACCATAGCCTTGACTAGACGGACCTTTGTTGGCAAAGTAATCTCTCAGCTTTTCAATATACTATCTAGGTTGGTCATAACTTTCCTTACAAGGAGTAAGCATCTTTTAATTTCGTGGCTGCAATCACCATCTGCAGTGATTTTGGAGCCCCCAAAAATAAAGTCTGACACTGTTTCCACTGTTTCCCCATCTATTTCCCATGAAGTGATGCCTTAGGCCAGAACAAATATTGACAAACATAAAAACAAATGTTCATATCATGCTTTTATTCTGAGGGATAATCTTTTGTTCATTTATAATCTTAGGTGATGCTTACAGGTCACCCATAAGAAAACTATGATCTCAAAATATACAGAAAAACACATTTTTTTAATTTAGGAAAAACTAATGACTTCATGAAGAAGCAATATATTGCTTTTAAAGAAGTGAACAGATGAACAACGAGATAATAAAGTATAAAAGAATTCCTTTAATTGAATTTGCTTGTTGGAAAAACTGCTGGAGATCTTAGTCATTTGTTCTTGACATGCCTTCCTTCTTACCCCCTGCCTTGCCACACAAATTCATTAATCATTCTTCAGTCTATTGAGAAACATTAACAAGTTATGGGGTTCCAGAGGCCTAATGAAACAAAGGCTTGATATCAATCATGTGGAAGTTGCATACACAAATAAAATTAGAGAAAACTAAGAGTTGCAGAATAATTCTGAGGGCTTCTAAACCTTCCTCATCCCAGATTCTCTACTAAACATCTGACATTACCTCCTCAGGAAATAAATATGGCTAGTCAGATTATTGCCCAATGGCTCTCCTATTTTAATTTAATTGTTATTAAAAAATATCTCCTTAGGTTTGAGAATATTACTGTTTATTCAATTTTAACTTTCTCATGTTACCTCCCCTAAAGACTACAGATTAGTAAAGGTAATCAATGGAAAATTAATGTAGGCTCTTTTTATAATTGATATATAGCCTGGATCATGTAGGAGTCTGTGCATGGTCTATTTTGAACTCAAAAGAGAAGACCAGATTCCTGGCATATAAACACCTGGAACCTCTCTTAATTCTTTTGAATATGCTACCTCAGATGAAAATAGGGAAGGGTTTTAATTTGAGAATAGACTGAAAGACACTGTAATAATGGATCTCTAAAAACCTAAAGAAGGAAAGGTGTTGTGTTTTTGGTTTTTCCTTTTTCCATGAAAAGGTTAGGCCAGGACAGTGTTCAAGTGTCAAGTCATGGGGCCATCTTATGTGTCATAACATTTCCCATGAACCCTCAGGTAAGATTGATCCTTTTTATTCTAATCCAGGATCTAAGGAGACATTGTTATTAGATGAGTCCTCGTTCTTACCAGTAACATTTAGCGAGGGGTTATTTTGTGGCAAGCACTAAAATACTTAAAGGCAATCTAAAAAAGAGATGGTGCAAAAAGGTTAATTTCTTAAAAAGTGAAGTAGACAAAACCAAAAAAAAAAATGCATGATAAAGTAATACAAACATATACAAGGTGCAGAAGGGGCATATCTGAGGAAATCAATTCTATATGTGGTAAAAAGAGAGGTCAGAAACTATAGAAGTTATTTTTGAGCTGAATTCAAAGATAAGTAGGCATTTGTCAGAGAGGCTCAGGAAAACATTCCAGGCTAAGTGAGCAGAATCAGAAGATGTGTGAATTATTCAGGTGCATTAGGGGAATGGTCAGCAGTTCTTAATGGCTGGTATGTAGGATAAAGGTCAAGATCCACAGGTCTTGTACCATGTCAGAATCCTGGATTATTTTTCCCTTGTGGAAAAAAGCTGGGCTTCCCAGGTGGTGCAGTCTTCAAAAATCTGCCTGCCAATGCAGAAGACACAAGAGATGCATGCTCGATTCCTGGGTCTGGAAGATCCTCTGGAGAAAGAAATGGCAACCGACTCCAGTATTCTTGCCTGGAAAATCCCATGGACAGAGGAGCCTGGCAGGCTACATTCCATGGAGTCCAAAGAGTCAGATACCACTGAGCACTAGCACTCTCTCAAAATGGGAAAAAATAAGCTTATTAAGATTTTGGTTTTCTTAAAGACCAAAATGGTTTTGGTTTGGTTTTCTTGAGAGCAGTTTGGAAGATTGACTAGAAATGGCAATAACAGAAATAAGGAGAATGTTGTGAGGCAATTGTACTAGTCTATGTGTGACAGTGATTTGGTCTGCATAAGACTGAAGTCTAGGGATAGGAGGTGAGGCCTATTTACCTGAAAATACTGTGTTAGCATTTTTTAATTGTCAATGATGTGGAATTGTCTAGTGTATTGTTATGATTTCCATTTCTTTGATTATTATTAATGGCCATTTGTATTCTTTGTTATTTTTCTCATATCCCATGGCTTTGTTGTTGTTTTTTAGTTGGGCCAGTGTTTGACAGAGCTGCCAGCTATCCTCACTATTGTCTTTCCTTTTTAAGTTGAGAGTAAATCCACATATTTTATTTGGGCACATTGTCATTGATATAATAAGTTCCAGCATCTTATATCTGCTTTCTGGCTAGTGAGATGTGAGCAGTATTGATGTACGCAACATCTGGGGAGTGTCCATAAAGAGAAAGAGGGAAGGATCATGTCTACCCCCCTTCCTCCTTTTTGCCAGCTGGAATGGGACATGATGGCAGAAACTGGAACAGCAATTTCAGCTCACAAAGTGGAAGATGCAAATTAAGAATAACAGAACCGCAACTAGAAGGAACATGGTGCTTACCACTACCAAATTTGTTATAAATATGAAAAAATTTTCTCCATTTTTTCCTTTTTCTTTTACGTTTAAGAATTTTTTTCCAACAGTTAAGACTGAAAAACTATTTCTTCTAGAAGCTATTATAATTTTTCTTCTTAGATGACTATTTTTTCTCTTGGCTCTTCTTTTCTCGTCCTTAAAATACATGTATTCTTAAAGTTCTATCCTTGAATACCTTTTTGTTTAAAAAATTCTTTTCCTAAATCTTTATCTACATATGCAATTTTTTATATTATTATTACTGGGGCATGTCTGGATCTCAGGTACAATTTCTATCTTCAGTCACTCTTCTGAGCTTTAGATCATTGACTGTCCACTAGCCATTTCTGCAACAATGTATTACTGGGACTTTGAGCTTAGCATGTCCAGTATCATGTTTGTTGTCCTTTTCCCAATCACATCCTTCTCCTTATACCCCAGTTTTCACCAATGGTACTAATATTCTCTAAGTACCAAGACTTAAAACCCTGGAGTCATTTCATTTTCTTTCTTTATTCCTTATACCCAGGAAGTCATCAAATTCTATGTATTCTGTCTCTGGATGATTTCTCTGCTTCTTTGATAGTCTACTGCTATTTATGCTCAAAATGTGTTTCCTCCTTGACTATATAGCTATTTTTCTAAACAGATTCAATTACCTTGGCTTCCCATAAGTCTAGCATATGAATGGCAAATTTTTTTCTGTAAATGGTCACATAGTAAATATTTTTGACTTGAGAGCCCTATAGTCTCTGTTGTAACTACTTGACTCTGTCCTTATAGTGTGAAAGCAGCCACAAACAGTTCTTAAATGAATGGGTATTGTTGTGTTTCAGTTAAACTTTGTTTGTAAAAAAGGTGGTGGGTTGGGTTGGCTTTGAAGTAATAGTTTGTCAACCACTGGTCTAGACCAGTTTACAAGAGGACAATTCCTGGATCTCAGATAACATCTAATTTAGACAAATAAGAAGACAACACATAAAGAAGGAAGAAAATAAATGATCAAGATTATGACTCATTTCATTGCTGTAGTAAATGTTATGAAACCAATGAAATAAGAATTCTCTCTAGATTGCATGACAAGGGAAGCTTTTTTGAGAAGGTGATGTTTGAACTGAAACCTAAATAATGTACACACTCAGAGGAAGGTATATCCAAACAGAGATGGAAATGATACAAAAATTTATACTGTGAAGGAGATTGGTTTATTTAAGGAACATGTTAGTAGGAGAAGAGCTAAGAGAGATTTCTGGTATTGGAGGGAACCTCATGAAGGCCTTCTACACAGGCCATGGTAAACATTTGGGGTTCTACTCTACATCCAATAAAAAATTGGTAGAAGACTTAAAAGAAGGGAAGTGAGAAGTTCTGATTACCTTTAAATGAATAATAGATGGTCAAGATACGTATGTAGGCAGGAGACCAATTAGGGGGATATTGTAGTAGTAGTGGGCTTCTCAGGTGGTGCTAGTGGTAAAGAATCCACCTGCCAATTCAGGAGATGCAAGAGATGAGGGTTCCATCCCTGGGTCAGAAAAATCCCCTGCAGAAGGAAATGGCAACCCACTCCAGTATTTTTGCCTGGGAAATCCCATGGACAGAGGAGCCTGCTGGGCTACAGTTCATGGGCTTGCAAAAAGTCAGACATGACTGAACACAACACAGTAGTAGTAGTAGTAGTTCAATAGTTTTAAGTAAATCTATCTTTAATATGGTTGCAGTGGAGATGCGAGGAAATAGGATGCATTTTGTAGGAAGCATTAACAGAACTTAGTTCTGTTGGCTTAAATGCAGGAAGTGAAGGAAGAAAAAAAAAGGATTAGTTCTAAGTTTTGGGCTTGAATAAATGGGCAGTGATTTGTTACTGAGCTGGAGAAGAATTGAGGAAATGTCTGGAGAAGTGTGTAGAGGGCACAGGGGAAATCAAGAGACCCCTTTTTATGTTATGGCAATGCTGCTGAGCTAAGAAGAGAAATACAAGGATTATTAGATTTTGTGAGTGGGAGGTGATTGACCTTGACAAGAGTGATTTTAACAGGGTGATTAGGAGCAAGGTCCAATTGGGTAAAGAAGAGAGAGCATAGGTAGCAAGTGTGAATACGTTTTTAGAACTATTGCTTTAACCATTTGTTATAGTATCTAACAAAGTGCTCTGCTGCTGCTGCTGCTGCTGCTAAGTCACTTCAGTCGTGTCCGACTCTGTGTGACCCCATAGACGGCAGCCCACCGGGCTCCCCCGTCCCTGGGATTCTCCAGGCAAGAACACTGGAGTGGGTTGCCATTTCCTTCTCCAATGCATGAAAGTGAAAAGTGAAAGTAAAGTTGCTCAGTCGTGTCCGACGCTCAGTGACCCCATGGACTGCAGCCTTACAGGCTCCTCCGTCCATGGGATTTTCCAGGCAGGAGTATTGGAGTGGGGTGCCATTGCCTTCTCCGAACAAAGTGCTCTACATGTATGCAATTCTAAGTAATATTTATCAGTTGCCACTTACAACCCACTCCAGTATTTTTGCATGGAGAATTCCATGGACAGAGGAGCCTGGTGGCCTGCAGTCCATGGGGTCACAAAGAGTTGGACACAACTGAGTGACTAACACACACACTAATAATGTAAGTACTTAAATAAGAGAAAATTGTAGCTCTCAATGTTTTAAAGAAAAAAAAAAAGAGGGCAATAATAGGCATACCATTTCTTGTAAGAAGCCATTACTTTTTAAAAATATACTAAGTGGAAAATATTATGGCCTTTAGAACAAATTTTTTCTTTGTAATAGTGATATACTACAGATGAGTGGAAAAAAATAGAAAGCCTATATTGTGTACTTCATTGAGGCCTTTAACTCATTCCTTTATTCAAAAAATAATATCTCAACATCTATTCTGCCATAGTAAGCTAAGCGAAAGATTTTAGTGTCTATGATAGCTGTATTTTCAGGGAAGGCATGGGTTAAGTCTTAAATGAAGAAGGCATCAACAGAGTGATATCAGAATGTTTTCTCTGGGAATGTGTTATTATTATTATTAGCTATTTGATGTTGCTGTTGAAATGGTGTGCACTAGAGTTATTTGAGAATCATTAACATTTCAGAAGACTAAAACAGCATTGAAAATGATGACAGATGACAATACAAATTTTGAAAGTGGCAAGGACAAAATCAGCAAACCTATAAACTCCTCATATTGGTATTGGCTGGGAAGGACACGGATCATTGTAGTGTAGTAGACGATAAGGTTGCAAAGACAAATAAATGAAGACAAATACTCCTCTGACTTTGAGGAGTTTAAAATCTAGTTCAGTTTGGCTGAAGCATAAGATTTATAAAGGAAAAGGGTAAGGGATAATGTCTGAAGGATGAGTTAGGACCAAATTTGTGGAGAGTATTGAAAAGCAAGGTAAGTTTGGACTTTATTCAGTGGGCAATTGGGAATCTGTGAAGAATTTTGAACAAGAGACTAGAAAGATGATAGTTGTTCTTTGGAAAGATTAATCCAGCAGAAGGTAAATCAGAGGAAGAAAAAGGGAGAGGAAGAAAAGACACAGAACTTGGGGAGTAAATTAGATTGTTAATTCCTTTTATTATCCTATATGTTCTAATAAATACCTAGTTAAATTATTACTGTCTTCTTTTATAAAAATGAAAATATTTTTAAAATATATTGTAGGCAGCTGTGAAATACATATTAAAATGGAAATAAATTTTCTTATATTGTCTCATTTTTTTGTTCTGAGTGTATTTATTGATTAGTACCTTCTAACCAGGTACTTAATCTAACAGATCACTACTGTTTTTTTAGCTCTCCTGTCAGGCACTGTTCTATGGGCTTGACAACTTTTTCACTGATACTTTTCATAACCCTATAAGGAAAGAATTTTCACCTCTTTCCTATAGGTCTATAGAAATTTAGGTCTATAATAATTGTATAACCCATTTGACTTCACCCAACTAAGGACTTAAACCCAATTCTGTTTCACTCCAGAACCTGTGCCTTTGCTCTTAGGCACTTTACTGTTGAATTTCATATAAGTGGTAATTTGTTCTCCAGCAATTCATATTAAAAATTAGCTTTTTTAGTAGTATGTCACTAACAGCTCTGGGAACAAGTCAGACTATTTGGTTATTGTTATTTTGTTATTGTAGTTTCTTGTGGTCTTCAAATTTGATTTTGAAAGTAAAATTGATTTTCTTTTTACTCTTGAGATTGTGAAGTTTTAGCACATAAGTGAGGCATGCCATCGCATTTAGAAATGTAGAAACTATATAAGTGTCTGCCAATTTATATAAATAGAGCCTGCAAGTCTCACTGACATTAAACAGTGGTCAGATTTCATGGCTCGGTTCTTGAGGGGATTATGGGTGACTTTTTGTGCAGAGCATGAAGGTTATATTTAGAACTAGTGTTTATTTCACTGTTAGGAGTCTTTTTTAAAATAAATTTTTGTACTGATAAACCTTTCTAGGTTGAACTTAAGGAGAATAATACATGGTGAAAAATAAAAATATTCAATGAAAATCTGTGAATGCAAATAGACTGTCTTTTTTTTTAAATAACTTTTTGTTGTAGGTATGAAAACATTCTTGGACTTGTTCTGGAAGAAAAAGCATAATGTTATGGATTGCAGATAATTTAAAGCTTTCATTCACCTTGTCTCTTGTTGTGGGTATCCTTTGAAGCCATGCTATACATAAGAAGTGATAGCCAAATTAAAGCCTTAACTCCTAGGCAAGCTACAACTTTCTCAAAGCAAGGCTTCTCTGATAAGTCAGACACAGAAGCTTCCCACTCCCTACCCACTGCGTTTAGAACATTTGAATCTTGAAACAGACTCCAGATCCCCTTCCTGAATCAGTCTTATGGAATTGGGGATACCCATGGGGCTTCCCTGGTGGCTCAGACGGTGATGCGTCTGCCTGCAATGCGGGAGACCAGGGTTCGATTCCTGGGTCGGGGAGATCCCCTGGAGAAGGAAATGGTGATCTACTCCAGCACTCTTGCCTGGAAAATCCCATGGATGGAGGAGCCTGATAGGCTACAGTCCATGGGGTCGCAAAGAGTTGGACACGACTGAGCGACTTCACTTTCACTTCACGCATCCACAGGCAAGAGACAGAAACAGGGAGGGCCTGTGTGTGTGTGACCTTGCCTCTCTGTACCAGAAATACTTTTATGGCTGCTTCCCATCAGGGAGATTAAAAAGTAAGATAAACGGCACAAAATAAGGTCTAAATCTTCTTAGCAAACAACAAAACAAAGGGTAAGAAAGGCTTCCATATGGTTGCTTTTGTCCTTAGTTGGGATTCCCTGGTGGCACAGATGGTAAAGAATCTGCCTGCAATGTGGGAGACCTGGTTCGATTGATCCCTGGGTTGAGAAGATCCCCTGGAAGAGGGCATGGCAACCCGCTCTAGTATTCTTGCTTAGAGAATCCCCATGGACATAAGAGCCTGGTGGGCTACAGTCCATGGGGTTGCAAAGAGTCTGACACGACTGAGCGACTAAGCACCCACACAAGATGCAGTAACACTTCTCAATTGGAAAGCCTAGTGACTATCATAGGCCCTAACAAATTCCATTGCTGGCTCTCCTTTGCTTAGGAGTTAGTAAGGAGATGGACATAGGGTTGAAAGAAGACTCTTTAATACTCTCCTAGGTGGGGGGAAAAAAAAGGCCTAAGTTCCTTCTCACTATAGGCAGAGGCATTTTGTATTTTTAAGGCTGAAACCTGAACCAAAGGGAAGAATGGCCCCTGTTACACAACTGTACTCAGTTGAAGCATGGTGAGAGTCATCTTAAAAATTAGGCTCAACATAAAAAACAGTCAAAACATATAATGTCTATATCCTTACATTTTACCTATTTAAGAGATAAGCAACGGCACCCCACTCCAGTACTCTTGCCTGGAAAATCCCATGGATGGAGGAGCCTGGTAGGCTGCAGTCCATGAGGTCGCTAAGAGTCGGACATGACTGAGCGACTTCCCTTTCACTTTTCACTTTCCTGCATTGGAGAAGGAAATGGCAACCCACTCCAGTGTTCTTGCCTGGAGAATCCCAGGGACGGGGGAGCCTGGTGGGCTGCCGTCTATGGGATCGCACAGAGTCGGACACAACTGAAGCGACTTAGCAGCAGCAGCAGCAGCACAAAATAAGTAATAAAAATAGGAAAAATTTGAGTAAAATGGAGTAACTTTGTCACTTAACTATTGAAGACACAACAAACTTTCTGCAGAAATGTATTAAAAATTTATAGCCAAACATATATATTAGACACAAATAGTTAAATAATTAAAGGTGATAGCCATGGATATTGCTAATGATAGTAGTTACCATATATTGGACACACAGTGCCAAGCCCCTAGTTAAGGCTTTTACTTGCTTTATTTCAGTTAATTCTAGAAAATCATATACCATAGCAATTGCTAGAATTCCTTTTTTACAGTGGGAAAAATAGAGGCTTACAAAGGTTAAAAAACTTAACCAAAAGTACACAGCACACAATGAATGTAGGAGCGAAGGCCAATGGATGTGTTTCCACACTAATATCAGCTGGTTTGAGTTATTTAACACATTAATCAGACCTGAATAAGTTCAGCAAAAGGTGTAAAGGTGAGAAGTGTCTTTGAAAATTAATTCTGAGAATCTTTAATAAGAGAGAAGACAAGCACTCCATTGCTTAACTTCAGTTTATTTCCTAAGAAATCTTCCTGTGAGGAAGACTTTCTTGAACTCTCTTTCTGTGCTTAAATTTGAGGAAAGTTCACATGTTTGAAGAGTCTAATGTAAAGCTTCAACAACTACAGGTGCAATTTTGAGTAATTTCTGGAGATATTCATGATATTCACAATGATACAAAACAAGATGAAAAAATTAATGTCAAAGCAACTCTTTTAGGTTTTCAGAGATAAGCTTTTAGATGAATTCAATATGGTTGAGCCAATAGGGCTCCCAGCAAATCAAATTAAATTTCATTAGGTCTTTTCAGATCTCAGGACAAGTGAAAATTCTGGATGAACCTGGTCTCATGCAATATCATGCTTCATGGCCCAGCACCAAGGAAATGCAAAGAATATCTGGACTATCTGTTTTATCAGCACTTTGGGCATAAAATTTAAATCTGCATGGTTACAGACAAAGTGCACTTTCCATAGAAGTTACTGATTTATGTATAGAAGCTATACATTTCTTCCAAGTGAATGTAGCTTATATCAACTATCTGAATGACTGGGGCTTCAAGGAATTCATCATCACTAGCTCCTAACATACTCCTGGCAGAATCCTAAGTGAGAGCTGGAGATATGACCAACACTCCAGTAATTCTTATCATGTCTGCCCAGTCAAAGCACCATGCTTTTGTTTGAAGTATCTGTTGGCATGGTTGTTTTTTATTATGGAATGTTTAAAGACAATATAGTAGTAGTAGCAATAGATGTTTTAAGTGACTAAAGCTACATTATCCCAACTATGGAAGGCATTTTGTAATTTAAAAATAATATTTAAGCATAACTGACTAAATTTTAAACTACAACATATAGTATGATTCTTCTTCCATTCTGCTCAGTAAATATTAAGTGAGAAAGATACAATAGTGACGGCACTATAATAGATAAGGTCCCCATCATATGGAGCTTATAACAAAGGGGGAGACAGACAAAAAACTAGTAAAATAAATAAGCACATTAATTAATTAATGATATAATTGCAAATTGTGATATATATAGTACAAGTTAAAAATGGTAATGTGATAGAAAGCAGAGAACTGAGTTCTTACCACTCTTGACACTATGATCAGAAGCCACTTTGATAATGTGACATTTTGGCTTGCTAACAGCCTAAGCACACAGAATGGTGAATTGAAGAGGCTCAAAGGCACATAAGAGTTTGTCTTTCTCAAGGAACAGAAAAGAGATCATTGTGGCTGAGAGTGATAACATTGGAGATGTAGCAGAAACTGGATCATACTGGCTGGTAGAACAGTTTAACTTCAGTTTTGATGTTACTAAAAAAGATTTCAATCCATATGAATGATAGCCATTGACATTTTCAATATCAGTCTGCTTCCAAGAGTAGAACAAAGTGGAAATGATACAAAAGTTAGTTTAGGAGTCTAGTCAAGACATAATGAGGGTTGGGCCAGAATAATGGTAAAGATGATGGAAAGAAAAGGATAGATCCTAGCTACATTTTCAGCAGAGCTGGTAGGCTCTTCTGATGATTAGATGGGGGAGGTTCAGTTCGGTTCAGTTCAGTCATAGGTCATGTCCGACTCTTTGCGACCCCATGAATCGCAGCATGCCAGGCCTCCCTGTCCATCGCCAACTCCCGGAGTACACCCAAACCCATGTCCATCGAGTCAGTGATGCCATCCAGCCATCTCATCCTCTGTCGTCCCCTTCTCCTCCTGCCCCCAATCCCTCCCAGCATCAGAGTCTTTTCCAATGAGTCAACTCTTCGCATGAGGTGGCCAAAGTATTGGAGTTTCAGCTTTAGCATCATTCCCTCCAAAGAAATCCCAAGGCTGATCTCTTTCAGAATGGACTGGTTGGATCTCTTTGCAGTCCAAGGGACTCTCAAGAGTCTTCTCCAACACCACAGTTCAAAAGCATCAATTCTTCGGTGCTCAGCTTTCTTCACAGTCCAACTCTTCCATCCATACATGACCACTGGAAAAACCATAGCCTTGACTAAACGGACCTCTGTTGGCAAAGTAATGTCTCTGCTTTTGAATATGCTATCTAGGTTGGTCATAACTTTTCTTCCAAGGAGTAAGCGTCTTTTAACTTCATGGCTGCAGTCACCATCTGCAGTGATTTTGGAGCCCCCAAAAATAAAGTCTGACACTGTTTCCACTGTTTCCACATCTATTTCCCATGAAGTGATGGGACCAGATGCCATGATCTTCGTTTTCTGAATGTTTAGCTTTAAGCCAACTTTTTCACTCTCCATTTTCACTTCATCAAGAGGCTTTTGAGTTCCTCTTCACTTTCTGCCATAAGGGTGGTGTCATCTGCATATCTGAGGTTATTGATATTTCTCCCGGCAATCTTGATTCCAGCTTGTGCTTCTTCTAGCCCAGCATTTCTCATGATGTACTCTGCATATAAGTTAAATAAACAGGGTGACAATATACAGCCTTAACGTACTCCTTTTCCTATTTGGAACCAGTCTGTTGTTCCATGTCCAGTTCTAACTGTTGCTTCCTGACCTGCATATAGGTTTCTCAGAGGCAGGTCAGGTGAAAAGAAGAGAAGCAAAAAGCAAAGGAGAAAAGGAAAGATATAAGCATCTGAATGCAGAGGTCCAAAGAATAGCAAGAAAAGATAACAAAGCCTTCCTCAGCAATCAATGCAAAGAAATAGAGGAAAACAGTAGGATGGAAAAGACTAGATGGGGGAGGTAAAGGAAAGCAAATGAATCCTGGGGTTTTGTCTTGAGAAACTAGGTGATAATGGGACCATTCACATGAATGGGGAACATCCCAAAGGAATAAAACATGAGTTCTCTTTTGGACATTTCAGATTGTGATGCTTATTACATATAAAATGTCAAGTAAGCACCTTGACATACAAATCTTGAGCTCAGAGAGCATGTCTGAGCATCACACAAAACATCAGAAGATGCCATGAAAAAAGATTCCCAATAATTCACTCTTTAGAGATCTAATGAAGCAAACATTCCTCTATTCATGTTCTGAGATACCACCTTAGGGGAAGAACTGAGGAAAGAAGATCACCATCCAAGAAAATATGCTAATCCTAGGAAGTCTAATTACTTAGCTTAATTATTACTTAAGTTATGATAAATGTAAATGATGCTGAGTTAATTTTTCCCTGCTAAATAGTGTGTGAGGGCCTGTGTAGAAGTATATAGATAATCTATAAGGGTTTTTTTTTTTTTTAATCTCCAGATTGTAGTATCAGTTGAATTTTCAACCTCACTCTACATTATAGAAAAATTACTCCAGTTGAGTAAACTTCTTTCATAAATCACTTCTTCTGATGAAATATACTTACCACTTGGGCACTCATAGTATAGAAGAAGGCATTGAGCAGAGTGGAAGAGTGAATAAAAAATGGGTACACCTGATTATGACACCACCTTGATTTTGACACTCCATGATGGTTAGAACTACATGATATATTCATTCTTAACAAGTTGCACTATTGATCTTCATTCAGCATATACAGAGAGTCCAGTAAATGCAGTTTTTCTAGGTTTGCACAAACATCATGGAGCTTCAGTTATTTCAAATTAGAATCTGAATGTTCTTGTGAAACAGAAAAGTCCTTAGGCTGTTGTATCACATGTTCAAAATATCTGGACTTTCCACTTTAGTGAAAAGATTCTCAAGCCTATTTCTATTTTATCTGGATTTTAAATACCATGTCAAAGCAAATGCTTTCTGGCTGGGAATGTATAACTGTGCATTTTATAGAGTGTGTATTCTTATAGCTATTCATTGAGCTCTTAAAGTAACCTCTCATTTCCCTTAAAGTCAGGAACAAGACAAAGGTGCCCACTCTCACCACTACTATTCAACATAGTTTTGGAAGTTTTAGCCACAGCAGTCAGACAAGAAAAAGAAATAAAAGGAATCCAGATTAGAAAAGAAGTAAAACTCTCACTGTTTGCAGATGACATGATCCTCTACATAGAAAACCCTAAACACTCCATCAGAAAGTTACTAGAGCTAATGAAAGAATATAGTAAAGTTGCAGGGTATAAAATTAACACACAGAAATCCCTTGCATTCCTATACACTAACAATGAGAAAACAGAAAGAGAAATTAAGGAAACAATTCCATTCACCATTGCAATGAAAAGAATAAAATACTTAGGAGTAAACCTACCTAAGAAACAAAAGGCATATATATATATATAAAACTATAAAACACTGATGAAAGAAATCAAAGATGACACAAATAGATGGAGAAATATACCATGTTTGTGGATCAGAAGAATCAATAGAGTGAAAATGAGTATACTACCCAAAGCAATCTATAGATTCAGTGCAATCCCTTTCAAGCTACCAGCAGTATTTTTCAGAGAACTAGAACAAATAATTTCACAATTTGTATGGAAATACAAAAAACCTCGAATAGCCAAAGCAATCTTGAGAAAGAAGAATGGAACTGGAGGAATCCACCTGCCTGACTTCAGACTATACTACAAAGCAACAGTCATCAAGACAGTATGGTACTGGCACAAGACAGAAATGTAGGTCAATGGAACAAAATAGAAAGCCCAGAGATAAGCCCATGCACCTATGGACACCTTATCTTTGACAAAGGAGGCAAGAGTATACAATGGAGAAAAGACAGTCTCTTTAACAAGTGGTGCTGAGAAAACTGGTCAACCACTTGTAAAAGAATGAAACTAGAACACGTTCTAACACCATACACAAAAATAAACTCAAAATGTATTAAAGACCGGAAACTATAAAACTCCTAGAAGAAAGCATAGGCAAAACACTTTCTGATGTAAATCATAGAGGATCCTCTATGACCCACCTCCCAGAGTAATGGAAATAAAAGCAAAAATAAATGGGACCTAATTAAACTTAAAAGCTTTTGCACAACAAATGATACTGTAAGCAAGGTGAAAAGACAGCCTTCAGAATGGGAGAAAACAATAGCAAACGAAACAACTGACAAGAATTAGTCTCAAAAATACACAAGCAGCTCATGCAGCTCAATTCCAGAAAAATAAATGACCCAATCAAAAAATGGGCCAAAGAACTAAACAGACCTTTCTTCAAAGAAGACATACAGATGGCTAACAAACACATGAAAAGATGTTCAACATCACTCATTATCAAAGAAATGAAAACCAAAACCACAATGAAGTGCCATCTCACACTGGTCAGAATGGCTGCTATCAAAAAGTCTACAAACAATAAATGCTGGAGAGGGTGCAGAGAGAAAGGAACCCTCTTACACTGTTGGTGGGAATGCAAACTAGGCCAGCCACTATGGAGAACAGTGTGGAGAGTCCTTAAAAAACTGGAGATAGAAACTGTCATATGACCCAGCAATCCCACTGCTGGGCATACACACAGAGGAAACCAGAATTGAAACAGACACGTGTACCCCAATGTTCATTACAGCACTGTTTACAATAGCTAGGACATGGAAGCAACTTAGATGTCCATTAGCAATTGAATGGATAAGAAAGCTATGGTATGTATACACAATGGAATATTCAGTTCAGTTCAATTCAGTTCAGTTGCTCAGTCGTGTCCGACTCTTTGCAACCCCATGAATTGCAGCACGCCACACCTCCCTGTCCATCAAACTCAGATATTAAAAAGAATGCATTTGAATCAGTTCTAATGAGGTGAAAGAAACTGCAGCCTATTATACAGAGTGAAGTAAGTCAGAAAGAAAAACACCAATACAGTGTATTAACGCATATATATGGAATTTAGAAAGATGGTAGCAATGACCCTATATATGAGACAGCAAAAGAGACACAGATGTAAAGAACAGACTTTGGTTTGTGGGAGAAGGTGAGGGTGGGATGATTTGAGAGAATAGCATTGAAACATGTATATTATCCTATGTGGAATAGATCACCAGCCCAGGTTTGATGCATGAGACAGGATACTCAGGGCTGGTGCACTGGGATGACCCTGAGGGATGGGGTGGGGAGGGAGGTGGGTAGGGGGTTCAGGATGGGGAACACATGTACACCCATGGCTGATTCATGTCAATGTATGGCAAAAACCACTACAATATTGTAAAGTAATTAGCCTCCAATTAAAATAAATTTAAAAAGTAACCTCCAGTGTACCTTACAAACTTAAAACTCATTTAATTCTTACAACAGCCAACAACCACATGAAGTGGATAGTACTTATATTCATGTTGCAGTGCATATGATAATGCCAAAGATGATACAGACAAAACCCAAATTCAAGCAAATTTTGATGTCAATATTGGCAGATAAATCCAGGTCTCTCTGAGTCCAAAGCCCGACAGACTTCACTGAAGGAAATATTATGAGCCCAATTTGGGAATTTATTGAAGGGAATAGCAGATAAAGAAATTTTAGTATATCCTTTGCACTGAACTTTAATTGAATATCTATTTAACCACTCAGACACTTATATTGCTTTGTCAATGAAGCTTTGGCCAAGTGCTCCCATCAAATGACTCAGCTGCTTTATTGGAAGTTCAGTCTAACACACTGGCATATCTGTAAGCAATATAGAAAAATGTAATATAAGGTCAGTCACATTTTGTTGTAAAGAGAGAAAAAGGGCTTGGTAAATTCCTGACTTTGTATGTTGTGTATCGTCTAACACTCCTTATTTGCTTCATTCATCCCATTACTTCTTTGCCAAACTTTACTGAGCTCACCCCAGTCCACCACCCTAGAACAGGTGCATCTGGCTCTGTTTACCCAATATCAAGTTCATGAAGTAAACAGAGCCAGCTGCACTTGTTCTAGGGTGGTGGACTGGGGTGAGCTCAGTAAAGTTTGGCAAAGAAGTAATGGGATGAATGAAGCAAAGGAATAGATAGCAGATTTCTGGACCACAAGAAGTGTCTTTCTTGTCTTTAAATACTCACTGTCTATTCTAGTGTTTGATATATATTAAAATACTCAACAGTATTGTAGGAATATATGAATGGATGAATCAACCAAATCAATGAGCTTCAGTCTGATTATCTTGAATGTCTCCTAGAAAGAAAAGTCAGGCAATTTACTCATTGGGTGAGTGATCAGTAAGTGAGTGATATAGGTCTAGCTTAAGAATTGTAAATTCTTTTAATGTTTCTAATTAAATGATAAACCAAGAAAAAAATTTACACATCAACAAATGCTTATCATCATGAAAGATATCAAATCTGCTAAAATAGATTTTTTCCCTTTAGATTCAGAAAGAATATTGATACAGGTTTCTCTTGAGAAATCCACATTAAATTTACTTCATCAGTGAAAAATAACCTACTTTAAATATGTGCATTGGATAAGAATGTTACATGTAAGGCTTTGTTGAAATTTTTTCAAGGTATATATCTATATTTTAAGATGTTATGCCTGTTACTGTGATTTCCAAATTTTCTGCCATCTGTTGCTATTGCATTTAACCTACAGAGAATTTTGGAAGCTTGCAGACCAATTAAAGCTCTATAATTATCAGCTGAAATGATATTATCTTTAAATAGTTTTTTTAAGGCAACTTCTTCAACTACATTTCTATTTTTTCTTTTACATAACTTTGTAAAGATTGTGTTTGAGGAAAGGATATTTTTCTGTAATTCTATAACTTTTCAGGATATCAATCCTACAGCCAACATGAGAGTTCTTACTCCAAAAGGTACAGATTATTATCTCATTAGAACTAAGAATTTCTAAAGTATTGGTTTGCTTATTTAGCAGAGTGGATAAGGAATGTAGACCATATATTTCACAAGCTAACTCTCTCAGATAAAAGAAGACAAATATATATTTGACAAATGTATTTAACAGTTTCATTGAGGTATAATTACAAACAATAATTTGAATATATTTAAAGTATATAATCTGATGTTTTAACACACACACACACATATATATAATATGATATGTGATATCACACACACATTTGATATATGTATGAGATCCTCACTGCAATCAAGACATTAAACTTATTTTAATGTCTTTTTGCTTTTAAACCATACTATTTTTACTAACTTTTGTTCTGAATTCTTTTTTCATTCTTCCTTCTCCTTCCTTGAGCCATTTTCAGGGCATTTGTTCAAGACATTTTTCTTTACTGACATTCTATGCATATGAGCTGTTTCAGCTGGTAAAGAATCTGCCTGCAATGCAGGAGACCCCAATTCAATTTCTGGGTCAGGAAGATCCTTTGGAGAAGGGAAAGGCTACCCACTCCAGCATTCTGGCTTGGAGAATGATGGCCTGTATAGTCCATGGCATCACAAAGAGTTGGACACGACTGAGCAACTTTCACTGTCACTTTCTTTCACTGGTTTTAGATTGTCTTAACACATCATTTAACTAAGGGTGTTGGCTCCTTATTGCTGCATCCATACTTGGGTGTGATTTTTTTATTTTGGAACTTTCTGTTTTATTTCTGGGCTTCCTTGGGTGGCTTAGACAGTAAAGAATCTACCTGCATTACGGGAGACCTGGGTTCAACCCCTGGGTGGGGAAGATCCCTGGAAGAAGGCATGGCAACCCACTCCAGTATTCTTGCCTGGAAAATCCCCATGGACAGAGGTGCCTGGAGGGCTACAGTCCACTGGGTCTCAGAGTTGGACACAACTGAGCGACTTAGCATAGAGCTAAGTTTTATTTCTAGTCTTTTGTTCTTTCAGGGAACATCCATAGGTGTCCAGAAACAGCCTGCAATTTTATCAGTCAAATCTTTAGTCAGAACTCTATGAGTTAGGAAGATACAGATAATGTGTTGTACTCAAATGACAGAATAGACCAGATGGCTTGGCATCTGAGGCCTTGATAAGTCTGTGGTAATCATGACTCTGGTCTTTTTATGGCACCTTCTATTGTCCTGGTTGTTTATAGTATAGGTTAAATTTGATTTTCTGTTTTAACTGCTCATTCTTCTACTTACCGACTTTGTTATATACTGCACCTCCTGGTACCATCTGGCTTCCCTTCCTCAAAATAAAAATTTGAGAACTACCATGGACCATCTTAGGGCAATGTCTCAATATATGACGTGTTACCCTTTACTGTGACACTCAGATCTGGATGTATTGTTCTAAAGTATCACAAGATAGCATAAAGGCCAACAGTATTAGTTTGGATTGCTAGTGTAAGAGAAGCCCTTTTAGATAGCTTAGTTGCAGGACATTTTCTTTCCTTTATCTTGCCTCAGAACCTTGGCACATCCTCTTCTTTTTGCCTCTAATAATTTTCATACAGATAATATCCATTCTTCCATCCATCAGGTGTATGTTTAGTAAATAAAAGTAAATAATAAGTAACCTGTGGGAATATAAGCTTAAATTTAACTTTCTTGACTTCAGTCTTAGCTGTGTCCCTAAAACATTGTAATTTTTGAGACAATCTGGTATTTACCTATATATTAATTATAATATCCAATTATTTATTTATTCATTGTGTCTGTTGTGACTATCTATCTGAATGAATTATGTCTATTTTAACTGTTATATTTGCAGTTCCTAGCACAATGTGTGATATAGAGTAGATGCTAATAAAATAATTATAAATGAATCAATGAATAAATTCATAATTACATTTAGAAAATTTATTTCCTAACTAAAGAATCATATTAAAGGATTAAATAAATTATAGGATTTCTTCATATGGATGATAGAAATAAAATTTGTAAGACTTCATTATAAATCCTGTCTATGTTTTACTGATTATTTGCCATACTGTTCCTAGAGAGTTAGAGAGAAAATGATAACTATTTCTCTAAACTGAGCATTTCCCTCTAACATACATCTTATATTCCGAGCAGCACAGACCTGTAGGCAGAAAGACAGTAATGGAAATGGAAATCTTACCTCTTAAATAATGGGTTCAGATGTTTTTTTGGAACAACAAATCCACTTGATGGATAGTTGCATCTCATCTGTAATGATTTGTCCAATGTTAGACAATCTTTCTGCAGATTGGTACAGAACTTTGGACAAGTTTTTAGACTTGTAGTTTGTCATTCAGTTCAGAGAGGTAGACTGTGTAGACGGCTGTCAGAAGTTATTCTTGGTGGCATTTTATTTAAACTCACATATTGTTAGGTTTTGAAATAATGAAATTACTTTTATTTTAGTCTTGAATTTTTGGCAGAAACTGATTTGTTTACCTACAGATCACTTTTTTTCTCCTGTAATAATGAATTCTTCATTGCCTTTCCACTGCCCTCCATAATCACCTATTTCCTTCTTGCTACCTCCACTGAATATTTAGTTATACCTCAGAATATAGTAAGGAAAAAGCATGGATTTTACTTGCAAACAATTTTTTTTTTCTGCAAAAGTCTGCTATTTTCCATAAAAGACCAACCCTCAATTTAACAACTCAGAATTATCTTGGAAAATTCAGTAACAGGTATTCACCATATACTGCTAATGCATTTCAGGGTCATTCCAAAACCCTATAGGATCTGATGAGTTTTGAGATATAAATGCTACATTTTATAACCTTTTATTTTGTTATGCTTCTGCGAGGCTGTCCCCCTGCTCTTGACAGTCTCTTTCTACAGAACTGGTGTAGGACATAGAGTACTCCATGTTCTTGGTAGGATCAATTTTATCACCATCAGGTATACTCCCAGCTTACCACTATAAGCTGCTTGAGAACTGTTGCAAGAGAGAAACTAGAATAGAAACTTTTCCCTAAGAGAATGACTCCATGATGTCTCCCCTTTCTATTTACTTTAGTCAACACACTTAAGAAGTCCAAGGCTTACAGGCATCTTTCATTACCCAGAATCTCTTTACCACCTGGCTCTGCATAGTCCATAAACAGACCCTCATTTTTGCTCTGATTGGAAGCTAGCTTCCTATGCAGCCATTTTTGGTCTGATTGGAAGCTAGCTTCCTCTGCAGCCATCTAAGGTGGTGGCATTCTACAGATTACTGCTGCTGCTAAGTCACTTCAGTAGTTTCCGACTCTGTGTGACCCCATAGATGGCAGCCCACCAGGCTCCCCCGTCCCTGGGATTCTCCAGGCAAGAACACTGGAGTGGATTGCCATTGCCTTCTCCAATACATGAAAGTGAAAGTGAAGTTGCTCAGTCGTGTCCGACTCTTAGCGACCCCATGAACTGCAGCCTACCAGGCTCCTCCGTCTATGGGATTTTCCAGGCAAGAGTACTGGAGTGGGGTGCCATTGCCTTCTCCAACTACTAGTGATGTGTTAAATTCATCTGTCTTTGTTTCTCCTGTTCTTTCAACCTCTATAAAAAGCCCAGGTTTGATTCTCATGTTATTATACCTCCTTGTTCCAGTCATCTTTATTCCTAATGGTCCTTTATCCTTACTTACCAATGATAATAGCAAATGTTTCAAGATCTTGTTCTTCACCATTATTCCCATTCTCAACCTGAGTAATTTCAACTTCATGTACATTATCCTTATAATAAATTTAATACTCTGACATCAATTTCTTGACCTGCTTACTTCTATGATTTTATCCCTCCACTTACCACAGCAAAATAATCTAATGAATTCCAGATCTTGTGGTATGCAATAACTTGTTTTTGTTGTTCAGTCTCCCAGTCATGCCCAACTCTGGGACACCATGAACTGCAGCACGACAGGCCTTCCTGTCTGTCACCATCTCTCGAAGTCTGCCCAAGTTTATGTCCTTTGCATCCATGATGCTATCCAGCCACCTCACCCTCTTGACACCCTTGCTTCTGCCCTCAATCTTTCCCAGCATCAGGGGATTTTCCAGTAAGTCTGCTGTTTGCATCAGGTGGCCAAAGTATGGGAGCTTCAGCTTCAGTATCAGTCCTTCCAATGAGTATTCAGGGTTGTTTTCCCTTAAGAGTGACTGATTTGATCTTGCTGTTCAAGCGACTCTCAGGAACCTTCTCCAGGACCACAGTTCAAAGGCATCAATTCTTTGGTGCTCAGCCTTTTAATTTTAATTTCATTTAATTTTTAAAAATTTATTTATTTTTTATTGAAGGACAATCACTTTATAGAATTTTGCTGTTTTCTATCAAACCTCAAAATGAATCAGCCATAGGTATACATATATCCCCTACCTTTTGAAACTCCTTCCCATCTCCTTCCCCATCTCACCCCCTTGCTTGATTCAGAGCCCTTGTTTGAGTTTCCTGAGCCATACAACAAATTCCCATTGGATATCTATTTTACATATGGTAATATAAGTTTCCATGTTACTCTTTCCATACATCTCACCCTCGAATTCCCTCTCTCCATGTCCATATGTCTGTTCTCTATCTCTGTTTCTCCGTTGTTGCCCTGTAAACAAATTCTTCACTACCATTTTTCTAGATTCCATATATATGCATTAGAATATGGTATTTATCTTTCTTTCTGACTCACTTCACTCTGTATAATAGGTTCTAGGTTCATCCACCTCATCAGAACTGACTCAAATGTGTTCCTTTTTAAGGCTGAGTATCTTCCATTGTGTATATGTACCACAACTTCTTTATCCATTCACCTGTTGTTGGAAATCTAGGTTGCTTCCATGTTCTAGCTATTGTAAATAGTGCTGCAATGAACGATGGGATACCTGTGTCTCTTTCAATTTTGGTTTCCTCAGATTTCCTCTTTTCTTTGGTTTCCTAGGAGTGGGATTGCTGGGTCATATGGTGGTTTTATTCCTAGTTTCTTAAAGAATTTCCATACCGTCTTCCATAGTGGCTGTATAAATTTACATTCCCACCAACAGAGCAAGAGCATTCCCTTATCTCCCCACCCTCTTCAGCATTTATCATTTGTAGAATTTTTGATGATGGCCATTCTGAATGGTGTGAGGTGATATCTCATTGTAGTTTTGATTTGCATTTCTCTAATAATGAGTGATGTTGAGAGTCTTTTCATGCGTTTGTTAGCCATCTGTTATGTCTTCTTTGGAGAAATGTCTTTTTGGGTCTTTCCCCCACTTTTTCATTGGGTTGTTTGTTTTTCTGGTATTCAGTTGTATGAGCTGTTTATATATTTTGAAAATTAATCCATTGTCAGTTGTTTCATTTGCTATTATTTCTCCTAGTCTCCTAGTCAACCAAGTCTAGGTTGTCTTTTCACCTTGATTATAGTTTCCTTTGCTGTGCAAGGCTTTTAAGTTTAATTAGGTCCCACTTGTTTACTTTTGTTTTTATTTCCATTACTCTAGGAGGTGGGTCATAGAGGATCTTGCTTTGATTTATGTCATAGACTGTTCTGCCTATGTATTCCTATAAGAGTTTTATAGTTTCTGGTCTTACATTTAGGTCTCTAATTCATTTTGAGTTTATCTTTGTGTATAGTGTTAGGAAGTATTCTAATTTCATCCTTTTACATGTAGCTGTCCAGTTTTCCCAGGACCATTTATTGAAGAGGCTGTCTTTGCTTTACTGTATATTCTTTCAAAAATAAGGTCAAAAATAAGGTACCCATAGGTGCATGGGTTTATTTCTTGGCTTTCTATGTTGTTCCATTGGTATATATTTCTGTTTTTGTGCCAGTACCATAGTCTCTTGATGACTGTAGCTTTGCAGTGTAATCTGAAGTCAGGAAGGTTGATTCCTCCAGCTCCATTCTTCTTTCTTAAGACTGCTTTAACTATTAGGGGTCTTTTGTTTTTCTATATGAATTGTGATTTTGTTGTCATTGTTGTTGTTGTTGTAGTTCTGTGAAAAATGCCATTGGTAATTTGATAGGGATTGCATTAAATCTGTAGATTGCATTTGGTAGTATAGTCATTTTCACAGTATTGATTTTTCCTACCCAAGAACATGGAATATGTCTCCATCTGTTTATGTCATCTTTGATTTCTTTCATTAATGTCTTATAATTTCTGTGTACAGTTCTTTTTAGATAGGTTTTTTCCTAGATATTTAATTCTTTTTGTTGCAATGGTGAATGGGATTGAGTCCTTAATTTCCCTTTCTGATTATTCATTCTTAGTATATAGAAATGCAAGTGATTCCTATGTATTGATTTCATTTCCTGCAACTTTGCTAAGTTCACTGATTAGCTCTAGTAATCTTCTGATACTATCTTTAGGGTTTTCTATGTACAGTATCAGGTCATCTGCAAACAGTGAGAGCTTTAGTT
The DNA here is from genome assembly GCF_029378745.1 of Bos indicus. NCBI lineage: Eukaryota > Metazoa > Chordata > Mammalia > Artiodactyla > Bovidae > Bos > Bos indicus. Next base: position 55,237,298 of record NC_091763.1, on the reverse strand, counting down.
CTTCTTTTCCAGTCTGGATTCCCTTTATTTCTTTTTCTTCTCTGATTGCTGTACTAGGACTTCCAGAACTATGTTGAATAATAGTGGTGAAAGTGGACACCCGTGTCTTGTTCCTGATCTTAAGGAGAATGCTTTCAGTTTTTCACCATTGAGAATAATGTTTGCTGTAGGTTTATCATATATGGCCTTTACTATATTGAGGTAGGTTCCTTTTATGCCCATCATTTGAAGAGTTCTTATCATAAATGGATGCTGAATTTTGTCAAAGGCTTTTTCTGCATCTACTGAGATTATCATATGGTGTTTAGCCTTCAATTTGTTGATATGGTGTATCACATTGATTGCTTTGCATATATTGAAGAATCCTTGCATCCGTAGAATAAACCCAACTTGATCATAGTGTGTGAGTTTTTTTGATGTGTTGCTGAATTTTATTTGCTAAAATTTTGTTGAGGACTTTTGCATCTATGTTCATCAGTGATATTATTAGCCTGTAGTTTTCTTTTTCTGTGTTGTCTTTGTCTGGTTTTGGTATCAGGGTGATGGTAGCCTCGTAGAATCAGTTTGGAATTGTTCCTTCCTCTGCAATTTTTTGAAAGTGTTTTAGAAGGATAAGCACTAGCTCTTCTCTAAATGTTTCATAGAATTCTCCTATGAAGCCGTCTAGTCCTGGGCTTTTGTTTCTTGGGAGATTTTTGATCACAGCTTCAATTTGAGTGCTTGTAATTGGGTTGTTCATAATTTTTATTTCTTCCTGGTTCAGTCTTGGAAGATTGAACTTTTCTAAGACTCTGTCCATTTCTTCCAGGTTATCTATTTTATTGCCATATAGTTGTTCATAATAGTCTCTTATAATCCTTTGTATTTCTGCATTGTCTGTTGTAACCTCTCTTTTTTCATTTATAATTTTGTTGATTTGATTCTTCTCTCTTTTTTTCTTGATGAGTCTGGCTAAAAGTTTATCAATTTTGTTTATCTTCTCAAAGAACCAGCTTTTAGTTTTATTACTATTGTTTATTTCATTTCTTTTTCATTTATTTCTGCTTGGATCTTTATGATTTCTTTCCTTCTACTTATTTTTTGGGGTTTTTGTTCTTTTTTCCAGTTGTTTTAGGTATAAAGTTAGGTTGTCTATTCAATGTTTTTCTTGTTTCTTGAGGTAGGATTGTATTGCTATGAAACTTCCCTCTTAGAATTGCTTTTGCTTCATTGCATAGGTTTTGAGCTGTCGTGTTTTCATTATCATTTGTTTCTAGAAATTTTTTGATTTCCCTTTTGATTTCTTCAGTAACCTGTTGGTTATTTAGAAACGTGTTTTTTAATCTCTATGTGTTTGATTTCTTACAGTTTTTTCTTTTCTTGTAATTGATATTTAGTCTCATAGCATTGAGGTCAGAGAAGATGTTTGATATCATTTAAGTTTTCTTAAATTAACTGTGGTTTGATTTGTGACCCAAGATGTGGTCTATCCTGGAGAATGTTCCATGTGCACTTGAGAAGGAGGTGTATTATTCTGCATTTGGATGGAATGTCCTGAAGATATTGAGATTCATCTCATCTAATGTATTATTTAATACTTGTGTTTCCTTATTAATCTTCTATTTTGATGATCTGTCCATTGGTGTGAGTGGGGTGTTAAAGTCTCCTACTATTACTGTGTTACTGTCAATTTCTCCTTTCGTGTCTGTTAGTGTTTGTCTCATGTATTGAGGTGCTCCTAAGTTGGGTGCATAGATATTTATAATTGTTCTGTCTTCCTCTTGGACTGATCCCTTAATTATTAGGAAGTGTCCTTCCTTATCTCTTGTAATCTTTATTTTAAGGTCTATTTTGTCTGATACGAGGATTGCTAGTCCAGCTTTCTTTTGCTTCCCATTTGCATGGAATATATTTTTCCATCCTCTCACTTTCAGCACATAGATGTCTTGAGATCTTAAGTGGGTTTCTTGTAGACAGCCTATATCTGGGTCTTGTTTTTGTATCCTTTCAGCCAGTCTGTATCTTTTGGTTGGAGCATTTAATCCATTTACATTTAAGGTAATTATTTTTATATATGTCCCTATTGTCATTTTCTTAATTGTTTCCGGTTGATTTTGTAGATCTTTTTTCTTCTGTTGTATTTCTTGACTATATTAAGTCCCTTTAATGTTTGTTTTAAAGCTGGGTTGGTGGTACTGAATTCGCTTAACTATTGCTTGTCTCAGTTCTGTTCAGTCACTCAGTCGTGTCCGACTCTTTGCGAACTCATGAATTGCAGCACGCCAGGCCTCCCTGTCCATCACCAACTGCCGGAGTTCACCCAAACTCTTGTCCATCGAGTCGGTGATGCCATCCACCGTCTCATCCTCTGTCGTCCCCTTCTTCTCCTGCCCCCAACCCTCCCAGCATCAGAGTCTTTTCCAATGAGTCAACTCTTCACATGAGGTGGCCAAAGTACTGGAGTTTTGGCTTTAGCGTCAGTCCTTCCAAAGAACACCCAGGACCGATCTCCTTTAGGATGGACTGGTTGGATCTCCTTGCAGTCCAAGGGACTCTCAAGAGTCTTCTCCAACACCACAGTTCAAAAGCATCAATTCTTCGGCACTCAGCTTTCTTCACAGTCCAACTTTCACATCCATACATGCGCACTGGCAAAACCATAGCCTTGACTAGACGAACTTTTGTTGGCAAAGTAATGTCTGTGCTTTTCAATATGCTATCTAGGTTGGCCATAACTTTCATTCCAAGGAGTAAGCGTCTTTTAATTTCATGGCTGCAGTCACCATCTGCAGTGATTTTGGAGCCCCAAAAAAATAAAGTCTGACACTGTTTCCACTGTTTCCCCATCTATTTGCCATGAAGTGATGGGACCAGATGCCATGATCTTAATTTTCTGAATGTTTAGGTTTAAGCCAACTTTTTCACTCTCCACTTTGACTTTCATCAAGAGGCTTTTGAGTTCCTCTTCACTTTCTGCCATAAGGGTGGTGTTATCTGCATATCTGAGGTTATTGATATTTCTCCCAGAAATCTTGATTCCAGCTTGTGCTTCTTCCAGCCCAGCGTTTCTCATGATGTACTCTGCATATAAGTTAAATAAGCAGGGTGACAGTATACAGCCTTGATGTATTCCTTTTCCTATTTGGAACCAGTCTGTTGTTTCATGTCCAGTTCTAACTGTTGCCTCCTCACCTGCATATAGGTTTCTCAAGAGGCAGGTCAGGTGGTCTGGTATTCCCATCTCTTTCAGAATTTTCCACAGTTTATTGTGATCCACACAGTCAAAGTCTTTGGCATAGTCAATAAAGCAGAAATAGATGGTTTTCTGGAACTCTCTTGCTTTTTCCATGATCTAGTGGATGTTGGCAATTTGATCTCTGGTTCCTCTGCCTTTTCTAAAACCAGCTTGAACATCTGGAAGTTCATGGTTCATGTATTGCTGAAGCCTAGCTTGGAGAATCTTGAGCATTACTTTACTAGCGTGTGAGATGAGTGCAACTGTGTGGTAGTTTGAACATTCTATAAGATTGCCTTTCTTTGGGATTGTAATGAAAACTGACCTTTTCCAGTCCTATGGCCACTGCTGAGTTTTCCAGATTTGCTGGTATATTGAGTGCAGCACTTTCACAGCATCATCTTCCAGGATTTGAAATAGTTCTACTGAAATTCCATCACCTCCACCAGCTTTGTTCGTAGTGATGCTATCTAAGGCCCACTTGACTTCACATTCCAGGATGTCTGGCTCTAGGTAAGTGATCACATCATCATGATTATCTTGGTCGTGAAGATCTTTTATGTACAGTTCTTCTGTGTATTCTTGACACCTCTTCTTAGTATCTTCTGCTTCTGTTAGGTCCATACCATTTCTGTCCTTTATTGAGCCCATCTTTTCATGAAATGTTCCCTTGGTGTCTCTAATTTTCTTGAAGAGATCTCCAGTCTTTCCCATTCTGTTGTTTTCCTCTATTTCTTTGCATTGATCACTGAGGAAGGCTTTCTTATCTCTCCTTGCTATTCCTGGAACTCTGCATTCAGATGCTTGTATCTTTCCTTTTCTCCTTTGCTTTTCACTTCTCTTCTCTTCATAGCTATTTGATTGTCAAAAAGCTTTTTATTTTTCCATCAATTTTGAATGAGATCCTTGCTGGGTACAGTAATCTTGGTTGCAGATTTTTGCCTTTCAGTACTTTAAATATATCCTGCCATTCCTTTCTGGCCTGCAGTTTCTGCTGAAAGTTCAGCTGTTAAGCATATGGGGTTTCCCTTGTATGTTACTTGTTGCTTATCCCTTACTGATTTTAATATTCCTTTTTTGTGTTTAGTATTTGTTAGTTTGATTATATGTGTCTTGACATGTTTCTCCTTGGGTTTATCCTGTATGGGACTCTGTGCCTCTTGGACTTGATTGACAATTTCCTTTTCCATGTTGGGGAAATTTTCAACTATAATCTCCAAACATTTTCTTTCTTTTTTTTTTAATTTTATTTTATTCTTAAACTTTACATAATTGTATTAGTTTTGCCAAATATCAAAATGAATCCGCCACAGGTATACCCGCGTTCCCCATCCTGAACCCTCCTCCCTCCTCCCTCCCCATACCATCCCTCTGGGTCGTCCCAGTGCACTAGCTCCAAGCATCCAGTATCGTGCATCGAACCTGGACTGGCATCTCGTTTCATACATGATATTTTACATGTTTCAATGCCATTCTCCCAAATCTTCCCACCCTCTTCCTCTCCCACAGAGTCCATAAGACTGTTCTATACATCAGCGTCTCTTTTGCTGTCTCGTACACAGGGTTATTGTTACCATCTTTCTAAATTCCATATATATGCGTTAGTATACTGTATTGGTGTTTTTCCTTCTGGCTTACTTCACTCTGTATAATAGGCTCCAGTTTCATCTACCTCATTAGAACTGATTCAAATGTATTCTTTTTAATGGCTGAGTAATACTCCATTGTGTATATGTACGACAGCTTTCTTATCCATTCATCTGCTGATGGACATCTAGGTTGCTTCCATGTCCTGGCTATTATAAACAGTGCTGCGATGAACATTGGGGTACACGTGTCTCTTTCCCTTCTGGTTTCCTCAGTGTGTATGCCCAGCAGTGGGATTGCTGGATCATAAGGCAGTTCTATTTCCAGTTTTTTAAGGAATCTCCACATTGTTCTCCATAGTGGCTGTACTAGTTTGCATTCCCACCAACAGTGTAAGAGGGTTCCCTTTTCTCCACACCCTCTCCAGCATTTATTATTTGTAGACTTTTGGATCACAGCCATTCTGACTGGTGTGAAATGGTACCTCATAGTGGTTTTGATTTGCATTTCTCTGATAATGAGTGATGTTGAGCATCTTTTCATGTGTTTGTTAGCCATCTGCACATCTTCTTTGGAGAAATGTCTATTTAGTTCTTTGGCCCATTTTTTGATTGGGTCATTTTTTTTCTGGAGTTGAGCTGTAGGAGTTGCTTGTATATTTTTGAGGTTAGTTGTTTGTCAGTTGCTTCATTTGCTATTATTTTCTCCCATCCTGAAGCCTGTCTTTTCACCTTGCTAATAGTTTCCTTTGATGTGCAGAAGCTTTTAAGTTTAATTAGGTCCCATTTGTTTATTTTTGCTTTTATTTCCAATATTCTGGGAGGTGGGTCATAGAGGACCCTGCTGTGATATATGTCAGAGAGTGTTTTGCCTATGTTCTCCTCTAGGAGTTTTATAGTTTCTGGTCTTACGTTTAGATCTTTAATCCATTTTGAGTTTATTTTTGTGTATGGTGTTAGAAAGTGGTCCAGTTTCATTCTTTTACAAGTGGTTGACCAGATTTCCCAGCACCACTTGTTAAAGAGATTGTCTTTAATCCATTGTATGTTCTTGCCTCCTTTGTCAAAGATAAGGTGTCCATATGTGCGTGGATTTTTCTCTGGGCTTTCTATTTTGTTCCATTGATCTATATTTCTGTCTTTGTGCCAGTACCATACTGTCTTGATAACTGTGGCTTTGTAGTAGAGCCTGAAGTCAGGTAGGTTGATTCCTCCAGTTCCATTCTTCTTTCTCAAGATCGCTTTGGCTATTCGAGGTTTTTTGTATTTCCATACAAATTGTGAAATTATTTGTTCTAGCTCTGTGAAGAATACCATTGGTAGCTTGATAGGGATTGCATTGAATCTATAAATTGCTTTGGGTAGTATACTCATTTTCACTATATTGATTCTTCCAATCCATGAACATGGTATATTTCTCCATCTATTAGTGTCCTCTTTGATTTCTTTCACCAGTGTTTTATAGTTTTCTATATATAGGTCTTTAGTTTCTTTAGGTAGATATATTCCTAAGTATTTTATTCTTTCCGTTGCAATGGTGAATGGAATTGTTTCCTGAATTTCTCTTTCAGTTTTCTCATTATTAGTGTATAGGAATGCAAGGGATTTCTGTGTGTTGATTTTATATCCTGCAACTTTACTATATTCATTGATTAGTTCTAGTAATTTTCTGGTGGAGTCTTTAGGGTTTTCTATGTAGAGGATCATGTCATCTGCAAATAGTGAGAGTTTTACTTCTTCTTTTCCAATTTGGATTCCTGTTATTTCTTTTTCTGCTCTGATTGCTGTGGCCAAAACTTCCAAAACTATGTTGAATAGTAATGGTGAAAGTGGGCACCCTTGTCTTGTTCCTGACTTTAGAGGAAATGCTTTCAATTTTTCACCATTGAGGATAATGTTTGCTGTGGGTTTGTCATATATAGCTTTTATTATGTTGAGGTATGTTCCTTCTATTCCTGCTTTCTGGAGAATTTTTATCATAAATGGGTGTTGAATTTTGTCAAAGGCTTTCTCTGCATCTATTGAGATAATCATATGGTTTTTATTTTTCAATTTGTTAATGTGGTGTATTACAATGATTGATTTGCGGATATTGAAGAATCCTTGCATCCCTGGGATAAAGCCCACTTGGTCATGGTGTATGATCTTTTTAATGTGTCGTTGGATTCTGATTGCTAGAATTTTGTTAAGGATTTTTGCATCTATGTTCATCAGTGATATTGGCCTGTAGTTTTCTTTTTTTGTGGGATCTTTGTCAGGTTTTGGTATTAGGGTGATGATGGCCTCATATAATGAGTTTGGAAGTTTACCTTCCTCTGCAATTTTCTGGAAGAGTTTGAGCAGGATAGGTGTTAGCTGTTCTCTAAATTTTTGATAGAATTCAGCTGTGAAGCCGTCTGGACCTGGGCTTTTGTTTGCTGGAAGATTTTTGATTACAGTTTCAATTTCCATGCTTGTGATGGGTCTGTTAAGATTTTCTATTTCTTCCTGGTCGAGTTTTGGAAAGTTGTACTTTTCTAAGAATTTGTCCATTTCTTCCTCGTTGTCCATTTTACTGGCATATAATTGTTGATAGTAGTCTCTTATGATCCTTTGTAATTCTGTGTTGTCTGTTGTGATCTCTCCATTTTCGTTTCTAATTTTATTGATTTGATTTTTCTCCCTTTGTTTCTTGATGAGTCTGGCTAATGGTTTGTCAATTTTATTTATCCTTTCAAAGAACCAGCTTTTGGTTTTGTTGATTTTTGCTATGGTCTCTTTTGTTTCCTTTGCATTTATTTCTGCCCTAATTTTAAGATTTCTTTCCTTCTACTAACCCTGGGGTTCTTCATTTCTTCCTTTTCTAGTTGCTTTAGGTGTAGAGTTAGGTTATTTATTTGACTTTTTTCTTGTTTCTTGAGGTGTGCCTGTATTGCTATGAACTTTCCTCTTAGGACTGCTTTTACAGTGTCCCACAGGTTTTGGGTTGTTGTGTTTTCATTTTCATTCGTTTCTATGCAAATTTTGATTCCTTTTTTGATTTCTTCTGTGATTTGTTGGTTATTCAGCAGCGTGTTGTTCAGCCTCCATATGTTGGAATTCTTAATAGTTTTTCTCCTGTAATTGAGATCTAATCTTACTGCATTGTGGTCAGAAAAGATGCTTGGAATGATTTCTAGTTTTTTGAATTTACCAAGGCTAGCTTTATGGCCCAGGATGTGATCTATCCTGGAGAAGGTTCCATGTGCGCTTGAGAAAAAGGTGAAATTCATTGTTTTGGGATGAAATGTCCTATAGATATCAATTAGGTCTAACTGGTCTATTGTATCGTTTAAAGTTTGTGTTTCCTTGTTAATTTTCTGTTTAGTTGATCTATCCATAGGTGTGAGTGGGGTATTAAAGTCTCCCACTATTATTGTGTTATTGTTAATTTCTCCTTTCATACTTGTTAGCATTTGTCTTACATACTGTGGTGATCCCATGTTGGGTGCATATATATTTATAATTGTTATATCTTCTTCTTGGATTGATCCTTTGATCATTATGTAGTGACCTTCTTTGTCTCTTTTCACAGCCTTTGTTTTAAAATCTATTTTGTCTGATATGAGTATTGCTACTCCTGCTTTCTTTTGGTCCCTATTTGCATCGCAAATCTTTTTCCAGCCCTTCACTTTCAGTCTGTATGTGTCCCCTGTTTTGAGGTGGGTCTCTTGTAGACATCATATGTAGGGGTCTTGTTTTTGTATCCATTCAGCCAGTCTTTGTCTTTTGGTTGGGGCATTCAACCCATTTACGTTTAAGGTAATTACTGATAAGTATGATCCCATTGCCATTTACTTTATTGTTTTGGGTTCGAATTTATACACCGTTTTTGTGTTTCCTGTCTAGAGAATATCCTTTAGTATTTGTTGGAGAGCTGCTTTGGTGGTGCAGAATTCTCTCAGCTTTTGCTTGTCTGAAAAGCTTTTGATTTCTCCTTCATACTTGAATGAAATCCTTGCTGGGTACAATAATCTGGGCTGTAGGTTATTTTCTTTCATCATTTTAAGTATGTCTTGCCATTCCCTCCTGGCTTGAAGAGTTTCTATTGAAAGATCAGCTGTTATCCTTATGGGAATTCCCTTGTGTGTTATTTGTTGTTTTTCCCTTGCTGCTTTTAATATTTGTTCTTTGTGTTTGATCTTTGTTAATTTGATTAATATGTGTCTTGGGGTGTTTCGCCTTGGGTTTATCCTGTTTGGGACTCTCTGGGCTTCTTGGACTTGGGTGATTATTTCCTTCCCCATTATAGGGAAGTTTTCAACTATTATCTCCTCAAGTATTTTCTCATGGTCTTTCTTTTTGTCTTCTTCTTCTGGAACCCCTATGATTCGAATGTTGTAGCGTTTAATATTGTCCTGGAGGTCTCTGAGATTGTCCTCATTTCTTTTAATTCGTTTTTCTTTTATCCTCTCTGATTCATTTATTTCTAGCATTCTATCTTCTAATTCACTAATCCTATCTTCTGCCTCTGTTATTCTACTATTTGTTGCCTCCAGAGTGTTTTTAATTTCATTTATTGCATTATTCATTATATATTGACTCTTTTTTATTTCTTCTAGGTCCTTGTTAAACCTTTCTTTCATTTTCTCAATCCTTGTCTCCAGGATATTTATCTGTGATTCCATTTTAATTTCAAGATTTTGGATCAATTTCACTATCATTATTCGGAATTCTTTATCAGGTAGATTCCCTATCTCTTCCTCTTTTGTTTGGTTTGGTGGGCATTTATCCTGTTCCTTTATCTGCTGGGTATTCCTCTGTCTCTTCATCTTGTTTAAATTGCTGAGTTTGGGGTGTCCTTTCTGTATTCTTGCAGTTTGTGGAGTTCTCTTTATTGTGGCATTTCCTCGCTGTGTGTGGGTTTGTACAGGTGGCTTGTCAAGGTTTCTTGGTTAGGGAAGCTTGTGTCGGTGTTCTGGTGGGTGGAGCTGTATTTCTTCTCTCTGGAGTGCAATGAAATGTCCAGTAATGAGTTATGAGATGTCTATGGTTTTGGGGTGACTTTGGGCAGCTTGTATTTTGAAGCTCAGGGCTGTGTTCCTTTGTTGCTGGAGAAGTTGCTTGGTATGTCTTGCCCTGGAACTTGTTGGCCCTTGTGTGGTGCTTGGTTTCAGTGTCGGTATGGAGGCGTTTGATGAGCTCCTGTCAATTAATATTCCTTGGAGTCAGGAGTTCCCTGGAGTCAGGGTTTGGACTTCAGCCTCCTGCTTCCAGTTATCGGTCTTATTTTTACAGTAGTTTCAAAACTTCTCCTTCTATACAGCACCATTGATAAAACATCTACGTTAAAGATGAAAAGTTTCTCTACTGTGAGGGTCACTCAGAGAGGTTCACAGCGTTACATGGAGAAGAGAAGAGGGAGGAGGGAGTTAGAGGTGACCCAAATGAGATGAGGTGGAATCAATAGTGGAGAGAGTGGGGTAGCCAGTAGTCACTTCCTTATGTGCACTCCACAACTGGACCACTCAGAGATGTTCACGGAGTTATACAGAGAAGAGAAGAAGGAGGAAGGAGACAGAGGTGGCCAGAAGGATAAAAGGGGGGAATGAAAAGGAGGGAGACAGATTCAGCCAGTAGTCAGTTCCCTAAGTGTTCTCCACCGTCTGGAACACACAGAAACTCACAGAATTGGGTAGAGTAGAGAGGGGTTAGGGAGGAGACATAGGTGACCTGGTGGAGAAAAAGGAGAGTCCAAAGGGAGAGAGAGCAGTCAAGCCAGTAATCTCGCTCCCTAGTGAAAAATGGGTCCTGAAGATTGGGTTCTTAAAGGTACAAAATTGGTAACAAATACATAAAAGCAAAAATTAAAAATCTAGAGTAGTGTTTAGAATTTCAAAAATACGATGTTAAAGAAAAGAAGAAGGAAAAGAAAGAGAGAAAAAACGAACACAGAAAAACAAACAAGGTCGCAAAAATTATAAAGAAAATACAGGTACAAAATTGATAACTAATACCAAAAAGCAAAAATTAAAAATCTAGAGTAGAGTTTGGAATTTCAAAAATACAATGTTAAAAAAAAAAGGAAGAGGAAACATAAAGAGATAAAACAAACAAACAAAAACAAACAATGTCATAAAAATTATAAAGAAAATACAGGTACAAAATTGATATCAAATACCAAAAAGCATAAATTAAAAATCTAGAGTACAGTTTGGAATTTCAGATATACAATGTTATATAAAAGAAGAAGAGAAAGAAACAGAAAAAAAAAAAAAAAAGCCACAGAAATTATAAAAAAAAAACTATAGGTACAAAATTGATAACATATACCAAAAAGCTAAAATTGAAAAACTAGAGTAGAGTTTGGAATTTCAAAAATACAATGTTAAAGAAAAGAAGAAAAGAAAAAAAAAACAAGGTCAAAAAATTATAAAAAATATATATATATGAAGTTTTCTGAAGAAGAAAAAAAATAGGGTCTTTTTTTTTTTTTTTTGCAAAGTAATAGGTTATAAAAGTGAAAATTAAAGGAACAATAGAGGACTTAAAAAATTTTTTTTAATTAAAAAAGAAAGAAAGATTGTAAAAATAGTAAAAATATATCTAGGACTTTCTCTGGTTTTGTTATGAGTATTGTGGGTTCAGTTAATTTTTGGCTAGTTCCTTGGTCCGACATATTTCTCAAGATTTATAGGCCCCTTCCTATGTAGCCCATAGTAACCAAGGGTTTTAATCTATTGCCTGTAGCTTCCAAGGCGTTTCCCTCTGTTATAACTTCTGTTTGCTGGTCTCTTCAGTGTCTGGTTACCGCCCTGACACAAAGAGGACGGTGGGGGACACTTTTTTTTTTTTTAGGCTCACTTGTTCAGTCGCGCTGTGGGGAGGGAGGGAGGGATGCTGCAAACAAATAACACTGGCGTGCGCCCGCAGTGCCTCAGCCACACTGGGTATGCCCCCGCTCATGGCGCGTGTAGCCTCCCTGCCCACACTGCTCGGGCTCTAGGTTGTTCCGCCGGGAACAATCCGAGGCTGGCCCTGGGCTGCATGCACCTCCCAGGTCCAAGCCGCTCGGGTTCAGGCACTCGGGTAGTCCTCAGAGTCGCAGACTCAGTTGGGCCTGCGTTTTGTGCTCTTCCCAGGTCCGAGCAGCTCAGGTGATGAGGTGTTTGGCGAGCGCCAATGCTGCAACTTATCGCCTCCCCGCCACTCGGTTATCTGAGTGTAAAACCGGTGCACCTTCTCAGGCAGATGTTGACCGTCCAGACCCCCAAGAAGTTTTAGTTAGCAAAGAAGCCTGCTTACAGTTTTATAGATAATATCTCTCTGGGGCTGCGATTGACCCCTTCTGGCTCTGGCTGCCTGTCACCGGAGGGGGAAGGTCTGCAGCCGGCTATCTCTGTTCAGTCCTTGTTCCGTGCGCGGGCCTGGCGGTGTCTTAGGTTGGGGCTGGCTTTTCACGTGGTAGATGTCCCACAGTCTGGTTTGCTAGCCCAAATTATTTCGCTCAGATAGTGCTAAGGGTATTCAGGCCAGGTTCTTACTCTAAGCGATGCAGCCCGCGCTGCGCCTCCCTGCCCAGCCCCGCTTGCTAATGGCGTGTGCAGGCGTCTGCGCTGCTTCTCCACTGGGGGAGTTACCGTAGGGCTCGCAATCTGCGAGTTTTAATTGTTTATTTATTTTTTCTCTCTGTTATGTTGCCCTCTGTGCTTCCAAAGCTCGGCACGCATTCGGCAGTGAGAAGGTTTCCTGGTGTTTGGAAACTTCTCTCTTTTTAAGACTCCCTTCCCGGGATGGAACTCCACCCCTCCCTCTTTTGTCCCTTTTTTTTGTCTTTTATATTTTTTCCCTACCTCCTTTCGAAGAGTTGGGTTGCTTTTCTGGGTGCCTGATGTCCTCTGCTGGCATTCAGAAGTTGTTTTGTGGAATTTACTCGATGTTTAAATGCTCTTTTGATGAATTTGTGGGGGAGAAAGTGTTCTCCCCGTCCTATTCCTCCGCCATCTTCCAAACATTTTCTCATACAGTTTCTTTTTCTCTTCTTCTTCTGGGACCCCTATAATTTGAATGTTGGTGCATTTGATATTGTCCCAGAGGTCTCTGACAATGTCCTTAGCTCTTTTTATTCTTTATACTTCAATCTGCTCTTCAGAAATTATTTCCACCATTTTATCTTCCAGCTCACTGATTGGTTCTTCTGCTTCAAATATTCTGGTATTGATACCTTTAGAGTATTTTTAATTTCAGTAATTGTGTTGCTTGTCTCTGTGTGTTTATTATTTAATTCTTCTAGGTCTTTGTTAATTGATTCTTGCATTTTCTCCATTTCATTTTCAAGGTTTTTGATCATGTTTACTATCATTATTCTGAATTCTTTTTCAGGTAGTTTGCCTATTTCCTCTTCATTTATTTGGACTTCTGTGTTCCTAGTTTGTTCTTTTATTTGTGCAGTATTTGTCTGCCTTTTCATTATTATTGTTTTTTAAGTTCTTGTGTTTGAGGTCTCTTTTCCCAAGCTTCAAGGAAAGTTGAATTCTTACCGTGAAAAAGGTTGAATTCTTTCTTCCTTTTGGTTTCTGCCCTCAGTGTTTTGTGTGAGCTTCCTATGGGGTGAGATTTGTGCCGAGTTTTTGTTTGTTTGTTAGTTTTTCCTCTGATGGGCAAAGCTGAGTGAGATGGTAAACCTATCTGCTGATGATTGGGTTTGTATTTTTGTTTTGTTTATTGTTTAGATGAGGGTGCTACTGGGTGATGCAGGGTCTTCAAGTGGGTTCCTTTATGTGAGTTCTCACTATTTGATACTCCCTAGGGTTAGTTCTCTGGTAGTCTAGGGTCTTGGCGTCAGTGCTCCTATTCCAAAGGCTCAGGGCTTGATCTTTTGTCAGGAATGGAGATTCCACAAGTGGTTTGTTATGCCATTAAGTTAGATTAAAACAAATATCCAAAAACAAGAAACCAAAGATGAACCCCAGACAAATTGCAGTTACAAAATCATGGGTGTATACCCATGAGCAAAGTGAAAACAGTCCAACAAAAATAAAGTACAGTAGACTGACCTGGTGAACAAAGGAAATCAAAAATTATATTTACTAGTTAAGAACAAAACTAACTTCAGCACAGACTGGAAAACAACACTAAAGAAAGGTGCCAAGTGGGGAATAAAGCAATGAAAACAAAACTAACAAATGTGTTGAGAGGAAAGGAAAGAAAGAAAAGAAAGAATGAATATATATGCAAAGTTAAATAGAGGTAGATGAAGATTTATATATATTAAAGATTAGCTGCAAGGGAAAAAGAATAGTAGGAAAGGCAACAAAGGAATAAATGTATAAAAAATAATAATAGGTTAAAAAAATTAAAATCAAAAAAGGAGAAAAGAAAAAAAAAAAAAAGGAAAACTCCACAGAACTGCAAAAGCCAAATGTAGAGGCAGACGTTTATAACAACAATAATAAATGTGACTGAGGGGCGGGGGGGAAGCTCAAAAGGTTAATTGGATTTCTTAGTGCCAATAAAATCGACAACTACAAAAGAGGGGGAAGAAAAGGAAAGAGAAAAGAAAAAAATATACAAAAGAATCCACAGAACAAGTGAAAAAATAAAAATAATAAATATTTTTCTTGAGTCGCTGTTGTCAGCGTCCTTTCCCTCGCTGGGAGTCACACCTCACTGCCGGGAGCCGGCATATTGCATATTGAGTGCATATTGCATATTGAGTGCAGCACTTTTCAGGATCTGGAATAGCTCAACTGGAATTCTATCACTGCCGGTAGCCAGCGTGAGGAACTCCGCCCATGACAAAGGTCATGAGGAAGGAGGCTCGGCATACGCAAAGGCGGGATCGAGCTTCAGGAGTCCCCCTGGAAATTCTCGAGCATATACCCCCAAAACCAGAGTCTGCCTACTTTCTGCTTTGTGCTTTCACCTACACCTCTGACTTTACGGGGGGCTGTCCCCCACTACCTCTCTGAAAAAAGTTAGCTTACAGTTCCAGTTAATAATTCCTGGGTGTGACAGTGTTTAACCTACAAACTCCTTTGGAAATCCTCTAGCCTGCCTGAATAGGTTTTTCCGGCCACATGTGATTGTTCAGAGCCTCCCAACTGTGAGAGGCAGGAGATGTTCTAAACTGTCTAAACACAGATTCTTTTGAGTAGTTAGAAGATTGATTAGAAATTGTATTGGTGAAGGGATTTTCACTTGTTGGGCCAATGTTTGCTGCTAAGTTTCCATATCCCTTACCTGCTGTGTCCCTGGCAGTGTATTGGTTAATATAATTGGTGTAAATAGTAGCTTTAATGTTTGTAACCTGGGACCCTTGAGTTAATTCTTTTTGTAGCCCACCACACCTTTGCGCTGTACGAATGCAACTTTATCTAATGCTTTTGGAGGGTGGCTCCTGACCAATCACCTTTAGAGAAAAATAAGTTTTCTGAAGAAAAGGTCTTAAAATGTTAACAGGCCTCCGGGCCAGAAGATGATGCAAATCACCTAAGCTTTTGCATATGATAAGTTTGCAGGAAGAAAGCCTGGTTTGCTGCAAGACTCTACCCCTTCCCCCATTATCCTCTGTGCATAACTTAAGGTATAAAAACTACTTTGAAAAATAAAGTGCGGGCCTTGTTCACCGAAACTTGGTCTCACCATGTCGTTCTTTCTCTTACCTTCTGGCTGAATTATTCAGCCTATTTTCTCCACTGAATTTCCTCACTGAGCTATCCTTATTTCAACAGCTTTTCTCCACTAAATTTCCTCACTGAGCTATCCTTATTTCAGCCTCTTTTCTTCACTGAATTTTCCTACTGAGCTATCCTCATTCTATTACTCTTTATATCCTTAATTAACATTTAATTAAGCAATTGTTTCCTGATCTTCGCCTACGCCGTCTCTCCTTCGAATACCCTGGTTCAGCCGGGGCTGGTCCCCGGCACCTCACCTCCCTAGGATGCCCTCCAACACTGTGCTGATCTCTGGACCTGCTGTGGGGGCAGCTCAGATTCTAATCTGGTCCTACTCCTGTGTGTTCTTGCCTCCAATGTCCACAGCTATCAGAGCTAGTGTTTTTCTTTTGTGGGAGCTCTCAATGGTCTTTCCTATATTCCATCAACACAGTCTGCTTAGTTGATCATGTGAATTTAATCTGCAGCTTGTACAGCTGGTGGGAAGATTTTGGGTCTTCTTCCTTAGCCACACTGCCCTTGGGTTTCAATTATAGTTTTATTTCCACCTCTACATGTGGGTTGTCCATTGGGGTTTAGCTCCTGAGGCTGCCCTGGAGGGATTGGGTTTGCCGCTGTGAGGGCCAGGTGTGGAGGTGGTACAGCTGCTTGGGTCACAGGGGTTCTGACAGCACGAGGTACTCAGGGAGTTGGGCTAGGGCAGCAAGAGATATAGTGCTCTAGAAGGGTATGGCAACCAGTATTGTCCAATAGGATCCAGTATTCTTGCCTGGAGAACCCCCTTTCTGACAGAGAAGCCTGGCAGGCCACAGTCTACAGAGTCAAAAAGAGTTGGACAGGACTGAAGCAACCCTGTGCACACAGACATGACTTTTTTTTTTTTTTTTGCTTGTGGCAGCTCTGCCCTAGTGAGAGGTAGCACAGCTGCTTGGCTTGTGGGTACCCTGGCAGTGCCAAGTGTGCAGGGACTTGGTCTGCTTCCGCCCCAGGAGTTATGGCTCTATCAGAGTCTTTTTTCATGCCTCTTGTAGCTGGCGATCAGAAGGCCTTTTTGGCCAGTCTTTCTCCATCACTCCGCCCCTTCAGGCACTTGGAGGGCTCCCTTGCCTGGGGTCCTTCTCTGTTGTTCCTCGTGTCAGGCACATAGAGGGGCCTCCCTGGCTGGGGTCCTACTCTATAGATTAGTGCATCAGGCACTTGAAGGGGCACCCTTGGGTAGGGTCCTACTCTGTAGTTCCTTGCATCAGTCACTGAAACGAGCACCGTGGGTGTGATCCTACTCTGTAGTTCAATACATCAGGCGTTTGATGGGCCAGTCTCTCTATTGTTCAGCTGCTGATGCTGGAGTGTGGAGAGAGAGAGGCTATGGTGATGGCTCCATCCCCTGCATGTGACTCAGCAGTATCGTCTTGCTTCCATGGTGGCCTAGCTTTTATCCACCAGCATTTCCCACCACGATCACTTTCTTCACATCCCTTCAGTCTTTCTCTCCACAGACAACAGCAGCCCTCACACTGGGATTGCTCCACAATCCCTAAACTTCAGCTCCCAGCCACTGCACCTTACAGGAGACCAGCATTCCTGTCCAGGGTATGTATGGCTGCAGCAAGGACTGTCTCATTCTCATTCCATTTAGGCTGCCACAAATCAGCTGTTTCACTCTCAGTCTTAAATGTTTCTCCTCTGACTCAGACAATTGCCCCACTGTGGGGATCAGACCCCTGCTTAAGTTCCCCCACCCACTAAGGGCAGGTCCTGCCCTACTAACTGTCCTGTTTTCCCCCTAGTTCCTTTGTCCTACAGAGTTTTGCCTGGTTCTATATATTCTTTTCCACTGGTCAGGTACTCCTGTCTGCTCTCAGATGGTGTTCTGCATGCACCTGGTGCTCAGCCTTCTTTACGGTTCAGCTATCACAACTGTACATGACCACTGGGAAGACCATGCTGCTGCTGCTGCTAAGTCGCTTCAGTCATGTCCGACTCTTAGTGACCCCATGAACTGCAGCCCACCAGGCTCCCCTGTCCCTGGGATTCTCCAGGCAAGAACACTGGAGTGGGTTGCCATTTCCTTCTTCAATGCATGAAAGTGAAAAGTGAAAGTGAAATCGCTCAGTCCCGTCCGACTCTTAGCGACCCCATGGACTGCAGCCTACCAGGCTCCTCCGTCCATGGGATTTTCCAGGCAAGAGTACTGGAGTAGGTTGACATTTCCTTCTCCAGGGAAGACCATAGCCTTGGCTATATAGCCTTCTCGGCATAGTGATATCTCTGCTTTTCATCACATTGTCTGGATTTGTCATAGCTTTCCTGCCAAGAAGCAATCGTCTTCTGATTTAATGGCTGCAGTCACCATCTGCAGTGATTTTAGAGCCCAAGAAGAGGAAATCTGTCACTACATCCACCTTTTCCCTTCTAGTTGCCATGAGGTAATGGGGCCAGATGCTATGATCTTAGATTTTTGATATTTAGTTTTAATCTGGCTCTTGCACTTTCCTTTTTCACCCTTACCAAGAGGCTCTTTAGTTCCTCTTGCAATAACTACAACCCATCTAAAATCTCAACTTGAAGTATCCCTGTCTTAGGCAGCTAACCATATCTTTCTCTTAGTTTTTTCTAGCACGTCAATTTTGACTACTCATTACTCCAGTATATTCTCTTTAGGTTTTCACTGTCACCCATGTTACATCCTCATTTCTTTTCTTATACCTAATAAGATTTCATGATTCACTTTTATAATCACTGTTTTGCTTTTTTCTGTAATTATTTTTTAAATTTCTCCTTTCCTTTTGACAAAACTCCAAAACTTGTTAAATCAAACTCTCTGCCTACTTGAGATACACATCAGAACAGTATAACTGGAGAAAATAACAACCAAAAAGACTTATCTCACTTTGGGTTCTAAATCACAGAATTCAAGTGAGCCCCCAGTGCTGTTCAATACTTCCATGACATTTTCATAAACAATTTACATCCCTATTCTCTGAGGATACATTTCAGAGCTTGTCTACTCTCTTTTAATCTTTGATCCCTTCTGCATCTCTATTCTCAGATGATAACCTATCTTATTAAATGAACAAAATAATTAAAATAATCATAAAAGAACCTCTACATCTTCCTGTAAGTGAACTGTATGTATACTACACTGTGTATACTTCCTTTTCTTACATTACAAAGAATGTGCTCTGCACCCAGCCTTCCTTTTCCACCCCCAATCTAAAGTCACTCTATTTGTGTACTGGATTCTATCCCACATCACCTACTGAAAACTTTTATACTCCAACTATCATCCCACTCATTAAATCATCAGTGTTTCTCACTGTGCTTCATTTCCATCACAATGGACATATCATCCATTTTAAAGCAACTGTTATAAGTACAGATCCTGAAACTTTATCTTCTTCCCACAGGCTTCTCCTCTCTGTTTCCCTTTGTATTAGCACTTCTAGATAGAGTTGTGCATAGTCACTCTCCCCAGTTCCTTGTTTTCTAGGCTGTATGGAACCATTGCAGTCAGGCTCTATTTTCCATTACTCCACTGAAGCCATTCTTATCAAGGTTACTGGTAATATCCTTGTTGCCAAAGTCAATGTGGCATTTGAAACTTCCAGTTTCATCTTTATTCCTTAAACATTTCTTCACACCATATTCTCCAGAAATTTTTTGGAACACAATGACCACTCCTCCCAGTGTCTTGCTGGAACCTCCTCACCTTTACCGTTTCTAAGTTTTAAAAGTGGTCTCTCTCAGGCCTGAAACCTATTCTCTTCTATCTAACCATTCATTCTCTAAGAGACCCTATCCATTGAATAAGGCTTTAAGTTTTATTTCTATGTGCTGTGATTTCCAACATGTATCCTAAGTATTAACCCTTCTCTTGACTGTTACCACCAAATTCCTTCTTACTGTCTCTACTTAGATATCTAATAGTCATCTAAATTTGAGGTATCTAAAACTGAATTATTAACTCTACTTCTAAATCTCCTTCCTGAATTTTCATTATTGGACATCCAGTTTTTTCAGACCCAAAATGTAAAGTTATCTGGACTCCACACTTTCTCTTACATCTTCTTATAGCTTATTAGGCAATTTGGTGAGCTCTATCTTTAAACTACATACTTCACCCATTGTTTACTAATTGCCAAGGGTTTTGGAAAGAAAGCAAACAAACAAAAACATACGCATGACATTTGAATTCTATGCTGCATGTATGATTTTCAAATCTGCATCATCTCTTAAATGGGAAATGAAGCCAAATGAGTAAAATTGTTGTAATTTAAATTCTAGTGTTATGGTAAGTGAAACTAAATACAAAATTTAGTAAAATAAAATTTGTTCTCATTGTGAATATTTTTCAAAAATCTATCACCCTGTGGTATAATTGTTATTCAGTTGCTAAAATAGAAAGTCCAGAACTAAAAACACTGTTTTATGTTTTACTTATTTCCTATAATCTTCAAAGACTTATTAGAACTTCTTAGTAACCCAGATGCTCTCATCACAGTTTATATTAATTGTCTAGGTGAGGTCTTACCTGATAAAGGAAATTATGGGAAAGCAATATTATAGGAAATGGTGTATAATAGATTTATGAGTTCATGAAAGTAATTCTGTCACAGAGAAACTGCATAATCACAATGTTCTACTGGGATAAATCTTAGTGCCTCAGATAAATTGTCTTTTTGTTTATTTATGGCAGAGTCTATTGTTAAGGTAATAACTATATAGAACCATCATGCCTATATGGTGTGACCAAATCTTCCACTTAGGGCAAAGTCTTTTCTCTCTAGCCTGACAGTAAATAATCAATGGTCTCATACACAAAATTTCTGTTTCACCTGATTGCTCAGCAATTGAATCTTACTCAGTGTGACTTTGTTTCCTAGAGTATTAGATTCGGTTCAGTTCAAAGACTCAGCTTGAATAAATGATAATTCTTACTGGGAAAATTCTAGATATGTAGTACAGAAACTTTGGAAATGAATCCCTGAATAAAGGGCCCTTAAATGTGTATTTAATTCCAATGATGCTAAAACTCCATCTATATCACTGCAGATGGTGACTGCATCCATGAAATTAAAAGACTCTTCCTCCTTGGAAGGAAAGTTATGAGCAACCTAAATAGCATATTCAAAAGCAGAGACATTACTTTGCCAACAAAGGTTCATCTAGTCAAGGCTATGGTTTTTCCTGTGGTCATGTATGGATGTGAGAGTTGGACTGTGAAGAAGGCTGAGCGCCAAAGAACTGATGCTTTTGAACTGTGGTGTTGGAGAAGACTCTTGAGAGTCCCTTGGACTGCAAGGAGATCCAACCAGTCCATTCTGAAGGAGATCAGCCCTGGGATTTCTTTGGAAGGAATGATGCTAAAGCTGAAACTCCAGTACTTTGGCCACCTCATGTGAAGAGTTGACTCATTGGAAAAGACTCTGATGCTGGGAGGGATTGGGAGCAAGAGGAGAAGGGGACGACAGAGGATGACATGGCTGGATGGCATCACTGACTCGATGGACGTGAGTCTCAGTGAACTCTGGGGGTTGGTGACGGACAGAGATGCCTGGTGTGCTGCGATTCGTGGGTTCGCAGACTCGGACACAACTGAGTGACTGATCTGATACCCCACAATTGATTTTGCTGGACTCATTTCTTTGAGAAAATGTTTCTTTTGTCTACAAGTTAAATATTTGGTTCAACTGTACTTCTCTATTTTTGCCATTTACCGCTCTATCCACTTTTGTGAAAGGTTAATAGGTGCAAAGAGCAATTCTCCCTTCTCAAAGTTGAACATTTTTAAGGTAGCCATACAGTGCAGGCTTCATAGCATCATACTAACACATGACTACAAGTTTTTCTTTTTTATGGACAAATTAATCAAATAGAAGATTGAAGGAGAAAGAAAAACTTTAATTAATCAAGGATCCTGAATCATCACTGACATGAGAGATCTAGATTTGATTTCACATCCATTATTTTCTATTCTTTGGAACATATATTCATTGAAATATTATAGCATATTAAAGAGTTAAGAAGATGCTTAAAAATTTTTATGATTTACTAAGATATCCTGGAGGAGAAGGGGACGACAGAGGATGAGATGGCTAGATGGCATCACTGACTCGATGGACATGAGTCTGAGTGAACTCCGGGAATTTGTGATGGACAGGGAGGCCTGGCATGCTGCGATTCATGGGGTCGCAAAGAGTCGGACATGACTGAGCGACTGAACTGAACTGAACTGAAGATATCCTGGTTCCAAATAGGAAAAGGAGTACGTCAAGGCTGTATATTGTCACCCTGCTTACTTAACTTATATGCAGCGTACATCATGAGAAATGCTGGGCTGGAAGAAGCACAAGCTGGAATCAAGATTGCCAGGAGAAATATCAATAACCTCAGATATGCATATGACACCACCCTTATGGCAGAAAGTGAAGAGGAACTAAAAAGCCTCTTGATGAGGCTTAAAACTTGGCTTAAAGCTCATCATTCAGAAAACTAAGATCATGGCATCTGGCCCCATCACTTCATGGCAAATAGATGGAGAAACAGTGGAAACAGTGTCAGACTTTATGCTTTGGGCCTCCAAAATCACTGCAGATGGTGATTTCAGCCATGAAATTAAAAGATGCTTACTCCTTGGAAGGAAAGTTATGACCAACCTAGATGACATATTAAAAAGCAGAGACATTCCTTTGCCAGCCAAGGTCTGTCTAGTCAAGGCTATGGTTTTTCCAGTAGTCATGTATGGATGTGAGAGTTTGACTATAAAGAAAGCTGAGCGCTGAAGAATTGATGCTTTTGAACTGTGGTGTTGGAGAAGACTCTTGAGAGTCCCTTGGACTGCAAGGAGATCCAACCAGTCCATTCTAAAGGAGATCAGTCCTGGGTGTTCTTTGGAAGGAATGCTGCCAAAACTGAAACCCCAATACTTTGGCCACCTCATGGGAAGAGTTGACTCATTGGAAAAGACTCTGATGCTGGGAGGGATTGGGGGCAGGAGGAGAAGGGGACGACAGAGGATGAGATGGCTGGATGGCATCACTGACTCAATGGACGTGAGTCTGAGTGACCTCTGGGAGATGGTGATGGACAGGGAGGCCTGGCGTGCTGCGATTCATGGGGTCGCAAAGAGTCAGACGTGACTGAGCAACTGAACTGAACTGAACTGAAAATATATATCTCTTTATAATCCATTAATGAACAAAACAAGACAAAAGTAAAATTTATTTGTTTTAATGACACAATTGTACAAACTGTTGTTGCTTAGTTTAGGTAAAAGAATGTTGAGGGCTAAGGTATACTTTGAGTAACTTAATTCCTTATCTTAATAAATATAAACTGTCTCTTTTGGCTCTCTGAGCATCACCATGGTAGTTGGCAAGAACAAGCATCTTATGAAAGTTGGCAAAAAGGGACCCAAGAAGAAAGTGGTTGACTGATTTTCTAAGAAAGATTGGCATTATGTGAAAGCACTAGTGTTTTCCCAGTATTTCTTATCTGAAATACATATTTCTTATATGAAAACACTAGTCATGAGAACTCAAGGAACCAAAACAGTATCTGATCGCCTCAAGGGTCATATTTTTTCTTTTTTTTTTTAGGGTCATGTTTTTGAAGTGAGCCTTTCTGATCTGCAGAAAGATGAAGTTGCATTTAGACAATCCAGGCTAGTTACTGAGATTGTTCAGGGAAAAAACTGCCTTACTAATTTCCATGGAATGGATCTTTTTGATTTTTTATTGAGCACTAAAGGATGGGTTGGGAACTATCTTTCCAAGTTATGCCTCATTAGGCGTTAATTTATTCTAATTTTCCTAAGATAGCTTTCAGAACATTTTCTTTTTCTTAGAGCTCTGTTCTTGCTAGCAGTAGCCTCTTCAGGTCCACTGCTGAGTGGCTCCTCCCTGGAAGTTAATTTCCTCCTTTTCTTGAGGACTCTCTTGTTTCCTGACTCTTCAGGGTGACTAACTGGTTCCTCTTTGGGGAAAGAGTTCTTCCTCTAGGGAAGACTTCATGGTGGGGATCTTGTTGTTCACTCGCTAAGTCGAGTCTGACTCTTTGTGACCCCATGGACTGCAGAATGCCAGACTTCTCTGTCCTTCAGTATCTCCTGGAGTTTGCTCAGATTCATGTTCATTGAGTTGGTGATACTCCCTTGATAAAATGTGCTCCATGATCTAATACTGGTAGATCATGATTGAAGTTATGTTGATGTTAAGACTATGGATGGTTACTTGCTTTGTCTGTTCTGTGTGGGCTTTACTGAAAAATGCAGCAATCATATCCTGAAGACTGCTTATGCCCAGCACCAGAAGGTCCGCTAGATCCAGAAGATGATGATGGAAATCATGACCTGAGAGGGGCAGACAAATGACTTGGAAGAGGTAGTCAATAAATTGATTCCAAACTGTATTGGAAAAGACATAGAAAAGACTCACTAATCTATTTATCCAGTCTATAATGTCTTTGTTAGAAAAGTAAAAATGCTGAAGAAGCCTAAGTTTCAATTGGGAAAATTCATGGAGCTATATGGTGAAGGCAATAGTTTTAGAAAAGCTACTGGGGATGAGACTAAATGAGCTGATGGATATAAGCCACTGGTCCAAGAATCTGTTTAAAATTCAGGCTTTTAATGATGACAAATAAAAGATCTTATTTGTGGTAAAAAAAAAAAAAAATATATATATATATATATATATATATATATATATATATATATAAACATAGAGTACTGAAAAGAAGATAGATATCTGAATTACTAATATAAACATACAACTTGATTGTTAGTTGCTTGAATGGTCACCAGGCACAGAGTTGCCCACAATTTGGCAGTTAGGTTACGCTATCATCTGTAAATGGACAACTCTAATCCTGTGTAATTTAGTGGCTGCTCCAGTCATTCATTTAATTTAAAATAGTTTGGTATGAAGGAAATGTAAATATCAGAAATTATTGTAAAATGATGTAAAATACCCCCTGATTTGTATTGGTTACAAAGGTATGCGTGTGGCCTGCTAAGTAGCTCCAGTCATGTCCAACTCTTTGCAACCCTATGGACTGTAGCCCACCAGGCTTGTCTGTTCAGGGGATTCTCCAGGCAAGAATACTGGAGTGGGTTTACCATGCTCTCCCCCAGGGGATCTTCCTGACCCAGGGATCTAACCTCCTTTTCTTATGTCTCCTGCATTGGCAGGCAGGTTCTTTACTACTACTGCCTCCTGGAAAGCCCTACAAAGGTAAAGTGAAAGTGAAAGGACTTGGTCATGTCCTACTCTTTGTGACCCCATGGAGTGTAGCCCATCAGGCTCCTCTGTCCATGAAATTCTCCAGGCAAGAATATTGGAGTGGGTTGCCATGCCCTCCTCCAGGAGGTGTTCCCAACCGAGGGATAGAACCCAGGTCTCCCACATCACAAGCAGATTCTTTACCATTTGAGCTACCCAGGAAGCTCCTACTAGATACTATTAATACTACTCTGTGCTGTTTCCCACCTTCATAATTGAAGGAAATGCTAAATTTCAGTAGAGGTTTATGAAAATAAAAATGTCAGCCTTTTCCATATCGGAATACTTACCTTCCCTGAATTCTGTGCAAAAACTTCAGTTTAAGAACTCCTGATTTATGGAGTTTGACAAGTCAACTCAAAGATAACCTGGGAAAATATAATTCAGGAGAAGTATAGTCAGTCTTTGCCCTTGAAGAGTTAACAGTTAAATAGAGATGTAGCACATGCTGACATTGCATAGCATTCATAAGTTATTTAAGTCTATTTTAATTTTGTGGGGGCGTGGGGATTTCCAAAGGGTATGCAATGTCTAAGCTTAGATAGGGGAAGTGGTCTGTTGCCACTGTCTTGTAAATAGTAGAGCTTGTTAATACCTTGGCATTAATATAGTCATTTTTTATGTCTGCAAGTGATGTAGGTACTCATAAGAGTTACACTGATGCTTAGTGGGTTCTTCAACTGGAATTCAAAATATAAGGCATATTCTTGGCAAAGCAATTTTGATAACTCTGAAATAATTGATATTTTTTTTTCAAAGAAACAGTGCTTAGGAGTGTCATTTATCTTTGTGGACACCAACAGATTTACTTACAATATGTTTGATTATAACTAGAACAGATCTAATTCACATGTGTACACTCCTTCCAAGTAGGTTGCTTTTTGGTTAATGTATTTAGCTGGACCTAGGAAAGCCTTTGGCTGTGTGTAATGCTGTCTCAGCCTTTAGTACACAGTGAGTGTGGCATTTTGAGCTATCTGACTCAGATTTCTATTGGCAGAACTGTATTCATTTTCGCACAATACCATTAACACAACAACTGTCTTCCTTTATTCCCCCGCCAAAAGAACTATTATCCTAAAAAAAATTTAGCACATTTTCCAGAGATGTCCAGCTTACAACCAGGTTGTAGCTCAGCCAAAGCCTTGGGGAATGTGACTTAAAGATAGAGTGAGACAGAAATCAATGAGAAACAGATGGAGAACAGTGCAATTCTATAATAAAATAATTTATTATTGGTACTGACTTCAGAATCATCAGCAGACATTCATCAGGCACCTACTATGTGCCTGCCACTGTGCTGCTACATATGTGCCTATCACTGTGCCTACTGTGCCTGTCATATGTGCCTACTGTGTGCCTGCCACTGCCATTACGTGTTTGGTCACTAAACTTCCAAGGCTGGATAGGCACAGCAATGACAGCCTGTGGCCACTGAGGGACAGTTCAGAAAAAGGGGCCTTTAAGCTGGATGAGAGCCTTGTCTGAGACATGTTAAACCAGAAAGAATAAATTAAAGTGTTTGATTCTGCAAATAAGCATGTGAGTACAACAAATGGAAGATCAGAAATACAAACCCAGTTGATGTAGACAGAATCTGGGAAGACAGAGCTGCAGACACCAGATTCCAGTTTTTTTATTCATTACTTTTCAATTTATGTTTTCTGGCCAGTTAGGACTGAGCTAAAAATGAATTACTGTTTCTGGTGCCTATGGACCTGTAACCTTACTGGTGTTGATTTGCATGTGGTGTTCTGCTTAGATGCTTTAGTTTTTGTGTGGTTAGAAAGAGATTTGTTTTGGTATAGGAACATCAACCAGGAAGACCAACAGAGAGAATGAAAATGCTTTTATTACAGACACTGTCTCATTCTTGAGATGATTTGGAGAACTTGATATGGAGATGAATTAGCATCAAAAACATGAGATGTGTTCATAAATGACTTCTCTTGACCATGGGAACAAGCATTAGTTTCAGGACAAGTGCTTGAGGAGAGATCCATCAGCTCCTCTACCTCCCTGCATTGCACATCAACCTGTAGGGAAGCTTTGAGGCCATAGTGTCATGTCCAGAGAAGAAGCAGGAATAGTGTTTCTTTTGGGTATGTAGGAAAGTGCTACAGAAGATCTAGACATGACTCTGAAAATAGCCAGCCATCACTATTGTCAAGGTGACTGAAGCAGAAAAGCACTAATAATAATATTCCTATTCACCTTAATATATGTTTGGGTCATAAGGATATAGAGGCTTGTAAATAAACCAAAATAGCTATTTATGTAATTTGTTGTGATTCAAACAATACTGCTTTGAAATTCCTCAAACATAACAAAGATATAAAAAGGAGGCTCATGTTCTCTGTCTGGCACTATTATAGACTACCCATCAGGTTTGGCATCCTAACGTGGAACAGAAGAAGGGGTATGATAGAGGTCTTGATGACACAGACCACAAGAAATACTGTCTTTGGTGGAGGAGACAGAAAGGCTAAGACATCCTGAGGCCAGTTCTGATAAGTGATAGCTCCTAAAGCAGCATCACAGCTACTGTTGAAGTAGAACTTAGATAAGACATCTTTTCTGGACTCAGAGATATACCTGAGTGGTAAGGGGCTGTGACACTTGAAGGGATTGGACAGCCTGTTGCTGTGCTGGTGAAGCCAACAAACTTAAAATTTATATCAACTTAGAATATGCTCTGTAGGAACTGATGACAGCCGGATTACATATATGGTATATCTCCATGGAAGCTGAAATAACTACTAATCAAAAGTCAAATAAAAATTCTATAAACCATCAAAATTGTATAGTTCAAGATTGTAGCTTGTTGATCACACAATTTGATTCAAAGTTAAAAGTTAAAGTGCCTAGAAACTAATAGACTGATTTTCTCTTAGGCACATTTCCATGAAACTTAATTATGGATTATCTAAATTGACAATTTATGTCATATGAATTTTCTTTGGCAAATAGTTGATGTATTGAAGTTTGGAATGAAATATTATGAAAATAAAATGCTCTAATTGGAATGCATGCCTGAGTAGAGGGCCAACTCACATATGGTACAAGATAAGACAAGGCTGTGTCTATAAGCAGGGCCAATATTTCTTCAAAATGTAACTATAAAGCTACTCAAATCCTGGACTATGTGTCAATCAAAACCTCGAAGTTTGGGGCTGTGTAGTATTACATGAACATTTTAGCATTTCAAACATCCAGTCCAATCATTAAAAGTTCTTAATATCATACCCATGGGTTGCAAAATGTCAAGTAGTGAAACAGTCTAAGAAGAACAGGTTTCAAAACATATCTTCAAGTATCTGAGTGATTTTACCTACTCTACAGGATTCATAAATATATACCAATTAAATGTTAGAGGATAGCTGCCAAAATGTTCATTTGAGTCTTAAAATTATTCTTTCTGAGAGTAATTGAAAGCAGGCTTAATTGAAACTACTTTTATATTTGATGGTAGAAGTATACCATCAGCATGGTTCCCCCCCACCCTGTTTTAAAGGGGGAAAATAAAGAGATGACAGAAAATGATATTTTCCACCCAGTCCAGAGTGTCCAATCCAAGCACAATAGGGCTGGGCATGTTATGATACATTGATGTAATCCTGATACAATCCCATTTTAGGATTTCCTATTAGCTCCCACTGAAATAAGTTTAATCAAATATTTCTAATTAAACTGATACATCTGTTGGGAGAGAAATGGTCTGAAGGACAGAACACTGTTTTTAGTCTTTCTCAATAGGGATTCTTTCAACTCACCAAAGGATCCTGTTTTGCATGATTGAAAAATGTAGAATAAGTACAATTTTAAAAAAATAAAGCAAGGCATATAAAGACAGGTTTCAAAACTTCCAGGATAGTGTATGTAGAGGCAGATCTTACATGATTTATCAGTGTTGGGGAAAGTCTTTTAGAGGATATGACTGCCCATTGACCCAAAATCTGAACCTGGATAATCAGAGGCTGCTCAATCCTGTTCTGTCCTTGGAATGTGCCCTCTGTTTGTGTTACCCATGTTAGAAGCTGCCCAAGGACACAGCCTTGAGATAGTGATGTAGTGTTGAGGCCATCTGGACTGTGCAAGTGACTGAGCCCAGTTAAGACCTCTACATAAACTTTAGGATTCTGGTAGGTGGGTGAGAGGGGGCTTCCCTGATAGCTCAGTTGGTAAAGAATCCACCTGCAATGCAGGGGACTCTGGTTCAATTCCTGGGTCAGGAAGATCCATTGGAGAAAGGATAGACTATGCACTCCAGTATTCTTGGGCTTCCCTTGTGGCTCAGCTGGTAAAGAATCTGCCTGCAATGAGAGAGACCTGGGTTCAATTCCTGGATTGGGAAGGTCCCTTGGAGAAGGGAAGCTACCCACTCCAGTATTCTTCTGGCCTGGAGAATTCCATGGACTGTATAGTCCATGGGGTCGCAAAGAGTTGGACACGTGGGTGAGGTGGGTGAGGAGATCTACTCATCTTATTGCAGCCCAAGATGCCTTAAGTAAATTGCCTTGCTTTATAAAATTCAGTTTAGTTCAGTCACTCAGTCATGTCCGACTCTTTGTGACCCCATGAATCGCAGCACGCCAGGCCTCCCTGTCCATCACCATCTCCCGGAGTTCACTCAAACTCACGTCCAGCGAGTCGGTGATGCCATCCAGCCATCTCATCCTCTGTTGTCCCCTTCTCCTCCTGCCCGCAATCCCTCCCAGCATCAGAGTCTTTTCCAATGAGTCAACTCTTCCCATGAGGTGGCCAAAGTACTGGAGTTTCAGCTTTAGCATCATTCCTTCCAAAGAAATCCCAGGGCTGATCTCCTTCAGAATGGACTGGTTGGATCTCCTTGCAGTCCAAGGGACTCTCAAGAGTCTTCTCCAACACCACAGTTCAAAAGTATCAATTTTTCGGTGCTCAGCCTTCTTCACAGTCCAACTCTCACATCCATACATGACCACAGGAAAAACCATAGCCTTGACTAGACGAACCTTTGTTGACAAAGTAATGCCTCTGCTTTTGAATATGCTATCTAGGTTGGTCATAACTTTCCTTCCAAGAAGTAAGCGTCTTTTAATCTCATGACTTGAGTCACCATCTGCAGTGATTTTGGAGCCCCCAAAAATAAACTCTGACACTGTTTCCACTGTTTCCCCATCTATTTGCCATGAAGTGATGGGACCAGATGCCATGATCTTAGTTTTCTGAATGATGAGCTTTAAGCCAACTTTTTCACTCTCCTCTTCAACTTTCATCAAGAGGCTTTGTAGTTCCTCTTCACTTTCTGCCATAAGGGTGATGTCATCTGCATATCTGAGGTTATTGATATTTCTCCCGGCAATCTTGATTCCAGCTTGTGCTTCTTCCAGTCCAGCGTTTCTCATGATGTACTCTGCATATAAGTTAAATAAGCAGGGTGACAATATACAGACTTGACGTACTCCTTTTCCTATTTGGAACCAGTCTGTTGTTCCATGTCCAGTTCTAACTGTTGCTTCCTGACCTGCATACAGATTTCTCAAGAGGCAGGTCAGGTGGTCTGGTATTCCCATCTCTTTCAGAATTTTCCACAGTTTATTGTGATCCACACAGTCAAAGGCTTTGGCATAGTCAATAAAATTGCCACCTACCAATCTGGAGTAGTGTGCTTCTTTTTCTGGTATTCCCTTGCCCTGTGTGTATAGGAGTCAGTTTTCAACCCATCAAACAAAAGCTGGAGGTACATGTTCCTTTAATAGGTGACAACTGGCTATTTGGGTGAGTTTGATAAACATCACAGTGGCCATCCTTTCTTTATGTCAAGCCTAATTTTTAATTCTTAGTTTGAGAAATAAATAGACTTTTTAAGACATGAATAAGTAGTCACTAATATTAAAACTTAGAAAAGCTAATTTTTCAGAACCATTTCTCTTTTGGATACTACCCAGACGTGTTCCAGGTAAGGAATCTTAGTAATTGGAGGGACAATTACTAGATTCTTTTAGATTTACTAGATTCTTTTAGAAGAATCAAAGCAGTGGAATTTTAATGTGACTTGGCACCAGTTAAAATGAAACAGCTATTTCCAAAGCTTGAACTGAAGCTAGCAAACTGGCATCATCTCATCTATGCAATGACATATTCCAGCCAGTTCCTAAAACACATAGCCTGAACAGTTTTTAGACCAAGTCCCCTTATTTGCACAAAAAATAATAACTATCTCCTCCACTTTCCCCATCCTTTGAAAATGTATTGAGAAGCTTAATAATACCACTTGGATCCTTAGCAAAGCCATCTAAGGGTGCTAGGTGGACAGACTACCAGCAGACATTTCTGTACATATTCCTTCTTTGAGATGTAGCATAACGTAAGGTTGGTTCAGTATCCCACTGTTATATATGTTATATTTTATTTGTTTTAGAATATATAAAGCTGTCAATTTGAGTACTAAATGTTCAGAAAGAATGACATCTTGTAAGAGAAAAAGAAAAAAAAAATTGCCCTGATTAGGATTAATCAATTTCCCAATGGGTAAACTTTTTTTTTTAAGTAACTAACCTTGGGAAATAAATAAGTGAAATTGAAGTTTTTATAGCTCAAAATATTAAAATAGTAAATATTTTATATAATTAGTTAATATATCTTTTTCTTGCATGGAGAAATTCAACATTTAAAAGAAGTTATTTTCTTCAAAATAATACAAAATTTAAGAAAAAGATAGATTAAAACTCAGCATTCAGAAAACTAAGATTATTGCATCCAGTCCCATAACTTTCATGGCATATAAATGGGGAAACAATGGAAACAGTGAAAGACTATTTTCTTGGGCTCCAAAATCACTGTGAACAGTAACTGCAGTCATGAAATTAAAAGACTCTTGCTCCTTGGAAGAAAAGCTATGACAAACCTAGACAGCGTATTAAAAAACAGAGACATTACTTTGCCGACAAAGGTTCAGCTGGTAAAAGCTATGGTTTTTCCAGTAATTATGTATGGATGTGAGAGTCAGACCATAAAGAAGGTTGCGCTTTACAGTCATCCCTCTTGATGCTGACGTAAAGCTTTCAAACTGTAGTGTTGGAGAAGATTCCTGAGAGTCCCTTGATCAGCAAGGAGATCAAACCAGTCAATCCTAAAGGAAATCAATCCTGAATATTCACTGGAAGGATGGAAGCTGAAGCTTCGATACTTAGGCCACCTGATGTGAAGAGCCAATTCATTGGAAAAGACCCCGATGCTGGAAAAGATAGAAACGAGAGGAGAAGTGGATGACAGAGGGCAAGATGGTTGGATGGCATCACTCACTCAGTGGACATGAATTTGAGCAAGCTCCTGAAGACAGTGAAGAACAGGGAAGCCTAGAGTCTTCAGTCCATGGGGTTGCAAAGAGTCGGACATGACTGAGCGACTGAATAACAAAAAAATACAAAAGTTAATGCTTTCTTTGAACAAACAAAAAATTTTGGACTAACGGTCCATGGGACATGACTGAGTGACGAAGCACAGCACAGCATAATAGTCCCTGCGTTTTCCTTTTCTCTCATATATTCCATGACTGAAGTTGAAGATGCAAATAACTTGGAAATGTTAGTGAGTTCAGTTCAGTTCAGTCACTCAGTCATGTCTGACTCTTTGTGACCCTATAGACTGCAGCACGCCAGGCTTTCCTGTCCATCACCAACTCCTGGAGTCCACTCAAACTCATGTCCATTGAGTAGGTGATGCCATCCAACCATTTCATCCTGTCGTCCCCTTCTCCTCCTGCCTTCAATTTTCCCAGGATCAGGGTCTTTTCCAGTGAGTCAGTTCTTCGCATCAGGTGGCCAAAGTATTGATAGCTTACAGTGAATGGTGTCAGATTCTTGATCCAAAGAAGATTTAGCTTCGGGACCAGGGACCAGGCTTGATCACTCAAGAGCTTTTGTGTAACAGAGTTTTATAAAGTATGAAAAGGGACAGAGAAAACTTATGACATAGATTTCAGAAGGGGGACAGAGAGTGCCCCCCTCACTAGTGTTAGCAAGGGAATTATATACTTTTTGATTAGTTATTACAGAAAATCAAAAGAATGTCTGGAGGTTGTAAAGATCTTACTAGACCCACTCCCATAATTTACATTTGAAGATAACATGATTATCCAGAAGGTTTTCAGGAAGGAGAAACTGGCCTCAAGCAGGCTACATGGTTGTTCAGTTCAGTTCAGTTCAGTCCCTCAGTTGTGTCCGACTTTTTGCCACCCCATGAATTGCAGCATGCCAGGCCTCCCTGTCCATTACTAACTCCCGGAGTTCACACAAACTCACGTCCATCGAGTCGGTGATGCCATACAGCCATCTCATCCTCTGTCGTCCCCTTCTCCTCCTGCCCCCAATCCCTCCCAGCATCAGAGTCTTTTCCAATGAGTCAACTCTTCGTATGAGGTGGCCAAAGTATTGGAGTTTCAGCTGTAGCCTCAGTCCTTCCAAAGAACACTCAGGACTGATGCTACAGCTGAAACTCCAATACGTTGGCCAGCTGGTCTGGTATTCCCATCTCTTTCAGAATTTTCCACAGTTTATTGTGATCCACACAGTCAAAGGCTTTGGCATAGTCAATAAAGCAAAAATAGATGTTTTTTTGGAACTCTCTTGCTTTTTCTATGATCCAGCGGATGTTGGCAATTTGATCTGGTTCCTCTGCCTTTTCTAAAACCAGCTTGAACATCTGGAAGTTCACAGTTCACGTACTGCTGAAGCCTGGCTTGGAGAATTTTGAGCAATACTTTACTAGCATGTGAGATGAGTGCAATTGTGCAGTAGTTTGAGCATTCTTTGGCATTGCCTTTCTTTGGATTGGAATGAAAACTGACCTTTTCCAGTCCTATGGCCACTGCTGAGTTTTCCAAATTTGCTGGCATATTGAGTGCAGCACTTTCACAGCATCATCTTTCAGGATTTGAAAGAGCTCAACTGGAATTCCATCACCTCCACTAGCTTTGTTCAGTGATGCTTTCTAAGGCCCACTTGACGTCACATTCCAGGATGTCTGGCTCTAGGTGAGTGATCACACCATCGTGATTATCTGGGTCATGAAGATTTATTTTGTACAGTTCTTCTGTGTATTCTTGCCACCTCTTCTTAATGTCTTCTGCTTATGTTAGGTCCATACCATTTCTGTCCTTTTTCGAGCCCATCTTTGCATGAAATGTTCCCTTGGTATCTCTAATTTTCTTGAAGAGATCTCTAGTCTTTCCCATTCTGTTGTTTCCCCCTATTTATTTGCATTGGTTGCTGAGGAAGACTTATTTCTCCTTGCTATTCTTTGAAACTCTGCATTCAGAAGCTTATATCTTTCCTTTTCTCCTTTCCTTTGCTTCTCTTCTTTTCACAGCTATTTGTAAGGCCTCCCGAGACAGCCATTTTGCTTTTTTGCATTTCTTTTCCATGGGGATCGTCTTGATCCCTGTCTCCTGTACAATATCATGAACCTCTGTCCATAGTTCATCAGGCACTCTATCAGATCTAGTCCCTTAAATCTATTTCTCACTTCCACTGTATAATCATAAGGGATTTGATTTAGGTCATACCTGTATGGTCTAGTGGTTTTCCCTACTTTCTTCAATTTAAGTCTGAATTTGGCAATAAGGAGTTCACGATCTGAGCCACAGTCAGCTCCTGGTCTTGTTTTTGCTGACTGTATAGAGCTTCTCCATCTTTGGCTGCAAAGAATATAATCAAACTGATTTCAGTGTTGACCATCTGGTGATGTCCATGTGTAGAGTCTTCTCTTGTGTTGTTGGAAGAGGGTGTTTGCTATGACCAGTGCATTTTCTTGGTGAAACTTTATTAGCCTTTGCCCTGCTTCATTCCGTATTCCAAGGCCAAATTTGCCTGTTACTCCAGGTGTTTCTTGACTTCCTACTTTTGCATTCCAGTACCCTATAATGAAAAGGACATTACACCCATCTTTTTTGGGTGTTAGTTCTAAAAGGTCTCGTAGGTCTTCATAGAACCATTCAACTTCAGCTTCTTCAGCATTACTGGTTGGGGCATAGACTTGGATTATTGTGATATTGAATGGTTTGCCTTGGAAACAAACAGAGATCATTCTGTTGTTTTTGAGATTGCATCCAAGTACTGCAATTCAGACTCTTTTGTTGACCATGATGGCTACTCCATTTCTTCTAAGGGATTGCTGCCCACAGTAGTAGATATAATGGTCATCTGAGTTAAATTCACCCATTCCAGTGCATTTTAGTTTGCTGATTCCTAGAATGTCGATGTTCACTCTTGCCATCTGCTGTTTGACCACTTCCAATTTGCCTTGATTCATGGACCTAACATTCCAGGTTCCTATGTAATATTGCTCTTTACAGCATCAGACCTTGCTTCTATCACCAGCCACATCCACAACTGGGTATTGTTTTTGCTTGATTTTGATTATATATACATTGTTGTTATATAATCCTTCAGTTCAGTTCAGTTCAGTCGCTCAGTCGTGTCCGACTCTTTGTGACCACATGAATCACAGCATGCCAGGCCTCCCTGTCCATCACCAACTCCCGGAGTTCACCCAGACTCACTTCCATCGAGTCAGTGATGCCATCCAGCCATCTCATCCTCTGTCGTTCCCTTCTCCTCCTGCCCCCAATCCCTCCCAGCATCAGAGTCTTTTCCAGTGGGTCAACTCTTCACATAAGGTGGCCAAAGTACTGGAGTTTCAGCATCAAACCCTAATCCTTAGTCCAGAGTTTAAACTGAATTGTTGGTTGTGTAAGTTCCGGGCTTAAAGAAAGAAAGCATTTTATATGGCTAAGACTAAGGAATATTTAGGGGGAGAAAAAAGTTTGTCCTTTCCTCTTCCTTGAGAACCCCAAACCTCTGTCTCCACTCCGAGAGCCCCAGACCCCTTTCTCCTCCTCAGGAACCCTGGACTTTTTATCAACCTCCTTTCCTACTTATTTATGTGTTATGGAGAAATTATATTTTACAGTAAAAAATAATAACCTGGCATACATTTAAGGCAAATAAATTAAAAATAAGAACCTTAATTCTCCCTATTTAAAAGAAGGGAAGAGACCTATCCCAATTTTTTCTTATAGCATTTATTTTAGAAAACTGGTAATTGCAAGCATTTTCTCCTTCCTTTAAAATGTTTATGAATACTTTTTAAAACTAAATGGACCTTTTGTCAGCTTTATTTCTAGCAATGTTTTTCACAAGGACAAGAGAATCATATCTGTGAAATATAAACATCAAGAGAGGTTGTATTCCTATATCCAGCTTCGTAGGAGGGTAGGAACCTAACTTCAATGCATGTCTTGCTTCAATTTGCCAAACTACCTCCTATCATAAGGACAAAAAAGGTTTGCTTTCCTCTAGCTAAATATACCAATTAACAGATACAAGTCAGGATGAATTCAGTGTGACAAATGATCCTTACTTGAGGACTTGTTATTGTTTATCTTGGAAACATGTGTGATTATAGTGTCCTTTTGGTTATATACAAGGATGAAGTTCCTTTCTGCCTTTGCAATCTCTTAGCAGATTGTCTATGATGAAAGCATATTCTAGTTGAATGCTCATCCAATAATAAAAGTGTCTTTTTTCTTTACTACTTCTGTGAGGAGGATTTCTTGGTTTGAGGGAGAGTTTATTGTTAATTATATTCTCCAATGGCTTTGACAACAGGCACAGGAAATGTTTGGCCAGCCCTGAAGTGAGTGGACAATTGAAGTCCCATGGCCACACAAACAGTGAGGAAAGACCCTGAATTATAAGAAGTCTTCCTTTCTTTGACATAGGAGACAGATTCAAAAAAATATTGCTATGATTTAAGTTGAAGAGAGTCCTAACTATGTTTTCCTCTAGGAGTTTTATGGTTTCCAGTCTTATATTTATGTCTTTAATCCATTTTGAGTTTATTTTTGTATGAGAAAAATAGTATGAGAAAATGTTCTAATTCCACTCTTTTACATATAGTAAAAGAATAGCCAGTTTATTCAGCACTACTTCTTGAAGAGAACTATCTAAGATTAAGGGAATAAAAGCAAAAAATAAACAAATTGGACTTAATTAAACCTAAAAGCTTTTGCACAGCAATAGAAACCGTCAACAAAACAGAAAGACAGCCTATTGAGTGATAGAAACTTTTTGTAAATGATACAATCAATAGAGGCTTATTATCCAATATATAAACAGTTCATAGAATTCAATATAAAAAAAGGAATTCGACAATAATCCAATCAAAAATGGGCACAAGATTCAAATAAAAATGTTTTCAAAGAAGACATATAGATGGCCAATAGGCACATGAAAAGATGCTCAACATCACTAATTATTAGAAAAATGCAAATCAAAACTATAATGAGGTCTCACAGTATTTGTCTTTTATTTGACTAAAAATAATACCCTAGGTGTTCATCCATGTTATTGTAAATGGCAAAATTTCATTCCTTTTTAGGCTGAGTAGTACACACACACACACACAACACACACACACACACACACACACACACACACACACACACACATACACACCACGTTTCTTTATCCACTCATCTGTTGGTGGACAGTTAAGTTGCTTCCATATCTTGGCTGCTTTAAATAATGCTGCTGTGAACATTGGGATGCACGTATCTTTTCAAGTTAGTTTTCATTTTTTTCAGATGTACACCAGGAATGGAACTGCTGAATCAAATGGTGGTTCTATTTTCAGTTTTTTGAGAAACATCCATACTGTTTTCCATGGTGGCTTCACCAATTGACATCCCTACCAACAGTGTATAAGAATTTTCTTTTCTCTACATCCTCTCCAAAAATTATTATTTCCTATCTTTTTGATGATAGCCATTCTGACTGGTATGCGGTGACATCTCATTTTGATTTGCATTTCTCTGGCAATTATCAGTATTGAGAATCTTTTCATATGCTATTTGGATCTTCTGCTCATTTTTGGATTTTTTTTTTTTTGATGCTTAGCTGTATGCACTCATTTTATATTTTGTATCAATTGCGCCATTTGTAAATATTTTCTCCCATTCTGTGTGTTATCGTTCATTTTGCTCATGGCTGTCTTTGCTGTGCAAAAATGTTTGAGTTCCATTTGTTAATTTTTATCTTTATTTTTATTGCTCCAGGAGACAGATCCAAAAGTATATTGCTGTTATTTATGTCAGTGTTCTGCCTATGTTTTCTTCTAGGGGTTTTATAGTGTCAAGTCTTATACTTAGGTCTTTAATCCATTTTGAGTTTACTTTTGTATATGGTATTAGAAAATTCTAATTCATTCTTTTACATATATCTGTCCAATTTTCCCAGCACCACTTATTGAAGAGACTGTATTTTCTCCATTGTATGTTCTTGCCTCCTTTGTGGTAGGTTAATTGACCATAGATGCATGGGTTTATTTCTGGGCTTTCTATCCTGTTCCATCAATCCGTGTTTGTCTTTGTGCAAGTACCATACTATTTTGGTAACTATAGCTTTATAGTATAATCTGAAGTCAGGAAGCCTGATTCCTCCAGCTCCATTTTTCTTTCACAGAATTGCTTTGGCTACTGAGGCTCTTTTGTGTTTCCATATAAATTTTAAAATTCTTTATTGTATTTCTGTGAGAAATGCCATTGGTAATTTGATAGGGATGGAATTGAACCTGTAGATTGTCTTGGGTAGTATAGTTATTTTAACAATATCCAGTTCTTTTGATTTGGATAAAGTAACGCATTGGCAGAGATTCTTAGAAGGGACTCATCCCAAGCAAATGGATATTTATGGAATGAACATCATTCTAAGAGGAAAGTAAAAATGATTTGCATAGACAGAAGGGAAGGCTGGAAAAAGTAGAAGAAGAAATGAGAATTAAAGTTACTTTCTCTTTCACAGAAACCTCCTCCTCTTTTCTCTGCTCTTTCTGCTCCTTCTACCTCAGAGGGGGATGTGATGATATTATAAAGGGGTGCTTCCTGTCAGTAGCTGATTTCCTTATAAAGAAGAATGAGAATATATTTATTTTTGAAGCTGCTAATGAATGACCTCCTCCATTTGAGAATATAGGATTATGTACCTTGAGGCATAGTTCTGGGTCCACACCATGTTGTAAACCAGATTCTACCTTCAGGATTCCTTTAGCTTTCACACACCACTTAGCTAGAAGGGCAGACATAATAAAGAGACAAAATCATGGAATGATTATGAATTTGGATGTAAGAGAGTGTTCCTTTATGAAAGCAACTGGATGGAGAGTAAATGCCCTAGTCATTTGGAAAAAGGAAAACCAACAAAGTGTTAAGCTGATGAATGCCAACACAAGAAAAAAGAGCAAAATGCCATGTAGTTTGTTTTTCCTGTCTCAAAGAGAAAAAAATTATCCCCTTCTATTTGGATCGTCAGCAGAGCTACTGCCATTTAGAAGCTACACAGAGATCCTAGGTAATTTACGGGCCTTTCTCATCAGTTGATATAACTTACTTAAAGGCTCCCTTTCCCTATGCCCTCATAGTTTGTGGAAATACTCAGAAGCATATTTTCAGTTTACAGTCAGACACATGGAAGATGTGCACTAACTACTGCTTGGATCTCTTCAACCAACAGATTTTTACCTTTGATAGACCAAATTTTGTGGTCCAGACAATCACCATATCAAGGGAAATAGTGGCCAAGGGAAGTTAACTATCTGCCACTCCCTTTGTCCCCCATCCCCCTCACACCTGTGGAAGAGCTATGAGTGTTAGATATTTTTTGAGAGTGGTAGCTAACAGTCATACGTGATATCTTTATGGTAAAGTT
The DNA here is from genome assembly GCF_029378745.1 of Bos indicus. NCBI lineage: Eukaryota > Metazoa > Chordata > Mammalia > Artiodactyla > Bovidae > Bos > Bos indicus. Next base: position 55,197,836 of record NC_091763.1, on the reverse strand, counting down.
AAGCTGGGCGAAATTGCTGTGGTGTGCTCAGAAGATAGGTGAGATCTCCCACTGGTTTCCATCACTGGTTTGTTAAGACTGTCTCAGAATTTATTGGCATAAATGAAAGGGCAAATCACAATTTCCCACTGGCCTAAACTGCCTTTGTCTAGGTTCAATTCTCTACTATCCAAGTCCAGGTTAGGCAAAACGTGGTGGGATGGCAAGGACAGACTAATACTCAAATTTCAGTAGTAATTACTAAGTTTGAGAAGGACAAAGAAGAGATTAGATTGCTCAGTTAGAACTCTATAGGAACTAATCCCTATTCTGGTCAATCTATGAAGAGAAGAAATCAAGAAAAAAAAAGATGACAAATTGCTATTGTAAGAAGCTAGGACATTGGAAGAGAAATCGCAGAAAGAGACTCTGAAAGATGCAGGAATTTTAAGTATAAGAGGGTCCAAAGAGCCTCGAAGGACAACCCTCAGCTAGGAAATATTTGACAAATGGCTCAAAATGAACAGTTTGAGACAGTCTTGGAGGTGGTAACTATGATGAACTATGTGAGTCAATAACTTTTCCTCAGGCTAATTTATTCTTGCCTTTTCTGATAGCTCCTTATTGTGCAATTTCCTTGGAAAATCCTCACTTTCCATCTGGCAACAGATCAGATTGTTGCTATTTCAAGTCATCCTTTATTTGTTCCTTGCTGTGTATTCTGTATTCCCATACAGATAGGCTCTCTGACTGAGAAACACGCCTTCTTTGTGCTGAATCTTGCTATGCAAGTTATCATATTCTGTATTCCAGATGGAGTGTTTGTGGAACTCCCTTGGGAAAAAAAATAAGCTTTGGCTATTTGTAAAACAACACCCTTTTTCAAGAACTCAATTAGAAAGAATAAAACTGGCTACAAAAGAATTAGAAAAAAAATCAACAGATAGTTTTCAAAAGGGTCATTCACTCTGTAATAGTCTCATATTTCCAGTGAGAGAGGAAGGTAAATTTGACAAAAATGGTTGACCATTAGATAGATTATGGGCTCCCCAGGTAGTGTGAGTAGTAAATAACCTGCCGGTCAATGCAGGAGACCTGAGAAAAGTGAGTTGGATCCCTAGGTCAGGAAGATCCCCTGGAGGAGGGCATGACAACCTCTTCAGTATTCTTGCCTGGGGAATTCCATGGACAGAGAAACCTGGCAAGCTGCAGTCCACAGGATTGCAGAGTCAGATACAACTGAAACGACTTAGCACCTAAGCATGCACCATAGATTGGTGGCTATGGTTGTGTTTTGTCTGATTCTCGCAACCCCATGGACAAGGCTTCTCTGTCTATAGGATTTCCCAGGTAAGAATACTGAATTGGGTTGCCATTTCTTTCTCCAGGGCCCTTCCAGACCCAGGGATCAAACCCTCGTTTCCCACATCTCCATCATTGCAGGCAGAATTTTTTACTGCTGAGTCACCAGGAAAGTTCATATAGATTGGTATGAGATTTCAAAAAGATCAATTTGTTGTCCCATTAACCTCTGTAATTCCTAAACCTGCAGCTCTTCTTTTTTTTTTTTTAAATTTTATTTTATTTTTAAACTTTACAATATTGTATTAGTTTTGCCAAATATCGAAATGAATCCGCCACAGGTATACCCACGTTCCCCATCGTGAACCCTCCTCCCACCTCCCTCCCCTACCCTCCCTCTGGGTCGTCCCAGTGCACCAGCCCCAAGCATCCAGTACCGTGCATCGAACCTGGACTGGCAACTCGTTTCATACATGATATTATACATGTTTCAATGCTCTTCTCCCAAATCTTCCCACCCTATCCCTCTCCCACAGAGTCCACAAGACTGATCTATACATTGGTGTCTCTTTTGCTGTCTCGTACACAGGGTTATTGTTAACATCTTTCTAAATTCCATATATATGCGTTAGTATACTGTATTGGTGTTTTTCTTTCTGGCTTACTTCCCTCTGTATAATAGGTTCCAGTTTCATCCATCTCATTAGAACTCTGCTGACTTTGATCCCATTGTCTGCCGTCTTTCTGTGATCAATCTGTAGTCTACTTTTTTTTTTCCTCTCTCTCTCTCAGAGATGGATCATGGATCTATTTTTATTTGATTTTACTTATGAAGGACCCCAACAAAATTCCTCACAATTTTTCAGATTCCTCTACTATTTTCTCAAGTCATTTATAGGAAAACTTTGAGGAATTTATCTTACCAGTAGAATCTGTAACTATTTGAACTAGATGATTTGCTGGTAGCCTCTGAAACTAAAGAACAATGTGAAATTAATACTTTGGTGAAATTTTCTTTGCTTTACAGATGCATAAGACCTCAATAGACAAATTGCACTTCTGATTATCTGTGGTAAAACATTTAGGACATCTTTTCTCAGCTGTAGGCAACAGTGCTATAATCTGGGAATTGGCCCATTCTGCAGACAAAATGTCCTAGTATGAGAAAAAAAATTAGACAATTTTTGGGTTTAGTAAAACATTGTAGCACTGTAGACAGAATATTCTAGCTTTTACAAAATATTATGAAACCTCTTATGAAGCTATTACATGATAATTCTTCTTATCTTCTGGCTTGCTTCCTAATATCTTTTGGTATTATATCAATTTATATATTGATATATAATATCTTTTGCACAACTGAAATTGGCTATTGTCTCTCCCTTTTGAGAATACCAAAATTTAAAAAAAAAATCTAACTTGAAGTAACTGATATTTCAGTTTATATTGCATACTTGATAATGTTTACTGATGAGTCGTATACTTGAGATAAAATGGCCAACTTAAGGCTTTCTATTTGTAGCTATTTATTTTAAAACCCTGGAAGATTATATTTTGTCTGAAATTGTGTGTATAACTAGGCAAATTCATAACAATTACGGGAACTACAAGTCTTGATTCTTGAAGTATCAGTAAATACACAATATATATACTACCAATAAATATATGCATAGTGTCTGACATGCAGTAGAGCAAATTTTTAGAAATAGAGTTTTACTTTCAATAAGAATTTTTTTAAAGCTATGAAAATGGATAGCTGATTTGTTAGGATTTTTACAACTGCCTGCTCAGGTATCAGTACTTCCTTTTGTTCACCAAGCAACAAAAGCTGCTGTTAAAATATGGCAGAGCCTGATGTCAAAGCTCTACTTTTAAAATAATTTTTTAAATGTTCATTTTAAAAGCCATGCTTCACAAATGTATTATAACAGGGACTAGAACAACCTTGGGAACCATGGGAATTACCTAACAATATAATTCCTATACGACAGTCTGATTTGCTTGGTTGATGTCATGGTATGAACAAAATTTTCTTAACACAAGAGGGATATTAGAGACACTAGACTCTTACTATGCCTGCCAAAAAGATGAAATAATTCAAAACATATTTTTACAATGTACTATTTATCAGAAGAATTCTTCCTAATGTGAGTACAGGAAGCCCTAGTCAACTTTACCAGGAACCAGATAGCAGTTGGCTTTTATAGAATTCATACCTAGGAAAAAGTAAGAGACTTTTGTCTGCTTCAGGTGTGTATAATGTCTGGATGGCCTGAAGTCTTTGCTTCTTCAAAAGTTGATTCTCAGGCAATGCTAAAAATGCTCTTATTATATATAATTCCCATTTTGGGAATACAAGAGCACATTAACTAAGACAGAAAAGATCTTTTTAATTCCATTGTTTTTTTTTTTAATTTTATTTTATTTTTAAACTTTACATAATTGTATTAGTTTTGCCAAATATCAAAACGAATCCATCACAGGTATACATGTGCTCCCCATCCTGAACCCGCCTCCCTCCTCCCTCCCCATACCATCCCTCTGGGTCGTCCCAGTGCACCAGCCCCAAGCATCCAGTATCATGCATCGAACCTGGACTGGCATCTCATTTCATGCATGATATTTTACATGTTTCAATGCCATTCTCCCAAATCTTCCCACCCTCTCCCTCTCCCACAGAGTCCATAAGACTGTTCCATACATCAGTGTCTCTTTTGCTGTCTCGTACACAGGGTTATCGTTATCATCTTTCTAAATTCCATATATATGCGTTAGTATACTGTATTGGTGTTTTTCCTTCTGGCTTACTTCACTCTGTATAATAGGCTCCAGTTTCATCCACCTCATGAGAACTGATTCAAATGTATTCTTTTTAATGGCTGAGTAATACTCCATTGTGTATATGTACCACAGCTTTCTTATCCATTCATCTGCTGATGGACATCTAGGTTGCTTCCATGTCCTGGCTATTATAAACAGTGCTGCGATGAACATTGGGGTACAGGAACTATGCATATGTTTGCAGATTCCTATAACCTTCAGTCCTCTGAACAAGAGTGAATGAGTCAAAATCTACAAAAACTCCTTGGCTTAAATTCAGCAATCTGCTGGGTTAAGATGGCCTAGAACTTTACCACTAGCCTAGTTAAAAATTAGAATGACCCTCAGAAGCAAGCATGGTATCTCTCCTATTAAATTTTTGTTTGGCAGGCCTATGACTTGAAGTCTGAGACTATGTCCTATGCCTCACATAAATGACTCCTTCTGTAATCATATTCAGCACTAAGAAGGGCTTCTCTAATCCCTTGAAACCCTTATATTTAAAGTCACTTGGAAGTAATATCAGAGGAGGTTAGCTCCCACAATCAACTGAGAAATAAGTGTTCCTCATGCAGATGTTCCAGTGGAGAGATGGTCATCATGTTTACAAGGACTTTTCCAAGTATGTATCTCTCATTATGCCTTCCTTTCAGATTTTATAGTTCACGTAGAGTTTCCTCCTCTTTAGATATAATTAACCAAACATGAGTCATTTCCATTATAATTAATGTACTGTTGACATTTTACTCCTATTTTATTACTAGGAGATATACAACTATAGAGTTAATCAAAGGTCCTTTTCACACAGCAGAGTGAAAAATTTTAGTCTTTTTGCCCTCTGCCTATGGCAACTCAGACTTAAAGTCATCTTGCCTCAAACTAAAGATTTGGAGTAAAAGAGCATAGTTGTTTAATACAACCACAATCTAAACCACCAAATGAAAGTTGGACTATAAAGAAAGCTGAGCACTGAAGAATTGATGCTTTTGACTTGGGGTGTTGAAGAAGACTCTTGAGAGTACCTTGGACTGCAAGGAGATCCAAGCAGTCCATCCTAAAGGAAAACAGTCCTGAATATTCATTGGAAGGACTGATGCTGAAGCTGAAAGTCCAATACCTTGGCCGCCTGATACGAAGAACTGACTTACTGGAAAACACCCTGATGTTGGGAAAATTGAAGGCAGGAGGAGAAGGGGATGACAGAGCATGAGATGGTTGGATGGCTTCACTGACTCAATGGACATGAGTTTGAGTGAACTCCCGGAGTTGGTCATGGAGAGGGAGGCCTGGTGTGCTGCAGTCCATGGGATCGCAAGGAGTTGGACATGACTGAGAGACTGAACTGAAGTGAAAATAGAGCTTGTTTTGTGAAAAGTGACTATACTGGCTGTCATATGATTTTCAGTGGGTATGTATCTGTCTTCATGGTGCTCAAGTCTTTACTTTTCATACTTCCATACTTGCTTCACCTTTCATGCTCTTCTCCATCTTCTCTTCTTCCAGATTTTCTTTCCTTTTGTAAGCAGAGATACATAGTCTTCTCCTTATTTTGACATCACTTTCCGGACTTAATTAGACTGTGAGTTGAGGGTGGGAAGTCACCTTTCAAAAAATTTAAAATACTGTACTAAATAAAACAATTTTCTCTCAAGAAGAATGTTGTGGCTCAGAAGGTGCAATAATGGAAGAACTTTAATTTGTAAGTCCACCCCTTGTCTCCCCAGCCTCTCTCTCTCTTTCTCTCTCTATGTCTCTGTCTTTCTCCTATCAGTTTCTACAGTTTCTGGATTATTATTAGCCTTACTTCATTATAACTCAGATTCCAGTTTATTTTTCTTTCTAGTTTCAAAACCAATTTTTCTTTGAACACTGACTTCGGGTTGAGCTGTTTCTTAGAGAGACCGAAGTTGACTTCTACCGTACGACTTTGAGAAGACTGTAGTATAATTGTTTTAAAAGTTGCATTCCCTGTATTAGCAGTCATAGTCTATGACATATGTATGGAGTGTCCTTCCTAGAGATTGTCTGGCTTATGAAGTACATGATGAGCTCTGGAAGAGTTATCTCAATACTCATATCAGCTTGCTTCTACCAAAAGAATATGTAAAATATGTAAGATAAAACTTGAATTTTGCATATTATAATCAATATAATCACAATTATCATGTACATTATATATATATTATCATGTATATTATAAGGGACATTTTAGCATTCATCCAAGAATATCTTAAAATCAGAAGTTTCAGAATTTTCCTTTCCTGAATTTAGTGACCCACAGCCACTTTTTTGGTAGTGTTTGTAAATTTTCACTATAATTTTATAAAGTAAAAGATATTTTAATATAAAAACAAGAAACATACAAAATTAAAAGATAAATAAATTTAACTTATCACACTGTTGTAATTTTTCTCATCTCCTCTATGGCTCCAGAAGTTTGTCATGGAGAGGTCATTGAAGACAGCATTTGAAATTACAAACTCTGAGACTTTCAGGTGCTCATTGTTCCATCCGTTTGATGTTATCATCCTGAAACTATTAATATAGTAACAAAATTGGAGAGAAGGCAAGATCTGGTTTGTATGATTAGGATTAGAAGGCTACTATGAAAAGTCGTGATGATAGCATTCCTATCTCTTTCAGTTCAGTTCAGTTCAGTCATTTAGTCGTGTCCAACTATTTGTGACCCCGTGAACTGCAGCACGCCAGGCCTCCCTGTCTATCACCAATTCCCGGAGTCCACCCAAACCATGTCCATTGAGTCTGTGATGCCATCCAGCCATCTGATCTTCTGTCATCCCCTTTTCCTCCTGCCCTCAATCTTTCCCAGCATCAGGGTCTTTTCAAATGAGTCAGCTCTTCACACGAGGTGGCCAAAGTATTGGAGTTTCAGCTTCAACATCAGTCCTATCAATAGACAGCCAGGACTGATCTCCTTTAAAATGGACTGCTTGGATCTCCTTGCAGTCCAAGGGACTCTCAAGAGTCTTCTCCAACACCACAGTTCAAAAGCATCAATTCTTCGGCGCTCAGCTTTCTTCACAGTCCAACTCTCACATCCATACATGACCACTGGAAAAACCATAGCCCTGACTAGACAGGCCTTTGATGACAAAGTAATGTCTCTGCTTTTTAATATGCTGTCTAGGTTGGTCATAACTTTCCTTCCAAGGAGTAAGCGTCTTAATTTCATGGCTGCAGTCACCATCTGCAGTGATTTTGGAGCCCAGAAAAATAAAGTCAGCCACTGTTTCCACTGTTTCCCCATCTATTTCCCATGAAGTGATGGAACTGGATGCCATGATCTTAGCTTTCTGAATGATGAGCTTTAAGCCAACTTTTTCACTTTCCTCTTTCACTTTCATCAAGAGGCTCTTTAGTTCTTCTTCACTTTCTTCCATAAGGGTGGTGTCATCTTCATATCTGAGGTTATTGATATTTCTCCCAGCAATCTTGATTCCAGCTTGTGCTTCACCCAGCCCAGCATTTCTCATGATGTACTCTGCATGTAAGTTAATCTATCTCTTTGAAATGCTGATTTTAATTTTAAGGCCCTCATTTAAAGAAAAACTTTCCCTACCAGGATTAAGATGATCATGCCAAATGAAACACACCATACGTTCTTTTATTAATTCCCTAGGTAACAGTTAGCAACTGTTATTAATTTTTTGTTTGTAGTTTGTCTTGCTTTTCTTATGGTTCAAGAATTAGATATTAACCAGGAAAAGTACTGAGATTGCAAGGTTATTTATATGAGAATTCTACCTTTTTAAGCTACTTTTGTGTTTTATTTATTGGATTAGCTTAAATTCCAAAGAGTGAATGTTTATTTGAGTATGTGTCATAGTGTATTAATGTGTGTGTGTTTCCTAACTGAGAGGGGTTAGAAACATGTTATAAGCACATTTAGGGCTTCCCTTGTAGTTCAGTTGGTAAAGAATCTACCTACAATGCAGGAGACCTGGGTTCGATCACTGGGTCAGGAGATCCCCTGGAGAAGGAAATGGCAACCCACTCCAGTATTCTTGCCTGGAGAACCCCATGGACAGAGGAGCCTGGCAGGCTACAGTCCATAGGATCGCAAGAGTCGGACATGACTTAGCAACTAAACTACTATAAGCATGCTTAAAGAATCAATCAAAGGACCACACTAAGTGCTCAGACCTTGATTTCTAAATATTATTCTTCACTGAAAGAAGTCAAGATCCCTTGTGGAAATATCTGATTCTAAGGCTAGGGACAAGGAAGTTTCAAAATGAACCTAGAAATTATTGTGACAGAATGTGAGGAAATAAAGAATAAGAGGGATATGTCAAAAGAATACAGGACACAGGTTGAAGGGGCTGAGGCTTCTCAAATCTAGGACATTTTTGTGCATTAAAATGAATAATGAGATTAATGGACTATAGTGAGTAAAGTAGAAATCCATAAATATATAACTGATATAAATAAATGAGGAGAAAGTAAAAACTCCTACTTGTATGAATGACTAAGTAATGATGGAGCCAGAAAACCATCAATAGAAGTGGAGGAAAGATTGATGAAGAATCAAAATATCTCCCACAAATAATTAATTACAAAGCAGATAATAGTAGCTTAACTGTATGTACACCTGGTGTGCACCATCTGATCAAATTTTAAAATCAATAATATTGTAAGCCATCAACAGCATGTGCCTCATAAGTCACCCTGGGAAGGACACAAAACCAGATATTGCTACTGCTGCCAAAATTCACAATCTACATCTAATAAAGAGGAAATATTCTCAATTTTTGTTGTAAACCTAAAGTTGCTCTGAAAAAAAAAAAAAAAGTCCTTAATAGAAATGAAGTGATTTAAAGGCTAAAGAAAAAGCTCAAGGTGATGATGAGTGCTGAGCAGTGGCAAGGAAAGTTATAGGTGCTTCTCCAGCTGTTCTGTTCTAGTGGGAGAAATACTAATTTACATCTAAATCACGTTAGCAGCCATACCACTGCATTGTGTGTGCATCAGGCCACATCCTTCTGAAAAGGTATTTACGAGATATTTCTAGCAGTTGCCTGGGAGCCTACTACTATGCTGCTTCAGATCTGAAGTGACAGCTGATGGGTAGATGATTTCCATTCTAATACTTGAGGAAGTGTGTTTCCTACAGTAAAAAATGATGTTTTATTCTCTGATACAAAACACCTTGCTTTCAAAAATAACAAAAGAATAATAGCATCCACACTATTATTTGGTTGGTAATTTGCACAATTTCACTAACAGATTCTGCTTTCTTTGTTGTTATTCCTAGATTTTCTTGAAATACATTTCTTATATTGACATTTCGTATACTTGCCTTCATTTAAGAAGTCTGAAGAATGCATGTTCATTATTATTTTATATTTTCACATTTGGGAAAATGTGTAGTCTTTACAAAAGCATGCTTATAGATAGTTCTGTTTTTAGTAACTAATTCCACTGGAAAAAATAATACTTTATATAGGGATAATCAAAGGTAATCATCATCTAATAGCATGTTATTCAGTATCTTAAATTTTAAATATTTAATTCAGTTTTAGAATTTTTAAGTTATAGCATCAATAAAAAGACAGTTTCTTTAACAAAGTTTGTGTTAAGACATTAACATTTTTAAGGCCATTAACATCCCTATAACACAGAAGTTACTTTTGGTTTAATTCAGAATCAGTTTTTAAATGATCGTGTACCACACTTACACATACACATATGTATATATATTTGTTGTTATTATTCAGTCGCTAAGTTGTGTCCAACTCTTTGTGACCCCATGGACTGCAACACACCAGGCTTCCCTGTCCTTCACTATCTCCCGGAGTTTGCTCAAGTTCTTGTCCATTAGGTCAGTGATGCTATCTAACCATCTCATCCTCTGCCACCCTCTTCTTTTGCCTTCAGTCTTTTCCAGCATCATGGTCTTTTCCAATGAGTTGACTCTTCACATCAAGTGTCCTAAGTTTTGGACCTCAGCTTCAGCATCAGTCAAAGGACTGATGAATGAATATTCAGGGTTGATTTACTTTAGGATTGACTGGTTTGATCTCCTTGCAATCTAAGGAACTTCAAGAGTCTTCTCTAGCACCACAATTCAGAAGCATCAATTTTTGGGCTCTGAACCTTTTTTATCATCCAACTCTCACATTTGTACATAACTACTGGAAAAACCATAGCTTTGACTTTATGAACCTTTGTCAGCAAAGTGATGTCTCTGCTTTTTAATAATGCTGTCAATGTTTTTTCATAGCTTTCCTTCCAAAGAGCAAGGGTCTTTTAATTTTATGGCTGCAGTCACCATCTGCAGTGATTTTGGAGACCAAAAAAATAAAATCTGTCACTGCATCTACTTTTTCACCTTCTATTTGGCATGAGGTGATGGGACTGGATGCCACGATCTTAGTTTTTTGAATGTTGAGTTTCAAACCAGCTTTTTCACTCTCTTCTTTTACCATTATCATATATATATGTATATGTGTACATATACATACATGTATAATATTTATATAAGTCTAAGAAGTTACCACGTTATTTGTTATTCTGCTTTTAAAGTCAACAGAAACTTTTTGAGAGTTAAGTGCTGAGGGTACAATTGTAAAAAAGATTCAACTCTACTGTTCAAATGGGTTGCAATTTAATAAGAAGAGACTACCTGTGGCAAAAGAGTATAATATGTGCTACAATAAGAGTAATGCAAGAACTTATATAAGAAGACTTTAATATAGTCTCAAGGCTGAAGATGGAGTGTCAGAGAAATCTTTTCAGGAAAAGTGATGTCTAAGTCTACCAGTTATCCTCGGTGGGATGGAGCTATTCAATAATATCTCTCCCTCTTCACAGGCAACTATTTAAAAGAATTGCCTATACAACCTGTCTATACATCTGCATTTTCAACCTCTGATCTTGCCTGCCTTGCTTCAGCCACCATCACTGCAGTTCCAGGTCTCCCTCAGACCACCAATGATTTCTGTTGTCTTACATTTGTTGTACTTTTTGCTCAGTTCTCATTCTCTGTTGATCACTTTGCATTTCATAAAACATTATTTTCCCTAAGTTTCTCTGAAAGCAGACTTTTTCTTTCTATATTTCTATAATACATTCCCTTCCTATTTCCCTTTGTAGGACATCCCATTGTACCTAGCTCAGAAATGTTCAGTTCAGTTCAGTCGCTCAGTCGTGTCCAACTCTTTGCGACCCCATGAATCACAGCACGCCAGGCCTCCCTGTCCATCACCAACTCCCGGAGTTCACTCAGACTCACATCCATTGAGTCAGTGACGCCATCCAGCCATCTCATCCTCTGTCGTCCCCTTCTCCTCCTGCCCCCAATCCCTCCCAGCATCAGAGTCTTTTTCAATGAGTCAACTCTTCGCATGAGGTGGCCAAAGTACTGACCTATTCTTATCACCTACCTATATCTCTTCTGTACCTTCCTTATCTGTTTATTTTGGTATCCTTTTTGGAGTTCCTCAAATATATCCTGTTCCTTCCTGCTACAGGAACTTTGTCTTTGCTTTTTCTTTTGTCGCCAAACTCTAGACTATGTTAAATGCCCCATGTTAAGTGTGCCATGTTTCTTTCTTTTAAAGAATTGACTAGTATGTACTTTCACATTCCTTTGTTTAACTGTTTGATTCATATCTAACACTTCAGTTCAGTTCAGTCGCTCAGTTGTGTCCAACTCTTTGTGACCCCATGAATCGCAGCACGCCAGGCCTCCCTGTCCATCACCAACTCCCGGAGTTCACCCAAACTCATGTGCATTGAATCGGTGATGCCATCCAGCCATCTCATCCTCTGCTGTCCCTTTCTCCTCACTTACGGTAGATTAAAGTCTAAGAAAGCAGGTTGTTTATCTGTTAATCATTGTAGTCCTAGATCTTTTAGCACATTACTTGGTACATTATAAGTACTCCATATACTTAAACTCACACAAAATGAGAAATTATGGTTTATTTATGAAAGGAGCTAAACATTCTAGTGGTGTCAGAGAGCCACTGAAAACAGAAGAGGGTCTGGCTTCAGAGTGTAGTATGCAGCAGACTTCAAAATGCTATTTATTTATTTATTGCTTCTTTTTCCTTTTCATCTGAAAGCCTATGTTTAAACTCTCCTTGTCTACATTTCTATAAATTATTTTACTTCTTTGCTTATGTTTTCTCAACAAAATCATAATCTTGTTCCATTAAAAAAAAATTGTGTGTGTATGTATATTTTGCCTATCTTCCCTGGTGGCTCAGATGGTAAAAGTGTCTGAGGGAGAAGAGTGCTGAGGCCTAGTATTCAGGTTTTAGTGCCTAAAGTCTTTGCTATTTCACAGCCATATAGGAGCCAAGTCTGCTGAGAGTAAAATATTTTAGTTGATCTATTACACATTGTAGATTGGGCCACTCATTATCACTCTATCAAGGTTTTCAGCACAGCCATAATTATTCTACATGGAAACTGGGTATTAAATTTAAATCTGGCAATTCATTTCACCTTTTATTCAGCTGGAGAGGTTTGGAAACCTAACATTCAGACAGCAAAGAAAGGATTGATGAATACTCTGTATATGAGTCCATGGCTTGTTAGAGTCTCTCTTGGTCAAATGCCATAAAACACACTTCACGTCATAGAACAAGAAAATAGATGCTGGTTGTTTTAAACAGAGATAACATCACTGATTCACTATTAAATTGTTTTTTTATTCCATCTAGAGAAGAGGAATCAGTCCCCTTTCAGCCTATGCTAGCGTTAACCAACTGAATTTATCAGTCGCTACCTAGGAACTAGATAAGTTTGGCCTAGCAATTACCAACCTTTATTTGACATTTCTTATACCCAAGGCCTTCTCAGGTGATGCTAGTGGTAAAGAATCCACCTGCCAATGCAGGAGATACAAGGGATGTGAGTTCTATCTCTGGGTCAGGAAGATCCCCTGGAGTAGAAAATGACACCCTACTCCAATATTCTTCCCTGGAAAATTCCATAAGCAAAGGAGCTTGTTGGGCCACAGTCCATGAGGCTGCAAAGAGTTGAACATGACTCAGTGACAGATCCTGATCCTTAATATCCAAGATTTCAGGGTTCCAATTAAAAAAATAAAACAGTATACTTTTATATATTTAGATACATAAGCATGAGGCTTATGTCCATTTTGGATGGACAAGGTAGGAAAGACTGACTGTCCAGGATTTATATTTTGAAATCAGAAGAATAATACAAAAAACTCACCTCTGAAAAACTTGGGTAATCATGAAGTTCAAGGTATAAAAATACAATATTAGTTTGAAAAAGCAAATCTCAGTCCATTGAGAAATGAGAGTAAGTCTTGTAAATTCAGTCCCTGTTGGGTTTAATTTTCAGTATGTTCTCATTTATTATTTTAAAACTGTAAGCACTCTAAGACTATCTCAGTGACCATGTCTAAGGAGTTACAGATCATCTAATCATAGTTCCTTATTTTACATTTAGAAAATAAAGAAATGTAAGTGCCTTGCCTAAGGTCATCCAGAAAATAAATAATTATAGTAGCAGCTCTTTCTTTTAGGAGTCCTTAATATATACAAGCATACACTTAAAATTACATATTATTATCTGTATTTTATAAATGGAGACATTTGGAACAAAGTGACTCAGTAACTATCTCAAAACCATGTTGCTGGTAAGTGATGGTGGTGATGGTTTAGTCGCTCAGTCATGTCTGACTCTTGTGAACCCATGGACTGTAGCTTGCCAGGCTCCTCTGTCATGGGATTTCTCAGGCAAGAACATTGGAATGGGTTGCCATTTCCTTCTCCAGGGGATCTTCCCAACCCAGGTAAGCGATAAGTGGAATTAAATTCCCAGTCACCTGAATTTCGAAGCCTAGAATATAATCCAATCCAATGCTTTTTCCACAATAGCATTTATCCTTTATTGTTTTTATTTTATTGATTGCTTCTGTCCTTTCAAAGGCATAAAATTCTCTGCCCAAAAATCATTTGAATTTCAAACACATATTTCAAACACAAATATGAACATGTCCACAGGAACTTGACAGTTTTATTTTCCACATCCATTTGCTCAAGTACCAGTCCTCATGCTATCTGTCCTACTACAATAGGTGGCTTAGTGCATTGTCACTCCTGCTGAAAGACGTCCAGGAGAAGGTCTAAAGTCAGATTTTCACAGAGGAACATATTTAAAGGCTCAGCCAACATCCATGAGTATTTGTTTTAGACTTTTTCCTAAGTTAGTGACTCCCAATAATCTCTTTTCATTTTCAAGAAACTTTTGGCTACTTGGTTAGCATAAGCTTTATGACAGTTGAAAGATTTTTGCCTACCTCAAACTATTTAATTAATGAATTTATCAGACAATATTTTACTACTTATATATAAATGCCAATAAAAAATTCTAAACAACAGTTAATCAGTATAGTATTAGCAAAGCAAAAAAAAATTAGTGCTTTACTTAGCTCGTATTGCCTTTATGTAGGTAAATGTATACTTCTTAAACTTTTGGAAACAAAAATATTTTCCAAACATTCCACTGCTATGTTCTTGTGATACTTGAGACTTGTGGAACCGAGTTTAGAAAATGCTGGTATAAAGGCTCTGTTGGTGCACTTCATTATCTTGCCTTGACCCCAAACAATGCCTTCTAACATTGTTCAAACTCCCATGCTGCTCCAGTGCACCCTCATAATAATATGATGGCTATCCTTGGATGGTTAAGCATATTTCTCTGGAAAAATAGGCTAATTATTTCTTATTATCTTTTAGTGTGAGAGGTATAATTAAGTACTGCACTACAAACTTGGAGATGTTTTTATAATGTTACAACTGTAATATTATAAAGCATTATGATATGAATTATAATACATGATTATAATGGAAAGTCAGATAGCGATTATAAATTATCTAAAACCTTTCAGGATATGAAGTATGATGTATATGACATGTTTTTTAATCCATAAATGTGTACTTTTATACTAAGGGGAAAACAATCTGGAGATAAAAAAAAAGGCACCATAATTAGTGGTGGTCTTAATGGAGAATAGAATGAATTGTTGAACTGCTGACTCCTATACTCATTCAGCTTCAATATCTTCAGTTATGAGATAATCAAATACACAGAATGATGCAAAGAGATTGAAAGGCCATTCCAGATTAGAATAATGAAATTAGAAGGAGGATAAAGAGATGACAAATGGGTAGAAAAAAGAAAGAGATGGAAGGTTATGGGGAACAAAGGTACTCCAGGTCCCCAGAAGTACAAATGAAGCAGATAAAGGGCAATGACTCTTGAAAGTAAACTGCGGGTACAGTGTTTCCTCAGTCAACACTGTGCCTGCACCAAACCAGATTTCACATCTAACTCAATTATAAAATTATTTTCAAAGCCATCTCTTTTCCACACCCACTCTGAGTGTGCTATTCTACCTGGTCTTAGTTTTAGTATTGCCCAACCCCAAACTTGCTTTCTTGCCTTCTCTATTCAGGATTCCTTGTGGAAAAGGACAAATATGTCAATAGCTATGAAGGATGGGGAGAGGGAGAGTATATTTGAAGACATTTATCAATATATGTCAGCACAGAAATTGCAGCAAGCAATGCTTCTGAAAAATGTTCATCTCACTAATCAAGCTTATCATTTAGCTGATCTTTGTAAGATAATGGATCTAAGTATTAAGAAAGGGATTCCTTTAAAACCTTTGGGAATTATTAGTGAAGACAGCCTTATTCCCTCCAATAAGATGTTCCCCTAGAATCTTTATTTGGTACTGATTTCTCCTGACTTTCATTCTTTGGGTAGCTACCCTTTCTCCATGTCTCTTCTGTGTCATTCCTCCATTCTATACAATCTGATTCCAAAGGACACATGAGACTGGGCAAACAACTTGATTTGAGAATGGTTTGCCTATAGGATTTAGTTAAAGGACTTTCATAAATCTCTATACCTGTACTATGTTTTAGTAAACATTTTGAACTAGTGTAAGGTTTTTTTGATCTGTATGTACTTACAAATTTTAAACAGCCTTTTTTTCATTGAATGAAAAGTTATTTAAATTCTTTAGTGCTTTACAGTTTTTAGAAGTTTCACAAACTTGATTCCATCTAATCCTTTTTTACGACTATTTTGCCCCTATATTACCCCTTCCCGTCTTGCCTCTCCCCACTGGGAACCACTAGTTTGTTCTCTATATCCGTTAGGCTACTTCTTTTTTGTTTTATTCACTGTGTGTTCTTAGTTGCCTAGTCATGTCCGACTCTTTGTGACACCATCGACTGTCACCTGCCAGGCTCCTCTGTTTTTGGAGATTCTCCAGGCAAGAATACCGGAGTGGGTTGCTATGCTTTCCTCCAGGGGATCTTCCTAACCCAGGGTTTGAACCCAGGACTCCCACATTGAAGGTGGATTCTTTACTGTCTAACCCACCAGGGGAGGCCCAAGAATACTGGAGTGGGTAGCCTATCCCTTCTCCAGGGAAACTTCCTGACTCAGGAATTGGACCCAGGTCTCCTGAATTGCAGGTGATTCTTTATCAGTTGAGCTACCAAGGAAGCCCTTCCAACTCTGCATCCCCATGTACTGTAGCTTGCCACACTCCTCTGTCCATGGAATTCTCTAGGCCAGAATACTGGAGTAGGTAGTCATTCCCTTCTCCAGGAGATCTTCCCAACCCAGGGATCGAATCCAGATCTCCTGCATTGCAGGTAGATTCTTTCCTGTCTGAGTCACCAGGGAAGCCCTTTATTCACTAGCTTTACTTGTTAGATTTCACATATAAATGGTATAATATTTATCTTTCTCTATCTTATTTCACATAGTGTAATGCCCTCCAAGTCCATTCATGTTGTGCAAATGGCAAAATGTCATTTTTTATTATGTCTGAGTAGTATTCCATTGTGTGTGTATATGAGTGTGTGTATGTGTGTGCATATATATGACATCTTCATCATCCACTCATCTGTTGATAGACACAGGTTGCTTCCATACCTTGGCAATTGTAAATAATGCTGCTATGAACTGTGGAGTGTGTGTCTCTTTTTGAATTTGTTGTTTTTCTTTTTTTAGCTATATACCCAGGAGTAGAATTGCTGAGTTTCAGGGTAGTTCTATTTTTATATTTTTGAGGAATATTCATACAGTTTTGCATAGTTGTTGTTATTCAGTCTCTCAGTCGTATCCAACTCTTTGTGACCCCATGGACTGAACCACACCAGACTTCCCTGTCCTTCACTGTCTCCTTAAGTTTGCTCAAACTCTTTTCCATTGAGTCAATGATGCCATCCAACCCTATTATTCTCTGTCATCCCTTCTTTTCATGTCCTCAATCTTTCCCAGCATCAGGGTCTTTTCCAGTGAATCAGCTCTTCACATCAGGTGGCCAAAGTATTGGAGCTTCTGCTTCAGCATCAGTCCTTCCACTGAGTATTCAGGGTTGACTTCCTTTAAAATTTATTGATTTGATCTCCTTGCAGTCCAAGGGACTCTCAGGAGTCTTCTCCAGCACCACAGTTCAAAAACATCCATTCTTTGGTGCTGAGCCTTCTTTATGATCCAACTCTCACATCCGTACATGACTACTGGAAAAACCATAGCTTTGACTGTACGGACCTTTGTCAGCAAAGTGATGTCTCTGCATTTTTAGCACACTATCTAGGAGTTTCATAGCTTTTCTTCCAAGGAAGACACTTCCAAGGAGCAAGTGTCTTTTAATTTCATGGCTGCAGTCACCATCTGCAATGATTTCAGAGACTAAGAAAGTCAGTCATTGTTTCCATTCTTTGCCCATGTATTTGCCATGAAGGAGACTGGATGTCATGATCTTCATGTTTTGAATGTTGAATTTTCAGCCAGCTTTTCACTCTCCTCTTTCACCTTCATCAAGAGGGTCTTTAGTTCTTATTCACTTTCTGCCATAAGTGTGGTGTCATCTGCATATCTGAGGTTATTGGTATTTCTCCCAGCAATCTTGATTCTAGCTTGTGCTTCATCTAGCCTGGCATTTTGCCTGATGTACTCTACATATAAGTTAAATAAGCAGGGTGACAATATGCGGCCTTGACGTATCCTTTTCACAATTTGGAGCCAGTTTGTTGTTCCATGTCCAGTTCTAACTGTTGCTTCTTGACCTGCATATATATTTCTCAGGAGGCAGATAAGGTGGTCTGATATTTCCATCTCTTTAAGGATTTTCCATAGTTTTTTTGTGATCCACACAAAAAGTCAAAGGCTTTAGTGTAGTCAATAAAGCATTTTCCATGGTGGCTGTACCAAATTACATTCTCAATAACAGTTTTGGAGAGTTCCCTTTTCTCCAGGTCCTCCTCAAGATTTATTTGTATTTTTTTAACATGGTCTTTTTGGTCTAGTATTCTGAATATTTAATTGTTCATCTGTACAATTAAAATGTGTATTATGTTTTGATGAATACATTTTCCAACTTAACAATTGAATTTATTTTGTTTGGAATATTCATTATGTCTGTACAGACGAGTGAAGGATGATTATCCCTATTTCTTGCAGGTTGCTTAAGAGCCTGGGTGCTTGATTAGATAAACTAATAAGTGAAATAAGGGTGAAATAAGGCATAGGAGCTTGGGGTATGATGAACTGTATGTCCTAACTTCTGGCTCTAAAATACATATAGTAAAACAAATCCTAAATGGCATTTTTATTAATATGCATTTGGGTGATAACTTATTAAAATAGCTCTTAATTGTTCTGTTAGCCAGATCTATTCAGCTCTTCCAAAGCCAGGCAATAACATTTCTTACCCATTAAAAACCTCATTTCAGAACTGTCCTTGTCCTACTTCAAGTCTGTGTGCCCTCTCTTGCAGACTTTTTCTTTAAAACAAAAACCTGTGCTAGTTCCGACTTCTCTGTCCCATTTGGCTGCTTTTCTATGCTATAACTTTTGCTTTCTAACCCTAAAAGAGTGTCTTTATCAAGGTGCATTATTTTTTATATTTTCTAAGAATGCTTATGTCTGAATCTAGAATACTCACATTAAAAAACACTGTTGTTCTTGCTACTGTTGTTTTGCTATCTTATGAAAAGGTAGTAATTTACTTAGTACACTGATCATAAGGCAAAAGGTAAATTGGATATTTATTTTAGTGTATAGCATGGACATTTTCCTTAATGAAGTCAAGATTGCCAGGAGAAATATCAATAACCTCAGATACACAGATGACACCACACTTATGGCAGAAAGCAAAGAGGAACTAAAGAGCCTCTTGATTAAAGTGAAAGAGGAGAGTGAAAAAGCTGGCTTAAAACTCAACATTCAGCAAACTAAGATCATGGCATCTGGTTCCATCACATTATGGCAAATAGATGGGGAAATTATGTAAATAGTGAGAGACTTTATTTTTGGGGGGCTCCAAAATCACTGCAGATGGTGACTGCAGCCATGAAATTAAAAGATGCTTGCTTCTTGCAAGAAAAGTTATGACAAACCTAGAAAGCATATTAAAAAGCAGAGACATTACTTTGCCAACAAAGGTCCATCTAGTCAAAGCTATGGTTTCTCCAGTAGTCATGTATGGATGTAAGAGTTGGACTATAAACAAAGCTGAGCGCCAAAGAATTGATGCTTTTGAACTGTGGTGTTGGAGAAGACTCTTGAGAGTCCCTTGGACAGAAAGGAGATCCAACCAGTCCATCCTAAAGGAAATCAATCCTGAATATTCATTGGAAGGACTGATGCTGAAGCTGAAACTCCAATACTTTGGCCACCTGATGCAAATAGCTGACTCATTGGAAAAGACCCTGATTCTGGGAAAGATTGAAGGCAGGAGGAGAAGGGGACAAAAGAAGATGAGATGGTTGGATGGCATTACTGACTCAGTGGACATGTTTGGGCAAGCTCCGGGAGTTGGTGATGGACACGGAAGCCTGGCACGCTGCAGTCTATGGGGTTGCAAATAGTGGGACACAACTGAGCAGCTGAATTGAACTGAAGTCTAAAAATTATCATAACATGAGGAGTTTAGGCAAGTATGTATCAACATTGAAAATAATTAATGAGCACAGAAAGCAAATATTTACTTTTTTTCTGGAAGTTTTACCACCAAATCAAATATTGAATTATCAGAGGCAAGATGGAAAGGAATCTGATATTGGGAACAACTAGTCTTGTTTCATCTCATGCTTCTGCCTGAATGCAAGAGGAGATCAGAGATTCAGCACAAGTCCCTCCTATCAGTTGCTAGGTGTTGAGAGGACAAAAGGGAGAGCCTGACACTCAGAAGGTCACCTGCTAATGGAGAGCAGCATTAGCCTCTTCTCCAGATTTTCCCCTCCACATGGGTTGATAATTCATTTGGGGGCAAAGAGTAGGAGGAATAACAAAACCCAATCTTGCATCTTTTTTTCCAACACTGTTTATAGGAGGCTTGAATTTTCTGTGTTGTTTAGATGAGTGTTCAGTATAATAAAGTATGCTTTAGTTCTCATTTAGCTATAAATCCTTGTCTGTGTGTTCCACAAACCCTTGCCTCAGAAGGATGGAGGGTAAGAGTCATCAAGAACTCTTGTTCCTATCAAATGCCCTTCAAATTTCTCTCTGCCAAGACTTATCCTTCCATCATAAACTCTTCTCAGCTCCTCCTTCCATAAAGTGACTAAATCCTGATAGAATTTTTTGGTGGCATTTATATAACATTTTGTTACATGTATTTTATAGACTTTATTTTTTAGAGCAGTTTTAGGTTTGTAAAAACTTGAAAACTTGCGCAGAAAGTACATACAGCCCTGCTCTACACATGCACAACCTCTTCTACTATCAATATCCTGAATCAGAATGTTACATTTGTTATAATGGATTAAACTTCATTGACACCTTATCATCTAAAATCCATGGTTTATGTTAAGATTCGATCCTGGTGTGGTACATTCTAATGGTTTTGACAAGTACACAATGTATCCACCGCTGTAGTAGTATACAGAATAGTTTCATTGATCTAAAATACGTATTAATTGTCTTACTCCCCTTATATTTTGGGCTTCCCTCATAGCTCAGCCGGTTAAGAATCTGCCTGTAATGCAGGAGACCTGGGTTCGATTCCTGGGTTGAAAAAATCCCCTGGAGAAGGAAATAGCAACCCACTCCAGTATTCTTGCCTGAAGAATCCCATGGACAGAGGAGCCTGGCAGGCTACAGTCCATGGTGTCACAAGAGTCAAACACAACTTAGCGACTAAACCACCACCACCACCACCCCTTATATTTTAGTAATATAAAATTCTTAAGGAGTGGCTGTTTACTAAATTATCACTTATAATGTCCAAAAATTAAAGACATTTTTATTTCCCTCAATTTTTATAACTTCTTGTCTTTCTTCATAGTAATTGATTTGCTCTTTGGGAGACATTAATGAGGGAAACGCCAATTTTACATGCATTGTGAGTAGGAACAATTCAGTCCTCCAGTGTGCTTTTCCTCTACTGACACACTACTACCACACTCAAAACATTTCTGATACCAATTTTTTTCCACAACAAGCAATTCTTTGTGACACCAACTACGTGTCCTACAATTTGACTCAATTCTGACACTTTCTACCTGGCAATACCCTCAGATCCCACAGGTTAAGGGCTCAGTCCCACAACTTTGCCCCCTGCTTCAGATCCCAATTAGAAGGAGTATGTCCCTAGAATTTTGACAATTTCTGTCTGAGTTGGCTAAAAATAGGAAGTTGCCATAACCTCCTCCCTTTTGGATTTGATTATTTGCTGGAACAGCTCACAGAATTCAGAGAAACACTTACTTACACTTATCAATTTATTATATAATATTATAACATTATATAATAAAGGATGTGATGAAGGATACAGATGAACAGCCATATTAAGAGATACATAGAGCAAGATCTTGGAGAGTCTTGAGCATAGGAGTTTCTCTCCCCATGGAGTTGGTTGGGGTGCATCACTTTCCCTGTATATGGATGTGTTCACTAACCTAAAAGCTCTCTGAACCCCACACTTTCATGATTTTTTTAAAAGGAAAACTCACTATATAGGCATGATAAATCTCTAAGTCTATTCCTAGCCCTTCTCCTCACTCTGGAGAATGGGGTTTGGGATTGAAAATTCCACTTTTCTAATTATGGCTTGATATTTTGGTGACCAACCCCATCCAGGATTCTACAAGAGTCACCTCATTAGAATAAAAGATTGCCGGAGTCCAGCTCCAGCAGCCAGGGAATCAGCCTGAAGGAGTGAGCGGTGTGGGCAGACAATGGTGTAGCCTCTGACTCAAGGTATGGGACTACATGTTTATTTCAAGCTTCAGGTTTTCTTTTATACTTTGACAAAAGCATTAGGTCAGAGGTTTGACATTTTTAGTTTCCCCCACCCAGATTTATTGTTTCCACAAGTCATTGTTGCCCTACAAACAGAGTTCCTGCTTGAGCAATTCTCTCAGAATCCCTTTACTATTATCTACTTCCTCCTATGTGTCCTATACTTAACTTGTGATTACATTGTAACTCATGCTACATTCCTCAGTTTATTTCTTATCTTTCTAAATCTTGTTTGCCCCTAACATCTTAAGATCACTATCTCCTAAAAAGGCTTCTAGCTATTCTTAATTATTCCTAAACCCTAAGCTCAGCAAACTTCTTTTGCCATAAACATTCCCCTCACAAACAGGTCTCAGATAACAATGCTTCCCATGGCCTCAAGCTGCAGCCTATGTGCTCATCCTGGAACATTCTTTGTAAAGATCCTTGAACAAATGTCAACGGTTACTTTATAGATTATTTTCTGGGCACAACTGCAGAAGGCTTTGTGCTTTTTCATGCTTCTCTCAAGAACAATAAACACCTTAACATTCTTTCCAGGCAACTCAACCAAAGAAAGGAAAGAACAAGTCAGAATCACAAGGCCTAACTCCTTCATCCTGGGACGGTGCATGTGGGATAAGGAGAGGGGGTTGGGGCCATGCCTCCATTTTGTCAGTAACACCTAACAGGGCTCCTGACAAAAGATATTGCTATCACTCAGGAAAGTCCAACTATTAGAACAAAACATGCTCCAAGTGCTTTTATCAGTTAGGAAATTATAAAGGTTTAAGAAGCTGTGTGCCAGGAACTATGGACAGAGTATATAAATATAGTATTTATATTATTTATAGTATTTATATAGAATATAAATATATTCTATATGTTCACACATTGACAGGAATACATTGGAAATGATACTGAATGGTTTCAAGAAAAGAGAAAGTTAACAATATTTTGATATAATATGTATTTCTTTTCATTTGCCTGAAGACAACCATGGTAGAACATTATTTAGACTTTAAAAACAATCAACACATTAGAAAATAACCACCAGTTTTCCCTTAGAAGAATTATTTTGTTTTTAAGATATTTGTGTTACTGTTCTTGAAATTTCATGATGTGCTATTTAATGTGTCTTAAACAAGGTGTTAGGAAAAATATATTACTTTGATCTGTTGTTTTCTATAAAATATTCAAGAAATTCCACTTTTAATACTATGTTGTCATTGTTCAGTTGCTGAGTCTTCTCCAACTCCCCATTGACCCGATGAACTGTAGCACACCAGACTTCCCTGTCCTTCACTATCTCCCGTAGTTTGCTCAAATTCATGTCCACTGAGTTGATGATGCCATCCAACCATCTCGTCCTCTGTCATCCCCTTCTCTTCTTGCCTTTAGTCTTTCCCAGCATCAGGGTCTTTTCCAATGAGTCGGCTCTTCATATCAAGTAGCAAGAGCATTGGAGTTTCAGCTTCAGCATCAGCCCTTCCAATGAATATTCAGGACTGATTTCCTTTAGGATTGACAGCTTTGATCTCCTTGCAGTCCAAGGGACTCTCAAGAGTCTTCTGCAGCACCACAATTCAGTCCTTCAGTGCTCAGCTTTCTTTATGGTCCTGCTGTCACGTCCATACATGACTACTATACAAGTTATTAAAATGAAGAAGGGATTTTCAAATTTATTTTGTTGTATTTCAGTTGCTATGGTGGCAAATACTGTACATATTTAAATATGGGATAGCATTTTATATATGTTATTATATGTGTTTGTGTGTGTGTGTGTTTAAGACGATAGCAACCTTGGTAACAAAGTAAGTATCCCTTATGGGATAAATAAAACCTACAATAAAATAACTAGCATTCCTTAGTCTTTTCCCTCCTGAGATCTAGATTTTTATTACCTGAGTCTAAGACTGCTAATTTTTCTTTAATTTTTATGTTATCAAGTTGTCAAATGTACACGCTTTGAAAAATCAGATATATCAATGAGCAGATAACAGAAAATAATAGTACCCTGATATGTTTGTGTATATATCTGTACCTTATGTAATGATAAAAATTTAAAAAGAATGTGAGCTGTGTGTGTGCATGCGTGCTCCATAGTGTCTGACTCTCTACAACCCCATGAACTCTGGCTCCTCTTTTTATGAAATTTTCCAGGCAGAAATACTGGAGTGGGTTGCAATTTCCTTCTCCGGGGAATCTTCCCTAGTTGGGGATCAAACCTGTTTCTCTTGCATCCTCTTGCTTTGGCAGACAGGTTCTTTACCAGCTGAGCCACGGGGTAAGCTCACCTTAAGTAATGGTAAAAATTTAAGAAGCGTGTGAAGTGGTCTATAATTATTATTAGGATAAGTAAAGGATTTTAAAAATTGAGTAAAGTGCACTTGAAATCTCAACCTCTGCTCCATTCATTCACACTCCATAATAAATCATTGACTGTTTGAAAATGTCACTAGTAGGTGTTAGAATTATCATTTATCTTAGATAAGTAAGCAAACAGATAGTGAGTGTTCCTATGTTATGCATGTGAGGTCACAAATAAAGCATGAAAAATTGCTTGGGGACCAGGAAATTATTTTAAAATAGCATAGATCTTGGAGTTTTTTTTTGTTTTTTTTTTAATGGTTAATGGTCAGGAAGATTCCCCAGAGAAGGAAATGGCCACCACTCCAATATTCTTGCCTGGAAAATCCCATGGACAGAGGAGCCTGGAGGGTTACAGCTCATGGGGTAGTAAAGAGTCAGAAACGACTGAGCAACTAAACTTTTCATTTTTAGATTGCCAGAAATGATCATGTATATATTTTTCAAAAAAAAAAAAAAAAAAACCCTTGAATGAAGATTTACAGTTCTCTTAGAACAAGATGTGGAAGAAAACTTTTCTTAATTCAACTTATTTTGATATTCACAAAACTTTGGCATATCGTCTTATCAGCTTTTACAGCACTCCTTTATAACATGACATAAATTACTATAAGGAAGAGAAGTATATGTATATGTCTTGGAATTTTGTCTCAGGTAATTTTGAAGATGCTTATGTGTTATAAATGTTATACTAACAATGCTTCAAACAGAAATTTCTTAAACCCTGGGACAAATAATTCTTTTCCTTGACTTTACATTATAATGCTAAACTGTATCTCATCCATAAAAGAATCATCTGGCATGTTTAAGGAATAACTATGATGCAGTTTGTATCTATGACAGCAGTATAGCCAGGGAAAATGTGAAAAAATATCCATTCAATGCTTTGTCATTCTTCATAAAAAGAAATTTCAGTGACTCAAATGGAAAAATTTTAGCCGCTTTATAATTAGCATTGCTGGGTTATAAAATTAGAAAAATTCAAATTATATAAACCAAATTAAAACCCTTCTATATTGCTGTTGGGTAAGAGAGCTGACAGTTCATAACATGGTGACACACTGTGTTTTCCTACTGTGATTTTTGTCTAGATTTTTTTTTTTAATGTTTGTATTTTGGCATAATTTTATTCATCTCATATCTGTGTGGGATCTTAAGGGGAAAAAAGGAAATGTGAGATCGCCTAGTTGTTTTACAGTTATCTTGTATGTTTTTAATTCAGGAGTTGGGCATAGAAATAGCAAATGAAGGATTTTAAAATCATAGTATTATTACATTTGATTATAATAAAGATGATGAAATTTCCATGGAAAAGCTTTCAGTAGCCACATAAATATCATGCTATTTTCATTCTCTATTATCATTAATCAGACATGAATTATTAATGAAAAAAAAGCATAATGATTTTGATTTGCAACTTTGTAATTTATTAGCTTCTTCAAATTGAAATCTCCAGGGTGAAAAAAATATCTTTATGTATATTCTATCAACTCAGAGCACTTTACCAAGTTGGTCTACTAGGATAATGCAGCCAACTTGCAGACAAAGTTTTTGATATATAGAGGTGGTTACAGCTGCATTGTACTTCCAGTTAGATAGAGATGTTAAGTTCAGTGGTGGATTCTTAGATAACTACCTTGTAAAGCTTAAATTCAAGGCCAACCTCCATTCCATTTTGGAGATATATAGCATTTCAGATTCCTTCAGATGCAGAAGGCTATAATGTAGCCCTGGAATAATCTGTCCGGATTTAAATTTTGGCTTCACTTCTTCCTATGGCTATGATCTATTCATGCCTCAGTTTGATTATTATTAAAAGTAGAATAAAAAATATGCTGCACAATATTGTTTTGAGAATTAAATCCAGTAATCCACACAAACTGGGCTTGAAGTGATGTTCATAAAGGATTAGCTGTAGCCTGAAAAAATGACCTTGGGGCAATTTCTGAACTCTGAATAACTTGTAGTATATCTTGATGATTTTCCCCTGGTTCTTCTCCATAAAGTAGACGCAAGTAAAGGGTCTTGATGAAATACCTATTCACTGGTTGTGGTTTTTAGGCATAGTTTATCATGGCAACCTTTATCTACTGTTGTAATTTTATTGCTCAGCTGTGTTTGATTCTTTGTGATCCATATCTGAAGCCTGACAGGCTCCTCTGTCCATGGGATTTCCCAGGCAAGAATACTGGAGTGGGTTGCCATTTCCTTCTCCAAGGGATCTTCCCCTCTTGAGATCGAACCTGCATCTCCTGCATTGCAGGTGGATTCGTATCTGCTGAACCATCAGGGAAGCCCCAACCTTTATCTATAATCTATAACCATAAAATAAAAACAGGCTATAGGCTGGATTAGGCCTGCTGGTTGTCATTTCCCAAATCCTGCCTTAGAACAAAGAAATGCCATTTTTAGTGAATGATAAATTTATCTTTTAACATATTCTATATATTCTACTTTTTTCTAATTAAAGTTTAACTCACTGCCAAAGGGGAAAAAAATAAAATAACATGAAAAATATAGAATGTTTAAAAAATATACATAATTTATAACCACATATCTCATGAGTTCCTGCTGTGAACAGCTGATTTTATTTATAGAATTGTATTTACCTATCCAACAAATTAGAAATATACATGAACATAATTTAAATTCCTATTCTTTCTACTTAGCATTATAAAATGAATTCTTAAAGGAAAAAAAAGCCTTATATTTATTTATCTTTCATTATATTTTACTAGTTACACCTCATAAATTAAATATCTATTACTAATCTACCCCTTCCACTATATTGTGTTCAGTTTGAGACTGGATACTGTTTTACTCATCTTTGTAAGTCTTAGTACCATAACTGGTAGATGATAGGCTCTAGTTATTTAATCAGTTTTACAATTTAAGTACATAATCGCTGTTTAATCAATGTTGTAGCTTAGAGTCCTGGCTCTAGTTCAAAGAAGACATTATCATATTTATTACCTGCTAGCCAGTTATACAAAAAACAAGAATAGCATGATTTTTGATTACCAGTTCACTTTAGAGAACTCACTAGTTGAAAAAAATAATATATTTAGTCAATTTCCAAAGTTGTTCTAGTAATTTTAATTGCCTGAAAAACAGTTTCACTTAAAATAATTTCCTGCAAATTGTGTCAAGTCAAATGCTTCTGAGTGACATTTCAGTTTGTACATGAAATTCAATATTCAGTATGACAGAGGATAATATTTACAAAAAAGAAAAGAGAAAACAAGGAAAGAGAGAAAATCTGAAAATATCTTATCAGAAAACAATGAACCATTTTTCTATGAGAAGCTATGTTTACAAAGTAAATACAAAGAGCTAAAATAAGTGCAACTTCTTTGAGGTACCTGGGCTTATGTTGTAAATAGGAACACAAACTAGTTTACATATTTTTGCTGATGAAAAAAATCACTCACTAGTCTCCAAATGGTCCCCAAAAGTACGTTAATTCATCAGCTCAGTTAAAATGCTTGATTCGCTGGTAGTTTTTGGATTAATCTCAGTATGTTTTTTTTATTTGTATTTTTTAAAATAAACTAACTTGGAAATCAGGGTAAAATATCATCCTGAGCACAGGCATAAATCTCTGTTTTTCTCAGTTCCCCATTAAAGTGGTCAACAGTAAGAAAATAGGTATGGAGGAATTAGCTTTATCCCTGGAAACTAGAAAAGTTGGCGTCTGTGCAGGTTAACTGATAATTTGCTTTCATATCCATCTGCTGTCTCTCTCTCGCTCTCTCTCTCTCACACACACACACACACACAGTAACATAGGGAGCTACATTTGCCATGTTCCCCTGCACATTGGCTTCTGTGTGGGATACCTGAAATATTGGTAGGTAGAAGATGAACAGAAACCAGGGCAGGTCTCCTCGGTATGGTATCTTTGTAGTTTCTGGGTATCATCCATGACTTCTCTTCCCGCTTACATGCCTCTTCTCTACTTTTGTCCCAGCTGTCAACAGGTGGTCCTCACTGTGACACTAACTCCCATGGGGTATCCTGGGGTTTTAGGCTGTGGTAACACTATATGTTCTCTATTTCCATTCCCTTGTCCTCATTTTTGTATGTTCCAGTTTTTTTTTTTCTATGATTTGTTGTGAATATTTATTTTCTTCTGATCACTAAACCAGTTCACTAATCCTTATCCTTACTTTGGGTCATCTTCTGTCAAGCACATTTATTGAATCTTACTTTTAGTTTTCTTATTTTTATTTCTAAATTTTCCATTTGATTTCATGTCAGAGTTTCCAGTCCTGGGCTAAAATTCTTCATTTTATTCTTTAGTTTTTCAAGCATATTATTTCAATATACCAATTATTTTAGAGTTGATATCTAATTAAATCCAATGTCTGGTTCATATGGTTTATTTCTACATCATTTTTTTTCCTTTTTGCTTTGGTTGTTTGGCCTTGTCTCCTGGTGTGCAGAACTTTTGCTGGAAGGAAGAACACTGTTATGAATTCTAATAGATATAATTTGAAGTTCTGATGATGTTATAATTCTCTTCATAGGATTTCCTTTGTGTTGGCAAAAGATGATAAAGAGTTGATAATCTTAAATCAATAAGGTAGTGCCTTAATTCAGAGACATATTTCAATATTTGTGAAGGGTGTTTTATTTCTGGCTTGCCCTTACTCCACCCAAGTAGCAAATCTTCAATTTCAGTCTCAGTGAAATCCTGGACTGTTAACCAATGTCCCACCTCTTTGTGAGTTCTAATCTCTAAATCTTGTTCCTCCAGCCCCAGAAAACTTCTGAAAGCTCTGTTCTGCTTTTCAGCTTCCTAGCTACTATTTTATGCTGAACTTCTCAGTCTCTCAGCTATGTTTTATAGATTGGAAAAATGCCTCAGAAATAGAAAATTAGATTCACCTACATGTTCATCTTCTTTGGAAACATTGACTCTCTGATTCCTTGCTGATTTCTTAATTTAATTAATGCCTTCAAACAGATTTTTTAAAAGCATTTTACACAGATTTAGCAGTCATTCTTGGTGGAAGGATTGACTTAATATAATCTAGTCCACAAAATAAATCAAAATTAAAAGGGAAAAATTGAAAAAAACTAAACAACAAAAAATGCAAAAAAAAGAAATTATATGTTTTTAAATCTAGAAGTAAAACATAAAATGAGAAATGCAAATATAAAAATAATTTTGAAATATAAGAAGTATAAAATTATAAAAATAAAAATCTAGCATATTTCTTGAAATTTCTACAAGACAGCCAGCACCACCTCCTAATTTTGACAGAAGAAACCAATTTTCTTTCCCAAGATATTTGTCTTCATTTATCCCCATTGCTTTCCCACAGGAGTTCCCAGAAGATTGAAGATCAGACAGAGCCTCTTTGAGAAATGTCCTCAGTACCTGCTGAGGTGCTCTGCAATTTCTCCAAAGTCCTGGCCCAAGTAGGTACACCTTTCTGGTTACCAAAGGGCACATTGGAGGGAAAGAATTGATTCCAGATATGAATCATGGAAGATATAAGATGAATCTGAAATATCTTGCTGTTTTATAAACTGGTTAGTTCAGTTTAGTTGCTCAGTCATGTCTAACTCTTTGCAACCCCATGGACTGCAGCACACCAGGTGTCCCTGTCCATCACCAATTCCCACAGTCCACTCAAACTCATGTCCATTGAGTAGGTAATGCCATCCAACCATCTCATCCTCTGTCGTCCCCTTTTCCTCCTGCCCTCAATCTTTCCCAGAATCAGGGTCTTTTCCAATGAGTCATCTATTCACATGAGGTGGCCAAAGTATTGGAGTTTCAGCTTCAGCATCAGTCCTTCCAATGAATATTCAGGACTGATTTCCTTTAGGATGGACTGGTTGGATCTCCTTGCTGCCCAAGGGACTCTCAAGAGTCTTCTCCAACACCACAGTTCAAAAGCATCAATTCTTTGGCGCTCAGCTTTCTTTATGGTCCAACTCTCACATCCATACATGACTACTGGAAAAGCATAGCTTTGACTACATGGACCTTTGTTGGCAAAGTAATGTCCCTGCTTTTTAATATGCTGTCTAGGTTGGTCATAACTTTCCTTCCAAGGAGTAGGTGTCTTTTAATTTCATGGCTGCAGTCACCATCTGCAGTGACTTTTGGAGCCCCCAAAATAAAATCTGTCCCTGTTTCCATTGTTTCCCCATCTATTTGCCATGAAGTGATGGGACCAGATGCCATGATCTTAATTTTCTGGATGTTGAGCTTTAAGCCAACTTTTTCACTCTCCTCTTTCACTTTCACCAAAAGGCTCTTTAGTTCTTCTTTACTTTCTGCCATAAGAGTGGTGTCATCTGTGTATCTGAGGTTATTGATATTTTTCCTAGCAATCTTGATTCCAGCTTGTGCTCCATTCAACCATCTTGAACATCTGGAAGTTCATGGTTCACGTATTGCTGAAGCCTGCGTGGAGAATTTTGAGCATTACTTTACTGATGTGTGAAATGAGTGCAGTTGTGTGGTAGTTTGAGCGTTCTTTGGCATTGCCTTTCTTTGGGATTGGAAAGAAAACTGACCTTTTGCAGTCCTGTGGCCACTGCTGTTTTCCAAATTTGCTGGCATATTGAGTGCAGTACTTCCAAAGCATCATCTTTTAGAATTTGAAATAGCTCAAATGGAATTCCATCACCTTCACTAGCTTTGTTCGTGATCACACCATCGTAATTATCTGGGTCATGAAAATCTGTTTTTTATAGTTCTTCTGTGTATTCTTGCCACCTCTTTTGATATCTTTTGCTTCGGTTAGGTCCATATCATTTCTGTCCTTTATTGAGCCCATCTTTGCATGAAATGTTCACTTGGTATCTCTAATTTTC
The DNA here is from genome assembly GCF_029378745.1 of Bos indicus. Classification (NCBI taxonomy): domain Eukaryota; kingdom Metazoa; phylum Chordata; class Mammalia; order Artiodactyla; family Bovidae; genus Bos; species Bos indicus. The sequence goes on along the minus strand of NC_091763.1, from coordinate 55,166,273 downwards.
TTGAAAGTGAAAGAAAGTGAAGTAGCTCAGTCATTTCCGACTCTTTGCAACCCTGTGGACTGTAGCCTACCAGGCTCCTCCCTCCATGGGATTCTCCAGGCAAGAATACTGGAGAGCTCTAATCTTTCCCATTGTATTGTTTTCGTCTATTTCTTTGCACTGATCACTCAGAAAGGCTTTCTTATCTAGTAAAGTGTTCATAATGTGATGAGGATATAACCAAAGGGAAAGGAGCCAACTTAAATGTCTTCTTTTGGACAAATCTGGGTGAATTTGAGAATGAACTGAAATAATGATAGGAATAGATTATGAAGTAAGAATCCATTTGTCCAAGCTGATATAAATCAGAATACAAATAAGTAAATAAAGGAGTGATAAGAGAAAGATCTCCCTTAAGTAGTGTCAGTGTATGAATAAGGAAGAAGTAATACAATTAGAAAATCATTGGATGCTAAAGCTAGTGAGTGAAAGCTTGGTGAAAAACAGTGTTTATATAATATTAAATATTTTCTCCAAAATAAATTATTAATTATATAAGGGAAAAATAACCTCACAGTGAAGAAATCTTGTGGATACTCCTTTAAGCAATATAAGATAATAATGCCAATTACAGGACAAACCAACCTCATGTTTCTCCCAATAGTGAAAAGCATATGTATTTTCTGTTGTGATCTTGCTATAAATGCATATGTTTATTAATCTAAAAAGAATGTGTCAGATACTTTAACTAATGCCTAATATGTCAGATAGATTTAAATGCAGAGACATTCTATAACTGGTCTGTACTCCTCAAAAAATATTAAGATTAAAAAAAAAGTACTGAAAAGCTGTACAAGATTAAATTAGGCAAGAGTTTTTACACATAGTTGGCAATGCATGATCCTGGATGACATACTGTATTGAGAAAAAGAAGTAAATGTACACAGTTGGCAAAATTCGAATATAAACTGTGGATTAGATACCAGCATTCTATCAATCTTATCTCTTCTGATTTTTGATAATTTTACTGTGGTTATACAAAAGAATGTCTTTGTTCTTAGGAAATATATACTGAAGTTGTATGTATATGTGTTTCTAAGCAAATTACATGTATAAATATACATGTATAAATATACATGTATATATATAGGGCAGAGAGAGAGAGAGAGAAAATAAATGGGGCAAAGTATACCAACTGATGATGTAGGTAAAGGACATATGGGAATTCCTTGTGCTATCTTAGTAACTTTTATATAAATTTGAAATTATCAAATTAAAAGTTTACAAGCAAACAGACTAGATGACAAGAAATCCCCAAAAGTGGTGGATGAAGTCCAACCACTGAGAGTAGGAAGAAGCCAGTGATATTCAAAACTATGTAACAAGAAGCAGAGTGTAAGAAAATAAAGACTACATCCTGATAGAAAAACAGGCAATGGACAGTTCATAGGGAAAAAATACAAATGGCCCTTGAACATATTAAAATGTGTTCTTAGGCACTAATAAGAGAGAATGAAGCTTCATTGAGAAATTTGTTATGTTTAAACAAATACTTGCCAAGGGTATGGGAAAATAGGTATTCTCATATGTTTTTGGTAGAAAGGTGATATGCAATAGCTAGCAAAATTGTGCATGAGTTTACCTATTGACCTTCCAATCCCATTTCTAGGGATCTATCCCAATGATACACTATAAAAATAAAAGACATATAAACAAGGTCAAATGCCCATAAACAAAGAAATAGTTAAATTTAAATGAGAATACATCCACTCAATGGAGTATTATGCTCCTTTTAAAAAAAGATGTAGAGCTCTATACTACATTCTACATAGTGGTATCCAAGATAGATTTTTAGGTAAAACAAAAAAAAAAAAAGGAGCAAGTTGGAGAAAAGTATGTATAATATACTGGTATTCATCTAAGAAAAGTGGGAAAGAAATAACAGTGAGCCAAAAAGTGGAAAAAAAAAAAAGTTGCCTAGAGTGGAGTGGAGGGAAAGGGGAGGAGGAGAAAGAGAACTCTGAACATATCTTCCCTTACATATTTGACACAAATATGTGAACAATAACTTAACAGATAAAATATAAAGAGTAAATATACTAGTGAGAGCCTGCTGTAGAGCACAGGGAACCCTACCTGATGCTCTGTGGTTACCTAGATGGGAAGGAGATCCAGAAGGGAGGGGTTACGTACCTGTATACATATGACATTCACTTCACTGTGCAGCAGAAACTAGCGCTATGCTGTGAAACAACTGTACCCCAGTAAATAAGTTAAAAAGAGTAAATATACATTTGGAAACTTTTAATTCTTTAATAATCAAATAAATGAAAACTAAGGCAACAGCTGTGGGGCAGGAGAGTAAGAGAAGTGAAGGATTATCTGAGGTGTTGCCTTGAGGAACTGCAAGAATGACTTGTCATTGATGACAAGTCAAGGGCAAACACCTTAGGGAGGAAGATGAGAAGTCTGATATTAAGTTGAGATGCCTTACAACATCCAAGTAAGAACCCAACCTGCCCTTTGGATGTATGAGCCTGGAGCTAGGATAAAGTTCCTGGAGCTATAAAGGCTAGTGTTGCCCACAAAGAGATAATATTCAAAGTTTAAACAAAATCATTGTGTAAGTGACTGTATATATAAAACAGTTCTAAGGATTGAATCCTAAATTCAATCCTAATGCATGTGAATGTTTACAAGTGGAGAAAAGTGGGGGAATCAGTAAAGGAAGTTGTGAGACAGAATAAAACTCAGGAGACTGTCGTTTTTCTGAAGTTAAAAAAAAAAATCTCGGGAAGGAGAGAAATAATTTAAATAAGATCTGATCTTACTAAGAACTGATCATTGAATTCACCAATATGGAGATTACTGACAAGAAAAACAAGTTTCAAGGAAGTGCTAGGTGTGAGAATCATTCAGGTGGGTTCAAGAGAGTAGGAGAAAATAGGCAGAGAGGATTTGTGGAGAGTTGGATTAGAGGACTTTTTTTGAAGAAATTTTCAAAAAAGGGGAGCAGTGAAATAGGGAAATAGCTAGAGGGAGGGTTTGTGTCAAAGAGGGCTGTTCTTTTAAGATGGGAGAAAGTATTGTATATAAGCTAATGAAACTTTATTAACGGAACACAAGTTTGTGTATTTATTTCTCCGTGTGGTGAAAGAATCAATATTATTGATTCACTGAATCAGTGATCTATATACGTGAGAATCTTCAGTCATTAAAAATCGAATTAAGTAAATTATTACATGATTAAACTAAATATTTGGGCATTATAAATGACACTGCAACCTTTTTCCATTCATCTATTTTAATAGCAAACATATTGATGTTTTTATTATCATTTACAGACAAATCTTCTTTGATTCTAACCCAGAGTTTTAGAGACAGAGGATTTAGTTTGATTTAGCTCTAGTTTGATTTTTAAGAGTAAATCTTTTCTATTGCTGATATTGACACTGTTAAGTAGTTAGAATAGGGAAAAGGAGTCCACAATGGCGGTGGCTAAAAGACAAGGAAGGGAAAAGCCTGCGAAAATAGAACAAAGGAAAGTCTGAGGACCAGAGTGGGGACCTCAGGTAGAACAAACAGCACTCCTGGCTAGCCCAATTTACGTAGGGCAGGCCCAAGAGGAGAAGAAACAATATATAAAAAGAGGAGCCAAAGGGCCAGGGTCTCTCTCTCTCTCTCTCTCTCTCTCTCTCTCTCTCCTCTTTGCGTCTTTTGGTTAGGTATGCCCTCACATCTCGAGGATATATTTTCCTTTTTTCTAAATAAAACAGAGCTGTAACACTGATCTGTTTGAGAGCTGTGACACGGTCTGTCCGAGGGCTGTAATGCTGGCCCATTTCTTCAAACTTTTGTTGTGACGAGACAGAACCAAGGAAATTACACCCCTCCCCACAACACCATAGGTGTTGCAAATGTGAGTTCCTCACATTTGCATATTATCTAATCAAAAGCTAGGGTAATTTTCATTTCTATATGTAAGCTTGATCATACAGAAAGCCCTTTGTCCTAACGGATATTTTCTCTCCTAGAAGTGCTTCATTTTGGTTATGGTTTCGATTTGCTTTAGATTTCTTCCTTGAGTGTTAGTGTTTTTCCTTAGTAAGGCTACTGGGAAGTGCCATCACGCTTACCTCATGTGAAAACTTCAACAAGACCATCCTTTAGGTCTGTGCTACCCATGCGGTAGCCAACAATACTTGTGATGTGCTTGATACAACCAAGAAACTGGATTTTCAATTTCATTTAATTATAATTAATTTAAAATTTTAAAATGAATTATTTAGAAATACTTTTTCATTAAACAACTTTATTGCTTCCCTAGGACTATGGTTCACTTTAACCATTGAAAATTTAGTGTACAGTTGAGATGAGCTGTATATAAAAAAAACAATGAATTTGAAGATTTATATGAAAAAAGAAGGTGAAATATCAACTTGATAAACTTTATGTTGACTGTTGAAGTGATAAGTTGGTTTAATAGACAAAATAAAAATATTTTATTGGGTTAAAAATATTTTATGTAAATAAATTTAAAATAGTAAGAATAAATATATTTTATTTTTTAGTGTGGCCACTAGGAAATTATAGATTAAAGATGTAATCACATTAATTTCTATTTTACAACATTGCTCTAAGTTTTAAATATTAAGTTAATGCCAGATGAATAGGAAGGTCTATATGTTGCTGCTATTGTAAGATATCTTTTGGTCTAAGTGAGGCCAAGAGTATTAGGTCAGCCTCTTCAGTTATTTACTCTGTGACTTCAGAATTAACATGGAAGCTCTGGGATTAGGACTACCTTTTAAAGAGAATCATCTAACAACATAAAGTTTGCCAGAGAAGATAGGGGATCTTTTTGGGGGGATGGTTTTAAGAAGAGCTTGAATCAGTACTTGCTGATAGAGAAAATATAGGGACGTGATAGAGAAATAAGTACTTGTCTTGTGAAAGCTTTCCAGGAAATTTCTTAGTTTCAAAGTTAAGGACAAAACCTATCTACACAGGAACTTTGCAAGACAAATTGGTAGTATGTACATTCCAGGTCAAGAGTTAAAATACATATTGGCCTTCCATGTTTTGAGTTTTGTTTAAAGACGCTTACTCCTTGGAAGGAAAGTTATGACCAACCTAGATAGCATATTAAAATCAGAGACATTACTTTGCCAACAAAGGTCCGTTTAGTCAAGGCTATGGTTTTTCCAGTGGTCATGTATGGATGTGAAAGTTGGACTGTGAAGAAAGCTGAGTGCCGAAGAATTGATGCTTTTGAACTGTGGTGTTGGAGAAGACTCTTGAGAGTCCCTTGGACTGCAAGGAGATCCAACCAGTCCATCCTAAAGGAGATCAGCCCTGGATGTTCATTGGAAGGACTGATGCTGAAGCTGAAACTCCAATACTCTGGCCACCTCATGCGAAGAGTTGATTCATTGGAAAGGACTCTGATGCTGGGAGGGATTGGGGGCAGGAGGAGAAGGGGACGACAGAGGATGAGATGGCTGGTTGGCATCACTGACTCGATGGACATGAGTTTGAGTAAACTCTAGGAGTTGGTGATGGACAGGGAGGCCTGGCGTGCTGCTATTCATAGGGTCTCAAAGAATCAGACAGGACTGAGCGACTGAGCTGAACTTGTTCTATTTTGCTTGCTTGGTTGTGTGTGTGAGTGTGTGTTTATCACTGTGTTTTCTTTTTCTTCTTTCTTTCGCTGCTTGTATTATTTTCCAAGAAAATAGCAAGGCAACATGACCAACCCTAGGCAAACGTATCAGAAAGGAGAAGTTTTATTTGTCATCTTCTTTTTCTCTTGATGCTATCCTTTCTCCTTTTGCCAATACACCCAATGTCTAGGCTACCCAAAATCTCCATTTGGTACTCCACCAACGATTTCCTTTGCAAGAGAATAGGTCAATCTGTGTTAATATATTTAATGACCCTTTACTACTATTTCATGGGCATGATGCTTTATCCCTATAGAATTGAAATTTCCAGCTCCATGACAGGCAATTGGTTGATACACTCTGGGAATGTCAGAATTTGTGGACCATATTTGTATCTTACTACTTGACAGCTGTCTATTTCTCCTACTGGGCCTATTTACTATTTGGGTTCTGTTGCTGGGTACAATTAAATGCAATTTAATTTATTGAATCTTTTATATTGTTTGGCAAAAGAAATTACATAATTTTCCAAAGCTCTGGTAGAATGCAGTACTCTCTATGAAGAGGCAAATCATTCATTTTCAAAATTCTCATATTCTCAGAGTTCCTTTAAAAAATAAAAAAATAAAAACTCTTAGTCTATTGATGCAAGAATGCTTCATACTCCACCTAACTAGTGTGAAAGTTTCATGTGAATATTTGATGGGAGGCACTCTTGAGTTAGTATAACTTTATTTATTCCCTGGTGTGTGGGATTTCATTACTTTGGTCCATGTGGGATAGTCCTCAGAATGATGGATGACTCACTGTGAAACAGCTGTGACCTGACAGAATTCTTGCTAGCATTGCATTTTCTGTGTGAACTTGATTTTTTAAAAAAACAATCACCATTATGTCATTGCATTCTTCTGCTTTAGTGTTGGTGGCTGCTTTCCTTGAGGATGGAGTAACACCCTCATACTGAAGGGGGTTGGGGGGTGGCGGGCGGGAGTTGGAACAGATGGCCTGGTGTGGACAGCATGAAGATGAGGGAAGAAAGATGACAATATATATAAGCACTTGCAGAACTACACAGCATACAAGCTGGCCTATTTACTATTAAAGCTAGGACAGGCTCATTATGTGATGTTTTGAAATTCCTAGAAATGGCCTACTGGGACTGATAATTACCAGTGAATGCTGCATAAGGCATATCCTAGGCAAAGCTCCATGTTGCCTCATCAGTCTCAAACCTGTCTCCCTGTGGTGCTCTTTTGCCTCATAGCACAGTTCCCTGCAGGCTTCCCTGGTGGTTCAGATGATAAAAAAAAAAAAAAAATCTGACCGCAATCTGTGAGACCCAGGTTCAATCCCTGGGTCAGGAAGATCCCCCGAAGCAGGAAATGGCAACCTACTCCAGTATGCTTGCCTGGAGAATTCTGTGGATAGAGGAGCCTAGCGGGCTACAGTCCATGGCCCACTAAGAGTCAGATATGACTGAGTGAATAATACTTTCACACTCCCCTACAGTCCTTTTTCATCCTTTTCTAGTAGTGGGGTCTTGGACATATTGATATCTTATCTGGTTTTTAGTTCCTTCATTAATAAAAAGAGATAAAAATAGTATCAATTTCCCAGGATACTTTTAAATATTAAGTAAATATGTGTATCACTTTTAGAACAGTGGCCTATGTGTATATTGATGTGTGATATTTGTTACTTGAAAAAAAAACAAGTGACTCTTTGGACAAAATTCAAATTTCTTTCTTTCTGGTGCCCTCATCAAAATTTATTGGTCTTGTGTGCCATTTCATCAGAGACTTTCCCCCAATTCTAGATTTTTGAAAGTCTCATACCAGTAGCTAACATCTGGATATGGGGTGTAGATGATTCTTTTGGGCCTATACAGTCTTTTGTAGTGGTTTAATCAAGTGCAATTATTTACAGATTCAGATATTTCTTATAAAATTATGAACTCTGACTTCCCTTGGGGAAAAGTCAAAAGATATGTCAACTGTGTGGCAGTAGCCCAACATGAGAACACTTGGAATTATATGGTAGCAGCCCTGTTTTGATTCTGTGTATATCTCCCAACTGTCCAGTCTTCACTCTACCTTACTTTTCCTTACAACCCAATCTAATCCACCTTTTATTGCCATCCCAGGCCCTCTGAATATGTGAGTTTGTGACTCAGGTGTCACTGTTGTCTTTCTTAGCAAGCTTATTTGTGCCTTTGAAGAGTTAGTCCTGACTGACTCTTAAGTCCTAATTAAGAAGACACTTAATTCCTGTGCCACACCACTGCTTTTAGTGCTAATGTCTGTTAACTCACTTGACCTTGTTGATCTAAACCAAATAGATTTCCAGAAATTTTCCTGGAAAAGATGGGTTATTTTGGGGAGATAAGCAAAAAAATATAATTTGGGGTCTGCAAACACAATGAACCATGTGCAAGTCTCCTAAGTGGCAAGGAAAGGAGAACACTTACTAAAGGTAAAAAGAAAATTGGGAAGGATACAGTAAACAAAGAGTTTATGGTTTTTCATTGAGTCCTTGCTTGGATAGAAGAGGAGTTTGTATTTTTCCTGTTGGGCTCTTCTGTAATCACAGAGCATGAGACTTCCCCTTTCTTGTCTCCTGATTCTCTTTAATTGAGGTTTCTCTTCATTAATTTTTTTACGTTTTCCCCTTTTAACCAAGATCTTTTTCTAAACACATTGCTGATCAAGAGTGAGGTTTTTTTAGTTGCAGTGTTTTTCTGTCCCTCAGTACCAGGAAGGGCCTTTCCTGAGTGTAGCATCTTACATCAGAAAGAGAGTATACAGATTGAAAACCTACTGAGGTCACATTTGAGTAACAAGGAGGAATAGGAAGGAGAACTCTTAGGTAACTTTTATCTGAAGTCCATGTGTTATCAAGATCATAGACATTGTAGATCATCTGAAGTGTTGAGTTTTCATCAAAGATTTGGTGACAAACTTCCAACAGGCCTGGTCCAGATATCTTGGGAAAACTGTCTTATCAGATGTCATTAGTTCAGTTCTGTGAAATCTTTTCTTTCAGGCCACCAAATGATGTGCAGGTACAGTATGGTTCTGTGTTTTCTTTAGGTATGTCACGTGAATCCAAGAGTCTATTCCTTGGAGTTTGGTAGCATAAGAGTTGGTTAGCAGTAACAGAAAGGAGCCTCTCCAAGGAGGCTGAAGAGAGTGACTCTGGAGGGTCTTTTCAAATAGATGAAATTTCTAGGTTGCAAGGTGTGATGCTTTAAGTCTGTCTCCAGAGAGTGTACTATGAAAAGATTGCTCTACTAAAGCATGGTTATTTTTAAAGAAGCAATTAGGCCTTTGCAATAGTGATGTATTTCTCCTTTTATCATGAAGTTGTGAGTCTGAAAGAAGTAGGAGCCAAGTACATTGGGCATCCTGTGACTGTCTCAAAGGGTGAGAATTTATGGGTTCCAGAAGGGCAAATCTGAGATTTAGAAGGACTGCAGCAGTGCTTTAGGACCATGTGGTTGGAGGAACTCTACAGATTTTTCCAATTGAGTCTGAATAATATCCTTAGTACATTTGAGTAATCCAGAGGACTGAGGGTGGTAAGCACAGTGAAAGTGTTGTAAAACCAAACAATGTAGACTTGTTGAAATATCTAGTCAGAAAAGTGGGTTCCTTGATCTTTATGAAGTTTAAGAGGAATTCCCTAGGTAGGAAGCATTTTTTCCAAAAGGAAATTAGCCATGAAAGAGTTAGTAACCTGAAGGTGAGGCTTTAGTCCAGTGTGAAAACATGCATACCATGACTAAAACATACTGATATCCATGAGACAGAGGAAGTTATATTAAATCCATTTGCTAGACCTCACATCGTCCACTAGGCAGTTCAGCAAGTTGGGAGCAGGATGAAAAGGCTTCCCTGGGTTGTACTTCAGACACTTCAGACAAGTGAAGTAGGCACTTTATGTGGCCTTATTGTTTCCCTGCCAAATATCAATTTGTGAAAACTGTCATTTTGTCAGTAGTTCAGTGATTAATGCATGTGCAATGTTGAGGACTGGGATTTTAGTCTTCAGTAGAGGATGGCTGTCATTTGATCCAAACATGAGCTTTTAGTCTTCAGTAGGACAGAGGAGAAGAGGATGACAGAGGATGAGATCATTGGAAGGCATCACGGTCTCAATGGACTTGAGTTTGAGCAAGCTCCAGGAGTTGGTGATGAACAGGGAAGCCTGGCATGCTGCAGTCCATGGGATTGCAAAGAGTTGGACATGACTGAATGACTGCACTGAACTGAGGACATGATTGTCATTTGATCCAAATATGAGCCTTGTTGTTTTACTAAATAATTATTGAGTTTCTAGTCCTTTTTTCCCTTTTCTGAGACCAGTTATTAGGTTTCTTTGCTTAGTGTTTCTAAATTATCATTTGCAGAAATATTTCTTTGGACCATTACAAAGATTTGGCTGATGTGGGTCCCTTTAAAGGCAGTATTCCTTTCTGAAATGGCAGCAAAATGATTTTCCATAGCTTCCCAGAATCAAGTTTAGAATGTCCTAGAATCTTAATAATAGGTAAGGAGGCAGGTAAAAGTATTGCTTCCAAAAATTCATGAATATAAGGCCGTTTAAAACTTTCATTTCTGATGGAAGTAAGAAAACCACTTTGCTTCCACAGCATTCCAAAATCATGAGCTACTCTGATATGTACTATAAGTCTGTATTTAGTCAGTTTCGTCCCTGGCTAAAGTACAAGTCCATGTAAGAGTGTATAATTCAGCCTTTATCCATAGATTAAGATGCTGCCTCAACAACACTGAAAAGAGCTGCAAAAGCAAATCTAGTACATTATTTGCCATTGTCACCTTTTAAAAAGAACAGTCTGTGAGCCGTGGGAAGTCAGTGGTGCCAAAAGGAATTTCCTGCAAATCATCATGAGTAGTCAGGAGGTTGTCTGTCAGCATTAAAGATGGAGGGGAGAAGAGGAGCGAGGTTAAGGTTATTATGTAAGAGAGTTATGTGAGGAGCAGTTAACAAAAGGACTTCTTTAGGAGGAGAGTTGGCTGAGAAATGTTGAGCATGATGAGAATTTAAGAGAGTTTTTATTGCAAGAGGTTCAAAAATAGTTAAAGGAGGATCCCATGATGATTTTCTCAGTGTTCTTAACCAAAAGGGCAGTCACCATAATGGCTCTAAGGCTAAGGGTGTATGCTTATATCTCAGGGTCCAGTTGCTGGCTATAGCACTCTATGGGGCAACTGTAGTGCCTGTGTATAAGGGTGAGTAACCCAGCGGCGTTCTCTTCCTTTTCATATACAAAAAGGAACCAGAAAAGGAATCTGATAATTGGGATGCCCAAGGGCAGGTGAGTTCATCAAACTCTCCTTTCAGGCCCCAAAGGCTGTCATCTGGTTTTTCCTGTAAAATTGGGTTGGGGTTGTTATTCTTGAATAAAACATACAAAGATTTGGCCATAAGAGAGAACTTTGGAATCTGGGTTTAGCAAAAATCAACTAGCTTGAAAAAAACCTCACAATTGGTGCTTAGTTTGGGGTTTGGGAAAACTTAGGATACCATAAAGTCTGTCTGAATCTACGTGTAGCCCTTGTTCTGATATCAAATGCCCTAAATATTGGGGCAGATTACAATTTTGTTTGATGACCTTATGCCCTTTTAAGGCTAAAAACTTTAGCAAGTGGTTGCTGTCTTCCTATCAGGATGCTTGAAAAGAAGAGCAAAGAAGGCAATCATCCACATGTTGCAAGAAAGTAGAACCTCTAGGAAACTTGATGTCATTCAGAGTTTATGAAAACTGAGTGACTTTCAGTAAACCCCTGAGACTATACTGTCCAGGTGAATTGTTTTTCTTCTCAGGTGAGGGGGAAAAGGTATTGGCTAATTTCATCAAGTGGAATACTAAAGAATGCATTGCATAAATCATTACAGTAAAGAATTGACTTCTGGTGTAGTGGTAGTAGTAGTAGTAGTAGTAGTAGTAGTAGTAGTAGTGAGAGGGTTACAGGCAGGAAGGCCAGGGCTCTCCAAATGGAGGAAATAGGCTGCAAGTGTCAGACATTTTTTCTCTCTCCCTTAAGCAGCAGAAGGAAACAAACTACAAGTGTTAGATTTTTTTTTCTTAAAATTCTGTGTTGCCCTGACGACACCTGGCTCCACCTGAACTTTTCTCAAACCTTGAGCTAACCGATGTGTTTTTCTTAAGCTATGTTAACGAACCTATGTATTTCCTTTGGAATTTGCCTTTCTTCCACTGTTCACTATAAGCTATCAGTAGGAATGGATGTTAGTAATGTAAGAGTGTTAAAAATAACAGGGTGTCCAGGGATAATCATGTTTACTTGCTCACAGATCCTGGACAATCCTTTACCATTCATCTTTAAGTTTTCTCATCAGTGAAAAGGGAATGATACGAGGGCTAGTACAAGGGATAATGAGACCACGAGTCTTGTAATATTCTATTATGGGTATGCCTCGGGGAGCTTCTTATAGTGAAAGTGTTAGTCACTCAGTCATGTCCACCTCTCTGCGACCCCATGGACTGTAGCCCTCCAGACTCCTCTGTCCATGGATTTCTCCAGGCAAGAATACTGGAGCTGGTAGCCATTCCCTTCTCCAGGGGATCTTCCTGACCCAGGGATTGAACCCAGGTCTCCTGCATTACAGGCAGATTCTTTCCTATCTGAAAAGAATCAGGGAAACCCTCTTTGCAGTCCTCTGGCCTGTAGCCCACCAGGCTCCTCTGTCCATAGAATTCTCCAGGCAAGAATACTGGAGTGGGTTGCCATGCCCTCCCGCAAGGAGGGATCTTCCTGACCCAGGGCTTGAACCTTTGTCTCCCATGTGTCCTGCACTGGCAGGTGGGTTCTTTACCACTAGCACCACCTAGGAAGCCCCTTTACATATAAAGTATTGATTAATTCTGGGAAGAAATTCTGGGGGGGTCTATTTGAATTTTGATGGGAGGTACCCTGTGAATTTTGCTAAATTTCAGCTGGAGATTTTGCCCATAAGGAAAGCAGTAGCTGATTCAACTGGGACAAATAATCAGTGTTTCAAGAATCTGCTCTAATACTGCCATGAAAGTGAAAGTCATGTCTGACTCTTTGGAACCCCATGTACTGTAGACTGCCAGGCTCCTCTATTCATGGAATTCTCCAGGCCAGAATACTGGAGTGGGTAGCCATTCCCTTTTCCAGGGGATCTTCCCAACCCAGGGTTTGAACCCAGGTCTCCTGCGTTGCAGGTGGATTCTTTATCATCTAAGCCACCAGGGAAGCCCCCATAGATGAAAAGAATAAAAGATGTCAGAAGGTCATTTAATTCACCTGGTTAGTTGCAGGCATATCTTATTTTGTTGCAGTTTGCATTATTGTGCTTCACGGATATTGTGTTTTTTACAAATTGAAAATTTATGGCAACTCTTCATTGTCAGATGATGGTTAGCATTTTTAGCAATAAGATATTTTCAAATTAAAGTACATACATGTTCAAGCTGGATTTAGAAATTGCCAACATCCATTGAATCATCACAAAAGCAGGAGAGTTCCAGAAAAGCATCTCCTTTATTGGTTATGCCAAAGCCTTGACTGTGTGGATCACAATAAACTGTGGAAAATTCTTAAAGAGATGGGAATATCAGACCACCTGACCTGTCTCCTGAGAAATCTGTATGTAGGTCAGGAAGCGAAAGTTAGAACTGGACTTGGAAAAACAGACTGGTTCCAAATCAGGAAAGCGGTACGTCAAGGCTATATATTGTTACCCTGCTTATTTAACTTAGATGCAGAGTACATTATGAGAAATGCTGGGCTGGATGAAGCACAAACTGGAATCAAGATTGCCAGAAGAAATATCAATAACTTCAGATATGCAGATAGCATCAGCCTTATGGCAGAAAGAGAAGAAGAACTAAAGAGCCTCTTGATGAAAGTGAAAGAGAGTAAAAAGTTGGCTTAAAACTCAACATTCAGAAAACTAAGATCATGGCATCCCATCTCATCACCTCTTGGCAATTAGATGGGGAAACAGTGGAAACTATGACAGACTATTTTTTGGGGCTCCAAAATCACTGCAGATGGTGACTGCAGCCATGAAATTAAAAAACTTGCTCCTTGGAAGAAAAGTTATGACCAACCTAGACAGCATTATTAAAAAGCAGAGACATTACTTTGCCAACAAACGTCTGTCTAGTCAAGGCTGTGGTTTTTCCAGTGGTCATATATGGATGTGAGAGTTGGACTATAAAGAAAGCTGAGCACTGAAGAATTGATGTTTTTGAACTGTGGTGTTGGAGAAGACTCTTGAGAGTCCCTTGGACAGCAAGGAGATCCAACCAGCCCATCCTGAAGGAAATCAGTCCTGAATATTCATTGGAAGGACTGATGCTGGAGCTGAAACTCCAATATTTTGGCCACCTGATGCAAATTTCAAGGGAGTGTAATCTCCTCAGTTCTGTCTTGTCTCAACAAAAATTTGAAGCAACTGACGTTAAATCCCTTGGCATGTCACAGCTCTCAGACAGACCGTGTTATAGCTCTTGGGTCTTGAACAGATCATGTTATAGCTCTTGGACAAATCAGTGTTACTGCTCTGTGTTATAGCTCAGTTTTATTTAGAAAATAATAGGAAAATACATCCTCGAGGCGTGAGGACATGCCGACCTAAAGATGCAAAGAGGAGAGAGAGAGAGAAAAAAAAAAAAAAAATGAACATGCTTGAGAAAGACCCCTGGCCCTTTGGCTCCTCTTTTTATGCTTTTTCCTCCCCCTGGGTCTGCCATATGTAAATTGGGCTAGGCAGGAGTGCTGTTTGTTCTACCTGAGGTCCTCACTCCGGTTCTTGGCCCTTCCTTTGTTCTGTTTCTGCGGGCTTTTCCCTTCCTTGTCTTTTAGCCATCGCCATTCTGGACTCCTGTTTCCTATTCTTACTACCTAACACGAAGAACTGACTCACTGGAAAGGACCCTGATGCTGGGAAAGATTGAAGGCAGGAGAAGAAGGGGATGACAGGATGAGATGGTTGGATGGCATCACTGACTCAATGGACATGGGTTTTAGTAAACTCGGGGAGTTGGTGATGGATAGGGAGGCCTGGTGTGCTGCAGTCCATGGGGTCTCAAAGAGTTGGACATGGCCAAGCAACTGTACTGACCTGAACTGAACCTTCTTTAAATTAATTATTTATTCTAATTTGTGGCTAATTACTTTACAATATTGTGGTGGTTTTTGCCATACATTGACATGAATCATCCGCGGGTGTACACGTGTCCGCTTGTCCCAATCCCCGCTCCCACCTCCCACAATGCAACGTCACACTTAATAGATTATGCTGCTGCTGCTGCTAAGTCGCTTCAGTCGTGTCCGACTCTGTGCGACCCCATAGACAGCAGCCCACCAGGCTCCCCTGTCCCTGGGATTGTCCAGGCAAGAATATTGGAGTGGGTTGCCTTTCCTTCTCCAATGCATTAAGGTGAAAAGTGAAAGTGAAGTCACTCAGTCGTGTCCGACTCTTCGAGACCCCATGGACTGCAGCCTACAGGGCTCCTCCATCCTTGGGATTTTCCAGGCAAGAATACTGGAGTGGGGTGCCATTGCCTTCTCCGTAATAGATTATAGTATAGTAATATAGTGTAAATACAGCTTTTATATGCACTGGGAAACCAAAAAAATATGTTACTCTATTTATTGTTATGCTTGCCTTATTGCATTGGTCTGAACTGAACCCCCAATATCTCCAAAGTATGGCTGTACTTTGATGAATACTGTCAAATTGTAGAATTATTTCTCCCTTTCAGGAGAAAGATACTCCAGCATCATACTTCTCTAAGAAGCCTCAGCCTAGCGAATGGATAGGGAAAGAGGAACTAAGGAGAAAAGAGTGTATATCTCTCAAAGAGCCTCAAGAAAATGGAATCAATTCATAGATAAGAAACTCCTCAGTTTCATTAGAGATCCCCCACTATGTGAATGGTTTCAGGCCTCCAAGGCAGGAGCTGTTTTGTACTAGTGGGTTGAGTACCAGTGGTGTGCCTTCAGTATCAGTCAATCGAGATAAATGTTTCTTCAAGCCAAGGAAGTGGGAGGATTGGGAAGAGGCCCTGTAGTTCCTCAGGGCCTTGTCAATGAAACTTGGGAGGAAGGGCTGTTTAGAGGATGAAGCCGCCTAAGGCACATAAATTTGCAATAAGTTCTTTCATTGTTCTGGCTCTTTGCAATAATAGCAGAAACTAGCAGAGTTTTGGTTTTGTTAAGGAACATTCATTTGCTGGAGTTGAAGATTAAGAATTTTTTGGTCTTATTAGGTTATTTATCTTGAGTGAGAGAGAGCTGGTTTGCCAGATTAACTAAATCTGGAGTGGACATAGTTTTATTCTGTTCTGGTCCTTTTTACTAAAGGGGAGAGGTCCCATTTCAGTCCACTGATAAACAAAATTAAAAACTACCCAGGTGGAATTAACATCTGAAGGAAGACCAGAATTTTCTTTAAAAATACAATCTAAAGGTGATTATAAGGGTCGTCTTTTCATGTGTTTATTAGCCAACTGTATGAGAAGACTTAATTTTAACCAGACAGGTTCTGACAAGTTCAAGTGCTATTTTGGACAAACACCAATAGCTGTTGCTGCCCCAGCCAGGCTCCACTCTTCTGTGTTCTAGTAGTATACCAGAGGCCACTCCAGATCCAGTGACACGCTGTGACATGGAGTGAACAAGGCCAGAGCTTTTGCCCTGCTGGAGCTGGGGTTCATACCAGGGTGATTATGGGAAACTGACAGCTGCTACAGCAGACTCCTCTCAGTCCTGCCTCAGGGGCAGCCAGCTTGGGCACATTCCTCACGAGTGGGGTCCAGGCTTCCAACTGCCCTCCTGTCAGTCTCACGGGTTCTCGAACCAGTCAAGGGACTCATCTCCCCCATGTAGGACCCCAGAACTGGGGCACCGTCTTTGTCCCTCATCCCTCACTCTCCAGGGCAGCTGTCACCTGTGTATTTACCCCTTTTGTCCGAGTCCCCTCTCAGAGGCATATGTCTTGACTCGATAACTTTTCTTCCCTTTTTACCTGATTATATGTGTATTTTTCTTGTAGCCTTAGTTGTATAGCAGTTCTTCTGCCAGTTTTCAGTGGTAATTGTTGCATATGTTGATGTATTTTTGATGTGTTCCTGGCAGGATGGTGGAGTGACCTCTATGTTTTATTACTCTGCTATCTTGATCTATTATGCTTTTGCTAATCTTACAATCTTATTTTGCAAAAAGGCAATTATAGGCTCCTGAAAACACTTGGAAGCCTAAAAATACTGATTGATATAGGTAAACCATTCAGTTATGGAAATTTCTGAGCTGTTACATTCCAATCCAATTTTAAGAAATTTAATGTTGGGGATTTCAAATCTCTCCATAATGTCCATTGATATTCTAAATTGCCTTTGGTCAGGTAAGCCCATTTAGTTAGAATTGCACATGCAGAGGGACCATGATTTTCAAACATAAAATTTCCTGAAGTCCCTGTAGGGGTGTTGTCCTCAAAATATGTAGATAACTTAGATTCCATTTCTCAGTTTTTTGTCTGGAGTAAAGGAATCATTTTCAAACAGCTCAAACAGCTTACAGCTGAATCCAAACAGCTTGCAAGCTAATGCTAGCCAAGTCTAAGAAAACAGCCTAGTCCTAGAGGAGCCAGGCCAAGGGCTTTTTCAGCCAGTTTCCAGAGAACAGCCCCTGTTCCAAAGGAAAGGGCTGACAGTTGAACCAGCACACTGCAGTGAAGCAGCCCTGTTACTGAAGGAATGGGCTAGTAGCTTCTCAGCTAGCTCCAGTTGAAACAGTCTCAACTCAAAATCAGATTGAAGTGCCAAATGAGTACTCACATACAGAACAGGGCCTTAACCAGAAAGACAAAACTTTAATGTACATTCCTAATACAGTCTGGAGAACTTCAAATGCCAAGATAGTGTGAACTCAGATCTAGAAAAAAGACGTACCTTCAAACGCCAAGGTCAGTGAGAAAAGTCGGGAGCAATAATGGACTCAACTGCGGGTACTGCACTTGTTTGCTCACCAGACCCAGAGCTTTTGCGGGTCTTCTGTTGTCTCCATATGAGTCACCAAAATATTGACCTGAAATAGTAGACTCCCAGATATTTTTCTAGAAAAGAAGGGGAACACTTTATAGGGCTTCCCCGATGGCTCAGCAGTAAAGAATCTGCCTGCCAGTGTGGGAGATGTGGGTTTGATCCCTGGGTCGGGAAGATCCCCTGGAGAAGAAAATGACAACTCACTCCATATTCTTGCCTGGGAAAGCCCATGGACAGAGAAGCCTGGTGGACTACAGTCCATGGGGGTGCAAAAGAGTTGGGCATGACTTAGTGACTAAACAACAACCAGGAAGGTTGAGAGGGCTCCGATAAACCAGGAGCTCATGGTTTTTCATTAGCTGAGTCCTTTCCAGGAAAGAAGAGAACTTTCTTCTTCCTGTCGAATCTGCTATCATTGCAGGGCATAAGAGCTCCCCCTTCTGGTTTCCTGACTGTATTTAATTGAAGTTTCTGTTTATTGATATTAATATTTTACAACCTTAACTCTAGTCACAGTAAGGTGTTAGAATGTATTCTAAGCATAATAGGAAGTCACTGAGTGATCTTAAATAGAGGGAGGTCTCAATCCAATATCTATATTTAAATATAGCTGTAGTTGCCATGCCTTGGAAGGGGTAAAAGAGGAAATGAGAGCCAGTTAGTTATTAAAGTAGTTAACCAAAAAAAAAAAAAAAAGAGGGAATTCCCTGTCAGTTCGAAGGTTAAGACTCAGGCTTTCACTGCTGTGGACTCGGGTTCCATCCCTGGTTGGGGGACTAAAATCCCACAAGCTGCATGCTGTAGCCAATAAATACATAGAGAATGATGAGCATTCTGACTAGATAATAGGAATGATAAGAAAAGAAGATGAATTAGGGCTATAGTCCAATGCACTTAGAAGGAAATCTTATATGGGTATAGTGCGGCCCCTATCTGCACCTGGCCACTCTATTCTATTTTCTTATTCTAATCTATTCACTCAGTTGTGTCCAACTCTTTGCTTCTCACCCTGAACAGTGCAGTGTTAACTTCATCTCTCTTTACTTTGTATTTCTCATTTATGAAATATAGTAAAATATAATAATAGTACCTATCTCAAAATATTAAGGGGACTAATGATATAATATACAATGATTTGGAACCATAGGGGACTTCCCTGGTGGCTCATGGGTATCAGTAAATAATTCGACAGCAAGACAGGAGACACAGGAGATGCGGGTTCAGTCCCTGGATTGGGCAGATCCACAGCAGGAAGGCATGGCAACCCATTCTAGGATTCTTGCTGTGAAAATCCCATGGCCAGAGGAGCCTGGCAGGCTACAGTCCATGGAGTCACAAAGATTCAGGCTGTGACTGAGCACGCTCGCATTAGCATGTAGAAGCACTCAGTAAAATTTATCTATTTTTGATGAACTATTATGAAGTTGGGCTTCCCTTATAGCTCAGTTGGTAAAGAATCTGCCTGCAATGCAGGAGACCCTGGTTCAATCCCTGGGTTGGGAAGGTCTGCTGGAGAAGGGATAGGCTACCCACTCCTTATGAAATCATAAAAGCATGTTGTTAAATATTAGTAATATGAAAATTATAAACATGTTAAGTGAGTAAGTATATACCATATATTTCAATACAATGATTTCAGTATTTTTGAACTACCTCCTAATAATTCTTCCATCTCAGTAATCCAGCGTTTTTCTCTGCAACCTTTCTACACTTACAGCCTCAAGAAATGGGAGAGCAAATGCCACGCAGGGAAATATAAACACTGGCAAGTTTTGATATGCAGGAATTCCATTACCATAGTTTAGCTAAATAATACTAGTCCCTACCAACATGGCTTAAGTTTAAATCATGCTATATTAAGTATGAACATATGCAGAAAATATAAACTTCCTAGCCAAATTATCTAAACATACATTTCACTATTTTTCTCATCATGAAAGAAATGTAATTGTAAAACTTAGAATAGTTTTTAAGATATTTTGTATCAACTTTTTCTACCCTCTCTATCATCCTAAATGGTACTCTCATCCTTAAAAGCTGTTGTGAGTTCTCTACATGTTTAAGATGATGAACATGATTAGAAACAGAGTTTCCAAAGTACTTTAAGGTTCTTCATGGCACTATGCTGTAAATTTCACCCACTCAGTTTCTTGGGGCTTCCCAGGTGGTGCTAAAGAACCTGCCTGCCAGTGCAGGAGATGTCAGAGACACAGGTTAGATCCCTGGGTGGGGAAGATCCCATGGAGGAGTACATGGCAACCCACTCTAGTATTCATGCCTGGAGAATTCCATAGACAGAGGAGCCTGGCGGTCTATGGTCCACAGGGTTGCAAAGAGTCAAACACAACTGAAGCAACTTAGCACACAAGCTGTTTCTTAAAAATCTATAATAATGTCTCAGTAAGTGGTCCTTTAGCCAAACATTACATGAAAATTATGCTCCATCTTTTGTTTCTTGCCTATAGAATATTCTGAAAAGTGATAGCAAAATTTATTTCCTTTTGCAGTATTCAGTGTAGTGAGTAATCTATGCTTTAGCTTATGAAAATGGCACCAATTTACATAGTTTATTCATGCAGAGATTACTAAATTGCCAAAAGCTGGAGAATCTTTTTAAAGTAAGTGGGTTGCTTTCAGACATTTCCATTTACCAGTTTCTTTGTTTTACAAGATCTCTCAATCAAATCAGGGATTATAACCCAAATTAGTATAATCTGGAGATTTTATAAACTGTTAAAAATGTGTTATTTACAATCAGCTCCATTAAGCTGTCCTCAAATTATCACTTGATGCAGAAGAAAACATCTGGTCACTATTTCATAGCAGAAAGATAATTAGCCTCCAATCTTCACAAGTTATATTTTCACTTATGACCCTTGCAAAGCCCAGGGACTTCAGACTTGTCCAGTTACTCTGACCCATCTCCCCAGGTGAATGAAAATGGAAAGCAGGTTTTTGCAGATAGAAATTAACTCATCACCTACTAACATCTAAGGCTATATCTCAGGAGCTATTATACTGTCATTTAAAAATTATTTTCTTCAATTAACCCACAAATACCCAGTTGGTCACTAGAAAATCAAGAAATATTGATCATTAATACAGAGTATATTTGCACTGTTGAAGAATGCCACAGCAAATTTCTTCAGATAAGATACTTTAAACTGCTTTCATGTGAAACATATGCAATCGTGTAGCTACATTACTTTTATAATTTTTAATTCCATTCCTAGTTTTATTTATAGGCAAAGAAAAAGAATAGTTGAAAAAAGATTCAATTGTTACTTTACCTTTTGAGCATCTCAAATATTTCTGCTTTAGCTGCATAAATATATTCCCTAGCCCCTTCCACTCTCCCCTCATCCTCTCACTCACCAACTGTGGAAATATATTTGTTTACATTACATTTTGCTTTTGAGAAACTATGTAGTATTATAAAATCCTGAGTACAATTATAACTTGCAGCTAGCTCAGTGACAGAAAGAAAGCTCTTCTTTTTTTTTTTTTTTTTAGAAAATACATTAGAAAGTAAGAGGATATAACAGCTGAAATATCAAAGATAAAGAAATAGTTAGCCAGGATGCCTTCCCTAGAAGAAAACCAACATATATTCCTAAGCATAACTCACCATACAAATCAGCAACTGAGAGCAACACTGATGATTCAGAACTGAGAATAAATTGGTTGTTAGAAAACCAGCAAATGATCCCAAAATGACAAATCATCCTGATTAGTGCAGTGCATTATTTGGAACCCTAAAATGTTTCTGTCCTTCTAGAGACGTCTTTACATTACTGTTTCTTAGTAGACACCTATTTTCTGCAGAGTAGTGCTACATAACTGTTTTAGGTACATTTTCATTCTTACAAACTATTTATTGTTTATCCTACACTGCTGCTCGAATATTCCCTTTGCCTGCCACATAGGTACATAATGTCTACTGCTTGAATGATAGAAGAGAGTTATATTTTTCAGAGTCAGCAACAATGTGACCATATGGCCTCATTTTACCTCTGTCATCTTGTTTCCTACTGTCTCTACAACTGGTATGCCCAAATTTTGGTCTGACATGTTTCTTCATGTATAAAGCACACCTTGCACATTTTTGATTCCTTGCTTTATAAAGCATTGTCAGTCTCCTTTTGTAAATTCTATTCATTCCTCAAAGTCATTTTTATGTCTCACTTTTTAAATGGAGTCTCCTTTCATTTCTCTTGCTCTCATTGATCATTTTCCCTTTTCAGTGCCTATACCTGTAGTACACAATTTTCAACCTAGATACTGATATATGGATATAATAGTTGGCAAAGCAATGTCTCTCCTTTTTAATAAGCTGTCTAGGTTAGTCATAACTTTTCTTCCAAGGAGCAACCATCTTTTAATTTCATGGCTGCAGTTACCATCTGCAGTGATTTTGGAGCCCCCCAAAATAAAGTCTGTCACTGTTTCCAAGTTTCCCCATCTATTTCCCATGAAGTGATGGGACCAGATGCCATGATCTTAGTTTTCTGAATGTTGAGCTTTAAGCCCAACTTTTTCACTCTCCACTTTCACTTTCATCAAGAGGCTCTTTAGTTTTTCTTCGCTTTATGCCCTTAGTGTCGTGTCATCTGCATATCTGAGGTTATTGATATTTCTCCCATCAATCTTGATTCCAGCTTGTGCTTCATCCAGCCCAGCATTTTTCATGACGTACTCTGCATATAACTTAAATAAGCAGGGTGACAATATATAGCCTTGTCGTACTCCTTTCCCGATTTGGAACCAGTCTGTTGTTCCATGTCCAATTCTAACTGTTGCTTCTTGACCTGCATATAGATTTCTCAGGAGGCAGGTTAGGTGGTCTGGTATTCCCATCTCTTTCAGAATTTTCCACAGTTTTTTTTGTGACCCACACATCAAAGGCTTTGGCATAGTCAATAAAGCAGAAGTAGATAAGTAAAATGGCAACCCACTCCAGGGTTCTTGCCTGGAGAATCCCAGGGACAGGGGAGCCTGGTGGGCTGCCATCTCTGGGGTCGCACAGAGTTGGACACGACTGAAGCGACTTAGCAGCAGCAGCATCAGCAGCAGATGTTTTTCTGGAACTCTCTTGCTTTTTCGATGATCCAACAGATAGGTATCTACAATCCATTTCAACAACACTTTTAAGCATTGCAAATGGCAGTGGTGGAATGAAAGGGAGAGGTGGAATAGAAGTATCAAAGGGTGGTGCTCCTCAACCTATTGGCAATTTTTGATGTTCTATTTGGGTGTCAAGATTTTGCACAGTGCAGTCAGATGATGTGGGAATTTTGGATCATGAGTCATGAATCACAGATCATTTCAGTGTGTCTCATAAAAAGTTTTTTAAATGGCTCTTTCTTTAAATAAATAATGTGATGTCCCAAAGCAAATAGTATGTATGGTGCAAAGAATAGATATCATAGACTTTAACACTATTCATAGTTGAATAAATATAACTATAATGTAACTATATGGCTAAAAGATTCTATTGGCAGGGGTGATGATTAGGAAAGTCATAGACCAAGACATGTAAGATAATTAGTTTCTGGACTGTTGAAATCTTTTTCCATGTGTGTTTGTTGTTTTTATTTGCTTGTTTGTGCATGAGTTTGCTTAGTCATTGTGTTTTCCAGGATTTGCAAATTGTACTTAAAAAATAATTTCAGAGCTTATTCACTTTTAGGCAAAGACAAAAGAGTATAAACCTCAGGTTGAGCTGATTCTTCACAAATAATAAAATTCTAATTTAATTTTAAGCTCCTATTTTAAAGTGGCTTTATTTTAAGCCACTCAGCAGTGACCACAGGACTGGAAAAGGTCAATTTTACCTTTCAGCAGGTAATCTAAAGGTCTAACACAGAATGATAGGGAAAATAATATTCCAGACAACTCCTGCCTCTCAATTATACCCCACCTCAAATGCCCTCCATCTTTTAGGGGTCTTCACTTTTTTCTCTTCTTAATCCTCTCAACAGAAGAAGGGTAGTAGTATTCTGTTGGGTAATGCCAAGGCACCACAGGGCTGTGTTTGCCAGTGGAGAAAGTTACTCTTTTAAAAATCTGTGTATGCCCTCCTCTTTATGATTTCTGTTGGCTACATGCCACGGGCTTAGTAAGGAGTAGCAGGGCCCCCTTGGCAACTTGCCACCAAGTATTCTCTTACTTCCTCTGTATCCAAATTGTCACTTATGTCCTGGTTAGTTAGCTTCCAGTTACGTGTCCAATATTTATGTCCCTAATTGCTAATACCTTAGATCAGGTTCTCCTAATTTCTCAGCTAAATTATTGCTACAACCTCTAAGTGGTCACTCTGCCTCTGATAATTTCCTCCAGTCCAG
This sequence comes from Bos indicus, assembly GCF_029378745.1. Classification (NCBI taxonomy): domain Eukaryota; kingdom Metazoa; phylum Chordata; class Mammalia; order Artiodactyla; family Bovidae; genus Bos; species Bos indicus. The sequence continues at coordinate 55,142,223 of NC_091763.1, read as the reverse complement.
TTTTCTCAGTTGTTCCCAGAACAGCTGTCAAGCTTAAAATATTTGAGTAGCTCCTGTTGCTCTAAACATAGAGTCTGTGTGTGAGTATGTGCTGTCATGTCTGACTCTTTGTGACCCCATGGACTGTAACTGCCAGGTTCCTCTGTCCATGGGATTCTCCAGGCAGGACAGGAATACTGAAGTGGGTTGCTGTTTCCGTCTCCAGGGAATCTTCCCAACCAGGGATCGAACCCACATCTCTTGCATGTTCTACATTGGCATGTGGGTTCTTAACCAGCTGAGCCACCAGGGAGTTCCAAAACACAGAGTCTGCATTCTTTAAAAATGCACTGTAATGCTCTTTAGCATCTAGTCACTGTTCACTTCTAAAGCCTAACAGCCTTTTTTTTTTTTTTGGCGAGGGATGGTAACTCCTTGCTCATATTCTATTTCCCACACTAGGAGGGAAGAGTTGAAGAAGCAGATAGCCTATGATGCATGTATTCTTTTCACTGTAGGACCACTGTCAGGGTAACAAAGAAATGAATCCATTCTTATTAACTGGACCTTTGGGCATTGAGAGCCTCATGCTCCTATACTTCTTGCCAAACATGCCACAGTCAAAAAGTAATGAGAACTTTTTCACCTAGGCCACTTTTCAGGGTTGTTGTACTTCTGAAAATTCTTGCAAGTGAGATGATGTAATGAAGTACTGCATTTCTTACCTCTGCAATGTTGGTTGCTCACTGCCTGTGACATAATTGGCCGATTCCTACTGTCAGGATTCCTTCTACTGCATTTAAAATTTTTCAATTAAATTGCAAAATTACATTTCACAGGAAGCTTTCATGGGACTTTGGAATCTAGGTTAGCACTCTTCTTGTATAGCTGATATAGGTGACCTTACTTTAATAGGATTTGTTGATCTTATTGTAAGTGCCTATTTAGCCAGTTTATTGCACAGAGCAAGCTTGTTAAAGTACAATTATAAAAGAGCTTTATTTCTATCTATTTATTGCTTTCTGATGTCCTCTCTGCTAGATATCTTGAGTTGTTCCTTGACTATATCTCAGGCAGGTCCTGTAGCTTGGCATTCATTTCCAGCTATAGGTATATCCTCAAATTCAGGTAATAAAAACTCTAGCCTAAACTAAATTAAAATTTCAAAATTTCCTCCAATTCAAAGTAGTTTCCCTCTCTTGGCTCAGACTTGACTTTCAACTGGACGACATACAGTAGGGAGTGAGGGCATGGTCAGTTTTTTACTTCTCCTAATTTTCTTAGAGAAAGTAGAGTTGAAAGAAAAGATAGGGAATTCTGAGACTTGTGCTGTTATTGCTTGACTGGTGGTACATTTTATTATATCAGGCAGCCCCATGCTCTCACTGAAAGGGTGATTTGTGGGTTCTTTTGAGACTCTCTACTGCACTATATAATTTTCTGAAAAACATGAATCACTCTTCCTACTGACTGCCTGCAATTCCCACTTCCCTCTCAGCTTTGTTTTTCCCTCTAGTTGTTTGTCTCCAGTCTGTATTTGTTAGGGTCCTCTCCCTTCTCAAGACGACTCTTGGCCTCCTTCAGTATCAAGTGGCTCACAGAGAATATCAAACACGCTGTCCTAGCCAGTATTAGAAGTGCCAGCTGCTCTTCATGTGAATCTCTCCTTATCTTGCCTCAACAGGCAGCTGTAGCCAGAATGTCCTTCACACCTTACTGAGTGAGATGGAGCCACATGCTCTCAGAGCACTTATTAAGCTCTCCTAAGTTCTTTACCACCATGATTCATAAAACATGTACACTGATATTACTCAGTCCCTTACATAATAGACATTAAATAAATATTTGTTGAATAAATGAATGAATGAATTATCCTTGACCTAGTGGAGGTAAACCAAAAACTCATGCTTAGCTGATGCAGGCTCTGGAGATTATAGTTGTCCCTTGGTTCCCACAAATACCAAAATGCAAGGATGCTCAAGTCTCTTATATAAGACAGTGTAGTACAGTGAGTCCTTCTTATCCACATATTCTGTATCTACGGGTATGGAGAGCCAACTCTACTTCAATAGTTTTGTTTTTTTTTAATCAGAGGCCTTTTTTAAGAAGTTCTTTTCCTTGACCTAGAAATCCCAGTTCTAGGAATTTATTTAAGGAAATAGCTGAGCAAGTGCTCACTCATAAATGTAGAAGGATAAGTAATATCTAACATTAAAATGAAAATCATCTATGTCCAAAATAATAATGGATTGTTTTTAAAAGTATGGTTCATTCACACATTTAGAATACTATTGTCATTAAAATTTTTTTGTAGATGTGTATTCCTTGGTGTAGACATGAGAGTTGAACCAGAAAATGACAACCTGAAAAAGGAAGGGAAAAAAAAAACAACTGTGACTTGCAAACAGATTAACTGTATCAAACTGTGACCTGCAACACAGATAATCTAAGAACAAATAAAATATTGTAACTCATTTTACAGTTTATGTGTCAAGCTAAGGTATCAGTAGCAGTAATACCACCCAGATTCAAATGTTCCAAAGACTGCTGGCTTGTTCAACAAGTCACCTAGTTTATAAATCTGACAATTCTCTGCCCAGATCATGCTCACTAACTTCTGCCATGAAGCCATCATCCATGGCTAACTCTAGTTTCTGAAATGCTGTAAGTATTCTTCCTTAACTGACCCCTTTTTTGAGTCAGACTAACACTCTGTAAAAATAATGTCCCTTTCTTAGCATGTTTATTTACCAAACCCATTTTTGTATATCTAACAGTTTCCCTAGTGGAATAACCAAAGAACTAAATTTGCTATTTTTTTTTTCTCCTTTGTTTTCTCCTTTTACTACAGCATAGAAACACTTTAGTCTGAGTATTTTCTTGGATGCTACCACCTTACCTTTATTGGGGATATAATTTTTGTCAAATTTTTAAAAATTATAGCATAAGTTGTTTCAACTTATGAAAATTTTTAAAATTTCAGCAACTTAAGTTGTGCCAGAATTGTAGATCTTATCAGTTTTTTTTCATTCCTAGATAATATAAATACAGCTGACCCTTGAACAACAGCAATTTGAATTCTATGTGTCCAATTATAGTCAAATTTTTTTCAATATATACATGCAGTACTACACTGGCCTGAAATTGGTTAAACCCATGAATGAGGAGCCTAGGAGACCAAGGACTGACTATGAATCTTGAGTATCTGCAGATTTTGGTTTCTGCGGCAGGTCCTTGAACTAATACCCCATGGATACATAGAGACAACACTACATCTAACTTTAAAAGGAGTTTCCTAAAAAATATTCTTTTCATATATCAAAATAATTAAAAAGTATTTCAAAAATAAAACTTGTATGCCATCTGAGGCTTCATTTATTCTGGTCTACCATATAGTTCATAAGGATGAGCTTATTTGCAAGTTATTTTTACTAGTTTCAGTTTGCCCAGATCCTTAAAACTTGAAGTATTTCTTTGTGGAATACTATGAATAGAGATTTCCAAAATATTTTGAATGAAATATAACCAAACTTTACAAGATAAATTCATATTAAAGTTAAATATCTTTTTACAACATCTAGTTTGACTGAAATAGGTATTCAAAGACTTTAGTACTTCTAAGATCCATTTGATGATGATTATCACTGGGCCGGAAGAAGCACAAGCTGGAATCAAGATTGCTGGGAGAAATATCAATAACCTCAGATATGCAGATGACACCACCCTTATGGCAGAAAGTTAAGAGGAACTAAGAAGCCTCTTGATGAAAGTGAAAGAGGAGAGTGAAAAAGTTGGCTTAGAGCGCAACATTCAGAAAACAAAGATCATGGCATCTGGTCCCATCACTTAATGGAAAATAGATGGGGAAACAGTGGAAAAAGTGTCAGACTTTATTTTGGGGGGCTCCATAATCACTGCAGATGGTGATTGCAGCCATGAAATTAAAAGGCGCTTACTCCTTGGAAGGAAAGTTATGACCAACCTAGATAATATATTGAAAAGCAGAGATATTACTTTGCCAACAAAGGTCCATCTAGTCAAGGCTATGGTTTTTCCTGTGGTCATGTATGGATGTGAGAGTTGGACTGTGAAGAAAGCTGAACACCGAAGAATTGATGCTTTTGAACTGTGGTGTTGGAGAAGACTCTTGGGAGTCCCTTGGACTGCAAAGAGATCCAACCAGTCCATCCTAAAGGAGATCAGTCTTGGGTGTTCATTGGAAGGACTGATGCTGAAGCTGAATCTCCAATACTTTGGCCACCTCATGTGAAGTTTGACTCATTGGAAAAGACTGATGCTGGGAAGGATTGGGGGCAGGAGGAGAAGGGGACGATGGAGGATGAGATGGCTGGATGGCATTACTGACTTGATGGACATGAGTTTGAATGAACTCCGCGAGTTGGTGATGGACAGGGAGGCCTGGCGTGCTGCGATTCATGGGGTCGCAAAGAGTCGGACACAACTGAGTGACTGAACTGAACTGAACTGAGCAGGGAGACATCACATACTGACAGTCTGAGCTATTATTTTATTCAATATTAGCATCATCACATTTTGTTGTTCAGTTACTTTTATACTATAACTAACTAACCTTTAATGTTTTATGAGCTTCTTTATTCTGCTAAGAATACAATGGTTGGATAGCATCACTGACTCAATGGATATGAATTTGAGCAAACTCCAGGAGGTAGGGCTTCCCAGGTGGCTCAGAGTGTAAAGAATCTGCCTGCAATGCAGGAGACCCAGGTTTGATCCCTGGCTCGCAAGATTCCTTGGAGAAGAAAATGGAAACCCACTCCAGTGTTCTTGCCTGGAGAATTCCATGGTCAGAGGAGCCTGGTAGGCTACCGTCCATGGGTTGCAAAGAATCGGACATGACTGAGTGACTAACACACATGGGAGATGGTAAAGGACAGGGAAGCCCGGTTACAAAGAGTTGGATATTACTTAGTGACTGAACAACAAGAACACAATATAATTACTTTCTCAGTGTACAATACAGGATTGTGAACTGTAGGTTCTATGCTGTACAGCAGATCTCTAGAACTTACTCATTTTATATAACTGAGACTACACCAACTGGACAGCAACTCCTTATTTTCCCACCCTTCAATCTCTGGCAATCACCATTCTACTGGTGTTTTATATGACTGTTTTAGATACTTCATATAAATAGAATGATGCAGCGTGTGCCCTTCTGTTATTGGCTTTTTTCATTTAGCATAACCCTGCATGTTCATCTATGTTGTTGCATATGGTTGGATTTCCTTCCTTTTTAAAGCTGAATACTGTTACATCATATATATGTACCATATTTTCTTCATCCAATCATCTGTTGTTGGACATTTCAGTTGTTTTTAAACTTGGTTATTTTAAATAGTGTTGCAATGAACATGAGGTAAGAATACCTTTTTACGTTAGAGTTTTCATTTCTTCTGACAAATACTCAGAAGTAGAATTGCTAGATCGGCTAGTGGTTGTATTTTTAATTTTTTTGAACTTCTATACTATTTTCTAGTATAGAGACTGCACTGTTTTACATTCCCATCAACACTGTGCTCAATTTAGTAAGGACATAGTTTGCATTGTTCTGTGTTTCACAAAGGTTTGTCTTCACATTATTATCACAAATGAGTAATATTATTTATATTTACTCTTGTTTAGTTTAACTGAATTTATAACAGCAGTAAAAATAAGATCTGTTGCTTTGCCTCAGACAGAATGAATTAACAAACATTCAGTTTGATTTCAATAACACGATATAAATAAAGATATTATTCAAATTAAATTAACTGATCCTCTACTTGGTGCATTTGATAATAGTGGAAAGAAAAAACTACTGCAAAATTTTACTTCTGGCAATTAAATTAACATATTAAAATATATTGATGCAGTTTTTACACATACATGAAGAAACTTGACTTGAAAATGAGTGAAGTCAATTTAGGAAATAGTAATTTTATCTACACGAAAAGTCAGTATTTGTAGAGTGACACATAATCTACCTTCTGCATCTGCACATCTTAAATCGTCACCTTTAGTCTTCTCTGATTAACTACTGAGTTTTGAGTAGATTTTGATACTTCTTCAGCAGATTTATATCTTCTGGCTTTCTTGTGGTTGTTATTATTACTAGGGTCTCTAGAAAGAAAGTGAAGTTGCTTAGTTGTGTCCAGCTCTTCATGACCCCATGGACTGTAGTCTGCCAGTTTCCTCTGTCCATGGAATTTTCCAGGCTAGAATACTGGAGTGAGTTGCCTTCTCCATTTCCTTCTCCAGGGGATCTTCCTGACCCAGGGTTCAAACCCAGGTCTCCTGTATTGCAGGCAGACTCTTTACCATCTGAGCCACCAGGGGAACCTTAGGATCTCTAGAGTGAATGACAAATATTAAAACATTTATCTTGCAAATCACACACTTCATCATCAAACTTACTGAGAAATAGAAGTGTAATACTTAACATTTTATTAAATATGTACTTTTTATGTTGAGTTCATTGAGCAAAAATGGTTTGTTGACAAAATTTAAAAATCAAACAACAAACAAATAGTTGTAGATTTACATTGTGTAATAAATTACAAAGCAAGCAAGAGAGTGCAGACTACTCTATATGTCCAAAAGAGCAGGACTTCTCAGTCTCTTATCTCCCATTTTACAAACATCTGTTATATAATCTCAGTTGAACCCAGTGATTTACAGCCTGAGGACACTGTGCCTCTCACAGGCCATGGAAAAACTGGCTGTTGCACCAAGTGGCTGGCAGGGACCATAATTTAATATTTCACAAACACAAAATACCAGAAGGTGTCAGTTGTTCTTCGTTCCTAATGTCAGAATACAAGCTTTTATACTGTATGTTTCTAATATTTACTTATGTTAGTATATATAAGTCAACTTCATTCATTTTAACTGCTGTAGGATTTCCATAATTCTATAATTTGCATTTTTCATTCAATACTGTTTTAAAATGATACATAAATCATGATACATTCTGTAGAATTTTAAAACATATAAATCAGTTTTATGCTTTGGTGAAAGATAAAAACATATTTGGTAACCATAGAAACAATGCAGGCAGGCAAGTTATACTTCAGGATAGTAATAGAAACTGTAAAGGAAGGTGAGCGAATAGGGATAGGGGAGCGATACGAAGAACCATGAACTGCTTATTTAATATTTTATTTAAAAAAATAAAATGAAAATGAAGGGGAAGCAATCTGAAGCACATATAACAAAAGGCAAAACCAATACAATATTGTAAAGTTAAATAAAATAAAATTTAAAAAAAAAAAGAAAAAATCTGTTTAACCTGAGTGGTAGGCACATGGACGGAGAAGGCAATGGCACCCCACTCCAGTATTCTTTCCTGGAAAATCCCATGGATGGAGGAGCCTGGTGGGCTGCAGTCCATGGGGTCGCTAAGAGTCAGACACAACTGAGCGACTTCACTTTCACTTCTCACTTTCATGCATTGGAGAAGGAAATGGCAACCCACTCCAGTGTTCTTGCCTGGAGAATCCCAGGGATGGGGTAGCCTGGTGGGCTACTGTCTATGGGGTTGCACAGAGTCGGACACGACTGAAGCGACTCAGCAGCAGCAGCAGTACGCACATGGATGTTTTATTACTCCCTATGATTTGCTAAATGTTCATGTGGGAGACCTGAGTTTGATCCCTGGGTCTGGAAGATGCCCTGGGGGAGCCTGGCGGGCTTCAGTACATGGGGTCACAAAGAATCAGACATGACTGAGAGACTAAACTCTCACTTTCTTTATGATACTTTAATGGATTTAAAATGCTTTGATATGAAAATTTTAAATTACCCAAATAAAAAATGAAACAGTATCTTTTAACATCTTTCTGTATGATAGGATGAAATTAGTGACCTTTAAAAAATTATCTACCCTCTCTCCATTTTGAACTTTAGCTTTTGTTTTAAATCCTGAATATTAGATGGCAATTTTCTCATTTAATGATGCTTCAAAAAATTTAGTACTATCAGTTGAACAACTGTTTAAATGGTTTTAGTGAATGCCACTAACAATTTTGCACCACAAGTTCTCTATTCATTAGTTTTTAGTTTTGAAATCATTGATGAATAACTTAAATTTTTTGATGATTTTATTTTCTGAAATAATTCATTGTCAGTATATTTTCTAAGTCCTTGATTTATGAAATTATCTTACTGTCTTATATGTATAGTAATTTGGCTAAATATATCATTCATGGGTTAAATCTGCCTCCTGAGAAATCTGTATGCAGATCAAGAAGCAACAGTTAGAGCTGGACATGGAACAACAGACTGGTTCCAAATCGGGAAAGGAATACATCAAGGCTATGTATTATCACCCTGCTTATTTACCTTATATGCAGAGCACATCATGCGAAATGCTAGGCTGGATGTAGCATATACCGGAATCAAGATTGCCAGGAGAAATGTCAATAATCTCAGATATGTAAATGACACCACCCTAATGGCAAAAAGCAAAGAACTAAAGAGCCTCTTGATGAAAGTGTAAGAGGAGAGTGAAAAAGTTGGCTTAAAACTCAACATTCAGAAAACTAAGATCATCATCTGGTCCCATCACTTCATTGAAAATAGATTGGGAAACAATGAAAGCAGTGACAGACTTTGATTTTCAGGCTCCAAAATCAGTGCAGATGGTGACTGCAGCCATGAAGTTAAAAGATACTTGCTCCTTAGAAGAAAAGCTATGACCAACCTAGACAGCATATTAAAAAGCAGAGACGTTACTTTGCCAACAAAGGTCCGTCTAGTCAGAGCTATGGTTTTTCCAGTAGTAATGTATAGATGTGAAAATTGGACTATAAAGAAAGCCTGAGCACAGAAGAATTGATGCTTTTGAACTGTGGTGTTGGAGAAGACTATTGAGAGTCTCTTGGACTGCAAGGAGATCCAACCAGTCCATCCTAAAGGAAATATTCATTGGAAGGTCTGATGTTGAAGCTGAAACTCCAGTACTTTGGCCACCTGATGCAAAGAACTGACTCATTGGAAAAGACTCTGATGCTGGGAAAGATTGAAGGTGAGAGGAGAAGGGGATGACAGAGGATGAGATGGTTGGATGGCATCACCAACTCAATGGACATGAGTTTGAGTAAACTCTGGGAGTTGGTGATGGACAGGGAAGCTTGGCGTGCTGTAGTCCATGGGGTCACAAAGAGTCAGACACAACTGAGTGGCTGATCTGATTAATGGATTAAGATACTTTCTCGATGCTGTACATGTTGACCATTGTTGACTAACATTTAGAAGCATTAAGCCAGTGTGATTTTTGTTTCTTAGATTTCTTAGTTTTTTGTCTATTACTTATAGTCCACGTTCTCTTATTTTTCAATTAAAAACATTTTCCTGAATTGTCACTGTTGTTGTTCAGTCACTAAGTTGTGTCTGACTTTTTGTGATCTAAACAATGGTGAACGTTTTTGATATGTTCAGCTTTGTCTGTTTCATCTCCAAGATGTTTTCTTCAGCTATGTTTTGAATATTTATTCTGTTTAAGTGTTTGGCTTCTTAAGGCTATAAATAAATAATTTTATGTTAGATTTCGATTATGTTATCTTCCCATGGACAATATATTTCATTAATGTTTTAACTCATCTTCTATTCTCCATCTTCTGGTTGAACTCCTCATGTTCATATTCCACATCACTTTACTTTTTTCCCTATGTCAGTATTGTTATTTATTACCTCCAAAGCAATTTTTAATATTGATATTGTATTCTTGTATTCTTGAAAATTTGTACTATAATCCTTGAAGCTTGTCTTATTTTCATCTCAGTCCTTGCGTCTCAGCTCTGGTGTTCCTAACATAACTGTTAGTAGTATTATGTCAGTAATACTCTTACTCCCGCTTAGTCTCTGTTTGGTTGCTATTAACATCTTTCTCATAGATCCTCACTCCTGAGATGGAATGGAGAGTGGCTGTTATTGTTAGACAGTACCCAAATTTTCCAATGTCTTCTGGCATTTACTGCTATACCCTTACTGACCAGATGGAATCCTTTGCTGTCCATATGAAAGTTTTTGGGTACTTTAAAGCAGTACAGCTGGTGAAACTTTCCCACTCCAATTATGACTTGTTCCCAGGTTTCTGTCTCTTCCCTCATCTATGGAGACTATGCATCCAAAAGTGTAGCATGCCAATTCTAGCAAACCTCCATGCCATTCATTGGCAAATAGAGTATCTAAATCGCTATGGAAAGGTAGGTAATAATGGGTTGTGGGTGAGTACAAGGGTAAACCAAATCTTCATGCAGTTTTAAGTAGGTGAGCCAATTATCTCTTTAGATAGGTGCCAAATACATCTATTTTAAAATGAAATTCAGAGAAAATAGAATAGTTAAAATTTCTACCTACCTACCTCTTAACTAGCAGGCTCGTATGTTTCAGAGAATGTGCCAGCCAAGTTTATGTTTTTTAATTAACTCTTTGGTATTTTTGTTAAAATAGAAGTTCCTTTTAGATTTTAGCATTCTAGCTTCTATTTTTTTTTTTTTAACAAATTCACAGTGAGTGCTGGGAAATTCAGAGTCAGAGATTAGCAATTTGACACCTTCCTATACAACAAAGGGAAAATATTAATTATTCAAGTAATTTTGCATATGTTTAAAAAATAACTGATATACATTAAAAGTAAATTGGTCTGAAAACAGTATTTTTAAATAGTTCCTTCAAATCAAATATTTCTTCTCTACTTATATATTTGAAACATGACCAAATTATGTTTTTTGGTTCTGTAACAATAGATATTCAAAGTTGTAGAAAAAATTATTGGTGAAAATCTGTGAAAGGTGAAATTCACTGTTTGGTTAAAATTATACAAGTGTTTAAGAATATTAGTAACTTGTATTTTCATAGTAATAGTTACGGTCATATCATTCACATAGGTATATAAATATATAGATTTGGAGGGATATATATTATAGACATACATATATCATATCTATATCATAGTCTCTATGAATTTCACAACCATGGGCATTTTATAATTCAGTTCAATTTGTCAAAGGTATTGAGCAGAGACTTCCCTCATGGATCAGTGGTTAAGACTAAACACTTCCAGTGTGGCTGGTATGGGTTAGATCTCTGGCCAGGGAACTAAGATCCTGCATGCCACACCATGTAGCTAAGAAACAAAAATAAATTAACTAATAGAAAAAGGCACAAACTGGAATCAAGATTGCCAAAGAAATATTAACAATCTTAGAAATGCAGATAATACCACTCTAATGAAGGAAAGTGAAGAGGAACTAAAGAGCCTCTTGATGAGAGTGAAAGAAGAGAGTGAAAAAGCTGGCTTAAAATTCAACATTCAAAAAATGAAAATCATAGCATCTTGTTCCAAAACTTCATGGCAAATAGGTGGGGATAAATGTAAACAGGGACAGACTTTATTTTCTTGGGCTCAAAAATCACTGCAGATGGTTACTGCAACCATGAAATTGAAAGACGCTTGCTCCTTGGAAGGAAAGCTATGACAAACATAGGCAGGATATTAAAAAGCAAAGACATCAAATCAGTTGGCTGGCTAAGGTCTGTACAGTCAGAGCTATGGTTTTTCCAGTACTCGTGTATGGATGTGACAGTTGAACCATAAAGAAGACTGAGTGCTGAAGAATTGATGCTTTATAATTGTGGTGCTGGATAAGACTCTTAAGAGTCCCTTGGACAGCAAGGAGATCAAACCAGTTGATCCTAAAGGAAATCAACCCTGATTATTCATGAAAAGGACTGTTACACTTAAAAATATTTTAATTGGAGAAGCAATTGCATTAATCCCTCTGCAGGGCACCAGAGGCTTGGACTAATTTGCCATCAGTTGAAATGAAAATAAATGAATGGATTTGAGACTATAATTTAGAAATAAAGTAATAGAAGCTACAGGAAATAAAGATGGATTGCATGTGGGAGAGGAATAGTAATGAGGATATTTTTTTTAAGTTAGCTTTAATGGTATTGACTATAACATGGTTTACTAGTAACTATTTTCAGACCAGACCAGATAAAAAGACAATTTTACCCTTCTGTCAGCAGTTATTTTTCATTTCTAAATAGTCTTATGGACTCTGTGGGAGAAGGAGAGGGTGGGAAGATTTGGGAGAATGGCATTGAAACATGTGAAATGTCATGTATGAAACGAGATGCCAGTCCAGGTTCAGTGCACGATGCTGGATGCTTGGGGCTGGTGCGCTGGGACGGCCCAGGGGGATGGTATGGGGAGGGGGGAGGGAGGAGGGTTCAGGATGGGGAGCACGTGTATACCTGAAATTTTTTTAATTTTAAAAATTAAAAAAAAAAAAAAGATTTGAGAGCTTCTAAATATTCTTTTTTTCATTTTAGTGCTTTTGTCATTTTATTTGAATGTTATTCTTCTGTGTAGGGTAAAATTGGAGAGGAGATAGCAAAATTTAATTAGTGAAGCTCCCCACCAACACCATCGCAGCAGTTCACACTAGAACTCAGAATGAAAGTGCCAGATATTACATAGAAAATCAAGGAAATTTTCAAATGAGTCTTCAAATTCAAAACTACTAGAGAATTTAGTTAAGCTTTGAAAGTGAAAGTGAAAGTGTTAGTCCCTCAGTTGTGTCTGACTCTTTGAGACCCCATGGACTGTAGCCCGCCAGGTTCCTCTGTCCACGGAATTCTCCAGGCAAGAATATTGGGTTGGGTTGTTACTCCCTTCTCTGGGGTCTTGCCAACCCAAGGATTGAACCTTAATCTCTTGTGTCACCTGCATTGACTTTGGTGTGACCTTAAGTTTCATTTCATATAACTCTAGCTATTAAAAATATTTAAAGTGTTTGATCTTACTTCTTAATGAAATTGATTCAGATGAGAGTGATCAGGTGAAGTTTTTGAGGCCTGAAGCTGTTAGACCTTAGATTTGTGTGTCACAGCTGATGAAAGAGCTGTTTCTCAAACAATTTAATGTATTTCACTCAAATTTGCTGTGAGACCTTTAGTTGATCATATCAAAATAGGAATGTTCTCCCTTTCACTTTGCCAGGGTACTTATGAACAGCTCAAGATGCACTCTGACATTAAGGGCAGCAGTTGTCTTGTCCTGCTGTAGTAGAAGAAATGTTGGAAGGACCAGAAGTAGATCCTCTTGACCAGTGCATTTGCTGAAGTCTAAGATGTGTCCCAGATTGGTGTTCCAGATGAGCTCTGGCTAAGACTGATTCTTCAACTTACATAAATGTCTTTGCAATATTTAAGAAAGTGGGAGACTGTGCTATATAGGATTGACCAAGCAACTGGAAACTCTGAGCCTAAGTGCTAAAATATTATATCTGTAGTTAGTATTGGAGAAGCTAGGAGCAATTTGATTTCACCAATACAAATAGAGAATCTAAAAGGTACAAAGGGTGTGTTTAATAAAATACTTTAATTCACCTGAACAAATATTAGTATTTGTTCATCAGTTTTAAGAGATACATAAAATTTTTTTTCTTCTTAATTTTATGATTTTAATTTTTATAATGAACATAAATTAAGATGATATTCATGATGGAGTTTTTGTTAGCTGATTTTCTTTCAATTTTTTGGAGTAAACATTTTTATTCATTTTTGTTTAATTTCTGTGATAGAAAAAATTAGTAGTTTTATTATTAATTTCTCTGTGGATATTTGAAAACCACTTATACTCTTGTTTTAATTTACAATATGGTATAAAACAGAAATTATTACTTCATCTTGATTTTAAATGTATCTGTGCTTTACAGATTTTGAATGACTTACAGGGGAAATAAGACTGAGTACTTAGAGTATTTGTCATATTTAAGTGGAACAGATATTGAATGTTCTTGAAAGACTTGGGCACAAGGAAATATAGTGTACTAATCAGCAAATTGCTTCTTAGTTATTCTTAAAAGAAGCATATGTGCTACCAAGGCTTGTCAGGAAATAATTTACATAGTCTTCTACAGCACTGTGGAGAAGGAAATGTCAACCCACTCCAGTATTCTTGCATGGAGAATTCCATGGACAGAGGAACCTGACAGGCTGCAGTCCACGGGGTCACAGAGAGCTGGACATGACTGAGTGACTAACACACAGACACACTATAGTGCTGGGGGCTGCTAATTCTCAATAGAAAATCAAAACAGCAAAACAGAAAAAACAGATTAAAATGAACACAAGCTTTTAAAAAATAAGTTTTCCATTGAAAATACAATGGTTAATATTTTCTAATTGTGGTTGATATTTACAAATGCAAGTGAAATTTAAAACTAAATGAATCTTCATCAATCATTTTTGAAATAGGTTACCAACCAATGAAATAGAGATAAAATATATGATTTTTAGTTTAAAAATTGCTTTAAAATATATGTACATTTAATATAGAAAATTATAACAACTGGAGAAAGTAAAACATTTTAATATTAATTTCTTAGTTTATTTGAAAATGTTGTTATAAACTGTCCATTTTTTCTATAATTACATGCACAAACCAGTTTGCTTATATTGTTACAAGTTTAAGTAATTTTTTTAATCACTTTTTCTATTTATTTATTTTTTACTTTACAGTATTGTATTGGTTTTGCCATACATCAACATGCATCCACCACGGGTGTACATGTGTTCCCCATCCTGAACCCTCCTCCCATCTCCCTCCCATATCATCCCTCTAGGTCATCCCAGTGCACCAGCCCCAAGCTTCCTGTATCCTGCATCTAAACCTGGACTGGCGATGCATTTCTTATATGATATTATACATGTTTTAATGCCATTCTCCCAAATCATCCCACCCTCTCCCTCTCCCACAGAGTCCAAAAGACTGTTCTATATCTGTGTCTCTTTTGCTGTCTCACATACAGGGTTGTCGTTACCATCTTTCTAAATTCCATATATATGCGTTAGTATACTGTATTGGTGTTTTTCTTTCTGGCTTACTTCACTCTGTATAATAGGCTCCAGTTTCATCCACCTCATTAGAACTGATTCAAATGTATTCTTTTTAATGGCTGAGTAATACTCCATTGTGTATATGTACCACAGCTTTCTTATCCATTCATCTGCTGATGGACATCTAGGTTGCTTCCATGTCCTGGCTAATATAAACAGTGCTGTGATGAACATTGGGGTACATGTGTCTCTTTCAATTCTGGTTTCCTCAGTGTGTATGCCCAGCAGTGGGAGAAGTAATGTTTTCATTGAGATTCACTTTCAATTCAAATTGGTTATACTAATGAGTGCCTACCATGTAAGAAATCATGCTACAAAAATGTTTTGCATGTTAGAACAATTAACAGACCCAAAACAACTCTAAGAAACTAATATGACTTTCATTTTTGGCAGTGCGAAATCCGAGGTCTTGTCGAGCTAAATAACGACAAGCGTATAACAGATATAAACAGTCAAAGCAAGAACTAGAAGCACATTTTCTGATATACTGTGGTTTTCTAAAATTGTAGTAAATAACTCAAATTTTAATATTTTGATGAAACTGTAGATGCAGATATACTGTTGAGCATTTTTGTAAACTGTAACTCTCTATCTTCAGCACTTTGGATGGGTACAACTGGTGTTAATAAATCGAGATGAATAAACATAGTACTAGGATGAGCTCAGCATATTAGGACAAGCCAAATGCCAGAACAGTAGATGCAGTTTTTCTTTTCCATGATTCTTTTTCATATTGTATGATTTTACTGAAAAAAATATTGCAAATTATTTTGAAATATTTGTTTATTTATAGCATGAGAAAATTATTATTTAAATCCTTTAACAGGGCCTCACTTCATTTATTTACACTGAGTTTTAATCATTATCTATTCTTGAATAGACACTCAGTTTAATTAATTTAAAATCATATTTCCTGAATGTAACCATATGTCAAGCACTCTGTGACACACTTCTGAATGTACAAAAATAAGTAAAACAGTTCCTACGCAAGAATGTATTCTGGGGTCACATACAGATTAAGACACCATGAAGTTTAGCAAAGAACAGCTGGTGGGGGAAGAGAGATCTAATCAGATATATCATAAGTCATGAAATCCTAAGATATATTGGACCTCCAGCCCAGCTAGAGTGGAGAGATACTGCTGAGCTCTTTTTATGTTGAAGTAAAATCCTAGAAGGCCATCCTTAAGGTAAAGACTACACATTATTGGTAAGATTAAAGAAAAATGCAAAATAGATCAATTCTAATAAGCATAAAATAAGCTTGACAAAATTTTTAAAAATCTGCTGGTAAACTAACTTCAAGTCAAAATAAAATTCAAAACACTTAAAAAGAATACTAAATAATCAGGACTCTCTCAAAAATAAAATAGAGTTCAAAATTAGCACACAGAGAAAAAGAAGCAGGAAATAGTGCCTTGTAATCAAAATAAAAAGCAGTTAACAGGAAAATAAACAAGTAAGCAAAGTCAGAGCTTAGAATGAACAAAGACTGTCTATAGATATCTACTATAGAACATTCTATCCAAAACCAGAAGAACACATATCTGATTTCAAGTGCAGATGAAACATTCTCTAAGATATATCCCATGCTAAGTCACAAAACAAGTCACAACTAATTTAAGAAGATTGAAATTTTATCAAGCATCTTTTCCAACTACAACAGTATGAAACTAGAAATCCATTACAGGAGGAAAGCTGGAAAAAACAACACATGGAGACTAAACAACACGCTACTAAAAAGCCAATGCGTCAATAAAGAAATCAAGAATAACTTGAGATGAATTAATACACAAACACAGTTTTCCAAAATATGGGATGCATCAAAAGCAATTCTAAGAGGCAAGTTTATATAATCAAGCCTCCCTTAGATAACAAGGAAAATCTCAAATAAGCAACCTAACTACACCTAAAGGAATTAGAAAAATAAGAAGAAACAAAGCCAGGTTTTAGAAGGAAGGAAATAATATCAGAGCACAAATAAATTAAATAGACTTTAAAAAGAAACAGTAGAAAAACTAATGAAACTCATATGATGTTTTTTAAAGATCTAAAGAACTGATAAAACTTTGGCCAAATTCATCAAGGAAAGGAAAAAAAAAAAGAGGGAAGGACCAAAGAAATAAAATTAGAAATGACTTTTTATTCTGATGTCACAGAAATACGAACAATTCTAAGACAATATTATAAACAATGCTAACAAATTAAACAACTTAGAAGAAATTGGTAAATTCCTGGAAACATACAATCTTTTCAGACTATATCAAGAGGAAATAAAAAATCTGGATAGACTGATTACTAGTAATAAAATTGAATCAGTGACCAAAAAAGAACTCCCACCAAACAAGTCCAGGACCAGACAGATTCACAGGGAAATTCAACCAAGTATTTAGAGAAGAGTTAATACTTGTCCTTCTCAAACTATCCCAAAATATTGAAGAGGAGAGAATCCTTCCAAACTGCTTCTATGAGGACAGCATTACCTTGATACTAAAACCGGAGAAAAACACTATAATAAAAGAAAATTACAAGCCAATATCTCTGATGAACATAGATGTAAAAATCCTCAACAAAATATTAGCAAACCAAATTCAACAATACATTAAAAGGATCAAGGTGAATTTATTGAAGGGATGCAAGAGTTGTTTAATATCCCCAAATCAAATAACATGATACACCACATTAACAAAACTAAGGATAAAGATCACATGCGCATTTCAATAGATGCATAAAAATCATTTGATAAAGTTTATCACATCTTCATGATGAAAACTCTCAACAAAGTTGATATAGCAGGAACATACTACCTCAACGTAATAAAAAGTATTTATAACAAACCCACAGTTAACATTACACTCAATGGTGAAAAAGTGAAAGCTTTACCTACAAAATCCAGAACAAAATAAGGATGCGACTTTCACCACTTTTATTCAATATAGAGTTGGGAGTCCTAGCCACAGCAATCAGATGCAAAAAATAGTGATAAAGGCCATTTTTTAAAGGCTTCAATGTAAGACTTGAAACTTCTAGAAGAAAACAGATGGGATGCTTTTTGACATCAGTTTTAGCAATATATTTTTTTAATCTCTTTCCTCAAGCAAGGACAACAAAAAAAATAAACAAGTGGGACTACATGAAGCAAAAAACCTTTTGTACAATGAAAGAAATCATCAATAAGGTGAAAAACTTGCCTACTGAATGGGAGAAGATATTTGCAAATGATATGTCTGATATCACGTAAATGTCCAAAATATGTAAATTACTCATAAACTCAATATCAAAAAACAATCTGCTTAAAAATGGGCAGGGGACCTGAATAGGTATTTTCCCAAAGAAGGCATACAGATGGCCAACAGGCCCATGAGAGTATGCTCAACAATGTCACTAATCATCAGGAAAATGCAAGTCAAAACCACAATGACATATCCCTTCACACCTGTCAGAATGGCTATCATCCAAAACACAAGAAATAACAAGTGTTGGCAAGGATGTGGAGAAAAGGAAACCCTCAGGCACTGTTGCTGGGAATGGAAACTAGTGAAGTCACTATAGCAAACAACATAGAGGGTTCTCAAAAAATAAAAATTTTATTACCATATGATCCAGGAATTTCATGCCTTGGTGTTTATTCAAAGAAATGTAAAACACTAATTTCAAAAGATACACGCACCCCAGTGTTCAAAGCAACATTATTTATATTAGCCAAGATATGGAAACAACCAAAGTGTCCATCAAGATGAATGGATAAAGCAGATGTGGTATATACATACTGTGGAATATTCCTCAGTCATATTAAGAATGATATCTTGTCATTTGCAACAACATGGATGGATCTGTAGGGTATTGTGCTTAGTGAAGTTAAGTCAGGCACAGAAAGACAAATAGTTGTGTTTTCACTGGATCTAAAAGTAAAACAAAAAATATAACAAAACAGAAACAGACTCAAGGACACAAAGAACCAATTAATAGTTGCCAGAGGGGAAGGGATATGAGTAGGGGAAAAATATGTGAATGGGATTAAAAGGTACAAACTAACATTTATAAACTACAAAAGTCACAGGCTTTATTTTATGTAATATACATCACAGAAAATATACTCAATATTTTATAATAAATTTGTGTGACATGTAATCTATAAAATATCAAATCACTATGTTGTATACCCAGAACTAATATAATATTATATGTCACTTATACTTCAATTTTTAAAAAGCCTGCTATTATAAACATTTTAATGATTTAATAGAAAAGATTGATAAACAGATATGAATTGAGCACATAAAAGAAAGCTACAAAAGAACCATACATAAAATTCTAAAAGTGAAAAGTATAATAGTTGAAAATTATTGAATTAATTTTTTAGCCCATAGGACACTACAGTCATAAGATTCAGTGAACTAAGTGAAATTAATAGAAATTATCCTAACCAAGAAAAAACTAAATTACTGAACTCATAGATGAAAGGACATCACTATTGACCTTAAGAAATAAAAAGCATTAAAAAGGAATACTGTGAACCACTGTACGCCTGCAAATTAGATAGCTTATATAAAATTTTAAGGAAAAAATATTAATGCTTATATATATTATATATATCAAAATATTTAGCAACTATGAATATTTTGATTGATATTTTCCTTTTAATTTTTTATTTTGCACAATGAATATGAGTTACTTGTGTTATTAGAAATATTTAGAGGAGATTTAGCAAATGAGGCATGTTAATCTGTTCACTTTTGTGTGCTTCTGTTTGTTGTGATTGGGTTGTTAAGGAAATAAAATTTGATAAAAGTACTGCCTTACAGGAGATCTCTGAGAAAAACTTTACATCCTCTTAATAATGTGTATAACCTATGAAAGCTTATACGTAAGTTTCCATGTATCCATTAAATATTAGTCTATTTCAAGAGTTTAGTGACTTAAGGCTGTAACTCTGGACACTTTGAGACCTATTGGCAGTCTGAATAGTCGCACTTATCTAACCAGAGAGGCAGTCTTTATAAGTGTGAACACACACACCTCATTCTTTCCTTTTTTCCTCGTTTCTAAGTTCGTCTGTAAATAATTGTTATGTTTGAAATCTCAGACAAACTGATAACCCAGAATCCATCTACAGGGAAGTCCCCCTCCCTAATGATTATATTAACTAGATTTGTACTTCTGATGGAAGAACAAATTCCTGACTTGGGTTTTGTATTATCTGAGCTTAGATAATATCTGTTTCAGATATAACTTGAAAATATCTGAGTCATTATCTTGCTTCAAGTTCCATTTCATTGCATTTAAAAAATCACAAACCAAATTACAAAATATTGGGAAATATTTCTATCTTTGATAATGACTTTACTGAAGTTTCTTAATAAACAAGAAACAAGAGAGAGCATAACAAAAATACAGTTCAAAACTTCACAAAATATGCTTTATACATTTCTCTCCAAATTCCATTTCCCTTGGCAACTCCAAAATTTCTTCTTTTTCGTTCTCCTCCTTTCACGCTTTGAGTCAAGTGTACTCCATCTACTCCACCTACTTTTTGATGCCTGCCCTCCCACCTTCTCACTCTCTTCTCTTCCTCAGTGATACCTCCGTGCCTTTTCCAGTGTAAAGCAATTAACGCTCTCGTGTTCTATGTTCTCTCTTCTCTATCCATCAAATCAGCACAATAAAGGCTTAACACTAAGTTGTACAGGTTGAACGGCAGGGAGTGGGCTTGAAAAGATTTTCCTTAAAAATAATATGAATTCTTGTGCTATTTTTTGTAGCCCTGTTACAGTTATTGATTTACATGACCTCTATCAGCCTCTCTCTCTCTCTGTTTATGTGTGTGTGTGTGTGTGTGTGTGTGTGTGTATGGAACTTTATATTTCTAGGTACATAAATAGTGATGAGTTGAATTATCTTACACATATTTTTGACATTCTTCCTTCTCTGGTTTTCAGGCAGTGGGAGGGCAGGTGGTTGGCTACTGTATAATTTTACTGTGTACCCATCAGCAAGTTTCCTCTTACAACCTTGCAATAACCCCAAGTAATTTGGGAGCAATGGAGCAAACATGAATTGAGCCTAAATATAAAAAGGAGAAAGTATTTATTTAATTAATTAATTAATTTATTTGTGTTTTAAGGATAGAGTTATTTACTTTCTACTGCATTGTAATATATTCATGAATCATTAGGTTGGAAGGAAATTTAAAAGGTCATGCAGCCTACCTTTGCTCTGATTCTTACCCAAAGTAATATTATTAAATAAAAATTTGGGGAAAAGGAAAGATATTAATTGACAAGAGCAGTATACTTTCAGTTGGTTTAACTCCTAATTATGTAACATTTCTAATATCAAACAGAGACCATGGTCTTCAAGTCATGTGTTAAGGAAAAACTAATGACACTTAGAGTGATGAAGTTTAGTGATTACAGTAAAAAAGGCGTGTAGTGGAATAGATTAAGGTAAACTTGTATTTATTCAAGATTATATTCAGAAAGATTCCTAAAATGGTAAAACCTTTGTCTTGTGTTCTGGCTTTGTTCAATTAACACTTGTTAAATGGAGCACAAGGTGCCATATGGTGAGGAGAGGTTCAATGACAGATCATAAAAGAAATTCAAATAGAGCAATGTATTACTCATGGGTCCTGGAGGAAGTACATAATGTTTTAAGGGGCTACATGGGGAGGTCAAAGCAGAGTGCGGACAGAGAATAGGACCTGGGGCACATGTCTTAGGGTCCATAGGTAAAATGCTTTGAGATTCCTGGCCTTAAGGTGAATCGGTCAGTTCCAATCGAAAAAGCAGGGTAATGGTAAACTCCACAGAAGTCTTACCTAAGGGTTGTACAGAGGAGGGTGATGATCACAAGGGCTGCTAGAGAAAGTCACTCAGAAACTTGCATTTGCTTGTGACTCTGATTCTGTTATGTGGGGCATGTGTTTGCATGAGGGAGCTAATGTATAATGATGATAATTATTGAATTTACTTTCCACTGAACACCAATACAGTGTGCAAGATCAGGACTGTGATGTTCTGTGTATGCATATTTTAAATAACTGACATTTTTTGAAGTAATGTAATTAAATCATCATACTAAGACTTTTTTCTCTCTGAAGATCATTAAATATGAAGGGCTCATTTATCCATTAGATGCTTAAAAGTGTTGTAAATTATTTTTATCATAAATCTGCTAATTGTTGGACTATGTATCCAGATATCCAAGCAAATGATCCAGACCATTTGGCAATATTATTGTAACATGTGTTTGGGTTTTTTTGTCTTTTTTTTTTCCTATTTGAGATATAGACATTATAGCAGTTTTTTTCCTTCCTTAATATGATGCCTTAAACTATTGCTTCAGAATTGCCTGATATTTTTGTGACAAAATGTAAATTTCTAGACTTCTCAAAGACTTACTAACTCAGAATAATTAGAGGCTGGGAGTTTGAACTCTGTAGTTTTGAACAAACTCCTTGGGTGAAGCTTATGTCTCTAAAGTTTAACATTCTGAAATTTGAAAACTACCACTCTACCTTGTAGCCCGTATTTTGTTTTTTATTTGCAGGATTTATAGATCACGTTGAGTTATTGGTAACTTTGCCTATCTTTAGTGTATTCCATTCTGGAGACTTTGGAAGTAAAATCTGTACTCGAGTCTCACCAATTCCCGCTTGTAAATCTGTCTCACTCACTAGTGAGTATCTGATATTCATATATTCAGAGGATATCAGTGTCTATTAAAACCCATCATTTGTGTTATTAAGCTTTTAGTACAAATATATTGGGCTTCCCTTGTGGCTCAGCTGGTGAAGAATCCGCCTGCAATGCGGGAAACGTGGGTTTGATCCCTGGGTTGGGAAGATCCCCTAGAGAAGGGAAAGGCTGCCCACTCCAGTATTCTGGCCTGGAGAATTCCATGGACTGTATAGTCCATGGGGTCGCAAAGAGTCGGACACGACTGAGTGACTTTCACTTTCACTGTCACAAATATATTAATAGCATCAAAGTTCAAATCATCAAGATGGTCTCTGAAATCTTAGTGGGTTTTTTGTTGTTGTTGTTATATTTTCTTCCAGCAAATTTTTTATATATCATAAACAAGCTGATATTTTAACAAGCTGCCTCATGTTTTTTTGTTGTTGTCTGTTTTAGCAATAGAAAAAGAATTTATCTTTAAGAATATACTGTTCTTTGGTTTTGGAAAGCATGCAGACATCTTGCAAAGAAACATTTTAATAGGCCCTTTAGCTATGAAATAGTAAAGCAAAAATGCTATTCTAGAGGGAAGGAATTTGAGTCAATAAGAAAATTAGCTACTTTCTGTAATAATGTGAAAGACCACCATTATTTTTAACTGGGAGAGAACTCAGCAAATTTTTAGACACCAGTGTGGTTTCAGTATTGGCTAAGGTATTTCCTTCTTAGCTAGGCAAGTTGTTTCTTGCAATGATAGAGAGAAGCAAGATCAAGGAGAAATCTAGAAAGGACATCTCAATGGAGAATCAGGGAAAAGTATGCTACCAGATATTCCAGGTTAAAATTTGCTGTGTGGCATTATGTTATTTGTTTTTTTCCCTCACATCCAAAGACTCCAGTGAAGAATTTTTAATGCCATAGCTTGATAGCAACTCTGCTTTGTGGCTCCCGTAAGGCAAACTGCCATTGTAAGAGGTGCAAGAAGTGGCCCTGTTAGGTGTGTGAAGGCAGGTATCATCAAAAAGCCAGAGTCAATATAAATGATAGAGAATATTAATGACTCCCTGAAAATTTCTAGAATTATGGTATTCTTTGACTCCAAGATGGCGTTATTTTAAGGTGCACTGTTATTTTATATACCACAAAGAAAAAAAAATACTGCCAATTAAGTTATCATACAATTTTTCTTATAACTTACATTTTAACTTTCTACTTAAGTATACTATTGATTCTAGGTTATTTTTTCTAAGCCAGTGATGCTAGTTTTGAAGCTGATACTTTTTATAATCTTGCTGTGGAATTCATTAGGGTTCTGTACAACAAATAGATATCCTATTTCTTCCTCAAATTGTCCTTACATTCAAATGTTCAGAATGTTGAAATGTACATTAGCCAGTTTTGCCACCAGGGATATCTATAAAGTCACACATGTCTTGACAATGATACCTATTTCATAACTGTTGTCTGGCTGACAAAGACTGTAAGATTTCATTGACAGCAGGAAACATCCTACTTCAGTGATCTTAAAGTGTGAACAGTTATGCTCCTCATACTTCATGAAATACAGCACTTAGAGAGATCATTGGACTCCTAGCCTGATTATACAGGGTAGAGTCTTGGGGGCTTCAGTTGAATACTAAAGGAGGAGTATCCTTCTCCTAAGGCTAAAGAATTTGAGAACATACACAATTTAATTGTATTCATTGCAATTTTTAAAATTGTACTTACTAATACATGTATTTTTAAAATGGGACTTATCCTTTTTTCAAAAATGATTTCATCATAAGTGAAATGTCAGCTTGTCATATTAATAATAAATTACTATATCCTTAGTCCTCTAAGGGTCCTTCACCCTTGTTATACTCTACCCTTCTGAGATAAGGAGCAGGAAGGCTTTAAGAACTTCAGCTAATGTAATAATTAGAGAAAGTTGAGCTAATTAAAAATTATGCAGAGACTAAATGACTCTTATGCCTAAATTGTATGAGTTAAGTGGAGGCAATAAGACTTTAAAAAATACAGTATATTCTACTATCTAATTTTCAAATCAAATTAAATACTGAAGCACATGCAAAATTGTATCATCATGTATTTATTTTCTTCCCCTTAGAACCAGAAATTAAAATGTACTTCATAAATGGAGAGACCATGATGGTGTACTTCATAGCCCAACTATGACACTCTGAGCACAGATATTTCTTTAAGAAGTAGTGCCTTACATGATTTATTATCCAAAACATTGAACTATTACCTTTGTCCAGTCTTGCCACCTGGAATGACAACCCACACACACACGATAACAATGACAAATACTACAGAACTGTTGCCTGGCTGTATGATCTAATGTAGATAATCTGGATAAGTTTTCTTAAGGTAATTGAGAACCAAAAAAGAAAGTGTAAATCTGAATTCCAAGATGTTGACTCAAATCTTATATTCTTATTTACAGTGATGTAACTGAATGGCATGCCAAGGTGGTAGGGTTCTTGTGCTTTCATCTCCTACACAAAGACAGTTGATTCAGAGTTTTCTTCATTTCTGGCTGCATGTTGTTTTTATATTCTCCTTCTTTCTCCTCCGTCAGTGTCCTTAAAATATTAAATAATATATACGTAAAATAAGTTTAGCATGAAGCAATCATCAAGATTGGGTTGTATTTGTATAGAGAAAAAAAAACACCAATTTCCCCTGCCTTTCTTTTTTTTCCCTTTAAGTCTTCTGCTAGAGTGATTTTGCAGAAACAAATTGATAGGACTAGAAATAAAGAGTTCGGAGAAGGCAATGGCAACCCACTCCAGTACTCTTGCCTGGAAAATCCCATGGACAGAGGAGCCTGGTAGGCTGCAGTCCATGGGGTTGCTAAGAGCTGGGCACGACTGAACGACTTCACTTTCACTTTTCACTCTCATGCATTGGAGAAGGAAATGGCAACCCACTCCAGTGTTCTTGCCTGGAGAATCCCAGGGACAGAGGAGCCTAGTGGGCTGCCGCCTATGGGGTCACACAGAGTCGGAAACGACTGAAGCGACTTAGCAGCAGCAGAAATAAAGGGTCATCAACATTTCTGCTCAGAACCATCTCATTTAGATTATATGGGGTATTTATTCACATGTAAACTTTCATAAGCAAATTGCATTTTAAGTCTGTGTTTGAAATTATTATTATTACTATAGAATAAATTGTGAGAGGTTCAACATTAGCAATTAAGCACATTCACGAGAATGAAGTGACGATGACAAAGATATATGGACACTATTGTGTGAATAACTTTTAATAGGTCTGGAGAGATGAATTCTGAAACGAAAAACAAGACCCAATTTTGAAAATATTGGAAGGACTATTGAGCTGTGTTACTCTAGGAGACTGTGAGAAGGACAATAGATATATGGGAATCTTAAGGATGTATGCAAGATCTATATAGAAGATCCTTGTTACATTGTCTCAGATTTTACACAGTTATATTTAAGATAGTGAATTGTCTAGTCCTGGAGAATGTTTAGGAAACTCTTAGGCCTCCTTAGAATTTTGTGACTTTCTGTAGTCAAGTTTTCTTCTAATCAGTAATTTGGAATAGATCATCAAGACATGTGTTGAACAGAGCATAGGACAGTCAGTAACAGCATGGGAGATGGTAAGGGCTAAACAACAAACTTTTCCATCAGGGCAGCAGACCCTCATGAGCCCCCAACTCCAAACTCAGTTCTGCCACTAATTTGCTCTGTGACCTGTGCCAGCTTCTTAACATATTTTCACATTAAGTAAAGGCTTTGAATTAACAATCTGTAATTTTCCTTCTATCTTATGTACGCCTTCTGTACATTTTTACATAATGTTGACCCTGTTGGTATTTTTCTGTGGAATACACCACCCTTTGAGCACCAGCCCTGAATTCCTTACAGACCTTCATATAGACAATGTGTCAACACTATCGTCAACACCAGTTCTGACAAAACCTTCAGTACAACTTGTAGATATCAAAGAAGTGACACAATTCTGAGGGAAAAATAACGAAGAGGAGTTGAGAGTCTCCTTTAACCTAAAACGGACAACACTAGGTTTAGATAATCTAGCTTAGTGGGCAGAAACTCAGATTACACCTTTTGAAATTTTATTCCATTTAAGAATTTTAAAATCATTTGCATAATAATATTCAGATACAGATATCAGCAATATCAATCAGTTTGGTTAACGATGGCTATAACACATGACATTTAAATGGAGAAGTATTCAGTAGCCCTTACATTTGTTCTCTGGTAATGCTTGCATTGGACTGATATAACAAAAATAGCATTTAACTACATCTATCATTTTTAGTTCTATATTTGCTAATTAATATCTCAACATTCAAAGATTTTTTTTTCCCTTGGTGCAGGCTGGTGTTGATAATGTATATGGTACCTTTCTCCAGAATGACTATTAAGTTGATTCAGCACTTTTCTAATAAAATGAGAAGCAACCAAAAGAGGAACTTTAGCAAGGTTCTCTAAATTATACTGTCTTTTTCAGGCTATTCAGATGAGCAAAAATAATATAAAAGAGCATGGAAAGGAATTGTATTTCTGTCAGGTAGTCTAGATGTGATTTTTCCAGTAGTCATGTATGGATGTGAGAGTTGGACTATAAAGCTGAGCACCGAAGAATTGATGCTTTTGAACTGTGGTGTTGGAGAAGACTCTTTAGAGTCCCTTGGTCTGCAAGGAGATCAAACCAGTCAATTCTAAAGGAAATCAGTCCTCAATATTCATCGAAAGGATGGATGCTGAAGCTGAAACTCCAATACTTTGGCCACCTAATGCGAAGAACTGACTCATTTGAAAAGACCCTGATGCTGGGAAAGATTGAAGGCAGAAGGAGAAGGGGACGACAGAGGATGAGATGGTTGGATGGCATCACTGACTCGATGGACATGAGTTTGAGTAAGCTCTGGGAGTTGGTGATGGACAGGGAAGCCTGCTGCTGTCCATGGGGTCGCAGTATGGACATGACTGAGCAACTGAACTGAACTCGTTTGTTTGAAATTTAAGAAGGAAGGAAAGAAAGAAGGAAGAAAGCAAACAAACAATACTGTCTCATTTAGTAAATAATTGATAAATAATAAAATATAATCACTTGGTGTTCAAATGTCATTTAAGAAAACTCTGGAAGAAGGCAATGGCAACCCACTCCAGTACTCTTGCCTGGTAAATCCCATGGACGGAAGAGCCTGGTAGGCTGCAGTCCTAGGAGTTGGACACGACTGAGTGACTTCACTTTCACTTTTCACTTTCATGCATTGGAGAAGGAAATGGCAACCCACTCCAGTGTTCTTGCCTGGAGAATCCCAGGGTTGGGGGAGCCTGGTGGGCTCTGGGGTCGCACAGAGTCGGACACAACTGAAGTGACTTACCAGCAGCAGCAGCAGCAGCAAGAAAACTCTGAGAGTTGGTAAAGTTACTTTTTATAAATCTTACAATTTTGTTTGTACATAGCATCGTTAAAGACTGAGTTTTTATAATAGATATTTTAGATTTAAAATTCATTGAATATAGGAAGTTTGAAACTAATAATTCTTTATCACTTATTAAGTCTGAATATCATGCAAGGAAAAATTAAAAGTCTAAAGTAGAAAAACAAAGGTCAACAGTATTTTTCTTTTAAAGTGACTTTCCAGTCACACTGGAAAATAATGACAAATTCAAATAATGTTATGCTGAAAATGTGTACATATAAAAATATTTACAAATGCAAAAAGAGTATTTTATACACATGTACACAAATCATACAGAAAAATAGTCTTTTTTAGATATAAATATATGGCCAATATTTTATGTTCATTTTCTGATAAAATAAACATAAATCTGTTTAACTCCATTTTTGTACCACAGTTAATTAAAATTTATTTATGAAACAGTATTTATTTCTGAAAGGGTATTTCTTGAAAGTATACAACTAAATATTTGCTTCTCAGTATTTTCTAGCTGAAATCAAGACTGTAGTATAAAATTTCTCTGACTTATTCATGAATTATCATGAATCATATGAATTATCATGAATCATAATAAAAATGATATTACTTGACTTGCATTATTAGGCACCCCAAAAATAGATATTTGGATATACCAATGGCAGAAAGATTTTCAAAGCTCTGTTATCATATCCCAAATGACAAAATAGGGAAATTGCACACAAAAACCAGGACTAGGGAGAGAGACTGGTTAGGTAAATCCATCAAAAGGATGCAAGTATTTAAAACCAAAGAGAACAAAGAAACAAAGCCAATGGAAGAGGCTAATACCACTAGGTTCAGACAAAGCCCGTGTGTGAACCAGAAGAAGTTGGTTTTAGAGATTTCCCTTCTGTCCTTCACAGAATCTTTCCTACCTTAACAGCCAGACACCCATCTTGTCAACTAATTCAGACAGATTTGGCTTCCAGTGAGAGCTTGGGCTTCACTTCCCACACTACATTCTAGGAACAAGAGCAGTTCAAGCCTCCTTAGGGCCACTCTGCTACAAGCTGAAGCTTTTCTTGAATACTGGTCTTTTTTGGATTCACCTTCTCTCTCTTCTCCCCTTCTTTAACTTTCAAAACTAGATTGATTTTCCTTTCATTTAAAAACAAAACTGTTTTAAGATTAATATACATACAATAAAATGAATATTTATATAAAATTTATTTATATACTATAAATACTATATAAATACTATAAACTTGTTACATTTTGAGATAGATGTATACTTATGTAACTATCATCTCATTGAAAATATAGATTATTTCTATCAACCCACACACAAGGTCCCTGTGTCCTTCCCAGTTATGTCTCTGCCTCCATCACTGCATACCTTATGCTTCAGGCAACCACTGAAAAGCTTCTGGTCTCTGAAGGTTAGTTCTGCCTTTTCTGAAATATGGACTTCAGAAATATGGACTCATGTACTCTGTATCCTTTTGTGTCTGGCTTCTTTCACTTGGCAAGATTTTTTAAGATATAATCATGTTGTTTTGTATCAGTAGATTATTTCTTTTTGTTGCTGAGTAGTATTAGTATATTAATATAAAATTATATTAATCATTATATTAATATAAAAGAGCCACTCATCTGTTGCCAATTATCACTTGCTGTAACAAGTATTGTTGAAGGTGTGAGGCAACTCTCTACCTGCTGGTGAGGCTACTTAAAGTGGGACAACCACTTTAGAAAACAGTTTGGCAGCGTCTTTCAAGTTAAATGCATGCTTACTGCATGATCCAGCAGCTCCTTTCCTAGATGTTTATCTAAAGAAGTTAAAATAAATGCCCATAAAAATATTTATACATGAGTGCTCATAGCAACTTTACTAATGTATTACACACTTCAGGTAAATTGGACTAGGGCTACATCCCACCTGGGAGGGGTCTTCTGTTTTGAGAAAGCTGTGCAAGATTCATATTATCCCCAAGGAAAAGAAATCACTGAGTCTGTGAGGCAAAAACAAATGAGTTTAAAACAAATAAATAGCAATCAGTATAAATCAAGTCTCTCAAGTGATCTAACACAGCTATCTACATATGGGAGTTTGGGTTAAAGCCTTTGCTAATAATAAAGAAGCAAAATTTTCACTCTTTCCTTATCTTCCTCAAAAACATAAATTTTGGCTTCATGATCTTGGCCAAATATCTTGGTTGTCTTATTCTATCTACGAAGAGACTCTCTCTTTTGCCTTCCAATAATCTGGTTTTTGTTTTTAAATCATAGAATTCCTAAAGTAGTGAAGTACAGTAGCACTTTTATAAATAAATAGAAAACTACTGTTGGATAGGAGGAAACTTGAGAAACCCCTCAAATCAAAGTGTGTGTGAAAATACCTACTTGCATAAGGAGAACAGCTATGAATCCCACTAGCTGGCACACTCTTAAGAAAAAAAAATAGACATCTGTAATCCCTGAATCATCAATATTAATGTGGCTCATAGGCAACCTGAATATAAAAAATTACTAGATCATATTGGAAATCCTACTTACTGCTCCATACTTGTTCTATTCTATCTGGTTATCAAACCTGGTCATTCATTGAAGGGGAAGGGAAACATTCAATTGTGTTTATTGAGGACCTGAAGAAATAGACATTATGTTGACTTCTGGTCACTTTTATCATAACAATTTATTATAGAGTAAAATTGTCTCCTTTAATGAGTCAGTCAGCTTGACAGAACTTCTTTCTCTACATCATAAGTAATAGTCAATCATTTTGAAAATTATACTCTTTCATCAATTATTTCTGTTCCACAAAATGATTAATATAGATTAAAACAGTAAGGAAACACAGCTAAAGAAGGGGAATCCTACTTGTCTCAGATCTTGTCTCCTACCTATTTCTAAGAACAAAGAGCAGGTTATTCAGGAAACCTAATTTAGTAAATCACCCTTCCCTTATCTTCATTCTGATTTTTTAACCTGTAGAAACAAATTCTTCCCGAGTTTTTGTTTGTTTGCTTGCTTGCTTCCCATCCACCCCTGGTCTCTATTCTTTGTACCTTTGCTTCCCTTTGTTCCTTTTCATCATTATTTTCATGCTAAAATGGCCTGTATCTATTGATTAAAGTGAGAAACAAATGAAACAGAAGTCTTTGTGAATGTCTTCAGATGGGCAAATATAAATAGGAAGTTTGGCCCACAGCTTCTTCTTCTAACCTAGACAGCTTAAAGAAATGGAAAGAGCAGGATTGTTTCAGAAGACCAAATGGAAGCAATGCTCTCTGTACCACCTCAAGCATATTTTCTCTCACTAAGGGCTTAACTGTAACTTTCCCCAGTCTAGCCATAATTGGCTCTATCCCCCAAATCCTGGTGGCTCAGATGGTAAAGAATCCACCTGCAATGCCAGAGACCCCAGTTCTATTCCTAAGTCAGGAAGATCCACTGGAGAAGGAATAGACTAGAGACTCAAGAGACATGGTTTCTATCCATGGGTTGGGAAGATCCCATGGAGAAGGAAATGGCAACTCCAGTATTCTTGCTTGGAGAATACCATGGACAGAGGAGCCTGGAGAGCTACAGTCCATGGGGTTGCAAAGAGTGTTCAGACATGACTGAGCATGCACACACACATACCTAAACACTTTCCTCTTCATGATATTTTATCTAAATCAGTTGTTTTTGTTATAGTCACTAAGTCCTGTCTTACTCATTTTGTGACTCCATGGACTGTAGCCTGCCAGGCTCCTCTGTCCATGGGATTTCCTAGGCAAGAATACTGGAGAGGGTTACCATTTTCTTCTTCCGGGGATCTTCCCTATCCAGGAATTGACCCCACATCTCCTTCATTGATAGATGGATTCTTTACCACTGAGCCACCAAGGAAACCCATCTAAATCAGTAACTATTTCTAATAGGATTGGAAAGCATTTGAAGAGTGAACTAATGGATTATGTTTTAGTTTGTTAGTAGGAAACAAGATTCCTGTTTGTGTTAACTTTTTAACCTGGGTAATTTCAGTAGAGATGGGAAACACATAATATGACTTTATAAAAGTTCTCTGTGACTCTATGATTAATAGAACCATTTTCCTTGGGCATATATTACAAGGGTTATTTGCATTAATACTGTCAGGTCTTTAAGGCACAATTTGAGGACATTACAATGTCTCCAAGAGATTTTGGAAGTCTTAATGTCTAATCACTTCCAAAATAAAAGAAGGATAAAAAGAAAACAGTTTTTGTTTGTTTTGCTTTTTTTCCACATAGGATTAGAGGCCACACTGATAAGCAATGTGCAACATCAAAACTTAATGAAGAGCTTTTCAGAGAATCTTGTTAGAACCGAAATATTGAGAGAAAACTGATACAATCCCTCATCTGTTTTGGGGAACTGGATGCATTGAACTGATATTGAAATGGTGTTCCTCATTTAGTTTTATAAGACAGTGAATGGGAACAGAAATAGAAGTGGCACACATTCTATTACTAGCAAGGAATTTGGGCTATTTTCATTTCTCATTCCTTCTTAAATAACAACAGCCCTATTTTTTAGAACACAAATGAGTCTCTTTTAAGTTTAAATTATTTTTCTTTGAAATCACTTGTAATTTCACTAGGAAAAACTATATTGAGAAAAGTAAAGCTTTGAAATGAACTAATCACAGGAGAAAACTGCATGTGGCATTATTAGAGTACTAGTTAAATACATTAGAATTGTATTTAAGATGGATAACTCAATTTAATTTAAAAATAATTTGAAACTTTCTTGATTTTTTAATAGATTCATAAATGCCAAGAATCAGAATGGGAAGGATATAGATTGTGTATAGTTATTTGCTATACTTTAAGTTTTTTGCTCTACTTTAGGTTTTTTGCTCTATTTTAGGTTTTAGGGCTAAAGTCTTTAACATGTGGAGACCTTATTATAGATATGTTTGAGTTGTAGAATATAATATCAAAGATTTTAGAGGAAAAACTGTTTCTATTAAAAATATAGTAATCATCTAACTTTTCCTTGCTTTAATTAAAAGGGGTAACTAGGGGAAAAAAACATTTGACACATTACCACCTCATTGGTATTAATAGAATAATATAAAACTTTGCTACACAAAGTTTGATCAAAGAACCAGCAACATCAATGCCATCCAGGAGCTTATTGGCAGGGCATTTCAGTTCAGTCGCTCAGTCGTGTCTGACTCTTTGCGACCCCATGAATCGCAGCACGCCAGGCCTCCCTGTCCATCAGCAACTTCCGGAGTTAACTCAGACTCATGTCATCAAGTCAGTGATGCCATCCAGTCATCTCATCCTGTGTCGTCCCCTTCTCCTCATGCCCCCAATCCCTCCCAGCATCGGAGTCTTTTCCAATGAGTCAACTCTTCGAATGAGGTGGCCAAAGTACTGGAGTTTCAGCTTTAGCAACATTCCTTCCAAAGAAATCCCAGGGCTGATCTCCTTCAGAATGGACTGGTTGGATCTCCTTGCAGTCCAAGGGCCTCTCAAGAGTCTTCTCCAACACCACAGTTCAAAAGCATCAATTCTTCGGCACTCAGCCTTCTTCACAGTCCAACTCTCACATCCATACTTGACCACTGGAAAAACCATAGCCTTGACTAGACGGACCTTTGTTGGCAAAGTAATATCTCTGCTTTTGAATATGCTATGTAGGTTGGTCATAACTTTTCTTCCAAGAAGTAAGTGTCTTTTCATTTCATGGCTGCAGTCACCATCTGCAGGATCTCAAACCCTATGCCATCTGTCTGACCAGAATTAACGTGTAAGCAAGATACCAAGGGAATTCATTTGCACATTAAGCTGAAAGGGGCTGCTATAGACCCTGGCACTGTAATTTAGCACTGTCCAGTAGAACTTTCTGTAATGATGGAAGTGCCCTGTGCCTGTGTCATCCAGTGCAGTAACCAATAATCACATTAAGCACTTCAAATATGGCTAATGACCATTTAAGATTGATCTTTTTATTTTATGTAGCTTTAAATAATTCTAGTCTAAATAGCCAAAGGTGTCCAGTATATACTGTTTATACATTGCAGCTTTAACTTTTTAATCAAATGTATTTATGAGAACAGCATGTGACATCTGAAACTTTGGGGTGTTTGTTCTTTTTATATCATTTGCATTTGTTTGCTGCTGAGTCACTTCAGCCGTGTATGACTCTGTGCGACCCCATAGACGGCAGCCCACCAGGCTGCCCCGTCCCTGGGATTGTCCAGGCAAGAACACCAGAGTGGGTTACCATTTCCTTCTCCAATGCATAAAAGTGAAAAGTGAAAGTGAAGTCACTCAGTCGTGTCCGACCCTCAGCGACCCCATGGACTGCAGCCTTCCAGGCTCCTCCATCCATGGGATTTTCCAGGCAAGAGTACTGGAGTGGGGTGCCATTGCCTTCTCCGTGCATTTGTTTAGTCATAGGCTTATAGGACACTGATACTTCTAAGTATTGTTAAATTATTTGTATACGACCTGCACTATTCCTAGGATGTATTTGTCATATTCTACCACAGTTATTTGATTACATGGCTGTAATCCATCATGTAACACCATCAATCTAACCCAGGAAGATTAACTATAAGCCTCTTGTTAGAGATCACATCTTAATGATCTTTGTATTCCCATGCACTTAATCCCAAGTTTGGTGTGTTTATGGTACTCAATGCAATTTCATTGAACTGAGTTGGCGAAGAAATAAACCTATGGGTATTCATTTCAATAAGAATTAGTTATGAATGGATTAAATTTAATGTAACATTATCTTAAGGACAGAGAAGCCTGGCATGCTGCAGTCCATGGTGTCGCTAAGAGTCGGACACAACATTATCTATTGAACAACAAAAACAGTAGGCTATATCCACTAGTGTTCATCCCACCAAAAAGAAATGGTCAAATAAACAGAAACAATAACAACCATAACAATAATAATGTCTTGCATAGATGAATCAGTTTTCATCCTTTCAAGTCAGGCTGATGTAAGGAAAATGCTGATGCAGGTTGGTAAACATTATACTTCCTGGATAGTTTATTTATGACTAACACACATATCAACATTTTGTATTGTCAGTTCTAAATGGAAAGAACAACAGAGTTGGATCAGGGACGCAGAAGAAGGGATGCCTCCCTGAGGGGATGACTGGCTAATATGCTGCAACTGGATAGCTGAATTCTCCAAGTCCCAAGCTGATATAAGTTAAAAAATTTAGCAGCAGAAGAAAAACAACCCTGGGTCACTAGCACCAGGTGGGTACCTGACCCTCATGCCATGGTGAGAATATTGAAGAGCTATTCTGACAAGTAGAGCAAACAGCCAGGTAAACAGCTTGGTATGTGAGCAGATGGCTGTGTAACAGCAACTTTTTTTTTCTAAAGACAGGGCAGACTGCCTATGGTAACAATGGATTCTGGTTTTGGATTCAACATTCCTTATCAGAATTCTCAAATTATGTGTTTTTACTAAGTCTAGCTCCATGTACTTTGCCCATTTACATTGTCTTGTGAACAAAGATAAGTCTATGTTTAAGTTGGCATATCAATACCTTCGTATTATTTGAATTTACCAGACATTAGAAATGGAATGTTATATATACTGAAAATATTTTGTTGATGAATTTCATGCTCATAGTTCATTTTTAATAAGTCCCCAATATTTGCAAAGAGTTATGGCAAAAGAGTCCTTTGCATATTTATTTGATTTAAACTTTCATGATGGTCATAGCAAATACCCACTTCCACAACACAAGAGAAGACTTTACACATGGACTTTACCAGATGGTCAATACCGAAATCAAATTGATTATATTCTCTGTAGCCAAAGATGGAGAAACCCTATACAGTCAGCAAAAACAAGACTTGGAGCTGACTGTGGCTCAGTTCATAAGTTCCTCATTGCAAAGTTCAGGGTTAAACTGAAGAAAGTAGGCAAAGCCACTAGGCCATTCATGTATGACCTAAATCAAATCCCTTAAGATTATACAGTGGAGATGAGGAATGGATTCAAGGAATTAGATCTGGTAGACAGAGTTCTTGAAGAACTATGGACAAAGGTTCATTACACTGTATAAGAGGCAGTGACTAAAATCATCCCAAAGAAAAAGAAATGTAACAAGGCAAAGTGGTTGTCTAAGAAGGCCTTAAAAATAGCTGAGAAAAGAAGAGAAGTGAAAGGCAAAGGAGAAAGGGAAAGATATACCCAACTGAGACTTCCCTGGTGGCTCAGACGGTAAAGCGTCTGCCTGCAATGTGGGAGACCTGGGTTTGATCCCTGAGTCAGGAAGATCCCCTGGAGAAGGAAATGGCACCCCACTCCAGTACTCTTGCCTGGAAAATCCCATGGATGGAGGAGTCTGGTAGGCTACAGTCCATGGAGTTGCAAAGAGTCGGACACTACTGAGCAACTTCACTATGCTATGCTGTGCTATGCTATGCTATACCCAACTGAATGCAGAGTTCCAGAGATTAGCAAAGAGAGATAAGAAAGTCTACTTAAGTGAACAATACAAAGAAATAGAGAAAAAGAGTAGAATCAGAAGGACTAGAGATCTCTTCAAGAAAATTGGAGATACCAAGGAAACATTTCATGCAAAGATAGGCTCAATAAAGGACAGAAATGGTATGGACCTAACAGAAGCAGAAGAGATTAAGAAGAGGTGGCAAGAATACTCATGAGAACTATATAAGAAAGGTCTTAATGACCCAGATAACCACAGTAGTATGGTCACTTACCTAGAGCCAGACATCTTGGAGTGTGAAATGAAATAGGGCTTAGGAAGCATTACTATGAATAAGGCTAGTGGAGGTGATGGACTTCCAGATAAGTTATTTCAAATCCTAAGAGATGATGCTGTTAAAGTGCTGGACTCAACATGTCATCAAATTTGAAAAACTCAACAGTGGCCATAGGACTGGAAAAGGTTAGTTTTCATTCCAATTCCAAAGAAGCACCATGCCAATGAATGTGCAAGCTACTGTGCACTTGTGCTCATTTCACATGCTAGCAAGGTTCTGCTTAAAATCCTTCAAGCTAGGCTTCCAAAGTACATGAACGGAGAACTTCCAGATGTACACGCTAGATTTAGAAAAGGCAGAGGAACCAGAGATCAAATTGCCAACATTCATTATATCATGGTCAAAGCAAAGGAGTTTCAGAAAAATCATCTACTTCTGCTTCATTGCCTATACTAAAGCCTTTGACTGTGTGGGTCACAGCAACAGACTGTGGAAAATTCTTAAAGAGGTGGAAATACCACCCTACCTGTCTACTGAGAAATCTGTGTGCAGGTCAAGAAGCACAGTTAGAACCAGACATGGTACAACAGACTGGTTCAAAATTGGAAAAGGAGTACATCAAAGCTGTATTGTC
Organism: Bos indicus; assembly: GCF_029378745.1. NCBI lineage: Eukaryota > Metazoa > Chordata > Mammalia > Artiodactyla > Bovidae > Bos > Bos indicus. The sequence goes on along the minus strand of NC_091763.1, from coordinate 55,104,822 downwards.
ATCCTGCTTATTTAACTTACATGCAAAGTATATCATATGAAATGCCAGGCTGGTTGAATCAAAAGCTGGAATCAAGATTGCTAGGAGAAATATCAACAACCTCAGATATGCAGATGATACCACCCTGATGGCAGAAACTGAAGAGGAACTAAAGAGCCTCTTATTGAGTGTGAAAGAGGATAGTGAAAAAACTGGCTTAAAATTCACCAAACAAAAAACTAAGATCATGGCATCCAGTTCCAGTACTTCATGGCAAAAATATGGGGAAAAAGTGAAAATTGTGACAGATTTTTTCTTGGGCTCCACAATCACTGGGGATGGTGACTACAGCCATAAAATTAAAAGACGCTTGCTCTTTGGAAGGAAAGCTATGACAAACCTAGACAGCATATTAAGAAGCAAACACACCATTTGCCAACAAATGTGCATATAGTCAAAGCTATGGTTTTTCCAGTAGTCGTGTACAGATGTGAGAGTTGGACCATAAAGAAGGCTAAATGCTGAAGAACTGATGCTTTTGAAGTGTGGTGTTGGAGAAGACTCTTGAGAGTCCCTTGGACTGAACAGAGTTCAAATCAGTCAATCCTAAAGGAAATCAACCCTGTGTATCCAATTAGAAGGAAGACTGATGCTGAAGCTGAAGCTCCAATACTTTGGCTATTGATGTGAAGACCTGACTTGTTGGAGAAGACCCTGATGTTATGAAACATTGAAGGGAAAAGGAAAAGGGGCTGGCAGAGGATGAAATGGTTAGGTAGTATTACTGACTCAATGGACATGAATTTAAGCAAACTCTGGGCGATAGTGAATTACTGAGAAGCCTGGCTTGCTGCCATCCATGGGGTTGCAAAGAGTCATGCATGATTTGGTGAGTGAACAGCAACAGTACTTTGTGTACACATGGGAGATACCCAAGGGAAAATGAATAACTCTCAGAAGTAGGCTAAGCCAGCAGTTGAAATATTGTCTTCGACTAAATACAAAAGGAGCAACTTTGAGGGATAGGGACAAGAAACTGGTACCAGGAAAGTCACATTAAACAAGGAAGGTAATGTTTACCATGGGCTTCCCTGTTTGCTCAGTGGTAAAGAATCTGCCTGCCAATGCAGGAGACAATCCCTGGGTCAGGAAGATTCTCTGGAGAAGGAAATGGATATCTACTCCAGTATTCTTGCCTGGGAAATCCCATGAACAGAGGATCCTGGGGGACTATAGTTCACGGGGTTGCAAAGGAGTTGGACAGGATTTAGGGACTGAACAAGAACCACAACAAAAGTTAATGTCTCTTCCAGTGATAAGATTCTTCTGTGAAATAGTCATCCATCTCTTCTTCTTGTGGAGAGGGAGACATCCTCACAAATGGAGATTTCCTTTACACATGTAAATTTCTCTTCCAAAAAGTAGCTTCTACTCTATTTTCAGATCCCCTCCTGTGTCTGCTTTTTCTCAAAATTATCAGTTCAAATAATCTTTGTGCCAAGGAGGCATATTTGGGAGTGAAATATTCTGTTACTTTCATTAGATACCTAGTAAGAGTGGAAAGCATGCAGCCTTTGTCCTTCTGTGACATATTCATTTCATTTAGCATTATGTCCTTAAGGTTCATCTATGTTGTCACATATGGTAGAATTCCCTTCTTTTTGAAGGTTGAGTAATATTCAGTGTAAGTGTACCATATTTTAAAAGATAGCAATTCCCTCTTTTAATGAGGTGCATTTATTAAAGAAATTGGGTCATTTGTGCTATAAAATTTCACACATTCTAAATATTAGTAACTATTCTTGTGATATTCTTTAAAATGTTCCACTTCAATCTCCTTATGAGTTTGTGATCAGAGGCAGATGTTACTAAATTCAAGCTCAAAGTCTTTTAGCAAGAATTCTGCATTGTGGCTCTCTGTCCTGTTATTTTATCACACCTCAAAAGAGATTCTTCATAAAGTAAGTCTCTGAAAATGGAGGTGAATCATGGTGCAAGTTCTCAAAGGATATTTGAAGCTTACTGAGGGATTAAATGTTTAAATGGATTCTCATGAGACTTGTTCAAAATATTTTTCACTATAAGAATTCGGCCCTAGAATTTTTCAATTCTCTCTTGTTCATAGGATTTTCATAGTTTGGGAGAAAACTGTATTAAAACAATAATAAAAAATGAACTTCCCTATCAAATAGATGAACTGTCTATTTCAAAAGGAGCAAATGCATAAATTTGGAGAAATGCATCAAAAAGACAGCTCTCAAACTTAGTCTGTGGTTTACCCATGGGGAATTGGATCAACACCTATCCAAAATTTAATCTGAATGTGGAAAATGGTAATGCCACACAGCTGTACCAAGAGGGTATGAAAAGATTTATTATGCACATAATGGGGCTTTCTGGGGACAGCAGGGCAGGCTCTCCAGTAGGTCTAAAAATGACTTGCAAGAGTAGGGAGGGGCAGTAGCTTTGATTTCATTGTAGTTAGGGAATGGCAACGGAGTGAGGATTCCTCTTGCATAATGTGAACTCAAGACATCTTGGCTTTCTTATTGTTTTTTTCAGGTGTGGGGCAAGAGGGGAAAAAATAGGGTGGGGCTTAGATACTGTTACAGTTAAATTAAAAATATAGGCAAACTCTTTACAACAAACCTAAATTACTTGTTTAATTTGATGTTTGCAAAATACAATGACTAGAAGGAAATAGAGACATTTGGGGGTTTTGCTTTTTAAGATCTCTCTGTGTAAGTATACATATATAGACAGATATGGGTATATATTTTTTAAATATCTAGTTTTTAAATTTTTAATTAACTTTACAGTAGGTCCTGTTGGCTATCCATTTTAAATATAGCATTGTGTACATGTAAATCATAAATTTTCAGTCTATCCTTCCTCCTCACCCATTCTCCCTGATAACCATAAGAGCATTCTCTGAGTCAATTTCTGCTTTACAAATAAGTTTGTTTGTATTATCTCTTTATAGATTTACATATAAGTGATATATGATGTCTGCCTTTTTCTATCTGACTTAATTCACTTATGATAATCTCCAGGTCCATCCATGTTCCTGCAAATGGCATTATTTCATTCTTTTTTTTATTATTATGATAAACATCACATAATATAAAACATTATTTTAACCACATTTAACTGTTCATTTAAGTGACACTATGTACGTCCACATCATTGTGCAACTTTCGCCATCATCCTTCTAGGCTGAATAATGTTCCATTGTATATATGTATCACATCTTCTTTATCCATTCATCTATCAATAGACATTTAGGTTACTTCCATGTCTTGGCTATTGTAAACAGTGCTGCAGTGAACTGGGGTGCGTGTGTCCTTTCAAACTATGCTTTTCTGCAAATACATGCCCAGGACTGGGACCACTCAGTCATCTGGTAGCTGTATTTTTAGTTTTTTTAAGAAACCTCTGTGCTATTCTCCATAGTGGCTGTATCAGTTTTCATTCCCACCAACGTTCTAGGAGAGTTCTTGTTTTCCCACACCCTCTCCAGGATTTATTATTTGTAAATTTTTGATGGTGGCCATTCTGATTGTTGTGAAGTGATATCTCATTGTAGTTTTGATTTACGTCTCTAATAATTAGCAAAGGTTGAGCATCTTTCCATGTACCTGTTGGCCATCTATGTGCCTTCTTTGGAGAAATATCTACCTAGGTCTTCTGTCCAGTTTTTGATTGGATTGTCTATATTTTGGATATTGAACCACATGAGCTGTTTGTAAATTTTGGAGACTGATCCTTTGTTGGTTGAGAATATTTTCTCCCATTCTGTTGTGTTTTGTTTTGTTTTGTTTTCCATTTCATTTGTGGTTTCCTTTGCTGTGCAAAAGTTTTTGAGTTTAATTAGGTTTCACTTGTTAATTTTTGTTTTTATTTCCACCACTCTGGGAGACATTATAATAGATATAGATGTGATTTGTGTCAAAGAGTGTTCTGCCTATATTTTCCTCTCAAGAGTTTTATAGTATCTGGTTTTACATTTAGGTTCTAATCCATTCTGAGTTTTTGGGTTTTTTTTTTTGTATATGATGTTAAAGAATGTTCTAGTTTTATCTTTTTAGATGTATGTATAGTTATCCCAGCTGTCTTTTCTCCATTGCACAGTCATTCCTCCTTTGTCATAGACTAACTGGCCATAGGTGGGTAGACTTATTTCTCAGCTTTCTATCCTGTTCCATTGACCTGTATTTCTGTTTTTGTGTTAGTACCATTTGGTTTTGGTTACTATAGCTTTGCAGTATACTCTGAAGTCAGAGAGCCTGATACCTCCACCTCCATTTTTCTCTTTCAAGATTGCTTTGGCTATTTGGGGCCTTCTGTGTCTTTGTACGGATTTTAAGTTTTTTTTTTTTTAAATCTGTGTTTGTGTTCAGTGACTCAGTTGTGTCTGACTGTTTCAGCCCCATGGACTGTAGTCCACCAGGCTCCTCTGTCCATGGAATTTTTCAGGCAAGAATACTGGAGTGGGGTATCATTTCCTCCTCCAGGGTATCTTTCTGACTCAGGGATTGAACCCACATCTCTTGTATCTTCTGCATTGGCAAGTAGATCCTTTACCACTAGCACCACCTAGGAAGCATGTGAAAATGCTTTTGGTATTGATAATTTTATAAGAATTGCATTGAATATGTAGATTGCTTTGGGTAGTATAGTCATTTTAACAATGTTGATTCTTCTAAGAACGTGGTATATTCATCTGTCTGTGTCATTTTGATTTATTTCATCAGCATCTTATAGTTTACAAATTACAGGTCTTTTGCATCCTTAGGTAGGTTTATTCCCAGGTATTTTATTCTTTTTGATATGATGGTAAATGGGATTGTTTCTTTAATTTCTCTTTCTGTTCTTTTGTTGTTAGTGTATAGAATGCAAGAGCTTTCTATGTATTAATTTTATATCCTGCAACTTTATAAAATTCAATGATGAACTCCAGTAGTTTTCTGGTAGTATCTTTCAGATTTTCTATATTTAGTATTATGTCATCTGCAAACAGTTATGTTTTCCTTCTTCTTTTCCTATTTGGATTACTTTCATTTATTTTTCTTCTCTGACTGCCATGGCTATGACTTCCAAACTATGTTGGATAAAAGTGGCAAGAGTGAACATCCTTGTCCTGTTCCTGATCTTGGAGGAAATGCTTTCAGATCTTCTCCATTGAGTATGATGTTAGCTGTAGGTTTGTTATAGGTGGCTTTTATTATGTTGAGGTATGTTCCCTTTATGTCCACTTTCTGGAGAGTTTTATCATAAATGGCTGTTGAATTTTGTGAAAAGCTTTTTCTGCATCTATTGAGATGATCATATGATTTTTATGCAATTTATTGTTGTGATATATCACACTGATTTGCTGCTGCTGCTGCTGCTAAGTCACTTCAGTCGTGTCTGACTCTATGCAACCCCATAGATGGCAGCCCACCAGGCCCCCCTGTCCCTGGGATTCTCCAGGCAAGAACACTGGAGTGGGTTGCCATTTCCTTCTCCAATGCATGAAAGTGAAAAGTCAAAGTGAAGTCACTCAGTCGTGTCCGACTCTTAGCGACCCCATGGACTGCAGCCTACCAGGCTCCTTCTTCCATGGGATTTTCCAGGCAAGAGTACTGGAGTGGGGTGCCATCACACTGATTTGCAGATACTGAAAAATCCATGCATCCCTGGGATAAATCCCACTTGATCATGGTGTATGACAATGTTCTGTTGGATTAAGAATGCTAGTATTTTGTTGAGGATTTTTGCATCTATGTTCACCAGTAATACCGAATGGTAATTTTCTTTTATTGTGTGTGGTGTTTTCATCTGGTTCTGTTATCAGGGTAATGATGGCCTCATAGAAAGAATTTGAGCATATTCCTTCCTCTGAAATTTCTTGAAATAGTTTCAGAAGATAGGTGTTAATTCTTCTCTAAATGTTTGATAAAATTCACCTGTGAAGCCATCTGGCCCTGGACTTTTGTTTGTTAGGAGTTTTTTAATCACAGTTTTAAAAATCTCTCTATATATTTAATAATAACCATAACTAACATTTATGGGGGCTTCTCAGTGGCTCAGTGGTAAAGAATCCACTGCCAATGCAAGAGACATGGGTTCTATCCCTGGATCAGGAAGTTCCCAAAGAGGAGGAAATGGCAAGCCACTCCAGTATTATTTCCTGGAAAAATCCATAAACAGAGGAACCTGGCAGCTGCAGTCTATAGGGTCACAGAGTCAGACACAGCTGAGTGACTAAGCCTCAGCTCACACATGCAGCCTTTATGGAGCCATTTTTGTATGCTGGACACTAGTTCTTTATTTGTATTATTTGTATTGCTGAATAGTTCTCAATAGTAGTTCAGAGGTTTTAGGAGTTTTCCAAGAACTATAAAAATTATATTTGCTTTATAATTTGCTATAAACAGATTTAACTTATAGCTTAGAAAATGTTTTTGGAGAGCCATAAGCAGGAAAAACCAAATTCATAAAATCAAGTGTGTGCCTTCTATTGTGTGTTGAAAGTAGAGAAATACTCCTTTTATAAGGAGCTCATACGATGTGTATCAAAGTCTTGAAGAGTCCCAGGACCATTTTATCTTCTTTAAAAAAACATCTACTGATGTTCAACCAACAGAAGATCAATTTTTGTCCATTAATTCATTTTGAAAAACAATTTCCAGTTAAAAGAAATTGAAATGATTGACACATGGTCAAACTAATTAGAGAATTTGCAACACTTTATATCTTGCAGTCAGGAATTTTGGCATTACAGCAGATCCTGGGACTTTTTCTGTATTTTCGTTACCACTAGAATAAAATGAAATTACTTAACATTTGGTTTTTTGGTGCACTCTGTGCCCTCTGAGTTTGTACTGCACTGCCCTCTGGAGGACAGAACTCATCATAGCACATGCATTGTAATTTTAGAAATATCTTATACTCTATAAAGACAAACTGTGTTTTTAAGAATGAGTGATTCTTGACAATAGTATCATAATATAATAAAAAATAAACAATTATAACTTATTCTAATACTTAAGTTTGTATTATTTAGTAGTTCTTTTTATTCCAAATATTTTAATTTCTGTGACATATAATTTAAATATTTTATCAATATATTTTAAAATAATTATGCATCTCTTTGGTTGGCTTTTAAAATGAGTAAAATGTTCCATATTTTAGTCTATTAATATTCAAATTCTTTGTGAATCAAATTACTTTCCTGATAATCAGTGTGTCCCTTTTATTTTGAATGTGCACTCATATCTGCTAAGTCACTTCAGTTGTGTCCAACTCTTTGTACCCTTTGGACTGTAGCCCACCAGGCTCCTCTGTCCATGGGATTCTCCAGGCAAGAATACTGAAGTGGGTTAGCATTCCCTTCTCCAGGGGATCTTCCCAACCCAGGGATCAAACCCGTGTTGCTTATGTCTTCTGCATTGCAAGCAGGTTCCTTACCATTAGCCCTTCCTGCAGAACCCTTTGAATGTGCATGTTTTCCTTTTTAAAGAATACATGTGTCTTGTTATTCATTTACCATAGATTTTTCACACATAATCAAAAGTTCACCCTTCACAATGCACATGTGTGAAAATTGATTGGTTGTGTTATAAAAATAAGCTGTTAAGATATATTTTTTGGAAAAATAAATCTATTGTATTTGACTGATTAATAGAATCAATGAAACCTGGAAAGAAAGATGGGGAATTATTTTAAGCATATCTAAGTAACTTTAAGAGCTTTATTGAACTTTGAAAATTATTATTTAATAAAATGAATGCTAGAGAATCTGTGAAAAATTACACAGTGACATTATTGTCTATGACTATCCTGTATTATTTAATTTTATCTGATCTGTATGAAGTTGGTATAAGAAAAGTTACTTTGTGTTTTTCTTTTTTACCTCAGGCTACATATCTAAGATTTTGAGGCGCTATGATCTTTGTCCTGAGAACTAGACTAATTTTACCACATGAAGGATGAAAAGAGAAAGTAGGAATATTTGGGATTTCTTCTATTTTCCTTTTCTAGTCTTATCTCGATTTTCAACCAAAAGTATCTGCATGACCCTAGATTGCTAACTAAAGCCCCATGTGGGTAAATTTTTATTTAGAATTGACATTTCTAAGCTGTCAGTTCAGTTAGGGATGGGTGACCACAGGGGAAAAAAATGGAGCAAAATATTAAATATTACTTGCCTCTCACAGCTATTTTTCTACTCCCATCACCTGAAAACTACTCCACGTTTTCAAGTGTCAGAAAAGCAAATATGACATGTTCTATTTATTTTTCAACTATAATGCAGGTACATGTCAAATGATCAGTTAATAAAAACTAATAAAAACATCAGAATTCATTTCCAAATAACACTACATGCTGGGGTTGTGATTTAAGAGAAAGAACAGAGTCAGAGAAAATTTGAAGGGGAGAGGTTCACTCTTGTTAATTGTATTTCTTTTACTGGGATAGCCAGATATTAAGAATGAAAGTTAATTTATAAATTAACAACCTTAAGGCTACAAAATTGTATTAGGAAAAAGTACTGCTTTTTATTTACTCATTCAATTAATATTTGTTTATTAAATGTCAGCTATAGTGTTATTATATGCAAGTTGTGCTGTCACACTTGATTAGTTTAAATAGGAATAAAATAGATAATAAAGAAAGAAAGTGAAAGTGAAGTCTCTCAGTCGTGTCTGAGCCAACTCTTTGCGACCCCATGGACTGTAGCCTACAACGCTCCTCTGTCCATGGGATTTTCCAGGCAAGAGTACTGGAGTGGGTTGCCATTTCCTTCTCCAGAGGATCTTCCCAACCCAGAGATCGAACCTAGGTCTCCTGTATTGTAGGCATATGCTTTACCATCTGAGCCACCAGGGAAGTCCAAAATAGATAATGCTGTGCTTTTAACTATGAGACTTTGAATCTCTATTCATTGCTCCTTTCTCCACTTCAACCATAGTGAAAGTAAGAGTCACTCAGTCGTGTCCGACCCTTTGTGACCCCGTGGACTATACAGTCCATGGAATTCTCCAGGCCAGAAAACTGGGAGTGGGTAGCCTTTCCCTTTTCCAAGGGATCTTCCCAATCCAGGGATCGAACCCAGGTCTCCTGCATTGCAAGCAGATTCTTTACCAGCTGAGCCATAAATATCTACTTAAAATGTGTATTTCAATATTCCAATGTAAATAGCTAGTTTATATAGATCAGGATCAGATGACAGATTATACCTCATTTTCAAGTTTGCCTATTATGAATTTCTTGTTCAACAAACCACTGGAGTATGTTTATCTCTTTTCTTCTGGATTGTTGTTCAGTCGCTAAGTCATGTCCAACTCTTCATGACCCCAAGAACTGCCAAACTCTCCCGGAGTTTGCTCAGACTCATGTCTATTGAGTAAGTGATGCCATCCAACCATCACATCCTATGTCCTCCCTTTCTCCTCTTGCCCTCAATCTTTCTCTGCATCAGAGTCTTTTCCAATGAGTAGGCCCTTCGCATCAGGTGGCCAAACTGTTGGAGCTTCAGCTTCAGCATCAGTACTTCCAATAGTAAATGCTCACTCTGCCTGTAGAATCCTTCAATTAATTTATTAAGTCAGGGAATCCCCATGTCACTATTTCATTATATTAGATTGCCTTTCTAGTGCATTTTAGTTATCTCATAGTAAAGCAAATTCCGATCTCATTACTACCAATTACAAATTAGCTTTAATCTCACTGTAACTATTGAAATATTTTAATGTTTGCACCAATAATTTTATAACCTAATAGTCATGGACTTTATCTGTTAATCACCATAACCTGAATTAATCTAACTATATATTTGATTTATTTGTATTGTTTCATGATCCCAAAGGAGTTACAACATATTTCAGAGTCTTATCTATGTTCATATTTACTTTTATTGTTGCTTAAAACTTTAGGATAAGACTTTGGCTTCCTGTGCTAATTTTTAAGGTAAAATTTAAAAGAAAAGTTTTGACTGTGCTTGGTACATGGTAATGTTGGCTTCTGAATATGTGTACATAGGATTTCTTATTGGTTGATATCTCACTACAATAGAAATATTACAAATATGGTCACCCCTACCCCAAATATATTTTAATCATCATTCCTGAAGATTTTTGCATACAAGTTTCCACTCTAATTTCATTGGTATGATTTTTAGTTGCTCTCTGTATTAGATAAATTTTTAAAACCAGACTAGATGGACTTTCTGACTACTGGACTTCTCATTCAGTTGCAGAGTTAGATTTTCACACATATCTGTCCCTCCACCTACTAGGGTAAATAGACACTTTATTAACTGTCTAAAATACAGCTACTTTGAAAACAAACACAAATGGATTGTATTGAACTGAACTTTGAAGTTTCCTTTGTAATGGCTTGCTGGATATATATTTTAAAAAGTAGGCAGCTGAAAAAGTGTACACAATTTCAGGTTCTCATTTTTTTTTTCACTCTCCCTTCAAATACACTAATCCCAATAAGCATAGGGATAGACAAAATGCTATGATATCATTTATTTTCTTAAACAAGATGGGACTCTATTGTTAGCAATAAAGCAAATTATTTTGTCCTTTGAGGATAAAGTTATGGGAGCAAACATAGTCACTCCAGTGTCTTTGAGTGGAAGAATCTAAAGTGAGGTTGATATATAAATGTATGAGAAATGAATTTTTTAAATTAATCTTAAGAACTTCATGCCTTTCCAGTCTTTACATTTGGGGTGACATCAATGTTTGATCAACAGCTTTATAAACTTCTGCTAGAACTAGATATCATCAGTCTAAAGAACTGTTGTACATTCATCACTCTTTGGAATTACCTAGCTCTTCAGCCAGAGAAGGCAATGGCACCCCACTCCAGTACTCTTGCCTGGAAAATCCCATGGACATAGAAGCCTGGTAGGCTGCAGTCCATGGGGTCGCAAGAGTTAGACATGACTGAGCGACTTCACTTTCACTTTCACTTTTCACTTCCATGCATTGGAGAAGGAAATGGCAACCCACTCCAGTGTTCTTGCCTGGAGAATCGCAGGGACAGGGGAGCCTGGTGGGCTGCTGTCTCTGGGGTCATACAGAGTCGGACACGACTGAAGCGACTTAGCAGCAGCAGCTCTTCAGCTAATGATTTTATCATCTTCAGTAATGGTTCTAGAAAGGGAGTATAACACACTAGCACACTTTTGCAGACGATCTAAAGGTAAGAGCTTCAGTGTATGTTAGTTAAAATGAGAAAACTATTCTAATTGACTTGAGAGCTTAAAGAATGGATTTGATAGGAAAAAGATTTATAGGAAAAAAAACAAGCTGAAAAATATGATCCTCTTAAAAGTAACAAAAAAACAGTGAGGATGATTCAGTAAAGTATGAAATAGTCAATAATAATTTAGGAAAAGCATATGCAGAGTATTACTACAGGGACTTTAGAATAAAACAAAAGTATGTGTATAATAATCAGTATAAAGTTGGCACTAATTTAAATTATTTATGTCATAGTTTTTACTGAGAAAATCAATTAATAATTAGTAAGCTTTCTGATTAAGAAGTTGAATCTTTTATTAGTTTGAAGTTGATCTCTCTTAACCACAGGTTAATTTTCTTCTTGATTTTTCCACTTTCTAAAATTCAATCCTGAGAAAGGACAGTCTTTTCAAAAAGTGGCACTAGGAAAACTGGATATTCACATGCTAAGGAATGAAATGAGATCCTTACCTTCCACCATATACAAAAATTAACTCAAAATGGATAAAAGATATAACCATAAGAGGACCCAAAACTATAAAACTTTTGAAAGAAAACACAGGGAGGAAGAAGCTTCATGATATTTTTGGATATGTTACTAAAACCCAGGCAACAAAAGAAAAACTAGATAAATTTGGACTTAACCAAAAATAAAAACTTTGTGCATTGAAGGACATTATTAAGAGAGCTGAAAAAGCAGTCCACAGAATGGGAGAAAATATATGATAAGGAATTTATATTAAAAATGTATAAATAAACTCCTATAACTCAAGTATAAAAATAAACAACCTAATTGTAAAATGGACAAAGAACTGAAATGGTATTTCTCCAAAGAATATATACAAATGGCTAATAAGAACATGAAAAGATGTTCAACACTGACTCTTATTAGGGAAATGAAAATAGAAACCACAGTAAGTCACCACTTTAAGTCCATTAAAATGGCTATTCTTTAAAAAGCAAAACAAACAAACAAAAACAGAAAATACTAGGTTTTGACCAGGATGTCAAGAAACTGGAAAACTTGTGCACTGCTGGTGGGAATGTAAAATGATGTAGATACTGTGGAAAGCATTATGCCAGTTCCTCAAAAAATTAAACATAGATTTGCATATGATCCAGAGAATCCACTTCTTAATGTAAATTACAAAATAATTGAAAGAAGGGACTCAAACAGGTATTTTTACCACCATGTTCATAGCAGTATTATTCACAACAGCCAAAAAATGGAAAAGATCCAAATGTCCATCCATAGATGAATGGGTAAACAAAATGTGGTATTACCTACTGTGATGGTTAACAATGTGTCAACTTGCAGGATGATTTTGGATGAGATTGACATTTAAAATGGTTAACTTTGAGTAAGTAGGTTGTCTTCCATAATATGGATGAGTCTCATCCAGTCAGTTGAAGGAACTCTTAGAGCAAAAAGACTGACCTTCCGGAGCAAAAGGGAATTTTCCAGCAAACTGCCTTCTGTCTTCATCTGTACAATGAAGTGAAGTGAAGTCGCTCAGTCGTGTCCCAACTCTTTGCGACCCCATGGACTGTAGCCCACCAAGCTCCTCCATCCATTGGAGGCATCTGTACAATAAATTCTCCCAAATCTCCTCCCTTCAGATTGATTCTCCTCAGTGTCCAGTATGCCATCCTTAGGACTGAATCCACACCATCGGTTCTCCTGGGTCTTGAACATGCCAAAATTGCAAATTTTGGGCTTCTTAGCCTTCATAATCACACAAGCCAATTCCTTATAATAAATCTCTTCACATAGAGATTGATTCTGTTTATTTGGAGAACCTTAAAAAAATTACTTACAGTTAATATGTGTATTTATCTCACTTATCTTTAGCTATAAAATTTTTCAACATTGCAGTTATCAGTAGTTATTGCTGGTGTCTTATACTTTGCTCTCAGAATTTCCTGGTGCTGAATTTCTGTTTGTTTTCAGTGCTTTTGATAGCTTACTCTGTCAGATTCAAGATTTAGCTTTGGAACCACGGACCAGGCTTGATCACTCAAGAGCTTTTTGTAGCAGAGTTTTATTAAAGTATGAAAAGGGGCAGAGAAAGCTTCTGACATAGATATTATATTAGAAGGGAGACAGAAACTGTCCCCCTCACTAGTCTTAGAAGAGGGAGTTATATATTTTTTCAATTGGTTATCACAATAAATCAAAAGAATGTCTGAAGGTTGTAAAGATCTTTCTAGACCCACTCCCACAATTTACATTTTAAGATAACAGGATTAGAACTAACAATAGAAAGATCTTACCAGCCACTCCCATAATACACATTCTAAGATAATAGGATTAGTCAAGTTTTCAAGAAGGAGAAACTGTCCTCAAGCAGGATACATTATTGTTATATAATCCTTACTAAGGAATGTAGAAAAAAGATATTTGTCCTTTCCTCCTCCTTGAGAGCCCCAGACTCCTTTTTCCTCCTCAGAGACCCCGGACTTCTTATCAATCTGCCCAGGAATTGACTCTCACTCTGATATCCCAGGACTCCATTTATAAAAAGTGCAGTGGAAACAGTGGCAGACTTAATTTTGGGGGGCTCCAAAATCACTACAGATGGTGAATGCAGCCATGAAATTAAAAGATGCTTACTCCTTGGAAGAAAAGTTATGATCAACCTAGACAGCATATTAAAAAGCAGAGACATTACTTTACCAACAAAGGTCCATCTAGTCAAGGCTATGGTTTTTCCAGTAGTCATGTGTGGATGTGAGAGTTGGACTATAAAGAAAGCTGAGCACCAAAGAATTGATGCTTTTGAACTGTGGTGTTGGAGAAGACTCTTGAGAGTCCCTTGGACTGCAAAGAGATCCAACTAGTCCATTCTAAAGATGAGTCCTGAATATTCATTGGAAGGACTGATGCTAAAGCTGAAACTCCAATACTTTGGCCACCTGATGCGAAGAGCTGACTCATTGGAAAAGACTCTGATGCTGGGAAAGATTGCGGGGAGGAGAAGAAGAGGACAACAGAGGATGAGATGGTTGGATGGATCACCAACTCAATGGGCATGAGTTTATGTGAACTCCGGAAGTTGATGATGGACAGGGAGACCTGGCATGCTGTAGTTCATGGAGGTCACAAAGAGTCAGACATGACTAAGTGACTGAACTGAACTGAACTGCTTGCCCACTTTTATGAATCCTTGTTTTAGGCATCAGTCGGCAGTTCTATTCACCTTTAGTAGTGCACTATAATCTCTTTCTCATCCTCCTTTCTTGCCTCCTTGCATTCATTCCAACATCAGCACCTTAAGCACAGGCACCCCTCTTTCCTCTTTAGCGCTCAGTTGGTAACTGTCAACTGTGAGTGCTAATGTCCCTGCAGTCTTCTCTAGGGAAGGGAAGGAATAAGGTCCCAGGCTGGACAGGCTGTCAGACAGGCAACTGAGAGAACTGGCTGTTCCTGCACAATGGTCCCAAAGGCTCTCAGGGGACCTTAAGAGGGTGGGAAGGAGTTGAGCCCAATAGTTGTACCTTGCAGATACCCAGCTGGAATAGACCCCTGGCACTGAAAACTGAAGAGAATGTGAACACAGCCAGATTGGTAGCAGCAGAGGAACATTTCTAAAAGTTTTAGTAAACTATATGTAATTTTATAAATTCTGACCATTGTCAATGAAATATTTATAATAATATCATTTAAATACTGACTGACAGTCATTTTGCTACAGTATTGCCTTCACTAATGTGGAGTTTAACTCTCTCCCCTCTCAAATTCTTGTCATTATGTTTTCTGTTGATTGAACACCCCTTTCTTTAATCCACACCCCTAGGTTTGCCAAAGTTAGCAGATAAAAATACAGGATGCCCAGTTAAATTTGAATATCAGATAAACAACAAATAATTTTAGTGTAAGTTTGCCCAATGCAAAAATATTTATTGTTTATCAGAAATTCAGATTTAACTGGGTGTCCTGTATTTTATCTGGCAGCCTAACCTACCCGCCCCAGTTTTGACTATTGATCTTGTCTGAGACCTTCAAATAGTAAACCGTGACCACCAAAGTGGACTTTCTCAAACCCACAGATTGTTAGCTTCCTTGGAACTCCCTTGTCTGCCTCCCCCAGGCCTTGGGTCTCTATATTCTAAAGTATGATAGCCAGTAAACTTTTAAGAGTGTTTACACATGGAATCAAACATGATACTCCTCTTGAAATGTGACCTAAGCCAAACAGGATAGAATTAACACTTCCCTTATTATAGATGCACTTCTGTTAATAGAGCTTAAAGTAACACCAGCCTGTTGGGCAGATTCATCACACTGATAACTAATATTGATCTGCATCTAATTAAGATTTTTTGCATCTAATTAAGTTTTTTTTAATATGTTAATCTGAATATTATACTCCGTGTTTGTTTGTTTTCAAAACTTAAGATCATTCAGTTCAGTTCAGTCCAGTCGCTCAGTTGTGTCCAACTCTTTGCAACACTGTGGACTGAAACAGCAAATAGATATTTCCATTTTTGGTTTCAGAAAATTATGAGACTGCTCTCAGCATTTTTCAACATCCCCATGTACTATGATAATCAGTAAGGAGTGTAGTTTTAATATCAAATTCTGGAGTCGAACACCCTCCTTGCTGAATTACTAGTTGTTGACATATCAGTTTCAGCTTCATGTTGACAGGTAGGTGTGTGTGTGTGTGTGTGTGTGTGTGTGTGTGTTTTCTTTTGGCCTTATACGTTTTAGTCAGACTAGATTTTAATAGTAGTATCCTTTTTTGATTGTTTAGGTATCCTTTCTGAATAATTGGCATCCTTTTCAAATCAGTGGTTAAATAACTTGGTGTTCAGTATTTTGACTTGTATACATATGTATATATACATGAGGTTGGATGGAAAGATAAATGAATGGGAAAGCCATTTGCTTCATGGATGCATTTGGTTTAATCAATCCATACATAGCTTCATATAGTGGCTTCAAACAATGAATGAGTTTTTATATATTCAAACTCTGACATTAAAAATAAGCAGGTCTATATACCTCTGTTGTATTGTCTCACTTATAGGGAACTTGAATTAATTTTTATTTTATAACTGGCATAGCTTATAACTCATAGCTTTAATCTACTATAAATACAAAAGTTTTAATCAGAAGTATAATCTAATCATTGTAAATTTAATGGTTGGTCAATTACAAATGGCCAGTAATTTCTTTTTTTCTTTTAACCTCATAAATAGTCATCTGGCATTAAATATTTGTGATCTAGGCCAGTAACCTTTTTCAATCTCACAGGACCTTTTTTAATTAAACTATATCTTTGTCCCATGTCTGTAATCCTCTCACTGACATTTTATATACAAGACACCTTGCTGAAGAAAGGTCAAGCAGTACAGTTATAAATGGAAAAGAGATTAAAAGAATTCTCAAGCCATGGGGTGATCTAAGAGCGAGTTAAATATGGAGCAGTACTTAGTAGACATGCTCATGAGACAAAGAGGAATTCTCTGGGTAGATTTTAATGACTGGGGCAGCAAAGCAAATGAAAATTATTTTTAATGGCAGAAATGAAAATTACACATTTTTTTCATAGTCCACAGTACATATTGTGAAAGACCACCATAAGGTTTTAATAACTATAAAATGTTCAAGAAAACAATTGCAAAACACAGTCGCAGTGTTTGTGTAATTCTTGCCTACAAGGACACTTTTGTTGCTCCGTAAACTTGCCAATGTCAGTATAGTGTTAAGGTTAATTAACTCTAGAAGTAAAAGAAACATGTTGAAACTTATATGCATCAATGAAGAGTAAGAAATGAATGCAAAAACTGGGTAAGGAAGAGGGAGTGAGCAAATACTGCTTTACTGAAAATTCTCTTTTAGTACCTATGTATTGAAGAGTGTTTGGAAGGTAAATACTTTCACAGAAGTGACTTACATTATTTTCACCAGAACATTAAGCAGAAATTGAAAACGGATTTTTCCCCCCTTAATATTCTCCAGCTGGCATGTTATGACTAAAACTTGCTGAATCCATGCCACACTGTGATGCATTTAATGGTGTACATGGGTACCACTAAACAATACATTACTTGTAATGTCTGAAATAACCTAGCAAAGCATGGAACTCAAGTGCTGAAATACCACTGACTGTTTCTCAGAGGTTGCTTAGTTATACCCAAGAGGCCAACCTTCTTCTGAAAAGCCTTTACTGCTAATTTCTTTCTGTCACTTTTATATAGTCCAGTGAGAAAAGGGTAGCCTTTCCTTCCTGTGTCATCAGAATGGTGTTATTTAGATGTTAATGCTGGAGGCAAAGCAGTTGACCCAGCACTTTTAATTACAGGACTCATGATTTCAGAGCTCTTAGTATTTTTGTTTGTAAACAATCCACTTGGTTGCAAACACCCTTAATTTTTTTTTAAAAAAGAAAAAGGACCAAAAATAAAATAAAAATAAAACCAAAACTTTGACTTGAGCTAAATCTTTTTTGGTGTCTCTCAGGCTTTAGGTTTTGGGGCAGAATCTTTGTCAGTGCTAAATGAAAAGGTTACTGTTTGCAGTTTCCATCAGCTATTATAAGACTGCTGGCAGTAATGGAACTGTCAGGTTCCAGCAGGCCAGTCCCTGTCCAAAGTAACCAGATGCTGTGTTTGAGAAATGTGATCGTTGACAGGCTGACATTATGATGCTTGTGACCCAGCCTGTGCCCCAAGCTTCAAATCAGCTATCAATCTGCAGGATGAGAACAGTTTCTATACATAAAAATCCAGAGTTGTTTTATTTGTGCATTTTCTTAGTGGAAAAATATTTTAACTCAGTAAAGTTAGTTATATTTCTAGAATCAGACAACTCAGACAAGTTCATTGAGTTCTCTTGGTTCTGTTGGAATGCAACTTTTTTTCTTTACAAGTGACTTGTTCATCTAGATATAATTTTAGACTCAGAGCAGTTGAAAAAAAATTCAGTTAATCAAATAGTTAATTTTTCTAGATGAAAACTTGCAAGCAATTTTCTGAACTAATAGAAATGACTATTTTGCCAAGATTATGTTGGAGAATTGATATACAAAATGTGCTGACCTTTTTGTCCAAGATCAGGCAAAATAAATCAAGCCAGTCAAGACAAAGTAGGAATTTGATAAATGATATTTTTCTGTTTACTTTCTTAATAGGTTAACTTGTCAAATAGCTGAAAGCAAACTCATTGGTAGATAAATATCTATTGAATTATATTCTGTGTGAAACATTTCTCAATAACCCTGTTATTGTTATCATCCTGGCATATTAAAGTTTAGGAAACTAAGATTCAGGGCAGTTATGTAATTAGCTTAGCATTGTAAAAATAGTAAGTTTGTTTCTCTCTAACCATGTTTTTCCACTTAAAACACTCTCTTCTATTTGCTAAATGTCTGCACTGCCATCAGAAATAGTGATTAAAAAAAATAAAATGTATGGACCTTCCCGTTTTTGTCATTACCTAGATATAATAGACAAAGCTTTGATTTTATTTTGTCTGTCCACCAGTGAAATAAACAACTGAGAATGTCAAATATTGGCATATGTTAATTATATATGTTATTATAAGTTATATAAGTTTTGTTAATAAAGAAAAAAGCATGTAAATTTTATTCTAATGCACAGGCATATATATAATAAACAGAATTTAAAAGTATAAACATGAAATATGTTTTTATAAGCTGGTCTTGAAATTTTTCTATTTTTCCTGCTGCATAAAATGTGTAATTTTCCATGACTCTGCAGATATTTAGAAAAGTATGTTCACTACTGGAAAAAGAGCAAAATGTTTGTGATGTGGTAAATGCACTAGGAGTTTGCTAGGTGGTGCTACAACATATATTTGTAATATTGTACCAGAAATGTCTGCTTGAATAGGGAATTTTCTTGCAATTAGAAATGTTCAGATATGTATTGATACTTGGAGTCTTTTTACCCTGACATATGACTTAGTTTTAAAGCAAAATTATGCTACCATCTCAGCCCCTAACTAGATATCATCCTTCATTTTTATTGAATTTGGGCTATGTTTAACAAATTGTAATTTTATAGAGTATTTTACCATATAGACCAGGCTCAAGAGACCATTGCACAGTAACAAAGTTTAATCTTTAATACTATGTGTCATGGAATACAGGTATATTTTTCAATCATCCTAGTAGTAGCTGATATAATTCAAAATAAGATGATTTAATTTTAAGTATGCTAATTCAGGACAAAACAAAAATAATTTAGAGGGCTCAGTAATGTAAAATATAAAAGTATTCATTATTATATAACATTTTTCATTTAAAAATAATTCAAATAATTTAAAAACAACAGAAAGAGCAGTGTTTTGTGTTTTTAAGGCCAACACTATTTAATATCAACAAGGTGTTATTTGTAGTGTGGCTATTAACTTTAATCATGTGTCTATGCTGTCTGGCCTGTGTCCTAGACAGTGTTCTGCAAAATTAGGCTGAAATTATAAAGAAATAGTGGCCACAGCTAAAGGAGAAAATGGTTGATAATATATGTCAGCATTAACTAACTAATTCATTGCAGATATCATGATTATAACATTTCTAGAAATTCAAACACTTGTGATTTATATATGACCTTAAAAACAAACAAACAAAAAATGATAAAAGCAATGAATTCTACTTTCCCATGCCTGAGACTCTCAGTATCAATCCTTCAAAAAGTTTCTCAAACCAGGTATGATCAGAAAACAACCAGATATGCCAGATTAAATAAAAGATTAACTAATTTTTAGTGAATGTCTACCTTGGAAAGAAGATATAGTTTGCAAACATTCTACTAAAACTCATAAGAACACATTTCTGATACAATATTGCTGGACAATATATATTGAATTAATAAGATATATTAATTAATATATCTTATTAATATAATAAGATATATTTATACTAATATAATATAGTATAAATGTTAATATATAATTAATTTATTATATATATTATATAATATATAATACATATATTATTATATATATTAATTATATATTAATATATATTGTTTATATATAAATATGTAATATATATATTAAATATATACTAATATATATTAGTATATATTTATACTAATATTAATAGTATAAAATTAATACTATTTTATAATCAAACCAGCTGAGGATGATATCACACTGGTTAAAAAACTAAGATTATGTTGTAGAATTCCAGAAACTTCAACCCTGCTGAGTATGAGACAGAAATTTCCTCACTTGGAATTTCAATTGCTCTTCTAGGATTTTTGTATAGCAGACTGGTTGTTATAACATTAACTGTTTTATTGAGGGCAATTTGAGAAGCTGGATACTTTTTGAGGTCTGTTTGAAGTCACTGGAAAGTTCACAAGGCAGTACAAGTGATTTGAGGGGCAGGTTCTCTGAGAAAAAGAAGGCACAGAGGTAAGTCTGATATTTGACTTCTCTTTTTCATTCAAGGCAATATGCCAGTTCCTAAGTCAGCTGAGAAGCTGAGCAAAGCTTATAGAAGACTACAGTTATGGAGAGACAAAAACTGACATATGGACCTTAGAAAGAAAAAGGGGCCCTGGTAATTAGGCTTTTAATTGAGACCTCTGATGAGTTATCTTAGTAATGGAATCATCAACAATAGCTTTCAAAAATGAAAGTGAAATGAAGATCTGGCCAGAAAAAAACCTAAGGAATTATTTGTAAACCAGCACTAAAAAAAATACTCAAAAGATTTTTTGGGCCGAAAATTAAAAATCACAAATGAAAACAGGGAAATTCAGTAAAGAATGAAGGACAAAGGGGAATGTAAATATGTGGTTAAATGAAAATGAAAATACTGAATATACAAAATAAAGACTAATTATTTATGGACTTTTACGTACATACAGAAGATTGGGGAATATACACTTATCAGAACTCATGGAGACTTATAGCACAAAAAGCAAGACCTTAGTGAATGCAATTTAAAAAGGTCAATTTGGCTGTTGTGGGGTTAGAGTGGAATGCAGTTCAGGTCCGTTTAGTCACTCAGTTGTGTCTGACTCTTTGTGACGGCATGGACTGCAGCATGCCAGGCTTCCCTGTCCATCACCAACTCCCGGAGCTTACTCAGACTCATGTCCATTGAGTTGGTGATGCCACCCAACCATCTCATCCTCTGTCGTCCCTTATCCTCCCGCCTTCAATCTTTCCCAGCATCAACACCTTTTCAAATGAGTCAGCTCTTTGCATCAGGTGGCCAAAGTATTGGAGTTTCAGCTTCAACATCAGTCCTTCCAATGAACATTCAGGACTGATTTCTTTTAGGATGGACTGGTTGGATCTCCTTGCTGTCCAAGGGAATGCAGATTGTGACAAAGGGGTCTGACTGAGTTCCAGATGTATGATATAACTTCAATGAAGGGAGTGGGGAAAATTTAACCTAAGTACATTAGAAAATAAGTAGACTAAGGCAGATGGCACTAGTGGTAAAGAATCCACCTGCCAATGCAGGAGATGTAAGAGATGTGGGTTCAGTGAGTGGGTTGGGAAGATTCCCTGGAGGAGGGCATGGCAACCCACTACAGTATTTTTGCCTGGAGAATCCCATGGATAAAGGAGCCTGGTGAGCTATAGTCCATAGGGTCACAAAGAGTCAGACGCAACTGAAGCAACTTAGCATGGCATAAAGCTAAGGACTGAAAAGAAAGTATATATAAGCACTGTACTGTAGTTAATAAAGACATTTTCTATGTGATTATAGGTTAACAGTTCTGGTACCACTATGTATATTGGGATTAAGCAAATAAATAATTAATAGATATGTATAATGGAATCCAGGTTTATTAAGATTGGAGTGAGAAGTGACAAATAAGTAAAGGCCAAAGACTAAAATTAACCAGGTGGTACTAGATGAGAGTCAGGGACATCAGTATGGACTCATATTTAGCTTAAATTAATGGTTACTTAACAGATGGTTACTTACATAGATAATTGTAGACATCTATACAAACAGCTCGGAGAATGCAATGGCAACCCACTCCAGTGTTCTTGCCTGGAGAATCCCTGGGACAGGGGAGCCTGGTGGGCTGCCGTCTATGGGGTCGCACAGAGTCGGACACAACTGAAGCGATTTAGCAGCAGCAGCAGCTGCTGCTGCTTATTTAACTTCTATGCAGAGTACACCATGAGAAATGCTGGGCTGGAAGAAGCACAAACTGGAATCAAGATTGCTGGGAGAAATATCAATAATCTCAGATATGCAGAAGACACCACCCTTATGGCAGAAAGTGAAGAACTAAAGAGTCTCTTGATGAAAGTGAATGAGGAGAGTGAAAATGTTGGCTTGAAGCTCAACATTCAGAAAACTAAGATCATGGTATCTGGTTCCATCACTTCCTGGCAAATAGATGGGGAACAGTGGCTGACTTTATTTTTCTGGGCTCCAAAATCACTGCAGATGGTGATTTCAGCCATGAAATTAAAAGACACTTACTTTTTGGAAGGAAAGTTATGACCAACTTAGACAGCATATTAAAAAGCAGAGACATTACTTTGCCAACAAAAGTCCATCTAGTCAAGGCTATGGTTTTTCCAGTGGTCATGTATGGATGTGAGAGTTGGACTGTAAAGAAAGCTGAGCACTGAAGAATTGAAGCTTTTGAACTGTGGTGTTGGAGAAGATTCTTCTTGAGAGTTCCTTGGACTGCAAGGAGATCCAACCAGTCCATCCTAAAGGAGCTCAGTCCTGGGTGTTCATTGGAAGGACTGATGCTAAAGCTGAAGCTCCAATACTTTGGCCACCTGATGTGAAGAGCTGACTTATTTGTAAAGACCCTGATGCTGGGAAAGATTCGGGGCAGGAGGAGAAGGGGACAGCAGAGGATGAGATGGTTGGATGGCATCACTAACTCAATGGACATGGTTTTGGGTGGACTCCTGGAGTTAGTGATGGACAGGGAAGCCTGGCGTACTGTGATTTGTGGGGTTGCAAAGAGTCAGGCACGACTGAGTGACTGAACTGAACTCTTTTTTGGTTTGTTTTGGAAAAATCATCATTCCCAAATATTCTTTTTGCTTCTGAGGTATTTTTGTTTTTAAGATTTTTCACACTAAATGCAAAGTCTCCTATGAGGTTTAAATCTGAAGGTATATTATTCAAATGCCTTATGTAGTAGGAAGATGTAATCAGAATGGGAAGAGGTGCAGACTGGGATTCCCAGGTGGCACTAGTGGTAAAGAAACTGCCTGCCAATGCTGGAGACGCAAGAGATGCCAATTTGATTCCTGGGTTGGGAAGATCACCTGGAGAAGGAAATGGCAACCCGTTCCAGTGTTATTGACTGGAGAATCCCATGGACAGAGGAGCCTGGCAGGCTATGGTTCATAGGGTTGCAACGAGTTGGACATAACTGAAGTGACTTAGCAAGCTTGCAGACTGGAAAGGTTATAGGAAGGAGACCTGTAACATCAAGTGTTGAGTAACAGTGCTTTACTATTACCCTGATCACACTCATAATATATTTCTTTTTATTAAAGCTAAATCTCACATACTACAGTTAAATTCCCTTTTTTTTTTCCTGAATCCCCAGAAGAAACAGAGAAACATACTTATTCACTAGAGTAAGTTTTTTAGAGGAAGTCTACTGTGAAGATCTTGCTTTCTTTTACATGGTTTAAATCCATCTCTATGTTCTCTTGTAGTCCCATTTTTGACTCAGGAATCAGCTTCACTGTTTAATGAGTCCCTTCTCTTCCTGTTATTTTGAACAATTATAGGTATTATCAATAAAGAGTTACTTAGTTATTTTTTTTGTATCACTCCTAATTTTCGCTATTGGAAACATACATTATACTATATGCTATAGATTCCACAATCTCAAAATAGGAAATAACATATACTTTTTAAATACCATTGCTATAATATGTAATGTTAAGTTATAGATACTAAAAAATCATTCTTTCTGGTCATATTATTGAAACCTCTCAGAAGTTCAATATCTGAATCAGGATACTGAAGTTCCTCTCCTAAAAATACAAAGTTTAAATGGAGAGCCCAGAATCTTGCCTCACTGCCAGAATTCTTCCAGTGTTATTTTGCGGTGAATAAGAATCATTCATTTTCCCCTCATCATGGCCAAGTGAATGTCTCATTGTTCAGCTGAGCTGACAGAACAGATGATGGCAAAAGAGGCAATACTCAGGAGCACAGTTACTGATAAATAATTACAACAAGGACATTATAATTATTTAATTAAAATCTGCTCACAGGGAGAGATTATGAGTCTTTCAGCTTGCTACCTCATTTAGATGATACTAGTCATTAACCAATTTAGCTGGAGTCAGCACCTTAATGTCCACATGTTCCATTTTATCTTTGAAAGCTGTGCAGTCAGCAGCCATGGCTGCATGCTCTGGGACCCACTGGTGAGGAGGATAGGCATCCTCCGTAATGGTTTTAGGACTTGCCTGTGTTAACTACCCATTACCATCTTACAAACCTTCTCTGGGATTGTGAAGGTTTTCTTTAGAAACTGTGCCCAGAAATTTTGGTGGCTTTACTTTTGTTAAGAATAAACTGAAACCTCTGCCAGAGAACAGATATCAACAGAACTCAGGTCTATCTGATAGTTTCTCTAAAAAGGTATCTTTTCTGATGTATTGAAAAGAACTGGTTTGAAGGAAGAGAGTTCATCACTTATAATTCTTAGTAAGAGGCCAGATTATCAATATCTCAATTTCCACAGAGAAATTGAAACTCCTGCTTTTCACATATTTCCTTTGTTAGTATAATGAAAGAGGCAACTAAATTCTTACTACATAAGAAACCACTGGGGCAAAGGAAATAGAAGGGAGAATCATTTATCTAAATTTCTAAACTTAAAGATGGAGTCTGCTCTTTGTCTCTGTCTCTATTTCTCTTATATACCCACAAGCTTTATTTATTTCTATTTTACTTTGAAAGTCATTTATATTACGCTGTCATGGCCCAATTCTGCAGATGCACCTAGTTTCTAAAAATGTAACAAATTACTCTGTCTCTGAAATCAGCTTGAAGTAGGACATCCTAGCAAATCTAAGTCCCCCAGACACAGTACCTAAGAAAAATAAGACAGTTTGGACCATAGCTTAGTGGAAATTTTAATACAAATGAAAAATGTGATTCTGGACCCTAGGCTACTTCTTTGAAGGTCTAATATGTTACAGCCACCCAAACTGATGCGTCATCTCAAGAAACTTGAAAACAAATAATTTAAAAAATGTATGCAGTCTGTGTAAGTTATGTAAAATTGGTCTCTGGTCTTCCAATGACTCTCCAAAAGATAAATTTCAGGAATGCTGAATGTTTCAGATATGGTAAAACACACAGAAAACCAAATACAGAAATGCCTTCCTTTGAGAATTCCTTTGTCTAGTCTCTTTCCTTAACATAGGAGATGAATGTTCTATCCAAATAGGAGAAATGAGACTTGCATTAAGTAGGAAATGGGTTGCTGCTAAGTCACTTCAGTTGTGTCCAGCTCTGTGCTACCCCATAGACTGCAGCCCACCAGGCTCCCCGTCCCTGGGATTCTCCAGGCAAGAACACTGGAGTGGGTTGCCATTTCCTTCTCCAATGCATGAAAGTGAAAAGTGAAAGTGAAGTCGCTCAGTCGTGTCTGACTCTTAGCGACCCCATGGACTGCAGCCCTCCAGGCTCCTCCGTCCATGGGATTTTCCAGGCAAGAGTACTGGAGTGGGGTGCCATTGCCTTCTCCGAGGAAAGGGGTTAGACTGGATCAATTTTAGAATTTATCTACATTCAGTTCAGTTCAGTCTCTTAGTCATGTCTAACTCTTTGCAATCCCATGGACTGCAGCACGCCAGGCTTCCCTTGTCCATCACCAACTCCTGGAGCTTACTCATTCTCATGTTCATTGAGTTGGTGATGCCATCCAACCATCTCATCCTCTGTCGTCCCCTTCTCCTCTCACCTTCAATCTTTCCCAGCATCAAGGTCTTTTCAAATGAGTCAGCTCTTCTCATCAGGTGGCCAAAGTATTGGAGTTTCAGCTTCAGCATCAGTCCTTCCAATGAACACCCAGGACTGATCTCCTTTAGGATGGACTGGTTGGATCTCCTTGCAATCCAAGGGACTCTCAAGAGTCTTCTCCAACACCAAAGTTCAAAAGCATCAATTCTTCGGCATTCATCTTTCTTTATAGTCCAACTCTCACATCCATACATGATTACTGGAAAACCCACAGCCTTGACTAGACAGACCTTTGTTGGCAAAGTAATGTCTCTGCATTTTAATATGCTGTCTAAGTTGGTCATATCTTTCCTTCCAAAGAGTAAGCATCTTTTAATTTCATGGCTCCAGTTACCATCTGCAGTGATTTTGGAGCCCCCAAAAATAAAGTCTGCCACTGTTTCCACTGTTTCTCCATCTATTTTCCATGAAGTGATGGGACTGGATGCCATGATCTTAGTTTTCTGAACGTTGAGCTTTAAGCCAACTTGTTCACTCTTCTCATTCACTTTCACCAAGAGGCTCTTTAGTTCTTCCTCACTTTCGGCCATAAGGGTAGTGTCATCTGAATATCTGAGGTTATTGATATTTCTCCCAGCAATCTTGATTCCAGCTTGTGCCTCCTCCAGCCCAGCATTTCTCATGATGTACTCTGCATATAAGTTAAATAACCAGGGTGACAATACACAGCCTTGACATACTCCTTTTCCCATTTGGAACCAGTGTTGTTCCATGTCCAATTCTAACTGTTGCCTCGTGACCTGCATACAGGTCTCTCAAGAGGCAGATCAGGTGGTCTGGTATTCCCATCTCTTTCAGAATTTTCCACAGTTTATTGTGATCCACACAGTCAAAGGCTTTGGCATAGTCAATAAAGCGGAAATAGATGTTTTTCTGGAACTCTCTTGCTTTTTTCAGTGATCCAGCGGATGTTGGCAATTTGATCTCTTGTTCCTCTGCCTATTCTAAAACTAGCTTGAACATATTGAAGTTCACGGTTCATGTGTTGCTGAAGCCTGGCTTGGAGAATTTTGAGCATTACTTTACTAGCATGTGAGATGAATGCAACTGTGTGGTATTTTGAGCATTCTTTGGCATTGCCTTTCTTAGGGACTGGAATGAAAACTGACCTTTTCCAGTCCTGTGGCCACTGCTGAGTTTTCCAAATTTGCTAGCATATTGAGTGCAGCACTTTCACAACATCATCTTTTAGGATTTGAAATAGCTCTATTAATGTTATCTACATTAATAATTACTTATTGATATGTTAGTTCATATGTCTTTCCCTTGCCTCTTATACAAAAATATGCTTCCCTTTTTCTCTACTTAAATACATCATCTGCTACAGCAACTGTTTCCTCTTCCAGGGACCAATCTAGTTTCTTCTATCTGAAGACTAATTCTTGTTCTTCCCTCTATCTGGAATACTCCCTTTTCACAGATCTTCAAGTTTCTGGCTCCTTTTTGACATGCAGTTAGTAAGTTAACCACCATTTCCTCTGACAAGTCTTCCCTTACTGCTGCTGCTGCTGCTAAGTCGCTTCAGTCGTGTCCGACTCTGTGCAACCCCATAGACGGCAGCCCACCAGGCTCCCCCATCCCTGGGATTCTCCAGGCAAGAACACTGGAGTGGGTTGCCATTTCCTTCTCCAATGCATGAAAGTGAAGAGTGAAAGTGAAGTTGCTCAGTCGTGTCCGACTCTTAGCGACCCCATGGATGGCAGCCTACCAGGCTCCTCCGTCCATGGGATTTTCCAGGCAAGAGTACTGGAGTGGGGTGCCATTGCCTTTTCCGCTTCCCTTATTACTCTGTTTAAATCAGGCAGCCACCTATTACTCTCCATCTTGATACTTTATCACCTTCATAGTATTTTTAATTACATGAATATTCCTTTGATAACTCACATGTTGACTGTTTCTGTCGACTCTAAGTTCCATGAATAGAGGTATAAGGTTGGTCATGTCCAATAGAGTCCCATTATCTAGCACAGTGAATGAATGCATGAACCCTTATCAACTTGGAGTTAATAAACAGAAAGTTTCCTTTAAATATCTTTGTTCCTTTTTAATTTTCCCTTTTCATCTGAGCTGGTTAAATTGTTGTCTAGTACTTTGTGTATTACAATGTAATTTTATCTTCATTCTTGCAATGTGTTTTGTTTTAATGTTTTGGTATTTTTCTCTATTGCAATCCATTTTATTTTTGACCATTTCTCCAATAGTGATTAAATCATTCTCTAATGTGATAAACATTTGGAATTAATCACAAAAATATTAAAATATGTTAGTTTCAGTTCAGTTCAGTCACTCAGTTGTATCCGACTCTTTGTGACCCCATGAATCGCAGCACGCCAGGCCTCCCTGTCCATCACCAACTTCCAGAGTTCACTCAGACTCACGTCCATCGAGTCAGTGATGCCATCCAGCCATCTCATCCTCTGTTGTCCCCTTCTCCTCCTGCCCCCAATCCCTCCCAGCATCAGTCTTTTCCAATGAATCAACTCTTCGCATGAGGTGGCCAAAGTACTGGAGTTTCAGCTTTAGCATCATTCCCTCCAAAGAAATCCCAGGGCTGATCTCCTTCAGAATGGACTGGTTGGATCTCCTTGCAGTCCAAGAGACTCTCAAGAGTCTTCTCTAACACCACAGTTCAAAAGCATCAATTCTTCAGTGCTCAGCTTTCTTTACAGTCCAACTCTCACATCCATACATGACCACAGGAAAAACCATAGCCTTGACTAGACGTACCTTTGTTGGCAAAGTAATGTCTCTGCTTTTGAATATGCTATCTAGGTTGGTCATAACTTTTCTTCCAAGGAGTAAGCAAGCGTCTTTTAATTTCATGGCTGCAGTCACCATCTGCAGTGATTTTTGAGCCCCCAAAAATAAAGTCTGACACTGTTTCCACTGTTTCCCCATCTATTTCCCATGAAGTGGTGGGACCAGATGCCATGATCTTCGTTTTCTGAATGTTGAGTTTTAAGCCAACTTTTTCACTCTCCTCTTTCACCTTCATCAAGAGGCTTTTTAATTCCTCTTCACTTTCTGCCATAAGGGTGGTGTCATCTGCCTGCATATCTGAGGTTATTTATATTTATCCCCGCAATCTTTATTCCAGCTTGTGCTTCCTCCAGCCCAGTGTTTCTCATGATGTACTCTGCATATAAGTTAAATAAGCAGGGTGACAAAATACAGCCTTGACGTACTCCTTTTCCTATTTGGAACCAGTCTGTTGTTCCATGTCCACTTCTAACTGCTGCTTCCTGACCTGCATACAGATTTCTCAAGAGGCAGGTCAGGTGCTCTGGTGTTCCCATCTCTTTCAGAAATTTCCACAGTTTATTGTGATCCACACAGTCAAAGGCTTTGGCATAGTCAATAAAGCAGAAATAGATGTTTTTCTGGAACTCTCTTGCTTTTTCGATGATCCAGCAGATGTTTGCAGTTTGGTCTCTGGTTCCAAATGTTAGTTTAATTCACCTTTATTTTGTTAATTTCTTTGTGTTTTTTGGGGATCTTGATCTCTACCACTTATGGATACTTCTCTCAAAGAATCTCTCAACTCATCTACCAGCTCAAAATTATCAAATAAATTATTATAGTATCTAGCTATACTTATGAGATTACATCAATGTTAAGTAAAAACTAAGACAGTTTTCTAGTAATTAGCCTATTATTCAAGGCTTTTTAAAGATTTTTCTTTTGTTAAAGTAGGCATGTATCATTTTGTTTAATAATAAACATTAAGACCTTTCTACATTGGTTTGTTTGTCCATTGTTTAGTCTCCCTAAAAAGTTTTATTGTTGTTATTGTTCAGTCGCTAAGTCATGTCCAACTCTTGGCAACTCCATGAACTGAAGCATGCCAGGCTTCCCTGTCCTTCACTATCTCCTTGAGTTCGTTCAAACTCCTGTCCATTGAGTTGGGAATTCCATCCAATCATCTCATCCTCTGTTGCCCCCTCCTCCTCTTGCTCTCAGTCTTTCCTAGCATCAGGTTCTTTTCCAGTGAGTCAGCTCTTCACATCAGGTGGCCAAAGTATTGGAGCTTTAGCCTCAGCATCAGTCCTTCCAATGAATATTCAGGGTTGATTTCCTTTAGGATTGACTGGTTTGATCTCTTTGCTGTCCGAGGAACTCTCAAAAGTATTCTCCAGCACCACAGTTTGAAAGCATCAGTTCTTTGGTGCTCAGCCTTCTCTATGGTCCAACTGTCACAATCCATACTTGACTACTGGGAATACCGTAGCTTTGATTGTCCAGACCTTTGTCAGCAAAGTGATGCTCTGTTTTTTAATACACAGCAAGGTTCACTCTCACTTTTCTTCCAAGGAGCAAGCATCTTTTAATTTCGTGGCTGCAGTCACCATCCACAGTGATTTTGGAGCCAAAGAAAATAAAATGTCACTATTTCCACTTTTTCCCCATCTATTTGCCATGAAGTGATGGGACTGGGTAGCATGATTTTAGTTTTTTGAATGTTGAGTTGTAAGCCGCTTTTTCACTGTCCTCTTTCACATTTATCAAGAGGCTTTTGGTTCCTCTTCACCTTCTGCCATTAAAGTGGTATCATCTGCATATCTGAGATTCTTGATGTTTCTCCCAACAATCTTTATTTCAGCTTGTGAGTCATCCAGCCCAGTATTTCACATGAGTTACTCTACATATAAATTAAATAAGCAGGGTGACAATTAATTAATGTGTAAATTTAATTAATGTGTTAATTTTGTTACACATAAATAAAATAATGTAGAAAACTGAAGAATGGTTTTGATTATGGTAAGTTAAGGTTATATCTTTTTCTACCTGGAGAAAGTGTTATCAAGAATTAAAAACATGCTTAGCCAAATCCTGCCTATTCAATATATTGTTCCTGGATTTGGATGACTAATGTATTTTCAAGAAGATTGTTCATAGTACAAAGTCTGATAAAATCTTACTTTCCTGTTCATATTACTGTAATTTAGACATGAATATATTCACACTCTTCCCTGGCATTTAGTTTCTTTTACCACTCCATGCAGTGTTTTAGTGAAACTGTTTCAGTTTATGTCCTACAACTCAATTTTTTAAACCACAAAGTTGACCATACCATCACTTTCAGTACTATTTATATTTAAGTAGTTGTTGTCTTTGTTGTAGAATGTGGGGCAACTGAGCAAGTTGTGAGAGCAATTTCTCCAGTAACTTGTGGGTTAGATACTGTGATGTGGCTTTAAATACTTGTTTAGAGTTTCATTTCTAGGAGGCAGTATGAGAGGACTATATATACATAAGAACAAAGACAATCTTGGAACCAATATAAATGGTTTTCCAATTCGTCACTATTTCAGATTTCCTACATAATATCTCTTAGTTAGAGACATAGAGTCTCTTGTTTGCTTGTTTTCTATTTTATAATTTTGGTCAGAACATTTACTGAAGACAACCCCCCAAAAGACACAGAAAATAATAAAACACAACACAATACCAGAAAGTCAAGCATCACAATTTTACTCTGCTTGCAACTATTTCTACATTCTCTCATCTTCTCATCTCTAGACATGGTGAGATGGTGAACATAATGAAAGTAGTTTTTTTTTTTTTTTTTTTATGTTCCTATTTGTATCTCTGAAATTCCTACTCTGAGCCTTGGCCATACTGAATACTTGTTCAATATTTGTTGAAAATTTTTTAATTAAAACTCCTATTGTGAATGTCCAACTTTAAAAATGCATAGGATATTAAATAATATGAAATCTTTTAAACGAAAACTCATTAAAGGCATTGGGATGCTGTAAAAATCTTAGGATATGTATCCAGATTTTGCTGGATTTCCAATCAAACCAATTGTTTAGTAAAAATAGGCTTTCCCATCCAGACAACCTATTCAGAATAGGTATCATTTCTGAGTACAACTTTGGAAACCTGTGAGGTTAGATTCAATATCACGTAAGAGATTCACTGAGCCAGAAAGAGAGAGCACACATCTCCTAAAACAAATAAGCAGCAAAAATAGTTGCCAAAAATATGTAGCTAACAACACAGTGATTTTTTTTACAAATGAACTGGCATTACAGTTTCTGGCAAATCACTGTGAAGTTTTGCTTCTGCACTTGAGGTTGACTAGCTGTATTAATATAACCTTACAGGGGGATGATATTACATCACCTACGTGCGATCTGCACACAGTTGTTAAAGACCTTTAAATCTAATGTGCGCTGACCTCTTGAACATTTGCTCTCACTGGTGGTTTCCAATTTCTTCTATATCAAATGGTGACCTTAACATTCTAACTCACGGATATAACTATTAGAATTGAACTGACATGATAAATGACTATTCTTGCCACTCCTATCATATTTTATTTTTCAGAGATTCAGTTGATAGTTTTGGTCTTTTCAATTTGCCTTTTACTTCTCTTGAGTTATAACCATTTTACTGTTAATTTGCATTCTCCATAAAACAGAAGAAATATTCAAGTAATTTTATTAGAAAATATGATCTTTGTGCATTATGGTTTGATATTATTGGTTGACTTGTTTGATTTTTTTTTCAAAATTAATTGAGGCACAGTTTGTGCAACTGTGTATCCTCATGATTATCTAAAACTTTATCTTCCACATTTGCAAATGTCATCATTTGCCTTATTATACCCAGTTCTACAGTTCTCACAATGATGTACAATTATTTTAAAAAGATTTTATTATTTAAGTGACCATCAATTTTCTTTAGTCTTGATTCTCTCTGTAAGTTAGTTTCCACAGTTCATGCCCCTGTTGATATTTATCTTCCTGCTACCTGACACTACTGATACTAAATATGTCTTAACCTAAATTATCCTTTCCAGGCACTGCTATTCCCAAACTGTCTGTCCTTGATTATCATCAGTGGTAGAATAGTTCTGTCCCAGCTTATGACAATAACAGAATGAGATGTATCCCTCAGTTATGTCCATGCCAGTCCATTCTGAAGGAGATCAGCCCTGGGATTTCTTTGGAAGGAATGATGCTAAAGCTGAAACTCCAGTACTTTGGCCACCTCATGCAAAGAGTTGACTCGTTGGAAAAGACTCTGATGCTGGAAGGGATTGGGGGCAGGAGGAGAAGGGATGACAGAGGATGAGATGGCTGGATGGCATCACTGACTGGATGGACATGAGTCTGAGTGAACTCTGGGAGTTGGTGATGGACAGGGAGGCCTGGCGTGCTGCGATTCATGGGGTCACAAAGAGTCAGACACGACTGAGAGACTGAACTGAACTGAAATTATCATCCTACCTGAAGGGTTATATTTCATTTATCTAGATTTTAGAAATCCTAATTAATATTTACTGTTTAGGTAAGATACTTATCAGTTGGCTTAACTGAATTTGTAGCTATATGTTTGGCTAAATAATGATATATAGCTACAAGATGATCAAATAAAAGACTTTTAATGTTAATGAGGATTTATTTAATGGACAATAATAGTTTCATTATTTAAACACTAAGAGGGTAAGTGCTACAGTCAGATATTAAACTAAACTATCTCCTGAATTATTAATGTGTTTCCATTTAAATGTCATCCTTGCTGCTGCTGCTGCTAAGTCGCTTCAGTCATGTCCGACTCTGTGCGACCCCAGAGATGGCAGCCCACCAAGCTCCCCCGTCCTTGGGATTCTCCAGGCAAGAACACTGGAGTGGGTTGCCATTTCCTTCTCCAATGCATGAAAGTGAAAAGTGAAAGTAAAGTCACCCAGTCGTGTCCGACTCCTACTGACCCCATGGACTGCAGCCTACCAGGCTTCTCCGTCCATGGGATTTTCCAGGCAAGAGTACTGGAGTGGGTTGCCATTGCCTTCTCCGAGATGTCATCCTTAGAACATTATATAATCTAGACCAACTGTGACCGTTGTACAATCATTAAATTTTTACTGGAAGAGTTAAAACATTTTCTAAGTGTCTGATACACATCCAAAAATAACTTTATTTAACTTGACAGTCTAATACATGTATAAACTATTTTGAAAGTAATGGGAAAGTCTTAATAATAGCTGTTTTCTCTTGTGAGGTGTGGTGAATACTAATTTAGGGCAGGTGAAACAAAGCAATTTAACATTTCCCTTGTTAATTCCTTTGACCTATAAGTTTGGAGGTTTTTGCAATATCCTAGAGATTTTCCCATAGGATAAAATAATAGTTGATAAAACCTAGCCAGGAAGTTTTTATTTTGCTGTTAGGTTCTACCTGTATCTTAATACATGAACAAGATAGAAAAAAGAAGAGAAAAAAAAAGGTATGTGTATATGTGCATGTTGATTATACGTGTGCATTATGTATATGACTACAAGGAGATAGAACCTGTCAATCCATGAAGTTGAGCAAACTCGGAGATAGTGACGGACAGGGAAGACTGGTGTGCTGTAATCTATTGGGGGGTGCAAAGAGTTGGACATGACTTACCGATTGAATAACAAAAACCATTATATATATATATATGGGCTTCCCCTGTGGTGCACTGATAAAGAATCTGCCTGCCAATACAGGAGATGCAGCCTCCATCCCTGGGTCGGGAAAAGCCTTTGAAGTAGGAAATGGCAACCCACTCCATTATTCTTGCCTGGAAAATTCCATGCACAGAGGAGCCTGATGGGCCACAGTCCATGGGTCACAAAGAGTTGGACAAGACTGAGCACAACCACATGCACATTTCATATATATATATATATATATATATATATATATATTTATATATATATATTTCTTTCCGCACTCATTGTCTCTTAGCTAAAGTTGATACTGCTCAAGGAATGATGGCTTCTACCTTGATCTTATATAATGGATCTATGTGTCTGATGAATTATAAGTGTGTATTGCTTCTATTTTAAACTGTATGACCTTAAACCACCATTGTGGCCGCCTCCATTGTTGTGGCTATTCCGATTGTCTTCAATCTCTGTCAATCTTGACTCTTCAGCCAGTCTGAGAGAATAAATTCATGACTCTATACTTTTGAGGAAATCAAGTAAATGCCTAGTAGAAATAATTTACTTAAAGTAAACAACTTGATTTCCTGCAAGACTTTCTGGGTCCTTTCATGTTCTGGGCTTGTGTGTGACAATGTACTTTCACTATCCTGGGCCAAATCAAATCAAGGCATTGTCCACTGCTAAGTCAGCCAGCCTGGAGTGCTGTTTTAATTCTACCGTTACCTGACTGTGTATTCTGATAATCCCTGAAATTCCCTGGATTTTATTTTCCTTGTTGATAACATAAAGTAGTTGGATTAAGTTATCTAACATTTCCTCCTATCCAAAAGCTCTATGACTGAGAAAATTCTAAACAGAATTGAGAAAAGGTAGTTTGATGCCAGTGAATCTCCATTTGCAGCTTTGTCTTTTTCCTTCTTCTGGAAGTGCCTGGTACACTCATGGTGCCAAGGCCTCCTTGATCATGAATTGCCTGCCCAACAATTTTGAGCTGGTGAACTCTGAGCTTAGGCAGTGTCTGCTTTGTCTTGAAATAATGCTGACCTCCAATAAATGCAACCTAAGATGAAAGCAATATCCAAATATCTAGTTGTCCTTATCGTCTTCTGCTCCTCGAACACCTTCACCAGTTCAGAAGTATTTTATTGATATAATAATACTAATATTCAGTAGTGTAGAAAGCTTCCATTTTCATACATCTCAATGGAAGTTTAAATCAGTCTAATTTTATAAATAGTAAATCAATAATAAGTAACAAGAGGCTTTCCAATATTTTTCATAATCTTTGACCCAGAAAGTCAACATTAAGGACTTTGCTTTCAAGATATATCAGAAGGGGCATATAAAGATATAAATATAGCACTCTTTCTCATGTAGAGGGGGATTGGAAACAACAGAAATGTCCAAAATATGATATCTGTTCATTTTGAGGACTCCTGTAATGAGCAATTCTATAAGCATCAAAATTGTGGTTTAAAGATAATAGATGACCAAATGTGACTGGTTAATATAAAATTTTAAAAATGATACAAAACTGGATAAGCAGTCTTATTTCTAATTGGGAAAATTCAGGGGAAAATTCCAAAATAAATAAAATTATATGAATTCCTACCATTCAAGACCGTTCTTTATACATTTGTGAATCTTTCATATGCTACAGCTAAGTATTGCTTTGTAGTGTGAACAACAGCAAAAACGACAAACCAAATATTGTTCTTATTTTAAAGAATGTCTCCATGTCAGTGGCCAAATAGTAAGAGAGCAAAGATTTATATGTGTGTTACAGCACAGGGACGGGAGGTTGAAAACCAGAGATATGAATTCATAGAGAGTTTGTATACATATAACTATGAAAATTATACAGACACATAGAGCCTTCAAAAATACTATAGGTTCTGCCTCTGAGCAGGGTTTTTCAGCATTTGCCCCAATGATTATTTTGAAGGATAATCATTTGGCTGGGTTTCTCTGCTCATTATAAGATGTTTATTAATGTCTCTGGTTTCTGTCCAATAGATGCCAGTACAACCTCCCGCTTCACCAATTTGTGACAACCACAAAATGTCTCCAGAAGTTACCAGGTTTCTCTTGGGGTGGCAATGTCAACCCTGCTTAAGAACCACTGCCCTAAATCTACATTTTCCTAGACTGTGTCTTTTTAGTAGCAAACCAGAGATATTATTAGATTGTTTTCAATGTTAAAAACAGAGGAACCAGATAAAAATCACTGTAGGAAAAATTGTCACATGCTCTTGACTCCTAAGTGCGTTTCCTCTAACGTTCTCAGTTATTGACACTGTCTCCAAAGACAGGGCTTCATCATGCAGCAGCTTGGGCAGGAGGGCTCAGACATGCCTGATTTCAAAATAATATCCTCTTTCAGTCTATAACATGTGACAATCAGGCATAGTGTCAAGCACTATTTTTATATCTCTAGGTCCTCCCTGTTCCAAGTCCATGAGAAATATGACTGCCACAGTTCACGTATCTGGGTAAGAGCAGCTTATGTGGAAAGTGATCTTACCTAGAGGTGTGTAAACCATCTATCTTGGTCCATAGCATCTGTAATATTAATAATAATAACAAAATCCACATTACCAAATGAGATAACTTTATCTCTGGGTGTTCTTTATAAAATAAATGGCATTAATCTTTATGATGAAAGGAGGTTTCATAATAAACAAGACCCATGAACTTTTGGTTTTGCACAGACAGCATTACCATACTTGCCACCTCTCTTCCACACAGCAGAAGCACAGTCCTTCTCCTCAATTAAGTCACAATACAATAGAAGACAGAGATATGCCCTATGTAATTGCAAAACATGCAAACAAATCATGAGAAGTAATGAGATAACCAAGATAAGAAACCAAATCTTATAGTGGTAAGCTTGGGAGACTGGAAGTGTATTTCAGCTATAGAACAAAGGTGTGGCTTTAAAACCACTTAAACTCTATTGATATTTATAGCTTTAATAATGGTATATAATATTCATTCAACACCTTCATCACAGATTCAGATATTTTCCTAGCCATATTTTGAAATAAGACTATGGGAGAATAAGAGTTTGTTTCAAGCCCTTTGAGCTAGGAAAACTTGACATCACCCAGGAATCTCTCTGGTAGCTTACATTCTTAGATTGGACGTATTTTACCCTAAGCACATTCCAATGAAGCCTGACCTTTCAAGCAGAAGCTGTTAAGGAAAGTTTTCCTTTTTTCCTTTTGTTGTCATGCAATATTTCATATACCTATACAAAAAAGTATTGAAAATAATAAATTAAGCACCTTAAGAAATAAAGTATCACAAATACCTTTGAAATTCCCTTTTATTTCTTCCTGAAGGAATGCATTTCTCTTCTTTGACTCAAAGGTAGCCACCATCCTGCTTGTGTAAGCTGTGGTATTATTCTGCATGTTTTTATCTTTACATAAGTGTGCAACACTGCACAGATCCTTCTGCAATCTGCTTCTTTGCTATTGTTTTCTTAACTCTATTCTTCATTTTAACTGCTATGTGATGTTTCATTGTAGAAATTCTAAATGTATTTGTCCATTTTCCTCTTTATAATCATTTATATTTCTGTTTTTTCTTACCATTACACACAGTGTTGTTGGTATCTCCAAGAGCAGATCAGTTCAGTTCAGTTCAGTCACTCAGTCGTGTCCAACTCTTTGTGACCCCATGGACAAGAGCAGATACCAGAGTGAATTTATTAGATTACAAAGTTTGAAGAACTTCAACTTTACTGATTATTGCCAAAATGCTTTCCAAAATGGTTGTTTATTTTATACTCTTACTAGCAAATATGAGAGTGCCTTTGGTTTCAGGTTTTTGCCAATTCCTGGGAATGATTTCTGCCAATCTCACGGGTTTGACACAAGTCGTTTAAAATTTTGTATTTCCCTAAATAGCAGGAACTTTAAAAATACTTCAATGTTTATTGGTCATTCAAGTTTCCTCTTTTATGAGATGACTTTCTGTCATGTGCCTATTTCTCAATTGTTTGCCTCTTTCCTTATTAATCATTGACATTCTTTGGTGAAGATATATACCTTTTCACTTTTTAGCTTGTGTTTTCACTATCTTTGTAATCATTTGATGAAAATCTTAAATTTAATGTAGTCCAATTATCAATTGTAGGGTAGGAAAAATAAATTTTCCTCTACTCTTCTGTGTTCTCGGCTGACATTTCCCCACCCCATAATGAAAAACAGATTAACAGAAGAAAAGCAAACTTATCCAAACAGATGTGGATTACTAAATTTAAACACTTAAAAAGACCTCTATTCTGATTTAGTTTTAGTGTTTTTGAATGGATCTTTCTGTATATATAATTTTGGGAGAATTATAGATATTACTGTACATACATAGATAATATCTATAGATTATATAATGTAATCACAATCGGTGCTCTTATTTTTTCAGTTTTACTGTAGAAATCTTTAATAGTATGGTGTCAACTGAATACACACACACATGATAATGCACATATATAATGTAAGAGCAGTGACATTTTCTTCTGGGACTTTACTGAGGGTTAGAGTCAGGGAAACTGCCTCTTAGATAGCTCAGAGGTACTGCTCTAAAGATGTAGGAGAGAAGATTTATCAAAAATGTTCTGTACCTAATGAGATTTTAATTTTAATTTGTTAATGTATTACATTAGATGATTAGACTTCTCAATGATAAGTAATTCGTTGTTAAAATGCAACTTTGTTTATGTATATTCATACATATATACATACACTCAAATACATGCATACATGTGTGTGTCCATACACGCATGGACATACATGTGTGTGTCCGTATAGAAGTACATAGGATATATAAGATGCTTTGCTGATGTTTTGTTACACATTTTTGTTTCCGTGCTCATTGGCAAAATTGTATATGATTTTACTCTGCTACGTCTTCACTGTGTTTGTCTTTGTCATTCTAGCAGTAGGTTTGGCAATTTTACAGATCTTTTCAAAAAACAAAATCTTTATTTCATTGACATTCCTCATTGTCTCAGTTTCAAGTGTCATTGGTTCCTGCTCTTATTTTTATTCTTCTTTTCCATCTCTTCACTGTGTGTTCATTTTGTTCTTGGTTTTCTAGGGTCTTTAGGTGAGACCTGACAGTAATGATTTAAAACTTTTCCACATTTCTAATGTATGCATGATTGTTCTCTGGTTTTGTTTTGTTTTCTGTATTTCTGAATACTGGAGTGGTTGCCTTGTCTTACTCCACGGGATCTTCCTGACCCAGGAATTGAATCCACATCTCCCGTATTGGCAGGCAGACTTTGTACCACTGCACCACCTGGGAAGCCCAATATTGTATTATATTTCAATATAATGTTGATTAGTGAAAGGAAGCAGAATATGCCACTCAAAATATGTCACTTTGATATACGGATTATTTTGAGTTGAAGGAATCAAGACCCAGCAAACTCCAGAAAAA
Source organism: Bos indicus (assembly GCF_029378745.1). Lineage (NCBI taxonomy): Eukaryota > Metazoa > Chordata > Mammalia > Artiodactyla > Bovidae > Bos > Bos indicus. Next base: position 55,064,752 of record NC_091763.1, on the reverse strand, counting down.
CTAATTTTGCTCTTAATTGCTTAAAAGCATGTAAATAGGGAGCCTACATCAGTAAGTAAGCTATTGACAGAGATAACATTTTTATTGGAAAGACCTATCTGCATAGTGGGACAAACTTCTGACTACCAAACATCTGCTGTTTATCCTATGAATCATCTTCCTCCCCTGTGAAGACCCAGATCCATCTATATCCCATTCTTTAGCTCAGGATGGTTTTCAAGCTGTGCATGCTAAGTCACTTCAGTCCTGTCCGATTCTTTGCAACTGTGTAGACTGTACCCACCAGGCTCCTTTGTCTATGAGATTCTCCAGGCAAGAATATTGGAGTTGCCATGCCCTCCTCCAGGGGATCTTCCTGACCAGGGATTGAGCCGGCATTTCCTGCAGCTCCTGCATAATGGGCAGATTCTTTACTGCTGAGCCACTTCAGTTCAGTCGCTCAGTTGTGTCCAACTCTTTGAGATCCCATGGACTACAGCATGCCAGGCCTCCCTGTCCATCACCAACTCCTGGAGCTTACTCAAACTCATGTCCCTTGAGTCGGTAATGCCGTCCAACCATCTCATCCTCTGTTGTCCCCTTCTCCTCCAGCCTTCAATCTTTCCCAGCATCAGCGTCTTTTCAAATGAGTCAGTACGTTGCATCAGGTGGCCAAAGTATTGGAGTTTCAGCTTCAGGATCAGTCCTTCCAGTGAATATTCAGGACTGATTTCCTCTAGGATTGACAGTTTGGATCTCCTTGCAGTCCAAGGGACTCTCAGGAGTCTTCTCCAACACCACAGTTCAAAAGCACCAATTCTTCGGCACTCAGCTTTCTTTATAGTCCAACTCTCACATCTATATAGGACTAGTGGGAAAACCATAGCCTTGACTAGATGGACCTTTGTTGGCAAAGTAATGTCTCTGTTTTTTAATATGCTGTCTAAGTTGGTTATAACTTTCCTTCCAAGGAGTATACATCTTTTAATTTCATGGCTGCAGTCACCATCTGCAGTGATTTTGGAACTCAAGAAAATAAAGTCTGCCACTGTTTCCCCATCTACTTGCCATGAAGTGATGAGACCAGATGCCATGGTCTTAGTTTTCTAAATGTTGAGCTTTAAACCAACTTTTTCACTCTCCTCATTCACTTTAATCAAGAGACTCTTTAGTTCTTCTTCACTTTCTGTCATAAGGGTGGTGTCATCTGCATATCTGAGGTTACTGATATTTCTCCTGGCAATCTTGATTCCAGCTTGTGCTTCTTCCAGCCCAGCATTTCTCATGATGTACTTTGCATGTAAGTTAAATAAGCAGGGTGACAATATACAGCCTTGACGTACTCCTTTTCCTATTTGGAACCAGTCTGTTGTTCCATGTCCAGTTCTAACTGTTGCTTCCTGACCTGCATATATATTTCTCAAGAAGCAAGTCAGGTGGTCTGGTATTCCCATCTCTTGCAGAATTTTCCACAGTTTATTGTGATCCACACAGTCAAAGGCTTTGGCATAGTCAATAAAGAAGAAATAGATGTTTTTCTGGAACTCTCTTGCTTTTTCCATGATCCAGCAGATGTTGGCAATTTGATCTCTGGTTCCTCTGCCTTTTCTAAAACCAGCTTGAACATCTGGAAGTTCATGTTCACATATTGTTGAAGCCTGGCTTGGAGAATTTTGAGCTTTACTTTACTAGCATGTGAGCCACTGGGATTGTATATAAGTAAGGCTCAACTATCTGTCTGCCTTGCCTTTGAGTCTTATGTCTTTGGGGCTCCAGTATATACAAACTTTAAATTGTTTTCCTCCTCTTAATCTGTTTTATATCAATTTAATTTTTAATCCAGCCAAAGAAACTAAAAGGAAAGAAGAGAAAATGTTTCTGCCCCTATAACAGTAAGAAAGTTCCCATAAAGGAACTCTAAGGAGTGCAAGCCAAAGTAAAGATATTCATGACTGATCGAAACATTATATGCCCCACCTGAGGAACTAACTTTTTGCAGGTAAATTACTCCCCAGGAGCATAATTTAATTTTAAGAAAGCAAGTATGCTACCCACGGCTTGCCAAAACTTGCTCTGAAATGGAGATTTTTCCACTTAACTAAAGTATACTTACTATACAGATTTGTTCATACCTATAAATGACAGGAAATCCTCTATCTCAGATAAATAGATTTTAAAAGCATTTTGACCAGAACATTGTTAAGTAGCTATGTAGATATATCTCTTAATTCTCTACTTATTGATATTAAACCAGTGGTCTTATCCAGATTATCTGGTCTATATCTCTCTCATTTTCTCTATAACACCATTAATCCTCTAGCCAATATTCTGTCTCATTTATTTGTTTATAATTATGTTTGAGTCCCTGTAAGGTGCCGAAGATTTTTCCAGGTGGTGGAAATATAACAGTGCACAAAACAGACAACACAGACCTGAAAATCCAATAGGAATTGTATAGAATTTACATGCTAGTGGGAAATATAGATGGTAAATAAATTATGGGAACATAAATGTGCAAGGGTTGTTAGAGAGTGTGAATTATAAATTTTACTAAAGTATAGCATTATTTCAGGAAAGAAAGTAGGGTGCAAGAGGATGGTTACATCCCAGGTCTCAGAGGAGTCCTTGAGATGGCCATCAAGAGTTGGGTTCTTGGCTTCAAGCAGGAAAGAATTCAAGAGCCAGCCATAGTAAAATGGAAGAAGTCATTCAGGGAAATACATACCCCACAGACATAGCGTGAGCCATTTCAGAAGGCGAGAGGCCCTGAAATATGTGGTGGTTAGTTTGCATAGGTTGGGTAATTTTATAGGTTAATGAGTGGAAAGATTATGCTAGCTATTTTGGGAAAGGGTTGGATATTTCCAGGAATTTGGTTACCGTCCACTTTTTAGCCTTCTATGGATAATCTGGGAACCAACATGACACCTATGGGTGTGTCATTTAGCACACTGATGTATTAAAATGAGCATATGGTAAGGCTCAAGGTCTACTGGAAGTCAGTCATCCACCATCTTGAATCTAGTTGGTTCTAATGAGTTTATGTCATGTCCTCAATGGCTGTGTCCTTTTAAAGGTTGTATCCTGTCCCCTTCCTGTTTCAGTATAAATGCAGAAAAGTATAACAATTATAAGTACACAGCTAAATGAACTTTCAGTGTGAATGCACTTATAAAGCCATCATTAAGACCAAGAAGTGGAACATTAGGAGAGCTCCAGTAGTCCCTCCTGGCCCTTAATAGGCAGAGCCCCTACTGGCCCCAGGGGTAATACTATCATATGTTCATTTAGAAGCTCTGCTGCACTAGCAAGAGCTATAGGCTGCGATTTTTGGTAGAAGAGAACATTCTTTTTGAAATCTGAGATGAGATAAGATTTTCTTGCTTTGTGAATGCTCTGTTGCTTCTCTCCCTCAGTTGACCCCATGGACTGCAGCCTTCCAGGCTCCTCCATCCATGGGATTTTCCAGGCAAGAGTACTGGAGTGGGGTGCCATTGCCTTCTCCAATTATATAGTGTAGAGGAGGGAAACTTTTCTCTTCTTCCTTTCCAGGTTCTTTGGCTGCACTATAATTAAACTGACATAAGATAGAGGAGAAAATCTAATTTCATGCATATGGGAGTCTATTAAAATATGAGTCTCAGAGAAGTGACCAAAGTGATCCATTTTATAGTTTGTTTATATTAGCCTTCTCAGCCCTAAATTCCTTATCTCTGATGATAAAGATGCCTTCCTTCTATTCTCTTGGCATGGAGAGGGTACCTTTCACATGAGAGATTTATTTCCTGCTTTCATGGGAACAAAGGAGGTCAGAATGACCTTCTTGAACCATCTGGTTCTTAAGTAACTTTAATTCAAAATAAATTAATATGCCAAAGTAGTATTTTAGGGGACATATTCTGATCCCCATCAATAGCAACATTAAAATTCCCATCTCCCAGCCCCTTAAGATCTTAACTATTCTATAGCCAGTATAAAGACAGTTTTAATTAAGTGCCAATGTACTTTATATAATCTCAAAATTACCTAATGAAGTGGGAACTGTTTATAATTATTTAACACATAGAGTTGAGGAAACTGAGGATGGGCTACTTGGCCAAAGTCTTAGCATTAATAAGTGGCAGAATCAGGATTAGGTTATTTAGAAACCAAACTATTTTTGATTCTAAAGCCTAGATTGTTAACCACAACTCTATTCTCATATTCTCTCAAAGATATCAATAATATCTCTGATATTATTGAAACACTTTATTTTGTTTCAGTTGTTTCACATTCAGGGGTTAATTGTGAAAATTTATCCCATAATTTGGGTCTTTTGGAAGTTAAATATGAAACAAAGACAAGGAAAAAAGCTATTAGCAATAATGAGCCCAGTAAAAACAAATGTTCTGGAAATATTCATGGAGACTCTTCCACGTTAAATGCTGGAATATATCCTTGACTTTTAGCCATTACAATTATATAAAATTTCCTCTTAGTTATTATGTTTGGGTTCAGGAATGACCATTTCATGAGAAAGTAATGTATTGTAGCCTCTAGAATCTTTAGACTTTTTCAAAGTTTACCTGGATCTAGATCATTAAATAGTTTATTCATATTTAAAGATTTAAAATCTACATACTTTAAAAATGTAAACTCTGAACCTATTAAAATGGAATTTTTAAGATTAGATTTCAGTTATCAATGGGTTTATAACAGAAATCAGTTCAGTTCAGTCGCTCAGTCGTGTCCGACTCTTCGCAACCCCATGAATCGCAGCACGCCAGGCCTCCCTGTCCATCACCAACTCCCGGAGTTCACCCAGACTCACGTCTATCGAGTCAGTGATGCCATCCAGCCATCTCATCCTCTGTCATCCCCTTCTCCTCCTGCCCCCATTCCCTCCCAGCATCAGAGTCTTTTCCAATGAGTCAACTCTTTGCATGAGGCGGCCAAAGTACTGGAGTTTCAGCTTTAGCATCATTCCTTCCAAAGAAATCCCAGAGCTGATCTCTTTCAGAATGGACTGGTTGGATCTCCTTGCAATCCAAGGGACTCTCAAGAGTCTTCTCCAACACCACAGTTCAAAAGCATCAATTCTTCGGCACTCAGCCTTCTTCACAGTCCAACTCTCACATCCATACATGACGACAGGAAAAACCATAGCCTTGACTAGACGAACCTTTGTTGGCAAAGTAATGTCTCTGCTTTTGAATATGCTATGTAGGTTGGTCATAACTTTCCTTCCAAGGAGTAAGCGTCTTTTAGTGCTTTCTAATAATAAATAAATTTGCATTAAAATTATATAAGATTCCACCTTTTTAAACATTTTACCCAGTATTTCACTCCTAGAAGACATAACACATATTTTCTCTAGTAAATGATCAAGTGTCCCTATAGTTCAAGGGTAAACTATCAGGTTGATGATGAAATAGATTTATTCTATAGGATGAAACTTTCATATTATTCCTGATATATTAATACACAAGTCTTCATGCCTGAAATTTACACAATCTTTAAGCAAGACTAAAAACTTATTAAAATTAATTTTTCCCTTAGGACTTATTCTGGATTTTCACACACATTACACAAGAAAAGTCTTTTTAAACTCATGCTTTTTGTCATCATAATTGTTTTACACATCTTGGCAACTTTTCACACCCTGCATGAAACAGGGGTTCATTAATAGTCATTACAAGAAAATTTTTTTCTTGCAAATGCATTAGAAAATTTGCACAATAATTTATGCAATTTTCAGAAGAGATATAAAATTGTTACTAATAGTGAAGCAAACAGTGTCACTTAACAATAATACAGGAAACAACCTCTCTCAACAGCCATTTCAGAAATGAGAACTTGATGAAATTTAGAAATGAAAGTTTTATAACTTGATATTAAATGTTTACCACTATATTTTTATTTGGTTGTTTTTAGCTCTTAAGTGACTAAGCAATATTTTTATATGTTCTCAAGTATTACAAGAAGGAAATAAGTGTAAGGAAAAATGAATAATAAAATCAAAGGGGAAAATTGTATTCTTAGGGCTTCCCTGATAGCTCAGTTAGTTGGTAAAGGATCCGCCTGCAATGCAGGAGACCCCGGTTAGATTCCTGGGTCAGGAAGATCCTCTGGAGAAGGGATAGGCTACCCAGTGCAGTATTTTTGGGCTTCCCTTGTGGCTCAGCTGGTAAAGAATCCGCCGGCAATGTGGGAGACGTAGGTTCTATCCCTGGGTCGGGAAGATTCCCCTGGAGAAGGGAAAGGCTACCCACTCCAGTACTTGGCCTGGAGAATAGATGCAAAGAGTCGGACACCACCGAGTGACCCTCACTTTCACTTTTTTCCACTTTAGCTTACTCTTACAAATTATTTCTTTCTGAAAGAACGTAGATAAGGAGTGGGGCTGGGGAGTGGAACATAAGGTAAATTTAGAAGTATGAAGTTTAGGTGGTGAGATGCTGTTGAAGGAAAAAAAAAAAAAAAGACAAGCATGCATTTCAGTATTACCAATGTGTGTCATACAAATTTTAAAAATCTGATTTTATGGCCACATTTTGGAGAATCCAGGCATAGTGTTACTACTAGATCCTTAAGAGCATCAACAAAAAATAGTCATATCATCATAATTTAAATGAAGTACAAATATGAAGAGTGAATAAACATTCTTTGTTTCTCAGGGCAACCTCTATTTACTGAATCATGTACAATTGCACATGTGCTTAGATCCTAAATAAATCAACTGTTAGGACCATGCAGTAAAATTTACAATCTGTATCTATACTCTCCAAGGTAAGCCAGGCAATAAATCTGGTACCAACTTATAAGAGAGCCAATATTGACTTTTGATCCTTTGGGAAGAAGGAAATCGTCTTCACATTACTTTGGTACTTACCATTGTGTGGAGGAGTCAAATCATAGAGGTTACTTTGAGTCTCTATTTAGTGAAAGTCTCAACCCCTCCTTTTCTGAGAGAGATGGTGGCAACATAATTACTTATTTATTTATCTGTGTATATATTTATTTTAGCATTTTGTTTCTATAACATTAGATTTATAGAAGTATTGCAAAAATATTGCCTTTCCTCAGCTTTTTCTATTGTTGACACTTTATATAACCATGTTGCTGATGTTGTTCAGTAATCCATCCTGTGTGACTCTTCATGACCCCATGGACTGCACCACACCTGGCTTCCCAGTCCTTCACCATTTCCCGAAGTTTGCCCAAGTTTATGCCCATTGCATTGGTGATGCCATCCAGCCATTTTATTTTCTGTCGCCCTCTTCTTCTGCTTTCAATCTTTTCCCACATCAGGGTCTTTTCCAATGAGATGGCTGTATGCATCAGGGGACCAAAGTATTGGAGCTTCAGCTTCAGCATCAGTCCTTCCAATGAATATTCAGGGTTGATTTCCTTCAAGATTAACTGGTTTGATCTCCTTGCTGTCCAAGGGACTCTCGAGAGTCTTCTCCAGCTCCACAGTTCGAAAGCATCAGTTCTTTGGTGCTCTGCCTTCTTTACAGTTCAGCTCTCACAACTGTACATGACTACTGGAAACACCATAACCTTGATTACATGGATCTTGGTCAGCAAAGTAGTGTCTTTTCTTTTTCGCACACTGTCTAGGTTTGTTGTAACTTTCCTGCCAAGAAGCAGTCATCTTCTAATTTCATGGCTGCAGTCACTATCTGTGGTGATTTTGGAGCCCAAGAAGAGGAAATGTGTCATTGGTTCCACCTTTTCCCCTTTTATGTGCCATGAAGTGATGGGGCCCTATGCCATGATCTTAGTTTTTAATATTTAGTTTTAAGTCAACTTTTTCACTGTCCTCCTTTACCCTCATCAAGAGGTTCTCTTATTCCTCTTACTTTCTGCCATTAAAGTGATATCATTCACATATCCAAGGATGTTGATGTTTCTCCCGCTGATGTTGATTCCAGCTTGTAACTCATCCAGCCTGGCATTTCTCATGATGTGCTCTGTGTATAAGTTAAATAAACAGGGTGACAATAAACAGCCTTGTCGTACTTCTTTCTCAATCCTGAACCAGTCAGTTGTTCCATACAGGTTTCTAAGTGTTGCCTCTTGACCCACATACAGGTTTTTCAGGAGACAGATAAGATGGTCTTGTAGTCCATCTTTTAAGAGTTTTCCACAATTTATTATGATCTACATCAAAGGCTTTAGCATAGTCAGTGAAACGTTGACATGAAATTATTAAATATAGACTTTATTCTCTTGCTTTCTCTATGATCCAGTGAGTGTTGACAATTTGATCTCTGGTTCCTCTGCCTTTTCTAAACCCAGCTTGAACATCTGAAAAATCTTAGTTCATGCAATGCTGAAGCCCAGCTACAGGATTTTGAGTATGGCCTTGCTAGCATGGGAGATGAAAGCAATTTTCCAGTAGTTTGAACATTCTTTAGTACTGCCTTTTTTGGGAGCTGAGATGAGGATTGACCCTTTCCAGTCCTGTGGCCACTGCTGGGTTTTCCAGATATAATGACATATTGAGTGCAGCACTTTGATAGCATCATCTTTTAGGATTTTAAGTAGTGTTAGGATTTTAAATAGATCTGCTGGAATTCCATCGCCTCCACTAGCTTTATTGACAGCAGCTCTTCCTAAGGCCCACTTGACTTCACACTATAGAATGTCTGGCTCTGGATTAGTGACCACACCATCATGGTTATCCTGGGTCATTAAAATCTTTTTTGTACAGTGCTTCTGTGGATTATTTCCATCTCTTCTTGATCTCTTCTACTTCTATTAGGTCTTTACCATTTCTATCCTTTATTGTGCCCATCTTTGGATGAAATATTCCTTTGATATTTCCAATTTTCTTGAAGAGATCCCTAGTCTTTCCCTTTCTATTATTTTCCTCTATTTCTTTGCATTGTTCATTGAAGAAAGCCATCTTGTTTCTCCTTGCTGTTCTCTGGAACTCTGGGTTTAGATTGGTGTGCCTTTCCCTTTCTCCCTTGCTTTTCACTTCTCTTCTTGCTTCAGCTATTTGTAAAGCCTTTCAGATAACCACTTTGCTTTCTTGTTTTTCTTTGGGATGGATTTGTTCACTGGCTCCTATATAATATTATGGACTTCTGTCCATAGTTCTTTAGACTCACTGTTTACTAGATTTAATCCCTTGAATCTGTATTTGTTACCTCCACTCTGTATTCATAGGATATTTGATTTAAGTCATACCTGGCTAGCCTAGTGGTTTTCCCCACTTTCTGTAGTTTAAGCCAGAATTTTGCTATGAGAAGCTGATGATCTGAGCTACAGTCAGCTCCAGGTCTTGTTTTTGCTGACTATATACAGCTTCTCCATCTTCAACTACAAAGAGTGTAATCAATCTGATTTTGGTATTGACCATTAGGTTTTGTCCATGTGTAAAGTAGTCTCTTGTGTTGTTGAAAAAGGATGTTTGCTATGATCAATGTATTCTCTTGGCAGAATTCTGTTAGCCTTTGCCCTGTTTCATTTTGTACTCCAAGGTCAAACTTGCCTATTACTCCAGCTATCTCTTTACTTCCTACTTTTTCATTCCAATGCCCAGTGATGAATAGGACATCTTTTTTTTTTTGGAGTTAGTTCTAGGAGATCTTCTAGGTCTTTATAGAACTGATCAATTTCAGCTTCTTTGGCTTGAATTACCATGATGATGAATGGTTTTCCTTGGAAATCAACTGAGATAATTCTGTCATTTTTGAGGTAACACCCAAGTACTGCAGTTCAGACTCTAGTTGATTATGAGGTCTACTCCATTTCTTCTGTGGGATTTTTGCCAACAATAGTAGATAACAAATGGTCAATGAAGCTATGAGCTATGTAACCAGGTTACATTTATTAAAACTAAGAAATGAACATTGACATAAAGCTATTCACTATAGACTTTATTCATATTTCTCCCATTTTTCTGCTGATGTCCTTTTTCTGTTGTAGGATCTAGTTCACATTACCACATTGTGTTTAGTCATGATGTCTCCTTAATCTCTTCTAATCTGTGATGATTTCTCCATCTTTCCTTTATCTTTCATGACTTTGACACTTTTGAAGGGGAATTGTCTAGTATTTTGTAAACACCCCTCAGTTTGTTTGATGTTTTCTCTTGATTGGATTGAGCTAATTAGATTTAAGAGAAGATATATAATAAATATGATGTGCCCTTCTCATTGCATCATTTGAGGTCAATCTCTCCTTTCAAATGTAATTTAATCTGATTTCATGAGAACCTTATTTTTGTGGTGCAGATCTCTAGGTACGCAAGATATGGTTGTGTCCTTGGTCTTTCTTGCCTAATAAGAGTAACTGAAAATACTGGAAGAGGTCAAGACAATTTTGGGGACCAAAAACATAGTAACATGGTCTAAGAAATTCTGAAAATTGTTTTAAAAAAAATATCAAAAATCATCTTATGCTATTGTAATTTTATACACCATGGTGAAACGATAGCTGTGGCTTTTTCAACTAAATTAAGAATAAATAATATCTGTGGTCATTATATTGTTATAATCTGTTCAATGATTATTCTCACTAGAATAATCTCTGCATCAAGAGAAAGGTAATACTTAATTTATTTGCTGAAGTTGAACTGATAGATGGTGAGGATCATGTCAAAGACACCCTAAAAGTTTTCTTCCTTGGCTGAAAATCTGCTTTGCTACTTTATTTTACAAATCAGCTTTGGGGTTTACATAATTTTGTTCCACAAATAAACTTTGAAGTCAAACTACTTGGGCTAAAATCTTGCCCTTCCTCTTTTAGTTGCCAAATCGTTCCCCTTGCTAGAGAATTTCCTTTTCTCCTAAGGTTGTTAAGAAGATTAAGTTGAGTTAATACACATAAATTCCTAGAGCAACAATGCCTGGCACATCAGATCAGATCAGATTGGTCGCTCAGTTGTGTCCGACTCTTTGCCACCCCATGAATCGAAGCACGCCAGGCCTCCCTGTCCATCACCAACTCCCATAGTTCACTCAGACTCACGTCCATCGAGTCAGTGATGCCATCCAGCCATCTCATCCTCTGTCGTCCCCTTCTCCTCCTGCCCCCAATCCCTCCCAGCATCAGAGTCTTTTCCAATGAGTCAACTCTTCCCATGAGGTGGCCAAAGTACTGGAGTTTCAGCTTTAGCATCATTCCTTCCAAAGAAATCCCAGGGCTGATCTCCTTCAGAATGGACTGGTTGGATCTCCTTGCAGTCCAAGGGACTCTCAAGAGTCTTCTCCAACACCACAGTTCAAAAGCATCAATTCTTCGGCGCTCAGCCTTCTTCACAGTGAGTACTTAAGACATATTAGCTACTATTATTATTATTCAAAGCTACCAGGCTTTTTCTTAGTAAATATTCTGTATATGACATTTTAGTGTAGAAAAGTAAAGGATATAACTTTTTAGGGGGAAAGGAGCATTATACAAGTAAAAGTACTTTTGTGTATAGTTTGCCTAGCCTTTTTTATATCATCCATTATATATGTTTCTCTGTATTTCAAAAGTAAATGCTTTCCTGTTTGACTAAATTAATATTTATTTTTCAAAATACATCCTTTTTCAATTCTAACTTACTTTACTAACATACACATCATGTTTAGTTTTAGATAGCAAGCCTCTTGGTACCCAAACTTTCCCTATTTATATTGACTTTTAGATTCAAAGGCTGGTTTAGAAATTCTAGAGAATTTAATATTCTTTTCTGGTACACTGTAGTAGCAGTTAAAACCATTTATTCAGTACTCTTGAATAGTTAATTTAGTAACCTACTCTGCTAGTAAAAATTGAAACTCAAAGCATTGTAAATAAATTTGAGTGTGTATAGAATGAAATATGAAGCACTGTTTATATATATTAAAAAATAGTGCCTGCATAATTATTTTTTATGGTCTGATTTGCCTGATCTTATTAGTGCATGCAGAGTGGCCTAGGTAAGATTACTCCTTGCTTCTCTGAATCAGAGGATCCTAGAAGCTTCATAAAATAACTCTATAATAAATTTGTATTCTCATTAAAATCTATTTCATCAATCCTCACATTGAACAAATTATATCCAACATATGATATAAACACTCTTGCTTAAGTGAAGTGTGTTTTTGTCTTTGTTTTTTGATCACTCATCACAAGTGAATTTCATGACTCCATTGACCATGATCAGAGGAACAAAGAGAAAGATGTTCTTGAAGCTCTTACAAAAAATGAGGAAGAACTTTTTCAAAAGTCTCTATCAAGCCCCTCCTCAAGTCTCATTGGTTCAGATAGGGTCACATGCCCAAGGGGACTCATTGCCCACAGTTGACATTGGTCGAGTTTGCCTGACAGATCAGATGAAGGGGGGAAGATGAAAAATGTAACCTTTTAGTTCTGTTAGGAAGAAGTAAGAAAATGGATGACAGACAGTCGACTAAAAAGGTATGTAATGGTAAAGTTGGATATATATTAATTAAACAGATATTCATATGATTGTTTATTGTATGTGAGACAGTCTTCTAGCAGCTGGGGTTATGCAAACAAGAAAGTCAGTTGCTACCCTCATGAACTTATTCTACTTAGTGAATTCAGACATTTAAGTTGATAAAATAATGTCAGTTATTAATATGTGCAGTGAAGAAACTGAAACAGAGTATGGAGTAGAATGTGTAGGAGACATTTGTTTTAGAGGGGTGACCTCTTGGAGGTGGTAATATCCTAGCTGAGACTGAAATGATGAGAAAAGACAGCTAGGTGAAGACCTGGGGAAAGAATATTCCATTTCAAAGAGAAAAGCAAGTGCAAAATCTTAATATAAGCTTGGTCTTTTCAAATGAGAGAAGGAAGATTGACAGGGTTAGTGTATTATAAGGAGGTAAAAGATGAGCCTGAGAATGAGGTAAAAAATGACTATTGAACTAGCTGAAGCTGCCAACAAAAAAAATGTCACTTGCCATCCGGTTCGACAAGGACTGAGTCATTAGCCACTGCAGTTACTAACCTACAACACACCCTGAAAGGAATTCAGGGGGTGCAGATCAGGAGTGAGGCACTCTGTGCTCTGAGAAAACTGGCAGAACAGACCTTCACATAGATATTTTCAGAACAAAATTTTATGAACCCAAATTCTTACATCTTCCAGTACTTAGAAAAGTGCTAAAACATTAAGACTAGCAGCAAGCCCCTACTGAAATGGATGCTCGATTACCTGTACCCTTCACCAAATACCATGTATATACTGACCTCCTTTGTTACATCTATGAGCAGTTTCCCAGAGCTATCTGAGAGGCTGTGTTTCCTGGACTATAGTCTTTAATAAGACACTGAATAATTCAACTCACAACTCTTAATGTTGCTTTTTAAAAAATTTTCTCAAGTCAACAAGACTTCCCAGGTCATAATAAAAAGTTTGGATTTTATTCTACTTGGAAAACCACTCAAGTAGGGTTTATGGGGAAGAAACGGTGGTATCAAAGGAAAACTTTCTGTTGTGTGTGTCACAGTTTCATCTGCATTTATTTATATTTTCCACATCAATTGATCTCTTTAATCATGGGGCTTGAGACCATTCATTCCTGTACCCCAAATACTGTTCTGCACTGAATCATTGGTCAGCTTTTCATATGCAGCTTTTCTACAAAATGGGTCACTTTTTAATTTTAGAGAATGCACAACATTAACTTGAAAACACTATTTTACAACTGTTTTATATGGAAGTTGGGCTTTATAGCAGTACTGAGGTAGTCAAAGCATCCAGACTGGCTGGGAAGTATTCTAAATGAGCAAATTTGTCATGGCATGTACCATAAGTCTGAAGTAACTCTATTCACTCAACAGTCTAAACTGTCAACCTCATCCTCCTCCTGCATAAAAATAAACATTTTCTTCACAATGAAGACTTTTTATAAAAGCAATAAAACAACTCAAGGAAGTATTGTTATCATGAGCTAATAACACCCTTGGGGAATTAAAGGCACTTAGCCGCACCCAGTGCCTCACAGGACCCGAGGGCTGTGATTATCTCCAAATAACCTCCCAGTCTGTCAGGCATTGTTGGTTAGTCAGATAATATTCAACTTGGTAATACTGAATTTGAATGGTCTTTCAGAAGTTACATAAGCAAGCACAGTTTATAAAAACACATACATACATACATATATATATATATCAGTAAATTTTTGAATAATTAGACTTTCCTCCAAGTGAACCTAAGTTTTAAATAACTATTAAAAAAATAGAGTCCGAGAACTAAACCCTGAGGCAGTACTTTAACAATGAGTAATTCTGATGAGTTCCACCCAGGAAATCTTTGAGTAAAACCAACAAAAATTACATAATGTAGTTTATTTCCAATCAATCAATGGTTGTAACACTTCAGTTCTCTTTATAAGACTGCTTCCCCATTGTTTATAAAACAATAGGGGCAGAATAATAAACACATATTCTTAATAATAAACACAGGTGTAAATACATGCATTATTTTGAAAATTGTCCTAATAAGAATTGTAATAAACTGAATGAGAAAAATCTAGAAATAAACTTGAATATTGAACATAGCTATTGCCAGTTAAAATTTTAATTTAATTATTTAAATAAATAAACTATTTCTTTCTTATTTGTATTCCTAACACAGGTTACTATGCAAAATAAATATGCCCATCCATAGAATATAGTATCTATGAATCTCATAAGTTATGATATTGCATTAATAAATGAGAAAACTTTTTAAAATAAAAGATGTCATAACTGATAATATTTTATAGCACTATCACTTGTTACAACCACCAGAAAATTAAGAAAAATGATCCAAATGTTTTGTTTTGATTTGCTTTCTTATGGTAATTAAACATGAACAAACGTAATAGATTTAAGTAATAATAATTCAGGGTCAGTTCAGTCACTCAGTCCCAACTCTTTGCGACCCATGGATTGCAACACACCAGGCTTCCCTGTCCATCACCAACTCCTGGAGCTTACTCAAACTCATGTCCATCAAGTCAGTGATGCCACCCAACCATCTCATCTTCTGTTGTCCCCTTCTCCTCCTGCCCTCAGTCTTTCCCAGTGAAGAAGGAATTCATAGGGCCTGGACTCCATCTTAGGCCTGTTCATGCTGATCATGCTCGGCCACCTTTCCAATGGACTCTGAACTCTGTGTTTAGTGCCTATGAAAACAACAGCAGAAGGATAAGACCCCCTCCAGACAGGGGAACCTTGAAGATCCTATCTAGGTTACTCATCGCCTAAGAAAACATACACTAATCACCCCTTCCTCCAGACAGGCCATAAATTTTTCTGTATCTATTCGAGTGTGACCTCAGGTTTATTGATTATTGGCTAATTGTTTGACTGTTTGAGCACATGAGCACATAGCACATGAATGATGGGGTTATTGGAATTGTATTTTCCTTGGTTTATGTAAGTCTCAAGGAATTTGGGGTGGTGGGTTCGGACATGTACACATGGGGTATAAAAGATTTTCACAAATGCTGGTCGGGGTCCTTGGCTAAGAGGAGACTCTGCTTTGGGCCCGCCGGTGTAATAAATCTGCATTGTCCTTCTGAGTGAGTTTGTTTCCCGGAACGCGTGGCTACAACACCAGCACAGGCTCTTTTCCAGTGAGTCAGCACTTCACATCAGGTGGCCAAAGTATTGGAGTTTCAGCTTCAGCATTCAGTCCTTCCAATGAATATTCAGGACTCATTTTCTTTAGGATTGACAGGTTGCAAGGGACTCTCAGGAGTCTTCTCCAACACCACAGTTCAAAAGCATCAATTCTTCAGGGCTCAGCTTTCTTTATAGTCCATTTCTCACATCCATACATGACTACTGGAAAAACCATAGCTTTAACTAGATGGACTTTTTTCAGCAAAGTAATATCTCTGCTTTTTAATATGCTGTCTAGGTTTGTCATAGCTTTTCTTCCAAGGAGCAAGTGTCTTTTAATTTCATGGTTGCAGTCACCATCTGCAGTGATTTTGGAGCCCAAGAAAATAAATTGTGTCACTCTTTTCATTGTTTCCCCATCTATTTGCCAAGAAGTGATGGGACCAGATGCCATGATTATAGTTTTCTGAATGTTGAGTTTAAGCCAAGTTTTTCACTCTCTTCTTTCACTTTCATCAAGAGACTCTTTAGTTCTTCACTTTCTGCCATAAGGGTGGTGTCATCTGCATATCTGAGGTTATTGATATTTCTCCCAGCAATCATGATTCTAGCTTGTGCTTCATCAAGCCCAGCATTTCTCATGATGTACTCTGCATAGAAGTTAAATAAGCAGAGTGACAATATACAGCCTTGGCGTACTCCTTTTCCAAATTGGAACCAGCCTGTTGTTCCATGTCCAGTTCTAACTGTTGCTTCTTGACCTGCATACAGATTTCTCAGGAGGCAGGTCAGGTGGTCTGGTATTTCCATCTCTTTAAGAGTTTTCCACAATTTGTTGTGATCTACACAGTCAAAGGCTTTGGCATAGTCAATAGAGCAGAAGTAGATGTTTTTCTGGAACTCCCTTGCTTTTTTGATCCAACAGGTGTTGGCAATTTGATTTCTGATTCCTCTGCCTTTTCTAAATCCAGCTTGAACATCTGGTACTTCATGGTTCATGTACTGTTGAAGCCTGACTTGTAGAATTTTGAGCATTATAATTCAGGGTAGAATGTAAATTTTGAAAACTTAGTTTATAATGTAGCATGCTAAATAGTATACTAACAAGAGATGATGGGACTTTATAGGGAGTATCAGAAATTTAGTGTTGACTTGAAGATAGTCACAACCTAACAAGTTGAGAGTTATGTTTTATTCAGTCATAATTTTTAGGACTTCAAACCGAAGAGACAGCATCTCTAGTAAACCTGAGAGAACTGCTTTGAGGACGCAGGGGAGGAGTCAGGTTATATAGTTTGCAACAAAGGACAGGTAGTCTGAACATCAAAAGTATCTTTTGTGAATTAAAACCAAATATCCCAAGTTAAGGAATTTAGCACTTTTCTATGTATGGGAAGATGCAAGAGTCTGGGCTCACTGAAATCATTCCTTTGATATGCACCTCAGCTATCTTGGGCTGGTACATGTTGAGTTCCTCAGTGTTCATTATGGGGAGTGGCTTTAGCCTGATGACTACCATATTCCTGGTAGAAAACTACCTTAGGGCTCAGGAATTGACCCTTGGAGGGCCGGAGTTGTGATGATAGTGACATCCTTGTTTGTTGATATGGCTGAAAATAACTCCATTTCTCATGAGGGTAAGTAGCTAAGGATGAATAAAAAAGAGAGAAATTAAAATGGAATTCTGAGAAAGGTTATAAAATTTTTTTCACTTTGGCATTGTCAAAATGCCAACCAACAAAGCAGGATTCATTGAGTCACCATTATACACCAAGTACCATTATGGTCTCATTGTATATAAAAGTCAAATTTCAAATAAGGTAGAGTCCCTGAACTTGAATAATTTGTCTTTTCATTGGGTATGAAATGTCTCACATGCATGAATTTAGCAGATGTTTATATAAGTCAATACAAATAATCAAATTAGTTCAGGATCTCAGTGCCCATCCATTAGAATCAACTGGGAGCATTTATTTTTAAACACAAATTCTTGGGCCCCAAGAAATTCTAACTCAGCAGATCTGTGGGAGGAATTTGTTTATTAAGCCTCTCAAGTGACTCATATTAACAGCTCTTCTTGGGAAGTATTTAAGTGTTGCTTGAGAAATATAGTTAAAAACAAAATCTTCCCATGCCAGAAAACCTCTCCACGAATGTAGAAGAGAAAGAAAGCAATTTTATTATTGAATAAGCAGTAAACAGCATAGCATGCACATCAGAAGCAATCCGCTAAGAGACTGCAAAGACAGAAAGAGATCTCATTCTTTTATATCGCTGAGCAGTTATGACCCATTATATATAGAGCCTCAAGATACATAATAGCAAGTTCTCAAGTAAGAGAACTTGACAGTGCCATTTACCACACTGTTTATGCTAAATTCACCTGGTAATTAGGTCTGTACAAAGGAAAAACAAATTTCTCATATCTTTATGACAGGAGATAGTTTTGCAACTGGAATTGCATCTCCCACAGAAACTGAGAGGCACTCTCTCCCTTGATGTTTACATTCCAAAGGGATGGATCCCAGGCCCCTAAGAAAGATATTTCTTGGTTGTAAAACTAGCAAGAGACTTTTAAAAAGATTTACATACACCTCAAAGGGGCAGAGAAAGAATTTACAATTGCAAGTTTACAAAAGAAAATGCACTAAGAAATGGGAACGGGGCCTATCTTTCCCAATTTTTAACAGGGATAATTAAACCCCTTATTTTGAATTTGCATTTGCCCTTAAAATATACAATATCATAATCCTATCATTTAAGATGGTCTATGAACAAAATCACCTATGAAATAATGGTTATTTTTAATTACACCTTTAAATTCAAATCCCAAAGTGTTATTAGACTTGGGCAATCTAAGACTGAATAGTTAATAAGTAAGTGAGTAAATAAAGGAATTGAGAAATTGATGAATGAATATTCTTTCCTTTTAAGAGGGACTTTCTGTGGGAGGTTGGCTGTCCCACCCTGTTCCCTTGAACTCTTTAAGGAGACTGTAGTTTTGGATAGTTTTGTAGTAGGTGGCCTCCAATTCCCCTTCCATCAGTGAGATTCTTAGAGTATCTTGTTTAAATTATGTTCAAGGATGCACAGGTTAAAATAAAGCAGGCATGTTAGAATCAATCTCTTCTAACATAAGATTCTAGTCTCTGAGACAACCAACAAGATATTTTAGTGTTTGAGATACAATTGATTGGTAGAATTTACTGCCATCCTGTTAGATAAAACAGAAGGTATGGCTAAGTTGGCTACCGCCATTAATGTCTTTCATATAAGCAACAAAAATTCTAAATGACCAGAAAAAAAGAGATGAATTAATCTGACATCTTTTGAAATATAATTATAACCCACTATGAAATTAATGCATATCCCAGAAAGTGGCAACCTGTGTTTACTCTGCATAGACTCTTATTAAAATGAAACATTTGAACATACTTCAAAGAATCTACTAAATAGCCAGGTAAAACATATTTCTAAGGGGAGTGTTTGAGCCAGTTTTCAGGATGACAAAAATTTTAAATCTGTAAAACAAAGAATGTTGCTCACCATCCTGTTGTACAAGGATGAAGTCATTAGCCATTGCAGCTGCTGACCTACAGTGTATGTCCTGAAAGAAATTCAGGATGAAGCACTCTGTTCTTTAGGGCAAACAAGCAGTATAAACCCTTAGAGAATTATATTTCAGTGAAAAAATTATTTATGAACATGGATCCTTTCATTTTTCCTTACTTTCAAAAGCACTAAAATTATTAACTGAAATATCTGTGCCAATATTGTGACAAGCAATGACCTTCTACTGAGATGTATGGTAGATAGAGTGCAGGCACTCTTTAAACAAAATCACTTATATATTGGTCTCTCCCTTTTGAAACAATTCCTCAGAGGTATCTGTCTCCTGGGCTATAGTCCTCAGTAAGACATTGAATAAAATTCAATTTGCCTCATACTATTTATTTATTTAGTCAGTAAACCCAATCACATTCTTGGATTATTTACTCTATGTTTTTCTGCTCCCAAATAATGCATTCACTCAATAAGGCAGTTCAATAAATTTCTTACAAGGTTGTTCTGCAAATAATCCTTCTGAATCAACCTGTGTCTTATCTTACTTCTCTTTGCACAATATTTTGGATTATTTTTCAGTGGGTTAGCTGTTTTTCTTATCTGCAAGAATAAAAAAAAATACTGTTTCATGAGAAAGGAAACCACTAAATATTTTTAGAAGCAAGTAGCTCTATTACTGGAATAGTGGCACAAAAATAAGATGTCAGGCCTTCTACTGAACTATAATAGGACAATATTGTCAGCAGTTGAACACAGTTTTTTGAGCTAACCTTTTTTTGTATGGATTGATGTATTTAATGCAACAACTATTTCAAAATTTCAAGAGAACTATTGTTCAAACTGTTTAATTTTCAAATTAAAATTGACCAAAAAATTCATTGGTAATGTTGAAAGATAAATAGAGGGCTATTAAAAATGTTAAGAGTTTATTTCCACAAAAATTGATTTGAATAGGGCAATGCCAAACTGGAAGTGGTTAGGAGCACTGCATCCCACAGGAGATCAGGAGAGAATTTTATAGTAAAAAGACGAAAGCAAAGTAAGATGATTATTGATTGGCTATAGATAAAAGCCTAGTTGACTGTTCACAATTGATTGTCCTAAGGTTTCAAGTTGTAACCTTGAGGCATTAACAGGTTTAGGTTTTGATTTCCTCACATAGGTCACTCCATGGCGTTAGAGCTACCTCAGCCTAATAGTGTTTTATTAATTTAACAGAAATTAGCCCATAAGATCCTTTGGGACAAAAAGAACATCTTTATTCTATAAAAAATTATTTGTAATGCCTTAATATTTTTGATGAGATCTTGTCAAGATAGTGTGATATCTGGAGTGTACTTTTTGAGCATAAAGTAACTGGACTAAACTTTGTCACTGAGCTTAAACTTAGCACCTAGCAGAGGGCTTTGTCCAATTAAACTAAGAAAACACTGAGGTCAGGTATCAGAGAGGTCATATAATATCTTCAAGAATGTAGGCTTTAAGTAATTCTTGGAAGCCTGAGGAGAAACATATCTTTAAACATTACCTTCTTTCTTTCACGCTAGCTTCTTCTTCTTTCTTTTAAACTGTAATAATATGCATCATTAAAAGTTCCTCAGATCATGAACTCCTTGTTGCCAAATTCAGACTTAAATTGAAGAGAGTAGGGAAAACCACTAGACCATTCAGGCATGACCTAAATCAAATCCCTTAGGATGATACAGTGGAAGTGAGAAATAGATTTAAAGGACTAAATCTGATAGACAAACTGCCTGATGAACTATGGACGGATGGAGGTTCATGACATTGTACAGGAAACAGGGATCAAGATCATCCCCAAGAAAAAGAAATTCAAAAAAAGGAAAATGGCTGTCTGAGGAGGCCAAAAAATAGCTGAGAAAAGACGAGAAGCCAAAAGCAAAGGAGAAAAGGAAAGATATACCCATTTGAAGGCAGAGTTCCAAAGAATAGCAAGGAGAGATAAGAACGCCTTCCTCCGTGATCAGTGCAAAGAAATAGAAGAAAACAATAGAGTGGGAAAGACTAGAGATATCTTCAAGAAAATTAGAGATACCAAGGGAACATTTCATGCAAAGATGGGCTCAATAAAGGACAGAAATGGTATGGACCTAACAGAAGCAGAAGATATTAAGAAGAGGTGGCAAGAATACACAGAAGAACTGTACAAAAAAGATCTTCATGACCCAGATAATCACGATGGTGTGATCACTCACCTAGAGCCAGACATCCTGGAATGTGGAGTCAAGTAGGCCTTAGGAAGTATCACCACGAACAAAGCCAGTGTAGGTGATGGAATTCTAGTGGAGCTATTTCAAATCTTAAAAGATGAAGTTGTGAAAGTGCTGCACTCAATATGCTAGCAAATTTGGGAAAGTCAGCAGGACTTGAAAAGGTCAGTTTTCATTCCAGTCCCTAAGAAAGGCAATACCAAAGAATGCTCAAACTATTGCATAATTGAACTCATCTCATACGCTAGTAAAGTAATGCTCAAAATTCTCCAAGCCAGGCTTCAGCAATACTTGAACCGTGAACTTCCAGATGTTCAAGCTGGTTTTAAAAAAGGCAGAGGAACAAGAGATCAAGTTGCCAACATCCGCTGGATCATCAAGAGTTCCAGAAAAACATCTATTTCTGATTTATTGACTATGCTAAAGCCTTTGACTGTGTGGATCACAATAAACTGGAAAATTCTGAAAGAGATGGGAATACCAGACCATCTGACCTGCCTCTTGAGAAATCTGTATGCAGGTCAGGAAGCAACAATTAGAACTGGACATGGAACAACAGACTGGTTCCAAATAGGAAAAGGAGTATGTCAAGGCTGTATATTGTCACCCTGCTTATTTAACTTCTATGCAGAGTACATCATGAGAAACACTGGGCTGGAAGAAGCACAAGCTTGCATCAAGATTGCTGGGAGAAATACCAATAACATCAGATATGTGGATGATATCACCCTTATGGCAGAAAGTGAAGAAGAAAGAGCCTCTTGATGAAAGTGAATGAGGAGAGTGAAAAGTTGGCTTAAAGCTCAACAGTCAGAAAACTAAGATCATGGCATACCATTACCTCATGGCAAATAGATGGGGAAACAGTGGCTGACTTTATTTTTGGGGGGCTCCAAATTCACTGAAGATGGTGACTGCAGCCATGAAATTAAAAGATGCTTACTTCTTGAAGGAAAGTTATGGCCAACCTAGACCGCATATTAAAAAGCAGAGACATTACTTTGCCAACAAAGGTCCATCTAGTCAAGGCTATGGTTTTTCCAGTGCTCATGTATGGATGTGAGAGTTGGACTGTAAAGAAAGCTGAGCGCTGAAGAATTGATGCTTTTGAACTGTGGTGTTGGAGAAGACTCTTGAGAGGCCCTTGGACTGCAAGGAAATCCAACCAGTCCATCCTAAAGGAGATCAGTCCTGGGTGTTCATTGGAAGGACTGATGCTGAAGCTGAAACTCCAATACTTTGGCCACCTTATGCAAAGAGTTGACTCATTGGAAAAGACCCTGATGCTGGGAAAGTTTGAGGGCGGAGGAGAATGGGGTGACAGAGGATGAGATGGTTGGGTGGCATCACTGACTCGATGGACATGAGTTTGGGTGAACTCCAGGAGTTGGTGATGAACAGAGAAGCCTGGTGTGCTGCAGTCTATGGGGTCGCAAAGAGTCAGACACGACTGAGCTACTGAACTGAACTGAATAGTTCCAGAAGACAATTTAGAAGTCTTCTAAAGTGATTACATTTTCAGGCAAAGTTATCATATCTGAAAATAGAATAGCTCTACTTTGTGGAAGTCTCCCAAGTACTAGGAGAGAATTGCAACAACACATTACTAAACATTATCTAATACTTTGCCATCTGAGTTTTTTTTTTTTTTTTCTTTCGTGTTTGATGATATAGAAAGCTTTAGCACATGCAAGTAATATTTCATTGAGTTTGTGGTTGAAATAACTCCCAAATGGAGATATTCAAATCAGTAATTGTAATTGTATAAAATAAGTTTTATTTTAAATGATATGTACTCATAGTTAGCAATTTAGCAATGACTAAATTGGTTAGACAACATCACCAACTCAATGCACATGAATTTGAGCAAACTCCAGGAGATAGTGGAGGACAGAGGAGCCTGGCATGCTACAGTCTGTGGGATCTCAAAGAGTCAAACTGACTTAGCCATTGAAAAAAAGAGCAAATTGCTTATGTTTGCAAAGCTATCAGCTTCCTACTCAGCATTTTTACCATCTTTACCAATCCTGCACTTTACAGATAGAACTGTGTAGAAAGCTTTCATTCATTCTTCTTCCTCCAACTTTATTTTTGCTTTGTTTCCAACACTTCACTATTTCTTTACTGTAAATTTTAAAATTAATTAATTTATTTTAATTGGAGGATAATTACTTTACAATATTGTGATGGTTTTTGCCATACATCGACATGAATCAGCCATGGGTGCACATGTTCCCCCAATTCTGAACCCCCCTCCCACCTGCTTCCCCACCCCATCCCTCCGGGTTGCTCCAGAGCACTGGCTTTGAGTGCCCTGCTTCATGCATCAAACTTGCACTGGTCATCTATTTTACATATGGTAATATACATGTTTCAGTGCTGTTTTCTCAAAGCATCCCACCCTTGCCTTCTCCCAGAGTCCAAAAAGTCTGTTCTTTACATCTCTTTTGCTGCATTGCATATATGATTGTCGTTATTGTCTTTCTAAATTCCATGTATATGCATTAACATACAGTATTTGTGTTTGTCTTTCTGACTTACTTCACTTTGTATAATAGACTTCAGATTCATCTACCTCATTAGAACTGACTCAGATACATTCCTTGTTATCGCTGAATAATATTCCATTGTACATATATACCAGGACTTCCTTATCCATTTGTTTCCGGATGGACATCTAGGTTGCTTCCATGTCCTGGCTATTATAAACAGTGCTGCAATGAATATTGGGGTACATGTGTCTCTTTCAATTCTGGTTTCCTCGGTGTGTATGCCCAGCAGTGGGATTGCTGGGTCATATGGAAGTTCTATTTCTGGCTTTTTAAGGAATCTTCACACTGTTCTCCATAGTGGCTGTACCAGTTTGCATTCCCACCAACAGTGTAAGAAGGTTCCCTTTTCTCCACACACTCTCTATTATGTATTGTTTCTTTACTGTAATTTTATTGGCATTTGAACAGGTATAGGAAATAAATACAAGAAACCTGTGTATGTTTTATGTTTAAGCAATGTCCCTATTTAATTTTTGAAAGGGAAGAATCAACAAACTTAAACCTTTCCAGTGCTAGCCTTGCCTTCATTTCCAGTCAGACTCCAATGAAGAGAAGGGTAAAGGGCAATAGTGTGGACACTTTTTAAAGCAGATGTCTTTCTCAATACTTCTTGCCATTCTTTCCCTACTGCTACTACTTCTTGGCATATAGTTTCCTTTCCAACCAACTATTTCCACTAAATTTAATTTTTATTGATTTGTTTTAAATAATTTTGTTGTATTTCTTTTTCACTTCTTGGCATATATTTCTCCCTTTCCATAACTACCTTTAATAGTTTTACTTTATATTGCCTTTATCTCAAGCAAATATTTATCTAATTTTAAAAATATTGGAATGTGTATAATATGCTTTAGAGAGATTAACACCAGAAAAAATGAATAAAATTTATAGCATACTTGTAGATATTATTTAAGTGAGCTTCCCATTTCTCTATTGCCAGATGAGGCAAGACATCTCAAAATAAAGGAATCCATGTGTTTCCTCACTTGAACAAGTAGTGTAGCATTGATGGAAATAGAAATTTGAATATGTTACCAGCAAAATTTCCATAATCAGTCTCATGCATACCCAACTTTCTGTTTCTTTCTTCTACCATTTAAAAAAAGATAAGTAGAACCAACATTTCTAACAGAAATAAAACTGCTTTCACATTTATTTTAGCATTAATCAGGTGTGATCTAGAGTGCCAATAAGTTATTCATAAAGATTTTGTGGGCTCTAATTCAATACAGCATCATTTCTACAATGGCATCAAGATAATTAAGCTAAAAATAAATAAAGTGCCATGCAACTAAAAAATCATGTGGGCTTTTTTATTGTCTAACGCCCACCAAGTAATCATAATAAGCCCCTGTATTTATAGATGATTTTCAATATGCATTTTTTATAGTTTACAATAAGACATGAAGAAAAAGGAAACATATCATTTCAAAGAGTGGTTATATTTATCCATTATTTCTTTAATAAGAAAATCATTTTTTGCAACAAAAATGTTAGGTTTTGTAGAAATGATTTTATATGGTATGGAATGTCACCTAAAGTAGCATCTGTATAACCAGTTTTGTTTAAAATAACCAGCTACTAGTGTGGTACCCCACTCCAGTACTTTGCCTGGAAAATCCCATGGATGGAGGAGCCTAGTAGGCTGCAGTCCATGGGGTCGCTAAGAGTTGGACACGACTGAGCGACGTTCACTTTCACTTTTCACTTTCATGCATTGGAGAAGGAAATGGCAATCCACTCGTGTTCTTGCCTGGAGAATCCCAGGGACGGGGGAGCCTGGTGGCTGCCGTCTATGGGGTTACACAGAGTCGGACACGACTGAAGTGACTTAGCAGCAGCAGCAGCATTAGCAATGGGTTTCCCTGGTAGCTCAGCTGGTAAAGAATCCACCTGCAATGCAGAAGACCCTGGTTTGATTCCTGAGTTGGGAAGATCCCCTGGAGAGGGTTAGGCTACCCACTCCAGTACTCTTGGATTTCCCTGGGGGCTCAGATGGTAAAGAATCCACCTGCAATGTGGGAGATCTGGGTTCGATCCCTGGGTTGGAAAGATTCCCTGGAGAAGGGCATGGCAACCCACTCCAGTGCCTGGAGAATCCCCATGAACAGAAGAGCCTGGTGAGCTACAGTTCATGGGGTTGCAAAGAGTCAGACATGACTGAGCGACTAAGTATATACATACAGTGTTAGTGGTATACTTTACCTGGTTGTTTAACTGAATTAAATATCTCCCTTTTCCACTCACTCTTCAAATTTCTTTGCTCCCTTGAGTCTAGTATCTTGAACCTGGAAACAGCTAGTGGGTCTTCAACTTAAAAATTTTAAATGACACTGCTTATTCTCTATTGCCTTCCCTAGGCTATGCTGGGCATTAAATATACCTAAGAATATTGGGGAATCAAAGATCACTTTAATCATAAATTAGGCAATGGTTTCATATGTCTCACATCCTGATCTTCGACTCTTCACAACCCCATGGACTAGAGCCTCCCAGACCCCTCCGTCCATGGGATTTTCCAGGAATGAGCACTGGAGTGGGTTGTCATTTCCTTCTCCAGGGGATCTTCCCTACTCAGGGATTGAACCCAGGTCTCCCGCATTGCAGGCAGACACTTTACCCTCTAAGCCAGCAGGGAAGCCCTCACAATACCTATTCAGTTCAGTTCAGTTCAGTCGCTCAGTCGTGTCTGATTCTTTGCGACCCCATGAATCGCAGCACGCCAGGCCTCCCTGTCCATCACCAACTCCCAGAGTTCACTCAGACTCACGTCCATTGAGTCAGTGATGCCATCCAGCCATCTCATCCTCTGTCGTCCCCTTCTCCTCCTGCCCCCAATCCCTCCCAGCATCAGAGTCTTTTCCAATGAGTCAACTCTTCCCATGAGGTGGCCAAAGTACTGGAGCTTCAGCTTTAGCATCATTCCTTCCAAAGAAATCCCAGGGCTGATCTCCTTCAGAATGGACTGGTTGGATCTCCTTGCAGTCCAAGGGACTCTCAAGAGTCTTCTCCAATACCACACTACCTATTACTACCCTAATTTTGAAATTACTGGTATTCAAGTAAGGTTTCCCTCACACTCTCTAAATTTAGCATTTGTTATGCTCCATATCCACCTAGCAAAACTGTTTGGCATGGCAAGGATGCATCAGTTTCCTAGGGATTAAATGGACACAGATGAGGATACCTGAACGTAAATCATCTTGTTGAGACCCCAGTGATACAAGCTGAGAGTGGGTTTTGGAGCTAAAGTTTTATTCTGGAAGAAGAAGGGAATCTGGCAAGGCTGTGTTGGAGCAGCTATTAAAACACAGCTAAGGCACATTTCCTAAAAGAGGACCAGCATCAACACTCCCTCCGTACAGCGTTAACCAGTGATACCTAAGAACACAGTGCACTCAACAGAGCACTCCACCATGTGCCCAATTAGGGAAAAGATTTTTGCCCTTTCTCTATAATCCTTCTACCCGATTCCAGATTTAAGAATCTAGATTGAAAGGCAAGATAAAGAGTGTAGTAACATACCAGCTTTCTTCCCCTTTCCCTGATTCAGGGTCTACTCAAGAGAAAATAAATTGGACTAAGAGTGACTGAGATTTTAATAACTGGAAATGACTGGAAAGCTATAGAAATCTGCTCAGATATCCTTAGGAGATCTGTTACCCAGAAGGAAGGTAAGATTTAACATTGTTCTCATTAGGGCAGTGATTGGTAAAAAAAATAATTTCATGTTATGTTCTACTGAGTTAAACATTTCAATATCCTGGTTAAACAAATCTCTTCAAAGCTTTAGATAATGAGACACAGTTATAGTGATGGGTTACTGTTTTCATTAGTGTTTTATTTTTAAAACTCAGCAACAGGTGTTAACTCATTATAATGGAGCTAGTTATGATAGGAAAGGATATTACCCCAAACCACTCTCTGAATATAAATCCCTTAAGTTCTTATAGAAGGGCCTAGATAAGTAGTTTCCAACCTTTTCAAATTATCAAGTAAATTAAGACCCTCCTTAATTATTTTTCTATTTTGCATCTAAGTAGTCTCATATTTTCCAATCCACCATAATTTTTTCTTTTTTTTCTCTTTTTTAAAAATTTTTTTCAATTATCCATTGAATATCTCTCCTAAATATCCCTTTAAGAGAGGGATCAGGTGTGATCTAGAGTGCCAATAGGTTATTCATAAAGATTTTGTGGGCTCTGATTCAATACAGCAATGGCATCAAGATAATTGAGCTAAAAATAAATAAAGTACCATGTCACTAAATATCCCTTTAGTGACAACCTTGTCTATCTTGTTCACAGATATATCCCCAGATCCTAGTTTATAGTAGATATTCAGTAAATACTTGTTAATTGAAGGTGACCTTTACCTATGCATTATATACATTTTGTATATAATTTCTGCTAAACAAATGGTATTTCATAAGTTCTAAATGTTTCATGCCCCATTAATTCACCAGAATTGCTACTCTAAAGTGATGTCCTTTCAGGTCAGGTTAGTGAAACTTGATAAACTTTGCATTATCATGGGGTTAATGTAGAATTTCCCAAGTTAGAAGTAACTGATCAAAAATGAGTGATAACTGTTACCAAAATGTAATGAATATTTTATATCAAAACTATATAATAAATGTATATAAGTGCCAGAGGTCAAGATGATATTAATATTAATTTTCCTCAATTTTCACTTTGATTTGACAAACTAAGCAGTATATCACTGACCATTTCTTTATAGATTTTTGTTATAATCAGAATAAGTATCAATATCAAGTAATACATCACATAATTATGCTTATTAAAGGCATAACATTAGATGCACTATAACTTATTAATCTTTTATTTCTAACAAATTTTTGGATATAGAATTCTTAACATTCACTAGAATTGGATTTTGTCCATATTTCTCCCTAGTTCTAAATATGGGAATTCTAAAATGTTAAATATTTTTATGAGACTTTACATGTATATTCTGTGTAGATCCAAAGCTACAGATTTTCTACATTCAAAATTAATAACTATGAACATTATTAATGTCAGTCAAATACTTCTATTTGACACTTTGTCTACCTTTGTGGGGCATCCCCAGCTTAGATTTAATTTGGGGAAGAAAATGAAAACATAGATTGAGACCTTTGGAAAACAATACAATCTCTAACATTAATTTTAATTAGAATGTTCTAAATGGGAATATCCCTTCAACTAAAATGAAGTAAGAAAAATCTCTTGACACAAAGTTGAAAGGTTAAACCAATCAAAATTCTAACCAGACACCAATAGCCCTAAAGGCAATTTCACTTGTACAAATACAAATTTGAGGAGTTAGAAACATGGTTAAAATGGATTATATCATTCAGAAAGCGATAAATATAACTCACAATTTTAAAAAAGGTAAAGGAAATTATCAGAATACTTTGGAGTTCTTCTGAACATTTGTCTTAACTCTCAATGGCCACTAGATGGCACCTAGTATTTGGCAACCATAGCACTTTTTTATTTCTAGGGCTTAAAATAACTATAGCACTAGGTCAGTTCTGACAGAACAAAAATTAATCCTGCCACAGACACGGTAACATTTTCTTATCAGATGTCTAAATTTGAAATGCATGTGATTTTATGTCACACAGGAAAATATATACCTTTTTATTGTGCTTAGGTTTTCTAACTTCTAAAGAAATCGTGAGATTTGAAATTTTTCATTGGGTAGTTGATTTGCATCATTCTAAATAGAGATTAGACCATTTTGCTTTAAATATGCTTCATTCTTTAAGCATAGAGCCTTTACAAACGATCCACCCACTTACCCAAGACAGTTGTTCAGTTGCTCAGTCATGTCCGACACTTTGTGACCCCATGAACTGCAGCACACCAGGCTTCCCTGTCCTTCACCATCACGGGAGCTTGCTCAAACTCATGTCTGAAAATCAACACCTGTTACAATCACTTTAAACAAATGGAGTATTCCACTGAAGATTTTAAATATCTAAATTTAAGATACTCAAAGTGATAAAAGGAATAAATTTTATTTTAAAATAGCAAGGAATTGTATTTTTATTAAAGTATACTTGATTTACAATCAGTGCAGTTCAGTCACTCCGTTGTGTCCAACTACTTGAGACCCCATGGACTGCAGCACACCAGGCTTCCCTGTCCATCACCAAGTCTCAGAGTTTGCTCAAAATCATGTCCACTGAGTTGGTGATGCCATCCAACCATCTCATCCTCTGTCGTCCCCTTCTCCTCCCGCCTTCTACCTCTCCCAGCATCAGGGTCTTTTCTAATGAGTCAGCTCTTCACATCAGGTGACGCAAGTATTGGAGCTTCAGCCTCAACATCAGTCCTTCCAATGAATATTCAGGACTGATTTCCTTTAGGATTGACTGGTTTGATCTCCTTGCAGTCCAAGGGACTCTCAAGACTCTTCTCCAACACCACAGTTCAAAAGCATCTATTCTTCGGCGTTCAGTTTTCTTTATGGTCCAACTCTCACATCTGTATATGACTACTGGAAAAACCATAGCTTGGACTAGATGGACCTTTGTCTCCAGGTCTCTGCTTTCTAATATGCTGTCTAGTTTGTCATAGTTTTTCTTCTAAGAAGTAAGCATCTTTTAATTTCATGGCTGCAGTCACCATCTACACTGATATTGGAGCCCAAGAAAATAAATTCTGTCACTCTTTCCATTGTTTCCCCATCTATTTGCCATGAAATGATGGGACCAGATGCCATGGTCTTCATTTTTTGAATGTTGAGTTCTAAGCCAGCTTCTTCACTCTCTTCTTTCACCTTCATCAAGAGGTTCTTTACTTCCTCTTTGCTTTCTGCCATAAGGGTGGTGTCATCTGCATATTTGAGAGTATTGATACTTCTCCAGGCAATCTTGATTCCAGCTTGTGTTTCATCCATCCTGGCATTTTGCATGATGTACTCTGCATGTAAATTAAATAAGCAGGGTGACAATATACAGCCTTGATGTACTCCTTCCCCAATTTGGAACCAGATCATTTTTCCATGTCTGGTTCTAACTGTTGCTTCTTGACCTGTATACAGGTTTCTTGGGATGCAGATAAGGTGGTCTGGTATTCCCATCTCTTGGAGATTTTTCCACGGTTTGTTGTGATCCACATAGTCAAAGGTTTTAGCGTAGTCAATGAAGCAGTGGATGCTTTTCTGGCACTCTCTTGCTTTTTCGATGATCCAGCGGATGTTTGCAATTTGATCTCTGGTTCCTCTGCCTTTTCTAATCCAACTTGAACATCTGGAAGTTCTCGGTTCACATACTGTTGACACCTCACTTGGCGAATTTTTAGCATTACTTTGCTAGTGTGTGAAATGAGTGAAATTGTGCGGTAGTTCGAACATTCTTTGGCATTGCCTTTCTTTGGGACTGGAATGAAAACTGACCTTTTCCAGTCCTGTGGCCACTGCTGAGTTTTCCAAATTTCCTGGCATATTGAGTGCAGCACTTTCACAAGTTTCCTCTTTTAGGATTTGAAATAGCTCAGCAGGAATTTCATCACCTCCACTAGCTTTGTTCATAGTGATGCATTCTAAGGCCCACTTGACTTCACACTCCAGGATGTTTGGCTCTAGGTGAGTGATCACACCATCGTGGTTATCTGGATCATTAAGATCTCTTTTGTATAGTGTTTCTGTGTATTCTTACCACCTCTTCTTAATATTGTCTGCTTCTGTTACGTCCCTATGGTTTCTGTCCTTTATTGTGACCATCTTTGCATGAAATGTTCCCTTGGTATCTCTAATTTTCTTGAAGTAATCTCTACTCTTTCCCATTCTGTTGTTTTCTTCTATTTCTTTGCATTGATCACTGAGGAAGGCGTTCTTATCTCTCCTTGCTATTCTTTGAAACTCTGCATTCAAATGGGTATATCTTTCCTTTTCTCCTTTGCTTTTCACTGCTCTTCTTTTCACAGCTATTTGTAAGGCCTCCTCAGACCCAAGCCAGAAACCCAAAATTTCTCAGACTGCCCCCCTTCCTTATTTCTTACATCCCCAAATTCTGTGCTCTTTATCTTTTAAATATCTCCTGCTCTAATCCCTTCTCTTTATGTCATTCAGACTCAGTATTGCAAAAAATATCTTGTTTCCCTGATTGGCCATCTATCTGCCTCTCCAACTTCATTGTTCTCTGTCCTGTCTCTGATCTTGAGAATGACTGAAATACAGCTTCTCTTCTTTTTATCCCTCCTGCATCTTTATACTAAGTGTTCCCTTAACTTACCTACGGCCTTGATTCTTAGCCTGATAAACTTGTGTTCTCTCATCAGAGTTTAGTCCACACAGGACATGTTCCCTGATGTGACCAGAC
Organism: Bos indicus; assembly: GCF_029378745.1. Lineage (NCBI taxonomy): Eukaryota > Metazoa > Chordata > Mammalia > Artiodactyla > Bovidae > Bos > Bos indicus. The sequence continues at coordinate 55,032,548 of NC_091763.1, read as the reverse complement.
AGAGCTGGCCATGGTGCCAAATCAGTACCTTGACAATAGATATCTGGGCTTTAGTTTGTGGTCAGTAAAATGGGTAAATAATACATTTACATTATTTCATTTTTAAAAGCAATGAAATGAATGATGTGCTTAGAAAATTTCCTTGTATATAGCAAGTACTCAATAAATGTTAGCCACTAGTAGTAACAGTAGTAGTAGCAGTAGCAGTTATTACTACTATTATTACTATCTCTATTAAAGTACCTTCCATATCTCAGTTTCTGAACTTACTAGAAACAGATGATGGGCATGTATTATTTGCTTGTCTGTCCCTCTTGTGAAGGAGACAGCCAGGGTGACCTCATTATCTTTGGAAAGGAAAAAGAAGAATTTGAGTTTTTATAAACTATTAGGTGTAGCTCAACCAAGATACTTTTTGTTCAGTTAAATGAATTATTTATGAAAATATCATGATCATATTCCTGAAAATTTAGAAAATGTAGAACAAACATTTCAAATCAGTCATAATCTACTATGTGTCATTGTTTTGATGAATTTATCTCCAGAATATTTTCATATGCTTACCTGCTAGAGACTCTCAGTTGTGTATCAACCTTGCTTTCTTGCTGGAAGAAACCACCTTTTACAAAAGAGGCTGAATTTACCCAGTGCTTGTTTTCCCAGATTCCTTTGCAGCAAGGGCACATGAGCCAGCCCTGTGAGATGCTGCTAATACAGTAATTTCTTTACTGCTGAAACTGAAAGCCATATATGTGCAATTGATACCATAAATGGGCAATAGGGTACTGGACATGACACAGCCCCAGGGCACTGAAGAATGAGCTATTAACACTTGAAATAGAAGCGTGCCATTAAACCACTGCAAGTAGCTGGGACCCTGTGTCCTGCAAACACCTCACAAGGAGAGCAGCTGCACTCATATAAATGGACCTTGAAAACACAGTCATAACAGACAGAGAAAGTTAAGCAATATTTTGCTGAGTACTGAATTTTAAAATGATTAACAAAAGAAATGAAGAAATAGAAATTAAATAGAAGTATAATAGAGGCTAGAAAGAAGGAAAGATTGGGGAAAATGATCAATAGAACTAAAAATAAAAAATATTGTCAGTGATATTAAAAACAGTACATAAAATCAATTCATGATAAAAATTTCTAGCAATCAAAGAATAAACAGGAGCTTCTTAACCAGATAAAGACCTACAGAACACCTACAGAAATCTACACCTACAGAAATCTACAGAAAAACACCTACAGAAATCTACAGCAGATTTAAGTTAACATGGACAATCTAGTGGGGAATAGCAGTTTAAAATTTGATTTCATGATCAAGAATCACAAATCACAAATATTTAAGAAGCACCAGCATCATGAACAACAAAGCAATAAAGCCACTGATCTGAATTTACACCTGAAGAAACAGAATTAATAGAGAAATCAGAATGGGATTTTAAAATGACAAAAATTAATATCCTCAAAGAGAGTATTATAGTATAAAAGAGGAACAGATGGTTAAAGGAGAGAAGCCACTTAATGTTAAAAAAAATTACAAGCAAGTACCTTTGTGTTTTTTTATAATAATTTTAATATTTATTTATATAAAATATTTTATATTTTAAGCAAATATTTCTTAAAATAACAAATACTTTTCTAAACTAAAGAGTAGCAATATTTACTCTATTTTCTCTATTTTGCTCCTCTACTGTTTTTTAAATTTTAACCAATTTCAGCTTTGCAGATTGGTAAATGAAGAGAGGAAATCATCAAATGGTTGAAATCATAGAAATAAAGCACAAATCCAACTGCCTCAGCTTTAGTAAGGAGAAAATTAAAGCCAAGAGTGACACAAGGTCACTCTTGTCCAAGGTCACACAATCTTGTAGGGAGCAAGGGTTGAGAAGATAAAGAAAAAAAAAAAAAAAGGCAGACACAGAGAGAGAGAGGTAAAAAAGGGAAATTAGTTGGAAACTCAATTTATCTCATTATTCTTCTCTCTACCATCTTATACCAAGTTTCCAAAGCTATAGGGGAATCATTTCTATAATTCTTAAGTAGGCTGAGGTCCACTTGAGAGAAAGAATGTAATATCCAATTAAGAAAGGCATTCGATCTTTTATATGATGGTTAAAGTGGTTTGTTGGTTCTGAACTTTAAATGCCACTTATATATTATGTTGAGTGATAAGTTCCCTATCACTATTCAGAATTTTTCCCATGTCTGTTCTTCAGGGTCTTATGGCAACACCTTTGCAGTGTGTGGAATGTTGCACATAGAAAATCTGATAAATTATCATCAGTGTTAAGCTATCCATTAAGGACCTCCTTAATCCTCCCATTGCTTTTTCTTCTTGACAGATAATGATAAGAAATGGTATGTTCAATGCCATATTCATAATGAAAGCCTACAACTTGCAATCAGACACCAGAGAAAATCAGTTTATATTTGAAGGCTTAGTGCTACCCCAGGGTCACAAGTGATTATGAGGTCAAAAGAAAGAGGCCAAAGCTATTTTCCAACTTGTGTCCAATTTCTTTTCTCTGTAAGGTACAAGTGTCATTCTTTTCAAGTATTTGCAATTCACAATTTTACATAACTCATATCTGCATTATAAAACCAAACAATGATAACTTATTTTCATTTCATCTAATAATTTATTAGATTCTAAAATACCTGTAGTAATTTCTCTGACAAATTATAGAACATTATTTTTCACTACAGGTCCAAATATATTTAGGAATTTGGGTTTAATTACACTTGATCTAAAATACCTATGGTAATTTTTCTGACAAGTTATAAAATGTTATTTTTCACTACAGTTTCAAGCATATTTAGAAATTTGGGTTTAATTAAGCCTGCTCCATCATTACAAGCTATTAGAGAGAACTCTCAAAAGCCTAGGAGCAAACGGTGAGCAAACACAGGAGTGATTGTGGTAATAAAAGTCATGCTTGATCCAGAGCCTCTTTACAAAACACAAGAGTTCACATCATAGTCTTGAAACAGCAAACTTGGGTCTTCCATTTATTTCCATATAATCTTGACTAACTTAATTTACTAAATCTAGGTTCCATAATTTGTAGAGTAAAATATGATATATACTTTATAGTCACCTATAAGGATTACATAAGGTACATATGTGTAATATTTAGCTCCTGGCTCATGGAAGGAACTTAGCATTTAGGTGCTACATTATCATCATCATCATCACTGTAATTGTGCTATCCCTGAGGTGGTCCCTTCCACAAACAGGATCATGGAGTTTATAGATGCCTTCTCTTTGGCCACCACTAGAGGCACTGAAGAAATGTGTGCCCCTCTCTATCTACTTGACGGCCTCATAGACTCAGCTATTATTGCATGACATGCTGATGACACTGGACTCCACGACTTTCCCGATTGCTCTAGGTTGAGCCTGCCAGTATCGCTCAGGTTACTGTCCAGCAGCTGCCAGCACCACTCACACAGTATTTTGGCAGCCTGCCCCAAATCTCCAGCGAGGGTACTCTCCTCACTAAGCTGCTCTCAGACAAGTCTTGCTCTTGGTTTTTGACAATGTTACAACTATTCCATTAGTGTTTCTCTCCCTCCTCATCCCATAACAGTGATTAGTGAGAAAATGTTTTTGTAAACCTGTTGCTCAGAATCTAGCAAAGAAGATGGACATATTAACAACAGGCTATAAAATGATGTGATAAGTTTCATGTGCTATAATTTTACTTGGTTCTCCTTTTCCTCTTGTATGGTATTTATGTTTCTGTCTTCCTAGCTCCCCAGTCATAACCACAGGTCAGATCATAGGCTTAGGTGTCTTAACTGGGCTTCCTGTCTCCGTATTCTCACTCCTCCTTTTCATCTAATATGTCACTGCTAGATAAATCTTTTCAATAGACTACTTTAATCATGTGAACTACTTAAAAAAATTTTGAGCTATCTTTGTTTCTTAAAGACCCTTTTACCAGAGAGATCTCTTGACCCAGTGTCCAAAGACAATTCAGATGCACAATCATACCACCCACTGAGACCACTGTGTGCCAAAGAGTTACCCAGGTCTTGCAATTTCTGCATCTCAGGATAAGCTTCCTCTCCTAGGAACACTCCTTGGCATTTTAGAGAGTACATTTTTTACCATCCCACTCTTAAGATTTTCAAAATTTACAAAAGCATTAAGGAGATGGATCCCTCTATCTATGAATGATGCCCCTCTGCTATCCTCCAGACTATCTGGCTTGTCAGGAAGGACTGCTCAGTGTCCAGTTGAAACTGAAGCTTGTGGGAAAACTCATCAAGTCACTGAATTACAACAAGAATTAGAAAGGTCTTCTCTTTAGCAAGCCCCTTCCTCCAAACAGAGTCCAAGACCTTCTCATTTCCATTTGTGCCCCTTATAAGCTGTTTTCTCTTAGTGCTAAACTCACTATTCTACACTTGGCTTTGTGATGCCAATGCTGAGGCTCTGCAAAGCACATTTCTGTATCTCTGTCCATAGTGAAGGCTATTAGGCTATGTAACAGAAAACACTAGAGGAATTCTTCTATGATAAAAAAGGAGGAAGAAGTCTCTCCTGGTTTGTTTTCTTTATGCTTCCTGTTTCTCTGAGCACCATCCTAGCAATGGTACCAGGACTTCTCATCCTGGCAATGGTTATTCTTTCCATAAGAAGATTCTTTCCATGGTTTATAGATTTTCAAACACTTACAAAGCCAGATTCATTGTGATATCCCCTCCCCCACCATGAGACAGCACTACCACCAGTATGACACCTCCTCCTCAGTGGTCTGGGTCCCAGGTTGTGGGGATCCTGCTCTGTTGTCTAAATTCCAATGGTTGAACCTCCTTTTCTAAATTGTGATGATTTCAACCATTCCCCTTCTCCCCTTTAGCAAATAATCCAGCAGAAGCGAGCCAGTGACTAGAGTTCCCTTTAACCTACAGATTACATAGTTAACAAGTTTATACCAAGTTAGTAATTCTTTATACTAGATTCCTCTGCTCAAATAACTGGTATAGTTTCTATTGCCTGACTGGACTTTGGTTGACAGAGACATCATTATTAGGCTGTCAGTCTGGTGATCCTTCTTGCCTCCTCCTTAACTTCTCCATAAAAATGTAGAGCTGCATATGTGTAAGGAAGGTACAACGGCCTGTACCCCCATTGTACATCCAGCCCCACCAGGCCAAGAACAACTCTCTGTTGGACAGTGAGACTCAGGGAGACTACATGAGTTTTGTTTACTTTCTGCCTATAAGTGTCATCAGTGAGCCTGCTTTACAGCTGCACCATTTTCATTTGTGGAGTTTGTCCTGTCTGTGGTTTAACAGGTAAAAACAGGTTCCGTATAGGAGTCAGAGAAGATATCCAGAAGAAGCTTTGATAAATTAGTAAAATAAAACTTATTAGTTGTTTTAAGGAGCAAAATTAAGACTTTAAATTTCTCAGAAGTGTTTCAGACAAACAACTCAGGTATCTGTTGCAGATAATACAAACTCTTGGTGAGAATCGTAATAGCACCCCTAAATTCAGAATCATGACAGGACCCCCAAATGCAGAAGCACATTCTAGTAGGTTCTGCACACATAAGCCACTGTGTTAGTTATTAAACTATTGTTTCTCAGCTTCAAATGTACCCTTCTGTAGTCTGCTTAGTGATGACAAGATTGCTACCAGCTCTAGATGGCTAATACTTTCTGCTCAGTACTTTGAGTCCCAGTTTTGTAAGGTCCTTTCTCTGAGATTTTAGATTAGTAAATCCAACCTCTTTTCATTTTGTCTGCAAGCTACGTTTCTTCTTTGCCAGTTGGCTTCCTGGTGGTTTCTTCCAACAGAGAAAACTAGAGAGAAACCAGAAGCCAAGAGGACAAGAGAAGGAGCTTCCTAATCTTGTTTGCTTGTTAGCATCCCTTTCTTTCATTTATTAAATAGGGATTATAATAATACCACAGTCATAAGATTGTTTTGAAATTTAAATGAATTGGTATATCAAAATACTTAGAATAAAAATTATCAATGTGTTAACTATTATATGTTATTAAAATATTCCTTTTTAAATAGTTTGAGTTATATTTTTAAAAACCATTTAATGAGTAGCAGAGTATACAAAAGAGAGCTTCCCAAGTGGCACTAGTGGCAAAGAACCCACCTGCCAATGCTGGAGATGTCAGAAACATGGATTCGATTCTTGGATCAGGAAGATCCCCTGGAGGAGGGCACAGCAACCTACTCCAGTATTCTTGCCTGGAGAATCTCATGGACAAAGGAACCTGGTGAGCTACAGTCCATAGGGTCGCAAAGAGCTGGACATGACTGAAGCGACTTAGCACGCACGTATGCAAAAGGAGACAGAGGGGACAGCAGAAACACAGGAATTGAGTAAACATTGTAGTCAGTGGAGTATTCAGACTGCTTCCCGACCACTGGAACAGCTATAGCATCATGAATGAAAATGAAATCTGCTATCCATCCTCATGTCTTTGCACTTTTCTGTCCTATATTCAAAGAATTTATAATCAATCATAATACAGATTGATAACTGCTATAATAGAAAAATGTAGGATTTCTACAGTGACAGAAGAAAGTCCAGAGAAAATTCTCTGGAGTTAACAATGTACAAGGGGGAACTCAGTGAAGAAAAGGGGAAAAGCACATGCAAAGAGAATGCTTGAGAGAGAGCACAGCATTTAAGAAAAGTGCAAATAGTTAGCCTGCACCTCAGCATATGTGTGGAATGTGGGGAAACTAAAGCTGGAGACATAGACAGAAGTTCAATTTTTCAAGAGTCATGATTACAAAGCTAAGGAGATTGATTGAAATTATAGGGAATGCTAAGTTGAGTCCCTTTCCCATTATCATGGTAAAGCAGAGACAATGCCATGTGCTTATACACTGCTTTACTTTCTTACTGTGTACACTGCTTATGCTAAGTCGCTTCAGTCGTGTCCAACTCTGTGTGACCCCATAGATGGCAGCCCACCAGGCTCCCCTGTCCCTGGGATTCTCCAGGCAAGAACACTGGAGTGGGTTGCCATTTCCTTCTCCAATGCAGGAAAGTGAAAAGTGAAAGTGAAGTCGCTCAGTCGTGTCCGACTCTTCGCACCCCATGGACTGTAGCCTACCAGGCTCCTCCATCTATGGGATTTTCCAGGCAAGAATACTGGAGTGGGGTGCCATTGCCTTCTCTGACTGTATACACAGAAAACTACATTTCCAGGTCTCCCCGTTAGACCTAGGTGGGACCAACTGACAGGATTCAGACCAGTTCAGACCAGTACCATGTAAAGTGCTATATACTACTTAAAAACCCAGTGGTCTATTGATAGGCAAGGACAGGAAAATCTCTTGGTTCCCTGTTCCAGGGAAATATCAGCTGCTTCTGAGTGTAAAGAGGATAGAACACCTGATTCCTCCCCGACCATCCTGCAGAGATCTTGAGAAAATTCATCTGATGGTGGAGAGAAGCAGAAATAATCTCATTCTCCGGTGTCCTGCACAGATATAAAAGAGATATCTAAGGACACTAGTGGAGAAGGCAATGGCACCCCACTCCAGTACTCCTGCCTGGAAAATCCCATGGACGTAGGAGCCTGGTAGGCTGCAGTCCACGGGGTCGCTAAGAGTCGGACACGACCGCACGACTTCACTTTCACTTTTCACTTTCATGCATTGGAGAAGGAAATGGCAACCCACTCCAGTGTTCTTGCCTGGAGAATCACAGGGATGGGTGGGCTGCCGTCTCTAGGGTCGCACAGAGTCGGACACGACTGAAGCGACTTAGCAGCAGCAGCAGCAGCAAGGACACTAGGGAGAGCCAGGAAATTTATACTTGCCAAATGCACCAGAGATAGAAGACACAGTGGGCTGCCAGAGACAAGGAGGGAAATCTGCCTGCCCTTCTAGAGCCTAAGCTGTTTTGGAAGATACTAGAGACTGAATGTTTGTGTCCCTCACCCCCCACCCAAATTTATACATTGAAATTCTTATCCCCAATGTAATTGGGATATGAGTAGATTATTAAGGTGGATCCCTCATAAATAGAACTAGTGCCCTGATAACAGGGACTCCAGAGGCCTCACTTGCCCTTCCCCCTTTTGAGGATACACAAAATGACATTTTTTTTTTGAAACAACCATTTATGAAACAGAAACCAGTTCCTGACAAGACTCTAAATCTGCAGGCACCTTGATCTTGGACTTCCCAGCCTCCAGAACTCTGAGAAACAGATATCTATTGTTTGTAAGCCGCCCAGTTTATAGTGTTTTGTTATACAGCAGCCCAAATGGACTAAAGAAGGCATTGTCATCCACTGGAAGAGGAGCTGTAACATGGGAGCAGCCCCACCCTTTCGTTTCTGGTACACAGTCCTGAAGATAGAGGACAAGGAGGAACCACCTCTGCCCCCACAGAATCATACACGTGTTACTTGAATAACAAGCAACAATCAATGTTTTGGGAGGGGCAAGAGTGAGGAGAGAAACAGGTGGCACAGGTGTGCAGGTCCCCTTGAGAACTGTATATGGAGCAGGAAAACTTTCTGGCACCCCAACTTCTAACTAAACACAAGAGCATGTGTGTCTGCTACAGGAAAAATATGAAGCCTGTGCAACGAAATCCAGGCAAACTGCTCACTACATTGAACTGGGTCTACATTAACACCCTGGTAAAAGAAGAGATGAACACATTTTGACCATGGATGCTATTTATCTGATTCTCTCTTATTCTTTTATACACAGTGTTTGGAATTCGATTTTAAAAAATGATACACAAATGAGCAAGAAAATTAAAAAATAAAAACATGGTTAAGACATTAAGAAGGCAACAGAACCAGACCCAGATGTTGGAACTATCAGAAAAAAACTTTAAAATGACTACATTGTGATTACAGTCGGTCCACCTGGATAATCCAGGAAAATCCCACCCCCCTTTTAAAAATGCTTAATTTAATCACATTAACTAAGTCCCTTTTGCCAAATAAGGGAACATATTTGCAGGTTCCAGAGATTAGGGTGGGATCTCAGAGTGGGGCAGGGGAGGCATTATTCTGCCTGCTGTATCCAGATTTCAAAATTTGGGGCAAGTTATTTCTTTAATTGCATTATCATTTCCAATCTCCTTTCTTGTTTGCACACCTTCCCCCCCTCCCCTTTCCTTTTCTCTCTCTTCTTTCACTCACTGTCTCCTTTCCTGAGTGCTCTACCTCTAAAATGTCATCCTCACTCTTTCTCTCCACTCTCTACTTCCTCTGCCACTAGAAATCTGGTTTCTTTTTGTTTACAGATTCCCCCATCCTCTACTTCATGTCTTATTTTGCACCAGATGAATTCTTCTAAAGTGCTCATCTCCTCATCTCTCTCTCATTGGCATAAAATCCTTGACTGATGTCCCATTGCTCTCAAGATGAAGTTTCTTAGCAAAGCCCTTTTATCCCCTGCTCCTTCCCACCATGCTAGCCTTCTTTGCAATCACTTCTATTCAGGTACATTTAACGTTGCAGCTTTGCCAGCCTACTAGGTTGTCCCTGAGTACACTAGGCTGCTTTGCATGTGTGTATCCCTCTTTTCTGCTTCTCAGTTGTACGTTCCTATCATCTCCAGGGCTACTCTTCAAGACTGTTGACTTGACCTTTGACCAGAAGGACCCCCTGATTTCTTAACAGAGATAACCCTCTTTCCTGCAGTCATCTGTCACTTTATCTTTCACAGATCCTCTTATCATATGCATGATTCTAAATAGTAATTTACTTAGGCATGTTTTCTTTTCTACTTCTGTGAGTACATGGAGATCAGGAATTATCCATTATTTACCAGGATATGGCCAGAACCAGCACAATGCCTTTATGGGGCACATTTGGTGCCTCATAAATATCTGTTCATATTTGTATCTATTATTAGTGACTTCTTAATATCATTTTTTAACACCTCTCAGTATTTGATATTTGACCTTTAGCAAATATCTCAATGTGAATTTATGTCTCTGGTTTTAGTGAATTTTTAAAATAATTTTCATATACTTAAAAAGATTCTTAAAATATTTTCTCTGATGATAAAATGAATCCTTTCTTTGCTCACTTTGGAAAAAGTCCTGTGATCTGGAAGTCTGAGATCTCATAATAATATAGGATTGGGTCAATTTATATAACCTGGATTCCTGTCTATTCCTCCTGGTTAGATAAACTGGTAAGTAGGTCAGGAATTTGTAGGCCAAGTGATAGGCACTTTTTAGAGAAGTTGTAACTGCTACTTATTTACCATATTTTCTTAGAATGTAATTTTCTGATTTTAGCCTGTTTAAGTGTTTCTGGAAATTAGGAGACACTCGCCATGAAATCCAGAGAAGGCAATGGCACCCCACTCCAGTACTCTTGCCTGGAAAATCCCATGGATGGAGGAGCCTGGTAGGCTGCAGTCCATGGGGTCGCTAAGAGTCAGACACGACTGAGCGATTTCACTTTCACTTTTCACTGTCATGCATTAGAGAAGGAAATGGCAACCCACTCCAGTGTTCTTGCCTGGAGAATCCCGGGGACGGGGGAGCCTGGTGGGCTGCCGTCTATGGGGTCGCACAGAGTCGGACACGACTGAAGCGACTTGGCAGCAGCAGCAGCAGCCATGAAATCAGAAAATCATCCATCCCAGCATCATCATATGGGAGAATACAGACCATGTAAAAGATAGGACTGCAATGTGCGTGTGGGGACTCAATTGTTGTGTGATTATTTGCGACCGTATGGACTATAGCCTGTATGGCTCCTCTGTCCATGGAATTTTCCAGGCAAGAATACTGGAGTGAGTTGCCATTTCCTACTCCAGGGGATCTTCCTGACCCAGGGATCAAACCCATGTCTCCCGCATTGGCAAACGGATTCTTTACCACTGGGTCACCTGGGAGGCCAAGTAGGTCAATAACATCCCAATATGTAAATGAACACCAAGAGCAGCATTGAATGGGGAAAGAGTTCATGTAGCAGAGGGAAGCAGAGAATGTAATATAAAGTTGAAAGGAAAAGTCCAGTTTTGATGGAAACAAGATTCATAAATGTAAGCAGACACAAGAAAAAAAAGAATTGTTAGACATCTCTAAGTGTTACCTTATATGGCTTCTTTTTTTCCTAATTCACGTCCTAGTCGCAGGTAGTACTAAAAAACTTTATTTTTTTAATGCTCATTAAAACCCACTTTCTAGGGTTATTTTCTCTGCTACACAGATGAAATCGAACGGAAATACTATGACTCTTTGGTCACTCATAGGCAAGAAAAAGTCTTCTGATCACATCTAGTCACAAAAAGAAAGTTTCATTTCAGCAATTAAAATGCCCAGACATCTAAATTCAGGGCCTCTCCTGATGCCTATTGACTCCTATAGGTTTTTACCTGAAGGAGGAAAAGGGCCTTGTGAGTTTCTTCTTGATTTCCTCCATTTCTTTGCAAGTCCTTCATAGGTGGTCTAACTTTAGAATGTAGAATAGTTGGCAAATGTTGTCTTGGGGCTTTAGCCAAAACAGAGTCAGAAATAGTTCAGTTTTAACATCCTGTTGCATATCCTTGGTAGCATAACTAAAACACACAATTTTCATACAGTTTTCAACTCCATATATATTGCAAATTGAGATGGAGAATTCAAGAGCAGGCACTAGAATAACAAAGTAGGCACGTTTACACTCTTTACAGGAAATACCTAACCACACATGTCACAATCAACTGCAGTGTTTTCTAAACTTTCCCACCAACTTACCCTGAATCACTGAGAAAGAAGACAGACCTCTGTAGGATATGAGATCTTGGACTAAAGAGGCATTTTTATTTATGATATTTCTTAACAGGCATGTGTTTTACTAATTAAAGCACACAAACTTCATATTCTGTGCCATAGTGCCTGTGTTTATTTTAGCATAAAAATTACTAGTTTTTTCTAACATTTCCTTAAAATTGTTTCCCCAGGGATATACACTACATTTAACCTCTAAGTCCAGTTAAATCCTAGCAAAATGTCATATTCTTCAGTTTGATAATTGTGAACCTGTAGATGATGGTATTTAAGTAGTTCTAAAGGATGCTATTAGACTTGACTTTTCTTGTGTTTTCCCTTATTAATATTAGTGTTAATGAGCATTCAAACTGTGCTTAACAAAATATTTTAAATTCGTATTAAGAGGGGAGCAAACATTTGTTTGCAGAAAATATATTGCCCAAATAAAAACCCAGATCCCTTTACAAACATTGTTTTTTTCCACACCCCCTTAACTTTGCCTCTTAACATATCACTTCCAGACTTGATTAAACTCCAGTTTCAGGAAGAACACTCAGCTTAAAGTAGAAATCAGAAATATCTTTGGAAAGGAAAGTTTAGAAATATAACTGTTTTACTCCTTCAAAAAAAAATTGGTCCTGTAAGAAAACCAAGCGAAAAGTAGTCCTGAGTTGAGAGGACACTTAGAAACTCATTTCTTGCCAATTGTCCTGCTGTACCTGTTGTGGACTCATTTACCCATTACAGTGTATCTAAAGTTTTTCTACCTATAACTCCAAGTATAATGGGAACAGGGCCCTCCTTGAACAACTTTTTAAGTTCAAGCTGATACTCTTGAGACAGAAACTCAAAGATAAGTGGAAACTATTCAGCTCTATTTGAGTTCAAAAAGCTAAGTCTGGCCATTGCAAGATAAACATCCCTGAAGAGTTACTGGTGAAGTTAATATTATTCTAGGAAGCCAATGGCTATATGCTGCTGCTGCTGCTGCTAAGTCGCTTCAGTCATGTCCAACTCTGTGTGACCCTATGGACAGTAGCCTACCGGGCTCCTCTGTCCACAGGATTCTCTAGGCAAGAATACTAGAGTGGGTTGCCATTTTCTTCTCCTAATAGTTGGCAATGGCACCCCACTCCAGTATTTTTGCCTGGAAAATCCTATGGACAGAGAAACCTGGTAGGCTGCAGTCCATGGGGTCCCTAGAGTCAGACACGACTGAGCGACTTCACTTTCACTTTTCACTTTCATGCATTGGAGAAGGAAATGGCAACTTTCATGCATTGGAGAAGGAAATGGCAACCCACTCCAGTGTTCTTACCTTGAGAATCCCAGGGACGGGGGAGCCTGGTGGGCTGCTGTCTCTGGGGTCCCACAGACTTGGACACAACTGAAGTGACTTAGCAGTAGCAGCAATGGCTATATGACTTGTCTGCAAAATTAGCCAGACTCAGAAAGGAAAACAAGAGAATGAATTAGCTGTTTCTATGTTTAAAAACACAGGACTGGAAAAGGTCAGTTTTCATTCCAATCCCAAAGAAAGGCAAAGCCAAAGAATGCTCAAACTACCGCACAATTGCACTCATCTCACATGCTAGTAAAGTAATGCTCAAAATTCTCCAAGCCAAGCTTCAGCAATATGTGAACCGTGAACTTCCTGATGTTCAAGCTGGTTTTAGAAAAGGAAGAGGAACCAGAGATCAAATTGCCAACATCCACTGGATCATAGAAAAAGCAAGAGAGTTCCAGAAAAACATCTATTTCTGCTTTATTAACTATGCCAAAGCCTTTGACTGTGTGGATCACAATAAACTGTGGGAAATTCTGAAAGAGATGGGAATACCAGACCACCTGACCTGCCTCTTGAGAAACCTATATGCAGGTCAGGAAGCAACAGTTAGAACTGGACATGGAACAACAGACTGGTTCCAAATAGTAAAAGGAGTTCATCAAGGCTGTATATTGTCACCCTGTTTATTTAACTTCTATGCAGAGTACATCATGAGAAACGCTGGACTGGAAGAAACACAAACTGGAATCAAGATTGCTGGGAGAAATATCAATAACCTCAGATATGAAGATGACACCACCCTTATGGCAGAAAGTGAAGAGGAACTCAAAAGCCTCTTGATGAAAGTGAAAGTGGAGAGTGAAAAAGTTGGCTTAAAGCTCAACATTCAGAAAATGAAGATCATAGCATCTGGTCCCACCACTTCATGGGAAATAGATGGGGAAACAGTGGAAACAGTGTCAGACTTTATTTTTCTGGGCTCCAAAATCACTACACATGGTGACTGCAGCCATGAAATTAAAAGATGCTTACTCCTTGGAAGGAAAGTTATGACCAACCTAGATAGCATATTCAAAAGCAGAGACATTACTTTGCCAACAAAGGTTCATCTAGTCAAAGCTATGGTTTTTCCTGTGGTCATGTATGGATATGAGAGTTGGACTGTGAAGAAGGCTGAGCGCCGAAGAATTGATGCTTTTGAACTGTGGTGTTGGAAAAGACTCTTGAGAGTCCCTTGGACTGCAAGGAGATCCAACCAGTCCATTCTGAAGGAGATGAGCCCTGGGATTTCTTTGGAGGGAATGATGCTAAAGCTGAAACTCCAGTACTTTGGCCACCTCATGTGAAGAGTTGATTCATTGGAAAAGATTCTGATGCTGGGAGGGATTGGGGGCAGGAGGAGAAGGGGACGACGGAGGATGAGATGGCTGGATGGCATCACTGACTCGATGGAAGTGAGTCTCAGTGAACTCCGGGAGTTGGTAATGGACAGGGAGGCCTGGTGTGCTGCGATTCATGGGGTCGCAAAGAGCCGGACACGACTGAGCGGCTGATCTGATCTGATCTGATATGATGTTTAAAAAAAAAAAAAAAGACTCAAAATCCAGGAGATTAAACTTGGAGTTAAGGACAATAATAGTTTACCACAGTGAAAGGTAAACTAAAGTTTAGAACAATATTTTCATTCCAAGACTTTCTGCATCACAATCACGGCAGTGATAGGGGTTACCTAGATTGTTAAAATTACAGATTCTCAGGCCCTACCTTAGACTTACTGAATGAAAATTTGAGAGTTGAAAATTGCTGCCAGGAGATCTTTGTTGTTGTTGAAGCTTGAGGACTATTGGATTGGATTCTAATAGCTCAATAAAGTAAGATGGAAGAAATTATGAATCTGATAGTAAAATAACTCTTAACAATAGTACAAATGATATAGGTTCACAATTCTGAAATCCAAACACCTTTTTTCAAGCTCTTAAAACCAAACATCTTTTTTCTTATAATTTATTTATAGACCATTCCCATTCTGATCTAGACTTATTTAGTGGCAAAAAAAGTGACCTGTATCTATGAGAGATCATCTATAGCCTCTACTTATTGCACTTTGTATATGTGTTTGGATTTCACTGCATAGTCTCTCTGTAATACTCCAAATGGAGTCAGTATATAATACAAGGTAGAGGTACTACATTATGAATTCAGAAAACCATTTGGCCCAAAGGGTTTCAGATAAGAGAATGGGTACTTGCAGGTGTTTAAAACTTTTCAGTTGCAAGAAAATAATGCATCTAAATGAGCTTGAACTTATGGCAAATATTGGAGGGAATATATGTGAAAGGTATTAATACCAGTGGAGAGCGAGAAGAAGAAGCAGGGAGAGCCTTTGGGCCTCAGTGCAGTTCTGACACCTGTGAAAGGAGAGCAAGAGGGAATAAGGATAGGCAGGGTATGTTCCAGACTGCAAAGCATCTCCGAGAAGTGTCAGCCCAGCCAATGTGGACTCCTTAAACAAAATTTACCACTAGAAATCTTGCATCACCACGGCAAAGATGGCCTGACTCTGACAACCCTGCCACACTTAGTCTTTGGCTGGAAGTAGCCTAGGAGCTAGTATGGCCTCAACAAGAATGTCTTGGAACATCTGAACATGCAGCAGCTAGTCTTACGGCAGGTTTTCTTTAAGAAAATCTGGGTGATGCACATTCTTGGCCACCAAAGCCCATAACTTACCAAATGAGGTAGAGCAACTCAACAGACAGAAGCTATGGATTGGAATATTACAGTGAAACATTCTTCCTTGTTCTGTAAACTTCTGTTTTGTGAGGTCTTTTTATTATATTAGCCTAATGGTATTCTGGCCAATACATTTCACACTTATAATTGTCTTTCTCCATGTATTTTGTCAAACTAAATGTCATCATTTAGGATCAGGAAAGTATGATCATTATAAGTAAGAAAATTAAAAAAAAACCCACACTTTTGACCTATAATAGTCATTGAGCCCTGACTAATCAAAGGAATTACTGGGCTCCAGATCCTCTGAAGAAACCTTAAAACATTTACCAACTTCTCTAATTCATATTCTGTCCAGTCCTTTGTTGTTAATAGAAGAGACTGAGGTCAAAACCATCCTTGTTGATAAAGACCAACACCAAAAGGATGCCACCATGGTCTCTGCCTTTCTGATTATCTCCTAAGGGGACCCAGAGCTGAAAGAACCTAACTGGCTGTTACAAGCCAAAGTTAGTAAAGAAAAATTGATCTTTTACACTTTGCATTGCCTCATAACCCCATTTGTTCTTTTTCTTTATTGGCAAATAATGTAGAGTTTTCCACATAAGTCTTACGAGGTACATTGCTTGACAAAAAATAGAGGGATAAATTGGAACACAGTGCTGACTTCTGTTATTAAGATGATTAGAAAATATAATATCTTTTAGTTGAGTCCTTTCACAGAATAAACATTTATAGGATCAATCATTCCTCTCTTTCTCTCTCTTTTTCTTTTATTTATTTATTTTTAAAATTTATTTATTTTAGTTGGAGGCTAATTACTTTACATTACTGTAGTGGTTTCTGCCATACATTGATATGACTCAGCCATGAGTTTACACGTGTTCCCCATCCTGAACCCTCTTCCCACCCCCCTCCCCATCCCATCCCTCCGTGTCATCCCAGTGTTAGTAGTGTTTAGATACAACTCTGTTTTCCCTTGTTTCTTTGCTCTTTCAAAATAGTGGTCACCTTGAAAATAAAGCATAAAAGAATCACCTAAGAACTTAAGTGCCTGCACTTGTTCAGGATTTCACAGGGGTTTTGTGGGTTTCAGGTATAAGAGAATATGGGGAAAAAATTTCACTAGTCGGTGCCGTTGCCTCAGAGCTCAATTTTAGTTATTCTCAGAGATTTTAGCATCACACTCATTGCTTATTTATATCTTCCCTCTTTTTTTCCCACTTTGCAGATAATTGCTACTTAATTGATACTGCTTTTATGCAAACCTAGTCACAAGACACATTGCTAAATAGAGGAATCATTAATCTCTTTGTGTGTATGTGTGTGTATGTCTGTTGTAGATTTCCTTGAAAGGGTGCCTGGAGTAAGCAAAGTCATTAGCAGTTTATTTGCAACAGTGCACTTAGGAAAAGCTCTGTGGAGAACACATCAACAGTCAGTATGTAACTGAGCAATTAACACAGGACTTCTGTACTTTGGGGTGTTAGCAAGGGAGTAAACAGAAGCAGATGTGAAGTGTTTGTGCTGTTAGCATGCACAGTCTGTTCTGACATATGCAAATACCACTTACGCTTACAGAACCTGCAGCCCCTGTTGTATCATGACCTTACTGATGAAGCCCTATGACAGAAGTGCTTCATTTGCACTGGGTGCTATTAATTATTAACAGACCAATAGCACCTCCTCTTGTTATTAGAGCTCTGCAGAGAGCCAGGTGAGAAAGTATCACAAACAAGTTGGTAACACTCTGATTCCCAGTTCACCTTGACTAGTGCTCTCTTACCAGAAAACTCGTTGAAAATAGAGAACAAATAAGCCCAGAGACGTGGACTGCAAAAAGATCAAACCAGTCAATCCTAAAGGAAATCAACCCTGAATATTCATCGGAAGGACTATTTCTGAAGCTGAAGCTCAACACCTTGGCCACCTAATGATAAGAGCCAACTCATTGGAAAAGATCCTGATGCTATGAAAGACAGAAGGCAAAAGGAGAAGGGGGCAGCAGAGGATGAGGTCGTTAGATAACATCACTGACTCAGTGAACATGAATCTGAGCAAACTCTGGAACATAGTGAAGGATAGGGAAGCCTGGTATGCTGCTTTCCGTGAAGCTGCAAACAGTCAGACGTGACTTAGCAACTGAAAAACAACAAGGCCAGAGACCAGAAAGGATTTCAAAGAACTGACAGATGGGATCACCTGTGTAATCCAGACATGAGTTTGAATAGTTTTTTCCATGGAATGTAGGTAAACTCTCTGATGATCCAGTGGTTTCTACATGAAGGCTAAAGAATTCTGATCTTGGGTGGATATGTATGTTAGATATTAATTTACCATTCTTCCTTCTTTGACAAGGAGCTGGAAAATTATTGCTCACCAGAATAATTAAAATTAGAAGCAAATGGCATGGCTTTCTCTCCTTGTGTCTTTAAAGGACATGTCATAAGCCTTACTTATCATATTACTTGAATTCTGGAATAGAAAACAAATTTTATGTTGTAAAATGTAATACCTTCCATCTCACTGTCAGTAAGTACTGAGATTCCTCATCATTAAAGATATATTAAGTATTTCCAAAGTCATCTATACATCTTAGAAGTGGTTACACTTAATTAAAAAGAGAGTAACAACAAAAATTATTCTAGATCCATTTTAATCTGTAAATGAGCAGCTTATTCATAGGTAGCCTGACAAAAGATAAGTGATTGATATTAACTCATTAGGATTGTTTTTAATTCTCTAAATTACAATATGATATAATTTTAGGATGATGAAGGGAGACTTTTCTTCAATTCTTTATTTTATAAAGAATTTTTTGTAATCGTGCACTGCTAGATATGTGCATATGTTTTGGACTTCTCATATTTTTCTCTGACTGAGCTAGACTCAGTTTAAGTACATCCTGTTAAAATGAATTAATTTGAGCCATTAGTATATTCTGCTATAGATATCCTAACATTTACTCTGATCTTATACCAAAACCCTGGTTTTCCATCATCTCTTTGTATAAACATCTTATATGGAGCCTGACTGAGGGTATTAAGGTAAGGGGCTAAAACAACATATCTCAGAGTTATTGAATTGAAATCCTATCTCTGTAAAAACTTAATCAAATAAATGAAATATGAGGGGGATACCTCCCTCCTCCACTTCATTCTGTAATGGAATTCTCAGATTTGAGGGGAAATAGCAAATACTAAATCATATGCAGAGTGTAAATCTTTATTTGCTCATAACCTTAACAATATCATCTCCATCTTTGAGTACTGCCTATACTTTTCTAGGTTTTAAAATACCTGTCCAGAATAAAGTAGATTTTTTTTCCTAGTCATATTCTAAACATACTGGGTATAAACTTAATAAAATAAAATTTATTTCATTTATTAAAATAGTATTTAAAATTTAGAAATATCATCTATCAAGTAAGAAATATTTTCCACGATAAGGGTATGAGTATAAATAGGAAGTAAGAAAACTAGAAAAGTGAATAAGGAATTTGTGCAAAATAACTTTGCTTTGAATGCTTTGATTTTTGAACTGGGACATGTCCCTATATAACAGGAACTCTCAAAGGAAAGGTTTAAAATCTAAGTACTATGTTAACTATGGTGAAATGGGATAGATCTAAATGTACTGAATCCTGGAATCTGGCATCTGGTTCCTGGGCTGTACCTGAGTGTGTAGAGGGGAAAGTGACAAAGAATCTCTATGGGTCTTTCATGTTTCTAGGTGTCTTGGAAGAAGAACCCTTTGTTCTAGATTATCTTTTTAAGGATGTTTGCACAGAAAACAATTTTAGAAGATAGAGATGGTATCTCCCTCCAGAGGAAGGGGGAGATTTGCTTCCTGTCTTGTATAATAAAAATAATGTCTCTTTCCAGGGCAATGTCAGGCATGATGACTGCCCATTATAAAAGATTTGGGTTCCTACATTCAGAGTTTATCTCCTGGAGTGCAACCTATTGCATGTGCAATTACCATCTGGCCCTTTTGTAAGAACTTGGGCTCAGAAACTATGCATAATGTATGCTGACTTTCATGCTGGTTTCTGTGCTATGAGTAATGAAGTCCGTTGACATTGGAAAAGGAGTCTCACATCTACTGCTAGTATCCATAAAACTGTGTCCAGTTAACTTGTTATCTCCCCTGTAAAGTAAAGCTCAGACCCTTCACAGTTCTTGAGAGTTTGGTGGTGAATATAGGATAATGACAAAGATATGCTTTCTGGAAGAGGAAAAATTATTGCCTTGCAAGGCAATTAATGGTATTCAAGGAGGTCCATAGGAATCAGTAATAAACATATAGATCAAATTGCATGGCCAGCCTTTCAGTAAATGGTACTGTTTTATTACTTATGAGTGAGGAAGTGTTAGGGAGGTGGTTGTAGGCCGAGTACCAGGAGGTAGGTTCAGAAACAGATGTGTAAATAGTACCCTTGTTGTTGCTAGCTCTGCTTTGAAGGCAGAGGGTGAGGATTCCTGGATAATCCAGCAGTCAGTCTCAGGTCTGCCCCACTGTCACCAAGACAACAACACTTAAGAGTCATCCTGAGTAGGCAGGTAATTCCAATCCATTTCAGCCAATACCTACAGAATGTGCACTACACTGGGTCGAAAGAGGAAAATTCCTAAATAGCATGGGCAGGACTCAGACAAATTTTAGAATGTTGGCTGGTTTGCTTGAGAGATGAAGAAATGAGAGGCCGGAGACTTAACTGCTTGTTTAGGATAATGCAGTGGCTGGAAGTCTCATAGGTCAGCCCGAACCACAGTCTCTTATGACAAACTTAAATCCATTCAAAGATTACAGGAAAAGGTCAAAAAGGTCTTTTTGTTGTTGTTTTTGTTTGTTTGTTGCAGTGGTTCATGGCTGCAATAAGGGAGCTAAGGCCCTCTTATGGAGATTTCTCTGAAAGATCCTTTGAGAAACCCCAGGTGAAGCATTGACAGGACTTTGGACTCTTACCGCCCTGATAGGGCTAACAATTCCAGTGGAGTTTATAGAATTCACCCACTGGAGAATGAGAAGCACATCTAAAGACATTTAGATAAATTATTGCAGTCAGTCTTGACACTGTAGAAAATTGCCCTAGCCTTTATATTGAAATTGGGTGTGAACTTAAGATATATGGCTTTGACAATGGGATAGCGAATGATGTAGATGAAGGTAGATTCCTTTAAAGAAAAACAAACAAACAAACAAACAAACAAAAAACTGCTATATAATGTAGATTCAGCTAGATTCCTTAAAAAAAAAAAAAAGATAAGACTGCTATGTGAGTTAAGCCCAAGTCAATCAATGTATGCACTTCTCAGGGCCATAGTCTCAAATATATTTGTCTTTGGCTGCTGAATCAAAGGGTTCCTAAATCTGAAATATTGGTGCCAGCAATGATGACTTTTCTGCCCCATATAGGTCTTTGGTAGGCCAATACCATTAGAATTTTGCTTGGTTGAGCCATGAACAGCCACCATATCACTAGAGACCTAAAGTAGATGTGCTTTATATAATAGCCTAGCTCCAACTCTCACCCTGCACATTCCTTCTCTCCTTCTCTAGCCTTACTTAACTACCTTAAAAAGAAAGATAATTAGGGGGGAAGGCGAAAAGCTTCCCCATCCTGAAGAGGAACTGAAGTCCATGCATACCCATTTTAGTAATCTGGGGAGCTTTGGAGAGGGTAAGGACTCAGACTTTTACAGCTCTGTTTGGTGTAGGCAAAAAATTACTATCCTATATAGTCCAATGAGGGGGGAAGTGAAATGAAAGTGAAAGTCACTCAGTAGTGTCTTTGCGACCCCATGGACTGCCAGGCTCCTCTGTCCATGGAATTCTCCAGGCAAGAATACTGGAGTCAGTAACTGTTCCCTTCTCCAGGAGGGGAAAGGGACACCCAAATTCAACTGACAGGCTTTGGGCAAGGTTTGCAGTGGGGAAAAGAAGTTACAGTGATCTCTTGTAGGTGAGATCCTTTGAGTTAATTCAATGTGGCATTGTCATGACCTCCATTGCTGAAAGTATAACTGAATTGATTTTTCATGTGATGGTGATGTGAATGTTCATAAAATCTAGGGGAACTTTTCTGATCAAGAAGAGGTACATCTGGAGAAGTGCTAGGGGGACACACAAAATATGTATTGACCCATCTCCCTATCATCTGTGGAGCCTAAAGAAAATCTTCTGGCTGAATGGAAACCTGAATTCACAGAATTTCCCCTGAATATCTAGGCCTGGTTCATTGAATGATTCAGCAAAGCAGATATATGGTGGTGTACACTGAAATGTTGAGGCTTTTCTACCTTAGTGCCAACTATCCAGGATCAGAGTCTGCGGTTGTTTCTCTTAGTAGGGTAGAGCTCAAGACAGTTCTCATAGCTATAGCTATTATTGTCCTTGGTGAACCTAGTTACAGTTTTAATGAATCTTGGGCTGTTGCCTAGTAGCCTAGATGTTTATTCTGCCACTTGGGAAACTATAAACCAGCAGTTTATAAGCCTCTTCCTGGCAGATTAGCTACATCTGACCTTAGGCCTCCCTTCAGGATTATCAGTGATACTGCACCATTTTTGATACCTCCTCAGGTTATTATGTTGCTGTTCTAGTCCAGTCTGTCAACTGGCTACTAATAGGTATCAGGCTTTCAGTTTTCCAGTCCATTCGTAGTTTGAAAATCATGCAACAGCCAGTGAACAAGAGGATGGTACTCAAGGTTTTGATGGTCTTCCATGCATGCTACTGTTCACTATCATCTGGTATTGCTGAGTGTGGGAATGGTCCCATAAAACATTGACTTCAGAAGCTCTCTGCTTCCCCCTCACCTTGTCCTGGTCCACACAGTTCAGAAAGACTGATCATGGATATGACCTTCTATGGAAATGGATCATCTCCTCTTGACCACTTTCTGCATAATGACCATAATAATCAGGGCAAAATGAGGGAGGTATATAGACATATTTTGAAATTTTTGGAATATGGGTCATTACTGGGCATGATGAATTTTTCTTATCTCCAAAAGCAACTCCAGGCAAGAGATGGTAAGACACTGTAATAGAACCAATAGTGGGAGTGGCAATGATGAGATGACTTTGAGAGAACTATCAGAGGAAACATTAGCAGGATATGATGTATTTTTGGATGCCACTATGTCAGGCAGAAGGAAATGGCAACTCACTCCAGTGTTCTTGCCTAGAGAATCCCAGGGATGGGGGAGACTGGTGGGTGGCCCGTCTATGGGGTCGCACAGAGTTGGACACGACTGAAGCGACTCAGCAGCAGCATGTCAGGCAGGGATGAAAGGAAATTCTGAAAGAGAAGATGTTAACAATGATACCCAGGTCAATTGTGATATGCTAATTAGGAGATGGAAGCTGAGAATGAGAGCTGGTCTGGATTAGGTTCTCACTGAATAACGACCTTCTTTATGAACATGTTGAACAAGCAAGTGGATGTTTTAAAGCTAAAGAGTGAGTTCTGGACTGGAAGTGTAGATTTTGGAGCTACTGATCCAAAGAAAAGATTTTAAATTATGGTGCAGAATGAGATTTCCCATAGAGAGCATATGACATATGACAAAAATTCCAAAATTGGAAATGTATAAAGCAACATTTTTTATGGTCAGCAAAAGAAATTTAGACAAGGAAAGTAGGGATATTGAATTTAGAAAGAACTTTTTTAGAAAGTGGCAAAATGAATGACTTTTCTTATTCTGAAGAAGAGGAAAGTTAGTCCTCTATTGGAGGAAGATAGTCCTCTCTATAGGAGAAATGCAACTTCTCTTGCTGCTGCTAAGTCGCTTCAGTCGTGTCCGACTCTGTGCGACCCCATAGACGGCAATCCACCAGGCTCCCCTGTCCCTGGGATTCTCCAGGCAAGAACACTGGAGTGGGTTGCCATTTCCTTCTTCAACTTCTCTTACTGACACACATTAGTTTATTATAGTAAAGCATTTTTCCACTGACATTTTTAAAAGCTCAGTGATATTTAGATATTCAGAGTGAAAAAAATGTTTTGGTGAGTATAGATTTTATATATATATATACATACACACACATGATTCTAAAAGTGCTGTGCTTAGTTGCTCAGTCCTGTCAGCCTTTTTTTGACCCCATGGACTGTAGCCTTCCAGGCTACTCTGTCCATAGGAATTCTCCAGGCAAGAATACTGGAATGGGTTACCATGCCCTCCTTCAGGGGATCTTCCCAACCCAGGGATTTAACCCAGGTTTCCCACATTGCGGGCAGATTCTTTAACATCTGAGCCACCAGGGAAGCCCATGAATACTAGAGTCAGTCACCTATCCCTTCTCCAGGGCAACTTCCTGACCCAGGAATCAAGCCAAGGTCTCCTGCATTGCAGGTGGAGTCTTTACCAGCTGAGCTACCAGGGAAATGGGTACCTTAAAGTGCTACCCATTTCTTTCCAAGGGAAGTAGTAAATGCAAAACTCTATGTAATCTTTTTGGCAAGAAGAAATTTTCAGAAGACAGTGATTCTCAAGACAAGTAACTAAAAGAAGATGTGATATATTTATCTCCCTAAAAAAAGATGGCATAGATTTTTAAATGCATTGAAACCTGTCTGACAAGAGGGGGAATCCACTGGCCATGTTCATCAAACCATGGATGAATGTTTTTTCCACAGCCATTCCGGTTCTCCAGGCCAAATGGGAAGAGAGAACTAAGAATGCAGATGTGTACAATTCATCCCTAGCTCAGGCGTGTCAGAATCTATTTTAATTTCTCTTTATAAATAGCATTTCTTTTTAAAAACAAATCGTAATGCCTAGCAATAAAGAATATTCTAGAGAAGTGCCAACTATGATGGTAGTTACATTTGCCAACCCTTTGCCCTGCTAAAAAATTGGATGAGAATATTATGTTTGGTATAGGATTTGAAAGACTGCTTCTTTATTTCAAGTGTTTGGAAATATTATGGAAAGGAGCTCTTGAAAATACAACAAAACATATCAAGGAATTAACTGTAAAATATCAACCCTCTCACATGCTCTGTTTTTCCATCCTCAGCCCCCATCCATCACCTCTAGCATATTATAGAATTGAAAATCAGAACAAAGGGATGAGAAGAGACAAACCACACAGGACCTGACATGTTTGTGAAGAATGACAGGTAAAGTGGTCTTCTGTGTTACTTGCTGAAAGTTTCATTACAGAATAGTAATTAAAATTATCCCTCACACTGGTAAATTAGAAGTAGAACATGCTATTTCTCTGAAATATTTCATAGACAAAACTAAGAGTTATGCCTCCTGTGCGCTCCTGACAATTTGTGCAATGTTCCCAGATTCTCTCCTCATCAATTTTCTTCTTGGTTTTTGAAAGAGAGAGGCCCAAGTCATTTTCCAGACCTAGTTCTTTGTGCTTGGTATTGCCTTAAAAGGAATGTGCTGTGAGACTGTACATTTTAAGGACAAGGGAGGCTTACTGTGTAATCTATGCACCACATGAAGGATTTATAAAATAAAAGGCTATTTATAGATTATGATCTAAACTCTCATCACGTTCTTTTCCTTCATAGAGAATCCCACTTGGATTTCTCTCCTTTCTCCCTTCCTTGCTAATTGAATCTTCCTTTTTTAATGTTTCTTTTGTCTCTTCTTTGCTTTCTTTGAAGGGGAAGTTAGGATTTTATTCTCGTTTTATCCCTTTTCACCTTGTTTTCTATTGAACAGATGATCTATTGTTTTGTCCCTCACCACTAAGTTGGGAAATTCTCCACATCATTTATTTAATGAACTAATTACAATTCTTCTGACTTTAATTTGGTCAATTACAACTTATGTTTGGTTACCTCAAGTTCCTAGACTGACACAAATTGTGTCACTTCTAGCAGCTACAAATGCCATTGAAAATAAAAATTTGGTGTCGTTTCAATCAGTCAGCTCTCCCTTCTCCTTTTTAATTATTTATTTTATTTTTAAGGCTCAAACTTCTGTCATTATGAAGAGGGTTGTTCATTATTCCAAAAAGTGCTAAGAACAGGATTGCTACCCAAGCAGAAGAGAATCTGTTTTAAGTGGTGAGACATTTGGGTTGATTGTGGAAGAAAAAGGTGCCTCAAACCTTCCCTTCACTGGTAGAAATGCTTTATTTTAGAATTCTCAGACTTGGTCCTTATTCACTTATTCTTAAAATAGAATGTAGTGACATTTATAAAAGGACAGATGAATTCTTTCTTTCTACCTAAATGCTTTAAAATTTAAACACTTCCTTTAAAAAGATTAAAAGAGTGTATCTATTAACACTAATATACTTAAATTAGTGGATTCAGATCTGTAGAACGTTAAAACAATAAGATTAAGTGTTGAAAGAGTCATCCTAAATATTTATTTAGCCCCATCTACCTATATCTCTGTAATTGGTATTTCTCCAAGATACAAAGAAAGCAGAATTCAATTTGATTCGACAAATATTTATTAAATTACTTTTATGGCCAAGACACTGTGCTAAGTACTGCATGGAATACAAATACAGAAAATGTTTTCTAGTAAGGGCTTGAGTTCAATACTGTTTATTTCAGACAAGATTTATTGAGCAGCTAGGTACCGTGCTGATTATTAAAAGATACAATACATTTTCTGTAGGTAAAGAAACTTGCAGCCTTGTAAGTTGGAATTGATGAAGCCTTAAAATCATATTCAAAATTGTGTGTGCATACATGAGGTATGCATGTGTGTGTGTGTGTGTGTGTGTGTGTGTGTGTATGTGTCTATGTGTACATTCATGGTTTTTCTGAGAAGAGGGATACTATCTACTGGGTTCTCAAAAAATTCACTGACCCCATAAATGTTAAAATTCATGTATGCAGTACAGGGTAGACTCTCAGAGCTATAAGAGTGATCTAAACAAAGGGCTATTTCTGTTCTGGGTCCTTCAATTACCTGCTGCCTACATGGTGCTTGGGACTAAGATGTGTGCTGAGATGACAATTTAATAAAGTACTTTACAAAGCAATGGAGGACAAGTCTCTATATCAGAAGGAACATTTAAAAGCTAGTGCTAAATGGGAGTATTAAATGTTACAAGAGAAAAAGTCATAGTTACTAAATTTTGGAATTGCAGGAACAGGCTTTCGGATCCCTGAGTTGAGCTTTGAAAGGCATATAGGGCTTTAATAATTAGAAACAAAAGACAATGTATGGGCTCCAAATGAGGAAGTGAGCAGGAAATGGACAGGATATTTTCCCTGATACTTCTGGATACATCCTGAACTGATGGGATTCTGGATCTAAACTCTTTGGAGCTCAATCGTCCTTCAACCCAGCTCTAAAAATTGTTGCACCTGTTATACCACTGTTTGGCAGAAAATAGAGATCTTGTGTGTATATATTTATGTACATAAACACACACATGCACACACGCATGTTAGATCATATATATGTGTACATGCAAATGTATATATGTTATTATCTTTCACACAGCTTTTTTGATCATATTTAACTGTTGTATTTATGAAGTGCCTCTCTTTTGCTCAGTCTTGTATAAGTGCTAATGATGAAAAATATTTCCCATCATCAAGGAACAAATTCCTATCAAATCAGAGGGAAAAATAAAGTATTACAAAAGAGAACAACATAAATGAAGACAGGGAGATAGTAACCTCGCGACCCTTCGTGGCAGTGGAAAATATGTAATTTGAACTGTTGTTGAAAGAGGAGTACACTGAAGAATGAATCTGATGAAGAATACCTCAGGGAGGACAATATACATCATGTTCAGAAGCTTAGGGTTTAGATAACAGAGAATCTTTAAAAGATTTTCATTGGAAGGACAATGTAATTAGATTTAGATTTAGGCAGTCTCTCTGGTAGGAATGTGAACAGTAAGAGTAAAGGTTAGGACAAATTTCAGTTCAGTTCAGTTGCTCAGTCGCATCTGACTCTTTGCGACCTTATGAATCGCAGCACACCAGGCCTCCCTGTCCAACACCAGCTCCCTGAGTTTACCCAAACTCGTGTGCATCGAGTCGGTGATGCCATCCAGCCATCTCATCCTCTGTTGTCCCCTTCTCCTCATGTCCCCAATCTCTCCCAGCATCAGAGTCTTTTCCAATGAGTCAACTCTTCGCATGCAGTGGCCAAAGTATTGGAGTTTCAGCCTCAGCATCAGTCCTTCCAATGAACACCCAGGACTGATCTCCTTTAGGATGGACTGGTTGGATCTCCTTGCAGTCCAAAGGACTCACAAGACTCTTCTCCAACACCACAGTTCAAAAGCATCAATTCTTCAGCGCTCAGCTTTCTTCACAGTCCAACTCTCACATCCATATGTAACCACAGGAAAAACCATAGCCTTGACTAGCCTTGACCATACATACTTTGCTGGCAAAGTAATATCCCTGCTTTTTATTATGCTATCTAGATTGCTCATGTGGAAAATTCTTCAAGAGATGGGAATACCAGACCACCTGACCTGCCTCTTGAGAAACCTATATGCAGGTCAGGAAGCGACAGTTAGAACTGGACATAGAACAACAGACTGGTTCCAAATAGGAAAAGGAGTACGTCAAGGCTATATATTGTCACCCTACTTATTTAACTTATATGCAGAGTACATCATGAGAAATGCTGGGCTGGATAAAGCACAAGATTGCTCGGAGAAATATCAATAACCTCAGATATGCAGATGACACCGCCCCTATAGCAGAAAACAAAGAAGAACAAAAGAGCCTCTTGCTGAAAGTGAAAGAGGAGAGTGAAAAAGTTGGCTTACAGCTCAACATTCAGAAAAGTAAGATCATGGCTTCTGGTCCCATCACTTCATGGGAAATAGATGGGGAAAGAGTGGAAACAGTGTCAGACTTTATTTTGGGGGGCTCCAAAATCACTTCAGATGGTGATTGCAGCCATGAAATTAAAAGACACTTACTCCTTGGAAGGAAAGTTATGATCAACCTAGATAGCATATTGAAAAGCAGAGATATTACTTTGCCAACAAAGGTCCATCTAGTCAAGGCTATGGTTTTTCCAGTGGTCATGTATGGATGTGAGAGTTGAACTGTGAAGAAAGCTGAGCGCTGAAGAATTGATGCTTTTGAACTGTGGTGTTGGAGAAGAGTCTTGCGAGTCCCTTGGGCTGCAAGGAGATCCAACCAGTCCATCCTAAAGGAGACCAGTCCTGGATGTTCATTGGAAGGACTGATGCTGAGGCTGAAACTCCAATACTTTGGCTACTGCATGCGAAGAGTTGGCTCATTGGAAAAGCCTCTGATGCTGGGAGGGATTGGGGACATGAGGAGAAGGGGACAACAGAAGATGAGATGGTTGAATGGCATCACCAACTCAATGGACATGAGTTTGGGTAAATTCCGGGAGTTAGTGATGGACAGGGAGGCCTGGTGTGCTGTGATTGATTGGGTCACAAAGAGTCAGACACAACTGAGCGACTGAACTGAACTGAGTAGATTGGTCATAACTTTCCTACCAAGGAGTAAGCGTCTGTTAATTTCATGGCTGCAGTCACCATCTGCAGTGATTTTGGAGCCCAAAAAAAATAAAGTCTGACACTGTTTCCACACTTTCCCCATCTATTTCCCATGAAGTGATGGGACCAGATGCCATGATCTTACTTTTCTGAATGTTGAGCTTTAAGCCAACTTTTTCACTCTCCACTTTCACTTTCATCAAGAGGCTTTTAGTTCCTCTTCACTTTCTGCCATAAGGGTGGTGTCATCTGCATATCTGAGGTTATTGATATTTCTCCCAGCAATCTTGATTCCAGCTTGTGCTTCTTCCAGCCCAGCGTTTCTCATGATGTACTCTGCATATAAGTTAAATAAGCAGGGTGACAATATACAGCCTTGACGTACTCCTTTTCCTATTTGGAACCAGTCTGTTGTTCCGTGCCCAGTTCTAACTGTCGGTTCCTGACCTGCATATAGGTTTCTCAAGAGGCAGGTCAGGTGGTCTGGTATTTGCATCTCTTTCAGAATTTTCCACAGTTTATTGTGATCCACACAGTCAAAGGCTTTGGCATAGTCAACAAAGCAGAAATAAATGTTTTTCTGGAACTCTCTTGCTTTTTCCATGATCCAGCAGATGGTGGCATTTGATCTCTGGTTCCTCTGCCTTTTCTAAAACCAGCTTGTATAGCATTACAAAAGATTCAGTGACAGAAAACATCACATAGACAAAGAAAAATTGAGTAGAATCAGTAAGCTTGATATTAGATGTCAGAAATGAAGGAAATGAGGAATCCAGGATAACTTCCATGTTTAAGGTTTAGATGAAGAAGTAGATGGTAGTTCTACTCAACAAGTCAAGGAACAAAAGAGAGGAGAAAGTATAAGCCAAATTAGTTCAAATTCCTGAGGTCAGGCAGAGTTTGAGGAATCTAATGAAGTGAAGCTGTTGCCCACTTTATAAAATGAAGCTTAAAGAGGGACCTCTAGATCAAGGGTCAGCAAATGAGGGCCTGCAGCCCCATTCTGGCCCATTATCTGTTTGTGTACATCCTGTGATGTAAAAATAGTTTTGCCTAATTTAAATGGTTGAAAAAAATGAAAAGAAATGTGATGTACACACTGCTATATTTTATTAAAAGAAATAACCAACAAGGACCTACTATAAAAATAATTAATTAGTTTTTTAAAAAGAATATGTTATATTAGTTTTATAGGACTGTTATAACAAAGTACCACAGACTGCATGGCTTAAACAATGGTAATTTATTTCTCACAGTTCTGGAGGCTGGATGTCCACAAGGTATTGGAAAGACTGCTTTCTTCTGAGGCCTCTATCCTGAAGCTGTGGATGGCTATCTTCTCCTTGTGTCGTCACATGGTCTTCCTTCTATGTTCTCTCTCTGTGTCCTCTTCTTATAAGGGCACCAGTCATAATGGATTAGGGCCCATCATAATGGCCCAAATTTAATTACCATCTCCTAAAGATTCTATTGCCAAATACAGTTATATTTCTGAGGTAGTAGGAGTTAGGACTTCCATACTGCATGAAATTCAAATTCCAGTGTTTTATTGGAACATGGCTGTGCTCCTTCATTTATGTTGCCTATGGCTGCTTTGTGCTACAACAGTGGGGTTGAGTAGTTGTGACAGAGACTGTATGGTGTGCAAAGCCTAGATTATCTACTATCTGGGCCTTTACAGAAAAAATTTGCATCTGTACTCGAGATAAAAGATGAGTTGGCAGTTACTGGTTTAGGCTGGTAACATGAGTGATGAAGTTATTAAGGAATAGTGAGTTGTATGAAAGGGAAGAGGGTGAAGCTTGCACCCTTAGGTGCATACTGACAGGTCAGAGAAGAAGACGGAAAGAAACTACTAAGGTAATGGGGACAGAATGGGCAGAGCTGTCAGAGGAATAAAGGAACTGAGCTGTGTACAGTCTTTCCCAAAAGAGGGAGCGATGGACAGTGACGAGAAAGCAGAAGGGTTCTAGTGTCATAGAAACCAGTATTTCACATAGAAGGACCGGGCAAATTAAAGCAAACACTATAAAGAGATGAAGATAATAAGCGTTAAAAATGGCTTTTGGATTGAGTAATGATCTATTTGCTTTGGAAATGTCATGTAATATATAATTTAATATATATTAAGCACTTAATATATATTTAATTATACATAAATTTAATTAATATATATTTAATTTTATAAATGTTTAATATATAAATATTTAATTTAATATTTATTAGAGGCAGTTTTGCATTCATAGGGCTTGCAAAATATTCCCCAAGAAAATAATCAAGTTTCTGTAATGTAACTATTTATATTCTGAAAACACTTCTTGCAAAATTATCTCTAGAATACTGTTTTAACCAGTGAGCAAAGTGAGGTAAAAAGAACCATTTCAAATACATTCTAAAACCAGTTTTGTGTACACATTTTAAAAAGTGGAGAGGGGAAGGCGCCAAGATGGCAGAGGAGTAGGACGGGGAAAACACTTTCTCCCCCACAAATTCATCAAAAGAGCATTTAAACGTCGAGTAAATTCCACAAAACAACTTCTGAATGCCGGCAGAGGACATCAGGCACCCAGAAAAGCAACCCAACTCTTTGAAAGGAGGTAGGAAAAAATATTAAAAACAAAAAAAAAGAGACAAAAGAGGGAGGGACGGAGTTCCGTCCCAGGAAGGGAGTCTTAAAAAGAGAGAGGTTTCCAAACACCAGGAAACCTTCTCACTGCCGAATCCGTGCCGAGCTTTGGAAGCACAGAGGACAACATAACAGGGAGAAAAAATAAATAAACAATTAAAACTCGCAGATTGCGAGCCCTACGGTAACTCCTCCAGCGGAGAAGCAGCGCAGACGCCTGCATCCGCCATTAGCAAGCAGGGGCTGGGCAGGGAGGCGCGGCGCGGGCTGCATCGCTGAGAGTAAGAATCTGGCCTGAATACCCTGAGCACTATCTGAGCGAAATAATTTGGGCTAGCAAACCAGACTGTGGGATATCTACCATGCGAAAAGCCAGCCCTAACCTAAGACACCGCCAGCCCGCGCACGGAACAAAGGACTAAACAGAGGTAGCCGGCTGCAAACCTTCCCCCTCCGGTGACAGGCAGCCAGAGCCGGAAGGGGGCAATCGCAGCCCCAGAGAGACATTATCTATAAAACTGGCTTCTTTGCTAACTAAAACTTCTTGGGGGTCTGGACGGTCAACATCTGCCTGAGAAGGTGCGCCGGTTTTACACCCAGATAACCAAGTGGCGGGGAGGCGATAAGTCGCAGCATTGGCGCTCGCCAAACACCTCATCACCTGAGCTGCTCGGACCTGGGAAGAGCACAAAACGCAGCCCCAACTGAGTCTGCGCCTCTGAGGACTACCTGAGTGCCTGAACCTGAGCGGCTTGGACCTGGGAGGTGCATGCAACCCAGGGCCAGCCTCGGATTGTTCCCGGTGGAACAACCTAGAGCCCGAGCAGTGTGGGCAGGGAGGCTACACGCGCCGTGAGCGGGGGCAGACCCAGTGTGGCTGAGGCACTGCGAGCGCACGCCAGTGTCATTTGTTTGCAGCATCCCTCCCTCCCTCCCCATAGCGCAACTGAACAAAGAGAAGAAATACAGCTCCACCCACCAGAACACCGACACAAGCTTCCCTAACCAGGAAACCTTGACAAGCCACCTCTACATACCTACACACAGCGAGGAAACGCCACAATAAAGAGAACTCCACAAACTGCCAGAATACAGAAAGGACTCCCAAACTCAGCAATTTAAACAAGATGAAGAGACAGAGGAATACCCAGCAGATAAAGGAACAGGATAAATGCCCACCAAACCAAACAAAAGAGGAAGAGATAGGGAATCTACCTGATAAAGAATTCCAAATAATGATAGTGAAATTGATCCAAAATCTTGAAATTAAAATGGAATCACAGATAAATAGCCTGGAGACAAGGATTGAGAAGATGCAAGAAAGGTTTAACAAGGACCTAGAAGAAATAAAAAAGAGTCAATATATAATGAATAATGCAATAAATGAAATTAAAAACACTCTGGAGGCAACAAATAGTAGAATAACAGAGGCAGAAGATAGGATTAGTGAATTAGAAGATAGAATGGTAGAAATAAATGAATCAGAGAGGATAAAAGAAAAACGAATTAAAAGAAATGAGGACAATCTCAGAGACCTCCAGGACAATATTAAATGCTACAACATTCGAATCATAGGGGTTCCAGAAGAAGAAGACAAAAAGAAAGACCATGAGAAAATACTTGAGGAGATAATAGTTGAAAACTTCCCTATAATGGGGAAGGAAATAATCACCCAAGTCCAAGAAGCCCAGAGAGTCCCAAACAGGATAAACCCAAGGCGAAACACCCCAAGACACATATTAATCAAATTAACAAAGATCAAACACAAAGAACAAATATTAAAAGCAGCAAGGGAAAAACAACAAATAACACACAAGGGAATTCCCATAAGGATAACAGCTGATCTTTCAATAGAGACTCTTCAAGCCAGGAGGGAATGGCAAGACATACTTAAAATGATGAAAGAAAATAACCTACAGCCCAGATTATTGTACCCAGCAAGGATCTCATTCAAGTATGAAGGAGAAATCAAAAGCTTTTCAGACAAGCAAAAGCTGAGAGAATTCTGCACCACCAAACCAGCTCTCCAACAAATACTAAAGGATATTCTCTAGACAGGAAACACAAAAATGGTGCATAAACTTGAACCCAAAACAATAAAGTAAATGGCAACGGGATCATACTTATTAGTAATTATCTTAAACGTAAATGGGTTGAATGCCCCAACCAAAAGACAAAGACTGGCTGAATGGATACAAAAACAAGACCCCTACATATGTTGTCTACAAGAGACCCACCTCAAAAGAGGGGACACATACAGACTGAAAGTGAAGGGCTGGAAAAAGATTTTTCATGCAAATTGGGACCAAAAGAAAGCAGGAGTCACAATACTCGTATCAGATAAATTAGACTTTAAAACAAAGGCTGTGAAAAGAGACAAAGAAGGTCACTACATAATGATCAAAGGATCAATCCAAGAAGAAGATATAACAATTATAAATATATATCCACCCAACATGGGAGCACCGCAGTATGTAAGACAAATCCTAACAAGTATGAAAGGAGAAATTAACAATAACACAATAATAGTGGGAGACTTTAATACCCCACTCACACTTATGGATAGATCAACTAAACAGAAAATTAACAAGGAAAAAAAAAAAAAAAACACACGTATCTATAAAGTTCACTAAAGCAAAGCACAGTAAAATGAGGTATGGCAATAAAAGGCGTTAAATTTATCAAATAAAAAAAAATAAATAAAGTGCTGAAAAATTAAAGCTGTCAATTCTGTAATAGATATTCATTGAAAGTATCTTTTGAAATGGGGGTGAAAACACCTTCAGAGAAATGAAAGCTAAGGAAGCATGCACGAGCTATAAAAAACGATAAAGTCCTTTATGAATGATGATAATATCAAAACAAAACTTGGAAATACAGGAAGGAGTAAAGAGCACTACGAACAGTCAATACATGGATAAACATTAGAAACTATTCTCTTTTCTTAATTTCTTCATGGTAAACTATCAACATTATATTGTGAAATTTTTCAGAAAAAAAAAAAAAAGAATATGGTATGACATAGTTCTGTCTTAGATATTATGCAAGTGGGATGAATACTGAAAATAACTAAAGTACCTCATGGTACATATTTTCACTTATAAATTGATTTCATTTAATTGGCAAAAAAAAAAAAAAAATAAATCCCAAAGCAAATTCTATAAGCCAAACTGTCAAGCCCTCTGTCTCTTGCGGGCAAAGCAGTCATAAGTTTGTTCTTTGTACTGTGCCTCTGATTCTTCTAAAAAATAAAAAAAATAAAAAAATAAAAAGTGGAATTTGCAAATATTTCTCCCTATCCCATTTCACTTTATATCGAGAAAGTCATTGTACTTTGAAATTTATTCCTTTAATGTTACTATCAAATCTGTAACTATTCGTCCTTAAAGCAAACCACTTTCATATATACAGTGGATTTTTCTAAACTTCCATATTTTGCACTATTTTATATTTTATGCATTTAATGAAGTTATTCAAAAGAATGACACTAAGGACTTTATCAAAGTTTAAAAAGGGTATTTGAATAGAAAAATCAGCCATAATCATGAACCATTGGTTTCCAAATTATGATTATATTAAAACAGATGTACTGTTTCTATATATTAATAAGACCAGAGGGGAGGACCTATGTACACTTATAATCATTACTTGCTGTCAACAACAAATTAGTTCAAACATACAGATTCAGAGTGCAAGAGCAAAAGCATATTGCAAGAATAGTAAAGAAGGAACGGTCACTAAAATCCAATACATTAAAGACAAATAGTGAACATAGAGAATGACTATTTTTTTTGAGTGTAATTTTATTACTATTAAATTCTCTTATGCTTCTTATATTTACTCTTGAACTGTATTTTCTCTATTATTATAATCATTTTTATTATTCAGTAATTACATTTAAATCTGCATATTTCCTAAAAGATTTTTGACCCTTACTACATTTCTTGGAACATTATGTTTTCTACTCAAAGTTATTTATTTTCTACACTTTGCTTCTTAAGAAAGAAAAAACTATTTAAAGGAAAAGATGGAAAATATTAAGAACACATCATCTGAGGTAACTACTTTGATGCACATTCTAATATTTTTATTGGACTGGGTTTCTAATTATTTTATCGTTTTAGGAACAATGGCACAGAGTGGTTTTTACATGAGAAAAGTATTTCCATTTGAAAGACCAATGATCTACTTAGAAATGGTTCCTGAATAATAGAGTAATGGAAATAGATTTTTAAAATTAGATTATTTAGATAAATAAGTGAAAATAATGTGCTTGGTGTTTGTAGATAGCATAAAAGCATAATTATAACTGCCAAGATAAATACTTCTCCAGCCACATTCTTGTACTTAATGGATAGCTGGTTAATAGAAAATACTTGATTTCAAAGCGAAAATCCTGAATTTCTTCCATTCTTTCACATCAAGATAAATTTCCTATTTAATGTCTTAACACTGCCTGTTCATTAAAGAACAGGTTTAGTATCAATTCTTTAAAAAGTGTTTTCAAAGAAGACTAAGTGCGTGTTAAGTCGCTTCAATCATATCTGATTCTTGCGATCCCATGAACTGTAGCCCACCAGACTTTTCTGTCTATGAGATTCTCCAGGAAAGAATACTGGAGTGGGTTGCCATGCCCTTCTCCAGGGGATCTTCCCAACCCAGGGATCGAACCCATGTCTCTTATGTCTCCTGCATTGGCAGGCAGGTATTTTACCACTAAATGTGATTATATCTTTTGTCCCAGACAATTTCATTACATCATTGATACAACTTTTAGTTGCATTTCACTTCTAGGGGGAAAAAAAAATACTTCTGGCTGTAGAGGGACCTGAAAAGAAAAAAAAAAGAAGAAGAAAGTATGGTGAAAATATTCTTAATATTGTTCCCCATTTATTTAATTAGTTAGGTGTCTTGATTAACAAAATCCTATGCTTTGCTGTGGGGCTTCCCAGGCAACGAAGGTGGCACTAGTGGTAAAGAGCCTGCCTGCCAGTGCAGGAGACGTAAGAGATGCAGGTTCAGTCTCGGTGTCGGGAAGGTCCCCTGGAGGAGGGCATGGCAGCCCACTCCAGTATTTTTGCTCGGAGAATCCCATGGACAGAGGAGCCTGGCTGGCTACAGTCCACAGGGTCTCAAAGAGTTGGACGCAACTGACGCGGCTTAGCATGCACCTATGCTTTGTTGTTGAGTTAAGCAAAAGTTAAGTCCAGAAATAATAGAGAATGAGTAAGTAGTTTTACCTTTTAGCAAGTATCTTTACCATTTCCCAAATTTTTTCAGAAATAAAACTGACCAATTTCTACATGTATCACTCAATCACAAGCAATCTAGAATTTGACCAAATTTTGTGAGTTATGTATTTTTTGGTTTATTTATGTGCATGCTTGTTCTCTAACTATACTCCATCCCTCAACACTCTGCACACACATACAACACTTAGACTGCCAGGTAGCCAAGCAGAAAAAAATCTCCAGTCTCAGAAGCTTGTTTCCTAAGTTAGGCAATATTTTCAACTTTCCTAAAGATATTTTCTTTCATCACTTTTTGATGAAAATACCATATGTCTCCATGGCTCGCATAATAGAAAATGTAATCGTATACATCTGGGCAAGGTGAAGAATGCCAAGGCTGACCCAGAAGCCAAATTACGTTACCTTAATCTTCCACACTTAGTTCAGGAAAAAATGTTAAAACTTAAAATAATAGGGTCTAAAAGCACTAAAATGGCTCTTTTTCATAGAATTTGGAATTGTAGTTTTAAAACCCTTTACAGTTTTTTTTTTTTTTTTTTAAAGCTACCAATTAGGCTGCTAAAGTTTGTAGAGTTTTTCCTTCACTATAAATCCCCCATAATTCAATTTTCATTTGAGCAGTCAAGAAATAATATACCGAGGATCTGTGTGAATTGTGACCCTTGCTGTTTTTGTTTTTCCATTTATAGCATCCACCTTTCTCATCTTCCCCAACCCTACCCTTTAACCTACTCCATAAGTCATTTTTGTTACCGGTAATCTTTTCAATTTTGTTATAATTACACATTAACTGAATCTCTTAAAGTCTGAGTACATTGTTACAAAATACTGAATGTAAAGGTCTCCACAGGCTATGAAAAAAGGTATTTCTCTTCTTAAGTAAACTCTGGTTATAATCTTTATCTATTGAAATAAAGTTTCTATCTCTATTGGTTATTGGATCACAGAAGAATGGCTGAACGGATTTGCAAAGTGTGTTTGGTATGATATATACAAAATTCATTTTGGAGTATCCTGGCTGATGGTGATGATAAAGGGCATCTCCATAGTGGGCAGTCATCCACAGATGGCAGCTCAAAGAAGACATACAGAGGGCTAACAAACACATGAAAAGATGCTCAACATCAGTCATCAGAGAAATGCAAATCAAAACCACAGTGAGGTACCATTTCATACCAGTCAGAATGGCTGCTATCCAAAGTCTACAAGCAATAAATGCTGGAGAGGGTGTGGAGAAAAGGGAACCCTCTTACACTGTTGGTGGGAATGCAAACTAGTACAGCCACTATGGAGAACAGTGTGGAGATTCCTTAAAAAACTGGAAATAGAACTGCCTTATGACCCAGAAATCCCACTGCTGGGCATACACACCGAGGAAACCAGAATTGAAGGAGACACGTGTACCTAAATGTTCATTGCAGCACTGTTTATAACAGCCAGGACACGGAAGTAACCTAGATGTCCATCAGCAGATGAATGGATAAGAAAGCCGTGGTACATATACACAATGGAGTATTACTCAGCCATTAAAAAGAATACATTTGAATCAGTTCTAATGAGGTGGATGAAACTGGAGCCTATTATACAGAGTGAAGTAAGCCAGAAAGAAAAACATCAATACGGTATACTAACGCATACATATGGAATTTAGAAAGATGGTAACAATAACCCTGTATGCAAGACAGCAAAAGAGACACAGATGTATAGAACAGTCTTTTGGACTCTGTGGGAGAGGGAGAAGGTGGGATGATTTGGGAGAATGGCATTGAAAAAAAAAAAGAAGAAAAAATCTATTTCTCTTCTTAAACTCTGGTTATAATCTTTATCTACTGAAATAAAGTTTCTGTCTCTATTGGTTATTGGGTCACAGGAGAATGGCTGAATGGATTTGCAAAGTGTGTTTGGTATGGTATGTACAAAATTCATTTTGGAGTATCCTGGCTGATGGTGATAATAAAGGGCATAGTGGGCAGTCATCCACAGATGGCAGCTAAAAGTGACCATTAGGGCTGCTTTGCAGAAAGAAAACAGTGGTTTCAAATACGAGCCCAGAAGGCAGGGGTTGACTGGCAATTGGGCTTCCTCTTGACATTCTGATAAACGATTAGTGGCAAGGACTTCTATATTTAAAGATAGATTGATTATTCCAATAAATTTTGGAGATTCTAGCTGGTATGTGACAATACCATATTGCAACTTTTATTTCTCAAAATTATAATTTATACTGTTACCAAAATGGTATAAATTGATAGATTTATGTTGTTTCACACTTTGAGCAAAATATTTTTGGAGGAAAACCAATGCAAATTTTAAGAGAAGAAATCAAGACCTAAACCATTCTCAAACTCAGTATACTTTGTTCTTTGGTTTTGTTTTCCTTTATACTAGGTGTCAAGTCCTGTGCTACTGCACTATATATAGTGAATTTAAAAAATATTTAAGATGCACTCCTTGACCTCAAATGTCTGACAGTCTTGTGAGGTAAGAAACTATATTTGCCTCATATAATGCATGAGGCAGAAAAGGTTTAAGCATTGTACTATGTCAACACTGAGCAAAGCTGACTAGGCTTTCCTAGAAATATAGAAAGCCCCTTCTTTAAGATATCTGCTCCCATATATAAAACCCTACAATTTCAACTCTAAAAATGTTTTACAGAGCAGATATTCATACCACTAGAAGACTGGACAAATTTTAGCAACACCTAACAAAACAAAAACTTTGAATATACAAACCTTCAAATTAATTTTGCTTGACTTAAACATTAATTAACAAGTTTTTACACAGAAGGTATGTAAATTTACCATTTCTTTCTTCTTCCCATTTCTTACATACTCTCCCTTAAATCTGCTGTCCAGGGTTCTGTTCCCATAATTTTCTTGTATGTGGTCTTTATTTCAGAAATATGATTGGAAAGCACAGAGTTAAAATAGTGACTGTATTAGCACAGAAGAGATGAAAATAAGGATTTGTAGGGCTGTTATAGAAGGATTTCATTATCACCTTTTGGCCTAAGAGACTGTATTAGTTTGCTAGGGCTGCTGTAACAGAGTACTGCAAACTGAGTGACTTAAACAACAGTACTTATCGTCTCAAGTTTGGGAGGCTAGACTTCTGAAATCCAGTTGTCAG
Organism: Bos indicus; assembly: GCF_029378745.1. Taxonomy (NCBI): domain Eukaryota; kingdom Metazoa; phylum Chordata; class Mammalia; order Artiodactyla; family Bovidae; genus Bos; species Bos indicus. Next base: position 54,992,338 of record NC_091763.1, on the reverse strand, counting down.
CAGGATCTGTTTTTTCTGAGCGTTGGGAGGAAGAAATCTGATCAAGGCTTCTGTCTTGAGCACATATGATTGTTATATTCATGTAGTGTTTTCCTTGTGTGCATGTCTGTATCCAAGTTTCCTTTTCTCATAAGGATACAAGTTATAATAGATTAGGGCCCACCCTAAAGACCTCATTTTAAACTTGATTACCTCTGTAAAAACTCAATATCCAATAAGGTTATATTCTGAGGTCCTGGGGTTTAGGATTTCAAAATATGAATTTTGAAGGGGACACAATCTAACCCAACAGAATCTTATAGCCAAGGATTAAATAATTTGAAATCATACAGTTAGTCAGGATTAAAATCTAGATCTGTTAACCCCTCGTCCAGGATTTTGTGTACAATACCACAGGTGATGCTAGAAATCTCTCTGCTGTCAGCCAGCATTGTGGTTTTAATAAGGTAGCATCTAAAGTGCTGATATTGTCCATAAGGAATCAGTTATTAGTGAAGAAGCTGACAAATGTCTTAAGAAATATTTAAATTAGAGTCCTGTTTTTGGAAACCAAATTGATTCTTTTAACAGAATTTAGAAAGCAGAGTTACTCCTCTTGAAGCAACCATCAGAACATCATTCAAAGCACTACACTCAAGCCATTACTCATGTAGTCTTATTAAGCGTTATCCACTCATACTTCTAAAAAAATCCAAGGAGCACAGTTTGTGGAAAATTAAATACAATAGTGTGTATACTGGTTAACACTCCACTTTTAAATGTTCAATATTTTTTGCTTCCATAATATTATAATGCTTATATCATAGTGTCCAAACCAAGACAAGGTTTGAGTGGTGGTAATATGGAACCTAAACTTGGGAACAAACATCAAATTCCCTTTCCCTTATGCTGTAAATCAGCTTATATGATGATTAATACAGGATTTGTACGGGTAGTGCCCACATGCTATAAACCACTCAACAGATAGTTAGCCACAGATAATTCGAATTATTCATTAACTAAATCTTTGCGGCCATTATAGAAATTTGCTTAGCACTACTAAACAGACTTCATTACTTGAAGAAGATCAATTTTATTAGTTGTCAAAATTGTTATGCCAAGGCCATTTATTTACTTTTTGATGAAAGAAAGTATATGATAACATTTCTTAATAGGTTTATGAACCTGCACAGAGATGTCCCACAAGGAACTTGGAAATAAATAAAATGAACTTGTCCATGGAGAAGTAAATTGTAAAATCAACAAGTAATGGATGGGAGAACACATACCCAATCATTGGAAAGAAACAGGGTGGCTCATAGACCATGCATTTGGATTTAATTCTAATCCAAATATACACACATATATACACACACATTCATACACATTCAAAAGGACTATGTCTATCAGAAAAGCAACTGATCAGCATAAAAATAGAGTCATAGAGCCAGGTGTTAGCAATGCCCACTCAAACACTCTGTAGAAAAAGACTCAGCCCTCAGCCGAGAGGTATTTCTAGTCCATATGACAGATCTATCCCTCCAGTGGAGATGGGTGGAGGTGATTATAACTGGTGGGCTCTGCTGCTTTCTAGTTCTATTGGCAAATCCTTTACTTTGTGAGAATGTTGTGTTATGCCACGTTAGAATGAGACAATTCCATATTTATATTAACTCTTTTTGTTCAGATTCTACTCTCAAATAATATCTTTCTGATTATGATTCACTTTCTTTATGTAGCTTGACTATGCAAGAGAGAAAATGCTAGTCAAGCCATTAGAGTAATCTAGTCCAACCTGATTGCACTAATTCTAACTGCAAATTAGTACATTGGCATTCTGGTATCTGTCCCTCAGACTATTGGTCATACCAGTTATCCTAAGGAATTTTTCTAAGGCTATCTGTAGGGTAGTTTTATGGCCATCAAAAGGAATGGGCAATGTAATCTGTGCTTTATCTGATTCTGTCTGGCTTCAGGAGGCCTTCCCTTAGATGATACTATTATCACTTCCTTCTGTTTTCTTATTGTTTCTACATTGAACAGTAAAGAAATGTTCTCAGCAGTATGTTTCTATGAAGTTTTTCTCTTACTCTATTCTTAAACAAGAGAAACATGTTTGGTTGGCCTAAAGGCAACCATATGCATCTTCTAATTAAAAAAGTAGCTTTAATAAAATACACAAGAATTATTACTTTTAATAACTTAAAATTTTCACTCAGTTAACACTGAGTTTCACTGTAGAACTAACAATGTACTTTATGAGAAATACAATTTGCATTCCATTAGTTCACATTCTTAAAAATTCTTCAAATGTCTTTGAGTGTTAAGTATTTTAGCCTCCTGAAGACTTGTTATTTATCATTAATGCTTCATCAACAAATGACTTTTTTATAGCTTAGTTTTAGAATTCTATCAATAAGTACAAAGCTTCACAATAGGGCCTTGAACTTCCATTCTCAATAATAAGTAACATTTATCTCTTTGTTTTATACACGTTATATGGAATTAGAAACCCCTGTAGAGACATTAGATTAGGAATTATAAAACCAATGTGGCATGCAGTCATTGTCCTGATATTTTCAAACCATCAACAAAGAATGGAAAAAGGGGCAGCTAGGCCCTGACCTACCATGTGGTACCATATTATACAGCAGGGTATCTCTCTGAGAGTCACTAACTAGACTGCCTGTGTAAAGTTAGATAAGGGGTAAGCTTAATGTTGAGAAAATCTATAAATAATTATGCAGTTCACCAAGCAAGGTAACACTGCACCCTGCGGGGTCTGAGTCAGATGACTCAGTATGTGAAGAAAAATATTTGTATTTAACTGGAATTTAATTTAGTTTCACATCCTCACTATAGGTTAATCTTCCCGAAAAGTAGGTCACTAAATTGGCAGTGTTTTGAAGTGTTAATATCTTTTGCCATGTCTGTCGGACCTGTAGACCAACTTTTGTAGTTTATAATGTAAATCTACACTGATCTAGACAAATTTGAGGGTTTAATTCCATGGTGATCAATGAAATGGCTAAAATGATGACTACGGCCTGATGGTTAACTAGAAGATTTCAAGCAAAGGTCCTTCAAAACCTAATTTAATGAGAAGGGATTCATTTGTGATTAGCACCATCATTTAAAAATATGTGCTAATCACTGTCTCTAAATAAATATCCTCTGAAGTTAAATATACATGTCTCACTTTTTAATATATTTCATCAAAAATTATTTTTTTTGTTGACATTGTTCAGGAAATCTCCATATGAACCCAGAGCCAATTTTCATAGCTGATGAATGACCGTGGAGGACACAGTAGGTAGTGGGCATTGTATTGTGTCTCCTTACAAGCAGACTTTGTAATGCAGAATCAGCCAGAGCTTCCTACAGCTTTGGAAGGAACATTTATTTCTGCATCCATCAGAAAAGCAAACTTCACTGTTACTGTTATTGTTACCTTGCTAATTTCCCCTTATAACTCCTAGTAGTGTCTAATTAGTAGAGCCAGAACTATGGTAACTTCTGGTTAGTAAAGATGTTTCTAATCCACCTGACAAATGTCCTCTGAAACGCTTGAGCTCTTACATTAACCTGGTAACTCATACTTCTTAAGAGCCAGTAAATATCCCTGTTCATTTTGGCAATCCAAAGAGATTTTTTTTTTTAATTGGAAAAAGTTAAAGAGATGCAGCTCAGGTTTCTGGGACAATATCTGACATATAATGACCTTACCCAAGGAAAGCCATTCTTCCTTAGAATATCAAGGCAAATACATGGTTCATTCAAGTATAGTCAAATATATATTTAATACTATAGAGGCTGTGTATATACAGTATAGAAAAGGGTGCTGGGGAGAGAGGACTAGTGTTTATTGAACCACTATTATATATCCAGCATGTAAAGAAATTTACACAGGCAGACTTACTTCATACTCATAAAGATCCTATAAAGTATATCGTGCCAATTTCTCAAATGCATTCAACAAATTAAGAAATATAATTGATAACTCTGAATCATATCATTAACATTGCTAAGAGAGTAAAAGGTTAAAAAGAAAAAAGGAAAAGCACACAGAGAAGAATCAACATGGGAAAAGAAAGATTTGAGTCATGCTCTTCACAGTATGAAATCTCCAACGTTAACCAGTTATGACTGGAATACTTCAAAACCTATTTTTAAGAGTTAACACATCCTTCAGTTAATAGACCAAAGGGAAAGAGGAAGTTACATAGGATTGTATCTGTGTGTGCTCAATCATGTCTAACTCTTTGGACCTTAACCCGCAGGGCTCCTCTGTCCACGGGACTTTTCAGGCAAGAATACTGGACTGGGTTCCCATTTCCTCCTCCAGGGGATCTTCCTGACCCAGGGATCTAACCCACACCTCCTGTGTCTCCTGCACTGCAGGAAGATTTTTTACCCACTGAGCCATCGGGGAAGCCCCTACATTGGGTTGTTGTTGTTGTTCAATCACTAAATCCTGTCTGACTCTTTGCAACCTCATGGACTTCAGCAGGCCAGGCTTCCCTGTCCTTCACTATCTCCCTCAGTTTGTTCAAACCCATGTCCATTGAGTTGATGATGCCATCCAGCCATCTCATTCTCTGTCGCCCACTTCTCCTCTTGCCTTCAATCTTTCCCAGCATTAGGGTCTTTTCCAATGAGTCAGCTCTTCACATCAGGAGGTCAAAGTACTGGAGCTTCTGCTTCAGCATCAGTCCTTCCAATGAATATTCAGGACTGATTTCCTTTAGGATGGACTGGTTGGATCTCCTTGGAGCCCAAGGGACTCTCAAGAGTCTTCTCCAGCACCACAGTTCAAAAGCATCAATTCTCTGGCATGCAGCCTTCTTTATGGTCCAGTTCTCACATCCCTATATGACTACTGGAAAAACCGTAGTTTTGACTATGTGGACCTTTGTCAGCAAAGTGATGTCTCTACTTTTTGATACACTGTCTAGGTGTATCATAGCTTTTCTTCCAAGAGCAAGAATCTTTTAATTTCATGGCTGCAGTCAGCATTTGCAGTGATTTTGGAGCCCAAGAAAATAAAATCCGTTACTGTTCCCACTCTTTCCCCTTCTGCTTGCTGTGAAGTGATGGGACCACATGCCATGATCTTTTAGTTTTTTGAATGTTGAGTTTTAAGCCAGTTTTTCACTCTCCTCCTTCACCCTCATCAAGAGGTTTTTTAGTTCTCTTTACTTCTTGCCATTAGAGTGGAAATAATCAGCATATCTGAGGTTATTGATATTTTTCCTGGCAATCTTGATTCCAGCTTGTGATTCATCCAGCCTGACATTTCCCATAATGTACTCTGCATCTAAGTTAAATAAGCAGGGTGACAATATACAGCCTTGATGTACTCCTTTCCCAATTTTGAACCAATCCATAGTTCTATGCCCAGTTCTAACTGTTGCTTTTTGGCCTGCATACAGATTTCTCAGGAGGCAGGTAAAGTGGTCTGATATTCCCATTTTTTAAGAATCCTCCATGTTTTTTTTTGTGATCCACACAATCAAAGGCTTTAGTGTAGTCATTGAAGCAGAAGTAGCTATTTTTCTGGAATTTCCTTGCTTTTTCTATGATCCAACAGATGTTGGAAATTTGATCTCTGGTTCCTGTCCCTTTTCTAAATCTAGGTTGTACATCTGAAAGTTATCAGTTCACGTACTGCTGAAGCCTAGTTTGAAGGATTTTGAACATTATCTTGCTAGCATGTGAAATGAGTCCAGTTGTATGATAGTCTGAATATTCTTTGGCATTGAGCTACTTTGGAATTGGAATGAAAACTGAACTTTTCCAGTCCTGCGGTCTCTGCTGAGTTTTCCACATTCGCTGATTTATTGATTGCAGCACTTTAACAGCATCATCTTTTAGGATTTTAATGACTCAGCTGGAATTCTATTACCTCCACTATCCTTGTTCATAATTAATGCTTCCTAAGTCCCACTTGACTTCACAGTCCAGGAGGTGACCCTTGATGAGTGACCACATCATCATGGTTATCCAGGTCATTAAGACCTTTCTTGTATAGTTCTTCTGTGTATTCTTGCCACCTTTTCTTAATCTTCTCTGTTTCTGTTAGGTCCTTGGCCGTTTCTGTCCTTTATTGTGCCCATCTTTGCATAATGTTCCCTTGCTATCTCTAATTTTCTTGAAGATATCTCTAGTGTTTCCCATTGTATTGTTTTCTCTACTTCTTTGCATTGTTCCTTTAAGAAGGCCTTCTTATCTCTTCCTGCTTTTCTCTGGAACTCTGCATTCAGTTGGAAATATATTTCCCTTTCTCTTTTGCCTTTCATGTCTCTTCTTTCCTAAGCTAGTTGTTAAGTCTCCTTAGACAATCACTTTTCCTTCTTGCATTTCTTTTTCTTGGAAATGACTTTGGTTACTGCCCCCTGTACAGTGTTACAAACCATTGTCCATAGTTCTTTAGACACTCTGTGTACCAGATCTAATCCCTTGAATCTGTTCATCACCTCTGCTGTATGATCATAAGAGATTTGATTTAGGTCATACTTGCATAGCACAATTGCACTCTCTCACACGCTGGCAAAGTAACACTCAAAATTCTCCAAGCCAGGCTTCAACAGTACGTGAAACGTGAACTTCCAGATGTTTAAGCTGGATTTAGAAAAGGCAGCGGCATCAGAGATCAAATTGCCAACACCCATTGGATCATTGAAAAAGCAAGAGAGTTCCAGAAAAACATCTACTTCTGCTTTATTAACTATGCCAAAGACTTTGTGTGGATCACAACAAACTGTGGAAAATTCTTCAAGAGATGGGAATACCAGACCACCTGACCTGCCTCCTGTGAAATCTGTATGCAAGTCAAGAAACAACGGTTAGAACTGGACATGGACAGGCTGGTACCAAATCAGGAAAGGAGTATATCAAGGCTGTATATTGTCACCCTGCTTATTTAACTTAGATGCAGAGTACATCCTGCAAAATTCCAGGCGGGAAGAAGGACAACTGGAATCAAGATTGCTGGGAGAAATGACACTACCCTTATGGCAGAAAGTGAAGAAGAACTAAAGAGCCTTTTGATGAAAGTGAAAGAGAAGAGTGAAAAAGTTGGCTTAAAACTCAACATTCAGGAAACTAAGATCATGGCATCTGGTCCCATCACTTTATGCAAATAGATGGGGAAACAATGGAAACAGTGACAGACTTTATTTTTTTTGGCTCCAAAATCACTGCAGATGGTGACTGCATCCATGAAATTAAAAAAGGCTTCTCCGTAGAAGAAAAGCTATGACCAACCTAGACAGCATATTAAAAAACAGAGACATTACTTTACCAACAAAGGTCCATATAGTCAAAGCTATGGTTTTTTCAATAGTCATGTATGGATGTAAGAGTTGGACTGTAAAGAAAGCTGAGCACGAAAGAATTGATGCTTTTGAACTGTCATGTTGGAGAAGACTCTTGAGAGTCCCTTGGACTGCAAGGAGTTCCAACCAGTCAATCTTAAAGGAAATCAGTCCTGAATATTCATTGGAAGGACTGATGCTGAAGCTGAAAGTCCAAAACTTTGGCCACCAAATGCGAAGAATCAACTCATTGGAAAAGATCCTGATGCTGGGAAAGATTGAAGGCGGGAGGAGAAGGGACAACAGAGGATGAGATGGTTGGATGGCATCACCAACACGATGGACATGAGTTTGAGTAGCCTCTAGGAGTTGATTAGCCTCCAGAGAAACCTGGCATGCTGCAGTCCATGGGGTCTCAAAGAGTTGGACACAACTGAGTCACTGAACTGAACTGCATAGCCTAGTGGTTTTTCCTATGTTCTTCAACTTAAGCATGAATTTTGCAATAAGGAGCTCAAGATCTGAGCAATAATCAGCTCCGGGTCTTGTTTTTGATGACTATATACAGCTTCTCCATCTTTGGCTTAAAAGAACAGTATTAAAAGGCCAAAAGATGACACTGGAAGATGAGCCCCCTGGGTTGGTAGATGTCCAATATGCTACTGGGGAAGAGTGGAAAAATAGCTCCAGAAAGAATGAAAAGGCTGGGCTAAATTGGAAATGATGCTTAGTTGTGGATGTGTCTGGTGGTGAAATAAAGTGTGATACTGTAAACAACAATATTTCATTGGGATGTGGAATGTTAGGTCCATGAATCAAAGTAAATTGGATGTGGTCAAACAGGAGATGGCAAGAGTGAACATTAACGTTATAGGAATCAATGAATTAAAAAGACGGGAATGGGAAAATTTAATTCAGATGACCAGTATACCTACCACTGTGGGCAAGAATACCTCAGAAGGAATGGAGTAGTCCTCATAGTCAACAAAAGAGTGTGAAATGCAGTACTTCAGTGCAATCTCAAAAATGACAGAACGATCCCAGTTCATTTCCAAGACAAACCATTCAACATCACAGTAATTCAAGTCTATCCCCCAAACACTAATGCTGAAGAAGCTGAAGTCAAATGATTCTATGAAGACCTACAAGACCTTTAGAACTAACACCAAAAAAAGATATCCTTTTCATCATAGGGGATTGAAATGCAAAAGTAGGAAGTCAAGGGAAGCCTGGAGTAACAGGCAAGTTTGGCATTACAAAATGGAGTACACAGTGAAGCAGGGCAAAAGCTCACAGAGTTTTGCCAAGAGAACACACTGGTCTTAGCAGACACCCCCTTCCTACATTGGGTCAGTTGACACAATAACTATCCTTTCACATATTTTTTGAGGTAAATTTTCTAGTAGTGCTTTTTTGAATCACCACAATTGGGTAGATGAGAAGTGATGTATTTCAGGTGTATCAATGAAGACACACTGTTTTAAAATGCAGATTTGAAGCTCAGATTATTTTGTATTCTCTTCACCATACACATGATGATTAGAGGAATGCCTGATTACAACTATAAAGTATGTGTGCCTGTGCATGCATAAGTCTAGAGAAAACTCTGAAAAACATTTTGCCTTCTATTATTAATGAATACAATTAAGGCCACTCAGGCAGCATAGTTACATAACCACAGATAGCACTAAATTAGGCTGGAACCAAAAGAAAGTCAAGTTAGTAGTCATGATATTAACACCACATAGTTATTTTGCTTAAGACTAATTTTAAAATAATCTGTTCTACATATCAAGTTACAAAGTGAATGCTTTAAAAGCAAGGCTTTTCATTTATCAAACACTCCTTTCTTTTCAATATGCTGATATTTAGATATAGGTTAAATTAATAGTCCACATGTCACTTTTCAACTGAAGTGATATGGTTGTACCATGGAAAAGTACTATGAATAATTATATTGCACAAGACTGACTGTAACCAACTTGTCCACTCCTTGGGTGTGCTCAAGCCTCAGGCCTCAAGCATTCTGGAAATACTCTTTGCTGTGACGCTTCAATAAATGTGGTTATCCCCCTTCCTATGAAAGAAACTTCAGTGTTATTATAGATATGGAAATTCTCTGTGGGACCAAAATATTTATGGATAAAATGATAGGACATTTGGCATTTGGTTCAAAATAATCCAGGACCAGCTGGGCAGCAAAAGATGAGGTGGTATACATAAAACAAAACTGACTGAGTTGATCATTGTTTCAATGAGGTGATAATTTCATTAATCTCTCCTTTTTATGTTATTGCAATTTTTCATAATAAAGTTTCCAAAAGAGCATTAAGTACATGTCAAAAATATTTGTCAATCTGAAGCTCATTTTACTATACTGTATATAAAATATTTTAAATTGTCATATAAAAGGCAATGTCTGTACCAAACTCTGGAGTCAGAGACAAGGTTTATTCTTTTCAGGATTGCATAATAAATGATTTCTAGCTAAGGATCAGACCCTATTCTTTCACAGTCCTTAGCCATTTTCCATCACTTAGACCATGCTGTCTTTAAGTCCTCTATTCTCGTCCTCCTCTTCACTCTTTCTTCTTCTCTCTTCACTTTACTTTGGGCCCCACCAACATTTCAGTCAGGAAACTAAAGGGTTTTTAATACACAATAATTAAGTTCTGTCTTTTTTTCTCTCTTTACTTACTGAGAGATTGTCTGAAGAGCAAAATTTCCATATACAAAGTGACCATGAGCTTGCTTCTTTTAAGGAAATGTCCCTGTAAATTTAAATCAATGTGCTTCTGTGCTACAAATCTGTTGTTTTATGTATTAAATAGATGTATAGTCTCAAAATCTTAGTCTTTTGATAAAATCATGACATACCATTCATGTACCAGAAAATCAGTTTAAGAATTATTATATTGTTTTTATATAATTTTTAACTTATAAAGATTAATTTTGGTTGCTGTTAAAAGCATATAAGATATACATTAAAATACAACATATATAAGAAAAATACATATCAAAGAAATTATTCTCTAAGTAGTTCTGAATTAGAAAATCATCACTTGACATAATAAACATCTCTTATGCTTTAATTTTTTAAAAGATCACTTTATTTTATTTTCACCATTTATTTCCTCCATCTTTCCCTAAATCCTAATTGTTAGTACAGTACAACTATACAAATTTCAACATATTAGAAAACATTTTTATGACTCTATAATTAACTTTATTTGTAGCAATTTTTTGTACACTACAGAACTATTTATAAGTGCCATATCAAAAGTCATTCTTTATTCAGATCAGATCAGTTGCTCAGTCGTGTCCGACTCTTTGCAACCCCACGAATCGCAGCACGCCAGGCCTCCCTGTCCATCACCAATTCCCAGAGTTCACTCAGACTCACGTCCATCAAGTCAGTGATGCCATCCAGCCATCTCATCCTCTGTCGTCCCCTTCTCCTCCTGCCCCCAATCCCTCCCAGCATCAGAGTCTTTTCCAATGAGTCAACTCTTCGCATGAGGTGGCCAAAGTACTGGAGTTTCAGCTTTAGCATCATTCCTTCCAAAGAAATCCCAGGGCTGACCTCCTTCAGAATGGACTGGTTGGATCTCCTTGCAGTCCAAGGGACTCTCAAGAGCCTTCTCCAACACCACAGTTCAAAAGCATTAATTCTTCGGCATTCAGCCTTCTTCACAGTCCAACTCTCCCATCCATTCATGACCACAGGAAAAACCATAGCCTTGACTAGACAAACATTTGTTGGCAAAGTAATGTCTCTGCTTTTCAATATACTATCTAGGTTAGTCATAACTTTCCTTCCAAGGAGTAAGCGTCTTTTAATTTCTTTACTCTTTATTATTTCAACACTTATTGAGTTCCAGACAATTTATCCATTCCTGACAATACCGAAGCATCACTCCCCACCCCCACACCCCCACCACATCCCTAAGGCTCTCCTGGCAGAGCTTCATCTCTTTCCAAGGGTGCATGGCTATAAAAATGCAACTGCAGCTTCCCCTGCAGCTTCTGTAGTTCAGATCAAGAAGATGCTGGTGATTCCTGTGTTCATTTTGTGCATTGAAACCCTTGCCTCTTTTGGAATGCACATGTCTCAGAGAAGTACACCATTTACTCCCAGGGAGCTGATTGCTTATTTTAAACTTCTTGGACAATCATTTTTATATTGCTTCTAGAAAACAAATAAAGTGTGTTCAAGTAAAGATCCCCAAACCCAAATGCAAACTTATACACTAAACTATTGTTTAATTAAAATGCAGGAGAATGACATTCTTAGAAACGCTAACTATAGACAGGACAGTCAATTTTAGAAGAAGTTAGAAACAGTATTATAACTTTCTGGATATGGTCGATGATAACTTTGCTTCAGTGATATCATGTGTCCAATACAAGGTATTGTCACCTGATAAGTCATGGAATATGCTTTTTGCTGCAGTGCAAGAAAGTGGTTTTTTGTTGTTTGTTTTACCATGTGCATTTAGTTGATTAGTTAATAAATTCACTACTATAATTAAATCTGAAATAGGAAAGCAAGCTTAATTTCCTTTTCCTGGAAGCAAATTCTTTTTGAGAAATGGCACACCATTTAGCAAGTTAGATTGGAAAGGACTCAGTAACTTTTTATTTGAGCCCTCCCAAATACAATAGCAACATTATTCCCCGTGGTTCTGGTTCTTTCCTAGTTCCTCTTGCTCTTGAAATTTCTGACTTAATGCAAAAGCTCATGTCACACATTTTAGTCCTGAGGGAAATTACTGTGACCTGTTTTTTTAGTTTCTTCAGGGAGTTTATTTTTCTCTGCCTTCCCCTTCCCCCAATTGTTGGCTATTTCTTACCAGCCACACTCCTCTAAATCCTCCTTCTGGCAGGGCATGCCAGCTGTCTACCGAGGATGCATCTAATCTTGGCGCCTGTCTGTCATTTGGCCTTTTTGAAATAGTCCCAGTTAAGTGTTGTGTAATAAAAATAAATAGGTTTGCCTCCTTGAGTGCTATGACTCACCCTCATTAAAGTCATTGCTGCCTTAAACAACACTGATTTTACCTTTCTCTTCAGAGTAGAAAAGCTAATACATGTGTACTAACCAGTAGACTCAGAGACAGAAGATTCTTGTATTTTAATAAACACACATTTATGGATCACATATCATATACATGGATCAGGAAAGTGTATCCAAAATGCACAAAATGAAAAAAAAATCCACAAAGGATTTCATTCCAACATATTTAGATTTAATATCAACAATCTGAAATCCACAAATCTTTCAAGAGTTGGTATCTCAGGAATTTCTTCAGCTGTGCATTCTTGACATTTACAACCCTGAACAGAATGTATATTTTAGTTGCTTTGGCTTTTCTGTGGTCACATTCTCTTTCTGCCCCACCTGCATGCCTCTCACAGCTTCCGTTACTTCTCTAACAAAGTCCTAGGTGCCAGATACGTTTCTGCATATTTTCCCCCATATGTCCAGATTTCTGTAAATAGTGTATACATTACACTTTAGTTCTTTTACATTATAAATTAGAAACACCAGCTGGCAAATATTTAATAGCGTCCCCTGTTGGTTTGTTCAGGACCATTCTGAGTAACTTCCTTTGTGAAGGAATGAACATCAATCTGAGGAAGAAAAGGTCTATTAGAAATTTGATTTTGATCATTTGTTTTGTGCATTTTTATGATATGTTATATGATTCACCCTAGTAAAATTTCAAATATATTATCTATACATTATACAGAGATAAGCAAAGAAAAAAAGCCCTGCCTAATATTGACAAAAATTAACATTAATTTACACAGAGATGGCACTTCTTTTTGAAAAAGCAAGTTTTTAAAAATTTCATCATTAGCAAAATCAACTTATTAGTAATTTCCCCCTAGTTTTAAGTAAATGTTCCCACCTTAAAACTGGAAGCCTCTGGGTGAAATACGGGCAAGTCATTCGTTTAAGCAGCATGCAGTAATCCCAGCGTGTTATCTACCAGCTGTTACACGTCATGGCCATTTGATATAGACAGTCCTTCTAAAAGAGGAGCAGAGAGGCTGATTGACAGTTTACATCAACGGCTGAGTCCACAACACACTTAGAGGGCAAACTTGTAAGTCTTTAACTATGTACATCAAAGAGTAGATAAAATTAATAAAAGAAATTCCAAATTATAATTTTACGTGTTAAAGGTCAGGATTCTTTAATATTGTATCAAAGTCCTTATGTGGCTCCACTTATTTGGACCTTAAAAGTATTGCTCCTTTAAAATAGAAAGTTAAAACAAAATTCAAGGTAAGCTATTACTGCATATTTTGTGTAAAATTAGTTCTTTTACCAGGAAGAGAATTGGTCAATGATCTAGTATAGTTTCTCAAAATGGTTTCCCAGGATCTCTGAAAAAGTTGGGATGAAAAAAGGCACACAATTTCAGGGTCAAATTTTCCACAATAATGTTTCAAATTTGTGTTTTCATTTTAATCACAGCCTCCTTAACTTTTCTAGACTCAGCAAAAGTAGAAACATACCTGTTTTGTTCACTAAAGTGTTATAGTACCTAAAATAAAGATTGACCTGTAGAAGCCATGTAATCAATATTGAATGAATTAATGATTTAATTTATTTTTATATAACATGGCATTGTTTCAACCAGTCAACTACAGCATGGTTCACATTTTTTATAGTCACTGGTAACTCCTTTTCACATGGAATGCCAATTTACTATAATATGTCTGATAAGGTGTAAATCTCCAAAAGAAATTATTCCCAGGGCCTGTGAGAGTCTTTAAAAGAGTTTGTGTCCTAGATGTCAGCAGGAAGAGGTATGGCATTGAGTGGGTGGAATAGTCAGAAGTGGATCTGCAGAAGACAAGTTATGGAGGGCTTTGTAATGCTATGATGTTTTTGTTGTAATTGTTTAGTTGCTAAGTCATGTCCAACTCTTTCACAACTGCATGAACTGTAGCCCGCCAGACTCCTCTGTTCATGGGATTTCCCAGGCACGAATACTGGAGTGGGTTACCATTTCCTTTTCCAGGGAATCTTCCCCACCCAGGGACTGAACCCATGTCTTCTGCATTGGAGGTGGATTCTTTACTACTGAGCCACCTGGGAAGCCCAGTGCTATAGTGAGAAGCATCAAGTTCATCCTGGAGAGAATATGGAGACATTAAAAAATGTTAGGGATGGGGTCAGAGTCACATGTTAAAAGGGGCACTTTGGATTTCGTCTTGACAGTGGATTTGTTTTAGATAAAACTGCGGTTATTATTAGAGAAGGAAATGGCAACCCACTCCAGTATTCTTGCCTGGAGAATTCCTTGGACAGAGGAGCCTGGTGGACCACAGTCCATAGGGTCACAAACAGTTGGACATGACTGAAGCAACTTAGCACGCGGTTATTAATTGGATACAAGGTAAGAAGGTAGTTCTCCCAACCTGAGGGTAAAATGAAGAAGAATTGATATAAAGGTCAGGCCATGGGAATAATGAGGAAAGAACTTCCTTAAGCCTATTAAGGAGGTAATATTATTAAGAATTGATGACTAGTTATAGAAGTAGTGAGAGGGAAGCCTTATGAATGACTCTGGTTTGTAGTTGAGTCACTAGATGGATGGTACTGTCTCACAGAGAAGAGGAGTAATGGAGGAAATGTTTATTGAATTGATTACTTGATTGATTAGCGAAAAGTTTCTAATCCCTCTCCAGAATTCACCATCAATTAGGTCCTGCTTAAATCACTTATATCTTATTTTCCTTATCTGTTAAACAAGGCAAGTTGTTTCTACTCAGCCTGCCTCACAGAGTTAGTTGGTTTGAAGAACAAATGTAATATATTTTCTAATTTTGAAAATATTTGACTTTTTATACACACAAAATAATTACATGTTAAAAATGATTTTTATATGGGCCTTCTTGAACCTATCTTATTTTTGAAGGATGTTACAAATACTATTGAATCAGTGTGCTTTTCTCCATCTCATCCTTAGCAATAATCATTATCATAAATTTTATATTTAACCTTTTCCTACTAAAAAAAAGTTTTAATTATATATGTGTATATCCTCAAACAAGATATAACCAAGTTTTTCTTGCTTTCATGCTGTATTCAACTGATATCATCTAATCTTCTGCACATTGCTTTTATTTATTCAATACTATGTTTTCATTATGATTATAGAATTGTGTATAAAAGAAAAAACTTTAAAATACAAAATAAAATTAGAAACAACACAAATGTCTATCCATAAATGATAACTAAATTGTTATATATAGTCTCCAAAAGGAATATAATACAGCAGGAAAATCACAGCTGAATATAGCAATAGAGAATAAGAATTATTACTTACTTTGAAAAACTGCAGGGTATAAATATATAGTAATACTTAAAAATATAATATGAAAACATAAGTATAATAAGTAATACTTCTATGAATTCTATGTAATTAAAATTAAAAGTTTACTAAAGACAGTCTTTCTATTAAAATAATGCTTACTAAGAATTTAGCAATTATGAACCAGGAAGGAGATTCTTCATTGAGAGCATTCTGATGCTCTCCTTTTCAACTGCTCCTTTTGCCTTTATGTTCTCCTATTTAGAGCTGCTCACTTACTACAAGACTAGCTGCCAAGGGTGCTTTCCTTTCCGAAGATCTCTACGTGGATTGAGAAATATTTCTGGATGTAGCAGGGTTCAGGAACTAGCCAATCTGTTTATTTTGTCCCTTTCAGAGACAAAGGCCAATTTCATTAAAATTAAAACATTACCTGATTCAGATCTTCAGAGATTTAGTATTTTATTTCAATAAAGGAGGCTGCTTTATTTCTCTGAAGATTTTTTAAAACATTAAGAATTTTCATATGCTTTAAATTAGATCCAGAGCTATAGAACTTTTTTTTAATCTCTATAAATAGATCTAAGTGTTGGAGTGCAAGATAATAAATTGTGTTAAATTAAGTTATTAAAACATTCATGTCTATGGCTAGGAAATATTCTATTTGATTCACATCTTTCCTTCTTACCGTCGATATTTGAGAAGTCCAACAATGGTTACTTATATATGCCAATCCATGTCAACACAACTTCACTTTGACCCATATCCATTATAAAAAGGTAAATTTTAAATTTTAGTGGATAAACAAAAAGGAAGTCATTTATTCCTTATTATTCCATCTCAACA
Organism: Bos indicus; assembly: GCF_029378745.1. Taxonomy (NCBI): domain Eukaryota; kingdom Metazoa; phylum Chordata; class Mammalia; order Artiodactyla; family Bovidae; genus Bos; species Bos indicus. The sequence goes on along the minus strand of NC_091763.1, from coordinate 54,975,864 downwards.
TAAGCAGCGTGTTCCTCATCTAAGACATAACTTTCAGTTTACTAGTATTACAAATTGCTTTATTTGTCATCTATATGTATGTATAGGTATATAGATATCTGTATGATATATGCAGTTATCGTGTTATATCATAATTATACATATTCTGGTTTATTTAAATACATATTTTATTTCTTCTGGTAATACCTTATACTTTTATAATTTACACTCTGTCAGGCTCTCTTCTAAGTGCTTTGCTGCTAAAACTTGCAACCTGTGAGGTGAGTAGTCTTATTATCCACATTTTGCAGGTGAGGAAACTCATACACAATGAGGTTAAGTAATAATATAAGGTCACACAGTACAGGAGTATTAAACCTGAGATTCAAACTCCCATGTCTGGCTCTAGGGTCTGTGCCCTGAAATCTTACCGTAAAATGCCTTTACTAAGCAGCTCAGTTAAATGAACCCACTTGAAACGTCAGTGTGGAGAGTTAAGCTAACAGCCTAACCCAAAGAAGATATTTTGATTTTGATAATTATTTTAAAAATTAATCTTTAAATTATTTTTGCCTATATTAAATAGATGCAATTTTTTATTTTCTATTAGCACTGCCTATAAGGCTGTGACCTCTTTCAGCATAAGGACTGCTCAACTATTTCTACTCTCCTGATCCTAATGTGTTGCCTGTTGCACACTCTAAAATTTGCTGAAGAGGTGACCAACATAGCACACTGGCAAATTAGAGGAATGGTTTGGGGTAACTGGATGGTTCAGATTGAAATTTTGGTTTATAGAAAATAAAATATTCTGGCTGGAGTTAATCATATGGATAAACTATATTAATTTACTTCATTGGATTAAAAGAAAATTGACCACTACTTTATTTATCTTAGTCTTTTACTTGTACCCTTGAGTCATAAACTGCCATAGATTATCCTTTGATTATTTTAACAGGTCCAAAAATTTAACTCCAAGTTTTGAGTACACAGCATTCTGATAATACCACAATGGTTTTAAACAGTGAAATACAAAATTTTATTCAAATATGAACATTTTCAGCAGATATTGTAGGATGTTAAAATATTACAATACATTTTAAAACTACTAAATTACTAATTTCTATTAGCAACCAGTTTAAAAGGTACAAAATTTTCAATTAAATACAAATTTAAAGTATTTCCTACTGTGTACTCAGTAGTAAAGAATCCACCTGCCAAGCAGGAGATGTGGGTTCGATCCCTGGATTGGGAAGATCCCATGGAGAAGGAAATGGCAGCCCACTCCAGTATTCTTGCCTGGAGAATCCCACAGACAGAGGAACCTGGTCCATGGGGTTTCAAAGAGTTCGACACAATTTAGCAACTAAGCAACAACAGCAGCAACAAAATCTTAGCATTGGTGAAATATAGCTAAATGTTAATCCTCAAAGTATTTTAATGGAGGAAATTATGAGGTAAGTATTCATAGGTTTTCCTATTTTTATCATTTGGCACTTACAGATATAAAATACATGTAAGAAAGATAAATCAGAGTCCTATATCACGAATCTCTGTATAACAAGGCTGATGCTATTTTTCACAGTGGTTCTGCCCATTCAGTTAATATTTATTAAACACCCATTATACAAAAGTACTGAGTTCTCTGTAAGAGCACATTGTGTGTAATAGCATATCGTGATTTCAAGTGCTTCCAGCATTCACAAGTATTGTCACAATTTTTAGTTATGAGGTGGGCCACATTGGTGTCCTTCCTTTCATTTTACAAGTGTGGAAACTGAGGCCCAATATGGTTAATTATACTATCCAAAGTCACAGAAATGGTGGTGAAACTGGGGCTACAGAAGCAATAATGGTAATAATAAAACAGAGAGAGGGAACAGAAATAGCCCATCAAAAGGTTCTGCTTCATAAAAATCTTGATTTGAAAGCAATGTTAAATGGCTTGGTCATGTAAGGAATACACACCAAACTCACTTTATTATTAAGGGTTAAGTTTCTTTGGATTAATAGAAACCAAGTTCTAATAATAATGCTCTTTTAAAATATAATTGGCATATTCTTATATCATACTTTTCTCTCTTCTTGCTTAAACTTAATAGAAAAAACAAGCTTCAAAAAAGGCACCCTAAGAATAAATAGGGTATGTAATGGGCAATCATTATACATGATTTCTTCACTCATGTGGAACTCCTATAACCCACTAATGAGATCACTACTTGTGAGGTACTAAGGCCTTTTGTTTCAACTAGGTTAATCATATTTTATGACCAACCATTATGTCTCTTCATTCATGTATACTGCTATTTCATCGCTAGGTATAGTATTCATACTTTATGGTCCAATTTATTATTTGGCTACATCTGAAAACCAAGACTATATGAATATTTTATTTTATATGCAAAATACACTAAAGTTATTGTTATTTTTATAAACATATAATAAATCCTATAAAAGACACATTTTATAAAAATAAAGAAATTGAATAGGGGACACATACGCTTCCCCATCTTCAGTGTTAACACAATGAACATGAAAAAATCCATTTGTCCCAATATTGGTAGTAATAATTGCTACTACTTATTGAGAACCTTCTGTGCCTCTTCTCCTTATATACACATTTATATATTCACCGTCTCACCTAACCAAATCTTTAAATTGTACCTATATAATAGTTATTATCATTTCAGAGCTGAGGAAACTGACATTTAGCAAGATTAACTCTTTCCTTGTCACAGAGTGGCAGATGTGAGCTTTCGTTCCAACACTGCATCATAGTTTTAACCTACTCTGCCTTTTTCCAGCCTCTCAGACTAGCCTGCTGAGGTTCCATCTTCACGTGTGCTCCATCTTCTTTGTAGCTCATTTATTTAGTTATTCATTTGGCATACATTTTTCAAATACCTTCTACAAGCTAGGCATGGTTTTAGGAACTGGAGACAAAAGTTAACAAGACAAAGTCCCTGCTTTTAAAATGTATAGACTCAGGGCAGAGTCAGGCAACAAGACAAACAAGATAATTTCAGAAAGAGATATTTGCTAGGAAGACAAACAGACTGAAGAGATAGAGAATTCAGGAAAAGGGGCTGATGGAAATGAAGAGTGTCCATTTTCAATTGGAAGAGCTTTCTAAGGAGATGACATCTGAGCTGGACCACGAATGACATGAAAAAGATACCAGGTGGTCTGGGGTTGGGCATTCCCAGCAGAGATAACACCAAGTGCAAAGGCCTAACCAGGAACAAGTTTAGCATATTCAAGGAATAGCTGGGATGCCAGTGTGGCTGAGGTTTAGTGAGCTGAGAAGGCAGTCGTGGGAGGTGGGGCTGAAGAAATAAACAAAAGTGTGATTCTGTAGAGCCTAATAGGACTTGGTAAAGAGTATGGTTTTATTTTATGTGTCATAGAAGGCCACTGGGAATTCGTGGAAAAGTCCCAGTCTTATCACAGATAATTTAGTTCATACTGTGATGGGGCAGCTGCCTCAAATATCACTTACCTTTTTAGAACCACTTCTATTTCTTGTGGGTTTACCTGACAAATATTACCTCCTGCTAGTGATGCCAGGGTCACATTCACTTGATACATATTTTAGGTGACTTGTTATTGTTCTGAGTCTGCTGTACCATTTACTGATATTATCTGGACTTTCTCTGCCCCAGTGCTACTAACTTCAGCTAGGTATCAGAGAAACATTGGGGTGGCAGTGGGGGCTTGAAGGTGGGAGGTAATTCTTTTGAAAGTGTGGAAAACTGACACCACTTACTAAACTCTAAAAGAAATATTCACATCTTTAAAGGAGAATTCTTGTTACCCCAAATGAGTTTTTAATCTGTAGCACATCAAAAGTTTAACAAAGTGTGACTTGAAATATAATAAGGTGACTTGGGGATCACCACACATACAGATGTCCCCAGGATTAGCCCTTCTAAATTAATTTTGCCTTTCAAGTTCATACTTTCTAAATAGTTCTTTTAAAGTTCCAAAATCTTTCCTACACTCATTCTCTCAGTAGTGGTATTGGGGAGGAGGGAACCAATGGGAAGAAGAAAATGAGTCAGAGGTAACTATTTGTAAATTAGCTGCTAGTGTGTGTGTATATATATATGTATGTATATTTATGGATCAGATCAGATCAGATCAGATCAGTCGCTCAGTCGTGTCCGACTCTTTGCGACCCCATGAATTGCAGCACGCCAGGCCTCCCTGTCCATCACCAACTCCCAGAGTTCACTGAGACTCATGTCCATCGAGTCAGTGATGCCATCCAGCCATCTCATCCTCTGTCGTCCCCTTCTCCTCTTGCCCCCAATCCCTCCCGGTATCAGAGTCTTTTCCAATGAGTCAACTCTTCGCATGAGGTGGCCAAAGTACTGGAGTTTCAGCTTTAGCATCATTCCCTCCAAAGAAATCCCAGGGCTCATCTCCTTCAGAATGGACTGGTTGGATCTCCTTGCAGTTCAAGGGACTCTCAAGAGTCTCAAGAGTCTTCTCCAACACCACAGTTCAAAAGCATCAATTCTTTGGCGCTCAGCTTTCTTCACAGTCCAACTCTCACATCCTTACATGACCACAGGAAAAACCATAGCCTTGACTAGATGGACCTTTGTTGGCAAAGTAATGTCTCTGCTTTTGAATATGCTATCTAGGTTGGTCATAACTTTCCTTCCAAGGAGTAAGCAAGCGTCTTTTAATTTCATGGCTGCAGTCACCATCTGCAGTGATTTTGGAGCCCAGAAAAATAAAGTCTGACACTGTTTCCACTGTTTCCCCATCTATTTCCCATGAAGTGATGGGACTGGATGCCATGATCTTCATTTTCTGAATGTTGAGCTTTAAGCCAACTTTTTCAGTCTCCACTTTCACTTTCATCAAGAGGCTTTTTAGTTCCTCTTCACTTTATGGATAGTAGGTACAAAAACAATTTCCAAAGAGAATTAATTCTAATATATAATAACAAGCTTCAATATTAATAAAATTTGAATCCTAAGGTTATTAATAAGAGAGATTCCAAGTTATTTTTATGGTCTTGAAAAGTAGTTATAATCATTTCACTAGTACTCTGCCCATAATTCAGTCAAACTAGTTAAGGAAAAGGAGCTAGGAAAGACAGTTATTTTATTATGCATGTATTTGAATGTAGTGACCTAGCAATTTCTTTAGACTTTATGTAAAGATTATCCTTTACAAATTTTCATTCATGTAAGAGCTCAGAAATTTTAATTCTCTTAAATCTGACATTAAGAAGTAGCTTTAGTGACATCAGAAGTCAAGAAAGAGAGAGAATGGAAGACAGGAGAACTGAATGCAACCCAGGAGAACCTCCGGGCAAATGACCTGGAAATAGAGTCCCAACTGAAGCAGGAAAAATGGAAAGATGTATTTGGGGAAAAGGTTATTTAATAGAATTTCTGATATGACAGAGTTTGAAAAAGATATGACAATGGAATATAATGTAAGAAAAAAGAAATGCAGGAATTAACACCATGAAAATGAAAAAGTAAAATGATAAATGAAAAATAAATAAAACTGAAAAGCTTGGCTCCATAGTATACACTATATGCAGGCTTAATTATGAAAATGCTCTTCTTTGATTTAACTAAAATAGCTTTATAATTATGTAGGAGAATGGATAAGGCAAGGTGTTGGGGTCATATAATAGCTATATCACTTGTCTATCTTCTCAGAAATTGAATACATGTTTCAAATAGTTAAATCAAGAAATGGTTTGCATATTAATAGAGATGTTAGAAATAGTTAAGAGCATTAAAAGTGATCCCAGCTGTGGTTATTATCACTTGAATATGTACTGGAATGTATCCATATGGAATTTCTGGCATCAGTCCTGTTTGTGGAACTTTAAAGAATTGTTGAGCTACAGCTTTATTACCATATTGTCTCATTCATTCAAGAAATATATTTATTGTTTACTATATGCTAGGTGGGCTTCCCAGGTGGTAGTAATGGTAAACCTGCAAATGCAGCAGATCTAAGAAGATGCTGGTTCGATCCCTAAGTTGGGAAGATTCCCTGGAAGAGGGCATGGCAACCCACTCCAGTATTCTTGGCTGGAGAATCCCATGGACAGAGGAGCCTGGCGGGCTATGGTCCACAGGGTTGCTAAAGTTAGACACGGCTGAAGTGACTTAGTGTGCACACATATGCTAGGTATTGTGGTGGGTATTAAAACTATGAAGCAGTAACTCAATACTGAGAAATTGACTGTATTTCTTTAGTTAATTTTAGCCTTACATGTAGATAAATACAGAAAAAAGCAGCTAGAAATGTGGTATGTTGGGGTTTAGAGGTTTTCTTTTGATTTTGAACTTGACCCCACATGTGTATCTTTGAACAAAGTAAGAAAGCCAAAATCAATTGAGACAAATGAATAAAATATATTTCCTTCTTCTTTTCTATGAAGAAAATTTCTGACCTAGGGACCACAGTTATAGTCATTGGTTCTGTGATAATCTTTACCTGTTTCCACCAGTTTCTCTATTCAATAATTGATAAACATTTCAGAAGAAAAAACAATTAACAGAAAACTGTTGGAAAACAGCTTTGCTGATATTTCTAAAATTCATTTTGTATCTTGTCAGTCATCTATTTTAAATTTCCAAAATTTTCATATGGTTCCTCTTCCATCTCTTTCCCTTTTTTTCTTTTCTCTTCTTTTCCCTCTCTTTCCCTTCTCTTTTTTTCATTTCCTTCTCTTTCCTAAACTAGTGAATGACAATGCCATTGAATGAGACAGAGTAAGGCAGTCATCTTTGCACAGATGGAGAGTCAAAGCCCAAGCAGGGTGAATAAGGCGTCTATTTACACAAAGGTGAGGGCAGTCTGGCATCAAGTGTCTGAGTCCCATGAGCAGGAAAGAAGATCCATCTCAGGGTAGCAATGTCTGCATAGAATCAGGAGAGCATCCACATAAGAGAAGGGGCAATATAAGCTATAAAGGATCGGTTACATGCAGGAGGACTGATCAAACAACTAAAAATATTAAGGAAAATGAGAGTAGGTTTCCCAGTTTCTGAAAGGGGTCTACAAATTAGGAAAGGGAGATAACTAGAATGAATCCTGTGGTGTTGCATTATAATGGAAGTATGTGTTCTGGTTATCTATTAATGCATCACAAATTACCCACAAATGCAGTGATGTAAAACATTACAGTCATGTTATTTCTCATGATTTTTGTGCATCAAGAACTTGAAAAGAGCACATGTGGGCAATTTATATCCTGAAGCTCAGGTGCAAAGACTTGAAAGCTGGGGACAACTTGGCAGCTGGGAGCTAGAATCATCCAGAGGCTAGAGTTTGATGCTTGGTGTTAGCTGGGGTCTCCACTGGGGCTATAGCATGTACACCTGTCCTTTCCTTGTATCTGTATGGTTTTTCACAGGATGCTGACTGGATTCTAAGAGCAAGTATCCTAACAGGACTGGAGAGAAGTTGTATAGTCTTTTAAGTCCCAAAACCTCATTCTGTTATAGTCTTAAGTATTAATCAGCTTGGGATGCTATAACATGGTGCCAAAGATGGGGTGGCTTAAATGACAGAGATTTATTTTCTCACAGCTTTGGAGGCTGGAAGACCAAGATCAAGGTGCCAGCATGGTTGGGATCTGCCTTCTTACTATATGGAAGAGTGAGCAACACAGAGTACCCTCTCTGGTATCTCTCCAGATAAGATCACAAACCCCATCATGAGGCCTCACCCTCATGACCTCATTTAAACCTAACTCCTAAAAGCCCCATTTTAAACACTACACCATGGCGGGTTAGGGCTTCAGCATATGATTTTGTGGAAACACATTTCAGTCCATAGCAACCACCAGTTCAAGGAAGGAGACAAGCATGGCTCTCACTTCTAAATGGGAGAAGCATTAATGCTATACTGTAAAAAAGATTATATGGATCATATGGGATGGGAGATCTTGTTATAGCTAGCTTGGAAAATACAATTTGCCACATTATGTATGCTTGTATTCACACTTAATGGGCTTCCCTGGTAGTTCAACTAGTAAACAATCCACCTTCAATACAGGAGACTCTGGTTCAATTCCTGGGGTGGGAAGATCTCCTGGAGAAGGGATAGGCTACCCACTTCAGGGTTCTTGGGCTTCCCTTGTGGCTTAGACTATACATAATTTGCCTGCAATGCAGGAGACCTGGGTTCAATCCCTGGGTTTGGAATATCCCCTGGAGGAGGGTATGGCAACCCACTCCATTATTCTTGCTTGGAGAATCCCCATGGACAGAGGAACCTGGCAGGCTACAGTCCATGGGGTCACAAAGAGTCAGATTCAACTGAGCAACTAAGCACAGCACAGCACAACACTTTATGCATATATACACACATACACGTGTGTGTATTTGTGTGCACATTACCTAACTATGCCCAGTGAGAGGGCACAAGAGCAGCAATGGCACTCAACTCCAACAGCAGTGAGCAAACCTGGTGCCCAGATCTTGATTTGGGCACATGCCACTCTTCATTAGAAGGAACCAGGGCTCCTTTGAGAGATGGCTGATTCAAGAACTAGGGAAAAAGCAGGATGATTTTAGAACCACTCGTGACAGAAAATAAAGAATAATGAGAGATGCCAAAAGGATACAGTGGAAAGCTTAAAGGGGCTCTATTGGCCAACTCAGGAACTATCTGAGCATCAAAATAAGGAAAGTAACTGCTTATAATCCATTGAATTAAGTAAACAAATAAAACCATTAGTGAGGAAGGGGATATATACACACTTTCAAATTACCTCCTCATGCAAATATTTATTATTTACAAAAGTAGAAAAGGAACTTCACAGTCAGGAATCCTAGATGACACTATCTTAGTCAAGTGATCAAAGTGAACATCATCACTGATAGGACAAATTAAAATTGCACATCACCGGACAGAATGCAGTGAGAAAAGCACAGCCCTCTTCTTCGATGTCCTGCAGAAGATGCATGACTTGGAACAAATCATGAGGAAGCATCAGACACCAAATTGAGGGACAGTGACAAAATATCTGGCCTGTAATCTTTAATAATGCCAACTCATTGAAGTAAAAGACTGAAGAACTATTCCAGACTGGAAATGACTGAAAGGGCTAAATGAAACAGGTGATTTTGAACTGGATGTGTTTGCTGTAAAGAGCATCAACAAGACCACGAGAAAACTCAAATAGAGTCTAAAAATTACATGACAGTAGTGTATCGATGTTGATTTTCTGATTTCAAAATTGTGTTATGGCTATTTAGGAGAATATCCATGTTTTAGAAGACACACTGTGAATAATTCAGGGAAAGGGTATATCGGATCAGCACCATACTCTCGCGTGGTTCAAGGGGAAAAAGAGGCTTTTTTGTTCTATACTTGTGTTTTTTGGTAAGAGATTGTTTCCAATTGTATATTTTAAAATTATACAAAGTCTAGTAAACATTCAAGTTGCTTAGTGTGGAATTCATGAAATTTCCGTTTTGTATCTTACCTTGCATCTTACCATTTCCCTGGCAATAAGCACATGTTTTAGCTGCAGAGCTAGTTAAGCCTTCACTCATCCTTTTCTAGGAAGACCTGTTTCTTGTCTCCTGGAAAGTCTTTTCCGATTCTTTACGACCCCTTGAGATGCTCACTTTCCTGCGGAACCTTTACAATTCTCCTGAACATATTTACTCAAGTCCTCTGTCTCCACCACTTTTGTGTGTTACTCTGTGTGTACTGTGGGGATTAGAGGGAAATTTTTAAATGAAGATTTAGCATTAAGCTTGGAATTTTATAAACGATTAGAAGGTGGAAACGATTATTTTCACTATCCTTAAAATTTTGGTGCTTTATATTCTCTGATTGTAAATTATCACCATGTTATACTTTGCTATAATTATTTAATATAATTATAACCTTGTTATAATTATTTAATATACTAGAATAAATATTTAAATGTGTGCAGCAACAAAATCCTACTTCTGAAAAAATCCAGTGGTTTTTAATCTATAATTTTTTTTTTATGATTGCAGGTTTTATTTTCAACTTGATTATTTTCCAAGTTAGTTGTGTACTGAGAATGGAGAATTGGGCATTTTGCACATATAAAGTACCTTCTTTGGTTTTGACAAGATGAGGGGTATATTGTGCTTAGTTCTTACACTCATTTTCTTACTTTTCAGACAAAAGATTTTCTGCTTCTAATCTGTCAGTCTTAAATCTCCTGGGATATGCTTTCTTCAACCTTCCTCTTTCTTGTTTTCTGAGTAAATAATTATATGATATTTTCCAGCTAATGCATACGTTGCTCTAAATCAAAGCTCTCTAAAAGAAAAATTTACATGGGAGTGAATTGCATAGTAAATATTAATGGTGTTTTGAAATAATAAACAGCAGCTACAATGGCTTTAAGCCAAGTCAAGCCAAAGAAATAAAGTAGAGGTTACTGAGTTCAGGATGATGTTATTATTCACATTACTTCTCTTAGAGTTAGAAAATTCTTGAGGAATAACAATAAAATCCCCCAAACTGGAGACACAAAAGAATTAGAAGAGTAAACTCAAGACATCACACTTCTAACTTTAAAGTCAAGGAGAGAGAGAAACCTAAGCATGTAGATCCAGTCAAAGTCTTTTCTGCTTTCCTTTAACCCCTGATATTACACGTAACTTTCTATGATGTCGATAGCCACATTCCTCACATAAATTGCTGAAGGAGTTTATACACAGCATGTCTCCTTCAGTATTCACTCCAAACAAGTCAGCAATTACTATTCACTCTTCTGAGCTTGAAGAATTTTCTTTTTATGTGCTTTTCAAAAGTGTTATATGAAATTTGAAATTTCCAGGGTGTTGTTTATGTTCAAGGACAGATTTAAACAATGAGAGACATCAGGCTCAGAAGAGTCTTTGAAAACAAAGACAACCTATATCTTATATGAAGGGAAAAAGTATTATTTGGAAAATGCTGTGAGTGGATAAATGACAGTACACACATACACCCATCTAGTTGTCACTGCTAAGTCCCTTTCCTCATGCTCTATGCCTGTATTGCTGGCTCTTTAATGGGACTCAAGAGCTGCACTTTGCACTGTGGATTTCAGAGGGCACCTAACAAGCCACCCATATTTTGGAAGCAGTGAGCAGGAGGGTTAATGAGTTGTTTGGCCCCCTTCCTTTGAATGAGTATTTATTGATTCTGACAGAGGCGTAGGCAAGTGGATGATAGAGAGTAGAATTGCATACCTCATCTGGCTCTCTGCCTTAATTTGTTTGTGAAAATGAATTAAGACTGATGGCAAATAAAACTGTGCAGGGAAGACAGGACACAGAAAACTATAATGGTCACAGAAAGAGTATCAGCTAAAAAAATTCCAGTTCTTAGCTGGATGCTATTTTTATAATCTAGGATTTTAGACACAGATAGCTATTTTAATATCATGCATATGAATACATTCACAAAGTTATATGCAGTTTACAGCCTTGAAAACAAGATCCTCCTAACTTGCAGCACTGTATGCTCAATTTCATGTATCTAGGTCTGAAAAAAAATCAGATTGTGTTCTTTTAGTTGCATATATCATCACCAATAAAAGAGATTTCTGGGGTGCGACTGCAATGGCACCTTTGTTAAAGATGCATAAAGTCAGTGGAATAGACCTTATTTCTCTACAGCAGGTGAGGCTCCGGGAGTCCAGCAGTGATAAATATTTATCACTTAAAATGAGGCATAAATGACTCAAAAGGGAAGATAACAATAATTAATCTGCATGTGGAGGGTGCTTGTTTGTTTGCTTGCTGTTTTGGTGGGATTCATTTTGTTTTTGCTAAGGCATGCTGTGGACCAGATGAAAATCAAAGTTAAGAATGTGTACCTTCTCATTCTATGTGGTCTTTAGCTTCCCTTGTTTGATGGAGTAAAAACCTGTCATTGAAGTTTACAGTCAGCTCAGTCTCTGTGTAGCTCTAGTCCCTTGTTAGTTTCCTAGGGCAGTGGTAACAAGTACCACAAAGGAGGAGGCTTAAAATAACTGAAAGTTATTGTCCTATAGTTCTGGAAGCTAGAAGTCTGAAATCAAAGTGCCATCAGGGCCATCGTTTCCCTGAAATCTGTAGGGGAGAATCCATCCTTGCCTCTTCCGACTATTGATATCTGCCAGTGGGCCATGGAATTCCTTGGCTTGTTAGACACATCACTCCCACCTCTGCCTCTGTGGTCACATGGCCACTTTTCTGCAAAGACTACTTCCAAATCAGTTCACTTTCTGATTTACTAAGCGGTTTGGACTTCTACAGGCTTCCTTGGTGGCCCAGATGGCAAAGAATCTGCCTACAATGCAGGGGACCCAGGTTCAATCCCTAGGTCAGGAAGATCCCCTGGAGAAGCGAATGGCTGCCAACTCCAATATTCTTGCCTAGAGAATTCCATGGACAGAGGAGCTGGGTAGGCTACAGTCCATGGGGTCAAAAAGAGTAGACACAATTAAGCAACTAACACTTTGACTTTCACTTCAGGATTTCTGCCTATCTGTGAAGGAACCAGTTTAACCCATACAATTCTCAATTATTTTTCTCCTAAACCTGATATATTTTGGATCATACATATAGATGAAAAGCACATTTCACTAAGGGAAAAAAAACTGTAAGAATACTTGAAGCTTGTTTGAATTTTACCACCTTTCTTATCTTCTCAATCCAATTACAGCATTCTTCTCACTTTGTTATAGTTTAAAAATTGTAGCATATTTGAAGAACAGTTTCCTAGTTTATGATTTGTTTGATGAAATTTTTTAAATAACCTGAAATTTTTTAACATTATATGTTAATTATACATTCATGCTTAGTTGCTCAGTTATGTCTGACTCCTTGTGATCCTTTGGACTGTAGACCACGAGGCTCCTCTGTCCATGGAATTTTCCAGACAAGAATACCAGGGCAGGTTGCCATTTCCTACTCCAGGGGATCTTCTCAACCCAGGATTCAAACCCATGTTTCCTGTGTCTCCTGCATTGCAGACAGATTCTTGATGCACTGAACCGTCAGGGAAGCCCATCTGTCTGTCAATTATACTTCAGTGAAAGAACAAAACCAAGTAAGCATACAGACTTGATTCTATGCTGCATAAATGAGATAAAGACACAAAGATTGGATATAAAAGGCTCTAAATAGATATAACATTAGCCAAAAGTAAGCTAGTAGTTATATTAATGTCATACAAAGTATATTTTTAATTTTATTTTTAAAATTTATTTTAAATGTTTATTTATATCTGGGTACTAATGAATTAGCATAGGCCTCATAATCTCTAATTCTATCTGTCATTTAGATTCTCTTTAGATGGTCCTGCAGCTCTGGTTATAAATGAAATGCCTACTACGTGCCAGGCTCTGGGCAAGAAGCTTTTCATACAACTCTCCCAGAAGTCCCATTATGTTGGCATTTTCTATCCATCTTACATATAAGTGAATGAAGTACTTGTAGTTACATGAGGCCAATTGCTTATTATAACATGTTAAATACAGAAAACCCACCCTTTTGAATTCTCCTTGAAGCTAAATAACTGGCTTTCTTAATTTTTCCTCAGTGACTAGACTGGCTGTTTGGCATTATGTACAGACTGACTAATCACTGTTTTATGCTTGGGCTATGCTTATTATAAAGGGAAAAATTCATCCTTAATTTGTCTTTTGGAAGATTATTTCTCTCCTAGTCTTTTGGAAGATTAATACATTCTTTTTCTGCTTTTTTTAATTAAAAGGGATATCATTTTACTTAGTTTTAGAGCTCACACTCAGCATTTGAAACCATATACAATAAACCATTATAATAATGACAATGTGTTTATCTGTTATAACCAAAACTGAATTCAAGCTATACAAACCTTGAATTTTAGAATTAATATGACAACCTGGTATTTTTAAGACAATATCCCTATGCCTGATCCATTTACAGGAACCTGAGGAAATAATTTGTTCTAATGGTAAGATTTAGCTTTTATCTACTGTACTATCCTCTTTGTTCTCTCCTTGTTCCTATTATTTCCATCCATGAATTATCATTACACAGCAGCAAGGGAAGGTTCTGTTGATCTCTACCTGACGTCCATTACACATTAAATGAGATTCAGACTCCTCATCATGGTTCATGAGAAGCTGCCTCGTCTTGATTCAGTTCTTTTGTCCTGCTGTCCGGCACATGCCTTACTGCCACACCGGCTACCTTGTAGTTATCAACAGTCCCTCAACAAGAGCAAGTTTTTTCCCTTCCTGGGTCCTCCACTCATGGTCTTCCCTCTGCTCTTCCAGGGCTATTCCTTCTGTGTATTGGCCTCATCTCAAATTTGGAGGGATGCCTTCCTTGCTTACTCTTTTAATATAGATTCCATCCATGTCATTCTCTAACCTTCTGCACTATTTCCTTAAGAAGACTTTACACCTTTTATTATTTATTCATTTACCTGTTATTATCAGTTCCCCCTTTAGACTGTAAGCCCTGTGAATAAAGAGAATATATCTGTTTTGTTGACCACAATACACCCAGGTTCCATCTCATTGCCTATATATATAAGATGTTTATTAACTGTTTGTGGGAAAAATTAATAAGCACTTAATACTTGGTTTCCTTGTGAACTCCTGGTGCATTTTTAGTACTACTTATGTTGTTGTCAGTCTGCTTGCTAGCACGTGACAGAAGTCAAGGAACTAGCAAGATATTGAATGTTCTGCTTTTGTTTTTTATGTGGCTAAGGAACAACATTAAGATTTTGGAGTTCTATAGTTGACTGATAGCTCTTTTAAAAACAATATTTGACCATACTCCTCCTTCATTATATTCTAAGAGTAACAAAGATCATCATTCTTCTGCATTTTACATGAGGTAATGGAGAATATAAAAGACAAAACTACACAATAGTAAATTCCAAAGCACATTTTTAAAAAAGATAACTCTTAAGGTGAAAAAAAAGTGTAGCTCTAAAAATTGTTCATACCTTTCATAGGTTGTTGGGGAATTTTAATGTTGATATAAGTACTACAAATAATGACTCAATTATATATATGAAATGTTTGAATTGGTGTCTATTACAATCAGTATCAAATGGCACTTATTTAAACTATGAATGTGATGGTTTATTCTTTTAAAAAATCCCCCATGCTTATTGTTGGCTATTTTTCATATCTCTTCAGGCTGCAGCCCATGACATATGTAAGCATTTCCTACATGTTAAATAAGTGAGTGGTCGTTGAATGTATGCTGTTGAGACTTAAAGTATACATAGTGGTTGTGTGACCTTTCCTGAAGCTGACTTCACCCTGTCCGACAGTATAATGCCGAGGAACAGATACTTTGGGAATGTTTTCCAGCTTTGCAATGTAAATGCCACTTAACCATCTTTTTCTATAATGTGTGAATATTATTTATCTCATTGGGAATTCTTCAGAATACATGTGCTGGTTATTGAAATTAATTATCATGCCTGCGGATAAACCAGATGACTATTTGTTATCTCTTTCAAATCCTTAATCAAGTAACTCTAAATAGCTTTTCTGTATTTGGACAAGGTTCTCTAGAAACTGTCGTGATATGCAAAATGTAAATGAGTTAAATGAGTTAAATAATAGCTAATAAAATACAAAAATGTATGCTTGGTTTATTCCACAGATTTAAAAATCTCCAATGGCAGCTAGAAAATAATAATAACAAGCCTTATGGGGAGTTACTGGTAAATGTTATGCTTTGGCATTATCTAGCTACACTGAGATATGCAGTGGTATCTTTTGTCCAATTACAGTGTACGTTTTTTCCTTAATTTTACCTGCAGGGGTCACTGGTGTCACAGGGCAATCTTTCTCTGTTTAGGTTTTGATGGATAATTACCTGCTGACAGGTAATGTGTTAGAGGAATAAGTTAATATATTCTTACCATTTACTATTCAGTAGGGAATTCATTAACATAAAGATTATGACCTAGAATATACCCTTGGGAAACTTTCATGTTGATATGCTTTTATTTGGAAGGTGAGTCACTATGTTTGCTAGTGGAAAATAGTTGACAGAAACTAAATTTTTAACTTACTTCTTATTGGATATAACTGTGGGGTTCAGTCAAATGACAATGAAGCAAGAACAAAATAAGTGAGTCATTCATTTACATTGTATAAAGCAGATATATCCTTGAATATCATAAGAGGTATGATTGTCAAAAGAAAAATGCATTATGTAAACCTAGTCAATAGAGCTTACCTCACACATTTTATTGGATATGTTAGTGAATTCTAAATAGTAGCCTTCATTCATTCAGGTGGTTAATATATTAGAGGCCACAAGAGATGTTTTCTATGAATTATTTAGTTGAGATGGTGTGAATAAACCTTTGCCTTTCACAATCTAACACAAATTCAATTTTTTTATTCATATAATTCTTATAATATATGGCATTTGCCTAAGTACCAAATGTTGATTTTTTTTCCAAATGTTGATTTTTAAATAATAAGTTTCTATTGATAATTTGTGAAAATGGCTCAATTAGACATTTTATTGATTTTGCTTCTTCTCTTTGAACAAATATTAAGACATGAGCATTACAGACAAACTGGACTGAATTCAATTTTCTTCCTTTTCTAGAACAACAACAACAAAAAAATGGTGTCAGCAGAGACACCTTAAATGTTGAAAGTCCATACAACTCCTGAGGGAGATGCGTCATTTACAGCCACTTCTGCCTCAGCTGTGATGGTCGGAAAATAATACAGGGAACATATTGCTGCTCTTTCTGTGGGGAAAAGTAATAAAAGTAACCAGAATAAAGAATGGTCAGTGATGATCCACTAAAGTTTAGATTGGCAATACAATCAGTTCAGAGAGTTTTTATGAAACATTTTAATGAACCTGATTTTGTTTTCTTCAAAGCCCAAATTGGCAATGAGATCATTCTAAATCTTTCAGATAATTTTGTAACTGTATGATGGTTAAGAGTGGGTCCATTAAGTTTTTGCAAAATTAAAATAGGATATTAAGAGTTAATATTTTAATTCCTTGGAAATTTCTTCACAACCTCTCTCTGTTTCACAGTGAAAGGCAAACACTATCCTGAGGTTGATATGCGTTGATTCTGAAAAAGTATAAATGTATTTGTACTAGAACTGCAAATGTTTGACAGAAATTGGAAAGTGACTCTTGAAGAAACTCTCAGCAGAAGAACCATAATTAGTTTTAAGATTTACTTCTTGTGGCTTTTCAGACCAACAGGACTTTGTTTGCTGTAGCATCTTAAAGTATCTAGGGGACATTCAGACTTCAAATGTCAAGGAATACTATGTTTTACTCTAGTCCAAAGAGCAATGCGACTATATGGTCAATGTAAAAATCACAACAAAAGTTCCCAAATAGAAGCCATTTAACTTGAGGTCAGTTCTCCTTACTTGGAATAGATAAAATATTTAGACTTTGCAGAATCTTAAAAGTAACCTTTGTGTGATTGTTTCTTACTCTGTGGATTTGTATATTTATTTTGAGGGAAAAAAATCCTCTTCCACTCTTTTTTGTGGTACCTCTCCCAGTTTTGAAGATGAGATATAAAAATACACACAACAGAAATAATGGCAAATTTTTAGTTTACATAAGCAGTGATAGTAAAATAAATTAACCTTTTCATTTCACATACAGAATTTGTTCTAAAAGCTTAATTTGGTAAATTTTTTGACTCACTGGTAAAGGAATATAATCAAAACATAGAATATCATATTGCTGTTAATCAACTAAGTAAAACTTATTTGAGCTTATATCAATGTGTTCGTATATAAAAGTATAAAATATGGTCTTTAATGAACTTTAGTTGAGAAGAAATGAAAATAAGGTAATAATAATAATAATATAGGGTTATGTGCTAAATGGATAGAAATATTAAATAAAATCAGTATTTACTTAGAAAGGGAAGATATTCATATTTGTGACCACTATCATAAACCCTGATAGCTCTGCAGATAAAAGAATCCACCTGTAATGCAGGAGACCCTGGTTCAATTCATGAGTCAGGAAGATCTCCTGGAGAAGGGATAGGCTACCCACTCCAGTATTCTTGGGCTTCCCTGGTGGCTTAGATGGTAAAGAATCCACCTGCAATGTGGCAGACCTGGGTTTGATCCCTGGGTTCGATCCCTGGGTTGGGAAGACCCCCTAGAGGAGGACATGGCAATCCACTCCTGTATTTTTGCCTGGAGAATCCCCATGGACAGAGGAGCCTGGCAGGCCCCAGTCCATGGGGTTGCAAAGAGTTGGATATAACCTAGCGACTAAGCACGGCACATATCATGAACAAAAATTACATGTGAAAGTATTTAGGCACAAAGTCAAGCATAGGGAGTCCATGACTTCTAGAAGCTGATGATCGTATATTTATCAATTTTTACTCCCTAGTTCTGTAGGTGAGAAACTGAGGACCAAAATAGTAAGCAACTTGTCCAGCACACACACAAAATTAATCAAATTTTAGTTAGAATTATGAAGGTGGAATAAAATGGTGGCAGCAAGCCTGAATTAGTTTTCATGTCTATATTAGTAACCCTGCCCTCTTTTTATCTACTCTGTGTCTTGTTACTAAAATGTGTTCCAGAAATGCCTTTGAACTGCCACTGCTTTGTTTAAAGACCTCTTCAGGGCTCCAGGAGACATGAACTTAAGGCTTGCTTTCCTGCCTTTGCACTCACTGCTCTCCCCTCCCGTAAAGTAAATATGAGTTAAGCTATTCTCCAAACACATTCTGAACATTTCTAAAACACTGTGCCTTTGTGCACAGGGTCCTCTCATCCTGTGAGCCTTCCCTCTTGTGTCTTCAACTGTAAGCATAACCATCCTATGTTCTGATCAGAAACCACCTCTGGGGTCTTCCTTAATCTCTCCCAGTTGAAATTAATCTCCCTTATACTTAGCCTATTATACTGCTGGGTTTATATCTGTTGCTCCCAGAAAACTGAAAGTTCGTTGAAGACTAAGACCTTCAATCTGGCATGTTTGCATCATCTACAGTACATTGAATAACTTTCATATAGCCATAGAGAAGTAGCAATGACAGAGCAGTTCATTATTAATAACAATAAACATAATTAAAATAGTCAAAGTAGTTAACATAATTAATAATAGTTAATTATTATAATAGTTAATAGTTAACATAATTAAAATAGTTAATATTTATCCAGGCTTCCCAGGTGGCTCAGTGGCAAAGAATCTGCCTGCCAAGCAGGAGATGCAGGTTCAATCCCTGAGTCAGGGAGGTCCCCTGGAGTAGGAAATGGCAACCCACTTCAATATTCTTACCTTTAATATCCCATGAACAGTGGAGCCTGGTGGGCTACAGTAATACATGGGGTCGCAAAGAGTCTAACATGACTGAGCAACTAAACAATGACAATCCAGGCACTTACCCAGGGGGGCCAGGAACTAGCCTCAGTGTTGTACATGAAGCCAGAATGTGAAGCCAGGCTGTTGACTCCAGGATCCTCATTTTTAACAGTGTGGGCTCTGGAGTTGGCTGCTCTGAATTGAATCCTGATAGTACCACTTAAGGGAGAAGGCAATGGCACCCCACTTCAGTACTCTTGCCTGGAAAATCCCATAGATGGAGGAGCCTGGTAGGCTGCAGTCCATGGGGTCGCTGAAGGTCGGATACAACTGAGCGACTTGACTTTCACTTTTCACTTTCCTGCATTGGAGAAGGAAATGGCAACCCACTCCAGTGTTCTTGCCTGGAGAATCCCAGGGACGGGGAGCCTGGTGGGCTGCCATCTATGGGGTCGCACAGAGTCGGACATGACTGAAGTGACTTAGCAGCAGCAGCAGTACCACTTAATAGCTGAGTGATCTCTCTGTGCCTTAGGGCTCTATCTATAAAATGAAAATATTAATAGTGCCTAACATATGTATTTTTTAATAGATTAAACTAGATAATTCGTGTTAAATATTTAGAGTAGTGCCAAGCACATAGCAGTGCTGATTAGAAGTTAACCCTATATATTATAGTTTGTTCTAATTATTTGTTGAGTTAAATTAATTCAACCTTCTTGGGTAAAACACTTCTTACTTTCTCACCTCCTATCAAAATCCTATTCTAGTTTTAAGAACTTTATGAGCCAGCTTCTCTGTAAAATCATTCCCAATGCCTCCCAGATTATCATTTTCACAGAGTTGTGTACTTGTAAACTTACACATCAATTAACTAACATCTATTACTTTAGGAAATAGTTGTGGTCAGTTATAGTTGCAATAATGTGAGAAATAGCTATAGAATTACTAACTTTTTCTCATAATAAAACATATGGTTGTCTAAACTTTTGTGTTTTGAACTCAATCTTTCTACTGACTTTATCTAAATTATTCTAAAAACTATTCTTGTGGTAAGAAGGATACTTTGAAAGACCTGAGTGGGAATATACTCAGGAATATTCTCAGGGAATCTACTTGGTCACATCTACAGTAGAATTTTAATTTATAAGTTGGAAGGAAAAAATTCTCTGAAGGTCCCCAGGTAGCCTTGACTGTAAGTCAAGTATTTACTCAATATTCTAGTAAAATCCCAACTTAATCCAGTCTTTCCCCATACAAGAATTGTTTTGTTATCTGAGGAACCATACTCATTTTTCTAGGTAATATTACAGCATGTTTTTGATGAGCTAATCCATAAAAATGTATTTTCCTGTAATGAAAAATAAATACATACCAGGCCTTCTCTGAATAAGATGAAAGCAATTTTATAATTGTCAGGACTGGGTAACTTGTTCGCTCTTCCATACTGTATGGTGTGGTTCAGTAGAGCGGCATAAATATCCAAGAGTGAGATTGCAATGAAGTATTTTGATGTTGTTCAATTTGGTCATGTCTTTTGAAACTAAAACATGAGAGTAGTCTAAATCATTCTTTGGCTAATGTGATTTTAGCCACTGAAATAATTTTTTAATCTCTTTTCTCTAGTCATTTAATGAGAATAATCTATATAATATTAAGTGATATTTCATATTTCAGTGAGATTATACTTTAGTGGAACCATAGCAAACACTAATCTGCCTTGACGTAGTCCTTAAACTTATATGTATATATATTTTCATCTCTGAGGTCATCTTGATATGTAATATACTCAATGGGGCAAAGATAGAAACAAAAAAGAGGAGAATGGGATGTAATATGAAAGTGGCAAAGAGAAAGCCTAAAAATCCAAAAGTTGAATTTTCTGTCTCAGGTTTCTCAATGACATTATATTCTCTTGCACAACCCATGTTCAGTTTCCCTGCTACAAGAAGGAGGAATATGAGAAAAACTAGTATCAACTAATTCAAATGCATGAACTTGAATTTCAGGACAAACGGTGTGTGACTGCACCAGTAATTTGGCCAGGTACCTTTCAAACCCTAGAGAATACTTAGGTCATAGTGAAACCAGTATTTTATCAAATGTCTAAGACCCTCTAGTAATAGATCATTTCCTTCCCTTTCAAACATGATCATTTTAAAATATAAGCTCTACACATTTTGAAATCCACAAAAGGATATATAATGGTGTGATTTATGGATCCATCATAAATATTCGAGAAATTAACTTCACATTTCAGTTCAGTTCAGTCACTCAGTCATATCCGACTCTATACAATCCCATGGACTGCAGCACACCAACTCCTGGAGCTAGCTCAAACTCATGGCCATCAAATTGGTGATACCATCCAACCATCTCATCCTCTGTCGTCCCCTTTTTCTCTTGCCTTCAATCTTCCCCAGCATCAGGGTCTTTCCGAATGAGTCAGTTCTTCGCATCAGGTGGCCAAAGTATTGGAATTTCAGCTTCAGCATCAGTCCTTCCAATGAATATTCAGGACTGATTTCCTTTAGAACTGACTGGTTTGATCTCCTTGCAGTCCAAGGGACTCTCGAGAATCTTCTCCAAACACCACAGTTCAAAAGCATCAATTCTTCGTTGCTCAGTTTTCCTTATAGTCCAACTCTCACACCCATACATGACTACTGGGAAAACATTAGCTTTAACTAGCTGGATCTTTGTCAGCAAAGTAATATCTCTGCTTTTAAATATGCTGTCTAGGGTGGTAATAGCTTTTCTTCCAAGGAGCAAGTGTCTTTTAATTTCATGGCTGCAGTCACCATCTGCAATGATTTTGGAGTCCCCCAAAATAAAGTCTGTCACACAATTTCCATTGTTTCCCATCTATTTGCCATGAAGTGATGGGACTGGATGCCATGATCTTAGTTTTCTGAATGTTGAGTTTTAAGCTGGCTTTTTCATTCTCCTTTTGCACTTTTCATTCTCCTTTTTCACATCAAGAGGCTCTTTGTCTAACTCGATGAAACTAGGAGCCATGCCATGTAGGGCCACTCAAGATGGACAGGTCATGGTGGAGAGTTCTGACAAAATGTGGTCCACTGGAGAAGGGAATGGCAAACCACTTCAGTATTCTTGCCTTGAGAACCCCATGAACAGTATGAAAAGGGAAAAAGATATAACACTGAAAGATGAACTCCCCAGATCAGTAAGTGCCCAACATGCTACTGGAGAAGAGTGGAGAAATAACCCTAGAAAGAATGAAGAGATGGAATCAAAGTAAAAACAGCGCCCAGTTGTGGATGTGTCTGGTGATGGAAGTAAAGTTCGATGCTGTAAAGAATAATTTTGCTTAGGAACCTGGAATGTTATGTTCATGAATCAAGGTAAATTTCTTATGTCTATTTAAGTCTAAATTCTTATTAATTTTAGGATACTCAGTACCCATCAAAGAGAATGAAAGACAATACACTCAGTAACTCTCTCTTACTAATGTTAAAATTGGCATTGATCAATTAAGCCTTCTAAACAAATTATTTCTTTGGAGTAAACTGGGATATATGGTAATCCTAAATATATAGTATTGAAACAGACACAGCCAATATACATAATATCTTCCCTCTCCCTTTAACATCAATTTTAGCTAATATGCAGGGCTGAATTTTTCTCCTTCCTAACTCCCACTCCTGCAATATCCCTGGATATGACACATACAAAATTGGAATAACTGAAAACAACATTTGATAATGATGGTTAAAGACATGTTCAATTAGAAACCACAGATTGAAGTGGTCTCTCCTTTTCATGAAAACACAGATTATACCTAAAATGTAACTTTAACAAGTTCCAGCTTTCCCACTAAGAATAGCACAGAGCAACCAAGGGACTTTGAAGTTGACAGAATCTGCGGTATTTCTATTTTCTCCACAGTATGGAAGTCCCCAATTCTGGTGGTATTATCATGCTCCATATGTGAGGATCAAGAAGCCAGGTGAAGACAATGGCAAACAGTGTTGAGATAGGGAGAAATGAACTCTGAGAAGGAAAGAGACAATGAATTTATTAAACCAAAATTCTAAAACACATGAAGGAATAAAATACTAAATGTAGCTAAAAGCAAATCAACGAAGGGCTTCCCAGGTGGTGCTAGTGGTAAAAAATCCACCTGCCAATGCCGAAGATGCAAGAGAAATGGATTCGATCCTTGGTCGGGACGATGCCCCGCTTGGAGTAGGTAATGACACCCCACTCCAGTATTCTTACCTGGAAAATTCCACGGGCAGAGGAACCTGGCAGGCTATAGTCCATGAGGCCACCAAGAGTTGGACATGAGGGAGCACAGCAGAGCAGCAGCAAATCAACACCTGTTACAATCACTTCAAACAAATGGAGTATTCCACTAAAGATTTTAAACATCACCATTTAAGATAATCAAAGTGATAAAGGAATACTTTTATTTTCAAATATCAAGGAATTATATTTTATAAAGGATACTTGATTTACAATCAGTTCAGTTCAGTCACTCAGTCGTGTCGGACTGTTTGAGACCCCATGGACTGCAGCACGCCAGGCTTCCCTGTCCACCAACTCCTGGGGCTTGCTCAATCATGTCCATCGAAATTGTGATGCCATCAAACGATCTCATCCTCTGTCATCCCCTTCTCCTCCTGCCTTCAATCTTTCCCAGCATCAAGGTCTTTTCCAATGAGTCAGTTCTTCCCCTCAGGTGGCCAAAGTACTGGAATTTCAGCTTCAGCATTAGTCCTTCCAAATGGATATTCAGGACTGATTTCCTTTAGGATTGACAGGTTGGATCTCCTTGCAGTCCAAGGGACTCTCAAGAGTCTTCTCCAACACCACAGTTCAAAAGCATCAATTCTTCAGTGCTCAGTTTTCTTCATAGTCCAACTCTCATATCCACACATGACTACTGGAAAAACCATGGCTTTGACTAAAGAGGCCCTTTTTTGGCAAAGTAATGTCTGCTTTTTAATATGCTGTCTAGGTTAGTCACAGCTTTTCCTCCAAGGAGTAAGCTTTTAATTTCATTACTGCAGTCACCATCTGCAGTGATTTTGGAGTCCCAAAATATAAAGTTTCTCACTGTTTCCATTGTTTCCCCATCTATTTCCTTTGAAGTGATAGGACCTGATGCCATGAGCATAGTTTTTGGAATGTTAACTTTAAAGTCAGCTTTTTCACTCTCCTCTTTCACTTTCATCAAGGGGCTCTTCAGTTCCTCTTCACTTTCTGCCATAAGAGTGGTGTCATCTGCGCATCTGAGGTTATTGATATTTCTCCTGGCAATCTTGATTCTAGCTTGTGCTTCATCCTGCCTGGCATTTCACATGATATACTCTGCATATAAGTTAAATAAGCAGGATGACAATATACAGCCTTGACATACTCCTTTCCCAATTTGAACCAGTCTGTTCTTCCATATCCGGTTCTAACTGTTGCTTCTTGACCTGCATACAGACTTCTCAGGAGGCAGATCAGATGCTCTAGTATTCCCATCTCTTGAAGAATTTTCCACAGTTTGTTGTGATCTACACAAAGACTTTGGTTTAATCAATAAAGCAGATATTTTTGGAACTCTGTTGCTTTTTCAATGAGCCAGTAGACGTTGGCAATTTGATCTCTGGTTTCTCTGCCTTTTCTAAATCCAGCTTGAACATCTGAAAGTTCATGGTTCATGTACTGTTGAAGCCTGGCTTGGAGAATTTTGAGCATTACTTTGCTAGCGTGTGAGATGAGTGCAATTGTGCGGTAGTTTGAACATTCTTTAACAATATTTTCCTATTTGCAATATTGATTTAGTTTCAGGTATACAGAATTATTCTTTGAAGAAGAAAAAATGAAAATGGCTAAGTATGAAAAAGAACAAATTCTATATATTTAATAAAAATCATTGTTATTAAAATGAAAAATAACTCCTATTAGACAAAGTAGAAGACACAACTACTGAATTAGAAGGGTAATTCAAGAAATTCCTTAAGAGTACAGGACAGAGGGAAAAGAAAAATTTTAAATAGAAACTCAAAATAACATGGTAAAGATAATTCCAAATGTATTACCTAATCAAAATACCATGAATGGTTCAAACTCCTGTGTTAAAAGACAGATTATAGGTTGTATTTTTAAAGTATAACTGCAAGAGATATAAAGTGATGAGGAAAACCGCACTAGTCATAAGAAACCCAGTACATCAGTATTAATATCTGATGGCATATAATTTAAGGCAATTATTAATAAGAATGCCATGTACAATAATACAGGAAAAAATCACTAAGAAATGGTAAAATTTGCATTTTATTTGCAGCTGAAAGCTAAGAGTGTTAAATATTTAAAGCAAAACTAGCACAATTACAAGAAAAAATGGATAATTTCATAGTATTAGGAAAATTGAAATAATGATTGTCAAAGCAGGCTAAATATTAGTTAGAATTGAACTACACTTTTATTGAAGAATAGTTGATTTACAGTGTTATGTTAGATTCTGCTGTACAACACAATGAAATAGACAAACGTGACCGTTCTTTTTAGATTCTATTACCAAATAGGTCATTATAGAGTCTTGAATAGAGTTCAGTTCAGTTCAGTCGCTCAGTCGTGTCCGACTCTTTGCGACCCCATGAATCACAGCACGCCAGGCCTCCCTGTCCATCACCAACTCCGAGAGTTCACTCAGACTCACGTCCATCAGGTCAGTGATGCCATCCAGCCATCTCATCCTCTGTCGTCCCCTTCTCCTCCTGCCCCATTCCCTCCCAGCATCAGAGTCTTTTCCAATGAGTCAACTCTTCGCATGAGGTGGCCAAAGTACTGGGGTTTCAGCTTTAGCATCATTCCTTCCAAAGAAATCCCAGGGCTGATCTCCTTCAGAATGGACTGGTTGGATCCCCTTGCAGTCCAAGGGATTCTCAAGAGTCTTCTCCAACACCACAGTTCAAAAGCATCAATTCTTCGGCGCTCAGCCTTCTTCACAGTCCAACTCTCACATCCATACATGACCACTGGAAAAACCATAGCCTTGACTAGACGGACCTTTGTTGGCAAAGTAATGTCTCTGCTTTTGAATATGCTATCTAGGTTGGTCATAACTTTTCTTCTATAACAGGTTCTTATTACTTACCTAATTCATATATAGGTGTGTATACCTCAATCCCAATTTCCCAATGTATTCCTCCCGCCTTACCCCTTGGTAACTGTAGGTTTGTTTTATACATGTGTGCCTCTATTTTTGTTTTGTAAATAGGCTTATTTGTACCATTTTTCTAGATTCCACATATAAGCTATATTGTATGATATTTATCTTTCTTTGTCTTACTTACTTCACTCGGTATGACAATCTCTAGGTGCATCCATATCATTGCAAATGACATCATTTTGCTCTTTAATGGCTATGTTCCGTTGTGTATATGTACCACACATTCTTTTTTTAAAAATAATTTTTATTCATTTATTTACTTTTGGCTGTGCTGGGTCTCTGTTGTTGCGTAGGCTTTTCTCTAGTTGCAGCAAGCAGGGGCTACTCTCTACTTGTGGTGCTTGGGCTTCTCATTGTGCTGGCTTCTCTTGTTGCAGAACATGAGCTCTAGGGCACGTGGGCTTCAGTAGTTGCAGCATGTGGGCTCAGAAGTTGTGACTCCTGGACTCTAGAGCACAGGCTCAATAGATGTGGCACATGAGCTTAGTTGCTCTGCAGCACGTGGGATCTTCCCAGAGGGTTCAGTCCTGTGTCTCCTGCATTGGCAGGTAGATTCTTTACTGCTGAGCCACTAGGAAAGCCCCGACATCTTCTCATTCATTCCTCTGTTGATAGAAGTTTAGATAGCTTCCATGTCCTAGCTATGGTAAATAGAGTTGCAATGAGCATGTATCTTTTCAATTATGGCTTTCTTCAGATATATGCCCAGGAGTGGAATTACTGGATCAAATGGTAGCTCTGCTTTTATTTTTTTAAGGAACCTCCATACTGTTCTCCATACTGACTGTACGGAGATTTATATTTCCACCAACAGTGTAGGAGGGTTCCGTTTTCTGCACTCCCTCTCCAGTATTTATTGTTTGTAGACATTTTAATGATGTTTCCTGACTGGAATGAGGTAATATCTCATTGTTTTTCTGATTTGCATTTCTCTAATAATTCTTGATGTTGAGCATCTTTCATAGATCTCAGCCATCTTATGTCTTTTTTGGAAGATGTCTATACATACATACTGTAGTGTTAGTCACTTAGTCACATCCAACTCTTTGTGACCCCATGGACTGTTGCCTGCAAGGCTCCTCTGTCCCTGGAATTCTCCAGGCAAGAATACTGGACTGAGTTACCATTTCCTTCTCCAGGGGATCTTCTTGGCCCAGGGATCAACCCAGGCCTCCTGCACCGCAGGCAGATTCTTTACTGTCCGAGCCACCAGGAAAGCTCAAATATAATGTAGTTGAAGATGGGTGGCAAATTCAAGTTTTGTTTTTTGGAATTTCATGGAATTTTTTTCAATTATTTTCCATCCTTTGGTTGAATCCATGGATATGCAGATACAAAGGACTGACTGTACTTTCTTCTTTCCAAATATCAAATTCTTAGCAAATGGAGAATACCATATACAGTTTTAAATTAAAGTAAGTTCACAGGTTTTTTGTTGTTGTTGTTGTTTAATTTGCTTTAACATGTCACGTACATATAGATATCTATTTAGATCTTCCACACTTTTTTTTTTTTTTTTTTTGATTGGGTTGTTTGCATTTCTGATGTTGAGCTGCATGATCTGTTTGTATATATTGGAGATTAATCCCTTGTCAGTCACTTTCTTTGCAAATATTTTCTCTCTCTGTGGGTTGTCTTTTCATTTTGTTTATGTCTTTCTTTGCTGTGCAAAAGCTTTTAATTTTAATTAAATCCTATTTGTTTATTTTTGTTTTTATTTTCATTACTCTAGGAGATGGGTCAAAAAAGGCCTTTCTGCAATGTATGTCATAGTGTTTTGTTTTCCTGTAAGAGTTTTAAAGTGTCCCATCTTGCATTTAGGTCTTTAATCCATTTTGAGTTTATTTTCTGTATAGTGTCAGAGAATGTTCTGATTTCATTCTTTTGCAGGTAGCTGTCCAATTTACCTAGCACCACTTATTGAAGAGACTGTCTTTTCTCTATTGTATATTCTTGCCTCCTCTGTCATAAATTAGTTGACCATAGGTGCATGAGATATTTTCTGGACTTTGAATGTATTTTGAACAACAGATTTATGAAACATGACCTAATAAATACATAGAGAACTCTACCCAAAAAAGAATGTGTACATAGACTAATTACACTGACAATGCAGTAGATCACAAAGGAAATATCACTTCAAACAATGGCTGTCAACCACGTTCTATGACAGTCAGGTCAGATCAGTCGCTCAGTCGTGTCCAACTCTTTGCAACGCTATGAATCGCAGCACGCCAGACCTCCCTGTCCATCACCAACTCCCGGAGTTCACTCAGACTCACGTCCATCAGGTCAGTGATGCCATCCAGCCATCTCATCCTCTGTCTTCTCCTTCTCCTGCCCCCAATCCCTCCCAGCATCAGAGTCTTTTCCAATAAGTCAACTCTTCGCATGAGGTGGCCAAAGTACTGGGGTTTCAGCTTTAGCATCATTCCTTCCAAAGAAATCCCAGGGCTGATCTCCTTCAGAATGGACTGGTTGGATCTCCTTGCAGTCCAAGGGACTCTCAAGAGCTTTCTCCAACACCACAGTTCAAAAGCATCAATTCTTCGGCGCTCAGCCTTCTTCACAGTCCAACTCTCATATCCATACATGACCACAGGAAAAACCATAGCCTTGACTAGACGGACCTTTGTTGGCAAAGTAATGTCTCTGCTTTTGAATATGCTATCTAGGTTGGTCATAACTTTCCTTCCAAGGAGTAAGCATCTTTTAATTTCATGGCTGCAGTCACCATCTGTAGTGATTTTGAAGCCCAGAAAAATAAAGTCTGACACTGTTTCCACTGTTTCCCCATCTATTTCCCATGAAGTGGTGGGACCAGATGCCATGATCTTCGTTTTCTGAATGTTGAGCTTTAAGCCAACTTTTTCACTCTCCTCATTCACTTTCATCAAGAGGCTTTTGAGTTCCTCTTCACTTTCTGCCATAAGGGTGGTGTCATCTGCATATCTGAGGTTATTGATATTTCTCCCAGCAATCTTGATTCCAGCTTGTGTTTCTTCCAGTCCAGCGTTTCTCATGATGTACTCTGCATAGAAGTTAAATAAGCAAGGTGACAATATACAGCCTTGACATACTCCTTTTCCTATTTGGAACCAGTCTGTTGTTCCATGTGCAGTTCTAACTGTTGCTTCCTGACCTGCATACAGATTTCTCAAGAGGCAGGTCAGGTGGTCTGGTATTCCCATCTCTTTCAGAATTTCCCACAGTTTCTTGTGATCCACACAGTCAAAGGCTTTAGCATAGTGTAACGTAATTTATACCAATTAAAAAAATCATAAAAAATTAAATGTCTTGTTAAATAACTAAGGTGTTAAATTACACTGGAAATTATGGGAAACAGGAAATAAAAGGGAATTAAAATGTTTAAATATTGTATATATGTATATACACATATATATGTTTTTAAGATATAGGTAATTATCTCAAAAACAACTGAACATGGTTAAAAATATTTGGTTTATATGAACTTTTTTTTAAGAGAAAGGATTAAAAATAAATAGGATATACATTTATCTCAAGAAGACAAGAGAAAGAAAATAGAAGTGAATTAAAAATAACACAAACTAGTTGTACTAATGATAGAATTTGACAAGATGCATAACATAAATGGACATATAAAACTCAATAGTGTTTTATGCATTATTGCCATAATGACCAAAATATTAAACTAATAACTAGTAGAACTAGTGAGAAACTTTGGCAAAGTAGTTGAATAAGTGACAAATAAAAATCAAGTGTTACAAAATATCAATAATTTCCCCAGGGAAGATCTTATAGGAAAAATGGTTCATTCAAAATAGTAAAAAAAAAAAAAAATCCATAAGGTATTTATGGAGTGTGGTGGTCAGTCACTCAGTCATGGTCTGTCTCTTTGTGACCCTATGGACTGTAGCCCTCCAGACTTCTCTCTCCATGGGATTTTCTGGACAAGAATACTGGAATGGGTTGCCATTTCTTCCTCTAAGATTTAGGAGTATATCTAATAGTAAACCTGCAATGCATTTATGGAGAATATTTTGAAATCATAATTGAAGGAACAGAAATGCATAGAAATATATTATTCTTTTGGATGGAAAAACAATATTTTCATTTAAAAAATATTTTTAATGTCAGTTCTCCTCAAATTAATGTATGTGCTATGCTTAGTCGCTCAGTCATGTCCAACTCTTTGTGACCCCATGGACTGTAGTCCACCAGGCTCCTCTGTCTCTGGGGATGCTCCAGGCAAGAATACTGGAGTGGGTTGCCATGCCCTCCTCCAGCGGATCTTCCCAACCCAGTGATCGAACCACATGGCAGGCAGATTCTTTACCATCTGAGTCACCAGGGAAGCCCATATTAATATGTACATTCAGTAAAATTCCATCAAAATTTAAGTTTTTAATGAAACATTGATAAGCTGATCCTACAATTTATGTGGAAGAACAGCAAAGGGCAAGAGTTACAGAGTTTTAAAGAACAATGTATAGGAACTTGCCTTACCTGGTATCAATACCTACTATAAATCTATAGAAATTTGGGCCATGTAAATCTACAAAATGAAAAAGAGAGGCAGAAATATATCTATAAAATATAAAAATTGGCACTTTAGAAACACACATTACAAATTCCATATTCCTACCTGCCTTCAAGAACCCACAAACATTTCCTTTACAGTGAGTCCCTCTATCACCCTCTGCCTCCAGTTACTGGGAAACAATGGATTGCATCTAGAACGGACATCTGAATAAATTTCTCTCTTCTAGGAGTTAAGAACTGAGATCCAGGGAACTCTAACAGTTAACTTTTGGATATATTCATTCAGGATGCAAGACTACCTTTGGAGAATTCTATTTTAGGCACCATGCATCTTGCTAGCTGTCTTGGTGATAAAGAATCCACCTGCCAATGCAGGGGACACAGGAGATGTGGGTTCAGTCCCTGGATTAGGATGATCCCCCCTGGAGGAGGAAATGACAACCCACTTCAGTATTCTTGCCTGGGAAATCTCATGAACAGAGAACGTGGTGGGCTCCAGTCCATGGGGTTGCAAAGAGTTAGACACAAAATAGTGACTAAATAACAAGGACAACTATGCTAGCTTTTTGCCATTCATTCATTATGAATATATTTTGCAGCTTTAATTATGATAGTTGTTCTTTGGATAAGGTTCCAATGCACACCCTTTAAGCAGAAGTGAAAGAAATGCTGATCCAATATCATTCGCAGTGTTAGCACAGCACACCTATGTGAAGTGAGGCCAAAAGTGAAGGTTATTGTAAAGGCCAAAAGTAGGTGGACTGACACTCATTTTGCCTTAAAATGTCTTTGTCTCTTATTGGATATTTGTGATTATTTGTTTATATTTTATTTATTTATTTATTTTTTTATTAATTTCTGAACCCTCCTCCCTCTCCCCTCCCCATACCATCCCCCTGGGCCGTCCCAGCGTACCAGCCCCAAGCATCCAGCATCGTGCACTGAACCTGGACTGGCATCTCGTTTTATACATGACATTTCACATGTTTCATTTATACATTATACATGTATACATTTATACTCGTTTTATACATTACTCGTTTATACATATTACTCGTTTTATACATGACATTTCACATGTTTCAATGCCATTCTCCCAAATCTTCCCAAATTAAAATATAAAATGTTTATATTTTAATTATTTTGCTGTTAAAATACTACTGTCTTGCTTCATGGTTATTAAATGTCAGTAATATGTAGTTTATGCACAAAAATTTTATTCCTTTTACAAATTTTGAACAATACATATACTCATAATACAGTTTCCAGCAACATATGCCATTATAATTTTGAGTAACATGCAATGGCTTCCACAACTTTGGCATAAGTCTCCTCCATCTTGTCCTACTTTTACTATACTGAATAATGGAATTATCATATCCTGAGCCGTCTCAGTAGGCTTTAGGCTATAGTATCAGATTCCAAAGTGTTATGATTATCCAGTGTCAGTAATGTAAATGACTTCTCTCTAATGGATTTTGACCAGCACATTCTTTACAAAACGTCCCTACTTTTTTTTTTTTTTTTTTTTAATTGCCCTCTGCAATACTGAATCTGCAGAAATGTTGTTCTTCTTTACCTCGGCTGACCAGGGAATAGTATATATGAATTATATTATACAAACCTAAGGACAGGAATTCTGCCAGTAGGTTATAGATGGCATTCATATGGGAAGTTCCCCCTTTATTCTTGGACACAGACTGAAATACACCTATTAGTAGGATATTTTCTTGGACTTTTAGGCTGACCTCATTTTTCATCCAAATCACATTGCTTTTGAAAGTGAAAGGAATGCTGGTAATAATTACACTGAGACACCAGTCATAAATAAGCACTATACCAGTCACATCAATATATATCTTCATTGTAGTTGTTATGTAATACATCAGTTACAGTCAGACATTTGGAAGGTTTTATTGTGATTTCCTTGATACCAAAAATTATAGTGGTGAAAAGATAACACATTTATGAAATATTGAGCATAAGAAGCAGAGTCCTCAAAGGACCAAATAGTCCTTCCTTTGTTCCACTTCTGTTCCTAGATCTTACCTCTACTGTTGAACTGGCAACAAGATATTGCAATTAATTATTGAACTCTATCTTCACTATACTCAAACTAGGCAAGATTTTGGACCAGCTTGTGGCTTGGAAGAAGGTCAATGTGTATTTTTTTAGGTCATTTGAATAAATTGATGAGAACAGAATATTTCTAGAAACTTCCTTTATAAGAGCATTACAAAGATATGATCATCTGTGGGAGAGATATGGTGTACTCATATCTCGCAGTATGTAATATACTTATATACTAGTATGGCACCATGCAGCATGGTAACATATAACTACAGTTTTTAAGATAACTTGGTATATCTAAATTGAAGGAACAACATGGTACCATGTTCAAGAGGATCAACTCTGGGGAAAGACTGTTGGAGTCTTAATCTGTGCCAGCATATGACCTTGGGAAAACTAGCCTTTGTGCATCTATTTCTATCTGTAAAATGGAAAAGTAATAGTACTTCTCTCATTAAGTTGTAAAACATGAATGAGTTTTTCACATAAAGAACTTAAATCAGTGCCCAATTATATTTAACACTCAAGAGTTGGCTATTATAGGGTAATAATAATAGTCATTATAACTATTACTACTTATTATCATTAAAAGTTGAACCTCACACGCATAGATCAATAAAGATACAAATATAGATGTTATACTCAAAGATTCAGGCTACAACTGATTTCTTTACTTATTCATGTAATAAAACATTAACATGCTGCACTTAAATACTAATTTAAACATGGGAGTAAGATCATGTAGGCCAAAGAATTCAAATGGTAGGAAAAAAAGGCTTAAAATATGCCTGATCTCAAACACTAAAGACTATGAAATAAATATGAATGACATTTATAATCTCTTATTTTTATTTCCAATTTTCAAAGAGTAAAGATGTATTTAAAATATACGTGTTCATATCTGTGAAGATAGGAAATAAATTATCTTTTCTTAAGCTTTTATTCTCTTTCTTAGGTAGGGCTTAGAATTGTTTCATTAAACACAGAAAATTCAGGTGTAATGAAAAATTACAACTGAATTCCCAAAGATTTATGGGTAAACTGAAGAATTACTTAATATGTAGTAGCAAATATCATTTGTAGACTATATGTATAAAAATGGTTTAGATGTATGATATATTCATAAATACTCTATGCTAAAAATTTTTGTTAACTGTACATAAAAGTTACCTACATAGAATTATTAAAAGTGGGTTATGGGTTAAGTGTTTACAAAGAGAATTTCTAACCTTGTATAGTGATTTTTTTAAACCCGCTGTCTCTGTTGTTTGATATTATGTTTTATAGAGTGTATCTTTAGGGAATTTTAAATCTGCTTCCACTCAGAACCAAGTCAACTGATGCATAATATTGATGAATTCTACAATAGACTAGACATGTATCTGGCTTTTTAAAAAAAATCTTGAGTTTAAAAAATGGTCTAATGGTCTTAGGCTGCTAAATGCCTTGCTACTACATTTCTAGGCCATATACTGCTTTCCTTTAGACTCTACCTGCTAAACAGGCATAGCTTTGTGTTATTTTAATTTCATATTTAGGAACTTCCCTGATGGTCTAGTGTTAAGACTCCACACTTCAATACAAGGGGTACAGATTCAATCCCTGGTTGGGAAACTAAGATTTCATATACTGAGTACTATGGCCAAAAATCAATCAATCAATCAATCAATAAAATTAACTTCATATCTAAATATAATAGAATGAGTCTGTTCAAAGAAAAGATAAACCTTTTATATATTATATTATATTCACTACTATATCACCCCATATGATATTAGTAGACTGTTTACTCATTTACTATCACTACTGTCATTTATTAGATCTTAGAATATGTGTATTTATGTGTGTGTATGTGTGCATGCATATGTGTGTGTGTTTGAGTTATATATAGATAATCTCATTGCTAATCAGGGAAATGTTTCCATTTAAAAAATCCACTTACTATCTTTGCTAGTTGTTCTGTTTGCGTATCCTAAAAGTTGACATGCAGAACAGGTGTGAAATTGAGAGATCAGCCATTTTTGAAGGGCATGGCAGCAGATGGGAAGATTGAGTTTCTTACACTTTATACCTTGTGATGTCTGTTGGTTTTTAATCTACTAAGCTTCTTTATTTGAAGACACGCCTTGTTCTATTAGTTTTCACATTAGCCAGTGAATTACGGTATTCATTATTATTCTTTTAGCAAATTATATAATATTTCCCATGAAATAGAATGAAGGGAATGTTTCCTGTGCCAGGAAGAATTAATATAAAAAACAATTTAATTGCTAAGAGGTATGAGAGAAAAGATTTTTTTTCTCTTTCCCACATCCCCAATCCACTGCACTACTCTGTCTTGTAGGTACATTTTCTTTATCTTTTTCTACATTGTATTTGGTAGCTTATTAATACAAAAACATTTTAGCTTTGCTAATCAGATGTCAGAATATCCTGTCCGCATTTCAGGGATAGGATAGGAAAAAGACATTGCTACAGTTCTATTCTATCCACAAGTATTGACTATGGATTCCTACAAACTAGACCTTGAGAAGTGATAGGATGGAAGAAGTCATGTTCCTCTCCTAAATAAACAGGCGGTCAGTTAGGATAATTAGTCAAATTACTAGTGCATGCACAACAACTAGTGTCATAAGAGACCTGAAAATGAAGAGATACCACCAACTGAAATAGTAGAAGACTTCAAAAGGATTAAAGTAGTACATAGAAAAATGTACAGAGTTGGGAAGGAGGAGAGGAGGAAAGCTAACTGAAATCTTCTAGACAAAGGGGTGTACATGAGCAG
Organism: Bos indicus; assembly: GCF_029378745.1. NCBI lineage: Eukaryota > Metazoa > Chordata > Mammalia > Artiodactyla > Bovidae > Bos > Bos indicus. The sequence goes on along the minus strand of NC_091763.1, from coordinate 54,940,013 downwards.
ACACAGAGGAACAGATGAACACAGCATGTCCTTGGGACAGTGTGAGCTGCTTGACTGACAGAAAACTTGAGGCAAAGAGCGATGGATATTAGGGCTGCATGGTTCAGATGAGGTAATAAGGACAATGCACTGATTCCAACCAAGACCAGTAACTTAACTAGACATTGAAGTATGCTGCAAAATCGGTCTTGGTGTCATCTCAGCCAAACAAAAATGATTTCTCTGTAATTCACTTTTGACTTACCCATGCTACTCTTTATTATCTTGAACAAAAGAATTGAATATATTAGGAAAAGACTTAGCTCATTTTTTCTTAAATTTTCATATAATACATTGTTTCATGTCTGACAAATGAAGGTAGTATGTAGGTATCTAACAAATATAGAATTGACACAAATAACAATACTGAACTTCTTAAAGAGTTTTTTGCTTAATAAGGTTTTAGCACAGTATAGTAATGACATTCCTTGTAAAACATGTTCAAAGCTAGTGAAAATTTGATTAGCTCTTAAAGAGGTTTGGGTAAAATTATGGAAATATATTTTATTAGTGACTGAATCCATTTTTAAAAGATGAAAAGTAACTTACATCTCTGAGTTTTATTATGAATTATTTCTGAAATAGAAAAAAATTAAGCAAATTAATTAAATAAATAAAAGTAACTTTTTAAGCTGTTCTATTATGTAGGAGTACAGCTGTGTAGATGTTGGAAGAACATGTGCTTCCCTATTCTTTCTTACCTTGTTGCAGAATCACGGTAGATCCTATTCCTCAGTTCCACAGAATCAGCTAAGACAGAACTTAATTAGCAAACCACCATCTTTATTGCCTAGTTCAATTTCTGTATTCACTCTGAAAATTTTAAAGGTTTCAGAGTTCAGCAGATGACCTGACTCTGGGGTGGCTGCTCTCCTGCCTGCATCTTCACTAGTTCTCCTGCTAGTTTTTTGTTTTGTTTTGTTTGCTTTTTTGCCAAAATTTATATGCAAAAATTGAGCCTAATAAAGACAGCAGGCCTGGCAATATAAAATAATATTCCATGACTAAAAAATTACTAAGAAAGTATGCTGAGTGCTATCTGGGAAAAAATTTATGTATTTCCCTGTATCTACTCCAGATACTTTTATGTTTTCCATTTAACCAGAAGATTGGTTTATGATAACATACAAAAAATGATCCTATCTCTCTTACAAAATGATGATAGTATATATATATATATATATATATATAGTATTAAGCCAATATTCTTGAAGGTTGAGAGATGAATGTCATCTCATTGGCTCATTTATTCTTACATTGAAAAGTTTGTTGAGATGTTGGTGGCTTATGTAGATGTGACTTTTTAAAGGTATTTAATTGTACTACCTATACCTGCTTGACTCATCAATTAATTTTTAGAACTTTGCCCCTAATAGACAGCAGCCCAGCAAGATAAAAGGTGATGGTTATTATATCACATTTCGTACCCACTAAAGAAACAGACGTGCAATAATACACTTCTTTTTGTTTATTCTCATGCCACATCCTCTTTTGGCTCTTAACCAATACTTGAGGGGACATGATGAAGGCAGCTAAGCTTATAAAGGTGACCCTTGTTATGATAGTTCAGAGTAAAATCTTTATTAACCAGAGGCTGCCGGTTCTTCCTGAGATCCACTTTTCTTGTTCAACATAGTGATGTGACCAAAATGGGTTGCAAAAATCTACCTCCCCTCCACCTAGCAATAGTTTCATGGTTCTTATGATTTTATTTCCAGTTCTTCACAAGTGGTCATTGGAAAATCAGTTAAACCACCGATTATTTCTTTTTTGCCTGCACTGAAGTACACATGACATATTTTAAGTCCTTGGAAACTTCTTTGTAGTATTGCAAATATGCATGACAAGGTTTAGTAAGTTAATGTTAAAGTCAAATAAAAGAGATTAAAGACGTTACATTCTTTTATGTATAAGAAAATAGTTACAGTTCAGACACCTGTGTTCATAAGTAATATAGTGTTCTTTGCATTAATAAGACACTGCATATTGACTGAAACTCTTAAAGGTAGAATGCAAAAACCAAGTCATTCAGAACTGAAGAAATGCTAACCTTAACTTTGTTGTAATATAGACCTGTCAACAAAATTATCAAGAGAGCAATTTTAGAGATAATATTCTAAGTACAGCCTACAGTATCCCACTTGTATTTAATGAAAATATGCTTTCTCAAACAATCAAATATTTGCCCTCAGTTCTACTTCAGGATGTTTGTATTTGTTCAACTAAAAAGTTAAAGTCAAGCATTCAATTTCAATGGGACTTGAGTCAAGCATGCAATTAGGGGATTTGGAAATAGTTGTGTACCTAATTAAGAAATTAAGAATATTATCTTAAACCTAAGAAAATTAAGGAAATTATCTACTACCATATGAAAGTCAGTTTAAATGCTTCATTCTCGTGTTGTCTTCCCATACATGCATGTTTCTTAGGAGTGTGGGATGGTATATACAAGTGTTAGTCATTGAATTACCTTCATAGGTTAATAAACAGATTACCTTTTCTCTCTGAAGATCAATGTTACATTCTCTATGAAAGAAGTTCCTGTTAAAAAGAAATCACCCAAATGGGCTCCCTCAGTGTGACTCTGTCCCATATTTCTGACCAAGTCAAAAGCATCAAATTACTTATTAATGCCTCCTTCCTGAGGATTAGCTGTTTGGGGTATCAAAGGAAGTGCTCTACTGTAGAACAAAGCACAAGATTTTGCATATTTTAGTCATTTAATAAATAGTTGTTGAAACTGATTGTATAGTAATATTTTTATTATACCTATGTGACTAAAATGATTAATTCCATTATTTCACATACTTAGCCATAGCTAATAGCAGCAACCAGTCACTGGTATATTGGATATTCATTTCTCTATCAGAAGATCTCCTTGTCTGCCTATTTGACTTTTTAAAATTTGAGATATCATTTAACAACTTGGTAACTATATAATGACTATTACCAACGATTAGTTGTTTATTCTCTTAAAGCACCTTGGGGAATAATTTATTGTTTTATAGTAAGGAAAGTTAAAAAATTTGCTTGAAGACAAAAAAACAAAAAACAAAAACCGAGTAGTCCATTTGTAAATCTTTTTTTAATTATTATCATTTAATGCTTTATGCTTTATAGGTACAAATTCATTCTGAAGCAATGTTTGTGGAACTTTTAATTTAAATTTATAACTCTGAATAATAGTTGATGTCAAAGTTGTTCAACTGTGTTGTACAATCTTCCTTTAAAAGAGAAAAAATATTGCTTATAGAAAGGCCATCCCCCAAATTTTGCAAAACTGAAAGATCATCTCTTAATTGTTTTGATCTTTGTCAAATTTGGCTTACAAATGTCCTGATTTTGTAGGTATGCAGGAGATAGTACGTATATATGTGTATTGTTATTCAGGTACACAATGTGTTTCTTCAACTTAAATCCACGCTTGGATGTTGTTTTTAAAAATATGAACTTAAAGTTGAAAGATTTGATTTATCAAAGTGTGCTGATAAATGATACAGTGGTAAATGCAAATTTCATAGTCAATATTCAAAGACCAAAAAAAGTCCTCTGTCATTGTCCATGTTTTATCTATTTTTAAAAACCACAGAGGGAAAAATACGCTCAGGGAAAAAAATGAAGCTTTACTGCAAAAGAAATGAATGCAAGAAATGGCACTTTAAGTAGTGAAGAGACATGAAGCATTGAAACTTCATAGCCTGCTAAGGAGCAACAGCTGTACCTAATTTCAACTTGACGTGCTTCAGATCTCATATTCATATAGGTATTTAATGATCCAAATATAATGGTCCTATATAGAATAATTACTTATATGAAGGAGCAAACTTCATACGCATTCCTTTTTAAATGATCCTTCAAGAGAAAAACTGCACTGGCTCTTTGAACAATGAATAGTCTCTTTCACCAATCCAAACGTTTGGGGCTAAATAGCTTATCTTTTAAGAGAGAGTAATAATAGTGCTGAGGTTACTTCTTTTTAACAGACTCTTTTTGTCTTCCCCCTTCCCAGGATAGCCAGTACAATGAAAAAAGGTAGAATGCCAAGCCAATCATTAAGTCATACTGATAGATGGTTACAAGAAATATCAGAAACAAAAGGAAGTAAGGTACTTTAGAGTTGATGTATTTTGAAAGCAGAGATTCACTTTGAGATTGACTTTCCTGGGCAGGGAGACTATCAGAAGCAGGGCTGTCAGATTCCTTGTCGCCTGAAGAGTACAGTGATTGTCCAGAGTTTATTAATCCTTCATTTTCATGCCTTACCCCTTCTATGTTCTCAGAAGCTTCACTGATTAAAATCGTTGGCCCTAGAGGTTTCTCCACACTGCATTCTCCTTGTTTGACAATCTGGCCTATACATCTTTCCTTTGTACTATCTGATGTCACTATTCCTGAACTTTCGGAAACTTCTTCCAGTGGAGATGCAGGATGAGAGTGCTTTTCAGTACCCTGGATTTCACTTGTTGGGTTACAATTATATTCTGATTTAGAAGAAATAGATTGGAGAGTCATGGTAGTAATTGCATGCCCTGTAGTAGTGGCCTGTTCGTGAGATGACACTGAACTTTTAGCATGGTGATTGGAAACCTGAGAGCCATTCTGAGAAGTTCTATTTGTGTCTGAGTTTAAAGAAGAATGAATAATGACATCTATAATTGTTTTCTTTGATAATTCTTGGACCTGCTCATGATCTCTATTTTCTGGAAATATTTTTTTGTCTGTTGGTAACATTCCCAAATGTAAATCTAGTTTTGAGGCTGCTTTTTGATTGTCTGTAATGACCTGTGAGGATTCTTCTCCAGATGTTGTATTCCCAATGACACATTTCTTCCTGTCATGTGTCTCCCCAGGATTGTATATAGCTATGGTTTCTTCCTTCTCCTTTTCATCTACATGTACATTACAAATACCTGAACATGACTCCTTTTCAAAATCATTGTCATAGATTACACCTACTGTATCTCGTTGACAAAGGGTATTATGTGAATCATCATTTCTCCCTTCATGTGGATCAAACGCTGTTTCCTTTACTTCGATGGGCCTGTCACTTTGTGCTGTCTCTTGAGGTAGCTTAGCAATTATTGCTTTTTCTCTAGCAGACATGCATTCTAGAGTACTTTCCGATGTTGTCTTAATTATATAAGCTGTACCTGCATCTGCTTTCTCAGTAATACCATGATCAGCTAGAGAAGACAGTTCACAGCTTGCTGTTTCTTGGCAGGTAAACAATTCTTCTGTAGGATTAGCTTTCAAGCTCCTTGTGTCATCTCTTTTCCCCCACGTGTCTTCACAATCTGCTTGTTCTTTGGACTGCTCTGTTATAGTTGTCTTACTCCCTCTTGCTCTTTCCTGACTTTCCAGAACATTCCAACTTTGTTTATGCTGTGTGTTCTTATTCTGATCTTCAGGATTAATCCAAACTGATTTTTCTTCTTCAGCTTGGAAAAGGTACTTATTCCTCAAAACATTTGCATTTCTTGGTGAACCAGCTTGACCAGGCATTCCTCCTAGAGCAGTGCCTTTGCTAGCCGAGAGATCAGAGTCTGAGGTTGCTGACACAGTTTCCTCCAGGCTTAGATTTGTCCTTGGTGAATGAAACGTATCTGCTCTGATTGACTGGTCATGAATTTTGGTGTCTTTACTCGGCAGAGCAGTTAGGTCTCTGTTACTGGCTCCCATCCCTTCCACACTTATTTCAGAGTGGCTCATCTTTCTTTCTTGGTCATGTAAGACTGATTGAAAACTTTTGCTTTGTTTTTCACTTACACCTAAATATATCTTTTGCTCCTCCTCCTCATTCTTACCATTGCCATAATCTTTCTTGGAAGATCCTTTTTCTATCGATTTTTCTGAATGGAAATCCAAGCGGAAGTCACCTCTTAAACATTCCCAATCTTTTACTTCAATTTCTTTAGCTTCTCCTTCAAGTTTTTTGTTAAGGTTGTCTGCCATTAGTTGGTCTGCAGAGGGACAAGACATTTGCACTCTGCGTCTCCCTTTGGCTGGATTAGCATTATCATCCAGTACTTCTTTGCTGCCAATATGTAATTGTACTACCTCATCACTACTAGTATTTCCCAATGACAGCTTGATTTCTCCTGTATCTGAAGTAAATTCCTCTGAAGGTGGATAAGTGTGCTCATTTCCTGAGAAATATTTTTCCTTGTGGTAAAAATCTCCCTTTAAGGATCTTTCTGCTGATGAACTTGAAGACGAAGGCCTTTTAAACAAGTCAGTGTATACATCATCATGGATTTGCTTCTTCTCTAACCTCTCAGCGTTATTTGGGAAATTGACTGTATTCTTTTCATCTCCAGAAGCAGTACTTCTTAGCAAGTGTTGGTTTATCTTAAGGGATAAAAACAACAAAAATAATGATTTTTATTGTTTTTAAATATACAAAGCAAGTTAGATAGGTTTCATTAACTTGACTAATAATTATCTGGTAGATTTCCTTGATTCATTTCACTTGTAGATTTTGCACAAATTCTGAAAGATGAATGTTTGGGGGAGATTCTTGTAGGCTATGACTTAGGAATGAGATTAATAAGAAAAGGGGCCAAAATTAATAACTCTCCTTCCCAGCTTCCAAATATCACATTGTATTATTCAACCATTCCTGCTTGTCATTGCCCTTTCTCCTCACTTAGGATATACACATTGATAGCTCCATGCTCATCAATTAGAGAGCGGCTTCCTGGATGCCCCTTGCCGCATTTACACTTGCTGTAGGTGCCCCTATTAGAGTTTCTCTTATTAATATGTTTTCTGCAAAGCCTCTGCAAACTATTAATAGCAAAACGTCACTCAAAGAAAAGTGAGGGAGTTAATGTCTCTGCAAATTCTGTTTTAATGACCCTCTGCCAACTGGTACTCAAATGTATTTGAGCTCTTCAGTGATGCCAACTGTCAGGATTTAACAGTGAGATGCCTGTGTTTTTTTTTCTCCTCATAACTGACATTTGCATGATCTCAATAATTATATGCAAATCTTACGTTTTCCCCTTCTTCTCACATAAGGCTCATGTTACTTGTCAACTGCACAGCTGTCTTGTAAGCCAATGCCTGTGGGTTCCACAGATTTGGTTGTATTTCCATCTATTATAGAGCTTCATTGTTTTATGCATTAACGTCAGCATGGAGCAAATTAGCATCTAAATTACAGCTCCCTGTTCATTTATTGGATGTACAATCTCAGTAACTTCTAAACAAACTTTATATTTGCGCCTGCTCATTGTAATGAGGTGTATTGGTGAAGTATGTGATTTTTCAGAGTCCTTTCATTATATTCTGTGGTTTGAAAAAAATGGCTGTGTTAACTTTCAGCTGGTGAGAATTCACACAGTGGGTGACAACTTTGTAGTTTCTTAAAGTTGGAGCAAAGTAAATTGCATACTTTAGTGATGCAGCTTCCATATCACTATAGAAAGGGTGGAATGTCGTGGGGAAAGAGATGAGCTCTATTTCTTTTCTGTTTCAGCAATGACACTTGAAGAGGCAAATGTCATTTTAATCTTTGATGATTATGAATCCATGTATCCTAATGATATGAGCTCCAACCAAATACAGTAAAGGATAAATTGCATTATGTGACTCATTTACTCCTATTTCTTTCTTTGTGATAAAAATGCTATCTAAACCATCCCCCTAAAAATCCCAAATAGATTGAATGTTCACGAAGCGTGAAATTTATAACAAATTTAATACTAAATTGTACAGTTCTAAATTTGTTTCCTGTCTAAAAATTGTGGCACAAGCTATTTTATCCTCATTTGGTAATTTAATACTTTCCAATGATATAGAACTTAGAGATTCTCATGAAGATGGAAGTAAGTTAAAAAAAAAAAAAAGCTGCTAAATGCAAGAATCAGACTTGTAGAACTGGACAGAACCCTAACAATCATCCAGTCCAGCCCTCTCATTTTACAGACGATTTTATAAGTGTACACTTGTCACAAAGATTAGAAATGCACATCAGGATAGCGCTACCTCTTCTGTAATTCCTACAAACTGTTACTCAGAGCCGCTGGTAAAGAGATAAGAAATGAATGTCATTAATTTGCCACTGCAGAGACCTGAAGTAACATACTGAAATCAAATCACTAGCCTTGTTGATGAAGCCAGAGACGCAAGGACAGAATAGGCTATGCTTTCACATTTGCAAATTATATTAGCTGAAGCTGTTGAAAAGCAGACATTGCAGCATCTTTGAAGCATAAATGGATTCATCTTCTCTAATACCTTGGCAACCAGAATACTTACCATCGGCTCTAATTCTTTTTCATTACGTTCATCCTGTTCCCTGTTTACATCTTTTACATTTTGATTACTGGTTTCCAAGTCTTCCTTGTCCTCATGAGAACAAACAATTGTTGGGATATATGTATCTGAAAAGTTAAGATAATTGTACCTATGTAAGATTGTCCTAGTTGTAGGCTTTAACAAAAGAAATATATTCTGTTTAAAAATTAAAGAAATATTACCTGTAACCTTTGAATTCTCAAAGTTATTCTCATCTGATGTTACCGATGATTCTTCTTTACTGTTAAATTTACAACAAAATGTTACACTTTTTCAGGGACTATAAATGTATAGCATTTTTATCATAGGAAATTCAAACCAGTTACAAGCTAAACAAATATTATTTAACTTTTCACATTTTCTTGCAGTACTTTGTATGTTTTTTTCATTAAAATGATCTCTTAGAATGATGCAATAAAGTATATTAGTTGTAGAAAAATGTAAAAATTATTTACACAATACCATAATTCTAAATAAAATTATTTTACTCATATTAAAACATACAGCCAAAGGAAAAATATATATAAATCTAGATTATCCCATAATTCTCACTTTGAAAGTCCAAATATTTCTCTCTTGTTTTAAATGATGAAGTTTTATGAACTGACAGTCCGTTGTGGTCATTGAAATTACTTTCTAATGTTCCAATTATTAATTTTTTTGTGTTCCATTTTACTCAAAATTCTTCCAGTTGAACTGACATAATATTAACTCTCTCTCTCCAGAAAAGGAGAAAACAAACAAATTTAACAGAAACTAAACGGCAGCTAAATTTATACCCAGTTTAAAGACTTCATGTGTGTATTGCCAAAGGCCAGTTTTACAGCCAAGACTTTGGTCATTCATATGGGAGCATATTTTTTTTTCTTTAAAATAATTCAGATTATACTTGCTTTTATCTCATATTCTGCATACTTGTTGAGGAAGATAAATACTTTTTCCTTTCAAATGTATTCTGTTTATAGGTGTATTTGTGGAAGTATAAGAATTTAAATTTGCCCACTACAATAGCAAGAAAATAGTTAGTGAAAAGCTCACTTTGTGTATAGTTATGTCACAAGTCAGTCTGTCAGAAATGATTGGACCAATATTCACATTTTCTTGTACTATCTCAGCTGAATTTTCTCCTACTGACTTTTCTCAATGATTTTTCTGCAATAAAAGAAATCCAGAGAGTTCACAATGACTGATGAATTTGTATAATAGAACCTAGTTTTCATTGCATGGACAGTGTTGATCCAAATCCCCAGAGGGCTAATCTTGTTTTGACAAATCACAAGAAAATTACAAATTCTTCCATCTTGACCATGTAAGAAGTAACTCAGCTTTGTAAACATTTATGATGCTCAATTTTAGCTTTGCCAAAACTATTTTCTACCTTGAAGTGGGCCCCGAAATGAAAATAATGTTTTTACATAGCCAATTTCATTAGAAAATATTATATTACCATAAGTGATACTGTTTTAATCTATAATCTATATTGTTTAATCAGACCTATAATTATACAAAGATTCATTTTTGTGACTCCAACTGCAAGTTGACACATTTTTCTTTCTCTATGTCCAGAAAATCTATGTACTTTTTAAAATATATAAACCATTAAACAGCATTTAAGTATTCTTTCTTTATCTTTCATCTAATAACAATATTGAAAAATCTCCTTTGTAGAGGAAAATATCATTAAAGCTTTATGTTTTTGCCTAAACAAAATGTTATTAATCATTTTTCTTATTAAATTCTTTAGAATGCTTAAATTTTTAAAATAATTTCTTTTTTTAAAGGAACTACATAAAAATTTTAATGAAATATATTTTACATGTAAAAGAAAATATTTAATGTATATATATACTTAAATGATAATTACAAAATAAATTTCTGTTTACACAGTACCTATCTGAAGAGTTAACCTTGGTTCTCAAACCTTGGTATCTATCAGAATTCTCTGGAAATCTAATAGAGAGATCACAGAGGCCAAGCTCTTAGAAGTAGCATAGAACTCAGGTTTTTCTGGTTTGGTTTTGTTTTTACCAAATTCCCGACATGGTTCTGCTGAACTAGAACATTACTTATACTTTTGAAGGCTTCTGTATATGGAAGCCTTCATGGAATATAAATGGAATATGACTCTCACCAGTCATATTCCATTCTTTCTTTCAGAATCAAATAATTTCATCAAAAGGAAAGGAACTTGCTTTTAACTCACTGTGAGGACAAATAGGTATCAAAGTGGATATTACTATTTTGATAGCTTACAAAAACATGTAAAGACAGAAATATAGAGGGGAAATCTTAGATTTAGAGGTAAATACAAGAAAAAGAATTCAAAATAGATGAAATTTAAGTATTATATCAAATATTTGTTTAAAAAACTAATAGAAAATGTGTAAAACTCCTACAGGGAAAAGAATAGAATTGCATCAATAAGTATTAAAGACCTAGAAAATATTGAGAGATATACCATATTCATAGATAGGAAAATTATGAAGATAGTATCTCCAAATTTGATCTACAAATTGACTTCTAATCAACATTTCAAAACATGTTTTCACAAAATTTGAAGATATGATTCTAAAGAGAAGGATAAAGGACTAAAAATAGCTGGTCTACTTCTAAGAAATAGTAGAGGAAGCACCTCTATGTAGTTTCAATACTTCTATGAGGATATAGTTATTAAGACAATTATATTGGCACTGAGACAGGAAAGTATTGAGAGCTTAGAAACAGATCCATACATATCTAGAACTTTGGTATTTGATAAAAGTGGCATGTCAGACATCAGTGAAATAAGGGACCTCTCAGTAAACGGAGATAAGGAAAATGACTACCCTCATGGGAAAAAAGTGAAATTAGCACAATAAATATTCAATAATCAATTCCAGATGGATTAAGACTTTACATGTCAAAAACCTTGAAATTCTTAGTAGAATATATGAATATTTTTCAGACTTCAGAGTAGAAAATGTTTTCTTAAAGAAGGAAAAAAAACTAAAATTAAGGAAAATAAACTAAAATTAAAAAAAGATTATCAGTCTAGCTCTATTAAAATTTAAAACTTCTGTTCATTGAAAGACCTCTTTATAACAGAAAAATATAGCTAAACTGGGAGAAGATGCTTACATTGTACAGCATCAACACAAAATAAATGTCAAGAAATATAAAGAACTTCTACAATGCAATAAGAAAGCACAAACATTTCAATAGAATCAGAGGAGAGGAGAGAAAATGCACATAGTTGATAAGCATATAAAGGATGGTCAGCGTTATTAAAAAACAGAGAAATGCAAATCAAGACCACAAGGAGATGCTATTTTATACTTATTTAATTTTATACTTATTCAACTGATAAAATTGACTGTCAATTTTATCAGTTGATAGTTGATCGCCATCAACTACATAAAATTGAACCAATCCAAATGTTTATCAATGGAAGAGTAGACACAAAACTTGGTATACCACAAGAGAAATATACATAGCACTCAAAATTGATTTAAAATACACAGAGACATACCATGATATGGATAAATCTTAGCAACATATAATATTAAATGAACAGTGCTAAAACATTGCATCAGAGTAGGTTCTTTTTTATTGTGCTAAAAGCTATTGAAATAATCTAAATATATTTATCAAGGAATACATAGGATATCATTCATGTAAACAAGAAAGCTTGATTTTCAAGATTATGATTATGTAAAAGTGGGGTGAGTCAGAGGAGAGGAATGAGGAAATGATAAGTTGTTTTGTTTTACAGGTGTTTATTGTATCATTTAAAATATCTAAATTGTTAAATTCTAGTTTCAGGTAATATATTCGGACAAATGGATTGCTCTCTGGTCTAAGTTACAGGGTGTGTATAGATAAAATCCCACTCCAAAACCCAAAGTATCTGTTATATGACCAATTACAGTTAAGGGGTTTAATTAAAACAACTTTAGAAAATTTGAAAATAAAGGCAAAGAACTTTATGGTTGATGATGATAGGCCCCAGAACTATATACAGTCATGGTAGAAATGAAATATGTTAGAGAAAATTTCTAGTCTCCCCTTTATACTCTGAGTCCTTTTTTTAAAAAAAAAAAGTAATTTATTTTAATTGGAGGATAATTACTTTACAATATTGTGGTGGTTTTTGCCATACATCACCTTGAATCAGCCACGGGTGTACACCTGTCCCCCCTATCCTGGACACCCCTTCTACCTCCCTCCCCACCCATTCCTCTGGGTTGTCCCAGAGCACCAGTTTCAAGTGCCCTACTTCATGCATTGAACTTAACACTGGTTATCTGTTTTACATATGGTAACATACATGTTTTAATGCTATTCTCTCAAATCATCTCACCCTCATCTTCTCCCACATAGTCCAAAAGTCTGTTCTTTACATCTATGTCTCTTTTGCTGCCTTGCATATAGGATCGTCATTACCATCTTTCTAAATTCCATATATATGCATTAATATACTGTATTGCTGGTCTCTTTCTGTTTAATAGACTCCAGTTTCATCCCCCTCATTAGAACAGACTCAAAAGTGCTCCTTTTTATAGTTGACTAATATTCCGTTATGTGTATGTACCACAACTTTCTTACCCATTTGTCTGCCAATGGACATCTAGGTTGCTTCCATGTCCTAGCTATTGTAAACAGTGGTGCAGTGAACACTGGGGCACATGTGTCTCTTTCAATTCTAGTTTCCTTGGTGTGTATGCCCAGCAGTGGGATTGCTGAATCATATGGCAGGTCTATTTCATTTTTTAAGGAATCTCTGCACTGTTCTCCAAGTGGCTGTACCAGTTTGCATTCCAACAAACAGTGTAAGAGGGTCCCCTTTTGTTCACACCCTCTCCAGCATTTATTGTTTGTAGACTTTTTGACGGCAGCCATTCTGAGCAGCATGGGATGATACCTCATTGTGGTTTTGATTGGTACTCTCTAATGAGAGATGTTGAGCATCTTTTCATGTGTTTATTAGCCATCTGTATGTCTTCGTTGGAGAAATGTCTTAGTTCTTTGACCCACTTTTGATTGGGTTGTTCATTTTTCTGGTATTGAACTGCATGAGCTGCTTGTATATTTTGGAGATTAATTCTTCATCAGTAGTTTCATTTGCTATTTTTTTTTCTGTTCTGAAGGCTGCCTTTCACCTTGCTTATAGTTTCCTTCATTGTGCAAAAGATTTTAAGTTTCACTAGGTCCCGTTTGTTTATTGTTATTTTTATTTTCATTACTCTGGGAAATGGGTCATAGAGGTTCTTGCTGTGATTTATGTCAGAGAGTGTTCTGCCTATGTTTTCCTATAAGAGTTTTATAGTTTCTGGTGTTATATTTAGATCTTTAATCCATTTTGAGTTTATTTTTGTGTATGGTGCTAGAAAGAGTTCTAGTTTCAATCTTTTACACATGGTTGACCAGTTTTCCTAGAAGCGCTTGTTAAAGAGATTTTCTTTTCCCTGAGTCCTTTTTGAGCAGGGGAGTTTCTTACTGGTCTTCCTAGTGGTTAAGTGTCTGTCATTGTGCTGAATAAATGCACAGTGTCCTTTCTACTCTTCCTGTCTGTCTGCCTCTTATCAGCATTATCATAACATTGTTCTTCTTTTCTTTCCTCATTAGTCAGTGTCAAAACTAATACAATTATGTAAAGTTTAAAAATAAAATAAAATTTAAAAAAAAGTCAGTGTCATAAAAATTCTAATAAAGCATGCATATTTTTCTGTCTTATAATGTTTTTGAAGTACCTCCCCCTCCAAAGTTAAAAGGCAAAGTTTTTAACTATGGGCCTAAATAATTTTAAAAAATTTAAATCTAGTATAAATTTAGAAATTAAAAAGTCAAAAGGATATGTCATTTGTGGAGGGATACTTCATTAATAGTGTACCTTAAATATATACTATAGTCAGTCATTAGTATTATTTAATCTTAAGACAGGTCATTCTTGAGCACCCACTCTATGCCCTAAGTTCTAATAAACATTGGGAAATCTATATGCCATACATTCTAATAAACACTGAGAAATCCAAGATGAATTATATATGTATATATATAATTACCTCAAGGAAGCTCTAATGTAATGATGGAAATAGATACATCAGCAGGCAATTATTATAATGTGATAAATTTTATAATAAATAATGGGATATGATATTTTCCAGAGAACAAAGAACAGGAATGAGGACAGCACTCAGTTGGAGGAATCAGGAAGTTTTTCACAAAGGAAAATTTATGTTTATGGGAAGTAGGACTTCCTCAGCTAGAGAAAAAAGATAAGGTCATTCCAGGCAGAAAAAATAAGAAGTGGTCAAAGAATTAAAGGTAAGAAAGCACAAAAAGATGAGAACCATCCAGAAACAAAGAGATGTTCAGAGGGTTTGAGCTGTGGTTTGTGTTTTGTTCTTTAATGCCAAGGAATAGAACTGGGGTTAGTTTAAGTCAGGTTTAAAGGACTTAGTATGCCAGGAAAAGTGGAACTGAATGTCTGAATTCTTTATTTACTTTTAAATCAATGCTTGAGGAGGGGTGGCAGTGATAAGGCGGGCAGTGGAGGAGTTAAATGGGAGAGAGACAGGGTAGGTTTTACATTTAGGGACCAATCTCTGGAAGTACACTTAAGGATCTCTCTTTAGGAGAGCCTGAATGGGATAAGCCATAGTGAAGCAGGAAGGTTAAGTCATGAGACTCCTGCAATATTTCAGGCACAAATGATGATAAAAGTCATGGCAATTAGGAGGGTGAAGAGGAATCAAATTGGTAGCATCAGTGTGATTTGTTGATCGATTCCTTGGATATGGGGTGTCCTTGGTATCACAGAGGGTGAAAAATCTGCCTTCAGTGTGGGAGACCCACGTTCAATCCCTGAGCCAGCAGATCCCCTGGAGAAGGGAATGGCTACCCACTCCAGTATTCTCGCCTGGAGAATTCCATGGACAGAGGAGCCTGACTACAGGTCATAGGATTGCAGAGTCGGCCACGCTAAGCAACTAATACACACATACTTGCCTGGATGTAGATTTTAAAGATGCCTTCTTTCTACCTAACCTTGGTTGTGTTCTTGAGTTCACAAGTTCAAGAATACTTGGTTCTTAGAAACCAAGTATTGCCCTTTCCAAGACCTAAGCAAGGGAGAATTAAGTCAGTGGCCATCTGCGGCTCCTGTTCTGTAAATTGGCATTCTTGAATTAGTCTGCTGGCTGACTTCTGATGTCTTCCAGGCTGGGTAATCTGCTTCTCGGGTGCTCATGTAGACACTTTTCAGCCTTCCTTTCTATTCTAGGGTATGTGTGCCTGAACAGGGCATCAGTAGGTTATGCCTCGTTTCTTGGCTTTTATTTTAGTCAGTTCATAGTGAAAAAAAGCAGAAAGACCTGGATTCAAATCTGTCTTTCCTGTTACTTACCAATTACTAAGTCACTTACTAGCTATGCAACCTCCAACAAGCCTTAATCACAACACAACATTTAAGCTCTCTGTGTATCATTTTTCTCCAATTATTGCCTAGTCCTTATACACAAGAAAATTATTTAACATAATTCTCAATATGTGGAAATGTTTAATAAATGTATTATTATTATTATCACTATTGTTATTATCATTATTAGTGACATGTAGTAAATACCATGCTGATCACCGGTTCTCCACTGCTGCAGTAACCAATTCCCATGCTTCTCCTTTTACTTTCAATTATCTATATATTTTTTAAGGTTTACTCCATTCTCTCATGTCTTTAATTCACAAGTTACCATTTTTCCCACAAGTTACTTTCAAGTGTAAAACTGGCAGCCCATGATAACATACTTGCTTAGTTTTTTTAAAAACATACCTTTACTATCAGAAGGCCACCCTCCAAAGAAAGATCACTAGATCATCAGTGAATGTACCTTTCTATTTAAAAATGTCTTCACCAAACACAGTTTGCATGGGAATGCTAATTCACACTTTCTGTTATTACCCAATTGATTTATTCAGTGTCAGAATCTATGCACCCTGTTAATATTCCTGCAGTTTCTAGGTATGTGGCACTTAGGCTTTTAGAGTTATGGTTAATTTTAACACTGCCAAAATGTAGTAGTTTTAGTATAAGTAGTAATATCATTTTTCCTGAGTTTCTGTAATGCTATTGTGCTAAAAGCTCATATATCTCTTAAAATATGAGTGAAACCTGTTCCACACAATCTGTCTAATGTGATGGAATTACCCAGCCAGTCAGGGTAAATGTCAGGATTAGGTTGTAGTTAGTAGAAGTGTAACTCTGTTCCAAGAGGAATCAAAAAGTTGGCATAAAAAAAGGATCATTTCCAAAATGAGTCATGAATGTTGCATTTGTGTCTCTATAACAACTCTGCTTGAAAGTACTCAGCACTGACTAAAGATAACCAGCTTGGAATTCTTAGGCATCACCTCTTGTTCTGATAAGCAGCTAAAAAGTCAATATTGAACTCCTCAAAAAGTATGTTAAGTCTGCCCTCTTTGTTCAAAGCTGGTGCTCTCATTTGATTTCCTTTACCTTCCTTCCCTAAAGGAACAAAGGAAAATAAATGAACAGAGAGCTTTTAAGTTAGAAATAATATGTGCCTCGTTTAAGAGTTTTTAAGGGACACTTAAGAAGAATATTTCAGTATTAGAATTGGCGTTGCTAAGTGGATACTTATACTGAAAAGGTTTTCCTGAAATAAATAATTATGCATTATATGTTGTTTATTTTCATAATCTCATTGTGACATTTCGCTAAAAATGGACTTTCTTGTGTTCTGACATTTTACAGCCATTTATGATTTGGAGGAGGGAGGAGAGCAGAAACTTGTACTTAATGAGAAGTGAAGTTCATAATACATTAACCAACTACAAGGGCTCAGTATCTAATCCTTTGGTGTTAAAACACCAGTAGTCTTCTTTTGATCAGGAATAAAACTGAAAACAGAAAAGAAATATTTGATCAAAAGAAAGACAATTAGAGCAATAAATGTCTAATTGTGAACAAAAGTGTCTAAGGAAAAAAAGTTTAAAGGCACAATGCCAGAAGGAGTTCAGGATGAAAACATGCATTAATATTCAGTTCCTTGATGATAATGCTGGATTGAATGAAGCAAAAATAATCTCAAAGAGAAAACATAAACATTTTTAAATGACTTTGTATTTCCTTAAGATGCTGAATCTGGGGACTAATAATTAATATGCTGAAGAACATGGTTTTTGTGGGCGTCACATTCCTTATCTTCAAAGTGAAAGCTCCGGATTAGATTAGGGATATCAAATACAATACTCTCACACTGGCCTCCCTCTCTAGCATCCATGGCAAGCACTGATAACAGATCAAGGGGTTTCCTTGCTGAGTCCAGATTGAGCCTGCTGACCATTCTCTATGCAGCCTGGCAGCCACTACCTATCAACTCCTTTATTGTTCAAAATAGAAAAAATTTGCCTTTCTCAGTTTTGATATTAAATAGTAGGCCTTCTGCTTTAAAATTCCATATTTATATGACTAATAGCATCCCATAAATATAATTTTGAAATATGATTTGGAAATTTTTAAAATTTATTGTCAAAAGACATATAAATGCTAGAAGAATCAATAGAAATAACTATTAACATTGCAATACAAAGATACATTCTCAATTAAATATTATAGTTAGCATTTCAAATTTAATACCTACAGAAATCCTACCACTACAATTTGTCAACTAGTCTTGTACAATTTATAATGCAGATTATACAATAATTTGTTCCCCCATTATTTTACTATGTCCAGATAAAACTTTTTAATAATGAAAAAACATTACCAATATCTACAAGTGATTGGGATGAGCAAATATATTGTGTAACACATATGATATAAGTTAATTTATTACTCTTAAAATGTAAGCATAAACCATGGCAACATAAGACCCTTGAGTAAACTCTAGTGACTTAAGTATTCAGGTAACTGAGTATATACTACCACATTAGTGACAAGATGGTTTTATTGAGTCACTTTCCTGTTTTCCATAAAGCTGAATTGCTACATTCCCAAAAATCTTCTGCATTTCTAAATTTAGCACACTGCCTATTGCTTCAGTCCTTGATCTTGAAAACATACTGACGATGATGGTGCCATGCCTTCTTGATGCGAGAAATTTCAATAGCAGAGAAAGAAGCAACTGAAAAACATAACCTGTTGAAGAATTCTTTGGTAAGTTACTTTTCCAAAGTTGCTTCATTTCCTAATTCTGTCTTCTGCCAAGGATTGCTATTTTCAAATCTGCTTTGTCATGTCAAAGTGGTGGGTACTATTTTTTTCTTGCTCACCCCATCCCACATGAATTAGAGTGAAAAAATTATTTGGATTTAATTCTGTGATCAAATCTGGGCATCATGTGCAATTTTATAGAGATGAGATCTCCTTAGAGTGTCTTCTAAAGGAATACCAAAATGTGAGAATCTAGTCTGTAATGAAGTCAAATCTTGGAAGTTCACATGTGAACAACAAAAATATTGTAGATTGCTTTGGGAGCAATGCAATTACAACCAGAATCCATGAATTTTAAATGGAAAAAAAAAAAAACAAAACTTATAGGTAAACCTGGTCCAAGGGACTATTCTGCCACAATCTGCCAATTATATTCTAGCAAGAGAGAAATGTAAATGTTTTTAAGTGATGGAGGAAAAACTAAAGAATGTATATCAGAGAGATACCAGAAAAAATTCTTAACTTTATTTGGTCTAAAGTCCTTATTTTACCTCAGCTCTTAATGGAAGTAATTGTCATCCATGGATGACAAAAAATTAATGGTTGTCCAGCTGAGATTCTTACTACTTTAAAATTCTGACATTCTGATTCTCCATGTTCCCCTACAAAGCAATTTCTAAGGATTTTATACTTCATCTTCCTTTCAAATATTATCAGAGAATTATTAATATCTGTTTTTTCCTAAGGATACTAATTCTCAGGCTTTATTTATTACTGATTTGTTTGTGGTTGTGTAAAATGTCATTATCACAGGGTCATGACTGTGAGCCAACTAATTGCAATTAAGGAACTCTTGATTAAACCTGTTTTCTCTGTGAAATCTACATATAAGTATCACTAAGATACTTGGTTTGTTCAATACCGAGCTTTGACATCCAAGCTCTACAGAACTTGTGTTACATATTGTTTTGAAAACTGTTTTAAGAAAAAGACAATTTAAAATGTAAATTGATATTCCCAGTGTGTATGTGGAAAGGTTGTATTCGGAAGGGCTGAGAGCAGGAAGGAAGACAAAGGAGCATGAGACTTCCAGGCTGTGAAATCAAATCTTTTGGAACCTCACCTCCCAAAAGGATCTGTTGTCCAACTTAGGGTGGCAGCCACTCCCCTGAGCATCTGTGCCCTGTATTGTTTCCCAAGACAGTATAGTTTGCATGTGATTGTTCTTTTCTTTTTAGTGGGGGCAAAGTGGCAATCTTATACAACTCTTCCCCCAGCCTTTGTCCCATTCCTGTCTCTTGAGAGTTTCAAGCATATATCAATACCTTTCCCTTTATCTGTAGAGTAAATCAGGGGAAATGATGTGTAATTCAATATAAGTACTAGTAGAGCAGTTCTACAGTATTTCATATAGGAGATTATACCTTTTATGTTTGTAAAAAATCACCAGATATCATAAATATAATAATTCAGTTCAGTTCAGTCACTCAGTCATGTATGACTCTTTGTGACCTCATAGACTCCAGCACGCCAGGCTTCCCTGTCCATCACCAACTACCAGAGCATGCTGAAACTCATGTCCATTGAGTTGGTGATGCCATCCAACCATCTCATCTTCTTTCATCCCCTTCTCCTCCTGCCTTCAATCTTTCCCAGCATCAGGGTCTTTTCCTATGAGTCAATTCTTTGCATCAGGCCAAACTATTGGAGCTTCAGCTTCAGTATCAATCCTTCCAATGAATATTCAGGACTGATTTCCTTTAGGATTGACTGGTTTGATCTCCTTGCAGTCTGAGGGACTTTCGAGAGTCTTCTCCAATAGCACAGTTCAAAAGCATCAATTCTTCAGCACTCAGCTTTATTTATGGTCCAATTCTCGCATCCATACATGACCAGCAGAAAAACCATAGCTTTCACTAGACAGACTTTTGTCAGCAAAGTAATGTCTCTGTTTTTTTTTAATATACTGTCTAGGTTGGTCATAGCTTTTCTTCCAAGGAGCAAGTGTCTTTTAATTTCATGGCTGCAATCACCATCTGCAGTGATTTTGGAGCCCAAGAAAGTAAATTCTGTCACTGTTTCCATTGTTTCTCCATCTGTTTGCCATGAAGTGATGGGACCAGATGCCATGATCTTAGTTTTTTGTACGTTGAGTTTTACTTTTTCACTCTCCTCTTACACTTTCATCAGGAGGCCCTTAGTTCCTCTTTGCTTTCTGCCACAAGAGTGGTGTCATCTGCGTATATGAGGTTATTGATATTTCTCCTGGTAGTCTTGATTCCAGCTTGTGCTTCATCCGGCCAGGCATTTCATATATAATAATACAATAATTAGGACCAACAAAAGTCAGAGCAAGCCAAATCAAGTTAGAAATATTAAAGTACTGCCTTCATGTGATTGCTTTTAACTAAACGTTAAATTTATAAGTTATGAAATACTTTTTTTAGATCCTAGGACCATTTATTTATTGTCTTGTTTTTTCTCTTAATTTAAAATTCATTTATATTTTAAAATTCTATATCTTAGCAGTTTCTGCTTTTTAGTTTTATAGTTTTAGTAAGTGTTTAGTAATCTTTATGATATGAAATCCATTGAAATTCATTTCCATTTTCAAGAAATTCAATTTCACAAACATTTTTAAACTAGCTGTTCTACTTATGCTAATCATAGCATAAATTGATATATCAGTGAAAAGAGAAATATGATAAATTAGATTGGATGGTTTGTGTTGAAATCCAAATAATAATGCTATTATCAAACTGGATTTGTATGTAACTGCTTTTGAAAAGTTTTGTAGGCAGACTCAGAAAGTCTTAATGTATTATTTCTAAATTTAATGCTTTTGTGAACTTACATCACATTAAAATCATCTTAATGCACCTTTTTGTCAATTCTTCACAATAGATTACAAAAGGAAGGGAGGAGAAGGTACATTTAAAAAGCAAATGAAAAAGAACTCAATGGAAGCCTATGAGGCTACCTGTTGATGAGCCTGTAAGGGAGTCATTAATATGCGGATCATTGACATGATGGGCCATAATGACTCCTCCAGGGACGCTCAGTCTATTGTGTCAGAGACTAGTTAGGGATTCATTAACATGAAGACTCGTGACTTCTTAATATGCAAATTATTAATGCAATGCACTGAGGCATACTCACAAATGTCCACATCTTCTGTTATAGGTTTGCTTTGCCAGTCCTTCACCCACACCTTTTGTGAACTAGTATTTTCTTTCTTTTGTCCTCTGTTGCAGATTTTTTCACAAAAGATTCTGCTCTCCTGTGGAATCTACCACTTCACTTTCAAAGACCTCCTCCCCTTCAGCCCACCTTTCTTTGATTTAAGGCAGGTTTATATAAACAAACCAGTTGAACATTTTGACTAAATCAATCAAAATTCAGCATAAAATCTGATTTGATATTTTTCTGTAATATCAAATTGGTCTTTGGCCAAAGGCAGAACAATGTGAACAAAACACTTGCTTTTAAAATGTGAAACTCTGAAACAAAGAGTGTAGCCAACAGTTGAATAATTTGCTCTAAAGGTGGGTAGGGAAAGAGTAGTGGAGTAGAAAAAAGAAAAAGAGAGCAGAGAAAGGCCATGAAAGAGGACACAAGAAAGAATAGTGCAATTAAGTAAGCCAAGTAAGTGTTTGTGCCAATGTAACACATGAGTGAAGAAATGGATTTGAATTGCTCAGTGTCTGGCATACAGCAAGCAATCAATAAGTATTAGCTATTATTATTACATCAACACTTTACACTTTGCAAAAAAGATGAAATTAATATCTGCATTCCCTGTTGAAACAATAAGAAAAATGTTATAGAGTGAAAGCTGTTCAGTTCTTGAATTAACATACTATGAAGAAGGGAATCAACTTATATTCCTATTCCCACAATAGAATTAGCTATAGAAGTCGTGGAAAGGTATTCAAGTATCTTTTAAAGCTTATACACACACCATGTATGGAAATACAGTTTTTTTCTGGGACTTTATATGCTAACCTATATTCATTTTCTTCTCATTTTATTCTAGCCTTATCTAAAAAACAAAACAAGCTTTTACTACTGTTCCTCTACTAAATTTTAGGAGAAACAGACCCTTATTTCTAAACTTATAAACCCTAAATTCTGCAGTGCAGCTCAGAAATCAAGATCTGTTTATCATAATATATCTGTATCTCTACACAAAATTAGTAATATATTTTTTTAAGGTAACAGCTGTATTAAAATAAAATTTACATACCACAAAATCCACCCATTTTAAATGTTTAATTCAGATTTGTTCAATTTACAGAATTGTGCAGTTACCACCCAAATCTAATTTTAGTACATTTCCAGAACCCCCCAAAAGGGTGTGACTGTTAGAATAACTCTTTACTCCTCTCCCCAGTCCTAGGCAACCACTAATCTTATTTCTGTCTTAATATATTTGCTTGTTCTGCACTTTTCACACTAAAGAGAATCATGCAATATGTGTTTTTTGCTTCTTCCCTGTTTTATGGAGGAAAATGTTTTTGAGGTTCATCAGTGTTGTAGGATGTATCAATACTTCATTTTGTATTGGTGAATAGTATTCCATTGTATAGATACACTGACTTTATTTACGCATTCACCAGTTGATAGGTATTTGAGTTGGCTTTTGGCTTTTGGCTCTGGTAGACAGTGCTTCTGTGAACAATTTGCATAGTGTTTGGATGGACATGTGTCTTCATTTCCCCTGGTTAGATACCTAGAAGTGAAATGGCTGGATTTATGATAATCCTATAATTTCAGTTTCTCCACATTCTCACCAACACTTATTATTATCTCTCTTATTGATTGTTGTCATTATAGTGGGCATAAAGTGGCATCTCATTGTGGTTTTGATTTGCATTTTCATAGTAACTGGGTTTCCCCTGTGGCTCAGCTGGTAAAGAATCCACCTACAATGTGGGAGACCTGGGTTTGATCCCTGGGTTGGGAAGATTCCCTGGAGAAGGGAAAGGTTACCCACTCCAGTATTCTGGCCTGGAGAATTCCATGGAGTACAGTCCATAGCGTCGCAAAGAGTTGGACATGACTGAGTGACTTTCACTTCACTTACTTTATAGTAGCTAATTATGTTGAGTTCTTTTTCATGCTCTTTGTGTTGCTGTTCAATTGCTAAGTTGTGTTCAACTCTTTTGCTACCCCATAGACTGCAGCTTATTGATCATTACTATATCTTCTCCAGAGAAATGTCTATTTAAATCTTTACTCATTTTCAGATTAGGCTGTCTTTTATTATCGATCTGTAAGAGTTCTTTTGGGTAAGACACTTATTAGATACATGATTTGTAAGTCTTTTCTCCCATTTTCACTGTCCTGACTGTGTCTTTTGGAGTGCAGAGTGCTTAACTTTGATAATGTCCAAGCAGTAGAATTTTTAAATTAGCTTTAAGATCTTCGCTAACTTGCCAATACACTACATAGAATCTATTTGATTAAAATTCTTTAAATAGGAAGCAATATTATTTTTAAAATAAATAGTCTCTATAAGTGTAGTTATCACATGCAATTATCTACATCTCATATTCTTGTTCATGTTAATTTCAATACTGTGATGCTAGAAAACATATACCAGTTATTGGTCCTAGCTAATTTCTAGACTGGAGTAGATGTAAGCAGATTCAGAGATGATGCAAACAAATCTACAGATTCAAGAAAAGAAATCCAACTGATTTAAGAAGCTTAGAGCACAAACACTGTATTATTCCTCTGGTGCCTTTCACTAGAGGAGATGGAGTAGGCAGGAGGAGCTCATCTGTGCCAAGATGACTCTCCCAGTTGAAAGCTTTTGGATCCCTGATTAAGTAAAGCGATATACATTACCAGGGAATCCTAAGATGAAGTGTGAAGGGCTCACTAAGATAGACTACTATGATTAGAAGAGCAGTATGATGTTTGGGAAGCACAAGATGAGAACCAATATGAACTAAAAGACAAAGAACAGATGACTGAAGAAGTTGGGACACAGGCTGGGATTGCTGAAGGTGTCAGACACAAGAGCTAAATCCTGCAGGGATGCAGTTATGCTTCCAAAGATGGGGATCTCTGCCACACTTGTAACATGACGGCACAGGACTTTATACTTAATGTTCTGAAGAATACAGCTATCAAGTGGCTTTAAAAGGATTCTGTCCTTCTACATTATTATAACTTAGATTGGAAATCAGGCTAAGTTAGAATAATGTTGGACAAAATTTAATGTTTATTCATTCAACAAATAGTTAACTTGTGCTAGGCATCATGCTAGATCATGCTAGAAATTAAACCACTAGCACAAGCTGCGATTGAATCAACTGCCTTCATAGAGCTTACTGTCTGAAGAATGATAAATGAAAACTGGCCATTTAAAATCACAGCCATACCTTTCAGGATTGGGGAAGTATGGAATCCTATAGAAGAAAATACAGTTAACCATTGAACAACACAGGCTTGAACTGCATGAGTCCATTTATATGCCAATTGTTTTTTCAATAGTAAATACTATAGTACTGCCTGAACTGCAGTTGGTTAACTCTGATGATGCAGAACTATGGATACAGAGGAACTGAGTGTATGTAAGGCCAACTATAAGTTATACTCAGATTTTCAACTACAAAGAGGGTCAGCACCCCTGGTATCCTCATTGTATTAAGATCCATAACAGGGTCCATACAGGATCCATACAGGGTCAACTGTAATAAGATCCATAATTCAAACTCAGGGAAGACAATAGCAACTGCGCATGTGCATAGGCTTGCAAAGAGATCAGACTGAAAGAAGATCATATCCTTTAATAAGATTACACACCATATTTAAAAGTTTGATTTTTTTCTGAATTGTAAAATATACACTTTTCAAAAAGTAAATACTTTCTGAAAGCCTATTTCATTCTAAATGGAAGACTTTACCATGCTATTTAATGAGTCTTTTTTCTTTCCCAAGTCATCACAAATGATAGGACAAAATTTCTTTAATAAATGCCCTGTTTGTAAAGCTTACATTTGGTATCTTAATTCCCACAGTCCTTAATGTTGCTATTAATGCTTAAAAATCCCTCATGCCACATTTGCAACAGAATTACTTTATTTGCTAATTTTTTCTTTGTTTAATAGTGTTATTCTTTCGGTGGATATTGAGACTAAGTGATTTTCAAAATTTTTTTAAAAGTTACAACTCAAAATATCTGTGTTTCATCTTTTGTTTATACTGTTCACAACTCATTGCATATCAGAATCAGCTGAGGAGATTTTTAAAAATCTGTGCCTGCAACCCAACCCCTACCAATGAAAGTGTGGTCTTATAGGAGGATCTGGGCAGGAATGCCTTAGTTTTCCCCTTCCGATGTGCACCCAAGCTTAAGAAACACTGCTTTACACTACTGGCTTTTACTATATCAAAGTATGGATAGTGAGAAAATATATCCTTCAGTAACAATACTCTGCTATTAAGATGGAAGGGGAGGCCTGGCATGCTGCAGTGCATGGGGTCGCAAAGAGTTGGACACGAGTGAGCAACTGAACTGAACTGAAGATTTTCTGTAGGGTGGGAGGAGGAGAGGGTATACATAATCAAGTAGGTTAGCATTAATGTAAATTTTATAAAGATTTTACTTCTGCTCCTGTTAGGTCTATAAAACAATTAATTTGTATTTATCACAGATATTACCAATTCATACATCAATGAATTTAAATTTACTGATTTTTTTTTAACTGGAAGGAAATCTAGATGCTATTTAGGATAAGAAACATTAATCTTCTCTACCTTAACAGCTGTATTGTTGATTATAAAATTGATGGTGTTTATTAAGACTTAAACCTGGGATGGTAAAATGTTTTCCATTTGCACTATGTGTCAAATTACCCCAACAATTATTGTAAATGGAAGGACAATAAACTGCATTGCCAAGGACACCAGTTGGTTAGATCCCACAAAAGAGACAATTAGTCTTGAGATGACAATGGTAGTGATGAGGTGACAGTTATGGAAAAAAACAGAATATGCAATGTAATGACTTAAATATATCTGTGGATAATACTGATAGTTTAATGTGTTTGGAGTTTATAATATGTAAAATAATGTTTTATAAAGAAAGATCAAAACTGCATACATTCAGGCCTTTTTTCCTTATTTGCTACAAAAGTGAAGTAACCTGCAAGATTACTTTTACTGTCTTTCCAAATCATCAATGTGAAATGATTTGCTTACTTTATATGTATAGGGCATTGATTTTATGAAGAATATTTTCTTCTCACAGATATCAATTTACATAAACTTATTCAATATTACAATACTCATTATCTATTGTTGGAGCTTCCCTCGTAGCTCAGCTGGTAAAGAATCCACCTGCAATGCAGGAGACCCTGGTTCAATTCCTGGGTCAGGAAGTTTCCCTGGAGAAGGGATAGCCTACCCACTCCAGTATTCTTGGGCTTCCCTGGTGGCTTAGGAGGTAAAATATCTGCCTGCAATGTGGGAGACCTGGGTTCGATACCTAGGTTGGGAAGATCCCCTGAAGGAGGGCATGGCAACCCACTCCAGTATTCTTGCCTAGAGAAGCCTGGCAGCTACAGTCCCTGGGGTTGCAAAGAGTTGGACATGACTGAGTGATTAAGCACAGCACAGCAGTCAATTGTTAGGATAACTGGAACATTTTGAAAATAAAATCATGATAGATACAATAACACAACTGCACCTTCACCAAGACAAAATTGCAACTCAGTCCTTCAGTAGCAAAGATGGATCTAAAAGATAGGATACAGAGATTTGGACAGCCAGAGAAAGCAGAAAAGGGACCCTAAAAGAGTTGATGCCAAAGATAAACTGCCAATGATGTGTTTTCATCTGTACCTATGCTGTACTCCCTCCTTCTCTCAGAGACCTTGTGAGTAGTGATGGATCCTGTGGGAAATAAACCCAAGAATGTACTGGAGACCTGAAAAGCATGAAAACCTAATGCAAACAGAAGGGGAGATCTTGGATATCCTTAGAATATTTGCAGTGGTTGCTTTGTTCAGCATGGAGCTCTCTCCCCCCAGATTTCTTCATGACTGTCTCTCTTCAAGTCTCTGATCACTTATCATGAAGTAGTCTTTATTTCTTATTCTTCTTGTTCTGCTCTGCTCTTTATATTCTCAATTGCATATATCATCTTTCAAGATAATTTGCTTAATATTTATGTTTATTACCTATTAGTTTTCCTTCCATTAGAATGTAAGCTACATGAGGACAGGGATTATCATTTTTTTTTTCCATTGATGTATCTCTAGTACTCAGAACAGTACCTGGCACATAGTAGGTGTTTAATAAATATTTGTCGAATGTATGAAGATCATTTATTCTAGTTACTAATCTTTTTTCTACACCCTTTTAATATGCAAGCTGAAAAGCAAAGTTAGAACTTTGCTAGTAATACTTTGACCATTTCTTTTCATCTGAACCAGGATCAATACCCTCTCAATCTTGGTATTATAGAAAAACCATACTGGTGTGATTTCCACGTATCCATCCAAGAGGATAAAGACTGAAATACCTGGACTAACCTTTTTAACAAAATTAAAACATACACGTTAGATTTTGAAGGAAGAATTTGGGTGAAAAAACAATTATAGCAGTAAATTTCCCCTAAGTATCACCAGAATAGTAAAATAAATCAGCCATGAAATAGTATAGAAGTGTCTAAATAAAAAATAATTAGTAGCATAATATGTATATGTTTATTTGCATTAAAGATGACCTATAGCAGAATTCAATTATTGATATTAAAAATGAGAAAGGATAAACTCTACATTTTAAACATTCCATACATATAAAACAGTAATAAACAGTTATGAATGTAGAAAATCTATGTCCCTTCTTATGAACAGTGACCTAGTTCATGCTTTTCTCTCCACTTTTCTCTGATTTATCCTGCATGCACTTTCTGAATTGATATAGCTAAAATAATACTTTGTCCCTGAGCATAGGAACTAAATTCAAAATCCTTGGTCTAACAAGACTGTGCAGTTCTTTCTCAACCTTGTTCTTCAAGTTTGACTCTCATAATTCTTTCTATTCCAGGCAGTCAAATTGATTAACAAAATCACCTACTTATCTATTTGCTCCTGTGTCCACAAATATTTTTTATTCTGTATAAACAGTCTCTTAACTCTTCTCTACCTACCCATTTCAAGATTAAGTTCAATTCCTCTGTGATACTGTTTCTAATCAGGGCAGCCTGCAGTATATCATTTCTCTAACATCTATGTTCATATCTCCTATGATCTCCTCTGTCTGTTTTATTCCATTTGGCACATACGGTCTTCTCATGTTCATAAATATTATCTGTTAACCAAATTAATGCTTGAAAATAGAAGCTAACTAGAAGAAAACAAGGGCTCCATAATTTCTTTATGATTAATCGGCTTAATGGAGCACAGGGAATTAGAGACCTTAATCACAAAATAACTTAAATCACAAAACAACTTTTCATCTTATATATTTCCTGAACTTGATCAAACAAATCCCTTGTTGCCTAAATTTCTTCTTATGTAAATGGAGTGGGCCTTATTGATTACAATGTATAAAAGGGTTCTAGTGGAAGATAATTTTATATCACTTAAGAAATAATAAGAGAGATATTTGAAACATGCATTCCTTAAGTTTATATAATTAGATATTTCTGAATAAAAGAACAAGCTCACATGTTAAAGTAGTAAAATATCATAAATTTAAAGCTGTTGATGGGCTACAGTCCATGAATAAGATGAGAGTCCCACTTGGTTTTGTAGACAAGTTCTAATAAATGTTATAGATGCTCAGGTAAAAACTGAAAGAATGAAAGCAAATTGGTCCAAAATTACCATAAGTAGTCAAGAGATTCTCCAGAAACTGAAGAATAACACAGAAAAAAAAAAAAACTCTTATAATCACACCAACATAATTTTGAGGGTTTTTGAAAAATTAATGTCCTCAGAGGTTACAATTAGTCACAGACAAGTATATTCTATTGTACTAAGAAAGACTACCCCTCCAGACTGCTCCATCAATAGCTAAGCTATCCCCAAGAATTCTTCAATTCAGTCTCACAAATGTCATTTTCAGTAGGAACCCATCCATACTTGCATACTGAAAGTTAATTGGACAACAAATGTAGATAATAAAACTTTAATTTTCAGCATTTCATTAAAACACTTCTTATGAGAAAATGAAATATAACTACTTAAAAATACCATGCATTACCTACTTCAATAATACATTTATACTTTGGATGGAAACTTCAGGTTTAATATAGTAAAGCTCTTTAGAATATTAGGAAAATTATAGTAAGACTCTTAGGAAAACTATGAGATGACAGTTGAGGATAGTGATTTCAAAGATTATTAATATATCATTATACATGGGGTTTACTATTATTTTGCCATATAAAATATGTAATTATTTATGCTAATTTCCTAAAAATATGTTTCCTAATTCTTATATCATAAAGAGAAAAATACTATAATTAAAAATTGAAAGCATTATAATATAGTGATAACTACTATTTCCATCTGAGCTTGTTATTTTCACAAAAAATTTTAAATTTACTTTATATTGTGCAAAAATCAGTAATTAGCTACACATCAGAAAGTTACCATTGCTTATGGTTTTCAATGATAAATGCTTTTACCTACAAGAATCAATGCAACTGGACTATTATATACTTTACAAGAATATGGGACATCTTCATATTATTCCTATAACTTTTCTTTAAGTGTAAAATATATAAAGTAATTGTTTAAAGTACTCAACAGAATGTAGCAGATTCATTATTTTATCTTTAGGTAGGTTTTAAGGTTAACCATTTACATACACTGCATTATTTCTCTTTAATTGCTTTTGTTTTTATGGTTTCAAATAAACAAAGACAAAGAATCTGCAGTCTCAAGACAGGGAGGACATGGTTTAGGTGTTTAGGTTTAGGTACACAGGAGGAATCTGGTAGAGGCAAAAGACCCAGTCAAAGGAAGTCATTCAGGTAAAGAAAAGGAGACAGAACAACAGCCAGATCGGAATCCACAGGTGTCAGAATCAGTGAGTGCAGCAAGCAGCAGCGGTAGAACTAACATGAATAATCAGTATTGGCCATGGTCCTGGCAAAAAGAAAGAATGAATGACTCAGTTCTGATCAGTGGACATACAGTATCTGTTTTTGGTCTTTTGTTACTCAACCTGTTGGATTTTTCTATTTTCCCACTGGTCTGGATCGTGGCATGTGTGTGTGTATTTTAAGTTGCTTCAGTCGTGTCTGAGTTTTTGCAACCCTATGGTATGAAGGAAGCCAAAAGCTGACTAATGGGTATTTATTTGGGATATTAAGATTGCATGACATTACAGAATAGTAACATTGTAGTGACTCAGTGGGCTTCCCCGATGACTCAGCGGGTAAAGAATCTGCCTGCATTGCAGGAGGCACGGGAGACAGGTTTGATCCCTGGGTTGGGAAGATCCCTTAGAGGAGGGCATAGCAACCCACTCCAGCGATCTTGCCTGGAGAATCCCACAGACTGAGGGTCCAGGCAGACTACAGTCCAAAGGGTCCCAAAGAAAATGAGTCAGTTCTTTAGAAGACAAGAAAGAAGGGAAGACCGAATGATCCTTTAGTATCATATGCTGCTAAGTCACTTCAGTCGTGTCCGACTCTGTGTGACCCCATAGACGGCAATCCACCAGGCTCCCCTGTCCCAGGGATTCTCCAGGCAAGAACACTGGAGTGGGTTGCTATTTCCTTCTCCAATGCATGAAAGTGAAAAGTGAAAGTGAAGTCGCTCAGTCGTGTCCAACTCTTAGTGACCCCATGGACCACAGCCTACCAGGCTCATCTGTCGGATTTTCCAGGCAAGAATACTGGAGTGGGGTGCCATTGACTGTATTAACTTATTTTTCAATTTGATCTTTCTTTGATATCCTGGTACCTGAAAGTAAATTTAGACTGACTACAAGATGTTAATATGGATGATATGTTCAATTCTAAATTCAATTTTGAGTCAATTTAGGCAACAAATATGCAAATATTCAGAGATAAAGTTCCCTCTTATCTGTTGTTTTTATAATATGTAAATATGGTTTTTGTATACTTTATTCTTTATTTTTAAAATAATGTTTATTTATAATCAAATGCACAGTCATTACTTCTGTGGCAACGGAATAGAATATGAGTGCAGAATTAATATGAGTTTGCAAAACAGAAATCGCATCATCATTTCTTATGTTGATAATTCTTATTTGCATGACTGGAATGATGTCTATGATTTTAAACAAAATATAGAATAAAGGAAGAGGGATTAGGATTGAAGGGGAAATTTAACTTTGGTTTTGGACATAACGGAGTTAATTTGCCACCTGGGTATCCAGATGGAGATAACCAGAAGGCCCCTGAGTTTTAAAGATTGTGAAACCAATAAAACAACTCATCATTAATGTTATAATAAGCATAATTCATTCCTTAATTATTTAGAATGAATACTTTAGGATTTTACCAGACTTTATGGTTATCAGGTTTAATCAGTATTTTTCTTAGAGCTTTTCCACATGAAACCCTTTGTTAGTTACAGTGGGGAATAATGCTTAAACTAATATATTATCACTGACCTCAAGGACCTTGCAGTCCAATCGGGAAGATGGTACACACATAAAAGTTTCTGAAACTTTTGAAAGTGCAGGGAAAGGCCACTGTTGGAAAGGTAGTATTGACAACACTGTGACTAAACATATATAAAGGGGTATAAGACAAAAGTCTTCTTCCTTAAATAAAGATATCTGATAAACAGTAAAGTTTCACTGAATGTAATTTCTTTGCCTGTAAGTTACATCAGATGCAAACATGGCAAACATCAACACTTTTATTTAAGGAGTTGTTTTATTTTGCATCATGGGGGTAGCTACTCTATGGGAAAATATTGCCAGAAATGTAGGTATTTTAAGGAAGCTTGTCAAAGCCATGAAAGGGCAAAAGCAAGTTGCCTAACATGAATAAATCAGCCACAGGAGTAGCCCTGAACTGCATGAGTTTTATGATATTTGTAAATAAATGCCTTGAATATTTGTATAACTGCCATGGTCTCAAACCTAACTTGATTTACCAAAGTTAGCTTTGAATGAGGTATTATTACTAATACAAACAGTATAAAATACTGGAAAATTACTATCTTTGTGAAAAGTGAAAAGCTCATGTATACATATATGTGTACTTTCCACCAAAAAAGCAATGCATCAAGGATGACTTGAACACAGGTGGGCAAAATTACTTATTCTTTCTCCCATGTTAGAAGCTCAGCACAGATATTGAATGTATAAACAAATATGAAGGAAGCTCAAGAATATCAGGAGAAGGCAATGGCACCCCACTGCAGTACTCTTGCCTGGAAAATCCCATGGACGGAGGAGCCTGGAAGGCTGCAGTCCATGGGGTTGCTGAGGGTTGGACACAACTGAGCGACTTCCCTTTCACTTTTCACTTTCATGCATTGGAGAAGGAAATGGCAACCCACTCCAGTGTTCTTGCCTGGAGAATCCCAGGGACGGGGGAGCCTGGTGGGCTGCCATCTATGGGGTCGCACAGAGTTGGACACGACTGAAGTGACTTAGCAGCAGCAAGAATATCATGCTGAAGTGATTATTTTATTCATTCATTTTATGTATATATTGACGTGTTTAGAACTTTTGAAACCCAGGTGGTGCTGGTGGTAAAGAATCCTCCTCCCAATGCAGGAGACATAAGAGACGCAGATTCGATCCTTGGGTTGGGAAGATCCCCTGGAGGAAGGCATGGCAACCCACTCCAGTATTCTTGCCTGGAGAATCCCATGGACAGTGGAGCCTGAGGGATAGTCCATAGGATCACAAAGAGTCTGACATGACTGAAATGACTTAGCACCCACATGTTTAATTTAATAAATACATTATCAACTAGATTGACTATACCAATACTCTGTACATATTAATTCCTTCAAACAATACCTTTAAAATTGTAACACATTGGAGAGAGTAGCATGGAAACATATACACTACCATATGTAAAACAGATAACCAGTGGGAATTTGCTGTATGACTCAGGGAACTCAAACTGGAGCTCTGTGACAACCTAGAGGGGTGGAATGTGGTGGGAGGTAAGAGGGAAGTTCAAGACGGAGGGGACATACGTATACCTATAGCTGATTCATGTTGATGTATGGCAGAAACCAATACACATTGTAAAGCAATTATCCTCCAATTAAAAATCATATATGGGAAAAAATTGTAAACACACATAGACACAATCAATAATTTTAACATATTCAAATGACTTCTGTTTGTAGACACAGTATTAACCTTTCTACAAAATGATACTTAAATTTAATCATTGAAATTTAAGATAGCTTAAATTTCAGTTGGAAGTATTACATTTGAGTTTTATAAATCTATTCAAACTTTCTTTTCAGTGTACTCATAAAATTATATTATTGAATGAAATTGAATTAAAAATTAGATTTCTAGAAAATAGTAATGATTATTCAAAATTATTCATTATTTGTCTAAGAGAGCTTCAACAAATCTAATACAGCTAACTTTACATGTAGGATTGAGGAATAAATGGAATGATCTTCTGAAGTACTTTTAATTTTGTAATTTAGTAAAATAAAGTCTATTCCCTTCTCTGACTTCAACAGGAGTTCAATAATCAGGACTCAAAGGTAAAGGAGGTAGGATTGGGAGCGCTTCTTAGCTAGCCTACTCATCCATTCAGCTTCCCTAATAACCATGGTTCTGGCAGTGCACAGTCCTTATAATAGTGCTGTCATTCACTGCTTGGTGATGATCTTTTTCTTCTTTGACTTTTGCATTGAAATACTACAAACTAGCTTATTAGTTTAATAGTTAGGAACTCGAGGGGAGATCTAAGTTTATTGAGCTTATTTGACATAGCAAATAGAAATCAGTCACATAAACAGTGTAATTCTAACTTTAAGTAAAAGGATAGGAACTCCAACATTTATTTCAATTGAGAATCAGCATTAAAAATGACAAGATTAAAGACATAGAACAACAGGAATGACTACATGAAAGATATAGAATTTCCTGAAATAATACTTTACTAAAGAATACAATCTCTCCAGGAGATGTTTAATAAGAGAATATTATAAGCATTTGGTTTGGGTAGTTTTCAGAATAATTTTGCCTGAAAGAAAAGGATAGAATTAGATGGCCTCTCCTACAATACAATTCAAGGAAGACTGTTCAGATCAAGTGCTGTATTAGCATTGGTAAAAATGATTATAATTTCATTTACACTAAAACACAATAGTCTTATATACATACTCAAGATTACATCTGAGGATCATATTTTTTTTTTCTGCTCGTACCTGAATGTAATTTTAAAATTTGGTGAGATTTTTCAATTGGTAAAATATTCAAGATATTTAAGTAGTTACAATATATTATTTTAAGATTAATCACCAGGAGAAGATCTTATTAAAATGAAAAAATACTGTTTTATTTCCTATATGGCTTATGAAGCTGAAAGTTACCCAAGCAGTTCTATGTAATCTGTAATTGTGTGAAGACATCTATAATAATTTTTAAAAGTGAAACCAGTTTGGGATTTTTCTTATAATTTCATCATCAATAGGTTAGCTTTGTATTATGGTTTAATTCTGTAAAATAAGCAAAGTACCATCAGTGTTAAATGGGCTATAAAATCTGTTTCACATAATTAGTAAAAGCATCTACAGTTTGGCATGCTTTATAGATTTAAACCTTGGGGATATTTTGATCTTTTTTACTTTGCAAATTTCAAAAGGAGTGAATGAAATTCAAATCCACAGCTGCACACAGGGCAAATCATTGTCTTACGATGTTTGAATCCCATTTCTAGTTGTAATTTGAATAGCACTGGTATGCAATACAGACAGACTGTTTTCAGGGTTAACTATAAGGGGAGGGAACAATGAAATTTCCTAAGACAGGTTTTTTTAATGAACAGTTGGTCTCTGTTACTAAACAGTGCTGTGTAACAGTCCAATGTGGCAATTTATTTCTATTTATCATAAAATCTTTAAACAGCAGGATGGTCTGATTAAGGTTTCCAAACCAGTTACTATTTATATGAGAGTGAAAGTGTTAGTTGCTCAGTCGTGTCTGACTCTTTGCGACCCCATGAACCATAGCCCTCCAGACCCCTCCATTCATGGAATTCTCCGGGGAATAATACTGGGAGTGGGTTGCCATGTCCTTCTCCACGGGATCTTCCCAACCCAGGGACTGAACCTGAGTCTCCCAATTGCAGGCAGGTTCTTAAGTGTCTGAGCCACCAGGGAAGCCCAAAGGTTTCCAGTGTTTTCCCACTGGGGAATCGAACCCTGGTCTCCAGATTGACAGGTGGGGATACTCACCACTATACTAACAGGAAATTGCAGTATTATTTATATAATAGATAATAATACTACCGTGCCAGTTACCCAAGAAAAGTTATTAGAGAAGCAGAATAAAAACCTGAAAAGATTTGAGAGCTATGTCCTGAGGACCCTTTTCTTTTTATACAGTGGTGGTGTACAGAAAATGCTTTAAAAGCAGAGAAATGATTAAAATTCAAAGGTGTATAATATATCTTCTTAGAGGAAAAAACTATATCAAATTAAATTTCACTCTCTATTCATGTTTATATACAGAGATGATAAAATGAAACTGTATAGCCAACTCAGTTTTTAGTCCAAAAGAACCATCTTAAGAACTACCTTAAGGAAAAAACATGTTGTAGTTCATTAAAAAAAATACCTAGTTTCTGACTGATGTTCCAAAAATTTTTTGTAGCCCAGAAGTTTCTGGAATTTGGGAATCATTTTTCCCCCATAGTAGCAATACTATAGAATATAGTTTCCCTAGTTAGTGCCCCCAAACTTGTTGAAAAATCCATAATTCTAAAACGTGTGTGTGTGTTAGTCACTCTGTCGTGCCTGACTCTTTGTGACCTCATGAACTGTAGCCCACCAGGCTCCTCTGTCGATGAGGTTCTCCTGGCAAGATTACCGGAGTGGGTGGCCATTTCCTTCTCCAGGGGAACTTTCCCACCCAGGGATTGAACCTGAGTCTCCTGCATTGCAGGCAGATTCTTTACCAACTGAGCTACAAAACTATGGATTTATACTAACCTGGGTCTAGGTAGCAGGAATGATATTGAGGGGAAAAAAAAACATTTCTCCATTAATTTTGGTCAAAGGACTAGCCATATACAAGATTTTAAAATATGGAATTTATCACCAATGCCATTTTGAGTATCTACAAAGTGTCAGCAACTGGGATAGATATTTATATATGTTAGCTAATGAATTTCTCATAGCAGCTCTGCCAAGTAGAAATTATATCCCTTTTTTACATCTGAATAAAATGGATACAAAGTGTAATTTATCCAAGTTCATACAGCTACTAATTAGTAAGAATGAAAGCCCAAATATGCCCTACTTTACTACTTACACTGTTTCCAATATGCCTTATTGCTTTTGGAATCCTCCTTCCCTCCCAAATATACACACATACTCCAGACCCCCTGGGCCCTCCTGCTTCTGTGGAGCTCTTACCAGAACTCTGTACTCAACTCTGCCCATAGTGCTCTCTTCTCTAAAATTATCCATTTCCATTGTCTCAATCCAAACTCAAAGCCCATTTGTGCAGTTGACTTTAATTGGGTATAAGGTAGGTATAGTCCCTTCTGTCCTGGAGGTGTCTGTATTCAAGAAGAGGAGTTTTGTGTGTGTGTATCATGTAAATGTGTGCATACGCATATAAACACACACATACCTATATCTGTATGATCTTTTAAGTCTGACAACACAGTGGGCAGTCAGGCCCTCTTCAGGTGTCTGCCCTTAAGGTAACTGCCCTTACACTATTCCTGTTGGCCTGTTGGGGTGAAACCTTGGAACAAGGACAGGAGTCATGGTCAGCAGAATTGGAAGAAGGTGAAAAACTTGTGTCCCACTTCACAATCATCTTTTGCCTGGAGCTTTATTGGCCCCGTGTTCTTGGCCCCCGCTCCATTTTTACAGGCTGCAGATGGGCTTCAGGTGGGAAATTAGGCTCGTAGAGATCCCAGAGGATCCATTTGAGGCCTGGCATCTATAGTGATCCCCTTTAGCTAGGGCTTGAGAGAAACTCTTGAGTGATGAGACCCTCTTCTTCTCTCAGAAAAGGTTCAAAACTACTCTAGGGAAAGTCAAGGCTTATAGGAGTATGGATTTCCCATAAGACCAGGAAGCCACAAAGCCCTGGTAGATCTCCAAGGAAACTCTAAGCTAGTTGGCTCCTTGTTGTCAACCAGCCGGCAGTTTCCAAACAGTCCTCTTGACGGGTCCTGTGCAGCTGTGTTTTATGTTTCCATGTGGCCTTGCCAGAGGTCCCTCCCTTAAACAGACCAGGGTTCCACAATTAGTTAGGACTCAAAACAGGTTGGTTATGGAATATATTAAGTCCTAAAGGCTTCATGGGGCTATTTACACTTCTTTGGACTATTTCCAGGACTCCAGATTATACTGTAAGTGTAAATTAAGGAAGTCTCACAATGCTATAGCTCTGACTGGAACATGCAATGTGAGCATATATTAGGCACCATTTTCCAGTGTTTTTCTTGGCCTCATTTTAACAGTTTACCACCCTGAAAGATAAACTCTCTGTAATCTTCAAGTCATACTTTAGAAAGCCTCTCTCTCATTCCTATTCTTGAATGTGCCTGTTTCTATTATTCTTCAGGTACTGAAGAGTGATCTTTTTTTTTCCTTTGGCCTTGAAATCTTTCAGGAATTTATTTGCATTCACCTGGCCAAGTTATAAATACCATCCAACACCTATATCATGCCATTTCATTACTTAAAATAATAAATTGGTTTCACTTAATAAAATACAAGACCATATGAAGTCAGTCTGTGTACCCAACAGTTGGGAACATTTAGCAGCTGTTGGTAGGGAAAAGGATATGCTGAAAAGGTCAGTCCCCTGGCCAGTACTCAAGACCAGTTATTGATCACAGATTTGAGAAAACTCAAAATGTAATGTAAGTGGTTCTTATTTTTCATCTGTGGCTTCCCTTGTTTACCTGAAGAATCTGAGCTTGGCTTTAATGTTCTCTCCCCTCACCCCCTCTGCTCTCAGCCCCTGTGAGGACTGTTTCCTTGGGGCCTCTGGTCTTCACTGAGTCATGTTTCCAACCTTGTGCCTAACAACACAGTACCTGAAACACAGGCCCTTAATAAACACTTAGGGAATGAATTTTGAAACCCTAACAAGAAGACTATGATGTCAGAAGAAATAACACAAGTCCAAGAACCAAGAAATTAGCTGAACACAATTTGATAATAATGATGGCAATTATATTTGAGTTTTGATAGCTATATATATGCCCAACACTTTACTAGAAGCTTTAAAAATATAATCTCATTTTATGTTAACTTAATCATCACAAGACTGGACAAGCACCATTGCCCCTATTTTACATATGAATAAATAGCGGCTTTAAGAAGTAAAATAATATGTCCATAGCCACATAGTTATTAAGTGAATATTAACTGGGATAAATATGTATTATGAATATTATAAATATGTATTATGTATTATGAATATTATAAATATGAACTGGGATAAATAACATTTGTTCAATGCCTCAATTAAGCCTTTTTTAACCCTTTTGATCTAGTCCTTATTTTTTTAATTTATTAAGCATGAAAATTTTAATAGTCATTAAGATCTTTTCCAACTTTAAGATATTCCAGATATCAGGTAACATACATCTCAAGAAAACTGACAATTCAGTGGGTTTCCCTTGTTGATTAAAATCCTGAAAAAAAAACAAAGAAAACTGCTCTCCAAAACAGAAATTTCAGAAACTTTGAAAAGAAAGAAAAGAGAAACTTTTGGATAGTTTGGGCCTCCCTAGGGTTTTTTAGATCCACCTAAAGCTAGAGTTAGCCTTGGCTTTTTACAGGAGTTATTATTTTCTGATAACTTACTATGTGCCATACACTAGGCCAAAACTTTGTATGTATTATTTTACGGAAATCTCTAACAATCTCTATTAGATTCTAATTGTTATTCACAATTAACAGAAGGGATATTGAGTTTAACTTGCAGAAGGTCACACAGCTAGCATGCAGTGCAGCTTAGACTCAAACCCAGATATGTTTATCTCTGAAACCCAAATTTTAACTTTGGAGGTATATTGCTTCTGCATGTTATTTTTAGTTTATTTATCTAATATATCTAATATTACTTATGTCAATTTTATTTAATTCTTTTGGTCACTTATTTTGAAATAATGTTCATGGGACATAGATCAGCAGTGTGCTTAGTTTGTTTGCTAACACATACTCCAGTACTACATATGTGGTGACACTTATCAAGTATCTCATGATGCATGCCTTTCAGTGCAATTAAATACCTCTGGGTCACTCTCGGTCACATGCCTATGAGTTACAAATTCTCTTTTCCTCCCCCACTAGATATTTCTTTTGATCCAAAGGGGATAGATTAATAAGAATAAAGAAAAACCAAAAACAAAAAAATCAGACAACCACATCAATGTGGAGGTTTGCAAACTCTGACCTGAAAAAATCTTCCATAGAGAAGACATCATGCCTAGGGTGACTGACATAACAGAAATCCTACCTCACTAAATGTGTTCCCACAGTTCATTCTGTACTGTTTAGAAGAGATTCTTGATGCTTTTAGAAGATACAATCTCTGAGATCCTGAAAGCAAATTAACTTTGGGATCAAGAGGAATTCACTTTAGTTGCTACTCTCTACGTTAAGACAGACTTATTTTCAGTCTAACTCTGACTTATATTACATACTATTATTAATCTACCTGCATATATGAAGTAAAAATTGACATATATTTCTCTTCTGCATTTGTCTTCTCAAACAACTGACCGCTAAATTAAATTACAAATTAAATTACAAAATTCTGTAACTTTTGAAGGGAGGAAGATATTTTAGAAGCTGTAACTTTTTTGATCAAATAAGTGTTAGTGAATTTTTGCTTTAGCCAAGTACACATTTCGTAAAGAAACACTAATAAGATGTGCTATTTTTCCTTAACCAAATTCTTCACAATGAAATCCAACTGCAATATTCATTTAGAAATTCGATAATGCTCTCTTGTGTGAGTTTTAGGAATATTTGAAACCCCATTGCATATAAATTATATCATGGAAAAGCTGTATAAATATTCTATTATGGCACATGCTGTTCTAAGGATCTGTCAGGATTTCCTTTATACACTCCATTTTGAGTGGTATATAAATCAGATGTAAAAATTCATGTTGGACTGAAACTTAGCACAAAAGGCCTTCTCCAGAGGCAAATGCATTTTTTTTTTTTTCAAAATGTGGTTTGAATTATGTTGGTCATTTTTAAGTTATAGAAGTGCAGAAAATGTATTTGTGGTTTTGAAGGAGAGAGATTTTTTCCATTTTTATAACTCATTAGGAAACTTTACAGGCCTTTAGACCATTTTGTGGTTTAGTTCTTCTCAAGTTTTTCCCCAAAGCAATATTAAAACTTGAATGGTGTCCGCTATGAACCTAACAATTACTGTTCTGAATATAAATGTGGGTATGGATATATATCCA
The DNA here is from genome assembly GCF_029378745.1 of Bos indicus. Taxonomy (NCBI): domain Eukaryota; kingdom Metazoa; phylum Chordata; class Mammalia; order Artiodactyla; family Bovidae; genus Bos; species Bos indicus. The sequence continues at coordinate 54,898,905 of NC_091763.1, read as the reverse complement.
GTTATACATATCTTAGACTAGGAGAAGTTTCAATAATATCAAGACTGGGGTAGATTAGGCCTAGCAGTTATCCATTTTTGTCCTTATTTTCAAGTCAAATTTGGTCTATCAAAGGAATCCTCTATCTTTACCATAGTTCAGCTTGTAATGCTTATAATTTTAAACTGCATTTCTAACTTGCAGAAAAATCCAGAGTTAAACACTCCTTCTTTTATGAGAGCTTTGACAATACGGCTGTGCCTTTTTTAAATTTTGCTTTTCTCTAATATATAGACCAAGTTGCAGCCTGTACATTATTCACTGATGATGATTTTATTTGTATTTAATATGTGTATGTTTATGTATACAAATTAGTTTATTAAATAGTGTTGAACATATTTTGTCTACATAGCTAACATGTTGCTGAGTGATCTCATAAACATAAATTATTTTAGCACACAGATTATGATTTTATTATTTCTCAATAGCATCAGTTAAAACCTAAGAAAGTTTATTTGGACTGAGAAAGACAGCACAACTCACAAAGTCAGGTAAACCAATCTTTAAATTACTTTAAAGGATAATGAAAACAGAAATATTTTATATGATTGAATTGTTTCACTTACATTATATTTAGTTCATTAATGCATTAGAATAGCACATTTAGTGGTTATTATTTATTATCATATAATAGATCAAGGCATTAGAGCATGAAAGATTAAAAATTTTCCAGTGTAATTCTTTATGTTTTTATTTATTTCCACTTAGAATCTGGATGTCTTGATTCCTAAAACAGTTCCCTTTTCATCATATTACACTATTTCTGGTGCAGTTACTAGAATCTTTGGGTCTAATGACAGTTAGGATGGACCATCCAGAAAATAATCAAGCTTTTGCCTGTGGCTGGTAGAGCAATGTGATTTTCCTTTGGGACACTCTGAGGAGCAGGAGACATCCATCTCCTCCTGGATGTTTTATCTACTCACCTACTGTCATGGAAATGAGCCAACTCTACAATAGAGAGAACGAACTGAATACCCATTTATTTTTATTTTATTTTATTACATTAACAGGAGAGCAAGGTTACTAATGAAGGGTCATATCCCAAATCTCTAATCTATAAAGCTAATATCCTTATTTCTACTTGGGTCATTTTTTTTTATTCTGCTCCATTTACTTTTACTAAATTATACTACTTTGTGTTCTATAATGTTACATTTGGTTATAATTATAAATTTTTATGGATAATTCATATACCACTCATATACTACTTTCTCTTAGCTTATCACTAAAGTCATCATAGCTCTTAAAATGTAACTAAATATGTGTTACTCCAGACATCCCTATACAACTAAATGTCATTGAAAAGTTTGAGGGGAAGTCTATGAATTTCTGAGCACTAGGTACATATTGAAACACAGTTTTATGCTCATCAGAAATGTTTTTAAGTACGGCAATAGTATTTAAAATATTAAACATAAATATACTTTAAATGGCAAATAAACAGTTTTACATGTTAAGAATCTAGATTCCATTGTTTGAATTTAAGCAATTTATAGCTCATTAGGTAGGAAATATACATATTGCACTCCCCGTGCTATCTGTTACATTATACCCATATTTTCCTTATATCTGGAGGAGAGATGACACAGTACTATTATCCAAACATCACTGACCTTGTTAAAGCCCAGCACCATTGCTTTATACATAACAAGACTATATTTTTAAACAGTATGGCTATTTCTTGGTAGTGAAATAAAGAATGACTTTTTTTAAAAACTTTAAAATTATGAAAAGTAATGATGTAAGATATAGCCTCACCTTGATTTTACCTTTAAGCAGCCTTTTATTTGTCTATTAGGAACGTCTTCCTGTAGTTTTTCAGGCTCCGGCTCTTGTTCTTTCTTTTGACAAATCAATACATAATTTGTGCCATTATTATTTGACCAAAATGTACCAACAGAAGTTTCATAACGTATACAAAACTCAACTTTACTGCCATCTTTTTGGTAAGGAGGAACCAATGATATCTTAAAGGAGAACTGGTCAGTTTCACCATCACATGAATTTGGAATATATTCTGCTAATATATCATAATATGACTGCCAGTCATCTAAGGACATTCTCACATATACTAACTTCTCAAAAGAAACATTCAAAACTCGAATAATGCCCTTCATACTTGTAGATCCAGGAGGATACTCGGTTGATTCCAGTATTGCTTTCTGTACTTGAAGTTGTTGCATAAGATCTTCTTTTGAAGAAGGCAAGCCAAATTGTGGAGATAAAACATATTCTTCTGTGTGGAAAACGTCCTGCCTTAAGTCAAAATCAGCTGAACCACTCGGTAATTCCCAGGAATCAAATTCTTTAACAGACACAAGATTGAGTCCAAAGGTATCAGCAAATGAAACTCTTCTTGCACCTGATGGTGGAGAGTCCAGGTAAAGGTCTTCAGATGATTCAGAACCTCGTCTGCTAGGTTGTGGGGAGAATCCAGGTCTGAAGGTAGCTTTAACTTCTTCATCTTCAGAAAGAGAATCAGATAAACTAGGAACTTCTAAAAAGTTATCTTTGCTAATCTGACTAGGTTCTTCAGAAGGCTCCATTAGGCTCTCTGATATCAAATAAGGGAGAACTGTATAACTAGTAGAGGCTGATATTTGAGACACTGAGGCTTAAAATAAGTATAAGGTTACAGTTGACATTGCAAAAAGGAGTCAGCTCTATAAATAGGTCTGATGGCGTGTAAACTATGCTTGCTTGCCTCCAAAGGCCTTTAATATGATAGCATCCACATTAACTCTCGGCAGCATGTTTCAGATTTAACTCTTAATTTTTAAAATTGAGTGTGTTTATGAGTTCTAAAGAGACATCTTAAATCATTTTCTGCTGTGTTCAAAAATCTGAAACTTTAGAGTAAAATATTACTTTAACCTGTTGATATTAAAAATTAAAAATTGAACCATTTATTTTAAAAGAGAATAAAAATAGTATCACAATACTAAATATGTAGTTTGAGTTCGATCCATCCATTGAAGAAGGCAAAGGAAGGCAGGAGAGAATAAGAGCATTTATAGAATTCGAAAGATCCAGTATTTAATAATAATGATAGCCACCATTGATCATGGACTTATGTATAATGTAACTCTAAATGGTTAAATAAGATGCTGGGAGTTCTGAGGAAAGAAACAAGATTTAGATGGAGAAGGTATCATTTGAAAGAAATCATGAAGGGTAGGTAGGACATAGACATCTAGGGTTAGAATGAGGTAGATTTTCCAGGTGGAAGAAATAGTGTAAGTTAAGGTGTAAGACAAACAATTAGTCAAATCTGTTATTTCAAACATTAGCAAGTTTCTTTTAATTAAGTCACAGAAAAATATAAACAAGTAATATGTTAATGACTTGAAATATAAGTAGGCAGTGATAAACCTGGTCCAGGAATAAAATATTTATGTTGAATAAAATGTTTGGCAAGATGCCATTTTATGCTCACAAAGCAGAAGTTAATACCATGACATGTTGGGGTTCTATGTGAATTTTAGAGTGTGAGCAGCCTGTTTAGACTCTCATATTTTTGTATTAATGTAAAATCTATTTTGTAGATAACAATTGGGAAATACCTATAAAAATGTAAACATACATATGCTTTGACCTAGAAAATGCTCCAGCTACAAATTTGCCCTATCAGTAAGGGATAAGTCTGCAAAGATGAATGTAAATATATGTTCATAATAGGACTGATTATTTTAGAAGCTATCTAAATATCCATCAACAGGGAAATTGACAAATAATGTTACACCCATTCAATAGAATATTTTACAGTCATTAAAAAGGATAAAGTACCAATTTATGTGTGGATGTGGAAAGACAACCAAAATCACTTCTAAGGAAAGAAAAGAAAGTATGCGCAGATACGTACATAGAAAATTCCTGGAAATACACAAAAGAAACTACTAGGAGCAGTTATCTCTAACCACAGAGGTTGAAGGTTTTAAGTGAAAAGGACTCATTCATTTCACTTTATGGTCTCTGTATTATTTGAAATACTAGCCATGACCACGGTTTTTTTTTCAATGTATTTTCAACTCAAATAAATTGTGAGAGGTGATTATTTTTTTAAGAGAAGTCAATAGCATACTTTCTTAAATTTAAACTTTATAAATAATTATGACTTACTGAATAACTTGAATTGTGTACAATAGTGAATTAAGGAATTATTTTGCAAGATTAAAAATAAGTATTATCTATCTAGGATAAGGAAATGAAAACTACTTTAGGCTTTATCACATAGCTAGAATGGATGATAACCACATGGATTGTTCAAGAATGGAGAATTGTTGTGGAAATGATATAATAATGTACTGAAGTAGTTTAACTATTCAAGGATGATAAGCAGAGACATGGAGATAAAGACCCCTGGGTTTGTACTCTGGCTGTGATACTTACTAGCTGGGTAACCTTCAGAACATTGCTTAAATTTTCTTTTCTTTGATTGCTAAAATGTAATGTTAACAATTAAATGAGATGCTTACTAAATAAATATTTATTTAATATATTGCTAAATAAATAGCTATATATGTTTGTGAAAGGTTGATTTCTGAGACACACCAATAGTTAGATCAGCTAGTTAGGTGGATAGGATAGATAGAAATAGATTGTAAAGAATCTACATATATAATAATAAGTAATGGTTTGTAATTTGTTTCATTTTTGTCTTTTTCAAAGGCTATATTATAGAACACTTAGCTTTAGAAGACATAAAATAGCTCTACATTAGGAAATGGTCCTGTTTTTTGAGTTAAAATCTCCTTTTCTTAATTTATCTTTCTGCAGAGCACTACACCCTAGATTTGTAGTAATTGCTGCCTATCTTTTGGAGTTTATAACCTTCGCATAATTATAGATGGTTGACATATTCCCCCTTAGTCACTGCTTAGCTAAAGCAGAGTGATTTCCTCTTTTTAATCTCTTCTTATAGGTCAATCCTTCAGCACTTTTTATCATTTTGTTACTCCTCTATGAATCTTTCCAGCTTGCCTATATTATTCTGGTAATGAGCTGCCCCTAGATGAATGTAGTAGCACAGATCAAGTGTCTCTGGGGCATGGAGAAAGCTCTATCAGTTTCAGCCTTGTGACTTGGTGTTTGTATCAATTAAAATTCACATCTCCTTACTTTTTTTCCATATCAGGCCAACGTCTCATTTTCTTATATTCACTGCTACCTCAATTTTAATAATATGAGTTTTATATTTTCCTCAATTACTTAAGTATACTGTTTTTATCCATTATGACTGTTTATTTATTTAATAAAATTTCAGTTCAAGTTTCCATACATTTACTTCTTTTGTGTTAACCAAATATTTTCAAAGGTACCTTTAACATAAAAGACTGTTGCAATCAGGATCCCTGTAAATAGGAAATATAGACGTCATGCACAAAATTTGATAATTCCAGCAGGGCTTATTTACAAGCATCTATTTAAAAGTGTAAATGCAGAAAATCCACAGGAGTTTGTGCAGTAAACTGGAGCCAATTGCATCAGAACTGCTACAGTTTTTCAAGGAATGAGGAAAGGGGCCAAGTATCAAAACTTCAAAGCACAGAGTGTCATAAACTATTCACCAGGCTGAAGGGGATCAGTGATCTTTAGTCAAGGGACACAGTCAGCTGAAGATGAGCAGGAGTGATCCATGGGCAAACACACACTGAATTCACTCTTATCCTTTCATACAGTATCCTACCAGTTACCCGTTGGCCAAAGGCTATGGGTACTATTACAGTTCATTCAGGTCAGTCTCCCAGAGCACAGAGCAGGATGGAAAAGGGTGAAAAAAGTGGTGCATGAATTTGGAAGAGCAAACAAAAGATAATGGAGATTAAAAGTTTTGTATTTATGTATCTTTATGAGCTTATGTACTATGTTTAAGCATATGTGTGTGTATATATTTTCTGAATATTCCATCTCAATGCCAACTGAGTTTCTATTCCTTGATCTTCTATTATCACAGCAAAAAAATAAGTTCAAGTATCTAAGATCTATAAGCTCTGATACAGTGCAAGTCACATAAGAAATATTGATCTTATCCACAGATGACTAAAAAAGAAATAGTGTTTTTTTGAGATTAATTATAATATTGCATTTGTTTCCCTTGTTAGCATAAGTCTTTGTCTGCAACTTAAACTCAAGTAACATTTTGTCAAAAGAGAATCTGGAACAATGATTATTCACAAGTGAAAGTAAAGGTCGCTCAGTCATTTCCGACTCTTTGTGACACCATGGACTATGCAGTCCATGGAATTCTCCAGGCCAGAATACTGGAGTGGGTAGCATTTCCCTTCTCCAGGGGATCTTCCAGACCCAAGGATCAAACCCAGGTCTCCTGCATTGCAGGTGGATTCTTTACCAGCTGAACCACAAGGGAAGCCAATTGATACAGAACAAAAATCACTGAGTGAGATGCTCAAATTACACAGGCTCAGATGCACTGTCAGATCTACTGAGTGATAGCTTCCAGGTTGCTGGTGCCCCACAAGTGGTTCTGGTTTGCAGAATGGTTATAATGCATAATCTACTACTTTGTTGGCCTTAGGGTCAAGGACTTAGGTTCTAGTTAGAATTATAGCTATCATCCTGCAATTATCACATCTTTTTTTTTTTTTTTTTCTTATGCGGAGGCTACAAAATACTTTGACAAAAAACGACAAAAGTTTAGGTGAGTTATAGAGAAGCAGAATGCTAAGGCACTTAACAGTCTTCTGGGCTACCCCTTCATTTTCACATAAGAAAACTGAAATCAAGAACAATGAAGGACCCCAACATTTGGAACAGTGCTGGGACTTAAACTCAGATGTCTCTGCTTTCAGTGCAGTATTCTCCATAGTATACCATCCATACACCAACTTTTAGTTTTATAATGCATAATTAACAAATTAATCATTCTTTGAAAGATAGTCATTAAAATTCATTTGTTCTAGATTTAGTTTACTTTTATAATCAATTAACTTTTGTGAACTTTCTTTTTTCCATTTGATGAAAGATCTCCCAAGATGTCCAAATAATTTTTCTTTGTGTCAGAGTCTCTCAACCTTTTTTAACCCATGCTCCTTTGGTAAATATAATATCTTACACTGTTTTATTTCTCTCCCTCAGACTTTTTATACTCCTATTTGGGAATTACTGGTCTCAGTTATAAAAATGAATTATATAATCTCTTTAGAGCTAATATGGATATTTATTATTTTAAAGGACTGTTAAAGGGTCCTACTTCAATCATGCTTTAAGGATTAAGCCATGCCCTCCTCCAGGGGATCTTCCTGACCCAGGAATCAAATCTGCAACTCTTATGTCTCCTGCATTGGCAGGTGGGTTCTTCATCACTAGCACCACTTGGGGAGCCGAGTGACAAGTCTATATAATGAATAAAAATTGTATATATTATTATGGTTATTCTTGATGATGATAATATTGCAGTATTGTTGATCATATTAACATACCTCTGTTTGACAGATAATACAACTGTGGGATTTGAGAACAGTGTCTAGAGACACACTGTATAGCTTATATCCTGTTTCTATTTATTAGCTGAGGGGCTTTAGGTAATTACTTAACCTTTCTGTGCTTTTATTTCTGCAGCTGTACAATAGCAATACTAATAGTTCCTACCTCCAAGGTTGTTACAGGATCAAATGAGTTAATAAATGGAAAGCTTATGAAGAAATAAAAACATGCAATTATGGTGGTTATAAAATTCACAAGGAAAAAGATCACTTGAAATTTCATCATCTAAATTATGTGACGGGGGCTTCCCTGGTAGCTCAGTCGGTAGCTCCTGGAGTGCAGGAGACGTGGGTTCAATCCCTGGGTCAGAAAGATCCCTTGGAGAAGGAAATGGCAACCCACTCCAGTATTCTTGCCTGGAAAATCCTATGGACAGAGGAGCCTGGTGGGCTACAGTCCATGGGATTGAAAGAGTTGGACACGACTTAGCAACTAAACCACCACCACCAAATTATGTGACATGATAGAAGCGTTAGCTAACACTTTGGTGGTAATCATATTTCAAAATATAAATTTATGAACTCAACATGTTGTACACTTTAAACTGGAACAGTTATCTAATAATCTTAAGGGTGCATGCAGTCACTCCATTGGGTTCGACTATTTGTGATCCCATGGACTGCAGCCCACCAGGCTCCTCTGTACATGGAATATCTCAGGCAAGAATATTGGAGGGGCTTACCATTTCCTTCTCCAGGGGATCTTCCGAATCCAGGAATCAAACCACATCTCCTGAGTCCCCTGCATTTGTAAGTGAATTCTTTACCACTGAGGCACCTGGGAAGCCCCAAACTGGGACAATATTATATGTCAATTATATTGCACTAATTTTTTAAAATCCAATCATCTAGTATAGTCACTGTGCAATTTTCTTCATGAAAGAATAATTCTTCATGGGCAGAATTATTCATCTTGTGTACCATTGTATTTCCGTATATCCCATATTATACAAAATGGGTGTGTGCATGGATGGATAGATAGGTGGATGGGTGGATGAGTGGTAAGCAGAATGAAGGACTTCGACATAAGCCATCATCTTCCTGGAATTCAAATATCCTTTTTATTGTTAATTCTGTACTTCTGCAATATAGTAAAGTCAATATATATAATGTAAAATCCTGAAGTAACTTTTAAATTATTTTTAAAAACTATTAATCATATGTGGAAAATGTGGCAATTCTCTATCTGCCAAAATAATTTGTTAAGCAGAATACTCTATTCTTTGTTCAGGCTAAATATTTTCCATAGTAAAGAAAATGTAAAGACAATGCATGCTGTTGGGAAAACATAAGAAAAAATTGTATTAGTTTCAGATTCACTTCCTACTTCATTATTTTAGAGGCATAAATATATTTTCTTTGCATTGAGTCACCATAGGTTCAGACCAGTAGAAGACTTTTGCCTTCTCCTCCACTTCATACTAGTCCTTCCTTATTGTTACAGAATTAAACAAATTGTTTAAGATAGAATGAAACAATATAAGACATGGAAGGATATAAAATTCAGTTTTGGAAAATTAAGAGTTTCTGAGATTTTACCATGAGATCCTACGTAAATAAGCATGCAGGTACTACAGTTTTTTCAATCTACTTACAGGGTACAATTTTAATATATGTGACTTACTTTTTTATGTCATGTTATTTGAGTTACTATAGGCAAAAATTCAGCATTAGCCATGGGTTTCTCTCAAAGTTTCAAAGACAGGTATATACTTTATGCAATGTTTGGCACAATTTTGGGTGATGATAAATACTTAATGTTTCTTCAACAACTTAAAGAATCTCAAATTGAATATATCATGCAGAGTAGGATGCCTACTATTGTTTAATATTGTAACAAAGCCAACAACAATGCCAGTTTTGTCTCAAATATACATTATTTTATTTAACCAGGCCAGGACCTGTGATATCTGTTACACTGCTGGATATGTAGGTGGAAGGCAAAGGATCTGAAAATTCTCTAAAATTATATGTTAAATTTATTCATGTCTAAATTTTACTGTATTGACTATACACAATTTTTATTGCAAGTCCTGAACCAAAAAATTTAACAATTTTTGATATCTGCAAATAATTATTTGACAACCAAGAGGAGTTGGTCCTGTGAATTAAAAGTAGAATAATTGCAAGTCTCTTTCTCATGCACTTGAAGTTCATTCAAAACTGAATCAAAATCCTTTATAAGAAATCTCTTTGTTATGGAATATGAAAAATACATGATGATGTTTATATCAAAACATATACACATTATGTGTATCTCATCTGACTATTTAGGTGAGCAATAAACAGAACTTGCTTAATTTTTCATAAGGCATTCTTGGTACAGTGAATATAGTGGACATCATTCTAAATTTTCCCATGGCAAATCATCTTTTACCAATAGAGTAGTCAACTGTCACTGGATTATTTTAGGTTTTTCTTAAAATATATAAAAAAAATCTAGGCATAATCTATGGTTTAAGTCAGTATCTTAATAACATATATATATACATATATATTAAATTATATAACAAAATATTGTCAAACTTATAAGGAAGTGAGAAATACATTTTCTAAGTGGAGTCAGCTTGATAGTTTAAATGATTTTCTCACAGATAAACAGTTGTTTGGCAAATTGTCTGGAATATACACTTGGGAGGTTGTGTTTCTTCACGGTAAGGTTGACATTATTTTGTCTTAGAATTGGAAAGCTCCTTGGAGATCATTTTATCCAAAGCCCACCCTTAAACAGGAATGCTTCTGTCTTTACCTTGTATAAATCCATTGACAGCAAACTCACTGCTTCGTGAGGCATCACATTCCACTTGAATAAATTAATAAAAGCTCTATTATTTTGTGCTATAGTTTAATTTACATTAGTTTTTGTGTTTTATTTTTATTGTTGTCTCAGAAGCAGCATTTGATATCCTCATAAGAACTTACTGCCTTAACCAAAGTCTTTTGTATCAACTGAAGCAAAACTTTTAAACTATTACATTTATACTAAAAGCTCACAAATCATTAATGTACAGCTCACTGAATTTTTCCCAAAGTGATCTTAGCCATTTAACCAACTACTTTGAAAAATGGATTACCAACTCCAGCAAGAAATCCTCATACCCACTCTCAAAAGCTGTATTTAAAGGTAACCACTATTTTGACTTCCGTCACCACTGATTAGTTTTTCTTGTTTTTAAGTTTAATTTTTCTGAAACCAAACTCTGGTCTAGTTTCTTTTGCTTAATATAATATTTGTGAGATTCATCCATTCTCTTTGATATGTCCTCTTCTATTTTATGAAAAGGTCATAACTTACTATTCATTCTACTGTTGAAAGACCTTTGGTTTGTTAATATATGAACCCTAAAGACAGTTTAGGAACATATATTCTAAACTTGTATATGTATATTCTAATTTATTGGGCTTCCCTGGTAGCTCAGAAGTTAAAGCATCTGCCTGGAATGAGGGAGACCTGGGTTCGATCCCTGGGTCAGGAAGATCCCCTGGAGAAGGAAAATGGCAATCCACTCCAGTACTCTTGCCTGGAGAATCCCATGGAGGGAAGCTACTACCAAGCAATTTATCAAAGTGGTGGGACAATATACACTCCAAATAGCAATGTATGAGGATCTGAGTTACTATGAGTTCTTGCAGGCCCAGGGTATTGTCAATAGTTTTATTTGTCACATGGTCATTATGAAATGGTATCTTACTTTTGTTTTTTGATGTCTAATAAAGTTAAGCATCTTCTCACTTTTTGAACATATGCATGTCTTGTTCTGTGAAGTGACTGTTGAAGTCAGATAAATTGATTGATCAATAAATTGATATATAGATATTAATGTTTTTCCCAGAAATACATGTATGCATGTCTATATGTATATTATTTCTCCCATTATGTGACCTGTCCTGTTACTCTTAATGGTGTCTTTCAATGAATGGAATTTAAGAAGTAGAAATCATTTGTTAGTCCTTCAGGTAAATTCTTTATGATTTATCTTTCACATTTAAATCTACAGTCTATCTGGCATTGATTTATGGATATAATATGAGGTAGGATAATCAAGATTTATTTTTGTTGCATAAAAATATCCAGTGTGTACAGCATAATTATGGAAAGATTGCTCTTTTTCTCTATATGTGCTTAGTTACTCCATGGTGTCCAACTCTTTGCAACCCCATTTAAACTTTAGAATAAGTTTGTTAATTTCTACAAAAAACAAATTCTGCTAGGATTTTATTTGGCATGCATTGAGTCTATAGATTATTTGAATAGATTTTTAAAGAGAAATGACATTTTTACAATACTGAGATTTCCAGTCTGCAAACATGGTATGGCCTATGGTTTTAGCTCTTTTAAAGTTTCTCTCAATAATACTTTGTAGTTTTCAGTGAGGAGCTCTTTCATATGTGTTACTAGATCCATTTGTTTATATTTAATTTTGTTTATATTTGTTTATATTTAATTTGTTTATATTTGTTGATATTTAATTTGTTTGTTTATATTTAATTGTTTATATTATATTTGTTTATATTTAATTTTCTGTGCTAGTGTACATACTATCATTCTAAATGTTTCATTTTCCATTTTTTCATTTTTATTTTCTAGTTTTCCTTTTACTGGTATATAGAAATGCAATTGACTTTGATAAGCTGACCTTGTAACTAGTGACCTTACTAAATTCATTTATTAATTATAGTAATTTATTTAGGTTATTTTGTGCTTTTTGTGTACAGTATCATGTTACCTGTGAATAGTGGGAGTTTATTTCTTGGTTTCTCATCTTTGTATCTTTTTCTTTCTTGATTTATTGCACTAGCAAAAAAAAAAAAAGAATCTCATACAATGTTCAGTAGTAGTGGCTGTAACGAGCATTCTTAATCCTTATCTATGTGGTAAAGATTGCAATATTTCACCATCGAGTGAAATTTAATCTTGGTCAAACTGGGTATCCACATGCAGAAGAATTAAGCTGGACCCTGGCTCCCAATTAACAAAAATTAATTCAGAAACTAAGCAAAGACTTACATTTTTAAGAGTTTAGACTGGAAAACTTTTGCACAAAAGCATAGGCATAAATCTTAGTGAGCTTGGATTAGACAATAGTTTCTTAGCATGACATCAAAAGCACAAATGACAAAAGAAAAAAATAAATTGGACATCATAAAATTAAAAACTTTTTGCTCCAAAAGGCACTTTCAAGAAAATACAAAGACTGACTACAGAATGAGAGAAAATATTTGCATAGATGTATAAACTCATATGCAAAATACACAAAGAGCCTTTACAACTCAGTAAAAGGACAGATAACCCCATTCAAAAATCAGCAAAGGATTTGAGTAGGCATTCCTCCAAAGAAAATCTATTAATAGCTAATAAGTACATGAAAATATGCTCAGCCTCATTAGTAATTAAGGAAATATGAATCAAAACCACAATGTGGTACCACTGCATACCCACAAGGATGGCAATAATCAAAAAGCAGACAATAACAAGTGTTGTTGAGGATTTGGAGAAATACATATTCTCATGCATTTCTGGTGAGAATGTAAAATGTTATGGCCACTTTGGAAAGCAGCTTGGCAGTTTCTCAAATGGTTAAATATGAGTTGCCATATTAACAAGCAATTTACTCCTAGATATACCCAAGAGAAATGAAAACATCTATCTACACAAAAGCTTATACATAATAGCCCAAAATTGAAAAAGAAAATGTTTATCAGCAGATGAATGGCTAAACAAACCGTGATATTTTAGTGAAATGTGGTATATACAATGAAATGCCATTCAACAATAGAAAAAAATGAAGTACATATTACAGTACAGGTGAACCTTGAAAACATTATGCTAAGTGGAAGAAGGCAGACAGAAAAGACCACATACAGCATGATTCCATTTTTATGAAATGCTCAGAATAGGTAAATCCATTGAGAGAGAAAATAACTTAGTGGTTGTCAGAGGCTGAGGGTAAGAGAATTGGGAAGTGATTGCCCATAGGTAATGGATTTCTTTTAGCAATGATGAAAATATTATATAATGGTGATGTTGTGCATATCTGTGAAAATACTAAAAACTGTATCATATCTTTGAAGAGTGAATATTAAGATGTGTGAATTTTATCTCAATTTTTAAGATGAAATTCTCTGGTAAAATTTTCCATCTTGCACTATTTTCACAGCAATTTTTAAATCCATGTCTGATATCCATTTTTCTTTCTCTTAGGCCTTGGCAGAATAATTAGTGTGCCATAAATATGGCATCATAACAAAAAAGGAAGTTAATTTTACTGTCTTTCAAATATATCAATTCTCCCTCGATGTGTAATTTTGTGAAAATAAAAATAAGGTAATCTGTTGCTTTAAATTTGTATAAAATATTACATTTTTAAAGTACAATATTCATTAGATATTATCATTTTTATTTTATTCTATTTCTGTTTGTGTGACTTTCCTTTAAAGACAGTAACTTATAAGGCTCAGCTTGTACATAACAACCATAGAAGATGAAGAGTTATAATTATCATATCTTGTTTCATTAAAGATGTTAACTCTCAGTCTTCCTATTTCCCAGCCCCAAATCCCATCAGTTCATCTAAAAAACACGCACCTACATATACTCTCAAACCACACTGAAATAGCCCAACAGAACACAAGAAGTTCCTAGGGCCCTAAAGTGTAAAGGGGTAGGAATGGGAAGGATCTGATGCTACCCTTTTTACACTTCTGGAATTTAAACTTATTTTAATTTATTAATTCCCTCAGAAAGATTAAATATAAATTATTTCTCATCCTCAGCTTCCATGGAATGAGAATATGATTCCTAGTTATATTCTCTCATTAAAACAAAATTTCACTATCATAAAACAATTAGTTGATCTCCAAGGTCCTTTTTAATTTTCTGATTCTGACTCTATGCCCTATGAAATTTATTGCAGTGTGCTTAAATTTGTATATTGAATTTTGACTATTTGTTCATTGTATGTTTACATGCATGTGCTGGGACAGGCACTATTGACTGACCCTCCTAAGATTTCTATTTCATAACATTCACTTCAGTAAATATTTATCCATACTCTGTGCTTAGTCCCTCAGTCATGTCCGACTCTGTCACTCCATGGACTGTTGCCTGCCAGGCTTCTCTGTCCATGGGATTCTCCAGGCAAGAATACTGGAGTGGGTTACCATGCCCTCCTCCAGGAGATCTTCCCAACCCAGGGATCAAACCCAGGTCTCCTGCATTGCAGGCAGATTTTATACCATCTGAGCCACCAGGGAAGCCCATCGATAGTCTAACCTTATGAAAGCATGAATAAGAATGTTCCCTTGCCTTCAGGGGGACCAAAATTTATCACAGAAAATGTAGCTTAACTTCTCCATTGTGAATTTAGACAAGCATTTTGTATGCAGTGATTAGAGTTCATCCTTTTAATTCTTTAAAAGTTTATTAGCCTGTGACTTCCTTCTAATTGTTAAAATCTTAGTCCATAGCTTTCAGCACATTATTTAGGTAAGTCACCTACATCAAATATGCATCAGGTTGAAGTACACTGGATTGCTGTGGTGAATGATGTTCCACTCTTATCAGGAAATCCGCATGCCCAAGAAACAGACCATGAAGGTAATATCATAGTTGTTACTAGATTCAGATCAGACAGTATTATGAGCTCGTTTCCTTTACTTGCATAGTAGGCTCAGACAGTAAAGCGTCTGCCTGCAGTGTGGGAGACCCAGGTTTGATCCCTGGGTCAGGAAGATCCCCTGGAGAAGGAAATGGCAATCCACTCCAGCAATCTTGCCTGGAAAATCCCATGGATGGAGGAGCCTGATAGGCTACAGTCCATGAGGTCGTAAAGAGTCAGACAGGACTGAGTGATTTCACTTTCACTTTCCTTTCCTATTATAGGATTCGCTCAAAATTTCAGTTTAATTGTCTCAGTCATTTTCACGTGTGATGGAGTGAGAGCTAGCTATTGAAGGGCTAGAAAAGCATTTATATGGTATCACGTCTCCCACAGCTCTAAGTACACAGGCTTCCCAGAAGATGTTTGTGTACTAGAACATAGTTAAATTGGAAGGGATTCTAGAGGCATTTTGATCCTCTGCTTCAATTTATTGTGAAAAGAAGCAGGTCTGTAGGAAAGAGGGATGTCCCCTCTCCTTTTATGAGGGCACTAGCAGCATAGGCAAAGCCAACACTGGGTTGGCTGGCTCACAAATCAGTGGTCTTTCCCCTCAAACTTACTAAGTAGATCTTGCTTCATAATTAAGAAAATTGCTTGAAATGGGTCTCTCTGCTCTTCCTGAAGGTATCTTCCTGATCAGTAGCAGTTGAACCCTTATTTTCTAGACATTTTTACTGTATCTGTACATAAGACAGGAATGTTCTATAAAATGCAACTCTGAGAATCAATCAAGTCCCCTTAACAGAAGTGGTATCTATCCTCTTAATCAAAGTAAACCACACTGGGATAATTAGCATATTCCATAACAA
Source organism: Bos indicus (assembly GCF_029378745.1). Taxonomy (NCBI): domain Eukaryota; kingdom Metazoa; phylum Chordata; class Mammalia; order Artiodactyla; family Bovidae; genus Bos; species Bos indicus. Next base: position 54,882,891 of record NC_091763.1, on the reverse strand, counting down.
TAAGAAAATCCAAAGATGATTCCACAATTGATAAAGGTTTTCTACAACAGTGATATGTCATTTTTCTGCTTATCCCCACTTGGAGGTGATTTTTCCACTGCCTGTCTGGAGTCAAAAAGAGAGTACTTTTTATCTTTCTGAAAAAACCCTTTAAAAAGAGTCAACAATAAACATATGTTAAAGTATTAATCCCACTGGAAAAGGAAATGTCAACCTATTCCAGTATTCTTGCCTGGAAAATTACATGGACAGAGGAGCCTGGCCAGCTACAGTTCATGGGGTCTCAAAGAGTCAGACATGACTGAGTGATTGAGCACACAATGTATTAATCAGTCATTATAGACAGTCTCATATATATGAAGCTATTTACTATACTTAGTTCTTCTGTGTATTCTTGCCACCTCTTCTTAACATCTTCTGCTTCTGTTAGGTCCATACCATTTCTGTCCTTTATCGACCCCATCTTTGCATGAAATGTTCCCTTGGTATCTCTAATTTTCTTGAAGAGATCTCTAGTCTTTCCCATTCTGTTGTTTTCCTCTATTTCTTTGCATTGATCTCTGAGGAAGGCTTTCTTATCTCTCCTTGCTATTCTTTGGAACTCTGCATTTAGAGGCTTATATCTTTCCTTTTCTCCTTTGCTTTTTGCTTCTCTTCTTTTCTCAGCTATTTGTAAGGCCTCCCCAGACAGCCATTTTGCTTTTTTGCATTTCTTTTCCATGGGGATGGTCTTGATCCCTGTCTCCTGTACAATGTCATGAACCTCATTCCATAGTTCATCAGGCACTCTATCAGATCTAGTCCCTCAAATCTATTTCTCACTTCCACTGTACAATCATAAGGGATTTGATTAAGGTCATACCTGAGTAGTCCAGTGGTTTTCCCTACTTTCTTCAATTTAAGTCTGAATTTGGCAATAAGGAGTTCATGGTCTGAGCCACAATCAGCTCCTGGTCTTGTTTTTGCTGACTCTATAGAGCTTCTCCATCTTTGGCTGCAAAGAATATAATCAATCTGATTTCAGTGTTGACCATCTGGTGATGTCCATGTGTAGAGTCTTCTCTTGTGTTGTCGGAAGAGGGTGTTTGCTATGACCAGTGCGTTCTTTTGGCAAAACTCTATTAGCCTTTGCTCTGCTTCATTCCGTATTCCAAGGCCAAATTTGTCTGTTACCCCAGATGTTTCTTGACTTCCTACTTTTGCATTCCAGTCCCCTATAATGAAAAGGACATCTTTTTTGGGTGTTAGTTCTAGAAGGTCTCATAGGTCTTCATAGAACCGTTCAACTTCAACTTCTTCAGCGTTACTGGTTGGGGCATAGACTTGGATTACTGTGATATTGAATGGTTTGCCTTGGAAACGAACAGAGATCATTCTGTCATTTTTGAGATTGCATCCAAGTACTGCATTTCGGACTATTTGTTGACCATGATGGCTACTCCATTTCTTCTGAGGGATTCCTGCCCACAGTAGTAGATATAATAGTCATCTGAGTTAAATTCACCCATTCCAGTCCATTTTAGTTCGCTGATTCCTAGAATGTCGACGTTCACTCTTGCCATCTCCTGTTTGACCACTTCCACTTTGCCTTGATTCAAGGACCTAACATTCCAGGTTCCTATGCAATATTGCTCTTTACAGCATCGGACCTTGCTTCTATCACCAGTCACATCCAAAGCTGGGTATTGTTTTTGCTTTGGCTCCATCTCTTCATTCTTTCTGGATTATTTCTCCACTGATCTCCAGTAGCATATTGGGCACCTACCGACCGGGGAGTTCCTCTTTCAGTATCTTATCATTTTGCCTTTTCATACTGTTCATGGAGTTCTCAAGGCAAGAATACTGAAGTGGTTTTAAAGCCAGACATCCTGGAATGTGAAGCCAGGTGGGCCTTAGAAAGCATCACTACGAACAAAGCTAGTGGAGGTGATGGAATTCCAGTTGATCTATTTCAAATCCTGAAAGATGATGCTGTGAAAGAGCTGCACTCAGTATGCCAGCAAATTTGGAAAACTCAGCAGTGGCCACAGGACTGGAAAAGGTCAGTTTTCATTCCAATCCCAAAGAAAGGCAAAGCCAAAGAATGCTCAAACTACTGCACAATTGCACTCATCTCACACGCTAGTAAAGTAATGCTCAAAATTCTCCAAGCCAGGCTTCAGCAATATGTGAACCGTGAACTTCCTGATGTTCAAGCTGGTTTTAGAAAAGGAAGAAGAACCAGAGATCAAATTGCCAACTTCTGCTGGATCATGGAAAAAGCAAGAGAGTTCCAGAAAAACGTCTATTTCTGCTTTATTGACTATGCCAAAGCCTTTGTGTGGATCACAATAAACTGTGGAAAATTCTGAAAGAGATGGGAATACCAGACCACCTGACCTGCCTCTTGAGAAACCTATATGCAGGTCAGGAAGCAACAGTTAGAACTGGACATGGAACAACAGACTGGTTCCAAATAGGAAAAGGAGTACGTCAAGGCTGTATATTGTCACCCTGCTTATTTAACTTCTATGCAGAGTACATCATGAGAAACGCTGGGCTGGAAGAAGCACAAGCTGGAATCAAGATTGCTGGGAGAAATATCAATAACCTCAGATATGCAGATGACACCACTCTTATGCAGAAAGTGAAGAGGAACTAAAAAGCCTCTTGATGAAAGTGAAAGTGGAGAGTGAAAAAGTTGGCTTAAAGCTCAACATTCAGAAAACTAAGATCATGGCATCTGGTCCCATCACTTCATGGGAAATAGATGGGGAAACAGTGGAAACAGTGTCAGACTATTTTTCTGGGCTCCAAAATCGCTACAGATGGTGACTGCAGCCATGAAATTAAAAGACGTTTAGTCCTTGGAAGGAAAGTTATGACCAACCTAGACAGCATATTCAAAAGCAGAGACGTTACTTTGCCAACAAAGGTTCGTCTAGTCAAGGCTATGGTTTTTCCAGTGGTCATGTATGGATGTGAGAGCTGGACTGTGAAGAAAGCTGAGCACTGAAGAATTGATGCTTTTGAACTGTGGTGTTGGAAAAGGCTCCTGAGAGTCCCTTGGACTGCAAGGAGATCCAACCAGTCCATTCTAAAGGAGATCAGCCCTGGGTGTTCTTTGGAAGGAATGATGCTAAAGCTGAAACTCCAGTACTTTGGCCACCTCATGTGAAGAGTTGACTCATTGGAAAAGACTCTGATGCTGGGAGGGATTGGGGGCGGGAGGAGAAGGGGATGACAGAGGATGAGATGGCTGGATGGCATCACCGACTCGATGGACGTGAGTTTGAGTGAACTCCAGGAGTTGGTGATGGACAGGGAGGCCTGGCGTGCTGCAATTCATAGGGTTGCAAAGAGTTAGACACGACTGAGCAACTGAACTGAACTGAACTGACTTATGTAAGAGGCCCTAAGGGATAAATTTGCATCATGTATTATATAAACTTCTCAAAAGAAAAAAAAAGAAACTTTAAAAAACAGTAGAATACAAAAGAAAACAGTTATGAATCCTTGGACAAGTATACTAACATTAGATCATTTTCAAGTATAATTTTAAATATAATATAAAGGCAGAAGAGGCTTCCCTCATAGCTCAGTTGGTAAAGAATACACCTGCAATGCGGGAGACCTGGGTTCTATCTCTGGGTTGGGAAGATCCCCTAGAAAAGGGAAACGCTACGACTCCAGTATTCTGGCCTAGAGAATTCCATGGACTGTATAGTCCGTAGAGTCGCAAAGAGTTGGATACTACTGAGCGACTTTCTCTTTCACTTTTCCCTTTCTTAAAGGCATAAGGGAAATGATCCATTAAAGACTGATATTATAGACTTTGAATTGTTAGAAGAGATGTGATAAATACATACTGCCACTACTTCCACCTGGTTGTAAAAATTTTAAATTTAGGGCTAGGCTATTTCCTTTCCCCAGGAGACTAATCAAAATTTAAATTGGGGGTGGGAGGTTTACAAGTTTCTGATCCAGATCTTTCCCAGACATGAAGAGAAGTGTGAATAAAAATGTCCTAGCCTGCCTGGAAGGTAATATTTTCTTCTACCCTTAAACAACTGAAATTATAATCACTATGCAAAGAATAAGGTCTAGCCATCTTATATTGTAGCATTATAGGTTAAGTCTTCTTAACATAGGTGAAGTGAAAATAGCATATAAATAAAGTTCATTTGCCCAGTCTAAAATTCAGAGGTGGCATAGCAATCTCTGTTTCCAGGGCTCAAATGACTACAATCAGCATACATGGCCTATGGCCTGACACTGTAAATTCCAAAAAGGAAATCAAAATACAGAGTCATTTTAATCCACTCTATGTGTCTAAGTGTCACTCACTCACCCTCTACTGAAAGTTGAGGAGTTTGGAAGCCAGGCAGGTGAATACACTTTCCATACCATCCCTACAAGCTTTTGTCTAAATTATCTGGCTACACAAAAGATCAGCTTGAAACTTATTGCTCACCTCTTATCTATTCAGTGATTTGATGGAACAGCAAGGAATATCGTTAAAGACAATGAGGCATCAACTCCTTTAATTATTCTCTCTTAAGAATCTGCCATTTCAGACCATCTATTTCAGATTTGGAATCGTGACATTTTAACCTCTTCTTGATTAAAGGTTTCTATCTCCATCTCAAAGAATGCTTACTTATATGTGGTTTCTCACAAATGGCTTAACCTTTCTGCATCTCAGTTTCATCCGTTATAAAATAGAGATAATTACAGTGGGTTCTATTTGCCCAGCATGTGGAAGGCATGCTCCATGCCAGGACTCCCTGTAAGGTCTTCATATAGAGTTTGAAATATGTCCTAAGAACAAAGACAGATCTGAAAATAAGTTGGGGACTAAAAACATGGCAGGGCTCAAGGCAGAGGAGAGTTTAATGATGATGTTCTAGAATCCTTAGGTAACTTTCTGCCATTTGGACCTTTAATTCATTTACCTAAAAAAATTATAAAAATACCTTGTGCAACTTTACAGCTAGTATAGATTAAATTTGTCATCAAGCTTACAAGTCATATAGCACTTTTCTTTTTAACAGTTATAAAAACACAAAGTTGAGAAGTGATGTGATTTTAGTTTTCAAAGTCATTTTTTGCAAGGGAGATAAAAGATGTGGGATACTGATATTTTAATAAAGAAGTGAATTATTATCCCATGATTTCTCCTTTAAGAATGAAAACAGCCGCCGCTTGCAGAAGTGTTTATATTAATTTTTCAGTAATTTTAAATTTGGATGTCATTTATGCTTCCATTTTTTAATTACAGATTTTTTGTCTTGTCATTGAAAAATGCTTTTAGGCAATCAGCTCCATAAATAATTAGTAATTAATGATTTTAGTCTATATTGGTATTTTTGAACTATTTCTCACATAATATAGATAATAACTGCTAATAAATTTAATAACTATGAACATATCCTTGAAGCAACATTTTAATTCCTTGTATTCAGTTCAGTTCAGTCTCTCAGTCATATCTGACTCTTTGTGACCCCATAGACAGCAACACACCAGGCTTTCCTGTCCATCACCAATTTCCAGAGCTTACTCAAACTCATGTCCTTAGAATTGGTGATACCTTGTATTAGAAGAACTATGTACAACTGTTGCTAGTAACATACCATCAAGATATGATCCACAATCAGATGCTATTAATCTGGTGTTATTGATAAACTCCAGAATTTTTTGGCCACAGTATTTACTACAAGCAAAATGTTGGCAGAATTAAAGTGTCCCTTTTGTGACTCTATTTAGTTGACTAGAAAAACCGATTAATTTAAAAATGGATGTACTTAAACCAAAATATTTTCACAAGGTAGTATCTACTTGCTTTAGATAAAACAGCAAGGCCAAGGCAAAACAGGAGACATTGATTCTATGTCAATAGATTATGATTTTATTTCTCTTTCAATAAGTAGTCAAATGGAATGTTCTCATTCATTTTATATGAAGGATGTTGAAGTAGAAATAAGTTGTTCACTAAATTATTATTGATTTTCCTATTATTTTTAATAGGCTTAGAAAATCAGATCCCAATAGAATTTTGACAAGAAGAAACTATTTGCCAATAAATAAATCCTAGCATATGAAGTAAATTTATTCTTTAGTTTGGTTGATGAGACAAAATTCTAATATCTTTAAATTTCCTTCTATATATACTAGTTCTTTGTGATAATATACATGTAAAGTTTATATGGTTATGAGTTTTGTAATATAAGAAGAATGGATAAACTTTGTGTATAAGTCTCAGGTCTTTGAGGACATAGAGATATTTTCACATTGTCAGTCTTATACCATTCCCTGAACACTTGAAGAGCCTGCACATTTACTGAGTTAATTCAAATTTTAAAATCAAAATTTGGCAAGTTAGTTCAATGTAATTGAAACTTTCCTAAACTTCTATTTATTTGATAACAGTTCTATGAAATCTGGGCTCCCTTTGTGACTCAGCTGGTAAAGAATCTGCCTGCAAAGAGGGAGACCTAGGTTTGATCCCTGGGTTGGGAAGATCCCCTAGAGAAGGGAAAAGCTACCCACTCCAGTATTCTGGCCTAGAGAATTCGATGGACTGTATAGTCCATGGGGTCATAAAGAGTCAGACATGACTGAGTGACTTTCACTATGACATCTATATTTGATTTGTTTTTGTTTTTTATTCCTCAAACAGCCTATAGCATGTTTTCTTTTCTTCCCCTTCTAAAATGTTAGCTTTCCAGCAGACAACTAAGGGTTAAGGATTTAAATGATATCTTGAATCTGTCAAGAACCACTCACTTGGACTTCCGAGCCTCTTGGTCCTATTTTGAGAATGGCCTGCTCCATATAAGCCATAATACAGTTTGTAAATTGTCCAACTTAGCTGTTCAGCTGCTGTAGTCTAAAGTTTAAAAATATGTAAGTGGGTCAGTTCTAAAATTAATTTAGCCTAACTTTGCCTGAAAACACTAAGAATATTAGCCACCACAAGAGCCAAGATATTGCCCCCAAGCAGACAGCAACCATCCCTGGAGAACGACTGCCCAGAATGATGGCTCCATGACATGCTCCCTCTACTCCTATGCCTGCAGCTCTTGATTACAACCTAGGGTGCTCTGATCCTGCTTCTCAGACAAGAATGAAGTCAGTTTTGGCTGACATGCAAATGAAAAATAGGCTGATCAAATGAAGCACGAATGATAACAGTCATAGCTAACATTTACTGAGCACTTATAACTTACCAGACATGCTCATTTAATATTGTAACAATTCAAGAGAGGCATTATTATTATTATGCCTATTTTACAGATTTAAAAACTAGGTTTGAATAAAAGATATAACTGGAAGAAAAGTCTCAAAAGTCTGTGTCCTTAATCACCACATTATACTGCATTTTGTATGTATTACTTTCTTTTGTGTTTATTTTTCATTCATTAAGTACTTTTTAAATTTTTATTTATTTATTTTAATTGGAGGCTAATTACTTTACAATATTGTAGTGGTTTTTGCATACATTGACATGAATCAGCCATGGTGTACATGTGTCACCCTGATCATGTACATGATCCTGATCCTGATCAGGATCATCCTGAACCCCCCTCCCACCTTCCTCCTATCCCATCCCTCAGGGTTGTCCCAGTGCGCTGGCTTTGAGTGCCCCGTTTCATGCATTGAACTTGGACTGGTGATCTGTTTCACATATGGTAATATACATGTTTCAATGCTATTCTCTCAAATCATCCCACCCTCGCCTTCTCCCACAGAGTCCAAAAGTCTGTTCTTTATATCTATGTCTTAAAATGTGTCCGTCACCATGCTAGGGATTAGGGATATAATGATAAGGTTCCTGTCTTCAGTTAATATATTAATAGACTTGATGTGTTCCTCCCAGGAGTGCATGCTAAGTCAACTCAGTCATGTCTGACTCTTTGTGACCCTGTGAACTGTAGCTCACCAGACTTCTCTGTCCACAGGATTTCCCAGGCAAGAATACTGGAGTGGATTGCCATTCTCTTCTCTCGGAGATAAATCTTCCTGACCCAGGGATAGAACTCAGGTATCCTATATTGCAGGCAGATTCTTTACCGTCTGAGCCACCAGGGAAAATGTGTTCCCCCTGCCCACTCCCAAATGCCTATGTTGAAGCCCTATTGTTCAGTGTGATTGTATTTAGATGAGAGACCCACCCTGATGACCTCATTTAATTTTTTTTTAATATAAATTTATTTATTTTATTGGAGGCTAATTACTTTACAATATTGTAATGGTTTTAAGTGAAGTTGCTCAGTCCAGTTTGACTCTTTGCGAACTGACCCCATGGACTGCAGCCTACCAGGCTCCTCTGTCTATGGGATTTTCCAGGCAAGAGTACTAGACTGGGTTGCTATTTCCTTCTTCTTAAAGTCCATATCTCCAATGTTGTTGTTCAGTCACCAAGTCGTTTTTGACTCTTTGCAACCTCATTGATTGCCTGGCTTTGGAGATATGATCTTTAGGGAGCTAATTAAGGTTGCTGCTGCTGCTGCTGCTGCTAAGTCACTTCAGTCGTGTCCAACTCTGTGCAACCCCAGAGACGGCAGCCCACCAGGCTCTGCCGTCCCTGGGATTCTCCAGGCAAGGACACTGGAGTGGGTTGCCATTTTCTTCTCCAGTGCATGAAAGTGAAAAGTGAAAGTGAAGTCACTCAGTCCTGTCTTACTCTTAGTGACCCTATGGACTCTAGCCTACCAGGCTCCTCCATCCATGGGATTCTCCAGGCAAGAGTACTGGAGTGGGGTGCCATTGCCTTCTCCATAATTAAGGTTCAGATAAGATCAGATCAGTCTCTCAGTCGTGTCCAACTTTTTGTGACCCCATGAATCACAGCACGCCAGGCCTCCCTGTCCATCACCAACTCCCGGAGTTCACTCAGACTCACGTCCATCGAGTCAGTGATGCCATCCAGCCATCTCATCCTCTGTCATCCCCTTCTCCTCCTGCCCCCAATCCCTCCTAGCATCAGAGTCTTTTCCAATGAGTCAACTCTTCACATGAGGTGGCCAAAGTACTGGAGTTTCAGCTTTAGCATCAGTCCTTCCAAAGAAATTCCAGGGCTGATCTCCTTCAGAATGGACTGGTTGGATCACCTTGCAGTCCAAGGGACTCTCAAGAGTCTTCTCCAACACCACAGTTCAAAAGCATCAATTCTTCGGCGCTCAGCCTTCTTCACAGTCCAACTCTCACATCCATACATGACCACAGGAAAAACCATAGCCTTGACTAGACGAACCTTTGTCGGCAAAGTAATGTCTCTGCTTTTGAATATACTATCTAGGTTGGTTAAATGAGGTTAAAATGGTGGGGCCCTCACCCAAAATGACTAGTGTCCTTATAAGTAGAGGAAGAGACACCGGAAGAGCTCATACACCAAGAAAAGTTCATTTGAAAATACACCGAGAATTAACCAAAGAGAGACGTCTCACCAGAAACCAATTCCACTAACACCTTGATCTTGGACTTCTAAGCTCTAGAACTATGCAAAAGTAAATTTCTGTTCCTGAAGCCACCCAGTTTGTGGTACTCTGTAGAGCAGCCTTGAAGACTAGTACAAAGACAGATATATATATATATATATATATATATATAAATATATATAAATATAATTTGCTATAAAAGATATTAAAGGAATAGATGTACAATTAACTATTTGGGGAGAATAAATTTCATTTTTTTCCTAATAGAAATATGAAGCTGGGTTACAAAATTTAATTCCTAGACAGCATACAATTTCTTTACTTTTTATGTAGCTGATCTGGTCTTCTTTAAGAGGTCCCTCCTCTGGTTTATTCAGAGAAGCATTAACTAAAACTTAATCCAGTAGGACAATTGAAATAATATATTGGGTAATATTCAGAAAGTGCAGGAAACTATCATGTCTCTCCAATTTCTTACTCTTGTTCTGGCTCCCAGTTTCCTCTCCAACAGGGAGGGCGTCTGGGTAGGGGTCAGGGTGACCGGGGTGGGAGGCTCCTTTGGTGAAGTAGTCTGGCTCTGCCAGCCTTCTGGTTGTGTTCCTTTGGCCTGGTTTCTGGATGCTCTGTGGTCCTCCAGTGCTGCGAGGTGAATAAGAAAACCGTGAACCATTCTTTTTGGCCTCTGTGATGTGTAGATTTTTCCCCTAGTGGGTTCAGCCTCACTTTTGCTCATCTTGCTGCTATAAACAGTAAGCTGACTGCCCCATTCCATACAAGCCTAGGTGATCCACGCACAGAAATCCACCACGCTGCCGAGTCTTGACACACTGTCAGTCAGATGCTTAGCTACTCGGGGGCCTATAATGTACAGGAAAGAGCAAGAGTGAACTGAAAAAAATAAAATTTCAGGTTGTATCTTTAAAATAACTCTCTTATCGCTGAGACCTTGCTAAGATGATACAAAGAAAGGAAAACTATGAGGGTGCCTCCACCCAGAGTCCCAAATGGTGATGGCCTCATTCAAGGCTTCACTCTGCTCCCACTGGAAGCTTTACTCATAGAAAGGCTATATCTGTTGATCATATTCTCCCACATCTCTCTTTCCTTCACATATTTCCTCAGGACTAGAAAGGGACAGGCTTTTTTCTCATCCTCTTTATGTCTGGAATGCTTATGTAAAAATCTATGGACTAAGTCCCTAAGTCTGTTCTAATAATAGATAATAAAATTTAGAAAGTTTAGTTCTCAATCACTGAAATGCAGACTATGGCCTTGCATCAGAGTCTACTCTTGAATACTAATTATTATCGCAGACTTTTTCTTTTCATTCTTTTTAGAAGAACCCTTAACCAAATCAAAGCAGGAGGATCTCTTTAATGGAATACAGCTCAGGAAGGCTGTAAGTTACATAAATGATGTTCAACATATAGGCCATATTATACTCTCACTGAGTAGTTAGATATGAATGATTGATTTCAGTTTAAAATTATTTTTCAGAATAGATAACTTTTGACTTAACCTAGAAGGAAGAAAGGAATATTTGTTAAAATATTTTTAAGAGTGGCTCAGTTTAAAATGCATAGCCCTGGTTCCTATCTAAACTGAGAACATTTTTATATCACCAGAGAATTATGGATGCTACTCAATAAATGTGAAAAAAAAAAAAAAGCCTCTTCCATTAGTTGACAGACATAAAGCACCTACTACGTGTTAAGGATTGTGCCGCATACTGTGCACTCAGTCACTCAGTCATGTCTGACTTTTTGTGACCCCATGGACTATAGCCCGCCAGGCTCCCCTGTTCATGGGATCTTCCAGGCAAGAATACTGGAGTGGGTTGCCATTTCCTCCTCCAGGTGATCTTCTTACCCCAAGGATTGAACCCATGTCTCTTTTGTCACCTGCTTTGGCAGGCAGATGCTTTACCACAGTGCCATCTGGGAAGCCTGGTGTTACCAAAAATGGAAAAGACACACTTCCTACTATTAAGCAACATACAAGCATATTATTAAAAATGTTTACTTGCAGTGCAGAACACACATTTGAGAAGGAAATGAGTTTTCAATCACTGAATAATGTTAAAAAATAATTTTCTAAATGATTTAAAGTCAGAAAGTTAGAAAATCAGGACTAATTATTTTATTGACATCTCATCTATCTAATAGTTCACAGTCGCAGATAGCACCATGCTTGCCTTTCATAAGAAAGTTGATAAAAGATTATGACCAAGTATAAGAAAGCTTATTGAAAGAATATAGACAGAAGAGGCTGTATTTTGGAGAAGGGAATGACAACTCACTCCAGTATTCTTGGCTGGAGAATTGAACAGAGGAGCTTGGCAGGCTACAGTCCATAGGGTCACAAAGAATTGGACACAACTGAGTGACTAATACTTTCACTTTCACTTTCTTCAGGATATATTTTGGCACAAAATGTTTATTATCAAAATAGTGTTTACAATAATTTCTGAGACTTTTAATCATCTGTCCAATAGGTGCTTTTAAGTTTGTAAGTTCATAATCATTATTTTAATTTCATAATATTGTAAGAAAAGTTCACAAAATATAATTCTGAAAATATATGTAAATTTAAAAATCACTCTCTACTTGTTGAATAAAAATTCTTTCTCTCAACCCTAATGCTAAGTTTAATGTAAATTTATTTTAATTTAATACAAAGTAATACGATATAAATGGAAATGAGACAAGTAGAAAAATTAGCTTATAGAGTAATGTAGTGTTATGACTAAATACAAACATTGTCTTTGAGTAACCAACTAATAAAATTTGAAATTGTTATCTATAAATGTTTTTAAATTGATGATATTCTATAAATTCAACTATTATTGTAAATAGTAGGCACAAGATTGGGTTTCAGAAACATATAATGCTATACTTCTATTCCTATTCACTTTCTAATTTTAGTGAGAAATTACTTACTGTCCTCATGAATTATATCATATACTATTCAAGAGTAAATAAAAGTAGAACTCCTCTTAAAACATACTGAATGTATAGCCAGCAAAGTCTTGAATATCTTAATAAAAGTGAATCCCAAAAACTTATATGTTACACAAACAAAGATGGATTCAAAATTTTACATGAGTGGAACTTTAGGGCAAAAATCTGGTCAAGCCAAGGGTCTTGTGTTGATGTTACATTTGCAAAGCAAGTACACTGCTTTTATTTAGGCTGTAAGTTATAGTCAATAAAAATATCAATATAAAATTTTATTTGGCTTTTACATAAGTGTAAGAAAGCACAAATCCTCGCATTGCAGTTATCCCTTACTATATTACCATTACAGTTATCCCTCAATATTCACAAGGGGATATAAAAAATCAGAAAATGTTGGAGTTTCATATATAAAGTGGCATACCATAGTTGGCCCTAAAGTGAAGTCTTTCAGTCATGTCCAACTCCTTGCAATCCCGTGGACTGTAGCCTACCAGGCTCCTCCATCCATGGGATTTTCCAGGCAAGAGTACTGGAGTGGGTTGCCATTTCCTTCTCTAGGGATATTTGGCCCTATGTATCAACTATTTCTTCAATCTCTGTAGATACAGAGGACCAACCATATTTTCATATAAGATATAGTTTTAAATATTATTGGGAATTAATATGTTCTCTCCTCTTTCAAGCAATTCAGTGATACAGCCACTATAGATACATAAAATTATATACAGATAACTTCCATATTTTTCTAACATTAACCCTCTTCTAAAGTCAAGAGTTATATATTTATCTTCATTCTCAAAGGCATATTAAACTTATTATGTCCAAAATTACATTCATAATTTACTATAGTCTCCCCATTCTTCTCTCTTGGATTTTCTATTTTAGTTGATGGCACCACCAGCCAGCTAGTCAGCAGACTGGCTTCATTCTTAATCCTTTTCTTGGCCCCATCTTCTATTATTAATTCCTCTGTATCTCAAATGGAGGCATCAACATTCATCCAACAATTCAGGCCAGAAATGTGGGGCAGGCTCATGTTCAATAGCCCATCTATCTAGCTAGAGAGAAAGTGAGAATAATAATGCAGATAATACTTTCTCCCTGATGATGCAATCAATCACCAAAGCTGGTATGTTACCATCAGAAAAGTTTCTTAGATTTATTTTCTCACATGAGAGAGGGCTTCATCAAACTGAGCTTTGTGTAAACTTGAATACTTGGAAGATTCACACATTAAAGATTCGAGTTCATACACTTGAGTACTTTAATTTCATAGCAGAAGAGTATGCAAAAGGCAGACCTGGAATACTGCTCACATAATCAAGATGGAAATAAAAAGGGACAAGAAGTCCTGGATGAGGATTACAAGATGAGAACTCAGTCTTTAATATTAGGTATAAGACCTGAATGAGTCAAAGATAGAAGAGAAGGTTAAGGCTCTGGGTTATGAGTCCAGGATCTTATACATTTCCTCTGATTAGAGACAAGATTAGTTTAAGGATCAGAGGCAAAACCAAACACCTATCCATCTATATATATGTACATACATACACACAAGCATAAAGTCAAAGCAATTCACAATATGTAGCAATATATAAAATCTCAGAAGCCATCAAGTCATTAGTCTTTTTCAGTGCAGCTCTGAAGTCCAGATTCTTGGGTATGATCTTGGAAAGTAAGCTATGTGGTCTGAATGTCATCTGTAAAAAAAAAAAAAAAAAAAAACCAAGGGATTATAATATCTACCCCATAAGGTTTTTGAGAAGTTAAAATGAGATAACTCCATTGATAGAGAATAAACAATGGGTTTTATCATTACTTATTGAAACCTCTCAGATCATTACTTATTGAATCATTATTACTTATTACAATCATTACTTATTGAAACCTATCAGATTAGATCTGATAGACAGAGTGCCTGAAGAACTATGGATGGAGGTTCATGACATTGTACAGGAGGCAGTGATCAAGACTATGCCCAAGATAAAGAAATGCAAAAAGGCAAAATGATTGTCTGAGGAGGCTTTACAAATAGTTGTGAGTAGAAGAGAAGTGAAAGGCAAAGGAGAAAAGGAAAGATCTGAATGCAGAGTTCCAAAAACTAGCAAGGAGAGATAAGAAAGCCTTCCTCAGTGGTTAGTGCAAAGAAATAGTAGAAAACAATAGAGTGGGAAAGACTAGAGATCTCTTCAAGAAAATTAGAGATACCAAGGGAATATTTCATGCAAAGATGGGCACAATAAAAGACAGAAATAGTATGGACTTAACAAAAGCAGAAGATATTAAGAAGAAGTGGCAAGAATACACAGAAGAACTATACAAAGAATATCTTCATGACCCAGATAATCATGATGGTGTGATCAGCAACCTAGAGCCAGACATCCTGGAATGAGAAGTCAAGTGGGTCTTAGGAAGCATCACTATGAACAAAGCTAGTGTAAGTGATGGAATTCCAGTTGACCTATTTCAAATCCTAAAAGATGATGCTGTGAAAGTGTTGCAGTCAGTATGCCAGCAAATTTGGGAAACTCAGCAGTAGCTACAGGACTTGAAAAGGTCCGTTTTCATTCCAATCCCAAAGAAAGGCAATGCCAAAGAATGCTCAAACTACTGCATAATTGCAATCATCTCACATGCTAGTAAAGTAATGCTCAAAATTCTCCAAGCCTGGCTTCAACAGTATATGAACCATGAACTTCCAGATGTTCAAGCTGGATTTAGAAAAGGGAAAGGAACCAGAGATCAATTTGCCAACTCTGTTGGATCACTGAAAAAGCAAGAGAGTTCCAGAAAAACACCTACTTCTGCTTTGTTGATTATGCCAAAGCCTTTGGCTGTGTGGACCACAGCAAACTCTGAAAAATTCTTAAAGTGATGGGAATATCAAACCACCTGACCTGCCTCTTGAGAATTCTGTATCCAGGTCAGGAAGCAACAGTTAGAATTGGACATGAAAAAACAGACTGGTTCCAAATAAGGAAAGGAGTAGGTCAAGGCTGTATATTGTCACCCTGCTTATTTAACTTATATGCAGGATATATCATGAGAAATGCTGGGCTGGATGAAGCACAAGCTGGAATCAAGATTGCGGGAGAAATATCAATAACCTCAGATATGCAGATAACACCACCCTTATGGCAGAAAGTAAAGAAGAACTAATGAGCCTCTTGATGAAAGTGAAAGAAGAGAGTGAAAAGGTTGGTTTAAATTCAGCATTAAGAAAAATAAGATCATGGCATTCGGTCCCATCACTTCATGGCAAATAGATGGGGAAACAGTGCAAACAGTGAGAGACTTTACATTTGGGGGGCTCCAAAATCACTGCAGATGGTGACTGCAGCCATGAAATTAAAAGATGCTTATTTCTTGGAAGAAAAGTTATAACCAACCTAGACAGCATATTAAAAAGCAAGGATATTACTTTGCCATCAAAGGTCCATCTAGTCAAGGCTGTGGTTTTTCTAGTAGTCATGTATGGATGTGAGAGTTGGACTATAAAGAAAGCTGTGGTGTTAGAGAAGACTCTCGAGAGTCCCCTGGACTGCAAGGAGATCCAACCAGTCCATCCTAAAGGAAATCAGTCCTGAATATTCATTGGAAGGACTGAATGCTGAGGCAGAAACTCCAAAACTTTGGCCACCTCATGCGAAGAACTGACTCATTTGAAAAGACCAAGATGCTGGGAAAGATTGAAGGCAGGAGAAGGGGATAACAGAGGATGAGGTGGTTGGATGTCATCACCGAATCAATGGACATGAGTTTGAGTAAACTCCGGGAGTTGGTAATGGACAGGGAGGCCTGGCGTGCTGCCGTCTATGGAGTTGCAAAGAGTCAGACATGACTGAGCAGCTGAACTGAACCGACCTGATTGAAATCTCAAGCAGCATAATCTTTAATGATACCTAATTTCCTTAATATGGAGAAGGCAATGGCACCCCACTCCAGTACTCTTGCCTAGAAAATTCCATGGGTGGAGGAGCCTGGTAGGCTGCAGTCCATGGGGTCACGAAGAGTTGCACATGACTGAGTGACTTCACTTTCACTTTTCACTTTCATGCATTGGAGAAGGAAATGGCAACCCACTCCAGTGTTCTTGCCTGGAGAATCCCAGGGACGGAGGAGCCTGGTGGGCTGCTCTCTATGGGGTCGCACAGAGTCGGACACGACTGAAGTGACTTAGCAGCAGCAGCAACTTCCTTAAGATAGTTCATGAGGTTCTCACAGCAAGTATACTGGGGTGGTTTGCCTCCTCCAGTGGATCACGTTTTGTCAGAACTCTCTACTATGACACATCTGTCTTGGGTGGCCCTAAACGGCATGGCATGGGTCATAGCTTCATTGAGTTACACAAGCCCCTTTGCCATGACAAGGCAGTGATCCATGAAGGGTCAAGATAAGCCAGAATCAAGATAGGTGGGAAAAACATCAACAACCTCAGATATGTGGAGGATACAACTCTCATGGCAGAAAGTGAAGAGAAACAACAGAGCCTCTTGATGAGAGTGAAGGAGGAGAGTGAAAGGGTCAGCTTAAAGCTATATATTAAAAAAAAGAAAGAAAGAAAACAACTTAAGATCATGGCATCTGACCCCATTACTGCATGGCAAATAGAAGGGGCAAAGGTGGAAGTAGTGACAGATTTCCTCTTCTTTGGCTCCAAAATCACTGGGAATAGTGACTGCAGCCATGAAATCAGAAAACGATTGCTTCTTGGCAGGAAAGCAATGACAAACCTAGACAGCGTGTTGAAAAGCAGAGACATTACTCTGTCGACAGAGGTCTGTAGAGCCAAGGCTATCGTCTTCTCAGTGGTCCCATACGGTTGTGAGAACTGGACTGTAAAGAAGGCAGAATGCCAAAGAATTGATGACTTCAAACTGTGGTGCTGGAGAAGACTCCGGAAAGCCCCTTGGATGGCAAGGAGATCAAACCAGTCAATCTTAAGGGAGATCAACCCTGAATATTCACTGGAAGGACTGATGCTGAAGCTGAAGCTTCAGTATTTTGGTCATCTGATGCGAACAGACAACTCATTTGAAAAGTCCCTGATGTTGGGAAAGATTGGGGGCAAAAGGAGAAGAGGGCGTCAAAGGATGAGATGACTGGATGGCATCACTGATGCAATGAACATTTGGGCTAACTTCTGGAGATGGTGAGGGATGGGGATGCCAGGCATGCTGCAGTCCTTGGGGTCACAAAGAGTTGGACACAACTGGGAGACTAAACAACAGCATCAACTTCCTTTAGGATAATAGTCTACTCTTCTTGTTTTCCCTCTCATCACTATTTTGATGATACCCTAGTGCCCTTTTCATGTCAAAAAGCCCACCTATGCCTTATTTACTTTATTATTTATTTAGATGTCTCAACTTAAATGGCCTTTTATACATTTTACAAATCTGAAACTTAATACATTATCTTCTCTTTTCTACGCTATGCAGCAATAGCCTCAACAAATAATTGAGAACTCTGGGTGAAGAGACTCTAAAGAAAGTGTTCTTCCTCTTAAGGTAAGTTGATCTTAGTCTTCTCAACTACATTGTTAATTCCATAAAAACGTAGGGCAATTCTTTTTACTACTGTGAGGCTCAATACAGGAGAGATGAAATCAATATGTTGGGAGAAGGGTTGGTTAGGAGGACGTTTCTCATATTTTCTTAGCTGAAGGGTGTTTTATTCAGCTAATTCTTTCTTGCCAGAGAGTGATTTTTGTATCTTTGAACAATTCCTCCTATCTAGATCCTCCCTTAGAGGACAAGTCACCATGGAGTACCTGTGGGTAGCTTCCCTTGATAAAGCAGGCAAACAGCTCATTACCTAAGGAGAAATTATTTGAAAATTTCAAAAGGAAATATTGCCTTCCTTTGGGGAATGGTACCCAGATAGGTATCATATTCTAGTGTATGTGTGTGCTCAGTCACTTCAGTCATGTCTAACTCCAGGCTCCTCAGTCCATGGCATTCTCCAGGAAACTGGAGTGGGTTGCCATGCCCTCTTCCAGGGGATCTTCCTGACCCAGGGATCAAACCCACATCTTCTGCATTACAGGTAGATTCTTTACCATTGAGCCACTGGAGAAGCCCATCATATTCTAGAACCAGCCTAACTCAGCATTCCCAACATCAGCTGGCATACTGGAAATGCTGACAAAGCTGAGACTAAAAAGCTACAAACCTCCTGGAAGGAAATGGGATTTCCTTCACTTTAAGAAGCTGGGCAGAGTTCTGTGGCAGCTGGTAGTGGTATTTGCACTAGAACTGCACATTGATCAGCCTCCGGAGAGCCAAGTGTCAGAGGAGCAGCAAATGACAACAAGAAGCAATTCCAGTGTCCTGAGCCTGTCAACTCCATAGTCAGGCAGCAACTGGCTGTGTGTCCAAAGCCCACAGTGGTGGTACATGGGACGAGGTGATGGGATCACTGTTGAGAGACGATGGCAGTAGAATTTATTCAGGCAAGTGTGTTGCCGTACGTAGATCATAGTTAAAGACCTAATCTAAGGCAAGGGTGATGGGGATGATCAAAGGCTGGCAAAGAAAATTGTGACAGAAAATTAAGAAACCTGAACATTGTGAAGTTGATAACAGAGTAGTAAAGTCACAAAATTTGACAGAGGAATCAAGTTCCAGAGATGGAGAAATCAATAGTCAAGCGATGAATAGAGGGAGATAAAAATGTGGGTTGAAAAGAGATGAAATGTACACAAGAGTGCCTATGGATAGTAGTGCTTTTCACAAAGAACCAGTGGCCCCACTGGCAAAGGGAGTGATGGGTCAAGGCCATCATCACTTGACTCATCAGGTGATGTGCCCCCAGGTGAAGAGAAGAAAGGGAAGACTGGCATTATACCAAATTATTAAGGAAGGGATTGCAGTGTTTCATCATTCCTTCTGGAATTCGTTTCTTTTTATAGTTATAAGATTATCCAGTGCCTTTTGCTATTTCCTCTACTTGAAGCATCTTCCCCCCAGATATCTGGTGGCTCATTCCTTGGCTTCCTTTAACCTTCACCATAAAACAACCTTCTCTAAAATTATAAGTTCCTTTCTGGGAAGCGTGCACACACCCACATGTGCATACACACATACAGACCTCTTGGCCCCTTTCTTGTCTTTTCCTTTTCACCTTAACCCATGTCAATAATTAACACTCTATATATTTGGTTCATTTACCATTTTTGATTGCCTTTCTGATTAGAATTCAAAGTCCATGAGGACGAAGATTTTTATCCGTTTTATTAACTACCCTAGCCCCAGTACCAAGGACAATGTCTTCCACATTATTATATGGGCTCAGTACACATTTGCTGAGTAGATAATTTAACTGCTGGACATGTTCTTTGTACTCTCAAATGGCTGACTACCTTCTCTAGGTATTTTCATGCACACAAGCCACCACTAGGGAATTTTGTGACTTTCGTGACTTAAGTGATTCTGGATTCACTTCCCTACACCTGTGTTCCAATCTCTTGGAATTTGTTCTTTAAAAAATAATGTCTAAGTGCAGATGACTAGAATTAAGTGCAGTGTATTCCAGACACAATTTTCCACTGTAGAGTCCTCAGTGGCTCATCCCCAAAAGTCAATAATGTGAAAAATTCAGGAAATGTGATAGTCTTTCGGGAAAAAAGTTAAGGGCGAGTGATTATATAGTGTAGAAAGCTACCTGTGCCTCCTGTGTCTATGTTCAACTTTGGGTCTTCCAATGCAATCATCCTGGCTTAAAACTTATGTGTTGCAAAAAGTAAAAATTACTAAATTCAATGAAAAGTGAAAGTTAGTCTCAGTTGTGCAGGACTTTTGCGATCCCATGTACTATAGCCCACCAGGCTTCTCTGTTTGTGGGATTTTACAGGCAAGAACACTGGAGTGAGTAGCCATTCCCTTCTCCAGAATATCTTCCTGACCCAAGGATTGAACTTGGGTCTCCTGCATTGCAGCAAGATTCTCTACAACGAGAGAAGCCTGGTAAATTCAATAACTGTTTACTAAATGGGAAATTCATTTAAAAATATATTCTAGCACAGATATGGACTTTTTAGCCAAGATGATTTTACTTGACTACAATTTAAGCAAATTTCCTTTTGTTTAGTCCACAGTGGAGAATGAATAGTTAGTTTTTGACCATCTTTATTACAGTAATATTGTGAAAGTTTAGTAAAGGAAGATGCAAAACTTTTGCAAGTACAAACTGCAAGAGAAATAATGATGGCTTTATTCTTAAGTGGTTCCATGTCACCTGGCTATTTCTTGCTTGTCATTCTCTAATTAAATGTCAGTTTCCAGTAGCTACAGGGGTAAAAGTGTTATCTGACATAATCTAAAATAGAATCTAAGTATATCCTGTTGTGCTTGGATACAACTTCTGTTTATCCTTCCCTTCCTCAAGTTTGACCCAGTCTCTCATCTCCTTTACTATTCTCGCCCTGTCTATACCACTCACCTGTCAATCCCCAACTCATTTCCCCGACTGACATAGAATAAGTGAAGGTCAACCCCTGTCCATCTGGTATTTACTATTACAAGTTCCAAACCCGCTGACCTAGTGTTGTACCTTGCAACCTACCAGATTTCATGCTAGCTTTCTTTTTCCTTTTATTGTCAGGAATTGTGTTACTGAAGATAAGTAGGCTAGAACTAAGAACCAGTGTTAAATAGCCTTATTGTAAGTGAAGCGTTAAGTTTAGGAGATAGTAAGAGATGAGGGTCGGCAATAAGGAGCAGCCACAGTCAAAACTGACTAGTTCTTGGATGAACGTCCCCACGACAGAAGCAAATGTGTGATTTTGCCAGTGGAAGGACAGTATTTGCAGAATAAAGTTGTTGTTAGAACGGGTAACTTGTAGCACTAACTGACTTCTGTATTTCCTCATTTTACCTTGAACAATGTGAAAATCATGAGCAGTGTTTTGAGAAAATAGAGTTGTGTCTTGAGGAAAATTCCATAAAAAAACAAACAAACAGAAAGTATATCATAACAAATGATATGTTGTACATATAATATTCTGTACAACATCACTGTGAGGCAGAAGTCTAAGTTGCAGAGAATTCAGGTGACCTGCCCTAGTTTGCAAAGATTGTAGCATTCAGCTCTCAAACCCAGGTCTTTGGAATCCACATCCAGTGGTCTTTCTGCTCTTGTTGTAACTATATCCAAGTCTGCATTTTCCAACCTGTGTGTCAGATAGAATTGTATTGTAAAGTCCCTATTTGGATGAATACTTGTCTGATATATTATTATAGTTTATAAAGGGTACAATACCAGTTGTCTGTGTTTCAGGTAAATTTCTGTTGCAATAAATACTGTCACAAAGAAGACACTTGACTAACCAAGCTTTTTTTTCTTGATACATAAAAGTTATGTTGGTCTGATTATACTCAGTTTTGTACACATTTAAGGGCTTCATCTGGTGCAACTTTCTTAGTCACCACAGAGAGAAAGCGTCATTGCACATTGCTCAGATTGGATACAAGAGTAGAAACAGACATGGACTGCAGCTGAATTCTTTATACTCTTTGGGTTCTAAAAATCAAGTGTCTGTTTAGTACTGTATTTTTCCTCAGTAATCCTACCTCAGACCTATTGAAACATCTCAAGGAGATTCATCTAAATTACTAAGTTTTAACCAAATATAATCCCACAATGACTCTTGAGAATGAGAACTATGATTAATGAAAAAAGGAGAACTAATTGTGATTTCTCTTTTCCCACAATGTTTGAAAAATATGTATTACCTCCAAGTGGACATCAAAGGGGCTGTTTGTCAGCTCTATTTATCCTCTGAATTCTGCACATATGCATTCTAGGAACTATTCAAAGGAAATGCATGTGTCCATGCTCAATCACTCAATCATGTCCAGCTCTTCGCCACCCCATCGACTGTAGCTTGCCGGGTTTATCAGTCCTTGGAATTTTCCAGGCAAGAACACTGGAGTGGGTTGCCATTTCCTATTCCAGGGGATTTTTCTGACCCAGAGATCAAACCGGCGTCCCATGTATCTCCTGCATTGGCAGGTGGATTCTTTATCACTGTGCCACCTTAGCTATTTCTGTATTACGAGCAATCGTTTGCATACAATGTAGCTATATATATATTTTAAGAAAAGGCTAAATTCTTAAAGCAGTAATAAATATGTGTAAGGACACTTGTTTCCTTTTTAAAAACATCTTTACCAGTTTTCCTTACAAAAATTATTTTATCCCTGATTACTGATTTTTTGCCAATAATAAGAATGTTTTAGGCATGTTTTTGTATGACCCATACCCACCATCACTTCCTAACAGCATGTTATTATTTTGAGGAAATGACAAATTCCCCATTGTCTCTGTAATCTTGCAGGTCCATGAAATTTTAGGGTATAACTCTGGCTCAGAAGCTTTAGAGGAGGATTCTTTCTTTCATTGCCGCTGCTAAGTTGCTTCAGTCGTGTCCGACTCTGTGCGATCCCATAGACAGCAGCCCACCAGGCTCCCCCATCCCTGGGGTTCTCCAGGCAAGAACACTGGAGTGGGTTGTCATTTCCTTCTCCAACGCATGAAAGTGAAAAGTGAAAGTGAAGTCGCTCAGTCATGTCTGACTCTTAGCGACCCCATGGACTACCGCCTACCAGGCTCCTCCATCATGGGATTTTCCAGGCAAGAGTACTGGAGTGGGGTGCCATTGCCTTCTCCACTTTCTTTCATTACCTGTATTCAATAAGAAGGATGGCATATAGCCTAAATTTGGCCAAAATGAAAAGTTGTAATTTGGGGTAAGTGAAGCAAAAATAGAAGAAACAATTGAAATTCCATTTCTCCCAGAGTAGTCCCAACCAGTCTGTTTGTTTCTGTTAACTGAGATAAAATTTTATAAGATCAACCTAAAATTAATCATTGAGTGTTTTCAAGTGTACAACTCATTGGCATTTAGCACATTCACAATGTTGTACAACTGTCACCTTTAATCTTGTTCCAAGACACATTCATCTTACTAAAAGGAAACCCTAAGCCTATTAAGCACTCACTTAATGGCCCATTCTCCCTTCTCCTTAGCCTAGGCAACCACTGATTTGCTTTATGCCTTTGTGGAGTTAAGTATGATGGGTATTTCATATAAATTAAATTATATAATGTGCGGCTTTTTGTGCATGGATTCGTTCACTTAGCAGCATGTTTTCAAGTTCCATCCCTGAGGTAGCATTATCAGTATCAACCAGTTCTTACCCTCAGAGCTTTCCTAGCTCTCCTGTTTCTATTCTTCTGCTCCTGCCTTGGTTTCTAAACCTCACAAGCCCAGGCCCCCAGTCATCCAGCTCCTCCTTCAGTGCCCTTCTTGCAGTACGTAACCTTTCCCACAGTCAGCCAGAGTTGCTGGTTTCTGCTTCTTCCAATTGATGAATTGACACCTTCCTTACTGGACACATTATTTATTAATTTCTAACTGGATACAAAAGTCCAAAGATTTATTTCCATTTCCTACTCTCTTTTCCTGTGCTAAATAAGTATATAACATGCTAGAGATCTATTTACCTTCTTTCTCTTTTAGTACTGCTTTTAAGGAGTAATTGTTTTTATGCAAAGGCATTGCAAGCATAAGAAGAAACAGATCTGGGTGACTCATTTCCTCAATCTGGATAATTTAGTGAGAAATTAGCTCAGTAAGTCTTAGCTCAAGAGAAAAATAGATTAATATTAGAGTCTGAGATCCAGAAACTCCTCCTTTCTAACAAGGCCAGCAGGAAAACAGCTCGTCTAGATGCATCCTATGGGCTTTTGAGATGGTGCAGTGCTAAGGAATCCACCTGCCAGTTCAGGAAATGCAAGAGATGCAGTTTCAATCCCTGGGTTGGGAGGATCCCCTGGAGTAGGAAATGGCAACTCCTCCAGTATTTTTGTCTGGGATATCCCATGAACAGAGGAGCCTAGTGGACTACAATCCATGGGGTTGCAAAGAGTCGGACATGACTGAGTGTGCACATGTGCGCGTGCGCGCACACACACACACACAGGATGTATCTTACCCCTGATGTCCCTTCAGCTGAGCACTTTGCATGGTGCCTGGACCCAAGGGAAACTAAGCCCACTTCTATTTGGGACTATGAGAATTTAGATGATGGTACACTTTGCTATTTATTTCCTTTAAGGTTTTTCTCTTAATAAAATGATTTTATATTTATACCATGTGGTACTAAAGGCATGTGTTTATATTTTCTTGGTGTAACAAAGCCAAACCAATAAACATGATGAGAGACACAGCTATAAACAAAAGTCCTTCTTCTCAAAGAGCTCAGGTCTTGTAAGGAAAATATCATGAATGCAAACTACTATAAGATAAATAATGGTGATTAATCCTGTAATATCCACAATCAGGGAACATCCAGATTTTACTGAAATACTTTCTTTGAAGAAAGAATTCAATATTTCTTGAAGCAGATACTAAAGTTGCTGCAACTTATTCCATCATAATATATTCACACTGGTCCTTGTTCTTCCTTTAAGGACCACCATGAGTGAGCCTACCCTTCTTCCATCTGAGAGAGAGAGAGAGAGAGAGAGAGAGAGAGAGAGATCAGTCACTCAGCCATGTCCGACTCTTTGTGACCCCATGAATCACAGCACGCCAGGCCTCCCTGTCCATCACCAACTCCCGGAGTTCACTCAGACTCGCGTCCATTGAGTCAGTGATGCCATCCAGCCATCTCATCCTCTGTCGTCCCCTTCTCCTCCTGCCCCCATTCCCTCCCAGCATCAGAGTCTTTTCCAATAAGTCAACTCTTCGCATGAGGTGGCCAAAGTACTGGAGTTTCAGCTTTAGCAGCATTCCTTCCAAAGAAATCCCAGGGCTGATCTCCTTCAGAATGGCCTGGTTGGATCTCCTTGCAGTCCAAGGGACTCTCAAGAGTCTTCTCCAACACCACAGTTCAAAAGCATCAATTCTTTGGCGCTCAGCCTTCTTCACAGTCCAACTCTCACATCCATACATGATCACAGGAAAAACCTTGTCTAGTCTTGGCTACTGTTCCTGGGGTCGCAAAAAGCCTTGACTAGATGAACCTTTGTTGGCAAAGTAATGTCTCTGCTTTTGAATATGCTATCTAGGTTGGTCATAACTTTCCTTCCAAGGAGTAAGTGTCTTTTAATTTCATGGCTGCAGTCACCATCTGTAGTGGTTTTGGAGCCCAGAAAAATAAAGTCTGACACTGTTTCCACTGTTTTCCCATCTATTTCCGATGAAGTGGTGGGACCAGATGCCATGATCTTCGTTTTCTGAATGTTGAGCTTTAAGCCAACTTTTTCACTCTCCACTTTCACTTTCATCAAGAGGCTTTTGAGTTCCTCTTCACTTTCTGCCATAAGTGTGGTGTCATCTGCATATCTGAGGTTATTGATATTTCTCCTGGCAATCTTGATTCCAGCTTGTGTTTCTTCCAGTCCAGCATTTCTCATGATGTACTCTGCATATAAGTTAAATAAACAGGGTGACAATATACAGCCTTGATGTACTCCTTTTGCTGAGGGCCCTTCAAATATATGAAAAAAAGTTGTCACGTCAAATTCTTTTTCTTGCAGAGTCTAAGCATCCTTAATAACTTCAGCTATCACAGAGCTACAAAGTGCTGTGAAAAGAGACGCAAGAGAGACCACTTTCAGGTGGGATCCTGAGCACTATTTATTGAATAGGCAGCATTTTACTTTCAACTGAGAAATATTTCTATAAATGATGGCAAAAGAAGGGATTATCCCAGGTGGAGTGAGAGGAAAAATCTAAGTATGAATATGGAAAAGTGATGATTAGACCAAAAGATGTAAATAGTTCAGTGTAGGTGTGTGATTAAGCACAGTGAGACCACATGGATTAAGAACATAAACTGAAGTTTATCTTGTAGATAATTAGAAACCTTGAAATGCTTTAAAGCAGAAGAATGACAAGATAAAAGATATGCTTTGAGAACTTTACTTAGGTGTAGAAGTGAACCAGAGAGAAAGGAAGCGGTTATTATGGAAATCTAATGGGATGTAACAAATGCCTGAAATAAAAAAATAGTGGGAGGTATGACTTCCCTGGTGGCTCAGACGGTAAAGCGTCTGCCTACAGTGTGGGAGACCCGGGTTCAATCCCTGGGTCAGGAAGATGCCCTGGAGAAGGAAATGGCAACCCACTCCAGTATTCTTGCATGGAAAATCCCATGGACGGAGGAGCCTGGTTGGCTACTGTTCCTGGGGTCGCAAAGAGTTGGACACGACTGAACGACTTCACTATCTATCTATCTATGATAAAAATAGTTTATATGCAAGATTTGGTGTAGAAATAGAATCACCATTCATAAGTACTACCATCTCTATCTCTTTTACTTATTTTAATATTAAGAAATCACTGCAAAAGATTAGCAGATTATATACTTCTACAAAGACATGGATGAAGTAGAAAGTAGCTTTAGAGTCAGAAAGACTGGAGTTAAAATCTTGGACCTGCTGCTTATTAACTGTTGTCATGTACATATTATTTTACCTGGGAATCTGCCTAGTTGGTAACAAGGTGATAATAAAGCATAGTGGTGTCTGATACAGTAACACTAAATAACAGTCCCTTTCTCTTTTTCTTATTTCTCTCAAAAACAATTTACTAACCTACTGTTTTGTACCAGGAATATATGAAGTAGATGGAATGTTTTCTAGAAATATCATTCTTAAAAAAGCATGAAGCCAGGAGAAAGTGAAAATTTTGGTGGGAAGAACTGGTTTATTTGAAATGGATAAAAATCTATGACATATTGCTGTCAATAGAAGATGGAAGAATTAAAAAGAAAATCTGTCAACCAGAGAATAGAGATTAAATAAAACATTATATATAACATATCATTTGTTAAAGATCTAAACGTAAGACCAGAAACTATAAAACTCCTAGAGGAGAACATAGGCAAAACACTCTCCGACATATATCACAGCAGGATCCTGTATGACCCACCTCCCAGAATATTGGAAATAAAAGAAAAAATAAACAAATGGGACCTAATTAAACTTAAAAGCTTCTGCACAACAAAGGAAACTATAAGCAAGGTGAAAAGATAGCCTTCAGAATGGGAGAAAATAATAGCAAATGAAGCAACAGACAAACGACTAATCTCAAAAATATACAAGCAACTACTACAGCTCAACTCCAGAAAAATAAATGACCCAATCAAAAAATGGGCCAAAGAACCAAATAGACATTTCTCCAAAGAAGACATACAGATGGCTAACAAACACATGAAAAGATGCTCAACATCACTCATTATCAGAGAAATGCAAATCAAAACCACTATGAGGTACCATTTCACGCCAGTCAGAATGGCTGCGATCCAAAAGTCTACAAGCAATAAATGCTGGAGAGGGTGTGGAGAAAAGGGAACCCTCTTACACTGTTGGTGGGAATGCAAACTAGTACAGCCACTATGGAGAACAGTGTGGAGATTCCTTAAAAAACTGGAAATAGAACTGCCTTATGATCCAGCAATCCCACTGCTGGGCATACACACTGAGGAAACCAGAAGGGAAAGAGACACGTGTACCCCAGTGTTCATCACAGCACTGTTTATAATAGCCAGGACATGGAAGCAACCTAGATGTCCATCAGCAGATGAATGGATAAGAAAGCGGTGGTACATATACACAATGGAGTATTACTCAGCCATTTAAAAGAATACATTTGAATCAGTTCTAATGAGGTGGATGAAATTGGAGCCTATTATAAGAATGAAGTAAGCCAGAAAGAAAAACACCAATACAGTATACTAACGCATATATATGGAATTTAGAAAGATGGTAACAATAACCCTGTATACAAGACAGCAAAAGAGACACTGATGTACAGAACAATCTTTTGGACTCTGTGGGAGAGGGAGAGGGTGGGATGATTTGGGAGAATGGCATTGAAATATGTATAATATCATGTATGAAACTAGTCGCCAGTCCAGGTTCAATGCACGATACTGGATGCTTGGGGCTGGTGCACTGGGACGACCCAGAGGGATGGTATGGGGAGGGAGGAGGGTTCAGGATGGGGAACACATGTATACCTGTGGCAGATTCATTTTGATATATGGCAAAACCAATACAATATTGTAAAGTTAAATAAAATAAAATTAAAAAAAAGAATTATAGACAGGGCTGTTATGACCTATATTACATATATTTTACAAAGGCAGAAAAAGTAAAGAGTGACATAAATTATACTGAAAATCATTAAATAACATTTCTGTATTGATTTCAAGATCTTACAAAGTAAAAGCAATGTGAAGCAAGTTTAGTATCATAAACTAGAATATCACTTAGATTAAAGGAAGCAAAGAAGATATTTATGTTTATGCTTGGGCTTCCCTAGTGGCTGAAATAGTAAAGAATCTGTCTGCAATGCACCCAGGTTCGATCCCTGGGTCAGGAAGAACCCTTGGAGAAGGGAATGGCTATCCATTCCAGTATTCTTGCCTGGAGAATGCCATGAACAGCCTGGTGGGCTATAGTTTATGGGGTTGCAAAGAGTCAGACATGACTGAACGACTAACACTTTCACTTTTTCATGTTTATGCTACTTGTCAGTATTTCTAAAGCTTTTTAAAAAGAACAAACGGAGCATAGGTTGCATCATGAGGAATTTAATGTTAATTTATTTTCTAACAGATGATAATGGCTAAAAAACACAATTAAAGCAATATTCTGGGGACTGTTTTAAATAAGCTTAGATGATTTTTGAGAGGGATGGGTTAGAAGGAGTCTAAGTAGCATTTTGCAATAGAATACTTGACTGAGAACCTGGAAACTGATTCCCAGAGTTGCCTCTAACACTAAGTAGCTTGTTATCTATTAAAATTTATGTACCTTTTGCAATCATTTGAAATTCCATTCTTTTCGGTCAATAAACTGAGTATAATCTAAGAGGATGGATAATGTCTTCGGGATCTGAACTTTAGAAATCAATCAACTCTAAAGAGAACTCTGACTATTAAATTGTATCTTTACTAAATAAGTACTTTTCCTAAATTATCCTCTATAGTGTGATCTTAATTATTATTTTCACTTTCTTTCTAAATCTATATAGAAATTAAAAGTATATCCAAAGAAAGCAGAATGTAAGTTTGGGGCTTTACGTCTCTTGAATGGAAATTTCTCTTTAATATAACAGTTTTTTTACATAAAATTTTGATCTGTCATGAAGACAAGTTTTCATCTTAAAAAAATGATTTCTCATGGTAGTAATATTCAGAGACAATTTCAGGGGTTACCAACCAGTGAATCTGATCCCATTGAGTAAAACGAAGAATAACTGTTAATGTCACACTCATTTGTTGCTGTGCAGAATATCATTAGGAATAAACTTTCCAAAATATATTTTCTGCTTCTAAATTTCAACACCATTGCAATTCTTGATCTCATTTCTCGCTTCTTTAAGGACATCTAATCACAGGACTCAGACTGGTGTCAAAGGAACTCAATTAACCTTCAAGATCTCAATTCAATGATTGTCCAATATGTAAAGAAGAGTAACTATTAAAGTTTACCCAGATGTTTCCATAGTGAAGATTCACTGTAGATGATACGCTTCATGCATTAAAAGCAGAATAAAATTCAAAATTCAAAATATGCTTCATGCATTAAAAGCAGAATAAAATTCAAAAGAAATAACTCAATATTAAAAGCCCAAGAATACTAGAGTGGGCAGCCTATCCCTTCTCCAGCAGATCTTCCTGACCAGGAATTGAACCAGGCTCTCCTGCATTGCAGGTGGATTCTTTACCAACTGAGCTATCAGGGAAGCCCATTTAAATACTGGTAAGTGTAAATGACCAATGGATAGCAATAAGAAGTAATCTTACTATCTGCAGTCTTCAGATTTTTGGAATAAAAGAGACACATATATTTAATTTGAATCCACCCTAACAAAATAACGAATAAAGAAGAGATATTTTATTAGAGAAGATACTGTAGTATTCAAAAAAAAAAAAAGCACTGGCAATAGATATAAGCCACATGAAATCCAGTGGGTGAAGATATGTATGTACTTGAAAAAAATTCACAAATATTTGTCATTCACACTTACAGAATTCATTAAACAAAAGGGAATATAAAAGTTTTGTATAATACTTTCTAGGTTTTAAATTGTTTGTGGCCTTCACTGATATACTTCATAAGAATATGCCCCAAAGGGAGAAGTATTAAGGTAATTATTATATTCTTTGGGGTGTTGAGAGTAGTTTTCTTATGCTGCAATTAAAAGCTCTCTCATTAATCATAGTGAATAACACAGAATATAAAGGTCAAACAATCTAAGAATAAAACTTTAAAAATAGAATAATGGAAAAAGCGATTTGGTGTTCCTATAAGATAAATGTTGAGAAAACTATCACTACAAATAAAAGATTGTGGAAGGTATCCTAATTTCAAGAATAAAAATCAATAAAAAAAAAATTCACCAAACTATCAAAAAACCATACTCAGGATAGAATGTATGACTAATACTACTTCCCTGTTTTTCTATGCTTTAAATTTAACTGAATATGCATATTTTTAAAAAAAAAGCTTCTAGAGAAAAAGCTTTTGTTGGTTGGAGTACAACCTCATGAACCCAAATTTAGTAAGAAATGTCAGAAATACTACGATTGATAATTACAGAGTGAATCTAAATCGAATAATAGCTTTTTAATCATTAGAATGATCATAGTAATTTGAAAGGTGAACATAGAAAGAATGATGTTAACATAAAATTGTTGATATCAAAAACTGAAATTAATACTGGATCATTTCCATCATTAATCAGGAAATAAATCTATCTTGCAAGAGGATTTTCTGAGAGCAGCTAATAACTGCTATCACACTTTGCTGAATCCATAAGCCAAATATAGATAGGAGAGTGACTGATCTTAGGAGCCTGAAAGTGACAGTTCCCTCGTGAATATCATCAGAGCACGTGACCTCTGTGGTATTAAGACTTGAAGGAAAATTATCTTATCATGAGATAATTCAGCAGTCAGCTTGATGAGTCTGCTGCACTGCAAAAGCACAGAGATCTGTGTCAAGCTGATTTTCTGCCATTATCTGCATGTTTAGAGAGTTACTTGAAAATAGGGGAAAAAAACAGAATTAATAATAAGTTTCATATAAGTACATACAGTCACAGCAAATACAATAAAAACAGGTTCAATAAATGGGAATAAGGCTAAAAATTGGCTTCTAAATCTTTATTCATGATTGTTATGGTCATGCCTCAAATTACCATTTAGATTTTATCAGCATCTATCAAATACTTGCAATGACAGTAACATCTCTTTTGTCTTAAGACATAGACATATAGGAAACTATTCTAATAAAATTTTTTGATGTCCCAAGCCACTAAGCCAAAATTATTCTATTCACTATGATTTTTGATCAATATACTACTACTCCAATAAAGCATATTTAAATATTTTCTTCATGTTATACAGTGTCCATGACAAATATTTCAAAGCAGGAGGCTTTGTTTCCTCTATGATTTCTATCCTAGGACTTTATAATTTCTATCAAGGTTATATGGGAAACAATTTAGCCCGAAATATCAAAATTTCTTCCTGGTGGCTCAGAGGGTAAAGCATCTGCCTGCAATGCGGGAAAACTGGGCTCGATCTCTGGGTCGGGATGATCCGCTGGAGAAGGAAATGGCAACCTACCCCGGTACTCAGGCCTGGAAGCTACAGTCCATGGGATGGTGAAGAGTCGTACATGACTAAGCAGCTTCATGTCACATGGATCAGGCTCTTGCCCCTTCTTGCTGCAAAGTCATCTGATAGTACATTTCAGCTTCACCTAATCAGAGTAAAACAGGCTTGGCCATCCACATTCACAGAGCACTCTCCACTGATATCTTTGCTCAGTACACGTTAGTGTCTGTCCACTAGGAGGCTCTTTACACAACTCTAAATGTGCAGGGAAACTTGTTATCATGAAGCTGGAAATCCAGGCCATATAGCAAAAATCAGTAAATTGGGGCTTCCATGATAGTTCAGTTGATGAAGAAGCCATCTGCAATGCAGGAGATCCTGATTTGATTCCTGGGTTGGGAAGATCTGCTGGAGAAGAAAAAAAGCTACCCACTCCAGTATTCTGGCCTGGAGAACTCCATGGACTGTATAGTCCATGGGGTCACAAAGAGTTGGACACAACTGAGCGACTTCCACTTTCACTTTCATCACTGGGCTTCCCTGATAGCTCAGTTGGTAAAAAATCTGCCTGCAATGCAGGAGACCTGGGTTTGATTCCTGGGTTGGGAAGATCCCCTGGAGAAGGAAACGGCTACTATTGTATAGTCCATGAGATCGCAAAGAGTCGGACATGACTGAGCCGACTTTCACTTCACATCAAAATTTCAAATACCAATATTAATTAATTCACTAGATCTTCCTCTAGAAATTTATTTAACAAATACATTCATTTATTTATTTAACACTAATACTCACATGTGTGCTTGCTAAGTTGCTTCAGTCGTGTCCAACTCTTTATGACCCCATGGACTGTAGCCTGCCAGGCTCCTCTATCCATCGGATTCTTTGGGCAAGAATACTGGCGTGAGTTGCTGTGCCTTCCTCCAGGGAATCTTCTAGACCCAGGGATCAAAACTGTGTTTCTTATGTCTCCTGCATTGGCAGTCAAGTTCTTTGCACTAGAGCCATCTGGGAAGCCCAATACTTACATCAGTGTTCAAAGAACACACACATATACATCTTTACAAAAGTGTGTATAAAAGATATTCATTATAGCAATATTGTAACAATAACAAATGGAAGCAACATAAATATTTATTAATTATATATATTTATATATTCATATGGTAGAACACTATACAATCCAGTAAAATGAATAATGTAGTTGCCTATAATATTTAATTACACAAAATATACAAACATTCACATATACACACATATACATATACACATGTGTGTGCATTAGAACAGAATATATAACCTGATTCTATGTGTTTTTAATAAATAATCTCTTATATATGGAAATTTGAAAAATTCATGTAGTAAAAGCTTTGTTTGGACTTCTCCTAGGGCCCAATATGTTAACTTTGAGTCAAGGAAGGGTCTTAAATGATATTCAGTTCAGTTCTGTTGCTCAGTCATGTCCAACTCTTTGTGACCCCATGGACTGCAGCACACCAAGCTTCCCTGACCATCACCAACTCCCAGAGCTTGCTCAAGTTCATGTCCATCAAATCAGTGATATACCATCCAACCATCTCATCCTCTGTCGTCCCCTTCTCCTCCTGCCTTCAATCTTTCTCAACATCAGGGTCTTTTCCAATGAGTCAGGTCTTCACATCAGGTGGCCAAAGTATTGGAGTTTCAGCTTCAGCATCAGTCCTTCCAATGAATATTCAGGACTGATTTCCTTTAGGATTGCCTGGTTGAATCTCCTTGCAGTCCAAGGGACTCTCAAGAGTCTTTTTCCAACACCACAGCTCAAAAGCATCAATTCTTTGGCACTCAGCTTTCTTTATTTTCCAAGCCTCACATCCAAACATGACTACCAGAAAAACCATAGCTTTGACTATACAGACCATTATTGGCAAAGTAATGTCTCTTTTTAATATGCTGCCTAGGTTTGTTATAGCTTTTATTACAACATAGCAAGAGCTGGGGCACTGAGACTCAGAAAACCAAGGAGATTAAAGAAAGCTTTCTGGAGAAAGTTAGTAGGTCCCAGCTGCCAGCCTATAAAGATAGTTGGAAAGTCATTACTTGTGTCAGGAAGTAGCCAGGAAGCTTTAAATACATTATTACTAATAGCAGGGAGGTCAAGATGGCTTGAGGTACTTAACAATGCAATATGGAGAAAGAGTTTGGAGTTTCTTCAAAACAAGGGGATTCGACTTCCTTATACTACACAAAATAAAGTTAGACCATGAGGGTACTCAAGTTACATATACAGCATTTGTTAAAACTTAAGACGCTCATTTTTCCCCTGAAATGTGTCTTGTAATCAGTGGTAGTGTCTGGTCACTATTGGCAGTGTTTTTTATTGATATACTTTTGCTAAAATATTATTATTTGAAAAGAGCCTCTTACAGTTGGTGACCTCTTAGAGTCAAGGAAAAATGGTTCATATTTACAAAGCTGTATAAAATTTACAGAAGCAAACATCACTGAGAAATGGAGAATAGTAGGAGAATGTCAGATGAATGAGGCATTTTTAGTTTTCAGTACACAACTGAATATTTGGTTAGAGACTTTCTTTCTTGTTTTTACTGCAAATATCTTTACCTTAATCTGCATAAGCCATGTTTTTCTTTTCCAACCTACCATTTTGAAAGAATGAGTTATTAACACTCACCTCCAGTTCCTGCTAGAATATAAACTCCATGAGGGCAGGAATGTTTGTTTTGTTCAGTGGTGTATTCAATCACCTAGAAAACGGCTTACCATTAATAACTGCTCAGAAATACATAGATGAATAAATTAACGAATGAATGAACAAATGAATGCATGAAGTTGCTTTTTAAATGAGTCTTGACATTTTCTCTATAGATGCACATACATAAAAGCCTCATACTTTTCTCACAGACCCAAAGGGAAAAACTGTCTACTGATGCACGTGACTAAGATTTAGCCAGAAGAAATCATTTCAGTTCCAGAATTTTGCTTCATGTATCATGGACTATCTCTCTCTGCACTCTTGAAAGAGGTAAGAATTTACCTTGATACTTTCTCACAAATTTAGAAATTTAAAAAGGTAAATACTTCTTCTAACTAATTTAGCCCACTTTAAATTTTGTTTTGGGTTCGAGTTTATACACCAGTCCTCCAGCAGCAAGGACCACTTTAAATTAATTAGGGAATGTTCATCTCTGCCAGTTCATTAATTTTTTATCAAAGATTTTAATAGGATTAATTTTTGTAGTAGATATTCAAATGTCATATGTTACCAGTAAGTTTGCTTCTGTCTCTTCTCTTCTGAAAACAGGATGGAGCAAATTCAAACCTTTGAATTTGTGCACCTGTACAGCATCTCACTTTTAGGTATTCCCAAAGGTGTCCCATGAAGGGGTACCCGATGCAAGGTATGATAACAAAAGTGCTTCATTAAAGTTTGAAATCTGTTTATGCTGGAGGAAGAAATGAAATATGATAATGTGAAAGCCAAAGTATTTCCCATTTTGTTGTTTTTATGATTGAGCCCTCCAGTTCCCACAGTGACTTTCCAGACCTTACAAATCAACTTGTGTTTTTTTAAATGACAATCTTTTTGCAATATATCAAAAGACTTCTTGACCTATCTACTCCCAATTCCCAGATTATTCTAAATACTACTTTAGAGAATAACCCCTTGTCCCATAAACTGCCATTTTTAAAACCACAGTCATTTTGACACATTTATAGCCAAAGATGCTATTTCCATCTCTTCATATACTGACAAAAATGTCCTCAGCTTGTCAGAGGGATTAACAAGATAGATATGGTGTGGGAAAAAGAGAGCATACAGTTTATTTACACTATTTTTTTTAACAGAAAAAATGTAGCAAGTATGAATACCCATTGAACAATTATACATTTCATACTCCAGCCTTATCACAACATAAAGTTATGTGGGAATTTTGTAGCTTCCCATCAATTATCAAATACCAGAGCACTAGTCAGTTGACTACATGGAGCAAGTATTGGTCTAATAAATCCAACAAATTTGTTCTTACATACCAAGAAGACATACCTCTGATAATATACGTATATGCATATTAAGTTTCACCCCAAAAAATGTATGTTTGAGGCCATTCCATAACTTCACTGTTTATGATTCTAAAGATATAAGAATGAACTAGTTAACAGTCACTATTTCATCTTTGAAAATAATATATTTGTAGTAAATTGAATTTTCCATCAAACATTCCATACTTTCCCCTTCCCACATTAAAAAAAAGCAATGCAGCCATCATAATGTGCTAAATATTGTACCGAATATTTAAAGGCTGGTAATAAGCATAATTTTTATTAATAATGTTTTTGAAAAGGCAAAATAATTTCTAAATAATTCCATTAAATAAACAAAACATCTGTTGGAGTTTCACTTATCAAAACTAATCTCAAGATAAAACTCTGAAGTTACTGTTTCTGATTTCATAACATGAAGGCAACTCATCACATCACAATTTACATACTGTCTTAATGACATATAGTATTTCACCATTTATAGTGAACTCTTCAATAACTCTGGGACATTCCACTGGACAAATTATTAACAGAAATAAAAACTTAAAAATAGAGCTGTGGTGTGATAGATTGTTTCCCAAGATGGTCCCTTGCTTGCTTCGAATGCGCCTTGGACAGTCCACCATCAAGGAATAAAGTTATCTTCTATACTCTTGAAACTTGGTGGACACTGTGACCACTTTGACCAGTATAATGAGGCAAAAGTTACATTCTGGGGAGTCTGAGCCCAGATCTAGAAAGTACTGGCAGCTTCCATTCATTCTCGACCTTTTAGAATGCTCACGCCAAGGACATTCCGTCTCAGAACTCAGCCACCACGTTGTGAAAACCGAGTCATGCGGAGGGGCCACGTGTCCGTCGGCATTTCTGTGAACAACCCCCACTGAGTCCTCGCTGAGCTCTGAGCTGACAGGGTCCGCCCCAGCAGCGCCAGCTTATGCGTGAGTCGTCTGAATATCCAGCCCAGTCCAGCCTTCAGACTCCAGCTGAGTTCAGCATCCAACAGACTGAAACCCAGGAGACATCAGTGAAAACCACCCCGGTGAGTTCAGTCAACATACAGAACCATGAAAGATAATACTAAGCCGCTGTTTTTGCCATTAAATGTTTGAAGTAGTTTTCTATGCTGCAATATACAACCAGAACATGGTATGACTACCACTTTACTCACTCTTTAACACATCTCTTTCCTGCCCCATCTGTTAGGTAAAGAAACAGATAAAGTCAATGAGTAAATAAAACATAATCTGGACATTACAGGATAGGATATTTCATGTTTCACTTTGTGTTTAAATTTCTTCAAACTCATCCATTTTAAAAAGCTGAAGGTTGAGTTATGATTCAGTCTCTTTTGTTTCAAATAACCCTTCAGATAGTCTTTGAATTTCATAATAAAATTGCCACCAGAAAAGTCATATGATTTCTAGTATTCCCTCATTGCTATGTGTTGTTCGCTAGAACAGAAAGGAGGAAAACAAACCTGGGTGCATTGAAGTCTCCCTAGTGTTGTATTTATAGCATCCTCAAGAAGATGGTACTACGTGAAGAGCATCTTCTGACCATCTAAGGGCAGCACCTTCCTTTAGCCCTTCCTACGATGAAAGTGAAAGTTGCTCAGTCCTGTCCAACTCTTTGCGACCCCATGGACTATACAGTACATGGAATTCTCCAGGCCAGAATGCTAGAATGGGTAGTCGTTCCCGTTGCCAGGGGATCTTTCCAACCCAGGGATCAAACCCAGGTCCCCCACATTGCAGGCAGATGCTTTACCAGCTGAGCCACAAGGGAAGCCCCTTCCTGTGATAGCAGTGGCTAATGGTAGTCATTAGGAGAGCAGTAGTTCACACCTGCAACCACTCTAAGATGTTTCCCTCACCTGCAGTATAGGGTTTCTTGGTATTAAAGCTAAAAGTAGCTCCTTCTTTAGCCAATTCTATTAGTAGCCCTTACAACAATAGCATTTTTAGGAACTGGTCACATTAGAATCACCTGGGTCTCTTCTGACCATCCTAGTTCTAAGGGTGTATACTTGACCAATTAAATGTGAATCCCTGGAGCTAGAAGCCAGGCATTAGTATTGTTTAAATCTCCCCAAGTGATTAGCATGAGAATCCAAGACTGAGAACCACTACTCTAGAACAATCTTAGTTCTATGAATAGGTTAACCACTCAACCTTAGATTTCAGTAGCATCACTAGATAGCTCTAGGCAGATTTGCTGTTGGGCCACCAAGGAGCAGCTGTGGAGTTGGCACACTTTCCCCCCCAGGATCTTGGTAAACTTTCCATGAAGTTAAATTTAACTAATATCTAGCAATATGATGAGCTCTGGGAAAGCAAAAACTAGTTGTATTTGACCCCTGATCTTCAGGAGGTTAAGGTCCGGTTGCAGGGCAGTAGAAAAAGCAGGGATGGAATAATCATAAAAATAAGTCACTCAAACATGAAGTGCCTCATCTATTAGTAGAGGAATGCTACAGAAGGGCCAGGAAAGGATACTTCGAAAGAGTTTGTGGAGGCTCAGTCAAGCAGAGGGGAATGCATACACAGAGGCTCAAATAAAAGCCAGGCCAAAGACAGGATTGATCTGTTTTGATATGGCTATGGATTTGGGGGTGATGGGGAGAAAGTCTGAGGGTGGTGGAGAAGATTAACATTATTATATTTCCATTTATTCTTTCATTGTTAATT
Source organism: Bos indicus (assembly GCF_029378745.1). Classification (NCBI taxonomy): domain Eukaryota; kingdom Metazoa; phylum Chordata; class Mammalia; order Artiodactyla; family Bovidae; genus Bos; species Bos indicus. Next base: position 54,844,138 of record NC_091763.1, on the reverse strand, counting down.
TTAAGAAAGTATGTGTTACATTATAAAAGAAAATAGACATAAGTAGAAACTCAAACAGCTAATAGATACATGAAAGAAAGCTCAGTCTAAAGAAAATGCAAAATTGAACCTCAATGAGACACCATTTCCTACCCATCAGATCGGCAAACAATGTGACAGTAATAAAAGCCAGTAAGGATGTGGAACAATGGGAACTTAGCTATCAGTAGGAATGTAAATAGGTATGAGAACTTTGGGGAGAAATTTGACAATACCTTGGTAGAGTTGAAGATACATAAACTCCAGAACCCAGAAATTCCACTCCTAGGCATGCACTTAGAGAAACTCGTACAGATGAACCCAAGGAGATGTGTATAAGAGTGTTTTAAATAGTATTATTTGTAAAAGTAAAAAGTTAGAAACCCTAAAAGTCTATCAATGGAGAAAAGAAGAATAAAATGTCATATATTTAACTATTGCACAATAGTGAAGTAAACTACAGCTGTAAGTATCAACAGGAATAAATCTAACAAGCAAGATATTAAGGGGGAAAAGTAAGTTACAAAAAATTTTTACTGTATGACATCAGTTATGTGTGTTCAGTAGCTCAGTTGTATCTGATTCTTTGCAACCCTAGGCTTCTCTGTCCATGGGATTTTACAGGTAAGAATACTGGAGTGGGTTGTCATTCACTTCTCCAGGGGATCTTCCTGACCAGGGATCAAACTTGTGTCTCCTGCATTGGCAGGAGGATTCTTTACCACTAGTGCCATCTGGGAAGCCTGATATCAGTTATCAATAAAACTAAATAATATATTTTGTTTGGGGACTCATGCAATATAGTTGTGATTTAAATACAGGCACAGAAGTAAACATGAAATTCAGTATATTGGTAACAGGAAGAGAAAGGAGAATGGATGGCACAGTGTATATGATCAGAGAAGAGTATACAGAGAACTTACAAGTATATTTGTTCTGTTTTATTTTGTAGCTTAATAGAAGGGACACATGCAATTTTATTTATTTATTTTTATTGATGTATCATTGATGACAATGCTGTGTTAGTTTCAAATGTGCAGCAAAGTGATTCAGTTATGTATATATGTTTTCAGATTATTTTCCGTTATAGATTATTACAAGGTATTGAATATAGTTCCCTGTGCTATACAGTAAATCTTTGTTGTTTATATATATCATGTATAGTAATTTGTCTCTGTTAATCCCATACCCCCAATTTATCCCACCCACCCTGCTTTCCCCTTTGGTAACCATAAATTTGTTTTCTGTGTTTGTTAATCTGTTTCTATTTTTTATATATATTAATTTATGTTATTTTTTATAATCCATATATAAGTGACATCATGTAATATTTATCTTTCTCTTTCTGACCTACCTCACTCAGTATGATATTCTCTGGGTCGTCCACATTGCTGCAAATAATAATATTTCATTCTTTTTTAGACTGAATAATATTTCCTTATATACATATATATTATACATATATATGTATGTATTATATATACATATATATATTATACATATGTATATGTATAATATATATGCACACATATATAATCCTTTTTATCTTATTGGATTCAGTTTGCTAATATTTTCTTGAGAATTTTTGCATATTTATTCATTAAAGATTTTGGTCTATAATTTTCTTTTTGCTATATTGCTTTAATATTTTTATTTGTCTGCTGTTCTGATTGAGTGATTTCCATTATTCTGTCTTTCATATCACTTATTCATTCTTCTGCATTATTTGGTCTGCTGTTCATTGCTTTCAGATCTGTTTTTATCTCAGCAATTGAGTTTTCTAATTTCTACTAGTTCCTCTTTATAGATCCCTGTTCCTTGTTACAGGGACCTGCAGTTCTGTCAATAACCTTTCTTATTTCCTTTAGCATGTTTGTCACTTCTGTTTTGAACTCAGACTGTAGCAGACTGGAGATGTCTATTCTACTGGTCGTTCTTTCAGGGAATTTCTCTTCTTTTAATTTGGAGTGCTTCCTCTGCTTTTTCATTTTACTTAAATTTCTCTGTATTAAGTAGAGACAGAGAAATTTCTGTCTCTGCTGCTGCTGCTGCTGCTGCTAAGTCCCTTCAGTCGTGTCCGACTCTGTGTGACCCCATAGATGGCAGCCCACCAGGCTCCCCCATCCCTGGGATTCTCCAGGCAAGAACACTGGAGTGGGTTGCCATTTCCTCCTCCAATGCATGAAAGTGAAAAGTGAAAGTGAAGTCGCTCAGTCGTGTCCTACTCTTAGCGACCCCATGGACTGCAGCCTACCAGGCTCCTCCATCCATGGGATTTTCCAGGCAAGAGTACTGGAGTGGGGTGCCATTGCCTTCTCCCAATTTCTGTCTCTACTTATATTCAATTATCTGCTGTGGTCCTAAAGTGCCATTTTTATGTGGGAACATCCCTGGGTAGATGTGTGAGTCTAGTATTTTTGGTGTGAGGACTATTTTTGGTATGGATGCCTGCTGTGTCTTTCCTGAGTATGCTGGTGGTTATCCCCTTGATGCGACTGTGATTGGTATGGGGGGTGGCCAGAGCCTAAGCTGGATGTTGGCTGAGGCCTTCTCTTTGCTCTGTGGCTGTCATGGTTTTTGTCAAGGGGAAGGTCTACTCCCCAGTTTTGGAGGAGAAGCCTTGAGGGTTGGGTTTGATAAGGCTCTGTTGCCCTTACGTGTGTGCTTTGGAGTACATCAGGAGATGAACACTGGAGCAGGTGAGGGCTGTGGGGTCACAGGTAACCTATGCACAACCCATGCAGGCATCCAAGGTTCTGCTGAGAATCAGCCCAAGATTGTGCCCGTTTCCCCTTTGTGTTTGTCCCAGACCTAGTGCTAGATGGGCACTGGAGACCAGGGCATGATGGCTTCAGGAATTGAGGTGGTTGTGCTGCTGCCTGAGAGCTGGGCTGCCTGTATGGCATAGCTTTCCCAGGATCTGTCAGCCCCAGATCTGACTCCAAGCTATGGTGTGAGGTAGGAGGAACTGGAGCAGTCTTGCCTAGAAAGGAACCTCTGAGTACTCCTCTCCAAGGGTTGTCTGCCTGGGATATGCGCTTCCGTAATGCCACCCAATATGCATACCAACAAAGTCTGCTGCTGCTAGAGCTGCTCCTGGCCTGCCCCAGCTGCACAAATGCTGATAATGGGCTCTAATGTTTGCCTCAGTCCCACCGTGTATGTGTGTGTGCTCACAAAGCCCGCAGAAGCCAGAGCCCTGCTGCTGCCATAACCACGCTCTTATGGTGGACCCATGGCCCCTCCTGTACTTGCTAACAAGCTGGAGTGTGGTTCTTCCAGCTGTCTCTACACAGTTGGACCAAGTCTTCTCCCAGGGTCCACCTGCTGGAGCCTGAGTTTCAGCACCCAGCTGCTATGTGTACCAACAGCCCTGCCCAGCCTGGGAAGTACTGCCACATGGCAGTGGGAGCTCCCAGGGTGAAGAAACCTTTCCTCTTTCACAGCTCCCTCTCATAGATGCCAGTCTCTTCCTGACTTTTGGTATTTGATTGGTTAGTTGACTGAGATGTAGCTGAAAGTGAAAGGTCTAGAAGAAATTAAACATATTCACTTTTGTACAAATTATATTTGAAATGCCTGTGGAATATTTAAGCAGATATGTCAGGCAGTCAAATCAATGTAGGACTCTGAAACTTAAAAAATGGTTCAGTGATGGAAATATGTATATGGGTATCGTCAGTTTATGGAGGTATGTGAATCATGAGAAGTTCTAATGGAAGCGTATAGAGTTAAGAGGGAAACAGACTGAACATGAGCATTTTAGTTGAGAGAAGTGTTAGTCAAATCATAGACAAGATCATGGAGAGAATAACCACGGGTTGGAGGTTCCAGGTGGATAAATCCTAATGCGTTAGGAAAAAGCCCATTCTAGCTGCATTAGTAAACTTTTGTCTCTTCCAGATTAAAGATCCTCTTGCACAATATCACATCCACTCCTGAGCAAAGGATTGCAGTGTAGGCTTCTTTTTGTCCTTTTGCATATTCAAATTAGCATAGACTTTTGGTAAGAGAAGCATCATCACATTCTAAAGGAAAGAGGAAAAACACTGGGAGAGTTTCAGTTCAGGCTTGTGTGGGCATGTATTCAGTCCTTTTGCTCATCCTACTCTTCCTGCTTGTTGTTCTGTCGCTCAGTTGTGTCCAGCTCTTTGCAACCCCATGGACTGCAGTATGACAGGCCACCCTATCCTTCACAATCTCCCAGAGTTTGCCCAAACTATGTCCACTGAGATGATGATGCCATCCAACCATCTCACCCTCTGTCACTTCCTTTTCCTCCTACCCTCAATCTTTCCCAGCATCAGGGTCTTTTCCAGTGAGTTGGCTCTTCCCATCAGGTGGTCAAAGTATTGAAGCTTCAGCATCAGTCCTTCCAATGAATATTCGGGGTTGATTTTCTTTAGGATTGACTGGTTTGATCTCCTTGCTGTCCAAGGGACTCTGAAGAGTCTTTTCCAGCACCACAGTTAGCAGAAAGTGTATTGACACTTTCAATCTCATCCCATATTCATCCTAGTTTGAATTGTTTAGGATATCAAACTCCTGCTTGAGGGCTCTCCTCTGTAACGGTGTTCAATTTGCCACCTTGCTACAGCCCGTGAATTTGATATGCACAAGTTTTTTTCTCTCTTAAGTTCAGACTTGGGCTTCTGACTTCAACTCTTTAACCTTTCCTCTCCTTCTCCCCAAGTCCTACCAGGTCAGATATGTGGGGGAGGCATCAGTGGAGTTCAGCATTTTAAAATTCACAATATTTTTTTTCTGATGATTTAGTTAGTGGTTTATCCAGGCAATTATAAAATGAGACCTAAGATTTATGGGAAAGAGAGAATCTTTCTGAAAAGCTTTGAATCCCAAAGGACTGGGCAGAAGACAGTTTCCATGTGTGGCAGGTTTGTACTCAAACCACTTAGTATTTATATTAGAGAAGATGGATGTGAAAAGAAAGCAAGAAGCAGAAAGATGATGTGAGAAATATTCATGATAAATTTTGCTTAATTTACAATGCTTAGTCACATCTTACATTGTAAATAATATATCCATCATCAATTATAAAGTATGGAGTTTTTTTACTTAAATCTGTTATTGCAAAAACTTAATTGGCATATTTCTAGGTGTATTTTAAGCTGCTTGGAGGTAGAAAAGATAGCCTTATGCAATTCTGTATCCCCAATATTTAGTATAATTACTAAATTATATAAAAGACACAGAATGAATAAATGAATAGAAGAATAAGAGCAAACTCTTGTACAGTGCTTACTTGTATAGTACTTGAAGAGTGCAGGTAGAATATGCCTGGCATATATTAACTCATGTTAGTTATTTACTTTCAAATTACCATTCATTTACATAAAAGGGTGAAATTATAAGTTTTCTGAACTGTTAGTCCTATAAAAAAGAAAAACCGCAAAACTTAAGATGTTGACAGAACAAGATGGCAGAGGAGTAGGTGAATGTGGAGTACATCTCTCTGTACAACAGGAATAGACCTTCAGACACAGAAGTGCATGCAGAACACCAGCTGAGAGCGGACAGGAGTACCTGACCGGTGGAAAAGAATATATAGACCCAGGCAAAACTTGGTAGGATGAAGGAACTAGGGGGAAAACAGGAGTGTTCGTAGGACTGGACCTGCCCTCAGCTGAAGCAGGGGAGCTGAAGCAGGGGTCTGATCCCCACTTCAGGGCAATTGCCTGAATCAGAAGAGAAACATTTAAGGCTGAGAGTGAAACAGCTTATCTGTGGCAATCTAAATGGAATGAGAATCAGATAGTCCTTGTCGCAGCCATACATGCTCCAGAAAGGGACGTAGGTCTCCTGGAAGGTGCAGCAGCTGGGACTTGGAGTTTGGGGATTGTGGAGCAACCCTAGAGCAAGGGTTGCTGTTTACTGCAGACAGATGGATCGAGGGGAGGAGAGGGAGGAAATTGTGGTGGGAAAAGCCTGTGGAGGAAAGTTGGGGAGCCATGGAAGCAAGGTGATATTGCTGAGTCACGCGCAGGGGGTAGAGCCATCATCATAGCCCCACACGCCAGAATCAGCAGCTGAACAATAGAGAGGCTGGCCCATCAAAACCCTGATGCACTGAACTAGAGTAGGACCCCACCCAGGGTGCTCCTTTAAGTGACTGATGCCCTGATCTACAGAGTAGGACCCCAGCCAGGGGGGCCTTTCTAGGTGCCTGATGCGCCAAACAACAGAGAAGGACCCCAGGCAAGGGAGCCCTCTAAGTGCCTGAGCGGGTAGAACTATGGAGAAGGACTGACCAAAGAGGCCTTCTGATTGGCAGCTACAAGAGGCTCAAAAAAAAGACTCTGATAGGGCCATAACTCCTGCAGTGGAGGCAGTCCACGTCCCTGCACACTTGATGCTGCCAGGGCCCCAAGCAGCTGTGCCACCTTCATGCTCAACTCTCACTGGGGCAGAGCTGCCACAGGCAAGAAAAGTCCTGCATCTATGTGCTCAGGGTCGCTTCAGTTGTGTCCGACTCTTTGCGACCCTGTAGACTATGGCCTGTCAGGCTTCTCTGTCAGGGAGGGGGTTCTCCAGGCAAGAATACTGGAGCGTATGGGCCAATACTGGTTGCCATACCCTTCTAGAGCACTATATTTCCTGCTGCCCTAGCCGCCAACTCCCCTGAGTGCCTGGTGCTGCCAGAGCCCCTGAGACCCAAGCAGCTGCAGCACCTCCACACCTGGCCTTCACAGGGGCAAACCTAAGTCCTCCTGGGCAGCCTCAGGAGCAAACCTCAGTGGACAACCCACATAAAAAGGTGAAAACAAAACCACAATTGAAAACCAGGGGCAGTGTGGCTAAGGAAGAAGACCCTAAAGCTTCCCACTAGGTGTACAAGCTGCAGATTAAATCTACATGATCCACTAGGCAGACTCTGTATCTGTGGAATATATGAAAGGTCATTGAGAATTCCTACAAAAGAAAACGCACTAGTTCTGATAACTGTGGACATTGGAGGCAAGAACACACAGGAGTAGGACCAGTTTAGAATCTGAGCTGCCCCCACAGCAGGTCCAGAGATCAGCACATTGCTGGAGGGCATCCGAGGGAGGTGAGATGGACTGTGACTCCCAGCAAGGGAAAGGACTCTGACAGCAGTGACTCAAGAAAACATTTATTGTTCTTTTGTTTTGACTTGTTCTGTAGATTCTTTTGGATTTTTTTCCTTTATTTTCCCTCTCTGTTGTAGTTGTCAATTTTATTGGCACTAAGAAATCTAATTAAGCTTTTGAGCTTTTTTTTCTCCCCTTCAGTCACATTTTTTATTGTTATAAACCTCAGCCTCTATGTTGGGGTTTTGGAGTTCTGTGGAGTTTTCCTTTTTCTTTTTTTTCTTTTATCTTTTCTCTTAAAAAATTTTTTTAACCTATTATTATTTTTTCCACATTTATTTCTTTGTTTGCTTTTCCTACTGTTCTTTTCCCCTTGCAGTTAATCTTTAATGTACATACATCTTATTTATCTAACTCTATTTAACTTTGCATATCTATTCTTTCTTTTCTTTCATTTCTTTCCACTAAACATATTTTTTAGTTTTATTTTCATTGCTTTATTCCACAATTGGCACCTTGCTTTAGTTTTGTTTTCCAGTTTGTGCTTTAGTTAGTTTTGTTCTGGTAGATATAATTTTTGGTTTCCTTTGTTCACCAGGTCAGTCTGTTGTACTTTATTTTTGTTGGACTGTTTTGATTTTGCTTATGGGTATATATGTATATGTGTATATTCAGTCACACTTTTTCTTGTTGTTATAAACCTCTGCCTCTACATTGGGCTTTTGCAGTTCTCTGGAATTTTCTTTTTATTTTTTTTTTCTCCGTTTTTATTTTATCTTTTCTATATTTTTATTTTTTAAACCTATTATATTTTTTCTACATTTATTCCTTTGTTTATCTTTCCTACTGTTCTTTTCCCCTTGCAGTTAATCTTTAATGTGTATAAACTTCTTCATCTACCTATTTAAATTTGTGTATCTATGCTTTCTTTTCTTTCTTTTCTTTCCTCTCAACATATTTGTTAGTTTTGTTTTCATATCTTTATTCACCACTTGGCACCTTGCTTTAGTTTTGTTTTCCAGTTTGTGCTTTAGTTAGTTTTGTTCTTAACTGGTAAATATAAGTATTTATTTTCTTTGTTTGCTGAGTCAATCTACTGCATTTTACTTTTATTGGACTGTTTTGACTTTGCTCATGGGTATATATGTGTATATTCCATTATTTTAATGATTATTTGCCTGATTTTGTAACTGCCATTTGTCTGGGGTTCATCTTTGGCTTCTCATTTTTGGATATTTGTTTTAATTTCATGTAATGCCATAATAAACCACTTGTGGAATCTTCATTCCCTGATCAGAGATCAAGCCCTGAGCCTTTAGAGTGGGAGAACTGACCCTAAGACCCTAGACTACCAGAGAACTAACCCTAGGGAGTATCAGATAGTGAGAACTCACACAAAGGAAACCACTTGAATACGAGACCCGGCATCACCCAACCACCAGTAGCACCCTGTGCAGGACACCTCATCTAAACAACAAACAAAACAAAAATACAAACCCAATCATCAGCAGACAGGATTACCACCTCACTCAGCCTTGCCCCTCAGAGGAAAAATGAACAAACAAAAAGTAAGCTCAAATCTCACCCTATACAAAGCTTACACAAACCACTGGACCAAACTTCAGTTCAGTTCAGTTCAGTTGCTCAGTTGTGTCCAACTCTTTGCAACCCCATGAACCACAGGATGCCAGGCTTCCCTGTCCATCACCAACTGCCGGAGGCCACCCAAACCCAGGTCCATTGAGTCAGTGATGCCGTCCAACCATCTCATCCTCTGTCGTCCCATTCTCCTCCTGCCTTCATTCTTTCCCAGCATCAGGGTCTTTTCAAATGAGTCAGGTCTTCACATCAGGTGGCCAAAGTATTGGAGTTTCAGCTTCAACATCAGTCCTTCCAATGAACACCCAGGACCGATGTCCTTTAGGATGGACTGGTTGGATCTCCTTGTAGTCCAAGGGACTCTCAAGAATCTTCTCCAACACCACAGTTCAAAAGCATTAATTCTTCAGTGCTCAGCTTTCTTTATAGTCCAACTCTCATATCCATACATGACTACTGGAAAAACCATAGCCTTGACTAGCGGGACCTTTGTGGTCAAAGTAATGTCTCTGCTTTTTAATATGCTGTCTAGGCTGGTCATAACTTTCCTTCCAAGGAGAAAGCGTCTTTTAATTTCATGGCTGCAATTCCATCTGCAGTGATTTCGGAGCCCCCAAAAATAAAGTCTTCCACTGTTTCCCTATCTATTTTCCATGAAGTGATGGGACCGGATGCCATGATCTAGGAATAAACTTACCTAAGGAGACAAAAGAACTGTACACAGAAAATTATAAGATGCTAATGAAAGAAATCAAAATGACATAAACCAGTGGAGAGATATTAGATGTTCCTGGGCAGGAAAAATAAATATTGTGAATATGACTATACTCCCAAATGCAATCTAGATTCAATGTGATCCCTATCAAACTTCCAATGGCATTTTTCACAGAACTGAAACAAAAAAATTCACAATTCATATGGAAACACAAAAGACCCTGAGTAGCCAAAGAAGTCTTGAGAAAGAAGAATGGAACTGGAGGAATCAACTTTCCTGACTTCAGATTATACTACAAAGCTACGGTCATTAAGACAGTATGGTACTGGTACAAAAACAGAAATATAGACCAATGGAACAAGACAGAAAGCCCAGAAATAAACCCAAGAACATATGGGTACCTTATTTTTGACAAAGGAGGTGAGACTACACAATGGGGCAAAGACAGCCTCTTCAGTAAATGGTGCTGGGAAAACTGGACAGCCGCATGTAAAAGAATGAAATTAGAACACTTCTTAACACCATACACAAAGGTAAACTCAAAATGGATTAAAGACCTAAGTGTAAGGCCAGAAACTATAAAATTCTTAGAGGAAAACATAGGCAGAACACTCAATGACATAAATCAAAGCAAGATCCTCTATGACCCACCTCCTAGAGTAATGGAAATAAAAACAAAAGTAAATAAGTGGGACCTGGTTAAACTTAAAAGCTTTTGCACAGCAAAGGAAATACTAAGCAAGGTGGAAAGACAACCCTTAGAATGGGAGAAAATAATAGCAAATGAAACAACTGAAAGAGGATTAATTTCCAAAATATATAAGCAGCTCATAACAACTCAATGCCAGAAAAACAAACAACCCAATAAAAAAGTGGGGGAAAGACCTAAGCAGACATTTCTCCAAAGAAGACATACAGATAACTAACAAACACAAGAAAAGGTGCTCAACATCACTCAGTATTAGAGAAATGCAAATCAAAACTACAATGAAATATCACCTCACACCAGTCAGAATGGCCATCATCAAAAAGTCTACAAACAATAAATGCTGGAGAGAGTGTGGGAAAAAGGGAACCCTCTTGCACTGTTGGTGGGAATGTAAATTGATACGGCCACTATGGAAGACAGTATGGAGACTCCTTAAAAAACTATGAATAAAACCACCATATGACCCAGCAATCCCACTCCAAGGCATATACCCTGAGGAAACCAAAATTGAAAAAGACACATGTATCCCATTGTTCATTCCAGCACTATTTACAATAGCTAGAACATGGAAGCAACCTAGAGGTCCATTGACAGATGAATAGATAAAATAAGTTGTGGTACATATACACAATGGGATATCATTCAGCCATAAAAAGGAATGCATTTGAGTTAGTTCTGATAAGGTGGGTGAACCTAGAACCTATTATACAGAGTGAAGTGAGTCAGAAAGAGAAAGATAAATATCATATTCTAACACATATATATGGAAACTAGAAGAATGGTACTGAAGAACTTATTTACAGGTCAGCAATGGAGAAACAGACATAAAGAATAGATTTATGGACAATGGGGAGAGGGGAGGAGAGGGTGAGATGTATGGAAAGAGTAACATGGAAACTTACATTGCCATATGTAAAATAGATAGCCAACAGGAATTTGCTGTATGGCTCAGGAAACTCAAACAGGGGCTCTGTATCAACCTAGAGGGGTGGGATGGGGAGGGAGATGGGAGGGAGGTTCAAAAGGGAGGGGATATATGTATACCTATGGCTGACTCATGTTGAAATTTGACAAAAGACAACAAAATTCTGTAAAGCAATTATCCTTCAAAAAAAATTAAAAACAAAACAAAAAAAATAAAGATGTTGACAGGTATAGTAAATAATTTTAAACAAGATATGAGATCATCCTATCTCAAATATTGCTTTGAAACACATTAAAATTCTTTGAAAAAATTCTTTGAGAAAGGTTTCTAAATTTTAGGAGATAAGTAGAAGAATTCAAGAATCCCCAAAACTTATGTACATAGAGCATGAAAATGAAGAGTCAGGGAAAATTTTGTCATGTTGTTTAATCGCAAAGGTCAGGCTAGTAAAGTAATGGACATTTGTCAATCCTAGTGCCAAAGAAACAGAGAGAGTGATTGTGGGAAGAAAAAAAATGAAAAGTTGTTAATTGATGTGCATTTCTACACTTCATTTTTGCCCTGGAATATTGCCCATTCTAATGGTTGAACGCAACTTCCATCATCTTATGGGGCAACAGAGAGCTAAGTTGTCAAATTTTTATCTTTTAAGTTTAAGAGATTTATTTCCAGTAGCATCAATCCTGCCTTCCACTTTCTGGGTACCACCACCAAACTTCATATACATCTGATCAGGGAAGGAAGAGAAGGGACTCACTTCCTTAGGTAGAGTACTGGGATTGGAGATGTGATGAGAGTAAAACTTCACCTAATAGTATGAGTCTAAGAGAAAAAGAGATGTATTTTCTACTTACTCTCAGGATCCCTGAGAGAAGGAAATCTCTCATAGTATTCTCTCTGCCTCTGGGGCACAGGAAGAGCAAACATCGAGTGAGCTGAAGAGTAAGGTACAGGCAGAGACTCCTTCCTTACCCACCTGTGTACCCTTGGCCCCAAGCACTGAAGTGCAGAGTGTGCTGCCAGTAAATGTTTGTTGAATAGATTATGGGGGGAAAAGGTGGTTGGAGGAAAGTCAAAATTAGTGTCAAAACACAGATATATAATATGATGTAATATTCAACTGAAAGAACAGAAAAACACAGCAATCAGAATGCTAATGAGGGGTGAAAGAAATAATAAGACTATAAATCCCTTGAGAGGAGAAATCATGTTCGCCTGTATCCCGATTGCCAGGCCCCATACTTCACACATTTTTATTATCGAATAAATGTTTGTTGAATGCAAAAAGAATGGCTGAACAAACAAAAAAAGAATGAATCAACAAATTAATGAAAAAAAAAATTCAAAGGAAATCACCTCCTCCTCCATAGCTACACTGCCATGCTTGTTTCTCTAGCTAGATGACTGCTCTTTCCCCACCCAGAACACAGGTTTCCTTTCTGGAGACATTAAAGCTGCCAGAAGCACTGAAGGGGTAGCTGATTTGTCACACCAAAAAAGGATGTGATGTCAGAACCCTAGGAGTAAAATGAAGATTTTAGACTTTGCCTGCAGAGAGAAAATGCAGGACAAATACAGATGGTAGGAAGATAGATATGTCGTATTTCTCAATAGCAACCCTGTAACTAGATTACAGTGGAGCCATTTGAAAAATTCTGAGAGGATATTATTTCCAATCGAGCATCATGTAAAAAGCCAAACTGTTTATCAGGTGTAGGAGTAAGTTAAAAAACATGCAAGTCACAAAAATTTCCTGTCCTGTACACCCTGTTCTGGAAAACTACTGAAGAGAGTAATTCAAGAAAAAATAACCATGAAATTACAGGCAACAGAGGGGCACGGGAAGCTTTGGGTGATGAACGTGAAGCTGGACTAGAGAGTGAACAGTTGAGATTGGTGTAAGAGGCTAGAGGTCCCACAAGCGATGCCACCAGCGAAGGAAGAAAAAATTCTGTCCCGTGTGTTTGATCATATAGACAAGTTTTGTAGCTCTGAGTGGTTGGAGAATGAGTTAAAACAAAGCAAACAACAAAACAAAATAGTAAAACTTGTACAAGAAGGTAATAAACTATGCATAATAGTTCTACAGTGGCACGAGCAAAAACATCAACTACTGATTCTAATCAAAAACCATGTTATGTTTGAGAGGTAAAGTGGAGAAGAATTATGTACCAACTGGGGTGAGAAGTGCATGATTTAGCTAATTTCATAACAGTAAGTCAATAATATCTGAATTTAAAATAGTTTATATGGATGTTTTAGCAGATTATTTAGAAGTGTGGAATAAAATGGCAGACAACAGCTGAGAGAGATGACAGTGACTGCCTCTGAAACAATAGAATTAGTGGTGGCTAGGTGTGAGCCGGGGACTGCTGCTGTTGGTGAGAAACCTTGTGTTATTTTTATAATACAATGTGACTTTTTAAATTATGCACAGATTTATGGTGCTGGTGGTACTCAGTCGTGTCCAACATATTGCAACCCTATGGACTGTAGCCCACCAGGCTGCTCTGTCCATGGAATTTTCCAGGCAAGAATACTCAGTGGGTTGCCGTTCTCTTCTCCAGGAGACCTTCCCAACCCAGGGATCATACTCGTGTCTCTTGCATCTTTTGCACTGGAAGGCAGATTCTTTACCACTTTGCCACCTGGGAAGCCCAAAAACCAAGTTACTGAAAAAAATCTGAATACAAGATACATCAAGTTCCTGCATAGGACGAAAAAGTGCAGTAAAGATACAAAGCTCAAATTAAGAAAGAAGAAAGATGGCCTAGATGATGAGAAAGTTTATCCTTTCCATTTCACCTATAAAATCAGGCAAGACTACAGAAGTTCAGTGTTGGCAAGGGGCCATGAATACAGGAGTGTGTAGACACATCCAAAAGCAGTGTGGGTCTTCTCAGGCAAGTCCACACCTAGGTAGTAATCCGCCTGGAAGTAATTGTCACAAGGGTATGTACAGATTTACTTACTGAGATGTTTGTGAAAGAATTATCTTTATTAGGGAGAGAGAATTACAGGAACATGATTAAATTAGCTACAGCCTGTTTCCATGAAAAATTTATATAACTATTAGAGTAACCTTTTTCCCAAAAAGTTTACAAAGCCATAAGAAGATGCTTATATGATGTTAAAAACAATCTCAAAAGTTGCACATGCTCTTAACTCCAGTTACATATAACATATACACTCAACACACTTCTACACAGAAAAAAAAAATGAAAAAAATTGTAAACTGTTAACAAATACTATCTTTAAAGTTGTAGCATTACGAATTATTTGAGGATTTCTTCTTTGTACTTTTTAGCATTTTCTAGGCTTTTTTTCTTTTTTACAATTGATGAGTGTGATCTCTCTAAAATTAAAACCTATATAAAGATTATGCTTTTGTTTTTATGAAAGATTTCATTTTGTTTTTCACAAAGATAGCTCCTAGGTGGAAATCTGTGGACAGGTAAAGATGAAAGCCTTATGAAGACAGAGAAACTGAAGGCATACAGTAGAAAATCCTACAATAGTCCGCCCAGTGTGACAAAAGATATGGGCATCACTTTCTTAACAGATTAAAAAGGCTGTCACGGAGAAAAGACATAACAATAATGGGGCACTTCCACTGTAAAGACTTCTGTTAGAAATCTCATTACACTAAAAAGCTGAGCATCAGACATTCTTGACTTGTCTTGCTGACAATTTCATCTCTCAGAAGGTAGCAGAAGCAAAAAGTGGGAATGCTACTTAATTCCGACCAGAAAGGAAGAAGTAGTTGGTCTTGTGAAGTAAGAGGAGCTATAGACAGGGGTAGTACAGTAACATGAATTCATACCTGCCTGAGCAACACTCCTAAAACTTGTTGATTAGTGTCTATGTAGATTGTGAAGTAGAAAAGAACTGGGAGTTCAATGACAGTCAGATCAGATCAGATCAGTCGCTCAGTCGTATCTGACTCTTTGCGACCCCATGAATCGCAGCACGCCAGGCCTCCCTGTCCATCACCAACTCCCAGAGTTCACTCAGACTCACGTCCATTGAGTCAGTGATGCCATCCAGCCATCTCATCCTCTGTCGTCCCCTTCTCCTCCTGCCCCCAATCCCTCCCAGCATCAGAGTCTTTTCCAATGAGTCAACTCTTCGCATGAGGTGGCCAAAGTATTGGAGTTTCAGCTTCAACATCATTCCTTCCAAAGAAATCCCAGGGCTGATCGCCTTCAGAATGGACCAGTTGGATCTCCTTGTAGTCCAAGGGATGCTCAAGAGTCTTCTCCAACACCACAGTTCAAAAGCATCAATTCTTCGGCACTCAGCCTTTTTCACAGTCCAACTCTCACATCCATACATGACCAGAGGAAAAACCATAGCCTTGACTAGACGAACCTTTGTTGGCAAAGTAATGTCTCTGCTTTTGAATATGCTATTTATGTTGGTCATAACTTTCCTTCCAAGGAGTAAGCGTCTTTTAATTTCATGGCTGCAGTCACCATCTGTAGTGATTTTGGAGCCCAGAAAAATAAAGTCTGACACTGTTTCCCCATCTATTTCCCATGAAGTGGTGGGACCGGATGCCATGATCTTCGTTTTCTGAATGTTGAGCTTTAAGCCAACTTTTTCACTCTCCACTTTCATTTTCATTAAGAGGCTTTTGAGTTCCTCTTCACTTTCTGCCGTAAGGGTGGTGTCATCTGCATATCTGAGGTTATTGATATTTCTCCCGGCAATCTTGATTCCAGTTTGTGTTTCTTCCAGTCCAGCGTTTCTCATGATGTACTCTGCATATAAGTTAAATAAACAGGGTGACAATATACAGCCTTGATAGAAATGGTATGGACCTAACAGAAGCAGAAGATATTAAGAAGAGATGGCAAGAATACACAGAAGAACTGTACAAAAAAGATCTTCATGACCCAGATAATCACAATGGTGTGATCACTGACCTAGAGCCAGACATCCTGGAATGTGAAGTCAAGTGGGCTTTAGAAAGCATCAGTACGAACAAAGCTAGTGGAGGTGATGGAATTCCAGTTGAGCTATTCCAAATCCTGAAAGATGATGCTGTGAAAGTGCTGCACTCAATATTCCAGCAAATTTGGAAAACTCCGCAGTGGCCACAGAACTGGAAAAGATCAGTTTTCATTCCAATCCCAAAGAAAGGCAATGCCAAAGAATGCTCAAACTACCACACAATTGCACTCATCTCACATGCTAGTAAATTAATGCTCAAAATTCTCCAAGCCAGGCTTCAGCATATGTGAACCGTGAACTTCCTGATGTTCAAGCTGGTTTTAGAAAAGGCAGAGGTACCAGAGATCAAATTGCCAACATCCGCTGGATCATGGAAAAAGCAAGAGAGTTCCAGAAAAACATCTATTTCCGCTTTATTGACTATGCCAAAGCCTTTGACTGTGTGGATCACAATAAACTGTGGACAATTCTGAAAGAGATGGGAATACCAGACCACCTGATCTGCCTCTTGAGAAATTTGTCTGCAGGTCAGGAAGCAACAGTAAGAACTGGACATGGAACAACAGCCTGGTTCCAAATAGGAAAAGGAGTTCGTCAAGGCTGTGTATTGTCAGTGACAGTAGATGGCCATAAATTCATCATGTACTCTGCTCACACCTCTGGACCAATAGTCTCACTTTAGAAATATCTGCAAAAGATATTTCTCAAAATTATAAAATTATGCACAAAAAGGTGTTTGTGATAACCTTATTTGTCATTACAGTAAGATGTTAAATGTACTGTAGGTGTCCAAAATAGGACAGATTATGAGGTTATTCTATTCACTCAATAGAATATTATGCAGTAATTATGGTGAGAGTTGGAATTCATAACATAAAAATACTAATTCTATTCATATTATGAGAAAAACATTAAGATACAAAACTTAGTGGATTCTATTATGTACTCAAAAATATAAATATATATACTTGAACATTTTATTCATTAGTCCAGCAAATTTTAATTAAATGCCAATAAATTCTGAAAGAGATGGGAATACCAGACCACCTGACCTGCCTCTTGAGAAACCTATATGCAGGTCAGGAAGCAACAGTTAGAACTGGACATGGACTGGTTCCAAATAGGAAAAGGAGTACGTCAAGGCTGTATATTGTCACCCTGCTTATTTAACTTCTATGCAGAGTACACCATGAGAAATGCTGGGCTGCATGAAGCACAAGCTGGAATCAAGGTTGCTGGAAGAAATATGAATCACCTCAGATACGTAGGTGACACCACCCTTATGGCAGAAAGTGAAGAGGAACTCAAAAGCCTCTTGATGAAAGTGAAAGAGGAGAGTGAAAAAGTTGGCTTAAAGCTCAACATTCAGAAAACGAAGATAATGGCATCTGGTCCCATCACTTCATGGGAAATAGATGGGGAAACAGTGGAAAAGTGTCAGACTTTATTTTTGGGGGCTCCAAAATCACTGCAGATGGTGACTGCAGCCATGAAATTAAAAGACACTTACTCCTTGGAAGGAAAGTTATGACCAACCTAGATAACATATTCAAAAGTAGAGACATTACTTTGCCAACAAAGGTCCGTCTAGTCAAGGCTATGGTTTTTCCAGTAATCATGTATGGATGTGAGAATTGGACTGTGAAGAAAGCTGAGCACCGAAGAACTGATGCTTTTGAACTGTGGTGTTGGAGAAGACTCTTGAGAGTCCCATGGACTGCAGGGAGATCCAACCAGTCCATTCTAAGGGAGATCAGTCCTGGGTGTTCTTTGGAAGGAATGCTGCTAAAGCTGAAACTCCAGTACTTTGGCCACCTCATGTGAAGAGTTGACTCATTGGAAAAGACTCTGATGCTGGGAGGGATTGGGGGCAGGAGGAGAAGGGGATGACAGAGGATGAGATGGCTGGATGGTATCACCTACTCAATGGACATGGGTTTCGGTGAACTGAGGAAGTTGGTGATGGACAGGGAGGCCTGGCGTGCTGCAGTTCATGGGGTCACAAAGAGTCGTACACAACTGAGTGACTGAACTGAACTGAACTGAATATATGCCAAGCATTGAACTAGGCACAGAGTAAACACCAAATAAAATAAATCCAAGTTCTGCTCCTGAAGTTCTTCCTTTCTGGTGGGAAAAAACACGAAATATTTAAAGAAGTTATTTTGAGGTCAATGAACTTTGGGTGATATATGAGTGATTTCTTATTTCTTTTTCTGTACTTATCAACCATCATAGAGTGAATATATATGACATTCATAATGGGATATAAGATATTATGTTAAAATTAGCCAAAAGGCATGCATGTTTAATAAAAGTGGCCTATCTTAATTTAACCCATGTGTGATGTGCTAAGCAAGGTAATCCAGTCTATCATATTTTTTCAGATCACTCCTGAATATTACACATACTTCCAAATACCACATTTTAATTACAAAATTAACATATGAGAATGTATTCAGGGATGAATTACCTGAATTATAGGAAGTCTGAGAATTATTTCAGAAGTGACATACCTGAGAAAACTGAGACATTTAGATTTAAAAGAGTTCAAAATTAAAGATGTAGTGGGAGGAATATGAGTTAGTAAATCTAATCTTAAATCTTGTTCCACCACTGCTAACCAACCTCAGAAAATCACTCTCAGAAAGTCATTTCATCCATCTGAGTTCCAGATATGTGTGTGTGTGCAGAAAAAAGATAACATCTCCTCTATCTTTCATTAAAAGTTGTTATGAAGATCAAGACCAAATAGACAAAAGATCATATATTTGAAAGTACATGCTAGAGGGAAAAATCATTTAGTATATAATTTCATTAAGAAAAAAAATGTTTCAATAATATAAATGTGCAGTTAACTATTAAAATTTTATATAATTTTAGCAAATTTAATATATTGTATATGTCCATATATCTTTTAACAAAAACAGCATCACATCACAATTTACATAATACTTGATATTCTGGCTTTAAAACTTGAATGACTACCATTGTGTGTACTGTTCTAAAGAATAACATTTAGAAGAATGGGTCACATATTTGGCTTAGTCTGAGGTGTACATAAGTAAAACAGAATCCATCACACACACACAAAATAAATTAATTAAGCTTTCAGTCTCTAAGCAGTCTTCAGGCAGTTACTAAATGACTGTCTGATGTGGACATTTTGAAAGGAACTCCCCAGGGTGACTGGACTAGATAGCTCTCAACCCTTTCCCACTATGAGACTCATTTTATTTTGATTCCATAAATTGTCTACCAGGGCCAAGATATGGTGAAAGCAAGAAAATTAACATTTATTGAGGCTCCCATGCCCTTTGAGCTTTGCATTGACACATTATGTCATCTGATGCTAACAAGCCCATGAAGTAATTATATTTTATAGCTGAAGAACGTAAGACTGAGAAAGCCTAAGCAATCTGTCCAAAGAGAAATAGCCAGGAAACTGCAGCATCAGAGTTTAAACAGTTGTTCTCATAAAGTGCATGCTGTTTACCTATAACAGGAATTTTCTAATTGTGTTCTGGTAAAACCCTAGGGTTCTAAGGAGATGCCTAAGGGGCTATTACAGAAATAAAAGGGCGTCAGTGAGCCTTAGAACAGCTGTAGTTAGAACAACCCTGATTTATCTCTCATCTATTAGAGCTCATTTGAAACATTGATCCCACTGATTTTAAAAATAAAGACGTTTACAGACCACTGCATTCTACCATGTGACTTTCCCTGTATTTGTCACAGAGGCCTAGGAACCTGGAAGACTGTACACACATAGGAAGTCAACAGATTGAAGCCAGTAATTTGATAAATAAAGACATTACAAGTAGTATGGAGCCAAAGAGGCCGAGACTCTGCTGTTCCTGCTGCTAAGTCGCTTCAGTCGTGTCCGACTCTGTGCGACCCCATAGACGGCAGCTCACCAGGCTCCCCTGTCCCTGGGATTCTCCAGGCAAGAACACTGGAGTGGGTTGCCATTGCCTTTCCAGTGCAGGAAAGTGAAAAGGGAAAGTGAAGTCACTCAGTCGTGTCCGACTCTTAGTGACTCCATGGACTGCAGCCCACCAGGCTCCTCTGTCCGTGGGATTTTCCAGGCAAGAGTACTGGAGTGGGTCACCATTGCCTTCTCCAGAAACTGTCTGGGATGTCTCTTATGAACAGGAGCAACACAGCATGCCTGGGGGCACTTATACGCAAGGTCAGCTAGATCAGGAGAAGCAGGCAGACAATCATCAAGTACAGACCGAGACTAAGTCAACCAAGGCAACAGTGACCAAGGGCATCATGAGTGACACTTGCAATAGTGAGAGGCTATGACCTCTCACCCTGCAGCCACTGACCTGTAAACAAAGGTATTCCTATTTTGCCCTGCTCTTCTCTTTTAAAGCCTCTTTGAATGAATTCATTCTTTCTCATGTTTTTAAATATCATTCAAATCTGTATGCTTAATCACCAAATATGTGTCTGAAGCCTATGTGTCTGAAGTCTATTTAGAACTTCAAATCTGCATATTCAGTTGCTT
The DNA here is from genome assembly GCF_029378745.1 of Bos indicus. Taxonomy (NCBI): domain Eukaryota; kingdom Metazoa; phylum Chordata; class Mammalia; order Artiodactyla; family Bovidae; genus Bos; species Bos indicus. The sequence continues at coordinate 54,823,630 of NC_091763.1, read as the reverse complement.
GTTTTCTGTAATCAATGTCCCACAGACACTTCAAGTGCAATTCATCTGATATGCTGTATTTTGCCTTAAATCTGCCTCTTGTCCTAACATGTTTCCTGTCTCTCTGAGACCACCTTCCACCCGACCAGTGAAGGCAGAATCACGAGACATCTTGAGTTCCCTTTGCCTCAATATCCAGTGATAGGCTGTATGCTTAGTTGCTCAGTCAACTCTTTGTGACCCCATGGACTGTAGCCCACCAGGCTCCTCTGTCCATGGGGATTCTCCAGGCAAGAATACTGAAGTGGGACACTGTTCCCTTCTCAAGAGGATCTTCCCTACCCAGGATCGAACCCAGGTCTACCACATTACAGGCAGATTCTTTACTATCTGAGCCACCAGGGAAGCCCAAGAATAAGTGGGTAGCTTATCCCTTCTCAGGGGGATTGTTCTGACTCAGGAATTGAATGGGGTCTCCTGCATTGCACTCTACACATGGACATCACCAGATGGTCAATACCAAAATCAGATTGATTATATTTTTTGTAGCCAAAGATGGAGAAGCTCTATACAGTCAACAAAACAAGATTAGGAGCTGATTGTGGCTTAGATCATGAACTCCTTATTGCCAAATTCAGACTTAAATTGAAGAAAGTAGGGAAAACCAGTAGACCATTCAGGTATGACCTAAATCAAATCCCTTATGATTATACAGTGGAAGTGACAAATAGATTCATTGATTAGATCTGATAGAGTTCCTGAAGAACTATGGATGGAGGTTCATGACATTATACAGGAGGCAGTGATCAAGACCATCCCCAAGAAAAAGAAATGCAAAAAGGCAAAATGGTTGTCTCAAGAGACCTTAAAAATAACTGAGAAAAGAAGAGAAGTCAAAGGTAAAGGAGAAAAGGAAAGATTTACCCATTTGAATGCAGAGTTCCAAAGAATAGGAAGGAGAGGTAAGAAAGCCTTCTTCAGTGATCAATGCAAAGAAATAGTGGAAAACAACACAATGAGAAAGTCTAGAGATCTCTTCAAGAAAATTAGAGATACCAAGGGAATATTTCATGCAAAGATGGACACAATAAAGGACAGAAATGATATGGACCTAACAGAAGCAGAAGATATTAAGAAGAAGTGACAAGAATATACAGAAGAACTATGCAAAAAAGATCTTCATGACCCAGATAACCATGATGATGTGCTCACTCACCTAGAGCCAGACATCCTGGAATGTGAAGTCAAGCGGGACTTAGAAAGCATCACTATGAACAAAGCTAGTGGAGGTGATGGAATTCCAGTTGCTGCTGCTGCTAAATTGCTTCAGTCGTGTCCAACTCTGTGCGACTCCATGGACAGCAGCCCATCAGGCTCCTCTGTCCAAGGAATTTGCTATTTAAGAGTATTAGAGTGGGTTGCCATTTCCTTCTCCAAGAATTCCAGTTGAGCTATTTCAAATCCTAAAAGATGATGCTGTGAAAGTGTTGCACTCAATATTCCAGCAAATTTGGGAAACTCAGCAGTGGCCACAGGACTGGAAAAGGTGTTTTCATTCCAATCCCAAAGAAAGGCAATGCCAAAGAATGTCCAAACTACTACACAATTGCACTCATCTCATGCACTAGCAAAGTAATGCTCAATATTCTCCAAGCCAGGCTTCAGCAATATGTGAACTGTGAACTTCCAGATGTTCAAGCTGGGTTTAGAAAACGCAGAGGAACCAGAGATCAAATTGCCAACATCCGATGCATCATCAAAAAAGCAAGAGAGTTCCAGAAAAACATCTACTTCTGCTTTATTGACTACGCCAAAGCCTTTGACTGTGTAGATCACAACGAACTGTGGAAACTTCTTACAGAGATGGGACTACCAGACCATCTTACCTGCCTCCTGAGAAATCTGTATGCAGGTCAAGAAGCAACAGTTAGAACTGGACATGGAACAACATACTGGTTCCAAATAGGGAAAGGAGTATGTCAAGGTTGTATATTGTCACCCTGCTTATTTAATTTATATGCAGAGTACATCATGAGAAATGCTGGGCTGCATGAAGCACAAGCTGGAATCAGATTGCCAGGAGAAATATCAATAACCTCAGATATGCAGATGACACCACCCTTATGGCAGAAAGTGAAGAAGAACTAACGAGCCTCTTGATGAAAGTGAAAGAGGAGAGTGAAAATGTTGGCTTAAAGCTCAACATTCAGAAAACAAAGATCATGGCATCCAGTCCCATCACTTCATGGCAAATAGATGAAGAAACAATGGAAACAGTGAGAGACTTTATTTATTTGGCTCCAAAATCACTGCAGATGGTGACTGCAGCCATGAAATTAAAAGACACTTACTCCTTGGAAGAAAAGCTATGACCAACCTAGACAGCATATTAAAAAGCAGAGACATTACTTTGCTGACAAAGGTCCATATAACCAAAGCTGTGGTTTTTCCAGTAGTCATGTGTGGATGTAAGAGTTGGACTATAAAGAGAGCTGAGTGACAAAGAATTGATGCTTTTGAACTGTGGTGTTGGAGAAGACTCTTGAGAGTCCCTTGGACTGCAAAGAGATCCAACCAGTCCATCCTAAAGGAAATCAGTCTTGAATATTCATTGGAAGGACTGATGCTGAAGCTGAAACTCCAGTACTTTGGCCACCTGATGCGAAGAACTGACTCATTTGAAAAGACCTTGATGCTGGGAAAGATTGAAGGCAGGAGGAGAAGGGCCAACAGAGGATGAGACTGTTGGATGGCATCACCGACTCAATGGACATGAGTTTGAGCAAGCTCCGGGAGTTGGTGATGGACAGGGAAGCTTGGCGTGCTGCAGTTCATGGGGTCTCAAAGAGTTGGAACAACTGAGCGACTGAACTGACTCCTGCATTGCAGGCTGTTACCAGCTGAGCTACCAGGGAAGCCCAGTGATTGGCTAAAGCCTGTTGGTTTCACCTTCTAAATTTTTCTCAAATCCATCTTCTCTGTTCTTATCACCAGTGTCTTGAGCCCTCAGGGTTTGCCCTCTGTGTTAGCTTGCATGTTCCTCACACACATCATTCAGTGCTGTATTTCCACCTCCAGTGTCATATAGGTCCATCTCTTAGAACGCCCTTCTCCCTTTCTTTACCAAATCGGTTCCAACATTTACTCTTTTTGACATCTCTGGGGACTTTCCCCAAAATCTCAAATTGGCTTCGTGTTTTTCACTATGCACCCAAAGTACATTGTTTATCCCTCTGGCATGGAATGTATGGTTATTTTGGCAGTTTTTAGTAGTGTTTGTTTTAAGGACAGAAACTGGATTTTTCATCTTTGTATCTCAGGTGTCTAGATGAAGACTGGATTCTCAGTGAAAGGATGTGAACATGAACTAGAGTGCCACATGTGCTCAGTCACACAATCGTATCCAAGTCCTTGCGACCCAGAAACTCTGGCCCCCCAGGCTCCTCTGTCCAGGAGGAATACTGGAGTGGGTGGCCATTCCCTTCTCCGGGGCATCTTCCTGACCCAGGGATAGAACCTAGGTCTCCTGCATTACAGCAGATTCTTTACTGTCTGAGCTACTAGGGAAGCCTGTTGGATGAGTATTGGAAGCCAGAGACAGAGTCCTAGAACTACTGGTACTTTCTGTTTACCTCAAGGGCAGGGAAGTAGGCTCTCCTGGGAGTTCCTCCATTTAATTTGAATTCAGTAGAGTTATATTGGGAGTGTGTGCAGGCATGCTAAGTTGCTTCAGTCGAGTCCGATTCTTTGCAACCCTATGGACTGTAGCCCACCAGGCTCCTCTGTCCATGGGATTCTTCAGGCAAGAATCCTGGAGTGGGTTACCATGCCCTCCTCCAGGGGATCTTCCCAACATTGGCAGGCAGGTTCTTTACCACTAGTGCCACCTGGGAAGCTCCTTACATTAGGCACCTTGTATGTATTCTAAATATAAGCATAAGATGACTCAGGCCCTGTGGTTGGAAGCAAAACTTTGAAAGACGTGGTTCTGCCCTGTTTTTCATCTCTGTCCCATCCTGTTTGCTCCAGCATTAACCTCCCACTCTGCCAGGGCAGTGACTCCTATCAGGACCCACCTACCCCTTTACTCTGCCCCAAACATATTCTTAGGTTCTAGTTATTACTTTACACTCTAGTTTTTACTTTATGATTTGAATAGCTGTGTTTAAAAATGAATCTCCATCACTATGCTAATTTTGAGAGTTTAGGGATGTTAGATTATCTGTTTTCTCTACTTCTTTTCTCTTCCTAACTTGTGCTTTTCTGGGAAAGAATTATCTTAAATTAGTAATTTATGGTGGAAAATTAAGGTATGTGTGCTAATATTTTAGTGCCAAAAAAAACATTTGATCCAATAGTAGCCCTCAAATCATTATTGTGGTCCAATTTGTACCCATAGCGCTGAAAGTAAAGAGGTGGGAAGAGCTGGGGCTGCTGATAATGCTCCAACTTTTCTGCCCTTCTAATCTCACAGTTGGGACATGGTCAGTGTTAGGTTAAAAGAAGGAGGAGTGCACATCTGCTCTATTTAGGTATTTCAGATAGCTTTTCTCTTGTCCAGAAAGTTATTTATGTCAGAGAAGTTCATATAGCAGTTATCTTTAACAATTGAATTATGCACACATAATTTACATACTGGTTTTAAAGTAAATTTAGTGGAAGTAACAAATTTTCCTCAATATAAAATCCTCCAAATTAAATGTAGTTAGCTGAAAGAGGTTTGAGTGATAAAGACTGATTTAACCACGGAGTGTGTTTTAACGATTTTATCAGCTAGAGTTGGTGGTTCCCAAGTTGGTTACAAATCTGAAGAATGTAGGGCACTTTTTCAAAAAGTTTACCCTAAGCCCTGACCCTGGTATGGTCAGTGCATTTAGGGTGCAGCCTAGGCAACTACATTTGTTTTAGTAAGCACTTGAGTGATACTCAATCAGACGGTTTGGCAAGATCTCCTCAAGTGGAAGAATACAAGCTTCCTTAACGTGTTTGTAAAGTTAATGTCAATTCTGGTCGGTATGAGACAGCAGTGGGACACTTTATATTCTAGCGTTATGTAGTGGGATATCAGCTCATCTGCAAGAGGACAAGAACTACTGTTTATGGAACAACTTCATTTTAGCTTCCAGCCCCTGTTCTGTTTGTATCTTAAAGACTTAACCTCAGTTCTTTCCGGAATCCTCCTAGGGTGGTGGCCTGCTTCTTGGGTCTTACACAGGATGGAGAAAAGGAACCAACCAGCTTGGTCATCACTGCAGGTCTTTCTGCCTGGCCACGTGACCCCACACATTCCAGAGTCCTTTGCTGCTCCTTTTGAGGTATTATGGAGACCGGAAAACTTTTTGTGGCTGTAGATGGTCCCCTCTGCCTAGACCGAACATACAGTCATTTCTTTCCTGGGGTCTTGTCGCCATACTCCATACCCTCCCTCAGCAATGCTTTCAAGAATAGGGCTTAAGTGCCCCTCTGTTCTCTAGTCCTACCGACCGCTTTCTTCTCCAGTTGTTAGGTCCTACTCCATCCCCAGCAAGTCTAAGCAAGAAATTCCTTCACCATCCACTCACCTTCACCCCTCAGTGAAACACCCCTTGGCAAAAAAGAAATGATCAGTTCATTTCAGTCACTCAGTCATGTCCAACTCTTTGAGACCCTATGAACCACAGCACGCCAGGCCTCCCTATCCATCACCAACTGCCAGAGTCTACCCAAATCCATGTCCATTGAGTTGGTGATGCCATCCAGCCATCTCATCCTCTGTCATCCCCTTCTCCTCCTGCCCTCAATCTTTCCCAGCATCAGGGTCTTTTCAAATGAATCTGGTCTTTGCATCAGGTGGCCAAAGTATTGGATTTTCAGCTCAAACATCAGTCCTTCCAATGAACACCCAGGACTGATCTCCTTTAGAATGGACTGGTTGGATCTCCTTGCAGTCCAAGGGACTCTCAAGAGTCTTCTCCAACACCACAATTCAAAAGCATCAATTCTTTGGTGCTCAGCTCTCTTTATAGTCCAACTCTCATATCCATGACTACTGGAAAAACCATAGCTTTGGCTACACAGACCTTTGTTGGCAAAGTAATGTCTCTGCTTTTTAATTTGCTGTCTAGGTTGGTCATAACTTTCCTTCCAAGGAGTAAGTGTCTTTTAACTTCATGGCTGCAATCACCATCTGCAGTGATTTTGGAGCCCAAAAATATAAAGTCAGCCACTGTTTCCACTGTTTCCCCATCTGTTTGCCGTGAAGTGATGGGACCGGATACCATGATCTTAGTTTTCTGAGTGTTGAGGTTTAAGCCAACTTTTTGACTCTCCTCTTTCACTTTCATCAAGAGGCTCTTTAGTTCTTCTTCACTTTCTGCCATAAGGGTGGTGTCATCTGCATATCTGAGGTGATTGATATTTTTCCCAGCAATCTTGATTCCAGCTTGTGCTTCCTTCAGCCAAGCATTTCTCTTGATGTACTCTGCATATAAGTTAAATCAGCAGGGTGACAATATACAGCCTTGATGTACTCCTTTTCCTATTTGGAACCAGTCTGTTGTTCCATGTCTAGTTCTAACTGTTGCTTCCTGACCTGCATACAGGTTTCTCAAGAGGCAGGTCAGGTGGTCTGGTATTCCCATCTCCTTCAGAATTTTCCACAGTTTATTATGAGCCACACGGTCAAAGGCTTTGGCATAGTCAATAAAGCAGAAATAGATCACAGCAGGACATGTCTTTTAGGTTGTCATTAGTCGCTCTCTCTGAAGAATCAAAATAGTTAGCAAATTACTTTAGATTCATTAAGACTGCAAATCCATTATATTTAAAGACTAGAGAAATTCTTTCTCACTTCTGTCGGTCCAAGGCATGAGCTTATGCCGTATAGAATCCTAAACCCAAAACCCTATAATAGATATAGTGCAGCCTAGAGCTTATGGGAACCTAAGCCAGGAACATCAGTATTTGCAGATACTGCAGATACCCTATACTCAAATACCTCTCCTGTGAGGTAACAAGTTAGGTATTTGCTAAACAGGAGGAAGGAAAAGAGAAACACAGAGGGAAAAAGACACATATCTTAGAATATTATCAAAACAACAATTAAAGATCTGGAAATTCAGTATAAAATTAAAATTTCAATCACATATTTTATATTTCTAAATATTCTGTAACTTCCTGATAACACCCAATATTCACAGACATTTTGGAAAAGACATCATTCCCATCTGGTGAAGTATATTTCACCAAATTTGGAATACTTTAGAATTCGAATATCCCACTCTGTAATGTGGGATCATCTGGTTGAAAAGGTCAAAACTAGATCAAGTATGAAGGAAGTAATGTGAAGGTACCATCAGGTGCAACCAAGACAAAACACGAGCTAAAAGCTTGAGCACAGGAAGAATGTAACTGGAAGTCAATAATTAAGATGCTCCTTTTCCCCAGTAAATTATGAAGTCCTCCTCATCTTTGTTTTTCTCTCCATACGGCTCAGCTATTCTAATTTCTCTGTAGACTGGCTTATTCTGTTTCTTTGTGAATTCCATCACTTGAAAATGACTTTGACATTCCATTGTAGTTGCATCATCCTTGGTTTATCAGAAATTTTCACATTAAACCCTACTTTCATTTGCTTGATTTAACTTCTCAGGGTCCTCATCCCAAAGGTCCAAAGAAAGAATTCAGTCATTTCAGTTTCCTCCAAGTATCTGCTCAGGCCAATCAACTGTACCCGAGGGACAGCCACTTGGTCTGTGTACCCACTCCATTTAGACACTATGAGTAGAACAGCTTCTCTGAAGAATAAGATATTGGGGCAGGAGGTATGTTTATGTGACCACTGAAATAATGGGGATGCCCATTATTCCTGAATTCTGAAAAAAAGCTCACATTTTTATATCTTCTGTTTATTATTGTTGTTGTTGCTATTATGTAGTGGCTAAGTTGTGTCTGAACTCCAGTACTTTGGCCACCTCATGCGAAGAGTTGACTCATTGGAAAAGACTCTGATGCTGGGAGGGATTGGGGGCAGGAGGAGAAGGGGATGACAGAGGATGAGATGGCTGGATGGCATCACCGACTCGATGGACGTGAGTCTGAGTGAACTCTGGGAGTTGGTGATGGACAGGGAGGCCTGGCGTGCTGCGATTCATGGGGTCGCAAAGAGTCAGACATGACTGAGTGACTGAACTGAACTGAACTGAAGTTGTGTCTGATTCTTTGTGACCCCAGGGATTGTAAATTACCTCCACGTTCCTCTGTCCATGTAATTTTCCAGGCAAGAATAGTAGAGGGGGTTGCCGTTTCCTTCTCCAGGAGATCCTCCTGACCCAGGGATCTTACATCTCTTGCACTGGCAATCAGATTCTTTACCACTGGGCCACCTCTGTATGCTATTAGGCATATGTTATTTTTTGTCCAGAGAATGATATGATTATGTCATTTACTTATATTGATAATGATTAATTAGTAATAATCTGAGATGATCCATTATCTCTAAGTTTATATCAATCCTAGCTCTATCGTGGACCTTAGAAACCAACCAATCAACCAAGAGTAAAGAATAAAACAATAAAAATAACATAAAAACCTGCCAATCCCGAATCTCTTCTAGTCAGAAAGGATTCTGTATCAGTCAAACCAATTGTCTCTTCAGTGATGAGGGTGAAAGATAATCGAAGTTAATATCTCTGAATGCCAAATGTATTTTGTCTCAATTTTTATCTCTTTTAGGAGACAATCCAGCCATCTGTAAATTATTTTTCATTACAAATTTTCTGAAAGCAGGTTAACTTAAACTGATTTTAAAAGCCCTTGACCACTAGGTGGCACCAAATAGCCATAATTCATAGATTGTCTCCTAAACCTATACGCAAGCCATTAAAAGATTATCCTTCTTTGCTTATGAAGACAATATTCTAAAAAATTAAAAAATAAATAATTTGGGCTTTTATAGAATAAGAAATACAACACAATTTTTTCTAAAGTACTTCAAGATAATAAGTTGAAGTATATTCATGTAGTCTGTTAATAAATTTATTGTAACATTCATTGTTGAATGTCAAAATATGTTACTCTTTTCTCCCATTTAATTATTTCAGTGTTATAAATATTTTTTAAATTCTTTAGAAACATGTAAGATGACCCTTTCTAGAAGTTTTTTTTTTTTTTAATTTAAGATCTCTTTTACTATACTCAGTAAAATATACTCACATCATTACACAATGTGCCTTTATTTTAATAGTGATGTTCTCAGTCCAAGGAGGCATTTAGATTATGATAAGGTGCTGTGGCAAGAGATACTTCGTCCCACCTACACTTGTAAATTTCCCTCTGTCATGCAGGGCTCATCACACTACCTTAGGATTTTGTCACCTCGAGGTTTGACTGCTGCTGTGTCCTCTGCCTTGGTTGACGGCGAAAGAGCCCTGGAATACTCAGCTAGTACAGAACGTGACAGCTTGTCTGTTTAGCAATGCCAGCCACACGGAGCACATTATACCGATGCTCTGCGCATAGCTCTGGCTTCCAACAGCCATTCGAGGTGTTCATTTTAATTTATAAAGCTCTCCATGGCCTAGGACTTGTAAGTTATATGATGTTCTCATTTCCTATCCTGGCAGTTAAGGCGTTTACTAGGTAGCTCCTAAGATGCTATGATGAACTCAAAGTTAGAGGTCCTGGACCCTACATCATTCAGTTTCATTCTCTGACTTGAAAAGAACTCATTTTGCACAATATAGAATTTCCTGGAAAATGTGAGTCCTTAATTTAGGTTCTATAAATAGTGTTTGATTGTGGAAGAGACAGAGTCTAGCAAAACACAATTATTTCAGTCTTCATGAGTAGTGGAAATAATCTTTCAGCAGCAGGTATCTATAACAAAAATTACCCCCAAAATGAAATTAACAGAATAGCAAAAGCCAGCTTAAATGTACTGCAGTTCATTATGGTTACATTTAGCAAACATGTTTGAATGCTGAGTATGATTAAGATACTGCATTATAAACTACAAGACACTGCAGCCAATTATATAAAACTATACTGTTATAAAGTGGATAATTGTAACAAATATAGAAAAATAATATTGAATTGCTACTTTTACATTGGAATTATATTGTATCTCTCCAAATAAATTGTTGCTTTCGTAGACTATAGAAAGACATACATGTCTCAGGATAACAAACTTGCCTGGATTTCAAGCAACTAAGAAATCTGGTAGCTAAATTCAATGTGAAAAACAAAAATAAATTAGCTTGAGTATTCCTAACATGTAGCACACATATACTGTGTGCATGTCTAATTTTCTCAATCAGAGATTACTGATTAGAAGAAAACAAGGCCATAGCAGGTGTTCTGTTCCAAATCTGTGCCTTTTCCGGAGGCATGCATTTCAAATTCTTCCATGTCCTGAAAAAGAAAAGTGGGTAAATTAAAGATTACATTTCCCTTACCAGAATCTAGCATATATGGGACTTGTGCTTACTTCTAAACATGAGTTAATTAAAGACTACATTTGTCAATAAAAAATATATTTTACAAAAATGGCTGGGGAAACTGCAATAGGCAAAATGAAGACACATACACATTTCTTGATTTTAATGATAATAAAACTCTGTTCTCTCTAGTCAGAAGTGGGAATAGTAAGCAGATATTTTAAACTGTCAGTGAGATGACTTTTGCAAAGATCATCACTTTAAAATAGAAAAAAAGTATATAAATAGAAGGAATGTTTATTTTAATAAATTTCAAGTATTAAAAGACTCAGGTTATCATACAACAAGAGTGCCAAATCTACTCCAAAGTCCCTCCCATTTTGGTCATGCCTGTCTTCTTTCCTTTCAGTGTCTGTCATTGCCTGTGGTTTTCTCTTTGCAGAATCAAAAATAGTTTTATATGTGGCTTTCTGATTATCTTCAGTCAGACTTATCTTTCAGTAGATGCTTCTCCAGAAGTGATGGGAATATTATATTGACAAAATACACCCTTCAGCACTTCTGCCTGACGTTTATTAGGCTATCCATTTAAATTTCAGGCTTCCCTGGTGGCTCAGACAGTAAAGAATCTGCCTGCAATGCAGGAGACCCTGGTTAGATTCCTGAGTCAGGAAGATCCCCTAGAGAAGGGAATGGCTATCCACTCACGTATTCTTGCCTAGAGAATCCCAAGGACAGAGGAGCCTGGTGGGGTATAGTCCATGGGGTCGCAAAGAATCGGACACGACTGAGTGACTAACACTTTGTTTCATATTTAAGTTTCAGTTTGGGTATCATCTGTTTTCCACATAGAGCCGACACTGACAGAAAAACTGACTAATAATTACTATTGCTTCCAATGGCCAAACAATGACTCCTCTCTAGAGCTGCATTATTAGAGGTCGTATTATGACATTGCATGTTTATAAACATGCACGCAAGTAACTAATCAAATTTGTTCTGTTGCAACATTAACAGTCTCAAGGTGTACTATATTTTACTACTATATTTTTCTTGTAACATATGCTGCTGCTGCTGCCACCGCTAAGTCGCTTCAGTCGTATATCTAATAGCAAAACAGCAGCTGAAGGGGGAGAGGGAATTTTAGAAGTACATAATCTTGAATACTAACTTCCCCAAAGCCCCGTTCCTGTGTACTGCTGTTGACCCACTACAAAAACAGTATTGATTTCTGATTAAAAAATATACCATTAAAATGTATTCAGATGAATGGGCAAAGAAGATGTAGTGTATATATATATATATATATATATATATTTTTTTTTTTCCCCCAGTGAAGTGCTATTCAACCAAAAACATGTTGCCATTTGAGACAACATGAATGGACTTTGAAGGTATTATGCTAAGTAAAACAGGTCAGAATGATAAAGATAAATGCCATATGATTTCACTCATGTAGAATCCACAGAAGTAGAACAAATGAACAAAAAATATAAAACAAAAACAAACTTATACATGCAAAGATCTGATTAGTGGTTACCAGAGGGAAAGGGGTTAGGTCATGGGTGAAATGGATGAAGAGGTTCAACTGCGTGGTCATGGCTGTCAGCTAGACTTGTGATAGTGATCACTCTGTAGTGTATACATTGTCAAATTATGATGCTCTACACCTGAAACATGCAAAATTAAATTTAAAAAGAAGCAATTATTTTTATGAATAAATGGTGAAGGCATTACAGCTAATAAGATGGCAGTAGCTGACCAGTATCTTTCAAAAATATATCTAGAAATGTTTAAGTAAATACTCTGGATTTAGTCTCATAACTTTAATCCCCAATGAATAATAATGGCCATTATTTTTAGAGCATTTACTCAATATATTAGGAACTATGCTAAGTATTTTATGTCTACCGTCAGTTATTATTGGTAAGTTGCTATAAGCAGGAATATATTCTACACACAAATCTTGGGCAGAGTCACACAGCTGATTGCTTTAGATTTGAACCCAGACAATCAGATGGAAGAATCTGGTTTGAAATCATTTCAGTACAGAACTCTGTATATAATACATAGCTTTCATAGCCTCTTAATTCTTTTAACTAAAAAGCAATGATTTATTTTTCATATTATTATCTTTCATCACTATGATAATCCTACTTACTAACTTAATTTTGTTTTGTCCTTACTATTCCTTTTATTTATGTAACAATTCACTGATATATTCTTATTGGGAAAGATTTAAACAATAGTTATAAAAGATTAAGGCTCCTGCTCACCTCTCCATTCCAAGTTCTCATCTGAAAGAAAACATATGTTAAAATTCTGTCCTATTCTTCCAGTCTTCTTCTTTCTGTTCTTCTTTCAGTCCATTTGCTAAGAACTAACACAAGTATATGTAGAAATATTTTATGAAAACACAATTACATTACGCTTATCCTTCCAGTACTCTTAACTACCTAACACATATGCATATATATATACATAGAAATATTATTTTCATATAATCATAATTATTCTATACCCATTCTTCCATTATTTTTTAATAATTACATACCTTATACTTTTCTTATAAGTAAATATGGGTCTTCCACATTTTTTAGCTTTTGTCCAATATTTCATAGTTTAGATTACCACATTTATTGAATCCCTCACATATTCACAAATATATAGGATATCTTCACTCTTCTTTTGCTATTATAAACAATTCTGAAAGTGAGATCCTTATACATATTACTACTATACACATATGTGAGTCTTTCTCTAAAATGGATTCCTAGAAATGGGATGGACTTGCTCAGTCCAAGAACATATATGTGTGTGTGTACACACACACATACACATATGTATACACATATACTTGATTTAAAAAACTTTGATAGCTACCACTCAACTGGTCTTCCAAAAGATTTTTACCCTGTATACTCTAAACAACACTGTAATGAAAACACAGTTTTCAACATGCTTACAAACACTAAAATTTGTTAGTTTCAGCTTTGTGCTGTTTTTTCTCTTTTGCTAATCTGGTGGGAAATTATATTTAATTGTTTTATTTTCCCTCTTTCTGAATACTGGAGAGAAAATTTCTGTTCATTGGTAAAATAGAAATGTTTTCTTTCTCTAACTTCATACCTTACTAGATATGACCCAGACATAACATATTCAGGTAATATAGTGATTTCTTTTACATTTCATATTTTGGCAATGTTTAAGTATTAAAAGGTTTAGGTTAAAATATAGATTTACAGCTTCTCTTTTAAAAGATCATAAGATCTAGCAACACTAATCCTATTCTCCTTAGTGACACAATGCATTGATGCCAAGCAGTGGCTGTATCCCCTAGATGGAGTGTGTCTTCTCCCAACTGCCCTCAGGTGGCCTGTGTTTCTCAGCTATTTCTCGGAGACATTGACTTGGCTACCCTGAACCAACTATTCCTCAAGCATATAAAATTTTGACATAATTTGTTAAAATTGAAAGTTAACATTCTCTTTGCTTTTGTTATTAACCTAATGAATCATCAAGCCTACTTCATTTGCAAAATATAAGTGGAAAACAAGGTATTGTCAGATGTTCCCTTCCAAAAATATGTTTTTCTATAGATAGTTTAGATCCATCCCTTTGGGGTTTTTTTTAGAGGATACAAATTGTTTTAATGTATAACTAAATAATATTTGAAAAACATTTTTATGTGTAAAAAAAAGAATAGACTAATTCCAGATGCAACTGAATACATTTGAATTAGACATTTTCACTGAGTCAATATAATATTTTAAGCCTGACACTTATTTTAAAATGAAATATCAAAAAATTATTTTATCTGATAGTTTAAATACTCATGGACTATTACATATTAAATTATCCTCTTAAATAATACCTTGGACAATTGCCTCATTAAACTACAAAGTACCTCTCAACAATATGTTTTGCTGAAGCCTTCACAACTCTGCTTACATTAGGCATGTGAAGGCACAGGAATTGCCTTTCATCTACCAACCAAAGTTGGCTCTTGGAAGGAGATTCCCTCAATTGTAGGCAAGTATACTGCTCTACTTGCAAATGGTTCCTCTGTCTATATGTGGACAGTGGTCTCCGTGCCTGGGAGCAGCTACTTGTAACCTAACCAAAAGGAAGACCTGGTCAGTGGAATCAAGGACAGGACCATTTCACTCCATTGTTCTCTTTTTCCTATGATACATACACTTTTACCATAATTTTTTTTAATTCTAAGCAATTATATTTCAATGCAAGATTTGTGAGTTGGCAATTCCATGTGTATAGGTATCATTATCGCTATCTAGAATAATTATTCCAACTGCTTTTGAATTTATTGTTTATCAAATACTCATTAGCATCTTTGATGTGCCAGAGACTGTACTAAGTGACAGTTATAAAAGGGTGAACAAAAACACTAGATTCCTGCCATTTTGTGACTTATCTGCCATCATGTGACTATCTGAATAGGTAAGAGATAAGAATCAAATAGATAAGAAACAATAAACAAATGTATCCTTACTGAATTAATTATCCAGCTCATCAATAAATAAATTATTTCCAATAATGACAAGGTACTATGAAGCAGGGCAAAGTGTCTGAGACAGATAAGATGGTGTAGAGAATGGGGAACAAACATAAATAAACATCTCAAAAATTATTTTAAACAACCCATCTCTAGACAACCATCCCCAATTACAGGTACCACCATTCCATAATGACATTTATAAAGTAAAATTATGCACTTACATGAAAGAAACATAATAGTAAGGGATTGGGAGAACATACCATACAAAGAATAGCTGAAAGATATGGTGATATTTGGACTGAAAAATAAAATAATAAAAGGAGAAATATGACACTTAGGTTTAGACATGTGGAAAGTTGTCATGAAATAAAAGGAACAGAATAATGTTATGTTTCATATAGGAAGAACTAGGCTAGGATTGAGCAACTAAGAGCACACACACACACACAGGCTAGGAATAATAGGAAAAAAGTAAAATTAGTACATGATTTATTGGATCATCACCTTGTACCCAGCACTAGATGATGTTTTGCAAATAACTACTAATTAATATTGTTGTGATTTCTTGAGATTTTTCTCTTTTTAAATTATTTATTTTAATTGGAGGCTAATTACTTTACAATATTGTAGTGGTTTTTGCCATACATTGACATGAATCAGCCATGGGTGTACATATGACCCCCATCCTGAACCCCTCTCCTCCTCCCTCCCATCCCATCCCTCAGGGTTGTCCCAGTGCCCTGGCTTTGAGTGCCCTGTATCATGCATCAAACTTGGACTGGTCATCTATTTCACATATGGTAATATACATGTTTCAATACTATTCTGTTAGGTCATCTCACCCTCACCTTCTCCCACAGATTCCCAAAGAGATTTTTCTTTTATTGCTCTTATCAGGGCACTGAGACCAATGAAGTTTTTTTAAAAAATGTTCAGATTCATACAGATAGTGAATGGTGAAGCTGGAATTTGGCTTTGGGTTTTCTCCATAGCAGCCTTCCCCAATGGCTCAATCTGCCTGCAGTGCAGAAGACACAGGAGATGAGGGTTTGATCCCTGAGTTGGGAAGATCTGCTGGAGATGGGAATGGCAACCCACTCCAGTATTCTTGTCTGGAGAATCCCATGGACAGAGGAGCCTGGTGGGCTGTAATCCATGGGGTCGCAAAGAGTTGGACACAACTGAAGCAACTAAGCAGCAGCTGCAGCTTGTTCACAGCAAATGTTCTTTCCTCTGCATCCTGATAGCTTTTGATTTTAGCTTAATAAAAAACATAACTTTTTAACATCTAAAACTTACTTCACTTGGTGAAGTAGTGGACTTCCTATAATAGGAGCTGTTACTGAAGAGATCCCTTAGGTGGGATTCTTGTACTGTGTGGAGAGTAACTTCTAAGGTCTCCTATAATCCTAAGAGACTGCAGTTTTCACTGACTGAATTAGGAAGTCATCGTCTACAGCACCCTCCCCAATTATTAGCACAGTTTACTTCACAGGATTAGCAAATCATCACCTATTAAAGATCTGAACCCTGCAGGATTTGAAAGTCTACTCCATAAATGGGCAGCCCTGAAGTAGAATAAGAGTACTGTATTAGACACCAAAGGGAAGTGGGCTAGCCTCAAAAGAAAACTTCACCTAGTTCACAGCTTTGACTAGGACCAGATTGCAAAACACCTTCCCGATTCTGGTATGGTTTTCATTTTCCAAAGTTGCAATTCCCTAGTGTAGTCAAGTTTAGCATTTTAGGCTCAGCAAGGGTGAAAAAATCTTTTGTAATAACAGGGGGTTTTGTTTTGACTCATTTTGTTAATATTTCTCAAATAGGACACAGATAGGACATTTCACATTGCTTTTATCAATCAGTCATGCCTGGTGTTTCCACATTAGGTAAAATTCTCAAAAGCCACACATCTTCAGTTGAGTTAGTGGTTCTTTCCAGTTGACAACACTTAACATATGCCCTTAAACCTTAGTTTTGTGTCTGAGTTTTCAATTCAAACTAAAATTAACATTAAATGTTCAGTGGAATTTCATAGTTTGATTTTGTGCTGTTGTGTTGGATGCCAAAGTACCTCTTTTTATTGGCTTTAAATGTATATGCTGTTAACAACATCCAGTGACTAGTTCTGACATGTCATTGGACTGGTTCAAAGCTGCTAAGTCCCTTCAGTCATGTCTGACTCTGTGTGACCCCATAGACGGCAGCCCACGAGGCTCCCCCGTCCCTGGGATTCTCCAGGCAAGAACACTGGAGTGAGTTGCCATTTCCTTCTCCAATGCATGAAAGTGAAAAAGTGAAAGTGAAGCTGCTCAGTTGTGCTGACTCTTAGAGACCCCATGGACTGCAGCCTACCAGGCTCCTCCATCCATGGGATTTTCCAGGCAAGAGTACTGAAGTGGGTTGCCATTGCCTAGCTTTAATTTTATTTACTTACTTTCTCTTTGGCAAGGTTAAATAATCTAGTTGCTGTAGTTTCTCATTATTACCCTTGTAAGTCCTATCATAGCTTCAAACACACTGTTCCTTTCTTTGGCCTCTTAATTACATCTTCTATGTAAGATGGGTGACACTGAAGTTGGGCCTCAGTTAACTAATGAGATTGGACTAAATCGTGGCCCAGGGTAACTTGGCTTGCTAATTCCTCAAATTTAGTAGTGCTGGTTTAAAAACTCAAAGTGATGTAAAAGAGGGGAAATTAAGGTGATTTGCCTTTAGTTCCACTTCAGTTTGGGAACCTGACATTAAAGAGGCCAACTAGAATCTAAATTAACATTAATTTTACAATTAATGAGAAGACAGAATGGGGAGAAATCTTCAGAAAGACTATCAATGCATTTTTGTATTTTCTTTCATTCTCCAAACTTTAATTTGTGAAGATATGTTTCATCACACTTTCAAATTAGCCTAGATTCTATACATTTTTTCTTTTTCATTAATTTTGCCTGTAAGGTATACAGCTGCCAAATATTTCATGTAACAATTTTATACCATCATTCATATAAAATAAAAATACTGGGTTTAGTATTTTCTAAACTCAGCACATGAACACACATACACGCACGCACATACACACACACATATATATAGTGATTTAGTAAAAAGTATTTCTGCAAAGACTGTTAGCAAATATCATGCTGGCATTATTAATATAATAAATAGTGTTTTATTATTGCTAGTTATATGTAAAACACTAAGCTACATATATGAAAAATAAAGTCATATTGCTGTCCTCAAATTTGCAAATTATTTCACCCATAGAAGCAGTGTCAAAATAAGTAGTAGGGAAGCTAGAAACATCATTATTATTCATTTAATCAGAAAGTATATGTTGATTCTTTACTAAGTGCTCTGTTAGGTCATAGGAACATTAGTTCAGTTCAGTCACTCAGTCATGTCCAGCTCTTTGAGACCCCATGGACTGCAGCACACCAGGCTTCCCTGTCCATCACCAACTCCCGGAGCCTACTCAAACTCATGTCCACCAAGTCAGTGATGCCATCCAACCGTCTCATCCTCTGTCATCCCCTTCTCCTCCCACCTTCAATCATTCCCAGCATCAAGGTCTTTTGAAATGAGTCAGGTCTTCGCATCAGTTGGCCAAAGTATTGGAGTTTAAAACTGCTCCTGCAATTAAAATGCTTACCTTCTTGAAAGGAAGCAGAAATAAACAAATGATTTATAAAACTATGGGTTTTAACAGTTATTCTCAAAGGGTGATTTGCTGAACAGTAGCATTAGCAACCACTGGAAACTTAGACATGAAAATTCCCAGTTTTCACTAGAGACCCATTGAATCAGAATCTCTCCAGAGGATTTTTATAAAGTTTGAAAACCTCTGTGCTACAATTTTAGATGTTCCAAAGTGGGTAAAATTTATGACTAGAGATGCTGTTCCCTGCTGCTACTGCTGCTGCTAAGTCACTTCAGTTGTGCGATTCTGTGCGACCCCGTAGACGGCAGCCCACCAGGCTCCCCGGTCCCTGGGATTCTCCAGGCAAGAGTACTGGAGTGGGGTGCCATTGCCTTCTCTGGATGCTGTTCCTTAGGGGATCTTTAATAATGTAACACAGAAAGCATCAAGTCTCTCAGAAAATGATGATCCATTTTCAGGTCCTTCCTCTGGTGGGATAAGACTTTTTCTAACAATGGAGCTTTAAGGTATGTATTAAAGTAGGCTATGGTGATGTCCATCAGAAAAATCCTGTTCCAAGATGGGAGGGTAATTGTAACCAGCAAGTAGGTAACTGGAACCATATATTTTAAAGTTTACATTAGAATTCCTAAGATCTGATAGTGTGAAATATGAAGTGCCTTCATCCCATCTGGCAGTGTTAGGTTGGCAATCAATGCAGCTATACTGGCCAGTGGTCAAGAGAGCACACTAGTTCTGTACCTATGCAACTCTACATGAACAGAAGTAGACCGAAGAGAAGGTACTGGCTTGACTACTGTTGCTATTGCCATCTGGACTGGCACAATGTCTCAACATAACATCCCTTTCAAAAGTAAAATAAATTATAGGTGTAAAGGTAGTGAAGAAGGAGTAGTAAGTAGCTAATGGTAAAAGAAGGATTTAGTCAGTTTTACAGTGAGGAAAATCCAATATTATCTTGTCTACTCAAGACACCCATGACAAGAGATGATGATGTTTCCTGGCTTAGCTATGCCATGTGTCTGAGAGAATGAAGCTATTCCTGCTTTTGGAAACTTGTTTTTGGAAATGTGCAAGATTGATAGAAGCCTGAAAACCTCAGTAGCTTCACTCTGGGAGATGCTTTTGCTCATATGTTATGATAGCCTGTATTATTTATTAATGAATATAGTAATATTTTTGACTGTTTTCTTCAGATTGTGTCTACTACCATAAAGTCACATGTTTTAACAGTAGTACTGTTGGTGGGATTATAATATGATATTGATGGTCAAATGTACCAGGAAACTAAATTAGAACTTCATCAGGATATAATACTGTTAGAAAATGGCTGGCCTGATAAAGAACTACATTTAGTTAACCATCAGCTAAACAGTTCTACAGAAATGTATCACAAGATAAAAACAGCAGTAGATCAAAAGACAAAAATATGAAAATGAATGTGATGGTTTCATAATATGAATTAGTTTTTTTTCTTAAAATCTATTCCTGCCTCTGGGCTTTCCTGGTGGCTCAAACAGTAAAAAATCTGCCTGCAATGTGGGAGACCTGTTTTTGATCCCTGTGTTGGGAAGATCCCTTGGCGGAAGGCATGGCAACCCACTCCTGTATTCTTGCCCAGAGAATCCCAGTGGACAGAGGTACCTGTCGGGCTACAGTCCATGGGATCACAAAGAATTGGACATGACTGAGCGACAAAGCACACATTTCCTACCCTTACTGTGTCTCTTCCAAAAGTTGGGTATATTTATAATGATACTATTGCCATGTCTGTCATAAATGTTACATTACATGGAGATTCTCAATCAAACTTGATTATTTTGCTCTAGGAGAGCCTTGGCCAAAGGCCAGTTGTGGCCTATGTAGTAAAGAGGTCTTGCCCCTGGAAAGGTCTCAACTTTGCCTTCAGTTTCTACTGAATAATCTATGTGATACCTGGTAGAAGCATCCTTGTTGAGTGTGGGGACTGGTCACCCTGGTCTTAGGGTGAGACCAGCCACACTGAACTGTCCTAGGAAACAAGCTGGATATACCAAGCAGACCAGCAGTATAACTTAGGGTGAGGACTTTGAATCATACAGCATGAGTCAGCCTGGAGAATGAGAGCTACTATGTGGGAAGGCGGTTAATTCATTGTTCCTACAGAATGAAGTCCTAATACAAATTTTGAACATCCAAACTTGGCTGAACTTTCCTGGTTGGCAATACCTCATGGATATTGTCACACATCAATGCTGAAAAAGTAACACATCTTGACTCCTTGGAGAGAGGACAATGTAAGCTTCATATTTGGAAACTTACTGGGCTGTGCTCTATGCATCCCTTCCTTTGACTGATTTTAATCCTATCAGTCCATATCCTTTTCCTGTGATAAATTACAATTGTGAGTGTAATAGTTGTCAATGAATTCTGTGAGTACTTAAGTGAATTATCAAGCCTGAGAGTAGTTTTGGGAACCCCTGATCTTGTAATTGGTGTCAGAAATGAGGGTGGTATTAGAGATGACACCTTCCAAATGTATAGTTGGTCCTGATTCCTTGAAATTCTTTACTTTTTGTTGTTGCTTTTGAATTTCTATATTTTTAAATGTGTGATATTCCCATTCTACATTGTGAGACCTGTGGTTTTTGGCATTTAGTTTCTTATATATATATATATATATATATATAACTCCAAATGAAAGAGTCCATCTAGGCATTTATAGAGAGGTATCTGGATTGTGTAGAGGTTACATTTAAAAAAAAATACTATAAAAATTGAGTTGCCCTAGAACCAGCAGGGCTGAGAAACAGCTTGTGTGGGTATATTCGATACCACTGGGGCAAAGAATAAAGAGCTGGGAGCCTGGGGGACATGCAACTCCTACACTTGAGGAATGCCACTGGGAGCTTTCCTGGGTTATCATGACGTGTGTGTGTGTGTGTGTGTGTGTGTGTGTGTGTATTCAAATGCCAGCTGTACACAAGAGGATCAGCTGTCTATCCTAAGACCTGATTTTCATGAGTAGCTACAGTGTATAACTGCAGTGAGAGCAATTCTTGACAAGACTTAGCCAGGTCACTAAGCCTTCCTTGACTTAGTTAATTGGGATAGTGTCTACCTTGCCAACTTTAGGCTCAAAGGACATGATGTCAAGCCAATTTATAAACTGTAAAGTCCCATGTAAAAGTAAGTTATTAATATTCTGTCTTTGACAATGTGTCTCTCATTTGCTTTTCTCACAGGAACCCTAAAACTGCCTCAACCACATGCATTGGAGAAAATGTGTATTGTTCAGTTTCATTTGTTTACACTTCTCAGTGGGATTTGATTTGAAGGAAATCAAAAACAAATTTGATTTTGTTGCTTTAAAATACTAAAAACATTTCCTAAAAATAGAATGGAAAAAATGTGGCATGTGATTAGTACTTATATAGTTTTCTTTTTAAGTTTAAATCCCTTTCTTCTAGTACATGACTTCAATGCTTGTGGCTTTTTTCTGTAGTAAAGCCTTATTTTACAGATTTTATCCCATGACTATGTTCCAAAAATTGTATTAGATGACCTAATTCACTTATTGGATTCCCTGGAGGCTCAGTGGTAAGGAATCTGCCTCCCAAACTGCAGGAGACACAGGTTCAACCCCTGGGTTGGGACAATTCCCTCAACAAGGAAATGACAACCAATTCTGGTATTCTTGCCTGGGAAATCCTATGGACAGAGGAGCCTGGTGGGTATAGTCCATGGGGTTGCAATAAGCTGGACACAACTTAGCAACTAAAAAACAGTTCATTTATTAAAATACATCTATTAAACACATATTTATTGGGTTCTGTCCATATATGATACGCTTTACTTGAGGCCTCTTGTGAAAGAAAAGACTTGGTTCCTACTCTCAAGGAGTTTAGAGTCTAATGAAGAGAACACTATTCAGAAAAATACCCGGAGGTATTTTTCTTAACAAGATATAGACAAAGTGCAGTGAGAGCTTAGAGGGAACAAATAAAACTTCCCCCAGATTATCAAAGAGAGAGTCACAGGCTAGGCAGAGGAGACACTGTGGGCCTGACAAATTCTGGAGACCTCAAGGCTGTGATTTTGAAAAAAGAGAGCCTCAAGGGAAATTAAGGAGAAGGGACAAGAGTAGACAGCAGGCACAGTGGTTTTTTGTGCTAAGCCAAGGATTTTAGATT
Source organism: Bos indicus (assembly GCF_029378745.1). NCBI lineage: Eukaryota > Metazoa > Chordata > Mammalia > Artiodactyla > Bovidae > Bos > Bos indicus. Next base: position 54,800,890 of record NC_091763.1, on the reverse strand, counting down.
TCATTCTGAATCTAAGCAGAACTGTTGAAGAATTTTGAACATGATAGTGATTCATTCCCAACCTCTTTGGGTTTTAAAATGCATAATGTGAATCAACATTTGTCTTATCTTTGACATCATATTTCATTTCAATCAAAGAAGTATATGTTCACTAATAATCAGGGAAAAGCAAATCAAAATGACAGTGAGATACTACTCGCACCTGTCAGAATGGCTATCATGGAAAAGGCAGCACATAACAAGTGCTGGCTGGAGAAGGCAATGGCACCCCACTCCAGTACTCTCGCCTGGAAAATCCCATGCACAGAGGAGCCTGGTAGGCTGCAGTCCATGGGGTCGCTAAGAGTCAGACACGACTGAGCGACTTCACTTTTCACTTTCATGCATTGGAGGAGGAAATGGCAACCCACTCCATTGTTCTTGCCTAGAGAATCCCATGGACAGAGGAGCCTGGTGGGCTGCAGTCCATGGGGTCACACAGAGTCAGACACGACTGAAGTGACTTAGCAGTAGCAGTAGCAGCACCAACAAGTGCTGGCAAGGATGTGGAGAAAAGGGTATCTTTGTGCACTATTAGCAGGAATATAAATTAATACAGTTGCTATGGAAAACAGTATGATTGTCCTTCGGAAAAACAATAGAACTGCCATGAGATCAATAATTTCAATTCTGGGTATTTACCTGAAATAAACAAAAAAACTAATTCACAAAGATATTTGCACCTCTATGTTCACTGCAGCATTATTCACAATAGGCAAGCTATGGAGGTAGCCTAAGTAGGCACCAATGGATGAACTGATAAAGAATTCTGTGTGTGCTCAGTTGCTCAGTCCTGTCCAGTTCTTTGCAACCCCATGGAATGTAGCCCATCAGTCTCCTCTGTCCATGGAATTTTCTAAGCAAGGATACTGGAGTGGTTTGCCATTTCCTTCTCCAGAGTATCTTCTTAACCCAAGGGTCAAACCTGCATCTCATGTGTCTCCTACATTGGCGGGCAGATTCTTTACCACTGTGCCACCTGGGAAGTCCAAAGAATATTACTCAGCCATAAAAGAGAGAATGAAATCTTCCTGTTTGTGATAACATGGATGGACCTATATGGTGTTATGCAAGACAGAGGAAGACAGGTATCATATCATTCCACTTATGTGGAATCAAAAAACAAAACAAGTGGGCAAACATAACAAAAGACAGATACAGAGAAGAGCCTAGTGTTTGCCAGTTGGGAAGGGAGTTGGCAGTGAAGAGTGGGTGAAATGGGTGAATGGGATGAAAAGGTGTACATTTCCAGTTATAAAACAAGTCATGAGGATCTGATATGCACCATGGTGACTAGAGTTGATAATACTGTACTGTGTGTTTGAATGGGCTTCCCTGGTGGCTCAGACAGTAAAGAACCCACCTGCATTGAGGGAGACCTGGGTTCGATCCCTGGATTGGGAAGATCCCCTGGAGGAGGGCATGACAACCCACTTCAGTATTCTTGCCTGGAGACTCCCCATGGACAGAGGAGCCTGGTGAGTTGCAGTCCATGGGGTTGCAAAGAGTCGTACACGACTGAGCGACTAAGCACAGTTTATTTGAAAGTTGTTAAAAGAGTGACTCTTAAATATTCTTACCACAAAAAAGGAATGATAATTATGTAAAGTGATGGAGGCACTAACTAATCCTCTTGTGTAAGAATTGGTAATATGTAAGGTATCAAATCAACATTGTATACCTTAAACTTATATAATGTCATATGTCAATTGTATTTAAATAAAGTTGGGAAAATAATTTATCTTAAAAATTCTTGTGGATTTGACATTCTATAACTTAGGATAATTAGCAGTTATTTCCATTGTTTACCAGACAGTAAAACTGAGTTCCAGGGAAACGCACTGTTTCTCTTATGCCTTAAGACAATCCCATCTGCCACCCCAAAACACATACACAGACACACACACAGTGTGACTTCTGCCTGAGTCACTTGTTCAGTTTGCATAGCATAGACCTGCTCCTTGGGTAAGCACTCGGCCTAAAGCGCTCCTCCAAGGTGGCTTTGTCCTCTTGTTACTCTGACCGTAGAAAGGCTTTTCTCATCTGTCCATCAGCTTTCTTTTATAATTGCATCATCACACTTCGTTTCTTTGTATTCAGGCTCTGGCCACTGATCACCATCTGTAAGAAAAGAACCTCCTTTTTCCATTATGATACAAACAGTCCAGTCCCTTTATTCTTTTTTTTTTCTTTCAGCATATACTCTTACTCCCCCTCCCCTTTTTCTCACTCTTACTGTCTATTCTTTTATCACAGTTCCTTTTTGCTTGACAGCACCCCATAAAATTCACTGGGGTTAAATCCTTTGATGATGATTCTTCAAGTGCTTTCTCAATTCAAATTGTATGACATTTTTGTTTTAAGTTTGTTTTACATTTTCACTGGATTCAAAGTCTAAAGAATTTTTCACATTGCTTTTATGGTACTTTGTGTTTTTCCTGCCCATTTTAATTGCCTGATTATTGAACAGATCTTCTTCAATTAAACATTTCTAAATTTATCTGGCATGAGCTTTGGTGGAAGAGAAGTGAGCATTGCTAGATGTTAGATCATTAGAAACTGCTTGCTACTGATGGCAATTATGATAAAGTGAGAGACATTTTCCACATTTAAATTTTATGCTTTCTTGGGTTTCCTAAATTTTTCTTTATCCAACAAAAATAAAGAGTTCTCTTAATATTATCAAGGTTTGCATTGATTTGGCTTCATGGGGTGTTTGGTTGGTTGGTCATTTGTTCTTTATTAATTTTAAAAGTTTGAATAATAAATCCATAGAACTGGATTTATTTTTTTTTAATGTGACCTAGGACAAATTACTCCTCTGAATCTTAATTTTCTTATCTGGAAATGGCAAATAAGATCTATTTCATGGATATTTGGAGAGGTCTAAATCAAAGGCAGTGTATGAAGCACCAGGCTTATTCTTTGGAATATGTTGTGTTCAATAATTATTAGCTTCTTTCTGTTTTCTTTTTCAGTGAGATTGTTATTTGTTAATATAAAACATTTAGATTTTAAGAATGTACTTTTATTTCTAACTTCAAATTACTTTCATAGATAGCTTTATGATTATGCCAATAATATCTTTTAAAATGACTAACTGGAGAAAAACACAGGATTTTAAAATTAATTTTGAATCTATTAGTTTTTTTTTTTTTTTTTAACACATAAGCTATCAAAGACCCAGATGTGCACCATATGAGCTGATGAAAAAGTATGTAGGAAGTTGTGATAAAAGCTTTTCTTTTTTGTCTTATCAAATCTTAAATTCAAGGTTACTCTTATACAGCTGATACATATTAAATAGAATATTTTTATTTAAATAAATATGGTTGGTCTAAATATGGAAAAGTTGAACAGAGAATTGAAATATTTCCTCCTAGGAAATGGTAAGGTTGGGATGGTATCCTGATATTTCTAGAGCATCTCTTCAGTATGAACAGAATATCACAATTAGAGAAAAAATATTTTGGTCATTTTATGTTGTCCCAAATGTAGACTATTGTTTACCGGTAGTCTCTTTTAAAACAAACAAATAAAAACTCTATAGTATATATCTATATGAGTGCCATTGGAAGAATTGTATATCTTTAAAAATATTGGACATAAGTTTCCCTCACCTGAGGAAAAAATTAATAAATTAGTAAAAAGAGATCAAGGGAAGGTAATATTGCAGATGTTGATAGATTCGTATCTATCAGTCATTCCCTGTATCTTTCTGCTAACAGAATCCTAATTTGTGTGGCTTGGCAATGAACTCCATCCCAAGTGATGAAATATGATTGTTTCAGGGAAGGCCATCTTTAGAATTTTGCCTCCTTTCCCAGATGTTCTTGAGCCAGTGGTGGCACCATTCAGAGCAATGAGGCATGAGTGGAAGTCTTCTGTGGAGTTTTGGCAAGTTTTTCTTTCTTGTAAAAAGGCACAGAAGAGGAACATGCCCTGCTCCTCTCTTGCTGTGAACAGAAACTTAGACCTAGAGTTTCTGCAGTCAGCTTCCAAGTATAAGGGGAAGAATCAACACACCAAGGATGCTAGAACAAAAAATTAAAATTATCTAATCACTTGTAACATGTTTAAGCTGCTAAACCAACCCTGAAAATAAGCATTTTCAGATATTTTTAAAGCACAATAAATGTCCATATGTTGATTAACTGTGCTATTGCTTAGAAGTTTCTCAAGACATTTCTCAACAACTTGGGAGCCCCAGACCCCTTTCTCCTTCTTGAGGGCCCTGGACCCCATCCTTCTTGAGGAATTACTAAATGACATAAAGGCTTTGTTTTTGTTTGGAGGTTTGTTACTATAACTGTTGCTATTACTGGTGTTTGTTTTGCTTTATTTTTTACAGTGTATGGATGTGAGAGTTGGACTGTGAAGAAGGCTGAGCGCCGAAGAATTGATGCTTTTGAACTGTGGTGTTGGAGAAGACTCTTGAGAGTCCCTTGGACTGCAAGGAGATCCAACCAGTCCATTCTGAAGGAGATCGGCCCTGGGATTTCTTTGGAAGGAATGATGCTAAAGCTGAAATTCCAGTACTTTGGCCACCTCATGCAAAGAGTTGACTCATTGGAGAAGACTCTGATGCTGGGAGGGATTGGGGGCAGGAGGAAAAGGGGATGACAGAGGATGAGATGGCTGGATGGCATCACTGACTCGATGGATGTGAGTCTGAGTGAACTCCAGGAGTTGGTGATGGACAGGGAGGCCTGGCGTGCTGTGATTCATGGGGTTGCAAAGAGTCAGACATGACTGAGCGACTGATCTGATCTGATCTGAAGCACAACTGACTGAAAAATTCAGGTAGCTCTAACAGCTAAAAATTGGAAGCAACCCAAACAGTCATCAACGAGTGCATGAGTAAGAAATTGTAGTATATCACTTCAATAGAATACCACTCATCTAGGAAAGGAAATGAACTATTGACACATACTGCATGGATTAACCTCAAAATCAGTATTCTAGTGAAAGAAACGAGACACAAAGAGCTATATGAGTCAGTTCATATGACATTCTAGAACAAGAAAAACTAACCTAATTAACCTCTTACCTGTTTAGGCATGAAGAAATAGGTATAACTGTGTTTAAGAAAGGAATGAATTTTTTTTTCTTAAATACTGTCCAGGAACATAAACAAATAGACTGTTCCATGCTGTGATTATATTACAATCCATTGTCTTCCCTTTTAATTCTTGGCTTTCTGTTGGTTCTATACATTTACTTTTTAAAAACTTTTTGTTTTGAAACAATTATATAGTTACAGGAAGATTTTAATATATTACAGAAAGGTTCTGTGTACTCTTCACCCAGTTCCTCGCAAGGGTTACATCCTATATAACTATTGCTCTTGTTGTTGTTGAGTGGCTAAGTCCTGTCTGACTCTTTTGCCACCCCATGGAATATCTGTCCATGGGATTTCCCAGGAAAGAATAGTGGAGTGGGTTGCAATTTCCTTCTCTAGAGGATCTTCCTGATCCAGGGACTGAACCTGCATCTCCTGCGTTGGCAGGCAGATTCTTTACCAGTGAGCCACCAGGTATAGCTTAACATTAAAACCAGGAGACTGACACTGGTGCAGTGCATGTGTATAGTTCTATGACATTTTATCACATACATATTTCTATAACCACCAAAGCAACCAAGATACAGAATTATTCCACCACAGTGGTCTCTCATGCTACCCCTTTATAGTCACAACCGTAATTTTACATTCTTACCAGCAATGTATGTGAAATCCAGTTTCCTCATAGCCTTGCCAGCATTTGACATTGCCACTAAATATATATATTTAAATAGTGGCAATGTCAAATGCTGTAGTGGAGGTGATGGAATTCCAGTTGAGCTACTCCAAATCCTGAAAGATGATGCTGTGAAAGTGCTGCACTCAATATGCCAGCACATTTGGAAAACTCCGCAGTGGCCACAGGACTGGAAAAGGTCAGTTTTCATTCCAATCCCAAAGAAAGGCAATGCCAAAGAATGCTCGAACTACTGCACAATTGCACTCATCTCACACACTAGTAAAGTAATGCTCAAAATTCTCCAAGCCAGGCTTCAGCAATATGTGAACCGTGAACTTCCTGATGTTCAAGCTGGTTTTAGAAAAGGCAGAGGAACCAGAGATCAAATTGCCAACATCCGCTGGATCATGGAAAAAGCAAGAAAGTTCCAGAAAAACATCTATTTCTGCTTTATTGACTATGCCAAAGCCTTTGACTGTGTGGATCACAATAAACTGTGGAAAATTCTAAAAGAGATAGGAATACCAGACTACCTGACCTGCCTCTTGAGAAATTTGTATGCAGGTCAGGAAGCAACAGTTAGAATTGGACATGGAACAACAGACTGGTTCCAAATAGGAAAAGGAGTTCATCAAGGCTGTATACTATCACCCTGTTTATTTAACTTCTATGCAGAGTACATCATGAGAAACGCTGGACTGGAAGAAACACAAGCTGGAATCAAGATTGCCAGGAGAAATATCAGTAACCTCAGATATGCAGATGACACCACCCTTATGGCAGAAAGTGAAGAGGAACTCAAAAGCCTCTTGATGAAAGTGAAAGTGGAGAGTGAAAAAGTGGGCTTAAAGCTCAACATTCAGAAAACTAAGATCATGGCATCCGGTCCCACCACTTCATGGGAAATAGATGGGGAAACAGTGGAAACAGTGTCAGACTTTATTTTTCTGGGCTCCAAAATCACTACAGATGGTGACTGCAGCCATGAAATTAAAAGGCGCTTACTCCTTTGAAGGAAAGTTATGACCAACCTAGATAGCATATTCAAAAGCAGAGACATTACTTTGCCAACAAAGGTTCATCTAGTCAAGGCTATGGTTTTTCCTGTGGTCATGTATGGATGTGAGAGTTGGACTGTGAAGAAAGCTGAGTGCCGAAGAATTGATGCTTTTGAACTGTGGTGTTTGAGAAGACTCTTGAGAGTCCCTTGGACTGCAAGGAGATCCAACCAGTCCATTCTGAAGATCAGCCCTGGGATTTCTTTGGAGGGAATGACGCTAAAGCTGAAACTCCAGTACTTTGGCCACCTCATGCAAAGAGTTGACTCATTGGAAAAGACTCTGATGCTGGGAGGGATTGGGGGAAGGAGGAGAAGGGGATGACAGAGGATGAGATGGCTGGATGGAATCACTGACTTGATGGACGTGAATCTGAGTGAACTCCAGGAGTTGGTGATGGACAGGGAGGCCTGGCATGCTGCGATTCATGGGGTCGCAAACAGTCGGACACGACTGAGCGACTGATCTGATATATATATATATATATATATATAAAATCAGTCCTAATAGGTCTGTAATAGCTCGTGATGTTAAACATCATCTCATGTGAATATTTGTTTTTTGTATATCCTCTCTGATAAATTGTCTCCTCCTGTCTTTTGTCAGTTTTCTAACTGAATTTTTCCTTGATCACTTCTTTTCTTTTTTCTCCTTCTTTCCTTTCCTTCTTTCTTTCCTTTCTTCCTTCCTTCAGCTTTAAGTTTTGAGTATAGTTTATATGCTCTAGATACAAATCTCTTTTCAGATGTGTGTTGCCAATACTTCCTCCCAGTTTATAGCTTGTCTTTGCATGCCTTTCTAATAGTTTTTTTGAAGAACAAAGGTTTTCTGTGTTTTGAAGTAGTCCAATGTACATATTTATTTTTAGTGTAATAAGCTATAATTTGGGTTTATATGGATGCCTCTGTCTAAGAAATAACTCTCTTCCATTTTTCTAGTTATTCTTCAAATGTCTACCTAGAAAATAAATATTTTTTTATACCTATCTCCTCGAGTAACGAAAATAGAAACAAAAATAAACACATGGGCCCTAATTATACGTAAAAGCTTTTGCATAGCAAAGGAAACTATAAACAAAACCAAAAGACAACCTGCAAAATGGGAAAAGAAAGTATTTGCAATTAATGGAACATACAAAGGCTTAAGCTCCCATGCAGCTCAATATTAAAAAAAAGAAGAACAACCCAATCAAAAAGTGGGCAGAAAGCCTAAATATATATTTCTCCAAATAAGACATATAAATGGCCAACAAACTCATGAAAAGATACTCAATATCCCTAATTATTAGAGAAATGCAAGTAAAAACTACAAAGAAGTTTCACCTCACCTGAGTCAGAAGGGCCATCATCAAAATGACTACAAATACTAAATGTTGGAGAGGATGTGGAGAAAAGGAGACTTTCCTGTACTGTTGGTGTGGATGTAGATTGGTACAACCACTATGGAAAACAGTATAGAGATTCTTTAAGAAACTAAAGATAGAGGTGCCATATGATCCAACAATCTCATTCCTGGGTGTATATTTGGATAAAACCATAGTTTGAAAAGATACATGCACCTCATTATTCATTACAACACTATTTACCATAGCCAAGACATGGAAGTAATCTAAATGTCCATCAACAGATGAATGGATAGATGTGGTCCATATATACAGTGGACTATTACTCAGCCATAAAAAAGAATTAATGCCATTTGCAGCAAGGTGAATGGACTCAGAAATTATTATGCTAAGTGAAATAAGCCAGACAAAGACAAATATCCTATGATATTGCTTATATGTGGAATCAAAAAAATAAAGAATGATACAAATGAACTCATATACAAGACAAAAATAGACCAACAGACATAGAAAACAAATTTGTGGTCACTAAAGGTGAAAGGGGGAAGGGATAAATTAGGAGTCTTGGATTAATACATACAATAGTGCTATGTATAAAATGACAACCAGCAAGGACCTACTGTATAGCACAGGTAGCTATACTCTATTTTTTTAGTAACCTATAAAGGAAAATAATCTGAAAAATAATAGACAGATAGATATGTATAACTGAATCTCTTTGCTGTATACCTGAAACTAACACAATGTTGTAAATTAACTATACTCTGATAAAATAAAAAAGAAAGGGAAACAGTTTTTCTAAACTATCTAAAGAAAGGTCAATCTAAAAAGTAACCAAGTTACTTTAAATAAGTTTCTACAGTTAGCTTTGGTATCATTTAAACATCAAAAATTAAACATCTATAAATGTATTATCTTTCATGAAAGTGAGAAATCTACCAAAACCAGAATCAATAATCCAAAACTGAAAATAGAATTTTTTTACTCTAGAAAATGTCAGAATACACAGAAGAAAAATGAAAATGTATTAGTGATATACTTTCATTATGTGGTTTTAAAAATTCAAACATACAATTAACTGATTAATATTTTCCAGTGAATTTTTATCCTAATTATATATTAATCTCAAATCTCTCTAATTGAGGTGAACCATTTTTCATGGTGATTTCTGTTTGTTTCTATCATTATTCAAAAACCAATATACAAGGTTCAATATGTTCAATCATCTTTTTATTTACATTTTTTCCTCAACATGTATTTTAGAAATCCAAGTCTACACATTCATTTCTCATTACCCAGGGAAGGTTGGTTCCAGGATCCAGCAGATACAAAAAATCCACGGATGCTCAAGTCACTTATATAAGATAGCATAGTACAGTCAGCACACCATGTCTGCGAGTTGGGAAGGCTAATCATACTTGACAAAATAATAGTGTTACCTAGTCTCTTTAATAGTTATGAAGGTTAAAGACAGGATTTGTTTAAAACACTTTTAACTGAGGCTGCCCCACCAATCTCCACTCAGATCATGCTGCTTACAAGCCCCTTAGGTTTAATCTTATGTTTAGCATCTAAGTTATCTGTGAAGAAGCAAATGTACCTGATTGTTCTGTATGTCTACCTTAAGATGAATTGCTCTTGTCAATGAGTGTCTTAGGAAAAGCTCTGCTTTAGAATGAGCAAGATAAGGAAACTTATAAGCACCCACTGCAAAAGGCCATGTGTCTGCAGTCCAGAATGTTTTCCAGGAAGCACTTCTTCTTGAGCACTTCTTCTGCCATGGGAAAGAACTGGACTGATAGGCTTCTTTCAACAAATGTGCTCAGCATGGATTTTCTCTTCCAGCTGAGTCTTGACATTAGAGGCATTTTTGATGATTCCTCATCAAAGATGAGGTATCAAATCCTTGACACCTTGAACTTGATTATGGTAGAATTAAAGACTGCCCTCAAATAATCAATATGAAGTTAAGGATGGTTGGTAAGCAAGGCAACCATAGTATATATCCTATGCTATATTCAAAGCCAACAGTGAGGAAGCAATGCAAAAACAAGATCACCTAAAGGAAGTCTCACCTCAGACTTTATTCTAGAAGGATGATATGTTTGCTCCAGGATAAACCTCTAGAAAGAAGTCAACATTTAGGAAACTGACAAGTAGGAGTCTTGGTTTGCCTGGGGGAAACAGAAACCATACTAACTGCTAAGGAATAATTACATTCAGCTTCAGTTTAGGTTACAAATGTCCAGAGGTAAATTGCTCAACATGTAATCAAGAAATGCACTGAAGACTTTTATTCACTGAAATGCAAGAATTTTTGGAAAGAGGTTGGGTAGCCAGACACCTGTGGACTCTATTTCCTGACTACTCTTAATATAAGTCTCTAAGAAATATCACTTCATTACAAAAATGCAAACCCAAATTCCTTCCTTGGGAAGAATCTTGGATTAGGTGACCTCTAAGCCCTCATCTAACCTAAAGATTCTCTTTCTAAGACGTTAATATTGACACACAAACGATGTAGACTCAATAAATATTTGCTGATATAAACTGAACTGGGTTGAATTCAAGAAGTAAAAGGGTCTATATTTATGACCACAGTTTATCTAATTCTCATAGTCAAGCAGCTGTATTAACTTCCTTTCCTTTGAAACTCTTACATTTGCTCACCACATTTCCCTGCTAAAATCTGTGAGGTGGAGCTCATCTTACTAACCATATTTTAGAGGTCAAATTGCCTTTAGTGGTTCATTTTAGTGACTTTTCCTCAGTATTACTGTGTCCCAACATAGAGTTTTCATATCTCTTATCTGAAAATAAATTACCTCGACTTGATTGCATATAGGATCATAGAATAATGAGCATGGATTTTGCTTAACAGATACTCGATTTTTTTCTAGCAAAGCACCTTTATGATTTATGATCCTTAATGACCTAGTTATTTGAAAAAAAAAATGGTATCAATGAGTTTTCTTCAATTGGTTAAAATATCATACATTTCTTTCACCAGTTCAGACATCTTTGTCTTTGATCCTGATTCACAGAATTTAGTGAGGAGGTGGAAAGGAGAATTGTTATAGAAGATGAATCAACAACATGATGGACAAAGGATCATAGAAGTAATGAAAAGATTTTTTAACTTCAAAAAATAAGTAAAAAATGTGAGAATCTTTGGATAAGGAAATGAAATCTTGCTTTAGCAGAAAATTGTCTAACACTTATGACATATATGTATGGGAGGGACTATGTGTATTTATAATCTTTATGATCATGAACAGAATTATAAAATTCTGTATAATATTTTCCTAGAGTAAATGCAACAATATACTTGTTATTTGTAGTTACTATGAAAATAAATAATTTGTAAACCCACACTGCATACATCTATGACATGAACACTATTTTTTGTTCCATATTTTGATAACATTTAAATCAACAAGACAATCTAGATGTAATCAAAAATGGATTATATAAAACATATTCTAAAAATCTAGAAATGACTTTTATGGTTTCCCATGTCTTAAGAAACTTTTTTAAAAATTAATTGAGCATAAAATTGTAATTTGAGGTTTTTGTAATAATGAATAATATGTAATATGATAATTAACAGATTAGGCAATCCATTTGTTTTAGCATGTTTATTGTAATTTGGTTAAAAACATACTTATTGACTTGCTAATTTTTGCTAAACTAATTTAAAACTTGCATTGACCTTCTCTACTCAACTACTGTAACTGTGCTATAACCTAATTAGGAAAACCTCAAGAGACAATCGTTTCGTATGATTAAATATGAAGTAAGAATCTAGTCTTTCTTTATCAGTTCAGCTTGTTTTTATACATTTACCTGGAATAAGATTGAAAATACTTTAACAGTTATCCTGTTCCCTATAATCAAAGCTTAAAAGGTCTTTTACCTATGTGATTTTTTGATTGGCACATACAGATGTCCTTCACCATCTGAAGGGGATTGATTTTAGGACCCCTTGCACATACCAAAATCCAAGGATGCTCAAATCCCTTATATAAAATGCTCAAAGTCCCTTATATATGCAGTCCCATATATAACCTATGTACATCCTCTAGTATACTTTAAATCATATCCATATCACTTAATGCAATGTAAATGCTATGTTAATAGTTGCAATGCAGTATAAATAGTAAATAGTTAGGATGGAAATTTAAATTTTGCTTTTTGAAACTTTCTGGAATTTTTGTTTTCAAATATTTTCAGTTCACAGTTGGTTGAATCTGAGGATGTGGAACCCAAGGTTACTTATGAAGGCCAACTGTTATAGAAAGGTAATAAATTAAAATAGATTACATTATAAGTTGTATAAAACTTGGAATGTGGTTTTCTCAGAAACAATGTTATGAATGGTGTTCATATACCCTGCTAATTCATGAAAGTACTTATCATATGTGGATTATGCAATTTATTTGTATTAACAAAATGTAAAATACCACTCTATCTCTCTATTCAGTATAGAAACGTAATTTTATGTTTATGTATTTATGTTTGTGCTTGTTTTCTTAGAGAATGTTGATTGGGGGAACTAAATTTGTGGCAATTCTTAAAAAACACTTTAGGGCACTATCGTTTTAAGTATAATTTTAAAAAATGATTATTTAATAAATTGTTTTCACCAATTGTAAGTTAATAAATCTTCATTACAGAGGATTTGAAAACAAGAAAAATAGAAAGGAAAAAAAAATCACCTGAAATTCTATTATGTAAATACAACCTTTCTTATCATATTTATATTAGCTATCTATTGCTATGTAACAAATTACGCAACCCCCAAAAAGAAAAAAAAAAAAAATGAAAAACTCAACAGTTTTAGGTCAGCAAACATTTTTTAGGTCATAGCTTTTTAAGGTCAGGAATTCAGGGGTGGTTTAATGGAGTGGTTCTTGCTCAGATTCGTTCATGAGGTTGTAATCAAGTTATTGGCCAGTGTTGCAGTCTTTTCAAGAAGTCCTAATTGGGAAAGAAGAATTTGCTTCCATGTTCACTCTCGTGGTTCTTGGCAGGCCTCAGTTCATCCCTGGCTGTTGGCTGAAGACAGCATTTGTTCACCATATAGGCCTCTCCACAGGGCTGCTGGGAACATGGCAGCTTGCCTGAGCAAGTGACCTAAGGGATAGATCCAGAGCTCTGGACAGAAGTCACACAGTGTTTTATAACCCAAGCTCAACAGTGACATACCATCAGTTCAGTTCAGTTCAGTCGCTCAGTTGTGTCCGACTCTTTGCGACCCCATGAATTGCAGCATGCCAGACCTCCCTGTCCATCACCAACTCACAGAGTTCACTCAAACTCACGTCCATCGAGTCAGCGATGCCATCCAGCCATCTCATCCTCTGTTGTCCCCTTCTCCTCCTGCCCCCAATCCCTCCCAGCATCAGAGTCTTTTCCAATGAGTCAACTCTTTGTATGAGGTGGCCAAAGTACTGGAGTTTCAGCTTCAGCATCATTCCTTCCAAAGAGCACCCAGGGCTGATCTCCTTTAGAATGGACTGGTTAGATCTCCTTGCAGTCCAAGGGACTCTCAAGAGTCTTCTCCAACACCACAGCTCAAAAGCATCAATTCTTCAGTGCTCAGCTTTCTTCACAGTCCAACTCTCACATCCATACATGACCACAGGAAAAACCATAGCCTTGATTAGATGGACCTTTGTTGGCAAAGTAATGTCTCTGCTCACTTGTACCCAAAAGATGGAGCCTGAAACAGTGTGGGAGGGGACTGCACAGGAGTGTGACTGTCAGGAGGGTAGGGATCATTGTGGGCCAGCTTAGAGAGTAACATCAAAATGATGTTTATTTCTGGTCTGCTTTTTATATTTGTATGTACTATTGTTCCACCGAATAATATAACTAAAATATTGTATGTGTTATTAAAACATCTCATAATATTGTTTTAGTGGTTACACTACATTACGTATTGTTGACTTTTTATATTGTTTCCAAATATGCACTATTGTAAATAATTTTATGATAAACAGCTTTTGCCTAAAGCTTTTCCATCTGTATTTCAGATCATTTCTTTTGGATTGCAAACTAGGTATGGGACTAGTTTAAAAAGCCGCAACACAAGTTGCCAAATTTCTTTCCAATTGGATTGTATCAATTTAACCCACAGAGGGGTATGACAGTGTCTGTCCCACTACCTCTCTATATGGGGACTTTTCAAGGTTTTAGGAGCTAATAGTACTAGCTTGTAGGTTTTTGTGTTGTTTTTCATGTTAGTTTCTCTGTTCCTTGACTTCTTATATCACTGCCGCTGCTGCTGCTGCTAAGTCACTTCAGTCGTGTCCAACTCTGTGCAACCCTAGAGACGGCAGCCTATCAGGCTTCCCCGTCCCTGGGATTCTCCAGGCAAGAACATTGGAGTGGGTTGCCATTTCCTTCTCCAGTCAGGAAAGTGAGAAGTGAAAGTGAAGTCGCTCAGTAGTGTCCAACTCCTAGCGACCCCATGGACTGCAGCCTACCAGGCTCCTGCGTCCATCCATGGGATTTTCCAGGCAAGAGTACTGGAGTGGGTTGCCATTCCCTTCTCCTCTTATATCACTAGCTCTGCTTTTAAGCATGTTACCATGATTGTATGTTTATGTATATGTATGTGTGTGTGTGTGTGTGTGTGTGTGTCTTCTTGGAAGAGAGTAAGAGAAAGAGAAAAAAAAATAAGGAAAGAATTAGTGAGTAATGTTTTCCTGAGTTAAAATGAAAAAGAATTACAAGTGTGTGGGGGAAGGGAAGAATTTAGAGAGGAGGTAATATATAACTAAGAAAGTATTGCCTAGTACTATATTTAATGAGGTGAGAGTGGTGGTTTTTTTTTTGTTTTTTTTTTTTTAAGAAGGGTATAAGGAAACCAGTATGCACCTTGATGAGGCAGAAAAAGGTAATTGATGGGGGAGAAAGATTGGGGAATGCAATTTCCTATGACTATCCCCAGGGAACCATATTGGCCCAGGATAAGGTATTTTCCTCCTCATTTGAGTTAGAGGCTGATGAGAGAGGTAAACATGTGAATTCTTTCTAAACTCCAAATATTGATGTTCTTTTATTTTCTTTTCAGTTCTTTACTTTCTTTTGCCTTTTTTTTTTTTTTCATTCAGTTCCTATTTATTATAAAACTCTTTTCCTGGAGTGAAATCATGACAAATTAGAGGTAATCTTTCATAAAAGTACATTTAATACTTGAGTACTATAAAATAATTCAAGGGACTGCCTGATACCTCTTGCCAATTGTTAAATCCTCCACTGTCTTTGATATAATCATGTTTTTACCACAACTTTGCAACTTTATCCAAAAATTATAAGTTTTCTGAAGCTGCTGTTTGATTATAAATTTTTTACTGAAACGTACATTTATTTCTAAAGTGTTCATCACAAATGGAAAATAGCCTTAAGAAGTATTTTCCCTGGCTTTATTGTATCATGCATATACCTCTATTTTATGCTATTTTGAAATTTATGTTTTATTGAGATAAACTTTTATGTATCTTATTCTCCTATTAGAATGTATGATCTGGGCACAGACCTAATCTTATATATCTTTAGATCTCAGAATACCTACCACAGCGATTAATATGTAAATATTTGTTAAGCCATTAAACAGTGCAGTTGAAAATTTAAATGCCAGGTTGAATATACTTTTATATCTGTCTGGTAAGTTCTTTCATAAAAAAATAATGAAAATCTTTGGTTATTACTATTTTAGCCAAATGATTGGTAGCAAAGTGAGTTAGTTTTTTTCCTGAAAATAATACACAGCTAAAAATATATCTGACAGAGTCTGACAGAATATAATATCTAAAATATATTTGTCTGGGGCATTCATTCTTTCATTCATTCCAAAAAAACATTATTAACTACTTGTCAGACATATCTGCTATATCAGACTATTAGAATTTAAGATTAAATTCCATTAGCCATGGAGAAGCTTGGCATAATTCTAAGTGACATATGTTTTAGGTATGTTTTAGAAAACATTGAGGAGGATGGATTGAAGCAAAGAACAACTGAAAGCAGGAAGGTGATTAGAAAGTCATCAAGAATGACCAGGCAAGAAATAAGGATCGATGAAAGAGGATAGTGGAAAATTAAATAGGTAACAATGAACAAAACCTAACATTGCTTGGATATAAGAAGATGAAGAAGGTGACATCTTCTGGCTTTGGAAACTGGGTGGATTAAGGTGTCATTAACTATTTATCAGATGGTATACAGAGTAGCTGGCCAAGGAGAGAAGAGGGCAAATTTGTAGCTTTTCACAATTCAAACAGTGCTATCATTAAGCAATTGAACAAACAAATCCAGAGCTTAGAAGAGAAATATCTATGGGGGATTTTGGAAGTTGCATTGTAAGAGTTGTGACAAAGATTACTGCAGAGGGAGCAAAAAGTAGCAGAAAAAGGAGGGGGAGATATAAAAGGAGAATCCAGAGGGGAAAGAGAAGATGGCAAAGGACTGAATTTTTATATCATTTATGACAACCACTTCAATACATTGTTTGGGTAAACTACAATGGTTATTGGAGCCATATAGTTATTAATATTAAGGGCTTCTCTGGTGGTTCTGTGGTAAAGAATCTACCTGCCAAGGCAAGCCCTGGGTTGGGAAGATTCCTGGAGATGGAAATGGCAACCTACCCAGTATTCTTGCCTGGGAAATTCCATGGACAGAAGGGCCTGGCAGGCAGTACATGGGGTTGCAAAAGAGTGGGACATGACTAAATGACTAAACAGTAACAACATAGTCATTAAACTAAATAAAAATCTACACTGATGCAGGATTTTGATATTCTTTTTGCTCATAGCTTAAAAAATCAAGGGTATATTTTGTCTCATAGCCTTTATTTCTTGAGAGTGTAGTGAAAGCCCCCTAGTAGTCCCTACCTAGCCCCATGGCCCAGGAGTTCCTGAAGATTATTAACCCTGAAAAACATTATAAACTGTGGTTTATGTTAGCACCTCTTACCATCAGTTTTTCTATGATGAACTCTTGCAATCAACAGTGATGAACCTCTTTACACTGTTGAAGAAGTCTTACAGACTCTGGTTGACTCTTAAGAGAAACAAATCATCAGACTTTTTTTCTCCTGTGTATTACAGTGGATGTGACATGATAGCTAACCATCTGCAATACTCTACTGATATCCAAAGAAAGGTATCATTGAGCCATATCAGTTTTGATGGATATGAAGAAAACTTGAAAAGGTGAGGGTGTGTGGCAAAAAATGTCTCCTGTGGAATAAGAAAGGAGGGTCATTGTATGCTTAGAAACATGAAACAGTTTAATAATAAGCATTTTATTAACTAGTTTTATCTTTCTCTCATCTCTGAACCTTTGCTATATGATTTTTAAAATGAAGGGACTGGGCTAGAATATCTTGAAGTTTCCTTCAGCTCTAAAATTTCACAGTAACTAAGAGACATACAAATTCTAAGAATAATTTAATTGTAGAAATATCAAAAAGCAAAGGGCTATTGTACGAGGCAGTTCAACATATTTGAATCAGTGTGGCAGGAAAATATCATGGATTGGGCAAATATCAGGAATTAGGCAAATTAACTAATGCTTAATAGAGACAGACTACGTCTCAGAAAAATCTGGGTTCTATTAATTTAAGCATATGAAAATGTTGATTTTTTGAGTCAAATATAAATAATTTAGTATGATTCAGCTTCATACTACTATTTCTAGTGATTGTCTTACCAATATAAATTGTTACATTAAAAAATATTTTCTGGAAAATAGAAATTTGATAATCAGGGTCCTAATATGGAAAGGGATGCAACAGTATAGATACTGAGATACTTGGAGATCCTTTAAAAATTAGATATGATATACATACATGCCACTGGAGTGTTGTGGGGAAAAGAGTTTCCATTGTTTAATGGAAGCTTTTGAGTCAGCACAGGAATTCTTTATCTAGGAATTGTCCACTTTCTATATTCATTTGGATAAAGGCTTTCTTAGTAAGATTCTAGCCCAGAGCAATTGATCTTTGTCTCTACAGCGAGGTCAACCAAAACTGGAACCTGATATTAACTGCCTTTCAGTCAGTTTTTAAAGACACTCACAGTCAACCACTTAGCAGAGATATGCTGTATTTACATGTTTCAAGATTAGATACGTTACCAGACAGAAGTGAGAGTCTATTATTCACTCCAGGACAAGGGTGGACCCTGCAGTTTAGGCTCTATGTTTCCTATCAGTAGCCTATTAGAAACAAGAAACTTGCTAGAGGTGATGAAAATCTGCAGTCCCACAGTTGATTTGAAAAAGCTTTTTCTGGAGGTTGGCAGATGAAGGGTTTTAGTTTTGGCTTTTGCTTGTTTTTCTGAAGATGAGATGACTGGAGAACTCAGGTAGAAGCAAGGACTCATGAACACATGTGTGTTCATTCAGGATCCACGTAATTTCAGGATATGTGTTATAAAAATACAAATGAAAATTATAGCCTGTGATTTTAAAAAAGTTGGGAAAGCTCATTAAGATTTATTACAGGTCCCAAATTTTGTAGTCCCAAAGCTTAACGACAGATGGTGGTGTAACTCCACCAATTTTGCAACCTCTACATTCAATTTAATGTTGTAACATAGATTGCCCTTGATTTGACTTCGGTGAAACTAGAATGTTCTCTTTTTCCTAAAATGTGTCTGGGAGCAGATTGAGTATAGGAGAATGTCTAAAAGGAGTCTGTTTATTTACTCATCTTCTGAAAACTGTAATGGATGTGAAAAATAGGAACCTGACAATGCCCGATTTTCTATGTGAAAAGAAAAATGTTTTACTTTGCATTTAAAGAAGACTTTTGTTACAATCTATTTGAAGTGAGTAATACAACTTTGAAGATGGTATTTCTAACAGGAAAAAAAAAAAAAAAAGATTTTAAAAACCCTGCCCCTTACCGTCTCTGCCAGCGATCTCTCCCCAAGTCAATTACATTTTTAGGTATTAGTCACAATTATACCAATTAAACGACTCTGAAGGAGAAAAATGTAATTGTTGTTAAACTGAAACTTTTGGAAATAACAGACCTGAGTGTGTGGATAATTATATTTTTATAACAAATAATAACTAAAATTCCAAACAGTTTACTCCGAGAAGCATTAACCAGCGTTTCTAACACTTGTCACTCGCTTAAGTTGTTTTCTTTCATCCTGGCTTCAGTCAGTCACATTTGGGATGGTTTATTTCAGTCAAGATGCGCTAGCAGGGACCATTTCGAACGAATTTATCTTTCGCCTTTACCGTAATAGAGCAGTGTCTCGGAATTTGTTGATTTGCGGTTCCATCGTAAAATAAACTTGAAATCAAATAAATTTTCGTGAGAGAACTTCGAGGGCCACTTGGTGAAACTCTTCAATTACCCAGTAGCTCCGTTTAACTTTCCCCTGGAACCTCTTTAAATGACTTTTGCAGACCCACGTGCTGCAAAGGACACTTGAGCTGTGGCTGCA
Organism: Bos indicus; assembly: GCF_029378745.1. Lineage (NCBI taxonomy): Eukaryota > Metazoa > Chordata > Mammalia > Artiodactyla > Bovidae > Bos > Bos indicus. Next base: position 54,781,236 of record NC_091763.1, on the reverse strand, counting down.
ACCCTGCTCAGCGACTACAGGGACAGAGTTTGGCTTCCCCCGTCTCTCTGATATGCAGAGTTTCGTTTCAAGGCTGCCGTGATCCAGTGGGCTGACCAGTGACTTGTGCAAAAGAAAACTATTCGTTCGCTGTTTGCCCTTTCTGCGTTTCCCTAAGCTGCGGAAACCCGGTTTTCCTATTATTATACTTTAACTTTTTTGGAGTGTGTTAGCACAGAGCGCTAAACCCCAGCCGGCTCCAGCAGCAGCGAGGCGAACAAAGCCTTCAGTGTTCGGGGCCATGTCGGGGCGGGGGAGGTGGGCGAGGGAAAGGAATTGCAAATAAATATATTTTATGACCACCCATCAACAAACTACGTGCCACCATGGCAGCCCCTGGTAGCCGGGCTGGGTCTGCACTGTGGACGCGGGAGCAGGCTGGAAGGGAGGCTACAGTAGAGGGGGAGCGAGCCGTAAGCCCCGGGCCTGAACTTTCACCTCTCGAACCCCGACCCAGCCCATTGGCTGCGGGCGAGGGGTCCGCAGAAGGCAGGGTTCCAGGCAGAATCTGCGTTCTCAACTCCCCGGGCGACTTCTCTGCTTGAAGAGTGGGTGGCCCGGGAATGATAGCAGGCGAAGAGGACACAGATAAACGGGGCGAAGTTAAACAGGGCGCCCAAGGGGGCTGCAGGCTCAGCTCCGCTTAGGAAGATCGCAAGCAGAGTACTCGGCCAGTCGAGAAAGACATGTTCCTCCAACTCAGATATCCATTTGCACTTCTTGGCGCCTGGCTGTTTGTACTCACAGGAAAGAAACGTCAGTGACTGAATTTCACCAAAACGTGTCTTTGTGTACAGAGTGAAAGGCTAACTAAACCCGCTCCTTTCTCAAGTCTCGAGAGCATAACCCCCTCTCTTTCGTCCTTGCTGGGAACTTGAACTTCTCTTCCAAGTTGCCCAGACTCATTTATAATAAGCCTTTCCCGTTCACTTCCTCCGTCGGACCCCTAGAGAGAAAGAAAAGTAACTGGGGTCGGTGTATACAGGGGAAGAAGGGGAAAAAAAAAAAAGGAGCTGCAGACCTTCTGTTTTGTTACCTTTATTCACAAACCCAGTGGAAAGATACATCCTCAGATCTCCAAGGATTTCGACGCCGTTTGTTCTGATCTTTTCCAAAATGTTTTCAGGTTAATTCAGAAAATCGGCCTTTTATTTAGGGTTGCTAGTGAAGTATAAACGCAAATTACTTAACGTAAAATGATCTCCTTCAGAAGGCGAGGTGGGATTATTTGCATCTGGCGTTTTGTAATTTAAATGATTGCTCCCTCCCTCCCTCCCCGCTCCCATCTTTAAAATTTTTTATTTGCCCACTATTCGGCCTGCATTTCGAAAAAAGACAATTTAAATAATAGCGAGGACACAGTCCACAAGCAGAGCACTTGAAGACTGCCTGGAGTTTTGAAGCTCACAGAAAGCACCGCGATTCAAAGAGCAACTCTACCTCTGCTTGTGCTCCTGGCAGGGGCCGTCTTCGCACGACCAGCCCCGTGGCTTATTGACTTAATTGGTTTCATTAGAAAATCTGACGGTGTGTTTACAGTTGTGGGTGCCAGGGCTGCTTCCTTCACGGGAGAACTGCAGGTTCTGGAGGGAAGAGTTATGCCAAGTGTGTGTGTGTGTGTGTGTGTCTGTGTATCAGTTCACGTCTGCCCTTTAGAAAAAGGGCGCGCTGCTCTTTGAGGAAAAGACTCAAAGGCAGAAGCTGGTGCTGCTCGTCCGTCTCCTCCGTCACCCCCTCCTCTCTTCTTCCACGGGGGGTGTTGGCGGGCAAAGCCCGGGGCCAAGGTCTGTTCACCACGGCCTCTCGGCTGCAGAATTTGGAGGAAAGTTTCAGCGCCTTTCGGAAAGCCGCGCTTCGCGACTGAAGTGCGAGCAGAGCGGCCGGTTCCGCCGCGGCACGCAGAGGACGCGGCGGGGTGGAGGGTCGCGCGGCCCACGGACGGGGGAGGGGCTGGCAGTAGCCCGCGGGAGGAACGGCCTGCCCGGAGCCGCGGTGGATACGGGCTCCTGAACAGCTCCCCCCCCCCCCCCCCATCGCAAATCGGGTCACGCGTGCCATCCGGGCCCGTCCCGTCCTCCCCTCGGTCCCGCGTGGGACCTGGCAGAGTCACACCCCACGGACGAGAGCGGGACTCGGGCGCTGGAGGCTGGGCCCGCGCACTCCCCACGCCGGCGTCTCGGCTTTGAAGTGCGAGCGGCAGTTCTGGCAGTTTCTTCTTTCCTTTCATTCCGGTTACTTTGCTCCCCTCAGTCACTGACAGGCCCGTCTCGAGAGCCTCAGACCCCCAAAGTCTCAGCTCGGCAACCCCTTCCTTCTAAGCTCCGCCCCGGCCGAACCGCAGCCCGGCGCCGAGCCGGTGACCAGGGCTGGGGGATCACGAGGAAGCCCGAGAACTCCCGGGTCCAAGTGAGACAGGAGCCCGACAACAATGAAGAGTGAGAAAGACACTCGGCCTCTCCACCCCAGGCCGCAGAGGCGCACACCGCGAAAAGAAAGGCCAGTCAGCGTTTTAACGCACGCTTGGGTCTCCCTTTCTGACTCTCGAGTACTTTAACTCCTTGCCACCGAGGGCTTTGGATCCCTTCGAGGCTTCCTGCACTTCACTTGGAATTCCCTGTTTCATTTGCCAGCAGCTCCGTCTGCTGAGAGGACGTACTTTAGGGACTGCCAAGAAGCAGCAGACACAACTCAGCTTTGCCAATACAGCATAAGGTTTTGTTCTCTCCTCCCTCCCCACCCCCTTCCTCGACTCGCCGTCTGGGTCGAGCGGGAGGGGGCGGAGCAGGAGGTGGGGAGAAAGGTGGGGGTGGGGGAAGATCTGGCGCCGAACAAACAAGTTCTCCAGCGAGTTGTTTACAGAGCAGGTGGACCTGACGTCAGCCAGGAGGCTCCACTGCAAATCCGAACAATATTCTGCGCCGCGCTTCCCCCTCCCTTAAAGAAGTTGGGGGAACGCGGGGAGATAGGTGGCTGGGGTGATGGGTATCCTAGCCAGCTGGTTCCAAATCACTTTGGGGATCAACAACAACAGTCAACAATAACAAGGCAAAGTAAAACAAACACAAACAAGTGGCCCAGCAGTACTTTAGAATCCTCGGAGGCGTCCCTTCCCCCACCCCGCCCCTCCGAGAAGAGGCGGCTCCGTGCGCCGTGTGTGTACAGTTTGCATTGCCAACAACACGCGCGCGCGACCGGGTGCGCGCGCTCGCCAGCGCACACTCATACACATAGAGACACACACACACATATACAGACACACACACACACACACACACATACAGATCCGGGTGGGGGGAGCGGCAGCGCGAGACAGCGCGAGCCTCCGAGAAAGCGCGAGACACGCCGGCTCGTGCAGCTCTGCGGCGGCCGCTGCGCCCCGGCTCCAACCCCGCGCAGCCAGCCCGTGAGCGCCGGTCCGGGTTATTTATGCGGCGGCCGAGTCCGCCAGCTGCGGCTTCCACCAGCCCCCCCCTCCCGGGCGCGCCCCGACTCGCGGCAGCAGTTGTCGGGACTCGCGCGTCGGTGTGTTGTTTGTGGGCTTCTGCCTCGGCGCCGCGGGTGCCACCTCCCGGGACGCTGCCCAGCGTCCCCGGTAGCGGTAAGTTTGTTCACCCTCACTCTGGCGCGCGGCACCTCCGCCCCTCACGCCGTCCCCGCCACCTCTATGCCGGGCCGGGCTTCGACTTTACTCTGCTCCGCGCTGCTGCCGGGGCGGCGGCAGCAAAGTTTCGCCCCAGTCGCTGAGCTCGGCGCGGCTGGGCGAGTGTGACATGTGTCAAATTTCGGCTCGGCATCGGGGTCGCGTTCCGGACCTAACATCACCACTTGTTGTTCTTTTTCATGTGGCTTTGTGCTGAGGGGAAGGGGGCGTCCAGAGAGGGGAGGCTGCCTTTGGCTCACGGATGATTTTTAGTTTTGTATTCGAAAATGTTGCCTTGTCCGGCAACAGACTCCAGACCGCGGCTGGAGGAAAATGTGTGTGGAAACAGCAGATGTGTTTGTTTACTTTTATTTTTATTGTGTGTTGTCTTTTCCTTCTTCTCCGCGCCTCCCCCCCCTCCCCCCAACCCCAGAGGAGGAGAAACAACAGTAAAAACATCTGGCGTTTGGAAGCACATACTTTATTGTCCAACTGCTGACCTTTATTTACTCAGTTGGGCAAGTGCACGCTTCTCGTCTCTGAGTTACACACTTTAGCGTATATTTCACAAGTACTTCTTGGGGAATGGAGGCAGAGAAGGGACACTCCTGCTTCTCCAGTGAAGAAACTCCTGGCCCCTAGTGACACTTGGGGATGATCGTGCATCTCGACTGCTGCCCCCGCTCGCGCTCTTTCCCCTGTCCACGGTTAGCAGGACCCGCTTCACCCGGGATATGTCTTGGTCTTACTTTTATTCCGCTTTGGAGAGGTCTCCATACTCTGAGGGTGGGTTTGGGGTGAAATCGCGCCTCCGGGTCCTTCAGGGAGGGGACGAGGGATGGGCGCAGATACCTTTCGGAGAAAAGAAGGGCTTCTCGGTTGACTTTTACCTGTAAGTCCGCGGAGGCCCCGGGCGAGCGGAGGGCAGACTGACGCACTGGGTTGACTTTGACCGCGAGGAGCGCGGGGCCCGACGCCCCTTCGCGCTCGCGGCGGCGCACGTGCGGCGGCGGCGCGGGCCGAACCCACTGGGTGGCCGCGCCCGCGTGTCTCCCGCACGCCTCTCCCCGCCCCGCCGGCCAGAAGGCGCCCCGACACCCTGACATGAAGGCTAGCGTCTACGGGGACCTGTCCCTTGCCGTGGGTGTTCGGGTTGGTCTAGAACAGGGAGGAAAAGTTGCCCTCCTGTCCTCAGACTCTGGGATCTCTTAGGTGAGTCTCTCAGAGCACCTGGCGCGCGGGTGAACTCATTAGGAACAACGAGAAGGAAAGGCACGTGCGAGTCTGGAGCATTTGAGAGTGGAACTCGCGCGCATTTTACACGGGGACGGGGCGAGAGAGGCAGAACTGGACACGGCTTGGGAGGCTCCTCAGATTCCGGAATCCCCAAGGAGCTAGACCCATCTGTGTATTTGTTTATTCAGCTTTTTAACCAACAGATTTAAACCACTTAATGGACAGCTGCTGTCTGTAGTGCTCCTATCCCTCCCGCCACACACACCCCCCTCCCAGTTTCTCTCACCACATGTTGAAATCCAGTCAGTTTCTTGATCTTGAGGATTGTTCCTCGAGTACTGTTTGCTCCCAGGTGGCCAGGCTTTCACGACGCGAGTGCTCAGAAGGGCGGGAAGGAGAAAGGGCGTGGAAGACCTGTGGGAGTGTTAGGTGTGTATATTTCTAGTCATCATGGATTCAGAAGTGCTGAAAGAGCCACCTCCCCAACTTGCCCAGAGCCTGCTTAGAAGAATAATTAAGTAGTAGCAGGTAAGCCAAGGTGAGAAAGTGAAGCTCTAGTGTCAAGTAGCTCAAGTGGACTTTTTCCAGCTGGAAGTATTTGGGGAGATTTACTTTTGGAAAACAAAAGTTTGCCTGGAAGGCACATCTTTGCACACTCTCCTAATTCAGATAGTTTGTTTAGGCTTCAGTGGAGACGGAAGGGGTGTGTTTAATAGCACGTCTATGCTAGAGGTCAATACTAAACAAAGATGAGCTTTGAGAGATTTTCATCTTCAATTTTGCATTATGGCATACCTCAGGAAATGTTTTATGTTGTCAAAAGTCCTGTTTATCTTTTCTGTCACTGTGAGTTATGGATGGGTACATTCTCAGTGTCCTGGAATTTTAAAATGTAGTGTTTGTTTAATACTGCTAAACAATTATTTACAATTTTGAGTTATTTGTGTATGCATTAATAAAGTGGGTATGGAGTTATGTACACTGTGATCACTAGGTTTGTACAATGTCATTTTCAGCTTTAAAGCTTTTAAAGTCATTCCCTCTCTCCTTCCTTCTTTCCTTCTCCCTCTCCCCCTTTCTGCCTTCCTTCCATTTTATTACTAGACTAGACCCATGTTCAGTAGTTGCTTAGTTCAGTACTTCTTTAAGAAACCCACTGCTTCATTGTTATCTAAAACTAAGTGAGAGAAATGTTTAATTGTGATTAAATTACTAACTTTTAAAGAGACCAGAAACCTGATGATACAGCCCTGTTGGTGACAGAAGACACTCAATTTTAAAAGATCATCTTAAAGTTCACTTTTTAAGTACAAGAATACAAAAAATTAAGGGAATAATTTTTAAATTCAGTTTAAATATGAGTACAATAACTTTTCTTTTTTATACATAATTTATTAAATTACCATTACACTACAATTAATACCAAAATAGAAAAAAAGGGAAATATATGCAAATAACAATTATGTACTATTTTAAGCTATTTTTCAAAATTTTTCAACTTATACTTTAGGATTCAGCGTGATAGGAATTCTAGAACTGAATATTCAAATGAAAAGAGACCTTTAATTACATTATGATGTGAATAGATTAATAGTTATATCTGAGTAAACTGTGTTCCAGTTTCATTTCTTTGCACTGATGGTAGTGTAGTGGGTTTGCTTGAAAAAAAAAAAAAAATCCTTGTAGTATTCTATAAACTTAAAATAGGGGTAAATTGTTGTATGTGACACATTATAAAATTAGGAAGAAAGGTGAACATTAAAATCACAGGTAACCTATAATGAGAAGTTACATTCCTTTTGTACAAGCAAAGACTCAGAAACACAAAACAACTCTCTTTGCATAACTATTAGAATTGTACTCTATGAAAAGTATGTTTAAATATGTGAAAATGCCTTCATGGCTTGATTGAGACTCATAGAGCATACAGTAAAATATTGAACATAACCAGATAAATTTACCAGACATTTTATTTTAAGAGAACATGTGAGGGATATGGTACTTAATTACATAAAAGAGATATCATTTGTGATACATTTAAAGATTTATGCTGCTCTGCCTTATCATTCTGTGTTGACACTCATGTTAGATCAACTATTAGTTATAATACTGATAGAAAATGGAATGATGGAAATGGTCATGTATTTCTGTCTCTCAGTGAAGTCAGAGAGACCACTGACTTGTAAGAAGTTCTCTTGGCAAGAGTGTTGCTAAACAAAGTTGCAAATCACTGTTGAGTTGCAAAATGATGTTAATTTCATTATAATTACTGAATACTAATTCATGGCACAGTTATTTTTTTCTTTAACTCTGTGATATATCATAGTACTCTTAGTGATAAATGAATGGATCTAAAATATTCTAACCAGTGCACAGATTCATTCTGCCCTTTGATAAAAAGATAGTTTATTTCTTATCTTAGGCCCAATAAGATTTTAAGATTTGCATAGATTTTTGAAAATAACCTTATCTATGTAGTCCTTAATTCATAGAGTTCTAACAAATTTGATCAAATCCAACCCAGAAAGATTGTTGTTTACCTTCTTAAGCCTTCTGAAAAAGTAATCCAGGTTCTTGAAACTTTACTTAGACAAATCCCAGTGCTTATGGTCCACAGATAGTTTAATGAGTAATTTGAATTTTGTATGCCATAGTTAATGTCTCTTCTTTTTTTGGATGATGTGGACATTTATCTCTTAACATATTCAATACTTGGACTCCAGGCATATCACTTTCAGAGTGTTATCAGGTAAAAATAATTTAAGTTCTTTGGGCTCTTTTCCCCCTTGAGGTTTAAGTCATTTTCGTTGCTTTCTTATGAAGTTGTTCCAAACGTTAGCTACTTCATTTGTCTCATAACTATTTTTTAACACCCTAACTAAGCATAGTTAGGAGGGTTGCTTAAACATATCATTACTTTTTTTTAAGTCCAGAATTGGTTATATGAAAATTCATTACTGTTGAATTATATAAATACTAATAAGTAGAATAGTCTTTCCTTGTAGGTGTTCCTATCTATTAAATGATACTTACTTCCACTTGCCTATTTACTTCTGTCTTATCATTACCTCTGATGTATTGTTGTATATATTCTTTGCTTTGCACTGTATTTCCATCTAGTCCCTGCCCCCAATTTTCCAGACAAAATACACAAAAAAAGGAGAGTAATTTTGGTGAAATATAAAGAGATATTATAGCTAACAGGTCAGTGTTAGAATATTGAGATGCTGGAGAGAGATCCTCAGAGAAAATTTAGATTTATTATGTTCCAACACTATTAATGTTAAAATAAAAAGTAAACCTGTGTATGTGGGTGACTTATTTGCAGTAACGGTTTTCAACTGTTTTTTTCTCTAAATAGATGCTTCAATGACTTGCTGTCTTATCAGTTGTAATGTTAAATATTGGCCTAATTATTTTTAGGTGCATAATCCCAATTTTGCAATTGGAGTGACTAGGAATTTGTGTTTATTTGGACAAAATTTTGTCCAGCAGCCAAATTAAGATATGCTGTAAAATCAGGTATGTTTGTATCACTCCTATTTAATTTTAAAACAACTTTATGTTGTAATGATTTGTAGCTTATAGTTCACATTGAATCCTAATACTTTTTCATTTTGGGCTTGTGAACATTGTTTACTCTCTAAATTGACTTGTATCTGATCATTTGTCCAGTTTCCTTTACATGAACAATTCAAATTCTTACATTCCCTCAATTTATATAATTCAATACATTTTAATGTGAGATTTTATTTAAAAATCCATTTTGTCCACAAATTATCTGTGGAGTCCAAGTTCAGTTTTTTTTTAATTCCTTGATATTTGAAATATGTGTTCCTGGAACTATATTCTACTGATTGAATTCAACTTCTCAAACAGTTGTACACTATTTTTTTTTCACTGGAATCCATCAAGGATCTTCAGAACATACCTTTCCATTATATTGATAAATATGTCATACTGAGCTGACATCTTCATTCCTTTCTGCTGTAGCAAATTATTTTCATTAGCAAGAGCATATAAAATTTAAATGTTGAAAAAGCACACTGCTATGAAGCAAATGAATCCCCAGGGGTTTAAAAGCTCTCAGCATTTTTAGTTTATTAATAATGTTCCTCAATTTCCTTTGATTTCTGCCTTAGAAGCCTTAAAATATACTTTGTGGAAGATAATGTTGGTTTAAAATTTAAGTTTTTAGTGTTGCTTTTTAAAGCTCTTTGTAACAAGTCGGAAAGATTTGTGCCATGAAACTATCATAAAAATTTTTTAAAACAGGTTAAGGACATTAAATTTCTCAAAGAAAGGATGCTATTGCAAAGAACATAGTTTCTCTGGTATCCATTTCTTTCTTTTCTTTCTTCTCAACTTTTATGATGCTATTTTCTGTGAAAGTTTTCTTTTTTGCATCATTTTTGTTTTGTATCATTTTGGTACACATACAGAACTACCACTTTGCAACTTTTTCTCAATTTAAGGAAAAAATAACAAAGTTTCCTAAAGTGTATTTTAGGGGGTAAGAAAAAATCTTGTGGTAGACATATTTCAGAGAAAGTGTTTATAAAATTTCTTGCTGGCAGATAGTGAGGAGAAACTTATAGTACACTAATCCAAATATCTTAACATCTTAGCATATGTAGACTGTCATAAAATCATCTCATTTAAAAAAGAAAAAAACATCCCAACATCCTTAAAAAATATTCCTCACCATTACTTCACCCAAATTTATGTTCCAGGATTTGGTTGATCTATATTTGTATGCCTGTAGCTAGCTCTTCATTTCCTTTTTGTCTTCATTTTCCCCCCTTTCTCACTACGTCTTTTACTTTAGCTAAATTATGTCCCCCCAAATCTTGTTTTATACACCTAATTACTACCCCCTCATTACCCGTCTGATCAGGTAGACCATCAGCTACTCCCTGATTTGATGCAATAGCTGCTTAATTTTCCCTGTTTTCTCCCTTCAGGTACAACAGTTTATTCTCCAAGTAGCAGTGACCTTTTGAAGATTTATCTATCTGATTATGTCACTCTTGAAAGGTGTAAATCTTCCAACAACTTCTTATGTCTCTGAAAATAAAAGACAAGGACCTTACTAATGTCTGTTTTACTTGACCCCTGCTCTCTGTCTCACAGTATTTCCTATCATTTTCCTCTTATTCAGTCAACCCTAGACACTGACTTCCTTGACATTCCTCAAAATGGGATCAGCTATTTCCCACTTCAGAGTTTTCCTCTGTCTGTCTGTAATGCTTTGTCCTCAGGTATCTTCATTAACTTCAAGTCTCAGCTCAAACATATCCTTATGGCAGCCTTCTCTGCTTGTCGTATCTAAAATAACAAATCATCATTGCTCATGCTCGTCACCTTTATCATATGTTGATTTCCCCTAGAGCACTATCAACTGACTTTTAAAAGATTTTTTCTTTATTTATAGTCTCAATGACAATGTGTATCCCATGGATACAAAGTTTTCTTTTGGGCACTGTTCTAATCCGGTGTTTAGAACATGCCTTGTACTTGGTAGGAACTCTAAAACTAAATATTGAATTAAGGAATGTATGACTTTGTGGAGGTCCAGCAGGTTACTTCTGTCTGTATCATTGTTCCATTTTGTGTATGTGTGTCACTGAAATTCCTTTTCACCTTACTTTTTCATCTTGCACTCGTCTTATACCATATTTGGGAAACTGTTCATTACTGTATTGGCCAAGACATGACTCTCATCTTGGGTGAGCATGCTGTAAGTTCAGTTTTCTGTATCTTTTTTATTCTTGACCTGAGACTATAACTTAACTTGAAAGTTGTGTGTAGATATTAGTGCTTTTGGACAAAAAATGCACAATAGTTGAGTGCTTCAATATCATAATGCTTAGGACCATTGAACTGACGTATTTAATCATAGAACTCATCATTGTATCTGGAAGAAAAGCTATGATAAACCTGCTGCTGCTAAGTCACTTCAGTCATGTCCAACTGTGTGCGACCCCATAGACGGCAGCCCACCAGGCTTCCCCATCCCTGGGATTCTCCAGGCAAGAGCACTGGAGTGGGTTGCCATTTCCTTCTCCAATGCATGAAAGTGAAAAGTGAAAGTGAAGTCGCTGAGTCTTATCCAACTCTTAGCGACCCCATGGACTGCGGCCCACCAGGCTCCTCTGTCCATTGGATTTTCCAGGCAAGAGTGCTGGAGTGGGGTGCCATTGCCTTCTCTGATGATAAACCTAGACAGTGTATTAAAAAGCAGAGACATCACTTTGCTGACAAAGGTCCATATAGTCAAAGCTATGGTTTTTCCGGTAGTCATGCGCGAATGTGAGAGTTGGATCATAAATAAGGCTGAGCACTGAAGAATTGATGTTTTCAAATTGTGGTGCTGTAGAAGACTCTTGAGAGTCCCTTGGACTGCAGGGAGATCAAACCAGTTAATCCTAAAGGAAATCAACCCTGAATATTCATTGGAAAGACCGATCCTGAAGCTGAGTTTCCAATACATTGGCCATCTGATGCAAAAGAGACGACTCATTGGAAAAGACCCTGATGCCGGAAAGACTGAAGGCAGGAGAAGAAGGGGACAGCAGAGGATGAAATGGTTGGATGGCATCACTGACTCAATGGACATGAATTTGAGCAAACTCCAGGAGATCATAAAGGGCAGGGAAGGCTGGCATGCAACAGTTCATGGGGTCCCAAAGAGTTGGACACAACTGAACAACAACAACATCTTAATATGAGTAGCATAATTAGTGTATATAGATGTTCCTAATGTTTATACTATGAGTACAACATGGGCATTCAAAGTGTTTCTGGGGGTTGATGAGGAAAGAGGGAGGGGAAGGGGTTAAGTCAAGGTCTTTTCTAAAACCGTATCTAGATTGTTGTTGTTATTCTGTGGTATAATAAGACAGATAGTTTTACTTTATTTGCATTGGCACACATATCATCATTTATAACTTTTCTTTCATTCTTTCAGTATCCATCTTTAACAGAGCAGGTTAAGGATTTATGATTTGTTGGAAAGTCCATCTTTCTGAATTTAAAATACTATTCTTTGGTTCGTGCAGGTCACATTGGTACATATAATACCACACGGATCCACAGATTTTATTCTCGTAAATCTAATGTCCTGTAGAGTTCTCTTTCACATACTTTGTACATATTTAAAATTTGTATTCGCTTGCTCAGCAGTTTTGTTCTAAGTATCTTGAGAAAGGGGTATGTAATCCTCACTATTGATAATGAGAAAAGAGGCCTGTCTTTGCCTACTTCGTCTCATTTCCCTGTTTCTCTTTCCTCTTTGAGACAAATTATAAGATCTTTCAGAATAATTCTGATATCTTATTATACCATGAGTGAATGTGTGATCCTTGAAAAACTCTGAACAATGACACAGTGTGGCTTTATTATATTACTACCTCACTTTTTCCTTTCAAAGAACTTACTAACTTATGCCTGCCTTTTTTTTTTTTTTTAATCCTGGTCCTTAGGTAATCATTGCCCTCTTGTCACCATCTGGCTATTCCAGGTCCCAATGTGTTCTCTTTTCCTTGTTCCAAGCAGGAAATATATTTTTATTAAAGGCCTTCTCTGATAATGGTGATGCATATTAGAATGTGGATGAAAATGACTCCTCCTGGGAAGCACAGTTATCTCAGATAGTAACATGGCCTGCTTGGTTTACTGATCAGGGCTCCATAGTGAGTGCCAGGAGACCTGCACCCAGTTTCTTAGTCTGACTTTCAACTATTGTGCAATATTGGGTGGATCTTTTCCTTCAAAATTAAAAAGAGATTGGATTAGTTTTTAGGTTACTTTCAACTGAAACCTTTTATGACATACATAAGTCAAATTTGAAGCTGTAAACAGGTTGTCTCTTACTACAATATAAACACACAGGTAAAAATGACTGGGAGAAAAAGATAATTCCTAAAATAAAGACAATTAAAACCAACAAAAAATTACCATAAATATCTTTGCTTATGAAACTCAGGGGGCTCGGTTAAAAAGGAATTTTTCTTCACTTGTCTTAGCCCACTTGGAATTTTCACATCACTCCCCTCCTTCCCGGTCAGCAACGGAGCCTCACCTTGTTTAACCAGGATGCTGAGACAGGGAAAGGAGAAGTGAGTGCACGTGGAGTTGGTCATGTCAGGGTTGAGAAAAATAAGTAATTGCCTGGCATCCTGTTCCCTGAAGCACATACCATTAACATCCCATAAATATTCATTTCTTTACAATTTTGCCTTGGTCCTGTGGTCATTCACATATTTAGCTTTTGGTGGCATCAACTCAGAAATAAAATGTACAGTTGGATGAGCTGTTTGATAAGCTTTGTCTTTTTAAAATTAGAGCTCTCCTTTTTAATGGACCTTACACACACACACACACACACACACACACACATTTTTTAGAACCGACATAAAATGTTGGGCTGTCTCATGGTCCAATCTATGCATTGTACTACATTAAAACACAACTCTCAACTGTAGGGGTGCTGCATGTCTTTGCTGCAGTTTGGCTTAAAGGGAGTAAGTAACACAAGGGTTTATACAGTGCACCACATAGGAAGTTAGGCCCCACATTTCTTGAGACATCTGTTTTTCTTCCCTAAAGAACTGCTGAAAAGTCTTTAGAGCCTCATCTAAGTTATTCCTTCACTGCTTTGCTGCCCCACCCCCTAGTCAAGTGATGCATGCATTTACACCAAGTGTGCATGCCCCACCGAGTGTGCCGTCCTGTGTGTAGTGTAGTGTCTGTTCTCATTCTGGCTACTTTCCTTGTGACAAATTAGCCTATATGTAGACAAATAAGGAGCCACAGATTGCGTCTCAGAAGGTAGGGGATTATGAATTGCAGTAGTTTTTAGCAGTGATGTAAGCTTGCAAATGTTCATTTTTCAGTACATTTTACCTTGTATGTTGTAGAGCTAACCTTTTTGGCACCTAGGACCATTTTCAAGGACAAATTTTCCACAGACCAGGGGTGGGGCAGGGGGAATGGTTTCAGGATCATTCAAGGGCATTACGTTTATTGTGTCCTTTATTTCTATTGTTATTACACCAGCTCCAACTCATATCATCAGGCATTAGATTCTGGAGGTTGGGGACCCCCGTTGTAGAGAATGTATACTCCTGTAACTAAAAATAAAGTTCATTTGACAGCCTTTGTGTTGTCCCAAAGAAAGTACTTTTAAATTTATATTTTCTTGATCTATTTATAATATTTCTCTACTTTCAGAAAAGTGTGCTTTTAGGTTGCCCTTGTATCACTTCCAATTCTGTGCTGTTTTGTAATTTTCAGTAATTTCAAACTGTCCCTAGTCCTGCATGTCTGTTGCTGAAACTATTGGACAAGTAGAAGAAAGGCAATGTAACTTTTTATTTCTAATTGGTATTTGATTTTACATAGCTGTTCTCTTTGATATCCTTCTAATTGTGTCCTGGAAAAATCTCATTCCCACTGGACTGAAACGATGCTAGATGCTAAAATGTGACTAAGTACTTGCTTACTCGTATTATTATATTAAAGGAACATCATTATTATAAGTATTGTTTTTATTTTGAGAGACAACTTGTTTTTATGACTATAGAAGATCGAATTTTAAAGGCAAATGTACAATAATAGAGAATATATGGTAACAAGCTATGAATAAATAGTAAAGTATTTAATACTTATTTTCTTATTATTCGAAGTACATTTTTATGAGAGGACATTTAAAATAGAATACAAATGATTATTTTATTTTTACATGTCTACTTATAATATATTTGAAAATATATTTGATTATTTTTACAAAGCTATTTGGCTATACATTTGATGTTTCATTTTAAAATAAGGTATTGGCTACTATGTTGTAGAAATGATCCTGATAATTTTCTCTCAGAATTGTTACTTGTTACTTTCACTATGATTTATTCATTTTACAAGTTATATTTTAAATGCTCATCTTTACAAAGTTGTTTAAATATCAGACATAATTTGTTTTGTTTTTTCAGGAGAAAACTATCAGATGTAATCTTTTTATTTTTAATTGAACTATAGTTTATGTATAATATTGTGTTTCAGGTGTATAGCAAGTGATTCAGTTATATATTCAGATTCTTTTCCCTTATAGTTTATTACAAAATATTGAATATAGTTCCTTATGCTATACAGTAAATCCTTGTTTATTTTTTATATAATATTGTGTATCTGTTAATTGTATACCACTCATTTATCCCTCCCTCCGTCCTCCTTTCCCCTTTGGTAATCACAGTTTGTTTTCTATGTATGTGTGTCTGTTTCTGTTTTGTAAATAAACTCATTTGTATTATTTTTTAGATTCCACATATAAGTGATATCATGTATGATATTTATCTTTGTCTGATTTACTTCACTTAGTAAGATAATCTGTAGGTCCATTCATGTGCTACAGTGGCGGTATTTCATTCTTTTATGGCTGAATAATATTTCATTGTGTACACACACTCACTCACTCACTCTGTATCTTCACTCATCTGTTGATGAATGATTAGGTTGCTTCCATGTCTTGTCTGTTGTAAACAGTGCTGCTATGGACATCGTGGTGCATGTATCTTTTCAAATTCTGGTTTCTTCCAAATACATATCCAGGAATTGAATTGCTGTATCATATAGTAGTTTTTAGTTTTTTAAGGAACCTCACTACAGTTTTCCAAAGTGACTGCATCAATTTACATTTCCACCAATGCTGAAGGAGGATCTCCTTTTCTCCACATCTTCTCTAGCATTTATTATTTGTAGACTTCTTTTTTTTTCCCAGCCACCTCATGTGTGACTTGCAGGATCTCAGTTCCCAGACCAAGATTGAACCTGGGTCATACAACAGGGAAAGCCTAGACTCCTCACCACTAGGCTACCAGGAACTCTGTATTATTTGTAGACTTTTTAACTATTATGGCCATTTTGACCACTGTGAAGTGATGCCTCACTGCAGTTTTGATTTGCTTTTAACTAATTTGTGACCTTGAACATATTTTCATGTGCCTGTTGGCCATCTGTGTGTCTTCTTTGGAGAAATGTCTGTTTAGGTTTTCTGCCCATTTTTTGATTACATTGTTTGGGTTTTTTGATATTGAGCTGTATGAACTGTTTGTATATTTTGGAAATTAAACCCTTGTCAGTCATGTCATTTGCAAATTCCTCATAGTTCATAGATCGTCTTTTCATTTTGTTGATGGCTTCGTTAGCTGTGCAAAAGCTTGTAAGTTCGATTAGGTTCCATTTTTTTCTCATTTACTTTTGCTTTTATTTCTTTTGCCTTGGGAAACTGATCTAAGAAAATATTGCTATGATTTTATTGTGCTTTATTAACAACACAAAACATTTTAATTGATCATCTTTACAAATTTGTTTTAAGCTCTACAAATTTTTCAAGTTTTAATTAAAGAAAATGTGTATGCAATAAGTTCACATCTTTCTAGTGTACAGTTCTGTATGTTTTCACAAACATAGTTGTATACTCACTACCACAATTAAGATGTGGAACAGTTCCATCATGCTCCAAAATTTTTTCATGTGAATTTTAGTCAACACCTCCTCTCATCTTGTAGTCTCTGGTACCACTGATCTATTTTCTGTCCCTGGAGTTTTGTTTTTTAAAGTGTGTTTTTTGGGGGAGGTGAGAAGGCAATGGCACCCCACTCCAGTACTCTTGCCTGGAAAATCCCATGGATGGAGGAGCCTGGTAGGCTGCAGTCCATGGGGTCCCTAAGAGTCGAATACGACTGAGCCACTTCACTTTCACTTTTCACTTTCATGCATTGGAGAAGGAAATGGCAACCCACTCCAGTGTTCTTGCCTGGAGAGTCCCAGGGACGGGGGAGCCTGGTGGGCTGCCGTCTATGGGGTGGCACAGAGTCGGACACGACTGAAGCGACTTAGCAGCAGCAACAGTCTTTTTAATTGAGTGAATTTGATATTGTAGCACTGTTTACATTTATGAAGTCCACCATGTTACAGTTTGTAACGTGGTCTCTATTGTAGCCGTATCTATCACATCACATAATTGCAGTGCAATATTGTTGTCTCTCTTCATTATACTGTGTAGTGAATGTCTATGGCTTATTTACTACTCCTTTCAAGTTTGTACCCTTAAACAACATCAATCTCATCCCCCCATCCCCATCTCTTGGTAACCACCTATTTTGCTCTCTGATTTTACAAGTTTGACTTTGTTAGATTCCACATTTATGTGTGGTATCAGACAGCACAAGCCTCTCTGACTTGTCTCAGCATAATGTGCTCAGGGTCTAGCCATGATGATGCAAATGGCAGGATAAGGCTTCCCCAGGGTAAAGAACCTGCCTGCCAGTGCATGAGACATAAGAGACTCAAGTTCAATCCCTGGGTTGGGAGAATCCCCTGGAGGAGGGCATGGCAGTCCACTCCAATATTCTTGCCTGGAGAATCCCTTGGATAGAGAAGTGTTATATGTTATATACAAGTGTTATATGCATTATATACATGTATATAATACTTCAGTCCTGTCTGACTCTTGTATAATGTATTTATACAAATTGTATAAAATACTCATGTATAATATATATGTATATACTATATCTATATGTACGTATTACACTCAACTCTGTGTTATTAATCATGTGGTATGTAACCTTCAGAGGCAGGCTTCTTTCATCTAGCTTATGCGTTTGAGATTCATCAAATTGTTGTGTATATCAGTTTTGCCTTCGTGAGAATGTAGTCACTTGTTCCTATCATAATTTCTTAGGAGTTTATAATTCTCCTCTCATTTCTTATTCAAGTATGTTTGTTTTGTAGATTATTGCATTTTATTTTGACTTATAAATTGACTTTGCTTATGAACTAGAGCATTTACTATTTGATCTTTTCTGAGAATTAGTTTGGGGCCCTCTCCATAGCTGTCTACTCTCATTTCTATTTCCACTCTTAGTCTCTATTGTCCTCATACTTCTTTCCTTTGTTCTCATAGATGTTTGTTGTTCTTTTCACTCCTTTTCATCTGTTTGACAAGTTGAAAGATGTACAGCCCATTCAGGTAGTTAGCTTTTAAAGAAGAAGAAGCTCATTATCAGTTGATTAACAATACCCATTCATTTATTCAGTCACTTACTCGTTTATTCATTGATTACTGATCACCCACCATCTGTAAGTGGCAAAAGAAGTAAGAAGAATCCAAGAATCCTAAAATTGAAACCTTTGAGATAATAAATTAAAATTTTGTTCTCCCTTCCAAATCAGGTGGGAGATGGAGACAGGGTTAGTTACCCAGGGGCCACTGTCAGATGGCTTATGGACTGCAGTGTATGGAAAAATAGTATAATCAGAGAGGTAAATCAAAAAGTCGAGCTTCCCTTGTGACTCAGCTGGTAAAGAATCCACCTGCAATGCGGGAGACCTGGATTCAGTTCCTGGGTTGGAAAGAGTCCCTGGAGAAGGGAATGGCTGCCCACACCAGTACTCCCACACCTGCCAATGAGGAGACATAAGAGATGCAGGTTCGATCCCTGGGTCGGGAAGATCCCCTGTAGGTGGGCATGGCAACCCACTCCAGTATTCTGGCCTGGAGAATTCCATGGAGTGTAGTCCTTAGGGTCGCAAAGAGTTGGACACAACTGAGTGACTTTCACTTTCAAATCAAAAAGTCAGGTGGGCTGCTAAGGACAAATTGTCAGTTTGAAGAGGCCAACTAGGCTGAAATGGAACAGAAATCAGGGAGGCAAGACAGGAATGAAAATACACAAAATGCCTGGAGAAACCCTCTGTGGGTTGCCTTTTTTTACAGGTAAGAAATGAGTAATTTAAAGATATCTGTATGTGAGAGAGGCAATCCCCATTTTCATAGTCCTGGCTAGTGGCTTTGTAAAACTTACATGAATGAGTAACTAATTGTAATATTCAATAATTGACAAAATTTAATTGATAGAAAGTTCTTCCTTACATTGAATTGGAATCAATTAGCCATTATTTCTAACTCCACCTTTTGGTTTTACACAGACTATTTCACATAGATAACTTTGCAAATGTCTGAAAAATTTTTATAATCAATAAACCTTTCCTTTCTGAGGATAAAGAAGTCATATTTCTTCGGTTATCCTTTATATACACTCTGTGGATTTCTTTTACCCTTCACAGTTCTCATTACCCTCCTCTGGATATGCTTCTCTTTGCTGAAGTTTCCCTTTAAAATGTGTCCAGAGCTAAATACCATACCGTATGTATGTTCTGACCAACACAGAATGCAATGAAAATTTGTCTTCATTTTTTCTGTAACCTAATTGCAATTTTTTTTCAGTCATGTTACATTGCTACTAGAATGTTGCTTCATTTCATGTAAATCGCAATTAATATCAGTTTGAATATTGTAAAAAAATAGGATTTATATGTCTGTTACATTTGTTTCTTTATCATTTAGTGTATTCAGCATGTCAAGATTTTTAAAAATCTTGGTTCTATTATCTATGTTAACAATTGTGTCATCCATAATTTTGATTAATACATTAATACCTAGGCTTAATTATTTTTGAAGATATTGATCAGAACAAGGTTAAGAATAGAGCCTTTTTTAAACTCAGTGAGTAGGAGCTCTTTGATTTATCATTAATCCTTTGGATGGGATTATTTACCTACTGTTATACATCTGAAATTAATCATAAGTGTCATTATAAAAATGGCTAATATTTATTAAGCGGTAGATACTTTTCTAGGAAATTTGTGTGTGAATTTATTTTTCATACTGTCTTTATGAGGATTTATACTGTTATTTCCCCATTTTACCAATGGCAAAGCTGAGTCACAGGTTGTCCAGAACTGTGAAGTATCTGAGATTTTACTTGCATGGTAACAAATTAGTCAGACACTATTTTGTGGAACTGTATCAGAGAAGGCAGTGGCACCCCACTCCAGTACTCTTGCCTGGAAAATCCCATGAGCGGAGGAGCCTGGTAGGCTGCAGGCCATGGGATCGCAAAGAGTCGGACAGGACTGAGTGACTTCACTTTCATGCATTGGAGAAGGAAATGGCAACCCACTCCAGTGTTCTTGCCTGGAGAATCCCACGGATGGGGGAGCCTGGTGGGCTGCCGTCTATAGGGTCACACAGAGTCGGACACAACTGAAGCGACTTAGCATAGAAGACAAAGGACTTTATTACTCCTGATACAGTGAAGAGCAGGAACCTTATGCTTGGTTTGTTTCCTTGTCCCCCAAGTTCAGGGACTTCCCTGGTGGCTCAGATGGTCAATCAACCTGCAGTGCAGGAGACCCGGGGTTGGTGCTGGTGGTAGAGACCCTGCCTGCCAGAGCAGGAGACATAAGAGACACTGGTTTGACCCCTGAATTGGAAAGATCCCCTGGAGGAGCCCATGGCAACTCACTCCAGTGTTTTTGCCTGGGGAATCTCATAGACAGAGGAGCCTGGCAGGCTATGATCCATAGGGTCTCAAAGATCCGACATGACTGAAGTGACTTAGCATGCGTGCACCCCTAAGTCCATCAGGGGCTCCACAGAGTGGCCCAAGTCCATGTTGTACACTCTGTATCACTCTGTATTGCAGATGAGGAACTTCAAGTTTAGGAACCCTGATCTTTTGTAATGGGCTATAAGCAAACCTTCCCTTTGTTCAGAGGGAGGTATTATGGATATTCAAAGGCAATTTGGTATACAGACATCCATGAGAAAGATAGTCTAGAACAAAGGCTGTCAGTGCCTCTGCTCACAAAACATGCAGAAACTTGACCAATCTATGATATTTGCCTCTTAATCCAAGAATTTCCCCCAAAGTTACATAGGAAGTGGACTTAACAGTTGGCCATGAAAGACTTACTCCATACTTTCTTGGTCCAGGCATTGTACAGCCAATGCATTTCTCTGATCCACTCATCTAATAACATGTGAGACAAGAAAACAAGGTTTAGCATGACTTATTTTTAACAAATCCATGGCAGGCTTTTTTTTTTTTTTAAATGTAAGTGCTCACAAACCATCTGTTTAGTAACCTGTTGTAGAATTTTGTTGGGGAATAATGTCAAGATCACTGATCTTCATTTCCTAGAATCCTTTTACCTTCAAAAAATAAAATAACATTTGTCCCCTCTTATGTGTTACATCTGCTCTTGTTGTTTGTAACTCTTTCAAGGTTATCAAGTGTAGTTTAGTGATAACATATACAAGCTACTTTTTAAAGACACCTTAAAATTTTAACCTAGTGGTTCTGCATGACTGAACTTACTTAAAGTGACTCATGGCCCTCTTTTTAATTCCTGAGCTTTGATTTTCTCATTAATCATATTTGATTTTACATTTTAGTATAACTTTTCTTTTTGGTGAAGGTAAACTACGCAAGAATCAAGAAGTTCGACTGTATCTCAGTTATCTTAGAACCTACCACTGTCCCAAACACTAGGCTTATATCTTCTTTATTATTTTCTCCATATCTAAATATCTTGAAGTGTTCCTAGTTTTTTTGGGGGGGGTTGGGGTGAAGATTTGCAACAGCCCATTTTAAGAATTTAATAATATCAAAGCCTTGAGTCATGTTTCTGTAGTGTTTCTTGCCATGTAATATCACTTCTGAGGTTGAATAATCCCTGTGTAATGCTTTTTGTTTTTAAGATATTTTCTAATTAGTTTTGTTAGTGTCTTCTGAGACTGAAAGCTCATAATTTCACTTTTAATATCTCATAATTTCAGTAAATATTGATATTTATCCCAAACCGTTTTTATTTTAGAGTTTCATGCCAAGTCATTGTATATATGTTCAGTTCAGTTCAGTTGCTCAGTTGTGTCCGACTCTTTGTGACCCCATGAACTGCAGCACGCCAGGCCTCCCTGTCCATCACCAACTCCTGGAGTTTACCAAAACTCATGTCCACTGAGTTGGTGATGCCATCCAACCATCTCATCCTCTGTCATCCCCTTCTCCCCCTGCCTTCAATCTTCCCCAGCATCAGGGTCTTTTCCAGTGAGTCAGCTATTTGCATCAGGTGGCCAAAGTACTGAAGTTTCAGCTTCAACATCAGTCCTTCCAATGAACACTCAGGACTGATCTCCTTTAGGATAGACTGGTTGGATCTCCTTGCATCCAAGGGACTCTCAAGACTCTTCTTCAACACCACAGTTCAAAAACATCAATTCTTTGGTGCTCAGCTTTCTTTATAGTCCAGCTCTCATATCCATACATGATTATTGGAAAAACCATAGCCTTGACTAGATGGACCTTTGTTGGCAAAGTAATGTCTCTGCTTTATAATATGCTATCTAGGTTGATCATAACTTTCCTTCCAAGGAGTAAGCATCTTTTGATTTCATGGCTGTAGTTACCATCTGCAGTGATTTTGGAGCCCCCCAAAATAAATTCTGCCACTGTATATATGTGGAAGTTGGTAATTTTTTTTTTTCTGTAAAAGGCTAGATAGTAAATACAGGTTGTGGACCATTGGTCTCTATCACAACTATTCAACTCTGCCACTGTAATATAAAAGCAGCTATGGATGGCACCTAAGTGCATGAATGTGGTTGTGTGCCAGTAGTTTTATTTATGGACATTAATGTTTGAATTTTATATAATTTTCATATTTCATAAGATATACTTTTGATTTTGATTCAGCCATTTGAAACGATAAAAATGTATACCTCACAGACCATCCAAAATCAGGTGGTGAGCCAGTAGAGCTCACGATTATATTTGCCAAGCGTGCACACAAGCACACACACATATAGTTGTTGATATAAATATAGATACATCTTTTAAAGTTTCTGTTTCTAGAATCCATGCTGCATTTTGTTCACTGGCTTGGAACTGTGAGCTTAAAATTGACATGGACTTCTAAGAATTCTATGACAAAATTTTTTCTTATTTCTTCCTGTTTCATTTCTATCAAGTAGTAGTTCTCCTTCGGAGAAGGCAATGGCACCCCACTCCAGTACTCTTGCCTGGAAAATCCCATGGATGGAGGAGCCTTGTGGGCTGCAGTCCATGGGGTCACTAGGAGTCGGACACAACTGAGTGACTTCACTTTCACTTTTCACTTTCATGCATTGGAGAAGGCAATGGCACCCCACTCCAGTGTTGTTGCCTGGAGAATCCCAGGGATGGGGGAGCCTGGTAGGCTGCCGTCTATGGGGTCACACAGAGTTGGACACAACTGAAGCGACTTAGGAGCAGCAGAAGCAGCCAGGTATTTCTTGATTTTCTACTTTTGCATTCCAGTCCCCTATAATGAAAAGGACATCTTTTTTGAGTGTTAGTTATAGAAGGTCTTGTACGTCTTCATAGAACAATTCAAGTTCAGCTTCTTCAGCCTTATTGTTCAGGTCTTTGACTTGGATTACTGTGATTTTGAGTGGTTTGCCTTGGAAACAAATACAGATCATTCTGTCGTTTTTGCAATTGCATCAAAGTATGGCATTTCGGACTCTTTTGTTGACTATGATGGCTACTCCATCTCTTCTAAGGGATTCTTGCCTACCATAGTAGATATAATGGTCATCTGAGTTAGATTCACCCATTCCATTTTAGTTCACTGATTCCTAAAATGTTGATTTCACTCTTGCCATCACCTGTTTGACCACTTCTAATTTGCTTTGATTCATGGACCTAACATTCCAGTTCCTATGCAATATTGCTCTTTACAGCACTAGACTTTACTTCCATCACCAGTCACATCCACAACTGGGTGTTTTTGCTTTGACTCCATCTCTTCATTCTTTCTGGAGTTATTTCTCCACTGATCTCCAATAACATATTGGGCACCTACCGACCTGGGGAGTTCATCTTTCAGTGTCCTATCTTTTTGCCTTTTCATACTGTTCATGGGATTCTCAAGGCAAGAATACTGAAGTGGTTTGCCATTCCCTTCTCCAGTGGATCATATTTTGTCAGAGCTTTCCACCATGACCTGTCCGTCTTGGGTGGCCCTACACGGTATGGATCATAGTTTCATTGAGTTAGACAAGGCTGTGGTCCATGTGATCAGATTGGTTAGTTTTCTGTGATTGTTATTTTCAGTCTGTCTGCCCTCTGATGGAGAAGGATAAAAGGCTTATTGAAGCTTCCTGATGGGAGAGACTGACTGAGTTGGAAATTGGGTCTTGTTTGCAAAGACTAGATATCTCTTCAAGAAAATTAGAGAAACCAAGAGAATATTTCATACAAAGACGGACACAATAAAGGCCAGAAATGGTATATACCTAACAGAAGGAGAAGATATTAAGAAGAGGTGGCAAGAATACACAGAAGAACTATACAAAAAAGATCTTCATGACCCAGATAATCATGATGGTGTGATCACTCACCTAGAGCCAGACATCCTGGAATGCAAACTCAAGGGGCCTTAGGAAACATCACTATGAACAAAGCTAGTGGAGGTGATGGAATTCCAATTGAGCTATTTCAAATCCTAAAAGATGATGCTGTAAAAGTGCTGCACTCAGTATGCCAGCAAATTTGGGAAACTCATCAGTGGCCACACGACTGGAAAAGGTCAGTTTTCATTCCAATCCCAAAGAAAGGCCATGCCAAATAATGTTCAAACTACTGCACAATTGCACTCATCTCACACGCTAGTAAAGTAATGCTCAAAATTCTCCAAGCCAGGTTTCAACAACATGTGAACCGTGAACTTCTAGATGTTCAAGCTGGATTTAGAAAAGGCAGATGAACCAGGGGCCAAATTGCCAACATCCATTGGATCATTGAAAACACAAGAGAGTTCCAGAAAAACATTTTCTTTATTGACTATGCCAAGCCTTTGACTGTGTGGATCATAAAAAACTGTGGAAAATTCTTCGAGAGATGGGAAAGCCAGACCACCTGACCTGCCTCTTGAGAAACCTGTATGCGGGTCAGGAAGCAATAGTTAGAACTGGACATGGAACAACACACTGGTTCCAAATCGGGAAAGGAGTTCCTCAAGGCTGTCTATTGTTACCCTGCTTATTTATCTTATATGCAGAGTACATCATGAGAAACGCTGGACTGGAGGAAGCACAAGCTGGAATCAAGATTGCCGGGAGAAATATCAATAACCTCATATAGGCAGATGACACCACCCTTATGGCAGAAAGTGAAGAAGAACTAAAGAGCCTCTTGATGAAAGTGAAAGAGGAGAGTGAAAAAGCTGGCTTAAAACTCAACATTCAGAAAACTAAGATCATGGCATCTGATCCCATTACTTCATGGCAAATAGATGGGGAAACAGTGACAGACTTTATTTTTTTGGGCTCCAAAGTCACTGTAGATGGTGACTGCACTCATGAAATTAAAAGGTGCTTGCTCCTTGGAAGAAAAGTTATGACAGCATATTAAAGCTAGACAGCATATTAAAAAGCAGAGACATTACCTTGCCAACTAAGATCTGTCCAGTTAAAGCAATGGTTTACCCGGTAGTTGTGTATGGATGTGAGAGTTGGACTATGAAGAAAGCTGAGCACTGAAGAATTGATGCTTTTGAACCGTGGTTGGAGAAGACTCTTGAGAGTCCCTTGGACTGCAAGGAGATCCAACCATTCCATCCTAAAGGAAAGCAGTCCTGAATATTCATCGGAAGGACTGATGCTGAAGCTGAAACTCCAATACTTTGGCCACCTGATGTGAAGAACTGACTCATTTGAAAAGCCCCTGATGCTGGGAAAGATTGAAGTCAGGACGAGAAGGGAACAACAGGATTGCATCACCTACTCAATGGAAATGAGTTTGCATCAACTCAGGGTGTTGGTGATGGACAGGGGTCCTGGCGTGCTGTAGTTCATGGGGTCGCAAAGAGTCAGACATGACTGAGTAACTGAACTGAACTGAGTTCATTAATTACTCAACTTTTGTCATTATTATTATTACAGTGTCAGTCTGGATAATAAGTATAATGACCAGCAGAGTTATCAGTGCTCTAGTTAGTGAACCAAGAACAGTGTTCAAATCATTTTCTCTGAGATCAAGGCAAAGCAAAAATATCTGGAAGCTCTCCAACAGGTAGAAGAGTCATGTAGCATCGTGACTCGCAGAGGCAACATTAAGTATGAGGCAAAGATTTGACATGACCCACAGCTTTTTATCTACTCTTTGGTACATGAGGTTATGTGTAGACCAGAGGCCCAGGATATGATTAAATGGGTGAAGTATCTGACTGGAATCATGAATTTGAAAACTTATCACGAAAATGTTCTCAATCAGCCAGAAAGTCTGTTTAAGTAGGTTTTACTTCTGTGCTTTTGGGTAAGGGGGATCTGCTACTGTATTTGCTCATGGTGCTTCTTTATGTTTTTTAGATGTTCTGGTATTCTTTATTTATATTTTTAAGATAACAAAACAGACCCAACTTTGCAGGGTCTGTTTCAGGGAATGTTTCTGTTCTTATATTTGATGTAAACTTTGTAGATTATACAGTCTAAGCTGAAGGAGATGGGAAGATGCATGGAAAGGCTAAGAATGAGGAATAGCAGAGTTCTCTCCCTTGATCTTCTTTCTTCCTTGCTATGAGCAAATGCATTATACTGAAAGGCTTAGTAGACTATTTGACTCTTTTTTTTTTTTCCCTTCAGAACATATATCTTTTTGACAGGAGGCTTGACTTAGAAGTAACATTTGTCACTTTATCATATGGAAGAGTTGTAAGTTGAACAGTATCATTTCTGTTTCTTTCTTGGAATTTAATCTTTTTTAGCTTCCACTATTCAACTTCTTGAGTAAATAGTCTGTGATTTTTTAAATTTTCAACTAACCAATAATTCCCGTACTCCTTAAATGCCTTCTCTGAACTCATCTTGCATATTCTTTACTTTCTTTGACCTAAAGGCACTTACGTGAATAGTATTCCTACCATTTTAAGTATCAGAAAGCATATGTCTATCATATAATATTGAATTTCCTTGTGAAATAACTTAGTTCAGAATTATGTGAATTTTATATTTTTGTGTCTTAAAATTTTTCAGTTCATTGGTCTAGGTAGCTGTCATTGTATTGAATCAAAGTTCTTTGTATGAGGTAGTGTGTGTTACTTTACCAAAGTCATGGTCAGAATCACTTTCAGAAGAGAGAGGTTTCAAAATAAAGCTTGAAAAATACAGGCAAATCTCTTCTAGAGTTAAGACAACAATAAATGAAATATTTATGAGTCAGGGATTGGCCGTATGAGAAAATACAGATGAGTATGTGGTTTCATTGCATTACTTACAATATTTCTGTGACCAAAAAAATGAAAAGTGCAAAAAGACCTAATGTAGTCAGGTGTGGGGCTGCTGAGATGTGCAGAGATAATGAACTATTATGGTCTTACTCAGAGAGTGAAGTTCTCTTTTTATTTTTTTTGAAAATGTTAATAGGGGGTGAAGAGAGAGAACTAGAGGATTAAAAACAATACTGTTTGATGACACAGTGATACAAGTTAAAAATTAATTGAAAAACTATTAATATATATAGCCTTTATTTTCATAAAGAGCTATTCCATTATTTCTGTTTTTAATCACATTTTTCAACAATACTATTTAGTCATTTTAACTAGTTCTTAATTTAATATGTACTGGTAAAAGTTAAAGTAAATGTAGTGTTCCTTTTGATGTGGCAGTTGAATTCTCCCTTGTAAAGTCCATAAGTAAATTGACGAACGGCATGCGAAGTCCCTTCAGCGTTGTCTGATTCTTTGTGACCCGTTGGACTGTAGCCCACCATGCCCTTCTGTCCATGGAATTCTCCAGGCAAAAATACTGGAGTGGGTAGCCATGCCCTCCTCCAGGGGATCTTCTTGACAAAGGGATCAAACCCATGTCTCTTGTGTCTTCTGCCTTGGCAAGCAGGTTCTTTACCTCTCGTGCCACCTGGCAGGCCGAATCAAATATATTATTAACTGAAGAAATAATCTTTTATTCCTAGAAAATAATATTTATTCAAATAAAAAGATCTAATATGTTTTAGCATAGTAAGTTTATTTAATTTTATAGATGGTGCTATTGAGGAAATGTCTTAAGCATAATATAAATAAGTGAAAAAAATCATTTGTGATAATTTTTCTGGTCATAAGAATCATATGGGGAAAATTGTCAAACTGCTAACCAGTCTAATTGTGATTATCTGATTTCTTAGTAGTTCTGGATAGGGATCAGAAATGTGCATGTTTAGAAAATGTTTTACATGATTCAGATAAGTTGGTATGAAGAGCAGCTTTAGAAGACTTTAGGAACACTGGAGTAGAGTATTATGTGTGTGTGCTGTGCTCAGTTGTGTCCGACTTTTTGTGACCCCCAGGGACTGTAGCCTGCCAGGCACCTCTTTCTATGGAATTTCCCAGGCGAAAGTACTGAAGTGGATTGCCACTTCCTTCTTCAGGGGATCTTCCCAGCCCAAGGATTGAATCCACATCTCCTGCATTGGCAGGTGGATTCTTTACTCCTGAGCCATCTGGGAAGCAGAGTAAAATAAAGCTCCCTCCCTCCCCTCAGGAAATTAGGGAGTTGAAATAAAACCCAGATTTCACTGACTATCAGAAATAAAATTGTGATTTAGAATATAAAATATATAAATACTCCTATAAGAATAAATCCAAAACCTCTAAAGTTCTAATAGTTTTCACTTCTGATTTTGTTTTTTTGATCCAGTGAGCATTTTAAGTTTCTATAAGTAATCTAATAGAAGAATGCAGTTTCGTATGTAGAAAAGCAATTATAGAAAGGGGAAAATACTATTAGCGTCCTTTAAAAGAAGATAGAGACAGAGAAGGGAAGAGTTTTGGGGGTGGAAGGGTGTGGGCAGAAAGAGAGAAAGAGAGAAAAAGAGAGAGCGAGGTAGAAGTAGTTGTGTTGTGTTGTATGTGTTTAAAGCTTGAGACATTTAAGTTTGTCATGTTGTGTAAATTTGTCCTGTGACATTTCAGTTAACAAAGTTTTTTGTTCTTTTATCTTCACTGAGCTATATTTATGCCATATCATAGTGGTTGTATTAAAATTGGACAAAATAAAATGAAGATCTGGAAGTTACCTGAAGAATTACAGTAACTCTTTTTGAATCAAACATATTTGGAGTCTAGATAGTCTCCTGAAGTTTGTCAATTGACTGTTTGAAATTGCGAATAATTCTTCCCATTGGAATATAATGCTCTAAGTATTGATCAGTTTGCGGTGAAAATTTTGATAATGAATTATGTTTGAATACTAGTCTTTAAGACAGAAACTTAGTTCATTTAGGCTTCCCTGGTGGCTCAGATGGTAAAGAATCTGCCTGCAATGCAGGAGACCTGAATTCCATCCCTGGGTCAGAATGATCCCCTGGAGAAGGGAATGGCATCCCGCTCCAGTTTTCTTTGTGACAGAGGAGTCTGATGGTCTGCAGTCCATGGGGTCACAGAGTCGGACATGACTAAATGACTAACACTTAGTTCATTTATTTTGAATGCTTGTGGTTGGGACAACCTAGTTTAGGAAACTCAGTCAGTAAAAGGCTGTTTCTTGTTTTGCAAATTCTCCACCTCCTTAGAGAATCTCTTCATCACTAGGTTTCTAAACGTAGTTTCTTCAAGTCTCCCTCAGGAAATGGATCCTCTCACATTTTTATGTGAGTTGACAGAAAGAAAGAATTTATAATTATAGGTACAACTTTGGGTTTGAGAATGCACTAGACACTTGAGCATGGAGTTCTGATTTTATAAGGCAGCTGATGAAGAAGGGAGAAAAAGAAATGTAGGCGAGATGGGGGGGGAAATAGGACAACCTTACCTTTTGGCTAAGAGTGAGCTTGTGCCTGGACTGGCTTAGGTGCAAATGTAACCAGTGAAAGTGGTTTAGTCATGAGTCCCACTGTCAGAACCCTGCAGGGAGCAAGAGCCAGAGTCAGTTAGTCCTTCACTCTTAGAGCACCAGCTCTCTAAACAAGCCAAGTTAAAGCAGAATAAAAAAGAGGGGACACGAAAGTGAGTCAGGTAATCTTTTTATTGCTGAATTTATGGGCTCAATAAAGGACAGAATGGTATGGACCTAACCGAAGCAGAAGATATTAAGAAAGAGGTGGCAAGAATATGCAGAAGAACTGTACAAAAAAGATCTTCATGACCCAGATAATCATGCATGTGATCACTCACCTAGAGCCAGACATCCTGGAATGTGAAGTCAAGTGCACCTTAGGAAGCATCACTATGAACAAAGCTAGTGGAGGTGATGGAATTCCAATTGAGCTATTTCAAATCCTGAATGATGATGCTGTGAAAGTGCTGCACTCAGTATGCCAGCAAATTTGGAAAACTCAGCAGTGGCCACACGACTGGAAAAGGTCAGTTTTCATTCCAATCCCAAAGAAAGGCAATGCCAAAGAATGTTCAAACTACTGCACAGTTGCACTCATCTCACACACTAGTAAAGTAATGCTCAAAATTCTCTAAGCCAGGCTTCAGCAATATGTGAACCGTGGACTTCCAGATGTTCAAGCTGGATTTACAAAATGTAGAGGAACCAGAGATCAAATTGCCAACATCCGCTGGATCATTGAAAAAGCAAGAGAGTTCCAGAAAAACATCTATTTCTGCTTTATTGACTATGCCAAAGCCTTTGACTGTGTGGATCACAATAAACTGTGGAAAATTCTAAAAGAGATGGGAAAAACAGACTATTTGACCTGCCTCCTGAGAAATCTGCATGCAGGTCAGGAAGCAACAGTTAGAACTGGACATGGAACAACAGACTGGTTCCAAATAGGAAAAGGAGTACATCAAGGCTGTATATTGTCACCCTGCTTATTTAACTTCTATGCAGAGTACATCATGAGAAACGCTGGGCTGGATGAAGCACCAGCTGGAATCAAGATTGCCAGGAGAAATATCAATAACCTCAGATATGCAGATAACACCACCCTTATGGTAGAAAGCAAAGAAGAAGTAAAGAGTCTCTTGATGAAAGGAGGAGAGCGAAAAAGTTGGCTTAAAACTCAACATTCAGAAAACTAAGATGATGGCATTTTGTCCCATCACTTCATGGCAAATAGATGGGGAAACAGTGGAAACAGTGACAGACTTTATATTTTGGGACTCCAAAATCACTGCAGATGGTGATTGCAGCCATGAAATTAAAAGACGCTTACTCCTTGGAAGAAAAGTTACGACCAACCTAGACAGCATATTAAAAAGCAGAGACATTACTTTGCCGACAAAAGTCCGTCTAGTCAAGGCTATGGTTTTTCAAGGCTATGGTTTTTCCAGTAGTCATGTGTGGATGTGAGAGTTGGACTATAAAGAAAGCTGAGCACCAAAGAATTGATGCTTTTGAACTGTTGTGTTGGAGAAGACTCTTGGGAGTCCCTTGGACTGCAAGGAGATCCAGCCAGTACATCCTAAAGGAGATCAGTCCTGAGTGTTCATTGGAAGGACTGATGTTGAAGTTGAAACTCCAACACTTTGGCCAGCTGATGCAAAGAGCTGATTCATTGGAGAAGACCCTGATGCTGGGAAAGATTGAGGGCAGGAGGAGAAGGGGATAACAGAGGATGAGACGGTTGGATGGCATCACCGACTCGATGGACATGAGTTTGGGTAAACTCCAGAAGTTGGTGATGGACAGGGAGGCCTGGCATGCTGCAGTCCATGGGGTTACAAAGAGTCGGACACAACTGAGCAACTGAACTGAACTGATCCAAAGATCTGTAATGACTATGGAGCTTTGAATAGCAGTGTTATTGTATTGTATTTCTAAAATATTTTGTAGCTAATCAGCCTCTTTAAAAAATATATTGAAATATAGTTGATTTACAATACTGTACTTGTTTTAGGTGTATAGCAAAGAGATTCAGTTATATATGTGTTTATTCTTTATAGGTTATTTTCTATTATAGATTATAAGATAAGTGAATGCAATTACTTGTGCTATACAGTAAATCCTGGTTGCTTATCTGTGTCATATATAGTAGTGTGTATATTTTACTCCCAAACTCCTAATTTCTCTTTCCCCTTTTCCCCTTTGGTAACCATAAGTTTGTTTTCTATGTCTGTGAATCTATTTCTGATTTGTAAATAACTATTTGTATCTTTTTTTTTTTTTTTAGATTCCATGTATAAACAGTATTGTGTGAAATTTGTCTTTTTCTGTCTTTCTTCACTTTTGTATGATGGTCTCTATTTCCATCCATGTTGCTGCAAATAGCGTTATTCAATTCTTTTTTACGGATGAATAGTAGCCCATTGGGTGTGTGTATATGTGTGTGTGTGTTGTGTATGTAAATCACATCTTCTTTATCCACTCATCTGTCAGTGGACATTTAGGTTGCTTCCGTGTCTTGGCTGTTTTGAGTAGTGCTGCTATATGCATTGGGGTGCATGTATGTAGGCCATAAGTATATCTTTTCTAATTATGGTTTTCTCTAGATATATACCCAGGAATGGGACTGCTGGTTATATGGAGGTTCTAGTTTTAGTTTTTAAAGAAACCTCCATACTGTTTTCCATGGGGGGACCAGTGGCTGCCCCAGTTTCCATTCCCAGCAGTGAAGGAGGGTTCCTTCTCTCCACACTGTCTCCAGCATTTGTTGTTTGTAGAGTTTTTGACAATGACCTTTGTGACCAGTGTGAGGCGATACCTCGTTGCAGTTTTGGCTTGAATTTCTCTAATAATTGGGGATGTTGAGCATCTTTACATGTGCCTGTTATCTTTGAAAAAATATCTATTTAGATTCTCTGCTCATTTCTTGATTGGGTTATTTGTTGATATTGAGCTGTTTGAAGTCTTTCTATATTTTTGAAATTAACCCCTTGTCTATTGCTTCATCTGCAAATATTTTCTCCTGCTCTATATTTTTTTTTACTCAGTTGGATCTTGGAACTAATTCTGTGAGATCATTAAGGCAGATGTTATAGTCTCTGCTCTCTGCTGATGAGAAAATAACGGAAATACTTGTTTACTCAAGGTTGTGTGGCTAGTAAGTGGTGCAATCCAGAGTGAGTCATCTCCCTTCCCATAGTCTAGTGTTCTTCCCTCTCTGTAAAACACACTGCCTCTCATGGATTGGACATCTGAGTCTTCAGAGTGTCTCTTGGATGTTAACTGCTTGGAGGGCAAGGGTGCTATCTCCTGTTTCTTTCGTGGTCCTTTGTAGCATGGCTGCACATAGTGGAAGCCCAGGAGGAATGTTTGTTAACTGAGATGTGGGCTTGACATCATGGCAAGAAGAGAGCTTGGGATTAGACAGATGGAGAGGCACAGGCATATGCTGGCTGTGTGATCTGGGTCAAGTTATTTGATCTCTGAACTTGATTTTCTTATCTATAAAATATGGATGAAAATTCTACGTAGTGGATTTTTTTTTTCTTTTTGGTATGAGTCAAAAATAACATTTGTAAGGTTTTCTGTGGTCTTCCCTGGTGGCTCAGTTGGTAAAGAATCTGCCTGCAATGTAGGAGACCCCAGTTTGATTCCTGGGTCAGGAAGATCCCCTGGAGAAGGGAATGGCTACCCATTGTAGTATTCTTGCCTGCAGAATACCATGGACAGAGGAGCCTGGTGGGCTAGAGTCCATGGGGTCGCAAAGAATCGGACATGACTGAGGGACTAACACACACATACACACACACGCACACATGCACACACACACAGTTTCCCACATGGTAGCTGCCAGATAGTAAATGCCTTTCCCTTCAGTGATAACGATGGATCACAAGACTGTGCTTTTTCCTAGTTCCTCCTCCCCACCCCCGCCCCCGTAGGGCTGTTTCATTTATTGGCTTTGTTTTTGTTTGTTTTCATCTTAAAAAACAGTGCCAGAGTTTAGGATGTAGCCACCCGTTCAGTTAAGGGAACATTCCTCATACCAGTCTCCATGAATTCTGAGGATCTGGAAGAAAGGGAAATAGGCAATTTACCAGAAGCAAATAGATCCTGTTCCTCATTTCTTGCCCCCTTTGGTTAGGCAGTTGTTACAAAGAGCTGATCCAGGAATATTCTTTAGAGAAAAATCTGATTTTGTGGATGTACTCAGAAGTCAAATATTGTCTCTGCCTGAACCAGATATCCTTGGAAACTTGAAACCTGAAACTTAAAAATTAATTTTGAATTTTGTTTGTGGTATTTGCAAGTGAAGCTACAATTGTTTATTCATGAAGTTCTCTGAAGCTATTAGATGTGGCAAAACTAGATGTTGCCCCAATTTAGGATTGTCTCAGTTTTGCAGTATTTTCTTTTCCATATTCATTCAAAGTCTTATACCATATTGCTTGGCTTTAAAATTGATATTTTTAAATTAATAAATTCATCATTGCAATGATTCTAATTTTCTGGAGCCATATGTTTTGTAAACAGTCTTATATAATAAATTTAAAAGATTTCTCATTTCTGAGTATCAGTCTGACTCCCCTGTTAGTATTTTTTTTTGCTTCAGTAATGAATTTGGATACCATGATCTCCATGTCATTTAATTTGGTATTTTATGTACTTTTATTGGGTTGCTGCTCTTTTGTTCTGAGAACTTCTTACTGAGCCTATAGCTAAGCTGAGAATTTTACTCTTGACTTTTCTTAGGAAGTCAGTTTTTCTGGTTCTGATAATGGAGTAATTTTCTATTTTTATAATAAAGCTAATTAATTACTAGTTTCTATTGGAATTAGAATCTTCCTGTATGGCCCAGTCCGTGGTATTCTATGATATGAACTCTTCAAAAGTACCACTGTATCTTGTAATACACTGTCCTGTGTCCTCCATCCACCACCGTTTTACATGTGCACACTGAGGAAATGAGGTTGGAAACGTTGGACTTTTCCTTACAGGTTTCAGGCACTAAGGAACAACTAGGAAGAATATTTTGAAGATGTTTCACACATATGTCTCTTCCCTCTCTTTCAGTTCTAGGAACATCATTAGATAATTTAGTCAAAGAAACATAATTCCTTTTCCCATTCGTCTGGAAATAATTTACTGAGTAGATATGTGCTCAGTGGAAGAAAGGGTTGGCAAGTGGTACATATTCTTTAGCTTGTGGATGTTGGGAGCATATGTTAGTGATCCCCTAATAAAAAGCACATGCTCGGAAAGTGGTTACTGTGTGTGCTTGGTAACTATTCTAACAATATTGTGTTATGGGAGGGTCCTCATTTTGAGTGGAAATAATGGATGAATTGAAACCAATGCACAAGTTCTGTAATACAGTGTTCAAGATCTAGTCCAGCCCTAGAAATAATCTATTCATAAATTATAAAAGATTGGGCTTTCATTGTACTTTCTTAGAACTCAGCTTTAGTAAAATTCTAAAGTAAATATGTGGTAAAATTAGTCTTAAGTAATTTAAATGTGAATTTAGCAACCAGAGAAAGATAAAACATAAAGTGCTTAGATATAGTTACATCAACTGATAAGAATGTCAGGACATTTTGCTACTTCTTTAAAGTTGGTTTATTTGTTTTTTTTCCCCCATATATACCTTCCAAGTGGATTATTTACTTGATAGAAAAAAAGGGTATGCACCAGGTTTAACGTTCAATAAAAGTCTAGCATTATAATTTTATTTAGAGGACTTCGCCTCTTTCTTGTTTCTTATTTTCAGGGTTGCTCTCTTTAAAATTAATTGACCCGGCTAGATAAAAATTGCTTAACAGTAATTTAGACATGGAATTTCATTTTAGGACCAAGACCACTGTCTGCCACAAAGTGTGATGAAGTTTAAATGCATATAAACCTCTCTGTTCCTCTTTTCCAGTCAAAGTCTATTCGTCTCTAAAAGCAGTCTTTGACATTTTTAGTTATTCAGTTTTTTGCTTTTGTTAACACTTTTATTGGCAAGGTATTATGATTTCTTTAAAGTTTTTAGAATACTTTTTCTTGTGTTCAGCCTAGTATTTTTTTTCTCGCTATTAGACCTGATTATTCTTAGACGTTATATCTCAGAATTAAGGTGTTTAGGATTATATCAAAATGCCAATTATCTTAAGTGTATTTTTAACTGTGAAAATTGTGTATGCATCAGCTATGGTTCACAGGGTCACAAAGAGTTGGACATGACTGAAGCCACTTAGCACACATGTGTAAGGTATCCTTTATACATGGAGTTCATTAGTATTGTTGGTTTAATAACATTTGAAGCAATTATGATATTCTTTAGGTTTCCTAGTTTTTTGTCATACATTTTATCTCTTGAGGTTATATGTGAATATAGTTTTGATTGAAAACTCCAATTTATCAGCATACCAGTGTTTTTTAGCAATTAATGTTTATGCCTAAATATCAGTATTAGTTTAAAGATGTATCATTTAATTTCTACATTTAGTCTTTTCAAAGCTAGATTACTTAAAATGGTGAACTATAGCAATATTCATCTGCCCTTTTTTTAGGGAAAAACATAAACTGTACATTTAACATATGATGAACTCACAAGACTATATCTTAGTAAAATAATATTAAGACATTAGACATTTTACTTACTTTTTTAAAGGGGATAAGAACTTTATTTTCTCATCTTAATTGTAAACTGTGTGAGGTGGGTTAGACAGCAGTTTGTTGTCTTGCACTTTTGTTACTTTAATAAAATCAGGGCATTTCAGAGAACATGATGAATTGTTTTGCTGTATTAAAGATGTTTGTTGACTTTATTAATCTATTTAATTTTTTAAAATTTCATAATATGGTTTTAATTATATATGTCATTCATAAAAGTGGGGAGAATTTCTTTTTAAAGCAGTTAACTTTTACCAATATTATATATTATGTACATTTATATGTTTTTAATGTTATGCATTCTGTCATCTTCATAATTTATAACAGTAGTATAAATCAAAATAATAGTATAGTTTTGTGGAGCATGATTGCAATCATAAAACGAGAATATCATCATGTTGAAATACAAAGAATATATATATATATTTTTTTTTTTACAGTATCACAGTCATGTTTATTTTCTTGCTTAGGGTTGACCTTACTAGTATATTAGAATAAATATTTAACCTTCGGGATTTGTGGTCCTTGTTTGTAAACTTGGGGAACAGTGAGGATCCTGCTTCATCTGGTTGTTGTGGGGTTAATCAATGTTTCAGGCTAAGTGTCTTGTACAGTCTGGTGGGCAGTAGATGTTCAGAAGCGGTCCCTCTGCTGAAGGCAGTTAGCAGTGTTTGTGTCCAGCAGACCACAGAGCCAGGGACAGGTAGGGCCTGAGTCCTCTTCAGTCAGTGTTATAGCCCAAGCAACAAGCATGCTTCCAAAGAGAAAGTTTTAAAAGTTTATCTTTCTATAAAATTAAGCCTTCCTGAAGAGACTTTAGGTTGAGTTTATGAAAGAGCAAGTCGATGAGTCATCTAAATTTTGTAACTTGAGGAAATCAAGAGCTATGTTAGTCACTGTAGGATTTGAAAATGCTCTATGATTTAAATGTTAACTTTTAATCATAAATCTAAGTCAGTGCATTCATTCACACTTTATCTCTTTCCTTACAGCTTATTTATTTTACTAAAAAATGATGAAAGGGAAAAAAACCTCCAAAATATTAGTTTTTGAAGTAAAAATATATAATTTATTTTATTGTTAACTGATAAATATCTGTCAGATTAGTTATAGTCTTAACTGCATCTGAATGGAAGTCTCATATTTTAAGATAGAGATATCTTTTATTTTCATGAGAGCTTTAAGAATTTAGGATTTGAGCATTTGCTGCGGCATATGGTGCATTTTCTGTCCTATTTTGTATACCAGCCCATTAAGAAGAGAAAGTGAAGTAACTAATCTAAAAATAACTCTGCTGTTGGCCTAATTTAACGACAACAAAAAAAGTCTACTGTGCATCAGTAAAATTCCACATTTTGTCTCCCCTGGTGGAAAAATCTCTGAAGCATTTTGCCACCTATTCACAGCACAGCATCTTGTTTGGCATCATAATTGCAGCCAGAAGGGCTGTTTTGACTTTTTTTTAGTATTGTGTGCCCCAGTCATAGTGCAGACCTTGGCAGTCCAGAGACCCACCTTATGTGATACCAGTTTAGTTACCCTTCAAGTCACATACTCACGCATCTTATTCCAAAGCCCATTCATTTTCACAAAAACATACAATCTTGAATTTGAAATTGGTGTTTTAAAAAAAGCCAGTGGGATACAAAAGTACATATTAAAACTAGCCCCAAGACTATAGTCTTGTCTTTAATAGTTTAATTTTTTAATGCCTGTTCAACTTATCTTTAAAGTTATGTAAGGTATCTTAGGGCTTCCCTTGTAGCTCAGTCGGTAAAGGATCTGCCTGCAGTGCAGGAGACCTGGGTCCGATCCCTGGGTTGGGAAGATCCCCTGGAGAAGGAAATCGCAACCTACTCCAGTATCCTTGCCTGGAAAATCTCATGGACAGAGGAGCTGGGTGGGGTGCAGTCCATGGAGTCACAAAGAGTCAGACACGACTGAGCGACTAACACTAACACTAACTAAGGTATCTTAAAAATACTTGTAAGATGAAACAAGTTTAATGAATTTCTTTCATCTTTACATGTATTCTTTGGTGATATTTTGGCATTTTGTTTATATTATTTTCTGTTCTTCAGATTAACATTTTTACATTTGTTCAGCATCTTCTTGGGTTGCTAACTGGAGTAGTTGGTATAGAAGTACTTCATGTAGATAATGGTTCTTTTTCTGACTTTAAGATTGCAGGCATTTTGGATACTTTATGATAATACATTTGCTATTGATTACAGGTACAGAGTGCCTCAAGAGCTTGAGTGTGGAACATCACCAGTGGAACTGAGGCATTTCTTCATGGTGAGGGAACTGATTGGCACTAATGTTTATAAAAGCTTTTGCAACTTAAATTCAAAGGAATTTTTATTCCTTTTGTGAGATCTTTAAGAATTTGGGAGTGAGCATTTGCTGTGGCATATGGTACATTTTAAATTTTAAAATACTTTTGAATCCTACATAAGCATTCATTCACTGATATGTTGGACTAGTATGAGCTTAGAACATCCATAAGGAATATTTTAGCTCTTAAAAAGATAAGATATGGAGCAGATAGGAAATAAACTTTGTTAAAGAATAACATTCAAGTATTAGGAGGATTGCAAGAGAAGTAAGTATTAATAATAGCCCTATTAGGAAGACCACATTAATCGTTTGCAGTGAGTCACGTACACAGTGACTCTGGCTTATATACGTGTCTGACTCACTTTGGCCAGTGGGACGTAAGCACATATGATGCAAGTAGACAGATGATAAGTTCTGGCCTTCTTGGAATGCCACTGTCCCCATTGAGGAAGCCTCTTCTAGCCTCCCAAAGATGAAAGGCCATATGGAGACATCTAGCCTGTTCAAGGCCTACTGGGCCCAAGGGAATTCTGCCAGAGCTAACCTACCAGGTGAATGCAGCTGCAAAGTGAGCCTATTCCAGGTCCTAATAAGAACCATACACCTTACTCACAGACTTATCAGAAATAAGCTGTTGTTTTCAGTTGCTGAGCTTGGGAGTTGTTTGCTATGCAGCAATTGATAAACGAATATAGGAATTCATGCAGCTACAGGATGCAGTACAGAAAGTGAAAATAATGGCAGATGTCTACCGAAAGCAGACCAGGAGACCTGTAGTTAAGCTGCTAATTTGCTTCTGAGGTTCCTAGTAGTTAAAGTGGAATGCAGTTAGTTTTAGAGCATCCATTTTGAAAAAGAAGGAAGAATAGCATTCTTCAGAAAAGGGAATGCCATTCCTTGGACTAAATTCTATAAGAGACTTCTCATGTCAGGCCTTAACAGGAGAGAGTAATGAGTGATACATAAGGGGCTATGTCCTTGACCACATTCCAGCAATAGATCTTCTGAAGGGATCTTTTGTGTATTTCTGTAAAGCCCAAAGATATATCTTCAAAGCACAACTCTGTGAGCTTGATTATGAGAAGGATTAAGGTATATTGTACTCTTTTAAAAATTTTATTATTATACAGTTTCCTATTTGACTTTATTCATTTCCACAACGTCAGTTAAATTCTTTGACACAACAACTCCTAATTTATGTGTTTAATCCCTAATTTCTCATTGTGCTACGGATTTGAATGCTTTCAACAGTGTACTATAGATCTCTTCCTGGAAGATCTTTCTT
This sequence comes from Bos indicus, assembly GCF_029378745.1. Lineage (NCBI taxonomy): Eukaryota > Metazoa > Chordata > Mammalia > Artiodactyla > Bovidae > Bos > Bos indicus. The sequence goes on along the minus strand of NC_091763.1, from coordinate 54,741,321 downwards.
CTTTGAGTTTCTTATTTGGAATATAAAACATTGCTTTCCTTCCAGAAGGTTTGGTTGTGTTATTTCTAGTCCCACAGTGTCTTATAGTTATTGATGTTCAGCTCTTAGAATGAACCTAATAGTGATGGCTGGTGGACTTGAGAGCCTGATGGCCTAAAAATATTGAAGTTGTATTATTCTAAAGTTTTTACTCGCATTAGAGAATCAGAGATTGAAAACAGTAACCAAAGAGAAAAACTGAAATCCTGGAAGAACTGAAATAAAGATAATAAATGAGTTCTCTACTTGAAACAAATGAAAATTTATAAACTTTGTGTGAAACAGAAAAAGAACATAACTTATATGGCTGTTTTGTTTTGAATCAATAATTACTGTGTCCCTTTGACTACCTGTCACCTAAGTGAATCTGCTTTTCTCTATGTGCTTTCATTATATCCCATGGATTACTTCAAATTTGTATTTTAGAATTGGAGAATCTGAGGTCTTGATAAATTAGGATAGTTGCTTGTTGTTGCTGTTCTTCAGTTGTTAAATTGGGTCCAACTCTTTGCAACCCAATGGGGTGCAGCACGCCAGGCTCCTCAGTCCTCCACTATATCCCGGAGTTTACCCAAATTCACTGTCATTGTCTAAGACGCTTCCAGCGCTTGCTTGGCTAATGCAATATGGTCTTTTGAAATATGTGTTAACTGTCCATATTTCTGATATAGGGATTTTCTTATTTTCTTTTTTTCCTTGCTATATCAGTGTCTTCCAGAGTATAGGCACAGGGTAGTTGCTTAATGTATATTTATTGAAGGAATGATGGCGTTTTTCTTTTTTTTTTAATTTTATTTTATTTTTTAACTTTACAATATCGTATTGGTTTTGCCATATATCAACATGAATCCATCACAGGTATACTCATGTTCCCCATCCTGAACCCCCTCCCTCCTCCCTCCCCGTACCATTCCTCTGGGTCGTCCCATTGCACCAGCCCCAAGCATCCAGTATCGTGCATTGAACCTGGACTGGTGACTCGTTTCATATATGATATTATACATGTTTCAATGCCATTCTCATGGACACTTTTATACCTCTCTAGTAGGTTCTATAACATAGTAATCAAACACTTATTTTCATATTATCCCTCTGGTTGTAATGGCTCCTCATGTCTTTTAGTTTATAATGACCCAAATACTGTTTGTTACATATTTTAGAGTTAGGATTTTTAAAATACACAGAATAGCTTGCATAAAGCCTGGATAACATGAAAAGTTAACTAACAACATCACTGGAGCAAATCCAGATGTCATTTGCTGAGTAAGCCTTGTGGCTCTGGGGGGAGTGATTAGTGGGCTTTGTCCCATGGGAGCTAAAGGTCTTTTGGAGAGGACTAGGCCAGTGAATCTTTTGGGGAATTGGAGTGGCAGAAGAAGTTGCAAAAATGAAAGCTGCCATACCTTCTAAGAACCTTAAAAGAACTTATACCATAAGAACGTTATACCTTATAAGAACTGCCATACCTTATAAGAACTTTCTTTAGGCTCTTTTCTGGACTTAACATTTTGCTGGCCCTAAAAATGGGTATCATAAATAATAAATAAATTGAATGCAAAAATGACAAAGGGGAAAATGTTTAAGAAGACTAGAATATTATTAAAATCAAAAGTCAGAGTAAAAATTTGAAATATCTAAGACGTTTAAAATGGTAGCTCTCAAGGTATTTAAAATTATAGCTGTAAATGAGAGCAATAGGGGAAAAAAAGATTAGTATTAGAACTCTGGAAATTAAGGGTAAGAGTTAATTGAATAAAAATGTGACACAAAGAATAGAGGTTGAAAGTTGGGTAAGAAAATACAGTATACAGTAAGAAAAAATAATAGTAAGATATATGAGATTAAATTTTAAATGCATAGGGTAACTATGGTTAACAATTCATGTGAAAGAAGAGTGATTTGATGGAAGGTGACGAGGATTTGGTGAGGGGTTGTCTTCACAAGAGAATTACCTCCTCCTCAAGCTTTTGACATTTTGTCTTGGCTCCTTTAAGGGCACTCATGCCTCCCTATGTCTCAATTTAAGATTATCCTTTGGGGACTATCCCTGTGAAGCTGGGATAACACCTCCCCTCTCCCATCCCAGTTTTTTTTTTTTTTTTTTTACATGGCAAGTATTCAGAGTTGATTGCAGAATCTTTAGTAAGAGCCTGTGTCTAAATAACTCTCTAAACCTGGCAGTTGAAAATGATTTTGATGTTTCACGAGAAAATTTTTACTTTGATATAACAAATGATTCTGTTTTGCATAGCCCTATGGTCCCTTATTTGTTGTTACATGATTATAATAGTGAATGCTGTTAGGAATGTTTACAATATACATTATTTGCATTACTTTTTTGATCTTTATAGCCACCTCTGGGACAAGTGCTTTCATTATATCCATGGATTACTTCAAATTTGTATTTTAGAACTGGAGAATCTGAGGTCTTGATAAATTAGGATAGTTTCTTGTTGTTGCTGTTCTTCAGTTGTTAAATTGGGTCCAACTCTTTGCAACCCAATGGGGTGCAGCACGCCAGGCTCCTCAGTCCTCCACTATATCCCAGAGCTTGCTCACATTCATGTCCATTGAGTCGGTGATGTTATCTAACCACTTGTCCTCTGTCACCACTTCTCCTTTTGCCTTCAATCTTTCCCAGCATCGGGTTCTAGTGTTTGTTAGTCAAGCTGAGGTTAGTACCTGGATCTTTTAATTCCCACTCTAGTTGTGTTTCTACCATAGCCTTTACCATATTTCCACCTGCTGTTTCTTGGGTTCACAGTGGTTGAATGTTTTGTAACATTTATGAATAAGAATGGCAAAAAAGAATGTGAAGTTTTAATAGAAACTGTGCTCTCATTCCAGATTATGAATGAATTAATAGAGAATTTATGCCCCTCATACTGCCCTTATGCATAATTTCTTATTCTGTGTGAAATTTGTCATCATTAAAGCATGATTTTAAAAATGGGAAAAATTAATGGTTTTCAGAATGACTGAAGATATAAAAAGTATGTGAGGAAGCTAAGAATAGACAGGTATAGTAAATGACTGGTTATATATCAGCCAAGAATTTTTTTGACTACTCCTGTCTTTACCTAGGCAGAATCAAGCTTTGAGAAGATCTTGACAGGCACAAAAATTAACAGATTTTTCACTACACAGTAAGTACAGTTACAGAGGTTGGCACAACATGTTAGAGGTAGACAGAGAAGGGACTGCTGCCACAGAATGGGTGAGTGGGGACAGGAGAGGCTTCCCAGAAGAAAACTCTGAATTGTTACTGGCAGATTGTTTCATGTACCAGTGTTGAAAATGAGGGCTTTTCTGGTTCTTTCAAGCAATAATTGACAAACTGGTTGGTCATCTCCTGATTGGCAAGGACAGTCCATTTTAGAATTAAATTAATCCCCAAATGCAAATCCATTCTTCCATTCTCATGAGTGAAAAAATTTGCATAGGTTTTTACTTCGAAGAACAATTAAGGACTACTTGTGTTGTGCTTAGTCGCTCAGTCATGACCAACTCTTTGCGACCCCATGGGCTGTAGCTCATACTTACTAGTAGTCTAAGTTGGATATTAAAGCTTACTAAAATATATATAACATTGCCAAAATGCAACCCATTACTAGAGTCTGCTACAAGATATTAGTATTTCATCAGAAATCAAAGTGCAATGAAATACTGATAAGTTGTAAAGTTCCAACTGCTCATGCTCAACAAACAGGTGGCTGGAATTACCAGTATTTTCTTGAATGTGTTATCAGTATATCAGTTGGGCTCTCTTAAATTGGTCATGGTGTTTGCTGCTGTCTTGCGTCTGAATTATAAATGATTAGTATAGATTCATCATCTTATTTTTTCAGGATTGTATCCTTCAGTGTTAATTCATACTTGTATCAGTAGTAGTTTTTAGCTCTTGCATGTCTTATTGTTGGTAAATCATGAGTGAAAAACAAACCATACATGCTTTTCATCAGAACTTCTCAAATGTAGGAATCTGAAGAGCTTATTACAAAAGAGATCCCTGGGCCCCATCCACAGAAATTCTAACTCAGTACATCGGTGTGGGGTCTGATAGTTAAGTTTTGACAAGTTCCCAGGTAATGTTGATGCTGCTGATTTTTCAGCCGTACTTTGAATAAAACCAGTCTGTATCATTCTTGCTGGACTTGCCTGGTGGCTCAGTGGTAAAGAATTCACCTGCCAATGCAGGAGACACAAGTTTGATTCCTGAGTCAGGAAGATCCCCTGGAGAAGGAAACGGTGACCCACTTCAGCATTCTTGCCTGGGAAATCCCATGGACAGAGGAGCCTGGTGGGCTACAGTCTAGAGGCCATAAAAGAATTGGACATGACTTAGTGACTAAAAAATATCATTCTTGCTAAAGCAGACATGTACACCACCCATGAAAACATTCCTGTATAATGATATCTCCTATTGTTTAGTCCTTTTCTTTTGGAAGATAAGCATTCACAAGATGGGGTATTTAGGTGGGTGAGGAGCAGAATCTCCGAGTATTTTGGCCACTTTTAGTTAACACACCAAAAAAAAAAAAAATTGAGAATCTCTGATTTTGAGCAAATTATAGTTGATCAGATGTGGCTCAGACATCACATGCTAGAAGAACAGAGGTGATAAATCACTGTGGCTCAAGCATCATGTGCTAGGAGAACAGAGCTGATAAATGTGGCTAGAGAAATTTACCATCTTACCTAGGGTTTTGTATATCACATTCAATAATGTGCCTTTAACCTAAGAGTGATAGTAAACCATCAAAGCATTTGGAACTAGGAGATGGCATGATCAAAGTTATATAAAAAAGAGTATTACAAGAAGGGAAGCAGAGACAACAGTTTGAAGCTCCAACAATAATGTAGATGAAAAACAGTGAAGGACCTGAACTAAACAATAAGCAGTGATGAGAATGATAATGTGAGAGATAGTAAGGCAGTGATAATGATTATAATAGCAACTAATAATTGCTGTGCATTATGAGCTGTAGACTGATCACTTTACCAAGCACATTGGGTATATGATTTAATTTAGTCCTTACAGCAGCCTTATGAGGCAAATTATCTTATTAACATTTTTAAAATGGGGAAACTGAGTCATAGAGAAGCTAAGTTACTTGTTAAGGCCACACAACTGCTTAGGGCAGAGCAATGATTTAGACTCCAGCAGTTTGTCTTAGAGCCCAGACTCTTGAACTGAATGGCAGATTTGATGGAATTGGGTGATACGAGGCGAAGGAGGTGGATTGAGTGCTCATAGGTTAAGCATTTCTAGCCTAGACACTGGTACTGTGTAGGAAAATTATGAGGTGATGTGTATTTGGAGTGTGATGAAGTGAAGAAGTGAAGGGTCAGGGAGAGGATGAATTCAATTTTGGACATTCTGAGTTTGAGAAATCCAAGAGAAGAGTTCTAGTGGTCAATGAATATATGGGTCTTTACTGTAGAAATCTAATGCAAACACAAAAACATGGTGGCTAGATGAGATGCAGAGAATGTTGTGAAATGGGTAAACCTATCTGTGCTGCTGCTGCTAAGTCGCTTCAGTCGTGTCCGACTCTGTGCGACCCCATAGACGGCAGCCCACCAGGCTCCCCTGTCCCTGGGATTCTCCAGGCAAGAACACTGGAGTGGGTTGCCATTTCTTCTCTGATGCATGAAAGTGAAAAGTGAAAGTGAAGTTGCTTAGTCGTGTCCGACTCTTCGAGACCCCATGGACTGCAGCCTACTAGGCTCCTCTGTCCATGGGATTTTCCAGGCAAGAATACTGGAGTGGGTTGCCATTGCCTTATCCGAAACCTATGTGTAATACTGTATTAAATTTTGAATGTCACTCTTTAATTAAAACTGAAGTTGTGTCTGGAGATAAACATAGTTTCAAAGAATTGGGAAACAATGTTGCAGGAATACTGGAGTAAGGAACTGGGTTGTTTAATGCAGAGTTAAAGAGAAGGGGTGGAGAAGGCAATGGCAACCCACTCCAGTTCTCTTGCCTGGAAAACCCCATGGACAGAGGAGCCTCGTAGGCTGCAGTCCATGGGGTCTCGAAGAGTTGGACACATCTGAATGACTTCACTTTCACTTTTCACTTTCATGCATTGGAGAAGGAAATGGCAACCCACTCCAGTGTTCTTGCCTGGAGAATCCCAGGGACGGGGGAGCCTGGTGGGCTGCCGTCTGTGGGGTCCCACAGAGTTGAACACGACTGAAGCGACTTAGTAGCAGCAGCAGCAGCAAAGAGACAGGGAAAGCCCATGGTACACAATATTTAAGAGAATAGTTATGTAGAACAGGGAATGTATGTAGCACAGTAGTCAGAATAGGACCAAACAGATGCAAATTACTCAGTTCCAGATATGCTGAGAATAATGGCATGTCCAAAAAGGGAAAGGATTGCCTTATGAGGTAGTGTATGCTACTTAAGGACCTGAAATATCAACTGGAGTGCCACCCAGTACCAGTATTGTAGAGGCAATTCTCGTTCCACATGGATTATTCAGTACATCAGAATTTAAGAGTATTGTAATAAACTGTTCCGGGTTTTATAATTTGTTTTTAAATTATTTATAGGTGTATTCTGAGTTTTACTTCACAAGCGAAGTAAATCATTATTTTTCTTGGCATAAAGCATATGAAATCATCACCATCTAGGATGATAGTTGCTGGAAATGTGTACAGATTTTCCCTAAAACTAATCCGTGTCTCATTACTGCTTTAGTTGTTTCAGCAGAATGCAATAGTTTGGTTGCAAGAATTGTTTACCATATCAGTGATGCCAAATAAAGGCAGTGTTTTTAATTCCACTTAAAGCAAAATGTCAAAATAAGGTGTAGTTCCTTATTACTGGATCTACAATTTTTGTATCTCCTTTTTTTTTTTTTTTTCTTGGCCACTGGGACTTTTGTTACCAGCAATGAAACACAACCTTCATGTTGTACTGTCTAGGATAGATACTGTAAATTTCTGGGCTTGCTTTTCCATTGATCTGGATTGCCGTATGGGAATCCTATTCAGCTGATCTTTATTTCCTGAGTCAGAAATTCTGTTTTACCAATCTTTGGGGCTTTCAGCAGTTATTCTCAGTGGGCCTTCAGGTATTGCACATGAAAGAGAAGGTTCAAAGGCATAGAAAGAAGGTTCAGGGCTGAAATGTTTACACTGCATTTTAAAAAATTTTACAAACATTTTCTAAGTTGATGGATCAGCATGAAAGCTTAGTAGATCTAAAGCTTTTTATATGCTGTAGTATAGGTAGCATTTGAATTATACACAATTTTTAAGGAATGGTGTGGTACTCATCAGTTATAAATTTTATGCAAAAGTGACTCACTTGTATGTTTCCAGCAAGTGTAATGAACAACACTGTGATTAATGTTTTATATTTCTTGATTTTTCCACAAGTTTACTTGCCTCTTCTTATTCTGATATATTTTGAAGCTGGCAGTATTGAATTGCGATAAAGTACAGTTTACAGTCAAAATAAGAAATTAACAAGCCACTGGAAATTTTATAATAAACAGATATTTCCCAGGTTTTACCACTTTTTATGTGGTCAGCTACATATATTGCATAGCAATAAAAATGTTGTTTTTTAATTAATGAAAATACAAATACAAAAAGGCAACTGTTATGTATTTATCATTTATTTAGTAAAATATATTTTAATTATAAAGAGGTTTTACCACCATATATTGATTTTTTTATGGTGTAATGTTTGCTAATGTGTCAGTAGCTTGTTAGAACATAATCTGGTTCTCTGTGACTAGTTGCAGATTACACATTTATAAATTTTAAATAGACAACTTTGATACTTCTCTCAGCTTTGTGTATAAACAAAATGTTCAGTATGAAATGCAAAAGTTTGATAAAGGTCTTGTGTTTATTCTGAAGTACATAAATGTTTGTAGAACATTTTTTAAAAATCCTTGTAAAGTAAGTATTTGAGTCTTTTGCCATACACAGCATTTTCTTATTAAACAGATTTTTGACATTATGTTAAGCTATAACAGAATCCATGCTTCTGGGAAGTTTACATACATTAAAAGACTTTTTGACAAGATGAAATTAGTCTTCTGTATGAAATTATGGGAGAATTTACAAAATGAGCATATATGCTTAGGAACTGATTTATCAAAATATTTTTGACTTGATTTTCCTTTTATGGGCTTCTCTCCCATTTTTATCTCATCGTGTATGTATGTGTGTGTGTGTGTGTGTGTTTGCCTGTAAAATTTGCATAATGTAAATATATCTTCCAACCACAGCCAAAGTGGTGGTTTGGAGATATATTGTTTGGCCCTGGGGAGGAGGTAGGCTTGTAAGGAAAAGAATACTGTGATTTGCTTAACATAACCTGTCCTCCCTCACGCCTAACTACAAACTTAATTGTGCTGTTCTAATAAACCTGGGGTCATTTTCATGTTAAATACTATCCATGCGTGGATTTAAAAGTGATAATACACTAAGTAGCCTCTCGAAAGCAATTGGCTTTTATTCTAATCATGGGGATCAAATCATGATGCTTTTGTTAAAATCATTCCATAATTTAGTTTTAAATTTTAAATTCTTTTTTAGGGTGGATTCCTAAGCTTCCTGGGATTTCTTCTAATATTGGGACATTTATTTATTTGTTTGTATTAGTGTGTTGCCATTTCTCAGTTCACAAAGGACTCTTTTAATCTATGTCATAACTTGACACAATCTGTTGTTATAGATCTGCTTTCCAATAGAATTTGAGATCTTCGTGGTTACAGACTGTGTTTTATCTTTCTTTGTCCAAGGCCAAGTGATATAATAAGAGGCGGTGAGGTAAGAATGTGGCTGTCCTGTTCAACGCAGCTTCAGAGCAGAAGCGTCAGTCTGTTTCCTGATGGTTGGGGGCGTCCCTGGTGGCTTGGACAGTAAAGGATCCACCTGCAAACGATCCCTGGGTGGGTAAGAGCCCCTGGAGAAAGTAGTAAACACTCCACTCTTTCAGGCAGTCCATTCTTGCCTGAAATTTTTCATGGCCAGAGGAGCCTGTCAGGCTCAGTCCATGGGGTTGCAAAGAGTTGGACGACAGTAAGTATGCACACACACGCTCTAGACTATAAAGCCTCAACATAGCAGGGTCCCTGGTGTTCAGTGAGTCAGAATTCTTGCCCTTCCGTCTCACAAGATGGTCCTCCTACCCAAAGAAAGCCTAACCACTTTTTAATTTTAGAGTAGATTTTCCAATTGAGGGATCCCCTCTCTTGGTCTTAGGTTGATAATAGGCCAGTTTGGGCACATGCCCATCACACTAGTCCACAAAACACTCATTTGTGGGATACCTGGGTTTGATCCCTTGGTTGGGAAGATCCCCTGAAGAAGGGAAAGGCTACCCACTCCAGTGTTCTGGCCTAGATAATTCCATGGACAGTATAGTCCATGGGGTCACAAAGGGTTGGACATGACTGAGTGACTTTCACTTTCATATGGACTATGAAAATTGTGCATATCAAACAAAAGATAACTTGGTTCTAGTGAAGAACATAACTTTTTAAAGGGATTAATAAGGAGAAATAACAATTTATTTGAATTTCATATAGATTCCTTAAAAAAAAAATAGCAATCTCTGCAAGGCAAGGAAGATACTGTGCTATGTCTTTAAGAATTTAAAAGACGAAGAGTACTTAGTATTGCTCTCAAGGAGACAAAATGTAGTGGGGATGTATGTGTGTGTGCGTGTGTGTGTGTGTGTGCGTGTGTGTGTGTGTGTGTGCATGATCATAATGCAGATTAAGTGAATTAAGCATTATAACCAGCAACCTATGGGAACGATCTGTTCTAATATGAGCTTCAGGAAAAAAAGTACAGAGGATATGAACACTTGACCTGAGTTTTGAATAATGCATAGAGACCTGATAGGTATATTTATGCAAATATTCAAGCACATGATAGCACACATACTCAGTATGAATTTATGTGGATAAATTTATGTGGATGCGTGTGTGCACAAATGCATAGTCATGGTGAGATTAGTGTATACTCTTCTTAAATGCCTTTATTCTCATGATATGTAACAATATAGAAGTCTTTATAAAAGCCTCTCTCCCTTAACTGATGTTGCCGGAATATTATTTTGACTTAAATCTTTAGTAACTAAAACTGTCAGCAGTCATGATTAAATAGTATATTAACCTGTATGATTCTTATAGTGACACATGGCTATGTATTAAAGTGAAATAAATGATAGACTTTTAGAATTATCTGGTCATGAAGGGACATACATAATTTTGTTTTGAAAAAGTCCAGCCCTTTGGCAGCTGTCTAGTATTCAGATGGTAATTGTATTATCCTGGATGGGAGCTATGTGGAGGAAGACATTATAGATCATTTATTCCTACCTGTGTCATCTTGAAATGATTAAACCAAAATAATTCTGTGGTTTACCCTTCAACTTGGTCTTTTAGATGCTTCTACTTCCCTCTCCCCAAATCTCTTTAATTTTTGTTGATGCCTATATGAGGTATCTATAGTTGGATAACAAATTACCACAAAAATCAAATTACTGTGAGATGACTAATCATTTCATACATAGTTTCTTTGACTCAGGAATCTGGGCACGCCTTAGCTTGGGTACTCTGCTTCAGTGTCCCTCACAAACCGTAGTCACAGTGTCAGTCAGAGCTGTAGTCTCATGCGAAGGTTCATCTGGGAAAAGATCTACTTCTAATCTTAAATGGTTTTGGCAGAATCCAATTCCTTGTGATTTTTGGACTGAGGGCCTCTGTTCTTTGCTGACTATTGACTGGAGACAGTCCTCAGTTTCTTGCCATGTAGGTCTCTGCATATGAAAGTCTGCTTTATCAAAGTCAACAAAGGAGAAGGTCTGTAGAGATAGTCTATAAGGATAATGGGAGTTACAGTCTTATGTAATATAATCATGGTGGTGTTATCTCATCACTTTTGGTGTATCTCCTTCATTAAAAATTATATCACTGGTCTTTACCACACTCAAGAGGAAGGGATTAAGTATGTCTTATAGACATGAATACCAGTACCAGATGATGGAGATCATTATGGGCCACCTTAGAGTCTGCCTGCTGCAATGCCTAATGTTTATTTTGGGTGGGAAAGACCTATTCTGTAATGATAAATAAAAATGTAGAACTCAGAAGGGATAAACTCATCAGTAATTAATTTTACTTGTCAGTGAATAACTGCATATAATGTCAGAACTTTCCCTTTTTTTTTTGATATCCAGAGAATATAAAGAGACTAAAAAGGCATTGGATTGATGAATTATAAAAGAAGTGATTGCATCAAGCTAGCGCATGCAAAGGACAGATTTTTTTTTTTCCAGTTTGTAAATTCTGTCTTTATCTAAAACATTTATTGTTTTCTTCAACTTCATGGAAATAAATGGATGTTGTACTCAGAAATGCTCGAGCACAAGCCTACTTATAACTTTATTGCAATTTAAAAACAATTTAAAATCAGATTTCTCTTACTATTCCTTTCCCTCTTCCTTTTTCCAGAGTACTCCTTGTTTCATGTAGCTATACATTTGTAGTCAGTATTAGAAAATAAAAATAAATAAAGGAAATAGAGAAATACACAGAACATAGTTCTTACTAAATGTATTGTGAATAAGAAACGATAATGACAGAAAATTTATACTGAATTTGACAATGAAAATAGATGCAGGACATAGTTATTTGTGTATATTCAAATATTAGGGACAGACCATTGAATTAATGATTAAAATAGATTGAATAAGGATCAGAAATTGGTATGTGGTAAATTAAATTCTCTTGCGCTTTGTTTGCTTCTAATATCTTATAAATTTTAAGGGTATTCCAATAATAATTACTATTTCACTGTCAGAATTAACAAAAGACCTCTTTTTTAATGTGCAACTAAACCTCAACTACTAATCAATGCATTTCTCCTACTTTAGTTAACATGATCATCTGTGGTTGATCATGGCTCAGTATTATCCTGAAATGAAGGCGATGTAGCCATTAAAAGCAGGGAATTCAACATCAGGTCACCACCTCTTATCCTAATTTAAACTACTAACACTCTTGTAAATTACTGAATTCTTGCAAAGGTCCTTTCTCCCCCAGAATGACTCATCTCTTATTTAGCAGATTCTTAGCCTTGGCCTTATATTTTCAGTATAGATATCCTATTATTAATGTACTTTTAAAACTTTATTTTTTATTTAATTAGTTCTGAAAGTTTCTATTTACCCTCAAATTAGTCACTAGTCAGGGATCTGAACACTCCAAAACTTGAATTTTAAAAAATTTCTTGACAAAAGATATTTAGTCTATTGTCTATAGTGTCCCGAAACATGCCATTTTAGTGTTGTTTGATCTAGATTTTAAAAGCCCGGGAATTCAAGGACTTTTGCTGTTCAGTTGCCAAGTCGTGTCCAACCCTTTGTGATCCATGGACACACGTGATCCATGTGATCCAAGCACGCCAGGCTTCCCTGTCCCTCACCATCTTCCAGAGTTTGCCCAAGTTCATATGCATTGAATTGGTGATGCCTTCCAGCCGTCTCATCCTCTTTCACCTCTTTCTCCTGGTGCCCTCGATCTTAACCAGCATCAGTGTCTTTTCCAGTGACTCGACTGTTCGCATGAGGTGGCCAAGGACTATCACTATGTAAATAACTTTGTGTAGCAGTTTGTGCAATTAGACATTCAATAAATGCTTTCTGATAATGGAAACCCAGTTAAAAGTCTTCTGGGGAAATTCAGAATTTTTAAACAACCAAACAGAGTCACAATAGCGTAAAGTTCTCCAGTATTTTGAAATAGCCTCTTTCTTCCTAGCTGCTTAGCCTTATGTCCCTTTTCGTACTCTCCATTTCTTTTTAGGACATTGAAACAAACAAACAAAACATTCTGTGCTTCTTTTGTCTGAAATACCTTAGATCTCTGACTGCCAGAATCTTTTCTTCTTGACTTGGGTATGTTGGAGATACCACATCTTCCACTCTGATTTGTCCTTTTCATTCAGGAATGTGGGGAGGAAGTTGAATACTCAGTTGGCTAGAGTTACAGAGGAAGAAGATATCTTAGGAATAACACTGCTCAGCATTCATAACTGAGCCTAGATATTTAGTGGAAAAACCTTGACTAAAAATCCAGAGGTTTTAACTAAAAGTTCTATGTTTTGTTTTTTTTCTTTGTGAACCAGGATAATAGTATTATGTTGTGTGTGTTGCTTGCACACTATTGTGACCTGGTGATACAATAGATATCAACTTGTTTGTGCATCTTTGCCCTAGTGACACATTATTGGCTATTTAGCTATATCGCAGATAATCAGTATGTTAGCCCCTGGACAATTCTGACTCAAAGCCCGATGGCAGACTTTGTTTTGACTGGTAAGTAACTTGAGGCTAAAAAATTATATTTAAAAAAAATTATGGTAAAATTGCACTTTGGCTACTCATGTGTTTTTAGAATATTTTAGGTAAGTATCCTTTAATTTAATGATGGATAACTACAAGTCATGTGATATTACTTTTTCTGTGAAAACTTAGAAGCCTATGCCTGTTCATTTCTTTTTTTACTACTCTTTGCTGCTAGGGAGTATAGGCTGAACTTCATAATTTAAACTTCACTGTATTTTACTTTATGTTATTCTCTAATTGCTTTCTATATCTTTACTTATATATATATATATACACACACACATACACATGGAGAAGGCAATGGCACCCCACTCCAGTATTTTTGCCTGGAAAATCCCATGGATGGAGGAGCCTGGTAGGCTGCAGTCCATGGGGTCGCTAGAGTCGGACATGATTGAGCGACTTCACTTTGACTTTTCACTTTCATGCATTGGAGAAGGAAATGGCAACCCATTCCAGTGTTCTTGCCTGGAGAATCCCAGGGATGGGGAAGCCTGGTGGGCTGCCGTCTCTGGGGTCACACAGAGTCAGACACGACTGACTGAAGTGATTTAGCAGCAGCAGCAGCATATATATATACTTTTTTACTCTTATATATATATTTTGGGCAGTGCTGGGTCTTCACTGCAGTTTTTCTCTAGTTGGGAGAGGGGGCTACTGTTTATAGTCATGTGGGTCTTCTCATCGCGGTGCCTTCTATTGTTACAGAGCACGGGTTGTAGAGTGTGGACTTTGGTAATTGTGGCATATGGGCTTAATTGCTCTGCAGTATGTGGAATCTTTCTGGACCAGGGATTGAATCCATGTTCCCTGCATTGGCAGGTGGATTCTTATTATACTGAGCCACCAGGGGAGTCCTTTACTTTTCTATCATTAACTAGAAATAAAGTTTTGAACTATCTTATTCTTCTCTTTACCTCATAATTATTTTACTTTTGGGTACATATTGGGTATTTAATTTAAAAAGTTAAAATTATTTTTGTCTTAAAGAATATTCTTTAAGTGTGACGAAAATGTGGCAAAATGAAACCCAAACACTTCTCTTGAGGGAAAAAGAAAACTTTGTTCAAACTTTTAAGACAAAATCTGTCTCTAGAACACATCAGAAAGATTTGCTATTAAAAAGCCACCCTATTAAGCATATGTTTAATATGATTCCATGTATTTTTGTAACCATGCCTATTTTTCCTCAGTATTTTTATAGATTTTCTTTTTTTTTTTTAAGGAAGCAGTTAGGAGAAAGAAAATTTCTAGGCAAACCATCCCTAGAAACAAATTCCTAGTTAAACATTAGTAATTGCATAATCTTAATATGAAAAAGTAGCTGAGAATATTTAAATTTCTGCCATTCTGGGATTTTTATCTTAATATATTTTGTGTGTTGATTTTTAGTGTGAAAAGTAAGTGTTTTGGTAAATCACATGCTATAGAAGTAAAAATACAGAAATATTTTTATAAATCATGTACTACAGAAAAAAAATACAAAGATATCAGGGTAGGTATTTTAGGAAATTGGGAATTTATTTATTTATTTTTTTCTGGGAAAAAGTTTAAACTGCCATTGAATTTCATTTTCATTTAATTTTTTAAAAGAAAATGTTGGCTTTGTTATGCTAGATCATTATACGCTTTATTTCTATTACATTTTGTCATAATGCACACTGAGTATAAATAAACTCTGGTATGCTAACCCTAATAGCAATTAAACTGGAAGTGTTTGTGTTTCATCACTGTGAACTTAGCAGAAACGTTTCCATGACAACCTTCATGCTAGTTAAGACAACCAGAGGTGATCAACAGTTTATGTATTTTTTTCTTTTGCAAGAATGGAATTTGTGTTGACAGTTTTGGCCTTTAATGGCACTTTTGTTCTGTGTGAAAGTATTTGTTTATCAGATCATATGTTGTTAACTGTCAGACTGAGGTAGAGTGACTGCTTTGATAAAAGGCTTCCTTAGAATGTCCAGCCCGTGAAGCTCTTGTAGTCTAATTATCCCCATCAGTACAGAAGAATCCATTTGCATCAGTACTCTACAAATTTTACTTTATTAAGACCAAGTATTATGCTGAATAAAATTGGGAAGATCTTGATTTTGTTTGGCCATATAAAAATTGAAATTCCTTGTAGCCTTACTTCTTAATGAATTTCAACCTCCCCTGGAAAAATTCCATACATGTATACCTAAAGAAAAATATCTAAGTGTCCTCTTTAGAAAAGGTTATTGGGGCAGTTTTATGTTTTCCTTAAATCACTTGCTCTCCTAGAATATTATAACTACATCAATAGAGTCTGCTACCAAAGATGTACAAAAAGAGGAAAAATAATTTTATAGTTTCAAACAGAAATTGCCAAGCTGATGGTGTAACTAAGAACTTTTTCCTTTTTACTGTTAATACAGAGGCACATTAAAAACTTTGCTTACTTTTAAATTCTCAAAATAAGCATCTATCTATCTATCTATATATATATATATATATATGTTCTTATAAAGAGGACTGTCATTGTGAAGTTTCTTCAGAACTGTGTGTGTTCCACAAGAGAGAGAAGCTATTCACTCAGGGATGTGTGTTTGTCCTCTTTAACTGACCCCATGGTCACTTGTTCAACGTTGTCTAATACCTGCAGGATGGGAGTAGGTGTCAAGGCATATTAAATATTTTATATGATTCATAGTGGAAAGTAAGCTCATTACTTTATAAAATAAAGCTTGATAGTTTTCTTGGATAGTATGACTATATAGATGTTAGGTTTTATCATATGTCCTCTCAGAAAAAGAAATAGTTTAATTTTTACCAGCTTTGTTAAACTATTAACAATATTAAATAATAAATTTCTAGGACTAAACATTATCCTTGCTTTCTTTAAAATTACCTGTTAACATTATTAACCTCAATGAAGTTGACATTTCTATAAAATGACATATGGTTTTATCTTATTTTAAAGAATAGAATCCTGATTTTTCAATTCTTTTATTCAGTCTTTGTCTTGACATCATCATCCATCCAGATGTATAAGCCAGAAGCTTGGAAATGATCGTGAACCTGTCTTTCATTCACTCAGTCATTCACTCGTTTCTTCTTAGGCACTCTTAGTACTGAGGGTAGAGTGCAAAACAATATGCGTAGAAATTCCTTCTCTTGAGACTAGACTGTGGTCTCATGAATCATAAAAGATAAAGATGAGTGCCTTGGAGATAAAGAAAACAAAAAGGGGTTTGTCTGTGTGTGAAAGAGATATGGGATGGGTTTTGCTATTTTAAATGGAATAGTCAAGGAAGACTTCATTGGAAAGTTGGCATTTATGCAAAGAACTGAAAGGTGAAGGCAAGAGGTATGCTGTTATCTGAAATGTTAAGCAGAGAGTAAGCACACATTAATGGTCTTGAATTTTGAGAAACGGCAAGCAGATTCGGCAACTCATGCAGAACATGCAATGACAAAGATAGTAGGAGCTAGAATTGGGGATTGAGGGATAGAGAACATAGGGCTTTGTGAGCTACTCTAGAACATTGAGTAGATGATTAATACAGTATCATTTCCCTCTTGACAGAATCACTCTGGCTGCTGTGTTGAAAATAACCTGTAGAGAGGTAGGGATGAAGGCAAGGAAGGAGCAAAGATGAAGCTAGTTAGGAATTTATTGCAAGAATTCAAACAAGAGATTGTAGGAGCTTGGATAAGAGTGGTAATCATAGTGTAGGTGAGGGAAGGGATCAAATTCTGGATGTATTTTGAAGATTTAGCCAACAGGATTCACTGACAGATTGAATGTGGTGTTTGAGGCAAAGGCAGGAATCAAAGTGGATTCAGAGTTTCTGCCTGAAAATTGATAGTATTTCCTTTTTTTCTGAGTTGGGGAAGACCATAGAGAGGGAATTTGGGGAGAAACATTAAAAATTAAAGTTTGGATAGGTTTGGGAATTCTATTAGATATCTGATTGTAGACAGTAAATAGGAAATTGGATATAGGAACATGGAATTTAGAGCAGAGATGTGAGCTCTAGAGAAACATTTGTAAATTAGCACATAGATATTATTTGAGACAATGTGAGGCTAGGAAGGATCACCAAAAGAAAGAAACAGGCCAAGGATTTCTCTTATCCAGGCAGAGTGAATGCCTCAGTGTGGCCAGAGCAGTCCCAGTTTATGCCTGGCCCCAGAGTAACTCAGAGTGCCCCACTCTCCCTCTACAGAGAACCTCTTTGGACAATGAAATACATGATCACTGGACAAATATTTTTTGTCTCTACTCTTTTTATATCCACTTCCTTTTCCTAGTTTGTTAATCCAAGCCTCTCACCAGATTTCTTAACTTCTCTTCTCACCTTCTCCCACCAATCTTTACTTCCAGAATAACCTAATCATTCCACATATAAATCTAATAATGTCATTCCCCTTGTTAGGCTTTTCCTATGGCTTCTAATGTTTAAAGAGTAGAACAGTGTCTATAATATGAAATTTCAGAATTCTTTGTTATCTTATTCTTGCCTCTCTGTACAGTTCCCTTCTCTTGCCATTTCCCCCTTATCTAGCTTCTTGGAAATGAGGGATTTTTTACTGCTGTTTGGGAGCTGCCACTCAGCTGCTAAGCCCCAGGGGCTGCTTTCCTGTAGTAAGGAGCTGTGTGGGGCTGGGGGCCAGCACTCTTTACTACTATGCCTCCCAAATCTTCCCTGATTCATGGGAGTTGGGGGTGGGTGAACAGGCACCACCACCCAGCTGCTTCCACGTGACTGGTGTAGGCTTTCTGCAGCACTGTGGAAATGAGATTGCCAATATTCACCAATGTCTGATTCCAGATAGAAGCTGGGAGAGATGGACACTGTTATTTGGCTGCAAGTTCATCTAGAATTGGCTGGCAGCTTATCCTGGCTGGAAATCCACAATTCTTACTGAGTTTTGGTAGATTTGGTTGAGTAAGTTCCCTTGTGGTTGCATATCTTTTGACTCTTCTCCAGAGATTAAAAAAAAATAAAAAATTTACTTTTAATTGGAAGATAATTGCTCTACAATGTTGTGTTGGTTTCTGCCACAGAACAATGTGAATCAGCCATAAGTATACATATATCCCCTCCCTCTTGAGTCTCCTCCCCATCCTATAGGTCATCACAGAGCACTGGGCTGGGCTCCTTGTGTTGTACAGCAATTTCCCACTAGCTATCTGTTTTACACATGGTAATGTACATACTTCAGTGCTACTATCTCAATTCATTTCATCCTCACCTTACTTTGCTATGTCCACAAATTTGTACTCAACATCTGTGTCTCCATTCTTGCCCTGCAAATAGGTTCATCAGTACCATTTTTCTAGATTCTGTATGTACGTGTTCATATATGATACTTTTCTCTTTCTGACTTACTTCACTCTATATAACAGGCTCTAAGATCATCTGGTGCATGGTGCAAGACGGTGGAGAAGAATGTGTGGTCATCTTCTCCTGAGAGAACTCCAAAATTCTCACAAAATCCTAACTCGCAAAATTCTTGCAAATTGTTGCAAATTCTGACATCCAAAAAAGATGTCCTTTTCATTCTAGGGAACTGGAATGCAAAAGTAGGAAGTCAAGAGATACCTGGAATGACAGGCAAATTTGGCCTTGGGTACAAAATGAAGCAGGGCAAAGACTAACAGAGTTTTGCCAAGAGAACAAACTGGTCATAGCGAACACCCTCTTCAACAACAGAAGACTCTACACATGGACATCACCAGATGGTCAATACCAAAATCAGATTGATTATATTCTTTGTAGCCAAAGATGGAGAAGCTCTATACAGTCAGCAAAAATAAGACTTGGAGCTGACTGTGGCTCAGATCATGAAATCTTTATTACAAAATTCAGACTTACATTGAAGAAAGTAGGGAAAACCACTAGACCATTCAGGTATGATATAAATCAAATCCCTTACAATTATACAGTGGAAGTGACAAATAGATTAAGGGATTAGATCTGATAGACAGAGTCTCTGAAGAACTATGGATGGAGGTTTGTGACATTGTACAGGAGGCAGTGATCAAGACCATCCCCAAGAAAAAGAAATGCAAAAAGGCAAAATGGTTGTCTGAGGAGGCCTTACAAATAGCTGAGAAAAGAAGAGAAGTGAAAGGCAAAGGAGAAAAGGAAAGATATACCCATCTGAGTGCAGAGTTCCAAAGAATAGCAAGGAGAGATAAGAAAGCCTCCCTCAGGGATCAATGCAAAGAAATAGAGAAAAACAATAGAATGGGAAAGACTAGAGATCTCTTCAAGAAAATTAGAGATACCAAGGGAGCATTTCATGGAAAGATGGGCACAATAAAAGAAGAAATAGTATGGATGTAACAGAAGCAGAAGATATTAAGAAGAGGTAGAAAAAGTACACAGAACTATACAAAAATGATCTTCATGACCCAGATAACCATAATGGTGTGATCACTCACATAGAGCCAGACAATCTAGAATGCGAAGTCAAGTGGGCCTTAGGAAGCATCACTACGAACAAAGCTAGTGAAGGTGATGGAATTCCAGTTGAGCTATTTCAAATCCTAAAAGGTGATGCTGTGAAAGTGCTGCACTCAATATGTCAGCAAAATTAGACAACTCAGCAGTGGACACAGGACTGGAAAAGGTCAATTTTCATTCCAATCCCAAAGAAAAGCAATTCCAAAGAATGTTCAAACTACTGCACAATTGCACTCATTTCACACACTAGCAAAATAATGCCAAAATTCTCCAAGCCAGACTTCAACAGTATGTGAACCGTGAACTTCCAGATGTTCAAGCTGGATTTAGAAAAGGCAGAAGAACCAGAGATCAAATTGCCAACATCCATTAGATCATTGGAAAATCAAGAGAGTTCCAGAAAAACATCTACTTCTGCTTTATTGACTACGCCAAAGCCTTTGACTGTGTGAGTGAGTGAGTGAAGTCGCTCAGTCGTGTCCGACTCTTTGTGACCCCATGGACTGTAGCCCACCAGGCTCCTCCCTCCATGGATTCTCCAAGCAAGAGTACTGGAGTGGGTTGCCATTTCCTTCTCCAGTTTGACTCTGCAGATCACAGCAAACTGTGGAAAATTCTTCAAGAGATGGGAAAACCAGACCATCTGACCTGCCTCTTGAGAAACCTGTATGCAGGTCAGGAAGCAACAGGTAGAACTGGACAAGGAACAACAGACTGGTTCCAAATAGGAAAGGGAGTACATCAAGGCTGTATATTGTCACCCTGCTTATTTAACTTATATGCAGAGTATATCATGAGAAATGCTGGGCTGGATGAAACACAAGCTGCAATCAAGGTTGCCAGGAGCAATATCATTAACCTCAGAAATACAGATGACACGACCCATACGGCAGAAAGCAAAGACAAAGTAAAGCGTTTCTTGATGAAAGTGAAAGAGGAGAGTGAAAA
Organism: Bos indicus; assembly: GCF_029378745.1. Lineage (NCBI taxonomy): Eukaryota > Metazoa > Chordata > Mammalia > Artiodactyla > Bovidae > Bos > Bos indicus. The sequence continues at coordinate 54,720,501 of NC_091763.1, read as the reverse complement.
TGTTGGCTTAAAACTCAACATTCAGAAAACGAAGATCATGGCATCTGGTCCCATTGCTTCATGGCAAATAGGTGAGGAAACTATGGAAACAGTGTCAGACTTTATTTATTGGGGCTCCAGAATCACTGCAGATGGTGACTGCAGCCATGAAATTAAAAGACGCTTACTCCTTGGAAGAAAAGCTATGACCAACCTAGACAGCATATTAAAAAGCAGAGATATCACTTTGCCAACAAAGGTCTGTCTTTCCAAAGCTATGGCTTTTCCAGTAGTCATATTTGGATGTGAGAGTTGAACTATAAAGAAAGCTGAGCACTGAAGAATTGATACTTTGAACTGTGGTGTTGGAGAAGGCTCTTGAGAGTCCCTTAGACTGCAAGGAGATCCAACCAGTCCATCCTAAAGGAGATCAGTCCTGAGTGTTCATTGGAAGGACTGATGTTGAAGCTTAAACTCCAATACTTTGGCCACCTGATGTGAAGAAATGATTCATTGGAAAAGACCCTGGTGCTGGGAAAGCTTGAAGGCAGGAGGAAAAGGGGACGACAGAAGTTGAGATTGTTGTGTGGCCTCACCAACTTGATAGACCTGAGTTTGAGCAAGCTCCAGGAGTTGGTGATGGACAGGGAAGCCTGGCATGCTGCAGTCCATGGAGTCCCAAAGAGTCAGACATGTCTGAACATAACGTAACTGAGGAACATCTACCTTGGTTCAACTGATGCTGATTCATCCCTCTTTATGGTTAAGTAATATTCCATTATATATATGTAGCACAATTTCTTTATCCATTCATCTGTTGATGGATATTTGTTTAACTTAACATTTTTCCAGAGACTTTTGATAATTGTTAATTTTGATCAACTAATAGATATCTCTCCTAGTGAGAGGTTTCCAGTAGTTTCTCACATCCCCATTCTAGAAGTCTTCACTCCTATACTATTCCTTCTGAGTTCAAATAACCTCCAAATGTCATTTACTGACAATCTTTAGATCATATATAACATACCATATATAAATATACACTGCAGTTATCAGATTCTCTCTATAATGTTAGGCTACTTTTAGCTCTTCATTATTGTAAATAAAGCTATTATTAACAATTTTCTACATATATTTTTTCCAAGGTTTGAGGATTTCATTAGTGTGTATTTCTAGAGGTAGAGCTATAGAGCAGCACATGGGAAACATTGCCAAATTTCTCCCCAGAAGAGTTATTTTAAATTCTTTTAGCAGTGGATACACATTTTATTGATTTTCACTAGAATCATTTATACTTGATAGAATGATAGATACTATCATTTTTAATCTTGCTGCTAATTTGATGACCAAGTAGAAATTTAATTTATGATAAAATTTTAATCTTGTATTCTTGATCATCAGTGCCATTTCTTTCAGGTTGGCACTAAAGCCTGTTTTTTGGAAAAGGCAAATTAAAAAAAATAGGTAAAGAAATATGAGTGGAACTAGAATAACACACCAAAGTGCTGTTTTCATTGCAATTGGCTGTGCAAGATGTACTAAGATTTTTTTCTTTGTTATTATGAGCAGTATGGGTTTTAGAACATGTATTCACGTCCTGTTCAGCTTCTTTCACACTTTCATACTCTAAAAGTAAAGTCTCAAAGGGACAAATAAACTTATTTCTGCTTGGATGAAAAATATGTAAGAGAAATTTAAAGATGATTTAATTATATATTGCTTGTTGGTAAATATAAAGTGAGAGTAGCTTTGAAATTTAAAATATATAGAGCAATATATTCAATTACACACATGGTGTTATGTATTAGATCAAAGAGAAATCTATATTTTAAATTTCTCTTTGATTTTGAAAAAGTTGATTATCTGCAAAATCTACGTTATTTCATCTATAAATGCTGGCAGTGCCTGTAGATTTAATGTGCCTTTCCCCACATAACAATTCTTTTCTACATCTCCGCTCAATTCACTAATAAGTAGAGAAAGATATGCTTCATATCTGTTAAAGAAATTTTATAGGTAATTATGACTTTCTTACAACACAACGAGAATGTCTTTCATGTATGCAATATTCCCTCTTCTTTTCCAATGTAAAACCAAACAAGATGCCCCATCAGCGACATAAACCATTCAGGAGTGCCAGAAGAAACTGAAATAGTAAGGTTTGGCTAGAATCTGGTCCTGACATACCCCCATTACTTCTGGAGGTTAGGTTACTGCAACTGTATACCTTTAAGAAAAATTATATTGAAGGATAGTTGATAAACAATGTGATATTTGGTCCAAGTATACCAAAAAAAAAAAAAATGATTCAGTTACATATATACATTGTTGTTTAGTTGCTAAGTCATGCCTGGCTCTTTGCTACTGCATGAACTGCAGCACACCAGGCTTCCCTGTCCTTCACTATCTCTTGGAGTTTGCTGAAACTCATGTCCATTGAGTGGGTGATAGTATCCAACTATCTCATCCCCTGTTGCCCCCCTTCTCCTCCTGCCCTCAATCTTTCCCAGCATCAGGGTATTTTCCAATAAGCTGGCTCTTCACATCGGGTGGCCAGAGTATTGGAGGTTCAGCTTCAGCATAATTCCAGTGAATATTCAGGGTTGATTTCCTTTTAGATGGATTGGTTGGATCTTCTTGCTGTCCAAGGGACATTTATTCGTTTTTGTTTTTCCCCCCATATAGGTTATTACAGAATATCAAGCAGAGTTCCCTGTGCTATGCAGTAGGTTCTTGTTGATTATCTATATAAATATAGTGGTGTGTAGATGTCATTCTGCAACTGTGAACCTTAATCCATGTGTTACACTGCAACTTTCATGATACATCTGTCTGTCCTCCAGTCTCAGTGTTCCTCAGTTAGTTTTATTTTGTTCTTTGTGTTTTTATTTCTGAAAAACTTTGTGTTAAATATCTATGTCAACTCTAGCTTACCCTTTTGAAGAACTGCACTTAGCTATTTAAGATATGCTTGTTTGAATTAATTTGTATTTCAATTTTTACATTCATTTTATTGACAGAATTCAGAATTTTAAGATTTGATAAAGTTTGAATAGAAATATACCTAAAATCTGATGATGTTTATACAGTAAAATTTAGTAAAATATTTTTATATAGTAAAAGTAAATGATTATAGTGATATAATAAAAGTTAGCTTTTCTTTAATAAAAAAGTTTGCAAGACTTACATTTTGTTGCTTTCCAAAACTGGGCAATAGCCTTTTGGGGATATAGTTTCCCTTTTTGAGAAAATGGTCCTCAGATTGTCTTCCAAGAGTTGTAAGGATACTTAGGTAAGTGAACCTAAGCGAGCCATCAGGAAAAAAAAAACAAAAAACAAAAAACCAAAAGCAGATTTAGAAGTAACGCTAGAAGTAACAACAAAATAAAGCCTGTTATAAATTAATTATATGTACATTCTAAAATTTTATTCTGTGTGTGTAGTCGCTTAGTCATGTCTGACTCTTTGTGACCCTGTGGACTGTAGCCCACCAGGCTCCTCTGTCCATGGGTTTTTCCAGGCAAGAATACTGGAGTGGGTTGCCATTTCCTTTTCCAGGGGATCTTCCCGACCCAGGGATCGAACCTGGGTCTCCCGCATCATAGGCAGATGCTTTACCCTCTGAGCCACCAGGGAAGCTTGGTGATAAATAATTAGAAAATTTTATTCTATTTTGGCTAATTTCTACTATATCTACTAGAAGCTAGAGACTATTGTCTTTAGACATATTCTCCAGCACCGTACCATGAACAACAATAAGCTCATATTATTCCTTAGGGCTTCCGCAGGGGCTCAGCAGTAAAGAATCCAGTAAAGAATCAGCTTTAAAGAATCCAGCCTGCAACGCAGGAGTTGCAGGAGACATGTGTTTGATCCCTGGGTCAGGAAGATCCCCTGCAGTAGGAAATGGCTACCCAGTCCAGTATTCTTGCCTGGAGAATCCCATGGACAGAGGAGCCTGGCAGGCTACAGTACATAGGGCTGGAATGAGTTGAACATGACTGAAGTGACTAAGCACATGTACAAACACATTTCTTAGTGAATCAGAACTTACTGTTATTCCTTGGAGATTGTATATAGCCCAGCCTTAAAAATCCAAATAACTGATGTTTGCTGAAAATGTTGAGGGATATAAACCTCATTCATAAATTTTAAATTACTAGTTTTAAAATAAAATAATACTTGAAAAACTTAATGAGTTTTATGAGTTTGCCTTTCATCAATATTTATCATGCTTTATTCTAAAACTTAATAAAATAACACCAGTTTGAATTATTTAGTAGTCTTGTACTGAAGTATTTGTTATTGATACTCAAATATCCATTTGTTAGGAATATTTTTCTGTGCTAAGGAGGATAGCAGAGGGAATGATATATGAGTTATAAGGATATGGAAACAGAGATTAAGATAGTTAAAGGCGTATATCACAAATATTGAGTGAATTCATTATTGTGAATCTGTAAGTAAGTATCTGACATTTACATTTAGAGGATACACATTGGGCTACCTGTGACAAGTATTATGAGTAAGTAAACGAGGGTTTTCTTTAAGTAATTTTAGATGAGAGACATCATTTCAATAAACTTCTGTTCCTGAAGTACTCACCAAGACCAGTGATTGAGAGGTGCTTTCAGTATAACTACTGGACACTTTACACTGTAGAATTTTTGAGATTTGTTCAGTTCTGTTTAAGGTATACTCTGGCTGAAAAGTTTTGTTTCACATGGAGAAGTTCAGGAAGTTTTAGTGAAAAAAAGTATCTTATTTATGAAGTATTTTAATGGGACAAGGTATTAATCACAAGTTTGTTTTAGAGTTTGTGGATAAGCAAGGGGAGGGGGCTAGAGTGACCCATGTGGTAATGGAGTTGGAGGCATAGACTTTAGGTTTAGCTTAAAACAAACTTTAGCTTAATGTAGATGCAGATGACTACAGATAGAGGTGTTTACAGATATTTGCATATACATTGGTTAGTATACACACTTATTTCCTTGTTTTGTCAGTTGAGACGGCCTAAAAGCAATAGGCGTACTTATTTTCTATACCTTGGTTTCTCACACTTTTCTCCTAAAAAAAGAACCAGGGATCCTTGAAGAAATGGGGCTTGTTCTCAGATTGGGGCAGGAAATACATGAGATGCAGCTGGAACTCTTATAATGCCAGAAAATAAGAAAATGTTCAAGAAAAGCACAGTATATAAAATTCATCTCTGTGAGTCCATACTATTCTTATATAGACAAAGCATTCAATAGATAAGTGGGAGAATTGACGTTTCCAGAAGAGAAGAATTTCAGATAATTTATGTAAATGCTTCACCCTCAAGGAGGTGAAGCTTAATTCCTGACTCCTTAATTGTGGGCTGTACATGGTGATTTTCTTCCAGAGAGTACAGTATGGAAAAGGGAAAAAGAGTAACTTCATTAGAGAAGCCTGACAAACTTTTCCTCATCCAGATCATCAAGGTCAAAAGCAGGAGTGATGCAAGTGATGTACGATGTTCATAGAATATAAACTTGATATGATGTGATGAAAATTGCTATTTTCTACTGTGGTCTTCTCCCCGCCCCCCCAAATCTGTAAGCCTAATCTAATAATGAGAAGAACATCAGATCCCAACCAAGGGACATCGTATAAAATACAGTTTGAGAAATTATCACAGCTGAGGAAAGTGAGCCTAAGGAGACATAACGACAAAATACAACATAGTCTCCTGGATGGGATCCTGGAACAAGAAAAGGACATTAAGTAAAAACAGTGGAAATATGAACATGATATGGACTTTAGTTAATGTTTAAAAACCTTAATGTTAACATTTCTGCCTCTGTGGACTCAGTGTGGCTAAATTGGGTGTGGTGGGGTATTGAGGGATGGACGCTTGTGGTAGGATTAAATAATAAGAGTAGCTAACACTGTTTAGAGAGTACTTTAAGCCAGGAATTCCTTTAAAAATTTTACATGTCTTGCTTAATTTTTTAAAACAACTCTTTGGTAGGTAGTGTTATTCTCTTGTTAGAGATGAAGAAATGAAAAGTTAAATGGCTTGCCCAAGCATTAATACCCAGCTCTGGTTCCTCTTCTCTTAACTATTAGGCTTTGCTGAGATTGACTGTTTTGGGTGAAGCTACAGGAAGCAGTTCCCCTTTGTCATCAGGTTTGGCTTCTGCCCAGATAAGTAGGTGATAAAGCGCAATAAAAAGACATATATCAAATGAAACTACAAAGTTTATTCCTTTAGATTATGATTTATGATTATTTCATGCTCATTTTCCTGCTACTTTTTATCTTTTATATGTCAGATATACTGAAATTCTACAAACTGCTGGAGTCCCCAACTCACTAGTATTTCTGTAACTAAGCAAATACTCTCCAACAATAAGACCTTAGGCAAAATAATCATTATTTAGCGTTACCATTGTGTTACAGTATTCTAAAGCATTTCTCCTTTTTTTTTTTTTAACCACATCCTTTCTTATAATAGCATTTGAATTTTGTTGGCTTTGTAATTCTCAAATAACAGATAAAGTAACTGAGGCCTAAGAACATTAAATCAAGTTTGTGTGACAACTTTATGTATGAGGAGCTCCAAAACATATAATCCTGCAGACTTCTATTGTGCTCTTCTGTGACATGGAAATAATATAAAGTCAGTAATTCTTAGTTTTCTGGAGTCCAACTGACAATGAGCTCAGTTTTCTTTCATAAAAATTATTTTATATTTACATAATTGCAATCCAAGTAGAGGTGATGCTAATAGGCAGAGACAAATATCTGCCCAGGAAAAAAAAATCTCCTCTGTCATTTGAGGTGAACAATTTGCCCTTGACTTGAATCTTTATGTGTCTCGTGATCCAGTTTATATTTTCCACATAGTGAGTAGTAAGGGCCTAGTGACGTATTTATTTTGGGTCCCAGAAAGTTGCCCAAGTATTTTCTTTTTGGTGAACTGTATTAAAATTCTGTAATTTAACCCACATTCAAGCAGTCCATCGTTTTATACCTGCAACGCATTGTATTCTGATGAGGGATTGCCATGCCATGGGCAGGTAACTAAGCTGTCACACTTAACTTTTTCTATTCAGCTACTACTTCTGTGGTAGTGCCTCCCAATTTTATCCATGCCTGACATGCATAGAAAGTGATGGATGGTATTTGGAGCTCACCGTGGGTTAACTTGTGGCCAGTGGTGATTGGCCTGAGGACTCTGGCTGCCCCGGGCCCCTCTTGCCACCCCGAAGGAAGAATGCCTCAGGGAGCTGCCACAGCTTGGCATCCCTGTAACATATTTGTGACACACCAGGTGCTTTAGCTCTTTTCTCTGACAGGCACCTATGTGTTTTCCCCAAGTGTACTTAGATTCTACACCATGTTGTTTAAGATTTTTTACAAAAAACTATTTATACTGAAACCTGGATTATATAGAGGACAGATAGCATTACAATTTCTTAAACTTATTTGAATCTTGCTCTTGAGAATTTCCATGGACAATTTCATTATTCTGAGTGGGGAGCATGTCTTATGTGGCCCAATAAATTATTCTTCTTTCACATCTATGTTCTGAATTAAGCAAGAAAAAAAGAGAGGCCCATGTTTCCCAATAAAGTAATTTACCCCTTCCTTTCCTGGAAAGAGGTGGAAGACCAAGAGACTGAGAGAAGACCAGGAACTTGCAGGGTTATGTGAGTAAGTTCCCTACAAACTCTCAGGAAACAGCATTAGTGGGAAAGAAGATCACTGGTACCACTAAGTGATTTGCCATCATTAGTCATGGAGAGCCGTGAAAAGTAAAGTGTTAGTTGCTCAGTTGTGTCTGACGCTTTGTGACTCCATGGGCTATAGTTCGTCAGGCTCCTCTGTCCATGGGATTCTTCAGGCAAGAATATTGGAGTAGGTAGCCATTCCCTCTTCCTGACCCAGGGATTGAACTTAGGTCTTCTGCATTGCAGGCAGATTCTTGACCATATGAGTCACCAGGGAAGCCCTGCTGTGAAAAGTAAAACACTTTATATACCAACAGAGAAAATGGCATCTTATAAGGGACTCTTCTGGAGCCTCTATTATATCCTGAAAAAGTCCCTCAAACTGAAGTTTTTTTTCAGCTAATGACTTGGGAAATGTATTAGTATTTTATAAAAGTATTTTAAAAAAATCAGACTCTTCTATTTTTGGTTGACAATTTTATGCTTAGGAAGCACAGATATTTCAGAAACAGTATTGTTTATAGGTAAACAGTTTTCTTACTGTTGTAAATTCCAGAGAATCACTGGGACTTAACAGGTAAGTATATAAACTATGAATTTCAGATGAGGTGGAGGTGGATTAAAATTTCAGATATCCAGGAATATTTAGAAAAATTTTGAGAAGATTCATTTCAGTTAGAAAAGTCTGGAAAAGTAAGAGTTTAACTTTTAGATGGTATTATACCATTTATTTTAACTTAAATAATCTCTTCAAAAGGAATTGGTTGGCATTTGTTATAGCCTCACCTTCACTTAAGGCTCTCTGTATGTTCTGACATATGGTCAGCTCTTAGCAAATGGTATTTCCCTCTTTTCCTTTTTCCATATTGGTTATGAAATCATTTATTAGCTGAACTATTAGGCAAGTGTTGCTGTCAATGAAAGATAAAATTTAATGTAACTGTGAGGTATCCTTGACAAAGCATTCTGAAAGAAAAAATAAAATATTGTTATATTTTAAAAGCCCACTTTCAATTTAGATGGAGATATTAAACTGTATACCACAATATCCCAAATATGATCAAGGATCTTTTGCCATTTGAAAATATACTTTCAAGAATTATTTTAAAAGGCCTAATTTATCAGAGCAATATTATTAATGTGAATAGATTCTCTTGAGGTTTTCTTTCATAGTTTGCTGTTGCTCCTAAAAATGGGGCAATTTAGTGTATTGGCCAGGACAGGTTAGGTGTGCCTTCTGCCCTCTGCACAAAGCCATGTAACACTTCAAACGATAACTGTGGATGTACCTGGGCAAGAAAAATAGTAGCTATATTCAATATACAAAGGCTATCAAAATGAAATATAGCACCTTTAGTATTTTATAGTTTGCAAAGCCCTGTTACATATATTATCTTTGTTGATCCTCATAACAACCTTACGTTGTATATATGTGTGTGTGTGTGTGTGTGTGTGTGTGTGTGTAAAGCTCAGAGATTAAATGACCAAGAATAAACTAACAAGTGGCTAATTTGTGACACAGATCCAAAGCCTCAGTTATCATGTGCAGTACCATTCCCTCTATACTTTTGCATGTAAGAAGCAGATATCATTTTTAAAACTTCTAAGTATTCAATCAGGGACAATGAGAAGTTTCACATGGCTAGGTTTTGCTAGATTTAAGGAGCCTTACAAGTGCTAATATTATTCAGCTATGTAACTGGCTACCACAGAAAGCAATGATGACTAGAATGGTTAGGCAGAGGCTAGATGGCCATCTGTCGAGCTTCCTGTGGGACTGGATGACCTTTAATATCATTTCCAATTTGGAGATTCCAAGACTGGTGACAATGATGCTGTTTCAGCCAGTTGCCAAGTAACTTGTCTGTTGTTTTTCCTGCCTGTCACACACAGCAATGATAGTAAGCATCATTTTCCTTATATACCATGATGAATTTACATCATAGTGTCTTATTATCAATTAGCATTCCCGAAGTTTCTTATCTCTATGGTGTTCAAATCTATTCTAAAATTGCTGCCAAAATTTCATTTTAAAAGGTGTACAAATAAAATTCCTTTGGTGGATGACATACTTTAAAGCAATATCCCTTATTGCTTCCCCTTTCTTTTCAAGCATCATCATTCATACCCTTCTTAGTCTACCATTGCTTGTACTGATTAACTGAGTGACTCCTTCATTCATCCACTCATTCTGTAAACATTCATTGAATCTATGAGCAGAACACTGTATGTAGTTAAGAAAGTACAAGATGAGACTTAGAATCTTACTAGCTATCGGTGGTAAAGCAGAGGAATCAATTCATGTCAGTTCAACATGTATTTATTAGGGAACAAACAGTAGGGTTACATAGTATCTGCTTCAGAAGATGCACCACCAAAAATGAATGAATTGGTTTCTGAATCCAGATAAATTGCCTAAGTCTAGGAGAAGGCAATGGCACCCCACTCCAGTACTTTTGCCTGGAAAATCCCATGGACTGAGGAGCCTGGTGGGCTGCAGTCCATGGGGTTGTTAAGAGTCTGACACGACTTAGCGACTTCACTTTCACTTTTCACCTTCATGCATTGGAGAAGGAACTGAAGTGACTTTGCAGCAGGAGGTACAAGGCTTACTTTCTCTTACTCTTTGGATATAAAGCAGATGAAACTCACCACTCTACAGAAACTATCCAGTGTCAGATATAAACACATACAAAGCCAGCAACACATACATATATAAAGAACGATGCTTTGCTACTATAAAGCACTTTATTCTTACCTCAAGAAAACTCAAGTGCTCTGTCAAATGTTTTGAAAGTTTTCATAGATTTTTGCTGAACTCTTGTATCAACGGCCAGCTTATGTTTGCAACTGATGAATGAAGTTTGCTTACTTTTAGGGGAAAGATATGCGTGAAATAACAAATGTAACTAATTCATCATTTGTATAAGTAACTCCTTTGTTGAACCTGATTATAGCTTTTAAATATTGGGAGACTATTTCCTCAGTATTTTTCTGCTGTTCACACAAAAGATCTGGACCTGTCATTTGGACCCTCACCTGGGCCTAAGCATAGGATAACTCACAACATGGCAACTGGCTTTCATCAGCGTGAGCACTTAGAGTGAAAAAATGGAAATCAGAGTTATTTTGAAACTTAATTATAGAAATGAGATGCCACCATTTTGCATATTCCCTCTCCAATATTTGTGCCTGGGAAATCCCATGGACAGAGGAACCGGGTGGGCTATAGTCCATGGGGTTGCAAAAGAGTCACAACACAACTTAGCAAATAAACAACAACAACAAGCTCCTTAGAAGCAAGGCACTAGATCCCACCCACACTTCAGGGGAGGGGATTGTATGGGACAGAGGAAGCAGAGGTTGGCATCATTGGTAATCTTCCCGGCTGCTACCACAGGATAAATCCTACTAGACTGCTTTTGTTGTGGTATCTACAACATACAACCAAACCAAAAAAATCTGAGTCATTTTTAGTTTTCCTTTTAATTAATGACAAAGTGAAACAGATACTAATATAAATGTCCATCAGATATGTCCTCTTTGCTTCATCGTCTTTGTTACACCCCACTTTCAGATTTTCATTTCTTCTTGATTGGATTACTACTTTTTATTCATTCTTATGCCTTTTCAGTTCAGTTCAGGTCAGTCGCTCAGCTGTGTCCCACTCTTTGGGACCCCATGAACCGCAGCATGCCATGCCTCCCTATCACCAACTCCTGGAGTTAACTAAAACTCACGTCCATCCAGTCGGCGATGCCATCCAGCCATCTCATCCTCCTTTGTCCCCTTCTCCTCCTGCCCCCAGTCCCTCCCAGCATCAGAGTTTTTTCCAAAGATTCAACTCTTTGCATGAGGTGGCCAAAGTATTGGAGTTTCAGCCTTAGCATCAGTCCTTCCAGTGAAGACCCAGGACTGATCTCCTTTAGAATGGACTGGTTGGATCTCCTTGCAGTCCAAGGGACTCTCAAGAGTCTTCTCCAGCACCACAGTTCAAAAGCATCAATTTGTCGGCCCTCAGCTTTCTTCACAGTCCAACTCTCACATCCATACGTGACCACTGGAAAAACCATAGCCTTGACTAGATGGACCTTTGTTGGCAAAATAATGTCTCTCCTTTTTAATATGCTATCTAGGTTGGTCATAATTTTCCTTCCAAGGAGTAAGCGTCTTTTAATCTCATGGCTGCAGTCACCATCTGCAGTGATTTTGGAGTCCCAAAAAATAAAGTCTGACACTGTTTCCCTATCTATTTCCCATGAAGTGATGGGACCAGATGACGTGATCTTAGTTTTCTGAATGTTGAACTTTAAGCCAACTTTTTCACTCTCCTCTTTCACTTTCATCAAAAGGCTTTTTAGTTCCTCTTCACTTTCTGCTATAAGGGTGGTGTCATCTGCATATCTGAGGTTATTAATATTTCTCCCGGTAATCTTGATTCCAGCTTGTGCATCTTCCAGCCCAGCGTTTCTCATGATGTACTCGGCATATAAGTTAAATAAGCAGGGTGATAATATACAGCCTTGATGTACTCCTTTTCCTATTTGGAACCAGTCTGTTGTTCCATGTCCAGTTCTAACTGTTGCTTCCTGACCTGCATATAGGTTTCTTAAGAAGCAGGTCAGGTGGTCTGGTATTCCCATCTCTTGAAGAATTTTCCACAGTTTATTGTGATCCACACAGTCAAAGGCTTTGGCATAGTCAATAAAGCAGAAATTGTTGTTTTTCTGGAACTCTCTTGCTTTTTCAATGATCCAGCGGATGTTGGTAATTTGATCTCTGATTCCTCTGCCTTTTCTAAAACCAGCTTGACCATCTGGAAGTTCACGGTTCACGTATTACTGAAGCCTGGCTTGGAGAATTTTCAACATTACTTTACTAGCATGTGAGATGAGTGCAATTGTGTAGTAGTTTGAGCATTCTTTGGCTTTGCCTTTCTTTGGGATTGGAATGAAAACTGCCCTTTTCCAGTCCTGTGGCCGCTGCTGAGTTTTCCAAATGTGCTGGCATATTGAGTGCAGCACTTTCACAGCATCATCTTTCAGGATTTTAAATAGCTCAATTGGAATTCCATCACCTCCACTAGCTTTGTTCATAGTGATGCTTTCTAAGGCCCACTTGACTTCACATTCCAGGATGTCTGCCTCTAGGTGAGTGATTACACCATTGTGATTATCTTGGTCTTGAAGATCTTTTTTGTACAATTCTGTGTATTCTTGCCACCTCTTCTTAATATATTCTGCTTCTGTTAGGTCCATACCATTTCTGTCCTTCATCGAGCCCATCTTTCCATGAAATGTTCCCTTGGTATCTCTAATTTTCTTGAAGAGATCTCTTGTCTTTCCCATTCTATTGTTTTTCTCTATTTCTTTGCATTGATCCCTGAGTAAGGCTTTCTTATCTCTCCTTCCTATTCTTTGGAACTCTGCATTCAGATGCTTGTATGTTTCCTTTTCTCCTTTGCTTTTTTCTTCTGTTCTTTTCACAGCTATTTGTAAGGCCTCCCCAGACAGCCATTTTGCTTTTTTGCATTTCTTTTCCATGGGAATGGTCTTGATCCCTGTCTCTTGTACAGTGTCACGAACCTCATTCCATAGTTCATCAGGCACTCTATCAGATCTAGTTCCTTAAATCTATTTCTCACTTCCACTGTATAATCATAAGGGATTTGATTTAGGTCATACCTGAATGGTCTAGTGGTTTTTCCTACTTTCTTCAATTTAAGTCTGAATTTGGCAATAAGGAGTTCATGATCTGAGCCATAGTCAGCTCCCGGTCTTGTTTTTGCTGACTGTATAGAGTTTCTCCATCTTTGGCTTCAAAGAATGTAATCAATCTGATTTCGGTGTTGACCATCTGGTGATGTCCATGTGTAGAGTCTTCTCATGTGTTGTTGGAAGAGGGTGTTTGCTATGATGAGTGCGTTCTCTTGGCAAAACTCTGTTAGCCTTTGCCCTGCTTCATTCCGTATTCCAAGGCCAAATTTACCTGTTACCCCAGGTGTTTCTTGACTTCCTGCTTTTGCATTCCAGTCCCCTATAATGCAAAGGACATCTTTTTTGGGTGTTAGTTCTAAAAGGTCTTGTAGGTCTTCATAGAACCGTTCAAGTTCAGCTTCTTCAGCGTTACTGGTTGGGGCATAGACTTGGATTACTGTGATATTGAATGGTTTGCCTTGGAAACGAACAGAGATCTTTCTGTCGTTTTTGACATTGCATCCAAGTACTGCATTTAGGACTCTTTTGTTGACCATGATGGCTACGCCATTTCTTCTGAGGGATTCCTGCCCGCAGTAGTAGATATAATGGTCATCTGAGTTTAATTCACCCATTCCATCCATTTTAGTTTGCTGATTCCTAGAATGTCGACGTTCACTCTTGCCATCTCCTGTTTGACCACTTCCAATTTGCCTTGATTCATGGACCTGACATTCCAGGTTCCTATGCAGTATTGCTCTTTACAGCATCGGACCTTGCTTCTATCACCAGTCACATCCACAGCTGGGTATTGTTTTTGCTTTGGCTCCATCCCTTCATTCTTTCTGGAGTTATTTCTCCACTGATCTCCAGTAGCATATTGGGCACCTACTAAACTGTGGAGTTCCTCTTCCAGTATCCTATCATTTTGCCTTTTCATGCTGTTCACAGGGTTCTCAAGACAAGAATACTGAAGTGGTTTGCCATTCCCTTCTCCAGTGGACCACATTTTGTCAGAACTCTCCACCATGACCCTCCCATCTTGGGTGGCCCCACATGGCATGGCTTAGTTTCATTGAGTTAGACACGGCTGTGGTTCGTGTGATCAGATTGACTAGTTTTCAGTGATTATGATTTCAGTGTGTGTGCCCGCTGATGCCCTCTCATGACACCTACCATCTTACTTGGGTTTATCTTACCTTGGACGTCGGGTATCTCTTCACAGCTGCTCCAGTGAAATGCTCTGCTGCTCCTTATCTTGGACAAGGGGTATCTCCTCATGGCTGCCCCTCCTGACCTTGAGCGTGGAGTAGCTCCTCTCTGCCCTCCTGTGCCTGTGCAGCCACCGCTCCTTGGATGTGGGGTTGCTCCTCTAGGCCATGCTTCTGCGTGGTCCATCGCTAATTCTTGTCTAATTAATATTTGACAGCGACTGTTTTCTGGTTCAATCTCCTATCCAAGTCTTTTATACAGCTTGTGGGGCAACATCACTGAATTCCTAGTGCTGAACACAGCATCTAGACATGGTGCACATGCAAATATTTTTGCCTGAATGATTGGGTGTTACAGGCAGAATGGGAGTCAGTAATAAAAACTCCTGAAATATTTCAGTGCCACTGGATCCTCCTTATTTTATCCCATTGGGGAAAGTGTTGAGTCCACTTTTTTCCCAATCATACATAGTTTCCTCTTGTTCCCCCCACCCGGAGTCCTAATCTTTTACCTGTGACTTTTCTGAAAAGTGGTCTTGACTTCTTTTTCCTTGAAACACCTCCATCATCTGACATATTATCATAAGTAAAAAAATCGCCAGGTGTATGCAAGTGTGGTTCTTAGCATAAACTTTTTAATACAAACTAATGAAACAAAAAGCTATTATATAGTTCGGTGTGAAAACCAACTAAAATGTCCTTCTGAAATGTACAACATACTTTCTTTACAAAAAAGTCCTGTCTAGCATACATCTACTATTTACTGAGGTTAAAATAACATCAGCAACAGTAGCTGTTTAACTCCCACCAAGAATTTATTCTATTATTATTAATTTCCTCTATATTTTAAGTATTTTTAATCTAACAAATTGCATTGATTAAAGTAATAAAATGATAAATTGTTTCTACCTTTTTCAGTCAAAAATAAAAGCTGGAGCTTCATAAGCTAACAAATGGGACTTTTGCTTACCTGCTTTATACGTGTTAAAAATCAAAATAAAATATAGCAGAGTAATGGATACAATTCGACTGAATTTTAGTACCATTTTCTTGATTGAAAAAATAATTTCCTTTAAAATTTTTGAAATGCTCAAGATATAGTAAACATATCATAGTGTAACATAATGCAAGGAACTCTGATTTGAAGACTCCTGGTGTTACTCTATAAATATTATAATCAGCAGCATTTTAAAACTAGAAAAATTGAGAGATTATTTGAGTAACATTTAATGTGCAATTAAAAGTGCTGCTGCTGCTGCTGCTAAGTAACTTCAGTCGTGTCCGATTCTGTGCGACCCCAGAGACGGCAGCCCACCAGGCTTCCCCGTCCCTGGGATTCTCCAGGCAAGAACACTGGAGTGGGTTGCCATTTCCTTCTCCAATGCATGAAAGTGAAAAGTGAAAGTGAAGTCGCTCAGTCGTGTCCGACTCTTTGCGACCCCATGGACTTCAGCCTACCAGGCTCTTCTGTCCATGGGATTTTCCAGGCAAGAGCACTGGAGTGGGGTGCCATTGCCTTCTCCATAAAGTTTGGGGAGGGAGGTGGGAGGAGGGTTCAGGATGGGGAACACATGTATACCTGTGGCGGATTCATTTTGATATTTGGCAAAACTAAAACAATTTGTAAAGTTTAAAAAAAAGTAAACTGCAAAAAGATTGAGTAGATGATATCATTTGGTCAGTTTGTCTTGTTCAATTATTAAAAACTGGTAATACATAGTATCTCATAGCCTACTATATCTCAATTACTTTAAGGATATGATGAGATATGTTTTTGACTCCAGCTAAGCAAGGTGGGGCCTGTGACAGATGGCACTCTGGTTGTCCCAATGTGCCATGTAATTGGTATTGCTTTTAATGTGTATGTAGTCACGAAAAAGTTTGAGAAGCAATGCCTTAAGTATCCATTTCCACTTTTCAGGAATCAGTCACACCAGTTTCTTAGTATTCTTCTAGAAATAGTTGATGTCTGTTATAAAGATGTATGTATCTTTATATGTCACTTTTTCATAAATGGTAATATGAACATATATGCTTTGATGTAGCCTGCTTTTTTCACTTAATAGTGTACCTTGGAATTTGCTCCCTGTCAGTCAGTATGTATAGTGCTACTTTGTGGTTTTTCCCTGTTGTATAATGCTACTTATTGAATAGACATGTTATCTTTATTTACAAGTGGTACATTTTAAGAAGTTTTGTTAATATCTGCCTGAGGTAGGTATATCTTCTTTATATGAGATCTACTTCAACAAAAAGAACTTTTAAAACTTCTTAAAACTACAGTGGTTTATGTCACTGATGGTCACTTTCCACTGTGGAAGTTTTCCTAGATGTCAGTTTTCTCTCCTTGACTGTGTTTCTAGCTGGGCTTTTATTGTACAAGCAGAATGTTTTTGATCAGATTCTATTTATAGGACAGTTGTAATTCTGTCAAGTACATTGCACACATTTAAAATATTGTCTAAATATTTATTCACATGATGGATTACTATGGCTCACAAAAGGTAGTTATGACTTATTGAGTAAATAATTTTAGTTTTGAAAAATTTGGAAAGGCTTTTGAAGGGGTCATGATGATGTCTCATGTCAGTTATGAGAAACAGCCACTGGATGCCCTTGTGTTTTTCTCTAAATGGTATTTAATTCTTAAGTGTTTAAGCAACAAGAGAAAAATTTTAAACAAATTGCCTGCAGGTGTAGACTTTCTTCCTTCCCATGATGCCATCTCTCCATTATAAGAAAAAGAAAAAAGAAAATTACAAACAAAAGAATATTGCAGCAAAATTTTAAGGTTCCTTGATGTTAAAACAAAATTTCAAAGATATAAAATAGAAATTACAAAAATATTTAAAATAAATGAATGTATTTCAGTCAAATTTGAAAGATTTATTTTATAATGAATTGTGGTTTGGTTTAAATTAGTTTTTTCTGAAACTTCTTCTTTAAAAGTAATTTATTTCTTTTTTTTTTTTAAAGTAATTTATTTCTAACTCAGCTTGAAAATTGTGCACTTCATGCTACTTCAGTTCCTTCAAAAAAGAGACAAGATTTTGGCTTTTAATAAGTAATTTAAACTCATATATGTGTGTGTGTGTGTGATTTTCTTTTTTCAGTCATGTGGCACCAGGTCATTTTATTTATAATTTAGAAGTTGTTTGAACTTTACAAACCTTTTGCATGTATTTTAGGTTAATTTGTTATTTGTTATTTCTAAAGAAAGTGAGGGAAATTGTTTTTTTTTTATATGTGATATTAAGTTTATCTAGACATTGTAGGTTTGTGATTTTAACATCTTTTGACAAGCAAATTAAACCGTAGAAAGAGCATCCAACTTGGAGCTTGGGGCATATGGTACTACCGTCTGCAAATATAACTCAAAAACAAGTCATTCTGTTCAGTAAGGGGTCATGTTCAGATTTGGGTTCTTTACCTTAACGTGCAAGGGAAAAAGTAGCCTCTTAACAAAAAATTGTAATCTCAGAATCTCAGAAAAATGTATATCTTGAAATTGAAGTGCAGAATAAGAGAGATTAAGATACTTGTGCCTACAATTTCAATATTTTTAAGGTCTAAAATTATACCTTGAATGTAAAAATAGTTAAGAAAAACAATTAGGGTAGCAGAAATCCAATAGAGTAGTTATTTAGGTCATTATTAGAGCAACTAAAATTATTAATCCTGTGAAAATTTTGCTTTGTAAAATAATACTATGATTAAAATTCAGTACCTAGTTTCTCACAGTATGTCATCATGGTGAAAGGAACTGTTCTGAAATGATCAATTGAACACGTTACTTTTGCATGTCGACATTCCTATTTTAGTTATCTAGGACTGATAGATAAAATAGCCCAATATATACACATCTTGGGATTTCAGTGCATGGACAAAGACAGGGAAGGTCTATCGATCAGTTTTTATTCATATTGTCATTTTGAGCAAATGCATCTACAGATAGTGGAGTTTTGACTGCCCATCAGAGCACCAGTACCTTTGAGACTGCTGTTACAGATAAACCTCTTGTACATGCTTTAGGTCAAGAGTGTCAAACCTGTTACAGCACCTGCTTTTGCATATGCAAATCTGTTGTTTTGTCATTTTATTAAACAAGAGGTAACAGTCTCTTGTAGCTATAAATAAGTCTGGAACATTGCCTACATTAAATAAAATCCAGCAAAAAGACAACTGTGATTTCTGTTGTGTAGTCATGGGAGGTTGCTTCTGTCTGGGGCTTTGTTTCTGGAAGACTGCCCGTAATTCAGAGGGAGGGTAGAGAGGCAAGTTTATGTTTGGAGGCAAGAACAGGGAAGGTGTTTGCTGTCATTGACTATAGGGTAGTTGTGAAGTTTGACATGCCCAGAAGCTACCGAATGCCGTGTGGGGCCCCCCACTGCATACCTCAGTTTTCATCGTCTGGTGAGCCTGCAGCAGGATTTGTAGGCACTGGAGTCAACAACATGTCTACTTTGGTTTGGAGCTGATTGATCCACAGAACAGAACTTGCTTATGGGATCTTCACTTGCTGTAGAACAACATAAATGATTGAAATGCTTTCTTTAGGAGAAAAAAAAAAGCAATTATCATTTGTTTATAGACTTTATTGCTTATGGGAAATAAATTGTCAAGTAGTAATACAAACAGAGTTTGCTGGAAACTTTGACCAATGTTTGTGGGTTATGGTCCTGTTCAACTTTGACATAAATAGAAGTGGGAGAACACAATCAGGGAGGAAGAGAGGGTAGAAGGAGATTCTTATTTACTGTATCTCTTTAAAAGGTTAGTGGATGTGATAAAACTGGCACCTCAGGATTTGCAAAATGACTGAAGATTTTACTCTGTTGCCATAGATTGCTGTGGGGGAGGAAAGGGAAATACTAGAATTGATGAACAAATGTTACATGCTGTCATTTTACATTATTTTACTGTGAAGTTGTTTCTAATTTTCCTTTTGTAAAAATAATGTAGAATGTATGTACCACAGAAAGTAATGTTAGAAATTTGTTAATTGTGTTAATTATGTTGAAGTTTGTATATTCTGACATGGATTTATGATAAGCAGGTGTAAAAAGTATAATTTTCTAGCTTGGGAGAAAAATTAAAAATTCTTCCCTGACCTTTTAACCTTGTCAAGTGATTTCCCTGCTCTTGACACAGTGCATTATATTTGCAAAGGTTGGAAGTTAACTCTTCAAGGTACCAGACATCATTTTTATTAGGATATTAATTCTCAGAGGTGCTAATCTCATCAAGATTTGTAGGCATTTTCTTTCATAGCCCATTCTGATTTGTAGCTCTTTCTTTTCACAGCAGTATTAAATACCAAACCTTCTCTGATATGGAAGTTCATTAGAGATATGTCTTTGATGGCAGCCCTTTCCTGGCTTCAGTTTCAAATACCTTGATGTAAAGCTTAAGAAGCCATTGTGTTGTAAGCCCTCCTTGATGTGCCTTATTTAGATCTGCATAGTAAATCAAGGAAAGTAAATAACAAGGCAGCAGATGGAAGCATGGAGATAAGGCCAGTGAACAATTGTATTTGTATTTTGTTATGATGTTGACAGGAGCTAAAATTCACTAATCTAGTTCAACTGATCTGCATTTCAAAGAAATCTCATTTAGCAGCAACTTGAAGGTTTGTAGGATAAAGTTCTTTTATTGCAGCTTTTATTGCATTCTTTGCTAATTTATCTGGTCAAGATTTAGCCTTGCTTACTTAAAGCTGCAAGCATGTTACAGGGAGTCTT
Organism: Bos indicus; assembly: GCF_029378745.1. NCBI lineage: Eukaryota > Metazoa > Chordata > Mammalia > Artiodactyla > Bovidae > Bos > Bos indicus. The sequence goes on along the minus strand of NC_091763.1, from coordinate 54,700,177 downwards.
AAATACTATGAAAGCATTAATGTCTAGACCATGAACTGAAGGTAATTACATATCCAGCCCTGAATAGGGTACATTTAGAAAATACTGTTGTCCAAACTCAATTGTCAGGGCAATATAGATAAGGTAGTTTTCTTTTTTCCCCTTTTCTGCTTGTTTGTTCTGAGATTTTTTTCCACTTCATAAATAAGCTAATACACAATAAACTACTCAGAAATCATGCACAGAATAAGTCAATCTCCTTTAAATGCAAATCTATTGATGCTGATATTACTTGTGCCCTTTTGAAGATGTATGATTATTAGTTTTGGAAGTCTGATATGCTCATTTGACCCTGCAGTTATAATACAAAAGTGAAATATATTTAATGTGAAATTTAAAACGTTGTGATAGCATTTTGTTGTTGTTCAGTCATTCAGTCGTGTCCTACTCTTTGCAACACCATGGATTGCAGCATGCTAGGCTTCTCTGTCCACCACCATCTCCCAGGGCTTGCTCAAACTCATGTCCATCGAGTAAGTGATGCCATCCAACCATCTCATCCTCTGTCATCCCCTTCTCCTCCTGCCCTCAGTCTTTCCCAGCATCAGGGTCATTTCCAGTGAGTCAGTTCTTCGCATCAGGTCTCCAAAGTATTGGAGCTTCAGCTTCAGCATCAGTCCTTCCAGTGAATATTCAGGACTGATTTCCTTTAGGACTGACAGGTTGGATCTCCTTGCAGTCCAGGGGACTCTCAAGCATCTTCTCCAACACCACAGTTCAAAAGCATCAATTCTTCGGCACTCAGCTTTCTTTAATGGTCCAGCTCTCACATCCATACATGACTACTGGAAAAACCATAGCCTTGACTAGATGGACCTTTGTTGGCAAAGTAACATCTCTGCTTTTTAATATGCTGTCTAGGTTGGTCATAACTTTGCTTCAAGTAGCAAGCGTCTTTTAATTTAATGGCTGTAGTCACCATCTGCAGTGGTTTCGGAGACCAACAAAATAGTCTTTCACTCTTTCCATTATTTCCCCATCTATTTGCCATGAAGTGATGGGACCTGATCCCATGATCTTCGTTTTTTGAGTGTTGAGTTTTAAGTTAGCTTTTTTACTCTCCTCTTTCATTTTCATCAAGAGGCTCTATAGTTCCTTTTTGTTTTCTGCCATAAGGGTGGTGTCATCTGCATATCTGAGGTTATTGATATTTCTCCCGGCTATCTTGATTGTGCTTCATCTACCTTGGCATTTCACCTGATGTAATCTGCCTATAAGTTAAATAAGCAGAGTGACAATATACAGCCTTGACATACTTCTTTCCTGATTTGGAACCACTCTGTTGTTCCATGTCCGATTCTAACTGTTGCTTCTTGACTTGCATGCAGATTTCTCAGGAAGCAGGTAAGGTGGTCATGTATTCCCGTCTCTTTAAGTACTTTCCTCAGTTTGTTGTAATCCACAGAGTCAAAGGCTTTAGCATAGTCAATGAAGTAGAAGTAGATATTTTTCTGATGGAATAGCATACTCTGAGGTAAAACATACAAAAACACTGTTATTGTCTAATTTTTATTTTTGTACTCATGTTCAGTTGCTCGTTCATATCCAACTCTTTGTGACCCTTTGGACTGTAATCCACCGGGCTCCTCTCTCCATGGGATTCTCCAGGAAGAATACTGGAGTGACTTAACCATTGCCTTCCCCAGGGGACTTTCCCAACCCTGGGTTAGAACCCACGTCTCCTTCATCTGCTGCTTTGCAGGCAGATTCTTTATATTTTCCTTAATGGGAGTTAGTTATTTTCAAATATAGTTAGACAAATTAAATATTATATGTGTATATTTATTTTGTCATATAAATTTTAAATAAATTTGGCTTGTCGTGTTTTCAAAAGGAAAGTGAGCTCAAATTCCATCTCTGTCACTTACACCCTGTAAGATCTTAGATAATGTACTCTCTTCTATGAATCTCTCCTGTAAACTGTGGAGGGTATGCCAGAGGCACAAAAAGTCTTCTCTGTTAGAAGACCCAATCACTAATTAAATAAATAAATATTTAGGTATATATTTAAGAAAACTTATGTGTTCTTGAGTAAAGAGAAGGTTTGAGATAGTGAGTCTGCCTCAAAGTTCATTTGGGTTTTTCCATCCATAACAGATTAAGGAAAGAACTAAATGACCTTTTTGAACACCCCAATAAAATTCTGAAGACATGTAAGCCATAATTAATTTGAAGAAGTATCAGAACCAGAGTATTCAAGTGAAGATATTTAAGAGGCAGTAGAGGATAAAGAACTGAGCCAAAGAGAAGATGGAAAATTTTATTCACAACATGTTTTAGGCAGTAAAATTAAATAGCATGCTTTTCTCAAAATGTAAATGGATTGTATATCAAAAGATTTTGTATTAGTTGTTCAGAACTCAGACCACATTTTCCTTTAGGAACCTTGTTATACATGACTTTTAGATCACAGGCTAGCCCTTCAGTTTTAGTGTGAGGTCAGAAAGAAGTGCTTTAAGTCCTTAGAGAGCTTAATATGTTATTATATTTATTATTTTTAAAAATACAAGGTTTGTTACTAAATCTTAAATTGGATCTCTCTTTGTTTCTCTCTCTCTCACACACACATATGCACAGCTTTTCTGATTTCTCTTGAAAATTTACATTTGGCAGGGCTAATACTGCATTCCTGTGGAGCAAATGCTGGATTATGCAAGTAATCTGATGGTGTTTAAAAGCTCCCCCTTTAGAAACTTTGCCACAATACCCTACAACTTTCTTTTGTTTTTCAATTAACTGCTTTACAGATGATGAGATGGTTAACTAACATCACTGACTCAATGAACATGAGTTTGACCAAACTCCGGGAGACAGTGATGAAGGACAGGGAAGCCTGGCGTCCTGCAATCCATGGGATCTCAAAGAGTCAGACACAACTTAGTGACTGAACAACAACAGGCTACTTTACATTTTTATCTTTGGGTATTTTGTTTGTGATCCTCATGATGTATTTCATATTTATCATACTATTCTTTCTAGTAGTATTTGCCTTGAAACCTGCCCACTACATGCAACAATTTTTAAAAATGAAACATGCTTGGATTACAAATGAGATACCAGGAACAGACTATGTCTCATTCTAGTGGGTTTGGTTTCCTCTACCCAGCCCCCTTGTCTTCTGCTGCCTGTGAATTCTTGTAGAACTTCACTTCTTCCTAACTGTTGGTTGTTCCTTGGTCTCTGAGTTAAGACTGGAGGATGAGGGGAAGGGATGCAAGATTGTGTATTCAGTAGGAACTTTAAATCTGCAGGTCAAGAGAAAGGTGTAGGCTGGATATAGCATCACTTGCAGCAAGTTATGGTTATTACAAGAACTGGAGTGCAGATTAGGAAAAGAAGAGGACTAGAATGAAGTCTGGGGAAACTAGCATTAAGGAAATAGATGGAAGAAGAATAGGAACCAGCAGACAATGAAAAAAGGAGGTCTGAGAGGTAAGAGGGGAATCAGGAAAGAAGGGTGTCATGTAGGCCAAAAGGGCTTCCCAGGTGGTGCTAGTGGTAAAGAACCTGACTGCCAATGCAGGAGACGTAAGAGATGTGGGTTCAATTCCTGAGTTGGGATTATCCTCTCGAAGAGGGCATGGATATCCATTCTGGTATTGATACCTGGAGAATCCCATGGATGGAGGAGCTTGGCCGGCTATGGTCCATAGGGTCTCAAAGAGCTGGAAATGACTGAAGTGACTTGGCACATGTAGGCCAAAAGTAGAGTTTTAAGAAGGAAGGAATGAAAAAATAAGCTAAATGAATTAGAGAAGTTAAGCAATCTAAGAATTAAGAAGTCACATTTTGTTTGGTCAGCTAGGAGGTGATTCCTATACTGATGATGAAATGTTCAGCTTCAAGGATGTGAGGATTTAGTAAACCTTTGACCATCTGTGTGAATGTATTGATGTTAAAAGGATGAAATGTTGTTCATTCTAATCTTAGTAAAATTCTTTTATCATGTCAACAGCATCATAGAAAACAAGAAAATGAAAAACAGTAACTTGATAAAAAGAAATAATCATATAGATGAATTATAATTAATTATACTTTGGAAAAAATATATAGAGTTATCATCTAAACTGGGACACTTTTGAAAAGAAAAGGGCTAGCTTTTAATAATTGAATTAAGTACAAACCTCATCTATCCTAGGCAATCTGGAATGGATGTTAAATCTGATTATATAGTTCACATTTTTTGAGTGCTCTGTTCCAGACAGTGAGATGAATTCTTTACTAGCATATCTGATTTAATGAGTAAGGGTTTCAGTTGCTATCAGAAGCAATTGTTTCTTTGTAAATACTGAATTCACTGACAAAATTGTGATACATAATTTTGATGTCTTTATTGACCTTAACTCTATATTAAAAAAAAAAAGATGGTACCCATTATACCAAATTGTGTCCTAGGGAATGGGGAGATGAAAATGATTAATGTATAGTTCTAATTGTTAATAATCTACTGGTGGAGTTGAGAGAATCTGGGAACAAGAGTAAAGTGTCATGATAGTGTAGTTTCTGAAGACCCCAACTAGTGTTTTAGTACATTATGTTCTGTATTTTTTAGGGTTCAGATTATTGTGTGTTTGAACAAGGTAGAGTTTGCTTTTTGTAAAAAGTTTTACCAATGGAATAGATAAGGTATAGTTAACTGTATATAAAAGTGAATTTTTCTCTATCATAGAAAGTATATTCTATGTGTATGTGTATATATATATATGTGTGTGTGTGTGTGTGTGTGTGTGTGTGTATACATATATATATATATATATATATATATATAGAGAGAGAGAGAGAGAGAGAGAGAGAGATCAATTCTTTATAGCAAAGGAATGCATATCTATATCTTTAATGGAATTTTAGTTGAACTCACACTATATTCTGTGAAGGGTCTGGCATATTTCTCTGACACATCAGGTAGATATGTGTGGCATTAATTAGCATAGGTATTGCTATAAATGACATGTCATTCCAGGACAACAAAAAGTTTTTGTTACTGATGTCAATCATTCACCCTTTGTCAGTTCAAAAGGCTTCCCTAAAGGAATGTTCATTGATCTTGCACTGATCCAAAATACAGCAAAACCATTTCTGTGTTCTTGAAACTAAAGTAGGACTACCTATGTTTGAAAAGCCATATGGAAATATTCATATAGAATGTATGTTGATAACCTTTAATAGTAAGACTATTGAGTTACGCCAAGATTAGTTGATCTTTCTAAAACAAAGTATACCAGTTTTCTGTAATCCTAAAATCTAGCCTTGAATGAGTTTTCTCCTTCAGTAACATTAATTTTTGATAGTCAGATTTCTGTTTGTTTCACCAGAAATAATTTTGTGATATTCCAGGTAAGTGATTGCAAGTACCGCTTACACTGGTTAAAATCAGCAGAGGCTCACACAAGTACCAATTTGTGATTAGATGGATGACTTAAAGAAATGCTTCTGCCCACATATATATATATTTTTTGAATTTAGCAATTATGATATAGCTATTAATGGACTTCATTTGTTTACTATACTGCCACTATAGTTTTTTTTTGGGGGGGATAATAATCACAAGTAAAAGAATCTTAAATTTCTGAGCAAAAACTGACTTTTCAGTGCTAGCAGACATGTTTCCCCCAGCTATATTTTATTTCTGATTTTCTCTAAATGTCCCCCCTACATTCTAATTTATTATTTAATGGAAAGCAATATGAATGACTTTAAGATAAGGCAACAGTGTGTGATCCAGAGTATGGTGCAAGTTGAAGACATTTATCTTAATATTTCATTTTAATGAGGCAGAAAATATCCATTATTAGAAAACTGCAGTTTGATAAAGTTTGTAGAATACAATTAATTCTCTTAAAGTTATGAATTTTCATACCACCAAAGGTCAAACAATCATGTATTATGTTTCTGTGTTCTTGTGAAAGTAAGATGTATTGCATTTTTACATTGTATAGATTCCTTAGAGAATTAACATAAAATCAGATTAAAATGTCCTTGTGTCATATACTTTAATTTGACCAACATTCTGTTAGAATAGCAGTTCCAAGCTTTGTACCATCTTCACAGTTTATACTCTAGATTTCTTGCCCTGCCTACAGATTCTTTACTGTCTGTTTCTGGTCGGTCTCATGCTCTTGAAATCATCTTTTTTATTATTCCATTAAAATTTTTTAAAATGGATTTTCCTTTACACTTTTCTAATCATCCTGTAATTCTTTAGCCCTAAGACATTAAAATGAATGAGTAAAAATATTTGATACCTAATCGTCTCTGCCAGTCCATTCAAACTCATGGATTTTCAAAATTATGTTAAAGTCTTTTAAAAATACATTTGAGCAGGCTTTTGTAGTCATTTGGATTTTGAATATTAATTTTCTCTTGCTATGCTGCTTAGCCATAAAAATGAAAAAGAAGATAGATGTGGGTTTCTTTTAGTGGTGTTAATTTAAACTACTTGATTTATTTATTATAATATTCAACAATGGCAATTCCTATTTTCTCTGTTCACTTCAGATCCAAAGGAAAATAATGAGAAACCCCCACCCCCCAGGACAGTAAGAAAAAAGTTTGATGCATTTTGTAATAATTGATTAAAAGTATAATTTCCCCCTAGATCAAACAAATAATAGAAGTCTGTTGAAGCTTTGTCCTGACCTATTCTGGAAGTAGAAGAATACCCTGGAGAAAGGAGCATTGTAAGCACAAAGAATAAAACCCCTCAATCCTGGGAGAGAGAATTAAAGTCTAACCCTCCAAATGTAAGTCATCTGTACTCTATGTTTTCCATCTCTGTTTTTGTGGCTGGCTGCTCAGGTGTTAGTAGAAAAATATGTGATGACAATATTCTTTGCATTTGTTTTTCTCTACAAAATATACATTTGTTTTGGTTGGTAACTTAAATTTGTATTTGTGTTAGTGTTTTCTAACTAATATAAGGTGATGCTTTACAATAATAACACTCAATGCAAAATGGATTAATTTTAATTTTATCTTCTGGCAGAGAACTGTTAAGAATTTTGAGAGTATTCTGATGAAAAGAAGGTAACTTCCTTTGATTTAATATGTGCATTTGTGCCATTATAATCCCTTTATGCTCTAAACTTTGATTCCTTCTTTTTCGTTTATATTTCTTCCTACCTGAGAATAAGACTATCTTAATGTATCTACTTAAATCCCACCTTTCAGTAAGAGAGACAGTAAGTCCTTTTTCACTTTGCATGGTGAAAATGAATCGGACTGACTTTGTATCCATACTATAAAAATATATAAATTTTGTCAGCTTAGTGTATTGGAAAGACTGATTTCCTGTTTTGTTAGGGAGAACTTAAAAGATGTCTGTTAATGATTTTATAGACACATAGAATTCAGTTGCTATTCAGAATTGGTAGAAAGAAGGATGACTAAAGGCAGGACTTGTTTTAGGAAAATTATTTGGGAAGAAATTTCTTATCATCAACACCTTTATCTGGAAAGTTACCTCATGTATCATCCTTGCAGTAAGGCAGTTTATATGTGATATGATGGCTTAACTGCCAGAAATTTGACTTTGTTTAATAATTGATTACCTTTTTCATTTGTCAGTGAAAAGACTCAGTGATAGTATATTGTTTTCATTCTAAAAGGTCCAGAGTATGCAGTAGATAATAAATGCTTACTAGTGTTGAATAAAACCAAATCATAAATTCTCCCAGTTATCACCAAAATTTAAATATGAGTCTTTACAGATTTTGAATGTGATATTCTTAACCACATAGCATCTGACAAAGTTGTCAAAGAAGTCTGCAGTGAGAATCCCTCATCATTTCTAGGTTCACGTTTAATCTTATTGTTTGGAATGTCTGATAGAGCCAGGAAACACTGTGGCCATTCCTGACATTCTATACTTGTGAGTTAGAAATCTTAAATTTAGCACAAACTATGCATAAAAAATAAGTCTTAGAAGTTCAGTTCACAATTTTTCATCATTGAATTAGAATAGACAACTTAGAGAAAGACTGCAAATATTAGTATTGCTTTCAGGACATAAAACAATTGCTTTTCGCTTAAAACTTTTTTATAACCAAAAATTGTGAGGAAACTTTAAAAAGTTATTTAAATTTGATCGGTTGGTAGTGAACCATGTACTGGTTTGAGGTTGATGAAGAATTGGAAAGCATTGTCATTCACAGAAAAAAATTCTGATCTTCTCTACAGCAATGAAAGTATAATGTATAGCAACAGTAACAAGGTTGGATCTCCTAAGGATAATGTTGATTAAAAACATCCAGATCTAAAAGAATGAATGCTGTATGATTTCCTTTATATGAAGTTCCAAAGCTAGACTTTGGTGTTTAGGGATGTAAGAAGTGATTATAACAAAATAAAGATGATGGTTAAGTTCTAGGTAGGTGGTTGAAATTGAGGTGAAGGTTCTAGGACCTTCTGGTGTTTCAGCAGCTTTCTGTTTATTCACTAGGCTGGTGGTTGTATAAATATTTGCTTTATACAAAATCATCAGTGAGAAACTAGATGTTTCTCTACTAAGACTGCAAAGTAAAATGTCCCCTCTTAGACATCCTATTCAGTATCATACTGGAAATCCTAAGTAGTAAGATTTAAAAAAAAGGGAATTAAAACACATACAGATTGGGGAGGAAGAAACACAGTTGTCTTTTTGCAGATGACATGATTATCTATGTAGAAAATCCAAAAGATGATTACAATATTGTAGATTACAACAACAATATTAGGAAAACTACAAAATTCTGATGAAATAAAATCAAATATCTAAATGGAGAGATATTCCATGTTCATAGATAGACATACTCAATATGATTATAATGTCAGATCTTATTAACTTGAAGATTATACATTTAGCATAATCCCAGTCAAATCCCATAAGTTATTTTGTGAATATTGATAAACTAGTCCTTAAGTTTATAGAGAAAGACAAAAGACCCAGAATAGAAAAAAAAGAGCAAAGCCAGAAGACTAACACCACCTGACTTCAAGACTTTGTTTAAAGAAAAGAACCGGATGCTGGAAAGATTGAAAGCAGGAGGAGAAGGGGACAACAGACGATGAAATGGTTGGATGGTATCACTGACTCGATAGACATGAGTTTGAGCAAGCTCCGGCAGTTGGTGATGGACAGGGAAGCCTGGTGTGCTGCAGTCCATGGGGTGGCAAAGAGTCTGACATGACTGAGCAACTGAACCGAACACAATCAAGACAGGATGGTATTGACAAAATAATAGATCTTTGTAACGGACACTAAAGAACCTAGACATAGACCCACACAAGCTCAGTCAACTGATCTTTGACAAATGAGTGAAGGCAGTTCAGTTGAAAAAGGACAGTCATCTCAGAAGTGGTATTGGAACAACTATTTGTACAATTTTATGCAAAATAATAGACACAAAACACATCCTTGGTATAGAAATGAGTAAAAAAGGGATCATAGAACTAAGTGTAAAATGTAAAACTAAAAGACTGCTGGAAGGTAACATAGGAGAAAATCTAGGGGATGATTTTTTAGATAAAGTACCAAAAGTACAATCCATGAAATTAAAAAAAAAGTATGCTTGATAAGTTGCACTTCATTAAAATGAAAAACTTCTATTTTTGGAAAGACATTGATAAGGGTATTGAAAGACAAGACACACACTGGAAGAAAATATTTGTAAAATACCTATCTGATAAGGGACTTGGTATCCAAAATAAACAGGGAACTCAACAATAAGAAAACATATAATCCAATTTACAAGTGGGAGAGAGCTTTAGAGGGATCTCACTGAAGAAGATAATTCTGATGGCAAATAAGCATATGAAAAGATGCTTGGTATTTATATCATTAGGGAACTGTAAATTAAAACAATAAGATACCACTTACTTTGCCAACAAAGGTCCGTCTAGTCAAGGCTATGGTTTTTCCTGTGGTCATGTATGAATGTGAGAGTTGGACTGTGAAGAAGTTCTGAGCGCCGAAGAATTGATGCTTTTGAACTGTGGTGTTGGAGAAGACTCTTGAGAGTCCCTTGGACTGCAAGGAGATCCAGCCAGTCCATTCTGAAGGAGATCAGCCCTGGGATTTCTTTGGAAGGAATGATGCTAAAGCTGAAACTCCAGTACTTTGGCCACCTCATGCAAAGAGTTGACTCACTGGAAAAGACTCTGATGCTGGGAGGGATTGGGGGCAGGAGGAGAAGGGGACGACAGAGGATGAGATGGCTGGATGGCATCACTGACTCGATGGATGTGAGTCTGAGTGAACTCCGGGAGTTGGTGATGGACAGGGAGGCCTGGCGTGCTGTGATTCATGGGGTCACAAAGAGTCGGACACGACTGAGCGACTGAACTAAACTGAACTGAATTTACCTCGTAGAATGGCTGAAATTCAAAATACTGGCATAACCAAATGCTGCCAAGGATGTGAAACAAGCAGCAAGGTCTCTGATTTGTTGTTGGGGGGAATGAATACAGCTTCTCTGGAAAATAATTTGGCAGTTTATTATGAAGATAAGCATACATACAGTCTTCACTACTATGCAGCCCACCTACTGCACTCCTGGGTAGTTACCCAAATGAGTTGAAAACATGTCCATGAAAAATTTGTACAATGTTTATGTAAACTTTATTCATAATTGTCAAAACTAAGACGCAAACAGAATGCCCTTTACTAGATAAATGGATAAGCAAACTGTGATATAGCTAGACAATGGACTGTTAATTCAGTTGATGAAAAGAAATGACCTATTAAGCCACAAAAAGACATGGGGAACCTTAAATGAATATCACTGAGTGAGTTAAATCATTTGTAAAGCCTACATACTGAGATTCCAACTATATGACATTCTGAAAAAGGCAAACTGTGGAGACAGTAAAAAGCTCAGTGGTTGCCAGGGGTTGAGGAGAGAGAAGGACGAATAGGCAGAGCACAGGAGATCTGTAGGGTGGTGAACCTATTCTGTAAGGTTCTTTAATGACGGGTACATAGTATTATGTGTTTGTCAGCTGTATAATTGTGGAACTATACAACACAAACAGTGAACCCTAGTGTGAACTCTAGACTTAAGTTCATAACTATGTTTTAACATGGTTCATCAGTTGTAGCAAATATAGCACAGTATTGCAAAATCTGAATAATAGAAGATGTGTTTTGGAGATGGAGAAGATGTATATGGGAACTGTGTAGTTTCAGTTGAATTTTTCTATAAAAGTAAAACTGTTCTAAATAAATGAATCATGCTTTACTTTAGATATGTTTTTGCATGTCAAATATAATTTTTTAAAAATTAAGAAAGCAATCTTAAAATGATTCTGTTAAGTAGAATTCTGAGAAAAAGTGACATAGTATCATATTTGATCTGTCTACTCTGGATATTCAAGCTTTTTAAAAAGATAGGGTTTTAAAATCATTATTTTCTGATTTTGTAAAGCACTTCCCAGAGAGCTCAGCTGGTAAAGAATCTGCCTGCAATGCAGGAGACCCTGGTTCAATTCCTAAGTTGGGAAGATCTGCTGGAATGTGTTTTACTTGGGGAAAGTGCTAATATCAATATAGGAAGACCCCTGTGCTTGCATATATTTAGTTAACTTTTTATGAAAATTTATGTAGAATAAACTTGTCTTAAGATAGATAGTTCAGTTTTGAATTAAAAAAAAATATATATATATGTTTTTACCCCAAACCCATATACCCAAAACCCATTCTGTAGTAAAGAAATGATGTTTACTGAGTTTTTTGTAGCTTCTTAAAATTTAATGCATTTTATGCAGTGGTCCATCCTCCTGAGACACTTAAGTGGGATTTTAATTTGTAAATTTTAATGTTAGCATGTTGTAAAAGAAATGAAAAACAGATGCACTTTGTATTCTCTCTTTGAATAGAAATTTTCAAATGCAGTTTCAGTTTAAAAAGTACCAGATATGTTTATTTTTTTTTGCTAGCCTCTAACATTTTTTTTTTGCTTTTCTATTTTCTTCCTCTTTTTCCTCCTTATTTTTTCTTTCATTCTCAGTATATTCTAATATTTAATGTTTGAAGGAGTGAGTATAATCTTATTTAACTAGTTGACATTAACAGAAACCAGAAATTTATTATTCATAAAACTGAAATTTAAAAATCCCCCTTTTCTTCAAACTCTGGATATGGCTAGGCTCAACACAAATGTCTAGGGAGAATGCATCTGTTGCTATTGCATTTTTTTTGTTTCCCTGAAAACTTGGCATTTGTAAAATATCTTTGATTTTGATTTGTCTTGGCCAAAACCCAGATTACCAGGGAATTACATTTTTAACATATTCAACCAAGAATTATCTTTGTAACAACTTTTCTTTTGCCATATTGAAATTTTGGGAATAAAATCAGATTTTATTTGAAAAACCAGCTATGGTTCTTCATAATGCCAGAATGAATTTTTTTCTATGTTAAAGTGATACCACACAATACTTAAAATTTGCCTAAAACTTACTTTAAGCATACCGTGGAAGAAAGATGATTTTTGCATTTGACACACCTGGGTTTGTTCAGCCATATATTTTTTATATTGATCTTGGTAAGTTTTATATGTGAAAAAAATGATTTTCATATAGGGTTTTGTGAAGATTGAATGATCAAACTTTAAAAATACGTGGCACAGAATAGGCACTTAATAGTAGAGATCTCTTACCTTTTCTATGCATGTAGAAATGTTTGTTAAATATAAGTATGTGCGTATGTTTTCATGTATGTATGTGTTTATATATGTCTCCATCTTTGTCTCTCTATATAGCAGTGTGCAATACATAGTAATTTATTCTATTTATTAAATTCTGAAGCAGATAATTATTCTGGAAAGGATATAGTTCCATAATTCAGGAAATATGATTTCTATCACCGCATGGAAATACTTAAAAAGTTATTATTTCTTTGTGGCCTAGTATTTCTGTAACTTTATATTAACCTACCTGGAATTTTTATAAATTCTTAAAAGAAGATCTAAAGAATGTTTATGTTTCTTTTACAAATTCCCAGCAGGCAATAGAGGAATTTTTTTCTCCTTCAATGATATATCAGAGGATGATATATAGATATATATCCTACATTTTTGGGGGGTTCAAAAAGATTTGCTTTGGTCAATTTGAGAGGCTATATAGGAATATGGAAAACAAAATAATTTAAAAAAAAGAGGAGGAGTTGAATCTTCCCAAAAAATTGATATTCATGGGATTTAGTTTTCATTAGATAACAAAGCACCAGTTTCTTAGGGCAGCTTTTTACAGCTGTCTTCCTAACTGATTTGAATCTTTGTAAGATAGTAATTCAACAAAATGAGGTGTAATATCCATGTTCTCTTACAATGATGTAAGCTTTTTTGCAAAAGCAGCTGTTAATGTCTTAAGAAAGTAACCCACCTGAATGTGTCTTGTGACTGCGGAATGACTCCCTAGAATCTTAATGAATGGATTGCTCTCAGACCCTCAAGGGAGGATTGTAACAAAGAAACAGAATGCTTAAATGCAAGGCTAAAACTCATCCAGCTATGTACCTTATCACAAAAGCCTGACCTATTGGTTTTAAGTGCTTATTATTTTTTAAAAAAGGCAAACTAGTTAAAACTTTTGTAGTCCTGTATATCTCTTCTATTTTAAGATAGTAAAGACAAAACTTATTAAACACAAAATAGATGGTAATCTCCAAATCCATTTGAAGGATTAATTACCCTTTTGAGTCTACTTCCAAGCTAATGATGCAAAGTGATATCTGAAAAAAGGGACTGGATATTCCTGGGATGAATGACTATTTTTTAGTGGGTATGTGCCATGCTGTGCTTATTCGCTCAGTCATGTCCCGACTGTTTGTGACCCCATGGACTGCAGCCCACCAGGCTCCTCTGTCCATGGAGATTCTCCAGGCCAGGATACTGGAGTGGGTTGCCATACCCTCCTCCAGGGGATCTTCCCAACCCTGGGATCAAACCCAGGTCTCCTGCATTGCAGGCCGGTTCTTTACCAGCTGAGCCACCAGGGAAGCTCACAACTACTGGAGTGGGTAGCCTATCCCTTTTTCGGGGGATATTCCCGACCCAGGAATCGAACCAGGGTCTCCTGCATTGCAGGTGGTTTCTTTACCAGCTGAGCTACCAGGGAAGCCCTTAGTGGGAGTATCGATGATCTATTAATAGTTTTGTGGAGGTGATGATTCTACCCATGCAATTATCACTTAAATGCTTCATTTTTATTATAGCCCAATAGAACAGTATGAGAACAACATAGTGGCCTTGGGGAAAATGCATATAGTTTGAAGGTATATTTTCTCCTAAAGATCATTTCTGCTGAACTCTCTTAAATGTTCAATAATTTTTATTATTGTACAACTTAAAAGGACCAACTTATCTTTTTGCAAGTAAGACTGTACCACTTTTCAATATAGAGAGTATATTTTAGTAGATTTTTTACCTAAATAAATAGCCATCCACTATCTCAGATACTTAAGCTATATATAAAAGCATTTCTTGGTCAGCTGATCTGGGCAAATTGGTTAAGAATGTCTTTCCCTGAAAATTATTTTAAAGATTCTCTTCACTCTAGAATCCAAAGTGGTAACTCTCTTTAAGATTTTTATTTTAAAATCTTGTGGAAATACACAAGATAACACAGTAAGCACTCATATTCAAATTTGACATATGTGAATATTTTGTTATATTCAAATCTGTCTTTCTTTTTTTAAAAAATACAATACCACAAATAAAGCAAAAACTGTGTGCTCTCTTCTTGTCTCTCTCTCTCTAGAGAAATTTACTGAATTTGGTGTTTATCTGTATTCTTATTCTTTTTTTGTGATTTTAACATTTATGTGAGTGACATCATATTAAATCTGCCCTTCTGAAGAAGTTTTGCTTTCAAAAATTATATTTAGGGGCCTTATCCATGGTGATAAACACAGGTCTGATTTCTTAGGTTTTTTAAGTTAGCTAGTATTAAAGTAAACCTTGTACATTTATGAGTTTTGCAGTTACATACTGATAACTGCAGAAGTTATATATGAACATTGTGGTGAATTTTCACAGAATGGACAGATCTGTGTAATCAGTACCCAGCTAAAGAAATAGCACACTACCAGGTCTCAGAAGCTCCCACTCAGAAGTTACTATCCCTCCCCACCCCTGCCAGGGAATCAGTATTCTGACCCCTAACACATAGATTAGTTTTGTGCTTTGAAACGTTATATGAATGGAATCATTTAGTACATAGTCTTTTGTGTGTGTCTGACATTTTTAGGTTTACATGCTTCCTCCACGTTGTTGTGTGTAGTTAAGGGTCTATTCTGAGTGCTATATAGTATTCCATTATGTGAATATACCACTGTTTGTTTATTTACACTTGACTTTGGGATATTTGTATTGTTTTCACTATTAGGACATTTGTATATATCCTTTTCATATTTTTATGCATATCTGTATAGCTTGGAGGAGAAATTTTGTATGATAAAATATCTACATCATTGTGTCAACTTAGTGTCTGTGCGTGTGCTTAGTTGCTCATTTCAGTTCAGTCACTCAGTCATGTCCGACTCTTTGTGACCCCATGGACTGCAGCACGCCAGGTGTCCCTGTCCATCACCAAACCCCCGTAGTTTACTCAAACTCATGTCCATTGAGTCGGTGATGCCATCCAACCATCTCTTCTTCTGTCGTCCCCTTCTTCTCCTGCCTTCAATCTTTCCCAGTATCACAGTCTTTTCCAGTGAGTCAGTCCTTCGCATCAGGTGGCCAAAGTATGGGAGTTTCAGCTTCAGCATCAGTCCTTCCAATGAATATTCAGGACTGATCTCCTTTAGAATGGACTGGTTGATCTCCTTGCAGTCCAAGGGACTCTCAAGAGTCTTCTCCAACACCACAGTTCAAAAGCATCAATTCTTCGACACTCAGCGTTGTTTATAGTCCAACTCTCACATCCATACATGACTACTGAAAAAACCATAGCTTTGACTAGACAGACCTTTGTTGGAAAAGTTGCTCAGTTTTGTTGTCTTAGTTGCTCAGTCATGTCCAATTCTTTTGACCCCAGTCCATATCCTTGTCTGGAAAATCCCATGGATGGAGGAGCCTCGAAGGCTACAGTCCATGGGATCGCAGAGAATCAGACATGACTGACTTCACTATACTATACTATGGACTGTAGCCCACCAGGCCCCTCTGTCCATGGGATTTTTGGGGCAAGAACACTAGAGTGGGTTGCCATTTCCTGCTCCAAGCAGTCTTCTTGACCCAGGGATTGACCCCAGGTCTCCTGCATGGGCAGGTAGATTCTTTTACCACTGAGCCACCTGGGAAGCCCTTAGTGTCTATATCCTTAGTTACCTTTATGTAGTGTCACTGTCAACATTAGTAGACACTGCCATGCAGTCTTATAAAGTTTATATCCCAATTTACTGTCCCATCATTGACGCATGATGTCCCATCAACTCATGCATCAATGTTTCTCCATTTCTTGCCAACACTGAAATTGTCTTTCTGTTTTTACCATTGTTGTGGATAATACTTAGGTTTTAATTGCTCCAAACATTCCATGGTTTCATTCAAGCATAGCTATTTTAAAATCCTTCTTCAAAAAAAAAAATCCTTCTTCAGTAAATGAACAGTTCAACTGTTTTCAGTTTTTTAATTATTCCAAACACTAATGCAGTGAATGTATCTGTATATTTCTTTTTGTGTACATGTTTGAGACTTTTGTTAAGGTTGTAACTTACAGTAGAATATCTGAGTTTTAGAATACTACATCTTTATTTTTACAATGTACTGCTATATGTCTAATTGAGTTATATCACAAAGTGATACTTTTTATTTCATTATAAATCATACTCAAGTACAGAGTATAAATGTTGCTTTTTTTAAAGAGCATTATGTAAAGCTTAGGGCCAGATGATTTGGGGAAAATTTAATGGCGAGAGCTCCTGGCATTTAGATTAAGTAAAGAGCTTCCATTATTATTGTTTTCACTCTTGGATTAAGCATATTAATTATATTGCTTATTAATTAATTGATTATATTGCTGCACAGTGCTCATTCTAGTGTCCATTACAAGTCATGTAAGCTCTCCCACCATACATTTAAAGTAGCTTCTTTCTATCTTTGAAATCTATTTACTAGAGTTCTATTCTTACCTGTATAACAAGAGTCATTGCATATATTTGATTTTGATATTTAATCACCCAATGGCATTATATACTGAGATAGTTTGGAAAGTTTATATAATTTGACTGATAGAGTTATACACTCGTGATATTCTTATTAAAGATTTGATCCTAAGCAAAATGGTGAATTGCTCCAAACATTTGCTTTGTGCCACTCCCACTGAGTTTTATTAAAGTGGCATATGCTTTTATTTTATAGTTTTTAGTCAGTAATACTAAGATATTTATATTTTCTGTTCAATGTAAGAACAGAAAAAGTTAGTATTGGTAGGATGACCAAGTGAAAGTCGCTCAGTCATGTCAGACTGTTTGTGACCCCTCCATGGGTTCTCCAGGCCAGAATACTGGAGTGGGTAGCCTTTCCCTTCTCCAGGGGATCTTCCCGACCCAGGGATCGAACCCAGGTCTCCCCCACTGCAGGTAGATTCTTTACAAGCTGAACCACAAGGGAAACCCAAGAATACTGGGCTATCCTTTCTCCAGTGGATCTTCCCAACCCAGGAATCAAATCAGGGTCTCCTGCAGGCAGATTCTTTACCAACTGAACTATCAGGGAAGCTTAGGATGACCAAAGGAAGACCTTTAATCTCAAGTCTTAGGTTTGATCCTATTAGTGAGATAAGTCAATATTTTTCTTAAAGAAAGAATTCAGTTAGTTTATCTGTTACCACTATTTAAAAAAATAATTTCCATTTCTCATTGCCCTTTTCCCCGCCAGGATCTTTAATTAATCTTAATCTAGTCAACCTTTAGTTTCCCTCTTCAGATGAGAAGTGCATGTTGCTACACATGTTACTCTGTCTCCCTCTTTTTTCATTGTAGATATTGACAGTCTTCTCTCAACCAACAAGTGTGTTTTGAACTAACAAACCAAATTTCAACTCAAAATTTAATGTTGATTTTTCAGAGTAAACTCTTAGTACAGGTACATTTTAATTGAGCCTTCAATTATTGCCAGCTTGTTAATTTCTCAAAAACCTTTTCACTTAACTGGGTCTTAGAATCTTTGTGCAAAAGAAAATTTTAGCTTTGTTGTGCAGTTTAAAAATAGCATTTCTATTGTGTTCCTGTTTTCTTATGGTTAAAGTGATCTGAGATTAAATTTGTCTTATTTTAAATCTAGTTATATTTGAATTTAAATCTAATATATCATGAATTGAGGTGTTTTAAGAAATGTAATTTCTCAATAGTTTCATTATAGAGATGAATGCTGATGAATATGATGGTTAATGAAAATATTAAAAACAGTAATTTTTGTTTTCTATTAGATTTTAAGAATCAGTGTGATAAGATGCCATCCTGTTTTCCACTCAGTACTTTTCATGCAGTGTTGTATAAATTTCTATATACCACAGTCAACCCTGTGTCCCTACTGCTCAGATTAGTACTGGTGCACAGTCCACATTTAATACATATTGGGTGAATGAATTGATTTGGACTTTCTCAGAAAGTGTATTGCCTCTTTACACTGTACTACAAGGTGAATGGAAGCTTTTGCCTTGAAGTGCAATCCTTTGGAAGATCACATTGAAATGAAATGAGTATGAATTATAATAGCTGAGAAATTAGTATCGTCCTGTGTAACAGGAATAATACCCCAGAAAAAAGTTTCTCAAAACTGATGACAAGTCCCTACTGTAACACAGCATAGTTTTCTGGGTTTGCTCTTTTTATAACTCAAAGGAACTATATTTTGCTTAATTAACAAAGATCATTTTCTTCAAGTCCCACCTTTGAATTAAAAAAAAAGAGAGAGAAAATAAACTATGCTATATTATAGTAGGTACTTATTTACCTTAAAAAATCTAAAAATGTAAATATAGTAGTTTCTGAGTTCACTCAGAGAGAGACAGGGCTATTGTCATCAGCTTTGAGAATTTTTCCTGGAGTGTAATGCCTGTGTAATTTCTCTTCTGAATTTTTTTTTTTTTTTTTTTGACTCCTGGAACAGTTTCCTTTTCTACAAGAGGGGACTACATGATTGAATAATGTACTGATTGATTCCTTGAACAAGTTTCTTTGAAGATATGTATTAGACCATGTAATGCATACAAAGATGTGTTGTCATGTCTTGTTGGGTGTCACCCCTTCAGCTAGGATCCTTTTCATGGGTTCATAACTTTTCACTCTTGTATTGTCACTTTATTAGTACTTTGTAAAGGAGTGGATGTAATTACATGTGTTTAGACTGCTGTGCATGCAAAATGCTGGGCTGGAGGAAGCACAAGCTGGAATCAAGATTGCAGGGAGAAATATCAATAACCTCAGATATGCAGATGACACCATCGTTATGGCAGAAAGCAAAGAGGAATTAAAGAGCCTCTTGATGAAGGTGAAAGAAGAGAATGAAAAAGCTGGCATAAAACTCACCATTCTAAAAACGAAGATCATGGCATCCCGTCCCATCACTTCATGGCAAATAGTTGGGGAAACAGTGGAAACAATGACAGACTTTATTTTCTTAGGCTCCAGAATCACTGCATACAGTGAATGCAGCCATGAAATTAAAAGATGCTTGCTCCTTGGAAGAAAATCAATGATAAATCTAGACAGCGTCTTAAAAAGCATAGACATTACTTGCATACAAAGATCCATGTAGTCAAAGCTATGGTTTTTCCATTAGTCATGTACAGAGTGAGAGCTGGACAATAAAAAAAGGCTGAACACTGGAGAATTGATGCCTTTGAAATGTGGTGCTGGAGAAGACTCTTGAGAGTCCCTGGGCAATCCACCAGTCAATCCTAAAGGAGATCAACCCTGAATATTCATTGGGAGAACTAGTACTGAAGCTCCAATACTTTGGCCACCTGACACAAAGAGCAGACTCTTAGAAAAGACCCTGATGCTGGGAAAGATTGAAGGCAGGAGGAGAAGGGGAAGGCTGAGGATGAGATGGTTGAATGGCATCACTGACTCAATGGACATGAGTTTGAGCAAACTCCAAGAGATGGTGAAGAACAGGGAAGCCTGGCATGCTGCAGTCCATGGGGTAGCAGAGAGTTGGACACTACTGAGCAACTGAAGGACAACAACAGACTGCTGTGCTTAATCAGAAGTCTCTCAATGATATTAGTGTTGATAAATCTTAGGGCGGTTTCTGTCCTTTGCCTTTCCTGAAATATTTAACACAGCTGACTGCTTCCTTATTTTATCAGCTCATGTTCTCATGGCATATTCTCCCACTTACTCCTTTTCCTAAGTCTCTTTTGTGAGTCTTTCCTTTGCCCATTGATAAATATAGGTATTTTCCTGTATTCTCTCTTCATCTTTTCATTTTGTGTGTTCATTATTCTAGATGAGCTCCCTTACTACCAGAGCTCTGATTGCCACTTTTAGTGTTGGGGCTCCCACTTTTGCATCTCTAGCTCATATTTTACCTCTGAGTGTGAGATCTGCATTTACAACTTTCTTCTTGTTATCTTTACTTAAATGTCCCACAGGGATCCATCTAAAATTCAGCTCATTGTCAACTCTTGTCTCACCTATAAAAATATGATGGAAAATATGCTTCTTTTATGCTGTGTTATGTCTTACTGAATAGCAAGCACCATTATACTCCCAGTTGCCTATGTCAGAAATGTTGGATCACTAACATTGGGTCGCTTGAACATCTCCTTTATTCTTCTGTTTACTCTCCTTTGTTGTTGTTCAGTCACTCAGTCATGTCAGAGTCTTTGTGATCCCATGGATTGCAGCATGCCAGGCTTCCCTGTTCTTCACTATCTCCTGAAGCTTGCTCAAACTCATGGCCATTGAGTCGATGATGCCATCAACCATCCCATCCTCTGTCGTCCCCTTCTCCTCCTGCCTTCAATCTTCCCAAGATCAGGGTCTTTTCTAATGAGTCAGCTCTTCACATCAGGTGGCCAAAGTATCCTAGTCTCATTAATTAAATCTCCAAATTTGATCAAAATATTTTTATTTTTCTACCTCCCAGTGATACTACGCTAGTCTAAAACATTCACTTTGATCACTGCAGTGACTACCTGTTCTACTAAATTCTTAATGCCCTTTATCTTAATGCTGCCTTCTGACTCACAGGGTAGCGACTTGCCTTTTAAAAAAAGATTGGATAGTATTTATTTTCTTCTTAAAATTTTGCATTTGTTTTCTCTTGACCTTAGGGTAAAATATGAACTAACTCTTCAGAGTATTCTGTCAGTCAGTTCAGTTCAGTTCAGTTGCTCAGTCATGTCCGACTCTTTGCGACCCCATGAATCGCAGCACACCAGGCCTCCCTGTCCATGACAAACTCCCAGAGTTCACTCAGACTCAAGTCCATCGAGTCAGTGATACCATCCAGCCATCTCAGCCTCTGTTGTCCCCTTCTCCTCCTACCCCCAATCCCTCCCAGCATCAGAGTCTTTTCCAATGAGTCAGCTCTTCACATGAGGTGGCCAAAGTACTGGAGTTTCAGCTTCAGCATCATTCCCTCCAAAGAAATCCCAGGGCTGATCTCCTTTAGAATGGACTGGTTGGATGTTTGGACCATGCTTGTCCCCTCTAGTGTCATCTTTTTCTACTCAGTATATTTTAGACTCTTCTTTTTTACTTCACTTACTCTGACGTGATTTCATTAATTAATGGCTTTGAGTTCTTTTGTGTTTTGTGGCTTGTGTGCATATTGTTCCTTCTCTAGGACTTGATAATGGATGCATGGGGCAAAAATCTGGGTGATCCTAAGACTTCAATCTTTGTAATTATATTTTATGTACAATCTAAGCACAAAAGAATAATATACATATTAGCCCTCTTTATCCTAACCTCTTGCAACCTGAAATGTTTCAGAACTGCTCTTTGTGTAGTGATTCCCCAAAGATACCTTGCACTTGACGCCTCTGCGTGCTTTGCTCTTTTTGTTGGAAAATACTCCTCTGCCTTTGTGGTAGATGAACCCCCTACTGTCCTTCAAGACACAGTTTAAGCACAGCTTCTCTGAGACTATGAGCCTTCAGAGTTGTCAATGACACCTTCCTTTATGTCACCTGTGTACATTTTGCAGAAGATGTACCTGAGACTTGGAACAGTTAAGTAGCTGCTCCAGTTATTGTTATAGAACCAGAATTTGAACCTTCACCTGTCTGACTTTGAAGCATCAGTTTTTAACTATCCTTTGTTAGACAACAGCATCAATAAGAAAAATAAAATAATATATGAACTAAGTAGCTAAAAAATCTTTTATGTCATCAATGAGAAGAAGTGATAAGACTGATAAATAAAATGTTTGATAGAAGGAATAGAGGAATCCTTATCTGTAGGATGATACAACTTCTAATCCAGTTTAGCTCAGCTTTGTTTCTAACACCCTAAGATGCCTCTGGTTCTCAAAAAGGATATGAGGTCAAACTTCATTTAAATAGGCCATGAAATGAACAAATTACTTTTAATTAATAGTGACAAATATGCATCATGTTTATTGTTTCTTATTTTCTAGTTGCTTTATGTATTTGTGTCTTTCTCCCTTCAACTTGATTGTTAAGTTTTTCTGGAAAAAAGCATGTCTTACGTTTTCCTAGAATCTGCTATAATGGTTGATTCTACTTGATAATTATTTTGGGGTACAAAATAAGTGATAGTATCTTATCTCTTCATAACTTAATTTTACAAAACTTCAAATATTTTCCAATGAAGTGATGCAGCTAATAATTTGTTTATACACACCAATAGTCGGAAACATTAATGTTCATGGAAAATAGAACTAACTCTTCAGTACTGGATTCAATATTATTGTTTCAGAAAGAAAAATGCTCAGGTATGCATAATGCCAAGGATATGCTCAATGAAGAAAAGCAGCTTATGTTGGATCTAGGCTAGGAGAATGCACTATTCTAACATTTAACTAGTAGGTGAGTTTAAATATCTACACAACTCTATCTTAGGAATTATTTTGCCTTTTACTTTTCATTTTCTTCTGAATATCAAGAGATATTCACATTTGAAAGGACATATTCTTACTAGCTCAAATGAGTTTTTTTGGTAAATGAATTGAATATAAACAACTATTGTGTTTGTCGTTTTTTTTTTTTTTGTAAGAAAGATTTCAAGCTAAAGATCCTAGTCATATAATTAAAAGAACTAATCCCATTCAATCCTTGAATCCGTCTATAGAAATAGAATTCTTAAAACATATACACAAAAGGGAATATGGTGCCTGTTGAATTTTATATTATATTCAGTTGAACTATTACACTTCTAAAACAAATTCAATTTTGATTAGGAAAATGAATCTTTTACAGGGCATTTATAAAAATGTATATATTATAGGCCATCACTAGTACTAGGGGAGTTGAGGGCAGAGAAGTAACATTTGTATTACGTTAAATCAGAGAAATAATTGCACTTGGCAGTTTTTGTTTGCAGAATGCAGGAAGGGCTGAAGGCTTTTGTACAGTTCAAAGAGCACATTCCACAGATACAGCAGTTGGTTGCCTGCAGGGATCCTCAGAACTGGGGGGGTGGTGGTAGAGGTCTGTATCACAGAAGTCCAGGCTCTTGGGCTGTGTTTGCTTTTTTAAAAAAAATATTTGCACCTTTTTTGAAAAGTAGTTTGGAAATTATCCTTGTATAATTTAAGTATATTTTAAATATAGCACTTTTGCATCAAGTTTCAGTCTGTACAGTGATCAGATGACGTGATTATTTAGTTTTTGCTGCCTCTTGTTCTCTAATCATTTGTTTTCAGATTGAAATTTATGTTCAAATGTGGAAGCATGAAACTGTTGACTATTAAACTGTCAAACTTTGTAGAAAAATATAAATAAATTATTACAATCTTATATCAAGCCATCATTTATACAATTAGCATATTGAGCAATTTCAACAAGTTAACTCAAGAAAGCCATCTTTAACTGAAACTATGCCAAGGGCTAGATTTATCAGCTGGCATGTCGAGACTTGTGCTGAATTAACTCTTTTTTTTCTTTTCCCTACAGAATATACAAGCTATAGTTTCTACCATTAAGTGAAATAATACAGCTGAAAGTTCTCTGAAAACTGTAAATTATAAAATTGATTATAAATTAGCGTCAAGTTTCTTGAAATATCTGGTTTACATGATACTATTTGTGTGCATTACATTATTTATTATCGTTTTGGAAAATCGTATCAATGCAGTTTTATTGGCTATATTATTAGGCTAAAAAAAACCCTACTAAGTTGTGATACTTTTGTTAAAATTTTTGGTTTTAGAAGTCCTCAAAGCAATATCTTAACCTAGGTCTTGAATTCTTAAGAATTTGAGATAAAGTGCTTTGTTTCATCCAGATGTGTCTTATACAACCTGACATACTTAGTTGCCAGAGGATTAGTAGTAAGGTGCAAGATGAGAAATATTAATACTGGAATTAGTTGTTGAACATATTTCTGTATCCATTGTAATAAAAACTTTTTTATTTTTGATTTTACAATTTTTCACTTTCAGGTTAAGAAATGCTTAAAACATACAAAAATATACAGAAACCAATTTAGCAGAATCCATGTACCCACCTCCATTCAGGTTTCATACATGTTGCTATTTTAATGTTGTCTCTTTATTAAGAAATCTTAAAATATCAAAGGGCTTCCCTAGAAGTGCAGATG
The DNA here is from genome assembly GCF_029378745.1 of Bos indicus. Taxonomy (NCBI): domain Eukaryota; kingdom Metazoa; phylum Chordata; class Mammalia; order Artiodactyla; family Bovidae; genus Bos; species Bos indicus. The sequence goes on along the minus strand of NC_091763.1, from coordinate 54,675,423 downwards.
GTAAAGCATCAGACTGCAATGCAGGAGATCTGGGTTTGATCCCTAGGCTGGGAAGATCCCTGCAGAAGGAAGTGGCAACCCACTCCAGTATTCTTGCCTGGAGAACTCCATGGACAGAGGTGCCTGGCGGCCTACAGTCCATGAGGTCACAAAGAGTCAGACACGGCTGAGTGACTAACACACACAAAAGATCAAAGCCTTCCTTTTTAGTCTTGAAATGCTGATTGCTGAACTGGTTATTTGACAGCAACATCCTAAGACTCTTAACTGATATTTCGCTCTGATTTTAATATTGGTTATTTTACTACTGGTTAACGTATTATAGTGTCCTCAGAAAGGCTGCAGCTCCTGAGCAATGTGATTTAATGAAGACCCAGTGGCCCTCCTGTCCCAGAATTTCAGCTTTCCTTCTCATTATTTCTAGAAGATGTGAAATTATTTTACTTTTCAATTTTTAGCTATAGGACGTTGGGGACTATTATTAAACATACATACTTTCGAGGGAATAACACATTAAGCCATTATTAGCCATTATCCTCATCACTCAGAAGCTGGTCTGATGGAACTGGATTCTACGAATAGGGTGACTGGAAGAAAGAGGGTGCTTCGGGTTAGGTTTGCCTTTAGGATTTCATAGATGTGTAGAAATAAGTTCCAAAAGCAATTATCCTTCAATAAAAATTAAATTAAAAACAACAACAACAACAGCAAAAAAACCCCAGGCCCAACAAAACTTATACTACACAAAGAGAAAAGAAAAAAAAAAGTTCCAAATGAAAGACAATAAAGAATCATATAATGTATGGTCGCATTCTTCACTGGGGCTGGGTCAGAAAAGAGAGACAAACAGAAACAACATTATATGAGGTGTCTGCCTTTCGGCAAAATGAAGAGAAGGCAGTTCCCATGCTGTTTAATATATGTATAAAACTGCTAATGGAAGCTACTTTTTTGGTTTGCAACATACATCCATATAATTTTAAGTAGAAGTTTTAAAACACATTTTGCAATGAGAATATTGAATGTCAGAGGAGTTTGAGCAATTTTCTAAAATGTCACTGCTAGGAAGTTAAAAATCTAGACTTTCAACCATTATGTTTATCTTTTTTTTTTTTTTTTTTTAACTATACCCTAATACTTCATATGATTCATGGCTTTCATACCAAAGTTACTTCCTCCACCTTTAAGCTTATCTAAAGTTTACCTGATTTTTTAAATAAATGATTCTAGTCTTATACTTGCCCTGAAACATTTCCTACAAAATTCAAGAGCTCTTCTTTTGCTGAATACTTAGTGCTAACTAAGTACATATTTTTATAGTCTCCCATATCCCACTAACAATATATATGTGTTTGTTATACTTAAAACCTGTTTTGTTGGCACCTTAAGATCTGGGCCCTGGCTTATACATCTTTAGTTTCCAATTATAGTCAACCTGATGAACAGTTAGTGGATGCTCTGTCACTCCTGACTCTAGATTTAGTCTGGGCCTCCATTCCCAGGACTGACAATTACCAGCTGTGTGGTATTGGGCAAGTGACTTAATATCTCTGAGCTTTAATTTTTCTCATTTGTAAAAAGGGAGTAATAATAAAGCCTCTGTCTCAAAGGGTTGTTGTGGGAATTAAACCGGACTTGGCAATGTAAAGCACTTTGCTTAATACCTGCAACATAGTAAGTGCTCAATAAATGTAGCTCTTGTCATTAGTGTTTACTGTTATAATCAATTAATGATCACAGACTGAAGGATTGCCTGCCTATAGGACAATTTCTATTAGAAAAATTCTCTAATATAAACATTTTGGTTCTGTAAGAGAGAAAATATTCTTTAAAATAAACAAATACATAGTTCAGAGGAGTTTGACTGAAAAGAAAACACACTCACATTTTATCCATGCTCAATATTTTGGACCTACCTAAAAAGCAAAGAATCCAAAAATCCCAGTATTTTCTTGAAACCACCCACTCCTCTCCAGTGCAGTTGCCTTCTAACTCTACTAGCACTTACGGTCATTGCAGATATTATTTACCCTGTGTTCTTTGCCTCAAGGGGTTCTTGATAGAAATGAATTTCAATATAATTGGTTTCCTTTGTAACTGCATGTATTTTATCTCATGTGTTTATAGATATTATTCCAAGGGGGGATTTATAGGCTTCAGTAGACTAATGAACGGAGAAGGCAATGGCACCCCACTCCAGTACTCTTGCCTGGAAAATCCCATGGACGGAGGAGCCTGGAAGGCTGCAGTCCATGGGGTCGCTGCTGAGTGACTTCACTTTCACTTTACACTTTCCTGCACTGGAGAAGGAAATGGCAACCCACTCCAATGTTCTTGCCTGGAGAATCCCAGGGACAGCGGAGCCTGGTGGGCTGCCGTCTATGGGGTCGCACAGAGTCGACTTAGCAGCAGCAGCAGCAGACTAATGAAAGTTCTCATGGTGCCCAAAACAGCTTAGAATCCTCACAAGAAATCTAATTTATTTGCTATGGAGCACAGTCATGATGCTGTACTAAGAATATTAGATCATGTACTCCTTGGTGTTAAAGCCTTTAAATGTAGTTGGTATAAAATATAAGCTTCTTACCTTGGCTTTGAAAGACCCTCAGTAATGACTCTGGCCTAGCTTTCCTTCTCATCTGTTGCCTCCTCCTCCCTCGCTCGCTCTCCCTGGTGTCACTGGCTTTCTTTTAGTTCTTGCAACCCTCCCTGAATCAGGTTATTTGCACTTGCTGTTGTCACTATTTGAAATGTTCCTTTCCATGCTTGGCCTGCTCTGTTTAAATGGTTCTTTCTCTGGGAGCTTTTGCCGACCTCCCTCTCTAAAATAACTCCGTTTTCATATATGCTTTTGTTCATTTCCACAGCTCATTCATCTACTTTGTTATTGGTAACAAACACTTCATATGTTTGTTTAATGTCTGTTTTCATATTGACTTGTGAATTCCATAGGGGCATAAAATGTGTATCTTATTCAGGCTGTCATTTAGGGTAAGGTCTGACCCTTTATAGATCAGTAGATAGTGAATGAATGACTAACTGAATGAATGAATGAATTGGGGGTGCATTTCTGGTCTGCTCTTTGCAATATTTGAATGCATTTGTTTATTCATAAACTCATTAATTAGACAATGAAAAATGAGAGACCACCAGTTATAACATTTAAATTCTGAATAGCTTTCAGAGTAATTCATGAGCTACAGTTGAATGCTTTAATCTCCTCAGTTATTCAGAAATGAAATGTAATAGTTCATTATATGACAAGGGGAACCACCCAGAAAATCAGAATTCAAAAAAGTGCTTAACTTCCTTTCATATGTTACACCTTCCATCTGCCATACCCCAAGCCTATACCTAATTAACTCTATTTCATGATAACTTTGTCTTATGATTGATTCACTTGATTACCATACACCAAAATTGTGTGTGCATCCATTGAAACAGCTTTTCTGTTATATATAGCATTTCCTTTTCAAAATATTTTATCATTCGCATGAAAAAGTTAAATCTCAAAATTATGATAATTAAATACCTTTTATCCTGTTACAGTTAGGCAATTGCCTTTTATTATTTTTCTCTAACTTAAAGTATGTCTATTGAACTTATCCTTCACAAAAATGGAAGATACATATCAATGATGCATAGATTTGAACAGTAACCCTTTTATATTATATGTGGAAGTAAATCCCACACAGGTATACTCTCTCCCACCTCTTTTGAGGGAAGCATATTCAGTAGAGTTGGAGAAAGACTTGTGTACTCTATTTTCTTTCTCTAACTAGATCAGTGATAACCTGAGAATATTTTCCTTATTATCCTAAATAACCGGTATCATCTAATACTAGATGACCTTGTTATCTATAAAAATGAAGAAAACCATAAAATTTAGTTTATATTTTGATCATTATTTAGGGGAGCTTTGTGGGCCAAAAAACGTAGGTAATTTTGTTCTTGAGAAAGTGATTATTTTTGCCTGTATTACTTTTTATCCTTTAAGTCTTTAGAGCTCACTAAATGATTAAAGATATTCTTTTTCCTTATTTCACTTGTGGCTCAACATAATTGCTTATTCTTTTCTTGATTGTATTGATTCTTTGTAGAGAATTTCTTGCAGATAAATGTATGTTTATAAACGTATATTTATTGAGGAAGTTTTGCTTTAGCTCAGGTAAAATATAACAGGAAGGAAAAAGAAGGTCTATGTGCTCTTTTGATGTGCCCCACCCCCACCCTATTCCTTTTAGGTCCCTGAGAACACAAAGGTGATATTGGTACAGTCCATGGGATTCTCCAGGGACGAATACTGGAGTGGGTTGCCATTCCCTTCTCTAGGGGATCTTCCCAACCCAGGGATAGAACCTAGGTCTCCTGCATTGCAGGCAGATTCTTTACCATCTGAGCCACCAGGGAAGCCCCATTACTTGATTAATAAATGCTATCTCCTACTACTGTTTCTCTCCTCATCATTTAATACACTGAAGTTATCTCTGATCCCATTTTTTAAAAATTTCTTTGGTTGGAGGAAAATTGCTTTATAGTGTTGTGTTGGTTTCTCCTGTACAACAACATGAATTAGTCAAAATTAGAATATTCCCTCCCTCATGAGCCTCCATCCACCAACCCATCCTGCCCCTCTAGGTCATCACAGAGTTCCAGGCTGGGCTCCCTGTGTTATATAGCAGCTTTCCACTAGCTGTATATTTCACACATGATAGTTGATCCCAATTTTGAATCTATTACGTTTTGCTGATTTCCTTCTTCCCTCCCTTCTCTTTCTCCTTGCCTTCCTCCTCTGCTCCCCACTCCTTGCCTATCTTTCTTCCAAATAAGATGTAAAAACAATGTGTTTGATATCAGGCAACATAAGAAAACAAGCAAATCAATTAATACAAAGGAAAAAATGGTGTTAGATAGTAAAGTGAGTTTCTGCATGGGATGGGGAGGAGTGTTGTCTAGCTCTGTAGAGTAGGAGAGGGAAAGCAAAAGAGCCTACTTCTGTCTTAAATGTCTTCAGTCTCACTCCAGAGATAGCTCAAGCTACCTAGTTTGGGGCTTCTGCTATGGATCAAATAACTTCTTGGCTTGCCCACAGTGTTAGCCAAGGATTAAGCTTTTTGAAGTTTGTTTAATCAACTATAACTCACATGTTAGCTTTTCAGCTTCCAAAATGCTGTTGCTCTTGTCTTCTCTTGAACTTTCTATTCTTGTAGGTTTATCCCTTTATTGAAAAGTCTTTAGCTGTCATGTTTGTGTGGTTTATGGAGGGAAAAGAGATGTGTTCTGTTCTTTTTTGAACTGGAAGTTCTTACTTCATGTTCAACAGAAATGTATGAGGTATCCAGTTACACATGGAAAGAGAGAAAGAAACACTCTTAAATAATAATAGTAAAATCTGAATAAAAACCACGTCTTGTTGCCCAATAAAAGTATTTAACTTCACCCATGCTTATTAGTTCCTCCCTATAGTGTGATTTGAGGTGAGGATAGCAATAAAGACTGAAGTTTCATGTAGGGGCACATATGCAGCCAAACAGTAAGCTCAGATTCTTACAGGGCATACGGTGTCAGTTCAGTCAAATTTCCATTGTAGGATTATGAACATATAAGCTGATAATTAACTTCTTTTTAAAATTTAAGACTTTAATTTTCAGAGAATTTTTAGATTTACAGAAAAAATGAGCAGTAAGTACAGAGAGTTCCCATATTACTTCCCAGCCTCAAAGTAATTCCCCCAATTATTAACATCTTTCATTAGTGTGGTTCATTTGATACAATTGATGAACCAAAATTGATATTTTATTATTAACTAAATTCTAGAGTTTACATTAGGGCTTGTTTGTGTTATACAGTTCTGTAGATTTTGACAAGTACATTATGTCTTGTATCTACCAGGATAGTATCATAGAGTGTAGCAGAGACGTCCCTGCTGGTCCTGTGGTTATGACTCCTCTGTGCTCCCAATGCATGGGGCATGGGTTCAGTCCCTGGTTGGGGAACAAAAATAAAGAAAAAAGAATAATATCACTGCCCTAAAAAAATCCCACGTTCCACCTATTCATTCCTCTCCCTCTCCTTCCCCTCCAGACCTCTGGCAACATCTAATCTTACTGTCTATGGTTTTACCTTTTCCAGTGTCATGTAGTTGAAATTATGCAATATGTAGCATTTTCAGACTGTCTTCTTTGACTTAGGAATGTTTATTTAAGGTTTCTCCATGTCTTTTCATAGTTTGATAATTCATTTCTTTATAACCTTCCCTCCTGGGGCTTCCCAGGTGGCTCAGTTAGGTAAAGAATTGCAATGCAAGAGCCCTAGGAGATGCAGGTTCAATCTCTGGATCAGGAAAATCGACTGGCATAAGAAATGGCAACCCACTGCAGTTTTCTTGCCTGGGAACTCCCATGGATGGAGGGCTATAGTCCATGGGGCCACAAAGAGTCATATATGACTGAGCACAGCGCAGCACCGCACAGCAATCTTCCCTTGCATGAATTTATCACAGTTTGTTTACTCATTGACTTATTGAAGGATGTATTGGTTGCCTCCTACATTTTGCAATTATACATAAGCTGCAGCAACCTTTCATGTACAGGCTTTGGTGTGTATATAGTTTTGACTCATTAGGTGAAATGTAGAGCATAATGTCTGGGTTGTGTGGTGAAACTATATTTAGCTTTGCAATAAACTACCAAACTGTCTTCCGAAGTGGCTCAGATTAACTTGTTTTTACATTTTGTAAGTAATCTAGATTATTTTTTAGAACAATGTACATGGCAGTCAATAGTGATTTGCATTTCACTTGTCATTGTTTACACAAATAAAAATTCATTGTAAAGGTTTTATGAGTTACTGTATCTGTAGTTACTGATACATTACTATTTAATATTACCCTAACATTGACCTAACCTACCTTAATATTGACCCTCACATTGCTAGAAGAGAGGTTCTAATTGGAAAAGGTACTGTACAAATTTAAAGTAATCACATCAGCATACTTTACTTTCCACATACCGAAAATATTCTCTACCCTTTAATAGAAATAAATACACACAATAAGAGGAGAACTATGGACTGTATTGGAATGATGATATTTTATTTGCTTTATATTTCATTTAGCCATTTGTTAAAGATGCATTGAGTTCAGTTCAGTTCAGTCGCTCAGTCATGTCCAACTCTTTGCGATCCCATGGACTGCAGCACGCCAAGCTTCCCTGTCCATCACCAACTCCCAGAGTTTACTCAAACTCATGTCCATTGAGTCGGTGATGCCATCCAACATCTCATCCTCTGTCGTCCCCTTCTTCTCCTGCCCTCAGTCCTTCCCAGCATCAGGGTCTTTTCCAGTGAGTCAGTTCTTCACATCAGGTGGCCAAAGTATTGGAGTTTCAGCTTTAGTATCAGTCCTTCCAATGAACATTCAGGAATGATTTCCTTTAGGATGAACTGGTTGGATCTCCTTGCAGTCCAAGGGACTCTCAAGAGTCTTCTCCAACACCACAGTTCAAAAGCATCAATTCTTCAGCGCTCAGCTTTCTTTATAGTCCAACTCTCACATCCATACATGACCACAGGAAAAACCATAGCCTTGACTAGACGGACCTTTCTCAGCAAAGTAATATCTCTGCTTTTAACATGCTATCTAGGTTGGTTGTAACTTTTCTTCCAAGAAGTAAGCGTCTTTCAATTTAATGGCTGCTGTCACCGTCTGCAGTGATTTTGGAGTCCAAGAAAATAAAGTCTGTCACTGTTTCCACTGTTTCTCCATCTATTTGCCATGAAGTGATGGGGCGGGATGCCATGATCTTAGTTTTCTGAATGTTGAGTTTTAAGCCAACTTTTTCACTCTCCTCTTTCACTTTCATCAAGAGGCTTTTTAGTTCCTCTTCACTTTCATCCATAAGGGTGGTGTCATCTGCATATCTGAAGTTATTGATATTTCTCCCAACAATCTTGATTCTAGCTTGTGCTTCTTCCAGCCCAGCATTTCTCATGATGTACTCTGCATATAAGTTAAATAAGCAGGGTGACAGTGTACAGCCTTGATGTACTCCTTTTGCTATTTGGAACCAGTGTGTTATTCCATGTCCAGTTCTAACTGTTGCTTCCTGATCTGCATATAGGTTTCTCAAGAGGCAGGTCAGGTGGTCTGTTATTCCCATCTCTTTCCCATTTGCATTCAGTACCTAAACTGATTGTAAACATGTTTTTATCTAAAAGAATGTCCCTCAGGAAATTGCAAAAATCTAGCATCCCTCACTCTTGTGTATTAAATATTAGCTATTCCCATCATTATGACAACTAAAAATACCCCCCTCAAATTTTTGAAACTCTCAGTGGCATTACTATTGCTGAGAAAGGCTGATTATTTAAAGGTGAGTGTATTTGTAATTCAGTTTGTCCATTATGATACATTTTATTTCACCTTAAAATAAGTTAGTGATTTCAGAATCAGAGACAATGATGGGCTGTGTATAAAGTCACAACATTTAGTCAAAAGACCTCAGAAATAAGGCAGCGACTTCAATATGTAAATTAGAAAACTGTGAGATGTAGTGTGGGACAGAAAAAGTAAGTTCCTTGCACAGCATCACAGAACCTGCCAGTGGCAGTGCATTTTGTACTAACCCTGCTGCATCTCTGTACTCTGAACATACTGTTCTAAATCTCCTGTGCCTGAACATTAATTTTTTTCTTTTCATCAATAACAGAGCCAAGAAGGGTGGAGAAAAAAAAAAAAAAACAAGTGAAAGCCCATTAACATTGTATCTTTCTCAAATTCTGTTTAAAATTAATTTACGACGGCTGTTACTTTGTTTCTTTCTCTATTCTTTTCATTGCTATGAGTATCTTTTTTGTGGCACTTGCTATTCCTTTGTCATCACTGCATGTCTTTTCTTTTTACTGGCTTCTTAAATCCTGCTGCATTGCTTTTTGCCTTTCCTTCTTTAATCTTTTCTCTTCTGTTTAATTTTTAAATCCTTTGCCCTTTATCTTTCTTTCGGTCTTTTTAGCTGCTCTCCCTTCCTTTGATTTCCTCTTAAACATTACTTCTTAACATTGTGCTATTTCATTGATTTTTTCCTTCTGTTTTATCTTTCTAATTTTATGTTTTCCTTTATGTATAAGGAAAACCTACTCTGCCTACACATATTGAATTAAAGAGAGAGAATACTATTAAAACCTTCATATTACACAGAAAAAAACAACAATACTTATTCAAACTTATTGTGCAGAAACTGAAAAATTTATATGCCACATTTTCTCCTCAATTTTTCCTTGTCTTTTTTTTTTTTAAAATTAAAGCCCAAATAACTGATGTGCTTATATATAGCAAATTCAGTCATTTTCCATTTTTCTAATACGTTACATTTAACTGTATACAAAATATGTTTTTGAGACATAAACATTTGCTTGTAGCTAGACTATAATTAATTTTTTCTTTTATTAAATCATTGGGACTAGATGGAATACATTTATAATGCTATTATAAGTGAAGATCAAGAGCATAATAAAAAAGATTATCATGAAATTGTGATTCTTTCACAGTGTTTATCTGTCCAAACAGTCTAAACAGTTGGTTTGCTGCTAAGTCACTTCAGTCATGTCCGACTCTGTGCGACCCCTTAGACGGCGGCCCACCAGGCTCCCCCGTTCCTGGGATTCTCCAGGCAAGAACACTGGAGCGGGTTGCTATTTCCTTCTCCAATGCATGAAAGTGAAAAGTGAAAGTGAAGTCGCTCATTCGTGTCTGACTCTTAGCGACCCCATGGACTGCAGCCTACTAGGCTTCTCCATCCATGGGATTTTCCAGGCAAGAGTACTGGAGAGGGGTGCCATTGCCCTCTCTAACAGTTGGTTTAATATATGCTAATTCTTAAATACTAATACCATAATGCATTTTCTTGAAACTGAAGAAACATCTGCAGCAAATACATTAACCGAACTCTACTAAATTGGGTTGGTTGTTGGTTTCTGAGTCTGTCCTTAGGCATCCTAAGAACTGAAACTGAGAAGTAGAGATTGAGGTACTCACTTTTCACAGAGGGAGACAAGCAGGTAAGTTTTATAAGGAGAGGTAGAGACTCATGAAATCTTGGGTGTTGTGTTTCTGCTTTAAGCAAGAAATTTCTTGAGGGACGTTCTGTAGTTGAAGAAAGAGACCAGGAGAAATCAAGTGACGGCTGCCTTGGTTCACACGTAGAAAATGGCATTGGGTATTCAGTTCAGATTTACTTTACTGATCATTTGGCTTTATATTTATCTTATATATCTGTACATTCTGTTGATTATTATTCTGGCCCATGCTCAAGCTGATTTTACTTGTAGTTCTTTCAGTAGATAAAATATAGCATTCTCAAGCATCTTTGTATTAGTGCTTATGATAGACTTTTATCTACATACTATTTATGTGAAATATTTATCAATTTGTCATTTTTGTATTTTAAGTTATATATATTTATTATAAATAACTGATATTTTAAACAATAATTATTTCATTCATTAATTTCATTACACAAACACTACTAAAGCTTACCACTGTTAAGAGTTTTTTGTGTGTCAGATGATCATTTTAAAATTATTTTGTGCTTTCTTTGATAGTATTGTGGCTTTATCTGTTGATTTCCCTCTGGCTAGGTTTAGGCTAATGGAGATTTACCCTGCCCAGGATCAAAGGGCTTAAATAAATGAGTAATGTCCATAGGATTTTAATGACAAATATCAAATATATTCAAAATAACACACTATTTTCTGACCGTGTACTTTATAAAAACTTGGTATTGTCAGTGGCATTGTAATTTGGTAATTCATATTAAGAAAATTTTGAAAGAATCTTTTACTAAATAACATCTTTACCTAGTTTTCATGTTGTAGATAATTAAAGAAATGAAACAACTTTTTTTTCTAATTTGATACTCTTAGGCTGTTAATTTCCCAAACCTGGTGATTATTAAAACAAATTGGATAAATTTTTGAAACTTCTTTTTGAAAACCTGCCCTATCCAAGATATCCAAGTTTAAAATCTTGGAGTTTGGTGTTCTGTGTATATGTGCATATTTAAAATGCACTCTTAGTATTATAGAGTGTGGCCGTACACAGCCCTTAGCACGTGGCCATTGGTTACCCGGCACTAAGCAGCTGTTACCATGAAGTTGTATGAGGTTGCTGCTGCTGCTGCTGCTAAGTCGCTTCAGTCGTGTCCAACTCTGTGTGACCCCATAGACGGCAGCCCACCAGGCTCCCCCGTCCCTGGGATTCTCCAGGCAAGAACACTGGAATGGGTTGCCATTTCCTTCTCCAGTGCATGGAAGTGAAAAGTGAAAGTGAAGTCGCTCAGTCATGTCCGACTCTTAGCAACTCCATGGTCTGCAGCCTACCAGGCTCATCCACCCATGGGATTCTCCAGTCAAGAGTACTGGAGTGGGTTGCCATTACCTTAAGAAAATTTACTGCAAGACCACCAAGTTATGTGAGGTTACCTTAAGAAAATTTACCGCGATTTCACTGGGTGCACGAGTGGGCTCCTCCCCATCTGAGCAACTGTCACTGAGTGACAGAGCTCATGCTCAGCCATTGGTCGGCGCCTCAGTGGGCCCCAAGAAAGCACTTGTCACTGAGGGACCGTTAGTGGCCCTGTTCAGTTAATGGCCCGGGGAATGGTGGTCCTCTGAGTGAACCAATGGTGGAGAGTGAGGTAAGAGGTGTACCCTCGCCTTCTCCCAGAGAGCCTTTAGCTCACCAGGCCTGGGGCAAGTGGGGAGGCTGGGAGAACCCAGGAACAGGTTGGGGGCTGTGTCCTGCCGGGCTCCAGAGCCCTGGCCAAGGCGGGGCTCAGGTTTTGAGGTGGTGATGAACTCCCCCATCACAGCTTCTGCGACCTCGTTGCATCGGCAGTCTGCATAGGATGCAGTCTGTGGGACCTGGCCCCTGGCTTCTGGGTGGCCTGAGGAGCCTGAGGGCAGGTTGGGTCCTGGGCACCTGGCTCCCTCAGTGATGACAAGCTGGGTAGGGTCTGGGGATTTCGCCCTGAGGGAGCTGCCAGCTGAGATCTGCCTTCTCTTGGCCAGGACTGGACTTCAGAGGGTGAAAACTGTGCCTGGGGACCTGACCCTTTCTTGTCAGAGTGGAGAATAACATTCATTCATTTGGTAAGAGATTTACAGAACATCATTTCTGTAATTTACCTATGACCTGACTTCAGTAACAAACGATCTAACATCCAGAATTTTGCAGTAACTAACCTCACCCCCACCCTTACCTTTCCTAGAAAAAGGCTTTGCTGAAAGCTTTCAGGGAGTTATGGGGTTTTTTAAGGTATGAGCCATCCATGTCTTTGCATGACCCTCAGTAAAATTTTCTCTCTTCCAAACTCTGATGTTTTGGTATTGTTTGGGCTCACTGCGAGTCGGGCACACGGACTTGTGTTTCTGTAGCACTAATGCTCTAAACAGGTTCTGATTTACATCTTGTAGCAGCCTGTACCAGTCATTTACAAAATATGATTCAGTATCACTGCCACTTGTGAACTATTTTTAGAGGTGCAAAATTTGGGACCACAACCCAGACTTGTTGAATAACACACTGTGGGTGTGGGGTTGGCAATATATACTTTAGAAAACTTTGCAAGGGATTATGGTGTAGCCTCATGTCTGACTCCCACTTGTTTATATGATTTTTCTCTTTGATTAGTATTATTTCATCTGTTTTTTAAAATACATTTTCATAATATATAATTTTTGAATGGGTTGTAGTATTCAGTAACACCCAGAATTTGTAAGTCTGTATATTAGTTAGCACTGGCCGCCGTAGATTACATGGCTTCAGTTCAGTTCAGTTCAGTCGCTCAGTCATGTCCGACTCTTTGCGACCCCATATATTGCATCACGCCAGGCCTCCCTGTCCATCACCAACTCCCGGAGTTCACTCAAACTCATGTCCATCGAGTCGGCGATGCCATCCAGCCATCTCATCCTCTGTCATCCCCTTCTCCTCCTGCCCCCAATCCCTCCCAGCATCAGAGTCTTTTCCAATGAGTCAACTCTTCTCATGAGGTGGCCAAAGTAATGGAGTTTCAGCTTCAGCATCATTCCTTCCAAAGAACACCCAGAATGGACTGGTTGGATCTCCTTGCAGTCCAAGGGACTCTCAAGAGTCTTCTCCAACACCACAGTTCAAAAGCATCAATTCTTCGGCACTCAGCTTTCTTCACAGTCCAACTGTCACATCCATACATGACCACAGGAAAAACCATAGCCTTGACTAGACGGACCTTTGTTGGCAAAGTAATGTCTCTGGTTTTGAATATGCTATCTAGGTTGGTCATAACTTTCCTTCCAAGGAGTAAGTGTCTTTTAATTTCATGGCTGCAGTCATCATCAACAGTGATTTTGGAGCCCCCAAAAATAAAGTCTGACACTGTTTCCCCATCTATTTCCCATGAAGTGATGGGACTGGATGCCATGATCTTTGTTTTCTGAATGTTGAGCTTTAAGCCAACTTTTTCACTCTCCTTTCACTTTCATCAAGAGGCTTTTTAGTTCCTCTTCACTTTCTGCCATAATGGTGGTGTCATCTGCATATGTGTGGTTATTGATATTTCTCCTGGCAATCTTGATTCCAGCTTGTGCTTCTTTCAGCCCAGCGTTTCTCATGATGTACTCTGCATATAAGTTAAATAAGCAGGGTGACAATATACAGCCTTGATGTACTCCTTTTCCTATTTGGAACCAGTCTGTTGTTCCATGTCCAGTTCTAACTGTTGCTTCCTGACATGCATATAGGTTTCTCAAGAGGCAGGTCAGGTGGTCTGGTATTCCCATGTTTATGTGGCTTAAACAATAAAAATTTATTTCTCACAGTTCTGGAAGTTGGAGGTCCAAGATCAGGGTGCTAGCATATCAGAGTTCTAATTATTAGAACTTTCTTCCTGACTTGTCTTCTCACTGTGTCTTCATGTGGTGGGTGAGAGAGAGAGTTAGCACTTAAAGGGGCACTGATCCCATCATGAGGTCTTCACTTTCATGGCCTCATGTAAACCTCATTACCTTCCAAAGTCCCCATATCCAAATACTATCACATTGGGGATTAAGGCCTCAACCCATGAATTTTGGGAGGACACAATTCAATCCTTAGCAGTCCAATTTCCATGGATTAATTTCTCAAATAAGAGGGGATGCTAAAGTAAAAAGACTTGCAGAGTGTAGTCCTAATTCTTTCCCTAAGTAAGTGTGTATTTTTTTTTATCATGATTTCTTTGTTTGAAATTATAATAAAAATATAAGCTGTATGTGTCATGGATTGTTGGGAAATTCAAGTATAATAGATACATGAAAGAGTGGTGTATAGGTTACCCCACAGTATAAGTGTAATAAAGTCAAAGTCACTCAGTTGTGTCTAACTCTCTGCGACCCCATAAACTATACAGTCCGTGGAATTCTCCAGGCCAGAATACTGGAGCCCTACCCTTCTCCAGGGGATCTTCCCAACCCAGAGATCGAATCCAGGTCTCCCGCCTTGCACTGGATTCTTTACCAGCTGAGCCACAATGGAAGCCCAAGAATACTGGAGTGAGTCACCTATCCTTTTTCCAAAAATCTTTCCAACCCAGGAATAAAACCAGGGCCTCCTGCATTGCAGGCAGACTCTTTACCAACTGAGTTATCAGAGAAGCCCCATAACAGTAATAAAGGCCATTATAATTTTTGATCAGTATTTTTTGTCAGTTGTCTGTGTTTCAGCTATGTATGTGTATGTGCTTAGCCATGTCCGACTGTTTGTAACCCCGTGGAGTGCAGCCTGCCTCCTCTCTCCATGGAATTTTCCAGGCAAGAATACTAGAGTGGGTTGCCATTTCCTATTCCAGGATGTTTCAGCTATAGACTCATCTGAACAATAAGCTGTGTGACATCCAAAGATTGTACTGATTAGAAAGAACAGGTCACTAGCAGTCATGAAGCATTGAAAATGATCATAGAAATCATCCAGACTATGGGAACATCGTTACCTAACTATGTTAGGTATCTTTCTGATACAGAAGTCCCCTCTAGTGCATCCCTCTAGAGCACCCCAACCTTGGCTTGGGAATAATGCTGAAGGCCACTTAGAAGAGTTCTCCAGAGAAACAGAACCAATAGGATGTGTGTGTTTGTATGTATATATAGAGAGACAGATAGAGAGAAACTGATTTTAAGAAATTAGGGTCTGGCAAGTCTGAAATTTGCAGGGCAGTCTTTGAGGCTGGAGTTGATATTGTTGCTTGAGTCAAAGGCAGTTTGGATACAGATTTCTCTCTTCCTTGGGGGAGCTCTCTTTTCTCTTAAGGCTTTCAGTAAAGTGGTTAAGGCTTACTACACCATGAAGAGTAATCTGCTTTCCTCAAATGTTAATCTCATCTAAAAATTTCCTCCATAGTGGCATCTAGACTGGTATGTGACCAAATATCTGAGTACCATTCCATAGCAATGGCTTCCCTGGTGGCTCAGATGGTAAAGAATCTGTCTGCAATGCAAGAGACTTGAGTTTAATCTCTGGGTTGGGCAGATACTCCTGAGAAGGGACTGGCTACCCATTCCCATATTCTTGCCTGGAGAACTCCATGGATGGAGGAGCCTGGTGGGCTGCATCACATGGGGTCTCAAACAGTTGGACACCATTGAGCGACTAACACACGTGCGTGCGCACGTGCACACACACACGGCCTAGCAAAGTTGACACAAAATTAACTGTCACGGCATCCTCTAATATTCAGAGTCAATTCTACATTTAAAATATGTAATCCTTCTAATTATGGGCTTTCCTGGTGGCTCAGACAGTAAAGAAGCCACCTGCAATGAGGGTAACCTGGGTTCAATACCTGGGTTAGGAAGATCCCCCTGGAGGCAGGCATGGCAACCCACTCCAGTATTCTTGCTTGGAGAATCCCCATGGACAGAGGAGCCTGGTGGGCTATAGTCTATGGAGTGGCAAAGAGTCAGACACAACTACATTTAAAATGTAGCATAGCTACATTTAAAATATGTAATCCTTCTAATTTTAAAATGATATGAAAATAATATAAAATAAATATACATGTAAATGAATGAATAGATAAATGCTGATCAATCCCATATGTATTACCTATACTATTAATAAGAAAAGATTCAATTCCCTCTTAACGTTGTGAACACTTTAGAAATGGAGCAAATAACAGAAGTGTGTATACAGCACATTGATTCACAGACAGAGTAATGAATCATAGAGTTCTTTGCTTGGCCTTACTTGGTATGGTTATCATAATAAGGAAAATACGTAAACTAAGGAAGGGTAACTACTGTGTTGAATGCCTGAATTGAGATCCAGTAAGGATTTTGGCACAGTGGTTGAGAAAAGCAAATAGAATGACCATATAAACTGGTTCTTAAGTTTTGAGAAAGTTGTACAAGTGTGGATGTAAAAGACACTTAGAAATATACCAACTCAAAATACCACAGAAGATTATAGGAATTGTTAAAACAGATTGTACATTCAACACAGCTGTTGCCTAAATGGGGTGAAGGATAAATTTGACACATTATAATCTACTCTTGTAAAACTTTTTTTAAGTCTAAGGCAACTAGAATATATGTCATTTAAAACATATTCTGCCTTGTAACTAATAGGCTAAAATTATAATGTCTTTCTTTACATTAGACTGAAAATTTTATCATCTAGTTAGTCCCATAAACACAGTCAGCCTTCAATTAATCTTAGTTCCATTGACTTGAAAGTGCATGCATGCATTTTCAGTCGCTTCAGTTGTGTCCAACTCTTTGCAACCCCATGGACTGTACCCTGCCAGGCCCCTCTGTCCATGGGACTTTTCAGGCAAGAATGCTGGAGTGGATTGCCATGCCCTCCTCCAGGGTATCTTCTGGATCCAGGAATCAAACTCAAGTCTCCTGTTACTGCTGCTTTGCAGGTCAATTCTTTACCTGCTGAGCCATCAGGGAAGCCTTGACTTGAAAGTTCAGTTCAATTCAGCTCAGTTTGTGTCTGACTCTTTGTGACCCCATGGACTGCAGCACACCAGGTCTCCCTGTCCATCACCAACTCCTGGAACTTGCTCAAACGCATGTCTATTGAGTCAGTGATGCCATCCAACCATCTCATCCTCTGTCATCCCCTTCTCTCCCTGCCTTCAATCTTTCCCAGCATCAGGGTCTTTTCCAGTGACTCAGTTCTTTGCATCAGGTGGCCAAATATTGGAGTTTCAGCTTCAGCATCAGTCCTTCCAATGAATATTCAGAGCTTATTTCCTTTAGGATTGACTGGTTGGATCTCCTTGCAGTCCAAGGAACTCTGAAGAGTCTTCTCCAACACCACAGTTCAAAAGCATCAATTCTTCGGTGCCCAGCTTTCTTTATAGTCCAACTCTCATGTCCATATATGACTACTGGACAAGCCATAGCTTTGACTAGACAGACCTTTGTCGGCAAAGTAATGTCTCTGCTTTTTAATATGATGTCTAGGTTGGTTATAGCAAGTAGGCATCACCAAATAGCTTTGGGAATGATACCTTCAAGTGAAATTTGTTAATGATAAGTTGATTGATAACTAGCCTAAGTGTGAACTAGCAAATAGGTAATTGAGGGAGAGATTTCTGGTGGAATGCTGCTTAAAGAACTCTATCAACTTGTAACCCTTTTAAGATTTTCTTAAAACCATCTCTGTATGTCTCTGAGTTTTAATCCTGACACAGGTAATGTCTGACCTCTTAAGCAATTTATCCAAAGTTACTCTGAACACACTATGATGTCCACTGTACTGAGTATGATTGGAGAACACATTGTACTGAGATGTCTGAGAATTCCCATATGGTGAATTAGGAGGATAGGAAACACTGTAAACAAATACATTATTTATTAAACTGTTATCTATTTTTTTTTGCAAAAGCTACATTTATAGATCTCAGAATTCTGTAAAATCCAAAATGTGGAACAATTTAGTTAATACCAATATTGATAGACATATTTGTATTTGCTAGTACAAAGTAGGAATTTCACAACTGATGTCATGTGTCAAGGAACTGTGAAACAATGTTATTATGTTTTATATTTCAGCCCCGCATTTTTTCTGACTTCATTTAAATTACATAAGTTAAAGGTTATGCATCTTGAATTTTTCCTTCAGTTTGTTTTATAAAAAAATTACCTGCCTTATGATCCAGCAATCCCACTGCTGGGCATACACACTGAGGAAACCAGAAGGGAAAGAGACATGTGTACCCCAATGTTCATCGCAGCACTGTTTATAATAGGCAGGACATGGAAGCAACCTAGATGTCCATCAGCAGATGAATGGATAAGAAAGCTATGGTACATATACACAATGGAGTATTACTCAGCCATTAAAAAGAAAACATTTGAATCAGTTCTAATGAAGTGGATGAGACTGGAGCCTATTATACAGAGTGAAGTAAGCCAGAAGGAAAAACACCAATACAGTATAATAGTGCATATATATGGAATTTAGAAAGATGGTAACAATAACCCTGTGTACGAGACAACAAAAGAGACACTGATGTATAGAACAGTCTTATGGACTCTATGGGAGAGGGAGAGGGTGGGAAGATTTGGGAGAATGGCATTGAAACATGTAAAATATCATGTATGAAACGAGATGCCAGTCCAGGTTTGATGCATGATACTGGATGCTTGGGACTAGTGCACTGGGACGACCCAGAGGGATGGTATGGGGAGGGAGGAGGGTTCAGGATGGGGAACACATGTATACCTGTGGCGGATTCATTTTGATATTTGGCAAAACTAATACAATTATGTAAAGTTTAAAAATAAAATAAAAAAAATTACCTTTCTTGCTCTACATTGATATAATGATGGGATCTTCCTCCTTAAGATAGATATATTTTTGCCAAAATACTGACCATTTTTCTAAGAGATGTCCTTCATAATCATAATTAATAGATAATTGAAGTAAAGAAATTTGAAAAGAAGCATAGCAACTTTGAATTGATAAAGATGCTAATGTATTTTTGTTATTTATGTCTTACCTTGTTCATAAAATATTGTAGTTGTTTCCTGTATAATCTATACAATGTAGGGAGTTATTTTCATTAAGATATTTCTGGAACCATAGACCTGATAATATAGTATAAAAAATACAGAGTCACTGAAAAGGTTACAATCATATTGAATTTCATTGGAATAAAAAGTGACCCGGCTACCGTATTCAGCATGAAAATTCTCTGGTTGAGCGTTGGCTGAAAACTCCATTAGTACTGAGAGTATGGAAGTAGGGCAATTAAGTTGTTATAAATCTGAAACCATACTTATTAGTACACTAAAGCAGTAATAAATAAAAAAGTGTTCTAGTGCCTTGTCAGTTTTGAGTCAAAATATTTCAAAGTATTTGATCACAGTCAAGCTTTTTAGGAACTGGAACATCTTCCCCGGAAACTGTTTTCTCCCTTATCTCTCTGTTTTATGTCTTCCTCTTCCTCTTCTCTTTCCTCTTTTCCCCTTCCTTCCTTTCATCCCCCTTTTGCCACTTTTCTCTATTTTCCTTTAAGAAATATTTATTTAGCTACTTCTCTGTGCAAGACCTATGCTAACATATGCATCCTAAACGGTTATAAGACATGGATTCAGCAATCCTTTACCTGTTTTAGGTCTATTACAGCCATGCAGATTATTTTTTAAAAGAGCCAGTTTCATGCTCACACCTGAACATTGTGTTTGAAATTAAAAAAAGAAAAAAACATTCCTCTTATTCTATTTGTCACCTTTTATTATCCCTTAATTTATTTTTTTTTACATTAAGAATTTGAGTTTTAGAACAGTTTTAGGTTCACTGCAAACTTGAGGGCCAAGGTACAGAGATTTCCTGTATTCTCCCTGTTCCCAAGCATTCATTGTCTTCCCGCATTATTGACATTCTTCAACAAAGTTACAATAAATCATAGGAAATAATGTTCTGAGCTAATAAAAATATGGTACTCTATTGAATTTTTGCTTTTGATCAGTATAGAGTGGGAAAAATGGAAACAGTGACAGACCTTATTTTCTTGGGTTCCAAAATCACTGTGGATGGTGACTGTAGCCATTAAATTAAAAGACATTTGATCCTTGGGAGAAAAGCTATGACAAATCTAGACAGTGTATTAAAAAGCAGACATCACTTTTCCAACAAAGGTCCATATGGTCAAAGCTATGGTCTTCCCAGAAGTCATGTACGGATATGAGAATTGGACCATAAAGAAGGCTGAGTGCCAAAGAATTGATGCTTTCAAACTGTGATGCTGGAGAAAATACTTGAGAGTCCCTTGAACAGCAAGGAGATCCAACCAGTCAATCCTAAAGGAAATCAACCCTGAATATTCATCGAGAGGACTGATGCTGGAGCTGAATCTCCACTACTTTGGCCAGCTGATACAAAGAGCTGAGTCTTTGGAGAAGACCGTGATGATGGGAAAGATTAAAGGCAGGAGAAGAAGCGGGTGACAGAGTACGAGATGGTTGGATGGCATCACCAACTCAGTGGACATGGTGTGTTTGTGCTCAGTCATGTGTGAGTCTTTGTGACTCCTTGAACTATAGCACACCAGACTCCTCTGTTCATGGGATTTCCCAGGCAAGAATACTGGAATGGGTTGCCATTTTATTTCAGGGGATCTTCCTAACCCAGGGATCGAACCTATGTTGCCTGCGTCTCCTGCATTACAGGCTGATTCTTTACCCACTGAGCCACCTGGGTATGCTGTTTAGTGATCAGTCATGTCCTCTTCTTTGTGACCCCATGGTCTGTCCATGGAATTCTCTAGGCAAGAATACTGGAGTGGGTTGCCATTCACTTCTACAGGGGATCTTCCTGACCCAGGAATCAAACCCCGGTCTCCTGCTTTGCGGCAGACTCCCTATCGTTTGTGCTACTAGGGAAGCCACCAATGGACATGAGTTTGAGCAAACTCCAAGAGATAGTGAAGGACAGGGAAGCCTGGTATGCTGCAATCTGTGGGGTCGTGAAGAGTCAGACATCACCAAGTGACCGAAAAGCAACAATATGTTTCAACTCTAATTGTCCATATTAATTAATCTGATCACCAGTTGTAAATAATACTTTATCTTCTTTTCTGGGCTTCCCTGGTGGCTCAGATGGTGAGAAATCCACCTGCAATGTGGGAGACCTGGGTTCAATGCCTGGGTTGAGGAGAGACCCTGGAGAAGGGAACAGAAACCCACTCTAGTATTCTGGCCTGGAGAATCCCAAGGACAGAGGAGCCTGGCAGGCTATACAGTCCATGGGGTCGCAAAGAGTCAGACAGGACTGAGCGACTTTCATTTATCTAATCTTATCTTCTTATCTAGCAGTAAATGACACTTAGAAAACTTGTACAATTTTGTTTCTAGGTTCTTCAGAGTGATTAATGGTACAATTTATTTTTCCATTTGTTATGATTTTTTACTGTTGCCTTTTTGCTAAGGTAGCATTTGCATGTATTTACAAACAAGAGATTTGATTTGGATACAAGTAGTATGAATGGGCTGTGGTAAAACTGCCAGTCATATTTATAATGTATCACTGCATTAAGATTTTTTAAATGACATTATCACTTCAAGTTCATTAGTATTTCTAGATTGACCATCTATAAATTAGGGTAAACTGAGGATATGTGCTGAGATTTATTAAGTCAATGTCAGACTTAATTCCTGGGAAGCAGATTATGAGATGGAAATTATCGTATAAGACAGTGATTAAGGAACACTTGAGATCAGTAGTTATGGGAAGAAGGGGAATGAAGCAGAACTGGGGAAGAGGGATGCAGTTTCAATGAAGGCAACCTAGACCTCACGGGAGGACTGAAGCTTGACGGCTCATTCAGGCAAGGGCCCAGGCTTCTCCACCTTTGCACTGATCACTGGGGATCAGTGGGGAATTAATTCATTCATCCCAAAAGTGAGTTTGGGCAACATATCATAGTATCTACTGTACTTAGGTTAGAACAGTTCAGTTCAGTTCAGTCGCTCAGTCATGTCTGACTTTTTGCAACCCCATTAATCACAGCACGCCAGGCCTCCCTGTCCATCACCAACTCCCGGAGTTCACCCAAACTCATGTCCATCGAGTCAGTGATACCATCCAGCCATCTCAGCCTCTGTCGTCCCCTTCTCCTCCTGCCCCCAATCCCTCCCAGCATCAGAGTCTTTTCCAATGAGTCAACTCTTTGCATGAGGTGACCAAAGTATTGGAGTTTCAGCTTTAGCATCATTCCCTCCAAAGAACACCCAGGACTGATCTCCTTTAGAATGGCCTGCTTGGATCTCCTTGCAGGCCAAGGGACTTGCAAGAGTCTTCTCCAACACCACAGTTCAAAAGCATCAATTCTTCAGCGCTCAGCTTTCTTCACAGTCCAACTTTCAAATCCATACATGATCACTGGAAAAACCATAGCCTTGACTAGATGGACCTTTGTTGGCAAAGTAATGTCTCTGCTTTTGAATATGCTATCTAGGTTGGTCATAAGTTTCCAAGGAGTAAGCGTCTTTTAATTTCATGGCTGCAGTCACCATCTGCAGTGATTTTGGAGCCCCCCAAAATAAAGTCTGACACTGTTTCCACTGTTTCCCCTCTATTACCAATGAAGTGATGGGACCAGATGCCATGATCTTCGTTTGCTGAATGTTGAGCTTTAAGCCCACTTTTTCACTCTCCTCTTTCACCTTCATCAAGAGGCTTTTTAGTTTCTCTTCACTTTCTGCCATAACGGTGGTGTCATCTGCATATCTGTGGTTATTGATATTTCTCCTGGCAATCTTGATTCCAGCTTGTGCTTCTTCCAGCCCAGCATTTCTCATGATGTACTCTGCATAGAAGTTAAATAAGCAGGGTGACAATATACAGCCTTGACTTACTCCTTTTCCTGTGTGAAACCAGTGTGTTGTTCCATGTCCAGTTCTAACTGTTGCTTCCTGACCTGCATATAGGTTTCTCAAGAGGCAGGTCAGGTGGTCTGGTATTCCTGTCTCTTTGAGATTTTCCACAGTTTATTGTGATCCACACGGTCAAAGGCTTTGGCATAGTCAATAAAGCAGAAATAGATGTTTTTCTGGAACTCTCTTGGTTTTTCGATAATCCAGTGGATGTTGGCAATTTGATCTCTGGTTCCTCTGCCTTTTCTAAAACCAGCTTGAACATCTGGAAGTTCACAGTTCACGTATTTTTGAAGCCTGGCTTAGAGAATTTTGAGCATTACTTTACTAGCATGTGAGATGAGTGCAATTGTGTGGTAGTTTAGAACTGAAGTGCTGGATATAGTTATATAAAATGACTCTCTCAGTCCTGGTCTAGTCCACCCATTTCTTCAGGACCACAGCTAGAACCACTTATTTATTCTTTCTGTTTTTATTGTTGTCTTCTTTCAGTTCATTCTCTGCATGACAGAAAGAGCAAATTTTAAAAATTGGATCTTATAAATCAGTGTTACTACTCTGCCTAAAATCTTCGTTTAACTTCCAGTTGAAGAAAGGATAAAATCTGCATTCATAATTCATAGCCATAACTTCCATACTCTATCTGAGCTTACTCTTGTCTATTTCTGCAGCATTTTCTTAAGCTATTCATACTTCCCCCCTCACATATTATGTTTTAGACACACTGGCGTTCTATCAATTTCTCGAACATGCCAACTTTTCTTCTATCTGAGGGCATTTGCACTTCTTGTTTCCCAACCAGTCATGCACCCCTTACACTTTTTATGTGATAGTTTCTATCTTATTCTTTGGATCAAATTCCCATCGAGGCCTTTCTTGACTACCTTGTTTAATGTGCGCCTCCAAAAACTTTTCTGTCAGGTCACTATATTTTCCTTCATAGTCCTTATTACAAGCTGTTTTTTTTTTTTTTTTTTCTGTTTATTTTTTTCTGTTTCCTATCTTCTCCAGTTGGAATGAAAGTTATGTGAGTAATTTTCCCAATTTACACCTTTTCCTGTAGTAGGTCCTTGATAATTTTTTTTTTTTCATTCATTACTCAGTGATGGTCTTGATCTATCTTAACTGGCTCACCTGCTTTGAGTTATTTTTTCTGAATACATTTTTCTTTAATACTTAGAAGTCATACGGTAACTCTGTGCCTAACATTTTGAAAAACTGCCAAATCAAAGTCGATACATTTTATAATTCTTGAGCCAGTGTAGGAGGGTTATACTTATTATAGTCATGCCTTTTAGTTGAAGCCATCTTAGTGGATGTGAAGTAGTATTTCATTGTTTCTTTGATTTCCATTTCCCTAACAACTGATAATGTGCATTATTTTATGTGTTAATTGATCATTTTTCTATGTAAAAATATCTCCTCAAATAGTGTCCTCTTTAAAAAAAATGGGTACGTATCTTTTTGTTGTTAAGTTGTAAGACTTCATACATTCTAGATACTAGTCTCTTATCAGGTATATGATGTGCAAATGTTTTCTCCATTTTTATGAATTATCTTTTCAATTTCTTTATAATGTCCTCTGAAGCACAACACTTAAAATTTTGACAAAGTCCAGTTTATCTGTGTTTTTCTTATGTCACGTGTGCTTTTGATGCCACATCTAAGAAAACATGGCCTAATGGAGGATCGCAAAGATGTGTTCTTCTGAGAATTTTGTAGTTTTAACTGTTACGTTTAGGTCTGTGATTCAATTTGACTTAGTTTTTATTTATCTTGTGAGATAGGGGTCCAAGTTCATTCTTTCACATTTAGCTATACAGTATTCAGTATTCCCAGGACTTTGTGTTGAAAATACCATTCTTGGGGCTTCCCTGATGGTCCATGGTTAAGAATACACCACCAATGCAGGGGACAGGAATTCGATCCTTGGTCTGGAAACATCCCACGTGCTACATGATAACTAAGCTTATGTGCCACAACTACTGAAGCCTGTGTGCTTACAGCCCATCAGTTCAGTCGCTCAGTCATGTCCAACTTTTGCAACCCCATGAACTGTAGCACACCAGGCCTCCCTGTCCATCACCAACTCCTGGAGTTTACCAGAACTCATGTCCATAGAGTTGGTGGTGCCATCCAACCATCTCATCCTCTGTTGTCCCCTTCTTCTCCCATCTTCTATCTTTCCCAGCATTGAGATCTTTTCAAATGAGTCTTTGTATCAGGTGGCCAAAGCATTGGAGTTTCAGCTTCAGCATCAGTCCTTCCAAAGAATATTCAGGAGTGATCTTTAGGACGAACTGGTTGGATCTCCTTGCCGTGCAAGGGACTCTCAAGAGTCTTCTCCAACACCACAGTTCAAAAGCATCAATTCTTCGACGCTCAGCTTTCTTTACAGTCCAACTCTCACATCCATACATGACCACAGGAAAAACCATAGTCTTGACTAGACTGACCTTTGTTGACATAGTAATGTCTCTGCTTTTTAATATGCTATCTAGGTTGGTCATAACTTTTCTTCCAAGGAGTAAGTGTCTTTTAATTTCATGGCTGCAGTTACCATCTGCAGTGATTTTGGAGCCCCCCAAATAAAGTCTGTCACTATTTCCACTGTTTCCCCATCTATTTGCCATGAAGTGATGGGACCAGATGCCATGATCTTAGTTTTCTGATTGTTGAGCTTTAAGTCAACTTTTTCACTCTTCTCTTTCACTTTCATCAAGAGGCGATTTAGTTCTTTGCTTTCTGCCATATGGGTATCTGCATATCTGAGGTTATTGACATTTCTCCCGGCAATCTTGATTCCAGCTTGTGCTTCATCCAGCCCAGTGTTTCTCATGATGTACTCTGCATATAAGTTAAATAAGCAAGGTGACAATGTACAGCCTTGATGTAATCCTTTCCCCATGCTCAACAAGAGAAGCCGCTGCACTTAGAAGCCTGTGTGCTGCAACAAAGAGTAGCCTCCACCTGCCACAATTAGAGAAAGCCCACAACAATGAAGACTCAGTGCAGTCAAAAATAAATAAAAATAAATAAAAATAAATAATCTTTTAAAAAAGAAAATTCTACTTTTGAATTGTCTTCCCTTGCCAGAAATCAGTTAAGTAGAAATGTGTTGATTTCTGTACTCTCAGTTTTATTCTATTAGTCTGTATGTCTGTCCTTCTCTTGGTTCTGCATTGTCTTGATTATCTAGATTTATAGTAAGTTTTGAAATTAGGAAGTGTGAGTCTTCTAACTTTATTCTTTTTCAATATTGTTTTGGCATGTCCATATGAATTTTAGGATCAACTGGTCAGTTTCTTCAGAAACAAGAAGCTGGGACTTTGATAAGGATTGTGTTGATTCTATAAATTGATTTTTTCAGCATTGCTGTCTTTCTGTTTAGTTTTTACATCTGTGAACATTTGGAAGTCTTTCCTTTTAGTCAAGTCTTCTGTGATTTTTTCAGTGATATTTAGTACTTTTCATTTAGTGTAAACTCTACATTTATTTTGGTTAGCTTATTTTGGAATATTTTATTCTTTTGAGTGCCATTGTAAATTGATTTTCCTCAATTTTATTTTCACATAATTCATTGCTAGTATACAATTCACTTTTGTATATCCATCTCATGTCCTGCTACTTTGCTGAATTCATTTTTTTTAGTTCTAGCAGATTTTTTGTGTGGATTCTTTGAGATAACCTATATACACGATTTTTGTTCACAAAATCAGATGCATTTATTATTTCTCTTCTAAAATCTTAATACCTTTTGTTTTTTTCATGGAATTGTCCTAGCTAGTTCCTCCAGTACAGTGTTAAGTAGATATTGTAACAACTGATAATCTTTTCTTCCTTCTGATCTTAGAGGGAGAGCATTTGATCTTTCACCACTAAATATGATTTTAGATGTGTTTTGTTTTGTTGGTGCTCTTTATTGGGTCCAGGAAGGTTTCTTCCATTCTTAGTTTTCTGAGTGTTTTTATCAAATGCTTTTTCTTTGTCTGTTGAGGTGATGATCTTGTTTTATTTGTTTTTTAAAGGTAGTTGAACACACAGGAAACACATAGTAAGCTCACAGATAACCAAGAACAAGCCAATTGTTGTAATTTGCTATCCAGTTTCGTTACATTTTCCTGCCATGTTTAATGGCTAATCTAATGAAAGAGTAAAACCACCTAATTAATACAAAATTTGAAGTTAGAAAACTATGAACCTAAAATATATGTGCATGCACATATACACATGCACACACATGTATAGTATTCTCTGGTTTTGAACAAAATGTCAAAAAATGCCACGGTAAGAGTATTTGTTTCAATGGTTTATTTAAGTTAGTATTGCTTTATTAAAATTCCAAAGTTTTAATTCTCCAAAAGCTATAGTCCCAGAAATTTCACTGAAATTGTAAGCACATGTTTTTGTCTATAACATTATATCTTTTTTGTTTGTTTGTTGTAGTTGATACTGATATATCCTCTGTACCTCCATCACCTCTCCACTACAGGGCATGTAGGTTACTGCAGAGATAATTTGTGAAATCATAGTTTTACTTGAGCTCAGGTCAGATGTTTTTCAGGGTAAGAGGAGATTTATTTTGATAACAGCTATTACTTATAGCACAGCATGATACTGCTATAATTCTAATCATTTTTCTCTTGTTGAAATATTATTTTTGTTAAGAAATGAATAATCTTTTTATATCAGTACCTTACCTCCTTAAATTAAAAAAATATATGTATTTGGTAATGTTTTTGAAAATATATTCCCCAAGGCTTGTGGGCTTCCCCAGTGGCTCAGTGGTAAAGAATGCCTGCTGTGCAGGAGACTAAGAGATGCACATTCGATCCCTGGGTGGGGAAGATCCCCTGGAGGAGGGAGGGCGTGGTAACTCACTCCAGTATTCTTGAAGGAAAAATATCATGGACAGAGGAGCCTCACAGGCTACAGTCCATGGAATCACAAAGAGTCAGGTTTGACTAACGCAGCTGAGCACGCATGCACATACTCCAAAGCTTATCAGATCAAAAGACAGTTTATTACTGGCTATAAGATGACCCTTTATGCTATTACAATTATAATACGCATTTCCAGTAGCTGCCAGGGGCAGTCTCAATGTATTCATCCAGAACCTTGACAACTTCACTTCCAGATCCATAATATATTTGGGTCATCAGCCACTGTAATTTTGTTTGAGGGCCATATTTCTCAAGCCTACTTTCCTTTTTAATGTGTCAGTTCATTGGCAGAAATAAAAATAATAACAGTATCCTAAAAAGGAAAAGAATCTTGGAGGTTACATCTAATTTATTATTCAGTTCCATTCCATGTAGGAATTGAATGTGAACAAGACTAAATAGCTAGTCAATTAACTATTTTAAATAAAAACAAGAAATAGGGTGACTCATGGAGCATCCTGTTAATTGTTGACAGCTTTGATTTTTTTGAAAACTTTGACTCTTATTTTTAGAGAGCTCTTAGTGCACTGGTTTGTATTTGTATTCTTATAGTTTAGTTTATTTGTTCTAATTAAAACCCACTAGTCTTAGTTGTTCTTTGAAAGGCATATTACATATGTATACCTATATCATATGTTAGAAAACATGAAGAAGTTGAAAATAGCTTTATTTCTACTATATGTCTGCTATTTGAGTAAAACATCTCAAACTAATAATTTATTGATTAGTCATTGCAAAAATAATCTATGGCTTTAGTTTAGAACCTTACATACTCATTTGTTGTTATTTTTAAGTTTTTAAAAGTTGAAGTGTAATTGATTTACAATGTTATGTTAATTTTAACAGTTTTATGAGGTATAATTTTCATATGATAAAACCTCGTCATTGTAATTGAGTTCAGTGATTTTAGTATATTTAAAGTTGTGTAATCATCACCATATTCAGTTCTGTAACTCCATTCTTACCCCTCAAAACTCTCTCATGCTTATTGTAGGTAAGCCCTGCTACCACACCCATCGTAGGCAACTGCTGATCTGCAGTCTATGTTCACAGATTTGCCTTTCCTAGAAAATGTTTATGAATAGAATCTTACAGTATTACAATATGTGATGTTTTGTTTCTTCTCTCAGTTAACATAATACTTTTGAGACTCTTCAATGCTATAGCATGTTTAGAATTTTTTCTTTTATGGCAAAGTATTTCATTGTACGGGCTTCCCAGGTGCTGCTAGTGGTAAAATAAATAAATAAAGTCTGCCAATGCAGGAGACATAAGAGATGCAGATTTGATCCCTGGGTCAGGAAGATCCCCTGGAGGAGGGCATGGCAACACACTCCAGTATTCCTTCCTGGAGCATCTGATGGACAGGGAAGCCTGTGGGCTACAGTCCTTAGGGTCACAAGAGTCGGACATGACTAAAGCAACTTTGCATGCATCCTCGCATTCCATTGTATGGATCAAATTTTGATTACCAGTTCACCACATTTGGTTTGCCTCTTGTTTTTTGGCTATTCTAAATAATACTGCTATGAACATCTGTATATAAGTCTTTGTGTGACGTATCTTTTCATTCTCTTATACAGTTTTCTAGAAGTATAAATGCAGGGTTCAATAGTAAGTTTATGTATATCTACTATGAAACTACTAAATGGAAATTTTTTCAAAAATGGTTATTTGTTTTGTTTTTTACATCTCCACCAGAAAAGTGTAAGGATCCCAGTTTTTCCTTGTCCTTTCCAACTTCTCATATTTTGGTTCTTCTAGTGGGCATATAATGGTATCTCATTGTGGTTTTAATTTGCATTTCTTTAATGATATTTATGTGGCCATTAGTATGTCTTCTTTGGTGAATTGTCTATTCAACCTCTTGCCCATATTTTTGATTGGGTCATTTGACTTTTCATTGTTGAGTTGTAAGTGTTCTTTATATATATTCTGGATATAGATTCCTTACCAGATACATGATTTCCAAAATTTTTGTCCTAATTTGTGATATTTTTAATGGTGTTTTAAGGAGTAAAACATTTTAATTTTGATTGAGCCCCATTTAATTATTTTTTACCTTATGGATTGCTGTTTTGGTGTTACATCTAAGAAGTTGTTGCCTAATTTTAGATCACAAAGATTTTCTAT
Source organism: Bos indicus (assembly GCF_029378745.1). NCBI lineage: Eukaryota > Metazoa > Chordata > Mammalia > Artiodactyla > Bovidae > Bos > Bos indicus. The sequence goes on along the minus strand of NC_091763.1, from coordinate 54,645,445 downwards.
TATTTCTGTATTTTTAAAGTTTTATAGTTTTAGCTAACAAATTTTGTTTGATCCATTCTGTGTTAATTTTTGTATGTGGTATGAAGGATTTGTTAGTGGAAAATTTTCTTGCTTCTATTGTCAAAAATCAGTTGGCCATATAATAGGCACATATTAAGGGCACAGTTTTATACTTCCTTACCTGTTTTGTGATCTTTATGACTATACCAGTGCCATTCTTTTAATAACTGCCACTTTATATCAAGTTTTGAAGCCAGACTGTATATGTACTCCACCTTTTTATTTCCTGTAAAAAATTGTTTTGGATATTCTAAGTTATTTGAATTTTAACATACATTTTAGATTCAGCCTGTCAATTTCAACAAAAATCCTGCTGAGATTTTAATAGAAATTGTTTTAAATATATAGATCAACTTAGGGAGAATTAACTGAAAAAGCATTTCACAATTGAAAGTTGTCATTGATCTCTCAAGGTTCCCCCTTGAGAGGAAACTACCCCTAAATTCAAGGGAATCTTGAATTCTATTTTGTTGTCTAGTTATAATATTTTATATAAGAATATTGATAATTTTTCAAATCAGTACAGCAAGAAAATGGTCATCCTTTGGTTTCTTATGTACACTCTGGGGGTCATATATGTACCCTAAGAAGCAGAAATTTAGGAGAAATAATGGACCATTTTTCCCCCTTAAAAAATGTCTCTGTTTCATTCTGCAAAGTATTTGAGGTTGGTGTAGTAATTATAATCCTGCTCAATCATAAAGTGTGGGCAGGATTTTAAATGAATTTTTATCTTAATTTTATTTGGTTTTCTGTATTGTTTTATCTGTGTACTGGTTTTCCATTTGTTCTGTTTTTGCTAACATGGCATAACATACTGTTGACTGACATTTTACTGCAATATTAGTGCAGTAAATAAATAATCAATAAATAATGAGTTTGTAAAGGAAGGAAATAAAGTTGATTTTTGTTGAACACCCTCGCATACCAACTACCCTGTAATAAACAAACAAAATCCTGTGACATGGCTGTTTTCCTTTACTTACAGATGATAAAACCAAGACCTAGGGAGGGTCAGAATCATGCCTAAAATTTTATAGTAGTGCTGCTGCTGCTGCTAAGTCACTTCAGTCGTGTCCGACTCTGTGCGACCCCATAGACGGCAGCCCACCAGGCTCCCCCGTCCCTGGGATTCTCCAGGCAAGAACACTGGAGTGGGTTGCCATGTCCTTCTCCAATGCATGAAAGTGAAGTGAGATAGCATTAAAATCTAGATATTCTAACTTCAAGGCCAGTATGCCAGATGAGAAAGAAAAGTTAGATGTTTAAAATTTGACATTCAAGTGTGTCCTGGGATATCTTGACTTGATTGTCTTCTGTGTTTGTTTTCTCTTTCTTTATACCCTGCCTCATTCCAGAATGGTCTTAAGACAACTTAGAGCATATAAAATACAACAAGATGGCATAAATTAAAAATAAGAATAAGATGAGACAGAAAAACAAGGGTGGGGAAAGTCCTTTTCCCAGAAAAACAACAACAACAACATCCTGTAAGTGAATATTGCCAGGAGACTGGAAACATTTGAGCTGGAAAAGACCGTGGCAGTAAATGGGCTTAGTACTTAGTGCCAGTTTTGGCATCTGCTCCAATCATAATGTATCTGAGAAAGTGAGGTCTTGTTTGGTTTTGCTTCCTTTAAGTTCCGAGCATAGTGCCTTGTCCATGGTAAGCCATTAATGAGTGACTGCTGAACTTGATTCTCAGTCAACTTTATTGTCAGCATTCCTAGGTTACTAAGGTAGTTAGAAGATTTCATCATTATCATTTTTGTTATTATTAAATGTCAAATAGTCAGGACGTTTAGATTTGTCTGTCAGTGTTATTTGTTGTGAGCACTACCTCATTGTTTTCCTGATCCACATTAAATTTGAATGCTTATAGCTCATCTTTTTAAAATAAATAATCCAGAAATTGCTTTTATCTTATCATCTTAGGAGTGTATTTAAAAGATATATGCTCTTCTAGTTGAGAATGTCTAAATTTTGTGGACAAGAAGGTTTCACTGTGATCATGTGCTTTCCATTTCAACTCTTATATTTACTGGGTTTTAAAACAAAGACTATGTATTTGGAGAGTTTGAAATTCATAAATCTAAGACATTTCAGTTTGTAAACATCTCAAAAAATATCAAGGTATGTGTGTATTTACTCAAATAATAGAATAATTTTACAATGCCTGTTGGTATCATCTAGATTCTTATTTGACCTACTTATTTTGTAAACACATGCAATTAATTTCTTCCCATGGGTTGGACTTCATCTTTCAGACTCAAATCTTTTCTAGAAAGTTTTAAAAACTGCATTAAGGTTTATAACAACTTATTTTTTTCATTTCAAAACTAAAATTTTTGTAATAGTTTATCCTCAGATGACTCAAATATGATCCAACTGTTAGTTATCTGAACCATAATATTTATTTTGACTCAAATTTCACTTCAGTGCTATTTTAACATAACAGAGAAGTAGCTACATACAATGGTATACTTTAATTTAATGTCACAAAAATTACAAAAGATTGGCTTTAGGGAAAGCCAGTAAAACTTCAGCAGTCTTTGGTGCACACTGATATAGGTATGTGAACTACAGAGCTCTCACTTTGCAGCAGTTTATACTGAAAATGTACTTTTAAATCATCTCAATTTTATAGAAAAGAAAAACTAGAGGATAAGCTATGACATAAGTTTTTGTAAGATATACTCATTTTAAGACTTGTGATTTTTGTTCTGAAATGTTATCATCATGCTAGTTTTCAAGATCCTATCTCCAGCTGAGATTTCAGAGGTGAAAAATAATCTAAAGAAATAACTGCCTAGTATTTCATCAAATTTGTTTATCTTCAAGAAATCATCTTTTATCATAATTATTGTGTCCTCTCTTCAAGTTCAGAGACTTGTAATAAACTAGCATGTCTATTCTCAGGATTTGTAGACTGAGATAGGTGCAGTAACAATCAAGGCATGACATCGGGTGATGTACCTCAAGCTGACCTGGAGCATACTGTTACCACAGGCTGGCTCTGCCTCTGCTGGGGTAACTTCACCAACTACCTTTCTGCCTTGTTTCACTGATAAAACATCATTTCCCCTCTGTTATCCTTTACTTCTATTTTAAATAATTCTGTATTTAGTATAGAATTTTTAAAAATTTTGTATTTCCTAGGGAGCAGAATGGCTCTCAGTCCCGTTGGCAAAATGCTACCTCTTCCCTGTTAGTATCCCAATGATTATAATCTTCTATAAATATTAAAAAAAAGTGTTATATTTTGCATCTTTGTTAGCTAGAATTAGCAATTCATCAGAATTTTTGTAAAATCTTCTGTTTTCAGATATATAAAGCATTTTAGATATAGACTATATTTGAAACATGAATATTAATCTGTCTTGGATTGACACTATTAATGATTTTTCAGAATATTTGTGAAATACTTTAAATATGAGAAACACTTTAGAGAGGATAAGTGTTATTAATATGCATCCTTAATATTCAATTGCATTAGAGGAAAATCAGTGCTACTTTTGATATTTAATCTTTAATATTCAGTTATATTAAAAGAAAACTGATTCTGCTTCTGTTAGTCATGCAATAGGATATGGTATTATTACCCAGAATTGATAAGATTCAGTCAATCTATACACATGGTTTCCCACATCAAACCCTATTTGCTATTTATATATTTAAACCCTATTTTAAACTATATCTCTTTGTAATCATTAGTTTTATTTTATATTTTTCAATATTTATATATTCTTTTCTGCCATCGCAAGAGGATGGAATTTGCTCACTTATTCTTGAATGTCAAGTTAATTATTAGGCTCCACAATATGACAACTGCTATTTTTTTAGGTCAAATGAGTGACTATCTGCAGTTTTGTATGTCTTTATTTTTTGTTGTAATTAATATGTTAAAATACTATAATTTATAGTCTGGAATACATGAGAAAGAAAACACAGATGTATTCCTCTTCTAGTTCCCTGATGATTTACACATAGCCCGGTGGTGTGTGTTTAGAGTTGGTTTCCTAAGATACTGGGTTTTGTTTTTCTTCCCTGCCATATTCCCATGCCTAGATGGTACCTGGCACATACTCAGTGTTCAGTAAATATTTACTGAGAGAATAAATAAGAATAGTCAATCTTAACAGTATTCTATCTATGTAGATCTCCACGTCTGTGTCAGCAGTTGATTCTGGTGGGGTTTTAGAGGTTGGATAAATCACATTAATCATAATCCCTGCAGACTTTGGAAACTTCAGAGAAATAGACACAGGTGCCAGGCAGATGGAGATCAAAGTACCAGTTTTATTACTGGTAGAAGCTGAATTGGAGGACGTGCATTAGGTATCCAGATGAAATTGGCTTCAGCTCTGAGCTAGACAGTTGTACCCTCCAAGCCACTGTCACAATGGGACATCCACAGTCCTCTGTGACTGAGGAATGGATAAAAACAGGACTGAATCCATCTTTTCTATAGGTAGCACTGAACTGAAGAAAAGGAATTCAACTGGGCAAGTTCATCATGTTCCCTTAAATTCACCAGTGTGATGAGTCTTTGCTTTACTCATGGTAAGAATTGAAGGGACATAATAAAGCTACTTGAATTTCTTGATCAAAAGTCTCTTCATGAAAATATGAGTAAAACAAATAGAACTTTCCTATTGTTCCCCATGACACTCTAATTAAACATAAATCCCTCCAACTAATTATATTGATGCTACTAACTTATCTGCAGTTGTTATTTGGGATTTATAAGATCCAATTTAAATGACTTTATCTATAACCACATTGGCAAATCATTAAAATAAGTGTTTAGTGTTGTGGTGTACATATGCATACACTGAACTAATCTAATATTGTGTAGCCTTGGGCAAAATAAGCTTAAGAGTAAAACAATAAGGAAAGCATATTCATATTTCAATTTTTATATATGATATGTATATTATATCACTCATTGTGATCTTGAGTTCAGTTCAGTCACTCAGTCGTGTCCGATTCTTTGCGACCCCATGAACTGCAGCACGCCAGGCCTCCCTGTCCGTCACCAACTCCCAGAGTTCACTCAAACCCATGTCCATTGAGTCGGTGACGCCATCCAGCCATCTCATCCTCTGTCATCCCCTTCTCCTCCTGCCCCCAATCACTCCCAGCATCAGAGTCTTTTCCAATGAGTCAACTCTTCGCATGAGGTGGCCAAAGTATTGGAGTTTCAGCTTTAGCATCGGTCCTTCCAAAGAAATCCCAGGGCTGATCTCCTTTAGAATGGCTGGTTGGATCTCCTTGCAGTCCAAGGGACTCTCAAGAGTCTTCTCCAACACCACAGTTCAAAAGCATCAATTCTTCAGCACTCAGCTTTCTTCACAGTCCAACTCTCAAATCCATACATGACCACTGGAAAAATCATAGCCTTGACTAGATGGACCTTTGTTGGCAAAGTAATGTCTCTGGTTTTGAATATGCTATCTAGGTTGGTCATAACTTTTCTTCCAAGGAGTAAGCGTCTTTTAATTTCATGGCTGCAGTCACCATCTGCAGTGATTTTGGAGCCCCCCAAAATAAAGTCTGACACTGTTTCCACTGTTTCCCCATCTATTTCCCATGAAGTGATGGGGCAAGATGCCATGATCTTCGTTTTCTAATGTTGAGCTTTAAGCCAGGTTTTTCACTCTCCTCTTTCACTTTCATCAAGAGGCTTTTTAGTTGCTCTTCACTTTCTGCCATAAGGGTGGTGTCATCTGCATATCTGAGGTGATTGATATTTCTCCTGGCAATCTTGATTCCAGCTTGTACTTCTTCCAGCCCAGTGTTTCTCATGATGTACTCTGCATAGAAGTTAAATAAGCAGGGTGACAACATACAGCCCTGACATACTCCTTTTCCTATTTGGAACCAGTGTGTTATTCCATGTCCAGTTCTAACTGTTGCTTCCTGACCTGCATATAGGTTTCTCAAGAGGCAGGTCAGGTGCTCTGGTGTTCCCATCTCTTTCAGAAATTTCCACAGTTTATTGTGATCCACACAGTCAAAGGCTTTGGCATAGTCAATAAAGCAGAAATAGTTGTTTTTTGGAACTCTCTTGGTTTTTCGATAATCCAGTGGATGTTGGCAATTTGATCTCTGGTTCCTCTGCCTTTTCTAAAACCAGCTTGAACATCAGGAAGTTCATGATTCACGTACTGCTGAAGCCTGGCTTGGAGAATTTTGAGCATTACTTTACTAGCATGTGTGATGAGTGCAACTGTGCGGTAGTTTGAGCATTCTTTTAAACCATGTAAAGGCTAGTAAGGTCATTACATGCACAAAGAGCAGCATGCTGAAATGTGAGGACATGTGAACTGTCTGGAATATAAGATTGGTGGCAAGGATGGGGAAGAGAGCTGAGGCTGGAATGACTGGTTGGAGTAGGAGTGCCAGTCAGTATGGAGTTGGGAAAATAGTTGATGTTGTAGCTAGACAGCTGTATTTTTCCATTTGACTGCAGAAGACTCTTGAGAGTCCCTTGGACTGCAAGGAGATCCAACCAGTCCATTCTGAAGGATTTCAGCCCTGGGATTTCTTTCGAAGGAATGATGCTGAAGCTGAGACTCCAATACTTTGGCCACCTCATGTGAAGAGTTGACTCATTGGAAAAGACTCAGATGCTGGGAGGGATTGGGGGCAGGAGGAGAAGGGGACGACAGAGGATGAGATGGCTGGATGGCATCACTGACTTGATGGACGTGAGTCTGAGTGAACTCCGGGAGTTGGTGAGGGACAGGGAGGCCTGGCGTGCTGCAGTTCATGGGGTCGCCAAGAGTCGGACACGACTGAGCGACTGATCTCATCTGATCTGATATGACTCCATTTCTGTTATTTACTATATTTTTAATCACCAGTAAATTTATTAACCTCAGTGTAAATTTATTAACCTTAGCATATTGGTTTGCATAATGGGGCTGATAATACCAGTTTAGCAATAGTATTGTTGTGATTGGAAATTAATATATATAAAGCACATAGTGATGGGCATTAAATCTTCCTGGTAACAAATGAGGGTTAATAGTCATATATTTTATAGGGTTGTTTTAAGAACTAAATGGAGTAAAATAAAATGAGTATAGGATACTGTTTGACATAAATCCCCCATTCTCAAATAATGATATTAAAAATAAAACTTCCAAAGCTGTTCAGTGCAGTTATAGAACATTGCTTTTATAAAAAATGATTTCCAAAATTTAGGAAAAGTTTTATCATTATCTATGTGAAGATTTGTATGCAGGTCAGGAAGCAACAGTTAGAACTGGACATGGAACAACAGACTGGTTCCAAATAGGAAAATAGGAGTATGTCAAGGCTGTATATTATCACCCTGCTTATTTAACTTCTATGCAGAGTACATCATGAGAAATGCTGGGCTGGAAGAAGCACAAGCTGGAATCAAGATTGCCAGGAGAAATATCAATAACCTCAGACATGCAGATGACACCACCCTTATGGCAGAAAGAGAAGAGGAACTAAAAAGCCTCTTGATAAAAGTGAAAGAGGAGAGTGAAAAAGTTGGCTTAAAGCTCAACATTCAGAAAACAAAGGTCATGGCATCTGGTCCCATCACTCCATGGGAAATAGATGGGGAAACAGTGGAAACAGCGTCAGACTTTATTTTTTGGGGCTCCAAAATCACTGCAGATGGTGACTACAGCCATGAAATTAAAAGACACTTATTCCTTGCAAGGAAAGTTATGACCAACTTAGATAGCATATTCAAAAGCAGAGACATTACTTTGCCAACAAAGGTCCGTCTAGTCAAGGCTATGGTTTTTCCTATGGTCATGTATGGATGTGAGAAGTGGACTGTGAAGAAAGCTGAACGCTGAAGAATTGATGCTTTTGAACTGTGGTGTTGGAGAAGACTCTTGAGAGTCCCTTGGACTGCAAGGAGATCCGTCCAGTCCATTCTGAAGGAGATCAGCCCTGAGATTTCTTTGGAAGGAATGATGCTAAAGCTGAAACTCCAGTACTTTGGCCACCTCATTCGAAGAGTTGACTCATTGGAAAAGACTCTGATGCTGGGAGGGATTGGGGGCAGGAGGAGAAGGGGATGACAGAGGATGAGATGGCTGGATGACATCACCAACTCGATGGACGTGAGTCTGAGTGAACTCTGGGAGTTGGTCATGAACAGGGAGGCCTGGCGTGCTACGATTCATGGGGTGGCAAAGAGTCTGACACGACTGAGTAACTGAACTGAACTGAACTGATGTGTAAATTGGCTTCCCTGGTGTCTCAGCGGTAAATAATCTGCCTGCCAATGCAGGCGACATGGGTTTGATCCCTCGGATGGGAAGATCCCCTGGAGAAGGTAATGTCAATCCACTCTAGTATTCTTTGCTGGAAAATCCCATGGACAGAAGTGTTTGGTGGGCTACCGCTCATATGGTCACAAGAATTGGACATGACTTAGCAACTAAACAGACACAAAAATGTGAAAATTAGTCTAAACATATTAGCCTATGTTGATTCTACATTCCTTTCCAAGCAAGACCTCATCTCAGTTTAGGCCTGGATGCTATGATGTTGTTGTTTAATCCTTAAGTCATGTCGCATTCTTTTGTGACCCCCATGGGCTGTAGCCTGCCAGGCTCCTCTTTCCATGGGATTCTCCAGGCAAGAATACTGGAGTGGGTTGCCATTTCCTTCTCCAGGGGATCTTCCAGACCCAGGGAGTGAACCCATGTCTCCTGCATTGGTAAGCAGATTCTTTATCACTGAAACACCTGGGAAGCTCAGGGTGCTGTGATAGTGAGTTTTATTAAAATCTGTATGATATTGAGACCATTCATGCATATAAGCATGTCCTTATTACATAAATTACAGTTAATTATTATTTTACCTGTTTTCTCCATTAGATAGTGAGTGCTTTATTCCCAATTCTTCAGAAAGTGTTAGTTTCATAAAAGTTGGCTGAAATGATTTTAAGCTTAGGAAGAATTAATACACATATGTAATCTTCAGTTCAGTCGCTCAGTCGTGTCCAACTCTTTGTAACCCCATGAATTGCATCATGCCAGGCCTCCCTGTCCATCACCAACTCCCGGAGTTCACTCAAATTCACGTCCATTGAGTCGGTGATGCCATCCAGCCATCTCTTCCTCTGTCGTCCCCTTCTCTTGCCCTCAATCTTCCCCAGCATCAGAGTCTTTTCCAATGAGTCAACTCTTCGCATGAGGTGGCCAAAGTATTGGAGTTTCAGCTTCAATATCAGACCCTCCAGTGACTGATCACCCAGGACTGATCTCCTTTAGAATGGACTGGTTGGATCTCCTTGCAGTCCAAGGGACTCTCAAGAGTCTTCTCTAATACCACAGTTCAAAAGCATCAATTTTTTGCCACTCAGCTTTCTTCACAGTCCAACTCTCAAATCCATACATGACCACTGGAAAAACCATAGCCTTGACTAGATGGACCTTTATTGGCAAAGTAATGTCTCTGGTTTTGAATATACTATCTAGGTTGGTTATAACTTTTCTTCCAAGGAGTAAGCGTCTTTTAATTTCATGGCTGCAATCACCATCTGCAATGATTTTGGAGCCCCCAAATATAAAGTCTGACACTGTTTCTCCATCTATTTCTCATGGAGTGATGAGACCAGATGCCATGATCTTTGTTTTCTGAATGTTGAGCTTTAAGCCAACTTTTTCACTCTCCTCTTTCAGTTTCATTAAGAGGCTTTTTAGTTCCTCTTCTCTTTCTGCCATAAGATTGGTGTCATCTGCATATCTGAGGTGATTGATATTTCTCCTGGCAATCTTGATTCCAGCTTGTGCTTCTTCCAGCCCTGCATTTCTCATGATGTACTCTGCATAGAAGTTAAATAAGCAGGGTGATAATATACAGCCTTGACGTGCTCCTTTTCCTATTTGGAACCAGTGTGTTATTCCATGTCCAGTTCTAACTGTTGCTTCCTGACCTGCATACAGGTTTCTCAAGAGGCAGGTCAGGTGGTCTGGTATTCCCATCTCTTTCAGAATTGTCCACAGTTTATTGTGATCCACATAGTCAAAGGCTTTGGCATAGTCAATAAAGCAGAAGTAGATGTTTTTCTGGGACTCTTCCTTTTCCATGATCCAGCAGATGTTGGCAATTTGATCTCTGGTTCCTCTGCCTTTTCTAAAACCAGCTTGAACATCTAGAAGTATGTATTATAAAAGTGCTAATATCTTACCTTCATATGGAAAAGCCTGATGTAATTGTATTACAATACCCACTACACTCTGAAAGCAATGTGACATCTTTCTGTTTAAATGTATGGGTTAGATATAAGTGTTGTTAGAGGAGTGGGGATGGCCCTCAGCCTAACCCCCAGAATTCTCCCCACTATATCCTTGCTCACCAAGCAGCAAGACTTATAAGGCAGATTTTAAATATAGATCTTTCTTATAGTAACTGATTGTGTGAAATACCCCTGGGCTATATGAAAATGATGTTTTTCACCCAGTGGGAGTGACTCTTCAGAGTTGCATAATATTTAAGGAGAGGACGCTCCTCAAGAAAGCCACATTCTATATTGCTGCACATAATAAACATTAATGGAAATATGCAATAAAGGCAATATGGAAAAGAAGAGAGAATACAAACAAATAAAAAATAGCCTAATTTAGGCAAAATTAAAATAGTGTCAAGCACTGAATATGTTAGCTATGAAAGAATAATCTTCACTTATCTGATAGGATTGTTGCTATCTGTTGTGTGCTATTTCAGTTACTTATACTGGGCAATGTCAATCATTAAGGTAGTATTATTCCCTGATGGCTCAGAGGTTAAAACGTCTGCTTGCAATGTGGGAGACCTGGGTTCGATCCCTGTGTCAGGAAGATCCCCTGGAGAAGGAAATGGCAGCCCACTCCAGTATTCTTGCCTGGAGAATCCCATGGACAGAGGAGCCTGGTGGGCTACAGTCCACGGGGTCGCGAAGAGACGGACATGACTGAGCGACTTCACTTTCTTTCACTATTCATATTACTACAGCAATAAAGAACATGTTCATGTAATTACATATTATTATATCAAGTCATGCTTGGTATATTTTGGTCCCAAGTTTTGTCCTAAACTCACATGTTTCATATAATATTTGCTGCTTAATGGCCGACCATCCCCCCACCTCCCCTTATTTCTTGATCCTGGGCAAGTAACACATGAAGTGGAACTTTTTGTGCCAAATTGATATTCAGTGGTTAGACTAAACAATTGAGGTTCCATTTTATTTTAGCTTAAAAGCTGCTAGTCTTTAAAATAAATTATATTAATTTTATAAGTAGGTTATATACTAGTAAATTTTTTATTTTTATAAAGTTTTGCAAATACAAAAGATTATATAAATTTTAAACAACATGTTTAGAGTCTTAAAGATGGCTCAGATGGTAAAGCATCTGCCTACAATGTGGGAGACCTGGGTTCAATCCCTGGGTCGGGCAGATCTTCTAGAGATGGAAATGACAATCCACTCCAGTATTCTTGCCTGGAAAATCCCATGGATGGAGGAGCCCAACAGTCTACAGTCCATGGGATTGCAAAGGGTGGGACACAACTGAGCGACTTCAGTTCACTTCTCTTCATTGTCATTTAAACCATGGCTTCCCTGATAGCTCAGTTGGTAGAGAATCTGCCTGCAATGCAGGAGACCCCAGTTCGATTCCTGGGTTGAGAAGATCCCCTGGAAAAGGGATAGACTACCCACTCCAGTATTCTTGGGCTTCCCTTGTGGCTCAGCTGGTAAAGACCAACCCGCAATGCGGGAGACCTGTGTTCGATCCCTTGGTTGGGAAGATCCTTTGGAGAAGGGAAAGGCTACCCACTCCAGTATTCTGGCCTGGAGAATTCCATGGACTGTATAGTCCAAGGGATCACAAAGAGCTGGACACGACTGAGTGACTTTGACTTCACTAAGCCATGCTGCTGCTGCTAAGTCACTTCAGTCATGAAGATCCATCATAATGATAAAAATTAATTACCGAATAGTAAGAAGAACATAAAGTTGATTTCAATGACAATAAAAAATGAAAAAAGTAGCACTTTATTACTTAATAGTGTTAGATAAGAGGACAGTTTTAAAAGGATATAATAACATGTGGTCTTCCCTTTTAGAACAGTGTTTATCTTTTCTTTAGAAGATTGTTAACATTTTAATATACTTAGTTTGACTATATTAAAATATATTTTTCTCTGCTTTTCAGTTTCTCTTTTCAGTGATGACAACTATGTTTGTTATATATCTTTGTTAGCACTTTAGAACCACATACTTTACTAGATAAAACTTTCTTCATATTTACTTGGAATTTGAGTCACTTTAATTTGTGGCAGAGGTTTTTTAAACCTATTTATGTTTATTTGGTGTTACTAGTGAGACCCATTGCATGTGAAAATATCTTTATTAAAATTTTAAGTTATTTTAATGAATATCATACTTTTTCACCTCTCTAGTACATTGCCTCTTCATTCATTGCTATTTGATGGATAATTTCTGTCTTTTCCTCACCCATTTATTTAGTTTTATTGTCCAAGCACAAGGTAGTCACATTATAGCCATAGCTGACATGAGATTTCAATTTTCATAATGCTACGAGTGTTAAAATGTCTGGTAGTTGTTTTTTCGTCCTCCTAAAAAAATACAACATAGAAGAAAATTATATGAAAAATATTGCTTTGCCTACATTGTTATTTAACAGTATATGTTATCTGTAACTTACATGGATTCATGACTGTCATCGTGTGTATACCATTTTGTATTCTAATTATTTCCTTAACTTCATAGTATGACATTATTTTGATAATTATTACTTTTAATTAATATGTACTATCTTTCTTATTCAGAGTAGGAATTTTCTTACTTCAAATGAACATTAATTGATCATTTACCTGAAATGGACAGTATTTCAAGTATTAATAGTTTCATCCTTTGGTGGTAACCTTTTTTTGACATAATTCAAGCTATTTCTGCTTAGCAGAAAAAGGAAAGGGAAAAAAAATGGGAATTCAGACTTTACTTTTCATGAAAATTTTAGTCAAAAACACCACCACTGTCATCACCAACACAAATTATTCAATATTCACTTGAGGTAGTCCTGTGGTTAATGGACTAAGGTATGCACTCAAACTTCTTTTGATTAGGAGAAAACTCAAGTTCTTCTAAATTAATTTAGTCAAAATTAAGTTGTGTTGTGTAGTTGTTATCATCATTCTTATTAAGTGTAGGAGCAGTAGTAGTAGCATGAACTATATTAATTATATGATAGGTATATGATCCAGCAAATTTAGTGTCAGCTGATTGTTATACATATTGTAGTATATCTTGCAATCAGTATTTTAAATATCTGTCACCAGTCTGTTGGTACTGAAGTTTAATTTTGTGATTTAAATGACTTCATTTTATAACTTTATGATTTTAGTTTACAGACTTGGTTTTTCTGTTACTATTTTTCATAGTTTTGATACTAAGTCCTTTAATCAGTATTAAATACTGAATTATAATTATAATACCCCTTCACATGGGTAAAAATAGTTCACTTTGTGGTTTTATGTTTCATGACACAATTTCCAGGAAATTGTGGGGGGAAATGGGTACTGCCAAGACATTTTTTCCCCCATGTATTTCAAAATGTCCTAAAATTTATGGCCCAGAAATAAATAAGTAATTTCAGTATTTTTCTAAGAAATATTTGGATTTACTATTCTTAGGGCCAAAAAGGCCAAGGGAAAAGAAGGTATAAGGATCAGTCCTAGACTAAACTGGCAAGTAATGTATATTTCAAGTGTATCCTCTCTATTTTCTGTTATATCCTTTGTTTTCCCAGCCATTGGGTAGCATTTATTCTAACTCCTGCATATAGTATCTATGGCCCCTCTCGTCTCCTTAAGGCTGTGCACTGCAGTAAATCATCCTTCTTTCTTTATTTATTTTTTTTAGTTTTCTGTTTTTTTTTTAAATTTTATTTTATTTTTAAACTTTACAATATTATATTAGTTTTGCCAAATATCGAAATGAATCCACCACAGGTATACCTGTGTTCCCCATCCTGAACCCTCCTCCCTCCTCCCTCCCCATACCATCCCTCTGGGTTGTCCCAGTGCACCAGCCCCAAGCATCCAGTATCATGCATCGAACCTGGACTGGCAACTCGTTCCATACATGATATTATACATGTTTCAATGCCATTCTCCCAAATCTTCCCACCCTCTCCCTCTCCCACAGAGCCCATAAGACTGTTCTATACATCAGTGTCTCTTTTGCTGTCTCGTACACAGGGTTATTGTTACCATCTTTCTAAATTCCATATATATGCGTTAGTATACTGTATTGGTGTTTTTCTTTCTGGCTTACTTCACTCTGTATAATAGGCTCCAGTTTCATCCACCTCATTAGAACTAATTCAAATGTATTCTTTTTAATGGCTGAGTAATACTCCATTGTGTATATGTACCACTGCTTTCTTATCCATTCATCTGCTGATGGACATCTAGGTTGCTTCCATGTCCTGCCTATTATAAACAGTGCTGTGATGAACATTGGGGTACATGTGTCTCTTTCCCGTCTGGTTTCCTCAGTGTGTATGCCCAGCAGTGGGATTGCTGGATCATAAGGCAGTTCTATTTCCAGTTTTTTAAGGAATCTCCACACTGTTCTCCATAGTGGCTGTACTAGTTTGCATTCCCACCAACAGTGTAAGAGGGTTCCCTTTTCTCCACACCCTCTCCAGCATTTATTGCTTGTAGACTTTTGGATCACAGCCATTCTGACTGGCATGAAATGGTACCTCATAGTGGTTTTGATTTGCATTTCTCTGATAATGAGTGATGTTGAGCATCTTTTCATGTGTTTGTTAGCTATCTGTATGTCTTCTTTGGAGAAATGTCTATTTAGTTCTTCGGCCCATTTTTTGATTGGGTCATTTATTTTTCTGGAGTTGAGCTGTAGGAGTTACTTGTATATTTTTGAGATTAGTTGTTTGTCAGTTGCTTCATTTGCTATTATTTTCTCCCATTCTGAAGGCTGTCTTTTCACCTTGCTAATAGTTTCCTTTGTTGTGCAGAAGCTTTTAAGTTTAATTAGGTCCCATTTGTTTATTTTTGCTTTTATTTCCAATATTCTGGGAAGTGGGTCATAGAGGATCCTGCTATGATGTATGTCGGAGAGTGTTTTGCCTATGTTCTCCTCTAGGAGTTTTATAGTTTCTGGTCTTACATTTAGATCTTTAATCCATTTTGAGTTTATTTGTGTGTATGGTGTTAGAAAGTGTTCTAGTTTCATTCTTTTACAAGTGGTTGACCAGATTTCCCAGCACCACTTGTTAAAGAGATTGTCTTTAATCCATTGTATATTCTTGCCTCCTTTGTCAAAGACAAGGTGTCCATATGTGTGTGGATTTATCTCTGGGCTTTCTATTTTGTTCCATTGATCTATATTTCTGTCTTTGTGCCAGTACCATACTGTCTTGATAACTGTGGCTTTGTAGTAGAGCCTGAAGTCAGGTAGGTTGATTCCTCCAGTTCCATTCTTCTTTCTCAAGATAGCTTTGGCTATTCGAGGTAAATAATTCTTCTTTAGAAGTAGAATTTTATATTCTTTTGTTGCTTACTTCCTTTCTCCTAATTAAATTAAATTTGCACATCATGTTCATGGGAACTTTTTGAACTGAATGACTTGAAATATCTGATAAATTAGTGATACTGTGTGGCTACTGATCTTAGGCTGCACTGATAGAACTCTGCACATGACTCAGGATAAATAACTGTTCTCAAGAGTTGCTGGGTTTCTTCCTTATGCTCTTCACCTAAGCTGTGTTTCAGTTCCACTCACGTCAAGGATATATTACTGACTTCTGAGCAGAGAGAAAGAGTTTATGGTAGAAGTATATGTGCCTATTTATTCATGTGAAACTGACCAGTCCTTATTTTTCAGGACAGGAGTGGGCTACTTCCAGTGGGTCTCCCAAGAGTATTTATATTCAGGAACAAAATGGTGGTTTAGGAGTAACCCTTGACATTGTTTCTGTTACTTTGTTAGCTAATCAGTTTATTCATTTAACTAATTTGTTTTGATTTATATTTATATATGTATTTATTAGGCATTTGCTGTGTGCCAGGTATTATGTACCATTTTAGAGATAGAAACAGGCCTCTTCACCTCTTGCAGTTTATGTATGATATAGTAGAGTAACTACACTATAAGGCTCTATGGAAAGAAAAGTAGAGAAACAAAATATTATAGTAAGATATATTCCCTGTTAAGTGGGGTTTCCATTAGTTACTTCAGAACAAAAGGTAGTATTATAACTAATTAATATATTACAGTTGTTATTGGGGTATAATTGTATTAGTTTTAGTTGTACAGCATAGTAATGTGGTATTTTTATCTATAATACTATATATACAAAGTTATCAAATATTGGCTGCATTCTCTGTGCTATATATTACATCCTATAACTTGTTTTGTATCTAGTAGTTTATGCCTCTTGATACCCTTTAGCATATCCAGATTTGTATTTCTATCTTGATCTTTCTAACTGTTCTCACATCAGTACAGCTTTCTTATCTTCTGTGACTTTATATATCTGCATTAAACACTCAGGAAAATAAATCGGTCTGTCAGGTTCTTTTTTTTTTAAACTATATTCAAGAAAATTTCAGTGAAAAATTTGGAAAAAGTTTTCTGGTCATTTGGGTAACTGTTGTAGTCCAGGGAGTTGCATTAATTATGATTATTGAATTTCTTTCTTTCCCCGCTTTTTGTTGTGTAATAGTTGATGCATACTAAAGAATGTATGTAATATTTTCATATGTTCTGACATGTAATAAGACAAACATTGTGAATCTACACACAATAAAAGAATTAGAACATTACCAATAAAATGCATTAATTCATTTTTACTATATAACATTCCATTTTGTAATTTTCTCATATTTTATTGTCTGTAGACATTTTTTATTTTGCCATGTAAACAATAGTAAAATTTTGGTACATTTCATATACATTTGTTGGTGCACATATGCAGGATTTTCCTAGGGTCTTTTCTTAGGAATGAAATAGCTCTGTTACCATATTTGCATGTTCAATTTTAAAAGACAATATCAAATTATTTTCCTAGATGTATGCATCAGTTCACACTTCTGCCAGCACATATAAATGTTCTACATGCTGTCTGTGCTCATCAACATTTGTCAGATAACTCCTCCCTTTTTTTGATCTGACCTGCCTCTTGAGAAACCTGTATGTAGGTCAGGAAGCAACAGTTAGAACTGGACATGGAACGATAGACTGGTCCCAAATGAGAAAAGGAGTACGTCAAGGCTGTATATTGTCACCCTGCTTATTTAACTTATATGCAGAGTACATCATGAGAAATGCTGGGCTGGAGGAAGCACAAACTGGAATCAAGATTGCTGGGAGAAATATCAATAACCTCAGATATGCAGATGACACCTCCCTTATGGCAGAAAGTGAAGACGAACTAAAGAGCCTCTTGATGAAAGCAAAAGAGGAGAGTGAAAAAGTTGGCTTAAAGCTCAACATTCAGAAAACGA
The DNA here is from genome assembly GCF_029378745.1 of Bos indicus. Lineage (NCBI taxonomy): Eukaryota > Metazoa > Chordata > Mammalia > Artiodactyla > Bovidae > Bos > Bos indicus. The sequence continues at coordinate 54,627,838 of NC_091763.1, read as the reverse complement.
AGATCATGGCATCTGGTCCCATCACTTCATGGCAAATAGATGGAGAAACAGTGGAAATGGTGGCAGACTTTATTTTCTTGGGCTCCAAAATCACTGCAGATGGTGACTGCAGCCATGAAATTAAAAGACGCTTAACTCCTTGGAAGAAAAGTTATGGCCAAGATAGACAGCATATTAAAAAGCAGAGACATTACTTTGTTAACAAAGATCCGTCTAGTCAAGGCTATGGTTTTTCCAGTAGTCATGTATGGATGTGAGAGTTGAACTATAAAGAAAGCTGAGTGGCGAAGAATTGATGCTTTTGAACTGTGGTGTTGGAGAAGACTCTTGAGTGTCCCTTGGACTGCAAGGATATCCAACCAGTCCATTCTAAAGGAGATCAGTCCTGGGTGTTCATTGGAAGGACTGATGCTAAAGCTGAAACTCCAATACTTTGGCCACCTCATGCGAAGAGTTGACTTATTGGAAAAGACTCTGATGCTGGGAGGGATTAGGGGCAGGAGGAGAAGGGGATGGCAGAGGATGAGATGGCTGGATGGCATCACTGACTCGATGGACATGAGTTTGGGTAAACTCTGAGAGTTTGTAAACTCCACTCCCGGAGGCCTGGTGTGCTGCACTTCATGGGTTCACAAAGAGTTGGACATGACTGAGTGACTGAACTGAACTGAATGGTGAAAAAAAGGCTTCCCTGATAGCTGAGTTGGTAAAGAATCTGCCTGCAATGCAGGAGGCCCCAGTTTGGTTCCTGGGTCAGGAAGATCCGCTGGAGAAGGGATAGGCTACCCACTGCAGTATTCTTGGGCTTCCCTCGTGGCCCAGCTGGTAAAGAATCCGTCTGCAATGCAGGAGACCTGGGTTCAATCCCTGACTTGGGAAGATCCCCTGGAGAAGGGAAAGGCTACCCACTCCAGTATTCTCGCCTGGAGAATTGGACACAACCGGGAGTTGGTGACGGACAGGGAGACCTGTCCATGGGGTCGCAAAGAGTCAGACGTGACTGAACTGAACCGAACTGAGTGACTGTCACTTTCCCTTTTCAATGTGTGAAAAAAAGATAAATCATGACGTTCTTAATTTACATTTCCTGTTTTATTAATCAGGTTGATCAGCCTTTGTTTATTGGTCACTGGGCATTTATGTTTTGTCTTTTTTCTCCCATTTTTCTATTGTATTATGCATCTGTTGCATATTGATTTGAAGGAATTCTTTATCTAAAATATCAGTATTTACAAATTCAGATAGATGGCAAAAACAGTTTCCTAATTTGTGATTGCACATGGTGAATATATTATCCCAATTTCTGGTATATCTTTTTACTTTCTTTAAGTGACTTTTGATGAAGTGAAAATCTTTATCCATATTTCTTTCTAGTTAGGATATTTTTTGTTTGTTTCTTATTTAAGCAAACATTTACAATTTTGCAGTCATAAAGTTATTTTTCTTTTCATCCTTCCTTCTAGAAATTTATAGTTTTTGTCTTTTTCATTTAAGTCTTTCTTCCACTGGGCTATGTTGTGTGTGTTAAATGGAAATCAATTTCATTTTATTCTTTATGTATAACCAGTAATTCTAGTACTGTTTTTGGCAAGTCCATGTCTTCTCTGTCCTATATTGTATATAAGATGTATAACCCTATTTGGGGACTTTATTCTATTTATTTAGTGAATTTGTCCATCTCTGAACTTCACCTTGGTAATTACTGCAGATTCCCTAAGACTTCTGCTTTCTTAGAAATATCTTAGTTATTCCTAGGTTGCTTTGGCTTTTCCATATGAATTTTACAGTCAGCTTTTTGGTTTGCATAAAAGCCTTTGGAATTTTCATGGGTATAATACTGATTACATGAATCAGTATGGGAGAACTTTGAGCAATACTATTTGAGTCTTCCTATTGATTAATGTTTTATTCATCTCTATTTATACATTCTTAGCTTCTTTCTCGGAGAAGGCAATGGCACCCCACTCCAGTACTCTTGCCTGGAAAATCCCATGGACGGAGGAACCTGGTAGGCTGCAGTCCATGAGGTCGCTAAGAGTCGGACATGACTGAGCGACTTCACTTTCACTTTTCACTTTCACGCATTGGAGAAGGAAATGGCAACCCGCTCCAGTGTTCTTGCCTGGAGAATCCCAGGGACGGTGGAGCCTGGTGGGCTGTCGTCTATGGGGTCGCACAGAGTCGGACACGACTGAAGCGACTTAGCAGCAGCAACAGCAGCAGCTTCTTTCTATAGAGTTTTACAATTTTCTTTATAAAAACATGAACAAATTGCCAAATATATTTTTTGGATCTTTATGGCTTATGTTTTTTTACTTATTTTACAAAATACATCACCTATGTCATCAATTATATCATGTGTTTTATTGTTTCCTTTTAAAATACTCTACCTCTTATTATTTTTTTCCTAATTTCTCAGCTGACAGTAACTTCAAGGAGAGTTTACAGAGTTGGAGGTAGCACTCATAGTGGACATCTTTATTTTGTTCCTTATTTTTAAGAGATATTTACAGTGTTTTTGGAAGATAGGTGTTAAGATTTAAAAAGTTACGTTAATAGATTTTGAGATGTAAAAACTGACATAGGTGTGACCCCTGTCACATACTATTTTTTGCAATTTAGAAGAGGTTCTCCTTCAGATTTACTACTGAATTTAAATTATAGTTTTCCTGCATGTTGTGATTAAACCCTACTTGATCGTAATAGATTCTCTATTATTCTTATAGCCTGCTGGTTTTGGTTTGCTAGTATTTGTTTAGGGTATTGGTCTATAGTTTGTTTATTAAATAGAACTTTTCTTACTGAGTTATTAGGGTGGGAGTTTTTTGTTTTTATAAAAATAAAAACAAGATAAATTGGAAAGTTAAATTCCTTTGAAGTTTGATAGCATTTTGCCTCTTGCTTATAAATTGTTCTGGGTCTTTTGTGGTTTTTCTTTCATTTTTCTTTTTTAAAGAAATATCTTGTAAAAAAAATCACTGATTCATCTTATTTTTGCCTTCCAACTTCTGTTTCTATTTGAGTAAGTAATACTCTTGTCTAGCACTTTTAAACGTCTTTTCTGTATTTTGTTATAATGTTCATATTACTCTGCTATTTTACCACAGAATTGCTTTTTCGTTTGTTTGTTTGCTTGCTTGTTCTTCCCTCTTTTCCCTTTTGATTTTTAGTAAAGGCTTCATATCTGCCAGGCAGTCTCCCAAAAATCTTTACAAAAGTTACTGCATTACTTTTTACCATTTTACTTATAAGAGGCTCTGAGAGGATAACTACTGGGCCAAAGTCACGTAGTTGACGGTGGAGCTGTACTGCACTTGTTTTCTTAACGGATCACACGGGCTCTTGTTAATAGAACACAATGTCTGTTTTCTAATCCCTGAGTTGAAGGAAGTGAGCCATGACATTTGTCTAAAAGAATCAACTTGGAGGGAAAAAAATCCAACTCATAAAATTTTTTGCCTTCTATCTGTGACTTTGAAGCACATTTTAAAGCACTCCAGTTTACATTTTTATCCATTACTGAAAATCCTGATAGATTCTATTTTCAGTTTAAAAATGTTATTATGGAAATATTCTTATTGTAGCTTTTTCCTTTGTATGCCAAATGAAACCTCAGATCATTTGTTTGACTCACAGGAACATGTTGTGGTGACTTTGGGGTGCCTTTGTGAACTGACTTGATGGTTTTCTTCCTCCAAATATAGTCATTGGTTGCTCTCAGCCACTCCCTTGAAGATGGAACAATTCATGTGAAACTTGAAACTCTTCATCACTTTTTATATGTCCACTCACATTTGGCACCTTTCTATACAATGGCTAGGCTGTTTTATGTTCTTCTAAATATTTACTTGATATCATCATCTGTATTTTAATGTGCTTCAGCAAGAACAGCTTGCTCTTAGAATTTCTTTGTTTAACAGATTAAAAAACAAGAATTTTCAGCTTTCCAGGATATTTGAAAACATTAATGTTGCCATTTAAGCTTTCAGCTTTTGCAAGTTTGCCATTTAATTATCTCTTTTCCATTTTGTTAGATAAGATAGTAAAAATTATCATTATTATGTCTGCTTATTTAGCTTAATCATTCTCTTTGTTATTTTGATAATTTCTTGGCTTTTTGTAGAGAACACCATCACTCTTACAGTCTTTCCCAATATTGATTTCTGCTTGAGTCAACCTATATTGAAATTCTTACCTATTTTAGTGTTAAGCTGCAGTAACACAGGCTTCATCGAAATCCATTTTTACCTACAGCTGCTTGATTGTTTTGAACTTATATACTCCAGTATGTTGAGCCACTGAAATCTTTGCTAGAGAGAAAAGGCAATCATTCCCCAACCGCCCCCCTCCCCACCGCCCAAAACGTCAGTTTACTAAACCAGTGCTCTATGTCAGATTTCATGAAAATCACACAAATTTTGGTGTGTGGGTTTGGAATAGTTGGTTAATTGTAATCATTAATAAAAATAGCGAATGCTATTTACAGTGTTTCAACAATTATATATTTTAGAGGCAGGCTACAAGATTTCTATTATTTTGTTATGGTGGAATCACTGTAAACATGGAAGAAATCCAAAGAGTTTGCAGCCTGACCTCAGGGTTGAGGTTCAGTTCCCTTCTATTTGAGGTTTTATATTTCAAATCAGACAGCCTTTATTTATTTATTTAGCATTTCTAGGAAAACAAAAAGTTTTATGCTTGAAGCAAAGATCCCAAACAACCAAGCAGCATTCTGATTTGTCTCTCTTCTAGTCCCTAATGCTTTTACTTTCCTGAAGCTTTGTGCTTTCTTTTTCTTTAATAAACACTTAAAAAATATATTGCTTGCTGTTGAAATTCAGCACAAGGACCTGGGAGTTGCAAGTCTTTCTTGAATACCTGTCTTAGATTTCTAGATTTTACTTATGAATTCATTTTTACAGAATTAGGGATAATTTTATTTATTTAAATAATGTTTGTTATTTCTCTTATAATAACATTTCCTAGCCTTTTAAAAAAACTTGAGTTGATTTGTAACATTTAGTGCAGAAAAAATTATGAAATTAAGAAACAGCAAAAGGAAAAAACAGCACTGGGAAATTTAAAGTTAAACAAGGAACAAAGTTAATATATACATGGACAATATCAAGTCTAATGTACTTTCAAAAGAAGGGCCACAAATTGAGCTCACTGTAACCACAGATGGCAAAAGTGAAATATGGTAATTTACATGACTCACACAGTGTCTGTAACATCACAGCAAACCAGTCTTACTAGGGTACTGATGCGTGGTGAAATAAACACTTTCAGTAATACCACTGCCTTCCATGCAATAATATGTCCCATTGGGATTTTGCTTATATATTTCTTCATTTATTCTTACGGTATGTCAGAAAAGAGACCTTCCAGGTGGCACTAGCAGTAAAGAACCTGCCTGCCAATGCAAGTATCATAAGAGACACAGGTTTGATCCCTGGGTAGGGATGATCCCCTGGAAGAGGGCATGGCAACCTACTCCAGTATTCTTACTTGAAGAATCCCATGGACAGAGGAGCCTGGCAGGCTACAGTCCACAGGGTCGCACAGAGTTGGACACGACTGAGCGACTTAGCGTAAGCACATATAAGAAAAGCCTCCTAACAACAAATTTAATTCTTGGAAAGATCAAATTATTCCACTAGACAGATCTTCAACTTACAATGATTATGTCCAGATAATCCCATGATAAGTTGAAAATATTTTAAGTTAGAAATGTATTTAATACACTTAAGCCACCAAATATCATATTTAGCCTAACCTACCTTAAAGGAGTTCAGTTCAGTCGCTCTGTCATGTCCGACTCTTTGTGATGCTATGGACCGCAGACTACAGACTTCCCTGTCCATCACCAACTCCAGGAGCTTACTCTAACTCATGTCTATCCAGTCAGTGATGCCATCCAACCATCCCATCCTCTGTTGTCCCCTTCTTCTCCTGCCTTCAGTCTTTCCCAGCATCAAGGTCTTCTGCAATGAGTCAGTTCTTTGCATCAGGTGGCCAAAGTATTGGAGCTTCAGCATCAACATCTTTCCTTGCAATGAATATTCAGGACTGATTTCCTTTAGGATGGACTGGTTTGATCTCCTTGCAGTCCAAGAGACTCTCAAGAGCCTTTTCCAACACCACAGTTCAAAAGCATCAATTCTTCGGCACTCAGCTTTCTTTACAGTCTAGGTCTCACAGTCATATATAACCACTGATAAAACCATTGCTTTAACGATATGGACCTTTGTCAGCAAAGTAATGTCTCTGCTTTTTAATGTGCTGTCTAGGTTTGTCAAAGTTTTTTTTTTTTTTTTTTCCCAAGAAGCAAGCATCTTGTAATTTCATGACTGCAGTCACTATCTGCAGTGATTTTGGAGACTGAGAAAATAAAGTATCTCAGTTTCCCTTGTTTCCCCATCTATTTGCCATGAAGTGATGAGACTGGATGCCATGATCTTAGTTTTTTGAATGTTGAGTTTTAAGCCAACTTTTTCACTCTCGTCTTTCATTTTCATCAAGAGGTTCTTTAGTTCCTCTCTACTTTCTGCCATAAGGATAGTGTCATCTGCATATCTGAGGTTATTATTTCTCCCAGCAATCTTGATTCCAGCTTGTGCTTCATCCAGCCTGACATTTCACATGTTGTATTCTGCATATAAGTTAAATGAACAGGGTGACAATATATACAGCCTTGATGTACTCCTTTCCCAATTTGCAACCAGTTTGGTATTCCATGTCCAGTTCTAACAGTTGCTTCTTGACTTGCATACACATTTCTTAGGACGCAGGTAAGATGGTCTGGTATTCCCATCTCTTGAAGAATTTTCCACAGTTTGTTGTGATCCACACAATCAAAGGCTTTAGTGTAGTTAACAAAGCAAAAGTATATGTTTTTCTGGAACTCTCTTGCTTTTTTGATGATCCAGTGGATGTTGGAAATTTCATCTCTGGTTCCTTTGCCTTTTCTAAATCCAGCTTTAACAGCTGGAAGTTCTCGATTCATGTACTGTTGAAGCCTGGCTTGGAGAATTTTGAGCATTACTTTGCTAGTGTGTTAGATGAGTGCAATTGTGTGGTAGTTTGAGCATTCTTTGGCATTGCCTTCCTTTGGGATTGGAATGAAAACTGACCTTTTCCAGTCCTGTGACCACTGCTGAGTTTTCCAAATTTGCTGGCATATTGAGTGCAACACTTTCACAGCATCTTCCTTTAAGATTTGAAATAGATCAACTATAATTAAATCACCTCCACTAGTTTTGTTCGTAGTGATGATTCCTAAGGCCCACTCTACTTTGCACTCCAGGATATCTGGCTCTAGGTGAATGATCACACCATCGTGTTTATCTGGGTCATTAAGATCTCTTTTGTACAGTTCTTCTGTGTATTCTTGCCACCTCTTCTTAATATCTTCTGCTTCTGTTAGATCCATACCATTTCTGTCCTTTATTGTGCCCATCTTTGCATGAAATGTTCCCTTGGTATCTCTAATTTTCTTGAAGAGATCTCTAGTATTTCCCACTCTATTGTTTGCCTCTATTTCTTTGCATTGATCACTGAGGAAGGCTTTCTTATGTTTCCTTGCCACTCTTTTTTTTGTTTGTTTGTTTACATTTTTTATTTTTTAAAATTTATTTTTATTTATTGGAGGATAATTGTTTTACAATGTTGTGTTGGTTTCTGTCGTACAACATGAATCAGCTATAAGTATACATATATCCCCTTTCTCTTTTTTTTTATTTTTTAACTTTACAATATTGTATTGGTTTTGCCATATATCAACATGGATCTGCCACAGGTATACACGTGTTCCCTATCCTGAACCCTCCTCCCTCCTCCCTCCCTGTACCATCCCTCTGGGTCGTCCCAGTGCACCAGCCCCAAGCATCCAGTATCATGCATCGAACCTGGACTGGCGACTTGTTTCATATATGATATTATACATGTTTCAATGACATTCTCCCAAATCATCCCACCCTCTCCCTCTCCCACAGAGTCCAAAAGACTGTTCTATACATCAGTGTCTCTTTTGCTGTCTCGTACACAGGGTTATTGTTGCCATCTTTCTAAATTCCATATATATGCATTAGTATACTGTATTGGTGTTTTTCTTTCTGGCTTACTTCACTCTGTATAATAGGCTCCAGTTTCATCCACCTCATTAGAACTGATTCAAATGTATTCTTTTTAATGGCTGAGTAATACTCCATTGTGTATATGTACCACTGCTTTCTTATCCATTCATCTGCTGATGGACATCTAGGTTGCTTCCATGTCCTGGCTATTATAAACAGTGCTGTGATGAACATTGGGGTACACATATCTCATTCAATTCTGGTTTCCTCAGTGTGTATGCCCAGCAGTGGGATTGCTGGATCATAAGGCAGTTCTATTTCCGTTTTTTAAGGAATCTCCACACTGTTCTCCATAGTGGCTGTACTAGTTTGCATTCCCACCAACAGTGTAAGAGGGTTCCCTTTTCTCCACACCCTCTCCAGCATTTATTGCTTGTAGACTTTTGGATCACAGCCATTCTGACTGGCGTGAAATGGTACCTCATAGTGGTTTTGATTTGCATTTCTCTGATAATGAGTGATGTTGAGCATCTTTTCATGTGTTTGTTAGCCATCTGTATGTCTTCTTTGGAGAAATGTCTGTTTAGTTCTTCGGCCCATTTTTTGATTGGGTCATTTATTTTTCTGGAATTGAGCTGTAGGAGTTACTTGTATATTTTTGAGATTAGTTGTTTGTCAGTTGCTTCATTTGCTATTATTTTCTCCCATTCTGAAGGCTGTCTTTTCACCTTGCTTATAGTTTCCTTTGTTGTGCAGAAGCTTTTAAATTTAATTAGGTCCCATTTGTTTATTTTTGCTTTTATTTCCAATATTCTAGGAGGTGGGTCATAGAGGATCCTGCTGTGATGTATGTCGGAGAGTGTTTTGCCTATGTTCTCCTCTAGGAGTTTTATAGTTTCTGGTCTTACATTTAGATCCTAAATCCATTTTGAGTTTATTTGTGTGTATGGTGTTAGAAAGTGTTCTAGTTTCATTCTTTTACAAGTGGTTGGCCAGTTTTCCCAGCACCACTTGTTAAAGAGATTGTCTTTTCTCCATTGTATATTCTTGCCTCCTCTGTCAAAGATAAGGTGTCCATAGGTGCGTGGATTTATCTCTGGGCTTTCTATTTTGTTCCATTGATCTATATTTCTGTCTTTGTGCCAGTACCATACTGTCTTGATAACTGTGGCTTTGTAGTAGAGCCTGAAGTCAGGTAGGTTGATTCCTCCAGTTCCATTCTTCTTTCTCAAGATTGCTTGGGCTATTTGAGGTTTTTTGTTTTTCCATACAAATTGTGAAATTATTTGTCCTATCTCTGTGAAGAATACCATTGGTAGCTTGATAGGGATTGCATTGAATCTATAAATTGCTTTGGGTAGTATACTCATTTTCATTATATTGATTTTTCCAATCCACGAACATGGTATATTTCTCCATCTATTGGTGTCCTCTTTGATTTCTTTCACCAGTGTTTTAGAAAATTACTAGAACTAATCAATGAATATAGTAAAGTTGCAGGATATAAAATCAACACACAGAAATCCCTTGCATTCCTATACACTAATAATGAGAAAATAGATAAATTAAGGAAACAATTCCATTCACCATTGCAATGAAAAGAATAAAATACTTAGCAATATATCTACCTAAAGAAACTAAAGACCTATATGTAGAAAACCTTGCCACTCTTTGAAACTCTGCACTCAGATGTGTATATCTTTCCTTTTCTTCTTTGCCTTCAGCTTCTCTTCTTTTTTCAGCCATTTTCAAGGCCTCCTCAGAGAACATTTTGCCTTTTTGCATTTCCTTTTCTTGGGGATGGTCTTGATCCCTGCCTCCTATACAGTGTCACGAACCTCTGTCCCTAGTTCTTCATGCAATGTGTCTACCAGATATAATCCCTTGCATCTATTTGTCACTTTCACTGTATAATCATAAGGGATTTGATTTCAATCATACCTGAATGGTCTAGTGGTATTCCCTAGTTTCTTCAATTTAATCTGAATTTTGCAATCAGGAGTTCATGATCTGAGCCACAGTCAGCTCCTGGTCTTGTTTTTGCTGACTATATAGAGCTTCTCCATCTCTGGCTGCAAAGAATGTAATCAATCTGACTTCAGTATTGACCATCTGGATTGTTCATGTGTAGAGTCGTCTTTAGTGTTGTTGGAATAGGGTCTTTGTTATGACCAGTGCCTTCTCTTGGCAAAACTCTGTTAGCTTTTGCCCAAGGCCAAACTTGTCTGTTACTCCAGGTATCTCTTAACTTCCTACTTTGGCATTCCAGTCCCTTATGGTGAAAAGGACATCTTTTTTGGGTGTTAGTCCTAGAAGGTCTTGTAGGCCTTCATAGCCCTGTTCTACTTTAGCTTCTACAGTATTAGTGGTTGGGGCATAGACTTGGGTTACTGTGATATTGAATGGTTTGCCTTGGAAATGAACAGAGATCATTCTGTCATTTTTGAGATTGCACCTAAGTACTGCATTTCAGACTGTTCTGTTGATTATGAGGGCTCCTTCATTTCTTCTTAGGGATTCTTGCCCATAGTAGTAGATATAATGATCATCTGAATTAAATTTTCCCTTTCTGGTGCATTCATTCCTAAAATGTCAGTGTTCACTCTTGCCATCTCCTCTTTGACCACTTGCAATTACCTTGATTCATGGACCTAACATTCCAGGTTCCTATGCAATATTGTTCTTTACATCATCAAACTTTGCTTCCATCACCAGTCACATCCATACCTGGGCGTTGTTTTTGCTTTGGCTCCATCCCATCATTCTTTCTGGAGTAATGTCTCCACTCTTCTCCAGTAGCATATTGGGTCCCTAGCGACCTGGGGAGTTCATGTTCAGTGTCATATCTTTTACCTTTTCACACTGTTAATGGGGTTCTCCAGGCAAAAATTCTGAAGTGGTTTGCTATTCCCTTCTCCAGTGGACCAAGTTTTGGCCATGCCCAGTCAATGTTTAATCCAATTTCCTGTTTATGTGTGGGGCTGTGTTCCCTCCCTGTAGTTTGGCCTTTTTGATCTCCTGCAAAAAGACTAATGCCAGCTTCACACCATGGCTCCCAGGACTGTCGTATTAAGTATCCCTAACCACCGAGGCAGGCCACTGTTGACCCAGGCCTCCACCAGAGACTAATCAGATATCCAGCATGCTGTTATAAATAGGGCTTCCCTGGTAGCTCAGTGGTAAAGAATCTGCCTTCCAGTGTAGGAGACATGGTTCATTCCCTGGGTTGGGAAATTCCCCTGGAGGAAGAAATTACAACCCAACCTAGTACTTTTTCTGGGAAATCCCAGGAGCTCAGAACACTTATACTACCCTATAGTTGGGTGTAATCATGTAACCCAAAGCCTATTTTATAAAGTTATTGTTGTTGTTATCCATCAGTTGCTAAGTGGTGTCCAATTCTTTTGGATACCCATGGACTGTACTCTGTCAAGTTTCCTCTATCCATGGGCTGTCCCAGGCAAACATACTAGAGTGGATTGTCATTTCCTCCTCCAGGGGATCTTCCCATCCCTGGGATTGAACCCATGTCTCCCACATTGGTTGGCAGATTCTTTACCATCGAGCTACCAGGGAAGCTCTATTTTATAATAGCATGTTGAATATCTCATCTAGTTTATTGAATAGTGTACTGAAAGTGAAAACCAGAATGGCTATATGGATGCAAATTGCTGACTAGGAGCTATGAATTGCTGTTTCTGCCCAGTATCACAAGAGAGAGTATTGCACCACATATCACTAGCCTGGGAAAAGATCAAAATTTGAAGTATAATTTTCATGGAATGCACATTGTTTTCACACCATTGTGAAGTCAAAAAATTGTAAGTCAAACCATCCTAAGTCGGAACCGTCTGTAGTACTATCTGATCATGTGACCAAATCAGAGGTAAGTTTCAGATTATGCCACTGTGTGCTCCCCAGAATGCGATGGGCAAGAGTATTTTTGGGTGTTATTGGAATGACATATCAGGACTCATTTTGCATTTTAATTTTGTTTTGTTGTGGTTGATGTTTAGTTGCTTAGTCACGTCCAGCTCTTGTGACCCCCTGGACTGTAGCCACCAGGTTCCTCTGTCCATGGGATTTCCCAGGCAAGAATACTGGAGTGTTTTGCCATTTCCTTCTCCAGGGGATCTTCCCCACCCAGGGGTTGAACCTATGTCTCTTGTGCTTCTGCATTGGTAGGCACCACTTTAACACTGTACTACTTGGGAAGCCCTTACTTCTGTTTTAGCTTTAATGAGAGAAAGATGTTAAACTAGTAGTCTTCTTTTATAAACTGAGAGTGTTATACTCAGTTGGTGCCTTGGTTAGATTTTTCACTTGTCTTTTTAGTTTCAAGAGCTATCTTGAAAGAAGAGACAAGAGAGGGTATCCCATGAAGCACAGAGTTTAAATTGTGGTACCTTCACTGTTGAGTTCATTACACTTAGACAATATCTGGTTAAGTGGATTTTTTGGAATGTGCCTTTTGTTTGTGCTACCTAAACTAATACTCCCAAAATAAGAGAATTAAAGAGTTTGTAGTATGAAAATAATAGTAATAATTCAAACATAGGCAAACAGCGAGAAGAAAAGAGCTACCTCTACTCTTAGTCCTTTGCCTTTAACAAAACTAATTTTAAAACAATCTAAATTGTTCTAAGCCATCTAAAAATATTTGATTATCAGAAAGACTATTTGAAATAAATAATTACTTCCACTATCATTAAATACGGACCTATTGTGCCTTGAAATAGTAGATACTATGAACCTGTTATAAGGTATGCAATATACTTTTAACTGCTAATAATATCCAGAGCATGAAGACAAATCCCATTTTCTTCATCCGTTTAGATTCAACTGATACTCAACCAAGTATTTTACAAAAAATTCACTAAACACGTTAAGTATTCAAAAGTCCCCTTCGTGATTCTCAATAGTGAAAGACAAAAACATATTCTCTGCAAAATTTCATATTTTCCTTGTCATAAGAAGTTTATCATATAATTGATGGAAACTATGCTGCTGCTGCTGCTAAGTCGCTTCAGTCGTGTCCGACTCTGTGCAACCGATAGACGGCAGCCCACCAGGCTTCCCGTCCCTGGGATTCTCCAGGCAAGAACACTGGAGTGGGTTGCCATTTCCTTCTCCAGTGCATGAAAGTGAAAAGTGAAAGTGAAGTCTCTCAGTTGTGTCCGACTTTAGCGACCCCATGGACTGTAGCCTACCAGGCTCCTCCGTCCATGGGATTTTCTAGGCAAAAGTACTGGAGTGGGGTGCCATTGCCTTCTCCGGATGGAAACTATAGATACCTCTAATTTATCTCCACTTACTTTATTTCTAAATTTTGAGTGAATTAGTGAGTGAGAAAAAAACTTATTGAAAGAAACTTATTCTATGGCAAGAAGACTCTGAAAATGAATTTTGGAAATGTTTTCATTATTACTTATAATACTTTTTTTGCTGAAAAGAATATTGTATCACCTATTAAAAATGCTCACATTTTTACACTTAAAACATTTGGAAATAGCTTTTTAATTTATTTTTAAAACATACAAATGAAATGTTTTCATGAGGTTTGAAGCCATTTGTCAAAAATATAAAAGTTCCAGTTAATTTGCAAAAACAACAACTGTACAGAATACGAAAATGTACTAGATGAAATGTTTATATACTGACTGATTTCATACAGGGAAATCATCCCCTTAGCCCAGCCCAAGATTCTGGAAGCCTTTCAGACCTTTTCCATGGGTATTTCTCTTCCAGCTTACGCAGTTTCCTAATTAGGGGGATTTGCCATTTTCCTTTTTTTTTTAACAGCTTGTAATCTATTGTTCCCTCTTTTATAGTAGATGAAAGAGTTTGAAAAATAGTACTATGATGCAAACAGTAAACAGACAAAAATACACTTCCATTTTGATCCATGTGAGTTTTCTGTATAAAGTTGATATCTTGTGAAATTAAATATGAAATTTAAAAAAACACTTAGAATCACACCTTCTATTTGTTGCTAGTGTGGACATATTCAGAAGTATGATTTGAATGAACTTAGCATTTGAGAAGGAAATGGCAACCCACTCCAGTGTTCTTGCCTGGAGAATCCCAGGGATGGGGGAGCCTGGTGGGCTGCTGTCTATGGGGTTGCACAGAGTCGGACACAACTGAAGCGACTTAGCAGCAGCAGCAGCAGCAGCATTGGAGAAGGAAATGGCAACCCACTCCAGTGTTCTTGCCTGGAGAATCCCAGGGACAGAAGAGCCTGGTGGGCTGCTGTCTATGGGGTTGCACAGAGTCGGACATGACTGAAGCGACTTAGCAGCGCAGCAGCAAGATAGCAGAATAGGAAAACCCTGACCCTTCTTCCTTGCACAGAAACACAGATTTAACAATATATGGATTAACTCCCTTGGATTAATATAAACACAGATTTAACAATATATGGATTAACATCCCTTGGGATGGATTCCTACATCCCAAGTAAGAACAAAACCGGCTTCAGTGAAGCTGGTAGGAAATTTGTGGCACCTCTCATGTAGTTGCTACCCTTGGCACAGCACCCAGTGATCAGGAGGGAGCACCTGGCTCTCACGTTTTCCCTGGAGAGGAAAATAAAAGACTGGACCATGCATACAACATTCTGATTTCTCAGAGGTGTGGAGGGGCTACCTGAGGAACTAGCTTCTGTCTCAGTTGAGCATTAGAGGGCTGATGGGATGAGGCATAGAGTATCTGAGAACAAAAAAGCACTGGGCACCATATTGCTGCTCCAGAGAGCAGCAGACAGAGGCCCGTTCAGCTCAGTGGCCTCTCCTTTAGGAGAGAAAAAGAAGAGGGGAGCATGTGCCTAATGTTCCAACTTTTCAGGGAACTGCCTAGGGAACTAGTTTCTGACTAGCTCAACTCAGGTTCCTGATGGGACCTGCTATGCTCTTGATGCCTGTGGCTGCTGCTGAGAAAAAGATGGGCAGCATGCTGCTGCTTGTGAACCTGCAATATAACAGGTAGACACCAGAGGGAGCAAGAGATTACAAGGTGGTCAAAAAAAGGAAACTGGAAAATCCTTCTGGGAATGTTAGGAGGCACAAGTCCAAAGAAGCATTTCCACAGAAAAGGTTTGAAAGCTTTCCAGAATCATGGGCTGGGCTGATGGGTGATTTCCCTGTATGAAACCAGTCACTAAAGACTGGGAGATATAGTTTTTTTTGTGGTTGTTTTTTCCCCAAATGCACAGATAGCAATACAGAGTTACAAGGAACATGATGAAACAGGGGGAAATGGCCCAATCAAAGGAACAAAGTAAATCTCCAGAAATCAAATCATATACCTAAAGAAATGGAAGTATATAAATGATCTGGCAAAGTATTCAAAATAATTGCCTTCACAAAGATGCACAATGAGCTCAGAAAAGCAGTGCATGAACAAAACGATGGTTTTAAAATAAGCCTTTATCTAGTAAAGAAGTTTTATCCATGATTAATAACCTAACAAACAAAAAACACCTGGCCTAGATGGATTTATTAGTGAATTCCATCAGAAATTTAAGAAAGAAATTATACCAATTCTCTATAATTTATTCACAAGATAAGAGCATAAGGAATACTTCCCAAATTATTCTATTGGGCCACCACTACCTAATATGAAAACCAGACTAAGACATTGCAGGGAAAGAAAAAAATGCAGAGAAATATTTCTCATGAACATATATATAAAAATCCTTAACAAAATATTAAAAAATTGTATCCATCAATGTATGAAAAAAAATATAGTCACTGTGTCTAAGTGGGATTTATCCCAGTCATATCAAGCTGTTTCATGTGAAAATCACTTCATGTAATTTATCACATCAACAGGCTAAAGGAGAAAAATCACATGATCATATCAATAGATGCAAAGAAAGCATGAAAAATCTAACATCAATTCATAATAAAAATTCTCAAAAACTAGGAATAGAAGAGAACTTCCTCATCTTGCTAAAGAACATTTATTAAAAAAAATGTATAGATGACATTATACTTAATGGTGAGAAACTAAAAACTTCCCCACTAAGATCAGAAACAAAGCAAGGATGTCACTTTTTGCACCATTTTTTTCCCCCAATATTGTGCTGGAAGTTCTAGATCATGAGATAAAACAGAAAGAGGAAATGAAAGATATATAGACTGGGAAGGAGGAAATAGAACTATTCTTTTGTTTGCAGTTAACATAATCATCTATATAGAAAATCTGAATAAATTTCACACACACACACACACACACACAAACCTGTGGAACTAATGAACAGGTATAGCAAGGTTGCAAAATATATGGTTAATCTACAAATGTTAATTGCATTCCTATACACAAGAAATGAATGCATAGAATTTGAAATTATAAATGCAATACCATATGTATCGACAACCCCAAATGAAGTATTTATAAATCTAACAAAATAGATAGAGGTATAGATTTATACTTAGGTATAGCTCTAAAAAAATAGATATATAAAGAAATTACAAAATTTTGATGAAGTTAATCAAAGAACTAAATAAATGGAGAGATGTTACATGTTCATAGATAAGAAGATTCAGTACTGTCAGATATCTTCCCAAATATATCTATAGATTCAGTGCCTAATCAAAGCAAGTCATTTATAGACACTGACAAACTGATTCTAAAGTCTATGTAGAGAGGCAAAAGGTCCAGAATAGTCCACACAGTATTAAAGGAAACAAAGTTGGAGAGCTGACACTACCTGACTGTAAGCCTTATAACAATAAAACTGCAATAATGAAGACAACTTGGTATTAGGGAAATAGATTAATGTAACAGAAAATATAGTCCAGAGATTGTCCCATATAAATATAGTTAACTGATCTTTGACAAAGGAGCAAAGGCAATTGAGTGGGGAAAAAAGTCTTTTTAAAAAATGATGTTGAAACAACTGGACACCCACAGTCAGAAAAAGTGAATCTAGACACAGTTCTTACATCTGTCACAACAGTTAACTCAAAATGGATAACAGGCCTAAATTTAAAAGGCGACACCTTAAAAGTAGAAAATAACATCAGAGAAAATCTAAATGACCATGTGTTTGACAGCATTTTAGATGTAAAAATAAAGGCATGATTTGTGAAAGAAATGATAAGTTGAAATTGATTTAAATTAAAAATTTCTCCTGTGTAGAATATGCTGTCAAGGGAATGGAAAGAGAAGCCACAGACTTGCCAAATACAAATCTGATGAAAGGACTATTGTCCAAAATATATAAAGAACCCTTAAAATTCAACAATATGAAAAGAAAGAGCCTAATTAAAAAATGGGTCGAAGACCTTAACAAATACCTCACTAATGAAGATATTCAGATGGCAAATAAGCACATGAAAAAAATACCCCATACCAATGTCATCAGGGAAATGAAAATTAAAACAAAGAGATACTTACTACAAACTTATTAGAATAGCCAGAATTCAGAGCACTGGTCATACCTCTGCTGATGAGGATCCAAAGAAGCTGAACTCTGATTTGTTGCTATTGGGAATGCAAACCAGTATAGCCACTTTGGAAGAGTTTGGCAGTTTCTTACAATACTAAACATAACACTTACCATTTGATCCAAAAATTTCTTTCCTTGGTATTTACCCGAAGAAGTTGAAGACATGTCCACATAAAACCTTGCACACAAATATTTTGAAAGTGTCATTCATAATTACCAAAACTTGGAAGCAATCCAGACGTCTTTTATTGGATGAATGGATAAACCATGGTATATTCAATCGGTGGAATATTAATGTTAAAAATATATGATCTCTCAAGCCAGGAGAAGACATGGAAGAAACTGAAATACATAATACTAAGTAAAAGAAAGGAGAAGGCAATGGCACCCCACTCCAGTGTTCTTGCCTGGAAAATCCCAGGGACGGGGAAGCCTGGTGGGCTGCCGTCTATGGGTTGCACAGAGTTGGACACGACTGAAGCGACTTAGCAGTAGCAGCAAGTAAAAAAAAATCAATCTGAAAAGGCTGTAAACTGTATGATTCCAATGATTTAACAATTTGGAAAGCTAAAACTATGAAGACTATAAAGAAGATCAGTGATTAGTTAGGGGTTGGTGGGGAGCGGGATGAATAGGCAGAGCATAGAGGATTTTTTTGCTGATTTATGACATGAGCACTATTTCAGTGTTATTGTTACTTAGTCACTAAGTCGTGTCTGACTTTTTTTGCAACACCATGGACTGGAGCCCTCCAAGCTCCTCTATCCATGGCAGTTCCTAGGCAAGAATACTGGAGTGGGTTGCTGTTTGCTCCTCCAGGGGATCATCCCCACCGGGATCAAACTCATGTCTCTTACTTCTGCATTGGCAGGCCGGTTCTTTACCACTCATGCCACCTGGGAAGCCCCTTATGCATATATAGGTATTTTTATTTGTTTTGGTAGGAAATGTTCACGTATTAAATTTAGTGGCAATTGGTTTTTATGTATACTGGTTTAGGAGAAAGCATCTGGAGAGTAAACTGAATATTTGATTTGGTTGAAATGTGGGTGGAAGACAGTTGCTTTTAGACCCTGTCTTCATCAACCCATCAACCAGTGCCACACCAATGAATGTAAAATGCTAGCAAGAATTTCAGGAACTGGGATTGCCTACACAGCTAAAAAAGAAAAAAGAAAAGCATAAATAAAATAATTACAAGATTTCATTGTGTTACCATAGTTAATGAGCATTTTGGTTTCAAAAGAAAAAAGGAAAAGATCTCTATAAGAGGCTTCTACTAAGAACCACTCTTCTGCATGGGTTTCTAAGGTCTGGACTAAGTTAAAGTTTTATTTAAAACATATTCTATATTCTGTGACATTCATGTGGGACTTTTTGATGGCATGATTGATTTGAAAAACAGCATATACTTGAAGTGTGTTTTGCCAAATATAGGCAGCAGTTTAGAGCAACTGTTCACCTTCAGAGGAAGATCTACTGTGAGGTCAGATGCAGCATTTATCTTTCTCCATACTCAAGTCTCCTTCATGAAATATTCACATGATCAGGGTTGGAACTGTGCTATTCATTACCTTAATAAATACTAAAAGAAGTATTGTCTTCCTTGCTTCTGTAGAAGCAAAGAAAAGGAAACAATAGCACTGTGGAGAATTATGTTTCACCTTTTTTTTTGTAAGAAACCTCTACTTCGTTTCTTTATAACTTGTGATTAGAAATAGCTTCAACTTTTAAAGTACATACATTTCCTTATATTATTCACATTTTGCTATATTTGTTTCATATCATACTCTGAAATATTTGTAGTTTGTTGGTACAGACTTTTGACCAATAGAATAATAAATTCACAAAATGTGGATTTACACTCTGAAATATATTTTCCTTGAGAATTTTCTTCAAATATAAAAATCATGCATTGTTTCATTATATTTTGTTTATTTCTTTCAAAACATATTCTTTATTTCATATGCATTGTACACACTATGAGAGATTCATTTCATCAATAAATGAAAATAAATTCAATCATTTATTATTCTAGTTAGAGAAGAAAATTGTTTACATGTTACATAGCTCTATGAGCTATATATAATTTTGCTATAAATATTACTAAAAATACTTTTTTAAAACAACATTCTTTCAGTGTTTAACCTTTTCTTCCCAGTAATGACTTTTAGACTGATATTATTCATTTCTACTTTCTTTAAAGTTGATTCTTTTTAAATTTTGGGTAACTGGTGATTCAGGACTTTTTAGCTAGATATGTTGCACAGATATTTATATCACTGTTAATACCACTTCATTATTTGTCTTATTTTTATGTTTAATATTTAGGATGCTTAGTGATTTTTCTTCTGCAAGTTATTGGCAGTTCTCAAGTTCTTTTTATTAATCATCCAAAGATTTCAGATATTTTTCGGTTGTACCTTTATAACTCTTTCCATATGATTCTATGATTTTGTTAATGAGTAATAGAAATTAGATAAAATGTGATACATGAATATAAGATTAATTCTCCTTGAATTGCTAATGCTTTTATGATGTTTGAATGATACATGTTTGTCTTTTTTATTGTAGAATAGAGTTGTTAACAAATTCATATTTTAGATTGTGTGACAACAGCCAAGTGGACTTCTCAGGTGGCTCAGGGGTAAAGAAACTGCCTGCTAACGCAGGAGCCATAAGATATGTGGGTTCAATCCCTGGGGTAGGAAGATCCCCTGAAGGAAGGCATGGCAACATACTCCTTTATTCTTGCCTGGAGAATCCCATGGACTGAAGGGCTACAGTCCATAGGGTAGCAAAGAGTCATACAAGACTGAAGTGACTTAGCACACGCACACACACAGCCAAGTATTTCTTAAGTCCAGTTTTACTAACTTAAGTGCAAAATTAATATACATATATTGTCTGCCTTCTAAGAGCATACATTCTAGTTTAGGTAGAATGAGAGTTTTATATTCCCATATTTTTGTTCCATGTGTTCATAGAAAAAGAGGTTTTATTTCTTGTTTTGTTTTTTTTTTTTATATCTACTGTAATTATGCCAGACAGAGCTGAGGTTGCAAATGAAAAATAATTCTTAATTTCTTCCCTCAAGGAGCCAAAATCAAATAAGATAAAAGATTATCTATGCAAATCATTGCTGTGTTAAAATACTGAACTTAGGATCCACAAAACCTATGGAATTATAGAAGGTTAAAGAGTTAATTCTATTGGGCAGAATAGTGGAAAGCTCCACAGATGGTGTGACAGAGGTATTGGCCTTGATATGAGTGGGATTTTTAATACCATAGAATGGTGAGAAAGGCATTGTAGGCTATGTTGATGTTGTGAACACACATCAAAAAAATGTGTGAGAATACATGGTGAGCTCAAGGATTATGAGAAATCTGGTGTGGTTATAATGTTGGGCATAATACATAATGGTATGATAGGAAATAGAATTGAAAAAGGAGATTTGGAGCTTTGTTAAAATTTTAATTTTATTCTGTAGGTAATGGGGGCTTCCCTGGTGGCTCAGATGATAAAGAATCCACCTGCAATGCAGGAGACCCAGGTTTGATCTGTGGGTTGGGAAAATCCCTGGAGAAGGGAATAGCAACCCACTCCAGATTTGTTTCCTGGAGAATTCCACGGACAGGAGCCTGGCAGGCTGTCATCCATGGGGTTGCTAAGAGTCAGGCAAGACTGAGCAACTAACACAGACACACATAGGTAATGGGAACCCATTGCAGGACTTCAAGTAGGGAATGGCATAATTAGGTGACCCCCCTTAGACAGATAGATGACTATCTGCCCGATTCAAACTGCTGATGTGAATCTCAGTACTGCTCTCCCTGCTTCCATTTTTCCCCATAACTAAAATCACTTCCATGCCTGAAATTTTCCAGTGGCCTCCCAGTGTGTTTAATACAACACAGTGTCTTTATTTCAGTTTACCCAGCTTCATAGATGATTTGGCTCCCATCTGCCTCTCCAGAATTATCTTTTAGCTGCTTCTTAAACCACAAAGCTTTAGTCTTAGAGCAGAGAAAGTCTAGAGGCAGAAAAACATGTTGTAAGACTATTAGAGAAGTGTAGATGAATGAACAGTGGGACTTTACTGGAATCAAGGTGGGCATGGGGGTAAAAGGAGATAAATTGAAAATACAACCTCTACAGTCATTGGTTGGGAGGAACAATGAAAGATATGAAAAATGACTTCCATGACAGGAAAATATTTAAACCTAAGTTAGAAGAAAATGCACATTTTATTAATAAAATTGGGGAGATAATTTGAGATGGGTAGTTTAGGATACACCACTCTAGTTTGGGATTATGTACAATATACCAATTAGGATGTCTGCTCAGGTAACAATCCCTTCAATAGTTGGTCCCTGCCACCCCCATACCCTCACTTCTACAGAGGTGAAACCCTAAGTCAAATTTAAAATTTGACCCTATCCCCCTGGCCATTTTTTATTTGACTAGAGGTCATCTTCCAGACAGTACTCTTGCCTGGAAAATCCCATGGACAGAGGAGCCTGGTAGGCTTCAATCCATGGGGTCACTCAGAGTCGGACAGGACTGAGCGACTTCACTTTCACTTTTCACTTTCATGCATTGGAGAAGGAAATGGCAGTCCACTCCAGTGTTGTTGCCTGGAGAATCCCAGGGACTGGGGAGCCTGGTGGGCTGCCATTTATGTGGTCTCACAGAGTCGGACATGACTGAAACGACTTAGCAGCAGCAGCAGCAGCAGCAGCATCTTGCAGAATTTAAGACTGAGACAACCAGGGTCAATATATTTGTAGCTGGGACCTTTGAAATATGAATTTGAGAGCTGACAGTCTCCTTTAATCCACTTACTTTAGGGGACTTACAACCTTGCTAGAAAGTTATTCTTTAGAGAGAAGATTGAAGCGGGTATGCAGAGAGAAACAACTAGGAAAAGAGAGGGAAGATACTCTTTGCTCTCATACTTGTGTGGTGTCTACATTCCTATCTTGAATTCCCGTAATTAAGTCCTCTTTTTACTTCAACTAGCTCAAGCTTGTTTCTTCTGCTTATAAGTAGAAATATTCCACCTAACACAATTGATATTGGAGTTTATTTTGCAGTTCTGGTAAGACTCCTAGATGGGAATATCCAGCAGCAGCACCTACAGAAAATTGCAGGCCTAAAACTCAGAAGAAAATCCTGTTTTGGGTACAGACATTTGAAAGTCATTCAGATTCAGATGCCATTAACTTTTGTCAGGCACTTTCTATTATTGGCTGGACATGGTGCCAGTCCTTTTTATATTTATTCATAACACACTATAGTGACTCTCAGGTTCCCTTAGGGAAATGAAGTGGGCCAGGTATGTACTGGCTGGGGCTAGAACTAGGGGTCTGTCTCAAGGTGTTCATCATGACCAATTGAAACATTCAAAACTAGAAACAGCCCAACACAATGATGATAAAATTCATTGATCTACAAGCCTGAGAAGACAAAAACAAAGGTGAGGTTTAAGGGAAAGGAGAGGGGGTGATAAAGTGGGACAGAGCTTTAAATCACGGACAGGTCAGAAACCAGATCAAAGACAAATGTAGGTTTGAAATGAAAGACTGGGATGATTACCCTAAATATCTTTGTGTGTCCAGTAGTTTACTTCATGCTCGGGCTAGTGCCTGCAGTGGGAGTAATTTTTTTTTTTTTTTTTTAATGTCAGAAAGAGGTTGTTACTGAGAATGGGACGTCTTTTGAATTATGTTTTTGAACCAGTTGTTGTCTTTCAGAAAAGCCATAGGACTTTGTATGTTTACCTTATTACTGACTGATCTTTCATTTATTCTAAGTTTTTGTCAGTGTATTCTCTTCAGATTTATAAGTAAAAACTATACTGTATGAAAGTAATAGTATTCCTGTCCCTTTTCAGGTTGTATTGCTAAGGACATACAAAAAATAATGTTTTGTTTCATGATTTATTCCTTTTTTCTTAGAAATTTCTTTGTGTGTGTGATAGAGAAATTCTGAGGAGAGATTAGGCTTTTTAGATATGTTTGGACAATCATAAGAAGGAAAAGGTAATTGTTTAGTGAGCCGAGAGAAGACTATGGACCAGATGAAATGTGGTCATTTGAACTAGAATAAAAAGCCTTTTGTGTTTGTTTTGCAGGAGGTGGGGAGAGAAGAGTAATTAACAAATTTCAGTATTTAGGGTTTTTTTCATGTAATGCTGCTGCTGTTAGGTCGCATCTGTTGTGTCCGACTCTGTGCGACCCCATAGACGGCAGACCACCAGGCTCCCCCGTCCCTGGGATTCTCCAGGCAAGAACACTGGAGTGGGTTTCCATTTCCTTCTCCAATGCATGAAAGTGAAAAGTGAAAGTGAAGTCACTCAGTCGTGTCCAACTCTTCACGACCCCATGGACTGCATCCCACCAGGCTCCTCTGTTCATGGGATTTTCCAGGCAAGAGTACTGGAGTGGGGTGCCATTGCCTACTCCGTTTTTCATGTAATAGATTAGGACATATGCCATCCTTTCTTAGTCTCTAGAATATTTTCAATATAGCAATGGTATTTTTGGGGAAATTACCATTTTCTGGGAAAATACTTACCTAGGAAATATTTCTAGGAAGTTTCATGCATATTATTTTTTTTTTTACATTATGTTCTAACTGACCTGATTTCCTTTTTGAAATAAGCAATTTCAGTTGAAAGAAATATCTCTATACCTCTCAATCCCCAACACACTCAATTTCTCCTATTATTATTATATGACACTAGTAGGTATATTTCTCATAGTTAATGAACTAATATTGATATGTAATTATTAGCCAAAGTCTATATTGTATGCATATCTCCTTAGTTTTTGCCTAATGTCATTTGTTCTGGATACCACATGTAGAATAACATTATGTTATTAAGACATAAGTAATTATTTCTCCTTAGGCTCCTCATGGCTGGATAGTTCTGATTTCCTTTTACTCCCAAAGTTATTTAGGAAAAATGTAATTTCAACTGGTTGAAACATTGTTCATTCCCCCCACCATGGTATAGATATATATTTGGCCCACAAAATCTAGTTTTTGAAATTTAGTGAAAATATCTTAGTGCCCTGTCATATGGCCAATATTATAAAAGTATGAATGCTAGTCAGTATAGATTATTGTATAAAGGACAAACTTTTGATACAGATTTTAAATATATGTATAATAAATAGATACAGATTATATATACACACACACATATATATGTGTGTATATATATATATAGATAGAGAGAGAGAGAGAGGTTTCCCAGGTGGCACTAGTGGTAAAGAACCTGCCTGGCAATGCAGGAGACATAGAGATATGGGTTCAGTCTCTGGGTTGGGAAGATCCTCTGGAGGAGGGCATGGCAACCCACTCCAGTATTCTTGCCTAGAGAATGCCGTGGACAGAGGAGCCTGGCAGGCTATAGTCCATAGGGTCGCAGTGTCAGATGCGACTGAAGCAAGTTATCATGCATGCATGCATATGCATAAAAATATATATATATATATATACACACACACGTACATATACATACAAAAAGTAAACTTTGTTATACCTTTTTATCTTATTTTTATCTTATTTCTATTTATCAAATATTTTTATTCATGCTAATACATTTGATTTTATTCATGCTGAGATAGCTGATAAACAGGCATGCTAAAATCTTCCTAAATTTTGTGTTTCTGTCCATTTTTCTTTGCATCTCTGACAGTGTCTTCCTTATACATATATTCTATTTTATTAATTTTATAAAGGTACATGATCATTATTTTTTCATTATGGAGTGCACCTTTTATTTACCCTCTTGGTCCCATTTTTTCCCTTGCCTTTATTTCTTCTCTGACATTAACACGCCATCCTGTTTTCTTTTTCTCTGCAAAGTGAATTCCACAGTGTCTTGAACATAATTTATGCTCAAATATTTGGAGAGTGATGAATGAATATATGCATACTGTATTCATACCTATTTATAAAAAGAATGAGGAAAACAGAAGGTGAATGCAGAAAGTACATAGGCAGTTTTCCATCGAAGAGCCAGCTATTTCAGCTTATATGAACTTTGTTGTTTTCTTCCTATTCTCTAAAACTTTTAGAGTTGAAGAATTTGTGAGTATCTGTATATCCAACCAAACATATCCAACAGCCAACGTATGTAAAATAAAAAGAGGAATAATAATGTTTAATCATAGATCTTTCTTTGAGACTTAAAATATGATTATTGTCTCTTGGTGGTTCATTTACTTGGCATTTTAGTTTCCTCAATGTTTTTTCAAAATAATTCAACTTCCTAAAAAATGCATATGTGTGTGTGTGTGTATATATATATGTATATATTTATGAAAGTTATATATATGGGTGTATATATATATATGAAAGTGAAACTCACTCAGTCATATCCGACTTTTTGTGACCCCATGGACTGTACAGTTCATGGAATTCTCCAGGCCAGAATACCATCTGAGCTACTAGGGAAGCTACATGTGTGTGTGTGTGTATATATATATATATATATATATATATATATATATATGTATGTGTATGTATGTATATGTATATATATATATATATGTTTTATAACTGGAAGATTTTCCTGTTTTCATATTTACAAAAAGACCTACACATACATAGGTGCATAGTATTTATACAAGTTTTGTTAGTATATAAAATTTATTCTGTAAAAAGGATAGAGGAAAAAGGGGTTTGGCATTCTAAACCTTTTTTTCTCACTGTAGAAGTTTTTCATTTTCATTTTCAGAAATACGTTGGGACAAAACTGTGCTAAGGGGTATTGTAGGAGAAACTGTAAGAATGACTCAAGAACACAAATATGAGCTATTCACAGACAGAATATAAAAGTGATTGCCCTCTAGCATTAAAAAAAAAAGGTATAAAGATGGTTTGAAAATTCATTGAACACATCTACCAGAGGTACAGTGACATGATGGATTTGAAATAGTAGACAGTGGAAAACAAAGTTGCATCCACTTGTTTAAGTATATCCTTAAGTTTTTCTTTTTTTCCAATCAAGTGAAATTACCACTTTAAATGAGAGTCGTATTCAGAGCATTTTTAATCAACTTTTTTATCAAATATTTATTGACTCTTTCTATTACAGATAAAAGTAGTGAACAAAAAAAGAATATATTCTTAGCAACCTTAAAATCGTGGGCTTATTCCATTTAGTAATGTACTTCTCCATTTTTTAGAGCAAACCTAGATTCTTCTTAAGGTGTATTCTTTAAACCACTAAGAAAAACCAAGGAAATATAAAGTAAGAGAAGTGCAGTTTATTAATTTATTGGCCAGATACTTTACAGGACTTTATATATGCTGTTTATACCTTACTAAAAACTTAAGGAATTTGAGGGCTTATTAGTTAGTGGGTCTGTTTTATGTTTAAAGAAGTCCTGAACGCATTCATTTTTTTTTTTCAATGCCATTCTCCCAAATCATCCCACCCTCTCCCTCTCCCACAGAGTCCAAAAGACTGTTCTATACATCAGTATCTCTTTTGCTGTCTTGTATACAGGGTTATTGTTACCATCTTTCTAAATTCCATATATGTGCGTTAGTATACTGTATTGGTGTTTTTCTTTCTGGCTTACTTCACTCTGTATAATAGGCTCCAGTTTCATCCACCTCATTAGAACTGATTCAGATGTATTCTTTCTAATGGCTGAGTAATACTCCATTGTGTATATGTACCACTGCTTTCTTATCCATTCATCTGCTGATGGACATCTAGGTTGCTTCCATGTCCTGCCTATTATAAACAATGCTGCGATGAATATTGGGGTACACATGTCTCTTTCCCTTCTGGTTTCCTCAATGTGTATGCCCAGCAGTGGGATTGCTGGATCATAAGGCAGTTCTATTTCCAGTTTTTTAAGGAATCTCCACACTGTTCTCCATAGTGGCTGTACTAGTTTGCATTCCTACCAACAGTGTAAGAGGGTTCCCTTTTCTCCACATCCTCTCCAGCATTTATTATTTGTAGACTTTTGGATCGCAGCCATTCTGACTGGTGTGAAATGGTACCTCATAGTGGTTTTGATTTGCATTTCTCTGATAATGAGTGATGTTGAGCATCTTTTCATGTGTTTGTTAGCCATCTGTATGTCTTCTTTGGAGAAATGTCTGTTTAGTTCTTCGGCCCATTTTTTGATTGGGTCATTTATTTTTCTGGAATTGAGCTGTAGGAGTTACTTGTATATTTTTGAGATTAGTTGTTTGTCAGTTGCTTCATTTGCTATTATTTTCTCCCATTCTGAAGGCTGTCTTTTCACCTTGCTTATAGTTTTCCTTGTTGTGCAGAAGCTTTTAAGTTTAATTAGGTTCCATTTGTTTATTTTTGCTTTTATTTCCAATATTCTGGGAGGTGGGTCATAGAGGATCCTGCTGTGATGTATGTCAGAGAGTGTTTCGCCTAAGTTCTCCTCTAGGATTTTTATAGTTTCTGGTCTTACGTTTAGATCCTAAATCCATTTTGAGTTTATTTGTGTGTATGGTGTTAGAAAGTGTTCTAGTTTCATTCTTTTACAAGTGGTTGGCCAGTTTTCCCAGCACCACTTGTTAAAGAGATTGTCTTTAATCCGTTGTATATTCTTGCCTCCTCTGTCAAAGATAAGGTGTCCATAGGTGCGTGGATTTATCTCTGGGCTTTCTATTTTGTTCCATTGATCTATATTTCTGTCTTTGTGCCAGTACCATACTGTCTTGATGACTGTGGCTTTGTAGTAGAGCCTGAAGTCAGGCAGGTTGATTCCTCCAGTTCCATTCTTCTTTCTCAAGATTGCTTGGGCTATTCTAGGTTTTTTGTATTTCCATACAAATTGTGAAATTATTTGTTCTAGCTCTGTGAAGAATACCATTGGTAGCTTGATAGGGATTGCATTGAATCTATAGATTGCTTTGGGTAGTACACTCATTTTCACTATATTGATTCTTCCAATCCATGAACATGGTATATTTCTCCATCTATTAGTGTCCTCTTTGATTTCTTTCACCAGTGCTATATATGTGCTATATATAGCTATATATGACAAACCCACAGCAAACATTATCCTCAATGGTGAAAAATTGAAAGCATTTCCCCTAAAGTCAGGAACAAGACAAGGGTGCCCACTTTCACCATTACTATTCAACATAGTTTTGGAAGTTTTGGCCACAGCAATCAGAGCAGAAAAAGAAATAAAAGGAATCCAAATTGGAAAAGAAGAAGTAAAACTCTCACTGTTTACAGATGACATGATCCTCTACACAGAAAACCCTAAAGACTCCACCAGAAAACTACTAGAACTAATCAATGAATATAGTAAAGTTGCAGGATATAAAATCAACACACAGAAATCCCTTGCATTCCTATACACTAATAATGAGAAAATAGAAAGAGAAATTAAGGAAACAATTCCATTCACCATTGCAACTAAAAGAATAAAGTACTTAGGAATATATCTACCTAAAGAAACTAAAGACCTATATATAGAAAACTATAAAACACTGGTGAAAGAAATCAAAGAGGATGCATTCATTTAATTTATTAAAGTATTTATTGAACCTGTATAACTAGACATAACTGTAAGTACAAGAGATTCAGATAACACAGCTAATAAGCATCAAAGTCAGGAATCAGATTCTTATTTTATTCCTAAAGCTTTTACTTTTGCAAGATTCTTTTTAGAACCCTGTTGATTAATGAATCATCTTCATTGTTAGCTAACTTTTGAAAAGTCTGTCAGAGGTACCATATACTTGAGACATAAGATGCATGGGATATGTTTACTACACTTTCAGTAAGTTATCCACACCTTATTTTTTAAGTTATGTTATGCCATATTATAACATGTGGAATTGTCTTTTTAGAACTCTAGTATTTCACAAATGACTTTTTCCATGTGTTGTTGAAAGACATATTGGGAATTTTGTGTAATTCTTCTGTGAAGTTGTCTTCTAGATATTATTCTTTATTCTTGATCACTGTGTTTTATAAAGTAATATCATGATAAATTGCTTTCAGAATTCTAAAAGCACAGCTTTGCTCAAATAGAATTTGAGATATTATTTTCTTCCATTTCTTCCATATATTTTTATGTAATATGGTTTTGTTCTTAGTATACTTATTTTATCTCTGATAATATTCCAGAGATTTGCAAATCTATATTTATAGTCCAAAACATTTCAAAAAGCTCTCCATTAGAGTATGTCATTATTTACCTACATATGTTCCACACCTTAATATCTCACAGACATGTGGAATTCTACCTGGCAAAAGTGATAATCTATTATCTTTTACCCCAGATCTTCTTCTCTTCTGATACCTGTCCTGGCTCAGGCAACATCATCTGCCCAAGTCAGACATATGGGTGCTAAGCTATCTTCCTTTTTTTTTCTTTCCACACACACAGTTAGTGACAAAGTCACTCCATTCTTTTTATTACTGCCTTAATGAATCACACTTCTATTCAACAGTTATTTTCTTACTGGCACTCTCTCTCCTTCTTGATTAACTTTTCCTGAGTCCCAGAATGAATGGTGGTCTTATGTCCACTGAACATGATTCTAAAATGATACCCATTGCAATTGGTATATTACTTGTTTTCAGTTCACTCCTAGGCTTGAAGCTCTTTGAGAATAGAAGGATATCTTTGCTTTTCAGTTGTATAGTGCCTGGCATGTTGGAGATATAATAATAGTTGGAAGGAGTGAAAGAATGAAGAATCTATCTTAAAACTTTTGTTAAGTACCTGGGATAAAAATAAATTAAAACAGAAAAAAGTCAATGTGTGGTCACTGAGATTATAGTTTCTTTGTCCCTGGAAAATTTTGTGTTGCCAATTAATTCAGAACTTGTTTTGCTTACTATTAGTTTCAACTGGATTTAAAAAATAAATATCAACAAAGATATAAGACTGAAAGAAGGGCAAGGAAAATATTGAATCAGCTTATGTTCAAGCCCATCCTTGTCCCTAGTAAAGACTATGGCTATGTGAATTTGACTTTATAGGCTTATGAAAATTAGCAATAGCTAAAACTTAATGTAACATTCTTTCAGAATTTTCCACAGTTTATTGTGATCCACACAGTCAAAGGCTTTGGCATAGTCAATAAAGCAGAAGTAGATGTTTTTCTGGAACTCTCTTGCTTTTTTGATGATCCAATGGATGTTGGCAATTTGATCTCTGGTTCCTCTGGCTTTTCTAAATCCAGCTTGAACATCTGGAAGTTCATGGTTCACGTACTGTTGAAGCCTGGCTTGGAGAATTTTGAGCATTACTTTGCTAGAATGTGAGATAAGTGCAATTGTGCAGTAGTTTGAACATTCGTTGGCATTGTCTCTCTTTGGGATTGGGATTGAAAACTGACCTTTTTCAGTCCTGTGGCCATGACTGAGTTTTCCAAATTTGCTGGTGTATTGAGTGCAGTACTTTCACAGCATCATCTTTTAGGATTTGAAATAGCTCAACTGGAATTCCTTCACCTCCACTAGCTTTCTTTATGGTGCTGCTTTCTAAGGCCATTTGACTTTGCATTCCAGGATGTCTGGTTCTAGGTGGGTGATCACATCATCATGATTATCTAGGTGATGAAGATCTTTTTCATATAGTTCTGTGTATTCTTGCCACCTCTTCTTAATACCTTCTGCTTCTGTTAAGTAGTTACCATTTCTGTCCTTTATTATGCCCTTCTTTGCATGAAATGTTTCCTTGGTATCTCTAATTTTCCTGAAGAGATCTCTAGTCTTTCCCATTCTATTATTTTCCTCTATTTCTTTGCATTGATCACTGAGGAAGGCTTTCTTGTGTTTCCTTGCCACTCTTTGGAACTCTGCATTCAGGTGGGTATATCTTTCCTTTTCTCCTTTGCCTTTAGCTTCTCTTCTTTTTTCAGCTATTTGCAAGGCCTCCTCAGACAGCCATTTTGCCTGTTTGCATTTCTTTTTCTTGGGGATGGTCTTGATCACTGCATCCTGTACAACGTCGTGAACCTCTGTTTATTATTCTTCCTCAACTCTATCAGATCTAATACCTTGAATCTATTTCTCACTTCCACTGTATAATTGTAAGGGATTTGATTTAGGTCATACCTGAATGGTCTAGTGGTTTTCCCTACTTTCTTCAATTTACATCTGAATTTGGCAGTAAGGACTGCATGATTAGAGCCACAGTCAGCTCCTGGTCTTGTTTTTGCTGATTGTATAGAGCATTTTCATCTTTGGCTACAAAGAATATAATCAGTCTGATTTAAGTATTGACCATCTGGTGATGTCCATGTGTAGAGTCTTCTCTTGTGTTTTTGGAAGAGGGTGTTTGCTATGTCCAGTGCGTTCTCTAGGCAAAACTCTATTAGGGTTTGCCCTTATTCATTCTGTACTCCAAGGCCAAATTTGCCTGTTACTCCAGGTATCTCTTGATTTTCTACTTTTGCATTCTAGTTCCCTATAATGAATAGGACATCTTTTTTTGGTGTTAGTTCTAGCAGGTCTTGTTAGGTCTTCATAGAATAGTTCAACTTCAGCTTCCTCAGCACTACTGGTAGGGCATAGACTTGGATTACTGTGATATTGAAGGGTTTGCTTTGAAAAGAACAGAGATCATTCTCTCATTTTTGAGATTGCATCCAAATACTGTGTTTTGGACTCTTTTGTTGACTAAGAGAGCTACTCCATTTCTTCTAAGGAATTCTTGGCCACAGTAGTAGATATAATGATCCTCTGAGTTAAATCCACCCATTTCAGTCCATTTAAGTTCATTGATTCCTAAAATGTCAATGTTCACTCTTGCCATCCCCTGTTTAACCACTTGCAATTACCTTGATTCATGAAGCTAACATTCCAGGTTCCTAGGCAATATTGCTCTTTACAGTATTGAACTTTACTTCCATCATCAGTCACATCAACAACTGGGCATTGTTCTCTCTTTGGCTCTGTCTCTTCATTCTTTCTGGATTTATTTCTCCACTCTTCTGCAGTAGCATATTGGACACCTACCAACCTGGGCAGTTCATCTTTCAGTGCCGTATCTTTTTGCCTTTTCATACTGTTCTCTTAGGTAGGAGCATGCTTTTTATGCTTAAAGAACAACTAGGAGTCCTGCTTGGCTAGAGCTCAGTGAGTAAGAGCAATAAGAGTGCTAAGAAATGAAGGCAGAGAAAGGGTAAGGAGCCAAACCGTATGAAAGTTTCTAGACTATTGCGAGTACTTAGAATTTTAACCCCTCAAAGTGAAAACTATTGTTGGAATTGGAGAAAATGAGTTTTGAAATAGGATCTAACTTTGCATTAACACCGTCACATCAACTGCTGTGTTGACACTAGGCAATAGAGGCAAGAGGGGGAAAAATAAAAAAGACTATTGGGAAGTAAATACAGTAATCCAGATTAGAGATAATGGTGGCTTG
The DNA here is from genome assembly GCF_029378745.1 of Bos indicus. NCBI lineage: Eukaryota > Metazoa > Chordata > Mammalia > Artiodactyla > Bovidae > Bos > Bos indicus. The sequence goes on along the minus strand of NC_091763.1, from coordinate 54,594,914 downwards.
AACCTAGAGGATAGTAGTTGAGGTTATGGTGGATGACAATTTAAGAGCTTGAATCTTCAAGTTAGAAAGAATACAATTTGCTGTACTCTTATGTGTCTTAGTAATTTTATTATCATTTATTTTGTGGATGTTTTAGGATCGATTAATGTCCTTATACAAAGCAATAACAGTTGACTAGGTGTTGACAATTAAGCCAGTCATCTATTGACAAAGAAATACAATATTATAGAACCATTTCTTTGAGAGTGAGCATAGAGAAACAGCAGTTGCAGACACTGGTATTTAAGTTATAGAATGGCCCAGGTATACCAGAACTGCATGAGACAATGAAAGAGAAGATCTCAAGATAGCAATACAGACAGCATCAATGTGCACATTCTGAAATTAAAATAAGAAACTGTCAGTAGTTTCACTTGTCATAACAATTCAGTTTGCTGCCATAACATTTAAAACATTGCAAGCCTTATGGCAGTGCTTATGACAATATTTTTGACTTTTAAGTTGAGTTTGACATTGTCTTTCTCTCAGGTTGAATGTGAAGTTTTCTGTCTTAAAAACATCAGAAACATTGAGTTGTAGACTAGCTGAGAAAACATCCAGAGAGTTTCATTTACATGAACATAAACTGTACTGTTTTAAAGTTCTTACACTAAATCTAAGGTTCCATAGTAGGCAGAGAAAGCCTGGGTAAGCTACTAATAATTTAGTATCTCATTTCCTATGAGAATGTGGCTTCCACTTGAAAGGGAGAATGTTATAGTCTTCAGTTCAGTCCAGTTCAGTCGCTCAGTTGTGTCCAACTCTTTGCGACCCCATGAATCACAGCACTCCAGGCCTCCCTGTCCATCACCAACTCCTGAAGTTCACTCAGACTCACGTCCATCAAGTCGGTGATGCCATCCAGCCATCTCATCCTCTGCCGTTCCCTTCTCCTCCTGCCCCCAGTCCCTCCCAGCATCAGAGTCTTTTCCAATGAGTCAACTCTTCGCATGAGGTGGCCAAAGTATTGGAGTTTCAGCTTCAGCATCAGTCCTTCCAATGAACACCCAGGACTGATCTCCTTTAGGATGGACTGGGTGGATCTCCTTGCAGTCCAAGGGACACTCAAGAGTCTTCTCCAACACCACAATTCAAAAGCATCAATTCTTTGGTGCTCAGCTTTTTTCACAGTCCAACTCTCACATCCATATGTGACCACTGGAAAAACCATGGCCTTGACTAGATGGACCTTTGTTGGCAAAGTAGTATCTCGGCTTTTCAATATGCTATCTAGGATTGGTCATAACTTTTCTTCCAAGGAGTAATTGTCTTTTGATTTCATGGCTGCAGTCACCATCTGCAGTGATTTTGGAGCCCCAGAACATAAAATCTGCCACTGTTTCCACTGTTTCCCCATCTATTTGCCACAAAGTGATGGGACGAGATGCCATGATTTTAGTTTTCCAAATGTTGAGCTTTAAGCCAACTTTTTCACTCTCCTCTTGCACTTTCGTCAAGAGGCTCTTTAGTTCCTCTTCACTTTCTGCCAAAAGGGTGGTGTCATCTGCATATCTGGGGTGATTGATATTTCTCCCGGCAATCTTGATTCCAGCTTGTGTTTCTTCCAGCCCAGCGTTTCTCATGATGTACTCTGCATATAAGTTAAGTAAGCAGGGTGACAGTATACAGCCTTGACATACTCCTTTTCCTATTTGGAACCAGTCTGTTGTTCCATGTCCAGTTCTAACTGTTGCTTCCTAACCTGCATATAGGTTTCTCAAGAGGCAGGTCACGTGGTCTGGTATTCCCATCTTTTTCTTAATTTTCCACAGTCTATTGTGATCCACACAGTCAAAGGCTTTGGCATAGTCAATAAAGCTGAAATAGATGTTTTTCTGGAACTCTCTTGCTTTTTCGATGATCCAGCGGATGTTGGCAATTTGATTATAGTAGTGTAAAATTCATATATTTTAGAGGAATATTTTAGAGGTCCCAGTTGAGTTTTTCCTGAACTTATTGTTTTACAAAGTTGCAAAGATGCATCTTTCATAAAAAGGAATAAACTTTTTCCAAAGTAATATCTCAGAGTCTTTTATCAACTTATTACAATTTAATGACCATTTCACCCAATGAACAGTAGAAGTAGAATAACTGGAAGAATACAAATGAGGGTGAAAAGTTATTGATGAACAGCAACAGAGTTCAAAACTCAGCAGTTGTTTAACAAATATTTTAGGCAAACTGGTTTACAAAAAGGATAATAATTCCAAGATATATTAAAGCTGTTTACACCACAATGGGACACTTAAAAAATTCTGTTTTGGGTCAGTTATATTCAATGACCTCATATTTTGAAGCAAATTTGATTTCTGAGGTTAAAAAATCTCTGGAGGAATTCTTCATAATATCACCTTCATATAAAGTGATTTTTTTTAACTAGAAATGAAAGATATAGCCAGAACATAATAGTAACTACAGAAGGATTTTTGAGTCTCAGAGGTACCTACAAAATTCTTAATTCAGCCTTCATTTAGAGGTTGTATGATGAACAGCCTTTGTGTAATATGATTTCACAGTTATAAAAGGAGTTTTCACAAGGAAAATCAAGTTAAACTTATATAGAAGTGAAAGTCTCTCAGTTGTGTCCAACTCTTTGTGATCCCATGGACTACACAGTCCATGGAATTCTCTAGGCCAGAATATTGGAGTAGGTAGCCTTTCCCTTCTCCAGGGGCTCTTCCCAACCCAGGGATTGAGCCCCGGTCTCCCACATTGCAGGCGAATTCTTTACCAGCTGAGCCATAGGGGTTTGGGGATAAAATGATTAATAGGTAAGAAAAGAATAGAATACTTATGGCAGGATTACTTTGATGACAGCTGGAACCCTGATATTGAGAAAAAGGACAAAGCTCAAAATACTGAATGCTAAAATGATGGCCTTGTTAATGATGGGTTTTCCTAAGATTAATAAAAATCTTGAGTCAGCAAATGCTCAATCATCATTTATAAGATGTCTGAACATAATACATCTTAGGAGGTGTTCCATTTAAAGTAGGTTACAAAAAAATGGCCACAAATTCCTCCCACCCTTGAATGTATGTCTTTTTACCATGTGACCTGGCAGCTTCTCCCATGGAAAGCCTAGTTCGCTCTTGAATCAGGGATGATCTTGTGGAATGTAAACAGGTTCTAAAACTGTCGGCCTACATTTGTTAAGTAATAGATCCTAGTATGTTATTGGAGGCAAGTTACCTATACTTTTGAAACCAACTTCATAAAATCATCTAAGAAGTTGTAATCATCTAAATATCTTTTGATGGCTCTGTTAAAAACAAGGGGCTTCTGTGGTAGTAAAGATAGTGAAGAATGATATTCAGGTAGTAAAGAATCCGTCCGCAATGTGGGAGACCTGGGTTCAATCACTGGGTTGAGAAGATCCCCTGGAGGAGAGCATGGCAACCCACTCCAGTATTCTTGTCTTGAGAATTCCATGGACAGGGGACCCTGGAGGGCTACAGTCCATGGAGTCTCAAAGAGTCAGCCTGAATGAATAAAAACATAATGCTATGCTAAATAGACTATTTCACTGACCTAACTTTTCTAGCTTAGTATTATATTTTTAGAATGTTTAAACAAATATTCACTTTATTTTTAATAGCTTAAGAGCAAAGATCACTCTGAACAGCTAAGGATTTTGTACTTTTCAGTTTTCTAACTTTTAATTCAACACCCAAAAGCCTTCAGATTTTTAGTTTTATTTCTCATAATTTAAAATGAGGTCATGCATCCTTTAAAGAAAAAAGATTTGTACTGGTGAATATCTTAGTGGTTAGAGCTGCACAGGTGAGTTTGTGTAATGGCATTTTAAAAGACATTCCTAGGTAATTAGCAGAACACATGAAGAAAGAAATTAAAGAGTGGGTGGAAGAAGAGCTGCATATTTTTGACAATAGAACAATAGGAGATGGTTTTCAGTTTGGTAGAAGAAACAAGAAGGTGAATGTCTGTGTAAGATGACTGTCTCTCTGTCTTTCTTTTTAAATAGTAGGAGATGGTGTGTAATCCATGTGAATTGGTTTGAGAGCAAGGAAGTTTCCTTTTGTTTGATCTGCAATTGTTGTTGTATGCTATTAGGTAAATTTTCATGCACTTTCAATAAAAGCACTGTTAATGAATTAATGTTTATAAGTCTCTTTGAGCTCATCGAATGAAAGGTGTTATATAATTGTAAAGTAGTAGTATTGTGGTGGTTTCCATGGCAACAATAACTTTCCCACCTGATGGGAACTTACAAAGTAAGGTGGGTGAGTTAAAATTGCTATGATAACCTTTTACACTTTTTAATTTAAAATGTTTCAAGTTGGTACTTTAATACTGCATAGATATTTTATTTTCATTGAATTTAAATTATATTTATTCTCATAGACTTCTCCATATTACTTTCAAAAGATTATTCTTTTTCCTCATTCCTCGTCCTTGGAATCAGAAAGTCCTGGGGTTCAATCTTGTCTCTGCTACAATTTGATCTAAAACAGATTGTCTCTCTTAATCTGTTTTGTCATCTGTAAAATGGAAATATAATAGAACCTATCTCGAAATATCATTGTGGGGACTGAATGCAATTGTATATGTGAAGTGTTTATTTAATATTCTGTCTGATGCATAGTATATGCACAGTATCAAGCTACTGTATAATGCATTATTTTCCACCTGTATAATAAATGCATCTATGTTCAATAGAACTTACTGTTATGATAGAAATGTTAAATATTGCATTATTCAGTGTGGTTGCTATTAGCTGCACATGGTTATTGAACATTTGAAATCTAGTTAATGCCATTAAGTAACTGAATTTTAAACTTGATTTTAATAAATTTAAATAATTACATGTGGGTACAGACTACACATATTGGATAATGTGGATCTAATATAAATATTTATTTTTTGTCCCCCTAAGAAACTATCTTATTAGCACTCTTATTAGCACTTATTAGCGTTTGGAATCCTAGGGTTTCAGTCTCTGTTGTCATCTCCTCCTTGTATTTTTTTAAACTAATATTTGAAGAATATTAATCATAAACTAATAGCCAGTTTCCAGTGTACTATTTTAGAAGTAATTTAATAATATAAATGGTCTTCAAATTTATCAGTTCTTGGTGAATAGTGAATTTACATTGGGAATCTATAAATAGAAAATTTTGATTGTTTAAAAATAAAACAAAAATTTTACCTAAATTAGGAAATTTAGTTTTATTTCTTTTATCAAACTATTCATTGATCTTAATGTTTCTTTAAAAAGTCAACTTATTTTAACTGAAAAGAAGACTGTTTACCCATTTCTTCCGTCTTCCACCCCACCTCTGTCAACCACTATCTGTATCTGAGTTTGGATTTTTGTTTGTTTGTTTTCAAGATCCCACATAGAAGAGAGAATATATAATATTTATCCTTCTCGGCCTGCCTTATTTTACCATAATGGTAAACAATGGTAAACCAAATGCCAACATTAACCATAATGTTGGCAGTGTCTATCCATGTTTTCACAAATGGAAAACATTTTATTTTTATGGCTGAGTAATATTTCATAGTATCTATATACCACAGTTTCTTTATCCATTCATTCATCCATGGACACTTAGGTTATTTCCATATCTTGGCTGTTGTATGCTGTTCAATAATGCTGCAATGGATATGGGGAACATAAATTTTTTTGAATTAGTATTTTCATTTTATTCAATAAATACTTGGAATTTGAATTGCTGAATGATGTTTCTATTTTACTTTTTTGAGGGACTTTTATACCCTTCCATGGTAATCGCACCAGTTTACTTTCTTACTAACAGTGCACAAGAATTCCCTTTTCTCCGTATTTTTGCCAACACTCGTGTGCAGTGACATCACATTGTGGTTTTGATTTGTCTTGTCCTGATGGTTAATGATGCTGAACATCTTTTCATGTACCTGTTGGTCATATATGTTTGTTCTTTTGGGAAAATAATCTATTCAGATCTTCCACCCATTTTTGAATTTTTTTTTTTTTTTGCTTTTGAGTTGTATGTGCTCTTCATGTATTCTCGATATTAGCTCCTTATTAGATATATGATTTGGAATTGTTGTTGCTGTTGTTATTCATTTGCTAAGTCATATCCAACTCTTTGTGACCCTGTGGACTACAGCAAGCCAGGTTCCTCTGTCCTCCACTATCTCCTATGGTTTGCTCTACTTCATGTCCATAGAGTTTGGGATGCTGTCTAACCATTGCATCTTCTACCACCCCCTTCTCCTTTTGGCCTCAATCTTTCCTAGCATCAGGGTCTTTTCCAATGAATCAACTCTTTGCATCAGGTGGCGAAAATATTGGAGCTTCAGCATCAGCAACAGTCTTTCCAATGAATATTCAGTATTGATTTCCTTTAGGATTGACTGGTTTGATCTCCTTGCTGTCCAAGGGGTTCTCAAGAGTCTTCTCCAGCACCATGATTTGAAAGCATCAATTCTTTGGGGCTTAGCCTTCTTTATGGTCCAACTTTACAATTATTTTCTCCCATTTGTTGTGTTTCCTTTTCATTTTGTTGATGGTTCTCATCAAGCTTCTCAGTTTGATGTAGTTACATTTGTGTGTGTGTGTGTGTGTGTGTGTGTGTGTGTGTGTGTTTTGTTTTTGTCGCTTTTGCTTTTGGTGTCAGGTTGAAAAAAATAAAGACCAAGAACTATGTCAGGAGTACGTCAAGGTTGTATATTGTCACTCTGCTTATTTAACTTATATGCAGAGTGCATCATGAGAAACGCTGGGCTGGAGGAAGCACAAGTTGGAATCAAGATTGCCAGGAGAAATATCAATAACCTCAGATATGCAGATGACACTACCGTTATGGAAGAAAGTGAAGACGAACTAAAGAGCCTCTTGATGAAAGTCAAAGAGGAGAGTGAAAAAGTTGGCTTAAAGCTCAACATTCAGAAAACTAAGATCATAGCATCCCGTCCCATAGCTTCATGGCAAGTAGATGGGGAAACAGTGGAAACAGTGGCTGACTTTATTTTTCTGGGCACCAAAATCACTGCAGATGGTGATCACAGCCTTGAAATTAAAAGACACTTACTCCTTGGAAGAAAAGTTATGACCAACCTAGACAGCATATTAAAAAGCAGAGTCATTACTTTGTCAACAAAGGTCCATCTAGTCAAGGCTATGGTTTTTCCAGTAGTTGTGTATAGATGTGAGAGTTGGACTAAAGAAAGCTGAGCTCTGAAGAATTGATGCTTTTGAACTGTGGTGTTGGAGAAGACTCTTGAGAGTCCCTTGGAATGCAAGGACATCCAACCAGTCCATCCTAAAGGAGATCAGTCCTGGGTGTTCATTGGAAGGGCTGATGTTGAAGCTGAAACTCCAATACTTTGGCCACCTGATATGAAGAACTATCTCATATGAAAAGACCCTGATGCTGGGAAAGATTGAGGGCAGGAGGAGAATGGGACGACAGAGGATGAGATGGTTGGATGGCATAACTCACTCAAAGGACATGGGTTTGGGTAGACTCTGGGAGTTGGTGATGGACAGGGAGGCCTGGTGTGCTGTGGTTCATGGGGTCGCAAAGAGTCAGACACGACTGAGTGACAGAACTGAACCAAACTGAGGACTTTTTAGGTTTCAGGTCTTATATTCAACTCTTTAATCCATTCTGAGTTAACTTTTATGTATAATGGAACATACTGTTTTAATTTCATTCTTCTGCATTTGTTCAATTTTCACAAATTCAGTTGAGCATTCAATTTTCCCAACACCATTTATTGAAGAGGCTATCATTTCCTCACTGTATATTTTTTGCTGCTGCTGCTGCTGCCGCCACAAAGTCACTTCAGTCGTGTCCAACTCTGTGTGACCCCATAGACGGCAGCCCACCAGGCTCCACCGTCCTTGGGATTCTCCAGGCAAGAACACTGGAGTGGGTTGCCATTTCCTTCTCCAATGCATGAAAGTGAAAAGTGAAAGTGAAGTCGCTCAGTCGTGTCCAACTCTTTGTGACCCCATGGACTGCAGCCTACCGGGCTCCTCTGTCCATGGGATTTTCCAGGCAAGAGTACTGGAGTGGTGTGCCATTGCCTTCTCCGATATTTTTGGCTACTGTGTCATAAATTATTTAGCTATATATGTGTTGATTTATTTCTGTACTTTCTATTTAATTTCAGTGATCTATGTCAGTGCCATACTTTTAATTACTATAGCTTTGTAATATAGTTTGAAATCAGGGAACATGAAGTCTCCAGCTCTGTTCTTCATTCTCAAGATTGCTTTAACTAGTCAAGATCTTTTTCTTTTGTGGTTCCATACAAATGTTGGACTGTCTGTTGCCTTTCTGTGAAAAATACCTTTGCAATTTTGATAGGGATTACACGACCTATCAGCCTCCAAAAATTGTACTGTCTACATTAGCTCTTGATTTTTTTTTTTTTTTGGTAACTTTTGTGGTTCCTCTAAGTTGCTTTTGTTTTCTTTTCTCCAAGACTGCCCCCATGTGTTTGTGACTTGTCTCTGGTGAATTCTTTTATAGGTTTCTAACTAGACTCTGGAGAAGGCAATGGCAACCCACTCCAGTACTCTTGCCTGGAAAATCCCATGGATGGAGGAGCCTGGTGCACTGCAGTCCATGGGGTCACGAAGAGTCGGACACGACTGAGCGACTTCACTTTCACCTTTCACTTTCATGCATTGGAGAAGGAAATGGCAACCCACTCCAGTGTTCTTGCCTGGAGAATCCCAGGGACGGGAGCCTGGTGGGCTGCCGTCCCTGGGGTTGCACAGAGTCGGACACGACTGAAGTGACTTAGCAGCAACTAGACTCTAGATTGCCTTTCCACACCTCTGCATCCATTTCTTTATTTCTAAATAAATTCTTATAAAGTCAGCTTGCCATCATGTCATTACTTTGTATAAAATTTTTTACTACTTTTCTGTTTTAAAATCTCTAGCTTGGCCTTCAGTAATATCAGACATATTCTATCTCTATTTATTCTTTTGGTCTTGTCTCTATTTTGCAACCAATCAGTGTGGTCTAGGGAATCTAAGACCCTTTTATGGTGACTGTGAAATGTGGAAGTATTCTATATTTTATACAAAATTCATACTAAGTTCTCATTTTTGTCTTTTTCACACTTTTCACTCTTCTTTTCTGGTGAATATGCAATAGAGTTTTCTAAAGGCTAGATGACAATTGATGTCATTGTTCTGATAAGGGATGGAATATGTACTTTTCTCTTATGATTTATAAATCCCTCAGTTTGATAGCTAATAAGGTACTCATGGAAAGATATCATCCACTTAAACAGAAGCTTTTTTTGAAGGAGGAGGTTTCTTGTTAATTTTTAGAAATATAAAGGTGACCTGAGAGAAACAAAGAAAAAAATTAAGAACTTCTGTTGTAAATTAATGTTACTATCCCAGAATTATATTTTTCACAATTATTCTCATTTTCCCTACCTTCTCCTATTTAAATGTCACCTATCTTTAATGTTTAATGCAATGATAAGTCCTTCATCAGCCTTTCTTGATCTTTACTTCCCCAAAAAACAGCATATAAACATTCTTGTTTATGAACACTACTCATAGTGCTGTACAGATTTACTTCTGCATGACGTTCTACAAATTCTAATAATGAATTAAAACTTTGGTATTTAATACATGCCATAAAATTTACCATTTTAAAATATGTGGTTCAGTGGCATGAAATATATTTGCATTTCTGTGCAGACATCACCAGAACATTTTCATCATGCAAAACTGAAACTCTGTGCCCATTAAATAATAATTCCCCACTTTCACCTCTCCCAGCACCTGGCAACCACCATTCCACTATCTGTCTCTATAAATTTCACTACTCTCAATAAATCATATAAGTGGAATTATTCAGTATTTTTCCTTTTGTGCCTGGCTTATATTAAGTAGCACTTATATCTTCCAGATTCATCTGTTTTGTAGCATGTGTCAGACTTTCTTTCCCTTTTTAAAGCAGAATAATATTCCATCATGTGTACATATCAGGCTTCCCTGGTGGCTCACCTGGTAAAGAATCTGCCTGTTATGTAAAAGACCCCAGGGTTGGGAAGTTCCCCTGGAGAAGGGAAGGGTACCCACTCCAGTATTCTTGGGCTTTCCTAGTGACTCAGCTGGTAAAGAAAGTGTCTGCAATGCAGGAGACCTGGGTTCAATACCTGGGTTGGGAAGATTCCCTGGAGGAGGGCATGGAAACCCACTTCAGTATTCTTGCCCGGAGAATTCTAATGGACAGAGAGCCTAGTGGGCTAGAGTCTGTCCGGTTGCAAAGAGTCGGACATGACTGAGTGACTAAAATGCTCAGTCGTGTCTGTCTCTTTGAGACTCCATGGACTGCAGCATGCTAGGCTTCCCAGTCTTGCTCAAACTCACGAACATCGAGCTGGTGATGCCATCCAATCATGTCAACCTCTATCATCCCTTTCTCCTCCTGCCTTCAATATTTCCCATTTAACAAATAGGGTCTTTTCCAATGAGTCAGTTCTTTCCATCAGGTGGCCAAAGTTTGGAGCTTCAGCTTCAGTATCAGTCCTTCCAATGAATGTTCAGGACTGATTTCCTTTATGATGGACTGGTTGGATTTCCTTCTCCAACACCACAGTTCAAAGCATCAATTCTTCCATGCTCAGGTTTCTTATGGTCCAACTCTCACATCCATACATGACTACTAGAAAAGCCATACCTTTGACTAGGTGAAACTTTGTTGGCAAAGTAATGTCTCTGCTTTTTAATACTGTCTAGTTTGGTAATAGCTTTTCTGCCAAGGAGCAAATATCTTTTAATTTCATGGCTGCAGTCACCATCTGCAGTGATTTTGGAGCCTAAGAGAATAAAGTCTGTCACCATTTTCATTGTTTCCCCATCTAGTGAAGTGATGGGACTTCCTCATGAAGTGATGGGACAAGATGCCATGAACTTAGTTTTCTGAATGTTGAGTTTTGAGCCAGCTTTTTTCTCTCCTCTTTCACTTTCATCAAGAGGCTCTTTAGTTCTTCTTCACTTTCTTCCATAAGGGTGGTGTCATCTGCATATCTGAGGTTATTGATATTTCTCCCAGCAATCTTGATTCCAGCTTGTGCTTCATCCAGCTTGGGATTTTGCATGATGTAGTCTACATATAAGTTAAATAAGCAGGGTGACAATATACAGCCTTGATTAACTCCTTTCCAAATTTGGAAACAGTCTGCTTTTCCATGCCCAGTTCTAACTGTTGCTTCTTGACCTGAATACAGATTTCTCAGGAGGCAGGTAAGGTGGTTTGGTATTCACATCTCTTTGAGAAATTTCCACAGTTTGTTGTGATCCACAGAGTCAAAGGCTTTGGCATAGTCAATAAAGCAGAAGTAGATGTTTTTCTGGAACTCTCTTGCTTTTTTGAAGATCCAGTGGATGTTGGCAATTTGATCTCTGGTCCCTCTGGCTTTTCTAAATCCAGCTTGAATAGCTTGAAGTTCATGGTTCATGTACTGTTGAAGCCTGGCTTGGAGAATTTTGAGCATTACTTTGCTAGCATGTGAGATGAGTGCAATTGTGCAATAGTTTGAGCATTCTTCGGCATTGCTTTACTTTGCAATTGGAAGGAAAACTGACCTTTTCCAGTCTTGTGGCCATTACTGAGTTTTCCAAATTTGCTGGCATACTGAGTGCAGCACTTTCACAGCATCATCTTTTAGGATTTGAAATAGCTCAACTGGAATTCCATCACCTCCACTAGTTCTGGTCATAGTGATGCTCGTAAAACCCACTTAACTTCAGACTCCAGGATGTTTCACACTAGGTGAGTGATCACACAATCATGGTTATCTGGGTCATTAAGATCTTTTTTATATAGTTCTTCTGTGTATTCTTGCCACCTTTCTTAATATTTTCTGCTTCTTTTAGGTCCATACCGTTTCTGTCCTTTATTGTGCCCATTTTTTCTGTGAAATATTCCCTTGGTATCTAATTTTCTTTGGAACTCTGCATTTTGATGGATGTATCTTTCCTTTTCTCCTTTGCCTTTAGCTTTTCTTCTTTTCTCAGCTATTTGTAAGGCCTTTTCAAACAGCCATTTTGCCTGTTTACATTTCTTTTGGGAGGTTGGTCTTGATTACTGCCTCCTGTACAATGTCACGAACCTCTGTCCCTAGTTCTTCATGCACTGTGTCTATCAGATCTAATCCCTTGAATCTATTTGTCACTTCCGCTGTATAGTCATAAGGGATTTGATTTCCGTCATACTTGAATGATCAAGTGGTTTTTCCTACTTTCTTCAGTTTACGTCTGAATTTGGCAATAAGAAGTTCATGATCTGAGCCACAATCAGCTCTCAGTCTTGTTTTTGCTGATTGTATAGAGCTTCTCCATCTTCTGCAAAGAATATAATTGGACTGATTTTGAAATTGACCATCTGGTGATATCCATGTGTAGAGTCGTCTCTTGTTGGAAAAGAGTGTTTGCTATGACCAGTGCATTCTCTTGGCAAAACTTTGTTAGCCTTTGCCCTGCTTCATTTTGTATTCATTGGCCAAACTTGCTTGTTACTCCAGGTGTTTCTTGACTTCCTACTTTTGCATTCCAGTCCCCTATAATGAAAAGAACATCTTTTTTTGGTGTTAGTTCTAGAAGGTCTTGTAGGTTCTTCATAGAACCATTCAACTTCAGGTCTTTTGGCATTAATGGTTGGGGCATAGACTTGGATTACTGTGATATTGAATGATTTGTCTTGGAAACAAACAGAGATCATTCTGTCATTTTTGAGATTGTACCCAAGTACTGCATTTCAGACTGTGTGTTGACTATGAGGGCTACTCCATTTCCCCTAAGGGATTCTTTCCCACTGTAGTAGATATAACGTTCATCTGAATTAAATTTGTCCATTCCAGTCCATTTTAGTTCACTGATTCCTAAAATATTGATGTTCACTCTTGCCATCTCCTATTTGACCACTTCCAATTTACCTTGATTCATGAACCTAACATTCCAGGTTCATATGCAATATTGCTCTTTACAGTATCGGACTTCACTTCCATCACCCATCAAATCCACAACTGGGTGTTGATTTTGCTTTGGCAAAGCCTTTTCATTCTTTCCCAATCTATTTCTCTACTCTTCTCCAGTAGCTTATTGGACACCTAAGGACCTGGGGAGTTAACTCTTTCAGTGTCTTATCTTTTTGCCTTCTCATACTGTTCATGGGGTTCTCAAGGCAAGAATACTGAAGTGGTTTGCCATTCCCTACTTCAATTTGACAAAGTGACCACATTTTGTCAGAACTCCACCATGACCTATCCGTCTTGGGTGGCCCTACGTGACATGGCTCATAGTTTCATTGAGTTAGACAAGTCTGTGATCCATGTTATCAGTTTGATTAGTTTTCTGTGACTGTGGTTTTCACAGTGTCTTCCCTATGATAAATATGGACTAGAGGCTTCCTGATGACTCTTCCTGATGGGATAGATTGACTGTGGGGGAAAATGGGTCTTGTTCTGATGGGTGGGGTCCTGCTCAGTAAATCTTTAATCCAATTTTCTGTTGATGGGTAGGACTATGTTGCCTCCCTATTGTTTGGCCTGAGGCCAAACTGTCAACCTAGGCTCCACTGGAGACTCTTTGACACTCACAGGCAAGTCCTACTGTCTCTTGTGGAGACACTGCTTTTTTCTCCTGGCTCCTAGTGCACACAGGGTTTGTGTATGTGTGTTTGTGCCCTCTGAGAGTCTGTTTCTCTACTCCTGTGGAAGTTCTGTAATCAAATCCCACTGGCCTCCAAAGTCAAATTCCCTGGGGGTTCTCAGTCCTTTTGCTGGATCCCCAGGTTGGCAAATCTGTTGTGGGTCCTAGAACTTTCCTAAAAGTGTGAGAATTTCTTTGGTATAATTGTTCTGCAGTTTGTGGGTCATCTGTTCAGCAGTTCTATGCTGGGGCTAAGGGCGACCTCTTCCAAGAGGGCTTATGTCACAGGCTGCATGACCCAGGTCTGCTTCAGGGAGTGACTAAGCTCATATGCGTATATCACATTTGGTTTATTCACTTATCTGCTTATGAACATGAACATATAAATTAGAATTTTACTTATCATGTAGGAAATTCATTATTATCAAATCAACAAAGCATTGCACTTATAGGCTACCTGGTAGGACATGAAATTGAAGCCTTTATGTGATTATAGATATTTGTTGAAAAGGGAATCTGCTAACATATAGAGTAATATTGAACACATTTATTTGATCAGAATCTAAGCAAACAAAAATTCAGATTAAAAATTCAGATTGAGTGCAAACATGCTCATATTTTGGAAACTACCAGTTAAATTTCTATGAAAGCTATGCATTAGACTTTTTGTCAGCAAAAATACATCTGCCAGAATATGGATATAGTGTTTTAAGGAACAGCATAGCAGGTGCAAACAACCAGTCCTTTTTCTGGGGTAGTGACCCTAGAAATATTGCTTATGATGCAGCTGCTGTTTTTTTAGTGTGTTCTGTTAGTGCCACTGCTCAATCTGATGATGGGTAACATCTACACCCCTCACAGGCTAAAATGAAAATCAATTTCAGACTCAGAGTATCCACAGAAGACACAGCTTGTGTGTCAGTAGATCACTCAGCTTTGGTATTGTGACACTGTAGCACTATTACCATTTTTAAAGACAAAATTGGAAAAATCATTTGTAGGACTACTCAGGGACTATATGTATGTATGTCTGTGAGAGGGTTATTTTCAAGTATTTGTTTCTGGATTTCCACTGCTATAGATTAGTAGCATTAAATTATGGAAGGCATAAAAAACCTGGATATATGCACTCACTTTATGTACAAGTTGCTGATAAGTTGCTAAGCAAGAGTTGGATATGGTTTAGAGCCTAGGGTACACCTAGGGATATATCAGCAGACCAATATATAATTGTAAATAAATATAAGTTGTTTAGAGTATAGTCATGCTGTTGATATTTTTGAATAGGGATAAAAAATAGAAAATAATTATTTGGAACAAAAGTATTAACAACTGTAAAAAAGAAAATGTTTTACATTTGTAATGAAAGTGAAAGATGCTTAATGAGAAAGTAAAAGTGATAGTTAAGGATCTCCTTTTCACTATTGATTAGCACACATTTTTCTTGAGTTAAACAATTTATATTTGATGTGCAAACTACATGATTCTATTGGACTTGTTTCAGAATTTATTTTAATACCACTAAATTGTGATCCTACTAATACAAATCAGTTAACTGAGTTAATACAACTCTACTTAATGTTTCAAAAACTTGTTGGTTCTATTGTTCATAATTATCAACAAAACATATATTTGAGAATTACACCCCCTCCAACATTAGAGATACATTTAAGATTGTCCATCAGGGATTGCTTCATTTTATAATCTAGAGCCATATATTTTCAAAGTAATTATCATTCATTCATTCATTTTCAGACAAATATTTAGCGCTTACTTTGTGGCAGATACATTTATTGACAAAGAGTTTGAAAAAAACTCAAGAAAACAAAAAGAAAAAAAAAATTGATCAGTCTTAATGAAAGGAAAGATAATTCTGTAAAGTTGGATTTTCTGGATTGTATTTGAGAGTCAGCCAGAAACTCCACTTATTTTTAGAATATTATCTTTGAAAATTTCAGGAAATTTTCAGATTACTATTTGCCCAGAAAGTAAACCAAATTTAATGGTATCCTTCTAAGTATAAATTTTCACTTCCTCTGTCAATTTTCAAATTACATTTATTTGAATATTTTAAAAAATAGTGTTTTAGAAACTTTATGGCAATGTATTCTTATAATCTGTTTTTCAAATTTTTAAAACTAATGATGCAATTCTGATTTTTAGCTCACATAAATTTCATTACTTATTGACCCTGATAATTTCCTTTATTTCATACTTTGTGGTATTAAAATATCCACCAATTTTAGGGAGAAAAAATAAGAATTGGCACAATACATGGCTTTATCTATGAAATAGACTATTTCTGAGTGATTTGAATGCATTGGGGCCTTTATATGAATCTCTTCTTGGAGTTATAATCACTCACCCAACACATGGAATAAAGTAAATTCCTACAAGCTGATGGTGATGAAGAATTATTGTCAACAATGAACAACATAAGAGATATCTGTAAGATATACAATGAATGCTCTTTTAATGAAAGAAGGAAGAAACAAAGAAAGAGAAGGTAATGTTTTTATTAAAACTTCCAGCCTGAAATTTAAACAACCTATATTGAGTCAGGTGAACTCTGGGAGTTGGTGATGGACAGGGAGGCCTGGTGTGCTGCGATTCATGGGGTCGCAAAGAGTCGGACATGACTGAGCGACTGATCTGAACTGATCTGATATTGAGTCAGATATGAAATTATGTAAGAAAATTCAGTCTATCAAAGCATTTTGTTTCAAAGATATTTTGTTACTTTAATATGTGTATGAAATAGCTTCACTAAAAAGATGAAATAAGTACATTTGTAAGTGGAATTAAAGGAAATCCAGTATTATAAAATGTACATACCTCCTTATCTTATCTATCCTCTTTGAACCTACAGTCTGTTTTTATTTTCTTGCTGAAGAGTACAGGGGACCCTTTGAAGGAGGTTTCCATTATCTTCATTACCTCCACCATAGTTTGCCCCCAGGAAAACAACAGGGAGAGGACACAGCCCCACCCATCAACAAAAAATTGGATTAAAGATTTCCTGTGCATGGTGCTGCCCATCAGAATAAGACCCAGTTTCCCCCACAGTTAGTCTCTCTCATCAAGAAGCTTCCATAAGCATCTTACCTTTACTCATCAGATGGCAGACAGGATGAAAACCACAGTCATAAGAAAACAAATCAAACTGATCACACGGACCACATTCTTGTCTAACTCAATGAAACTGTGAGCCATGCCATGTAGGGTCACCTAAGATGGACAGGTCATAGTGGAGGGTTCTGACAAAACCTTCAGTGGTGCACTGAAGAAGGGAATGGCAAACCACTTCAGTATTCTTGCCTTGAGAACCCCATGAACAGTATGAAAAGGAAAAAAGATAGGCCACTGAAAGATGAGCTCCCCAGGTCAGTAGGTGCCCAATAAGCTACTGGAGATCAGTAAAGAAATAGAATGAAGAGATGGAGCAAAAGCAAAATCAACACCCAGTTGTGGATGGGACTGGTGATGGAACTAAAGTCTGATGCTGTAAAGAACAATATTGCATAGGAATCTGGAATGTTAGGTCCATGAATCAAGGCAAATTGAAAAGTGGTCAAATAGGACATGGCAAGAATGAATGTCGACATTTTAGGAATCAGCAAATTAAAATGGACTTCAATGGGTGAATTTAACTCAGATGAGCTTTATATCTAGTACTGTGGGCAAGATCCCTTAGAAGAAATGGAGAAGCCCTCATAGTCAGCAAACAGTCTGAAATGCAGTATTTGGATGTAATCTCAAAAACAAGAGAATGGTCTCTGTTCGTTTCAAGGCAAACCATTCAATATCACAGTAATCCAAGTCTATGCCCTGATCAGTAATGCTAAAAAAGCTGAAGTTGAACAGTTCTGTGAAGACCTGTAAGACCTTCTAGAACTAATACACAAAAAAGATGTCCTTTTCATTATAGGGAACTGGATTGCAAAAGTAGAAAGTCAAGAGACATCTGGAGTAACAGGCAAATCTGGCCTTGGAGTACAGAATGAAGCAGGGCAAAGGCTAACAAAGTTTTGCCAAGAGAACATATTGGTCATAGCAAACACCCTCTTCCAACAACACAAGAGAAGACTGTACACATGGACATCACCAGATGGTCAATACTGAAATCAGCTTAATTATATTCTTTGCAGCCAAAGATGGAAAAGCTCTATACAATCAGCAAAGATAAGACAGGGAGCTGACTGTAACTCAGATCATGAACTCATTGCCAAATTCAGACTTAAATTGAAGAAAGTAGGGAAAACCACTAGACCATTCAGGTATGACCTAAATCAAATCCTGTATGATCATACAGTGGAAGTGACAAATAGATTGAAGGGATTATATCTGATAGAGTGCCTGAAAAACTATGGACCAGAGTTCGTGACGTTGTGCAGGAGGCAGTGATCAAGACTATTCCCAAGAAAAGGAAATGCAAAAAGGCAAAGGGTTGTCTTAAGAGGCCTTAGAAATAGCTGTGAAAATAAGAAAAGCGAAAGGCAAAGGAGAAAAGGAAAGATATACCCATTTGAATGCAGAGTTCCAAAGAACATCAAGGAAAACTAAGCCTTCCTTAGTGATCAATGCAAAGAAATAGTGGAAAACAATAGAATGGGAAAAACTAGAGATCTCTTCAAGAAAATTAGAGATACCAAGGGAACATTTCAAGCAAAAATGGGTAGAATAAAGGACAGAAACGATAAGGACCTAACAGAAGCAGAAGATATTAAGAAGAGGTGGCAAGAATACACAGAATATTTATACATAAAAGATCTTCACGACTCAGATAACCATGATGGTGTGATCACTTGCCTAGAACCAGACATCCTAGAATGCAAACTCAAGTGGGCCTTAGGAAGCATCACTATGAACAAAGCTAGTGGAGGTGATGGAATTCCAGTTGAGCTATTTCAAATCCTAAAAGATGATGCTGTGAAAGTGCTGCACTCAATATGCCAGCAAATTTGGAAAACTCAGCAGAGGCCACAGGACTGGAACAGGTCAGTTTTCCTTCCAGTCCCAAAGAAAGGCAATGCCAAAGAATGCTCAAACTATTGCACAATTGCACTCATCTCACATGCTAGCAAAGTAATGCTCAAAATTCTCCAAGCCAGGCTTCAACAATACGTGAACCATGAACTTCCAGATGTTCAAGCTGGATTTAGAAAAGCCAGAGGAACCAGAGATCAAATTGCCAACATCCATTGGATCTTCAAAAAAGCAAGAGAGTTCCAGAAAAACATCTATTTCTGCTTTATTGACTATGCCAAAGCCTTTGACTCTGTGGATCACAACAAACTGTGGAAAATTCTTCAAGGGATGGGAATGCCAGATCACCTGACCTGCCTATTGAGAAATCTGTATGCAGGTCTGGAAGCAACAGTTAGAATTGGACATGGAACAACAGACTGGTTCCATGTAGGGAAAGGAGTACATCCAGGCTGTATATTGTCATCCTGCTTTTTTAACTTATATGCACAATACATCATGAGAAATGCTGGGCTGGATAAAGCACAAGCTAGAATCAAGATTGCTGGGAAACATATCAATAACCTCAGATATGCAGATGGCACCACCCTTATTGAAGAAAGCGAAGAACTGAGGAGCCTCTTGATGAAAGTAAAAGAGGAGAGTGAAAAAGTTGGCTTAAAGCTCAACATTCAGAAAACTAAGATCATGGCGTCCTGTCCCATCACTTCATGGCAAATAGATGGGGAAACAGTGGAAACAGTAAGAGACTTTTATTTTGGGGGGCTCCAAAAGTCACTGCAGATGGTGACTCCAGCCATGAAATTAATAGACGCTTGCTCCTTGGAAGAAAAGTTATGACCAACCTAGACAGCATATTAAAAAGCAGAGACATTACTTTGCCAACAAAGCTCTGTCTAGTCAAAGCTATGCTTTTTCCATTAGTTATGTGTGGATGTGAGAGTTGGACTATAAAGAAAGCTGAGTATCAAATAATTGATCCTTGAAACTGTGATATTGCAGAAGAGTTTGAGAGTCCCTTTGACTTCAAGAAGATTCAGCCTGTCCATCCTAAAAGAAATCAGTCCTGAATATTCATTGGAAGTACTGATGCTGAAGCTGAAACTTCAATACTTTGGGCATCTAATGCGAACAACTGACTCATTCTTAAAAGGCCCTGATGCTGGGAAATATTGAAGGTGGGATAAGAAGGGGACAATGTGTATGAGATGTTTGGATGGCTTCACCAAATCACTGGACATAAGTTTGAGTAAATTTCGGGAGCTGGTGATGTTGTGCTGCAGTCCATGGGATCACAAAGAGTTGGACACAACTGAGTGACTGAACTGAACTGAAATTACCTTCAGAAGAGAATCCACTGTTTGATCCATTGCATTCCTTGGTAGTCATTTTCTTCATTACTGCTTTTAACATTATTGAATTCAAATTACAGTTCATTCAAATAGAGTTTTAATTTCTGGTGTTTTTTTTTTTTTTTTTAAATTTTTCCTTCTGGGCAGATTAGATTGGATGATAGAAGTAGGTTAGTTTTGGTGGAACTTCAGCTGAATGATCAACTTGAGAAAATGAAAGAATTGAATAAAAAACTGTAGATAGGCAGGAAGTAAGAGGTTCATAAATTTAAGTAGCTTTAATATTAATTTAGCACTTATGAAACAGAGATTGTGTCTTGGGTGAAAATACGATAGTGGTAGAAAAGTTTTTATGGCAAAACGTGAATATGTAGAGGATTCTCCTTATGAACAAATACATTAGGGTACAAGACAAAAGAAATGGTATAAGATTAAGACTATGAATTTGTCAAGGGAGGGATTTGGAGATAGAATCCTTTGACAAATGGTTGAGAAAACATTAAAATTCCAAGTTGTCCAGCATTATCAGACTCCTTATATAGTTGTGGTTGTGTATCCCTCAAACGACTAAAACTCCCAGCCTCCTAAATCTTGTTTACATGGTATAATACTTTCCCTAAGGTTAGAGTTCTGGTTCTCTAGAGTGCCTGCATCATGGTTCTATTTCTTCTTGGTTTGAAGGTAATGAACCAAGCATCTCCAGCAGCTAGAGAATCATTTTTATCCATGTTAAGCTTGTCCATTCACTAATTAATGCCCTGTTTACACACTTAGCATTCTGTTAATTTTTGCTGCACATGAGACTCATTTTTGCTGAAAATGAATCACTGAAAGTAAGACAGAAGAAATAAGAAAATTAAATAAACCAGGGATTTTCTCTGAAGATTGTAAATTTTGATCTGCTATTAAACTTGGTGGTTGTTCAGTCGCTAGGTCTTGTCCTACTCTTTGTTACCCCAAGGACTGTAGGACGCCAAGATCCTCTGTCTTCTACAATTCATGGAGTTTGATTGAACTCATGTCCATTGAGTTTATGATGCTCTCTAACCATCTCATCCCCTGCCTCCCTTTTCTCCTTTTGCCTTCAATTTTTCTCAACATCAGGGTCTTTTCCAATAAGTTATCTCCTTGCATCAGGTGACTAAAGTGTTTTAGCTTCAGCTTCAGCATCAGTCCTTCTAATACATATTCAATGTTTATTTCTTTTAGGATTGACTTGTTTGATCTGCTTGCCATGCAAGAGAGTCCCAAAGGGTTTTCTGCAGCACCACAATTTGAAAGCATCAATTCTTTGGCACTTAGCCTTTTTATGACCCAACTCTGACATCCATACATGACTACTGGAAAACCATAGCTTTGACTATACAGACCTTTGTTGGAAAAGTGTTGTCTTTGCTTTTTAATATGCTGTCTAGGTTTGTCATAGCTCTCCTGCCACAGAGCAAGTGTTTTCTAATTTTGTGGCTGCAGTCACCACTGCAGTGATTTTGAAGACCAAGAAAATAAAATCTCTCACTGCTTCCACTTTTTCCCCTTCTATTTGCCATGAAGTAATGGGATAGGATGCCATCTCAGTTGCTTGAATGTTTAGTTTCAAGCCAGCTTTTTTCACACTTCTCTTTCACCTTCATCAAGAGGCTTTTCAGTTCCTTTTAACTTTATGGCATTATGTCATACCATCTGCATGTCTGAGGTTGTTGATATTTCTGCTGGCATTCTTGATTCCAGCTTGTGATGCATATAGCCCAGCATTTCCCATGATGTACTTTGCACAGAACTTAAATACACAGGTTGACAATATCCAGCCTTGCCGTACTCCTTTCCAAGTTTTGAACAAGTCCATTGTTCCACGTCTGGTTCTAACTGCTGTTTCTTTATCTGCATACAGGTTTCTCAAGAGACATGTAAGATTGTCTGGTATTCCCATATCTTTAAGATTTTCCAGTTTGCTGTGATCCACATACTCAAAGGTTTAAGCATAGTGATTCAACAAATGTTGGCAATGTGATCTCTGGTTCCTCTGACTTTTCTAAACCCAGCTTGTATGCCTGAAAGTTCTCAGTTCACATACTGCTGATGCCTAGCTTGAAGGATTTTGAGCCTAACCTTGCTGGCCTGTGAAAACAGGGCAATTGTACGGTAGTTTGAACATTCTTTGGCTTTGCCCTTCTTTGGGGTTGGAATGAAAACTGACCTTTTTCATTCCTGTGGCCGCTGCTGAGTTTTCCAAATTTGCTGACATATTGAGTGCAGCACTTTAACAGTATCATCTTTTAGGATTTGAAATAGCTCAGCTGGAACTTCTTCACCTTCTCCTGTGTCTCCTGCATTGCAGGGAGATTCTTTACCACTGAGCTACTGGGAAAGCCTATTAAACTTAGTAACAATGTTAATAAAAATGATTATTGGTCAAAAGAAATTAGCATCCTTACTTTCTTATACAGGTAAAATGGAAAAGAGGAAATTACCAAAATAGGAAAAGATGAGCAAGAGAATAAAAGGAAACAGAGAAAAAAAGCACTTTGATACATTTTTCTAAGGCTTAGGCATCATACTATAATGAAGGAGTTGAAATCTGATCTATGTATTGTTCTTTATAATCTGAGTGTGTTTAAACCTGCTTTACTAATTCTAGTAGTAGCTTTTTTCTTTCTCATTTTCCTCTAAAGTCTTATACTTGGTCAAGAACAACAATGAAAACTAAAATGGTTTTTGAAGAAATTCTCTTTTATTAACTTTGTGGTTTATTTTTTGAACTCCCACTGAGCACGTACCTCTGTAGAACTAATTAAAGTCAACTCTAGCTTATGTTTGAACTCAAGAGCTTGTTTTCAATCTATTACCTATGGTTGTAAAAGTTTTTGAATTTGGGGTCAGAATTTGTACTTTATTGCCCGAAGTGCTTTTTTTCCTTCTCCAGTTTTTGATATTTTACTGTATTAGTCATGGTATTTAGAGTACTGTGTGGTTTTTGTCTTCCACAACCTATTAGAAATAGTAGACAGTATTTATGTTATTTTGGAGATGTGTTGTTCAGTTTGACTTATAGCAGCATATATATGCATGCTTATGATTTATATGGCTTTAATAATTCTAATTAAATAATTGATAATTATTACAATAAAATAGCTCCAACTTATAAAGGTATGTCATGTAAAAGTGAGTTATATTCACTTGATAAGATCATTTTTTAACTTTCAATGTCATCAAAATTATTTACTACCAGTAATTTTTTTCTTAAAACATAGAGAAAAAAAATAAATATAACCAAAAGCCTTCAGCTTTTAGAATACAAGAATCGTTCTTTTTGTTACTTCAGGAGAAATTCAGTAGGTCATTTAATTCTGATTTGGACAGAGGTGTCACTTTCTCCTCCTGCCTCATAAATAATTATTTCCACATGGGCAATTGATGTTATACTTGGTATCACCCCATGCTTACTTTTACTTGCACAGTATCACATTTTAACTTAGAATCTATCTTTGGCTTTATGGAATATCATTCATTTGAAAGAATGCTTGACTTGTGCTTCAGCAGGCAATAGGGAGAGTACCTTTTATTTCTGTTGTCTCCAGTAGGTGATATACACCTGGTACTTAGTAGGTGTTCATTAATTGAAATGGGCTTCCTTGGTGGGTCAGTGGTAAATAATCCATCTGCCAGTGCAGGAGACAGATTTGATCCCTGGGTCAGGAAAATCCCCTGAAAAAGAAAATGGCAACCCACTCCAGTATTCTTGCCTGGTGAATCCCATGGACAGAGGAGTCTAGCAGGCTTCAGTCCATGGGTTCGCAAAGGAGTTGGATAGGACTTAGGGACTAACAAACAACAACAACATTTGCGGTGATTGAAAAGAAAGAACGTTTTCTATGCAATTAACCATTGCTGTTCAGTAGGTACAAAGTTTTGATTAGGCAAGATGAAAAGGTTCTAGAGAGCTGCTGTACAGCATTATGCCTACAGATTACTGTATTATGTACTTAGAAATTGCTTGAGGCAAGATTTCATGCTAAATATTCTTCCTATGATATAGAAAGAGACACTGATGTATAGAACAGTCTTATGGACTCTGTGGGAGAGGGAGAGGGTGGGAAGATTTGGGAGAATGGCAATGAAACATGTAAAATATCATGTAGGAAACGAGTTGCCAGTCCAGGTTCGATGCACGATGCTGGATGCTTGGGGCTGGTGCACTGGGACGGCCCAGAGGGATGGTATGGGGAGGGAGGAGGGAGGAGGGTTCGGGATGGGGAACACATGTATACCTGTGGCGGATTCATTTTGATATTTGGCAAAACTAATACAATTATGTAAAGTTTAAAAATAAAATAAAATTAGAAAGAAAAAAAAAAGAAAAACAATATGAAGTTTCCTCAAAAAATTAAAAAAAAAAAAAGAATAGAAACAAATGAAATTTGATTTCAAAGTGTATTTATTTATTTGTTTAAATATGGTCATGCATTTTTACAGTTTCACCAGCCAGCTCTGACTTTTGCCCTGAATGAGGTCTAAGAGAGCAGAATCCTGTATGTAACTGACCTAGCATTACTTCTTCCTTTAATGGCTGCTTATTCACCTTCCACCTAACCAGTAGGGTTTGTCTACTCATTGATTTAAGTTTAATTTTTATATTACCTATCTGACTGAATCTTCTACTAAAATATAGATATTTTAAATTCAAAGCTAGAAACAGATTTGTTAATGTGAAGAGTGACGAAAAGTAATATTGTCCTAACTTTGAATTAGTATGTTTTGAACTGTGCCCATAATATCAGCAAAGTTAATATTCATTGTGATTTGAGTTACTTTCAAAGTGAACTTTTTAATCTCAGTTCAACTCCTATGACTATATCTCCTTAATGGTTTGATTGGGATATGGTGGCGCCTGGAGCACTATTTGCTTCACTTTCTTAGATCCAGATGCTATTAACCAAGAAGTGGGTCAATCAAACCAGAATAAATCTTGCAGAGACCCCATTCTGCTAAGATGATGCTTTAATTATTTATGCGTTGTGGCCAAAAGATATTGAATATAAGTTTTGATAATTAAAACACCTCTTCTTTGCAATTCTGAAGGAACTCTTCTTATTTTGTGCTGTATAGAGATGACAGAAGAATAAGTTGAAAACCAAACTCATGTGATAAATCTCATGTAGATTACCTATAATTAGTATTTATGTGTATATGTTTATATGCTCAATAGCTTTGCATTATATGCAATCATCACTTAAGTATGGCTCGAGTATTATGCAGAGAGTCAGACATGATTGAGCGACTAAGCACAGCATGTACCTATCCAGTTCCATGTTGATTGATCAATAGATTAATAGATCCATTTAACAAACATTTATCTAGTGCCTACTATTTGTCAATCAAAGGTTTAGATTTATTGGGCTCAAAAGTGAATTAAACAGACAAAAACATTCCTTTTCTTATGGAGTTCATAATAATCACAGTTAGGATACTAATTGTAGCAAGCTCTCTATATTTCTTTTGGAGGTTTCATAGCGTTTAGCCTTTGCAGGAACCAGCTTTAAAAAATCCTAACTATTTTCTTTCTTGATAATTGCAACATCTGTACAAAATGATAAAGATATGATGCTCCTATCATGTAAATGCCTGATGCAAAAGAAAAAAAAAAGAAATACCTTTTGCAAAGCACGTCCCAAACCCTTCATAAATGTTGGTGGGAATGGAATAACTCAAAGAATATGGACTGCCTTCTAAATAAGTTTAAAAAAATCTTTCCCTATTTATCAGAAGCTTGTTATTGTTTCTCTTATTCTATTTGCATACATCCCCATTGCCCAACGACTAGAATTAAGCCTACAAATTTGTTGCTCTGTTGGGGTTTGATTATTTTCTTGTCACTGAAATGTTGATTTATGCTATCAATCTTTGTGACCAATGTTTATTTGTGTTCTCAGATTTGACTGTAGTTAGCTAGCAATGACACCCCACTCCAGTACTCTTGCCTGGAAAATCCCATGGACGGAGGAGCCTGGTGGGCTACAGTCCATGGGGTCTCGAAGCGTTGGACATGACTGAATGACTTCACTTTCACTTTTCACTTTCACGCATTGGAGAAGGAAATGGCAACCCACTCCAGCGTTCTTGCCTGGAGAATCCCAGGGACGGGGGAGCCTGGTGGGCTGCCATCTATGGGGTCGCACAGAGTCGGACTCTACTGAAGCGACTTAGCTGTAGCAGCAGCAGCAGCAGCTAGTTTGAGATAAAATAATCCTTAAGTTTCACTATTCTCTAAGAAGACCTATGCTGAATTTTCAAAGATATAATTATATCTTATGAAAACAGTATGTAAAATGTTAGTGTAATTTTTACTTTTGAACATCAATTACACATTATGACCTATATGAAAATGTATTTTATTTATTTATTTCAGATTTTAGTGTATTTTGCCAAATCACAACATTCACTAAACAAATATTTTGTATTATGCTTAAGCTTTGCACAAGGTAATTTTTTTTTTTCTTTTCTGTTTGGAAATGATTAAATGGTAGTATTTCTTTTAGGACATATCTTCATTGTTGTTAATTAAAAGACAGAGTAGAAACAAAGAGTTCCAAGTAACATGTTAAGAAAACAAATCTCTTTCTTGAGTATCAGGGAGTTCCTGGTGGGGGGAGGGAAAGACAAGAAAATTAAACTACCTAGTATGGCAACCCACTCCATTGTTCTTGCCTGGAGAATCCCAGGGATGGGGGAGCCTGGTGGGCTGCGGTCTATGGGGTCGCACAGAGTCGGACACGACTGAAGTGACTTAGCAGTAGCAGCAGTAATTGTTCACTTTATTTACTACAGTCCCTTAAAAGAAAAGAGTTTAAACTCTCTGGGAATGCTTGAATTATGCTCTCCTCTCCTACAACAGCAATCCTTAAATAAATATATAATCCAATTTAAAAGGCTAAAAGAAATAGACAAGGGAGTATTTGTAAATGTGAACTTTCATTCAGAACATCTTTGAACACCTCAGCTTAAATTGAATCCTGCCCTTGTGTGTGTAAACATATGTGCGTGCATACATATGTGCGTGCCATGTTGCTCAGCACCCTGAAATCATAAATACTCCCCATTATACTGCACACTTCATGAGAGCAGAGTTATGGCTTATCTCAGAGCGTGGCCAGTGCCTGACATACAGTCAGCAGCGAATCCACGTGTGTGACTGTGAGAGAATTCTTACTTGTCTCTTTGGTTCTGCTCTTGCCTTCTCCGATTTCTTAGTTTTCTTTACTGGCTTAAGGTTTTTTTTAAAATTAACATTTATTTTTAATTCAGCTTTTCCCCCCTAATCTAAGTGATCATTTGGTATATAATTAAGTGATCACTGTGATCAATATTCAATGACTTAAAAAATTTTTTTTTCTTGAGGTTTAAGTTACTAAAATAAGATGTGCTTATTTAAATAAAACCTATATGTTGCAATCTTGATATGTTTTTTATTTTTAAAATTAGCTTCTTGCTTTATCTTTTTTATTTAAAATGAACTTTGGTTAAAGAAATACATGTGCTGAGTTTAAAAAACAAATAAAACAGAAGGTTTATTATAGTGAAAAATAGCAGATGTCTGCCTTGCACCTTCCCACTGTCCAGTCCATCTATACAGAAGGAACACATTTCGGGTTATTTATAACCATAATTATAAATGACATGCTTATTGACATTACTTGATTTATCTATTTTAAACATTAATTTTGGTTAATGAAAATGGAGAAATTAATGGGAGAGAATGGCATATCAATAAAAAAGTGAAATAAAAACTAAGCTGATGGATGCTACAATAGAACTCTACATAAGTGTTTTGGGTCCATAAAAAACAGGTTGGCACTTTAGGTCAATGGCACCCCACTCCAGTACTCTTGCCTGGAAAATCCCATGGATGGAGGAGCCTGGTGGGCTGCAGTCCATGGGGTCACTAAGAGTCAGACACTGAGAGACTTCACTTTCACTTTTCACTTTCATGCTTTGGAGAAGGAAATGGCAACCCACTCCAGTGTTCTTGCCTGGAGAATCCCAGGAACGGGGGAGCCTGGTGGGCTGCTGTCTATGGAGTCGCACAGAGTCGGACACGACTGAAGTGACTTAGCAGCAGCAGCAGCAGCAGACTCCTTTTAAGAATAGCTGTTGTTTAGCTTCCACCAGCAGTAAACAACAGAGCTCATCTTTCTGTATTCTTGACAACACTGGGTAGAATCCAGTATTCATATTTATGCTATTCTGATGACGTAAGTGGTATATCATTTTAATCTGCATCTTCCTGATAAGTGATTTTGAGCATTTTAAACTACTTGAGAGCTGTTCTGGCTTCCCCTTCTAAGGCAGTGCCATTTCAAGTTTTTACTTATTTTTCTATTAGTTTCTTCTGAGTATTCTAATACTGATTCTTTGTTGGCATTAGGTCTTCTCTCAGTTTATCTATGATGTCAGGTGAAACAGAACTGGACCCTATTATCCTCCCCCCATATCTTCTGCCTGTCTTTTGTCTGTGGAAAACTTTCGTCAAAGAATAAGTTTAATTAGAAAAATGAGAACATGTGGAAACAAAGGAAAACAATCAAAGGAAACCAAATAATGTACTCATTAAGTATAGTCAGGGACCTTTAATTCCTTCTACAGGGCTATAGATAACATTCTGAACCTTATCCAATGAGCTGTCTTATAGATACTAAAACACTAGGTGGAAGAAGTTAACTATATGATGACCAGACTGTTCCCATGACATGTGGTGCTGGTGGTTTAGTCGCTAAGTCATGTCTGACTCTGGCTATTCCATCGACTGCAGCCCACCAGGGTCCTCTATCCATGGGATTTCCCAGGCAAGAATACTGGAATAGGTTGCCATTTCTTTCTCAAACCCACAGCAAAGCTACTACAATTCCAAGAATTGATCACAAAGAAATGGAAACAACTGGATCCTGGAATTGATAATTAACTGTATCTAAAACAATTGAGATGACAGTAGTCAGACCACTGATGACCAATTTGAAGATGCCTGTGAGATGACTGCTGTTTCTGCATCTAGTCCCCCTGCCACACTTCTGTCTATAAAAGCTCTTGCCCCACTGGTTGCCAGTGCAGGGGGAGTTGTCCTTTGGACAGACATCTGCCCTCCCTCCCCAGTTGCCAGCATATGAAATAAAGCAAACTTTCCTTTCCACCAACCTGACCTATTAATTGGCTTTTGAGCAGCAAACAGCCAGACCTCACACAGCTTTTGGCAACATTCAGTTCAGTTCAGTTCAGTTGCTCAGTCGTGTCCGACTCTTTGCGACCCCATGAATCACAGCACACCAGACCTCCCTGTCCATCACCAACTCCCGGAGTTCACTCAGACTCACGTCCATTGAGTTAGTGATGCCATCCAGCCATCTCATCCTCTGTCGTCCCCTTCTCCTCCTGCCCCCAATCCCTCCCAGCATCAGAGTCTTTTCCAATGAGTCAGCTCTTTGCATGAGGTGGCCAAAGTATTGGAGTTTCAGCTTCAGCATCATTCCTTCCAAAGAAATCCCAGGGCTGATCTCCTTCAGAATGGACTGGTTGGATCTCCTTGTAGTCCAAGGGACTCGCAAGGGTCTTCTCCAACACCACAGTTCAAAAGCATCAATTCTTCAGCTCTCAGCTTTCTTCACAGTCCAACTCTCACATCCATACATGACCACAGGAAAAACCATAGCCTTGACTAGACGGACCTTTGTTGGCAGAGTAATGTCTCTGCTTTTGAATATGCTATCTAGGTTGGTCATAGCTTTCCTTCCAAGGAGTAAGCGTCTTTTAATTTCATGGCGGCAGTCACCATCTGAGTGATTTTGGAGCCCCCAAAAATAAAGTCTGACACTGTTTTCACTGTTTCCCCATCTATTTCCCATGAAGTGATGGGACCGGATGCCATGATCTTTGTTTTCTGAATGTTGAGCTTTAAGCCAACTTTTTCACTAACCACTTTCACTTTCAAGAGGCTTTTTAGTTCCTCTTCACTTTCTGCCATTAGTCACTGAAAAATTCTAATCTTAGCTTAGTAAAAGTCATTAATTTTATGGCTCATTATTTATGTTTTGTTTCAGAATTGCCTTTTACTTCTAATTTTCAAAAAACTCACCTGAATATTTTCTATTAGCTTTGAAAAGATAATTTTCACATTTTAAAATTGTTTGTGTGCATGTGTGCTTAGTTGCTCAGTTTTGTCCGACTCTTTGCGACCCCATGGATTGTAGCCTGCCAGGCTCCTCTGTTCATGGGATTCTCCAGGCAAGATTAACTGGAGTCCGTAGCCATCACCTTCTCCAGGGGATCTCCCCAACCTGGGGATCAAATCCTGCATTGCAGGTGGATTCTTTACCATCTGAGCCACCAAGCTCTTTAATCTAGTTAAATTTCAAATTTATATTTGGTGTAAAATAAGGAGCTAAGTTTTTGCCATATTCTGAGACTATTTTCCTTTCTCTATACAATGAGTCAGCACCAACCTTTTCTTTTACTTTTGATATCATCTTTATCATACATAAAGTTATCATTGACCTGTGAATTTATTTCTGAAATCTGTATCTCTGTATCTGTCCCTGAATTTGTTGTGTATCCTAATATTTGATAGAGTGAGATCCTTCTCTTTGCCCTTCATTTTTTAACTTAACTTTGATAATAATAGACATTTTATAACATACTTTAAAATGGATTTTTAGATTTTATTTGAAAATCTAGAATTTATAGGTTGATTTAGGAAAAATTGATATTTCTGAATATGGGGAAGTGAAAAATAAGTCAGTATGGAATTAGAAAACAATTTAGGCTGCTACATTTTCATAAGAAAATTTTTTTTTTTTTTTTTTTGGTGGCATGTAGCAGGAAAGAAATGATTGGGGAAGAAAGATCAGCATAAGTAAAGTCAAGGGTAGAGTCTGCTGCTATGCAAAGTTTTGTCATTGAGAGAAATATGGAGAACAGAAGCAACAGAGAGAGAATGCTAGAATGTTAAGAACAGGAGTTTGAATTACCTATATTTTTGTAACTTTGAGTTATGTAATACTTAAGATTAAAACAGTGGTTTCAAGTTATGCTTTGCAGTATATATCTAAGCTTCCTAGAATACCCGCAGGGTAACTGGTGAAAGAATAATGGTGGTACTGAGTATTTGGGATCCTGATTCAGTCAGAATGTTTCATTTTTATCTGCTTAATTAATTGACCTCTCACCAAGGTTCCATTGGAAGAAAGGATTTTTCAGCCAAAAGTGTTTGGAAATGACTTAAATAAAATTACTGAAATGCCTAAATGTTCAGTGAGCATGGTATATGATGTCATCCATCATTTTCAGTGCCTGTGGAAGCACTGCTAATTGAACACGGTACTCTTTCCTGTTGCAGACTTAGGTTCAGTCTCCTTGCAGCTTTTCATGTGGTCCCTAGCAATCAGAGTTGCATGTTTCTTTCCCTTTCTCCCTTGCTTTTCACTTTTCTTTCTTCAGCTACTTGTAAAGCCTCCTCAGATAACCACTTTGCCTTCTTGCTTTTCTTTTTCTTTAGGATAGTTTTGTTGGCAGCCTCCTGTATAATATTATGGACCTCCGTCCATAGTTCTCCAGGCACAGTGTTGACTACATCTAATACCTTCAACCTATTTGTCACCTCCACTGCATATTCATAAGGGATTTGATTTAAGTCATACCTGGCTGGCCTAGTGGTTTTCCCTGCTTTCTTTAGTTAAGCTTGAATTTTGCCATGAGAACCTGATGGTCTGAGCCACAGTTAGCTCCAGGTCTTGTTTTTGATGACTGTATACAGCTTCTCCATCTTCGGCTACACGAATGTAGTCAATTTGATTTTGGTATTGACCATTTGGTGATGTCCATGTGTAAAGTCATCTCTTGTGTTGCTGAGAAAGGGTACTTGCTATGACCAGTACATTCTCTAGCAGAATTCTGTTCGTCTTTGTGCTGCTTCATTTTGTTCTCCTAGGCCAAACTTGTCTGTTACTCCAGATATCTCTTGACTTCCTGCTTTTGCATTCCAATCCCCAATGATGAATAGAACATCTTTTTTTGGTGTTAGTTCTAGAAGTCTTCTAGGTCTTCGTAGAACTGATTAGCTTCTTCACTAACTGTGGTAGGGGCATACACTTGAATTATTCTAATGTTGCATGGCTTGCCTTGGAAATGAACCAAGTTCATTCTTTAATTTTTGAGGTTGCACCCAAGTACTGCATTTCAGACTCTTGTTGATTATGAGAGCTACTCCATTTCATCTATGGGATTCTGGCCCACAGTGGTAGATACAATAGTCATCTGAATTAAATTTGCCCATTCCTGTCAATTTTAGTTCACTGATTCCTAAGATGTCAATGTTTATTCTTACCATCTCTTGCTTGACCACTCACAACTTACCTTGAATCATGAATCTAACATTCCAGGTTCCTATGCAGTACTGTTTTTCTCATCATCAGATTTTTCTTTCATCACCAGACACATCCACAACTGAACATCATTTTGGCTTTGGCCCGGCTGCTTCATTCTTTCTGGAGCTATTAGTAGTTCTTCTCCACCCTTCCCTAGTAGCATATCAAACACCTTCTGACCTGGGAGAAGAAATGCTTACTATTAATTTGTTAATTGTGGAAAGACCTACAAAACTCATTAAGTATGTGTTGAAGAGGCAATTGAAATCAGTCATGTTTTCATTTGGGAACCTTGAGACATAAATAATTTTATTCTTGTAAATTACAAAATTTAATCATCAAAAGTTTAAACCTGGAAAATCAGTATAAGAATGGGAAGTAAAATCTGTTTCTTGAAAGTGTGCTTAGTGCTGTCCTATGGTCCTTGCTTTGTACCAAACAGTGGCTTTAAAGTTTTCCAAAATGTAGGAAAGCAATTTTATACACGTTTGAAGATTCCCAAAGCAAAGAATGCTTTATACTTACCTTTAGGTTTAGTATGTTTTATGGTGAAATCATTGAAGTAATTGGGACATAAATGAAAACTTAATTTTCAAAGCAGTGACAATTGTTTGTCTCTATTAACAGGGCTGCTCTAATGTGATACTGGAATTGAATTTACCTAGGGCTCCATATCAAGGTTGACTTGCAAGTCTTATTGAAGATCTGAGAGAAATAGGTAAGTGGCCTTTTGGTGATAAGTCTCTTTCATTCATTGTGCTTAATTATGTTTTTCTAAGGTTTATTTTGTCCTTTAAGTTTTTGGTTAAGTATCTTTGCTCAAAGGTTAAAAAACAAAACAAAACAAAACAAAAACAGTGAACCATAGAGACATATCATGCATGGCAATAGGAGTTTTTAATCACTGTTTATTCTCTTGGGCTTTTTATTTCATTTCTTATTGTGCTCCTTCTTCCTTTTAAACCTGATCTCACTTTGTCTTTTGAAAATTAACACAAATATATGAAGAATGTGAATTTGATTTTGAATTATTGGGAATAAATGATTAGACAAGAGAAGCACTTGAAGTATTTTCTGTTACCACTATGCTGGCCTATTTATACTGATGTTTTCAGTACTATTTTATTAAGATCCAGTTGATACTTAGGAGAATCTAGAACTGTCAGAAACTAGGGAGAATAGCATACTGCTGCTGCTGCGTCACTTTAGTCGTGTCCGACTCTGTGCGACCCCATAGACGGCAGCCCACTAGGCTCCTCTGTCCCTGGGATTCTCCAGGCAAGAACACTGGAGTGGGTTGCCATTTCCTTCTCCATTGCATGAAAGTGAAAAGTGAAAGTGAAGTCACTCAGTCGTGTCCGACTCCTAGCGACCCCATGGACTGCAGCCTACCAGGCTCCTCCGTCCATGGGATTTTCCAGGCAAAAATACTGGAGTGGGGTGCCATTGCCTTCTCCGGAATAGCATACTACTAACGATTTTTTCTTGAAAGTTTGATTTTTTAAAATAAACTCCTGAGATCTAGCAAGTCAGCTATTTAGAAATCATTTATTTTTTTTAGTGTTATACTTCTTTCAATATAATGGTAGTTTTCCTTGATATTTACAGTGCCATTTTAGAGAACTTGAACTCCATTGTTTGTTACAAAGCAAGGACCACAGAGATAGTATGAGTTGCAGTTCCAAGAGATGCAGATTCTATCTCCCACTCTTACGCTATAATGTCTCTGTGAAATTAGTGTTTCAGTGTCATTTCTTGACTATGGTATCAGTCAAGCAGTTATGTTATAGGGGGCCAAAGTTGTAATTATATAGTTACAAAAAGAAAACTGAAAAAAAAATTCCAGATGAGTCGTTTACATCATTTCCCTCTCTAGTCTTTACCCCCAGAGAAAGGGGAACCCTGATGCTCTGACTTCTTAAAATTATGATTTTTTCTTGCCCATGCTACATCAGAATTCTTTATCAAGTGGGTTCACCAAAAATGTAAGATGGGTCTCAAGGATCCTCGCTGTGATGCCTAAATTGCTGTAGCCGTTTCTAAAACTTTATCTAGATAGATGCTTATCTTCCCTGAGAGAATTTTGTCAAGGTACTTGAATCATGTAGTCAGTTATTTCTTAGGTACTGGTACTGTTTTGCCTGTGGAATTTTGCTTGTTTTGTCCCAACTTTATAATTCTGTCAGACATACAAACAAAATCATTTCAGTTCAGTTGCTCAGTCGTGTCCGACTCTTTGCGACCCCATGGACTGCAGCATGCCAGGCTTCCCAGTTCATCACCAACTCCTGGAGCTTGCTCAAACTCATGTCCATCAAGTCAGTGATGCCATCCAACCATCTCATCCTCTGTCGTCCCATGGAAGTCCCAAAAACAAAAAGAATGAATCCACATGTATTTAGCATTTAAAAACTTGGAAACATTTTGATAACTTTTTACTTCATTTTACTTTTTCATTAAACTCATTAATTTTACTGTTGCATTTTTTATGATTTAAGTAAGGTGGCCATTATTATTCATTATTTAGTAAGTGGAGAAACTAAAAGTTTTGGCAAAGAATTTCAAGGACTTGGAAAAAATGGTGGAGATTATTGTGATATTATAGTTGATAATAAATAATTATGTGTTATTAGAATTCAGATCTGCTTACACCCAATCTTTTTTTTCTTCTGTGTTATTTATTCTTACCATAGATAATGGTTATGTTGATAAAGCCTGTCATTGTAAGACCTTTAATATTAAATTCTCATTTGTGGAGTAGTAATAGGACATTTGTTTTAGTAATAGCAGGGGAATTTTAGATTTATGAGTAGGAGTTACCTGACAGTGAACATCATGGAACCATGAAAGAAATGACTTTTAGAAAACAGAGAGTCTTTTTCTCAGAAGGGTACATAATTGTGTGTGTATTAAAATGCACAGCTATTTTCAAGAAATACTCATTTTCTTCTTTCATTTCCACTGTTCCATTCCTTTCCCTCCAGAAATCCCTAAAGTGAATATTTGTTTTCAAACGATTATCCCCATTTTACCTCTCATAGAAGTTTGCAGAACCTGACCTAGATTATACAAAATAGGAACTAAAATATTCTACATAGCTTCCAACTAAGATTGTGTATATGGGTAAATGGTTACTTAAAGTGTGTATGTGTACATGTGTATTTTACTTCATAATATTTACAGTTATTTCCAGAGTTTCTATTGTAAGAGTATTAAATTCAAATAAAAGATCAGTTTTAGTTATTTCAGTGGAGTAGAAAAAACTTCATTCACATACTTATACATATTGCTGTAAGTTTCACAAATTATAAAAATTAGGCATCATACCTGACAAAATATTTGCTCTAATTTTCAAATTATTAAAAAATAAATGAACTATGCAGGAAGATGATTTGGCTAAGGAGGGGCTGGACAAGCGATTCAAATATGTGGTGTGCACACATTTTTTGGTAAAATGAAACAGACTGAATAAAACTGTAAATACAGAGGCTGTAGCATATCACTGTTGAGAATGTAAGCTTGGGAATCATATTACTTAGATTTGAATTATGGTTCAAAAACAAACCTACCATATGTGAAACCTTAGGTCATTTAAACTCTCTAACTCTTAATTTCTGAATCTAGAAAAAAGAGATAATAGTGCCTATTTCTTAGAGTTGATTTAAGGACTAAATGTGTAAATACATATAAAGAGAATAGTAATCTTTTTTTTTTTTTTTTTTTAAAGTTAGTTTTATTTTGTTCCCTATTAACGTGAGTCTCAAAGTTTGACTGTATTTTCCAGGGCACCTGATCAGTGTCCTGACTAGCATTCTAACTTTGGTCCGTGAAATGGTAAAAAGGAGTTAATTTGTAAATGTGCATTCTGTGATTTTGTTAGCATGTGTATGAATTTTTGATAGCTGTATACTAATATTTTAAAGCTTAAAATGGCATACATTTATTATATTAACAATTTCCATGGGTCAGGAGTCCAGGCATGGCTTAGCTCAGTATCTTACAAGGCTACAATCAAAATATTGGCTAGACTGCATTTTCCTTTGGAGTTCAGGGTCTTCTTCCAAACTTACTGGGCGTTGGCCAAATCCATTTCATTGCTTTTATGGGACTGAGATCCACAGGTCCAGGAGGTTATCCACAGTTCTCATCGATGTGACCCTCTCCATATACAGTTCACATAATAGTAGCTTGCATCTTTAAAATTAGTAGGAGAGTTTCTACTAAATGTTAGAAAAATAGAGTTATATATCTATGTGTGTGGGTATATATTAACGTAAGCATTGAAATAGCATCCCATAACCTTTGCCAGATTCTGTTAGCAGCAAGTCATAGTCCTGCCTGCATGCAAGGGGAGGGACTTATATAGGGCATAAACCTGGGAACCACCCTAAAGTTTATCTGCCACAGCATGTTAAATTTCTTAATTTAAAATTACTTTAAACTATCATTTTATTTTTTTAAATTATGTAAGGTTTTCCTCAGTTCTGCTTATAGTATAAGTTTCAACGGGCCATTCCTTTCTGCCTAATATTGAGCCATTATTTTTTTTTTTAATTTTTATTTTTTTAAATTTTATTTTATTTTTAAACTTTACAATATTGTATTAGTTTTGCCAAATATCGAAATGGATCCGCCACAGGTATACATGTGTTCCCCATCCTGAACCCTCCTCCCTCCTCCCTCCCCATACCATCCCTCTGGGTCGTCCCAGTGCACCAGCCACAAGCATCCAGTATCATGCATCGAACCTGGACTGGCAACTTGTTTCATACATGATATTACACATGTTTCAATGCCATTCTCCCAAATCTTCCCACCTTCTCCCTCTCCAACAGAGTCCATAAGACTGTTTTATACATCAGTGTCTCTTTTGCTGTCTCGTACACAGAGTTATTGTTACCATCTGATCCATTATTTTAAGCTGGCTAACCACCAGACTAAAACAGCATTCCCTGGTGCTCTGACAAAACCCTAGTATCCAACATTTTCTCCTCATCACACTGATATGTGTACCTTGAACTTGCCTTACACTTGCCCACATCTTTGTCAGTGTATATCCTATTGTTTCTTTTCCCTTGTCTTCTGTAAATGTAAAGCCCATTTACGTCTTTGCCTCTTCCCTTACACTTGCCCTGTTTCTTTCCTCCTTTTTAGCCAACTCAGGACTTTTCCTGATAGTATCGTGTGTGTATCACCTGTAGCCTGGCATATAATCGTATCTTAAGAAACATTCACTAAATATTTGAAAAGTGAAAGTGAAAGTTAACTCAGTCAGGACTGACTCTTTGTGACACCATAAACTGTATAGCCCTCCAGGCTCCTCTGATCATGGGATTTCCCAGGCAAGAAAGGAAGCTCAAATATATGAAATACCTCCTTAATTCAGAACAGTGGTCAGTTTGAGAATCATATTTTAAAGGATGGTTTTTATAAATTATGTGCTCTTACACTGACTCAGTAATCTGAAATGTATCTCAGATCTTAAGTGTAATCTTAAGTGTATCTCAGTAATCTTAAGTGTATCTCTTAAATAACCTTTAGGAATCCAGTACAACTTATATGTTTGAAACTGCACATGGGAAGAATGTGAATCTTGGGGTCCAGAGGGTGAGCTGTGATAGGCAGCCTTTAAGATGGTCCTTAATGATCACCATCTCCTGGTTTTCATACAACTGTATTTTTCCCTCCCACATGTACCTTGTGTCTTGTGGCCAGTTGACTAGACTATGGTACAAGTAATAATATATTGCTTTTCAGATTGGGTTATACAAGATACTAGGACATCTGTTTGGGGTATTCTTTCTTGTTTCCATTTTTTTTTTCTCTCTCTCTTTTTTTCTCTTTGCCCCCTCCCTTCTTCCTTCCCCTTTCCCTTCTCTCTTTCTCTCTCAGACTCATGACTTGCTCTAGGGGAGGATAGCTGACTTGGTGAGACCCATGTGGTGAGGAACTGTTCCCTCTGTCCAGTAGACAGGGAGGAACTATCAGTAACTGCATCTTCTTGAGGAAGCCTGAGCCTAAACCACCTAGCTGAACTACTCCTGGATTTTGATCCTCAGAAACCGTTTGACATAATAATTTTTTTTTTTTTTTGTCCAAAGCTGCTAAATTTGGAGGTAATTTGTTATGTAACAGTAGATAATTAATATATTATATACTACCCCTGAAAATTATTTCCACAAACTTCATTACTATTCTGGACTTTGCAGGAAATACAAAGATTAATACACTATACAGGTATACTGAATATGTGGTCTCTAAAGTAAGTGTCATGGGGAAGGCATGCATGTTTATGAGAAAGTGGGCTTAAGTGAGAAGAAAATGTGAAATGTTTAGATTTCACCTGGAATACTGATTTTATAATATGAAGAGGGCTGTTCTAGTCTCCTGCTCATTGAGTACATCAGTGTTGGAGTGTCAGGACTGGGTAGATCTGGGTCCTAGTCTGGTGCTGATTCTCTTTTAGAACAGCTGTTTGAAATAGTTAAAAAACAAACAAGCAAACAAAAAAATAACAACAAAAAAACTCTTACCTTTACAGAGTCTGAGCTTTTAGAATCTATTCTACTAATCTATCGTACTAGTTTTCCATCGTTCTCCTTTAACGTCTTTATAGAGTTGTGAAGAAAGCATCTAGATATATGTACACATATTTGGGGTTCATTGCTTTGAAATGTTTAAGTTAGAAAAATAATTCATTCAGTCTCCAGGAAAGTGAGTTGAGAAGTATGTATCAGCAAGTAGTAGAACAAATTTTTGTATAAATTCACATTAAACTGTCATTCCAAATTTTCTTCCTACCGATTATACTGTAATGATAGAACCTGGGTAAAAATACAGCATTATATATATTTTTAAAATTTTTATTTATTTTTTATTTCAAGGATAATTACTTTATAGAATTTTGTTGTTTTCTGTCCAACACCAACATGAATCAGCCATAGCTGTACATGTGTCCCCTCCCTTTGGACCCTCCCTGTCATCTCTGTTCCCATCCCACCCCTCTAGGTTGATACAGAGCCCCTGTTTGAGTTCCCTGAGACATGCAGCAAATTCCCATTGGCTATCTATTTTACATATGGTAATGTAAGTTTGCATGCTACTCTGTCTATACATCTCACCCTGTCCTCCCCTCTCCCCATGTCCCTAAGTCTGTTCTCTATGTCTGTTTCTCCCATTGCTGCCTTGCAAATAAATTCATCAAGTATCATCTTTCTAGATTCCATAAATATGCATTAGTATATGATATTTATCTTTCTCTTTCTGACTGCCTTTACTCTGTATAATAGGCTCTAGGTTAATCCACCTCATTAGACCTGACTCAGATGTGTTCCTTTTTAGGGCTGAGTAATATTCCATTATGCATATGTACCACGACTTTTTTATCCATTCATTTGTTGATGGACATCTAGGTTGCTTCCATGTTATAGCTATTGTAAATAGTGTTGCAATGAACATTGGGGTACATGTATCTTTTTCAATTTTGGTTTCCTCAGGGTATATGACTTAGAATGGGATGGCTAGGTCATATGGTGGTTTTATTCCTAGTTTTTATTTTTATTTTTTTTAAATTTTATTTTATTTTTAAACTTGACATAATTGTATTAGTTTTGCCAAATATCAAAATGAATCCGCCACAGGTATACATGTGTTCCCCATCCTGAACCCTCCTCCCTCCTCCCTCCCCATACCATCCCTCTGGGTCGTCCCAGTGCACTAGCCCCAAGCATCCAGTATCCTGCATTGAAGCTGGACTGGCAACTCATTTCTTACATGATATTTTACATGTTTCAATGCCATTCTCCCAAATCTTCCCACCCTCTCCCTCTCCCACAGAGTCCATAAGACTGTTCTATACATCAGTATCTCTTTTGCTGTCTCGTACACCGGGTTATTGTTACCATCTTTCTAAATTCCATATATATGCATTAGTATACTGTATTTATGTTTTTCCTTCTGGCTTACTTCACTCTGTATAATAGGCTCCAGTTTCATCCACCTCATTAGAACTGATTCAAATGTATTCTTTTTAATGGCTGAGTAATACTCCATTGTGTATATGTACCACTGCTTTCTTATCCATTCATCTGCTGATGGACATCTAGGTTGCTTCCATGTCCTGGCTATTATAAACAGTGCTGCGATGAACATTGGGGTACACGTGTCTCTTTCAATTCTGGTTTCCTCAGTGTGTATGCCCAGCAGTGGGATTGCTGGATCATAAGGCAGTTCTATTTCCAGTTTTTTAAGGAATCTCCACACTGTTCTCCATAGTGGCTGTACTAGTTTGCATCCCCACCAACAGTGTAAGAGGGTTCCCTTTTCTCCACACCCTCTCCAGCATTTATTATTTGTAGACTTTTGGATCGCAGCCATTCTGACTGGTGTGAAATGGTACCTCATAGTGGTTTTGATTTGCATTTCTCTGATAATGAGTGATGTTGAGCATCTTTTCATGCGTTTGTTAGCCATCTGTATGTCTTCTTTGGAGAAATGTCTATTTAATTCTTTGGCCCATTTTTTCATTGGGTCGTTTATTTTTCTGGAATTGAGCTGTAGGAGTTGCTTGTATATTTTTGAGATTAGTTGTTTGTCAGTTGCTTCATTTGCTATTATTTTCTCCCATTCTGAAGGCTATCTTTTCACCTTGCTAATAGTTTCCTTTGATGTGCAGAAGCTTTTAAGTTTAATTAGGTCCCATTTGTTTATTTTTGCTTTTATTTCCAATATTCTGGGAGGTGGGTCATAGAGGATCCTGCTGTGCTGTATGTCAGAGAGTGTTTTGCCTATGTTCTCCTCTAGGAGTTTTATAGTTTCTGGTCTTACATTTAGATCTTTAATCCATTTTGAGTTTATTTGTGTGTGTGGTGTTAGAAAGTGGCCTAGTTTCATTCTTTTACAAGTGGTTGACCAGATTTCCCAGCACCACTTGTTAAAGAGATTGTCTTTAATCCATTTTAAAGGAATCTCCATACTGTCTTCCATAGTGGCTGGATCAGTTTACATTCCCACCAACAGTGCAAGAGGATTCCCTTTTCTTCACACCCTCTCCAGCATTTATCATTTATAGACTTTTTGATGATGGCCATTCTGACTGGTGTGAGATGATTTTTCATTGTAGTTTTGATTTGCATTTCTCTAATAATGAGCAATATTGAGCATCTTTTCATGTGTTTGTTAGCCATCTCTATGTATTCTTTGGAGAGATGTCTGAAAGTGCAGCATTATATTTTTTACAAAGGGAAAAATTGAAACTGGTTCCTGTAAAAAAAGGAGAGTTTACATTTGTAATATCAAATTTATGGCCTGGAGTGATCCACTAGTAAAATTTTTGGTACCATTATACAAAATCTGCCCTGCTTTTCACTTCAACTGAACATTAAACACATTTTTAATGGTCTTATTTGCTGGGAAGAGCACCATTACAATAATTTGCTTTTTACAGCCTGTATCAAATATGAACCACCATCACTTATTACAAAGTTTGTGCTTTGGGAGGCATTTTCATGACATCTAACAGTACTGCCCAATATTTCTTGGAATTAGTCTTTAATCATATCATTTTCCAAAATAAGTTGTTGCTCATACTTACTGATTGTTTTGTGGTTAAACTCTAATCCACCAACTATATTTAAAACGTCATACAAATTTATAAGGAAAGATCCACTGAAACTACTGTTACATTAGTAATTGCATGAAAATGTTATAGAACTGCTATGCAGCTTGAGTGTTTTCAGTTTTTTTTTTTTTCCCCCTCTACGATATCCAGGGGGTGAATATGAAACTTCATTTTTAACTATTGGCATTTCAAGTTTTTACTATTATCTGCTGGAATACAAAGAACTGTTACTGTAGGTGTCAGGTAAAATAAAGATAGAGTCTGAAGCCTACTTTAGCTGTTAGCCTTATTAAGGAGTTCTTCATGTGTTGAATCCAGCACCTGGTCTCGTGTAAGCTATGCTGTGAGAGCCTGGGGAGAGCTTTCTTTCTCTTTACTTTGGCTTTATTAAGACTCTGTCACATTTTCACTGTTGCCCTACCTTATCTAACTTTCTAGCTACAACTCACAGGACAGTAGGTCTAATATAGATTGACGCCTTTGTCTGAAGACTGATTGAAACTTGTGTCTTAGAGTTGCTAATGCTCACTGAACCATTTTATTGAAGATAAAGTAAATAAAATAGATTGCCATATGAGAATTCTCTGAAATCAAATGGAATAATTTGGCAGGTTTAAGCCCATGAAGAAGGCAAAGCAGTGAAACAGATGTGAATACTTTTTATGCTCAGTATATCAAGGGGAAAATATTCTTGTTATATTGGGCCTAAATTTTCATTCTTATTCATACAATTAAATGTTAAGCGTAAGTCTCAATTGGCCTATTATTTTTGGTCTTAAACAAGGGGTCCTCTGTATGAAAGTAATATGAATAATAACTTTTAAGACTATAATATTGTGATGATTTTTTTCTTTGTCTTTTTCTCACACTTAAGCACATGAATCAGTAGCCTTAGAGAATTTAATAAACAACACAAATGAATGAATTTGATAAAATGCACTCTAGAATCTTAAGGTTGGAAAATAATAGTTCAGTTCAGTCGCTCAGTCGTGTCCGACTCTTTGCGACCCCATGAATTGCAGCACGCCAGGCCTCCCTGTCCATCACCAACTCCCAGAGTTCATCCAAACCCACGTCCATCGAGTCGGTGATGCCATCCAGCCATCTCATCCTCTGTCGTCCCCTTTTCCTCCTGCCCCCAACCCCTCCCAGCATCAGAATCTTTTCCAATGAGTCAACTCTTTGCAAGAGGTGGCCAAAGTACTGGAGTTTCAGGCAAATAATAGTAAACCTTACTAAAAGATGCTACCAATCTTGAGCATTTTATTCATTAGTTAAGAGTGTATGTTCACATGAGAACAGCCTTTTTGGAAAACTGTCCTGTGATTTTTTTTTCTCCTTTGAATATGTGTTAGGTTTATATTAATAATTTTAAAATATTTGTTTTGTATATATTTTCATCTGAAATAATCTTGGGGAGGGAAAAAAGAAGCTGAAGTATCCTCAGCATCTAGAATTCCATGAGATTTTAATGAAAATAGCATACGATACCATGATAAAATGTATTGACATATTTAATTTGTAAAACACAAGGATCTGAGCACTTGTGTGAAGACGTGGAAAATCTGATGGAGGGAAATGAAGATCTCTTATTTGATTGCCTGGGTCAGATTAAAAGTAAATATTTATAGAAGAAAGATCAATAAAAGCATTTTGTTAGAAAAGTTTCTGAACTTGCTAATTAAAGACAGCGTTTCTCTTCAACCTTGTAAAGAATCTGTCACATTAATACTTTCTTCTGTAATTTCTTTTGTGGTTTCTCCATATTCAAGATAACTTCAGTTTATGCCCTTCTTAAATATTTAGTTCATTTAAAAATTTTTTGCTAATACATTTCATTCATTTGTTTCTCAGGTAATGATTCATGCTTAATTTTAGTTATAGCCATTAAGCACATGTTTTTTCTTGTCTCTGGGTACCCAGTAATTTTTTCAGTTCTCACAACCATGCCATAATGATTTCAAC
Organism: Bos indicus; assembly: GCF_029378745.1. NCBI lineage: Eukaryota > Metazoa > Chordata > Mammalia > Artiodactyla > Bovidae > Bos > Bos indicus. Next base: position 54,550,907 of record NC_091763.1, on the reverse strand, counting down.
TGTCATCAGTTAGATGCAAAGTATATATGACACTCTCATATTAGCAATAAACCATCTTAAAGAAGTCTTTGACACTCTTTGACTTTTTAATTAATATTGCCAATTAAGAACTGCTATAATCTTAACCATAAATTTGACCCTTTTTCTTCTATAGGGTTCAGTCAGGGTTCAGGGTGACTCTGATACTGTGCAAGGCTGAATAGGAATAAACATATTTCATGTTCCCTTGTGAGTGAGCTCAAAGAGAAGTTATTGCATTTCAGTTTTCCTTGTATATTACAGCTAAAAATATAATCATTTGCTAATGATTATTAAATAATTTTAGATTCTTTAGAGTTTTATATTATATGTGCCCTTATATTTTGTATTTGTTTTCTTCATTGTTATAGTATGTGCATATTTCTCTCTGATTAACCAGAAATGTTAAAGTTCATTGCTCTATCCAGAACTACATCTCGTTTACTCTAGACTCCAACCATTTATCTCCTTTGACATTTTGATTTTCAATATGAACTTGTCTTCAAAAAATCATGTGTAGATAAGTTTTTTTGAAATGAGAGCATTATGCTGAGACTCTGAGAAACCTTTAGTCCCTTTCAAATATATTCTAGACATTTAGCTACATGCCAAACTGCAAACTGTAATAAAGAAGTGTATTTAGTGAGTCTGTTTCTGATCCCACCCTTGATTTTGTTATGCCCTACATTCTCTCTAGTCACCCTTTGTTCCTTTGCATTTAATTCTACTTTTCAAGTTCTAATCAACATCCCAAAGAATGGATATTTCCCCTCATCTCTAGGACCTAGCATTTGTATACTTCTCTGTGGGCTTCCAACTGATTTTAGAGTCAGCTCATGGAAGGTCATTAAAAGGGTGGGGTTATCACTCATTACTGAATGGCAGTATTTGAAAAGTTAAAACATTTGTGAATTGTGTGTTAGGAAGCAGAGATAAGTTTCTGAGGCAGGTGATTAGTAGAAGTTGATCCATAACTTACACTTATTGAGTTGTAACTCTAAATTTCAATTACCATCATGATTTCTTAACATATTTATTGACTGCTATTTTGCACATTATTTCATATTTGTATCTTGTTAGCTAATGTCAATATTCTTTAGGAATTTCCATGTTGTTACAATGGTTGGCAGAATGCACATTTGCACATATGCAAATATGAATCATTCAAGAGAAAAGACAGTATACAATTTTACAGTCACAGCGTATGAAATTTTGAGAGTAAAAATGTATTGGCTTATTAGAAATTTATGTATGTGTGCATGCTCAGTCATGTCCAACTCTTTGCAACCCCGTGGACTATAGCCTGCCAGGCTCCTCTGTCCATCAAATTTTCAAGGCAATGATACTGGAGTGGGTTGGCATTTCCTTCTCCAGTGGATTTTCCTAACCCAGGGATTGAACCCTCATCTCTTGCGTCTTCTGCATTGGCAGGCAAATTCTTTGCCACTGAGCCACGGGAGAAGTCCTAGAAATTTATATAGATATTCTAATATTAATTTACTTAATGCATACTGATAGAGAACTTCCTATTGCCAAATACTTCTGTACATTATTTTAAAATAATTAATCAAAAGACTTGAACTAAAAATTTTCTTTTTACTGACCCAGATTATGTGATGAATAAATAATTGGGAATTTTGCCTCTTGTGACATCAACACATAGGTATTATTACTGTGTGATTTTAATGTAGCAATGAAATGAGCTAAAAAATATTAACTCACAACTTTAAGAAGAGGTACTATAATCTCATTTTAAGATGGAGAAACAGATATAAATAGTAATTAGTAAGCATAGAGTCAGAATTTAAGTTGAGGCAATCTGGTTTTAGAGTTTATAAGTTTAGCCTGGGAATTATTTTGGTGGATACTTCCTAAGGTCACTCCATAGTGAGTCACACTTTTGAATAATTCCCACCCTTTGAGTGAGGGCAGAACCTGTTGCTTATTTCTAGCCAACTGAACATGGCACAGATGGTGGAATAGTCATTGCCATGAATATATTATGTTATATAAGATTCCATCTTAACAGACTGGAGCAAGAGTTTATCCTGCTGGACTTGAAGAAGCAAGCTAATGTCTTTTGAGAGGACTTGAGAAATTGTCATGTGGCAAAGAACTGTGAGCAGCCTCTCAGGAGCTGAGGCAACCTCTTCCCTACAGCCGCCAAGAAAATGGAGCCTTCACAAAAGCAAGGAACTAGACTGTGCCTATTGTCACATGAGCTTGGAGGAGAACCTGGAGCTCCAGGAAAGTACACACTTCAGCCAACACTTTGCAAGAGTCTGAGTGCCAGCTTATCTGCTCCAAGACATCTGACCCACAGAAGTTTTAGGACAATAGATACATGTTGCTTAAAGCTACTAGGTTTGTAGTAGTTTATAGTAAATTTTACACAGCAATAGATAGTTATGGACCCGTGAACAACATAGGTTTGAGATGTGTGAATCCACTTGTAAACTGGATTTTCTTCTGTAACGTGGTACTGTAATAGTACAGAATTTGTGGTTGGTGGACTGTGTGGAGGGTCCATACCCCCACTGCCAGCATTTTTCCAGGGTCATTTGTAATACAGTTGTGAATAGTTGAAATAAAATTCCATGTTACTTGCTGTTAATAATTCTCATAAGTAATGTGGAACTTGAAATGATTTTTGAAGAATGTGGTTGAGCTGTTTAGAATTATAACTACATGATTGTGAAAAATCCTTTACATCTAAGAAAATCTGATTGAAGGTTACAGCATTTACGTTTGGGAAGATCTGAAGATATGTTTGGGAAAGAGATATCTATTAAAATTTTTCTGATGGCTTTACAAGAAATACCAACTAATAACAAAGTGAATCTGAGCGTCATTGAAGTACTTTAATAGAAGGCTTGTTTGACCAAAGCACTGGAGGCAAGAATAACTTTTAAAGAAACATTCATCTTTCATGCCTGTTGGTAACCATCCCTAACTCTCTTCTTGTAGATCATTTTTTACCTCTGCTTTATGTTTCCTTATTCTGGTCACCCTTTGCTATTTGTTGTATGCCTTAGAAATCTGAAATTAGTATTTATCTTTTTGAAAATACATATTTTATCTCAAATTTTTGGATAAGTTATTTAGTTTCTTTACTGCACATGTCAAACAGTTGAAAACTTTGTGAGTTATTGTCATCAACGATTTTAAAAATAAGCTAATTTTAATCAAAACGTGTAAAAGTGGAACACTGACAGCATATGTTGATGCTACAAGGGTGAGGAAGGTATATGATATTTTATTCAATCATTTGTTACTTTAGAGCTCCAAGTTTTATCATACATGTATGGAGTATCTTAATGAAGCTCTCTTGATTGTTTAATAATTTTTAAATTATGATGATAAAAATAAATATAGTGCTGGATATTTAATAGAAGTACTTAAAATGCAGTTGTAATTCAATAATTTAGATAATTAGGTAAGTGTAGTTAGGTACAGTGAATAACTACATTTTAGTTTGTATGATAAAAAATAGGCACATAGATCTAATCTAAGTTTTAAAAATCTCTCACTACAGGATTGTTTATGGTATTGTAAAATATGTGACCTAGTATTTATGACCACAGAAAGTAGCCTTTAACAAACACTTTAGCTTCTATAGGTCTTTAACTAATATGAGTGTCTAATCTTTAACTCTTTAGTAATCAACCACTTGGGGGATAGTGTGTGTATTTTTTTTGGTGGGGCTCAATGTTGGACTGGAGAATAAGTAAAATATGTAAAAATTTTTGAAAGTACCCTTCACTGTTATGTTTAAAATAGAATTTGTGTGTGAAAGTTCTGAAATTCAGATGATTCCTTTCTCTGTGATCTGTGTTCTTTAGTGATACTTTGTCTTTACTGATTAAAGTTACCATTTTCCACATGTTCCTCTTAACCCATCCAAAGAAGTGGTTTGAAATGTTTCAATAACAACTTTACAAGCAAAATATTTAAAAATATAAAACAATTCTGCAAGCTAAAAAGACACATTACATATACAGTCAATAGTAAGCTACATACCTCATATATATTTTATCTTGAAATATTTTATGTAATTTTTCTTATGCCCTTTTATTCTTTATATCTTTTAATATTATTGTTTATATCATTAATATGAAAATTAAAAAATACAATGTTTGACCTCATTTGACTTTTTTGATGTTCAATCAGTTGAAAGTTTGTAAGACATTTAACTGCCAAATGGTATGATTATTATTCATATCATCATTTGATATATAATGTCAACTGAATTGCCTCCCTGGAGTGCACTGTGTTTCACAGATCAATAGATTTACCAAGAGCTTGAAGGAGAGCTTTAAACATTCATTGAAAAGAAGGAAAAATATATCCCTCTTGTAAAATGGCTTATGTAGTCATTTTATCAGCTTCATAATTATTTTATTTACTTCTGTGAATAAATCTCCTTGTAACAATAGTTTTAGAGTATTACAGCTCCCTTAACCAAATTAAATTATAGTGTTAATCAGATTTATTTTACTCAAATGCACTGAAAACTGTATAACAGAAATAGAGGCAGATTCCTTGAATAAATACTGCTTCTGAGATTTATCCTGAATAACTTCCATTTAAAATACAGTTCTCAATATTCTATACCTTCCCCTTTAATAATTCATATAAAAGCATCATCTTATATTATTAATATGTGCAGTCCTTACGTGTTATGAAGGAATTGTTATAGTGAGAGTTTGTGGATTAGAAGAGCAGTTGTTCCTTCTTCCCCACCCCTTAGATGCTCACCATCCCTGATAAAGCAGCATGCACATCAATCAGTGCTGTTACGTTAGTTCCCCTTACTCCCAAGTGCTACAGGCCAATAGGGCCAAGGCAGATGCTGTGCACACGGTGGGTATACAAATGTTGTGCTGTGCTGAGTTGCCTAGTTGTGTTTCCTTATTTTCGGGCACAGAATGGTTCGGTTTTCATGGTTTGTGAGGTTTTATTGTTTCCAAGATCTCCCAGTGGGACAGATCCGTGTGTGTGTGTGTGCGCACGCACGCGTGCACGCTCATGTGCTGTGCTCAGTTGCTCAATTGTGTCCAACTCTTTGCTACTCCATGTGCTGTAGCCCGCCAAGTTCCTCTGTCCATGAAATTTTCCTGGCAGGAATACTGGAGTGGATTGCCATTTCCTCTTCTAGGGGATCTTCCTGACCCAGGGATTGAACCCACTTCTTCTGCGCCTCCTACCTTGGCAGTAGATCACTGAGCTACCTGGGAATCTCATACATGCATTGCAACTAAGAAATGCTAAGCTGTGGAAATATGACACATTTATGGAAAGCAGTAAACAAGCCTGGGATTTAATACATCATCCTTCCAGGTTCCTCACCTAAAACACAATCCTGAGCAGTGGACCAGGTGAAGACAGGATAGGGTCAGGGTCTTGCATTCTTGGTGAATCTGTAAGAGCTGTAGGAGGGCCAGATACTCATAAAGGAATGTCTTTCCATCCCTGAACCCTGCATTGTGTCAGTGTCTTATTATCCACAAATTACATAAACTCTGTGGCTTAAGACAACACTATTTTATTATGGTATAGTTCTGGAGTGTAAAGTATGAAATGGATCTCACTGGCCTAAAATCAAGGTGTCAGCAAGGTTGTGTTTCTTTCTGGAAGTTCCAGGGGGAGAATCTTTTCCAGCTTCTAGAAGCCATTACATTCCTTGGCTCTTGGACCCTTTCCATCTTCAAAACCAGCAATGGATGGTTGAGTGTTTTCATGTCTTATCATTCTGGCATTGCCTCATCTGCCTCTTTCTTTGACATCTGAGGATTATCTGATTACTGTATGCCTGCCAAATAATCCAGAATAATCTCCTTATTTTAAGGTCAACTGATTAGTAAACTTAATTTCATCTACATGTTTAATTCTCCTTTGTAATATAATATAAGGTTTCAGGGCTTAAGATGTGGCATCTTTTATGGGGGAAGGCTTTATTTTACTTACCACATGTGCAGTCTTGGCTTTTGGTGACTTTTTATGAGTTGCCTATGTTACTGGCCATTCTGATTAATCTGACAGAGGTTGAGATCAAACCACTCAATTTGTCTTAAAAAGCATGCAATTAAGGCTACTATTAATATGATTCCAAGCAGCAGGGTAAGGACAACCTACAGTATTGATCTCACTTATGCCCCCAGAGCCCTGGACTTAGCCAATTTTAAATAAATACCAAGAACAACTAACAGGTCTTATTTCAATCAGTCAAGATAAGTATAAGGCCAGTCAATTATCCATTATAACCCACACAAGGGAGTTTGGACTGACATGCTGATTTTTGGTGTCATTGCCAATTATTACAGGGGGAAACAAATGGGCCAATGTAGAGAGATATCTATGGCTCTTTCTCTCTCACATAAAAACATATTACTGAAAGGGGTTTCTCCTCTTTGAGACGCGTTGCTAAACTTAGTCTGGATCATCATTTCACTTTAGTTTGGTTTGGTCACATGGGCAAGGTCACTGACTAGCTGTGGCTTTGATTGCCATGCACTGTATAACTCAAGGCCAGTAGGCATCAGAAAAATCATAAGGATTTATATTGGGAAGATATAAGTAAGGTTTAAGGATCAAGGAGCATTACTTATTCATCCCCTCTCCCACCCCCTGGAGATCTAAAGTGTTCCTTCCCCAGTGCCTTCGTAGTCCACTCTAGGAACCTGGGTGAATAGTGTATTCAACCCAGTGGTCATTGTACTTATGACCTAGGACTATGTTGATTCAACTATAGCGTGCAAGAGACTGACCTGCAATTAAGTTTGAATTCTCTTGGTCCCCTCATAACTGGGTTGCCACCTGGAAGGTATACCAATCAGTCCAATCAGTTGGCTGAGGTTGAACTGAAACAGTGCCACTGTAATCTGAAAGTGTCAACGGCAGTGAAGTACCAGTAGACTGTGTATCACTGGGATACTAATATGTCATGCTAAGTTGTTTCAGTCGTGTCCAACTCTCTGCGACCCTATGGACTGTAGCCTGCCAGGCTCCTCTGTCCATGGGATTCTCCAGACAAGAATGCTGGAGTGGGTTGCCATTCTGTCCTCCAGAGGACCCGGGGACCGCATCTCTTATGTCTCCTGCATTAGCAGATGTGTTCTTTGCCATGGTGCCACTTGGGAAGCCCAGGATACAGATGGAGTACGCCTATTTCCCATTATAAAATGTCCAGGTTCCCTGAGCTTTGTGATCTTCGGTAATGGAACTGCTGTGTGTGCAGTTGTCACCTGACCCTCTTTACATCACTCTGAAAACTGTAGCTCAAGAAACTAGCTAACTTTGTAGTTTTCATGTGAGACCTTTCACAATTCTTGACAAACACTATGTGAAATGTGGCCTCCTGTACTACCACCACACCGATGGGTCAACTTTTGGCCAGTGTTGAAAGTCTAGCATGTAATGGTGACTTTTGTGTAAGAAACATAGAGTACTTTATTATGTGTCCAGTTTATGATGGCAGATGTACTGCCATGTGTGGTATGATGATAGTTCTGGGCGATGGTCATCTGGCTACTGCATCTTGATTCCAGTTGATCTCATCAGAGAACAAGTTCTTATTGTGGGCTTCCATAGGAATGATCCAGGCTATATAATCAGCAGCTACAGTTCCCCACAGAGTCTGCAGCCCTAGAGGTAGGTATCTTTAACCTGCCAATCTATGGTCTTTCAGGTGGCAGACCATACAGTTGGGTAATTGGCAACAGTCCAAGATTTAGAAAAAATGTAGCATGGCTCATCAAGGGGAGTTTGGGTTGGGTCTTTAAGGATGACCTTTAGTTCTGCCCACTGAGCAGAGTGAATGAGCAGCAGTAGCATAAGGCACATCATCAAGTTTCTATTTAGCCAGAGTATCAGTGGAACAGGTCAGGGCATTTAGAGGAATCTCTGTAAATTGAAGGAACCATTTAGATAGCAACTTTATTTTGGGTGGAGGGTTGGGGAGAAAGTTTCACCAAAAGTAGTAGTTACCCCTTCTTCATGTAAAACTGAGATATAGGTAGGAACAGGTGAGCTGGTTCTTGAATGTACATTTCCATTTGATTGGAGGGATCTGTCAGTTCCTTCCTACCTTAGTGCTTATTGGTTTCTTTTAAAAAGCATGGGGAGGGTTTGGAACACAGACCATCAGTGTCAAACCACCTGAGCAATCAGTGCTGGGCAGTTTTCTCATTGTCCAGCTGGATGTCCAAGTCTATGATATTTTTGTGTAAGATGACTGTGACACTCTTTAGGATGAATATTTCTTATTCATCTTTGTATCCCTGGTATACCAGTGTATTCCCTGGTACAGGGATAGTACACTAAGGTACACTCGGTATGATATATAGGAAGTACTTAATAGGAAGTACTTGCTGAAAAAATGAATAAATAGATGATCACATTATAAATTTGGAAAGAAGTTGTGTTGGCAATTGATATGTCTACAGAATAAGGAGAATGATTTTTATCAATAATGTGCTGTCTGCCCCATTTATTAGCAACAGCTGAGTGTTCATAGATGGGCTTCAATACTCTACTACAACAGTTAGGAAAATGGATTAAGTCAAGTTGCTTTCTGTTCCATGTATAGTTATTATATGGATAACTAATGTTTAACTTCTCTCATTCATTACTGCTTACTCCTGAAGGAGTACAATGTGTTTACAAAATAATAAGCATTATTAAGCATCCTAATAGTTGCCACAAAAATCTGACAGTATCTTTGGCAGCAATGCACATATACTTTGCATTCCTAATACTAAAAAAAGGTTAATATGGGTTATCATCCTTGTTTTGTAGTGGCATTCCCCAAACTCCAGGTGGCATAACTGTACAAATTTCCCCTCTGGGGATTTTATAAATGATTCCCTGGGTAACATAACAAAGAAAGTTATGTTCATTAAGCAAGTAAAGTGATTTGGGTAATCATGTTCAGTTCACTTTCTGGTTTAAATAATTTAATATTAATGAGTACCCATTTTATAAAGGAGAATAAAGTTAAGTACTGCCAAAGCCTACACAACTAAAGTCTTTCAGTTAATAGCTTCTGTCGTTTCCACTAGGTCTGAGTTATTCGATCACTTTCAGTTGATGGAACCATGTGATTAACATTAATGTCAACCATTATGTTTTATGAAGGATTATATTCTTGGCTAGAGTGTTCTGTGCATCCCTATGAGCTATGAACTTTACAGAATTTTTCTTTCTTCAATTTGTATGTAAAAGTCACTGTGCACATATATTTATACATGAATACAGCCAATTCTCATTACTCACAGTAACCATGTTCTGTAAAGTCACTGCAAGCTCTGAATTAGCGGATGCTGAATCATTGCTCCTAGAGGAAATGCTGAGTTAGGTTCCTGCGAACTTCTGGTCGTAACATTATCATCAGTTGATCAATGCAAAACCTTATTTTATGTGTTATTCTGTTTAAAACACTTTATCGAATATATACTGTTGATTCAACAACATTTAATTAATTGCCAACATCACTATTAGCTCAGGTCTTTATTTTTGGGGGGGCTCCAAAATCACTGCAGATGGTGACTGTAGCCATGAAATTAAAAGACACTTACTCCTTGGAAGAAAAGTTATGACCAACCTAGATAGCATATTGAAAAGCAGAGACATTACTTTGCCAACAAAGGTCCATCTAGTCAAGGCTATGGTTTTTCCAGTGGTCATGTATGGATGTGAGAGTTGGACTGTGAAGAAAGCTGAGCGCCGAAGAATTGAAGCTTTCGAACTGTGGTGTTGGAGAAGACTCTTGAGAGTCCCTTGGACTGCAAGGAGATCCAACCAGTCCATTCTGAAGGAGATCAGCCCTGGGATTTCTTTGGAAGGAATGATGCTAATGCTGAAACTTCAGTACTTTGGCCACCTTATGTGAAGAGTTGACTCATTGGAAAAGACTCTGATGCTGGGAGGGATTGGGGGCAGGAGGAGAAGGGGACGACAGAGGATGAGATGGCTGGATGGCATCACTGCCTCGATGGACATGAGTCTGAGTGAACTCCGGGAGTTGGTGATGGATAGGGAGGCCTGGTGTGCTGCAATTCATGGGGTCACAAAGAGTCGGACACGACTGAATGACTGAACTGAACTGAACTGAACTGAGTGAAGTTTATGTAACTAATGCACATATTTCCTTCAAAAGGCCCATCACAGCTTTCTTGGATTAGGAACACTAGACAGCACTTCAAAAGTACACTTGGGAGCTATTTTAAAAAGTGTAATCACTAATAAAAGCATAGATAGGGCATTGCATAGACCACTAAAAGGACATTTGTTTACAGTACAAGAGCAGGAACAAGAAGACAAGTGTTACCTTGTTTGACCTCCGGTAGTAATTATGCATGTCAGGGAAATCAGATGTTTTGCTGCTCCATGCATGTCTGTGAAGGACTATGACAGTGCTATGAGCATTGATATGGGCTACAAACAAATATATATATACCCCTGGAGAAGGAAATGGCAACCCACTCCAGTACTCTTGCCTGGAACATTCCATGGACTGAGAAGCCTGGTAGGCTACAGTCCATGGGGTCGCAAAGAGTCGGACACGACTGGGCAACTTCGTTTCGCTTTGCTTCATATATATATATATATTAAGCCTATATATATATATATATATATATATATATATATATATATATATAGGCTTCCTGAGTGGCTCAGTGGTAAAGAATCTGCCTGCCAATGCAAGGAGATGCAAAAGACACAGGATCAATTTCTGGGTTAGAAAGATCCCCTGGAGGTGAAAATGGCAACTGTGTGCTAAGTTGCTTCAATTGTGTCCTACTCTTTGCAAGCCTATGGACCGTAGCCCATCAGGCTCCTCTGTCCATGAGGATTCTCCAGGCAAGAATACTGGAGTGGATTGCCATGCCCTCCTCCAGGGGATCTTCCCAACCCAAGGATAGAACCTGAGTCTCTTAAGTCTAGCATGTTGGCAGGCAGACTCTTTACCACTAGTGCCACTTGGTGTGTGTATGTGTGTGTATGTGTGTATACATAAATAGATATAGTTATATGATATATATATATATATATAGCTAAAAATACTTTTTGCAAAAGACATGCTGCTTCTTTTCTCCAGAAGCATGTTTTGAACTGGTGTGTTTATCATCATATATGCTGAGCATATACATTGTGATAGGCACTGTTCTAGGCCATGTGGATTTAGTAGTGAATTAAAGTCCCTACTCTCATTGAAATAACAGGATACTTTTTTAGAAAGTGAATAATATGTCAGATGATGATGAGTGCCATAAGGAAAAATAAGGCTGGAACCAAGGATAGAGACTGATGTTGAGAGCTGTTTCATATAAAGTGGTCAAAGAAGACCTAATTGATATGGTAGCCTTACTGTGGAGACTGAAGTTAAGGAGCAAGCCCTGTAGGTACCATATTTGAGGAAAGAACATTCCAGAGAGAAGGAACTGCAAGTGGAAAAGAGAGTTACATACTTAAGGTGTCTGATAAGAGCAGAGAGGCCATTGTTGCTGAAGTACAGAGTGAGCCTGGACTTTAGCAGAAGTCAGCAGGGGGCTATTTTAGAGTCTTCTAGGTAAGGACATGGAGCCTAACCATACCAAAACCTCTCTAATAAAACATATCTAGTTTAAAACTATTATCCTTTTCCCTCTAAAGAAATAAATTGTCCTATAAATGATATAAGCACTTTGTTATTAGCAATTGATTTAAGTGCGTATCCCATTTCAAACTACCTTCCAGATCTACCCACAGTACTGCCCTGGACTTCCCTGCTGCTGTTTTCCTCTTAGTTTGGAAAAAAAATACAATTTCTAAAAGATTGGTTTAATTTTTCTTGAAGAAGTGAAAGTATGAGTTTTCAAATACTTTTTCTGATGATTTTAAAATTAAAATTACATATTTTTTTGTCCTTGTCCCCCATCCCCCCACCTCAGTCCTTTATCTTCTACTATCTGGGTGCTGAGTGAGTTTTCTCCTTCTCTTTTCCTAATTCCTACAGTTGTCCCAATGTATTATCTGTTAAAAGACAGTCATTAGAGTTAAAGCTCATCTTATCTTGGCTTGGCAGCAGGTATTTCTGAAAATAAGCAATAGATTGAAACCAACAGCATTGAGATACTTTATGCCAGTGAGTGGACTTGAAAGAATAGAGATGTTCAAATGACACAGTGACATTCTAAAATTGTAGGATGATAGTTAAGCTATATGGCACTTTGCTCGTAATAAATGTATAGTAAATGCTTGATAATTAACTAAATGAATGGAAATGAATGAATCTTGAAAAATAAACAGTATGGTAGATTTTGCTCTGTGTGAGCTCCACTAAAATGTATACGGATTTCAGTTAGTTCTGTTTTCACGTCTGCCAACCTACTTCAAGCAGCCGTCATCTCCTGTCTTTATTGTCACCACTGTCCTCTAGTTAGTAGGTATGTCCTCTAGTTAGTAGGTATGTCCTCCTACATTCTTGATCAGTCTGTTTCAGCACAGCAGTTGGAGAGATGCTTTTAAAACCGAAATCTTATTGTGTCACTTCACCATTCAAAATCTTCTTCGCCCCAGCTCTGCTGCCATTTTCTTAAAAGTAATATTTAAAAACTTAAAATGGTCTACAAGACCATATACAATCTGAGTGCATATCTACTACCCTCCCTCTTCTTTACTCTGGTTGTGCCACATCAACCTTCTTGCTGTTTCTCAAACATAGGCATGCCCTTTCCTCAGGGCCTTTACAATGACTGTTCCTCTACCCAAGTTGCTCCTCCTCCAGATAATCTATATGGTTAACTTCATCTCCTCCTCCAAGTCTTTAAATGTCACTTTCTCAATAAGGTCTGCCCTGACAATCCTATTTAAACTTCCATTCTACAACCACATTGACTAATCACCTACCAGCCTTCTCTTGTTTTTCCTATAACATTTATCACCTTTTAGCATACAATAAAATTTCCCATTTTTAAATTTTAATAACTCTCTTCATCCTCTGGTATGTAAGCCTTATTTTATTTTGGGGGGCTCCAAAATCACTGCAGATGGTGATTGCAGCCATGAAATTAAAAGACACTCCTTGGAAGGAAAGTTATGACCAACCTAGATAGCATATTAAAAAGCAAAGACATTACTTTGCCAACAAAGGTCCATCTAGTCAAGGCTGTGGTTTTTCCAGTAGTCCATGTATGGATGTGAGAGTTGGACTATAAAGAAAGCTGAGCACCGAAGAATTGATTCTTTTGAACTGCGGTGTTGGAGAAGGCTCTTAAGAGTCCCTTGAACTGCAGGATCCAACCAGTCCATCCTAAAGGAGATCAGTCCTGAGTGTTCATTGGAAGGACTGATGTTGAAACTCCAATACTTTGGCTACCTGATGCGAAGAGCTGACTTATTTGAAAAGACCCTGATGCTGGGAAAGTTTGAAGGCAGGAGGAGAAGGGGACAACAGAGGATGAGATGATTGGATGGCATCACTGACTCAATGGACATGAGTTTGGGTAAACTCTGGGAGTTGGTGATAGACAGGGAGGCCTGGTGTGCTGCAGTCCATGGGGTCTCAAAGAATCAGACACAACTGAGCAACTGAACTGAACTGAATGTAAGCCTTGGAGAGGAAAAGTCTTTACTCAGAGATTTTTTTTTTTTTTTTTCCTCCCTCTTGGAATGGTTCTCCTGGATCTAGACCCATTTGAATTCTACCTGTGATTCAAGTTCCAATTCAAGCATTCAGGTATTCAAGAATTCCTGGAAGTTCTTCCTCATACCCTGTCTTCTATTAATCACAGTAACTGTCTTTATACTATCAAACATGTGCTCTTTTTCTTAGGAAGAGCAATAAAGAAAAATCTGGAAATTTGTTATTTTGGGTCCTGGAGCTAGTTTATTTTGATTTACACTAAATTAATTGAGCATTGTCTTATAGTGACTCTGATGTGTACATTTAAAATTCTGTTTTATAACTATTAATTCACTAACATTTTGCACTGCAGAGCCTAAAATTGAAATCTTCAGAGTGTTTATGTAGATGTCCATAAAAAGCTGCTTGTTTCGGTCAATAGTGAAGATTTCAGATCTGGAGTCACATTCACATCAGAATTCTAGATAATAGAATCCTACTTTTTCCTGTCCAGTAGAAGAGTACGTCGGGATCTCAAAAAAAAAATGTTAAATGTCTTGGACTGTTTGAGTCCAAGACTTGCATCTGATCATGGGCTCCAGGTCTCATAGTACATACTTCTTTGAGTCACTGTTTTTCAGCACTTTGCTCCCTTTAAGTTATGTCACCTGTGATGCATTGCTTGCACTGGACTATTTGTCATTTCCTGAATACCACATGCCATTCCGTATATTCACATTTATTCTTGATGTTCTGAAGAGCTTGCCTCTTTTTTTTATCGCTTCTCCCTTCAAAATACTGCTTGAACTATACTTCTTTGAAGTCTTCCCTGAGTAAAGCTAAATAGAATTTATGCCTACCACACACCTGTGTTCTTGTAGCATTTTGTATATTTTGCCACTGCTATAGAACTACTTATTATTTGAGTCACTTTATTCTGTGTTCTTTTTTTCTATTTCCCTGCTCTCATGTCACCATATTGTGAATTCTTTGTTTTTATATTCTTGGCAGCACATTCAGTACTCATTCGCAGGAAGCTTTAAGATTTAGAGGCTAAAATTTTCTGGTTATTCAGTTACTTCATCTTGTGTAGCAGGAAGGATGTATATATCCTTAAAATATTTGAAGACTCATTCTGAGCTTCTCTCAGTTCAGTTCAGTTCAGTTCAGTCGCTCAGTCGTGTCTGACTCTTTGCGACCCCATGAATCGCAGCACACCAGGCCTCCCTGTCCATCACCAACTCCCGGAGTTCACTCAGACTCATGTCCATCGAGGCAGTGATGCCATCCAGCCATCTCATCCTCTGTCGTCCCCTTCTCCTCTTGCCCCCAATCCCTCCCAGCATCAGAGTCTTTTCCAATGAGTCAGCTCTTCGCTTGAGGTGGCCAAAGTACTGGAGTTTCAGCTTTAGCATCATTCCCTCCAAAGAAATCCCAGGGCTGATCTCCTTTAGGATGGACTGGTTGGATCTCCTTGCAGTCCAAGGGACTCTCAAGAGTCTTCTCCAACACCACAGTTCAAAAGCATCAATTCTTCGGTGCTCAGCCTTCTTCACAGTCCAACTCTCACATCCATACATGACCACTGGAAAAACCATAGCCTTGACTAGATGGAGCTTCTCTCATGAGTGCTCAACTCATCTGTTAGACATATCTGTCTTGGTAGCTGCTTGTTTCACCTTCCAGCACCTGTTCTTAGGTTATCTTTCACAATCTTGTCAGATTCACACAACATATGAGGTAACTCCCTGCTCAGAGGCCACAGCCTTTCTACCCCAGTGTTCTGAGAAAGCAGAACATTTCTAGGTCCTGGCAAATTTAGAGCCTGCAAGAAACAGAAGGCCTGGGGGACAAGGAAGGTAGGACCAGCCCAACCTTCACTGATGATCTGAAGACCTCTGCCTCCTTGAGGTCACTCTGCTTTTAAGGCACTACTTATTTTATTAGTATAAAACTTAAAATCGTAAGATGAACAACTTGCTTTGAATTATTTCTCTGCTGTTTGAACATTTCCAGACAGAGGAAAGACTATTTGTTTTACATTTGTGTGACAAAAGGAATATGTTGATGGTCTCCCTACCTATACACACACAGACACACACACACACACACACACACACACACACAAAGTAGGAAAGCGTAGGTGTCCAAGAGTCTTGCTAGTTATGCACCATGAATATCTAGTGAGTTTTAAAATCAGTTTTCTCATTAAAAATAATGTTATTTGTACTTTAACAGCAATTCTACAGTATGTCAGTCCTTGGAAGAGTATCTCATGATTCTTGAGCATTAGTTTCAACTTCCTTTTTCAGCAAAAATATGTGTACAGTAGATAATGAAGAAATACATAAAAAATAATTTCATCTCTCAAGATTTTTTAAAATTTATTTTTAATTGGAGATTAATTGCTTTATAATGATATGTTTGTTTCTGCCATACAGCAACTTGAATCAGCCGTAAGTGTACATATGTTTCTTCCCTCTTGAACCTCCCTCCCACTCTTGATCCCATCCCACCCCTCTAGGTTGTCACGGAGCACTAGGTTGAGCTCCCTGTGTTATATACTAACTTCCCACTGGGTTGAGCTCCCTGTTTTATACAGCAAATTCCCACTAGCTATCTATTTTATATACAGTAATGTATATGTTTCAGTGCTACTCTCTCAAGTCACCCCACCCTCTTCTCCCCTGCTGTGTCCGTAAGTCTGTCCCCTAGGTCTGCCTCTATTCCTGCCCTGCAAATTGGTTCATCAGTGCCATTTTTCTAGATTCCATATATATGCATTAATATAAAATATTTATTTTTTTCTTTCTGACTTACTTCACTCTGTATAATAGGCTCTAGTTTCACCCACCTCACTAGAACTTACTCAAATTCATTCTTTTTTATGACTGAGTAATATGCATTGCATACATGTATCACAACTTATTTATCCATTTATCTGTTGTCAGACATCTAAGTTGCTTCCGTGTCTTTGCTGTTGTAAAGTGTGCTATAGTGAGCATTGAAAGCTGGTAGGGCTACAGTGAAATGTTCACAAAGCAAATTAAAACATACTGAAATTTACTTTAGGTACTTTTTGTATCATTATTTTAAATTTCTCAAAAATTTTTCCAAAATAAACATTTTTATTCACAATTTGCATGTGAGAAAGCCAAGACTTGGAGAGGTTGAATAATTTGTCCACAGCTAGTAAGTGGAGAAAGCCTATGCACTTGTACTCTACTAGGTTGATGGTTTTATTATGAGTTTAAAATAAATGTTGTAAGAGTTCAGAAAATTACTCTGTACAAAATCTCATTCTTTAAAAAGAAAAAAAGTTACTTTGTCTTTAAAATATATAGGCACACAATATTAAAGTACATATGATCTCAGTAAATCTTAAAAATAACCCTATCAGATGTGTGTTGTTTTTTTCTACTTTGCAGACAAGAAATCTGAGACAGAGAGGTTAAATGAAACATCAGAAATCTACAAATTTTAAAGGTGGTGCTTGTGCTTGAAACCAGGTATTCCTGAGGATAGAGTCCACATTCTAAGAATGTGGTTACTTTGTCTTAACAAACCTAGTATTCACACTTACCATATCTGACTTTAAATGTCAGGTTTCTTATAAATTAAGTTTGTGCTGTAATATTTTTCATGTACCGATTTGGTTGTGTGTTCACATAAAACTGTTTTCTTGTATGACATATATGTGTATTTGTATGTGAGGAAGATGAAGAGTATGTGTGGCTTTTCCCCATATCTGATTTTTTTTCTTCAAGCAAAATTAACTTCTATTGTTTAAAAAAATATGTATCATAGATATCATAGTGTACTTATATGTGCTGAAAGGCATGAGTTCTTTGGCAGTATTGTACCCAAGTCATTAATATCTTTTGCTTAGTTTGTTCTATATTTATATCCAATAAACTCTAATTTCTGCATGTATTAGGTCATATAGAGTATTTACTTCTATACATCAAGACATGTCTATGTGTGTGATGTGGGGGGCATGTTTTCCCCATCTCTGAGTGTACTCCCTGGTGAGTGTAAACACATCAGAGCCACTCTTCATGCAATTACGGTATCTATTTTAATTTTGCAACAAATATTTTCAAAATGGAATGGTTCCTATAACCAGAGGTTAAACTATAATTTGAGTTTATCTGCTTCAGACTAAAATCAGCACAGCAGTGTATCACCTTTGTGATACTGTTAAACATTTTGAAATCTTCTTTCCCATTGGTTTTCCTCACAGATAAATCCATTCATTTTATAAATTCAGAAGACATGGATTTCAGTTCTATTATTTAAGTATAAAAAAGAGAGGGAAGATGCAGAATAGATTTCTATGTGACACATATGTATCTAGGGAGAGGATGGGTTGCCATAAGGTCTTCTCCTCACTAGGGAAAGATATTATTCTAAGCAAGAGTTACAGTGATTTGTGCCTCCATGGGAGATAGCATGTTGAAAAAGGGAACACCTTCCAACTTTCTAGTTTACCCAGTTACTGATTTTTAGAAGAAATGATTATGTTTCTACCAGTTGATGATCCAAAAAGAATTACATATCAGCATTCTTGCAAGTCAGTTTTATTTAAGCAGTGTGAAATACTAGCAATTAACTTAGAAATTTTCTCTAAAGAACAAGTATAATATAAAAAGTCTGAAACTTTTTATTTTTAGAATTTATCTTTGTTTAACATTTTACTTACTCAAGTGACTTCACAGCTATTGCAACTAGGAAGCAGACTGAGAAGTTCTATGGCTTTTCTATTGGCCAACCCAGTGGATCAAACTACATGTTACATGGTAGAGCTGAAGTTATTCTTCAAGGTGTGGAAATCTATACATTTTATCCTAAAAATCCTACCAATCATTGTGCTTATCAATATTTTAGAACTAAGGTTTTTTTTTCTGTGCTACCATATGTCTGATTTTCAAAGCGAGAAAATTGTGATTTGGGGGTCATCACAATCTTTGCACAGAGAGTATGTTGTTGGAAATTTTTGTCACTGGAACCTTCCTTTAAAAAAAAAATTCAATATCATAAATCCTTCCAATTCTTCTACTATCACTCTGGCTTTCACTTTTTCTTAATATTCATTTGAAAGGTGTTTCTTTTATTCTTTTCCTGACCATGTCCCTGTTTTTCTTTATATTCAGATAGCATGCTCAGTGTTCTTTGAACCAGCCTGTGCTCACTGCTTGTTTATTGGTGTTCTCCACACATTTTAAGCTTCCTTGATTATTTTATTTTTAGGGAAATTTGTTGCAGTTCATCAGGGCTCTGCTTCCCTGGTAGCTCAGACGGTAAAGCATCTGCCTACAATGTGGGAGACCCAGGTTTGATCCTTGGGTCGGGAAGATCATCTGGAGAAGGAAATGGCAACCCACTCCAGTATTCATGCCTGGAAAATCCCATGGACTAAGGAGCCTGGTGGGCTACAGCCTATGGGGTCGCAAAGAGTCGGACACCACTGCACGACCTCACTTCACTTCACTAGATTATTGCTTACTGATATTGATTAATCTTTTTTTTCTCTTTTTATGCTAAAGCTAAAAAAAAAACCTGTTCTTTGCTATTTATCTGTGCTGGCAATAATTTATCATAGATTATAAAATTCATTTGCAATATAGAATTAATATTTTTTAGATTAAACTTCCAATTATTCAACATTATGTATTGATAAATTTAATACTTTAAGAATTTAATATTAATGTGTTAATTAATAAAATTAATTGTGTTAAGGAAGGATGAGAACACTGGACAAAGAAAAAGTCAGATATCTGTGAATGTTCTTGTTTCTAGTACCATTTACTCACACTTTCCTGAATGAAAATTTATGATTAGTATATGAAATCCCATGTAGGCTCTCATTTTTGTTTCATTGTAGTCTCTGGAATGTTTTTTTCAAAACATTTTGCTCTTAAGAAAGTAAAAAATACATGAAAAAAATGACTTCTTTTCTCTTGGTTAACACATCACGTTTAAAAACATAGTTGGGAATATTGAATTAAAATCCAATAATTAAGATGGGTATTAAAAAATACTTGAAGCTTTTTTAAGCAATTTTCTGAAAATACATATCTATAAACATTATATTTCTCTTAATTTAAAGAGTTAAACTCTAAAAGACTGTTTTTTTGTAGGTTTTAGTCAATTTTAAATTGTGTTAATAAGTAGTGGATAGAATCAAAGAAAGGGTGAAGATATGGAGAAAAATAAGGAAGCTGTAGTATTTTCTGTAAAGGTCTGTTCAGTTTCTATTGACAGTATTAACCTCTAATCTACCTTTGATCTATTTAGCAGATAAATTGAAGGAGGCAACATACCTATACTATAAAAAATTTAAAAATACAAGTTTCTGGAATGAATTGTTATTTTTCTATATACTTAAACCTGCAGGAATTTCCCCCCCATCTTCATGAAGGCCTACTATGTAGTATAGTGTATGAGCAGTAGCCCCCTGTAACAGACAAAATAAAGCCATTTCTTATAATATCTGTCAATGTCTGTCGAATAAATAACTTCAATGGGAAGTTCAATAAAAGCAATTTTAAGAGATACTGATGCATTGCATTAGTAGTTAGAATTAGTTCATTCATGGTCTGGTCAGATTGAGATGTAAAATTTAGACTCTCTGGCCTGAGTAATGAATGTTGTATGTGTCATTTAGGCAATCCTCCATAAATATTATTTCTTTGAACTAGAATTTTGATAGGGATTAGATACCTAAGAGTACAAACTGTACTCTTTTGCAAGAATGTGAGGTTCAGAAGTCATTTGTGGCTTAGGCAGATTATTTATAATAAAGAGAATATGTTGAGGTTTCTGTAAATTAAGGTGCCTAAATCAAGCTTCTGTTTGAATAGATGAGCCCACCTAATCTTCGGAATGGGTTTCAAAAGGATGAATAGGAAGAACAAAAGTCTTTTGGAAAAACATTTCAGAATTCACTCTAAAGAAGGTGACTAGGGATTTAAGACCTTGAAGTTGGTCAGTATGATATAATTTGCACCCCCTAATGTTACAGCTTTTACTTGTTTGGGGGCACAGAAAATAGTCTCTTTTCAGGGTCTTTGTGAATTCAGCCGTTTTTTTCTTCAGTGTCTTTTGTTGTTGTTGTGTTAGTTGCTCAGTCATGTCCAACTCTTTGCAACTCCATGGACTTGTAGCCCACCAGGGTCCTCTGTCATGGAATTTTCCAGGCAAGAATACTGGAGTGGATTGCCATTCCTGTCTCCAGGGAATCGTACCAACAAAGGGGTGGAACCCGTGTCTCTTATGTCTCCTGCATTGGTAGTAGGCAGCTTCTTTACTGTCTGAGCTACCAAAGAAGCTCCCAGTGTCTTTAGGTAAATAATAAAGCCAAAGTAAAGGTTGGCACTCTGTGATGTCTTCTTTTCAGTATTTTGCCAGATAAAGGTAGGCCACACATTTTTCTCTGATCCTGGCCAAAATAATCATGTAATTCACAAAAATATTCAAGGCAGTCATCTCTAGTCAATTACCACAACCACAGATAAAATTTGAGAAAAGATTTTAGTAATGCTTGTTGTTTAGTTGCTAAATTGTGCCCAAATCTTTTGTGACCTCATGAACCATAGCCCTCCAGGCTCAGTAATGTTTACTTTCAGGCAATTAGGTGCTTAATGATCAGGTTAGGCACATGTCTTTAATGGATCCAAAAAAGCTAGCGGATGTGGTTAGCGGTTTTTGTTAACCTGTATAGAGTACTTGAGGTTACCTGTCTCGCTTTTCTTGGGGACTTCATGTAAACACAGATTACTCTTACCCTGCACCTCACCTGCGTTAGTAATGACCTTTCATCCTGCGGGTCAGAGCTCAGAGAGTCACTTCCTTTAGGAGATTTTATGATTTCCCTGACTTGATTAAATTTCCCTAATAGGCAATCTCATTGAATCTTGTACTCTCCCTTCACATCAGTGATCACAGACTGCAATTGTGTATTTGTGTGATTATTAACTTTTGTCTACATTTTTCATGAATGTACTGAATATGTCCATTCTTCTCCTTCTGTCATCCAGGTACTTGGCAGTAGTTGGCACATAGTAACTCAGATATTTGTTAAATGAATATATGAGTGAATGAACAAATGAAGTACCACTAAAATTCCCAAATTTTGATTTGTTAAATTTAGTCATCATCTAGTAAGTGTTTTAGATCTTGGAGTTATTGCACATAAAAAAACTGTCAAGTATTTGCTGATACTGTGTAGGTTTATACTAAACTTTATTATAGGTTATTTTACTTTGTATTCTCTTTTCTTTTCTTCATGTTTTCCTTTTTACTTTTGGATATTAAATTACAACTTATACCTGGAGATTAAAATTTAGGGCACTTGAAGTAGTTAGAACAAAGTATGAACTCAGTAAGCAAGCAAGCAAACAAACCAAAAATACAAGTAGTCTCTAATACAGGACTCAACATTCCCTGGTGACTCAGATGGTAAAGTGCCTGCCTGCAATGCGGGAGACCAGGGTTCAGTCCCTGGGCTGGAAAGATCCCCTGGAGAAGGAAATGGCAACCCACTCCAGTACTCTTCCCTGGAAAATTCCATAGATTTAGGAACCTGGTAGACTACAGTCCATGAGGTTGCAAAGAGTTGGACATGACTGAGCAACTTCACTTCACCTTCATAGTAAAAGAGACCCTCCTTATTCCTCGTTATAGCTTGTTTATCTGATTTCCTAGACAGATATCCCGTCAAATTCCATGTAAAAAGTGATAGCCTCATCTCAGGAGAAATAACATTTCAAAAATTCCTTGAAATAATGCACAGCTACCTCTGGTATACTCTGTGGGTTCATGAAGTGAAGGGCAAGTGGCTCTGTGCATCAGTGACCCTGAAGAATCACCCTCTTAGGACATTATGCTGATGGCCATGAGGTAGTAGGAAGAAATCAATTTTGTGTGTATTTGTGTCTGTGTATAGTTTTAGACAGAAAGGACCATCAGTAAACTATTTTGAAATCATGGCCTTCCATCTGATTTAAACACTGTTAGAAACACTAAATTTTTGGCCTATTTTTAAAAAATGGATTGTGTACTGATAAATAATTGCAGATGGTGATTATAGCCATGAAATTAAAAATGTGTACTCCTTGGAAGGAAAGTTATGACCACCAACCTAGACAACATATTAAAAAACAGAGACGTCAACAAAGGTCCGTCTAGTCAAGGCTATGGTTTTTCCAGTGGTCATGTATGGATGTTAGAGTTGGACTATAAAGAAAGCTGAGCACCAAAAAATTGATGCTTTTGAACTGTGGTTGGACAAGACTCTTGAGAGTCCCTTGGACTGCAAGGAGATCCAACCAGTCCATCCTAAAGGAGATCAGTGCTGGGTGTTCATTGGTAGGACTGATACTGAAGCTGAAACTCCAATACTTTGGCCACCTGATGTGAAGAGCTAACTCATTTGAAAGACTCTGATGCTGGAAAAGATTGAGGGCAGGAGGAGAAGGGGTCGACAGAGAATGAGATGGTTGGATGGCATCACTGACTCAATGGACATGGGTTTGGGTGGACTCCGGGAGTTGGTGATGGACAGGGAGGCCTGGCATGCTGCAGTTCATGGGGTTGCAAAGAGTTGGACATGACTGAGCGACTGAACTGAACTGATAAATGGTGTTTGCCTTTCTTTTTTTAAAAGACTAAGTTGTAGCACTTTATCCTCCATGATGATAGAAAAATTAAAGCATTTGGTTACATAATAAAAGCCAATTATCCGAGAAAATATATTTCATGAGCATGGGTCAACCTCTTTCACTGTATTGTATGTGATAATGACACATGCCCCACCTCTCATTAGTTGGGTTTAATATTTTTTAGTCCCTTCAATTTTATTTTTTAAGTTGTTCAAACTTGTTTTCTTTCAAGTGTTTTCTTTCTTTTTTCTGTCAAGTAAGGTTATATATGGAAAACTCTGGTGCTTCAGTTATCTGATTTTTATTCATTTAATTCATCACTTATGATGATGATGATTAAAATGATTTAATAATCATTTTTACTTTTGATTTGAGCTTATGATTTTATTTTTCTAATAATATTAGAAATTTACTATCCCAGAGTCATATTACTCTTTTATAACATTAGACTTGAACAATAACCTAGTATGCCTATTTGTGCACCTGTTTCTTTGTCTAGCAACTGATGGCCCACTATCAAAAAGTTTCACTCTGATTTAAGAGGGTGAAACATAGCAAGGATAGTAAAATATTGTAGCCGAAGAAGAAATATTATACAAATATATATATGCCTGAATGAAAATCTGTGCATCAAGTATTGGCAGAATGGTAGAAGGAAGTATTTTCTAACTGTCAAGAGATTCATATGAGTCTTAAAGTAACCTATAGGAGGGAAAGTTATTAGAGATACACAAATTAGGAGAGCCATTCATCTTGGCTATTTATTGTCAATAAATGTATGCTTTTATATAAGGAATAATAAATGACAACAATTACTGTTGATATTCTTCAGGCATCGCCCCACCCACCCAAATAAACCCACCAAATAAATGCTGCACTCAATATGCTAGCAAATTTGAAAAACACAGCAGTGGCCACAGGACTGGAAAAGGTCAGTTTTCATTCCAATCCCAAAGAAGGGCAATGCCAAAGAATATTCAAACTGCTGCACAAGTGTGCTCATTTCACATGCTAATAAGGTAATGCTCAAAAAAGATGGCAATATAGGTAAAGCATTGTTTGGGCTTCTCAGGTGGTGCTAGTGGGAAAGAACTTGCCTTTCAATATAGGAGACATAAGAGATGCAGATTTGATCCCTGGGTTGGGAAAGATCCCCTGGAGGAGAGTATGGCAGCCCACTCCAGTATTTTTGCTTAGAGAATCCCATGGAAGGAGGAGCCTGGTGGGCTATAGTCCATAGAATTGTAGAGTCAGACATCACTGAAGTGACTTAGCATACATACACATAGCATTGTTTATGATAATGTCTTGGGCTAAAATGACAAGAATAACAGTTAAAAGAGAAAAAAATCATCATGATCAACTATAAAGAGGATCTTTCATTATGTATATGTAACTATAGACATATTAAAGACTATGTCAGGAATAATGACTAAGATGAAGCACAGAGATGAAGCTTGATGTAAAAAAAGTGAATTTTCTTAACTGTCACATCAAGAAATGTGTGCACTGATCATTAGATTGGCTGTGAAAGAAAATTTATCACCTTCTACTCAAACTGTGCATGTCCATGCTGTCGCTTCAGTTGTGCCCATCTCTTTGCAACCCTATGGACTGTACCTCTGTCCATGGGATTTTCCAAGCAAAAACACTGGGGTGGGTTGCCATATACTTCTGCAGGGGACCTTCCTGACCCAGGGATCAAATCCATGTCTCTTATGTCTCCGGCACTGGCAGACATGTTCTGTACCACCAGCACTCACCTGGGAAGCTCTGCTCAAGCTAGAGAGGCTTTGTTCATTTTCTCCAAGGACTAGCATTGCTTTCCTATAAAATGTCAAATATTATTATGTATAATAAGTGCATCAAGTCATTTTCTGACATTTTCAACAGTCGTATGTTGCATGTGCAACAAATGACATCTCCATTGTTGTTCAGTTGCTCAATCAAGTCTGACTTTTGTGACCTCATGGACTGCATCACACCAGGCTTCCTTGTCCTTCACCAGTTCCCAAAGCTTGCTCTAAACTAATGTCCATTTAGTTGGGATGTCATCCATCATCTAGTCCTTTGTTGTCCCCCTCTCCTACCTTCAATCTTTCCAAGCATCAGAGTCTTTTCTAATGAGTCAGCTCTTCCTGTAAGATGGCTAAAGTATTGGAGCTTCAGCTTCAGCTTCAGTACCAGTCCTTCCAATGAATATTCAGGACTGATCTCCTTTAGGTCTGCCTGGTTTGAACTTGCTGTCCAAGGAACTCTCAACAATCTTCTCCAACACCACAGTTCAAAAGCATTCATTCTTTGGCACTCAACCTTCTTTATGATCCACCTCTCACATCCATGCATAACTAATGGAAAAATCTTCAATCAGTTCAGTTCAGTCCTTAGTTGTATCCTACTTTTTACGACCCCATGGACTACAACACACCAGGCCTTCCTGTCCATGGCCAACTCCCGTAGTTTACTCAAACTTTGTCCATGGAGTCAATGATGCCATCCAACCATCTCATCCTCTGTCATCCCCTTCTCCTCCCGCCTTCAATCTTTCCCAGCATCAGGGTCTTTTCCAATGAGTCAGCTCTTCACATCAGGTGGCCAAAGTATTGGAGTTTCAGCTTCAGCATCAGTCCTTTCAATGAATATTCAGGACTGATTCCCTTTAGGATGGACTGCTTGGATCTCCTTGCAGTCCAAAAGACTCTCAAGAGTCTTCTCCAACACCGCAGTTCAAAAGCATAATTTTTGGTGCCCAGCTTTCTTTATATTCTAACTCTCACACCCATACATGTGAAAAACCTTAGCTTTGACTATACGGACCTTGTTGGCAAAGTAATGAATCTGCTGTCTAGGTTTCTTACAGCTTTTCTTCCACGGATCAAGCGTCCTCTAACTTCATGGCTGCAGTAATCATCTTCAGGGATTTTGGAGCCCAAGAAAATCAAATCTGTCACAGTTTCCATTGTTTCTCCATCCATTTGCCATGAAGCAATGGGACCAGATGCCATGATCTTCGTTTTTTGAATGTTGAGTTTTACACCATCTATTTCACTCTCCTCTTTCACTTTCATTAAGAGGCTCTTTAGTTCCTCTTTGCTTTATGGTGTCATCTGCATATCTGAGGTTATTTATATTTCTTCTGGTGATCTTGATTCCAGCTTGTGCTTCATCCAGCCTGGCATTTCGCATGATGTACACTGCATATAAGTTAAATAAGCAGGGTGACAATATACAGCCTTGACATACCCTTTTTCCAGTTTGGAACCAGTCTATTCCATGTCCGGTTCTAACTGTTGCTTCTTGATCTGCACATAGATTTCTCAGGAGGCAGGTAAGGTGGTCTGGTATTCCTATCTCTTGATGAATTTTCCACAGTGTGTTATGATCCACACAGTAAAAAGGCTTTAGCTTAGTCAATGAAGCAGAAATAAACGGTTTTTAGGAATTCTCTTACTTTTTCTATGACCAGCAGATGTTGGCAATTTGATCTCTGGTTCCTCTGCTTTTTCTAAAACCAGCTTAAACATCTGGAAGTTCATGATTCACATACTGTTAAAGCCTGGCTTGAAAAATTTTGTGCATTACTTTGCTAGCATGTAAGATTTATGCAATTGTGCAGTAGTTTGAACATTGTTTGGCATTGCTTTCTTCAGGAATGAAACCTGACCTTTTCCAGTGCTGTGGCAACTGCTGAGTTTTCCAAATTTGCTGGCATATTGAATGCAGCACTTTCACAGCATCAGCTTTTAGGATTTGAAACAGCTCAACTGGAATTCCATCACCTCACTAGCTTTGTTCGTGATGATACTTCCTAAGGCCCACTTGACTTCACACTCCAAGATGTCTGTCTCTAGGTGAGTGTACACACCATCATGGTTATCTGGGTCATGAAGATCTTTTTTGTATAGTTCTTCTGTGTATTCTTGCCTCATCTTAATACCTTCTGCTTCTGTTAGGTCCATGCTGTTTCTATCCTTTATTGTGCCAATCTTTGCATAAAATGTTCCCTTGATATCTAATTTTCTTGAAGTGGTCTCTAGTCTTTCCCATTCTATTGTTTTCCTCTATTTATTTGCACTGATCACTGAGGAAGGCTTTCTTATCTCCCCTTGCTTCTTTGGAACTCTTCGTTCAGATCGATGTTTCATTCCTTTTCTCCTTTGCCTTTAGCTTCTCTTTTTTTCTTAGCTGTTTGTAAGCCCTCCATAGACAACCATTTTGTCTTTTTGTATTTCTTTTTCTTGGGGATGTTTTTGATCACGGCCTCCTGTATATTTTTATGAACCTCTGTTCATTGCTCTTCAGGCACTCTCCATCAGATCTAATATCTTGAATCTATTTGCCACTTCTACTGTATAATTGTAAGGGATTTGATTTAGGTCATGCCTGAATGGCGTAGTGGTTTTCTCTACTTTCTTCAATTTAAGTCTGAATTTTGCAGTAAGGAGTTCATGAACTGAGCCACATCAGTCCCAGTCTTGTTTTTTCGGACTGTATAGAGCTTTTCCATTTTCGGCTCAAAAGAATATAATCTTACTGATTTCAGTGTTGACCATCTGGTGATGTCCATGTGTAGTATCGTCTCTTGTGTTGTTAGAAGAGGGTGTTTGCTATGACCAGTGTGTTCTCTTGGCCAAACTCTGTTAGCCTTTGACTTGCTTCTTTTGTGCTCCTAGGCCAAATTTGCCTGTTACTCCAGGTATCTCTTGACTTCCTACTTTGCATTCCAGTAGGACGATGAAAAGGACGTCTTTTTTGGTGTTAGTTCTAGAAGATCTTGTAGGTCTTCATAGAACCATTCAACTTTTAGCTTCTTCAGCATTAGTGGTTGAGGCATAGGCTTGGATTACCATGCTTTTGAATTGTTTGCCTTGGAAACGAACAGAGATCATTCTGTCATTTTTGAGATTGCACCCAAGTGCTGCATTTCAGGCTCTTTTGTTGACTCTGAGGACTCTTCCATTTCTTCTAAGGTATTCTTGCACATAGTAGTAAGTATAAGGGTCATCTGAATTAAATTTCCCATTCTGGTCCATATTAGTTTACTGATTCCTAAAATGTCCATGTTCATTCTTGCCATCTCCTGTTTGAGCACTCACAATTTACCTTGATTCATGGACCTAACATTCTAGGTTCCTTTGCAGTATTGTTCCTTACAGCATCAGACTTTACTTTAACACCACACACATCCACAACTGGGTGTTGTTTCCACTTTGGCTCAGCCTCTTCATTCCTTCTGGAGCTGTCTTCACTCTTCTGTAGCATATTGGCACCTACCGACCTGGGGAGTTTATCTTTCAGTGTCCTATCTTTTTGCCTTTTCAGACTGTTCATGGGGCTCTTAAGGCAAGAATGCTGAAGTGGTTTGCCCTCCCTTCTTTAATGGACCATGTTTTGTCAGAACTCTCCACCATGACCCGTCTGTTTGGGTGGCCCTGCATGGCATGGCTTAGAGTTTCATACATATAGACAAAGCTGTTATCCATGTCATCAGTTTGGTTAGTTTTATGTGATTGTGGTTTTCATCACAGACAGCTCTGTATTAACTAACTAAATGGCATGCTCTGCTATGCTTAGTCACTTGGTCGTGTCCTACTCTTTGGTTCCATGGACTGTATCCTGCCAGGCTCCTCTTTTCATGGGGATTCTCCAGGTAAGAATATTGGAATGGCTCTCTATGCCTTCCTTCAGGGGATCTTCACAACCCAGGGATCACACCCAGGCCTCCTGCATTGTGGGAGGATTCTTTACCATTTATTTGAACTACCAGGGAAGCCAACAAAATGGCATTCCATCCCACACACTGAATTTCCAACAGATTTTGATTAGTTCTGGCAAAGTTCATCAAATTGTTTACTGTCTGTGCCTGTTTATCTAGATGTGTATGTGTCTAGTGGGGCTGTTAGAGAAGAGTTGTTAATGATGAAGGTAAAAAGATGTTAATGTAGTGAATATGAACACATGTAATTTTCACTGTTACTTAAATAATTTAATAATTAGTATACAATGGTTTTTTTTTATTTTTCACTCCTAAAATATTAAAATTTATTACCTTAACCAGCAATAAATTAAACTCTTTCTTCCATCATTAAATGGGCTTATAATTGTGTAACAAATCATGAATAGTAAGAAATTGCTGCCGTGGAGGGTTCTACCACTAACTTTCAGGTGTCAGTGTTGTTCTTAATGTTATAAAGATATAAATATATGAAATGGAATTTACATCTTGATTTATAATTTTTGTCTCTTAGTATATCTTAGTACATTGAAAGGTGATTAGAAATAACTATATCACAAATCAGCACTTTTTACACATTTGTCTTTTCTGAGCAACTACTTTTTATTTCCTGCTAACTCCAAAATACTGCCATTCTAGAAGTAAGGAAAGTTGAGACTCAAATATAACTTTAAAAATAAGGGTGGATTGGGTGAAGAAGTTCACTGCCCCACTCATAACTCCCAGGATGCTTTTTCCTAGAGTTCTGTGATTTGTGAAACATCAGTCAGGAACTGAATTTGAAAGAGTTGGTATTGTTGACTCTTCTTCCATAACTGAAAACGTAGAAGTATCAATGGTGAATCTTATCTTAGAAGGAAAAGTGTGTTACATTATTGAGGGCCTTCAAAAGTCTCTTATCTCTTATTTCTCAGAAAGAACTGTTGAAAGATCAGTATCAGTGCAGGTTGGAAGAATGAAAGAATTTGTGGAAGATATATTTCATGAAAAAAGAAAAGGTTCTATAGGTTCCTTCCTAGCACAAAACAAGAGTCTGCAAAACAGTTTGGGGACAAGAAAATAGTCTCTTCTCAGAGGAACAGCACTGTTTCTAAATAAAGAAGCTGTCAGTGAGTTCATGCCTGGTGTTATTTGTAAAAAGAATTATAATAGTGATAATAACAAAAGGTTTTAGGGTAATCCTCAAGCCCTTTATTACCATAGAAGAGATGATTCTTTTGGAGAGTTGTTTACCAGTTGGTAACTTCTGTTTTTATTTAGTCTAGAAAGAATTTTTTTTAAAACAAAGAATTTAATAAATCACATCTACTTTTACCTTTTTCCTACTGCTAAAATTTTCCTCACTTAATTTTTTTCAGTGACTATAATTAAATTCTCTACAGGCACCTATGATTAGAGGTTATTTTCACCATTCAAAAAACAAGCAGCTACACTTATGCTCGTGTGAATAAAATTTTTCTCAAGTTTTTTGTCCTTTCTTTCATTATCTCCATTTTGTGTGGAATTTTAAGTGTTGTGCTATAGTATATCACAAAGGATTTGCAAAATAACTGAGTTTAGGATGATTGTTTAAAAACTACTATTGTAAAGTCATGAAAAGTTTTAAATCTTGCATTGTAGTTTAGTTTTCTCACTTTTGGACTTCCCTGGTGGCTCAGCTGGCTAAAAATCTGCCTACAAGGTGAGAAACCTGAGTTCAGTCCCTAGTTTGGAAGATTCCCCTGGAGAAGGGAACAGGTACCCACTCCAGTATTCTGGCCTAGAGAATTCCATGGACTGTATAGTCCATGGGTAGCAAAAAGTCAGACAACACTGAGAGACATTCATTTTCTCACTTTGGATAATTTTAATTTGAGCTGAAATGCCTTGGATTATGTATGTACTAAAGTTAAATGATTTAGGTCATACCTGAATTGTCTAGTGGTTTTCCCTACTTTCTTCAATTTAAGTCTGAATTTGGCAATAAGGAGTTCATGATCTGAGCCACAGTCAGCTCCTGGTCTTGTTTTTGCTGACTGTATAGAGCTTCTCCATCTTTGGCTGCAAAGAATATAATCAATCTGATTCTGGTGTTGACCATCTAGTGATGTCCATGTGTAGAGTCTTCTCTTGTGTTGTTGGAAGAGGGTGTTTGCTATGACCAGTGCGTTCTCTTGGCAAAACTGTATTAGCCTTTGCCCTGCTTCATTCTGTACTGCAAGGCCAAATTTGCCTGTTACTCCAGGTGTTTCTTGACTTCCTACTTTTGCATTCCAGTCCCCTGTAATGAAAAGGACATCTTTTTTGGGTGTTAGTTCTAAAAGGTCTTGTAGGTCTTCATAGAACCGTTCAACTTCAGCTTCTTCAGCATTACTGGTTGGGGAATAGGCTTGGATTACCGTGATATTGAATGGTTTGCCTTGGAAATGAACAGGGATCATTCTGTCATTTTTGAGATTGTATCCAAGTACTGCATTTCGGACTTTTTTGTTCACCATGATGGCTACTCCATTTCTTCTAAGGGACTTCTGCCCATAATAGTAGATATAATGGTCATCTGAGTTAAATTTACCCATTCCAGTCCATTTTAGTTCACTGATTCCTAGAATGTCAACATGTACTCTTGCCATCTCCTGGTTGACCACTTCCAATTTGCCTTGATTCATGGACCTGACATTCCAGGTTCCTATGCAATATTGCTCTTTACAGCATCAGACCTTGCTTCTATCACCAGTCACATCCACAGCTGGGTATTGTTTTTGCTTTGGCTCCATCCTTCATTCTTTCTGGAGTTATTTTTCCACTGATCTCCAGTAGCATATTGGGCACCTACTGACCTGGGGAGTTACCCTGTCAGTATCCTATTGCTTTGCCTTTTCATACTATTCATGGGGTTCTCAAGGCAAGAAAACTAAAGTGGTTTGCCATTCCCTTCTCCAGTGGACCACATTCTGTCAGACCTCTCCACTATGACGC
Source organism: Bos indicus (assembly GCF_029378745.1). Classification (NCBI taxonomy): domain Eukaryota; kingdom Metazoa; phylum Chordata; class Mammalia; order Artiodactyla; family Bovidae; genus Bos; species Bos indicus. The sequence continues at coordinate 54,518,935 of NC_091763.1, read as the reverse complement.
GCCCGTCTTGGGTGGCCCCACACGGCATGGCTTAGTTTATTGAGTTAGACAAGGCTGTGGTCCGTGTGATCAGATTGACTAGTTTTCTGTGATTATGGTTTCAGTGTGTCTGGCCTCTGATGCCCTCTCGCAGCACCTACCATCTTACTTGGGTTTCTCTTACCTTGGACGTCGGGTATCTCCTCATGGCTGCCCCTCCTTACCTTGAATGTGGAATAGCTCCTGTCGGCCCTCCTTTGCCAGGTTCCTGACATTGTATAGGAGACAGGGATCAGGCCATCCCCATGGAAAAGAAATGCAAAAAAGCATAATGGCTGTCTGAAGAGGCCTTACAAATAGCTGTGAAAAGAAGAGAAGGGAAAAGCAAAGGAGAAAAGGAAAGATATAAGCATCTGAATGCAGAGTTCAAAGAATAGATAGGAGAGATAAGAAAGCCTTCCTCAGCAATCAATGCAAAGAAATAGAGGAAACCAACAGAATGGGAAAGACTAGAGATCTCTTCAAGAAAATCAGAGATACCAAGGGAACATTTCTGCAAAGATGGGCTCGATAGAGGACAGATGGTATGGACCTAACAGAAGCAGAAGATATTAAGAAGAGGTGGCAAGAATACACAGAAGAACTGTACAAAAAAGATCTTCATGACCCAGATAATCACGATGGTGTGATCACTGACCTAGAGCCAGACATCCTGGAATGTGAAGTCAAGTGGGCCTGAGAAGGCATCACTACGAACAAAGCTAGTGAAGGTGATGGAATTCCAGTTGAGCTATTTCAAATCCTGATAGATGATGCTGTGAAAGTGCTGCACTCAATATGGCAGCAAATTTGGAAAACTCAGCAGTGGCCACTGGACTGGAAAAGGTCAGTTTTCATTCCAATCCCAAAAAAAGATAATGCCAAAGAATGCTTAAACTACCACACAATTGCACTCATCTCACATGCTAGTAAAGTAACACTCAAAATTCTCCAAGCCAGGCTTTAGCAGTATGTGAATTGTGAACTTCCAGGTGTTCAAGCTGGTTTTAGAAAAGGCAGAGGAACCAGAGATCAAATTACCAACATCTGCTGGATCATGGAAAAAGCAAGAGAGTTTCAGAAAAACATCTATTTCTGCTTTATTGATTATGCCAAAGCCTTTGACTGTGTCGATCACAATAAACTGTGGAAAATTCTGAAAGAGATGGGAATACCAGACCACCTGACCTGCCTCTTGAGAAATCTGTATGCAGTCAGGAAGCAACAGTTAGAACTGGACATGGAACAACAGACTGGTTTCAAATAGGAAAAGGAGGACATCAAGGCTGCATATTGTCACCCTGCTTATTTAACTTATATGCAGAGTACATCATGAGAAACGCTGGGCTGGAAAGCACAACCTGGAATCAAGATTGCTGGGAGAAATATCAATAACCTCAGATATGCAGATGACACGATCCTTATGGCAGAAAGTGAAGAGGAACTAAAAAGCCTCTTGATGAAAGTGAAAGTGGAGAGTGAAAAAGCTTAACATTCAGAAAACAAAGATCATGGCATCCGGTCCCATTACTCCATGGCAAATAGATGGGAAAACAGTGGAAACAGTGTCAGACTTTATTTTTGGGGGCTCCAAAATCACTGCAGATGGTGACTGCCGCCATGAAATTAAAAGGCGCTTACTCCTTGGAAGGAAAGTTATGACCAACCTAGATAGCATATTGAAAAGCAGAGATATTTTGCCAACAAAGGTCCGCCTAGTCAAGGCTATGGTTTTTCCAGTAGTCATTAATGGATGTGAGAGTTGGACTGTGAAGAAAGCTGAGCGCCAAAGAATTGATTTGAACTGTTGTACTGTGGTGTTGGAGAAGACTCTTGAGAGTCCTTTGGACTGCAAGGAGATCCAACCAGTCCATCCTAAAGGAGATCAGTCCAGGCTGTTCATTGGAAACGTTGATGCTGAAGCTGAAACTCCAGTACTTTGGCCACCTCATGCAAAGAGTTGACTCATTGGAAAAGACCCTGATGCTGGGAGGGATTGGGGGCAGGAGAAGGGACGACAGAGGATGAGATGGCTGGATGGCATCACTGACTCGATGGACATGGGTTTGAGTGAACTCCAGGAGTTGGTGATGGACAGGGTGGCCTGGCCTCCTGTCATTCATGATGTCGCAAAGAGTCGGACACGTCTGAGCGTCTGAACTGAACTGAAGTGAAAGTTAAATGATCAAACATGAATCATTAACAGTTAAATTCAATGAGTCATTAAAATAAATAAAAATTGATTTATCTTTTCTATTCCTGGATTAGCATTTTGTATATTAGTGTTTGAGCAATACACACCTTTCCTTAAAATCAAGTTTTGTATCTGTATAAAATAAGTATGGGAAGTAAAAGTGAGAGTAGCTCCCAAATTTACACCTAACTAAATAGCTATATTTTGATGGAATGAGAGTTACAGAGTGAATTATAAGAAAGAGAGTAGGGATCATTTGTCATATAAGAATCATAGTTACACATGATTATTATAGACTTTAATTCCACATAGTTTTCAAAGCTAATTTTGAAATTTAGAAAAATAATATAACTTGGGCCAAACCTATTGTTTTACTATGTGGTACTTAGTTTTTCTTAAGTTAGTGCATAATTATCTATGACCCTTGACTAAAGGAAAAAAAGAAATCTATGGAGGAGCTGGGTTCATTTTTAGATATAGGTTTTTGGGTGTTTGGAGTTGATACTTATTACATGCTATCTGAATTTCCCCTCTTCCTAACCATGGGTTTTTGCTAATTAAAATAATGAATTTACTCCTTTTTTGAAGTGACACATTTTTATTTTTAAAATTGAAATTGATTGCAAATATACAGGGTTTTATTATCTAGAATCAATGATACTAGTAGATTTTTAATGAAGGGTGTCTCTATGTCTGGTGTTTGTGCATGGATATACACAAATACAGATACTGGCTTTTACAGCTTTTCTTTGAAGATTTAAAATCCCTTTCTAATTTTTTACACAAAACACGAACACAGGATGTGTTTGCAAAATACTGGATGATGAATTATATTGCCATTCTCTAGTTTTCTGTGAACTCTTTTATTTGTATAGTAGCTATATGCTTAGACTTTGAGAATGTAAGAAGTGAAGTACCCTGAAAAGTATCACATGATGGCACTGTTTCCATTTCCACATCCAATATTATGAAATAAAGCTATAATAAGTTGGTATTAAGAATGGGGTGTAATGCCAATGTATTTTGTATAATATATGTAAAATAAATCTAACCACTAAGGTTATTAATACAGATACTTACGTGATGGTGTAGATTTTTTACAAAGTATTTTGTAAAAGTTTGTATATTTTTCATGTCTGAAATTTAGATCACAAAGAAACAGTTTATCTAGAATTCTAGAAATTTTTATATGACACAAAGCCATTTCAATCAATACTTCAATTATTTTAGGAATTATTTTTTATAAATACTCGATTTGGTACTTAATTTTATGTGGGAAAGAATAGTGCTGTATTACACACAAGATTTAATTTTGCTAAATATGACCATCCACAGAAATATTTCTGGGCAATGCCAAGGAAGTCCAGAAATAAAACTGATTTGAGGAAGGTTCATGGGTCAAAGGTTGAAGGGATCAAGCATAATTTTAAAGTGAAGAAATTTCAGGTATGGTCAGCCTATATATGGAAAGGTTCATTAATCTGAGGAATGTAGATATTAAATGGTCTGTGATTTCAAATACCATAATTTATTATGGTAAACAGTCTCCTAAATAATAGGCATGACAAAAATGGTATAGGGTAATTATCATCTCAAATATGCAAGTACAATTTTCTGTTCACAACTAAAAAGAAACATGATTGCTCAGAACACTTTGATACATTGAAGTGCAACTTACATGGATGTGTATATTTAAAGGTTAACCAAACATCAATATTTCGCCCAATTTTATCCTTAATAATGAATTAACAAAAGCAAATATTGATGCATCTTCCCAGTGGCATGTGTGGTTAAGAAAATTATATGTATATATATGTATATGGCTATAAAATATTAAATGATCCCCCCACCCCATGATGATGAAGAACCTAATGGCCAGTAAGTGCAGCAAGTGAGTGCCTTAAGAATATTTTGAAAAGTAGTCAATTTTATTTTGATATGACAGATAAACATTGCATAATTCTCCTTTTCGTTTATCTGTGAACTTGAATCAGGGAAAATATATGTATAGGAAGTATTACTAGTGTCTTAGAAGTCCATCTTGAAACAAGAGTTTCTCTTACCTTATAGGTTCAACGATACATTGGTGTCATATCATCTCTTTAGTAAATGTGACAGTTTGCATAATATTTTTTACCATAGGAGAAAAACTTAAATTGTGATATTGAGGAAATTGTTGAAAAACTGCTTAATGGTATAATGATAAAATGTATTCATAAATCTTCTGTAAAAGGAAAATATCCACTGTAAGATCTGTTCATTTGTTGTAGAAGAGAGGGAGAATAAAAAAAAAAAGAAAGAAAGAAACTAGCATACTGAAATAGGAGATTTCCATGTTCACTGTATTTCACCATGCAAATTACTTGCAATTTCCAAATGTCAGTGTTACTTTTCAGGACAAATTTCACACAAAAGGAATTCAGTGATTATTCATCCAGTTTAATTAATTCAATTAAATAAGTCTGATGCTGTCAGGTGTTCTTTTAATAATTGAATCAACATGCAGATACATAATAAGCATAAAAGCGTTTCTATGGCTGCAGTTAATTTAGATCCAAAAGAATCTGCTGTTCCTCTACATTTGATATAGATTATTCTATAATATTTCAGTAATGGGTTGCACAAAGGCTGGCTTTTAATTCTTTGCTTTCTCGAATGTCTTTATATATAATGGTTTAAAACAGAAGGTGTTCAAGAGAGGGTGACCTTTTTTCCATTACCATGGTTCCTGTCATTAATGCATTATAATTTTCTTTAGAAGTCTGGAAAAATGTGTATGTGTGCAGTATGTAGCAGGTATGAATCAAAGCATGTTAGTGAAAGTTTAGAACTGTCTGTTACTACTTTTAAAAAGGAAGATGCATAGGACATATTTTTTGTTCTCAATATATATTTATTTTTCTTACTGTGAACAGTTAAACCATTTTTACGTATTATTCTCATCTCATTTAAAAATTTTAGTTTTTATTTTATAACAATACTAATCTTACTAATATTCGAAAAATATGCAGTATAACTAAATTTAAATCAAAAAGTAAAGTGGTTTTTAATTTTGATTTTTACATAATGGTAACCTCATATAAAGATTAAATTATGAAAGGATATTAATCATATATTAAAAAGGTTGGGGTAAACGATTTACTTGGAGTTCTCAGCAGTGCTTGATGTCATAATTATTGTAAATATTAATTGCTGTGCTAAAAATGTAAGCAAGCCGATTTTGTATTAGATGAAAAATGAAAATAGACTGTGTACTGGTAAATAGATAATCATACAAAAGTAATTGGGGTTTTAAAACCCCAATCTATTCTGCCAGCATGAGCTCGTTTGCATGTTAATCACAAGAGTGATTTCCTACTTCACAAGGAAGTCCACACTCTTTCATAACCACTTTTAATTGCATTTAAAATGATTCAGGTTTGTAACATTAGAAATGAAGGCGTATCTGTGTCAAATTAATAAAAATGTCCCTGAAAATCTTTATAGACTATAAATACTCAAATATTTTAAGGACTTCTATTTTTAATTGGAATATGTAGAGGCCCGTTACATATTTTGAGTGTTATTAATGATAGCATAGCTATGGTATGATGTGCCAATTTTAAAAAGATCACTTTAAAAAATGAGACTATATTTTCAATTATGTGAGGTTTTCTCTGATTTCAATGCGCAGATACTTACTCTGAAACTCAGTTTTAAAACTTTGCAGTAACTATGACTTTAGAGTAAAAGAATGTAACACTGAAATTTTGGAGATTACGTTTTTATAAATTCTCATGGCAGATGACTTCATCATTTAATCTTCCTTAGATGCACACATTCTCAACATTAAATTTTTACTAGTAATAAGTTTTTCAATAATAAAATTTAATGCTGAAAGTTAACTGTTTTCAACTATAAATATTATTTTGGTATTAACTTAAAAAAGCTGTATTATTAACAGTAAATATTAAAACTGTCATTTAGAAGGCATTATGGTATAAGAAAATGTGTTAAATCAAAAAATATATTTTAACTTTTAAAAATGAGTGTCATTTATTTCCTAGACCAATATGAATGGAATTTTAGTGTTTACATCATGAAATTTGTCTAACTTACTCTGCTTTATGCAGTGGGTAAATGTCAGAGTTAACACAAAATCATTAATTTATAGAACATGAAAAGGACTCCGTTTTTAGTAAATTCAAGATTTACAATCTCATCAATCACAAAATAATTTTTCACAGGCTGTTTGGAGGTTTATAGTCACACACACATATGCATCTATATACATATTTGATTATTAAACAAAAAGCACTCACAATTTAAAAGAGTATATTTTCTTTCATCACCAGGTGTTCTTTCTAATATAAATGACCAAGATGATGTTTCCATAACATAGCTTGAGGTGCTCTGGAGATTAAAACTACCAAAACAGATCTATTAAATTTTTCATAGAGAGGGTCCACAAGGGATAATAAGCCAATATTTCTTGTCCCATATTCCAGATGTTTTATGTAATTCTGCATCTTTCTAAACTAAATTGTACCTTCTCCAGAAAAAAAAAAAATGTACTATAGAGACTGAGATGAAAGGCCAGAGCTGTTGAAATGTTAATTTTGCTATCTGCTGTTGAGGTCTGCTACCTTTTTGTATTTTTTTCCTACTCCCAGTTGCTCAGTTCTGTTTTATGAATGTTGTGGTATTTCAGCTGTTTGAAGTTTAGAAAACTAGGAGCATGACTCTGACTTAACAGCGCTGCACGGTATATGACAGTGTGATAGACGAGCTTTCTTAATGATTCCCTCTTTCAACTTCAGTGTATTAATAATTTAAATATTATTGTGATCAACAGAAATAATGAGAATAGTTTTTTCGTGGCTTTTTGTGAATCTTTAAAATTATAGACAAATGACTGAGGAAGAAAATGATCAATGAAAACTATTCTGTTTCTTTCGTGTGTTTAGTCTTTCTTTCAGATTTTGTTTGTTGCCACAATCCCCTGTTAGGGGTTCAGAGCAAAACATTTCCAGAAACTTTACTTTCTTTCAGGCTTAGATAGAGGAGTGTTAGCCCTTCTGAGGTGATAGGCTTGGAGAGATTTCTTGATTCTCCAGTAGCATATACTTGCTTAGTTAAAGGTCATGTGGCTTGTATAATTGTGTACATTTACACATCTCTGTATAAAAAGAATACCCTTTCTTCATTTGGAGGGAATGTATTACTCTATAATGTATTCTGAGAAAGATGCTGTTTTTTATGACCATGTAAAATTTACCTGATTTAAACAAACCTGCTTTATGAGGTAAGAATTCTTATACTTTTTATATCTTATGCAGTATGTGAATATAACTGAGTTTATGTTTCTGAAATAGTTGATTTCTGCCTCACATCTATATCCTAGGTTTTTTACCAGCTGGTTGTTCACAATTAAAAAGGAAAAAAAAAAAAACCAACCACCTTGGTCATCTGAATCTAAATAGTAACTGATAGTGTCTAGTCTTTTTGTCAATTCAGTCACAAACCTCTAGAAATTGTTCCTTCATTCCCAATACTATTTAAGCAAAATCATTTAAACTCAATGATTTCATTGAAGAATACTAGGAAAACAATCTTTCTATTTGTGTTAAGGCTGTTAGAGGAAACTATTTAATATATGATGATAATTTCTTCTGATCCCACAAAGCCATTTTATACAATTGCTTGGTTTCCTTTGAATTATGAAGATGGCAATTCCATAAGTTGGAGACAGATGCATACATTGAATTGGCCAAAAAGTTCATTCTGGGTTTTATAACATCTTACAAAAAACCAGAACGGACTTTTTGGCCAACCCAATATTATGACAGCATCTGTGTGTTGCTGGGGAAAAGTTGGAAAACGTGTGACCTGTGTGTATAAACACACCAAGGAAAATAGAAAAAAAATATAGACTTTGTGTTGTGACAAAAAAAAATGAAGTGCCAAATGATGACATGTACATTTTCTTTGATTACACTTTGTGTCACCCAGTTGAAAGTTTATCATATGCTCTCTTTAATTTGAACTTCAAATCCAAAAATCCAACTTTTAAAAAATTTTTTTTTTCAAATTTGCTATCTTGGGTTGACATTTGCAACCTTTTGAGGAAAACAAGTTTGCCAAGTGTGTGTGTGCATGTGTGTGTGAGTATTAAGTATAAAACTTAGAGGCTCCTCTTAACCACTGAGATATGATTCTGTAGTTAGTGTCATTTGTTGGTATTACTTTTTGAGTTTAAAGTTACAAAAGTTAATTTTTGAAGTGCTAATTTTGCAATTAAAATGTCACTCCCTTGTGTTTGTACCCTCACTGTGTTAAAAACCACTCTATAGAATAAAACTCCTGCGATTTTAACTCTCTTGTAAGAATCATTGAAATCATATGACATTCAAGGATCTCTTAAACATGCTATTTTGGATAGATTATCCTGTTTCATCAAATATTTGAATTTTAATTACCACCCATGTGTTGTTGGTCAGTCACTCAGCCATGTCCAACTCTTTGCAACCCCAAAGGACTGAAGCACAACAGGCTTCCCTGCCTTCACTATCTCCCAGAGTTTGCTCAAACTCATATCCATTGAGTCGGTGATGCCATCCAACATCTCATCTTCTGTTGCCCCCTTCTCCTCCTGCCCTCAATCTTTCCCAGTATCAGGGTCTTTTTCAATGAGTCAGTTTTTCTCATCAGGTGGCCAAAGTATTGGAGCTTCAGTTTTAGCATCAGTGTTTCCAAAGAATATTCAGGGTTGATTTCCTTTAGGATTAACTGGTTTGATCACCTTGCTGTCCAAGGGACTCTAAAGAGTCTTCTCTAGCACCACAGTTTGAAAGCGTCTATTCTTTAGCACTCAGCCTTCTTTATGGTCCAACTCTCACATCCGTACATGACTTAAAAAAACCATAGCTTTGATTAGACAGACCTGTGTCAGCAAAGTGATGTCTCTGTTTTTTAATATACTATCTAGGTTGATCATAGCTTTTCTTCCAAGGAGCAAGCATCTATTAATTTCATGGTGGCAATCACTGTCCACAATGATTTTTTTGAGCCCAAGAAAATAAAATCTGTCACTATTTCCACTTTTCCCCTTCTATTTACCATGAAGTGATGGGATCAGATGCCATGATCTTAATTTTTTTGAATGTTGAGTTTTAAGCCAGCTTTTTCATTCTCCTCTTTCACTCTCATCAAGAGACTCAGTTGTTTTTTTTTTTTTTTTCCTGCCAGTAGGGTGGTGTCATCTACATATTTGAGGTTGTTGATATATCTCCCAGCAACCTTGATTTCAGCTTGAGCTTCATCAAACCTGGCATTTCACATGATGTACTCTGCATATAAGTTAAATAACCAAGGTGACAATTTACAGCCTTGATGTACTCCTTTCCCACTTGAACCTGTCCGTTGTTCCATGTCTGGTTCTAAATGTTGCTTCTTGACCTGCATACAGATTTCTCAGGAGGCAGGTAAGGTGGTCTGGTATTCCCATCTCTTGAACAATTTTCCAAGTTTGTTGTGATCCACACAGTCAGAGGCTTTAGTGTAGTCAGTGAAGCATAAGTCGGTGTTTTTCTGGAATTCCCTTGATTTTTCTATGATCCAGTGGATGTTGGCAATTTAATCTCTGGTTTCTCTGCCTTTTCTAAGTCCAGCTTGTACATCTGGGAGTTCTTGGTTCACATACTTTTGAAGCCTAGCTTGAAGGATTTTGATCATTACCTTTCTAGCATGTGAAATTGTGGGTAGTTTGAACTTTCTTTGGCATTGCCTTTCTTTGGGTTTGGAATGAAGACTGACACCCATACTTAATATCAAAAGTATCCTTAAAGATAATTTAAATGTTTCATGTATGGTATTTTAAACTTCTGTCTTTTCTTTTAATTTCTCATGATTTAGAGAATAAATTGTGTCTTGAGTTCTTTTTAACTTACATGTCAGAAAGTTATAGACAATTGCTTAACAGATAATCACATCCAGTGTCTTCTGTAATGATACCATTTTTATTGGTGTATTCCTTATTTTCTTCTTAAAATCAAATAAAGTTAAGATTGTTAAAACTTCCATGTTTTTAGCAGCAGCCTAAATACTAATAAGCAATGATGAAGTTGAAAGTTAGAATATGATATAGAATATGCCTAAACTCAATTTTTCTAACTCATTTAAGATATCATCTTTAGATTGATGAACAGATATCTGTAGGATTGTTTAACAAACTCTATCAATATATCCAAGAAGAAAATGTCTCTACTGTATATGTCACGTATTTAGAAATAATTTATTACTAAGAAAATCATACTAGTAGGTGTTGATGTTCCTTAACAACTATATAGTAATCACACACAAAAAAATAGTCCGTACATCCATCAGTTAATTCCTTTTCTCTGATTCAGAGGAAAGCTTCTTTGTATTTATTTTCTAGGTCTCATTTTTCTTCCTAACTCAAAGAACTAAAGAAAAATGTTCACTCCCTCATTAGTTCGCTAGGCCATTTTTCAGGAATCTTTTCCCATTCTTCACCTTTATGGTTTGCACCCTGACTGAATCAGCTGCCAGACCAACACTACCTTTTATAGTTTGCTCATAAACTCACCCACCTGGCAGCAGTTTTGACTGCTCAAAGGAATCACTGCCATAGTCTACTAGATTCTTACAACTCGTTTGGAAGCTGATTATCAGGAATTTAAGGTTCTATTCCTGTCCTGGGACTTAACTTCCTTTTTGCTTTATTTTGTATCTTGATGAAATGGGTAACTAAGTCTTTTGAGGCTGTAAGATTCCTTGCCAGAGGCTTTACATATATGCAAGGTGTTATTGCACACTAATTCACAAAGTTTTGTAACATGTTATTGCTATTACTTTAGTAACTTAAAGAGCCATCTTAAACTTAGGATCACTAACAAAAAACTTCCAATTTTTGACTATTTTGTTTTCTGAAATTCAAATCAATAATCTAGCTTTATTTTATTTATTTATTTTTTTTCACCGTTAGGACACAAACGTTTATGTGTTTCACTAGTGGAAATAATTATACAGGTAATACAGCATCATCTAAATCTCAAAATTATCTACAGTATTACATTATCACACATGATAGTACGCAAGTGAAATAAAGTGAAAGTGTTAGTGGCTCAGTCATGTCTGACTCTTTGTGACCCTGTGGACTGTAGCCCACCAGGCTCCTTTGTCCATGGAATTTTCTAGGCAAGAATACTGGAATGGGTAGCCTGTCCCTTCTCCAGGGGATCTTCTCGACTCAGGGATTGAACCTGGGTCTCCTGCATTGCAGGCAAGTTCTTTACCATCTGAACAATTCTCAAATATCCCCCAATAAAATTCTTTTCAATATAGCTTAGTTCTAAGCATAGCCATTATATTTTAATTTCTTGAGTATAGGCTTTCCTAATTATTGGAGAGTTTCATATTTTATCCTATCACATTTATAAAAACTTTTATTTGTGAAAAGTTTAGGAAAAATTCTAGTTAAATACCTAGAAGTTAGATAAATGCTTAAGTTAATTACAAGGTCAGTGTTACACATTTTTAAGGCTTTGAATATCTATGGTCAACTGGCTTCAAAATTTTACTGCTCATACAGCTTAATATGTACATCTTGAATGTGTCTGTTTCACCTCAAAGTTATTTCCCACCTACTGTAGCTATTTCTGTCAAGAGTTTGTCTACTCAGTAGTTCCCTGCCTGTAATTATGTTACTTCATCCTCCTCATTCCAGCATTGAAGAAAACTCTAAGGAAATAAAAAAAAGAATTTACAGAGAAATAATTAATGGTTATATGATAATTAACTATGCAATCGCTATATTTTATTAATTTCAGCTTCTCATATTTGACCGATTTATTTGAAGAGAATTTTACTATATTCTTATACTCTTTAGAGAAATGTTCAGTATAAAATGCTTGAAGTACTGATAACTGAATTTAGATGGTATTGATAATCTTTAAAAATAACTTATCAAGCACTAACTTTATCATCCCTGAACTGTAAGTTGGGGATTATCAAATATTTTTTAAATGTTATCATTAGAACCAACATTATCTATATGTACTCTGTTTAGTTCTTTGTGGCATATCAAACATGTCCCCATAATTATAACACATTTTATTCTCAGCAGTTTTTGAGGGCTCTTTCTGTATACGTTTTCCCTTGCCACTTGCTTCCTTGAAGCTTTTTGAAACTTGCTTAATTGATCCAGATAGTTAGGGACAGACTTGTTAATAAATATTCACTCATTCCTATTCCAAGTTCAGCACATTTTCCGTCCTGAATTACTGCTTATTTATATGCAATGAAGAGGTGAAAAAAACACAGAAGTGGGGGAGAACAAAATGAGTAAAGAGCAGAAGAAAAGGGAATTAGAGTTGGCATCATAGTATTAAGTGAGCTACCCGCTGAGGTCATCTAATAAATGTTACATAGAAATGGAAACTAGTAATGATTAATATTATGCCATTTTTTTTTTTTTTTTTGTATTTACTGGACAATTCATGCTTGCAAAGATTGTTCTTAACTGAATGGTGACATGTAATTGGTATATGTACTTCTCTCACCTTAGGGCCTCTGTGCTGTCTGTTGCCTTAAATGTGCTTCCTGAAGATATCTGCATGGCTAACTCCTTTGCTTTCCTTAAATGTTTACTCACATGTCGCCTGTATGCAACTGCCTGATCATTTTATTTAAAAATGCAATAAACTCTTCCTCCCCTGGTTATGTCCAGCTTTGTCTACTCTATCCATAAACATTCTATGTAATTTTCTCTTTTATTATGTTTGTTTTCAATCATTCCTGACTAGAATATAAGCCTCATGAAGGCAGGGATTTTTGCAAATTGGTTTTTTATTGTCTGTCTCTCCCCCTTGAATATAAGCTAATAATGGCAGGATTTTTTTTGTCTGTTTCATTCATTAACAGGGTCTAAGTGTTTAGAACATTACCTGGCATATGATTCCCATCATTACTTGTTTATCAGATGGAGTACAGGGTGTAGTTTGATAGACAAGAACTATAAAACATGGTAATCCCTGAGATACAGTCTGCCATCAGCCTGCTGCATTTGTGATTTTCAGCTTAAATTCTGTGATACTCTTATGAATGTCTAAGTTTATGAAAAAGATAGGGGTAGTAAAGAAATGTTATGCCCACTTAAAAAGCTTTGTAGCTGTGGTCTATACTTTGTTGTAACCAATGTCATGCTACAAAGATATTAACTTTAGCACAGCACCCCACAGCAAGAAGAAAAGCCGTGACTCCCCATTGAATGCCAACATATTGGTTGGCAAGCATAATATGGTACAACTTTACTCTTCATCTGGGACATTTTTATATTGTATTAGTGCACTGTGCACTGTTTCAGTTGATCAGTGTTCCAAATGTAAGCTAGGATTTAGTGCCAGGTGGCATGCCTGAGACACATAAAGATTTTATGGATAACAGATGTAGAGAAATGTAGGGACTTCTCATATTTACTGTAGACATATTTCCTTAAGAGATACTTGGAGTATTTATTCTTTTAATCACTACTTAAGCAAATGAAGTTTTCGCCTAAATATAGGACCTCCTAATTCCAATTGAATCTTTATGAACTGTTTACATTAGGGCTTACAATAAAGGTAAAGGTAAATAATAATTTTTCCCCCAATCTCTTTTATATTGCCTTGTGTAAAGAGAAATTTTTAAAAATGACATTAAAAGATACAAATTAATTTAGTGGACCTACACAAATTCAAGCGCACACACCCAAACATATTCCTTTTTTTGTGTGTATTCTTTTTTCACCACCTTTTCCCCTTGTATTCTGTTAAGAATCTACTCCGTTTGTAAAAGGAGCACATTTTAAAAATAATTGTATAAACAGGGGAATGGATTGAAAGTAGAAATATTTAAAGTTGTATTACTTTACAATGAAGACAATTTGTTTTGACAAAAAATATAAAAACAATGTTTTTTTAAAAATTTCTTCTTTCTAAAATAGGAATACTAAAAATATCGTATTGTACCAGTTTCTAATTGAAAGAATGCATTGCAGGACTGCTGTTAAATTGTATAGTTTTCTCAAAATATTTCAATAAAAATAAACAGTGATGAAGCTCGATGTGTCCCAAATAAGATATTATTTTAAAATTGTATAGACTGGTGACAGCCAGTTTTATTAAATGAACAGATTCCATATGTCACATTAGGAAAATCATTTTTTTATTTTGATAGTTGTATATTATGATGAATAATTTTGTAATGTACCTTTATGTCTGAAGTTATTTTTTTGTTATTTTGTATACAGCTTAAGATTATTTAGTCTGCAAATGCTTAAACTAAAACTTCTTTCAAGGTAGTGACTAACGGTTATTTTCAAAGTAGATGCTCAGTCTGTGAAGGCATTCCTTAATACTTTTTCTTTCTTTCTTTCTGGCATTAAGAACTTGATCATGTTCATGTTCAGAGTTCCTTTAGAGTTCCTAGTATGGCTGTTGAAATCTGTACTTCAAATGATCTCATTGTAATGCCTGTATTTCATTAATGACTGATTTTGTCTAAGGCTTGGGAGTGAAATATTTTTCATATGACACCACCCAAAATGCGTATAGTGCACCAGCTGCAAAAACCACAAACTGTCTGATTTTGGGGCTTTGGATGGTGAGAAAAATTCAATTGCTTAAAGTAAAGCTTGTATCTGTATTATAGCACATGGAAGTGGGACTACTGTAGACTTTAGACAAATGTCGAAAATATTATATTCTTATCAGCCTTGTTTCAACTAAAGATGAGCAATGTGCTTATGTTGTATTTGCCTTAGAATCCCAATGTACCTTTTTAACATTTGGCTGCATAATTATGGGTTTTATATTATTATTATAAACACCAACTTGAGGTTGATCAAAAAGAGAAAAAAAATGACCATCCATAGGTTTATAATAAAATTTTAAATGATTTTAAGTTTACTTATAGCTACACAGTGTTCCTTTTATGAAATTTTAAACAACTGTAGCCAAGTAAAAATCCTAGAAATTGCAAATTATAAATTTTGTATTAGTTTTATAAATTAGTTTGATCTTGAGTACTTTTAAATCAGTTAATTTATAAATATTATAGAATAAACTTAATTTTAAAACAAATGAAAAGACTTATGTATGGCCTGGGTCCTAATAAAACTATGATCTTGCCTTGATAACATTAATTTAAACCATGTAATAATAGTTCATAAGTGTTGATTATAGAAAATAACATTAAGATCTCCCTGATCTATTAACAATTTATGTATAACCAAATTATGGAGTACTTTTTTTTCCTGGATGTGTCTTCTAGGTTTTCTTTGAAGAACTAATTATTATATATACATGAATATATAAATAATATTTATATATATACACAGAGATACACATTTATATATTAAATATTTTAATATATATCACATTTACATTAAATATTTTAATGCCACATACATTTATTTTAATCTATAAAGATTAAATATTTTATTAAAATATATACATATATATGTATATATATGTTGTTTATGGTAAGAAAACTGTAGCACATAGTCATGTTGATTCTTTGCAAATCACTGCAGATGGTGATTGCAGCCATGAAATTAAAAGACGCTTACTCCTTGGAAGAAAGGTTATGACCAACCTTGATAGCTTATTGAAAAGCAGAGACATTACTTAGCTAACAAAGGTCCGTCTAGTCAAGGCTATGGTTTTTCCAGTGGTCATGTATGGATGCGAGGCTTGGACTGTGAAGAAAGCTGAGGGCCAAAGAATTGATGCTTTTGAACTGTGATGTTGGAGAAGACTCTTGAGAGTCCCTTGGCCAGCAAGGAGATCCAACCAGTCCATTCTAAAGGAGATCAGTCCTGGGCATTCTTTGGAAGGAATGATGCTAAAGCTGAAACTCCAGAACTTTGGCCACATCATGCGAAGAGTTGACTCATTGGAAAAGACTCTGATGCTGGGAGGGATTGGGGGCGGGAGGAGAAGGGGATGAGAGAGGATGAGATGGCTGGATGGCATCACCGACTCGATGGACGTGAGTTTGAGTGAACTCCGGGAGTTGGTGATGGACAGGGAGGCCTGGTGTGCTGCGATTCATGGGGTCGCAAAGAGTCGGACACAACTGAGCGACTGAACTGAACTCTCTTGATAACTTTGCCATGCCAGTTTATTTCTAATCAACTGGTAGTTAATGCTATCACCCTCACCAGTTTCACACTGCAGCAACAATTCCATTGACATTTGACTTTCAGATAGAAGATACTGTAGCAAAAGAAAGACTTAGAAAGTTTCCCCAAGAAACAGATATTTATTTTTGGAAAATACCTGACAAACTTATATGAACATTTTGGACATTGAAAATATATAAGGTTATTAAAATAAACTTTGTTAATTGCTGTTGTGATGAATGAAAGCACAATCATTTGTGGGGAAATAAATTAACAGAAGAGATTTTGAGGTTAATTAAATGGCATAGGATAAGGAATTTGTCAGAGATTATTAATCTCTGTTAGAGTAAAATCAGGACTTTCTTGACACCCCATTCTTATTTGGTTAATATAAAATAAGTATTATGTTGATGCACATTTAAGAAAAATTCTGCTGATTAGAAAATGGATTTGGAGATAAATTTGATGAGATATCTTTAAAGACACTTCATAACAAAAATTTTTTAAAGTTATTAGTGGAGGAAGGAATCTGTTAAAAAACCTTAACATTTATGGATAATCTGACTATACAAAAACCCCTTTACTTTTTTCACTTTATTATTAATATTTTTATTATTTATGTAAATATTTGGTTAATAGGACAAGATTGTAAACATGACCATTGTATTAAATGGTTATGTGGTTTCTGATAGTTAATACAAGAGTTGCATAGCAAGAATTATTAAGAATTATCTAACTACCTTCTGCACCTTTGATAAATCAAAACCTGCAAGTGAAAGTTTAAAAATTAGGTCCCGATTACAGAAGTATGATTTTTTTCTATATCACTGACTAATCTAAACTCACCATTCTTTGTCTTTTTCTTCTTTATGCTTTACTATCTTTCCTGTACCTTAATTGATTAATTTATATTTCTTTCCCATGCTTCTCTTTTTCCGTTTAGGCTTCCCCCTGCTACTTTGTTCATATTTTTCTCCCCAGATGTTTAAGGCATACTTCTTCATATCATTAAAATTGATGTCCTTATACATTTCCTTCTTATATTTTTCTATCCATGTAACTTTCTCCTTTTATATATATACATACATATATATATATGTATTTTTTTTTTTTTTTAATTCATGCTTCTGGTTCTCTCTCTCTTTCACTGTGTTCTGCTAAGAGCTTTAGTAAGTCAAAACTTATTTGGAAATTTCTCACATGTCTGTTCTGCAGCTTGGTATCAGCTGTTTCTGGTTTCTCTTGTAAAGCTTGGTCTTATGGAAAGAATACTGGCTAGAATCCAAAAGACATGGGATTGAGTGCAACTCTGGCCACAGCTTTCTTATCTATAAAATGAGAAGATCAGAATAAAACAGACTGAATTTCCTTACAGCTCTAAAATTCTATGAAGTATTCTTAAGCATATGCAGCAAGGAAGACTGGAATTTTTACCTTTGAGAGAGAGAAGGATGATTTTGCAAGGGCCACAACATTCAACAGTACCTTATCCTGGGGCAGTCTCCAGCCCAAAGTCAGGGAACAAACCAAGCATCAGTTTACAGGTACCTAACACCTTGCCTCAGTTTTTCCTGAATGTCTAATGAACTGACTGTACTCATGCTAGGGCCAGAATTGGTTAGCACTATAAGGACCCAAATACATTTCACAGTTAGACTTTAAGATTATAGTTGTGAACTGTATCTAGAGAGTCATTGATATAGATCATACAGGGTAGATTTAGAGTTCCAGAGAGACCCATTTGTTCCTGTCTGAATAATGCATTTTACAATGAAATATTATTATAAATATAATTTCAGACACTTCTCTTGTCCCAACAATTCTATGGCTTTATAAGTTTTTTTCTATATTCCTTGAAAGCACCTTCAACCAACTGTAGACCTCAGATGTAATTCAGAGAGATTTGGAGCAAATGTTAACTGATTTTTAATAACCAAGGCATTTCAGTAAAAGTTCTCCTAGAGCATGAAAGCTGCTTTTTTTTTTTGGATAGTAGGAATGTATAGGATTATGTAGTAAAATTCAAAGGATAAAGCCTTAGCAGTATTATGAGATAGAAATTATCATTTCTATTCTGGCAATATGGACAATGGGACTTAGAGGCATTGAATAAAGAGCCCAAGGTCACCAGCCAGTGAAGGGTGGGGCAGGAAACTTTCTATAGCCTACATTCTTAACTCCTTTGCTATCTTTCCATGTTATAAAACAAATAATTTCATATTTATCCTTTACCTTATCTTCATTTTTGGTAGAATGTATTTTGAATGTGTGATATTTAAAATATCATAAAACTAAGATTCTACTATTTGAAGAACAATGGAATTTTACTTAAGACATACTTTGATTGTTACATTTACTTTACAAAAAGAAGTGTTATCTTTGCCTGAGACCATCACTCATATTTTAGCATGTTTTATAGTCAATTAAATATGAAAATAGAAGAAATAATTTATGGAGATGCATACTAGTAAGGATGGCATTTATTAATTAAGTCAATTAGTGTCTAAAATACTAGGTTAATCCAATTTGTTACACTTTTAATGTTTCTGAATCATAAAATAATTGCATAATTATGAATTACACATTTATTAAAGTGATTTCAAAGGATGACCATAGTTGACTTGTAGGATATCTCTTTGGGAAATTCTGTGAAACTGAATCCCTGACTTACAGAGAAAATGGCTAAAATAGTATATCACTAGTTCAGTCACTCAGTAGTGTCTGCCTCTTTGTGACCCCATGGACTGCAGTACACGAGGCTTCCATGTCCATGACCAACTCCCAAAGCTTGCTGAAACTCATGTCCATCAAGTCAGTGATGCCATCCAACCATCTCATCCTCTGTTGTCCCTTTCTCCTGTCTTCAAGCTTTCCCAGCATCAGAGTCTTTTCCAATGTCAGTTCTTTGCATCAGGTGGCCAAAGTATTGGAGTTTCAGTATCAGTCCCTCCAATGAATCTTCAGGATCAACTGGTTGGATCTCCTTGCAGTCCAAGGGACTCTCAAGACTCTTCTCCTACACCACAGTTCAAAAGCATCAATTCTTTGTCACTCAGCTTTCTTTATAGTCCAACTCTTACATCCATACATGACTACTGGAAAAACCATAACTTTGACTAGATGGAATGTTATCAGCAAAGGAATATGTCTCTGCTTTTTAATATGGTGTCTAGTTTGGTCATAGCTTTTCTTCCAAGGAGCAAGTATCTCTAATTTCATGGCTGCAGGCACCATCTGCAGGGATTTTGGAGCCCAAGAAAATAAAGTGTGTCACTGTTTCCACTGTTCTCGATCTATTTGTCATGGAGTGATGGAACTGGATGCCATGATCTTAGTTTCTTGAATGTTGAGTTTTAAGCCAACTTTTTCACTCTCCTCTTTCACTTTCATCAAGAGGCTCTATAGTTCATCTTCACTGTCTGACATAAGGGTGGTGTCATCTGCCATGTCTGAGGTTATTGATATTTCTCCTGCAATCTTGATTCCAGCTTGTGCTTCATCCAGCCCAGAATTTTGCATGATGTACACTGCATAGAAGTTAAATAAGCAGGGTGACAATATTTAGCCTTGATGTACTCCTTTCCCAATTTGGAACCAGTCTGCTGTTCCATGTCTGATTATTTGCCTTTTTTCATGGACCTAACTTTCCAGGTTCCTATGCAAATTGCTCTTTCAGCATCAGCCTTTACTTCAATCACCAGTCACATCCTCAACTGGGTGTTGTTTTCACTTTGGCTCCATCTCTTCATTCTTTCTGTATGTCTTTCTCCACATTTCTCCAGTAGGATATTGGGCTTCTACCAACCTGGGGAGTTCATCTTTCAGTGTCCTATCTTTTTGCCGTTTCATACTGTTTATGGGGTTCTCAAGGCAAGAATACTGAAATGGTTTGCCATTCCCTTCTCCAGTGGACCACGTTTTGTCAGAACTCTCCACCATGACCCGTCTGTCTTGGGTGGCCCTACATGGCATGGCTTATAGTTTCATTGAGTTAGACAAGGCTGTGGTCCATGTGATCAGTTTAATTAGTTTTCTGTGATTGTGATTTTCATTCTTTCTGCCCTTGAGAGATAAGGATAAGAGGCTTATGGAAGTTTCCTCTTGGGAGAGACTGTGGGGGAAACTGGGTCTTGTTCTGATGGGTGGGGCCCTGCTCAGTATATCTTTAATCCAATTTTCTGTTGATTGGCAGGCTCTGTTCCCTCCCTGTTGTTTGACCTGAGACCAAACTATGGTGGAGTTAATGAAATAATGGTGACCTCCTTCAAAAGGTCCTGTGCACACACTGTTGCACTCAGTGCCCCCAGCCCTGCAGCAGGCCACTGCTGACCCATGCCTCTGCCAGAGACTCCTAGACACTCACAGGCAAGTCTGGGTCAGTCTCTTGTGGGGTTGCTGCTCCTTTCTCCTGAGTCCTGGTGCACACAAGGTTTTGTTTGTGCCCTCCAAGAGTCTGTTTCCTCAGTCCTGTGTAAGTTCTGTAATCAAATCATATCACTAAGGATCTGTGTAATATCCCATATGAAGAAATAAATATTACTTGTCTGAAAATTATCTGCATGTAAGTATATCTTGAATGAATAAAAGACAGTCATTATCACTCAAAATTTATGTATTATATTTATGTTTTTAAGCATCTAGTTCCTGATGCTATTTTTTAATATAATCCCATAACATTCTTCTTGTATGAATCAGTATATACCTCATTTAATGTCATTTACAGTGTACTACTAATGCCATTCAGAATGAAACTGGCCATGGTTCTTGATAAAACCCTCTCATGAGAGTCCAAGCCACTGTTCAGGAGTCCCTGAATATATAATTGTCTCTAATTCCAGAGACAGGGACAAGTAAGAAGGTAAAAATAAATTTTTTCACACTTTTTAACAGCTTTCTTGAAGGATGACTGACATAAACAGTATATATTTAAATATACAAATTTGGGAAGTCTTTATGAGACAACAAACATCATCACCATCAAGATAACGAACACATCTGACAACCGCTAGATTTCTTCCTATATCCCTTTTGTGTTCCCTCCCTTTCACCTGTCCCTGCCTCTACATTTTCTGCAGGCAGACACCAATTTTCTTTGTCACTGATTTTCTTTGTCATCATTTCTTTGTCTTTTTTTTAATTTCTTTTTTTAACCATTTATCATTTATTTATTATTATTATTACTATTTTTACTTTACAATATAAACGGAATCCTATCTTGTATGCTCTTGTCTACCGTTTTTCTCCCAGATTATTTTGAGGTGCATCCATGCATTTTTCAGTAGTTCATTCCTTTCTATTGTTGAGTAAGCTTCCATTTCATACACTGTGCAGTTTATCATTTCACTTCTTAATGGGCACTTGGGTTATTTACAGATTTTGGCTGTTAAGCATTAAGCTGCTATTTACCATTCATGTACAAGTCTTTAGGTAGACAGAGATTTTCATTTCTCTTAGGTAATGTTGCAGGAAGACAGACCCCTTCCAGGGCCCGAAACTGGGCTCTTGTCTAACAGTCGAAAATGAATTGTCTGAGGAGACACATGTGCTGACAAAGCAAGAGATTTTATTGGGAAAGGGCACCCGGGTGGAGAGCAGTAGGGTAAGGGAACCCAGGAGAACTGTTCTGCCTCTGCTCACAGTCTTGGGTTTTACGGTGATGGGATTAGTTTCCAGGTGGTCTTTGGCTAATCGTTCTAATTCAGAGTCTTTCCTGGTAGCGCACGCATTGCTCAGCCAAGATGGATGCTGGTGAGAGGGATTCTGGGAAGTGGACGGACATGCGGTGTCTCCTTTAGACCTTTCCCAAACTCTTCTGGTTGGTGGTGGCTTATTAGTTCTGTATTCCTTATCAGGATCTCCTGTCATAAAACATCTCATGCAAATGGTTACTATGGTGCCTGGCCAGGGTACCAGGGTGGACGGTTTCAATCAGTGTGCTTCCCCTAACAGTAATACTTAGAAGTGGAATGGCTGGATCACATACATATTTAACTTTTTAAAAAAAAATGCTAAGCTGTTTTCCAAGCTGGTTGTACAGTTTTACATTCCTACCAGCATTGGATGGGAATTCCAGTTACTCTAACCCTTGCTAAAACTTGGCATGATTTGTATGTAATTTAAGCTATTTAAATAGGTGTGTAATAGTATCTCACTGCAGTTTTAATTTTCAGTTTCTTAATAATTATATTGAGCATCTTTCATAGGTTTATTTCTCTCTTTGATGAAGTATATCCTCAAATATCCAGTCCATTTTTGAAAGGATTTATGAAAAGCAATAAGGACTCTTGTGTTGATAGATACAGTCCTTGTCTAGAGAGCTGATATAGGTTATCCTGTACAGCTTACTTAATTGTGTTGAAAATATTCATAAAATTATACCCATGCTTTATTTTTTTTCTTGATCACACAGTGATCACTTTGCTGTTTACTTGAAACTAATAACAACATTGCAAATTATCTGTCAGTTCAGTTCAGTTCAGTCGCTCAGTCGTGTCCGACTCTTCGCGACCCCATGAATTGTAATATTAAAAAGATGTAGGAAAGTTTGGGCACTTTCTTTAGTAAGACCTCACAAGTGATCAGGGCTACTTCTGAAACTTTGTTTTAAAGAGATTACTCAATTTATGAAGCCAGCTCCTTCTTGAAGGCTTGGGTCATTCGACTGTATCACATTGTACCTTTTCTCTCCAGTGTCATCTGCTGATCTGGTGGTCACTGCTCACATTCAGTGAATAACTTGGTACAGAACTCTTCCTATTCCACATCTCACAGAGTCACAAAAGTGTAGAGTTTTCCTCTCTACAACATATCTCATCATCATATTTGGTGATTTTTTTTAAACTGTTATTTTCTTAAATTGAACTGTAGTTGATTTACAGTATTACACTGAATGATTTTTGAGTTGATGTATATGACCTCTCTCACACAATAGCTTTACTGTCTCTTGACTAGTCCACATAGTCTTGATTTTTGCTCTATTTTAACAACCCACTCCTGTTGTCACATTTTAAACTTTGACATTATCTGAAACAGTTTCACTCTCCAAATCAAAAATCCAGTATTTCACTTTCTGACCATTGCCATATCTAATCAAATCTTTTACTTCCTACTTCCACTGCATATCCTTTTTTTCATATTGACTCCCTGTTCTCATTCATCCTTTTGCTATACTGGTTGGCAAAATGCCAGTATCACTGAAGCAGCACCTACCAAGACTGTGCTTTCTCCCCATCCCCCCTCTCAGACTGTCAAAGGGAACAAATAAGCTTAAATTGCTCTCATCTTAAAAACAATGGTCTCCCTGGATCCTGTGGGTAATATCCCAATTCTCTTCTATTCTCTTCAAATCCAAGTTTCTAAATGCTCCATTTCTTCTTTTTCCTTCTCTGTATTATATGTTTTTTAAAGGAGTTAAAAATCTCCCTGAATACCTGCTCAGTTGTTTTTAATCCATTAAAAGTTTTGAAATTGCATATTCATGAAAAATATACAAATGATATATCATAGTTACTTTTTTTAACATGGGATATTTGAAAAAGCATATGTTGAGGAGAGACTATGTATAATCATAGTTTTTATATTTTTTATTTAATGGAAATTACAATTATTTTCATATATGTAAATAAATGAACATGATTATTGCTTTCCCTATCACTCTTTGAAATTCTGAATTGTATTCTTTAGGAAAATGAATAAGTCACCCATCTATAATTATTTTATAAGACATGATGTATCTGTAAGTAACCTTCTAACTTTTGTTCTCTATGTTTTTGAGTATTACACTGGTGAAAAAATACTTTTTTGTCCTCAAAAGCAGTGCTCCCTCCCCTTCTAGGATTTAGGGAAATAAAAATAATAGGCACTCTTTCAGAAACAAGCCAAACTACTGGAGAACTGAGCATTTAGCCTGACCTGTGTGGGCCTCTCTGTGGAGTCCACAAGTACCAGGCTAGTTTGGCCACCATAGGTGGTTCAAGTCTGGAATGAGATCAAACTTAACTCTCACTTTGATTTACCTATCCCATGGGGAGGCTGAGCTACTTTGGGCTTTTAGGCTTAGGGCCTGTTCTATAAAGGTACCAGAATATCCAGTAACCATATGTGTGGTGTTTACCTTTGTTCTGCAGGAGCGGAAATAAAGAATTCATATTTTTAATAATACACTTAGGTCAGAGTTATTTCTCTGAAGACTTTTCCTGTTTTTCTATGGCTCAGATGAGATTCTTTTGGAATGTAATGAAGACTGCATTACGACTTTTGGTGAACTGAAACACGCCACAGAGCTGATTATTTGTAGCAAGTCATTTATATCATTAAAAAAAAATCACTAACCTTTGATCATGTGCATCAACTGGGAAACAAACTAAACTTTGTGTATCTGTATGGAGCAAATGCTGTAGCCTGTTGAAAGTGATGGCCAAATCTAGTTGGGGCAAGTGGTGAATAGCATTATTTCTTACACCTGTGATAACTGTACCTCTGTACCCTGAAAAAAATGCCCTTTAAAGATCTGTTCTCCTAGTCTCCTGGACTCTCTGCTTCTCTCACTTAGCCACTAATATTTGATATGGATAATTGTTTTATATCTTGGTCCTTCAGGTGCCCAAATCTTCAAGTGATATTTAACTCTGTTAAAATACTTCTGTCCTCAATTGATGAATTTCTGACATTATTTCTTGCTATCATTTTTAATCAGTTAATCCCATTGTTATCTTTATCACAATCATTACCTAGTCAAGAGCCTCCATTGATTTTTATAGGACTAAATGGCTTTCCCCCTTTAAGAAACCCCAAAGCATAAAAAGTAGCCTTACTCTCAGTAAATAAATAAATAAAATAGCAGTAAATAAATTAATCTGTAAATAAATCAATAAAATATATCTTCTAGCACTTGAAGTAGCTTCCAGTTCCAGTTAAGTAACTGATTTTAATCTTACCACGTATTTGCATACTGTCAATTTTGTGTGCTACATAGGTTTACTGAGTGATTAATCTGGGAAATAATTTTATGAAATGACTAATCATCTTGTTATAAACTACATGACATAAAGGACATTCTGTTAATTCAGGGTCAGGCCAGATGGTGAGGCAAGAAAGTGGCCTCTGTGTGGCTAAACTTGAAAATGTACAATTGAGAAATTAAATGAGGACTCCAGGAAATAGCACCTCTAAGACATATTTCCAGGAAATAACACCTACTCAGTTAGAAAGCAAGGTATGATTGCCGGTTGCTATTAATGCAAGCATCATATGTGTAAATATTGGCAAGCTTTAAAGCTTGGGTTCAAAATCAAGGAAGGCTTTGTGAGCACCACATGTTATTGCAGATTTCTTAAATGGTGTCAGTGAGAGTAATAGAGAAATATTTTTATCAATGCAACTAATAAAACAGATGCATCCTTCTAATATTTTTGTCAAAACTGAATAATGACAGTTGTGATTGAAAATAATAACAGGACACTTGTTGACATAATATAGACATAGATTTGTTAAATTATATTCATGATTAAATGAAAGATTACCCATGTAGAAACAAAGGAAAATGGGGCCAGTCCATAGTGTTCACTCAGACATTTTCCTCAGCTTAAGGCCTCTGATATCTATCTGTATGATATGAGGAGAGGTTAATTTTTGCCCCTGAAGAACATATTTCAACCAGTTGTGGATAAGAGAAGAATCAGAATTAAGAAGCCTCTAGTCTTAACGAACAGAATTTCTTAGAAGTACAAATGTACTATTTAGATTATTGCCTTTTTTCTAATAACTTGACTAACTTTTAGGTTTCTTCTTGGTTATTTGAAAACCTTTGTAAGACTGTAAGGCTGGAGTCTCATATGCTGGAATTTATCATCATAATACATGTGATTGCATATATTTGTGGTGCTTAAGTTGTTCAAAGTAGCATCTTGTCTTGAAAACATACTGCTCCTACATTAAATAATTGCAGACTGCTATCATGGCAATCCACTCCAGTATTCTTGCCTGGAGAATCCCATGGACAGAGGAACCTAATGGGCTACAGTCCATGGGGTTGCAAGAGTCGACACGACTGAGTGACTTTCACTGCTACTACTATCACCTGGGGATAAACTTCAGCGATTTAGGAAATCCACTTCAAATGGCTAAAAAATAGAAATGGGGGTTGATTGTTTTAACTAACTGGAAATTAAAAATTAGTTTGAGTGTTGATTGGTTTGCTTTATTAGTTCAGTGATATCATTAAGCTTCTGTCTCCTTTGTCTACCATATCCACTTTCTCTTCACTCAAAGGACTATACAATTCTCTAGCCACATCTTAGAAGAGAAATAAAGAGTGATGGCCTGAAACTGGGCTCTTGTCTAATATTCAGAAATGAATTGTCCGAGGAGACACATGTGCTGATAAAGCAAGAGATTTTATTGGTAAAGGGCACCCGGGTGGAGAGCAGTAGAGTAAGGGAACCCAGGAGAACAGCTCTGCCACATGGCTTGCAGTGATGGTGATGGGATTAGTTTCTGGTTGTCTTTAGCCAATCATTGTGAGTCAGAGTCCTTCCTGGTGGTGCAGGCCTTGTTCAGCCAAGATGGATGCCAGAGAGAAGGATTCTGGGAGGTGGTCAGACATGTGGTGTCTCCTTTTGACCTTTCCTGAACTCTTTAGGTTGATGGTGGCTTGTTAGTTCCGTGTTCCTTACCAGGACCTGCTGTCATAAAACAACTCATGCAAATGGTTACTATGGTGCCTGGCCAGGGTGGGTGGTTCAGTCAGTGTGCTTCCCCTAACAGTTTCTATAGCTTTTTCAGAAATTACAGAGCTTTTGTCTTGGAGGTCTCCAATAAATGGCTTCTCCAGTGTCAGTGAACAGAACTAGGTCATATGGCACCCATAGGAATTAGTTCCCAAATACATTGATTCTATAAGGTCTATATCTATGATATCTACCCTGAACATATTTGTTTTTCAATATTTATTCCACCAGATATTCTGAGTAGCAGCAGTGCAGTTTGAATAATTAACATTTAAGGGTAGTTTCATTCTTCTTGCTTATAGCTGGTTAAGAAATTGTCATTTGTCCCAGATTTGTCAGTGATAAATGAGGAGAGGTTGGCTGGAGGCAACTAGGAATACTCTTTCTTTTAAGAGAAAGTGAAAAGAAATGTGCCTCCCTCCCCACTTTCTTCTATTTCACTCCTACCTTCTCACCCTTTCTCCTTCCTTTCTACCCCTTTCAATGAAAAAAAAAGAAAAAAAAGAAGCATGTTGCCTTGATTTCTCCTAGCAGCCATCTTTTGATTGTGAGGAAAACTGTCGATAGGATACATCCAATGCTATAAAGCCTTAGTGACTTATTGAGTCACTAAATCAAACTCACCCAACTACTTCTGAATTTCCTATTATATGAAAATAAAATCCTTCTTCCTTAAACCATAAATTAGGTTTTCTAATGCTCATAACCAAAAAAGTTCTAAGTAGTACAATATTTAGGCCAAAATATCAGTTATCAGGAAAATGAAAATTGATATTGGGAAGTTACCACAATATTTACTGTATAGTTTAAGATATAAAGAATATAATCATCTCTTAATTTTCCAAGCTAGTAGTGACAAGCAGAATAATGTGTAATTTTGTGTAATTTGCAAACCATTCAAAAGTCATTTTAATTTGGCTTTGGGTAATAGTTGGTGTTCTGTGCACAAAGGATTCCATATTCTCTGTGCTCTTAAAACTGAGCAGTGAAAATCTACTCTAGCTTTATTAGTAGGTGCTGGTAATTTTTGAATTTGTTTAGTCTTTTAATATCAGGCACACCTTGTTGGAGAAGGGCAGCATCATTGTCAGCTGAAATAGAGTTGCCCCTCCTTCCTCTCTCTTCAGAGGCTTTTCTCTTCCTGTGGACAGAGCAATGCTTTGGTTTCAAAGGATCTCCCATCAGAGAAATGTTAGGGAAATATGAATAAACATTAGGAACAGTACTCAAATCATGATCAAACTATATAACAAATTATATTTGGTGTTAAATGTCAATATGAAGTTGAAAGCACAATTTGCCTAGGATAATTAAGAATTGATTTCAGGTCCTTGTAAGAACATAGAGAAAAACATATAGGAAAATGCCTCAATGGACTAAATTCTTTCTAACGAGTATAGAAGGATGGTTGACACTATAAAAGGAAAAAGAATGTTTGAGATAGTTCCCATATTAAAATAAAGTTTGAAGGAAAGGAAGGAAAGGAAAAAAATCCTGGTTATGTTTAAAAGCAGATTGTGTGCCTTAGGGAAAGTAGACTTCAAATATAAATTATTCAGCCAATAATAATAGTAATATTTCTATACCTAAGAGTGCTCAAATTATAAAATAATTATTTCAGTGGGCATAAAAAAACAACTTTTAAGAGCAAGAGAGTTGAAAATGATTTGTTTTTTTCATAGACATTTTGTTTACAATTTTTAAAATAACAGTCAGTGTGCATTCACACAATTCAGCAAATTTAACATTTCATGACATCTAAGGATCTTTTCTTATTATATTTGACATTATCGTTAATTCAAAATATCTTAAATATTATTAAAAATGTTTACAAAGTATGATTAAAAAGTAAAAGCCCACTCAAAAAAATCATCTAAGTTGCTTATGGAATGCTTTTTTTCTAAGACTGGATTGCTAGCTCTTGATGAAGATTGAAAGGTAACCCAGAAGGGGCCATGTAATGCAATAATACTTATAAGTCATTTATTAGTTTTTTAGTTAGAATACCTAAAGATTTAAGTGATTCCATAGCTAAAAATCCTAAAAGGGAACCTTAAAATTCTAACAATATTGATTCGATAAAACTATGATGACCTGTGGGGTGGGATGAACAGAGTATAAATTAAAAAAAAAAGACAAATAGAAAAAAATCTGTGAACTTAGAGTAAATGTTTAATAGAAAATTAGGTCATAACCATGAGAAAATATCAGAGAAGATAAACTTGAGATTGATGTAAGGCTTACAAAAATGGCAAGGAAATTAAAATTGTTAGATCTTTTTGAAGCACTGTTCACACTGAAAGAACAATGCATAAAATTTATTGCTTAGAATAAATGGTGAGATGTTAAAAGATTATGGTAAGAGAGTAGAGCTCAAGTCCTATTTTGCTTCTTTTCTTTTAAGGAGAGCAATATGCAAAGAATAGAAAAAACAGATTACAGAGGAACTCTTAAGTGAGAGAGAATACTTAGCTACTTTAGTGTCTAGGGTCATGTAGAATGCAAGTACTGAAACAGCTCATGCTTATCACAAAACTAAAATGGATAATACTTGAGATATCAAAAACAGGGAGAGTTTACATGATTAGAGTGAGCTCAAGGGACAAATTTTTTAAAGTAGAGAAGATGGATATTCGTAGAATTGTCCATGTTGGTCCAGTGATTTTGTTAAATAAGTCGAAGGTGTGTGAACCTTTAAAATTGCTCGTATTACTAGAAACCATGTGTTTTTCACTAATAGTATGCTATTTAAAATCAAACTTGTTTTCTTTTTTGGTAGAATACTTAGTGAAAGCTGTGAATATAATCAATCCTGATTATAGCAGATCTTTTGACAAAGTGAAAATATTTGTGTGAACAGTTAGAGAAAAATATGCTATAGAATTAAATGGAGTGTAGCTGCCTGGATGATCACATTCAAGGATTACTTGTTAATTGATGGATGACAGCTAAAAGCAAGGTCCATGATTGACATGCTAGAGACCCTATCATTTTCAACATTTGTCACTGACTTCTGAGTAAAGTATAGAAGACCTGACTATCAAATTTAAGGACAATGTAAGGTTGGATGGCAGGGTTAAAATAATCCTTATTCAGGAAGATATGAAGAGGGTCATAGGCCAAAACAAAGTAAAATTTAATAGAAATTCATTCACCTTTTTTTTTTTCCCTATCCAGTGTTCACTTATTAAGCATCTTCTTTTATACGTAAAGCACTTGGTGGTGGTAGTGGTTTAGTTGCCAAGTCGTGTCCAACTCTTGAGACCCTATGGACTGTAGCCTACCAGGTTCCTCTGTCCATGGGATTCTCCAGGCAAGAATACTGGAGTGGATTGCCATTTCCTTCTCCAGGGGATCTTCCCAACCTAGGAATTGAACCCAGGTCTCCTGCATTGCAGGCTGATTCTTTACCAACTGAGCTACGAGAGAAGGCCATGTAAAGCACTTAGCTTATTGCTAAAAAGGCAAAACTGAATTAAGACATGTCTCTGTTTTAGAAGTGGGATTCCCAGGTGGCTCAGTGGTAAAGAGTCCACTTACCGATGCAGGAGACACCGGTTCAGTCCTTGGGTTGGAAAAAATCCCTTGGAGGAGGAAATAGCAACCCACTCCAGTATTGTTGCCTGGAGAGTCCCATGGCCAGAGGAACCTGGAGGGCTACAGTCCATGCTGTCACAAGGAACTGGACATGACTGAGCTAGCATGTGCATTTAGAAGTACAGAAGAGAAGACATTTTAAGAAATAATTGTGATTAGATATAAACCTTGCTATAAGTGCATATAGTTGTTAAGGAAACACAGGTTTACGAATAAATGGATTGAGTGGGGAGAACTAGGTATAGGTTTTTGGATGACTTATGAAATAGTAGATATGCTTATTTTTAACCTTATGAGGGGAAAGATGAGTCAGTGACATAATGTGAGTGCCTTAAATGTAAATGCATTAAAATTATAATGTTTAAACAAAGTAAATAGACCCTGTTATATCCTTTTCTATGCTTACCTTTCAAAAGGATGTGACTAGAAATGAAAGAAGACAAACACAAAGATGTATATCTAAGAGGAGATGCCAACTAAATAAATTATTTCTAGTGTTAATAAGGAAATAGCATGAGTTGACTAAATTATGACTGTTCAGTTTTTCCATGTTACATATTTTATTCTTACTTGATCTTTTTTAAGGTTATATGTTAATAATGCTTATACTATTATCATAATATCCTAGAGGATATATCCTCTAGGTTAGAAATTGCTTTCTTTCATGTCCCTTCCCCTGTGATGTGTATGTATGTGTATATATATATTTCAAAGTGAAAGTGAAAGTTGCTCAGTTGTGTCCAACTCTTTGTGACCCCATGGATTATACAATCCGTGGAATTTTCCAGGCCAGATCCCTTCTCCAGGGGATCTTCCCAATCCAGATCTCCCGCATTGCAGGTGAATTCTTTACTATCTGAGCCACCAGGGAAGACCAAGAATACTGGAGTGGGTAACCTATCCCTTCTCCAGGGGATCTTCCCAACCCAGGAATGGAATTGGGGTCTCCTGCATTGCAGGCAGATTCTTTACCAACTGAGCTATCAGAGAAGCCCATGTGTTTCAAAAGTAAAATTTAAAGCAACAATAAGAGAAAGACATAAACTTGTGATTGTTAAGGGGTAGATTTATTATTCCTACTTATAAGGGATACTTACTTGTGTGTCTTTGATCATTTTCATTAAGAGTATTTTGTTAGAAGTTTATTTAATTTAGATCCTTCCTCTTAAGAGACATTTTGATTTAAAGTTAACTTTTAACCAGTGGAATTAACCTTGGTTGAGTTAGCCTTAAGTACTTAATGTCTTTTTGGTGCTTATTTTCTCTTTCAATTTTATAGTGATTTTGTTGTAATGACTGTAGCATTTAGTTTCATGAAATTTGTTCTCATAACAGAAATAAGAAATTTTATTTGAGAATGCAAAAATAAATGTTTCTTATATCAGTGCATTGAAGTTTGGTGCTAGTGTTTCTGGTCTGCAAGGTATGCATTTATTTTAATCAGTGACCAGTTAGCTCATGTGGCTGTCCATATTGTTAATGAAGGAGAGGTCATGGGCTTCATCCTGGTGCAGGCCAGCAAACTTCTCTTTGTTATGTGGCATAGGATATGCCCCTCACCCCAGCCAGCTGGCTGGCAAATGTGTGCAGTTGGTGACAAGGAGAACTGGGTGAGACTGTGTAGATGGATTGGTGCAAATTCATCACCATAGCTAGGAAAATAACCCTGAGTGAATGTCTCCCTAATGGACAACACATGGTTGTTTATATTCAGTTGAACTGTAGATACATAGTTTGTCATTAGTCTTACTTACAGAAAATCTCACTTTTATTTAATAGGTAAAATACCTCCCTGCTTTAATTCTTTTGGATTAAATTTTTTAGCTGTATTTTACAGATAGCTCACATTTTGTTTTCACATAATCTCTTACGTATAAAATTGAGTAGCTTTTTAGGACATTTGGGTTTTGCAACAGTCTTGTTTAGTTTTTTAAGACCATAGGCAAAAATCACACAAGCATTGATGATTTTGATAAGACTAAGTCAGTCTGTGATGAATATTAATGGTGAAAAAAAGTTAAATAAGCACATAATCTTTGGCTACTATCATTCGGACATCTCTTACTCTGCATTTATTAATATGATTTGGGTAAAAGAGTAAATTCAGTACTATCTTGGTTTTTGGAAGTCTGTGTGCTTTAACTGGCACAAATTAAATTAAGCTATTTACTACTTTCAAAAAGGGTGCTTAATAATGTTGAGTAAGCTTTCAAACTCAGTTTACTTCAGCATACACTAATTACTCTCATCTAATCATGCTGTATCATGTAATTAATATGAACATAGCTAGGATCCACTTCTATTTTTTTTTTTTCTTTCTGCAGGCTGTCATACAAAATAGCATTACATGTGTTTAAAAACTACAGTTTAACAAACCAAATCTAACTTTTCCTTTAAAAACATTGTATATTTCATTTGGTCATCTCAGACGTTTCATAAGAGGCTATCTTAGTATAATTGGATCCATTCTTTTTTAAAAATGACAAGTTTAATTAAATACAGCCAAAACCTATTTTATTATTTCAGCCTAATTAATCATATATCAAAACCTTAGTTTTAGAAAAAGTAGATTATAGAATATACACAGTGAATTTCTGTTAGGCTCAAAATGACTCAAGTTTTGATTCTAATACAAAATGTGAAATAGAAATTTCATTATTTATATTTCACTGAGTATCACTGAGTGACCAAATCATACAGACTTTTATACCACATTTATATGTGGTCTATACCACATTTATATATTCACTGAGTACCACTATTGGTAAGGAAGTCTGAGAGCCATGGAGTATATAATTAGCTGGGCTTTTCAGAAATTAAAGCTCTGCAGTTTTCATTGTATTATTTTTTACATTGATATGACTTCTGTGTTTAGAGGATATTAATCTCTTTAGATCTCTAAAAGGCTATTGTCAGACCTGATCTGACAATAGCCATTTACTGAGATTTTAAGTTGTTTCAATCTAATTTTTACAATAGGCTGTAGCACGGTACAGTTGATAGCAACTATTTGTGTACATTTCCTTTTTTTAATGTAGTATTAGACTGTCCCTATAGAAAGTGCTTGGTATTTCTCATACCTTATTTCCAAAAAAAATAAGTTCTGTATTTGTATTCCATGGTTATTTGATATAACACACACAAAATGAATATATTTAATTTCTCTCTCTTTCTCTCTCTCCCTCTGTGTGTGTGTGTGAATTTAGAAATGTGCTACTAATCATTTTTCCCCAAATTCCTATTTTTATGAGTTTTAGGGTTTTTACAGTCAGTATGAATTCTTCTGTCAGAGTGCAGACCGACTGACAATACAATCATTTAAAAATCTAATTACTTTCACCTGTTTAAATAAGTGAAATTCATGCTGGAAAACGTGTGCAAACTGCCACGGGAAGTAGTTGAACTCTCACTCAAGGAAGGTTTTGCAGACATCTTTTTTTTTTTTTTTTTTTGTCCCTTGAGGTGTTTATGTCCTTTTAAAAGTCTGTATGGATTTGGTCTATAGCCACAGATTTGTGACTAAATGACTGTGTGATCGAAGCTACTAAACAGTAATAAGGCTTGGTAATAGCTGTTTGAGGTTTATTTCAAAAGCTTCATGTCTAATCTCATTAGTATACCTATGGGTACAAATGTTATTTTTCCCTCGTGTGTTCTAAACATAAAGGAAATAATAGATCATAATTAATGTACTAAAAAGGCACATTTTGCCTCTGTTTTTACTTTACAATGCATAGTTAGTTCACCTAAACCTAACAAATATGAATGTGTTTTCTCTTCCTTTTTAATTTTGTTAACTAAAAAGCTGCACTGATATACAGAAAGAGAAGATGAATGTTTGCCACTGAATTCCACTGGATTTAAATAAATAAAAACAAAGAATAATTCTCTAATAGTCTGGCAACACATCTGAAGCTCAGTCTGTTGTTTGTTTGGGAAGGTGAATGGAATATGTGTTATGCAATTTCTCAGCAGCAATCATTACACATTTTCAGTTGATAGACTTTTAAGCTGTCACATCCTTATTTTCTTTTCCTGGCAACAATTATTGCGTCATGAAATGAAGATAATTGTAATTTTGTTTTGTCTTGGATGCCATTTATAAGATGTGCTATACATATTATTACCTCTCATTCCTATTAGATTTTTTTTTTTTAGTAAAATTAGAGTTTAGTTGATTCAGGGTATTATACTACTGCTTTTAAAGCATTATTAGCATTTTGTTAAGATTGGATATTAAGGAATTCAAATGACCAGGTCCGTTATTAGAATAGGGAGACAAATTCCACTTAACTATTTTGATTTTTTCCCCTCTCTTCGAATATGTAGAGCATGTGCTTTGTGCACAGACTAACTTACAATATATTTGTGTGCTTGTGTGTATATGTTCTACATCATATCAAACAAATACTTATAGATAATAGGAACAACAAGTATAGCTCAGGAGTTTTAAACTCATATGCCTTTGGGAGCCAAGCAAAGCCCACCAATGAATAAAAAGAACTTTTGTTAATAACTTAGGAAGTGATGGAGGAAGACAAAACTGGAGATTACAGGCCACTTCTAAAGGTATACAAATTCAATTGTTTTAAAATATCCTGTGTACTGTCATTATCAAGGAAAACACTTTGACTGACTGCATTTGGCCTTCAGGACACCGGTCTGAGACTTTGAAACCTCCCAGCTATTTTATACATCATCATCTGGGGATTATCCTGCCATGGAGGAATCATAGGCAGGGCTCCTCCAATCTGATGCCCTTGCTTCCAGGAGTATATTAGGATTTGTCAGTGTAAGAATTAATTGGTTACTAAATATTCCACTCTGAATAATAGAGCTATGAACAATAAAACAAAATGAATCTTAAAATTAATGCTTTAGAATAGATACCACATTACATCTCTGCAACTCAGTAGATCTTTACATCCCTGAAAGCCATTTTTGTTGAGTTCTGAGTGCACAAGCTTCCATCCCTACAGCAGACATACCTCTCTACTATTCTTTGATCCTCACTGATGTGCTAACACTACTTTATAATTGTGTCAATTAATGCAATTAATGTATTAGTAATAATATAATCCCATGGCTCTCAGGCTAGCATTTCTCTTCTAAAACTGTAGCACATCATCCCCTTCTAGTGAAGATAAGAGTATCTATGTAAGGTAACTAAACAAGCACTGTACTATGCTTGGCAATTATATGAATACATACCTGGAGAACCATGGATGGAGGTTTGTAACACTGTACAGGAAGCAGTTATCAAAACCATCCCCAAGAAAAAGAAATGAAAAAAGGTAAAATGGTTGTCTGAGGAGGTCTTACAAATAACTGAGAAAAGAAGAGAAGCAAAAGGCAAAGGAGGAAAGGAAAGATATGCCCATTTGAATGGAGAGTTCCAAAGAATAGCAAGCAGAGATAAGAAAGCCATCCTAAGTGAAGAATGCACAGAAAAAGAGAAAAACAATAGAATGGGAAAGACTAGAGATCATTTCAAGAAAATTAGAGATACCAAGAAAACATTTCATGCAAAGATAGGCACAATAAAGGACAGAAAAGGCATGAACCTAACAGAAGCAGAAGATGTTAAGAAGAGGTGGCAAGAATACACAGAACTATACAGAAAAGATCTTCATGACCCAAACAGCCACAGTGGTGTCATCACTCACCTAGAGACAGATATCTTAGAATGAGAGGTCAAGTGGGCCTTAGGAGACAACACTATGAACAAAACTAGTGGAGGTGTTGAAATTCCAGGTGAACTATTTCAAATCCTAAAAGATGTTGCTGTTAAAGTGCTGCACCAAATATGCCAGCAAATTTGGAAAACTCAGCAGTGACCTCAGGACTGGAAAAGGTCAGTTTTCATTCCAATCCAAAAGAAGGGCTATGCCAAAGAATGTTCAGACTATTGCACAATTGCAATAGTCTTTTGAACAATTCCACATGCTATCAAAGTAAGGCCCAACATTCTCTAAACTAGACTTCAACAGTATGTGAACTAAGAACTTCGAGATGTTCAAGCTGGATTTACAAAAGGCAGAGGAACCAGAGATCAAATTGCCACCATCCATTGGATCATAGAAAAAACAAGAGAATATAGGAAAAAACATCTGCTGCTTCACTGGGGCTTCCCTGGTAGCACAGCTGGTAAAGAATCTGTCTGCAATGTAGGAGAGCCCAGTTAGATACCTGAGTTTGGAAGATCCTCAGGAGAAGGGATAGGCTACCTACTCCAGAATACTTGAGCTTCCCTGCTGGCTCAGATGGTAAAGAATCCACCTGCAATGAGGGAGACCTGGGTTTGATCCCTGGGTTGGGAAGATCCCCTGGAGAAGGGAATGACTGACTGTCCATACCAGTATTCTTGCCTGGAGAATTTCATGAACAGAGGAGCTTGGCAGGCTACAGTCCATGAGGTCACAAAGAGTCAGACTTTCACTTTCACATTTGCTGCTTTACTGACTACGCTAAAG
This sequence comes from Bos indicus, assembly GCF_029378745.1. Lineage (NCBI taxonomy): Eukaryota > Metazoa > Chordata > Mammalia > Artiodactyla > Bovidae > Bos > Bos indicus. The sequence continues at coordinate 54,481,762 of NC_091763.1, read as the reverse complement.
CCTTTGGCTGTGTGGATCACACAAACTGTGGAAAATTCTTGAAGAGATGGGAATGCCAGACCACCTCACCTGCCTCCTGAGAAACCTGTGTGTAGGCCAAGAAGCAACAGTTAGAACTAGTCATGGAACAACAGACTGGTTCAAAATTGAGAGGAATATGTCGAGACAGTATATTGTCACGCTGCTTTTATAACTTATATGCAGTGTACATCATGCAAAATGCAGGCTGGATGAAGCACAAGCTGGAATCAAGATTGCCGGGAGAAATATCAATAACTTCAGTTAGGCAGATGACACCACCCTTATGGCAAAAAGTGAAGAGGAACTAAAGAGCCTCTTGATGAAGATGAAAGAGGAGAGTGAAAAAACTGGCTTAAAAGTCAACATTCGAAAAATGAAGATCATGGCATCTGGTCCCATTCATTTCAGTTCAGTCGCTCAGTCGTGTCCAACTCTTTGCAACCTCATGAATGGCAGCACGCAAGGCCTCCCTGTCCATCACCAATTCCCAGAGTTCACCCAAACTCCTGTCCATCGAGTTGGTGATGCCATCCAGCCATCTCATCCTCTGTCGTCCCCTTCTCCTCCCAGTCCCATTACTTCATGGCAAATAGATGGGAAAATAATGGGAACAGTGACAGACTTAATTTTCTTAGGCTCCAGAATCACTACAGATGGTGACTGCAGCCATGAAATTAAGATGCTTGCTCCTTGCAGAAGAAAAGCTAGGACAAACCTAGACAGCAGATTTATTACTTTGCTGACAAAGGTCTATATAGTCAAAGCTATGATTTTTCCAGTCGTGTATAGATGTGAGAGTTGGACCATAAAGAAAGCTGAGCACCGAAGAATTGATGCTTTTGAACTGTGGTGTTGGAGAAGACTCTTGAGAGTCCCTTGGACTGCAAGGAGATCTAACTGGTCAATCCTAAAGGAAATCAGTCCTGAATATTCATTGGAAGGACTGATGCTGAAGCTCAAACTCCAGTACTGAGGCCACCTGATACGAAGAGCTGACTCATTAGAAAAGTCCCTGATGCTGGGGTAGATTGAAGGCAGGAGGAGAAGGGGGTGACAAAGCGGGCCTTACCGACCCAATGGACATGAGTTTGAGTAGGTTCCAGACAATGGTGAAGGATAGGGAGGCCTGGAGTACTGCAGTCCATGTGGTTGCATGGATATGACTGAGTGACTGAACAACAAGGACAACACGTGTTTTATATGTGCAATTGTATACATAAGTAGTCGAAATTGGTTTTTTGGATCTTGCTTTATACATTGAAAAATATCTGATTTTCTTTGAAAATTACCCATCACACTGAAATTAGTGAAAAAGACACATTTGTTTGGGTCTAAGGGCAAGTAGTATTCCAGTTTTTATAACTATTAGTAAAACATCTGTCTGATTTTAAAAACTAAAAGTCATGCTAATTATTTTCTTTAATTTTTAATTATTATTTTTAGTTGCAATGATACCTTCACTAGTCTAAGATGACTTTTGAAACCTGTTTTATTTACAGTATAAATTTCTAATTGAACTAAATTATACATATCACTCCATGGCATATATATAATTTGAAAAAAAAGTTCAAGATTAAGTATTTCATATAGATCACAGAGAAAACAGACAAAGGATGCCATTTTAAAATCTGATATATATATATATATATATACACACATATATATATTAATTTAAACCAAATTTCTCCATACTTAAAATTCATTGTGTGAAACAGAGTATCATTTTGAGAATATCGATTATTATATATTGTTTATGATTACCATGAAGAATAGCATTAGAACAATTTTAATAGCCAATAATGTAGGCCCAGTTTTGGAGGCCACACTGATCATCATCAGAACCTTCACCATGTGTGTTTTTGAGGAAGGGTGGCAGAACAGTGGGTGTAACCCCCTGTACTATTTTGGACAGATCTTGAGTCTCTAATGAGACTTATAAAGAGGATTGAGCAGAGTTGCAGGAACGTCCAGCCTAGTGGCTATTGAACAGTCAAATTCATGGAATCAACAGTGATGCCTTCATCAGCCACTGCTGTATCATAGCACTGTACCAAAATAAATTAGGTACTGATAAATAGAACTCTGATGTTGTTGCTGACTAGACTGCTCTGACAAACATTCCAGTTACCTACTGCTGTGTCACAGACCACCCCAAAACTTAGTAGCTTAAAATAATAGTCATGTATTTTGCTTACACAAATCTACAGTTTTGGTAGGGCTTAACTGGAAAGTTTGTCTCTATTCTGTGTAGCTTCAATTGGGGCTGCTTGACCTAAGCTGTAGGACTGAGCCCCTTCAGATGGCTCACTCACAAGCCTGATAAATTGGTTCTGATCTCTGGATCTGAATTCAGCCAGGGCTGTCAACTGAGTGTTTTGGTTCCTCTTAATGTGGGTTGCATGGGCTCTCACAGCTTAGCAACAGGAGTTCCATAGAATGGTCCAGGGTGGAAACTCTAAGGCTTTGGTGTAGCCTTGGAAGTCCAAGAACATTGCTTCTATGTCCCTCTGTTTGTCCAGCAAGTCAGTAAGGCCAGGTAATTTTTTCTGAGGAAGACAATTAAACTCATCTCACAGTGTCAGGAGTAGCCAAGAATTTGTTGCCATTTTTAATCTACCATAGCAGAGAGGGTGAATTGCAGCATTGGTGCTTCTTGCCCAACTAGAGGGGACATTTATATGCTGAGAGTCCTGCTGAATCCAGTCGAGGAAGCTTCCTGACTATAAATACCACCACTTGTGACACGAACTTCTGACATACAGACAGTTGTACATACATACAGGTAGCATGTACTATAGTCAGACAGTACATTAAATATTTTATAGACATTTTTAAAACTACATTTTCCTAACAGTAATTGTAGGTGGATGATGGTAGTAACTGAAGCATAAAGAGGTTACATCACTAAAACTCATAACTAGTAAGTGGTAAACCTAAGGCTCAAACGCAGACTGTCTTCATGCCACACTTCATACTCTTAACCACCGTGGGATATAATCTCATGTGCGATGGCTCATATGTTTCCCTCTTTTGACAAGTAAGCTATCAAAATGCTATTCACTCTGTTTCACTGAAAAGCCACCCATGATATGAGTTAAGTGAATATACCAGTCTGATAACTAAGAATTTTCTCTAAAATAATCATCTTTTGAAAGCATTAGAGAACTCGAAGTGTTGTAAAGATGGAGCTCTGTGTCGGTCAAGAGCAAGCACAGCTTCCAAATGGAAAACAAATCCACTATGTCTTGAAGAAAGAGGACCCAGGATGCTGGGGGCTTCTGGTGGGGGCTGATGGAGGATTCTTGTCAGCAGGAAAGTCAGAACATATCTGAACCATAGCTGGAAAATGCTGAGGTTGGAGTTAGAACTTTCACAGGACTCAGGCCTGAAGACTGAAGCAGGAATACAAACCAAAAAACAGTGAGGCGAGAAGTTCTGTTCTGTTAACTTTAAGTTTGACTCTTCTCCTTTCCTAATCCCTGCCTCTTGGGAAGCAACTTGTCCCCATCCAGGACTTCCATCCTAATGCTTACCTGGTCTGGAATTGGTGATTGTTAGGCCATCCAGCGGAGAAGGCAATGGCACCCCACTCCAGTACTTTTGCCTGGAAAATCCCATGGACAGAGGAGCCTGGTAGGCTGCAGTCCATGGGGTCGCTAGAGTCGGACACAACTGAGAGACTTCACTTTCACTTTTCACTTTCATACATTGGAGAAGGAAGTGGCAACCCACTCCAGTGTTCTTGCCTGGAGAATCCCAGGGACGGGGCAGCCTGGTGGGCTGCCGTCTATGGGGTCACACAGAGTCAGACACAACTGAAGCGACTTAGCAGCAGCAGCAGCCGCAGGCCATCCAGATGCTGCAATTTGTAGACTGAATGTTTCTGTGGCACTGATGGCTGAAATCAGCACTTGCATTTTCTTGTTTTCTCCTTCTGCTATAAAAGTAAGCTGGTCTGACTTGGACATTTCTGAACAAAGGATATGAAGGCCCTACTAAATGGCTTGACTCTGCATATAATGTCTCTCTTTAATGACTGCCAAAATAGCCAAAAATAAACAATAAACCATTATAATAGTTTCTTTACTATATCAAAAACTTATTAGAATAGAGTTTTCCCCATGTGATGTTAGCATGTAGAAATTTTGTATCCTTTCATTTAAACCCCTCTGAGGTGATTTCCAAGACAGTGTTAGTTCAATTCAGTTCAGTCACTCAGGCGTGTCCGACTCTTTGCAACCCCATGGACCAAGGCACACCAGGCCTCCATGTCCATCACCCACTCCCAGAGTTTACCCAAACTCATGTCCATTGAGTCGGTGATGCCATCCAACCATCTCTTCCTCTGTCATCCCCTTCTCCTCCTGCCTTCAATCTTTCCCAGCATCAGAGTCTTTTCAAATGAGTCAGCTCTTCGCATCAGGTGGCCAAAGTATTGGAGTTTCAGCTTCAACATGAGTCCTTCCAATGAACATCCAGGGCTGATCTCCTTTAGAATGGACTGGTTGGATCTCCTTGCAGTCCAAGGGACTCTCAAGAGTCTTTTCCACCACAGTTCAAAAGCGTCAATTCTTTGGCGCTCAGCTTTCTTTATAGTCCAGCTCTCACATCCATACATGACTACTGGAAAAGCTATAGCTTTGACTGGACGGACCTTTGTTGGCAAAGTAATGTCTTTGCTATTTGCTTATCTTCTCTTTGTAGATACCATTCATTAATTGTGTTTATGTTTGTCCTAAAATGATATTCAAAGAATTAGATTTCTCTGTTCATTTATATTAAAAATTCAAAGGTGTGCCCTAATGGAAAACATTTTGGCTTGAAGTTGTTAGTATATCATATGTAAAAATCATTGTGAGGATAGAGGATAATGTTTAATTGTTCTGATTAAACTCAGTTACACTAAATCTGTTAGTGATATGGAGTTATACTTTTTCAAAATTTGAAATATTAGAAAAGAATGATGTTGTCTTTTGCCTTTTTCCTACATTGTGCTTTAGAAACTTGATTTTAGTTTTATGTTGGTCTCAGATAGTTTGTTTTCTACTTAGATATTTTTTAGTGCTTTGTACTCTTCTCAGTATGTGAATTTACTGACCCTTCAGATGTATTCTCAATAGGTCATTGTGTGATTCATTAAAATGTCCTTAGGCAGATAGAGATCACACAGGTATGAAGAGTACAATCCTTCTCTGGAGCGAAGGACTCATGCCCTGATGTCTTTAGGGGCAATTTGCTTGTCATGCAGTTGGCTTATGGCCAACAGAGATGAACAAATTAGTAGAATGTACCTGTGTTGGCCCTGTTCCTAGTCTCATTTATATAATTGATGTCTAGTGGCCTCATTTTGGATCATTAGCATATCAACATAATGTCTGAGCCTGGAAAAGTGCTGCTTGTTGTCAGATATTAGCAATTTAGCGTAACACAGAAAGCAAAAGAACCTGGCATTCTAACCAGATCAATGGCTAAAATCAAGATGGTAGCACAGCGGGGCTCAAATACAGTAATCTTAGAGTTCCTTTGTGTTTGAAATAGTTAACTATTTAAAGATCTAACAAGTTTAGATCTGTGTTAGATGATTTTTCTATAATATAGAAGATACATTTTCTTAATACTATTAATATAAATGTGGGGTTACTTTAAATATTTTTAAGTTCCTTCACATTTCATTAATTTCACTTTCATTGTTTTTATGTTTAATCAGTATATGTGTTTATTGGTACCTATGGCCAATGGTAATTTTGTTTTAAATAGAACAGGTTTTTAAACCAAAGAAATAGCATATTTGGAAATGGTTTTAATTTTAGTGAAAGAATTTGGTGTGAATTAACTGTGTTGCTTTGCTTGAGAAGAATCCTGGGTTGTTTTATAACCAATCTGAAATACAAGCGTGGAATTCTCTATTTTGAGTTATTCACATGCTATGTCATTAATTTATCAGCTATTTATGATGCAAAAATATTAAATAGACATATTTCTTTTTCATTAGTGCTTCTAATTTAAGGTAGGTAGCTCCAGTACTTTGGCCACCTCATGCGAAGAGTTGACTCATTGGAAAAGACTCTGATGCTGGGAGGGATTGGGGGCAGGAGGAGAAGGGGACGACAGAGGATGAGATGGCTAGATGGCATCACCGACTCAATAGACGTGAGTTTGAATGAACTCCGGGAGTTGGTGATGGACAGGGAAGGCTGGCATGCCTTGGTCCACGGGGTCGAAAAGAGTCGGACACAACTGAGTGACTGAACTGAACACAGACAGTGATGTTGTAACATTTTTGTTGTTGTTGGATTGCGACATGTCTGACTCTTTGTGAGCCCATGGACTGCAACACAACAGGCTCCTCCTGTGTCTTCTACTACCTCCTGGAGTTTGCTCAAATTCATGCCATTGAGTCAGTAGTGCTATCTAACCATCTCATCACTTACTGCCACCTTCTCCTTTTGCCTTCATAAAAATAGAATAAAAAGAAATAAAAATAATTTTTAGAAGTAAGACAGACATATGCAGATGTTATACTTCTTATGAAGGGTACACATATAGTTTTAGAAATAGAAAAATAAACCCTATGTGTAGTAGGGCTCTACTTTTTATGACCTACAACCTGATACTTAATTCTTCTCAAATTATTCTATTAATTAAATGAAAATATTTAAAAATACTGTGGTGTGATTAGTGCCTCTTTCTCCCTTGAGAGTAAATAATTTTTCATTTTTATTTTTTAACTCCAGTGTCCCACAGTGTCTACTCTGGAATAAATACTAAGTAAATGTCTGACTACTAAATGAATGAATGAAATTCACACTTACTTTTTAAAAATATACAAAGTTCCTATTTTTTTATCAGATTACCAAAATGAAAATTTATTTATTGTGGAACATAGACAATACTGAAAAAATAGAAATCATTAGTGATATTCATTGTTGACATTGGTATATCTACAAATATGTTCTTCTCTATGAATCTATATATGTATAGTTATTAAAAATTAAAATATGGGGGTTCTCTAAATAATAACTTGCTTTTGTCACTTAATTATGAACATTTCCTATTAAATTTCCATTAAATATTTCCATTAAGCATTTCCATTAAATATCCTGCACATGATTTTCTTCTTGGTACCCAATAATAACTACCATTTATTGAGGTCTAACTAGGTCCCAAAATGAATTCTCTACTATGTCCTATAAATACTATAGTCCATTTATTCTCTAAAGTAGACATTTTTTCTGTTTTAGTGATAAAGAAATTGAGGCTCAGAGAGATCGGTTCTTATCAAGGTGATATAAGCACTAAGAAACAGGGTGAAAGTGAAAGTATTAGTCACTCCTTTCTGTCCGACTCTTTGCGACCCCATGGACTGTAGCCTGCCAGGCTCCTCTGTCCATGGGATTCTCCAGGCAAGAATACTGGAGTGGGTTGTTATTTCCTTATGTGCAACACCAAAGCCCATACCTTTAATCAGCTCAGTGTATTACCACCCAAACCTAAGGTAAACTTACGTATCTAGTGTTTCATTTTGACTTTTAGATTGCCCATTCTTTTACCATTAAAAACTGCATTTAGTCTTGTCTAAGAATAGGAAGAGGAGAAAATAGACTATAGTAAACAAGTTGAAACTTTTAGGGATGATGAGTGGTCATTATCTTGATTGTGCTGATAGTTTCAGATGAATCGTCAAAATTCAACAAATTGTGAACTTTATGTATGGTTCAGTAGGCATCAATTATACTTAAGCAAAGCTGAAAAGTTGGACTATAGCCCACCAGGATCCTCTGTCCATGGGATTTTCAAGGCAAGAATACTGGAGTAGGTTGCCATTTCCTTTGCCAATATGTAAACCCATACTTATTTCCTTGATAGAATTCTTAGAAGAGTTTTTTGGAGGGCTCAGAAAGCATCCACATTTTTACTTTATATACACATGTGTCCCCAGAAATACCATACGAATGTACATTCTTCCATTAGTGTGTGAACACATGTGTTAAAATAATAATATAATAACAATCACATATTGAACATTTATTATCATATATTCTACCAGATACTTTATTATCTCCTTTAATCTTCATGTTGCCAATTTAGATAAGGGATGAAAAACAAATACTCAGAAGGATTAAACAGTTTGACCTTGTAATATAGCTAGTAAATAATAGGTGAAGGATGTAAATTGTGGATGAAGGATATGATTCCCCAGGCAGCTGAACGGTATTGTTCTGTTCTCCTCTCTTACAAACGCAAAGTATTCACTTAATCTTTATATTTTTTAAAATAACTGCTTCAAAAGCTTGGCCTAAGAATGAAGGTTAAAGCCCAAAGCACACACCTTGGGGAGGATTCTTTCACAAGTAGGACCACCGTTTAAATTTTCATCCAAACTTGTGCACTTATGAATGTAAAAATGAGCACTAGCATTAATTTGACTGGGACAACAAGTGTGCAGAGAGCATCTCCTGAGCAAACTGGGAAAAGAAAAAAAGGTGGAAAGACATGCATTTTAAAATAAATTTACCAAGCACTGACTATTACTCTCTGCAGGCTTTCTTATCTTACTTCTCACAAGTGCCCTTGAGACATTTGTGATCAGTTTCCCCAGAAGAATACAGATACTCTGAGAAATGAAATGCTCAGGCAGCTTCTCACAGAATTATGACTGATGAACCAGTGTTAATAGGCAATTCTGTCCGATTTCAAAGCCCAAACTCATTCCACTATTAGCTTTTATTCCTATGTATAAATAAAACAAGGTTAATATGTTTTCAAAAATTGTCAACTTTTGAGTAACTGTTAGAGTTTTAAAGGAAAGGAGTAGATTGCTAAATTGATCAACGTTTAAATTAATTGTGTAGATCTTGAACATCTTCCCCATACTCTTTCTTTTAAGTAAATTTTATTTTTAATTTATATTCAAGAAATTATCTGTGTACATCTGTGTAATTAGACAGGCATGGATTTATAGAATCAAACTGTTTTCCAGTTGCGAAGGAAACTGGGCAACAGAACAGCATTTAATCCAGTGGTCCCCAAACATAGCCAGTAGACAAATGTCCATCCTGACAAAGTGGTTTGTGACAAAAACAAACAAACAAACAGGAAGTCCAAAGGGAATGCTTTTTCAGTCATTACTTCCTTACATGGAGAAAATATAAAATCAACAATATAAAGTCTACTTTTGTAGAAAAGTTTAAGTTGTTGAAATCAGAACTCTGGGTGCTCTAATCAAAGTCAGTCCCCTTTTCTCTTAGAAGAAACAAAAAAGTGGGCCATCAAGATATTAGATTTCTTAGAGCACCAAAATAAGAATAAAATGTATTGCTATTGATCACTTATCTACTATATTGTGAGATGCTGGGTTAGGTGCTTTTCATACATTTGCTCTTTTATGCTTTGCAATATTCGTGTAAGATAGCTACCCTTCTATCCATTACATTTGCAAAAATAAGATAGAGAAGTTTAAGTAGCAAGAGCTTGGAATCTGCATAGAAGAGCTCAAACTCAGAACTGTAAAAGCCTATTTCTTTCCCATTGCCTCATAGATGCTGAGTTATCGCCTCATCCACTGATCTTCCCATTTCCTCAGACTTAGGCAATGATCAAATTAGTGATATAACTTTATTTTGATATTTCATAATCCTCAAGAGAATAACTAGTCTGCTGCTGCTGCTAAGTTGCTTCAGTCGTGTCTGACTCTGTGCGACCCCAGAGACGGCAGCGCAGCAGGCTCCCCCGTCCCTGGGATTCTCCAGGCAAGAACACTGGAGTGGGTTGCCATTTCCTTCTCCAAATAACTAGTCTAGAAAACATAATTATACATAGTATGTAGTCCTTTTGCATGCCAGGCAAATTTTAGTGGATAACAACAAATAATGTTAAATTTATAATTGCGTGTTAAAATAATAATTGTTAAACATTTAGTAATTGTTAAACATTAACATTTAATGTTAAAATAATAATTTATAAATTTAAGGTGATGGATTATTAAGCTTCATATGTCTTACAAAGTTCTGATAAAATAAAAGTATTAAGACAGTCTCCTGGAGTTTGTTGTAATATTATTTAATTTGTTGACATATTCTTAAAGCTCAATAAAGTAAAACTTCATTAATTTTTTCCTCAGGTATTCAAAGTAATGTGAAATTTAAGGCAATTACCATTTTCTAAGTGTTCATCATTTTTGTACTTTAAACAAATCAAGAAAATACCTTAATAGTTATTGAATATTCATAATGGGCAAAATGATCTGTTAGAGGCTGTGAAGGACTTAAAACATGATACAGTTTGTGCTTTGAAGAAATTTATAATTTAATAAGAAGGGTAAAGATATCTGTGATGTTTCTCTCAAGTGAAATTAAGGAGTTTTTTGTAGAAAAATATTAATAAAGATTGAAATTAGAGTATAGGTGTCACCTGTTAGCCAAATAGGAAGTCTGTGTCAATTTATAATTATTATAAACCATTAAAGCAGACTTTACCTTATAATAGAGAATATTTCATTGGCTATTTAAAACAAGTATGTTTTCCCATAAATAAATGGGTCTTTTTCTTTCCTTTTCCTCTTTTCCTTTCAGAAAGAATAATTCTGTGGTTTAGAACCTAGGATCTGGAGCTAGACTGCTTTGCTTCTAGTCCTCTTTCGGAGCCTCTTAATGTGGGAACTCTATTAAGTTACTCTAGTAGCTAGAATATAGGCTTCACTCATGTCCCAGAGACACAAGATGACAGTGGCTAATTGCAGTATTAAAAGTTTCTTTTCATAAGTCTAGCTGGCACAGTGTTTGTTTTAGTTATATTACTGTCTGTCTATCATATAACGGCCTCAAAACTTCAGAGCTTGGAAAGAGGTGTCAGTATGAGAGTCAGGAATTTGGGCAGGGCTCAGTGAGGAAGGCCATCTCTGCTTCACATCCTATCAGCTGGGCTAATGCGAGTGAGTCTCAGATATCCAAGAAGTCCTAGTGCCGTATGCCTGGTGCTTTTGTGCTTCGTGCAGTTATAGCCACTTGATTCTCCAACATGTGACCTATCTCTTTGTATGTGGTCTTTCATCCCTTGGTAGTCTGTCATGAACTTATCGACTTGACCGCTTGTCTTCCAAGAGGATGAATGCAGAGGCGGCAAGGCTTCTTCAGGTCCAGGTCGGAAGGTCACAGTGTCATTTCTGCTCCATTCTGTTGGCTTAAGCAAGTCACAGGCTCAGCCTAGATTTAAACACAAATTACCTCTTACTGATAAGATGGCAAAATTATATTGCAAAAGTACTTGTAAAATGGGAGGAATTATTGGGGCCATCTTTGGGAATAATCTATCAAAATGGATCTGCTCTATAAGGTCTTCAGGAGCTCAGATTGCTTTGCATGTTGCTCTGCTCTCTCTAGAGTGCTACCCGCTCTGTGTCTTCCCTGATGACCACCACTGTTTTCTCATTTCATCCAAAAGAAAAGGAGAAAAATAGAAGTAGATACATACCTTCTTTCTTTTAATTGCACAGCCAAGGTTCAGATCTTACTTACAAGGGCTACCTAGTTAGAAGCCTTAAAGGAATTAAAGTCATGGTTCTGGATAGCCATAAGACCACCTAAAAAATGTGGATTTTATTTCCATGAGAGAAAATTGAAGAACAGGTATTAGGAGACAGTTTATAATTTCTGTGATAGTTATTTAATCTCTTTGACTCTCGACTTCTTGTGAGGATTAAACGAACAATATGTGTGAGAACTTAGAACAGTGCTAGAGATAGATGATAGATACCATCACTCTTCTAGTAAAAAGTAACAGAATTCCTGCCCCTTTCCAGGAACTGTTCTGGACTCTAAGCATAAGATATTTGTGTATCCCTGGAAAACTAAAATTCTCCTGAGAAGACATACTTATAAACAAATAACTGTAACCTGAAGTTAGTTACCTATAGGATAGAAACTTCAGTTAAAGAACCATGGAGATGAATAGGAGTGTTACAGTAAAGTTAGAGGTTTCATAAAGGAGCTAACATTTAAGGTTGATCTTGAAAATTGAGTCAGAAATAGCTTATTTTCAGAGTCATTAAAGAGTATGGCATATTTAGAAAATAGTCAAGAGGTTGATTATCACTGAACTGTAGAAGTTGGATGGATTGTGAGAGATGAACCTGAAGAGATAAAGTATGGTCAAATTGTGAAGGGCCTCAGATATGACACCCCTGAGTTTTGATATAATATAACTTCTCTGAAGTCTCAATTTCCTCTGAATAGTGGGATGATAATGGCACATGATCATTGTGAGGATTAAGTGAATATAAATGTTCAGCATAGTTTTCAAATGCATATTAAGCTCATAATAAGCATTAGTTATTATTGTTATTATCATTATTATTATTATAAGAGGAGGAAGAACCAAATTTAAGGTATCAATAGTTCTAAGGTGCACTTGATTAGTATTGAAGACTGACAGATGATGACAGTACTTCGTATTTCTCACCATTAATGAGATATGGAATTCAAAGTGGATTAAAAAACAAGTATAGTATTAGAAATGTTGAGTTTGAGATACCTTCAAAATATACAGGGAACATTAGGTGCGAAGAGTCCATTGGAAGTATTTATCTGGGATAAAGAGGAAAGGTCAGAGTTAGAAATAAAGAATTGCCAAATAATGGTAGCTCCCTTCTGGAAGAGGAGTGAGTTCAGTCATGTTGGAGAGTCAATAGAAAATGGGTCCAAGGAAAATTTGAAAAAGGTGATGCTGTCTTCAACTAGCCTCCAAAGATCCACTTTAGCCATGTGTATTGGGGCATACTGTACTGTTAGCCTGAGAAGAACCGATTGACATTAGTTCTATTGGAAATATGCAGGCATATTCCCTGCCAGATATACCAAGGCTGCATCTCCACAGTGCACTTGGAATCAGGACATATTCTTTCCCCCTGACTACAAAGTTGGTTGAGGACTCCCAGAGTTAAAGCTTTCTGGTGAAGGACGAGAGAGTCACAGGGTCTTGGCTCTTGTAATGATCTCCTAGAAACTTTCTTCACATCTATTCTTGCATCCTTTTGAAACATTCACCTCACTGAAGCCTTACTGATTAGTTTAAAAACAAACATCTGATTCTGGCTTAAAATCACTGAATGGTTTCCAATTATTCCAGCAATAAGGAAGAAAGCCCTTGCCTACCTCACTGTCATCTACTTACTTGCTTTTATACATCAACCAGGTGGACCTCTCTAATCAATGACTGTGCCAAGCTGCTTCTGCCCAAGTTCTTCCCTTTGCATAGCACACTCCCACTTCTCTCTCCGTCTACCTGGGTCACAGCCTCAACAATTGATCTTTCTGAATTCAGCTCAAAGCTCCCTTTCTCAAGAAAGCCTGCCCTGACCTGCCAGAGCTGGTCGGGTTCTCTTGGTAGATGCTCCCAAAAGATCTTTTATAGAACATTTATCCTAATTTGAAGCTTCCCTGGTGGCTCAGATGGTAAAGTGTCTGCCTGCAATGCGGGAGACCCAGGTTTGATCCCTGGGTCGGAAAGATCCCCTGGAGAAGGAAATGGCAACCCACTCCAGTACTCTTGCCTGGAAAATCCCATGGACAGAGGAGCTGGGGTAGACTACAGTCCATGGGGTCGGGAAGAATCGGACACGACTGAGTGACTTCACTTTGTTTCACTTTCTATTCCTAATTTGAGTAAAGTTTTGCTTGTGCAACAGTTTGATGACTTCACTACAACAAAAACTGAATTCTCCACAGCAAAGGAAAGTCTGTCTTATCTACTGGTGGGCTTGAATTCCTTCTGCCTCTGCCTCCAACAAAAAACAGATTGAGAAGGAGACATGGTATCAAAGTGAGTTTCAAAACAACAGCTTTATTGTCCTAAATCTTGATTAGAGAATTCAGCCTAATAGGAGTCTTGATTAGGCTTCCTATCCATTCTCTCAGAGTGGAACTTATTAGTTTGGTGCAAAAGTAATTGCAGTTTTTGGATTGTTGAATGTTGCTGTTTGATACTGAAATATATTCTAAAATAAATGTAGTTAGATTTATGTTATACATAACTATGTGTGTACATAATACATTTTACTGCTTGTTGCTTGCTGTATGTCTTTTTCCTAATGACATTACTTGCTATTTATTTTGATATTTATTGTAGACTAGGGACATGATGTTAGACAAAAAGAAAATTTGAGCAATTTTCTTATTCAAGTTCAAAATGGGTTGTAAAACAGAAGACAACTCGCAACATTGACAATGCCTTGGCTCAGGAACTGCTAACAAACAGTGCAGTGGTGGCTCAAGAAGCTTTGCAGAGAAGATGAGAGCCTTGAAGATGAGAAGCGCATTGGCTGGCCATGTTTGACAGGGACCAACTGAGAGGATCATAGAAGCTGATCCTCTTCAACAACATGAGAAGTTGCCGAAAAACTCAATGTTGACCATTCTATGGTCATTCAACTTTTGAAGCAAATTGGAAAGATGAAAAAGCTTGAAAATTGGGTGCCTCATGAATTAACTGAAAATCAAAAAAATCGTCACTTTGAAGTGTCATCTTCTCCTGTGTAACAACAACAAACCATTTCTCGATTGGTTGTGACGGGCAATGAAAAGTGGATTTTATGACAACCGGCGACAACTAGCTCAGTGGTTGGATTGCGAAGATGCTCCAAAGCACTTCTCAAAGCCCAACCTGCACCAAAAAAATGGTCATGGTCACTGTTTGGTGGTCTGCTACCCGTCTGATCCCCTACAGGTTTCTGAATCCCTGTGAAATCATTACATCTGAGAAGTATGATCAGCAAATCAATGGGATGCACCTAAAACTGCAAGGCCTGCAGCTGGCATTGGTCAGTAGAAAGGGCTCGTTTCTTCTGCAGGACGATGCCCTACTGCAGGTCGCACACCCAATGCTTCAAACGTCAAACAAATTGGGCCGCAAAGTTATACCTCTTCCACCATATTCACTGATTTCTTGCCAAGTGACTACTACTTCTTCAAGTATCTCAACAACTTTTTGCAGAGGAAATGCTTCGCAACCAGCAGGAGGCAAAAATGCTTTCCAAGAGTTCACTGAATCCTGAAACATGGATTTTTATGCTACAGGAATAAACAAGTTTATTTCTTGTTGGCAAAAATGTGTTGACTGTATGGTTCCTACTTTGATTAATAAAGATGTGTTTGAGCCTAGTTATAATGATTTAAAATTCAAGGTCCAAAACTGTAATTACTTTTTCACCAACCTAATATTTGCCCAAATTTAGAAGAAAGGGATAACCACAGGCCTCTTCTCTACCCTGGTACCTACAAGAGCACCTCATTTAGAATAGTGCTTACAAGGCATTGCTTGTTGCCTTTTGCTTTTTTTTTTAACCAGTGTCTTATTATTTCAGGTAACTATTTCTAACATCCCTAATCAAGTACAAAATAATTAGTTCTCATTAATTTCCTTAATGCTACTTTCCATGAACAGAACACACAATATAATATTAAGGTTTCTTAAAGGTTTTACTTTGGCTTCCCAGCTGGCTCATCGGTAAAGAAATCTATCTGCCAAGCAGGAGACATGGGTTTGATCTCTGGGTCAGGAAGATCCCCTAGAGAAGGAAATGACAACCCACTCCAGTATTCTTGCTTGGATAATCCCATGGACAAAGGAACCTGGTGGGCTACAGTCCACGGGGTTGCAAAAGAGTCAGACAAAATGTAGTGATTAAATAACAACAACAAAGGTTTCAGTACAAACAGCAGAGGGGAAAGTTACAGGAGGTAAAATGATTCTCTCCTATACCTCCTACTTTGTTTTTTTAAGCTTTTTAATTTTTTTTTATTCTCCATTCTTTATATTGAAGAGCAAAAGCACAAAAGCATACTAAAAGTGGGATTTGTTTACCCAAGGCAGAATATTCTGAAACAGAGGAAAAATAGACTCAGGCTACTTTAAGTCATAAAGATCCTAAAACCTATTTCAGAAAGGCTTTACCTAGACCACACGGTATTGTGTAGGGAGCCAGAGAGCATTACCATTTGAAGCAAAGGGAATAAGCAATAGTTTGGTCTTCCCTTTTTCACTTTTGCTGATTTTACCTTTAAGGATGACATGCTGACTCAAATTAATGGTTAACAAATAGGGGCCATGCTGGAAAAAAAAATGCTGGTCCCAGGTAGCAATTAGTTGACAAGCACAAGAAGAAAAAATAAAGATAATTTCCAGAAGTATTTGGGGACCAGAGACCTTAGGCTCTTTTCTGAGAATTTATATATCAGGACATTTGTATATTAGAGACTTTATTTTAATTATTTGGTAACATTTAAAGTTCTTTAATTTTTTTGTATCGCAAAATATGTACTTAACTGTTGAAATATTTGAAAAATGAAGAAAAATATAATAATGAAAGTATTAATCATACATACTTATATCTCCCATATCTTCTTCCAAATGCGGCTTCTGACTTTACATTTAACATAATTAAAGTAGATTGTGGAGAGCATAGTTTTATCAGGGAAATTATTCTGAGGGACAGTTTTACTAGTCTTTTGTAACATGTTATAAGAGTATTTATTTTCACAGGTAGTTAATTGTGTGTTAATTTAACTCCTAAAAAGTTAAATGTTGTATAAACATAGATGAGGAAAGTATGAATATTTTAAAGCCTCAGGTATCCACTAATTTAAGTGATTCCTTCTCAGTTCCATTTTTTCATTTCATTCACTTATTCAGTGAATCCCTTGCTTATTTATTTTATTAAAAATATCGTTCACGTGGGCTTGAACACACCTGCATTTTGAGGAATAGAGTGATTTCATGCAAAATTATGTTAATCTTCAAACTTTTCATTAGAGAGTTGGATATTTAGTTAAAAAATATTCTCTTCCCTTGAGGAAATTATGTTCTCTTTCCACCCTGACATACTGCACAGTAAAATACTCATGTAATTTCATTGCAAGCAGGATTATAGTACATGCATCGATTCTCAGTTGTTAAGAATTCCTTCTCTCAATTGAATACACATTATTGCTATTTGGGAAATAGTTAGAAATCAAATTTAAACTTCTGTTTAACTTTTTAATAGGACTAGGGTACATTTTGACTAGTATTATAAAAGTATGTTCTTTGCTAAGTGTTGAACAAGATATTGGCTAAGATGTAAGTGTGCAAGAAAAGTTAGCAAACTCAGTGGACACACAAAACTCTTTTACTGGGTGAGGAGAAAAGGGTTCCAAACTTTTTACAATGCATGAAAATATTCATGGGAAAAACAAAAAAGGTTCTTGTTAATTATTATAAAATGCTTCATTTCTTAATAAAATCCTGGCATGGTTTCTTAGGTGGCAGACCAGGTAAACTAGTTAATTTAAAATGTATTTGTTGACATAGCACTATTGAAACAAGAGAGAACCAGAGACAGATTCAGAGAAAGAGAATTAGAGCACTATCGGAACAACAGAGTATTTTGCATTCAGAAAGATCTGTCACAATATAATTGCTTCTTGCGAATATTCTATTCCAACTATATTTTAAACATTTACCTTAAGGTTTTAGACTTCCCAATATTAAATGCTCATATTTTCATATATAGCTTGACAGGGAAAGGTGCAAGACTAATGCCATTAATATACAAAGTAAGTTAAAATAAGATTTGACAAAAGTTTGGCTGGTTATTCAAATCTCCTAGGTCATATTCATTTCACTTTAACTTCCTTGAAAGGTTTTTCCTTTCCCTATAAAGGCAAATGTCCTTCTCACACTCGTACCACGTTTGGCAGGTGGCTTCCGTTACCCAATGCAGAATTCTAAAATAAGCCTTACCATCAAGCCAGTTGTGACCACACATTTCAATCCTGTTGTATTTCTGTTGAATTGATTTAAAATGGCAGTTTGTGTCATCTGAAAATTTACTATTTAATTGACAAGGAAGCCACCTCGGTCATTTATTTTTTCTCCTCGAGAGTTTTGCAATTTAAAATCACAGACCTTCTTTGAAAGTATGTTATTGAAATTTTAAACTTCTGGGAGGTTAAAACTGAATGACCCTGATAGCTCCTTGGCACTACTTTGGAGTTTTTTAATTATATCTTTCTAGCTGTTTTTTTTTTTTTTTTTTTTTTTAAGAAAATTTAGACTTATTGTGACTAGAAGAAATTCTAATAATCACAGTCCAGAATTTATCATTTGTGGATTTCACAAATGTAATAAAAACAAGTGTTAGAGAAGGAAAGGAGATCATCATGACATTTCTTGAATTTCATCCTAGGCAATACCTTGTTATTTTTCTCCTTTCCAAGCTTCTTAAGAAGCTAATATTTAGATTTTGAGAACTTAATAGCCTAGAGAAAAAGTAGTAAGAAAGCAAATATTGGAAATATATAAAGTACTAGATTCATCAAAGTAAAATAGATAGAAGTTGTCAGTGATTACGTTTAATTGCTTGTGAAAGTGAAAGTTGCTCAGTCGTGTCTGACTCTTTGTGACCCTATGGACTATACAGTCCATGGAATTCTCCAGGCCAGAATACTGGAGTGGGTAGCCTTTCCCTTCTCCAGGGGATCTTCCCAACACAGGGATCAAACCCAGGCCTCCCGCATTACAGGCGGATTCTTTACCAGCTGAGCTGCAAGAGAAGCCCAAGAATACTGGGGTGGGTAGCCTATCCCTTCTCCAGCAGATCTTCCCAACCCAGGAATTGAACCAGGGTCTTCTGCATTACAGGTGGATTCTTTACCAACTGAGCTATCAGGGTCTTTAAGAACAAATTCTGCCGTAGAGCCTGGAAGACTACACTCAAGAAGAATCAGTAAAATAAAATGTAAAACAAAAAAGGTAGAACCTTGAACATTATAAATGAGAGTAAGAGAGTTGAGATCAATAAAAATATGAATAGAGCACCACAATCATTGTTAAATTTGAGCTTTGACTTTGTCTTAAAGTTAATATACCCTCTACCTATGAGCAGATTTTTCTGCTTAATTTGATAGACGTTTTCTACCTCATAAGAGCTTCCCTGGTGGCTCAGCGGTAAAGAATCCACTTATAATGCAGACTGCTGCTGCTGCTAAGTCGCTTCAGTCGTATCCGACTCTGTGCGACCCCATAGACAGCAGCCCACCAGGCTCCCCGTCCCTGGGATTCTCCAGGCAAGAACACTGGAGTGGGTTGGCATTTCCTTCTCCAATGCATGAAAGTGAAAAGTGAAAGTGAAGTCGCTCAGTCGTGTCCAACTCCTAGGGACCCCATGGACTACAGCCTACCAGGCCCCTCCGTCCATTGGATTTTCCAGGCAAGAGTACTGGAATGGGTTGCCATTGCCTTCTCCAATAATGCAGACTGCTTGCTTGCAATGCGGGATTCACAGGTTCATGCTCTAGGTTGGGAAGATCCCCTGGAGAAGGAACTGGCAACCCACTCCAGTATTCTTGTCTGGGAAATTCCAAGGACAAAGAAGCCTGAAGGACTACAGTCCATAGGGTGGCAAGAATTGGACATGACTTAGCACCTAACCAACCACCACCTCATAACAGCTTCAGTGAATACGATAATACTTACCTAAAGCTCTTCACTTTAGTACATTCTGATAGAATAGGGATATTGTTCCAGAGTGAAATTCATTCAGTTAATTTTATGGCAATCCAAGCAACATGGCCCATTTATACAGCTTTCTAAGAAGTAGCCTTGGAATTTCTGGGGGGAAGGAAAGGACTGTTTTTCTCAACAGGGTTCTAGATAAGAGTTGACCCCCAAACATGTGAGCATTAAAGTGAAAGTGTTAGTCACTCAGTTGTGTCCAACTCTTTGTGATTCCATGGACTGTAGCCTACGAAGCTTCTCTGTCCATAGAATTCTCCAGGCAAGAATTCTGGAGTGGGTAGCTATTTCCTTCTCCAGGAGATCTACTCAAAAGAAGGATCAAACCTGGGTCTCCCATATTGCAGGCAGATTCTTTACCATCTAAGCCACCAGGGAAGCCCATGTGAGCTTTAACTAGGTCCTAAAGAACTGTCATGCTGACTGGTGACCAAATATGGAACCTATGCCTAGAGTTCAAATAGGGCAGATTTTAAGATTGAGAAACTTTTGTAAGAATTAACTTGCTAACTAAGAATCCCTCCCCCCCACTTTTTTTCCTCCAAAAAAAGAGTACTGGAAAAATAGGACTTTTCATAGGAAACTACTTTCTCAAGAAAGAGCATGTGAACAAATTGCTGATCAATTCCCCATTGTGTCCAAATACTGTATGGCAGGATAATGATGATTTTAGCTTGAAGAAATTTCAAAGCAGACCATAGAATATCAAATAAGATTTAAACCATTAATAACTTCTTCATTTATGACAAGAAAAATGAATAAGAAGTTCAAACAAGAGTTAGTGACAATTAAAGGGTTTTCTGTGGCCTAAGTATTACAACATAATTACATGACAGATACAATAAATTAAAATTTAAAAGTTGAAGAAAGCATGTAGTACACTTAATTTGAACAGTAGAGTTTATTACAAGTGGAAGAGGCAGAGAATAATGGTCATTATCATATGAAAATGAAATATAACACACTTTATGAAGATTAGCACTCCTAGAGTGTCACTGTCAAACACCACCTGCTGGGTAGGTTACACATTGCATAGATAGGTGGTGCTCAGGAGAGGTTATGGGATTTGCTTATAAGAAATTACCTAAGATTTGAATTGATGGTATTAAATCAGATCATTATAAACTTAGTTCTCCCATTAAAAAAAAAATATATTGGTGGCTTGCAGGCCAAATTATATATTTTTGTTTGGCCCCATAATTTTTAAATTGCATTTCGACATTTCAGAGTCTGGCTTCACTAGAAAACATGTGAAACTCTGGCAACACTAAGCCCACATTTCCTTGTGGCAGCATGTCCCTTTAGCCTGGGCATGCATCTGCCAGTTTGCCACATCTTCTACCTTGCTTCTTCAGTGGGTTAAACATCTGCTTAGCCTGGATGAACATCTGGATTAAGACTTTTGGTTCAGATATTTTTCTAGGTGTTTTTCTCAGGAGATTATATCTATATGAATACCAGGGAAATATTCAAATGAAAAGAGTGCTGTGACTGTATAGTCTTTGAGTGGCACTGGTGTCTTTCACAATTTGGGTACTCCCCACAAGGGAACAGGGCATACCCTTTTATTCAGCAGGGCATCATCAGAACCTGACACAGTGCCTACCTTGTTTCAAAGGATTGATAAATGTTTCTATGACTAAAGATAGTAATGGAATGGGTGACAGATACTAATTTAACATATTTCTCTTTAAAATATTCTTCATCTTAGAAGCTAATTAATTTCAAGTTAGAAGCTAATTCTTCAGTAGCCATAAAAAAGTAGGCTTTTGTCCATCACTAACCAGGTGTTTTAAGAATTATCAGTTGACCTTGTTACAAACTGAGAAAATATTCAGCTCTCAAATATCCATATGAAACTGGTAGTTTGGAATGTAAGAAATCAAAATGATGTCATTTCTAGTTTGAGCTCAAATGTAGACTATGGAAAGAACTGACACATGTGGTCATTCTAAAATAAAATAAATATATTAACTGCATTAATTATGAATATATTATTTATAACTTATTTATGTCAAAGGAAAATTTATTGTCAAAATCCTTGATACAGTGCCAGATACAAAGTGAGAATTCCTCTATTTGTACAGTAAGTTCAAGGAGGAGAAGAAGATTCTCAGAGAGTGAAATTCTGCCAGCAGAGAGTTTTTCAACAAATATAGTAGAGAAGAGGATATGGGCCAACATGGAAGATTAAAAATAGTGTTGAGATCCATTTGGAAAGCCAAAGTCAAAGAAGCCAAAAAGGGAGATGGGAGGAGTGCCAGAATGAAAGGTCCAGAAGTCCCACACAATTAACATGAACTTGTGAAACCGGAAACCTAGGAACCAGAGTGATACAGATACAACTGACAACAAATGATGACGTATTTAAAGTACTATTGACAACAATCTTTTACCTTTCTAGCTTTCTTTTGGGAAATGAATAGATCATGGCACATGGATGGCACAACTAGTTTTAAATGGATAGCAGCAGAAAGACATTTTGAATAAACAATGACTAACTCTGGGAAGCAGACTCCAAGAGCACTTGTCAGAGTAAAACAATTTGAATTGCATTTCAGCAGTGAAGATTTTCTGATAGAATGCAAATGATAGAATTCCTTCCTTTGGCTCATTTTCTGGGCTTCTTTCTACTTCAGCCCACACAGTGATCCCCATACTTCCTCAGGTTTTCTTCTTATAGTATTCTCAAACCCTGCATCTTCATATCACCAACCCAAACAAAAAGATGAATTTGTATCGTAGCATTCCAAGAAGTCACTCTGGACCAAGTGCCTGCCCTTGAACTAGTCGTTGTAGCCAGTTGAATGGCTTGTGCTGATTGCCTGAGACCTACTTCCAGACCCATTTCTAACTAATTACAGATGCATGGTGTGTGTGTGCATGCTAAGTCTCTTCAGTCATGTCTGACTCTGTGCGATGCTATGAACTGTAGCCTGCCAGGCTCCTCTGTATATGGGGATTCTCCAGGTAAGAATAGAGTGGGTTGCCATTTCCTCCTCCAGGGGATCTTCCTGACCCAGTGATCGAACCCATGTCTCTTATGTCTCCTGCATTGGCAGGTGGGTTCTTTACCACTAGTGCCACCTGGGAAGCCCATATAGATGCATGGAGGACAAGATAAACTGACTGGCTTAAGATAACCAGTGCCTATCTGTGGAGGCTAGTGTAGAGTCAGTCTAATCCAAACCAAGTGGTTGAGCATTAGGGTACTTAAAAGAAGGAATTATAGAATGTATTCTAGTGAGGAATATTCTAGTGAGGAATATTAACCAGTAAATATCCAGTATATAAAGAGCTCAGCATAGTCATTATAGTTGTAGTAGTTGTTACTGTCCAGTCACTAAGTTGTGTCCAAATCTTTTCAACCCTGTAGACTTCAGTGTGCCAGCCTCCTCTGTCCTTTCCTCTTCCCTGGAGTTTGCTCTAATTCATGTCCATTGAGTCAATGATGCTATCTAACCATTGCATGCCCTTCCACTCTCTTCTTTTGTCTCCAATCTTTCCCAGCATCAGGGTCTTTTCCAATGAGTCGGCTCTTTGCATCAGGTGGCCAAAGTATTGGAGTTTCAGCTTCAGCATCAGTCTTTCCAATGCATAGTCAAGACTGATTTCCTTTAGAATTGACTGGTTTGATTTCCTCACAGTCCAAGGACTCTCAAGAGACTACAGCACTACAGTTCAAAAGCACAAATTCTTTGGCACTCAGCCTTCTTTATGGTCTAGTTCTTTCATCCATACATGACTACTATGGGAAAACCATAGCTTTGACTAGACGGACCTTTGTTGGTAAAGTACTGTCTCTGCTTTTCAGTGTGCTATCTAGGTTTGTCATAGCTTTTCTTCCAAGAAACAGGCATCTTTTAATTTCAAGGCTGCAGTCACCATCTACAGTGATTTTTGAACCCAAGAAAATAAAGTCTGTCACTATTTCCATTGTTTTCCCATCTGTTTGCTATGAAGTGATGAGACCAGATGCCATGATCTTAGTTTTTTCATTTTGAGTTTTAAGCCAACTTTTTCACTCTCCTCTTTCACCTTCATCAAGAGGCTCTTTAGTCAGCCTTCCCTTTCTGTCATTAGGGTGGTGTCATTTGCATATCTGAGGTTATTGATATTCCAGCTTGAACTTCATCCTACCCATAATTGTGCATGATGTACTCTGCATATAAGTTAAATAAGCCGGGTGACAATATACAGCCTCTTGATGTGCTCCTTTACCAATTTTTAACCAGTCCATTATTGCATGTCCAGTTCTAACTGTTGCTTCTTGACATGCATGCAGATTTCTCAGGAAGCAGATAAGGTGGTCTGGTAGTCCCATCTCTAAGAATTTTCTACAGTTTGTTTTGATCCACACGGTCAAAGGCTTTAACATAGTCAATGTAGCAGAATTAGATGTTTTTCTGCAATTCCTTTGCATTTTTTAATGATCTAACGAATGTTGGCAATTTGATCTCTGATTCCTCTGCCTTTTCTAAGTCCGGCTTGTACATCTGGAAGTTCTCAGTTCACATACTGTTGAAGCCTAGCTTGAAGGATTTTTGAACATTACCCTGCTAGCATGTGAAATAAGCACAATTGTGTAGTAATTTGTACGTTCTTTGACATCGCCCTTCTTTGGGATTGGAATGAAAACTGACCTTTTGCAGACCTGTGGTCTGCTGACTTTTCCAGATTTGCTGACATATTGAGTGCAGCACTTTTAACAGCATCATCTTTTAGGTTTTGAAATAGCTCAGCTGGAATTCTATCACCTCCACTATCTTTGTTTGTAGTAATGCCTAAGGTCCACTGGTCTTTACAATACAGGATGTCTGACTGTAGGTGAATGACCACACCTTCGTGGTTATCTGGGTCATTAAGACCTTTTTTGTACAGTTCTTCTGTGTATTCTTGCCACCTCTTCTTAATCTCTTCTGCTTTTATTAGATCCTTACCATTTCTGTCCTTTATTGTGCCCATCTTTGCATGAACTATTCCCTTGATATTTCTAATTTTCTTAAAAAGATCTCTAGTTTTTCCCATTCTATTGTTTTCCTCTATTTCTGTGCATCATTCATTTAAGAAGGCTTTCTTATCTCTCTCTGCTGTTTTTGGAACTCAATTCAGGTGGCTATATCTTTTCCTTTTTCCTTTGCCTTTCACTTCTTTCTCAGCTGTTTGTAAGGCCTCCTCAGACAACCATTTTGCCTTGTTGCAATACTTTTTGGGGGGAATGAGTTGGTCACTTCCTCCTATATAATGTTATGAACCTCCATCCATAGTTCTTCAAGCACTCTATCAGATCAAATCCCTTTATATCTATTTGTCATTTCCACTATATAACCATAAGGAATTTGATTTAGGTCATACCTGAATGCGTGTTAGTCACTCAATCGTGTCCGATTCTTTGTGATCCCATGGACTTCAGCTCGCCAGGCTCTTCTGTCCATGAGAATT
This sequence comes from Bos indicus, assembly GCF_029378745.1. Taxonomy (NCBI): domain Eukaryota; kingdom Metazoa; phylum Chordata; class Mammalia; order Artiodactyla; family Bovidae; genus Bos; species Bos indicus. The sequence goes on along the minus strand of NC_091763.1, from coordinate 54,456,754 downwards.
GTCCAAGCAAGAATGATGGAGTGGATTGCCACGTCCTCCTCCAGGGCATCTTCCCAACCCAGGGATCGAACCCAGGTCTCCTGCATTGCAGGCAGATACCTGAATGGCCTAGTGGTTTTTCTCTACTTTCTTCAATTTATATCTGAATTTTGCAATAAGGAGTTCATGATCTGAGCCACAGTGAGCTCCTGGTCTTGCTTTTGCTGACTGTGTAAAGCTTCTCCACCTTTGGCTGTAAAGAATATAATCAAATCTATATTGACCATCTGGTGAAGTCCATGTGTAGAGTCATCTCTTGTGTTGTTGAAAGAGGGTGTTTGCTATAACCAGTGAGTTCTCTTGGAAAATCCCTGTTAGCCTTTTCCCTGCTTTATTTTGTACTCCAAAACCAAACTTGCCTGTTACTCCAGGTATTTCTTGACTTCTTACTTTTGCATTCCAACCCCTATGACAAAAAGGACATCTTTTTTTGGTGTTAGTTTTGAAAGGTCTTGTAAGTCTTCTTGGAACTGCTCAATTTCAGCTTCTTTGGTGTTGGTGGTTGGGGCACAGACTTGGATTACTGTGATGTTGAATGGTTTGCCTTGGAAGTGAACCGAGACCATTCTGTCATTTTTGAGATTGCAGCCAAGTATTGATTGCATTTCCGACTCTTGTTGACTCTGAGGGCTATTCCATTTCTTCTAAGGAATTCTTGCCCACAGTAGCAAATATAATGGTCATCTGAATTAAATATGCCTATTCACATCCATTTTAGTTCACTGATTCCTAAAATGTCGCTGTTCACTCTTGCCATTTCCTGTTTGACCGCATCTAATTTACCTTGATTCATAGACCTAACATTCCAGGTTTCTATATGATATTGTTCCTTACAGCTTGGACTGAATGCTTTCACCACCAGGTGCATCCACAGCTGGGCATCATTTCCATTTTGGCTCAGCTTCTTCATTCTTTCTGGAGCTATTTTTCTGGCCTTCGCCAGTAGCATATTGGACACCTACTGACGTGGAGGGCTCATCTTTAAGTGCCATATCTTTTTGCCTTTTCATACTGTTCATGTGTTTCTCAAAGCAAGAATGCTGAAATGGTTTGATGTTCCCTTCTCCCATGGATCTTGTTTTGTCAGAACTCTCCACCATGACTTTGAGTGACCCTGCACGTCATGGCTCATAGTTTGATTCAGTTACACAAGGCTGTGATCCTTGTGTAACAAACATTATGTGTAACAAAATGATCCATACGATCATTTTGGTTAGTTTTCTGTGATTGTGTTTTTCATTCTGTCTGTACTCTGATGGATGAAGATAAGAGGCTTGTGCAAGCTTCCCAATGGGAGGGACTGTCTTATACTAGCAACTTTTCTACAAATTTGTAATTATGGCAGCATTTTGCCAGGTTTTCTGTGAGAACTGAAATTGATGGTAGGCAAAATAGCCTTTCATTCAATGCATTCTATTGAATGTTTATAATTTAGAAAAATGGCCAGACACCCACAAAGTAAAATATACTATCACTTGAGTGGGTCAACTCAAAAGATACAGTAAGTAGTTCAGAAGGAGACAGAAGTCACTTCTGATGGGTATGATTAAAATGACACGAAGGAGGTATGTTAAAATAGATTGTTGTAAGTGGAAAAAGAAGTTAGGGAATTCAAGAAGACAATAAAGACAGTAGCAGAAGTGTGCTGGCTTTGGTTAGTATTAAAGGATAAAGACTGATGCAAGCATGAATGTTTCTACAGGGGAAAAGAGAAATATGCTTTAAAAGTAAATAAATGGAGCTTTAAATGCCAGATTCTGAAGTCTGAATTCCATTTTTTAGGTAAAGAAGAAACAAGAAACTTTTATGGATAAAAGAGCCTCATATCAGAATATTTTTATATGAATTTAAGAGTCAGATTAGTAAAATAGGTTATTGCCAGTTTAATTAGATATGAGAAAGATATGAGGTATAGATTTGGAGAGGAGAATTTATAATTTGGCAATTAGATAACCTGAAGACAACTATAAACTCTTTCAAAGACTAAATAAAAAATATATTAAAATATCAATTACTTAAATTATAGTTCTTCTGTATATTGGCCAAAAGAGAAAATGGGCAAGCAAGAGTTATTAAAAGCATAAAATAATTAAGAATAGCTAATACATTTTGGATGGAGGTTTATTTAAAAATGTTTTAAAGCTTATGTGAGATTTTTCTGTTTGAAAAAAGAAGAGCAGTAAGTGAGAAGATTCTCATTTATTAATACATTTATTCAGTCAACATTTATTGAGTATATATACCAGTCAATATTCTAGGAATGATGAGTATAATATTCAGTAATACATCCGCATACATCCTGCTTTCATGGAACATGAGAGGAAACATCAGGTTTCCAATAAACAGGAAAATCAGGCAATAACATTTAATATTTTCACACGATAGGAAAAAAAAACCCATAAATACCAAAAGGGGAATGATGGAGGAGATATTTTGTGTTAGGTTTTCAAGGAAAGCTTTATTGAGGAAGTGAAATTTAAGTGATCTGGATTGTAAGACTCCCTTCCTTTGAAGGAGTGCTGCAAGCAGAGAAGAGCTGTTAAAATACCCAAAGACAGTCATGTAAGAAGGCAAATATGGCTAAAGCAGGGAGCAAGATAAAAAAAGAGTGGTGATGAGATGTTGCTGGAGCGGTATGCATGGACCAGATCAAGGATTGTTGGTGCAGTGGAAGGCCATTGGAGATTTTCAGCAGGAAAAAAGAGACCATTTTCTTTACATTTTAAAGAGCAAAAGCATGGCAGTACTAACAATTAAGAGGTAATTGAGTAGACCAGACTATAGATAATGGTGGTTTAAACAAGGGTGGCTGAGTGGAGGTGTAAGTGATTGAATTGGATATTTTGGAAGTTGAATTGAAATTATTTTTGAGTAGTTACATGTAAGAAATAAGAAGAGAAAATTCAAAAGTGAAGCTTAGCTTTTCTTTTCGAAAATATTTTTCTTGAAGAATTGGATAGAGAGTGATTATGCTAACCAAGAGAGAAGACTGGGAGAGGAGAAAGTTATAATAGATGTTCCTAAATATAGACTTTGATTTAAAATTAATATGCAATAAAAAAGCATTTTAAATGAACAGCAAAGAGATTTTCAACAATAGTTTTGAGTAAATTGGTTAATTGCATTAAAAGTTATATTTTTCAAAAATATGTCAAATTCTTATATTTCATTAAATGTGAAATTATAGTTAGGTAATATCAAACCAAAAATTGTGCAAATATTGATAAAGTCTTAGATTACGAAAATGCTTTTTAAACAGATGAGAAATAAAAAGAAGCACAATGAGAAAAGGGGCTCAGATTATATAAAAATGGAATAAAAAGATATGAAAGTGTTAGTTGCTTAGTCATGTCCAACTCTTTGCAACTCCATTGACTGTAGCCCTTCAAGCTCCTCTATCCATGTAATTCTCTAGGCAAGAATACTGGAGTAGGTAGCCATTCCTTCTCCAGGGGATCTTCCCTACCCAGGGATCCCTACCTTGGTTTCCTGCATTGGCAGGCAGATTCTTTACCATCTGAGCCATCAGGGAAGCTCAGCAAAGATACTTTGCAAAAAATATATCAAAGCCTAAGTGTCCTTACTGGTTTATAAAACACACTTTAAAATTCTTAAACCAAAATATAAAAAAAAAAAGGAGAAAAGGTGGGAACAATTGTCAAAAGAAAATATAACATGCTCAATAAAAATGAAAAAGTTTGAACTTACTAGTAATTTCTTGAAGTAAATTACACACATAACTGGTATACCATTGCTTTATTAGCAGTTATTTTAAAAGATCAGTTCAGTTCAGTCACTCAGTCATGTCGGACTCTTGCGACCCCATGAATCGCAGCACGCCAGGCTTCTCTGTCCATCACCAACTCCTGGAGTTCACTCAGACTCACGTCCATCAAGTAAATGATGCCATCCAGCCATCTCATTCTCTGTCGTCCCCTTCTCCTCCTGCCCCCAATCCCTCCCAGCATCAGAGTCTTTTCCAATGAGTCAACTCCTTGCATGAGGTGGCCAAAGTACTGGAGTTCTCAGCTTCAGCGTCATTCCCTCCAGAGAAATCCCAGGGCTGATCTCCTTCAGAATGGACTGGCTGGATCTCCTTGCAGTCCAAGGGACTCTCAAGAGTCTTCTCCAACACCACAGTTCAAAAGCATCAATTCTTCGGCGCTCAGCCTTCTTCACAGTCCAACTCTCACATCCATACATGACCACAGGAAAAACCATAGCCTTGACTAGACGGACCTTTGTTGGCAAAGTAATGTCTCTGCCTTTGAATATGCTATCTAGGTTGGTCATAACTTTCCTTCCAAGGAGTAAGCGTCTTTTAATTTCATAACTGCAGTCACCATCTGCAGTGATTTTGGAGCTCAGAAAAATAAAGTCTGACACTGTTTCCACTGTTTCCCCATCTATTTCCCATGAAGTGATGGGACCGGATGCCATGATCTTCGTTTTCTAATGTTGAGCTTTAAGCCAACTTTTTCACTCTCTTTCACTTTCATCAAGAGGCTTTTTAGTTCCTCTTCACTTTCTGCCATAAGGGTGGTGTCATCTGCATATCTGAGGTGATTGATATTTCTCCTGGCAATCTTGATTCCAGCTTGTGTTTCTTCCAGTCCAGCGTTTCTCATGTTGTACTCTGCATAGAAGTTAAATAAGCAGGGTGACAATATACAGCCTTGACGTACTCCTTTTCCTATTTGGAACCAGTCTGTTGTTCCATGTCCAGTTCTAGCTGTTGCTTCCTGACCAGCGTACAGATTTCTCAAGAGGCAGATCAGGTGGTTTGGTATTCCCATCTCTTGAAGAATTTTCCACAGTTGATTATGATCCACACAGTCAAAGGCTTTGGCACAGTCAATAAAGCAGAAATAGATGTTTTTCTGGAACTCTCTTGCTTTTTCCATGATCCAGCAGATGTTGGCAATTTGATCTCTGATTCCTCTGCCTTTTCTAAAACCAGCTTGAGCATCAGGAAGTTCACGGTTCACGTATTGCTGAAGCCTGGCTTGGAGAATTTTGAGCATTACTTTATTAGCATGTGAGATGAGTGCAATTGTGCAGTAGTTTGAGCATTCTTTGGCATTGCCTTTCTTTGGGATTGGAATGAAAACTGACTTTTTCCAGTCCTGTGGCCACTGCTGAGTTGTCTAATTTTGCTGGCATATTGAGTGCAGCACTTTCACAACATCATCTTTCAGGATTTGAAATAGCTCAACTGGAATTCCATCACCTCTACTAGCTTTGTTTTTAAATATACTAGTATTTTAAAGTGAGATGAACACTTACAGTTGTGAAATTCCTTGGTGGAAGGAAAGCATGGATTGCAGTGTAAGGGAATAAAATTTGAATGGGTTTGTAAAGCTCCTCTAATTTCTTATTATTTGTCATTTACAGTTAAAGTGAAATTCTCATTTCTCTATTATTTTTGAGGACTGAGAAGGTCCTCATGAATTAATTTTCCACATAAGTGAAATTGCTTTAAATATTAAGATGTACTTTTTCTACAAGTATTTAAATGCAGTTTTTTTCTAGTTTCAAAAGTGATACATACCTATCACAGTATATTCCAATAATTTGGAGGAATATTAAGTAAACAATGCAAATTTTTAATAATATCATTACCCAGAGAAAGCTCCCATTAACATTGTGCTTAGTATACTTCCAGAAAGCTTGCCCTAAAACTTGCTTTTTAGAAGCAATAGTTTCTTCAATTGAGTTGCAAAGATTAGAGCCATAAACTTTATGATTTTTAGTCCTCATCCCAATTCTTTTTCCCCTACCCAATCACACTGTTTAATAATAACTTATTTTCCCCAGGCATCTTTCATTTATGAACCTAATTTATGCTCCTGAACAATGCTGCTGGATCAATATTATCATTCACATATTAACAGTGGAGAAAACTGAGTCTCAGAATGATAATTATCTTGCAGTTCAGTGATATATTTTTAAGGTCGAGCTGAAGGCCAATGTCAGGTTTCAGATTCCACAACCTTTGCTCTTCTCTCTTTCTTGTGCTGATCTCTCACCTGTGACTAGAGGCACAGCATTGCATGCTTACGGTTTAGCATTCAAAATGAAATCAAAGTGAATTGAATGCTATTTATAGCATACTTTAAAAAAATACTATGTACAGGGTAGATTTTTACTCTAAAAGGATACTAAAAAGGGAATAGAGAAAATGAAGAGAGGGAAAAAAAGGAAAGAAATAGAAATGAATGTCATCTCTATCATATAATTTCTAAAGGAAAGACTTAAATGTGATAAACTAATTAAACTTAGAGAAGAAATGGAAATACTGAAGAGTATTTTTAAAGGCGATAGTTCTAATACAACTGTCCTGGGTCATAAACTAATAGGGAGATAAAAATTAAAATTAAAATAGAATAATTTGAATACAGTTTGGTATTATCAGGATGCTTTCAAGAGAAAGCATCTAGGGTCTCTACCCTTAAAGATATCTGCATAAAGAATACATATCTACCTATATTAAACAGTTTACTACCTATATTAAATGGTTTTCACAAATTTATGCAGAAGTCAGCATTATATTTCATCAATTAACTAATCCAGTAAACAAATATTTATTGAGGACCTACTGTGTACCTGGCGCTATGTATGCTGGTGGGAACACACTGACTCAGACTGCATAATTTGTTAAAATGTATTGAAGTCTAATGCCATTACAAAATCCCTGCAACATGTGTTGCAGGCAAATGGTATCACTCAGACTTGCAGAGTATGTTCCCCAAATCCTACTGTCTATGAGATTTCATTTAATGAGAAAGGGGCATCACTGTCCTTTATGGGTCTTAAAACATTTTATGAGTTAACAATCACCATGCATCTACAAGAGACCCAAATATTTTTTACCGTGGAACCTACTCATTGAATACAATCTGGGGAAACTCAGGTTCTATGGAATGGCATGAGAAATGCTATGCTATTGTTACAAGAGTGGAGTTTACCCTTACCCTTCTCTGTTTTTTAATCTTTGTTTACTTTGCAACTTTTTATTTTACATTGGAGTACAGTTTATTATCCATGTTGTGATAGTTTCAGAGATACAGCAAAGTCATTCAGTTATACATATACATGTATCCTTTTTCAAATTCTTTTCCCATTTAGATTGTTATGTAATATTGAACAGAATTCTCTGTGTTATACAGTAGATCCTGTTTGGTTATCCATTTTAAATATATCAGGTGGTTTTTTTTTTCTTTGTATTTTTAAGTTCATGATTGATTATATGGCCTAAATGAAGCACAAATATAAATCCCTAGAAATACTGATAAAATATTCCTACATGCATGCATGCCAGGTTACTTCAGTTGTGTCTGACTCTTAGTGACCCCGTGGACTGTAGTCTGCCAGGCTCCTCTGTCCATGGGATTCTCTATAGGCAAGAACACTGGAGTGAGTTACCATGCCCTCCTCCAGGGGATCTTCCCAACCCAGGGATTGAACCCAAATCTCTTATGTCTCCTGCATTGGCAGGTGTGTTCTTTACCATTAGTGTCACCTGGGAAGCCCCAAATATCCCTAAGTGACAGGGAAATTATCTGCCTTTAATGAAAAAGCCTGATAGAAGAGAGCCCTCTCTAGAGTCCCTCATTTTACAGTTACTTCATTCAGCAGTTATAACAGAATATTGTAAGTTGGGTGGCTTATAAACAATAGAAATTTATTTCTCATGGTTCTAGAGGGTCGGAAGGCCAAGATCAAGGCACTGACATATCAGTTATCTGCTGACATCTTACTTCCTCAATGTTGCCCATCTTCTCCTTGTAACCTCACATTGCTGAAGGGTTGAAGAAACTCTCTGAACCCTTGTTTATAAGGGCACTAATCCCATTATGACAGCTCCACCTCCATGGCCTAATCCCCCAAAGGCCACATTTCTAAGTACCATCACATTGGGGGTTAGGATTTCAATTTATGAAATTTCCCCTCGCCTTCCCCCCCGCCTTGGGGATCAGATACAATCAGACTATAATGGCAACCATACGTGCAAAAAGTAGCCAGAAGAATAAATAATAAGATTTGAAGTTTGTAGGGAAATTCCCCTGGGACCAAAATACTTCTTACTAACTGATATTGTTTAGGAATCAACAACATCTGTGAGTAAAGGACCCTTTTTCCTTTGCCCTGCTGTAAGATGTGGACAGTCATTGAGCTTGAAGGAGCATGTATATTCATTGTACTATATTTAGCTTTATGCATGGAGGAGCCATTTGTAAAAAGAGGAGATATAGTAGAGGTGAGGGTGACATTGAGTTGAGTAGAGGAAAAGGAGAAATGAATGGAGAGAGTGGTGCCAATAATTATTCCTTTACAAATTTTGTCAAGATTTAGTGAAGTTTTCCTAGAGAAATGCCACTATTTGGCAAATGTAAATGAAAACTTGGAAATAAGATTCAAGCAAGGAAAAATTGTATGTTTTTAGTAAATAAAAATTCAAAGTCAAAAGTTAATAAACTAAGGGAAAATGTTCTACTTTTTTAAAAGTATGTGAAATAATTATTGTACAGTAAATTCTAATTGGCTTCATAGCACTTTATTGAGTATTATCAGATCTTGGTTTTTGACAGAAGACATTTTTCATTTATATATGAAGGAGTAAAATTCTATAAACAAACCTATTCATCTGAAGGTTTGTGTATGTTTTTAATGTGTGCAGCAGCGTTTTCTTAGAAATGAAGTATGTCAGTTGTTTCAGTGAAGAAGAATATACACACTTAAGAATCAAAATAATCTTTTTAAAATTAAGGTTTTATCTGTTGTATAATAGGTAAACTACTGTTAAATGTAGTTGTTTAACTTTATATATTCTTTGATTTCCGTAGTTTAGCTAATTCAAATAAAATTTGTGAAGTTGAGCACTTTCAAGAAAAGGCATAGGAGAACCTAATTTAACCTAGAGTGTCTCTTTTATTCTTCTGTTATTCATTTGAAGTGCCCTATCAGCTTGAACTGACCAACTTCAGTCATTTTTACCCTTTTATTTTTTTTCTCTAATGTAAACTGAAATTCCCTGCTGTTCGTGGTATTTTAGTGTTTAGCATCATTTAATGAGCAGGTATCATTAAACTTAAAAGATTTTTTTCTGTATATCTGTGATTAGTTAGTGAAGGAACCAAAGAATTTCTCTTAATATATTTTGATGTTGACCCATTTTACATTGAATTTCTTTTTGATGAAGTAGAAAATAATCATTTTGGTTAAAGCAGGGTGGAATCTGTCAAGTGAATATGTAGTCTACTATTAAGTTGTAGAATATAAACTGTTTACAAGTGTTGTGATATATTTTCCCTTGTAAGTTTGTGTGTTTGGCTTCTAAATAATTTATTATACTGTACTTTGATTCTTTTCCTTAAAAAAAAGTTATATAGATAATTAAACATGAATGCTTTAATATCAAGGTCCCTATAATTCTTTTTATAAAAGCTGTAGGTTAGTGAATCTATAATATCAGAAATTGAAAGTTTTTAATACTAAACTCGTTTAATCAGTTTCACAATACACTTAATTTGTTTCCTTTAAATTATAAGGAATAAACTTAAGTAGTAAAGAAATAGTATTCATTACTTCCACACTTTTCCTATTTGATGTTTGAATATATTATACCTGACATTGCTGATATTTTATTGTAAGTTCTAATTTTGTTTTTAGGAAGAAAAGAGTATCTGTGAGGTAAATAGCATGGAAACAAAATAGAGATTAAAATGCAAGCAAAGGTCAGATAATATGTAATAAGTTACAGATGTCATTGTATGACATTAACAGGTAAAAGATGTAATAGTGCGGCCTACTGGTGAGTAGTAGTGTTTACAGGGTAAGTGAAAATAGGTGTAGTTAACCAAATTGTAAGCGATTTACCTAGGTTTGTTATTGTTTGTAACTATGACCCAAAATATTCATTTCATTCGTAGTAACAAAGTTTCTATGAGAGTAAAATTCCTTGTATGAGGCTTCTTTTTCATATATTTGAAGACTGTGTTTAAATAGTGTCCTTGCTGTCTTGCTGCCTCTCTTTATACTCCTGTGATGCCTATACAGTTTGTCGTGTGTGGTCCTTTTTCATAACCTTGACTTTAAAATTTTTTCATAATTAGCAGTTTCAAGGTAGGGTTAGTTGAAAAATTAGACCTTGCAAGTGAAAGATGATTATAAATTTTAGTAAAATACAGCTGGATATTTAGATAGTCCAGTGAGATTATGTGTTCCCAGGAAGAAGTATGATTTATATATGTAGGAATCAACATATCATAAATCTAATTAGAAAAATAACAATTAGACTGCTTCTAAGTTTTAGCAAATTAAAACTCGAATGTATCTATATGTAGGATTTATTTTTCCTGTCTTCCTCTTAAAATAAGTTCAGAATTTTCTATATTAAAAAATAAGTGTTTCTAGTAAAATTACTTTGGCATATATTTTAATTTATTTTCCAGTGTACTAATTTCGTTTATTTTCTGAAAAACAAATCTAAGTTACTTTTAACATTAATTCAACTGTAGGTGGAAGTTTTACATTTATAACTCTAGTTAGTTTTATATTTGCTGTGCAGTGTTTGTATGGACATGACATGAGAGATAGACTTAATTCAATGGGGTGATTTCACTATTCTGAATTTAATCCGTATTGTACATATTTTAGCTTTGTTTTCAGGTATGTATTATATAAGGCTTTTTAAAATACCATACACCATAAAAAACAGTTGTTACACAATGAGGAAACTGGGTTTTTTAACGTATAACTGTCTCACTTATATAATGCCGTTTCCATTCTGAAAAAGAATTGAGTCAAAAGTAAATTGAAGAAAAAGAGACAAGAAAAAGTAGTTTTCAAAACCCAGAACTTGCTTTTACTTTCTAGAGGGAGGAAAAATACAGTCCATATTATCTCTTTCAAGGCAGAAATATATTCCTTTTAAATTTGATTCTTTCTTCCTTTTTCTCCCTCATTCTCTTCCTCACCCCCTCTGTCTCTCCCCTATCTAGGTCTCTATCTTTAACTCTATCTGTAGGGTGTCTTTTCCTGGGTTAATTTTCATGAATATTTCCATGATATTCTGGCCAAGTAAAATTGGAAACATTTACATATTATTTTTCGGAATTTTTATTTCTTGTTTTATTAACTTGTACAGAGAGAACAAGGAAGGGAAAAATAAGTGCAGGAAAAAAATGAGAAAATTAGGAAAGAGAATAAGAGAAAAGACAAAGCTGATAGCACGTGAAATGGAAATAAATCAGATTACATTCTATGCAAATTTTGTGTATCAAAGGGAGATAAAGTGTGAAAACTGTCTAAATGTGTGAGAAATTGATATTTACATTCTTGAAATAGTTTTCACAATCTACAAAATAAATTGATAAATAGTAAATATTCCTGGAAAGTTTAGTGCTGTCTGAAAGACAAATAATTGGAATTACAATTTAATTTGCTTTAGTAATAGATTGACTAAGTATCAGACCACCGTGAAGGTATTTTAGTAGCACAGAAAATAGCAATGCAATTCCTATACTGAAATATCACAAATGGTTTTCCTGTGTGAAAGTTTCTTCCAGTTTTATAAAGTAAGCATGAGTGACAAAACTGGGTGCCAGCAGTAGTCTGCACTGTGGGCTTTATCATCCGAGGTTCTTCACCTGAAAGTGCTGGAAAGAGCTTTCAATAAAGGAATTAGAAGGATGCTTTACAGTGAGAAGTGCTGAATTGCAAATATTTCGTCGTTCTTTTTTAACAATTTGAATAACCATATGTTAAACTTTCCCCTCAGCATCCAACAAGAAAAAAGTAATTATATTTATGCACAGTGTTTTTCTAAAATATAAGTTCTTCTATATTTTATTTCCTTGAGAATGTGTAAACTATTTATTTTTTGACTTTTGTATTTATTTATGATAGTTTGTAAAATATATCATGCATGTTTAGAGATTTATAACTTTATATAGAAAATCCTTAATATCTGGTAAAAATAGGGGGTCCCTTAAGACAACATTGTACCATTATTCACTAAAAACATATTTTATTTATTCTCTTGTATCTTACTCCATTTTCATTACAAACATAGCTTTCCCATGCACTATTTTAATTCTAACCTATTTAAAAATGTGCTTAAGAAGATATACAAAATTGTTTTAATTTTCAAATATGATAGCACTATTTTTCTTTCTGTTTTATACATTATAAAAATATAAAGCTAAATTTTCACTAATGTTTTATTTTGAAATTAAACCATCATAATGTGATTGAAATGCTTTATCTGCATACTTGTTTTATTTATGAATTTTGGTATTTACATTTGACATCAAATTACTTTTCCTTTTCCTTTTTTCATCATAAAAAAGGAATCAGAAACATAATAAATGTGTCATAACATAATTCGATTAGGAGGTTGGGATAATGCACTTTAAATTAAAATTTTTAACCCTTATTTTCTGTCCTTGATTATTTCTAGTCCAAATTTATGTAACACATAAATGCTATAATTTTTGAAAATCTTGAAGTGTAAAGTCCACCAATCTAATATATATCTTGCGAATAACAGCAGTGTTCAAGTCCATGACCTCACACTAAGTAGTATAATGAAGGTATGTCTTATTTTTTCACATCATTGGTGATCCCATATTTTAGGAAAAGTACTGTTCATTACAAATTCAAAGTGACAAAACGAAAGCAAACCTTCATTTTGCATGGCCTACTTTAATACTTATTATTTTGTCATTAACATATTGGTACCCTTTGGTTTTTCTTTTGCTGTAATCCTACAGTGTTCTGTGTTTTCTTATTAATGAAACAATCCTTTAAATGTAAAATTGAGCTATTTGTTTAGTTAGAGGAAAGTTAACTATTATTTGCTTGATTACCATTGATGTAGTACGTTGGGTACCTTATACTGGAAAACTTTGACCATTAATTTAGATTTGGGTCAATAGTTCTTAGACTTTTCTTGGGAAATAATATTAAATTAAAATTAAATTAAATTAAAATTAAAATAAAATTAAATGGATCTTAATAGCAATTAAGTGTTTAAAAGTTGTTTAATAAACTACAGATTTTCACTAGATATCTATATTGCTCTCTGGATTTTGTCCTTAATACAAAATGAATCCTTCCTCTTTACACACTATGTGATATTATTTCTTACTTAATCCAGGGATGGAGTAGATACAATGCTAAGAAAGCTCACAAGGAGGACTTTCGATACATATTTTACAATCTCATTTTTGTGTGAAAATCTTCCTGCATTGTCATAAAACAAAAATAGTTCCATCTCATCTTTAAAGATGTGTTTTTAAAAGTGAGTTACTTTCAGTAAATAATAAACTCAGTAGATTTTTATTTTTTTCCATTTTTTTTTCATATGAGTATTTTAACTGAAAACTCTTCGATTTTCCAATACTAATTGTTAACTGTCTGTGTCATCCTGTCAAGTTACTTCATTTTCTTCTGCCTTACTTTCCCCTACTATAAAAAGGAAAGATAGTAGTATAGTACTTGCATCATAGAATTATTATTAGGATTGCTTTCTAAATGTTTTTTTCATTCTCCACTTTCCACTTCTTTGTAATTTTCTTTTATATAATGGTCAAGGTTAACTTTCCCCAAAACATCTCTAATCTTATCAGTTTCAAACTTTGATAACAATTCTGTTACTCCCTATCACTTGTGAACTACAGTTCAGACTCCTCCTTCTGACAATAAAGTTCCTCCAGTATCAAATCTAACTTACCCTTATATCAATATATTCCACTACTCACAAACTCATTGAATATTCTTCAGTCAATCTGAACCATATGCCTAATTGAGGGTATGGTTCATC